>NC_143103.1:0-5000000 GCF_061535455.1 Colias philodice | reverse complement strand
AACATGTACTTATAATACTTATAAAAATATAAGTTCTGGATAAGAATATCTTTAAAATATCGTGACTGTCCTTACCTATCATGCATTGTAATCACAAACTTTTCAATTTCACTGTGTGCATATTTGCCACTGTAAAGTGCTTCAAACCCTCGGCCTCGTGTGGCTTTAGGATATGCCTTCCATGTCTGAAATGCAGTTTATTTGCTTCTTGCCTTAAATAGGAGTTTGTGTTAATATCTGGTAAAAGAATGGAATAAGGGCAAAACGTGTGTTCTTTGTGGACTTGTTACAAGAAAACCATTTCTTAAGTATTATTTGCAAAGAAATCAATAGTCTAAAGTCAAACTTAAACATTTATTTATTTAATTAAAGTTCTTGTAAAAGCAATTTTGAATCGTCATAACTCATAACATTTTTTTAAAATTTATCACCGAATCGGAAAGCAGTATGTATGGAGAAGAACCAGCAAGAAACTTTTTATTTGCTCTTTTAAATCATATCAATATTAAGGTACAATTTAATTTTACAAAGATGATGATGAGACTGATTTCAGCCTGTATGAAACTACATAACACATTACATAGTAACATGTAACTACTAATAAGTCCAATATTAATTAAACATGAAGCTAGCAGTGTTACATGCAGGTATTGATGATTTCATCCTGTGCCATCATTTTTATACATAGTCTTTTAGACCTTCTAGCTTTGGTACACACGATATAGTGATATAGTAGCCAAAATAATGTTAAGAACAGTCGACACAAATAGCTAGTACAGAATATCATGTGTTCTAAAGCTAGAAGGTCTAAAATAACTATGGGTACACGTGCATTTGAGATATGGAAGGCATATAAACGAATGTCATACGAAATATGCAGACAGTGAAATTGAAAAGTTTTTGATTACAATGCATGATAGGTAAGGACAGTCACGATATTTTATAGATGTTCTTATCCAGAATTTATATTTTTTATAAGTATTATAAGTACATGTTTGTTTTTCAAATCATACAACGCTGTGACAGTAAATGAGGGTCGCAAACAATTTTTAACATAAAAAGAAGGGAAATCGAAAAGTTGCCACGCATAGAAGCTGCCCTTAAACAACACACCTTAAGGGCAGTTTTACAGGCTGTATATACTTGGGGGCCTACAAAAAATCTGAATATTCCTTGACCGTCTGAAATAAAAAGAAAAGAAAAACTTTGAATTAATAAGATGTCGGTGCGTGAAATCTTGCAGTTCCAGATTGAAGTGTTTTAAACGCCAGCTTAAATGTACCAAATTATGTAATTGTGGAGGTGGTTGTCATTATTATTACTACAAAAACGTTCTATTATTATACAGGGTGTCCCAAAAAGTAGTGATGAACGGAAGCTGGGAGGTAGAAGACCTAGAGAGCTATCCGAATCACCCCCCATGTATGTTATGCGATTTTTCGTATTTTCGGAGTTATGACATTTTTTTCAATTTTTCATCTATCGCTGAGTACGATGAGATTTTTATTTATGGTGACGTGACTTATTGCGCTAGATGCTTGATTTTTTTTTGTGTGGTAAGCTGAAAGATAGGCCAATTCAGTATGGTAACATTTACTATCGTTAGATCTTCGAATGGAATAAAAAAAGAATTAAATGCCAAGAAAGATAAAATTACCCAGTATGTTCACAACTTCAAGGGCCCATAAAAAAATAAAATCACATAAAAAAAGTTTTCCATTTGGCTTTTAAAAACTCGCTCTATCTATCAGGTAGCTACCCTAAAAATTTCATTTTATTATTCAGAAGGCTTCAATCGAAAAATTGAAATCTAAATGTGGTAAGTGCAAAAATTTTATTAACATGATGATCATTAAAACCAAATTAAAACCCATAAATAGGTGTTTAATTACCAGAAATTTTTAAAATAACCCCGCTGTTGCTCAATGCAAGTGCGACATCACCGTAAAAAGTTGTCTTTTAAATGTCTGAATGCCCTTTTATCATTTTTAATGGTTTCTTCTGCTACTATGAATTTCCGGGTTATTTCGTCCAAATTGTAGCATTCTCTCAAGTAGCCGAGGTCTTTTTAGTATCCCCATTGAAACAAATCAATGGGGTTTAGGTCGAGGGACCGTGCAGGCCAGGCTTTAAGGCAGGCGTCACCAGCGCATGCGCAGGCTGCAACGACCAATCCATCTTTCAGGGTATCTTTGCCCCTTAGCCTGGCCTCGACGGTCCCCGGACATAAACCCTATTGATTTTTTTCCGTGGGGATACTACAAAGACGAGAGACTGCCACAATTTGAACGAAATAACCTGGAAATTCATAGTAGCAGAAGAAACCATTAAAAATGATAAAAGGGCATTCAGACATTTAAAAGACAACTTTTTACGGTGATGTCGCACTTGCACTGAGCAATAGCGGGGTCATTTTAAAAATTTCTGGTAATTAAACACCTTGTTATTGGTTTTAATTTGTTTTTATTAATCATCATGTTAATTCAATTTTTGCACTTACCTCATTTAGATTTCAATTTTTCGATTGAAGCCTTCTGAATAATAAAATGAAATTTTCAGGGTAGCTACCTGATAGATAGAGCAAGTTTTTAAAAGCCAAATGGAAAACTTTTTTTATGTGATTTTATTTTTTTACGGGCCCTTGAAGTGGAGAACATACTGGGTAATTTTATCTTTCTTGGCATTTTAATTCTTTTTTTTATTCCATTCAAAGATCTAACGATAGTAAATGTTACCATACTGAATTGGCCTATCTTTCAGCTTAGCACACAAAAAAAATCAAGCACCTTCCGCAATAATTGACGTCACCATGAGTGAAAATATCACCGTACTCGGCGATAGGTGAAAAATTGAAAAAAACGTCATAACTCCGAAAATACGAAAAATCGCATAACATACATGGGGGTGATTCGGATAGCCCTTTAGGTCCTCTACCTCCCAGCTTCCGTTCATCACTACTTTTTGGGACACCCTGTATATCTTTATTTTTAACAAGGTTACCTGACTTCATTTATAATTTAAAGATGATAAAAAACCACACTAATATTATAAAGACGATTTTGTGAGTATCAGATATCCAGGTCCTACCAGACCAGTTAACATGGTATGTGTCAAATAAGTACGAAACATACCATTAGTGAGTCAGACTCGCACTTGGCTGTTTTTTTTTTGTTAGTATTGCTTCTTTTTCGGGTCTATTAGCCGTCCCCTACGCTGCGCTGTCGTACGTTTCTGTACTTTGTATAATTTTTTTTTACATTTAAAATGATAGAATATATGTTACATGTTAATGTTTTTATAATCTGCATTAAACGGCCTTTCAGACAATATTTTTTATGAACCAAGTTTGATACAAAAATATAAAACTATACTGGTTTGTTTGGATTTTGTCACTACTAAAAGTTTATTATTTTAAGGATTGTGACATATTTTGTTATGGAACCCTAAAAATCTGGTATGGAGAATGAATCGGGCATCATCTAGTTACCTGATAACGACACCAAACTCGACTCAAAGGTCCAAATTTAGCCACCAGAATTTTTTTTCCGAGCGCCGGGCGCTCTGTTCTTTAACCCCCCCTCCCTCCCTCCTGCAGGGGAGTAATGACTGGCTACCGGGCGATTTGGGCTTAGGTGGACGAGTACAACATTCGTACCAAATGGCATTGCTTTACTCAAAAATGTATACCTTTCCATACAAGCATGCCCATAAGAAAACGGACTATTTGTACGCTTAGATCTTTGAAACTACGCAACGGATTTTGATGCGGTTTTTTTTAATAGATAGAGTTATTCAAGAGGAAGGTTTATATGTATAATAACATCCATTAAATAGTGAAGAAGTACTGTTATTTTTGAGGTTTCTAATGTGATGTCGTAAATAATTACATTTCTTCCGCTTACATTGCAAACGCAGGTTGAACCCTACGAGTTTTATCAAAATAATGTACTAAGTATTGTACACATTGAAAAGGTCTACAGAAAAGTCCGCGATGGCATATGTCTATCTCTTATGGATAACCCACAATAACTTTTTTTTGTCATTTACTTTTTACGACAAATAATGGCTAATTTTCGAAGCGATTTTAACCAATACAGCATTAATCCTTAACCAATTAATCCGTCAGTCCTCGGATCCGAGACACAATAGAAAATCTATTGTGTCTCGGCCCGATCGGGCCGCTCGGTGGTCAATGGGTTAAATACCTTGAATACATTGTTCATTTAATATAGATCTATATGGCCCTTTACACCGTATGATTTAAGTGAATATTTTCGAAGATATTACAGATTTAAAAATTGCGGGACGTACCGTTTGCGGCGGTACCGGCCGGCCGGGCCGCTATGTTTTTATATACAACGTTAAAAGTTTTTCTGTAGTGTATTTTGTATCAGCATTGCACCCGTGCGAAGCCGGGGCGGGTCGCTAGTACTAATATATAAATGGTTACACCATTTAAGCTCTTAACTTAAAACTGATCTGTAGATGTAAATGTCATGATTCTACATTGGATTTATATTTTGTCCGCTTATCAATATCTTCAAACATACATAAAAACCTTCACTCAGATGTAAAATCTTATTATCTTCACAACAGCATGCATGCAATTGGGCTTTTAAATATTTCTTAAAAAAAAATCATTTATAATATTCTATCAGCCAATAGGTTCTATATATAATAGGCAAAACACACAAATTTCATCTTCATGTGTCTGTTAGCAAATAACTTGAACACAAAACACACTAACTAGACAACGTATCTCGCATCGAGATTCAACAGAGATTGCGCCATAAAATATATATTGATGCAGTGGTCATTGTTGTGGATTTATAAAGTAAACATCTCAAGAGCTGCCTTACACGGAGGGAGTGTACGTGACTCCTATACGATACAGTCGCTATTCAGTTCAAGCAAAAATACGACACCTCTATACTTATGTGGATATAATTTAGTGCATTGTTAACATTCTGGTGTAGCTATCGCGTATAGAATTAGCTGTATTGTTTATTGGCTTTGATGTTTTGATGAAATATATTAGAATTTAAGTAAATATTTGTAATGAAATAGCTATGGAAAGACAGTGACAGTATTCTTTAGTTTTATATGTGCAGACCCATTCTTCCCATTCCTTTGTACAGGTAATCCAAGCTTTCATCTCTGTTGAAAATGTTTACAACCTAACATGGTAAAGCTGATCAACCACTAAGTCGCAAAGTAATTTGGTCAGTGTAACAGTTGTGAGTATTTGCACCTCGCTCCACAATACAACGTGTAGGTAACTTAAGTTTTATTTTCAATCGATACACTTTTTTTTATGAATTATGTATGAAATACAAATTGCCTTCCTTATTTGTATAGAATAACAAAATAATATGTAAATTACTGAAGTGTATCGAGATTATGGGTAGCAAATAGAAGCGGAGCGTGGCCACAATCGTGTACTTCCGACATTGATCTATTGAATCATTTCACACGATTGTGCCGGGATGATCTCGCAGTGGTCGCTCGTTTGTTAGGATTGTCTGGCGCCTCGCAGAACGTTCCAGAACCACGTGTAATGCCATTGTTCTATTAGTTTGCACCATGTGTTGCAATGCAGGCTTTCAGTGCTGAGAAAGATTAATGTGTACCATTGTTTTGTTCGTTTTAAAAGCGCAAACAAAACGCATTCATTACAAATATTAATTCAACGTTTTTTCTCGAATCGCGAGCTGTAATTTAAATAGTTTCCCGTTGGAATTTATAAATAATGTATCGCTCGATTGCGTTACATGAATTCGTAACACGCTTTTATTTCATCATTTTTACTTTTACACTGATAAATATTTAATGCGTACTATTCAAAACGCTGAAGCATCGGTGGAAAATCTAAAAATGTCCAGCTTCGTACCAAATTAACCGAGTCGACCTTTCGGAAAGCGAATTTAAATTTTTCAGTGGACATAGTAAAAATGTTCGTGAAACAGCTAACCTCTTTGCGGGAGCGCAGGACATTCCCGTTTATTGGTACAATGAAATTAGCATAGTAATGAAAAATATTGGCCGGTTGCGCCAGCCCTGTTCCCTCCGTGTCCGCACTCAATTTGCGAGTTGTTCGAATACGACAAATATTGCCTACTTTAGCTATATTTATACTGATAAATAAGTCGCTTCTGTTAAGGATTCCATATTTTTGTTCAAGATAGGCTCATCGAATGTTGTGGCATCTGTTTATTAATATAAAAAGAAATGTTTTTCATGTTATAAAATAAAAATTAGTTTCTGACAAGCTTGTTTGCACTTTATTGAGATGATTTTGGTACATTATTTTTTGTAAAACTTACTGCGTGTAAGACAGTATTAAAAATTATTTTTAATAGCTCGACACCGTAATGCACACCGTAGATAAAACTGATGTTAACATGATTAAAATACACTCTTAAAGCGTAAAATGTTTAACGAAATTAAAAAAAGATATCTGAAGGCGATATTAAATTTAACATTCTCATCGTGTATGCAAAATGTACGGTTTGGAGCGTTTTACCGATAATAATATGTATTCGCGCGTCGTGGAAGTAAAAAATTTGTCACGTTCTTAAGCGAAGCCACGCATAAGCTGAGATTTGTTTAATGAACGAGTATCATAAAAGCTATTTTGTATTGTAAACAAGAAATTCATTAGCCGGTACCCTTGTACGTGACTCGGTGATAAAATGGGAAGATGCTGTTTATGAGATTGCCGAGGCCGTAAATTATCAAACAAATTTTCCTATTTTAACACCTTTGCTGGATTTAAACGATTTCTACTAAGATTAGCGCAACAACACACTTTGTAAAAGGACACACCTAAATTAGAATACGTATTACGAACATAATAGGTATAACACTGAAAGCATTTTATGACTTCCTAGTAACAAATGACTTTTGACTGTAACAATATACCTTCAAGAAGGTATATTGTTACCTTTGACGATATTGGTCTTCGATTGAATTGATATTACATTGATGGCAAATCAAGCATGAATGCAATCAATATTTATAACAACAAATTTCTCCTTTATTGATCATGGAATGCTTTGCGAATATACTTAATATTCAAATTGTTCACTACTGATATATCGAAACCAACAAAACGAAACCGCCTACTTCATATCAAACAATACTATGTAAAGCGCTTCTATACTTTAGAATATAACAAAAATACAATTTTCCAAACAATAAAAAATTGTTTTCATTCATAAGATGCCAACCTATTTTTAATTACTGTTTTTCTTGCACAAATTAAATTTATAGCGAACCGAGTTGTGTTGCGGGGACCACGAAAAGATAAACATCGGGCCAGGCGAGAGCAATTAAAACTTTAACTTAACTTGTTAGCTAGATTCTAGAGGCCAAATAAGTGCAACAGAATACCTACTGGACCAATTAATTGTTAGGGACAATCGATGAGCTCAGCTGTTTGCGATATAGTGGTATAATTACATGCTAGATACCGTCCAAGCATTAAATTGACGTTCATTGCTAGTTTAATGCGTATTTATAGAAAGAAACGACTACAATAAAATTTAAGCTGGAAGCTGGTATTACGTCTTCTAGGATTGAAAAGTCTTCTCATTCTTGCGTCACACAAATACAGAGAATTACATGATTTTTTTTATATTTATATCACCTAATATCAGTTAGAATAGTTAATACACTTTTTCGGACTATTTATAGAGCAAAGTCATGTAAACTATACCTAACGTCATAATAAAATAACTATAGGTACTTAAGAAGAATTCTGAGAATTGATCACTAATACGAATTCTAAGAGACTAGAACTCAAAGGTATGTTAATTAATGCTATATTTTTTTTCTTTGAACGTTAAAGATGAAAATATTTTCTATACCGTTAAACCTTTACAAGTATAGGTACTAAAATGAAAAAGTTGATTTACCTAGAAATCTATTCTATCGGCATAACAGAATTTGTACATTGATTGCCCGAATATGTATGTACCTACTTTATAATCCAACTTATATTTAATTATTACACCAAATATTCGTACGCAATTTTTAGAATAGTCCTGTCACCTTTATCCTAAGCCTTGTTACCCAAATGGCCGAGAAACACCGATTAGAGGGTTGACATTGGAGCCAAGACAAGCCAAAATGTGGGTGACCCGAATATTTAAATCCGCTAAGACCCTTAAACAGAAAGGGTAAATGAAGAGATTCGTTTTAGATACATACTCCGCTAAAGTTTTACTGTGAATAAAGGAAAAATTACTATTTGAAAGAATAGAGATTTCACTTTTGAATAAAAGAGCCCTCAGTTATTAATTTATCACTATTTCTTTATTTTTAGGTCGCCATAGGAATATTCCAAGTATGTACGAAATCAAATGAAATCACAAGATAATTATTTGAGTATTCTAATACTACACTTAGTTATTGTAAAACCAAAAAGGCCTGCTAGGCACTTAAATAAACGGCTTTAAATCAATCTAGTATATTTGAAGTTTTTTTTGTGTATTTTCAGTAATACAGAGAACACATGATGAATAGTATATTTTTTATATATACCTTTAGGTAGTAAGTAGGTAGCAGAGGAATAGCGTTTGCATAGTGAACTAGTTTTAAATAAAATTATAACACAGGAAAATTTAACTTGCGTCCTACATAATAGCGATCGTATAACACCGTTTAAGCTTACAAGAACAAATGTACCGGATTCTTTTATAATAAAAAGATATAATGTAGTAGAAATTATTACATCACGTTTTCTACTACCGCTCCCAATCTCAGATCTAGCTGCAACTGTAAGAACCGAACATAATTCAAAGAAATCCCAGATTAAAAATCGCCGGTGGAGAGTTCTTGAATTTATTTTACGCGACGAAATTGCTGGCGGTTGGCCTTCCTTCCACACCGGCTTCCTTCTCAAGTATAAATAGCATGAAATTTCTCCGAGCCACTCCGATTTCATGAATTTTTGTAGCTTCATATTTCGTGACAAATAGTTAAGTGTAGCTTCCTCTTCCTGTTTTGAAATAGCTATTTTATACAGGTGGAAAATTGCAGCGGTAACTTATAAATTCGAGACCGTTTCAATGAAATGCAGCCCATATATACTGGGGTAGAAGCCTTTGAAAATAATGAAAAGATAAAAAAAATCGCAGTCGGATGAAACCCATTAGAAAAGGAGGGGAATATGATAAAAATGTAAGGAAAAATAAATTACGGTCAATCCGAGTTCGGGAAGCGGGAGGGGGGAGCTTTTAAGAGAAAAAAATGGTTTCTCTCGATTTCCGACAAAACTACAAGTCCTATAGAAAAAGGTTCAATGGCAAAGTTGTAGGTAATTAAAAGTTCTACAACTTTTGTGTTCACAATTTTTTCACATAACCTAAAAATTTAGGTGAAAAATTCAAAAAACCAAGTTTTTGGTCTTTTATTTCTATCTACTTCAAAATTTATTTTTTTTTCTACGAAATTTGGTGGAAACTTACTTTATTATGTCCCAAATACACTGTAATTTATCTGATTGAAAATATTTATTTTTTCGCCTTATTTTGAATTAATACCAAAAAAACAACCTAATTTTCAATCGAAAAGTCACCCGTCAAAATATCAGCTTTTTTCAAAAACTTGGGGTGCTTTTTATTCATTGAAATCTCTACTTTCATATGGTGTTAAAAAAAATAAACACCACTATAGTAAATGTTCTCAGGAAATGCATACAAACAGTGTGATAATGAGCTTTTACTAAATCAGGCACACTTCTTGAACTCTATATCTTCTCTTGTATCGGCTTTTCGGTAATATTTCAAAAGAAAAATAATTATCTGTTCTAAGTTTAATATTTTACAGCATATTCAAAAGCAAAATGATGTCGATAAAAACATTTCAGGTAGTTCGAGAAGTGTGCCTGATTTAGTAAAAGCTAATTTTCAGACTGTTTGTATGCATTTCCTGAGAACATTTACTATGGTGGTGTTTATTTTTTTTACACCATATGAAAGTAGAGATTTCAATGAATAAAAGGCACCCCAAGTTTTTGAAAAAAGCTGATATTTTGACGGGTGACTTTTCGATTGAAAATTAGGTTGTTTTTTTGGTATTAATTCAAAATAAGGCGAAAAAATAAATATTTTCAATCAGATAAATTACAGTGTATTTGGGACATAATAAAGTAAGTTTCCACCAAATTTCGTAGAAAAAAAAAATTTTTTTGAAGTAGATAGAAATAAAAGACCAAAAACTTGGTTTTTTTAATTTTTCACCTAAATTTTGAGGTTATGTGAGAAAATTGTGAATACAAAAGTTGTAGAACTTTTAATTACCTACAACTTTGCCATTGAACTTTTTTCTATAGGACTTGTAGTTTTGTCGGAAATCGAGAGAAACCATTTTTTTCTCTTAAAAGCTCCCCCCTCCCGCTTCCCAAACTCGGATTGACCGTAATTTATTTTTCCTTACATTTTTATCATATTCCCCTCCTTTTCTAATGGGTTTCATCCGACTGCGATTTTTTTTTGTTTCAAAAATTATCTACTCTAGTCTAATATTAATGTGTGCATTTATATCGTACGAAACCTTTACAGTAGGGAAATAAATAACGTCTATTTTGACTATGTGTATGTTTTATTTTTCATTTCTTATTTGAATAGGTAATGAGCACAATGATAATGTGATTAATTGTACTTTTACAACAATTACCCTAAACGTAAAAATGTACATATTTTTGGTTAAAAAGCATTGTATTTTTGTATAAGTTATACCTATTATGTGTCCTTGTCTATTAATAATAAAATTGCAAATTCTCAGAGCGTACAATTTGGGAACTAAAGACACAATGCTTGACTTGTTTGAGAGTGATCCTTTGTCATCATGCTTATATTCTTTTGATCTTAGTACTTTGATCACTATCTTTTCTCTTCACTATCTATTTCTACTTTTAATATTGATACGAAAGTAAAGACAGACCAGCTACTCAAATATCATTCTAAGATATTTGCAACAATGAATAGGAGGTCGTAAACTCTTGAGCTGAGCGTATCAGAAAATCTCAATTCGAAATACATAAGCCCGACGCGATTACATAGTAAATCTGAACATTGTGCGAATGCTACATTCTGCGTTCAAAAATCAGTAGCCATGTAACGGTCGATTCGGATATAAATACAATTTAGCATGTACAAGCGTAATTGTGGGGGCTGTGCAACCCACGTGACGCGCGTCCATAATTGATGAGCTGTATCACGCTGTTCCGGCATCACATCAGCATCCTTCACTTAACGAATACGATGAAATAAATTATACAAAGCGGAATACGCTAGCCGTTTGTACCGATCATTTTGTTTGGAATAAAATTATTTAACGCGGAAAACAATCCGGTTCAATACAATAAAATCATTAATTACACTGAGCCTGGTCTTAATGTCCCCTGACAAGTACCAATTATTCATTATTCGTTCATTATCAACGTGGACCGTTTACGTGATTAAATATATAAGTTGTTGACCACGTAGTGGGGTTTGTTCTAGTTAAATTCTTTGAGTTTATTTTCGGTCTAGATGTGCCAATTTTTATAATTTTGAATCTTATTTAACAATTTCAAGAAATTTCAGAAGTAATTTTGCCCAATACTTATTAATTGCTTACCATTGTATAGTTTGTTATCAAAAGAAGGTAAGGAATTGATTAAAGTAATCGTTATGTATGTAAAGGTTATACATATAAAATACAAATTACGAAGCGCCTGGTCTGAAAAAGCTACTAAATCAGAAAATGGGTGACATTTTCGGAGAAACCAGCTTTCCAAATAATTATTTCTGCAATACTTTTTTAATATGCAACAGTTTTTAGGTAGACACATGTACCTATTTTAGGGAAATATATTTTTTTTAAGTTTTAGCAAGCTTTCAAAGAGATTACGTAGTTTTACTATAAAACATGCATGCCTGCCATATTTTGTTACATTTGTAGAACTACATTTTTAGGATTATGGCAGTAGGTATATATTTTATATCTTGAAAAAGATTACTACATCAGTGTTACATTAATGTTGAAGACATTAAAGGAAGCGCATAACATAGGCGAATGAGGTTTTTTTTTTATTATTTTGATATTAAATTGACTTAGTATGACAATAACATTTGCCATGCGACTGCACCCAAAACTACTTCAATTTATAATCTGAGCCAAAAATAATTATATACCAATAATTATATTAACCCTTAACAGTCATCTTGTTTTAGTTTGAAAACCCTTGTCCTATTAAATATTTACAATATAAGGAGATTAACTAAGCAAAAGCAACGGATGTTGTGTACTTTAATATCGTACAAATCACTAATCAGTCTGCATGAGCGTTAATTCAAATTTGTAATTTATTTCAAACAGTATAGGGTCTATTTTAGAATACACGATAGGTATCAATAAAGGCTGCAAAAGCCTTCATAATGTAATCATGGTAAAGTTTATGAGAATAGGTCGTGTTCCCTGAATCACTTATTGATAAAACATCTTCGCCTTTAAGCCACTTTATCTTAGTTTTTCCTTTTATTTCACATTCAAAAGTGTAACAGTGCATTTTGGTAAGAAATTAAAAAGGTTTAGCTGAAATTTCACAAACTATTTCTGCTATTTTTCGCTAAACGTTTATTTAATATTAACGTAGCAACTATTAAAAATATGATAAATATTTCTAAATACAAAATAAAGATTGTAAAGGTAAAATTATATGTAAAAGCAATAGATACCTACACAAATGCTCAAATGCCTATGCGAACACTCACGAACACTATTCTGCGAATGGTGTTCCATGCCATGCATGAAAAATAGATCTATTCAAAAAAAATAATTGGTTAACGAAATACTAGCAACCATCTAGCAACTATAATCGATAGATAGATAGAGACAAATTGCGCCATAGTAATTAAAGTCAATGTCATTCATATACAGTTGTAAAAACTGGTAAGAGTCTTCCCATCGTAACAAAACAAACCACTTAACTAAATACCAAATTCAAACACAAATTGAACCCTTTGACGCCACACACTTGACCGGTGTTGTTATCAACGCTGCCAATTCTCTTCTTAGAATCCCGAAATCAAATATCCAACAAATAAGCTGTCAGATCTCAACTGAATGCGTGTCGCGGTAGGCCGGAAGGTATTTGTGTAATTCTGAACCGTGTTGGGCCCTACGTGACTGAAATAATCGGGATTCTAACTCTGTCGAGTCAGAAATCAGTTATCTTTGAAATAATCTGTTAAATTCGCAACTAGCAAATTAAACTGAGCACGGTGGGTTTAATATCCTCGTTGTTAAAAGCTCACAGCGATTAGATGTTACATTTCAGATAGTATACGTATATTAAAATAGTCATAAAATATTGTAACAACACGGAGCATTAATAAAATAATAATTAATTAATAAATTTTATGTCACAGTCAAGATATTTAAAACAGTGATCAAATGTTAACATGGAATTAAATGATAAAAATCTAAAATTTTAGTATAACTTCAAACAGTTAAACCACTTGAGTTACTTCAATAAAATATTTAAAGTTTTATTTATTATGAAGAAATAGTTCTTCATAAAACAAAGAACTCAAATTCAGGCCAGTGGAATAACTGAGGGTAAACAATTTGAATGTAAAATAACTTTGAGAATTAATAACAACGCCTACATTTATTACTTAATGATATACAACTTCAAGGTTACCACAATTCGTAGAACTATGTTCAAGTTATATGTTAGTTTTGATTTCATACAACAAATGTTATTATTAGCCATTAACTGTTTTAATGTGACGTTTATGGCATGCACCTACAATGTACATTGTATACATTCTATACATAATATTATACCTAACACGGTTAGATAGTATAAAACATTAAATATAAACATTAAGTATAAAAAATAAAAATCGCTTCCCGCTACCTGTATGTATGTCCGAATGTATAATTAGATCTTAAAAAAAATTACCCAACTGATTTAAGATTCACTTGATGTGGTATTTTTGTATAGATAGAGTAGGTCAAAAGAAAGGATGATAAGGATGTCCTAGCAAAAAACGTTGCTGGGTCAATAATTAATATGACCTATATAAAATAATAATCATGACATAAATCGTAGAATTGTGTTGTATCAAATAAAATTGTTGCGTATTTCAGGATACATGTTCTTTGAAATATGTGCCGTCTCTAGTGTTACCAGTAAAGATAACCTAGCATCTTTGTCATTTTATTCTATAGTTTATTCTATTCAAAGCTGAAATTCGATGAACGTATGGACTTGCTTCCACGAAGAGAATAGCACGTGAAGATGGTTTATTATTTCTTCTGAATGCTGTAGGACAGATTATATAATACAATGCCATTTAAGTAAAGAGAATGATTTTTAAACTTACGCTTCCGCCTAGACTAGAAGTGTATTCAGTTACGTAAACTTCAAAAGACTCTTTAGTTACAGATAAGTGAGCTCATTTTGAGCAAGGCATAATTTCGTTCAGATAAAAAAATCATTAGATATTGAATTCCTCACTTATTTATCACAAATTCGATTATTTGTTGTTGGAAAATTGTACTTATGGTATACTTAGTACCTAATCCAATGATACATACCTTGATTACATACTATGTATATAGTAGGTACTTACTATATGATTTTATTTTCCAGTATTTAACGTTGTAAGCAAAGAAAGCGTATATTAACTCCGGAAACACTGTTATTACACCACGGTTGTCACGTATACACCAAGTAACTACGCAACTACCGACCGTATAATTAAAAGGCAGATTAGCAATGTAATACATATTTTTATAAAAAGCGGACGGTCCGGTGTCATTATAGTTATTTATGTGTGCGTCGTGCCGTGGCTTTGTTACGTGACTCCAATCCACAAGCGGGGAGTATCAGATACCTCCTTCTGTCATTGATTGCTTTTTACGTTTGCGCTCGGCCACCATCTAATCTCGCCTGTAGCCGTGGACGGAATAGCTATGCAGTTATGTAATGCTTAAATGTATCTGTGAATAATAATTTGTTCCTGATATCTTTGTTCATATGTAAAGTGGGAACGTAACGAAGGAAGAGGCAAATAAGTTATTTTTACATTTACATATTTATTTATTTAATTTAGTTACATTCAATTTTAAACATTTTCTTTTTATTCTCATTGAATATAAAATAACGTCATAAATTGAGGTCATATGCGATCATTGAATTGTAAAGTAAAATTTAATTACACGCGGATAACTTTTGATTATGCTCTATTAATTTTATTATTGCGACAAAATGTTCCATCAGATTTTGCCTATAATTTTATTATGTTTGTTGACAAGTTGCGGAAGTTAATATGCACTCTGGAGTTCAACAAGTAAGCAAGAAACGCAGACTGCTTTTTGTTGCATCCTAGTTTCCACTCAAATACACTATATGCTTGTTAAACTTTGCATAAGCCATAGAATAATTAAACAGCAAAACACCCGTTTATTGAAATCGTATGAATTATTCACGATAGCCATTGTTCAGCTCTTTATTTTATTTCATAGAAGAAGAGCTTTGAAAGAAAATCTGATAGACCGGGAGATACTGACACAAAATTTCGAGTCATTTGTAACAAGGATGGCGGTTCTACAGGGGTCTTAGTACGCAATGACAAAAAGAAAAATGATGGTGTGAACGCTGGTACCGGTGGCTTAGTCGCGTGGGCGTTTATCGTACTCGTCGGAAAAATAGCGAAAGTCAAACGATTTGTAACACAAAAATTTTAGAATTTACCGATAGCCCATAAAAAAGTAGTAGGCGGTAGTGTCATGCCATACTTTTCCGGTGTGACTTACAGCCCGCCATACCGACGCGAATATGTTGATTTAAATAAAACAATCATTCAACCATTTGTACCAGGCTAACTTTTGCACAGGTAACTATCGTCGTGCAGCCATTTACGAAAATCGCCATGCCATACTTTTCGGACGATTCCAAATGGTCGCCATACCGCCGAAAATCTGCAAAAAAATTTTATTTAGCTAAACTTTTTGTACCAGTATTGCATTTGGATTTTTGGAGAGTATTTGATAAAATGTGACCATTATTATATTTGCCATACTTCTAGTAGGGGGAAAAAGTGCTGTCATACTTGAAAACTTAATTTATTATTAATTTATATAAGTGAAGATTTCCAACACATAGATCTTTGAAATTTTGTATTTATATTTGTTGATCCTCAAACTTACAGGAAAAATAAGTGCCATACTGTTACAAATCGTTTGACTTTCGCTATTTTCCGACGAGTTCGACTAACGCCCACGCGACTAAGCCGCTGGTACCAGCGTTCACGCCATCGTTTTTCTTTTTGTCATTGCGTACTAAGACCCCTGTAGAACCGCCATCCTGTTACAAATGACTCGAAATTTTGTGTCAGTATCTCCCGGTCTATGATATACGCAGCGTTTTGTAATTTGATTAAGGATTTTCTACTTTATCTGTAAAAGGAACTTAAGATCATCTGCTAGTGGAATAAAGCGAAATAGGCAGTATAATATTTACGTATCATAATATCTCTACTTAAATATTGTACCGAATCTCGCTGTTAAAAAAGAGCTATAAATATTTTTAACATGAGACTGAATTATTTTCTTTCGACTTTACATGTCAATGAAAATCCTGAAAAATGTCAGGTATAGAAATACCTGACATTTTAAGCTCTATATCTATTGATCTGATGACTGATGAAACTCAATACTTAAACAATTTTTAAAATACTTTTACCTATAGCGACTGACCAAAATTATTTATTTATTTTCAAGCGGTCCGAACGGCTAGTACAATAAATAATTTATATTATTATATCATTTGAACCTGAAGGTACTGTTATAACCAAACCTTTTCACGCGTGACCAATTCCGAATCGAATTAACTAATTAACAGTTGCTGATATGTTGTCTAAAATCCTTCTGAAGCAGACACGTGTTGAGAGGATTAGGGTAGGCTCCGCGGCTCCGCTCTTTGTTAACAGTGGCCATGTTTACAACGGACAGCGTAATCTCAATAACATTGACTGAGTACTGCTATTTGTAATTTACGGGCCGCACTGCTTTGTATGAATCAAGTCAACAACTGTTCGTGGCAGTCCATCACGTACGCTGATTGTGGGTATTTATCAACGTTATTATGTTTAAGTGCAACGTCTGTGTTAAGTTTTCATATAAATGTTTGTTCAAATAGCTGATTATGAACCCTGTGAAAAATATTATTTTTCATAAAGGCACTATAGCATGTTATGTCAATGTATACGACATAAAATATAATACAAGCCGGCATAGGAAAAAATATTGGTCAATTGAACCACCAGAGGACATATCTAGAAAGATAGAAGAGCATAAAATAATAAGATTCATCACTATGCCGTCACTTGTAAGCTGTCCAACTGAGTGCAGATGAGAATTCAAAAGTACAGGTAGACTCGGTAAATTTTGGTCATATATTTTTGTACGGCATTCTTAATCGATAGATCCATTAAAAATAATAAGAAACCGCTCAGTGCCGTACAAAAATGGTGGTCCACAAAGTCGGAATTTTTATTTAATTTCCGAGAGTTACCGGGGGTAAATTTGGTCATTTGACCATGTACGGCATCTGTGTCATACTATTTCTATACTGCTTTTAATCCATTATTCCGCAACGCCATACAAAAATCATGGGGACAAGGGGAAAAAATCGAGAGTTGCAATCCCCTCTCTTTCCCCACTCCAGGGGGTCATTTGACTAAGTACGGCTTCGGTTCCAAAACATTATCTAGCCTACTAGCATTAATTTGCCGAGTCTACCTGTACTTTTGAATTCTCATCTGCACTCAGTTGGACAGCTTACAAGTGACGGCATAGTGATGAATCTTATTATTTTATGCTCTTCTATCGTTCTAGATATGTCCCCTGGTGGTTCAATTGACCCATATTTTTTTCCTATGCCGGCTTGTAGTCTAAAATCCTGATAAATTACATTTTAAAACACCGTTAAATATAGTTTATACAACATAGTATTGACGTATAATATGAACGTGAAAATGTCTAAACTACAAGCCAATATTCATACGTCATCAATACCAAAAGCTTAATCAATTAAAACGATTCACAAAGGCGTGGTAATAGGTTAGCCATTTGTCAGCTTATACTTAGATTCTCATCAATCTCCGCGCATTAGCACCGCGTCTAGATACAGTCACCCTGGATCCCGAGCGACCTGACCAAATGCAGGTACCTAATTACCGGCTGGAGGGAAAGAAATAGCTATATTTAGACCCTTTACACACGAACCGTTAAAATAATCATTTTTAAATTAGAATTATTCACGGAAAATGGAAAGCCTCGATAGTTGTAAGTGAATCTCACCTATGCTTTCTACCGAAAAGTTTTATAGTAGTAATATTGCAAACGATGAGATGGAGTAAACGTAAATAGCAATTTTTATTCATTGCTTATAATTAATAGCTAATGTATGCCTGTGGACCGAAGTATTTGATATGTATATGATGAGTCAAGAAAACCATATAATGAGAAAGAGTATAGCTCCAATAAACAATCGATTACCTATTAAATATATACATTTTTGTAGAACTACGTTTATAAAAAACTAGCTTTCCACCCGCAGCTTCGCTCGCGCAGACAAAGAAAAACCCGCATAGTTCCCGTTCCCGTGGGATTTCCGAGATAAAACCTATCCTATTTCCCGGGATAAAAAGTAGCCTATGTCCTTTCTCGGGTATCAAAATATCTCCATACCAAATTTCATGAAAATTGGTTCAGTAGTTTAGGCGTGATTGAGTAACAGACAGACAGACAGAGTTACTTTCACATTTATAATATTAAGTATGGATGTACAGCGTCATCCTCTCATATCACGACAACAGAAGACCCCTATGCCCATCCATTCGACTCCAGGAATGTGTGGAAAGGGTCTAAATTATAAGAAAGAGAGAGTCGTAGTCTGAGAGTCAATCTGTCAATGTCGTATTGAGTAATCTTGTAGAGCGGGTGTGATAAATCCTGAACCGTTGGCTGAAGGATGATTTTTGTTTGCTATTATTTAAAGAGGTCTAAGCGGCGTTTATACGAATCCCACTTAGGGCGCGGGCACACGATGCGTTGCGGCGCCGCACCGCAAAGATTTCACCGTGTCAGTGGGCACACGAGCGGTGCGGCGCCGTAACGTTGTTCTGTCGCAGCGGCGTCGTAGCAGCGTTGCACAGCGTGTCCTTCCTTGTGACGCAAAACAACTAAGCGGTGCCGCTCCGACGTCGCACCGCATTCACCCCTCCCCGCCTCGTCTTGGTGGTTACAAGTCCGGTGCGGCGCCGGAGCGCATCGTGTGACATGCCACAGATATTTCTATGTAAGACGACGCAGCGACACCGCTCCGGCGCCGCACCGCCGCCGCAACGCATCGTGTGCCCCCGCTCTTAGCTTTATTAGAAACAATACATTGAACATAAGTCAAATGCTATTTTTTGTCTAATACAGGTATTGCAAATATTTTCTACATAGGTACTTAATAAGTATTATAATATGAAGTAAGGATCATTTACCTACACAATTATTTTTTGATGTATACCTACATAATATAAAAAAAAAATCATTTTCTCAAGATTGGAACGGCATAAAAGGTTAACTTGTATAAAGTCTTTAATCAATTTAACATTCTATTTATAAATTTATATCAATTTCACTATCCCGCTGCTGGGAAAAATATAATATGTAATTTAGGTATCTGTCTGTTAGTGGCATTCTATCTCCGGCGGTTCAAAGAGATGTCTTTATTTAAAGGTTTCCATTTGAGTGGTTTAATGAAAATCTGTTTTGTTTTATTAAAGCTGGATAACATTTATTTTAGGTAGATTACTCCCGAAAGCTCTGCTACTTTCATCCTAATTTTCTGATTGTAAAAGAACATAAACATACAATGTTTTCATTAAACAAGCGGGGAACTGTTCACGAATTTCTCCGTAGCTAAAAGCGACGAAACAAAGTCCCGTCTCTTAACTAAAGCCAACAGCCGATAGTTAGCGAATTGTACACAGCGCGGCTATTAGTCGGGATATACGCTGGGAACTTGCAACTTTTCCAATAAATAATATCCTTCAAAACGCGTTCATAAAGTTCGGATAACAGCATTCTTTCACTTGATAGAAATTAAACTGTGGCGATTGTATTCACTTACGCATATCGATTTGCTTGCTCTTTTATGGTCATAATATTATGTACTTTGACTGTCATACAAGCTATAACCTACATTTAAGAATCGTTACACTTTAACATCTTTATAATATGCCTTATTTTAGCCTTATTTTACATATATAAAAATGAATCGCAAAATGTGTTGGTAAGCGCATAACTCGAGAACGGCTGAACCGATTTCGATAATTCTTTTTTTATTATATTCCTTGAAGTACGAGGATGGTTCTTATGTAGAGAAAACGTAAACATGTACCACGGGCGAAGCCGGGGCGGACCGCTAGTTTTACATAAAAACAACTCTTACAATTTTTTAACACATTAAATATATTTTTTTATATATTTTTCTAAACATATTTTCCCATGAGTTACATAAAATAAAGATTAGAATAAATTAGGAAACTTAATTCAAGCTTTAACGGAAACACTCATTAGGAACATTAAATACTGCTGATCTAATTAAGTCGCGATGTGACGTAGCGAAGTAATTCCTACAGAAACGTATACTTCAGTTTGAATGAATAATTATTTTAACTTTCGTTTCTATTATGAAGTAGAAAATGAATCCTGATCAAACATATTCAAATGACGGTAATATTAGATTAATAGAGATGTAACAATGTATTGACTAGTAATTGATAGTAGATAATAATAATTATTCATAAAGCATACTGTTCGTTTTTTAGCTATAGATTCAATTATATTTTTTATTAGTAGTTACTTATTATTAAAAATATACTTATTTACTACTTAAATACATAATATCATATAACCTACTTACGCTGTGAAAAATCACATGTCATTTTTTACATCAGTCCGTGCACGTAAAATTATAACGTGCGTATCTTTCAAATTAATGAGAATGAAAAAAAATGAGCACATTATGTAATGGGAAAAAAATATTAAATGAATTCCAACAACATTCAGTAGAATTGACACGATTCCGTGTTTTCCTCTTTCTTAATTAAAATATGAAACGAATTGAATTCAGCTTGAAACGTGAATTTGTTTGAAGTAATGCTGGGTTTAAATTGAGAATGATTTTCAAAATGTATCACTAAAGCATATTTTTATCAGAAATACGAGTATGTTGATAATAACAACCAATACACCAAATTTGTTGCAGCAAAAATATATGATATAGTTGGCGGACTGCTCGTTATTTGCTTTTATACTATATCAACAATTATATTCAGGGAATTATATAATATTTGCGATGTACAGGAGAATATTAAATAACAAAATAATTTCCAGTTTAACGTAATTCAATTCAGTAAACAAGGTTCAAATGATTTATCAGCATTAAATATTGCATATCATTGTTTTACAAGTTTTCTATCGCATAGTTAACATCCGGGCTTTAAATTAAATTCGTTAAAAGCATTTTTTATGTCGAGCATTGATATTGAATTCATATTTCCAAAAATAATAATTAAGCTCCTCATTCGAAAGCAAAATAACTTAGAATAACGTCGTTATTATATCGCGGAAGTACTGAATCGCCAAACAATTGTACAATGAATATTCATTCTATCAATGAGCATTACAATTTAATAAGAAAGCCAAAAATTAAGCGGTTCAATTGAGCAAATGAATGGATCAGTAATAGAGTGCGAACTGTCGAGCGGCGACAAAAGAAAAGTGGGCTAGGAGCGCCTTTGTTCTTAGTAAATCGACTACTGAAGTCGTTTGTCGCCATTATATCACGCTGATTCGACGTTTATGGTCGACCTGCAGCGTCTTACTGTAACTCTTGGTTTGTTCACTGATTATTATATGGGCGCTCGTTTAGATATATCGAGTGCTAGTGTTACGAGTACTGTTTATTAGCTAATGAGACATATTGAAAAGGAATATACATATCTATTATTATAGCTAAACAAAATGATTACGATAATATTAGTTTTCATATAAGTTGGAATGCCATAAAACATTAGGTATACCTAATAATTAAAATATTGTATATCTAGTATCAAGCATCACGGATACTTTCATGAAAACATACGTAAATACAATTTGACCTGTTTTTCTTAGCAAACAACCCAACATAGTTCTTTCAAAAGTTTATGAAATATTTTTCTTGTCATATTATGAAAATTTTATAAACTTTTTTAGTGAGAGCAACTAGCTGCAAAAATAATTTCATTTCAAAATTGCGTTTATTTTTAAATTTGCATAGGCTGGTGGTGGGCTGGTGGTTACACAAAATGCACTATTTATTAATATTAGATACCAATTTGCCTTATAGACACTTTACTTTGAACAGACACATGTTTTGATGAAATGAGTTTACCTATAGGTATTATTGTCTGTTAAGAAAAGTTTCTATGTAGATGAGTTATATGATTTTTGTATTTATTCTATTATCTTCAAGTTCATGCAATGCATATCAATTTCTGTATAATTGTAAAGTATAAATGAAATATTTCTCATCCAACTTCTTCTTTACTTGTATTTTAATCTGCTTAATTCAATTTTATTACAATATATAATAAATAATAATCTTTAGTAGAAGTATAACGCTATCGAAACTTTTTGAACGGATAAATTGCCTTTCTATAATCTAAAATTAGCATCCGTTTTGAAGGACTGCCGTGAAATTGCTATCTTGATAACGTTATATTTTTATTTAAAAACTATCCAGTATATTTGCAACGAGCACGTCAAAACAGTCATTCATCATATTTATCTTTCGCACTCTATCGAATGCTGTAAAACTTATTTAATGTTTTAGTTGCAGTTTTTTAGTTATTTAAACAGACAGACAAACTTAGGAGAGTGCTTTCACACTAATAATAATATAAAGAGGAAATATTAGGTTGTTTGTTTGTTTGAATTGAATAGGCTCTGATACTACTGGACCGATTAACAAAAAAATATTTTACCATTAGATTACATATAGAATAGACACTTTATCCCTGATGGATATAGGCTATAATTTAAGATTTTTTATCCCAGGTCAAACTGGGCGGAGTCAAGTCGCCGCTGGTGTTTTTAAAAATAGATTTACGATGAATAATAATATTATTATCGAATTATATAGTTCATGTTCATTAGATTTATTTGACTTAAAAGTTTTAAAGCTTTGTTCATAAACTGAAGAATATGAATGATTTTATAAATATATAGAATTTCACAATAATAAAATAGTCAATAGTGTAGGTATACATCTTGATAATCTCACTGGTTGTCCCAATATGCTTTGATCAGTTTTTTAGAAGTTTTGACAGTAACAAGTTGACTCTCTGAGTGTTTGCTAAAATAAGGATGAAAATAGTTATCTCTGTGGAAATGTGAATCATTAAGTATAACCGTATATGTTCAAATATTATTGAACATGAAAATAAACGCTTGCGCTGAAAATAAAGCAACAACCCACACTACATGAAACAAATTTTTATAAATAATAATTATTTGTGTTTGTGTTGTGTTGTATACATCCCGCCTAATAGTCCGGAACGGGACTATCTACTTTTATTTCAAATACTGGAAGAATTATGTACTAAATATAAGAAAGTAATAATTGTTGGCGATTTTAATATGTTCTCGTGTCCTCTAAATGTTAAAAATTATTTTGAATATTTCATGCACTTTTGCGAATTCACCCAATGGAATAACGTTCCGAACAGTTTAGGCCGTCAGTTAGACTTGGTGCTGTGCGCGGGTTTTGATGAAGGGCCGGAGCCGCCGGTGTGCGTGTCGGCGGCGGATGAGACGCTCGTGCCGGTGGACGCGTATCACCCACCGCTCGCGGTGTGCGTGAGCCTTGCCCCCGTCGCCCCCGTCGCGCCCGCCGTCCGACACTCGCCGGTTCACACTAGAGATCATGACTTGCGGCCGAAGTGGAACTTTTACAAAGCAGACTATAATTCGTTATACACTAGGATTATGTCTGTCGATTGGAGCGCCCTGTATAAGATGCATGATATTGATAATATTTTAAATTATTTTTATCTGATACTAAACAATATATTAGAGGAGTGTGTTCCTAAAACAACAGTAAAAAAGGCCAACTCCAAATATCATTATCCAGATTGGTACACTGTTGACTTAATAAACAATATTAAAACTAAGTATTTTCTACACAAAAAATATAAAACAACAAAGTTAGAATGTGATTACAGAGAATTTTCAGCGTATCGAAAAATAGTAAAAAATAACATTGATGATGCTTATAAAGCATATATAAATAAAATTCAAAATCAATTTACTAAGGACCCAAATCAATTTTGGCAGTATATAAAATCGAGACGTGGTTCGTCAAATAAGGCCAATGTTATAATGAAAGAAGGGATACCTCTAACGGATGCTGAGTGTGCTGATGAATTCGCAGCCTTTTTTAAAACTGTTTATAATAAAGAACGGCCACTTCTCGATACGCAGGTAGCTAGTCAGTGCGGAGCCAGCAGCGCGCGCGTAAGTCTCAACGCTCTCACCGTTGCCGATGTAAGGAAGGCGCTAACACGGTTGAAACCGAAGCGTTCAGCTGGCCCGGATGGGATACCCGCTTTTATTTTTAAAGATTGTTCTCGAGTGCTGGCCGAACCGTTATTGCATATTTTCAATGCCTGTTTGAATGCAAATATATTCCCAAGGCAATGGAAAATTACGCGGGTGGTACCGGTGCCCAAGGGTAAAGTGAGTGCATGCGTTCAAGATTACAGGCCTGTTGCAGTACTTTCAACACCTGCAAAGGTTTTTGAAGCCGCTATACAGCACAGGATGTACGAACAGGTATCAGGGCAGCTCTGTGATGCACAGCATGGGTTTCGGCCTGCGCGTAGTACTTCCACTAACTTGCTCAATCTTATGGCTAACTTAGTACCGGCGGTGGATGCAGGAGTACAGGTAGACGTAGTATACCTGGACTTCCAAAAAGCATTTGACACCGTCGACAATGATGTCTTATTGAGGAAGTTGGCAGAAGTAGGATGCACACCGAAATTCTTGCAATTCTGGGCATCTTATATGCAAGACCGGCAGCAATATGTTTCGTTCAAAAGGTGTGAGTCCGACCCCTACCTAACGACATCTGGCGTAAGTCAAGGCAGTAATCTCGGTCCTCTGGAGTTCGTTTTAATGATTAACGACTTACCGGATGTCCTGGAGTACAGTCAGTGCCTATTATTTGCCGATGACTTGAAAGTTTTTCTACGAATAAATGAGGAGGCGGACTGCGAGCGTCTACAAAGTGACTTACGAAATATATTCGAATGGAGTCTGCGAAATAAGCTATATTTCAATATAGCAAAATGCTCTGTAGTTAGTTTCACTCGTGCAAATAAAAATATAAAACACACCTACTCGCTTGGATCCGTTCCTATTCAACGGGTGAATAAGGTGCGCGACTTAGGGGTTTACTTCACGCCGGACCTGATGTTTCGTGAGCACATCACAAACATATGTAAAAAGGCTTACAAAAACCTTGGATTCCTTCTGCGTCAAACAAAAGATTTTACAAATATTGCAACGATAAAAGTGCTCTTCAATGCGTTAATACGCAGTCACATGGAGCACAATTCAGTTGTTTGGTCCTCACACGAAGATAAATACAATGTAATGTTAGAGCGGGTCCAGAACAAATACATTAGATATCTTTATTTTAAGCTGTATGGGGTGTACCCCTTTTACCCGTTAATGTATCCTACACTATTCATTTTGGGTATGGTAGGATACAATGAACTGAGGGGGCGACGGGAATTCTCCATTGCGCTATACTTTATACAGTTATTGAGGGGTTTTGCACATAATCCCGGAGTACTCCAATCCCTCTCGCTGTATGTGCCGGACAAGTACGTTGAGAAGCGTCACAAGCCCCCACTACTCTACGTGCCGCAAGCACGAACCAAGCTGCTTGCGAAGTCTCCTCTGGTGCGAGCACTCCGCGTTCTTAATGACCTCCATGGGAGAGTGGATATATTTACATGCAAGTTGGGTGAATTAACAAAGGTTCTTCTTTATGTCATTTGTTATTAATTATATTGTTATTATTGGATTGTGTTAATTGTATGTTCTCTTAGTAGGTTGTAAGTTATTAGTTTAAGTTGTTAGTATAAGTATTAGTAGTATTAGTTTAATATATATGTATAACATCTATAGTTTTAAGTCAGTACCGCATTAGGAAATCCTGTAATGGTATTTGATATGTGTGAATAAATAAATAAATAAATAAATAAAATTAATTATAAGAATATACTGTTACTTTTTAACTATCCGTCGATAAAAATAACCTGAAATATTTCGATATTGTGAGCAATTTTATAAAAATGTAATTTAATTTTATACATAAGGTAAAATGCAATAAAGAATAGCACAATGAAAAAATACCGGTAGCGGGTAACAAGGATATTTTTAACGACAATGCTAATTATAATAGACGGGCTTATTGTAAAGACGATTTCTCATACACTTATCATTATGGTATACCTACCTAGGTATAATAAAATTTAGAATGTTTACTATTAGTCTTGTTCATGTTAAGAAACTATTCGTCACACAAAAATAAATAAATTATGTAGGTATGTGCGAATTAGAAACAAACTTCATATTATGAGTTTTAATTTATCATATTATTTTTCTGCCCTAGTGTATTTTAAATTAACTAAAAATATCATTAATTCTCAAGAAAAGCTATAACGATAATAATATCAAATTTACACCATTGGCTGATCATTATTACGGCATTAAATAAATCTATAGACGATAGGAGGAATAAATAGGTAATTTCTCAGTGGCTATCCACATAAAACTAATGGCTCGAAGGGAACAAGTGAAGCGAAAACCTGTGATAAAAGTTATCAAAGTGTCATTAAATTAGCTATTTTACTAGCCGTCATTCGGAACAATATCTGTCCGTGGGAAGCCATTACCGACTTTATATTTGTTTTAGTCTCTTCCATAATTACTCCGCGTTTGCTGAGACTTGAAAGAGTTATGTATTTAGATTTAGCGCTCTATATTTATGTTGCACTTCATAACCATTGGATATAAAAGTATGTGGAATGAATGAATAGTTTTCAGAGATTTAAGTATTCTCTCATATTCTTTGAAACCATAGTTCAGGTAATCATATAAATATTTCTCCTTGCACATAAAAACATATGTTCCGTGGCATCTTTTATTATCATTGATTGTGTTATGAGCTGCAAATATAGCTTAAACATTTGCAAAATAATACGATAAAAGACCCGTAACAAACACTCCCATTGACTGAACACACTGTAACATTTGCGAAATCCGACACACACGATAATATACAATAATATAATAATACATAACGATCGATTGAGCGCGAAGGTCAAATATTTGGTACATTTTATCTCATTCACAAAACAGTTTTCAAATTTATGACACTTGACTCGTCTAGCTGGACCCAAGGGGTTTAACCTGAAATGGACGCGGCCGGCAGCGAGGAAAATATATTTCCAAGTTTACTCGACCATAAATAACTGTAGAGTGACAGGGCGATGATAAACTCTCAAGCGAGAGTTCATCACGCGTCGCTTACTGAATATTGAACAAATGCGATACTGTTCATAATATCCCGGATTATTGAATTCAATTTTAATAGCAGCTGTGACTTGGATGTTCTGATTGAGAGAACCCGATGTTGATACGCAGTACCACGCCGTTTAATCTAAAAAAAGAAATATATTTTTCACGTCATCTTCAGTAAATAAATTGTTGGTGATAGATGCACAGAAATAATAACAATTGGTTTAACAAAAGAATATAAATAATAAAATATCACACTACTTAGGAATTGGACCGCTTGGCAAAATAATATCGTACAAGAAAGCGCTAAATCTATTACAAATTATTTAATTGATTTTATTACCCTTCATATAACCACCAACCCTTCATATAACAAGTATCCTGATGTGCTGGACATATATTATTAATATAGAATAAATGAAAATAAAACTTGTTTACGTATCTATAAACCCAGGTCTTACCATAATGCATAAAGAAGTCATTTGAAAGTTCTCAAAAGTAGCTTCTGTTTGTTGTCAGAAAGTTTGGTCAACCACAAACTCCGCTGAGACTGCAGTTTTATTTTCTCAAAACGTTCGGGAAACCTGGCAACAAACAACAGTTCACGAAAGAGAATTGCGAGTCGACGAACTTTTCAATAAAACTATAAATTTCATCTTGAGTTAGTTTTTATTCGCAACGGATACATTTTGCAGTTCCAAAGTCCAATAAAAATCTGCACTAAATACTGTTTTCAAGTAAAGTTCCTTTGTCTTCGCACTCTTTGTTTGCTTTGCAATTGTGAGTGGAACAATACAAAAAGGTTCGAATTTCGCTAACAACCTAAGCTAGAGTCGAAGTTTTAATTGCTTCGGAATAAGTCCACACCTAACCCTGCACTGAGGCAACTCCCGGGAACTTCTTTGAAGGAACCCGCGCTGATTTAAACTCATTTGCCTAAAAGGCTAGTGTTTACCAACGCAACTTTGAAATTACAAGGTTTTATTTCTTGAAAACAAAGTAACTTCTTGCTTATTGTTTATCTTAATAGCAAGCTTTCTTATAGTTGACCACGCGAGGTGCTTTGCGAAGCATTTTGAATAATAAGAAATTATTACTGAGACAAATATTATATCCAACTCTAATTCTTTCAAACTCCGCTCTATGGGTTTTTAAATCTCCTACTTGCAATTAAATTAACTTTATATTGTTAAAAGTTATTAAAAATCTTCATAATTATTAGAACAACAATTAACATTTTACATAACCATATCACCAGTATCACGTAAAAATAAAAAAGAAACATCCGCAAGAATCAATCGCAAACTGGACATCATTTATCAGGCTGACTTACATAATCTATAACGAAGTGTCCTCATTAGACCGTAATAAATCTAATAACGCTATCATTAGACTCGATCGAGCTAATCCAGTTGAAATGTACCGGCACGTATTGGCAAGTCCATAAAATAAGCGCAACGCGAAAACATAACAAAGTTTATGACGTCACAGGTGCGCGCCAGCCATAAATTCCTAAGTAAATAACGAGTGCATTTATTAATTCTAATAAACATAACGCTTTATGCACGTTTGTATTGTTAAAAGTTTTATATGGCTTTCATATAATTTCGGCACTTGCGTCGTAGCAAGCTGGTGGCAATACTATAATACCTACTACATTCTTTTGCCATGTTTCTCATATTTTCACGTATTCGCCTTTTTGGCGTCAATGTTTGATAGAAAAAAAGGAGTTTCTATTAAAAAAGCTTTTGCTTGATGGAATGAGAAATCATTCTGATAAAAGGAAAAATACAACCATCAATCGATTATCATTATCTAATAATAATCTACAACCTTTAGTTTTTCTTTGGAAAAAACTGACTATGTTTAACACCGAACTAATTCCATGTCAATAATGAACATCAATAAAGTTACCTTATTCTGGAAAGACCCATTTAACTTATAGACCTCGCTTTCTATTTGATTTATATTTTACTAGCAATGCCCTGCGGTTTCACCCGCATAGATGCGATATCGTTACAGTGAAAAGTCTACTATAGGTCGGACTATAGGTTTAATTTTTAATCACATGAAAATCACCTTTACCCCGTCCCGCACTACGGCCTTTGTTTTTTTTTTTTTTTTGTTTTAGTGGGGAAATCTTTCATAGATACCCACGGCCTCCGGGGGAGGGGCCGTGGGTTATGTCGGATTCCTACCGACCAAAACCCCACTGTGTTCCGTCAAGACGCATATTGGTAGAATTCCTCCGTGACCCCCGCACTACGGCCTGCTCGAACAGTATACCTACTATTTTCTGTAGATTGACACTTTTAAAAATTCGTTATATCTTTTGAATGGAATATCCAATTCTTTTCATTTAAAAAGTATTTTGCTGGTATTGAAACAGCCTATAATAAAACATCATTTAATGGGATAAGGATTAATATATGTGTATGGATAACATGGTTTGAATACTGTCGGCACTTCTATTTACTTTGAAAACGTAAAAAAGTTGTTGTAGTAACATAACTACTGAAGATGGACATATGGTATCGCGGACTTTCTTGTAGATATTGATCCATTCTATAATACCGTAGAACATTTTTTTGTTCTATCTTCAATAGATTCCGCAGCGCACGCGATGACAGAAGTTTTATTGAGGATTTTTGTACACCTTGGGTTACATTATTGCATTTTTGGTAAGGATCTCAAATTTTTTTGAAAATGCAATATAGCCTATGTTGCTCAGTAAAGATGCAGCTTTCTAATGGTGAAAGAATTTTTGAAATCGGTCCAGTAGTTTTTGCGTGAAAACCATACATACATACATACATACATACATACTTACAAACTTTTCCTCTTTATAATATTAGTATAGATTACTAAGTATTGGTATAGGTATTATATTATACCAAAAACGCAATCTCTTACACATCTTGTTTCCCGTTTAAGTCACATATAAAACTCTATAAAAACCCGCAATAAAATTATATATGAATATACCAACATTAAATGGGATTATGCTTATCTTCTCGTAGTTTCTCTTATATCCAGCGCACGTAATTATACCGAACATAATAAGTTATCATCGTTGCTATGTCTTTCGTAGTTTAATGGCAATAATATATGGATCATAATAATGAATGAAAATAACTTTATTGCTCAAACACAATCACAGAGGGATAAATAAAGATTAGACAATCGCGATCCGAGGGTTTACCATGATGTCTTATAGCAGTCATATTTCCAGTGCGGAAAAGCAGTGGCGCTAGACGATTTATTTTAATTAGTTAATTTTTTTATACAATTTTATAGTATTATTTTAGACCTGTAAAATAATACTGCCTTATACTGCCACATAGCCCGCAGGACCGATGCTCGTTTGGGAATACAGGTCCTTGAATGGCGACCAATGATCGGATCGGATCGGAAACGTCGGATGATATAGTTTAGATAGCTGGAAGCAGATGGCAAAGCCAAAGATCGGCAACTGTGGCACATTATGGAGGAGGCCTACGTCCAACAGTGGACTAATCCAGGCTGAATGGATGATGATATAATACTGCTTTATTAATTCACAGCACGGGGCCTGCATCTCTGCATACAGATTTTTTTCCAAAGAACCCATAAAAAAGAAAAGTAAATATGAAATTAAAAATAAAGACAGAACAATATTATAATTTTGTACAACTATCCGAAAACTAACTGAAGTTAAGACGATACACAAAAAAAAATCCACTGCTTGGCGGGCGGAGTCTAATAGCTCGCTATCGCGAACGCGGGTGTGCGCGAAGTCATTCTTGCATACTCGCCGCGCTGCCGCTGGCCGACTCGGGACAAACATGTATGGAGTCGTCATACAGTTATAATATTGTTATACATATATTTAATTGTTGATTTATTGGTTTTATTTTCTTGCTTATAAACACAAAATTATCTTCTTTTTAACAACTACTTAGACATTATTAATGATTATTAATTATTATTATTTCGTAATGTTTACTTTATTACAAAATAATACAGGTTATAAATAATCTTTAAAATAACAAAAAATATTGTTACTCTGAAAAAATGAAATGGTAAGTACCTAATTACGCGGACTACTGAATTGATTTAGATAGAATTTGATGCTGACGTAGATATTACATCATGCCCAGAAATGAAAGGTACTATTTCTGAAAGAAGTTATAAACCCTAATTCTTCTCAGTCAAAGTCAAGAGTGGAAGATATCGCTAATACAGTAAAACTGATGCGAAACTTTGGATGTTAATTTGTATATTTTTTTGTTAGTTGTTACTTAATCACGTCAAGACTACATTACCAATTTTGATAAAATATAGCTAATTGCCTGGATTTACACATAGGATACTTTTTATCCGAACTGAAACACTTCTGTGGGATAAAACAGGATTCACGATATAACCTAATTCCACGCGGGCAAAGCCGCGGTCGGAATGATATTTTTTTAAATAAAAAAATTGTTTAAAAAAAACACAAAATATATTGACGCATGTATTTATTTTTTGCACTCTATTTTAATTGTAATTATTCATTACAAATAATCAAAATTAAATAGCCAGAACAAAGTTAGGCCCTGGTAGGATAGGTAGGCAGGTGTGAGACGAACACTGGCTTATTTATACCAATAATAATGTATTATAAACATTAAATTAAGTTTACTTTCTAACAACAAAAATACATAATATTAGCTAATGTGAAAACGAATCAACCAATCATCCCACAACAATGAAATGTGCACACAAATATTCATCCAAATCGGTTCATGTGATTAGGAGGAGTGACTGCAGCGCCATCCTCCGGGCCCAATTGTGTTTCCAGATCACCCAGGAACTCAATTTAATATACTTACACAAAATTTTTCGAAATGAAAACTCACATTACTATGTAAATATGAATATAAACCGGTTTTAGTACTAAGCAATTTCCCGCACAGGTGTAGTAAGTATAAATGAAATAAATATCAACATCAAATTCTTTATACAACATACTTATCTACCACCTACTAAGAAATTCTTGAAATTTTTTCGTATTTTTTTAAAATATAATACTACTCCAACGAGCTCCTGTTCCATAATTCCATATTACGTCCACCATACTTCCACTAAGTTTACCATGATTTTTTATTTCTTTGCACTTTGTTGCTTTTTGCTAAAAATGGAATCATGCGATAAAACCAGTAGAGCGTTGATAACATACATTTTTGACTGAATAAAGGTACTTACGAAGGAGTGGGTTCACATTGTGAACAATCAGTGGGTTTATTTTCCTTCTGGATTCCGGATTTCTGAAAAGATTATCTATGCTATAAATAAAAATCTTACACATTCGTTATGTACTTAAAACAGGGGTACATATCAAACATCGTCTATAATACAATTATCATCAAATTTAAAATAAAACCAACTTACTTAATTAATTTGTTCCAATTGTAAGCATTCTTTTTCCTCCAACCTTTATGTTTCTTCTTCTTATTTTCTTTATTGTCCCCATTTGTCTCATTTTGTCTTATCGTGTTGTCACCCTTTTTTACGATTGCGCAAGCGACACAAGTTCCCCGTGTGACGGCCGTAGCGGGAATGACTCGTGCAGCGATCGGGGTAGGAAGGTACAGGGCGGCTCTCGCTATATTGGCTGGTCAGGCGCTAATTTCAAGTATTTCTTGTTTATTTCAAAACCATCGCATATTTCAAAATTCTAAAACGGTAGACGTATCGGTTGTATATTTTATAGTTAATATCCAAAAAGTCGTAACTTTACGTTTGTTATTTTGAAGATGCCAGAGATTAAAAAAAAATAACAATGAGAACTTTGTATTTTTTTTCTATCGAGAAAATATCATGGAATCATGTTTCTAAAACGGTAGACGTATTGTGTTACTATTGAACTTTCTTGTCAAGAATTTTCATCACGACAACTTTAATAATATAAAAATTACGAAGGTTTAAAAAGGGCCGTAAATGTTAGAAAAATTAATTCATCACCTTAAGTAGATATATTATGTCGGTAATACAATATGTAGGTATTAGCACAGACTAATAATAATATACTACGTATACAAGTATTAGTATAATAACACGGACCAATTTCAAGTTTCTACCTACTGCAATAAAAATATTAAATCAGAACATTATGTCCTCTTATGCGCGACGGCTATTGTTTTTTTGAAATACCATTCCAGTATGCCAAATCACAATACAGCGATATCGATTTACAGCATTTTGCAGATAAACATACTTTCCTTTTTATAAAATTAATCATTTATCACACTCACAACTCCAACTTGACTCGAGTCACCTGAGTACAAAAGCTTTAAAAATGTCTAAGAAAATATTTTCAGTGTTTGTGATTTTATTTTTATTTTGTAAGTACAAGTTCTTTTAAGAAGACAAATATGAATTTGTAAATATTTATATAATACAATTTATCGATTATAGGTCATCCACAACACATTAAAAGCGAAACATATTCAACAATGTACAATGACGAAGAAATTCAAAATCTTAATCAAGGATCTAAACAAACGGTCCATACGTTAAAGGGTCGTTTTAATGAAGAAGCACAAAGGCTCGTCAAATGTGGAGAAATAGAAGAAAATACGAAAAATATTACTCAAACGGGCCCGCCATACAATGAGTCCCATAAAGATCAATCAATTGATGAAAAAACTGGCAAGGATATGGATATTGCAGATGTAGAAATGAAAGTTTTAGCTGAAATGTTGAAAGACTTTGAAGACCATCCCTTGCGACTTGATGAGGATGAACCCGTCAAAACTGTTAACAATAATACAGATTCACATTCAAACGATTACGTAGTGGACAAAACTCACAAAGAGTTTGAATTTGAATCTTTGTTGATTAAAAATGAAGCTGCAAGCATGTTCAGATATACAGATGATGACAATGATGATAATGATGACAATAATAGAACGATAACTACTAATAAAAATAACACTCGAAGAGTTTATCCATACGATTCAAACCAGGCACAAATTCCGAGAAACTACTACAATCCGTTTGAAAACCCACCACCACGATCTAATATGCAATCACCTGTTACGAATGCGGATCTAAGTCGTAAGGTTACGAAAGCTAATAATCTTAATAATCCAAATAATATAAATAATCTAAATAATCCAAATCATCCAAATAATATAAATAACTTAAATAATCCGAGTAATCTAAATAATTTAAATTACAATTACAATTCCAACCCATCATTCGGCAACCTGAACAAGGAAATATCCCCATTGAATGCCGCTCGTGAAACAACAACAGTTTCTAACGACATAGCAAGTGAGTACAAAAACAATACATTAAAGCAAGACATTGATGATGTGGACATTGATTTATTCAGCAATTTAAATCGCAATTTTTCATCTGAGGAGTTAAGAAATATCACAAGTGATCCAACTAAAGGTTTTGGTATTTCAGACATGGTCAGGTCGAATTTGATGCTAATCGATCACCCCCGAGTTTGTTATGCTTGTAGTAGCACAGTTAGCCCTTCGTGCTGGTCTCCGGATAGAAGAACACCAACAAAATACTGCCGACAGGACCATAACGCGTGTTTAACGAAACTCTACAGACATAGAGGTAATTCAAATAATAATTCAAATAATACTTTCAAATGTAGAAAACATTAATTTCCTACTGACAAAGTATATAATTTGCAGGTATATCTTTCATTATTCGGGACTGCGGTGACGCCTGCTTGAACAACAACTTAGCTGAATACGGCATTCGATACAAATCTTGTACAATTTGCCACTCCGATTTATGCAACGGTGCTTACTCTGTACAAATTTATGCACTAAATATTATAATTATGCTACTAATATTTTTCAAAAACACTATTTAAGATCTGTATAAAAGTAATTATAAAATTGGTCCTTATAATACAACCTATTATTTTGATACTATGTATGGTTTTTTTTAATTTCGTTCCTGATGGGGATATATTTATTATGAATTATAATAATATGGGAATCTAGTATTTCCGCACTAATTCATTTTCTTAAAGATTTTCAGCAATCTGTTCTTCCAAGGATGCCGTTTGCTTTTCCTTTATAAATAACACACACACATATTTTTTATGATAGGTACATATACTAAGACATTTTTTATTTGGATATAAGGAGGCATATTTTATTTCTTGTTTTGCTACCTCGTTTTACATATTATGAAAGTTTTATCCTAGTCACGGCACGTCACGGTGTGGTCTGCGGATGACTAGTACAAAAATGAATCTCTTTATATGGATCGAAAAACAATCACTGTGAAATAAGTAAAAGTATAAAGGAGGAGAAATTATTATATGTATGTAGGATATATGTCTTGTAATCATATTTAATTAAATACTTTTCTAGTACTAGTCAATTTTAGAGCGCCTACCTAAATGCATTTGGATGACAAAAGAAAACTCCTTCACGAGTAGTACTAGGTATAGTCATATAAAATAACACTTGGAAATTTATGCAATTATAAAGCAAAGCACAACCAGACTAAAGTTTTCTTTAAAAATTCTATTCGTTAATCATTAGTATAAACTTCGGAGTTCAGTTGCGCCCGCGCCGGTGTTGTGTACGTACGCTGTTAAGATTTGTGATACCATTGTGTTTAAGAATGCAAGTCGCCATGAATAAACGATTTTTGAACGAGTATGGAAAATCATTTAAAATAAAAGGGAATTTAATTTAACAATTGTGGAGATGTGTTATTCTAACAGTATTTTTTTTTTATTATTAGTTATTTAATCGTAAGTAAGAAGTAAACTAGAATAGTTTTGGCAAGAAGGTGAGAATAGTTTAAGAAAAATAAATAATTTACTTCACCATCTTTAAGACGATACACAAAAAAAAATCCACTGCTTGGCGGGCGGAGTCTAATAGCTCGCTATCGCGAACGCCGGTGTGCGCGAAGTCATTCATTGCAAACTCGCCGCGCTGCCGCTGGCCGACTCGGGACAAACATGTATGGAGTCGTCATACAGTTATAATATTGTTATACATTTATTCAATTGTTGATTTATTGGTTTTATTTTCTTGCTTATAAACAAATAATCTTCTTTCCAACAACTACTTAGACATTATTAATAATTATTATTATTTCGTAATGTTTACTTTATTACAAAATAATACAGGTTATAAATAATCTTTAAAATAACAAAAAATATTGTTACTCTGAAAAAATGAAATGGTACTCAATAACGCGGACTACTGAATTGATTTAGATAGAATTTGATGCTGACGTAGATATTACATCATGCCCAGAAATGAAAGGTACTATTTCTGAAAGAAGTTATAAACCCTAATTCTTCTCAGTCAAAGTCAAGAGTGGAAGATATCACTAATACAGTAAAACTGATGCGAAACTTTGGATGTTAATTTGTATATTTTTTTGTTAGTTGTTACTTAATCACGTCAAGACTACATTACCAATTTTGATAAAATATAGCTAATTGCCTGGATTTACACATAGGATACTTTTTATCCGAACTGAACACTTCTGTGGGATAAAACAGGATTCACGATATAACCTAATTCCACGCGGGCAAAGCCGCGGTCGGAATGATATTTTTTTAAATAAAAAAATTGTTTAAAAAAAAACACAAAATATATTGACGCATGTATTTATTTTTTGCACTCTATTATAATTGTAATTATTCATTACAAATAATCAAAATAAAATAGCCAGAACAAAGTTAGGCCCTGGTAGGGTAGGTAGGCAGGTACAGCAATGTGAGACGAACACTGGCTTATTTATACCAATAATAATGTATTATAAACATTAAATTAAGTTTACTTTCTAACAACAAAAATACATAATATTAGCTAATGTGAAAGCGAATCAACCAATCATCCCACAAAAATGAAATGTGCACACAAATATTCATCCAAATCGGTTCATGTCATTAGGAGGAGTGACTGCAGCGCCATCTTCCGGGCCCAATTGTGTTTCCAGATCACCCAGGAACTCAATTTAATATACTTACACAAAATTTTTCGAAATGAAAACTCACATTACTATGTAAATATGAATATAAACCTGTTTTATTACTAAGCAATTTCCCGCACAGGTGTAGTAAGTATAAATGAAATAAATATCAACATCAAATTCTTTATACAACATACTTATCTACCACCTTCTAAGAAATGTAATTCTTGAAATTATTTCGTATTTTTTTAAATATAATACTACTCCAATGAGCTCCTGTTCCATATTATGTCCGCCATACTTCCACTAAGTTCACCATGATTTTTTATTTCTTTGCACTTTGTTGCTTTTTGCTAAAAATGGAATCATGCGATAAAACCAGTAGAACGTTGATAACATACATTTTTGACTGAATAAAGGTACTTACGAAGGAGTGGGTTCACATTGTGAACAATCAGTGAGTTTATTTTCCTTCTGGATTCCGGATTTCTGAAAAGATTATCTATGCTATAAATAAAAATCTTACACATTCGTTATGTACTTAAAACAGGGGTACATATCAAACATCGTCTATAATACAATTATCATCAAATTTAAAATAAAACCAACTTACTTCATTAATTTGTTCCAATTGTAAGCATTCTTTTTCCTCCAACCTTTATGTTTCTTCTTCTTATTTTCTTTATTGTCCCCATTTGTCTCATTTTGTCTTATCGTGTTGTCACCCTTTTTTACGATTGCGCGAGCGACACAAGTTCCCCGTGTGACGGCCGTAGCGGGAATGACTCGTGCAGCGATCGGGGTAGGAAGGTACAGGGCGGCTCTCGCTATATTGGCTGGTCGCGCGCTAATTTCAAGTATTTCTTGTTTATTTCAAAACCATCGCATATTTCAAAATTCTAAATCGGTAGACGTATAGGTTGTATATTTTATAGTTAATATCCAAAAAGTCGTAACTTTACGTTTGTTATTTTGAAGATGCCAGAGATTATAAAAAAATAACAATGAGAACTTTGTATTTTTTTTCCATCGAGAAAATATCATGGAATCATGTTTCTAAAACGGTAGACGTATTGTGTTACTATTGAACTTTCTTGTCAAGAATTTTCATCACGACAACTTTAATAATATAAAAATTACGAAGGTTTAAAAAGGGCCGTAAATGTTAGAAAAATTAATTCATCACCTTAATCATAACAGTTCAACCCAGAGAAATCTATAAATACTGTTCACATTTTGACACGGATTAGAGCCATTTACGTGACGTCACTGGAGCAAAACAGCTGTGCCGAATTCCCACATTTACGAGAAAATACGACGTGCCTTATTAGTCCACTTGTAGTTATCGTATAGGTATTTTTACCATTCCTACTACCTGGCCCTACATTTTCTTCATTTTTGCTTTCTTGGAATCGCGACGGTGTAATAATCTTTGGTATTTGTATCAATAGTATTTTTAGTAATATATCCACTTATTGGTTTGACGGAAGAATTGTAAATGTTTTTTTTTTGCGTTTGTATTTTATACATACAGTACATAATGTAGGCATTTACCTATTATATTGTCGACAGTACATTATACTGGTTATAGCGAGATGAACGAGTAATGCCTTCAATTCTTATCAATGTAGAACAAAAAAACACATCGCAATCGCATCCATATTATAATCTTATTCACTATTAATATGATTCTAATATGCAATCTAAGAAAGTACCTACTTTTAAGAAAATACAAGTCCAGTTTTCTGTTAATATATAAACCGATTTTCGAACACGTATCATATCGAAAAGTCAACTCGTGGCAGAGGCCAAGACTGTATCGGTTGCAGTAAATGTTTTTTGGTTTTTTATATTTTTGTTAGACTGAATCGGTTGAAGTGTTTTTATACGTGTGTTATTTTATAATATTATTATTATATTTTCAGAACTATCCAGACACCTTTAAAAGGATTACACCCGAACTTCTAGAAGCTTAACGTGGAGACATAGAACCAACATTGAACTGTACTTTAGACAAGGTTAATGTGTTGTACAATTAATTATTGTCATTAAAAGCAACCGTATACAAAAATTTCAATAAAAACCGAGTCTTGTAAGAATATCAGTCTTTGTCTAACTCGCGAGATGACGTGACGTGAGCGAACACATTTATCTCCTGTAACGCGTGTGTCATCAGATAGCTGGCAACTTATCTCACGACTGCAAGTTCCTCCGATTTTCGCTCCACTGAACTTTTATCTTGAGTGATGGACGCTTCTAATACTTTTAATGTATAGTAGTGTTTTAGCACGATTGATTTATGCTTGGAATGGTATGGCCACTTTGCTAATACTACACGTATATGTTGATAAACAACGCTTTTTCTTTATTTGTAGCCGTCATTTTTTGTATTCCCAAACAGACATTTGAATAGGTGATTTTAGATGAGTAGACTGTAGAGTATAGTTATTACATAGTGGAGTAGAGTAAAATATCACTTATTTACAATGTAAATCTTTCTCTTCACCTTCGTTGGTATAGTTTTACTCCGAAGACGCAGAGAAAAAAAATATTACAGTTTTGAACTGATTATAACAATAAGGACATGTTTTCGCAAATCACATTTGCCTATTTTGCGTGAACCTTTTTAATATTATATTCACAGCTTAATTATTTAAATTATAATATGCAAAATTCATTGCTAAATTTTTAATTTTGTTTCATACATAAATACATTGTAAAATTAATAATAGCCTTTTGTTCAACATACTTTTGAAATGTCAGTCTAATAATTAAGACAATAATTAAACACAATAACAATTCTGTACTCTGTTCACGTCGTAAACAGCTCTTCAGATGCCCAATACGAAGTAAGCTCGTTTGCACCAACTTCATGGAGTTACGAGCGAGTAAGAGCGAGTTGGTTACTTCGTATCGGATACCTAGTGTTACTTTTTGATACCCTCCTAAGCAACAAATTGAGATTAGCGATGTAAAAACTAATACAATACCAGTATTAAGTGCTGATTTACTACATATAGACTGGGGTAGAAGCCTTTAAAAATAATAAAAAGATAAAAAAAATCGCAGTCGGATGAAACCCATTAGAAAAGGAGGGGAATATGATGAAAATAAAAGGAAAAATAAATTACGGTCAATCCGAGTTCGGGAAGAGGGAGGGGGGAGCTTTTAAGAGAAAAAAATGGTCTCTCTCGATTTCTGACAAAACTATAAGTCCTATGGAAAAAACTTCAATGGCAAAGTTGTAGGTAATTAAAAGTTCTACAACTTTTGTATTAACAATTTTTTCACATAACCTCAAAATTTAGGTGAAAAATTCAATAAACCAAATTTTTGGTCTTTTATTTTTATCTACTTCAAAATTAATTTTTTTTCTACGAAATTTGGTGGAAACTTACTTTATTATGTCTCAAATACACTGTAATTTATTTGATTGAAAATATTTATTTTTCCGCCTTATTTTGAATTAATACCAAAAAAACAACCTAATTTTCAATCGAAAAGTCACCCGTCAAAATATCAGCTATTTTCAAAAATTTGGGAAGCCTTTTATTCATTGAAATCTCTACTTTCATATGGTGTAAAAAAAAATAAACACCACCATAGTAAATGTTCTCAGGAAATGCATACAAACAGACAAGATAAGGAGCTTTTACTAAATCAAGCACACTTCTCGAACTCTATATCTTCTCTTGTATCGGCTTTTCGGTAATATTTCAAAAGAAAAAAAATTATCTGTTCTAAGTATAATATTTTACAGCAAATTCAAAAGCAAAATGATGTCGATAAAAACATTTCAGGTAGTTTGAGAAGTGTGCCTGATTTAGTAAAAGCTCATTTTCACACTGTTTGTATGCATTTCCTGAGAACATTTACTATAGTAATGTTTATTTTTTTTTACACCATATGAAAGTACAGATTTCAATGAATAAAAGGCTTTCCAAGTTTTTGAAAAAAACTGATATTTTGATGGGTGACTTTTCGATTGAAAATTAGGTTGTTTTTTGGTATTAATTCAAAATAAGGCGAAAACATAAATATTTTCAATCAAATAAATTACAGTGTATTTGAGACATAATAAAGTAAGTTTCCACCAAATTTCGTAGAAAAAAAATAAATTTTGAAGTAGATAAAAATAAAAAAGCAAAAACTTGGTTTTTTGAATTTTTCACCAAAATTTTGAGGTTATGTGAAAAAATTGTAAATACAAAGGTTGTAGAACTTTTAATTACCTACAACTTTGCCATTGAGCTTTTTTCCGTAGGACTTGTAGTTTTGTCAGAAATCGAGAGAGACCATTTTTTTCTTTTAAAAGCTCCCTCCTCCCTCTTCCCGAACTCGGATTGACCGTAATTTATTTTTCCTTTTATTTTCATCATATTCCCCGCCTTTTCTAATGGGTTTCATCCGACTGCGATTTTTTTTTTGTTTCAAAAATTATCTACTCTAGTCTAATAGAGGTTTTATATCCTGTGGATGAATCCTTGGACATTGTATTTTTACGCCAATACTGTTTCTTGCCCCTTGAAATCGATTATTTAAAATGCCACCAAATAAAATGATTCTTTGTTTTACATTTAGGTACTCTGTAATTTTCTTTTTAACTTTATTGATTCAAAAATAGATAGCAATACTATAATATTAAGATTAAATAATTTAATTTTCAGAATTATCAGCGCAAGATCAATCCAGAGATGTGTGGAAAATGCAATTAATTATGAAATATTTTTTCCTGGCTTACACTATGTATAAATTATGAATTACACAGCGTTATAAAAAAAGATTTTTCTGTGCCAATTTACTTAACTATCATAAGATTAAAAGTTAAATCTCTTATTTAACTTCAATATAACCATGTGTTCCAAAAATTACCATGATCGAGTCTCAAATAGCGGCTAATTTTGCTGATAGTTTCCCCAATTTTGGTCCGCTCCATCAAGAACCAAGTCCTTTGTTTGTCATGTCATTAAATAGTGATATGGGTGTACAAAACGAGCTGGGGCACTTAATGCCAGTCATTGTGATGCTTTATTTTCCCGCTATTTATAGCTTATGACTTATTATTTATCCGTTCGTTAATTAGGATAATGATTCTATAATACGTTACATATTGGTTATAATGATTTGTGTAATTAGTTTCCAATATAGATGTTATCATGTGTCAGCGTATTGGAAAAGAATTATAATGGGTATTTGTTTTGCAATATTTTTTCAGTTTTAAGATTATTCAGTACGTAATACGTATGAAATGGTTTTAAAGAAGGGTGGAGAACGTATATGAGAGCCTCGGTCAAATATTGTATTAGATTAATTTAAAAAATAACGATCTTACTTTTTCGTATTTAATCGTAATATTATATTGTGGTAATCTGTTAAATATACACAATGATATGTTATATAAAGTAAACATATTATTGCCGATTTTTAATGTTGTCATTCACTGTTTGTTAATAAATAGTATAGTTAAAAACAACGATAACAATGAAAAAACAATTTTATGAGTCATGTCAAATGTCTTTGATACGATGTACCGTTTTTAATAGTATGTGTAAAACATTGGAACAATAAAATAACTTGTTCCATAAAATTTGTTCGTTAAAAAGCGAAATTTCATACCTGAATAAAACATGTTCATGATTCATTAATAAATACTGAAACATCGATATTCGTGAAATAATTAAAAGTGGCAGGCTATAAATTTAATATCACTCCGGCGCAATATCTCATAGGCGGGAAACCTCATATCATAGGAAATTGAAAATAAATTCCTTTAAGCTTCCAATTACCCCAATCGAGAACATTGAGTTTTCAGCCAAATAATTTCACTGGGAATTGTGATTTGTGACGTGTCAATTGTGGAACGTACCTGTTATTCAATTTGGAATGTTCTAAGCATGTACCTATTTATTTATAGCAGATACATTGAAAAGTAAAATCTTCAATGTTAATTGATAAGGTCTGGCGTCTGATTTGTCATAACATAAAAACAAAATACTATTTCTTTATCATTATTGAATTGTTTTGTAACTACATATAAACTAATGAGCAAAATACTTAGTATATTATTATGTATAATATTGTGCATCAAAATTTACACTACATAATATATTAGATATTATTATTTGATCCGTTGGTCAGTTTTTGTTTCACGCCTACAATGCTAGAGCAAATGCTAACTTCAATATTAATTCAAAAATGATCAAAACAATCAACCTGGCAAAACTCCATCAGCTACCTAAGTCGACTTACACAACAAAGTTTCAGTAGTAACAACTTAAGTAATTGGCACGTAACATAAGACCTTCATAAGAGACCCACTTCCAAAGGGTCACTCTAACGTCAAAGCCACGCATCAATATTGAGCTATAAAGTCGGGTTTGTTTGAAGGCACAAGTTTTGTCGAAGTGAGATGTTGACCTTAGGCATTTTGCTTATGTGCAAGCTCTCAGGATGACATATTCGAAGGACTCTGTTTACCTACCGCTTATTAACTGATGGAAGATGTTCTTTCTTTTTTCTTTTTTGAAGTGAAACTTCTTGAGGCACGTTGAGAGTAAAATTTGAAGGTCGCGTCATGGCAATATCGTCACGGCATGGAGTAAGACGAAGATTTTGGTATCTTTGAATTTTGTCAAAGAAGTTTCACTTCTGACACGTGTGCTCGCGGCACACACGTTCTTTTTTAAATTTTTTGAGATAATAATATGTTGATTATATACCTACGTAGTAATTATCTAGATTAGGTACTAGTGTGGTTATACGTGAACATGGAAATGTCATAAATGTTATCTAACTAACTGTAAGCTTTCACTCAATTATTTATTTATTTATTTGAAATGGAAGTTTTACTTTTGGATTAATTTAACTCTACTCGTAAAACGACAAAATTTAGATTACAGTACGGCGCTTTGTCAACCGACTTCTAAAATAGGAGGTGGTTCTCAATTCGACTTTATTTTTAAGTTTATTCCCTGATACCTCAGAGCTTTTGACTGGGAGAACTTTCCGGTTGGTCCCATTTAAAATATGTCCATTTGAAAACGGTTTAACTTTTTGTTTCAAAATAATTATTTGCGATATACTCCGGAATAAACCAAGCGAAAAGATACAAGCAGTCACCAATCATGGACCCAAAAAGATTTAACATAACCGAATGAAACATGTTTTAAGCGGACCTAATCTCACATACTTCGTTTAAGCGACGTTGTCACCAACTTAACAAAACCCTTTGAAGTATTTATTATCAAAGCTAATTAACTCGAGTTGGGCTGTTTTCAGACGTAATACGGAGAGGTCATTAAATAAAACACTCTTTGTTTTCCTTGAAGATGTCACTAAATTTCATACACGTACTTGATGTGTTGTTTGTTACTAACGATAAAATTTAAATGAAACAAATCCTCTATACCTATACTAAAATGAGTCATAAAATTAAAATGAAAGTAAAGTTCAAATGTACAATCTAATTTTGTTAATTGTAGAGCAAAATTTGTAAAGAATGTTCTGCTAAACAATTTTAAAGCAACTCGTCACAAATCAATCATGACTCACGAAGTCCCTGTTTGTATTTCCAAATTTACATTTCAATTCTCAGTTCAATTATGCTAATTTGTTGTATTTTGAGACCCAACTTGCTATGATTTATTACCCAGAAACATTGTTAATATTACTTCACGAGTAATGTTGTTTAAGAATAATTACTTTCGATAAATAATTTACTATTTTCAATTTCCCATAGGATTTATAAGAATTAGTATAATGCGTTCTTACAGAGTTTAAAACAAAATCTTAAAATGGTTGCCTAAATACGTTAATTTAATAAAATGTTACAGTCATCTTAATAGTAAGCAATTACGAATATTTATAAATTTTCTAAGAAGCTAGTTATTATATAATATAATATCACTCTTGTATTGTCTCTACGTGTGGGTGTAGCTTTTGTGATTGGTGAGTGGTGAATAAATATACATAGTATTAAAAACACGCAACGCATGGAATTATAGAGTTGTCACCGATTCTTGATAAGTGTCAAAAGCTTGAATTATATAAATCTGTCCGTTTAGAGTGGGTCAAAATTGCGTCTAGAGAAAAAATAAACACACAGAAAAAAGTAAAGAGGGTTGAAAAGGATACCAATCTACACCTACTCGTATACTTTTATATATTGCAAAATGATTACTCAATCACTAGTGCACTACAATAATGGATTTCTTTATATCAGAACAATTTATCACCTAGCAACAAGAAGACATAGGAATTTATATTTGACATTGTGATATATCACCTTTAAAGGGTCATCAGTTAGTATGATAAATGTATTAGACCTTAGGAGATTATAGCTTCGAATAAAACTCTCCAAGAGACTTTTTTAGCAAACACTGTTATTATCTGTTTACTTTTTGTTTTAGAATTGTATTAAAGAAACAATACATATTTTTGCATTATTTTTTTTTGTTTAGAATTGTATTAAGGAAACATTATATTATTAACATAATTAATTTGTGTATTTTTTTCTACATTCCGAACAAACCATCTTAATAACGACATAAAATCTGTGACATATTTCAATAATATTTTGGACAGCGTTCATTAATTAAATAACTTCTAATTGGGGGGGCAAGTATCTCGCCTCGCGGCGGTGTGAAAAAAAAAACTCCGGCTGAGTGGCCAGACGGCCGGAGTCTAGGGCGACTGAGTGAGGAACCTTCGGACTATTCGAGCGTTATCCAGAAGGACTGCCCGCTGTATCCCCACTGTCATGGGCTTTACCGGTAAATCCAACCTCCTTAAATATTGTTTTAAGGAGGCAGGAACCAGCCCATTGGTGGACACAACTATAGGGATTATCTCGGCAGACACACCGTCCCACATCTCGACAACCTCGTGCGCCAGATCCAGATATTTGAGCCGTTTATCTGACTCGGCCTTAACAAGATTGTCGTCATGTGGAATAGTGATGTCTACCAAGAAAATCCTAGAAGTTGCTCGGTCCATCACCACAATATCAGGTCTATTCGCTAGGATAGTCCTGTCTGTGATGATGGGCCGATCCCAGTACAACTTGGCACGGTTATTTTCCAGGACTGGCTCCGGCGCGTACTTGTAGTAAGGCACTTTTCCTTCAAGAAGGCCATACTTCAGAGCGAGCTCTTGGTGGATAATCCTGGCTGCTAGGTTGTGCCTGTGCAAATACTCAGAGTTGGCAAGCATGGAACAACCGGAAGTAACATGTCGGAGAGTTTCTCCAGGACGGTGACACATACGACATAAGTCCTGGGTCCCGTCCTTTATGATGTACTTCCGATAATTGTTCGTCTTAACCACCTGATCCTGTATCGCACAGACAAAACCCTCGGTTTCCCCAAAGAGGTCACCGAAACGCAGCCAGTGCACGGAGGACAAGAAATCTACGTGAGGTTCATGTAGACTCCTGTGAAACCTACCGTGCAGCTCTTTCTCTTTCCATATGGCCTCCCTGTCGGAAATGCTGAGTACCGTCGGCTTTTGCCAGTCCTGTTTGGCCAGGGATAGGGGAGTGAGTCCTTTGTCACATTCTATGACTTCAGCATGGATTGCATGACCAACCTACTACTTCTAATTTATTATTAATGGAATAGAAAATAAATAAAGTATAAAAAATACGCTATAAATATGTTATTTAAAATAAGATTAATAATTTTTATAAATAGTGAGAAGCTAATAGAGAGGTAGTAATATGTTTTAAAAGAGTTATGTCAAGCTGTGAATTCACATTAAAAAAGTAACACTGAAACGAAGTTAAGAGAGAATGTATCGCGTATTTGGCACTGGCCACAAGGCATTGTCTAATTAAACCAGGATCAGACGGCGCGCGGCGGTGACTTCTGAGAGCGTCTGACTGCTTCGTTTTGGTTGTTCGCCAACTAGCTCCTTACAAAAACGATCGCCTTGTGGTTGTTTGCAGAACAAGCAATTATAAAGTTTTCGATGCTTTTCAGCTTTTACTAGGTATCGTAACGAGGCTTACGACGACTTAATTAGTACAAGGGTTTATAGCGAAGTCAATAGAGCAATGCCTGAGACGTCTGGTTTTGTAGTTGACGGCTTTATGGTATCGATAAAATTTCTATTCAAATATTTAAGCGAATAATTTGCTTTATTATACATGTATATTGCTTTTGCTTTGAATACTACATGGTTTATTGATACTTACGTCCAATATTTTTGGTAAATTAATTCTAAACTTTATTGTGACAATATCTTGGGACTGCCGTGGAAAGTCGTTTTTAAATTATTAATCATTTTATCGCATGCTTTATGGCTACAATTCTGGGTAACTTATTTTCCTCACAAATATCCTTCCATTTAGCTTTCTATTGAATTTTCTCTTGAATCTCTCTCATCACATACTAAAATGCATTTTCATATCATAAATCAGCTGCATTATAAAAATAAATGTGTATTATTTTAACGCGTTCCCGACCTCGTTTCGAACTGGTAGGTAAAAGTGTGGCAGCGCTATTAAAACTTCGAGGCAAGCTTTGGTCGTTAGAGAGCTATACTTTTGCTTGTACATGATGCAATATCTATACTATGTTTTACTTTGGATCCTGATTCCTGAAGATCTGCGAGTGAAAGGGTTGTTGTGTGAGCATACTCCCCAAAGTTTGGTTAACGATACATGTCTTATTATGTGTTCGACGTCTGTTAATATCGGTTGTTGTGTTTTATGATGCAGTAAATAGCGTGCCTTTAAAATGAAAAAGGTGGATTTATCGTTAACGTAAAATAGGAAATAGTTATAAATAGAAAACATGAATATATTAATCACTATATGAATACAATTAAAACAATCAAGACCTACCTATTTGATTACTTAATGAGACGATTTTGCTCATGGTAATGTACCTAATAAACAGCTTTTCATTATTACTGCGAATAGAAATTGTTTTTTCAAAGCCTCTTTATAACAACCTAAAGTAAACTTGGATGTTGTTAAGCGAGCTGTATTTCTAATGATAAATTACCAACCACAACACCAAAGTAAGAGTCGTAGTGATATAACTGGTGTAAATGTACTCCATCTAACTAATGTTAGCTCGGCTAGTTACTAAACTTTCTGCAAGTGTAGTAGGAGAGTCAAACGTGATGTTTGTCGTTGCCATAGCAGAATTAATTAAATTTGTGTGTACTCTAAAGATTACATGCGCGTCCCTGTTTGGACAGAGGTTAATCTATTATTAAAATGCAGCTGCATACACCGCAGGCGTATCATAGGTACTTGTATTGTACGCTGTTTGCTATATGTGTAAACGAATTTATTTGTCAATTTATTAATTTTATGGTTTACTGGTTACAGCTAGATCGTGTCGGATCATATCATGTCGTCGATGATTTTTTGCACGTTGTGAATATTCTTTGACAAAATTGTATTTGAGATTGAAATGCATTATCATTTAAAAGCTTTGAAAAGTAACTTCAGTTTACACGTTCCATATAAATTGTTAAATGTCTAAAAGCTTTATGAATTTCAACATTATATTAGATTTTTCATGGAAGTAATAAAGATAACGGACTGCAGAACACACAATTATAACAATCACAGCTCTTACCTTCGCTCGCTTGTAATTGCAATGTTTTAACGTTCGTTGATTATTTTCAATTAAATTTAAACGCATATGGGTAAAGGATGTTTTATCAACACAATTGTATTTTTGTATCAGCCTATAAAAATACAGTTAAAAAATTTAATTACGGCAATGCTGGCTCACTTTCCGCATGAATAATTTATTTTGTCCTATATAAAGCAACCCGTTGCTTAAATGTTTTTAATGATATCTTTTTGCCCACGCCTATGAACCTTTCACTCGTATCATATTAAGACCTGAATAAACATTTTTTCAAACAAATGTATTTTGTAATATAGCTTCGTCAGAGATCGGTTAAAAAGATTTTAGGAAAATATTTAAAAGGACTGCCTATTATATAGAGGTTAAAAAGCTACCTACTATTTAGTAGCTGCTTTTTAATTAAAAATTATCATTTAGTTACATTTCTTGCTTTCAAATGACCTCTAAAAATATTCAATGTTACTCAATATAAAAACTAAAAAGTATCATTTCATGGTTTGCGCTCATAATTCTCAAATTTTCTGGTTTAAACATCATACGGGCTTTTAATACGTTGATGAATTTATAAACCTTTTTAACGAGGTTGTACCTTACCTGTAACAGCTATAGCCTTGTCTGTTGTCTCCGGTCGAGTAGCTGTACCTATCCTAAAAGACCTATTTGTTTTCTACGAGGCTCCAACTACAAACAAAATTCAACGAGTATTCATTCTACGCTTTTTGTCTTTACATCACAGTGCTATTATGTTGCGAAATATATTGCGCCTGCAGTTGGTTAAACTACCGAAAATTGTCTAGTGGAAAATTGGTCGTTTTAGAGATTTATAAGTATAGTCAAAAACCGGGCAATAGAAAAATTGCGTTCTGAAACACTGGAATAAAAATATAGTTTTGAAGAAAATTCTTTTAATTTAAAGATAGTTGTATAAATTCTACTACTAAACTAATATTATATAATAAATGCGAAAGTTTGTGAGGATGTGTATGTATGTGTGTGTTTGTTACTCTTTCATGCAAATACTACTGAACCGATTACAATGAAATTTAGCACACATAATATAGAGGGTAAATTGGATCAACACATAGGATAGGTTTTATCTCGGAAATCCCACGGGAACGGGAACTATGCGGGTTTTTCTTTGAAAACTCGGGCGAAGCCGCGGGCGGAAATCTAGTCTATATTCTATGCTATGATTATAATATTATGAGAAATTCATTGTTTTTTTAGACAAATTACTCTTAAAAGTAAGTGAACCTTGTAGATCATATAGGTTAATTTATATTTGAGTATAATTAAATAAGCTTTTCGCGTATACCAAGGTTTAACCTATAAGTATCTATTAACTATGTTTAAACCGTGCAAAGTTTGGAAACAGGAAAATGTAAACTGAAGCCATTAAACAGATTTTAAACTACTTCGCAAGTTATAAATAGCATTTTCGCAACTTGAGTTTTGACCCGCACAATAAATTTTTGTCACACAATTAGGGTTGAAAGATAAATATTTATATGAGTTATAGCAAGATGTATTATGAGGATGTTTTTGTTCTTACTTTTACCTAATTTCAATTTAAATAGGTACTTACTGTTAAATACCACGCTTAGTATTCTTTCAATCTAGGATATCATGATTCCACATCTAGTGTCTATTAATCTATACGCTTTTTGGTAAACAATTTGTGATTTTAAAATGTCCAATGTCAGAAAAACAGCTTTAAACATAAAGTGGATTAAACCTGAATCCGACACCTGTTATCAATCCCAGATTCTTACGGTATATACCAAGGTACCCATTTTAATACTATGTATAAGGTGTATACCCCATAACAATATAATATATTCGAAAACAACATATTAGGGATGCAAGACGCCTTGTTCGCTCTAATTCTCGATCAAACATATCACAGCAGATGCAATCAATAGTGAATAAGATCTTACGGCTCTATACGAGGGATACGACAAAACCTCTGCTTCGGCCTTTCAATCCTTTGTATTCATGACGCCTAGTAAACAAGGAGGATCCAAATAAGCCGATCTAAATTGTCGATGTATTCTGCTATTCAATTTGACCGCTTATAACACAAAACATAGAGTTTATTGTTTGTTGTACCTGTTATACACATGTGTGAATTGTTAATTCGATCGTTGTTAGATGGAAATTTAAAAAGATTCCACATTATGGAATTATGAAGATATTCCAGTTTGTTTTCTCACTAAAAATAGGCAACGCTGAGTGCTTTTTTATTTAATTATCGGAAAGTTACCGCTGTCCGAACCGAAATCTAATATTCAAACTCGAACTTAATTTTGCTTTTATTTCAATGTGATCGATTTTTATAAAAAAAAAACTAGCTGTCCCGGCAAACGTTGTTCTGCCTTACTCTTATCACTTGGGGTATGAAAAATAGATGTTGGCCGATTCTCAGACCTACCCGATATGCACAGAAAATTTCATGAGAATCGGTCCAGCCGTTTTAGAAGAGTATGGTAACTAACATTGTGACTGGGGAATTTTATATATTAGACGTATGCATTTGGTATACATTTTTTACTATCATTAAGAAAATATTGAATTATTTATGGAACCAGCTAAGGGTCAAGAATATACATATAAACTTATCTAGTATTTATTTTATTATAATAACTAGGAAAACGGAATGATTACCTACTACATAGTAATAAACGTATTTATTAATATCCCTTGCTGTTGCCATCAGCATATCCGGTCTATTACCTTTAGCTTCGGTGACGATCATATGGAGGACTATAGGGCTGCCAACGACATTTTTACATTTAAATTTAAACTATTTAACAAAACCCAAAAGTAGGGTAAATATAGCACAAGCACAGCAAGAAAAAACTTTAATTTAACCTTAATAGTTCACCATTTATACCAGTTTTAATAATAACTATAGCTTTATACAAAAAAAAACATTTATTCATTTGAATAAGGCTTTCTATCACAAGATACATTACCTTCAACAGAAAACAATTTCAATATAGGTATCCATTATCCAATCAACGTTCAGTACCTATTGAATATACATTTATCGGTCTATATAATATATACTAAATGAATGAATATACCCAGTAAACATTATTAACTATTCATATTTAATTAAAGTTCGCATCCCTAAGCTTTCTATATTATTTAACGTACGTATGGTTGACATCCTTAGTGGGCAGTAATATACAGGCTCATAGCAATTTACGCCTTACCAGCCTTCAATACACATAGCTATCTAATTTGAAACCCGTTCATCACAGTTTCAATTCAATATGTTAAATTTTCCAAACAACCGAGCGATCTTACCAACCAATGTTTAGATAATTGGAGAATAAACAGAAACGGTTTCAAATATATCGAGATAAAGGATAAACATGCTTACAAAATTAATCATGTGTTCATTAAGCAGCTTAATGGTCTACTTTGTATTACAATAAATTTCATTTCGTATAGCTTATATACTTTGATATAGTCGCTGCTTTTTAGTATAGTGAAAATAAAAATAAAAAAAATTTCTAAACCTAAATTACGGTAATCCATTTTGTAGATAATATTTATAATATCATTTAGATATATCGCCATTAAATTCATTAGCTATCCTTGAAACTATTTTTAACAGTATTTCAGTCAGACGGAACACTCAGTATCGCAACAAGTCCGATTTTAAATTTCACAGCGGTCCATTCGAGCGCGGGCTTGGGAACACAAGACTTCAATTTCAGCCAATAAAAGATTGATATACTTGTAAGTATCGGGGAAACTTAAAGCGGGGTATTGCAGAATCCATACGCAGGTAGGTACATACTCACCGACTATTTCTATCATCAGCGTCACAGTGCTATTGGAAAAGTTTTTCGATCAACTGAATAGTGCTTTCTACGTGCCATATAAACGGGCAGATGGGACTCTTTTGTAATTCCACACACAATGCTACGAGCTAAACAGTTTCATAGTTTCATCTTCACGCAACGTCTTCAAATTGGCCCGTTGATAAGATAAAACTATTTTTCCAAGTCTGCCAATAAAGGAATGTTTATTTCGTTTACTCGCTTTCAACCCGCAGTGCCACGCGCAACGAGAAAATGGCATCAACTTTTTTCTTACAAATTTGTTCATTCAATATAGTATTGGCTGATTATCTACGTCTGTAGAAGTAGTATAACGAAAAAGTAAAATTTATTTGAATAAAAATGAATTGAAAGACTGTGTGCGTTTTATTTTTCATTGTTCGTTAATCATAATATATTCACAGTGCTTATACTTTATCGAACGCTAAGGCATACTAACAACTAATAATAAGTAATAATATTGATATTTTTTTTAATTTAGATAGAAAGTTAGAAAGCATTGGAAGGCAAAGAACGCCTCTTTCAAATAATGTCAATAAATTTACTAATAAGCAATCGAATGTAATAGCTTAAAAATATCATCTAGAAATAAACCCTACAATACATTGGGAACAATCGCTACTTAAGTAATAAGTATATACAGGTTGAGGAGGGTAGACTGACAGGATAGGTTATAGTAAAGCAATAATCATTTGTCTAGCCACATGAGGCCGAAAAAGCAATTACGAAAAAAGCTGATAAAATAAAAACTAAAGAAATATATCGACTTACTTTTCTATATTATTTAGAATTAAACTGGTTTGAAATGTTTCAAAGCCATGTTTGAAGAAATAGGTACCTGAACAAAAACAGATAGATCGTAAATATAACTACCATATACATATAAATGTTTTACGTACCGTCTCAATATCTCTTTTACATAGTATGCATTATACAAAATCAGATTTGCAATTGACGGTCGCCGTGTTTGAAAAGGTTCTAGATAAACTGATTTATTCCCAAATCCTCTACGTAAGCATCGAGTAACCATCAAATCCTTTTTCACGGGGCCAGAAGTCATAAACAAAGGCATACTCGTTCACGAGTGCGTACCTCTGGGGATCCGCCTTGCGTTCCTAGGAGCATACAACTTAGATGCTGCCGTAGCGAACCCACCACGCAAATAACATTAGCATAGTTATCGAACGCGCTGGGATGAGACCTCCGTAAAGGTCCCGCCGGGACCGGGACGGCTCTTAAACCCGCTTTTCCGATAATGACTATCGATGATTCCACCCCGAATGTGAGCCCGGCCACAATATTATTACGTAGTTTAGCCGTTGTGGGGAATTGCGAAATATAACACGCGTGCTGGTATTCAGTTATTTGCTCGCGGGAATTCTGAGATGTTGTAAGGAAGTGGTTTGGGAGAAATTGTTATTTTAGTAAATGTACATCATAATTTCGCAATACTATATTCAAGCGGTACCACTTAATTGATTTGGGGAGCAAATTATATGTTCGAGCAATTAAAAGTTTAATGAGTTTGACTCATACACGTATTTTATTATATAATACCGAAAATTTGACGGGATTAAAATAAAACTTCAGTATTTATAATTGAATTACATAACCATAATAATTATAATTATTTACCTACGGATATTTGAAAACTAATTTACCTTAGCAACTGACTTCAATATAGAACAATTTCTCAATGTTTGGCGTATTTTATTTACTTTTCGTCAATTGTGAAAGGATTATGGTATTGATTTCTTTGTTGTGTAAAAACTTCTTAAAGGTTCGGTGCCTTGTATTTCCATTTTAGTCTTTGTACATTTAAAACGTCGTAAGCATATTATGTATTGAATATCGTATAAAACTGTCGTGTAATATTACATATAGGTAACTCAAAGGTTATTATATATTACCATAGAACGAGACTGAATAATTTCTTTAGACACTAACACTGGTTTAACTTGCTCCTTTGTCACTTCAATCGAATTATAGCTTAGTTTATGTCCTATTTTATCATTTAAGAGGGAATTTGTCAAGCTATTGCTGTCTTTCTGTCAAACCAGGAAGGGCTTAGCGATAGAAGAATGGTTCGTTTTACTTAGAAATCAAAACACGAATATTTCTCATCGCGAAGAATAAAGCATTCCCTTGGATGGGAAATTTTCGATTAATAATCTTTTCGTCGCATTAAAGGAAGGCGATGAAATAAAGGATTGAGCGGGCGTGAGATTCAATTTGTTACAGTCTTTAGGAAACGTTTTCAAATGAAACATTTTGTTTCGCGTGGAAGTTAAATTGTGTTTCTTACGAGATTCTTGTTGGTGTAGCTTGTTTTCTTGACAGAAGGAACTTGATATAAAGCCTTTAATATTCTATAGTACTTGCAGTGAATAAATAATTATATTTAGGTACATGATGTTTGTTTTGCTACCTATTTAGATTATTTTCATTTTTATAGAAAATCTATTGTGAAATATAACAACAATAAAAATGTGTCTCACAATTTACACTGCATTATATAAATACTAGTGGACCGCCCCGGCTTCGCCCGTGGTACATATTTCGCAATAAAAAGTAGCCTATGTCCTTTCTCGGGTATCAAAATATCTCCATACCAAATTTCATGCAAATTGGTTCACTAGTTTAGGCGTGATTGAGTAACAGACAGACAGACAGAGTTACTTTCGCATTTATAATATTAGTATGGATGTATTCGAATTAACTGTTTTAAGTATACCTCTTTATAATAATTTTAAAGCTCTTCGTTACGTTAACACAAATTCACTTCAATATTAATTTATTTCCCTTATTCAAACCAATTCACATCACATTTGTGAACCACCCCAACTTCGAACGTTCGTTACGAACAACGTTTTTGTTATTATAAACACAACACACATTTATAAAGAACTCAAAAGCTCGCACAGCAAAAGCTGACAAGCCGACAATCGGCCTGACAATAGCCACATAAAACATTACAACATAACGCCCGGAGGCGCAGAAATTCGACTTGTTTGATTAAAATGCGAACACATTTGCGATTCAAATCTTCCTTTTTTACTGATCAAAAAGTATTCAAATGGCCGAGTTAATATTTCCGACACGTCGGCGAGCGTGGTGGCATTTTTTCTCTTTATTTCAGCCACGGGACGGACGCAGCCGCGAGATTTATGCGATGTAAACCTTCATTTATCTGCAGCAATCGAAATTATTAAATGATTCGTACGCGCAATCAATTCATTTAAATTAATTGAAATTAAGGACATTATTTCTGTATTCGTAGACAGTGTTTTTCGAGTGGGATGGCAAAAAATAAGAGTTATGGTTGAAGAGAGATTTGCACACGTAATTAAAAACTAGCCTTATAAAATAGAAGTTAAAAACAAAAAGTAGTGAACATATAATTTGAAATCAATGTGCCTTTTAGAGAAATAGAAATTAAGATTAAGTCTTAAACATCGCAATAATCATAATAGAAATAATAATCTCGAAATTAAGTCTTATTGACAGTATAGCTACCAACTGGAATGGAATGATGTTATATCCAAAATGACAAATTGCTCGTAAAAACCTATATTCACATAACACATTCTTACACATGCATATAACACGACCTAATACCGTGTACGATTCAACTGTACTCAAACTTGTTACAAATATATCATTCCTCCGTAACACGATATCGGAATTAAATTTATATCCTGGAGCATAGCAACGCGGAGGATCGGAGTATATGCTGTATCGAGAGTAACAAATGCAATACCTCTCAAGTACGCACTCCAGGGTTATTGCCACCCTCCTATCGGATAAATATGGCCCGTAGGAAATGATGAGAGTGGCTATCCAAGGGAACCTGGGGTTTAACTCTGATGTATTGAAAACTGACGAGCCGTACAGAGTATTAACTTTGCCGTGTCAATTTCGTTTATTTGTACGACGGTGACACCCTTAAAATTTATTTTGCGTCGTAAATTTTGACTGACCTTTAGCGAGGTTTAACTTTTCATTGATTTTTTTGGAACGGTTTTTTATCTGGATAGTCTCAATCCAACAATGAAAACATGTAAGTATAAACATTTTATGAGTGTTTGCTTATTTTCTCTTTATAGATTATACCTATTTTTTTAAATGTCATGTAATAATATAAAACAAGTGCCATATTTAATCCTGTTTTTATTTTCTACGTTTCCTCTTATAAATTATTATTACCTCAACTATGGAATTTGTATTTAGTAGAGCAGCTTTATATGACTGAAAACATGTATAATTTAAGACAGTCACTATGAACCAAACTAAAAAGTATTAATTGTTTAGTACATAAGACGAAGTATGCTTGTAATTTAGCCTTAACTAATAGACGCATACAGCCCGCTGCTCCCAAACTCGATATATAGAGATAGCTTATAGTGTCAAATTAGCGGAGCCTTGCAGTAATTAAACGCTCCTATCTTCTAACAAGTAATGAAACTACGCTTCCTTAGTTCAAATTAAACTAAGCTATTGGAACAATCCGCTCGATGTCACTGCCAATTGGCTGTGTAATTAAAATACAAACAATATCTAATAGACATTAAGAAAGTATTTTATAAAAAGGTTGGTGATTAATACTTTATATTTAATGGCATTAAATGTTTACTGGCTCGTATAACAATGTTTAAACTCAAAAAGCCTTGAAAACGTACCCAAAACGAAACCCAATATTCAAAGACATCAAAGTGAACGGCGTTCATTAAAATCGATACCAATTAAATTAGCTGTCACATTTCTACTGAGGGGCAAATAACTAACTAGGTTATCGGACCAAATCCAAAGCTAATTTGTCAAAACCTCGTGGCAGTTAACGATACCCGTCGGGGTACAAATAACAAGATCGCTGTAAAATTCAACAGAGTGTAACGGTTCCGGAAGTCCTCATCGTCGGCCTGACTCAAAGACACTTTGATAACATTTGCCTTGGCCGACCCACAAACGCAATTTAAATAAATCAAATTTGACGCTATGTCTACAGTTAAAATGCCCATTGGAGCAAATATTTTGCATAATGACTAGTATAGGAGCTTCTCCGCCTTCAAATTTCTATTAGGTTGCCAAGGCAACTGTTTTACTTCGCATTTCGGTTGAGGCAAATATTATAAATCATTTACGAATTATGCTTGGAATGGTAGCATTTATAAAATATGGAAATAATGTAAAGAAGAAAGAAAAGGTATAGATGGTTACTAAAAAGAAAAACAAATGTTTCATTATTATAATAAATATTCAAATTTTATTGTCATCAAGTATAACTGGTTCCAAAATAAAAACAACAGACAGGGAAAAAAACATTTTTACCGCTTGTTTATAATATCTCGCCCATATACTTCTATTTTATTTTCATTGTTATTTTGTCCCCCTCAGTATATCTACAATTCCACGCAGTAAAAATAACGCGTCATCATGAACGATGATATGTATTTTCATTTTTTATTTTCAATAACGCGTCAACTTGTCAAAGATTTGTTGTAGCGAGTGTGTCGTTTGTAGCTTTTCATTGCCTCGAGGGCGAAGGGTGTAAGGGGACGAAAGCTTGGGGTTATTTTCTAAATAGAACTTTCCATGCATTATGGAAAAAGGTATTTAAAAATCAATAAACAAAATATTTGATGGTTGTGGATGGGGTGGTTGAAATTTAAATGTGATTTAAAATATGTTGTCGAAACGAATATTATAATGAATAACGAATTATCTCAAAAACTTGAACGATTAATAAAAACTAAATATACCATTAGAAGAGTACATCTCTTCTAAGCCTAATTTATTAAGCCGCTAGTAAGCAATAAAATATATTATAGCCCACTAAGAAGGTGTAATACTTCACACATAAATTTGACCAATCTTCATTTACCTTTCCTCTGGCTCAGATCCAGAATTCCGATAATGTACGGCACACTCCTTATCACATAGTTATAAGTAGGTACTTATGTTAGTGAAGACACCAAAAAGATATACCTTATGGAATTGTGGTATAATAAAAACATTTAATGACAGGCTTTTAGATAAGAAACCTATGTGAACAACCGCTGTATATGTATACTGTTTTAATTGTATCTCTAATTCAGTCAACATCAATCGTAAAATAAACGGAAAAAAATGCGTGAATATTATTTTCTTGTGTATGATTTTACGCGAGTATAATACGCTTTTTGCGCGAATTGATTATAATAAAAAAGTCTTATGCTATCTAAAAACAAGACTGCATCACGTAAAATATTATTTTGTCAAACGTGTTTGCGCGATCCAGCAAAGTTAAAAGTGCACCTGCGAGTAGGGTAACCATGTGTATGCTTTTTGTTCGAAACTCAATACAAAACTACCCATAGAGCTATGAAGCAGTAGACGAAAAATGCTTTGTTTCATTGGCTTTATGAAAGTGAATCTATAGAGTGATATTTCGACATCCTATGACAGTTGAAGTTTCGCTGACAAGCGTATCTATATTTCTAGTGCACGATATTTATCTCCAAATAACATACGATATTAATACCATGTTGTACCAAAAAACAATAGAGTGACGAAGGACTGACAATGATTAGTCTTATCTAACTTATATAATTACATAATGTATCATACATGGTAATATCTGCAGTATACGTATAATATAATCCATCAATCTATCGACGTTTCCCCGAAACGAACTCAATCACAGCAAGAAAAAAGTACACAAATGTAATTTTTGCAGTCACAAAATCGGTGATTTTATAGATTTTTAGTACCATATTTTTTGATTAATAAAGCAATAGAAGGAAAAACATCGACAAAGAAAAATTGGTCAACGTGTATTTTTTATTCCTAATATTTTCTCTTTGATGGTTGTAATTGCAAAGCGGTATTTCCTGCAGCGCTAGCCACAGTCACGTTTGTAAAACCAATAAAACTGGTTGTAAAACTGTATATTGTTACTCAGTAATAAAAAATATAAAATACCGTGATTTATTCCTGAAAATATAAGTGGTTTTGCACGTGTATGATTGATTGGGTGGAATTTAACTTTGTTATTTATTTTGTGTTATATAGCGTAGTTGAACTTTTACTGTAGCTTTCTACAAATAATTTTAAAACATTAATAAAATTATAGTTGAGTCTAAAATAGTAAGATAAATATAATATATAAACGAAGAAGCCCTACAGTTTGTGGTAAATGTTAAAAAACTATGTAATGACGATTCGAAAGTGCTACTAAATAGTAGTCTAATTGAATAAATGAATGTTTGAGTTTGAGTTTACCTATTTTTATAATTTTACTATAAACAAAGTCTCTCAATATAACACCGTGAAATCTCTAAAAATAAAACATCACACTGAAGCGCCCCAAATAATAGCTTCAATCGAAAGCAAAACCGTCATTTGCGAAATAGCTTCAAAGCGGAGTCATAAAATCGATCGTACAGGTGTTAAAAGTATTGACAACGCCAACCAACTTTACGGCGCGTAGGAAATACGGTAGCGAGAAAAAACACAAGTCTCTGATTGAATTGTACAGCTGTTGGTCGTCCTTGACGAAATTATTTCTATTGGAGCATTTTGTTCGGCGACAAAGTTAAATTGGATTTCTTATGGTGGAAGTGTCTTATGAAAGTGTCGGCGGGGCGGTGGCTTTATTCAGCCGCTCTGTTTTATATTATGACAATAGGCATTTTTACCACCGAACTCTGAGATTACAAGTTCCGTTTATTAACTTGTGTTATCTAAATTTTGCGTCTTTGTCCCGTTTCTTTTATCTTAGACATTGTATTTTTAAGAATGTCCCGAATTACTACTGTCTACCGTGTGACCTTTGTTGTGACTATGTTGCCTTTTAGGATTTTTGTAGAGCATCATGTATTTCGATGTATTTATAACCTAAATGAATTTGATGCAGCTATAATAATGAAATACCTTAAGTTTAATAGCGGTACATTATTTAAAAAATATTATAAATCTTGGTCGCTTCTAAGTTTTAAACTTCTCACCGAATACAATTCCAGAAACAGACCGAAACAATTTTCTGAACAATTCCGTTTACACCCATGAATAAATGAAGAAATAATTAAAACTTTCACGGGCGTTTATTTAATTTCCTAAAACGTGAAACAATTATAAAGTTGCAGCATATGTAGAGTTGAAATGAAACGTAATGTTCGATAAATTGTTTCGCCTAAAGTTTCAACAAAGCGGCTCAATTTTCTGTTACTATTAGGTCTTCGTAAATACATCACGCGTAAAGTCATTTGTGAAATTCCCTTTCTGAAATTGTAATTAAATTACGAGAGAACCTGATACACTTAACTACACCTTCTACCCTTTATCTAAACTTAGAGTTATTTTGTACAATCTGAAGTATTTGGAAGAAAGTCAGCTATCCCGAATTAATGCCGAGACATGGTGCCAGCTTTATCGGATTATTTGGACGTTGATGAAGTTAAAACTTAGCAATTACGAAGTATTTCACTCCGTTGTTTAGTCCCGGAGAGAGAACCAGATATTCATTTCAAAATGTTTGATACAAATTAAATTGTTCCTGTTTTATATTATTGTACTAAGTAATACAATCATACCTACAACAGCAAGTAATGAAAGAATATGAATTATTAAACAATAGAATAGAATATAGTTTATTTATAAATACATCGGTAATGTACCGGGTTTTCGTGATCTGAATTTAAGCTAAAAACAAAAAATGAAATCTTCATTATTTATGGACCACCAACAAAATTTCAAAATACCTATATGAGCGTGTGATGTGCTCTCGCCAAAGTCATAAAAACGAGCCCTATCACTTTAAAACTTGCGATGAAAAATGTTTAAAGGAGATGGTACAACTAAATAGAAAAGTGCAACGAAAAGATCTTCGAAGAATATTGTTGTATACTTTTAAAGAAGTAAATACAGATAATAATCAATGTTTTTCCGTATTTTCATACATTTTGTAAGTATACGCAATTTAACACAAGTAAATATAGTTAAAGTGAGAAAGTTTGTGTTGTGTATATATTTGAGTAATCTTTTGAACTTTATAACGGGTTCAAATCTGTTATTGTATTGTCGTGATAGTGGTTAGAGCTTTGCTTAAACTCAACAATATAATACTATTTCTATTGCGTGTATCTCTCTTTGAATACTAATTTCAAACTTTAAGCTTAGATAGAACTAACATTGAATCGTAAGTACATACTAGTGAAAAATGAACGAAAGAGTTTACGTTTTCATTCGATTTATGTAATGCACGGTTTATTTTTTTTAAATGCTATCCTTTTTTGGGGACAACATAAAAATTATGCATAGATGCCTTGATACTTTAAACTATTTAAATCAATTTTTAATAAAATATAAACTTGATATTATAAATGTGAAAGTAACTCTGTCTGTCTGTCTGTTACTCAATCACGCCTTAACTACTGAACCAATTTGCATGAAATTTGGTATAGAGATATTTTGATATCCGAGAAAGGATATAGGCTACTTTTTATCCCGGGAATTAGGATAGGTTTTATCCTGGAAATCCCACGGGAACGGGAACTATGCGGGTTTTTCTTTGACTGCGCGGGCGAAGCTGCGGGTGGAAAGCTAGCTAATGAAATATGCGTACAAACATTTGTTAGACGTAATTGTGTATTTATATTTGTTTACGGTATAAATAATTAAACTGTTTTCTTTATGAATACAAATATATAGTTACGATTCTAGGGCTTCCTATCTAGGCCAAACCTGTATTATGAAAGTGAATCTATTCCCGGTGTCCTATAAACAGTATCAAAAGTATTTAATACTTTAATTAATTTACTCTGTGCGTATAATCTCTTCTAATATTATGAATGCGAAAGTATGTTTATTTATCTATCTTACACATTGTAATAGATTGATTTTATAATACCTGTGATTTTTAATTATTATGTAATATGTATATGTGTAATTAATTATAACGATCGTCATTATATTATTATATTGAATCTCTTTCATAAATAAACCCAATGAAAAAATTAAAAAACCCTCTATAAGTCATTCACCTCTCTATTTACCACTCTTTAGTTCGTTCCAGATTGCACCTCGCATGATGAAGAGGCGGTTAATATGATACAGTTGATTTAGCTGAATCAAAGACGTCTTGTCCAGTGTGCACGAGGACCCTCCACTCCGGGACCAGCGCGATAAAGCACGACCCTCGCTCTGACATACACTCAATAGTTGCACTCGAAATGTAGTTAAATTTCATGTATATTTACGAGCGTTTATTCACGTATGGAAAGAATTAGCTTATACTTTTAATGATGATGTCGTTCCTAATATTTTTTAACAAAATATAAACTGTACCCCGTGGTTCCACCCGCATTGCTCCGCTCCTATTGGTCTTAGCGTGATAATATAGCCTTCTTTGATAAATGGACGGATGATGGATGGATGGATAAAATGAAATATTTTTTTAAATCGGGCCCGTGGTTCCTGTTAATTAGCGCGTACAAGCAAGCAAACAAACAAACTCTTCAGCTTTGTAATATTTGTATAGATAAGATGTTTTTGTGTAGTGTGGAGTATCAATGTTTTCATGGAAAATTTCATATCGAAGATCCCCTGACAAGGTCTTCAATATAAATACATTATTTGTCATATAACGCTGTGTTGTTTGTTGATTTTATTTTTACATTGTTTGTCATATAACGCTGTGTTGTTTTGCTGATTTTATTTTTCATGTTCCCCATAAAATTATTGAATAAATTATTCTCTATTCTTCTTATGCCAAAATAATATATAGCTTTTCACTTACGTTAAATACTGTTGCATTATTTGATACGCTTGTATATTGAAATAATATTATAAAAAAAAATAGTTTACTTCCTTTCTAAATTTTACACAATTTGGAGTAGTAGGGCCCTCCTAGTAAAAAAAATAAAATAAAATAAATCTAACCTAAAATCTATTTTCCGGAACGCTTAGGTTATGTTATTAAAATTAATTATTCAAAAATAATTATAACTCGAGCATCAGATTAAATTACTTAGCCAAAATCTCACAAAGGATGAAACATGAGACCTCGTAGATGGAGCCTCTGAAACAGTGGCTCTATTGCGGTAAACATTAATGCTTATTTTAGCAACTCCGACAAAATTACTTTATACAATACTAACATAAATTAAACATTGTGTACTGTATTATTGTGGCTTGCTGTATGTTTCATGTCTGTTAAGTTTATGTAAAACTGTTTGATAGTATATGATTGTAATTAAAATTGAAAGTTGATTAAGAATAAATTAAAACAATTGATTTGTTTACACTGATAGCACTGTAGCTGGGTTTGTATTCAATAAAAAACAACTTTGTTTTATCAAAAGGGATTTGCTCATAAGAGCAAACTTACCTTACGCGTTTCAAAATTTGAACATTTCCTTTAGTTTAAAGTTATTTTTTTTTTATTATAAATAATAATCTGTGCCATTTTATATCTATAAAAGTTCTTTAGTGGTCGAAATTCTACTTTCTGGTTATAACTCTCAGTTCTCACCTACATTCTAGTGCACGAACCTACTGCAATGAAACATACATTCTCGAATTCCAAATTGCGAGAATAGAAAAATAATATAAATACGTGGAATTTATATTGAACGATTATTTTACTTTTTTTTAATAAACAACTTACAACTGCGCATGCAATAGACAAAAATATTTGTCATTTCCCTTTTGACAGTTGTCTACGTGCACAAAAAACAAGTGAATACTTTCCGAACAAATGCAAAATCCAACTAAAAGCAACTACATGCACATCTGAAAGCTATAAGCGAATTAAAGAGCGTTTTTTACAAAACTGTATCGCACAGTTTTTCTGATTGAGAGCGCTAGGGTTAATTCTAAAAGAAAACGGATAGCGGTAAAAATAGGTTGAGAGCGACATTCGAACAATTTAAATTCAAGAATGTCCTTTGTATTGATTCGCTGCACATTTCGCTTCGAACTTTTTATCAGACGTTTAGTAAATTACCCCTATTTTTCTTGTAAAATAAAGAGAGAGATATGTTTTTTAAATTATGTACCGAGTCTTAGTAGTCGTCCGAAAGATTTTATCCTATTTTATATTTTTCTTTCAATTCTGGAATATAAATAACGACTTTATAATAAAAGAATTAAAGATTCGTTAATGTCGTAACTTGCAAGTATAACAAGATGAAAAAGACAAATAAACTGGCTTTATAGTTTAAAGCACAAAAACATAACTTTAATATTGTAAAAAGCTACAACATAAACATAAATCAAAGTCTGAGCAAAAACAGATGACACAAAGGGCTGAACATTATCTCCTGCTGGATAAACAGAAACGCGTCCCTGGGGAAAAATCGGGCCCCGTAGCACTAACTCGAGGGAACGATATTTCACCCATAGTGGTAGCACGTGGGAAAAATTAGGCGTAGCCATAAACGATGTAAACACGCTACGCTGCGTAGCGCTGTGCTACGAGCTTTGTAAGTTGATTTTTGAAATACTGCGTCAGTGATTTCATTGATTTTATTATGTGTTGAGCATGTTTAATAATATGTGATGTGATTTCGATTGAGTATACGAAATTAAATACTTTTAACGCGATTTATTCACCATGTATGTTTCGATGTTTTACTAAGTAAAGCAAACGTGGTCACAGGTAGAGTATTTTCAAACGATACTATTCAATAATAATGCTTAAATTTTTGTTTAGTATGGTTTTCACTATACTTTTAGAATTTCTTATACAATATTCATAACACTTGTTATGCTAATTATAGATTAACGCATTTCTTTAGAATGATTTCATCAACGTCGACATAGCATAACAATTAACCTTTTTATCTAAATATAATCGTAATTTTTTCCATTACTTATCCACAAGAGCTCTATCATAAAAGGTTGGGGGAAAATTATGTAGAAACTAGGCATACAATAGTCCGTACAATAGAGATGCAACTGCAAACGAAACGAGGCTGTCAGTCAGATTCATATTCCCATTTAACAATATCTGCCCCTTTGACGTTGTGGTTCATGTTGTATGGAGAAAGATGATCTTGGTTCAATCCCAGGGGAATATAAAGTATATAAGCTTCTAGAGAGAACAAAATATATTGTATAAACATCTGCTATTTTGTAAAGAAAAAACCACGTGTGAAATACTCCAGAAGTACCCAACGTTTTATTTATTAGATAAAATTTTATTAGAATAATAAAATACTATTAGTTACACACCTTTATAATAGTTAGTCGTGTAATAAGTAAAAAAAACTATTTCTATTAAAGAAAAAGCAATCATAATTCGATCAAATTAATCGAAAATGACGTAACATTCAGCTACCTCGTTTCACTTTCATATTACGTATAGTAACCTACAAACATAAACAAATGTTTTTCCTAATTATTAATTAACATTTAAAAACTGTCCATCTGACATTGAGATAGGTCTATGATTTGAGTACTGTTGAAGGACGTTAACTGGCTTGCCCGGGCGTGCCTTATCTCTTCAAGCTACGCAAAGCTGTTTCTCTGCCTAATATTATATCTCGTAATTTATTACTGTTACAAATTCGTTAAACTCACTTTTCATGATATCTGCTTGTAACCGGCATTAATCTTCGCGAATAATTGTCATTGTTTAAGCGAAAGACTAAGAGAATAGATGTAATTTTAATACGATTTATTGAGTATACTATTTATTATTTAATTCAAAGCTTTAACAATAAAATTAATTCACAGATATGTTTATAAAATACATCACACAGGTACGTGCTGCAAATAGTAAACCATGATATAATTAAATCAATACACCAATATGTTTAAATTGTTATACAGTAACCAATAAAAGAACTATTAAGATAAAATTTTATTAATTAAAACATGTATATTTTTGTATAATAACCCGTATTTCTTTGAAATATACTCTGTCGTGATGTTATTATCCGACCGAAATCGTTTCTTAAAAAAAAATAAACAATAAAAAAATAAAGATCGACTCTATTCAAAATAATATTATCTATCATAGACTAGACTTCGCCAATAGATATTCATAAGCTTAGTCAGTATTGAAACAATGAGCATGCAAATTATAACCTAAACCAACACGGCCATTCCACACCGTTTGCGAAGCTTAATAACATTTCAAAAATCATTTTCTGGATGTTTTCGTGCTCATAGTTTAAATTATAAAACTGTGTGCCATGACTTTGCTTGTGTTGGCTTAACGCCGTGTTGTTTAAGTTGTATAACCCTTCGCAAACAAACAAATTTAATTACTCGCTGAACCCCTTGCCAAGATAATGTATGTATTGGCTGTTTGACTGGCACGTTCCTATCTTACGATCAAAAGCTCACTAAACAAACTATTTTGCATGTATGCTCTGTGCTGTTAAAGAAATTACTCGTTTTATTTCACTCGAATTCTAGCGAATCAAATTCAGTGTTAGCAGAGAATACATAATAATGTTACGTGGTATTGGTAACGATATAAAAATTGACTAATGTTATGGGAACATAAATTTGTGTTATTTATAAAGAAACGAAATCAATTGACTTAATGTAAAGAAGTACAACTTCTGCATTTATTCGCATTATAGTCACTAGTCATTAATATATCAGTCACAATTCATTCGAACTTGTATGAGACAAATTAATAATTTCATTTGTAATTTGAATATTGAAATTTGTGGTTTGTAAACGTAGCTCTACAGATTATGATATGATTTAAAACTCTATCATATCCAATTTCTTTGCAATTAAATAAAATAATTTGGAAGAAAAAATAGGAACAACTTACAATAATTATTGTTTGTTGGAATATTCCGAAAGCACGTTTTATAAGAAAAGTGTTGATAATCCCGAAAGTAAAAAACACAGGAGTTATAGAAGAAGGAAATTGCAGCGTGTACCAAGATCACGTGGCCGTGTAACTTCTGAAATAACTACAAGTTTGGTGAGACTGTGCTCATAGAAGATGTAATGAATAACAAAGTGCTACTTTGTTGTGCTTTAAAAGAGACTAAATCTTTTACATTTGTTCTATGATCTTTCTAGAAATCCTAAACTATCGCATAGGGTTTTTATTGAGTCAAGATTTATTTGACGTCTGTAAAATCAACTAATGATTACGTATGACGAGGTCTTGGAAAGATGAAATCTTACTTTTTTCTAGATCTCCTATCCATAATGATCAATCATTTCATAATCATTTATTCACCATAAATATAAAATTAAATATCTTAAATTAATTAAACTTAAAAAATACAACAATATTATAATAGGACCTGATGATTAAAAGATAATATGACCTGCAGGCCTACACTAAGACAGCTTGTATCTAGGTAATTTTAGAACTTCATAAACTAGACACTACATATAACTGACAGTTAAACTACAATAATACGCATAGCATTGCACTTTGAACTTAAGTCAAAAACAGTTCTATTTCCGACAAACTGTTTTGCAGGAATATGAAATGAGTTGAATGCTAGAGCGTGTTAAACGAACTGTACATTATTGTTTTCTGTTCGTTTTTTCTCTGAATAAATCTGTACTGTTTACCTCAGTGAATCTTACGTCTCCGACAGACGACGGTCTAAGCTATGATTTGAAAGGAATTTACATAGAAGAAACCAAAATTGAACCCAAAAATGACATAAAATATTGTTTGATCTGCATGTTTTAGAATTGTATCTGCATGTTGTAAAATTTAAAAGCACATAATGAAGCAATTGTCTGTTTATACATTAATGATAAAAGTATGATAAATTGTTAAGGATGTCTTACATCTCACTTAAAGTAAATAAATTTATTTATTTATTTAAGCCTTTATTGCTGATACAAACATACATATAAAACTAAATCTATCTTAAACATTATTATTTAACACATGGGATTTTCCGGTTTGGTGATCAGCGTGTCTTGTGACACATAGGCCTCTTCCAGCTGCTTCCACTCATTCCTATTGTTCGCATATCTGGTCCATACTATTCCACCAATCTTTTTAATATCATCTATCCATCTCTTCACTTGTCTACCTTTCCTTCTTTTTCCATCACGTGGTTGCCATTCTGTTAATATTTGTGTCCATTTCGTTTTACTGTCCCTAGTCATGTGTCCCGTCCATCGCCATTTTAGTTGCCTTATTTTCTTTATTATATTTTCCACCTTGGTTATTGAACTTATTTCTTCCGCTGTTTTACGATCTTTAAGTGTTACGCCTATCATACTTCTCTCCATTGCCCTTTGACATGATCTTAGTTTTAAAAGATGTCTTTGAGAAAGTAAATAAATTAATAAAACACAACTTTATAAATAAATGGTATCACAATAAAATACTTAACAAGCAATTTATTTCCCGTATCGAAGGCCATTCATTTCCATAATATGCTTTCTTACTTTTATTACTTTACTACCTACCTATTTACTGTATTATATTTCTTTCAGGCTGTGTCGATTTCCTTTCAATGTATTAAGTAAAGCTTTTCAATAAGAAATGTTCTTATTCGTAAAATATGAAATTCTTTCCTTACAATCGAATCGAGATGAGTGAGTCGAAAGTAGCCGATGAATGCCGAGAGCGGGCGAAATCCTCACCTTTGGAAAACGTCGTCCAATGCCGTTTCAGTAGTACTTCGCGGCTCGGCGCGGATACATGCGGGAGCTTGTCAAAGCTTTCGGCACGCGAGTCTCGTCTCATTTAAAATAAAATTAGCAACCACATTACAATAATTACCTGTGAATTGTGACATGTTATTAATTAAGCTCTGTACTGACCTGTTGATTAGATATGGGTTGAAAACAAAATGAACCACATTGCTGAAGTTTGTTTGATTTTTGTTTGTAAATCGTAATTGTGGAAACTATTTTGTAAGTAAATATTAGTGTGTCAACTGAATGTTTAATTCTTAAAATATAGGTTGGTTTCTAAAGCAGTAAATAATAATAATTTATACAGATACAGTTTTATGTGTACGTGTGTTATAAAATAATATCGACTACATTAAACTAAAAAACATTTAAATATAAATTGAGCAATATATAAACAATAATTATAGCTTCATCTAATATATTCACTAGGACAATCACTAAGACAATATTGAGTATCGCCCGCATAAGGCATTAACGGTTAACCGTACATAATATTATGTATAATATAATCATCTGATACCTAATTCTACGTTATATAAATTTGCATATTATTTAAATTTGCTTTTCTTTCCGTATAAAACTGACCCAGTTACAGTTTATAACACCGGCGCAATTTTGTGACTTAGATCGTCATATTTTTTATGTTTTTATTCATATGTAATGACGGCTACTTGCTCCGCAGGTTTGCTCGTAAAAGCCCCGTTTTTCAATACAATAATTATCTTCACTTAAATGTTACTATTGTATAAAAATTCAGAGCTCCTACAGAATTATTAGTGTAAGCCTTAATAGGTACTTTTCTTCAAAATAAAGTATTGGTTTATTTTCTAAATATTAAATATTATTGACTCCGTAGCTTTATAAGCTGCAATAGCGAACTGTATGAATAGTCTTATATCCACTATGAAGCTATTTAACTGAAGGACTCGACATAATGAGAGGAAAGGTTTCTCACATTCGTTATATACGCTACTTTTATTTTATTTCACGCATTTATTAACTTTTCAAGAAAATTATATGAAAGGTCAAATGATAAGTTTAATTATTAAAGTTCTCGGAAAGCCAACAATAAAGCTTTATTCCTATCTTAAGCTTTATAATATTATCTTCAATGTCCCAAATTAAGGTAGAGTCTGCTGCGTCTTTTATTTCTGGACTAAATTATCCATTTTATATTAAAGCATTAGTATCTAATAATTTACAGTTTTAGATTTTAATACGCGGCATTTTATACGCGGATGATGAAAATATCAATCGAGGTATAAAGTGCGTCACACACGATGAAGATTTTATATTACAGTATCTTAAGATAAAATATTATAGTATCTTCACCGTGTGTGACGCGCTTTATATCTTTGATTTATAGTTTATAAATATGAAAGTCACACAAATGTTCAACTTAATAGGTATAAGTTAAATCTTAAAATTATGTTTGCGTGATATTACTATATTATAATGTTCGTAACTTGTTTAATTGTATAAAAAAAGTTCAGTTATAAATGTTGCCCGCATGGTCAATGTTCCCATGGATGTGATATAGGTATTTTAACGCCGTAAAAAGTAAAGAGTCACTCTCTAGCCTCCTAAATATCTCTACACATTAAAAGTATTACTCGAACATACTAAGTACATGCATATTAAAATTAATTTTAATTAAATAGCAATTATATTATTTTGTAAATAATATTTGATTTTATTGTAAATATAATATTATTTACAAAATTATATAAACGTATGACGAAACGTTTTAATTTTATTGTTTGTACCTACTATTATTTAAAACGCTGGTTACTACGTGTCAATTATAGAAAAAAAGAACGTGTGAGTGGAACCCACGTGTCAGAAGTGAAACTTCTTTGAAGAAATTCAAAGATGGTACTTACAAAAAACTTCGCTTTACTCCATGACGTGACGGTATTGCCATGACGCGACCTTGAAATTTTACTCTCAACGCGCCCAAAGTTTTGTTTCACTTCAGAAATATAGGTTTAGAGACATTTTATATAAACAAAAAATATACAGTTTAAAAGACGTAAAAAAACAAATATAGGCTTTGACTTAACGATAATATAATTATATTTTATTATGAAACAAAATACCTACATACACGAACAATTCGCATGTGTTCTTATTATCATGTTACGCAGAAACAATCGTCGTTTGCATAAACTAATAAAATGACTAATTAATAATTATATTACTTGTCGATAAGCTAGCACGCATGTGAATCAACTTCAGATTTATTTTTTCGTATTTTATAATTTTAAGTGTATTAACTATTAAGTTAGTAAAGGCTAAGTCGTCGTTTTATAGTTCAACATCTAAATACACCTAGCCAGATCGTTCATGGCAGATGTCATATTTTACTGACACTTGCAAAAGATCCCTCGAGCCGTCCTTACAAACTCCACCAAGACTATGAATGATAGAGACCACAGATAAGGAAGGCATTTGCGTGGGCTTGGTTTTACCTTTTCCATGCGTTGTTCAATACGAAACGTACAAACCGAGTCCTAACTGACATCATTTGTTCAAACCATTTTGAACCTTATGTCTAAACAAATTAATTAATTGCCTGGCCATTGTTTAACAAAAAATTCTTAACGGTTTCGTAATAAACTCCAGAAACACGTGCTTATTATTTTTACCCCTCTCGTTCAACTTTTCCATTATATTGATTATAATAAACCCAATACTTGTGACTTTGTACACGTGGACAAAGTTTTCCTCAAGACTAAAGACAAATAAAATGTACTGTGATAAAAATAGCCAATACATTCCACAAAGCCATCGTTTTTAGAAATAGAACTTTCGAAATTGGCTCAAATGTTTCATAGATTATTACCCCCGAGATACCAACTAAACAAATTTGCAACCTTTTTCTAATATTAGTCAGTGAGAATTTTTATGAAATTACTATGATGTCCGTCTCGGCAAAAAGCGTAGGTTTTGTTCTTAGTTCTTACAATTATAATGTTTATTAATTTGATACATTTTTCTATCGTGTAGGTTTTCTGTTTGTTTCACAATAAAAGTATAAAAATATCATGATTGTTTGCCAGAAAACGTATTAAAATAATTATAGCTTTATGTTTTTTTGTAAAAACCTACATGTAATCACATTGTGATTTGTAGATACAATGAAAATTTATTTGTAAAAGTCCCGAAAAGAATCGACTTCAATCACTCATGGTTAGACTAATGCATTATGTACAGAAGTATAGCAAACACACAAATGTAGCTAACATTTTCTCACAGCAATCGCTCTTTGTTAGAAAATCAAATCGAACCGAAAGTAATGGACGCACGATAAACAATTACATGTCTCGGTGAGAGCTCTAAAGTGCACGCTAGTGTTCGTTTCAGAAAGCCTTAGCTAAGAGAATTTCTTTCTATTCCAATTTTCCGATACACTCTTCGTGACTTAAACGTCGACGTGTTAACTTTGCCTACAAACTTTGCGTAAAAACGAAAGAAAGTCCTCCGTAATTCATCGGCCTCGGCTCGGATAAAAAAGACGCAACGCTGAAATAATCGCCTCGAATAAAGGATAAGATTAAATAGCTGCGTAATTAGAAGCTTATTTTCCGGCTATAAAGACGAATCTTTACGGACTCATAATCCTTTTAATTACGAAGAATGTAATTAATTCTTAACTAAACCGATGATTTAAATTTTATTAAAGCACAATCGTCACAGCAGTTTTAATAAGCCAAGACTTAAAACAAAATCCGGGGAGTTTTTCGTAAAATGAAATTAGTCGAAAAAGCTGGCGCCATTAAAATTACATTAGCATAAATAAGAGGAATGCTAATCTAAGGGAAATAAATCTTGTTGGAGAATAAAAATAATCCTCGCTGGCCTCTCAATGATTTGGTGACAGATTTACTCTACGACTTGTGCCCTGCTACTAAAAAAAAACATAATAAATGTTCTTAACTTACGTATGGGTAAAAAATCAAGTCAATGGAATTTTTATATTGAAATGGAAAATGTATTACGCAAAATAATGAATTATTTTCCTCCTAAATAAACAACTCATCACTGAACCAAAAGAACTACTATAATTTTTATAAAACAAAATTTATTTATTTTGATAAGCACGCCCGAGTTCACATTTATGTGATTTATTTAGCTTTTTTGGCGCTTCAATTGAACAAATGAGTTTTAGCCATCTTTATTAAACCCTAGGTGTTATATTAATAATACCCTGGCATTGCAAAAGTTTTGTAAAGTTAAACTAGATTTTCTTTTTTATAATTGTAAACAGCAATGGCTCGGAGTGTGCATATCGTTGGAATCGTTCCCAACAGTTATTTAAAAGTTTAACACTCTTTTATTCTAATTAGCCCTCTGGGATAAAACTTATACGAAACGATGGACTAACGCAAGGGACATTCGAGTTCTAAGGGTTGTACAATTCTAATAATTTCGGACCGTTTTAATGTATGCAAATACTTATGTAGAATTAATTAGGCCATAAATCGAGCGCAAAATTATTCATCCCAAGTTTCAAGTATTATTGTCCCTCGATGTTCTGTTTGTGTAAATACAAATTTGATACGAGTACAAAATGTTTTTGACTAAAGTTTAAATTGAGTTCGTGGAAATAACACCTAATTACATTAGTCGGCTAGCGTTTATGCAATAAATAAAACATTTATGAATACTTATTTTCGTTATGTATAAAACTAACGAACGGTTAACTAAAAATACTGAAAACTTGACCTTGAATATATAAGCAACGAGAATAGTTAGAACTAAGGTTACGAAAAATAATTTGCGGCCTAAATTCAGCCTCTTTTGGGCAATTTTCCCGCCTGAACGCCCTAACACAATGTTAGTATACTTGAAAAATGCCAACCATACCATATTTGAAAGAATTCCAACCATTTACAAAAGACGCTGCGACTGGAGTTAAACGTTAAACGAGCTGAAAAAATGTCTATAAGAAGACGTTCACGAGTAACCTCCGTTCAACCGTTGAAGTTGATTTAGAAAATATTCTTCCGCGCTTAATTTTCTGGAAATACTCAATTTACTTTTTAAATATTACTGTCGTGAAGATAAATGGTGATTTTCTAAATTAGCTTTATGTGAGTATTAAAGAACGTTACAAAGATAATAATTTTTGGTAACAATGTTTTTTTTAATACTTTATACCTACTGCTCTTTAATTCATTGATATAAAAATGTACCTTTTCAAATATAAGGCAAGATAATAGTTTTGAAGGTATTTTATAAATACTGTAGTTAATAATTTAGGTAGACCAGGAAGATAATGCTTATACTTTTCACCTCGTACTTTTTAATTATTTCTAAATCAGTTATGTTATAGAATATAATACAGTTAATAGTTATAGAATACGTATATAAGCCTCTTATCAAATAAATTTTAATTCAATATAAGTAACAATACCGATAAATATAAATAAACATCGATAAAACGCATTCACCTTGATCAGAAAAGCACACGCACGACAAAACTATTGAAAAAGCCCCCTGAGATTCAATTTCCGAAATAAACCGTATAATACAAGTTTTCTGATGACACACAATACATCCATATTCCCCGCGTCAGCAATTGTCTTCCCCTACCGACACGTATTACGTCGATTTCAATTCAGCCCTAAAATATTCCACGTGCAGAAAAATAGTGGAATCGGCTTCCTCCTAAATCGATGGAATGAAGCGAAAGGACCCTGGGAAATATGGCGTAATATCACAACAGATGTCTACGACGGTTATGTCAACTGGCCATCCATTCACAAAGCTAATAAAAGATTCAGGATCGTCGTTCACCCAAAAGAGGGTCCTTCCAAGGCATTGCCGTCCTAAACGTGTATGAGAATTTTGAGGTCGTCAAATCCTCGGCTGACATTATCGGGCTACATTTTATTAAGTGAATATGAATAATTTATATAAGTTACGCTAATTTTTATAAGTTTAATCATGTATACATGAAACATGTACGACGGTTTAAACAGGCCGATTTTGTGTAATTTAACTTAACCAATAAATAAAACTCATCTAGTCAATCTCTCTCGCAAGCGAAATCCAAATTGCGTAAAAAATACATCATATTTCGCCTTTTTAAAAATAGCAATAATAAGTGTAAGCGAGCTATTGTCGACACAAGTGAAAGAGGTAAATATTTTGCATATACAAATATTATTTGTATAAAGACACGTATACTGAACAGCTTATCAACTAAATAATTTATCCTCCATCAAAATAGAAATTCTAAGAAATATTAGAGTGAAAGTTACTGAATAACATATTACATCAAATAGCGATTGCCAATTCCGGATTGGAAAGGTTCGGCCTATAATGTACGTGAGGCGGTCAAAAACAAACTTGTGCAATAAATAAAGCCATCCAATAAGAAAAAAAGGAAGGCTCGCGTTGTATATTCAATAAAAGATAAGATAAACAAAGACTTATGACCTACAAACTGGATTTATTGCTAATGCGGAGTCTATGACCTATAATATTATCATCGTTCAATAAAACGCAACGTTTATCACAAGATCCATCATATTACATTATATATAGAACGTTTAGATACTTTTATTATTATATCAATAGAGTTGTTGTAATCTGCTGGGAATATATCGTCCATTACAAATATGAATAGTAGGTAGTTTACAAATTTTCACCCATTTTTTGATTAGGTATGAAAAAAAGTCTGACAATGTTCTTTCGCTATTTAAATCTATACAGAGATAGTCAAATTTTTGTTTAAAATTTATTGGAAAAATGAATTGAAACTGTAATAAGTTTCATATAATTCAGTCACGTATCCGATTTAAATTTACCGTCCAATCTAGATAAGGAGCCTCGAACTAGCCCTCTTCCCTTTCCAATTGACCGAATGTTATACAACATAATCGAAAAATACATTTTTCGTTACTGTTTCTAACCTCCCGCGAACTTTCTCCCGGAATAAGGGTCAGTCGTTTGTGTGGAGATTAAAAGACATTATTTACTCATGTATGCTATATAAACGTAACCGTGCGTCAAAGTTTTATATATTTTTGACAGGGGTATAATATATTATATCGTTCACAGAGTTGTCTGTCGTAATTTGATATGGAAATGGGTAACCTATTAAAAACTCGAATTTCTATTACCCGAATCTTAAAACCCCGAAAACGGTTGTTAGAACTTTTAAAAGACAGATGTAATGAATGACAAATTTTTAAAATTCCTTTTTTAATTTCCCAGATGAATCAATTTCCAGATGCACCAAAACCAGATTTTTAAAAAGTATTTTTTTGTTTCCCGTATTCTCATAATACAAATCTCATTATACCAGATTCTCAGAATACTTTTTTTTGTTTCCCATCGTACCATTTTCCAAATAAACTATTGCCAAATTTTCATAATCTTTTTATTTGGTTCCCATATAATCGTATAACAGATAAACTATTGCCAGATTTTCATAATCTTTTTATTTGATTTCCATACAATCGTGATTATACCTTTACTATCGACTGAAAATAAACATTGTCAGTAAGTAAATTTATTGTTTTACTTGTCCATTACAGACCGGTTTCAGTGTCAAAGTCGACTCAGTAGGTTAGGTTAGGTTTGAACTGTGACCCCCCATGCACGAGCCGAGCGAGCGAAGCGAGCGTGCCGCGGCAGCGGCCGGCGAGTGCCAGAACCGACTCGCTATTGTTTTACTTGTCCATTACAGAAAGGTTTAAGTGTCAAATTCGACTCAGTAGGTTAGGTTAGGTTTGAAGTGTGACCCCCCATGCACGAGCCGAGCGAGCGAAGCGAGCGTGCCGCGGCAGCGGCCGGCGAGTGCCAGAACCGACTCGCTATTGTTTTACTTGCCCATTATAGAAAGGTTAAAGTGTTAAAATCTATTCAGTAGGTTAGGTTAGGTTCGTGCTGCGACCCCCTGGAAGGATTTCGTTTTGCTGGATATCGTTTATTTGAATTTTAAAAATCTGGACATTGTTTGTCTGGAAATCAATTAACTGTATTTCAAAAATTTGTATTTTAAAAATCTGGCTTTCGTGCATATGGATTACGGTCATCTGGATTTTGTGCATTTAGATTTTGTATGTCTGGAACTCATTCGTCTGGATTGTAAAACGTCGTACAAATAAAGAAATGGGCAAATGAAATTCGGAGTTGCGATTATATGGCAAACAAAACTTCGAAATTTTAAAATTCGGGGTTATGAAAAAATGTCCAAACGTTTTCTGGATTATGATATTCGGAATATTAAAATTCGAGATTAAGATAGGTAACCATGGAAATGTTATGAAGTGGCTATTAAATAATGTAACAGTAGATTACTTACACATAAAACGAGCTGCATTCTCGTTATAAGGCATTAACATTGTTTCGTGCTTAGAAAACAAAACTTATTCTTTTTTTTTATTATTCTTCATTTAAAACATTAAGTACACAGCAAGCACACACAACTATTTCAATTTGACGTCGTCCGTAAAATTATCATTATAAATAATAGTGTTTTAAATTTTTAAAATAATTAAATATATAAAGGACGGTTCCTATACGGTTCCTCTGTTATACATTTTTCATAAAAATATATTTATTAAAAAAGCTGATTCAAGTAATGACAGTCCCTTTCAAGTCAATCTGCCTGAACGGGTAACCTTATTTAATCTGTGACGCATGTTAATATGTAAACTGAAATAAAGAAATTTTAATAAAATATAATATTTCCAATATTCAGACATAATATTCGTTAACACACTTATAATTCTTTTTGATGTATTATTTGGATTTTTTATCGTTTATTTTTATGCTGGCACAATGCTGGCAAACAATAAAAAAAGAAAAAGAGATCATTCCATTTTCAAAATTAGAAGCCGCTTTGCCGCGCATTTTGTTGCTGCGTAGTTTGTACGTGGTTTTTAAATCGTATTTTGTAATACCAATTAAGTATCTAGGTAATAAAATAAAAATTATATTTTCTTATAGAAGTCAGTTAAACATCTCAATGTGAATCAATAATAAATAAAAATCATATTTTCTTATAGAATTTAGCTAAAAACTCAATGTGATGCTCCAATAATAAACATGCCAAGGAACAGTGTTATCGTGACGAGAATGAAACAGTACCCGTTTATAAAGCAATTTAAGTGTGTGTGAGTGTCCATAATGTAACAATGTGTACGGTTAAGTGGATACGGTTGTTTGTGATGCTGGCTGCTTGCTGGGCTCAGGAGGGGGAGTGGAGCGAAGATGCAGAGGATCTTGGTATGTAAACATTCTATGTAATTTATTCTATAGGCTCTGCAGTTGTGTAGATGTGACGCATCAATAAAGATTTATTCTCGTAATAATATTGATGATTAATGATTCTAGTAAATGTGTGTTCTTGTTGACGTTGTACCGTGTATAATTCTTTTAGTTTGTGGACCGTTTGGCGAGGAGTACAAATAAAAAGACAGTACAAATATCTTCAATAGGTACGGAAATTATGAACTCTTTTTTTTATATTTTATATGATGAGCAAAATATTTTAAGTTAGAGCAGTGGAAGGTGAGATGTATATATGCACGTGACATTCTACTAAATTATCTCGTCAAGACAATGCAATATTGCGTATCTTCGTTCAAATGATAGTAACTTAAGTAAAGCAGTGTGATCTATCACTCTATAAATCTATATAAAAGCCCGGGCAAAAATGAAACTAATTAATAGCTCTTTGAAAATACTTATTATTCATATTTTATATATCTTGTGATACGTAAAATACATTTCTATAAAGACTAAGAAGAGCATCGGTATCCTTTACAAATACCGTGTTATGTATTCAAAATACTTATGTATGAATATTAACCTTTACTATAATATAAAATTACTGAACAAACACTAAAAAGTAGAAAAGCCAAAACTCCAGACTGGAAAACCTCGTGGGAACCTTATTGCATAACTCAGCCCCTGAAGTTAAGCGGTTGTCAGGCATTTGTCTTAATTATTCTTAACTAGCGCCTCGTGACTCAGCTTCCTCTTTTCATTGTTTCAGTTATTTTCTTCGCCTTTTACAAACTATTGTTTATTAACCCCATTATTAACCACAATTCATTAGAAGTTTCTATTTCTTTCGTTTAAAAATGAATTTATCTTTAGACGCTTACTTTCTAGACACCCATAACCTATCAGCTCGAAATACAATTAATCTAACGGAAAAAAGACGCAACTATAAAATCTTCAACTTACCTTTAGTTCATACTGTAGCAGCAAAACGTTGTAAAGCCTATATGGGTCCTTTTCTCTATAACAAAGTTAATAAAATTTTGAATATCCACAACTTGACGTCTTTTAGCCTTAAATATAAAATCACAAACATGCTACTCACCTTATCATATGTGGAAACTGAAGAATTTATAAAATGAACGGATGATTATATTGTGTAAGAATTGAAATTTAATGTGACTAATGTATTGAAAAGATAATCTATATAAAGCCCTCATTTCATGCATACTTATCCATTTAAACTCACGCACAATCTTATACCTATAAACTCAACCACACGCATAAACACACGCACACACACACACACACACTAACACACACACACTCACACACACAAACTCTAACACACGTTATAATGCTGGCACTATGTCTAATGGCTGGTTCACACTTTGATTAGTGCGAGTGCAGGTGATGAGTAGTACTACGTGTGGACAGCGACTGTTTAGTGCGAGTGTTTAGTAGGCTGTGTAGTAAAGTGAATAGAAGCGTGTTCTATTTTTTTGCGAGTGGACTGCGAGTAGCCACGTCCCGCGCGCCCTCCCTTCCCCCTCACTCGCAGCGTGCCTGCACTCGCACTAATCACCTGCACTCGCAGTCAATTGGACACTACTCGCACTACACACCTGCACTCGCACTAATCACCTGCACTCGCAGTCAATTGGACACTACTCGCACTACACACCTGCACTCGCACTCATCACCTGCACTCGCACTAATCAAAGTGTGAACCAGCCATTAAAGAGAGGAAAGCGTCGATCGACTTTAGCACAGGTCTAGTACCTAGTTTAGTCGATCGTCGTGTCTTTAATTTATTGTGTAACTATTTTATAATGTGTGTATACATAAACGTTTTTCATTCATTTTTCATTTCAATTTTACAATTTTGTTTTATTTATTAACCGACTTCAAAAAAAAGGAGGAGGTTATCAATTCGGCCGGTATGTTTTTTTTTTTTTTTTATGTATGTACACCGATTACTCCGAGGTTTCTGAACCGATTTACGTGATTCTTTTTTTGTTCGATGCGGGATGGTGTCGAATTGGTCCCATAAAAATTTTATTCGGATAGGCCCAGTAGTTTTTATTTTATGAGCATTTTTGTCTGTATATTTGTAAATGTCGCAAATGCAAGTTTGAAGTCGGTTGTTTTTAACGCAGTTATCACTTGTTTCTTCATAATGTTCGTGTGTTGCAATTGAACTTGTATCTATCCTCCTTTCTTATGTAGGTAAAAGTATAAGAAGCTTTCAAGCAACAAAATCAATTAAACTTTTGGAATCAAGGCTGTTAAAGATAATGATGGCGACAATGAGAGTAATAATTATTATTATAATATACGTATAAATGACTATGAACTAATTAGCAAACTTGCAACTTAGAACAACCTGCAAAGTGAACCAGCTCCTATTATTATATTACTCCGAGAAAGTTATCTCCATAGTAAGCTACTATGAAATTTTAGTTAGATTAAAACATTTATTCCTAACCTAGGTCAGGGTAAAGCTCTCGCTCGAATAGACGCTGACTGCAATAAAAATTATAGAACCATTATTATGAAGTTGTAAAAAATGCTATCTCTTCGTTTTTTCAATGAACTTGGAATATAAATTACTGCTACATATTATTTTCCTCTAATATGTTGAAATATTTGACCCGCTTCCAATACCTTTGAGTGCACAAAACTAATGACTTCTTCCAAAACATACGCGAATGCCTGGCGAATGCTATCCATACCCTTGAAAAATTTAAGTATGTATCTCTATAATTTTTCAATCCACTCAAAACATTTATAGAACTAAAAATACTTTTAACATTACATATTGTAAATACCTAACACAAATATATGCACAGAAATCCAAATAACTTTTATTGCTTTTATCCTACATTCCGGCACTGAATCGCCGACGCGATCAAATTAAACAAAATCGAACAAACTCAAGTGGGAATCGCGATCAACCCATTAAACGCGATTGCTTGTCGAAAATTAAAATGGGGATACATTTCCGTTTGTTCCATGCCTGTTATCCCATGCTTCTCTCTGATTTTTATTGTTAAACCCACCGGGAGTTCAGCTTATCCGCAACCAATTGCTCACTTTGACGAATTTTAACGTAACTTATACTACAGAGCATTGCTGAAATGCATTTTAAATGTTTTCACTTGTTAATCCATAGATATCAATATTATAAACGCGAAAGTAACCTAATCACGCCTAAACTACTTACTGAACCAATTTGCATGAAATTTGGTATGGAGATATTTTGATACCCGAGAAAGGACATAGGCTACCTTTTATTGCGAAATATGTACCACGAGCGAAGCCGGGGTGGACCTCTAGTATAAAATAACACAAATATCCCGTTAGTGCCAGACTTCAACTTTCAAAGAATAGTAATTGTAAAAGTAAGCATTTTCCGAGTCAATTAATTATTTTAAAATCCCAACAGAACGTCTATTAAATGAACATATTATCGAGTTTGCTCATAAACAATATTGTTATAACTTATAACTCCAACAAACATTCGTCTGCACAAAAGTTGTATAAGGAGCAGAAACTTTTAACCACTTAGTTAGCGGCCGCGGCGTCTTGAAATCGCCTTCATACAAAAGAACAACTCACTGAAGTTTGATTTCTCGTTGCGCTGTCTGCAAAGAACAAAATGAACGATCCAATTAAAAGGTACTCATGCATAGGAAGCTCTATTCTACTTCAATTTTATTGGAACGATTAATTTTATTGCGAAAATTTCTGGACAGCGGAACGAATGGGAAACGAGACTCGGCCGTAGCTTCACCGACCTTTTGTGGTTCGGCGATGGATGGGTTTGTTCAGTAAAAATCTAATCAAAGAGCAGACAGCCGAAAAAGTATTCGTTCGATTATTCCGATCGTGATGAATGAATTCAAATTTTAATGTAATTGGAAACCGTTAATGATCGAGCCAATTCAAAGCAGGTAATATCGAATGAAGCGGCGAAATATCTTAATAGCATCGTATCGACTAATATCGGCTACCTGCTTCGTTGGTTCTCTTTTATTATTTGAGCGAATACGGAATAAGCATTCGGTGTTATCGGTGTATTATTTTCCTTCGCGTAATTAAAGATGTCTCGATATAGATATACTTATGACTTATCGGAAAACTTCCTGACGCTAAGTGATTAATGATTTTTATTAGGAGTTGGAACGTTCATGGGAATACTCGGAATGCGAACCACAGAAACTATTATTTTACCAGTTTACATATTTATTGTATTTGTGTAAAGTCATCACTCAGAACTACATGTGTAAGTAAATGTATTGGTAAAAGTGAATTCACACCTTTTATTTTTATTAAATACTGTTCTACTCTAAAAAAATTAAAACCATTTCTAACAAGCGTTTGGTTTTTTTTACAAAACAGCAATAAATAGTTAAAAATAATCTACAAATTCCTTAACCTGGCACCAATCTGCGATGTATTACTAAAATATGCAAGCTATTATAACAATTTGCTATTTGCGACATCTAAGCATAGTGTAACAATGAAGTTTGCTCAATGACTAGCAGCACGTGTTGGACGGATAGGTCGTGCCTGAAGCCCGCAACGTGTCCCCACAATAATTTTATTAATATTACCCCGGAAGCCTGTCACGCTCTAGACCGCTCGTATATCACCAGACGCGGGAAAAAATATGATATATTGAGAGAACGAGAGACGTAAGAGCTTTTCTTAGCCGCTCTCACTGTGTTTAGTGTCTTTTTAGTGAGAAAACCTTTTGCTTATAACACAACATACTTGTGAAAACAATACATCAACGTAATAGTCTGTCGGATGGGTTATTTACTTAGTTTATTGTTTGATTCTCGAGATGTAACAATTGTATTACGTCCCACACCGACAAAGATTATTATTTTAGACCCATCTTCCATAAATAACAAAGTAGGTATAGTACCTCTGTCTCAGTCTCTACCAAACAAATTATTACCATACCTAAATAATAGTTAGGGTAACATGAAATTGTTTAATTAATATTATGTCTACTACAAAAGAATATTATATGTCTATGAGATACGTCTATAATACTTTAATTAATCTTGTATTTAATCACTTATAATATACGATCGTAAAATACATTCTTGCAAAACACACTCATCATACACAAAATCATAATAATATTAATGGTTGCATGTCTCCACAGTGGCACTCGCAGTTTCGTTCGCCGCAATTATGAGTGGCACAATTCTTTAGTGCCCTCAAACACGACATAATCTCAGCGTTATGGCTGTACATTACGCCCGAACCCTTAATTTAATATAATTTATATTTCCTATACATTATGTTAAACATAACCAAAAACTTTAGTTTTGCCTGAACAGCTTCCTTAGTTGAGTTTGTATTTACAGGTCATTTTCTTTTATAATCAATAGCATCGAGCCTCTACAAGTTTTATCGTGTTTACTGAACTTAATTTTAAACAGTTAACATTTTCAATAAATCGTCTACTAAAATAATAGTAATCCGTGAATTTAAAGTAATTCAATTTAAAAACATAAACTAAAACATTTTATTAGCAGTTACATGCAACAACAAATTACAACCAGTTTGATTGATACATCACCTAGCAAGTTTCAATAAAATAAGCACAACTCGTGTAACATTAGTTTGTAGTTATTGTATTTATCAAGTGTTATTCCCACACGTGCTTGTAGAATAAATAACTATTCTTTAGCCTTTCAACAAGACTCTTCGGCCTCCGAAACAAGTTTGCCCGAGGCAGAAGGTCAGTAACTTAATTTACCACAAGTAAATTATTGTACACAATGGAACGAAGAGCAAATTTCAAACATCTAACTTTAAGGACCTTTTCATTTTTAAATGTCAAGCACAAAATATTAAAAAAACATTATTTATTTTACATGGTGAGTTCACAAAAATGAGGTACTTTCTTGTTAGTGGGTAAAAATTACAAAGGATAGTCATTATTTGATTTTATTAAAAAAAAATTCTCAACCCGTAAAAATATAATTTACAAAAATTATAATAACAACGGTCAAGTGTATGTTTAGAGTGCCTTACTGAAAAGGGTACGATATTTATTTCACGCAGCCGATGATATTATACACTATCGGTGTCCCACTATCGGTATACTAAGCGCGAAGGGAATTGTAGACTTGCATACACTGATCAAGTAAAAAATACTTAAACAGCAAAATTACGCCAAATTTTTTTTTAATTTTTCCATAAAATTCATTTTTTCTTCTCTAGCTTCGCGCAGCCGGCATATAACGCTTTGCTATGAAAACATAATCTTAAACGATAGCTCACGTGTGCGTGGCAAAGTTGGGCGGATTGCTTGTATTTATCTATTTGAAAAAAAATGCATCTGGAATTTTATTAGTATTTTTTACGTACTTGCAGCGTATGCAAAACAATAACCTCCATTGAGCTTAGGATACCAACGGTGGGACACCATGTATAATTTTTTTTTTCATATAATATATAGGTAATCAATTTGATTTTAGCCTTCGAAAATACTACATTAAAGCCTATCTCAAACTTTTGTCGTAATTACTAAATAGAGTTCCGTTTAATTACGAAATATTTGCTCAGGGAATACTAGAGCTAAATGTAACAATTTTGAAACATGAGAAAAGACTAATAGTATAAAATCAATGTTTATTTCAAATAGCTGAAAATGAAATTGGAATATGATCTATAGTATTTTACTTCAGATTTTTCCTCAAACTACGTACAGCCTAATATAAAAATAGCAAAAACTGTTTGATATAATTCATCCAAAATAGTAATCTATCTTTATTTGGGGTATTCTTCACGGGAAGTAAATTGAAAAGTCCAACTAAGTATGAATGATGTTGCATATTACTTGGCCTGAACACGTTGACAATCTCCCGTAAAGAAAAGAGGATTATTTGATGCGGTGCGAAAGCGACATTTTAATATTACTCCTATTTATATTCATGTCCTCTTATCGCGAGAGGGGAAAATCAAGAGTCATAACCGTGTTGGCAACGAAACAGTGATATTCACTTAGTAATTCTTGGTATTTCCGATAAATGTTTCTGATATGAGAATGTAACGGTTGTTAGCAAATTTCTGCTTCTGCTTTTAATGCCAACGTTATATTATTTCATGTATGATATTTAGACATTTTCTCATACGTGTTATGAAACTTGAAACATTATACTTTAAAAAAATTAAGGTTTAGGACTCAGATTGTTAATGCGTTTTCAAAGAATTGAAATCCTAATTAATCACCTAAACAACTTACTTCATTTCATAAATTAATATCGATATAGTTACATATATAAAAATGAAACTCGTTTTAGCATCACGCGTCAACGGGTGGACCGATTTCGATAATTCTTTTTTTGATAATATTCCTTGAAGTATGAGGATTCTTCTTGTGAAAAGAAAAATCTAATCCGTAGGCTGTATTTTTCTCTATTTATGTGTTGAATTGTATTGTTTTGTATTACATATATATTTCAGCATCGGCAGATTCGCTACCTATTCGAAGTCTCATAGGTACGTGGCAACATGAACTTGACAGTTTCTTTTTACAGATAATTACTTAGCCTTTTATCCACATCTTGATATAATATCTAAACGATTTATGATTCATATAATGAACATTCGTTAATATTGTTGCAGTATCAACAGTGGACGTGGACGCAGTGCTGGGTCGCACCGCGTCGCTGCCGTGTGACGTCACGCCGGACGCCAACGAGGACCGAGTGTATATGGTGCTGTGGTTTCGGGCCGGCAAGAGCACTGGAGGGAAACCTATTTATAGGTATGGTATAAAATAAACGACGACGATACTGATCATGAGGACATTTTTTCTCTTTTTGAATAAGATCTCAAAAACTGGTTGATTCATTTATACCTTATTTTTTTTTGTTTTAGCTTTCCATTCAAAATAAAGTTTAATTTAAGAAATAATAAAAACCATGGACACTACTTTTTATTTTAATAACGCGAAACGTTAATTACAGTGTAAATTACGCTTTGATACATGACTACATTGTAAATTTAAACTTTTTCACCGTTCTCAATAATTAAAACAGTGCCCAAAATGGTGAACTAACAATATTTTCACGAATCAAAAATAATATCAATCAATACGTCGTTGTTGTTTGTATAAAAATACATTCGTTGGACGCTTGAACCTTTTTTATCGCGAAAGTTTGAAAATTGGCTTTTGCCCCATTTGTTCACGTACGAGCATACATAGATAATCAATTTCAAACGAACTTTGATTAGGATGAAATAAAATCTGCAATTTTGATTTCACAACTGTTAGCTTAAAATTCTTTACACTGTGTGTGTTTTTTCATCCAATTTTAGATATTAAATTGACATTTCATACTTGTAATCTAAAACCATACATTAGGTGTACATTATGCATTGCATTCCTCCTCCTCCAGTAAACAATTCCTGATTGAAATACCTAAGTGAATCTGCAACATACTTGGAATACTTACTACCAAAAAAAAATAAAAGCTCTGATCGAACATTTATATTCCAGTATTCAATGCTTGCTTCATTACTATTAAAAAATCCTGCGAGTAACACGGTACGACATTCTCTTTGGTAGACGGAAAACGGGTCAAGATAAACATGTACGCTAAAGCACGCCAGGAATTAATTTTGCTTCGTTTTCTTTTCGTATGTCATTGATTTTTGATCCTAGAACGTCCTCGTGTTTAATGAAACTCCATTATGCGAGTTTGTGCTTTGATTGCAGTGTTTGTATCATTTGTACGGGTCAACTCTTGAATCAGCAATTGAAACAGGTATAAAAAGTCGATAATGATGTTTCAGTTTGAAAATCTCTTACCTATTAAGTAGAAAATCAATATAAAAATAACTTTGAAAAGGGTAAATTTCATTTAATGTCTACTAAAACTATCTCATCTACTAAAATGAAGTCATAAAACGTACGTAAACGTAAACATTATTTTTATCAGTACCAACTACCAAACCCTGAAGAATATGTTACAACTACAAAATATCTGCAGTGTAATAATAATGATGAAAACAACAACACATAAATCAGATTCCTCGTAAAATAGGTACATACTTGAATACTTCAAATAAAATCTTCTTCGTTTTAAATGATATAATGGATTCTACAATTTCTTTAACATTTTTCCTCTCAATATCAATACAAACTATTTGTTCCCAGTATAGTTTATCATTCTTGGTTCTCTTTCGCTGAAACATACCATAATATCATTAAATAATTGTTCTCGACCAAGAACAAAATCGTCACAGTCGTATGACAAATATGGGTCCCGTGTGACCACCTCTGCGACAGAGTTTATAATTTCATTTCTACAGCAGTTGTATTATTCTTGGTGTTTTAAGTTTTTCTGTTGCATATTTCAGAACGTTGCACTTACCACAATTTTCCAACACTAAAACTTACCACTGCAGTCATAATTTTGTTAAAATATGTCACATAAATCTCATTTAAAGAAGAAGTACGGACCTCTTAATGTATATGTAGAATCTCTTTATGGGCAAATAGAATGAAATTTTAAAAGTATGCCGTTATTTATTGCCCAGGCATTTTATATGAGAACAATTTTTATACTTCGTTTAATATTTTGGTGCACTTAAGAATGTACTGGTCTATCTATAAATTTCTTTCGGCTTTAAAAATTCTCAAGAAAAGAGCTATTAAAAAAGTAGAAAGACAGATCTTTGGATTAAAATAGATATTCTTTGAAACATTTATCGTCCGTTCAGATTTTAAGCTGATCTTAGCCATTTTGCACCGAGAAATTTAATTGTCTTGTTCTAATTACAGCGAAGTGAGCTATAAGTGTAATATTTGCAAACACAACGCTGAAAAATGTTGCAGTATCACGTATACACGTATACAAAGTTAGATGGTTAGTTAATGTGCGGTATCGTACAATACGTATACGGTGATGAGGTATTGAGATTATCATCAAGGACGGACTAATCATATGCGTCGCTGTTACGTGAATAATTTATTGGAACCTTATTTCTACGGCAATTTGCCCAACGCGAACGTTAGCTCATCCGCATTAATACTACATTGAATTTTGAATTCTAATATTGAACGAAATGACCACAAATCTCGAATATCGATCAGTCTCTTTCACTTTTATTTTTGTTAATGCATAATTCTGCTTAGTGATTTATTTTTCATGTTTCTATAAAAACGTCTCTTTGAATCAATTATTATATTCATACTAACATTGTAGAACTTGTCCATAAGAAGTTTAGAATGAATACGATGCAAATGTTTTAATTTAAATATATCGTGCGCCCGGTATCTCGTCTTTAATACTGCATAATCTAGTGTTTTGAATATTCAAAGATAGTTTTATGGAAAAATCTATTGCATATTCATTAAGTAATATCATTTATTATTAAATAACAAAAAAACAACAGATTTTCCTTCATTATTATAAATTGTTTAATGAAACATTATATTCTGGATATCATTAGTGCTATTAAATTATCGTATAATGCTCTCCTTACGTTAAGCAGCAAATATTGTTCACGGTACATGCGTGTACTCCATTAACTGCACCGACAATTAATTATAATTACACAAACTATAAAATCTCGCAGACAATGTTATATATTATAATTATTATAGTACAGGATATCAAAACATAGTTATACTATTTACTGGTCAATTACACCTAAGCCCAGTGATTCAATGTTCGTCGTAGGTATGTATATTGTATAATAATGCAATACGTACGATAGAGTTTGCGAAATACGAGAATTTCACCAAAGTTCGGTACACTCGAGGATTTTAATACGACCTACTTACGCGGAGCCTACCTGAACAGAGCAAAAATTTAATTATCATGTTAACATTTTAATTAGTAACGTAATTGCTGTATCGTGCTGCGATACTCCTTCAGCTGTTGCAAATTTGGAGTGTTGTTTGTTGGAAATTTTAAAATTTGTCTGAACTGGGACAGGATTAACTATAGATAGAGTTAATAAAGGAACAAAATGATGGAAATAATTAATGTGTGGCAATATTTTTATGACTTAAATATGCGTGTTTTGAATTCACCAACTGCAATTTAAAATTTTAAAAGAAATGCGCTGTCTTTTCTTTCTGTTCTTAATTGGGTCATTTGAATCTTAAGTATATATAGTATGATACACTATAGAGATACACTTTATGGATTTAGTAGATAATTATTATTATATGAAAATAAAAATGATGTGATTCGTATTACGAAACTTAACTTCAAACTTACAAATAAGTGCATTGTTTATATTGACACATCTTTTTAAAGGTGCAATAATAAAAAGCCGATATTGCCAGCACACGTTTATTAGAAATCAATGCATATAAAAATAGATGAGTTAGATGAACGTTTATAAATAAAAATCATAAGGTTATATCAGCTCGCTGTGCTTTCAAATCACGAAAATCATAAAGTAGATGCCGATAACGTCAGTACTCGAAATTGTGGTCGTAAATCGTTCAGGTCATATTTTTATGACATACTTGTGAATCTAGAAAATAATTTTTAATTTCAATTATATTATAATTATATTTATAAGTTATAACTTATAACGTATATTTTGGATTTTACAAATCGAGGTGTGAAAATGAAATAAAGCATAAAAATCGAATATATTGACAATTTACATCCAAAATAATATTGAATTGACCAAAAATATCGAACCAAGAGCTTATGATAGTACCGAATAAAACCGACTAAATTCGTGACACTCAAGCAACATATAATACACAGAGAATTCAAGCCTTACCATGAAACCATCTATTTAGTTGCTTTCAAACGGATATCCTTGCAATGTTTCCAATTAAACAAGTCCGTTTTGAGAATGAGTGAACTTCATACAATAATAGTCTATCCCATTTCGACCATTAATCACGGCACGTCGTTTGCCCTGTTATTAGGGTAACTGCCGACACGACGCCTTTTAAATATCTACGCCCTAACCAATAAACTTCTGTTATTGACATCAATAGCTGTTACTATTTTGTGAACGTGTGGTATAAATGCGTTAGGGTCCTTACTTATTTATGTTACTCTTTTAATTTAACTTATTATTCAACAATTAAAATAAAACTTATCTATTCCTTAAAATTATATTATCAGTAGATTTAATAAATGCTCAGTAAAGCGTCTGTTAATTATCTATGTGTTGTCTAAGTTTTAGGTTTTATTTTAACACTGTATTTTTAAAATTGATTCATTTATGTAAAGCCTATATTCACCTCAATACTAGATGCCTACAAAATACTCCGTAACTATCTCATTAAATCCTATGTAAGAGAAAAATAGTATCGTAATTTTCTATCGGAAATTCATACAGTATTTTCCCTGAAATGTTACCCTACATTAGTCGCTAGTAAGGTGTTCGTTGCGCTAACAACTAAGCCGTCCTTAGGGAGTCGTGTACGGCTAACCAGAACATAATGTGGTCTATGCTTTAATCCATGGAATAAAGTTACTGAACAACGTTATGGTCTTCATGGATAAAACCACATTCAAGAGCAACGTTAGTAGCTAATAAAGCATGTTATGTAAACTATGCTCCTAATTAATTGAATGTTTTAACTGCCGTAATATGCAACAACCACCATACTATAATTTCTACATAAGAACAACCACATACGGATCGTCTGCTGTTTTTCACTATTTAGTAAAATAAATCCAAGCTTTTGCGTGTAATTCTTTAGTTAAAAGGCACCTACTTAATATGTGTTAATATTGTTACTTATATCTATATTCTTTAAATTATATACATGTATTTTTGTTCAATTTGTTACAGTTTCGACGTCCGTGGGCGTTCATTCAACAAGGCGCTGCAGTGGTCGGATCCCAATGTGTTCGGTCCGCGCGCCTACTTCGCGACCGTGGCCCGACCCGCCGCCCTCACGCTCGACACCGTACAACTCGACGACGAAGGCGTGTACCGCTGCCGCGTTGACTTCAAAAACTCACCCACAAGGAACTTTCAGATACGACTTTCCGTTATAGGTAAGTTTTATTGGACGTATACACACGCACCAGTGATAACCGACGCGCGTGCACCTTATCGCATGCTTTTATTTCCTTTTGGATATTAGGTAACTCCTACTATCGCATAAAATGTTACACATAATTATTTTATAGATCGAATAGAAAATTGCCTCTAATTAAACTATGTCATAAACAATTACAGCGCACTATCCAGTTTGAATACAATATTAGGTACTCAGATAATACATTTCTCCAACACGATAAATGTTACTATATCTAATACAGAATTTGAATGTATAATTTATTCAAGTGCAGTTTATTGTCTATAAATATCTTACAAACAAATTAATCGAACGTGTCGACTGACGGCTCGGAATAACAATGGGAACTGCAGCAGATGTCCGTATTTCTCCAAAAACTTTAACAGAGCGTTTGCTTCAGAATATATAAGGAACCTTATCTAAAAAGGCAGCCTTTCAGACGCTTGCGAGCGAGCGATGCAAAACAAAGCTTTGTTAAGGCTGCTTTGAATTTCGGTAAGGAAAATGAGAGGTTACACACGACCGCTCCCGTCAAAGACGCTCAAAATGGTGGTATTACAATAATGTCTTGCCATTTTAGAAGATAATTCTATATCTCTCTTGTTCTCTAGACTCTATATATACATATAAATATTTTCATTCCTTCTATTTATAAAATAGTATGAAACTCGCATTTATTTACACTAATCAACAATTAATGTTACAAACTCATTATTATTAAAGTTTTAGATATCTTCAGTATGTATACCGTCGTTACCCCGAGAATAGTCTGCGTTATAAAAAACAATAGTTATAAAAATGAGGCATCTTACGTTATGACTGAACTGAAACTATTAACCACCTCAAAGAATTCTTACGTAATTTATACTAGCTCTGTTTCTGTACTAGAAAGCAAAACTAATTTTATAGCACATTTAACTCACGAAACGTACAATTCCTTCAGACACATTTATTGTTTGCTACAAACTGAATTGACTCACAAAGTATTTTTATTTACACTCACCCAGGGCTGCCACGGCCGACGAGGGCTAAAAATTTATTATGTCGGCCCTATCTGCATATTGTATATCGCGGGATTTTAAATTGTAAATTAACTTCGTCTGGAATTCGGTGGGGAAAATTAAATGCATGTCTAAATCGAACCTGCAATCAAGAGCCAACAGTGGAAAATTTCCCCTGTGTAAATAAAATATGAAGCAATAAATTACTATTTGAAAACATTATTAATAATAGATAAAGATGACTTACTAAAAGGGAAACTAGATAAAAACTGACTAAAGAACAGAAAACCAAAGAGGAAACAACTTTAGTTAAATCCCTGCATTTAGAGCTTGCTAGTTGATTGTCTGCGTTTCATGACCTAATTCAAATATACAGGCACATATGACTCTGTCAGATTCGATCGGCGAGTTAATTTTTCTAGGTCACAAGTCAGTACAGCGCTCATTTGTAAATACCTGAGCTTCAATATTATATTTGCTGCAGCCCAATAGACGCTATTTGTGCCGTGTTAAAGCTAATGTATTGATCATAGATTCTGTGATCTGTGGTATTGATGTAAATGAATAATACATTACAAAGCATTTTAACAATAAATAGAACTAACAAAATCGAGAACTTGTCGTTTTTGAGTGGTAGAAATAAAAAGCATAATGACTTTTGTTTAATGATAGGTAATTATTTTTGGTTCTAAAAAAGATACTTAGCAATATTTTACTGAAAAGAAAATGAGAGAAAAGTATTGGGTAAATATTCCTTCTCAATCTCATAAATAATATCTACCAATTTCTATTTTTGGTACAGTGTGTCAACGAAAAATGTTGTCATTCATTTGTTTAATATAAATCGAATAACCAGTTATTTATAAGCCAATATTTTCACAATAAAAGAGGACTAACTCCTTAATAAAAGGAAGTAAAAGCCTTATACATCAAACTGTTTAAACACTCGGGTTCGAGTAAACTGATATTTTACCGAGTTTGTCAACATGTTTTTATGGACGGCGACCCTAGTAATGTGCTGGCTTTCATGAAACTAGATATATTATCAATACATTCTGAACATTTGAAATATACTATGTTTTTAATTTTAAGAGAAAATGATACGACGCGGACGTTGATATTATACCTATATGTCCGTCCGAGGTTTTCATTAAAAAATAATTTGACGGTAACTTTAGAAGGTTGTTCCCAAAGGTTTATATTTTGTGATGAATTTTTACGAATACCTATTATAATTATTAAAATATTTCTTTGAAAATTGTGAACATAAGTCCGTCCCGGTAACAGGGCCGCAAAATTATACAAGGCGTTATTTCTGCAATTAAAATTAATTCCATTTTATCTTATGTTTAAAATTAAAATGAAAAATATATGTTACGTTGTCCATTAATGTGTATAAGTATCCGTGGTATGAAGTCTGAAGAGCTCTATTGAAACATATCAAAGTTTCGACTTGGAGATGTGATTATGTAACAAACTTGCAAACTTGTTTTATAGTAAACGGCTTAACTGTAAACTTTGCTTTCATACAATCTGACTTTTGTAGTCAAAGTACATAATTCTATCTAACATATTGTTACTTGTAAACTTTCAACAATTCCTATCAAACCATTACAGAGTGAAACTTATTAGAGACCTTTAACATATGATATATAAATTAAATATTATGATATTAAGAACTAGTAAAAGTAACTTTTGCTTCACATTTTCATACTATTATTATTATATTTTGATATTATAAATCTGAATCTCTTCTCGCTCAAACTGTACAGAACGTTATTTCCTATGAAAAATTTCACCATATAGGTCTCATCGATAGGTCATTTCCTAGTCCACGAACGTTTGGAAAATGGCCAATTTTCTTTGCAACTAACTGTATTATGCTAATAACTTAGAGCCTTATAGCTCTCTCTTTACATTGCGAATATTAACGTTGTTGGTCGACCAAATATTGCTATTTTACAAAAAAGATACTTACAAGATTATAAATTAAACCGTAAATGGTTTACCGCACACGACCATAGGGCATTACTCGAAAAAGTCATAATAGTGAAAATATTATATCCAATATTCTTATGAAAAATATACCTACTGAAAACTTACTGTGCCTTCAAAAAATCTCAGCAATACATGTAATTACGATTTCTGTGTAAAAGTCAGATTTTTATATAGGCCGAGAGGTAATCACATCCTTGAGTGTAAATACAGACCTACATTATAATATTATAAACCAGAACGCAATAAAAGAGGTTGCGATAAAAGCCGTCGATAAGGCCTTCATACAACCCTTCCCGAGTGCTTTTCAAATTCTAAAAACTTTCTTAAATGGATACGAATATGCCGTGAATATAAAAAGCAGCCTGTTTAAGTCGCGACGTGCGGAGAAAACGTTCTCTTGAATTAATAAGTACAACACGAAATTTGAATTTAATGAAACAACTTCGTGGAGCAGCTGACAGAATATCGATCCTATAAGAAATGAAACGATGTGGGCTTCTTATAAATTAGCTACAAGTTTAAGATTATGTTTACCGGGGAAGTAATTTGTGGAAATAAATTTTTGATGCGATCTTCAAATTTGTGCAAAAGTTGTATTTGGCTTTCCCACCTCATTTGCTTTTAAATTGTATGAGTTTTGCCCGACGAAGACGAAATTTTGTTCTCTGATCTATCCAATAATATCGAAAGTACAGATAAACAAACATTTACAAATTACAAATAATTTATCCTCTAGTTGCAACATTACGACATCTATTATAATACAGTAAGCAATATAGTAGGGATGATAAAAAGAAAAATCGATTAAATAAACATCCCAACAAGTCTAATTACTAGGTACTCATAATGAAAAAAAAAAACATAATGTTTCAGTAAATGCCAGATGATATACATTATCAGCAAAAGGAAAGTTTAAATCGAGTGGTTCTGATGATGCCCGAGAGAAATATATTAGACTTAGGAACCGCTGCAATACGTTATGTAGGGATGCTCAGCGACGACACATACATACTTCAGTAGAGAACAGTGATTCATGTAAAATCTGGAAATTCCTCAGGAGCCTGGGTGTTGGCAAGCAAAAACACTCCTCGTCTGTATCCAAAATTAACACCGACGAGCTAAACGCACATTTCTCTAACATACAATGTAACTTTGACAGTGCAACTAAAGCTAGGACACTAAATAACTTATCTTCTACATCCTCTTTCCCATCCTTCTCTTTCCAACACTTCAGTGATTTAGATGTGAAAAAGAGCTTGTTATCCATATCTTCTACAGCAGTCGGTTGTGATAACGTTAGCCGTGCTATGATCCTTCCTATAATTGATATTGTTATCCCTGTAATTGCACATATACTAAATTTTTCTATCTCTTCTGGCGTATTCCCTTCAGTCTGGAAAGATGCATATGTGATCCCGTTACCTAAGAAACCTAATCCTAGTTCCTTCTCCGAATTCCGTCCCATATCTATTCTCCCATTCCTATCAAAAATTCTTGAACGTCTTGTCCACCAGCAATTGAACACTTTTATAAATAAGCACAATATCCTTAATCCCTTACAATCCGGTTTTCGCCCAGGCCATAGCACGGCTACTGCCTTGGTTAAAATTACAGATGACATACGAGCTGGTATGGATGACAGGCTGCTTACCGTATTGACACTGCTAGATTTTAGCAACGCGTTTAATTGCGTTGACTTCGACATACTTCTGAAAATTCTAAGTTCTCATAACATGTCTGCGTTAGTATTGCAGTGGTTACACAGCTACCTTAGTGGTCGTCGGCAAAGAATTAAAATTGATGACTCTTTGTCCTCCTGGTCGAATCTCACTGCTGGCGTTCCACAGGGCGGCATCCTCTCTCCTCTTCTTTTCGCTATTTATATCAACAACATAACAAAAGACATTTTATCACAGCATCACATATACGCAGACGACCTTCAAATATACACTCAAGCTCCTATCTCTGATCTCTCATCGGCTATTTCCACCACAAACACTGACTTGGCCACAATAGTAAGTTGGAGTAAACAGCATGGATTACATGTGAATCCAATAAAAACTCAATCAATAATTGTCGGTAGTTCACAATACATCCAAAAATTAGATTGGGAAAATCTGCCGCCAATAACTGTTGATGGTGTTGTGGTTCCGTACAGTAAGAATGTTAAAAATTTAGGTCTCTGCATTGATCGTTCTCTGTCTTGGAATGAACAGGTAAAGCAGGTCAGTAAGAAAATATATGCCGCATCACATTCGCTTAAACGAATTCGTAACTTTCTTCCAATTCCGACTAAAATTTTGCTGGCTCAATCCCTCCTTCTCCCTATCCTAGATTATGCCGATGTATCCTATCCCGATCTCACCGAACTTCTATTGGATAAGCTCGAGCGATTTCAAAATCTATGCATTAGATTTATATTTGGGTTACGCTAATATGACCATGTATCCGATTATCGTGCTAGACTCAGATGGCTCCCTATCAGATTACGCCGGGATACTTACATACTCCATTTGCTTTATAAAGTTTTGTTTTATCGTAACACTCCCTCATATCTCAAAGATAAATTTCAGTATTTATGTACTCACGGACTGAACCTGCGCTCTCATGAAACTCTATCTCTATGTATTCCTACACACAAATCTTTCTACAATTCTTCATTTACTGTGAAAGCTATTAAACTGTGGAATGATCTCCCCGTCACAATTAGAAAAGCTCAAACTTTCGAGACTTTCATACGATTACTGAATAATCATTACAATAAAAAGTGATAACTTATTGTATTTAGGTATATATTTTTATTATGATATTTATTTAATATATGCTTTATGTATATATATATATATATATATATATGTATGTATGTGTGTATGTATGTTTTTATTTATAATAATTTGTATGTACTTATGTATGTGTATGTGTAGCTGTATATTGTTTTTTGAATTTGTTTTTTAATTATTAATCTAATATAGCTTTACCACCACCCTCTGTCATGATTTTATGTTTTTTTATCTTGTGTTTGGTTGCCTGGAAGAGATGGCTACTAAAGCCATAAGGCCGCCATTTGTGCATGTCTCTCTTCTGTATATGTATGTCTTTTTCCTGTTTGTAATGGTGTACAATAAAGCGTTTTCATTCATTCATTCATTATATATGTATATATATATATATATATCATCTGATATTTTTTCATGAATTTGTAAACTTTGTCATTATAATACAAAAACAAAGTATGTACAAGAAAACTACTTCATGGAAATAGATCACATTTCAATTTCCTTAAATTGAAAGGATAAGTTCACGATATGCGGATATTCAAATATTCCCTTAAACCTTACACATAACATAAATAGACCTACATCGATCCTATTTCTTTATTGAATATCGTAAAAGTACCTTCGAGGGGGCGAATTTACGCGATATCAGAAGTCGGTGTCGAAAACTCGTAAACTTGTCATATACATAAACGCGATCTTGCAATAAAGTACAGTAATTTGTATACAAATAGAAGTGTTCGACCGGCCAGCGCCTGGACTAGTTTTACAAGCACTAGCGTGTAACAGCTAATGCATAATTCAGACGCCATAATTTCTGCTGTAGTCTCAAATATATAGTCTACTACTATTACATCTAGAACATTGCACTGTTATAAATGTAAATAACAAGTATATTAATTTGAAATTAACTTTAAAGACTTGAGACATAGGGACCATTAAAACCGGTGTCGATAACATGCAAAACAAAAACTCAATCCCGAGCAGGAACCATTTAATTTTATGACACATAATTACTATTAGAAGGGACTTTCGAGAACGCTCATAAAAATTTCCTGGACATTTTATGGACGCATTACTTTAAATATGCGAGCATGTATGCAATTATACTTAATCCCACATATAAGGAATTAAACCAGTCGTAATAGCCTGCTAATTCTAAATTGACGTCTATAAAAGTTGACAATAAAGCGAAGTAATTAACTGCCATGAATCAAAATGTAAATTGGTTACGACAAAACAAACGTCATATCGGTTCAGAACACAGTGTTTAATTGAGGCTGCCAACTATGAAATTCCCTTTAAATTGGATGTTGTTTCGCCGGCCACTGATTCCGCTATCGAGGAGCAAGTTGGGGGGTCGCCTTTGTAATGACTACTAACTAGCCTTGTGGATGTCGGGATCCCATTCGCTATTTTGTGGCTTTAAGGTCGCAAATAGTAGAAAGGTTTACGCGTAAACCGAATTTTGTGGCCGGCCTTTCTGTTACGTGCCTTTCAATTGTATTGTTTTAGGTTGAATGTAATTGGGTCTAGGCAATCATTTTTATTAGTATGGATTGTATTATGCCATACAACAGCGCCGTGGATAAAGTTATTTCCATAAATCATCGTACCTACATTAAATTCAGATTCCATTAAGACGCAGGTACTTACTAATTCTATGTGAATATAATATTATTCTAATAATTAAACAAACATACAGTTGTTTTGTTATTCATTCCGTCCAAAATTATACCAGAATAAAAGCTCTGCTAAAAATAGCACACACAAATAAAATGATCATTAAATGATGCGAAGTAAAACGTAACTCATATAAAATGATACGATATAAATTTGAAGATGCGTATAAAGTATATGGCACACAACCGTTCCGCGGCAATAAGAGGCCGTCGTAAACATCCCTTGCTATCGCGACGTGTCTTCCGTTTCCACTTTGCACTCGCTGTTTGTTCAGGCTGTGTTGTGTTAACCTTAAAGGATTATTGTTCACAGTAAAAGCATCAATCTAATTATTGTTCCTAATCACGTCTATGCTAATATTTGGTGCGGACGGTCTAGATTTAGCGTGATCTGGATTTATATTTACTCTCCTTAAGGACAATATCTACATAATATAGTCACGACTCACGACTTAAACTAATTTTATGTCTATTCAATCTTAGCTTTTATACGAATTAACATAAACTAAGTTCAGGAAACTAAATATTTTGCCCTATTATCTTTCTTTATCTTAACATAACAGTATAATTCAAATATGTTAAAAAGAGCAATTATTTACACGCACCTAACTTCATCATCAGGCTTACATAATATCAAATAACAACTACAACGTTCTTTGTATTAGGTACCATGGTAATCTGCGGCATTACATAAATAAAATAAGTGACACACTGATAATTATATATACGCCATTTACGTTTTTAAATAAAAGGTCTTTTAAATATTTTAACCTGACTAAATATCAATGCTTCGTTTTTTTTCAATATTGTGATCAATCCAAGTTTGAGTCTCCATAGCGCAATATTTAACTCGTTCATTTTAACCATGTTTATTATTTTTACTAGACATAATATAATAATTATTACAATGATATTTTTTGCAAAAAAATCCAAAAAAGCGAGCGATCAAGCGGTCAAAACGTACTAACAATAAATTTGCGGCTATACAAAAGACTAATGAGTTACTAGTTAGAGTAATTACGGCTATTTGAAAATAGAAATCTAACACGCGAACTAAGTAATTTCATATCTTTAAATCTGTGGAACTTTAAACACTTGCGGTTAAACGATGGTTAATTGTTTCTGTGGACGCTTATGAGTTAATGACTGTTTTTATGTCTTCATCTATTATTTTTCCTATAAAAATAATTAAAACACAAATTTCATACATGACGTAAAAATTATAGTCGTATAAATACCTCAATTAAGAATTATAATATAGTGTTTTGTAGTATATTACTATTGTATATATAATTTATTTTATAATTTAAAGATAAATTATTACCGCCCTCGCAGCATCGCTACAAAGTAGAAATACTAAAAAAATATACATGTAATTTTTTTGTTCGATACAACCGTCTCAGGTGATATTTCGAAATGACAAAAAAACGTTGACGTTGTTGTATTTGCTGCCATTTTAATGAAATTCAGCAATGTTGGACGAGTAGGAAATTTCGGATCGCATACAAATTGTAGAATATTCGTTAAAATACAACAAATCTTGTTACTTCTAAGTCTTTGGCTTAAGGAAACCTGATAGTACCCGAAAATCAATAGAATTTAAGTTATCATAATATGATAATAATCAGTATAGTTGTTTCTATCAATAAATATATAACAATAAATTTAGATATTTTTATTCTTATACTATCTACATCCCATTTAATTGGTAAAAAACTAAGAAAGAAAGAAAGAAGAAAGAAAGATCATTTATTTGACTCCACAATAATAACAAACACAATTGACACAGAAATACAATATTTAATTAAAATTAAAGCAACACAACATGAAACAAAACAATACAAGTACAATAAATGAAAGAGTAAAATAAAATAAAATGAAGCCGAAAAGTGGAGCCAAGTCAGGTCACAGCCACTCAGCATAAGTTGCTAAACTAGATATCATTATGTTCAGGAAAACTATTTATTAATTTTAAACCCTAACTCAATTTTCGTATAAGCAAAATGTGTAAAACTGAAACGTACCCCAACTCAAATGCACACACGTAATTTACGTACAAATTGCTTGCTCCGTCTTGATACCGTGGTCTACTATTTCAGTCGTAGTGTGTAAATAACAATTTGTTTCAGTACCACCGCATCAGCTCATACTGTACGATAAGTCGGGTCGTGATGTGTCCGGTGTCGTGGGGCCGTTGGAGGAGGGGAACGAGCTGGTCCTTGTGTGTGAGGTTAGAGGAGGTGAGTTTTGTACCTAATAATTAATTTATTACTATAATTTTTGAATTGGGCAATACTATCGGTCAATGTGACATTGCATTGGCGCGAATTTCTTTGAAATAGATGTAAATAATCGCTTGTAGTCGTATGTTTACTAAAAATATTTTCCTAAATCTTGTTATGAAGAAAACTCTGTTTGTAAGTCATTAATTATAATTTAAATTAAAGCGCTATGAGCCGGAGCGCTCTTTGAAACAAAGATATCTTCATAGAAAATATTAAAACGACCTTGCATTCTTTAAATTTATGGACGTTCATTTTGTGTCCTTATTAACATTTATTTACTTAGGCGCGCTAATGTTACCGTCTCCGTCGCTGCTATAATAACAATTTTAAGACAGAATACATAACAATTTTTACCTCTATTCCGTGTATTCTGTTTACACGAACTACAACGAAAATATTCCCTACACTACATCCCCCACGTTATTACCGCATCAGTGTCATTATAATATAGCGCAGAATCTCAAGAAATAAACACAAGTTTCCTCCCAAGTGGGAGATGAGAAATTAAACCGATTACTTTGATATATCGCGCTTAAACTTACCGATAAGTCACTCGGCGAGATCGCATCCGAATGGCAGCCGTGTAAAGTTATCTATCGCCTAGAGAGGGTACTTTGGAAACGGCCTGTAATATTTTTACGTATTAGAAGTAATGCTTCGGTTTCGACACTTTTAAATTAATTGTAGAGATTTACAATATAACTCGTGAAAATACAATTAATTTTGATTTTTTGTTTTAACAATGTAATCATTTAATTTTGCATAATAATATTTACTTTACTGAATGCATTACTTTACTTAATACGTATGCCATTAATTATACCTCTACAAAATTATTACCCTTTATGACTAAACTAAACTAACTTTACATTAACGATCTGCTTATATCGGCTGCACTTGTTAGTTGTTAGTAAGTTAGTTGTTTCTACAGAGCACCGGCATCTAGTACATTACTGAATATTAATATTAATTTTAGGGATGTAACGATACATGATTTTGCCGATACGATACCGATACCGATATTTGTAGTAATGTATCGGCGATACCGATACCGATACCGATATCGTTGGCTTGGTAGAAAAATAAATAGTGAATTATGCATAAAAAGTTACCAACATTTAACAGAGACAACTGTTAATCGTATTCTTTTAAATAAAAATGCCAAATCAAAAAACCATTTATTTTAGTATTATTATTTTACGAAGTCAGTTAAACTTTAAGTAATACACATACAATCAGTGCCTAATAAAAGTTTACTATAATTGGTAGAGTTTTTTCAGAAAACAAAGTGCGCACGCGCGGGCGGCCTCCCGCATCGTTCATTGGGCGCGGATTTTTGAATTATTTGATATCAAAAAAATTGGTTGTTTGTAAAGTAGGTTTACGATCGAGATGTTGATAATAATAAAAACATATAATAAAAACATGTAAAACGGCATACAGGAACCTTGGATTTGTTTTGAGACAGGCTAAGGACTTTACTAACATTACAACACTTAAGGTTCTATATAACGCGTTAGTAAGAAGTCGTTTGGAACACAATGCTGCAATATGGGCTCCTCATGAAGACAAATATAATTTAATGTTACAGCGGGTCCAAAATAAATTCATGAGACATTTATATTTAAAACTGTATGGTGTATATCCTTTTTATCCGTTGATGTACCCTACCTTATTTGTATTGGGTATGGTGGTGAACAATCAATTAAGTGTACGGCGTGACTTTTCGCTTGCCGTTTATATTATAAGTCTTCTTCGTGGTAGGGAACAGAACTCAAGACTACTTGAATATGTGAGTTTCTGCGTCCCCACCAGATTCGCGTGGAAACGACACCGTTCACCACTGTTGCTAGTGCCCACAGCACGAACCAACCTTCTTGCGAAAGCACCAATGGTACGGGCCATCCGCATAATAAATGAATCGCACGAAAGAGCGGACTTATTTCATTGTCTTATGAGTGAATTCGCAAGGGTGATATTGCAGTTAATCTGTTATTGTTTGTAAGTTCTTTAAATTTTTCTATGTCTATGTTAAGTTATGTATGTAATTTTAATTTAGTATTTAAGTTTCTTTTGTAAAATAAAATTGTATCTGTGTCGCATTGGGCATTGTCCTGTAATGGCATGTGATGTTTTTTAAATAAAATAAATAAATAAATGTTTACGTGATAACATAATGCAGTGGCAGCGCTCGAGATGAAACGGGAGATCGGTCCGTCTCTCTCTCGTTATACCTGCGATCGCGCTCGTGAGGTTTTGGTGTGACACAAGTTTATGAACATGTCACCCGACTAAAACGATTTTAAAAACGTTATCACGTTAAAAATTAAAAAAATTCAAAATTATTTATTTCTTTCCTTTAAATAAACAAATTTGTGATTGGAACACTCCTAGTAAGCAAATAAAATGCTTGTGTCAGGAGGTTCCGCTCTTCCTTAACACTATTACAGAAACAGAAATAAAACAATATGAATGAATACAATGCAAAAACATAAAAGAAAAGAAAGAATTTAATAAAAAAATATCGGTATCGGTTGATTTATTATCGGCGATACCGATATATCGGCTTGCCGATATATCGGCCGATATATCGGTATCGGTATCGGTATCGTTACATCCCTAATTAATTTACTCCATTATCCGAGCACAAAATATTTGTTTGAACGTTCATTTATAAAAATTAAATGCTTACAAGTAAGTCATTTTTTTAATAATAAAAAAATATTAAAAAATAGTTGTACTTATTATATTTTTATAATTTTGATAAGGGAACTGCACTCAACAGAATGCAACACGAAAGCACTGTTTCAAATTGTCTGCATTTTTATCGAGTTTCATCACATTACGCTAAGTTGAAAATCTTCTTGTATAAACAGTGGCTAATCCCCCGGGCGCTTAGGGTTTCCACTCGGAATTATGCATAGCCTTCGAGATTAGAGGGTTGTCATCTCATGCCACTTAGCGGTCAAATTTGTCGGTCATTACAAACATGAAGTTTATTGCTCGAAGACATTTTCAACCGCTGACATAACTTTTATAATAATTAGCATGCGACAGAATTAGTGTTTTCGTAATTATATTTAATTGCATGCTACTTAACGAAAGACTTTATAACAAGTCCATGCGGTACCTATTTAGTGTTATTTAATATTTATTTAACATAGGTAGGTATATTTATATACAACGTTAACCTTTGACCTCTTTAACACGTGCCCCGTCTGATATTTAGGCGTGAACTCAGATTTAACAAACTATAGCTATACATAGGCGAGCCCTATTAAATACCTCGAAGGCAAGTTTGTAAAATGAAGACAGTTCAAGTAACGGGTGACGTAGAATGATCAATACGGAGTGAAGCGACGTGGACCGCGGTGCGATAAAGTAATTACAGGGAAAGCCGCGCCCGTATCGTCGAACGGTTCTCCTAGCGTACACCCTTCCACTTAACTCGTATTACGTAACCTGACCTACCAAGAAATTGGATATAGTTAACATGCATTACCTGCTTTACCTGGTGTGTGTTCTTTTGGTAGGATTATCATCTTTTTATTCTGAGGCCTTATAAATGAATATACACTACGTATTTATTAAACGCAAGTAACGCCCGTTTAATTATATTTTAACGGATTTTCCAAGGCCGACGCTAAAAGGTTAGTCTAATAATGTAGTCTGGTATTTGATTTCTACGATATAACGTTTTCGAACATCATTTTGAATACAAAATATTAAGGGACAAAAGTGTATATAGAAAATATACAACCGAAGATATTAGTGATGTAAATTAATGTTCCTTTGATGATACAAATAAATCCCTATCGAATAATTGCCCTTAAAGAAAATTTCCAATGTACCTACCTAGATCATAATCACAAAACATAGTAAATTATAATATCACTCAAACATAATAGGTACTTACATAGACGTTTAGTAAAGACCAGAGGAGATATCATGTAGGTAATTGAGGTTTTATGGTAAAAAACACACATTTAAAACTATTCTAAACATACATATTTTATTCGGAACCTACTGAACCGTATTCAATTCGGGAAACGGGTAACTTCTATCTTGTTCGGCTATTTTTGCCCAGACTCAATTTATTTGTAAACCTCCGCGGTCGCAGTCCGGAATGATTGCAAATTATACTACGGATAAGGTAAATGCAGCAATTTCAACGTGCCACGCTTCAATGGGGGATGTAAATGTTGTATTGAGACATTTGAATACATAACTCTTTTATATTTATTCAAAACATTTATTTTTTTGCTTATATTGATGATACGGTGAAGTATTTGTAGCGTATCTAAGTTATGAAAGCGTAACTCGTACGTAGACTTTTCCTTCGAATATTTGTTCAGCCGGCATTAAAGATACGTGTGTAATCTTACTACTTTTACAAAAGTAAAAGTATTCAGAGATGAAATCATCAATGTATTATGACAATTCACGCAGACTGATGTAAATTCTGCATGAGTTTTAGGTTATGAACACATATTATTATAGTTTGAAATAGCATAACCTTATTAAACCCACTCATGAAAACATTATGCTGACTGGTCTGAATTTGTTTCATTCACTGCTTACGTTACTTTAGCTGCCACCTTCACTCAAACATAGCGTCTATGGGTGCCCATTCACAATAAATTGCCTTGATACTAGGATTGTCTAATCAAAATATCCAACCCAACTACCCTCATTAGTTATAAACCATACGCTCTACCTAATTTTTATCCAAGTCACCCCTTTCCTTCTAATTCTATTAAAGGTATAGGAAGCGGTGTCATTTGTAAAGAAACTGCTCAAGAGTTCATTATTTAATTTCGATAAAATTTGTAATGTAGTATGCATTAGTAATGTGGTGGAAAAACAAATACTAGACTATTGAAAAATGGTTCTTATTTCAATAAAACAACTCAATTTGAAAAGAAATATATTCATTGTATCCAGCATACAATTAGAAACTATTAATCCGCATCGCATACAACGATACACACATAGGAAATATTTAATTAAAAATTATTTTACAGTTTTAATTCAACCTCAGAACAAGATTAATCGCGAACACGTTACGTTATACGCTATTTAACTGCACATTTCCTGGTTTCGCGATAAAATCTCCAACCCTTTCACAGTTACAGTAACTGTTAATTGTTGATCATATCTTACAAACAAGGCTTTGAATTTAAAAACGTAAAGTACAACATAAATATTCAAGAGCGAGTGTTGAAAGTGTCTAAAGATAAAATTCGTGGGGTTTAAAATAGTTTATACTGAAAATAAAGTAATAAAATGGTTTTGCATACGAATTTGATAAAGATATTTTTGTAATTCTTCACTAAAATCAAATATACTGATTTACTTGAACATTGCAGCGATTAAGATTTATGATGCGAGAAAACCCAACTTACAGAGTTTCAAGCGAAAATTAAATTACACAATGAATTTCTTTTAATGCAAACTATTTCGGGGAAAAACCACAATATCTAATAGTCTCACTGATGTTGACCTCAACGAGATGTATTCAAAGGTCTCAACTAAAAGCTTAAATCAAAATTCAAATTTAAAATGTTCTTTAGTTTTGTTAGTTTAAAATTTAAATGAAATTTCATGAATATGAATCGGTTAACTTTAGTAGGTACGTACATAGTACAAAAGTACTAGGTTTTTTATCTAAAATATTCAAAAACCTTATTTTGAAATCGTATATGTGCGATTTATATGAGTGTAATGGCTAAAGAGTATTTAACACTGGTATAGTATACAGCTACTATAGACTATATTACAGTAGAAAGCGAATTATTACTAAGTGATATAGAGATTTTTTATGCTCTGGTATAGGTAATCCGTGCCTATCCAGAGCGATCGGCTAGTATAATTATAAACAACACCATTCAATGCATTATAAATTCCCATACGCTCAAAAAAGAATACTAGATCCCCATTTTCTATAGTGTTCTGTTCGCAGGTCGACCGTCCCCCACGATCATCTGGCTAATCGACGGAGTACCAGCACCACAATACATCGGCGAGAAGACAGATTCACACGTAGTGGTGAATAAGCTAGAACTGCCCCATGTAAAGAGATCCCACTTGAATACCACGTTTAAGTGCAGAGCATCTAATACCAACCTCGTCAGCCCGCAAGAAAAAACAGTCAGATTAGAAATGAATTGTAAGTAATGTCTCGTTATTTGTATTGGTAAATAGATTTTCTTTTAACCAGAAAATTTTAGTATAAGTAGTCTATATTCATTCTGATAGATTCCAAAGTAGCCCAAATTACTAAAAAAAATTGCCAATTGTTATGTTAATACTGACATTCTTAAATCGAATAAGGAAAGCGCAAAATACACAATTAACAATATTATTATAACTACGGCTTAAATACATTTATCTTAATAATACTTATGAATAAGTCCTTTAGTGAGTCCCTAAGGACCTTTAAATAGGTAGCAATATAATAACATAATTACTTCTTATAAATTATTCAGAATTACGTTTGTTACGAAAATGTGCTAAATATGTATGTCAAAATTTATTAATCTAGAGTCTAAAGTAAGAGAGTATCTAAAGCTTTAAAAGAGATAAAATAAGGTTAAATTCCATAAGAATCTTACATAATACTAATTGAAGAAATAACTATAAGTGCCAATTTCCAATAAGTAAGAATATTTTTACGGAACAATGATAACAATAGTTATCACAAAAATATACATTTGTATGACGCTTGACACATTCAAAAGCTCCACGTCGAAAAGTATTACGCCAAAGACAATAATGACAATAATGAAACAATTGCTGAAAAGACTCAAAACGTAATAATACACGATGTTAATCCGCTCAACATTTCCAAAGAACTTAAATAATGATGGAATGATGAATGCAAAATTATGAAATGCTGCACGTTTTGTTTGGTTATTGTTTTAAAGTGAATATGTAGAGTATAAAGATTATCATTTAATGTTTCTAGAAATGCAGTCTTTTATAAAAAGCAATCTAATTATTAATTTATTGAATACTACATATTACATAAATTCATATTGTTCAGTTAATATAACATTTTTTAACAAATCTTATGTTTCTTACGCACACTACGTAGACAATACAGACGTGACTAGAACAACGTATTTTTGAAACATCTGCGATCTTGACTATCGAACCAAGGGCATAATCCGAAACAACATAACCAGCCATTTACAAACAAATATGTCATTCGTACATAGCACAGGCGCGATATTCGCAAAGATACGAGCGGGCACATTTGTTACAGTGCGGCCGACGTCGGTGCAGATAGTGAAGAAGCCGGCGACGCTATCGTCGGAACGCTACGTGAGCTTATCGTGTGTGGCGGAGGGAAGCCGCCCGCCGGCTCAGCTCACTTGGTTCAAGGACAATCGGAAATTCACTAGGGGAAAGGTATGTGCTGGTTTATGGTTTGGAAGGTTTCATGAGAAAGAAATAGGATTAGTCGCAAATTCCGAATAAGAGACAAAATATGAAAGGCAGTCGAAAATAATTCGCGTTCTTAAGTACCTACATGTTTGTGTACATATTTGTATACATCCCCTCGAGATGGACAAAAACTGTCGAAAATTGTCATCCGTAAGATTTGCATACAATTAAACGCATTATTTATCAATAGACTACAATGCGGATATAATATTTTGACTATATATTATGCCAATAATTTACTTTTCCCACACAGCTGTAAGGTGCAGGTTGTGAATTGACGTAGCCTGGCGAAGCGCAATTTCTGTGTAGTATTTGAAAACGAACCCAACCTAAACAATCCTTTTGATAGATTATAATCTACCACTGTAATTAAAATTATACCGTGACATTATACGAAGTAACTACCTACGTCATAATACCCAATCAATAGAGGCAATTAAAAAAAAAACTTAAATTCGTTTCAGCTAAATTTTGTTTAAAAATATGATGAAATAAACATAACATTTGAAAAGGATTAATGGCAATATGAAATAGAAACGGTATATTGTAAAACATTGTATTATGCTCCCATTGTTGAAAGTCTCGTTATAAATGGAAGAGTTTAAAAGGTTACGTTTGTTTTTATGTTACATGATTGATAGGTCAATTTGCGTCGGTAACGGAAAAATTATTACAGTTTTGTCTTTATTTCAAACACAATTGAATTTGGGTATGATATGATTTCATTTTCTTAATATCAAACGTTATTCGACATTTTTTAAATAGTATCTATTCATTCCATTTTATTTTCCCAGTGTTCTTTTATGCTCCCAATTTATAAAAGATAGAAAATGGTATAAAAATGAGTACATTTTCATCTACAGACTTATTAAGAGGTACGCCAAAGGAGCTTCCACGGAAGCTTATACATTAGGACCTCTTCGCGAAATATTGAAGGAAACTAGCTTTATTAAAAATTTCAAAGAGACCTATTAAGTTTGAGATCCTACTTGTCTGCCTGTGACTGAAAGGCTCGCGAAATATCTCTGGCATCGTGACGCAATTATTAAAATATTTACTTTTCAATGTGTTTTTGGGAAAAGAGAATTTGAATTTTTATTTTTTGACGATCTATTATTTTTATGTTTAACCTTTTCTTTATATTATTAAATTATATTAATATCTGTTTGCTCTACATATATTGTACTTTTATGAATTGAACATTTTGTCTGAACTACGTACATTTACTTTCAAATAGTATAAACTTTAATTATGTATTGTAATATCTGTACGTGTGCAATTGATAAATTCAATAATTACAAAACCGAACGAAACTATTATCAATAAACTTATTTTTTAATATCGGTTCATTCTGTACGTGCTCTATTACGTAGCTTCAGAACTTCGTAACCACAATACACATACTGCGACTATACTTTATATACCTATCATTCAAATGAGTATAAACATTTAATTACTGTATTATATGATTATCCTATCCTACTTATAATATAAATGCGAATGTTTGTGAGGATGGATGTGTAACTCACGCAAATACTACTGAACAGATTACAATGAAATTTAGCACACATATAGATGGAAACTGTCTTGGATTAACACAAAGGATAGGTTTTATCCCGTTAATCCTATGGGAACGGGAACTATGCGGGTTTTTCTTTGAAAACGCGGGTAAAGCCGCGGGCGGAAAGCTAGTATTATCATATAATAAATAATATAAAAGCATTTACCTTAATTCCATGCAACGCAAGCATATCGTATAGAGTATCGTATCGTATCGTGTCATCGCATACGTAGCGTATTATTCATATTAATATGTTGTATTATACTACTATAGATAACAGAAGGCACAAACGACACGTGGGTGAGCAGCACATTGCAGTTCGCTGCGCAGCCGGAGGACGACGGCGCGCTGGTCAAGTGCCAGGCGGATAATAGCGCGCTGCCCGGACAGAGTATAGACGACTCGTTCAAGCTGGATGTCGTGTGTGAGTATATTTTAGGATATAGTAAAAAAAACACAAGTAGTGCACAAGTTCTTACGACCTTACTCTGCAGGCAAAGTGGAAAAAAAAGAATGAAGATAGATGATGAAATTACGCTTCATTTAATTTATTAAATACAGGGTTCCCGGTAGGTGTTATACTATGCTCAATAGAAGATACAGTTCTTCATACGCTTCCTCAAATTCTAGACATTTTTTTTCCTATTAGATGAATGCTTATGACTCTATGTGTACGCCCAACCCGCCTACCACATGCACGCGCGCGTGCAGTATAATATGCGGCTACGCGAAACTAGGGATGTAAAGATAGAGTTTAAGAAAATATGTAAGAACTAAAAAACACATCGTTTTTTGTTAAAGTATTATTAACTTAATTCGGCATTTGCTGAACTTAAAGATTCATTGAGCATAGTGTGTCGGCGGGACACCCTGTATAGTTAAGATCATATCATGCTCTATATCTTGAATTTGACTATATATTTAGTCATGGACAGCAGTTAGTAAATGTTTTAGTGAAAACATTTAAGACCAAACAGTGTACCTATTTTCTTATTATAATGTTAATGACTCACAAAATAACCTATATACAAAGGATTGAATGTCTCCCCTTAATTTTAATGAAAATGTTTACAATAAACGGGCGATGCTTAAATCGTACTTATTTTAATATGAATAGGCACCTATATATCGATGGAAAACATATACTTACAAGTTACAACTATGTTCCAAATTATTTATTGCACGTGTAGTCTAGAGAACAGACAAATAATGGTTTCTTATTTATTATTAAATACAATCCCAAATTTCAAAATAATTAACAAGGAAAGTAAAATTAAATCACCGAGGCTAAATCCTCCTCACGATAATTTGCTTAATTGTTTTAAAACCCGTATAAAAACAAAAATCGTATTATAAAAGCCTTACATTTACCTTAATTCCGTGCAACGCAAGCAAACGAGCTTAACACAATTTGCTCCAATACCCGCCTATTTGCTGAGACAATGAGACAATTTACTTCACTTCTTAATTCACGGAAACATTTCCTAAACAAATATTGCTGCAAAATAAGCAATAAAGGAGCTCAACTCAACCAGTTCTCACATCTCTGACATCGTTTAGCTTAATTATCATTGCTACTTAGAAGAACACCTTCGCAAAATGCCTCGTTCTCTTAACATACATGCTCTTCGTTTTGTTTATGCAAACTTAATACTGAGGAGGAGGCATTATGAGCTCGTGTACAAAATAACTTCTCATTTCAATTTGTTTATTATTTTTTAGAGACTTATGAAACCACTTTATGTATTGTTTTGTGTTTATTGAGGAATTGAAACAAAAAAGTTCAACGAAAAATGCATCACCTTGCCCTAGTTAAAAATCGATCGTTGGAAGTGTTATAAAATGCACCCGCCCTATCCTACTGGCAACACGAAATTCCACTCAGTCGTAGTTTAATGCCTAAATAATAGAGAAAAATAAAAGACGATATTATTTAATTAAATCTAGAAGTAATATACTGACGAACAAAAATTATATTTATCTTTTACAACTTTGTAAATTATCCCGTTTCATAAATCTTTCCCTACTCACTATTAAATTGAAAAGTTATTAAAAAGCAAACGTAGGATTTCTTTAGATTTAAAAATACTTGAAGTGAAGTCGATAAAGCTGTGAAATTAATGATTGCTCTTTTACTGCTTTCTATTAGGTCGTTTTCGATTTCCGAAGTCTGCTTCATGCAATTAGAAGTTTCCAAGATGAACTTTTTCTTACAGCGTTAAGTTTCTAACTCTTATTTATTATGCGACAACTTTTATATAAGCACGCGCGACATTTACTAATATGATAGTTTGCTCTCAATAAGCTTTGCACGATCGATTCAAATCAGTTTGAAACGCGGTGCCAAAATTAAAGGTTTTATTTAAATATTCTCGTCAATTAATTACTACTACGCAAAGTTAGAATGGATTCCAATTACGCCACTTGGAACTTATTTGTCGATTGTTCCAATTTAATTTACAATTAATTGCTGCAAACACACGTAAGATTGGATTAGAATTGTTCAATCAAATAATATGAAATTAGATTCACGTCCAAAATTATTATAACTATTATGTATAAATTGAAGCATTAATTGACCCATTTATTCGAACAAAACCTTTATTTGCTTTACATAATAATATTACAATTAGGTATTTTAACGAATTGCGCAACTGCTGTAAAAGATCAATCATAAATAAAACAACTTTAATAAAACAGATCTTAGTACTTGTAATGTCTTCAAAGTAATTAAACAGTGTCCCTACTCACGCATCACATCCAAACAGATATTGTAAACATTTTCAAAGAGTGACTTCGCTGGGTGTTATTAAAGGCTTGTGCGAAGTGTGGAGAACTGTAAAGCGTAATTAAAACCTTGTTAGTTTTGGCTAGTCCTCAACGTCAACAGTTAACAGCCGGGACTGGCCAAAAACTAATTCAGAGTAGTGTAGTCCGCATCCGTTTAGAAGTCGAAACACTTTCACAGCCATTACGTTATGTTTCACAGAGCTCGTACTAGCTTCTAGAAAATACGTAAATGTGAGCTGAGAACGTTGAATTAGAATGGAAAATTGTACCCATTCCTGCTACAACTTCATGCCTATTCGCGTTTCAAATGAACTTTATTGTATTTTCTATTGTTTTCAACTTGTAACTGTTATTGTTGTACAATTGAAACGCAAGCTTATTTTACCTACTGTTTTCATTATATGCCGGAAAGAAAAAGCATCCTACTATACACGATGTTCTGTTAGAGATGTTATATTTATTTGAAACCTTCTATGTTGAAGGTAATATTTTTGAGAAAGAAATTTTAATAACACGATTTTTGTACCTTTAAACGTGACGATCAAACAGTTCGACTTAATTCTCTAACGGGCCAGTCGTCAAAATAACTGACTCTATTATGTAACGACAAAGGAAATTAATTTTCAAATATAAATAAATTCTATTTACTTCTGCTTGGCGAACCGTAACGCATTTAGAGCGGGGAGAATTTCGCTGCTCCCGGCGCGAATCGTTTTGGCAACAATTTAAATGGAGGAATCGTAAATGTTTATTTGTAGGACGTTTCTCGCGGTGCGGGGCGACGTCGTTATAGGTCTTTAATGGCCAATAAAGTGTCAGCGCCCGTTTCCCGCAGATAACCGTTCACCTGAACGCGGCCAGACGCTTCGATGCAATCTGGAACGAGCTACGCGATCATTGCTATTCCTAATGTTACTTCCACTAATTCTACGCTATGATTGGCTATTTAATAGTTCTTGGAATTGCATTTCAAGAGTTTTGCTGAAACTTCTTATTTGAAGGCTCAGAGAAGTCCTGTGGTTTCTTAACTTTGTAAACATATAAGTACTCGATATGTCTTGTCCATTTACCTCCATATCCACCACCATGTGTCAGGTGGTATTTTACTGTCTTGTTCATTTAACGATTTGCGAAAAACAAAGACACTGTTCATTATAATAGAGCTTAACTGTATAAGCTAAGCACTACATTTTATAGAATTGATGAATCAATTTTAAATTGAAAGTTACTAGACCACACCGAAACTTACAACTCTATAATACTTAATCGGGTAATATTTCATTATTTATAAGAAGCTGAGATATAATTACAAGTTCCTTCAATATCAAGTATCTGTTATAATCCAGCTACTAGAAATGTTTCTGCGTCGGCTTTTATTAACAATTCTACGAAAACCCCAGCAAATTCATCTTAAATAATTTAATGTAATAGAATTTCGTCCTAAACCGAAGTTCTTCAAAAAGGGGAGACATCGCCTTTGAGCTTTAATCGTTTTAAGAGAATCTTGAATGCTATTAACTTTGACGTTCTTATATGTAGTTCAAGATCGATTAAATTGTCAAAACTTTGTACTCATCGCAAATTAATTTAGCTGTGCTTCACGGCCTTTTTATCTTTTTAATGGCTCCATAAGGCTTACGTTTGTCAAATGATCACTTGAAATTCTTTTTTTTGCCATAAAATGATTCTAAATCAAAATTTCCATAACATTTACAGTAAAACACGGGTCGAAAACTGATCATCCTATATAGCAGAATTTGAAATAGACTAAAAAATAAATAAGAATCTTGTTCTAGATCCTCCCGTGGTATCACTATCACTGGGAAGCACCCTCAACCCTCATGAAATCAAAGAAGGCGATGACGTGTACTTCGAATGCTCAGTTCGCGCCAACCCCAAGGAGCATCGCATCTCCTGGTACCATAATGTAAGTATTGGCTGTAAATTGGTAAAGCTACCAATTGCAGTTCCATTCATTTTACTATGAAAAGCATAGAAACAAGCACTTCAACAGAAATTATTTTAAAATATGAATGCTTTCTCCTTGATAGATTACCTACATTAAAAATGTAAAAAATCAACTCTTATTTACATGTTTTTTATCAATTGATTCTGTGGAATTCTTTCTTACCGTATTAAAATGGGTAGTATTTAAATATGTTCTAACTAATGTTAACACACTCGGTTTAAGAGCGCTCGAGTCTTATTTAGCATAATAATTTATACATTCCATTTCTTCATTTGGTCAATAACATATTCGAGTCTCACATAAACATTTCTATATCAAATAATAATCAAACACTACATATTAATTGCTCGTAATTCATTGAATTATGAAACTAATTTTCATCCTAATGAATTTATACATAAATACGACTGGCTGTAACGAGGTTGTACAAACAAATGCTTTCATTACATTTCGGGTACGTTTTGATGATTACATTCACACTTGGCTGAACTGTATAGTAATCAGGACGCGCTTTCGTGACCTTTATCGCTTCACACGAAACTCCCAGAACACGAACATTGTCGATTTAAAACAATATTCTATTGAATAACAATAACGAGATATCTAAATAGCATTGTCACGGAGCGATTCAGTTCTGTCGAGGAAAGGGGATGAATAAATCATGAACAATTCCAACTAAACGCGTAATTGTTCACGGTGTCAGCTGATTGTTTTACTCACTTATTATATTAAAAATGAACAATGTATCTTATTAAACCTTTATATAATTACATTCTACTCGGTAAACAAATTACAACAACGTATTAGATCATCATTTGTGTATAATTGTTTTATCATACTAATAAGCCATATTATAGAAAAATTATATGCGTGTTTGTTATGATATTAACACATACTCAATATATTTTATAAAGCTGTGACAGTTTATAAAATAAGTACGATTGGAGTAATATTGTTCGTTTAGCGGTAACGTAACTTTCTATGTTTATACCACCCTAATAAGCCCTAAACGGTTAGATTCCTCATGAAGTAAAACAACCGATTACAATTTTTCCATCAAAATATAATCTAGGCCTACTTAAATTATTTTTTGAAGTGAAACTTCTTTATCGGGGGTGGACAAAAATTTTGTGAGACATTTTTGCCGTTACGCCGCGCGCGTGACATTTTTGCGTTACGCCGTACTCGTGACTATATACATGTTATATTAAAGTGATCAGCAAAATCAAAGGGTTTGTTTTAATTCTAATTCCAGTGAATTTCTAAAAAAAGTAAATAAGTAATTATATCTATTTTTCTAATACTTAGGTGTAATAATGGTATTTATTTTTCTAAGTTATTTATGATTAACCTCACTTTTTGATTGTATTTTTCAATACACTAACACGTGGGTGGAATTATGGTATCAATTTTTTCTAATACTTGAATGTTGATTGTGGTATTTATTTTTCTAAAATTGTATTTAAAGTTAATCTCAGTTTTTGATTGAATTTTTTAAAACACCAACACGTGGGCGTGATCATGTTATTTATTTTTCAAGTTATTCAAGTTATTTAAGCTTTACATCTGTCTTAATATGTATATATTATGTACTATGTGCGTCATTAATTTCTGACTGTTTCGAGATTTGGTGCAAAATAAAACAGTGTGTAAATAAAATTAAACAATTGAGTAAAAGTATAATTTCATAGATAACACGTTGAGAAGTTCCCTGTATAAATATATAATATATGTACATATCTTGTATAAATACATACATAATATGCCTATAGATCTTTACTCAATTGTTTTATTTTATTGATTTTTTTACAAATTTTATTTACACACTATTTTATTTTGCACCAAATTTCGAAACAGTCAGAAATTAATGACGCACATATTATATATACGTTTTAATATAGAATATTTTTTATTTTACAACCTTTACAACTTGATCGTTAGGAATTTATTACCTCTATTGTTCGAACAAAAATAAGTTACCGACTTTAAGAACGTGCCGACAATGTAAGTACACTATTGTTTCTTAGAAAACATTTTAGGAGTATACGATAATAAATCTATGACTCACGTAAACACGTGTTTGCTTGATTGGTGTCAGGTGTTCAATTATAATTTTATGAATTCAAAATTTATAAGAATAAACCTCAAACTCTCTGTCCAATCAAAATCCGCCTAAGTCGAAATCCTTTATAAGCTGAAAACGGCAGTGGCCGGCGTAAATATTCAAATAGGTAGCGAGGAGCGAAGCGACGAGCATCTTAGGTTAACTTTTGAACTACCGCACGAGCCGAGCGAGCGAAGCGAGCGAGTTGCAGCAGCGGCCGGTGTAAATATTTAAATAGGTAGCGAGGAGCGAAGCGACGAGCATCTTAGGTTAACTTTTGAACTACCGCACGAGCCAAGCGAGCGAAGCGAGCGAGTCGCGGCAGTGGCCGGCGTAAATATTCAAATAGGTAGCGAGGAGCGAAGCGACGAGCATCTTAGGTTAACTTTTGAACTACCGCACGAGCCGAGCGAGCGAAGCGAGCGAGTTGCAGCAGCAGCCGGTGTAAATATGTAAATAGGTAGCGAGGAGCGAAGCGACGAGCATCTTAGGTTAACTTTTGAACTACCGCACGAGCCGAGCGAGCGAAGCGAGCGAGTTGCAGCAGCGGCCGGTGTAAATATTTAAGTAGGTAGCGACGAGCGTGTGACTAACGTATTTCTTTAATATTGTATATATAGTAAATTATTTTTTGAAAAATAAGGACATAAAGAAGTTTCACTTCTTACGTGTGTACTCTAGTACACGCACACATTTTTTGTTCTATATTGTTTACATGAATATAAATAGTAGTTAGTTAAAAGTATGGAGCGAAGCGACGAGCGTCTTAATAATGTTGACTGTGAATAGGTGGCCCTCCATAGAGCGAGCATCCTCGCGAAGCAATTCTCGTCAACTAACTCGCTTGTCAGAAACGTGTTTTGACACAGTATTACCTTATAACTTTGCTATAACAGGCAATTTAGTTCTTAATTTTATTCTTAATCTAATTAGGGGAAAGTTATTCCAACGAAAAACCGGTCTAACTGAAACACGTGTATCAACACAGGACAAGCCAGTAGTGCACAACGTGGTGCTCGGCGTGATAGTGAGCACCAAGTCGCTGGTGCTGCAGAAGGTGACGCGCGAGCACAGCGGCGAGTACTCGTGCCGCGCGACCAACGCGCTCGGCGAGACCGCCAGCCGCGCCACGCACCTCAGCATACAGTGTGAGTGCGCCTTTATTATTTTTACTAGGGATGTAACGATACCGACACCGATACCGATATATCGGCCGATATAATCGGCAAGCCGATATATCGATATCGCCGATTATAAAACAACCGATATCGAAATCAAATAATTCAAAAAACAATAGTAAACTTTGATTACTGATTGTATGTGTATTACTTAAAGTTTAACTGACTTTGTAAAATATTAATACTAAAATAAATGTTTTTCTTGTTTTTTTGATTTGGCATTTTTATTTAAAAGAATACCTACGATTTACAGTTGAGTCTCTGTTAAATGTTGGTAACTTTTATGCATAATTCACTATTTATTTTTCTACCAAGCCATCGATATCGGTATCGGTATCGGTATCGCCGATTATTTACGACAAATATCGGTATCGGTATCGTATCGGCAAAATCATGTATCGTTACATCCCTAATTTTTACAGATTTCTGAATTGGTGTTTAATAGGCGGGTCTGTAAGGAGCGCATCGCCTCGCGAAGTAAAAGAAGCAACTCGACCAGTGTGGTCGTGGCTCGGCAAAGGAAAATGTCCTGTGCTGCCATTTTTCTCAGTCGAACCATGTCTTACGTTTATGGAGCTGATACGTGTAGCAATTGCGTCGCGAGGCTGCTCGCTCTGTGCGGACTCGCCTTTTATTTTTTGTGTGTCGCCGTAAAATTGTAAAAACCCTTAAATTTAATCTATGTCGTGAAATTGTATACTATCGAATATGCTCCGTATCATCTAATTACTATTTAAAGCATGTTATTCGATAGATTTAAATATATCGAAATGAAACCGTGGCCGGACATTGTAAATGACGTAAAGTAAATTATTGGGGACAATCAAGGGGACATGAGCGACTATGAGCGTTTGTTTTCACTTCGATAGATTATAATCTCTTGAAGTCAAATCGTCGTCGATCTACCGAAAAATAATGCGCTAATTACATTGTACGTTATTAGTAAATAAGTATTTAATTAAACACAAGCAAGAATAAAACATTTCTAATTTACAACTTTAGAATTAATTGGATGATATTTCACTTTCATGCGACAGACAATTGAATCGTAAATAGGCCACTGGACTAAACGGCTTTCCGTTCCATAAAAATAGTCCAATAAAAACAAAACACCTCAATAAGTAAATTGTTGCGATTGTTTTTCCAATTTGAATCGGCCTTTTGTTTTTCATTATCAAGAAATACTAATTTCATTTCATCGGGAGGGCCGTTAATCGCGGAATATCAATCATTATTTCAGAGATAGCGGGGTAGATTTGTTACAGTCAACGGGGTAAGACGAATATTTATTGAAGGACGCATTGTTTGCTCCACAGATACACATTAACCCCGATTATATGCGATATCACTACATAGTATAACACAAGCCGCTTTTTCTGTCCCTATGTCCCTAACTAAGCAACGGATTTTGATGCGATTTTTTTTAATAGATAAGTAGAGTAATTATTTATTAGTATATAATTTATTAGGTTTTAGACAAAGCGGGCGAAGCCGCGGGCGGAAAGCTAGTAAATGATAAATCAATGCTCACTAATGACACACTGCTGTTGATTAAACAAAGCAATATATAATTTAACATAATTGCATGTTTAGTTTATTTCTGAGATATTTCCAGTAGATAAGAGTTGACCCACAATACCAGCACGTATTAAATTCATTAATGTTACACTCGGCCATCTTTTATGATCGGTTATTAATTCTGTATTTAAACTTGATGTTTTACTACCACATTAAAAACTTATTTGTTGTTCAAAATACTGTAGAAGTATTAAATACTTCAGTTATTTCAGTATTCTATGAAATTTAATCCCTATTAGGCAAAATTTATTTAGATAGAGCCTCTGTGGATTTATAATCGATCAAACCAAAGTACTGTAATGACTGCGTTGGGATTCGTTTATTCACAATGATCATTAATAATTCGTTAATAATATAACAAAGTTTTGGTAAACAAGTGGAGGTAAAAGTTCTGAATCGTAAATCATTATCGAAACATCAATCACAACAGTAACAAATTATTGATTGGAGGGAAGTACTGAAAGTTACGGTGTTTCGTAGATAATGATGTAACAATAATGGATAAGCAGCGTTCAGTAATTATGATATTGACTCGTAACAATGTGATCAAAACATTTCCTCGTTTGAGTATATTTGATATAGGTATCCTGATAATACAAATTTATTTTACCTCATATTTTGTTATGTTAAACGTTTATTTTTAAATCCCAATTCTTCATTCCTTATTCAGAACAAGTTCAGAACAAATTTAATTAATTTCATCTGATTTTGTCACTACATTATTTATGTATGACAGCTTGAAAAGACACCTTTATATAGACAAATTAAATTAAAAACCTTATATTAAATGTCTGCACAGTTTGAAAAATGATTTTTGTCCAATAATTCAGCTAAGAAAATAAAAGTAAAACAATTACATTATTCATTCGAGCGTAAAATCGCAAGATTCCATTAACTTCGAATAAAAGAGCCTTATTTTCAAGAGATTTTTTCCATTGATACTAAAATTGATAAGTTTAACAATGAAAATAATCTAGATAAGCAGGAATAATTGTTACAAGTTTTTTGAAGGCTACCCGCATCGTTTGAATGGTAAGCATTATCATTTATAACAATTAAAAGTGAAAAATAAAGTGTTGTTGGGTATAAATTGAGTACATTTTTATATGGCACTTCAGTGGACATGGTGTCCCAGGGGTTTAAGGCTTCCTGCTCAAAAAAAATGCGGAGATATTCAATAAGCAGGCAACATACAACAACAAGCAGTCTGAATTTAAATTAAGAATTAAATATGGAATATACAACGCTTTACTAAAGCGTAAAAAATATAATATAATAAGGGGTAGGATGGAAACTCAGAAATACATATAATATCTAGCTCCTATCATCATAAAACTTAGGACAAATGAATGAAGGATAATAATTTTAGAAAATTTAAAAAATCTTAAGATAAGTGAAACTTAAAAGTGTCTGTCAAACGTCAGATTCGTTCATAGACAGCCCAATTACTGAACGAAATTTTAAGGCGATGTTGTCTCTCGCTGCTGCTGTTAGCTTAATGCATTAAGGCGATTTAAAAACACTTAAAACGAAAATAACATAAAGCAGGACAGCGACAGATGTATAACTTACAGACTTTTCCACAGGGTTTAAATTTTTGTTATTAAATAATATTTTGAACCCATACTACACAATATTAAGGGTATTTCACAAGGAAGAATACAAAACAATGTTCGTAAATTATTGCAATCATGTTTTTTTGTTCTTTTATGGAAAGTTTCTAACTAGTCATTTATTTTTTGAAGTGAAACTTCTTCAGGCGCATTAAGAGTTAAATTCAAGGTAGCGTCATGGCAATACCGTCGTCATGGAGTAAGGCGATGAATTTAGTATCTGTAAATCTTGCCGCGAAGTTTCAAAGAACGAACAAAGAAGTTTTACTTCTGACACGTGTGCTCGGCACACGCTCTTTTTATTACAAAGTTCTATATGTGTGTAACAGATGCCCCAGTATGCACGCACACCTCACCACAAGTGCTCGGCGCGCAGTTGGACGAGACGCTCCGCGTGCGCTGCTCGGTGACGGCCAACCCGCCTGACGTCACGTTCTTCTGGCAGTTCAACAATAGCGGGGAGAGTTTGGATGTCTCACCTTCTAAATATGGTAAGATATTAAATAAATGTGAATAATATTGTGTGAATCGTTGTCATAAATATAGGTATGAGTATAATGTTATGTTTCTGAAATGTTTTTATTAACAACTACTTGACTAAAACATACTTTAAAAGTATTTATTTTTAATGAAATAGCGGTTAAAGGGAAATTTTCGCTTCAACGTAATTTTCTACAATCAATATTCCCTGAACATTTTCTATTACCGGCCGCTAACTATACTATCCTTGTAGTTCAGCATCCTTTGTTCGTTAGCGTTTACAAAGAACAATATGTTACTGTCATACTAACAAGCTTCATAATTGCTTAAAGCAAACAAAATAGCATGAGCTAGACCCAAGACTGAAACACAAAAGACAAAGTACGAAGCAAAACAGCAAACAAGAACAAAATCAAGACATCCCGCCGGAGAAAATCTAATTGTGCCGAAGACGGAACACGTGACGCGTGCTCAGAACTTAAATTAGGGACAAAGATTTCAAATTAATATCTCGCTTCCTTTGTACTGTTGCAGTCATCTTTCTTGGATTTTTCTTAAACGACTAGCGACTATAATAGAGTACTATAAGAATAAATATACCCCGTTTTATCACTTTTTTACGCTGGAATTTATTTACAACAGTACAATTTCATACACTTGAATTCAAGTTTAGATCGTTTTAAACTTTTATAGATGAAAGTATTGTGCATTTTCAAGTTTCATTTAGATTTTCTTTACAAGATAGACACTGTTAAACTTTTAAATTAAATCGTTATAGCTATAATTGTTACAAAATCCTCCCAAAAGTATTAAAATTTACATATATGCAATGTACCCTTATTTAAATTTACATTTGTATTCAAAATTCCTCTTCCCTTACGAATATCTTCAGAACTAGAAATGTATTTTCCATCACAAATATTATTTTGTTAGACTGAAACCAAAGCAACTCGAACGTAACTCTCTCAGGACATAATATCATAAATTGTATTGTTGTATTAAATATATCTATTTTATTTCAAGCGAATGTTTTGAAGATACAATTTATTTTATAACATTAGGTTTATTTAAGAAACCTTAAACGTTTTCTGTATCAATTTGTTCTTTCTTTATTATTTATGAAATGCTTTTCTTGTCCAACTTTAGAATTAATTAGTTGTCTCTATTGAAAAGCTGCTTACGTAAAAACTTAGGGCTGTTATTTTTTTAATGTTTTTGCTTCGTTTAAAGCACTTCGTATTCGTATAAAGCACTGACATCAAATAACGTTGCACAAAATAAACGTATATGAAAAATCAATACCCGGCAGTTCCCGCTAGTGATGAAACTACAAACCACAGATCGACAAGTTAACCAGCTCTTCTTGTCATGATGCCAATTTATGGACCATGTGCTCGCTTTTGTATGAAAACTACACCTTCCTAAAACGACTTATTGATTTTCTCTTTTAGTAGGGATTTAAAAATGATATGTAAATTTTGCAATGAAATAAATTGACGATTTAGACTTTAGAGTATTTCACAGCATTAGAATTCCATCTTGTAAAATGTTCCTTATTCCCTTTGTTCAAGTCTCTATCGATAGTGTCGGAATGCGCAAAATTTCAATCAAATTAATTGAAGGCAATTTGAATTCATAATTCGAATGCCATCTTCTAAAATGTTGCCTATTTGCTAATTTCTGTGGAAAGTCTGTCAGTAGCATAGTCAGTAGCAATGTGTGAAAGATAACAGAAAAAGGTATTTTCAAGGCTTAAAAATAATAAAATCATTTAATATTTAATTGGGACACTTTATTTTTGTTATAAATGTCAGCCTTGTCAGTCACGTAGGTAGGTACACGATTATTATCTTTAATTTTATTATCACTTTTTCAAATTTAAAAAGTTATAGTATAAACCTGAAGAGTTTGTACGAATGTGCTCATCTCAAGATCGATTTGAAAAAAAATCACCTTAAACCGCCTTAACACTCGACTTTAACAGAGCGGCAGCGGCGCGGCACCTGGGCAGCAGTAAAAATGTAATAATAGAAGCGCTGCTAAGGCACGACTGTTCTTATATTCTGAAAAGATATACTTCTGCCGCGCTTCCAACGTCTATGTTTTTCTTTTAATGAGCGTCCTAATGTATTAGGTAGCTCATTTATCGAGGTAGACATCAATATCGTGTATCATCATGTATCACCAATAGGATCGGAGTAATACAGGTAAAACCGCAGAGCACAGCTAGTTTCAAGTAATAGTATTGTTGTAGGCACAGCGAACGGCAGCACGAGCGAGCTGAGCTACAAGCCGCAGAGCGAGCGCGAGTACGGCGCGCTGAGCTGCCGCGGCGCCAACTCGGTCGGGCGACAGCTCGAGCCGTGCGTCTTCCAGATTGTGCCGGCTGGTGAGTTTGCGTACTTATTTATTTTTTATTTCTTTATTACAAACAACAATGTACTTACAGATAGAAGATATTGTTTAACTTATACCCTCTAGAGTCTCTATAAAGATAATAAATATAATTGACTTATTACTTTATGTACCTACGTATTGAATAAAATGATTAATTATAATATAATATTATGTACGTGTACATATCTATCCATATACATATCACACAATTTATTACCTACATGCTAGATTCCCTACCCTTTCACTTCTCGACTTGGATTATTATTTATAAAGATTTTTGTGCTTATTGTAATAGATACTGTTCTACTTTATTGTGCTTATTCGGGAATATTATTTATTATTATAACTGTGAAATTTTTAAATTTGAAAGTGTTCATAATATTGTTATTTATTTATTTTCAATCATTCATTTTATTTAAACAACTTAACATCTAATATTATTTCTTAAAGCAATGATTCACAGAGGTTCTAATTAATTAAATGGCTTGTTTTTTTATTATTATCGTTATACAGACAATAAATGTTAGCATTAAAACGAAGAACTACGCACAAAGTTCAGAAAGCTCGGAGCACAAACTTCATATAGTGTTTAGTTTTACCCTCCTGTTCCTACCAGCATACCATCTTGTGCCAAGTTATTTAACTTTGTGAATCAAGCTAACTTGGTACTTCATAAGGGATAATATAAAAATATCCTTTAAGCTAGCTGGTATAGGTATATTTTTATTGCTAATTTTAATTTAATAGTTGTAGCTAAAGCTGTTACCTTATTTAAATCATATTTCATTCACACATTTTAGCAACAACATTGAATGTCGTACATTTCAATAACAGGAAAATATATTCACACGTCACTTTTTAATCAAAATGATGAAATAAAAATCCAATAACAGCCATAATAAAAATACGAGCACACGTTTGCATTGAACGTTCTAAAGCCGAGAATGCTACACGTTTTATAATTTCAGTTTTCAGCTTTTAGTTCAACCTACATAAATGTGCAAAATCTCATATCTCTTATTTGCGGATCCATATGGCTGGATACGACAAATATAAGCGTAAAAGATATTTTCGCCACATTCCGGTTTCACCCCCGAGAGCGGCTGTAGCGGCTGTCTCATTATACGTCTTAAATTCAGTGACAATGTGAATTTCTTCGTTCTCTCTTATCGCCGCTTCCATTTATATTATTAGATATAATCTCAGCACGTCTCCAAATTATAGCATTAATATATACGTACGGTTTCTAGTATGGTTATTTAACAGTCGGTTTGAGGGTGCTAAAATATATCTTGCTCTGAAATCGAATCGGTTTAGGTAACTATATAGACATATTATTGCTATCAAATCATCTATAATAGCTTATTTTATAGATTAAACAATATCACTACAATTTTTTGATGTTTCACTTTTCAACTTTAGTACCTAACTATTCACTCTCGTTTCAACGTTAATTAAAAAAAATAATAGCGTTAATTCGTAAGCGTAAATGACATTTATAGAGAAAACTCTATCAATTCTATACCCATGTTCGCATGCATATAGTTCAGAAATTAATTAAAGTTTCCATTGTATTATATTTCTGTAACAATACGCTGAGCAGAAAACATAAGACAAACGCTGTCCTAGATAGCATTTATTGAGCATGAAAGTGCACATAAATTGTCCAGAACAGCCATGCCATTGAAAATATATCTATGACGCAGCTGCAGGGGGAAATATAAGTTAGGTGCAACGAAATACCGTCCTCGGCCGCAACGTTTAATATCCTCAGAATTATAACACATAACACGTTAAACTGTCGACCCTACCGCTATAAGTCAAGTCGAAATTAGTGAATTTAGCTCTGCACTTAATTTTCATTTCAACGCATGTAACATGAATTAATATCGCCCGAGCCTTTCGGGATTACTATGATTAAATTATTTGACGCGAAAAATGTTCTTAATAAGATATTACGTTGTTAAGCTGAAACCTTACCCCACCTTGCTTTCCGACAAAATTGTATATTATTTTCACAAGAACACCGAATAATTTGAGTATTCCTTTTTACCCTCTCTTTGCAGAAATTTTGTCGAATAAATACATACTCTACTGACAAAAACTTTACGTAATACGTTTAATTGACACTTGTACCAAAATTAACTTAATTTTATATAAGTTATTATATTTAAAAAAAATATAGCTCTTATGTTATCGCGAATGGAATTCACAACGGCACTCACCTTAGCTACGAGCTACGCTGCTACAACTGTCCATTTTTAATGAGGCTTTTCTTACAAAATTTATCAAAAATTTGCTTTTATTTATATCGAAAATCGTATAAAATTAGCTGAAGTAATTTTACAAATAAAAATTATCTCAATGTAATTTAGACTTCTTTTAAAATGATACATTGAGTATTTTGAATAAATACTAGAGTAAAAACTAAAAATATGAAGATAAAATGAAGTGTATATTTGATAAACCTTGGATAAATCTGATGTCTGTACTAATTATTCAAAATACGATGATGACATTCAGATTTATTCACATGCGCCCATGTATTAATTTACAAGTCATTATATTACACCGATCATGCTTATATCAGAAACATGCGAACGTGCCCCCAATTAACGTAGAAAAGAACTACGAAAATCCTTTCAAGTACACTTGACTTGTCTCACTTGTTTGCGTTTCACTCAATAGTTAGGAGAAATGGGAACTAGTTTCATTTAACGATTTTTGTTACACAAATCACTGACATTTTACAGCTGCAGTCTGCACGTGACAACCCTTGTTGTAAATTACTCCAACATAAAATATAATAAATATTATAAATACAAAAGTTTGTATGAATATCCAATTAGGTATTTAAATTTTAATGGAAATATGTATAAAAATTAGTACAGTCTGGATGTATACATAATAGCAATCTGGATAAGCACATTTATTTGATTTCCAAAGAAGTGAAATTTGCCAATAATTTAGTAGTACGCAGTGGAACGTTTTGTCCCTTCCACGTGTCGCGATGATACATATCCTTGTTTTCGTCACAAATCACAATGCAGATTTGTCGAATGTATGTTTCATCACGATACGTCCAGTGCAGTGTTGAATAGCTAGAATTGTAGGGACAATTCTAATATTAACAAATAACGTTGTAGTGTATAACCCGCTTTAAACTCTTTAATTATCAACGATTTACATCTTCTAGACATGTTCTTCTGTTTAGCTTATTTGACATTTAAATAATGGAAAATAATGTATCAAAAATCAACGTTCTTAACTGTAAGGGCGCTTGTGCACTACAAGGAATTTTACTGTCCGGCATTCCGATTTTTTACGGTCCGGTTTGGCATGAAAAAACCGATGAATTGGCTTGTGCACCTGTCCGTCTTTACTCGGATCAGTGCGGTACAGTTCAAGGAAGTTTGGCGGTATAATGCTATCATAAATGATTGTTTTTGCATTTTACAAGAAACGAGTAAAAAATATAGAAGATGAAATATTATATTACTTCGTTATAATAAAAATTAAAAAGTAAAGTTCCGTGAGAGATTTAAAATGCGTGTTTCACTTATTTATTTTAATCGGTGACGAGGAGCTAAAGCTATTCCCACTTGATTTTTAACTTACCAACACTTACTTAGATAATAATTATAGGTCAATGTATATAAAAATAACATTACCGACTTCTCAAATCTCATTGTCAACTAAAAGAAAGTAAAACAAGAGCTTGCTTTCAATTGGCATATGCAGTAAAAACAGTAAAATCCAAGCAAGTGGGCATTCGAAAACAATTATACCTACAGCGACTCGTAGACACAAAAAACCATCCGGAATAGGGAAAAGTAAAATGTCGGACAGTAAAATTACGTATAGTGCACAAGCTAGTATATAGATTAATGGCGTGCCATACCGGACCGTAAAAAATCGGAATGCCGGACCGTAAAATTCCTTGTAGTGGACAAACGCCCTACGGTCCGGTATGGCACGCTATTAATCTATATACTAGCTTGTGCACTATACGTAATTTTACTCTCCGACATTTTACTTTTCCCTATTCCGGATGATTTTTTGTGTCTACGAGTCGCTTTAGGTATAATTGTTTTCGAATGCCCACTTGCTTGGATTTTACTGTTTTTACTGCATATGCCAATTGAAAGCAAGCTCTTGTTTTACTTTCTTTTAGTTGGCAATGAGATTTGTGAAGTCGGTATTGTTATTTTATATACATTGACCAAGCATTGACCTATAATTATTATCTAAGTAAGTGTTGGTAAGTTAAAGTTCAAGTGGGAATAGCTTTAGCTCCTCGTCACCGATTAAAATAAATAAGTGAAACACGCATTTTAAATCTCTTACGGAACTTTACTTTTTATTATAACGAAGTACATAATATAATATTTCACCTTCTATATTTTTTGCTCGTTTCTTGTAAAATGCAAAAACAATCATTTATGATAGCATTCTACCGCCAAACTTCCTTGAACTGTACCGCACTGATCCGAGTAAAGACGGACAGGTGCACAAGCAATTCATCGGTTTTTTCATGCCACACCGGACCGTAAAAAATCGGAATGCCGGACAGTAAAATTCCTTGTAGTGCACAAGCGCCCTTCACCTTGCCTTTACTTTTGTTTTTTTAAACAAACAATATTTTCGATTCATTTTGAAATATTTCTAAACACTCCTTAGCACGACCAGCGCCTCCCAGGAACTGTTCGCTCCAAGCCGGTGCGAACGGCACGGAGGGCGCGGCGGTGCTGTACGTGCGCTGCGTCGCGGGATACGATGGAGGTCTTCCCCAGACCTTCGTGTTGGAAGCACTGGACCCTAACACGAACAACAACAGATATAATAGCACTATTAATGATACAGGTATGTTTGAATCTATATAATGAATCGCTGAATGTGTTGCTAAGCGTAAAACTCGGGAACGTCTCGACCAATTCGGCTATTTTATAACGGTTTTGTTAACGAACAAGGAAGGTTCTTATACAGAGACATAAAAAATATTGTTTTAAAACAAAAAAACACGCTTTAACTTATGAAATTATTGTATTGTCACTTAGCCTTGATAGTTAAAATCGGTGTTAAATGTTAAAAATATGAAATGACGATTCAAAAGTGGTTCTAAAGTCTAATTGAATAAATAAATATTTAAGTTTGAGTTAAAGGGGCAATGGGGTCGAACATCGCCTGCCGGGGCATCTAGTATTTAATAAAAACTTGTGGAACTAGTAAAACAAGTGGAATTAGTAAAACGCGTGTAATTCAATTTTGAAATCAGATTTCAACATCTAGATGTTCAAAGTAGATAGGTTAACAAAGTATTAAAATGGAATGGAAAATTTTTGACCTAAATATCTTCTATTTTAATAGGATCAAGTAAATAATATTATAACTAGAAATTTATAACAACGAATGAATTTAAATTGATGATATATATAAATGTTATGTTTATGAGTATTTTACTGATATCCCTGAATGTATCTCATACATTTCATGAATAGAATAATAAAGGTTTTTACAATGTTCTTAAGTTCAATTTTGCTGAAAACTGTCTAGTCTTTTTGTTCTTAATTCTCCGAAATCAGTTTCAATTTATGGTAGAACTGAGTTACAATAAATTAAATTCCCGTTATTTTATTGCCATTGAAGACGTTATACACAAAAATGAAAGTTACGTAGTATGGTTTCAACTTTCTGGGAAGCTCTTTAAGGTAACAAGATTGCTTGCTGGAGAATTTTAACAGAATTGTGTGATAGTAATCTAACAAATTATTCTAAAAAAACAGATCGTTAAATATAATTAAATAAATTTAAATAATAATATTAATATATTTGTTGCGTGTAACAGCCAATTACATAATTTGTGTCGATAACATTCTATTGCGGTTGAATTGAAAATTACTTTTCATTTCATTTAATTCTCTTTTATTAATTGTTATGTAATTTACCAAAAATAGAGTATCACTTTACAAATTCCTAGGGTACTATAGGTTCTATATATTTTAAAACGTGATTTCTAATGTATTCATACGTTAATCAAGAAATGGACATGACGAAATAACTATTTTAGACAGTTTAACTTGTAAGTGACATTTTCCACTCAATCAACTAAAAGTGTTATATTATATTTAACTTGCACCTAATATGTAAAAATTTCTATTGATCTACGACGAAATAAAATATCGACTTCGCCTTTGCCCAGTTATTACCTACTACCTACTTACAGTAACACAAAATTCTCACATAGAATCCCCATTACGTTTGTTAGTTGCTCGAGAGTCGAGATCATCACGTGCGCAGTGCATTTGTATGCAGCCGCGCGCGCTCCCTCGGGATCTGTTACCGTGTCTTAATTAATGACGTCTTGCCTTCACTTTACCTTTTATAAGAGTACATCCTGCTCCTGTAGGAATACTCGAAGAACAATATTTTGAGATTGACTAGCTAGGCGCTCTGGGTTCCGCTTCCAGCGGATTAGAAACAGAAAAAGAAAAAGGTAGCTTGAAATCAACAATAATGTACATCTTCTTATATATATAAAAATGAATCGCAAAATGTGTTGGTAAGCGCATAACTCGAGAACGGCTGAACCGATTTCGATAATTCTTTTTTTATTATATTCCTTGAAGTACGAGGATGGTTCTTATGTACCACGGGCGAAGCCGGGGCGGACCGCTAGTATCTTTATAATATTACTGTAGAAAAAAATGTATTTAAATATGTATAAAAGATTGGATAAATACATTGACAAACTTGAATAAATACGGATAATATCGATTTAAAAAGTTCTGATCCTGGGTTTTTACATTCAACTGACTAAACATTCGTTATTACAGATGAATTTTAATTAATATTTTAATAAAAAGGAAATTCAATAAACTACAAGGCGTTAATATTGAAAATGTACACTTCACGCATTTTAACTGAAATAAGTGTAAAGCACTTTAACGAGTACCGCTTCACACAGCTTTACCGATAACGGCGTTTTATACTAATTAATTATTTTCAACTGTATTAAAAATACACTTCATTTTGACAATGTAAGATTAATGTTATGATTCCAAAAAAAACATGCAAGATCTTTTAGAAATTAAACGGATTTAAAACGCGATTTATTCATTACATTATTATCCCGGCGTTTCGCACGTGACCACGCTCAGTTTAAAATCCTTTATTTCCAAATGAATAATACTCGCGTAAAATCAAACACAATTATGCAAGAACTTATGAAATAGATAAAAAAATATGGTTAAATTTAAAAGCGTAATCCTTTAATACGCAGTACGTTGGTGTAATTTGCCTTTCAGATGGTCTAGTGACGTTCAAATTAGATCTCGGGCAGCTGTCACCGGGCGATGCAGAGGGCGCCACGTTTAATCTACTCATTTATGCAAAAAACCTCAAAGGCGACTCGGAGAAAACCCTGCTGGAAAACATTGCGTTCAACGACGCTGCAAGGAGGACTGGTGAGATTTTTATTTACCTATTCATAATGTTGTTTTGGTCTTTTACTTTATATTGTACTAGCTATCCGCCCGCGGCTTCACCCGCGTTTTCAAAGAAAAACCCCCATAGTTCCCGTTCCCGTAGGATTTCCGGGATAAAACCTATCCTATGTGTTAATCCAAGTTACCTTCTTAATTTCATCGTAATCGGTTCAGTGGTATTTGCGTGAAAGAGTAACAAACACACACACACATCCTCACAAAGTTTCGCATTTATAATATTAGTAGAATTCATATAAAGGTGCCTTTCTGCTAACATTATCAGTCAATGATTAAAAAATACACTTATAACACTTTTCTGATTTACAAAGTTTGTCACACGATCAGTTAATTAACAGTTGAATTTTTTTTAATTGGCCTAAGCCAAACAAAAGTGAAGATTATTAAAGTTTAAAAAAAATAAACAAACTAAATTGGAATTCGCTTCACAGTACCCGGAAATTAGATCGGTAAATAAATATTGTTTTATCATCCTCACAAGTGCTTTCAACTTATAAACTAATGAAGGTTATAGGTAATTATTTTATAGATATAATTAAAGAATCATAACGAATAAATAAAGTCGTTAACAAGCGATCGCGGAATTGCGAAGCTCAAAGCTTTTCAGCTAAAAATATTGAGGTTTTGTGGTTGTAACAAATTAATTGTCAGTTATTCATTAAGTGGTCTGTTGTTGAACTCGCGCGCGGAATGTTACGATTGTTATTCAAAACGCTGGTGTCACAGTTTTTAATATAACCTAAAAATTGGATTAAGTGCTCTATTGCTCTATAACATTAGTTTTTATTTAACATCGCGGGTTTTAAGCGAATTAGAATGTTTATGTTGAGAGTTAAACAATTTTATATTTAAAGGACTGTATTTAAATGTTTTAGGCGAGTTATAAATAAAAGTTATTTTTCATGGAAAAATGTTTAGGTACCCGAACAAAAAAAAACTTCTGAAAGGTAACATAGCAACGAATAAGTTTCATATAAAAAATGCGTATATGAAATATTTGTTGAAAGTGATATTTCAGTCCAGTAACATATTCGTAAGCTAACAAAAGCCTGGTCTCTGTTGTCGACTCTTAAACAACAGTTACATTTTTTATTAACCTGAAAAATTCGAATAGAAATGCCGCTCTATTTTTACCGTTGCAAACGTTTACGAAAAATCGGAAAATGCACCAGTAACAAAGCTATATTGAAGTGAATTTTTATTGTATATTCTTTTACCAGTACTTCAAACTACTCCAGTCTTGTCTATCAATACGTTCGTATGCTAACTGCCTAAAGCAATCAAGTACGTCATACTGGACCGCTAACGTATCCAACTAATATGCTTGTCCTGTATCTCTGTATTTTGTACCGTGCAACGAACTTTTGCGGTAAGATACAGTAGGAATATACCAAAGTTCCCAGATAATCTAAACCGCAGCTTTTGCGAACAACCTCGGGCTAGACGTGTTTTTCATTTATGGGAGTAATATTGTACTTATGCGTTTACTCAAATAGATGATATTGTTGTATGTTATTATTCAGAAATGATATTATAAACATACATTGAAAAAGGGATGCATGAGTCTCTCTATTATAGAAATACGAATATAGGACATGCAATTGATCATTCAAATAAAAGTACGTATTAACCTTTTTTCTTTTTGTAGAGTTTCTTTACTATTTATTTATAATTCTATGAGATGTATTTTAATAACTTCTTGAAATTACTGATCTGTTTTATTTACATACAAATAGGTAGATGAATAAAACCCCTCAATTATTCAACCATTGTATCAAATACGCCGTAATAAAGAAAGAAAGTAAACAACGTCTATTTAATGGCACGTTAAGACTGTAACAACGATTGCAGTATAATCATAATATTTGACACAATTATTTCCTTCAACCAGACGGCAAGAACACGATGGGGGGTGCTACACTAGGCATCCTAGTAGCGGCTGGTCTAGGCGCACTGCTAGCGCTAGGTGGAGTACTGCTAGCCGCGTTACTCGCGCGCCGTCGCCGCGCCCGCGCGCCGCACAAACATCCACCAGGAGACATGTTAGAGCTCAGTGATGGTGGAAGACGATATGTTGTTGCATATACCATCAAACCCTCTGAGTCGAAGGAACCACAGCCTGATATATTGAACCCGCCAGGTAGAGTGTTGAAGTGGCGATGGATGTAGTTTGATAAGAAGTAGAGTAAGAATTGCTAAGTAGTATGTTTTTAGAAAAAAAAGTAGAGTTTTGCTTATTAATATTATATTGTAGTAGTAAGTGCATTTTCGAAATTAGTGTCAATTAGTAATAACTTGTAACGTAAAATGTAACTAACCGCAAATTTATTGAATTTAAGTAAAATATATAATTTCAGCAAAAAGTCGTACTCAGAGCCGAAAACCTTGCAAAGTGGCTCAATTTTAATAAAAATTTAAATAACTCGGTTATTTCAACATCTCAAGTTCATACTTAGAATAGCGGAATGGAAATTTGAAATTTGTTTTTTGTTTTATAGTATGCCTAGATCGTTACTTAAGTATTTTCACCGCAACGTTCTCCGCAACATTCTCGCAGCAGTCCATTAAAGATACTAATAAAATTGCGTCAGTGAATTTATTAAACAAAAATTTGAGAGACTTGTTTTCGTCCGTCGAAAACGGGCTCTTTATTCGAAAAAATAAAACGAGAACGGCGAAAAACAAGCAAGAAGAGGCAAAATAGCGAGCCCCAGTTTATATTACGGTCCCGTTCCTCCTTTTTGATCGCCTCCTGCATTATCGCGCTCATTTAGCTGACTTTGCAAAAAGACTTGGAAATACACGCTTTCTTAACATTGATTCAGATGGCGAAACTCAGAACGTCGCTCAGGCGAACGCGGATTCCGAAGAATGGACTACGGTGCGGGAAGTTAAAGGTACGATAACTTGGGCTGTTTCGTAATTTAAAATGTCAAAAATATTTTAATTAATTTATAAAAATATTCTAGGTGACTGGTCTAAAACTGGAGCAGTATTCTCCGCTGAAGATTTAGCACTTTTGGACTCGGCGGGACGACCGCAACAAGTAAGTTGGCAATAGTAGATATTGGAAATTAATTTATATAGTTAAAATTACAATTATTGCGTTTTCTTATAGCTCACGCCCGGCAGCGACATGACACCCATCAGCAGACAAGAAGACGCGATAAATCAAAATATATCACAACCTCTATTAGCTAATAACTTCCGACCGAACCTAAGTCCAACGCTAGGAAGCCCCAACTTCGTGTGTCCAAACGGCAACGTTGGCTCGCCATTTGGAAGTCAAACTTTAGCATTAAGTGGCCCGACTCTAAGTTCTGGAAGCCTCGCCACCTCCACTTTACATAGGAAAGGGAAGAACAACGTGAGGAGAAGAGAACACGTTTTAGCTGAAAACTTGCCGGGACCCGAGAGCTGTGTGTAAAAACTTATAGAATAAACGCTTAAAACTTTTGGCCTAACTTCTTTTCCTAGCTGACTCCGAACGACTCTCATAAATTGTCCATATTTTATGACTCAGCCGAGTAATAAAATAAATATTAGTTTGATTGATTCATGGAATCCTCGAAACTTTTACTATCAAAACTTAAAGTCGAGCGAGGAACATCAATATTGTTTTGTTTTATGGATGATTCAAGCGAAGTTACCGTTTATTTAGAATTGTAGAAATCTTAGCGGAATTATTATCTTCACAAACAATTGATTTAAGATTCTCTCCTTTTGATTGAATCTACAAATTAGGCAAATTTATTAAATGATTTTATCACATTATGTACATTGTTTAAAGTATATAATTTGTAAAAAGCCTAACTATGTAATTAGTATGTACCTATTCAGTAACAGTAACTGCCATAAAGAATTTCGGCCAAAATTATTAATTTATTGACGAGTCTTAGACAATACAAATTTTCCTATAGAAAGAATTAGAATTGTAAAAAATAATTTAAGAAAAAATTAAGCTCGCTTATTTCATTATACTTTTTTCATGTGCTGTTTACAGTTATAATAATCTTATTGTGTTATAAAATCTTATTTAATGTAAACAATATGTTATATTATATCGGTCAAAGAGCAGGCAACTAATAATATTTTACAATTTTGCTCAAAAAATGTCTTACCATTATTTCATAAAGCTGAACGCATTTCAAGAAATTAAAGTTGATTTTATGACTGCATTCCATCAGATTAAAAGCGTTTTTATAAAATAAAATGTAAATTTATCGTTTAAAAAAAAACCTATTTTATCTTTGCATTTATGATGAAATCTTTAAAATTTCAATACACATTTTATATTAGGCAGTTGTATTATTGAAAGCTAGCGTAATTATAAGTATTAATTTTAATAGAGAGATTTGTAAAAACTGTACATTTTGTAAATACTTCAATGTAATGTCTCAATTAATATTAAGTTTTCCTTACATAAATTGTAGCTATAATGGCTTGTAGAATTTATATTTATTTAAAATAAATCGGTTGTGTGTGTAAATACGATTTAGTGTAAGTGTATAAAAATGTAAAGTTGTAGCGATGGGCGCTTTTGTTGTTTCTTTGTGAAATGTATATATTTACCTAAATTAGGTAGTGCCATTTTATAAGATAAATGCCTAAATGTTTTTATTTGTGTTGATTCTATATAGAGTTTAATATCCTGGATTAAGTCAAACCATATTTGTTGTAGTCGTCGGTATCGATTTTATGCGGTCCTAACTATCTGATGGTAATTTTATATTCGGTAAATAAATAAACCTTTTTACAAAACAGATTATCTTTCATTTTCATTCTATTGTATTCCTTTACTTTAAGAAAACATAAAAACAAACTCACATATTTTATGACCCAGTTTTCTAAGTATATTAGTTTTAAAATTCAAGTCATTGAAACACAACCCGACTTATTTCTAAGCCAAATTTACCCAAATTAAGTTATCATACCAAGCGATGCCACTCCAGAAAAATATTTTGTTATCCAGACAACAATAAAGTCATATTTTTCCAGGTCCTTTATACTCTGTGGCCAAACAAACGCTTTGATATTGTTTTATCAGGTGGCTGGGTGGAATATTATATTTGAAAAACACCAATCTCCATACACCAGTTACAAAAAGATAAAGTGTCATATTATTTCAATAACTTTACTACGTACCTACTATAAATTTAATGTCGTCTAGACTGCATTTCAATAATGTTACTTTATGCCAATATCTAAAGTTTTTATCTCAATAAAATATATCACCCAATCAATAGTTAACAAAATACACATTAAAGCAATAATATGGTTTCAACATTATGCTATCCTTGGCTTAAATAAAATATTATCTTTTACATTTTTGTAAAGTTGTCAAACAAATCTATAATTTACTTCCAATCATTGGAATATGTCTCTCAGAAAAACAAAACTGTAAGTATAAACTTAATAATCGCTAATACAAATTTCCGATATCCAATCTCAGGAATAAATTGGAAAAATCTACGATTTATACGAATTGTAAGTCGCAACCGTTCACCGTGGGTCTCAAATATTGACAAGGCTCAAACAAATAGACTGTCGAACTTAAATTGTCTACGTTAGACGATACTCAGGGCTAATTATGTATAATAAATACAGTCGTTGACAGACGGTCGTGCATAATACACGTCCTTATACAACTATAAATAACTTTTACTATCTACCCGCTAACGCAATGTCTAAGTGTGATATTTGTAAAAAAACGGTTACCAAATCAATACCTGGTTGCGAGTGTAACAAGTGTGAAAGAATTGTTCATCTTAACACCCGATGCAGTGGTCTAACTAATAAGCAGATTGCCGCGCTTAAGGCTGCTCCTAGTTTAGAATGGACCTGCTTGGAATGTCAGCGCGAGTCACCCAGACGTAACTCATCTATTATCATTCCCGAAGACGACGATGAAGACGACACCCATGTACAGATAAACGCGAAAAAGTTGCTGAATAACATAACGAGGGAAGTCGAAAAAGCAATTAAAAGTGAAATGCGCGAACTAAATGAAGCATTACAATTTAATAGCGCTAAATTAGATGAAGTCGTAGAAATCATCGATACATTCAAACAAACTATTAAAACACTAGAACGGAAGAACATCGAACTAACCAACCGAAATAATAATCTAGAAACTCGTGTCGGTGCATTAGAGCAACGCCTACAAGAAATTGAACAAGTAAAACTCTCAAAATACGTGGAAATCGCAAACATTCCGCATGAAGCTACAGAGGTTGTCAACAAGCTAGTAGAAAAGGTGGCACTAAAACTTAACCAGCCGGTCGAAAGTATCAGGAGTTCACGCCGACTACAAAGCAAAAACCAACCAGCTAATATAATGGTGGAATTAAGAAACGAAAAAGCACAAGAAGATTGGCTAACGGCTGCCAGATCCTACAATACTAAGGTATCAGATGTCTGCCCATCCCATCTAAATAACAACAACACCGTTTTTATTAGAGAAGCCATGACAAAAATGAATAAAAGTTTGCTATGGGAAACTAAGCAAGAACTAAAAATCAATCTAAATTTCAAGTATGTATGGTTTAAGAAAGGATTCGTTAAAGCTCGTAAAGACGATAGTTCAAAAATTTATATTATTAGAAGCTCGGCGGACATACACGCTATAGCAAAAAGTAAATCCTAAAATTTGTTTTGTATTTATAGTTAACGCTTGCAACAGATCAAAAAATTATATATAGTATGGATGGTTTGTCAGATAATATCTATGAAGTCTTCGATTGTATAAATATAAACGATTTTTTAAACAACATCCCCAATATGCCTATAAATCTATTGTGTATCCACATTAATATAAGATCCGTTATTAAAAACTTTGTTACATTACAACAGTGTATATCATCCGCACAAAAGCGCATTGATGTTGTTATACTTACTGAGGTTAACATTGCGGATAATATTAGTAGCTTATATCATTTAAAGGGCTATCAAATGTATACGTCTCTAAGAAAATGTAAAAGGGGTGGGGGTATTATTGTATATGTAAGTAATAAACACACATTTAACGTACACAATGTAAACACAAATTATTTCGAAAACATATTATTCACAATAACCACTCACACAAACTATAATACAAATATTTGTGCAATATATCGTCCCCCTAACACTAATAAACACTTATTTATCGATGAACTTAACAGACTAATAATGAATAAGTGCCCTATAAAAACTGATCTTTATATACTGGGTGATATTAACATAGATCTGCAGTCAGACACTCCTATAAAACATAAATATAATAATACAATGCATGGTCTAGGCCTTTTGTGTGGGATCACAGCTTACACTAGAATCGAAACATATAATAATAAAATAAGCAAGTCATGCATAGATCACATCTACACTCGATCACACGCAAAAGATCTATTCACAGCAGCGATCGGTACGACACTAGCGGATCACCGGGCCGTAATGCTCGCTTGCGTCGGGGCTTGTACACAGGATGATACAAATTATAAAACTATGATAGATAATAAAAAATTAAATACATTACTAGAGCAAATAGATTGGACATGTACGGACAATATGACATGTCCAATTAATATATATAACTATATACACGATCAATTTAAAAACTGCTATGAAAAATGTGAATTTACCATTAAAATTAAGACTAATAATAAAGAACGAAATAACAACGAGTGGATTAATAGGAAGGTTATACAAGCTTGTGAAATTAGAGACAAACTTTTTATACAGTGGACTAAAAACACAAATAATTTTATTATTAAACAAAAATATAATAAATATAGAAATTATGTAAATTCATTAATTAATAAAACAAAAAATAAATACACTAAATATAATATCATATCAAACAAGAACAATTCAAAAAAGCTGTGGGAGATACTTAACAAACTCACTGGTAGAATAAAATCTTCTATTGATTCAATACTGCGTAATGCATTTATTAAGAAAGGGACAACAAGTAACGATATTGCAAATAATTTTGCCTCAACTTTTCACAACAGTGTCAAACAAATAATCCCGAAATGTGTGGAACCATTGCTTGATAAAAAATGCTATGAACACTCGGCAAATGTAAGCATGCGATTTAAGCGAGCCGACGCCAATTCAGTGGCCAAAATAATTAGAGCATTAAATAGCAACAAAGCTCCTGGGTTGGATAGAATAAGAGCAATTGACGTTAAATTACTTTGTGAGAAAATAAAAAATACCTTGGCAAATTTAATAAACACCAGCATCATAAGTGGTAAATATCCGACAGAACTTAAAAAAGGCATTGTTCGTCCAATTCATAAAAATGGTAACAGAAACGATTATGACAAATATAGACCAATAACCATATTACCTACTATAGACAAAATAATAGAAAAGTATATTAGTAGCCAAATTTACAGTTTTTATGAACGCAACGACATATTAACAAAAAATCAATACGGATTTCAACCGCATAAAAATACAACACAGCTGCTTTCCACCTTTACAGATAGTCTTTATAAACACCTTGACAGTAAAAAGCATGTCCTAATCGTATTTATTGACTATAGTAAGGCGTTTGACACCTTAAGGCACAGCACACTGATAAAAAATCTAAATGATAGCGGTATTAGAGGAAGTCTCTTGACATGGTGTGAGAATTATCTCCAAGATAGATCATATCAAGTTCGAGTCCTCAATGCTGACAGCTACCCAGTACACGTTACGGAAGGCACGGCACAGGGCTCGGTCCTCGGACCGCTGCACTATCTAACATATGTAAACAGCCTCTCCAATGCATTAAAACAGTGCGAGATCTATCAGTTTGCTGATGATACGTGCCTAGTTTCAACTGGTAATAGTGTAGATGAGGCTCTAACAAAACTTCAAAGTGATTTTGATACTCTCATTAGGTGGTCCCACGACGCAGGATTAGTACTCAATGCTTGCAAAACAAAATTAATGTACGTTAGTTCAAGTCATAACCGCAGCGCAATTTCACCAAAATTAATAGCTCATAATCATAGTTGCCTACATTCCAAAAAATGTGACGCTATACATGCGTGCTCATGTGACGCTATAGGTCTCGTTAGCAATCACACATATCTTGGCTTAATCATTGACGATCGATTAAATTGGAAAGCTCACATAAACCACGTTTGTGATAAGCTTAGAGCCATATTAGCTAAATTCTCTCTAATCAAATACAAAGTGCCATACAAAACGCTACTGTTACTTTATAAAGCTCTGGTGGAGTCTATAATACTATACGGACTATCAAGTTATGGGAGAACATACAAAACACATCTCGATAGCATTTTTTCACTACAGCTACGTATCCTAAAAGTAATTGTGCCAAGTAATCTTAAAACAACTTACAATGACGACTATAGAAAATTATTCTCTTTTCTAAAAATATTACCTATTCACGAACAAGTTGAACTAGTGTTATTAAAACAATACTTTTTTACAGATAATTTCATCAAAATAAAACACTCGTATTATTCAGCTCGTAGGGCGGACCTCTCAGTTCTTCAGTTACCAAGCTATAATAACCTTTATGGAAAAAGAACATTAAACTACGTAATCCCTAACTTAATAAATAGACTACCTAAAACACTTAAAGATACACTAACAGATAAAAATATTAAAATAAAACTAAAAAACTACTATGAACAATTAATTATTGATAAATATTCATAAGTACGACCATGACTAAAATTTATGTATATGTATACTTATCTTAGACTAACGCCATAATTTGTATTAGAATATGTGTATATATACATAAAATACACACATCCATTATCTACTGACATATAATTGTGTATGTAAAAAATGTAAATCAATTTATCAATTAATTAATTCTGTAAGCGAAAATCAACACCCTGTGGGTGCAGAGTGCAGACCGCAGTTGCGATAAGATGTAGATTAATATTTTTTGTTTCTACCCACGTTTGTTATTCTTATGATAATTAAATAAAAGATGTATTGTACTTAGATGTTGCGGGATATTTTTGTTAGTTTTGTGAATGAATGTCTGTAATAACTAATATGTATTTTTGTTTATCAATATTATATTATCGAATCTTTATTTTCTATGTCGACGGCGCTGGCGCGCGGTAAATCTCTAAAGAGATTATGTTTGTGCCAGTTTAATTTAATTTATAATGAATTGTATTATTGTAGTAAATAAAAATAAATAAATAAATAAATGTCTATGTTGGATTATTGAAATAATTATATACGGGACGATGAATAATTCAACGAGACCGGGCGTCTACAGCGGTAATTTTGGCTACAAGACTTAAATATTCTATTCCGTGTCAATATTATTGGGAGTGTGAAAGAAGATAAAAATGAATGAATTACGAGCGTTCATAAAACGAGTCCTGAAACGACAGATGTAATCTCTATAATGATAATTAAATTATAATAACTTACGTTCTCGGTTCTGGGTTTGCGCTCATTTAGGGTGCACTCACACACATCAGTCACCGTCAAGTCACCGATGACTGATCGGTGACGGTTTGTGTACGTATCCACAAACACCAGTCACCGTCATGTTGTCCGTCAGTCACGTCGCCGGTTTGACTGAATCATTGAACACATACATCAGGTTAGTCAGTGATTAGACGTGTGTCACACTAGAGAACATGTAGCAATTGACGGTAGCACGACGCTGACTGAACTGAGACGTGACGGCACCGGGTGAGTGGGGATAAAAGTATGATACATGTATGGAAAGATTATTTGACGTGCCTGACCGGTGACGTCACTGATAGATTTCGTGCCGGTGACTGTCGTGTGGGAACAGAGTCATACTAGAACTATTGATACATATTTTTTTTAATCCTGTCCGGTGACGTGCCGTGACGGTGACTGATGTGTGTGAGTGCACCCTAAAGGAAGCACGATATTCTAATCATTTAATGAAACATTTTCAGCGTAATATAACATTATGAGATAAAGTTACACAGTGTTTCTTGGATTAAATATAAGAAAGAGGTCTATAAAAACATGTTTGTTCAATTTTGTTTTGTATTTTATTCTTTGGTTGAAACGATAAAATATTTTACTCACCACTTATAAAAAAATACGCTATGTCTTTGAATGTAAATTGAATGTTGTTTATTGGAAACATTTCAAATATAATTTACGCAAATATATTTCAGTTGATAATTGTTTTCACGAGGATATAGAAGCGTAAGTTTAGTAAAGCCAGTGTGGTCGAGTTTAGCTGAGACAAAGGCCCGGTGGGGGCTTTCATTGTGACCCACTCCAGCGACAAAGCCGAGTGCAGGTAAACTGCGACTCAGCTTCTGTAAACACGTGCATGTGACAATTGCCAGACTCATACTAGCTATGTATATTAAAGGCAAACTTGCACCATTGAGATGTTCCATAACTCTAATGTATTAAATACGTACAACGCTGTCGTAAACACAATTTTAAACATATTACATATATTTATTCAACTATACTTTATTTCTAAGCGCTTTTGAATCGTCAAAATACAGAAAAATAATAATATACCACATAAACATAATATATTAAATCTACCTTTTATAAAGTTCATACACAGTTTTTCCGATGATAATAAAATCCAATAAAATTCGCAACAAATTTGTTTTTATTCATTTTATTGTTGGTCCGTAGAGCTCTAACTTTACAGTTGAAAGGATTCGCAAAATAATACCTAACTACGCTAAACAATACAGTTCGGTTTATTGAATCCTTATCAAATAGATACATGCAGTAGTATTGTGCCCAAATGAAAAATGAATTTGTTCCGGATGCATGCATTTAAAGTACACAATATATCTTTAAATATGAATGAAATATTCTCGCATTTGTTTATAATCCGATCTAACAAAGATACATAGCTAACAATAAACAGACTCCTTTGAACATTATCAAGCATTTCCCTCAATATCTGTTAACCCCACTCTGAATATTTAACAAGCGTTTCAGGGACCATTTAATCTCTACGCTCGACGCATGGAAATCACGCCACTACTACAACCCCACGACGATAATTTGTTTATTTCTCTCTAATTCAATATAACATTTAGCAGGTTTACGTTTTATTCTCAGTGTGTTGCAATTGTTTCTTCACTTAATAGTACAGCAAAAGTACTTGAGACTTGAGACTAATTAAGTTACTTTGTGATTGCAATATTAACAATAACATTTATTTGATATAAATGCTTTCATAAAGTTCCTGTCTAATTGCATTTATAAATCTCATCATAATTGATACTCATATAAAACGATCTCGCATCATATATACCAAATGTGCCATACGAAAATACATAAATCACATGTTATTTTTAGGCCCTTTGACTACAATAGCCCCGAGTAGAGGTGTTACGAGCGAATTCCGTGTTTGAGCCAATAACACCGCTTATTATGATATATAATATGTAATTGGGAAAACGAAAAGAAAACCTTATTCCACCTGCGTGTTTTGATTAATCCCGAAACGATTTTATTAATGGAATAATTATAAAAGTTCCCAAATTGGAAATTAGTGCTGTACAGGAAAGCGTTTAGTTATTGTATCGATACACGATAGTTCTACATGGTTCTACATTCAGCAAATTGATTTAATTTGAATTATGCCCTAAGTTATTACTTTTAAATTGTTCTTCATGAACGAGCAGAATTCTATAGCTATCCTGATTCAAACATATCATAAAAAGACTAAATGCAGCATTAGAGTCGCATGTCGATTGTATGATGATCTTTTCACCGCTCTAAATTGCATCTAAATAGGGTCATTGCGCCTGTTCGCGTCCACTTAGTGCAGTTGGAAAGTTTGAAGGAGAAAATAAAAATGTTCCAGAACTAATTTCAACGCAAAATTTATGTAACGTGTTCATTACATAGTCTATTTTAAGATTTACTTTCAATTGTGTTGGAAATATCATGTGGTTTTTATTTATCTAGACAAATAGCAGAATTAGGCGTTTTACCCAGTTCGCGTCCAAAAATTCCAGTTTGCGTCCACCCGTGGACCAGTTCGCGTCCACCAGCTTAGAAAAAGAATTAAGAGTGTATTGGGTGATATTTTATCAGATAAATGCAAATAAAAATTAGATTTTAATAAATTATTTATTTACGAATATAGTTATTTAATAAAAACCGGCCAAATGCGAGTGGGACTCGCACACCGAGGGTTCCTGTATAAACTGGTTTTTTTTCATATGTTTTAACTGTAAATGATTATTTTTTCAATGTTTCCCTTATTTGTGCTATAAGACGTTGCTTCGTACCAAACTTCAAGTGTCTGTGTTCACGTAAAGTACCCTGTAAGTTTTGATTCCCTTGCGAATGTCGAAATTTGCGAAAATTTGCAGCATAAACGGCTGTATCTTCGGATTGCTTTGGCTTATAAGTTTGATTTTTTCACTGCTTCAAGACCGTAGACTTGAGTATTCAATATAAATTTCAGCTTTATATCTCAACGCGTTACTGAGAAAAAGGGTTTTGACAGAAAGACAGACCGGCAGACGGACATACAGACGAACGGATATCAAAGTGATCCTACAAGGATTCCGGTTTTTCCTTTTGAGGTTCGGAACCCTAAAATCAACATTATTATTAATATACTTCACTGTAAGGAAACTGGAAAAACTTATTTATATTTATCTTCTCATCATTAATAGAACTAAAAATTAACAAAAAACAAAGTTACGTTATGTAAATAAATAATAATCAGTTCTATTAAGATTACCTACCTACCCTATTTTTAGTTTCTAATGAATTAAATTTCTTTTTTGTTTATATTATTTCTTAACCACAGACTTATTGATTCTCATTCTCAAAGATACTAGTCTCATATTCTTAGAAAACCCATTTTAAAATGAAAAAAATTGCATAAAAATTTGCTAATTTGAATGAAAATTTAAATTATCAACTTGTAGTCTTAGTCAAAAATTTACAATCTATTTTAAGTTACATATTTTAACAAACAATTCATTGCTACTTAATGAAAAACAATGTGGACGCAATATGTTCTATTGTTATGCACTATAGGTATAGTTTGCGCCCACCGTGGACGCAAAATGGAAGTTGTACAAATTCGTTGTAGTAATTCGCGTCCACCTTATTTTAGCTATTAATTGTAAAAGAAATAAGCTGATTTATAATCCATACTATTCCATGTTTTGTTAGCAAAGTAAAGAAACAGTTACATATTCAAAAATTCACATTTAACAATAAGATACTTACCGTGAAACGCGACGCTGCGCACTATTTTTTTCTCAAAATCCCGCGCGTTTTAGCTCTCTCGTTTAATAACCAAAATTAAATATTTTTTTTTAATAGGATAGGCGGTGCGCAGGCATATTTTGAATATGTGTGCATGTCTCTTATACATTGAGGTATTATCGGAAATTTTTCTTATTACAATTTTACTTAAAGTATGCTTATTTTCGTGAATTTTCTAAAAGATATCCGCAAAATGGACGCGAATAGGCATGTGGACGCGAACAGGCGCAATGACCCTACCTGATATTTGAAAATATGCCTCTAGTTTAACATAAGCACCGTAATAATAAAAAATCAATTGCTATTATTTCTGTCAATTCAATGTGAAGCTATTAAAAACGTGAGTGTATTTCGATTAGGAGCATACAAAAATGGTTAAAAAAAGCACTCTCATTCATTGCTTGTATCCAGACAAACTGCAAAGCGAATCGCTACGAACACTTGTTTGATTTGAAGGCCACATTGCTAGGCTCGTTCACTTATACATCGAGTATTTCGTACCTCAGCAATTGAATCGATTCGGGATTGCAACGTACGGTTATTTGTTTTTCTTTGCATAGATTATATAGCTTGTTCTGATGGTTAGAGTCTGTAAAATAGGCTATGGCATTAACTATATTGTTTCAAACACGAACACAATTATTGAAAAATTATGGTACCTGTTCAATCTGAAAATCCCTAGATCGTTTATTCGGTAATTAGTACGTTACTAGTTAAATAATTAATTAGTACGTACCTAGTAGTTCCCTCCTTTAGAGTTTACAAGGCTTAAGTATTTACCCAAATTAAACAAATTTATAACAGAGTTGCATTACATTCGCTACTTCTACATAACTGGCAACCCTTCTGCGTACCCCTTACGAGAAAGACGGCACAATGTTTTATTATTATTTCCGAAGGAATGTCTACGAATGTCTCTCGATCCAACAATTTGTATCCAACAATAACGTAATTTTCTGAACGCAATCATAATTTTGCCCTACCGTGTCATAGAATTCCGTCCTTGTTCTAGATTCCTTCAAAGCTCAACCCGTTTTAACGCTTTGTGTTAGAAAGTTTAAAACTATTATTACACGTTGTTCTTATACATATATACGTACGTATACGATACGTACTAATTATATAAGTAAAGTGGAAGAGTCTTTTTATTCAAACGCGCTAATCTAGGGACTGCTGAACCTACTAAGTGAACCTATTTCAAAAATCATTTCACTTTTAGATATGTAGGTACCACGGGCGAAGTCGCGGCGTTACACTAGACGTTCACATTAAACTTAACATTCCAATATCCATTATAATTCAATAGCTCAAATCTATCGAGATGATTGAATTGAATTATATTAATTGGCATAATTATAGATAATAAGCTCGCGTGAACAATCTTAATCAAATCGGTTTCATTAGATTTAGAATTACTAAGCATAATGTAATTTAGAAATATATAATGCTCATAGTTTACCTAATATTTGTTAGTCGTGATAATAAAACTATGTCAAGACCCAAATCTAAAAGGTAGGTATATACCTAGGTTAAATCTATTGCTTATTAGATATCAAAGCTTTAAATATTGACAGAAAATTATTTTTTTTTTTTTACATAAATGTTACTTAGCTCAGCATAAATATAAAATGGCAGTTGAAAAATTGCATAAACTCTTATTCCAACGCTGGGCTATTTTTATTTAATTACTCAAAGCAACAAAAAATCTCGTATAAAAAGTGCGTTTCTACATCATTATGAATTCTATGAAATACGCATCCAATTATTTATTTCTATAAAACGAATTCTATGATGTTCCATGATTTTTCATCATACAGAAACGAATGATAAAAATGCGTATTTTCCAAAACAAGGACGGAATTAAAGCAAAACATGTGTCCGGAATTCAGTAGCGGGGTCATCATTCCACAATATGATGACATCTCCATAATAGAGTGGGGCAGATAACCAATATAATAAGTAACATGGTACGCAGGGGCGACACGCCCGGAAAATTGCTATTTGAACATGACGCCGATTATCTTGATCATATTAATGCCGGAAAAGTTAATATTTATTGTGTTTACTATGGTTTATTTGGTTATGAGACTAATGTTATAAAAATAGAGTCGGGTGGCTTTCTATTGAATGTCATAAATATACAGTAATTAAAACATATTTTACTTCCATAGACCAACTAATATAGGAGAGTGCAAAAAACAAAACAATGATATCTTTAACAGTATTTTTAATTCATGGAGAAAAATATAAAGCACTTGAAAACCTAATAAAACCTGTAAAAGATACCTCTTCAGCAATACAAAGCACTATTATACAAACGATCCAATTTCACGGTACACATTTATTAACAACGACTTCAAAAGTAAAGTAATTTTATGTTTGTTCCACACTGCTTTCAAGAACCACAACAAAAATCAACATTGCATGCTTTAAAAAACGTATAAAAGTTGTATCCCTACTTAGAGCAAAGGGGAGCCTAGCCACAAGGACTAGATAGTATTAAGCTGTGTTCACAATTACAGCTTTATACAAGAATGGTGATAAGACAGCAAAGCGGCTTAATTTATTTTAAAATATAAACATATGAGAAATAAGTTGCATTTTATTATTCATGGAATACTTAAAACGTATAGGACACCGGGTTCGATTCCAATCACTGGATACAAATGAAAAGCCAATGTCATGGGGTGAGTATATCGACCTAATAACCTACCTGTTGTTACCTACGCGTAACACATTAAATGCCATCAAACATACGTCGAAGGTAAGCGTTACGAACCATCTTACATATTACAAGTTTTTATCTGATATTAATAGAAAATTGAATGGTGAAATAAAAGGCGGCTTATGAGCGCTTGTTTTCATCTGAAAAAGTATCCGCTTTCAAATGTACTTTGAAGTGTAATAAAAAGCGCCTTAGTAACATATTCGAGTGTAGGATTTATGATAAAAAGGTTCTGTTCATATTTGGTCTTATGTGTTCTTGGTAATCTTTATATTATTTTACATCTAACTTCAAATATACCGCATAATGTGATAAGGAATTAGGTTTTTGGGGTAATTACCACATTAGATTTCATATACGATATGAACAATATTCAATGTTATACATAAAATTTTTCGCCTATAACAAAACGCAGCAGTGTACGCAGCCTTAATGCCTGTAGAGAACCGTTGATAGTCCGTCCAAGAGACATTGCCCTTTGTCTGAAAGCTTCCCTCAAACGAAATTGAATCTTATCAGTTTGATTAAAAGGAATAATACAAAACACATAATATTATTAGTTTATAGAAAATGGCCGGATAATCAAAACTCCATTTTGAAATTTGTCGTCCAGTTCTACGCTTTTATTATTTTATTGTACAGTTGTTATTAAAACCTTCTCAGTTACAAAATAATCAGTTAAAGTAATTAATTAAAAGAGAGTTTCTTTAATATTTGAAAAAGAGTTAGACCCAAATAGTCTAGTAGTTACTTGAGGATAGCGCGAAGCTTATTCGATGAAATTGTCATTTTATGACAATTTTTATAAGAAATTATTGTTTAAAATGTTCCTAAAGTTGTCGCCGTGTTCAGAAAGCCATTTACTATAAATGGGTCGCACACTAGGTGGTTATGGCACAGAATTGGTCTAATCTTTAGTTATAGCCTCTTAAGGAATTTACTTTTCTACTTACATAGCTTCAGGTGAAATCGAAAGCTCAATATGTGCCTATGCGAATATTATCGTTACTTTTGGATAAAAGTTTTAAAAGTGTTTCGTTTTCAAGTAATATTATTTACATTGCTATTATTTATGTAAAACCAGTTTTTTCATCTATACATATATAGCTGTTGCTCTAATATTTTATACCAAACGCCACATAACTTATTATTTTTTATTTTTTATAATAACCTGTGGCCACATAATAATATGTGGGCTACCAATAAAAAAATATTCTATTCAATTCATAAAATAAATTTGATAAAATTTAAGCAAAAATTACTTATCCAAATTAGACGAACTTTATCCGCTAGTCGATCCAATTTCAACGTTAAAATATTGAAATTCAAAAGTATTCCTAACTTTAAGTGACGGAAGCAAGTATGAAACTGGCAAGGAAAGCACAGGGGAAATTATTAGCATATTCAACGCATTTCCGCGGCACACCGAAGGTAGGCTTCGTTGGAAATTATTTGTCATATTAACGTCACTCCAAACGGAGTTTCCACCAAATGTTATATTAAATCATACCCTAAGGCTTTCTTAAATAGTAACTTGACATTCATACTGTGCACAGTTCGATTCAAAATACTAGGCAGAATAGTTCTTACTACATCTCTTTAAAACGCGCTCGTTTTGCTATAAAAGGATCCAACGATGAAATATCTTTTTCAGCATCTACATTATTTAACGCTAATGCAAATAAATTCGGACTAAATTACGGCAGCCATTATTATCAAAATTAGATAATATAAACGTTATAAAAGAAATAACACGGCAATATAATCAACAAGTTATTAGGTCATTATTTTTATTTAATGGGATTGGAGGAAAGCTGACCATTACGGCGGGGAGCATCAAATCGGTTTTACTTAAGCAAGACTATTACTAGGTAATTTATCGACGTTTTTAGGGCCGGCCGTGTAGTGGTGCGCCTATTCATCTCGTTTTATCGACCATCCGTCTGCCGTTTCGGAGGACGAGCGCTAACAAACCGTTTCGTAGTGAAAAGTGGTTGTCAGCAAACGAGGAGCATAACAAGGTAACATTTTTTCCTACTTTAATTAAAATCGCGGTCGCCACACCAAACAAAAACCACGAAGCCAACGAATCAATTTCGCGTCAGGAAATTACTTTGTAAAGTTGAAAAGGGTTGCGCGATTCGGTACCAAATTGAAATTCTTTTGTACAACGCGCCTTTACATGTCCGAAATGTTACCTGACTCTGAATCATACCGCAACATTTTTCAATAAAACTTTATGCCGGCTTGCATTCGTAGACGCGAAGTAACAATCTAATTACACTTCGCTTTTTTCACAATCGTCTTGTTTACTCTGAAAACCTCACAGTAATATAATTTTACGCATAAAGCTAATCTGTTTAACCAGGAATACTTCAAAAACTTAAGCACCGAAATAAGCAAACATTTTGAATCACTAAATTACGAGAATAAAGCTTTAAAAATAATTTCACAATTTTCATATTTAAATACCATAGCAAAATGTAAAAAGTTTTGTATCGTCGAAGTTCATTAACAAAATAAGCAATCTGACTAAAAGCATGGACCCATCGAGGTAAAAAGCAATTAGAAAGTTATGGAGTGTTCTTGACGATTATTTACGTATTATAGAGTCGGATCCTCCGGCGGCTCGCTCGGAAATTTCTCTGCCAAGTACACGCCTATTTTGTAGACACTATCGTTGAACTTTAGGCTGTGCCGCACTGGCGTTTGTCCAACATTGAGACATTAAATTAACAAACAATAACATGCGAATTAAAATTACATATCAGCTCATTAGACAGCCATTTCTAACGAGTTACGTTATAGCACGTACTCAAACAAACACATTCTCTGTGTGTATTAATTCAGTTAGCATTAAGAAGAACCGCGTTTATTGTTACGTTTAGTTTGTGATTTGATACTTAAACATAACATATTTTGTTTTAGGGTACTCAAAGTTTATAATCATTATTATATGATATAACTAATATACCAATACATTTTAAATGCAGATACCGATTTAAGTAAGCCTGTGAAATGTTGTTAGATAGCTCACATCTACACTAATATTATAAAGAGGAAAACTTTGGTTTGTTTGATTGTAATGAATAGGCTCATAAACTACTGGACCGATTTTAAAAATTCTTTCACCATTCGAAAGCTACATTATCCACGAGTAATATAGGATAGGTTGTATCCTGGAAATTCCACGGGAACGGGAACTATGCGAGTTTTTCTTTGAAACCGCGGGCGGAACCACCGGCGGAAAGCTAGTATTACGATAAAATCAAACAATTTAGTTGATTTAATTTTATTTTTTATCTTCAGCCTGCCTACTTGTAAATGACGATTAACAACAAATATTTTAAACAGTTATGGACTTAAAATAAAATCTTTCCTTATACTACCAGAAGCGCAAGTTTTATTTCATTTTTACGGCAACATTACATAGGTACTATTGTATAACCTAGACTATAATCTTACACCGACGCGGACGTTTAAACTTCGTTTTATTCGAGCGCATTCAAAAAGATGAGCCAATATAAAAACAACGCAGTGTAAACTATTTACTGCGGCCATTAAAAGCGTTACACCGTGAAGCACAGATAAAAAAGAAATATGAACCACTTGTAGTATCTGTGATGTCGTAATAACCACTAAACATCTCTTGGCACAATATAGCGGAGTCAATAATTGGAAAATATTGTCGGGCCTTTACGAGAACCCTCCCAGCAGGGAGCAAACGCTGCCAATATACGAATTCTAATCCCCACCACATCCTGTTGTAATATCAACTTGTGTTTACGAGCGTGTTTATTATTCAGCATATTTGACGAGCCTTGTAATCAGTTTCATTATTTTACGCTGTATTAATATTGGATAAAGGTTATTTTTATATAAAATGTAACTTTTTAAATGTTTTTTTAGGGTATAATGTAATAACCATTTATTACTAAGTAAGCATTTATTATAATTGCTTATATTTCGAAATTCTACTAGAAACTTTTACTAATTGAATGATCCACTTTTTTGTAAATTTGATATTGGATACAACATTTAGCACGTATGAATTAAACATAAAAATATATCCTATAATATTTTTATGCTTCTCGCTCTGTATACCAAAAGACCGAACATTGTAAGTTAGTTAAAATAAAAGTGTAAAGAAGATAATAATTCAGTATTATGTGTCTTTCTAAAACACACAGCGTTGGTGAAGAAAGCTGTCTATGAATCCTATATATCTCTATGAAAAAGGGTCACCTTACCGAATATTGATGGATCTTTCACCTCACTAGCAAGAGCGCGTCCCTAGTATGTCATCTGTCATCGCCAATTTGACATCACCTTTGAAGCGCTGTCATCTGCCTCTGCCGGCATAGCGTTTATGAATTCGTGCGCAATAACATCGCGCAGAATATAATTAGTATTTATCTCTAGTAAAAGTGATCAGATTAAGTTACTTTTACCTGAATAAAACACATAAAGCGTTAAATTTTAGTAGTAATTGGTTTAGGAACGGAATTAGTTCCAATATGAAACACAAAAGACCACGTTGTCGGAAGAAAATTCGAAAACCGGTGCTTAGGTATGTATAATAGTGGCGGGAACTCTTTTTCGTCCTCGGAGGACGAGAGAAGCAATGGTTCGTCACTGCCCAAGAGACCGGGAGACGAGAAATTCCGTAAGTACAATCAGACTTGTCATAACATGTCCGGACTCGTGCATAGAATTCCATGCAACACGTGGCATACATATTTTCACAGTATTTGACACAAATACATCAATATTTAGATGTAGGTAATTAGTAATAAAACACAATGCATGCCTATAGTGAGATCGCTATATTATCATCGGGTTTATTTATCATACACAGGCACATTGGTTACTGTGTCAAGTATTGCTTTTAACCAGAATTGTGAGATATCGTTAGGCTACCTAGGTAGAAGGTACTTAGGTTTATGGAATCGACCGTGATCCCCTATGACTAACGAGCCCCAGCAGCAGGTAGTGAGGTATCTCAATCACTTTTAACCCTTGTGAGAGAGACAAATAAAGGTTTTTATTTATTTTTTTATTTACTTTGACCATTCAATTGTAACTACCTCAACAAAAGTGAGTACCTACTACTTAGTGCCCACTACTACACAATTAGTTCAAAACAATTAAGAGGTACTTATATTTTAGATAGGTACAAAACCTGTCTATCACAATATTCTAAAGAGAAGAAATTGTTAATTAACTATTATAATATAATTTACATATCTATCATGTATCAAACATGTCACATATAGATTTTACATTACTTAAGATATGATATAGAATGTATAATGTGAACAACGGTCTCACACAATTTTCAGTATGAGGTACTGATTACTACAAGTTGAGATTACCTAGTTTAGGGTAAATAATTCTTAACATAAAGAGCGTGTTTTCATAGTCAATTGATACCAGAATAAGCTTTGATTCTATGGGTACTTATTTGAATAAGTATTGAAAAATCATAAGAAATAGACATTGCATATTAGGAGATGTAGATATGTTTATATACGTTATCATCATCAAGGACCCATATTTACCATATCCCCGAACAGTTGAATGATATCATTCTTGCTTATAATGTTACCGATGATAATGATGTTTATCTAGTTCCTTTCTTACTTAAGTGAAAGAGCTTGCCTTAAAATTAACACTCAGGCGTGATAAAATTTTTATAATATCAACAGTAAAGTAACCAAAATCTTTGTATTTTTTATTTGTATCTTCTACAAAAATATGTACTGAAAATATGTACAAGGCGTCCTTAGCCATGATTAGCTTAGTATGGTTATGCTGAAAGAACTGAGTGTCCAGAAAGACACAGAAAAATATATGCCATACTTACATTCAGATATGCTTCTGGCAATAAGAGCTGATGGCTCCGCCAGGTTGATATTCAATCTGAGACACCTAAACACCTAGGTATTAACCAGGTAATTTTGATACATATCACAGGTTATAACGGTAATTAAATTTTTACAAAGCCAGGATTGGCTTGTAAAATTAGACATCATTGGTAACAGTAATGAGATTCTTCCAAGGCCAGGATTGGCTTGTACAATCAGGCATCATTGGCCTATTTTCTGCCTGCATATTGCAGCCATTTCAAATGGTCGCGGAGACCCTACAAGCTAGAGGTGCCCTCTTTCTGTTTTATTTAAGCTATTAAGTTTGGTCTATTGAGACCGTTACAAAATTAACTTCACAGGTCTTGTAGACTGTGAGGATTTTGGAAAAGCTTGATTGGCACTACAGCCACATAAAGTCCATTGCCTTCTGGTTTAGTTGGACAATTATCTTTTGGGTCTACCATGACTAATCCAATTTAACTTCACAGGTCGCGGAGACCATGGAGGTTTTGGTAAAGCCTGATGGGCAGAACTATTCCAATTCAACTTCACAGGTCGCGAAGACCATGGAGATATTGGTAAAGCTTGATTGGCACTCCAATCACAAAAAGGGCCACAGCCCTCTGATTTAGTTAGACTACCAGGATTATTCTAATAATTTAACTTCACAGGTCTCGGAGACCATGGAGATTTTAGTAAAGCCACAGAATGAGCCACAGCCTTCTAGTTAGACAATTATCTTTTTGTCTACAAGGATTGTTCCAATTAACTTTACAGGTCCCGGAGACCATAGAGATTTTGGGAAAGCAGGTTTGGCACATCAATTACAAAATGTACATTGTAAACCTGGATACTTGTGCCTAAAAGCTTCAAAGATAGAGCATACTGTGGTAGTCATTAAGAGGACCATGTCTTGCACTAAATAAGAGTTGCAGACAGTTCTAGACATCTAACACTGAGAGGACTGTACAATTGTCGCCTCCAGGTATTTCTCTAGAGTTTCGCGCACAGCAGACCAAAGAGAAAGGCTTTCCTCTACATGCTACACAAGACTTACGAGCTGTGGAAAAGACAACATACACAGAAATGTCATAGTCTTTGTAAAAGAACAAGTTTGTCACTTCCTAACTACAGATACCGCGGATGCGGGCTGAGTAGGACATCTGAACAGTACTTACCTGTCAGAGAAATGGAGAGGGAAGCAGGGGACTTGGCCTTAGAATTTCTGACTTATATGTAGCGTACCATAGGTATGCAATAAAAATGCTTCTGAGTAGATTGAAAGGGGCGCACATCCTGTAGCCCAAGCAACCAATCAGACTTTGGTCGCCCACATACAAAGGTTGCTAACTCTCTTAGCCCTCACAACTGAGTAACTGTACCTAGATGAGAAGTTGAGAATAACTCTTGGCACGCTTCCAGGACGCCTAAATGGCTTTTGATTTAGATTGCCTCTCAAGAAATCTACCTGTACCGGAGTGGCTTCTCCTACCTTGTACAACAGGAAATATATTTCGGAGGCTCCTGATATGGTCCATTCCGCTATCCAAAGAGGTGCTTTAGTGCCAGGGCATATTTGCCAAAGCCTGCTTCGAATTATGCGACATCTGCAGTCGTTGATGGAGCTGACGCCTAGGCTGAATATTCCCTTCCAAGGATAATCCCCCAAGTGTACTAGCGCACCTCGCACCCCGGGACCCGGGCAGATACATAGCACCCAAGGGTGGCTTATGGTTAATATAATAAATAATAATAATATACGGGCATTTCTCCGCAACTCGATGTCAAGCGCCTAAAGATGGCTTATGGTTATTGACTGTTATGGTTATATATGCTTATTGACCCGGAAGTCAGGAGCACTCAGACCATTGGTGAATGGCCTTACCCCCCAACTGCTCAGTCAGAAAAGGGGGGGGGGGGAGAAAAAAAGCCCATTGTAGAGCAAAGGAGAAAGAGCAGTTAGGTAATGGTGCCCCTCCACAGTGCCAACATATGATCCTCCAAGCAGGAGGTGACTTTCATAATGCAAAAAAAAAAAAAAAAAAAAAGAAGAATGCATGTAATCTAGTACACAGAGATTCTATTTAGCTAATTAAATTAAATTAATTAATTTTAATTAGCCTAGGTCTATAATAAGCAAGCTGACCCTATTCTCTCAGGAGCTCTTATGCTATTACTGGGGTCAGGCCGAGAAGCTCATGACATGAACATGACTTCTGAAGATCTCAAAATAGAGTTTTTTATCGCAGCAAAATAAGATTATAACCTGACCTGAATTTGGATATAAAATGGATACAACAACATATTATCCATCAGGGGTCGGTTGTGAGGACAACCAGACACATAAATATGCCCAGTGACCCATGTGGAAAGGTTGGTTCAAGTAACAAAGGACTGATTTTCAGTCTTAAAAGTAGATAATTGATTCTTATCTATAGAGGGGCGGACCCTTTAAGCTTGCAACACAAACCTTTATGTCTGGCTAGATAAGGTCCTTCCAGATCTTAAAGACAGTAGCAACCCTGTCCAGCAGTGGCTTCAAGAAGGTGGTAAGGGCACCAACCTGTTGAGGCAATGGAAGGACCATACAGTCCTTTATAAAGTTTTACTGTCAATCAGTCAATTTAGCCAGTGCCAGTGAGTCTGGTTTACTTTAAGGTAACCTTAAACTGTTTAATTAATTATTTAATTAATTGTAATTGATTTAAGATCCAAGTAATGATCAATGTGTAACAAACATGCTTAAAGCTTAAGGTACAGTTGTGTTAACATTGGTATTATAGTTATTTTATATACAGATGTTATTTACTGTAGTATTTAGCCTTAGAGGCTCCATTGTTTATCCTTGATGACATTGATCTTCCTTTGAGTTATAATTTTTAAAATGTTATTTTTATCTTATTATTTGAACTTTGATTTGTTTCAAAGATACAGAGAAATAATAAATCAGTTCTTAGGTTCTAAGACTTAGTTCATTAGTATTGGCTTATGATTATCTGAGGAGAATAATTTAAAATTTAGAGGATATAGGGTTAGTTCTTACATGAAAGAAAAACAATTTTTGTTGTTGCTACATAACCCCCTTGTATTGTTTTTAGAATTTAAAATATAACTTTATTTTACAATACAAGAGGTTCATTTAACATTCTGAAAGGAATGAAATTTAAGTTGTTAATACTCTTAGGTATTACAATATTAACAAGATAATTTATTTTCAACATAGCGTTTGTATGTCTTTCTTCACCAGCAGATATCAAACACATCTTCACCAACGCTGTGTGTTTTAGAAAGACACATAATATTGATGTTTTGCATTAAAACAAAACATGTATTATGTGTCGAATAAAACACACAGCGTTGCAGTTTACTGCTTGCTGATGAAGATGCTATGCCGGCAGAGGCAGATGACAGCGCTTCAAAGGTGATGTCAAATTGGCGATGACAGATGACATACTAGGGACGCGCTCTTGCTAGTGAGGTGAAAGATCCATCAATATTCGGTAAGGTGACCCTTTTTCATAGAGATATATAGGATTCATAGACAGCTTTCTTCACCAACGCTGTGTGTTTTATTCGACACATAATACATGTTTTGTTTTAATGCAAAACATCAATATTAAGTCTTCGCTTCTCGAAACCGAATCATGCGATACTTTGCCAAGTTCCCGCCGCACGGCCTTAGCGAAATCAAATTTTCATCAGCGCTTTAATAAGTCGTAAACAATAAAGATGTTTCTAGCAACATTAAGTCTCATCAGCACTTAGGTTAAAAGCTTGTACTTGGTAAACAGCGCTTGACAAGCAATCGCTAAGTAAAGCCTGGAACACACTGTCGTTTGCCTTAATTTGTGTAATACCCGGGCTGACTTCATCACTCTAGTTGGAACTTTACAAGTATAAACGTTTGATACAACTTTAAGCCGATTACACACTTAGCGGGAAACGCACTTGAGCTTTTTGAGGTATTTTATGATTTTGCTTACCTTACTATTTTGAAATAAAAATAAAACTACAGGTACCATGTTTTAAATGTTTTTAATAAATAAATTATCAAATGAAATCGTCGTGAAAAAAAAAGTCCTCATTAAGTGGGATATAATTTTAAGCGTTTTCTGTAATCTTAATAAAACGCTAACGAGGCAAATTTGTATCTTTTCACATTTTGCGATTCAATCTGATAGGTGCGATACGTGGAACTACTCAATGAGCTGTCCAACTCAAAAGCTTCTTAATTGATGGATATTAAAGGACTCCAACTGTTTGGGCAATAAATATACTTTTAATGCTCAAATTATGAATACACAACTTTCATACAATGTAGCCTGATTCCAATTTATCCCGGACAAAATGTAGCTGACGAGCTCCCGGAAAATTTAATTCCATCGACATTTTATTTTGTTCCTTAATCACATTTGTAAGGTATTCAAAACAGTCGTAAAGATACTTTAACTGGAGCTTCTGGCGATAAAACTCAATCTCACACGCACATATCATCATGTCAGATGTCATATACGGCCTTCATTTTGAACTTTTGAGATGACATTACGCGTTTTAGTGTCTCGCGAAATCGCACATTTGAATTACTTTTGCTTTTATTAGCGTAAACAGAGTTATGGCAATCTCTGGAATGAGCACTTAAAATTATATTGATAAATTTTTTATGTCGTGCGCATTTCATATTGGAGTTGGTTGAACTGCGCTGCTTATTCAAACTGATTTATTTTCTAAATCCATTGAATTTATAGCGAGATTTCACTAGAAATTTACAGAAGATATTGGATTTATTTTCAGTATTATTTTTCTTAACTAATTTTCTTTGACATCTTTCCAAGGACTGCTTTATTCAAATAAAGAAACTTTCTTGGAATGTATGGACAGTTTTGCTATAAATAAAGTGCTTATTATCTGAAACGTGTTTTACTTATACATATAACTGTATTCTTAGGTTAAGTATTATTTTAATAATTCTAAGAGTTATAAAGTATAACTCTTAGAATTATTACATAATTATTACAATAAATAAAATAAATAAATAACATCGTCCAAGTTCCAGCTTAACATCAATTTAATTTATACCTATATAGAAAATCTCACAAAGCACGAAAGCCATTTGTTTTATGATCGTTAAGATAAAACACATCAAATAATCGAATACTAGCGTGATTATCTTGATAACTTATACAGTAGGAACCTAACATTTTGTTAACGCCTTACCTACACATACAAACCGCACGGCTCTCTAGTGGGCACAATTTAAATCTTTAGCACAATGTTATCTGGTGCAAACCGCAGAAGTCGCTAACAAGCTTCCTGCGAGTTGGACTCGCCCGAAACTGTCCACTTCAAGGGCTGCATTTATTCCTTAAACAAGGAATGCTATTGTTCATTTTAAAATATTATGACAGAATACGTTTAAAAGGGCTGTGTGTCTTTCGTAATAGATTATACATATATTGATTCGAAATAGAAATATCAATACATTATTTTATATATTAGTGGCTAATTATAGGCCCAGACTACTTTAAAAGAGGATATTAACGATGGAAGGATTCCATTGTGTTGATTTGGGTAACAAAACACAAATATCTAAATTGCAGTTAAATATTAAACAAAGTATGTCTGTATAATATACTCGACAACGACGACGACGATTCAACATATTATTATACCTAATATAAAAAATCACTTCAGAATTCACAATGATGCAATTGGAAAATACAAACACAGTGGTTGCCGTAATTTAAAAGTGCTCTTAAGTAATTTCTATAAAAGGCTACCTGACTTACAAAAACAAATTAATTTTATATCATAAACAAATCGTCTAGAAAATGCAAAAACATTCGCCTTAAAACGATTCAACTTAATCCCATTTTCATTTACGCTCATTAAATTCGCCGATACCCAAATCGCTCTTTCCTCGTAAAGTAAAACGATATCATCAAAGGAAACTAATGAAATAATTCGATATTGTCAAATGCGCAGCCCTACAAATACAGATGAGGAGGCCACTCGAAGAGGGCACAAGACAATGAGGTCCAAGTATTGCAGTAGCGAGAGTCCTTCACCCCGTCCCGGGCCACCGGCTTTCTTATTCTGTAAATAACATTTCCAAGCCACTACTACAACAAGAAAGTTAGCTCTCGTAAAACTCATTCTTTGAATAGAAATGCTGTTAATTTACGCTATTTCTTATTGTGACGTTCCTAATAAAGTTTAATTTATCCAAGTTAAATTTTTTTTTAAAAACACCAGCTCTTTTCACAACGCTAAGAACTAAATGAGGAAACTTCAATGGTATATTATTTGTACATTGCGTATCTACTTTCTAACATTCCAATTACCTTTCCCACTTCTTTTAATCGAGTTTTCCTTATCCTGGCCGAAGACAGTCGCTAAGTTTGTTGTGGTCGGGCCTTTTCAAGATAAAAGTTATCTTCGCAGTCTTCGAAACAAAGCTTCGTTGACTGTCTATTGTGCGACATATAATCAAACTTAAATTGTGCCCGGTTTATCAATTGAATTCGGTTTCACAAAGCGGTTTAGTTTTTGAGTCTGTACAATACCGTATTTTGAATAGAAACTACAAATGAACGTGCTTTCGTAACTACGGTGCCTTGAGATTACACATAATTTCATCGCAAATATACACACATTGTTAATTTTTTTCATACATAAATAAATAATTATTTATTTCTCCTCGAGCTGCAAACCGCACAAACACACTCCATAATGTGAAATATACGACATGGATAACAAATCGCCCGAGTCCCCACAAATGTATGAATATCCCTTTTGATACATTTTTTAAATGCTGATCCCTGAGCCCAGTGACCTTTATGTTCGATAGAGCACACAATGTGTGTAATGGAGGCCATTAGGAACATCAATGCGTTCACCCGTGACGCTACACTTGTCCCAATACTTTCCTTTTACATGCTCTGTTTAGCGCGTGTTACAATTTTTACTCCCAAAAGCTGAGCAGCCCCCCTAGTCAAGTGGCTTTCTGTTAGCGTAGCGTTCAATAGAATAGACTACGAATGTATGAGATTGACGTAACCTGTAGATACGTTTATCTACAGCCTACGTCAATCTCATACATTCGTAGTCTATTCTATTAAACGCTACGCTAACAGAAAGCCACTTGACTAGGGGGGCAGGTCATAAAAGATTGGCTATGATACAGCGGGAGGCAAGTAATTTTAACAAAAGGTTAACAAGAGGTTATTATTTTATTCTCGAACATACACAGTCTCATTACGACATGCGGTTTATGCATGGTTTATGTCTATGAGGCTGTAGTTATAATTATTAAAAGTCTTTAAGGTGATGTTATTTTGTTTTAGTAGCTAGTAACATTTTTATTTAACTATGTTAGGAATTGTCATACCTAATTATTATTATCTTCTCTAATTAGTATGCTAACACAAACAGAAAAGTCAGACTTAGGTTAGATAATATATCGTACATAATATATGTTTAAACAATTTAAACAATTTGTTTATTGTATGTATAATGTATATACATAATTATAATTAATATCATAAACGCACGCATAGCACATTTCACTTATCATTTAATTAAGCAATAAAAAGTAAAAATAGAGACATTTGCAGTACATCATAAACTACAAATAACCAGCAATCGCCCAATAAAACGCTCAAATTACCATTACATCACGAACCATTTCTTAAATTACGCCTGAAACAGCACGAACTCCGAATGTGGCCAAATTTCTTCTTGTTATTTTCAGATTGTGAATCACAATTCCGGGACCAAATGTGGGCTTGTATTTACCAACCCGCAGGTAAACTCCGCTTGCAGTTAAAAAGGAATTCGGGGGAATTTTATCGCTCGTTAGAGACCTTAAACGGTGAGCGCGTCCGGACCGGGGAAAGGGCAAACCGCGATGTACATTCGCTATTCGCCTATTGATAGATAATGTTAATAGCAACTGAAAAGCCTGTTACGCAATCCATCGCTTTGAAACTGTGGTTATTAATGTAATATGTACATCAAAACTTTATCAAACAATTATTAAACTGTCCTTGTTTTTCCGTAAAACAGCAGAGAAATAAGACGATAATTGTGTACAAAACTGTGCGGATATAAATTAATTAGGCAGTCAATTAAAATTAATTAATCTCTTAATTGACTCCAATTTATTTTCAACATTCACATCATGTCAACGTTAAAGACTAAAATATGTACTTATAAATTACTCTGTGATCGATTATCTATTTGAGGGACTTATACCAAAACCTTCCTTTAAATATACGAAGCGTCGGATGCGGTATTTACAATATCACTACATCATCACTACATCATCACTACATAGTATAAAACAAAGTCGCTTTCCCTGTCCCTATGTCCCTATTTCCCTATGTCCCTTTGTACGCTTAAATCTTTGAAACTACGCAACGGATTTTGATGCGGTTTTTTTTAATAGATAGAGTGATTCAAGAGGAAGGTTTATATGTATAATAACATCCATTAAATAATGGAGAAGTACTGTTATTTTTGAAGTTTCTAATGTGATGTCGTAAAAAATTACATTTTTTCCGCTTACATTGCAAACGCAGGCTGAACCCTACGAGTTTTATCAAAAAAATGTACTAAGTATTATACACATTGAAAAGGTCTACAGAAAAGTCCGCGATGGTATATATCTATCTCTTATGGATAACCCACAATAACTTTTTTTTGTCATTTACTTTTTACGACAAATAATGGCTAATTTTCGAAGCGATTTTAACCAATACAGCATCAATCCTTAACCAATTAAATACCTTGAATACATTGTTCATTTAATATAGATCTATATTGCCCTTTACACCGTATGATTTAAGTGAATATTTTCGAAGATATTACAGATTTAAAAATTGCGGGACGTAGCGTACCGGTACCGGCCGCCCGGCTATCTATTTTATACACGTGCGAAGCCGGAGCGGGCCGCTATGTTTTTATATACATAATACAACGTTCACAGTTTTTCTGTAGTGTATATTTAGTATCAGAATTGCACCCGTGCGAAGCCGGGGCGGGTCGCTAGTAGTACATAAAACTTGGACTTAGTTTTTAGTTTTTAGATGTAATTTTACTAACATTAATACTTAGGTTTATTTTTTTACTAACAAATGGATCTCTGATATCCGAATTTTTGATGCTAAATAAAATAAATAAATAAATAAAAACAAAGACGCTTTCTCTGCTCTTTAAAACTACGCAACCGATTTTGATTCGGTTTTCTTTAATAGATAAAGTGATTCAAGAGGAAGATTTTAGTATATAATATAACAGGTTTTAGACAAAGTGGGCGAAGCCGCGGACGGATAGCTAGTATTGTATATTCAAGCATTTGTAATCCGATATTATGATGTCCAACGTCTCATTAGGTTGGGAATACTTTATAAATTCCCATTAGCAAAGTGAATAAAGTGATTCAGTAACGTCGTGCTATCGTTACTGTCTTGATAATCGAAGTTAGGAACCGAGTTCAATGATAAGTGGTGATGGATCGGTTGCGATACACGCGATACTAATATTACTTGCTCCTCATTGTTATATGAAACTTAATAGTTCCACGATATAGTTTGAAAATCGTGTGTAATCAGAGAAAAGGTTTGATCCATTGTATATGTATGCGAGTTCGAAAATAGCTATGCGTGAATGCGGCATCCCCAAGGTACAGCAGACGTGTGGAGTTCATTGATTGATTTTTCTTTCCATTAACCATGTGTCTACCAAGCATATTCTGATATGAATTTTCGTTTACTTTCAGAATTTAATATATACAAAAGTTTAAATGAGTACCAATTTACTAAAGATAATGTATGCGGTTATGAATGGACAGTTTACAGCATATGAATGGACAGCTAAACAGTGCGATTTACTATGTTATATTATTTTAAAATAAAGTAACATAAATTGAAGGTAGTTTACAGACAATTTTAGAATTTTAGACAATTTTAGACAATTTTAGAACAGTAAAATTGAGCACTTCGTTTCAGACATCCTTAAAGGGTCTGATATAGAAAACAATTCATTTTGTCAATTCATCAAGAGAACCTTAGAACTATTTAGCTGAAATTTAAGGCATTCAATACCGATAAATATAATGAACATTTCAACAAAGGAAAGCCAAAACTGAATATTCATTGCATTCCCTAAAAAAATACGTTTTTCTATTGTAAAAACACTTCACCTATTAGTTTTGTATAAAAATTATATAATTCTTGCGGTTTCTCGGAAGTTAATAAAGGGTTAGATATTATTACATAAATAAAAGACGAGCGGTCTTCGATTAAGAAACCTTAGATACTGAATAAATGATAAAGAACAAAACTTTTTCTCCTTTCTATTAACTATTTATAATTTTACATCAGAACAGATATAATGATAAGTATTTAAATACTAGTATAAAAAAAAAAACTAAATTTATCACGGACCAAATTTATATACAGGGTGTCCCACTGTTGGTATACTAAGCTCAAAGGAGGTTATAGTTCTGCATACGCTAAGTTCGTAAAAAATACTTATAAAATTCCAGACACACTATTTTTTCAAATAGATGAATTCTTAAAACTCTATGTGTACACCCCTAACAAGCAACCCGCCCCATTTTGCCACCCGCACGTGAGCTATCGTTTAAGATTATGTTTTCATAGACAAAATGCTCACATTAGCGAAGCGGTATATGCCGGCTGCGCGAAGCTATAGAAGAAAACATGGATTTTCAGGAACAATTTAGCAAAAATTTTTTGACGTAATTTTGTTGTTTGAGTATTTTTGACGTGATAAGTGTATGCAAAATTACAAGTCCCTTTGCGCTTAGTATACCAATAGTGGGACACCCTGTATACCTTTTAACAAATTGATATACGTATGTTCGTACATATAAAAAAAAATCTTTATTTCATAAACCTCCGCAATTTAAAAGATTCTTCAAACATAACCTAGCAACAGTGATATTGAGCAATAACGACGATTTGATTACTCCCAGCTTCATATCACCCACCCCTACATAATATACATAGCTTTAAACATATAGAGCGCACACGTTGAAACGGTAACATTGAAACTGTAACGTGTATTCGACTCAATAATCGTATTTTCCCTTGATCCCACTGAATAGCATCGACAGAATTTTTCAATGTGATAAAATTTTAAAAGTATTTACGGTCTCATATAATAAACAAACAATATAACGTCGACATAAATCGTTATTTACAATTATTTTTAATCTTTAATACGGAAGCTATGAACTCATAATTTCATACTTCATAATTTACATCATAGGGTCGTCATATCCCGTTCAAACCAATCAAAGCAAAGTAATATAGATAATCAAATCATACAACGATATTTTATGTCGCCCCTACAAATCAACATTAAACAATACCATCATGATAAGTATAACATCAATTTTGAATTACGTTAAATTATAAAAAATATCTTAAGTTCAATAAAACAAACAAGACAAAGTCTGTCTTATACTCTACGATAATAAACAAGATAATATTATGATCTATATTTAATCGCCTATATATTTCATGTGCTATAAACGCTACGTCTAAATTAGCCTTATATTTATTTTAGAGCTCACTTTTAAACTTGTTTACAGCGCTCTATTACCATGAAGTTTTAATGAATGCGAGCACCGCGCTTGTAATGACGAAAAATAACACCTGCTTTCGTATACAAATTTTATTTCTATGTTAATTCTCAATCCGTGCTAATTATTCTGTTTATTAAGATTGAATTTTGATGAATAATTTACAATGTTTAATTTGATCTTATAGAATGGAGATGGTAACTAAGCAGAGGATTTGGTATGGGATGTAAATATTATGCAACTGTAGGTATAGATATAGGCATTTGGTACCCGTGGAGATTATACTCGTAGCACATCTAAATGTCACTGCACATCGTCAGTATAAATACGAGTAGTTTGTAAAAAAAGGAAAGTACGTATGATAATCATCTTCATACTTCATGAACTGCATTACGATTGCAAAAATCTTTGGAAATTTCAATCAGTAACAAAGAAAGAATTGTATGCCAAACAAGATAAAAAAATATAAAAAATAAAAATCATTTAATGATCAATTTGTGGGTTAGGTACAAACATGTAACATTTGGACCCCAAACTAGAACAGCCTGTATTTTGGGGTCCACCTTCGTTAATGACACAATAATAACAAAACTATAGCATAATATTAACTTAAATAATGATTTAGGTAATTTAGCTATTTTTTATACAAAATTATAAAAAATAAAATTTAAATATATTATATAAGTATATTAGAAAACGATATGCTTGTACACATATAATCCTAAACAATTATCTCATCATTAATTAGCTGTCCCATATTAATTACTGATATTATAGATACATTACGCGGATCCAATACAGGATCTATATCACTCATAATATATCACCAATTAAAGCTTATTATGTCTTCAGTGTATTGTGCTTAAGCTCCTTGTTCTTTTTTGCATTGTGATTATTATATATTACATAATAGATTTTTACAATGATATCCTTGTGAGTTATACGCATGACATAGTTTAGAAAACACCGATACTTCTGAGATCTAAATTGAACTGTGAAAGAAGCAAAAAATAGGGCAAAAATAATATGTACCTACATTCTTAACAATAAGCAATAACGGAGAAGAACAAAACAGTTATATTTTTTCACGAAATCCCATATGGCAGTGACATCCGAAATAATGTATGTATTATTTGCTGTTGCCTTTCGTAAACCTTGCACATTTATCGATATAACAAAATACAACTCCGCTCCGTATATCGCTTAAAACTTCGATTGTACCCACATCAGTCGTGATTAATTCATGCCCAAACATTTTGTACATTAATTTGGATGAACGATACAGACCGCAAGTGTTGAGCGATGCGTGAAAGCACTCAGAGCTTATTAGCGGGTTCGGGCCCCTTCGCCATGAAATCAATTAGTTTTAGACTAATCGCGCGAGAGGGTCACTACATCACAGCTCACGGGATGAATAATTTGATAACCGCCTTAATGACCTCTGGAGCCTGCGGTCTCTGACGGCTAACGGCTTTCTCGATCGAAACATTACCGAAAAAATCTACGTTTGAAGTCACTAAGTAATTTTGTGTTGTCGTTTTTTATCTGTTTAAATTTATATTTTAATCTTTTATAAATTTCATTTGATTTATGGATAAAATTCTAACTCTCCTAATTGGATATTATATAAATTAAATTAAGCTCATGGAAGTTTGTGCCTATCAATTAATTAGTACAAATTTTATGTATCAAAATTAAATAAATGATAATATTTACTATAGCATTAATTGAACAACCGCGAATCCGATAATAACTAACATATTTCCCGCAAAATTGACACAACGCAGAAATTAAAATTTAATTATCCAATTTATACGTAATTTGCTTCAACCCACAGCTATATCTCTGTAAAGGTGATATTGTAAAATATAATGTTTAAAGCCATCCCCTAACGGACCAATTTTATAAAACAAATTGATATGTATGAATTTTAATGAGTATTCTTCATACGCATTGATATTTGCTTTTCGAGCGGATGGGTAAATACTATACACTTTTTTTAATACTTTCATAGAGCAGCAAGTTTCATAGAGCAACCCAACGTTTTTTTTTTTTTGGAATTTACTCTCAACTACACATTACTGTTAATTTCGAAATAAAATATTGTATGGAAAGTGTTCTCTATTTCGAATAAAATATTCTTTAGAAATTCTATCTATTAATATATTCTTTGAATACATAACTTGTTCTATGTTAAACATTATAAATTTCTAAATTGTAAAATTACATGCATTATTTTTAATACAATCTACAATAATGAACAATCTTAACTACAATCTTACAACTAAATAAATAAGCAAAAATACATTAAAATGTTCAAAAATAGATCTAAAAAATCTCATTAAAGCTGTCGCTGCGTACACTGTCACTAATTCACTATACTTGGATTCACTAATAAAACACCACTGCTGTTGTAAGGCATTTAATTAATCAACACACAGTAGTATACATGATATAACAAAAACAAAACACTAGCCAGTTATAAGTTCGAACTATTCTAACGTGGCGCCATCTAGTTTGCGATAAGGAACTAAACGTAACTAAACGACGGTATTGAACATCCCGCCCACCAAAAGCACCTAGTGCTTTTCTAAACAAAAAGAAACATAAAGAACAATTCAGTTGAATAGTACATTTAACCTAATAAACACAAAGTAATTCTTATAACATCTCAACGTAAACAATAGAAACTCTTATTACATACATCTAAACTCAACTTTAAACAATATAAACTTGAGAGTGAACTAAAACAATATTGACTTCTAAACAACAACATTTTTCAATGTAAAAAATAGGAACTAAAAAATACTGCTTCATTAACTTAACTAAGAACTCTATACAATAACTAATTAGCTAGGCTTTTGGTAAAGTGCATAACTTATTACAAGGACGTTTACAAAGACCGTTCTTAGTTTTAATTGTTACAACTCGGGTAAGGTCGTCCTTACCCGGATGTTTTTCAACGATTTTCCCTAATAACCATTTAGCTGGAGGAACATTGTGGTCCCTTATAATAACAATATCGTTAACGTCAGGTTCTGTCTTTTTTGAAAACCATTTGTACCTATTATTTAACGTCACTAAATACTCATTTGACCACGTCTTCCAAAAATTATTAACCATCCGTTGAGTAAGTTTCCACCTTTGAAGACCTGTGAGAGAGGTCTTTGAATAATCGCTTTCAGGAATTAAGACTAATGGTTCACCGACTAAGAAGTGCCCAGGTGTGAGGGGCATCTCGTCACCTGGATTATCACTAATTGCAGAAATTGGACGGGAGTTTAAGCACGCTTCTACTTGGGTTGACACAGTCGTCAGTTCTTCGAAGGTAAGTATTGCGTCTCCTACTATTCTTTTCAGGTGTGTTTTCGCTGAACGAACACCCGCTTCCCACAGCCCTCCAAAGTTAGGCGCGTGTGGGGGTATAAAATGCCAAGTGGTACCGTCCTGGGTAAGTAAATTAGCAATTTCGTCGGCCAACTCTGACTTCGCTTGACCTAACATTTTACGCAGCTCTTTATCCGCACCAACGAAATTAGTCCCATTGTTGCTGTACAGATCGCGGCAGTGCCCTCTTCGAGACACAAAGCGTTTGAATGCAGCTATGAATCCAGAACTGGTAAGGTCTGACACAGCCTCTAAGTGGATCGCCTTAGTCGACATACACACAAATAGGCAAATATAGCCTTTATAGGATTTCGATCCTCTACCAGGCGAAAACCTAATATCTATGTACCCGGTAAAATCAACACCTGATGACCTAAATGGTTTATCTGGAGTCAATCTAACCTTAGGTAACTGGCCCATTAATTGGTTGTTATCCTGGCGAGAATAACGTAGGCAAGTCATGCATTCTCTGTAGCACTTCTTCACCTTTTCTCTAAGTCGTAGGATCCAAAATTTACTTCTCAAGAAGTTTATCATGAGTTGTGGACCCCCGTGAAGTGTTCTGTGGTGTGCATCCAATATTAATAACCTAGTGAGATGAGACTCACTGGGCATTATTAGAGGATGTTTCTTATTAAACTGCACAGAAGACAGTTGTATTCGACCGCCCACCCTTAGCAACCCTTTTTCATCAAGAAAGGGTGCAAGAGTGTGCAGTGGACTTCCTTTAGTAACACTTCCGGCTCGAGACATTAACTTATTAATCTCATCTTCAAAATATAGTCTTTGGGTAGCTTTTACAATTGTATCTAATGTAGTGTTCATTTCATTGGTCGTAATTCTTTTATTAATATCTCTTAATTCTTTAGGTTCTCTCAGTTTTAGGAATTTTCTGCAGTAAGATAAAACTCGTAACATTCTAGTTAGATTTGAAAACCGCTCCCATATAAATTCTTCAGCAGATCGCGTCGTATTGGTAAGTACCTTTAACGGTCGTACTTCAACATCAGTGTCAACATCTAAATGTGTACTATAAACATGGTTTTCGTGTAGACTCTTAGGACCATGCCACCAAAGATCATAATGAACTAGTTCTCGAGAGGATATACCCCTAGAGGCACAATCGGCTGGATTTTGGTCTGTGGCAACATGGTTCCATTGATCACTATCCAAAACAGTCAAAATCTCGGAGACCCTGTTGCTTACAAACGTCGTCCATCGGCTGGGTTCTCCACGGAGCCATGCAAGCACTATGGTCGAGTCGGACCAGGCAAACAACTTATCTTTAGGTACCTGCAGTACTTGTGCAACCTCAGAAATTAATTTGGCAGCCAACAACGCCGCGCATAGTTCCATTCTCGGAATGGATATCTCCTTCTGAATTGGGGCGACTTTAGTTTTAGATGTGACTACATTCACGTAAGTATTGCCATCGGTGTCCATGGTTTTCAGATAGACGACAGCAGCATAAGCTACCTGAGAAGCGTCAGCAAATACGTGAAGCTCAACTGGATCATCATTCGTTGTAGAAAGCCACCTAGGAACAGCTATACCTCGAATACCATCTAACTCTTTTCTAAAGTGTAGCCATTGGTTTAATAATTCTGACGAAAGATTTTCATCCCAATTTAATCCAGATTTCCACAGCGTTTGCATAAAGATCTTCGCCGTAATAAGGACAGGAGCAACCCAACCCAGAGGGTCGTAAAGGCGCGCAATATCAGATAACACTTTCCGTTTGGTCACAGGCTCATCTAACTCCGGTAAATTGTAAGTATACTCAAATTTATCTATCTTTTTATTCCAGGAAATACCCAACACCTTAATTGTATCATTGATTTTAAAAATAAATGTATCCTTTGCAGATTGATTATCATTTTCGATATGATTCAGTAATTTTGGACAATTACTGCACCATTTTTGGAGCTTAAACCCACCTTTAGACATCAATTGATTCATCTGTTTATAAATATCTATAGCTTTCTCTTCTGAATTACAACCGGTCAACAAATCGTCCATATAAAAATCTTCAAGTGTAATTTTTGCGGCAAGTGGATATCTCAACTCTTCATCTCGAGCCAATTGTTGCAGTGATTTAACCGCCAGATACGGTGCACAAGCAGTACCGAAGGTAAGTCGCGATAGCTTAAAATGCTGCATGGGTTGCGATGGATCAGCCCGCCATAATATTCTTTGGAAATTTAAATCATCTTCATGTACCACTATTTGTCTATACATCTGTACGATGTCTGCCACAATACAATAAATATGCGTTCGCCACCTCATTATAATGTGGCGCAAATCTTGTTGAATTTTAGGTCCAACGAGTAACGTGTCATTCAATGATACGTTATTATTCCCCTTGCACGACGCATCAAAAACAACACGAAGTTTGGTGGTTTCCTTGTCTTCCCTTATCACGGCGTGATGAGGTAGGTAAAAGGAAAATGGATACTCAATATCCTCCTTACTTAAAATCGGTTCCATGTGTTTCTGATTCTGGTAGTCGACTATAACCTTCTCATATTCAGTGTGCAAGTCAGAATTCTTTTTAAACTTTCTTTCTAATACCTTAAATCTCTTCAAAGCAACTTCCTTGGAATTTCCGTACACACACTTTGGATCTGGCTCCTTAAATGGCAATCTCACTACGTAACGACCTTCTTCATTTCTTGTGGTAGTACTCTCATAAATTTCTTCACATCTGATTTCTTCCTTCGTAAGTTTCTTTCCTATTAAATCTGGTTCTCTTTCAATTTCCCAAAACTGTGTCAAAATATTGTCTTCTCTTACCTGCAAATGTAAATTTACTACTCTAGGATTTGATTCTTCATTTTCTCCTACTCTTCCAGACAAGATCCAGCCAAGATGAGTATTCTGTGCAATAGGACCGTCATGTATGGGATGTTTCAAGAAACCACTCAACATTATTTGACTGAAAATATCTACTCCTAAAATAATATCTATCTTACCAGGTGAACCATATTCGGGATCGGCTAACGGTAAATTACTGAGCTCTGGCCAATCAAAAATGGAAACCTTACTCGACGGAAGAAAAGATGTTAAAGATGGCAACACATATGCATTTACTGAAACAGAAAATTTATGATTATGTAATGATTCTAACTCAAATGAAACAATGTGCTTAGATCTAAGTTTACCATCACCTACTCCAGTTATTAAACCATTTATTGGTGTACGTTTAAGACATAAATATTGTACAGTACTTTCGGTAATAAAAGAGGCCTCAGAGCCTTGATCGATTAATATTCGCGCAGTTTGGACGCAGCCATTTGGGGATTTAATTCTAGCTAATGCTGTAGCTAATAGCACTTTGACCTGATGTGTATCTTTCGCAAAATGAGCTACTACTTTCTTATCATACTGGCGATTCTCATCTAAACTCGTCGGTTGGTGGGTAGTACTCGTACTTGGTTCCCCAGACACAGGGAGAGGATTTCTTTCTATATGCAGCAGGGTGTGGTGTCGTCTGCCACAACGCCGGCAACACGTCGACTGGTGACAGCTCCTCACGTTGTGGTTGGATGAGAAACAATTGAAGCAAAGTCTCTTGGCTTGAATAAACTCATATCTCTCTTCGGGAGACTTGCCTCCAAATTGTTTACATTGGTATAATAAATGAGCATCTGAACAGCATACGCAGACTTTACTATTTTCTTTGTAAGTATCCTTTTTATTATCTTGTATAATATGAAACGCCTTTTGTCTTGTTTGCTTAGGACTTATACTATTCTTCATGTTTGGTTTATATTCACCTACTAGCATCTCCAATGTTCTAAATCTACTTTCCAGGAAGGTTACGAGCTCACTCCATTTTGGGATGCTGTCGGTTTGAGATCGGCCAGCCTCGGTCTCCCACTGGCGGCGGGACTCTAAATCTAATTTTGAGACTATTAAAAAATTAATGATCGCATCCCACGAAGACACATCAATATCTAAATTCTTTAGAGCCTTCAAACATGCCTCCGTGGTATCGATAAGATGTTTGATTGCTGTAGCCGACTCGCTAGACATAGGCTTTTGACCGAACAAACGTTTTAGAATCTCATTAACATTGAATCTTTTGTTATTATACCTGCGCTTCAATCTGTCCCACGCCTCTTCATAATTTGTATCAGTAGTCGATAAGCTCCTTAATAAATTCTCTGGTTCGCCTTTTAAACTACATTTCAGGTAATGCAACTTCTGAACTTGGCTTAATGATGGATTTCTATCGATCAAAGAGACAAACATGTCATGGAAGCTCTGCCATTCTTCATAATTACCCGAAAATGTGGGTAACTGTATTTGTGGGAGCTTCACTTCACTACCTGCACAGGTGACGTTCGATGGACTGACTTTAGAAGAACCCGCTGAGCTGGAACCAAGATCAACCTTCATTTTAGATTTGTAACTAATATAAATTTCTTCTAGGTTATCATAGATCTCTTCGGTAAAATAGGGGGTTTTTTCGCGTTCCCTCTTTGATGCAACTGATATAATATTCAAATGATTCTCGGTAAATTTCTTCCAACTTGCTTCTAAACATTCTAATTTTATTTCTATGTAAACGTTTGTCAGTCTCTCTTTTGGGGTCTTTTTATAATTTGAAAAACTTTTATTTATTTGATCATGTATCTCTACTTGCTGAGCAACGAATGGATCCATTTCTTCTATCATTAATTTTATTCAAAAAATTTTCTAAGTCCAAAGTGTATACAAATTTTTAATGAAATTTTTCTAAGTCCCATATGCATACAAAGTTTTATCAAATTTTTCTAAGTCCCATATGCATACTATTTTTTATCAAATTTTTCTAAGTCCAAGATCCATACTAATTTTTATCGAATTTTTTCTAAGTCCAGTATTTAATCAAATTTTTCTAAGTTAATATTTCAGCTAATTTTTCTAAGTCCAAGTTATCACAACACTGAATTTTTACAAGTCTTTAATGTCCACTTAGTTCACTTTACTCACGGTTTTTACAAGTCCTTTTATTCCTTTATTCCCGGGTTTCGGCACCAGTGGTGTCGCTGCGTACACTGTCACTAATTCACTATACTTGGATTCACTAATAAAACACCACTGCTGTTGTAAGGCATTTAATTAATCAACACACAGTAGTATACATGATATAACAAAAACAAAACACTAGCCAGTTATAAGTTCGAACTATTCTAACGTGGCGCCATCTAGTTTGCGATAAGGAACTAAACGTAACTAAACGACGGTATTGAACAAAAGCAATTACAAACACAAAAAATATAGTATTTAAATATAAATCATAATAATTAAATTCAATATTTCAAATCACATCAAATCTTTTCCAATGTAATTCCGAGTTTTACGTTAAACAAAAGTTAGATTACCGAGCGCTTGATGTAAATTCGAGCGTGTTTTATAGCTGGAAGTTTTCAAGAGGTGTTACTTTATACGATTTCTGCCAAAGGTCAAAGGGAATTGAGAGCTCTTTAAGGTTTGGCTCTGTGTCCGTGATCCAAAACCACTGCAAGTACTTGCATGAAGCATTTCCTATTAACGGTTTATTGTATACGATCGATTGTAAATAATACTGAAACCGTATTTACACACGATCATCTATACTAATATTATAAAGCTGAAGAGTTTGTTTGTTTGATTGATTGTTTGTTTGTTTGTTTGAACGCGATATCTCGGGAACTACTGGTCCGATTTGAAAAATTATTTCGGTGTTAAATAGCCCATTTATCGAGGAAGGCTATAGGCTATATATCATCACGCTAAGACCAATAGGAGCGGAGCAATGGGGGTGAAACCGCGTGGAACAGCTAGTATTATATATAGGTATGATACGTAAAATAAAAACTCTACATTCGTGATATAATTTTTTTATGCTCTTAGTCGTGTCCAGGTTTTTGATTTGTTCCTTAGACAATACGATTATGAACATACTTTCACATTGATTAGTTTTAGTTCAATTTCATATTTGATACACAACTACATAATGTTCATTTAATTTAAATATACCTTATGTTTTATGAAACTTTTTTAAGACGAAAATATATTATTATGAGATTAATAAACATTCATTTTTAAATAATACACGATAAAATTGCATTTAAATAAACGTGATCAAATAAATCGAATCCATTCGAAGCATTCATTTCCATTAATAGTAGATTTTATAAGTGGAACTAGTGGAGATGAAATGAAATAAATATACAGGATTTAAATGCTAATAACATTCACTTACTGAACGTTTTATATATTTGTTAAAATTGCTTACATTGAAAATTAATAACATAGCTTTCCCCGCAAATGTTGCTAACTTTTATCACTTAGGGGTATGAAAAATAGATGTTGTCCGTTTCTCAGACCAAGGCATGCACACAAAATTTCATGAAAATCGATCAAGCCGTTTCGGAGGAGTTTAAATTCAAACTACGCGACACGACATTTTTTTTTTTAATTAGAAGACAAAAAGTAAAATTCTAAGTAACAGTAATTTAAAAAGAATTCAATTTCAGTGTATTCATAATTCGTTTGGTTCCGTACCGTACAAGTTTTAATTGTCTTACGATTTCATAAGACGAAAGCAGGAGAACTTCGCGTCATGAATTTCGGCCCTCCTGGAACTAACTTCATTTAATTACTATTTAAATGAATTTCAATTTCCGTATAATTTGGATTTATGTTTATTACGAAAACAGCGCCGTTAATAATATTACTGGGATTAACTTTGTAATGAAAACCATGCGTAAGTATGTAACTATCTAACTTTGTGAATTGTGTAATAAATTCTTATCCTGCATACGATACGACGACAATTTTCATGTATGTATGTATTCAGTCCTTATTAGGTTGTAAAAATAAATAGTACAATAACATTATTCAGCCTTATTTGAACTCAAACAAACAAAGCGCCAGTGAGTATCACAAGAATATCATTTAACGTTTCTTACAAACTGACCACGAAATGGAAAAGCATTTCAAATATCACGTGTAAAAATCGTTGAGTTCGTTACTTGCCTGTCACGGACACACTACGAACTAGTTCAGCATAGGAGTTAGTTGAATAAGCCACTGGTCGCCAATTGACGTGGTCTTAAGTCGTTAAGTCGAGTCACAGGTAATAAGTTTCAAACTTCAAACACTCCATTTATCAGTGACTAAAGGGGCTGAAGTGTATAATATTGTATGGAAGCTTATGTGAAATTATAATTGGAATTATGTATCCATATAAACAAGGCATAAATCAATAATGGAAGATCATTTAAAGAGATCGATTTTAGTATAGAAAATCATAGGAAAACTTCCGTACAAAATTAGTAACCTAATCGAAAATATTATTACGATTAAAACAACTTTATATTGATTATTCGATGATATTTAATCTACATCCCATATGCAAAGCAATCATTCTATCCAATTTTTTTACTTTTTGCAACGATTGCATTACATTTGATATTCGCTAAATTTAATTAAAATTCAAATATAAAATTGAAAGCATAGCAACTATGTTGCAAAATTTGAGAGCACCTTCTTCCCACTTCCGCCCAAATGCGTTCATTGACGTTAATAAGGCTCCGCTAATAATACATGCTCACGAGCGCTCAACAAACTCTTAAATGCTCAATTCACATGAGGGCTGTCGACATGTTACCCTTTTCCCCTTTGTAGCCAATTACAGATAATTTTTACACGTGCTTTTACGTTACAACTTATTTTAATACATAAAATGTAATTTACTCATATCAAAGTGCACGTAGGCACGTACACGCAAAATTTAGTAATAGTATGTAATATGTTATAAACCGAATAAACATATCATGTTTTCATCCCACGTATGTGTGTTTACTAAAGAAAATTTCTTCCAAATATTTCCAGACTCTACGAAGATCCGCCTTACGAAAACACAAATCGCTCGAAGCGCTATAAAAAAAATATTACTAGAAATTACATCATCTTTGCTTGTTTGTATTGATAAAGTAATATTTATCCCCAATTTCTATGTGTACACTGAAGAACGTCGAGAAAATATTTTCATTCTATCCGCTTCATAAACAATACGATTATCCCGAAATAAAACTTATTACGGCACGTGGTCGTGATGGAAATTATTTTAAATACACGTACGTGATAATTTATACAAGGCCGAGTTAATTACAAATAACTTTAATTTGCAAAACAATTCGAGTGACAATTATAACACTTAACCATGCAATATTGAAGCAATCACTTTTTAAATTAACGACGCAATTAACCCAATTACAGATAATTACGGGCCAACCGCATGCGTATTTGAGCAAAGATAATTATGTTCTCAGTGTGCCATACTGCCTATGCCACGAGGAGAGCCAGGTAATACGTTTCCGGCAAATTCTACGTTCACCTGCTCGCTGTGCATTATACGACTATTAACATAGGCTCGATTAATCAAAGCAACTATCTTGGTGCATTCGCTCGCATCCATACTTAACTGTACACACGCACACAGACGTGGCCCTGTTAGTTTATGTACGCCCCCATAAAGAAGTGTGTTCTTCGTACACCCTAATAGGCAATAACTCATTAATACCGTCCTAAAACGTAACAATTTCCTGTGAAAGAGATTGTGTAGAGACATTACTGAGGCAGTTAACTGCTACGAGCTATCATTGAAATGGGAAACCATTACGCATTTATGTTTAATGATTATTTAAAGCTCCTCATAATTTTGCGAAATTCGTAATTCTTCCACTCGAATGTCTGGTCGTTAGGGATTCTTGCTGCGGTGAGGATAATTGTTTTATATTTTTTCTCCCTCCTGTATTCTCACGGTCCGTGTATTGTAACCGCAAAGCACGTAAAACTGAGACTCACGGACAAAAAGTTTAATTAACGTTAGCAAAGAGTTATATCGTTTGTTAAAAATAGTCTTTGCTATACTCCGTTCCATATCTTCACGAATGTTATCTGGGAAACGAGAATATTTCTAAACGTATTTCCCAGAATGCAAACAATTAAGAGGGAGGTTGTATTCTTTATTCTTTATCCGAACATCTTTGTTCGCTGCTGTGTGGAGAATTAAATAGCAGCTTGTTAGCGATAATGTTGCAATTCATCAGTGACTGGTTTAAATCCGCTGCGCAGCGAACATTGTGCAGCAATTCTTTATGTGTCGACAAAGCCATACATAGTACCTATGCTTTACTTAGTTGCGTATTGTTTATTCTCTAAATAATAGACGTTCATTGACTCTTGTTAGATGTGCGAAATGTTCTAGTTATTTTATGCACGTTTTACTGGAATGCCGATTTGTTATGGTATGCCTTTAGCTTTAATATTAGCATAGAGATCAACGTTCCCGCGCCAATGTATCTCCGACCACACATCAAAACCTCGAGTGCTCGTTTCCCCGCTTAGCTTAGTGGTCATTTACAAATATCGTTGCATGCAGCGATGCGAGACTCTCATATTTGTCTTGGCCCTGTAATAAATAAAGGGTGATTAACATTCTCATATAAACGTATGCATTTGCGTGTTGTTCGTTTGCAATTCCATAATTAAAATGAAAACTTTAACATTTTCCAATGGAATTAAAATTTCATCAATATATCAAACGCCTATCGGAGCGTTGTTATGAAATACAAATCGAGTTTTTGAAAAAACAAATGTTTTTTTTCATCGCAATTCGATATTTATTTTCACCAGAATGTTTTAAGCTTAAAATAGAACCTGTTATTGATGGAACTGTGTATCAATTTATAATGCTATTAAAATGCAAACTCTAGCTACGCGGTCCGCTAATCGGTGTTCATTTCCATCTATGTTATAATACCTGCAAAAACATGTTTACGTCACAAAATGTAACTTCACTAGCCGAGGGCGATGCACCGCCGTCTATATATCATCGGGACCCTCTCCTCTCCCCCCGTGTACCCCTCCTCTCTCCTCATTCGCACCCACCTCTCCACAAACATAATATATTTCCACGTTTTGGAGCTTGCAGCATCTAAAGAACGTAGAAAGAGTCAATGTGCAAGAAACTTAGCTAGCTTAAAGTATTTCATTGTGTTTGATTTAATATGGCAAAATCAAATAAGGAGGAAACGATATTGAAAATAAATAAAGTTAAGACCTAATTAAACTGCAACTAATATCGAAATGTAGCTAATAACAGTGAAGATGAATCCATTTAACCAAAAATCATTATCACTCTGTTCAGCCAATCATGAATTATAAGTGGTGTGACTAAGTCGACCTTCTTTTATGTATTTATAAAAAGATTATCCATTTATTATTTTGTACAAACAAACTATACAGTGACTATGAAAAAATGATACCAATACCCTTGTATTGGTATCATTTTTTCATAGTCAGATTTAAATTCAGTATTTTGTCGTGGCCTCGTAGCACACCTACGCGCCTCCACGTCTTATAATAATATATGTGTCATATTATTTTAAGCATTTATACATAACTAGATGCATGTCCCGATTCTGACCGATTAGATTATAAAATTTGTTCTTAATTTCTAAACATTATATGGTAGGCAATTCAAAATCATTAAAATCTATTCAGTTGTTCTAGACCCATGAAAGTGAACAGTAGCTGTAGGTAATATAACAACAGATTATTATTATTGACGTTCCTAATCTTAATTGAATCGTATTGCACATTAAAAATGATCACACAAGGCTAATGGCATTACACACTCACAAATAAAAATTGGTTATTAAAATTATATATACTTAAAATAAACTTTCACTACTAGATTCCCCTAGTGAATTCACAGTCCTTTTCTATCATAAATAACATTACCATTATAAACTTGTATCTAGTTTCTTTATCCTTTTTAATAATAATTAACAATTGAACAATTAAAAATTGCACTTCAATAATAAAACCAAACCGAACGTTTGTCCGTAGCATGAGCTTATTTATTTATCCAGCGAACTAAACTCATCGCGGGAAAATCTCGCTAGACGGCACAGATAATATAATCTAATACTAGACGGTAATAATAATAATCAATTCCACACATAGCTTTATTACGATGCCGAGCAAATACAGTAAGACCTCATTCATACGAGAGTTAAAAAAGCGTTGCGTTAAAACCCGGCGTTGGCGCTTTTTAAACGTTCTCTCTGTGGTTGTTCATACTAACGCTTTAAAATCACTCATGTCTCGTCTCTGGCTTCAGTAAGACGTGGAAATGGTTTCTGCTAAAATAATTACGTAATGTCAGTTGCGTAATATCTTTATGATATTTATATTATTATACTTGCTTAGAATTCCTCGGAAAGTTTGTTCTTAATAAACCACTTGTAGGTACCTACTTAGGTATTTGTTCAAACTCGTCATCGATAAACATGTTACTTAAAGGAATATGATAAAAATACCTACTGTTTTAATTTTTATATGTTAGGTATATTTGAAAGAAAGAAAGAAGGAAAGATTGGCACTAGCGATTTGTGTTATTAAAAGACGAAAAAGAAAACAAAAGGCATTCTGGGTACATCCTCTGAATGAACAGAGATACTTAAAAGGGCAGTTTGTGACACTGTACGAAGAGTTAAGTCAATACCCCGGAATTTTTTTAATTATTTTCAAATGTCTATAACGATTTTGAATACAGGAACGGACGAGACTCCACATCTATAATTAATAGTTCGGGATCAACAATCCACGACATCGTATCGATTTTCTGATGATTATAAGCACAACAAACACGTGCTACCGCTGAGCGAGCGTGCGGCATACTGAACGCAGCGCCGGCGCTTTTTTAGCGCTCGTCTGAAAGTAAGAAGTTTCCTATGGTCTATTTTATTTAACGCCCAACGCCGAGCGTTGAAAATAGAACACTGCGCGATAAAAAAGCGTCGCGCTTTAAAAGCGCTGACATGTGAACATATACTTGGGAATGCATTTGTTCTATTTGGACGCTTTTTTAACGGACGTTAAAAAAGCTCTCGTGTGAATGAGGTCTAAGTGTGGGTATTATGCAAAGCCGATGCCGCATGTCTGGCCGATGCATGGAGCCATTCGGGAACATACTTTTGTTTTCATGAATTCCGCTCTGCTATTTTAAACTTTGTGTCTAAAATAACAAATTGGTTTGAATTCAGGTCTAGTTTCTCCTCTTACCTCGTTCGGTGGGCCTGACCATGACCATGACCACCACCATTATAATATTTCAGCACGGAATTCACATTGTAAGTATTTAAATAATTGTAAATTTAAAATCCATTTACTAAATTTCAAGCTTTTATTTATACACTAATTGATTTCTCTATTTCATTAATTATTTTAACAAATAACTAAATAATACAAAACAGAATAAATGCCAGCAATGCATAAAATATTGTAATCTCTGTAAATCCACAATAATTATGCCACTACCGCAACAATATGATACAAATTACACTGAAGAAATTATTAGCGTTAACGTATTAACAAGAATGAAGAAATGATTGCTTATCCGCTTATCCGTACACAGGTCTTATACCTTAATTATGTCTCAACATTTGCCTTCGCATTTCCAATACTACGTGTATTTATTAGTCATGAATTCGCACAATGTGACGAAATCATTAAATCGTATCTAAAACGTTAGCTGTCTGTCGCATTCTCGCGATACCGCGGGATTTACTAGCTCGGAGGCTTTGTGCGGCGAAATAAAATGGCCCGTGGAGAAATCCGCATAGTATTAGGCGAACGTTAGATTTATGTCGTGTATTCAATTTGTGTGAAAGCTATCGATGCAAGGGACGGTGTGTTTGTTATGTTAAATGCAGTCCTTTGTATTAAATAAAAACATGAGTTCGTTTTTACTTACATTGAGACTTTATCGTGTTGTATCGATATTAATTGTACAACAATATTATAAACGAAAAGCCGTGTATGGAAATATTATTCCCTATTTGAATTTTGAATGTTATCGCTAGAGAAATATCGGTTTAACAAATATTTAGGAACAAAACTCCTTCTCGCAACCGCTTTGCAATAACAGTATTATTTCGCTTGAACAACTATAAAGGATAAACTCACGCCGGAATCTACATAACTTACTTGTAAAAAGAGCAATATATTTGCACGAATAGTGACACTAAAATCATTAGCGCGTAAGAGGTCGGGGCTTGGGAGAAAACAGAGACAAAAGGGGAAAGTACGGCTTCGCTCCGACGATGTATTAAAGCACAATGAGTGTTATATTGAACATTAGTGCCGAGTAACGACGGGCGAGTCTCAGTAACTCCCTATACTGCCTCACAAAGTCTGTTTTCTTCGCGATATCGCCCTTTCGGGTCGCTGAACGACTTATTAATTTTATATGATATCATCATAAAGGGAAAATATGGAGTTCTTACTCTACTTATTGATATTAATGATATCTTTATAAATATCGTAATATTGTTTCTCGTATTTGGCAGAAAATAAATTGAGTAATATTACAATAACCTTAACCTTGGAAAGGGTAACGTAAACAAATGAAGGCACTCAGCAATGAGGGGAAGCTTTGTCGTCTAGCCTACGGCCACGTTGCGCAAAATAAACAGCGTGATATTGTTCACCTTATTTCTTATTTGTATTTACTTTAATAAATCCCTTCACACTTGTAAATCCACTGAAAATGACCCTTTTTCTGCTCGTGCCTATATATGACCAAAAATCACATCGCGGAGAGCTGCTTCAATAAATTTCTATCGTCGTTGGCCTATTTAATGTATGGTAGATTATATAAGCAGTTACATTTTTCTATACCACTTTAACAAACCGAACTACCACATGAAATGTAGATAACAGCATCATCTATAAAAGTTAAAGTAAAAACTAAAAACATAAAATTCCAAGCAGAAAAGACGCGCTATTCCGTGATCAAGAGGGCGTCATTCCCGCATCTTTTCCACATCATTTGCTCCGGTTACTCGCATCACACTCACGGATAACAAAACCCGCGTATATATGTCACTGGTGGACCGTTAATGCTCTCGCATCATTGGAGACTCACCAATTTACGCGAACAACGCATTTTCTTATCGAAGACGCCTAATTCGACGTTTTCGCGGTGCGTTAAGCTTAATCTTTAATAATTTTCGACGTCGCGTCTGCTCAGCGCCTTTCGTCCTAATGTTAATTAAGTCAATGAAATTACTTTATCACATTCTCTGGCTTCTGAAATGGAATTACGTCACGCCGGTATTGTTCAAGATGCTTCTAACTCGACAATTTGTCGCAAACTGACGTAACTTACGTTAATTATTTCATTTCGCTTACGTAACATATGCAGCTATGAAATAATTTACGTGTGCAAAAATATGAATGGAAAAGATAAGACACATAAAAAATAATGTGGATTAAAACGCAGCAATCGTTACACGCTGCATCATTTCCCCGTCATTTGACGTCTCAGCGTTTACACACGACACCCGAGTGGAGTCAGCGGGCGTTTGTCACTAGGTCGTTAGCGCCACGAGTTATTGGAAAGAAAATTGTGCTGACTTTGTCGCCCGCCGCTTTTATCTCAGGTTAAAAACTGGCTCGTTATGAATCGTCGTGACGTCGAGACTTGTTAGCGCGGATTGTGTGCATTTTGCACGCTGCCGCACGAACTATGAACCATTTTGACACAAGATATTATATACTCAAGCGCTTTTCGACACGTTTTTACGATTCGCTTGAATGGTAAGAAGTTTTGAGTAAGAGTGAAAATAAGTCAGTCTTTGTTTAATATATAAAAATTACTTTTATTTTATTTGAATTATATAGGTTTATAGTTGAGCATAATGCACGAATGATTACTTAAATAAAATAAGCCAAGGTAGATGTTTAATTAAATCCTTCATAAAGCATACACGTTTATACTTAAATCTTGTTAATAAAGCAAAGAAAAAGAGAAGCCAAAGTGTCGCAATAACTCTACGCCTGCACCCGGTTTGTTTGGTTTAAGTTTAAATGCGCTCTTGATATAATCTGAGGACAAAGGCAGTTCGTCTTACTACGCCGCAATGGGTGCACGGCTATTAATTATTTGCCTCTGACTCCTTTCTGACAAAAGGGGCTTGCGAGTGTAAGATGCTCGTGAGATGATATCGCGTCACTGGAATCTTACATATTATAATATTACGTATAATTTATATTTCTTGATCTTTGTAGCGTATCAGATTTTGGAATCATACTTAACACATCTGCAGTAAACTTTGTATAAATAGTATACTTTTATAAACTTGTGTTTGGAATATGGTTTTTAATCGTAAATGCTCAATGCTGCGTAAATATGTAGCTCTCATGATTAGGTAGAGCTAAACTTTAGTTTTATAGTCGTACCCTCGTAATTAGCTTTTTTCTGTAAAAGACACAAAAATTAGAGCGACATGTACATAGTTAAGTTTGCTGCATAGTAAAAGGGGTCGTAGTTAAAGGTTTCCTGCATAAAAATAGTAATTTAAACATTTCCATTCAGTCTACGTGGGTAGCGTACTTTTTAACTATATTTAGATATTTAGTATGTAATTATGTGTTTATGTTTCTTTATTTTATAATAATTATTTTTTTTTTATAATAATTATCATTTTAGTTTGAGTGGGACCTATTACTAGTGGCTTATTTTTAAATTTTATTTTTGTATGATTTGGACGTTATGGATATTATATTTTTCATAAATCACTAATATTTTTCATCCATCGTAACTGTACTTTCAGTAATAACGTACAAACCTGTCTCACTATTCGCTGAAGCAATTTAAACGAGCTTATATTTCAAACAAGAGTCATTAGTACTAAACTCATATAAGACCAACTAAATGTACTGAACATTAAAGTTTGATTGACTTTTCATGGTAGTGGGCAACTTGAGGGCCCATTAAGTTTACTGTAGAGCTGTGTTCCTACACAAGATACTCAGACCACTCTTGATAACAGTCATTTGAAATAAAACTAAGTCTATATATTTGGTCGTTACATCACTAATTACAAGCTCCCCTGACAATGCGTAGAATTTGTGTTATCTCAGAAGAATGTCTCGTAACTTGTTATCTATATATTAATACGTGATGGCTCGTCGTATCGTTAGTATTTTTGTGTGTTCCCTCCGTGTACCACCATACTACGTATATCGTTCTTATTGTTTGTCTAAAAGGATTTGTAACATTTAATAATACAATATTCACGTAAGCTTAAATAAAGAGAGTCGATAGAAAGAAAACTTTGACTATGATTTTCGTCAATATGGATTAGAATTTTTCTGTTATCATTATTATAGTATTCCATATAACATCATCACACCTACCATGCCCTACAGACCTACAATGTTATAAAATACTAGCGGTCCGCCCTGGCTTCGCCCGTGGTACATATTTCGCAATTAAAGGTAAGGTAAGGTAGCCTATGTTCTTTCTCAGGGTCTAAAGATTATCTGTACCAAATTTCATCAAAATCGATCCAGTAGTTTATGCGTGAAAACCATACAATACATACATACATACATACATACAAACCTTTCCTCTTTATAATATTAGTATAGATATCATACACGTTACCTATTCGACAGTTTACAATTTTCAAAACATCCACGATGAAATAGAGCATAACTAAAATTTAAACATACATTATCTATCGCTCCACTTTAATTTTACTTCGAAGATATTTTAAAACTTGGCAAAATCCCGTCGAATTTGCAAATATTGCTGCGAATATCGTCAGCGGAGTTACTTTCCGCGCCTCCTATCTGGCATAATCCTTAATAGAGTTCTCCAACTTCATAACACTTTGCCTACAAACTGAAACTATTAATTATATTTTCTTTCGCAGAACAAAAAGTCGCAATGCAATACTAAACTCTATGTTGATAAAATTAAAATTTATTTCAATGGTAAGAATTCAATTTTAAACTTTACCTTCGTACGAAAGTTAAACACTATATTTTGACCGCTTGTCTAGACCGCTTATTAGTGACCGCTTGAAGTAAATGATATAGTTAGTAGTGATTGGCACCTAAAGATAAATTCAATGCTTGCTTTATTTCCATTTGAATACTATGAAAAGGTTTTGTTATTCAATAACCTTTATTCATTATTGGCCATATTTGGCTTCACCAATGGAAAATATATCGTATTGAAACGGATTTTAGATTTTATTATGTACCTATTCTTTAACAACAATTATTTGAACATTGGATCCACGAATAAATGAAATTTTCATTAATTTTCAATTGTTGTTAGAGAATTATTAGACATGTTTTTCTCCTTATTAATATTTCGTCAATCATTGTTAATATTAGGTACTTGTTAAAACAAAACAAGATATTACTGAAACAAAAATACATAAGTAATAATATAATAACCATGAAATTGCGTCGACGAAATACGACGGGAACACAATTAGTAATTTTAGTATATCGTTATTTTTACGTGAAATCGATATTTCTCGCTGGTTTTGACAGATTATACTTATTTTCATCATCATTATATCTTGCCTATAGTATCCAATTAGTATAATAAAGCGGAAATAAAACAGATATAAAAATAATGAATAAATCATTAATGTATTTTTAACCACATTTAAGCGTACTGACTTTTAGAGTGTTTGTTTCACATTAAAATGTTAAATTTTAACATATTCATCTGAACATAATGACGCCAAAAGAAGTATTATATAAACTGCTTTATAACTTTACACAGTAGAACTGAAGTTAAAGCGAGATCGTGAAAAAATCTTGTTCTAAAGCTACTCCGTCTTAATCCCACGAATGACTAATTAATTACTCTTTCTTTCTCCGATCGTTTTTATGCACTGGAAACTTACCTATTAACTCTATATTTGTGTTAATGGAAAAAAACGATTTCATAATTAATTTACATCACAAATATAGTGGTCTATGGTAGGTAACTGTTTATTATCTAGTTTAGTTATAACAACATAATAATATATGTACTACTATAAACTATTTCAGAAATAATAGCCGTCTGAAATAAACATATCTAATATTCAATATCACACGTGCTTGTTTCAAGTATTTCAACACTTGAAACAAGCACGTGTAATACGAGTATTAACCTAAACGATAAAATATTAACCAAAAAATAGACAGTAATCGACGCCTCTTAAATAGAAACAATATAAGTTCATTATTTAGCTGTTGAAATAAGTCCAGGCCCTAAATATAATATACGAAAGAAGATTGCTATTTATATAAGCGGGGGAAAGGTATTGCACTTAATGTTTTTAATATTGTTATAAAGAGATATATATTTTGTCGATAAACTGAAAAACTACTAGAACGATTAAAAAAATTACCACTTCGTAACTACATGATTATACAGAGAGATGTTATGTATATGCTTGTAGAGTGCACCGTACCATGTTCTACTTATATTTTATTATTTTTTTTTTTGTACTCATGTACGAGAATTGGCCACTTGTAGGTAAAATACATATCGTCATGTCGAAGCTAAATCACTTGCGATCGTTAGCATCACATCTATTTTAATCGTCAGAGATATGAATTTTTAAAGCTTTCCAGGAATATTCAATTTATGAACTATGAAACTAAAATGTTTAGACACAGCCCGCCCGCAGGTGGAAATCTATTAAAAACCGTTCGGCTTTGAACGAAGTACAGTGGCGAAACCGCTCCGTGACACATTTTTAAATCTAAGCACATTTCCCGATTTTCACGTTTTAGCATGAACTGAATAAATAAATAGAGCCATTGACGCAATTGCTATACGAAAGCTTTTTAACAGTTTTAACACAACACTTTTTGTTCGTGTTGATGTCACTTAATTGATTATTATCGATTGAGCTGCGTTTGATTTAATTATGGAATCTTGTTTGTGGGATGTTATAACAATTTTTTTATTTATTAATAATTAATTTTAAATTTTATTTTTTTATTAATAATTTTTTAATTAATAATAAATAGCGAACCTAAGTATAATAAAAAAATGGTTGGCATTTTTATATATTATATTGTCTAACGCTAAAGTTTTATTTCCAGATGACAAAAATGGTCCATAATAACGCCTCCCACGAAGTGATGAAATTCTGCTGCCACAAAGGTCCTCATTAATTTGCAGTTAAAAAGTCATTAATCGAATGGATGAATAAAGGTGATGAAACAAAGGCAGATTGTGGATCCCTTCATGGAAAGACAGTAAGAACGAACTGCTAATGAACATTCAAAGTTTAAGCCGGCGCTAAAGTTGAACCTACTGTTAAATTCTGTATAAAGATACGATTATAATGTTTGCTTTACAAGTCAAAGAACAGAGCTCTGTAAAGATCGTTTGTATTAAAACAACGTAAAACAGATGTATCTCAGTTTTCGGCGTTGTTAATATTACACCCAGTGAGTTGGAATATTTGTGAATTCGGTGAAAATTTTAATTAAATGCTAATCCTGGTACTAACATGATAAACATACAAAATAAAGAGGCTATGTTTATAGTGTATATATGCTTATAGTGCAGGTCGCTCATACATTTCTTTCCTTGATACGCAGTGCCTTACTATTCCGGCCTATTTCTCTGTTTTTGGACCCCGCTTCAGCTAATTTTAAGCTTCTAGGTCGCGTATAAACTCACTGTTTACGCCTGTCGCCTGCAAATCAAATTACCGCCCGAACCGTCCGACTGGGTTCGAACGCTAATTGTACATTCAAATAATAATTATGGGGGACAGTATTTACCGTAGCAATGCGAAAACATGCCAGCGACACACAATTTTGTATTTCAAATGTATATTCCAACGAAAGATTCGTTAAATTGATTTTATTTCGTTTCGATGTAATTTCATTTGGACGCAATTGCGTTAGAGTTATCTAATTTTATTCGATTTGAATATTTCATGTCACTTTTTGCTTTTAAGAACACACTAATAAAGGTACGTTTTACAAGGTAACATCATTAGTGTTTGTAGAAATCTAAAAATGAAATTTAAGATATGAGCTGGCACAGCGAGGCGCTAATTGGAATCCTGTCCACGCATCTAATTTTTCAAGTTATTTCTGGAGTCGTTAGCAGATTGAAAAAGGAAAAGGTAGTGATGGTATATTTTTAACTTTTAGGTTTAAGCTTCCTTTGAGCTTATCGTAATCTACTCATATATACTTAAATTAAATAGGATTCAAAATTAATGTGCCTAAAGATTACACATTTTATAAGAAACTAAATATAAGAACGATAACAAAAATAAGAATTTTGTGATAACATTGATGTTAATAAAAAAGGCTTGTTTTGTCTTACTTGATTTACGATTTAAAATATTTTTAAAATCAATATTGTTTTAATCACGGCAAGAAAATCTTGAATTTAATGTATAAAAATAGAGTATCTAATAATATGAAATAGTGTCCCATAACACATTAAAACCCTCAAAAGGGCCTCGGCGTGTTGGATCCGTGTCCCCACGTATCCTAACCCCAAAAGACCGGGTACCGTCCTTCTGGTGGTACCCGAGTATTATGGAGATGAAATAAGTAAGAAACTGAAACACACATCTTAAAACAATTCAAATTCCCACAGAAAAATCTAATACCTATATATTTTACATACATGTTCAAAAATTCATATTCATATTATCGTCGATATAACGTTATTCGCGCTATCATAATATCAGTACAAACCCGTAACCAAAACTCAGTACATACGTACGCCAATATACTAATCAGTCTGGAGCCCTAAGTATGAGGAAGCCGCTGACATAAAAGCAGAATGTCGTGTTAGCTATCAAATGTAGCAAAGATTATCCAGCACTGTGTGACTGTAATTACTCCTCTCGCCGAGGCAGATTAACGTCCCTAGCTAGTTAACTAAGAGGGTAATACGTTGACAAAATAAACGGAAATTTGCAACGATTCGTCACCTCAATCTTGGAGCTTAATGAACCCAATTGATGATCCCCGTACATAAAATACGCAATCCTGAAGCTGGATGTACGTTTATTTTATTATCATGAGTTTCTCGGAACGAGAATTACATAGTTTTATTATGTGGCACTGAAAAGCTTTTATCTATGCAGATAGACTACATATTTTATGTAACTAATCGATATCTTGAAGTTATGTCCTAATTTTTTTATTATCTCTCACAGATGAAATTTAAAGTTTAGGATATTGATTCTTACAGCTGGGCCTACATAATATCTACAACATCAAAAGTTATTGCACAAAAAGAAGTCATACAATGTTCTTATTAATACCAATGCCAACCCTTATTGAACATTAATTAATTTCAACGAATAATGCAAGCTGCAAAATCATTGGTGTCTTAAAGCTGGGTAATTTTCACAAACCTGACAAATTGCCTATTGTTTCATAAAATTTAGGGACAATGCTTCGTTTTGTGGATTTATTTTATAGTCTAAAAAACGAGCCAACTAATTTCATCCATTGTTAGTTAATAAAGAACGTGGTGGGCGAAATTCTTGATAATTACGAAACTGCTTCAAATTTTAATGAATTTTTATTTAAATTTAAAAATACATCATTTATATTTTAGTACAAAACAATCTTAAATATAGAACATTATTTTAATTGTCTTAAATGTAGAATTAAAATAACAATAAGACATAAGATTTATTATCGCCAGAAAGGTCTTAGAAGTTTGAACTTTAGCTATCAGCCGCAGGCCATATCTCAAAAGCCTTTAACTAGAACTAATGACATTTACCTTGCTCTTTAAACAAATTACACGAATTACTTTTATTCAAGTTTAAGCATTGAAACCGACAATTCTCTTAATATTTTTAAGTGCCTGAAAAAACATTCTTTCGCGTTTTATTGAAATGATATATTTTCAGAATATAAAAAATAATCTAAATTTATGTAGGTACCTAGTTTTCTTGCAATAGTTCTTATCATTTCGTATCAACATTACTTACACGTTAGTTTTCCTATACGCTGCTTTCTCACATAACAAAAACTCAAGACGCTGGAAATACAAGTCATCTAAACAATGTGGCTCAAAACTCAATTTGAGGGTTCGTGAAATGAGTGATGGTCTCCAAAGGAAGCGGAACCCTCGCCTCCTGAGAGACGCTATTATTTGCCTAATGCCTTTTGTGGGCGCAATTAACAGCAGGATAGTTAATGCGACGAACTAGTGTAGGCGACATCCTCACGTGCTAATGCTTTATGATTTGGCTCTGTGCTCTAATTAAATTAAACTTAAAAATTAATATATGTGCCTAACGTGTGGCTGATAAAGCAAATGTAACAATGAATTGGATTCTAACGAATTTAATGAATAAAATACACACTATTACCTTTTTCAATAATGATCAAAGCGTAAACAACTTAGTACATTGATACATTCAATCTAACGCAGATTTATAGTAAATTTATTTGTTTCGTCCCATAAAGCCTTAGTAACCTTGGACCTAACCTGATCTTGATCTGTGTCGCGTGGGCGGCGCCATTCAATACAGAGATCGGCTTTTCTAGCTTGCAATAGAGGTTTTATTTATTCTTCTATGGAGCATAAGCAAAACTACAATCGTTGACTTGACTCTTTTCATACTATACAACTTGTATTATCTGTACCATATTTCATTTTGTTACGAGTAAAGTATATATACTTAATACTTTTTACACTTTCGCTTTACCAGCTTTCAATTTAGTTAGTATATGATGCATAGTATTTTCTTCACTACATAGTATATAACAAAGTCGCTTTCTCTGTCCCTATGTATGCTTAAATCTTTAAAACTACGCAACGGATTTTGATGCGGTTTCGAATTTTTTAATAGATAGAGTGATTCAAGAAGAACGTTTTAGTATATAATTTATTATGTTTTAGACAAAGCGGGCGAAGCTGCGGGCGGAAAGCTAGTAATATTTAAATAAATTGAATATTAAGTAGGTACCTTATCATCTTTTTACATAATATAAGACACACGTGAAGAGTTACACGTGAAGAGAAGTATTTCATGGAACCAACACAAGTTTGGAATTAATAATCTGATAAGATATCGACACCCACGCGTTTTCGGTTTTCATTGTGATTAAAAATATTTGTCAAATAATATTGAATTAGTTAGAACCCAGGTTTGATATTATTATAAAATAAGCACGTTTATTTAGGACAATATCATTGTTTAGGATCAGTGGGTTTTGGACCCGTTTTCCTTTTAGTTCCAACGTTGTCGTAAAACCATAAAGCAAATCTAATTTTAGGGATCATAACAATATAAATAGGATATTAAATACCTTCGACAGCTCCTCATAAGAAAAAACCTTACTGTTTGTTTAATAAAAGTATTTTTTATAGTCGTATGTAAGTATTTTAAATAGGTTTTTCGTTTATAGCTAAATTCAAATGTTTAAAATCTTATCATCTTATATAAATTCGTATAATCAAACCATCAAAAAATTATACCACTACAATCATCCCACAATAATGTTTACTAAAGACTAATCCAATCCACAAATTAGTTTATATTATCCTCAGTTAATAGTTGTATTAAGAAAATTACATCCGAGCTATCTTATACTTAATGTGGAGATGAAAGTGTAGGTACTTACATCTTAATGAGAACTGTCAAATCGGTTCAGACGGCTGGCTACTTTATTAACCTAAACCACGTACATGACGAAATTGGAATACGTGATGTTTATTTCGTTTCGATTAAGCCTTTATTAGCGCAAATAAGCGACGCTATAACGTCTACACATGTCCTCATATAATAAAATGTTATTTTGTTACTACAGGAATCTAAGTAAAAAATGTATTAGTATTTTTAATGTCTTTAAAAGTCAATTGAGCCATAGTATATGATATTTTTGGTGAGCTATAGTTTTCCAGTCGTAACTATATTTATTTATAACTATTACGTTTCTTACTTATTACTTTTATTGAATTACATTTAGAGTTTTGACTCATTATTTATCTTTATTATACCAAAAATAGCTCTATTCATTAATTCGTTCATGCTCTCATTAGCAAATGTAGGTATACTAGATTTCCTGTATAGCTTTCTATTTTTAGTACTTCTGTTTTAGAAAACCTCGTCTCGTTGTTAATTACATTCAAGCAGGGTACACTTCCAGTGCTCAATTACACGTTCAAGTCAAATTAAGCGGTCATTATAGCTACATGTATATAAATTAAGAGTTTAGAGATTAGATTTATCCTTGTAATCGACATCAAACCTGTTGAGTGTCGTTTGTCACTTCATTATTAAACTGATAAGGATAGAAGTGCAACAAGGGAGCAAAGCACACTGGAAATGTAAATTCGGCAAAATAAATCGACGACAGCGATACCTATCGCCAAACTCGCACAAGAATTGAGGAAAAAGATCCATTTAAATGCAGATTGTCTCCAGTAATACTTCCATTTGTTTTTGTCTCGGAAAGCCACCTCTGAGATACGATTGCGACCCGTGAAAGGTTTTGTGGCCTGCGCGGAGGCTGAACTACACGCCGCAGCCTTTATTCGCTTACGTGTAATAAATTCTGAATTTCATCTTACTTTAACTCGATTTTAAGTATAAGTTGTAAAATGAGTGAGATGTGAATATTTTGTACACTGAGTTATACATTTGCAGGCTAATTGTTTATTGAGAATTTAAGCTTAATGAATAATAATTTTATAACTAGGTAATGATTTTATTCTTTTTTAAGAATCGACGTAGAATAATATTTTAATAATTATTATTTTATATATCTATTGACAGAATATACAAACCACAAAACTGTATATGTATGTACGACCATAAATAGTACCCGCTAATCATGTGGGAATATCCTGCTGATGGATGGTTAGCAACAAATAAACAGAAGTCAAAATGTACAATGACAATAAAAGTCTGCCTTTATTTGAGTATTCCCAAATGTCTAATAACTGATTTCAGCGTCAGTTTTTTTCAATTTTAAATACAAAATGTCACAATGGACGGTACCTACTTTAAATATCAGCTATTTATTCTGCGAAAACGAGTCATTTTATCAATGAAAAGGTAAACCGATACAGCTATTTTGCCTCGATTACCTACCTACTTACAAAACATAACAATACAATTTCCTTATTTTAAAATAAAATCCCTTATTTTCTTCTTTAACATTGTAAAAGGACGAAAATAATTTCAGGAAATTGTTTGTATAGACAGACTCATCTGTTACTGAGCCAATAATATTGAGAGGAAATTGTTAAACTTCATACATAAGGAAGGAGTTTCCGTCTTAATAACAGGATGCTGAAAACTTTTACAGGTGATAAAATATATAAATATCAAGTAAATATCACTCAAACATGAAAAGAGCATTTTATATTATGTTTCGTAAGAACGCTTATTTTCTTAGATTTCGTGAAAATAAACTGATAATTCAATCACATCTAAAACAAAAGATCGATGAGATTAAAAATGCCTTAAAATACATTTCACCACGAACATTAGGGCATCGCTTAGTAACACAAACTCTTAAAACCTCCATCCGGAGAGAAACACGGAGCAGGCACACGGGCGCATTTTATAAAGTTAACGATAACACGATTAAGGAAGTAGTCTTAGAAAGTTCCACAACTTTCCGGGAACGGGCAGCGCTTGATTGAATAGTGTGTGCTTAAATATACTTCGAGTTATTATGAGAGTAAATTATTGGCGGGTCAGCTTGGGATCGAATCACAAACACTTTTTGTTGATCAGACATTCAATGGTGTCTGCAGAGAGTTCAGAACCGGGGGTGCGTAAAATTGTTCGTGTCGTTTAAGGTTTGTATACTTCATACTCTTAATCCTAATAATACTAATCAGAATTTATTTATGTAGGCATGTATTTATGTACACATATTTTCAGATCTACGGTAAATTAAAATGACTGACAAGAAGCAGAAAAGGCACTGTCCTGAAACTGAAGACTTGATATTATTATCTTCACTTTCAGGACGATAAAATACAAATACAAGGTTATCAATACGCATTATAAGGACCGTATGCACCTTATAATTACTTCAATTACCGTTCAACAAGATGAATATAATAACAAAGCAATTATCTCAGCGAGCGCCTTGTCCGTAGCATTGTAGTGATAAATCAAGATAGCATCGTGTATGCTCAGTACATAACAGATATACATATATAATTGCTGTACTATCCTCACAAAGCACAACTTCAATTAATTACCCCTTATCCAAATGTTATGGTATCGGAAACTGCGCTAGCTCTATCCAAACCGATGTGGTTAACCGAGTTAGGATTATGAAATTATGAAAATTTAGTCATTCTTCTATGAATAACATTGTATAGTATAAAAAGTACATAAAGATTTTGACTTTTGTCAATTTATAAGTTTCTTATCATTAAATATCTAATCTATCGGCTAGGTTATAAGAGATATTCAATGTATCTCGGAGAACATTTTTTTGCCTTGAGATATTTCGTCCATATTTCGTCAATCATGTTAATAAAATATTTTTAATTTCTATTCTTTTTTAACCTAACACAAAATTATTGAAAAGGACGGTCACGACGGAATATAATTTCAGCAAATAATTAGATAACAGTATAAATCTGTGGCATCTTCTTTCTTTATATATAAAAATGAATCGCAAAATGTGTTGGTAAGCGCATAACTCGAGAACGGCTGAACCGATTTCGATAATTCTTTTTTTATTATATTCCTTGAAGTACGAGGATGGTTCTTATGTCGAGAAAACGTAAATACGTACCACGGGCGAAGCCGGGGCGGACCGCTAGTTTATTATAAAAACAATACTTTCACTATTTATTGAGTATTAGCCAGCATTAGCTCTTGAAGACAAAACTTGTAGAAGTAAAACCTCATACATCGACATTATGTATAGACTATCTTAGAATTCTTGAATAAATTCATACATTTTTGGATATTAAAATTTATTAAAAGTAATATCACACTTAATTGCTGGGTATGAAATGAATAACATATACATCATGCAAGTTAAAACCTAGAGAGATCGGTTGCGGTCGGCCATCGAACAGGTTAACCTTTAAATAATATTCTACAAACGAAGTTGTTAAATTGTACATGAAATCGATGATTGAAAATATCGGCACGGCCGTACTGCGGATGTTATAAACGTGCAAATACCACGTAATCAATCGTATTATTTGACAGTTACGTATTCTGAGGCATGTGTGTGAACCTGTCATCATTTATGGAAATTAACGCGTCGTTATAATATTTTATACATTAAGAGGGTTTACGCGGTCCGTGCGCTGTTTGGCTCAAATATGTGATTTTTCAAACCAGATTGTCCATCAACCACTTATCTTACAAACATATGAATTACTAATAATTTTAGGAAATTTTATTGTCTATGTAGTTAGTTAAGAGTTTTTTTCAATTAATACAGTATTTCTGAATACCATCAAGATAACTGAGCCGATGATTACTTGATTTCACTTTTAGTGTCAATTTCGAAGCTAAAAATATCTGAAATTGCTGACAGATCTAACACACAATTATTTTTAACTAACTGCAAAAATCCTTATTAAAATAGTTAGTTAAAAGATTTTTTTATTTTGGACTCCTAATTTACGAAATTAAAATCCGAACAATGTGAATTTTTTTAGAAATTATAGTCGACAAAATGATTATTTTCACCAAGATATTTGACTTTATTGAATATAATTTATACATATTGCAATTAAAGAATGTCTTACTTATAAGATAAAATTTAAAAAATCAACTAAGGTACCTCTATTATTTTTCTACAAATTTTTTTAAAGTACTATAAAACACTGCGCGCGACCCGATCAGCGTTCCCAACCGTACGATAATTATCGTACAAACACGATAATTTGGTGCCTACGTACGATGTACGATAGCATGTTATTATCGTACGCTGATTTTACGATAATTTCTATCAGGCAAAATTCGAGAATTTATATTATTTCACCCATACAAATATGAAATTTTGACGTGTATCATATCGAACTTTCATGGGAACAGTGAAATTTTGTCAGATTGAATTTTAAACTTGGCGCGTTTATTGAACATAAAGTGGAAATGGAATCGGTTCAGGTCTGTAGTCTGTACCACGCGTAAAACCAAAGAGTATAATGAATAATAAGGCACTTAAAATTTAAAAAGTTTGGGTTTCAGTGTCCCGTTGATTTGACAGCGGTAGTTAAACAAAGATTAACTATACAGAACTTGCATACTTATCAATATTACAATTTATATGATTTATTTATTTATAATTGACTTTATTCTAAAAAGTACGATAATTTCGAACGAAAAACGCCTAATGTACGATAATTTTACGCCCCTGGTACGATAATCAGCTCACTTCAGGTTGCTAACACTGGACCCGATTAAAATCAGTCGGCAGCGAGCCTTTCCAGAGAGAGGACATGTTGCTCGGCGCTCTCCTGCGGACCTATGCTGTTCATAGTAAAAGGATAGCGCAAGCCGCGATCTATCGTAATAGATCGCGGAGTTTTTGACTTGCGTTAAATAGAATATGCGCTCTTAAGTAAAAACTAGTAAAGTAAAGTAAATTACGATTATTATTGTATGTAATAAATAAGTGTTGTGATTTATCCTGATAAAGTTTTGTTATACCTCAGCAATTTAACAACTCCAATAAAACGATGACTTTCAGAATACAAGAGTTTGAAAATAATTAATTTTCTTATTTGTGCCCTATGATCAGAATTGGTTGGTCCAATTGGTGAAAAAAATTTTCATGATACTGACTTGTACTAAAACTTAGATCACTAAAACTAATAAGTGTGATACCATGCGACATCTATCAATCCGCCGCGCCAGCGCGGATTATAGCTTAAGCCTCCATAGGAGGCCTGTGTCCCTGCAGTGGAACAAAAAAGGATAGCGTATGGTACTCTACATGCAACAAAACATCTTTTACACATGAATTTTTGGGTTTAAATATCTGTATTTTTTATTTCTACGATATAGCATTAATTTTATAATAATTAGGATAAAATAGGTTTGTACGATAAATACAAATCGTAATATCAAATAACAAGAATAGTTTTCATTTCAATAATATGAATAGATAATATTAATACTCTACCAAATCAAAAGTCGTTGACATTAAAGATACGTACAAAAATGTCAACGTTTAAAACAACTCGTTCTCGTTTCTATGACTGGTTCTAATAATGTAAATTTTTCAGAATTTATGAACTCTCGCCTTATGAGATTTACCGTGACCTGCCAGATGTTCCCGCACCACTTAGAGGATCTTATTGAATGAAAACTTTTCACTCGCTATATCCCATAAAAACTTTCCTAAGAATAAATTAAAGTATAAATTACGGGCGTAATGTGTTCCTCATAATTCAATTCAAATAAGTGCCTTTATGAATTACGAAACAGATTGTTTCCAGTTTTTCGTCAATCTAATTATAATTTATTTCATATCCGATACATATAAAATAGCATTATGTGACAAAATTAATTTGCCTTTACGCCTACATGATTTTCACCGTGTTCCATATTTAATATCCTACTCCATATTAGTTTCTAAGTGAAACTTAATGACTACCCCGTTACGTTGTTATTAAGATTGAACTAAGTATTAAATTTTCATTCTGTTCAGGATGTTGAGTTTGAGTCGATTTAATTACGATCACGTGCTATTGAAATTTGCCAATAGATGTAACATAAATCAATATTACGTGATATTACTCAACATGAAATGATATAAATTATATTTATAGTGATATTTGTTTTGTTTTTCCTACTAATTACACATATAAAATACTAGCAGTGCTTCGTGGTTTCACCCGCATTGCTCAACTCCTGTTAGACTTAGCGTGATGATATACATATTATAGCCTATAGGCTTCCTCGATAAATGGGCTATCTAACACCGAAATTTTTCAAATCGGACCAGTAGTTCCTGAGATTAGCGCGTTCAAAGAAACAAACATCTTTTTAATATAATTCAGCTTTATAATATTAGTATAGATATGGCATTGTAAATTAACTTTTGATTAATATTAACGAATACTATAATGAAAATGATATCACAAAGGAAACCACATACAAATGTTGACTCTGTATGAATTAACTATACAAAAGTGATTTACCGTTGGACGTTGTAATAGATCATGACATATTCGGAGATTTGACTGCTGGGTTTGACATCTCCGGTTCGAAACCGATCGTTACAGGCAATTTTGACAAACTATTATTTATACTAGTCTCTAGATAGAACGGGGCATATGTCTGTGTATGCTTTTTCTACAGAATTTGTAAACGTTGTTACTAATGATTCTCAAATGTTAGACATTAGTTAACTACGTACTTCTGATCAATAATTTAATTGTATTTTTAATATGAGTAAATTGTATTTTTAATTTAATTAAAAAAAAAACAATTTATACGCTGACTAAATAGTTATAAAGGTGATATCCGCATCAAATCCCAAACTCTAGTCCTCTACACGAGACTTCAATTATTCAAATCAATTTATCTGTTTCTTTTTGTTTCTTGCCTTTATCATATGTACTTAGATTCAACGCTTAGACAGTTGACATGATTGTTATAATAGTTGCAATTTTCTAATTTATAATATTTTTGACAAATAAATGTCTTTACCCGTAATTTGATCACACAAATTTCTATGTGTAGCTATAAGTAGCTACTCATATTAACACAGAAAGCGATAGTACTTACAATTACTAGTTAAGCTGACCTACGTATTTAGGTTTGAAGTGCCTCCAACGTAATCATATTTCAACAGCAATATTCAACATGGCATAAATCCAGGAAATCAAATAAACTCAGGTAGCTTACATTGCGTAAAAGAAAATAATGTTTCAAAAAAAATACACATGAAATGGATTAGTGGAGATTAACGTCTGAAAATAATAACCATTTTATTACACGGATTACTTCTCAATACGGAATGAGCTGTCAGTGTTTTGTGCATAAGAGGATATATTTATAACATGCATAAATTACATATGATTGTCTTAGCGAAGCCTTTTAAATAGTTAAATACGTTATACTTACTTATGTTATTTTAAATAATTTATCATTAACATTAACAATAACAAATATAGGTACGTCGGTACGTATTATCTTGAGTATTATATTTATGATCTGCCCTACTTCTCTCATCTAACTAGTTTCTTTCCGTAAGGTTGGGTGTCTGAAAGAAATCGCTATGTAGCGATAAGACCGTCATTTTTTTCAATTTATAATTAGATTTAGTTTCATAGTTAAGGTATAGATCATGAATATAAGAATATTGGATAGTGAAATAATTTTACCGCGGCGGTGGCAGCTTGCAACCAGGATAATGTAATATTGCATATGTCAACACGTCACGCGCGTTTTGTCACCGACTCCAGTGTCGGTTTGTGTATCTAGGTATCTAGCTATCTATATAATAAACGGACGTCTTGTTCTGAATATTATTTACTGGGGAACCTTATTTATACGTAAACATAAAGGATTTAATATGGAAATTTTTCTATTTGCATTATAGCTGGGTGTAGCTTATTTATAAGAAGACTTAAAGACGAATACGGCAATTTAAAATTCATCACTACTTTGAAATGTACATATTTCCGATTTCAATCGACCTTGTAACTCCACTTCCCACAAAACCCTTGCTGAGTTTGTGTCAAAGTCAATTCTATTGAATTAAAAAGTTTGTTTGACAGCAACTAAATCTAAGGAGCAAGATAATATCTTTTGTTATACGCAAGGTATGTAGGAACCGTGATAAGCTTAACGCTTCATAATGAGGTCCCAAGACGCTATCTTCTTCCCCATATCTCATGTCACCTTACCGTTTCTTGTAAATATGTATAAAATAAATAATTTACATAGTATAAATAATACACATTGTTTGAGGGAAATTAATTCAAATATTTATTTACTCTAGAAAACATGAACACCATTTACTTGTTTTAAATCTTGCCTTTAGTAAATCATACGTTCGGTAACTTCAGTAAAAATGAAGAATGCCTTGCTCAATTAATATTTGAGGAAGAAGAAGAAGCTATTCCGATCACGGTAGGATCTCTGTATCTATTATTCATCAACCAAACTTATTGAATTTCAGAATTTACAAGTTCACTTTGATATTCGGTTACAATAAGATTCTTGAACAGAGAATTTCTAAAAAAGAATCATTAGGGAAGTAGATATAATTGAAAGTGACAACCTACCTTTACTGAACCTCTCCTATTTAAGATTTATTATAGAAGCAGTAAGAACATTGTATATGACAGATTCATTGCTTCGTAAAGCGTGTCTACGTTCGTATACTACTACAAACAAGAGAGTCCCAACTAAACGCGTCATTAATTGGTACCAAAGGACATAACTTTTATTAATGCTTCTTCTTTACGTAAATTATCGTAAAAACATCCTAAATGTGTGTCATTAAATAAAATGGAACATAACAAGAGAAGTACTGTTTTCATATCTATAAAATGCGAACTCGTATAAATTTGGCACTGCCGGCGATTTATTTTGCGCTTAAGTGTTACTCTGGTAGGTCGTAAACAGTGCTCATCAAACTGGTAGGATTATTGGCAACATGCGCCGTTATACACTGAACTTTCTTTTATAGCAGCGAAATTAAATGACGTTGAAGAGCGCAGGCTGCTAACGATACAACTATAAAATATATCGTCTATTCGTTTGAGCACTTTCGAGGCACATTATACGCGAATGACATGTAGATGCATTTATCGTAGATCCGAATAACTATAATAAACATAATCTTATAGATGATTTTGTTTGATTGATGCAAAAAAATATTTACAACACACTCTAAATTGGTCGTAAGTTGAGCAGACTGCCATAAATATATAATCTACTACATATTAGCTCTGATTATTATTATCACAATGTATTGATGTGGGTAACGTCCACACATGAATTTAATACTTATATTAATGCACCGTAAACTTTTCATTGTTCATCTTTTCATCTTCCCACCCTCCTATCTATCCTTCCCTTTGGAAAGTTTTAATCAATCTAAATTTCCATCAAAATGAATCATGTAATTCTATCACACATTAAGGCAATATTAGTCTCCATTCACATCAGTTCCCTCACATCATACGATTACTCATAAGTGGCACTAATGCATTCTGAAATCTAATCGCGAAAACGTTAAAAATGCAAATATAGACAAATATCATTTGTATTCCCCGATAGATCCATTTGGTAGGGGCGATAGGAAAATATCTGCATGATGGATTGCGCCGTCAGGCTGTCTCGGTTACATTTGACGAAACCTGATACACAAAACGAAATGCATTAACATACATGCTGAATCATCGCAACACTAACGTATAGGAAACACAACGTGGGATCAAATTTTGCCGCTCTAAAAGCTTTAGGTAAATACGTACTCTGTATTTATAAGCGATACGCTGCTTTCGCCGCGGTGCGAGGTTGGACGCCTCGACGACGATTATTTCCGTAGCTCTAGAGGTGACAGTGCACAAATTATATTCTCACTTAATATTAATGTTCTTTTTTGGGAAAAGGCACTGCGTAAAATAGAGATAAGGAAAGGAAACTATTTACTGCTTACTTCTATTTAGTATCTGTGAGACATATGTTTACTAATCTGAAAATAAAATCTAGATAATCTCCATAAAAATCTGAATTATAAAATGAAACATAGACGTACCATAAAACGCAGAAATCGTCATAGGCGACAGCCAGTTTAAAATATTAAGTGGTTCATAAAATACATATTTAAACAACAGTACAGTTTTAAACTCTTAGCGCAAAACAAACTTTAAACACATCGTTCTAACTTTTAAGTATAGCTTTGCTACGCAGCTTGGGAATTATCGCTATATATTTTCAGGAAAATTGTAAGACGTACAAACTGCAAAATCTTATTAAATGCACTATGCGGGATATTGTGTTGCAATATTAGATTTTCGTTGCACAATGTGCTTTTTGAAACAATAGATTGTTCGCTCATTTCATCATTAACTTTTCAATGACTCCAGAAAAACGTACCACCTATAAAATTGACATCACGTACTGGGGCGGCCATCTTGACTAAAACTAGTAATTAAGGCCTAGACTGCAGACACATTATGGACTAACGCTGAGTACGAGACTAATCCTATAATGGAGGTGCCATGGATTAAGATCACTATAATTTATTGTGAAATCGCGTCTGCTGCCGACTTCGCTTATTGCTATTATAATATCGTGATAATAAAGATAATTACTAAAATTACCGAATCCTTTACTTTCTTTGTTTTACCGAACATCGATAATTTCACCTAACCATCAGTAGATCTAAATTATAATTGTTCATAACTTAGTAACGAAGTTTTCATAAAGACAATTTACTCAACGATAAATAATTAATTCAGAAGCTTTAAACTCCATCATACAAAGGCATATTCACGCTAAATCGCGATATTGTTATTATTGTCTAAAGTAATGTCAAAATAATGTCAGAGACGGCTAATTGCCGTCAGCGACAGGTGCACACGTTTGTTGAATATGAAATTATACGCTAAGAGCTGACGCATATAACCTCAACTCATAATTTTATTTGGTTTATTAACTAAGCTCACAATTATATGTCGTGTAGACATGTGTTTCTTCGCATGTGTGATGCATGTGTAAGAGATTTTCTCTTTATGCCTTAATTGAAGGTTTATTTTGGCTATTATTATCCTAAACGTTAACATTAACAAATCGTAGGAAACTCATAATATGATATATATTTATATATATTATGGTAGTAAATTTATATTAAAATTTACACCAAATTTCACAAATATAGATCAATCGTCATTATTATTAATCAAATATTCAAGTATTTTCAGCACTGATTAAAATACCGCAAATAGAAAATAGAGGATAGCAATTAATCTGGTTCAATGATATTAGAAATAAATAAAGTATTATTTTATGTATGAACACATTTGCCTTAATTAAACAGAATTTTTAAATATTTGAATGTGGCGAATATATACATAAACATAAGCGTTCCAACGAAATATATTAGCCTCTCCTAATGACGAAAAAATGTCATACGCCGTTTCCCCACATTGAATAATATACCTAAGGTATGTTCTTCTCTGCATGTCTTACTACCCTGACCGATTTTCTGTTTTGTAACATTTATAGTTCTTATTCTTAAATTATTAATATACAACCGAGATTTTATATATTAGTTTTCACCGTCACGTTCACAAAGTATCAGTTTTAGAGAGAAAATAGTTTAATAGTAATTAATACAATACAGCTCTTGGTCTATTAAGTCTCATTACATTTATTTATTTATTTATTTATTTCTTTGTAATCATACAGCATTACAATAAGTAACAATTTCTAATATATTAGTACAGAACTAAGAGCCAATTAAGATTACTACTTAGATAAGTTAATTTTTTAAATGACATATTATCAGAAAAGAGTGTAAGTATTACATGTTTTGGTGAATTATATAATATCTTAAGAAAGGTTAATGAATAATTAAACAGTTAAATCTGAAATCTCCCTTTGTGTGCGTGTGTGTATGTGTGTGTGAGTATTAGTGTGATGTGAATGTGTGGTTGTCTGGACTTGCATGTTAGTACTAAAGCCGAATTGTATGTGAATTTTGTTAATTTCTTTTATAAATCTTTGCTTTGATAAAAGGAAAACATCTAGTTCTCTATAGTCTTTATTATATATATGAGAAATTCTACACATAATTCGATTCTTTGCGTAATTACTACTAGAATTAGGAGTGTAAAATAATGATGTGTGACGAGTTCTAAACTGAGGGGTGTTGAAATACACCAGTTCTAGGAGTTCCGAAGAATCAATTCTTCCATTGCATAAAGCATGAAGAAATAATAAGTCATTTTTAATACGTCTAAGTTGTAATGGTTCTAATTTAAAATATAAGCAAACATCCGTATATGTGTTGAAGCAGTGTTTAGCTTTAAAACACAAAAACCTTAAAAACCTTTTTTGGATAGATTCTATTCTATTTACGTGTTTAGCGTAATATGGAGACCAAATATTTGAGGCATAATCGAGTATACTCCTGACAAATGTAGAATACAAAACTTTGATACAACTAATATTTTTGAAACTTTTACAATTGCGTTTGATAAACCCAAGTTGTTTAAGCGCCTTATTCACGACTACGTCCATATGCTGTGTCATACTTAATTTTTGATCGATAATTACACCAAGATCTTTCACCCAGTTGACTTCTTTTATTGGATCGTCATTTAATGTATATGTGAATGAAATGGGTGCCTTTTTTCTAGTAATTGATATTTTTTGACATTTTTTAATATTGACAGTAATTCTATTTTTTCTATAATAGGCTTCTAAATTAGTAAGGTCGCTTTGAATATTTTTACAATCATTAATAGATTCAACAGCAAGATAGATTTTTTTATCATCCGCATACATTAGATATTCAGAGTGGATAAAACAGGTGAAAATATCAAACAGATAAGCGTTGTACAAAAGAGGTCCAAGTATTGAGCCCTGCGGAACTCCAGATATGATATTTACGAAGTTACTTTTAGCTCCTCCAATCACTACAGCCTGCATTCTTTTACTGATATAAGAACAGATCCATCGATATAGATCACCTCGTATACCGATAGCATATAGTTTTTTAAGAAGTATGATGTGATCTACACGATCGAATGCTTTTTCGAAATCCGTGTAGATCACATCCACTTGATTACCCCCATCCAGTTGTTGCAATGTATAGTTTGTAAGTATAGATAAGTTTGTTACGGTAGAGCGTCCCTTTATAAAGCCGTGCTGTTCTGGTGGAATGAATTTATATATTAAAGGACTTATTCGAAGATGTATAAGTTTTTCAAAAACTTTACTGAGTGAGTTTAATATAGAAATCGGCCTATAATTGATAATATGGTTTTTAGGACCCGATTTGTATATAGGGACAATAAGAGCTTCCTTCCATTTCGAAGGAAACTCACCAAAATGGTTTACTGACAACGAAAATATAATGGACAAGGGTAACGCTAAAGTTTCAGAGCACTGTTTTAAAAAAAATGGTGGTATTTCATCGCTACCTGCGCCCTTTTTCCCTTTAAGTGACTTTAAAACACGTTTAACCTCAGAAATTTTGAAAGAAATATTAGAGATAAGTTCATTATTCGGACACGAAACTGGAAGGTTGAATTCTTCATATGACTTAGCAGGTTCATCAAAAATGCTATGAAAGTGTTTGTTGAATTCAGTGCATATGTCTGTTTCGGTACAAAAAATTTTATTTTTATAAATCATACTTTTAGGATATCCTTTTGAGCCCGTCTTTATAGATTTTATGTAAGACCAAAAACAAGTCGGATCTTTCTGAATATACGATTGCATTCGATCAAGGTAGAGTGAAAAACATTTTTCCTGTAGAATCTTTTGCCTCGAACGAAGTAGACTAAATTCATCGTAGTCAAGGGGATTTTTGTATTTTTTCCATCTTTTGTGAAGTTTTAATTTATCTTTTATTATATGTATTAATGCTTTGTTGTACCACCGGGGAAAGTTTTTCACAGATTTATATGTTTTTGGAACGTGTGTGACAAAACACTCATTTAGTATCCTGTAAAACACATCAACTATATCATCGATATGATCACCTATTAAAATGGATGGCCAATTAATTTTTGAGAGAAAATCATTAACGTCTGAATAGTTAGCACGGTAAAAATTGTAACGGACTATCTTTGATTTCTTTATGTATTTGATACTTAGTTCAGAAATATCTATTTCCAAAGCAGGGTGATATATATCTTCAGGTACCAAAGGTCCCGACGCTTTACTGACATCTATTCGGAAATTAGAAAAAATTAAATCAAGTATGTTATTCTTGTCGTTTGTTATAAAGTTGTACTGATCTAGACCGGAAATACTACACATGTCCAAGAAGTCAGAAGCAGCAGTCTGCATTTCAATAGAGCCTTTTTTTAACTGCATAACATTAATTGGGGACCACTTGACATTTGGCAAATTAAAGTCACCAAAGATTAAGAAATTATCGCTAGGAAAATCAATGAGTAATTTAGATACTGATGCAGTAAACATTTGAAGAGTTCGGGCCTGATTTTTATCTGGAGGTATATAAGCTACACAGATATGGAGACCTCGATTATTGTGTGATAGGACAGTTGTTGAAGGTATACTCACCCACAGACATTCGACGGCCTTAGGTCTCCAATCAGTCATAACTTGAGCTTGAAGGATCTTGTTACAGCAAATCATTACACCTCCACCTCGTTTTTTTGTTGAGGTAGTACAGTCTCGGTCATTTCTAATGATATCGTAGCGGTCATCACACAACTCCCTATCAAAAATACCTTCCGCTAACCATGTTTCCGTGATTAAAATGACATCAAAATTGTTCAAAAGAATATTATTATAAAATTCATGTGTTTTAGTTTTAAGTCCTCTTACGTTCTGATAGAAGAAATTAATGTTATTAGCCATTACTATAATTTAAATAGGAACTAAAATAATTAATATCCGACACTAAAAACATGTTATTTAATTCGGCTATTAGTGGTTTTGTTAATTTATGTGTGTTATTTGTATTGAAAAAAGTGTGTGTGTATGAAGATGTATGGGAGATATTAACATATTCTACGGGTATAATTATAAACTTAAAAGTGAACATTTTATCAGCAGCAAGAATAATAGTTGATAAATTAATTAATATATTCGGCTTAATTATACAATTTTTTGTAGATCCCGCTTTGAATTTATACATAAAGCTGGAGATTCTTCTGATTTTCTTAAAAAAATGTTACAATTTCTAACCCATACAAATTTATAAGAGTTCTGAACAGCCAGATCCTTAGTTTGTTTCAAGAGGGCCTTGTTCTCAGGAGTCAGGTGTTCAAAGACGAAAAACTTAGTAGTAGGACCTTCCACACCAACATTGTTAGTATTTATACCCTTTTTCTTACGTATACCAGAAAGAATTTTATCTTTGTATAGGCGGTCCTTCAGTTTTACGACTAACGGCTTGGGACGCCCAGGTATATTTTTAAATGGTTGGACTCTGTGAGCAAATTCAATTTGATCGCTGCATAATATTATACCCGCATATTTCGCAATTTCAGTAATTATTTGTTTAGGATCTTCGTTTGTTTTTTCGGGTAGACCAATTATTTCCAAATTCCATTGCCGCGACCACTGTTGCTGTTTGTTCATGAGATTACGTAACTCATCCATTTGATTATTTTTGTCTAGAACTACAGCTTCTAACTTTTCAAAATTTTGTTGGAGATCTAAATGTTCAGATTGAAGCATATCGTAGGATTCCTTAATTGTTTTAACTTCCGTAGACATTTCCGTAAGTTCATTCTTGATTTATTTTAATAAACAATTTTTTATTTCATCCAGAAAATCTTCTTTTATCTTTTTCAGTTTTTCATCCAGCAATTGTTCAAAGTAGCTTAATAATTCGGGTGTCGTTAGGGCTGCATTGGTGGTAGATGGGGGATTGAACTCCGGTGTAGCTCTCGAACTTTGTCCGCCGACATCCGAAGATGGTTGGCTCTGCTGTTGATGAACTGTATTCTTCATACCGCCGCGAACTGGTGTATTACTGTTGTCGCCTCCTTTGCGTAAGGCAGCCGTGCAACTAGGGCATTTCCATTGGGTACGCATGGAAGTAGAATTATTCCCAAAATCAACGCATTCGGAGTGAAAAACAAGCGCGCATGTAGTACATTTTATGCGTCTCTGGGTGACACTTATGCTATTTTTACATGCCTCACATAATAGACCCATATTTAGTTTATTATTTTTAATATAAAAATAAAGTAAAAATTTGGCCTATAGTTGGGTAATTTCTTGGTGATGGCAACACTGAAGCACGTCAGTACGACAGCGATCTGTTGTCTTTGGAAGGCGGAAATGTCAATAACTTCATCTGACAGAAACTTCAATTATTTATTTTATCTCTGTTTACCTTCAGTTTGTAAAAAAATGTTGTAAATAGAAAACAAAATGTGCCTTTTTACGCCAAAATTATAGTTCATTAAGTTTATTCTTTTACTTAACTTAGTTTTAACAGTTCACTTTAACACGTTTTTAAAAACCGCACTATGAAACACACACTCATCTATTTTTAATACATTAAAAACTCAGCAGCAAATGTTTATCGTTACTCAGATGACAGATAATGCATATACATGCATATAAGCTTCCAATTCAAGATTCATTAGTTGATATTTCAGCAAACCCTCGTCTGTCTTCATTGCCTTTGTGCTTTTATGCCGTGTCATCAATTATGCATTCGTGTCATAATTAAAATGTATTATACAATAATTAACAGTATTGATAACGAATTGTCTGTCATTATGAGTTTTCATTTTCGAACAAAGCTTTTTAAACAAAGAATGGTAATGCAAATACAAACCAACCTTATCTACCAATTAATTATTTATATGTATAAATGTTTAAAACTAAACAATTCTGTGTTTCATAAATATATAATAATAATAATGAAAAATATTTAATAAAATGTATAAAAAAAGTGTGTCATATTTTAAATAAAGTATTGTTAAGATACCTTGAAGTTTATGAAGTTCTACAGATATAATATATATTGAGTGAAAATTGCATCAAAGGAAAAAACTCCTTACGAATTTTTTTTATTGAGTTCCTTTAACACCAAACCTTGGGTAGAGGATTACACGTACGTATAATATCAACAAAGTCCTTTTATTTTAACTTCCCTCGTCGCTACCCAATTTCCTTTTTGTGATCGATGACATATTAGGTACAGAATTATTGTATTTTAGTTCAAAATTCACAACGACCGCCACACCCGCGTGACACAAATAGTGATAAAATATATTTAAAAAAATGACTTCACACCGCTTTATTCTTCATCTGCAAGACGCTTGCCCCAATTTTTGTAGAATCGTAAACCCACAAGATTTAGTGGACGGCCGGAGTTTTAACGTGGACCCCTGTCCCACCCTCCCCACAAAAATTTAGTTTTACGACAATCGCAAGTGAGCCATTAAACAATTTTCCTTGGGCGATGGAAACAATGTATACCTTTGGAACTTTATTGCTTTTTTATGATAGTGGTAATAAGTAAAGTTTTATCAATAGATTCGATCGTTAGGAAGCTTTTGTTCGACAAGATTTTATTTTCAAAGTTTTAGTTTGCGGCATTTCAACATAATAATGTTATAAATCTAAAAGCAATTATGAAATACTCAACGGAAGTAGGTTTGAAAGCGCCGGTATTGAGTGATCGTAGACGAAGACAATATCTATAGAAGTTCCCGTGACAAAACGGCACGAAATAGAAGCCTTTCGTCTGTAACAATACGCTTTGTGTCACTCCAATCTCAAAAGGATATTCGAATGTATTGAACTCAGAGAATTCCAACGTCGCCCCATTTAAATCTCATTCGCACCAATCTAATTCAACGCAATCCTATAATAATGGTAAACACATAATTATAGTTGTGGGTAAATCGGTAATTATATTTTCAATTGATTTATTATTGTTTCATAATTTTAGCTGAATTCTGTGAATAGGTTTTGATAAAATATTATATTGGACAAGGTGACTTTGTACTTCAGTTATATTTAAACGGAATCAATGACATTTTATATTATGGACGGAACGAGAATTTTCATAATACAACATTCATTCAGCATAAATTACCTTTAATAATTACCTAATTCAAATATAAGAAAAAATCTATATACTACAGCATATGTACTTAAACTCTACATACCTAATACTATTTAAAAATATACTCTTTAATTACAAAGAAATACTCTAAAAACGTTCTTAATTTACCTGTACCCTATATCGCTTTCTCTACGTGTATCAAGCCAAAAATGACGCAATTGTAATAAATGTCAAACATATCTCAGCTCATAAACCAAATGTCTGCGTTTACCAAGAAGCTTATAGCGTTTACAAACATTTCTACAACAGAAGCATACCCAACGGCTTTGTATAATTAAGATAACTTACACACTCGCATTAACTCAAATGATCTCCATTACACTCTATATAAATACGATGTCACATTTGTAAAGTGTACTTGACATCACGAAAAATCTACCCGCATTTGCCAAACTTCCTGACTATTGAACCTTAGTCATAAAAAAGGTATTTAAAAAATCAATATGTACCTAAATTTTAATATCCAACACCTGTCTTTCTACTTCCAATTAAAAACTCTAACTAATTTCATTCAACTTTAAGTGGCTGTAACGATGAACCATTTTATATTATACACTTAATTCAAAGTTATTGAAGCGTAATCGTGATTTAAATGTGATCAATTATTAAATTCTTATGTCTTATATTAATATTAACTCACCTGTTATAAAACAATAATGTTTCACAGAAAATTAACCTTCGCAAGGGCTTAAATTTGGGTACACATCGTACCTTAATTATATTATTTTAACCACTTTCTGTGATAACGTAGAATTTATTACAAAGTTCTTTGTATAATGTCCATTTGAAAGTTGCTCTCAGTTTAATGAAACTTCGCAATATAATTTCATAATTACTTAGTTTGCGGCTGATGTTTGCTCCGGTTTTTTTATTTTCTATCTGCTTGCTAAGTATTTCTTTCATGCTACTAACAATGGGTCATTCAAATATTATTTTCTTGCGAACCGTCTTAGAAAAGCCAAGACTACCTATTAAAATAAAAACCTTCGTTATGGAAAACTTCTTAGATCTTTGATTTTTACGCTTCAAATTTCTTCGAGACTTTTATAAAGAAAACAAGAATTAATAACTTATCCGGAGCTATTCTATAGCTATTTTAACTCAATAGCGCTGTATTTGCCTACCATTATTGTTTAGAAATTAAAGTCTTTTTAACGGATTGATCTTTAATTTCTAAATGTATAATACTCGCGTAAAATCAAACACTAGAAAAGTGGCTCTTGAATTTATAAATATTTTACAAAGCACGATAAAAATGGCCCACGAGACTTTTTCTTTTGAGCCTCGTAGAAAGATAAAATTGTAAATTACGGGAAAACTCCACCTGCATAATGTTTCCGTCAATCATACAGGTGCGTGAAATTGAATCTCTTGAGCGCAAATCACACAAGCTTATATTTCCATACACGATGGTGTTACTAAGCTCGAAATGTGTAAAAATTCACCGTATTTATATCAGAGTCTATTCCACGTTGTACGCATTTTTTGTAAATGATAAACGGACCAAGCTTCTCTTGTAATACGTTTTTATTATTTTTACGTATACAATGCGCAATCAAATTTTTGAGTAAAAATTTTCAATGTGGCGGATAAAATCTTTTGATGATACACGTGTGATTGTACCTTCATAATAATCGTGATATCTTATGGACTTAATTGGCATCTACATAATTATATCATTATTTGAAATGAATTGTTACAGATAGGTACTATAAAGCCAATCGTATACCACAATGTTTCAAACACCATTAACATCCTGATTTTACTACCACACATATCACGAGTATTCATTTTATCATTATCAATTTACAAGACACTTATCCCAATATAAACGTAATAAGGGTACTTTAAAACCACAAAAAATTCTACCAATATGGAATATCCTATCAAACGCGTCAGTCCATTTCAAATAAAACAAAACACTTTAAACTAAAAAGTGTTTTATAGGTTACTAGTGGTCCGCCCCGGCTTCGCCCGTGGTACATATTTCGCAATAAAAGGTAGCCTATGTCCTTTCTCGGGTATCAAAATATCTCCATACAAAATTTCATGCAAATTGGTTCAATAGATTGAGTAACAGACAGACAGACAGAGTTACTTTCGCATTTATAATATTATAGTATGGATATAGCAAAGCTGGATGAATTGTTTCAAGGAGAAAGTTGAATCTTATCGCAACAGGTTGAATAAGAGAGGATATTGTCAATTTTCCATGGCTTTGTAAAGTTCGTGGCAACAATCGGGACGGATACGAGGCTTCGTCAATCCGATTGTGAATTTATGGCGGCAAAATAGCTCAGGTGACGAGAGGAAAAAGAGATTCCTCGAAGAATACGACGCCTTTACGATATTATTAGAGCTTCAACTTAATTGGGATAACAATCCTTCATCTTTATAATAAGAAGTTCCTAGTAGACAATATAATTTGTCATTTATACCTATTAAAAAAAGTATGATTTATTGGGTAACAGTAGCTGTCCTTATATTTTGCAAGCCTTATAATTTTTATGGACTAGTAATGAGGCTATCGCTATTGATAGAGCAATATTGGCAATTGTGTTTACGTCATCAGCAGATACTGCCACTTGTCGGATTGCATAATAACCGCCTTTATGTAAAGCTTATTGCTTCTGGCTGGTAATTACAAAGACTTATTTGAGTCGAATTTATTGTTTAAATATTTTTTTATCTACTTTTATCGAGTAATATTTGATAAAAATATTTTTTTAATTATATACATAGCTTGCTAGCTCACAAATAAGAAAAACCCGGTACCTGTTCTCTCCCTCACAACTAATAAAATGTGAGTGAGAGTATCATAACTGTATTTTTAAATTATGTAGTTTTACTTGTGCAAATGATTATATTTAAACAACTTCCATACAGGTGAATGAATAACCGTATCATCCAAACAACCAATGTAAACTGCAGCACTCCTAACATTTTGTAAAAGAAAACAAAATGTCCGTCAAGAGATCAATAATTTATACGTAAGTGCCGATCTCATGTGGCTCGTGCTATGCAAATGTACAATGAAAAGCGATTACATGTAAACCCACTCTGTAGCCTACTATGGTAGCCTATGTCATCTTTGGTAAGCACCTACTTGATTAATTATTGATGCGATACAAATATCGGCATAATGCATAGAACTTGCTTTTAATACATAACATATTTAACTTATTGACTGTAACGAGATAACGAACCTTGTTTAATTAAAGAAATGTTTGAACCAAATCCGCAGTTCTAAAACCACATAATTATTTTAATTATTACCATTAATATTGTGAATGGAATTCTAAACAATTCGTAAGCTCGGTCATATACAGTTGGTACGTATTGTGCAGTGCAAAACAATATTTAACAGTCACTAAAATACAATTCCAGGAATCTCATCTGTAACTCGTATCATAAATGAATACCTGAAATTAAACAAAACTTATTTATGACACAACCCGTAAACGTGCTCCTCAAAGTGTGTTTACTATTTGTTTCTAGCAACGTTTTAATTAAAAACGTTTGTAGAGAGCGCTGCGAGGGAATATATTATACAAAACTTCATGACATTGGCTTTTTTTGTTTAAAACCAGTTGAAAATGGAGTGCGGTTTCATTGTACAGGGCCATTTGCATGGTATTCATTAGTCTGGTTGGGGCGGCGCTGCGGCCACCCGCCCACGGCTAGCGACATTTTCCCGGATTCGAGGACGTTTTACACTTTTAATTAGAAATATTACCGTCTTAAGCAACATTTGTTTTACTTTAACTCGTTTAAGAACATGCATAATGCTTTATAAGAAATAGTTGGTTCTTTCTGAGTTTCATTAGCAAGAACTGTGAATCTATTTTGTTGAAAAATGCTCCTGAAACAAAGAAATATATATTTATCCAAACAGCAATAAAACTAATTTGTTTCAATGTTTAAACCAAATACTGTTAACGGTACATTTCAACGGACCTCTTGAAATTAAAACACAATGATACAATACACATAAACGGAATATAGAGAAAACAATCGATAACATATCTATGTCAGCGAACATTTTTATAAATGTATGAAAATATACTATACAATATTACTTTCGAGGAATTCAGGAAGTGGGGAATACTTCTGGGAATGATGCTGAGTATGTCAATATTAAATGGAACTTCTTCTGGGAAATATTGACTATTTATTCTAATAATATGTATTGTTCGTTTTTTAATACATTATTTTATTATTTTATAGCTTATTTTCAAGTAATTTATCTCAGTCAATAATTAATTACTCCCACAAAAACCCAACCGTACATCTACAGAGCACTAAACGAGAATTATTCATCCCGTATCGACCCAAACTAATTTAAACCGTTCAAAGTAAACAACATTAATATTCTGTAAAAGCTCGAACAAATGTAAGGCGAAGATGTTATTAACCGGGCGAGTTAAACTTAGTTACGAGACAGCAAAATGCAATAGGTAGGGAATGCGAAAGAAGCCAGGGCCGTGGTTGCATTGCAAATGACCCTCTGGTGTATCTCTTGAACCGTCATCGCGGGAACTCGCGGACACGACAGCGCCGTGAATTTTTACATCTGCTAAACTGTATTCACCTCTTGATTAACTCGGAACTTTTATGAGATTTCTTCGGACTTTTAAATGCATATTTCAAGTTTTAAGCCCCCACGTGTCGTGTAAAGTGGAAGTTAAAGTATACAGTATTTAACTAACTTCTTCTCTTTAAGGAAAACTTGAGTTTGAGTTGTAATAATTGATCAATTTTGTCTGAGAAATAGAAATAATCAGGCATTTCAGTTTAGACATAAAAAAATATATTTACGTTTAGCATTAGTTCAATTTAACATATTAACAAGGTATAATACAAAATAGACCAAACAAATGTTTGTGACATATTTAGTTACAACGACCACAGGTTTCACCGCAGGCCTTTTAATGAAACCCAGCAAAACCGATTGATTGGACTTTTCGATTTAATGCGTCTTTGATTGTCATCCGAATCATCTGCATTACAAAGGTGACACTTTTTAATTATACGACTATTTTACGAGCTTTGCATAATAATGAGATGGAATTGGGGCAATTTCGTCATGATCAGAATTCATTTTTCCTTTGATTTAGAAAAGTAACTTTGAAAGATATTAGAAGTAACAAAAAAAATACCTTAATATCGATATATGTATAGCATAGGTACATCAGTTATAATCGGTTTTCTAGTGTTAAAATTATTGTCATAATAAAATGATAATATAATATAATCTAATGTAAAATTCTTATTTCACCAAATGTATGTTTAAAACCGAAGCGAGTTACAAGATGTAGGTATAAATATTTTTTACGAAGGCAATTTCGATACTGAATGTAACTGTAGATGTGGAGAACTTTAAAAGATTAGAAAGTTGAGCCTCGCATGCGGCCGCGGCGGTTGCTCTGACTCTCTGTGGACGCATTACCGAGCTACCTACTCAGCTTTTACCGTGAAATAAATACTTTGGCTAGAACAGAATATTTTACTACCTAGTATGTATTTGCCGAAATTCTTGAAAGTGTAGCAGCATTTTTTTTTTTGCTAACATGTGAATGAAATGCATATTCGAATATTTTTTTTAATAAGTTATCACTCTGCGAGTTGACATATTTGTATACTTAGATAACCAAACGTTGCACTAATTGAATAGTTTATTACGTTTTGAATGTAGTACCGTAAATGAATTTCAAATTTCACAAAACTCAGTAGGTATGTACTAAAAAAATAACTTCACCAAGTTTACACCAAAGGCGAACTGTCAAATCCATAACCCTTTTCAATTTGAAGCTTTTACTATGTAGATACATGATAAGAAATTCTGTACCATTCAACAAAAAAATATAAGCTACACATTAATCAAAAAATTAAAAATATAAGCTACACAGTGTTTAAATTCCTTCTAGGTTATCATATTCCGTGCTACGAAAAGCTCTACGATCAGAAATTGATGCTACGAGCCAACAACTGTGTAGTTCTGAGTTCTGACTTTACTCAGTCGATATTTAGTTGTTCTGCAATAGATATTAATTCACAAACACATTCATTCAACATGCTACTATTCTAGTAATATTATAAAATCAAAAGTGAGTAAAGATGGTGTTGCCGCAGCGAAATCAAGTGCAACCGAACGCAAGCGTTTGTACTGCGTCATCGCGGCATCAATAGATTTACCCTATGACGCAAATGATAAAATTTTTATGAAAATTGGTATAGAGATTTAATATATGAATATATTATAATACAATGTATATTAATTGCTAACATATTAATGTCTATGTTAGCAATTGTTTAGCAATTAATGTCTAAATAAATTATACACTTTAACCAGCGCGAGTTTACGCGAGTGAAGCGTTGGCCATGTGTACTTAAAAATATACTACATAATATAAAAAAATAAAAATATTTTTTACACATTCTCCATGATATAAATGCATGCCGGATATATAAAGTAATTTTATAGCGAAAAATGAGAAATTACCTTTTTTCATTGAGAAGTACTGAAATTTTAATAATATTTGCAATGTCCTTCTGATAAGTAAAATAACATGAAACAGATTCAGACAGTTTTAAATAAAGCCGTGTGGAACGTTATTGATAAATTGCTCCTCTAAAAGCTGCAGCAGATGTTTAATTCTCTTTGAGAATACAGTTCAAAAACTGTCAATAACAATAGTCTTTTTTCGTATAGTAAGTATATACATATTTTTTATAGCAAATGCCTTGTCAGATTATAGGCTGTGTGTCTACATCAAAAGATATTCACGAATGATTCCCCTAAAATGAAATATGGAATTAAAAACTTAATTCTAATATTCTTTTGTTTCACTAAAATACCAAAGATTTTTTATGTGTTTACTAAAATTCTGTAGAACCGTCGAAGTAATAGGGAATACTTCTATCCTCGGTGCATAAAATATAATTACTCACGTTGTAATTATACATTTATACACACACTAAACATATACAACACCAACGCTAGCCATCCGGTACGGTCCAAATAATTCCCGAAGCAATTTAATTAACATTGATAGTCGCGCAAACTCAGGTGAACGGATTACCGAACGCCGGCATCGCATATATCAGATGAAAGGTAAATAATTGTTTTCTTCCCCTAAAATTGTCTGTGACGACGTTTATTGGTTTGTTTACGCAGAAACTTGGCGCCGCAGCTACCTGTCTCCCCTTTACCAATATTACATTATGGTTAACTTCGTTGCTGACACGATGGGAAAGACAATGCAAACTTTTTTAACTACTACATATTATGGCTATATAATAAATTTATTATAAGGGATTCCTTGTCTGATTGATTATTCTCATTTTATAGAAGTTACTATGTATTACTAAATGTCATCAACTATTTACGTATAATGATTTAAATTTGAATTTTATAAGAATTAAAAGATGTAAAAAAAATGTATGAGTAATAATAATGTTCGAGGGAACGTATATTATAGATTTTGTACTTGAAAATGTATATTAATGTTCCTACATAGAGATAGTATAGATAGATATTAGATAGAGATCGGATATATTAATAGAGACGAACTACACACCGGATTACAATAAATTTGCGTTTATTCATAGAACACGACCCAAAACCATTGAGCGGAATAAAGAAGTTAAACAATAGGGTTGGGTTGGTAGTAAGGTGAGGCGTCCAGAAAGTTTGGCAGGTTGGCGATAAATCGTAATTTATGTGTGCTTCAGACGCTCCCACGGTGCACAACAACATCATATCAGTTGTTCCTTCGGGCTGTTTGCGAGTCTGACGCACTGCTTCCAAACTTTAACAAACCCCCAGCTACGTTTTACAATTCTTTATAATTCTATATATTATGCATTATGCATGATTATTGCAGACGATTTATATTCGAAAAAAGCCAATTCGTTACAAACATACTACATATCATACAAATCTTTCCTTTTTATAATATTAGCATAGATATAAATTGCCACTTGAAGAAGTAGCTTATTTAGTTGAGTAATGTTAAAATTAAATTTTCTTTTACGAATTTTTTAAACTCTATAAGCGAAAAATTACCTTTATTTCAAACTCTTCAGAGCCTAAGCAAATGATTAAGTGCCGAAGGCAAAATCACTTATCCAACCTTCTTTTTTCCTGAACCTTTTAGGCAATCTATTAATCAATTCGGATGAATCTTTTTTCGTGTCATAAACAAACGAGTAGACCCATAAAGTAAAATAAAACAAATAGATACTCGATGTTAAGTACTTTGAATAGAAATTAGATTTAAAGAACTAGGACTAATTTAATAAAGGTCAGGAACTATTCTAATATATAGTGCTTTTTTAAAAAATCTAATTGAATAAATAAATGTTTGAGTCTGTTTGTGTTTGAAATCCTTCGTGGTTTTAGGGGAAGCATCAGTTTCAGGTTGGTTATTGAAAGTAGACTAAGAGCGTATACGCACTATGCGGGTAGCCGTCCGGCTGACCGCAAGCACAATTATGTACGGAATATCCATTTCTATGCGCACTGCGATGCGGCTACCGCAGACCGCACAGTGCGCATAGAAATGGATATTCCGTACATAATTGTGCTTGCGGTCAGCCGGACGGCTACCCGCATAGTGCGTATACGCTCAAGGCGTCTGTGCTCGTAAAAAATCAAAGCATGTCAACAATTAGGTAGATTTGGCCGCTATCGTTAATTGAAAAGAATTATAGAAAGTTCTTAACACCAAATACGATCAACGTATCAATACACTTTACGAGCAAAAATTTTATGGAGCTTGAAACCGAAAACCAATTTCCAATGATGATTAACTGCCGAAGAAGCCTTATCTAGGTCGTAATTTTGAAAATGGCAAAAGTTTGGTTATTTATAACTGCAATACTTATCCTGGAGGCTAATCTAGATCGAAGAATTACTTTTTAGTTCGACTATATTTCAAACTTTGGTAACCGCTGGCAATTTAAATGTTTTAACTATTTGTTTATTGATAGATACCTACTAACAAAATATACTATTTCATCGTGGAATGTACGGCACTGACCCATATCGAATATTCTTGCTATTCTTCCAATTATGTGTGTCAATCATTATGTGTGTAATGTATTAAATTCAACAAATAATGGAAGTATAATAAAGTGGCTTGATTTTGTATGCAAATATGTAGTTCGATGATTCATCATATAGTAACAAATCTACTTACATTAATTTATAGAGCTTTCAGAAACTTAAATAGAAAGAGAAGAGTTAATTCGATCACTGTAATGGGTTCGTGAGTGGCTTGAGCGTAGGTAATGAGAAAGACACGTGCTACTAGTCCGCACTAGGAACATTTAGATAATCCTTCTCATATTATATTCAAAGGCGTAATAAAGACAACTATAATCGTATATTTATTACGCAACTAGATATCCGCCCGCGGCTTCGCCCGCTGTGTCTAAAACCTTATGAAATATATTTTAAACCTTCCTCTCCAATCATTCTTTCTATTAAAAAAATACATCTAAATACGTTGCGTAGTTTTAAAGATTTAAGCATACATCGGGAAATTGAGATATATGGACAGAGAAAGCGACTTTGTTGTATACTATGTAGTGATAGTGATATACAAAATAGCTATTAAATTGTTATTATAGGAACTTTATACGCGTTCATCTACATTACCACTGAATTTCTTTCACGTCGCTAATAAATAGGGCAATGTTAATGTTCTGAACTGATTCCCAGCTAGAGTGATACCTCTGTAGCATAGGAAGGAAGGCTCTTGTTTTATGTATGAAGCCTTTCAATTCATTTGGCCGATATTCTTGAACCTTTGTCCTCCCTTTACGGGTCAGTTATTTATTGCTGTTGTTTCGGACTAAATTTACTGAATGTGCGTTTCCGAAGGTCTACTTTTGTTAGGTTTTACCTACTATGATAATATCACTGAGTTTTCTTTGCACGAATGACGTAATATTCCAAAAAATAAAGGTAGTAGGTAGATATGATAGAATTACTGTAAACATTGTGAATGTATAAGTAAATAGTGAGGCAACTAAATTTATGGCAAACCTTAATCAAGAAACGTTAAACCAGATTTCAAAAATCTGTTCGCAATTTCAAAAAATTTTGAACTTTTTAAATTTATCATAACTATTCAATTCTAATACAGAAATTGGAGTTGTTCGGAGTGTCTGCCACCGTCTTGAATTGGTGCAAATCATATTTGGATACCAGGCCGTCGTCTGTTGTTCTCAATGGTAGTCAATCAGAAAGTTATATCGCAACCTCAGGTATTCCACAGGGCTCGAATTTAGGGCCTTTATTCTTTAATGTTTTTATAAACGATCTGCCGGATATATTCAAACACTCCATTCCATACCTTTTTGCAGATGATCTCAAGTTAATCCGCGTAATTCGTTCAGAGACGGATGCAAATTTGCTCCAATCAGATCTGCAAAAATTAAATGAATGGTGTTCTTGTAACATGATGCTTCTGAATTGTGACAAATGCTACCATATAAAATTTACGCGCAAACACAAGATCATAGAGTCTTCATACAATATTCACGGATCGTTGTTGCAAGAAATTAAGGTAGTTCGAGATCTTGGAGTTTACCTTGATTCACAATTACGCTTTACATCTCATTACGACAACATATTGGCTGCAGCATATCGATCGCTTGGCTTCATTCTACGGTGCTCCAAAGACTTCAAAGATCCCAACACAACACTTTTGCTATACAACAGCTTTGTTCGTAGTCGTCTCGAGTATTGTTGTACAGTCTGGAACCCAACCTATCAAACGCATATAAATCGTATCGAGCGTCTGCAAAAAATACTGGTTCGGCGTCTGGCATTCAAAGCTGGAATTGCTAAATCTTGCACAAGTTACCTGGACAGGCTCAATTATTTCAGGATAATGAGTTTAAAATCTCGTCGTACAGTGTTGGATGTTGTCTTCTTATTTAAAATACTCAATCACAGCATTGTTTCTCCTGAACTATTGAGTAGAATATGTATCAATGTCCCCGCTAGGATTCCTCGTTATCCCTGCGCTATACTTAGAACTCCTCCATTTCGTACAAACTTAGGGAAACATTCCCCAATGGTTAGACTTACCCATGAATACAACGTTATCGCAGCAAAGTCACGTGAAATCGATATATTTCACAATTCACTTGCGGTGTTCAAACGTATTGTTATCAATCATTTTAATAGTATATGTTAATTAAAACATTATAAACTTATATCAGTACCTACCTAGGTTCTAACCTAATATTAGTTTAGAATACATATTAGTAAATACGACCTTTCAAATTCTTTTAAATGTATTTTCAGCAAGACGTACACTAGTCATTTAGTCATTTTTTTCACTATATATACATTTATAAAAGTTCATGTACTTATGAGAAATTTATTATAATAAGAGATACAATCTTTTCTTTTTCTTATTACACTATAATGTCTTAAAATAATATTGTCATCCGTTCAAATAATATTTGTAATATGATCGTTGTAATTTCCTGTAAGTAAAGATACATAAATGATTTTTGTCGTAAGCAATCTTAGAATTAAGAGTTTTCAAACTATGTATTCTTTGTTGGAAATTCAAAATAAAAAAAAAAAAAAAAAAAAAAAAAAAAAAACTATAAAATTCATTATTTTCTACATTTGCGCCTACATATTCCTACATATTTTAAGTACGTCCCACATTTCATATTGAAGACTTCATTGGAAATTATTATGGAAATAAGATAGAAATATACAAATAAATATAATATTGATGTTCAATAGTGTAGTTTGAAATTTGGAACACGTGCAATTGCGAGTTTCGCATCGTTCTGCAAAAATGGGAAGTGTAGTAAAATGTCTGACTACAATTTTATAACTGAAATAGAGTGCACGCGTTGTAGAATATAGAAATTTGAAGGATGACTTTGTACGCAATTACTAACGACTAGCTAGATGATAAATTGCCAGTTTATGATGATCTACTATGTACCGATAGTTGTACTTGATTTGACATCCATTTGTAATTTAATTATCACTAATTATGACTTTTCATGACACAGAGGGTTCGTTTTTCATACTGGCAAAATATGAAAAAAAAACTTATATTGCATATTATTATGGAAAAACACCACACCTACAACGTACCTAAGCAAACGTAAGATTCAACATCGTACATAAATCTGATGTTTAATAATTGTACCAAAATCTTCGACCAACACAATGCAACTCAGCAGAAAACGATAGCTAACAATACAATGCATGTTATCTAAATGTAAAGTTGCCAATCGTCCTTATCTGCACCAAACACATGAATACAAACACACATGTGTTTGTACTTGTATATGTAAGGTAAGGTTTCCTTCTCCACCAATATGTTTCAATTTAAACTAAGCCGCTTGTCGATACAGCCTCGGCCGAGAATATCTTCTGATTCCAACTGGATTCCCTGAAACAAAACAAAAGCTACTTGTTTAATAAAGCCTTTTGAACTATTTTAGAATTGTTTTATTACCTTTGATCTTTTGTAACGTAACATAAGGTTTAATTCATGTAGATAATTTTGTGAAGGCCTTAACATAGAATCATAATGAATAGTGAATAATATTACAGGTTTTTAGCTATTCGCAAGTATATTTAACTAGCATTCCGCCCGCGGCTTCGCCCGCGTTTCAAAGAAAAACCGGCGTTTTTCTCGTTCCCGTGGGATTTCCGGGATAAAACCTATCCTATGTGTTAATCCAAGTTACCCTCTATATGTGTGCTAAATTTCCTTGTAATCGGTTCAGTAGTATTTGGGTGAAATAGTAACAAACATACACATACACATCCATCCTCACAAACTTTCGCATTTATAATATTAGTAGGATTTATAATTTTAGTAGGATTTCAAATCCCTCTACATATAAAAGCACAGCTCAAAACTCTACAAATAAATAACAGAATCTCAATTGGTTTAATTAATACTTATCATTATTTATTTGATAAAAACACGGCTATCAAATCAGTATTCAGATCTTAATTTCGTATTTCACAGTGTCGCCTCGTCTCGACCACATTGTTGACAAGAACTCTTGTCACCCCGTCGAGTGAGCCTCGAAGCAAAATTGAACCAACTTCATACAAACTTAATAACATTATACACTTTATAAAAACATAAAATATAATATCTTTTCGTGGTTTTAATTTAAGCAAACTCCGCTCACAGATAAAATTACAGCGTCTAAATAAAATAACAAGTGAGGCTCGCAAAAAGTAGCGCCTGAATTAACCTAAGCAAAATCGCTGATAGGAAAAACCAATAAAGGAAATTCAAAATAGTTAAATCGAACATTCAGCGAGATGGCACACAGCTTCAACGAGGGAAATAAAAATTTTCTACGACAAACAAGCAATCAGTAGCATTTGCGAACTGGGGCTAAGCAAACACGCTTGAACGGCCCGGGCCCTGCCGAAGTGCTTGTCAAAGACTGCTACAATTCTCTTGTATTTTTATTTTTTGCGAGAAATCGTACTAGGCTCTTGAATTCGTATTTGGACGCTTAACGCTTGCATCAGAACAATTGAAACTGACGTAAATATTGGAATACCTACAATTTAAACAGGAATTTTGCAGTAAATATAAATAGCAAAGTATTTGCGCTTAGTGTCAGATTTCTTTTCCATAGTCAGGTATAGGGCAGATTCATTTGACACACGTTTCACAGGTTTTCAAATAAGAAAATAATCAGTCTGATCTTTTCATCATATTGATAGACAGATTGTTAACGCAAGGTTAATGCTAACGTAAGTATAACAACATATTTACAGTTTTTTTTTTTTTTAATAGAAGCAGCTTAAGTATAATATTTTATATTGAATAATAATTAATAACATATTTGCCTCAAAACCATAGTTCAATTAACTTCAAATCCACCTGAAAAATGAAGGATGATTCACATTGGTCGAAACAGTACGCAGTGTCCAACCTAATCCGATAAATTTATACGAATCGAAACCATATATCAAATGAGGTGTAATTTCACAGGGAATAGACGTGGATTGGATCGGATACATTTTTTTCCGGTGGCGAGAAAATTCTAGCAATGCATCAAACAGCAATAACATATTTTTTTCAATTACGGTGCAATTTCGATGAATCATTGGTGCCGTTGAGCATTCCGCTTCCACCGCTCCTCGTCGACCCAGATAGCAAATGTTTGTGCAAAACTCACTAAATACACTTCACTTTAAATTTTAATAGATTTTTCCGTCTTGAATTTTTAATTAAGAATCATTGGAAGGCTTCTACCTTTTCAATAGATGTAGTGAGGGTGTAGCAGAAATTAAGTCGGTGACGGGAAGGCGTTGGAGTAAAAAGATTTGAAATTATTTTCCTATTTACACTTGTATGTAAATTTGTAAATGATTTTTAAATTAACTTTGCAATTCTTTTTTAAATTCCCTCATCAAATATTCGGTGTTTTCGATCCAAAATATTTTCGCAGCTTTTGAATATTTTACAAATCGTTTATTCTTGGTTTGCCCACACCGTAAAAGGTGTATAGGCCTCTGTTACAAATGAAATAGCATAAGTCGCATTCAAGAGAAACTTGTTTCATTAAATTTAAATTCGGCGTCTGCTTATTAATTTTGGGGGAACGCTCGTCTTCAAGAATTAATTCTTCAAAAGTTTTAAGACGAATGTTGCTAAATTTGGTGCACAAGGTATGATTAACAAAAAGATGGTCTACATAGAACTACCAGAATATAACCGTGTATTTTCTTACATAATAGATACACAAACTAATTAATTTCCTCGCTTAACGTTATAGTTGTATACGTAGTATATTATTATTAGTCTGTGGTTATAGTAAAATATTGACTTATCTACAAACTACGTAGATTCCAAGAATTTACCACATTATTATACTGTGTACTGAATTTTTAGATACATCGAGTGAATGTGAGTAATAATCTTGCTGCATCTTAATATGCACAAGCAGTGAAACCTTCAATTTAAGTCTAGAACCATCTAATCAGGCGTTTGAAACGGTCATAAGCGTCGCTAGAGCGAATCCGAAGCGTTCTGTCCACACAATTTATCTGTGACCCGTCGCAGAGTAAACACGTGCATTTCCTGGCTGTATCGTGGAGCTAATCGAGGTGGCTTCCTACTGCAGTGCCCAGGAAATTGGACACCCGACTTGATCCGCTGACCGATGACTAACACCCCGCATGCTTTATTACTGTCATACCACAATTTGCTCTGGACGGCTTAAATCGGTGCTAGTTATATTTCCTTGAAATGTTCGAAATATATTTCTATTGTCTGAACTAATTTTAAAAAATAAAGCTCAAAATTCAGCTTTTGCGAATTAAACTAAATCATCATCATCTTTGAACACTGAAAGCAAATCTATACTTTTCCGTATAAACATTTTCTTTGAAAGAACTTTAAAATCAAACCAAACATTTCAAAACCGCAGTTAAATATGTTTTTCATTTGTATATAAACATATTAAAGATAAACACTCAGACACTAGGAAAAACGAGCTCACAAACAAATATTTGCTGTAGTGGAGAATACAGAAAAAAAATTCTATGAAGAAAAAATGTACACCCTTACTCTGATGCAATAGTTGCAGGTCTCGAAAACTTTTGCCTTTTTCATTTCCCCGTAAAAAATAACACCAGTTTCTTATTTAGCAGAAACTTTTGCTACTTTTAAAGGCCTTATTTGAATAAAACGGAAAAGAAACTGCATCTTAATCATAATATTATGCAGTGTACCTTTACAAGACATACTAACCTAGAAACGCTTATAAGTAAGAAAACAAGTACCTTACGTATGTACTTTTATGAATACGTACTTTTAAGAAATAAGAAGTATTTAAACGGTATATTAGAATACCGTCTAGGATATGAAAAATATATTTTCATTCTTTTCCAACATTATTTTTCAATTAGTTATGCAAGACATTGGATTATTATAGATCAAAATTCATTTATTTATGGTGCATTAATAGCAAATGCAATTAAAACAATATTGTTTCTTTAACTGATATTAACTAAGTTTAAAGTAAACAAACAAACAGATTGAGTATTCCAATTAATACCGATCATGTTCAACAATCACTTCATTAAATATGGAAATGTCATATTGGCGACAACATGTGACGTTATTGCTTTGTAGTCATTTTGATTTCATCATATTTCGAAAAATACATACTGTGGTACATACTTATGAATACTTGTACATATTTATATTTACAATTTATATATTAAATGGCTCGACAAGGATTCCCTTTCATGAGTTAAAAATTAACATATAAAATCAAGTAAAACACTGTAATGTATATTCCTGCTATGCTGAAAAATGGCATAACTTTATATTTTTTCCATTTACAAACGAACCTATAAATAATATTGCGGTTGCTTTAATGTTATTTCGTCAATGATGATCGTTTGTATGTATTATACACGCCGCAGTTAATTTATCGATTTTCTTAAATCCAATCGAAGCGAACACAGGGCGTATGTTAACCAAACGTAAAATTTCGATTATAGTCCCTTTTACGGAAGAATATCTTGACAAATACCCTAATAAAAAGGCTCGCCGCGCGCCCGGGACGTTTGGAAAACCATTTACAAGGTTTATCGGCGCTATGGAAATAATAACTGAAGCCGTTATCGTCCTAAATTGATGTAATTTAAAATTATTGTTATCGCTGGTCTTTTATTTTTATTTCGACTGTATCTACAATTTTAAGCGTGCGTGTCGATGAGTGATCTGTCAATCTTCATCACTTATGAACCAATTATTTCATTCCCTTTTACTTTTCACGTTACATGAATGTAACATACATTCTCATCTCTCATCTCTGATAATCTTTCTTACGATACGCAAGATTGACGTTGGCTACATTTAAGAGCTTTTAAAATATAAATCGTCATTTTATAGTAGAGCCAATTTAATAGGCAACATTTGACGTCTATCAATTTTATCTTCATAGGGTGGTAACCTGCTTAAAAACATCGATTAAAGTGAATTAATCGATACGGACTTGAAACATTTGTCAATCGAACTTGAAACACATGTCAATAATTTATGATAATTTTTATTCCCAAGTAATCAATGCATTCGATTCTAGATGTCAGATTTCGATTTTTAGAGTAACGTCTCTGGTATTTAAAAAGAAGAAAGGTTTATTGGTACAAAATTGTAGCGACGTCAGTTCTTTAAATCAGAAATTGTTTATTATGTTTAGAATGGTTTATCAGTAAAATCAAATCATAAAATAACTTGTATCGGTCATTATTATTATAACTATGTAATCGTAATTGAAAAAAATTAAACAAATGTGCAGTTCTAACAAAACGAAATATCATGTTATTCTATGTCGTGGTTACTAGGTTACGTTGTTGAATTTTGTTGAAATGTCAAATGTTGCCTTTTAAAATGGCTCTACTATAGGTAAATTTGTTAACTTATAAAAATATATAACCACCTTGTCAATGTTTATGATATCAATGAACGAGCTTGAGCACGTTTGATTGACACCACGTTGCTCTCCCGTAGACACTGTAATTGTCTTTCGAGACGCGAAAACATTGCTCGACCGATAAAATGTTATATGTGTATGACAGGCTTTGTGGTTGAATGTGTACCGACCATATCTCAAAGACACCCGTTGTAATTAAGTAGACAAAGAGAGAGTTCATATTTGGTGTGGGCGGGCAGGACTATTGTGCTTGGCTCGTTATCTTCAGCCCAGTCTTTTCGACTTACTCGACAGATTGGATGCTGGTTAATCAATTTGGTTTGGGACAATAACTCTCCATCGTAATTACAGGGCTCCTAATTAAATTCACACATATTCATTCACCAATTTTTACAATTTAGAACAGTCCACACATTTTCTGATAAAAAATATATGAAGCCACTTCCATGCAGAACCTTTACTTCAAGGCAGTAAAATGGAAAGACATAAAATAAGAATAATACTTAAATAAACTGATGCACCTGGCCTTATGGAGAAACATTAACAAGGAACTTGAAAATCGTTTCTATCAATAAAAATTGTACCCCCAAATATGAAGCGTATATCAAAGAATAAAGATTATGTAACTGTTAAAGACGAAGCGATTTAAAAGAGCGACTAATCTGTAGGAAATAAAAACTTCACTTCTTCCATAGACGACACAATGGGCAAGATTATCCGGATTTTAAGGTCGATATCGATTCAACAGGGCGGAAGGCAAACAATCGTCTTTTGTTGCCTATGGCCATTGAAGTTTGGGTAATTAATTACTCTGAGAAACCGTCATTTTGCAGATTCACTGCTCCTATAGCTTCTTACCTAAAATTGAGTAATTATTTCATATCGGTCCCATTTATCATCTATACCATACTTAAAAGAATATCCATATTATATTATCATCATTATTCAATTTTATAAATCTTATTATGAGGTTTAAAGAATATGTAGTCTTATAACACATACAGCCGATGTATAATAAATTGTTCTATATATTTTGCCTTAAATAAAAAAAAACATAAGTACTAAATCCTGAATTTGATAACGGTGATTATATCTTAAAAAGTATCTATCTACAGTTTACTCTTTCCACTCTATCAATCCATTCTGATTTCTCAGCGAAAAATGTATATTTAAAACCCTTACATATACTTGTACTATATACTATGTACTTGAAGCCCTCCAGAAAAACAATGCTCAAATGCGAGCGCGTTTCTAAAACGAAACTAATAAAACATAACAAGCACAATCGAACGAAACACAACGTCAGTCACAAAGCAATTGGTGACAAGAGAAATTACGGGAACGAAAGTGGTTAAAAAATGTGAGAAAGGAATTGCGGTAGAAGCAATAGATGAGGTACAAAGCGAGCATCAGCCACAATACCGCATCCAATCGTACTGCGAAATGCGAATCATGATTATCTTACAGTGCAATTCTCATTGGAGTATGGCTTTGGCGCCTTTAATAAATTTTAATAACACTACTTTTATATAGCATTTACTGCATATAGTCGAAGCATTGAATGCTTCACCTTCTTGCAATTAATTATTTTGTGTATTTAAAACGTATTGTAATTAAGTCATGATATTGTTGACTTTTAAGAAAGTTCAAACAATGAGAAATAATTAAAATTCATATTTCCTTATATTAGATACAATATTGTAAATTTAATGGTGTATGGCATTTTGTAACAATAAATCTCATATCTTATTTTGGAATGTAAATGGGCTTGAGGTAACAACGGTTCGCATCTTCAGCCGAATGTTGTTGTTGAACCCACCTTGACTTGTATAATTGCGTGTCTATTCCATGTTGTGGGAGTGAGAAGTAAATCATTGTTAGCGCACATTATTATCTCTCATACAAACTACATAAATCTCTACCTCTTCAGGAGAGTGAAAATGTGCTCGATAAGTTCGGTGTAAACGAAGTTTCCAGTATATCAAGACAATTCATTTCGGTAATAACGCGCGCAGGACCGTTCGGGACCACTCACAAAGTTGGACGGCACAGCTGTACGCTCTAAAAGTACCATTAAAATTCTGCTTTCCTACTAAATGAACGGTATTATTATTTTTATATCTTTGCAGCCTATACAACCTTTTTTCATTAGGCGTTTTATTTGTTCCCGACGTTTACATTAACTTTTATACCTACCTCATTCCATGAGAACTTATAAGGATATTATCTTTTATGTTGCAATCATTAGCGCAACATTTTATATTTCATTAACGTACGTATAATTAATACGTTCGCTTCTTTGAGTACCCATTCAAACATCGACATAAAACGTTTTTATAGAATTCTTAAGACGCTTTTCGAATGAATGATGTGAACTAATAAAGAATTCCAGTATTTTTCAATATTCATCATACTCAAATTCTAAGGAAAGAAAATATGGAGGCGAGGCCCGCATCAAATCATATTCTGAATGGTATAAAAAGCGTAAGGACGAAGCGCTTTCCAGATAACAGCCCTTCAAAAGGGGAATGTTAAAAACAAATTCAAAGAGAAAAAGCAAGTAAATTACAAGAGTGAGACGCGGGTCCTTTGTCTATCGAGTGGTGCTGTCAGATAAAGTTACTACTGAGGCGTCATATTATTGCGATTGTGATGAGAAAAGCTTGGAGAAAAACTTTCGTATATCTAAGTAGTTTATCAGTTGCGCTTTGAATCTCAACCGCTCGGGGGAATGAATGGCTGCGCACAATCGAAAAACTCGCAATCAGATACACGAATGATGAGAAATAACCTAAAACTTTATGTACCTCTATACTAAGAGTTACAGAGCTATCTTTAAATATATATGTATACTAAAAATACATTTGTTATTAAAGCAATATCCATAAATTTAGTATCAAAATCATTAATGCAACGAACAAAAAAATTGCTCTACATTTCACAATTGAAAATAGTCCCAGCAGAAAATAGTTCACAAATACATTCACCACCTATAAATTTTTTTTAAAGATATACAATTATACGGTATGCATATACTTCTATATATAATTACTTCTAATTTGGCATAACAGCATATATAACCTGATATTCCCAGCATTAATATTAATATATCCAAATTCAATACACGTTGTGATTGAGTTCAGTAAGCCTTACCTTATCCAATCAGTTCAACGATGCGTATAAACGAACAAGACTTGCTCTTTACCAGCTCCCAATTTCTCTCCATGACATACTGAATTAGATACAATTTCCTACTAACCTTCACGTACAAAATAAATTGATATCTACTTATTATCTTTGTTGGTTGTTTGAATTATATTACGAAAGAAAAATTATATCTGATTGTACATACATCTCATGAACAGACTGAATTCATTAAATATGAAACATTTACAGAACATAACGAATAAGAAATTATTATATTATATTTTAAAAAATTTAAGTTTGCTTAGTTTGCTAATTTAAGTTTGCTAAAGCTCGCATTTGCTGCTAGATGCACCAAATAAACATTCGCCCACAATCATGCACAAATTATATCGAATGAGCATCGATTCAAAGCAAATGTTATTAAAACCATCTGTTTCTGATTCATTAAGGTTTATGTACGGACATTAAGAATGCACAAGCCAACGGGAGCGCGCCAAATGTTCACACTCCCGACGCCATTGTATCGCACATTTTATTTTATTCCTCACATTCTTCACCCGACCGCTGCAAGCACTTTTAATGACGGTCCGCATCGTGTTTAACTAACTGGTAAATTTATACTTGAAAATACTGAAAATTCCGGACGGTTCAAAAACTGGGGTATGTTTAATTTCGACGTAACTACGACGCGTGTTACGCATTTGTTACTACATGCTATTATAATATGCTATGCTTCCTCTGTCATAGTAGCCCGCTGAATTGGCATAATCGCCGTTGTTTATGTTTCATTAACATTTTAATAAGAGGTTAGTGGACACACTAATTGTTTTATATTTAACAAGGTTTACTTGGAGCTTTGCTCCCGTCCACTCGTTCTTGTAATTATAATTTATCAGATTAAATTGTAATGTTATGTATGTTGAAATCCACGATATATTAGAAATATTATATCAATTTGCTATAAAATCTGATGTGTGAGAAGTATCTATGAAGGCATCGTAACTTTTTTCTTTAATCTTCTTTGAGCAGGAAGCTAAGCTTTAACTTAATAGCTATGCTTCGACGTTTCTATCGGTTACACGGTTATTTCTAGCAACAAAACATCGTTATTAATGCAATTTTTCATTTTAGTGAGGTTTCCGAGGGGATTTGAGGTGATTTAATAATGAAACCTGCAAATGATCATTAAATATTAATATTTGGGAACCCAAAAACCTTTTCAATACCCATTAAGTTAAGATTAGAGTCTGTACGGTAAGAAATACAATAGTATACTAAATTGGCATATTCTTAAAGAAATCGTATGTAGATTGTAGGTACAGCTGGTACAAGGTACATTCCTACCTTTAATACATTCGTTCGATAAGCCCGCAAGATAGAATCCACTTAAAGCAGGCTTGGCGTGAATCTGCTTCACGAATGCAATAATACGAATAGGTACAAGATACTCGTATGTTATATTTAGAATCCTTTTCCAGAAAGTTCCATCTTTCAAGTATATTCGAGCATTACATTTTAAGTTATTTCGCAAATAATAGATAGGATAAGATATGCTCAGTTTAGTTCTCTTTATATTAAGTTTTATTTAACTGGTATGTGTTTATATTTATGGTATATATCTATTAATTATCTAACTGCCTATGCATATGTTACCCTACAATAAATTTAGAATAAAGATAAATTCAAAAAAGACAAAAAGGAATTGACAATATTAACTAAACGACTTACTAAATAATGATGGTTCCCCTATGAGCTTGAAAATCGTGAAAGGTTACCAATCTCCGCTGAATTCAGTTGGATTGGGAAACAATAAATATGATCGTTGGAGGCTTCGCGTCCGACTGCCTCGTTATTTGAAAGCCACTGGAAAATATACACTGAAATACGAAAAAGAATAAACACCATTACTGAATTAAACTTGTTCAAAGTTTTGAACTTTATTAAAAGCGCGACGTTGTAGACTGCACCGAATTACAGATATACATACACAACTAGTTGGAAAACCAGGGTTTATGCGGTTTTTTCGCTAAACTTTTTTATCAAACTACAAATGTTTTTGAATGATTATGTATTCATGCCCGCACAAGTTCGAAACTCATGAATGTTTCAACCAATATTAATATTTTAAAAACTAGTTTTGAATATATAACAAGATTTATTTAAAATCAAGGCACGTAAATGTGAAAAACCACATGAAAATACTATAAAAATGGTTTTAAAATCACAATATTTGATAGATACTCGAAATTTAATCAAAGAGCACAAACATGAAAAATCTGAATTACAAATTATATCCCATAATATCCCAAAAATTATTGTTATCAATATAATATATACTTATACCATCATACATCTTAAAATATATATCATATACTTATCTACATATAAGTAACCCTACAAAAAAGAATATGCGGCACAAAACATAGGTACCATACATAACATTCTTGACTTGCATATCCAACAAATCTTACAGTTACTATAACATAACATGGAATGAAGTTGTATTCACAAGGGAATTCTCAACAACTCACGTAACCGTGTCACGCCTCGATAGCTGTTCATGGCTCTGCAAAATGCACTGCCATTGTCTTCTGGGCACCAACAATACAAACATTATATCGGTACGCATTTGCACTGAATACGAAAATTCTTTACGTTACACATTTTAAAATACTTCGCCATAACATAATAGAAACGAGTGTTGGTTATTCGAAATTCAATTTTTACAATTTTGTATTATTATGTACCTACATAATATACCATCATAGTTCAAACAATTCCATACCAAACATTCTATAATGGGTACGTTTTCCTCTTTTTTGTATATCATGTCCAAAAAAAGAATGATTTATTTTTTCCACTTCATAATAAAAAATGACATTGTAGTTTTACAAAATTAATGTAAAACTACTATTATGTCACATTGTCTTTGTATTCCTTTTTATTGGCGTATTGTTTTGATAAAGTTAATTATAATTAATATTGTAATACAAATAGCTGTAAAGAATCTATGTATGTAAAAATAAATAAATAAATTCATATACCTAATAACTACGTCAAAAAAGTATACCTATAATACCTACCTACCTAGTAGTTAGTTCCACGAAATATACCTTCACGTTTAAACACACACACGTACTAAACGTTTTAATATTTTAAAAACCAAGTGCACATCCAGCTAAAAATTAATTATTAAAACACTTTTAGTTCTGAAAAATTCTCTATAAATTTTTATAACCTTTTCCCTAGCAGGTGGCATAGCCGTTCATCTTAATGCAAAAAATCCCTTGAAAATGTCGTAGACTTTACCTCAGATGACTAAATAATGAGAATATAATGGACCGTTATATTATATTCATCAACGAAGGCGAGATACTTTGCAGATAAAAGGAGGAACTCGACCTTCATCGAGAAAGGGAAGCCTCTACAAAATAGTAATTAGCGTCCAGATAATTAAACAGCATGTGCACTAAACTATCTAGGTATTTTAACATACGATTAGTTGAAACTTCGAATAAGTATAATATTATGAGGTACTTAAACAATGCGTTATCGTGTTATAAGTCTGAAGCAATCTCATAACTAACAGAAAAGTCTTTACGAAATTCTAGCAATGAATTTCATTATATTAGACCACAAAGCATTAGGTAATTAAGAACAGCCATAACGCTTTGGAGCGCTAGCTGATGACGCAACCATAATACGATCGAAGATTTAAATCGTTAGATTGGTAGGCCCCTCGGCAATTTGAGCACACGTAATTATGACGTTATTCAAAATTGTGTGTGTGAAGTCTGGTGTTTGTAACAATCTTCTAAAACTAAAGCAAAAATCCTTTGTTCAGATGTATCAACTAGACCGAAAGCAGTAATTGCTACGAAAAATTTAAAGTTAACTTTAAATATTCCTCAAACCAAATTTATAAATGACAGTTTCGAATAATCTATACAAATTTTAACTAGCATCATTGGATATTTAAATGCAATACTCTAAATCAAAATACCGATTTAAATTCGAGTTTTAATTAAAATACAGATATTTAAAAGTTTTTAACCGCGGCTGTCTCTAATGCTCGTATTGTCTATTGAAACCGATGCAGCTACATAATGTATTAGTCTGTGGTATAGTGTTATTTTATCTGTTGTATATTGGGGGTACGTATAGGGGTTTAATGTGACTATGTACAATTGGTCTAGTTTGGTCGTAGAAACCATCCAATTTGAGACATTCTCGTAACTACGAGTCTTATATTGCGGGATTCGGAAAGATAAATTTGACTATTCAGCTTATGACCTACTTTTACAACTCCAGTAGTTAAAGCTTTATGCCCTCGTGAAATATATCTAAATTAATAATTCATAATGGTATTTGGCGTTTGCACAGGTAACGTGGGAAATACTTGTTGTTTAGTTTAACTGAATGTGTATGTAAATATATAATATTAATATATGAGAAATAATTTTTATTGCAGCAAATTTAAAATTAACGACAGTTTTAAAATTTTATTAAATTGAAATACTTGCAACTGTCTATAACCTAGTTCTTAAGAAAGACATTTTTTTAATCTTCTTATATATAAAATTCTCGTGTCACAGTGTTAGTCTGCATACTCCTCCGAAACGGGTGGACCGATTCTCATGAAATTTTCTGTGCATATCGGGTAAGTCTGAGAATCGGCCAACATCTATTTTTCATATGTACCACGGGCGAAGCCGGGGCGGACCGCTAGTAACTCTATATTTTACTGGTCCTAATCTTAAATCTATTCTTATTGAATTACCCTAATTCTAATTTGCATGTATATATGCATTATAGCAATTTAGAGTAAGAAACCGTCCATAATCAAATCTGACATAGCACATGTATCAAAATCACAAATAGGCTTACGACGTGTGTGCGATGCATTCACATGACGTTCCGGGCAAGGCAGGTGCGACTCACTGATAACGTAGTCAATTCTTGTAGGATTAATACGAATTTGGAACACACTTGGCTATTCTGAACAAGACACCTGACTTTACCAGCTGATTCCTTGTCAGTGCTTATACTTGGACAACAGTTTCATAGAATATTGCATATACAGTTATAGATTTCTATAGGACATTAATTTAATACAAATTTTCACGGTTTATGGATTCGACCCGGTCAAAAGGTTATATTTATAGGACGTTTACCGTAGTTTATTATACTGATAAACAATATCATTATTATCATTTGCCAGAAATCCGTTACGTTGCGGGGAGCCCCAAAAGTGATCTCCTCCTAGAGTAATCCGATTCTGTAGAAGATGTTTACCCGGAATAAATCAACCTGTATCGACTACACACCGCAACGATCCTGTTTACCCAAATATCAGATTGCTTCTTTTGCCAATGCAATGTAAATGTGGATTTGTATCGCTTTCGATATTGAAAGCTAACGTGCCGCATCCCGTTGAATACAGTTTATATATCCGCTTTGCGGTTTATCTTTGTGCGGTATTGCTATTTTATAGTTATTATAAAAATTGTACCTACGGTATTCATTCAATTAAATTTAGCTTGCTACCTAATTTTCCAAAATTTAACATAGGTATGTAGTAAAACAACAACACGCACAAGATAACATTAGAATAGGTAGTTAAAAACACAAGATAACATCGGAATAATATCTATTGATACAAATTACGTGCAAAGCGTGAAAAGGCAGAAATCACTATAATTGACCTTCAGTCACCACATTAACCCACACGTGATATAAAAACCGTTAGATGAACTGAAGAAACTCCCTTAATTTTCGACCATCGAATGAAAATGGTGTGTTAATGAGCAGAGTTAATTGCCGCCAGGGCGTTTCACACTATTCAGTTAAGGGCACCTTGAATGCTGATAAGAAATTTGATGAGTCAAACAAAAGAATAGCGCGAACAAAGCTTCAATTTACAAGCGAAGTTAATGACTTATTGTTATTCTTCATTATTTTTTTATGACATAATAGTCTATACAAGAGGCTATTGAAATCTTAATTATTTTTGTTGGTATTGTTGATTAAAAATGTTTTTTTTCCAGTGGTTAGTTAATTATGACACTTTTTTCAATAATAATTGAATACATCTTTGTTAAAATTGTATACACAATCGTGTTTTTTTAAGTTTTATAATTAGGAGCTTTGTCTTTTAGAGAGCAGGTACACAATTAAAATGTTAACCATTATTATTTAATAGAGCATATTGATTTCTAAAAAATATTGGTATCTTTAAAAATTAAACTATGCTTCTGCCTTCTACGCAAATAAAGAAATCATACTAGTTTATGTAATTATAATGATAATTTTATGAAGTAACGTCAGTTTTGTTCAACTTGGAGGTCGTCAATCGTCATTATATGATAAGAAACGTAAAATAATATGTTGTTACTTGTTACCCATTTTGGTCTGTCAATTTACGTGATATAGGTACTCTACATATCTATGAATACCAAACTTATATAATTATAGGTACTTTTTGCCTGTTCAAGATAATGAAAGTAGCTTCCTTCCTTGGCTCCAATATCTTTTAAAGGACCAAGTTTATGAGAACCTGGCTACACAAATAACGTACGGTTCTCTTCACTCGACGTATCCAAAAATAACGTGGCGGGCCACCATGGAATGTTGCTCATAGCGGAAATAATGGTAATCCTGAAATATATTTTTACGAAATCATTCACAGGTATGTACTCCAGATCACAAACGTGCAAAATTAAATAAGATACAGATGTTAAAGCTCAGTTTTATGAGACTTTCCGAGCATCTTATGTTTAGGTATAACACACTAGCTGCGCCCTGCGGTTTCAAGCGCGTGGCTTCGCTCCTGTTAGTCAGAGCGTGCTGATATATAGCTTATAGCCTTCCTAGATAAATGAGCTATCTAACACTGAAAGAACTTTTCTAATAGGACCAGTAGTTCCTGAAATTAGCGCGTTCAAACAAACAAACAAACTCTTCAGCTTTATAATATTAGTATAGATTGTACGAACGTAGATAATATATCTGTAGTCTATACAGTACAATATAATATTGTAATTTGTATCATGTATGTACCTGACTTACCCTTCAGTGAATACAGGACTGATATTATATTATTTACATTAATTAGTCACCTGATGCATGGCATAGGATGCTTTTCAGGTGGCTTAATTTGCACCTTTGTATGTAACACAATATTCTAAGTACCCATAACATCTTCCTAGGCATCCAATAGATCCTCTTTTTTGTATTCAATATATATGTAGTTAGTATAGTTATGATAATAACAGAGAATATAAAATATGTAAAATTTCATTAAGTACTTCTTTTCCATAATTTAATCAGTTTACAACGAAATCACACGAAATTTGTTTTGAATACACCAATTATGTTGTAAATTAGCAATGATAACAATTTTAAATGTTAAGGTCAATCGTGATAACAACAAAAATAAATTAGTTTGTTATTAATAAATAATTGTTTGGTTATTTACCCATCAGACTTCTTTATGTAATGCATAGTATATTCAAGTAGTACTTAACTTTCATAATCATAATTATATAATTATTATAATAACGAAATTATGACATATATATATCTATAGAGGTACTTAGGTACTTAATATTATAAAGAGGAAAGGTTTGTAATTATGTATGTATGGTTTTCACACATAAACTACTGAACCGATTACAATTAAATTAAGCACCCATAACTTGGATTAACATATAGGATAGGTTTTATTCCGGAAATCCCACGGGAATGGGAACTATGCGGGTTTTCCTTTGAAAACGCGGGCGAAGCCGCAGGCGGAAATCTAATTTCCCAGTAAGTTCTAAACAGATTATTTAAGTAGTCGATTAGATAATGATATTATTATATAGCCTTCAAATATTAATCAGCAATACAATAAAACAAACATTAGCGTTCACCCCACACTTTTTTTATATTTAAAATTAGTGGAAAGCGAAAGAAAATTGGTGGATAAGCAGTAAGCACGCACAATGATTCTGTTTTAGACAAATTTCAGTATTCGTAACGATGGATTAAACTAAAAAAATATTAGCTTACTTTAAAATAGTGAAATTTTAAAATGTATTACCTACCTTTTAAGAAACCATACGCGACCATACGGAAATCCACATTTTTTTTCTTTCACACTTTCACACTGTTTGCGTATGATTTTTTTTATAGATTCAGATCCTTCCTTACACAGAACAACCATTCTATTTAAATTTGTGTCAATCATCGCAATTTTATTCCAAACGAAGTCCCAAGATATTATCCCAAGACAGACCTCAAGCCGTTGTAACTGCGCTGGAAATAACGACCAAACCACTTTATTATAACAAAAATTACTTTAAATATAAGTTATTTTTGATGTAAAAGCATACTTAATCAATAATCATTTAAAGTTGAATTCGAATTCACAACATATTTTTCTAGAAGTTTATGTTATTTGGCACGTCACTCGTATATATCACGATAAATTGCTTATCGAATAGTTACGCTTAATAATAATTGGTTAAATTCCATAAAACATAGGTACAATCACCCGATGGGAGTCTTGCCATTTGACTTTTTATCAATGTGTTTATAAAACCATAAAGTGTCTTCAAGTATCGGTAAACGCGTCTTATCTGTAATAATAAAATATTAAAATTCAGAATTCCTTAAAATAACAAAAACGAATAACAAAGTATATGACTAGGAAATTTTTTAACATAGTATGCCGAGACGTAGTTTTAAAAATGCCACAATACCGTTAATGTTTCTACCTCACACACACAACAGGAAAGGGTCACTGAATTAGAACAAGAGACAGTAAAGTTGTATTATTGTTGTGTCGCAAAATTCAAATATAATGTTTAATTCATTAGTGATATAATATTAGAACCTAGGGTGCTTAGATTCTTCAGAAACTACACGTGGAACCTACAGTAATAGAAATAAAATTTAGAATGTAGGTACCTTATTCCATTGCCCTTTAAATAATTTTCTCCTCAGACGTTTTCAAACGAATAAAAGACATCATGTATTAAATTTTCTACCACGTTTACTTTATAAAACAGCCACTTTAATTTAAGATAAGTCCAAAAAACAATTATGTTTCCAAATTACCAAAACATCTGAAGAAGAAAGTGCTAAGTGAAGTGCTCGAAATAATTTTCTTTCAAAGAAAGTATCAAGTGTGACCAAAAGCAACTTTATGAATGGGTACTCAAAGTTGTAAATAAAAAGCTTGGCTCTACGACGAAGATATTATCCTCCAAACAACGTTGATAAAAGAATTTCTCTGTTCAGCGTTCACGAAACGACGTGTCCCTTCATCGTAACTCATCCCAGTCGGCATATTACTTTTATATAATGCAGTCCATAAGAGCTTAAAATATTCTTTATGCGAAAGTAGGCAATATGTATGTTTACTGTTTATATTATAATAAGCAAATGTAGAGTGGGATGATATTTTAATATATTGTGAAGATTTATGAATAAAATTTCTTTTCCACATAGATATAACTAGTTCAAAGTACCTAGTTCTAAGTATATTTTAATTTTGTATACTATAATATTATTATCTATAGTCACACCCCGGACACTCCATACAAAATGATCGTTTTGACAGTCACACTGTAGAGACTGCAAATGTGTGTGTTAACGCTTTATGGTTGGCACATTTGTGACTAGCGTAAAAAAAAAATTCGCGTTTTTCTGATGAAATACATCCGTAAACAGCACAATATCTAACCATTTTCTACGAAAAACGATAATCACAAATCCAAAATAATAAAATTACTTTAAGTCAATTTGATTAATGTTGTCAATCTTCGTTGCGTATCGTCCTTGCAGAAAAATATGGCCCATTTTATGTCTGATCGCGCGGGGGTGAGGTAAGTTTAATTTTGGCGGGAGGCGGAGAGTGTCCGTTCTGTAGCGTTTAGCTACTATTATGTATTCTGTGCTATAGTGTGAAGTGTGAACTTAAGATGAATGTTTCACGCTGAAGGTCAGCGTAATTTTCAGATCAAGCTCGTGAATTAAAAATACGAACAATTTTAATTCTCTTTATTACCGATAATTTATAGCTACATCAAATTACAACTAAGATTACTGATTACATATATGTATTTGAATTACTTGAGATGTTATCAATTTTTATCTATACATATAATAAAATCGTAGGAAAGTCAAAACTGTACATTGAATATTTTTTTAAAAGAATACATAATCCATGATCTATAATCGATATAGAAGCCAAAAATATAGTTTTTAGAATTTTTGTCTGTTTGTCTGTTTGTCTGTTTGTCTGTTTGTCTGTTTGTCTGTATGTTTGTCCGAGCTAATCTCGAAAAGTACTGCATAGATTGACTTCAAATTTTGCATGAATATTACTAACAGGTCGTGTGAGGTTTTTTTAAACATATTATCATGCTATCACCTCCGGGGGAGGAGCTGTGAACCTTTACTTTTCTTACGTATTCCGTGTACTACGACAGCGTACAATCTAAAGACTCATGTTTAAATGTTGTTTTTGAGTAAGCCATGCTATTATCTAGCTTTACACTATAAAAACTACGTCATTTACGTAATTTGGGCAGAGAAACTGTTTAATGAATCTTAGTACTATAAAGACAAATTTGATTCAGCGCCATCTATGAGATTTCGTAAAAATCAAATCAATTTACATGTTAACACTACTGAACACAATGTTAAAAATTAATAATTTAAATATAATTATGTTATTTATTTATTTAACTCTTTAACCCATAATAAATCTTCCCTTCCCTATAAGGTGCGCTTATATAATTCGTGTGAATATACTACATTTTTAAAAGTGAGGGTAGATGTATATTATTTTAAGTCAAACTAGACACCATTACTGCAGTTAATCTAATATTGATTGTGTTCATTGGTTACATTTTTAAAAATCTTCGTGTTTTAATAATTCGATCACGAGGCGGGACTCTAATACAAAAAGGTTAGTTCGTTGATAATTATTATTCCTTCATCATTTACATGTTGTTAGTAAAAATATACTTTGACTGTTAATACTTTTGTTCAGTATTTATCTGTATGATTATTGCTTGGTAGGTAATTAATATATTTTCATGTCGTATACCTAATTATAAACATAACTGTGATGTGAAACTAGCTGGATTTATTTTTACACACTCACAGTCTTATATTTTGTGTTAATGTTAAAATAGTATTAATAGTGTAAATCATAATATTTTTTCAAAGTTAAAAATATTTCCTTTTTTCTGATGGTGTTGCCATCGAATTAAACCGCGCTGTCGTTTCGTTCACAAAAAGTCATGTTATTAGGACCGAATATGTAGCCGCCTCAACTTACGGAAACGAGAGTAACCTGCAGCTGCGTTGTCTGTTAGTTATTGTATAGTCGAATTTAACGTTACATGGAAATTGGAATCTAAATATATGTATACCTACTTATATTAAATCTGTAGAGGTCAATTCTGCACATGAAATATATTTCCTAAATAACTATCACGAGGTGATTAGAGATCGACATCGACGTCAAAAATGTTTGTCCGTCTGTCTGTCTGTATAACCGTTATAGAAACAAAAACTACTCGACGGATTTAAACGAAACTCGGTACAATTATTTTTCATATTCGTGAGCAGAGCAGCAACTCCATTTTTAAGCTTTCGTCGCGTGTGCGTTCTTAATGCGTGTATCTTAATGGTTAAAGCTACACAGAAATCAAGTATGAAAGAAATGTTCTCCATATTATATAAAAAATATCTCCCGACATCATAAATGTCTATCTTTTATGGTTGAGCTTAGGAGTTCAAAGCTTTCTGATTATATTTGTCTACTAGCTGTCCCCGCGACTTCGTTCGCGTGGAATAGTGACTATGGGACCTATGACCATGGGCTCAGGGTGGGGCAACAATAAAAAATCATTTTTATTTTCATGCTCCCACTCCCGCGCCCACTCGCACTCCCACGCCATATGCCACGTTCAGTCCCAATCCCACGCCCACGCCCACTCCCTTTCACAATTAGTACCTACCAGATCAAAGCCAGGGTAAGCGCCCCACCCAGCCCCACCGTGGCTACGCCCATGCTGAATTACTACTTAACATACAATTATTGAGTAAATACGTACAACCATACTGTACTGTTGTACTACCATAAATAATTAAAAGAAATGTTATTAAAATTTCTTACTAAACTGAGCTAAAAAACTTACGTACCAAATTATTAAAGAAAATCAAGAAATGAAATGCCTAACCTATACCAAATAGTTACTACATATTGTAATTAAAAATTATGATTAGTATATAATATCGAAATCAAAAAAGAAATGCCTAACTAATTCTACGTAAAATTTCTTTTAAATTATGTCATATTATTTTTTAGGAACCAGGGGGGGGAGAGGAGCAAATTCTATTTCCTTCCTTTCTTAAACGGATGTTTTTAATAATCTATGGTGTAGCCAGTAGCCACTGATCAGCTTAATCGATACTCAGTTTTTATCAAATCCAGAAACAAATCCAAATTAGATCTTTCCTGTCTCACGCACGTAACTAAAGGCTGAAGAGAGAGAGAGCACGTAACTAAACCGTTTAGACGAAGAAAAGTGTATAGAAAAAGGAATAAATAATTTCATAAACTTCCCGACGATCTTTAAAAATAAATTATAACTTTCATTTTTTTCATTCCCACTTTTACCCCTATGTAGGTATAATAAGTGGATGAACCAATTTTGATACACTTTATCTAAGAACCAGCGTCGGAAAATATTCTGCCTAACAAAAAAAACCGCATCTAATTCGGTTTACCTGTTAGCCAGCTACGGTGCCATAGACAGACACACACACACACACAGAAATACATAGCGGTCAAACACATAACACCAGTCTTTTTGCGTCGGGGGTTAAAAATATAATACGACATAATTTAAAGGACATTTTATGTGGAAAATTTACCTATACACCAGGGTAGATAATTTTTGAAACAAAAAAAAAATCGCAGTAGGATGAAACCCATTAGAAAAGGATATGATAAAAATGTAAGGAAAAATAAATTACGGTCAATCGGAGTTCGGGAAGTGGGAGGGGGGGAGCTTTTAAGAGAAAAAAATGGTTTCTCTCGATTTCTCGATAATAATAACACCTGCTAATTTTTTTCTACATATTTTAATTGTACAGACATCACTTTTCCACAATTTTATTATATGTATTGATGATGATGATTGAGATTATAACACTCTTAGTCCGTTTTAATTTTTATTCACCCGCATCAGTGCCACCTAAAAAATCTTTATATATCGAAATTCGAGCAAAGTTAAGAAAATGAGAAATAAGAGTTCTCAAGGATCGTTAGAGATAAGAGGCTTACTATTGACCGAAAACAACATGTGTTATGCCGAACCTGAAACCGCTTCACAACGAGAATTGCGGCTCACAGCTGACCGCGAACGGCATGTACTATCCTGTGAGACCGAAACCTTCACTGAGGGTATATATAACGTCTCACAGCTGATCGCAAATGGCATATTGTACTATCCCGTGAGACCGAAACCCTCACTGAGAGAGAATTACGTCTCACAGCTGATCACGATCGTCATATTTTATCTCGAGAATTCTGAAACTTTTACTCAATATGAAGACCGTTTGACAAATAATAGGGTGCACCATAATATTATTCGATCTCTCGAAGATGAACATGAGCATAAGCAATGACTAGAGTAGGGACGCGAATATTACCATTATTTGAGACAAGAACGATTAATAAGTTTGTTTAATGAAAGATTAAGAATTGAAACTATTGGTCTCTTTAAACGGACGAATAGCGAGAGGCCCGTCTTATTGCAGACAGATTTCGACATAGTCTTAATGACTTAGAGGTAAACATAGAAGATCAATCTACAAATTCGGTGGTGTGGTCCGACAAAATAATATAAAAGTGGGTTTGCTTATAACCTCACAATTGATTACAGATCATCTTCTGTATAGGCGATATTAACGTAGTATGTTCTTTTTGTAATGCTTTAAAGTGGAGTAAGGAGTCGGCTTTCGTTTGAAGATACGCCGGAACCTTTGAAATCACTACTTTTAAGTTTTAGAGGAACATGTGCAATCTAAACAGTTCTTAGACAATATTAGCTCTTATAGTATTGCGTTTTAAATGATCCTTTGGTACTCAACAATTATCAGATGCTCCTTTCATTATTACTTTTAAGATACAAGGTCAAGTTTATCATTTGATAGGATCCCTTTTGCCTGAAGGCCAACCTAAGTTTCTTTAAATATATTTTGTATTCGACTACGACGAATAATCGAATACAAGAAATCAATATTTCTCGAATTTAAAACTGAACTCATTTCACAATTTTAGAACATGTTAATTCATCAGGTTAATCCGTATATATGCGTTTTAAATCGACATTAGAAGCTTTTCCTCAAGATGGTGATATTAATATAAAATTGGTATAAATGCCGATAGACGGAAGTCTATCAGCACTCAGGAATTCCCTGAGCGTGTTATAACGCCCAGGCCGCAGTATTACAATTTTTCCTACAGTAGGGCGACGAATGTATTTTCGCATAGCAACGGAGGGGAACTCGTGGGGGGTAAAGTGACGCGGGCCACGTACCACAAACATGTTTAGTTTGTGGTACCGAGCGCGAAAGAAAGTCATCGTGTTTTTAGTAAAGTTACTATGTAAACTAACGTAATTTATTACTTAGGTACATATATTCTATAATGGTGCGCTCAAACTGTTAATCTACATTTAATTAAGATTATTATTTTAATTACTAAGAAATGTAGAATTTAAATCACATTCATTCATGTTTTCCTCAGATATTCGATGTCTATGATTTTCGATGATTTTAAGATTTTCTTATCAGAGTATTCAATTTTAATGTAGTTAAATTTTATAAGAGACAATTAAGAACATTCAAAAATAAAGTGTCACGTATTTTTTTTAAACGACGAATGACGAAAAACGACCGAATCGCGGACGAAGTCGCGGGCAACAGCTAGTACTAAATAAGTTCAACGGAACTTTACGAAGGTTATAGAGTAGAGTAAAATATTTATGAGCAAAACAAGACCCTCCGTATAACTTAAATAGGAAAGTATGTTGTTTATTATTATTTAAGTTATAGGTAGGGTCAATGTACCACTAGCTGACCAAGCGCCAATACATGACCGAAATTCAAATATACGCGCCAATTAAGAAAATACGGCAGCCCCAGATGATAGTTTATTGTTTTTTCTATAAAGCAACATCATCTATAAAATAAAAACAAACCTTGCTGCCATTGGTCAGAAATATTGACATTTTTTCAACACGAAGATGTAATTAAGTAGGTGCCCCGTAAGTAATCACATTTTTTACTAAGAGTTTTTTATCGGGAGTTGATTGGGAAATCTTAATTTATCTTGAATGCAATCGATTACTCTTTATATGTCTTGTTATAGGCATAATGTTGAACCATTCTGTTATAGACTTTCGGCTTCATTTTTGGCATGAACAGTTTTTCATGATTTTTAGCGGCCTGGTTATCTTTTGGAGCAACGAAAACAATTTTTCGCCTATTGTTGACCAGTATGGTCAGCTCTTGGTTCTTTATATTTTGCTAAGAAAGACGTGCTTTGGTTTGTGCTTATACCTACCTAATTTAACAAACCATATAAGCCGTAGTTAAGTCATAGCTTTATGTTGCATATTTCCAAAAGCTGACCACCGTAAGATTTTTATACCGAACTTAGTTGGTCAGGTTTCGGGGCCGAGAATATTATTAACCTTGAGTTGTCCACTTGATTTCCGTGACCAAGTGGTTTGATTTCATCAACCTATCTTTATTTATTAAATAATATATTTATTTATTAAACAAAACTAATGTTCGAAGAAGGACATTTCGTCCATTTTGAAAATGGTCAACTTTTAGAGTAATGATGGTCAGATATTGGTGATCAGTGGTCAAGTAATGGTATTTTTAGCAGAAATAACTTTCAGAGTAGTTTTCATAAAACCTTTGAAGGTTATCAAATTGATATTAAGAACAATAGTTACAGTGAGTATTCAATTATCTGTGTCCCAAAAATAACATTGAACGTAAAACAAATAACCCGTTTTTTATATTATATAGCTAAAGATAAAACCGCTTAAATGGTCAACTAGTGGTACATCCACCCTATATGGAGGAATTACTTTGTGTAACAAAAATCAGTTTATCTTGTAACTTAAATTATTATTTTTTACTTTCAATGTGTGAATTTTTCGCATAGATAAATATTTTAATTTAACTGCATTAAGCCGTTATATTTAAATTATTTATCTATGCAATTAATTAGCATAATCGATAAATTATTTTAATACGTAATGTTAAGCTCAATTTTCTCATATTTTTGGATGCAATGCATAATTTCATAATTCGTAAAATAAATGTATAGATGAAATGAAAAATAAAAGAAAAAGTAATCACAGCATCTATTTATTAAAGAATACAATAACTTATACACTAACGTCACACCATAAAAACAAACAAATTACGCCTCATATCGTTTAGCTATCGAGGCATCGCGGCCCCTATTAGCCCCACGGAGCACCCATCCCGCGCCGGGCCAAGTGGGCACCCCTGTGAGGGGCCTGTCGTCCGCGTCAGTCACTTGCATGAGCATCATACGGCGGGTCTTGTTGGACAGATTGGGTGTGCTGCCGTGCACCGTGAAGTAGGAGAAGATGACGACGTCACCAGGCTCCACGTTGAGGGGAGTCGCGCCCTCGATCGAGAACTTTTTCTGTTGAACAACATTGCATATTTTATCGTCTATTTCAATAATTATTGACAAATAAAATGTCTTGTAGCAGGGCGAACTACATGGTTCTTCAGAACACTTTTATTTCATTACTAGGTTTCCGACCGCGGCTTCGCCCGCGCAGTCAAAAAAAAACCCGCATAGTTCCCGTTCCTGTGGGATTTCCGAGATTGCGTCATTTTCCCGGGATAAAAAGTAGCCTATGTCCTTTCTCGGGTATCAAAGTATCTCCATACCAAATTTCATGAAAATTGGTTCAGTAGTTTAGGCGTGATTGAGTAACAGACAGACAGACAGAGTTACTTTCGCATTTATAATATTAGTATGGATTTTATACAATTAACAATATCTACTAAATACAAAAACAATTCTTAACACAAACATACACTGATACAGATTCTTCACAAAACACTTTATCATCATAACACTAAATGAAACTATTAAAATAATACCTGATCAACATAGTGGAAATTGCTTCCTTCTTTAGGGCCAAAGTCTTCTAGGGGTCCCAATTTATGTGATCCAGGGTACACGAACAAAGTTCCGTTGTGGGGAGTGGCAGTGTCCAGGAACATAGCTGCAGCAACTACTGAGTCCTTCTCGTAAGGGAAGTAGTGGTAATCCTAGAAAAAATCGACTTTGTAAATCTTCTCTATAATAGGCATAAAAATGAAATGCTAAATTTGTTGCTGAGCGCATTTCGAGAACGGTTGAACCGATTTCGGTAATTCTATTTTTATAAGCTTGAAGTACGAGGATTGTTCTTTTAGAGAGAAAACGTGAACATGTACCACGAGAGAAGCCAGGGCGGACCGCTAGTCATAAATAAAAATAATCGTAAGCCAAATATAGCAGCAAACATTTTTCTAACCATAACCAGCAGTTATTATCTGCTCTAATGAGTCAGAAACACGATATTACCCTACACGTCGTTTATTATTTTCTTCCCAATTTTTTAAATGGATACTTTTTACATGAATCTTGTTAAAATACAGAACATATTAACTAAATACGTTTATGATATTATAATTCAAACACTTTTGAATACGAAAACCTGACGTTATTAAACTTCAATCTAAGTTTTAGTGAAACTTACTTGATGCATTGGGTAGTTAGCACCCTTTTCTGGGGGCTTGTTGTTAGCCTTCGTGTGGTGCAAGATTATGTTCTTTGTGTCCATAACATCTTCCAAGGCATCCAAGAGATCTTCATTGTACAAATATTTACCGAAAACTTCATGATGCATCTGCAGGTTGTGGATAGCTTTCACCTATAGCAAGTGTTTAAAAATTGTTATAAAATTTAAACGATAGTATAGCCTATGGTTACATACTTTAATGTATATTTGAGACCACATTAATAATACCTAATTATTAAATTGCACTGAACGAATTTAACAGCTACAAGATAATTGGTCATTCATTTTTCTTAAATAAATGGGCAGAAATTAATTAGTAAAATATTTAAAATTAAGTATGAACTATTCAAAGAAAATTTTAAGCAAAGAAAAATTAAAATTACTTACTGTAAGTTCACTTCCACTTCTATCTTCATCAGTTCCAACCCACGCAGCATCAATTTTATTATCTTGCTTCAATTTGAATAAGTTGTCATACTCTTCAGAGATTCTCTCCAGCTCCTTGCCCTTGATGAGTTTCTTCAAATGGATGTATCCATTGTCTTTATAGAACTGCACTTGTTCCTTCGTAAGCCTCACCATCTTGATGGTTGTTTGGTAACTGACCGTGAAATTATTGTGTCGGTGATTTATACAATACATATATAGGGAAGATGTTATCAAAAGCTGGTGTCACGACCCGTGATAACCATGTACATGTCATAAAACACATGATTTTTCGCGAAAACCATAGTACGGTATACGGTCTACGTGATGTTTAGTTCGTCTACATTTATTATGTCAATAAATGATGATCATTTTTTACTTTATCAATGTAAAAATCTTTAATGGAAAGTTTAAATTCTTAAAGTTCTTTAGCTAAGTGCTTTAAAATCTCATTTGTATTCGATAAAGTCTGATTTGACAAGCGCTATTATATGAAAGAAGGTAAATAACATTCCCAACATAAAAACATAATCGGTCGTTATTAATTATAATTAATATTTAATTGGCAATTATTGCTATTTAAAAAAAATCACACACACACACAACTAATATGGATACTGGATAGCTTTTACCTATGATTCGGTTTAAAAAAAATTAAATCGACTTCAAAAACAAAAATTATCCGCTCAGAAGCAGAAAATAAACTAATAATACCTAGATATTGTTATAGGCGCTTCTCGTCTAATTAAAATCTGTTGCAGCCACGTTGCAGCAAAGACATGGTGTAAAACAAGCTGTATTTTTAAATGAAAGGGTAGACTTCATAGGTATTAAGTATTCGAAATTAAGTCTACCCGTGTCCAGTGCATCAGCCAACAACCGTGTGATGATGGATCTTATAACAGCTTCATCAGCTAAATAGTACCATTGTTGCATTGTTACTAAACACATACATAATTTATATATGCAATAATTATTTAGCTCAATTGCAACGTGCAAGTGCAAGTGGATAAAAACTCAAAAGTGACTTCTAAAATTTTTAGGTAACTATTAGACGCATCTCAGGATTTTATTCAAACTTTGTGCGACAATACAATAATTCAATCAGGTTATCGTGATAAGGATACTAGATGATAGGATTAAATAATTTCCTTGCGTATGCTCTGTATTATGTGAGACAACTTAGAATATTCTGCGTGTTTTTTAGTTTATTTATGTATTAACTTTATTTATGAGATAATGCTACAAACTATGTATAAGTTACAACATTATAGTAAAGAGAGCACCCTTGCGCAACATTCGAGTATCATAATAACATCCTGAAGAACAAACACCCTTAAAATACATAATACATATCGCTCTCAGTTGTTGTTTGCACTCAAAAGAAAACGCATGAAATAGTAAAGTCTATACCCTCTAGATGGCTCTGCTATTAATAAATGTTTATAAAATTTTGTGGTTATCTTATATAATTGTGTTAAAGTTAAATGAAATGAAAATTATGGGAAAGTACTGACGGATATTCATACAATAAATGAAAAAAAAAAACTTTGAAACCAAAGAGAATAGACTTTCTGATCTCTACTCTCATGACATTTGACATTTGAGTAAAAATTTTGTTTTTCACGATTGTATTTGAAGGGCAATTCTGTCAAATCATAAATCTACGTTTCACGTATAGGTTGACACAATTTTGTTGCAATTTATTTTTATCATTTTGTCTTAAAATAATATGGATGGTGTTTACGAAGATAACTATGTGTCAACTATCTTTTTTGATTTAGATAATACTTTGATACAAACACGCGCGGGAGACGCAAAAGCTTGCAAAAAGGTAAGATTCCCTTTATGTTGACATTGCCACGGTCATGGTTATATCACTACGCGCGCTGTCATAGCCAATCTACGCCGTTGTAGATTCGTACGCCGTCGATAACTTACTTGTGTTGCACCCGCGTGTTCGTCGATTCGTTTATGTTCCAGTGTTGTATAAATAGAACTTTCATAGTTGGAGAACGTGAGCTCAACGTCCAGATTTAGCTATTTTGAAAGAGAACTCGTGCTATTAATAAACGTGATGTGAACAGTGTTCGCTCGATTCAACAGCTTCGTGCTCTCAGTGGTGCGAGATCTATAGCGTTTTGTAAACGCAGTGTATTTAATTCAAAATGGGTGAAATATCAGAGCCAATAAAAAAATGCATACTCATACTAAAAGCTGCTCAAAGCGATACCGAAAAATTCGCAGCCCTCTTTATGGTAACAAAACTCGTTAAAGGAAAGGACTGCAATGCGGCGGCGAAGAAAGCCTTATTTGAAGCAATAGGATTTAAATTCCTGAAGAAACTCCTGACTGGTGCAAATGCTCAAGATGATTGCCCTCCCTCTGTTTACAAATCAGTTGCACTCTCAATACTAACATGCTTTTGCAATGAACCAGAACTTGCAACTCATCCTGAAATGCTTGAAAATATACCAGTTTTCCTTGATATAGTTCAAACATCTGACAATGAAGACTATGATGATAACCTCATCATCATCAGTGAAGCCTATACCTGCCTGCAATGTATTGCTGAACAAGAAGCTGGACAAAAAGCTCTTATTGAAGTTGGTGCTATTACTAAAATGTCTGAAATTTACTCCCACCAAAGTTTTCAGACTGATGAAGCATTGAATATTTTAGTGAAATTGGTAAGTCGCTATGGCCCTACAGCATGGGGCAATGACCCAAAACCTTTTCATGCCCTGGTCAATAAAATTGCATTGGATTTTGCAACAGACCAATCTGAGCGTAAATTTGAGCTAGCTACTATATTAAGTGCCCTTTTATATAGTTGCAATAAAAACACTATCCTACCAGGAGCATCTGATGAAACTTGGCCTCAAAGTATTTACAGAGCACTTCATGATATTCTTACCAGCAAAATAGGAAAAAACCAAAGAGATCCTGCTTTGAAATTGGCTGCCAATATAATAGATCTATTAGGTATTGAATGGACATTTAATGATGAAGAGAACCCAAAGAAGTTCTTCCTTTTGCTTTTACAATTATGTGCCATTGAAATCAGAATGCAACTAGAGGACAGGAGTTTCAAACAAGCTTTTGCTAATGGTGACTTGGTTACTGCATGTTTTATTGTACTAGAGTCCTCTATCAACTATATGGCCACAGATCAACTGGATTTAGAACAAAAAGAAAAGCAATCTGTATATACAAGTCTAAAGGGTGCTTTTAATGCTGTTGTCTCCTTACTAACAAAAGTTTCAAATGATAAAAACAGAGATAAACTCCCTGATGCAGAGAAAGTATTTGTGTGTGCAATGGTAAGAGTTTTAGTTGCTTGGCTAGCCCAAGAAACTACAGCAATGAGGGACCAAGTGTATAACTTACTACCATTTATGTTTTCCCTGGCCAATGACTCCTTCCATGCTTATAGATCAAGAAAACTAGCTGAGAAAAATAAGTCTGAAGGAGAACCAATGGACACTGATACAACTTTAATGGGACAGATTGACTTGCTAAGGTTGATGTTACCTGCCCTTTGCCATCTTGTTGTAGAAGATAAAGCTAGAGACATTGCTTTAAACTTGAAACAAGAAGACATTTTGTATGAAGCAATGAGCTTCCACTGGTCCATTGTTCATTATAAAAAGCCCCCCATTCCAAAATCAGAGAGGGGAAAGGCCAGAACTCAACCAGAACCGGAATTAGATCCAAAAGTTTTAGAAGACATGAAGGACTCAAGGGCAGCTATGGTTAGCCTTTGTAATATATTCATGAACCTCACAGTGTTAGCTCCAAAAGTAGTTGAAAACAGTCTTTTATTTAACACTCTGCTCAAATTTATATTCAATAACCTCCCAGAATTGAAAAATATACCTGAGAATCTAGTATTACATGGACATCTTGCTGTCTTAGGATTGTTATTACTCAAGCAACAAGCCAATAAAGTTAAGAAGAATGACTTCTCAATTTGTAGATACATTCAGTCAACTATACGGTTCCTGTGGGATGCGTATATGGTTGATGAGTCTAATGACCCCAGTGCTCTTGTTGTATCCATGACCTACAAAGAAAATTGGAATGAAATAGCAGATCTCTGGTTTTTGGGCATGCAAACATTGAGTGGTGTTTTGACAATTGTTCCATGGATCTCTGAATTTGCTATTGAAAGTGGGTGGGCAGAAGGTATTGCCGAAATGTTAGCTAAAGTAAAAGTAGGCACGCTAGCTCCTAATATTAAATCAGCATTTGAAGATTTCCTGTGCAGATTAGTTGACTCAAATGAAGACGCCAAAAAGGTATTAAAGAAAGGTGGTGCATTAAAAATGTGCAGAAGCCACAGAATGATGGATCTAGGCAAAAAATTATTTGGTGATTAAGAGTGTTCTTAACTAAATATAGCTTTTAATATGTGTGCTATTAATACTTTTCAACAATGGTAACATTGCTATTGTAAATAATGTTTATGGAAATTAAAACTATTTTCAAATGTTAAACGCATTGATGTTTTTTCAAATAAATAATTAAAAGCAATGTCTGGGTTTTATTATTAGTAATAATTCATTAATAAAATAAGAGTCAAATAGGGTGATTGCGCTGGTTTTCGTCCAGTTATGGGAGTTGCCAACTTTGTGATGCGAAATAAATATTTTGGAGCACCCTTCCTTAAACATATAATATTTTTATTTAGTCCTTATATAGTCTTCTTTAAGATAATATTAAGTGAAAATAAATCATTTTGACGTATCTTTTTATTTAAATTATTTTCTGCAAAAGTAGGGTAAATGCTAGTTTTCGTCCAAAAAAACTGGTTTTCGTCCTAGTGTAAGCTAGTTTTCGACCACCGTGTAGAAAAAGGAGGGTAGGTCAACTATTAAGTTAAAAACCAATTACAGGTAAATATATACTTTTATTTAATCAACATCACAATTTCTCACTACCTTACAGGTTTAGTTTTACTAATAATAATCAATATAACTAGTCAACACTGAGATCTATGTAGCACTTGGCAGTCTTTATATGCGTTAGTGATGACTGATTAATCATTCGTAATAAAGAAAGGAATGCGTACAATGTAAATGAATAAAGTAATAATTATAGGACTGAGAAATTACATCAAAAAACAGAAATATTCCTTCTAATACTTTGTTTATCAAATGAAACGTACTATATTAAACACAGCCATAATAATACGTTTTAGCTACTAAAATAAACTATACTATACCTTACTGAACTATGCATTATTGTCTTACTGATGCCTTTATTAAAGATTCTTCAGTGTACGTAGCGTTTTTTTTTCTAGCTTTCTTAGACTCCTTCGAGGCCATCTAAAAACAATAAGATCTTTCTTAGGATACGTTGAGTAAGGAAAATAAAAAAATATTGCATTGGCAAAACAGACCTAGAATAAAAGATGATACTCAAGTGAATGATAATCAAGAAAAATACAGTGTATTATGTCTGACCTACCCCCATTTATGCCACGAATAATTGACTCTACTTCACATAAGGAGAATGATACATGACTGAATGAATGACAATATTAGGTACCTACAACACTCTGGCCCTCACCAATTATTTATAAGGAAGATACTGAATAGAAAACTTTTCAATACGTAAAAAAGACGAAAAGTACTGCAAAAGAATAGCCATTTTTAATTTTTGTCCACTCCAATACTCATTCATGGACGAAAACTGAAACGTTTAAAGCTAAATTTAGTTTTCGTCCACTTCTTTAAATATTTTTTTATTTTGGCAGCACTGACAAAGCAGTGGACGGAAACCAAAAAATCTAAACTAATAGCAATAAAGATCACTTCGGGAGAAACTATTCAGTATTTTAAAGGTCCGATACAGTAAAAAGAACCTAACAAATATTCACGTAGCTGTTTGAGTTTTCGTCCACTTGGACGAAAACCAAATATTTTGAGAATTTGGTAACCTAGTATCCGTCCACTTAATTTTTCGAAGAGTATTATAAAAAAAGTATGATAAACACTTCTAATTGCGTTTAATAGGCTTATAACTAAACATACGTACCAAAAACATTACGTTAACTAGCTAAAACAGAGATTTAACTTACCATGAACTTTTCTCGCCGGCAAATTTTTCTCTCGCGCGATGACATCTGCAAGGCACGGATGGGAAGCGGCCACTTTTACGTTAATTTTTTGAACTCTCTTCTTGTCAAATCAAATTTTGATGTTGATAGTACTGTTGCTTACACATTAAGGACCGTAAAAAGTGCAAACTTGCGCGGGAAGGTAGGTTTGTATTCAAGTTTTACGCACGTGATTGTAGCAGGTCAGTCAAATGGACGAAAACCGAAACTGGACGGCAAACCAGCGCAATTACCCTATGTCAGTGGTATTATCTTACAAACTGCAAATGGTGCCAACTAGCAGGTGAGTGAACGAGATCTTAAATTTAACAGTACAATGAACTCATTCTATTTATGACATACACCAATGCTTCCTTAACACTGCTGAAATAAACAAATCAAATTTCCATGTTCACCTATTTATGTTGAAAATTAATTACTTAGTTCCTGTGTTTTAAAAATTAGGTACCTACCGACTTTTTTTCACCATGTTTAATAAGCTTATTGTGAAACTTGTTCAATACAAATTATTTTCAGTCATCATTTTGCTTAAACATATTAACATAATTAAAATAAGTTTTATTAATTTGGGTAACACTTAATTTTTTGTTTTTTTTTTTTCATAAGCAAAGATTGCACAGTGTTTTGTTTTTCTTTTCAAGTAATTTCTTAAATTCATGTAGACGTATATTCTTTTCAATAATATTACATATGACTGTCTATTTTCTCCTGTGGGATAAGGTGATTCAACGTCCCCGAATACGTGTCACGCCATTCATTCGTTAGTTACGTAACAAAAAATGCTAAGAGTCAGCACCTTTAGTTTATGTTTGATGACTGACAAACATTATTCATTATACCCACGTCAATAATTGTCTCAACAGCTAGTGGAGATCTTGCATCAGGAGTACGGTGTTCCCCATGACGTGGCATCGGAGAGTGCGGCCATGTTTCTGCGCGCGTTCCGCGCTCGCCCCGACGATGAATCCTACGCAATACACGAGTGGCCAGCGCATTTGTGGCGCAATTGTTTACCAAAGAACTATAGACATATCGCTAGTGAGTATTTATTGTTAATTAAAAAACAAAAATGACAACAACATTCTGTAACTTTTTGGGAGGCATGAGTTGATTCGTAGTAACTTTTATACAAAAGTAATAAAAAAATAATCGCCTCCTTTATTCTGGGTTTGATTCCCGGTCTCCGTGGTGGTTGGGACAAAAAAAAATGACACAAGGCTGATCATCTACACCACTTCCTTAAAGAAAATCGATCAGTGAAACAGGTGTAGGTATATGGTAGGTATACAACATACCTGTAACCTGCCTCATACCTATAATTCCCCAAATAAAAGAGATAATTTTCAATTTTGCTTCATGATCTTATCAAGATGCATTTGGTAATTACTAAATAGGAAAGTGGGAAAGGTACAGGAATTATTAAGAATTAACGACTTGCAGTCTTATTACATAATGTACAACGGTATTTTGAAGTCGCCAGGTTGCCTATTCACACTTTAGTATAACTTTTTCACATTATACTTTGTTCGAAAGGAAATTAATTTTTACTAATTCACTATACTAACACTAGTGCGGCGTGCAGTTGATTACCCAACCAAGAAAGGTATAATTATCATTTATGTGGGCTTGACTAATGAATACCTACTCATGTTTACGATGAATTTGTATTTTTATTCACGACCTTTCAAGGAAGTTTCATTTTAGATACGTTGGTTGGCAATATGCCCAGAACGTCAGTTTATATCGCAACTTAATAGCCCATTAGGCACGAGTTTCAATGTTGCTTTTTACGTTTTAATTACCGGTGATTATTATGATGTGGGATGCATTCACATTGCACATGCGTAATTTTTGCGTTGCATGTGTACTCATTCAGTAATAATCGCCGCTAATTTTAATATAGCCTACATTGCAGCGCAGGATCTGTGGCTTTACTGGAGAAATGGTAAAATCGAGAGTAGGACACATCCACATGCTTCGCGTTGTGTGGAGTGCAAAAGCCATTTTTTTTTTACTTTTTGTAAAATTAAACCGAAAATTGTTCTTATGGGAGCAGAGCAATGGTCATTATTCGCGATTATTGACTTGCTCTGTGACTATAAATTTATTCCAAATCAGTTATACATAATTTCAAAGTTCTACCAAAGTAATTTAGATACTTAGGTACTGAATTTTGCGCCTCAAAATCAACTTTGTTCAACCAATACTTATATATCAATTCACAAGATATGTACATAATAAACAAACTTTGTATGATTTATAGCAACTGTTTTCATTATTTTCAGAAAATATATCTGCCGAGTGGTTAAAATTGCGATTTAAATATTTAGCTCTTTCGCCAGATGTTATACATCTCTTGGAAACTTTAAGGTACGACCTAAATGTCTTTTGATTTTTATTATGTTATGCAGAAATATTTACAAGAGCTTGCGCCATAACTCCCTTTTCTGAAGCTGATCAAAATATTTCTTCATGATGTAACTTTTTTACATGATAGTCAATTTCTTTTCAAATGTTTTTAATGGGAGATCTAAACATTTAATTAGAGGAATTGACAATAATGTTTGGAGAGATTGTTCCAAGTTTACTCAAGTTCTAGAGCAAAAAATGTCACTTTTGTACTATTTTAAGTGCATTAAGTATATCATATTTCCGGTTGTAATGATATAAATTCTTGGAAGAATTTCTGAATTTTGCATGGTCTTATGTGGTTTTTTCTATCATCACCATAAAATCATTGGCATCATTACATTTAAATGTCAATTCTTCATATCTCATGTATTTCACACGCCACATAATACTGTGTTTGTTGGGTATTTCTTATAATGAGTTCTGAAAATGTCATTTGAAGTCAACACCAATGTCTTGTGGAGGTACGACACTTTTTTGGCAGACAATTTTAATGCAGTAATTTTAGGCGAGTGTTATATCGACCTCTACAATGAATTGGGTTGGCTTTGAGCGCATGTTGCTAATGAATTACTTGTTTTTCAACAGTTCAGTTGTTGCTCAACGAGTGACATACTCTGGGCGCCGCGTGCCCTACACTTAGGTTTGAATTGTATTTGTAAAATATATGAGGAAGTACACCAAGAAGGTAAAACCCATTGCCTCAGAAATTTTACTTAACTCTGGAGATATTTTGTGGTGTGTATACTTGTAATGTTGATATGTTGAATAAAATGGGTAAACCTTTTGTTTGACAGCAATATCAAATGGAGAATTACATTGAAATATCTCCATTGTTATTATTTTATATTATAAGAAATGCTATGTTGATGTATGCTTTTCAATCTAGAATCAAAGTTAATCTTCTCAAAACGAACAAGTAAAAATTATGACACAATTCATCAACATATCACTATTATCATATAAGTCTTTTGCATATAGTTTATACGTTAAATTATATGTGATAACTTGCATTTACTTTCTACGATTGCATTTATTTCTACGGTTGTATGAGAGTTGATCATTGAAAAGTATGTGCAAGCGTGTTGATCGTGTGCTGAGTTTCAGCATTGTGTTGAACGGGTAATAACAAAAAAGTGGTGAATGAATGGCACAGGGAGGATTATCTTCTCGGTCTTATCACGAATGGGCCATCGCGGGCTCAGTGGCAGAAGGTCGATAGGCTTGGCCTGCGCAAGTACTTCGACTGTGTGCTGGTCTCCGGGGACCTGCCCTGGGAGAAGCCCGACCAGAACATCTTTCTAGAGGCCTGCAAGCTGCTCAACGTCGAACCGCGCTCCTGCATCATGGTTGGGGATAAACTCGAAACTGATATAAAGGTAAATAGTCGCATTGTTGACTCATCAATCATTCGATATTATTTTATCATGAACATAGTGATATAATTTACTTGAAAAATTATCTATTTAATCTTACCTTATTGAATTAGATTGTCATAGATTTATTGTGAATGCGAATTTCCATGTATCTTGATGGCTTTGGATACATCTCAAATATCTATGTCTACGTGATCTGTCTATAGGATCAATTTGTAAGCAAAATAGTATTGTTGGTGTCAAACAACAAAGGTTATGACAGTGTAAATAAATTATTGCAATTGCTCCTGTGTAAACATTTTAGCAGTAGATATATAATTATTTGAATATGTTAATATGTACACTGATAATGCTAATAATAATTACTTGCCCGCTTGGCCAAGTGACCCCAATTATAAATTTAGTTCTAATTTAATTATGTTCTTCAATAATGCGACATATTATAATATAGTTTTATTTATTATTCCAGGGGGGTAAAGATGCAGACCTCCTAAGTACAGTTTGGGTGCCGCTGTACACTGACGACTCGGAATCGGACCTTCCCGATTTCACGATACAAAAGGTCACAGAGTTACCTGAAGTCTTGCCAAATTCACCGAAATTCAAACGCTCGGTACAAAGAACTACATGCTAAATTTTATATATATGTACTTAAACGGTTATGGTCGGTTTCATAGCTTCTTGATATGTTCTGTTTAGCATAGTTGTCAAACAGACTATCGGTTACATTATCAGCAAATGGTGACACCAATCCTTTATATTCTATCAATCTATTAGATAGAAGTATCTGAAACATGATAATCTTTAAAATTTACTTATTAGTGTATTATGTACTGGGGTTAGTGTTATTTATTTGAAACATTACTTAATTTGCACCTTAGAAATCTTTGATTGGCCAAAATTCCATACTTACCTATAATATTTCATTTGGATTTTTGAGCCAATGTTTGAACTCGTAAATTATTTTTTCACTATTTTCATTCTTGCGTAGATAATACATAATATGTATATCTCCTTAGTATCTTAATAAAAAAATAAACAAAAATATTTTACATGCAATTTACACATGTAAAGAAAAAACACATGGTTCGTATGTGAGTGAAACTTATATGTAAGATATTTTTACATTTCTTTTAATAAGACAGTTTGGGGTATTATCAGAGCTCGAATAAATGTAAATAATCACAGCAAATAGTATAGTATTATGGAGTATTTACACATTCGTGTGAAAAGCTAGAACATAAGCGAGACGAATAACGAACACGTATAAAATATATAAAAACGAAGTACTGGCTATTCGCCTTTTGATTCGCGTAAAGCGGTTATTCGTATGTAATCAAAGAGTATTCTTATGTAATGAAAGGTTTTACAAGTTAAAAGGAAAATGATGAACACGAATGTGTAAATGCACCATTATAGTAGAGATATGATTTAAACTTTAAAGTATTAGACTTACATATGATATGTCGTCTAGATGGAGCTTATACACATGGCATTCCCTGTGGTCCTATATTGTATGTATAACATAATCAGATTGATATATGTGTTTGTCCTGCAAAAGTATTGTGTTATAGATTTTATACCGTCTAATTGACATTGATGTAAAACTAGTGTTAGGTATTTCAAATATAAAGAAACAATTTGGAAATATCAAAAATATATAATGAAGTTACTAACCTGTAAAATATGTATTCAATTCACAGTGTATAAGTATAACTTCAAATATAAACTACTAAAAATTGAGCATCAGCTCATTCCTTTAAACACTGCTTAACTAAGGTAAAAAAATATAGTAAAGTAGTATTAAGTAGAAAAATGTGTAAATGATGTTAGTCATATATTTCTTAACCAGTTACCAAATAGTTCCTTCTGTAAATACGAAACAGTTGCTATCCCATGTGCATAATCAGTATTCAAAGTACAAAGGATACAGTACAAATTGTGATTAAAAAAACATCATTTCTTAAAGAAACTCCTTACTTAATTTGCTTTTTATATATGTAATTGCCTTTTGACTACTTAGAACTTTCGCCTATAATTGTTAGCTGTAAAGAGGCTTGTATTCTTACATTAATGCCTCGCACTATTTTTAATTCGTAATTATCTATATCTTGAACATGTGTCACAAATTTAATCTCTTGTACTTAGTCACAAAATCTGCTATTATCATTTATTTGTAATTGACTCTTCCACCAGCTTCATCAGCATTTTATTATGCATATTATAATGTAAATAATAAGTATAAATTACTAAGACATTCTGTATGTATTGAGTCCATTGGAAATAAGGTGTAAGGGTCAAAAGTACCTGAAATTTTCTCATTGGCAAGGCACAAATTATAGTATGTATTGTGAATTTTTAGTGGTACATATGTATTTTAACATATTTGGCTAGACATGTGAATATGAATTCTCAAATTAATGCCACACTTAAATATTGTAAAGAAGCCTTGTTACATGAATTTGTAAAGTTAATTTGCCAAATAGTTGAAATGTCTACTAATATTATATTATATTGAGAACTTTGGGAATTCAAACACGTTATATAAATTGTGTGTAAGAATGTTGTATAGACTGTAATAATTGTGATATTCTCATTATAATTTAATCTCTTCTGTGCTAAAGATACAAATAGGAAATATATTATTTTCGTACTTCTATGACCTACCCAGATGCTTCTAAATGGTGAATGTTGTGTATTTTCTATATTTTTTATAATTAGAATAGAAGAGATTAATGTTAATTTAAAATTTTATAGAAATAGTGTAAGTAAATTAATAAGGTTAACTTCTCAATGATGAGAATCTTTTAATTTTGAGTTTTGTTATGTAATGATAGATTGTGTCCAGAGTAATGGATAAAGTTTCAGATAATTTCACATGTCCCTTTCTTTTACAGTATGGATTCCATAATAATGTAAACTATTGGTCGGGTATACTGTGATTAAGGTAGGTCTTTCTTTGGGTACTGTTATGGATCTATTACATTTTATTTTTTCTATATTTGTGTTTTATTTAAATTTCCAATATACCTATTTACAAAACATTTTCACTTATTTCTATCTTTATAGTATTTCAAGGAGTAAAATGATATAAAAAAATATTGAGATATTAACTACATTTATTGGATAAACTAATTTGAAATAACTAGAACTATTTACAAGGAACATAATATAAATTAAGCAGTTCTTAACATCTTTGCTTCTCTCTTCTCTTGCAACATTTTCTTTTGTTCTTCTACTATAGCTTTCCTTTCATTTAAAAATTCACCGTACTCCTAAAAGGGAATGTATCATAAAACACAAGAAAAAGAATTTACAAAGTCCTATTAATTAATATATTTTATGTTATGCCTTTCTCTTAGGTTTCCTTGATTTAAATTTAAATAAATAAATATTTCAGGACATTACACATGGCACAGTCTGGTCTCATACTAAGCTTTTGCTTGTGTTATGGAAACCTAATTAATGGCTGGTAAACATACATATATACTTTTTAATGAATACTTATATGTATATTTATTCCCAGACAGAGAGCAAACATCTATGTTCATACACAAATATTTGCCCTGGGTAGGAATCAAATCCACTCTAATATCAACACATTTTTATCTAAATTTCAATCAGAAATCAAGCTTAGTTGAATATTTAATAATTGAAAAAGAATAAACAATACATTATATCAAAATCATTTTCAAAACCTTACAATAATTTCAGAAATCAGTCTTTAATCTTTTTTGTACTAAACTATGAGCTTAGTACAAAAAAGCTTATATGTGTTCAGATAATTTAAAAATTGGTTTAAAAACTATGCTAACTCACCTTTGGATCTAATGATCGCACAACTTCAATCCCACATGTTCTGGCTTGTGAAAGCAACATATTACAGATTTCCTGCAGTGGTCTCCATTCAAGAGGAGGGTCTTGCGATTTTATTTTAGCTATCTCATATATGTGCTTGATTGTAATTTTACCACACATTTCCTTCACTAAAATAACAAAATTGATATTGTATACATTTAAACTTTAAGGCACAGAAAAACCCAACTATATAATATTACCTGGTTCCATAGCACCACGGTTGACCCCAGCTGCTTGTTTTAAGAAATAAGACGATGGTGGTTGATGTATGATCAGTTGGTAAGATCGATCGGGGTTTACTTTTACGCGAACTGGTAATGGGATTCCTTGTTTAATGTTTGCTGTCTTTTCGTTAAAGTCTTTGCAAAATGCTGCAATGTTAATATTCCGCTAAAATATCAAATATATTAATAATATGATTAGTAATGTATGTCATCAAAATATATTTTCAAATCATTTACACATACCTGGCCTAACATCGGTCCTAAGGGGGGCCCAGCTGAAGCCATTCCTGCAGGTATATTGGTGCGCAATTTGGATGAGTGATCGATTTTATCTGCAACCTTCTTCATTGATTTTAAACGAGCTACAGACTTAGACATCTTATTGTATTATTTAAAACAAATAGGAAAAATCAAAACAGTTTAATTTTATAACCTCAATTCACAGATGATATTGACGTTGACATTTAAATTTTGATTTTGACATAAAATAATAGGGTGTCTATGCTATTATTATAAGCCAAGTCTATACTATTATTAATTGCACAAATTATAAGCCACAAGTGACAACGAAATATTCGTACCTGTTCGGGTGTCGATGTGAATATACTGAACACGTAATTAATTAGTATTCCCCTTAATTACGTTTGAAAAACCGGCCCTAGCACGAACCTCAGCGAATCTAAATAGTACGCTTTTATTGCTTTTACGTATATTATACATCTCGCTCATCATTTCAGCTATTCGAACGTGATTGTGACCATTAAGAAGAATAGAAGAAAATGCCTGCTTTCAATAAAACATAATTTTTGGTTTTGAGCTAGACAAATTTTATTTTCAATTTAAATTGTTATTGACACTTTGTTTCAGATGTATAGATTATTTTTGATATCTGTTACATATGTCAGATTTTTATTTACTATGTGTCACCATTGTGTCAATTCACAATTGCAAGATTTCGACTTCTATTGCTATTTGCTGTCGTGAATAATATTTTCATCAATTATTGTTTTGTATAAATTGTAATATTTGCATTTATCATTACCCTTTGGAAGGAAAGTCAGCCTACTAAGTAAATCTCGACAAACAATTGATGTGTGTTATAAAGACATCAAATTAAAAACCGCATAAAATATGCACAAGATTTGTAAATAAGTATTCAACTGATATTTTAATAATCAAACAATATGTGGTCATTTTTCTCGAGAGATCCTACAAAGGATTTTCCTTACGAAATTGGGGACCCTGTTACGGGGCTTGACGATAAAAGTGTATGGACATTACACAAAGGAAAGAAGAGGGGAACTCAAGATGAAGTGTCTATATTCCTATTCGATGTTCAAAAGCATTCTGAAACATTATTTGATATAGCTAAGGCGTCATTAAAACGTCTGAAGACTATAAGGCATCCCAGTCTATTACATTACTTAGATAGCTGTGAAACAGATAAATTTTTGTATGTTGCAACTGAATATGTTCAGCCTTTAGCAACTCATATAGAAGAAATGAAACTGGAGGGACAACAACGAGAACTATTTCTATCATGGGGAATTTTTCAAATTACTGTAAGTAGCACAATTTCATCATGTTCAACACTTACAGCATTTATCTAATGTTTTTGTGTGTTTGAAGCAATATACAACTAGCTTCAAAGATTATTATTCATGTATGTTATCATTATTAACAACAGTGAAGTGTGGCATGGCATATAGCTTTATATTGTTTCTAAAACATTATGATGTACTGTTCCAGAGGGCATTATCATTTTTCAATAATGACGGCAATATCAAACACAACAATGTATGTTTATACTCTGTGTTTGTAACTGCGGCTGAGGAATGGAAATTGGGTGGTTTCGAATTTATAACAAGCCATGGACAGGAAGGTGCTAACATTATACCAATTAAAATACTACCAGCATTGGAAATTTATGATCCACCGGAGAAAAATGATCCTACTAAAATTAAGGCAGTTACTAAATGGTAAGTTTTTTTGATTTTTAAACAACTTCAAAAAAAGGATGAGGCTCTTTCTCAATAAGGCCATTATACTTTTTCACATATAAAATTTTCATAGTTAAAAAATTGATGCCAATTATCATTGCTACTATATTATTGTGCAAACAGAATTTCCTAATCGGAACAACTAAATTGATACATAAAACAATTTGCCTTTCTGCCAATTGGTTGGTCATAAAAATAATTGATAAAACTGTGTCACTTGCTAGTTATCATAATTATAATTCAATTGGATGAACTATTTCAGTGTTTATATCAGGATTGTATGAATTGAGATATTACAAAAATTTAAATTTTTTATTGATAATGCTTTTTGCAATTTTTCTATTGTTGTGAATTGTGATTGAATTTTACAATATGTTTATCAGAATATTATAAAAACTGGCTGTGGCTGGTGGCCCATAGATTTACTCGCATTGCTCTGCTCCTATTGTTCTTAGAGCCGTGATATACAGGGTGTAATAGTTAAGTGTGCACTGGTGATTATTATGTAACTATTACTGATAAAAAAATATAACAGATTTTTGATATCTTACGATTAGCTATACAGGTATAGCTTTCTTTATCGAGGAACGCTAAACAAAAATGGCTTGACTAATACCGGTACAGAATCAAAGTGAAAAAGTTAAATGGATTCGTAAAACATGACGCCTTGCATCGTGTTTTACGAATCTATTCAACTCTAGCCGAGCAACCAATCGCAAATTATTTTTTCATCACATTCAACGCACGCTTTCGTACTTACATAGAGTCCAAAGAGATGAATAATTAATATGCTTAAGGTGGAAAAAAGTGGTGCGTCACTGAGCCTAACATTGATATCTCAGAAAATATGTATTACTATTAGTTCATGACTAGACTTCTAGACCAGTCATATAGCTAAATTTCCTATCAGATTATACACAGTTGAATATGTTTAATACTAGTTGTATTTCCATAAAATAATTTTATTTATTTTATCTTTAAACTGTGTTCCACAGCTCTTCTGATATGTGGGGTCTGGGATGTCTCATTTGGGAGGCATACAATGGTCCACTAAAAAATCAACCATCACTCAAATGTGTTGATAAAATTCCAAAACAGCTATGCACATTATATTGTGAATTAGTCAGTGCAAATCCTGCTTCAAGACCGAATCCAGCCGATATTATTACAAGGTATGCATAAGCATAAGCTATTTTAATTAATTATTAAAGCTTCAAATTAGGTTCATACATTTCTATTGATATAACTAACTAGCGACCCGCCCCGGCTTCGCACGGGTGCAATGCTGATACTAAAAACACTACAGAAAAACTGTGAACGTAGTATATAAAACATAGCGGCCCGCTCCGGCTTCGCACGGGTATAAAATAGATAGCCGGGCCGCGGCCGGACGGTACCGCCGCAAACGCTACGTGCCGCAATTTTTAAATCTGTAATATCTTCGAAAATATTCACTTAAATCATACGGTGTAAAAGGCCATATAGATCTATATTAAATGAACAATGTATTCAAGGTATTTAATTGGTTAAGGATTAATGCTGTATTGGTTAAAATCGCATCGAAAATTAGCCATTATTTGTCGTAAAAAGTAAATGACAAAAAAAGTTATTGTGGGTTATCCATAAGAGATAGACATATACCATCGCGGACTTTTCTGTAGACCTTTTGAATGTGTATAATACTTAGTACATTATTTTGATAAAACTCGTATAGTCCGGGATACATCGCCCATTTTTGCAAGTGATTACTATCAAGCTAATTTTTCGTGAGTAGCTTTATTTTGATGAGATGCCCAATAATTTCATGTACAAAACTCTCGATTGTGGTAGCTACCAGAGGAAACAAGGATAAAATATTTTGATTTGATGGTTCTCAAATATTAATTACTAACTGAATGTTTTTTTTTGTTCAATCTCAAGATAATTATCTAAATTATTCGAAAAAATATTTGTCCTACAAAATCTATGGTTTGATCAAAGAGTCCCCCTTTCCAATGTGTATCGATAACGAAGTCATCATAAATGATTACTAACCAGCTGATTTTTTTATTTTCACTTATTTAATACTTATATAATTCAACAGACATATTGTCCTACAAATTGCGTAATAAATATTTGAGAACCGTCAAATCAAAAATTTTTATCCTTGTTACCTCTGTAAGCTACCACAATCGAGAGTTTCGTACATGAAATTATTGGGCATCTCATCAAAATAAAGCTACTCACGAAAAATTAGCTTGATAGTAATCACTTGCAAAAATGGGCGATGTATCCCGGACTTGTAGGGTTCAGCCTGCGTTTGCAATGTAAGCGGAAGAAATGTAATTTTTTACAACCTCACATTAGAAACCTCAAAAATAACAGTACTTTTCCACTATTTAATGGATGTTATTATATATATAAACCTTCCTCTTGAATCACTCTATCTATTAAAAAAAACCGCATCAAAATCCGTTGCGTAGTTTCAAAGATTTAAGCATACAAAGGGACATAGGGACAGGGAAAGCGACTTTGTTTTATACTATGTAGTGATTATGAAATTATAATTTTACTGTCTTAGACATCAATAAAATTATTGACTCATATTACTTGATAAACTGTTACAATAACACATTTTTTATTGAAGGCTATTTAAATTGTTTTTCATAATGCATGTGTTTCCCAAATACAAGGTTATCTTTATTTCAGGTGTCGTAAAATAGGAGGCTATTTCAAAAACGATTTGATAGATACAATGTTATTCTTAGAAGAAATACAAATTAAAGACAAGGCTGAGAAGGGGAGGTTTTTCTCAACGCTCGGCAGTCATCTGGACAGTTTTCCGGAGGCTGTGTGTGTTCATAAGATTCTGCCTCAATTGATGACTGCATTCCATTATGGTGATGCTGGCTCTGCTGTATTGGGTCCAATGTTTAAGGTATTCTATAAAACAGCACTCTTATTTAATATGAATTTATTTAAGTCAATGAAGTTTATAATGATTATGTTGCTGTTTTTCTTTAAACATGTGTGAATATGCAAGTATTCATTTTCATTTTCGATTTAATAAAACTAAATTATAATCTGTGTTTTTAGTCAAAAACATGAAATAATTGATGAAATATGGCATAATATTTGAATAACTGAACATATATTTTATCTAAACATTGTATTACAGTTAGGTAAGCTACTTGAAGATGCCGAGTACCAAAAACAGATTGTGCCCTGTGTAGTGAAACTTTTTGCGTCCAATGATCGAACTACACGGTCAAGACTGTTGCAACAACTTGATCAGTTTATTTTGCACCTACAAAATTCTACCGTAAGTTATTTATCGTGTTTTTGTTTTATATTACTAGCTTTCCGCCCGCAGATTCGCCAGCGTTGTCAAAAACTTAACCAATTATATAAAAAAACCGCCTCTTGAACCACTCAATCTTTAAAAAAAAAAACTGCATCGAAATCTGTGCATAATTTTAAAGACTTATTCATAGAGAAACACCGACGGCGGAAAGCTACTTTGTTTTGTACTATATAGTAATTAAGATCTATGGTCATTTGCTACTTTTGTACTTTAAAATTTCAGGTAAATGACCAAATCTTTCCACAAGTCATTCATGGGTTTTTGGATACAAACGCTGTTATAAGAGAGCAAACTGTGAAATCGATAATTCATTTAGCTCCAAAACTTAATTATAACAATTTGAATGTAGAAGTACTTCGACATTTTGCTAGACTACAATCTAAGGATGACCAAGGTGGTATTAGGTAAGATAATGACTTTTAATAAGACTTTTAGTCGTTTAAAAGAGCAACTATGGAGTTTCTCGCCGGTTCTTCTCCATAGATATGTACTACTTTCCGAATCGGTGGTAAATGTTAAAAATATGTAAAGACGATTCGAAAGTGCTTCTAAAAGAAGTCTAATTGAATAAATAAATGTTTGAGTTGGAGGTTACCTAGGCAGCTGGGAAAAAAAATGTTTCTATGTGTTTTTCCATGTTTTGCATATTAAATTGTGATAATTTTTCATTTAAAATTTTAGCTATAACGTTTTTATTAAATTAAATTACCAAGCCTTTTTCTTGTAACTGTCTCAGCATAATTTAAAAAATTACAGAAAATCGCTTTCCTGAAATAATTTTTTCATGTTTCCATTTTCAGAACGAACACAACAGTATGTTTAGGTAAAATAGCCGCCCATTTGCACCCGCAAATTCGGCAAAAAGTATTAGTATCTGCCTTCGTGAGGGCAACACGGGATTCTTTCCCGCCAGCGAGACAAGCGGGTGTACTTGCTTTGGCGGCAACACAGCAGTACTTCCTTTTATCTGAGGTTGCTAACAGAGTGTTGCCAGCTTTATGTCCACTTACTGCTGATCCAGAAAAACAGGTCAGTTTTTTTTATAAATTTAAATGTGTTGTGTTATTTTCTATAAGTTTATGTGTATGATATTCTGAAAAAATAAATATTCTTTGAAGGTTCGTGACGCAGCTTTTAGGACTATCAAAGGTTTTCTTGGTAAATTAGAAAAAGTTTCAGAGGATCCTAGCCTTAAAGAAGGAATGGGTATGTTTATAATATTTTTGTTATAAATAAATATTTAAGGGTCCATTGTTTATGACTTCCTAATGCTTATTCAGGTATTTCTAAACATAGGCAATTCAATAAGGCATTTTTGCAGAATAATCCAATAATTCCAATATTCCAGAAGAAACAAATTTCATTTCAATTCAGAATCTGGAGAAAAATATTGTATCCCCCTCCCTCTATTCTACCTTGCATACTTTTACCACATACACTCGAAAAACAAACCCCTACCCTAAAACACCCACTTAAACAAGCCTTCCTCTTACATAAAACATTCATATAAAAGTTAAAAACTATCGTTATTTACTGAACTAGGTTTGCGACCCAAACATAGTATTGGCTTCCGATACGAATTACGCCATTAATTAAAACCATCGTTAATCATATTATATAATAACATCAACAGAGGCGGACGTGCACACAGCGACGCCGTCGCTTAGCAACGCGGCGGCCACGTGGGCGGGATGGGCGGTCACAGCTGTCACGGCTAAGTTCTACCGCTCGCACTCCGATACAGCTAAAGTGCAGCATCCGACTAAATCGGCGCTCTCTAAACCGGGCTCACTCGGTGAGATTCTTAACTATTTAACCTATAAATTGACGTTTGCCTTAGGATATATAAATTTTAGTTTTGGTTCGTAGAAATGTGTGAACGGTACGCTAAGCTATGTCATTTAGATGATTAAATTCAATGATGACTAATTTCAAGATGGCGCTGATCCGCCCGCGGTTTCAAAGAAAAACTCGCATAGTTCCCGTTGCCGTTGAATTTCTGGGATAAAACCTATCCTATATTACACGTGGATAATGTAGCTTTCGAATGGTGAAAGAATTTTTAAAATCGGTCCAGTAGTTTATGTGCCTATTCATTACAATCAAACAAACAAAGTTTTCCTCTTTATAATATTAGTGTAGACTACATTTCATGTTTTTACAAAACATTTCTCCGTGTAAGTTTTCTTTTCCTTTTCTTTCTTTCAAATTAGCAAAACAAGCAAAAGTTGTATTCAAAATTACCTCTGATCTGATGAAACTCTGATTTCCAGAGTTATTAGCCCAAAGCTTAATCCAAACTATAAACTAATCATGTCCATTCCTTTACAGAACAACCATCGTCAAGTAGTATGTCGACAACAACATCATCTGTGACATCGATGACGTCACTGGAACACAGCGAGTCCGCGTCCGACTACGATCCCGAACATTGGGACATGACTGCGTGGGGCGAAATCGACTCTAGTGCGGGTACTTTTAAAATTAAATTAATTTTAGCTTTAGCATCCGATTTCGTTTTATTTGTATGGAGAAATAGTATGCTATAACAGAGTGTGTACTTATACAAAAAGTGTAATTTTTCTTGCCATAAAGTTTAATAACATCTCTTTATCAATTGCAAAAAACTTTCAGTTTTTACAGGTTAAATTATAACAAGGAAATTATTTTTATTTCAAACTTTACCATGTTCTAGAGATGCGGTATCAGATATTTATATACTTACTTATTCCGTAATTTATTTGAACTTTTTCTGTATATTCAATTTGACTTTAATTGTAACAGGTACAACAGGAGGCAGCGGTAAGTCAGGCGCGAGCAGTGCTCAAGGCACCGGCGGGTTGGCGGCGCTGTGCGAAGACGACTGGGATAACGAGGAGTGGGGGGAACTGCAGGAACAACCTGTAAGTTTATACTATACTATACTAGCTGGAGACTGTGGTTTTACTCGTACTCTTAAGTAGCGTGTGTGGTAATTAAGACTAAAGTGTAATGTGTTTGTGTCAAGTTTCATGCAGATCCAAACTGTGTTATTAAATAACCTCAAAATTATGTTTAAACAACCACTTCTGTAGGTATGCCATTATTTATCGTGTTATTTAAAATATTGAACAAGCAATTATTACACAATTATAATTTACTAGCTGTGATGATATAATGATATCCTCGATAAATGGGCTATCTAACACCGAAAGAATTTTTCAAATCGGACCAGTAGTGCCTGAGATTAGCGCGTTCAAACAAACTCTTCAGCTTTATAATATCAGTACAGATTTAATACTTATATATACGCTTTTGCGGCCTAATATACTGAACAAAACTCATAAAAAAAATTGGTTGTTTGTAAAGTAGGTTTACGATCGAGATGTTTACGTGATAACATAATACAGTGGCAGCGCTCGAGATGAGACGGGAGATCGGTCCGTCTCTCTCTCGTTATACCTGCGATCGCGCTCGTGAGGTTTTGGTGTGACACAAGTTTCTGAACATGTCACCCGACTAAAACGATTTTAAAAACGTTATCACGTTAAAAAACTCGTCACCATTTACAACAGGCGGCAGAAGCGGAACTAGCGAGCCCATCGGAGACGTGGAACAACTCGGACTGGAGCCAGCCGGTACTGAACGCAAACGCGACGTTCGTGCGCAACACGCCGCGGCTGGAGCACCGGCCGGCCGCGCTGCAGAACAGCAACGACTCGCTCGGCGGCTGGGAGGACGGCGAGTTCGAGCCGATTGAGGAGAACGCTGATGGTGACTTTTGCTTTTTTTTTTTCTTTTTTTGGTTGAGTGTTGGTGGCCAGTGTCACAACTTCTCTTTAATTTTTGAAGTGAAAACTTCTTTAGCGGCGTTGAGCACTTTTTCTGTAATGGGTATAAAATCTTAAACTCGCGTCAGGACACGTGACCTTTTTTTTTTTTTTTAAAGTGAAACTTTTATTACATCGTCTCAAACTTTTTGGTCTGTGTAGCGCATGTCGCGTGTATCGCGGCTGCCGACCGTCACGCGACATGCGCTACACAAAGCAGTGTTCGGAACCGTTCGAACAGTTTCACTTTTACCGTGGTTTCATAAAACCACACAACATTTTTTATTTTTTATAGTGGTGAAATCTTCCAAAGATACCCACAGGACACGTAACCTGATCGAAAAAGCGTAAGACGGATACCATTCCAAAATATCAAACATGCTCAACGTTAATAATCAAGTTTTCACTTCTGCCGGCACTCCCGGAGTACAACCCGTCTTTTTTTTTTGACGTGACAACGTCTTATAATTCGATAGAGCCGGCTGCACGCACAAAAAAACATGACTCATGCGGCGTTACCTCGTTCTGAGGCGTTCCATATAAGACTTGAAGTGCAAGCGAGAGCGCGGAACGAGCGACAAAGAAGCACAATCGGACGTTGTCACGTTCAACTATCGTCAGTAAACCGACTTTACAGACAACCAATTTTTTTGGAAAGAAGTTCCTTATCGCGTGTTACGAAAGTATCTGTATCTATTTCTCTCATAGAACTTCGTTCCATCCTTGACACCTTAAGTTTTTTAATAAATTGATTGAATTGTTGCCAGCCAGTTTCACAGCTGGATGTGTTCAGTGTTCTGTTTAGCTTGTCTTTCACTTCAATTTCATCATTCCTTTACCTTCCAAGTAGGAAGATAAAGGAATGATGAAATTTTAGGTGCGCTATGCGCTAAATAATAAATCAAAATTTTTTTAAGACCAGATAAACCCTTTCATTCACCCATCAAACAGTATGTGTTAATAACCGATTTTTTATCTCCTTTCCATGTCTCTTCGTTTCATAATAAAAAAGGTAACGAAAATTACAGAAAACAACGCCTCCAAAATGGATGAAATGCGTCGCAAACGCGAAGAGAGGAAGCTACAGCGACAACGCGAAATGGAAGCAAGGCGGAACGCACGTGGGCAAGGGCCCATGAAACTAGGAACTAAAATAACCACCCCAACCCCACCCTTTTAGCTACCGGACCTTGTTGAACACAGTGAAACGAAATTTTCATGAACTTTAATAAAAATTGTGTGGATATAATTGGCCAGCTTACGTGACAGCGGCCGTCGTAATATACGAAAGATCGAAATCTCCGCAGTTTGTATTCGCATGACCCTTGAGTAAACCGTCAGCGTTTATTATGTTTAAGAATTAAGGCATTAACATAAAATAAACAACTAAACTCACCAAAAAATGTTCAAACCAAAACTCTGCCTCCGTGTATATTAAGCAGAGTTTTTTAATGAACGTATACAATCAATTTTATTCATTCCTGCCATGCATGAAGGTGTTAAATTGAATGAACGTTATGTACAACGCCGTTCGGACATTTTTGAAGACCTTTGTGATTGTGAGTCAAGTTGCATATACTAATAGTTTATTAAGGTCAAACTTTTCTACTATTGACATTGACAGCGCGAGAAATACAAAAAAAAATTATATATTGTGTCATTTAAATATCTAAGATTTCAAATAGTTATTAAATTCTAAATCGTGCTGTGGTTTATTATATTTTTCCAATATATTATGTATTCTGCTATTTTTATTTACCTATTATTACGAATTTATTTTTATAATGATGATAATATTGAAGTATCGAATATTCCTACTATGAAAATAATATATTATGTTAAATAAATTTATTACTGTATCACGATATAATTTCTATTACCTATGAAATATAAAATCATCACGCGTTTCCCATTCTATCATTGCTATGTAAAGTACTTATAATTATTATTATCATTTATAGTTTATCAAAGATTTGATTATAATCATTTGATATCTTTCCTAACAGATTAAATTCATAAGTTAAATGTAAAAATATATTTATATTAAACAAATTCCGATATTATTTTGATTAACTTTTTATAAATTCTATGAGCTGGGTTAGATAATTAAGGATTTAAAACCACTGGACAGTATACATTCAGCTTTTCATTAAAATTAAATTTTATAGTAAGTACATATAAACTGGCTTTAGAATTTTGTTAATCTAAAATAAAAAAAAATTATAATTGATTTGTTATGTAAATAACGTATTGTTACAATTAAATTGTTAACATTTATTTTATCAACTTTATCGCTGATATGATAACACATTGATATAAAATTTACTTTAATCGATGAATATAGATAATAAATCATTTTGTTTGTTTTAATAGTTTAATAGCAAATATGTAGTTAAAATTCGTAAAAATAGTATGTGTAATTTCTCCTTAGCTTTTATCATATTTTTAATAGCTTGAAAGGCTTGGAATTAAAACCCGCATTTGCTATTCCTGTAGCTTTCCACAAAATATAGTATGGCGGTCAAATCTTTTCCGTAAAAACGCTTATGGGTCTAAGAAATTTGTAAAAGGAGTAAAGATTTATATTACCAACCATAAAAATGTGCAAATCTGGTATAAAGATATAGCTTGGGACATTAATTATAGCCTTTATTTTTATAACTTTTGCAATATGAAAGCTGCAAGATGTCTGATGGTAAATAGGGATCAAGTAATATAAAACTAAAGCACCAAATGTAGGCGCTCAAGTGAGACTATAATTGCCAGTTTGGTAATATTGTGAGCTATGTAAATAAGACTAAGCCTAATATAGGCATGAATAGCTTATTTTGAGAATTTCCCTAAAGGATACTGATGATTGCTACAAGCTTCACCGCTTTTAAATGTACATAATATTAATGCTACCTTCCACTGTAGGTTTGTGCTGTGCATCAATAAATAAATATATTCATAAAATTATTTTTAATTGATTTATTTTCATAATTACAAAATTTTATATATAGCAGACATGAGAAATCGACAAAAAAATAAGGAAAAGTTATGTTATATGTAATTTAAATAATCGCCACACTTTACCTGTGAAAATAAACAAAAATCAAGCTTATTATTGTATACTGGTGATGAAGAAATGTTACATTTTGTTTAGATTTTAGGTAGAACTCATCAAAATTGTTGGGTAGCTTATAAATTACCTTTCAGTTAGGAAAATCTAGTTTAAATAATTAACTATAGTGTCCACGAATAATTCTAGCTAGACTTTACAATATTTAATAGTAATTAGCATCCCTCTGATTAAATATTTATAAAAAATACAAATTGTCTGTCAAATACATGGTATAAAATTAACACCAAAGCATATTAGTGTAAATGAAGACTGAATAAAATGAAAAACGTGGAACTACATAAATATGATATGCCTTATCGTTCAAGTCCTAAATGTAAGAGTGAGATGTCACTACTCACTATTGCGAATTCAGCTTCTATGTTTTCTTTGTAATTTTTGAATAATAATTGACAATTTGGTGTTTGTGTGACTGGATCGTATAGCTGTTTAAAGGCTCATGGATAATATTCGTCGCATTGCACAGCCATAATTGTATATAGCTATTAATAATGATTGCAGAACATTAAGTGCGATTAGACTTTCGTAGAATATTATCCATGCCAACGAATCGGTATTGTAATGAATGTTTCGTAATCAAGTCTATTATTATAATATGCGATATCTATACGTATTTACACTTCTTGTAAATAAAAAAGTTTTTAAAATTTTCAGCTTTTATTTTATGAATAAAACACCTTTTCTCAAAAGCAACATTTAATAAATGAGTGTTAGTATTAAGGCTTATGAACAAATTATATGTATTTAGTTACAAAAGCGAAGCAGACATAGCTGGATTTTAGCGCAAATAAATCCGATAAACAAATATTTTTAAACATTGAGCAGTAAAAACTTACAACTAAAATTATAATTATGTGCCGAGACATCCAAAATCAATTTACCACCCCATCAAACGCAAATTTTACATACAAAAAGTGCCACTATGTAAAATACAATTTTTGATGGATAAACAAATTGACCCTGCGACCGTAAACACAAAACAACAAAGCAGAAATCACAACAAACACAAAAATGGTTTAATATTTTATTGCTAACTATTATAATATTTTGGAATAAAAATCACAATGACTATAACATAATGACAATGGGGGTAGTTCAGATAATGGTATGGACCCGTTTGTGGTGTTGCAACGTCCGCTCGGCTGCTGTAAGTGCTTACAGCTTTGAGCGCAAGTCGGATGACTCAGCGGCTAATTGTCAGGATGGCTCTTCGAACCTAAAAAATATAATTAAATTAAACATTACAACTCTGTTTGAAATTGAAGCAATAAAGCTAAAATGTAAATGGTAATTCTCTCTTTCTCATGTAAAATTAAAGTCTAATGGACAAACCATCTCCTTTTTAAGTATTAATTTATATCAATAAGTTGGTAGCCACCTTCACTACACAGAATTGGCTTGACCATTTTTTTTTTATTTTTTATATGTATTTTCGATAGGTATGAGGACCGTTTGGTCGTCATTTTTTCATAACCGTAAGTGATAATGGTATGCTGACAGAACAACTTCAGTGGGTCAGGTACAAAGTATAAGTAAAATGAAACTGAAAATGCCCTTATAATGAAAAAAAAAACATCATAATCACATGTTAACTCACCTCATATTCATAGCATTAGAATTTCCAGGTTCCATCTTGTAACCCAGGGTCTCATAAAACTTGATGAGCTTATCTTTGCAGTCCAATGACATTTTGTAGCAGCCAAGCTCTTGAGCTAGCAATGAAACTGTCACCACAATTCTGAAAAATAAAGCATTACAATTTACAATATGAATATAGTACACATTAGAATTTAGAAGGTATGTGCCAGGTCAAGCCCAGATTTTATATGTTGCCTCAAAGAATGTTCAAACAATAATTTTGCTTGTACAATAAATAAGCTATGATCATTTACTCATTAATTTTATCAATTGCAACACCCTCGAGTCTTATTGGAAGTCATAAATCAAACAGACCCAATCATGATAATGATGTTTATAATAAGAGAATCATCCGTTAGCAGGTGAGGAGAGTAAAATCATATTGCTAACAACATTCATAGAATTATATTGGATGGATTTGATAATGTTTAACTAAAACTTCGTAAATGAATAAAATCAATCTCGATCTATTTATTCATTGTATGTGTACTTATCAGCGGTCACAAATAAATTGTTAATGCAAATAAAACTAATAAAAATCATTTTAATTCAGAGGGATGAATACACTTACAGCTTTCCCAGTTGCTTGCCTCTATATGTATCATTAACAACAACATCTTCCAAGCGGCCTCTCTGTAAATAAAATGTCATCCATATAGTTGTGTAATTCATACACAGCTTATAAAACATTAATGTTAAATTGCATTAGAATTACAACAATCAAAAACACTTTCTAAAACAAGCCTTGAATAAATTATTGAGTCCAGATTATCAAAACTAAATTAATCTACACTTGATGTAATCCTGTGAAGGTATAAGTCTATCTCCTTATCTAATTTCATCAAGATTGGTTTACTGGTTTAAGTGTGAAAGTGTAACAAACAGACAATGAGATATTTCTGCATATATGTACTTAAAATAGTACATAGTAAAGAATTCACAGAAAACTTGTGTAAGTATGAAAAAAAGAACCTCTGAACACTTACTAGGGAGCAATTGTGAATAAATTTCTGTTCAACTGTAAGAGTGGCTGCACCTATTATTTTTGAAATCCTCTTATCTTCAATAACTGTGACATAATATCCACCAGACATCTTCATTTGTGTGAATCGTTCTAAAATAAATATGTATAATTTATCATCATTTCAGGTGATGGAAAAAGTCAAATCAAATTACCTATCAAAATATTCAGACTTATAAAATGTGTATTTTTGGAATGTCAGTATGAATAACAACAGAAACCTGGATATACTCCATATACTTTAGAAAAATTATATTTTTATTTTAAATCTATTTATTCATTATTTAGATTCAACTTCTTAAAACATAAGTCTTACAATACAACATACATTAAATAACATTTTATTAAAACTATAATTTGCACAGCTAAAATCATATGCTAAGTAAATCTATAACAAAACATGTAAAGCATTATTTGCAGACATTGGAATGCCATTATTGGTCAACAGGTGTGGCAAGGTCACAAGTCTTGATTATCCACACATATTTTGCAAACAGGTCTTTCTGCCATTTAAACCTCATTAGTTTCAAATTATGTTTTTATATAATTTCGGCCATGTTTCATTAATTAGCATAATAATTTTATAGATCTATAATTTAATAATTTATAAATTGTTACAAACTTCTCACAGAATATAGCAATTATTTTATGTATAATTTAAATATTCTTAACAATTACAATAAATATATATTTACATGTAAACAAACAAATAAATGAATTTACAACAGAGAGAAGAATTTAAGGATTCTGTACAAATTTTAGAGCATGTTCAATACAATGTAAATTATAATAATTCATTGACTTACCATCAAACTGTTTTCTTGTGATATTACCAGTACTGGTTAACTGACTGAGTAATTGCAAGAAACCTTTATCATAATCTGATCTTTGTAAAGGTCTCACCACCATCCAGTCCTCGCCTGGATTAGAAGCACTTATTTTTGGCTTAAATACTGCTGGACTTTTGTTAAAATCCAATTTTTGTAGTATTTCTGGAGGATACAGATACTCTGAGAGTTCCTCATTCTGTAAAATAAACATTAATTTAATATAATTTGAATGAAAGTAAATTTATTAATTAGAAATAGTCCTTACTACCTTATAATTATGTTTTTCCATGCCCATTTTTAATATTCTTATTATGTTTTATTCTTGTTTAAAACATTTTACTACACAATATTTATTTGTAAAGAAATCCTCTCGGAGACGTTTGTACGTGGCAAGAGTAATGAGGAACTAAAATGGTAAGAGAAAGGTCACTGAAAATGTTCAACGTTAACCAATGTTTTTAAATTACTACGATTGGCTGTCTAGCGAACATCAACGATAAGATAATAAAGTTATTGGTCCGCATTATTCAACAAAAAGTGAAAGTTAACTTGTACTCTTGTAGGTTTCAGTAGGTACCAAGTAGGTATTAGTCAGTTCTTTAAAGAAACGAATCTTCAATGGCGGCGCTTATCATTCCCTCTCGCTCACACACAGCCGTACGGTATGCAAAAAAAAAATGGAAAAATAAAATCACTAAAATGTATTTGATTTTCCCTATAATAGTTTTTATCATAAATTTACAATGACAATTATGCATTTGCGAAAGTAAATAATGTTTTATTGGAATTTGACAAAATATGTTCTTTGGGAAAAGTTGTTCAGTTTTATGGGCTTATTACAAGTATTATGGGGATTTTATTACATTCTGTATACGTAAATATGATAATTCATATAAATACACAAATACAATAACAAAAAAGTTTGTCAACAAACAATTTGAAATAATTAATAAAATAATTATCAATTTACGTTATTTTTATTTTCTTTTTTGCTGATCCTACCATCTGTCAAAGTCAGCTTTGGCCGCCATTGAAGATTCGTTTCTTTATTGAACTGACTAATACTCAGCCGTACTTTTTTGACATTTAACAAGATGATCCCCAGTCCCCAGTCCCCACAGACCTCGAGTATGAGCGGCAAAATTTGAACTTTTGCTTGATGTATGTATCCGTAAATCAATTATTCACCTAAATCGCGACATTTGAAATGTTTTAATTAATTTTTGCTTCCGCAAAATCCGTTTTCCTTTTTATTCATGAACATTAGCAAAGCTTTTTTGTTATCTACAGACTACACTCGTCTACACTCTACACTCCTTCATTTTTAAATTTTTGACAATCAGCTGATTTCTATTTTCTATCAAATTTCAATAATATCAATGAACGAATAAAACCTTTGGTTACAGATGTCTGTAGGATCTCGCACTTTTCTCGTATTATGTAAAAACTACGATTTCGTGACACATTTAAGCTCTGAATAAAATATCAGTGGAAGTGCTACAATTTTATAATGGCTCTTTATAAACAATTTCAGCGTAAGGTTATGTTTTATCACCGACAATATTCTGTGTTAGTCAAAACATTTGATTCACATTTACATTTACAAAAGTATCCGCATGTATTAAAATTACATGAACGCGCGCTTTTTTGGGAAGGTGATAGAAAAGGTGGTTATAACACTAAGGAGATGCTTGGTAATATATCTACTGTTCAACATATAAAAAATGGTTTCCAAGAGTTAAAATGTGAGTTAAAACTATTTGCAAAAGAAGTCAAAGATTATTTTGCTACTGATCCCCTACTGTTTGCTAGGCCTGGTAAGTTTTATTAATTTTTTTATTGATAAATTTAGTTTTATACCTATTATTTCCATTGCTTAGCCGTTCCAATGATTTATTGACTTGACCACATGAGCTTGACTTGTTCAGCTGTTTAAGTGTGAAAAAGTTAGGAATATGAAACCATACATTATTATAAGAATTCATACTTTATTTGTCAATAACATTGTTATTATTGATCAAAGCATTAATTTTAAAAATAAGTATACCTAATGATTTTTCAGTGTTTTTTGGTTGAATGATTGCATGTGTTAAACAAAGTGTTTATACTGTATACAACATATCAGTAAAGGATTTTTATTCCTGACATTAAATAAAATACTAGCTGCCCCAGCAGGTGTTGTTCGGTCCTGCCTTAACAACAATGTAAAAAAAATTGTTACAGTACCTACCTTTTTAATTTTGAACAATAATTATTATGTAGGTATGATGTCTATACTATAGGTTACATGCATGAAAAATATTAATTATCATTTTTTTCCCAAAGCTGAGTGTTGGCAAATATAATGTATGTTCATATAATCATATTATTAATTAATAGTGATGTTAGGTACAAACTACAAATTTCGATATGATTCTTATACATAGTAGAGATCTACTATTTTCAATATTTTGAGTAAGTACACTAGCATTTTATTTTCAAAGGCAAGCTGTGCCTGCAATGTTTTTGCCTGTAAATTAGATTTAAATTCAAATCAAAATTTTCAAAATAAATTATTCAGCCCATCAAAATCAGTCCATCCATTTTTGATATTAGCTGAAACTAATAGATGGACATTAAAATTGGTAAAAAAATATTTGTGTATATACATATATGTCGCGGGTAAGGTCGCGGGCTAATTGTATAATTTCACCGTTTACTAATAATTGTAATTACATTGTCAGTTTACAAACGCACTGCATTTTGTACATGCATATGTGAAAATATATCAGCATTGAGTAAAAAGCAGTTAATTCGATATAACCACGGATATAACAGTCAATCTATTTCATATATTAGTAAGTATGAGGTATGAGGTATATTTTGCGGGAAAATCAGAATATCAAGGATTAAACAAAATCCCTAGAGATACCACCAAAACTTTAAAAGATAACGAATATTCTTGTTTTAGGTTGTATTACCTACATAAATTATTTAGTGATATTTCTGCCATGTGAACTTCATGTGAAGTATGAATGATGTAGGTAATTTGTGCATCGTAGTTGCTAAGGTAGTTTGTTTGGTTGGGTGTTGGTTGGTTAGGTTAGGTTGGTCGGTTTTCCGCGTTCTTATTACACTACTCAATTTATTGTTTTAGATAAATCTTTAACTATTAAAAACTTGACCGAAAGCATTTTATTACGTGAATTCGTCATAATCTTGTCTTAATATTTACGACTATGTATATTTTTATAATCTATGGATGGGAAAAAAGAAAAAAATATTCATCCGTCGACCATCTGTCAAAGTAGTTCAAAAATAAATATCCGTTACGGAGTATCTGAATGGCTGTGAGATATAAATCGGTGCAGCTGTTAAAATTAATTTGATAAAGCTAAAAATAGAACTTTTTATATTTTATGATTTGATTACAATTAGGTTTTGAGAAATATTTGTTTTACTGTCGAAGAAAATTTATAAGTAGTGTGTGAAAAGTTGGAAGTTCATACAAATACTGGTCGGGAATATTTCTGAATCGTTTACAACGAGTGAGTTTTGCAATGAAAACAGTGTTCTAAATAACACTGAAATAATTTTTAAACGCGCTGTTATTAAAACGAGAACAACAGTCAAGAAAAATGTTGTCATCGAAAGCAAGTACGATTACTTCAGAGGAAAGTTTTATCACTCCGGTTTCATCCATGGGAGATTTAATGGCTTTATCACCCAAGAAATCGGACGATTCTTTAGATATTTCCCACATGACAAACGATATACTTACTGGAACCGATTTTGACAGTATATGTGATGAAACAATGCGAGAAATACCTGCATATGATAATATGTTCATTGATGCAACCAGCTTAGATTACTTAGACAAATGTGCTGAATCAAATCGTAACTCAACCTTTTTGGACAGAGGAAAAGAGAGTCTCTATGTTAAATTTGACCCTTTGTATGCTCAAAAACAGCAACTTCACCAAGCTGAGATTCAAGCAGATTCATTAGAATATGATGTTGGCTATGAGACAAGTAGTTCTACATCAATTTTAACCGACAATGTGACAGGTAAAGCTGATAACACATTTACTGCAGGAGCAGTTCAAAATAAATGTGGAAAAGATAAACCAATGCAAGTTGTGTCACCAGTGGTCAGCTGTGAATTACCTAAAAGTACCGCAGCTCAGACAAAACCAACCCCAGTGCTTGTTCGTAGTGTCTCTGCCATTTTAACACCAACTCAGGTTGCAACTGATAGACTGATAAGCATATCAGGTAATACACCACCAGTAGCAGCTCCTAGAAGTCCCAGACTAAAGCATTATGGAGCACAAGAAAATGATAGGCTTCAATCATTAAGAGCAATTCTTCAAAATCAAGACCATGAGGTTCTACAACTACGACAAGAAAACAGAGAGCTTAGATCATCACTACAAGACTTGGAACATAACTTCACTCGATACAAAGAAGACATGGAGCTTAAATTAAAAAAATTGACTGAAGACAAAATTAATTTATTGGACAAAGAAATAAAATTGACTCAACAAATAAGTGATAAAGAATTGAGTAACAAGAAAATGTGCATTGTTATGGAGGAATATGAAAAAACTATTTCAGCTTTAATTGGAGAGCAACAGCAGGAGAAAGTACAATATCTTGAAACATTGGATAAATTGGTAAAAGAGAGGGATCAAGCCGTAAAACATCTGAATAATATGGAATCTTCCTTCAATGATCTTCTTACTAAATATGAGAAATGTAAAAGTGTTGTATTGGAAGCTAAAGATAGAGAAAATATCTTTAACAAAAAAATTACTGATTACGAAATAGGAATGCAAAAGTATGAGGCCTTGTACAACAACCTAAAACAAACTACATCTGATAGTTTGGAGAAAGCTAATCAAACATTGGAAAATTTAAAAAAGAATCATAGCGTTGAAATCACGAAAATGAATGCCACAATGAAAAAACATGAGTTAATGATATCATCTTTACAAGAGTCTTTGGCGCAGAAGACACGGGACAATGAAGAACTTACCAGAATATGTGATCAACTAATAAATGAAGTTCGCTGAGATTTCATTTACTTGATACTGATTTTTTTACTCAATTTTATTTTTAACTTTATAATTCCTGCCATAATTATGATACAATGCAGAAACTTGAATCTGAAATTATTGTAGCCTTAGCACAATATAATTAGTATTGTATTCTTATATTTTTTAACTGAATAGCTATAATATAAATGTTTGCTTTTGCGGTTTTTGGTGCTTTATGTGATTATCCATAAATTTTAGAGATACTTTAATAAACATTCTGATATTATGTTAATTAAATTATAAGTAAGTGATGATCCACCAGTAATAAGTATTGTTATGTTGTAATTTATTAGGTTTTTAATTAATGACATTTGAATGTGACATTAAATTTCATATAGACCTTAAATCTTGTATTTTATTTCTATTGCTACAAGCTAAAATATTAAATATCTTAATTTATTATGCTTAGAATACTTTGGGAGTATAAATTCTTAATAAATTTTCTACTTTCCATGAATGGAAAGTCTCATGGCAGTTAACAGTTTAAGTTTTTTATTTTTAAAATCATAACTTAAACTTTCTGTCTGTCTCTTTACGCCTATAACTATACCACTGAACCGATTTTGATGAAAATTGGCACTTACAGAGATAATCTGAGACTAATAGATAATTTATCCTTGACGCGAGCGAAAGCTAGTTAAACGATAAAAGTAGTTAAAAGAAACAGCAACAACATTGTAATTTATTACTGTAGGAGTTTAGAAGATAAAGCGCGATTAATAATTGCATATATTGTATAGATAATTAGATAGTCTATGGCGCCCTCTGACAACATACAAAGACTGATAACAGCAAAACAGAGACAGTTCAACCATAAAATATTTGTTTTGATAAAATATGATCTATAGATAGGATTGCTTTTTCCTTATTTAAACTTACCAAAAACGGTCTCACGTTTTGAGTACTCAACCAATCATTGATGTTTGTAGAAATGGTAGTTAGGGTGACCATGAATTTTGTTTGACTTTGCACATTTGTATTGGTAATATTTTTTAATTTTTTTTAGCAAAACCCTAGCACGTAAAGCTACATTACGATAAAAACTTTATTTTTCAGAAATGTATGAAAACTATAACTAACGGTGTTTACAATTTTACGGTAACATAATATACTATACACTATGTTATAGTTTATTTTTTCATACATACAATTAAGTAGCGTATCATCAATCTATTATGTACCGGACGTATTTAACTCGCTCGGTTTTCAAGCAATTTGTCGCTTATTTTGTTAAGCTATGGTCATCTAATTAGAACGAGACAAGTTGGAAACAAGAACGCTCTCACTAGGACCGTTTTTTGCGCCATGGTGCACAGTTTAGTTAGTACTATAACGTCTTTGCAAACACATTACACAACCCAGAACCCTCAAGTTTTCATCGGATTAACTTTAATGGCACATTTACACATTCGTGTGAACTGCGAATAGCGAGGCGTATAACGAACACCCATATTATGTACATTCGCTAATTACTGTGAACAGTGGTTCGCGACGACACTTGTATGTAAAATAATGTGACAAACACGAATGTGTAAACTCGCTTTGAAAATACTATGAAAGAACTTTATCAATTTACATAGATATTTGTTGTAAATATTTAATTTTATCTTTCAGGAGAAACCGATTTGATTTGGTGTTTTGATAAACCAGAAGTACTCGACAAATTTGTAACAACAGCAGACAGCGACCACAACGAAGGATTCAGTACATGCAAATTGGAAATGAGTCCCGCTGGTAGAGTTAATTTTCACGGGTATTTAGATACAAGAATTCCAAAAGACGGTCGAATTAAAAGGTCAGGCTATTGTTCAATGCGATCTAAGAGAATAAGAGTGAGTTCAATGTTCAGTTAACATTAATACCTATTATTAAATTAAATATTTTTTTGAACTCAGGTACTAAAAAAAATTATTTCAGAAATCATTTAAGCGAGAGTCTACATTTGATTGGAATATTTACAATACTTTAGTTATTAAAGTAAGAGGAGACGGTAGATCATATTTATTAAATATATCATGCGAGGGTTATTACGATATAACTTGGAATGATATTTATCATTATGTATTGTATACTAGAGGTGGACCATACTGGCAAATTGCTAAGGTTTGTATAATGAACGAATATTCTTATTCTATACTTACCTACAGATGAATTTTTCTTAAATCTGACGAAAATAAGGTAGGCATCTTTTGGTACATTTTTTTGGTGAAACGAAATTATATCAAATAAAACTAACAATTCTCACAAATAGATTACTATTATCCTTTACCTCTTCACTAAAAATTGACGATATAGGGCTTCATTCAGGATAAATGATAGAGTAACTGACTCTGGACATAATTTTGATGATTATCTATATTGTAGCAATACCCAAAAAGAGACAAATCTAATGAAGCTCAAATTATTTAAATCCGTTCAACCGTTCTTGAGTATAAAAATAAAGAAATCCTCTACCTATTGAAAATTATCTGTACATATTTATCGCGTTTCTACTCTTCATATCGATAATTCATCTGCAAACCTTTCTCCTTTACCTACAATTACTTTTTGGGGCGTTCTTCACAATGGGCAGTGTTGGGCGAGCAGAGGCTATCACGATAATGTAGAGGGCCTAAATTTCGATTTCGATTCTGATCGGCCGTTATTGTAGATGTTTATTCATAATCGCCGTATGGTGGCAAACATCGACGATCATCTATTATGGCAACGCTGCCCATTATGTTGTGAAGAGGACCCATTACATGAGCTTGCAATATTTCAGTTCTGTCTTGAAAGTTTAGTTCCTATTTTGAATCTTTTCAGATTCCATTTTCAAAGTTTGTGTTGGGATCAAAGGGAAGACTTCAAGATAAACAAACAAGAATGCGGCTTGATAAAGTAACACATTTTGGAATTGCATGTGGTGATAAAATTGACGGAGCTTTTAATTTGGAAATTGAATACGTAGGCATGTTGAAACGTTGTCTTATATTTTAATTACCATTATTTATTTTGATTATTATAATATTACATCAATTTGAATGTACAATCATAAGATAATACATATATTTACAGGTTTAGAGTACGACCCAACCCACGAAGAAGAATTTGCATATGAAATGTATAAAACGGAAAAGTTTATTGTAGGAGTGTAAAATTTTGATTTTAAGAAATTGAATATAAGCAAATAATAAAATTTGTTACAAAAATAAGACTTTTATTTGTATCCTTTTGATAGTATAAATATGCGGTTACCTAAAGACGATAAAAAAACGAAAGCGCAAATCAAATTTGAGGAAAGTTCCGATTTTTCTATACAGAGATTTCCTCTTGATTTTAACATAATTGACATTAACACCACAGATTAATACTTTCAAAGTGTCTGGACTGTGGGTGTGTCATAAAACCAAAGACCCTTAACTGATAGACAGCACCAAAAAATATTTGTTTTGTTAAATTATCATTTATTACTATATACTTAGGGTTGCTTTTTCCTTATAAGCAGTAGCTCACCTAAATCGGTCCGAGCGAGAGGTTTCCCAACCTTGTCCTAACGTTTTGACAACTCCACCAATCATTGATGTTCGTAGAAATGCTAGTTAGGGTGACCATGAATTTTGTATCGGTAATTTATTTATTTATTTAAAACTTAAAACGAAACCCTACCGCGTAAGAGATAAGTTACATTACGATAAAAACTATTTCATTCAGCTATGTATGAAAATTGTAACTTACGGTGTTTACCCTTTTACGGTAACATACACATGTTTTAGTTTATGTTTGCTTATGTACATTGAATTAAGTAGCGTGTCGTCAATATAATATGTACCGGATGGACGGAATTTATCCCTTGTTTTGTTAAGCCCTGGTCACCTAATTAAAAACAAGTTGGGAAAGAAAACGCTCTCTATCGACCGGACACTGGACTGTTGTTGCATCATGCTGCACTGTCTATTTAACGTCTTTGAATACAACAGACGTTATTTAATCATTTCTCAAACAATTCGTCTTTCGCAAGCAATCATTGTTTCTAATATTGGAAGAAGTTCCATAACGTGCTAAAAATAATAAAATCATCACGATACTATAGCAATATTGCAAAAGTGTATTAGCATTCCTTCATTTATTTCATTAATTATATTATTTATTTATTTATACGTCGTATATTACTTATTTCAAGACGAAACCTGAACTTCGTTCCAATCGGGTATCCCACATGTGATACCTCCAACCATATTGCAGAAAGGAAGCTGAAAACTTAGAAACGCTTAAGTAACAGTTCATACTCGCGTGCCCTCGCTCTATAGCTTGCATATACATACATGTACAATGTACATACTCTAAGATAAACTCAATAAATATATATTTTTTTAGTAATATTCAACAGGTTATAAATAAAAAAAGGTGCTACTCACTTCGAATTTAATCTTTGTCGACTTTCGTACTGTATATAGTCTGTGTTTTCAAAAAAGAAAGATACATTTTTTGAGTCTGTGGCACTGATGTCATCCATCAATTCGCGACCATTAGCTCGGGAATTTAGAATTTGTGTTAAATTTTTATAGTCTGGTGTGTGTACAATATTTAACAAAAAGAATTTAGTGAGTACACCTGTATAGAACTGTAGTTTACTGTGAGTGTGATTTTTTTTGTTCAAAGGCAATAAAATAAACATAGCGTTTGGTTTACCATTTACGGTCCTAGGGTCATATCTTTATGACTTCATGCGTGGGATGTGTATAATTTTTTCCTAGCAGGAACACTCAATCTCAGAGAAGGTATTTATTTTAACAACGTTATTCTATAGAAAAATAAAGGAAAACCTCCGAATATAAAAATGTCGCACTGACTTGACAAAGTGACCAAGTCCACTAATTATTGTCCTTGAAATAATTATTACGTTATTTTCAGAAGACGATGTCGTCAGAATTGTTCCAGCAGCTGTAGGATTTCTGAAGACAGTGTCAGATTGTTAAAGTACCATGTCAGGTACCGAGCAAAATATATTGAACTCAATGCAACAATTGTCTGTACAATCAAGTAACAGTGGTCCTACTGAGAAACCTACTCAAGTAGTTACACCCGCTGTTAATAGAAGTCAACCTTCATCTAAAGTGACTCCTGTTAAGCCAACCATTTCTCCGGCCATTGCTACTATTGATAGATTACTAAGTTTAGGCACACCTATACCACCACCACCTCCCGTTATACAACGCACGGCCGACATGGATCCTCATACAGTTGAGCAGTTACGAGCTGTTAAGGAAATGCTCACCTCCCAAGAGGAAGAGGCTCAAAGTCTACGAGAAATAAATCGGGAGCTTAAAGAGCGTTTAGAAGAATGTGAAACTAAAATTAAGAAATTGTCAGAACAGAATGAGGAATATGCAGAAAAAGAAAAGGCTTTATCTCAAAGAGTAGCAGAAAAAGTTCGTAACAACAAACAAATGAGTGTTGTTATGGAGGAGTATGAAAGAACTATCTCTTCACTTATTGGTGAAAGGGAAGCAGAGGCTAAACGATGGACTGAAGAACGAGTGACATTATTAAGGGAACGAGATGAGGCTGCTGCACATTTAGCTTCTATGGAACATGCATTCAATGATGTTCACACTAAATATGAACGATGTAAAGTGATTATACAAGGTTACAAAAGTAATGAAGAAACTTTGAAAAGAACTGTGGAGGACAATAATGATGCTATTCAAAAACTGGAAGCTAGATATGAAACTCTAAGGCAACATGCTATGCAACAGTTGAACAAAGCTAATGCAGAGTTAGATTCGGTTAAGAAAGCTCATCAAGCAGAAATTTTGAAATTAAATGCCATGTTGAAGAAAAGTGAAGTACATGCGTCATCTCTACAAGAATCTTTGGCACAGAAAATCAAAGATAATGAAGAACTTACAGCTATCTGTGATGAATTGATTAACAAGGTTGGTTAACTTCATAAAGGATCATGTTTACTCATAAACACCATCATTAACTCAGCAAATAATATTTATTTAACATTAGAGTGTAAACATAGTCTCAATCATCTGATGTTAATGATGAAACCATTATGATAATCCTAAAAAAGTAATCAAATTTTGTTACCATTTTTGTTAAAGTATCTACATTGTATTTAATGTAAAACTTTTTTTTTATTTGTGCAATCAGTTTGTATGTCCGTTATTCTGTAAAATAATTTAGTTATTTAAGATTTTAACATTTTGTGACATTTATGTTTTGTTAAATATCGTATACATTATATTGTTAATATCTATGTATGTTTGGTGCTTTGCTCGTAAGTGGCCATCAATAGAATGGTCAAAGTATAATATTATAGTTTTAGCATTGTTTGGAAATGGGATAGTGATCCTGATCTCCATTAGTATTATTCATTCTTATAATTCCAGATTTAATAATATATTATAAATTAATCAAACCTATAACAAAGTAACTTAGATGCCATAATTTAATTGATTATATATGCTTTATATACAAATATTTTAAACATAATATTAGTTTGTTAATACATTATTTCATTTATTGATTACTTACAGTAAGATTAAGATATTATAAGGCATCAAATATTATGAAGTTAAATTGGGCCCTAAAATTATGATTGTATATTGTTCTAGTCCTAAAATTATTTTTTGCTATGCTGATTTTAGTACTGCCTAGCTTGAGATTCTTACAGTAGATAATATATAAAGAAAACAAATGAATATTATCTAAAAATAATGCTATTCATTTAACATAACACAACATGTTTATTATTATAATAACAAAAAGCTTTTTAGGCCAGCTTAGAGTTAGAATCTCTATAACACATAGAGAATATACCAAAAATGTGTGTAATGGCAGATGTTTCTGTATTTACTTTAATGTATATACTTTGTGTTGTCCCTTTCTTTTGATGTCTGACTATGTATGTGTGCCTTCAATGCAGAAAAAAACATTTACCATCCAGAAAGTCCATTACATAACTCACAAAAAAGAATTACTTAATAGTAAATGTAGGTAAGTATCATTTAAAGTTCTATGCCTGTCCACCAAAAATTTTTTAAATATTACTTAATTTTTTAGGAATTTATTGCACTGATATTTATTTTTCATGTATGGGCATCTGTAAAGATGTGGAGCGCTTGGAAAAATTATCATCATCCATAATTATAACAACATCTTACTAATTGTAGTACTTCTGATTTCATTTCATGCACCTAATTAAAAAAATTGAACCAGTAATAGTGACATTCCAGATTCTATTTTTGTAATGTTTTGTACTTTTTTTGGATTTAAGCGAACTCCTCATTGATTCAGACTGATAAGCCAATGTTTTATTTTGATATTAATTTATGTTTATACCTTTGATTGGCCAATTTTTTTAATTTTCTCGTAGATTAAGTATAATTTTGTACTTTCATAATTTTATGCATAAAGTTCATGTGAATAGAATGAGGAAATAAAATTATCCATATTTTGTATCTAGAGGTTTTATTTTTTAACTCCCACAATCTTATATCTACACTAATAAAGATAACATCAATATTGTGAACAGGCAACAATTTTCATTATAAGCAAAGTGTACACAAGAACCTTATTCCATTTATATACTCTCACTTACTTGACTATGCATTTTATCAGTATGTTATTCAAAATGTTATTTAACAATGAACACCTATTTCTTAGATTTCATCAATCTCAATAATGGAAGACTACAAAAAATATACAATATATTTATATGAATCATAATTTCTTCTTGAGAACTTTATATGTATCTTTGCTAGTTAGATAACTAAGTGCTGAAATGACTGTTGATGTCGCAGTCACGCCAAAAAGAACTTGTAAAGCGGGATGGTCCACATACCCAAATACTGGGGATGCGAGAGTTGTACCAACCTGTAAATTAAATTTCTCTCATATTATATGACATAATAAAATTTGTATGGTACTAAATATGATAACTCAACAATAATTTTTAATTCAAACTACATAATTCACATAATTATTGTCTATCTCTATAGTATGAAAGTTGGGCTTAGCTTTTTCACACCAACTATATTACAAAGGTCCAATCCTATGTGGATTGAGGAATATAAACCCATATCATATTATGTTTACCAACAATGTCAATAACTTCAAAAATACATACTTACTATTATAACATCATACAAAATGTATAAGGAATGCCCCCATTACTCTACAAAGGGCAAGGCTTAAAAATGTACTCAGACTTGTTCAGATTGTTTAATTAAAAGCAATTTACCAATACTAGTTGTATTGCAGTGTTCACTTTACTTATGAATGTGGGCGCCAGTTGCGCTGTTGCGTGTGTCACGTCGAAATAGCGGCTCAAGGTCCTCTGCAATGTTAAATTGTTTTTATAAATTTTAATATAAATGCTACATGCAACGAAATAAATAACGATTTGCACAAATCCACAAAATTTAGTTATCATCATATCTTTGCAACTAAATTTAATAATGCCAAAAATTTTTAGTTATAAATGTTTCATAGTTATATTTTTACTGTAATTTATATTGCTTTCTTTAAATCTATTTAGAAATATTTATGTTTTTAACTGTTTCCATTACACTAGAACCTATCACAATGATATATGACTAATAAACAACAAAAAGTAGGCACAATCTATATCATAATAAAATTAAGTGACTTACTGGTGGCGGTAGACTGATATATCTTATAACAAAACCGGCCGCAACCAGAGCTGCGTCTCTTCCCACAATTAGAAGGGTCAAGGATAAGGGAATAAGATTTTGCCAGGTAAGGCATATAAATAATGTAGCAATCAAAACTTTATCTGCCATTGGATCGAGAAAGGAACCCATTTTTGATGCCTGCCCTTCCCAGTTACGAGCTATCCAGCCATCCAACTGAAACAATATTAATTTAATATAATAGAAATATTTTTAATAATAAAATTTTAATAATAATATGTATCTAGTTTGAATTATGTATGCATGAAGATTTAAAATAATCATTAATTCTATAAAGTACCTAATCCTTACTAATATTATGTATGGGAAAATGTTTGTCCTTCTCTCTTTGTATCACATCGCAATGGAGCAATTCAATGATTTGCTTTTTGTGTTGTCAGTGAAACATCTCATTCTGATAGGAATTTTGTTTATCTGTTTGCGAGTAGCCACGGGCTAGTGATTATTATAATGAAAGGAGAGTTGTTGTTATAGGTACCTAATGCTTTTCTGTTTTTCAATTTATCTGAAAATAAATATTTGTCTTATTAACTTACCAAGTCTGTAATACCTGCAAATGTAAGTAATCCAAGTGCTAGATTGTAATCGTCTTGCAAAATTACATAACCTAAATATGGAGACATTGCTATTCTCATCACACACAGTATGTTTGGAACTGTGAAAACATTTTCTCTCTGAAATTATACATTTATAATTTTAGTTTGCGTTAAAAATAAGTTTAAATTTCATAAGCATTCTAGAATGATACACACCTCAACTACTCCTTCAAGTTTTTCTTTAACTTTTGCTTTTGTCTCTCTTATATCTTTTATAATATCATCTTTTTTCTCCCTTAATTTTTGGCTTGTTAAATCCTTGTGTTGTTTTAAATCACGAACAATTTCCACGCCTTTAAGTCTAATTTTATGTTCTGTGTCTTTAATTTTTTCCCTTCTTTGCTCAAATGCATCTTTTAAAGCTTCTGCTTTTTTTTCTATATTTTGAAAGGAATTTTTATGATCTGACGAATATAGACACACTATTGATGAAACACTTATCGGATGTCTTGGATAATGCCGCTTATAAACATTTGAAGTGTTCAGAGTTGATAAGGAACTAAATTGTTTGGAATACAAACTTTGAAGTTCTTTATACAATTTGTATGTTCTGAATCTCATCATTTATCAATACGAAAATATGCGACGGTTAATTAACTAAGTTAATTGGGACATATTATAACCAAAAAAGTTCGCGCAAAGAACTTTTGCTACATTTCAAGTATATTTTAAATAGTTTTGTAAATTACTGAAATATTAAGTTACCGTTTACCAAAATTTTCACCCGATTTGCAAATAAATACATAAAAATAATTTAATTTGCCTTTTTATTTATCAGATGATTGTTATGTTGACATATTTATTATTTTTAACTTTTTGACATTTCGCAGCAAGGTACAGATTGTGGTACAGACTACAGATATAATAAGAATAAAAGCTCTTTGAAAGATAATAGTAGATACGTACTCATTTATTATGTCATAATATGTACATACACCTTACATTTATTACACTAACGATAAGGTCTATCGTGATCGTGTATTTTCATAACTTTGTGCCTAATTTGTTAGTGTATAATCTAAGAGTTACAGCATAATACATATCAAACGGCAAGAAATTTTTCGGCGAAATGTCACTGAACATATGAAACTTGTCATTTGTCAAATGTATGACATTTAATTTTCAACAAATTATTTTGAAGTTTGTTAATATTGTAAAACAAAGTTGTAAAATTATATTTTGGTGTTCCTGCTGAGTCTCGGAACTTGTGTTTATATTTGTGCTCCACTTTGCCTTATTGGTAACTTTTCTATATCGATTGCAACTTTATAATATTATTATTAATTTATAATTCGTCGTATCTTCTATGTAACTTAAATTGTTATGATGTCACAATGAAAATAAACTTAACAACATTGTTTACAATATTTCACTAGACATTTGTAATCTTGAAATATAATACATTTGCTAAACATTAATTTACTAGCATGTTATACACGTTAAGTGCATATTGACATTGTAATGTATCTTTATAGGTACTGGGGAAATGAATTTATAATAAAAAAGTGTAGACTCATAGGTCGAATACCTTAGTCTTTTAGTGATATGCAATATATATATATAAATACATGTTCATATACTGATACAAGATGAAGGAAGAGGAATTGAATTATATGCTTCGTCTCCTTGAAGACCTAACACCTGAAATATATGATGTAAGTATACTTAATATTTTATATTCTTCTTAATTCTTTTAAAATGGTCTTGAAAGCACTCTTATAATTTTTGTCATATCATGTGTGTCTGTATGCATTTTTCTTTTAAATAAAATATGGGTATTGGGTATTCTGAAGTTTGTGAGTTGAGTTAACTAACATTGATCAAATTTCGATTATTCAAAATAATAATTTTTCTTTTTAATTCTCTGATTACTATGTAATTAAAAAAAACTATTTAATTGATAAAATAATTTCTTTTAGGAAATTCATAAAATATACTACAACATTGAAGAGTCAAAATTAGTTCCACCCCTGACAGAAAATGTGGTACAATTCTTTAAACAAAATTTAAAAAAGAATCCTGTTACAACATCTTTAATTTTAAAATATCTTCAAGGAAATGTGGATACTAAGGATTCCTTTAAGATTCAAGAGCTCTATGTAGAAGTATTGGAGAATGAAGTAGTTGAGAATAATCCAGATAGACTAATCACAATATTGACATTAGCTAAATATGATAATTTTTTACCCCAGTTTTCAAGTAAAATTCTGAGTTTCATAACTTCAGATACCTTCAAACAACACAGAAAACAGATTTTAATGAGCTTAGTACCACAACAATTGCCAGAATTAATTCAATCTGCAAGTAACATTATCCATGACAAAGAGGCACAGAAGGATTTCAAACTTACAGCAGAATATATGATAGAATTATGTTATGATGAAAAAGTACATTGGCTGCTTAAAGCTGCACAAATTTATAAACAACAATTGCATGACATGAAGACTGTTACCTTTCAAATAAATAACTTTACAAAGCAATTGCTCATAATGGTGCTAATAGATCTAACAAACTGTCCAGAAACATATGATTTAACATCTCTAGTCAACCAATTGACTAATATATTCTCAATATTAGATACATATACTTCATTGGATAAACAATTACAATTCTATTTAACAGAAGTAAAAAGAGAGCTTACTTTAATCAAGTTTTGTTTAGAGAACAATTGCAAAATTATGACCACTTCTATTTTTAGTCAAGTGCTGGTGCAGAGTGCTTTAACTGTTATATCTCAAGTATGTAGGCTTTCTAAAGTAGACAGATATAAAGTCACTCAATTATTAAATATGAATAATGATTTCATATCTGAATTAAAAGTACTGAGCAATAAATCAACAAGCAAAAATAAAACAAGTGGTATAAATTGGGATATATCTATCTACAACAGTTATTGCACAATAACTAAAGTAATAGACATTATATTGGATTCATCAGAGGATTTGGCAAATCCAGAGGAGATAAATAGTTGCATGGAAGACATTAAACGTCTAGTTCTTTCAATTCAGCCATTGCAAAGTTGTATTGAAGTAATTGAGAACATATTTTCTTGCTTGTTTTTGAGATACGAGTATCTGTCATGTTATGAACACAATCAAGACTTTCCATGTGGAACACATTCAGAATGTTCATATTTTTATTCAAAAAAACAAAGCAAGACATCTAAAGATGTTAAGAGTTTAAACACTGGTTTTATGTGTAACTCTTTCATAACACAAATACTTTTGGACACTTTAAAGATTTGTTTGGAAAATTTGACTGAAAAAAAGGAAGTAATAAACTGCACAGATGTGAATGTCTTGGCTAGATTAAGAAGGCTGGTAGATGTAGTGAATCACTCAATATGGAAAATGCAACTGGTGTCCACCCTCTCTCCAAATTCAAATCCAATACAATTGAAGTTGTGTATGGATTATGTAGAGGTGGATATGAGCAGTGAGGATGAAGAACATGAGTTTGAAGTTAAAGTTACAAGGAAAAAACCGAAAGTGCGAAGGCGACACACAAATCCAAAGCCAGAATTGGAGCAAGCCATGCTCACTTCCACAATATCTGCATGTGATGAAGGTAAATTGTATATTGTTTCTTTTACAAATTGGAATTTTTAACATAAAAAATCAATATTAGTATCTAGATAATCACCTTCATGTGCTAATGCCTACATTCATTTAATTTATATTTCAAGTGATGATATACTTCAATTGTAAAGTGACAAAAAAAAATTGTGTATATTGTGTATTTTTTTAAGTTATATTCTTTCATTATATGCAATGCAATTCACTAATTTACAGCATACAGCAGTAAAACAACATCAATTGACTTTATATCTATTATGTTAGCAAAACCCAATTGTCTGGTAGCATTAGCACTGTACCATAATGATTTTCAAAAAGCCAATCAGATTTTGGAGGTAAGTTAATTTTTAATTTTATATTGTTCTTAGAATATGATCAAATTTTTCATAACATTTTATTTCGTAATCAGTGGGCTTATAATGGATTTCTTTATTGCCAGTTTTGAGAACTCCAGGGGGATTATTTTGTAGATATAGCTTTGCATCTTGAATTGTTTGCTCAGGTTTGAAAAATTTGCAACACAAAAAGCAGAAACACCAACCTGAAACATAATTGTAAATGAGGGTATATACAAAAAATATAATCAGCTTGAGAAAAAAAAAATAATATTAAAATGATTAAATACCTTTACTGCACCAAAGAGGAATAGCTATAATTATGTAAATAATAAACCATACTTGAACAATTTTCCATACTCGAATTGAGGCTATTTTGTATGATATTTTCTTAGTTCGACAATCTTGATACAAATCTTTGACTGATTTCAGGAAAATCATTTTATCAATGATATGTTTAGATATACTGCTTGGTTCTGTAATTAGCAACAATTCCTAAATTAAATTTATAAGAGATTTGTAGTATGGGAAAATTAAGTACATTACTTAAATGTGACTAAATTACAAACAGTATATGTAATTCCTAAACCTGGTGTGTGATTAATAATAGAACGAATCGCCTTTTCACTATTCGATGATGAATTTTCCAAAACATGTTCTATTCTGTGTTGAAGACACTGAAATCCATAAATTTTCATACTTAAAAATATATTCCGCGTCGAGTTATCACTTCCGCGTCAACATATGCAACTTATCAACTCAATTTATAGATATTAAAGTCATTCACCCAATAATGTTGGCATAACGACTGGTTATAATTTATTATGTTTACAATTTATATGAGAGAACATTATGTGATATTGTTTACATTTAAGAGAGCAGATATGTTATACAAAATATAAAAGATGCATAAAATACGCATAAACGCGTACCCTTTTCTGTATAGCTTTTATAGGTACTTAGCAATCTTCTTCTTATATATAAAAATGAATCGCAAAATGTGTTGGTAAGCGCATAACTCGAGAACGGCTGAACCGATTCCGATAATTCTTTTTTTATTATATTCCTTGAAGTACGAGGATGGTTCTTATGTAGAGAAAACGTAAATATTATGTACCACGGGCGAAGCCGGGGCGGACCGCTAGTATATAATATAATAGATTTAGGTTCTTATTTCAATTCAATAATAAGTAGATAACTACTTATATTTAAAATAGAGACGAAATACCTTGCGTTGCGTTGGAGAATTTACGGAAAATGTTAAACAGGCTGATACAAAAAATAGTGCAGGAATTAAATTAATTATATGCAAATTGAGCATGTTAGACTCTAACAAATGGACTTTATCTTGACGTAAACTAGGCATGTTTAAATACTTAGATTCCTTCACAAAGTATTTATATGTAACTTTATGGAAACATAAAAAAGACGTACTTGGGTGGTGGTGATCCCTTACTCATTAGTTACTTCCAACCTGTACTATCGTACACGTGGTAGAAAGGGATCCAGACATAATATAGGTACGATATAATTACTTAAAAATTATGTACCTACTTATATGAACTTTTGTTGTTTCAGATGTTTGATCTATCTGATTCTGAAATTGCTACGGAAGTTACATTCACCGAACAATTAAGGCATTTGATATCAAAACTAAAGAATATTGTTTGCTATCGTGATTGTTCTCGATATCCTACCAAAGAGTTATCCGCGTTGTCTGTTGTTTCAACAGAAGTAATGGGTCTGGTAGAAGGATTTTTAGCTGCAAACAGAGCACCAAACTCTTTCGATATAATCGAACTAGGTTCACGACATCCCCATTTGCAGCTTTACAATCACCAAAATTCTCCATTTATTAATGCTGTAGATATTCTAATCAGCAGTGGTCTCAACAGAGAGATAACTTATGGCCTCATCAATGTCGTGGAGAGGAAACTTGCTGAAGTAAGAAGTAGTACCGATGTCACATCTGTGAAAAAAATCAATTATATAAGATTTGTGGAAGATATCGCCAGTGTTACTTTTGAAATATTCGGCAACACAGACAAATCATTTGATTTTGCGGATAATATATGTGCATTAATAACAGATTGTCGTATTCCCATAAGGCACAAAGAGTTCTGTAAACTAAATCAATTATCAAAAGAACTGAGACAATGCTGTTTGGATTTGGAAGATCTTGTGGTTCCTCAAAATTTTAACAAGAAAGATGAAAACCTAATGCAAAAATATCACCAAATCTATATGAATGTGGTGGCAACGTCTGACAAAGATATCTGTAATATCGCAGAAGTGACGCGAAACGGAACAAAGAAATCTAGAATACATTATCTTAGAAAATGTTATATGTATACAAAATCTGTTTCGCAATTAGAACAGGAGAATATCCTGAAAGACTCAGCTTCATCTACTGATACACCTTACTTCGCAGTACTTGAGCGACATTTACATGATATATTTGGTAAAATGATAAATAATAAAGACTTACCAATCACATTTTTGGAGCCAATATGTAAAAAACTGAACGTGAATTTGATACCCAAGCTCATCCTTAATTTTTGCCCTTCCATTTCTTTAGTGGGCTCTTCAAAAGAAGCAACTGAAGAGAATTTTAATACGTTGCTGCATATAGTGTTCGATTTTAAAAATCCAGAAGAAAAGTTGTTTGTTGATCCCGTTGCTGATTTTGCGCCCTTACCGCGTACTCCAGACCCACAATGTCTCACATATGTCGTGTTACATAATTGGGTATTGGCACATATCATTAAAAAGATCCATACATCGCTTAATGAAACTGATATGCAGCAAAGTATTGATGCAAGAACGAAGTGTTTAAACAAATATATGGATCTAGAAAGATTCGATCATACCAAAGTATTATTTAACGGCAATAAATATTTGGCGTCCTTGCATACTTTAATTGATCTCAATAAACTCTTTACATATATGCCAAAATTAATCGAGTGTGGGAAAATATCACAATGTTTAAAAATAATAGATGCACTGTCTGAACGTCAAGTTATGAGCAGTGCAAATTTAAATAACTTGAGAGACCTAATTTTATTTAAATTGGCGACTAATTCTAAAGTTAGTCACAACTGGAAGTATTGTCAATATCTTAAATGTCCTGAATTGAAAGTTGATTTAATTTTGAATAATTTGAATTGTTGGCCAGCCGAAGGTGCCTTGGAAGTAGTTGACTATTTGCGTTTCCTTTTTGATAAAACTGCCGTAGAAGAAAACCTATATAAGAGTTGTACAGATTGGTTGATTAAAATACCTCTTTATGAGCAGGTAATATTATTACATAGTATCATCTAGCTTGTTATTGTGAACATCTGTCTTGTCTCTTATTAATAAATTATAAATATTGCCTTCTAGATTGCGTCCATTATGGGATTTAATCATTGGTATGCAATTTATGAAAAATCTATGGAAAATCCTGAGCAAATTGTAGAAGTGCTCATGGATAGTCAACAGGTATATTTATAATTTTATTAAATTTATGCGAGTAAAATATGAACTTTAGTTTTATATAAAATTTTATTTATTTAATTACTTTTTTCAGTTTAAATTATGTCTAGATTGGGCGGACATACATAACGTTACAGAACATATGAAAAATTTAATAGTTGTAAACTTGTTACGACAGTTATTTGAATACTCAAATCAGGCTACTCCAGCTGCTGTCCAAGAGCTACTCGGACGTCTTTCAACATCAGAAGCGTTGGACTTAATATTAGGCGAAATGTCTAAAGTCCGAAATGTAGAAATACTTGAAGTATGTCTCGAATACATAAATAATCATTCAAATTCCTGGCGTTCATTCGAAAACCTGAAAGTTGGCTTGCGAATTATTCTTGAAATGGATCCGAGCCTGAGACATCTTTTCTGGGATTTGATCGAGAAACCTATACTAATGATAGAACAGTTGTTGATGAACGGTAAACTGGAAATACTCACGGACATTCTTAATAAAATATCACCAAATTTGAAGAACGATCCTAATGGGGACTATCTTTACTACAATATGAAAACAATTGAAACTGTGATGATATCTCAAAATTCAGTTGATTCTTTACTGCGATACTATGCGGAAAAAGCGTTAGACATGAAAAATACGCGAAACACGTGTCCCTCTCCACCAAAGCCCTGGGACGACGCACTATTACAGTCAATAGATTCAATTAACTTGGAAGGAGTTTCGCGACCATTCGTAATGCCTGAACTCGTACCAGCAAAAGATCAATGGGTTGAGGATTATACCACGGACAGGTGCATGCTGTGTAAAATATCCAACTTTTCCATGATTATTCGCCGGCATCACTGTCGTCGATGCGGGCGTCTCGTATGTCATGCTTGTTCAAGAAATAGAATGCAGGTAAACTATTTTTATACATAAAATTATGGAAATTTTGCCTACTTTAGTGATAGACTAAAAATCTTATACTGATGCATTTTTACGTGAGCTTTTTGTGTGACAATTTTCTATCCAACTTTTTAGGTGCCGACTTACCCCAGTGGCGTTAAATTTCGCGTTTGCGACGACTGTTACATTCAAACAATGAATAAGAAATCAAGTGCAGATCAAGACAATCTAATAACGAGTAGTAACTCGGATTCTGCTGCCAGCGGCATTACTTGCATGGACTGGAGTTTGTCCACGAATGCTAAAAAGAACGACGCAGTTCGAGAAGAATTTAGCTATGAATTCACCCCGAATGTTACTCTGTGTTTGTCTATTATGAAAATGCACACTATTAACTTGGATTATCCAAGGTAAGTAGACTAAAATTATTTAACCATTGAACGATTTGCTTTTAACAACCTTATTCTTATTAAGTTGTTTTCATTGATTTGATTGATTGACCTACTTATTTTCATATGTATCCATTTTTGTTGTAAACATTGTTATATGTCATATTAAATACTGTATTTGGGTGTTAAAAATAATTATACTATCCTTAACCTAGGTTCTTACTAGACCGTAGCGACGAGTTAGCCCGCGAGCTCGCGAACGGCGGATGCGGTGACTCGCGCTGGTTGGTGCGTGCGCGTCGATCCTTATTGCTCGCAGCCGCTGAACTTTATTCTAGAGCGCCTTCAGATAAACCGTAAGTATTAGGAAAGCATTAAATAATCAAGTTACTTATTTTTTATATTTCCTTCCCATTGACATACAATAATCAACAAGAACTTAAGATCTCGCTCAAAAATTGTCCGAATCCAAACTCTGCCTATGTGTCTATTAGGCAGAGTTTTCTAATGAGCGTATCCAATAGATTTTGAACATTGATGCATGGCAATAAAGTGTTAATTTGAATGGATTTTATATACTACGCCGCGGCCGTTCAGATATTCGTTGACAGCTATTAGGCCATTGTTTACAGAACGTTAACGTTCGCATCATGTACAGTATTTATTGATCAAAATATGCCGATTCATTTCTCTTGTGTAATTTTTAATATAATTATTATAATCTTAATATATATAAACTAGCGGTCCGCCCCGGCTTCGCCCGTGGTACATATGAAAAATAGATGTTGGCCGATTCTCAGACTTACCCGATATGCACAGAAAATTTCATGAGAATCGGTCCACCCGTTTCGGAGGAGTATGCAGACTAACATTGTGACACGAGAATTTTATATATAAGAAGATATCGTGTCACAATGTTTGTCCGAAGCCGGGGCGGACCGCTAGTAAAATATAAATTGTGTATGTAAAGGGGCGGGCGCATAGCGGAGACGGGCGCGGCGCACGTGTCGCGCTGCCTGTCGCACGCGGAGGCGATGGCGACGCTCGTGCAGCACCAGGCGCACCACCTCGTGCCGCACCACGGCGCGCATCCCAGTTAGTGCACATCTATATATATAAAATTGTTGAAATAATTGTATATTGAAACACAACTTGTGGATGCTGATAAATTATCTTTATTTTTATAATACTTTATTACAAACTACATTGTGCGCACACGACATTACACCACGAACCACAGAGACAGGAGGAGGGCAAAGACACTTGCAGTTTACAGTGATACCATACAGACTGTACAATAACCAAAATACAGATTATAATATTTGCCTATTACAACAAAAATAAAGTCATGTTAGTTACTCCACTTATAACTCAACAACGGCTGAACTGATTTAGCTGAAAATTGGCAGGGAGGTAGTTTAGAGCCAGGAGAAGGACATAGGATACTAAATATGTACCACGGGCGAAGCCGGGGCGGACCACTAGTTTGTTACAAAGGGAGTTTCCCTGTTTCTACGTGTAGATAACGTTTTTTTTTAACTTTAGTGATTTAGTTGCGAGTCAATTTCTTATAGGAAATTTTCACATTTCCATGTGAAGATATCGATTTTTTTTATTTGAATGTAGCACGGCGAATCCGCAAGGAAGAGTATTTTAACACGCATCTGGCATCAAGTGTCGAAAACGGGGCGGCAGGCCATCGTTACACTGGTCGACGTTCGTAGTTTAGTATTTGAACTTACTTATTGTGAGAGTCCATTTAAAAATCGAAAATAAGAACGTTCAGTGGAGAATTTAATGAACAATATTTACATGTAAAAATTATTTATCGATAAAAATTTAATTACTAAACAATCCATTCAATATTTTAAGTTTAGGCCGTTTTCGGGTTTTTTTTAATCGAGTGGAGTACTATATTAATAAGAAGTCAATGTTATAAATAACATTATTTCCCCATATTTCCAGGTCAAATAGTTCGATCTCTTCTCGAAGCTGAGAAATGGGAGCTCGCATTAGAAATAGCCACCAAATCAGGCATACCACGGACCAGCGTACTCGCAGCTTGGGGTAAAGCGTGTCTCAAAGCCGGCTGCTTTAGAGAAGCCCGGCGGAAATTCGGCCTTTGTTTTAAAAACGCACCAAATATATACGTGGATATGTCGGAAGAGTTAGAGTACGGTAAAGAGGCATCCGAATCTCACTTTATGAATAGAAAAATGAATAGCTTGAGAAACTCCGAGAGATCTGTTTCAATGTCTAGTATGCAGTCGGAGGGTAGAGTGCGAACAAACCCACCACTATTGAACGAAATTATAAACATGCTTGAGGAGATGAACTATCCAGTGAATCAACAATTGTTGGATAAAGCTGAAACAATTAAGGTAATTTTGTAATGCTTCTTTTTATTAAAATATTCACATTGAGGAACAGGTAGCATAAATCCTTGCCATATTTCTTAATTGATTTGCTAATTTCTAAATTCAATACATATTTTGAAACGAAATTTTCTTTATGATATTCTTAATATTTCAGACTACCAATGAGAAATTAACATCAATGAACACGAGCAAAAAGAAACTGCCGCTAGCCGAACCAGCTTTAAACATAATGCACATGCTGGCCAGCGTTAAAAAAATAAAACAGGGTGACTACAGTGACTTTCAAACGGCAACCGTCCAGCCGAAAAAGTCCCTGGCCCAAGGTCTTTTACGAAGAAACAATAACCATAACGATGCAAAGGTTGATTACCAAAATAAAAGGCTGGACCCATTCTTTTATAAAGAATGTGTTTATTATCTCAGCAATTATGGCTCTCATGTTGCGAACATAATGTTTTATATGAAACACAGCAGTATGATCGAAGTTATAAGATACTGTTATGATAACGTAGTTGATAAAGAAACGTTCACAGAATCCGTTTATATGGAATGCCTGAAGAAAGATAAAGTTAACGAAATGCTAAGGGCGATGACCGAAATGGATAGTACGTTGGAAATGTGGTCGGTAAGTTCTCTATAATTTTTGTTGATTTTTTTCTTCTTTAGTTATTTTTAGCGTTAACACCTGCTTTAAATAAATAATTATGCTCTTTGCTATATTAGAAAAAAAAAACTGACTAACTCGTAAATATACATTTTGTGAATCTTAAATAAGCATATTCTGTTCATATATTTCTTACTAAGCGCAGGAACCCGAGATAATATATTTTCAATTATTTTATAGATACTTTTTCCCCATTTATTAACACTAATAAATTATTGAAAATTACCTACCTGTTCAATAGTATCTTGGACCGCCTCCTTGGTACAGTGGTTGACGCGTGAGCGTAGAACCGAGGGGTCCTGGGTTCGATTCCCGGTGGAGACGAAGAAAAAAAAATGTCTCGGTCTGGCAGGACACAGAAGGCTGATCACCTACTTGTCCCTAAAGAAAATCGATCAGTGAAACAGATGTATGAATAATGCATCTGCCCCTTACCCCACTACGGGGACACGGGACTTCACTTTTTTTTTCAATAGTATCTTATATTTCAAGGAATACATAATGCACGTATGCCGCACGCTCGAAATGAGCAAGCGTCTAGATGCGCTATACGCACTGCAGTGCGGTAGCGGGCAGCACGCACGCGCGTCCGCCTCGTGCGCACTGCTGTACTCGCGGCCCGTGAACAGCGGCCCGACCTTCGCAACCTTACTAGCGCGGCAACACCATTTGACAGCCGCTTTACATCACTTGGGACAGTGTGTGCCGGTTGCGAATAGTAAGAAACTATTTTTATTTTATTGAATGAATCATGTCTTAACCCATTGAACCCCGAACGGCCCGATCGGTCCACGACACAATAGATTTTCTATTGTGTCTGTGATTCCTGAGTTATTACGGGGCCTGAGTTATTAAGTAAAGATGATGAATATGTCGTGTTGAATTAAAACTAGATACTTGTTTATTAGTTCAAGTAATAAGCATTTTTGAAGTGAAACTTCTTTAGGCGCGTTCAAAGTAAAATTTCAAGTTCCCGTCATCGAAGTTTCACTTCTGACACGTGTGCTCGGCACACACGCTCTTTATTTTCTATTTTGTCATGTCAAAATTTACAGTGTAGGTAGGTGATAGCTTTATTAAAGCATGTTCTTTTCAAGAAATTATCGGTTGGTTATAAAATTGTCTTATTTTATACCTTCGTTTCAGAAATAAACGATCCTAAATCGATACAATTCCACCTCGATAGAAGTACTATTGACAATTTAATGACGACTTTCTCGCGCCAAATTGAGCTAGCCAAATATTTAGCGAACTGTGAAGCATCCAATAGACTAACGGAAAGAGTCTTAAAAGAAATCATACCATTGTCGAATATGCGTAGAGAATCAGAAAGCATAGACAATAGACCATTGACGCTTTTTGGATCTAATACAGATAAAATAAAACTCATCGCAGTTGTTCTGGCTACAGGACAGTCAATCGAAAGTGGTTTTGAATTAGCGTTTAAGTAAGTAATTTTTTTCTAGTATAATAAATATTTTATTTCGAGTTGTATTCTTTGTTATGTTTACATTTATATTTTTTTAGGATAATAACAGAACACAAGCTGGACTCTATGAACATATACATCCACGTCGCAAAATATTTAGTGAATGTCGATAGATTTATGGAGGTGAAAACATTGGCTAAATGTATCCGCGCTTCAAAGGAAACTGCAGCTAAGTAAGTTTATAAAACGTAATCATTTCACAATACTCAAACTCATATGATATATATTTTTATTATTAACTGTTCATATGTTTCTAGGGCCGTAGGATTAGGAATAATAATCCCTTAATTTTATAAAGTCTTGCTACACAGCTGGAAGAGATGAGAGATCGCTGATAAGCGATAAGGCTGCCTTATGTGCTATGCATGTTTTCCTTTTAATATTATGTATTGAAATTTGTTATGGTACATAAAATTGTAAAATAAATAAATACACTTCTCATTTACTATTAAGATCTTCTGAAATATTATAGAGCCACAAATGAGCTTAATTACCATTAATTATTTTAATTACCATCATCTCCTTTATATGATTTCAGTTTAATGAGCGACCAAGTGTTAGAAGCTGGCGTCTCTGCCGTGGTGAGTCGGTGTGAAGCCCGAGGACAGCTGCATGACGAACAGGCTGAGATACTCATTGCTGATATACATAGTGTTCCCATTAAGGTAAATTCGGCGGAAAAATAAACTACACTAAACCTTATAATATACTAGCGGTCCGCCCCAGCTTCGCCCGTGGTACCTACATGTTTAAACTATCCTATCTCTCAAGTTGGATCGAACTGCACATGGTGTGCGAATTTTATTATAATCGGTTATGTGGTTTAGGAGTCCATTGAGGACAAACAATGTGACACAAGATTTATATAAAATATATATGTATTAGATGTATAGGTATATTAAGAAGAGCTGGAACGTCAACACATTTACACATTGCACATGTTACCCCTCGTTTTCACCAAGAAACAAGTTAAATACTAGTTTGATACAAAACTTGTAGAATACTTTTCAAAACATAATTATTTATTTTACACATGTATTGAGACTGTCTCAAACATTCTTTCGTTCACACTTTGTAGCCAACCAGTATTTATACAAGTATAAAACACATTTGCGTTTACACTGAAGTCTGTGACATGGTAGAACTTGTCTGATCCATTGATAGCGTTCTCACCTACAAAACACAGTCGTGGTTTAGATAAGTATTGTTTATTTTATTGCAATTTCTGTATAATACTAGTAACAAACAAGTTTTAAACTTTATCCATGTTTGTTGGATAAAGTTTTCAACATACATACATATCACAAGTTTTTTTTTTTAATAGAAATTATAAAAGTAGGTACGACTGAATTTGTCTCGAATTCTACAAGTATTGCTACAACAAAAACAAGAGATCATAAACATGTAGGCAACTTAGATCAGGCAACTAGTTTTCAACCAACAAGTTTCATATAAGTTATCCTACATGTATCAAATTTTGTATACAACATGTTTTACACATGTCTATGAGGAACGAAAACATTGCATCAAATTTGTAAAATACATGTATTATACTTTGGTGAAAACGAGGGGTTAGGCCGGGAGATACTGACACAAAATTTCGGGTCATTTGTAACAGGATGGCGGTCTAGAGGGGTCTTAGTACGCAATGACAAAAAGAAAAATGATGGTCAGAACGCTGGTACCGGCGGACTAGTCGCGTGGGCGTTAGTCACACTCGTCGGATAAATAGCGAAAGTCAAACGATTTGTAACACAAAAATTTTAGAATTTACCGATAGCCCTTAAAAAAGATGTAGGCGGTAGTGTCATGCCATACTTTTACGATGTGACTTACAGTCCGCCATACCGACGTGAATGCGTTGATTTAAAAAAAACAATTCAACCATTTGTACCGGGCTCACTTTTACACAGGTAACCATCGTCGTGCAGCCATTTACTAAAATCACCATGCCATACTTTTCGGACGATTCCAAATGGTCGCCATACCGCGGAAAATCTGCAAATTTTTGAATTTTTTTTTTTTCGCCAAACGATTTGTACCACCCTACATTTTTTTTTCAACAACTCCTGAATGATTATAAATAGAAGTGTGATAATGCCATACTTTCGCTATTTATCCGACGAGTTCGACTAACGCCCACGCGACTAGTCCGCCGGTACCAGCGTTCTGAGTTCTGACCATCATTTTTCTTTTAGTCATTGCGTAATAAGACCTCTGTAGAACCGCCATTCCGCACAAATGACCCCAAATTTTGTGTCAGTATCTCCCGGCCTATGTATGTGTCATATTTTGCAATTGTTTATAAATACAGGGTGATGTAATTGGTGTAGTACGAATATCTAAAAATCTATGAATAATTTTGTGATACAGTAAATGGAAGAATTATAGACTATTTTACAGTATTTAATAAAATCATTTAATTTTTTGTTCATTTTCATTAGAAATGTCAATTTTTCTCACCAAGGTGGAAATTTGGATGATAAGGATCTTGTTAGAAAAATATAAATTTTGACCAAAATCGGCGTTTTTTTTTTCAAAAATCAAATTACTAATTAATAATCAGAGTTATCACATTATTAAAAAAACGCCTGTTATTTAAATCATTATCAAAACAACCATCCGTGTGTTGGGAACTTGGGAGTAAGCGCACGTGTTATTTGTATTGTTTTTATGACCTGAAATTTAATTATTATTTGATAATTGAATGATTATTAATACTTTTATCCAATTGATTATTATTAGAATAAACAATTAACTTCATCAATTGATTTACTTTTAAATTATAATTTTACAGGTAAATTATGAGAGCTTTCATAAGTACATAATTATATTTGCATATATTTATCTACAACGCACCATTTTACAATTCAAGTCTAAAATGAAACTAGAGTCGCATTTATTTTTGAACATACTGTAAGTGAAATTGCATAAGTGTGAGTACTGTGAACATGCCAGCTTTCCTTAATTGACCGATAGATTGAACATAAAATCATTAAGAAACTGCCTGCTCGCGCTGACTGTATAATTTTATACACACAAAAGTGTTTAAACATGCTTATTTAAATAATTATTAAATGTAAGTACAATAATTATTTAAATAATAAATGACTTCATAATAAATTCAAGGAGGACATTATTTTCATTGATCCAGTTATGCAACTTATCGTTTGATACACAAAGTAATTAAATTTAGTAACAACCATTATAACAATTATTTCAGATATCCTGTTACCTCATATGCCACAATGTTAGTAGTGCATACATTTTGGCAGCTCGTAACGATCGTACCAACGACCTAAGGCGCGTTCTACAAGAGGCCGAGAGACTCGGCAATGACCAAGTACGGAATGCTTGCTTGAAGCGACTCACGTCCAAAAATACCAAATCGTAAAATATTTTTTAATTATGTCACTAGTTTTTGTATGCAATGGATCTTGATTATCTGTGATTTTATAGCAAGGTGATTTATTATCTTAGTTTGTTAAAATGCAGTTGCGACAAGGTAATATTTGAATTAAGTATTGTATTGAGCACTATATAGAAATAAAGCTAATAAAATTGATCAATCTGTTATTAGTTTATAGGAATTATTGATATATGTTATAATTATTTGATCCAATTATTTGTCAACTTTTTTGTGTGTAAGTAACCAAAGTGATTGTGTTCAAAAATTCTGAGTAATATTTTCAGAAATTGTTAATTTCTATTTTCTGTTCTACTATAAATGGTGCAATTTCTCATTATAAAATATTATTTACTAATAATATAACATAGTGTAAAAATGTTGTGATAAACTTTGTTAAAAATGTATCAAGAAAATTAAGTATTAATGTTATTGGAGTAGATAATAAAACTTGCCTGAATAGAATACTATATATGTTTTAAATAATGTGTATAAAAATATATAATTATGTAATATTTTTAATAATAAATATATGGTCTCACCTTGTGATATATAATCTGTATTACCTTTATTGATGAATATATTATTGTTTGAAGAATAATTTCATTGTGTATTTATTTTATTTCCTATCACCCCTTACATTTCAAGTATCTCTAATTATAAGAGTTAAACACAGGACTTAGCATCTCCCAAAAATAAAAGTGTAACAAGTATTTTATAATAACTTTATTTATAAAGTTTGACTTTAAAATTAATTGGAGACATGGTTGTATACCATCAGCCATAAAGCCAAGACTCCAACTCTTCAAATCTCATGCGAGAGAAAAGCACATTTTAATGGACCTCCACCCTTGGCTGTGGTCATTGGCATTGCATGTGTGTTGCCGTGAAATGCTTGAATTTTGATTCAGTCTGTAATATCCATATACTTTACTATTGAGCAGCCATAGCCTTCTTTTTTGGTTTCTTTAACCTCTTCAGTCCATTTATACTGGTTTTAAGCAGATTAGAATAAGCATTTGTGAATGTTTCTACATCTTTTTGTTCAATTACTGTTGAGATTTTTTTACTTCTACATTGTGCCCTTACTAAACATTTGTAGTCTGGATTTGGGACGGCAAGGCTTCCATCACGAGGATTAGGCTTTGTACGACCATCATCTAAAAGGGATAGGTTAAATTACAATATTTTTCAGAAAATTATAACTACCTACAGCTATGATAAAAAAATATACCCAATACATACATCTTTTCATAGTCACAGTTACAGATCCTGATGTTCGTGCACTTTGGTAAAGTTTTGATAGTTCTGCTAGAAACTGAAAATAATAGTGTTTTAAAACATAAGGTAAAATCATTGAAATTGTACATTTAATACATTATCATAATAAATTATACTCACCAAATCGTTAGTTAACAGAACCATGGTTATAAATTTCTGTGAAGCTTAAAGTATAGAATATAATATATCTTTTACGTATGTTATGAACTCGTATGTAAATTATCCATCACAAACATTTATTAAATAAAGAAGAATCGTGATTTTCAAAGGATTTTTCACACGAATACAGGAATGCACGACACGTTAAACTTATGACATATTGACAGTGACAGTGGACAGATGACTGTTTTGTTGACACGTATTGAGGTTTTGACATGAAACCTACCCCGTTTTCCAATTACATTGTAGTTCTAACCACTTTAAGGTGCTCCGAGCAATTACAGCTCTGAACAACGGGCGTATTCAGAAAGAAAGCTTGAAACTTATAAGCGCTGGTAACCCGCGCAGGAAAATATATGAACATGCGCTTATAAGCGCTGATCGGCGCCGACAAGTTTGTTGAAACTTGTTGAAACTTGTCGGCGCCTATCAGCGCTTATAAGCGCATGTTCATATATTTTCCTGCGCGGGTTACCAGCCCTTATAAGCGCCGATAAGCGCTTATAAGCGCTTATAAGTTTCAAGCTTTCTTTCTGAATACGCCCATAGATCATAGGATTCTTTGTTCTGAGAATTACAGCACTAGAGCGCATTATGCGGCATAATGCTTAACGTTGAATGTTTCAACTACAGCAACGCTTCGTACAATCGAGCACTTAGAGCGTTTTCATATTATCCGATCCGATATCGGATATCGGAAGCCGATAGACTCCGACTTTGTTTTATTTACTGCTCTGCTAAAAAATTTATTTAAACATAATTTATACTACCAGTGGAAATTTAGAACCTTGGGAGTCTAGTTAAGTAGCAGAATGTTTTGGTTGAAACGATGATGACAACCCTAATTTTTTATTTGAACTTAATGCAATTTTCTAGTAACATAATATGATTTATTGGTGATCTCTTTAAATTAGTTTGCTTAAATACTTATTAGGACACACCTATTATAATACATACAAAAACATTTATTTGGTACTAGACCTTATATCTCAGGATTTTAGGTGATTTAATGTGGAACTGATTTTGCATTGTTTGGTGACTACATTTTGGTGACAGATCTACTATTTTGAGGACAAACCCTATTATTTAAGAAACACAAAACTAATTAAATTGGTGATAGCTTAAATGATACCCTATCCTTAGACTCTAAGGCTTAGAGTATAGATAGTATCTATAGAGTGCGAACGACCAAGTGGGAACAGTAGGCACAGGTGGGAACAACACGACGTTCCAGCCGCGCGCGCTCGCAGTCGTGGTTGAGTGCTGATGAAGTGCGTTGCTCTGGATTTTTATTCATATCTAGGAATAAACATGGTGAAATGTGCAGTTATATTTTGCAAAAACGATACTAGAAAATACACAAAATTGAAATCCAGTATCACATTTCATCAGTAAGTCGATTGTTATACTTATTTTTATGAAAATAAATCTAGCATCGCGGGGGTGAAGGGGAGGTGGGAGGCGGACACGCGCAGGCTCGCTCGCGCACCTCACTGCCGCCACGTGATCTTAGTGATGTGACCTGACCAACGCTGTACTCGATATAAAGTTTACTAGAAGAACTATATTTTAACAAATTATTTATTTAACTTTAAAATTAAAACTCTTTTAAAAATGTATTATAAAGAAATTTGTGGTGTGTTTTGTATGATAGACTTTCTAATATTATGAATGCAAATGTATTATAGTGTAAATGTAAAGTATGTAATGTTACGATATATTTTCTGAACCGCTAAATTGATTTTGAACATTTTATAGTAGAATGGATAAAATTAAATAAAAAAATTATTTATATGATTTATTATATTATCATTTTAAATTACTAATTATTTCTTATTTTTATTTAACATTTTAAAACATTATTATTATTGTTTCATTTATTATTAAAGAAATAGCACCAAACCCGAATTTTTATTTTATTAACTTTAATATCGAACTCGTTTTTCTGATATTCATAAACATATTTTTTTTAAGTACTTAAAATTAATACAAGAAATATTCAAATGGAATAAACACTTTATTCTCTTGGCAAACAAATTTAAAATGACATATTTATACTTTATTCATACATTTCTCCTTAAATAACATATTGAACATAAAATTTACAAAAGATACATATTTATTTACATAACTTATCGATAGCTCGGCACGCAATTGATACCTACCCATCCCTATTTGTCACACACACATCTATATATTATTATCTATAGCTCATCTGCCTACGATGCGCACTGAGGAATTTGTGCAATACACTCGCACATATATTGTAATAATCTCAGAGGAATAAACCTATTATTCCTCTGAGGTAATAATATATACTCTAAGGTTAAATCATTTGAATTTTTTTTAATTATATCTTTTTTATCAACTGGCAATTTAGTTTAGTTTTCTCTAAAAATTTCTGGCAACACTCATTATGATATCGGAAGGATTTTTTCACATTATCCGATCCGATATCGGATATCGGAAGCCGATAACCGATATCCGATATCCGATAGTACTTTTCTTTTTTTGAAGTTGTTTTTTTTTACGTAGTTATTTTTAATGTATGTAGTTACAACTATGATATATCATTTGAATTTTTTTTAATTATACCTTTTTTATCAACTGGCAATTTAGTTTAGTTTTCTCTAAAAATTTCTGGCAACACTCATGATGATATCGGAAGGATTTTATCGGAGAATGTGAAAGGGAAAATTGTATCCGATATCGGATATCGGCTATCGGCGTCCGATATCCGATATCGGATCGGATAATGGGAAAACGCTCTTAGAGGAACGGAAATCGGAACGATTTTATCGGACAATGTGAAAGTGCAAATTATATCGGATATCGGCTATCGGCGTCCGATATCCGATATCGGATCGGATAATGTGAAAACGCTCTTAAAAGTAATGCGCGTGAATTGATGCGTGCAATCGAAGCCAACTGTGACAGAAAATTAACAAGTGTTTTCCCCTTTAGGTTGGTATTGATCGAAATGTTTTGTTTATATAATTATTATCGTTAGTAATATTATTAATTGTTGGAAAAAAATTTAAAGCTTTCGTTTCATTGTAGTTTTTTCTAAATAATCAAAGTTAATTCAAATTGTGTTAAAAAAATAAATATAGGTATGGATGAAGGTACAAACATTGACTTTTTTTTTTATATTTCACATTTAAAATGTGAATACCACTTTAGGTTATTGCTAAATGAATTTTTTTTCAACAGTCAACACTGAACTTAGCGCAACCTGCTGGTGCATTTGAAAACTAATTCACGTTCCAATTAAGCATCAGCAATAATAATAATTCGGCATTGTGCGCCACTGAGTCGAATTATGCTCTGTAATTGGAAAACTACCATAATTACTTAACAAAAATATTATGCATTCAGAATATGAAATATGTTAGCCTATTAAATAATAAAATAGACCTAGTTAGGTTTTAGTTAAAGACCTAATATTAATAACGTAGACGAAACATTTTATATACTTAGGTATTATACAAGTTAACTTTTCTGGTACTTAATTCTTTTCCCATATAATCATGTTGACGATGTTGAAAATTTTAGACTATACCATTGAAATATGTAATGGAAATATGCGAATTTATATCTCAGATAAAATAAACACTGATAACGTAAAATAATTCCTACGTAATATTAAATTAAAATATTATATTAAAGTGGCTCTATTTGTCTATATGTTACGCTTTCATGCTTAAATTTAGTGCTTAAACTACGGAAATGATTTTGACGAATTTTTAACCAACTTCAAAAAAAGGTTATCAATTGGGCTGGTATATTTTTTTATGTATGTACACCGATTACTCCGAGGCCGAGGTTCTGAGCCGATTTACGTGATCCTTTTTTGACAAAAATTTTAACAGATAGTATATATTATTTATATTCAACTCGATTTAACCTGGAAAATAACTTTTTGTTGCAAGTGAAGTTGGGGTGTAAATCCTAACCATTATTATAAATGGGAAAGTAATTCTGTATGTCTCTTCTTTACGCCTTGTATGGTTATTTTGTCCCGGAAAGCTAATAAAAGAAAGAAAAGTAAGCCAGGTAAGGCATTTATATGTACCTAAGGGTCTACGTAGTTGATAGAATTTAATATACATACTTAGATATATACTTATCTACTGCTATCTCAACTGATTTAATTGTGGATTATTCGAATAGTAAGTTGTTAATTAGGATCGATGTAAAGATTACGTTAAGTTGATTACATTAAAATATACTAGTTTTTCGCCCGCGATTTCGGCCGCAATTAGACATAATATCATATAACCTGAGATAAAAGCGGCATACGCCACAGCATACGCGTAAAAACAGGTTCCGTTCGAAGTAGGCTAACTTCTTGCTAAGCTAGCTTGGTTACGAGCTTACGAGTCGATTACGTTGCTCACTCTTTTCGGCTAAAGGCCTGTTCAAACTACAGCTATATCCGCTACCGTCGCGTCGTAGGTAGCTGTGTCCCGATAGACACTTGAGTTATACTATAGAATATCGATCCGAGTAGGCACAGTTAAGTAGAACAGGCGCTCTAGTTTGAACAGGCCTTCACGGAGCTGCTTTTACTACTACTGTTTGTTCGCATATACCGTTTCTATGTCAGTTTATATAAAAACCTATCTATTCTAAGTTTCCGCAATCCGCATAGTCACAGGAAAACCTGCATAGAGATTTCTGGGAAAATTTATCCTCAATAACTCACTATGTCTCAGTCACAAACTATCGTTACTACTTACCAAATTTTATCAAAATAAGTTCAACCAATTATTAAACGTGAAAAAGAGACAGTCAGAATTACTTTTGCATTTATAATATACCTAAAGTATTGGTATAAATAGAGTTTGTAAACAATTTGATTATTTATCCTTTACTTCACATATATAAGATATATTATGTTGATTATTCCTTCTAGTGTTTAGTAATTTTCCATCGCGTCGATAGTCGGCTTATTATGCCGCCTCTACACATAGGCCAATGCGTTTGGAAGTGCGTTGGCCGTTGGCCCAGCCACTGGTCGTGCGGTATCGCTAAATGTGTTGTAAAATAAACATACTAAACATAATAGCTAGAGCCCACGACGGCCAGACATTCCCTAATTTATAAAAGTTGAAAGTTTCTCTGTTATGTCTCCTATACAGATAAGGACGACCAGCGACAATCAAGTTTAGGTTGTGGTTACTTTGGCAGGAAACAGGTAAGTAGTAAAGGTGTATAAAATAGTACCTAACTTTCATTGTAGTTTAAAAGCTAAATTTTATGATTTTATATATGTTACTTGGGGACGTATAAAAAGAGGTTACCTCAAGAGCCAGACAGTTTTCATGGTTTTTACATTATCCCAGACAAAATTAAAAATTAACTAACATAGGTATCATTAAATTAACGTTATATACTAGGTACCTAAAAGTGTAAGAAATATGAAATAACATAGTAAAGTAATGTTTTTAGTACATATAATGAAATTTAGGTATAATTTTATATACACCTTTACTACCTGTTTCCTGCCAAAGTAACCACAACCCAAACTTGATAGTCGCTGGTCGTTCTTATCTGTTTAAGAGACACATACTTCAACTTTTATGAAATAAGGAATGTCTGGCCGTCGTGGGCTCTTGGGATAATAGAAATCTTACATACCCTTAAAAGGGTTTGACGCATTTGGTGCACTTCTCAACTTGTAGGCATGCTCAAATGGTACACTTCGCAACTGTTACACTTCTCAAATGGTGCACTTCGCAAATGGTGCACTTTTTAAGATGAGTTGAGATTTGGAAAAATTGTGTAAAAACTAAAAATGAAATAATTTTTGGTTTTGGATTTTAATTTTTATAATTATGTTAACAAAATAATAATAATTAAACTAAGTATACAGAATCACCTTAAACACTATAACATTTGGGTTCAATTTTTATTTTTTCAAAAATAAGAAGAAGCATAACTAGTCTTGGATAAATTCATAATTTAATTATAACTAGCGGTCCGCCCCGGCTTCGCCCGTGGTACCAACATGTTTAAACTATCCTATCTCTCAAGTTGGATCGAACTCCACATGGTGTGCGAATTTTATTATAATCGGTTAAGTGGTTTAGGAGTCCATTGAAGACAAACACGAGATTTATATATATATTAAGATTAGTAAACTATATGCGATTCCTTGAGAATTCTAAATTCTAATTCGAGCAAAATTAGGTAAACAATGAACTAAGATTTACACTAACATTTCATCGTTGCAATTTATTACATCACATAATCTTTTTAGGCCAGTGGAAATTAACATTAAATTCGCAAAGCACGATGTAGATTTGAATTTTTGGTATGTTGTTTGGATCAGTTAGGGTGATGTAAATCCCAATTTGCAACTTCGAAAAAGTTGTGCTCGCTGCGCACCACGTGATAAACTGCGAAAATTTTGGACTTTTTTCACTTTTTGCTCTAAAAGTCATAAACTATGCGTTTCCGACAAGTATGATTCAGTACATAAATTAAGGTTATTAAATTTGCAACAATTTAAGCCTAACCGCAGCTCTCTAAACCTTATAACGACTAAACTGTGGCCATTCGAAGATGGTTCATTTTTCCGGAAATATTGAAATTTTTAGTTTTGCTCCCGTTTGAAGCAAAATATTGGCAAAAACCGCTCGTTCTATAAGAAGTTCGTATTATAAAGTTGTAGTGCATTTAATTTTCTTTCATAAGAGCATAGAACAAAGTCTGTGAGACAAATATTTCACACACAATATCTGAAAAACAAAAAGAAGGTAGAAATAGATTTTTAAAGAATTGAAACTGAGAGCATATAAAATCATAAAAAGAATAATACTTTTTCATTTGCAGGATAGGTAATTAACAAAATTACAAAATTTGGGAAAGTAGGAAAAAAGATTATACGCAAATAATAAACTGCGAAAATTTTGGACTTTTTTCACTTTTTGCTCTAAAAGTCATAAACTATGCGTTTCCGACAAGTATCATTCAGTACATAAATTAAGGTTATTAAATTTGCAACAATTTAAGCCAAACCGCAGCTCTCTAAACCTTATAACAACTAAGCTGTCGCCTTTCAAAGATAGTCAGTTTTTCCCGAAAATAACAAATTTTTAGTTTTGCTCCCGTTTGAAGCAAAATATTGACAAAAACCGCTCGTTCTATGAGAAAGTCGTATAATATAGTTGTAGTGCATTTAATTTTCTTTCATTAGAGCATAGAACAAAGTCTGTGAGACAAATAGTTCACTCACAATATCTGAAAAACAAAAAGAAGGTAGAAATAGATTTTTAAGGAATTGAAACTGAGGGCATATAAAATCATAAAAAGGATAATACTTTTTCATTTGCAGGATAGGTAATTAACAAAATTAAATTTTCTACAACTATATTTTATGACCTTTTCATAGAACGAGCGGTTTTGCCAATATTTTGGTTCAAACGGGAGCAAAACTAAAAATTTGAAAATTTCGGGAAAAACTGACTATCTTTGAAAGGCCACAGCTTAGTTGTCATAAGGTTTAGAGAGCTGCGGTTAGGCTTAAATTGTTGCAAATTTAATTATCTTTGTAATTTTGTTAATTACCTATCCTGCAAATGAAAAAGTATTATCCTTTTTATGATTTTATATGCCCTCAGTTTCAATTCTTTAAAAATCTATTTCTACCTTCTTTTTGTTTTTCAGATATTGTGAGTGAACTATTTGTCTCACAGACTTTGTTCTATGCTCTAATGAAAGAAAATTAAATGCACTACAACTTTATTATACGAACTTCTCATAGAACGAGCGGTTTTTGCCAATATTTTGCTTCAAACGGGAGCAAAACTAAAAATTTCAATATTTCCGGAAAAATGAACCATCTTCGAATGGCCACAGTTTAGTCGTTATAAGGTTTAGAGAGCTGCGGTTAGGCTTAAATTGTTGCAAATTTAATAACCTTAATTTATGTACTGAATCATACTTGTCGGAAACGCATAGTTTATGACTTTTAGAGCAAAAAGTGAAAAAAGTCCAAAATTTTCGCAGTTTATCACGTGGTGCGCAGCGAGCACAACTTTTTCGAAGTTGCAAATTGGGATTTACATCATCCTAACTGATCCAAACAACATACCAAAAATTCAAATCTACATCGTGCTTTGCGAATTTAGGGTTTTTTAGTGTCGATTTCTACTGGCCTATTTCTAAAATAGATATGCGTAAAGCATACCTATAACTTTTTTAACCTTGACGGATAATATATGTCCGATAGCTCAATAAATAAAACCACAATAAAACTGATAATTTGAATACAGACAACATGTGTAGGTATGTTATATTATGACGTGTTTACAATTTACACTAGGCATGTCACGGATGTTTTTTTACCTACGCAGATACGTATTACGGATGCGAATGTTAAATTACGGATGATTGATATGAGATGAATTGAAGATGAAAGTGAAACAATGAATTCGTAAGGATGTGATGGATTTTGTAAAGACGTTCATGCAATTTTCTTTCTTTTCCTACAAAAATATAAATATTACGTTTTTAAAAAATCCGAGTCAGATCTTTTACATTATAAATGCATATACAAATCGATATCGATTATTATCGAACCGCCCACGCCGCGGCCGCCGGCCGCATGCGGATGCGAATGTTTGTGTCGTCCCTAATAATTTACACAAACAATTCCAATTTCCAGTTCGTTACTACAGTACTCGTGAGTGATCTGCACTGAAAACAGTCTTGAAGTGAAGAGGCGGTTATTATAGCCACATACCTATTAGGTTATTTAAAATTGAAATAAAAAAAATGTCTTATAAAGGTGAGAAAAATCTCGGTTATTGAGAATGTTAAATATTTATAGAAAAGTTTCAAGAGTGAGTTGGGTATCTATCCCATTTACTAGGTATTTCTATTTTCTAAATTATGGCAAAATGCTTAAATATTAGTTTAGGTTCTTTCTAGAACAGTCTTGATTTTGGAATTTCTATTTTGTTTATTCTTACTGTATATTATTTTTTAGGTTATTTTCTATTGATGTAGGTAACTAGTAAGGTATAACCACAGGTATTTAACGTAATGCCTAACAACCAATAATACGTAGGTACCTACCAAGTGCATTAGGGTAATTACGGATAATGGGGTGAATGTTATAACGTTAAATTAATCGTAACTAGTGATTGATTAATTAATTTTCTTGCGATGCCTTCAAGATATTCACAATAAAACGATGCTCCGATGTGGTATTTACAATTTTTCGAATTACCCGGCATCCGGAATTCCTCGAATGCACTTTATCAAATATTTTCATTAATGGTGTATTTTATATCTTCTTAGGTTCCTACACAACAGCTGCGATTGCTTCTGTCGGAGTAATCGGCGGTGCCTACGCTGCTTACCATATCTACAATAAGTTACAGAAACCAAAGTTGCCGGAGGAATGGAGACAAGTCGGTACTTTAAAAAACCTATACATCTATCCGATAAAGTCTTGTGGTCCAGTCGTCATAAATTCACTAGAATGCACTTTACTAGGATTGAGAAGTGGATGGCTGCGGGACAGGTAAATTTAAAACCTAAGTAAATAATCTTTGGCTGACAAAACAAACTACACTAATTCTTTATTTTTCGCTTGTCTTTTCAGAGTCCTTATGATAGTGGACAGCAAATCTAATTTTGTGACTGCTAGAGTTTACCCTGATTTGCTTCGTGTAGAACCTGCAGTTAATAACTCTGTTCTTACTATGAAGCATCATGAATTGGGAACTCTGTCAGTGAATTTGGCTGAGGTAGATAATCTTTAGCATTTTATAAATGCCGTATATATATGTGTTGTGAAAAGTATTAGTACCTAGTTACGTGTCATTTTCTGAAATTTATAGGTTGCTGCATTACAATCTCCTAAAACCGCAACTGTGTGGTCTGCGCCAGTGCCCGTTTATGATTGTGGAGATGAAGCTTCCGAATGGTTTTCAAAGTATGTATGACTAGCTTTCAAAGAAAACGTTAACATGTTTTCAAAGAAAAACCCGCATAGTTCCCGTTCCCGTGGGATTTCTGGATTAGAACCTATCCCATGTGTTAATCCAAGTTACCCTCTATATGTATGCTAAATTTCATTGTAATCGGTTCTGTAGTAATTGCGTGAAAGAGTAAGAAACACACCCATACACAATACACATCCATCCTCACAAACTTTCGCTTTTATAATATTAAAGTAAAGGTAAATTAGGGAAAGCTGGCATGTTCACAGTACTCACACTTATGCAATTTCACTTACAGTATGTTCAAAAATAAATGCGACTCTAGTTTCATTTTAGACTTGAATTGTAAAATGGGTGCGTTGTAGATATATATATGCAAATATAATTACTTATGAAAGCTCTCATAATTTACATGTAAAATTATAATTTAAAAGTAAATCAATTGATGAAGTTAATTATTTATTCTAATATCATTTGGATAAAATAATCAATTGGATAAAAGTATTAATAATCATTCAATTATCAAATAATAATTAAATTCCTGACTTTGGTCGAGTAAAGATATCTAAGAAATATTATATTTGTAGTAAGTACGTAATACCTACCAATACGCGCTAACAAATATGTGTTACATGTTTATTGTATAATTTTCACACTATTGGTTTTAAACTCAAACTCAAACATTTATACAATTAGACTTCTTCTAGAAGCACTTTTGAATCGTCATAACAGTTTAACAGTTTTAACAATTAGGTACCACCAATTCAGAAAGCAGTATCTATAGAGAAGAAGAAGAATCTATTTAATCATAATCGTAATCTTCTACTTCACTGTAACTTTCATCGCTCGAAGAACTCGATGTTTCGTTGTCGGAATTTCTTAATGTTATTATAAATGAGTCAGTGTAATTATTATCTACTTTTGGTTCTAATTGAATATATTTTTCCTCATGTTCTCGCGTCTTTCTCCAAACGTCACTAAACATATCCAGACTAATAGCATTTGCTTCCTTTCTAAATAATTCTTCCACAGTTTTCAAGTTAAAGTTCACATTTTGTGATGCTACTTTCCCTTTAATTATGCCCCATAGTAACTCTATTGGGTTGAGTTCTGGATGGTATGGGGCAAGGCCCAATACACTATGTCCATGATCTTTGAGGATTGCATCAAGTAGGTAAAAATTGTGTATAGTTTGGCTTATTTTTTTTAATAATGTGATAACTCTGATTATTAATTAGTAATTTGATTTTTGAAAAAAAAAATGCCGATTTTAGTCAAAATTTATATTTTTCTAACAAGATCCTTATCATCCAAATTTCCACCTTGGTGAGAAAAATTGACATTTCTAATGAAAATGAACAAAAAATTAAATGATTTTATTAAATACTGTAAAATAGTCTATAATTCTTCCATTTACTGTATCACAAAATTCTTCATAGATTTTTAGATATTCGTACTACACCAATTACATCACCCTGTATTTATAAACAATTGCAAAATATGACACATACATAGGCCGGGAGATACTGACACAAAATTTCGGGTCATTTGTAACAGAATGGCGGTTCTACAGAGGTCTTATTACGCAATGACTAAAAGAAAAATGATGGTCAGAACTCAGAACGCTGGTACCGGCGGACTAGTCGCGTGGGCGTTAGTCGAACTCGTCGGATAAATAGCGAAAGTCAAACGATTTGTAACACAAAAATTTTAGAATTCACCGATAGCCCATAAAAAAGATGTAGGCGGTAGTGTCATGCCATACTTTTCCGGTGTAACTTACAGCCCCCCATACCGACGCGATGCGTTGATTAAAAAAAAAACAATTCAAACATTTGTACCAGGCTAACTTTTGCACAGGTAATCATCATCGTGCAGACATTTACGAAAATCACCATGCCATACTTTTCGGACGATTCCAAATGGCCACCATACCGCCGAAAATCTGCAATAAAATTTTTTTTTCGCCAAACAATTTGTACCAGTATTGCATTTGGATTTTTGGAGAGTATTTGATAAAATGTGACCATTATTATATTTGCCATACTTCTAGTAGGGGGAAAAAGTGCTGCCATACTTGAAAATTAATTTATTCGTCACGTTTCAAAAATACGATATATATATAATAAAAATAATTTTTTACAGTATATTCTGTTTGTTTGTATACAATTCTACCTAGAAAAAAATATCGCAGATTGCAAACATGGGGCGGATGATTGTAAGACTTAAGCCAAGACGTAAAAAAAATGAAAAGAATTGGCGATTTGTACCAGTACGGCATTTTTGGAAAGTATATGATGCAACGTGACCATTATTATATTTGCCATACTTTCAATAGAGGGAAAAATTAGTGCCATACTGCTACAAATCGTTCAAACTACGAATAAAATCTTACAATAAGAAAAAAATCTTATACACATTCGCCACCTCCCACAGGTATGGCATTATCACACTTCTAATTATAATCATTCAGGAGTTGTTGAAAAAAAAATGTAGGGTGGTACAAATCGTTTGGCGAGAAAAAAAAATTCAAAAATTTGCAGATTTTCCGCGGTATGTCGACCATTTGGAATCGTCCGAAAAGTATGGCATGGCGATTTTAGTAAATGGCTGCACGACGATGGTTACCTGTGCAAAAGTGAGCCCGGTACAAATGGTTGAATTGTTTTTTTTAAATCAACGCATTCACGTCGGTATGGCGGACTGTAAGTCACATCGTAACTGTATGGCATGACACTACCGCCTACATCTTTTTTAAGGGCTATCGGTAAATTCTAAAATTTTTGTGTTACAAATCGTTGGACTTTCGCTATTTATCCGACGAGTGTGACTAACGCCCACGCGACTAGTCCGCCGGTACCAGCGTTCTGACCATCATTTTTCTTTTTGTCATTGCGTACTAAGACCCCTCTAGACCGCCATCCTGTTACAAATGACCCGAAATTTTGTGTCAGTATCTCCCGGCCTAACATGTGCAATGTGTAAATGTGTTGACGTTCCAGCTCTTCTTAATATACCTATAGGCTAGTAGGACTTGCTGTGCTGCGTGGTTTCACCCGCGGCAAAAGCAAACGTCAATAGCAAATTCAAGCACATTTAAAACTAGGTACATTACTGCCAAGAGTGCCAAGTAGCATGAAAATTCGTTCAATGTTTATGTGTGAGACTAACTAACATATACCAATAGGTTCATTTAAAAAAAATCCTGTTTCTGGAGACTCAATTTTATATATTATAGACTAAATGAAGCAAAAAAAAAAACACTCCGTAATTGGCTAATAAAGATATTATGATATATTATTATAATCTTTCTCACAATAATTGTTTTATAACTTAGTGTGACTTTTATATGATTACCGAAAATTGTTGAAGTAAAGCGCATGAAGATACTATAATATTTTATGTTAAGATTCTCTGATATAAAATATTACAGTATCTTAAGGTATCCGGTATCAGCGTTCTGACCATCATTTTTCTTTTTGTCATTGCGTACTAAGACCCCTGTAGAACCGCCATCCTGTTACAAATAACCCGAAATTTTGTGTCAGTGTTTCGGGTCATTTGTAACAAGATGGCGGTCAGAACGCTGATACCGGATACCTTAAGATACTGTAATATTTTATATTAGAGAATCTTAACATAAAATATTATAGTATCTTCACCGTGTGTGATGCGCTTTAGAGTGTACGTACTTAGTTAAAAGGATGATTGTATTTTTAAGAAAATTATCTACGCAAAACCAAAGATTTTTTCATATTTAGACAATTTTTGCGAAGTTTACCTTTTGAGAAGCGCCCCAGTTGCAAAATTCACCATTTGAGCATGGTGTTCAAGTTGAGAAGTGCACCAAATGCGTCAAACCTTACCCTGTTTACCTATATAATTTCAATTATTGTAAATTAATCATTTTACAGACTATTGGATAAGCCTCCTGGAACCATGAGGCTGGTATATTATGCGTCGCAAAATTGCCGAAGTGGTAAATTTCACAACAAAAGTTACAAATTCGGCAAAAACGATACGGTATGAATGTTTATCTGGTAATGTAAAGTACATGATAGTTAACTACATTTTAATGTACATTCATGACTCTTAAATTATATGACATATTTTAGGGAGCCTTTACTGATGAGGTTTCGTTCAATTTAATTAACGAAGCTTCTGTTGACGAATTAAATACAAGGTTGACCGACTGTGTAGCGTGCCATCAACACTTTAGACCAAACTTCGTAGTAGACGGCGCCCAACCTTATGACGAGGACAATTGGAAGTTAGTGAAGATAGGTGAAAATATTTTCGAAGTCATTAAACCATGCACCAGGTAAGCAATATTTATAGCTTTTACTTAATTCTTGAATTGATTTTTATCATATAAAATATTATTAACTATTTAATTTTCTGTAGATGCGTTATGACCACGATCGACCCAGAAACAGGATCGCGTCACGCAAGAGCTGAGCCAGTGGAAACATTAAAGACGTAATCAATTTTTTACTTTTTATTGGACACTACGCAACGGCAATCACTATTGCCTGTATTAGGGCGTATGCAGAAAGAAAGCTGGAAACTTATAAGCGCTTACCGGCGCTTGTCAGCGCTGGTAACCTGCGCAAGAAAATAAATGAACACGCGCCGATAAGCGCTGAACGGTGCCATATAAAATCTGTCTTGATCTGCTTCAACCTGTTTTGTGTAGAACGAACCAGCGCTGTCAAGCGCCGGTAAGCGCCTATAAGTTTCCAGCTTTCATTCTGAATACGGTGTTACTTGTAATCTTAAATCTTCGAAGAAAATTGAAGATTATTAGCAATAATAAGTATATAAAAAAGAAAAAATAGAAAGAGTTTTTTTCGTATTTACAGCTATCGTCTGACAGAAGACCCAATAAAGAGGAAGAGTGAGAGAAACTCTCCCCGCTTGGGATTACAGATGGCCCTGCGTTCCCCACCAGGCGGCCGTATTTCATTAAACGATCCCATTTACGTTGCATAAAATTTATAACATTCCATTTTACAAATATGCTTTTTTATATCGTTCAAAGCTTTTTATTTTGTTTATCTTTTTTAAATGTTTATTTTGGGTTAAATAAGTTTCAAGCTAATATATGGTAGTTAAGACTGTATTCAAAAATGAAAATGTTCACGTAATATATAAAAATAAAATCTTAATATGTTAACCATTTTGACTTTCATTGACGAAAGGAAAATACATAACGTCGTACAAATTTATATTTAAATCCTAAAGCGCGTCACACACGGTGAAGATACTATCCTGTTACAAAATTTCGGGTCATTTGTAACAGGATGGCGGTTCTACAGGGGTCTTACGCAATGACAAAAAGAAAAATGATGGTCAGAACTCAGAACGCTGATACCGGATACCTTAAGATACCTACTATAACGTTTTATATTAGAGAATCTTAACATAAAATATTATAGTATCTTCACCGTGTGTGACGCGCTTAAGAATTTGGACAGCGATACTTTTAGAAACGTTCCTGTTCCCTTCGTCAAATGCTCAGAATTCACAACCACGCAGCCGTTTACTTCCTGAAAAAAAAACTTCACGGTTACTGGAATTATCTAGATAAATTCGTTTTCGAAATTATAGTATTAAAAATATACCTTCTATTTAAACAAATGCTACAAATAATCAGTAGTTTTCATATACAATAGGTATTTGAAAATATTTAGAACTACATACCTATATAAATGAAATATTTCGATAACAGTTTAAATAACTAAATATGAACAACTAATATGTACATGGTAATAGAAGAGACCTTTATACACACCTTTATAATATGTTCTAAATAGTTATACAGATAATAAGGGTCAGTTTCACAACTCGACGATAATGTGGCCTACTTAACACTTTTTGACTCATGTTATATTAGTTAATACGTATAGGCTATCGCTCGCATACTCGCTCGCTCGAAAAACCCGCATAGTTCTCGTTCTCGTGGGATTTTCAAGATAAAACCTATAACCTATCCTTACCAATTTTCATCCAAATCGGCTCAGTGGTGAGTCGTGAAAAAGAGACAGACAGATAGAATAGAGTTAACTACCTTTTTTATTATTCACTAGAAATGCCCTGCGGTTTCACCCGCATAGATAGCGATATCGTGACAGTGAAAAGTCTACTATAGGTTTAATTTTTAATCACATGAAAATCACCTTTACCCCGACCCGCACTACGCCTGCTCATTGTATATCCAATTTTTTTCATTTAAAAAGTATTTTGCTGGTATTGAAACAGTCTATAATAAAACATCATTTAATGGGATAAGGATTACCTAATATATTTGTATGGATAACATGATTTGATTACTGTCGGCACTTCTATTTACTTTGAAAATGTAAAAAAGTTGTTGTAGTAACATAAATAAATAAATAAATAAAAATACATACTTTATACACAGAGAATGAGGTTCACAGAGAGACAATAAAAAACAGTAGTAACATAACTACTGAAGATGGACATATGGTATCGCGGACTTTCTTGTAGATATTGATCCATTCTATAATACCGTAGAACCTTTTTTTTTTGTTCTATCTTCAATAGATTCCGCTGCGCACGCAATGACAGAAGTTTTATTGAGGAACTTTTTACACCTTGGGTTACATTATTGCATTTTTGGTAAGGATCTCTAATTTTTTTGAAAATGCAATATAGCCTATGTTGCTCAGTAAAGATGCAGCTTTCTAATGGTGAAAGAATTTAAATCGGTCCAGTAGTTTATGCGTGAAAACCATACATACATACATACATAATTACAAACCTTTCCTCTTTATAATATTTGGTATAGAATTAGAAAGGTAGGTAAACATTTTGCCGCCGTTTCACCTGATTGCAAGTGACTAGTTACGCGTCCTAAGATGGAGCATGTTTACCTAGAAAGTGCCTTTTCACATTTAAATTCATTAAAAGAAAATTTTTATAAAAATTTTAGAATTTAGATAAAAATTTTAGTAACATTCCTTAGAATTTAGATATTCGAGAAAAGACGAAGAAATAAGAATTAGTAGACTCTTACTTTGATACACAAATTTCACCTAAACCATCAATCAATTTCTCGAAAAATGATTTCAGCCATTGAATTATCTTGATGTTCTGCATCAACGGTCCTGTCATTATAACAACTTGTGGTCTGTGGGTGTTTATATGATAGATCTCTAGACGGCTCTTAATCCATACTAGGTATTTGATGTTGTGTATGGACCAGCTGCAATTAGTAGTGATAATGTATCTGAAATCATTTATTTAAATATTTTATTAGATTTACATTTTATATTGACTAACCAATGAATAAATTAAATAAATATAGTTTGCCTAACATACATAATATAGCCTGTGTGTTAAATTACGTAACCTTTTGCTGGTGAAATAATTTTAAAAGACCATTAATAAACAAGGCTAGAGTAACAGGAAAAAGAGTTTATTCATGTGAATACAAATTTGTTAAGAAAATTTAATGCAATTATTATTTCCTTCATGCGTTGTAACTTGTAATCCTTCTATAGGCCGATTAACAAGAGCTGGAAGTTCCAGCTGCAATTGTGTGGACGGACCAGCCTGGAACGTCCACACAATTACACATTGAACATGTGTAGTGTCAGAGAATACGCGCGCGGTGTGACGGCATTCTGCATACGCATCATGAAAAGTCTGCCCGTCTCTCTCGCGCGCAGGGTGCGCCTATGAGGGTGAAGGGGGACAATTATTGTTTTTATTAGGGTGATTTAATTTTAACAGACGATACTACCAAGAGCGTTTCCACATTAACCGATCCGATATCGGATATCGGAAACAATTTGCCCTTTCACATTATCCGTTAAAAATTAAAATCATTCCAATATCATCATGAGTGTTGCCAGAAATTTTGAGAGAAAACTAAACAAAATTGCCTTAACGTGTATTTTTTATTAAAAAGGTATGATTAAAAAAAATCAACTGATAGATCGTAGTTGTACATACAGTAAAAATAACTACATTAAAAAAAACCGACTTCAAAAACGGAAAAGTAAAATATAAAAAAAGATTCGATATTATTAATTACTGCACATTATATTTTATATGTGCTATTATCGGATATCGGACGCCGATAGCCGACATCCGATATCAGATCGGATAATTTGAAAACGCGACGAGATACTTCGCGGCACGCGGGGTTGTAAAAGGAACGGCATAGAGCATATTGCGCGCAGCGCGCTCGGCGCTCCCTTGCACTTACTAGGGGCCTTATGGGCAGCCATAAATATTATTTATTTCAGCAAAAACACGGTAGGTAACAAAACAAATTCTATTGATGTTTAGTTTTATTATCTTAAATTAACAAAAGTCAAAAGCCATTTATGTATATCGATTATCGAACCGCCCGCGCCGCAGCCGCATGCGGATGCGAATGTTGGTGTCGTCCCTAATTTACACAAACAATTCCAATTTCCAGTTAATCAGTACCTTGCGTGATTTACACTGATAACAGTCTTGAAGTGAAGTTTATTAGAGCAACGTATTATGTTAGTTTATCCTATATTGAAATAAAATAAATAATAAATAATGTCTTATAAAGGTGAGAAAAATCTCAGTTATTGATAATGTTAAATATTACTTATTAGAAAAGTTTAAATGACAAGTGGGTTGTGTACCTACCCCATTTACTAGGTATTTCTAATTTTAGGCTAAGTTTTAGGCAAAATGATTAAATATTAATTTAGGTTCTTTCCAGAACAGTCTGGATTTTATAATTCCTATTTAGTTTATATTATTTTTTAGGTTAATTTCAAATGATGTAACTGTATGTAACGATTACGTTCTTGATGTTTACAATTTTTAATTGGAATATGTTTTATTTTATTGTTGCTTTAGGTAGCTTTATGTACATACATAATATTTACACTAATGGTGTACCTATTTTTTTTTATATTATTTCCTCAGGTTCCTACACAACAGCTGCGATTGCTTCTGTCGGAGTAATCGGCGGTGCCTACGCTGCTTACCATATCTACAATAAGTTACAGAGAACAAAGTTGCCGGAGGAATGGAGACAAGTCGGTACTTTAAAAAACCTATACATCTATCCGATCAAGTCTTGTGGTGAAATAGTCTTAAATTCACTAGAATGCACTTTACTAGGATTGAGAAGTGGATGGCTGCGGGACAGGTAAATTTAAAACTTAAGTAAATAATCTTTGGCTGACAAAACAAACAACACTTCTTTATTTTTACTTGTGTTTTCAGAGTCCTTATGATAGTGGACAGCAAATATAATTTCGTGACTGCTAGAGTTTACCCTGATTTGCTTCATGTAGAACCTACAGTTAACAACTCTGTTCTTACTATGAAGCATCGTGAAATGGGAACTTTGTCAGTGAATTTGGCTGAGGTAGATAATCTTTAGGATTTTTTAAATGCCTTATATTTATACTTGTATGGTGAAAAGTATTAGTACGTGTAATTTTCTGAAATTTATAGGTGACTGCTTTACAATCTCCTAAAACCGCAACTGTGTGGTCTGCGCCAGTGCCCGTTTATGATTGTGGAGATGAAGCTGCCGAATGGTTTTCAAAGTATGTATGACTAGTGTGCCGCGTAGTTTCACCCGCGGCAAAAGCAAACATAAGTAATTCAATATCAAATGAAAATTCAAGCACATTTAAGACTATATTACTCCCAAGTAGCATCAAAATTCGTTCATTGTTTTTGTGTGAGACTAACTAACATACACTTAAACATTCTTACAAAATATATTCGTGTTTCTGAAGTAAGACACTCAATTATATATGCCGAACTGGTATATACTTATATTATAAAGCTGAAGAGTTTGTTTGTTTGTTTGAACGCGCTAATCTCGGAAACTACTGGTCCGATTTGAAAATTTCTTTCGGTGATAGATAGCCCATTTATCGAGGAAGGTTTAAGGATATATCATCACGCTACGACCAACAGGAGTGGAGCCACGGGGGTGAAAGCGCGCGGAGCAGCTAGTAGACTATGAAGCAAAAAAATAAAACACTCCATATTTGACTAATTCTGTTTACCTAGATATACTTACAATTATTGTAAATTAATCATTTTCCAGACTATTGGATAAGCCTCCTGCAACCATGAGACTGGTATATTATGCGTCGCAAAATTGCCGAACTGGTAAATTTCACAACAAACTGTACAAATTCGGCAAAAATGATACGGTATGAATGTTTATAATGTAAAGTACGTAATAGTTTTTTACATTATAATGTTTTTGACTTAAAAATTATATTTTAGGGAGCCTTTACTGATGAGGTTTCGTTCAATTTAATTAACGAAGCTTCTGTTGACGAATTAAATACAAGGTTGACCGACTGCGTAGCGACCCATAAACACTTTAGACCAAACTTCGTAGTAGACGGCGCCCAACCTTATGATGAGGACAATTGGAAATTTGTGAAGATAGGTGAAAATATTTTCGAAGTCATTAAACCATGCACCAGGTAAGCAACATTTATAGCTTTTCCTTAATCCATGAATTGATTTTTACCATATTATTAACTATTTAATGTTCCGTAGATGCATAATGACCACGATCGACCCAGAAACAGGATTGCGTCACTCAAGAGCTGAGCCAGTGCAAACATTAAAGACGTAATATTTTTTTTACTTTTTATTGGACACTACGCAACAGCAATATCTATTGCATGTATTATCTAATTTACTAATCTTAAATTATCGAAGAAATTACAAGATTAATTTATAAAAAGAAAATTTAAAAGCGTCTTTTTCATAATTTTATTTACAGCTATCGTCAGATAGAAGACCCGGTGCTTCGGAAGAGTGAGAAAAACTCTCCCCGCTTGGGATTAAGTATGGCCCTGCGTTCCCCACCAGGCGGCCGTGTTTCATTGAACGATCCCGTTTACGTCGCATAAAATTTATCATTCCATTTTACAGATATGCTTTGTATATCGTTCAAAGATTTTTATTTTGTTAATCTTTTTTAAATGTTTATTTTGGGTTATATAAGCTTCAAGCTTAATGGTAAGACTGTATTCAAAAATCAAAATACGGTCGGTTCACGAAATGTATAAAAATAAAATCATATGTTAACCAATTTGACTTTCATTGACGAAAAGAAAATTCATAATGTCGTACAAATTTATATTTAAATCCTAAGAATTTGGACAGCGATACTTTTAGAAAGGTCATTGTCATCGGATATTATCATTCGTGCAAACGTGCCTCCTCCTGTTCCCTTCGTCAAATGCTCAGGATTCACAACCACGCAGCCGTTTACTTCCTGAAAAATAACTTCACGGTTACTGGAATTATCTAGAAAAATTCGTTTTCGAAATTGGTATTAAAAATAATACTATATAGTTAATACCTTAATATACCTTCTATTTAAACAAATGCTACAAATAATCAGTAGTTTTCTTATATTTGAAAATATTTAGAACCATATATTCTATAGTTCAATGGTAGAATTGCCTTTTGACAGCTCGACGGGTGATACCAGAAGTGAATGTCCAAAAGATTATCGATTGTGATAAGTACCATTCCGATTATAAATTCAAAATATTATCATAAATCGAATCAGGTACGTAAATAATAATTACAACGTAAACGTACTAATAAGATGTTATAATAAGACCACATATCGATGCATTTTATGTTAAAACTAAACTAATATTATATTATTTACTAGCGGTGCGCCCCGGCTTCGCCCGTGGTACATATTTCGCAATAAAAGGTAGCCTATGTCCTTTCTCGGGTATCAAAGTATCTCCATACCAAATTTCATACAAATTGGTTCAGTAGTTTAGGCGTGATTGAGTAACAGACAGACAGACAGAGTTACTTTCGCATTTATAATATTAGTATGGATTGGTTTCTATCTTAAAATTTGGTTGTCTTTATGTTTAAATTACATAACATAATAGAATAAATGTTCTGTATCGGATATATTTTACAGAGTATTTCTATCGATTATTATAATCTATCGAACCATCATTGAATAATTATTCTGTGTAGACATCACTAAGTGGGCGGGGCCTGTCCATGAACTACAATATTACTTGTATGACATTTTAACCTAAACAATACAATCCTTCATAAGCGTGAAGCTGTCAAAAAACAAATACATAATATAATGGACAGAGTATAATACATAGTAATAGAAGAGAGTGAAGAGACCTATAATAAATGTTCTAAATAGTTAAACAGATAATAAAGGTCAGTTTCACAACTCGACGATGATGCTACTAAACTACTACTACTACTACTAACACTACTTAACACTTTTTGACCCATGTTATATTAGTTATTACGTATAGGCTATAGCTATCGCTCGCGTACTCAAAGAAAAACCAGCATAGTTATCGTTCCCGTGGGATTTCCGACATAAACCTATCGGCTCAGTGGTTGAGTCATGAAAAAGAGACGGACAGATAGAGTTACCTTTTTTTATTATTCATAGATAGGCAAACATTTTGCCGCCGTTTCACCTGATCGCAAGTGAAAACGCGTCCTAAGATGGAGCATGTTTACTTAAAAGTGTCTTTTCACATTTAAATTTATTAAGATTATAGAGGATAGCTGGAAAAATTGAATTTGGTAGTTTCATTCCTTAGAATTTAGATGTTCGAGAAAAGGTGAAGAAGCATTTATATTATTTTAGACTCACGTCTATTTTACCATTATTTAAACATACATATCAGCTAAACACATCCAAAAATTGACTTTATATCTAGATAACATATCAATTTATGAAACAGGCTATAAATCTGAACGCACCTTAACAAAATATCTAAAATTGGAGGGTAGTACGAGAACGTGTGGTGTGCAGGGTAGTTGAGCGTGGGCCGCCCATAGAGACGCGTCTACCGGGTGCGATGCGGGCGGCGGCCATAGCGGGTAGAAAGACTGCTGCGTTAGTATGTGGCTCGCTAGCCGCGCTAACTTATCCCCACCTGTACCTCTGGTGATAAATAAGAGCCAAATTAAGTAAAATGAAAGAATATAAATAAAAATTATCGTCAATCAGGATTTTCTGTTATAAACGCTATTTAAAGATGATAATTATAGAGATTTTAAAACAAACAGCATCATGAACAGAGACAATAAATAGTTAGCTTATTAACAAATTTTAAATAAATATAATAATTAATTTGTGATTATTTAGAGCTAGTCAGGTAAAAGATATTATAATATTGCAAATTTATTAACAAAAATTAACATTTCATTGAGCAGAAAAATGTCATGAAATGAAACTCAAAAAGCTTGCTGTTAAAATATTAAATACAAAGGCAACTTACAAAGATATTTCCTCCTGACTAATATGCATAAGCACATCAGTACCAGTAACTCCAACCATCACACCATTTATATTTAAGGTACACGGATCTGGTATAAAATGTATGTTTGTATGTTTCTTCCGCACTGAATATGGTGGGGTTGGATAGATGTTAACATGAAATGCGTCCTTTAAACTTGATGCTATGTATATTTTTGTATGAGGGCTGAAATTGTTTCCAAAATTATACTCTTGAAGTGTACATATTCAATATATGATACATACTTATTAAAAAAAAATTTATAAACATTTACCTCGATACACAAATTTCACCTAAGCTATCAATCAATTTCTCGAAAAATGATTTATAAGTTTCAGCCATTGAATTATCTTTTACATTAGCATGTTCTCCATCCAAGAATGGTCCTGTCATTATAACAACTTGTGGTCTGTGTGTGTTTATGTATGTTATTAGATCTTTTAACGGCTCATAACCCATACTATTTGATGTTGTGTATGGACCAGCTGCAATTACTAGTGATAATGTATCTGAAATTAATTATTTAAATATTTTACTTGTTGGTTGTGCTATATTTACCTGACGTATCTTTCTTCTGGTGAAATATTTTACAAAATAGATCAATTAGTTTCAAATTTTTAGAGGATTTGATGAAAAAAATATCAATAGGTAGCGAAAAGTGTAAAACTGGTTTGAAGTGTTTTGAATTTCATCAATTTGAAACTGTTTCTTTCTATCATTGGGATTTCTGTGATGCTTAGGAGAAAATATTTAGGATCTTGTTCATTATGAGAATATCCAAGTTACAAGACTGTGTCCTTACCTTTTAATATATTCATGAGATCTGCTTTCCGATCAGGCATAGGCCTGGCGCCATCGTGAAACACTTCGTGTGCAATAAACTTATCACCACGTGGGTTTATTCCACGCATGACAACGACTTGGCCAGGGAATAAGGAATACTGCTTTAGGCTAGAGTAATAGGAAGAAAATTATATAAATATCCATACAGAGTTGTAATAAATATAATAAATTTAAAGCAAAGCTTCCTTCGTTTGTTGTAATTCTTTTAGTTTAGAATATATAATTTTTGAGAATCCACTTTAAATGGACAGATATAATTCAAACTTTGAACATTATCAAGGATTATTGACAATTCAATAATTTCATGTGTTTAATCGTGTTCTTTATATACCTATACTATTTATAACTATACTTAGTGATTATTTTTATGTACATTACCAGTGATCACAGTTCATAATATGTTAGGTATGCAAGTATTTAAAACATCAATATTTACAATATTTTATACAAAATAAATATCACAGGGTACAAGTATCAATAAAACCTTTTCCCCATGAACTTACTTATCCATGTCAACTGTAACATAGTTACTAAGTGAGTTCTCCCAAGTGCCTTGTAATAGAACACTTTTAGCGTTAAGTCTAGCGTCGGCGTCACATTCAATTCTTCCCGCTACAAACACCTCTGTCTGTAAATATAATTTTAGATGTACATGTACTTTGTGGTGTTATTTCTTCTTAAGTCCCAGCTATACAAAATACTACCTGAATGTTATGCCCCAGCCACACGACTCGACGAGTGGTATGGGAAGTGACGAGGGAAGTAGGCAGGGACGTAGTGTGGCCACGTTACTCGTCATGCCACTCGTCGTGCTCATCGTCCTGCTCACTGCTGTCGGCTTTTGCGCGCGAGTCAAAGGACCGGCAATACGAGTGCGAATTAGGGATGGGCGTCATGGAATCAACGGACTAGTTAAATTAACCGTCTATATGTACACTCAACGATTCGACTAGTCCATCGTTCACCAATGCACTAGTTGAATTCAACGGCTAAACAGTCTTATTGATATAAATTCTTTTCTTTGAAGTTTTTAAAAAAAAATATTTTTGGTTTACAAGACCAATGTTTTGAATTTAAACTATAAAAACAAACGATAATAAGTTTTTTAGTAATACTTTTTTTAGGGAGTATAATTTTTGTAAGAAAGCATAAATATTTATTAATTGTTTTATTGAGATTAGAATTTATTGTTTTAAGAATTTATTTAATAATAGTTATTTATTTTACACATGGACTAGTCGAAGATTTTAACTAGTTGAATGACTAGTTGATGAACGACATTTAACTATCTAGTCTCGTTGATGAAAAATACGTCGACGACCCATCCCTAGTGAAGAGCGTCGCGATTAATCGCGCGAGTAGAGCAGTGTGTGGCCAGACGGCAATATCGAGGCGAGCGGCAGCGCGATGAGCAGGACGAGGAGCAGCACGAGTAGCAGGACGAGTAGCATAGTGTGGCTGGGGTATTATCATTAAAATTATTACATCAATTCGACTAGTAGTGTACACATGCATAATCATAAAATAAAATAACTCTTCATAAGAATAACTGTAACTAACAGAATAATCACTGGAACGGCTGGACCGATTTTGAAGGGACTTTCACTAAGAGATAGCCGATGTAATATGGAAAAACTTAGGCTCCTTGAGAATTAAAAGGAAAAACTCAATAACGTGGGTAAATCTTCTTCGTGTTACCTACATCTATAGCAAGTTAGTTTAGTTGCTTTTGTTTTTCATTCTAATATAACGGGTAAATTATTTACTAGCTTATAAATAAATTCCTACCTGTGTCTTTTGTGTGACTGAAGTAGTTTCTGACAATCCATTTTTCTTCATAATACATTGTGAGATATATCTTATATGATTATCAAACGTACTTGCTTTTTCATGAAGAAACTCAAATCCAAACCTACAATTAAAACATTAATCTCCTTACATTATACAATGTTGTGTGTTTTTTTTTTTTATTATTCATTGTTTTACACCGTTAATAAAAAAATATAAGAAAAGATATAACATTTGACATTTGTGTTATTTGATTCTCAAACTCAAACATTTATTTATACAATTAGGCTTGTTCTAGAAGCACTTTTGAATCGTCATAATATCATATTTTTAACATTTACCATTGATTCTGAAGGAGTATCTATGGAGAAGAACCGGCAATAAGCATAGTTGCTCTTTTTATATATATTTAATATATTATTGAAATTCCTACAACTACATACATACTTTGTCATAAATTATTTTCTGGTAGGTGAATGTTAACAATAATAATGTATACAATATACTCACATAGCTTTGCTATACAACTCTCCATCGTCATTACCAACTTGCGTAATGTTAAGGTCCGTTAAATTCAAATCATTAGACTTATCTATCTTTTGCAAGAGTGAGTCCTGTCCATATGAGTGTACAACGGATCCTTGATTGGTTCTCGACGTATATTTAACCGAACTACCCCTAATAAGTATAAGAAAATATATAATTAGTTTAACAACAGCTTATATATAGTAATGTGTGTAAATAAAGTATGTTAAACAACATAAATATACAAGAATTATAACTTTTATATATTAACTAGCCGCTCCGCGCGGTTTCACCCCCGTGGCTCCTCTCCTGTTAGTCGTAGCGTGATGGTATATAGCCTATAGCCTTCCTCGATAAATGAGCTATCTAACACCGAAAGAATTTTTCAAATCGGACCAGTAGTTCCCGAGATTAGCGCGTTCAAACAAATAAACAAACAAACTCTTCAGCTTTATAATATTAGTATAGATACAAATCTATATATATCTATAAAGTACAAACTTTAATTTCTCAAGGTAGATGTTTTTTAAAGATCAAGATCAAGACTCTTAAACTGATGACCACTTGGGAGTCTTACATATATTTGTAAGTTGATTCAAATGTTTTGTCAGGAGTTTTGATATATATGGTTTGTAATTATATCTATTTACCATGGTATTAGCTTAGTCAAAGAATACTTTTAGCTTCATTCATACTTCTAAATAATTACAAATATATACAGAAGCCATATATGCTTTGAAGGTCAATAAATTTACATTACCTAATACCTCACAGACTAATTACTAATGATTTACCACATTTGCAATTGATAATTATTATATTATTATGAAGTAAATTGTCATAACTTATAGATGCAAGATATGTTAAAAAATTAATTCTTTGTTTAATAAATTTTCCATCCACCTACATGGTACCATATATGGAAATAGGTTGTTTCATTCACATGAAAATAGTTGATTTAATTCTACTTAAGGTATTCTATAATAATACTAGCTTTCCGCCAGCTGCTTCGCTTGCGTTGTCAAAGAAACATACGCTTAGTTCCCATTCTCATGGAATTTCCGGGATGAAACTTATCCTGTGTCCTTCTTCAGGTCTCAACCTATCTCTAGTCTAAATCCATGCAGTACTTATTGAGTTTAGACCGGATATACATACAGACAAACACAAAAATACCAAAGACAATATTTGTGAAGAATTTTGGCTTCGGTATCACGCCTGACGCCTCTTAAAAAAATATTTAATGTACAGTTTTGACTTTCCTACAATTTTATTATATGTATACATATTGCTATAGGTAACTCACACTGTTGGAGAATATGTTGCTGGACATATTTCATTTTGTTGTATCGAGACTTGCTCCTTTTCAACTTTTATCCTCTGTAAATTTTATTGAAACAATTAGAAGAAAATAATTTAAATTCTGCCTGAGAAAAGATAAAAGGATTTACAGTGTAGACTACTCAAGTCATGAAAATTTTATGTGCAGTACAAAACTAAGTACATTTAAGGTAAAAAATCAAATAACAATCTTTATAGGTTATTTTTTTAGGTCAATGAACTTGAGAGTCAAGCACTTAAGTTTATAAGAATTGGTCACACAGTCAATTCTTGTATGTCTTGTTTTAATGTGAAGGTAGCATTAGCTACTATTAAGTATTCTGTGGTGAAGGTACCATAAATGAAATTGCAAAATTTTACGACATAAAAGTCTCAAATATAATAAATATGTTATGAAAAGCATCATTGGGTGATTGGAATTTTCAGATCAAAATATTTATTCTTTATCCTGCAATGGTGTATTCACACAAACCAATATTTTATCTGCAGAAAGGAGAACTGGTAATACTATAAATACTATTCTGTCAATGTCATTTTGATATTTGGAATAACTTACTTTCAGAAAGTCTCAGGAATTTTTATTACTCTATGAATACTGAATAGTATCCATGTAATTAAGATTTATATCTGGGATTGACATTAAAATGTTTCTTCTTAATAATATTGTTATATTTTGTTACATTTTTAATATACAATTGAAATAAAGGAGAATGGGCATTTTACTATGGAAGTTGGGCCTGAACCCTTGAGTTGGACCAATACACATGAGATATTGTTTTTATAATAGATCATAACACATACATAACGGGAAAAATATATATAAAAAAATAATCAACCGGGTTTTTGTACAGTCACATCAAGTTTTATTTCTTTGTGTATATTTTTTGCAATAAATAACTGTTATAAGACAATGACAATATCTTTATGTTACTCCAATTCACTTTCACTTACAAATACGTACTAATCTTAAGCCTTCTAATAACCGAAATACACTAATATTATGTTTTGTAACAGGTACTATAACCGTGTTTATTATAATTCAACGTAGTTAGACGTTTTTTGTGGTTAAACTCAGTCACTCCAGTGACATTTAGATTTATATTTACTTCACTCGAATTAAAAACACCGTTATTGTGCGCAAAATAATAGCCAAATAAATAAAACTTTTTGCCTTGACTGTACAAGAACCCGGTTGATTTATTTTTTTCCTAAGGTATGTGTAATGATCTATCACAAAAACAATATTTCGTGTGTATTGGTCTTAGCCCAAGTTTCAGGCCCAATTTGCCCATTCTCCTTTTACTATAAATCTAAAACCCTAAATTTTTCTACACTATCTCTATAATATTACCCCATATTTGCAACTTTTAAAAAGTTTCTTAGACATAGAATGAGTTGATGGCTGCAGACGAGTATGGATCTAGTCATGATGTCTATTACATGAACCAGAAGCAAACTCGCCCACAAATATCATCAAGTCAACTGAATAAATATGTCACAAGATTTCTGCTGCGAAACAAATAGCTATTATTTTTTTCTAGTATCCTATTTACAAATTAAGATATACATAGTACATCATAATGGAATATTTTAACCTTTTTTCGAGTGTACATATTAATGGCATAAATGGCTTGCATGTCCCAGTTTACTGTCTAATACATTAACTTACCCATTATTATAATAAAATTTCTTCTTATTGAGGTTATCTCTGTTAGCAATCAATGAGTGTAGATCTAGTCACAGAATAAAACTGTGGCACTAGATTTATACCCATGTTTTGCCAACAGAATTTTCTTCCAAATAACAGTAGAACCTAGAAAATTTACATAAATATACAAACAAACAAATTAAGTAGTATTTAAATAAAATAAATTCATACCTTTGGTGTTGTTGTCATGTAATTCGAGAGTACTTCATTCTCTGATCTAAATATTAAGGAAAAAAATTTAGACAAATGCATATACATGAGATTTGTTTACTGAATAATTTCAATATTTATAGGTTTAGCCTGATAAAAAAAAATATCTTAGCAAGTCATCAATTATTGTACAAACGTAGGTATTCATTTAAATCTTGCGTTACTTATTAACTGATTCAAATTATTGCGCAAACAATAGAACACGTGGATAAAAAGGATACTGCGCTGAAGCGGCTGCGCTGTAGATAGGTAAACTTGCGCCGGTACTTGATCTTGCGGTTTCGTTGGCAAGAACATGAATCTTACTTGCGTTGTTCTTAGAGAATTCTCTGGTTTCAAGTAAATTTAAGTTATCAATACTGGGCGCAGTTCCGTTTAAATTGGTTAAACTAAATGCCATCCATTGTTCTATAAAAGTTTCAGGGTCTACGTTGTACTCTTCACATAAACTTACGCCTATAAAGACATGAACGAAAGAACAACCTTGAACACTAATTTTTGAGCGTTGAAGTTTTACTGACAACAACTAAGTTTTTACAGAATATAAGTTTTCCAAACTTTGTATACATGTACAAGCCTTTAATGGGCAACTAATAAGTTTACTCACATTTCCGTAAAACATCTTTTTGCACTTCTATACCTAAAAACTGAAATTGCTCAGTCACCAATTCTTCGGTAGCCATTTTCTGAGATATTGAAACAACGAAGCGAATGAAGGCAGCATGAAGTAAAAGAGCGCCAATCAAAAAGTGTGCGTCAGAAAGTTTTGCTTTACCATAGACTAACCGAACATGAACGTTGAAAGATGACATTTGTTCGTATTCAATAATTTATATTTAGTTTATGGCTATTTGAATTATTCTGTGGAATTATTATTGATTGTATTTAGGAACCTGAATAATTGTGGAAAAATTAGATAAGTAATCGAATAAAATATTTAAGAATTTGGGTACGTTATTTTTTTTGTAACTCAATCGATTGTTTAAGTTAATTTAGTTTATTATCATGTTGGGTACCGCAAGGAAGCTGTTATCAAGAGCTGTTATTTAGTACTAGCAATGCCCTGCGGTTTCACCCGCATAGATAGCGATATCGTTACAGTGAAAAGTTTACTATAGGTCGGACTATAGGTTTAATTTTTAATCACATGAAAATCACCTTTACCCCGTCCCGCACTACGGCCTTTTTTTTTTGTTTTAGTGGGGAAATCTTTCATAGATACCCACGGCCTCCGGGGGAGGAGCCGTGGGTTATGTCGGATTCCTACCGACCAAAACCCCCCTGTGTTCCGTCAAGACGCATATTGGTAGAATTCCTCCGTGACCCCCGCACTACCTAGCCTATGTTGCTCAGTAAAGATGCAGCTTTCTAATAGTGAAAGAATTTTTGAAATCGGTCCAGTAGTTTTTGCGTGAAAACCATACATACATACATACATACATACATACATACATACATACATACATACATACATACATACATACATACATACTTACAAACTTTTCCTCTTTATAATATTAGTATAGATTCCACGTCCAACTCTGTGGACATGGACATACTATGGAGATTTCTTGAGATGTGCGAGTCGACTGTAGAGCGCTTGGATCTACATCCTGGATATCATTTATAAAATATTTGAATTTAGTAATATACCAAACAAAATCCAAACTCAGAATCAATATGATAGGCTGCTACGTTAAAAATATATAAGTTTAAATAAAAAATGGTTTAAAAACATTTTAAAAACGCTCTTCACAGTTAAGGCACGATAAGAAAAATAAACATACTGTATTAAACTTTTTTAACCGTAAGTATAAAGTATATACCTATTACCTACAGAGAATATTATGCTTTATACTTTCTAGTAATAATTTCTCTAATTTCTATATAAATAAGATGTTTCACTCATGTTTCACTTTAGTCTTTAGCAAAAAGTAGCTAATACATATACACTCTCGCTTCATGCTCGCTTCCAACCATCTTTACAAAATTATTTCACCCTATACCTATATGTGCACGCAAGGGCAAAGTAGACGGAGAGCCCGCGTCGGACTTCCCACAACGTACACACAAACTCAAACATTTGTTTACACATTAGACTTACAAGCACTTTTGAATAGGTAGATAGTCATAAACTCATAACATTGTTTTACCACGTTTTACCATTTACCACCGGTTTTTTTAAACATTAAAGGACATCGGCCACTGCCCATACATACCAAGACCTGACTATGAAATGTCGCGACCATGATTAATATAGGGCTTAAATGGTTCGCCTAACCACCCTTAGCAATCCCACATTGCAAATATATTATTTGAAAGTGGTGGAGCTTAGAATTTTTACATAATTTGCCATTTTTGAGGTTATGGCTACGTATATAATGAATATGGTTTAGAGTTATACCTACAGCCATAACTAAATTCTAAGGGTGGACGACGTAGCCTATGTTATTTATTTGATTGATATATAAGCCAATACAACACAAATAATAAACAAAATCATGTTTTTCAGCTACGCGTCAGTCATGTCATGTGTCATCTAACCTTTGTGACTTGTGTCTATTATGATTTATGCCGGTAAAAAATACGTTCCGTTTTACATATTTTAGGTATATTATTAAATGTATTTATGGCAAAAAATATTTTTTAAATCTATAAATTATATCTTTCTTACTGTTTTTGCTATTAAATATGATAGGTGAAATAAAACAAAGAAATATATATTATTATTCTAGTATTTTTTTAAACGTAATCGCTAATTAACTCCCGCTGCGCTGTGAAAACGAAACGCATGACCCAGGCATGACCCAGGTAAAAATGAAAGACGTTTGGATGCGTTCAAACAATGTTATGAATTTGAGTTTATTTATTAATAATACATAACATTTTCCCGGCCCGAAAAAAATAAGTTAGACCCCGTTAGTAAAAGCACGCATAAATTACTATTTTTTGATACACCGATGATTAATGTTCGCATTCAGGTCATATGTGGCCATCCTCCTTTACGTTCTGGAAACCAATAACCATTTCAAGGATACGGTGTTCATACTAACAGCCTGTATAATGTTATTTGCACCAAAAAGGTTCGTCATTTATGTTGACATCCTATATTCTAAACTTGGCATGTAATAATTTTTATAGACAATTTATTTATTGTTTTTTTTTCTTGTAATTTCATGAAGTGTATGAGGGATATATTTAACAATGTTGCAATTGGCTAAAGTAAGTACCCATGTCTTATTTATTCTTAACTAGCTTTCCACCCGCAGCTTCGCCCGCGCAGTTAAAGAAAAACCCGAATAGTTGCAGTTCCCGTGCGATTTCCGGGATAAAACCTATCCTATTTCCCGGGATAAAAAGTAGCCTATGTCCTTTCTCGGATATCAAAATATCTCTATACCAAATTTCATGCAAATTGGTTCAGTACTTAAGGCGTGATTGAGTAAGGGCGGGGGCACACGATGCGTTGCGGCGCCGCACCGCAAAGATTTCACCGTGTCAGTGGGCACACGAGTGGTGCGGCGCCGTAACGTTGTTCTGTCGCAGCGGCGTCGTAGCAGCGTTGCACAGCGTGTCCTTCCTTGTGACGCAAAACAACTGAGCGGTGCCGCTCCGACGTCGCACCGCATTCACCCCTCCCCGCCTCGTCTTGGTGGTTACAAGTCCGGTGCGGCGCCGGAACGCATCGTGTGACATGCCACAGATATTTCTATCGCATTTATAATATTAGTATGGATATACTAAGTTATATTTTCTTCCAAATTTTGTCCTTTTTATTTGCATACAAGCTGCGCCCGGAAGTTTTACTTGTATAATATTGCTCCGCTCTTAGGTTCCGCTTCTATTGGTCTTAGCGTGATGATATATTGAACCGACCCCTAATTAATATCCATGCAAAATTTGAAGTAAATCCAAGCAGCACTTATTTAGTTTATTTAGCCCTGACATAGTTACATACCTACAGACAAACAAACAAAAAATTATATTTTTATTAAATGTTAAAAAAATATTATTTTTTGTTTGTTTGTTGATAGTAGATCACGCCAAGATCACGCCCAAGTATTCTTTTTAAAAAATATTCAATGTTTTAAGCACAGTAAGAGACTTTCCAACGATTTTATTATATGAATTAGATTCATAAGAGGGTGCGCGCACGAGCAACTTTGTCTCCGCAACTATTTTGTCTCTCCCATCAATTTGTATGGGGAGTTGCGTCGCTACGTGCGCGCACTTTCATACTAGCCCATGGGTGGGAGAGACAAAATAGTTGCGGAGACAAAAAAGTTGCGGAGACAAAGTTGCTCGTGCGCGCACTGTCTTAGTTTTCAAATTTCCCCGACGGCGCGGTGCTTTTTTAACTTCAACGGAAACTGATTGAAAAAAAAAATCAAATAGGTATTAGGTACCTAAATTTTCAATTTAACACAACAATTAATATCCTTATTTATTTTATGTTCTAGAATTTAGTGCGTCGCAATTTACGAAATGTTATGTTAACACCTCGATTGCATCAATCTTCAAGTCTTGTAAAGCTGAAAAAATTGCAAGCAGATTTTCAGGTTTTCATTTTTGTACCTATTTAATATTGTGGATATTCTGACGCTTAAAAATCGTTATGGGTAGTGGCATAGAAATCTAAATAACAAGACACTAGAAGTCGTAAGCGTGCGTGACCTTGTCGCCACTCAGGTGATTTTCACATCACCAGTGCATTCGTCACTGTTCAGTTGCTCTGGAGACGTATGAGTGTATACATGGTGTGTTTCAGCAATTCCCATTGCGGAAATTCTTCCACAAGTTGTAATTATACTTATAAAGGAATAATATTTCATCGGAAAATATTTTTTTTTGAAATAATGCCGTTTTTCCTTAAAATTATAGAATATTTACAAGTATTACGAGTGTCACCATAGTAATCGAAATAACAATGAATGACACAGTCGACCATTCTTATTATCACGTTTGTTCGTATTGGAGCAAAAAGTCTCATATACTTAGGGATGTTATTCTAAAATAAACCGTAAATTCGTGCGTTAGGATACATATTCAAAAGCTTAATTTAATAGTTAAGTTAGTTTTCACTTAAATCAAGCTGTCCAATAAAAGGCATAGTTTACTTGTGTGTACTGTTTAGCTTTCGGTTTGAATGTGTTGATTTTGGCGACAGCGGTTTTCATACGAATTATGACATTATAGCACTTCTATGTGTCTTGTTATTTAGATTTCTATGGGTAGTGGGGTACAGTACGATTCAAACTTAATTGCGGCTCGGAACATCATACGATCCGATGCGCAGAAAACAATTTTAGATATTAGCGGGACGTGAAGGGACCTGTGCCACAGATATGATACTAGCATAAGATACTGCCTTTGCGCACCCGCACAGCGCACTCGCACCTGCACCAACTAATACTTAATCTGCGCCTGGCGCCTGTTCCTAACTACCGAACCGCCAATAAAGTTTGAATCGAACTGTAGCAGACAGCAGTATAAAAGGTGGGGAGTAACTTAAATAATAAAATTGATACATATTACATACCATACCCAATATATTAGTTGTAAGTAATAGGTACATATTTCTAGTATCTTTTATCTTTGAGTTACGTTATATTCACGTTGCGCATAATAATTTTCCAGTGCGAAGATGGGCAGCCCATTTGGTTGAAAAGGGGTTTCTCTGACCGTGTTCTGTATATAAGCACCATAGTCGCAAGTTACTTGGGTATTATCATGACCCTTGGAGCTGTTTATGAAAATGCGAAACCAGAATCATGGAAACAGAAGGAATAGAATCTCAATAGTTCTACTCGTATACCTATTTCAAGAGACAATCTACCTACACTGTTTCTTTTCGTGCAGTTGATTAATTGATAATTAATTAAAACAACAACTTTTTAATATTTTAAATGTTTAAATTCTTTGTTGTTAAAATAATACACGATTTATGTACCTTAGATAGTGACTTTTATTTCGTAGGTCAACGGACCATAACCAGAAGTTGTGAAATTGGATAAGAGTATTTATTCCCATTGAGCTATTATTATTACTACGTATAACTCAATGTTTATAACAGTAGAAACTCGATGTCGAACTTTTGTCGTTGGTGAAACATCTCATTAGAATTTCCTTTGACTATGTAGATACAGTCAAGGCACAGAATACATAATAGTAGCTAAACGCTACAGAACGGACACTCTCTGCCTCCCGCCAAAATTAAACACTCATTGGAGACCAGACATCTTCAATAGTTATTGTTGAAAGCTAGAGGCAAGACACTACTTAATAAAGTTACAAATTTCGCTTAATAAAGTTTAAAATACATATTATGTGTGATACTTCGTTTTTCTATTATGTCCAGTTATCCTGTTATCCAAAATTTTATTATCCAAATTGACCCCGGACCCAATTAATTCTAAAAATCGGTGTTCTACTGAAATCAAGTTTCTACTGTAAATTTAATAAAATATATCAGTATCAATGCAAATAACACTATTGCGTATGATAAATATTTATTGAAATAAAATATGATAATATATAATATTACATATAATATAATAGATACATTGAATGCATTTAGGTTCTCTGCACATGAATATGGAATTTACATGAAGGCATAGTTTGAACTTCGGCTGTCACCACACTGTTAATGCAAAGATTTGCAAGTCCTCCCCTTAAAAGTCCACATGTATATGCCACATACTGAAAAGTTAAATATAACATTACTTGTATTTTCTTCAGAATCTAAAATAATTACAATGCTATAAAGTTATTATAATATAAAACTACTATTATTATATTTTTCAAAACATAGGTAAATCTTAATTTTTCACAAGTTTGATTCTACCAATGAATCTTAATCGAGCAAAAATTAAATATAAGTCATTTATAAGATTAATAATGAAATATTCTTACTCTTGGAGCATATTCCAAGTATTGGTGACCATTAGAAAAGTTTGTTAAAAATCGGAATGCATTATCTTGTAACACATATACACCCTGGTGATTTGTGCGTAAATTATCTATCTGCTTTTTGTATATACATGTCCAAAAATCTGTGCATATAAATTTCATAGTATCTAGTTCATCCTTGAATCTCGGCCATTCTCTTGTTAATCGTTCCATAATTTTATAACCAGCTGCAAAACCTATATACTCCACTACTGATAGATCAGTTTCCTATAAGCAAACATTCATAATATTATTTAAGAGCTCAAATCACATACAATAAATTTTTATCGAACACAACAAACCTTATTACTAGTATCTTTTGTTTGTTCAAGTGCATAATTAATTATTTCAGAATGCAATAACTCAAAAACGATATCATCTGCCATCGTATTATGTAGAATTTCCAATAAAACAATATTGTTCGTAATTAAAAATTATAAAATAGAATGCAGTTAGCTTTCTACGAGTATTAAATTAAAACGTTCAAACAAATGAATTTATATTTTATTTGTTATTTGCTAATCTTTTCCTATTATTTAGATATCAATATTATCGCTTTTGTCAACAATTTTACTATTAATTTGTCAGTGTCATTTTGTCAATTCACCCTTTTTTTTAAATGATTTATTCATAACCATGGATACAAGTCCTTATTTGTCATGTCAACAGAACTGGGGATTTCAGCAGTCTATTACAAATTAACCGAAATCTTTTTCCAATGCAATCAACTTTTTGTTAGGATGATGCAAGAAATTGCTTTTTAAACAAGTCATTTCTAGAAACGTAAAATTAATATGATTGCCTTATCTATAACCGATAACATTGCGGGATAATATTTATTATTAAGATCGATAAATAAGCTAAGCAAAGTGTGAATTTGTACGTTTACCGATACACTTAACAGTAAACTATCAATGAATACAAAATAATACAGAAAAATAATTTGGAAAATCCAAAAGTGCACGCCTCATAAATTTTTTTTAATAAATATTTATTAATTATTATTTTTGTTTATTTAATAACAATTAAACCACATCGAATCAGACCCTGAAAAATGAAAGGGTTCTATTCCTGAGCATACTCAAGCGTAAGAGAAAAAAAAAGACTCGATTAGTAAAGTATTTCGGTCGCTATCGTGTTAACAAGAAAAAGGATCCGCACATACAGACACACGGACGTCCAAGACAGAACTTTTTTAAACTGTTTTTTAACTAGTTTAAATAACAAAAATGACATCAAAAATATCATGAACGTTAAAAATAGTGTTTTTTCTTAATATGTGTGTGTATGTATTATCTTACAAGTGCAATGTATGATACATAAAGACATTTTAAGTTTGAAAAATCAGATGTTTTGCGCGAAGTGACAGTAGTACCCACCTCAACGCTTCGCTTATGAGGCGTGCAAAATTATTATGCACTATTATAATTTTGAGACAATTTTAGAGTAGATTTTTACTCAACTCTTATGTGGAAAAATACTCAGGGTCGTTTTACAACTCCTTGTTACATGTTAATAACATATACCTATAGAGTTTATATTCTTTTTTATATAATATTCATAAAATAAGAATACTCCACAAAAACAAGTAAAATTAAAAAACCTTCAGCCACATCTTCAGCTAAATAATATTAGCGCAATATTAATTTAAGATTAAAAAAAAAGTAAAGATGGGTCTTATCTCGATATGATTCTATGACTAGCATTTAGTTATTTACAAAAATATAATTGAAACCATCGTTTTAAACTATACACGAACACGGTACCGCTCACAGTATTACAATATTATTTCCTACAGTAAGGAATCGCCTTTGATGTCGCGCGATGCCGCCGCCAGCGTAGGTACTTACGCTGCCACACGAAAATACGCTAGGGTTGCAACAAATGAGAAATAAAACAATTGTGATTATTAATATTATGATGAAATCTTTATTCATATGTACATTCAAAATAATTGCGATTATTAAATCTGATGTAATTATTTGTTCATAAATATATATAATTACCGATATTGCACTGCTAAATATTATTTACGTGGACACTTTATTTTTGGATGTTTTTAATTGTATATTATAACATTTAACTAAGTAATGCATTCGCATTGGGATGTACAATCTGATTAGAAAATAATGAGGACAACATATACATAGCTTTGATTTTAATTCAACAGATACAATTAATACAATCTTTCTGAAATATTGTTTCCTTCTGGGATTTCAATGTAGATTTACATCCGTAAACCGAACAGTTTGTGCGCGCCATAATAGAATATGTAAGTACCTATGTATAATAAAATTATTACACAAAAAAATACGACTGCGTCATCCTTTCGCGCTAGGTAAAGCAAACTAAGCGTGTTTGCTTTACGCGGCCCGCGTCGCCCGACCCCCGTCAGTTCCCCTCCGTTTCTCTGCACAAGTACATTCGTCGCACTACTGTAGGAAATAATGGTAATACTGTGGTATTACAATATTATTTCCTACAGTAAGGAATCGCCTTTGATGTCGCGCGATGCCGCCGCCAGCGTAGGTACTTACGCTGCCACACGAAAATACGCTAGGGTTGCAACAAATGGGAAATAAAACAATTTTGATTAATAATATTATGATGAAATCATTTATTCATATGTACATTCAAAATAATTGCGATTATTAAATCTGATGTAATTATTTGTTCATAAATATATAATTACAGATATTGCACTGCTAAATATTATTTACGTGGACACTTTATTTTTGGATGTTCTTAATTGTATATTAAACCATTTAACTAAGTAATGCATTCGCATTGGGATGTACAATCTGATTAGAAAATAATGAGGACAACATATACATAGCTTTGATTTTAATTCATCAGATACAATTAATACAATCTTTCTGAAATATTGTTTCCTTCTGGGATTTCAATGTAGATTTACATCCGTAAACGGAACAGTTTTTGCGCGTCATAATAGAATATGTAAGTACCTATGTATAATAAAATTATTACACAAAAAATACGACTGCGTCATCCTTTCGCGATAGTTAATGCAAACTCAGCGTGATTGCATTAAGCGGCCCGCGTCGCCCGACCCCCCCGCCAGTTCCCCTCCGTTTCTCTGCACAAGTACATTCGTCGCCATACTGTAGGATGGTAATACTGTGGTACCGCTACTGTATATTTTTACTAGCGACCCGCCCCGGCTTCGCACGGGTGCAATGCTGATACTAAAAACAATACAGAAAAACTGTGAACGTAGTATATAAAAACCATTAAAAACATAGCGGCCCGCTCCGGCTTCGCACGGGTATAAAATAGATAGCCGGGCCGCGGCCGGACGGTACCGCCGCAAACGCTACGTCCCGCAATTTTTAAATCTGTAATATCTTCGAAAATATTCACTTAAATCATACGGTGTAAAAGGCCATATAGATCTATATTAAATGAACATTGTATTCAAGGTATTTAATTGGTTAAGGATTAATTGCTGTATTGGTTAAAATCGCATCGAAAATTAGCCATTATTTGTCGTAAAAAGTAAATGACAAAAAAAAGTTATTGTGGGTTATCCATAAGAGATAGACATATACCATCGCGGACTTTTCTGTAGACCTTTTCAATGTGTATAATACTTAGTACATTATTTTGATAAAACTCGTAGGGTTCAGCCTGCGTTTGCAATGTAAGCGGAAAATATGTAATTTTTTACGACCTCACATTAGAAACCTCAAAAATAACAGTACTTCTCCACTATTTAATGGATGTTATTATACATATAAACCTTCCTCTTGAATCACTCTATCTATTAAAAAAAACCGCATCAACATCCGTTGCGTAGTTTCAAAGATTTAAGCGTACAAAGGGACATAGGGACATAGGGACAGGGAAAGCGACTTTGCTTTATACTATGTAGTGATAAGATTGGCAATACTAATTGTCTTTAGGGTGGGAAGTGGATGGGATGGAGATGGCAATAAATTTGTATTATGTCATACGTGCAAATACCTACGCTGGAGGCTCCTTCGCGCTGTAAAATTGTTTAGACCAGTGGGTCGACACTTAGAACATCGTTTTGGTTAGGCTTCCATTATCAAGCAATTTTAAACTTCATTCAATTGACATAGAGTTCAAATTATTTTGTACTTTTCCAAGACCTAAGGTCAAGTCTGGCTTGCCAACATTTAGAAAAAATAAAAATATTTCTAATGTTGGCATCTCCGATGTAATCATAAAATAAAAGATTAATATTTTAGTTTTAATTATTTATTATTCTTTCTTCTTTTTTTTTAAACCCTATTTTTGTACATTTTAATTTTAAGTTAGTACATTAATAAATTATTTCTTTCTTTCTTCAATTTCTTGTCAATGGTTAAGACTTAAGCATAGACAACGTCTTGATGTTGATTTGTTGTTTGAAATTTGAATTCAAAATGGCGTTTTATTTTATTGTTTTGGTGGATGTTAAACAAAGTTTGTTTTGTTCTTCATATATCGTAAATTTTGTTATTAACCTACTCAGTTAATGTACAGTACATTTTTTAATTTGTAATATTTCTGCCAAAAGTGAAAAAAGAAGAAAAAGTGTTATATTGTGTAAACAATGTTAAAATCTTTGTGTGTAATAACTGAATTGAGGAGCTTCGGAACAAAAACCGCTAAATCCACTTTCTAAGATTTTTGACAAATCGGAAAAAACGTTTTATTTCTTTGTTTTTTTAGGTAAAAGAGAGTAGAAAATCTTAATATATCAACATTAGCAACATTGTTTGGTGGCCAAAACAACAGATTCGTGTGTGAAGTAATAAACGAAAAAAAAAATAAAAAAAAATGGATATAGCGGTTTTTGCTTAGACTATCCGGATTTATCGTTTTTTGAAAAAATCAACTAAGGATTTATCGCTATGTGAAAAAACCATTAACATTTTTGGTTAAAACTAAGTATATGAGGAATTAAATAATTAAAAATAAAAAATTGATATATCGGTTTTTGTCTCAACCTTATAAAAATCTATCAAATTTATGTAGGATTTATCGGTTTCTGTTAAGATATCAATTTTCTTTTACCTCATCAGTGGATTTATCGGTATCTGTATAGATCATTTAACTTGAAGCGCATTTTTCTACAAGATTCATCGGCTTTAGAACAGATTCAATAAGCTTATCATGTAAAATTATGCAAAAGCATCGAAATTACAAAAAAAAAAAAAAATAATACAGCATGGCGTTTATCGGTTTTTGTTCCGACCCTCCTCAATTGTGCTAAATATTTGCAATATGTACCCAATGACTGTTCTCTAAGGAAGATAAAACATAATAATTACATAACGATTTATGAGAAAACGTCTCTAACACGTCATGTTCTGGCTGTAGAATCAATTGGAGGAGATATTATTATGTCTAAAGAAAACAACGGCTTCTTCATATACAATTCCAATATGGCGATCCGAACGGCAACGATATATTGGTATCGAAATTTAGAACGAGATTTAATAGAAATCCCGCAAAATATTTCAAGGAAAAGTATAAAATGTGAATCTAGTTGTATTCACATAATATTTAAGCCGAATTCAGTCCTACAGGCCTAAATAAAGATATTCAGTAATATTCAATTGCTGATAATAGTGAGTTTTAATATTATATAAAAATGTTATTATATATTTAATATTATAATAAACTTATTGATCTACATTGTTGTTTTATTTTCAATTTCCTATAAATTTGAATATATCGATGAGAATTAGTAGTGTTGTTACCCAGCATCGATAATTTTATCGATATCGATATGAAGTTTTATCGATACTAGCACTCATAAAGAGACATCACTAGCAACGTCTACTTTTTAAATGTTGGCAGCAATGTGGGTCATGTTTGACGTAAACTTTTCATAGGTTGGTATATAAGATTTGACCTAAGTAATACATGCATATGTGTGCGTGAGCTCGAAATCGAAGTACTGAGTGCCGTCTCTTACTATATTACTTGCTCTGTGGTTTAGACTTTTGATAAAAGTCAAATATGGCGAAGTCGTGTATTGTAGTGTTTATTAGTGAACAGGTTTCTGTGAGATTTGGTGTTTTATCCTAAATTCATACAGTATATTTGTGAAGACTTCGATTTTGTGAGTAGTCGTGGGATTTGTTTTGGTAAATTGACTATATTTATTGCATTAATTTGGTTTACGAAATATAAATGGATGTAAATAACATATCCGAAATAAAAGATGGCGATCCGACGCGATCTCTGGTTTTGATAGAAGCGCCCTCTATTATAAGCATAACAAAACCTAAATCAGACGGCAACGTTAAAAAAAAGAGACGTCGCGGAAAAACAAAGCGGCAAATAATGAAACCGTATCTGAAGATTTCTTGGCAAGAAAGAAGAAAAAATGAAGTCCGAAGTAATTGTAAAAGAAATAAGCGATATCGTAAAATTGTCTTGGCTAAAACCCAGGCACCCTTTAATAACAATCAGTTTCTAATGGAAATCCACAAACCAGAACCGGAGAATAATTTTAATATCTTCCGAACACCATCGGCTCGTACTCGTGACTCTAGTTTTAGCGTTGATTCCGAAGAAAATTACTTTTTTTCATTACCAGAAGATGAGGAAGAATATTTAACAAAGGAATTTTCTAGTGTTTACGAAGATGCGCAGTGTGAAAGGTTGTCGAATATGTCCAAAAATGAACTCATTGAAGAATATCTTCTTTTGGAAGCAAAGTATGATACCCTTCTAAAAAGGACTGAACGTTACAAAGCAAGGGATAATGAAGAGGAGAAAACTGCTGCCATTCCAGACAAAGAAGTGCCTTCTGATAAAAGCAATGGACTACTTGAGAAGGATGCCTCTGTAGGGTCACTTTTACCAGGTCCGACAGAAGAGCAATCAATGTCTGACATCTTGCAACGCTTGAAGCAACAAGAAGAGAGAATTAATGAACTTGAGCAAGCAAATGAGAAGTTGAAAGCTGAAAATGAACATTACCAGCACCAGGCCCAGAATACCAGTGAGGATTCAGAAAGTGATAGTTCATCTAGTTCAGATAGTTGCAGTAGTTCCAGCTGTTCAAGTCCAGAGCATGATGTTGATAATACCATTAATAATGGCATAGAACCAGCAGTACATATGAATGGGGATGATGACTCTGACAATGTTCACTGTGAACAGCCACTTGTTAACGGATTTCATAAACCCACAGAATAGGTATTTTTAATCTATTCTTGACACATAAATCCCTAGTTACAATCCAATCTTCAGGTTGTAATCTGTTTAGTTGTAATCATAATACATACATAATATATCTCATTATTGCACAACTTAATTCTGATCTTGTGTATTTAGAATTCACATGATCATTTTAAACTACACAATTTAATTATAAGCTAGCAATTATAATAGGCCCCTTAAATTTTATTTCAATTCAATTTTTTTTTAATTTCAAAAAGTTAAACTCTGTAAGTTAAAATCTTTTAGAAATATGATTTATTTTATGGACTTTGGTAGTGTAAACTGTAAGAATGTAATTGTGAGATCTCATTAGATATAGTTGACATTTTTTGATGTCCATTTTAATTTATTTGTTATAAACCACATTAATATGCCATTGTTAGACAAAAAACATGAATTCTACACATCATAAAACATTTCATTCAATAAATATTTTGAGGGTCTAACTGTAAAATAACAATAAAATATTCCAAGTATGGATCTCACTTTTATATTTGTGCAGTATAATTTTATGTAAATAGATATAGATAATAATATATGTTGTGATTGTTGTGTATAAATTAAAATATTGTTACTTCTACATTTCTATTAAGTTTATATGATACCAAAATTATGATTTTAGGCAGTTTGTAACATTCTAATAAATGTAGATTTTGCATGTATTGGTAGAATGGTGCACAATATATTATTATATAAAAGGTCTTAGATGTTGCATACATATGCATTGGTATTTGTTGAGGAATAACATTTCATATTAAACTTAATTATATCTTGCTACAATAACTAGATGTATGTCTAATTGTATAACATTATTTAAAAAAATGCTTATAAACTACTCAATATTAAAAGAAATAGATTTTAATAAAGAGGAATAAACTGATTATGTTGCTAAATTACATTTGATGTCTTTATTCACCATTTACCTATTTAATTTAAGTTGTAATTTGTGCACTAAGGATGGGTGTGGTTCTTCCATTGAATCTTCAATTAATTTTAAATTAAGACTTATAACATCACCAGGATTTTTTAAATAATGATAAGAATGTACATAGGAGAGGGATTATTTAATGTTTCTTAAATGTATCCAATTTCTTCCATACATATGTAATTACTTTTTTTTCTTAACTTTGGATTCAGGTGCATGAGGATTAGTGCCCTTGTAAAACTGTTTCAATAAAAGCATAGCTTGATCTCCTTTGCTGTGTTCAGTTAGTTTGAAACCATTCTCATAAATTTCACCTACATTGAGAACTGTTTTACCACCAAACCTGTCATTTGCACAGCCATATATTACTTCTTTAACTTTTAACTTTTTTAATGCAGCAGCACACATAATACAAGGTTCTACAGTAACATAAACAACTATTTGTTCGAAAACTAAGCTTTTCTGAAGATTTTTTTGTTTACAATAATTTATAACCTTATCTATACAGTTTATTTCTGCATGTCTAGTAGGATTTCGGGTTTCATTTACTGTATTTCTAGATTCAGCAATAATTTCTCCATTCAGCGTAAATACGCATCCCACTGGAACTTCGTTGGCTTCCAAAGCTTCTCTTCCTAAATTAAGAGCTTGATCCATAAAGTCGACCATCATAATATTAGACAGATATATAATTTTATAGAAATACTTCTTATTTTTAAACAGATCTTGATGAAAAATATAATTTAATAGATACGGGAAACATCTATTCAACTATAAGTATGCAGTGTCAACACAATTTTCTATTAAAGGCTCTAATCCGCTCTAATCCATGAAGGCAAGATGATGAAGATGAATAATTATGAAAATTGAAATAACACAGCAAGTAGCCAGTAGGTAATGTCACCGGTGAGTCAAGTCACAAGTGTCAACCATGTGTCAACGTCGGGTCGTGTCAGTATCACAGATAACTACATCACAGTCTGTTTACTAGCTTAGTCAAATGTACCTACATAAAATGGAAAGAGAAAAGTAAAAGGCAGAGTGCACCTAGAGTTTGTTTTGGTAGGTAGTCCACTTCACAGATCGCCTATTTTCTAGTTTCTAAGCAATCCGCAGTAGGCCAGTGGAAATTAACATTAAATTCGCAAAGCACGATGTAGTTCTGAATTTTTGGTATGTTGTTTGGATCAGTTAGGGTGATGTAAATCCCAATTTGCAACTTCGAAAAAGTTGTGCTCGCTGCGCACCACGTGATAAACTGCGACTTTTGGACTTTTTTCACTTTTTGCTCTAAAAGTCATAAACTATGCGTTTCCGACAAGTATTATTCAGTACATAAATTAAGGTTATTAAATTTGCAACAATTTAAGCCTAATTACAGCTCTCTAAACCTTATAACGACTAAACTGTGGCCATTCGAAGATGGTTCATTTTTCCCGAAATATTGAAATTTTTAGTTTTGCTCCCGTTTGAAGCAAAATATTGGCAAAAACCGCTCGTTCTATGAGAAGTTCGTATAATAAAGTTGTAGTGCATTTAATTTTCTTTCATTAGAGCATAGAACAAAGTCTGTGAGACAAATAGTTCACACACAATATCTGAAAAACAAAAAGAAGGTAGAAATAGATTTTTAAAGAGTTGAAATTGAGAGCATATAATCATAAAAAGGATAATACTTTTTCATTTGCAGGATAGGTAATTAACAAAATTACAAAATTTGGGAAAGTAGGAAAAAAGATTATACGCAAATAATAACACAACAGTCAAAAAAGTCCAAAATTTTCGCAGTTTATCACGTGGTGCGCAGCGAGCACAACTTTTTCGAAGTTGCAAATTGGGATTTTCATCACCCTTCTGATCCAAACAACGTACCAAAAATTCAGAACTACATCGTGCTTTGCGAATTTAGGGTTTTTAGTGTCGATTTCTACTGGCCTACAGTGGGAGATCATTTCTTTAAGAAAAAAAAGACGTGTGGCACTCGGGGACTGCCGCGGCCGCGCTAAAGCTATTGCATAGCATGCCTTTAAGCCACACCTCCGAGCCCGTCGGAGTGGGGAGCGTGAGGTTTTTTCGTTACGGAATTTTTGGATTCGGTCCCCGCGCTCAAGGCCCGCGATAGAATATGCAATAGGTTAAAAAAAATGTATGCGTGTACACACGTAAGAAGTGAAACTTTTTTATGACCTTAAAAATGTCACGAGTATGGTGTAACGCAAAAATGTCACGCGTACGGCGTAACGCAAAAATGTCACGCGTACGGCGTAACGCAAAAATGTTACACTAACTTTTTCTCCAACTCCGATAAAGAAGTTTCACTTCAAAAAAAGTTGGATACGTGGACAAAAATTCTGTCAAGCATTGACATTTGGCGCTAAAACACAGTATATTTTACTCTTTAATCTATGGTTAATCTGTAATTGTCTGTAATCAATCCAGAGTATATATATTCTGTGATTTGTGAATCAATCAGTTGTCAAAGAGAATACAAATACTACGTTCAGCTGTTGTAAACTCATGTAAACATAATATACATTATACTCTGGTTGTAAACAATGTGGTAAACAAAGAAAATAAACAAAGCCTCTAAACAAAAAAAACATTTAAATAACCATTCAATTTGGGATGATTTTAAATATGAAATCCTTATTCAGATAACTTTAATTATTATTTTTATAAATTTAATTAGGCAATAGTTTTACTAATGGAAGTAGTATCGGCGTTTTTCACGTTTGAAGAAGAGAAAGAAATATCTGACGATTTTATTAGAATTATTGAGAATTATAATGAGTTACTCGAAAATTTTAAGCTTCCTGCAACTATAAAACATGTATACAATCCTACTGTTTATGCTGAATATACTTTCAGAATGTATGTAAAAAAATATTGCAATACTAAAAAGAAAATAATGTTTTTTGGCATGAATCCGGGCCCTTGGGGAATGTCTCAAACTGGCGTGTGTATTTTAATTAAAAAAATAGTGAGATCTAATTAGAAATTATTATGTAGGTAATATATAAAAATATGTTGAACAGGTTCCATTTGGAGAAGTGTCATCTGTACGTGATTGGCTGGGAATTGAAGGACCTGTGCAAAAACCTCTTAATGAAAATGAAGCCCGCCCTGTTAATGGCTTTAAATGCACCAGGACTGAGGTAGTCACAAACTGACAGTATTGTTCTATTTCTATTTATTTATGTAGACTTCGTTATTTATAAATTAATTGCTCCATTTTATAAAATTTTATTTTTTATATTTTTATAGATCAGTGGTAAAAGATTTTGGGGACTATTTAACAAGTTATGCGGTGTACCAGAAAACTTTTTCAAAACTAGTTTTGTGTATAACTATATTAATCAGCAATGGATGAATGGTAAAGGATGTAATATAACACCAGCAGACTTTAAAGTAAGTTAAAATGTTAGGTAGTGTGTTAAAAATAATATTTTTTTTACCATTGTCTTTAATTTATGTATTTTCTTTTACTGCTTTTTCCAGGTGTCTGATATGGAACCTCTGTATAGTATGGGAGACCGTGTATTAGCAGATGTGATAAGATTGTATGAAGTTGAAACTATTGTTGCTATTGGAAGATTTTGTCTAACTAGAGCCCAAAAGACAATAAGTCAATATGCTCTTCATAATATTAAGGTATTGTACTTCAATCTGTTTTTTTTCTTCATAGCAAGAAGATATGACTAAATATTCACATACATAGCTACTTTTAAATTTATATTTTTGTTTTTTTTAATGTTGCCATTGTAATTTTAGTTATTTTCTATATATTTTGTCTTTGGTTTATGCTTCCAGGCTTGTAATGAGAAACTTATTTGAACCATAATATTGCTCAGCGTCAACATTATGTGTGGTTTACACTACTTTTGGCTTTAAGTGAAGGCTGAAGCATATCTTTTTAAATTTTGTTATAAAAAATCTGAATGATTACAGGTTGTGTATTTGATGCATCCAAGCCCACGTGTTGTAAATAATGGAAATTGGGAGCAGCGAGCCATAGAATGCTTAAGAAGTCATGATCTTTTAAAATATTACAACAAAGACAATATCACATGAACAATATAATTTTATTGTTACACTTTCTTATGTAATGGACATAAGCAACATATTGTATTTTGTATTAATTTTTTTTTAACTTATTGATATTGTAAGCTTTAAGAAATTTCCTTCTTGCTATGTGAGAAGAGTGTTAGATTTTCCAGATGGCAATATTACAATATCAATATTGCCATCTGAAAATTTTCAATCGACATGGATGCGCATTGATTTGCGATAAAGTGGGAGAAAAAAATTGTGAAGGCCATCGCACATCGACCCGCGCTTTAATATTAATACATACGTACAACATATACGTCATAATGTTGGTAACTTTGATCATTAATAACAACTAGCTATACAATCAGTGATAAAAAATGTCTTCACCGAAATTTACTCTGGGTGGACTTTTGGTGCGTTGTAAATCTGACTTTAATTCAAAGTGATAAGGTTTAATTTATTTTGCCGCAGAATAGTCTTAGCATTTGGAACGAAGTTCCTTAACGCGCGTTGTGAAAGGGGGCTAGACGGAAAAAATTCTTACGAAAAGTTGTCACGACACTTTTTGCTAGAGTTGTAAGCCGTGCGGCGCGGCGTGCGCGTGGTTCTCTGACTGTCTCTCTCTAACTTAACACTTCGTTCCATCCGGATGTCCCTTGACATCGCTCAAGTTTTTTTTTGCTTTTCGTAAGTTTTGACAATAAACCTTAAAGCAATGCTAATAAGCTCGATTTCGCTGTAACCTTCTTTTTTTCGTCTAGATTGTGACAAACACACTTGAGGACAGTTTTATTTCGTTTTTGTTATATCATTGTGTACTGTATTATCTATTTGTTTTAATCACAGTTTTAATGATCTAAGGTTGATTAGCGGAACTAGACTTATGACGGGTCGGTCGGGACGAGTATATAATGAGGACAAATCACACAACGCATGTTAGCAACACACGTCAGGCGTGTACGCAGCTTGATGCTCGTACAAACTTAGCCGAAGTCTCAGTAAGACGCCGTGGCGACGTTGCTGGCTCCGTAGCCATGGTCCAGCTAATAAGGTAATATTCAAAATTATGGTACCTACGTAACTCACTTGGCGACGGTTTGGCAACGTCGCTGATTTGGACATTTCCGTACTGCTTGGATGGACGGAAGTCGGAAAGACGTCGCCAATCGCCATGGCGTTTTAATGAGGCAGAGCTTTTATGCTGTTCAATTTAATAGATCTGGATTCTTGTATCTTTATGTTAATAGGTATTTAAAGTGATTTTTGTTGTACCTTAGAAATATTAAAAGTAAGTAGGTATTAAGTTTGGAGATGGATACGTACATTTTCTTAATTGATAACAATTTAACTGTCCTATGGCATCCGCAAGGGCGATTGCTATTAATTAGTTTAACAACTTAACTGTCCCCATACAATTTCCCTCTATTATATATACTGTCCCTATATATACATCCCCATACAATTTCCCTCTATTATATATACTGTCCCTATATATACTGTCCCTATTTCATAAATGGAGAGCTGATCCAAACAATCATATCCTCAGACTGCAGTATACTAAAGTTCGAAATAAAACTAATAAACTACTTGAATATTACCGAAATAAATACTATGAAAATAAAATAAAAACTAACTACGGCAATCCGAGCAAGTTATGGCAAATTATAAATAACATATGTGGTAGGGAGTCAAAAAGTATTGATGAATCAATACTTAAAGCGTTTGAAGCCCAAAATATATCAGTGAAACAAATTGCAAATAAATTTTCCGTTGAATTTTATAACTCTATAAAAAATATTATTCCAAACTGCACTGAACACCTATTTAAAGAGTCTAAAAATGTCCCGCCAAATGTATGTATGAGATTTCAAAAAACAACACACAATAGGGTCTCCAGTGTTATTAAAAATCTACACAATAAAAAAAGTCCCGGCATAGATGGAATAAGAAATGTGGACGTTAAATATATATCAGAAAATCTTACTGTTGCTATAGTTAACCTTATAAACGTCTCGGTCCAGACAGGTAAATATCCAGATAAGCTAAAAGTAGGATGTATCCGACCAATATTTAAAAAAGGGACGCACGATGACCCTGTGAACTATAGGCCAATTACATTACTCTCGTCAATTGATAAAATAGTCGAAAAAGTTATTAGTGATCAAATACATAAATTTTATAATGATAATAATATAATCTCTACTAATCAATACGGCTTTCAATCTGGAAAAAGCACCAATGCCCTTCTATCAGACTTTACTGATACCGTAAACTTAAATCTGAACGAAAAAAAACACATTCTGGTGCTATTTATTGATTTTTCCCGCGCCTTTGAAACCCTTGATCATGAGAAACTAATATATAGATTGGAGGATAGTGGATTAGCCGGTACTTTACTGGCTTGGTGCAAAAGTTATCTGCAAAATCGCAACAACTTTGTCAGAATTGGTAGTACGTATAGTGATGCTACAAAGGTGGACATGGGAACAGCGCAGGGTTCTGTGCTGGGCCCCTTGCATTTTCTGGCATACGTGAATAAAATGGGAGAAGCAATAGAACACTCCAAGATATTTCAATTTGCTGACGACACATGCCTTTTAGTATCCCATAAAAATGTTGACACAGCGATGAATTTGCTTCAAGATGACTTCGATAACCTGTGCAGATGGTGTCATGATGCTGGATTAGTAATAAATGCACGAAAAACATATCAAATCTCCCCACATTAACGGTAATCTATATCAAAGTATAAAAAATCATACGCATAAGTGTATGCATTGTAAACCACGTGCGACAACTTGCGAATGTGAAACTGTTGAGGCTGTCGACTCCTACACTTACTTAGGTGTAATAATCGATAACAGATTCAACTGGAGGATGCACATTGAAAAGGTGTGCAATAAACTTCGATCTTTTCTGGCAGTCTTGTATATTATTAAAAACAGATTACCATATAAAACAAGACTGTTGCTGTACAATGCTTTTGCTGATTCTATAATATCATACGGCCTAAGTAGCTATGGTAGGACTTATAAAACATATATGCAAAGGATTCTGAACATACAAGTTCGAATTCTCAAAAAAATTGTGTCGCCGCAAATAAAAATAAAATTTAAAAATGACATACCTAAACTTTTCAAACATTGCAGTGTCCTGCCAATTAATTATAAATTTGAATTTCAGTTGCTCAAAGAAAACTTCTTCAACACAAAATATCAAACATTAAATTCACACTCTTACCATACACGGAACACTACTCTTAATAAATTAATTAAACCATTCTCAAAAAACATGTATGGCCAACGACGTACCGCGTTCTTGTTACCAGATATCTTGAATGGGTTGGATATTAATTTAAGAAATTGTATTACCAAAATAAACATAAAACGTAAACTTAAGCAATATTATCTAGACAAACTGTAGTTGATGTTATAGTTATAAGTATCAATAAAAAAAAACTGTTGTTTTTGTGCAATCTTTAGACTCAATTTATGTATTCTACAGTTAAACCGAAATTGTTTTGTTATAAATTATTGTATACGAACATTACTATAAACCTCAGTGGTTTGTTAATTCACAACTGTACACTAATATATCTGTAAACCTATTTTGTTTCTGATAATAAAAAAAAAAAAAAAAAAAAAAAAAATACAAAATAACACTACCCCACGTCCATCAGTTTTTTTTTTCTATTAGGGTAAAAAACATTCACATTGTCTTTATAAATTATATTTTATAAAAATAGTTATTGTTTTTATTTATTTTATTCAATTTATATTTATGCCTCATATATGAGCATGAGCGTGGGATAAAAGATTTTTTTTTCCAAGTTCAATGAGTCATATGTGTACACATCAAGAATAGACAATAAAACTTGATTGATGACCCGACGAACCGAATTTGATGAACCCAACGTTATAATAGACTATAATGAAGCAAAAGGTATAGATATTTCGGACCAACTAGCATCCTTTCACTCTCCTTTACGCAAAAGCCTAACTTGGTACAAAAAAATGGCTGTTGATATTTTATTTCAAGTTTCTGTAATAAATGCTAGGTGCATTTACAATGATTTGGCATCAGGATGTCCTAAATTGTCTGTTTTGCAAGTACAAGAACATTTAGTTCGACATTTTCTAGGGCCAGCAGCGAGAACTACAGAAAATAACGTGCCTCAAAGACTTTCGCTTTCTCTGACTCCCAGATCTCCAGTTTCTAGTTCATCTCCTGGCCATAGTCTTCAAGAAATTCCGCGTAATACTACAAACAATAAGTTAGTTCGAAAGAGATGTACCGGTTGCTATGAAAAATTAAAAATTCAAGGGCAGTTGGCTCGAAAAGCTAAACAAGTGCACACAGAGTGCAAAATATGTAAAAAAGCATATTGTTTATATTGCTACAACGAAAAACATAATATTATGTGTTGATTGGTTCTCCTAATAATACTTACAAACATATTTTTCATAATAAAACGTTTTCCTTTTCACTGTATTTTTTGTTTTATTTCGAACAAATAGGATACACACACCTACCTTAGTACCTACCACAGATAATGTATAAAACTTTTGCGAAAATTTATTTCAATTTCTTGAAGGTTAGGGTTTTCGCCACACGTTCACGTAATTATATTTAGAATATCACTCCACGTTCATAACAAAAATATACCCCAAAGATTCTTGAAAAAAGAGTCACCTGTGACTCACGAACTTATTCCAAAAGTTCACCATGAGTCATATGTGACTCATTGGACAGTTAAGTTGTTAATCCCCAAAATAATGTTGAAGTTTATATTATAACAGTCGTCGACGACGATACAGATTGATACTCATTAAATTCATAAGTTTTTTTAAAGTATGTTTTTTTTTGTATTTGTAGCTTTATTCTAAGTTATAACTTATAAAGTTGTACCCACCATAAAAATTACAATTATTTTTTAAATATAATAATATACAGGGTGTCCCAAAAAGTAGTGATGAACGAAAGCTGGGAGGTAGAGGACCTAGAGGGCTATCCGAATCACCCCCATGTATGTTATGCGATTTTTCGTATTTTCGGAGTTATGACGTTTTTTTCAATTTTTCACCGATCGCCGAGTACTATGATATTTTCACTCATGGTGACGTCAATTATTGCGGAAGATGCTTGATTTTTTTTGTGTGCTAAGCTGAAAGATAGGCCAATTCAGTATGGTAACATTTACTATCGTTAGATCTTTGAATGGAATAAAAAAAAGAATGAAATGCCAAGAAAGATAAAATTACTTAGTATGTTCACCACTTCAAGGGCCCGTAAAAAAATAAAACCACATAAAAAATGTTTTCTGTTTGGCTTTTAAAAACTTGCTCTATCTATCAGGAAGCTACCCTGAAAATTTCATTTTATTATTCAGAAGGCTTCAATCGAAAAATTGAAATCTAAATTTGGTAAGTGCAAAAATTGAATTAACATGATGATTAATAAAAACAAATTAAAACCAATAACAAGGTGTTTTATTACCAGAAATTTTTAAAATGACCCCGCGGTTGCTCAGTGCAAGTGCGACATCACCGTAAAAAGTTGTCTTTTAAATGTCTGTATGCCCTTTTATCATTTTTAATGGTTTCTTCTGCTACTATGAATTTCCCGGCTATTTCGTCCAAATTGTGGCAGTCTCTCGTCTTTGTAGTATCCCCGCGGAAAAAATCAATAGGGTTTATGTCCGGGGACCGTGGAGGCCAGGCTAAAGGGCAAAGATACTCGAAAGATGGATTGGTCGTTGCAGCCTGCGCATGCGCCGGTGACGCCTGCCTTAAAGCCCGGCCTCCACGGTCCCTCGACCTAAACCCCATTGATTTGTTTCAATGGGGATACTAAAAATACCTCGGCTACTTAAGAGAATGCCACAATTTGGACGAAATAGCCGGGAAATTCATAGTAGCAGAAGAAACCATTAAAAATGATAAAAGGGCATACAGACATTTAAAAGACAACTTTTTACGGTGATGTCGCACTTGCACTGAGCAACCGCGGGGTCATTTTAAAAATTTTTGGTAATAAAACACCTTGTTATTGGTTTTAATTTGTTTTTATTAATCATAATGTTAATTCAATTTTTGCACTTACCAAATTTAGATTTCAATTTTTCGATTAAAGCCTTCTGTATGATAAAATGAAATTTTCAGGGTAGCTTCCTGATAGATAGAGCAAGTTTTTAAAAGCCAAACAGAAAACATTTTTTATGTGATTTTATTTTTTTACGGGCCCTTGAAGTGGTGAACATACTGGGTAATTTTATCTTTCTTGGCATTTCATTCTTTTTTTTATTCCATTCAAAGATCTAACGATAGTAAATGTTACCATACTAAATTGGCCTATCTTTCAGCTTAGCACACAAAAAAAATCAAGCATCTTCCGCAATAATTTACGTCACCATGAGTGAAAATATCATAGTACTCGGCGATCGGTGAAAAATTGAAAAAAAACGTCATAACTCCGAAAATACGAAAAATCGCATAACATACATGGGGGTGATTCGGATAGCCCTCTAGGTCCTCTACCTCCCAGCTTTCGTTCATCACTACTTTTTGGGACACCCTGTATATACAGGGTGTCCCACTTTCGGTATACTAAGCGCAAAGGGACTTGTAGTTTTGCATACGCTGAGTACGTAAAAAATACTTATAAAATTCCAGACGCATTTTTTTTTCAAATAGAGGAGTTCTTAAAATTCCATGTGTACACCCCTAAAAAGCAACCCGCCCAACTTGGCCACCCGCACGTGAGCTATCGTTTGATTATGTTTTCATAGACAAACTCTCACTCTAGCAAAGCGATATATGCCGGCTGCGCGAAGCTAGAGAAGAATACATGGATTTTAAGGAAAAATTTGGCGAAAAATTTTTCACGTAATTTTGTTATTTGAGTATTTTTTACGTGATCAGTGTATGCAAAACTACAAGTCCCTTCGCGCTTAGTATACCGAAAGTGTGACACCCTGTATACAAACTATTCTGAATATTTTATTATTATTTTAAATCTGAGCCATATTTTCGTATCATAAAACAAATAAAACCACGTTTGGTTTGTACTTATAACAAGTGGATAACATTTTAGCCGCCCATTAGATTTGTTTTTGTGTTTATTACTTCAGAACTTTCAACTGGATGTACTGATTTTGATGATTATTTTTTTATATATAAGCTTTCTGTCTACTGTTTGCTGTTTGGTATCTTGAATTTGGTCTAGTTATGACATTTTTTTTATTAGATAAGATAAATTACACAACTTTCAATACTGTATAGTATTTTATATTTTAATCTTTGATCGCGGCTCGATTCCAATTTGCCGTCACTGTCATCATCTGTCATAAACGTTATCTATCAATGTCAACTGTCAAATGCATTTATGCGAAGCGTTTGTTTTGGTGAGGTCCAAAACCTTTTACACGTTCATTTGGTATTATTGGATATTAATCAGATATTTTGTGTTCACTATTCAGTGTTCTGCACCGTTTAGTTTAGCTTGGTTCATCGTTTGGCGTAGAGGTTGTTCTGTGATGCTCGGTGTCTAGAATCGGTGCATGATGTAATGCACTGTTGCACAATTCAGTAATGCTATATGAATGTTTAATTACTGCATCGAATTATCTGTTAATGCGAAGACATGGCTACGGCACTGAATGAGGAATTGGTACGGAATATAACAACAAATGTGTCTGTCCCGCTTGTTTTTCGTAATTTTGTTACTAACTGGTCGTTAAGCCAGTGGAATTTGGAGAAGTGGTCCACCGTCTTCGGTGATAGAGAAATACCTTTTAGATGTATGCGGAAAGATTTTATATCTGATGAGCCCTGTTGGGAGCGAAAATGTAAGGTTAAAAAACTGACATTTAAGAATTTTATCAACAACTTGGCTGCTAGTAAAGAGTGGATGTATTTTGATTACAAATATCTGCATCAATGGTTCGATGCCGACAGTGAATTGTGTAAGGTGAGTGTTTTAGCTTATTACCTATTTTCTTGTTTTAAATTGAAAATGTATGGATAATACACTGTTTTGTTTTGAAGGAGTTATCATGGAAACAGTTTGGGTATGACAAGGGAGCTGCCGATACAACCCTCTGGGTGGGCAGTGAGGGTTCACACACTCCTGCACACCAGGATACTTATGGATACAACATAATTGCTCAAGTGCATGGAAAGTGAGTACCTAAATAATGTTTATTTTTGTATAGAACTTGGAAAGAATTCTTTAAAACTTTAACAAACACATTCTATTCTACATTTATGTTTAAAGTATTTTTAAGTAAATAACTGATAAAAACTTGTAATATATTTTAGAAAGCGGTGGATTCTATTTCCACCTGAGACAGGAGGCCTAAAACCAACCAGGGTGCCCTATGAAGAGTCCAGTGTGTACAGTGAATTGAACTTCTTTTGTCCTCACAGTTTGGATGTTTTTAATGGTAAATATATTATTACTATGTATCTGTGTACATAACACTAAAATAAATTTTCTTTCCTGTTTTTCATGACTGCTCTAATCCCATTACTTATAGCATGATGTAATAAATGGACTATCCAATACAAAAGTTATTTTTCAATTTAAATTTGAACCATTAATTACCATTAAATACCATTATTATTATAGACTAGCTGTGTTCCATGGTTTCACCCGCATTGCTCCGCTCCTTTTGGTCTAAGTGTGATGATATAGAGCCTTCCTCGGTAAATGGGCTATCTAACCCTGAAAGAATTTTTCAAATTGGACCAGTAGTTCCTGAGATAAGCCTGTTCAAACAAACAAACTTCAGCTTTATAATATTAGTATGAATGCGAAAAATAGCAAAGAAATTATTTATATTCTATTCTAGGTTTAACCGGAGGCAGAATGGTTGAGTTGTCTGCAGGTGATGCTCTCCTAGTGCCAAGGGGATGGTGGCATTATGTGCAGAACATTGACCCAGTGAACATTACCCTTAATATGTGGCTGCCACATGTATGTAGATATTTTCACTTGATATTACACATTACTTAGAACAGTACAATTCTGATACAATTTAGTATGACTAAGGCGTATGATTTATAAGTTTGAAAAAGTATTTTTTATTATGTCATCAAGACAACATAATAATTATCGAAGTGTCTAGTCGTCCGCTAAACGGACGAATAAAATAAATTAGTCGTCCGATTACCGGATGAATAAAATAATTTAATCGTCCGATTACCGGATGAATTAAATAATTTAATCGTCCGATTATTCGGATTAATAGATAACCTTTTAACACTAAAGCTAGTTGGGTTGGACTAAAGCAAAGGGGGCGCAGGACTTAGAAAATTTTTGATGGAGTTGGTGTCATTATAACACCTATTTATTATTGTTTTATCGTAAAGATTACGCTAATATAAGCATGTTTTATAGGAACAACTTTTCTCTAAAATCAAAAATGGCCGAGATATTCGCCCTTAATTCGTTAGGTTAGGTTTAGGTTAGGTTAGCCTTTAGGTTAGGTTAGGTTAGGTTTCTTAAAAAAAAACTACACAGAAATAGGAGCCCCGCGAAGCGGGGCTCCGTCGACGCGCAAAAAAAAATCAAGTTTAGGTTAGGTTAGCCGTTAGGTTAGGTTAGGTTAGGTTTCTTAAAAAAAAAACTACACAGAAATAGGAGCCCCGCGAAGCGGGGCTCCGTCGACGCGCAAAAAAATAATCAAGTTTAGGTTAGGTTAGCCGTTAGGTTAGGTTTCTTAAAAAAAAAACTAAACAGAAATAGGAGCCCCGCGAAGCGGGGCTCCGTCGACGCGCAAAAAAAAATCAAGTTTAGGTTAGGTTAGGTTAGGTTAGGTTTCTTAAAAAAAAAAACTACACAGAAATAGGAGCCCCGCGAAGCGGGGCTCCGTCGACGCGAAAAAAAAAATCAATTTTAGGTTAGGTTAGGTTAGGTTTCTTAAAAAAAAACTACACAGAAATAGGAGCCCCGCGAAGCGGGGCTCCGTCGACGCGCAAAAAAAAAATCAAATACCTACGTGTGCCCTCCTCTCCCCTCCTCCCCCCACAAAAAACCTATAATACGTGCGTCAGTTCTCTAAAGAAACCCCGATAACCTAACTATATAGATAAATAGATGTTATCGGACGATTAAATTATTTTATTCATCCGGTAATCGGACGACTAATTTATTTTATTCATCCGTTTAGCGGACGACTAGCTTTGTCCAATAATTATACTATAATGTATTATTTTGGTGAATGCAAGTTTGGACAAAAGCGTGTCAATCAATCAACAATGATAAAGCTTACTAAAATCAGCTAGGGATTTTATTTTCAAATCTATTCATATTGTAATATTATTATGTTTTTAATTAATTTTATTTTGATCAGTATCATTTTGGTTCCATATTTTAAAATTATAAATGATAATTTAAACAGTATATCATTAGGAAATTGATAAATGATCAGGAAAATATACAAGGAAGATGTGCTCATAAACAATATTATTTGTGTAAATCCTTGCCTTATTGTTTTTCTTGAAAAAAAAAAAAGAACTCGATGATTATTTTACCAGACAATTTTAATTTTGATTTTATTATACCAGTAGATTTTGCTCTTTACTTCCATACTTACAAGGAGTTACTAATGTAGGTTTTTTTTTTGCAGGAAAAAGATCCCTCGGCGCATGTATCAGAAGCACTCATTAAAATATTTATTGCCCAAATGTGCAAAGATTTGCCTTTGGAAACTGCTAAAATGCTGGTCAATCCTAATGAGGTAATTTATGTTTAATGTGTTTTGTGTTTTAATGTTTTATCGTGTTGTTATTTCGTTATTATCAATTATCATATAAAGTGAATAGTTTTATGTTTTAATTCTAAGAATAATCTACACTTATTTAACCTTAAGTTTAATTTACTACACATGCCCCAATAATTTCATAAAATCTTAATATATATAAATCTCGTGTCACAATCTTTGTCCTCAATGGACTCGCACACCATGTGCAGTTCGATCCAACTTGAGAGATAGGATAGTTTAAACCTTGAGAGATAGGAAAGTTTGAAGCCGGGTCGGACCGCTAGTAATATATAAGATAATTAAATGATATTAAACAATGTGGCTGCTAATTAAAATGCACAGAATAGTTTTCATTGATTTCTGACCTGGCAGTGAATCAAGAAATGACTACATATATTTTACCTGGCATGAAGTGATAATGAATTATAAATATATATTAATTGACCGTGAAACTACATGCAGGTGTTTGTGTAAAGGTCGGAGGAGTTACTAGAGTGTCATAAATACAGGATTAGTCATCTTTCCGATTATATTCATTAGTATCCCTGTATGTGACTATATGCATCATATAGATGCGTTACGTCATCCGAACTAAATATTGTATGAAATACATATATGATTTAATAGTATGATTTGCATTTTTCGGATCATAGGAATTCTTAGTCAGTGGTTATTGATGAGTTTTTTTAACTATATATTTCCTGTTTAAACGGGACAAATAGCTTGTTATAATATAATATTTTAAGTCATAGTGAACAAGTGACAAAACGCCGAGCTTTTGTACAATGACGAAGCCGTCGTCACTTGTAAATTTTAATTTTATATGTCAAATTTTTGAACTGATTGTGTCTGAGAACACGGTTTTGAGGATATTACCAGTATTATTAAATGCATATACTACGTTCAAAAATTAAACCGCTCATTTGTTTACAGGATGACATTGTGGACACGCCACTTGCAGTATTATTCCTGCAGTTGGAAACAGTAGCCAATACGTATATGGATAAGAAGAGACGAGTGCGTCGTGTCAAGAGACAAAAGACGCGCGATGACGACAGTCCGCTGCCGGACTTAGAGGAATTTGATCTCAAGAGCTTAGTCGATAACCCAGAGAATAATATGGAAATAGCACCCACCGTAACGAGTGTAGATCTCATCAATATACTGAAGGATAATCTTAGTAAATACGCGAATACTGAGAGAGCGTTAGACGACGAAGAATTGGACGGTGCTACGAGCAGCCTTTGTTTGACAAAGGCTGTCATCGACGCGTTTAGTCAGAATGACGTCATCGATCTCGTTAAGCATAATTTACTAGCTCGTTTAAGTTAAAGCTTTCCCCGTATTAACATACGTGCTCAAAGAGCTATTTTATTAATGTAAGTATAAGTACAGTTTTGATTGATATCACAATACATATATTCGTAAGGAATAATGATACATAATTATTATGTATTTTAAAGAATTTTTTAGACTAAGTGAAAATTATGAGGGCGATATTGCAATAAATATAATTTATGTGATGACTTTTTTTCTTTTCTTGAATTTTTTTTAAGTTTCGGTTCTATTACGTTACTAAAAAAATATTTGATTGTGTCAATTCAGAGTTCAGACAAGTATACAGTTGGGTACAGGGCTAGGATCATAGAAATCTAAATAACAAGACACTAGAAGTCGTAAGCGCGCGTGACCTTGTCGCCACTCAGGTGACTTTCACATCACCAGCTGTGCCACCAGTGTGTTCGTCACAGTTCAGTTGCTCTGGAGACGTATGTGTGTAAACATGGTGTGTTTCAGCATTTCCCATTGCGGAAATTCTTCCACAAGTTGTAATTATACTAATAAAGGAATAATATTTCATCGGTAAATATTTTTTTTTATAAATAATGCCGTTTTTCCTTAAAATTATAATTATATTTATAAGTATTATTACGAGTGTCACCATAGTAATCGAAATAACAATGAATGACACAGTCGAGCATTCTTATTATCACGTTTAACACAAATTTCAACCTTATTAGAGCAAAAAGAAACAAAACGTCTCATATACTTAGGGATGTTATTCTAAAATAAACCGTAAATTCGTGCGTTAGGATACATATTAAAAAGCTTAATTTAATATTTAAGTTAGTTTTCACTAAAATCAAGCAGTCCAATAAAAGGCATAGTTTACTTGTGTGTACTGTTTAGCTATCGGTTTAAATGTGTTGATTTTGGCGACAGCGGTTTTCATACGAATTATGACATTATAGCACTTCTATGTTTCTTGTTATTTAGATTTCTATGGCTAGGATATTGAATAAGAATGGTCGTTCAAAAATAGTATTTAATATAATTTATTAACTTATTATACTTTATAAGACGTTCAGTTTTCTTTATTCACTTTATTAAGTTTTATATAAGTGCGGTAGTAGAAATCACTAAAGAGTATAACCATAAAGAGATTTTGAGGAATGAGGATATAGGCGGGCGGTCGTGGGAACGGACAATCCGGTGCCACTGCGAGGACGATAAAGTGGATCAGTAATATTGTGAACTGCACCTGAAAATAAAAGAAATCGAACATTGGACTAAAAAAATAGTTATACCATATACTAAAAGCTATATCATCATTAATCATTAATACATACAAATAAAATCGATGTATTGTGGAAATTTCCAATTCATTAATTTTTCGATTCTATAACAACGAATTCTGATTTTAATTGTTACGTATTTTTATCCATAAAAATAAGTAAATAAAAATACGTAACAAGGAAAAACACCTCGCGTTCTTGACCCGTGTCGTATCTATTTATTTTGGGAAAAAGGTGTCAATGTATTATAATACACTAGCTTTCCGCCCGCGGCTTCGCCCGCTTTGTCTAAAACATAATAAATTATATACTAAAACCTTCCTCTTGAATCACTCTATCTATTAAAAAACCGCATCAAAATCCGTTGCGTAGTTTCAAAGATTAGGGACAGAGAAAGCGACTTTGTTTTATACTATGTAGTGATAGTGATTTATTAGATACCAATTAATTAGTTAGGTACAGAACTAATATGGAATTACAGTGGCTTGTTTACATCGCACCGCATGCAAATGCCAAGACGTATTTTTGAAAAAGTTGCCCAATATTGGTTATTTAATTAATTTAACAACACAATTTAGCAAGTGTTAATATAGTATTGGTTTTAGGCATATTGTGATTCGTGTGCGTAATCGCTCACATTTTTGTACCTAATTTTTACATATTCATGTAGAATAACATTACTTAATATGTAACAATTAGCCGTGAGAATCTGTAAATGGCTTATTGTATATATTATGTGACTATTTTAAGAATACAGCTGTAGATTCTCTTTAAATATAAATAAATAGTTCATAACAAAAATAACGTAATTTCAAAAATATTCATAATAGTAATTGCGTTAGATTTACAAGATATAATACGAAGAAATTCTATGAGTATAAAATGGGGATGGTAAATAATTTAACTCAATATCTCTTGTTATTCTTTAAACATTTTAAATAAATGATAGGTACTCACTATTTGTAGTTGTGTGACGTGTTTCTTCCACCAAACAGATTTCTTGTACGATTCGTTACATGTCGTCAGCAAATAGTACGAGTACATAACGATGTGGACGAACGAGTTGATAGGAACCAACATTGTCATATGACCACCTGTTGCATACAAAATTATTCATTGCATAAAATTATCTTCAAATTTTAGTGATAATTAGCGAATTTGACACCATAGTCTCGATTGTTACAAAGAATTCGCGAGTTAGAATAAAGGTAACTTGTATTAGTTTCGACACATAAAACATTATTCTTGTGATATCTTTACATTCCTATTGAACAATTTTTACGATACATATTAAGTCACTTGAGGTATACTAAAGTTCAAAATGTCTAGAGCCCCTGGTGTCCTAGAGGCTACAAGAGACTATTTTACGTGGGTACTATTAGATTATTTTACCTTATTAAAATATGCTATGAAAAACTGAGAAAACGCTAAAAACACCAAAGGTACCTACTGAAGGACATTTACTATTTATTAGTAGCTAGCTGTAAATAGCCTATAGCCTTCCTCGATAAATGGGCTATCTAACACCGAAAGAATTTTTCAAGACCAGTAGATAGAAGATCGGACCAGTAGTTCCCGAGATTAGCGCGTTCAAACAAACAAAGAAACTCTTCAGCTTTATAATATTAGTATAGATGTTTCAAGCTAAGAAACGTAGGTACCTCAATAAATTCAATAACAAGACAATGATATTCTGTTAATATTCAACGGAATTATAGCCGATCAAGATAGATACTATTTATATATCTTATGTTTATTCAGGTCTAATAATGACCTATTCAATTTAAATGAAGGAATTGTTTAAGGGCAATATTATGTGGCAGAAATTTTGAGGAGAAAGTTATTTGTTAAAGCCAGTGTTTGTCAAGAAAACATGCAAACGACCAGTAAAAGTTTTGTTTTTAATGATTTAATAAAATTTGATTTACCTGGCACCCATTTGACCATTCCCCAGGCGACGGCGACCATACCAAAGTGATGGTATACGTGGAGGAATGATACTTGATTTTGTTTCTTTCTCAATACGAAAAACACCTAGAAAGTTTATTGATTATTATTAGAACTTAAACTAATTTAGAAGGCTTCTGAGGCGTATTGGTTTTAGATCCAATTTTCAAAATAATAACAAGACAGGCAATTAAAATAATTAATTTTCCAGCAAATCAAGAAGTCTAGGTGAAGAAATAAATGTTTGAGTTTGAATCTTTTAATTAATCTGTAATCTAGATATCGAAGACCTTATCCATGAACACAACATTATCGGGGATACAAAAGCGCAGCGCCTACATTGGCGAACAGGTTTTTGGTCATCTGGCTAATGATCGCGACGCGAAGGGGGTTTATATGAGTAATTCGATCTGTAAACGCACAGATGGACCTCGCCACGGTTGGAGAGACAAGTAGAAGAACTCGACGCCACGCTTAGGCGCGAAACCTGGAAACTTTTGGTATCAAAGGCCAAGATTCGCTTCGCCATTGAAGTAAGTAATTGTTCAATAATGTTATAATAACATTTGGCTAAGATGTCAGTTCTTACCGTATCAAGCAAATCGATAACTTTTATAATGAAATATCCGTAGCAAACTTTCCAGGCGTAGTCAATACTGTGAGGTCCGTTGTCCACTGGGTGGCAAACCAGGGAGTAATTAGTTAACCATCCAAGACGTAGGCTCTAAAAATGAGAAAGAAATACGAATGCACGGATTGATATAATAATGTTAAAATAAACATTTCTCTTATTGAAGGAATGCACATTGTTAAATTAAAGGATAATATATTAGGTAAGTAACATTTCTTAAAAATATTAATTATAAAATAACTATATAAAGGAATTTTGCAAGTTTTTAATGACTTTATAGTTTTTGATGAAGAACATGTTGATTACTATTTACTATAAAAAAAGAAGTTAGTATTTACTTACATAGTAAACCACATATGCACAGAATGCTATCTGAAATGCGTTATATATTGCTATAACATTCCGCAGATCGTATGCTGGTCGGTCCTTCATATAGTTGGGCAACCATTTCAATACAGTAAATAAATAGAATATTATTAATGCTAAGGCAGGCCATGGCGAACCAATTAGGAACCAGTCTCGTGTCCTTTCATCTAAAAATAAATAAAAAAGGTAGATTTTATACGCAATTTAAATGTTGATCCTGTTTTATTCCGTGACAGAACCTTAATTTCTATAAAAACACTTAATTTTTTAGTTTTACATTTCTAAAATATATTTTTATAAATAAAGTTATTTACTCACCAGCGATATCTTCATTTAAATAATGGTATAACTTAATTGATCCCTTTATAATAAGCGCCATATCTATCTAACCAAAAATATAATATGTTAACAGCCTAAAACACAGCCAAGTATCCCGCTGTTCATTTCAATTCTGATCAAAGGGGACATTAGTATTCAACATTATTATTAATGTATACAGTGGATTTACCCTTCTGGACTCGGTGATACGTAAATCAATATAATTCAATTATGAATAAAAAGAAAGAAAAAAAATCAGGTCAACGGTTAAACTTTTTTATAGTTATATCTATGACAAAAACCCTCAAATTCCTTGTTTTTGCACATCGAGAATAGGTTTTATAGTATAAATTTAAATTAATATGTAATAATCAAAGTTAAACAGGATGACATTCAAAGAGTAGGTACTAAAAGTTTCCATTTAAAGAGTAGGTACCAGCGGTCTGCCCCGGCTTCGCTCGTGATACATAATACGAGTAGGTGTAGGCTAGATCACATTCAATGGTAAAATAATTTTTGTAATCGGTACAGTAGTTTCTGAGATTAGTGTGTTCAATCAAAAAACTCTTCAGCTTTGAATTATGGATTTTTAAAGTAGTCAATAACCCTTAATTATAATTTTCGTATCTTTATGCTAAGGTTGTGAAATTTAATAAACAAACACATTGTGTATTTGGATGATATTTATTAGGTAGTTCAGATATGTTTCTATAGTTCATAAAACATTATATGTTTACAATTTATACATTATTTTTTAAAAGGGAATTCCGGATGTTGCTCAACACCTCGGAAGAAAGCGAAATCACAAATACGGCCATCTTCTCCCTGATCCAAGCTTCTTAGCTCATTGAACTCTGCCTCATTAAGCTCAAAGTCCCATACACTGATGTTCTGAAATAAATATTGTAATTTTATGACTTCTTTATCACTAGGTATTTTATATAATTAGTAGTTTTAAAATATTCTACGTTAGATACTCGCAGTCTGTGAGTCTGCTCCAGCTTCGCCCGTGGTTATATATCACGTACATGCAACGGGTGGCGGTTATAGTTTGTTTAAAATCGGTCCAGTAGTTCCTGATATTAGCGCGTTCTTTAATTAACAAAAGTATAGGAAAGTATTCAAACGTTTGCCTATTAATTACTTTAAATAAAATAATATACTACACTGGTTGTGTATATTTTCCCAACAAAAATAAATAGAAGTATTGTTTAAATAAGTAGTATGCAAAATCTTACCTGTTTAATCCTTGTAGGGTCTGTGCTTTTAGGAATGGCTGCCACACCGTGCTGCAGTAGGTATCTTAATAAAATCTGGGCTGGAGTGCGATTATGTTTCTTGGCTATTTCCTTCACTGCCGGCAGGTCTAGTTGACTCGGGTACTCCCGCCTATATTGTAAATGCTTATTAGTAGTACAACAATCCTTATCATAATTGTTAGGATTTAGTTTTTCTCCTAAGTAGGCACATCATCTTCTATGTATATCATTATACACTAGGTAGTTACATCTTTTCTTAATAGTTATTAATATGTGCATGCAACTCATACCTACAAAATAATGTATTGCTTCATTTTACATCAATCGTAAGGTCCATGTCCTTGTGATGTAAAATCTAGTCTTTGTTATTCGTAAAAAACTACGAAATGAAATCTTAGTAACTACCTTACATATTATATTCTGTGCCAATTGTAATTTCAATAGAATTACATAACAACGATTACAGAATGACGAGTAGGTACTATGTATTACTATTTAAATTAGAATTATAAAATTTGATATGAAGTAAATTTAAACGTACCCAGTTTTGGTAGACAGCATATCAGCAAGAGCTTTGGAGCCTAATGGTGAGTAAGCTACAATAGGTATTCCTAAACGGTTGGCTGCAGCTATGAGAGGTTTTTGTTGGCATAAAATATGCACCTCCACTTGAAGACATTCCGGTTTTGCTATTTCACACAAGCGTTTTAATTGTTCTTCATTCATATTAGACACTCCCAAATGACGGACTTTACCAGAATCCTTTAATTTTTGCATTGCCTGCGAAGTGAAAATACAAAATATTATGTTACTTATCTTATAAGCTTGCTATTTTTTTAACAATTAGTTGCTATGTAAATCTTACTTAAAAGGGTTTAGATGTTTTTAAAGAAAACTTCCCCTGGTCCGCAAATTTTATTTGTCAGTCTAGTGACGCTCTTAGGTTCAACGCTTATATTAGTATCTGAAATGTCTTTTATGATAACTTGTTTTTCAGATTTTTGTGTCGTTTTGTTCACAGTTCGATTAGCGGATAGTTCATGTGGAGTGGATTGTTTGATAAACTCATTTGGCATTTGTAGTACTATAACATTATTACGCTTGAATCGATTGGGATTTTTATTTTTTTTCGTTTTGAATTTATTACGTATATTGCACATCATTATATATGCAGCATTATGTTTATTTGGTTGTTTCCCTTGTGTTTTATTTAAATTTAAACTAAGAATGCTTTGCAATGAAGAAATTTGTGACAATGATCTCGATAAGACAAGTGATATTATCTCGAGACTATGATTCGACTTTGCATTATCCTGACTTGAAAAGTTGCTAGATGTACGTGCAGATTTTACCGTGTCATGTTCATTATTTATTCTTTGTGCAGCGAGCGATCTTTGATATTCCTTACATGTATAACTTTTCACATTTCGTTTTTTGTTAAAGCACGGGAAAATATGATTAAAAATGTTCTTTCCATTCCGTTTTTCACGCGAGCACATATTGGAAAATTCCGCTGCGCTGCACTGATTATTTCCTTTAAAATTTTTCTGTGATTCTTTCAATCCATGCTTGCTTTGTTTCTCACATAAAATGAGTTTATTTTTTGAAAGATAATTATTGTTGTTCTTGCGCATTTTGTTTTCTAGGCTTTGATTTTCTCAATCTCAATTATTCGGCTACTATCGTCTATTACTTTATTAGATGCATTAAGAGGATGAAGAAATTAGTTTAAAGTTGAGAAATAGTATGAAAAATACATCTAACATTTTTATATGCAACACGCATCATTGTTTTGAGAACTTTGGTATACAGTTTAGGCAATTTTTTATTTTTAAGACTGCCCCGAAGTCGCATTATACTTAAAAGTGATGCATCTACATGAATTGGATAATTGCTGCTATTTTTAGAATGTAAATCAATGCTATCGAACGAATTAGCAGCAGGTTCGACATGAGCGCAGTACTCTGGTATTTCTATAAACTTGGTGATTTTTGGTAATTGATCTTCACCACCACCACAGCAACAAGGACACATGAATTTGGGAATTAAATTAGTCCAAACTTTGTTTTCCGTAATGTCTACTTGTATTCTCTGCATAGACGTCGATCTTGTTAGTGTTGTGGTTTGTGCTGTAATAGGTACATTCTCACTTATGTTTGTTTTATTTTCTGGTTCTATGTCCTCTTTTGTTATGCTTCTTACATTAAAAATCTCGCTGCTATCGATTTTGTTTAAGTTATTTTTTGTTTTATGACGAAAAATAGGCGATTTGTATATTTTCGTCCATGAAAAATAATCTTGATTCAGATTTGGATAATCTTTGTGTTTTATATCTGTTTTAGTATTTTTCTTCTTATTAGCCATTTCTAATTGCAGGCATTTTTTTGATGAACACATTGGGTAACTGCACTCTTTGTATATTTCATCATTTCGATAACTATTTACAATATTTTTTTCGTCATATTGTAAGTCGCATTTTTCTATTTCACCACAGCGCATACAGTGAAATAAGGACACTCCCATTATATAAAGATTTATCGTTTGCCTTGTTTTAGTAAAGATAAGTGATATTAATTTAAATACACTGTAATTTAATTTTTGATGGTTATTAGCCTAAACATAAACTTTATTGAATAATATTGAAAACTAACGTTGTCACGTAGCATAGTCAAAAATATAGACTTAAATGTACATATAAACTTCTTGGATCTGCTAATTACTATCATACAGAGATAATTTTACGTTTGGTATTTGTAAAATCTTTAGTAAGTCGACGGAGGTTCCAAACACATATTTTGCTATATAATTACTATTATTTTTTGGGTATAACCTTTACTCAACTAACCTTCCAAGTACTAACGATATCTGTCGTGAGGTCAACCTTCATGCTTCCATCAGGGTTTTTAGGGTGCAGATCACCAGGCACATGTTCAAAAGAAAACGGTACATGCATAAGATACATGTCAATGTATTCTAGTCCTAAATCGTTATAAGAAGCCAGAAAGTACTCTTCAACAAGCTCCGGTCGATTTCCTGGAAAAAAATACAAATTATAGTATGAAGTAATGTGTTGCTCTAGGTAGAGCCACAAACATGTTTCTTCATTCTTAAGATTATGTATCTAATTAATCATTAATGTGCATACCTCCAGGGGGTAACTTGGTGACTATGAAAAGATCTTTCCTTTTGTCGTCGTCATCTCCAATCCAGCGCTTTAGTGCTTTACCTATAGTCGCTTCATTTTCATAAGCTCTTGCGGTATCGATATGTTTGTAACCAGCATTCAGCGCTGCATCAACAGCTTTTTCCAACACCTCATCTGAAGTCTAAAGAATGTAATTTTTTATTCAAATGGTCTGGTTGTTTTTGAATCTATGATAAAAATACATTGCTTAACGATTCATAGTTTACTTTCAATCAATTTTTATTTCCGGTGGAATAACAACTTTAAATTTTTTGTTTCGCCTAGTAGTTCTTTGAAAAATAAAAATAAATATATAACTCGTAGTTAAGTACAAAAAAATATTTCTCAAGATAAGTTATATTTATGTTTTAATAATACCTATAGAGATTAACTACCTAGTACCTAAGCTTCTAGTGAGTTATGTAACTAGGTATTTTCTTTAATTTTTGTGAATATTTTTTTAAAATACCTACCAACTTAGTACTGCAACGCGTAGTATTGAGTACCTTAATTCTTATAATACCTACCTGATAATCTTGGTACCTGATAGGTAGGTACAAAAACTTATTTATAGCAAAAACTTGTTTGATTTTTTCTTGTCCTATTCAACCTTCAAGCAAGCGTAATGAGGCATTTTTATTATTTTTATAATTACTGTATTATTGTGTCAGATCAAAAGAAAATTAGTGCAACCTCAGGCTAAATTATAATGAATGCATCAAATCAAGGATTTAAGGCAAAATGCAGCATTGCATACAAATAATATGCAGTCAGTTAAATGACGTAAATGTCTGAATCAATGCTATCGGTGTCATCCTCAAATGTATGTAATGATGTTGATGTGAACGGAAAGTGGTCTCAAGATAACAAGTGTCGTGCGTCAACATCCAGAGGTCTGTCTGGCTCCAGTGGAGGAGACTGCGATGACAGCGAAACATATTCCTTCTGCAGCGGCAAATGTTCTTGTGGTGCAGACAACGCCTATGTATCAGAATGCTGCGAGAAACCAATAATAATCATCGATTCTGCTTGTAAACTGCACAAAACGAAATGGGATCTATTCAAAAGTTATTTAAAACGACGAATGAAATTGAAAAGCCGAGATGCGAAAATCTCAAACTCTAAACAAAAAACATTTGAAAAAATGAATAACATAAATTCCCCTAAAAATAATGAACGGGAAATTATTTCTGAACAAAAACAGGAAAATGTGTGAATATGATTCAAATAAAATTACCTAAAGACCACTTTATCTTTCACTCTATAATATGTAGGTACGTAATATCATACTTAGACGGTATAAACTCTATAATAATATTATACATATCGTGGTAAAATTTTTGTACTCGCTCCTCATCTCTTAATTTAATCATGTAAGTACGTAAGTACCTAAGTAGAAGTACCGTTAATGCTCACCATTGTTTGTATTTTCACATGGGCTAGTTTACACACTGGACATCTAAAGAAATAAGAAAATGCCAAAGAACAAGACTTTAAGCTAATTCAACTGTAGGTTCTTCTATTTAAATGAAACAAAAATGACAGAATAAAATGAAGAGAAGGAAGGAAACTATACTCCAGTATAAACTTATAGCTGTAGTTAGGTAGGTACTATTTATTTATTTAGTGTATTATTTTTGTTATCATCTGCTCATTTTGCAGGCCGGAGCCGACCAAGTGATAATTTACAGTCTAACTTCAATACTGTTAAATGCTATGTGTATAATTTATTCCATTAGAAGCTTATTGATTACTTTGTACATTCTTAAATACACCGTTAGAATAATCGCTTCAACTACCCATTTATCTGACATCTTTACCTATATTTAACTAGGTGAAATTCCGTTTGTGTTTTTAAAATGAAAATAAGTAGGAAAATAGATTTATTTACTTATAATATATACAAAAAGTTTTAATTGAACAAAATAAAATAGTAATGAAAAATATAAACAATAATTAACTCTACATAAACTTACTTGCCACGTTCCAAATCCGATTCTGGGCATGCGGTCTCCATTATCAAGCACAAAATATTCTGGTACAGACATGATTTGTTAGTAAATAACAAATAATAAACTTTGGTATGTAAACAGCAACAGTAACTAGACAGACGTGTAGAGCCGTTGGTCGCCCGGCGGAGTCTCTGTCGGAGGAGTGAGGAGTGAATGCAACCTCGATACAGGTTTTAAATTGTTGAAATTGAGTTGCACTCGAGGTATAAAGCCTGTTGAAAATTACTATAATGCAATACATAAAAATAAAATCTATTCAATACCTAGGTACCTACCTAGTACCTACTACCTACTTCTAACTTATTCAAAGTGCGGTTAGCTGGGGACCACAGAAATATAAAAAAAAGATATTTCATTAATTAAATAATTTTTTTTTAATAAATATTTATTAATTATTATTTTTGTTTATTTAATAACAATTAAACCACATCGAATCAGACCCTGAAAAATGAAAGGGTTCTATTCCTGAGCATACTCAAGCGTAAGAGAAAAAAAAGACTCGATTAGTAAAGTATTTCGGTCGCTATCGTGTTAACAAGAAAAAGGATCAGCACATACAGACACACGGACGTCCAAGACAGAACTTTTTTAAACTGTTTTTTAACTAGTTTAAATAACAAAAATGACATCAAAAATATCATGAACGTTAAAAATAGTGTTTTTTCTTAATATATGTGTGTATGTATTATCTTACAAGTGCAATGTATGATACATAAAGACATTTTAAGTTTGAAAAATCAGATGTTTTGCGCGAAGTGACAGTAGTACCCACCTCAACGCTTCGCTTATGAGGCGTGCAATATAAGTAAACGTAATTATCTATTGCATGTCGTTTTTTTCTGCGAATAAAAATCCGGAATTATACAGGGTGTCCCACTGTTGGTATACTAAGCTCAAAGGAGGTTATAGTATTGCATACGCTGAGTACGTAAAAAATACTTATAAAATTCCAGACGCATTTTTTTTTCAAATAGATGAATTCTTAAAACTCTATGTGTACACCCCTAACAAGCAACCCGCCTAACTTTGCCACCAGCAAGTGAGCTATCGTTTAAGATTATGTTTTCATAGATAAAATGTTCACATTAGAGAAGCGGTATATGCCGGCTGCGCGAAGCTAGAGAAGAAAACATGGATTTTCAGGAAAAATTTAGCAAAAAATTTTTGACGTAATTTTTTTGTTTAAGTATTTTTTACGTGATCAGTGTATGCAAAACTACAAGTCCCTTCGCGCTTAGTATACCAATAGTGGGACACCCTGTATATGTATAGTGTGGTAAATTCAATGCTAAATAGTTAATAGGTGATTGTAGTTTTTGTGTGTCCCTTGATTTGTAGAAAATACCGTTTAAATTGTAACCATCTATTTAAACTCCGAAGCATAAAGGCGAAGCTTTTTTTGTCCGTTTCTATTTGAAAGAGCCACAACAATAAAATAATGTGACACTCGAAAAACGGATTTAGTGGTTGCACAATCAGTTGATGATATCTTAATAGAGATATAATACAATAGTAGTTGCTTGTATTATTAAGATAATTGTTATAAATGCCTTGTTTGTTTATAAATTACGATAAGTGAATTACTTTGGTCTAGATAGTTATATACTGGTTATTGTTGTACTAAGTACAACAAGTACTAAGTAACTAAGTGTATATATAGGTTTTTGTTGTACTAAGTTTATATTTTACCACTTATGTTTTTGATGATCAATTATTGTCTAGTTAGGCATGTTAGCGTAGGCTTGTATAATTAAATGAAGAGAAAAGGTAATTATGTAGTTGGACATATTTCAAAATGAATATGTAATTCAAAACTGGATGCTTTCGTGTTAGGTATCTTATGTCCTGATAAGAGCATCTCATTTACCTACGGTAGATCAGGTGATGGACCTACTCATAATTAGGTAGGTACTCGAAAAATATTATCGAACTTTTTGTAAAGAATGGAAGAAATTAAGTTCCTTCGAAAATTGTCACCTACTCGGACATTTTTCACTACCTACCTGGTCCACAATTTTATTAATTCTTCCTATTTTTATTTTGTATGGGAAACCTTAAAAATACCAAAATAATATTTTTTAACACAAAAAAGTATTAAAAATTAAAATTTTCCCTAAAAATTTTAAAGATTTTTATTTTAAATCGACTCATTTATCGTGGTGTAAAAAAATGTACCTATCACATCGAAAGTAAAATGTCACAACCACAGCAACATTTATAAAATTTGGCGCATCTACCCACGATTGTAAAATGATACCAATTATGAATTATATCTACTGATGGAAGACTATAATAAGAAGAATGATTTTACCCGTATTCTTCGCTGTTTGGTTTTAAGTGTAACAAAAAGAAATGAAAGCACACACCCAAATTATTAGGTACATTTATAATAGGTATTTTACAATGTTCAGAAAATTGCATAATTTATAAAATAATTGAATATAATGTAGGTATCTAATATTTCATACAATGTGGAACATAATAATTTGATCTTATAATCCCATATCATTTTACAAGTCAATTTATTCGTTCACAAAAGTAAAATAATCTAAATTACAAATTAATTTTCTCACATGCCCTTAAAGTAATAACATTCTTTTGTGTGTAAACAGTATCAATTTCCTATTGAAGCCTGCGTATGAATGAACCGACGTCACAACACTCGTGAAGTCATTGGTGCGTGATACCATCGATGTAACCACTGATAAGACACAATAGATATCAAAATTAAGGGATGCGACCCTATTTAAAACATCTGTATTTGAGGCGGGTCTTTTTGGAGCCCCTCCCTTTATATATGTACATTTCGAAATGTATAAGGGATGACCCAGCAATTTATCTCGTTTAGTCATGGATCTTTCACCCGCGCAGTCCAGTTCTAAGTGCAATTCTGATTTTAGTATAGAGAGGATATTGAGTGATGATTCGAGTAGTAGAGAAGTTAGCCAAGCACCCAGTTGGTTGTGCTGCACGAGGTACCAGCCGCCGCGGCTACCACGTTAGTACCTGATTACAATAAAAATATATGTGCGAAATTGTTGCTATGGAATTGAATAATTTATTACACCCTGTAATGAGAGTCAAAAGATGTATACTATATCCGAATCGTGGTTTAAAGTGTACATGTAAAATTAGAAATATCGGACACATATTATATGTTCCGATGTTTTATAATTTAACTCAATAAAAACAATCTATAGTAGTAGGCGGGTCCACATAGAGCAAGCAGCCTCGCGAAGCAGCTCGGTGATGGTCGTATGTAGTGGCAGTGGTCGAGTAAAGCGGCGGCACACGCGCTTAACTCGGGAGCCTAATGAAAGTGTTACAACCACAAGAGATATTGTTATGATTATTTTTTTTTAATTTACTCTCCACCTGTACGAACTTACGAAGACCCTTCTATCTCCCAATTAAGCTTTTCGTACGCTAGTCAGAGAACCTGCATGAAAATTTAGCAATTTTTCAGTGTAATTAGAATCTTTCTTCCTCGAATCTAGCGTCATTGTTCGCGGCTACATTATTATACAGAAATAGACAGTAATAATATTTTAAATTGACCAGGAACCACGACAGCGTGTCGGTCACGTCGGTCCGGTCGGCACGCGAGGGTTCCCTTCACGGCCTCGCAGGCAGCGGCGCTGGAGGCCGCGTACTCGCGCTCGCCATATCTCGCACCGCCTGCGCTACGAGCATTGGCTGCGGCCTTGCAGTTGAGAGATGACCGAGTAAGTCAATATAATAAATAATGTAAAAAGTTACATAGAACTTTATTAAGTTGTCAGTGATTTATTAAATGTTTTAAGAACTTAATGCTCCAATAATTATGCAATTAAAGTTCTGAAGCGGCTTCACCAGTTGTACCTATACATAGCACTCCGGGATCACGTACAAATCTAACGATGGAATATTTTTTGAAATCAGACTCGTAGTTAATGAGATTAGCGCGTTAAATCAATCAAACAAACTCTTCAGCTATATAATATTAGTATACAATATGTAGGTAAACGTATTTCACTTTTATATCTCATTTATTTTGTTTTCAGATTAAAATATGGTTCCAAAATAGGAGAGCTCGCGAAAGAAGGGAAAAGAGTGGCAATATACAACCACCACAAAGCGTAGCTTTACCATCGACTAACCAAAGACTTCCTTTGCCAAATGGATTATGGCTTACTCCTTCTGGGAAAGATCAAGACATGCTATCTACAGGTGCAGGCCCTATATTTCGGAAAAATGTAGAACCACAAAGAATAGACTTTGTTAAGAACCTTTACGCTCGTGCTGACTCTGAAAGTGACTCCAATGATAGTAGTTATGAAGCAACTGTAGATGTTGAAGCTATCGACTGATAATAATCGTATAAGCAACGTATAAATTATATATGTATTAGCTATAGGATATTATACAGGTGATAATTTATGATGTTCAAAAGACATGTTGTCGTCGAAAGTTGGAGTTGATACGAAAATTGTCATCAGACAGTTTTCTTAATTTACCATTCTAAATTAACTTTCATTCAACTATAAAATATGAAGTATAAAAAGTAGAATTCACATAGAATTAATGAACTTTTAATCTGTTTATAGGATGTAAAATGAGTTGATTGTATATTATAGTCTGTGATAGAAATTTAAAGTGTTTTATAGTCAAATAAATATTATTGAATTGTATTTTGTTGTTTTAATATCGTTTACAACATGGTTATGGCTAATTAATCAGGACAGCTTGAGTAAATGATAAGACACTACTACGAGTCTACGACTTTATCAATAAATATAATTACAACTCTTATGTAACCCTTGTGAGTTGTGTACAGGAAATCAAATCAAAGTGTAAAATGATTTCGCCTATAAGAATATTTTCACACATTCACAAATATAGCATAGCGCATTTCAAAAGGCACTAATAATTATTGTGTTCTTCGCATTTCGCAAATGTGCATTTTGCAAAGTGCTTATTTTTAGTAGCAATTTTATTATAATATTTATGTTTGTGTAATAGTTATAAGAGCACTTTTTTTTAGTGGTTAAATTTTAGGTATCATCTGTTTCGTACCAACCCCGAAATAGGTATATGATAATAAAATGAATTATATTGTTAGTCATTAGTCAATACCGCATCGGGTTAATCCTGTAAAAATAATTGATGTATGTAATAATAAATAAATAAATAAAATAATTATATGTCTATTTTAGATATTTAAATGATATGAAAAAAAGAAGTGGCACCCACTGTGCACCCACCCATATTCGTTTAATCGTGACTACGGCATAGGACTACGGTCTTGTGTACATAACAATTAAAAAGTGAATTATCTTAATGCTGGTTTCTATAGCAACGAGAATTACGACCTTACCTAGAGGTAATATCATCGTATAATCGTAAACACATACAACACAACTTACAATACACTGAGATATGTATGTATGTGTAGTACGCTTATTAACAATAACAACCTATATACTAATATTATAAATGCGAAAGTTTGTGAACATAATATGAGTTAGGTAGGTGTATAAATATATACTTGATTTTGCGCCTGGTTAATCCGCAAGTGTTGTCTTGCGGCACTGATAGATATATTATCAAATTATGTATTCAATCTATTGAGGTATTATTATAGAGAGGACACCACGAACAAAATCTGTGCAACAAGCGCGGCGCGGCGAAGCGGGCCGGCTAGTGAGTCATACACTTTGTAGATATTCTGCCTCTTATTACTTATAAATTTAAACCAATCAATCTAACAAATAAATATTGTTTATCGTATTAAAAATATGAATAAAATTATCAATTAAAATCAATCAATATAACAAAAAAAAAAATGGTTTGAGACGATTGACTCTAACTCGTGTTACAAATAGTTTAGTAGCGATGGCGCCGATGCCCTCTCTTCTCTAGTACGTAGAGAGGCTCTGGTAAAGGTAGATCAGCCCTATGAAGATTCTCCTTAATTTCAACTTAAGCAATGTTTAAAGTTTAAACTCTCAAATCACTATTTTGATTAATTCATCTTGATGGCATCATAACAGTTTCGGAAATAGACTAAAACCGTTTCCTAAGCCTTTACTTTTTTAACTCTGATAATAAACAATAATAAACAGTTTTTGCGCTTTCTGATCCCAAGTTACTTATTAAACTTTTTTTAAGTCCCTACCAGAGAATGAATCCAGATGCGTTCATCGCTCAAACATTACCGAGACTTTTCGCATAGATCGTGAATTTTAAGGAAATAGTTCAAGGATTTAAATTTTTTCTTACTCATTTCATAATTAATCCATCAATATACAGTATTATTCGGCTACAGTGTACACTGTTGCAAGCGTGATATGAGGGCGATACACTCACTGGCTTCTAACGCATACAAAATGATGTCATGGATGTTTATTCAACCATAATTGGCGTTTATACAATATAAAATAAGTAAGCAGACTCGTAGTTTTTACACACATTTTTTACCAGTTATTATACTTTACCAAAGGATAATAAAAAAAAAACATTAAAATCCTATTAGGCGTTACTTAAAGTATAGTAAGTAAAAATTAGCGAATGATTTTCCTTATTTACTCGTAGGGTATATACATATTTATTGTACTGAATATCAAGATAATCGTTATAATACGTTGTATATTGTATTTTCTAAAATTTAAATGTATGTGATATATATATGACTTATTGTATTGCAATACCTGCATAAGGTTGCTTATATGTATTGGGATGCAATAAATGATTTGAATTTGAATTTTTACTTCTTTGTGTAAGCTTCCTCTGCGTACTCCGATGATAAAAAAAAAATATTTAGAAGAATGCGCAAGAGTTATTGGTACGGGAGCTATTAACGTTTTAAAAAAAGTCATTTTAGTATAGTTGGGTTTTTGATATACTGTTTCTCTTGCTATTTCGGTTAGAGTCCGGGCTGTCTGGCTGGCGGTAGTGGTTGCGTTTATTAGTGCGCACAGGAAAATATCCGTAATTTAAAGTCATTTATTAACGCGTAATTTTTAATCTTTTGCCTTTAGATAGATCCATCAGACATAAATTTGTTATTGCAAGACGTTTTTTTCGTTGTTAAATAGGTGCCATACGCAATTTTTTATTTCAAAATCATTAAAATGTCATCGAAATAAGTGAAATTACATCAACATGATTCCGCTTAAAAGGTAAGTAATAACTTTATTACTTATATTATATTATACTTTTTTAATACTTATATTGAATAATTAGTAAACTAATATTTTTAATAGATGGTTTCATATTTATAACACTTTTGGGTATTAATATGAATTTGATGATAGTTGGTTTTTATCAAGTTTACATTAACGTCCTATTTGAGGTTCGTTGGGAAAAGGAGGCACCATGGTAGATTGTTGCTAAAAAATTGTAAATGGTAAAATGAATATTATACATAGTATATCCTTCACGGGGACTCATGTTGATGGAATTTCACTTATTTCGATGACATTTTAATGATTTTGAAATAAAAAATTGCGTCTGGCATCTATTTAACAACGAAAAAAACATCTTGCAATAAAAAAATTATGTCTCATGGATCTATCTAAAGGCAAAAGATTAAAAATTACGCGTTAAAAAATGACTTTAAATTAAGGATATTTTCCTGTGCAGATAAGATGCGCACTACTAAACGCAACCACTGCGACCAGCCAGACAGCCCGGACTCTAACCGAAATAGCAAGAGGAACAGTATATCAAAGAACCAACTATACTAAAATGCTCTCTTGTCAACGTTGGTAGCTCCTATACGATATGTAGTCGAATGTATAATTTTGACTACCAGTTTACCCTATCCAATAAAATTTTCTATCAAAAATTAGAACACTTGTTCTACAAGTGTTCTAATATAATATAATATAAATAATTATATTATGTAAGATTTATAATATTTCAAGATATTTCGCTCTTGACATTCAGTGCGGTTAAGAGGTCAAGATGGTATGATATTATGCATTATTTCATTCACAAGGATTAAATTACGGATAAAATGAAACCATATAATTTATTACAAACATTTATTACTTCCACAGATTTAATTTAAAAATTGTACAAATAAATTGTTTGAGCTTATTGTCTAGATTTAAAATGTTAGGGTACTACGTGTTCGGTGCTTGTGTGTCGCTATCTTCCTCCATACACGTGGCCTTGCTGAGAATCTCGTAATGGTTGGCTTCCTCTTTGGGCGGACTTGTGTCGTCTAAGCTGTACCTGTTGAATATAAAAATATATATATATCAATTAGTTACTTTGGAAACTACTGAGGAAATAATGAAAGTTCAGACTTGAACTTGGCCAATTGTCTACAAAATATATAAAAGGACCCCCTCTATTTATATTTTGTAATCATCTGTATAACGATGATGTCTATGAATTGAAATACAGAGTATACGAGAAAGAAATATACAAAAAAAATTGGATACTAAAGCATACACTGGAATAAATGGATTACGGATGTGTAACAAAAAAACAAATTAAAATCAAAGCTCAATTAATGCTCGTACAACGCAGTTACACTATATTTATATATAGCCATGCACTCATCATATCTCCAAATACTATCACCTTATTAAATGCACCAAGTAACCAAAACATTTTTATTAATCTGCGTTAATTGTATGCACGCAGACTGCGCGTGAGATTGCTCTGTGGTGATAATAGTGCGCCCGCGTTTCCGCGACGAACGTAATATCGCGTGCGGTCAGATACGATACCACACATGCTCAAACACTATATCATCTTGATATTTGAGATGTTATAATAGATTTATATGCTAACCTAACCTAGCAACCTTGCAATATTATGTTTTAAATGTAAATTAATGATTTTGAAATTGTAAAATATGTTGAGTAATATAACTAACATTCTTATAAATATATTAATATTTTTCACTAAAACTATAATTCCGGATCTAATGAGTCGATACTATTTAAATCGATGAATTTTTAGTGTAAAGAAAGAACACGCGTTGAACACGAATATAAACGTGATTGATATTACAATTAAAGCTATTGTTGTAAGCCTGAATCGCCCTGCGTGTACTCATACTATCTATAACATGGAAAAATAAGAATATGGAGAAATAAGAGATTTCTCATTAGTAGTCAAATAAACGGTCAATAAGGCTCTTGAAAAAAAATAAGGCTACCTACTTGAATCTGCTCTCTACGTCTGCTCTCTAAACCATTATTATACTTTCCCATGTTTGGTGTATACCAATTTTTTTGTAGCGGGAAATAGAGGAGAATAGGCCAGTAGAAATCGACACTAAAAAACCCTAAATTCGCAAAGCACGATGTAGTTCTGAATTTTTGGTACGTTGTTTGGATCAGTTAGGGTGATGAAAATCCCAATTTGCAACTTCGAAAAAGTTGTGCTCGCTGCGCACCACGTGATAAACTGCGAAAATTTTGGGCTTTTTTCACTTTTTGCTCTAAAAGTCATAAACTATGCGTTTCCGACAAGTATCATTCAGTACATAAATTAAGGTTATTAAATTTGCAACAATTTAAGCCTAATTAAAGCTCTCTAAACCTTATAACGACTAACTGTGGCCATTCGAAGATGGTTCATTTTTCCCGAAATATTGAAATTTTTAGTTTTGCTCCCGTTTGAAGCAAAATATTGGCAAAAACCGCTCGTTCTATGAGAAAGTCGTATAATAAAGTTGTAGTGCATTTAATTTTCTTTCATTAGAGCATAGAACAAAGTCTGTGAGACAAATAGTTAGACTATCTAATAGATAGACTATCTTTGAAAGGCCACAGCTTAGTTGTTATAAGGTTTAGAGAGCTGCGGTTAGGCTTAAATTGTTGCAAATTTAATTACCTATCCTGCAAATGAAAAAGTATTATCCCTTTTATGATTTTATATGCCCTCAGTTTCAATTCTTTAAAAATCTATTTCTACCTTCTTTTTGTTTTTCAGATATTGTGAGTGAACTATTTGTCTCACAGACTTTGTTCTATGCTCTAATGAAAGAAAATTAAATGCACTACAACTTTATTATACGACCTTCTCATAGAACGAGCGGTTTTTGCCAATATTTTGCTTCAAACGGGAGCAAAACTAAAAATTTCAATATTTCGGGAAAAATGAACCATCTTCGAATGGCCACAGTTTAGTCGCTATAAGATTTAGAGAGCTGTAATTAGGCTTAAATTGTTGCAAATTTAATAACCTTAATTTATGTACTGAATGATACTTGTCGGAAACGCATAGTTTATGACTTTTAGAGCAAAAAGTGAAAAAAGTCCAAAATTTTCGCAGTTTATTATTTGCGTATAATCTTTTTTCCTACTTTCCCAAATTTTGTAATTTTGTTAATTACCTATCCTGCAAATGAAAAAGTATTATCCTTTTTATGATTTTATATGCTCTCAGTTTCAATTCTTTAAAAATCTATTTCTATCTTCTTTTTGTTTTTCAGATATTGTGTGTGAACTATTTGTCTCACAGACTTTGTTCTATGCTCTAATGAAAGAAAATTAAATGCACTACAACTTTATTATACGAACTTCTCATAGAACGAGCGGTTTTTGCCAATATTTTGCTTCAAACGGGAGCAAAACTAAAAATTTCAATATTTCGGGAAAAATGAACCATCTTCGAATGGCCACAGTTTAGTCGTTATAAGGGTTAGAGAGCTGTAATTAGGCTTAAATTGTTGCAAATTTAATAACCTTAATTTATGTACTGAATGATACTTGTCGGAAACGTATAGTTTATTACTTTTAGAGCAAAAAGTGAAAAAAAGTCCAAAATTTTCGCAGTTTATCACGTGGTGCGCAGCGAGCACAACTTTTTCGAAGTTGCAAATTGGGATTTACATCACCCTAACTGATCCAAACAAAATACCAAAAATTCAGAACTACATCGTGCTTTGCGAATTTAATGTTAGTTTCCACTGGCCTAAGAAGTAATGATCACAAAATTAATCTTTCTCTTTCAACGAGTACAACATTAGGTAATTCATATGAAAACTGCAGAGCATTCTTTAGACCTCGTTTCTAATTTAAATATTCTTACATATTAAACTTAGATACGTAACATAATTACTATGAACCGTAACTAGGCATTTTTATATTTCAAGCGTAGAGTGAACAGGTACCTTCTAGGGAAGCGCGTTCCATCTTATGGCTGGCGTCCACTAGGCGGATCGGGCCGGGCCGCATCGCAACGCAAAAATACGCCTGCCTATGTTTTGTATGAAACATCGTCCATTAGCGACGGATCGGGCCGGGGCGGGCCGCAACGCATTGGCGGATATCGCTTCGCAGGCGGATTTCTGCCGGCGGTGCGCTGCGGCCCGGCCCGCCCCGACCCGTCTAGTGGACGCAGGCAGGCGGATGTGAGCGGCGAGCGTCTGTTAGATAAAATCCGCCTAGGCGGTCCGCCGCGCCCCGTACAGGTGGACGCAGGAGCAAACAGCGCGTCCATTAGAGACGGCCCGTTGCGATGCGGCCCGGCCCGATCCGCCTGTAATGGACGCCTAGCATTAGACCACATCTCAGCTTAACATCAGGCGAGATTGTGGTCAAGCGCTTCCCTATTACCAATAAAAAAAATATAAATAATTTAAATCGTATATCTATTATAAATATTAAATATTCTAAATATGTAAGTGACTTTGAACCTTGAACTTCAAAATCTGGTACAGTAGATACTAAAAGTTTAAAGGTACTATAATTTATTACCATTAAAAATTAAAATAAAATATGTATAATGTAAAAATGCAGATAATACAGGTAAGTATTACATTATTTTATTTTATCATAAAATATAATCGTTAACTTTTATAAAAAATAATTATTGGTCAAAAAATAAGTTACGTAATAATATTATATACCTTTGTTTATGGTTTATGTTATCATTTTTTCTTTAATTGGCGGTGGATGCGCAAAAAGTAATGTATTATTTCTTTATCTATCGAATGCACATAGTGTCAAATGTGTTTGACCCAGCATTTCATATTCATTCACGGTTCACCCTGAGCAGCAGTAATTGAGTTCATTGCCTTATCATATTACTATTTTTTATGTTATTTGATAAACAAATGCGTGATAAAATATTAAGGCTCATGTACAATAATCGTGCCGAGCCTCAATCTCTCGCATTGCATATCCCGCCTACTCGTTCAATGATTTAAAAATTGTTGGTACGCCAATACCACGTATTGGTATTGGCGGTACGTGTAACGTTAAGAAACTTTAAGTTCTCTTTTCATAGACTTATAGAGCAACTAGCTTTCCGCCCGCGGCGTCGCCCGCGTTTTCAAAGAAAAACCCGTTCCCGTAGGATTTCCGGGATAAAACCTATCCTATGTCCTTTCTCGAGTATCAAAATATCTCTATACCAAATTTCATGCAAATTGGTTCAGTAGTTAAGGCGTGATTGAGTAACAGACAGACAGACAGAGTTACTTTCGCATTTATAATATTAGTATGGATTGTTAAATTTTACAGATGACATGTGAAGCTCTATCTAATCTAAACACATTTTTTATTACTTTTCCCATTATCTCTGGTGGTTTGGTGAAGTTCGAGATTAAATAACATACGTTCCCATTGTGTTGAATTTCTAGACCTTTCGTTGAACTTAACAAGCGTACAACCCTATGCTTATCTGTGAATGGTTACTGGGTCAACCGAGACAGACCATTTGGTATCGGCAGTCGGCGATGTTTTGATATCTGTGATTTATATCTATTGACATTATATTATTATTATTACACTCAAATCCTTTCTGACCAACTTCTTCCTTAAAGTTTTTTTCGTCTACTTACAATTTTATAAATACATCATCTTTGAAAACACAGACAGCGAAGTGTCAGTAATAGGGTCCCGTCTTACCCTTTGGCACGGAACAAATATCGATGAGTAGATTGCATGATTAACTACCGTTAGATAGTTATTGTAGTAGGTAGTGACCTAATTACTATGCCTAGATATCGATCTAGGCTTAGCATTAGGCCAAATGAAATCGTTCAGAAATTATTTTTTTTGTTGCGTTTTACGTAGCTACCTTAGATTACAAAATAAAAGGGTAGCTACTTATCCATAAACGATGTAGGTATTTTACTTCGTTTTTTTTTAAATTTGTATTACTTAGTACTATAAAGTTGAGGATACATTTATTTGAATATTCTAATCGTCACAAACCAAACGAATTTGATTTATCTCAAGCGTGCTATTGATATCCACATGTGATATAACTTTAGAAGTAGCACACTTTTTAAAAGGTCAAAAAGCAAATGATAAATATTAGTTTCCGTTCTGTTATGTTTATAAATATTTATGGGTAATGCATGACGAATTTGTTATTTGGTTTTTTAGCATTCAAATGCTCTATAAATGAATAAAATTCAAAGAATAGATAAAATTCGATCACGAGGCGGGAATCGGGATCAAGGGGTGGTCGAGAACGAGAGGCTAGGTCGCACCGGCAAGGCGAAAGACGGAAGTTAGAATACCGCCTCGTAATTTGATTTATTGAAATGGGACTAGTAAAAATATTGTAAATAGGGAAAAATAATAGCACCAAACACTTCACTCAACGATCTGTCATCGTATGACGTTCTACAAGATGATGGCGTTAGTTCCAAATCTCGCCACTTGCTCGCCACCTATCGAACTTGCGACAAGCACTATTATTTCAAAGTGCAAAGTATGGAAAAGTGCATTTTAACTTGCATGTCATATTCAAAATTATAGATTTCCACGAGCAACGTACATGACAGAAACGTACAACGTATTGTCCTCAACAAGATAACAATAACTGGAGTGTTTGTATTGAATATAATATACGATTTATTCAAAATTTGATATGGCTCCACCACACCATATTTTTGCTAACAAGATACGGACATCAACTTGTGTGGTAGGTAAAATACCTTATTACAAATTGTTCATATTAGTAAGCTCTATGTTCATATACCTATCGCTTACCCGTGATTTCTAAAGAACGCAGCGAAAATATGCCTCATAAACATTCATGTTGGTACAAAACACTTGGCTACAATGCCTAAAGAAAGCGGCGAAGAAGAACACAGCGAAGATACGTCTTATAAACTTTCATTTTAGTACACTACACTTACCAGTACGCCCTAAAGAAAACGGGAAAGATACGTCTCCTTACTCGCAAGCTTTAAAGATACGGCTTATAAACTGCAATTTTACTACAGCATATAGTTCGATTCAAACTTAGGTAACTTAGGCGGTTCGGAAGTTAGGTGCAGTTGCGAGTGCGCTGTGCGGGTCCCTTAGCGTCCCGCTAATACCTACTGTTTTCTGCGCATCGGATCGTACGATGTTCCGAGCCGCCACGTGCCTACACAACTCACCCGCAAGCTCTGAAGAAGGCTGCGGCGGCGGGGTTGTGCGTGAGCGCGGTGAGGCGCACGCAGCGCATCCGCGTCGCAAGCGCGACCCGCTCGAGCACGCGCAGCACTCGCTGGCCCAGCCCGCGCCGCCGACCGTCCGCCTCCACTTGTACCTCGTAACTGCAAACAATATCTCACTTATACTCACCCTTCTTGTATACTGAAAAGTTAATCACGTTTACTATCTACTTGTGAATTACTTTGTCTGTTACGCTACGCTAGCCTGCCTAGTTTTTGGCCTTGGTTAAACCATTTTGCTAGAGTCCGTCTTCTACGAATTAAGCTAATATTGCTGTTGCACAGTTCCATATGACAGTTTGGTTTTTACGAGTGTGGGTGATAAGTTTAACAATTATTATTGAAATTACATTATATTTTCTTATCTACCTATATATAAAAATGAAATATACAGTACGTGTTATGAATGTTGGCCAGATGTCCTTAGTGTTCTCCCAAGTAATAAAGCGATAAAAGTTCAATCCAACATAATATTATTGTGGAAAAATCAAGCTTCGGTACTACACTAATCGATCATTTATTTTACGACTACACAGAAATGAATGAGCAATACGAAAATGCAAACAACAACATTTCCACGAAAGAAAACCGGTGCAAATCAGTGCACCGAAGTACAGTGTAGTACGAGATCGCGCTGACGTCACGGAGGGCCGGTGGTTGGTGTGAACGCTGAGCTGCGACGGGATGCAATCAGTGTCGAGCCACAGCGGGATGCAGCGGGTCCTATGTACGGTGCTGTTGTGCGCCGCCGCAGTGCACGCGGCGAGGATCCTCGCCGTGCTGCCCACCAACACCAAGAGCCACTACGCGATGTACGGTCGCATTATTGATGCCCTCGTCAAGAGAGAACATCATTTGACCGTCATCTCACACTTTCCCAACGTATGTATTTTATTTTTGTTTATTTGATTTTTCTTTAATGTAACAAAAAATCAATATAAAAAGTCCAGATAAAAGATGACTGAAGCTTTTTAAATTTACACGAGCTTTTAGAAATAATAATGCAACTGTTCGTTATTAGATAGCACGCAATAGATAATGGTGTACTAATATATACTGCAAAATCAGTAGTTTGAAAATTCAGAAAGCAAACCATAATTAATAACTAGCTTTTTATACGTATGATATTATTACTTATAACTTTATGTTTGGTACTCTTTAATATTTCAAATCATATTTTCTAGAAACAGTACTTATCGCCCCAAATAGTTTTATGGTATTTTTACAGAGTAACATAATTATAAAAGCATAGAAAATTAAAAACACACTAACTAACTAGGTACGTGATAAGAAAACACAAACGATGCCTTTGAGTAACTTTTTTAGTGATAAAAGATGGAATTCCTTTTTAACTAGCAGATAACTTACAATTGGAAGTGAAATGCATCCTGGTTTTCGATTTGCTTGAATTGCCATGTTTTATATTGTATTAATGGAATTGGACTATAAAATAAGTTGTTATTTATAACAACAATATTGTCATTTGTAATTATTACATAGTTGATAATCCTTCATAATTTTAAAGTTTGGTTAAAAATGTTAAATGTATGTGTAGAATATCGAAAACGAAGATTGATCCAAATTCATTGTTTAATCGAAGAAAGCTGTATATTTTATTTCTACATGACCTCTTATGGCTGGTTATCCTCAAGTGTTATCGCGCGGCACGCGTTCGTCTCTTCGCGTTGGTAAATCTTGCAATGATTAATGTTTCTGATCTAATAAACAACAATATAATTTAGTTTATTTCATATTTGTTCACAGAAATATCCACCGCCAAATTTGGAGCAGATAAGCTTAGAAGGGACGATACCTGAAATTACGAATAACTTGACGAAACTGCAAACTACAATCAAACCTAATTTCATTAATAATTTGGAGCAGATAATAAAAGAGTGCCTTCATGCGTGTGAAGTTGTATCCCAGATGCCCGGAGTCATATCGTTGCTCAACTCTACGGAGAAGTTTGACTTGATTATAGTCGAAGTATTCGGGAGTGAATGCTTCCTACCGTTTGGGAAGAGGTTTAACGCGCCCGTCGTAGGATTATTGTCAAGTGTACCATTGCCGTGGGTCAACGACCAAATTGCTAATCCAGAAGGACCATCGTACATACCAGCTTATGTCACAGGCTACGGTCAAAGAATGAACTTATTGGAACGTTTCTTTAACACTATCGCTATCAACTGGGCTAAAATAATGTACCAATATAAATCGCAGGCAGCTTCCCAGGTAAAAATTAATCATAAAGTTTGAATTAAATATATTACTAGAAGTATTCAATTGCGAATAATCAATACATATTATTTTATTGTTTAGGTGATAGCAGACAGAATGTTCGGACCCGGCGATAAGTTAGAAGCATTAGCACAAAATTACAGCTTGATTCTGTCAAACAGTCACTTTAGTATAAATGAAGTGCGACCTTTAGTCCCCGCTCTGGTAGAAGTCGGTGGACTGCATCTCAACGACGCACAGGCCATGCCAAAGGTGACTTTTTCTATTGATAACTCCTACAATCTTCGTTTTGTACATTTCGTAATGCATTATATTATTACTTTAAAGTTGTGATATGTTATTTTCATAATTTTTCTGTCCTTTAATAATATGACTTCATTGTGGTAAATAACAATAATTAACCCAAATTATGCTGTCTAGCGTCAAAGATCTATCGTATCAAATTATCGAAGTAGCACCTAAGACCTTTTGGACAACGATAGCGTACGATTGCATATTATATACAATCGTCATTGTTTGAATTGGGTAATTTAATATATTAAACAAAACCGGTTTTATCTGCCCGTGAAATTTAAAATAACTAATTATATTTTGTCTGTTGCAGAATTTGCAAAATATTCTAGATAACAGTAACGAAGGTGTTGTATACTGGAGTTTCGGATCGATGTCGCGGATAGAAACAATACCGACTGATAAACTTGCACAAATATTCCACGTGATGTCGGAATTGCCTCAAATATTCCTAGTGAAAATGAATCGAGAACTGCTATCCAGTAATTTAACTGTCCCTGAAAACGTCTTTACGATGGATTGGATACCTCAGTACAAAACATTGTGTACGTATATAAGTCACTCGGTGGCTGTTTGTTGCATAAGAAATATGTATAGTAGTTCAAATAGAACTATAATCTTTACCAGAAAAAAGTATCTTAAGCACTCATCGAACAGCCTTCAATACGCAATGATAATATACCAAACCTGAATGTATTTAAATGTTGTACAATTCTACAATTTATCAATAATGTTAAATATGGTTTATTGCAGGTCACCCGAATGTAAAAGTTTTCATTGCACATGGTGGGTTACTGGGCACTCAAGAGGCAGTGGCTTGCGGGGTTCCGATGCTTATTGTACCCCTGTATGCGGACCAAGCACTAAACGCACGAGCTATGAATGATCGGGGCCTTTCACTCACTTTAACCCTACAAGAAATTACTAAGGACACATTAAAAGAATCATTACAAAAATTGCTCAATGATCACAGGTGAGATCGAGTGTAACATGTGTACATATTATGAATGGTCCGGGAGCCAGCAGCAGATTTTATGACCAAGTTCCTCTCAAGCGGTAATTAGTAAAATGCATCAAAGTATAGTATTATGAAGCCTCGTGAACGTCAGCTGGAGCTCGGTTGGGGGGAAGAGCGGTTGTAGCCTCCCGTATCAGCTGACGGTTTTTCCACCAAGATACAGCCAGCTGACATATATATTTATCCACAGTTACATATAAGCTATCATCAGGTAAATTTTTGTTTGAGAGGAAATAACGGAAAATAAATTTTTCTTTAAATTTAACTTTCATGTTCGAGACACCAGCTGACGTATAATACACCATGTTGTAACCAGCTGACTATTTTTTTTCTTTGAGATATTGGGTTAGCTACAATTTGACAAATTTTTAGCTGAGAGGAAATGAATGAATGAATGTATTTTTTTTTCCTATGTGCGTGGGAGGCTACAACCGCTCACCCCCCCAACCGAGCGCCAGCTGACGTTCACGAGGCTTTATAATACTATACTCTCATGCGTCTGACGAATTATCTCTTGAGAGGAAATAGTTAACCAAATTTGCACCTGGCTCCCTAACCATAAAAAAATATGTTATTTATGTTTCGTCTTCGAAATATAATTTTAATGACACAATGATAAAGATAATATCGTTCGGCGGTCAATAATCTTAATTTGAATGACAAATGATAAAACGTGACTTTCAAGAATGTTATAATTAGGTAATTGTATTTTTTCAGATTTAAAGATAACGCGCTAAAGCTCCGTGAGAGGTTTTTGGATCGACCGATGCCGCCTTTGGAGACGAGCATCTATTGGATAGAATATGTTTTGAGGCACAAGGGGGCGTCGCACCTCCGTTCGCCAGCCTTAGACTTGTCTTTGACAGAATATCTCCTTTTAGACGTACTTTTAATATGTATTACGTTAACAGCGATGACGACATACATTTTATATAAATTATTTCGTTATCTATGCACGCGGTGCATTCGGTGGTGGCCCAAACAAGCGATGGCGCAAAAGACTCTGTTTAGGAAAACTATTACGATTTTACACACCTTTATGTGGGTGTATAAAATAAAGACAAATTAGTCGTGCATAGGCTAACGCGGTAGTGTGAATAGTTTTATTTTTAGAAAATATTATGTGCATATTAAATTATTTGTATATTTAATTTTAAATACAATGTGTTCATTGGTACTTAGTATACAATATATCAGATAATTTCTTGTTTTAATGATCATTGTTTACTCCTAATTACAGTTATGTAATAATATGTGGAAAGTAGTTTTATCTTACATTCTCATAGATATGATGACAGTACAGTAAAGAGATATTAATTATGAGCGTTCAAGTCGATTGTTGCTCGTGAACGTCGTAAATGGCGCATGCCACGTGCAACCCATTTTGAATAATATATAATTGTAGACAACCTTATCAGCTCATCAATGGACAGAACATAATATAATTATGGTCTAATATGAAACTGAACTTAATGTTTATATTTTCGTGTTCATTATACGTTATTAATTGTATATTTCAAACCAGTTTTTGTTAGTTCTGCATTTATAATTTAAAAATACTCCAGTAGAAGTTTTAAATTTCTGTCATTATTGTATTGACTTGGGATGTGTTATGTGAGACTTGTAGAAAATTATGATCAAAAGTACCATCTTAAATGAAATTCTTATCAATTTATTTAATTAATATTTGATGTATGTATCTATTTAATATTAAAATATGTATTACATACTATGAAAGAAATACAACAAACTTTCAATATAATTTTGTTGTGTTATGTTCAATTTAAAATGAATTTCAATTAATTCATACACAGCTTTACTGATCATTATGTAAATAAATATATTAATTGATAGCATTCATTTTTTTTATAAATTATGAACTCCATATTAGTAGCCATAATTTCACAAACCAGTTCATGGTAACTAATAATTCATTAAACCAATTAAATTAGGAATGTTGTAGTATAGATCAATATTTTAGATGTTTTCCTAATTATGTACAAAAACAACTTATGAGGGAGGTTTAATTATCCATAAATTATTTGATTCATTCAAGGCGGTGTAAAAAAATCAAACCCTGCTCACCAATATAAAACAGGATCTCCGAAATCCATGTCAAATCTAAAATGTGAGAACGCCAAGAGGTTATCTTTATTGTCTTTGGCGATCAAGTACCAGGCTGCATCGTCAGTCATTTCTTCAACTTTTCGGTCACGATTCCAACCCCATGCGCATGTCTCATATCTGGAAATATTTGTTATCCTTATTAGATTTGCAAAAATGTATTTGTCGCACTTTCTCTCAAAAAGTAATGGAGAGATTTTATTATATGATTGTTGTATTTGAAGATAGTTAGGAGGAGAGATGTGTACAACAGTTGAAACATCTCAACTTCGATGAAATTCCATTGATTTTCAATTTATTAATAATATGGTGGGTAAAAATATAACAACTTGTACTTATAACTATTATGATTTTGAATAATTTTTAAATGTCAAAGCCTTATATTATCTAAGATATTATACCCACAATTACTTGAATAAATTAAGTATCTGTTGAAAGCCACTTAGAAAAATTCAAAGAAAGATGTAAACAAATTTTTTTTCTCTATAATGATATTTTTAATCAATGAGAGCAAATTCATTGCTATGATTCCAATTAAGCTTAAATAAGATCGTTACAATTTACTCTGAAAATTTATAACTTACAAACTTTTCATATTCCGTTCGGTGAGATCTATAGCCCAATTCAATACATTTTTATCCAGCTCTGTTACTCTTTGTATGTACATATCCACATCAAGGTCATTACTCTTGTATACTAAGAGTTCTTTGCACAAGGAAGCGAGATCTTCTAACTTGTTAGCCTTTGTAACATGGGCCATGCCATCAGCTATACGACGTTGTTCCAACTTACGTGCCTGCCGCTTTTCCTTGTTTTTATTTACATTTGTGACTGTTTTTTTCTGAAATATAAATGTGGTCATTTCATAAGCTTCAACTAGCGCCAATAAAACCTATAAAACCAATAGGATAAACAAAGAATTTTACAATAACTCAAAGAACTACTTACGCCCATTTTCGGCCTTTCTATCGAATATTACAGAATTCAACTTTATTTTTACACAAATTTGGAACAAAAGTTTTTATTTTGTTATTTACAATTTTCAATTTTTATTTCAAAAGGCGGGAGACAAAATCTAAACATAAAATAGCGTTATTGACTAAATTGGTATTTGGTTGACACATGACAGTTGACACTCGACGTTGATATTAAGTTTGTTGAACTTGAGTCTTGAACCCACAGCTTGAACCACATCTTGAACAGATATTTTATTACATAGGTATCGGTTGCATAGAACCACCTTAAAACGCATAGAACTTTGTCTACTTTTACAGATATCCAGCTACGATATAATATCTACTTGCTACCAGTAGATCTTTAAACACCATGGTATTACTAATTTACATTGAACAACATGATCTAATAAAATATCTACTAAATGTACATTTGATAGAATAATATTTTAAAACACAATTTACTTCAATAACAAAAATATAAACATATATACAAGTATTTCCCATGCATAAAAAGCATTTTCAAGTCAATAAATTAAATATTTAAAAATATTGAACCCTTTCATACACAAACGATTTAGAACGAACCTCTGCGTGTCTGCACACGACCGGGAAATTTGAATCGGATGATTTTATTTTCAATCAAAATCAATACTTAGGCCAAGAACTGTGGCCAAGAAAATACGAAGGTCACAAATAATACCTTAATTATCATCTGCCGTGAACTTATTGTTCTTTTGCCATTATTATAATAAGAAGGGATTTTTTTATCACGAGTGATCGCAAGAACAGAAAAAGAATTTTTGGCAGAGAGCCAATACTAATGTCCATCAGATTATTCTTAAACAGGGGCTTATACTGTGTGGCAGTAAAGGGATTCGGAAAATCAAAGTCCTTCCTTGTACAATCAAATACGACCCGTGAATATAAAAAGTTTTTTGGAAGAATGAAATTTGCAAAATTATCACAAACTGAAGATTTGATGCCAACTCTAGGATTAGGTACATGGCAGGTTAGTGAGAGATGATGAGTTTTTGTAGTCAAATAACAAGATATGTGATTTTGGTAATACTGTGTTATAAATTTTAGGCTTCATCAGATGTTATAGAATGCATTGTGTATAAAGCTTTGGAATTAGGCTACCGGCACATCGATACAGCATTTAATTATAACAACGAAGAAGCTATCGGAAAAGCAATAAAAAGGTGGATCGAAGATGGAAACGGTTCAAGAAAAGATTTGTTTATCACAACGAAGGTAAAAAAACTGAATTTTCTTATTATTTTTACGTGTTTTATGAACTTGATACGAACAGAGGAAACTGGAAAATGGAATACAATAAAATTTGGCATGCATTTAATATTTATGTCTGCAATTATTAAAATATTATGGTTTCCAATTGTTTAAATTTATTGGAAGTTACTTCATTCCACTTCTAAGTATAATTCAGTTCTTTTTAGTTGCCACATGTCGGTAACAGAGCTTCCGACGTGAAGAAGTTCGTCGATCTTCAACTCAGTCGATTGCAGCTGGAGTACGTGGACTTGTATCTGATACATGTTCCGTTTGCTTTCTATTGCGACCCGGAGACGTTGACACCAGTTGTGAAACAAAATGGGGAATATGAGCTGGATATGGAAACTGATCATGTCAGTACTTGGAAGGTAAGAAAAGAATCTGTGAAAGTTTAGTTATTGATTCAAATAATATGTTTATAGAGAGATTTGAAACCTTTCGAAGATTAAAAAAAATGTTTGCACGCACTTTGCGACCCTTACGAGCTTATGATTATTTTAATTATGACTGTTATTTAACTATATTTCAAATTACAAAAAAAAATATCATGAACACGCTAATCTCTGCACCAACTGTATTTTCTTTTAGGTGATGGAAGAGTGCCAGAAAGAGGGTCGAATCCGAAATCTAGGCTTGTCAAACTTCAACGAGCACCAAATAGCCAAGTTAATGAAAGCGTCATCTTTCAAGCCGCAAGTACTGCAAGTGGAGTTGCATGCGTACTTCCAGCAGGTGGCGTTGCGGAAGTTTTGTGAGGAGAACGATATAGTGGTCACTGCGTACGCGCCGCTCGGTAGCCCGGGCGCTAAGGACCATTTTGTGAATAAGTATAATTACAGGTATGTAACTTAAAACACCAAGATATTGATGATTCTTGATGTTTTTAAGAGATAATAGTTTTAAGTTATCTAAGGCAACATTGCTTTTCGAGCAGTAATTCATCATGCAGTTTTACGAGATAGTCGAAAAGTAATAAAAGTTATTTTTTTTTCAGCCCGGATAAATTCCCAGATCTGCTGGGGCACCCAGAGGTAAAAAATATCGCGGAAAAGTATGGCAAGACGACGGCACAAGTGCTCTTGCGCTTTTTAGTGCAGGAGAAGGTCGTTGTCATTCCTAAAAGTACTAGCGAGAATAGGATTAAGGTATTTACACAAGCATGGCACTGGAAGTCATACAAATGATCATACATTTTAAATCAATATCATACCCTAATAGACCATCTTCCATGTATCTATTAAAATACCAATCAAATCTATTCTGTGAATATATTAGTCACATTTTTTAAACTATTATGTGTTTGTGTATGTGGTTTTTCAGTATCTGAAATTTTCTTATCAATTTTTTATAATTGTTACAGGAAAATTCGAACATCTACGATTTCGAATTGACTCCAGCTGAAATCAATCGTTTAAGAAAGTTGGACAAAGGCGAGGATGGACGTATTTTCAATTTCTTGTTCTGGAAGGGAGTTGAGAACCACCCGGAATACCCATTTAAAATATCCGAAATAACTGCATAAGCCTTGTCATAAATTCCCAAAAAAATAAAGATTTTAAGTTATGGCACAAATACGCCAGAATTCACCTTCATTCCTTTAAGTTATGGGAAAAATATTAAACATTCTAGTCATTATTTACCTCATTATGTTTTAATTATTTATTTTGCCATGTAGGACGATTAGCTTTATGGGATGTGGTAACCACCAGTGAGAATTTGTGATGTAACTTATAATGCATAGGGTTAGTGTTGAAAACAGAGTTGGACTTCAAAGAAGGATTATTGTGTTATTTAATTTTATTTTAAATAAAACAGTTTAAAAAAATCACGATTTTCATTTATCTCTCAACAAATTGAATTGGTCGATTTATTCAGTCTTGATTATACATACAGAATTTTTTAATTATATCCTATTTTGTAATAATGATTAAAATTAATGAAAATTGAACATATTATTAATCAAAGGTGGCTGAATGCAAATTTATGTCAAACTAGAGTGAACCAGCAATCTTATCAAATAAACTTAACCAAAAAAACACTTATGATAATCTATACAGCATTTTCCTTTGCAAGCGATGCTGTAGTTCCCCTCGCCGTATCATAGTGTGTATCACTTTAAAAATGGCTCTCTCTGGGTATTTCTGTCGAAGGAAGTCCTGGATAATAGTTTGTTCAGAGACCTGAGAACCCACTGCGAACCTGCGTTTCAATTGTTTCTCTATTCGCGAAAGCATTTCTTGGTCCTCCTCAGTTGTGAATCCTTCTGCACCTGTTATAGTTAATAAATTGACATTTTTACTATTTAGTTTATCTACTGGATGGATACAGAAGTTCATGTGTAATGTAATAACAAACCAAAATTGAATATCCTAATTAACTCACTCATTTAATTTGTTTACAAGAAAAGAGATAGTTTATTAGTTATCCTACTATTCTTTTGGTAAATTCCTTGGTTATATCAAAAGAGACATATTTTGGCTGTTTGATATAAAAAGCCACATATTTGTACATACCTGATAAACTGCCAGTCATAGCAGCATCCAATGTGGAGACCTGGAAGAGCCGCAGCGCCTCGCTCACGTGCGCTTCCGTCGCGAACGGCAGCAGCTGCATCTTGGCCAGAGACTCTGATATGCGCACTATGGCTTCTAGTTGCCTGGTGGATAGAAAATTTAAATATTTAGGACTTCATTTTTGCAATAAAACATTTTGTTGTGTTTGCGATGTGTTTTCGCATTTTTATTTAATTAATATCTTAAGCCCCATCCACACGCTTGACAAACAATGGCAAACAGCAAACACGGACGTGTGGATGGGTGTTTGTCTTTGTTTGCCTGTTTGTGTTTGTGTTGGGCAGTGTCCGGCATCGGTGTCGGTTTTCTTGGCAGATCAAAGGATGCATGTTTGCCGAATCAGAATGTTATGAACGTTCGCCAAGCATATGGATGGCTGTTTGTGTTGGGTGATTGTGGTTGGTGTTTGGGACTTCGTTTGCTGTTTGCGGTGTTTGTGACAAACAGCCAGCGTGTGGATGTAGCATAGTATTATTAATGTGAGTTTGTGAGGATGAATGTAATGTAAGTTTGTTACTCTTGTTTACCCGTGGCACAGTACGCGAAGTGCCGCCGGTCGCACTCACCTCACAGTGATCGGTATGGACAGCCGCTTGTCCGCCTGCCGCTCCTGCGCACTCGCGCCGGAGCGCATGAGCACGTAGCGCGCGGCGAGGCGGTCGGCTGCGGCCGCGGAGAGGCGCGGGCCGCACTCACCTCACAGTGATCGGTATGGACAGCCGCTTGTCCGCCTGCCGCTCCTGCGCACTCGCGCCGGAGCGCATGAGCACGTAGCGCGCGGCGAGGCGGTCGGCTGCGGCCGCGGAGAGGCGCGGGCCGCACTCACCTCACAGTGATCGGTATGGACAGCCGCTTGTCCGCCTGCCGCTCCTGCGCACTCGCGCCGGAGCGCATGAGCACGTAGCGCGCGGCGAGGCGGTCGGCTGCGGCCGCGGAGAGGCGCGGGCCGCACTCACCTCACAGTGATCGGTATGGACAGCCGCTTGTCCGCCTGCCGCTCCTGCGCACTCGCGCCGGAGCGCATGAGCACGTAGCGCGCGGCGAGGCGGTCGGCTGCGGCCGCGGAGAGGCGCGGGCCGCACTCACCTCACAGTGATCGGTATGGACAGCCGCTTGTCCGCCTGCCGCTCCTGCGCACTCGCGCCGGAGCGCATGAGCACGTAGCGCGCGGCGAGGCGGTCGGCTGCGGCCGCGGAGAGGCGCGGGCCGCACTCACCTCACAGTGATCGGTATGGACAGCCGCTTGTCCGCCTGCCGCTCCTGCGCACTCGCGCCGGAGCGCATGAGCACGTAGCGCGCGGCGAGGCGGTCGGCTGCGGCCGCGGAGAGGCGCGGGCCGCACTCACCTCACAGTGATCGGTATGGACAGCCGCTTGTCCGCCTGCCGCTCCTGCGCACTCGCGCCGGAGCGCATGAGCACGTAGCGCGCGGCGAGGCGGTCGGCTGCGGCCGCGGAGAGGCGCGGGCCGCACTCACCTCACAGTGATCGGTATGGACAGCCGCTTGTCCGCCTGCCGCTCCTGCGCACTCGCGCCGGAGCGCATGAGCACGTAGCGCGCGGCGAGGCGGTCGGCTGCGGCCGCGGAGAGGCGCGGGCCGCACTCACCTCACAGTGATCGGTATGGACAGCCGCTTGTCCGCCTGCCGCTCCTGCGCACTCGCGCCGGAGCGCATGAGCACGTAGCGCGCGGCGAGGCGGTCGGCTGCGGCCGCGGAGAGGCGCGGGCCGCACTCACCTCACAGTGATCGGTATGGACAGCCGCTTGTCCGCCTGCCGCTCCTGCGCACTCGCGCCGGAGCGCATGAGCACGTAGCGCGCGGCGAGGCGGTCGGCTGCGGCCGCGGAGAGGCGCGGGCCGCAGCGTGCTCGACAGTACGCGGAGTAGCGGCGCACCAGTGCCAGCGGTAATTCCCCCTCTGCGCCCTCGCGCTCGAGGGACGAGCCACCCATGTGCACGGAGATTATGTGCTTGGCTAGTGTCTGGAATTGTGGTAGTGGGTAGTTTGGAAAAATTTCATTATACTCGCCTGCAAGTTAATAAAATGAAGTAAAACTTTCTATAAGAGAACAGGAAAACTTAAGATTTTAATTAATTTTAAAAATGTATAAAATAAACTTACAATATCTCTATTCTGGTCATGTTCATCCTTTACAATGAATATCATGTCGAATCTCGAAAGGATAGTGGGCATGAAGTCAATATTGTCATCTGCTTTGGTGTCATCCCACCGACCGAACACTGAGTTTGCTGCGGCTAGGACGGAGCAGCGCGAGTTCAGAGTCGTTGTTATACCAGCCTGGAAGAAATTGTTTATTATCATGTCAAATTACCTTTGATATTATTTACACACACTTAAATGATCAAATTCTGGTTTAAAAAAAAGTCGATCTTATTTGGTAAAGTCTTAGCTAAATTTATAACAAACAACCAAAAAGAAAAAAATAGTGAAGAATTATAGAAGAATTTAATCTTATTAGAGTCGTTATAATTACGACTCTAATATACATTTTTTTCACAAGTTTAATCATACCTTAGCAATAGATATAGTCTGCTGTTCCATAGCCTCGTGTATAGCGACTCTGTCGTCTTCGCGCATCTTGTCGAACTCGTCGATACACACCACACCACCGTCCGCGAGCACCATAGCGCCGCCTTCCATTACGAAGTTACGCTACAAATATAAAGTCATATTAAAATGTATTATGTAAAGAAATAATTACCATATTACAAAGTAGAAATATCCTATAAAAAATGCTGTTTGTAGATAAAAAAATATTCCACAATACTCACACTACCAGGATCTCTGATAACAGAAGCAGTGAGACCGGCCGCACTGGATCCTTTGCCAGAAGTATATACTCCAATGGGAGCTACTTTTTCCACAAACTTTAACAATTGTGACTTAGCTGTACCAGGGTCACCGAGTAAAAGGATATTGATATCCCCTCTTCTTGTTAAACCATCGGGCAACCTTTTGCGAGAACCTGTAAATTTTAAAGAAAAAAATGATTTTAGATAAATTTATTATGCAACATAAAAAAAGATATGAATAGTTTCTCAATTCGTTAGAATTATTTTATAAACAATAAAAAATCAATAGTACAAGAAAAGTATTAATTATTATTCTTCACTTTAAAAGTTTCATTTTCAAAATTACCCCCAAAAAGCAAACACGCAATAGCCTTCTTCATATCAACAGCACCAAACACACTAGGGGCAATGGATTTTGCTATTCTTTCATAAATATCTGGTGACGCAGCGAGTCTTCTAAACTGTTCTTCTTCTTCAGCCGTGAAGGGTTTTAAGCCTCCTGTAACGCCTTCCTCAGCGGAGAGACCCACTGCTCGTAAGTATGATGAGCGCACACCAACTGACCCTCTTTCGCGATCTCCTCTCTATGAAAATAATATGAGAAAATAGAAAAGATTATTGGAGTGTTAATATTTTGTAGCGGGCAAGTGTGTTTTCTTTAACATGAAAACAATGGAATAGATTTTCTCATGAATCAGAATAACAAGCTTTAGAAATACTTGCTTTTGCTATGTTATAGTGCTATTATTCTTCTGTTTCTTTCAATAGAAAGAAAAAAAATCTGCAAATTTCAATTACTTGTTCCAATTTGGTGCATAAGTTTTTATAATAAAAACCTACCTCACAAACGTTTAGAATAAGCACTTACCCCAATTTTAGAGATCTTCTTAATGGAGTAGATACCCAGCACAGTGACCCTTGCGCCTGGTGCAACTCTCTCACATAACATGCGATCACAGTACACTGTTAAATGACGTGGCATCTCTCCTTGTGGGATGTTCTCAGGTGCTTCTTGTAATTTTAGTACCTATAAAAGTTACATTTAAGACATTATGTATTAAAATATTACTTTACCATTAGGAAGTTTGATACAAAGTTATAAAGACAATTTTCCTTCAGATTTAGTTAAGAGTTTTAAATTATTAAATGTGAAATGCCAATATCAAAACCAAAGTTGAGATTGAATAAAAAAAGCTTTATTTACCTGATAATCAATACATTTACATTTGTCTGGAACAATGAAGTATGGATCAAGTGGACATTTCGGACGACCAGCTTGCTCCCTGAAAAATATTACATATTAAGTTTTATATGACATTTTAGTTATATTAATTAGCATGGAATTATATGTTATCTACTTACGTATTACACTTTCTGGGCATGACATAACCTTCCAGACCAGGTTTAACAGCTAAATTGGGTATGATGTTACGGCAAGATCTACATTGAATTGATATTTTGGTGGCTTTTGCTTTTATTCCTGATGCCGATATTACTATGCCTGGTATCTTCACTAATCTTGACACTGTTTCAGACTGCAAAAAAAGTTTTAAATTGAAATTACGTAATACAGAACAAAACACTTAGTAATTTGTTTTTCATAATATCATAATTTACTTAAAAATTTTTTACTAAATGATCAAAATATAAATTAATTTTCTCTTTTGCAACAGATATAATACATACTTTAAGTTCCCGCAGGTTCGATGGGTGGGCATCTGACGACAACAATACTTGGATATCCTCTACTTTCTCCTCTCCTTCTGGTCTAGGTGCAGTTAATTCATCTACCAACTATAATAAAAATTTCATTTTTATAATTTTGTTATTTATGTAAACAACAACTTAAATCATGTTACTTGAATTATTTTCTTTAATCTGCAGTAAAGCGTAGCATTATTGCTTTTACAAAAAAAAAAGAAGACATGGAAAATACACTGGAAACATATTGTTTTACAATAGAGAATTGCTTTTTCTGTAAAAGGACTACCTACATCTTTTGCAGCTTCTTCAAGAATTGGCAAGTGTTCTGTGGGCTTTTTGTAAAGTTTCTCGGCTAAAACTTCGTCAAAACTTGATAAGTCCTCTATATTTATTTCAACCCAATATTGACGTAAATTATAGTTCCTTTTGAGTGAATCTCTGAAATATTAATTTGATTAGTTTATGTTATGTTGAGAAAATGCCATCGTTTCCATGTTACAGGGGTACCTAATATTATAAAGGAAACAAACCTGTATTTAAAATTAAAATTTCCGGTATGAAATTGTCTAATAAACTCTTTGAACTTTTTCTTAACCGCTTGTAGGTTAATTTGATCTTGAGATTCATTTTCTTCTACACCGAAATTGTCCGAGAAAAATACACCAGGATCGTCAAAACCTTCCATGTTGAATTATACTTTTAGGAATCTTAGTTGTTATTGAATAAATATTATAATATTATTTATAAATTGAGAAATGAGTTATTGTTTAGCCCGTAAACCCCTATATGCCGTTTGCAGCTTTGGCGCGCAAATTGACAGTGACTTTACAGCAAGTTTGTCGCTGTCAAGTGTCAACGATAGATAAACAAAACCTTATTATAAAATTTAAATTTATATTCTGTAAAAATATATATATATATATATTTTTTTTACTACAATATTGATCCAAGACAAGAACTAAGATCTTTAAAATTGAAATTTCTATAGCAGCGCCTAGCAGCGCCCAGAGCTTACCAGCGCGTGTTGAAGCATGTCGGAACTTTTCGCCACCCTTCAGCGTTTATCGGCGCGTGTTCATATATTTTCCTGCGCGGATTACCAGCGCTGACAAGCGCCGGTAAGCGCTTATTAGTTTCCAGCTTTCTTTCTGAATACGGCCTTAGGGCGTATGCAGAAAGAAAGCTGGACGCTGGTTCGTTCTACACAAAGGAAGCAGGTTGAAGCAGACCAAGACAAATTTTATATGGCTGCGCCCAGCGCTGAACAACGCTTGTTGAAGCTTGTCGGCGCCGTTTTGCGCTTATCAGCGCGTGTTCATATATTTTCCTTCGCGGGTTACCAGCACTGACAAGCGCCGGTAAGTGCTTATAAGTTTCCAGCTTTCTTTCTGCATACGCCCTAAGACATGCATTACTGTATGTTCAGCTAAACACTACACAATATTTTGGAGATTTTAAAACAGAGATTTAAGAAATTTAAATGAAGTGAAGCGGGCTTAGAAGCGGGTGAATATAATATTTTTTTATTATAATGCCGGTCACTCACATTCACACGCATACACAAACCCATTAGGAATAAGTCTACGATATTTGCGCATGTTTTACCGCATTCACACATTTCATGCGTACGAATATTTGCACTCAAGTGAAAGACCCGGTTTAGAAATAGGGAGCAATATTCTTCGTGGCCTCATTTTTCAGTACATAGTTATCACGGAAGTACTTTTACACTAGTTCAATACTTTTTAGAATTATTTAAACTTTAATTATTTGTTAAAAAAAAAGATAGATGTAGAGCACCTGTGTATAGCACAGATTCCGAACAGACATAGATAGACGCGTTTCCGTTTTATAGTATCTGCATTCATATCTATATTCATTTTATCTCAGAGCAATAAACCTATAGAGTACTTGTATCGAGCGTATACAATTTACATATATTTGTTTCTCTCTATCTAAAGAAAACGTCGTATGAAAGAATGAGATAGCTATAGACTACAAGCTACGTTTCAACATAGTCATGGCACCATTTTTACTATAGGTACGTATTTAGATAGATAGAAGGTGATAGTGATGGGATGTGCTTCAATCGATAAAATCGTGAATGCATTTTGCATTTACGGTTTCGTGAAATAATAAATAATAAAAAAAAACAAAATTAATCATAAATTTCAGTTGAATACATTATTTGTTTAATCCTACGAATATAATAAATGCGAAATTATGCGAGAATGGATAACTTTCTCTTTCACTGCTGAACCGATTACAATGAAATTTTGTACATACACACATAGGATAGGTTTTATACCGGAAATCCCACGTGAACGGGAACTGTGCGGGATTTTCTTTAAAAACGCGGGCGGAAAGCTAGTATATTTTAAAATTAATTTTAAAACTTGAAATGTAACTAATTTAAAATAAAGATCAATAAAGTTAAAGGAGTGAGGAGAAAGGCACAGTCAGCATGAATTTTAACAAGTTCATAAAAGGACAGTCTTAAAGAAAACATTTTCCTTACATCCTACTAATAAAGCGAAAGTTTGTGAGGATGGATGTTTGTTACTCTTTCACGCGAATAGTACTAAACCGATTACAATGAAATTTGGAAAAATTACTTTTGATCCCGTAAATCCCACAGGAATGGGAACTATGCGGGTTTTTCTTTGAAAACGCATGTATATTAAGTATGTATTTCAATAGTAGTTTCTCATCTATGAGAACTGTCATTTAATCAACCGTTTAATTTTCACATAGTTACACATTTAAAGTAAATGTGTAAAAAAATTTCCAAATAAAAATTCACTCACACACAAATGTATTTATTATCTGAAGGAACAAAAAAAACGTAAGCGTAAGATTGCACAATTCTTCTAGAGTATCCATCTTGATAACACGCAGGCTCGAAATGCAGTGAACACAATCTAGCAAATTTCGACGGCGTCCAATCTACACGTCTCATGTTTTATATCCATTTTTTAATTAGCTCTGGAAATCTAAAACAAAATGAATTTATTAATAATCTAAAAGAGAAACAACAAACTAAACAGATAAGTCAAATAAAACAACCACGTGGTATTTTTTATTTTCCTGCTGTAGAAAATTTACATCTATTATTTGCTACAACAACTACATATAAATCTGATATAAGAAACAAAATAAATAAATCAACGTTAATATGAAATAGATTTTTTGTCATAAATCGATAATATACGCTAGATGTGTTACAACACTACGGTGGTAAACAAAATGCCAAACGTGATAATATTGTGACATTTTTTAAAAATTATTTAATTCTTTTGCATTCCACAACCCCATAAAGTGGGTAAATGTTACAGTTACAACATAAACTTATAAAAAAGCGCTTGATAAAACCTTCAAATAGGGTTAGAACATAAATATTTATCAATTTGCTGAAAATCACTTACCGATGGAAAGATATTTTTTCATTGTTTTCATCCAAAACTCCCATTCGACTAGTAATAGCCGGTAGCTAAACATACAATAGTCATTTTAGCACACTGACAAATAAAAAGAAACACTATACACTTTATATTTTCTAAATATTTCGTTAAAAACACTTGACGCACTGAGCCCACCAGCTGGTTGGAAAACAAACTGACTGCCGGCGCGCTACGTTTGAAGACAGTGCGGATACTCTATCGCTATCTCAATCTGACTTATGCTGTTATTGACTAAGAGTAAGTAGATTAGAAAATATGTATTTTGTTCTGTCTCAATATAAGAACTCTATAGGTTTATTCCTCTGAGCATTTTATGAATAATTTCAAATTTGAATATAGAGTTGGTCACCATGGCAATGAAAATATTTATGTTTGCGGCATAATATAATATACTGACACAAATTGTATTATTTTAGTATTATTATTATAATATTTTATGAATTAAAATGAATATAATTATTTAAGTTATACCTACACAAACTGAGAAGATAAGAAAGATAAATTTTCAAACATGGGTGATGTATGTAGACCTTTTATAATATTTATTAGTTATTACTTAATAATATCTTTTAGTATTTCTGTTTTGTTGCCTTTGATCTACTTATAAACATAATAATTATCTAATTAATATTAATCCCTATGTTGATAAATTCTTGAGAATTTGAGCGAAATAAATTATTGATGTTTGGAAGAATTGACATTCGCTACTTCGCCAGGATGCTGAATGCGTACATTGCTGCATACTGCATATAACTGCATAAACATACTGTATATTTCTAGAGAATATTATGTTAGCATTTCTAAAAAATTAAATATAAAAAATAAGTCATAAACAGTTTAATTAATATATTTCACTTTGTTTACAGAAAGAAGATGTAGATGTGCGTTTGGAATTTATGAGTGAATACATTCTCAAATCACTGAAATTGAAAATTGAAAAATGGACCAAATTCATCACAGGAGATGAGAGGGTAAAACGAAAAACTATACAACTATTACGTTTTTTTAATTTTTAATAAATCCTTTATTAAAATTGAAATACTATATTTAAATAATAAGCCTATGGATGTGGAATAATGGAAAAAAAAATTTATATAATTATCATGTTTTCAGCACATTTTATTCCGATACTTTGATATGCCCAAGTTTGAGATCATAGTATTTCGTGTGAACACAGCCGGACTCCTCACCTGTGCTACTAATTTCCCTCCAATAAGCAGAGGAAAAATGATATACTTTCTAAGAAATATTGACGATAAAATTACCGCTACGAATTTCAGAAAGGTGAATGTATACATAGATACATATTTTAATTCAAACTTTAGTTTTGCACGCCTCATAAGCGAAGCGTTGAGGTGGGTACTACTGTCACTTCGCGCAAAACATCTGATTTTTCAAACTTAAAATGTCTTTATGTATCATACATTGCACTTGTAAGATAATACATACACACACATATTAAGAAAAAACACTATTTTTAACGTTCATGATATTTTTGATGTCATTTTTGTTATTTAAACTAGTTAAAAAACAGTTTAAAAAAGTTCTGTCTTGGACGTCCGTGTGTCTGTATGTGCGGATCCTTTTTCTTGTTAACACGATAGCGACCGAAATACTTTACTAATCGAGTCTTTTTTTTTCTCTTACGCTTGAGTATGCTCAGGAATAGAACCCTTTCATTTTTCAGGGTCTGATTCGATGTGGTTTAATTGTTATTAAATAAACAAAAATAATAATTAATAAATATTTATTAAAAAAAATTATGAGGCGTGCACTTTTGGATTTTCCAAATTATTATTACTTTTACGTGATATTCTATGTCTAAGTTTTACAACTTGATATGTTCAAAATTTAATTTAAAAATTCTGTTTAAATACCTACATTTATTTACCAACTTCAATAATAAGGAGGTTTCTCAATTTGATTGTTTACTTAGGTATATGCTTTTTTCATATTCGTGTTCGCGAATAACTTCGTCATTTATAAACCGATTTTCACTATTCTTTTTATTTTTATGTTGTAGGTTATGACAATAGGTGAAATGTCTGGTAATGTATTGATGGATTTGACTGTTATGGCCGATGAAGTAATCGGACCATTATTATGCAATCCTGAAAACCAAAGGGGTTGGCCCAAGATTGTGAAAAATGATATGAAGAGGCACGTTAACGATTTGAGGAATTTGATGCATCAGGTTGTTATGTGTACCTACCTTTTTTCATCAATGTAACGTGAAATACTGACCGCACGACACTTAGGGTATTTATTTTTCATAGAAAATTCAAAAAATAAAAAAGTTAACAAATAATTTAGCGATCAAATAAAAGTGCAATATATTTTAACATGTATGATATTCAGAGTTTATCATCACAATATTCCTAGTTGGTGGTCGAAATTGGGCAGCTCCGTCACGCTGGAACCCGCTTTAAAAAAAACCTTACTTTTTTTCAGCCTATTTTACCTACAAACGATGCTAATAAATGTAGTAAAGGTCAATTTTTTGTAGTCTTATTAGTTACTTAGAAAACATCATTGATATCGTTCGAAGTAAAAAATATAAATAATAGCGTGTTGATTAGTTTTGGAATGGGTTCCAAATTGATTGTAGTTTATTGTAGTGGCAAGAAAATTCTTTATTTGCGTTGTTTTATCTCAAATTATTGCAAGAAGGTCACAATAACAAGATTTTAAAAAATAAATAACACTTGTTCAAAAACTACAAACGATGCCAATAAATGTAGTATAGGTCAATTTTTTGTAGTCTTATTAGTTACTTAGAAAACATCATTGATATCGTTCGAAGTAAAAAATATAAATAATAGCGTGTTGATTAGTTTTGGAATGGGTTCCAAATTGATTGTAGTTTATTGTAGTGGCAAGAAAATTCTTTATTTGCGTTGTTTTATCTCAAATTATTGCAAGAAGGTCACAATAACAAGATTTTAAAAAATAAATAACACTTGTTCAAAAACTACAAACGATGCCAATAAATGTAGTATAGGTCAATTGTTTGTAGTCTTATTAGTTACTTAGAAAACATCATTGATATCGTTCGAAGTAAAAAATATAAATAATAGCGTGTTGATTAGTTTTGGAATGGGTTCCAAATTGATTGTAGTTTATTGTAGTGGCAAGAAAATTTTTTATTTGCGTTGTTTCATCTCAAATTATTGCAAGAAGGTCACAATAACGAGATTTTAAAAAATAAATAACACTTGTTCAAAAACTACAAATAATGTAGTTGATTGTAGCTAAACTCATATGTTTGTAGTGGCTGCTGAACCCCTGTAAGCAATAAAAAACAAAAAATTTAGTGTTCAATAAGTTAATATATTCAAAACAATTATGAGCCTTGGATTTCGTGTCGTTTGTAGTTTTAGAAAAAAAAATATTCATGCTCATACATACATCTTCGCACACGTGCGTGTTTGTGTATGCGTGTGGGAGTTTCGTAATTTAGTGTACATTAAATTGCACATGATATATGTTAAAAAAAAAAAAGAGTTGGATATCTTTAATGTTCAGTAGTTTGCTGTTCAATGTTACAAAGTCACTTAATAATCCGAAACTGCTGAGACGACAAAAGTAATTAAAATGAAATAATGGATAAATTCCATCCGAAACGAAAAAAAACTCAAAATAGTGCAATATAAAAAATTGGAATTAATATTGTCATTTATCGTTTATTGTAGTACTGGTAAAATAATTTATCCTCTAAAATAACTTCAAGAAAAATCAGATAAAACTAGCCAAATTGTAGTGGTATAATAAAATGACACTGGCATAAAAACTACAAACGATATGAACAATTGTCACAGTACCTTTATATTTGTATGTCTTGCTTATTACTGATTTAAAGTGCGAATGAATAAATCTACTTAGTGTTTGATAGAGTGATACATTTTAAGACGTTAGAAAATAGAAAAGGAAATCGTTCGTAGTTTCACAGTTTGTCTTCCGACAGCATACCTTTATATGTATATGGACATTACCGATTAAATATAAGCGTGCGTACACAAGTTTACAGTTACTATAGTGCCTACAGTAAATGTAGCATCGATTATACCTCAAAATATAAATTCAAAATCGTTGGACTTACAAGTATGTGCTGTTTTTCGTATTAAAAAATAATGACAGCCAACTATACACGGACTTTCGTAAGTATTGAAAACTTGAGCTGCAAATGAGTTGAATTTTTAATTATAATTTCTGAAAGTGTAAAACTTTTTGATAATTGAAAATTGTTAATCAATAATCAGAGAGTAATTGTTAGTATTTTTAACAACAGCTACGATACAGTTGAAGGATCGTATACTACAAACGATTTTATAAACTGTAGAGCTTTTTGAAGACTAAAAATTGGTTCATCGAAAGCCTTATACTGCGTTTATAGTGATTCAAGAGCAAAAAAATATTTCTTTTTTATTTATTTTTATCTACAAACGATGCTGATGAATGTAGTATAGGTCAATTTGTTGTAGTCTTATTAGTTACTTACGGCCGAAATTAATATTCAATCCAATCTAATATCTGCAGATTTTCGATCGAAAATGTGATCCGGATTTTAAGTTAAGTGTGCCAATAAACAATCCGTGGATCGAAATTGCAATCTCAAAAACCAATCTATCTGTGGGAGGACGGATCACAGATTACAGATAGACCTCTGTTCGAAAATGGCAGTTTGAGCGTGTCAATAACATATATATCTCACGCGTTTGACGTTTCGATCGATCGGTGTAAACAATCTTTAATCTTGATCTTAGACTTTCCTCAGATTCTAGGGTTGAATCTGTAGATTTTATTCGTAAAACGTAAAAATCGTTTGTAGTTTTTGAACAAGTGTTATTTATTTTTTAAAATCTCGTTATTGTGACCTTCTTGCAATAATTTGAGATAAAACAACGCAAATAAAGAATTTTCTTGCCACTACAATAAACTACAATCAATTTGGAACCCATTCCAAAACTAATCAACACGCTATTATTTATATTTTTTACTTCGAACGATATCAATGATGTTTTTTAAGTAACTAATAAGACTACAAAAAATTGACCTATACTACATTTATTGGCATCGTTTGTAGTTTTTGAACAAGTGTTATTTATTTTTTAAAATCTTGTTATTGTGACCTTCTTGCAATAATTTGAGATAAAACAACGCAAATAAAGAATTTTCTTGCCACTACAATAAACTACAATCAATTTGGAACCCATTCCAAAACTAATCAACACGCTATTATTTATATTTTTTACTTCGAACGATATCAATGATGTTTTCTAAGTAACTAATAAGACTACAAACAATTGACCTATACTACATTTATTGGCATCGTTTGTAGTTTTTGAACAAGTGTTATTTATTTTTTAAAATCTTGTTATTGTGACCTTCTTGCAATAATTTGAGATAAAACAACGCAAATAAAGAATTTTCTTGCCACTACAATAAACTACAATCAATTTGGAACCCATTCCAAAACTAATCAACACGCTATTATTTATATTTTTTACTTCGAACGATATCAATGATGTTTTCTAAGTAACTAATAAGACTACAAAAAATTGACCTATACTACATTTATTGGCATCGTTTGTAGTTTTTGAACAAGTGTTATTTATTTTTTAAAATCTTGTTATTGTGACCTTCTTGCAATAATTTGAGATAAAACAACGCAAATAAAGAATTTTCTTGCCACTACAATAAACTACAATCAATTTGGAACCCATTCCAAAACTAATCAACACGCTATTATTTATATTTTTTACTTCGAACGATATCAATGATGTTTTCTAAGTAACTAATAAGACTACAAAAAATTGACCTATACTACATTTATTGGCATCGTTTGTAGTTTTTGAACAAGTGTTATTTATTTTTTAAAATCTTATTATTGTGACCTTCTTGCAATAATTTGAGATAAAACAACGCAAATAAAGAATTTTCTTGCCACTACAATAAACTACAATCAATTTGGAACCCATTCCAAAACTAATCAACACGCTATTATTTATATTTTTTACTTCGAACGATATCAATGATGTTTTCTAAGTAACTAATAAGACTACAAAAAATTGACCTATACTACATTTATTGGCATCGTTTGTAGTTTTTGAACAAGTGTTATTTATTTTTTAAAATCTTGTTATTGTGACCTTCTTGCAATAATTTGAGATAAAACAACGCAAATAAAGAATTTTCTTGCCACTACAATAAACTACAATCAATTTGGAACCCATTCCAAAACTAATCAACACGCTATTATTTATATTTTTTACTTCGAACGATATCAATGATGTTTTCTAAGTAACTAATAAGACTACAAAAAATTGACCTATACTACATTTATTGGCATCGTTTGTAGTTTTTGAACAAGTGTTATTTATTTTTTAAAATCTTATTATTGTGACCTTCTTGCAATAATTTGAGATAAAACAACGCAAATAAAGAATTTTCTTGCCACTACAATAAACTACAATCAATTTGGAACCCATTCCAAAACTAATCAACACGCTATTATTTATATTTTTTACTTCGAACGATATCAATGATGTTTTTTAAGTAACTAATAAGACTACAAAAAATTGACCTATACTACATTTATTGGCATCGTTTGTAGTTTTTGAACAAGTGTTATTTATTTTTTTAAATATTGTTATTGTGACCTTCTTGCAATAATTTGAGATAAAACAACGCAAATAAAGAATTTTCTTGCCACTACAATAAACTACAATCAATTTGGAACCCATTCCAAAACTAATCAACACGCTATTATTTATATTTTTTACTTCGAACGATATCAATGATGTTTTCTAAGTAACTAATAAGACTACAAACAATTGACCTATACTACATTTATTGGCATCGTTTGTAGTTTTTGAACAAGTGTTATTTATTTTTTAAAATCTTGTTATTGTGACCTTCTTGCAATAATTTGAGATAAAACAACGCAAATAAAGAATTTTCTTGCCACTACAATAAACTACAATCAATTTGGAACCCATTCCAAAACTAATCAACACGCTATTATTTATATTGCACGCCTCATAAGCGAAGCGTTGAGGTGGGTACTACTGTCACTTCGCGCAAAACATCTGATTTTTCAAACTTAAAATGTCTTTATGTATCATACATTGCACTTGTAAGATAATACATACACACACATATTAAGAAAAAACACTATTTTTAACGTTCATGATATTTTTGATGTCATTTTTGTTATTTAAACTAGTTAAAAAACAGTTTAAAAAAGTTCTGTCTTGGACGTCCGTGTGTCTGTATGTGCGGATCCTTTTTCTTGTTAACACGATAGCGACCGAAATACTTTACTAATCGAGTCTTTTTTTTTCTCTTACGCTTGAGTATGCTCAGGAATAGAACCCTTTCATTTTTCAGGGTCTGATTCGATGTGGTTTAATTGTTATTAAATAAACAAAAATAATAATTAATAAATATTTATTAAAAAAAATTATGAGGCGTGCACTTTTGGATTTTCCAAATTATTATTTTTTACTTCGAACGATATCAATGATGTTTTCTAAGTAACTAATAAGACTACAAAAAATTGACCTATACTACATTTATTGGCATCGTTTGTAGTTTTTGAACAAGTGTTATTTATTTTTTAAAATCTTGTTATTGTGACCTTCTTGCAATAATTTGAGATAAAACAACGCAAATAAAGAATTTTCTTGCCACTACAATAAACTACAATCAATTTGGAACCCATTCCACAACTAATCAACACGCTATTATTTATATTTTTTACTTCGAACGATATCAATGATGTTTTCTAAGTAACTAATAAGACTACAAAAAATTGACCTTAACTACATTTATTAGCATCGTTTGTAGGTAAAATAGGCTGAAAAAAAGTAAGGTTTTTTTAAAGCGGGTTCCAGCGTGACGGAGCTAAATTGGGCCCGTGATTTATACCGACATATAATATTCATCTTATGAATTCACTTGCGATTTTGATAGTAGGAAAGTTTCGTCGTTCTTTTTACAAAATTATATTTTTACAAATCTTTGTACTTAATAAAATTATGTTGTACAGCTCAAAGGTGAAATGTCGAGTCAAGTGATGTTACCAATGCCAGATGGAGTGGAGACTATTTATCACGCCGAAGCTAGGCTTAAAGAAAGGTTGGCAACAATCTGTAAAAAAAAAAGATATATCCTACCTTACGTACTACATTTCATTTCATAATTTTTTATTTATAGTGACAACGAAGACGTGGATCTATATTTAAAGACTAATATCGAAGGTGCTATAATAAAATGGGCGCAACAAGTTCATGATCTACTGCAAGAGAACTCTTATATCGGTACTTTTCTTATCATAAACTTAATATTTCTGAAAATAAACAAACAAAAAAATGTTGTGTGGTTTTATGAAACCACGGTAAAAGTGAAACTGTTCGAACGGTTCCGAACACTGCTTTGTGTAGCGCATGTCGCGTGACGGTCGGCTGCCGAGTAGGTATACCTACTCGGCAGCCGCGATACACGCGACATGCGCTACACAGACCAAAAAGTTTGAGACGATGTAATAAAAGTTTCACTTTAATAAAAAAGGAGTTTCTTTTTTCTTTAAACAGCATTCAAAAGAACAAAGTTCCCGCTTCCAAGTGCAGACATAGACTTTTACGCGAGTCGTCTGAAAAATCTTGAGGGTATTTATTCACAATTGCGTGATCCTCGCGTGAAGCGTATGGCTAATTATCTCGAAGCCACTCGGAGTGTGTACTTGAGTTGCTTCAAGACGATGCTTACTAATGTTGTTGCTGGTAAGTTTTTCGGTAAAGAAATGATCGAAAATAATAAGTGGTAATGGTTCTTTCATTAGTGATGAGTGACGAATACGTGATATTGATATTTTAAGCTATTGCATAGCTTCTATCGCGGGCCTTGAGCGCGGGGACCGAATCCAGAAATTCCGTAACGAAAAACCTCACGCTCCCCACTCCGACGGGCGCGGAGGTGTGGCTTGAAGGCACGCTATGCAATAGCTTTACCGCGGCAGTCCCCGAGTGCCACACGTCTTTTTTTGAAGTGAAACTTCTTTATCGGGGTTGGAAAAAAATTTAGTGTAACATTTTTCCGTTACGCGCCATCTTGTTCTTATCCCTACCACGCGTGATTCGACGTATTTCTGTCAAGTTGTATATAGTAAATTATTTAAAAAAATAAGGTTATAAAGAAGTTTTACTTCTTACGTGTGTACTCTAGTACACGCATACATTTTTTTAGTCAGTAGCTTCTTGACTCTGCATCTGTCGTGTAGTGTAGGCAATCTTGTGGATTATAAAGCTGCAATCACTGAATTTTGTTCGCAATTCTAATTTTGTCTTTAATAAATAATTGGATCCGTTTAAAGGAAAGGTATCTTATATTTCCTATATGATCCTCGTATTAAAAAATGTTTTTTCCCCTTTCAGCAATAGTGGAATGTAGAGATATTTACGTTTATCAAAAGCCGCTACTGCAACACTTTGAGAATTTCGAAGGCACAGATTTTTCTGACGCCAAATTCTTAATTCGGCCGATGTTTCATTGTATCGGTTTACTTTGGGGCAATTCAAGATATTATTGTAATGTGGAAAAATTGATTCGTAAGTTTTGCACAATAATTGTCAAAACTTATAGTCGCATAACTACAGACTTATTTAAATACTATTTTTCAGCTCTTTTACGGGAGGTTTGCAACCTCGTAATTCAACAATGTACAAACTCCATCGACCCGAGCTCTATATTTCAAGGAGATGCGGATGAACAGCTTTTGAAAGTTCAGAAAGCTATCAATATACTGAATCATTTTATGTAAATATTTTACCATTAAATTTGACAAAAAAATAAAATAATAATTTTAGCCAGATTTTCTGTTTACCAAAATTGAAAAAAGATTTTGATTTTATGAAAATAATGTTTTATTATCTTCTTATTGATGCTTTCGTCTCGATGCAAAAATACTTATTCTTCAATTCTTGAACAATAAAGTGATGAAATGAGCACTATAGCTGTTTTTCTCTTATTTCCCAGTGAAACATACGAAATGAATAGAGATAAAGTCCATACCTTCTTCCCCGCGGGCGTAATGCCGGTACGTTGGTCGTTCGACTTTGACCGCGTGTTCATGAGATTTAACATCTATATGAAGAAGTTGAGAATGATCGAGGAGCTTTTAGAAGCAACGGTAGAAATTCTGAAACTGGAGAAGATGGAGTTTTGCGGGTTAAGGGGAAAGACGTTGAGCACGGAGTGTATGAAGGTAAGTTGAGCCATCTTTAAAGGCCTAATCCGTGTTTAAAGGTGTCATGACGATTAGTTTTTTCGAACGTTAACGAAACCGTGTTATTAATAAAATTACACGTACAAGTACATGATGGAATGGAAATTTAATGATTTTTGTTGTTGTTTTGACCTAGATGACCAATGTAGCGAGACCTCATCTGAAAGGAGCTTTTTTATAATTTGCCAGTTTTATAAGAATTGGAAAAATAAAAACCTTGACCTTTTTAATAATTCAGTCACGAAAAAATGTGGAGATAAAAAAAAAACAAACTCCTACAGATTCTAGAGGAATATACGATAATCTACCAAAACCTCGGCAACATAACGTACGACCCGGCGGACCCGGAGGACAACAGGTTCGAGGGCGATTACGCAAAGCACAAGTTGGTGCTGGACGACGTGGACCAGCGGCTCGCTTCGCTGTTCACGCAGGGGCTGGATGAGTGCCATAATCTGGAGCACTTCTATAAGGTGAATATTCGAAAGATAGTAGAGGAATACATTGAAAACTACCAAAACCTCGCAAAAATTACATATGACGCCAAAAATGGTCGTCGCTATTCATGCAGGGCATGGACGAGAACAATATGGAGATTTTCTATAACGTAAATTTTTCTCAGATGCTAGAGCAAAAAAGACAGCGGCGACCAGTCGCCGCTTAGTTGTATATAGGTTACAATTTTACAATGTAAAGACATTTGAAGATAGATAACTAAAAAGTTTATTTTTTTCCAGTTCTTCCAAATTATTGGAGATTTATTCCATCGTCCAATTATTAAGAATGAACTCAAACCAAAGCTACCAAGACTTCTGGACTTTATGCATTCAAACATGGATACTGTGAAGGAAATATTTGATGAAGAAATGTCGGTAAGACATGTTTTCCAACTACCCACATTAATTAGATATAAAATTTATGATTTTAGATTACTTATAGATTTTTAATACATACATAGATAGATTAAAATATGTTCAATATTATTTTAGAAATTAACGAAAGGTCCGGAAAGGCCAATGGTCGATCCCTATTTACCGCCCGTGGGCGGTATGTTGTGGTGGATCTATAAACTGCGCAGGCGTATCCAAGCTCCGATGGAAGATTTTATCATGTTTGAAGACCCGTATGCATTTTTCATTTACAGTTTTTCTCTATAAATGATTTCTAAAACTTCTTTCATATCTGTAAGATATTTTATTTTTCTTGTAGTTGTAGTTCTGACAACTTTTGTCTTTGCTTTAATACGGAAAGGTTCCTTAAAATATTGGCAGGCTTGTTTATAGTGTTTCATTTTCTTAATTTATATTTTGTTAAGTTCTTATTAACTTGTATTCTAATAAAGCTTATGTCCATCAGTATAATCGAAACGGAATATGCTCTATACATGAAGCAAAAACACAATGAAATGTTGGGCTATTTGAACGTGCTTGAGGATCGACAGTTCAAGCAGTGGTGCGCTACTGTGCCGAATATTTGCAAGACGCACTTGGCCAAAAACCTTATTTATAGAGACCCGCCGTTTGTAAGGAACAACTTTAGCCCTGAGGTATCATAATTTACTGTACTTGGTAGGGATAAATCTGGAAAACTTTTATTAATCATTCTGACACACAATATGATAATTCATGCTTCAAAAAGATTATATATTGTAGTTGGTGATGTTACTACGCGAAATGCGATACATGAAATATTTAGAAAAACAAGGAATTCCACCTGATGGATTGGAACTCTTTGCTAGGAATGAAAAATTACAGGTGAGCTTTTAATACATCTATTTTACATATAGCATTAGTTTTGCAGCTTCCGTTTAGCTTATCTATCAGTTAAAATGATATGTATAAAAATTTATATCAAGTATCAAAATATAGGCAAACCAGGACATTATCAGCAGGCGATAAATCCAGTAAAAATGTAAATATGTATATTCTCTATTTCTAGTACGATATGAATCGTCTAAATCGAGCTATTGCTTGGTACAATGCAATAAGAGAAGGGAGTCATGAAACAGAAGTTGCTCTTATTGAGAAAGAGATCTCTGCTATTGACCAATTGCTGGGCAGAGGGGTTGAAGAACTTACGTGGAATGATGACTGTATGTGTTTTGATAAAGTTTTATTTATTGATTTTATTTTTAAACTTATTGAAATAGTTTTAAACTTGCCAGTAGACCAGTCACAATGAACTTTGTTTTAAACTTCTATAAGGTATATTTATTGAATTAACCACTGGTTGATGTAATTTGAGCATATTGCTGCTTGTTATAAGATAGCAAACAGAGATAATGCCTGATGGTAGACTAAATGCAATGATCGATGACATTTTAATAAGCACCAAAAGGTCTAAATGGGGCGTATAAACAAAGCTCTTCGTGTATTCTGTGAATGACGTTTTTAATCCGCCTAATAATCTTATACCTAATTTTGGTAATAATAATATAACACATTCAAATAAAACAGTCACAGAATGGATGGCGGAAGTGTACGCAGCCATTAACACGCTCCAAGAGCGTGTGCTGACCGCACAAAACAATGTACGACGAGGGCTTGGTGATATCTCCGCGTGGGGTGATAAGCCATTGCACAATCGTAAAGAAAACCCGGATAAGATGGAACTGCTTGCTGTTAATGAACGGCTGCCGAGGCTGTTGAAGAGGTCTGGTTGCTTGGGATATCTTTTGAGCTATGTTTTTCAAGTTTTGCGCAAGAGGTCTAGTGGAATTTTTGATTTTGATATTTTCTGGTTGAAGCGTTTTGTGGATGAACGAAAAAATGTTTCTTAAAAAATTAACACCCTAAAACAGTATTTCAATATAGAAGGTAGATCATTTTAACGCATTAGACACATAAATTAAAAAAAATGTTTACAGGCGTGCTAAAATTTTGGAAAGTCATCAAGAGTTCCAAGACATCCTCAAAGTCAATTACAAGCTATTTTTCAATATAAAAGAAGAGGAAGAGGTTAGTATATTTGATAATTTGTTTCATACAGATTTTAATAATTAATTTTAAACTTTCTTTTATGGAGAAAGATATTATTAACAAAGTTTTTAACATTCAGTCTGACGAAGAAGAAGAGGAATTAGAAGAAGTAGACGAAGCCACACTCGATGAGGACGAAAGAGTTGCTCGTGAACGTAAACTGAGAGAGATCGAAGAGCGGCGGGAGGAGAAGAGACTGGCTAGAGAAGAGAGAGATAGAGAAAAGGCGGAGATTGCGCAAGCGAAGTTCGAGAGGAGGGAGGCTAGGCGGCTTAAGAGAGAGGAGAAGGAATCTGCGAAACGCGAGCGGCAAGAGAGACGTGATGCAGGTGGGTACTGGAGCTTTTTCATATTGTATTTGTCATATTGTACTCGATTCAACCATTTTTTATGTACTTCAAATAATAGGTATTACTTCTGTCCGTTACGCTATCATGCTGAACCCACTAAACCAATTTCTAGATAATTTTTCACGTTTATCATAAAAAAAAATGTGTGCGTGTTCTAGTGTACACACGTAAGAAGTGAAACTTCTTTATGGCCTTATTTTTCAAAAAATAATTTACTATATGCAACTTTACAGAAATACGTCAATTACGCGTGGTAGGGATAAAAACAAGATGGCGCGTAACGGAAAAATGTCATGCGTAACGAAAAAATGTTACTGTTTTTACTGTTCTGTGGTTACACTAAATTTTTTTCCAACCCCGATAAAGAAGTTTCACTTCAAAACAATTTTTTTTAATATGAACTGACTATATAAATTTATAAACTGACTGTCAAAAAAATACGTGAAGCTACGAGTGGAAAACTAGCAATAAGTGACCAGAAACTGCGCATGCAATGTGAGGGGATTGGTTAATGTCGTAAGGATCGAATTCTATATTAAGTATATTTTTATTAACAAAATTACACACCAGGCGAAGAAGTAGATTCGCCAGCTGAAGAAGAAGAAGAGTTAGACCCAGAAGAGTTAGCTGATATAGAGGAGGAGAGGAGGGAAATGGAGGAAGAAGCGTTTAGGGCTGAACGGTGGCCGGCTTACGTGAAATATATTGATGCTCTGGTAAGTACGTGAAGAAAGATGTGTGGTTATGAATTTAAATGTTTCTATCATATATGTACCCAGAGTATGATAATGTACCCGGATATTTAAGAGGAAAGACTTTTCTTCTTTCTTTGAAGTAAACAAACTAATACTAATAAGTATTAATTAACTATTCTGAAAACTCTATTTGTTTTCATTCCAAGTTACCGTGTGGAGAGTCAAGGCGATAGCTACTAAAATTTTACTTTACTTAAACTTTCTTTTATGAAAGGATAATTTTCAACAGTTAAAATAAAAATACATTATGTATCATAATATAAACATTAGGTATCCAAGCAAGTGATGAAGGCGATTCAATGCAGCCTCGACTTGTTCGAAAAGCAAACGGATTTGGAGAAAGGTCCTCAAGTAGCATTTATGGAAGTGGTGGCAGAACTAAAGGATCCTGGTTTGTATATTGTTCTTAATATTAAATTATATTGTTTTATTATGTCGTTGTACATGACCGCCTCCTCGGTACAGTGGTTGACGCGTGAGCGTAACACCGAGGGGTCCTGGGTTCGATTCCCGGTGGAGACGAAGAAAAAAAAATGTCTTGGTCTGGTAGGACACAGAAGGCTGATCACCTACTTGTCCCTAAAGAAAATCGATCAGTGAAACAGATGTATAATGCATCTGCCCCTTACCCCACTAGGGGACATGGGACTTCACTTATGTCGTTGTACTTTCTTGATGCTTAGTAAAAAATGTAAGTATATTATGAGGTGTAATTCAGATTTTAGTGGATTATGTGCAGTGCACTATTTGCTTGTATAAGTAGTAAGTAATTACAATTCTAATTTAATAAGTAAACGATTTGCAGATATTTCATTCACGCCATCTTTAGAAATCAAGGATGCAGATGGACTTTACGATACAATGATCGAGATGATGAAGGACATGTTCTTACAAGCCACTCTTTTTCCACGAATCGATCCTATTGTGCCTATTGCAACTTATGAGGGTATCTAGAAATTTTGTTTCTCTTTCTAATGGATTAGTATTATGTTTTGTACTTATTTCTTTGTTTTATATTTTTGATAATATTGCCGTACTAACATTATTAGCTACTAATAGATATTTTATTAACAGATGATATAGCTGCAGAAGAAAGCATGATCGATCTCTACCATGACATATCAAAGAGGATAGAAAATAGCATTATAGATGTTGTTCAATACGCTTCAGTAAGTACCAAATCTACATAACATTTGGAAGATTTTTGGAAATCCTTGAATTTTGTATTGCTAAACTAATTTTGTATAGAAATATGAAAAATACACTCCGCTATGGATGGAAGATAGGCAAGAAGTATTGGCCGGTTTCTTGAAGTATGGCAGAGTAATTCCACCTGAAGAGTTTGATAAATACAGATATGATAATAATGGTCAGGATCCGCCAGAGTGTAAACCTAAACTCGAGGAGTATCAGAAAGAAGTATGTTTTTTGTATAAAAAGTATGTTAAATTGCGTGTTTGGTTTATACCAAATTTTAATCACTATTATTAGTATGTATTTAAAATAGAATTAATATTTATAATTGTGATAGGTTTGGTTTCATAATATAAAAATAAAGCAGATTATTTTTGCATACATATCTGATGCTTTCGATTTATTTTTCTTCAGAACAGCTTGGAATGCAAATACTTTTTTTATAAAATATTCTAATCAATTAATTGTACCAGATCGACAAATTCAACACTTTATATGACGAGGTGGCTGCACTACCACCCAATTACTTGTGCAATGGTTGGTTGAAGTTAGATCTGAAACGACTCAATCAAGCGATCATGAACATTATTTGCAAGTGGAGTAATCTCTATAAGCAAAACTTGAAGGACCACGTTCAGACGAGGTAAATAATAATTATATCGATTGTATTATTAATAGTCTAAATACCGCACATACAGTGTCGTTTTTTCTCTATTTCTTATTCAAATTCAAATCGATCTAGTAGTCTTTGAGTTATATCTATAATGAAATCTTTCCTCTTTATTATTTTTTTGCCACCATCAGCACCTTAAGTTGAAAATTTTCATAGGCGGAAGGTCGTTTGCAGACCTTACGCCTCTAAAAATGTATTGCCGACGTTAAAAGTTATGGGATAAGGCAATAACCCATCCCTTTCCTCTGAAAACATATTGAACTAATCATACTTAATATAAAATTAACAGTCTGGACGACCTAGAGCAGTTCATAGCGTACGCGACAAAGGAACTATCAGTGGAACTTGGTGATGATGACTACGAGGGTCTGCTCAAAGTGATGGGCGTCCTCAACGAGGTGAAGGCCAAAGCAGATGCTGGTACGGAACAAATGTTCGAACCGCTCAGGGATATCATATATGTGCTCAAGGAGTATGGGGTCGACTTTCCGGAGGAAACTTATGAACAGGTGCGTAAATTGAAAGGTACATGCGACGTTTTGATTGGTACCAGAAGAGGGGGACAGAAAACTAACTTTATTCAATGTAAAGTAACGTAAAAATAACATTATTGATAAGCTCAGCATATTCCAATGAACTTTTTGATCAAAATAAGCTCTTTTAAAATATTTATACCATTTCTTTAATTATAAGGTAACGGGATTTTTGACAATGATAAGAATGGTTGATATGCAGGCCTAATTTATTTTAATGTTATGTTTATTAATTAAATTTATCATGTTTATTTCTTGCTTCCATTTGGATTTCAATAGGAGCCTTCAACAGCACATAAATACCTGGTACATACTTTGGTAAGAATAGTCTAGAAAACCTAAAAAAGAACAAACGCAATGATTGGCTTAGCACATAGCTTACAGTTTCATACAAGTTTAATAATTAAATGGTTCGTATAATTAAGTTGAAATATTTGGTTAGTTGGATGTTCTGCCGGAGAGATGGCGTAATTTAGTGAAGTTGGCAACGGTACAGAAGAATAATGTGGCGCCATTACAAGCGGCTCAAGCGGCGCTCATTGCGAAACGAGTGGCCCTTATTAATCTGAGACTTACTATGTATAGAGACCAGTTCAAGATGAAGGAGGTTGGTTATTGCTTTGGGTGAATGTGGTAGTTAGTTGATAAAAATGTATTATTTCGTATTGTGCTTTTGTTTTTGTTAAGTTTTTTGCTCGCTAGAATATTTCAATAATGTTGGTAGGTCGGTCAAGATTAGAAGTCAGAGAATTAAGTATTTTTGTTTTTATGAATACGTTTTTTAGTTTTTTGTTTGCCCTGAATGATTGTTGATCATTTAATTTTTAGGTATTCCTTGAAACGTGCAAAGAGCCGTACAGAGAAATAGACAAAGTGCATTTGGAGCTCTTGCAGTTTGAGGACATAGTGAGCGGGTTGAGAAAGAGTTGTGCGTTATTTGATATTCAGCCGCCAGATGACAAGTTCCTCAAACAATGTCGGCGGGAACTTAAATTAATAAAAGTAATTATGTATATTATTATGACAATACATATCTCTTATATACACCTACCTTCTTATAATATAAATAAAAAACTTAATTTATGTACGTTTTAGCAATTGTGGGATTACTATTATCTAGTAATGGGTACAATAGAGTTCTGGAAGAAATCACCGTGGAAGAAAATCGATGCCGATGGTATGGATCAAGAATGTAAGCGATTCACTAAAGATCTGCGTCAGCTGGACAAAGACATGAGAGTATGGTAAGATTAATAGACTAGCTTTCTGCCTACGGCTTCATCCACGTCTTCATAGAAATCCCGCACAGTTCCCGTTCCCGTGATATTTCCGGGAAAAATCGATCTTTTTTTCCTTTATCGTTTGTTATGTCTTTATAAGATTTATAAAGCTTAAGCTATCACTGTATAAAGTTTAATCCGAAGCGGTTCAATGGTTGAGGCGTGAAGAAGAGACGTCTGTCTCAGACAGATTTACCTTCGCATTTCTTCTATAGATGATTGACCAGAAATTAATGTACCTTTAAATGATTTTTCGTATTCAGGGAACCTTACATATCTATTGAAGGAACAATTAAGAACTTAATGACTTCTCTGCGAGCGGTTACCGATTTACAGAATCCGGCTATTAAAGATAGGCATTGGGTTGAACTAATGATGGCCACTAAGGTAGGTTGATTTATAGAGAAAAGTAAATATTTCGTAATATTTTGACTACACTTGGTATTTTTCATTCGTTAGCGTTGCGTTGTTGAATTAAATAGATCTTATGAGATAATTTTTGTTGATTTTATTTAATAGACTATTTTTGTTTTCATCATATCATGTAGAAAGCTGTTCACTCAAATCTCATTTTAACAAAAACCAGTAACGGTCCTATAAAGCCTTTACAATCGAGCGAAAATGTATTCAGAGGAGTGTCAGTAAAACAAATTTTGGACGATTTCAAATCTCTCGATGGATTTAACAAAACAACAGATACTGAGGTAATCGACGATAAAGATAAAGAACCAGTCAGACGAGAATATAAAAAATACCTACAATTGCAAGATTTTAGAAGACCCAAGTTTCAAGAATCGATCAAACTCAATAAATCGTATTCATATCATGAAATTAAGGAACAAGGTTTACAAATACTGAATACAAGACGATATTCTCAACCGAAAGCGTGTAGCTCTTCTTATATTCTTTCAGAATTCATTATGTAGATATCATGTCATTCATTAGATAATGTAAATATGTGTAAATAAATATTTAGTTGTAATTTAAACGATACCTACTAAAAGGTGAGATATTAAATGTGATTTTTAATTTCTTTACGCTTTTATTTGTGTCATCGGTAACTTACCGACAGTGATCAATAAGTATTTTCAAACATATAGAATATTGCAAATTAATGGTGTTTTAGGTAAAATTCCATATCGATGATGATACGACACTAGCAGATTTACTTGCACTCAACCTACATAAATATGAAGAGGAAGTTAAAACTATAGTTGATAAGTCTGTCAAAGAAGCTGCTATGGAGAAAACACTCAAGTAAATACTTTATTACTATTTACATGATCCAAGTTATAGTTAGTCGGATAGTTATTATATTGTAATTTCAACCGATTGTACAAAAAAAAGCGAAGGGGGTTTACACCAATTCTTACCATCCTGAATTTTTCCCGTCAATCTTTACCGCTGTTTAATTTTGCTATAAGATAGTTATTTTATTGTAATTTAAAGGGAATTGGAAGCTACATGGGCTATCATGGAGTTCGATTATAGCGTGCATGATAGAACAGGTATCAAATTACCCAAAGCTAGCGAAGAACTTGTCGAGACTCTTGAAGATAATCAGGTAATGAGTTTATTAATTGATGGCTTGACTGATCTTAAAAAAATAAACAATCAATAATAAATCAATGTTGTGAAACAGAATCAAGTACAAAACATGATGTCATCGAAATTCATTGGATTCTACGAAACAGAAGTCACTGCTTGGCAAAAGAAACTTGGTACAGCAGATGCAGTTATCGCCATTTGGTTTGAAGTGCAACGTAAATGGCAATACCTTGAGAGTATCTTTGTGGGCTCTGATGATATACGTGCACAGTTACCAGAAGATTCCAAACGGTTTGATATGATTGACAAAACGTTTAAGGTAAGTGATGGAAAATGAAGTCATAAATTTTCTTAAAGTAATTTAAATGAAAAATAAAATTGTTCACATGTTAAATTTTCCTATCAAGCCACACAGTACTTAACATGTGAAATATGTTTGATATGAATATGATAATTTATATAAATTGTTACAAAGTTATATTTTGTGAATATTTTTCAAGGAATTATTGAAAGACATCGGAAATACCCCCAATGTGGTTCAAGCAACCAATAAGCCTGGATTGCTAGAAAAACTAGAAGAATTGATGAATTCACTTAACTTGTGCGAGAAGGCACTCAATAATTATTTGGAAACGAAACGCTTGGCGTATCCTCGTTTCTATTTCGTGTCTTCAGCAGATTTGCTCGGTAAATATTGAATCAAAATGCGAAATATTTTTATTAATAATACCTTCACACATTTCATTATTTAAATTTATTTTAGATATTTTGTCTAACGGAAATAATCCACCTGCTGTGGCTCGCCATTTGTCAAAACTTTACGATAATTTGGCGAAGTTAGTGTTCCCCAAACCTGGCAGCAAGCATGCTATTGAGATGATATCCAAAGAAAATGAGGAGCACGTGCCATTCAAAGCACCATGCTGCGATTGTTCTGGAAAAGTCAGTTTTCTGCTTTGAAAAATGCTCTTTATTCTGCAATTCTAAACATTCGATAAAATATTTACTATGGTGGTGGTCATCATTTATGGATTTTTAAAGAAATTAATTATTTCTAGGTCGAAATATGGCTAAATAGAGTGACGGATTGTATGCGTTACACCTTACGAGATATATTTGAGCACAGTGTAAAATCGTATGAGGATAAACCTCGTGACGAATGGGTATTTGACTGGCCAGCTCAGCCAGCTCTTGTGGGCACACAAATTTGGTGGACCACGGAAACTAATCAAGCTTTTGAAAAGCTTGAAGAAGGTGAATCTATTTCATATGATTATAATTAAATAATAGTATTTAGTAGTTTCGCAAAAAATTTAACTTTCTTAACATCAATAGGTTACGAGGGAGCGCTCAAAGACTATCAGAAGAAGCAAATTGCGCAATTAAATGCCTTGATTGTTCTTTTACTCGGAGACTTGACTGTTGGTGATCGTCAAAAAATTATGACCATCTGTACCATTGATGTACATTCGAGAGATGTAGTGGCCAAACTTATTGTTGCCAAAGTTGAAACATCGAATGCTTTCCAGTGGCAGAGTCAATTGAGGTAAAGACTTAATAAAAAGATCGAACGTATTTCCTATTATCTCTTTTTCCCGACTGCGACAGAATGAGGGTTATTTACTTATAAAAATATTTTCATTGTTTAGACATCGATGGGATATGAAATTAAACAACTGCTTTGCTAATATTTGCGATGCCCAGTTTCTTTACGATTACGAATATCTTGGAAATACGCCACGTCTTGTTATTACTCCTCTGACCGATCGATGCTACATCACATTAACTCAGGTAAAAAAAAGACGGGTTGCACTCCGGGAGTGCCGGCAGAAGTGAAAACTTGATTATTAACGTTGAGCATGTTTGATATCCATCCGTCTTACGCTTTTTCGATCAGTCACGTGTCCTGACGCGAGTTTAAGATTTTATACCCAACGCCGCTAAAGAAGTTTTCACTTCAATAATAAGCACACAGTTATCAGTTATGACTACCCAATATGTAGTGTATTTTATTATATTATGTATTTTTTTACTTTCACTGATTCTTGATGGTCCATAAGATCAAAAGTTTGTTTGAATCTTTATTAATATTTCACTCACATCGGTATGACTGAAATTTCGTGAGTACTACAAACAAATTATAATAAAATTAATTTCACACAAACAGAGTCTGCATCTCATTATGGGTGGTGCTCCAGCGGGTCCCGCGGGTACGGGTAAAACGGAGACCACCAAGGACTTGGGAAGAGCACTCGGTATCATGGTCTATGTGTTTAATTGCTCTGAGCAGATGGATTATAAGTCTTGTGGCAATATTTATAAAGGTAAATTACTAGTGTTACTGGTTAAACGTTGAACACATTTATCGCCAGTAATTACGTTAAAAAAACACATGTACAAATTTTTCAAATTTTTCGTACCCAAAAAATTTTTATCCAACGCTCCAACTTATTATGAAATAGCCTAAATTTGTGTCTGAGAGACACGTTCCAATTAATTATTTATTGTATTTGAATTCTAGGACTTGCCCAAACTGGTGCTTGGGGTTGCTTTGACGAGTTTAATCGTATCTCAGTGGAGGTACTTTCTGTAGTATCAGTGCAAGTAAAAAGTGTTCTAGATGCTATAAAGGCAAAGAAGAAGAAATTTGATTTTATGGGTGAATATATTTCACTCATACCGACAATAGGTATGTTCATTACCATGAATCCTGGATACGCTGGAAGAACTGAACTGCCCGAAAATCTAAAAGCATTATTCAGGTAATATTGAAGTTTGCAAGACATTTATATGCTGTCACTTAAATATGATGTTATATTTTCTTAAAAATATTATTCGTCACAGGCCATGTGCTATGGTGGTACCGGACTTCGAACTAATTTGTGAAATTATGTTGGTCGCTGAGGGATTCCAAGAGGCTAGGCTTCTAGCGCGTAAATTTATTACTCTTTACACATTGTGTAGGGAGTTACTGTCAAAGCAAGATCATTATGATTGGGGATTAAGAGCTATTAAATCAGTGCTCGTCGTTGCTGGTTCGTTAAAGGTATTTTTACTTATTATAAATGGAAATACATGAACAATGTGAAAGGTAAACTTAATTTGATATTCATATGTATATGTTCTTACAATTAGAGAGGCGATCGTTTGAGACCTGAAGATCAAGTGCTAATGAGAGCATTGAGAGATTTTAATATTCCCAAAATTGTAACGGATGATATGCCTGTCTTCATGGGTCTTATTGGGGATTTGTTCCCTGCTTTAGATGTACCTAGAAAACGTGATTTCGATTTCGAAAAGAGTCTCGTCGCAGGGGCAATATCTATGAAATTGCAACCTGAACCTGGATTTATTTTAAAGGTATTTCTTACTAAATCTTGGAACATTTTCGTTTTAATGTGAAGTAAAAATTATCTTTTTATTTAAATAATTTTAACAGATGGTGCAACTAGTTGAGTTATTCGCTGTGCGACATTCCGTTTTTATAGACGGATTTGCGGGAACAGGGAAATCTATGGTGTGGCAATGTCTTAACAGAACATACCACATGTTGAAAATGAAACCTTATTACAATGATCTCGACCCTAAAGCAGTGACGAACGACGAATTGTTTGGTATAATTAATCCTGCAACTAGAGAGTGGAAAGATGGATTGTTTTCAACGATTATGAGGGACATGGCCAACATGCCTGGTGATGGGCCAAAGTGGATTGTCTTGGATGGTGATATTGATCCAATGTGGATCGAAAGCTTAAACACATTGATGGATGATAATAAAGTTTGTACTCCTAGTATTTTTAATTTGATTTCTTATAAATAGAAAATGATTTTGGGTGGTGTAATGATACTGTATTATATTTTACTAATTACTAGGTATTGACACTAGCGAGTAATGAGCGGATAGCTTTAACGAAATCAATGCGTCTGTTGTTTGAAATTGCTACGTTACGTACGGCGACTCCAGCTACTGTGTCTCGAGCTGGTATTCTTTATATCAATCCTCAAGATTTGGGGTGGAATCCGTAAGTAGATTTAAAGATATTCGTAGGATTTTATATTCATAATATTTGATAAATAGATCTCGATTGTTGTTCCTGGATAAATTGATGTTGCTATGTTCTTACCACTTTTTCACTACTTCTTACCACTTACTTTTTACTACTAACATCGCTTATTTATCAAGTCGAAATTGTCAAACTACGTCGACATTTTTAATCATAAGTTTGTTTCTAAAGTTTTGTAGCGTCCTGGATAGAAACCACTCGTGATGATGAATCAGAGAAAGCAATGTTAACAGTAATGTTTGATAAATATATACCGTCACTACTCGAATCGTGCAAAAAGTACAAGCGAATCACACCTTTGAGTGAACTACAGCAGATACAGCTTACGTGTTATTTGCTTGAATGTTTCCTCAATAAGAGTTTACTGCCTACTGATTGTCCAAAAGAATGGTAAGAACAATGTTGTTCATGTAAATGACTTTTTTTCATAATAAAATGTTAAACTATATTTAACATTTAGCTCTTTACGTGCAAAATGTTTGAGAATTTATAATCTTTAAGGTATGAAATCTATTTCGTATTTTGTATCGTTTGGGGATTTGGATCTGGCTTGTTCCAAGATCAGCTCGTCGACTGGCGTAATGAATTCAGCAAGTGGTTTTGCAATGAATTCAAACAGATCAAATTCCCTTCTACTGGAAATGTGTTTGGGTTTTTCATTGATCCAGAGACGAAGAAATGGTTGCCATGGACTGAAAAAGTGGAGTCATTTGAATTGGATCCAGATATACCTTTACAGGTAAATGGAGTATTTTTATTTGAAGTTATAATTTTGCGTCAAATCGAGAAAATGTTGTACCTTACGCTTTATAATATCGTTCGCTTTTTAAAAGATTTTTCTTATTTCAGTCATGTTTAGTATCGACATCAGAAACTACCCGCATTAGATTCTTCATGGATCTCCTGATCGCTAAACAAAAACCAGTAATGTTAGTGGGCAGCGCGGGCAGTGGAAAGACTGTTAGCGTTGCTGCTAAGCTGAACTCATTGTCTGATAACTTTGCTATCACTAATGCACCTCTTAACTTCTATACTACGTCAGGTACTTTATTAAAATTGTGGTTAATAGTGACTATACTTTTTATTCCTTATAGAGCATGTGTTTTAATTGTTTCTAAATCTTAAATATTGTAATAAGCAAAATCTACGTATATGAATTATCGCATCGTCAGATAAAGTAATTTTTCTCAATCATACTTTTTATAGAAATGATCCAGAAAGTTCTGGAGAAGCCTTTAGAAAAGAAGTCTGGTCGTAATTTTGGTCCACCGGGTAGCAAGTTTATGATATACTTTGTTGATGATTTAAACATGCCGGAAGTAGACACGTATGGCACTGTGCAACCACACACCCTAATAAGACAATTTATGGATTATAAACATTGGTAAGAAAATTTATACCTTTTACTTGGGGAAAATTGATAGCTTTAGGCATGCAGCAACTTTAGTACCAAGATAAATATTTCCTATATTGTTATTTCGTTTGCAGGTACGACAGGCAGAAATTGACACTGAAAGATATTTCAAATTGTATGTTTGTCTCTTGTATGAATCCAACTGCTGGGTCGTTTACTATCGATCCTCGATTACAGAGGCATTTCTGTACGTTTGCAGTCAGGTATGATCTTTTGACTTTTTTATGTTTTTTTTATTCTGTTATAGTATTGAGTCTATTTTACGTCTATTTTTTATTACAGTTTCCCTGGATTGGACGCATGTTTCCATATTTATAAGCAGATTTTATCTCAACATTTAGGAAATCCGCTTAACAAATTCGGAATAGTAGTACAAAAGTATGCAGAGAATCTTGTCAATGCTGCTTTGGCGTTACATAATAAGCTAGCCTCTACATTTTTGCCGACAGCTATTAAATTTCACTATATATTCAATCTACGCGATCTATCTAATATATTCCAGGTATTGTTTTTTTCTTAATGTCTTTAAAATTTAGCAAATTGAATTTAAGTCAATGAATTTAATGAGATTAGTTTTAAAGTAATCTGTAATACAAAGCTTTGATATAATATAATTTTTGACAGGGAATATTATTTACTACCGGTGACGCCATAAAATACCAATCGGAACTCATTCGTCTTTGGATGCACGAAGCGACTCGAGTATACTCTGATAAATTGGTCGACTCTGCTGATAATGAAAACTTCAATAAACTTATTGTTGATGTTATAAAGAAGAGTTGTGAGGTAAGGCTCCAATTTTTGGGTTCTATGTTCTATGCTGTTATTGTTAACGCCTATTTTCTTCTTATCTAACGTATATTTTACTATTTATTATAGGACTATGACGAAAATGTAGTATTTGAAAAGCCATTGATCTATTGCCATTTCGCGGAGGGAATAGGAGATCCCAAATATTTTCCCATCAGAGATTGGGCGCAAATTAAAAAGTTGCTTGATGAATCCCTTTCCTCATACAACGATCTCGTGGCTACAATGAACCTTGTGCTTTTTGAGGACGCTATGTATCATATTTGCAGGTGATTATTGTCCTATTGAAAATGTTGTTATTTGTTGTAATTGATGATGACGTCCTTTTTAAATTTATATATTTTTTTTGTATAGAATTAACCGCATCCTTGAAGCACCTCGTGGCAATGCTCTACTTGTTGGAGTCGGGGGATCCGGAAAACAATCTCTATCAAGACTGTCTTCGTTTATTTCTTCACTTGAAGTCTTCCAAATTCAGCTTCGCAAAGGCTACAGTATTAATGACTTGAAAGTTGATCTCGGTAAAATAATGGGCACTTCTATGACATTATTACGTTAAAACACTACTTTTTGAAATTTGTATTTTAAATGCTCTCTTTGTTAACAGCGGGCTTGTATATAAAAGCTGGTCTGAAGAACATAGGAAACGTGTTTCTTATGACGGATGCTCAAGTCGCTGATGAGCGTTTCTTGGTACTGATTAATGACTTGCTAGCTTCTGGTGAGATACCCGAATTGCTGGCTGATGATGAAACTGAGAATATTATTAATGGCGTTAGGGGAGAGGTAAAGACAATTACTTTATTACTTATTTCCTATAAATTTTCAATATATGAGCTTACTCGGTTTGTAATTAATAATGATGATGATGAATGATCCTAATACATAAAAAGAGGCCTGTGCCCGAGAGGTGGAAAAGGTTCATGAACAAGTCTTGATTAATTTCTTGTAATTTTGTATTTTGCAGACTAAAGCGTCAGGCGTTCCTGATACTCGTGAGAATTGTTGGAAGTTCTTTATAAATCGTGTTAGGACTATGTTAAAAGTAAGTAGCTTTATTATAAAAGGTACGTGACTCCCGGAAGGATGACTTTGAACAAATTGGAGATATTACACTTTAATTTATAAAAAATAATCACTTTAGGTGGTGTTATGTTTCTCACCCGTGGGTGCGACATTACGTGTGCGAGCTCGTAAGTTCCCGTCGATCGTGAACTGCACGGCCATCAACTGGTTTCACGAGTGGCCGAGGGAGGCGTTGCGATCTGTATCGAAGAGATTCATCTCTGAGGTGGAAGCTTTACCGGTAAGTGAGAGGAACTCGATATAATTGGCAGCAAATATTTTACTATGCATTTACTAAAAAAATGATTGTAGTGGGGTTTAGTTATTGTTTATGTGGATTTGATTTAAATGTAAAGCTGATAGTTTTATTCTGATATGTCAAATGATTATCAGCAAAGGTATGAATGGCTACTAACCTAGTAAATTATAATAATTATCTGATTTCGAATGGTTCTGTCTGTAACTTATATTCTTACAGCGTGATTTGGTCGAGCCAGTAGCTAACTTTATGTCGCACGTCCATCAAAGTGTGAATCAAATGTCAGCTGTGTACTTCCAAAATGAGCGTAGATACAACTATACGACTCCGAAGACGTTCTTGGAGCAAATTTCCTTGTACAGTAAGCTGTTAACAGAGAAAACAAACAATTTGAAAATGATGATTTCGAGACTTGAAAATGGTTTGGAAAAGTTAGCATCCTGTGCTGCGGATGTAGCTGTTTTAAAGGTACGTATTTTTTGCGAATAAATTGTGTTTATCGATGAGTTAAGTCTAAATAAAAAATTATGTAATTCAAATAATATTTTCCAGGTGACACTTGCAGAACAAGAACAAATATTGAAGGTTAAAAATAGGGCTGCTGAGGAATTGATTGAGGTTGTCGGAGCTGAAAGCGAAAAAGTATCCAAAGAGAAAGCGTTCGGTATGTTTAAACTGAAATATTATTTATCCGTCAAAAATATGTTATCTCTCAATTAAAATTTTGAAATGATACATAATATTTTCTTACTTAAATATACAGCTGCTGAGGAAGAAAAGAAGGTCAAAGTAATTGAAGAAGACGTCACAATTAAGGCTAAAATCTGTGCTGATGATTTGGCTAAAGCGGAACCCGCACTTATCGCTGCACAGGAAGCGCTCAATACTCTTAACAAGAATAACTTGACTGAGTTGAAATCTTTCGGTTCACCACCTGATGCTGTAGTGAATGTAACTGCAGCCGTACTCGTTCTGTTTTCGAAGAAGGGAAAACTGCCTAAAGACAGGTCTTGGAAAGCTTGCAAGGTATGTCTTAAAAATCGAATAGGCTTGATCTTTTCATGATCATGGTTAATTTAAAATTGATAAATACGTTGATTTTTCAGTTAATGATGGCCAAAGTCGATCAATTCTTATACGATCTAGTGTATTATGATAAAGAAAATATACACCCAGATGTTGTTAAGGTAAGTAAAATTATATTTCCAGAGTACCTGCTGCTAAATATCGTGTGCGAGGTCAAATTAAAATATAATATGTTTGATACAATTTCATGATCCTTTATTTTTAGGCTGTCCAACCTTACATAAAGAATCCGGAGTTTAACGCAGAGTTTATAATGTCGAAATCGGCAGCAGCAGCAGGATTGTGTGCTTGGGTCATCAATATAATAAAGTTTTACGATGTATATGTTGTGGTGGAGCCCAAGCGTAGAGCTTTAAATGCAGCTAATGCTGAACTACAAGCCGCTAGGGACAAGCTGGCTTTCCTAACTGAGAGGATTCAAGTTAGTATTTACGTCATCCTAAAGTATAAAAGTACCACGATTGAATAAGGTACCAAAATCATATTTTGCAATGCTTTTTACGTGATTGACTTGTCAATGATAATAATTTATGCATAGGAGAGGTATTTTTCCCGAGTTATCTGAGTGAAGTTGAAGACTGAAACTAGCCATATTAACCTTACTTATAAAACTAAACAAAAAATTTGTTGTAATTTGTAAGTTTCATTTTAGGAATTGGAAGAACAATTAGGAGAACTTATGAAAGCCTTCCAAGAAGCGGTCAATGAAAAGATGAAATGCCAAGCGGAAGCTGATGCCACTAACTACACTATAGATTTAGCTAACCGTCTTGTCAACGGTTTAGCCTCTGAGAAAATAAGGTACATAGGTAGATTTGCAAAAATAATACACAAAATTTATTTTTCTATATGTATTTTCAATTGAAGAGAATATTTAGACCCTTCCTAACAGCGGAAATTAACCAAGTATTTTGACTTTCTTTATGGACACTGGATCGAATCCTCTAAAATATCCTTCACAATTAATAAACATTCGCAACAGATGGTCAGCAACAGTGGTGAACCTCAAGGAGTCTGGTGTCATGTTGCCCGGAGACGTGTTACTTGTGACGGCATTTATATCCTACGTCGGATGTTTCATGCGACGCTATCGACTCATGCTTATGAACGAAGATTGGATACCCACATTAAATAAGACCAATGTAAGAAGTATTGCTAGTCCATCTATACCGTGATGTTTTAGTTTTATTTCCAGTGTGGAAAAATTACTATAATATAGGTCGTCTAGCGTCATCACTTTCCCAGATTGAAAATAATGCTGCTATAGGACAACACCCCAGATAATATTTAACCAAATCCTTTAATCTTGTTTGTAAATATTATTTCGCAATTCGTAGACTATCACATTTTGGACAGCTACAGGGCCATTACACTTTCTTATTATATCCATAGTTACTTTTGAAAGTTTTACAAAAAAAAACGTAATGTTTTAGCCAAAAATCGAAACAACAGAAGGGTTGGACCCGTTATCAATGTTAACAGATGACGCTCAAGTGGCCTGTTGGAATAACGAGGGCTTGCCCACGGATACAATGAGCACGGAAAACGCTACCATTTTGACAAATTCTGCTAGGTGGCCTTTGATGATTGATCCACAATTGTAAGTTCATTATTGTAAGATTAAAGTATAATTAATAATACTTTTTGCACGCCTCATAAGCGAAGCGTTGAGGTGGGTACTACTGTCACTTCGCGCAAAACATCTGATTTTTCAAACTTAAAATGTCTTTAAGTATCATACATTGCACTTGTAAGATAATACATACACACACATATTAAGAAAAAACACTATTTTTAACGTTCATGATATTTTTGATGTCATTTTTGTTATTTAAACTAGTTAAAAAACAGTTTAAAAAAGTTCTGTCTTGGACGTCCGTGTGTCTGTATGTGCGGATCCTTTTTCTTGTTAACACGATAGCGACCGAAATACTTTACTAATCGAGTCTTTTTTTTTCTCTTACGCTTGAGTATGCTCAGGAATAGAACCCTATCATTTTTCAGGGTCTGATTCGATGTGGTTTAATTGTTATTAAATAAACAAAAATAATAATTAATAAATATTTATTAAAAAAAAATTATGAGGCGTGCACTTTTGGATTTTCCAAATTATTTATTTATTTTATTTATTTATAACACTTTATTGCACAAACAAAATTAGGACAAAAATAACATTAAAATACAAAAGGAAGGCATAGTTTGTACAAGACAGTACTTTGTACAGTGAAATATGAAAAAATAAATAGCAGGAGGTTATTAGATCGATACTGTACCCAAAAATTGTGATTAAAAATGTACAATTAATTTTAGACAAGGCATCAAGTGGATAAAATCACGCTATGGTGATGCTTTAGTTGTGATAAGACTGACTCAACGAAATTACCTCGATCGCATTGAGAGAGCTGTCAGTAATGGAGATGTGGTTCTATTGGAGAATATTGGGGAATCTGTGGATGCAGTACTGGAACCATTGCTAGGCCGAGTGCTAATTAGAAAGGGTCGGGTGCTAAAGGTACCCAAATTAATTAGTATTTTAATTGATTTTTGAAGTGAAGCTTCTTTAGGATCGTTGAGAGTAAAATTTCAAGGTCGCGTCATAGTAATACCATCACGTCATATCAGTAAGGATTTTGGTATTTTTGAATCTTGGCAAAGAAGTTTCACTTCTGATACGTGTGATCGGCACACAACTGAACTTTCTAACATATAAAAAATTTAATTAGCACTTTTTTAATGCAAGCCTTTTCGCGATTGCTTTTCTTCTGTTATTGAATATTTGATTTTTTAATTTGGTTTTCAACTAAACTTACGAAATTTTACAGATTGGTGATAGAGAAATAGACTACCATGCCAATTTCCGCTTAGTGATTCAAACGAAACTAGCCAACCCCCACTATCAGCCAGAAATGCAGGCTCAATGCACTCTGATTAACTTTACTGTAACGAGAGATGGGTAAGTGTCATTCATTTGCATAATGATTTATTTTCAAGAATGCAAGTCGTATGATCTTTAATAAATTGATAATGATGACTTTCTACTTTTTTTTTTAAATATTTATATTTTTTCACCATAATCACTAAAAAATTAAACAAAAAATCGTGCACTATCAATATTGTATATACAGTCGTGATACAGATTTCCAATGTTTGTAACAGCTTAGAAGAACAGCTATTAGGCGAGGTGGTAAAAGCTGAACGCCCCGATTTAGAAAAACTACGATCAGGCCTCACGAAACAACAGAACGATTTCAAGATCACATTGAAAAGTTTAGAAGACGATCTCCTAAAAAGATTGTCGTCAGCGGGACCAGATATCCTAAGTGATTCCGCACTTGTAATAAACCTCGAGACCACTAAGAAGACTGCAGCCGACATCGAGATAAAGGTCGAAGAGGGTAAAGTTACATCTGTCAAGATCGATGAAGCTCGCGAACGATATAGGTAAGTTTTTTTTTAAATATCTTACTTGAGAGACGTTTTTTGTTTCATGGAAACGACAAGACACAGCACAGTACACTACGATTCGACACTTTTTTGAAGAAATAAATTCTTAAAATTTCAAATTAAATTTTTCTTTCACAGACGCGCTGCCACCCGTGCTTCACTTTTGTACTTCATCCTAAACGATTTATATAAAATCAATCCTATGTACCAATTCTCATTGAAGGCATACAGTGTAGTGTTTAAAGAGGCTTTGATGCGTGCTGAAGAGGCTGAAGATCTTGAAGGTCGAGTCAGAAACTTGCTAGATAGCATTACGTTTGCTGTCTTTGTTTATACAAGCAGAGGCTTGTTTGAAAGGGACAAACTTGTGTTCCTGTTTCTCATCACTTTACAGGTTTGTTCAATTTTATTTTTCTGAGTTAATTTTTGCATTGTTATCTCTAATATTTATATTTTTTTTGTAATATCTACAATGTTTAATTAACTAGGTTTTGCAAACGGATGGTAAAGTGGATCCTAGGGAATTGGACTTCTTATTGAAATATGCTGTTGCACCAGAAGTCTCACCATACTCATGGCTTTCAAATAATTCCTGGGGAGGGATTGTTGCACTTTCGAAAATGGATGCCTTTGAAAACCTTGACAAAGATATTGAAGGTGCTACTAAAAGGTAGATGATTTAATTGTATTGGTATAAGGTATTTTACCACATTACAGCTTTCTATAGAAATAATTTACTAAATATTCAATAGGTGGCAAAAATATACTGATGGAGAAGCACCGGAAAGAGATAAACTGCCTGGCGAATGGAAGAATAAGAGTTCGCTTCAAAGACTTTGTATTTTGCGAGCGTTAAGGCCAGACAGGATGTCTTATGCCTCTGGGTTTGTTTTTCTTATCATTAATATGCCTATCCATATGATAATAACAAAGACAAAGATGTAGAACGGTAATTCAATGTTAAATAAAATAAAAATATTTTATCTTTAGAGCATTTTGTGAAGAAAATCTTGGCACAAAGTACGTTGAAGCTAGAACGCCACCATTAGAAAAATCTTACCAGGAAAGTACTTCAACTACACCAATGTTCTTCATCCTCTCCCCTGGCGTCGATCCTCTGAAAGTAAGTAAAGTTTTTTTTTCTTGCCTTCTAAACTTATATAAGCCCAAGTCAGTACGATTACTATGGTGTGTTTTTATTTTTTATAGGATTTAGAGAAGCTGGGCAGAAAGCTTGGGTTTTCCACGGACAAAAAGAATTTCCACATCGTATCTTTAGGTCAGGGCCAAGAAGTCGTAGCGGAAGAGGCTATGGGTGTGGCCTCAGTTAATGGTCATTGGGTGATTCTGCAAAACATTCACTTGGTGGCCAAATGGCTCGCTACTCTTGAGAAGAAAATGGAAGAGACCTTCGAAAGTCCTCTTGAAGAATATAGGTATTTGATTAAATTTTCAAAATTAGAATTATTGACCTCTGTGTAAAAATGCTGATACCGTACATAGGTTATAAAACTAGAAATGTTATTCTAATTTCATATTCAACAGATTGTATTTGAGTGCCGAGCCGGCTGCAGATCCAGCCTATCATATAATACCGCAAGGCATTCTAGAATCTGCCATTAAAATTACTAACGAGCCCCCCATTGGAATGTGGGCGAATTTACATAAGGTATGGTATTATTTTCAATAATATGTATAATCGTCATTTTTTTAAAGCTGTATAGTTAGTTTTTAGAAAAAGAAAATACTTTATATTGATAAAAAATCCTGCTTCCCGCGATATAATAGTATTGTTTCATATTTATCATTTCCAGGCATTAGATAATTTCAGTCAAGAAACTTTAGAAATGTGCAGCAAAGAAGCTGAATTTAAATCTGTGTTGTTCGCTCTTTGTTACTTCCATGCCGTGGTAGCTGAAAGGCGCAAGTTTGGCCCACAAGGATGGAACAGGTAACAGAAAATATATGCTATGTAAAATAGGTAAAATAATATATAATAATATGGTTATATGGTAATATTATACAAGTAACAGAAATTTTTATAAGAAGCAATTTTTTATGTTACTAATCGCAATTTACACTATTTGGCTACAATCTTACCAAGCGATGCATAAATAAATAAATAAATAAATAAAATAAAATTGTTTTATTTCAGGAAATATCCCTTCCCATATGCAAGTTACAAATTACAATAAAGAAAGAAATTTTCTATCTTTATGCCTAGAGCTAAATATAATATCAGACTTATTATTGCTCAATTGCAGAGTATATCCATTCAACTTTGGTGATCTCACAATTTGCGTATACGTCTTATACAATTACCTGGAAGCAAATCCTCGTGTGCCGTGGGAGGACTTGCGTTACCTCTTCGGGGAGATTATGTATGGAGGGCATATTACTGACGACTGGGATAGAAGACTGTGCAGAACTTTCCTACTTGAATATATGCAACCTGAATTGGTAATTATTTTGTACTGATCCCTTTGGAGTAGGGGTTAGTGTACAACCTAGAGGTCTGTCTTTCGATGCTTGATGAAGATTAAAAAATTGTTCTGTTGTTAGAACTGTTCATTGTAACAGAGCAAAGGTTTGATCAACAGCTACTCGTCCGAAGTAAAATACATGGGTATTGATTGAGAATGAAATTTTTTTATATGGTATGAAATTGAAGAAAATAACATATTCATCGTATTTTGTAATTATTAGTAATTCCTAGTAAATTTTGTTACAATATACTGATTTTATTTTTCTAACTAGGTCGATGGTGAATTGCCATTAGCACCAGGTTTCATATCACCACCGAATTCCGACTACGTCAGCTACCACCAATACATAGATGACTTCTTGCCGGATGAGACTCCGTACTTGTACGGATTGCATCCAAATGCTGAAATAGGATATCTTACTACTGTGTCTGAACGATTGTTCAAGGTGATTGGTTTCATAAATATATTTTTTTTATATAAAATGTTCTTAGATCATTGTAATATTCGTTGGTAACTTATAATCTTAACGGGTTTTAACAGCATAATTTATATTAATAAAATACTTGATACTCTTTTATTTAACCATAATCGTAATTGTAATATTATGCTCATTTAATTATATTATGTTTAGGTTGTATTCGAAATGCAACCAAGAGATGCAGGTGCTCAGGCTGGTGGTGGAGCCAGTAAAGAAGAAATGGTAATAACAAGACATTTTTTAGAAAAATTATACAAAATTAATGTTTTTATTAAAAAAATAAAGTGTGATAATAGAGGAAATATTATAATAAGGTATTTATGGTAATTAGAATTTAACGCTTAGCAAAAACACATAAAACAAAAGAATTACCATAACAATAAAGAGATATATTTTATTCTGATTTATTAAATGGGCGTATCGAAGAAAATATCTTTATCATTATTATTATTTGACCTAGGTTCGATACATTCTGGACGACATCCTAGATAGAGTTCCCGAACCGTTCAATCTACAAGAGCTAATGGGTAAAGTGGAAGAGTTGACACCTTTCACGATAGTGGCCCTGCAGGAGTGTGAGCGAATGAATAGGCTAATGGGAGAGATTCGACGGTCTCTCAAGGAAGTCGAGCTGGGATTGAAAGTTAGGATAACCTTTTTTGCTTTAGTTTTTTTTGTCTTTAGAGTATTTGGATGTGTGATATTTATGAACGTTTTTTATCACATTTTAAGTTCTTGAATAGCTGTAAAGAATCAGTATATCTATTAAAAAAAAATCTTCCATATACATTTTTAAAGTGTCGTATGCAGCAAAATTTTGGTTTAAATATCTACTTATATTAAATTTCAAACTATTAATATCAAAGGGTGAACTGACTATCAGTAGCGACATGGAGAAGCTGATGGAATCGCTTTTCATGGACCACGTGCCTGAGTCTTGGACGAAACTCGCCTACCCGAGCTTACTGGGTTTGGCTGCGTGGTTTTCGGACCTCTGCCTCAGGCTTACGGAATTGGAGAATTGGTCTGGGGATTTCAATGTAAGTTTTGAAATTAGAAATATTTTTGATGGGATAGGATATATTCTGTCATAAAATATTTTGTGATTTCGTATTTCTGACTCTTTGCGCAAATATATTTTTCAGTGAAGAGTAGGTATAATTAATTATGATAGTGCCTATGGTTATCCTTTAAAATATATTTCTACAGTATTTCGTTGCTATTTGATCAATTAGGTTTATGATAGCACTATTTATACAAAATAATAATATATTGCAGTTACCCCCAGCGGTGTGGTTGGCGGGTTTCTTCAACCCGCAATCATTCCTAACGGCCATCATGCAGCAAACGGCACGAAAGAACGAATGGCCGCTCGATAAGATGTGCCTCAACTGTGACGTCACCAAAAAGTATCGAGGGGACTTCAAGTTAGCAAACTTTTTCATCAAAATATCTCAATAGAGATTTTATTAATAATATAAGAGCCCACGACGGCCAGACTTTCCTTTCTTTCGGAAAGTTGAAAGTTTCTCTGTATATATCTCCGATACAGATAAGAACGACTAGCGATTATCAAGTCTGGGTTGTGGTTACTTTGGCAGGAAACAGGTAGTAAGGTTGTATAAAATTGTACCTAACTTTCATTATAGTTTAAAAGCTAAATTTTATATATGTTACTTGGGGACCTATAAAAAGATATTACCTTAAGAGCCAGACAGTTTTCATGGTTCTTACATCTAGCCAGACACATTTAAAAAATAACTAACATATCATCAAATTCACATAACTACCTAAAAGCGTAACAAATATGAAATAACCCACTAAAACATTAGTTAACTATAATTATTAAAAAAATAAAAGTATAATATATAAGTAATAAAGTTATTACTTATCTTTTACTTAGACTTATGTTGATGGAATTTCACGTATCCCGATGACTTTTTTATTGTGTCATCGAGATACGTGAAATTCCATCAACATAAGCCCCCGTAAAAGATAAGTAATAACTTTATTACTTATATATTATACTTTTATTTTTTTAATAATTATAGTTAACTAATGTTTTAGTGGGTTATTTCATATTTGTTACGCTTTTAGGTAGTTATGTGAATTTGATGATATGTTAGTTATTTTTTAAATGTGTCTGGCTAGATGTAAGAACCATGAAAACTGTCTGGCTCTTAAGGTAATATCTTTTTATAGGTCCCCAAGTAACATATATAGAATTTAGCTTTTAAACTATAATGAAAGTTAGGTACTATTTTATACACCTTTACTACCTGTTTCCTGCCAAAGTAACCACAACCCAAACTTGATAGTCGCTGGTCGTTCTTATCTGTATAGGAGACATATACAGAGAAACTTTCAACTTTCCGAAAGAAAGGAAAGTCTGGCCGTCGTGGGCTCTTGATCTATAAAGAATAATCTTATAAAAATACTTTAAGAAAATTACAAAATGCATGTTTAGTGACATCTTGTATATTACTTCTCTGAGAAGAACTTGTTAGGGAACTGAAAATGGGATCTACGTAATGTTTTAATAAATAACCCACTCTACTTTTTCATGTATCCTTTATGCCTTTAATCCTAGCAGTCTGTGTATTCCTACCTTCATATTTTTTCATCGTAATCATACAGTAACGATTGACGACAATGCTTTTGCTCTAATCAGTTATGTTTCATAGTTTCTATTTTGCCGTTGCCATAACAACGCCTATCCTATATCCATAGCGCACCTCCCCGCGAAGGAGCAAACATCCACGGTCTATACATGGAAGGGGCAAGATGGGATACAGCCACGGGAGGCATTGTGGAGTCGCGCATGATGGAACTGTTCCCAATGATGCCGGTCATTTATATCAAGGCAGTGACACAGGACAAACAGGACACGAGGAATGTGTACGAGTGCCCGGTGTATAAGATTCGGTAAGTATACGGTTAGGGCAACGTGTACGTAGGTATAAAAATCCCAGTTAAACGTTAGCACAAAGGGTAACGTTCCACGGTAGGAATCGTGGAGTCAAATATGATGGAACTGTTCCCAATGATGCCGGTCATTTATATTAAAGCCGTGACACAGGACAAACAGGACACGAGGAATGTGTATGAGTGCCCGGTCACCGGTGTATAAGATTCGGTAAGTATATGGGAACTAGGTAAGGTGTACGACGGTTTGGATGAGTGTGAGGATGCAAGTTAAAATGAAGACCGGATGAAGTCTACTTGCCCCAAACATTATCATAGCCCAAAGTTTTCCAAAACATACGAGAAATTCAAGTGTCGTTTTCAAAGTCGAGATGGAACTTCCTAATATTATAATGCAAAAGTTTGTGGAAAAGGATGTATGTGTTTGTTTGTTACTCTTTCACGCAAATACTACTGAACCGATGAAAATGAAATTTAGCACACATATAGAGGGTAATTTTTTTTTTCATTTATTCATTTATTCAGCAAAATAACACATAAAGTTAATATCATAAACTTATTTGAAAAATTATACAATACAAATAATTTGGAAAATCCAAAAGTGCACGCCTCATAATTTTTTTTTAATAAATATTTATTAATTATTATTTTTGTTTATTTAATAACAATTAAACCACATCGAATCAGGCCCTGAAAAATGAAAGGGTTCTATTCCTGAGCATACTCAAGCGTAAGAGAAAAAAAAAGACTCGATTAGTAAAGTATTTCGGTCGCTATCGTGTTAACAAGAAAAAGGATCCGCACATACAGAAACACGGACGTCCAAGACAGAACTTTTTTAAACTGTTTTTTATCTAGTTTAAATAACAATAAAACCGGCCAAGTGCGAGTCGGGCTCGCGCACAAAGGGTTCCGTAGCAGCAAATATAATAAATTACAGTTAAATCAACCTATCTCAAAAACTATAAGAGATACTTTGATCAAACCAAAAATCGTTGAAAGAGTTAATTAGCATGCATCACCTCTATTTTTTTTAGAATTTTATACCCCGTAGTTATAAAAATAGAGGGGGGGGGACATACTTTTTACGACTTTGAGAGCTGATATCTCAAAAACCGTTCACTTTAAGAAAAATGTTTTTTAGAAAACTTTATATCATTTTAAAAGACCTTTCCATTGATACCCCACACGGGTATGTACATCGAAAAAAAAAATTTCATCCCTCAGTTACATGTATGGGGGGCCCCACCCCCAATTCTTTTTTTTACTATTTAGTGTCATATTTTTGTAGCGGTTCATACAACACATATTCCCATCAAATTTCATCACTGTAGTACTTATAGTTTCCGAGTAAATCGGCTGTGACAGACGGACAGACGGACAGACGGACAGACGGACATGACGAAACTATAAGGGTTCCGTTTTTGCCATTTTGGCTACGGAACCCTAAAAATGACATCAAAAATATCATGAACGTTAAAAATAGTGTTTTTTCTTAATATGTGTGTGTATGTATTATCTTACAAGTGCAATGTATGATACATAAAGACATTTTAAGTTTGAAAAATCAGATGTTTTGCGCGAAGTGACAGTAGTACCCACCTCAACGCTTCGCTTATGAGGCGTGCAATAGGAGGAACTCCGGTATCTGTGGTAGTAAAAACTGTGCTACAGATACCGAACTTGGATTAACATATAGGATAGGTTTAACCCAGAAATCCCACGGGAACGGAAACTATGCGGGTTTTTCTTTGAAAACGCAAGTGAAGCCGCGGGCAGAAAGCTAGTCATTCATAAAACAACATGTTAGAGGATTCTTACTTAAATGTTCTTGTTTATTTACAGTATGCGTGGACCAACATTCGTGTGGACGTTTAACTTGAAAACGAAGGATAAACCGACAAGATGGACTTTAGCCGGTGTGGCACTTTTACTCGGCGTTTAGAAGATTTGAAAACTCTTACCTATTAATGTTAATTTATTTATAGTTTTAGTTAGTAGTATTAGGGCCGATTTTTCAATGCCCAGATAAACAGCTAGATAGACTTTATTCTTCAGTTAACAAAATATTCAATTTTTCAATAGACGAATAGGACTTATCTATCGAATAACTACGTTATTTGAGGAATAAATCTATTTGCCGCTCCAACGGCCAGATAGCGCGCTATTCGACTGTTAGGCGTTTGAGTTGACAACTGACGCGTCAAATTTGAGATATTTTCGTATGTCATAACATAGAGCGTAGAATTATTAACAATTAAACCTCTTTCTATATAATTATTATCAATTAAAATCATATTGAAATTGATGTTTTTGATAGTACTGATGACTATGCCATTGAAAATTTGCCGAACGCTGCCTTTAAGTATGTCGTTTCCATCGTAAAATATATAAATTGAAACACAAATTTAACCAAACTCTTTACTCGAATCAAAACAACAATCAACAATCATAGAAGACAAGTGCACTCCTGACGTGAGTCATAATGACGGTTGTTGACAAATTGCAAGATTTGACTCTATCCCGCTCTAACCTGACTAATTTAATATTAGACTACAAGCCCGCATATGAAAAAAATATGGGTCAAATGAACCACCAGGGGTCATATCTAGAACGAAAGAAGAGCAAAAAATAATAAGATTCATCACTATGCCGTCACTTGTAAGCTGTCCAACTGAGTGCAGATGAGAATTGAAAAGTACAGGTAGACTCGGTAAATTTTGGTCATATATTTTTGTACGGCACTCTTAACCATCGATAGATCCATTAAAAATAATAAGAAACCGCTCAGTGCCGTACAAAAATGTTGGTCCACCAAGTCGGAATTTTTATTTAATTTCCGAGAGTTACCGGGGGTAAATTTGGTCATTTGACCATGTACGGCATCTGTGTCATACTATTGCTATACTGCTTTTAATCCATTATTCCGCAACGCCGTACAAAAATCATGGGGACAAGGGGAAAAAATCGAGAGTTGCAATCCCCTCTCTTTCCCCACTCCAGGGGGTCATTTGACTAAGTACGGCTTCGGTTCCAAAACATTATCTAGCACTCAAAAGTACTATTAAAAGCAATGCCGTCAAAAAATAATTGTTCTTTTAAATGTATACCAATAATCATCTTAATTTCATCGAATTCTTGATATAAAGAGCTGTAAGGTCATTTGACCCTGTACGGGAACTTTTTTTTTAACATGATATTGTAAAATTCAATTGTTGTATAGTATTGCCGTTCAAAAGAAACCGTTCTAAAAAAAGTTATAGAGAAATGCAAAACCAGAAATTTTGTTAAAGTTTAAACATCGTAGATTAATGAAATATAATAGTTTTCTACACTTTATTCGTTGTTTTAAATAGTATTAACATAGATAAATTAGGAAAAAAGGATGCCGTACATTTTTGTGCAGACCACATCTTTTAGGCTGATGAAAGCGACGAAAGCTACAATTTTAAGGGTGCTTTATGGCCATTTGATACAGTACGGCATTAACATATTTTTACCCAACTACGGCAAAGCAAAAGGAGGGTTATGGTTTTGACAGATCATGTATGTATGTTCATCTATTCCCTCGTAACTTCTAAACTACTTATCAGAATTCGACAAATGACATATCATTAGAAGCGTCTGAATTGTTCACTGGATAACCAGCGACCAGCTAGCTAAAGGCTATATGGGGTTTCACAAAATCCAATGTGGCGCCCTCTAGCGGACAAAACATACAGAGTAAAAAAATAAAGTTAAGATAAATATGCCGTGTTTGGTATCATTTGAAAGCGCTTTACTTGTACATTTTGAATATGTATATATTACTAGCATTTGCTTGTGACTTTACCTGTATTCATGGGCTGATTGCATATAATTCACATCTTTTCGTTCATAGCTTTTTTATTAGTTCATCAATTTAACGGAGTCCATTCCACTTGACTCCGACTTTCCAAGGTGATAATTAACCACCTCGAGCTTCTTAATATTAATGTATATTTATATTTTATTATCAAAATATAAAGCAAACATTTCGTTATATGGATTTTTTCTTTTTCAGATTTTTCCCCTTTGAACCAACGAAAATGTACGGCACATGAAAAAATATTATCTATGCATAAAATACTTTAAAAATAAATTTATTTCGTGTTGTGTCAAATGACCCCCTGGAGTGGGGAAAGAGAGGGGATTACAACTCTCGAGTTTTTCCCCTTGTCCCCATGATTTTTGTACGGCGTTGCGGAATAATGGATTAAAAGCAGTATAGCAATAGTATGACACAGATGCCGTACATGGTCAAATGACCAAATTTACCCCCGGTAACTCTCGGAAATTAAATAAAAATTCCGACTTGGTGGACCAACATTTTTGTACGGCACTGAGCGGTTTCTTATTATTTTTAATGGATCTATCGATGGTTAAGAATGCCGTACAAAAATATATGACCAAAATTTACCGAGTCTACCTGTACTTTTCAATTCTCATCTGCACTCAGTTGGACAGCTTACAAGTGACGGCATAGTGATGAATCTTATTATTTTTTGCTCTTCTTTCGTACTAGATATGTCCCGTGGTGGTTCATTTGACCCATATTTTTTTCATATGCGGGCTTGTAGTCTATATGTTTGTTTCGCCACTCCGAGAGCAGTGCTGCCAATATGGAAATATTTGGTCAGATAGTTATTCATCAAATAAATCACGATTGAAAAATAGGCGAGCCGTAATGAGTTAGATAAATAATTGAATAAATCTATTCGAGGGGTAGTTATTAGACTGTTTATCTCGCGATTGAAAAATCGGCCCTTAATGTTAATTTATTTATTACTAATAAATATTTCATTAGATTAAATATTGTTTTTAATTACCTACATATCCTACATCCTTGGTCTTATAGAAAAGATAGATAGAGATGACTGCGCTATTTTACACTGTCGATATTTTGAGCAGATATAAATATGCTAGCAGAAGAGAAAAAGTCCACTGTATATATTTACATTTTAACAATAAAAGGCAGATGGGGCATGACTATCGTCCATCGTTTGTCGATGTCAAAGAAAATACGAAATCAAAAGCATGTAATACAAACCTGCGCGGGTACTACAGCGCATCATCTATAGTGTCATGCATTACGTCAAGAAGTGGAGTAGGTAAGAAAGCAGGAGCCAGTGGCTAGAAGTTAATATTCGTCGAAAGTATATAAAAAAGAAAACACATATAAAAAATACAAGTCTTTTATTCTATAATGAGTATTTGATAACTCCTTGTCGGGTGCTGACAACATTTATCTACATCTAACTTGTGCTCTTTAAAACGTTATCACAGGAAGACTAGAACAACATAGAACAATCACTTTTTTCTCTTCATTCTTCTTAATTGTATAACATAAATAATTCAATATACGTATATATAATCCAATCTACGTCATTAGAAAAATATTTTTACATGGACGGAGTTTTATTACTGGGACATTAAATCACATACATTTTACAGGCAGTGCTTTGTAGCTTCATACTTTTCCATCATTATTGAGACGAACAACCAATCGAGTAAATAGTTATTATTTTATAATTTAAAATGATTAATTAGTCACTTCGAACACTCTTTACTTTAGCTGAAGTTGGTGATGCGTTGTCATTATCAGAGGGAGGTTCAGAGCCCTTCACAGTGAATGTTACATAATATCTCTTATTTTTGTCCAAACGTTCAGCTGGAAGTGCTATTAACTGTTTTTCTGTACCATGGGATACTTCTAGAGTAACGTGAGCTTTCCCTGAACTGGTAGAAGGTTTAGTGTTGATTTTTGGTAAAAAGTTCTTAGATTTCGTTGTTGGACCAGCTGTAGCAGGTTTCGGCATAGTATGATGATTCCACTTGTATGGAACTGAAAAAGAAAAATTAAATAAATTGAAATATTTACATATAAAAGAATAAACAGCATATCTCCATCAACATCAATACTTACTGTAAGCTGAACATGGAATACCAGTATAGGCATGAATTGCATGGAAACAACGATGTGTTTTACTAGTACATAGACATGGGTTATCTGGAATAGCGCTCATTTTATATAATTTACTTTCCCCATAATCAAAATCAATAGGTTTTTCCGGCAAATTATCTAAATGTTTCTTTCCGCTCCTTTGTAACTTTCGTAGGCTGTGATACAAGAATTTTTCAAAACTGCTGAATGAATAATCTGTGCTATTGTACGATCCCAAGCCTACATGAGCAAGACTTGATTTGTTATATTCGTCGATGGCCCGTTTAACCAACACAGCTTCGTTTGCTTTACTTGTTCTTATTTGCAACCGCTTGAGTTCTAGTAAGTGTTGGAAAATTTTTCTTTCACAATAGTACCTAAAAAAATTACAATCACTTATACATCCATCATCATACAAAGACTTAAACAATGTGGTTTCTGTGTAAATAGAAAATAGAATATGGATAATACAGACCTTCTCATATTCGTTTGTATACGTTGTGTGACTGATCTCATATCTACCGCATTTTTATCCCCTGGCTTCCTAACGGGAATTTTGCTGTCAGCTTTACCCATTAATTTTCCTCCTGATTTCCGTTGTGCATAGTATGCATTCAGCCTAGGACTTATTATGCAACGTTGGATTGGCCTTGGACTTGGCTCAAATCCGGAATCCATAACTCCACTAGACTCGTATCCTCTTTCAGAATTTTCACTTTTTGACCGTATCGTGATACGACTTCTTGATCTACCTTTTTTTCTAAACTTTTTTCGTTTACCATTTGCTTCAGAATGGCTGTAATAAATTTCATTATCACTTACGCTCGGTACTCTACCGTATGAACTCTGACGTATAATTTTTTCATGCAGAGCCTCTTTATCTTCGTCATAAAAATTATCTTCTATGGTTGAACGTTTTTTTAAAATACCTGGACTAGATTCCATGACCCCAGCAGTTTCTGACAGCACTTTATAACTTTCAGTTTCATATACACTACTTTTTCTACTACTGGGCTGACTATCTTTTAAAGATTTTCTTTGCAATTTTGGCGATGCATCTGTAAGTGATAAATTCAGATCAGTTTCTTCAGACTCTTCGTCTTTTATTATAGATAAAATACCTTTATCAATTATTTGGCTACCGACGTTAGTAGTGTTATCTGGTGTCGATATCGAATCAATGTTTTTGTCATCTAATTTATCCTCTTTTTTATATGTTACTTCTTCTTGAGAGATTTTTTTGGGATCTACTGATTCGACTGAATCTTTTATTTTAAAAATCTCGTCCTTATTTGAAAATGACACACTTGGTGAACTTTTTTCTTGTGATCCTGTTTGATCATCTTTGGCATCCGATGCTAGAGTAGTATCTTCGGGCATGTCTTTGCTTAACGAAGAAGACTTTTCTGGGCCCGATAATACTTGAAACGATCTCTTGCGACTTGTTTCACTTGCGTTTGGTTCACCTGATGTGGATGACAAGCTATCTTTTTCTTTTTCTACATTATCTACATTTACTTGGTTCGGTTCTTGAGATTTGTTGTCTATTGTTGGTTGTTCTTCCTCCATAGTGGTAGGTTGGGGCTGAGAAGTGCCTTTTTCATCTATTTCTTTATCTTGAGGAGTAACTTCATCACTGACTTTTTGTTCTATTTCGGATTCCATCGCCTCTTTTACTTCTGATGTGGTGTCAACTGTTAATTTTGTTTCTTCTTTTTCATTGGTTTTTATATCATCTTGTTCATTATTTGTATCTTTTTCTTCCCCCATTACTTCTTTTGAATCGGTTTGGGTAACTGATAAGTTCGATGTTTCTATAGAGACATTATTATGGGAATCAACGGTGACGGTTAATTCCGAACTTCCATGTTGGCTTGATTCTCTTTCCATATGAATTTGAGCTTCAGTTATAACCATGTTGGTTTTAACTGAGACGGTATCGGTTTCTGTTTCACTTTGCTTATTTAAAGTGTGTTGATCCTTATTCGATTCGATTTCTATATCTTTTACCAGCGAAGGTTCGTCAAATGAAACATTACGTTCTATATTTTCCCTTGTATCGCTATCTTTAATGTTATCGACATTTTTATACTTTACAATATTTACACTTTGTTTTAAATCATCATTCTCTATGTGTATAGAGGTCTTCTTACCCTTGCGTTTTGTACTACGTCTTTCACTTGATTCTGTACTGCTATCAGATGTAGAATTTGTTTTTCTTTTGTTTCGTTTTTTGTGACGTTTACTTTTTCTTTTTTCTTGAGAACTAGATATTTCAGAAGAACTGTCAGAGATAGATCGATATCTTCGGTGGTATCGTGGACTATTTCTGTTTCTTTTAGAAGGCTCACTTCTAGATCTGCTTTTATGTGATCTAGAGCCTTTCGTAATTTTTTGTTTATGATATGCATGATTACAACACGCTTCTATTTCAGAATCATAGCCATCACTAAAACTTTTTTGTTTGCTATCTATTAATCTCTTTTTACGCTCAGAATATTTATTTTCATAACGTTTTCGAGATTTTCTGTTATCTTCGGAACTATCAGAATTGAAGTCGCTGTCGTCTCTTATTCGTCTCCTTTCTGGTAGCGGGCTTGATACTTCCACAACTTCTCGTTTTTCTATTCTTATTTTGTCCCTTAAATCAATTTTTGTACTCGTTACACGTCTCGTTGGTAAATTTGAAATGGGAGTGTTATCAATTATAATTTGAGTATTCGGTAGTTTAGATGCAGGTAAACCTCCATGCATTTGTATATATTTAGCCGTAGATCGATGTCCTCGGATTGTTGCACAATCTAAAGGAGTTATTGGTTCATTCTTTGAAGATCTTGCTACGTAATTTACTTCTGCTCCACGGTCTAATAATAAACGGCAAAGATCGGCATTGTCTGTAGCAGCAGCAATATGCAATGGTGTTCGACCTTCGTGATTAGTGGCATTTACTTGAGATGGTCTTCCATCCAATAACCACTTAACTAATTCTCTACGACCCGATGCAACTGCTTCATGTAAAGGTAAATCACCCTTTGAATTACGCAACCATAAATTTGCACCTCTTGCTCCTAAAAATAAAAACGTAACATAAATTTGGTAATGATGGAAATACAAATGTAGTGAAATGTGTCATAATTTAATAACAAGAAAAGATTGTTTTTATAGAGCGAGCCCTTTGCAATTCTTGCTGCACATATACACACCGAGAATCCGCACCGTCTCTATCTGTCCCTTTGCAGCAGCGGTGTGAGCTGGACTCCGGCCTCTTCGATCTTGACGGTGAGCATCTGCTCCGTGTTCGAGCAAAGCTGATGTTGCATCAGCATGACCCAATGCCGCCGCGTAGTGTAATGGTGTGCAACCATGAGAGTCGGCTACGTCAACTCGAGCTCCGCAAAGACCGACTAATGTCTCTAAAGCTTCAGTATGTCCCCTTGCTGCCGCACAATGTAGAGCTGTTAATCCATCCCTAAACATAACATTTATTTTCAATATTGGATGACATTATTATTCAAATACTATAACAATTTCTCTGTACCTGTCTGCATCATCAACTCTAGCACCCGCCTGGTGCAGGGCCAATACAGCAGCGGCAGAGCCCGCAGACGCAGCCCAAAGTAATGGTGTGCGGCCATCTGCATCCCTCACGTCAACTCTTACGAAGCCTTCTTTTACTAAAGCACGTAAAACTTCTAATGCCGCTCCACGACTCTGTAACAGTTACATTTTTGAGAAATTTAACCGACCTAAAGAAACAGTTATAAGTTGAGAAAAAGTATGCAATAACTTTTGTATTGTGCATATATAAACATTTTTATTGATACATTATTTTGGTTTATTGCACTTTATCTTCTTACCATATTTAATTTTGTGACGGGAGGATGGTTATAAATACATATATTCCATATTGAATATAAAACATAAAAAAACAAAACGTACTTGATGATCAGTAGCAGCTGGTGCGCCACACATCTGCGCGGCGTAATGCAGAGGATACCCGCCGTGTTGGTCAGGGGTGGCTGCGTCAGCGCCGGCCGCCAGCACGGCGCGAAGAGCACCGACCTCACCACACACTGAAATAAATATTGATAAAGTAATTTATACTAATATTATAAAGATGAAGAGTTTGTTTGTTTGTTTGTTCGAACGCGCTTATTTCTAAACGAACTAACCTACTGGGCCGATTTGAAAAATTATTTCGGTGTTAGATAGCCCATTTATTGAGGAAGGCTATGAATCATCACGCTAAGAATAACAGGAGCTGAGCAATGCGGGTGAAAAACAATTACACAGCTAGTAAAATATAACGCGACCAGTGCCCAAAACAAGTTAAAAGCATTCAACATGAAGCACCGTCATCTTGATTGATGGCGTCGTTGATTGATGGTTATGTCTTTAGGTAGGTTTAATTTTTTGTTAAAATTTATTTTTTAAAGTTAAAAAAATATCTAATTACATCCATTACATAATTTTCTCATGGATGCCAGTGCTAAATTGACTCTCACGGGAAACGGTAAATAACAAAAAAACCATCAAAATCGGTTGAGTATGATTTGTATTTGATTTATTCTATACAAATATCTAATCATACTTATTAAAATGCTAGGTTTTTTTATTGTTTATTCTAGCTATACAAGTTAGTAGGTATAACTAAAAATTAACTTCATTATACTGCTTATTCACCTCATGAAAAAACCAAAGTCTGGACCTAATAGTTTATGGCCGACATTGCAAGGTCATTTGTGTCGTTACAGTTATGTTACTGCGATTAAATTCGGCCCCTCGAATTATATCGTCAATCTCGACCTTTTGATTCTTAGTAACTTAGTTTCTAAGTCCTAGATATCCACGAGGCCCGAGTTCAAGGACCCGACCTTGTCCACCGCTCAATACTGTGGTGGCCGGACACCCACTACAATAAATCACCTAACTGCTACCAACAATTATTTCACTCGTGAATCGTTCAAATTCTGAATATGTATTTTCCAAATATTACAGCATTCGATTTTTTTCTTACATGACATTACAGGTATAAATAATTCAGTTAACTTTGAATTGGGATTTTACTATTACTAAATTACGGGTGTGCTAGAAAACTATTAAGTCGATGAACAGGGGAATGACACCGCAAGATAACAAGTTAACTACACAAGTGGATGAAACCACTGATGGATTCAATCACGACATGTCGCAGTCTACGATGTTATCATTAGCAAATTAATAGCGTAGACATAGCAAAAACTGCTAACAATGAATAAGATAAGAAACTGAATTCTCTTCATTAATTTTGTTGCAGACTGGTGAAATGTAAATTTTTGAGTAAGTATAATAAAACTTTGAAATATCTCATACACCTCAGTTGATGTGCTTGAGATAAAACCTGCATGCTTTGATAATAAAGGCATGAATAACATCGCACCATGCGTACCAGTGGCCCAGTGAACAACGGTGTGGTGCTCGTTGTCTTTAGCGTTAACGTCAGCGCCGGCAGCAAGCAGGGTCTGTACCAAGGGAACGTTTCCGTGGACCACAGCGAGGTGAAGAGGGGTGAGGCCGTCGGCGTCTCGTGCGTCTGCAAGCGCTGGCGCTGCCATCAGCACGCGGTCAGCACACGCAGCACGCGCTGATTGGCTGGCCCCCGCGCCGCTTGACGCGCAATAGTGCAGCGCACTGCGTAGTCCACGATCACGGACGCGAATTGATAAGGGCTGTGGACGTGATATTGACTGATCAGTTCTTAAATAAAAGGTTACACTAGGCTGTAGTGTTATGTGACTCTTGTTTGATTAAAAATATTTCCAGTAATGTCTGAATCATATATTTTTTTCAGCGGGAATCACAATTTTCCAAGTAACTAACAGGATGATTTTGGAATTTATTTGTTAAAGGCTAATTGAGTTTCAATGTATAGTTGTGTAACATAATAGAGGCATCCCATAAAATATTAAAATGTATCCTTCACATTTTGAGAAATCCCTTGAAGGGCAAGCTTTCGGAGCGGAAAATTGTTTGTGAATAGGAGGCATGTGTAACTAAGAGATTTTAATGACATTGAAATAACTTTCCACTAACTTTAAATTTGTAATATAAATTCAACAAGCGTGTTAACAAAAGAACAGTTTTGCGATTAGCGTGCAACAAACGCCATCACCTCACCAACACCTCACACTAATGAAACAACGTAAGTTAGACTCTATATTATGAAGATTTCGATCGCTTCAATAATTTTCATATGAATGACGTACATCTCTACGTATACATATTATTATTGATTTGAACAGCTCATAACTTTTATACTTAAAGAATAAAGAACGGGTGAAGTTTCAACTTTCACCCCATCGCTTTCAATATGATTAAACGTGTGCGATAAACTGTAACTGTAATTGATACTGATATTTCATATTTATCGGCATTGCTATTTATTTTTATTTCTTTCAGATATAATGAAAAGTATATTAGAAATAGGTACTTCACGACTATAATTATTAAAAGTACTAACTCTATCAATTAACAATATTAGCAAAAACGAAGTAGGTACTAACGTACCGACTACAAGAGCCCACATGAACGCATACATATATAGTATCAAAGGTGTATCGATTAGTGAAATGGTTATTCATGTGATTGGTATAGAACGTTGAAGGAATCATTTGTGGGTAACATGACAGGTTGTTTACAAGGCAGTGCCTGCACGTTGCTCCGCGTAACATCGCGTGCTTTGGTAACTCGCTAGGAGGTTGAAACATCGCCTGCAATTCATCTTTACACCAGTGCTTTTTAAATTGATTGTGCACGTAAAACTATTCCATAATACCTTTTAATTACGTAACCGATTTCACAATAACTTACATCTTTATTCAGTATATCGACAACGGTCTTATAATCAGCTTGTTGACAAGCATACATCAATGGAGTACACCCTTGTGGAAGCGGAAGGTTCACATCGCCTTTTTTGTTACTGTATTTTTCGCGTTTAATTTTAGTGCTCTTGTCTAGAAGATCACCCTTTTTCTGTGTTTTAGGTTTTTTTAAGATGCTGGGGATGGGCTCGACCCGCCTGCCTGTGTTGAATTTGTCCATAACAATAAGGGGTTAAAACGGCTGACACATCGCAATCGTAGTGTGGGAGGTAAGAGGCGAGTCGCAACGAGCGGGCGCGGAGGGCGCGAAGCTACGACTGAGTGCTGACCGTGGACGGTGGACGGTGGAGCCCTCGCTAGAGCCTGGCCGGCGGCCGCCCACTGCCCATTCGGACAAAAATGGCGTTGGGCGGCACGCAATAACCTACCTAATCTAACTTATTGTACAAAACCAGGTCACCTTCTCATAAATTTATTGTGAAACTAAACTGTTAACCTGAAGATTGACGCCACTGCCAGGTCGACATTAGAAAAGATGATAAATTAATTTGTATGTAATTGTGTAGTACTAAAATGGTAATACATAGATACATCATACTTAAAATTTATTTTATTTCGCGTGCTTTACATATTTATTACTCATTATTATCGTCAACGTAAAACTCATGAATTAACCCAAAAGTTATGCACGAATGAAGAACAACAAGAAGACCGTGCTATAGATATGATACAATGAAGTAAAAGAAGTATTAATTTTACTTACACCAGTATTTCAACAATAGTAAGTTATCTTAAGGTCAATTTTTTTCATTGCGTTACACAAGGTTATACAAAACTTTGCGTTGTAAGGCGTCTATTAGGGTTATTATAGAACCATTATTTTGGAAGGCTTGTAGCTATCGGTTCTGTAAGGGTCTGATGCGTGACGTCAGCCCTGCACGCTACCAACAACCCCCGTTAGATGGTAATCGCGCCAACGTAAGCCGTGTCTCAAATCAGATTAATTTGTTCATTACATTTATAAAACAATATTTACCCACCCATTTATTACTCTATAATTAAATGTAGTTTCAAACAAAATAAAAACCAATATTATGAACCATTAGCTAATCAGAATATGGCTAAATATACCAAAATGGCTTGCACTGAATATTTCGACTTATAGGAGATAGAGATAGTATTAGAGTATAAGTTGTAGTAGAGTATAGAGGCATTTTGATTTTTAACTTTGAGGCTTTGAGGGAAAGGAATCCTCCGCACTAAACGAGCCTTATTTTATATCATAACTGAGTTTATTCTGTATAATATATTGAACTACTTTTTTATAATTATTTCTATATTAATATCGCTCATAATCTTTCTTTTATTGCTAAAAACTAAAAAAAAAATGCTTAAAACTTATGAAATTATTGTATTGTCACCGATCCTTGATAAGTGTACTAAGTTTGAATTAAATCTGTTTGTTATAAAGTAGGTCAAAATTCAAAGGAATCGGTTACATACAAACATACAGGTGCAGCTAATATAAAAATGGAACACGCTTCTTTGACTTTACCTCAGCAGCGCCTTAGCCCACGAATCCACTTTAGCGATAAACAATTTTTTTAAGCCTTTTTCAATGGCAATTAAAATTTGGTGATATGCTCCTGTCACAAGTCAGAGGTAGATGTAAAGTGCACTTTTCAATTCAGAAATTGTTGTGTTTCAAATATAAATGTAGCACAGGAGCCCAAGAGAGGATTTTGGTATTTACTCGTGCGAGACAGATAAACGTATCGCAGCATCTCTACCATGCTAGCGGTCCGCCCGCCCCAGCTTCTCTCGGGGTAAAAAGTGCCTTTAGCACTTAAGGATCACGTACACATACACCGATGAAAGAATTGTGAAATCGGTGTAGAAATTTGCGAATCCAAAAAAATAAAGAAACTGCAGTATTATTTATTTGTTTATATTTAACCCCTATAATTTATACATAACCGAACAACGCGAACAGTGAGAAGTGAGAACCGGCTACAATTTTCGATGAATTTTTTTTAAATCTTTAGATGTTTGATACAGTGATTTGTCGTTCATAGAAAGTCTAATGTATGATCTCACAATCACTTTAATTCCATCTACTTACTATAATAAGATTTGTTTTAATTACATTTATTTTTCATATCTAAAAAAATTATCAATCCCAATTATTCGATTTAAAGTTGACTGTATGGAGTAGGTAAGTTTTACTTATATCGGGCCATATCTGTATAAATATTCATGTTATTTTAAGGCTTAGATTTATGTGTCACGAGTTTGACCCACTTTTTGTGTTATTATAACACGAAGCAAATAGTGGTCATAAAAGTAATTGGTTATGTATGTAATTAAGCGCCTAGCATATTTTTTACACATAGAGCGAATAAGAAACGACGTTACATGATTTAATTAATTAATTTGCATGTTTTCTATATACAAATTAGGTATTATTATTTAAATACACCGCAAAAGGTTAAAACATAATGAAATTTAAGCATTAAATCTATCTAACTAGTAACTGACTTTCGCGTAATCCATCTTAAATTCGCAAAAATATTGTACCTTTCCTACCGCTATATGCTACACTTGAACATATACTTTTTAATAATTGGTTTATATGTACTGAGGTACATATATAATAGTGTAATTTTATTATAATACTAACTTCCGCCCGCGACTCCGTCCGCGCGGATGTCGGTCTTCGCGTGGATGGTCTCCATTTTGATTAACTCTGACAATGACATCTTATAAATATCTATTGGACCCAAATACAGCTAGGCCTATAATAATACGCAACGTGTGTTCGCTGTTCTACAGAACAACGTCTATGGATAAAACTGAAAAATTAAGATTAATTTTTTTTCTAAGTATTTTTCCAGGATAAAAAGTACCCTATTTTACGCCCAGGATAATAAGGTATAATTATACCAAGTTTCATCGAAATCGAACCGTTAGTTTTCACGTGATGTCTTCACATACAGACAGACAGACAGACAGACAAAAAATTTTTTAATCACATATTTGGGTTTGGTATCGATCCAGTAACACCCCCTGCTATTTATTTTTTCAATATTTTCAATGTACAGAATTGACCCTTCTACAGATTTATTATATGTATGGATGATGTAGGTCGCGCCTATAATGAGTATCCACTGACCTACTTGCCTCACGATGTTTGCTCTCGTTGTGTGTAGTTCATCAATGTCTATATCCTGATGCGTGAGGAAATATTAAGTAAAGTGTACTGCATGCACAGTCATTACCTAGCTTACGTACTTGTATCGTAATTTGATGTACTAAATAAATATCGCACTATATAGAGCAGCCCGTACCTAGATAGCAGAAGGGCTAAAAGACACTCACAATCCACCGTAAATACTGATAGTCTGACACCAATGACCTAAGCAAGGCACTTGCATATTTTTGTAGGTAGATATTGAGTTCAACAATTCACGATTAGGCTTTACAGTAACAGTTTAGGCTAATAATAACATAGACAATGTTGAGATGTATGATGAAAATGTTACTCACATGTACAGAACACGCCATACATTCTTCAGTACCTACGTTAAAACAATTTTTCATCTTACAAAATAACTTTTATATTAATCCCGATGAAACCTTACTATCGTCAAATCTCGTTCGAGGGTTGAGTTTGAAATTGAAGGTCGAAAGCAAGAAATCGCTAATCAGGCTGATGGGCAGTGGTGAACGAATGTGGGTCAGCGATCAATTGCGATAGCAAACTTGGTCGCGATTATATGGAAATTAATTGAACTTAAGGTTGATGTTCCGACCGTCCCTCCATACATTTTTGATTACCTCTAAACACTTAACACAGACACTATTTCTTTAAAACTAATCATTTTATCACTTCTCTATAATGAAATGTGTGCGCGTTCGACCTTTTTAATCAATAATTTACAATATTTACTTAGAAAAACAACAGTAAAATACCGGAAAAATTTGACACTTCTACAGTAGTGTGCGTGACTTTTGCCAAGCGAAACACGACATAAAGCACGACATCTAGCGCATAGACTATATACTTATTACAGATCTAGCGCGTCAATGTCTAAACGAAAGGCGATGTTTAGACATTGACGCGCTAGATGTCGTGCATTCGCGTTCGTTATCTTATGCATAATGAGCATAATTCTAATAAATCAAAGTTCTGTGTAAAAATTGAGTAATTTCATTTCCAATCGTTCAAAGAAAATAACAATAAAATAAAATAAAACTAATGACCTTAGAAACTATGTTTTTTTTTTTTTATTACTCATTATTGTTCGTCCGTCGTAGGTCTGTAAACTGTATTGTACACTGAAGGTAAATGGTACTGTAGGTACTTTAGTTCGGCGTCGTCGCTCGTCGGCTTGATATAAAATTACATTCTTGATTTCATTGACACGCGCTATGATTTGCGCGCGGAATTTCTTGTGTTGTGAATTTATTTTTGTATGCTATGCATTTTAATTGATTCAAATTGCAATGTTTCTCTAGTATGCATTTGAGACTATATTGTAAATTGTAATAATTGATCGTGGGTATAGTAATTAATTATTCTAATATCGCAATTAGTAATATATGTATTTTCGGTGGGATTCAAAACAAAAAATTGGCCCGTGATTTTTATGAAATTTCACCACATTGCAAATCACATCAATCATAGTTCATACTTCATACACATGTATGACGAAAGTGATTAGTATTGTGGCTAACATTGACTCATCAGTTCATCACTGAAACCAGTGATAAATCAGTACCTATATCATATTGTGTTTGAATATTTTTAAACAATGATATAAGTATACAATTATTATAAATCGGTAAACTATCAAAGTAATCACAAACTTGCAAACATTGGTAAAATGTCCAGTAGTTTATGAGCCTATTCATTACAATCAAACAAACAAACAAAGTTTTCCTCTTTATAATATTAGTGTAGACAAACACTATGAATACGATCACGAATGCAAATTCGGGGATTTTCTAATTATTGCTAAATAATAATTGAATTCGTTTTGAAATACTCTATAATTTTTAGTGTATAAATAGACATTTATAATGTGGTGCTCATTTTTTTTGTACTGCTAACGCTATTGTAGGTACCTATTTTCGTTGTTTTATTTCAAGTGAACACGGCCATACAATTTTGTCACGAGCCGCCTATGATTGTAGGTACTTTTGTTAGGCTCCTTCGTCGTCCGCGTCGGCTCGAAAGTTCTTGATTTCATTGTCACGCGCTATGATTTGCGCGCGGATTTTCTTGTGTTGTGAATTTATTTTTGTATTATTATTATTTTTTATTTTTTTTTTTTATTTTATTGATTCAAATAAAATATTTCACTAGTATGCATTTGAGACTATATTGTATTATGTATAATTTATCGTAGGTATAGTTATTCTTATAACGCAGTTATATTTTCGGTGGGACAATTTGACCCGTGATTTTTCTGAAATATCACCACGTTGCAAATCACATCAATCATACACACGTATGACGAAAGTATAGTGGCTATAATTGACTCATCAGTTCATCACTGAAACCAGTGATAAATCAGTATATCATATTTTATTGTGTTTGAATATTTTTTAAACAACGATATATACAATATTATTATAAATCGGTAAACTACCAAAGTACTTCCGAATTTTCAGACAGACAAACAAGTAGTTTGAACACGCAGTTTTCTTATACTAGTAGCAAAAATCAAAACCATAATATTATGTTTACCTACTATATTTTACTAAAAGTCGAGTGCGTCGAAATCGTAAATAATAATATGTTTTTCACCTTCCTGGTTATTTTCCCATAGTAAATAGTGTTTTAGGTTTGTTGTTGTAGGTAGGAATAATAATAATTATTCTTACATGTTGGTTATGAAATGTATATTGAAATAATTTACTTTTACAAATCATTAGTGATATAAGTTTTGAGTGAAAATGCTTGGATCAGCATAATATTATATGGTACTTCAAATACATGTTTTGATAAAAAAAACAATAGTGTAATAAAATAAAACTGCGTTTTATTGTAATCAATGTTGACAATTTTAAATTCCAAAATTATTGATCAATAAAATAGTTTACACCAACAAATATAACTTTTATTTTTATAACAATCGTTCATAATATAAACCGTAGCAGGTGGCGTTTTGAAGTTCTGTCTACTCATACAGAAAAATGGAAAACTTGTTTTTTTTGTAAACAATTTATTACTCATGTTGTTTGGCAACTCGAAGCGTGGTCGTCCGTCGTAGGTACTTTTGTTCGGCGTCGCGTCGTCGTCCGCGTCGGCTTGATATAAAACATTCTTGATTTCATTGACACGCGCTATGATTTGCGCGCGGAATTTCTTGTGTTGTGAATTTATTTTTGTATGCTATGCATTTTAATTGAATCAAATTGCAATATTTCTCTAGTATGCATTTGAGACTATATTGTAATAATTGATCGTGGGTAGGTATAGTAATTAATTATTCTAATAACGCAATTATATTTTCGGTGGGATTCAAAACAAAAAATTGGCCCGTGATTTTTATGAAATTTCACCACATTGCAAATTATATATTATACAATTACAATTACAATTATTATAAATCGGTAAACTATCAAAGTAATTACAAACTTGCAAAATATGCTTTTCCGAATTTTCAGACAGACACACAATTTTATTAGTTTGTTTTAGCAAAGTAGGTACCTATACCTATACGCTTACGTCGCGCGTCGCGTCGTCGAAAACGGTGCGCCCAGAAACAAACATACCTAATTCAGTTACAATCCTTTTTTTGTTCCGTAATTTATTGTATTTATTCTAATACGATTTTTTTTATTCGTCGGCCAGTTCTACTAGGTATAAAAAGATAAAATTGAAATATAATTATTGTAGCGACAGCCATATTATGTTACTATGTTTTCGTAAATATGTTTTTCACCTTCCTGGTTATTTTCACATAATCTTATCTTATATATAAAAATGAATCGCAAAATGTGTTGGTAAGCGCATAACTCGAGAACGGCTGAACCGATTTCGATCATTCTTTTTTTATTATATTCCTTGAAGTACGAGGATGGTTTTTATGTAGAGAAAACGTAAATATTATGTACCACGGGCGAAGCCGGGGCGGACCGCTAGTATATATATATAAATGAATCGCAAAATGTGTTGGTAAGCGCATAACTCGAGAACGGCTGAACCGATTTCGATAATTCTTTTTTTATTATATTCCTTGAAGTACGAGGATGGTTCTTATGTAGAGAAAACGTAAACATGTACCACGGGCGAAGCCGGGGCGGACCGCTAGTCTTATATATAAAAATGAATCGCAAAATGTGTTGGTAAGCGCATAACTCGAGAACGGCTGAACCGATTTCGATCATTCTTTTTTTATTATATTCCTTGAAGTACGAGGATGGTTTTTATGTAGAGAAAACGTAAATATTATGTACCACGGGCGAAGCCGGGGCGGACCGCTAGTATATATATATAAATGAATCGCAAAATGTGTTGGTAAGCGCATAACTCGAGAACGGCTGAACCGATTTCGATAATTCTTTTTTTATTATATTCCTTGAAGTACGAGGATGGTTCTTATGTAGAGAAAACGTAAACATGTACCACGGGCGAAGCCGGGGCGGACCGCTAGTCTAATATAAAAATGAATCGCAAAATGTGTTGGTAAGCGCATAACTCGAGAACGGCTGAACCGATTTCGATAATTCTTTTTTTATTATATCCCTTGAAGTACGAGGATGGTTCTTATAGCTAGAGAGCTAGTTAGTTTAGTTTTAGTGCAGTGGCAGTGTAAATGTTGTTGTTGAGGTTATGTAAATTTAACACTTTAGTTAACTACCAAGATATAAAGAAATGAGGATAGGACACAATAACTATTGGTTGAGGTATTTATAAACTCATAATATACTTTTAAAAAAATCACGTTTTAATAAATTTCTAGAATTAAATTAGAACAGCTGATTCAAAATAGCCTAAAAAGTCTTAATAATAATAATTACGCTTCACAGCAAGAAGAAATGTACCATATGTACCCGCACAAAGTCGATATTGTGTTGCCTACCGTTCGACTCAATGGCTAGGGTTGTAACTACCTTTAATAATTATTACCAAACTAATAAACCGAGTGATGCGAAATAACCATAATTCTTTTAGAGTTTGATAAAATGATCAGGCAGGTATTTTCTTTAATCCTCTGAATTCTCGGTTACTAAATTGTATCGTTGAAATTATTCTTAATCGCGTAAATTTAATAAATAATCATATGGAAAACACTTTTCATTTGTTTTTTTACTTTCACGCCCAACTACTATACAATAATTACGTTGTTTCGGTATTTTGACGAGAAAACGCAGGAAACATCCGTTGTATCATTTTAGATAGATTGTATATTTTGTATCTGTAGAATTGAAATCAAAGCTATGTATATGTTGTCTCCATTCTTTTCTTATCGGATTGTTGATCCCAATGCGAATGCGTCACTTAAATTTTATAAAAGACAATTAAGAACATCAAAAATAAAGTGATACGTAAATATTTCACAGTGCAATATATTATGTAATTAATAATAATTATATATTTATGAAAAAATAATTACATCAGATTTAATAATAGCAATTGTTTTGAATGTACATAATATGAATAAATGATTACATCATAATAGTAATAATCACAATTGTTTTATTTCCCATTTGTTGCAACCCTAGCATATTTTCATGTAGCAGCAGAAGTACCTACACTGGCGGCGCGGCGGCATCGTGCGACATCAAAGGCATTGCCTTACTAGGTAAGTTTATAATGACTCATTTCTTTTATTATATAATTTACGTTTTACTTTTACAGAATCCGATTCAATGGATTATGAAGACGAGTCACACAACGCCATACGATAGTGATGATGAATGAACATTTCAATAAATGCATGCGTGTTTTTTTATGTTGTTTTGTAATTGTTAATTGTTTCTTAAATAAAGAAATAAACTAAATATTTAAATGATGATTTGTTATTTGCAACACAACTTTATATTTGAGATTCTTTACAAATGTATATTTAGTTTTGTATCATCAAATTTATAAATTTTATTCCATAGTTTTCAAAATTAAATGTAAATGACCATAAAAACATTAATAAAGTAAATCATTGATGTAAGGTCAGGGAACGTAATACATATATACATCTGACCATGTAGAAGCTAAGTCTTGTTGACTGCTGAAGTCTGTAAAGTTTTGTTGTCTGCTGAAGTCTGTACGCAATGAAAATGTCTGCCGTTTCGAAAATAAGTTTTTAAGACCCTAATAAATAAAATATATGAATGGCAGATCTGGTCAAATACTTTCAAAATTGTATTTTTTTCAGCACTTTCATAAGTGTCTGCCAGAATGTTATCCGCGTGATAATGGTCTGCCATTGTTATTTTCCGATAGTAATAATAATCTATTTTCAAATATCAAAATGGCAGACGTGGTCAAATGGTTTCAAAGTTCGCCAAAAATTTCCACCTGTCTTACCTAAGCGCGCGCCCCGTCCACCACTCTGGGCTTAGTGACTCCTCATCTCATGTATAGTAGGTATAGGGGAATCAACACACAAAAATCCAGGTCTGGTCAAATACATACAGGTAGCTTTGCGCTAGCTCTCTAGCTATTACTTCTTATGGAGAGAAAACGTAAACATGTACCACGGGCGAAGCCGGGGCGGACCGCTAGTAAATAATAAAATAATAAATAGTGTATTAGATTTGTTATTGTATCTTGTATACCTACGAATAATTATTCTTACGTCTTGTTGGGAAATGTTCAAATACCTACCTATTGAAATAATTTACTGTTACAAATCATTAGTGTTATTAGTTTTGAGTGAATAGGCATGGATCAGAAATTCAGAATATAATATGCTACTAACTACTCAAATACATACATGTTTACACAACAAACACCACTATAACTTATAGTTATAGAGGTCAGTGACCGTCAGTGACAAACACTATGGATACCTACGCTCGCGAATGCAAATTCGGTGATTTACTAATTATTGATACCTAGTCATTGAATTCGTTTTGAAATAGCCTGTACTTTGTAATTTTTAGTGTTATAGACATTTATAAAATGTGGTGCTCATTTTTTTGTAATAAATCATCCCGAACGCTATTGTATTTTCGTTGTTTTATTTCAAGTGAACACCTAGGTATACAATTTTGTCACGAGCCGCCTCTGGCCTCTGGGTGAAATAAACAAGTCAAATGATTTTTGTTCTAATTGTATTTTGGTAGTAGTTTGTTTAGAATTTACATTACCATTGTTTAATTTTTATTTTGTATTTGCAGTAAAATAAAAAGATGAAAAACTTCATTAGGTATATTGTACGACACCTCACTCTGAATCGCGCTAGCGAAATTTTTTCGTTACAGAGCACATATACAACTTTCGGACAATCTTCATTGAGGCCGGCCGGCAAATCGAGTATGTCGAGAAACTTCACTTATTCGATGGAGGTATTCTACCTTCCTTCCTCCACAGTTGTGGGACCCCGACGTGCATTGAACACGCAGCTTTCTGATACTAGTAGCTAAAATCAAAACCACAGATATGTCTGTGATCAAAACCATAATAATATTTTTACCTATTATTTTACTAAAAGTCGAGTGCATCGAAATCGTAAATATGTTTTTCACCTTCCTGGTTTTTTTTCCATAGTAAATAGTGTTTTTGATTTGTTGTTGTATGAATAATTATTCTTACTTGTTGGTTATGAAATGTATTTTGAAATAATTTACTTTTACAAATCATTAGTGATATTAGTTTTGAGTGAAAATGCTTGGATCAGCATAATATCATATTTGCTACTTCAAATACATGTTTTGATAAAAAAAAAACAATAGTGTAATGTAGGTAATAAAATAAAACTGCGTTTTATTGTAGGTAATCAATTTTGACATTATTTATTTCCCAAAATTACAATAAAATAGTTTACGCCAACAAATATAACTTTTATTTTTATAACAATCCTACTTCCTACTAATGCGAAAGTTTGTGAGGATGTGTATGTGTGTGTTTCACGCAAATACTACTGAACCGATTACAATGAAATTTAGCACACATATAGAACGTAACTTGGACACATTGAATAGGTTTTATCCCGGAAACCCCACGGGAACGGGAACTATACGGGTTTTTTTTTGAAAATGCGGGCGGAAAGCTAATCGTTCATAATAATATAAACCGTAGCAGGTGGCGTTTTGAAGTTTTGTCTACCCATACAGAAAAATGAAAACCACAGGAGATTGCCCAAGTGACTATGGCACTTGGTATCGCAATCAAACTTATTGTGTCAAGATGAAATATAGCTCAATTTAAAGCTTGATGTTAGTACTTTTAGATATGATTAAAGTTTTTATGTAAATAAGCCGCAGTTCGCGACAATAAAAATAAAACAATAGTTTTATTCAACACTTCAAAAAACTACTTAATCGAGTTTAAACTAACGATGAACGTTAAGTTTTACATTTATTACATAGGTAATATTTTAATTTACAAGACAAATGTGAAAAGTAAATCGTAATTTAAACATTATTTCAAAATAACATCGAACAATGCGTCGAACACATTCATTTGACATTTCAAATAGAAACTATGACATATGACGTTTGCAAGAGAGATAGATATAGGTATGTGTCAAAACAAAACTTTTACTTTTATTTCTATTTATTCGGTATAATTACAACTTAATAGTGATAAATATGATCATTATAAATACAAATAGGAATTAACAATATCACGAACACGTGACACAACTAGTATTTTACCGATTCCATACGTAGTCATACATGTTTCAAAAGAAAAACTTTTACTTTTACTATTATTTCAATTTATCCGGTTTAATTAAGACTTAATATTGATACATATGATCATTATAAATACAAATAGGAATTAACAATATAACGAATACGTGGCACAACTAAAATTTTACCGATACCACCCGTGGTCATTCTCCTTTGTGGGTCATTTGTAACAGGATGGCGGTTCTACAGCGAAAAAAGAAAAATGATGGTCAGAACGCTGATACCGGATACCTTAAGATACTGTAATATAAAATATTACTAGATTAGATAAAATATTATAGGTAGTATCTTCACCGTGTGTGACGCGCTTTACATTCACGCCATCTAGAGTTAAATCTTTATCATTTTTGTATACGTCTGTGTGTGTAAACGACCCTGTATGCAATGACAGATGTTAAAACGCATAATTTTACCGAATTGGGTGGATTTTAAGGCAATGATATAACATATTTCAATAAAATATAATATTCAGTAACCGCCATGACTATTCCTAGGTTTGATGACTATTCCAATTACGCAAAAACTCAAATAAACTAGAAATGTAGAATTCAGCGCCATCTAGCGGGATATTGGCTGGGAACAGATCGTAGCAATCACCTTAAGAATCAGGCTTCTAGAGTAATTTATTTGACCCCAATTTAGCATTTTTTAATATTTTGTTAATTACAGTCAATAATTTCCATAAATTGTGCAACATATTTGACTCACTAAATAAATTAAGTAAATTACATAGTAAAATAAATTAAATTTGATTAGGTATAGGTAAACCAGAATCTGATGGCAATTAGGGAAATCAAAATTTTGAGTGTGCAACCCTAGGGAAAATGGACTGAACGATCTTGATACTGCTTATTTTTTATTTTGTCCTCAATATCATTACTCACATTGCATAAGTGGACAATACTGTACTTAATAATGATATATCCACTTAATAGTAATAGTAATAATTATGTAGGTACATACTTACATGTATAATATATAGACTACAAGCCCGCATAGGACAAAAATATGGGTCAAATGAACCACCAGGGGACATATCTAGAACGATAGCAGAGCAAAAAATAATAAGATTCATCACTATGCCGTCACTTGTAAGCTGTCCAACTGAGTGCTGATGAGAATTGAAAAGTACAGGTAGACTCGGTAAATTTTGGTCATATATTTTTGTACGGCATTCTTAACCATCGATAGATCCATTAAAAATAATAAGAAACCGCTCAGTGCCGTACAAAAATGGTGGTCCACCAAGTCGGAATTTTTATTTAATTTCCGAGAGTTACCGGGGGTAAATTTGGTCATTTGACCATGTACGGCATCTGTGTCATACTATTGCTATACTGCTTTAAATCCATTATTCCGCAACGCCGTACAAAAATCATGGGGACAAGGGGAAAAAATCGAGAGTTGTAATCCCCTCTCTTTCCCCACTCCAGGGGGTCATTTGACACAACACGAAATAAATTTATTTTTAAAGTATTTTATGCATAGATAATATTTTTTCATGTGCCGTACATTTTCGTTGGTTCAAAGGGGAAAAATCTGAAAAAGAAAAAAAATCGATATAACGAAATGTTTGCTTTATATTTTTATAATAAAATATAAATATACATTAATATTAAGAAGCTCGAGGTGGTTAATTATCACCTTGGAAAGTCGGAGTCAGGTGGAATGGACTCCGTTAAATTGATGAACTAATAAAAAAGCTATGAACGAAAAGATGTGAATTATATGCAATCAGTCCATGAATACAGGTAAAGTCACAAGCAAATGCTAGTAATATATACATATTCAAAATGTACAAGTAAAGCGCTTTCAAATGATACCAAACACTGCATATTTATCTTAACTTTATTTTTTTACTCTGTATGTTTTGTCCGCTAGAGGGCGCCACATTAGATTTTGTGAAACCCCATATAGCCTTTAGCTAGCTGGTCGTTGGTTATCCAGTGAACAATTCAGACGCCTCTAATGATATGTCATTTGTCGAATTCTGATAAGTAGTTTAGAAGTTACGAGGGAATAGATGAACATACATACATGACCTGTAAACAACCATAACCCTCCTTTGGCTTTGCCGTAGTTGGGTAAAAATATGTTAATGCCGTACTGTATCAAATGGCCATAAAGCACTCTTAAAATTGTAGCTTTTGTCGCTTTCATCAGCCTAAAAGATGTGGTCTGCACAAAAATGTACGGCATCGTTTTTTCCTAATTTATCTATGTTAATACTATTTAAAACAACGGATAAAGTGTAGAAAACTATTATATTTCATTAATCTACGTTGTTTAAACTTTAACAAAATTTCTGGTTTTGCATTTCTCTATAACTTTTTTTAGAACGGTTTCTTTTGAACGGCAATACTATACAACAATTGAATTTTACAATATCATGTTAAAAAAAAAGTTCCCGTGCAGGGTCAAATGACCTTACAGCTCTTTATATCAAGAATTCGATGAAATTAAGATGATTATTGGTATACATTTAAAAGAACAATTATTTTTTGACGGCATTGCTTTTAATAGTACTTTTGAGTGCTAGATAATGTTTTGGAACCGAAGCCGTACTTAGTCAAATGACCCCCTGGAGTGGGGAAAGAGAGGGGATTGCATCTCTCGATTTTTTCCCCTTTTCCCCATGATTTTTGTACGGCGTTGCGGAATAATGGATTAAAAGCAGTATAGCAATAGTATGACACAGATGCCGTACATGGTCAAATGACCAAATTTACCCCCGGTAACTCTCGGAAATTAAATAAAAATTCCGACTTGGTGGACCACCATTTTTGTACGGCACTGAGCGGTTTCTTATTATTTTTAATGGATCTATCGATGGTTAAGAATGCCGTACAAAAATATATGACCAAAATTTACCGAGTCTACCTGTACTTTTCAATTCTCATCTGCACTCAGTTGGACAGCTTACAAGTGACGGCATAGTGATGAATCTTATTATTTTTTGCTCTGCTATCGTTCTAGATATGTCCCCTGGTGGTTCATTTGACCCATATTTTTGTCCTATGCGGGCTTGTAGTCTAATACAATTATACAAATTACTTTTATACAGGTAATACATATTATTATTTACACATACCTATATTTGTATATTCATTACCAGTATGCCATGTGAAAATATCGATATAATGATAATGTAGATCAAAACTGCTTATATAATTTTTTATAAAATAAAATAAAAATAAAATAAAATTATGTTTATTTTCGTAAGTATTAACAGACACACATTATAAAATTGACTTGGACAGCTTGGACTTGACGAATAGCCGTATTAGTACGGGATACATCGCCCATTTTTGCAAGTGATTACTATCAAGCTAATTTTTCGTGAGTAGCTTTATTTTGATGAGATGCCCAATAATTTCATATACGAAACTCTCGATTGTGGTAGCTTACAGAGGTAACAAGGATAAAAATTTATGATTTGACGGTTCTCAAATATTTATTACGCAATTTGTAGGACAATATGTCTGTTGAATTATATAAGTATTAAATAAGTGAAAATAAAAAAATCAGCTGGTTAGTAATCATTTATGATGACTTCGTTATCGATACACATTGGAAAGGGGGACTCTTTGATCAAACCATAGATTTTGTAGGACATATATTTTTTCGAATAATTTAGATAATTATCTTGAGATTGAACAAAAAAAAACATTCAGTTAGTAATTAATATTTGAGAACCATCAAATCAAAATATTTTATCCTTGTTTCCTCTGGTAGCTACCACAATCGAGAGTTTCGTACATGAAATTATTGGGCATCTCATCAAAATAAAGCTACTTACGAAAAATTAGCTTGATAGTAATCACTCGCAAAAATGGGCGATGTATCCCGGACTATATTGGAAACTCCTGTAATAAGTTTTCATAAAATTATATTCTTATCAACAAACAATATTATAGTTACCTACATACATGGACGTATAAAAAAAGACGGACGCCGTATTACGAACAAACAACGTGAAGCCACCATAGTAAGCTAGCGATCGTGTCAAGACAATAAACACGCACACGCTCTCACCATAGTAAGCTAGTCGGCCGCCATTACGTCGTGAACTACCGACTGATTAGCTGCGTCACTGTTTCACAAAAAATATTTAAAATGCCGTCTTGCGTGGTTAAATGGTGTCGCATCAGTACAATTTTAAATAACAAAACACAAGGGATTACATTCCACAGGGAAGCAAGTTATTTCTTTTATGTTTTAATGACAAAATTATTACGGCAAAATTTATAGAAAAAAATACAGCCGCCATTGTCATCAGGACAGCTGTTGCCATGGCAACATGGCACACACACATGGATGTTTCGCCGCCATTACTAGGCTTCACTCAATGTTTAGGCGATATACCGTCCGTCTTTTTTTATACGTCCATGCCTACATATAATATTTTTTAATTTATAGTATCAAAACGGGTAAGTCCAATTTACCAATAAAATCTTCAAAATTGAAAATTGTGATGTGTTTGACCCTTCTTCATCGAATGTTTTTCTATACACATTATAAACAACACCTCTTGCTTGTGATCGCAGCGGCTTTTTCGACATTTTCGAAGATTTTTTAGACAAAATCCTAAAAATTATTCATCAACTGCAAAAAAGACAAATAATTTGACATCCAATTTGATAGTTGTCAAATAAGTTGCCACATAAAAATCTTTTATTTCTTAAATATAAATATGCCATCAGATTCTGGTAGACCATAATAATGCAAACTACGGTACTAGAAGGACTTGAATTACCTGAGATCTTTTAGTTTGCCGTGTATTTAAATATGAACTTAATTTAATATTTAAAATATTTATTGATAATTTAAAAAATATGTAAATATGGTAAATATTAATAAATTCAATTTTGAATGTGACGTTCACAATTTAAATAAGTTTACTTAGTATATTTAATTTAGGTGACATTGGTTCTGTTGGAGTTATACTAAAAGTTAAGAAACTATAGTTTTAAATACTCACATATTTAAATATCTTCATAAATTATGTCCTCCTATTTAAAGTTACATAGTATCTTGTATTATTTCACTGAAGTTGTTTATTACAGAAGTTCAATTATTATATAAAAAACAAAAATGTTTTACAGAAAATAAACACGATTGAAATTATAGAAGCAAAATACATTCAGATACTTTGCACAACACAATAGTTCTTGTAGCGTTGGTATACAGATGGACGCCATGGCAACAAATTACTCCGCTTTATTACCATGGATCCCAGATGGAGTTATTCAAATCATTTTATAGTTTAGACCTAAGGTTTAGACTTTGACTTTCGAGCGATTTTAAGAGCCACTTCTACCATATTTCGAGCATTACCTACGTATTTGCACAATATCTTTGTAAATTTTTTATTATTTGCTTTGAGGCAATTATTTAATTTTGTTTACTTGTAAAAAATATAATTCCATCGGGGAGCTTCTCGCATTTTTATTTATTGTAAATTCTAATCAGTGATATAATCTATCGACATTAAAAAAGAGCTTGTGTGCCGAGCACACGTGTCAGAAGTGAAACTTCTTTGGCAATATTCAAAGATACCAAAATCGTCGCCTTACTCCATGACGTGACCGTATTGACGCGACCGTGAAATTTTATTTTCAACACTTCTAAAGAAGTTTCAATTCAAAAATTCGCGTGGTTTTGGGGAGATATCTTACAAAGTTTCTTTTAATTTTGGACGTGTGTTGAGAGCTGTTAAGAGAAATTTGTTGTCATTCAAGCTTAATAGAGCATTCAGTAGATTTCTACGATTTAAGTCTTATAATTAAGTTTTAATTTCTTGAATCTTACATAGGTACATGATTTTATTATAAACTAGCGGTCCGCCCCGGCTTCGCCCGTGGTACATAATATTTACGTTTTCTCTACATAAGAACCATCCTCGTACTTCAAGGAATATAATAAAAAAAGAATTATCGAAATCGGTTCAGCCGTTCTCGAGTTATGCGCTTACCAACACATTTTGCGATTCATTTTTATAATATACAGGGTGTCCCACTATTGGTATACTAAGCGCGAAGGGACTTGTAGTTTTGCATATACTGATCACGTAAAAAATACTTAAAAAAGAAAATTACATCAAAAATTTTTCGCTAAATTTTTCCTGAAAATCTATATTTTCTTCTCTAGCTTCGCGCAGCCGGCATATACCGCTCCTCTAATGTGAGCATTTTGTCTATGAAAACATAATCTTAAACGATAGCTCACGTGCTGGTGGCAAAGTTGGGTGGGTTGCTTGTTATGGGTGTACACATAGAGTTTTAAGAATTCATCTTTTTGAAAAAAAAATGCGTCAGGAATTTTTTAATTATTTTTTACGTACTCAGCGTATTCAAAACTATAACCTCCTTTGAGCTTAGTATACCAACAGTGGGACACCCTGTATAAGAAAGAAGATAGAGGAGGTAAAAAATAAAGATCGATAACAGGGTTTTCCCCGCGTAATTACCGATTCAAATATTTATGATTTACCTTTATAAAATATGCATAGGTAATAGGAATAGCAATAAAAAATCCCTATTCAGTATAACATTATTTTGATAGGTACGATTCATATTTGTAGGTATATTATGATCTCTCTTATCGACAGTTTCAGCCTTAGAGCATTAAAGTTGGTTTAATGCTCTATGGTATAACACTACATTTTTAATTACCTTCAATATCTTATTGTACCGCGCTACAAATAAATTATTAATAAGCACTTCACCAATACATCATCATCATCATCATCATCAATGCATACACTCGGGTGCAAAAAAATCGCACATCCCGTACATTTTTAGTTTAACCCTTATTAAAACGCTGGGAGCTATACTTCCCACGTCTCAGATTGAAGTAAATCGTGTTTTATTTTTATATGCTTAAACCTAATGCAGTGTAACATTTATCTACGCAATCTTAACATTTCAGAGAACTTTTTTTCATGGAAACACTTTTCAGAGAATTATTACATGTCATGGTAAACACACGTCAAAGTCAGGTGACGTGATTTTGCAGCCGAAAACGACCGTTATTTTTTAGTTTTTGGTGTAGTGCTGAAAAAAAATTAGATAAGTAGATTTGAGTTCTAGCTATGTAAACTAGACTATATTACGGTTGCGTGAAACGTAAAATATGCCCACAATCTTTCGTTTATACTTTGGTAGAGTCGATTGAAATTAAGTCTTTTAAGTGGGAAGATATCATCCCAGTGTTCGTCACTGCACAAGACATTCGGAAATTCTATACCTATATAAAATCAGCTAGTTGATAAATAAAACTTCATAACCGTCAGTATATTCATAGTTTATTGAAGCATTAGCTTTTATATAATTTTACATAAAAGTTACATTATAACGAATTTACGTTATCAAAGGCATACACTTCTTCTTAATACTTCTTTTGCAACCCGGTAAGCAAGTATCACCGATATCGGAGACAAATCTGTTATCAATATTTATAGGAACACAATCTACAGTGACTGTGGTTGCATTTATCCAAAGGGTTGAGAGAGGGAACACATTTCTACAAGGTTCCATGGCACCTAAAGCCTCGCATTTCCCATTCCACAAAACTAAGCCATCTTCACAAGGATTTTTATTACAGACTGGTATAACAGATGTTAGGGCAAGCAGTATCAAATGTTCATCTTCCTTACACGGTCCACGTCGATACGATGGCCAGCAAGCATCTGAATCTGGGTGGTATAGATAACCTGAAACCAAAATTGATTGAACCGTAAACGTAGGAACTTTAATATTGTACTAATTCTAGCTGAACTCGCTCGTTAAAGCCCACTTCGGTGGACGTTATGAATTAATTAATACATGTACATTAATCAACGAACAAATATTATGGCATTTGTCAACATTTACTTTACACAGTGCGATCACGAGGTTACAGAAAAAGCGATCTACATCGCGAATTTCGTGTTATAGTCCAGTTATTTCAGGCTTTGACCAAGGAAAATTGAGATACCCAGTATATTACAACGAAAAAACGTATGTGAATTTTGAGGACAGTTTAGTTTTAGGATGCCAGAATACAAAATGTTACTTGGTAATATACTGAGTATCTCAATTTTCCGAGATTTGCACCTAGTTTGGCCTAAGATTGCTGCACTTTTATGGTTCTAATGAGGATTAGTTTCTAGAATGACTTTATGAATTCTATTAGCTATTATATTTACCAAAAGTCTGTTTTAATGGTGAAATCGAACTGATAAAACGAAAATATAGCAAACTCGAACTGAGTTCTACTGAACGTATTTCTATGGGTTGTGTTTGGAATGTGCTAATGTGAATGTCAGCCCTTATTGAGCGACTGCTTTGATTTAGTTTGTAAAATCAGATAACAATTCAGCACCATATATTTTTGCATAGCAGGATTTCCATAAAACGTTCATCGACGCACGCAATTTTACTTCGTTTACGGCTATGGTTTACGGTATTACTCAATACATATGAATGATTTTTTTTAGATTGTGAGACACGTGCTATAAGTTAAACATTCTCATTCTCATCTCATGAATGATTGTTTATAATTTATATTAATATGTCCTATCTACTTTAAACAAAATCTTTATACGTACCTACCTACATTATTGAGGGTAGGAGCAAAAAGTAGAAACACGTTTTTTTTGAAAGCTCTTGTATTTAAATTCGTTTTATATACATAATTACAGTTGTTTTCTTACCTCTATGTGTTAAATTTGTGCCTTTGCCCACTAGTTCACTTTCCTTACATAAATTTTCAACATTTCAACACTACTGTAATAACATCATTTTTGAATCTCATCACAATGGAATCCGTCAAACACTCAATGGCAGAAATGGCAGCATTGTTTAATGATAAAATGGCTGAATTTCAACGAGAGCTGCAGAATGTCAACAGCACTAACAATCCTCAACCTGCATCTGCCAGCCCCACTTCAAGATTAGCGGCGGAGTTCAATAGCTTTCGCTCATTTGTCATATCTTCTCTTCATACTTTACAATCCCAAATTGAGTTCCTCTCTAACCAATACATTAAATGGGAGATGAGAAGTCGGAGAAAAATGTTGCTGATCCATGGAGTGCCAGAAGCAGTAAAGGAAAACCCTTCCAGTCTTGTAACCAAAGTTGTAACAGATCACTTAAAAGTCCCGCATTTTCAACAAGAAGCTATATCCCGGTGCCACCGTTTAGGAGCTGTGAAGTCAGATAAGCCCAGACCGATCATCATTAAGTTTAAAGATGTTTCTGTGCGGGACACCATATGGTTCTCAAAAACTTCTTTGAAGGGTAGTGGTTATACATTATCCGAATTTCTGATCAAAGAAAGACATGATGTCTTTATTTCGGCAAGATCTCGCTTTGGTGTATCCAATTGCTGGACCAGAGACGGTCATATTATTGTGCAAACCACAGATGGAACAAGACACAAGGTCACAATGATGGCTGAACTTGATGGCATCCCATCTGCTGCTGGGGGTTCTTCTGGCTCGGCTTCTACTTCCACTAACTCAAAACAGATGCCTAATTCAAGACCCAAGAGGTTCGGTAGAGTTAAGTAGGTTGCATTCTGTACTCTTTTATTGCTTTTTGACTTCACTTGTTAGACTCAAAATTGGTAGTTGTTTTATCACTGTATTATAATATTTAATATCTCATTTCAAAATATTTCTATGTTTCGGTATTTACTACTTTAACTTCTTGATTCTTTAAATAGTGTGAACGTCTCTTTTCTTCAAGTAACTTTTAGCTGTATTTTAGCTGTATATGTTATTAAATTTTAAGGTAATTTTAAATTAAAATTTCACATCAAGTAATTATTATTGTAGGTACCTTTGTTTTTGTAATTTGTTGTGACATTTGACAATGATAATTCGTGTCATTCTTTTATTCTTTTAGTTGTCACGGATACTAGCGCTTTGGACATTTGAATTGTAATTTACTCAAGTAGTGTGTTAATTTCGGTATATAATAACTGGTGGTAAAGGTCTTGTTAGATTATTGGATTTTAAACTTAGACTTATTATTATATTTAATATATATTTTTTTATTACTATATATATACATATTATATTTTAAGAATATTATTTTTGATATTAATTATTTATTATTTTCGTCATGGCTTTAAATGATAGCACGGAAAGCGAAGCGTTTTTTTCACTCTCTTCAAATGGTTCAGAAAGCGACAGTTTTAATAGTTTGACTTCCTCTTCTTCTCCTTGCATTTCCTCTCTATTCTCCAATCAACCTAATAACTTTAATGTAATTCATATAAATGCCCAGAGTATTCCGGCACACTACCCTGACCTCCTTGCTACCTTTGACTCCCATCCTGTACATGCCATATTAATTTCAGAGTCCTGGCTCAAACCCTGTCTCCCTTCCTCTTCTTATAGTCTTCCAGGATTTCAGTTAATAAGGAACGATCGCATGGGTCGGACCGGAGGAGGGGTTGCAATTTACTTACGTTCTCACATTCCTTACACTATTGTTAGCTCCTCCCCTCAGCCGCCACCTAGCGATGCAGCTGAACATCTCCTTGTCGAAATAACTTCTTCCAACACTAAAATCCTTTTAGGCGTCTTCTACTCCCCTAACCTCTCTGTTAACTATTTCCATTCCTTCGACCAGATCCTTGAATCCTTTTCTCCTCTTTATAATCATATTATATTTATGGGAGATTTTAACACCTGCTTACTCAAGGGTGATCATCGTAGTAATAAGCTTATAAATTTAGTTGATTCCTATAATCTTAAAATCCTCCCTTTACAGGCTACCCATTCCTCTCCCAACTGTACCCCATCCCTCCTTGATCTCATTATTGTTTCCTCCCCAACGCATGTCGCTGAGCACGGACAGCGTTCAGCTGACATGTTTTCCTTTCATGACCTTATTTTCCTTTCTTACAAATTAAAACTTCCTAAATCGAAACCTAAGATTATTTTGCAACGTAATTTCGGTAAAATTAATTCTGAGCGCTTGTGCGAAGACGCAATAAACATGGACTGGTCGGTTGTTTCGTCTGCTGAAACCATCAATGATAAAGTGTCACTTTTTAATTCATTAATTCTTCAACTTTATGATTCGCATGCTCCTATGCGTCCAGTTAAGTTGAAGCACCTGCCTGCCCCTTGGATGACCGACAACCTTAAATCACTTTTACGGAAGAAGGCGCGTGCAAAGACTAAATTAAAGTTGTCTAATTCGGATATAAATCGTGAAAAATTTAATCGAATTCGAAACCGCTGCAATACTTTGTGTAGGGATGCTCAACGACTTTATATATCTAAGTCGGTTGACAATGGTGATCCTTCTAAAACTTGGAAATTCCTAAGATCCCTTGGAATTGGCAGATCCCAACAAAATCCTTGTCTTAATTCAACCCAGGCCAATGTTCTCAATTCCCATTTTTCCAATCCTCCCTCAGATTTCCATCCTACCCTTAAATCTTATACACTATCCTACCTAAATAACCTACCCCATTCCAGCTTTCCTCCTTTTGTATTCAATCGTTTTACCGAGTGTAGTGTTAAGAAAAGCATATTGTCAATCACTTCAAAGGCCGTCGGTAGTGACTGCATTGGTCGGAACATGATCATTCCAATCCTCCCTATAATCAATCCTACTATCACACATATCCTAAATTTTTCCATTACATCTGGCATATTTCCTGATGATTGGAAAAGTGCTCACATTATACCTCTCCCAAAAATTCCTAACCCTTCCACTACATCTGATTACCGACCCATTGCCATCCTTCCATTTCTCTCTAAGGTTCTCGAACGACTGGTTCAAGAGCAATTGAGTATTTTCCTTAACTCCAATAATCTCCTTAATCCTTTCCAATCTGGTTTCCGTCCCGGTCACAGTACGACCACTGCACTTATCAAAATCACTGACGACATCCGGCGAGGTTTTGACAATAAGCAGCTCACAATTCTAACGTTGCTGGACTTTAGTAACGCTTTCAATACGGTCGATCACGACATATTGCTGGCTTTACTGCGGTCCCTTAATTTATCTGCATCGGCTATCGATTGGGTACATAGCTACTTAAGGGGACGTCGGCAACGTATACAGATTGAGGAGATTTCCTCATCTTGGTGCAATGTTACTGCTGGCGTTCCTCAAGGCGGCGTTCTCTCTCCCCTCCTTTTCTCCATTTTTATTAACACCATTTCCAAAAATATTGAGTCACCCTACCATATGTATGCAGACGATTTCCAATTATATAAACACGCATCACTACTCGAACTACCTGAAGCGATTTTTCAAGTAAACGCTGATCTTGCGACAATCGTCTCATGGAGTAAACATTACGGTTTAACAGTTAACCCAATTAAAACCAAAGCTATTATTTTCGGAAGCAGGCAGCTCGTATCAAAAATCGACTGGGCCGATTTACCAAGTATAGTTGTTGATGGTGTGTCTATCCCTTATAGCACACAAGTAAAAAATCTTGGTTTGACACTTGACCAAACTTTTTCGTGGGATGAGCAAATAAAACAAGTCCGTAAAAGGGTTTTCTCATCGGCGTTCTCGCTACGGCGCTTACGAAACTTTTTACCGATCGCTACGAAAATTACGTTAGCTCATTCTTTACTCCTTCCTCTCCTTGATTTTGCCGATTCATCCTATCCAGATCTCCACGAATACCAACTAGACACCCTTGAGAAGCTTCAAAATTTTTGTATACGATTTATTTATGGATTACGTAAATTTGATCATATTTCTGAGTTTAGAACAAAATTAAACTGGCTCCCCGTTCGCTTCCGCCGGAATACTCACATTCTTCATCTCCTGTATTGTATTTTATTTCACCCTAAAACACCGTCCTACTTAAAAAACAACTTTAACTATCTTAGCTCTACTCACACTCTCACTCTTCGTTCTTCCAACCTTTTATTATTATGTACTCCTGTCCATCGGTCAAACTTTTATGACAATTCGTTTACTGTTCGTGCCATTCAGCTCTGGAACGCCTTGCCGGAAAGTATCCGACGTGCACAAACGCTCTGTTCTTTTAAGTCCCTATTGAAAGCTCATTATCTAGCCATGCAATAGTTGCATTAATTTATGTATAATTATAATTTTTGTATATATTGTTATATATATATTTTTGTAGTATGTGTAGTGTATAATACAAGTATATTTATATAACTATGTGGTATCTATGTACAGTATATGTAGTTTATGTAGTATGTAGGCATTTTTTTAATATATCCTTTCTTTTATTTCTTTTTGCGCTATCCTTATTCTTCTTACATTTCCTTTCCTACCAGGTTGCCTGGCAGAGATTGCTGTGTAGCAATAAGGCCGCCTATTGTGCAAAATTTTCGTACCTCATTAATTTGTATCTACCACATTTCCTATATTGTTTTGTACAATGAAGTGTTATAAATAAATAAATAAATAAAATAAATACTATAAATATAATAAAAAAACTCACCGGGGCGACAGTCACAAATCCAATCATCTTTTTGATCTCCTGGATAATACAACTCGTTTTCTCTACATGTTGATGGCAAGAAAACTGGCAGCCGATCCTGTACGTTATTGTTCCAATATTAATTATATGTGCCGTTTAAATATAAGCTATAATATAATATTAAAATAATTTTACTATGAGAATTGTATACGTATTGTCAAACCTACTTAGTCCACCTTATTAACTTAGGTACTACTTAGTTTTTACACCTCAGTACCTACCAGCCTTTATGTTTTTCATGAATTACATTCTATCAACATATTCGCTATTTCTAATTGCAACAATGGCCATTATTAACAATCATTATACATATTTTTATAATTAAGAAAAAAACTTCACCACAAAAATTAATCATAGTTGTAATATAAATTTAATTAGTCGGAACATAAAATACGAACAGGAAAACATGGTTAATGTGTAAAGTGACCTTGCTAAATTTTTCAGTTCATTTGTCTGTACGTTCAAAATTGAATAATGCTGCGAAGGTGAACTTTATCAAGTCTTTTAGGTGTGCATAAATATGATTGATAATTATCATAATATGGAGAGAGTAAAAATAAATGTATTGAGTAGGTACATAATTACTTTAGCATCTTTTACGAAATTTTCAGACAAGTAACTATGTATATATATTGAGGTACACATATACTTATAAAGAAATTCATATTGAATATATGATTATGTAATGGGATTCGGGTCATTGAATTAGCGGTATTTTTGCAAAAAAGGTAGGTAACTCTAAATACCAGAGATTGTAGGCTAACTGTTTTTAAACCGGATACCTACTTTTAGTTTTAAGTGCCAAAGCATTTTTAACTCTGTGACCTGTGTTTATGATACATGTAATCAAGGATCAACTAAAAATTACAGATATAATGTAGCTTATTCTATTTCTAATCTGTTTTGTTTACTGTGGTCTCTCTTATCAGAATAATTTACAATACATATTCCAATAGCGAAGGACGACTGTGGTTATAATACCACTAGCTGCTCCGCGCGGTTTCCCCCCCGTGGCTCCACTCCTGTTGGTCGTAGCGTGATGATATATAGCCTATAACCTTCCTCGATAAATGGGCTATCTTACACCGAAAGAATTTTTCAAATCGGACCAGTAGTTCCCGAGATTAGCGCGTTCAAACAAACAAACAAACAAACAAACTCTTCAGCTTTATAATATTAGTATAGATTAAAAACACACAGATTAACTATTTAGAAAAATATTATTAGTTACAGAAACAAATATTGTAGTTTCAGGTTTGTTCAATATTTAACGTAAGATAATCTCACCTGCTTATTAACTAAAATAATATTTTCCTCGACCTCCGGAAAACCAATAGCGTCCTTGATTATTTTCGCTGACTTAACACTAATGAACAACGAAACCCACAATACATGAAATAAAAGCATTCTAATGTACCTCACTTTACTTAACTTTATAAATAAATTATTTTCCCTGAATATTTTCTACTTTAAGTACGATTTGTATACGGGTGATTAATAGGCAATCATTATAGCAACTGGAATGAGTCTGCGTAAATAACACAATGAACTTGCGGTCATCTTTAAATCAAAATACGAGGCATTGATAATGTACGTTAAAACCAGTTACGTATAATATAGGCATTAGGTAGATACAAACTTAAACATAGAATATGTAGCCTGTAGGTAGGTATATGAGACGGTTTTTACGCGGCGTGGGCGTTGAAATTAATTTTATTTATATCATAGTTAGTTAGTCTTTGTTTTAGTTACTTTTGTAAATACATAGTTAGGTATATAAAATATATTAAGTAACTAATAAAATATTTATTAATATTATACTTAGGTAAACGCGAAAAATACAGTGTTTCTTCTTCACGCCTCAACCATTGAACCGCTTTGCATTCAATTTGGTAGATACAAATATAGGTCGTTTTTGACCCGAGAAAGGACAGAGGATATATATATTTTCCTAACCCGGATATGCCATCTGAAAGAAAAACATGCGGGATTTCCTTTTCAACAGGTGAAGATGAAACTTTAAACCTCTGAAATTAAGAAATAATAATATTTAGACTTTACGGTCACCGCCATCATCATGAGGCAGGAAGAAATACCCACCTGCACCCAAATTTCTAATTTTGACTATTATCCTTCTAAATTCAATTATTGATTTTCATAAGTGAGAATTACCTGGCGCCTGCGCTAGAATGAAGGCAATTTTTAATGTTTTCATGTTTATCTATTACTAGCTGTGCAGTGTGCGCGGTTTCACTCACATTGCTCCGCTCCTGTTGTTCTTACTTCTTAGTGGATCATATTATACAGACTTTAGCCTTCCTTGATGAATGGGCTATCTAAACACCGAAAGAATTTTTCAAATCGGACCAGTAGTTTCTGACATTAGCGCGTTCAAACAAACAAACAAACAAACTCTCCAGCTTTATATTATTAGTTTAAATTTAGCACCAAACAACAGTGGGTACAAATATTTTTAAATGTAATTTTGAATACCGAGTTAAGTACCGAGTACCGAGTAGGTACCGACCTCATTATTGCTCTTAGGTACCGACTCATTACGAGGTATGAATTGTATTGTAGTGTGGTATGAAGTAATCGTGTGGTAATGTGGTAATCGTCATCAGATCAGTTAAACTGATCTTTTGAGATATCGGTGAAATCTGGGAATCAACCAAAGAGTAGTATACCTAATATTATGAACTCAACCGCATGCGCTATACACTACCCGTAGGGATTAACATTTAACATACTCTTTGTGTACACTACCTTGACTTTAGTTTTCACAGATTATTACAAAAGGCAGATGGAGGCGCCAAGAAGCTTGGAGGCGCTTAAAGGTCACTCGAAAGTCACGTTGGAAGATTAATCTTGAATCTTGCTATTATTTTTTTGCAGAAAAAACACGAGTGAGACTTAAAAATCCAACTGCTATTACTTCACTAAATTCTTCTTTTTAATTACTCTTTTAATATTTCATAATATTATGAAATGATGTAGCCTTAATGCATCTACAGACGCTCCGATTTGGTTGGTGCCAACCATCCGACCACGACCAAATCGGAAAGTGTAGAGAGCGGTCGGTCCGACATAATTATTATTAATATTGGTTTGACGTGGTCGGATGCGCCAGCAATACCGACCAAACCAACTTCCTATCCGATCCAACCAAATTGGAACGTGTGGAAGCTTTGTTCCGACCAAATCGGCTCATTCCATAGAGTAATATAGGTAATTGGCTCATTCACATTTGCAACGCCGCCGGTGTAGGACGTCAACATGAACGCCGAGGGAGTTACGGTCACCGAACGTGACATATTAATAAAATTACTGGAACTATATAAAGACTTTCCCTGTTTGTGGGACTTAAGTAACAAAGATTACGCAAATAGAGATGCCAGAAATCAAGCGTATTTTATTATGTTAGAAGTATTAAAAAAATTGACAGTGCGGCTACATTAAAAACCTTAAAAAATAAGTTATAAGAGCCGCATATGACTGTAATTTTCTCTATTTCTATAGTAGAATTTAGCCCATTCTCTTCGTACTATGGTCAACTGACATATTACTCTATGGTCAACTGACAGTTGGAAGGCCAACCGTCGGACAATCTGTAGCAATGTTGGAATGGTTGCCATGTCGGTTCCAATATGGTTGGCACCAACCAAATCGGAGCGTCTGTAGATGCTATTAGATCATTAAGTAATGATCTAAGGATGTAGCGCCAAAATATATGTCATATAGTCTATGGTCAATTTTATACGAAACTAAGAACTGGATAATGAATATTGTGAATAAATATAATTCTTTCAATTTCACTGATGCTATTTTTTATAGATATTTTTATATACATTCACTTTAAAGTACAATAAATTTTATTATTAAAATTACAACAAGTTTTAGAACGAAAACGTAAATAGAAATTGTCTATGGATGTCAAAAACATAGCTTACGTCAACTTGGGAATCATGATATTTGTGACAAAGTGAAAACGAGAAACTTAATTCGTATTTATACTTATGCAAAAGTTAAGTTAATTTATTAAACTTAAAGAAAAACAATGTGAAGTATCATAATGTTAACAATGCATACAACTACGTCCTAAAATTTAATTATATTTAGCGATATGTTTACAAAAAAATCTCACCAAGATGTCAAAAAATCTACAGTTAAAATACAAGACTCTAAAAAAGATTCTACAACCCGATTAAAACATTTGAAAATAGTACTAGGTAAGTATATTTTATTTTTTATCATTTAAAATACCATCAATAAAGTTTTTCCCATCTATAGTCGCCGGATACCGTTCAACATGCTAATTAGTAAAGAATAACTGTATCTCACTTTTCTCTATTATGATTTGTAGACAGAGGCTTATTTTTATTTAAGAATTTATCTTTTAATGAAATTTGTTTGTCCATGAAATGTAGTACAATGGTAAATAATAAAAATGTTGATTGATACATTGATTGTAATCAATATTATTTTGACTTAAAATATTCTATTGCTTGGTAATTGTTACTGAAGGGACTTTATTCACAAATCTATTTATTACATACTAGCTTTCCGCCTGCGGCTTCGCCCGCGTTTTCTAAGAAAAACCCGCATAGTTCCCGTTCCCGTGGGATTTCCAGGATAAAACCTAGCCTATGTTACTCGTGGATAATGTAGCTTTCGAATGGTGAAAGAATTTTTAAAATCGGTCCAGTAGTTTATGAGCCTATTCATTACAATCAAACACACAAACAAACAAACAAACAAAGTTTTCCTCTTTATAATATTATATTATTAGTGTAGATTTAAACTCAGTTGAAGTGAATCATAAGTTAATTTTTTTTTTCAGAACATTTTGATGCAGATGAAGCAAAAACATATTTCGAAACAAATTTTAGCCATGTTTATTTTATTTTGTATGATAATTTCATTTTGGCAGAAAATAGTTTACGGCAAAGAGGTATGTATCAAATATATAATTATTGTTTTTAGATTTTGCTTATGTACCTAACTTATGTTTCAATTTAAAACATATATATTGAAATTTTTTGTGTTAATCTGTATAAAAAAAATTATCTGGAGCTAGTAGCTTGAATATGATTTTCTATTTACTTATATTTCTTTCTGTTTTGCCTCACAGAACTTCCGTTCCACCTTGGTGAGTTTGGTGTTAAAAAATTCCATCGTTTTTTTCATTGGTGGTGATATAGCTTTCATATTACATTGTCTTGTGTCTCTTTAATTTGGATTACTACGCATCAGCATTCATTTACACACAAACATTATCAGCTTATCTCTGTTATCTGATAATCATCACAACTTTTGAGTGGATAGGCTTAAGTTTTGTATGTTGTCATGTGATTTCAATTTTATTTATTGCATACATTTAATATTCATCAAGAAATAAAATATATAAAAAATAAGAGGGCTAGTTTATTAGAGTTTTTAATAATTTATAGACTCTCCACTCCCACAAGCATTATGGCTACCTCAAAAATTACACCAAGGAAGCTTGCAACATATTTTTTAATAGCATCTACTTCAGTATGGCTATTTTATTTAATTAATTATCCTATTTGACTTGGTGAATTCTCAAGCTTTGCATCCAGACTTAAGTTATTTTAACCCAATAATCACAGACAAACACAATAATATCATTCAATACATTATCAATTTAACACATGCATTATATAATAAGGTAAATGAAGATTCATATTCAACTAATATAACTAAATGCTAGTGATGGTGCATTGTGTTTGGTGAAAGAAAACCATAAAATTATATTTTAGTTCACAAGGCTGGGAAGGAAGAGTTGGAAGGTGCTCTAGCTCTTCTTGAAAAAGTTTTATGTCTGCTACCAGAGTTATTAGGTAAAAGATGGCAATTGCATTCATTAACAAGAATATTTTCAAAACTCCTCCACGGTGGAAATTCTCAAAAGCTCCGTGCAGATGCAATAAGGTAATGACTTATCATTAGAGAAACATTACCTCTCTGCAATGTTGTTACTAATCCATGAAATTATTTTTATTTCAGATTTTTTTTATTATGGTATCAAGCTCTCGGTGACAATGCCCCAAATGAGGTACACAGGATGTTTGCTTCCCTTGTGCCTGGCCTACCAGACTCTTGCTTACCTCCAATTGGCTCGCCATTCAAACCAAAGGTCTATGATGTAGTTACAAATATTTCACAAGAAAGTAGCGAATTTAAGGTGGATGATATTTTGCAACATCCAAATTTTGCATCCACCACAGATAATGCAAAAAAAATAGTAGTTGAACAAACATCCACTGGATTCATGGGGAAATTAGCAAATGTGTCAGCTTCAATATTTCATGATACGAATGCTTTGAATCCTGTTCAAAGTGTTGACATTCAGCCTTTACTACCTCCCAGTGCAAGCGAGAAAGTAATTGAAAATGAAACTAAACACTTTTTTGAAGTGTTGCTTGATGCGATGGCCACATCTGTTACTAAAGTACACTGGAAGGACAGATCGCACGCAAAGGCAATGAGGAGCTTTGCATTTTTACTAGAGAAATTTAAAATATACTACTTACCAGTGATATATCCTCAATTTAATTATAGAAACTCTCTATATAAGCCAAACCTAGGTAAGTTAGAAATTGTATTTTTTTTAATCGTTAATAAAATATACAGTAACAAAATTAATTCAAACCTTTATCCATTTTAGAATTGCCAGTGCAACATAATATATTGGAAGACGACTTTGCCCTGTGCAGAGTAGTATTGATAAAATGGGTTGCAAATTATACCCATTTCATGAAGAAACAAGGGAGTGATGGTGGCCAACCATCTTCAATGACGAGCACGGGTTCACATATCGTTCACTCGAACACTCCCACACCTGCAACATCATTACATCATGAAGAAGAAACATCTTTTACTGTAGGACACCCATCTGATTCAAGTAGAGCATCTTCTCACGATTCAGCGTCGAATACACCGCATCCTAGTTTGGAATCTGGTAAGTAATCAATTTATTAAGTACCTCAACAGTAGTTTTAAAAATTATTGATTTTCATTTAAATTTTTTTCAATATGTTACAGAGAATATATTTTTATACAGTAGCATCTATTTTATATACCTAATTTATCTGAAATTTAATCTATCAATCGCCTATAATATGTTTTATTTAAATAGGATCTGGCATGTATGAAGAACTGTCATCTGATCAAGTAGTGCGCGACGTACTGTGCTGTTCGTCGCGGGAACACGTTGATTTCACGATAGAAGTATTACGTCAAGCATTTCTGCTACCTTTCTCGCATGCTGCGGCTGTTAGACGAGTTATAGCACTGTATAAGGACTGGATCCAAATGAATGTAAGTTAAATACTTTTAAATTTGATGACTCAAGTGAAAAAAATTGTTATTTACCTGAGTGTAAATAGACCTTATTTAAACATCTCCAATTACGTAAATCTCTTGATGAATGCATTAAAGATTATAGTATTTACAGGTTACTGAGATACCACCATTCTTATTGGAAAATACATATGATCAGCAAGCAAGTGGGGAACCACAAGTGCCTCCTAGAAGGCTGAGAAATGATTCTTACTTGGGAGCAGTGGGGAGGGACAACCTGATGGTTCGGGCTGGTTTACAGGTATATAATAAATCCAATGGAATAATAAAATGCATAGTAAAAGTTTCATTTTATTTAGCTTTGATATTGATGGAAGATCACACCCCAAGTATTATTAAAAAAAATTGATTTAGCTTTGACTTTCCTATGACTTTATTATATTATATACTAGGTTTCCGCCCGCGGCTTCGCCCGCGCAGTCAAAGAAAAACCCGCATAGTTCCCGTTCCCGTGGGATTTCCGGGATTGCGTAATTTTCCCGGGATAAAAAGTAGCTTATGTCCTTTCTCGGGTATCAAAATATCTCCATACCAAATTTCATGAAAATTGGTTCAGTAGTTTAGGCGTGATTGAGTAACAGACAGACAGACAGAGTTACTTTCGCATTTATAATATTAGTATGGATATACATGAATGCACTAATACTCGAAATTTATTTTTCATTGATTGGCCATCAGTCATGTCTGATCTAAAACCTTCCTATCTGCAGTTCATTTGCGTCATAATCATCTGTCACATAAACTTACCCATATGCTTACGAGCTTTAACGACAAAACTTACCTTTGTATAATCTGTACATGGAATGTTCCAGAACGTACTCCAAGTATTCATGACGCAAGCGGCGAACGTGTTCGTGTGCAGTGCGGGCGTGGCGCCGGCGGGCGGGCCCGCACCCCACCAGCTGCTCGACGAACAGACGGACACGTGCAAACGCGTGCTCAATATATACAGATATATGGTCATGCATATCGCTATGGATGATCGGTCTTGGTGAGATGCTGTTTTTTGTGGACTTTAAAATCATTTTAGATTCACCTTTACGATAAAAATTCATGTTACCCTTCATTTTTTAAATTAATAATCTATATGGATGTGAACATGTCTGATACCCACTCTTAAAAATAACCTATCAGTGGAAGCTAGAAATTGTGTAATTAATGTTTTTATTAATATATACAAGCAAATAAACATATTTAATTTATTTGTAGTACAGTCACGAGCAATAATATATGCCTAGGGGGCGATGTGCAAAAATATCTGTCACTAGAACTAATTCAATAATATCTGTCTGCCCGTATACAGCAAAAATATCTGACATTAGTAGGCAGCATAATAAAGTGGCATCAAAATTATGTGACGAAAATGTTACAGCAAATAATTGTGACAACCTCTCACGGCATAAATATGTGACATCAACTAGGAAGCAATAATATCTGACACAATTTCATATTTCTGTATTTTGCATCGATTCCTCATACAAATCTATACTTCTATACTAATATTATAAAGAGGAAAGATTTGTATGTATGTATGTATGTATGGTTTTCACGCATAAACTACTGGACCGATTTTGATGAAATTTGGCACAGATAATCTTTAGACCCTGAGAAAGAACATAGGCTACCTTTTATTTCGAAATATGTACCACGGGCGAAGCCGGGGCGGACCGCTAGTCATAAATATGTGACATCAACTAGGTGGCAATAATATCTGACACAATTTCATATTTCTATATTTTGCATAGATTCCTCACAAAAAGCATAAATATGTGACATCAACTAGGAAGCAATAATATCTGACACAATTTCATATTTCTATATTTTGCATCGATTCCTCACAAAAAGCATAAATATGTGACATCAACTAGGAAGCAATAATATCTGACACAATTTCATATATTTTCTGTATTTTGCATCGATTCCTCACACAAAGCATAAATATGTGACACCGACTAGGTGGCAATAATATCTGACACAATTTTATATTTCTGTATTTTGCGTTGATTCCACACTAAAAGCATAAATATGTGACATCAACTAGGAAGCAATAATATCTGACACAATTTTATTTTCAATTTAATATTGAATTAATACAAAATAAATAAATTTTATTTTAACTCCGTTGTTCTAAAATATTATTACCATATTAATTAATTTGTGCCGTCGTTGTAGTACATATTGTATGTCTAGATATTACATATATCTTACTAGTTTAACACCCGCGGCTTCGCCCGCGTTTTCAAAGAAAAATCCGCATAGTTTCCGTTCCTGTGGGATTTTCAGGATAAAAGCTCTCATAAGCGTTAATCCAAGTTACCTTCTATGTGTGTGCCAAATTCCATTGTTTTGTCTTTTATTTGTGTGAAAGAGTAACAAACATCCTTACATGATACGAACTTTCGCATTTATAATATTAGAAGGATATCATATCATGACAAAATTAAAGTATTCATATACTTATGTGAATGCCCACTTGGGTAGATCTATTTTATTTGAAGGTTCAGTGTAACCTTCATGTATTATTTAGAAATTGTTTTGTCACATGTTTTGTTATATTTGACGTTAGCGGCGTTTGACACGATTGCTCCGTTATTCATTTTCATTTACCTATAATTAGCCTATAATATTGCTATTATTCTATTGAGTATCGAAAATTATGGCAAGTTATATTATCGTAATTTTATTAAAAAAAAAAATATTTACAAAATATAATGTGTCTTTTGTTCATATTCTTACCCCAGCAAAATACATAACACTAATTCAATAAATAACGTTTTGCCTTTTTAAAATCCTATCCTATCTTATCCTACTAGTCCTACTATAATCCTACTTCCTATCTTACTAATCTAGTATTATTAAATATTAATGCGAAAGTTTGTGAGGATGTGTATGTGTGTGTTTGTTACTCTTTAACGCAAATACTACTGAACCGATTACAATAAAATTTAGCAGACAAATAAAGGGTAACTTGGGTTAACACTTAGGATAGGTTTTATCCCAAAATTCCCACGGGATCGGGAACTATGCGGTATTTCTGTGAAAACGCAGGCGAAGCCGCGGGCGGAAAGCTAGTGTCACATATTTATGCTTTTTGTGAGGAATCAATTATATTTTACAATACAGAAATATAAAATTGTGTCAGATATTATTGCCTCCTAGGTGACGTCACATATTTATGCTTCGAGAGGTTGTCACAATTATTTGCTGTAACATTTTCGTCACATAATTTTGATGCCACTTTATTATGCTGCCTACTAATGTCAGATATTTTTGCTGTATACGGGCAGACAGATATTATTGAACCCGTTCTTATGACAGATATTATTGCTAATCTGCAAATGGTAATATATTTATGCTTCTGACTGTACATACATATTAGTATATCAATAAAACAATCAATCAATAAATTAAAGGTTTGTAAATGCATGTTTTAACTAGATATTTTCTCTTTGCAGGGAACAACTTTTGTTGGTTCTTCTCCAAATCACTTCAATCGTTTTGACTAAAATTCCACCAAAGAAGAAACAAGATACCCTAGGTAAGTTGTTTTGTATCATAATTATGCTTTTTTCGAATTTTCAAAAAAAATAGCATATGAATCCAATTTACGACTATTTTCTTCCATTTCAGGAGGGTTTTTAGCTCCAGCTTTATTCCAAACATTAATTGTGACGTGGATTAAGGCAAATCTGAATGTAGCTGTAAAACCAGAGCTGTGGCAAAGCTTTATGGAACTATTGACGAGGCTCACGCATTGGGAAGATTTAATCAAGGAATGGGCGGTAAGTTGAATTGTTTTTTAATCAAGAATTCATTTTTTCGAAACTAACACATGTCAAAGTTATTTCGTTTGCATAATTATTTTTTACTATTACGGATTCGAAAAAATTTAAAATGCTAATTTTAATTCCCTAACAATTTCTTTAGATAATTTTGCATTATTTACAAAATCTTAACCTTTGGAACATACATATATTCAAATATCCTTTCTTGTCTTACAAATATATACTAACATTAAAAAAAAACTGACCTACCTAAAACCAAAAAAATCGTATTCCTTCTAGAAAACAATGGAAACACTGACTCGCGTGCTAGCGCGTCACGTATACTCGCTCGAACTATCAGAATCCGGGTCTAGCGGGGCGGGTGACGGGCGAGGCAGGGGGCGAAGGCCCGCGCCCGTCGCCTACCCGCACAGGCCTCCGCCCCTGCGCAGGCCGGCGCTGCAACCGTGCGCTGATACCAGGACACCGGGTGAGATTATTGTATTTTGATATTTATATAACCTAAGTTAAGCAGAAAAAATATACTACGAATTAAGAACATTCGTTGTTTTTTAATGTTAGTTAAAAAAAGAATCCAGGCACAATATTGAATGATATTCCAAAAATTTTAAATTTATTTATTACTTGTATTGTATGGCAACAAGATGTTTTTAATATGGGATTTTTTTATAGGTGATTATGTATATTTAAAATTATTTGTGAATTTTCTCTGTTCAACTTAAAGGAAAGACACGAATGAACATAATATATACGTGTAAAAAATTTGAATAAATATTTTATATTATATTTATATAATAATGTACGTACATGCAGGAAAATCGCCCCGTGTGAGTCACGAGGTACACCCGCGAAAGGACGCACGACGACCGTTAGCACGATGTCGTAGCGACCCGCATCTATCGCGACATACACATCATAGTGGTAAGTGCACATTAAATTAATCAATGTATAAAAATAGCAATTATATAAAAAGATAAACTTTTAGCTACGTCTTCTCTCCAGAAATCAGGAAGCTACGAATAGCATGTTAATATATAACTCACAATATTTAATTTAATTTTAACAGAGGAAACTAAAGACTCGATTGACAACAAATCTCGGCGGTGGTATTCACTGGATTCATTAAGGCAATCATCGCAACAGGAAGAAAGAGATTCAGCTAGCGGTAAGCATTTAAATTTTAATATTAAATTAATTTTTTTGGATCAATATAAAATATGTTAGCTATATTTGTTTTCAAGTAAACGTGATGTGTTTCTAAAATTTTAACTAAAATGTTTCTTTAGGATCTCGCTCACCTTCTCCGGCTCCATCGAGCGGCGTTGAAAGTAGTTCTATCAAAGATTCACCGTTACAAATAGACTTGGCATCTGATGGTGGCAATGTTGGTAAGTAATAATTTTTAGTCTGTTTTTATTTTCACGAATTATAAATTTTTATTGTAAACAAAAAGTTTTCATATAGATTTTATTGTATCTATGGCGATTCATTTGAGGAAAAATTATTTTTTTGAGAGTAGAATTATAAAAAAGAAAGATTCTATTTTTAATTTGAAAATTTAATTTAGTTGTAGGGCTAAATGTATGTTTTAATATTGAATGGGTCGAAAAAATATCAGCCTTTGTCAAATAGGACGCGTACTTAGCGCGCGTCAGACCGTCAGCCGTAAAGTGTTTATAGCACGCTAGTTAGCGATCTGACGCGCGCGCGATATTCTTTAGAGTACAAAGAGATGAACAAACGAATTGAACCAACTGAAACGAAGAGAATAAAATAAAAAAGAGCCTGTGAGCCGAGAACACGTGTCAGAAGTGAAACTTCTTTGGTAAGATTCATAGGTACCAAAATGGCCGCCTTACTCCATGAAATTCAACCAACTCCGTATTCCAGAATGGTCGGAAGCGGACGGTTCCGGGGAAGGTTCCGGCGTGTCCGGGGTGGGCACGCTCGGCGTGGGCGTGGTGGTGGGGGGGCGCGCCCGGGGCTGGCTGCCCGACGTGGCGTGGGTCATGTGGCGCCGCATGCTGGCCGCGCTCGGCGACCCCAACGCGCTGCGCGACCCGCACGCGCACCAGCACCTGTTCAACTACCTGATACACCTCAACGCGACGCTGCTCAAGGTGCGTACACTTGTAAACTTGTTCAAGCTAAAAAGGAAAGATCTTCACCAATTTTCATTATCGAATCCATATACTTACAGGATTTTACACAACACCAAAACACTAATTGTATGTTTATCTGAAATTAAAAATAAATAAACGTTGTTGTCTTTCAAAAATGTAAGAAAAATTCTGTTCGTCACTGTCCGTAAATTCATGGAGGATACTGCGCAAAAGACGCTGACGATTGCGAGGCTACAGCCAGTCTGAGACTCTGAGAGCTGTGTGTGGACGGTGTGCGAAGGGGCGTGATTAAGTCTCCTTGCGTGCACGAATAGTGAAATAATTTTAAGGAAAAATTGAGACATAAAATATATATTTTTTTATTTTATTGAATTTACGTTCTATACGTGAAACCAAACCACCGATTTCAAGGATAACGGTGTTTAATAATTTAATTCATTAAATAAAATATTTTTGAATATATTGTCACGTCAACACATTGACCAAACCTGTACGAATACCCACGGTAACTAAAGCTGATATATTCCCAGTATTCACTAATATAATTTTTGTAACTAAAGTTTACAAAAATTGCGGTTAATGAAAAACTAATCTACTTTTTTGTAAGTAAATATTATAATAAAATGTCCATTGTAATAATAATAGTTAGTATGTACTAAATTCAAATATATTTTAATACTAGCGGTCCGACCCGGCTTCGCCCGTGGTACATGTTTACGTTTTCTCTACATAAGAACCATCCTCGTACTTCAAGGAATATAATACAAAAAGAATTATCGAAATCGGTTCAGCCGTTCTCGAGTTATGCGCTTACCAACACATTTTGCGATTCATTTTTATATATAAGATTACCTCCAAGTACATACGTAAATAATAACATGTCTATTCACAGACGGACGCTTATGAACGAATGCAAAAAATGCACTGTACTAATCATTACTAGTAGCAAAAATCTAACAAAAGCTTTCTCCTTTAAAAAAAAATGTCAAGTTGGTGTTTACGTCATCTATATAATTTTTTATTACATAACCCTACTTATTAACGCTATACGCTGTGCCGTGTTTTAGTATTTGATACCACTTTAACATTTTTAAGTCGATCAGAATCTAGGTTTAACAGGTTTGTTAAAAAAACTTAACGAATATACCGCGAAAAATAGATAATATCCCCGCGTTCACCTGCGTTTAAGTAAATTAAGGCTAATATGGTGTTAAAAAAACACCAGGACCCGACTCTCGCATATAATCAAACATAATTGAAAAATATACACGATAATTAAATTTTAGCAATTTACAAAATAACCCAAAAGAATGACTTACCTGGAAATTTTTTATACTTTTTTAATTATAAAGATTTAATATCAAGATTTAATTAGTTAAAATATTTAAATTTTACCTATTATTTAAAAAGTTAAGGTAACATTAAACTTCTTTGTATTTAAAATTAATGTCTTATATATCCAAAAATCTTTTTCACGTAGGGCACACTAGAACTAATGCCGGTCAACGAGCGCCACTCCATAGAATGTGTAATTTGCATAACTCTCTACTTAATGACACTGATATGTTTTCATGCTCTCAAATTAGTTTTAAGAATTGAAAGAAGTTGTTTTTTTAATTAATTTAATTTAATTAATATCTAATTAATAACAGTTGTTAAGATAACTGCCTGCTGTATGCTTATTTTCTGATTTTTTTTGTTATTTATGTATTTAATATGTACACAGTGAGACGTTGAGGGTGCAATTTAGATTTAAATACCTAATGTTCCGATAATGCTATGCTATCATTTTTGTAATTGTACCTGTGTATTCTCCAAATAAATAAATAAATATAAAACTTCTATAGGTATTAAATATTTTGTAATACGCTGATGAAAATACGACTATTATTTATTATCGTAACATAAGGAAAATTCTAGGAAAGCGATAGTGAAACTATAACATTAATGCATGTCCGTAGCGATTTTCACGGTTCATTATAGACTATTATAATTTACATAACTACTGGAACTGTGAAAGACTTTATACGTTTTTAATTTAATTTTGTGTTTACTTAACCAATGTTTATACATTCTTATGTCCGTGGAGTCATAAATTTAAATGTGTTTTGTGATAGGTTTTTATTTCTGTAGTATCAGTAATCTATTAAAGTGTACAACTAAATAATCGTGACTTAACAATAAAATTGAGTATATAAATTATAAATATACGTGAAACCCGTTATAAGTTACAAATAGACAAATCGTAGGATGTTCATTTACACTCAAATTAGAATGTAAACAGAGTGGGTATTTAACCTTAACCGTCAACACCTACGTCAGGAGCCGTTGGTCGTTTCGTACTACGCATCGCTAATATTTATCACAAATATGATGTATGACTTATCACACGGTATCGTGCAACGTTCGACAGATGGTGAAATAGGATATTTATAAATCCACGTTTATCTCACTTATTGAAACATTTTGTGTATTCAATTACTGCATTGTTTTTAAACACGTTGAATCATTGCGCGCTCTGTCCGTGCATGGTGCTATTCAGGTTGTGCGAACTGTTGTCCAATACTAAACTCTTTAAAGACTGCCAATGCGAAAGAGGAGCAGGAAAAAGAAGATTGTTAAGGCGGCTGCGAAAGAGAGAGGTTTTGAATTGATTAGTTTTTTTTTCCGAGGGTAGATTGAAATTGGTTTGTTAAAATGTCAATTTGAAGTACAACTTGCGTGTTATTTGTATGTTGAAGTTAAAGTAAAACGTTGTCGAATGGAATGTGATGTATTATTTAAATCCAATGGTTTCTTCAATGGTAAAGTATTTTTTTGTTTTAAACAGATTTAGATTATCAATAATCTCAGATTAAGTTTAAGTCACAACGAAATACAGATATAATATTTCGATTGTTATTTAAAAAAGATTACATATTTATTTTGTGTTGATATTAGTGATGAATTTATAAACATCTAATTTACCGCCCGCGGCTTCGCCCGATTCGTCTAAAACCTGATAAATTATATACTAAAACCTTCCTCTTGAATCTATTAAAAAAACCGCATCAAAATCCGTTGCGTAGTTTTAAAGATACATATAAAGGGACATAGGGACAGAAAAAGCGACTTAGTTTTATACTATGTAGTGATGAAGATTAGTGATGAAGTAATGTTATTGCAGATAAGCGCAAATCAGACGCTTAATGGGAACACGGAGATCCACGTACCTTTCAACTTGGTGGCAGGATGGTGTCTGGAAGCGGAGGCACTGCCTCCATCACACAGGTATTAATTTGTTTTATTTTTATGTCAATAATTTAAATAAAATAAATTGAAACAATATGAAATGCAATAAGATAATTTAAAATTACATAAGTAGAATATTAATTTAAATGAGTTAGAGTGGTAGCAATTTGATAATAATCTGTGTAATTTCAATTAATTCGATTTGTAAGATTGCACATACTGTTGATTATGTATATTGTTTAAGATAAGATATTGCATTATATGCAAGTGTGCAAGTTACTTAATTTATGTAAAATTGCAGTTTCATTGATTTCTTACTTAATCACTTTTGATAACATTTTTATAGATTTTTTTCTATTATACTTATACTTTTAAAGAGTCTAGGAAAATATAACGTTAATTTTTGAAAACATAGTTTTCCCAAACTTATACATAATAGTGATTTCTGAAAAATATCATTTTTTTTAAAGTTAAAGGTGTAAATAGTGGTTGGTTCTATTAAATTTTTAAATTTCCATAAAATTCCAAGTTCGAGAACTATGAATTGCGGAAACATTCCTTAATTTTTTATTCATTTTCACAGCCATCTAAATCTAAAAAAAGTTTGGAAAATCCAAAAGTGCACGCCTCATAATTTTTTTTTAATAATTATTTATTAATTATTATTTTTGTTTATTTAATAACAATTAAACCACATCGAATCAGACCCTGAAAAATGAAAGGGTTCTATTCCTGAGCATACTCAAGCGTAAGAGAAAAAAAAAGACTCGATTAGTAAAGTATTTCGGTCGCTATCGTGTTAACAAGAATAAAACCGGCCAAGTGCGAGTCGGGCTCGCGCACAAAGGGTTCCGTAGCAGCAAATATAATAAATTACAGTTAAATCAACCTATCTCAAAAACTATAAGAGATACTTTGATCAAACCAAAAATCGTTGAAAGAGTTAATTAGCATGCATCACCTCTATTTTTTTTAGAATTTTATACCCCGTAGTTATAAAAATAGAGGGGGGGGGACATACTTTTTACGACTTTGAGAGCTGATATCTCAAAAACCGTTCACTTTAAGAAAAATGTTTTTTAGAAAACTTTATATCATTTTAAAAGACCTTTCCATTGATACCCCACACGGGTATGTACATCGAAAAAAAAAATTTCATCCCTCAGTTACATGTATGGGGGGCCCCACCCCCAATTCTTTTTTTTACTATTTAGTGTCATATTTTTGTAGCGGTTCATACAACACATATTCCCATCAAATTTCATCACTGTAGTACTTATATTTCCGAGTAAATCGGCTGTGACAGACGGACAGACGGACAGACGGACAGACGGACATGACGAAACTATAAGGGTTCCGTTTTTGCCATTTTGGCTACGGAACCCTAAAAAGGATCCGCACATACAGACACACGGACGTCCAAGACAGAACTTTTTTAAACTGTTTTTTAACTAGTTTAAATAACAAAAATGACATCAAAAATATCATGAACGTTAAAAATAGTGTTTTTTCTTAATATGTGTGTGTATGTATTATCTTACAAGTGCAATGTATGATACATAAAGACATTTTAAGTTTGAAAAATCAGATGTTTTGCGCGAAGTGACAGTAGTACCCACCTCAACGCTTCGCTTATGAGGCGTGCAATATATATTCATTATTAAAGCCACTTCTTTATTTAACAATTTATTAAAAACAGGGCGGGCAAGTTACTAGCTCTCCGTCTTTTATGCGAGTCGACGCAAGCGCAGGGCCCCGGATCGCCTTCCTCATGCAACAATCGGTTACATCTAGCCCATTTGAACTTGTACCAGCGGGCTTTGCATCATGGTGAGAAATATTTTAATAAATTAATAACCGATTTCATAAGTTATGGATATGTTCCGGATAGGTTATGTTGACAAATATAATGTTTGAAATGATTATTGTAGAATTTTAAGTGATTCAAAATGTAAACTCTTCTTATATTCGCCATAAAATTGGATTAAAAATAAAATCTTACGAAAAAGATTTTGTTCATACACTAATTAATAATTCTTGTTAATTTTATCAATGTTTGGTGTTTATTAATCTCACTTAACTTATTAAATATCGATTTGTTGTCACTTTTAACTTTATAGGAATATTTTTTATGTATTTTTGTTTGTATAATATAATGATGAAAGATTATTTGTTCAAATAGGCTTAATATACAACATTTTCTTTTTTCGTAACAGGCTTAACAGGCGAAGATCGTTCTGTGGTAGACGTATTAGTTGAATATGCTGCGCCGCGCTATCTCTCTCTCGCTCTAGACGGATACTCTCTATTGTTACTGGACTTCGTACACGCATCCACTGTGGTACTCAACTCTTCGGATATGGGGCCGTCTGTAAGTTGTGTTCATTATTTGTATAAAACATATTCGTTTATTATTCCTGATATTCCCGATTGTGTTCAATTTTTAAACCATAAAGTAGCTTTATAATAAAAATGTAATATTTTTTTTATCGAAGAATTTACTAAACTTACTAATTCGTTCTAAGATTTTCCTTTTCTCTTAGAAAACTAAATAGCCAGAGATTGTATACAAATTACAAACACTTTAATTGTGCCCAAATTTTGAAATAATGAAAATTAAACGCATATTTCACGAATATTTTTGAATGACAGAATGGTTATTACATTAATATTCGAAAAATATATATAAATTATAAAATAGGAAAAATAACACACCATCCCTTACAGTGTCCTCGTACAGCGGCGGTCACGTTTCTCGGCTCGCTGCTCTCTCTACCCGACGGGCTGATGAATGCGCCCATGTTGCAGCCCTACCCTCATCAATATAACACCGTATCTTGTCCTGATCTTAAGGTAAGGCATTATTCATTTGGAAATATCATAATTTTTAATTCATGTTTGTTGCTTATTGAAATAAAGCAGACATTCAATTTGATTGTTAAAAAATGTTGGTTCGTAGAGGGAAAAATCACATAAGAGCGTAAAACGCCACATTCTATGATGTTACCCAAAAATCAATTAACCAGAATATCATAAATCGTTAATTTATCATACGTAATTAAAAATTTCTCACGATTAGCGCGAAAATTTAGTTCAAAAATTACCAGTATATCACATAATTCAACTTTTTTTTTTAAATGTACCCATTTAACTTGAATAAGTTTATGGGTGGATGGAAGAAATATTAAATATTATATTATGTTAAATAAATAACAAAATAACCATAACCCGTTGCGCAGGAGCACGTACTAAACATAGTGGTGCGTGTATGTCGGCGAGAGGGTGCCGCCGCAGCACGGTGTGCGGGCGCGTGTGCGCTCACTGCGCACGTTGCGCATGCGCTTGCGTCGCGGATTGCGTGCGAACGTCTGCCTTCTTACGTCACGTGCTTGTTGCAGATGCTAATGGTACGATTGAAGAATGAAGTATGGAATGAAATTATCTGAAGTGTAGAAGAAAATGTATCTGTAAATATTATGTTTATAAACACAGTTCCACTCCTTATGTACTTAAAAATTATCAAACAAAGCTTTATATCTAAAGGAGTGTCTGCCTCAATATTAAATAAATTTATAACATATACAAAAACAATTTTTACTTTGTGATAAATAAATAAATAATTTACGATCCGCTGTATTGTAATGATATTGTTTCAGATGAAAAATAAAACTATTGCCAAAGTTGTGAGTGATTGTATTCTGGTACTGGCTGACTATACCGATCGGATCGTGGAAATGTACCCGGGATTAATAGGTAGGATATACGAATAAAACCAATGTATAATTTCGTATAGCGTAATAATAACATATTGGCACTCATATTTCGTGAGATCACTTGAAAATCAAGCAAAAATTTGTCCACAGAGAAAATAATAAAATGGATATGCGCGTGCCTGGCACAAATATCGCACGCCAGCAGCAGGGACGCAGTGAAGCCGCTGGCCGGCTCGCTGCTGCTCTGCCTCGCCGAGTTCGCGGTGCGCTGCGGGCCCGCGCTGCTCATGCGCGAGCGGGACGCCGACCAGACGCTGCTCTTGATGATATTCCGGGTGAGTGGCACAAATATCGCACGCCAGCAGCAGGGACGCAGTGAAGCCGCTGGCCGGCTCGCTGCTGCTCTGCCTCGCCGAGTTCGCGGTGCGCTGCGGGCCCGCGCTGCTCATGCGCGAGCGGGACGCCGACCAGACGCTGCTCTTGATGATATTCCGGGTGAGTGGCACAAATATCGCACGCCAGCAGCAGGGACGCAGTGAAGCCGCTGGCCGGCTCGCTGCTGCTCTGCCTCGCCGAGTTCGCGGTGCGCTGCGGGCCCGCGCTGCTCATGCGCGAGCGGGACGCCGACCAGACGCTGCTCTTGATGATATTCCGGGTGAGTGGCACAAATATCGCACGCCAGCAGCAGGGACGCAGTGAAGCCGCTGGCCGGCTCGCTGCTGCTCTGCCTCGCCGAGTTCGCGGTGCGCTGCGGGCCCGCGCTGCTCATGCGCGAGCGGGACGCCGACCAGACGCTGCTCTTGATGATATTCCGGGTGAGTGGCAACTTTAATCAGCCGTTTCGTTAAAAGACTAGTGTCAATCACGCCGTTTAATTAACGGCCTAAATTATATCCAGTCATTTCGTTTAATAGGACATTTAATGATTGAACTTACTAATGCTTAGCTTATTGTGATAAAAAGTAAAATAAAAATAATATAAAGACCTGGATTTAGAAAAATAGTTATAGACTTACACAAAGTGGAAAAAATAGATATTTTGAATAATCCGAGCTTTTGATATAACGAGTTTTTCAAGGCCTATATCCTATTTGGATATGAAACGTGTTAATGAAAAACTAAACAGGATAATCATCATGCTTTTAGAAAAATCTTAAACATAGCTATAGGTTCCTTTGAATATAAAAATATTAAAACAGTCTAAGCACATGATAATGTGACATTATTATGATCAACAAGTTGAAAGATTTTTCAATATATCTTTTATGACATGCCCAAATATGTATGTTGCAAGTAGGTTAAGTGTGTTTAACACTTGTCAAGCTATTTACTATTAAATGTTAAGTGTAAATGTATATTTTAAGATCCCGAGTTAGATTTTTTTAATGTTTCCATAATCTTGGAACAGATTAAAATAAAAGAAACATGTAAGGAACAAAACTTTATTTGCATAGATTTTTAAAAACAATATAAAAAAATAACAAAATGTAACAAAATTTTACAATGTAAAAATATGAGTTCTACCCAAACATTGAATTCCATTAATGTAATAGAAATCAATATCTGATAAAGTTACAAAGCGACATGTTTTCAATTTACATTTATGAATAGAAAGTGCAAAATTTATAAATAACGAGTAAAAAATTACCCGCAATTTATAAGCGAAAGTGCGAAGAAGGAATGACAGAAGACAGAAGTTCTAAACTAAACTTATTGTCCGGGGTGTTCAACATGCTCTTGTGGTTGGAAACCGTGTTCGTCAGCGACGTAGGTGACGGTGTAAATGAGGCCGTCGGGGGCTGCGTACTTGTAGCTGCCCTGCACTTGGAGGGCCTGCACGTTCTCGTCCAGTTGCTTCAGGTTGCCCTGTTCTTGGCGCTGCGTGCCGTCGCTTGTCTCGAACCTGTTAAACGATTTTCAACGCTATGTTAAACGGTACAACTCTATGGTAAACGGTATATCTTAATACTATTATAAAGGCGAAAGTTTGTATGGATGTATGGATGTATGGATGTAGGGATGTATGGATGTATGGATGTTTGTTACTCTTTCACGTAAAAACTACTGAACCGATTACAATGAAATTTAGCACACATATAGAGGGTAACTTGGATTAACACATAGGATAGGTTTTATCCCGGAAATCCCACGGGAACGGGTTACGGGAACTATGCGGGTTTTCCTTTGAAAACGCGGGCGAAGCCGCGGGCGGAAATCTAGTAGTGCATAATTGATGTAAAAATATGTGTTAAACATTTTTCAGTGGAGACAGTCGTGAATGTTTGTTTGATTTGACCAATTGAAAGACTTTCTAGTATTTAAAATTTTATAGATAATTATTCAGTAACTTACTCGAAGTTATAACCGTCGGGGTTGACAACAGAATCCTGTTTGAGAATGTAGGTTGGCTCTTGTGGCTGCTGGGGAGCTGCAGCGGCGACGGCGAATAGAGCAAGGGCTACTAACACCTAGGGAAAAAATGAAGTTTTATTGATGTTCACTGTACAATTTATCGTCTAGATTAGAATGTTGAATTTAAAGATAACTCACGTATTTCTGCATGTTGAACAAGTTTAGATGTTGTTTTTAGAAAATACTAAACAAGGTACTTCAGCTGAAGTCGAATGTTGAATGTGAAGATTCGGTACCACAGCGGCCGTTATAACTGCAAAACAGTAATTGATGACAAAACTATCTCCCGACGAAATATTGCACTCGTAACATGGTGCTAATGAATAAAGCGATGGATATCTAACAAATATGTCTAGTGCTAAGTTATATTTCTTTACGTAACTCGAGTTTGTTTTATCAGAGACTTGAGAAAAGCCTTGGCTCATTTTTGCAGACTTGAATTGTCGCAATACACACATTATGACCTCTTGTATGACTCACCCCATTTGCTAATTCAGATGAACTGTTTGAACGAATCTTTCGTTGTCATAGTTTCAAATTTGCTGTTTTAACTTTTACGCCAATTAACTTGAGTTACTAAAACACTAACTATAGTTTAGTTTTATTGGGTGTCTTTTAATACGCGATTATAACTAACGTATTCTGTTTCAGGTGTTGTATGCTGTAATGAAAGGCACGAATGGTTCAGATATTGAAGGCTTGACTTTGCCAGTGGATGAAGATTTCGACCCGAACATTCAGCTCGATAATCTTGGACCAAAGACCGCCCCTGCTTCGAGTATCGATGTCAAATTATGGGCTCAGACGGTAATATATTTTGTTCAACTCATATTTAAATTTGAAAGTATGTGAAAGTAACTTAAACGTGTTTGAAAATAAAATTTAAAATGATAAATATCCATATCCCAACGATAAATATGTAGATAGACTCTAATTTGATGATTATATTTACTTTTCAACATACTGGTATTATACTTATCTATCTTTTTTCCTGTAAGTTGTTTAAGATTGTGGATTTTTCGCATTATATTTATTCTGATTCCTGTAATTTAGTTACCATTTTGTTTTTGTACTGTTCATTAACATGCAATAAACTTACCCCCCAGATCTGTTCCCAACTCGTGCTATACCTCGGGCACTGGCCCCTCTGGCCCGGCTGCCAGCTGTCGTCGAGCGTGTGCGAGCAGCACGACAGCGTGCCGCCGCTCGGCAGCGAGCTGGGCCCACCTGTACTCAGCGCACCGCATATACAGCTTATGCGGCTTAGTGATTCTACTCTAGCGTCATTTATTGAACTACCCTCGCTGGACGCAACACAAGGAGGGACTACACCGGGTATGTGTTCTATTTTGGTTTGGAAAGCGTCACGATAGCGTGCCGCCGCTTGCAGTGAGCTGGGCCCGCCCGTGCTCAGCGCACCACATATACAGCTTATATACAATATAGCAAACCGAAATATATTATATTGGCCATGTGCACTATTCCCTTATATTTCTAAATAATCAGTAACAAAACTCATCCCATTCATAAATGTTGTCAGGTCTAATAACATCGGATCGGCAAGTGCGTGTGCTACTACGTGATATAACGGGCAAGGCGTGCTGGGACGCGTCCGCGCTGTACTACGACCCCGCTGTGGTGGCCGCTGACGTGCTCGAGTCGCTGCCTTTGCCCACTGTGTACGTAAATATAATAATACACAGTAATAAGGATTATAGCTGTTGTGAATTTCTTTAATTTTTTCTATTATTTATAATTTGAATGCCATAAAACCAAAAATATCGAATTTTTTAATCCTTTTCTTTTCTGATTTATGTGGTATAGATATTGGTCTTAAATAAAAACTTGTTTCATTTCCTTTCAGTGTGGACAGTCCCCGAGACAATACTTTATCTTCTCTCCCGCCGCCGTTACCGCCGGATCTTTTGCCCGACTACAGAAATTCGCCCCCGGATAAACATCAATTAGATCATGTATGAGAATTTTGCAATATTTTAGCGTACTTTAAAACTTCTTTTCAAGATCGCGTCATATCAATACCGTCACGTCATGGAGTTAGGCGACGATTTTGGTATCTTTTGAATCTTGCCAAAGAAGTTTCACTTTTGACACACGCTCTTTTTTAATTTAATAATTTGTATTAACTTTTTTATCTTTAAATCTTGCCAAAGAAGTTTCACTTCAGACACACGCTCTTTTTTAATTTAATAATGTGTATTACTACGCGGTCTGTCCCTTAGACACATAAAACTGAAAGAATAGAATTAATTCGATCGCTCTGGCGGGTCACGGGTGGCCGAGTTGGTGAGGCATCCGCCTCGGATTGGCGTGAAAGGATTCGAGTTCGAGTCCCGCCTCGTGATCGAATTTTTTCTATTCTTTATAAATTTATAATGTGTATTAATTTATTTTTTATATGTATAGGTGCTAGCGTACATAGGGCACACGTCGCCCGAGGTGGCGTGCGGGCGGCGGCTGGACGAGGCGGGCCCGTCGCCGCTGGCGGCCGGCGCGGAGGACCAGCTCGTGTGCGCGCTCGTGGCGCACCGCAACGCCGAGCGGCACTATCTGGCGCACCGCGACACGTGAGTATTGCCATCTTACAAATTAAAATCGTATTTAAAAAAAATATTCGCCAAATGTTGTTGCAAAGCGTATTATTGAATTTGATATTTTTGATTTAGTGGTATTCAAATGCTTTATAAATATAAATTTATAAAGAATAGAAAAAATTCGATCATGAGGCGGGACTCGTACCCGCATACTTTCGCGCCAAACCGGGCGGATGCCTGACCAATTCAGCCACTCGTAACCCGCCAGAGCGATCGAATTATTCTATTCTTTCATTTTCATGTGTCTAAGGGACACCGCGCGCCATCTATCGGGGTTCGAGTCCCGCTTGACCGATTCGGCAATGTTTTTAAGGTTTTGTTAACGTTCACAAGGTTCTTTTGACGATTCGAAAGTGCTTCTAGTCTAATTGAATACATAATTAAATGTGTGAGTTTGAGTTTGAACGTCTGCCATGATGGATACTTTTTAACAACTATCACGTATTCATTTATATATTATTAATTAATTATCAGTTAAAATAATGTTCTAAAATGAAGAAAAAAAAACACTATATTAAATTGTATCTTTCCACCAGTGAGGAGGAAGTGGATTCAGTGGAGTGGTCATCCCAAAGCAGCGAGTGCACTCCGACCAGCCCGTTCGCGTGGAGCCGGCAACTTGTAGCGCAACTTGGCACGTTAGCGCCCGCACGCCGTGCGCATGCGCATCTATTGCGTCGTACTGACCGTCTGCTGCGGGAGCTGAGGAATTTGGATGCGCAGAGGTAATACACAGAAATATGGACACGTTAATATATATGCGCACGCACACACACACGTGCTGTTAAAAACGCGCGCACATAGAAATACGTGCATATACAATCACAAGTGCATTCGCGTGCACAAAAACTCGAACACGTTTACACATTTTCTGTATTTTATTAAGCGAGGTTCAGTATAGAGATAGTGACAAATAATACTTTTTTTTTCAACTTAAATCAAAATTTAGTGCTTAGGATTCACTAATGGTACACAAATCGTATTTATTAAACACATCAAAAGTATATGACTTTTTTAATTTTAATTTTTATCTAGAAAACTAACAAAAAGTTAAAAAGACGACATACGATTCACATCAAATATTATGTATTTTGAACAGGTGTCGAGAAACACACAAAGTTGCAGTTATTTACGTTGGAAAGGGACAAGAAACGCGCAATGAAATATTGTCGAATCGCTGCGGGAGTCCGGCCTACGAAGCGTTCTTGGCGGCACTGGCCTGGGAGGTATGACTTTTTTGAACCTATGAATCTGTTATTTTTTTAATAAAATAATTATTAAAACGACACCAACATCTTTTTTTGTTCGTAATATACTTAAAAATATTCCGAGCGTTCAAAAATTTAATTGTGTTCTTACTTATCAATATATTATCTACGTTACCAGTGCAGGTAATATGCAGGTAATATACAACAGGAGGTGGTGTATTCAAGACATCATATTATTGTAATATCTACGAAGCCGCAGTTGGGCAATAGAGTTTATGTTTAGAAATAAAAGATGTATGTTTTAATGTGTTATACTCGCGTAAAATCAAACACAAGAAAAGAGTCTTTTCTTTTCAAAAGACTAAGTAGAGTTTATAGCTTATGACCTTATTTTTATTTTATTTTTAAGCTATTGCATAGCTTCTATCGCGGGCCTTGAGCGCGGGGACCGAATCGAGAAATTCCGTAACGAAAAAACCTCACGCTCCCCACTCCGACGGGCTCGGAGGTGTGGTTTGAAGGCATGCTATGCAATAGTTTTACCGCGGAAGTCCCCTTTTTTTTTCTTTATGTTTGCGCCTTCGCGTTTAACCAGCATCGTACATGTCCTTTATTTTTATGGTTGCCTGGAAGAGATTGCTTTAAGCAATAAGGCCGCCTATTGTGCACTTACCATATTCATGTTCTCCATGTTAAATTATATATGTTTTTATTACTGGTATTGTACAATAAAGTGTCATAAATAAATAAATAAATAAACCTCATAGGAATAGTGTCTTAGCGCTGGACAAAACAACAAACAGAGTAAATTGGCAATAATGTATGTATAGGTGGAGCTAGAAAGCCACGTGGGCTTCGCGGGTGGTCTGCGCGGTGGTGGTGGGGGGGGTACTAGTGCGCCATACCTCGCCACGCTCACGCTAGAGGCGCTGTTCCACGTGGCCACGCGCATGCCTGCGGATACGCCAGACGCTATACTTAACAAGGTCAGCTTTATATCTACTCTTTGTAAATATCTATAGTAGGTTATAAAAAACTTCAAAGTTAACAGTTTTACTATAAATAATGGATAGCTCTTTTAGTTATCCGTACTTTAGTTTATAATAAGTTTATGATAAACGGCACTGTACAATAATTAGGAAACTACAAAAAAAGAATTGATAGATTGTTCTATTCTGAGTTCCTAAAATTAATTTTTGGTAATTAAAGTTAATGTTGCTTAAAAAACAAGGAAAAAAGCATGTTTATTTCTCGTATTATTTCATCCTCGCTACCACATTTTTATGCGTGTATGTATATGCATCACATATTTAAATAATATTCCCAGACTCGACACTTGGGCAACGACGAGGTGCACGTAGTGTGGAGCGAGCACTGGCGGCCGTACAAGCGCGACACGCTGCCCACGCAGTTCTGTGACGTGCTCATAGTGTTGTACCCGCTGCCTGGCGGCTTGTTGCGCTGTACTGTTTCGAGGAAACCTGATGTGAGTGACTTGTATTGTTTTTTCTAAATACAAATATCATAGTGGAGCTTTAAAATGTAAATATGATTTTATTTTGTAGCCACATGTTATTTATTTGGTTATATCTATCTTCTTCTTCTTATATATAAAAATGAATCGCAAAATGTGTTGGTAAGCGCATAACTCGAGAACGGCTGAACCGATTTCGATAATTCTTTTTTTATTATATTCCTTGAAGTACGAGGATGGTTCTTATGTAGAGAAAACGTAAATATTATGTACCACGGGCGAAGCCGGGGCGGACCGCTAGTATACGATAAAAATAATAACAAAGACTTGATTCAATGTTATATACTATTTTTTTACTGCTCAATAGTTTATAACTGCTTCTTTATGGATAGCTGACTAGCAAGAAAATTCTTACGTAAAAGCATAGATCTGTTGTTGCATACCCTACCAAAAGGGTCTTCATTACAACTGTAATCTTATCCTACGTATTGTACATCAGCCCATTACTTTAGCGATTTGATTGCTAATTGTATCTGGAAGAATCGTATGTCTAACCACTTTCAAACCCCTTTAGCTATACGAGTAGATATCCATACTAATATTATAAATGCGAATGTAACTCTGTCTGTCTGTCTGTTACTCAATCACGCCTTAACTACTGAACCAATTTGCATGAAATTTGGTATATAGATATTTTGATACCCGAGAAAGGACATAGGCTACTTTTTACCCCGGGAAATAGGATAGGTTTTATCCTGGAAGTCCCAAGGGAACGGGAACTATGCGGGTTTTTCTTTGACTGCGCGGGTGGAAAGCTAGTATATGTATAATTTATCCAGGTGGGCGTGTTCGGTCCGCTGTGGGAGGAGTGCGTGGTGCGCGCGCGGTGCGGCGCGGCGCTGGTGCGCGGCGCGGCGTTCGCGGGCGGGCGGGCGGTGCGCGCCACCATGCCGCTGTACCAGCACGCGTGCAGCGAGCGCGCACGCGACCTGGACGCGCTCGTGGCCGCGCACACGCTGCCCGCGCCCTTCGAGACCTTCGTCACAAGGGTGCGCGACCCCGTGCACGCGCACCCGCCGCCCGCTGGTTGGTTGACACTACACTAACAGTTTAAAGTGCCATGATAAGTGATAACATTATGCTTGTGAACAGTAGAGTCTTGTTGGTTTATCCCCGTGCACGCGCAGCCGCCGCCCGCTGGTGTGTACACGCCATCAATTATTATATAATAAAAAGTGTAGCCGTTCAACTATTTTATGAAGTTCTTATATTCCACTTTGTATTGTTACGTGGTACTTTGTTGCCCCTTGATGGAACCATATTTTATAGTTAAAATTTCTTATAGAAATACACAATTCACTAATTGTGTTTCTTAAAAATCTTAACTTTGTGAAGTTCTTTGACTTTAATCGAAATTATATCCTGTTTTTAAAGTATATTTATAGTGCTTAAAAATTAGTTACATCAATGTTATAATAATTGCAATTTATAACGAGAAATACATTATACAACCATTCTTTTTAACAAAAAAAGTCGAACAGTGGGATAATATTTTTTTTAATAAAATTCGAAGCAGCTAAATACCCAAGAAGATTAATATTAATGGTCATAGTGCAATCTCCAGTGTATTAGATATAAGCTTCTTGTAAATACCCAATTTGTATTAACTCGAAAATTGCAAAAATTTATATATAAATCAAAATATCCATCCGCAGATCAAAACAGCGGTCGTCTAGCCGCAGCGCTGCTGGACCACGGCGCGAGCACGTGGGCGTCGTGCGAGCCGCACTCGGTATCTCCGCGGCCGGTCAAGCGGCTCGGGCCCTTCAAGCGGCCGCAACAGGCCGCACCGCCCGCACCCGCGCCACGACGCAACCGGTGAACCAGTGACGTCACAGGGAGACTAGTGCTCGATGATTCTTACTACCTACAACACCTAAAGTGAAGAATTACAATACCCAAAGTGAAGAATTACAACACCTAAAGTGAAGAATTACAATACCTAAAGTGAAGAATTACAATACCCAAAGTGAAGAATTACAATACCCAAAGTGAAGAATTACAATGCCCAAAGTGAAGAATTACAATACCCAAAGTGAAGAATTACAATACCCAAAGTGAAGAATTACAATACCCAAAGTGAAGAATTACAACACCAAAGTGAAGACAAATGTTAACACAAGTGCAACTCCTAATAGTGATTACAAGAGTTTGCTGATACTTACCATCTTGTATGATACCTAATAGTGACAAGTGTTTGATAATTACCACCTCATACAACACCTAAAACTGTGGAGACAAGTTTCTCATGATATTTATCATACAACACCTAGTATTGAAAACAAATATTTAAGTATATAATACTATGATGCATTAGGTATCATACCTAATGCATCATAGTGAAGATAACATAATATGTTCGATGCGCGCCTGAGAGAACATAACATGTGTTCTATGATACCTAATGCATTTATGTGAAGATAACAAGTGTTTGATGATGTTAACCATCACTTTAACACATTATGCAACTTAGTGAAAGCAAGTGTTCAATAATATTAACCATCTGTATGGACTCCAGACTCCCAGATTTAGTGAAGTACTCATTAAATGATTGTCATTCCCAAATTAAGTCTCCCCTGTTTCTTTTTTTACAAATGTATTGAAACTACTTAAGGCCTATTGCTAGACGAATTTTCAATTAAGCTTAATGATTTAAACAATTAAAATCTTTGTTTTACACTTACCAAAAAATATCTTTATTGCATTTTACTCTGTAAATAAGATCTAGAGAATATAAATTTCTGGGAGTCTCAAAGAATAGGATCAGAATGCTGGTAGGAGTCAGAAAGCCAAAGTTTCTAACTTCAAACTATTGATAAATATTATGTTACAGATACATGATATTTGTAACAATAAAGTAATTGAGAAAGAACATTGAGTTTCTTTATAAAAAGGTATTGCTAAATTTACACTTGTATTAATATATTTTGCGACGCTCAATCAATGTACTTTAGTTTAATAAAATTCAATTGCAATGATTGATGTGTTGCTCGGCATGAAGGTAAATAGATATTAAATTAAAGTTATATTTGTTAAGATAAATATTTATTTATTTTACATTAATTTAAGAAACACTTAAACTAATTGACTGATACGACTTGTATGTTGGCACAAATCGAGCGACGGTAACTTTATAACAGATTTGTGAATTACAAAGAATCGCAGTCGAATTAACGAATCGTCCAAAAAGAGATTCTTAGAATAAGCACTAATGCGGACTTAATGAAATTTTATGTACTTAATAATTTATTGCGTAAGTTATTTAACATTAGTATCGTTGCATTTAAATTAATTCTAAAGTATGCAAGCCTTATCTAAAATATTATTGTATTTGCCTAGAGCTAATTGTAACGTCACTTTGAGATCATATACTTTGACTGTTAACAACACTCAATATTTAATTGTAACTTGCGAATGTAATAGCGTAAACAGAAGTGTAAGGAATGGTAGAACCTCTGTGAACAGGGTGAGATCAAAAAATATAATAGAATTGTTATTTAATATCTCAAATATTTATTCAAAAAATAGTATCATTACAAACATTGAAAAATAGTTTGGCCTATTTTCATGACTTTTTTGTTGAATTGGGGTCTCATCTTAATCTGTGAGATATTTTTGTGAGTTCATATTATATTCTAATTATCATAATATCGATTAATATTTCGATTTCAAATTTCCGATTTATATCAAATTCTCTTTACTAACCTAGGAAAAATTTACCTAATTTTAGGGACAACTTAATCCTATATGAACTCACCTTGCTGGACTCTACTAAGAACAGAACTCAATTTGCAGCTTCTACCAATTGTGAATATAAACTGTTAGCCCAACGAGCTACCTGCGGTTCTAGACCCTAAAGCCAAATAAACTGGCAGCATGTTCTTGCATCTGTAAATATGTAAACTACTTGTAGAGCTTTAACTGTTGTAGTGTTTTACAATATTCTAATATTTATTTTTGTATAGATGTTTCTATTAATATGGCTCTAACTCTTATTGTGTTAAAGTTTCTGTAATTGGCTATAGTTATGTTGTTATTTTTCTATTTTACGTGTTTAAAAGATCTGTTTAGTATTAATTTTTGTTACTTATAATTTTCATTAAATATTTCATTAATTGGGTTCAATTTAGTTATGTGAATTTGCCAAATATTTTATATTATGTTTTATTCGTTTGGGTGTACATATTTTATAAGTACAATTAAAATGTATTCTTAAGAAGGTATTTATTTTTAAATATGTATATTCATTGATAATACATGAAACTTCTGATATATACCAAACAATCTTAACTCAATATGAACCCGACTTTGCATTCCAAAATGTAAACTTTACTGAAAAAAATTCTCATTATTATTTTCCACTTTTTCTGTTATAAATGTATTCTTAAAGCTTTGAGTTATTATTATTACCTTATGTAGCAGTTTGCTTGCATTTATTTAAATTTGTATATTATGTACTAGAAAGCATTCCATTATATTATTAAGTATTTGTATTATTTTACAGTATCTATGATTATGTTTACTTTAAACAGTATTTATTAGATGTTAAGACTGACACCATATTATGTATTGAGATCACGAAGTATTAATGTAAACAATTTATTGTAACTGTGGTGGTTTATTGCTAATTTTTTGTTCATTTGTTACTCATACAGTCTAAAAATACAACATGTATTAAAATATAACACATTTGTAACTCACAGATATTTAAGTAATATAATAACCAAATTTTTATATTTAAAAGGTGAAAATAAAATTCTGTTATACCTTTATTTGTATTTTATTTTAAATTCAATACATCAGATATTCAAATAAATCATTTAACTTATGCTACAATACATACACACTACATAGTAACATGAACATAGACACCAAAAAAGGTTTAGGCAATGTTAGGAAACAAGGAACTATAACATTCATTTATAGTTATACAATTTTTATTACAATAAGATTCTTAAAAGTACAATGTTCAGTTATACTGAATTTACAAACTTTATTAAAATACAATAGAGATTCAGAGTGGCATACAAGGTTCATAGATAAATGAATATATGGAAGATGATAATCCATGGAATTGCTTAAGAACCCTTGGATTCTGCATCATTATTATTTAGAATGTAGTTCTTTACAAATGGTAATGATATGGTTTTGAACTACTTTGCTGGCGGCTTTCTACTTTCCAAACTGGTGTTTTTTATTATTTTTACGATACATAAGTCTTTCTAAGATTGAGTTTTATGACATGACAAAGTCTATTTTATTTGAACATAAATACTTTAAATAACTACACACTTACTCAATTATTTTTTGGCAACTTATACATGCCACTCTGTAATACAAGTTGATGTGTTTGTACTTTTGTATCCAAAAATTGCTTCAGTTCTAGCATATGGCATTCTGCGCCAGGAACTTGTGTAGCAAACATTTTGAGCATTTGATATATTCGCTCTAATGGCAAAGTTTCTAAGTTGGTTAACATACCAACAATATATGACCAGAACATTTGAAGTTCACCTTCTCTTTGGTCGTGTACAGAGGCCATTACACTCTCACTTTCCTCATCTTCACAAATCATTTCTTGCACCTGATTAGATGTTACATTTGATTTATTCGCCTCAGATTCCTCAACAACTACATACACATCGGGAGACTTCTCAGAGATGAGACCGAGTGACTGCCAGTATGTTATTTTTCTTCTCAATACATTTATTGGCACTTGCATTATCTGATGAAGTTCATCAATTGACCATTCTGGTTTTGTTTGAAAGTGCATAATTAAAGTTGCATTAAATGGTGACACAGTCAAATCTAATTTTTTCTCACCAATTTCTATCTCAATATTAACATTGCCTAGATGAGGTTTCCAACTTAAAGTTCTGTTCCCTTTTAATGCCTCATAAGCTTTTGTATATTTTTCTAAATGATGTTTAATTTCCTCTGGTAATTCCAAACTTTCATCCTTAAAGGGGGGCCAGAATTGAGCAGATAATATCATTGCATTTGATGTAAATTTTTGATTTAAATCTACAAAGTTTGCATCCTGTTGTATGAGAGCATTAATTCTCTTAGAATCTGAAATATCTTTTAACATTACTTCACAAAAGTGTAAGTGAGACTCTCCAAATTTTATTTTCAACAACTCCAAGTATCGTATCTCCTTTTCAGTGTTGATTACACTTTGTGCTAACAATCTATCTGCTAACAGAGTTCTATATTCATTAACAAATAATTCTTTACTGCCATAAACATTAACAAGCATTGATATAATATCATTGCTTCTATTATTGGTAGGTTTTTGTTTGGGATCTGCATCCACAGGCTCGGGAACCCACTCATCCCAGGCCTCTTCCTGATCAATCTCTTCTCCTGTAGTAGCTGCATATTTAGCTAATTCCTCAGCTAACTCACTACCAGATCCCTCTTCTGTCAAACTACTGACAACACTGCGAACAGTATCTTCTCTATTCCTTAAGTAACTACGAACAGGCCTTGTGACTTTTTCTAAAATGACTCCAGATGGATCTAAATATCGAAGGGCTCTGATAGTGGAAATATAAGCTGTAAGTATATCTGGTGTATTTACTCCTGGGTGCAGAAGTCGGGTCTCTAAAGCAGTTTGTAATTTTTTACACAATGAGGCACACAGATCTGTTTTATTCAAACAAGCTTTGATATCTTCAATAGCAGGCTGAGAGTCGGGATATTCAATAATTATGTTAAATAACTGATCAATTCTTAGTTTCATATATGTATGATACAAAAAATAGCTCAATTTTTTATTAAATTTGTCAATAGCATATTGCATATTTTTATTGTCCGGTGGTGCTTTTGATGATCCTCCACAATATATTCGTGTCAACCATGTTATTACAGTTTTTTCTAACCAATTTTCTAAATGGGATATATGTGAAACATCAAAAGTTCCAGTACAGAGTTTTTGTATGTGTGTTTCCATTCTTACTTGTATAAAATTTGTAAGCACTTGTCCAGCAAGTCTCTCCAACAATTGCAATTCCATCAGTTTCCTGTTGGTCTCATGGAAAACTTTAACAATATATGAACAGCTACACTCGGAATATTCATTAAAACATCCTGCACATGTAACATCAACACTCATATCTGAATTATTTTCATTTTCATTATCAAAAACATTGAAGGCTATTTTATAAAAATGAGTTATAATAACATGAAAATCAACAGGCAATTGTGAGAGTAAGGTAGATCTCACTAGTTGCCTAAATCCATTAATAATATCCCTCTCACCCAAAATAGGTCCTTTGTTGGGACAAACACTGTTTAGTCTTATTAGTCTTCTAAGCATGTAACAAAAACCTCTCATTGATTCATATAAGTCTTTTACTGCAGACTTGAACAGCTGAAAGCCCTTTATCTCCTCATCTACTTTACTAAATTTTGCCCAAAACGTAGGAACTATATGTTGACGCATATATTTTTCCATGTTAACAATAACAAGATCGCGTATTTTAACCTGAATACCTAAACTGGTTATTAGTTCTTGTATTTGTGTATATTCAGCCTCAGTGCAGTCAGTAAATAAAGTATCGTTGAGGATCGGAAATCCGTAATGAATTTTATTCCAATAAACATTGAGTTCATCGCCTTTGAGAGACATTTTGGAGAAAAGAAAATCACTTGCTTGTAACTTTATAATATAGATTTACCAAAGATGGACACCACACAAATCACAATTCGCTCAAGTTTATATATTTTTGAAATAAGTTACCATGCCCCATGGTCTGGCGTTTCAAGTTTGAAATTCAAATTGTGTTTTGAGTTATGAATTATGATGGTTTTGATTGAGTTTTGAGTTTTGACCTCTATGGTTTTGACTTTTGGTGTTTGAAAGGTTTGAAATTTGTATTGACAGGTATTGACCAAATTTACTTTTGATCATAGATAAAATATATAATTGAATTATATGATACTCATAGATAATACAAATTTTCGATGGGACTTGGAGAGAAAGTACTTGAAATACTGGAGAATATACATTCCATTATTTTTAAAAAGAAAGTACGGCTGGATCGGTCTGTAGTCGCCAAATCAGATTAAAACTTCAGCAAGATTAGTTTTTTTGCCATTTCCACAGAATACTTGTATGGTTTCTCAGTGAGAAGCCAACTAAGCATTAGGAATTTGTTATCATATTGAGTAATTTCTATACATAAATGATATACCGGGTGAAATCGTTTCAGCACTACACTATCCTAAATTTTATTGAGCCTCTTAATTCTCAAGTTCATTTAGAAATAAGTCTTAACATCTGATCACTGTCTTAAATTTAGACACAAAATTATTATAAAATGAAAATTGACTGTTTCAGAACCAAAGGGTGTAGAAATTATCCACAATAATGAATTTGATATCTTTATACATATTATTAAATCTCAGACTCATTTAATTCAGAAACAAAATATGTACTTATATATCCGACCGTTTCCATTCCTGTGGATATGTCTTATTCTGTATCTTCAGCTACCTACATATTAAAATTCATTGTAAATGGTTCAGTATTATTTGCGCAAAAGAGTAACAAATCCATCTTAACAAACTTTCCCATTAACAATATTAAGTAGGATAGGATAATGTGCTTATTAAAAAAATACAAAAATTGTGTTGTTATAAATTTATTTTACATTTAGTCACTTATACTAATACTTATATTTAGATTGTTACATCCTAATGAATAGGCTCTGGTTGTTGAGTCAACAACAAACCAAATCTCTTTTTAATAGTGATCCTTTGTCTTGAATATTTATCCTCAGGAGAGAAACGAGCTGCAAAAGCAAAAAACAATTAGTTGTAGCAAATAATATGCAAAATAACAATAATGATAATATTTTTCTTGTTTTTTCATAATTATATTTATGATTAACATTTTGTGTGCTTCATTTTGCCATTCATCGAGAGGTAACAACTAACAATACAAAGTATGAATTACTTCCTATTTTGACCTAAAATTTAATTCATACCTGGATGTGCAGACAATGTAGGTTTTCCGCTAGGATCAATGGTCTGAAATATTAAATTTAATTAAGATGTTATTCTAAGAAATCCTACTTTCAGGTAAAGTATGTTCCTAGGGCAGGCGGAAATTCGTACAATGACCTAACAGGGGTAACCAACCTGTTGGTAACCTGAGAACATTATTAATCCATCAGGCCCCGGAATCACAGACACAATAGAAAATCTATTGTGTCGTGGCCCGATCGGGGCGCTCGGTGGTCAATGGGTTAAAGGGTGAAAGTGAAAATGAAAATCTTTATTTCAGTAACCTACATTACATAACACTTTGACTTTGACTTGATTAAATCTAACTTACTTTGCAGTAAGCTGTAGGTATGACACAATTTACAACAAAAAAAAAATGTTAGGCCACTTCTGCTCTTAGGTCCTAACTTCTAAGTGTTTTATAATAAAAATAATAGTAAATATTTTAGTAACATCTTATGTGAAATTAGTGAATTATTTACTTTTAGTAAATAATTCACAGTTAAAACAAGTAGTCAAAACAAGTTTGTTATCTCTGAACGACCGCGTCGCTCACCTCACCCTGTACCATGAAAACCGGTACGCTGCGTAAACGATAAAGTAGTGTATGAAGAGCGATAGATATCGTTTTATTTTGTGATAACATAATACTTCGTGTCATTGTACGAATTTCCGCCTGCCCTAGGAATATACTATAGTGTTATGGCTAGACATAAAAAAAATAACACGGTTCACGCTTAATGCATTTTTATTGTTAAAGAAAAAGAAATTTGAATGATAACCAGGATCTAAACACGAAACGAAGTTAGAGACTATCTTATTCATACATTTGGGTAATGTTTCTAATTTATAGGAAGGTAACCACAAAAGGTAAACACGTGATTCTTACCGCTAATGTGTATTGACGGTCTCCATTCTCGTTTAAAAAGTATCTCAAATACATTTTTAATTATCTAATCAATTAATATCCAAGCAAAATAACAAGTTAATTATAATTCGGATTCGGAATCAACACTCGAAGATTAGCAGAAGAAAAGAATACTGAATATCGTAGTTCGTACACAAATGCAAACATATCTACCTAACACAAATGTACATGTGAGTTTTGACAAGTGACAAACACAGATGACAGAGCAAGTAATATGTAATTTGTGACCGTGACAAACCGTAGAGAATCCTAAAATGTTTTTATCGACATCATTTTGCTTTTGAATATGCTGTAAAATATTATACTTAAAGCATCTACAGACGCTCCGATTCGGTTGGTGCCAACCATCCGACCACGACCAAATCGGAAAGTGAAGAGAGCGGTCGGTCCGACATAATTATTATTAATATTGGTTTGACGTGGTCGGATGCGCCGGCGATACAACTGCGACCAAACCAACTTCCTACCGACCGTTAAAATTATTGTGGGTTATCCATAAGAGATAGATATATACCATCGCGGACTTTTCTGTAGACCTTTTCAATGTTTACAATACTTAGTACATTATTTTGATAAAACTCGTAGGGTTCAGCCTGCGTTTGCAATGTAAGCGGAAAAAATGTAATTATTTACGACATCACATTAGAAACCTCAAAAATAACAGTACTTCTCCACTATTTAATGGATTTTATTATACATATAAACTTTCCTCTTGAATCACTCTATCTATTAAAAAAATGGTTGCCTGTAAAGTCGGTTTTACGGGCGAAGATTTTACGTGACAACGATCATAGTTGAGTGGGAGAGAGACGCAAGGCATTCAGCGGGCCTCTCTCTCGTTTGGTGACTCATCGTAACGTTACCGAGCGTTACACTTTTTCATAAGTGACTCCCAGCCGCAACCTAATTTAAGACGTTGTCACGTCAAAAAACCGCATCAAAATCCGTTGCGTAGTTTCAAAGATTTAAGCGTACAAAGGGACATAGGGACATAGGGACAGAGAAAGCGACTTTGTTTTATACTATGTAGTGATGATGGTCAACTGACAGCTGGAAGGCCAACCGTCGGACAATCTGTAGCAATGTTGGAATGGTTGCCATGTCGGTTCCAATATGGTTGGCACCAACCAAATCGGAGCGTCTGTAGATGCTATTAGAACAGATAATTTTTTTTCTTTTGAAATATTACCGAAAAGCCGATACAAGAGAAGATATAGAGTTCGAGAAGTGTGCCTGATTTAGTAAAAGCACATTATCACACTGTTTGTATGCATTTCCTGAGAACATTTACTATGGTGGTGTTTATTTTTTTTTTACACTATATGAAAGTAGAGATTTCAATGAATTAACCCTTATTCAAACGCGAGCCTGTGGAGGAGCTAACAAAAAAGTAAGATACGTTCCTGGGTAATTTTGGGTCGTAGATTTCAAAAATACACACAAAAAAGGGGTTAGTGGGGGGGAAGTACCCTTTTTTCGGTGGGAAGTATATATCCCGTCATCTGTTCTCTCTTGTAAAAAGTTTGGATAGGTGGGAACTATAGCACCCAGTGTCCACTCCAGACATCAATATTTTAAAACACTAGTTAGTTGCCCTGACTCCACTTGTGAATTTAATGTTATCGTAAAAAATTATAAAGATCAAGTTTTTTAATAAAGGAGGTGAAAGTACTCATCAATGCAAGTTTATTTTACTGAGGGAAGAATTCGGGAATTGAAAAATGAATGACTTCAACATAAAAATGGCATTTTTCTAAAACAAAATAAAATCAATAGGTAAATACTAATGTATTGAGTTAAGATTTCTAATTATCTGATCAGGAAATAACGAATAACTATAAATAAGTTGCTTATACCAACTAAAAAAGATTTTTTAGACACACAGATTTTATATATAGAATTTCCGAATGTCGTGTGCAGTGACGAACACTGGGATGATATCTTCCCACTTAAAGACTTAATTTCAATCGACTCTACCAAGGTATAAACGAAAGATTCTGGGCATATTTTTACGTTTCACGCAACCGTAATATAGTCTAGTTTACATAGCTAGAACTCAAATCTACCAGTGCGACACAAAAGAGATGAAAATAAATGAGGGCGCCACCGTCGCTCATATAGCAACACTGATACTGCGACGCAAGCGATCTTGATACTATAGAATAAAAATCCAAAAATGTATATAATATAATCTAAAATAAATACCGCGATTTAAACCGTTATAATTGTTTCAGTGTAGCAATAGTGTAATTTAAGACAAAAATACATTAGTATTTTAATTGACCTACCTAGGTCAAATTTTACTTAAATGTATTTGAAATTAGTTATTTTATAAAAATCGGTCAAGTGTTTAGACTGCAGAGGCGCACATAGAATCAAACATACAAACAAACAAGCATACATGCAGCTCAAACACATTACCCTCTTTCTGGGTCCGTCGGGTAGAAAAAAACAAGGCGATTTGAAAACCACATATTTTTATTTTTTTTGTAGATAAATTTTGTACATTAATATAATTCATCAAAATCTAAATATTCTACTCCTTCAAAGGACTGATCATCACTCTGTTTCGAAGTACTGGCAAGAGGGTACGGGGCATCTTCAGTATCTGTAAATATGATACAGTAAATATGATTTTTTTTTATGGTTTGATTGATTAATAGATAGATAGCTGTATGAAAACAGTTATCACTATACTATGTAGTAAAATCTAAACTAGGTACTTTATTTGAGGCTGGTTGGATTGGATATAACTTCTTGACTCAAATTGTGCTGGTCGCACTATAAAAACTAGTTTTTGTTTACATACAAATAACCTCAAATTAATTTGCGAAAACGTAATAATCGCCATACATACATACATTAAACACTCGTTACTAATGGAATATTCTATTTTACGTAGTACTGAGCAAAAATAAATGGAATCTCACCTGTATATTCTGCTGTACGTTTGTAAACGTTTTCCAAATCAGTCAATAAATTTCCAGCTTGAAATTCGGACAAACACCGAATAAAAACTTTATACACCACATCACGGACACCGCTACGTTTAACCTTTTTCATGATGTCTCCTTTTTTATTTAAATTTCTTGTTCTAAATAACAATTTTATCTCAATAATTCTCCACTTCACGAAAAAAACAACAAATTTTTATTCAACTTGACAGCTACATTGCCAATTCAGGGTTGCCAGGTAATGAAAAACGAATTAGTTCCAAAATAATTAATTTCATCTCTTTTATGTCGTACTATATCTAATTTTTTTTGAGCACTACACCAAAAACTAAAAAATAACGGTCGTTTTCGGCTGCAAAATCACGTCACCTGACTTTGACGTGTGTTTACCATGACATGTAATAATTCTCTGAAAAGTGTTTCCATGAAAAAAAGTTCTCTGAAATGTTAAGATTGCGTAGATAAATATTACACTGCATTAGGTTTAAGCATATAAAAATAAAACACGATTTACTTCAATCTGAGACGTGGGAAGTATAGCTCCCAGCGTTTTAATAAGGGTTAAAGTCTTCCCAAGTTTTTGAAAAAAGCTGATATTTTGACGGGTGACTTTTCGATTGAAAATTAGGTTGTTTTTTTGGTATTAATTCAAAATAAGGCGAAAAAATAAATATTTTCAATCAAATAAATTACAGTGTATTTGGAACATAATAAACTAAGTTTCCACCAAATTTCGTAGAAAAAAAAAAATTTTGAAGTAGATAAAAATAAAAGACCAAAAACTTGGTTTTTTGAATTTTTCACCTAAATTTTGAGGTAATGTGAAAAAATTGTGAATACAAAAGTTGTAGAACTTTTAATTACCTACAACCTTACCTACAACTTTGACGTTTTTCCGTAAGACTTGTAGTTTTGTCGGAAATAAAGAGAAACCATTTTTTTCTCTTAAAAGCTCCCCCCTCCCACTTCCCGAACTTGGATTGACCGTAATTTATTTTTCCTTTTATTTTCATCATATTCCCCTCCTTTTCTAATGGGTTTCATCCGACTGCGATTTTTTTTATCTTTTTATTATTTTTAAAGGCTTCTACCCCAGTCTATAGTTAGAAGGAGACAAGTTGGGAACAAGAACGCTCTCAGAGCGTTTTCACATTATCCGATCCGATATCGGATATCGGACGCCGATAGCCGATATCCGATATCGGATACAATTTGCCCTTTCACATTGTCCGATAAAATCGTTCCGATATCATCATGAGTGTTGCCAGAAATTTTTAGAGAAAACTAAACTAAATTGCCAGTTGATAAAAAAAGGTATGTATAATTAAAAAAAATCAAATGTTATAAATCAAAGTTGTACATGTACATTAAAAATAACTACGATAAAGAAAAACAACTTCAAAAAAGAAAAGTAAAATGTAAAAAAAGATTTGATATCACAAATTACTGCATATTATTTAGATGTGCTATTTACTAAATAGTTTTGATATCGGTCATTTGTATAACATAATATACTTATGTTAACACATTATAAATTAAATAAATTTATATCAATACCTACTACAACCTAGTAAGTTAATATGTTTAGTAATACCATGGACGAATATAATTTATATTTGTCTATGGTAATACATATTAGTAAATACCTTTCAAAATCTATTAAATGTATTTTTAGCAAGACGTACCTACTCATTTAGTCATTTTTTCACTACATACATTTATAAAAGTTCATGTAGTACCTATGATAAATTTATTAAGTGATACAATCTTTGTTCACATTTTCTTTTCTTTTTCTTATTACACTGTAATATCCTAAAATAATATTGTCACTCGTTCAAATATATTTGTAATATGATTGTTGTAATTTCCTGTAAGTAAAGATACATAAATTATTTTATTGTCATAAACAATTATTTTAGAATTAAGAGTTTTCAAACTTTGTATTCTTTGTTGTTAATTCAAAATAAAAATAAAATCCCCTCCTTTTTTGAAGTCGGTTAAAAACAAAGCACTCAATGACAACAATACAATAAATAGCACAACCAACATCCGAGTAGGAGGAGGAGCGAGGCAGAATGAGATAAAATAAAGATGATAGACACTAATGTTTTCGAAGATAGATATTTGAATTTAAGAACGCATTATATTTTTGTTTACTTCAGTTCAGCCAATTGCCGTGTATTTTAATACGGCAAATAAAAATACTTGCCGTATAAATCGTATTTTAAATGCCTATAAATACTTAAATGTGTGTTTTCTTAATAAAAAAAGGTTTCTTTTAATAGAAAGGGTTTTAGGTTAAAAACAAAGAATATTTTTTTGAAGATTGAGCGCCCTATAAGACTGAAAATACACAAACTAGTGCTTTTTTGCTGTTGGTATACTGCCTTTTCGAAAATTGAGTTGGCAACACTGAACATTATCGTCCGATAGCCACTAGGAATATCGGTGTCGGCTCCGATATCCGATATCGGACCGGACAATGTGAAAGACAGGCACATATTTCATACATTTTACTTCCCTCCGATATCGGATATCGGCTATCGGCTTCCGATATCCGATATCGGATCGGATAATGTGAAAACGCTCTCACTCGGACTGTTTTTTGCGCCCTAGTGCACAAACTAGTTAGTAGTTTATTTTATTAAAAACGGGTACTAAGGAGCCTGTTACTTCTATTGGTTACATACAAACACCATACAAACATACGTAAACAGATTATAAGAGCGTTTAAAAAAAATAGTCCGTGGCGCAGAAATCAGAATACAAAATATAGATTATTTAAATAATCTGTCATCTGTGTTGTTGACAAACATTTGACTTTTGAAAATTTTATCGTCGGTATTCCGTATTTGTCAAATCGTTATCTGCTGATTTCGTATCGATATAAAGATATTGATAAAAATATTTTTGTTCGAGACTGTTTGATAATAGTTTAAATTGAATATTGGTTGATTTTGGGTAGATGGGACTCGAGCTTTTTGTGCTTTGTTTACAGTCCTGTAGTTATTGATCTGCAATCCGAACTGACTGAATATGACTAATCTTCCTCCTAGAAAATTTTCTACGTCTAGTAAAACTTCTAAACAAGATGCATCTCCGTTACAAATACTTTTACAAATGGGTTTTCCAAAAAACCGAGCGTAAGTTAAAATTTTTATAAAAAAAAATGTTATAGGTAATTAAATAAGACGTAATCTACTGGGTCATTAAATTAATTAATATAGTTAAACTGATGAAATGATTGTATTATCACTTTAAACAAGCAGATTTTTGTCTTAAGGTGTTAGTTACATACAAATATACAGGGCAAACTAATAAAAGCATGTTAAAAAGGAAACAATTACAATGAATTATTAAATTCCAGTTTAAAAGCACTAGCTGCAACTGGTAACCGCAGTGTGCAACTAGCTTCAGACTGGCTACTCACACATGTCAATGACGCCTTCATAGATACAGAACAACCAAGGGAATACATATTTTATGCGACCCCCACTGGCCCTTTGCTAAGTCAGTTACATGCATTCTGGGAGAAGTCTAAGGCCATTGGTAGTTGGAATGGGGCCCATAATTTTCCACCCCACATAACACTTGTCTCGTTTTTTAAGGTAAATTAACAGAATCATACTCATAAGTGTACTTTTTATATAATACTTTATTTATAAAATATATGTTGACTGATTGTTTTTAGTTCTTAACATTGAATATTACCTCTATTGTCTTACAAACAACAGACCAGAAAAACTATAAGCATACTAGAAATAATCTGATCAATATTATTAATCACATCAGCCTATTCCCGTCCACTGCTGGACGTAGGCCTCTCCCAGATCGCGCCACTTTACTCTTTCTTCGGCATACCGCATCCACCCAATACCGGCCACCTTCTTTAAGTCGTCAGTCCATCGCGCCACAGGGCGTCCTACACTACGCTTGCCTGTACGTGGTCTCCATTCGAGCACATGCCGACTCCATCGACCGTCTGTTCTCCTACACACATGGCCAGCCCACCGCCACTTCAACGTGCTTATTTTGCGGGCTATGTTGGTTACTTTGGTTCTCTGTCGGATAACCTCGTTACGAATTTTATCAGACAAAGAAACTCCCAACATAGCTCGCTCCATAGCTCGCTGCGCAACGTTGAACTTATGGATGAGTCCGCATGTAAGAGTCCACGTTTCGGCTCCGTACGTCATTACAGGCAGGATGCACTGGTTAAATGCTCGCGTTTTCAAACTCTGAGGGATTGACGACTTAAATATATAGCTAAGCTTGCCGAATGCTGCCCAACCCAGGCGAATTCTTCTGTTGGCTTCCACTTCGAAGTTTTGTTTGCCTAGCTGGATGTTTTGGCCAAGGTATATATAATTTTGCACAACCTCAAGCGTGGATTCATTAATGATCACAGGCCTTGGGACTGCGTGCGCGTTGAACATTACCTTCGTCTTGTCCAAATTCATCTTGAGGCCTACCCGTTGTGAAGAATCGTTTAGGTTGTTCAGCATATCGTTAAGCTGTTGCACGGATTCCGCTATTATAACTATATCATCTGCAAAGCGCAAATGCGAGATGTATCGACCGTTGATGTTGATTCCGCGTTCTTTCCAATCGAGTGTCTTGAAGATGTCCTCCAACGCATTTGAAAAAAGCTTTGGCGAAATAACATCACCTTGCCTTACTCCACGTTGCAACTGGATTGATCTTGTACTCTGCCCTTGTACTTGAACGGTCATCGAAGCGGTTTCATAGATACACCTCAGCACATCGATATAGCGGTAATCAATTTGAGCTCGCTGCAAAGAGTCCAACACTGCCCAAGTTTCGATGGTATCAAAGGCTTTTTCGTAGTCAACATATGCCAGACAGAGAGGTCGATTATATTCTTCCGTTTTTTGAATAATTTGTCTAAGTGTGTGTATGTGATCTACGGTACTGAAACCTTGTCGGAATCCTGCTTGCTCAGGTGGCTGAAATTCGTCAAGCTTACGAGCGACACGATTTGTGATAGTTCTAGAGAAAAGCTTATATACATATTATTAATACAAAATATTAATCATCACCATCTTGGTAGGCTGCAGATGAAGCATCACTTCAGCTTGCAAAAGCAGTGAAGCAAGTGGTGGAAATGGTGGGGGATCCACCAGCATGTCAGCTTAAACTTGAACCATATATATCACATAATTTTATGGGCCTCTTTATATCTGAAGAACATGCTGATTACTTAAAGAAAATGGCTATGCAATTTGTCAAAGAAGTATCTTCAATATGTAAGTTAAATTTGGATAAATAAGAAGTGTCTATCTCATCAGTGTTGATTAATACAAGTACTTTATTTCACTATACATATTATATTATGATACTTTCATTCTATCAAAGTGTATGAATCTTAATTAAACTAGCCCTTAATCCCTATATTCATTCTACTAATATTTTATTCAGAAAGTACAAAATAAATATTTCAAAATAAAGTAAAGAGATTATGACATCCTTTATTACTAATGACTTGAGTATATACTACTAAAATAAATAATACTTTTAAAAACCTGTAAATCATTTCTATATTACTCTGGCTTCTTGCAACTAGTGAATTACTTGATCCTATTGTGATAATATTAGTATGTACATCATTATAAAGTTAACAACAAGCTTGTTTATACAGTGGGTGTAAAAGTGGATACTTATGAACATTTGGATGCATTGGGTGCTTGCTTTCCGTGGTGCACAATGCCTCAGGAGAAGGATATATGTAAGAGTTGTAGCCAGAACTCGGATAGCATGCATGATATGTGGATATTAATGCTTGATTTTTATTTATTTTTTATGCTACTACAATATATTTATTTTATATTTTTAGTTTGCAATGTCAATAGTATTAGTTGGATGCTGATATAAGGTATACTGTTTTTTATGTTTTTTTTTTCATAGATTTGATGCCAGTATTATTTTTTTTGCATATTTCTAAGTCTATCCTATACATGTTTTATTTGAAATGATATATACCTCATATTCCACAATAATAAACATCTTTCAACTCACCTCTAACCATTTAGCGTATACCTATTTACCTATTAAGGGCCGATTTTTCAATGCTTGGATAAAACTTATCCGTCCAATAAAGTATTACACGATAATATTAAAATGTCACGTAAACTGTCAAATACGGGCAATTAGAATACGTTTTTAAAATGGTAGTTTTATACATTATTTGACGAATAAGTTTTAACCAAGGATTGAAAAATCAGCCCTTAAAAACATGTATGTTTTTGATGACATTTTTATACTGATTATTATTATTATCTTAAATTCCTTTAAAATGTATTGTAGCAACAAATCTGGAAGCCCATGTAAAGTCTCTACACATAACATTAGCATACCATTTTGAGGAATCAGAGTATGATGCACTAAAGGCCCTTGTAGAGGAGCTGAAACCTGATCCTCTTACAAGTTGGGAACTAAGACTATATTCCAGAGATCCCCGTTTTGCTAATCATCAGGTATGTCTAATTTTTATACCCAATTAAATTTAAATAAGATGATTCAACTTTTCGGGCGTGATCAATATCTATACTCGTACCAAATTAAATAGTACATATTTCAATTAAATATTTTTATTAAAAAATACTAGACTGCATCAGTAAAGCCATAGTAAAAAAAGAGCAGTACGTTATCTTCGAACAAGGTACATCGCGCCATTTGTTTGTACGCGGAGCCCTTGGCCACGCCCCCCGTTTATGTATGTACGCACGCACACAAAGCCGCTCGGTTCCCACTCTGGTACCAGTCTCGTGAGGGCCGCGCCATTTCTGTGAGCTGGCGGTGTTTGTTTATACAATTATTTGAAAATATCCATGTCACAAGTGACAACCCTGCGTCTCGCGAGTTTAGGTCCCCGCCCGCGCCGGGAGTTCGCCTACTTCTCTCTTTTTACTATGGTAGAGCTGTAAAAATTTTATTAAAAAAACTACACCACATGTAATAGTTCAATAAAAAATAATTTTATAGGGTGCTAAACGAATATTTATTGTTTTCGTAGTTCGATTCAGGATATTCTATCTGAAATTATTTATTCACATGGCGCTCGTTTTCATCAAAAAAAAATTTTTTTTGTGTTGATGTTAAAATGTTTAAATAAACTGAACAGTAAAAAGAAACACTATAATATAAATTAAATAATGTTGTATTCAGTGTTAACGTCAACCTGTTTTATATTATCTGCATTTCACTTGATAACGTACAAAATAATCTTGCATTGGAGAAGCGAGAGACGGCTCTGAAGGTCATTGCTACAATTTAACTCAAACTACTCCGATAAGATACCGATTAAAAAAATGATTTACCATTAGAAGGCAAATCTTAAAGCTCAATAGGACGAAGCCAGGAGAAGTGGCTAGTAATTAAAAAAAGAGCGTCTGTGCCGAGCACACGTTTCAGAATTGGAACTTCTTTGGCACGATTCAAAGATACGTCGTCTTACTCCATGGCATGACTTTGAAATTTTACTCTCAACGCGCAGAAGTTTCAATTGAAAAATGTCTCTAACTAAATCCTAAACAGACATAAAAACACATTAAAAAAAATGTGTGCGTGTACACACGTAAGAAGTGAAACTTCTTTATGACCTTATTTTTCAAAAAATAATTTACTATATAAGTACCTATGCAACTTTCAGAAATACAACTTTACATAAAGATGGCGCGTAACGGAAAAATGTCACGCGTAACGAAAAAACGTTACACTAAATTTTTTTTTCCAACCCCGATAAAGAAGTTTCACTTCAAAAATCATGTAACGGGTAATAAAGACCTGTCTTTACTATCAAGTTATAATTTATGATCATTTTTATTTACAGACATTTTAATTATGTAAATTCTTTTATCAGGTATATAAAGTAACACAAAGTTATGTACCGGAAGCCAATGACGAATTGGAGCTGGTACTCGGCGATTATATTTACATTGAAGAAAAACAATTTGACAGTTCCCCCGACGGCTGGGTGCATGGCACTTCTTGGCTGACAGGTAATGTATTATCTGTGCCATTTTTTATAATCTAAATATGACGTCTATATTTAGTTGATCACAATGAGTTTCATCGGGAAATGTTTGAAAACGTATAGACTATTAGGTTAGTATTACATGTGTTATATAATAATCGTAATATGATGTATGTTAAACTTACACAATTTATCTGGATGTTAATATAAGATCTATGTGTATGTTTGTCGGTAACTAGTATGCATCAACGATATTGTATCAGGAACATTATCTCATTTGCAAGTACATTACTATGATTATAAAGCATGTCCGAGGAACGTTATTGTAATTTGATATGTTTACACAACATCTCTAGACTCTATCTAAATTCAATAACATTGAGTTACAGCTAACAGTTTTAAAATGTGCATTTATTTAGTGCATGATGATATTTATTATTATAATAATACCCAAAAAATCTGAATCACATTTAAATTAAAAGTAAAGATATATTGTATATCGATACTTAATCGTGTAAAAGTTATGATTACGTATTTATTTCGTTATGAAAATATGTAATAAGAATGACTGGCGATTTGTAACCTCAGCCTTATCTTTGAAACTTGGTCTGTGAGCTGTATTGTTTGTGTGGCAATACAATCGAAGGTGAAGGTCACATTTTTTATATAGGTAGTGAATAGTTTATCAATACATACTAGTTTTCTTACGTATTATTCAATCTAAGGTGTTTTGTTGATTTTGAAAGATTAAAGCAACTGATAGCTTGCCTGTTTTGACCCTTCAAGTAATAACTTATTGTATTTAAGTATTTTCCGTCCCTTTTATTAATTAAAAAAAAAACAGGTAGAGCCTTCGTTTCATAAAAAAAATATACAGTTACGATTTTTAATCTGGTTTGAAATACATACTCTAGGGAAAGTATATTAATAGATATTATATGTCGTGGCCAGATAGAGATATTATATTCTATACTATCTTTGCGCCCGTGGCTTCGCGCGACTTACTCTCTCATATGCAGTCCAGGGGATTTTTTATTTATTAATACATATGTCGAATTGCGGTATTAAATCTATCTTTGAACCAAATTTCATCCAAATCGCTTTAGTAGTAGAGACAAACAGACAAACAAATTTGTAATTTCGCGCATCGCGTTTATAATATTAGAAGGAATTATTGTTACATATTTATTATTTGTAGAGTCGAATAATTTTAATAATCATTAGAAAGAATTATTTTTTACAATAACAGCTAACAAAATAAATAATTTATCATCAATCGACCTAAAATCCTTTAGGCTCTTCATCAAGAATACAAAAAACATTGTGTTGTGCTCCTATTGTTTTAAGAACAAGATTAGATAACGTTACCTAGAATGTTTTTTAAAAAATAATGACTAAGGCTTTGTCGAATACACTTAATAATATAATGATATAAACTCGTATAGGTGTGAGTGGCTACTTGCCGGCTGTGTACACGCAACGCACGGCGGAGTCAGACGCATGGACGCTACACAGAGCAATATCGCTGGGAACTAATTTAGGTACGTACTTTTTTACAATTATTCATTGAAAGATTAGAATGGATATTTTTTTTAATTTAAAAACATAACTACTTACTTAGTAGAAAGTGTTAGTAAAAGATTATTTAAGTACATTTTAGTGACTCGGCATCAGACTGGACTCTGTAGCAAGAACATTTTGTTTTTGAAGTGAAATTTCTTTAGGTACGTTTAGAGTAAAATTTCAAGGTCGCGTCATGGCAATACCGTCACGTCATGGAGTAAAGTGACGATTTTGGTATAGACTTTGAATCTTGCCATAGAAGTTTCACTTCTGACACGTGTACTACACGGCATACACGCTCTTTTTTATTTTCAATTACAGTTAATTTAATTTTCAATGAAAATCATGTCTTCAGATATTACAAAAAAAAAAAACATTTTGAATTTTATTGATGCATTAGCATATGTTATTGTAACAATCAATTCAAACAACTATTTAGGTATTTATACATTTTAATTGCAATATTTATCTAACCTTCTGTTGAATGTAAATTTTACGCGGTTCGTTTCATATTTTAATTTACTTACATAAATTTCGAGAATTCAATGAAAAACTCATATAAGGTAAGAAAATACTAAATTCTTTATTATACAATATGAATTATTGTTATCTATTATCTCTTTAATTAGGTAGTTAATTAGTTATTACTAATAACATAATTAAATATTGATGAAACCACTATTGGTATTTAAATTTTAAATATTAAAGCCGGTTTCATCGCTTCTTGATAATGATAATTTATAGAATTTAAGATTTGTGACTTAAATTTTTATACATAACATACTTATTCAGAATTTGTGAAATTGATTATATATTTGGCGGGCTGAAGTGGCCGGTGGACCCTTGGGTAAGCTTCTTGGTATTATATTATGTTTAAATTAATTATCTTTCAATTAAAACGAGAAATATATATGGTAAAAGTATAAAATACACTTTATCAGCAAGTTGGTAAGCTGGCCTTTAGAATATTAAGTTCCGCTATAGAAATTTAGAAATAGAAATTAAAAAGCGGTCTCATAAATAAAACAAAACTATTTTCGACGTAAAACAACATGATAATTTAAAGTGAGAATAAATAATGTGAAACTATAATAATGGAAAGTATGCCGATGTTCTTTAAATATTTTATGTTCACGCCTTATATATCTTAAAGTTGCAAAATTATCAAAAATGGTTTAAATTTCTTAGTAACAAGATAGGTTCCTCTTTTTAGTTCTTGTTATGTTTATCTCATTGTTATCATCACTCGGTCACAGATCTTTGGTAAGATTTTACGATTACAGGCAGACTCGTTACTCTTTCTGTTTACGTTTATCTGTACTAATATCAAAATTTTTTACACTTAATTTATCTTGAACTCTAATATAATAACAATCAAAATCTTATAAAGTCTGTTTACATATTAATGTTATTTATTAAAAACACTTCCAGTTTAAATCCTGATAAACCTTACATACAATATAGGTATGTCTTTGTCTCGTATCGAATTATCGCTATATATACATAGATAATGCTTGCAATGTAATACCACACAATCACAAATACACCAAAGTATTGAAGCAAAACATGCCTATCGGCTATCAATCAAATATTCCGTTCATCGCTATCAAAATGCCTCCCAACCTTAGGCAGTTGTAATAGCGCTGTATTTGCAAGGGGTCGTTTGATATACACAATACACATCACTCATTAGTACAAACGATGTCTACTGATCGTTTGTTATTCCTGTGTTTATACTTGATTATTTATAATACAGGAACTGATTCAAAGTCGGAGTCGGACTCGACGGATATTGAGATGGCCTACCCCCATGAGGATTCGCCCGAACTGGGACACGAAAAGTCCGAGGAGACTTACAAGGATTGGGAAACATACTGGAAAACAGTCAAACTTGATAAAACCGAGGGCATATTAAACGTTACACAAGGTGTGTACAAGCATATTCTATATTTAATTGAGTTATTAGGGTTTTTTTGTTTTTATTTGCAAATCGTATAACCGTATAATTTTTCCAAAAAGGTGTTGATTGGAAATCCGACACTGCATGCAATAATGGTGACTCAAAATCGCATGGAGATTGCAAGGTTGGTTTTTTGTTTGTTTTATAATTTCTTTTTGTAGATAGTTTTATTTATAGTGCTCTGTAGTGAGGCATGCTATTTGCCTAATCGAAAAAATTGCTAATATAGTTTGATTATGAAAATTCCTATTACATTTTATTTATCTTACAAATTGTCCTTAAATTTATAATATATTAATGAATTTAATTAATTTAAGGAGACAAAAGCAACAAATGGAACAAGCAAGGATCGTCGTTGGGTATTTGCGATGCGGCACGGAGAAAGAGTTGATCTCACTTATGGTGTTTGGGTGCCTTTTTGTTTCGACAATAATGGGAAATATGTCAGAAAAGACTTAAATATGCCGGAGAAGTTGGGTGAACGGTAAGTTATTCTTATTTTAAATTATTGACTCTTTGTAAATACCGTTTATAACATCTCATTTAATATTATAATTCAGAAAGTGAGTTTGCTTGTCCTTTTTTATGTCGCGACGGAGCTATTTTTTCTGCCTAGAAAAAGGTAGACTACAGAATATCAATATAGGCAAAATTTTACCGCGATATAACACCTTATTCATACGAGAGGATCCATTTCGATGTGTATTCATTTGTAGGTATTACACGAAATTAATAGGACACTTGGCATAAGCTTGATAAGTCACCATTTAGGTGACTGGCACACTGACCCGCATCGACATCGTAATCGACAACAAAACCTATCACGTAGAATGCGTAAATAAGTCGCACAATAAATTAAATTCTTCGTCACACGATGATGAAGATCTGTAACGCGCGTACTTACGGAGCAAGTACGCGCGTTTGTGCGTTGGCACGCAATATGCAGCGTGTTGTGGGCAGTGCGCCAAGGCTTGCATTAGCGGGCTATGGCGAATGTTTATGTTAACGCGATGGGAGCACACGAAAAATCGGTTGACCCAACATGAATCTCGCATGCTAATGATTTCCCAATAATGCTGTTAATTTCATTTGACCACGCGGACGTAACCGCGGCTTACAGTTATCGAATCGAATTATAATCGATGAATCGTTGTGGTGCGCGTTACAGCGTGGGCGGCAAGGATTCTTACGCGCTGGACACGCCGCTGACGCGCGTGGGCCGGCTGCAGGGGCAGCTGGTGGGCGAGGGGCTGCGCGCGGCCGGCGTGCCCGTGCGCCACGTGTACGCGTCCGCCGCGCTGCGCTGCGTCGAGACCGCGCACGCGCTGCTGCTCGGTGAGCCACACACACACACGCACACACGTACAAGCTGGACACGCACGCACACACACGTACGCGCCGGTCACGCACATAAACACACACGAACGCTAACTACACGCACATACACACGCATAAACAAACACATACGCGGTTAGCGCGCTTGCGTGGTTAACAATAAGATGAAAAGTGTTTTCGGTACAAAAATACTAAAATTTAATTCCACAGCACAGCACATACGTTTCATGTTTTCAAATCAACGCATACTTAAAAACCGCTAAAATACATTTTACTTAAAAGCGAAATATAACCATTTATGTTGTATTTCCAGGTCTGCAAGCAGATCCATCAGTGAAAATAAGAGTGGAGCCAGGTTTATTTGAATACAAGATGTGGCACCTTGCTAAAGGAATGGCACCATTTATGACTCCTCTGGAATTGCATAAAGCTGGACTTAATGTCGATTTGAAGTTAGTATTGCACTAATCACTATCCACATAAATGTGCTAAAGCATGTACAAAAATTTTGTTTATATTGTCTTTTATAATCTAAATATTTATTTCCTTTTGCAGCTACAAACCCTATGTCGACTTGGAATTGAACACACCAGAGACTTTAGACGATTTCTTCAAAAGAAATCAATACGTGATGCATTCAGCTGTGAAAGATACAGAAGCGGAAGGTAGAATATCTTATAATTCTTGCTTTTCATGAAAGAAATTAGTTTTTCCTGTACATTCTTCAAAAAAAAAAATATTTTGTATATCTTAAAATGAGATACCAAATATCGACGACAATCATTATCATCAACAAGTAATAAATATTTTTTTTATCACAGGTGGCAACATTATATTCATTGGACACGCGGCAACACTAGACGTCAAGGTGTTGTCCATGAAGCGGCTGGCCGAGGGTAAATCACACAATGATGACGTCACCTACCAAACCAACCCTAATTTACTGCGGATTCCATACTGTGCCCTCGCAGCCATGAAGTCCAACCCCTGGGAGATTGTCTCACCCCCCTGTCCACCGTCGATAAACTCTAGTTCCGGAAGGTACAATTGGAAAATGCTTTTGGACCTTTAAAATGGATGTTTGTGTCCTTATTAGGATTATGTTGTCAATTTACAGAAATGTATTGTTACTAAAATTATTTGGATAATGTTTTATTCCATTTATATAAGTTGTGTTTAAAGATTAGTTATTTTCCTCTCGACAACACATCTAAATTAGTGTGGCAATGTTTTACTTCTAATGTCGATGTTAAAACAAAATTTAATCGTAGACTATAAGGCTATCGTCTTTATAAAGACTGCATATTTTGCTATATTATTGTAATTGCACCAATATAAGTTCAAATTGTTCATTTTAGGGTTAATTTAGTTTAAGCTTAGTTTATTAAACAGACTTTGTATAACGTTCACTTTAGTATAAGATGAAGTATCATATTCCAATATACATAAAGTTTTAAAGTTATTGTATCAACCATTCTGATTTATTATACATAATATCTAGTCATATAACAAATCACTTTATATAGAATTCACTAACAGACCTATCAAACTGCACGTAGTACAATTTACAATTATTACATAAATAATAAAATCAATTGAATGTATGCTAGAAAATGTATGTCACATATTTTACAATTACTGTTAGGCAGGTATTGAATTTTTTGAACTATAATATATATATATAACTATAATTATTATCTCCGTTACTGTATTACATAGTCATATTTTATCAGTTTTATGTTACAATCAGAGACAATCATTTAAAAATTATGTGATGTGATATTATATTTTATGCTTTTTTTGTAATGATACTATTTAATTAATAGTACATACCTTAAATTGTATTAAATAAAACACTTATGTTTATAATTTATATTGAATTTTAATTCAATAAAGTTTATTTTTTCTTATAAATTGTTTTATTTATAACCCTTAAAAGGTAAACCTTATGAATAACAACAATAGTTTCATAATAATTACAGAAAAAGAAATCCTTATCCAGGATACAATGTATGACTAGTAACTTCAACTTGATACACATAGAAGATAAAAAAATAATGTGAAAAACATTTTTAATATGAAACATTCAATGGGAAAGAAAGCTAACAATTTATTAAATTCTTTGTTATTTAAATGCAAACACTATAAACAAGAAATTAAGCAGTAGCCATGTGTGGCATTGATTGCAGGTTCCGTGCTATAAAATTTTATCAGTAACCCCCTTCGCATACGGATATTACACGTGGTCGCGTAAGCATAGTCGTAGGCTAATCGTTTTGTAAGTTCTCAGATGAATCAGTAGTTCACAAATGTTTTGGATTGATTTGATAATTATTTTTCCTCCAAAAGGAAAGATAGAAAAGATGAGCTTTTTTAAAGAATAGAAAAAAAATCGATCACGGGGCGGGATTCGAACCCGCCTCTTTCACGCTAATCCGGGGCGGACGCCTGACTATTTGGCCACCCGTGAGGCCAGAGCAATCTAATTTATTCAACTCAGTTTTATGTGTCTTAAGGGACGTGATCGACTTTTTTCTATTCTTTAAAAAAATATTTATTAATCATTTATTTATTTATAAAACCAAAATATCTAATTTTAAATGTAGTCTCAAAATGACATGCTCTTGGATCCTTAGATCCATCCATATATCGCAAAATATGTCATTATAAGAAGACTGTTGCTTCCTATAAGCTTTTACATAAGTAAATAACGAAGTTTTTATCGAATGACATTCAGAACACTTATAAACATGAACCTATCTATTGAAACCAGCTTCACGAATTTAATATTTGATTATAATTATTCAAGAGAGTGATATAAAAAAAAATAATAAAAAATGGCTTCCTTTTCTATACCATTGCAATTGTAATGATTGTCTCCAACGATACACTGCCACAATTACACACTACATACATATTACACTGTCACTATGTAGTAATCCGTGGTAGTATGATTATTGATTACACTTTTGCCTCATGTGCGAAGGGGGTTGATTACAAAAATAATACGTATCCCACAATTACAACACAAATAGATTTATTGAAAACTTTAACATTGTATAGACAAAAACGAAACAAAGTATAGAGATCAAGTTTTATACTTTTGTAAAAATATTATAACGTATTATTATCTGAATTTGTGAAGTTCATTCTTTCCGACAAAATTTCTTCTACAATTTTTTGAATTACTTTTCGATCTTCAATTTTGATATCCTCAGGCTTCGTTTTGTCATCATAAATTTTTCTATCTATTAGTCTTGCTATAACTTCCTCTACAATAGAATCAATATTTTGATCCGTTCGATCCTTCTTATCACTGTCTTCGTTTATTTCTACACTTACATCAGGTGTTACTTCTGTTTTATCTACACTAAAAGCTTCCTCGAGAGACTTCACAAAGTTATCTGTATCATCAATCGTAGGTTCAACAATATTTGAATTGCCTAACTGTTCTTTATCAATGATTACTTCATCTTCAATTGCTGGTACGTCCGGGATATCCCCTCGACCATCTTCTGATTTTTGTTCCTCTGTTTTAGATAATATATCATTCTCGGAAATTTCTTTGGCAACGTGCTTATGACGTCTCATTATTTCTTTTAACTTTTCTTTCGCAGACGCTACAACTTCCTTTCGAGTTTCAGATTTTATTTTTTCAATGGCTTTTTTCTTACGTTCGGATCGATTCAATACGATTTTTTCATTAACCTCTTTATTGGGTTTTTCTGTTTTGAAAAGAGATTCTTCAATTTCCTTTCGAAACAATTCAGTTTCCTCGTCATCAACGAATGTAACCGTGTTTTCAGTGGAAATATTTTCTGTCACCGTATTTTCAATTTTTTCTGCAGTTTCCAATATTTTATCCTCTTCCAATCGTTCCTCCGATTTATCAATTTCATCGTAATTTATTAAATTGATTTCTTCTTCTTTGCTGTCTGTTTCACTTAAACTGATTTCTTCAGAATCTTTATAAATATTCGTTGATAAATATGGTTGTACATCATCTCTAAAGTTGTTTCGTTCTAATATAAATAGCGCTGGTTTTGTTTTTATTTTTATAGGAGGTATGAGTCTATAATTCATTGCTATTTGAGAAAACGAGTCTATACTATCTAACACTGAATGAGTTTGAGCAAAAGCTTTAACGCTTGGTGAATATTTACTCTTAGCTTCTACGAGAAGATGAGTATAACCTTGCAGCTCCTCAGAACTCAGGGATTCATTTTTGCTGTAAGTCCACTGATCATGAATTTGAGTAAATCGCGTAACACCAGTCTGGGCCGCTAGATTGCTAATGTGAACGTGCACGTAAGGTTCGTTCCTCAATAGTTTATGGAAACTGTAACAATAAGAATAACATAATTAACAAAAATAATTACGTAATGCCGACACAAAAGCTTCAAAGAAAACAAATTATACATACCGTGTAATTGCTACTCCTCCTGGGTAGTTAGTCATGGCTACCATTACTAGAGTGGCAGTAAATACTATATTACAAATGATTATTATCATTAATCCCCAAAATAGTAATTCATATATGGGTGCTTTTGTTCGCCGAATATATCTGAAATCATATGAAAGTTGTAATTTACTGGTCGAAAATAAATTGTGCAACTAATTGCACATTTTATTTTCGACCACAAATTATAAATGAGTATGTTTAGCGTATCTACTATAAAATGTGTGAATACATTTTAACTTAAATTTCATGAAACAACTGTGATACAAAAACATTTGATCTAATTCAAACAAGGTGGGTGCGTGCAGTACATTATTGTCACTAAATATTAAGTGCGACTAATTTCTATACTCTAGAATCCTTCTCTTTACCGGATAGATCTTGTTATCTTCTTCTTCTTATATATAAAAATGAATCGCAAAATGTGTTGGTAAGCGCATAACTCGAGAACGGCTAAACCGATTTCGATAATTCTTTTTTTATTATATTCCTTGAAGTACGAGGATGGTTCTTATGTAAAGAAAACGTAAACATGTCCCACGGGCGAAGCCGGGGCGGACCGCTAGTTTCTAATAAATCATAAATTTCTTATGAATCAACATAGCCTTATTATTTATTCGTAAACATCTAATAAGTATTTTACATAATTTTCCTTACCATTATTTTAATGAAAATAGCTTGGTCGATTCCAAATTTTAAGAATTTACTGTTCAGTATCTATGGCCAACCCTCTAATTTTGTCACCCATCCAAAACTGATTGACTATACATTGAAATTGCATGCAATGCAATCAGTAGAATGTTAACATCAATGACTGCTTCACTTCACATTGTTTGATCTAGACAAATCGAAAAGCTACTTAAGTACTTAACAAATAAATAATAATGCTTTACACATATTACATTGGAACAATTATAAGATAATGGCGTGGGGCTTAGACACATAAAACCGAAAGAGTAGAATACATTCGATTGCTCTGGCGGGATCACGGGTGGCCGGTCAAAGGCCGGAATGGCTAAAGACGCGGGTTCGAATTTTTCTTCCTCATCTAATTTTTTCTAAGCTTTAAAAATTTTTAATTTATAATATAATTGTATTTAAAATGAATAAATAAATAGAGCAACTTACACATAAGAACATGTTATAGCTGATGACACGTTGAGCAGTGGGAAAACGTAAATAATAAATCTCAGCTCTTTATGGGGCAGGAATGAGAAAAGCAGTATATAAACAAATGCTGAAACACCTATAGGAACTACTCGTTTGTCTAGGTACAAGCCCACTGGGATCAAAATAATGCTTGGACCTAATCCACGAGGGAGTGCTGAGTAGAAGTACCAGAGAAATGGTGATGTCTGTACAAAGTGATTTAAGGAAATATAAAACAGAATATTATACAAGTATACAGGGTGTAATCGTTAAGTGTGCACAGGCGATTATTCCGTAACTATTGCAGATATCAAAAAACTTAAACTGATATCGAAAGCCCTTTACCTAATGAGTAAAATGACAATAACAACGTTTTAAAAATAAAACCGGTAATATGTTTATACACATACTTCTTAAAACTGATAACTGTGAACATGCATATGTATGCATGTTCACAGTTATCAGTTTATATGTATGTATGTATATGTATACATACATATAGTACACATACAGTGTGGAAATTTTCTATGGGCCCTGGCGGGAAAGTACTTGAAATACTGGAGATAGCAAATTTTGCTGAAAAGAAACATTCCTTTATTCTTCAATAACAATGAATTTTTTATGTGGTATGTGGGTAATTTGGTATGTGGCTAGCAGAAGACCCAGAATAATACATATGCTACTTCTTATACCGGAAATTCCACAGGAACGGGAACTATGCGGGTTTTTCTTACGCGTCTGGAAATCTAGCAAATACATAAATAGCTTCTTATACATATTGTAAATACACTCCTATCTTAACTTCTGCCGTCAGCACTAACTATCGTCAAAACTCATTTATTCTTCGTGTAAACAATAAATTTACCAAACTATCAAAACAGTTCGATTTTTACTTATTCTGCAGCAGTCCTTACTCCTTTAAGTGTCAGTTAGCAAATTAGTTATTTCGTCAGTTTGATGTTCGAGTTAATATGTAATTTAATAAGTGTTATTATAGTATTGATTTGATGCATTCGGTTCATGTGCGTAATAGTTCACATTTGTAATTATTACATATTATTGTTATTCTAGCCGTGAGAATCTGTAAATGGCTTATTATGATTGTATCATGTGCCTATTTTTAAGAATACAGCTATAGATTCTCCTAAAACATAAATAAATAACATAAGTATTTATTCTTCTATTGTACCAAAGGTTGTTTGGAAGGTATCACTCTAAGCGATAAGACCGCCAATTGTACTTTGTGTAAGCTATCTTTAAGTGTTTGTATTTATTTTAGTATCTTTAAGTGCAATAGAGTACATATCTTATACTAATATTATAAAGCTGAAGAGTTTGTTTGTTTGTTTGATCGCGCTAATCTCAGGAACAACTGGTCCGATTTGAAAAATTCTTTCGGTGTTAGATAGCCCATTTATCGAGAAAGGCTATAATAGACTATACAATAAAAATTAAAAATGTTTAATTCCATGATAGTTCTATTTCTAAGAGCAAATATTTTTTAGATAAATTAGGAATTAATTATCTTTAACATTGTCCGAGTCGATTTTAAGAATTTAAACAAATTTAATTTTTTTTTTAATTTTTAGTTAGTTCGATTCCCGGTCGATGCAAGTGAATTTTCTAATCTTTGAATGCAGTTCTATTTCTTTTAAAAAATAATGGAATTTTTCCCTTCAGCTAAATTTGCTACCTTCATTATTTCAAGTGCTTTCCCTCCAGGGCCCATCAAACATTTCCACACTGTATATTTGAAAAACTGGATTTCGTATCATTTAGTAGTAGCTCACTTCTAAGACGATTTTAATGAAAGGGAAAATAATATCTAGAAAACGCTACAATTTGAAAAGTCTTCATCAGTAAATTTCAAAATAGTTTCAATGTGTTATGATATAAAAAAAATAATATAGCTTCATAAAGGATACACCCCAGTCTGAGCTTTTATTCATCACGGTGTTGAACCAGAACACTTCTGCTTCAGGCCAAACCAAACGGCCCCAGAATATGGAATCAATAATAACTGTTAGAAGTACAAGACCAGCTCCAGCTGGTGCTACGATTTTCATAAGCCTGTAATTAAAAGTACATAATCAGTATTTAATTAATGATTTTTATTACAAAAATATTTTATGCAATTCAAAATTGGTCAAATAAAAAACTTCATACTTCAAGATATTTGATTAAAATTTAATAAAATGTTCACAGTTTCATCTATACATTGAATATTAAAACATTTATCTTGAAAGCCATTGGTAAATACTTAATTCCAAAACTTATTATTACAAAAATAACTTACTCAAGTATAGTGATTTTCTTGAAATATAGATCGATTATCAAAAACAGTCCAAATAGCATAGCCAGCTCTGATCTAAATATCACAATTGATGCACCAGCTGACACTATGAATTGTTTATATTTTCCTGTAAGCCAGCCATCAAATGCAAGTAAAACTGAAAGGAGAGGCATTCAGCAGTCATAACATTATTCTTTTAAAACGGTTATATCTTGTTACCTTAGTATAATACATTTTACAATGAATAATATATCCATTTTAGGTGCTAATTTGTGTGGCTCATTTCTATAAGTGCTCATTTACTATAGTTAAGTTATTGGAAGATCTATAATAAGTTACTTACCAAGGGGCAAAGCCATAATATTAGGTAATGGACGGCTCATATAGAACATAAAGTGATACTGCGACACAGTAATTGTTGTAAACCACCATGCAAACGTGTTTCCAAAAAGTTTTTGAAGGGTGCTTCGAAGGCGACTCCATGCTGCTATCACAATGAGTGCTAAAGTTAATCGTACTGGAACAAAACAAAAACAAAAGGTGTATTTCAAAAAACAATATTCATTGTGATCGTAACTATTGGAATTGACGTCAACGCTTCCATCAATATAAATACTCACCGACATACTGCGTCCAAAATTTATTTATACCGAACAAATGTAACAAAACCACAACAGGTGAAGAGAGCGCGGAAATAACGAGCGGTCCAATAAATGTTCTCGGTACAACACCCGGGAACTCATTATGATCGTACTGGAAAAAATAGATTAATAATTTTATCTCGATACGCAACTTATGAATCCAAAATTAGATATTCTCTATATCGACGTCCCCCGCGAATAATCCGGTAATGACCTATTACGGGGTTCTTCATGTTATGCGTTTTTCGGCATCTAGAAGTTAAAATACACCATGTAAATTTTTTTCAGAATTTTTCTATCTTTATTTACGAAGATATAAAAAATTACGCGTATATTCCATAAAATAACATTAAAATGTATTTGAAACGAATAATATGGTTTTAGATCTTTACGAAAAATAATATCAATATGATTTGACAGTAAACGTTGTTACGATATTATTCAGGTAAAAAGTTTTCTACATTATTTAATTAAGTGCTAGTACAGGGTTATTCGGGGTTTTATTAAGAAATCGATTTCCCGTTACTTTTATTATGGAGTGCAAGTATGCAAGGTATTTTTTTAAACACTCTTTCTATTACTGAGCAAATGATTTACACAGCCTTAGAAAAAATTAAAAGAGATGAAAGTTTGATAGATAAACGAGGCAGGCATCAGAATAGACCATATCGAAACCTTCATCTTCATCTTCATTAGATGCTGGTCGTCTGACTCAGTTTCTCCCTGCTGCCCAAAATAAGCCCCCATCAGTATGGCTTCATGCCACAGAGGAGCACCGAGGACGCCCTCTATAGACTAGGTAGCCACATCAGAAATAAGAGGGAGGAGAAGAAGATTTCTGTTGTGGTATCTCTAGACATAGAGGGAGCCTTCGACAGCGCCTGGTGGCCAGCCATAAAGGTGCGGTTGGCCGAAGTTGGGTGTCTGGGGAACGTAAGGCGGGTGATCAGCAGATACCTGAGTGGAAGAGGTGTGAAAGTTAGGTATGCGGGTGTGGAAGTGAGTAGAGAGACCAACAAGGGGCGCGTGCAGGGTTCCATAGATGGGCCGCTCCTGTAGGACCACCTCTTGCTGGATCCTCTGCTGTGGATGTTAGAGGAGATGGATGTGTTTTGTCAGGCTTTTGCCGACGACATTGTGCTAGTGTTTGATGGAGATACTGCTTTAGAAGTAGAGACGAAGGCAAACTGCACATTGAGGAAAATTGACGAATGGGGTGGGGTGAGAAATAAACTAAAATTCGCGCCACACAAGACATGTGCCCTGCTCTCGACACGAAAATTAAAATTTGACAGGCCACGACTTGTAATGGGTAGTGTGGACATCCAATATTTCGAAAGTATTAAGATACTGGGCCTTACTATTGATGGCGGCCTGACATTCAACGCCCATGTCGGGAGCGTTTGCAAAAAGGCAATCGCCCGTTATAAGCTATTAGCAAGAGCAGCTAAAGTAAGTCGGGGGCTTAACCCCCAAGTAGTTAAGACTATATATATCGCAGTTATATAACCGACTATAATATTGTATGCATCAGCAGCGTGGGCACCAAAAGCGGAAAAGATGGGGGTCCAAAAGAGGCTTAACACCGTTCAACGGGGTTTTGCCCAGAAGATCTGCAGAGCATATCGGACTGTCTCCCTGAACTCTGCGATGCTGTTGGCTGGGATTCTCCCTCTTGACCTCAGAATACTCGAAGCTTCGAGGCTTTATGAGGTCAAGAGGGGTGTGTCGCACCCGGCGGTGTTGAGGGACAGGGAGATGGAACGAATGGCACCCGCGATACGGACCCACATACGGCAGAGCAGGTAGAGCTGGGGTTTGGGTTTGGCCTATGCCGACGTGGTTAACAGCCACGTCTTCAGGGTCTATAGGAACGGAAGCAAGATTGCGGCCGTCGAGTCGGAGTCGCCCTTTCCGGAAACCGGATTACGATCTTTGTCCTGTTTCATTCGTCAAGCGTATTTTGAGACAGGATACGATCAGCGAATGGGATAGGAGATACGATGTAGGAGGAACGGCCGGAGTCACGAAGGCCTTTTCCCAGGCGCTGCTGTGGTTATACAAGGTAGTCGCGAAAAAGACATCACACACCACACCACACAAGTACTGACTGGTCACGGCGGATTCGCCTTCTGTGAGGTTCTGATGAGGATTCTGATTACATTTTTAACTGTAATAGGACCATAGTATAATTTTCATGATTGTGTAATCATGTGTAATAGTCGTGTTTTCAGTGCAGTGTCTATTTTCTATGATAATAATAACTATCGTGTTTTGTGAAACAATCCAAAGTTGTTTCATTTACTAAAATGTCCTGTATTTCATAAAACATACTATAATAATCATCAAATAATACTTAAGTAAACTATTCGAATAAACAGTAATAGTTATAACAATAAAATGTACGTTACTGTTAAACAATCGAATAACCAAATAATAGATTATTACAAATGTTCAGTATACAAAACAAATAACACGAATATTAGCGCAACAAGATTTTACTGTTGCCGTCGAAAATATAAATTTACACGAACAATATCGTAAGTGACATTACTGACCAGAGCTTGACCTACACTAGTATAGTAAAATGAATCCAGCTAAATTATAAGGAAGCCCTTGGGACTACTTAAATTTTGTTGAAATATCCAGATAGCTGAAAAAATTAGCTTCCATATGCGATATTAAAAGTCTCTGATACTTGTTGTTTAATGGAGTTATTAAGGAAAAATGGTTTTTTATTTTTCCTGAACATTTACACTTTTACGATTACCGGATTATTCGCGGGGGGCGTCGATATACCTCCGACAGGTTAAAGCGGTGATACAAAATATCGTGAAATGCTTGTATGTTAAAACTTTCTTCAACTTTAGTGAATGGACACAAAAGAACGTGTAAACTAGACACAATATATATTAATTGCACCATTTCTTTTAGTTAAAAAAAATCTTAATTCCTCGATAAATATTAACCCATCATACACATCGTCACATTATTTTAAGAGGTGTCAAAATATTTATAACAATCAGCTGTCGGCTGGATTATGACACAGTCAAAACTGAAATGTCATATTAAAATTTTTACACAGATACAAAATTATTTAGATTTTCATCACCTCTTCATCACTAATATAAAAAATCAATCGAATATTAGTACCAAATATGTATTGCCCTAAGGTATTCCCGTTTATAGAATCATAATGTTATATTTTATTCTATTGAAATCGTGAATATAGGATGAGTATAAATGAATAATATAATAAAAGCAAATTATAGATAAATGTCTAATTTCTGAATGTATCCGAACGTTGCTTTGACAAGTATCGTCAACAATGGAGGAACATTACTTGCTCTGTGGGAGGAACGGATTCTTTGACATTTCAAAGGCAGTGTTCGTTTTCTGATACGAAAATATCAATAAATAATAATGATCAATATCTCAAACAAAACAATAGTTGCGACAATATTATAACAATATTTCGCTCCTTATTCAAACAAAACTTTAAGAATGTGTGATGTTTGTTCGGAGTTTTCACAGCTTTTAGTCAACTGTAAGGAACATTGTTTCGAAATTTTGTGGTTTATTCACTTTGCACAATATTATTTTGTGTATATCGACTTCAAAATAATCCTATTGGTATCAAATTGAACCGGTATGAAGAACTGTGAAGGTTTTTATTTATATTTTTCTTAATTTTAGGCGAAACGCGACTAACCGACGATGTGTCCCAATATCCCTCAATAAGTCAGACTGAGCTTGAAACAGTATTAAATTACATTCTTTCCTGGCCACAGAGGTAATTACGTCTATTTGTTTACATTTCGAAAAGTATTTTATATTTTATAAAATTACGTTTCTTTAGAATACCGAAGTAAAACTTTTACACACGTTTTATTTGCAATTATTTTCATCTTCATATTTTGTGTATTTTGCAGGCAATGCATGTGTTGTTACCGTGACGTTAAAAATTTTGAAAGATTTAATCTTGTTGTTCAAAGTATTATTTGTCTTTCCGTATTTCAACTGAAATTACTTAAAGATGAATTAATTGCTGCATCAGTGAATCCACCAAATAATACATCAGATACCAGTCAAGAGATACCAAAGGATGAAAAGAATAGCTCAACAAAGAATGATGAGAGTGATGAGAAATCAGAGGGTGATTTAAAACAGGAGAGTACAAAAAAAGCAGAGCCCAGCGAACAGAGTTCTAGTGATGTAGCTAAAACGGAAAAGTTATCCACAAGTACAGAAAATGAGCCATGGCCCATACAGCAGAGAGAAAAACTTTTACACATTGTGTCTAAAGTTTTTCTTCATAACTTTCCATTGTACATAGCTTGCAAACACTCCACTTTGAGTAGACTCGATGATCTCTCCGCTCAAGAAATATCAAATCTAAGCTCATATTGTGACCTACATGATACTGAAATACCACCATATTTATTGAGAAATGTAAATTTATTTTGTAAATTGGGTGGGGTGTGTGCGATGACAGCTGTGTTTGAACATGCCACAGCGAGTACTCTACCACTGTCTATGGCACATGCAATTGTAGCGGCAGTAGGAAATTTGAAACTGTGGTTGAATTTTAGAGCTGTAGCACAACAGTTCATGCCTCTCCGTAGTAAAATACTCAAATACATGTGCAGCTTAGAGGATAAGGACTTGAGAGTCCCTGCAGTCAAATCAATGGCGGGTGAGTTGCTTTTATAAATTATCATATTATACTTGGCATTATACAAGTAAATTGTTATCGAAAATATTATTTTTTCACTTTGTTTATTGAATCTATAACTCAATTCTAAATACTAACTTATTTAGTTACTAGTTACTAGTTACTACTATTTAGTACTAACTTACTTAATATTGGATGTAAAACATTAAATGCATTTAAAAACCAATGTATTTCTCTCCTAGACTTCATGTGGGGTGCAGCTAAAGAGCCTCTAGACTCACCGCTTGCCTTTGACGAAGATGGGCTCGCACTGGCTTTCAAATACTTCAATAGCAGTACATTAACCATGAGGCTAGCTGGTATAGCCCAGATCAATGCTCATATAGCTGCGCACAATGAGCTGTGTGCAGGAGAATCAGCAGCTGACGCAGAGGTAGCTGGACAGCAATTGGCTGCATGGCTGTCATTCAATAACATCATTGAACATTTGTTTGGGCCAAATTTGCATGTTGAGGTAAGGAGATAAGTCAATATTAATTCAAAATTGTTTTCAATGTTCTATACGTATGACATTGAATATTGAGTTAAATTGTTACAGTTACATAATTTTATTTTACATATTGTTAATTTCTTCATGATCAGTTTGAGTAAATCCATTGCACTTAAGTCTAGTGCCTCGTCTATGCATGTGCTTACAATTTTAAAAGTAGAAATGTTTCTAGGTTATCAAACAGTCCCACATGATCCTCAAATTCCTAGCAGTGGAGGGACAAGTTACCTCCGAACATGTTGAGCTTGTGTGGGCGGCAGCTCAGCTAAAGCACTGTGGACGGCAAGTGTATGACCTCCTGCCGGGATTCATTAGAGCTTTATCTCCAAAACCATGTGCCCATCTCTATAGCCTCCTGTGTTCTTTACCACCTAAGGAACATACTGAGCAGGTGAATAAATTTAGTAGTTTATGTGACTTGCATGAAATTTTCAACTACCCTAAAAAATTAATTTAACCTAAAACTTTCAATCTCAGAATGTTTTGATAAATTCCTCACAGATTATTTTTTAGTTTCAGTGCGATATATAAGACAATTCACTTTTCAGACATATTACTTTTTGCTAGTTTAAATCATGTATAATGGCACGTGATTTGTAAAAATAACTTTTAAGCAAAGTGTTAGTGGGCCTAAAAAAATCTACGTGTACAAAAACTTCATGCGTGAACTCCTCTCACTGCGCCAAAAACGTGTCAAGCTACATACCAACAATTATGTGCAACCAGAACGTTAAAACAATTTATTTTATGTGACGTACATTGCTTTCTAGTCAACACTAGCTCAAATTATCACATAAATGTATTTCCAGAGTCTCTACCTAGCGTCCGCACTAATGCGTGCGATGTGGACGCGCGGTCGCGGCGCGGGCAGCCCGGCGGGGGAACCGCCGCGTTTACCCCCACCCGCGTGCAAACCGCACCGCTCCTCGTCTGAAGCTAGCGTTAGTATGGACCAGACGAATTCGGATGATGATCCTGTGAGTTATTGCTCTTTTATTATTAAAAAAAGAAAACTATAATTAGTTAATTTTATTTAAAGATCCTTAGAAAGTTGGTATTGAAAATGGTACCTAAATAATGTAATAAGAAAATATTACATTATTTAAGTACATCATGTCCGAAACATACACCTCACAGTACAGCACATATACACTAATACATATTATAAAGAGGAAAACTTTGTTTGTTTGTTTGATTGTAATGAATAGGCTCATAAACTACTGGACCGATTTTAAAAATTCTTTCACCATTCGAAAGCTACATTATCCACGAGTAATATAGGATAGGTTTTATCCCGGAAATTCCACGGGAACGGGAACTATGCGAGTTTTTCTTTGAAACCGCGGGCGGAGCCGCCGGCGGAAAGCTAGCAATATTTTGATATCAGTATACTTTTTTCTGAAAGAAATTATAGTAGAGCCATTTTAATAGGCAACATTTGACAGTTCAACAAAATTCAACAACGTAACCTAGTAACGACAACATAGAATAACATGATATTTCTTTCTGTTAGATCTGCACATTTGCTTAACTTTTTTCAATAACGATTACATATTTATAATAATAATGACCGAAACAAGTAATTTTAAGATTTCATTTTACTGATGAACCATTCTAAACATAATAAACAATTTCTGAATTGAAGAACTGACGTCGCTACAATTTTGTGTCAATAAACCTTTTTTATTTTTAAATACCAGAGATGTTACTCTAAAAATCGAGATCTGACGTCTAGAATCGAATGCATTGATTACTTGTGAACAAAAATCATCATAAATTAATAAATTCGATTTACAAATGTTTCAAATCCGTATCGATTAATTCACTTTAATCGATGTTTTTAAGCAGGTTACCTCTCTTCGAAGATAAAATTGATAGACGTCAAATGTTGCCTATTAAATTGGCTCGACAATAGTTCCATGATGCATAGTTAATTGAAAAAAAATCAACCCTATTTGCCACTTTAGTGTGAAGAGCTGAGCACATCTGGAGAAGAGGCTGGCCCCACGCCACGAAAGCAAAGCAAGCATCAGCGTGAGTTAACAGGTAATATTTAAAGAATCTATACTAATATTATAAAGCTGAAGAGTTTGTTTGTTGTTTGTTTGAACGCGCTAATCTTGGGAACTACTGGTCCGATTTGAATTGTTAGATAGCCCATTTATCGAGGAAGGCTATAGGCTATATATCATCACGCTAATACCAACAAGAGCGGAGCCAAGCGGGCTAAACCGCGCGGCTAGTGCTTAAATAAATACCTATTAAACAAAAAACTAATTTTAAATTTAATAATATTTATTTTTAATTTTAGCTGAACAAATCGAATGGCTTCGCGAGGGTGAAGAACTTACCAAAAAGGAGTGCACAACACTTAAATCGTGTCAAAAGTGAGTAATAGTTTTACAGACATATAGAAATACAATTAATAGCCACAATACAATGTATCATATTCATTGCATTGTTTTAACTTTTACAACAGTTTTTGACTTGATTTGATATTAGAGAATAATTTTGATTATTGCGTTATGTCACAGAATAATAACTAGTGTTATGTTTACGTGTTTTCTTGCGATCAAATGAGTCGCTCCTGTAAACTTTATAGTACATAGATTTTTTTCACATTGCATAATTGTCATTATTTTATTTACGTATACGATAAAATGATCATTTCATTGACTGATTATTGATAGTATTTACGACTATTTTCTCAAACAAATTAATAATTACGAATAACAGACGCAACAAGCGCGCCGGCAGTAGCGGCAGTGCAAGCAGTGGTCCTGAAGAATTATTGCGGCCGCGTAAGAAGAAACTGTATAAGAAACGGCACAAGCCCGGCAAGCCCAGGCATTTCCGTGAGTGCATGGTCCATACAGTTCATAAAATATGAATTTTATTTATTGTTAACATTTCCCAAAAAATGTTTTTAAAGTTGTAATAAGTACCTATATGTTGTACAGAATTCGTAATGGCAAGTCAGGTAATTGCCCGACTCGTGAACTACTTACGAGCGAGTGTGATGAAATATGTTTTGTGCGTGATAATGAAAGAACGCGACTTTTAAATAGTTTTAAAATAAATGGTTGGTTTATACGTAGACAAGTTAAACCATAAACAGTAAAGTATAACCTTTAATTCATTTTCCCCAAAATATTAGCGTAAGTTTTTACGATCACAATCAAGTTAAGGTTTTTGTTACCAAGTTAATAAGTATAACATATTTAAGTTAATGGAAAAAGCTTTATTTTTTATTATATCGAATATATTGTCAAATAGCAGCACAACTAAAAACTGCGGAGCTCGCGGAGTCAGTGTCGGAAGTCGAGGAAGAGTCGTCTGGAAGCGATACAGCGCACTGCCAATTGCTATGCGATAATGTTGATGCAAGGTTAGTGATATTCTTCACTTAAAAAACTGTTTATGATAAACTTTTGCAAGTTAATATTGATTAGCTATTTGAAATCATGACCGCCTCCTTGGTACAGTGGTTGACGCGTGTGCGTAGCACCGAGGGGTCCTGGGTTCGATTCCCGGTGGAGACGAAGAAAAAAAAATGTCTCGGTCTGGTAGGACACAGAAGGCTGATCACCTCCTTGTCCCTAAAGAAAATCGATCAGTGAAACAGATGTATAATGCATCTGCCCCTTACCCCACTTGGGGACATGGGACTTCACTTTTTATTTGAAATCATAAATTTATTCCTTCATTACAGATGTTTGTTTGTTCAAGTTGGTCTCCTAAAGCTAGCCTAACTTTTCATCGATAGAATATTTATTTATTTCAGTTCTCTATTAATATTATTTAACATGGGCATTGGACAGGTTTCGATTGCTAATTAAACCAAGAAAAAATGATTCTACGTTTTTTTTCTGATTCATCTAACTAACCAAAAATACTAGACAGTAAAGTTTTTACTATCATTTTATATGCTTTGAGACATAATATGTTTTTAAGTATATTTTATATGCTTCGTTTAGGAGATTGATGGAACTCCGTCTCCTGGAGAGCTCATTTTATATGCTTTGATTTTTGAGACATAATATGTTTTTAAGAACATTTTATATGCTTCGTTTAGGAGATTGATGGAACTCCGTCTCCTGGAGAGTTACAAGCGGCGTTCAGAAGAGGAGGGTAGTGCGTCATCAGCCGTGTCACCGCACTCGCACCGTCTGCCAGATCTCGATGAAGATGACTCCGCGTGTGAGGAGGAGCTGGCTAGACTTGCAGCTCAGGTATGTGGTAGAGTCGTAACCGTTCCCGCAGTTCCGTCCCAAGGCAGCGTGATGGAACAGAGTGGGGTTTTAGTCGGTAGATATCCGACATAACCACGGCTCCATCCCCGGGAGCCGGGGGTATCTAAGAAGATTTCCCCACTATAAAAAAAAAGGTATGTTATGAATTTTGAAGATGTGCTGCTCATTTGTGGTGATAACCATTATGCTGCTAATTTGTGTTTTACTGAGCGAATAATTACGTTATATGGAAATCAATTACCACAGATCATATTCAGCAAGAAACTGGTTTGATTTTGGTTAGCAATTGGTGTTGAGTATTTTTATAATATATAGGGGGGCACCCTGTATATTGGATGTATATTTGACGGTGTACTAAGCGAAATGGAACTTATAGTTTTGCATACACTAATTGCGTAAAAACAAAGTAGTAGTAGTAGTAGTTAGCAGTTCAATAAAATTTTACTCGATGTCATCTCTAGCTTCGCGCAGTTAACATTTACCGCGCGATTATCTCATATAAAAGAATAGTTTGAATGTCTCATAAAAAATTTACGCACACAACTGCAGTAAACAAAATCAAAACAATACTTCGCGTTGTGTGCGTGTCATCACACAAAAATATGAGAGCGACTATTCGTTCGCACACTAGTTTGTAAGTGACGTACGTATACAGCACCGCTACAGCTTGTTCTTTTTTTGGGCATATTGCTGCGACACCGGCCCCGCCCCCTAACCATATCTCCCTTTAGTTTCTGTGATCTGTGGTTGATACATACGGGATACACGTTTTCAGGCGCAGTGCATCCCCGAGTACGGCGCGGGCGCGCTGGCGCTGGGCGTGGCGGCGGGCGGCGCGCTGCCCTTCAGCGTGGACGACGTGTGCCGCCCCGGGAACACGCTGCTGTGGGACCTGCTGCAGGACGGCGCTATCGTATGTATACCTGCCGATACAGAACACGCTCCTTGTGTAAATACGCTCAAACATTGAATATAACTGAATGAAAATAGCTCATAATTAGTGGTGTTCATAGTAAAAAAAGACGGGTTGCACTCCGGAGTGCCGGCAGAAGCGAAAACGAGCGTAAGAGAGAGGGGATAGCTGTCTACTCTCCATCCGTCTTACGCTTTTTCGATCAGGTCACGTGTCCTGACGCGAGTTTAAGATTTTATACCCATTATTACAGAAAAAGTGCTCAACGCCGCTAAAGAAGTTTTCACTTCAAAAAAAAGTTGAGAAATTCTTGGTATTGCTCGTATGAAAATGATATATTGTGACGATATACTACATATTATGTGAAATTTGTGTTGCACGCTTTGAGACCACCACGCGTTTGGCCTATGAAGAAAATTCATGAACATTAACTGTGTGACCATAGCACGGCGAACAAAATTTTATTAATTGAAACATTTTTAAATTGTGATACAAAAATTGTTCTTAAATTTCAATTTCGTGTTTATAACACAATAATTTCTTATCCGATCAAGAAAGAAGAAACCGATCAAGAAACTTCCCTTCTTATATGTATAACGAAAATGTAATACAAAATTATCATTTCAGGAACAACTCGGGGAAGGTCTTGCGTTGGAGGCTGAAAAAGCTCTGTGTGCTCTGTTGTGCTTCAGCACAGATAAATTTATTAGAATTAAGTTCATAGAAGGCTGTCTTGACAACCTCGCGAATCACAGGTATGAATTTAAGTTCATATGTTTAGTAATAAATTGGGTTAATACTTACTTTTAAGGCATATTTTACTGAATTGTGATGTTTTTTTAGGTCTGTTGCTGTTTCTCTTCGTCTATTGCCGAAGTTGTTTTCGTCTTTTCAACAATTACGTGGAATGGATATGCATCAGGTAAGATATGCTAACTTTGACTGTATAGAAGCGAAAATATATTTTAAAGTATGCTATTTTAAATTTACAAAAAGATTTAAATTCCGTTTTAAAATGTTGAGTCACAATCAATTTAAATAAAATAACTTTATATTCTAAACCTGTCTCTTAGTTTTTTGTTTTATAAATTATAATACTTCTTACCTAATTTTCATATTTCCCGAAAACTAGGTGGTAATGTGGGCGGAGCGCGAGCGCGGCATGATGCGCTTGTTCCTTGAGGACTTGCGGCACTACGTCAAGCAGCGAGCCAGTGCAAGTGCGAGCGCTAGCGCCAGTGGTAGCGTGAGTGGTGCAAGCGAGGCACAGCACTACGCGCATATCACTGAGTTGACTGTGCGATTGCACTTTCTGACCGCTATCTTCTCGCCGGTCGGATCGCCGCATCATTTTAGGTGTGTAATGTTATAGACAGTTTAATTTAATAATTTTAAGAATAATATTAATTATTATTTCATTTTTGTAAAGATTGTATAGTGTATACGCATTTATACATAGGTACTTAAAATATATATTCCTAATTTTTCAATTTATTATTCTATTTTTTCAAGTTTACGGAAAAATCTTTAGAGATAACGATTATAAGTTTTTCTTTAAAGAAAAGTCAAAATTTCCTCTTCAAAATCAAGACTTACAATGGCGATAATTAATTATTTAAACTTATATAAAATATTATTTTTCCAGACTGACAGTAGAGCAAGTGGAGGAGCTCTGGCAATGTCTAGTAGTTGAAGGTACCAGTGAATGTGCCGACTGCCTGTACTCGTGGCTGCTGTCGCACACCAAGACGCCCGATCAACACGCGCTTGGGTTGGATGCGCTAAGATTCTTGTATGTGGAAAAGATGCCCACTCTTGATCCAGAGGTATGATGATTTGTGATTTTGTTTTTACTCAGTGTTGAAGATTACTGATTATATTATTTATGTCAAACAAATAAAATGTAGGTGCAAATACTGCCGAAGCAATCCTTAATTCAATAAAAAAATATGTATATTTCATTATTCCCCATCGACTTTTTATTAATGTAATGAATTCGAAATCTAATAAATTGGTCTAATATATAAAGTTCTCAGCATACATTTGAACAAAAAAAAAAAACTCGAAGTGAAAACTTCATCCTTTTTTTTGATGTTGATTAAAATCACTTTCACTTCGCAGACGATAAGCATAATGGGGCTCAGCCTGTACCAGCAACTCTGCAACTTGGCGCGCATGGCGCTGGGCGCGGGCGACTCGCACCCGCACCACGCGCACCACGCGCACCACCCGCACACGCTGGCCATGGACCACCTGTGGAAGATCGCGCTGCGGGCCAACAGCACTGGTGAGCTAGTGTTGTGTGCAGACGGTACAAGTAGTATGTGGTGTACCGGCAGCTGGGCAACTTGGTGCGCGGCGCGGGTGTCACGGACCCGCATCAGCCAAACATATACACACTATAATAAATTATATTGAAAAAAAAATCCAGTCTGATGAGATATTTTTTTATAAAAGACGCATCCATTTTCACAAATTATTGCGTATATAGCTTTAAAATTTATTGCACATGTGATAAAAATATTTTTTTTACAGATGTATCAATGGGTGCGATCCAGTACTTGAACAGCTATTATATGGGGCAGCAATTACAGCAAGAAGATGATTTTGTGTCAAAGTGCATGTTTCACTTATCGTCTGCGGCTGAGAGGCTCATTACTAAAAGTCAAGATGGCGAGGGTACATCGAACCAGGATATAAAATGTGATGATACGAAAGAAGAAAAGACGACCGATAAACAGAATATTTATGAACATATGACTGAAGAGGCGGCTCTGCAATGTATACAGAGGGCATTACTATTGTTGAAGACTCACTTGGATACTTTTAAAAGAAGGTATGATATATTACAGCATCTAAAATTATTAAAAAAAAGATCGATATAGAACTTATTATTTAGTTTTTCAGTTGAATTAGAAATAAATTTACCACATAATATTTCTATTATAAAAAATATTGAGTTCTCAGTGCAATTACGGTGTAAGCACGTCGTATCACGTGATCGCAGCACTCGTTTCATGGTGCAGCACGCGGCTAACGTTTGTGTATGTTGGTACAGATACGCGTACCACCTGCGGCGCTGGGCGCTGGCGGAGTCGGGCGCGTGGGAGGGCGGGGCGGCGGGGGGCGCGGGCAGCGTGCGCGTCACGCTGCAGCCGGCCGGCGCGGGCCCGCGCGCGCTGCTCACGCTGCACCACTCCGACCTGGTGGCGCACCTGCGCGCGCACGTGCACGTCTGGTGGGAGAAGCAGGTGCGCTGCCTGCTCAACTGATACATCGTGACTGCATTTTTTTTATGAATTTTATTTAGCTCTTTTTAGCGGCCGAAATTATAAATATACGTTCCGAAAGGCAAGTATGAAGTCCTATTTTTCTTCTGCAAACAAAAGTTATTAATAACGAACCCTTTTATTTTGCAGATTCAAGGCGAGGAAGCCGTAACGGCTCTATCGACGGATGGACCTCTGAGAATGATAACTCAAGGGCAAGAACTCACGATTGACTATGATGAACGTACTCTGTATGATATGGGGTTTAAAGATAATCAGGTAAAATAAGTTTTATACAATTTTTTTATGCTTTTTGCACTTTGGTGCTGATCGTTTTTTTATTATCAATTTATTTTGTACATAGAAATGTATGAAAATCAGTCGAAAGCTCTCGTATATAATTCTAAACAAAAAAAAAAGACGTGTGGCACTCGGGAACTGCCGCGGTAAAGCTATTGCATGCCTTCAAGCCACACCTCCGTGCCCGTCCCCGTGGGGTGGGGGGAAGGGTTTCGTTACGGAATTTCTGCATTCGGTCCCCGCGCTCAAGGCCCGCGATAGAAGCTATGCAATAGCTTAATAAAACATACGTATCCCACAGTTGGTGTTCGTGTCGGTGGGCGTGGGCGGGCGCAGCGCGTGGGCGGAGTGGCCGTCCGCGCAGCCGGCGCCGGCGCGCGCGCGGCTGCCCACGCACCTGCTGCTCGACCCCACCTACTTCCACCACCTGTTCACGCTGATGCAGGCGCTCGGCCAGATGAAGGAGCCGGCCGCTAACGGGGTGAGCATTGTCACGTGTTTTAGCTAGTACCGTGTCGGTGGGCGTCACTTCAATAAAGATGTTGAGACAATGTTGGGTGGTTGAATCATTAAAAAGCAACATTGGGACGTATAACTTCTAATTAAATCTACCTTGAAAACAGACATATTATTATGTTAATAACAAATAAATTACATTCCCCAAATTTTATTTCAATTTGATTTGTATTAATGTCTTAATCTGAGTTTGTTGTCTTCAGAACTACTAACTATTATTTTGAAAGTAGAAGCATTAAGTAAGAACGAAAGAATAAGTATATTTCTTCTGTTTAGGAACTCATGGCCCATACAAAAGCACAACTACTATCACGTCGCGTATGGGACATTCTACAAGCGGTTCCACTAAATCCTACGCTTTTGGAAGCATTTCAAAATCCTTCCGAAAATAAGCTGCCTGAGCTCTTGGATCCAATGAGTCCGCAAAAACTCATGTATTCCTTACATATTATCGATAAGTTGAGCTCAAATAATGGCAACCCAAACGTGAAGGAAAGTTCTGGAATAATCACTGGAACTTTGGAAAAAGCCGAAGAGAAAGTTGTTGTTGAAAATTGGAATGAACTGTTCATAAAGAAAGGCGGTCTGAGGTTGCTGTATGATATTATGATGTCTGGTAAGTTAATTATTATTTATGTCACATATATTCTGATTTAATTTAACTACCTACTTACATTCTAAAGTTTGATCCCTTTTATGTTGACAAAAAAAATGTGTTAAGAAATAAAAATATTTTTGGAAATTAATTTCTAAAGCTACTCTAATGTCTTTAGGTGTATTACAACGAAGTGATGACAGTGAATGGCGACAGGATTGCCTCGCGTTGTTACTGCAGCTTTTATGTCGCATCGGCACATTACCTTGTGCTGAAGCTGGTCAAACACCAAAATTACATCCGGTAAGTTATATTCTAATAATTATATCCTTTTGGCTCATAAATTTGCAAAATGTGATGCAAAAAAAATATAGTAATAATCAAAATGTGTTAAAAATAACAATTTCAATGTTAAAAAATGGAGGTTGAATTTTAATAAATGAACTTAAATTTTAATATAATGTTTTAGGCATTGCTCTCTCTGATGAGTGTAGAAGAGACAACGGACAGGCTAATATCCATTTTGTGCGAGGCTGCTACTGCTAAGGAACCTGTTACATACAAAACAGGATTTTGGGGACGGGCACAGGTATGCATAAACGCATTTTTTGACAGATTGACGAAAATTGTATGGGCTGATTCTATGTTCATTATTATAAATAAAAAAATGAAACAATTATTTTTTGATAAAAATCGTAATTATGTAAACGTTATAAGAATTGCACCTTTTATTTAACCCATTGAGCCCCGAACGGCCCGATCGGGCCACGACACAATAGATTTTCTATTGTGTCTGTGATTCCGGGGCCTGAGTTATTAAATCAATAGCTTTCAAAAATGGTTATTTTTATTATGAACAGTGAACTATTTAATTTACCACGTGCAGGTGGTCCAACACGCTATGCGTATGTGCGTGGTGTGGGCGCGCGGTGGTGGTGAAGCTGCTGCGTTAGCTTGGGCGCTGAGAAAAGCGGCGCCGAGATTGTTGCTCGATGATGCTGATCCGGCGGTAAGTTTGTTACTTTTAACTAGCTTGTTAAGCTATTGGATAGCTTCTATCGCGGGCCTTGAGCACGGGGACCGAATCCAGAAATTCCGTAACGAAAAAACCTCACGCTCCCCACTCCGACGGGCGTGGAGGTATGGCTTGAAGACATGCTATGCAATAGCTTTACCGCGGCAGTCCTCGAGTGCCACACGTCTTTTTTAATTAAAAAAAATTATAATAGAGGGATGTATAGGGATAGGCTGGTTTGCTTTAGAAACGTACACGTTATCAACCAAAATTTCATAGATATAAATTGCAATGGAATACTGTTATCATATTTTGGACAATATAACATGATTTACTCTTACAAATTCGAGACAAAACATAGATTGTTTTGGTTTGATAAATAGTTTTTACCATTGTGTAAAGTTTGAAGATATTAGATACTATTATCTAATCTATATAAGTTATTCTTGTTTATAAATAGCAAAACTTTACTCGAATCTATGTATTTTTCGCAGGTACGTCGCGAAGCCGGCAGTGCATTGTACCGGTTATGTGCGGGCGGCGAAGTATCAGTTTTAGCGCCACTTTTGCAATTACTTCTACAGCACCTACCAAGGGCAGCTGATATGCGACCTCATCACCATCACCACCATCATCATCATGAGGTGATACTTAGTTACAAAGTTACCTTAGTATTAACGATTTAAGTTATGTTACCATAAATCCTATATTTATTTTTAAACTTTGGTTTACCAGCAAAGTTAACTATAGAAATAGTTTCTTCTCTGAAGATTTCAGTCATCTATAAAATTTTATGTGCTCAAGTTTTTGTTAAAATGTTTAAGGTTGTTCACCATCACGCGGAAGAAGGCAAAGAACCATACGGACCAGCGTGTCGTGATTATTTCTGGCTAGTTTGTAGATTGATAGATGGATTACCAGAAGACTTCTTTAAAGGTATATTTTGCCTATTTTCAGAAAATTCAATTTGTAAAATTTCCCAGTATAATTTGACTTTTATACTTTTATTAATCCTGCAGAAGGTGCATTATCTGAAGATAGCGGAGCCCCAGATCTCAATGAATTATGTGAACAAATCAGTTGTTCGCTTGAAAAGAGGGAAATAATAGAAAAGCGTTCAGAACCATGCACGCCAGATGACGGACTATATGGACAATTGAGTTTACTCACACATCTGCTGAAACACCCTCTAACATTCAAAACTTCCGAACAGGGTACTAGGACATTAGAAATGGTAAGTGATAAGATTAATTTAAATGTTTCAAAATACTAAGATTACAAAAAGGGAAAAATTCGATCCAAACATTTCAGAAGTCATTTTGTTTAATTTAAAGACATTTTAATTACTTAACTATTTATTTTTTTGTTATTTTAGGTGTTTGGCTTTCTATTCGATGTACCGAACCCGTCACAACGCAATTTACCAAAGTGCAAGTCGCAGAAATCTCGTGCTGCGGCGTACGATTTGCTTGTAGAGTTGGTTCGCGGTGCTCCCGATAACTATATGGTGCTTTATCAGAAACTCATGGAACATCATAAACCAGGTAAGAGTTGCAAATGTTTTCATTTATGTAAGATTGTTTTGTCTTATTGTTCTATGTGCAAATTCTTTGATATAATATGAATTGTGAATATTGAATCTATGGTAGCTTTGCTAAGGACAATATGAGTAACTTGTCTGAAAGAGAAGTACCCAGTAGGCCAGGATTTGCGTCAAACGCAAATTTGATAGCTAACGAACTACCACTAACATAACTTGTTTTCTTTGAATCTAGTTGACATATTTAATGAAAACAATCAGGTCCAGCATCTTCATACCCGTGGGACTACTGGCCAGCGGAAGAGTCGCGGTCGGAGTGCGGCTACGTGGGGCTAACCAACCTGGGCGCCACGTGCTACATGGCGTCGTGCATGCAGCACCTGTTCATGATGCCGCAGGCCCGCGCGGCGCTGCTGCGTGCCGACCCGCAGCACAGCCGCCACGCTGCCACGCTGCATGAGATGCAGCGCATGTTCGCTTATCTGATGGTATGTGCCGCCTGTAATTGATCATTTTTCTTTATCACTACATAGTATAAAACAAAGTCGCTTTCTCTGTCCCTATGTCCCTATGTATGCTTAAATCTTTAAAACTACGCAACGGATTTTGATGCGGTTTTTTTTAATAGATAGAGTGATTCAAGAGGAAGTTTTTAGTATATAATTTATTATGTTTTAGACAAAGAGGGCGAAGCCGCGGGCGGAAAGCTAGTTGCTAATATACAAGAGAAAAAAAAAACAATTTGTTAACTTAAAGATAGCTTAATCATTGGCCATTGGCGGTCTTAGCGCTTTAAAGCGATTTCTTCCAGACATTGATTGTATTTAACTAAATAATAAAACAAAAATTGACACTGGATAATAATCCAGAGGTTGCGCGAACACCCTGTGATGGATAGTGCCGTTAAAAAAAACACAAAAAAACCATGCCGCATGTCACTTGCTGCTGTGTAATAACTAATAAGTAAATCCTCAATAATTTAAATTCAGGACCATTGTCTTCAAAAATAGGGTTTAGATTTAATTTTTTTACAAAATATCTCAGTTAATAGTAGGTATCTAATTTTATGTTTTGTTTTCTATCAGGAAAGTGAACGAAAGGCGTACAATCCCAGAAGCTTTTGCAAAGTGTACCAAATGGATCATCAGCCGTTAAACACAGGGGAGCAGAAAGATATGGCGGAATTCTTTATTGACCTCGTGTCTAAGCTAGAAGAGATGACGCCAGAATTGAAGAAATTAGTCAAAACATTATTTTGTGGGGTGCTCAGTAACAATGTTGTGTCTTTGGTAAGTTTAATTAATCTATTATTCCTTGATATTGTATTGTTTATAACAAGTTATAGTCTTTTTCATCATCTCTTTACGAGCTTATTGTGCCTTAAATTTAGTCCACAAGAATTGTCTAATAATCCATATATTAATTTTAAAATAATCTTTCTACATAATGCATAGATTTATAGGTTAACTATTTTATCTTTATAAATATGTATAAGACTTGTACAGTAATCACTAAACTTAATGGCTGGGCTGAAGTTGGCACTGCCGTTATCTTGCTTATGTATTTTATTACTGTAGTACAGTCGATATGTTATGTTCCACGAATTGACTGCCTAATTTCAGCCCGGCCTTAAATATTGGATTGGATCTAATTATTGAAGTGAAAACTTCTTTAGCGGCGTTGAGCACTTTTTCTGTAATGGGTATAAAATCTTAAACTCGCGTCAGGACACGTGACCTGATCGAAAAAGCGTAAGACGGATACCATTCCAAAATAACAAACATGCTCAACGTTAATAATCAAGTTTTCACTTCTGCCGGCACTCCCGCAGTGCAACCCGTCTTTTTTTCCCATTCCAGGACTGTCCGCACGTGTCGCGCACGCTGGAAGAGTTCTACACGGTGCGCTGCCAGGTGGCGGACATGCGCAACCTGCACCAGAGCCTCGACGAGGTCACCGTCAAGGACACGCTCGAGGGCGACAACTGTTACACGTGCTCGCATTGCTCGAGCAAAGTGCGGGCTGAAAAACGGTATGTATCTGCCACTTTATGTAACACATTCCTCGCTAGGACTGCCTGCACGTGTTTCGCACACTGGAGGAGTTCTAAACGGTTTTATTCCAAAATTTTAGTTTTAAATTGACGCAGATTCATTCAAACGCACCTTAGTGTACAAAACTTCAAATTTCTTTTCTATATTAATGTGTAAAAAAAATTAATCGTATTATAGAAACATTGTTTTATTTATTTTTCATTTTTTCATGGAAAACCTTTTACAATTCTTAAATACTGAACAATTAAAAAAATATACTTAAAATCTAAATTTACATTAACATAAAAGAAAAATAAAAATAAAAGCAATGTTTCCTGAAGAGGTCTTGGCTCAGCACAATGTCATAGTTCTAAAAAGCATGACGCCTTAGAGAAGCTTATTGAAGAAATATTAATTAATGCTACATGACAGTGACAATAACTCCAATTGGATGATTTCTATTTCAGAGCGTGTTTCAAGAAACTCCCGCGAATACTCTGTTTCAACACGATGCGGTACACATTCAACATGCTCACAATGTTAAAGGAGAAAGTGAACACGCACTTCTCGTTCCCGATGCGGCTCGATATGTCCGGATATGTGGAGAAACATCTCATGCCGGCACAGTATCAAGGTAATTGTGTATTTCGTATGTCATAACTGTATTTAAAATATCGATAAAAATGCCTCCAATTTATCAACATTTTCTCTAACAAAACTTTTTATTATGATTTATTTCACAGAAGAGAAAAGGAAATCGGCTGAACTAAGGAAAGATGGTGAAAGCAGTCCCAATAATGAATCTGATGATAGTTTAGAGGAGGAGGAACATTACGAGTAAGTAACCAAAAACTGAAAGTCCTTGAAATATTTTTTACTTGGTGTCATTGTCTTGTATGATATTTTGCGTTCTTTAAATGTCTTAAGTTATAAAAATAAATTAATAAATTGAACATAAAAGATAACACATGATGTCATAGCAGGTGATATCATAATTTTATTTCTGTTTTTTTTTGTTCGTATTTAGTCCAAGTACTGTTTTCATTATATCATTTATTGTTTTTTAATTATTGTGTGCCTTTAGATACGAGCTGATCGGCGTCACAGTACACACGGGCACAGCGGACGGCGGGCACTACTACTCGTTCATACGTGACCGCGAGCGGCCGCAGCACGACCGCTGGCTGCTGTTCAACGACGCGGAGGTGAAGCCCTTCGACCCGGCGCATATCGCCGCCGAGTGCTTTGGGGGCGAGATGACGGTGAGTATGAACATACACACACGAAACAATACATACAAGTAGACACACACGCACATACAAACGCATGCACACGCACACCTGTATACATGCACGCACTCAGGCACGCACTCATGCACGCACACACGCACGCACACACGCACGCACACACGCACGCACACACATACGTACACATGCTCGTATGCATACGGTCGTATACCACATAACGTACAAACACAAGGAATCTGAATTGTATCTGAATAACAGATTATAATAAAAATTCTGATAATTTTCTCATTGCAGAGCAAAACATACGACTCAGTGACTGATAAATTCATGGATTTTTCCTTTGAGAAGACAAACAGTGCATACATGTTGTTCTACGAGTTGAGTCCGCCGCGGAACCAGCGTGGCTCTGACTCTGGCCAGCAAGAAGAAGCACAGGTAAATGTAGAAGAATAATATTATACCAGGATAAACTCTTTCATATAAGATCTGTACTTAAATAAATATGATAAGTTGGGTAAAATTCATTATTGAGGAAAATTAATGAAGAATTTCCTCGCACACACCCTATAATATAGGAATTCACACTATCACTATATTTTTCAAGTTACAGTTCATTTTTTACATAAAAATAAAATATTTGTCCTTTACATTTTCATTATTTCATATCAAATGACTGTATTGATGTGGAAATTGGAAAAACTTACTTAAGATCACTATTTTGAATGGCGCTAGTTTTATATGAAATTTAAATTTATACTAATTAAAACGGGAAATTGCGAAATATTTATAACAATATATTTTTTACAGTCATCGACTGCAGAAGAGAGTCCAAGTTCGTCGCTAGAGCGGCGCAACGGCGACAGCAATCCCGAGATCGAACTACCTCCGGATTTGCTCAACTGGATATGGGACGATAACATGCAGTTCTTGCACGATAAGAATATATTTCAGCACGCGTATTTTACGTGAGTTATTTTACTTTTCGCTTGTGTAGTATTTTTATTGAATTTCATAGAAAAACGGAAAACTTAACGCAGTCTATGTAAATGTGTTTAATTAAATTTATTTTCATGATGTTAAAGTTGAAAATGACCATAGAAAAATATTTTAGGTTTTAAGACTTTATTACTGACCAGAATAATTTTCCATAGACGACATAATATGTTTAATTTCTATTATTTTTTTTTAAGATTCATGGGTCAAATGTGTAGTTCTGTACCGCAATCGCTTTTGACATTGCGGCCGGAAATCACAGAAGTGGCTGCAAGATTGTCCACGTCGTTTTTTATTGAAACGTTTATCCATGCTAAAGAAAAGGTATGTATATTTTTTTTTATCGAATTAAAGATTTTTCATGGATTAATACTATTTAATTTTGAAAATATTTAAATATTAATTAAAAAAAAATATAACTGCGGAATTTTTTCTATTCTTGAAAAAATCAAGTCTTTATAAACATTTATTAAAATGATTTAAAATTTAAATTGAGACGTTTAAGGAGAATAATATACATAATATAGGTCTACCAGAATCTGATGGCATAATTATATTTAAGAAATAAAAGATTTTCATGTGGCAACTTATTTGACAACTATCAAATTGGTTGTCAAATTATTTGTCTTTTTTGCAGTTGATAAATAATTTTTAGGATTTTGTCTAAAAAATCTTCGAAAATGTCGAAAAAGCCGCTGTTATCACAAGCAAGAGGTGTTGTTTATAATGTGTGTAGAAAAATATTTGATGAAGAAGGGTCAAACACATCACAATTTTCAATTTAGAAGATTTTATTGGTAAATTGGACTAACCCAATTTGATACTTTCATTTAAAAAATATTATATGTAGGTAACTATAATATTATTTGTTGATTGGAATATAATTTTATGAAAACTTATTACAGGAGTTTCCAATACGGCTATTCGTCAAGTCCAAGCTGTCCAAGTCAATTTTATAATGTGTGTATCTGATAATACTTACGAAAATAAACAGTTTTATTTTATTTTTATTTTATTTTATAAAAAAATATAAGCAGTCTAGTTTTCTATCGATATAACATCGATATTTTCACATGGTATAATGATAATGAACATACAAATATAGGTATGTGTAAATAATAATATGTATTACCTGTATAAAAGTAATATGTATATTATACATGTAAGTATGTACCTACATAATATTAAGTGGATATCTCATTATTAAGTACAGTATTGTCCACTTATGTAATGTGACTAATGATATTGAGAACAAACTAAAAAATAAGCAGTATCAAGATCGTTCAGTCCATTTTCCCTAGGGTTGCACACTCAAAATTTTGATTTCCCTAATTGCCATCAGATTCTGGTTTACCTATAACAAAATATATTGCATTTGGCTAACATAGCTAAAAGCTTGTACCATAAAAGGATTGGAATAAATAATATGATAGTTACATTTAAATAGTACAATTTAAATATTAATTCACAGCCAACAATGGTATCATGGGTGGAGTTAGTGACGAAGCAGTTTAACGCGTCCGCCGCTGCGTCTGAGTGGTTCTTGGGACACATGGCAGATGACACGTGGTGGCCGATGCAGGTTTGGATTATTTGTTTTTAATTCTATATTTTCTTTATCCAGGAATTATTTGTGTATTAAAATAAAAACATGTGATAAGGGATGGAAGATTTCTTTCAAAGATTTGAATTTTTTAAGTATCTATTTATTTTTCCTTGTTCACAGCTGTTATTAACATCTAATATTACTTATTATTCAATGATTCGGAGATCATTTATTGAAGAAAACATAAAATTATTATTTTTTGGCCTATTTCAATCGTTCGACTTCATTATGTTCTTTGGAGACATTTCCTAATATATTTCTATATTCTTTTTCAGGTGCTAATAAAATGTCCGAATCAAATGGTTCGGCAAATGTTTCAGAGGCTATGTATGCACGTCATACAGAGGCTAAGGTAACATCAATATTTAATATCAAATTTAATGCTATTACTAAATGCTAGATACTCTATTAAATGTGATATTTGTTTCAGGTCTAGTCATTGTGCGTTATACCTACAGGGTATGGAGGAAGGCGAGGATAGTAGTAAATTGGGCGAAGCGAGTTGTGTTACTAGGTTTATAAGGATGTTGTTATCTTTGGTAAGTTATATATTATTTTACGTAATAACTTTACTTTAGAAAGATTTTTAATACTCTTTTACCAACTTACAAAATAGGGGGAAAATTAGGTATTTTCAATTTTATTTCTACTTTTTGAAAAATTCGACATTTAAATCTAAACTTATATTATAAAGCTGAAGAGTTCGTTTGTTTATTTGAACGCGCTAATATCAGGAACTTCTGGTCCGATTTGAAAAATTATTTTGGTGTTAGATAGCCCATTTATCGAGGAAGGCTATAATTACGCACGCTATGACCAACAGGAGCGGAGCAAAGCGGGTAAAACCGCGGAGCATGGTTAGTGTTTCATATTCATGGGAAAACATGTATAAATAAATAAATAAATAAATATAAATAATAAATATTTCAGGAAAATTTTCACACACGGCACAGTCTGATCCCATACTAAGCTTTCGCTTGTGTTATGGAAACCAGATGGCTGATAAACATACATATATAATTTTTAAATAAATACTTATATAGATAATTAACACCCAGACACAGAGCAAACATCTTTGTTCATCACACAAATATTTGCCCCGGGTGGGAATCGAACCCACGACCTCTGGCTTGGAAGGCAGGCCCACTACCAACCAAACCAACCGGTCAGTGTGGTCAATAAATTGGTACTATTGCATCAGATGGAGTCAGGCGCGCGGTCGCACCTGCGCCACCTGACGGAGTACTTCAGCCTGCTGTACGAGTTCAGCAAGATGGGCGAGGAGGAGGGACGGTTCATGTTGCGCGTCAACGCTATATCGAGCATGGTCAACTTTTATCTCGGACAGAATTCTAATACGGTACGTTGGTTTTTGTTTTATTTGCACTGATATTAAAAAAAGGAAAAATTTGCTGTCTGTATGTTAAATAACTGATAATATGTATACTTATTGTTTTATCAAAAAAATTATCTAGTATAAATGCGGGTTTTATGTATTTAAAGAGTTTAATAATATCCGTTTTCTTTTTTATACTTTTGAAATGAAACTTCTCTAGGTGCGTCACGTCATGGTCATAGAGTAAGGCGACGATTTTGGTATCTTTGAATCTTGCCAAAGAAACACTTCTGACACGTGTGCTCGGTACACTCTTTTTTATATTTTGCTAAAGATAATACAATGTTCCCCAGGTGGAATCCCCCACCGAGGAGGCAGGCAGTAGCGGCAGCGGCAGCGGCAACAACGAATCTGGCGGTGATAAACTACGTCCCGGGGCGTTGGACAAGATGGTCGCCCTCGTGGCGGGCCTGCTCGAGCGCAGCCGCGACGCCGCGGGGCAGCTCGCGCTGGGTGACAGCGACGCGAAGGCGCTGCTTCACGCTAAGGTATTGTTTCTTATTGCAACCCTGTAATGACATGATCAAGTATGAATTGATATTTTTGGTTTTATGGCATTCAAATGCTTTAAATTTTTAATAATAGAAAAAAAAATTCTACTCTATAAATTATTTTAACGCACACAATAATTTTAAACCGTTCAATTGTACTAACTTTTCTAGCAGGAACGAACTCTTATTAATAAAAATTTGGAAGTATCTAATTAGTATTATATAAAACGTTTTATTTGCAGGGGTTTCCATTTCTCTACCAACAAACACGAGACTGCCTGAACCTGCAGCAGACGCGCTCGCTGATATTCGCACTGTGCCGTTGGAACGAGCCGCTCGCGCAGAAGATCGTGCACATGATATTTCAGGCGATTGCGAAACACTCTGAAGTTAGTTGTGTTTTAATTATTGGCATTAGACGTATTATTTTAAGGGCTGATTTTTCAATCTTTGGTTAAAACTTATTCGTAGAATAACGTATTAAACTACCATTTATGAAATGTATTCTAATTGCCAGTATTTGACAGTTTACAGGTGACATTTTAATATTATCGTGTAATACTTTATTGGACGGGTAAGTTTTATCCAAGCATTGAAAAATCGGCCCTAAGTAAATTTATAGTTGAAAATTTATAATTGATAAGAGAAAAGAAAATGACACCTTGGTTATCTTTTAAAAATGTTGATTACATTTATTTTAAGTATTAAAAAGTTAATTTAAATGTATGCAGTCTAAACACAATAATTTTTTTATATAATTTGTAAGCCTCGTTATAATCTACCACATTGAACTTATAAAAAATCCTTATTAAAAATCGAGATATTTTCGCAGAGCTGCGGGCCGTTTTTTAAATTGATAACGCTGCTGGTGGAGGGCAGCGGCGGTGGGAGCGGTGGGGGGGCGGGCGGCCTGCCGTGCTTCACGCAGCTCGTGCTCGCGCGCCTGTGGGACCTGGCCGACGTGTGCCCGCACGCCGCGCTCGAGTGGCTCGCCATGCAGGTGCGGGACGGTTACGAGACGAAGTTATTGACGAATTTTATGCTATTTATAGAGGCTAAACTGTTGCTATCTAGTTACGTTAATCGCAAGATGTAAAAAAATATAAAATTGTTGCAACAGGAGAGATATTGTTTGAGAATAAATGTTTGTCCATGTTAATGTCTTCATATACAATTGTATATGAGCGAGGTTTTTTTTAGTCGTTTAGAATGATATAAATTAACAAATACGTTTATTTAAAAATTTTCGACATTTTTCTTAGTATATACTAATATGAACTATACATTTATATTTGCACCGTAATTTATTTAATTAATTAGGTTCAATTTGAACCTTAATATGTACTTTCCAATTAAGATTTATTTTGTTTATCAAATTAGTTATTTTATGCAATGAAACGTTTTTATTGTCCATTAACAAGTTGTGGCAACTTGTCATTAAAACAACACTCGGCTATCTATTTGTATCTTTTATATCTGTAATCATGTAATGAGGACTGTTTTGTAAGTTGCTTAAATAAATTCCGTTATTTTTTGGACCCATTCTACATTTGTTAACATGGTTCGTAACAACGTGTCAGGTGCCGCGCAACAAGGCGGCGCACGCGTGGGCGCTGCGCACGGCGGAGCGCTGGGTGGAGCCGCAGCTGCTGGCGGCGGGCGCGGCGCGGGTGCGCGCGGCGGCCGCGCTGCTGCTGGTGGCGCTGGTGCCGAGCCAGCACTTCCGCGCGGGCTACGCGCGCGCGCGCCCGCACACGCACCACTCGCCGCACGCGCACCACGCGCACCACGCGCACCATGCGCACCACGCGCACCCTGCCAAGCTGCCCGACACAGCGCATCACACGCTGCATCAGGTAATAAGTGTGATAATACATAGATAGTTTTTATACTAAATTATTTTCTTATAGGAAAAGTGGTACAAGAGAATGATAGTTTTGAATTTTGGTAGATACTGATTTTACTGATATGGACCATATTCATTCAGTTTGTAAAAATATTTCAAGTTTCGATTATCTTTTAAAATTGATCCTAATATTTTGCTAAAAATGCACTGTCATTTACATTTTATTTTTTGCAAAATATTCCGCAACTAAAAATATATTATTTTATATGAGTAATTTTAACGAGGAACTTGATTGCAAATATTAAAATTAATAACACCGCAATATATTATATCAAACGAAAAATTTGCCACTTGCATTTTAATCTTTTCCAAGGTATATACGATGTTGTTGAGCAAACTGAAAGCAGCCCGCAAGTACACAGACATCGCGGTGCACGGCACTATGAAGCTAACTGCGTATTTTGGTGTAATGTCTTACTGCGTTGTGAGCAGAGTGGAGAAGTTAATGGTCAGTATAATAACATGCATTTCTTGTAACACTTTAATTAAATCTTTAGATTTAGCCAAATTATTTTACTTATTTAACACGCTCTAAACAAATTAATAGACTACAAGCCCGCATAGGACAAAAATATGGGTCAAATGAACCACCAGGGGACATATCTAGAACGATAGCAGAGCAAAAAATAATAAGATTCATTACTATGCCGTCACTTGTAAGCTGTCCAACTGAGTGCAGATGAGAATTGAAAAGTACAGGTAGACTCGGTAAATTTTGGTCGTATGTTTCTGTACGGCATTCTTAACCATCGATAGATCCATTAAAAATAATAAGAAACCGCTCAGTGCCGTACAAAAATGGTGGTCCACCAAGTCGGAATTTTTATTTAATTTCCGAGAGTTACCGGGGGTAAATTTGGTCATTTGACCATGTACGGCATCTGTGTCATACTATTAGCTAGAGAGCTAGCGCAAAGCTACCTGTATGTATTTGACCAGACTTGGATTTTTGTGTGTTGATTCCCCTATACCTACTATACATGAGATGAGGAGTCACTAAGCCCAGAGTGGTGGACGGGGCGCGCGCTCGGGTAAGACAGGTGGAAATTTTTGGTGAACTTTGAAACCATTTGACCACGTCTGCCATTTTGATATTTGAAAATAGATGATTATTACTATCGGAAAATAACAATGGCAGACCATTATCACGCGGATAACATTCTGGCAGACACTTACGAAAGTGCTGAAAAAAATACAATTTTGAAAGTATTTGACCAGATCTGCCATTCATATATTTTATTTATTAGGGTCTTAAAAACTTATTTTCGAAACGGCAGACATTTTCATTGCGTACAGACTTCAGCAGACAACAAAACTTTACAGACTTCAGCAGTCAACAAGACTTACTACATGGTCAGATGTATATATGTATGTATTACGTTCCCTGACCTTACATCAATGATTTACTTTATTAATGTTTTTATGGTCATTTACATTTAATTTTGAAAACTATGGAATAAAATTTATAAATTTGATGATACAAAACTAAATACATTCGTAAAGAATCTCAAATATAAAGTTGTGTTGCAAATAACAAATCATCATTTAAATATTTAGTTTATATTTTCTTTATTTAAGAAACAATTAACAATTACAAAACAACATAAAAAAACACGCATGCATTTATTGAAATGTTCATACATCATCACTATCGTATGGCGTTGTGTGACTCGTCTTCATAATCCATTGAATCGGATTCTGTAAAAGTAAAACGTAAATTATATAATAAAAGAAATGAGTAAAGTCAAAAATAATTATTAAAGAATTAATCATTATAAACTTACCTAGTAAGGCAATGCCTTTGATGTCGCACGATGCCGCCGCGCCGCCAGTGTAGGTACTTCTGCTGCTACATGAAAATATGCTAGGGTTGCAACAAATGGGAAATAAAACAATTGTGATCATAACTATTATGATGTAATCATTTATTCATATGTACATTCAAAACAATTGCGATTATTAAATCTGATGTAATTATTTTTTCATAAATAAGTATATAATTATTATTAATTACATAATATATTGCACTGTGAAATATTTACGTATCACTTTATTTTTGATGTTCTTAATTGTCTTTTATAAAATTTAAGTGACGCATTCGCATTGGGATCAACAATCCGATAAGAAAAGAATGGAGACAACATATAGGTACATAGCTTTGATTTCAATTCTACAGATACAAAATTTAGTTAAGGAAGAGCGGGTCCTCCTGACACAGGTTTTTGTAAACTTACTAGGAGGACTCATCCACTTTCTGTATTTGAAAATTGTGTGTATGAAATAAATTTATTTTTCATTTTTTCATTTTTCAAAATATACAATCTATCTAAAATGATACAACGGATGTTTCCTGCGTTTTCTCGTCAAAATACCGAAAAGACGTAATTATTGTATAGTAGTTGGGCGTGAAAGTAAAAAAACAAATGAAAAGTGTTTTCCATATGATTATTTATTAAATTTACGCGGATAAGAATAATTTCAACGATACAATTTAGTAACCGAGAATTCAGAGAAGGATTAAAGAAAATACCTGCCTGATCATTTTATCAAACTCTAAAAGAATTATGGTTATTTCGCATCACTCGGTTTATTAGTTTGGTAATAATTATTAAAGGTAGTTACAACCCTAGCCATTGAGTCGAACGGTAGGCAACACAATATGGACTTTGTGCGGGTACATATGGTACATTTCTTCTTGCTGTGAAGCGTAATTATTATTATTAAGATTTTTTAGGCTATTTATAGCGTAGTAATTTTCACTTTTGCATGGAAGTGATGTATCTGCTAGTATCTAATCTGTACTGAAAACATCTGGCAATAACCGTTAGAGTGGGAACCGAAAAGAGCCCTCTCAGGTATAAAACCTAGACTATTTGAATGCTAGTAACAATATAAAATAAAAATACTATAGGCTAGAGTGAGAATAATATTGATATATATGGAAAAAAATAGCTACAGAGATAGTACTGTATGCATAGATCTGACCATGTATTAGCTAGTTTTTGTTGTCTGCTGAAGTCTGTACGCAATGAAAATGTCTGCCGTTTCGAAAATAAGTTTTTAAGACCCTAATAAATAAAATATATGAATGGCAGATCTGGTCAAATACTTTCAAAATTGTATTTTTTTCAGCACTTTCATAAGTGTCTGCCAGAATGTTATCCGCGTGATAATGGTCTGCCATTGTTATTTTCCGATAGTAATAATAATCTATTTTCAAATATCAAAATGGCAGACGTGGTCAAATGGTTTCAAAGTTCGCCAATAATTTCCACCTGTCTTACCCGAGCGCGCGCCCCGTCCACCACTCTGGGCTTAGTGACTCCTCATCTCATGTATAGTAGGTATAGGGGAATCAACACACAAAAATCCAGGTCTGGTCAAATACATACAGGTAGCTTTGCGCTAGCTCTCTAGCTATATTGCTATACTGCTTTTAATCCATTATTCCGCAACGCCGTACAAAAATCATGGGGACAAGGGGAAAAAATCGAGAGTTGTAATCCCCTCTCTTTCCCCACTCCAGGGGGTCATTTGACACAACGCGAAATAAATTTATTTTTAAAGTATTTTATGCATAGATAATATTTTTTCATGTGCCGTACATTTTCGTTGGTTCAAAGGGGAAAAATCTGAATAAGAAAAAAATCCATATAACGAAATGTTTGCTTTATATTTTTATAATAAAATATAAATATACATTAATATTAAGAAGCTCGAGGTGGTTAATTATCACCTTGGAAAGTCGGAGTCAGGTAGAATGGACTCCGTTAAATTGATGAACTAATAAAAAAGCTATGAACGAAAAGATGTGAATTATATGCAATCAGTCCATGAATACAGGTAAAGTCACAAGCAAATGCTAGTATTATATACATATTCAAAATGTACAAGTAAAGCGCTTTCAAATGATACCAAACACGGCATATAGTCCATTGAATAAAAAGTTCTAGAGTGCGTGAGTTAGTAACGTAAGATGTTTTTTCGGAAACATGTCAAGAGTCCCTAGGTAATAAACATACTAAAACCCCGGGACACTAGGAGGAGCCCCGGAGTGGGGGGAGGGGGGAAATGGGACCATTTTTTCATTTTTTGCTTAAATCTCAAAAACGGTACATGTTAGAGAAAAACTTTCAAGGAAAAGTTGAAAGGCCATAAAATTATCTACAAGTTGTACCTCAATCATTTTTTCCTATATCCTACCGTTTCTGAGTTATACGCAGTAAAAAATGATTTTCGCTCAAACAATTTCCCCATACTACACATCAATCGATCAAAAAATATTTCTTTCTTCCAAAAAACTCAAATGTGCAACTTGTGACCGGTACTGATAGATTGCTCTTAATTAGGTCTATAATTGGTAAAATAAACACTTTCCTCCATGGAAGCCTTTAGGAGGAATCGATTATCAAAATATTATATTAGGGTAGTTTGAGTTACTGAACTTGATCTTTTTATTTTTTTTCTTCCAAAAAACTCAAAAGTGCAACTTGTGACCAGTACAGATAGATTGCTCATAATTAGGTCTATCATTGATAAAAATACCAGATTCCACGACGGAGGCGTTTACGGGGAATTGAATTTTGATTACGGTAGTTACTGAACTTTATCTTTTTATTTTTTTCTTCCAAAAAACTCAAAAGTGCAACTTGTGACCGGTACTGATAGATTACTCTTAATTAGGTCTATAATTGGTAAAATAAACACATTCCTCCATGGAAGCCTTTAGGAGGAATCGATTGTTAAAATATTATATTAGGGTAGTTTGAGTTACTGAACTTGATCTTTTTATTTTTTTCTTCCAAAAAACTCAAAAGTGCAACTTGTGACCGGTTCTGATAGATTGCTCTTAATTAGGTCTATAATTGGTAAAATAAACACATTCCTCCATGGAAGCCTTTAGGAGGAATCGATTGTCAAAATATTATATTAGGGCAGTTTGAGTTACTGAACTTGATCTTTTTATTTTTTTCTTCCAAAAAACTCAAAAGTTCAACTTGTGACCGTTACAGATAGATTGGTCATAATTAGGTCTATCATTGATAAAAATACTAGATTCTACCACGGAGGCGTTTACGGGGAATTGAATTTTATTAGGGTAGTTACGATACTTGAACTTTTTATTTTTTTCTTCCAAAAAACTCAAAAGTGCAACTTGTGACCGGTACCGATAGATTGCTCATAATTAGGTCTATCATTGATAAAAAAACCAGATTCCACCATGGAGGCGTTTACGGGGAATTGAATTTTATTAGTGTAGTTAGTTAAAAAGTTCAAGTATCGTAACTACCCTAATAAAATTCAATACCTCCTAAACGCCTCCATGGTGGAATCTGGTTTTTTTATCAATGATAGACCTAATTATGAGCAATCTATCGGTGTCGGTCACAAGTTGCACTTTTGAGTTTTTTCGAAGAAAAAAAATAAAAAGTTCAAGTATCGTAACTACCCTAATAAAATTCAATTCCCCGTAAACGCCTCCGTGGTGGAATCTAGTATTTTTATCAATGATAGACCTAATTATGAGCAATTTATCTGTACCAGTCACAAGTTGCACTTTTGAGTTTTTTGGAAGAAAAAAATAAAAAGATCAAGTTCAGTAACTCAAACTACCCTAATATAATATTTTGACAATCGATTCCTCCTAAAGGCTTCCATGGAGGAATGTGTTTATTTTACCAATTATGGACCTAATTATGAGCAATCTATCAGTACCGGTCACAAGTTGCACATTTGAGTTTTTTGGAAGAAAGAAATATTTTTTGATCGATTGATGTGTAGTATGGGGAAATTGTTTGAGCCAAAATCATTTTTTACTGCGTATAACTCAGAAACGGTAGGATATAGGAAAAAATGATTGAGGTACAACTTGTAGATAATTTTATAGCCTTTCAACTTTTCCTTGAAAGTTTTTCTCTAACATGTACCGTTTTTGAGATTTAAGCGAAAAATGAAAAAATGGTCCCATTTCCCCCCTCCCCCCACTCCGGGGCTCCTCCTAGTGTCCCGGGGTTTTAGTATGTTTATTACCTAGGGACTCTTGACATGTTTCCGAAGAAACATCTTACGTTACTAACTCACGCACTCTAGACCCCCCTTGGAGGGACTCATTCAATGGACTAATATTTATTTTAACTTTATTTTTTTACTCTGTATGTTTTGTCCGCTAGAGGGAGGGCACCACATTAGATTTTGTGAAACCCCATATAGCCTTTAGCTAGCTGGTCGCTGGTTATCCAGTGAACAATTCAGACGCTTCTAATGATATGTCATTTGTCGAATTCTGATAAGTAGTTTAGAAGTTACGAGGGAATAGATGAACATACATACATGACCTGTCAAAACCATAACCCTCCTTTTGCTTTGCCGTAGTTGGGTAAAAATATGTTAATGCCGTACTGTATCAAATGGCCATAAAGCACCCTTAAAATTGTAGCTTTCGTCGCTTTCATCAGCCTAAAAGATGTGGTCTGCACAAAAATGTACGGCATCGTTTTTTCCTAATTTATCTATGTTAATACTATTTAAAACAACGAATAAAGTGTAGAAAACTATTATATTTCATTAATCTACGATGTTTAAACTTTAACAAAATTTCTGGTTTTGCATTTCTCTATAACTTTTTTTAGAACGGTTTCTTTTGAACGGCAATACTATACAACAATTGAATTTTACAATATCATGTTAAAAAAAAAGTTCCCGTACAGGGTCAAATGACCTTACAGCTCTTTATATCAAGAATTCGATGAAATTAAGATGATTATTGGTATATATTTAAAAGAACAATTATTTTTTGACGGCATTGCTTTTAATAGTACTTTTGAGTGCTGGATAATGTTTTGGAACCGAAGCCGTACTTAGTCAAATGACCCCCTGGAGTGGGGAAAGAGAGGGGATTGCAACTCTCGATTTTTTCCCCTTGTCCCCATGATTTTTGTACGGCGTTGCGGAATAATGGATTAAAAGCAGTATAGCAATAGTATGACACAGATGCCGTACATGGTCAAATGACCAAATTTACCCCCGGTAACTCTCGGAAATTAAATAAAAATTCCGACTTGGTGGACCACCATTTTTGTACGGCACTGAGTGGTTTCTTATTATTTTTAATGGATCTATCGATGGTTAAGAATGCCGTACAAAAACATATGACCAAAATTTACCGAGTCTACCTGTACTTTTCAATTCTCATCTGCACTCAGTTGGACAGCTTACAAGTGACGGCATAGTGATGAATCTTATTATTTTTTGCTCTGCTATCGTTCTAGATATGTCCCCTGGTGGTTCATTTGACCCATATTTTTGTCCTATGCGGGCTTGTAGTCTATAATTATTGTTTATTGAAGAAAAAATATAACTTAAAAATTCAAAAACATTTTTGTTACAATAACTTTAAACAACATGGTCCATATTTCATATCAAATTTTTATAGCTTCTAAATTAATTGTGCTGAAAATCCTTTACACTTTGTGCAGTTTGGACAATACTTCATGGACCTATGGGATCTATACCACCCAGGGATATCAGAACCTTCAGTGGCCGTTCACCCCAACAAGCAAGCGCTCATCACCTTCTGGCACGCTGTCTCCGTGGACTGCCCGGAGAATGTTCAGCTCATCGTCTCCAACCCCAGGGTCATAAAGCATATCGCCTTCAATTATATACTGTGGGTATTGTTTTTATGCAATTACTTGATTAAAATTAAATATAATTTATAAAAACATGTTTTATGTCTGACCTCTACTCGAAGAGCTAAGTTACGTTTTAACACTAACTTTGATAAATGTTGCGCACGTATTCTATTAATATGCCGCAATCTTCGCTGCTTTTTCTTCTATAAATGCAAATTGTATGATCTTAACTAATTACCGTCAGTCTGCAACCGGCTACCGCTAATAACGCACGCCTAGTACATCTACCCCCAGTTATAATAAAAAATAAAAAATGTCTAAGTGTGACTCCTGCAAAAGGAACCTATCAAAATCTTCTCCGGGACTAGAATGCTGCAAGTGTGAACGGATAGTGCATCTAAATCCAAAGTGCGCGGGGCTAACAAATAAACAGATTACTGCCCTAAAAGCGGCCCCCAATCTGGAGTGGACGTGTCACGAATGCCAGCAAGAACTCCCAAGACGTACATCAATTATTACGCCTGAAGAGGACGATGACGAAAGTGATGCACCGGTTCAAATCGATGCAAAAAAATTACTAAGTAACATCTCAAAAGACGTAGAAAGAGCGATCAAAAGCGAAATGGCGCAGCTACACGAATCCTTGCAATTTCATAGCGCAAAACTCGATGAGGCCATGGAATGCATCGAGGGCTTCAAAAAAACAATTAAAGCTCTCGAGAGGAAGAACACAGAACTTATAAATAAAAATAACAACCTTGAAACACGTGTCGGCGCCCTGGAACAAAGGATACAGGAGGCGGAACAGGAGAAGCTAGGAAAATACATCGAAATATCAAATATACCAAACCAAACAAAGGAAGACATTCAATTAATTACTGAAAATATCGCAAATAAACTTAACCAGCCTAAACAAGACATCAAAAGTGCACGGAGACTACAGGGGCGGAACGAGCAAACAGCAAATATACTAATTGAACTGATTGACGAAGAAGTGAAGGAAAAATGGATTACAGCAGCTAGAAGTACAAAGTTAATAGTTGCAGCATTAATTCCGAACGAAAAAACTAACAACAACGTTGTCTATGTACGCGAAGCCATGACAAAGCATCATAAGCAATTGTTCTGGAATGCCAAACAGGAGCTGAAAAATAATCTCAACTACAAGTATGTGTGGTTTAAAAGGGGACTAATCAAAGCACGCAAAGGAGACAATGATAAAATTATTACTTTACGGTCCATTAAAGACATACATGCATTGACTAACAACAAGGAATAATTAAGTAAGAAATTTCATGTCTCTGCACTTATATTATTATCTTTGTCTATAAAAATGGCTAATTTTTGTAATGATATAATCGAAATCAATGATTGTAGTGATGTCAATAACTTTTTAAATTGTATTCCTCACAGTCACCTCAACTTATTATGTATACATATTAATATACGATCGATTATAAAAAACTTCACCGCACTTGAACAAATTTTAAGTAAATCAAACAAATGCATTGATATTGTAATTCTAACAGAGGCTAATGTGTCAGAAAATAATAGCGTATTATATGAAATAAGCGGTTACCGAATGTACAAAGCTCTTCGTAACTATAGAAAAGGCGGTGGTATAATATTATATGTCAATAACAATCTTAAATGTAATATTATAAACGCAAAAACAAAATACTTTGAAAGCATCTTTTGTTCTATAACCACAAACACTAACTACACTGCCAACATATGCGCGGTATACCGCCCGCCTAACTTAAGTAAAATTTTATTTATTGATGAATTGAAATGTACACTTAAAAAATTCACTAACACCACTGAATTATATCTACTAGGCGATACTAACATAGACCTTAAGAGTGAAAATCCTGTAAAGCATAAATACAACAACATGTTATATGAAATGGGCCTTGTATGCGGGATCACTGTACACACTAGACTAGAATTAAATAATGGCAAACTAAGTAAATCTTGTATAGATCATATATTTGCACGATCCCGCTCACAAGACCTATTCACGGCGGCACTCGGAACTACACTGGCCGATCATCGCGCGGTGATACTCGCTTGCATTGGTACACGAACACAGGATGTTCCCAAAGAAAAGATTTGTATTAATAATACAAAACTTCTTAACTATCTCGAGCAAATTCAATGGGAGGAATCGTATGATACTAACTGTCCAGAAACATTATATAACTTTATTAATTCTAAATTTCGGGAGTGTTATAAAAAATCTGAATACACAATTAAAATAAAAAACCGATCAACACATCGCAATAATAATTGGATAAACAAGAAAATTACGAATGCTTGCAAGAATAGAGATACATTATTTATAAAATGGATAAAAGATCCCAATAACCTAATATTAAAGCAAAATTATAACAAATCGAGAAATTACGCTAATAAATTAATTAATAGAACTAAAAATAATTATTACAAATCAGAAATAATTGCAAACGGGAATAATACTAGACAATTATGGCAAATACTAAATCGAATCACTGGTAGAATTAAGAGGTCGATTGATGATACAATTAATAATGCATTTCAAAAAACTAACGTGTCATACAAACAGATTGCAAACAACTTTGCACAATTTTTTAAAGATAGCACAAAAAATATTACCCCTAACTGTTCAATGCCATTACTTAATAAATCACTATACAAAACTTCGGCCCAGGTCACTATGCGACTAAAACCCGCGAAGCCTGATGCAGTCAAAAATATAATCATGAGCTTAGACAATAATAAAGCCCCAGGGATAGATGGTATTAGAGCCTGTGACTTAAAAAAAATATGTACAAGAATTCAAACAGTCATCACAAATTTAATTAATTTATGTATAAAAACCTGTAGCTACCCATCAGTGCTTAAAACCGGCATTGTCCGACCGATTTATAAAAAGGGATCAAAAACAGATTATACCAACTATAGACCGATAACAATATTGCCTACTATTGATAAGATTATTGAAAAATATATTGCCAAACATATATATGATTTCTATGAAAATAATAAAATTTTAACCAATCATCAATATGGATTTAGGCCAAACAAGAACACAACACAACTTCTTTCAGCGTTTACCGACAGCGTCCATTCACATTTAAATAACAAAAAACATGTACTAGCAGTATTTATAGACTATAGTAAGGCGTTTGATACGCTTTGTCACGATAGACTATTAGAGTGCCTGCATGACAGCGGTATTAGAGGCAACCTATTGGACTGGTGTTCGGACTACCTCAACGATAGAAGATACACTGTTAGAGTCTGTAATGCGACTAGTGACATTGTTATTGCTACGGAGGGCACTGCGCAGGGCTCGGTCATCGGGCCATTGCACTATCTCACGTACGTAAATAGCCTTACAAATGTCATTAAACACAGTGAGACTTATCAATTTGCCGACGACACCTGTCTCGTTGCTGCTGGTAACAACGTAAGCGAAGCACTCGAGAAGTTACAAGAGGATTTTAACTCATTGTTACGATGGTCACATGACGCAGGTCTAGCTGTTAACGAGAATAAGACAAAATTAATGTACATAAGCTCTAGTCAGAACAGAAGCTCTCATATACCCAGACTAATAGCTCACGAACACCAATGCTTGCACGGAAATCAGAACTTTAATAACTCACCACATTGTAACTGCAACGCTATAGATATTGTAGATTATCAAACATACTTGGGTGTTACTATTGATAGCAGACTGAACTGGCAAGAACATATTAACGGAGTATGTGATAAATTGAGGTGTATCCTGGCTAAATTTTCGATAATTAAACACAAAATTCCCTACAAAACTTTATTATTGCTTTACAAATCACTAGCCGAATCAATAATCGCCTATGGATTGTCTAGCTACGGACGGACTTGTAAGACCAATCTTGACAAAATTTATACACTCCAATTAAGATTACTTAAAACGATCGTTCCATATAACATTAAGGCTAAATATAAAAATGATTATCGTAAATTATTTGAACTGTGTAAAATCATACCGATACATGAAAAAATTAATCTAACACTTTTAAAAGAGGAATTCTTTAATATTGACATAAACAAAATTAAAAAAACGCCTCATAATAATATAATAACTCGTAGCGTCACAAACGCTACGCTAAGACTTCCATCTTTTACAAACCTTCACGGGAAGAGAACGTTAAATTATATGGTACCCTGTCTCATCAACAAACTACCTATATCTTTAAGAGATTCAATTACTCACAAAAATCTAAAATTAAAACTAAAGCAATACTTTTTAGTTAATATAAATAAACTATCATAAAAAAAAAACTTCTAATAACTCTAAAATATAATTAAACTGTTCATTCATAAAATAATAAGAACTTACTACTAATTTTATCTAAATATAAATACAAATAATACAAAATTATAGATTCACGGAAAGATCATACTGTATGTTTACACGGCCAGCAAGATTACCGATGTCGCTCGTCACTAAAAATTTTCTAAGTAGAGGGTACTTAGAAAATTTTTATTAGGATTAAGGACTAACAATAAGTATTAAAACATATGTAGCGGTTTGTGGGCTTATGGTGCACAGAAAAACTTGAATGAGTTTATGATTGCATCAATGTAAATTAGATCATAAGAATTAATATTATGTTAAATAAATAAATAAATAAAATAACTTGCTTACTCTTCAACTTTCACAACTCGAATGGCTCTTTGCTTTTGCTTTATGAAAATAATTTTGAAGTGAAACTTCTTTCGACGCGTTGAGAATAATATTCTAATATCGTCATGGCAAAACCGTCACGTTGTCAAGTCGGAAGGCGAATATTTTGGTATCTTTGAATCTTGCCAAAGAAGTTTTAACTTCTGACACGTGTGCTTTACACACATGCTCTTTTTTACATATACCCGGCGCGGCCTAAGATGATCCCTATGACACTGACAGTTATTCTCAAGAGACAAACTTGTAATGGCGTCACCATTAAATTAGAAACGTATTGGAGGCGTCTAATAATGGCATTTATTAATTTTTACGTAGCTTTATGCCATTACAATGATATTCCGTTGGAATTATAACAATTCTTAACATTTACGAGAAATTATATCAATCTGACTTTACGTTTACGTCCTTCAAAACTTACATCGTTGGCATTTATCGACTAGTGCGGAAAGTATCGATAAACAAATTTCGATAATGGAAACGAGTTCACATTTTTTCCATGCTTAAGCTATAGTTCATTCTCTATTGAATGGAACAGAAGATCGCAGCATAATTAATTAATTAATTACCGTTCGCGTTAATTTACTTACCTATGATAATATAAGTTTTTTAGGAAAATTAAATGGGGGATTCCATTTTCATGATAAAATAATATACACTGTGTTAAACGGGTTAAAGATTACGAGAAAATGAAAAACTTTCGTTTTACTTACCGTTTCGTTTACATAATAGACGTTAAAAATTCATTTTATAATATTTGTAAAAACATGTTTACCGACGTGGCTGAATGCAAACCACGCCTTAGCCTATAAAATAGTAAAGTATCGACACGATCCATCATACGAGCAATCACTAAGACGAACTGTCATAGGGATCATCTTAGGCCGCGCCGGGTATAAAAACTGTGCTTTTTAGTTAAAAGTTTAATTTTTTTATTCGTCATACCTTAAAATGACGTTCGTGTTCTAGTGCGGATCACGAAGACGGCGAAGTGGTTGCGTACAACCGGGCCATGTTACCTCCATACTACGCGCTATTGAGGTTATGCTGCCGACGCTCGTGCTCGTTCGCACGCACGTTAGCCCAGCACCAGAACGTGCACTGGGCGTTTCGGAATATAGCGCCGCATTCGCATCTGTACCCGGCTGCTGCTGATGAGCTGCTAAGGTAACAGTTACTATTGTAAGATCTAAGTTACCATACTACGCACTATTGAGGTTATGCTGCCGACGCTCGTGCTCGTTCGCCCGCACGTTAGCCCAGCACCAGAACGTGCACTGGGCGTTTCGGAATATAGCGCCGCATTCGCATTTGTATCCGGCTGCTGCTGATGAGCTGCTCAGGTAACAGTAACTATTGTAAGATCTAAGTTACCATACTACGCACTATTGAGGTTATGCTGCCGGCGCTCGTTATCAAAGATTGCTGTTAGAAAAGAATTGAAGCGTATTTGTTTATTATTTCTGAAATTTGAACGATTTTAATAATACTCTGTTAATAAATATTTACTTTTGGACTAATGCCTATTATTTCATAATAGACGTTAGGGATGAATAAAAACTTCCAAAAACATTGAAATTTTTGTTAGGACATGTGTACAAAGAAAATTACATCCTTGATGTTGAAGATTAATAATTGTAAAATGCATCATCATGCAATTAAGATTAATTATAATAAAAATCGCTGTGTTGTAAAATTTAGATATTTTTATCAAAGTTAAAATCGGTATTTTGATGTTTGCAAAATCTTTTTGCGATAGAGTTCATTTTGTAATATTTAAAGTGTCGAGTCACTTACCTCTTATTAATTAATCCTGCACCAATTTACCAATCATGAATTTAACATCAAACCTTTACCCCAATATAGGCTAGCCCGCATCCTAGCAGCACGCGGTGGAACTACCAACGGCGCTGGCAGTTCGACCAGCAGTACGGCGGCGCCCGAAATAGACGAGCGGGAGGCCTCCGCGTTCAGGCGGAGCACGCTAGCTGCGTACTTGCAGGGTAGGTGCATAAGTTCAACTTTAGGGGCCGTTCAGAGTAGGAAAAAAAGAGTCAAAAAAAATGTAATAAAATGTACATAATGTGTTAATTAAGATGTATATTGTAGTGAAAATACTGTAAAACAAATTAAATTTATCAGGTGTTTATTAAGTTGGAAATCGGTTTAAATGCTAAAAAACAAATTTGCTTTGACAGGTTTGCTTCGATAAAAATTTAATCTAATTTATTTGCTTGGCTGGATTGGTATTTCTTTAAAATTAGTTTGATCAATTATACCTAAGGAACTGGTATATTATGATTTTAGTATAATTTAGAAGGCAATTAAACAGGCACATTACGTTATCTATACGCATCTGCGTATAAGATACGGAAAATAATATACGAAGTAGAACTTGAACGGCCCCTGCAATCACTTTGTTTAACCTTTCAGTGTTGTATAAAATGTTGATATAAGTTTTCAACATGATAGGTTTGAACGGGCGAACGTCGTGGACCACGTTGATATCGGCGTTCTGCACGCTAGTGGAGACTGGGGACGATAGACTGTACGTTGTTTATAACGGCGGGTTGCAGATGACTTTTGAAGTAAGATACGTATTCTCTATATTAGGAAAAAACATTTTATTTATGTAAATAAACACTTGATTAAATAAATAAGAAGTTGATAATTTAATTTAGCATGACAAATGTGTTTTACCAATCTTATAAATCTTGTTGGTTTCGAAATAAACATTTTTAAATGGGTTTTATATGCGTTTGTTAATTTTTTTTTTTTCATTTCGACGTGTCCAACACGACAATGAGGGTAGTTTTGCGCAGACGGAGTCGTTACATGTTTTGACGGCGATATTTTTTATTTATTCGCGATCTACCTTCATATATTTATTTTTTCAATACATCGCGTAAAAAAAACATGTATTTTTCTAAATGCTCGCGGAAAACAAACAAGAACATAATTAATTTTTATTTTTTTTTTATTTTTTATCAGAATATTTTTTTGTGTTAGGCGTTGCACAGCTTACACGCGGTGTACGTAGAGGGCGGCGCGGGCAGTGCGAGCGGCGCGGGCGGCAGTACGGGCGGCGGCGCGGGCGTGCGCGGCGAGCTCACGGCGGCGCTGCGCTGGGCGCGCGCGCTGTGCCGCACGCTGCGCACGCGCCGCGAGCCCAAGGAGGCGCGCGCGCTGCTGCTGGCCTGCAAGGTTATATCGAGTTAAATCAAGCTGTAATAGGGGTTTATTTTATGAAATAACTAGCTTTCCGCCCGCGGCTTCGCCCGCGTTTTCAAATGAATGCCCGCATATTTCCCGTTCCCGTGGGATTTCCGGGATAAAACTTATCCTATGTGTTAATCCAAGTTACCCTCTATATGTGTGCTAAATTTCATTGCAATCTGCTCAGTATAGTCCATTGAATGAGTCCCTCCAAGGGGGGTCTAGAGTGCGTGAGTTAGTAACGTAAGAGGTTTCTTCGGAAACATGTCAAGAGTCCCTAGGTAATAAACATACTAAAACCCCGGGCCACTAGGAGGAGCCCCGGAGTGGGAGGAGGGGGGAAATGGGTCTATTTTTTTCATTTTTCGCTTAAATCTCAAAAACGGTACATGTTAGAGAAAAACTTTCAAGGAAAAGTTGAAAGGCCATAAAATTATCTACAAGTTATACCTGAATTATTTTTTCCTATATCCTACCGTTTCTGAGTTATACGCAGTAAAACATGATTTTGGCTCAAACAATTTCCACATCAATCGATCAAAAAATATTTCTTTCTTCCAAAAAACTCAAATGTGCAACTTGTGACCAGTACTGATAGATTGCTCTTAATTAGGTCTATAATTGGTAAAATAAACACATTCCTCCATGGAAGCCTTTAGGAGGAATCGATTGTCAAAATACTATATTAGGGTAGTTTGAGTTACTGAACTTGATCTTTTTATTTTTTTCTTCCAAAAAACTCAAAAGTGCAACTTGTGACCGGTACAGATAGATTGCTCATAATTAGGTCTATCATTGCTAAAAATACCAGATTCCACCACGGAGGTGTTTACGGGGAATTGAATTTTATCAGGGTAGTTACGATACATGAACTTTTTATTTTTTTTCTTCCAAAAAGCTCAAAAGTGCAACTTGTGACCGGTACAGATAGATTGCTCATAATTAGGTCTATCATTGATAAAAATACCAGATTCCACCATGGAGGCGTTTACGGGGAATTGAATTTTATTAGGGTAGTTAGTTAAAAAGTTCATGTATCGTAACTACCCTAATAAAATTCAATACCTCCTAAACGCCTCCATGGTGGAATCTGGTTTTTTTATCAATGATAGACCTAATTATGAGCAATCTATCGGTACCGGTCACAAGTTGCACTTTTGAGTTTTTTTGGAAGAAAAAAATAAAAAGTTCAAGTATCGTATCTACCCTAATAAAATTCAATTCCCCGTAAATGCCTCCGTGGTGGAATCTAGTATTTTTATCAATGATAGACCTTATTATGAGCAATCTATCTGTACCGGTCACAAGTTGCACTTTTGAGTTTTTTGGAAGAAAAAAATAAAAAGATCAAGTTCAGTAACTCAAACTACCCTGATATAGTATTTTGACAATCGATTCCTCCTAAAGGCTTCCATGGAGGAATGTGTTTATTTTACCAATTATAGACCTAATTAAGAGCAATCTAACAGTACCGGTCACAAGTTGCACTTTTGAGTTTTTTGGAAGAAAAAAATAAAAAGATCAAGTTCAGTAACTCAAACTACCCTAATAAAGTATTTTGACAATCGATTCCTCCTAAAGGCTTCCATGGAGGAATGTGTTTATTTTACCAATTATAGACCTAATTAAGAGCAATCTAACAGTACCGGTCACAAGTTGCACTTTTGAGTTTTTTGGAAGAAAAAAATAAAAAGATCAAGTTCAGTAACTCAAACTACCCTAATAAAGTATTTTGACAATCGATTCCTCCTAAAGGCTTCCATGGAGGAATGTGTTTATTTTACCAATTATAGACCTAATTAAGAGCAATCTATCAGTACCGGTCACAAGTTGCACTTTTGAGTTTTTTGGAAGAAAAAAATAAAAAGATCAAGTTCAGTAACTCAAACTACCCTGATATAGTATTTTGACAATCGATTCCTCCTAAAGGCTTCCATGGAGGAATGTGTTTATTTTACCAATTATAGACCTAATTAAGAGCAATCTAACAGTACCGGTCACAAGTTGCACTTTTGAGTTTTTTGGAAGAAAAAAATAAAAAGATCAAGTTCAGTAACTCAAACTACCCTAATAAAGTATTTTGACAATCGATTCCTCCTAAAGGCTTCCATGGAGGAATGTGTTTATTTTACCAATTATAGACCTAATTAAGAGCAATCTAACAGTACCGGTCACAAGTTGCACTTTTGAGTTTTTTGGAAGAAAAAAATAAAAAGATCAAGTTCAGTAACTCAAACTACCCTAATAAAGTATTTTGACAATCGATTCCTCCTAAAGGCTTCCATGGAGGAATGTGTTTATTTTACCAATTATAGACCTAATTAAGAGCAATCTATCAGTACCGGTCACAAGTTGCACATTTGAGTTTTTTGGAAGAAAGAAATATTTTTTGATCGATTGATGTGGAAATTGTTTGAGCCAAAATCATGTTTTACCGCGTATAACTCAGAAACGGTAGGATATAGGAAAAAATAATTCAGGTACAACTTGTAGATAATTTTATGGCCTTTCAACTTTTCCTTGAAAGTTTTTCTCTAACATGTACCGTTTTTGAGATTTAAGCGAAAAATGAAAAAATGGACCCATTTCCCCCCTCCCCCCACTCCGGGGCTCCTCCTAGTGGCCCGGGGTTTTAGTATGTTTATTACCTAGGGACTCTTGACATGTTTCCGAAGAAACATCTTACGTTACTAACTCACGCACTCTAGAACTTTTTATTCAATGGACTAGTAGTATTTGCGTGAAAGAGTAAAAAAACACACACATACACATCCTCACAAACTTTCGCATTTATAATATTATACATAGTAGGATGTGGAATTTTAGAATTTTACGCAGTCTTGAAAAATAATGAAGTAAAATTAATAACAGTTGCGTAAACTCACTAGATAAAAATGTTCCAAAATTGTTAAAATTATTTGATAAACTTTACTAAGATTTATAATTATTGACATGCAATTAATTTTAAATTTACTTCTAAATATGTTCTTAATCAATTTGGTAATTTGTAAACAGGACTGGCCCGAGTGCGCACGTCGACTGCTTACGTTGTTGAATTTGCATCAACGCTCCGCGTTGTTACCGCAAGCTGCGCTCGGTAAGTGTTATTATTATTTGATATTTTATATTACTTATATAAATAGCCTTATGATACTTATTCCAACTTGAAATTTTATTTCAAAATTTCATTGCATTGAAAACACAATTAAAAAAAAATAACACCACTCATCAGTTAGTCACAACGTAAATCAGAAAACAGATACCACATCTATATAAAATCACATAAATTGTGCACTTATTAATTTATTTTCGTTTAATTATCACTTGTATCCGTTGCAGGCGTGCTCCGCGAGCTAGTGATGATAGGCGGCGGTGCAGCACTCGGTGCACTAGTGCCGCTCGCTGCGGGCGCGCACGCTGCGGCCCGCACGCCGGCCCGCCCGCGGCTGCGCACGCGCTCGCACCCGCACTGCGCGCCGCCGCCGCTCTACAGACCGTACCATCGGTTTATTGGTGAGCGTCATATCAACTCTATAATGGAAGATATTATTTATTTATTCAGTATTAATAATTATGCGAGTAACTGTAAAATTATTGCGGCAAATTTTTTTGGTGATATTTTAAAAGTCTGAGGATCATACTAAAATTAAAATCGTCAAAATATGTGAGATAATATTCTACATAAAAATTGTACAATAAAGGAATGAACGAAAAACTTTAAAATATATTATTTCACCTAATTTATTCCTTGCGTTGCATACTATATTCATACAGTGAAAAAAAAATTTTTTTTTTTATGGCTTTGTATGGTTAACTTCTAATATGAATTTATAAAATACTCTATTTCCTGTTAATAGATACGTGCTGTCGAGTAGCGCGCAGTCAGCGCTGTATGTCGGAACAATTGGTGCTATTGTCAGCGCTGTGCGCGCTTGAAGCTGTGCCGCTTAGGTTCAATTATTTCGCAGCATTTTGGAGAGATATCGCTAATACACCGGTATTTATAATGAAATGTTTTATAAAAAGTTTTAAATGTTTATGTTTATATAATTACTTGTAAATTGTAAACTAATATGTTTTTTTTCTTGTCTAGGCGGACGCGAAACTTGAAGAAATGCTCTTAGAGTGCAGCGTGCTAACGGAATATATTGATGCAATAATTTTAGATGAAAGGGAATCTTTAGAAGATCCCACTATTTACGAATTTATGCAACACTATTATCCTAAGGTAAGTTTTGAACAATAATTTTATTTGTATTCCTTGAATTTCAAATAATTCAGTTCTAAATAATACAGCAGCTTTCTAATACACGAAGGTTTTATTATTTTCTTCTGTAATTAAACTACAACTTTGATACAGTAAATGTTTACCATTACGTATTTAATTTTTTACTTTCTAATAAAAAAAGTGTGGCTACCGAAACATTGATGTACGAATATAAATAATACATAATATATTTTGTTCACTTAGGTGTGTCAGCTGAGCGGCGGTGGGGGCAGCGGCGCGGGCGCAGTGGAAGCCTTAGCAGAGGAGCTGGGCACATGCGCGAGCGGCGCCTTGCTGGGCCCGCTGCGAGCTCTGCTGCTGGCTAGCGCGGGCCCGCTTCCACCCGCCGCGCTGGCGGCGCTGCAGCGGGCGGTCACCGCGCTGCAGCAGCGGACCTTCTCGCTTGAAGGTGAACAATGATAATTTTAAACATCCACACATATTATTCTTGTATTTTCACCATTCTACTAAATATTTGTAACGATCATTGAAAGGACCAAATAAAAAATGAAAACCTAACATAATCTTATTTATGTAGCGAGTAATTGATCCAAATAAGTAATAAGATCCGTATGAAATTAAATAGTGAGAGATTAATTCATATTAGGACATATACTAGTTTTGAGAATCATGTAATGTAGCAGCGTGGTAGCAAAAATAGTCATTCATTGTAGTGTATATTCCATCACACGTATTTAATTCCCATACAGCAAGCGATTGTAATATAACTTAATCTTACTAATAATATTATAAATGCGAAAGTTTGTGAGGATGTCTGTGTGTTTGTTACTCTTTCACGCAAATACTACTGAACCGATTCCAATGAAATTTAGCACACATATAGAAGGTAACTTGGATTAACACATGATAACGAATATTAACATGAAACATGGTATTTATGATTATATCGTTGTGCATATAATATGTTGTAACGTTTTGTCGCGTGTGTGTCACAGAGGAGGAGAGCGCGGAGGGCGCGAGCGGGTCGGGCGGGGCGGGGGGTGGCGGGGCGGAGGGCGCGGGGGAGGGGACACGCTGCCACTCGGCGGACGGCAGCGACGCGGAGGACGCGCTGGACGACCTGCCGCCCGACTCGGACGACGAGCCCGACGACGCGCCCGCGCCGCCGCCGCCGCCGCAAGGCGCTGAGTACATCGCGCTCGTGAGTATACTTCTTGTGAAATATAGGGCTGTGTATATAGCGCTCGTGAGTCACGCTACTAAATTCCCAATATTCAAACTACGGTTATAGATTGACAGCTATCTCCGATAGCTAGTAACGTTCTATCTATCGTGAGATAGATACGATATTGGGAACGGCCATTGTACGCTTATTTTATCAAAAACGTTATAAGCGCTAGTAGAATAAAGTATAAAAAATAGAACTGTAGTGATTTACATCCTATTATATTATTATGTAATACATATATCTCAATCAGTCAGTTTTTCAGCAGTTTAATTAAAAGCTCTACTCTGCTAATCGGCACTGTTCAATTTGATAGCTTGTATGAACCGTAACCATTATAAGTTTTGTAATACTTGATGTCCAACACTAAAGTCGAAATATTGATCTCACAGGTGAAGGAAGCAGTGCAGGCGCTAGCGACCCGTGCGACCCGCGGGCGAAGCACCCGGGCCGACTGAGTGTCGCTCACCCCGTGGCGCCTCACCGCGCGCACGCTCAACATGTTCAACGTGTAGACTCGCACACCCGTCGGGTACTTGCCGTATACACGGGGTACTTGCCGTATACACGGGGTACTTGCCGTATACACGGGGTACTTGCCGTATATACGGGGTACTTGCCGTATACACGGGGTACTTGCCGTATACACGGGGTACTTGCCGTATATACGGGGTACTTGCCGTATACACGGGGTACTTGCCGTATATACGGGGTACTTGCTGTATGCACAGGGTACGTGTCGTATACACGGGGTACTTGTCGTATACCCGTCGGACACAAGCCGCATACACATCGAATAGTTGTCGCATACCCGTCGCGTAATAGCCGCATACGAGTCGGGCCGCATACCCATACGAGTCGGCTTCTTGTATACCCGTCATATAATAGTTGCGGATATCCGACGGGTACATGTCGTATACTAGTAGCAGACCCGTCGCACACCAGTCGCATACTAGTTGCACTCCCCTCCCCTACCCGCCGTATTCTGTGCCAGTGTACCCTAATCTAAAGCTGTGCTACACTGTGTTGTTTGCGTAGTCTGCACGTAATTCGAACTTTGGACACTTTACGTTCGTTAGTATGTACGTTTGAAGAACATTATTCGCGAGTTTACGTGTGTTTAGAGACGATTGATGTTACTGTCGTGATTAAAAGACTAATAAAACTGTTAAATAAAAATCCTCAAGGGCGAAGGCTTGAGAATAACTTACAATACCTAAATATTGTCATGTCAATGATGTTAATACATATGAGAATGGCAAAACCATGATTGAACCATTTAAACGGAATGTTCCTCCCAATATTTATTATTAAAATCGTTTGTTATTGCTCTCGCTTTCTTATGTAACATCTGTACATTCACTGAAACGTTTTATAAAAACTTTCGCATTTCTTCTAATATCTGCTATAGATAGCAAAACAATATTGAACGATTATGAAACTGCGATCTAATTCATACATTTTAATATAGCTGCGTAATAGTTCCAGTGGGAATTTATTATAATGTTAAATATGAAGTGCGGAACGTGGACTTCGTCGATATAACGAGTCCAATTTTATCTCGTAGATTTAGTATGAAATTTGGTGTATCTATTAGTCTCTGCAAGGTGTGTTTAATTTATCTTTATTGATATCAATTTGGTCATTCTAAAATACAAACTCCTTTTGGAGTGTGCATTTTAGAATAAAGTCAATGTTACACGAACTTCAGTTTGTTATTATCTTCGTATACGTGAAGAGTTCTCGTGTATTTCGCATTAAAACTTAGATATGTGCTATTATCGGCTAGTGGAGCGGTTTTATTGTTTATTACATATATTTATCACAATTTTTATTGAACTAAGTAAGTTAAGAGTGTTGAGTGTTGTTTAGATGGCGCTTTATGTGTTGCTTAAATTAATATTGCGTCTATTCTGTTGAACGTATTTGCTTGAATGAAAGAATTGTTTTTGTATAGTTTTTGTAAAATTTAATTTTGTACATAATAATGTACAATTGGTGTAAATGTATGCTACATTCCATAACCCACATCACAATATGTGTTTATTTAGCCAAAATGTGACAATGTATGTGCGTTTTGACTAAATTAGGCCATATATAATTGATTTTGTCTTAAATGTATGTTTATTGCGAAAAAAACGTATTTAAATACGCCCAATTATTCTACAATAGTTTCAGTTATTTAATGCTTAAAGTCCATTTTCGCGTGCATTGATCTCTGAATGATGCGTATTAAATGATAAATGCACACGAAAGTCAACTTTAAAGTATGTACCTATTATACCTTATTATAAATAGGCATACAGGTAAAAATAAAAATTATGGCTATGCATTATTATTAGTTTTGATAGTGATAACCTTATTTATGAATAACTAATTATGTTTATTTTCGCAATAACCATTCTTCTTTTCAACTTTTCGTACAGTCTTTTCTTAATTTGAAAAGACTGTACTAATTTATAAATTCTTTCCTATTTTCATTTAGATAATATTTCGTATGCAATCAAAATTTAATATAAAAATGTTTCGATGTACCTAATTTAAATTTTACGTTTTTAAGACTGTTTTGGTTTTAAGTTTTAGGTTGTATATTATATGAGATCGTGTGTGTAGAAATAGTTTGATAAATTTAATCCTTAACTATTGTAATGCTATATTCTTAAAAACAGTTGTAGTATTTTTAATTATTTAGTTTCAAAAAACTTTTCGAAGAAAAACATATTTTTCTTGTGTAGGAATCTCGTAGTTTTCATATATTATTATTTTTTTCGTCAATAAACTAGTTGGTTAATTATAAACATGTACACCGTAATAACACGTCAGGAAGCGTGGATTCGTTTTTGGTTACTGAAGTCGGTAAAGTATTGGTAGAGGTTGCTCTAAAGCTATTTGGTTTTCGCAAATTGCTTCGTCAAAATTGTGTTACGGCTGTGAATGATTTCCTAGTTTAAGAGTGTGTGACCTAAGTAGAATGTAAAATTGCCCGCTTAGATAATCCCAGTACTAATGAATGTATGATAATTTTATACCTATCGTAAGTTTTACACCCGTCCAAACACCTTAATTCATTTAAACCATCGCGATTTTAACTTAGGCCAGTACCAACGTATAGGGTATGAAATAATATGATTAAAATTAATAATGAATGAATAATTTTGACGTAATAATTGTAAACTCGTAAATTCGTTGTTATCGATGTGAAAAACAAAATTTATAGGTGAATTAATAATAAGTAATTTAAGCCGCTGGCAGTGCATGTAGCATTATATTATGTTTTCATTGTTCGATGGTTTAAAAAATTTGTATTAAAATAGATACATATTTGATTTGATTAAAATTTTACACATTTTGAATTCGTATCAATAATTAACATGGTATTTTTGTATCGATATTTTAAAAATAATAATTGACGTGATAGGAAAAGCTGTCTGCGTGTCGCTATCACGTATTCAGAAAATCGCGTTTGACATTTTTGTACATAGCTCCAAATGAGCTTATGTTTTGTACATCAGTGTCGCATTACATCTACCGCTATATTATATCATTAAGATTTGATATCAATAACCTTTCGTCATTAGTATTAGCTGTGTGTGCTGCTCTTCTGTTTTTCTGTATCGATCTTATAAAAGATTCGTATTTATGGTAACAATTACACTGCCGAGTTATAATACCAATATATTTCTTTTTATAGTGATAACAGACAAAACAATTTTATATCGTGCATTCTAAAATTGTATGGTCTGTTACTTTAGATAACGCACTTATGGGTGTCAATGTATTTGTCTTCGTAGAAAATCAGGATGGTTCTGATAGATCAATGAAACTTAAAATGACATCTTTTCTCCTTCATAAATGCAGAGAAGGTGTCATATTTTGCTTTCTTTTATAAAAAAAATAATAAAAGTTACAGTATTTGATGATAAAAGGCTTGCGTTTACTGAATCTAAACAGTGTAGCGATGAATGTATGAAAATGAAAGTTAGGGTCGCGCAATTTTCAAGTCATCTAAAAGCGCTTAATTTCATCTGCTATGGAATCAGTCTGCGTGAAGCCTTATCATTTCCGGCATTAGATAGCGGATAGCATTTTTTAACAATCCATAAGTAATTAGGGATCATATGAAGCAATATTAGTCGGTTTTAAATCTTTATCTACACGTATTTGCTGTTAAATAGTAAGCATTTGAATATTTTGGATTGTTAGAGTCACTGGTCGATTTTCTAAAAGGGTTATGATGTAATGTGGTGCTAACAATCAGAGTCGAGTGGACGGTTAATGAGACAAAATGTATATTTGATTTTGTCCTGATTTTAGAGCTTATTAATATATATCTAACATTACTATAGCTACACTGTAATTATCTTTATTTTAAGATTTAATATTAATTTTCACACGAATTGTGCCGCAACATTTAAGCTTTTTATAGTATTTGCGGAATATGACCTTGTATAATCGTTTATGTATTATACTTAGTGATTTGTAATAAAAGTTCAATGGAATAAAACTGTGTTACTATAATTCATTTGTAAAAATTGAAAATACTGTAAATCGGACTGGAAAGCCAAAGTAAACAGTATTTTATACATTTGTGTATTATTTTTATCCTCATCCCCTATGATATATTCCTTCTGATGTGATTTAATTGTTGCCTATTAGTTTTAAACATTAGTATTTTAATTATTTTCAGATTATTAATGTTAGAAATGAAACCAAAAATTTAGAATACAATTTTATTGCCTTGCCCAATTTCATAATTATTTACATAATTGCACTATTTTACTCTTGATTTCAGCAGGGAAATTATCAATGGAAGCTTTTGCACACTGTAAACAATAGGATTTACAATAAAAAATACTACATTCTTTACCAATGCACACTGCTTTGTCACATGTAGCACAGTCAGCTCCTATAACCATTATTTCTCCTTTTCCCGGAGGACTGAATGGATCTTTCATAATGTAGCTGCTATATTTCAATTCTATATTACGAGAGAATGGAGGGTTAGTTCCCTTGTAATGTGCCTTTTCTATGAGACCACAGCCAGTACAAGTGAAATCATAATGCACTGGGGCATCATCTGCTTTTTTAAATGTTTCCATTAAATCTAAAATTAAAAAACATAGTCTATATAATAATATTACTGCAAAAGTTAATTTATTATAAAATAACATCTTATAAAATGGATTAAGAAAAATAATGTATTTGTTATGTACATATTTTATTACCTATATTACAATTCAAATCTATATCCAGTTATACCCACATATGTGCTTAAGATCCTTTTGTTGTCACTTGAGGTCCTTGTTGTTGTTATTGTTCTTGTTGTTGCTATTCAGTTTTAGGGACTTCCTTTGGTGCTTCTTTTGGCCACCAATCCGGTTTTACAGCTTCTGCTGAATAATTACCAACATTTAGAGCTTTGCAATCAAGTGCTTCCTTGATTCTTACAAGACCTAATCCATAATTATTTTTGACACCCTTTAGTTTACCCAAATTCAATTTAGGATTATCGGAGGCTATTATTTTTAAATCCTTTTCTAAGTCTTCTTCAATGACTTTATTGAATTTGATGGGCATCATTCGCTTACGAACAACTCCTGTGTGATGTACTCTGGCTGTGAGCTCCTGCCCTATGTAACAGCCCTTATGGAAACTCACTCCATGGAGGTAATCACAGTTAACTTCTAACGGAAAACTTGTGCCTGGTGGCAAATCATCAGCACCTTCGCTTACTCCCAACTTGTACCTTAAATATTTATAGCCATCATCACTTTGCTCAATAGCTACATCATTTCCTATACTTGTAACTATCTGAGAGCCACTCAAAGGTGCTGCTGCTATTATCCTATAACCCAAGTCTGACAATCTTGGGTCTTTATATATGTTCACCTCATTTTTTGTATCTACTTTCTCATTTAACATTGAATCTGCTGGAGTGATTACACTCCAAAGTTTGAATTGCTTATTTACATCTTCTATGGATACTTTTCTCCTTAATTTAAACATTTTTAAATGTTTCTCAAGTAATTGCGCAATCTTTTCGTCACATTCTAACATGAAAGAGTTTTCATCGTCCCATTTATGTATTAGGGTGTCGTATAAAACCCTACCTCTATTATTCAAGAACATAGCGTATACAGATTTAGCACTCTCTTCAAAATGCCTCATGTCATTTGTTATAAGTCCTTGCAGGAAAAGTGAAGCTTCATTTCCAGTAATTTTAAGTAAACTTCTATTGAGAAGTGGGTACAAGATTTTTCTAGGAGGATCTTTAACATTGTGAACGAAACGTAAATATTGTTTTACATAATGCGGCTTACGAAAGTATTTATTTACCTGATGAATCGACAACATCGTGGCTGTAGCACTATAACATTGAAATTATATTTTTAAATGTTCTTTAATAATATAAATGCAATATCCATTCGGGGTTTAAATACCTTTAAATACTTTAAATTAAACACAAATTAAACTTGAATCTCCTGCTCGCAAATTCGCAATTGACAAACAATTATTGTCAAAATTAAATCAAAACAAAATTGACAATTGACATATTATCAAATATGACAGCGTAGAGTGAGATGACAGTAATGATTTGACAGTCATTGTACTGTCTCTGTCTACGTTGCTACCTGACCCCGTTTTCCAATTACAGCACTAGAGCGCATTATGCGGCATAATGCTTAACGTTGAATGTTCCAACTACAGCAACGCTTCGCACAATCGAGCACTAGAAAAAGTAATGCGCGTGAATTGATGCGTGCAATCGATTTATCGTTAGTAATTATTAATTTTTGGAAAAAAATTTAAAGCTTTCGTTTCATTGTAGTTTTTTCGAAATTATCAAAGTTAATTCAAATTGTGTTAAAAAAATAAATATAAGTATGGATGAAGGTACAAACATTGAAAAAAATGTTAATGAAATAATCAAAATCCAAATTACTTAAAATAACCGTAAATATTTTTCAACCAATTACCAGGGAATAAGAGGTCCAGCGCACAAGTGGCTGACCTCATACTTGACTAACCGTATGCAATGTGTAGAGATATCGTATATAGACAACAATTCGTTAAAAAAGTCGGTAAGATCACAATACGTACATAATAAATACGGAGTGCCACAAGGCAGTATCCTCGGGCCTCTCCTGTTCTTATTGTACATAAATGATCTTCCTAACGTTACAGAACATAAATGTACTCTGTTCGCGGATGATGTATCCATCACCATACCTCGTAACAAATTGACTACCTACAAAGAAGACATCTATTTGACTATCAAAAATGGACAGTGCGCACACGAGCAACTTTGTCTCCGCAACTATTTTGTCTCTCCACCCATGGGCTAGTATGAAAGTGCGCGCACGTAGCGACGCAACTCCCCATACTACTACTATACAAATTGATGGGAGAGACAAAATAGTTGCGGAGACGAAATTGCTCGTGCGCGCTAGCTCTTACAGAATGGCTAAAATATAATAATTTAACATTACAAAGACAAAACTAATGCAATTCTGTAATTATCATAACATTAGACATAACCTTGACATAATTTATAATGGACAACGTATTGACGAAGTTACTGAAATGGTATTTTTAGGTATCACATTAGACAACCACTTAAATTGGAAAGCTCACACGGATTCTGTTTGTACCCGTGTATATAAGTTTGTATTTGCCCTCAGAAGAATTAAACAGATTATTGATGAGAGAGCGGCAATCATTGCATATCATGGTTATGTTTCATCTGTGGTTTCATCGTTGCTTCGGTATGGTCTTATTTTATGGGGCAACTCTACAAACGTAAAAAAAGTCTTTAAAGCTCAGAAAAGGTGTGTCAGAGCAATATGTGGAGTAGGGCTCTTAAAAAGTTGTCGAGACTTATTTAAGCGACTCGGACTTTTAACACTTACTTCTTTATACATCTTGGAGGTTGGAATATTTGTAAAACAGCATCCCTATATTATGTACATTAAAAGTTGTCAAAATAGTCAGTACCCAACCAGGGATCCTCACAGATTGCAACTTCCAATTTGTCGCACTGCTTTATGTAGCAAAAACAGCCATGTTATGAGTGCGAAAATATATTATAACGGAATCCCAATGGCATTTAAGGAATTGCCCATGCAATTATTTAAACTTAAATTAAAAAAGTGGCTGCAATCTCATTGCTTTTATAATAGCATTTACAGACGCTCCGATTCGGTTGATGCCAACCATCCGACCACGACCAAATCGGAAAGTGTAGAGAGCGGTCGGTCCGACATAATTATTATTAATATTGGTTTGACGTGGTCGGATGCGTATGCGTAACTCTATGAATATTTTTTTTTCAACACTGAACTTAGCGCAACCTGCTGGTGCGTTTCACGTTCCAATTAAGCATCAGCATAATTCGGCATTGTGCGGCACTGAGTCGCATTATGCTCTGTAATTGGAAAACAGCCTGAGATTGCTACCAAACTATTTATTATGTGAAATCAGTGAAACTCGGAGCAAATGCCTGCCTGGAGAAGTAAAATAAAGCGGCCTTTTTAACTTATGGCCTTTATTACTTGCTCTGTACTGGCAAAATGTCATGCGAAAAAAGAGGACATAAAATATTATAAATTCAATTTACAATTAATATTAATTAAAATATTTTTAATTGGACAGTACTCCAAAACAGTTTATTTTTATGTTCTAGAAAACTTTAATACACTCATTTGAATGCTGCGTCAAAAAATGCGGCTGACACATGGCTGACAGTATACTGGATTGCGTTCCGTTTTAAATCGTAACCAGTATAACTGGCTATAAAGGAACGGCTTCACAGTATACTGAATTGACGTCACACCTTAGAGCGTTTTCACATTATCCGATCCGATATCGGATATCGGAAGCCGATAGCCGATATCCGATATCGGAGGGAAGTAAAATGTATGAAATATGTGCCTGTCTTTCACATTGTCCGGTCCGATATCGGATATCGGAGCCGACACCGATATTCCCAGTAGCTATCGGACGATAATGTTCAGTGTTGCCAACTCAATTTTCGAAAAGGCAGTATACCAACAGCAAAAAAGCACTAGTTTGTGTATTTTCAGTCTTATAGGGCGCTCAATCTTTGAAAAAATTCTTTGCTTTTAACCTAAAACCCTTTCTATTAAAAGAAACCTTTTTTTATTAAGACAACACACATTTAAGTATTTATAGGCATTTAAAATACGATTTATACGGCAGGTATTTTTATTTGCCGTATTAAAATATACGGCAATTGGCTGAACTGAAGTAAACAAAAATATATTGCGTTCTTAAATTCAAATATCTATCTTCGAAAACATTAGTGTCTATCATCTTTATTTTATCTCATTCTGCCTCGCTCCTCCTCCTACTCGGATGTTGGTTGTGCTGTTTATTGTATTGTAGTCATTGAGTGCTTTGTTTTTAACTGACTTCAAAAAAAGGAGGAGATTTCACACCGATTTTATTTTTATTTTGAATTTACAACAAAGAATACAAAGTTTGAAAACTTTTAATTCTAAAATAATTGTTTATGAGAATAAAATAATTTATGTATCTTTACTTACAGGAAATTACAACAATCATATTACAAATATATTTGAACGAGTGACAATATTATATTTTAGGATATTACAGTGTAATAAGAAAAAGAAAAGAAAATGTGAACAAAGATTGTATCACTTAATAAATTTATCATAGGTACTACATGAACTTTTATAAATGTATGTAGTGAAAAAATGACTAAATGACTAGGTACGTCTTGCTAAAAATACATTTAATAGATTTTGAAAGGTATTTACTAATATGTATTACTAAAACTGGAATGGAATGGAATGGATTACTAAAACTATTAACTAATACTAGGTTGTAGTAGGTATTGATATAAATTTATTTAATTTATAATGTGTTAACATATAAAGTATATTATGTTATACAAATGACCGATATCAAAACTATTTAGTAAATAGCACATCTAAATAATATGCAGTAACTTAGTTAATTTGTGATATCAAATCTTTTTTTACATTTTACTTTTCTTTTTTGAAGTTGTTTTTCTTTATCGTAGTTATTTTTAATGTACATTTACAATATATGATTTATAACATTTGATTTTTTTTTTAATAAACCTTTTTTATCAACTGGCAATTTAATTTAGTTCTCTAAAAATTTCTGGCAGCACTCATGATGATATCGGAACGATTTTATCGGACAATGTGAAAGGGCAAATTGTATCCGATATCGGATATCGGCTATCGGCGTCCGATATCCGATATCGGATCGGATAATGTGAAAACGCTCTTACAGTGGTCGCAGTGCATAGCGGAATACACCCCTAACAAATTGCTCTTGAATCCGTCCTCACTGGGATCGGGAGTTGCCATTTGCTAAAAAGAAGAAGAAGAAGAAGAACAAATTGTCAATCCAAGATGTCAGCTCGACAGTTTGAATTTGAAATGACATTTCGCCATTTCGGCATTTCATTCCGTAGTATTTGTATACTCTTTGATTTCATTTTGTTTTGATTTTGATCTCCAGTCTGGTGATCATCGCTTGGTGATTTTAATTATTGTTTTTTTATGTGAAAACGTGTGTTTTAGTTTAATTTGTTATTTTCTGAAAAGATAATTGACTACAGATAACATGGCTTGTGTTGCTTACGGCTGTAAAAGCCATAGTAATGGGAAATCGGATGAAGATAGAAATGTGTCATTTCACAGGTTAGTGATTTTGATCAATTTTTGGCTAATTGTATTATAAATAAGTGAATTTACGTTATTTTCTTAATCATAGTTATCTTAGTTAATCTTAGTTATTTTATTGTTATTTGTAGGTTTCCGGCTTGTGAAAAATTAAAAGATGTTTGGGTTAAGACTATACACAGGGCAAATTGGAAGCCTTCAAAACATTCTCGGCTTTGTTCTAAACATTTCGAATCAGACTGTTATTTGGACGGGAAGAAAAGGAAAGTGCTTTGCAGAGATGCTGTGCCAACCATATTCGAAAATTACCCTACTTACTTACAGAAGGTACTGTATCAAGTCAATTAATATATCCAAAATAACATTCGAAATAGTTATGCGACTCTTGATAATGTGATATCTATCACTTTTATGCTTTAGTTCAATATTTTGTATTTTATAAGAACTTCATAAGATTCTAGACTAGAGGTGCCTCGTGGCTTGGCCCTCATGTTATTAGAGAATTGTAAGATACATGAAGAGTGCCCTATGTCACTCTCCAGGCTCCCAACTATATTTCCACTCTAAAAATCATTGCAACATAAAGACCAGACAAATAAACCGTGACTGTGGTGTGGACAAATGTGTTAAAGATTAATTTTAGGTTACACAACAGCATTAATTAGAACCAAAAATAAAACTGATTCCTCTGCCATTAAAGTAAATCATAAATGATGTTAACTTATAAATAATTTACCTAATTTTTTGTTTTGTTCATTGGTTCGTTTCAACTCATATATAGCCCAGCCCTTTTTTATTTATGGTGTTTTTATTTTTTTATTTCAGGAGTCTAAAAAGATAGCCAGAAACAAAATCATAGATTCTCAGAGAAAACTTCGACATATTATTAGCAATCTTCAGCCTGTTTTAGATGCACCATCAACTTCAAGTAGTTCATGTGCACCATCCACTGCTACTGAATCACTTACAGAGACATGCGTCAATGACACTTCTTGGAAGAAAAAACTTGAGAAGATTATTGTAAAACAATCTAAAATAAGCTCAAAACGTCTGAAGAAGTTAAAAGCTTTGCAGCAAAAGTGCAGGCGATTAAAACAAATAATAGCATCACAAGAAAATGTAATAAGTGACTTAAAATCCAAAAATTTAATCATTCATCATGATGCTCAGATTTTAAATACTATTGGGGGTGAAAATAAGTACATACTTTTAACTAAGATACATTGATAAAAAAAGGTCAGTCTACCTCGAGAATATTGCCCAGAGTTAAGGAAATTTGCAGTGACTCTAAATTTTTTGTCTCCTCGGGCATACACATTACACATACATTAGGCAACAGTTTGATAGTGCGTTACCCCATCCAAGTACTATTTCCAAATGGTACAAAACTATAGACTGCCTGCCCGGTTTCACTGCTGAATCCTTTGAAACTATTAAACAGAAAACAAAAGATGGTAAGAAAATATACTCTGCACTTATAATTGATGCCATGGCAATCAGAAAAATCATTGAATGGGATCGCACAAAATACTACGGATATGTTGATATTGGTAATGGGTTAACAGGTGATGACATACCTGTAGCTAAAGAGGCAATAGTATTTATGTTTACAAGCTTAAATGACAACTGGAAAATTCCTTTTGGTTTCTTTCTGGGGGATACCATAACTGGAAATCAACTAGGTTTACTAGTGAAACAATGTATCACTCTTTTGCGAGAATCCATCTTTGCTTTTTGAATTGTGAGGATGTATGGAAATTTTTTGAAAATGCAGAGAGGTACATTAGAAACCTCAGATTCGCGGATTCTACACTGGTATTGAAGTCGAGGAGAGAAACCGGGTTCTTAGGTTTTATCATTTGTATAAGAGCTATACGACATATCTTCATGTTTCGCCCAAATCAAACTTTGAATATCTAACTACATACAAGATCAGTCAAGATCACCTTGAATTCTTTTTTGTCGCTATTCGTGCAAAAGGTGGGTCTAATAATAATCCGTCAGTTCGCCAATTTATATCGGCTTATAAGCGATTGCTAGTCCACGCTCAATTAAAAAAAGCGACGGAAAAGGTAATTGCCTTAGTCTGAGCGAAATAAATATCCTTACAAGCTCGTCGTCTAATTGTTATATCAGTAATATAAATATTTCGACCGACAGGCAGAAAATGAATGATAATATTCATATTACACAACAAGTAGAATTTGAAGATCATGATTATTTCTATGATCAATCTCGACTGACTGAATTCGTAGAAACAGTAAAAGAGTACATAGCAGAATTTGTCGTCCAGAAAAAAAAAACAGTGCTATATTGTCAAATTTGCTTAGACAGCCTAGAAAAGTATAGTGCAAACAATACACTGACTATGATTAAAAACAAAGGTGGATTATTATTTGCTTCACAGGATGTAATAAAAGTCTGTAAAACAATTGAAAGAATTTTAAAACAGTATTGTACAGTACATTGTAGTTAAACAAATAGGACTTTCTAAATATATGTTAACACATATAAGCAAAACATTAGCTAGCTAGACACTATTTAGCTGCGATTATTTATTTGGAGATTTATTTCAACACAGTATTGATCAATGGAATGTACAATCACAGAAATTTATTGATAAAAGCCATAGCCGAGCACTATTTAAAACTAAGAATGCATTACTTATGCTAAAGATTTTTAAAAGTTTACGGTGGCATGTACATATTTTTAATAATAAATTATAAATATTGTAATTTGGTTTTTAAGTCTCAAATTAAAATTTTGTAAAAAAAAGTATATTTGTTTTATTTATTATTTAAGCAATTTATTTTAAACTTGAGGTACCTTCGCGACTTTGCCCGCGTGTTCTCAGGGAACAAACAATTTGAGTGCAGTGCAACCGGCCACGGTTGACCTCTGTTGAGCGGAACATAATATTAAGTGATGTAGGCGGTGTCTTCCTCCATACGTAGTAATAGTATCACAACGAGCAAAGGATAAGGATATTTTCGAATTTTCAGAAATCTCGAAAACCATGTTTTTCTACACTACACTTCTACACTGCCAAAACGACCTTTTGCCGCTGGTATTTTTATTGTGTAAAGTGAGCGTAATGTACGTGTTATGAGTTGTTTATGGGCTATGTTTTGACCGCCTTCTCGGTATAGTGGTAGACGCGTGAGCGTAGAACCGAGGGGTCAGCTGGGTTCGATTCCCGGTGGAGAGGAAAAAAAAAAGAATGTCTCGGTCTGGCAGGACACAGAAGGCTGATCACCTACTTGTCCCTAAAGAAAAATCGATCAGTGAAACAGATGTATGAATAATGCATCTGCCACCTACCCCACTACGGGGTCACGGGACTTCACTTTTATGGGCTATGTTTTATTGTAATTGGAAAAATTAATAAAACGATGAGATAAGGATAAATCAAATGCATAAATTAAATTAAACTCTTCTTTTATTAAATACATAAACATAATTAAAGTAACAACCCCTTATAATCATTTCACGAAGGTATAAAATATACATACTTTATTAGGTACCTACACATATCTTTAATATGATGTATAATTGTAGTGACATAGTATTACTAGATTTATATAATAATATTATCATATAATTTCAATTCAATTTAGTAAGCAACCTTAAAGACAAATTATCTCCATTATATTATGAATAACATAATTTATGAGCCTTTGAAAATGTTTTAGGCAAAGAGCGAACACAATATTTTGAGCGATTTTTAAATCTTACATAAGCATTCTATTTTTCTATTTTTCAAATTTTGAGCATATTACAAAAGATTTATTTCATAGAAATCTAAATAACAAGACACATAGAAGGGCTATAATGTCATAATTCGTATGAAAACCGCTGTCGCCAAAATCAACACATTCAAACCGAAAGCTAAACAGTACACACAAGTAAACTATGCCTTTTATTGGACAGCTTGATTTTAGTGAAAACTAACTATCTATTAAATTAAGCTTTTGAATATGTATCCTAACGCACGAATTTACGGTTTATTTTAGAATAACATCCCTAAGTATATGAGACTTTTTGCTCCAATACGAACAAACGTGATAATAAGAATGGTCGACTGTGTCATTTATTGTTATTTCGATTACTATGGTGACACTCGTAATACTTGTAAATATTCTATAATTTTAAGGAAAAACGGCATTATTTCTAAAAAAATATATTTTCCGATGAAATATTATTCCTTTATAAGTATAATTACAACTTGTGGAAGAATTTCCGCAATGGGAATTGCTGAAACACACCATGTATACACTCATACGTCTCCAGAGCAACTGAACAGTGACGAATGCACTGGTGATGTGCAAATCACCTGAGTGGCGACAAGGTCACGCACGCTTACGACTTCTAGTGTCTTGTTATTTAGATTTCTATGATTTATTTGTTATTAGAATTATATTTCAATTATTTTATCTATATATGTATTTATTAAATATTATATTTATTGTCGCCTAGTACCCACAACACAAGCCTTAATTGAGCTTACTGTGGGACTAGGTTGATTTGTGTAATAATGTCCTATAATATTTATTTATTTATTATTGTAATACATTTTATAAAATGGTATAAGATTAATAAGACATTTTCGGAAATATTCATAGCTATAATATAGCATTACATATTTCTTATCTCTAATTCAAAATTATTTTGAAGTATCAAGCAGTCTAAAAAAATTGGCAGGCAGTAAATTATACACCTAAATATGACTTCAGAACTGAAGATCACTGGCATACCTATAACAATTAACAGTCATCACACAAGAAAGCATATTAATAAGGTTTATGTAGGCACATCTTTTGTCTTCCTTGTGAATAACAAACGGTGTTTATGCGACTGTGAGCGTTGCTAAAAATCTCGTAAGGTTTCGCATCGCAAAATTGTGTTTTAAATAAATGTGAAAGCTTATTTTCTAAATAAATAAATAAAATAAGAATCTTGATTAAAATAGTTTAGGGTGGTGTGGTCATTTCTATCGATTCCTTAAAAGCAGATTTAACGGGTGTGACTTGCAATGAAGCCGGCGCCGTGTCTTGGCCTTGTTCTATGGAAGCTGTAACCAGCTCCGTTGTAACAGTGGGCTCTGATTGGATGGATGTGTTATCTCGTAATTTATTCGGTGAGCTGGTCGTCACACGCTTAGTTTTCTTCAGATACGGCGTTACTTTCTGTAAATTAATATTAAAATATACTTATTATATCAAAATTATTATCTTATATCAAAATTTAGCTATTTAGGTACCAAGTGGTAATTTAGTTTATAATTATTTACTGAGGTCAATTTATCGAAAACTCGAACCAATTTATGAGAATAAAAAATCTCATAAAACTGCCTATTCACGAGAATGGACAGAGTTTCGGACAAATTTTGAGCGTTATTGTAAGTTGTTTCTGTTGATAGCATTTCACACTAATTACATTGTTCGGATCTTTCAAGTACGCGCCGGTGCGTCGCACACGGAAGTCCGGCGCGGCGAGGCAGCGGGCTAGGAACAGCGCGGCCGCACACGCCCAGCTCGCCCACACGGCCGCGCTCGCCGCCCGCGTGGCCGCCGCCCGACCGCCCCACGACCATGTTGCGTTCACGGACCGCAGGAGGTATTGGTCCACGGATGAACAACTGGAATTTCGAGATAGATTGTAGTAGAATTGTTAAATGTATAGAAATAAATGTATTAAAACATATAATTGTATTTTATTTACCTACAAAAAACCTACAAATATCTCATATTTTTATATTTTGCAAACATAACTTTTTTAAGTTTTTTAGATGCTATTCGATTAATTATATTTATATGAACAACATCGTACCTACACATTTCATAATTTCAAAATTAAAATTCAAATAATTTATTTCTTTCATTTGCATTAGCTTGCTATAATTAAAAATTTTACTTGAAATTACAAATTAAAATAATAATTAAGTTTTAGGACTTACGTCGTTGCGTTTGTTACGTTATAAAATGCTGCACAGAAATTTTGTAGCCCCATATTCGTTCTTGCAAAATTGTGTCCAGTCAGTCCAACCATTAAAATGGCGAAAATTAACGCAGGCGCTAATATTCGCCAAGGCTGCTGAAGCCTGAAATTAAATTGAAGGTGATTCAAATAAACTTTTAGAGCGGTAACAGCACAAGTGAATAAAAGCATATACGTAATGTTTTTGGAAATATATATTTGATCCAGCAAGTTGCAAAAACACACCTCCTTGGCACAGAGAGCGTAGAACCGAAGGGTGGGAGGGGTGTTCGATTCAAACAAAGTATGATCATAGTTACTACATATATTTACCCAGATCGTGAGTGTCCTCCACCAGGACACATTGTAAATAACGTCGCCCATGTCGCTGCGACGATCAAAGACACGACCGGAATGTACTCAGTAAATTGACAGTCGCTGTCTCGTCCAAACAGTGTCCGAGATGTGTCCAACACCAGCCGTTGTCTCTCGTCAGCTGCAATGCGATTTCATATATATTTTAAAAATTTCAATGACATATGTTTAATGCTTTAGGAAAGAAACAGCACATTTTCTTTTGAAATTTATAGTCTCAACAATCAAGTAATTTCTCACCAGTAAGTGTAATGTCACCAATATCAACACTCGTCGAAGTCGATTCGTTTTTATTTGATTCTGTTTCATTCAATTGTGATATATCCCTTTTAACGTTTTCAGTATTTTCTTCAGTAATGTTGTCAAAATGGACAGGTTCTAATTGAGCATTATTATTGGCAATTTTGTTACTATCATTGAGCGAACTTGATTTATTTTCCACGAAAGTCGTCGCATCGATAATTCGAAAAGCGAGTTGTCGCGGAAATATGACGCAATTATTATCGACCATTTCCATCGCATTTTGTAGGAACACATAGTTGAGTATTCCGAATACCGCCGCCAGTGCATACAATATTAAATGCCATGCTAGAAAACAAAAAAAAACATTATTAATTTACTTATATATAGTTTATATATATGTAGTTAGTTTAATAAAGAAATTAAGTACTTAATTATTTTAAATTAACGACGTGTTTTTTTTTAATTAAATTGTACACCTGACTCTTTGTGCGTAAAAGGCTTCTATTATCAAATCCAAATCCATCTGATTAATAAATCAATAAAAAATCGAATTCAAATTCGTATACCAACAATGATGTCATGAATGGTATCCCGCAATATGTGCCGCAGCGCACGGTTATAGCCACAACAAACCGGCCTCATTCGACAAATTTATCCTGTTCTATATCACTAGGGTATTTTTAACTTTTATACCCACGTTCCATGGTAATGCATAATACGATGCGAAATACATTGTAATCAAATGCCCGGTAGCGTTACCACTATCAATTATTATTATTCATAAGTTAGTATGTGAAAAATATTTTAACGACTAAACAAACCTACGCTAAATATTTAACTCTTCCAAGAAAACAAATGTTGTTCCAATTTAAACAGTGCTAAGATTACACAGCAATGTGATAAAATTAAATAAATGCACGTTTAATTTCGATCGTGGGTTTTGTTTGTAGAAAAGAGCTATTATCTATTAAATTGGTGCTAATGTACGTTTATCGAATTCTGATTACAACTATTTATAAACGTAGGAATCATTTGTTATTCAAACTGAGGTTCTTAAATGCTTTTAGTTTTAACAAATAATTTGTTAAAACAACAAGACAATGAATTATTCATTGTCTACTCTACATGAATGTTACTCAACACAATTTGCATATTATGTGATGATATTCGATTTTAAAATTTAATCAGTGTGCTATATTATATGCTCAATCCTTTTGTACATAATAAACATAGTGATACTTTTTTATAACGGATCAAGTAGGCATTTGACCACAGGTCTACCTGATGTAATGTAGATGTAGAGTACTTAGGTGGTCTTAGTACCTATATAACGTAAAAAAATCTATGAAGAGATAAGTACCTATTTAGATTTTTTAACATGACTGTCATGTCAATTCAAAATTAGTGTAGGTACCTTTCCAAACGTTGAGGTGCCTCGAGGCTCTTTCCTCCAGTTCGTAAGCATTATAAAGAAGAACGGTCATCTTGTTTCTCTTGCGTCACATTTTTATTCTGAAAAAAAAAAAACTTACGTAAGGACCTTAATATAGGCACTCAGGAGTTGATCATTAATTTAGCTACAATATATCTATGAGTCATGCATTATATTCCAAAGGGACACTTATCAAAAATGAGCTTCATATGATAAGAACTAACAACCCAAAGTAGGTCGCGTCGTAACGCCCAATTAATATCGATTGATTTTTACATCAATTGCTAAAAACTGAATATCCTATCCTGTACCTCCGCTATCAGATTGAATATCGTCATCTAGTCCCTTTGTCAATTTAGTCCATTATTGGAAAAAAAAAATTATAGAGATAGAGCTGCAAAAAATAATGTTTTCTAGATACTCTTGAAATATACATGTATTGCAAACAAAATATAAACAGTGCTTTTAAGAATTCGTATTGGTAATTTATTTATTTACATGCTTTATTGTAAATTGAAAAAGAAAAACAATAGGTATGATAAAATTAAATAACAACTTAAAATTAAGGCACCAATGCCGGCTCTATGGCTACCAGTCAACTTTTAGTATGAAGGTATTTGCTTAAAATATGTATATAGCTTTGTCATTAATAACAAAATAACAACAACTGGATAACAATGCTCAAATTAAAGTACATAAGTACCTATACATATTTTAAGAGCTGTGGTCATAGTTCGTCAATTTGCCAAGGCCAACTGGTTCTATGTAGTAGGTAACTATGTGATTTAAGTACTGACATTATATTCAAAGTAGAAAATTGTGACATCATAATAAGGATTTTGGTAATACTAATATACTTAATATTACCAAAATCCTCAGAGATTTTCACAAAGTTTACTCTTTAAAAATAGGTAAGTACCTACCTACCTATGACACATCACACAATATTTCAAATGCATAGGTACCTACCTACCTACTTAATAAGGTTGTGTATTTATGTTTTATATGGAAAGCAAAGAAATATAAACAACTAAGCAATTAAATAGTCAACGTTGATATTCAAGGGCGGTTTCGCTTTCGACACTTTCTGATAATATTCCTTATAGCCGTCTTAGCACATTTTTACGTATATTTCATACATTATTTGCCATTTTCATGGACACAAGTCACAAGCTAAACAGAACATATATCCTATGATAACTAAACCTACCCCAAAGCTGTGAAAGTAGAGCTATAAACATTTGACACCTCTAACAAATAACGTCTGGTTAGGATTGACTTATATTATGTACTAGCGGTCCGCCCCGCCTTCGCCCGTGGTACATATTTACGTTTTCTCTACATAAGAACCATCCTCGTACTTCAAGGAATACATATAATAAAAAAAGAATTATCGAAATCGGTCTACCCCTTCACGCGTGATGCCGCGGTGACCCAAACTCAAACTCAAATATATAATATTATAGATTTGCTGTTAATGCTAATTAGTACAATATTGCTGTATTTTACTAAGTGTGTACTTTGTACAATATGAACACAATAAATAAAAATAACTAAACAAGTCAGTGTCTGCCAATTAAGGTGAATGTTAATAACTTGTGATTCAGTAACTTGCACTATATTAACACCTCAGACCTCTGAGATCATCCTTTATGGGAATAAAATTTTACTCATACCGCTGGCGCTTTAATTGCGCAAATTCATAGTGCAACTTTTTTTGTATGGAGTGCACCGTCTGTTGTATATGTAGTATATTATTATTAAGTAGTCTGTGCTCATACTTATGTACGGTCTTATTCTAAAATTGGATGACTGTTCTTAAATAATTAAAGAAGCCTTTTTCATGTTATTCGGCGCCACATTTATTAAGGAATTTCCTCTCTAAATGGATACATTATTCGTATATCCCTATTAGGTACGTACAAACGCGACTTAATGTACAACAGTAGCAGCTCTATGCTATATAGACTTTTTTACATACTTACTTACTCGCTCTTAACGTTTCTTCTCTCTCATTACTTAATCTCATATCAAATAAAAAAAACTGCATAAAAAATAGGTTGTAATTCATATACTTTCTACTTTCGGTATTAATCTGTAAACTATGTAGAGCACTGTAGAGTCATGAATCATGATATAACTTTTTAGAAGGTAGAGAAAATTGGAGTACGCAGATAGGACAGAATGTTCTTAATTTGTAGTAATTATTGTGTTACGTCGAGATCTCGAGGCCATGTTTATAATAGATTTCTATCAAGCTAATTTTCCCCCAGTAGAGCTTTCCTTCTAACAAGACGTATTTTTATTTTTTTCACGAACAAAAATTTTCGATAGCTTACAGAAAAAGCGTATATGTATGTATGTCGATTCGATCATTAAGGGCAAATAAGGGGAATTTTTGCACGCCTCATAAGCGAAGCGTTGAGGTGGGTACTACTGTCACTTCGCGCAAAACATCTGATTTTTCAAACTTAAAATGTCTTTATGTATCATACATTGCACTTGTAAGATAATACATACACGCACATATTAAGAAAAAACACTATTTTTAACATTCATGATATTTTTGATGTCATTTTTGTTATTTAAACTAGTTAAAAAACAGTTTAAAAAAGTTCTGTCTTGGACGTCCGTGTGTCTGTATGTGCGGAGGATTTTCTTGTTAACACGATAGCGACCGAAATACTTTACTAATCGAGTCTTTTTTTTTCTCTTACGCTTAAGTATGCTCAGGAATAGAACCCTTTCATTTTTCAGGGTCTGATTCGATGTGGTTTAATTGTTATTAAATAAACAAAAATAATAATTAATAAATAATTATTAAAAAAAAATTATGAGGCGTGCACTTTTGGATTTTCCAAACTATTTTTGAATATTTTAAATTTTAACTGTTTCGGAAACAAACTTGTTTTTTTTTGTGAAATATACCTACATGAAATACTTTTAGATGGAAGGAGGAGAACGGACACTTTGAAGGACCATGTTGTCTATCTTCTTTTTCCACATAAGTATTATATCGTGAAATAAGAAGATGTATTAGGAACTATGAGAAATATTTGAAGTAGATACGAGTCCACAATGTGTTAATATTTTGGAAAATACCTACGCAGTATTGCATCAAATATCGACGCAATAGGTAGTTAAATTCAACTCGATTGTATCGCGTCACCCGATGACGTAATTGATTTATCCCACCATTGTGTGGTTCTCCATTTGTTGTTTGTTTATATTTACAAGTCGGAATTAAATCGCAATTATTAATTTGTTGATTGTCTGCAACCCTCAAAACGTTTGACAAATCAGAATAAAAATCATCCTAGAAGTTACTCCTTATTACATCGGCTATCAGTCAGAGAAAGTCCCGTTAAAATCAGTCTAGCTGTTCCAGAGATGTACCATGTTTATTATTGTGATACTTATAGGTTAAAATGAAGGACCACTTTATGTTGCTAATTGTGAAGTGGTAAACAGCTACATATACCTCGGATCCACTATTACCAACACAGGAGGATGTGAAGAAGAAATTGGACGTAGATGCGCTATCACAAGATCTGCAGTGGAAAAACTAAATAAAATCTGGAAGGACAGGCGCATCACCAAGAACACAAAAGTGCGACTTATGAAATGTCTGGTATTTCCTATCTTCCTATATGGTGCGGAAACCTGGTCGCTCAAAATGCAGAATCGCCGAAAAATTGATGCGCTGGAGATGTGGTGTTGGAGGCGGATGCTGAAAATACCGTGGACGTCGTTCCGAACCAACGTCTCGATACTCAAGGAACTAAACATCGAAAATAGGCTTTCGTCGATTGTGCAGATGCGAATATTGAAGTTCTTTGGCCATATCACCAGAAATGAGGATTCCTTGGAGAGGCTTGTGGTGCAGGGACAAATTGAGGGCAAAAGATCACGGGGCCGCTCACCTACACGTTGGACCGACCTTATCGGTAAAACGACCCAGTCCAGCCTTGTAGAATGTGCTCGTAATGCTACCGATCGTCAGAAATGGAGACGTATTGTTGGACAGGGAGCGAACAAAGAAGTGACCACATCTAACAGGAATAGAGCACCATCACCATAACCACGACCACTCTGTCAAGAGTGCACGACTAAGAAGAAGAGATAGGTTAAAAATAAAGTAATTAATTACAGATAGGTACACTTGGAATCAAGATTTTTGCTATTATACTTACCTACCTTGTAATATCAGCTACCAATATAATATTAATGTGTAGGTAGGTAATAACTATTAAATTTAAAATTATAATTAAATTCTCTATCATAAAATAGAGGCCTTTTCAATATCTATCTTTACCTACTTTGCCAGAGAGAATAAGGTAAATGTAATTTTAAAACACAGTACATACAGGGTGTCCCAAAAAGTAGTGATGAACGGAAGCTGGGAGGTAGAGGACCTAGAGGGCTATCCTAAATAACATTTTTGCACTTACCACATTTAGATTTCAATTTTTCGATTGAAGCCTTCTGAATAATAAAATGAAAATTTTAGGTTAGCTACCTGATAGATAGAGCAAGTTTTTAAAAGCCAAATGGAAAACTATTTTATGTGATTTTATTTTTTATGGGTCCTTGAAGTTGTGAACATACTGGGTAATTTTATCTTTCTTGGCATTTAATTCTTTTTTTTTAATTCCATTCGAAGATCTAACGATAGTAAAATGTTACCATACTGAATTGGCCTATCTTTCAGCTTAGCACACAAAAAAATCAAGCATCTAGCGCAATTATTCACGTCACCATAAATAAAAATCTCATCGTACTCAGCGATAGATGAAAAATTGAAAAAAATGTCATAACTCCGAAAATACGAAAAATCGTACAACATACAGTGCGACACAAAAGAGATGAAAATAAATGAGGGCGCCACCGTCGCTCATATAGCAACACTGATACTGCGACGCAAGCGATCTTGATACTATAGAATAAAAATCCAAACATCTATATATATATATTCTAAAATAAATACCGCGATTTAAACCGTTATAATTGTTTCATTGTAGCAATAGTGTAAATTTAAGACAAAAATACATTAGTATTTTAATTGACCTACCTAGGTCAAATTTTACTTAAATGTATTTGGAATTAGTTATTTTATAAAAATCGGTCAAGTGCTTAGACTGCAGAGGCGCACATAGAATCAAACATACAAACAAACAAGCATACATGCAGCTCAAACACATTACCCTCTTTCTGGGTCCGTCGGGTAGAAAAAAACAAGGCGATTTGAAAACCACATATTTTTATTTTTTTTGTAGATAAATTTTGTACATTAATATAATTCATCAAAATCTAAATATTCTACTCCTTCAAAGGACTGATCATCACTCTGTTTCGAAGTACTGGCAAGAGGGTACGGGGCATCTTCAGTATCTGTAAATATGATACAGTAAATATGATTTTTTTTCTTATGGTTTGATTGATTAACAGATAGATAGCTGTATGAAAACAGTTATCACTATACTATGTAGTAAAATCTAAACTAGGTACTTTATTTGAGGCTGGTTGGATTGGATATAACTTCTTGACTCAAATTGTGCTGGTCGCACTATAAAAACTAGTTTTTGTTTACATACAAATAACCTCAAATTAAATTGCGAAAACGTAATAATCGCCATACATACATACATTAAACACTCGTCACTAATGGAATATTCTATTTTACGTAGTACTGAGCAAAAATAAATGGAATCTCACCGGTATATTCTGCTGTACGTTTGTAAACGTTTTCCAAATCAGTCAATAAATTTCCAGCTTGAAATTCGGACAAACACCGAATAAAAACTTTATACACCACATCACGGACACCGCTACGTTTAACCTTTTTCATGATGTCTCCTTTTTTATTTAAATTTCTTGTTCTAAATAACAATTTTATCTCATTATTTCTCCACTTCACGAAAAAAACAACAAATTTTTATTCAACTTGACAGCTACATTGCCAATTCAGGGTTGCCAGGTAATGAAAAACGAATTAGTTCCAAAATAATTAATTTCATCTCTTTTATGTCGTACTATACATGGTGGTGATTCGTATAGCCCTCTAGGTCCTCTACCTCCCACCTTCCGTTCATCACTACTTTTTGGGACACCCTGTATAATTCACACAACACACAACCCATATTTTTGTGTGCAATTTCAGAAACATACATATTACATACCTACCTACTTATTTATATGTTGCATTGACTCGCTCGTTTATCTTTTCGTTTTGGTAGATAAGGCCACCCATAGATAATAAAATAGGTACAAAATACTTTTTTGTACCTACAATATTATGTATTATCTCATACAGTACCTACCTTCATAGTATAAAGGTACCTAAAAGGTTTAGGAATAACATTTTTTTTTATTGAGCCTATGGGGTTTTGTTACCCACGTAGAATGAAAGTAGTAAATTGTATTAAACATTTATTCAACCTTTCACTGTGGTACGGGAGCTATTAACGTTAAAAAAAAAGTCATTTTAGTATAGTTGGTTTTTTGATATACTGTTCCTCTTGCTATTTCGGTTAGAGTCCAGGCTGTCTGGCTGGTCGCAGTGGTTGCGTTTTTTAGTGCGCATCTCATCTGCACAGGATAATTTCCTTAATTTAAAGTCATTTTTTAACGCGTAATTTTTAATATTTTGCCTTTAGATAGATCCGTCAGACATAATTTTTTTATTGCAAGACGTTTTTTTCGTTGTTAAATAGGTGCCAGACGCAATTTTTTATTTCGTTTTTATAAAAAATTCAAATTATTTTAGAATGTCTGTAAATTTCATATTATGTTCTTCAAACATAATATAATCTAAAATTAATTAGCCAGACGCTAATTCGATTGTTAAGTATTAAATATGTACAAATAAAAACGTAGTGAAAGTAGGTTAGTATAACAATTTGATGATTGTGTTTATGGAGAGATAGTTTAAAGTGCAAGAGAGATAGAAAGGGTCGGCCGCGAAAATTAAATAACAATAAAAAATAACTTTTTTTTTTTCGAAAATATAAGATGCATAGAAATTGAATTGTTCCTACTCTAGGATTCCCTGTGTTGTGGGAACAAGTACCTTCCATTGGTACATTTTATTCCTTAGGCTAAAAAATAAACTATTAGGGTACATCAACAATCTTCTATACAAAACAATTTTTTTATTACTTAACTATTAAGTTATGGGTTTAAATGAAAACAGCGATTACATAAACTTATTTATATATTGTTTCCAATAGCACATTGCCTAATACCACACATTACACACCGCGTACAAGAAGAAAAAGAACCACAGACAAAATACAGTGTTGCCAATACAAGTTAAATTTTCTAATATATATCTAATATTAACTAGCGACCCGCCTGGCCCTGGCTTCGCACGGGTGCAATGCTGATACTAAATACACTACAGAAAAACTGTGAACGTTGAATATAAAAACATAGCGGCCCGCTCCGGCTTCGCACGTGTATAAAATATATAGCCGGGCGGCCGACTGGTACCGCCGCAAACGCTACGTCCCGCAATTTTTAAATCTGTAATACATATCTTCGAAAATATTCACTTAAATCATACGGTGTAAAGGGCCATATAGATCTATATTAAATGAACAATGTATTCAAGGTATTTAATTAGTTAAGGATTAATGCTGTATTGGTTAAAATCGCATCGAAAATTAGCCATTATTTGTCGTAAAAAGTAAATGACAAAAAAAAGTTATTGTGGGTTATCCATAAGAGATAGACATATACCATCGCGGACTTTTCTGTAGACCTTTTCAATGTGTATAATACTTAGTACATTATTTTGATAAAACTCGTAGGGTTCAGCCTGCGTTTGCAATGTAAGCGGAAAAAATGTAATTTTTTACGACATCACATTAGAAACCTCAAAAATAACAGTACTTCTCCACTATTTAATGGATGTTATTATACATATAAACCTCCCACTTGAATCACTCTATCTATTTAAAAAAACCACATCAAAATCCGTTGCGTAGTTTCAAAGATTTAAAGAGACATAGGGACAGAGAAAGCGACTTTGTTTTATACTATGTAGTGATGATGATAACAATATTAATTCATTAATCTTAATTCTTAATATATATACATAAATCTCGTGTCATAATGTTTGTCCTCAATGGACTCCTAAACCACTTAACCGATTATAATAAAATTCGCACACCATGTGCAGTTCGATCCAACTTGAGAGATAGGATAGTTTATACATGTAGGTACCACGGGCGAAGCCGGGGCAGACCGCTAGTATACCTATATAAATTCATGCTAACTACTTTAGTTAAATTCAATACAAACTTAAACATGCGAGTGTGTGTGTGTTCACGTGTGTGTGTCGTGTGTGGTGTGGTGTGTGTGTGTTGTGTGTGTGTATGTGTGTACATCAATATTGAAACAAACTTTCTAGTTGTTTACAGATGATGGAATATTGGAAAACAATAACAATTCCTTAGACGATAACATAAATAATTCTGACAGTGTGAGGGAAGATGATGATGATGATGATTATGAAGATGGCTTTTTAAATTTAACAATGTAATTGTTTAACCTTCATTGATATAGTTTTTATTCCATTCTTTTCAATGTATGGTAACTTTAATTTATTTTTCACTTTTATGTTTTTTTTTTTCATTTTAGCTTTTATTTATAAGAACAAGTGTAAATAATATTGTATTCTTGCAATTATTTCCTGTCGCATAGTTAAAATACACTAGCTGATGAGCTGCATGCTTCATTACTTTTTTTTATTTATACACATTATTTAATACTTAACAATCGAATTAGCGTCTGGCTAATTAATTTTAGATTATATTATGTTTGAGGAACATAATATGAAATTTACAGACATTCTAAAATAATTTGAATTTTTTATAAAAACAAAATAAAAAATTGCGTCTGGCACCTATTTAACAACGAAAAAAACGTCTTGCAATAAAAAAATTATGTCTGATGGATCTATCTAAAGGTAAAATATTAAAAATTACGCGTTAAAAAATGACTTAAAATTAAGGAAATTATCCTGTGCAGATGAGATGCGCACTAAAAAACGCAACCACTGCGACCAGCCAGACAGCCCGGACTCTAACCGAAATAGCAAGAGGAACAGTATATCAAAGAACCAACTATACTAAAATGCTCTCTTGTCAACGTTGGTAGCTCCTATACGACTGTTACAATATTATTTAAATCTATACGAATGTTTCACCAAAGAGTCTAGTAATTAAGGAGACAAATCACAAGCAAGTGTTGAGACAATGAAAATAGGTTACGTATCTACCGCGTAGTGGCTATTGCGTATTAACTAAGAAAATTAACGGTCGAAGCTGTTTGAAACTCTGTCAAGTGCGTCCCGCTTCGGAACGCCACAGACAAATAAAACATAGATAACAAAAGTGGCAACGCCACACCACCCCCCTACGGAGAGAAATAGGCTACGGTGAAAAAAAAAAATTAAAATAATAATAATTAAGCAATAAAACAAATCAATTAACTAATTTTTACGGATGCTTAAATTTCACTCGTCTACCTGACCTTGTGACATAAGGTTGTGAGGATGGAATGGGCGCGGGAAGCTGCGGAGGTGATTGAGGAGAATTTCTTGCCGTAGGTATCTCGGCAGGCAGGAATTCGAAGAGGCCAAACGGCGTAACGATTGCCGTCTTCGAAATATCACTTTCAAATACTGGTATTTGATGATAGGCGCGCACAAGGTCGACTGTGCTGAAAATCTTAGCTCCAGCAAGACTGTTGGCAAAGTCATTAATATGCCGCACAGGATATCTATCCGGAATAGTTCTGGCATTCAGGGCGCGGTAATCGCCACATGGACGCCAGGTGTTGTCTTTCTTTGTTGTCATGTGCAGAGGAGATGCCCATGAACTTTTAGAGGGACGAGCCGTACCGCATTGCACCATATCCTCGAACTCTCGCTTTGCAGCAGCCAGTTTATGAGGAGCAAAACGACGAGGGCGGCACGACACGGGTGGTCCTTCTGTGGTCTTTATGTAGTGGACCGTATCGTGTTTCACGACCCTGGGCAACCCTGGCGGCCGGGTTGTATCAGGAAACTCAGCAAGGACTTCGGCGAACGGCGAGTGTGCAGAAGACACAGCTTTCACGCTGTCCTGCTGATATTGTGCGATGGAAGCGCATACAGACACCGAAACCGAAACGTATCGCTTGCGTCTGCAGTCCGGCAACAAGTTGTAATAACTTAAAAAGTCGGAGCCAATGATGGGCGTGCTGACGTCGGCGATGACGAAATTCCAGCGAAAATCCCGGCGTAACCCTAAATTGAGATGGAGGGGAATATTACCGTATGTCTTGATGTTGCTCCCGTTCGCTGCGCTGAGTTCATAGTCTTTTGAAAAGAGTGGACCCTTTAATAGGCGTCGAGGGAAACAACATAGATCCGAACCCGTATCAATAAGAAATTTATTCTTAGAATTTGGGTCGGTGACAAATAAGCGGCGGCCGGGAGAGAAACAATCAGATGCCACCTCTACTGATGGTTTTTCTAGTTTTCCGCCTTCCAGTTGCAAGGCTTGATGCACTTGTTGGCCTTGTTCTTAAATTATTCCAATTCCAATATGGGGTTTTGTTACCCAGTGAGGCTTTTACTGATGCCCTCTTGAGGCTTCTGGTTTCTCTACCTAATATCTGGATCTGCTTAGGCCCTGTGTCGGATACAGGGACAAGTGTATCGGATGCATAATTATGTCTGAGATGATGCCTCGGCCTCCATATCCCCTTCCTCCTCCGACAGATCGTTGCGGTCATGGAACGCTATTGGATTGGCCATTTGGGATGATGTGATTGTGGTTGGCTGTTGTCGTGTGGATGGTTAGTTTTTAAAGAGAGATCTTGCTCATGGCTTTCCTGGTTTTGCTTTCCTATCTCCTCCTGTGTGTTCTCTGTCTCTTCCTGGATCCCTCTTCTCTTTCCTCCTCCGAGTCGGACTCTGACTCCTCGCTGTCCATCACGGAGGCTGCACGTCGGGTTGGTCCCTTACTAAGAACATCAGCAAGTGGTGTTGTGGGTACCAGGTAGCCTTTTCTGACACGGAGCCACTCTATGTGTTCTGGCTTGAGGGTACTGGACCCTACAGAGGATGTTGCCATCTTGAGAACCTTCCGCACTATATCTTGGTTAATGGCTTGATCAATCAGGGACTTGCTCCCCAAGTAATTCTTCTGGACTTTCTTTGTCCTTCGCGCCCACTCTAGAGTGGCTGCATAGAGGTTTGGGTAGTTCGAGTGGTTTAGTTTTGGGTATTTATTATTGTCGATTAGACGGCATGTACTATAATGAAGAATGTTACTAGGTATGCCAAATCCCTTGAAATTGTGTCTCAGTAAAGCCTGTATGTATACAAATACACTAGTTTTTGTCGTAGTCAAAAATACCAAGTAGTTTTGATTTTATACGCATTCAAAGTTTCGAAAAATATCGAGTCCCGCTAATAGTCACGTGACCGCTTGTGACGTCACGTCACAACGCACCGCGCGGTCGCGTCCCCGCGCGGTGTGTATAAAGCAAAATTACCAATCTTCTATTGGATGATACGTGTAATATTCAAGACCAAATCTAAAAAATAAAATATATATCAAACTAGATGATATGTTCAACGATTCTGTTTAATCAAAAACATAAAATATTAAAATTTACTCGATAAAAAAAAATTACCAAGTTAGCTCTAATTTCCACACTTTTACGTTTTCTACTTGACATGGTAATACTTATTATGATTTTTTTTTAATAAACAATTATATTTAAACATTTGTAAGATATTTGTCAGATCATTTTGTGTAATTACTTTTAGTTTTGGTTTCATTTTTGGCGCTCTTTTTTTCTCGAGATAAACGTTTGGTTTTGTCACGATAAAAGTGGTTTATCGCAGATAAAACCAAAACTAAAAGTAATTACTCAAAATGCTCTGACAAATAACTTGCAAATGTTTTAATATAATTGTTTATGAAAAAAAATCATAATAAGTATTACCATGTCAAGTAGAAAACGTAAAAGTGTGAAAATTAGAGCTAACTTGGTGATTTTTTTTTATCGAGTCAATTTTAATATTTTATGTTTTTGATTGAACAGAATCGTTGAACATATCATCTAGTTTGTTATATATTTTATTTTTTAGATTTGGTCTTGAATATTACACGTATCATCTAATAGAAGATTGGTAATTTTGCTTTATACGCACCCTAGTATCAAGTCGGCAGCGCTGTAGTAGGTGTTATAGCTTGCGCAGTATTTTGATGGGTTTTCGTCCGCGAATTTCGTTAATAGTCCAATAATAGTAATTATTAGTCGTTTAATAAAATAACAGTCATGCCAAAGTTTCATCTTTATTTAATAGTTTCTCAAAATATTCTATACGATTGCGTTTTTGCACTGCTGATCTCTGAGGTTTATCTTCATTTTCCTGTTGACATTTGAATTTGTGTGGAACTATACCCTGTTTTTGTTTAATTCTTCCCCCGACCAACTTATATTTTAGTATAGTTCTCCATATCATTCTCAACTTAAAACAAGAAAAAATCTTACTAGCCATCTACCTATACTTAGCCCATACGAGCAGAGCAGAAGCACAGTCTAGTATAGATTAAAACTTGTATAGAAAACAAAGGATAACGCAAAACAGCTGCAATGTTCTCAAAATATTATAATATGTAGCTTACTTCCTTTGCAACTATAAAAAACAACTTATCCGGCGAATTGGTAGTTGTATTTTTACATTTAGGAACAACACATGATTTTCTGGTATTTGGATTGGACATTTTTAAAAGTATTTAATTATAATTTCGACGGCGCGGGCGCGCGATCGCTAGCGGACTGAGTGAGCCAGATTGAGCGTGTTGTGGTGTGACGTCACACCATCACCGGGCGTTTACAACTTGTTTTACTTCTAAATCGGAAAATAATTGACGTATCGAAGTAATTTTTTCACTAGTATTATTTATTTTTGACAGAGAATATGGAGTGCTAATAATCAAAATTAGTGAACATTCTCCATTGGGCCCCTCAAGAGCCTTCACCCTCGCCAATTCGCTGTCTAGACACATTACCTCCTCTAACACGACAGGTATCTCCAGAACCCTGCTGCCGGACGTGGTAAACATGTCCATGAGGTTAACTGATTTTAGGTATGCGTCCTTGAACACTAGGTCCAGTTGGCCCAGAACGGCTCGGGCTATAGGGGGCTCGTTGTCCCTGTTGGTCGAGGCCAGGTACTTCATCATGAGCTCCCTTCTGACATTTGTTGAGCTGTATAGAGATGGTTTCTTGTCAACAATAAACTGCCAGATTGTGTCCATATAACTATCTGGCAGGGCATTAGCTTTAGACACCCCAGCCAGCCCCGCTGCCCACCTTTTCTTGCAGGCCGGACCGTTGACCGGGGTGGGATCCTTGACCATCCCCATTAGGAAGGCCAACCCAGTGTATCCCACCCCTTGCTGTCCGACCAGTGTTGGCTCCGTGCTAGGCGTGGTCCCGGTTGAGTACGCTACCACACTTGATGAGGTGATGTTCAGAACCCAGTACGCACTGGATACTACAAAATTACAATTCAAGGCCCCTAACAGGGAGCTTGGAGATGCTGTTACCAGTACTGTCGCGGCCCTTACCACGTGCGATGAAATAGTGAATCTTTCCTCAAGAGAGAATTTCTTGTGATACGAACAAACTCTCTCTTGAGAAGGTGTGGAACTATGTGACCGTCTAGGAGATGAAGATCGAGAACGTGTAGTGGGGCGAGAGGATAATAAAGCACAAACCTGTCTCGACAGCTCCTCTACCCGCTGTGTCAATTTATCCAAGTCTGAAGGTTCGGAAGGATTCGGAGCAGAAGATGTGAATACCTGTTTCGGGCTAATTACATCTGCGACCTTGTCAGCTAATTCTGCCAATTTATCCAGAGCAAGTTCTTGTTGTGATGCTAGAATAGCTTGTACCTGTTGAGGTAAGCGGCGCATCCATAATTGGCGCACAATGCTTTCATCTGTAAGCGTAGTTCCAGCTAACGAACGCAGATGCCGGAGGAATTGGGAGGGACGACGGTCACCCAGCTCCTCATCAGATATAAGCTGCCTCACTCGCTCTTCTTTGGAAAGTCTTCTAATAAGTTCTCTTTTTAATATTTCATACCGTTGACCAGCTGGCGGAGGCCTGGTAATTATGTCCTCCACTTCTTGAGCATACCTTTGGTCGAGGTGACCTACAAGGTAACTATATCTTGTGCTATCCGTCACTATACCAGCTATTTCAAATTGGGCTTCCACTATAGCGAACCAGACTGCAGGCTTATGAGGCCAAAATGGTGGTATTTTAGCGGAAACTTTATAAATTTGAGACGTTTGAGTTCCCTGAGCAAGCTGTAACTGCAATGCAGCATTATCAGCTTTGAGCTGCTCAATTTGAGCTTTCTCATCAGCCATGGTAACAGCCAGATAGACAGAGTGAAATTAGGAAATACTTAAAAATTTAAACCGTTGAAGGATGGGTGTAAATATAATCAATTATTTGTAAATATCAAAATACTCTTAATGTAGTGCTTGTATTAAAACCTAAACAATATTAAAAACTAACATTCATATGCACAAACATCAGATAAAATTAAAAATAAGTTTTTCTATACTTAGATTAGCTACAACAATTGTATATAAAATTTTACAATAAACACAAAGTTAAACATTATTCATGCCACATAAGAACAATACAACAACACATATATTTGTAGATTTTTCAAATAACAATACACAATTAGTTTTAAAATTATAACAAGAAATTATGAAATAACTAATAACAGTTAGTATACAAGCATGTTAACTAAATCTAACAAAGGTAAGTTTTAACATATTATTATGAATCAAAACAAATGATCAACAAATAAGAAAGAATATGCAATGTTAGTTTAATGCACAACTAATTATTCAATGTTAAATACCTATGCAATTAATAGTTAATAATGACAGTCAGATGTTATATTGAAATTGTTATTTTAAAGTTATAATTAGTAAGTATTATTAGAATTAAAAATCCAAACCTATAAGCTTCATGTTATTAGTCTAATATAAGTTGTCTCTCACTCATGATAAGCACCACACAATAACACAAAACTGAACACAACTTGGAGATGCACCACGTAGGCAGGGGCCTGGATCCAGCCACAAGCAGTGGCACCAGGCAGGCAGCAAGCAGGCAAGGCACGCTCAAATATGCGCAGCAATGTGTCGACAGCAGGTCGACAGTTAGCGACGTGAAGATTGCGTAGCAACAGATTCTGTAGACCACCTCTCGGGAGCTCGTTAGTGCTCAACCGAAAAGCAGGCCGTGAAGAAAGCACGAGGTGACTGATGGTGAAACGTATAGATTGCTTTCGACGATCACGTCGGGGTCACCAATATGGGGTTTTGTTACCCACGTAGAATGAAAGTAGTAAATTGTATAATATTAAACATTTATTCAACCTTTCACTGTTACAATATTATTTAAATCTATACGAATGTTTCACCAAAGAGTCTAGTTAAGGAGACAAATCACAAGCAAGTGTTGAGACAATGAAAATAGGTTACGTGGTATTAACTAAGAAAATTAACGGTCGAAGCTGTTTGAAACTCTGTCAAGTGCGTCCCGCTTCGGAACGCCACAGACAAATAAAACATAGATAACAAAAGTGGCAACGCCACAAGCCTATGGTAAACATATGTATAGACGACTAGTTACCTCATAGACATGTATATTTAAGTAGACAACGCAAGTACCGCGATCTGTATGAAAACCAAGCGTGTCATATTTTTTGTACTGACCTTGACGCGTTAGAGCGTTTTCACATTATCCGATCCGATATCGGATATCGGACGCCGATAGCCGATATCCGATATCGGATACAATTTGCCCTTTCACATTGTCCGATAAAATCGTTCCGATATCATCATGAGTGTTGCCAGAAATTCTTAGAGAAAACTAAACTAAATTGCCAGTTGATAAAAAAAGGTATAATTAAAAAAAATCAAATGTTATAAATCATAGTTGTACATGTACATTAAAAATAACTACGATAAAGAAAAACAACTTCAAAAAAGAAAAGTAAAATGTAAAAAAAGATTTGATATCACAAATTACTGCATATTATTTAGATGTGCTATTTACTAAATAGTTTTGATATCGGTCATTTGTATAACATAATATACTTTATGTTAACACATTATAAATTAAATAAATTTATATCAATACCTACTACAACCTAGTATTAGTTAATAGTTTTAGTAATACATATTAGTAAATACCTTTCAAAATCTATTAAATGTACATATTTTTAGCAAGACGTATGTATGTACCTAGTCATTTAGTCATTTTTTCACTACATACTTTTCTTTTTCATATTACACTGTAATATCCTAAAATAATATTGTCACTCGTTCAAATATATTTGTTATATATGATTGTTGTAATTTCCTGTAAGTAAAGATACATCAATTATTTTATTCTCATAAACAATTATTTTAGAATTAAGAGTTTTCAAACTTTGTATTCTTTGTTGTAAATTCAAAATAAAAATAAAATCGGTGTGAAATCTCCTCCTTTTTTGAAGTCGGTTAAAAACAAAGCACTCAATGACAACAATACAATAAACAGCACAACCACAGAGCACAACCAACATCCGAGTAGGAGGAGGAGCGAGGCAGAATGAGATAAAATAAAGATGGTAGACACTAATGTTTTCGAAGATAGATATTTGAATTTAAGAACGCAATATATTTTTGTTTACTTTAGTTCAGCCACTTGCCGTATATTTTAATACGGCAAATAAAAATACCTGCCGTATAAATCGTATTTTAAATGCCTGTAAATACTTAAATGTGTGTTTTCTTAATAAAAAAAGGTTTCTTTTAATAGAAAGGGTTTTAGGTTAAAAGCAAAGAATTTTTTTAAAGATTGAGCGCCCTATAAGACTGAAAATACACAAACTAGTGCTTTTTTGCTGTTGGTATACTGCCTTTTCGAAAATTGAGTTGGCAGCACTGAACATTATCGTCCGATAGCCACTGGGAATATCGGTGTCGGCTCCGATATCCGATATCGGACCGGACAATGTGAAAGACAGGCACATATTTCATACATTTTACTTCCCTCCGATATCGGATATCGGCTATCGGCTTCCGATATCCGATATCGGATCGGATAATGTGAAAACGCTCTTATGACGTCCGCGTCACGAGCGCTTTTTAGTGATGTTAATTTCATTTTACGCTAAATCGATTAGGCCGCCACTCGCGCGGCGATTCTAGTATCGTCCTATCCCATCGAAGTAAATCGAAAGAAATCAGATCAAACTAGATCTATGTCTAAGAGGTAGTCAAATAAATGAATCGTAATCGATTACTAAATCGATTCATGACAGAAAAATGATAATTACCATAGACAGAGGGATGATAAAATAAAGTTATAAACCTTTTAATATTCTAACAAGTAAACTAATGTGTTTTAGTTTTTTCTTACATATGCCCATTGAGTTACCATGTACTACGTACTAGAGAGGCCATCGAAAGAAAGTAATGAAACTGTCAATCAATCAATCTTTATGTCCCGTTGCATCGATCCATTTTCCTTTTATGTTCCGGTTACTCGGAAAACTGAAAAAACAAACATAGTCTAAGCAATAAGGAGTTTTCTTAAAAAACTCCCAAGATGACACTTTAACTAATGGCGTCCATGTCATAATATTTATTTTTAGTACCTTTGTATTAAAATACTTAAAAGTTCTAGGTCAAGTCGTATTAAATGACAAAAAAAATCTATGCCTTTTTTTCTGAAAAATTGCTCCTTCAAATTATCATTTTTCTGTTCGATTATAAAATCGATTAGAATCGAGAACTGTTGCATCAAATGAACATCACTAACCACAAAATTGGACAGAAAAATGAGAACAGAAAAATGAGAAGACGCTATTCATTGCTTGTTATCATACGACGCGATCTTTACCGTGCCAAGTAAAAGCCGCAATGTATTCCGAATCATTTCGTATGATTTGGTATCCGTGTTTGTCACGATCGTTTTCCACGGATATTCTTTATTTGATTTTAAAATAAATAGTGCATATTCTGATTAGAAAATTACTTACCGGTGGAAGGAAACATTTCTGCTAACTCGGCCACTCACAGCTGTGGAGTTTCTACAGTTTATAACGGCGCGATTCGGCATTTTACTTTATTCAGCTTCACGTCTTTCCTTGGCGAACTGCAAGCGCGGACTGAGTGTAGGCCAGCGTCAAGTAAGTTTCATAAACTTAGTTTGGACACGGGAAGTACATACACTCGCTTAGTCTATCTTGATACATGTCTGTGAGTTACCTACCTATAAAAAGTAAGTAAATAAAAAAAGGAATAGTTAAATAAAAAAGATAGGTAGGTATTCATAAATTTATAAAGCATTTGAATGCCATTAAACCAAAAATATCAAATTCAAGGTAGGTATTTATTTAAAAAAGAGAAGTTTTATTCTAAACGTTCATTTGTTTATTCAAGATGATATTTTCCTGTACGAGCATGACGTAAGTAGACAAGTCAGGCAGCCAGATTTGAATCGCAAGCTCCTTCAACTTTCAAGGTTGAGAAATATAGTCAAGGACCAGTATTAATGCTTAGCCAAAACTTGAATATAATATATTAACTAATCTAACTACTTTAACTACTAATCGCTAATATAGTTTTTTAAGCTTATTTCACATTTATTTTAGCCGAAAATAAAATAAACATGTTTATTAGCTTAATACTATCTTAACTGATAGTAGTTACATATTGCTGTAAGTATTACTTGAAACCATATAATACAAAACGAGACATAAATTAATGTAAGTTTTAGGTATATACCTTTAAATTTAAATAAAAATCATATTAAATATTATAATTTATAGGCAAACACATTTAATGTTCTACTAACTTACCTACCTTAAAAACAATAAATATCCATAGCATTGGTAAATTAATAATCTCTGTTGTCAATTTTGATTCACATTTTAATTCACAAAGTTTATTCACGAAGTAAATATTTCAAAAACTAAATATTATGTTACTCAAAGCACGTCTATTAGTCCGAATGTATGCGGCGGTGACTGACATGATACTACAATATAGGGATGAAATTATTATGAACCTTTTCGCTGATAATCATAAAGTTCAGTTTTGTTTAACAGCTCTTTGCTATTGAGGTACATGAAATGGCATACCATAAGAGTGAGAGAGATCGCTACATCATTGTTTCTGAGTACATGTAAAAAATATTACGTAACGACTACGGAGTACGGAGTACCGACTATTGACTAACCTCTCCTCCTATGAAGAGGCATAGCAGCGCCATCTTGCGTCTTATGTGGGTTCCAAGAACATCCTTACACCATCTTCTCCACAAAATAGCGACATCTAGGGAAGAATTTGCTGTATAGTTAGATTACTCATTTTTAATTTTGATATAAAATTGTTAATAAGAGGATTGTGTATTTGAAAATCTTCATTATTGTAGATAATAATTTATTATATTTTAATCATGGAATTTAATTTATTCATTCAAGCCTTAGGTGATCATTGATTGTAGAGTGGCGAGGGTAGTTTTAATTTTAATACTGTAGTAGTAGGTAAACAATATTTTTTTTATGTGGAATGTTAAGAATTAAATTAAAACAATATTTAAGACAATTTTGTTTATTTATTAAAAATTAGTCATAATACATATAACTTAAATACCTACTCGAGGAATATACAGGGTGTCCCAAAACTCAACGTCAAGCCAAAACGGGGCGACAGGATTGATTGTAACCATCATGAGAAAAATCTAAAAAAAAATCTATCCCATGCATTTTGAAAATTATGGGCATTTAAGAAAAACCTAAAAATTTGGTCAACCTGTAACTATTTTTCGGTTATTGTGGTTAATTTTTATTATTTTTGTTCATTTAAACTTTGGAACCGTAACCCTAAATATCATTTCTAGAATCACAGTCAAAAATAATGACACAATTGCCCCAAGTTTCCTTGAATTGAAGACTATTTGTTAAACTATGAATTTAAAATTTTCTAAATTTGTCGACTTTGACGGCCCCTCCTTTAAAAAAAATGTACTAGAGTGCCTTGGCAAGTGCCATTAAAAGTTGGCGCATTTAATCAGGATTGTAAAATAGTACAATACTTGTTAGTTTCATACTAAAAAAAATGAATGAAAAATAAAAACCTCAAGTAACCCGATTTTTGCTAACCCTTTTTATTCAGTTAAAATGTTTTTTATTCGCACAAACTCTTGGTAGGTTCTTAGTTTTACGGTAAAATGATGAGAGAGATGGATAGTGGACATGTTTGCCATGAGTGAGCGAGACAGATAGTGACGCCACTTTTACCAAAGTCAACAAAAGTAAGTAAAATTAAAAAAATAATTAAAAATCTTGACCTAGTTTACTTTAGGTTTATTGAAATAAAAGTCAGATAGGGAAATAACATTATTTATTACAACAAATGTTCAAATTGTTTGCCATCAGCCTCAATACACGCCCTACATCTTCTTAAAAAAGATCTACTTATTTGCCGGGCATATCCTCGAGTGTTGATGTCCTCAGCAGCTTGAGAAATTCGTTCTCGCAGATCGGCTACACTCTCAATGGGCTTTGAATAAATTTTTTCTTTGAGAACGCCCCAATAAAAAAAATCCAGGGGATTTAAATCTGGGGAACGGGCTGGCCACGAGATAGTGCCTGAACGTCCAATCCACCTTCCCGGATATTTCTGGTCAAGGAAATTTTTTACTTGCACTGCGTAATGCGCTGGGCAGCCATCTTGTTGATACCACATGTGGCGAAGATCTGCTAGTGGTACGTCCTCTAACAAAGTTGGTAAATTTTCTCGTAAAAAATGTAGGTAATTCGTGCCATTCAAGTTCTCAGGCAGCTCAAAAGGCCCAACAATTTTGCCGTTTAAAATTCCGGTCCACAGGTTTACTTTAAAGCGATACTGGGATCTGTCTTCTCGCATTAAATGTGGATTCTCCACATGCCACTCGTGAAAATTGTGTAAGTTTATGTAGCCATCTTTTTTAAATGTACATTCATCTGACCAGAGAATTTTTTGGATGAATTGGGGATTTTCATTATGCCTCTGTAGCATTGTTCTACAAAATGAAATCCTTTCAGGATAATCTCGAGGGAGAAGACTTTGAACTCGTTGTACGTGAAACGGATGCATTTCGGCTCTTTGTAAAACACGATGTGCTGTGCTTTTGGGTATTCCCGTTCTTTCTTCAATTCCACGAACTGAAATACTTCGGTCATCTGCGACCTCTTGCAACACTTCTTCCTCGTAAGGAATGCGAGGTCTACCTCCAGCCCGCATTTGATTCGGGAAATGGCCGCTCTCCGTGAGTGAACGGTGCACATTAACAAACACGCGGTGATCCGGATAGCGCTCTAAATTTGGATATCTTTCACGATAAAGTCTAGCGGCGGCACTTGCGTTGCATCTGCATTCCCCATAAATGAGGTGCATGTTTGCATATTCTTGTGAAGTATAGCGAGTAGGCATCGTAGATAACAAGGGTATTATGCTAATACCAAAGTCCAATTCCAAAAGAAAGAAGCCAAAGTTGCCGGTATGTAATCAACAAGTCCAATTCACAATAATCCAAGTCCAAAAAGAGAAGCCAAAGTTGTCAGTACTAAATCAACACAAGCGAATACGGAAAGGTGCGCAGTAGACGAATGAGCGAAACGTACTAACTGATGTCAAACTGGTAGCGTAGCCATTTGCTTGGTATGGCGTCTGTATCTATTTCATTCGCACTCGTTTAAACGACGCATCTTCGTCTCACTGCGTGGCGTCACTATCTGTCTCGCTCACTCATGGCAAACATGTCCACTGTCTATCTCTCTCATCATTTTGCCGTAAAATTAAGAACCTACCTAGAGTTTTTGCGAATAAAAAACATTTTAATTGAGTAAAATGGGTTAGCAAAAATCGGGTTACTTGAGGTTTTTATTTTTTTATTCATTTTTTTTTGTATGAAACTAACAAATATTGTACTATTTTACAATCCTGATTAAATGCGCCAACTTTTAATGGCACTTGCCAAGGCACTCTAGTACATTTTTTTTAAAGGAGGGGCCGTCAAAGTCGACAAATTTAGAAAATTTTAAATTCATAGTTTAACAAATAGTCTTCAATTCAAGGAAACTTGGGGCAATTGTGTCATTATTTTTTACTGTAATTCTAGAAATGTTATTTAGGGTTACGGTTCCAAGGTTTAAATGAACAAAAATAATAAAAATTAACCACAATAACCGAAAAATAGTTACAGGTTGACCAAATTTTTAGGTTTTTCTTAAATGCCCATAATTTTCAAAATGCATGGGATAGATTTTTTTTTAGATTTTTCTCATGATGGTTACAATCAATCCTGTCGCCCCGTTTTGGCTTGACGTTGAGTTTTGGGACACCCTGTATAATTATGTAAATCGAAGCTCCTTTTGAAAAATACAGATTTTATTATTCTAGCATATCTATACAACTGATAAACATATATTTTAATATGTATATTTGAAATACGTATAAGTCCATACACTGAAAATAATGATCATTTCGACCTTACAATTAACTATTTTACGAAATATAAAAATAAAAACATAATATTATCATGATAAAATAGCAAGTTTACTAAATACTTGGTATTTATTACAGGGTTTTTTATTTTTATAAAAGGGTTTTTCATAGACAAAGCCATGTGCTAACACAACTACTATCCACCTGAGATAATATAATTGGAAATTGATGAAGTAGTTAGCAAGTTGTGATACCTACTCATTTTTAGTTACTTAAGTATGTTTTTCACAGCAAATCCATTTTAACGTGCGTTTTGAATAGTTTCTATGCGCTGCCCGCTATGTATAACTGTTTATAAACAAATAGCTATTGTCTATTGTTATACTCCATAATCTATTTATTATTTATCATCTTAAAACCAATGACTATAAAGAAATCCTTTAAAAATAATATTTTATTCCGATTTTCATAAATAACCCAAAAAATAACAGTCTATATGGGGTGTCGTTCTATTTCACAGGATTTTAAATATTATTAAAATCACCCATTGCACCCCAACTTCTTTAAATTATTTGCAATAATCTTAACATTCGTTAAGTAAACATAGTAAACATTACATTCGTTTGAATAATACTGGTCATCACTTAATTTTCATATTATAACTAAACCACGCAGTCTTTAAAAGTTCTGTCAACAGAACACGTATGGTCTTACACATATAGGACATCGATCTGATGCAGCCAGACATTTTCTTAGACAGTCGGCGTGGAAGAAATGAGCGCAAGGAGTCACTCGAGCTGACTTCATAGCCCCGAGACAAACAGCACACACATCTTCCAATGTCGACAATTCTTCTACTGTCGCGCGTCGAAACCTGGCTAGAGAGTCACAGGCCTCGTTCAGTTTAACCAATACTTCCCCGAGTCTATGTCTTCCGTGCACGTAAACACAGATGTATGCAACGAGCAGAGCGAGCCTCCAACGCTCGTGCCACGCAAGAGCTGGCACTAACGGTATCGCTATTGCAGTCGTGATACCTCTTGCCCAAACTCCGCAATACATTGCCTCCATTCCTTCTAGTCTTTCTAATTTCATAGCAGACAGCGCCAACGGCCATAACTCCAGGAACGTTCTTTCAGTTAATAAATAATAAGTTCCTGTAATGAGAGTGTAAAGCAGATTTGGCCTGTAATGTTCCAATCCTTGTTCCAAGCCTAGTGTAAGGAGAATAAACGTCATGGTCACGATAAACGTGACCGCTTTGGTCCATTCGAGTACTATTTTGGTAGCAGACATTGCAAGGTGCTTTACTTGGGAGTGACGAGTAACATTGACATAGGGAGACCAGTCTTCTTTTGTGCATATTTCTTTAATATAGTTCACTGAATATGTGATGACATTGTAGAACATGAGCGAGTAGAGGCAGGTGAGCCTGCCACTTGATACGAGGAGGCGGTCACATGCAGTGAAGATCAGCAACTGTAAAATTTTATAATTTATTGTATCATTTCTTACAAGAATCTTCTAGGAAATGTTAATTAAATATGTTTAAAAGAAAATTTATGCAATGTACATTTTGAAATTGGAAAAATTTACTTAAAAAAAATCAATCTTGGATTCGAATGCACTATCGCACCTGGCTAATCATTGTGGAGAGATTATTCAGTTGCAGAAACAGTCGTTCTGCGCGGTCAATAGGGGAGTATGCAGTTTTCAGGACATATAGAACTCTTGCTACTGGAGCTTGTAGCCTTCGCGCTATCTCTGAAAAATATATTACTGTTTATTATTTGATTCCTTCACTGAATGATTTATCACAGGTTACTTAAAAATTAAAATAGGATTATCGAACTTTGGTCAATTTTAGAGTTAAGTTTTGACGGAATATGTATATGTATTGAGAATTAATTTATGGTACAATACAAATTTCTAGATAAGCCCTAGATCTAAGCCCTAGATAATATTTATAAAAAATATAGTTTTTCTGGTTTATCTTTAATCAGTTTTATTTTTCGTTCGTTAAATGTCACTTTCTATTGTCCACCAGAATATCAACTTTCCGAGTGAACTGATTTGCATAAATTATTTCTAATTTATAAAAAAGACTTAGCGATAATATTGGACGCGTAATACAAAAGGTAACCAAGAGCAATAAATTACCTAAGTACCTATTTTTATCTAAATAGTAAATTGTTGAAGTGAAACTTCTTTATCGGGGTTGGAAAAAAATTTAGTGTAACATTTTTTCGTTACGCGTGACTTTTTTCCGTTACGCGCCATCTTGTTCTTACACCTACCACGCGTGATTGGATTTAGTAATAAGTTGCATACCTATAGTAAATATTTTTTTTTAAAATAAGGTTATAAAGAAGTTTTACTTCTTACGTGTGTACACTAACTAGTACACGCATACATTTTTTTTTAATAACAGAATAATATCGACTAGATAAATGATTGTTTCCCTTTCGAATAAACTGCAACATTTTCACTGACCTGACATCCCTTAGGAAAATGGGAATATAAAAAGGCAACTCTTTTCAAAGGAAATCAGTTCAGAGCTGGACTCCTTAGAAAGAAATAACTCAGCCAACTCCATAGATTCTCTGGTAAGTTTAAGAATCATGTTTTTTATTTGATATAATAATTTCTTAATTATCCATTATCCAATAATCCGATATCCAACTACTATTGTCTGGCCCACTATATCTAGTCTATTTTTAAGTTCACACTACCATGTAGGTATTTACAATGTCTTTACAAAAACCTTAACAAAAACTTATTCGGTCTACAGAAAATCCATAAAGAACTAAACTTGAACTACACAAAGTAAATAATTTCTTAAATTTAGAATGAGAGAGATATTATTATAATTAAATCCGTGACTTATGATCGTATGTAAATAAGAATAGTATTTATTCATCAGGCGATTCCTTTGAAAACCATAAGTAAAAATAAATGAATAATATCTAAATTTAGACTATAAATTCACGGCGTATATATCTTCTCAAACATTTCACAATAAAAAGAAAAGCTAAGCCATGTATAATCTGTTTGTATACGTTTCAAAAATATAAGTAAAAGTCCGACTGACGCACTTACGCTGGCTGCCGGCCAGTTTCCGTCGCTCCATTCAGCTTCATCGACAATGACCTGACTCCCTCGCAAATACATCTATACGTGTAAACAAAAATATTGTACGTTACAAATGCTTCTATACATATAAATCATCGTACAACTTTCTTTATAGATCTAGATCTTTTTAATAATGCAAAAACCGTTACAAATTAAAAATATTGTACGGTTTGATTGTTCGTGCATTTAACGAATGTCTGCCTTATAAGTAGGTGTTCTCTGTATATATCACCCTATGTACTTAAATCGAATACGCAGAAAATGGTGACGCTCTATAGAAGAATTCAATAATATAGTTACAATCATAAACAGACTACGCATTTAATAAATATTTTAAAAATGATTCATACCAGTACTTGCACTCTGTGTCGATAGGTTTTCCGCACAGGTTTCCCGTATACCAAATTTTTCATCCTTGAGTTGATTTAATACATGTTTTGGCACATATTTCGAATGCTAAAGAGATTTAAAACGTCTTGCCAGTTCGATTTCAGACAATTTTATATTGCCGGCCGTGACCTTATTATTCACTCTAATTGTTATTTCTAAATGAAATCTCAAGGAATTATTTGACTAACGCTTCAAGAGGGATAAATTTACAATACCTACCTACACCTTCTTAATATAAACCGGAATTTGTTATTTCCCTGATAATAATACCATTATATATTTCCGCTAATTTTGCAAATAGTTTCATGATTGCGTTTGGGATTACGGAGGCGGTACGCCTAGGTCAGGTTGGCACACCCCCATGTTTACAGTTTGTTTTTTGTTTGTTTCTCTATTTTCGTATTTTACGTATTACCGTCCATTCAATAATATTGACTGATAGAAGCCACAACACTGACAAATTTTCCTGCTTCCTCCATTTAATAGCGGTCAGAAAGCTGTTTGTTTTGAGATTTTGCTGTCTCCTAAAATATACCTATTGGTAGTTTTCTGTAATAATCCCAACCCCGATCGATACTTACTTCGCGCAAGTTTGACAACGGCCGGGTACCATCTAGCTGGGTATCGGTAGTTGGCAGAGATGAGGACTGGAACCACAAAGCATGTGTAAGCGGCCATCAGCCAGGCTCCCCCTAGCGCCACCAGGAGACCCCGTGGTGCCCAGTATGGGAGAAGAAGAACTAGCGATATAAGCCACACTGAAACAATATATAAGCAAGCATTTTGAGAAAGTAAAACACAAAGACCTATCATATATAAGACAACGCAAAAGATTATGTACACACATGTCATAAATAAAATTAAAGTTATTAAAAAAAGTCAATTTAATACATACCGATATTAGCTATTTTATCCTCGGATTTCATTTGAATTTTCGAGAAAGAATCACTTCGGATTCGACCGCGTACACGTGAAATCATACCCATTTTAGAATTAAAAGTGAATAAACAGTAACAGACAGTCTTTTAATAAAATTAACCTTAAGATTTCAAACAATATTTTTTAATTTTTTTTCAAAACGAAAAACACTTTTAAACGTTTGATTGTTTTTCAATACGACTGGATTGAGCAAACTATGTCACATGAATGCGCGCTACTTGGGCGGCAGGTCGGGCGGGCGGCGTTGGCGCTCAGACTGACCCATGATCACATGCACAGTGCCAATTTATTTCAATTATTTTTCATACACTCTAAATATCGATATAAACTTTAGTATACAAAATGTATTGTGGTATAAACTTAATGCGTCCAACATTTGTTGCGCTACATTATTGAAACGAATACATTGGACGTTTTATATAAAAATTAATGCATGCGTTGCCCACGTCATTGCCTCCTGAAGAAAATTTTATTTTTGATGCATATTTGTTTACGTGTGTAATGAACCCTGGAGGTTCAATGATATCGGAAAATTTATGTACATATGAAAAATTTAGTTTATAGTCTCAATAACTAGGTACATCGGTATAATTTTACCATAGGTACTTTGTAACAAACTGATTTATCGTGTTACGCATATTTCAGGACTCTGAAAATGCATCATTTACTTTACATTCTGCTAGCAGCCAGCACATTATGCATGGCACATTACAGAGGTTACGAGTCTCGTAACCTCATCGAGAGAGAGGAACCCCACCCCGTAGATGGGTAATAGATGATAGACAAGTTATCGATGTATGTGGGCTCAAGCTTCGGTTTTTAATTTGCAATTGATTTATTATTTTATTTATTTCTTGTTCAAATTTCAAAATGCAAACAAGGCAAATACTTTTGTTTTTATTTATGTTCCTCTTAGCTTTTTTTAACAGGCTATTACAGCGCGGCAATCTGCAGCATCTGATTGAGTGTGAGTATAGAAATATCGTAATTAAGATTCATCCAGTATAATAAAACATTCCATTTTAATAACTAAGTATTACTGATTTATGGAATTCGAAATCATTTCAAATATGTAACTAAATATTATGAAGTGGCAAGTAGGTAAGTGTTCGACTAGTAAGTAGTAACCTACACCTTACAGCAATACAACGTAATTTTATGAACCAGCGATAGCTCATCAAAACGTTCTCATACATGATACGAATTTTACAGTTGCTTCTATGGAGTTTATGCAATAAAGACAGTGGTCTATAAACTCAAGCAATTCAAGTAGAGATGATAAAAGTTAAAATAGCTATTCATATGCTTTCAGAACTTTAGTCGAATGTCCGGTTTGCGAAAGCAGTCTGTCGTGGTTGCCAAATCATGAAGAATGTAACATTGTAAAAGGAGAAAAACGATACAAGAAGTGCGAAAGAGGAACATATATCAATGAAGTATGCGGAGGCCGTCGGGATTGCTACCGAGTGAGACGTCATTTTCAATTTTTTCATTTCCCCGTATTAATTTATTATTATTTTTTTTTTGAACGTAGATAGTTAACTACAAAATATGTTTTAATAGAATAAGATATCAAACAATTTTTCTGTAAAAAGAGAGTAAATTATTCCCAGTTCTTAAACGCTTTAAAAAAATTATATTTCATACTATGTTTACAACAGGGCCCTGGTGAACACTGCACGGAAAAAATGGACTACGACGTCTACGGGCAGAAGTGCGCCCACGGCTACTACTGCGACAACAATTTCAACGTTTGCACTGGACTGGGCTACGCCATCGACAGCCACGTGCGTTGGATCCTGAACCACCCCTACCGTTACCCCCTGCGATCGCAAAACGAAGAAGATGCTCTGAACTCGAAACCTCTTATGTTACTCGCCTAAAATACCCCTGAAATTACATGTAACGTACTTTTTCGATTAGGCTCATTCGTTATGAAAATACAAAAATTGTACTATGAATAAATGGCATAGAATATCTATCCCACTTTTTTATTTGATATCCAAATTTAATAGTGATGTGCACGCAATAATTTTTAAGTGTGTCCACTGTCCATCACTACATGACTGTACAAATGTACAGTCATATTTACATTATTGTTCGCGGATAGGGAATTTTTGCAAATCTTTAAATAAAGATTTGCAAAAATTCCCTATCCGCGAATCGAACTAGCTAAAATATTAAAAAAAGGTTTTTATACCAACAAAAGACGAGACGAGTATGCCTATTGCCTAGTTTCATGTAGGTATTCTTACTTTTACAAAACTACAGCGTTTTATTTCTGCAGACTGCAAGTAACTCCTTTTTTAGTAAACACTCTAGCTTAAAAAGGATTCACAAATACGCCGGAAAAAAGTTAGTGCGGAAAGTTAATTTTTAATTATTAATATCTCAAAAAATTGCTCCTTAAATGCTCCATCAGAATCAGTAATTGCTCCACTTCTATAATTATTATTATAGTAGAGCCATTTTATTAGGCAACATTTGACAGTTCAACAAAATTCAACAACGTAACCTAGTAACGACGACATAGAATAACATGATATTTCGTTTTGTTAGAACTGCACATTTGCTTAACTTTTTTCAATTACGATTACATATTTATAATAACAATGACCGATGCAACTAATTTTAAGATTTGATTTTACTGATAAACCATTCTAAACATAATAAACATTTTCTTATTTAAAGAACTGACGTCGCTACAATTTTGTGTCAATAAACCTTTTTTCTTTATAAATACCAGAGACGTTACTCTAAAAATCGAAATCTGACATCTAGAATCGAATGCATTGGTTACTTGGGAATAAAAATCATCATAAATTATTGACATGTGTTTCAAGTTCGATTGACAATTGTTTCAAGTACGTATCGATTAATTCGCTTTAATCGATGTTTTTAAGCAGGTTACCACCCTATGAAGATAAAATTGATAGACGTCAAATGTTGCCTATTAAATTGGCTCAACTATAAGTAGTTTAAGAACACTGACCAAATACCAATATATACAAAAAAAACTATAAGTAGGTATATGCATTTAAAAATAATTTTATAATAAATACAAGTAGTTAGTTAATATTTACAAATTTAACACCGCTGATTACGAACATAATAATTAAAACTTTAGAAACCTTTAAGAAACGCTCCCTCCAACTTCGAAGTTTCCCGCACTTTCTCCGTCTTAACTTTTTTACAGTCCGTATGTATCCGTATCCGTTTTTACATGTAAGACCGCAATTTTGAAATTCAATTTTTTTTTTGTTTCCAGAAAATAAGATATCATTAGTAAAATTTTATTTGAAGTAATGTTATGAAGAGGAAACATTAATTGTATTTAAAAATATATGTTTTTAATGTGTTCCTATAATAACATTAATATTGTATTTCTATGTATGTTTTTAATGTGATCCATAAAAGCAATACGCATTAACTGTCATATTTAAAAAAAATTGCCAGCTCAAAGTCCAATTTTTCCTGATCATAAAAAAACAAAGCTAAAGCTAGGTAAGCTTTATAGCCTAGTTATACAGAGCAAGTACCTAGTTACCAGAAAAGTAGGTAAAAGAAAATAAAAGCCACCAAAATTGCTTAATTGTTCTTCTTCTTCTTCTCTTAATTAATGGCTCCACCCAATAAAAAGGGACTTCGCCAATGTCCAGTATTCTTCTTCTTCTTCTTCTTCTTCTTTTTAGCAAATGGCAACTCCCGATCCCAGTGAGGACGGATTCTGCCAATGTCAAGTTTTGATCGGATGGTCAGTTTAAGTTAATGCTCATGTTAAGCATACTCTGTGCTAAGGAAAAATCACGATTGAGATGGTTCAGTTTTGTTTACTCATAGATAATGTCCAGTATTGTTTTCACTTGTGAGTTGTGACAGTTGACAATTGACATATTTTATCAATGACTTCTGCAATCAGTGTTGCCAACTTAGTGCTTTCGGCATTAGATCTAGTGCTTTTTTTAAAGTGAAACTTTTATTACATCGTCTCAAACTTTTTGGTCTGTGTAGCGCATGTCGCGTACGTATCGCGGCTGCCGAGTAGGTATACCTACTCGGCAGCCGACTGACACGCGACATGCGCTACACAAAGCAGTGTTCGGAACCGTTCGAACAGTTTCACTTTTACCGTGGTTTCATAAAACCACACAACATTTTTCATGTATTAGTGCTTAAAATTCAATTTTAGTGCCTAGTGTGTAATCTAGTGCTTCTTAAGAAGGTTAAAGAAACAACGAAATCGAATGGGTCTGTGCTTGCTTAATTCGTTATTTGTGGTTGTTATATATTCGGACGGGTCTAAAAGCAACAAATAAATCTTGCTTCAACTACGAAAATCCAAGAGAAGTTATACAAATCGTATCAAATTCAAGTCGTTGCAAGTCGATTTCAATGAAGAAAGTGATTATAAGATTATTTTTTCTTAATCTTTATTGAAAAGTTTCAAAATAATACAGTTAAAAATTTGGGGAAATTAAAGCCTGTGTTAGTTAAAAACTGTGTTACAGGCTTTAGAATCCCCTCACAATCATAATCATAAAAAGGGTTTTTCTTATTAAAGGATTTTTTAACGTTAAGCGCCCTTTTTGACTGAAAATACACAAACTTTTTTGCTGTTGGCCTTTTCGAAAATTGAGTTGGCAACACTGCTTGCAATGATTTATGATCTCCTTTGTTTTTTGCGTGGGACGGTGGGTTTTGCAGTTTTGCTTTTTGTCGGGGGTTTCCGGTACTTTTTAGACTTTATTGATCATTATTAACCCGTTTATTGATCAATGCAATGTTAAAAATCATAAAAGTTTAGATGTATTAATTTAAAAAAAGACTTCAGACCGTGATGGTGGTTTAGATAAACACATAAATAATTGTAAACAATCGGTGTATTTCATTTTCTAAAATTGTGCATACTTGAATAATGGAGGTAGCATCTTTACATGAGTAAGTAACTTCTTTTTTAATATAAACAATAACAAGCTCTTTGTTTCTTAATCAGAAACGATATAACTTTCAACTGAAAAGAAATATAAATAATTATATTAGAGCGATCAATCCCAAACTTATCAAACTGACAAGATGATATTTTACAGGAACTCGCACTGCCGTGTGTGTGGTGTGGTTGATGAGTACTATGACGAGTTTTCTGGTATTAACCACGAAGATACTCCAAAACATTTGTGTAATGTTATATTGCAAAACTATATAGTCAACAAGTAAGTAGTGTACCTATTGATAATATAATAGACATAGACATTTTAACATGAAGTGCATTTGAGTCATATTGATGAATTTGATAAACAGTTCTTAAGGTACTATCAATAAAGCTAACAGCAAAGAATAATCTAATAGCCTTGAACATTAAAAGTTTTATGTACAACTAGCTGTGCCCCGCGGTCTCACCCGCATTACTCCGCTCCTGTTGGTCTTAGCTTGATGATATATAGCCTATATCCTTCCTTGATAAATAGGCTATCTAACACCAAAACAATTTTTCAAATCAAACTAGTAGTTCCTAAGATTAGCATGTTCAAATAAACAAACAAACTCTTCGGCTTTACTTGTTAAACTTAAAGATGGTTTTGCTCATGATTTTTGGTAAAACTACTTGCACTCCTAATATTCTGTTAAGCTAACCTTTCTAAAGAGCAATAGACATTCTGAATTTGCAGCACTATTGTTTAATTTTTGCTATAAATGTATTTCATTAACAATTCTATTTTTTTTCAGATCATACTTCAGTAAGAATAAACACGGTGTGTCTATATTCGGCCATGCAGAGAGTTTACCGTTGAATGATGCTCCTGTTATGAAAATTGAAAACTGCGACAACCATAAAATGAGATTATATGTATGTATTCATATTATAATGTATGCTTGTTTTTATTTTTTATAGATTTTTATGCAATTTATGAACATTTTTATGATATTTGTTTTCTAATAAGCATTATCATGAATAACAAGGAACATAAATTAAAAAAAGAAAAACAAATAGATGCTTAATGTCCAGTTGTACGAACATCAATATATAAATAATTACATTTTTATTGTTTGTTCTTTTTCATCCTAACATGAATTTGGTTTTGATAAGGTCTATTAGCAGTGGCGTAGCGTGAGTATCGGCTGCCCGGGGCGGAAGACAATTTTGCCGCCCTCTTAATTAGGTATTTCAATTTAATGTATACTATACATTCTATACATTAATTCTAGAGAACTTTCCGGCAAGAAGAGTCATCATTATTTTATTATACAGGTTAGATTTTAAATAAAAAAGTTTATTTGTTTTATAATCACGTTTATTAATACAAAAATTCTTACTTCAACCATTGATATAACAGGTACATAGGTATTATTTAATCATGTCGATCGTCGAGGTGAACCCTAATTTTAAGTTTGAATTGAATATAAAACGAAAATCAATTTTTAACTAGAACTAGGATAATACTATTAAGTAATATTTATATCTTTATTGAAAAATAATATTAGTAGGTACTTGTTAGAGTTAAAAACAAAACTTCCGGCTTTAATTAAAAATTTATACGTCTACTTTTTTAATAGCAAAGTCTTATTGCACCATCAATGTCTACCTATACCATGACACACACCTCTTGTTCAATGATACAATAACATTGAACTACAATATTGATAATAAATGCAAATAATTTGGAAAATCCAAAAGTGCACGCCTCATAATTTTTTTTTAATAAATAAGTATTTATTAATTATTATTTTTGTTTATTTAATAACAATTAAACCACATCGAATCAGACCCTGAAAAATGAAAGGGTTCTATTCCTGAGCATACTCAAGCGTAAGAGAAAAAAAAAGACTCGATTAGTAAAGTATTTCGGTTGTTATCGTGTTAACAAGAAAAAGGATCCGCACATACAGACACACGGACGTCCAAGACAGAACTTTTTTAAACTGTTTTTTAACTAGTTTAAATAACAAAAATGACATCAAAAATATCATGAACGTTAAAAATAGTGTTTTTTCTTAATATGTGTGTGTATGTATTATCTTACAAGTGCAATGTATGATACATAAAGACATTTTAAGTTTGAAAAATCAGATGTTTTGCGCGAAGTGACAGTAGTACCCACCTCAACGCTTCGCTTATGAGGCGTGCAATATAGCAAAAAACCCATAGGAAATGAGATATTTACGAAGAAAGCGCATACAACCGATTTTTGTGACCTTAGACCTTGAAATTTAATAGTTGCTTACACCCTACAATATGTAGGTTTGGAGACAACTTTTAGGGTGTCAATATACAAGTATTTACAGACGTACAGCTGGGTATCTCGAATTCCGAGATTCTTACCTAATTTAACCTTAAATGACTGGGCCAAGTTGCGTTAAAAATATGAATTAATGGTTAAAATATTTACAAAATATATTTTATTATTTACTGTGAAATTTTGCCGCCCTCTAAAAAGTGCCGCCCGGGGCGGGCCGCCCCCCGCGCCCCCGCTACGCTACGCCACTGTCTATTAGTAATTTAGTAGTTTATTTATGTATACTATGTAAATATTTTATTTGAATCGTCAACACTCAAAATTTAATTTTCTACTGATTGTTCCTACATTTTCAGGTGAAACCAACTCAAACTGTGAACTTTACTTTTGATATCATCAATGAAATGAAAAGCGAAGATTTACTTATTATTGGCGTTCAACTGGCCCATCCTCAGCCCCAGTTTCAAACTGTTCAAAATCCATTCATCTTTGGTCAAGAACCCAAAGTTATTACCAAGAGTATGTTAATTAAAAACTATTTATAAAGCATTGATATTTCAAATAAAAACAAAATTATCATTAATAATTATTAATCTGGTTTTAGAATCGGAAATAAAGGGCTCAATCGTCATTCAATTCCAAGCCATGGATATTGGTCACTATGAAATGCCAATCATGTTCACACTGTTTCGTCGGTGTGATGAAAAGAATTTAATTTTCGTCCGGGAAATGGTAAGTAAATTTAATTAAGTAAGTAAATTCTTTGCTTAAGAAATAATGCACAGCGAATGTAGTCTGCATGATGCGAAATCAATATCCTATACTGCATATTAAAAATTAAAGTTATTTCAAAATGCAGGTGGTCTCTTAATAAACTTATTATCAACATATTTGAAAACGAAATAAAAAAGGAAATAGTTGAGGATAATCCAAATGTTAATGGAGAATGTTACTGGGAATACAAAAACATTTTTTTCAGTTTAAAAAAAAAATGGTCTCCGCTAAAAAATGGTGATGGTGCTTCTTTTGCTATAAAATAAGTTTTTGAATAAATATTATAATATTTATTGTTTTATAATTTACAGGTTGTGTCAGTACAAGAAAGTCAAGATGCAACCACAAACATAAAATATCCATACACAAACAAGTATTGGGAGAAATCTTTGGTTTGCGTTAGTTCAACAACTCAACCGTATGTATGCTTTACTATTCGTTCATATGAATATGTGTTGGTAGATGTAAATAATTACTTTTACATAAAAATACAAAAAACAATACTCTCAATTTTAACAGGCAACAATGGAACTTTAAAATCCCCAAGTTGTTGAAGATAGTCTTGCCTTTGGGTCTCGAAGAAAGCGCATTAGAAGAGTTACATGAGCGACCTGAGATGATGAAACAGCTGCGAATAGTACTTCAGAAAACCAGGTGAAGCACTTAGAGTAATGGCAACATCTTCTATGGTTAAATGTGACGAGTTAATATGTATTCTCGTCTAAATAGACAGCCCTTTTTAAAATTCCCTCTATTAAAAATAACTTACAGTTCCATCCCTTTTTATAATCAAGAATGAAAATTATTTCATTAGGCAAATTTTGGAGGAGGGATACACTAAGAAGAACTACATAGCATTTTTTCATCACCTACTCTGGTGGGAGGAAATTGTCGCCAGGATTAATTTGAAGGTAAGAGGAATATTATTTTAAATATCTGTTTAATTTAATTTTGAAGTGAAACTTGCTTAGGCGTATTAAAAGTAGAATTTCAAGGGCGCGTCATGGCAATACCGTCACGTCATGGAGTAAGGCAATGATTTTGGTATCTTTAAATCTTGCCAAAGAAGTTTCACTTCTGACACGTGTGCTCGGCACTAACGCTCTTTTTTTACTTTTGTAAATTCTTGATTATATTATTAACAGAAATACAACATGTCCGAAGTTAAGATAGACCAAAGAAATGAATACTACTTATTGGAAGTTCCCGGTTTGGCAGAGAAGCGACCATCGTTGTTACGAGGTAATTTAGAGAATTTTTCTTTAAATTAATTATTTATTTAAACATATGTAATTTCTTTTATTTGGTTTGACTACAGTTGTTACTAATAGGCTATAGGCATAAACTCCACAAATAGAAAATGTTGACGAAGTATGTGTTTCAGTTACTTGTTACTATTATCGAACCTCTGTTTTCAAAATTGATTACTTTAGTTACTTTTAAATAATTTCAAAAGGGGCCTAGGACTCAGTAGCTTGGGTTAAAGTCCTTGATAAGTAATTTAAATACCTAGTTGTTTATCTGAAATATTTTTTGTGCATATAATTAGTTAAAGATAATGAGACTAATGGCAGTAAACAATAAAACATTAGTGAAGTTAAAAAATAAATAAATAAATATTTATCAATACGGTAACAAATTATCATTAGCTATCAGGTTTTCATCAGAAAATGTAATCTTTTGTTGCATTTAATATCTGACAAAGACGATCTTAATCTAGTTAATTATGTACAATCCTTAAAATAAAGTAAATTTTTATATTGTGCGGAATGTCTGATTTGAATTATAATTATAGACCATAAACTATACAAATACATGTATATTCAATATTGTATACATGTTGTGGCCATATCGTAGATTTGCTCATTTCATGAAATGGCCAACATAGTTTGATCAGATCGTTAAATCGTCAACTTTTCACGATTTGGTCATCGACATTTGGCCAGATCGTATAAAATATCTTAGAGAGTCCATAAAACATTAAAAAATTCAGGATATTTTAAGAACTTGTTTATTGTCATTTAAGTTAGTGCCGCGGTAGCGCCGGCGAATACCAGAAGCGAATGTTTTTTTTCAATAGAAAACAGTTAGGTTAGGTAAGACTTTAATAAACAACGCACGAGCCGAGCGAGCAAAGCGAGCGTGCCGCGGTAGCGGCCGGCGAGTGCCAGAAGCGAATCGCTTTTTAAAAAGAAACAAAAATGGTCACATTTCGTGAAATGGCCATCCACGTTTGAAATGTGGATGACCAAATCGTGAAACGTTGACGATTTAACGATCTGGCCAAACTAAATTGGACATTTCATGAAATGAGCGACGATATGGCCACGACATACACACAAAAATATTAATTATAAATAAATTCAAAACAATTTTTTTATACACTATCGTCATTAATTTATTCCTATAACTAAAATTGCAATCTAGAATGAATTTTTAATCGACATTTTTAATGTTCGCTCAACAAGTGAATGTATAAAATAAATGGATGAAAAGTATCCAAAAGTACCAAATTCCATAGAATTATTGCGAAAGAGCACATACTTACAAACTCGCGTTTATAATATTATGTATTAGTAGGATAGGTAAGTTCATTAGAGTCCATTTTCAGGAGACCGCGTTTTCATACGGCCGCGTCACGCAGCTTCATACGTGTTCGAAAGTACCATAAAAGAGATTGAGGATAGCACAGTTTTATTGACTGGCTTGGATGAACGGTAATTATATATGCTTTTAGATTAAAAAAAAAAAAAAAACAATTGTTGGCAGTCATTATTTGTGTATTTATTAAGTTTTATGGAAGATTAACAGGATTACTATACTAAGAGACAGAAAGAAAACTCGCTTCAATATAAAGTTAATGTAAGAGCCCAATATACAGATACAACCAGATTGGTTGTATCTGGCTACTGGTTGTATCTATATTTTGTAGTAATAATGTCATTACTGTTTTCTTGATGAATTTTCTATATGATTCCGTTTTAATTTCCCCTTTCCCTTTCACTTTCCCTTTTTCTTAATATTTATTTATTCATATCATTTTTTTTATATTTTACTGTACTCCGCTCCTGTTGGTCTTTGTGTGACGATATATAGCCTATAAGCCTTCCTCGATAAATGGGCTATCTAACAACGAAAGAATTTTTCAAATCGGACCAGTAGTTCCCGAGATTAGCGCGTTGAAACAAACAAACAAACAAACAAACTCTTCAGCTTTATAAGTATAGAAGAAGATTGTTATTTAATCTCTGGCCACAGGTTCAAGCAATACTACGATCCAGGACTAACATACGATATTAGGTTCATAATGTCTCGCATCCCCATGGAGCGGATGCACGACGCGGTGAACAAGTTGTTCGAGAGCAAGCAGGAAAGGCGCGTGTTCCCGGAGCCTGTGAGGAAGAAGATCCCAGCGAAGCCTATCAACCAGTATGTATAACATAATATGACACAGTGGGGTTTTGGTCGGTAGGAATCAGACATTACCCACGGCCCCTTCCCCGGAGGCTGTGGGTATCTATGCAAGATTTCCCCATTTAAAAAAAAAGGTAGTTTATCCCATCGTTTAGGACTTTAATCTTTATAGGATCACTTTGTTGTCCATCTGACGGTCTGTCTGTCTGACAAGACCCTTTTTCTCGCGAGGAACGCGTGAAGGTATCGAGCTGAAATTTTAATTGATAACTATGGTCTACGGTCCCTTGAAGCTGTCAAACTTATAAGCCAACGATTTCAAAAGATTTAGCTGCTTATGTTGCAAATTTTCGTTATTCGCAAGGGAATCAAAACCTACAGGGTAGTCCCGTGCCACACAGAATCTTAAAATTTGGTAGGAAGCAACGTCTTATAACACAGATTTTTTTATCCTCAGTTGCACACAAGCTTAATTAAATCGCTAAATTTATACTATGTAACATTTTTTAATACCGTACTATAATTATTGTAAGTTTTACCCCAGTAAAACATCTCATTCCCAGGGGAATTTCCTTTGATTACACGGGCGGAGAGCTAGATTTAACACAAATTCCACTTACAGATTCTTCAACCCGCTGATCCAAGGTAACGCGGAACAGCGCTCGGCCGTAGAACACATGGTTTCGGGCACTTCGGGCTTGGCCCCATACATCGTGTTCGGCCCGCCGGGGACTGGCAAGACTATGACGATCGTTGAGGCTATTTTACAGGTGATGTTTTGAGAAACAATTTATCAATAATTACAAATATGCAAAACAGACAATATTTTTTTTTTTGTTTTTGAGGGTAGTTTTTGATTTTGTGTGTAATGTAATGTAATTTTTTGTAATGTACTGTAATTTGTAAATACTTGTTACTTATACTCAATCTGTTGGTCATAAATAATTTACTAATGATCAATGATATTATAAGTAAAAAGGTGTTACCTACCAACACAAATATCGATCGTCAAAAACGTCACACTAACGCAGACACGATTAGATGTCAAAGTGAGGTAGCACAATTCAAATATCGTGTGCGAAAAAGAGGTAACTGAAATAAAATGTGGCTAGTCAGCCACATTTCGACCTTTTTACCTACAATATGATTGCTAAGAATGTAATATATTTCACCCGTGTAAATAAACATCCAATTTCACCTATTTTAACAATTTGCTAGTTACCTTTAGTGTGTGTATAATTTTCATTACTAGTAACTTAACAAAAATATAACACGCAGATAGTGGTTCGTAACACCAAAAACCGCGTGTTGGTGTGCACCGACTCCAACATGGCGGCCGATCACGTCGCTTTGATGCTTCTCCAGTTTCATAAAAAACTCAACATTAATAACTTCCTGTTTCGTGCCAACTCACAGTCCCGCGAATGGTATGCTGTTTGTTTCACTTGAAAAGTATGTCCTTACTAGAAGTAAGGTTCGCGACGCGTAAGCTGAACTTTGCATGTGTGAGTGACCGCCAAAAGTAGAGCCAGAAACCGTTGACACACCGTAAAAGGGCTGATAGACGTACGAGTAAGTACGCGAACTTGTGGCTCGACGACCTTTTTCGATCGTGTATCACCCCAAGTACGCGTACTTAAAAGCCGTCGAGTAAGTTCGTTGACGATCAAACATGTTTGAAATTTTACTCGTAACCCGCCTTCACTCGCACGTCTGTCACCGCCGCGAGCCGCGAGCCTAGCCTGTCTAGCTATAATAGGTGTTATTAAGTGCAAAAGTTAATCATATAACGGCGCAGGCATCCTCAAACAATTATGCAAGTCTTCCTTCTCTTCACGTATTAGCTATTTCACCAAATTTACGTGAGATAAACGCTCTTTTTTGAAAGTCAGTTTTTCACCCACTTTTTCCGATTTCGTCTTCTGCTTTTAGTTTTATGGATATAATATAATATTATAATTCCCGAATAACACAAAATTCCCTCTGTTGATGACAAAGTGACGTCCGATATCGGTGACACGTGACAAGCTACTGACCAAGCTCTACGTGTGTCACCGACGTCGAGCCGAGTAAGTACGCGAACTTCAAAACCGAATTTTCAAGTTCCTACGTCTATCAGCCCTTTTAAAAACTGTATAAAGTATAAGTCAATCAGCTGTCACCTTATCTACACTATTTATGTACGCTCGCACAAAATCAAAGTTCACCTTATGCCTCACTCATTCTAATTTTATATTCTAATACAATCTACTTACTTAGATTTTGCTATAGATTCACGTTATGTTAATAATGTATACTAGTTTTTGGACTTAAATTTTTTTCTGACTGCTATGACCCGGCCTAGCCTGCTTTGACACACCCTGTATATTATGGAAGTTTGTACGAGTATTCACAACTACCCTCTAAATAATGTAAAACACAATGTACATAGTTTAATAAACTGTTTTAAGAGTTTTGAAGAGAAGATTGCCGATTTTGGCATCTTTCAATCTTGCCAAAGAAGTTTCACTTCTGACACGTGTGCTCTTTTTTAATTAATTCGTTGAACCAGGACGACGATGCCTCCAGAGCTGGCGCCGGTGTCGAACGGCACGAGCTACGAGTCGTTCTACCCGGTGAGCAACGTGCACGTCGCGCAGTACCGCGTGCTCGTCACCACGCTGCTGCACGCCGCTAAATACGCTTCGTAAGTGACCCTGCATATGTATATGTATACGTGTAGTTTTGTGTGTGCGCACACATGTCACATGAACTGGTGCATGCAGCGTTTTATGTGTGTAAACATAAATAATTTTTATTTTATTTATTTTTTGTTATAAGAAAAAACTTACAGCGTCTCGTGAAATGGTTGCTCACAAAAAATTTTCTTGAGAATCGGTTATTAAAATGGTACAAAAAATGTCCGAACTAATATAACTTTTACGGGTGCGTCAGAAGGCGCAGCCAGGCGGTGCACCGGCTGCAGGTGACGCACGTGTTCGTGGACGAAGCGGCGCAGGCTATGGAGCCGACGGTGCTGGTGCCGGTGACGGGGCTGCTGGCGCCCGCCGGCCGCCTCGTGCTGGCCGGCGACCCGCGCCAGCTGGGGCCCGTGTGCATCTCGCGCGACGCCCGGGAGCGCGGCCTGGGTGCGTACTGCGGGGCCATAGGGGTATACCTATATTAAGAAGAGCTGGAACGTCAACACATTTACACATTGCACATGTTAGGCCGGGAGATACTGACAAAAAATTTCGGGTCATTTGTAACAGGATTGTAAGATTTTATTCGTAGTTACACCGGAAAAGTATGGCATGACACTACCGACTACATCTTTTTTATGGGCTATCGGTAAATTCTAAAATTTTTGTGTTACAAATCGTTTGACTTTCGCTATTTATCCGACGAGTTCGACTAACGAGCACGCGACTAGTCCGCCGGTACCAGCGTTCTGACCATCATTTTTCTTTTTGTCATTGCGTAATAAGATCCCTGTAGAACCGCCATTCTGTTACAAATGACCCGAAATTTTGTGTCAGTATCTCCCGGCCTATGTGTAGCTTTTATTTTGCAATTGTTTATAAATACAGGGTGATATTGTAATTGGTGTAGTACAAATATCTAAAAATCTATGAAGAATTTTGTGATACAGTAAATGGAAGAATTATAGACTATTTTACAGTATTTAATAAAATCATTTAATTTGTTGTTCATTTTCATTAAAAATGTCAATTTTTCTTACCAATGTGGAAATTTGGATGATAAGGATCTTGTTAGAAAAATATAGACTAAAATCGGCATTTTTTTTCAAAAATCAAATTACCAATTAGTAATCAGAGTTATCACCATTTACATTAATTTACAAACGATATCGGTTGTTCTTACTTAAAATTATTGAATACCAATGTCTTATTGCGGTACATGTGTTCTTTGGAAGTGTTCGTAAAGTTGTTGATTTTGCGGAAAATCTTTTAGAGCGCTTAGTTGTGACATATCCTAAGCATATTCAATAGAATTAAAAGACGAGCGAATATGCAAGCCATTCTAAAACTTGAATATTTTGGTCTCGAAGAGCGGCCGTTCCCTGTCATGTCGTATGCGAAGGGACATTATCATTCATGAGTAAGAATTTCTGGTCCATTTTTACTTTGTATGAGACAATACTTTTTAATTTACTACTTTAATTTACTACCTCCTCGTGTCTTTATACTAGGGTGGATGTACCACTAGTTGACCATTTAAGCGGTTATATCTTTAGCTATATATAAAAAACGGGTTATTTGTTTTACGTTCAATGTTATTTTTGGGACACAGATAATTGAATACTCACTGTAACTATTGTTCTTAATATCAATTTGATAACCTTCAAAGGTTTTATGAAAACTACTCTGAAAGTTATTTCTGCTAAAAACACCATTACTTGACCACTGATCACCAATATCTGACCATCATTACTCTAAAAGTTGACCATTTTCAAAATGGACACAATGTCCTTCTTCGAACATTAGTTTTGTTTAATAAATAAATATATTATTTAATAAATAAAGATAGGTTGATGAAATCAAACCACTTGGTCACGGAAATCAAGTGGACAACTCAAGGTTAATAATATTCTCGGCCCCGAAACCTGACCAACTAAGTTCGGTATAAAAATCTTACGGTGGTCAGCTTTTGGAAATATGCAACATAAAGCTATGACTTAACTACGGCTTATATGGTTTGTTAAATTAGGTAGGTATAAGCACAAACCAAAGCAAGTCTTTCTTAGCAAAATATAAAGAACCAAGAGCTGACCATACTGGTCAACAATAGGCGAAAAATTGTTTTCGTTGCTCCAAAAGATAACCAGGCCGCTAAAAATCATGAAAAACTGTTCATGCCAAAAATGAATCCGAAAGTCTATAACAGAATGGTTCAACATTATGCCTATAACAAGACATATAAAGAGTAATCGATTGCATTCAAGATAAATTAAGATTTCCCAATCAACTCCCGATAAAAAACTCTTAGTAAAAAATGTGATTACTTACGGGGCACCTACTTAATTACATCTTCGTGTTGAAAAAATGTCAATATTTCTGACCAATGGCAGCAAGGTTTGTTTTTATTTTATAGAATATGATGTTGCTTTATAGAAAAAACAATAAACTATCATCTGGGGCTGCCGTATTTTCTTAATTGGCGCGTATATTTGAATTTCGGTCATGTATTGGCGCTTGGTCAGCTAGTGGTACATTGACCCTACCTTTGTAACCAACAAACGCGCTGGGTTCATGCGCCAAAGAGGACTCCTGATCCGGACCCACATTATGATATTCCCGTGATGATATAGACGTACCTCCTGAGGATGCCACAGATGGCTAACTATCCCAAGCGTTTCTCCGGCTCGTGTTCTTCGTGGATCCGGATGAAAACCTAACCGGAATCATTGGTGTGTTCAGTGTTGGGAGTGAGCGTACACGTGTTATTTGTATTGTTTTTATGATTGTATTGTTGTATGTTTTATTTTACCTGAAATTTAATTATTATTTGATAATTGAATACTTTTATCCAATTGATTATTATTAGAATAAATAATTAAGTTCATCAATTGATTTACATACTTTTAAATTATAATTTTACATGTAAATTATGAGATCTTTCATAATTATATTTGCATATAGTTATTTATCTACAACGCACCATTTTACAATTCAAGTCTAAAATGAAACTAGAGTCGCATTTATTTTTGAACATACTGTAAGTGAAATTGTATAAGTGTGAGTACTGTGAACATGCCAGCTTTCCCTAATTGACCTATACATAGGGCGTGTACACCCCGCGTACTGCAGGCACTACTCACGTTCGGGGCGTGCGCAGCGCGTACTGCGTGCACGGCGCGATCTACGTGCGCTGGATGCGTGCATGGCGCGTACTGCGTGAACTGGATGCGTGCAGCGCTCTTACTGCATAAACTGCACGCGTTAAGGCCACGTACACGTGTGGGGTGCGTCACCGAGTGATGCTTGGCGCCGTCGTTTGATCTTGATAATTCAGATCTCGCATGAGCACAATAACCATGGCTAAAGCTCGTTATATATTTTGATCATGGAAAACAAATTTCATGATAGATTTTATACAACTTCTTCATTTCTATATAACTACAATAGATTGTGCTATATAAATATAGCAACAATCAATATTGAATATATTTCATACATACAACACTTTTTCTTTTACTCTTCTAATGTATAATAATATTAATATCACTTATGCATTACAGGTCAATCACTACTGGAGCGTTTAAAAGAGACGTACACAAACATGTACTCCTCAGACCCGGACTACATCACGATGCTGGTCAACAACTTCCGCTCAGATCCCGACATATTGGCCATTCCCAATGAACTTTTCTATGAAAATAATTTGAAGGTATGTTTACTTTTTACAATATGTGGATAGAACTTAATAATTTCAAATATAAAAAAATATCGAAAATACCGATATAAAAAAAATATCCGTAACCGTAACTGAATCCGAAATAAAAGGTTCCGAAAATGAGTTCATTGTAAATTCTAAAAATTTTATACTTAGCATTGAATAAAACGAACAAATTTAAATTCACTACCATTATCAGTTTCAATATGTTTAATAAGTTATCATCTTTTAAAAAATGTATTATACCTATATTTTATTTTTCAGCCCTTAGCTCCATTAGACCCGTTAACTAAGGTCAGCATCCTGGGCCTACCGGGAGGTGACAAAGCTACCATCTTCCACGCGGTGCACTCCCGTGAACAAAGAATGGGGAATGCACCCAGGTAAGATACAATTTCAAGTTATTTTAAATTTTAATGTACGCGTCTTTTGGTTGTAGATACGTATTTGAAAAAACTGGTATAGTAGACAACTAGACATATTCGAGGGATATAATTTGTTACGTTTGTTAAATAAATGCATTAATTCACTATAGCAACATCCTTAGTATTCCTTATTTGCTTTTATATTAAACATTAATAAACTCTTAGAAATTAAATATTTTAACGGATTTTAAACGCGATTTCCTTGCAAAGTATGTGAAACGTCAGGATAATAATATAATGAATAAATCCGTTAAAATCTTTAATAATCAAACGCAAGAAAATACTATTAATAAACTCAATACTCATCATCTTTTTACATGATTTTCAATTATTTTTCACATAAGTGTCGCTGAAAATCAGCTCTGGAATGAAGGCCTATGCTTTTCATTGTAAAATGCTGAGCGGCAATCCTTTTAGCATGTAGATTGTTATTAAGTAGATTGTAAGTACATAAATTGTTAATTTTAATATTGCCTACCTGCTAATAAAGAGTTTATTATTTTTTTATTTTATTTGACTATAGTTACTTCAACGAAAAAGAAATTGAAATGGTGAAGAGATACACAAAAGCTCTTATGGAATCTCACAACGTGTTACCGAAAGATATTGGAATTATCGCACCATATATCCGACAGGTACATGATTTTATGCTCACTATTATAAAAAAAATCTATTCATTTATCGGCCTCTTTGTTCGTTCGTGAAATAATTTTAATAAAGATTTGGCACAAAGCTAACAATACTACTTGGATAAGATAGGCTTTCTTTGATTGCCAAAATACCCGTAAAAGCTAAATCGATGTTGCGAGCATCGATTTAGCTTTCGAAAAAGCCTAGCAAAGCACATGCATGATAAACGAAAGACAAAAGCTGCGTATGGAAATCTAATGATAATAAAAATATACGACAAAAAAAACGCATCAGTTTTTTTTTTGTGTACAAACCTATTTTTTTAACTTCACCTGTTTGTATGTAAGTTACATAATGTAACTGACTTCTTTAGTCTGGATTGGGACCCATTTAAAATGCGGACAGATTAACAGATTTATTCGAAATTTTATACTTATCAAGAACGGATAACAATTAAATAATTTTTTACTTTTGTTATTAACCAGGTGTACAAAATAAAGAATTGGCTGAAGAGCGTGGACGTGTCCGGCATAGAGGTGGGCACGGTGGAGTCGTTCCAGGGCAAGGAGAAGCGCGTGATACTCGTGTCGACGGTGCGCGCCAACTGCCGCCTGCTCGAGTACGACGCGCGGTATGGACTCGGCTTCTTGGTGGACGATAAGGTACAGATAAAATATATTTTTGGTTTTTTTTCTGCGGCCAGTGTAATTTTTGTTTTTTTTTCTGCTGTCAGTGTTATTTTTTTTTCGGCCAGTGTTTGATGTAGAATGGAAGTTTATATAGAAATCAATTTTTTTTAATACGTTCCAAATATGAAGTGTGAAATGGAGTGTAGCGAATGTGGTGGGCTAAGAAAGTTGGAATTATAATTATTAAAAACGCATAATTCTTAGTAGTTACGTAATGAAAATCTTGTCAAAAAAATAGGTTTGCGTGTGAGTTGCGCACGTTTTATGCGTGTGTGAGAGAGATTGTTTCAGTTGGACGTTATGAAAAAGACTAATAAAGTAGAAAATTTACTGGACCAGGAGGATAATAATTGCTTCGTACTATGAACTTCGAAAATAATTACGAAAATTATGCGTTAAGAAATTAAATAATGCCAGAATTTCTCAACTACGACTGCATTGCATTAACGATTCATCAGTACTGTTCCAAAATATTTTTGTTTCAAAATTATATAATTAACAATTCTTTTGTGTTATAGCGGTACAATGTGACACTGACGCGGGCGAAAGCAAAATTAATAATCATCGGGAACCCGACGTGCCTTGTCAGGGATTTCAAATGGAGGAAATATATGGACTTCTGTAAGGAGAAGCAATGCTACTTCGGCCATGAGACTCAACAGGTGGAGCGTTCAAGCGCATTGCTTGTAGAAGTTGCTAGAACACGCTTCGATCGATGCCGCCTCACACAAGCGCTCAAAAATTAATATATTTTTTTATTTTTTATAAAACCATATACATTTTCATGTTGATTTTTATAATATTTGATAAGCTCTGAGCTAATGTTCGACCATTTTTTGATACCCAAAGATTTTATTACATGCTAAGTTTAAAATTATGTACTACTAAAATATATATTTTTGTTAAATATGTTTACTTACTGTATTTACCCATTGATCTCTGATTTATTTTTTGAATGTGTATTTCCCTACTACGACTACTATGTAATCATCTCATATTTTCATATTATACTAATATTCTCTATACTATACTTCTATTTTTGTATGTACTTATCTCGTTCTTTATTTCTTTGTTATAAATTTTATATTATGCATTAAAAATAAATCATAGTGCAATGGTGATTCAATCGATTTTCTAGCATTTACTATTTTTGTGATAAATTGAACGGATCGTATTAGCGAAGGTTAATAAAATATTATGTTTTGCATACTTTTGAATCTGTTTTTGGTAGTACGAGATCGGAATAAAGATCGACCTTCACCCATCTGCCATCAATATATTATGCCTGTGTTTCTTGCCTATCAAAAAGTGCTCATGGCTATTTTTTATTTTATTAATGGATTTTCTTTCATTACTTTTTTCTTAACCAAATCAAAAATTGATTTCAGCTGATAGTTTTTAACACATAGAATATGCCAAGGTAGACTTGCCTACTCATTTTTGTGTATGGTTATGAATACAGGTGTAAACAGGTAAATAATATAGGTGACTACATCGATCTACTAATTGAAATGGATATAAAAGGTTAAGTTAGGTAATTTTATTACAAAATCATCATCATACATAGACATGCTTGCAAAAAATCGTACTTAAGGGCGGCCGTACATGGACCGCTTCAAGCAGTTGCGACCGACGGCTCGAAGCCGCGACCGCGCGGTGAACTATGGACATTCATTCACTCCCGTACACATGACTGCTCGAGCAGTCGCGACCGCTTCAAGCCGTCAACTGCATGACGAAATTCCACCGTGCCGTCGACCGCTCGCGAGCGGTCGTGAGGCATACACCGACTGCTCGAGCCGTTGACTGCGCTAGAGCTCTCGACAGCTCCCTCCCCCCTGAGAATCAATGACTCGACTTCGTCAGATAATCAACTGATCGAGCGGTTAGTAGCGACGGCTCGAGCAGTCAACAACCGACTGCTCGAGCAGTTGACGCCAACCGCCCGAGCAGTCCGTGTACGTCGCTCAGCCGTTAACTGCTCGAGCTGCCCGTGTACGGCCGCTCTAAAGTACGTATTAATTTAAAAAAAATGCCATGAGCACTTTTTGATAGGCAAGATATCATAGGCATATTTGTTCATAAATAAATTATATTTGATGAAAAAAATATATCTCATCTGGTTGTCAGATCGGTGAAGGTCGTTACTCGTTCCCTCATCGTCTCTTAGACCATTAAGCATTAAATATTTTTAATAGATCTTTTACACTTTTACATCAATATTTTTTAATTGAAACGATTTTGAGGTGATATTTTTACATCATTATATAAATGATAATTCCATATTCTGATGATAGGTACTATTCTACTACCTTGCTACAGTTAACTTGTTTTCATATTGTTCGAATTATTTATCCTTGACTTTGGTTAACATTAGCAGGGTAGTTTTATGGTACATACTAATAAGTTTCGTATACATTTCTCTTCTTAATTCCTTTTGATATTTATGTAACAAACGCATCTTTCTAATACTTTTAAGTTTTTAAACTAATACAATCTTTAATCATCCAAAATAATAATATTTACATTCTAGATTTTTTAGATTTTTCTAAACATATTTCAGTTTGTTATTTTGTGTGTGAAGATTGTGTAAGTGACATTTTGAATGTTGTTATATTAATAGATTTACATGATAATTAAATGAAAGAAGAAATGTGATAAGTAATTATTAAGTGATATAGATTTACTATAAGATACTGTGACAATTTGATTTTTTAATCCAATTAATCACTTATATAAGTACCTATTTTAATATGTAATTTAAGCATTAGTTTAATTATTGATTGGATTATAAAAATCATATTATCACAATAGGATAGATTACTGTAATTAGTTTTACGGTTAAAAAACGATTGATGTCAATTCAATAAATGAATAAAAATAATACTTAATACTGTTGTTTAATTCCTGGTTTATTGTGAGTTGAAGAATCTATCCTATTATAATTATATATCTATCTAATAGTATACTAATATTATAATATAATAGTAATAATGTAACGGTTTAAACACGCTAACCTCGGTAACTACTACCCCAATTTTAATAATTATATCACCGCTGGATCATGGATGTGTATGTTCCCTATGAAAACTTTTGTTCTTATGCTAGGCGTCCATTAGAGGCGGATCGGGCCGGGCCGCATCGCAACGGGCCGTCTCTAATGGACGCGCTGTTTGCTCCTGCGTCCATCTGTATGGGGCGCGGCGGACCGCCTAGGCGGATTTTATCTAACAGACGCTCGCCGCTTACATCCGCCTGCCTGCGTCCACTAGACGGGTCGGGGCGGGCCGGGCCGCAGCGCACCGCCGGCAGAAATCCGCCTGCGAAGCGATATCCGCCAATGCGTTGCGGCCCGCCCCGACCCGATCCGTCGCTAATGGACGATGTTTCATACAAAACATATTTTTGCGTTGCGATGCGGCCCGGCCCGATCCGCCTAGTGGACGCCAGCCATTACACGTATATGTATTGATATACCCAAGAAGCTTATATCTAATACACTGCAGATTTCAGTATGAACATTAACTTGTGACAGGAAAATATGACCTCGAGTGCCAAGACTTGCCAAGTTAGGTGTGAAAGGGATAAAAAACATACAGGCGTCATTCAACTCCAGTGTATCAGAATTCAGATATAAGCTTCTTGGATATACCATTCAACGTCATATTTTCTTGTTACAAGTTAATGTTCATACTGAAATCTCCAGTGTATTAGATATAAGCTTCTTGGATATACCCTGTGGATATACCTCAAATATACTCTAAGCGTCAAATCCTCAAATAATTAATATACCTGAAAAATTTAATTTTTATAAATTAGTGTATGTACATACTCTGTATATTTTAATACAAAATGGTAATGTCAAATTGACGGCTGTCATTCGTTTCTGATTAGAATTCACAATTGACATTTCGATAATCAGTAATCGTCTGTCATTTGTTAAAGTGCACGGTTTTTTGTGATGGTGTGATTTTGAATTATCGATAATTATTTAATTTTCAAATAGATATGATCTGAAAGAAAATAATATCGGGACTTTCCTTATTGAAAGTATTATGCCACGTGCTTGTTTAAGTAACTAATGCACAGTATTATTTATATAAACATTATAACACAGTATCCAGAAAGCTCTTCAACAGTGGTTAATGAATATTCTACAATAAAAAATAAAAATAGTTGTAAATAATCTTGTTAAAATGCGGGAGAAAGCAGATTTTACGGATATACTTGTACCTCGAAATACGCATTTCGGAATAATCAAATTCATGACCCGGCATTGGAACCCTAAAAAGACGCTGAAACTTGATAAGGATTATTCACCCCAAGATATAAAGAATCTAGTGTGTAAATCGGTCTACTTGGATTCATATTTAGAAGCGGTATGTGTACACTATCATTAAGTATTTTAACAGCAATCTGTAACACAATTTGACGAACTACATTATATTAAAATGATCATTCTTAAGTCCTCACTGTGATCTTTATTTAGTAACCAGCAATGATTTTCAACCTTAAAAGTTAGTAATTAGTAAATACATACTATATCTAAAATATAAATTTATAAACCAACAGGAGAGTGTTAGAAGTGGCACTCCAAAGGAGCTATTAAGAAAAGAAGTTTTAAAATATTTAGATGAAATAGCCATGGATAAGAAGATGCATGTGATCCGATGGATGGGCGTGTTCTTCCTTAAAGTTTCGTTTATGATGAAAATTGGCATATTCGTGAATGAACCAGCCATTTTAAAGGTTTGTGCATGCTTTTAATATTTTCTTACTTAGTTATGAAAATAGTTCATCAAACTTTTATGTACATAAAAACAAAATATTAACTAATGATTTAAAATAAGTGGGTAAATAATGATATAATTCTTGGTTTTAGCTGAAAGATAGTATGGGTGAGAATCCAGTACTATTTCTTCCAACACATAGAAGCTACGCAGATTTTTGTGTCTTGACATACCTTTGCTACCATTATGATATAGAGCTTCCTGCCGTAGCAGCAGGAATGGGTAAATATGTATTTATAGTCTAATAATCTTCTTATTTAAGTGAACCTATACACATAATTTAAGATTTACTGAAGAGGTATTTTCATCATGAAGCTGAAATTCATAATAATTTAGAATAATGTTGCCACTATAACAACAAATAAATAAATCGAGGTTGAGCAACCGTTGGTGCGGTCATAAATTAGATGGGTCAGAATTTTTTTTGCAGATGCCCATAAGCTTATGTATCCGAATTGTTCTATAAACACTTTTTTTAAATCATGATATCCTATTAAAAAATTTTAAAAAGGAAAGGAATTCGTGAAAAAGTGCACACGTAATAACCACAAATTTGTTTCCTCGAATTTTTCTATGGTAGTGTATTTTTTGCAAGGTTTTGAAAAATATTTTATGTTATCATTAAAAAAAGGTGACAACACTGTGTAGGAGACTGGTGTAAGCAATAACACCATAAATTTATTTCACAAAATTTTCTATTTTGGTCAGGTCATGGTTTTATAGTGAAGTTTATTAGGTAATCAGATATTTTGTGAGGTTATTAATTGTTAAAATTACACTTTTTTTCAATTACACAAGCTTTTTCGTTACTTAATATAACCTGACGAAATGATTCATGTTAATTTGATGACTGTATGTCCCTCTGGGCTCTATCAAATGATTACGATAAAATGATACGAGTTTACTAAGAAATTTCGTAAAGTATAATTTGGATTACCTACGTTGATGACATCGCATAATAATTAAATAGGAAACGTGGCGATAACATATCTGATTAACCATATTTTTGTACGATAAGCGCTGATTTTCGTATAGGTATTTAAAGTTCACATCACCGATAGTACAACATTTTTATATGACCGCCTTACGATTTGACACAACTCCTTTTTAATTATTATGTCTGTCTGCCTACTTTTAAATTAACATAATTATTTTATTTTATAATTAATAATTAATAATATAACAATACATAGGTAGACCATGAACAAATTACAAAATAGTATAGTAAAGATCCGGGTCTCAGCCGTAAATAACAAAGAAATAAAAAATAAAAATAAAAGTGGCAGTCCCACATAAAAGCATAAAATATCTTAATGATTGTAAAAATGTTAGAACAAAGTACGGAAGACCTGGGTGAAAAAGCGCCGGCGGAAAAACTTGTTAGATAATTCTTATACGGTACATTTACGTTCAACTTACAAGGTTATAGAATGAATATTCTGTATACATATTGTATGAGATAATTATTTCATTAATTGAAGGTATTATCATTAATGGAAGGTATAATTATTCTAGCAAAAAAGTCGAGCCGTATATTATGTATTAGATATTTTAATTGCCAATTTGTTATAGTTTATACTTTATGGTTATGCAAAAGTTTGCAATATCGGGATTTTTTTTCCTAATATTGCACAGCTGTCTTTATAAGTAGGATAAGACATAAAAGTGGGTTACAAATGTTATTTTATGTCAAATGTGATTCACGAATCACTCGTAGATTTCTACTCGATGGCCATAGTGGGTCAGATGATGCGCGAAACAGGCGCGTTCTACATGCGTCGCACGCTGGTGGGCGCGCCGCTGTACGCGGCCGCGTTGCGTCACTACGTGCGCACCGTCGTCGCGCACTACGGGGCGCCCGTCGAGTTCTTTCTGGAAGGCACTAGAAGCAGGAGCAATAAGTGCCTCCCGCCCAAGTATGGTGAGAACTTTTTACTTGTGTAATTAAAAAGAAGCGTCTGTGCCGAGCAAACGTTTAGTTATTCCCCATTTTTAAAAAACATAAGAAGCTCTTTCATCTATTTTAAGAGCTTGTTTTTTGTTCCTGGAAATTAAAAGACCGTGAGAAAAAGACTTTTGAAAGCCTTTAATTTCTTCTCCAAAACAATTTTAGAACGATTATAGTTACGGTAGACTGAATGCAACATGTCTGCTACAAATTATTACAACGTAGTTTATTTTTATACATGTTTTTTGCCCATTGTTTTTTCAAATTGTTTTAAATTATGTCTATTAACCAGGTATGTTGGCTATGAGCCTGATGCCGTACTTTGCCCGGGAGGTGGACGACATTACAATAGTACCGGTTAATATCAGCTATGACCGTATCATGGAACAGACTTTGTTCGCCTACGAGCATCTTGGTGTACCTAAACCGAAGGAAACTACAGGGGTGAGAATCATTTTATGAATCATAATTTTTACCTAAAAACTAAACCGTCTTAAAATTGTCAGAACTAGACCAAAATGCTAAAGGGTAGCTTTCAATAAAAAAATCATCAAAATCGGTCGAAAGTTCTGAGTCACAGAGATCACAAAAAAAGTCGAATGCAGCAGCTTATTTATATTTCGGTAGAAAATATTTTTCTCTGAGATTTATTGTTTATTCTGATATTTCTAAACTCAACAACCTGTCTATGCGTGATATAGGTTAGGTACCCTAGAAATTATTAGTTGGATGGATGTTTTGTTCCAATCTTTTGTTTAATATTGTTATTATGTTTGATTGTATTCGCGTACAAGTGTTATTGTTTGTATCAATAATTGCTTATGTTATTGTTTATTCATAGCTCTATGCTCTTAGCTTTGTGTTACAAAGTAAATAAACTATGAATGTATGCATGCTATTATTTATTTTAGTTTGCCATGCGATGGTCAAGTAAGCGATAAGAGGGCTTATAAAATTAAATAAACATAGTGATTGGAACTGACTTCTTTGTGTTTAATGATATTACAGGTTATTGATTTTTCAAAGGTTACCGCGAATCGTCTGTTGTTGATATTTCTAGCTCATTTTACATGTTTTTAATATTATATTCATCAGTTCAATTCTTAAGGGTATTGCCCTATTTTCCTACTTGTAGGGAATTCGATTACCACGTAACAAACTTATTATACCATATTAAACGAACCAAGAAAAGAACTATAGAGATGATATACACGATTTTCTTATAGGTTAGTTATATTTCAATCGCCATTTTTGTTTCAAAAATAAAACACAAATTTCAGGGCTTATTGAAAGCATTGCGCAGGCTCAACGATCACTTCGGCAACATCTACATAAATTTCGGGACACCAATATCCCTCAAGCAATATATAGGTCACACTGGGCTTTCCCCCGAAAATCTAAAGCCCAGAGACTTGCAACAGCTGACAGACCAAGAAATGAAATTAGTTCAAAAAGTCGCCGACCACGTGGTCACCCTACAACAAGAAAGCACAGTTGTTACAATTACCAACCTTATATCTATAGTGCTAATGCTCAGTTTATATCAACGCAAAGTGATGGATATTGAAGAAGTGGTGTCGGAAGTTGATTGGTTGATCGAAGTCTTAAGAACTCTAGGGGCGATAGTATTTGAGAATGATGTTAAGAGTAGTATGGAGAGGGTCATGTTGGTCCACGGGACTATAATGAGACTGGATAGAGAGAACAGGCTGAGATTGGTCTCCAGTGCATTGATGGATGTTAATCCTGATGTGCAGAAGAAAATGAAAGGTGAGATTCTATTTCTGTGTCATTAAAAAATGAAAATAAATTTATCAAATTTTTTATTGAATGAAAAATGTTGCTTTGTTTAAAATATCTATGTGTACAATTATACTATTTTAAAATATACACATGATATGTTTAGAGTTTAAAGATCAATATCATACAATGTAAGAAACAATTATATTTACTTTATGGAAGTATGGCAAAGGTCAGATTGCTATGCCGTGTACACAGCTGTGCTCTAATGTTAATCATATTTTATAATTTGTAATAGGGATGTATATTATTTTCGAAAGAAAAAAACCTAAATGCAATTTAATAGCAGGTACCTACTCTCTCTTATTTCGACGGTAAAATGTACATAATATAAACATATTCTTTCATTAGTGTAAACCTTTATTCTAAAACAAGTTTAGGGATTTGGTTACATTTTCAGGCCATAAACTAAAAGCGGAGACGATGGTGAACTCCGTGCCTATAATACAACTGCAGTTGTACATAAACCCAGTGTTACACTATCTAGCGCCGCCCGCACTATTGTACCTTATAGTAAGGAGACGAAATGTTGACACGCGTAAGTATGGGTTATTTTTTTTGTGTTATAAGGTAACTATTATGTAGCTATATATAAAAATTTTTTTTCTCTGTCCATATAAATTATGTTTCAATATATGAGAGATCAGATTTTTTTAATACTACGTTTCTGATTTATTTAAATGTTATTATGCCATAATATCGTTCCATGTTTTTCGTTGTTTTTCATAAATGTTTTTTTTTTCATAATTTGTAGATATTGCTACTGAGAAATGGAACCGTTTTTTGCTGTAACGTTTTTCTGATAAGTTTATTCGTGATTTTTTTTTTGTTCATATAAGTACATACTTAGCTATAAAAAGTTTACTGTCATCATTTCTCATTTTTGTACGTTCTGTAAAAATCACCGGTCTATTAAAAGTCACTAAATAAATTTTCTTGGAACGTTTTTAAATCGAATCAATACGTGTTTGCCCATTCCTTAATAAAATGTTGAAAATTCCGAAAACCAAAAACTTCACAAAAAACAATTTTTTTTTTCAGGTGAACTTTATGCTGAATACAGTCTTGTCCGGAAAATGCTAAGACATGAGTTCTTTCATTTAGAAGAAAATGAGACTGCGGTAAGAAATATTTTTAATATTTTATAAATAGAAAATTAATATTCAGCATGCTAATTTTTATCATGAAACATGTACATATTAATTACGATTATAATATTGGTGTAAAATTAAGGTAAATTGTATTTTTTGCAGTCGTGTTTATAATGGTTTTTGTAAATGTTTGAGTTTTTGCTTTGTATGTTTATTTTATGTTGTATTTTTTACTACAATACTTACGTTGTTTTGTTCATATAACATTTGTGTTTATATTTATACGAACTGATAGTATAAAGGGATATTTTTTTATCAATAAAAGATATATGTTTTCTCATTCTAACAAATCGATTACAATATGATAATATAAAAATATCTAGTCTGATAAATAATTTCTTACTTCGCATTAATAATATTTCAGACGTAATATTGATTAAATGTATTTTTACATACTTTAATATAATATTACACTAGAAATGTGTTGCCATATAATATTATTTATAGGATTAGATTAAAAATTTCCATGTTATGATACTTATGATTCCATTTATAATTATTATTATTTACTTATCTGTTTAACAGACTTTCAACAACGCGCTAGAGTACTGTGTGTCAAAACGCGTAGTATTTTTATCTGGCAATACAGTGACTTGCGGAGATAATGACAAGCTGCAGTATTTGCTGCAGTGCGCGATGTTGCCAGCTTTAACATCGCTGTTAACTTGTATGGAGGTTATGGAAGAGGTATTTAAAATATTGATTATACACAGAAATTTTTCTCAGTCATATTATATACGATTGACTAGCAAACAACTGGAATCACAATTGCACATTGAAAGACCGTGAAAAATGTCAGAGCTACGTTGTATAAAATATTCATTAAAATTAACACGTAATATCGTAGCAGAAATATTCATAGTACATTAGAAAACTGTCGAATAGACGCATGGGCAGAGTTTTGCTTTGGACAATTTTTGAGCGTAATTTTTAGTGTAGTTATATCTATACTAATATTATAAAGCTGAAGAGTTTGTTTGTTTGTTTGTTTGTTTGTTTGTTTGAACGCACTAATCTCGGGAACTACTGGTCCGATTTGAAAAATTCTTTCGGTGTTAGATAGCCCATTTATCGAGGAAGGCTATATTTCATCACGCTACGGGCAACAGGAGTGGAGCCACGGGGGTGAAACCGCGCGGAGCAGCTAGTATTGTAATACAATGGTGAGATGGTTGTTTATTGAGAAATTTATAAAGAATAGATTCGAGGATGAGGCGAGGACACGCGTCTTATTACCATGCTGGAGCAAAGCTTAGCCTATCTCGACCACTCGTGATCGAATTTTTCGTATTCTTTAAAATTATCTCAATTAACAATCTTCTCACCATTTATGCACAATAAATAACTCACATTCATGCTCAAAAATTGGCCGAAGCAAAACTCTACCTATGCATCTATTCGGTTTATCTTTATTTCCAAATAAAAAAACAAACAAAATATTTCCAGAAGCGTAGTTGCGAGCACTGGTCAGTAGTGCGCAGTGTGCAAGCGGCAACAGAGCGCACACAGCGAGGCGGCGCGTGCCTCAGCCTCGACGCCGCGGCCAACGTGCTGCGGGGATTGTGCCTCGCACACGTGGTACATAAGGATACACGGTATGTTATTATTTTATAATATTAATGAATAAATGGATATAATTAATTATTTTCAATCACGTAAACAATGGCTTCTTAAGCGCTAAGCGTAACATATTATATTTTAAATTTCGCAAGAAGAGTCCCAAACAGCCATTTGAGCTATAAAACCGCCATACGATCAAATAGATTGTATTCATAGTTTTTTTGATTTTTGTTTTTCTATTAGGTACTTATTTACATAAATGCTTTTCTTATGCTTTCGATTTTAAACGAAAATCACATTAATATCTTTCCATGGTAACTAACAAAAATATTAAAACTGGTGTGATGTCATAATTTTTAATTTTTATGTATTCTCAATTTTATATTTCTGTTATTTTGCAGGGAAAAGGATGTAATATATGAAGTTGTACCTGACGTGATGCAGCAGTGTCGACAGTTAGTGAGTTCGATACTGCCGAGCCTCGCTCTAGTGACCGATAATAACCCGGTTATAGTACAAAATACGCCTAAAGCGCGACTATAAGTATTGTGTTCAATAGACTATAATATTGTGTTCAATAGAATTATGTTCTAGGGTAATAGCCAAAGAAAGACTCATTGTAAACAGTTGACGAAGACATTGTGATAGTACAGTGCCATCTAACAAATGAAATATACATAATATACTAGCGCTCCGCCCCGGCTTCGCCCGTGGTACATGTTTACGTTTTCTGTTCATAAGAACCATCCTCGTACTTTAAGGAATATTATAAATAAAGAATTAACGAAATCGCTTCAGCCGTTGTCGAGTTATGCGCTTACCAACACATTTTGCGATTCATTTTTAATTTATAGATTTTGTAAATCAAAACCAGTTTCATCGATATTACCATAGTATTAAGTTGAAAATAGTGAGCCATTGGATTGTTTACTGTGGACTTTACTTACATTTACATAATAAAGCATTTATGTCAATAGAATAATCAATATCTCATTTAAATAACTCGTTGTTTGGAGTTATGAATTATGAATTTTCATACATTGACAAACCTATATTAAATTTTGTCTTCCTAAACTTTTTATCCTAACAATCGTATAAATTTACCGAATAGTGTAGGAAAATTAACAATTACTGCAGTTTTTTCTATAGTCAAGCAAATTACAATACTCTAATGCACGCTTATTCAATAATCATATAAAATATACCACGGCCAGCTTTATCTAGTTCCATTGTATTATAAAAAGTATTTATAAAGACGTAGGTATAGAATTTTGTTTGTATATACGATATTATTTTTAACGCTTAAAGGGCACTTGCAATGTTTTAAATGAAAGAATTTTATGTTATGTATTGTTATTATTTTATATTATGTGTTATTATCATTTAGAGCGGCCGTACACGGGCAGCTCGGGCGATTGGTCGTTGACTGCTCGAGAGGTCGCTACAAACCGTGCAGTTGACGGCTTGAAGCGGTCGCGACTGCTCGAGCAGTACGTGTGAATGAATGTCTAAAGTTCACCGCGCGGTTGCGGCTTCAAGCAGTCGGTCTCAACTGCTTGAAGCTTGCTTGCTTGTCTGTGTATGGCCGCTCCTCAGCATTTGTTTTACCAAGGGACAGGTTTTTTTATAGATTAATTGTGAGATTATCTGTATAGTATTTCTGCAATTGTCAGTATCCAATGTAAAATACCAGTATTTTTAAACAATTGAAATTATCTATGTCATATATTAAGGTGATATATAGAATAATTCCCGCGCATTTTGCATTATTATATTTGTTGCCAGTATCCATTTAATGTGAATTTAAACATATTATTAAGCCGTAGGAGAATTATTGACTAAGCTGTGATAATTCAATTATTGTTTGTATTATTTTGTGTTGAATGTAATAAATAATATAAAAAATTATTTTGTTTTTTGATTTCGACCCATCTTATTGGAAATACCCATAATCCTGTTTAAAAAAATGCAGAGCTTCCTCTTGGGCGAGTTTTAGAGTTTAAAAAGTATGGTTAAATAATGCTTGGTAACGATTCGGAATCTTAACCTTGAAATTCAATTGCGTTATTTTGTTCTATCGCTCCAAAAACTGTGGACAACGGTGGACAAAAAAAAACAGTAATGCAGTCCAATTATAGACCAAACACGCAATTGCAATCAACGATCGTATTAATCTATGATCTCCTGAATAGTATAAAAGAGATAACAAAAAGACGTTGACTTATAAATTATAAGTAGCGATCTGATAACACTGGACAAAAGTGATTGAGAAAGCATCACTCTGAGATGGGTGGCATGAAGGTGGCATGTTTTACTGTCGGTGGCAAATTAGTCACCGCACCAGAGAGTAAACTGTATTGAAACAACAGTGCAATACAAACGCAAACTTCTACAAAATACGCAATATTGTAGAAGTTGGCGTTTGTTTTGATTGTAACGGTTAAAAAATTATTAACGATACAAAAGCCACGCCTTCTTATCAGAATGACTGGTGCGTTTTTTTTCATGCAGTTGCAATGATAAATAATTATTGTCGAATCGTTTATAACACCTGGCACCAATCATGGTAATTTAGTTGGATATTAAACAGGGTAACAGGATTTGTGTATAACATTTAATATTGTAGAGCTGCGCTTTAAGCACGTTAAATTTTTCATGAACAGGTGAATCAGCTTTAGTGATGGGCAGAAACCAGAGGAAATTAAAAAAACTTATAACTTTTATTTAAAATAAGTCTACTTCGCCATCGTTTCTTGTCTAGCTCTCATAAACTAATGGAAGATTCACGCTACAGTCTACACCATGTCGCGACCGGGCAGTGTCTCGGCCAGGGCAGGTTCAAACATTGCTGTATACTTTTTGTATAAAGTAATTTATGCCTGATCGTGGAATGGCGTTGAAATGTCTGTAGTGTTTGGTCGCTGGATATTGTTTCATTTGTTTCCCGACTCATGCACGGTGTGGCGTGAATCATGCTTTATTCAAACTTTTGTGCATATGCGAAAACGAGACTTTGTAATCGCCTGTCAAAATATCGAATTCAAAAGTTGATTTTCGACTATCTTCGTCGGCCAATTTAACATTATATTATAATGTTAACATTATATTATAATGTTAACATTATATGTATTATAATGTTAAATTTGCCTTGGGGATTCCGGTATAAAATCTACGTGCTTTCTCAGGTCTCAAACTATTTTTGTACGAAATATAATCCAAATTGGTTCAGTGGTTTTGGGCGTGTAGAGGAGACTTTCGTTTTTATAATACTAATAGGGGTGAATTGACGATACTTTCACAAAAATAAAACAACGTATTATTCAGGAATATTTATTTACACGAAATCATAGTACTAACAATCGAACGTGTGATCCCAAAACATCAACTACAGATTACATACTCTATCTTTACAGTAAGTGCCGAGATCATATTTATTGCAAAGTATATGTACTATTTATGTATATTATTATAATAAAATGATCTTAAAAACATGATTTATTATAATTTTGAAATAAATTGTATGTATTTTGTGCTTAATCATCTATATCTAAGTTTATTATTATTATAAAATATGTATTTATTAATTTCCTTTGTAAAACTAAGGACGTAGTATACATTAGAGAATTCAGGTTTTGTATACTTTTTACTGTTTAAATACTAATAAAAATCTATAAGCGGATCGTACCATATATACATTACATAATAAATAATAAACTGTATAAAATGAATTGTTTTACAGCGAACATATTGTTAAACAAAATAAAAATATTTTGTTTATTGACAAATTTCGTAAGATTTATACAAATATAAAAATATCGTTAACAACATAAAAATAAATAGTACAATAAGAATACAATTAAAAATATATACAGATATTTATTATAATCACAAACGTAAACATATCACATAAAAAAATAAGTAACGTTTTCAATTTTCATGAAAAATTATTTAACAATTACGGTAACAAAAAAAATGCTGCCGTATTAAGGAAATTAGTACACTTTAGTTGAATTCTAGAAATATAAGTAAATTAGCTAGAAAATAACGGCTATTTACAATTTCTATATTATGTCCGTACACCGCTAGTTAATCTAAGAGCGTAGACGCACTATGCGGGTAGCCGCATTGCGGGTAGCCGTCCGGCTGACCGCAATCACAATTATGTACGTAATATTCATTTCTATGCGCACTGCGATGCGGCTACCGCAGACCGCACAGTGCGCATAGAAATGAATATTACGTACATAATTGTGATTGCGGTCAGCCGGACGGCTACCCGCAATGCGGCTACCCGCATAGTGCGTCTACGCTCTAAGGCTAGTTACGATGTCATATATAAAGAATTCCAAGTGAATCTACAATATGTTCTATCCTCATAATTGATACTTCTTTTAAACAAATGAAATGCCTTTTTTTTGGAGCAATATGTTGAAAATATAAATTATTTAATTATATATTAGGAATAGGATTAAGTTGTCTATTTATTTATATATGTACTACTGTATTTGAGGAAAATTAGGAAAGAGAGAGCGAAACGAGTTTTATTTAGACTTGCAAAGTTAACAAATTAATCAGTCGCTTTTCTTGAATTCACTTTCCATTCACTCTCAGTCTATTATGCACTTTATTACATGCGCTATAAAGTATATAATTATCATCAAACATTTTTTTCAAAAGATCGTATCTCAGGTTATATTTAATTCAAGTAGGAATTGGAGTTTAGCAGTCTTCACTATGAAAATGTACTATAATATCGTTCATTCGTTCAGTCTCGGTCATTCAGCCGTGTTTGAGCGTCATGTTGATGAAAACAGATCGCACTTCCATGGGACATAGTACGAGTAATGCGTCGGGAAGCGGGTTCTTAATGTGCAGGAATGTGAGTGAGCTGTCGTATACGTGGTCCGGTTGGACGTCTATCATATCGGTCAGTTGTACCTGCAAGTGATTGAATGGTAAATGGGCCATATAATTTTTACTCTGTTAGAACTTAGAAGTACTGTTGCCCATGTTGGGTGATATATTTTAATACATTATAAAACCTTTTAGGCCCTGCGCAGACGGCACACTTTTTGTGCGATCGAGTCTGCGGCGCACAAAAAGTCTGCATGGCGCGCAAAAAGTCGGTCGCGGATTTTTCACAGACTCAACGCACACGACGCACATCTTCGATCATTTTGTCGGCAGAGCTGTAGGGACGTAGACGCTATGGAAATCGTGTAAAGTGTGCGCCGTCTGCGTTAGCGCGCGTTGAAGCAAACGTTCAATTCTTTTCACACACTTTTGTGCGGAGCGGCGCGGTGCGGTCTGCCCGAATTACACGGAATTTTTGTGCGCCGGACTTTTTGCGCGTCGTGTGCGTTACTGCATATAATTTCATAGGTTCTATTTTCACAGACTAAAAAGTGCGTCACGGATAGTCTGTCGTCTGCGCAGGGCCTTAACGTCACGATTTTTTTCTTTAGACATGTTTCTTGTAGGTCAAATGCAACATTTCGAATATGTGGTAGTTTTAAAAAATGAATTTTCATAAATATTTACAAAACTTTACAAGAATAAAATAGTTTTTTGACTTGAATTTGAATGACTTATAATTGTTACAAAAAACAAAAAAAATACATTTTTGGAAGTTCTCCAAAGCTATAAATTTTGGGAATAATATATAATAATTTTCTCACCTGTCCATCACTAACTGTGTAATACTTAGAGATAGCTCTGTTGCTGTAGCATTTCTCGAGTTGTACTCGTTGCAGCGTCAGTCCCATACCGTGGTAGGTTGAACCGTCTTTATTCTAAAAAAATAACACGTGCGTTTATAATTTATTTTAATAAGTACAGAAAACATTTTCACATAATATAAAAAAAAAGACGGGTTGCACTCCGGGAGTGCCGGCAGAAGTGAAAACTTGATTATTAACGTTGAGCATGTTTGATATCCATCCGTCTTACGCTTTTTCGATCAGGTCACGTGTCCTGACGCGAGTTTAAGATTTTATACCCAACGCCGCTAAAGAAGTTTTCACTTCAAAAATATTTACTACTTTTACTTTCATATAGTACAACATGCAATAATTCTGTAATCAAGTAGCGTGTTTCAAAAGTATACATTGTCGGTATGTTTGTGTGTTAGTTTATGTCATTAAGCAATTAAGCATATAGTATGTCACCCATTTTTTTCAATATGTGTAAGTCCATATTATTTCACCGCACTAAACACACTTACCTCACTGTTCTATCTATATATGTATATACTATACTAGCATACCGCCCGCGGCTCCGCCCGCGTTTTCAAAGAAAAACCCGCATAGTTCCCGTTCCCGTGGTATTTCCGTGACAAAAAACTATCCTATGTCTAATCCAAGTTACCCTCTATATGAATGCTAAATTTCCTTGTAATCGGTTCAGTAGTATTTGCGTGAAAGAGTAACAAACGTACACACACATACACATACATCCATCCTCACAAACTTTCGCATTTATAATATTAAAGTGAAGTCCCATGTCCCCTAGTGGGGTAAGGGGCAGATGCATTATACATCTGTTTCACTGATCTATTTTCTTTAGGGACAAGTAGGTGATCAGCCTTCTGTGTCCTTTTTTTTTTTTTTTAAGTGGGGAAATCTTGCATAGATACCCACGGCCTCCGGGGAAGGGGCCGTGGGTTATGTCGGATTCCTACCGACCAAAACCCCACTGTGTTCCGTCAAGCCGCATCAACGACGGGGCCACGGGTATGGTAGAATTCTTCCGTGACCCCGTCAGCAGCCTTCTGTGTCCTACCAGACCGAGACATTTTCTTTTCGTCTCCACCGGGAATCGAACCCAGGACCCCTCGGTGCTACGCTTACGCGTCAACCACTGTACCAAGGAGGCGGTATTATAATATTTATAATATTAGTAGGACATTTATAATTTTTTTTTTTTTATAGGACATTATTACACCCCATTATTAGTCCCACAGTAAGCTCAATTAAGGCTTGTTTTGTGGGTACTAGGCGACGATAAATATAATATTTAATAAATACATATATAGATAATAACACCCAGACCCAAGAACAAATAATTGAGTTCATCACACAAATATTTGCCCTGACCGGGGATCGAACCCGGGACCGTCGGCTCAGTAGGCAGTTACTTTACCACTGCGCCAACCGCGTCGTCGACATATTTTAGTAGGCCACAAATCTCACCGAAACAGCAACATGCGATCGGAACGACGCGAGCACTAAATCCGCGTTGGATCGTAACGCGCGTGTGTACACCGGTCGGGGCGAGTTCTCGTCCGCTGCGTGTAACAGCACTCGCAGGGGTTGGAGCTGCGTGTGTTGCGACACGTGCGCGCCGAGGGATAAGTGCCCGTATGGCTTGTCGCCGCGGGAACGCTGCAAAGAAAAAAGGTATGCTTGAAGCGCTAGATATACATAAATAGGACACTTGAAACTAGATATACAAGTGCGTGTAGAGGAATAGGTGCCCGCATGGTTTGTCAATACGGGAGCGCTGCAAAGAAACATATGTTTTAACCCCTCAGCTGTCGCGGCGCGCCGCGTCAAAAAGGTGCTGTCTGTCGGAGAAATTCGAGCGGTCGGCGCTGATTTGCCGATTTTTTTCGATATTAAAATTTGTGATATAAACTTTAACCTGTGACACTCTTGTAAATTTTGATGCTAACTAGATAACCAAACTTTATATTAGTTACCTTACTTACTCCCTGGCATGTTTATTTTATTTATTAGAACCATTTTTTCCCACACATTTTGAAAAAATACGACATTGTTAAGAAAAATACTCATAATAAAATAATATCAAGGTATTTTAGATTTTTATTTTTGTATTTTCACACTAGAATAGACAATCTTTTGAGTGAATATAACAAAAACATAGGTTTATTTTATAAAAATTCGAGAAAGTTGAGTATGAATATCATCGTTTACGCATGAAAATAAGTGGACGCGATCTCCACATATGTTCATACAAATACAGACATTACAGTCTGCTCCAAAATTAGAACATTTCAAAAATTTTTGCTACTTTTTTTTTATTTTTATTTTAATCAAAACTAGATAAAAACTAACAGTAATTTTTACTTTTTTAAAATATTTAGGTTTTTATTAATGTTTAAAAATCGTCTTATTCCTAAATGACTTCATTCTTATGGTGGACTTTGTTCTAACGTCTGTATGTATAACGTCTCCACATCAATTTTAATTTTAATTTATTTTTTCTTAAAATTAGCGATTAAGAAAATATTTTTTGTGGTAACAATAGCATTATGAAGAAATGCTTTTTTTTCTTTCATGCTCTTAATTATTATAATATAGTACCTATAAAATTAAATGTTGTCCAACTACAAATCGAAAGGCACTGTATCCATACAGAAAAATGTCTAAGCTGTACAAAAGTGAAATCTACATTTAATTATACCATAACTTAATTATAAACCGTTACATTTAACTTATAAATCAAAAATTTCGGAAATTCGAGTTTTAAATATTTTTTATAAAATACAGCTTATGTTAAGGATAAAAATCAATAAACTTAAAGATTCAAAATAAATAAACAATTATTATACATCTAAATGTTTTATTTACTTAAATAAATTTTACTTAACTGACAGAAAAAAAAATTCTTATGAAGCTTTGTGTCTGTACTATTTATATACTCATGTGGTTGTAATGTGTGGTGTTGACGCCAACATTGGCCAATAAATAGGAATATTTGCAACTTAGCATAAATAACGTTAACTTCTGTTCATTTTTTCTTATACATCGGAGTTCGGACACAACGACCGCCTCGAGACGACGATTTATTACCACGAGGTTCCACTTGAATGTGACCAGGAAAGTGATGAACGCTATCCAATCTAGTTGCACTTCAATACATGCAGTATTTCCAAGCATATTGTAATTAAGATATAAACTAATCGGTAAAATTGTATTAAAATCGGTTCAGTAGTTTAGGGAGTCCATAGTACACAAACAGCATGAAACTTAAAAAATATTTTGATTGGAATAAAGTAAGACGTGTTATGTGTAGAATTTCATGAAGAATCCTGGTATCAGGAATTAAAAGCTGTAAATTCCCAAACACTAATCGTGTTAGTATTATTATCTGTTCATTTGACAAAATATACAGAGTTATATTTCTTGATTTCAAATACTGTTACGTCCTATTGTTAAAGTAAGCCTTGGAGTGTCTTGTCTTCCATTGCCATAAGAATCGTTGTTTGGATCCATTTGAATTCTCTTTTATTGATACTCAAATGCTTACGAATCAGAAAAGGTTATTCTATCAAATACAAATTTTTATTTTCGAAAGAAAATTAAAATATCAAGACGGAAGTTTATTTTAGGGTTACCTAACAAATAAGTTATTATTGATTATGTAGTTTAAACAGCAAGATATCTTCAAATAGAAAAATTGCATTCTTCTTCTGGGTAATAGAAGCAGTTTTGACACCAAAAGGCAAAAATACAATAATTGTTATCGCTAGTCATTTACAAAATGAGAGGGTAGATTTATATTTGCAGGCGTACTGCAAATGATGCATTTAATTCGTTTTATTAAATAAGTAATGTTCCAAGGCTATTTAAAGTCATGAATGCAAATAAAAATAATCTTCAGACAGCGATCTACATCAGCTTTAACATTCGGCCTACGAATGTACTACATATAGTACATAAGAATAAAAAACCGGCCAAGTGAGAGTCGGACTCGCACACCGTGGGCTCCGAACAAACCAATTTTTAAAGTGAAAATTTTATTACATCGTCTCAAACTTTTTGGTCTGTGACGGTCGGCTGCCGAGTAGGTATAAGGCAGTGTTCGGAACCGTTCGAACAGTTTCACTTTTACCGTGGTTTCATAAAACCACGCAACATTTTTATTATGTTGTAACTCCGAAATTTTATGTTTTTCGAAATTATTCTTCAATCTGCGCTATAAGACCTTATTTTACCCCAATTTCAAAACTCTACGTACACGGAAAGTACCCTGTAGGTGTCGATTCCCTTGCGAATGTCGAAATTTGCAGCATAACCCATTGAGCCCCGAACGGCCCGATCGGTCCACGATACAATAGATTTTCTATTGTGTCTGTGATTCCGGGGCCTGAGTTAATAAACGGCTTTATCTTTTGATTGCGTTGGTTTATAAGTTTGATTTTTTCACAGCTTCAATCGACTCAAGTAATCAATATAAATTTCAGTTTTATGTCACATCACGCGTTCCTGTGAAAATGGGTCTTGACAGACAGATGGGCAGATGGGATGGACAGACGTGATCCTATTAGGGTTCTGGACCCTTAAAAACCAAACCCTTTGGGATGCAGCCATTAATGCTGCAATTTTTAGCAAATTTTCAAATTCATTTTCAAAGAATCAAAACCGACAGGGTACTTCCCAAGTACATAAAATCTTTAAATTTGGTAAAAAGCAATGTTTTATAAAACAGGTATAAGAATAATCGCAAATAACATGATTTTTTTAATTACACTTCATATAAAAAAAAAAATAATAATTTCAACTTACAACTAATGAACGGCTACATGTATTAACTTGATATTCACATTAAAAACTCAGATTTATAATACACTAGCGGTCCGCCCCGGCTTCGCCCGTGGTACATATTTACGTTTTCTCTACATAAGAACCATCCTCGTACTTCAAGGAATATAATAAAAAAAGAATTATCGAAATCGGTTCAGCCGTTCTCGAGTTATGCGCTTACCAACACATTTTGCGATTCATTTTTATATACATACTAGCTGGTGCGTTGTGCGCGGGCTGCAAGCAGCCCGCGAGCCCCTTTTGCCCCTGGGTTGAAGCAATAGGGCAGTCATTTGAAAATGCATCAAAATCCCCCGTCAATTTGTTATTATTTGCCAACAGCGATTCCACAGTCAATCGGAAGTGCTTATAAATTCCCAATTCAAATATTTTCTATTTTGAAATGCTGTCGACCTTCGAGGGTGCGTGGTGCGCGGGCTGCAAGCAGCCCGCGAGCCTCTTTTGCCTCTGGGTTTAAGCAATAGGGCAGTCATTTGAAAATGCATTCGAATTTCCTGTCCATTTGTTACATCTACTAACAGCGATTCTACAGTCAGTCGGTAATGCTTATAAATTCTTCATTCAATTAATATTTTCTATTCCGGGGGGCTGTCTACCTTCGAGGGTGCGTGGTGCGCGAGCTGCAAGCAGCTCGCGGCTCATCCCAGGGCGGAAATCTTCAGTCATTTGAAAATGCATTTGAATTTCCTGTCCATTTGTTACATCTGCTAACAGCGATTCTACAGTCAGTCGAAACTGTTTATAAATTACTTATTCAAATATTGGTTAAATTCTTGAAACGTGATCCCCGAATTTCATCATTTTGAGGTGTCTAATCGATAGTGGGCAGTGAATTTTCATAATAAACTGTTAAAGATTTTACTTAACACGCTCGTCGCTTCGCTCCTCGCTACCTATTTGAATATTTACGCCGGCCGCTGACGTGACTTACTCGCTTCGCTCGCTTGGCTAGTGCGGTAGTTCAAAAGTAACCTAACTGGCTCGTCGCTTCGCTCCTAGCTACCTATTTGAATATTTACGCCGGCCGCTGACGTGACTTGCTCGCTTCGCTCGCTTGGCTAGTGCGGTAGTTCAAAAGTAACCTAACTGGCTCGTCGCTTCGCTCCTCGCTACCTATTTGAATATTTACGCCGGCCGCTGACGTGACTTGCTCGCTTCGCTCGCTTGGCTAGTGCGGTAGTTCAAAAGTAACCTAACTGGCTCGTCGCTTCGCTCCTCGCTACCTATTTGAATATTTACGCCGGCCGCTGACGTGACTTGCTCGCTTCGCTCGCTTGGCTAGTGCGGTAGTTCAAAAGTAACCTAACTGGCTCGTCGCTTCGCTCCTCGCTACCTATTTGAATATTTACGCCGGCCGCTGACGTGACTTGCTCGCTTCGCTCGCTTGGCTAGTGCGGTAGTTCAAAAGTAACCTAACTGGCTCGTCGCTTCGCTCCTCGCTACCTATTTGAATATTTACGCCGGCCGCTGACGTGACTTGCTCGCTTCGCTCGCTTGGCTAGTGCGGTAGTTCAAAAGTAACCTAACTGGCTCGTCGCTTCGCTCCTCGCTACCTATTTGAATATTTACGCCGGCCGCTGACGTGACTTGCTCGCTTCGCTCGCTCGGCTAGTGCGGTAGTTCAAAAGTAACCTAACTCGCTCGTCGCTTCGCTCCTCGCTACTTCTTTGAATATTTACGCAGGCCGCTGACGTGACTTGCTCGCTTCGCTCGCTTGGCTAGTGCGGTAGTTCAAAAGTTAACCTAACTCGCTCGTCGCTTCGCTCCTCGCTACCTATTTGAATATTTACGCCAGCCGCTGCCGTGATTCGCTCGCTTCGCTCGCTTGGCTCGTGCGGTAGTTCAAAAGTTAATAAATATTTTCTACTCCGGGAGGCTGTCGACCTTCAAGGTTGCGCGGTGCGCGGGCAGCAAGCAGCCCGCGGCGCCGTCTTTTGCCGTTGCTATTCAATTACCCTTCCTAATATGGAAATTTCCATACAAAATTTTCGAAAAAAAAAATTTCGCTTTTTACCAAAAATTTTTATATGCCTGGAAGCGGACCAGGTTTTGAAGTATTTTTTACTTCGGCGACCCCGACCTACCTGCCACCGGTTCAGAGAGCCGTTAAATTTCGTGATGTATGGAAAATGGAAACCGGGGGTCGGAGAGAGATTCTGAGTATGCAGTTTTGTAAATCTGACCGATCAGAGCACAGAAGTCAATTTTCAGACCGATCGTGAAGTAACCGGCGCCACCATCTTGCCTCAAAAAATCGGCCATTTTTGAAAAAAAAATTGCGTCAAAATTGAAATTTCTCCATTGCCCTGGTAGCACCCCATCTTCCTGATCATTTTTTAGTTCTACACCCCCCACCTATCTCGCGCCGTTTCGGAGAGCCGTCGAATTTTGCGTTGTATGAAACTCGGAAACCAGCGGTGGAAACTCGATTATGAGTATGCCAACTTAATATGCGACTCGATTAAAGCCCCTGTGCCAATTTTCAGCGCGATCGGACCAGCGATGGCCGTTTTAGAATTTGTATGGCGGCGGCCATTTTTTCCGCCATTTTGAATTTTTTTCACTATCTGTGGTAATTGCTCGAGGTCTACTACAAGTTTAGTTTGAGCACCCCAGATGTAGCTGCTACCGTTTGCGCGGGCCGTTGACCGTCTCCGCGGGCTGTGAGAAAGTTCAAAATTTCGGATTTTTCTGGATATCCTGGGAGCTGGGCGAGTATGATTGCATCATTGGTGTGTTTCTCCGTTGCGCCACCTCGTCTAAATTTACGTTTTTATGTTTGCGCCAAAAATGGAAAAATTCCAAAATCGAGCGTCCCACTATGGCTCCCTGGTAGCGTCCCAAGGTGGTGATCATTTTTAGTTCCGACACCCCCCACCCAACTCGCACCGTTTCCGCGGGCCGTTGGATTTTCCAATGTATGAAAGTTGGAAACCGGGGCCCGGAGCCACTCGAACGGGGCACCGATCGATTCGCCGGCTCGAACAGAGCACGTGTGCCAAATTTGAGACGTAAGGATTCATAAACGGCGATTTTGGCAAAGTACGGCGGCCATCTTGTTTTCGCAAAAATCCCCATTTTTCCACCACCCCTGGTAATCGCCACCAGTTCCGAGCATTTTTTGTTCAGACACCCCCCCTCCAGGTATCACCGTTTTTGCGCACCTCCAGGGGTCCACTCGGTTTTCGAAGATGATCGAGATCGCTATATTTTTCCTCTGCTCACTCGGCGCACCTCTACACAATCACATAATTATCCCCCCCACTTTCCCTGTAGTTTCCGAGAAAACCGATGTCAGTCAGTCAGTGAGTGAGTGGTAGTGTAGCTTTATATATTATAACTAGAGGTCCGCCCCGGCTTCGCCCGTGGTACATATTTCGCAATAAAAGGTAGCCTATGTCCTTTCTCGGGTATCAAAATATCTCCATACCAAATTTCATGCAAATTGGTGTGGAGATATAAGATTTAAGACGCAATCAGAAGAAATAATATTCATATGCGGCATATTCTGAAAACCGCAACTACTAGCAAGGGAATCAAAACCTACGGGTCAAAAGTTAAGTGGACTTGGTTAAAAGCAAGGTTTTACAGCACAGATAAAGAAAAATTCACTAAAAACACTAGAAGTTAAAACATAATAAAAAGTAGGTTTGTTCGGAGTCCTTGAAGCGCGAATAGTATTGAGGTTCAAAACTCTAAAAAAACATTCTTCCAGTTTTAAAGAAATAACCCCAAAATATGTGTAAAAACATCTTTGGACTATCTGGGTTTCAAAAATGACAACTCCCGTGTTGTCGTTCATTTTGAAATTGTGAGACGACAGAAAAACAAAATAAAAACAGAATCAAACATAATATATGCCAACGCAATCAAAAGATACAACCGTTTATGCTGCAAATTTTCGTAATTTTCGACATTTGCAAGGTTATAAAAACTTACAATAGCAACGTCTTATAGCACAGATAAAGAATTCTAAAATATGAATTAAAAGATACCTACAGCATAATTAAAAAAATAAGTTTGTACGAAGCCCTCGGTGCGCGAGTCCGACTCGCACTTGGCCGGTTTTTTATTTTTTCAGAAACATATGGTTCCCCAATAAAAAATAATATGTTGCATTTGTATTAAGATAAGAATATGTTGTACAATTAATGTGTTAAATTTCTTTTCCAGTTTGTCCTACACAAATTACATAGTAACATAGTCACTTTGTCCTATATATAGGTCATAGTGAAAACCATTGTTCCCGATGTAGGTTTTTTTTACTATTTTTCCAGCATATAATATACACTTTTAACCATAATATACTAAAATTAAAGGAATTCCATAGAGGTTACGGACTATAATTTGTATAGTTGATTATATCGTATTAAACCTGAGGACAATAAATACCACAAAAACGATACCCATCAATATAAACAAAACATATGTATGAAGACGAACAATTAAATTTTTCAATTTCATACAATATGCGAACATCCTGTACGCGAATTTTACGGGGAAATTATTGTCGGTTCTGAATTGAAAACGAAATATCTTTAAAATGGAACACAGTATCAAATTTTGAATTATATTATAAAAATCTTCATAAAATTTCTTGTAAAATGATGTAAAAAACAAATAAAATATTAAAAATAAAATACGATTAACCAGGGGTCAAAAACTAAGCAACGTACAGTGAAATGGTAGATACATATTTGGAGCCATTATTTGTGGTATAATTATTGGTAATTTTCATTATTTCGGCACATAAACATTAGGATATATAGTGAATAATAATAAAAAGAACAATAAATACTTACCGTTTATCAACTTTCCGCAAAATTTTACATTTTTTAAAACTTTAAAATTTAAAAGTTACTCGACTAAAGTATGACATAATTACTGTTATATTTCGAATATTTATCGGTCAAATTATTAAGTGATGGACTTTAAATATTCAGTAATTTATAAGCTATCAACTAAATAGTCGCTTATGCAGATTTGAACTATATTTGCGTTACAATGAGCTAATTTCCAACCGGCGATGATTTGGCACAGATCTGTGCCACGACAGACAACGGGTACAAAATTTTTGGCTCAGATCTGTGTTCCGACAGACGAGGGTTTAATGGTCTAAGATCCAAATATAGGTCGACCTTCACCGGCGTGATAATAGAATGAGACCAATTTTATAATAAATTTCGTGTATTAAAAAATGTATTAAAAATGGATTTACTGGGAAAATCCTGGACAGGATATTTTTTAATTAATTATTAAAAAAATCTTTTATTTTCATTTTTTATTAATTGCAGTTTCGAGATAATAAAACAATTTTGTAATAAAACAGCGCTGACATAATTTTTTTTCAACATCCTATCAAGTGAAAGTAACTGGTACCGACATACCTGTTTATACCTGCCAACCTAGCCGTTTGTCCCGGTAAATATTAGAAAACGACTATGACTGCACATTCTGTAGGTTTCATACTTTAAGTCTATTATAATTTTTTTATTATCTTTATACTGAAATTAATTAAAAAAATACATACATTATTCACTTCACTTCATTTATTTCTATAACGCACTAGCGGTCCGCCCCGGCTTCGCCCGTGGTACATAATATTTACGTTTTCTCTACATAAAAACCATCCTCGTACTTCAAGGAATATAATAAAAAAAGAATGATCGAAATCGGTTCAGCCGTTCTCGAGTTATGCGCTTACCAACACATTTTGCGATTCATTTTTATATATAAAGATTACATATATTACAAAAAATGTGTGCGTATACTAGTGTACACACGTAAGAAGTGAAACTTCTTTATGACCTTATTTTTCAAAAAATAATTTACTATATGCAACTTTACAGAAATACGTCGAATCACGCGTGGTAGGGATAATAAAAAGATGGCGCGTAACGGAAAAATGTCACGCGTAACGAAAAAAATGTTACACTAAATAATTTCCAACCCCGATAAAGAAGTTTCACTTCAAAAATGTAGAAAACCAATTTGTATATGTTTGCATACGTACAGAGCAGGGCGAAGTGGCATGTTCTACGATCAGTCTGAAGGAGTGCCGTGTGCGCACGTTGTCCAGCACGCCCTGGTTCACGCCGCGGTTGTCGTCGCGGGACAGACGACGGTCTTGCATTATCTACACACAATCATTTGTTTTATAAAAACACACACATTTCTTTAAATCGTTCTAAAGATGTGTATGCTCTTATTTCATTTCTCTCACCTATTAAGGGCGCTTGTGCACTACAAGGAATTTTACTGTCCGGCATTCCGATTTTTTACGGTCCGGTGTGGCATGAAAAAACCGATAAATTGCTTGTGCACCTGTCCGTCTTTACTCGGATCAGTGCGGTACAGTTCAAGGAAGTATGGCGGTATAATGCTATCATAAATGATTGTTTTTGCATTTTACAAGAAACGAGTAAAAATATAGAAGGTGAAATATTATATTACTTCGTTATAATAAAAAGTAAAGTTCCGTAAGAGATTCAAAATGCGTGTTTCACTTATTTATTTTAATCGGTGACGAGGAGCTAAAGCTATTCCCACTTGAACTTTAACTTACCAACACTTACTTAGATAATAATTATAGGTCAATGCTTGGTCAATGTATATAAAATAACAATACCGACTTCTCAAATCTCATTGCCAGCTAAAAGAAAGTAAAACAAGAGCTTGCTTTCAATTGGCATATGCAATAAAAAGAGTAAAATCCAAGCAAGTGGGCACTCGAAAACAATTATACCTACAGCGACTCGTAAACTCAAAAAACCATCCGGAATAGGGAAAAGTAAAATGTCGGACAGTAAAATTACGTATAGTGCACAAGCTAGTATTTAGATTAATTGCGTGCCATACCGGACCGTAAAAAATCGGAATGCCGGACCGTAAAATTCCTTGTAGTGGACAAACGCCCTAAGGGTTTTAACACCACCACTAACTCATGTGACATTTAGTGTGCGTCCACACTGAATGCGCGGTGGCGGCGGCCTAGGCGGGCGCGACGAGCGGGCGCTCGCGGTGGCCACACCGACGCGCGAGCTCAAGTAGCGGTTCGACGTTTTTCGGGTGTTGCAAACTTTGGACGATTTGCTATTTTTACTGGACACTCCGATTTTGAGATGAGATCATTATAGAAGGTGTACACGAAATAAATAAAACAGAGGAATAACGGGTGAATCTTATATGAAGAATTGAGATTATACCCTACAAAATTACTGTGGTGTATATAAGTGTTTTAGATTGAATCGCACTTATAAATAAAGAAGTTTCACTTCAACAATTAAGTATTTACCGCTATTTTACGAAAAACAATAAAGGATATAATATAAGAAGTCGAGCGACAAGACCGAACTGGTTTGATACCCCCGCCGTCCGCGCATTGGGTCGCTTGCTGACTAGGCCCGTAGTGTGGCCAGAACGCGCGGATAGGAGAGTTTGAAAACTACGCGCGCTGGCTCGCTCATTACCGTCGCACTAGGCTTCCGCCATAGTCATTTCAATGTGGACGCAAAGGCGCGTTTCATACGTTTGATATTTCGCGCCCGCCGTCGCAACCGCGCTAGGCTCGCAGTGTGGACCTGCACTTAGGCTCTTGTTAAGACTTTATGCGATGGATTTTAAGTCATTCTTACAATTTAATTATGAACTATTTGCTTAAAAAGACCATCCGAGTATTTTTAATTTAAACTAACAATAAAAAAACGCTTCCAAATACAAATTTGTCGAGTAATATTACAAATTAATAAGAAATTTTCAGGTTATTTCAATCAGAATTATTTACGAAAAGACTTAGCTTGGCTTTTTATTACTTTTTACATAATTGTAACCTCAATCTGTCCGGGTTGCAGTGCAGCGACCCCTAGCGGCGTGGAGGTGAGTATAGTGAGGCGGGTGGACTCGTCCTCGATGTACGCAGCCGCTGGGAGCGGGTAGAAATTCGCTTGGATCGGTAGTTTGTCGAAATAGCGACGTTTCATCATCTGGAAGAGATTAAGTTATAGAGTATTTTGGTAAAATTATGTATTATAATATGTAATTTGGTATTTAGCTAGTAATATTCAGGATTATGTTTATACTTGTATTAAATTGGTTAAGTGAAAATAAAATTTATTAAATTTGTTGTGTTTGTCTTAGTTCAAATATTATCTTGATGTCATAAAGACAAATAGTATTTATTTACTCATGTGAGCTGTGATAAATATTGGATATCTTAAATCTGGTTCCATTAAAAAAATAATCAAATTTCATACACCTGAACTTTAATTTCTAAAAGACATTATGAAAACAATTATAATAACCCATACCTATTCAATGCCAAAATGTTGTACAAATAATTATAAGAAACTAGCTTTCCACCCGCGGCATCGCCCGCGCAGTCAAAGAAAAACCCGCATAGTTCCCGTTCCCTTGGGATTTCCGGGATAAAACCTATCCTATGTCCTTTCTCGGGTATGAAAATATCTCTATACCAAATTTCATGCAAATTGGTTCAGTAGTTAAGGCGTGATTGAGTAACAGACAGACAGACAGAGTTACTTTCGCATTTATAATATTAGTATGGATGTTTATTCAACATACCTGCATGCCATTAACATCAGTATAGAAAACGTCGCCATTCTTGATGCCCGTAGAGAACCTCATGGCCAGCTCCATATCATCCACCTTCGGGTCTATCAGGAACGTGTTCGTTATTTCTATTTCGCTTTGCGGTAACGACGGGTTGTTATATACTGATACCTAAATATAGAGAAACATTTTATTACAAAAAGAGCCTGCTTGTCGAGCACACGTGTCAGAAGTGAAACTTCTTTGGCAAAATTAAAAAATCATCGTCTTATTCCACGACGTGATGGTATTGCTATGACGCGACCTTGAAATTTTACTCTCAACGCGCCTAGAGAAGTTTCACTTCAAAATTAATGATTTAACAAACAAGCTATACTGAGTACAAAATTTAGATCTTAGTAAATTATATATAAAATTATTAAGTTTATGACATTAAAAAAATTGATACTACATCACAACTATCTCGGTATTTTTTCCAATTCTTATCGGATTTAAAATGGAGAGTACATATTTCGGATCTCAGCAAATTAATGAAAAATCCCTAAACAAAGATTGATACTAGTTTTAACGAAATTATTAGTTAGTGTTTACAATAATTTTATGAGCACCTAAATTATTGGTCAGTTACCTAAAGTATTTGATTAATTAACTCACAGCTAATATAATCTCAGCGGCTTTAGGTCCAACTAACGCCGTGTACAGGCTAGCTTTAAAAGGTCCCTCTGTTATAACGAGTTCCGGGTACGCGTCCAGGTTGAACTGCTGTGCCGGTCCATCCGGGATGAATAAGTATGCGCCACTGTTGTTGTCTTGTAGCTTTTGGGTACCATATCTGTCAAATACATAAAATATTATATGTACATTTTCAACCAGTTTCGACATTAAAAAGGAGAACGTAATATGCCCGTTTGTATTTTTTTGTGTTACATGTTTAACGAATTTTCGGCTATTGTGAGACGAAGTTTTGCATTTAGTAATTTGCATTAAAACCAACTAGGTTAATGTAGACGGTAATTGTGTGGGTAGATTAAAAATAGGTCAGAAATAATAGATTTATGTTTATGACAAAGGTCATCTTAGTTATTATCAAAAATGGTATATTTCTGATTATTTATTAACTTACAAACAATACATTTTTACATACTTTAAATTAGAAAGTTCCACTGTATTGTGTTGATCGCTGATTTTCCATCGACCACTTAATTAATTTAAAAATACCCTCAACTCACTGTACATAATCCATATGCACCGGCGACGTCTTCCCATCGCTGGATATGATGGCCTTCACCAGCCCGTGCTTGGTGGCCAACACGCGCGTACTGTTCCCGGCCTGCAGTGTGACGTCATCAGCCAGTCTTGCTGCTGGCTGCTCTATCGGGAACATTTTGGGTAACTCTATGGACCAGTAGTCCGCGTTGTACACGCGGATTCGCGCGAACGATGTGTATCTGTGGGGATAAATATAATGTTATGTGTGGCTAGATGGGGAAAATTAAGTTTTAGAGTACATTTATTTTCAAAAATCTGGCAAACCATATACAAGAACACCTTTTATTATTTATAGCAACTCAGTTTACAATACAATACAAAAACAAACTTAATTAATTCTGTCGTCAAGTGTGTGTCTGTAAAGAAATAAATGTCATAGTAAAATCAACCTTATTATCATCTATTAAGGTATGAACAAAACTTAACGAAAACAATACAATTTACAAACCAAGCTATTTCAATACACCAAAATAATTTCAATCTTATTCGAACGAATTAAAGTCGAATTTACAAAGCAACTAAACTCTGGCCGGAGTTTTGGTAGACGTTTTATATCACCGATTACGTAACTATCTGTTACAATTTACATAATCGGCGACTACTGATCGAATCACAGAACTAACTTGTTAATGCTCATGCTGTCTCTCAGCGACACGCTGTACGTGGTCAGCGCGAGTGCGTCCACGCTGACCAGGAAGGACAGCTGGAACTTGTTCGCAGCAAACCGGGCACTATACACACACTCACTTGTTAATGCTCATGCTGTCTCTCAGCGACACGCTGTACGTGGTCAGCGCGAGTGCGTCCACGCTGACCGGGAACGACAGCTGGAACTTGTTCGCAGCGAAGCCGAGACGACGCTCGCCCGATACCACGGGGGTTATTTGCGCCATTATTGGACTACTACTTGGGTCGAATACCTGGTGGAAATTGGAGAATAAAATAAAAGAACCCAATTCTTCAGCGGATGTGAGAATGTAATTGAAAATATGACAGCAAATAAACGTTTAAAAAGGCATTTTAGCCATGGTCTAACTGACAGCGACTGCGACAGAAACACAGAGCGAATCAATACAGAGAATTATTTACAGAAAAAGTAACTCATATTGCAGGAAAATTAGCATAAGGGTATATGTGTGCAGCATGTGGTATATATTTCTCATCAATGTATTTTTTATGCATTTTGGATGTATGTATATAAGAAAATTTACCTCAACATGCGGCGACGAAACTATAACGGTCAATATCTCTTGCCTTTTGAAGGCCAGCGCATTATACAGTACTATCCGTCTAGACGGAGACACTTCATCCAGAGCTATAGTGATTCTTGTTGGAATTTCATCATGACGCTGCCATATATCATCGATATCGAAGTAAATATCCTCTTGGGTTTGGTCTTGAATGGCCGGTTGTTTGAGCAGGTAGTAGGCCGCTTGCTGGATCACTGACTGACAGTCTTTGATGGCTTGGTGTAACCTACATAGTGAAGTCGGGGATTTTATTAAGGTGTGTGAGTATTCTTTGTTTATGATAGGACTAATGAGCCAGTCCGAGTATAAGTCAAAAATTAAACAGATTATAAAGAAAATTGTAATGTACTACAATAACTGATAGGATAAGAAATGAATTGAGTATCATTAATTTAAAATAACATAAATAATTAGAATGAGAAACATTTTATATCAGAACCTTCATAATCACAGAATTACTATTTGAATTACAAAATATATAAATTCTTATCAAATGAGTGTACTCTTCAAAAATTTCACATATTACCCACATTGCCACCCACCCACAAACAAAATATAGAAACTTCTTTGCATAATCTTTGATGACATTTAAGCGGTTTGCTGGAAAACAGTGAGGTCTGCGCTAAACCCCATAAAAATTTGGAGAGTCACTAAAAATCTGCCATAAACAACGGCTCACTATCCTTCTCTAGGGGTATCTATGAAAAAATTGCCTAAATTAAAAAAAAAAATACCCACTTCTTAGCATAATCCACGACCACCTCGTCCTTAGAGGTGCCGGTAACCCCGTCGTGGTGCTGGAACAGCGCGAGCGAGCGCCGAGCGCGCTCCACGCGGTCGCGCAGTTGGAGGGACAGGATGTATGTCACTGAGCGGGAAGATACCGCTTGGGAAGTTATCGCTTCTGCTGCCCTGGGGGGTTTATTGTATTATTTTTGTGTTCTATAATAGTTTTAAGTTAGAATAATTACTTATTAGCACACGTGAAGCTGAGGTCAGAAAGAGGTAAAGAGAAAGGATGTATGTGACTGAGCGGGAGGATACCGCTTGGGAGGTTATCGCTTCTGCTGCCCTGGGGGGTTTAAATCATAGTTAATTATATTTATTACTAGCTAATACCCGCGTGTTCACTCGTGTAGATAAAAGGAAATTAACAGTAATAGCATCTATCGATATTTGTAAAGTTTGAATCTAAAATGAAAGTCTCCTGTTACACAGGTTTTTTCCTAGTATAGGAGACATTGTACAAAATGGCACAATAAATGAATCACATATAGTTATTATAATATTATGTAAGTTAATACCATGTTTAATTTCAAATAAATGATGTTGATTTATTTTTTGATTTCGTTTGATTCGAATACGCATGATAAACCTACTGGTAATATCATAAAATCACTCCATTATGACGTGAAAGAAAGACAAAAATTTGTAACAAGTCTTCATTTCAGTTCAGTTTCATGATATTTTGTCATAACATAAGGTGAGAACTAATAAATATTAAATATTTACCTTACATATCCAAGTAGCGCTCTATCCATATTCTTATAGAACGGTCTGGAAGTGAAATACCCGCTCCAATAGTGTTGGTTCCTATCCGCGTATGTAAAGAAGTCCCCAGTGAGTACCGGGAAGTCGGACATTTTCATCTCTTCGTGTAGTGCTTTGAAATAGTCGTTTAGGGTGCCGAATTGAATCTAGAATAATTTTAATATTGGGACAATTGTTAGAATTAGGATTGAACTAAAAATACCTCCTTTAATTTGCGTGTAATAACATATAAAAATAATAAAAAAGAAGTGAAACTTCTTTAGGCGCGTTGAGAGATAAATTTCAAGGTCGCGTCATGGGAATACCGTCATATCATGGAGTAAAGCGACGATTTTGGTATCTTTGAATCTTGAAAAGTAGTTTGACTTCTGACACGTGTGCTCGGTACACACGCACTTTTATTTTTTTCTTCAACGATTAGTCTTTAGAAATTATAGTTTTTTGAGATCAAACATTAAGTGCATGAAATTTTCAATATTTTAACATGCTTATAAATTTATTGTTATTATCGTATTTTATTTTAATTATTGTATCAGTAATACCTCAGCATTCCAAGCGTCATTATTATTGATATAGTCAATGAGCATTTCATAGTTCTGGTACTGGTGGTCCCATTCATTGGAGCGGTCGTACCGGAAGTCGTCGCCGAGCGGAAACAGTACCACGTTACTTCGGTACAATTGCGCCTTTTTGCGCCATTGGTCCAATATTAGGGATGCTCTGAAAAAAAATGTCATTAGAATAAATAATTTTAGAACAAGTTTGTGTACTAATTATAAATTTTTCGTATTTATATTTTACATATGCCATATTTTACAGCTGGTATGAGTTACAGTGACTTGAAAATCCTAATAATAATATAAATGCGAAACTTCACACGAAAACTGCTGAACTGATTTTCATGAAATTTGGCACACAGATTGACTTTTTGAAAGTACTACATTAAAGATTCTCTAAAGAATGTTTAGACATGGTGATGTATTACATGATTTAGAAATAACATCCTTTGTTTAGGTTACTTTGTAAATAGAAAATAAATCTCACCTCTCTGCCACATTTTTCTGAATAATCTTCCTAGGCGCTACACCCCAAGGACAGGTTACTCCATTGCCTGGGAGCCTTTTGAAGTCAAATTGACAACATATCTAAAAATATTGTAATAACAAAATCAGTAAAAAGTTGTTATTTTTAACATAAAAATGCTATAATTAACTTTCATAGACACTTGAAAAATAATTTTTGTTAAATAATTAATACATCCAAAGTTAGATATGTAATATAACCTATATAACAATAGAAACTCTTTAAGTATCAATTTCCAGTTTTTTTTTTCAAAATGAAAAATGTTAATTGAAGTAGCATAAATGATATAGGTTTTTATTTATTTTCACATTATTATTTTGTACAATTACGTATTCTTCATTGTCTTTTAATAATAATTCACACTATAATCTATTTTAATATAGTATTATAAAATTGTATGGTAAATTAAATAACTTTAGAGTGTTTTTTTTTACCTTTGGATCAGGGCCACAGGAGTGAGGTACATCATATGAGTAAAATGGCATCATGTGGGTAAACATGTCAGTTTTGCCACTACCATCTGAAAAATATTCATTATTTTAATATTTATTGAAATTAAACTTCTTTAGGTGCGTTGAGAGTAAAATTTCAAGGTCGCCTCATGGCAATACCGTCACGTCATGGAGTGAGGCGAGGGTTTTGGTATCTTTGAATCTTGCCAAAGAAGTTTCACTTCTGACACGTGTGCTCGCTCTTTTATGTTAAGAAGATAATAAAACACTTCCTCAATGATAAGTATGATTTAAAAAGCATTATATTGTTATTCTGTACATATAAATAAATTATCTTTTACAGAATATAGATAACAATAATTAGAAACGGTGAAATGATAAATATGCACTATTTCAAGAAACAACAAATAACAATAGAATGTAGATTACCAAAATTACACATTTAACTAGTTTCATAATCGATTTTTTTTTCTATTTATAAAAATTTCTCATCATATTTATAGCATTTGAGTGCTATAAAACTAAGGAATGTAATTCAACTTGTAATATGTTAATATCATAAAAACCGTACATATACATTGTACACATTATAAAATAGGTATTATTTACTTGGGTCGCGAAAGAATTCCAACCAATACCCGCGGCCCCATCATTAAAGCGGCTAGACGGAACACAGTGGGGTTTTAGTCGGTAAGAATCCGACATATTGGCGCCTTCCCCGGGGACCGTGGGTATCTTTGGAAGATTTCCCCACTTAAAAATAAGGTATTATTTACTTATTTGACATACCCCACAGTTGTCTCCATTTGAATTCCAATTGCCTGTCCATAGCCAACTCCTTCTTCACCCTATAGTGTACTCTCTGTATCAAAGAGTTTTCAAAACCAGTAAGCTTCAGTAAATAAGGTTGAGTACTCGAATGTCCAAAAGGATCTATAGCCCAGCTGTTTCTCGGTGTATAACCTAGGTTCTCTGTCAACCATTGGTGGCCTGTAGTCAGCTGTTGTATAATAGACATCCAGTGTGAACCCGCCTCGTCGTTCATAACCCATCCGCCTGTGACTATCTCTATTTTTCCCGCTTTTAGTAAGCTGAAAATGTTTTATAGATTATAAAAAAAGATTTATAAAGTTAGAAAAATGATGATAATTGACTGATGTGTTGATGTGAGGAAATATTAGTTAAGATTGATTAAATCAATGACATCAAATGAACAAATCAGTAGTTCATAATTAATTAGAAGTCAGTATTATATGAGAATTTATTTTATTTATTTATATTTAAACACACTAGCTGTGCCCTGTGGTCGGTGGTTTTACCCGCGTTGTTCCGCCTCACGTTATGATTTATAGCCTATACCTAGCCTTCCTCAATAAATGGCCTTTTTAACACCGAAAGAATTTTTCAATACGGATCAGAAGTTTCTGAGATTAGCGTGTTCAAACAAACAAAAAAAAAACTCTTAAGCTTTATAATATTAAATAGTTCAATAGGTGGCCTTATTGCTGAACAACAATCTCTACCAAGCAACCTGGTAGGAGAGGAAATGAGGAAAGAATTTAAGTTCTGATTAGAATTCACATAAACTTGAAACAGTTTAAGAGCGCATATTCAATTTAACGCAAGTCAAAATCTCCGCGATCTATTACGATAGATCGCGGCTTGCGCTATCCTTTTACTATGAACAGCATAGGTCCGTAGGAGAGCGCCGAGCAACATGTCCTCTCTCTGGAAAGGCTCGCTGCCGACTGATTTTAATCGGGTCGCGCGCAGTGTTTTATAGTACTTTAAAAAAAATTGTAGAAAAATAATAGAGGTACCTTAGTTGATTTTTTAAATTTTATCTTATAAGTAAGACATTCTTTTATTGAAATATGTATAAATTATATTCAATAAAGTCAAATATCTTGGTGAAAATAATCATTTTGTCGACTATAATTTCTAAAAAAATTCACATTGTTCGGATTTTAATTTCGTAAGTTAGGAGTCCAAAATAAAAAAATCTTTTAACTAACTATTTTAATAAGGATCTTTGCAGTTAGTTAAAAATAATTGTGTGTTAGATCTGTCAGCAATTTCAGATATTTTTAGCTTCGAAATAGACACTAAAAGTGAAATCAAGTAATCATCGGCTCAGTTATCTTGATGGTATTCACAAATACTGTATTAATTGAAAAAAACTCTTAACTAACTACATAGACAATAAAATTTCCTAAAATTATTAGTAATTCATATGTTTGTAAGATAAGTGGTTGATGGACAATCTGGTTTGAAAAATCACATATTTAATAAAAGAGTCTTACTTTTGAAAAGCTACTTTCTCTTTCTCAGTTGCATCCATAGTCCACCACAAGGATAGATAGCTGATTTCAGCCCAAATAAATTTCCTGCCGATGCCTTCTGATAATTTTTCAACCATATTTGTAAATATTGCCTTTGTTTGTGTCTTGTAGTAATTCTCAAATGTTTTTATCCATCCTGTATAATAAAAAAATAAACATTTACAGGAAATTATTATGAATACTTATTATTGTTGAAATTATTTTGATAATCACTAGAGACATAGAAATTCTAAATATTTATGCAAAACATAATTTTAACAAATGTCTAATCTATTTAAGTAAATATTATATTCTTATATATAAAATTCTCGTGTCACAATGTTAGTCTGCATACTCCTCCGAAACGGGTGGACCGATTCTCATGAAATTTTCATATCGGGTAAGTCTGAGAATCGGCCAAAATCTATTTTTCATATGTACCACGGGCGAAGCCGGGGCGGACCGCTAGTAAGTATATAATATTTCCATTTGATTTAATTAGATATCCTGAATACTTTGAACTTCTCATTTAAATTGGCTTACTGTGATCTCTGAATGTTATGTAAATCCTTCTTGTGTGTACTCAGATAAATAATAACTATTCATAAATTTATTCAAAGCCATTTTATACTTTTTCATTTGGGTGTTAAATAAAATATCACTACATAGTATAAAACAAAGTCGCTTTCTCTGTCCCTATTTCCCTATGTCCCTTTGTATGCTTATATCTTTAAAACTACGCAACGGATTTTGATGCGGTTTTTTTTAATAGATAGAGTGATTTAAGAGGAAGGTTTTAGTGTATAATTTATTAGGTTTTAGACCAAGCGGGCGAAGCCGCGGGCGGTAAGCTAGATTACTATCTATAAAATATAAAATAAATGTAGTTATATAATATATAAATCAGGTTAATGTATTATTGATTGAAATCAACATTATTACATGTATATACAAATTTATACTTTGATGTTTTATTAGAAAAAAAAAATTACCAGGGTCATTGTGTGAATGTGGAACAATGAATACTTTCAGCTTATTCTTGCTGCTCCACTGGCTCTCTTTGTATTCAATTTCCCAACCCTGCTTCCACACTCCGCCATCTTTGTCATCAAATGTTATTCTTTCATACATGGACAGCATCTAAAATATATATAAACTATATTAGTATTATATCATATTGAGATTGTAAACTATACTTGATAATTATCTTGTATGTTTGAAAATACTCATAGAGAAAATAGGAAACAAGAAATATAGTACCAAATACACATTATTTTGTCTGCAAATCTATGTAAATAATTCAAGTCCTACCTGAATATCTGTTTTTGAGCTCTGTTGATAAATTGGACAGTAAGACATATCAACTTTATTCTTTAGATGCATTCTTGGAGGTTCATCGCCCACAACCTTAAATTCTCTTATTTTAGCCAGTTTCTTTTGAGTCTTAGGTTTCTTCATCGGAGGATTCTCTGCTGAGCGATCCACTATCTGGTCCATGGCGGTTTTAATCTCACCAACCACAGCATGATGCTCATTAAGTTCATTCTCTATGTGACGCAGTTTTGATTCAAATGATGACCATTTGCTCTAAAGGGATATTTGTTTAAATTATTATAGATCGATTTACATGTAAATTCTATATATGTATACGTGTAAAGGTATACAACATAAGCTTATATTGTGCAAAACTTATTATGTAAAGCGAGCAAAATCTAATTCATGAGACCAAATATATGTTTAAGTAGCAATAAATGGTACTCACATCATCTAATTCCATCATGACAGGCTTAATACTTGGCAATTTAAATGTTAAGTCGGTAACAACATAAAGAATAAATATGAAAGCTATTATACATGTTGCCCAAAAAACCGCCGAAAGTCTTCTTATCCTCATCTTTTTGCCCTTTTTGTATTTAACTCAGGTGAACGAAACGTAGATAAGATGTTTTTAATTAGTTTAAATATATGTTTTCCACTTTATTAATCATGTTTGTTTATGCCAATACACTGGCTCAAGAATGGTTAGGAAATAAACAGATTTGATAGTGGTTTTTTTTTTATTTTAAGGATGATTGCACTTGACGCCGATATTTAATTTTTATTTCTTTCTTTCGTTTCAAATTTCAATACGGCAAATAGGTACGGCTTTTTGTGCTTACAAATCTTCTATTTGTCAATAATCAATTGACGTAATGACGTTTCTATTCACTGTCATCATGTTAAATTATATTGAATAGCCATTCACGAATATTCAACATAATGTGAATGGTAATATTTATTTACTAATTATTTTAAAAAAATAATATTATTCACCACTTATTAACCCATTGAGCCCCGAACGGCCTGATCGGGCCACGATACAATAGATTTTCTATTGTGTTTGTGATTCCGGGGCCTTTTTTTTTATAGTGGGGAAATCTTCTTAGATACCCCCGCGCCGGCTCCCAGGGATGGAGCCGTGGTTATGTCGGATTTCTACCGACTAAAACCCCACTCTGTTCCATCGCGCTGCTTTGGACGGAACTGCGGGAACGGTTACGACTCTACCGCGTGCCCAGGTGATTCCGGGGCCTGAGTTATCGATATTACTAACTCATTAAACTGACTTATTACCTTACAAACTTAACCTACATTTCGCAATTAAATGCCTCAGAAGTCAGAGTATGTATTAAACTATCCCACCTATCCGAAGGGAACTCTCCATAAAAAGAGTAGGTCTCATAGTATGATAGATAAAAAGTAAACATACTCAAAGGAAACCTAGTATTGTTTTTGAAAATAAAGAAAACTGCATTAAAATATGTCCCAAAAATTTGTTTGCCACACCCCCGAATCAAACCGATTTAAATCTATAAAAGAAATCATTTTCTTGCTTACTTTATAAATATCTTCCTAGTTTTATATGCTATAGAAGACAAAATATGGTCTAATGAAAATTTACCTGTAATCCTTTATAATTTTACTCCTGTGCTTTTGCTTGCTGCTTTTCCTCTGAATATTTATGTTTCTGACACATGAATTCTGAGAATAACAACATAGAAAAAGAAAAGTAATATAACTTCATGCTACATTAGTCACATGTATATTAATCTATCAGTGAAATTTCCCTAAGGTCCAGATGTTCTAGAGATTAGCCTTAACAGACAAACAGATAAATTTAAAATAAGATAATGGTAAAATTGCTATTTTGGTGAATTCAGGAATAAGGATTTTATACCCAATGAAGTCCTTGGTATAACTATCCGAACAGATTTGTTATCGATTTTCAAAATATTTGTTACAAACGTCAAAATCAAATTTAAACGTCAAACAGTTTGTGTGAAAGATGGCGTCAAAGGAATCTCTCGATGTAAGTTTAATTTTTTATCTTATTACACTCGTGTCGCCCTGTATGTTTATGTGTTAAGCAACACTATAATGCACTTTTATAATAAAACTTAAAAAATACAGACGTATCTCAAAATTCTGGCACACAATTGACCACACCCATATAGGCGGTTGCAAACTTTAGCAAATATTACTGGTTTTCTATATATTTATGAATTAAACAGTACTTTAAATTTATTTAGCAGATTCATAAATCTTCTTCGTGTTCATTTAAATTATGAAAATTGTTTCTTTGTTGGTATTAAAAGTCTTATTGGTCATTGTATAGGACGTGTAATATAACGCCGCGGCCGTTCTAGTTATATTCTTTATAAGTAAGACGGTACTCATTTTAATTTTAATATTATATAATAAATTATTGTTACATAATTCTGCTCTGACCAGTAACAGTGATCTTGAAAATCAGCTATAAAGTATAATTACTTAACATAAGCCTATTGTCTTCAATTAATATCTATAAATTGGTTTCATTCTTCAACTTTGAATCTATATACCTAAAACAAATGGAATTTGAGTATCTACTAAACAAACCTTAATCAACCTGAATGGTAATTTATATAGTCATTTTTTAATACTCGGACATTACAGTCATTCAAATCTTTTGAAATGCCCAGTCCGTAAGGAAGCGCTCTTACTGTTACATTTATTTATCACTTATTACTAATACATACAATATAAGTTATAAACAAGAAACACTCTATATATTATTATGGAAAATTGGGAGAAATTTGTTAGGATATATTAAGTTTGTAGTTTATAGACGTCTGCTACAAACATAATTTTGTTATAGCGCTGGAGTGGAAGGTTTTTGCAAACCTTTTGTTTTTTGTAATGTATATATAGTTAGTACGAATTGAAATTAAGAAATTTAATAATTGACCTATTTTGTGAATACATTTTGCAATAAGGCTGGCTTATAAGTGGGACTCGCCACTCAAACTGATTAAATTTATTTATACAACGCAAATTCTCAGAGAAGCATGTTTGGATCATCAAAATACATCATTCAATAACTAATATTCTCCATCAGTTTCTTTAGAGAAGTGCCAGCAAGAAACTGCAGTTTGTATGAAACTTGTTTTTTGTGTCCTACTGACTTGAAATTTAGGAAATGACAATGACAGGAATGTTATTTATGTACATAGATAGTAGGAAAATATGCAGGGTTGGTTAAGATATTATTCCACAGAGCATGCAGACAAACTTTAAGGCAACAGCTATTTTAATATGTAAGATGTTACGATGAAGTAATTTAATTAAATTTTTGTTTAATGGCATTTTTTGCTTTGTACAAGAACATAGAGAAAATACAGGCTTGCTCTTCCTCTGTAAAATTATATGAAAATAGAAACTTTGCCAACAAATGAAATGCTTATTATGAATTCAAATCATGAATAAGTGGAAACCATTATAAAATAATTATTACTCATGCTATCCAAAGTCAGGTAGATGTATAAGGTTTGTTTATACAACAGAATAAATCTAAAACCTAATTTATACAATGTTTTAATAACAATAAGTTTAAACAACCAGAGGATGTAATTAAAAAAATACATCTTGTTATCTATTATTGTAATAACAAGTAAATGTTTTACATTTATAATTTTGCTATGATATAATATGCTGTGATTTATGGCAATGTAATAAAAGTAATTTTTCATAATACCCCCGCAAGCGTTAACGTAAAATGCGCGTAAGCTGAATGCGAATAAGACTCAATTTCACTGGACATGATCTCATTCGTACTTAAAAACATGTTTTCTTGTATTAATGGGAATTATTAGGTGATAACTATATAAAAATGCAAAACGTATGCAGCCTTGCGTTGTGTTTAACGCGGTTCGATAACGTCGACCGCGCCAATTGAGCGCATCCGCATTTGTATTAGAGGACACAGCACACTCCAAGACGCGCTCATCTCCATCCAAGGTTACCGCGGGACACCGTAGGAAAAATACTCCGCGGTCCTTTGAGTAGGTTGTATTTTATTACGGATACACCAATCACAATGATCATAATTTTTGCCTTTAGCAGTGGTGGATTTAAATTGATAGTGCTATGAACACTTAAAATGTCTATCTCAAGACTGCATATTACAACCATTTAAATTATGTGATACAATAATTGCATTCATACATATTTATCTCTATGCATTTTGTTTAACAGATTCCAAGTGATTTTACTCGTACTCGATTCCTGTGTTGTATAAGTACCTATCTCTTGTTACATTATTACGTGGAAACTCTATCGTATAATAGAGTGAATAGTTCAATGCGATATCATCATTACTATATGATGAATAGTATGACCTTACTAGCCCATCCCAACATTGTATGTTTCGCGTAACAGTTTACGCGATGAATGGGTCAGTCTGAATCACATCTCATTTTTGAGTTTAACAAGTCGCTTTTCAAAGAAGTCTTGCTTTACAAAACATTATATCGTTCGTATTACTGCCTTGAATAGTCTCTTTTCCATTTTGATATAAATTCTTCTTGGTTTCTTTACCAATTCACAAGAGTCGTTCTTATTTGTACTTTAGGTACTAGCGAGGAATATCGCATGCACCGATTCAGTCTATAAAACAATCGTCTGACTGATAGTCTAGTAGCTCCTAAGGTCTTGCGTTGACGCAAGTGGTCAAACTTCCCGTAGGATGTCGGGAATGAGAGCGTGTCCTTTTAAGATTATCGTGGGTGGCAGTTAGCGACCACAAAGTAGACCCTAACGCGAACAATAAAATTTTTGTGACACCATTAAGGCATACAATATATAATCCTGTACGGTTATGAATTATGATGTAGATTCGTTTAGCGAGACATTACATGAATCATCTTAGTTGGTTTTGTAACTTAAGATAATGAGGATATTATTCAGGATCGTTGTAGAGGCAGCCGCAGTGCGCACAACTTTAGCTAAGCTTGGAAGTTGAGTCGCTTAATAGCATTTGCTGCCATCTCGTTAACTATCCAAAAACAAGATTGTACTCATGACTATAAATTATAACTTTGAAAATGTTTGGGAAGGTAATTGTTCTGCTATTTATACTACATTCGTTGTTTATGGTTTATCGTCATCCATGAGATATTATAATGCGAGAGTATTTGAGTTAAAAATAAACTATTTTTGACCTAGTAGCTGTAGATCCTATAATCTGCTCAATCTCTTGTATCGTAGCGCATACTGTAATGTATAAAAAAATCTGGATTCAAAGAACAAACAAATCTAACATCTAAAAGTGCTTAGGAGTTACTTAATAGGTCTCTGCGTTTCCTGTTCAGACTTGGAGAGCGATCGATAACTAGGGCATCGAGTGGGCGTAGACCATCGATGAATATATATTTTTACCATTCTTAATAAGTTTATGTTACAATAATTACATTATTTCTTATTACGTTCTTTTAATGTGTTTAAAAGTTAAAACATTGTTAAAGTACCTATAGGCATGATTGTGTGAATAGGTTTTCAAATATTCGTTTCGCACGCGATTACATTCTGCAGCCTAGCAATCTTTGAATAGGAATTTGCAGTAAAATAGAAAAACTTTTGTTGTATTCTAAACAAATTGGAAAACCAACAAATCAAGTCATTTAAACTTCCAAAGAGTAACAAGATAAGATTGTTGGGCGGCGTTTAAAATTTGTTGAAAATTTTTATCACTTGAAACATTTTTCAAGTTACCCATTCGAAATCATTATGCTTGGCTCAAGTTGGTACATTCAGTTATAAGTCGTAATATTCACAAAAGCGTTGGCGTAACAAGGTTGATCAACAGATAAGGGTTGTACTTGCCAGACGCAGGCTTCTACGTGTGTTACGTAACGTTGGGGTACCTACATTGCGCTTACATAAGCGCGTGCCAGCTTCCAGACAACTTCAGCAGACGGTTTAATAGCACGTCCTCGATAGGGCTGCGGTACTATCAATTTGGCATGACAATAATCTATAAAAAGCATGCCTGGTATTGGCGAATTTGGAAGTATATTGGCTATAAAACCTGTATGATATGGACCGTTTAGAATCCATTTGCTTTTTTTATTACATTACATCCTTGCTACATATTTAACATTACTGTGTTGGGAACTACTACTACTACGCCTGATGATGATGAACATAGCAACTGATGTATACGTAAAATTACAAATATGAATGTCTTAGGCGATTTATCTCCTATAAGTTTAAATATTTCATTCCAAGTTTATTATTAATTCAAATTTTGTTCTCTGATTAGACAATTTAATGAAACCCACTTCCCACATGGATTCAGAAGGGATTATTGCCTTGTTTATGAATTAGGATCTCGGTTTAGATGAAACTTAGGGCAGGAACACAGAGTCAGGTGTATGAGTTTTAGAATTAAATAGTGGTTCAAAGGACTTTCATATGATGGAAATGTCTGATACGGATGTTGGAAACTCACGGACTTTGATAGAAGTCGAATTTATTTTATGGTATCTTACTATTGGTATTCGATAGTTGATAGAATACCTTATATTATGCATGGAAGCTTGTTGGCCGGTTGTTGTAGTAAATTAGTAATTAGTTTTATGGCATTGTAGAGTAAAATAGGAAAGGTTTCATTTAAAATGTCCGTAAAATATGAGAAATATGGCTAACAAACATAATCTTATACCACCCTTGTATGATAGTAGGTCATCTCATTAAACTTGTCGAATATGTTTCATAAATACATATCACGCATGAATGAATCATATTTACGGGCCAGTGGATTTCGGTTTCATTAAAATAGAATAAACATCTATGCCTGGCTTATTTTAATAGATTAAATGAATTCCCGCAAATCATTCGTTTTATTTATACCGTGGAAACTCTGATTTATAATCACTATTCACATAATATTTCAATGTTTCTAAAGCTTTTTTATGTGTTTTATAAGCTTCCTTTTCGAAATTACAGAATGTCTATTTAGGCTATAAAATATTACCACGCGATAAAAACGAATGTTGTACAATAAGGATAAAATAAATATTTTCAACTTGTCACTAAATGCACAAGCAAATTTAGTCCAAAGTAGCGCATTATTGATCCCCTGTTCGAAATTGGTTTTTACCGATGACTTATCGGTCTATGTTTATGTTTGGCTCGTGCAGGGTGCAAGCAATATACATTACTCATCATGAAATACTATTACCATTGTGGCACTTCTTTTACTTCCATTAGCGTTGTTATTTGTATAGATGATCGATTTTCGTTATTTGCAATGGAGTAAAAAGGATTTTCAATAAGATTGTATAGGAAAATCTCATTAAGCACAAAAAATTTGTGTCCATTATGATTCCAATTCGTTTTATTGCGCTACAACTACAAAATTCTAGAAATTCCATTATCTATCTCCTTTAGTAAATTACATTTCTGGCTGGCAAAGTCAGATATATCAACGGGAATTCACATTAACACTGTTAGCGTTTTCCAAGAAGTGGTTATGTAATATGTAGAAAAATTGTCCGTAGCCACAGTCCCGGACACTGAGGTGCATTGGTCGCGAAGCGGGTCACCATCGATCCGCTGCGTCGCATGTTCATTGTTCTACAGATAGATACTTTAGCGATTTCAATTCAGGTCGCCGTGTGAATAGGAATGAAATCTTGTGATCAACGAAAAATTAACTTTGAAAATTATGCATTTATAATCATTTGATCGAAATAATTAACATCCAAATCATGCTTAAACTAAATTGCTGTGTATGTGATTTCTGAACTAGTTACCAGTTCAAATTATAGGCAAATATTATATTGATATATGATGAACATATCACCGCTTGGATTTGGAATACAAGTACGTAGGTAATACTTCACAATGAAAATTATGCATTATGTAGTAAATTACGTAACGTGCATTTATAGGCAAATACTCGTAAACCTATTGTTACAAGTTTACAGCGCAAGTATTCCGGTATGAAATGTCAAAGGTGACGCCAACGTGGCATTTTCTTGAAATAGAACTTGGGTTTAATAATAAAGCTCGAGTGTGGAACTTCACACGGCTACTTGATGGTGGTTCATCAACTTAAGTGTTGATTTAATTAAGATATTGTTTGCTTATTTAGGTATCTTCATGGGTGGCCGAGTAGAATCAATTAGTAGCAAAGGTCAGTTTACTTTGCAGATTAATTCCGTCGAAAGTGCCGGGGCCGATACAAATTACATTTTATACGGCGGATATATTGGGCGCCATCGCCCTGGGGCAGGTAGATTAACATTAAACTCTCATTACATTTAAATGTTGAGCTATTGATTACATAGACTGGGGAAATCATTTTTGTCATAACTCTGTGTATGCCACTTAATTAATAGATACCAGTATCGATATTTTCTTATGTATAAGGCATGAAAAATCGTATCCAATACTCTTTTGAGTGCCAAACACCCAAAATATGCACAGAACCAATAATTCGCATACAGTCATCTACATATATTCTTATGTATAAGCAGGGAAATCGTAGGTTTATGAAATTTTCTTTTTGTAAGTATATGTAAGTGACGGGTGTTGGCAGAATTATATTCCAGAAAAGGGTAGACACGAAGAATCCTCTTTGCTGCGTAAGATATTCTAGCCTCAGGCAGTTCCATTCAGCGAATGGGAACAATACGGTTTTATATTCTTGACGTTGGTCTTATACGACTAGGCGTGTACTTGAGTGAGATTTATCCGGTGTGAACAGCTTTGCATGGTTCTGGAAGAATATAACTGAAAATTAATATCAATATGATTAAAATTATGAGCATAAAAAGATTTGAATACATGCATTGTACAATAGGAATGTTCTTTATTTGCCATTTTATAATACGAGGATATTACTCAATCATGACAAGGTACTTTTTCTGTCATTGCCCTATTATCTCTTTTATGAATTAAATACAATATTAAGGAATATAATATTTAGGTATAGGTTACCTATCAAACGATATTTAGCCCGATTCGGATAGCTAGCCATCCGCGGAAAATCTCTTCAGCTATCGACCACTGTAACTGCCCGGGATGACACTAATGCGCATGCTAAGGTCAAATGCGTTAGTAGTGATTATGTCGCTAACACAATTCATTATAGCATTCTGTTTAGATTAGCATTACTTATTGACACGTTGGTTATCTGGGTTACGTGAGACCGTCCAAGGCAGCCTGTAAGGTACTACGGCGTAGACTCAATACTACGGCGTCTTATAAATCTTACATACGAACATTAAAGATGGACAAAAATTAAAAGCTTGAATGAAAAATTGATATACTTAGTTACTGACTGTACAATTTTAAAATATATTCAATGTTTATCCAACATCACACTCAACTTGTTTATCTAAATAATAATGCGTTTCCTGCTACACGTCGCAATAATTTTTAAACTTGCTCGTTATTGAAAGATAAAAGCAGTAATTATATAATTTTTTTCAATGTAAATAAATCATAAATAAAAACAGGATGGCTCATTTATTTTGAACATGAAATATCTTATGAGAATTTGAGTTATAAAAGGTAGCTACCTTTTATAAAACAAATTCTAATTATTTTTATCTATAAGATAATTAATTAATTTAGTAGTTAAGAAATGTATCAGTAGAATTTCTTGTATTTCGATATCTTGCGAATAAAAATACTTACGTTTTATTTATTTGTACAAATGTATTATCTTTTAAGCCAATGTATTGACGAGTTAATTATAATCCAAGTATCCTAAATTAGCATTCCATTTAAATTACATACACATTAAATCTTGTCTGCATACTAGAATTAATATTTATTGACCATTTAGAGTCTAAACTGATGTATGGTCTAAATTTTAGACCATACATCAGTGTCCAACCTATTAACCCAGTAACAAAATAGGTATGTATATGTCAGTATTTACGTTAATCCCATTTGTACAACTTCAAAGTGGAGTAGTAATGTATCTTTCAAACCATTCTGCGTCAATACTTCCTTCCTTTTACACGGTATATATTGCGCCAATAAGAGTGTCTTTATGCCGCGTGTCTTTATGCCGCAGGGGTAAGAGGGACTGAATGTCCTTGGAGGAAAATTGAGGCAATATTCCCTATATCTAAGCCGTATTGCGATATCGCGTCTGAATATTGACATTGCTACCTGCGCCAATGAGGCGCACACGGGTGGTGTTGATAAAGTAAATGATTTACCTACATCAATAAAGAATGACAGAAGTACATTTAGGGGAAAGAGCATGGTTTTCTATTATTTATTCGTCTGCATATTCGTATTGTTGCTAAAAAATAAGCTCTTATATTTTATTTGATACACGATAGCCTATAAGCTGTTATAAAGTATGTATTGCCATGGAAAATATACCAATTCGTGATATTTAAGTACGTAGAAACTTTTTTAAAAGTTTCAAGGCTATTACAATGCCTTTTATGTCTCGTTTATACTGAAATTGGCTGCAATAAAAATGCAATCGCAAGCTCAAGCAGATTTTTACGGCTAAACTTAAGATATTTTATGTAACGGATATTATAATACAGTATTGGCTGGTGCCAACAGACGCAGTTTTCCTCGAGTAAGAGCTTTTCCGTACATTGGCCCTAACATGGAGCAGCTCTGTAGTATCGATTAGGCTGCCTTTCTTATGTAACTAGAAGTTATATAACAAAGATTTTATACAAGTTAAAGTTGCGTAACAGTTTAAATGTTACATCTGTGGTATACATTTTAAGATAGTGATCCCGTTTTCGTGCTACAATTTTAGAACAATTTATCAGTACACTCTGGCTGCTTCAAATAAACTATATTTAACGAAGTTTTGTATAAGCTTGGCTACTCTGTCATACGAATTACTAATTAGATACGTATTCATCCATTGATTACCATTATCTTAAACATTTTATAATACGGTATAATACCTTTAGTTATATATTATTATACCATAGTTCACGTGATTAGAGCAAATTACTTTTGTCTGTAAATTTTTAAGCACTTCATTATGGAAGCCAGAAGGCACTTGTGGTAGTTGTGGTGAAACAGTTTCCTTTGACAGTTTTGTTTTGGTCTCTTTTGCCACTCGTTGCATGTTTATGCAACGTTTTTGTTGGAAAATTTCAAAGCCTGTCCACGCTTTAATGCAACACTATTTTTTGAACATTCTATGACTCATTTTTGTTTATTTCCATTTAGTTTTTATGGGCTATTGAAAAGTGTTTTAACGTAAACATGTAGGTCGGTGGATCAACAGAATACAATTGTGGCTGTAGTAGAACTCGAATTAGCCCAGAAAGCCGTATCTCGTTCAAGTTTTGCATGAATATTCAGAGCGGAATCAAATTTTCCATTCAAAATGAATTTCAATTCCAACGTAGACGATAAAACGAGTTTATGTATTATATATCTACTGAGAGAGAAGTTTAGTTCGTCCCGACGCGATGAACTAATTTCCGAGTTCAATAATCAATACGTTCGACTTCGAGTTCACTCAATTAGTCGTCTGATAGAACTATGAATAATAAATGAGCTGTTATAATTAGTAGCTTATCATAATTATTGTAAACCTGTTTCAGTATGAAATGATAATGTAAGTAAGTATAGTTTCAAGCAATGTATTAACTATTTACAGGCCACTCTCTATCTTACGTGCCTTTGTGCTAACACCTACTTATTTCGGGTAAAGAATTGAGGTCTCGTTTTATACTAACTTATTATTGTTAAAAATTATTTCTCCCAATGACTCATTTCGAATTAGGTACCTAATAGGAGAAAGTCTTTATAAGGATGTTGACTTAATGTAATTCCTTGACCAATCCTGGGTATTCAATGTGGAGTTGATATTAGTTATGTCCAGATTTTACTGCAATGCGCAAGAGTAATGTATTTGATGTGAATCTCCTTTGTGCTGTCACTGCATTCAACACGAGCGTTATTGCTTCCTTTGCGCTTTGAAGTGTACACGTTTGTTCGTACACAAATTACAAAACATGTCATCGAAGTCACAATACTGCGTGCGACTTTCTACTATTTTCTATATTGTTTCTATCACAGAGTATAATTTGCAGGCAATGAAATACATTTCTCCGACATTTGCTTTCATACCTACAATGACTGCCACTAACAAAAGCAGTAGGTACTACATATTTGAAAATGAAATTGGCCTCGAGAGAGAGAGCAGGAATATGTTGCCTTTCCCCTGAAAGGCAGCATATAAAAAGGCAGACTTTATTTAATTTAATATCCCTATATTAAATTAAATAAAGTCTGCCTTTTTAAAATGATCCTCTCATGAATCGCACATTTAGAATAATATATGGGGAAATATGAAACTCATTTAAAATTATGTATGTAGTGTTAGGATTAAACTATTGAGTTTGTAATTTTCCTAATATTCCTATTTGTAAAGCTACATAATAACAAAGACCAAAGTTTGATACGCAATATAGAGGGCCGATTTTCATCAGCACTGGGATTCTAACTTTAGTTCATATGATTCTACATAGATTAGAGAAATTCATCATAATGTAACATTCAGAAATCATATCCTAAAATAATATGAAAATGTTAACAAATATATACCTCTAATTCCTTACAAGCTTTTAACTATTGAAGAAAAAATATACAACGATAATATAAAAGTTTTCATATATTTTCCGGTGCCATGACTTATCACTATAGCATCAAATATCGAGAAGTTATTGGGCTCACATTGATCTAGATTTTCGAATATCAATCCGTTCCAAGAATAGTTCAGGCAAGCAGTTCTGTGTTTGAGAACCGATCATTATGTTATTTGAAGATTACTATTAGTTTAAACTGGATACCGCAGGTACTAAATGATTTAATGATGTCAGAGAGTCATTCGCAAATTTCATTCATACGGCACGCCCACGCGCAATCTTGTGTAGTTGCTTGGATTAAAGCATAATGAGGAAAGAACGTAGCCGAAACATGAAACGGTCATGTCGGTAATTACCGCTTCGTAGCAAACCCCATGGTTTAAATGGAACATTTTGTAGGTAGTTCCAGAAGAGAAAGATTCAGTTTACAGAAAATTTAACTTCTAAGTAATGTTTGTAGTCGTTTCGGTTCTATTCTAGGTAAGAGAATTTAAATCGTCGAGATTTCTACAAATAGGAGAAAAATTTTGTTAAAATACAAAAACAAATTATGATACAGTTTAAATGTTTGAGTTATCAAACAATATTTATGAAAACAAATTGAATTCGTTATTCGAAGAGGGTGGTCTTCCATTTGCTCAAAGTAATTGATTACAATATCAACACTGGAACATAACGTTTGTAAAACATACAATAATTTATGAATGAAATCGTTACAATGTTGCAACCGTGGAGTACGTTTAATAACATAAAAGATAATAATAGAATAATGAAGAGAAGGTCGACATCGACGTATTTAATCTGGCTTCAATTATTGTGACGACCACTCCCGACCTAAGTTATTACGTGGAGGACATAGTTTTTACTTTCCGTGTTTTTTATCTAGGTATATCTATGGTTGAATTAGCTCGTAATCCAAATTTAATGTGACATCAGTAGTTGTATTATATACTTCAAATAATGTCGTTAATTATTATAATTGTACCTACTACTATTAATAGTAGGTGAAGACACTTGATGACATGATCATGAACTATTAATTGACCGAACGAATGAAAAAGGTATGGTACTAGATCTCAGTGATTTATCATTTTTCGATCAATCCTATAACTTATAAATTAGGGCTGCGAAGTGGTCATTGAACTGGTGTCAGGAACGGAAGTCGCAGTGGCCAGCAGCCCGCACGGCCTCGAGCGGTGCTCACTGGTGTTATCCAGTAATAGATAAACCAATTCATATCACTTTCGCAATACATGGATGTGTATAGGGATATAATAAATACATTAAAATTTAATTTTACCATTTAATGGTCATGCCGAGCGATTTTACCGAAGTAGATAGTAGATAGCGCAAAAAGCGCGTGATTTATACGTTTCACAATTTTATCGGCCTCAATATTTATTCGTTATGTTTAACGAGGATTTTCTTATTTAGTGGTCACGCAATGGGAGAACTGAGAAGATTCTTCTTTCATAATGGGTTCAAAATACCCTCAATTACAATAACATTTATTATCCGGTTAAGCATATCCCGTACAATAAATACCTTTGCTACCGACCGGAGTTTATAATTGAATTATGTCGAGCACGGCAATTCTCGCGTGCACTTAGCTCTTGCTGAATCACTGTTAAATTTTCGTTACGTAAAATTCCCCCGACATCACTTAGGCAAATCCCGGTCATGTGCCAAATTCATGTGTTCTCAATAATATTATATTCTAAAATATAACTATCGAATCGTTATACTACTATAAAGATCCTATCTACTAAACAACGTATTATGGATGACTTGGCTCAGAATTTAGTTTGATATTTTTATTGCATTAATGTGAAATACAAATCTTAAAATGAACCACCTTTAACATTGAGCAAAATCTTAGCAGGATTTCTTGGCAACGTTATAATAGAATTATGCCCTGGTTTGGAAAAAAATATAACAAATTCTGTAGATATTGCACGTGACTTGGCATTGCATTCTCAGCTCAGTCTTACAGTGCTTTAATCAATTGCCAAGAAGAGCATTCAACTTTACCCCAGTTGAAAACGCATTTTGCGACTGCGCTCTATTGCTTAGTCAAAGTCTGCAGTATAACTAAAGCACTACAGGGTATGCATTATGTATCATTTATGCTTTGTTCTATCCGGATCATTAATTACTGACGTATTGAGGTTTCGTTCAGGAGACTTATCACCGATGTAGCTAATCAGCTTGCAATACTTCATTGTATACTTGTAATATATATGGCACTCAACCGCAAGTATCAAATGACACCGGAGTGTTCGTTTCGAGGCTTTATATTAGTTGTAACTGTATTCAGCTCAAACATTTTATTGTATGTGACGCTATTTAAATGTTCATTGTAATACATATGAACACAATAATGAATTAAAAAGTACAATGCATGCAAATGTATGAGAATAGGTACAATACATACATACCTACATTTTGAGACAATACCACATATCTCATGTTTATGCCAATTGCCACGATAAAATTTTATTGTTATTTTATCTGCAGTCATTAATAATTGTAAAACTAAATGCAAGTAATTACTGAAAGTAGCGTTAAAATAAAACATTATATTCGGCAGTGACCTGATTACACATTAAAAGTAGCGATAAAGTTATGGTATGAAGAATGTTTGTTCGTCGGCTAATATGAGTAACAAATCAATGAATTTATACGAAAAAAATAATAATTTTAAGACGGCTCTGTAGATATAACTTCTCATAAATATTATTCAAAAAATTGATTTGATGCGATACACAAATTTCATCCTAGAGACGTGTGCAATTTTTATATACCTAATTTCTTTGAACTATAAATCTTATTTGCTGTTACATACTAATAAACTTCCTCATCTTCGCCTTCGTCGGTACATGAAATGCGAGTGAATCAACAAAATCGGCGTAGCAACGGCCGTGACGTGCACTGTTTATACACTCTAGTCTCTAGCTTTCAACTTATAATATTATTTCATTGACCGAAATGCTTTCCCGATAGATACACGTGTAAGCGTATATACATATATCTATATACTGAGCAGACATGGTAATTTCTGTGAAGAATTTACGACTGCACTACTAAAAGTATCTTCAAACAGCGCAACAATTAGTGCTACTAATTGTTGGGCTGTTTTTGTATTAAAAATGTTTCGATTAATGTATAGGTTAAGTACAGTCGTCCAATAGTATGGTAGATATGTTGATATGTATCCTTTTTTTTAAATCCATACTTAATATTATAAATGCGAAAGTAACTCTGTCTGTCTGTCTGTTACTCAATCACGCCTAAACTACTGAACCAATTTGCATGAAATTTGGTAGGGAGATATTTTGATACCCGAGAAAGGACATAGGCTACCTTTTATTACGAAATATGTACCACGGGCGAAGCCGGGGCGGACCGCTAGTCTACACTAATAATATTATAAAGAGGGAAACTTTGTTTGTTTGTTTGTTTGATTGTAATTAATAGGCTCATAAACTACTGGTCCGATTTTGATGAAATTTGGCACAGACAATCTTTAGACCCTTAGAAAGAACATAGGCTACTTTTTATTGCGAAATATGTACCACGGGCGAAGCCGGGGCGGACCGCTAGTATTAAATAATTACCTAAGCACAAGAATTCACACGTTTCTATAGTAAGCAAACTTTTCAACTAACATTACCTAACCTATATTCTACACCTTATGAAACAATACTATCATAAAATAAGAAATTTACGCTGCTGTATAGATAAATCAAATTTATCAGTATCTATCGCCATACATGATGTCTATTGTATATTGAATCATCACATTATTACATTTTCTCTCCCGCACACGCACTCGGCGCACGATCTTGAAATAATCCAATATTGATATACAAACTCAGACTGACGTAGCGGATTCTGCGGTGCTACCTTGGTGCTACACTCGTAACCTCTTTGAAGCGGTTCGGAGCGGCGTAGGCCTGACTGAGATTGAGACGAACCTAATCTGTATGCAGTAGATGCAATCTCACATCAGTATAATACTTATATGTTTATAACGAATCATTACAAAATAAAAGCTTCGAACTAAACACAATATTCCTACTACAAGAAAATTTTGTATGATTTACCGTAATCTCAGTAATCCTCTTATGTTTATAGAACACGTTGCGAATGTTAAATATGACGTTGGAGCTTAGTACATGTTTATAGTAAGCAATGTGGTATGAAATTTACATACTTTAAATAATGCTGAATTTTCGATACAGATTTAGGAATTTTATGGCCACGTTTTGGCATCAAGTCTAGTCGGTTGCTTACGTCACTACTCGCCATTTACCTTCTATTTCGACATAGTATTCAGTTATTTTTGAAACGAGTGTTATGGTCTAGGGTTATGGTTTAGGTTGGGTTTGCTTTTGGGAATTTACACATTACGTATTTGAATATTCATTATAAAAAGTTCGTTCGCTTTAACCTTCTAACCCACTGCTTATAAGGGATCAAAAGGCTCTTATGTATTCTATGAGTAATGAGTTTATATGTTAAGAAATAAAATAAGACGATGACAGCTTATGTCTTTGTGTAAATATGTGTATCTCCAGCTCTTTCACTGGTAACTAAATACGATGATCCACTGTAAATAAGCTACTACTTACACAACAGCCTTCCTGATAGGGCGTGGTTGCCGATGCCAGCTTATTATCTCTCTTGGTTTTATCTATAAGGAATGCTTTTGTCTTCACGTAATAATGCGTGTTTGTGATGGTCTCTGCATATGTGTGTTAATTTTTCGCATTACTGTAGCATGTATTCGTGTTTTGAAAGAAACAAATGCAACAAAAATCGTCTGCGCATGAATTTTTTGTGTGAGAGAAACGAAAATCACTATTTTCTCATTTTCATTATGATAAATAATTTTAACATCCTAAAATTGTGAAAAGCATTATTTTTTATGTCTCAGCGGTCGGGGTTGACCCCCGAGTAAAAAATGAGAACTTTACAATTCAAAGGAACACAAATTATGCGAATATTTAACTAGCTTTATTCGTACTACAAGTTTTTCATCAATTGTTGCTTGATGTAAAAAGTTATTCAAACTTCAGTTATACATATAATGCAAATGGGCGTTTGAATAAATCGCAGTGACCTACTACCTGTTTTACCGTGCACAAAATAAGCAGAATATTCATAATATTTTAAGTTTGTACCCTTTGCTAAATTGGGGTACCAATCTCAAATGCTACAGTGTTCTTGCCCATTACTTTATCGACGATAGCTTGCTCATTATTCGTTCTCGGCACTTTGTAATAAATGTGAGACACTTGAGAATAAGCTGACCGCTGATTTATAGCTCCATCTTTCTTATAAAGTGGCTTATGAAAGTTTATTTTTGGAGTGCTAGCTAGTCGGTCAATCTTTCTCTGACCTAAAATTTGGGAAGAACTTGGACTTTTTTTTCGTTTTAAAGCGAAATAATACAATTTCAGTGTAAGTCTAGTTATATTTATAAATTTATGTATTTAGTTATTTTTATTCTAAATATACCTATTTAATTTATCCCACATGCCATTATTTTTCCAAGTAAGTAGGTACAAAAAAAATCCAGCCTAATGTTATACATATCATAAAAACATTTCATATTCAGTAAAGTCAACATATCATTATCTTCGGTGACATGTAAGAAATAACAAGTAGGTAATAGCTCTTAAAATAATATAAAATTGAACGTCGGTGGGGCAGCTAGTCGCTAGACACGTTGGATATTCGTCGGCGCGGCGCAGGCGGGGGGAGCGGCGCGCGCCGGCTCCGCTATTGATCGCGGAATGACGCCCGGGGTGACCCAAATAGAGCCTTCGCCTCCTGCCCCAAACCACGGCCCCTCCCATCCCCACGCCCGCAAACCGACGACGAATTTTCATATCAGCCGGTCTCTGTGCCGGAGGAATGGCCCTACTCCGAATGTTACTAATGCTTACATAATGCATAGGCGCCTAGGAATTATTGTACTTTGATGAGCCCCTGTCTACTTTAACATGTACCATAATTTTCTACTGTTTTATTCAGAACCCGACTAGCCCTTCTAATTTGCATACTTAAATGCAATACCTATTTATAGCGATTAGCTATTTACTTAAATCGAGTAATGTGTAGGTAATATCTTTCATTGGAAATTAACGCTATAAATGAGAATATTTCACATAAATAGGTCATTTTTGAAATATTTAAATTATTACACTTTTGAGAGCGTAATTAATTTTAAAAGTGTAACTTAAATGTTTCATACAAAGTGCTACAAACATTTTGAACAACGTTTTAATTAAAAATTATAATATGCATATTGCATGCTTTGCTATGCTAAACTCAAGTGCTTGCAAATTAAGTCGATAAAAGTTAAGCGACGCATAGAAGACGTAACTGACCTACGGCTTGGAAAATCCCGGGTCGTGCGGTGCATGCGTAGTTTATAGCACTCGGGAAATATAGCTCCGTTATTGATTCGGTCCACTTGCATAGATATATATGGAAATTAATTTTACATTTATTCAATTCCAATCCATTATTCAACTCCTTTACTACGTTTAAACGTAGAGTCCGTTTGAGCCCTTTTAAATTTTTGATGGAATTTCGATCACCAGAAGTATAGACTTATCTTGCCCTATGATCGCTCATTAACGATTAAAGCTCCAGGGCAGTCGGTTAAAAACAACCTTAAGCTGTATTACGTGACCGAGTGGACGAACTAACGGCCTGAAATTCATGTCCTATATTTGCTGTCGAGTAATTACGAGAAGCCGGGCGACATCAAGTACCGGAAATTAATATCAGACAGGTGTCGCACCTAGTATTGCAGAAACTTACGATTTATGTACACTAATTAGGTACACTTCTTTTATGACAATGTATGATATAGGTCGAAAGATACATTTTCTTGATAGAACATATTATCGTTTCTAATAAAAGATTTTACAAAAAATTTGAAAATACCTAATCATGGTCACTACGGTATTTTTTATAAGTTTTATAAGATTTTTCCTTTATAATTCTATTGCATGCTGCAGATGAAGGAATTATATTTTCATAGGTATGATTTATTACTCAGTGAAATTTCTGAAATGAATTGTTTCTTGCAAAAAGAAAAGAATGTTATGCAAAATATACCCCTCTAACAATGAGGGACCGTGTCCCCTTTTCTGTTTTACTGTATTCTTTTATATCCTTCCATCTCCGAGATGAAAGCTAAGAATAGGATTGGATAAATTTGTAGATATGTATCTACGTAAAAGAATTTTGCTAACATTTTAAAAACAAGAAAATTAAAATGATTATGTACTGCGTTTGCGATTGTTATACCTATAGTTATAGTACGGATGCCTTTATCCTCAGATACCTCAGGAATTCCTATGAAATAATAATATAACCAAATCGCTTTACGTTTTCAGTTTATTACATTATCATAATACTGAAGTGTAATAAAAATACCGCGTAAAACATTCACTCGCCGTAAAAACGCTCTAAAAATATTTTACTCTGTATAGGCGAAATGTATTTTTAATGACGTTTAAATTTAAGCTTTTTAACTTATCTTTCATTGCCATTGAATACCTAAATGATTATTAAACATTCAAGACAAAGAAAGAAATATGATTAAGTAGGTACGTAATACAATAGGAAAAATTCCGGATAGATTTAGATCTATGTAGTTATAAAATACATACTACATAATACGAAGATACGTAAGGGTAGGACATGTAGGGCACACAACGTAACTTGTAATAATTACTGTCGGTAATTGATAGCCATTTGATTGATGAAATGACATTCTAAATAGGGAGTTGGTGAGATTTGACAGTTTGATAAGGGGTGATAGGCAAAGGAAATGGATTCGAACGGTGGCGGTTGTCATCGGCCGGTTGTGGAAGGTTACGAGCGGGGTGGGCGGTGCGGCAACAGAGGGCGCCGCGCAGAGAGCTGCGCGCGTCGCTGGCAGTGGCGGCGCTGGCGTCGTGACGCAGTGTGACGTCAGTGCGCCGTCGGCTCAATAAGCACTGCTCCCATCGCCAGTCGCCGCCCGAAGCAGGCCGCCGAAAGCCGTGCCTTCGCCTTCCGTTTGCACTCCTCTCATACCGGGTTTTAGTTTCGTATCACGATGACATAGCCCCAGTGCCGTGCGACGAATCAACGTGAAAGCGCACACATTTTTAAGTTTTTCCGTTGGAACGAGGGAACCGTAAAGGTCTTCGTTTTTGCAGAACTAGGGACATCCTACTCCGCTCCATCGAAGTACACAGGCGTTACGAGGAGGCGGCTTGCTCTTTTTTAACCGCCTTTTCCAATAAAGACTAGCGAAAATGGGCGAGGTGAGTGCAACTATGCTTGCAGGAATGGTTTGCCTATAGTAGTTTAAATTCTTTTGTCTCTACACTTGCATACGAACGCATAGCATTAATAGCGAGTTTTAAGCTTTACATTTTGTCATATAATCTGCTACGTGAATATTCCTGCATTTACAAATCATCAGTTTCGTTTTATTCTAAAGCTCTTTAGCATTTTTATTCTAGTCTTAGCTTGAGCACGCATTCATACTAGGAGTTTGAATAAAGCAATTCAATTGTTTTAAAGGGCACATCATACCGAATCAGCCTCGTATATTCTAAATCTTTTGGTTTTGATAGCAATAAATTTATAATTGTTAGAGAAAATATTATATGGAGCAAAAGGTTGAAGACGGCGCCGGCCGGGTTGCGTAACGGCTCGTATTGATCTGTGCGGCAGGAGACACTTTGCTTTGTGGTTTTCTCATATGCCGCTTTACTAGTTATAATCATATAAATTACTACATTCGCAAATTTCTGGTAGAGAATAGTTGTAGTTATCATTGATCACATTTTGAAAAATCATTAATAATTTATGAGATCGGGATGAAATGGACAACACCCTTACTTTCAAGGAAGCGATTCTGAGATAATTTCAATTTCAATTCAAAACCTTTTTTGTCACAAAATAATTAGAAATTTCAAAAAGTTATTAGAGTAGCTTCAATGGGTTCTCTAGAACATACAATATTTCTGTCTAAAATCATCGTCTATTAGAATAAATTCTTCCAAGGTGTTCTGAAGGATGTGACTAAACAGGTAGTCGCGGGAGGCGACCGCGGTTAGAGCCCGAGAATTGTAAGTGTAAGAGCACCGAAGGTTTATTAGGAAATTGCCTTGTCATTATGTCATTTAAATCGCATAGAGTGCCGTCGCTCTATTGGAGTATTTCCTTTATCCTTTATGACGATAGCACGCACACATCAATTAGGTTGCTAGACCAAGTCCTTGGGCCTTTATTATCCGAAAAAATCATTATCTGATTCTTCTCTCTCCAACGGCTGGACTTACGTAACCGAAATGGTACAGGATAATTGAACTGTCTCTCATATTATATTGAAAATTTTACTGGACATTGAATAAACCGAAGTACGTAGGGAAACTTGGAAAGCGATGATATAGGAATCATTCAAATCAATAATAAAAATTACTTCCATCATATTTCTGATAATTAAGATTAGGAGGATATAGCATATACTTCTTACCTTTATTCCAAGGGTCTTCTTTTATTATAACACGCATGATTCGGTTTTTATAGAGAGAAGGGCGAAGTTGTAAGAGTTCTAAGTAAATCTGGGTCAATTGATCTATTGTTTGTCTTGAGCGCTACACTGTCTTAACTTTTTTATATTTTATCAATTAATATGCAATATTATGCTTACATGGGAATTCCTCTTCTTATTCATTATGTTATAAATAATAATTATAATAGACTTTCGTTAATTATTTGCATTGATTGATAAAAAAAAATTATTTGTTCTTGATGCTTTATCATTTTATATTGCATTTTAATTAGAGTTCAAGTACCTACGTCTAAATATCACTTTAGGTGACCTCCTATTATCAGTTACAGTTCAGTACACCCAAATTTTATATTTTACCTAACAAAAATATGTTTTTATTTTTATCTAATGAGTATTTTGCTGCAATTGTTTAGGTCTTGATTAAAAGGAAATGCATTTAAATTTAAAATATACTAAACACCACTTCCTCCCACTCTTTTGTTCTCTGGGCCAATTAAACTATAGATAAATGGAATAGATTCTCAGACAAAGTGTACCAACAAAAACACGTGAGCGCATTCTAATAGTGTTTTGGCACTGGAAGCATATCATCAGACGTCAAACGCAGCTGGTCGCGACGCGGCATTAGTTAAAAATAATTGTCTCATTCACATGTTTCGATAGCTACTACGATAGTAACCACAAAATTTCGGTGTAAAGCGGATCGTGACCATGACAGTGAATCTTACATCGATGACTCTTTGTTATTGTTTCAATTTTTTGCGAACTCGATCTGTAATTCGATATAAAATTAAATAAGTATCTAGTATAAGACCTAATTATCTTTATCATACTAAATTCGGTTCTATAGCCGTTTAATACTATTGTCCATTTATCGCATAGAAATCCAGACAAGGTCGTATTAAACAGGGTTCTTTTGTTAAGAGATGTCATTATTCCAAAGCTCTAAAATCTAAATGCATTCATCTCCAGTTTAAATTGCAAAGAAATCGGTTTTGTGCCGAGCAGAACCGGATTCGATTTTCCATCGAATATTCCGGTTTAACCTTTACAGAGATTATAGAATGCGGTCGCTAGGGTCCGGGGGTGGCAACCTTGTCTTTTAGCTATTTATGTTGAGGGTCGAAGCGGGGGTTGGACCTAATGCGCACGCGTGCTGGCCCAAGCTTATGTAACGGAGCTCACGCCTTCCTAAAACGTGCTCTGTTTCATTTATACCACATAAATATTAAATCATTTCGACTTTTAGATTTCCTGACATGAAATTTTGTTTTAATTAATTCTAGACTTGGCTCATAGCATTTTATTTTTTCATACAAGTTTCATACATATGTAGCGGTTAATTGTACGTCCGCTTTGACCGACAAAGTTACTTAACAATGAGTATTTAACGATGTTCAGCTACGAGCATGTGTTTATAACGCTTGTATTGTTTCACCTGAAATAGTCGCCGTCATGGATATTCATAGCATATTTTAATGAGGGCCGCTACGAAAACGTTTATCAATTATCGATGGTGATGGCTGACTTGTTTACGAGACGAGGACGCATTTAGAAACTGTACCACCAATGTAGATTCGTTACTTTTGCTTGGTGCAGCTAATGGGTTTGAAAACGTTTGCTTTGAAATAGTTCGGCTTATGTACCGAATGTATTATTGAATTCAATCTTAAATATGAGGTAAAATAAAGTGAATGCTAACTCGTGCATGAATGTAGGTGCGTGATGTGACCGTGGTTACAGAAGCGCTCAGGTTCGCACACGTAACTAGTTCATTTCAATTGAGCGCCATTGAGCCAGTGATCCCTAGCAGGACTACAGAGCACTCGCCAAGGTTACACTTGCGACCACTCCATTGTACCCACACTGGTGGCTAAAATACATGTACATAATATGAAATTGTTATTTTATTTATTTTTTTTTAAATTAGTCTTACAACCATGTTTGCTCGAATTAGCTACACGTTTGAAAATTTGTTTTGCTCAAATTCATTGTTTCTGTTTGTATGCAAAATCTAACTGGTATTTCTGAAATTTGTTACACGTGAATAATAATTTATGTTAAATAATTAATTAAAGTGAGCTATGGCCGGTTATTTTTTGTCACTTGATAACGCATGATTCTATTTTGTATTATTTCATTTGTCTAGAATCATACGATGTCATGTCACTATCATATCACTTAGTACCATTGCATGGCCCTAGGGCCGCCTAGTAGATTGTGTCTAGCCCCTAGTTATGTTTACAGCATGGCCGTACCGACTCGTACCGTGTCGCCACCATCGGCCCCATTAAGGATGATAATAGAACAGCTGATGGACATTACAAGGTTTTTAATTTGCATTACCATGTCATTTCAACGCATCTAAATAACGATCGGCGCGCGCTCCAACTGCATGCAAGCAATCGTCGATCTTTATTTTATAAGCATGTTATTCATCATACCATTGGCGAATGTTATCATTGCATATATTCGGATATAATGAAAAACTCATGTGCAAATTGTTTGCGATAATGGTACCCCACGTCCCTGTATGATATGTGGAATGATAACATTTTGTTTGCTTATTTGTTTTTTATTTAATAAAAATAATCTGCTTAATTTATTTGATATTGATATAGAATTGTCATAAAATTTACATTGTTTTTTATTGTACCCCCCATAGACACGGCGAAAACCCCCTGCGAAGAAACGGAAACCTGGAGACTTAGATGATCTTAAACAAGAATTGGACATCGACTTCCACAAAGTAACGCCCGAAGAGCTCTACCAAAGATTTCAGACGCACCCAGAAAATGTAAGTGGTGTGAAGTATTGAAACTGTATTGGTTGAATTAAATGTGATTTATACTTAATTTATTATTTTCGTTGTCTTTTAGGGCCTTAGTCATGCAAAAGCGAAAGAAAACCTTGAACGAGATGGTCCAAATGCACTCACACCCCCAAAACAGACGCCCGAGTGGGTGAAGTTTTGTAAAAATCTATTTGGTGGCTTCGCGTTATTACTGTGGATTGGTGCTATTCTATGCTTTATTGCCTACGGAATCCAGGTCAGTATACAGTAATAAACAGATTCATGATAAAATCTTAAGATCATAAACTTAATGGATTTTTTCTTTTGGTTCAAATTTCATTTGTAATTTTACCTCTTTTTAATTGTTAAAGGCGAGTACGGTAGAAGAACCTTCAGACGACAACTTGTATCTCGGAATCGTATTGGCGGCTGTCGTTATCGTCACGGGTATCTTCTCATACTATCAGGAAAGCAAGTCATCAAAGATCATGGAATCCTTTAAAAACATGGTGCCTCAGTTTGCGACCGTCATCCGTGAAGGAGAGAAGTTAACGCTGCGTGCTGAAGATCTTGTACTTGGTGACATTGTTGAGGTAAATTTAAAGCTTGGAAGTACCTACGATATAAATGTGTGAAATGATTTATCACATACTAAAAATAATATTTTTATAGGTCAAATTCGGCGACCGGATCCCAGCTGATATTCGTATCATCGAATCACGCGGCTTCAAAGTTGACAACTCGAGTTTAACTGGTGAATCGGAGCCCCAATCCCGCGGACCTGAATTTACGAACGAAAATCCTTTGGAAACCAAGAACTTGGCCTTCTTCTCTACTAACGCTGTTGAAGGAACTGCTAAGGGAGTTGTCATTTGCTGTGGTGATAATACCGTATGTATATCTATCACTTGTATGTTATCATAAATGTTTATGTCAAAATATATCTAAGTCTTTATAATATTATAGGTCATGGGTCGTATCGCTGGATTGGCGTCTGGTTTGGACACCGGAGAGACACCTATCGCAAAGGAAATCCATCACTTCATCCACTTGATTACTGGTGTTGCCGTATTCCTCGGTGTTACGTTCTTCCTCATTGCATTTATCCTCGGTTACCATTGGCTCGACGCTGTCATCTTCCTTATTGGTAAGGCAAATTGTGACATTCAAAGACCAACGTATATAGCTGTTAAAATCAAAGGCATTTGTAATTTTAACTTTCTTCTCTTCCAGGTATCATCGTAGCTAACGTACCTGAAGGTCTGCTCGCCACTGTAACTGTATGTCTGACTCTCACTGCCAAACGTATGGCTTCCAAGAACTGCCTTGTAAAGAACTTGGAGGCTGTCGAGACCCTAGGATCTACGTCCACTATTTGCTCTGACAAGACTGGCACCTTAACCCAGAACAGAATGACCGTCGCTCACATGTGGTTTGACAACCAGATTATTGAAGCTGACACCACCGAAGATCAGTCTGGAGTTCAGTATGGTATGTAAAATTTGTACATACGCTTAAAACAGTTTGCAACTATAAATATTAAAAAAAATTACTTTTTTTCCCACAGACCGCACTAGCCCCGGTTTCAAGGCGCTCGCTAAAATCGCAACTCTGTGCAACCGTGCCGAATTCAAAGGTGGTCAGGATGGCGTGCCAATCTTGAAGAAGGAAGTCGCCGGTGATGCCTCAGAAGCTGCTCTGCTCAAATGTATGGAACTCGCGCTCGGAGATGTGTTGTCTATCAGGAAAAGGAACAAGAAAGTGTGCGAAATCCCCTTCAACTCTACCAACAAATATCAAGTGTCTATTCATGAGAGCGATGACCCCAGCGACCCTCGCCACTTGCTTGTAATGAAGGGAGCTCCCGAAAGAATCTTGGAACGTTGCAGCACTATTTTCATTGGTGGCAAGGAAAAGGTACAGTGACTTCATATCAATTGTTATTAATAAAGATTGATAACTTTTAATATGTATATTTGTATAATCTGTTTTTTTTTTGTTCAGGTTTTGGATGAAGAAATGAAGGAAGCGTTCAACAATGCGTACTTGGAACTCGGTGGTCTCGGCGAGCGTGTGCTCGGTTTCTGCGACTTGCAACTGCCGTCCGACAAATACCCAATTGGCTTCAAGTTCAACACCGATGACGTCAACTTCCCTATTGACAACCTTCGCTTTGTCGGCCTCATGAGTATGATTGACCCTCCCCGTGCTGCCGTGCCCGACGCTGTCGCTAAATGCCGGTCTGCTGGTATCAAGGTGAGATATAATAATTGGCATAACTACAGTTACTCGACAATTCATAGCAATTTATTATTTTCAAACTTTTTTTAATATTTCAGCTACCATCACAATTACTAATACATTTTCAATAACGTAAATAGCATTGAAAAATTAACTATTTTCAAATAATTATATTTTCAACAGGTTATCATGGTAACTGGTGACCACCCCATCACTGCCAAGGCTATCGCCAAGTCCGTGGGCATCATCTCTGAAGGCAACGAAACGGTAGAGGACATTGCTGCCCGCCTCAACATTCCGGTATCTGAAGTCAACCCGAGGGAGGCTAAAGCTGCTGTGGTCCATGGAACTGAACTTAGGGATCTTAACTCCGACCAACTGGATGAAATTCTTAAGTAGGTTCATGAAATGTGTACCATGATTTATATATCCTGAAATATTACAAGTACTAAAATTCCTTTAAAACACTTGTTCAACCAAGAGCCAAGAACAATTAGTCTTCTAACGAACTTTGAAAGTACATAATGTTCATCATCGTAAAAGTTCGCATATTATGAACGCCTTATTATTGTTTGTACTAAATATACATTATTTCAACTAGTGTATTATGTACATCTCATTATTTTTTGTACTAATAACATTTTGTTCCAATCAGATATCACACGGAGATCGTGTTCGCCCGCACATCGCCCCAACAGAAGCTGATCATCGTGGAGGGTTGCCAGCGTCTCGGCGCCATTGTAGCTGTGACCGGTGATGGTGTCAACGACTCGCCAGCTCTGAAGAAGGCTGATATCGGTGTTGCCATGGGTATCGCTGGATCTGATGTGTCCAAACAGGCAAGTGGAGACTTTAGAAATTATTTACTGCACTAGTACGAAAAATGGCAAATTTCAAAATATTTTTGTCTTACTTTCTGAAATCGGCTCAATAATAATTTACAACACTTGTATGAAAAATGGCAAATTTCAAAATATTACTTGTATAATTTCGTCATTTTTAATAATCACCAGGCTGCCGACATGATCTTGCTGGATGATAACTTCGCGTCCATCGTCACCGGTGTGGAGGAAGGTCGTCTGATCTTCGACAATCTCAAGAAGTCCATCGCGTACACTCTGACCTCGAACATTCCAGAAATCTCTCCCTTCCTTGCCTTTATCCTCTGCGACATTCCCCTACCCCTCGGTACTGTTACCATCCTTTGCATCGATCTCGGAACTGACATGGTAAGTTCGACTCTATGCCCTTACATATTGAATCTATTTTCCAATGTGTGCAAAGCACAAAGCCGTATCTTTAACCACAATAACGTTTTCGCCCTATAAGCAAATACAGTAACAATGTGTAAGCAACAAAGATATGGCACTTGTGCTTTACGTAATTGCAGAATTTTAATACAATCAGAATATTGACTTATAGCAAATATGCTGAAAAATTGAAAAACATGTTCTGCCATTACGTAATTCTTATGTTTTAATCGACAAATTGATAATGAATGAATAGAATGAGGAGAGATTGGATATTTTACCTAAATAGAGTATAACATGTGACTGATATTAGGTACCAGCTATTGCGCTCGCGTACGAGGAAGCCGAAGCCGATATAATGAAAAGACCACCTAGGAATCCATTTTGCGACAAACTTGTCAATGAGAGGTCTCTTTAAAATATATTACAGTGTGTTGCCCAATAACATTTAACAACTTTTTCAGCTAATAACGTCGGTGTTGTCTCGATATCGTCCGTGCGTGTATTTTTCTAATTAAAGTCTATGTAACTGTAACAATAAAATTTACTGTCTCAATTAAAATTGGCCGTTACAGTTAGATAGACTCCTGTATAAAGAAATGTAATGAATAGTTTTTAATAAGTTTTGAGTGTAAATTCCTAACTAATAAATGCATCCCGCTCCATAAAGAAAGATGGAATATCAATTTGGGGGAATACTACATGTCCAAAATGTTGTGTTATTACAATCGTGTTGACTGACCGGTGTAATTAACAAAATAGTCAATAATATAATGGGAAAGTAAGTTTCAATGTACCCGAATAGTATTAGAGCGAAAGGATCAAAACACACACAGAATTTACAACAGTCATTACCATCATATTCACCATCATCCAGCCACGTCATCGATTTCTGAGATAGGGCTCAACCATCATCGTCATTCATGGTTCATTTAATTTTATGTTCCACCTTTCGGTCAAGATGCAGACGTCATTGTTTTTGTATAATATGTTTTGTTATATTTTGTTATGTATTAGTCTTAAGTTAGTCGAGCGTTGCGAGCACACGTCGCCGGCGCCCGTGCGGGGTTGTGCGTCGCCGTGCGGGGCGGAGCGGGGCCGTGCGGCGCCGTGCGGGGCCGTGCGGGGCCGTGCGGCGCCGTGCGGGGCCGTGCTGTGCGGCGTGTGCCCGCACGCTCGCTGAATGTTGGGTGTTGTGCCACGTGACATGTTGCACCACGCTTGTCGTCCGCGTGCGATGCGTTCGCTCTCATAGCTAGTGTTTGTGTAGGTGCCCGCCATTTCCCTGGCTTACGAGGAGGCTGAATCTGACATTATGAAGCGACAGCCGCGTAATCCTTTCACTGATAAGCTCGTTAACGAGAGGTAAAACATCGCGAGCGAACAACGCTCGCTCAAAATATTATTCTTTCCGCTATTTGCTTGCTATACCACGTGTTAGTCTTCAATATTAAGGTTTGGTTGTTGCCTGCAGTCTGTGGACGGTGTCCCGTAGGTACACGAATAGTATGTGGATATTGAAGGCGACAGACGCACCGCTCCTGTTTTCTGCCTTGCGTTGTCTTTTATATTTTCATGTACTTACTAACCTCCCCCTCTTTTTCTAAGTAGCTTGTGTGTTTATGGAATAACGTGTTTCGTGTGACGTGTAACGTGTATAAAACACATTATTCCATTATTCATGTGGTTTGATATTTTACTAACTTTGATGTGGTATATGTGTTTGTAGAAGGTAAGTTTTCGATGTTTTCCTTCTGTGTTTGCCACCTGACTATCGTGCATGTATTTTACAAACATTTATTACTTCAATCATTTTTATTGATATTTCTATTTTTATCTATTTTTTTCCTCATACCCTCCATGCACACCGAAACACGAAGTATCGCTATCATTCGATATATTTGTATACATATCACCGCATTACTTAATCATGGGTAGGCTTTTATTCCGATTCAAAGTATTTTATTAGAACACACTTAAACATTTTACGACTTATTAGGGCTCACACCTATTTAGTGTAGTATCCTCCTCTTACGGCGTAAACGAGCTAACTTACTGTTTTGATATCTACACGCTATATTTCTATTTATGATATTTATACTAGACAATTGTACAATTTATAGCTATATCGTATTTAGTATATATGAAGATATTGATTAGATATTGGAGCGGCATTGGTTGGACAAGGTATATACTGTAATGTAGGTAATAGAGCGCGTCTATATGTCGCGTGTATTGTTGGATTGTGCTGATTGCTTGGTGTTTACTAAGGTACCTGCTATATCATTGGCGTACGAGGCGCCCGAGTCCGATATCATGAAGCGGCAGCCGCGAGACCCTTACCGCGACAACCTCGTCAACAGAAGGTTGGCCAGCACCGCCACCCTAGCGTGGCCCGTGGCGACGCTTTTAGTTATCATTATGGGTGTTGACGCAATGACTAGCCCACTAGAAACGTATACGACGTGCAATTTTCTATCCGATCCACTTCGGTACTCGCAAATTCTAACATAAACAACACGTAATTGTTTACATTTTCTATTTCCATGCAGACGTGGAGAAGTAAATAATTATGTGGATTTTGCAACACTCCGTGTGAACGATCAAAATTCAAACGCACCTAAAAATCGATGCATTCCATTATCATTTTCAAGATGAATAGCAAAATTGCACTATGTATGTCGAAATTGGTACCAGAAAAAATAAATAAATTTTTACTAGTGTGGCTATTCTTGGTTGAACAGTTCCATTAAAAGAGGATGTGGAAGAGTGATTACGGAGGGCCCTCACAACACGGCAATAAAAATTGACCATACGCCCATAGACTAAATAGATAATACTACATATATAGACGTCAGACTATCCTTCCTTTCAATACGAACATACTTTTATCTATTTTTACATACCTTTTTAGTATTTCAATAAAACAAATTTTAAGAATGTTTCAAATAAAATAGATCTTTTAGAAATTTAGCCTAGTTCAACTTTAGACTCCTTTTTCTCTACAATTTTCACTCTTCCATATTTCAATATTAGAAAGGGCATAGAGCAAGTGATATGTCAAAAAAAAAAATAATGCACGTTAGATGACATTTAGATCTATAGAGGATATACGTCTAGGCGTATATTAGAAAACTTAATATGTGTGTGTGTTAATAGAGTAGATACAATAGAATTAGAAATATTATTGATAAAATTTTATTTTAAAAGAATGGCGTAGGAAACATGGAGTGTAACCTTTTTAAATTATTATTTATTTAAATATATTACTTAATATATATGATAGGATATATTATGTATATATTTATTCCTATATAGAGCACAAGGCTTTGCAATCACTGGGCTAAGCGCATAGGCATACACCATACACCAGACTTTGCTTACGTCTTACAGCTTCTTACAGATCTCTGCTTACGCTTCTGTCCCTTTTACTAACATAAATTAAGTGTTAGTGCATGTGTGGAGTAACGGTGTAAGTATAAGAATTGTGACAAATATTTGTGTCTCATAAAAATTACACTACAAATTAACTAAGTCAATTGGATCACAGTGGTATTCATTATATAGTAGTGCGATTTTTATCTTGCAGCCCCAATAAAAATTATAGTAAAATTGAACAAATTGATTTGAATTCCCTTTTTTTAAGGAATTTTTCCCCTGCAACTATTAATGTGTCATTTAAAAAGATATTCTCCAGTATGACAACATAGATTGCAATAGCATTAGCCATGCCCACAATATGAAATGATGTGCTTATAAAACTCAGATGACTTGCAATAGATAAATAATGCATGTATTACCAAATAATTTGTGTGAAAACAAACAATCTTAAAGTTTTCACTTGAATTGCATAGATTCACTTGAGTCCAGGAAAGTAATGTATCCAGCATCTAAATAAACCAAGGTTACATATTTATTAACTTCTTGTCACTCAAATCCTGGACTTAATTTAATTTGCACGTGCTTATACAAAATGGATGTTATGGCAAGGTTTAAAATGTTTTTTTAAACACCACTAGGTTGATTTCCATGGCGTACGGCCAAATCGGAATGATCCAAGCGGCGGCTGGATTCTTCGTATACTTTGTGATCATGGCTGAGAACGGATTCCTGCCCTTGAAACTGTTCGGTATCAGGAAGCACTGGGATTCCAAAGCCATCAATGACTTGACTGATTCCTATGGACAAGAATGGGTACGTATCCATATTTTTATGTGTCAATTTCTTCTTAGTTTTGTACTTTGAAAATTTGAGGAATTGTACGTATTTATATTTCTTTATACTTCCAGACCTACCGTGACCGCAAAGCCCTCGAGTTCACCTGCCACACCGCTTTCTTCGTGTCGATTGTAGTCGTGCAGTGGGCCGATCTGATCATTTGCAAGACTCGCCGCAACTCCATCGTGCACCAGGGCATGCGCAACTGGGCTCTCAACTTTGGTCTCGTATTCGAAACCGCCCTCGCCGCTTTCCTGTCATACACCCCCGGTATGGACAAGGGTCTCAGGATGTACCCACTCAAGTGAGTATTGAAAATGATCTTTGTTGTTAAATTTTTTCAAAAGATGCCAAAGTAGATTAGATGAGTTAGTAAATGAAATGAATATTACTTTTTTATTAAAGTAAGTGTATATTTTTTTAGTACTGTAAGTGAACAAGTTATTAACATGCAACGTGTGTTCAGGTTCGTGTGGTGGTTGCCCGCCATCCCGTTCATGCTGTCGATCTTCATCTACGACGAGATCCGGCGCTTCTACCTGCGCCGCAATCCCGGCGGCTGGCTGGAACAAGAGACTTACTACTAAACACCGACCACGTCCACACCGCGTCGTGCTACTGTTAGTTATCGCGTTACCTTCATTTGTGTTCTACCAGACTGACAGGCGGTGCCGTTCCGGTATATGTGTTGTCGCTGTCGTGTTCGCTTCTCACCGCTTGTTGCCGCGTGTGCGCCGCCAAGCGTCCGCCGAGCGTCGCGACCTCACTCCGTTTCCAACTATTTATGTATATATGCACGGTGTACGGTGGTGAAATTGTAACACGTTCCGTTTAAGTCTGAACTGGCTCGGTTCAAGTCGGTATTAAGTTGAATCTCATGTGTGTCACGTGCGACGGCCGCGTGGGCGACGCGGGGAATGTTCCAGAGCTCCACTGCGTTGTGGTCGCCGTGTGTTCTGTAGCGTTGCTCCGCGGCGCTCGCGGCGGGCGGAGGGCGAGTGCGTCTCACACCGAAACGCGTACCGCATATCACCGCACTAGTTCACTGTCACTGAAGTAACATGTACTAATAGAATTGTTTTTCACCTGTACAATAAGTAACGATCGTCGTCGGCGACGAGCGGAACGAGACGCCCGCCGCGCTCCGGGCTCGGCGGCCAACGAAAGCATTTGTTGTAAAATTACAATTAAGCCATTATATTATTATTTTTAAGTGAAATTAGATTAAGTTGAATTTTTCGTGTGAATAAAGTTTAGTTGACGATTCGATCGGATGCGTGGTGTGTGAGAGGTCGATGTGGAGTGCCTGAGTTTTAGTGTACTACCGCTTACTGTTAGGTAGGTAGTTGAAATTTTGAAGCCATATTTTCAATCGTAAAAGTAGTTAAAATAAAGACGCATACACGACGCGATCGCTTGCGGCGCGGGCTCGCCCGACGCCGCCCGACACGACGCTTTTCTTTTCTAAACTAATCGGATCATTAGAGAATTTCATCATGTTTATAAAATAGGCTGCTCATGATAATTATGTAAGATTTTATTTCTTAAATTAATTAAAAGATAATAACAAAATGTAGAGATGCGTAATTAGAGATTTTTAAAATTATACAGTTATGATAGAGTCATCTTGTTTTAGTCGGCACTCGGCTGTTCTATGTGCGAGTAGGGTAGGGAGTAGCGGGGAGTGGCGAGGGGAGCGAGGAGGTGGGAGTGGGGAGCGGGGAGACGGGTGGGGAGCGGGGAGACGCGCGGGGAGCGGGGAGACGGGCGACGACGGCGAGCGTCCGCCGGAGGTAGAAGGACCGAGTGGACGATTTATTTCAATTTTCGTAACGAATACATATAACATATAATAATGGTTACAGAAGTAATATATAACATTATAGTAACTAATAAATCTAAATTATATGAAATGTTTATAGATTTAAATGATGTTTGTTTCCTTAGAGTGATCTTCTGTGCTCGTTCGATTGGAACGATGTACGTTTCACAGACAATAGTCGTTAAACATTATTGATATTATTGTAATGATCGGATCTTTGTAAGCTGTTTGTTTATCGTACGTACACTGTAGAACTAACATTGTTTTGCGTTCGACAGTTCTTTACACCGTTTCTTTTTATAGTATTACTCTGTTGGCTAGGTGCGCTGTAAAAATGTAAGTGTTAATAAAAAAAACATTTTAAAATATTATTGCGATGTTTCATTGATATCTGCTTATAAATAATTAAATTATTTTAATGCTAAACCTTGGTATGATTTGGAAAGCGTAGGTGACACACCCGTCCTATTTTCCTTTTACCCTACATGTAAATATTAAGAAAATTAATTAAGAAACATTGATTTTAATACCATCAGTTGCAAAGTTGATTTCTATATCAACTACTTCTTTTAGGTCAACCATATTATAAAAAGAAAAGATTAGAATATTTGTCTGTTTGTTAAGTTAGTTAGTTAAGTACTAAGGCATTATTAAATTGAACTGAATAACTAATTTACTACTCGGATTGTTTTAAAAATTCCTTTGCCATTAGAAAGTTACCTTTATGCAGAAATAAAAGCTATATTTTTTAAACCTGCGTCAACCTGAGCGAAACAAAGATGTCGCTAGTTTTATTAGCTACCTCTTATTATTCTATTTTTGAATAAAAATAATAGTTTAAAAAAACTAAAAAACACGCTTTTTATAGAAAACCGAACTCAAAAATAGTATATATATAGTATAGTAATACTCAAAATATATATTTTATCAAATTAGTGTATTGTCATCGGTCCTCAATAAATCTACAAAGTTTGAACGAAATCTGGCCGTTTAAAGTGAGTGGGTCAAAATCGCGCCCAAAGAAGTCGGTTACAAACAAACATACAGGTGAAGCTAATATAAAGCGTGTAAAAATGTAATATATTATATAAAATAAAGGAAAATACCAATGATAAAATGGTGAAGGTAGATTACTAAAACATCATTCGATCTTCAAAAAAGCACACCACACACAACTAGACGTCAAATTGGCATGATTCAACTATCGTGAGCAAAAATGAGACAAGTGATGCAAAATGTGGCTGATTAGCCACATTTAGACGTTTCACTCCTTAAGAACTAACCTTAATAACCCATTTAGACCTTATTATAATAATTGGAGAACACATACGTATTAAACATCAGAATAGCTTTATTGAAATGTTCAGACTACACAATTTATTCCGGTCCTTGTAAAAGTTCTAAATTGTAAAAAAGTTACAAATTGCTCGCTGGAATCGGTTCAGACTGCGTAACATTGAAGACTATTAATAAAAAATGCTAAAAAGTGGAACGAAGAAATGGGTCAAGATCATAACTGGCAGGTTAAGCAATAAAATTATCGTTTAACATACCTATTATCTGAATTTCTACAAAGAAATGTATTTATGTTTTAAATACATCAAATCCTTAGTAGGTGAACCTACCTAACCATCTGAAGATTATTTATGAATTTTATATAAGATGAAGCTCAGAAATTAAAGATTTTAACGGATTTAAACGCGATTTATTCATTATATCGCGATCGCTCGCTTCAACGTGTGCGAAACGACGCAATAATATAATGAGTAAATAGCGTTTAAAATCCGTTTAAATCCTTAATTTCTAAATGCTATACTCGCGTAAAAACAAACACTAGAAAAATACTTAGATGAAGTTCTGTTTAATATTTTTTTGCAACAGACAGATAAAGAAATCCAATGAAAAATAAGGCCGGTGCCCGGCACCGGGTGCCGCCCTTCCCAAGTTCCCACTCTAAAAAAACCATCAATACCGCACTTATTATAGTAGGTACTTAGTCGCTGGAGGAACGTAGAAATAGTAACCAGTAAGTAGAGGAATTTATAAATATTGGATATTTAAAAAAAAGTATTGTATCTCGCCGAATTGTAGTAGTCTGTAGTTCATTAGAACTGTTCAGATATATTTATTATTTAATACTAACTATCTGCCAGCGGCTTCGCCTGTGTAGTCAAAGAAAAACCGGCATATTTCCCGTTCCCGTGAGATTTCTGGGATAAAACCTATCTTATGTCCTTCCTCAGGTCTCAAGCTATCTCTACAGAGATAATTGAAGTAAATTCGTGCAGTATTTTTTGTTGAGATTAGCCCGGACATACATACAGACAAAAATTCTAAAAACTATATTTTTGCTTTGGTATCTATTGTAGAGCACGCCCCAAGTACTTATTCTTTTAAAAAATATTCAATGTACAGTTTTGACTTTCCTACGATTTTATTATAATATGTATAGATGTATGTTATCTGGGTTTTGAAAAATTATTTTAAAGCGGAAGTAGGAATGTTGTAGAAAATGTTTAGTTAGGTATTAGGTACTTTATGGTATAATATTCCTGTTCGATTAAATTTTATTCAAAATAGCTTTTTGCGCCCTCTGTGGTCACAGAGTATAAAATAAAAGAGATATGGTCCACGCAGCCACGCTGCCCTCTATAGATTGTTGAAGAAAAATTTTACTCTTATTTCCTTCATCGCGAAAATGTTTCACAATTTCGAGTTTGTACATGTGAAAAGAACGCCCTCTTTTACTTGCAGAAAGCATTTCCTCAAAGTGCTATCTGTTGTGAAAGATGTAGACCATATTTCATTGATTAATTCTGTTTCATGTTCAAGGACTTCGGGAAAATACTGAAAATATCTACAGACTTATATACTACACCTCTTTAGTAACTAGGTATTTTATAATAAAGTTCACACTATCATTAACAGGGTAAATTAATATTTATATGTTATAAATAACCAACTTACTGTACAAAAGATACTTATCGGAGTATTTCTGACCATTTTGGCAAAGTTCCAACGTCCTTATTACAGAGTTGCTCATAAAATTACGCAATTTAGCTCATATTTATTATGCAGTTTCAGTAGCACAAAATTTAAATTATAGGTAAGTATAGCTCCCTCTCCAAAATTATACTCGTATTTATTTCAATAATTTAGTAACTATGTATAAAAGCAAATGATAGAAAGGTTCGATATAACGAAAATAGGTACATAATGTATGAAAACAAAGACATATAAAGAAATAAAACAACAAAATTTATTTACAAATTATATAGGATAGGATAATAATTACATCAATTAGGGAGGAACCAAATATTTTTCTGACATTCAACTCCAATCTTATATCCCTTTTATTAAGCTTATATCCATCATTGTCGACAATTTAAAGTACATTAAGCTTTCATACTTGAGTAGGTGTGTGGGCCTGCTCATAAAATATTTCTACGTGACCAGCCCCAACGCTGCGGGTCACGTGCCCTCGGCCTTGACGACAGTCTTACAGTTACTAGGATACAAGGGTACCTGTGGGTCCTTTGTCCTATCACCGCGCAGTATTCCACACACCCCGTCGTGCCCCTCCTGCACCGCGCATGTGCACAACTGACAGTGAATGTGCCAACACGTTCCAGTTTTTCATCGCTGGAAAAATCAAAAACAGTATCGAGTGCACGAAAGCTCAACAAAGCCGAAGCTCGAAATATGTGGCAATGGACTGATTCAGAATGGTAGCCAACATCGGCGTCATCAACTCTACAAATGGTAAACGTTGTTATCATATTTTGTTAGGGTTGAGTTTGCAGTGAAGATATTCATTGTTTTAAATTGTGCAGTGGAGGCGACAGCGTATATAAGTGCGGTAGCCGCGTTCGCCGTTGTGTTGCTGGTGGTTTTGCTGTTTCTTGGCAAGAAGTGGTGCTACAGTGTTACAGTTAGTCGTAAACGCTGCAATGGCATCCTCTCCGTAGACGCTAGTGTTGACACCCCAGGTCTTCCGCTTGACAATGCTCAGTTTGGTAAGTGCATTTTTAAAACATATAAATTGTTATTAAATGTATCATGTTCTATAGATGAATAGTCATATAGCACATTAAACATAGGTTTTATTGGTAAATTATTATTTGTATATACCTACCTAACGCGTAGTTTGTTATACGAAATTATTAACAACTATCTTGAGTATACTTTATGTGTTTTATTTGTAGTTCCTAACCCAAGGGCAATGTGAGCGCCATAAATGTTTAATAGAGATGGGTTTGGTTAATTCAGTTTTATAGAAGCAGTAACAGTAATTCGTAGGCAAAAGTAACTAGCTTAATTAATTAGTGTAGTGGTGGAGTTTATCTTTATAGGGAATTTTTTATTGATTGAATTTGTTCCTACGTGTGTTGTTATAGATACTTTGTCGAAAAACATCCAATTCCCCGAACGAATATTTACGTTCGAGGCTTCCGACTCCGACGAGGAGCTGCGCTTGCGCATACAACAGGTGAGATTTATGCGTAATAAAAATGGACATTTATCTAGAGTTTCCTAAGCACCCAATACCCTTTTTAATTCAAAAGACTAGATCTATCAATATACAAAAATACAAATTATCATCAATTATATCATATAACAATATAAATAAAAATTGAATTATAAGGATGAAAAGAGTTATTCTTCCTACAACAACCATTCATGTATAGTGCACACTTTAATTCCAATTTTACTGACCCAATAGTTTTATACTGCATACTCTCACGAAATATAGGTCTAATGAAAGACTTTTATAAACATTAATTTGCGTGAAAACCCATGTTGCTTAATCCACCGTTTAGTATACACATTAATATTTTGTAGTCGTTATGTTAGACTGGGGTAGAAGCCTTCAAAAATAATAAAAAGATAAAAAAAATCGCAGTCGGATGAAAACCATTAGAAAAGGAGGGGAATATGATGAAAATAAAAGGAAAAATAAATTACGGTCAATCCGAGTTCGGGAAGTGGGAGGGGGGAGCTTTTAAGAGAAAAAAATGGTTTCTCTCGATTTCCGACAAAACTACAAGTCCTACGGAAAAAAGTTCAATTGCAAAGTTGTAGGTAATTAAAAGTTCTACAACTTTTGTATTCACAATTTTTTCACATAACCTCAAACTTTAGGTGAAAAATTCAAAAAACCAAGTTTTTGGTTTTTTATTTTTATCTACTTCAACATTTATTTTTTTTCTACGAAATTTGGTGGAAACTTAGTTTATTATGTCTCAAATACACTGTAATTTATTTGATTGAAAATATTTATTTTTTCGCCTTATTTTGAATTAATTCCAAAAAAACAACCTAATTTTCAATCGAAAAGTCACCCGTCAAAATGTCAGCTTTTTTCTAAAACTTGGGGAGCCTTTTATTCATTGAAATCTCTACTTTCATATGGTGTAAAAAAAATAAACACCACCATAGTAAATGTTCTCAGGAAATGCATACAAACAGTGTGATAATGAGCTTTTACTAAATCAGGCACACTTCTCGAACTCTATATCTTCTCTTGTATCGGCTTTTCGGTAATATTTCAAAAGAAAAATAATTATCTGTTCTAAGTTTAATATTTTACAGCATATTCAAAAGCAAAATGATGTCGATAAAAACATTTCAGGTAGTTCGAGAAGTGTGCCTGATTTAGTAAAAGCTAATTTTCACACTGTTTGTATGTATTTCCTGAGAACATTTACTATGGTGGTGTTTATTTTTTTTGATACCATATGAAAGTAGAGATTTCAATGAATAAAAGACACTCCAAGTTTTTGAAAAAAGCTGATATTTTGACGGGTGACTTTTCGATTGAAAATTAGGTTGTTTTTTTGGTATTAATTCAAAATAAGGCGAAAAAATAAATATTTTCAATCAAATAAATTACAGTGTATTTGGGACATAATAAAGTAAGTTTTCACCAAATTTCGTAGAAAAACAATAAATTTTGAAGTAGATAAAAATAAAAAACCAAAAACTTGGTTTTTTGAATTTTTCACCTAAATTTTGAGGTTTTGTGAAAAAATTGTGAATACAAAAGTTGTAGAACTTTTTATTACCTACAACATTGCCATTGAACTTTCTTCCGTAGGACTTGTAGTTTTGTCGAAAATCGAGAGAGACCATTTTTTTCTCTTAAAAGCTCCCCCCTCCCACTTCCCTAACTCGGATTGACCGTAATTTATTTTTCCTTTTATTTTCATCATATCCCCCTCCTTTTGTAATGGGTTTCATCCGACTGCGATTTTTTTTTGTTTTAAAAATTATCTACTCTAGTCCATGTATAAAATATACAAACTTGACATACTTTATAATATTCACACGGAGTTAATGAATATAAGCATATTAGTATATATATTAGTATATATATTAGTATATATTAGTAGGAATAATTGAATATTTAGTATTTCAAAACGGGATCATTAGTCATCCGTGCACGTCGAGTATGCATCATCAGAGATAATAAATGAGAGATTTAGGAAAACAGCGGCCAAATATCAATGTCGATGCGGTGAAATTCCACTGCCCTGATACCGTATAAATATAGGAAAGCTTTTGTATTTCACGATTCAATTTCCGAGATATCATCGCAAAGGCACCTGTGGCTGTCGTGACTAAAGCGCCAGTAATGTTGTCGTATTGAAATTCGTAGAAACACAGTTTAGATGACTTCTAGAAATGAGACATCTTTATGTATATCGACTGAAAGATATATATTCACGATCTCTCTGTAAACATTTAGTGTTCATTCATGTTTTGTTCAGTCATAGTCGTTTATTAGTGCAATGGCGCCAGATGTGGTAAACGCGCCTTTCATTTATAAATTGTATTAATATTAGATTTGCTTGTAGTTTTGTGGACCATGTCTTATCATAATGATAAACAATTAGGTCCTTTGATTTCTTTATTATTCGTTTGTATTTATTACAGGATAAGGAGGAAGTTGAATGTCACTATGAGGAAAAGAACGAAAATCAGTCCAAAGCTGAAGTGGAGCTTATTGAAACCGCGTTGAGAGAAACTTGCAGTCTTCGGGAAACCAAGATTGATGAGATTGTGCCACAGAAGGCGGAATACATTCACACGCTCGAAGCGCAGAGCAGCGTTGATAGTGATGTTATAGCCCATAATGTAAGTCATTGAAAATAAACGTTTTTTGCGTGGAGTCGACGTAAGAAAATTTCTTACAATTATTCTGCTTCAATTTTTGTGTTATCTATTTTGAACACTTCGACTGTCCTTCTCAATAATATGATCACTTTTCAGGAAAATAGTATTCTGTATTATACGTCCTTGAATCTTGACAAGTGCATACCTATTGACCTTATCAAGCTATTATAGCAATTATCTATTCTCAGGACACTTCGCTACTATGCGGTGAGAGCGGGAGCTCATCGGAGCGGGGCTCAGTGGAGCTCACCCTGCTGTACGACGCGCCCGTGCGTAGCATGACCGTACACGTGTTGCAGGCACGCTCTTTGCCGCTCAGAACTCAGGGTCAGATACTACAGAGTCAGGTATTAGAGATGGAAATAAATTTATTGATATAATTTTATAGTATTTAAACAGTCTCTTATAACAGTAACAGTCTTTGATATTCTAAGTCAGCTTCAGAAGTGTTTAACAATTTTCTTGCCTGAATTTGATATTAATAATTTAATATTTTAGGTCCGTATCGTACTTCTTCCATTGAAAAAGCAAAAATACAAATCGAAAATTCGCAACGGAGAGAATCCGCAGTATATGGAAAGTTTCGTTCTCCACAAGATAAATCCAGGTGGGATCAATTTCCTCTTTTGTTCTGACTTCAGGGACAAAAGAATTTTGTAAATTACGTGTTGTCTTTTTACAGAGGATGTCCATGGTTTGGGTCTACGAATTCGCATATATGGTTGCGAGAGGATGCGCCGTCAGAGACTTCTGGGCGAGGCCTCTGTAAGCTTCGCAACCCTTAACTTTGAGCTGGAGAACAGCTTGTGGCTTCAACTGATGCCGCGACAGCACCACCACCATCAGACTAGCTTACAGGTAAACAATGCAGCCATTTTAGGGTGAAATGTTTTTATTGTATGTAAATATTAACAATTAAATTGGTAAAATGTTTAAACTGGGTTAAATTTTTCTAAAATGTTTCTAAATAACAGCTTACACTTGAGTGGTTTATTTAGCAATTGCGTGCTTTAAAGTAATAACAGGGTCACTTGTGCCCTGATTATAAAATGTTAAAAAGGGTTAGGGTGACTTTTTACTCATTTAAGTACTATACTTGAGATTTTTACAAAATTTTATGTAAATATGCTTTATAGACTATATTTACATTTTCATGTAACTACTTTCGATTTGTCCGAAAATGATTACGCCTATCTTTATAAGATGACTCGATTAGTAAATTCGTAAAGTCGTCAGAGTAAATTCGTACAAATTGTTTCCATTGACTTATCGCATAATTTTCACAAATCGATGTTTCAAGCACCTCGCGCAAGATATAACTACAAAGAATACAACTCATTGAACATTTCTAGCTGCCAAAACTGGATCCAAATCAGTCCATAACGGGTGTACTAGCCAGTCCATCGTCCATAACCACTGTGATGAGTCCAGCCAATAATGGCGAGGCGTGTAGCCTGGCGCGGTCTGACTCAGCGTCTTCCTGCTGCAGTACACGATCTGCTCCAGAACTGCTATTGGGCCTGCAGTATAATCCTACTACGGGACATCTTTCGGTTGAGGTAATGTAGATGTGGTTATGCTGTTTTGAGTGTCGTATTAGTAAATGTAGTGAGTTTAATGAATAGGATTAACGTTCGAGCTTGAGATCTAAATTTTGCCAATGTTATTGTAAATATGCCTTTTTTGGATTCAAAGTATTATATGGTACTCTTAATTTTATGTGACTAGGGTACGAAAAAAAATAAAAGTTAATACTAGACGAATAATTACCATACTTATTTAAACTTAATTTTTTATATTGTCCTTATGGAATAACTTTTTCTTTACTTTACGCACTATCCCCAGAGGGTGGTCTGTTACAATAAACTTACGTATTCACGCAATTGCACGCAAGTCATGCGAATGTTATGTTTCAAGTTTTATTTATTTACAGATAATAAAAGGCACGCATTTCCGAAAACTATCACCGAACAAAGCTCCAGATACTTACGTGAAGCTGTGCCTCATCAGTTCGTTGGGAATGGAGATGGGAAGGTGCAAGTCGACCACGCGACGAGCGCAATCTAATCCGCTCTACAAAGAAGTGTTTATATTTCAGGTAAACATTATGAGAACCTAATATTTTCAAGTATTAATAAGGCTTTGTTTAAATGATATTTTATTTCCCTTTTTTGTTAACTTCGTTGCTTGGAATTTGGAAAAAAAGTTTTTAGTCTAGGTATTTTTTGGATTTTTTATGTTTCCAATTTCCATCTTTGAATAAAAAATAATGAGAATAAAAAATCGCTTAAAAGAAAAGTTGAAGAAATTTCTATTCGTCCTTGATTTATGTTAACAAATGCCAGTTCATTTCTACTACTTCCTGGAACGCAGTGTTACTTGCGTGATACCCGGGCAAACCTACGTGCTAACTGCTAATCCAGACTAAAATCTGTCTCTGGTCTTTGTATCAAATTTCGTGAATGAGTAACAAACATACATTCACGTTTACATTCGCAAACTTTTTCGTTTATAATATTTTTTAGTAGTTATATTAAATTATAATTTTCTTCGGTCGAGCCACGTTCACATCGACCGAGTTGCTTGAGCAATTGCTTTGTGAAGCTCGGTACTCTGAGAAGACCCGCTTAATGTTTCACATTTTGCTCGTCAGGTGGCGCTGTTCCAACTAAGCGAAGTAACACTGATGGTGTCTGTGTGGTGGAGACGCAGCGTGAAGCGCAACGAGATGGTCGGCTGGTTCTCGCTCGGCCACAGCTCGTCCGGCCGCGAGGAGGAGCGGCACTGGCACGAGCTGTGCGAGCGGCAGGGCGAACAGGTGGGATATGGTCAATTTGAGGGGTCTGTAGTTGCAATGAACTGCTAAATCTGTTATGACCTAAGGATAAATTCATTCAAAACTGATAGCAGAATGCTCATGATTTTAAAAATAGGACCTGTTTTCCGGTTAAACTGTAAGTAGAGTATATTATGATCTTGATGGTATATAATTTTTTAATGTTATTCATGTGATAGGTCCAACGCTGGCACGTGCTGCTAGACTCTTGACGGTCCTCGACTTAGCCCGCGGGCGACCCGACCGCGTGACTGTGAACCTTCCCCGCTACTGCGCCCTGCGCCCTGCGCCCCGCGCCCTGCGCCCCGCGCCCCGCGCCCTACGTCCCGCACCGGCCGCACTGCGGTGCTTTTACGCTGACGCTCAGCGTCGCCGGTTGCTGGGAGCTGACCTTTGGACCCGACCCGTGACGTCACCGCGCGATGACGTCACGACCGCCCTCGAACGCCATCTTTGAACCGTTCGGCGATGCTTTCGTACCATCGGCTTTGATCGTTGGTCTTTTTGTACACGATTTTCAATTAAATGTGTGCTTTTTGTATTGTAATTCGTAAAACGTTGTTGTACACGTGCACGTAATTTTTGACTGATCGGATGGGTCGATGTTGATGTTTTTGATGTACGAATGAGAGTTCGAGATATTATAATAAATGCAAATTACATTTTTTCGTATCGATGATATTTGTAGATGTTCACACTTGGGTGTATCGTGGATATTATTTAACAGTATTTAGATACGATTAAGATTTGTTTAAGAGTTTAAAAGTAAATTTTTTATGAGGTGAAGAAGACTTGGAGCGCACAACTCATGTGAGATAGGATAAATTATACGTATTTATATATGAATTATATTTATATACTATTGCCGATAACTTGCCAATAAGGTGTCTTTCGTATTTTCGTATTCAGAATGATTCTTATATATTATTACCTACTAAACAATGAAAATAAAAATAAAACTTTAGAACTTAAAAAATTCCGGTTCTTCTATTATTATCTATTATCGTTATATTAAATTAATTGTAATTATTATACTTAGCACTCTCATATTATATGTTCTAAATGATATTTTAGCAGAAAATAGAATTATTTATTTATGAAGATAATTTTTTAATGAAATTTTAAACTCAATTTATCGTTAATTGTTTATATACTTAAACGAATATTTTAAAAGAATATACACTATTTAAAAAAAATTATTTGTAAGTCAGTACTTTGTTACATTCTTCCTAACTATTATAAATAACAGAAACAGAACAAATCTCTAGAAAATGATATTTTAGATCAAAGTAGAAAGCTATTTACATACTCTTTGGTTTTATTAAAGAGGTTGACGTTGTGTAATAAAGAAAATATATATTATAATATATAATACAAATGATATAAATATATTATATTTGTGCGATGAAAACGCGTTGAACGTCTTTGTAGTTATATGTAGATGTAGGCAAATAAATAATAAGCTACAGTATATAAACGAAGTAATAATTAGATTTTGTATTACAGCATGGTAATCGTGTGTCTTATATATCACCGGTAGATATATATATGTAGATGGAAAATAGGAAATGTCTTGAAGAAGGAAATGTACCTACAGCTATAACATATTAACATAGAGCTATGAATCTGTACTAAATATAAATACGTATGAATAATCTCTATAACTATTTCTTATTCAACTCCAATATTAATCGCCTGTTTAAAAGAACTTTTTGAAATTGACAATTTTCTCCCAGTTATTTAAAATCTGAATATATAACTTTTTGAAACTTGGGTGCCAAGAGTTGCTACCAATATAATATAACAGTAGACTAATGTTAATAAGTTTTTCAGAATAAGCTAAACATTTGTACCTTTTTACTCAGTATATGAAAAGAATTAGATCCCCCTCTGAAATATTTACTATATGTCCCCTCATATTATACCTACACTGTAAGTGTGTAGTTTTATGTACCAGTAACAAGCTTATAAAATGATAACCAATCGTTTATGTTCGCTGTTATTTATTTGCCTACAGTTTAAAAATATTTTTTTACTTTATTTAAAGTGAGATTGATACCATTTTTTTATTGTGAAATTTTAATTTTAATTATTGTAACTAAGTTATTTGATTATCAATACTGATACTTGAGTGTTGTGTTATTATCTTCCTTTTGATATTATTTATAATATAAAGTTCTCGAGGAAAATATATTTTCCGCTCTTTCTATATTGTTGTTATTAGTATACTAGAAATACTCCAATATTCCATGTAAACATTTCCAAATTTCTATGAAAGAAAAAGCTAAGCTGTAGTTTCTTTTCATAGGCATGACTTAAACCGACCAATGTAACGTAAGATGTAGATTTCGTATTGTACTTATAGCACCGGCTAATATAGAGCTGTTTGGTTTTTCACTGACACATAATCCCATTGTGTAGTAACTTTTTACCATTAAGAAATTCCTACTTTGGGCGAATCGTAATGATCGGTCTTTTTTTTTTGGCGCCAATTTTTTGACTTTATCTCGGTGCCATCGCTATTACTATTACTCAACTCATTCATAGTTTTTGATATATAATCATTGTTGATTGCTTGACAGAATCTCAACGTAATAATTGCAAGAATTTAATATTACTTTAAAATTATGGCTTTTATACACATTGGCATTAGCAGCCAATATGTATAAAACCTAAACTGTTTTTGAGGTATAAGATGATTTAAATTTGCTTCCAGAAGAAAGTTTGTAATAAATTGCTCTATTCTTAAACGACGGTATATCTTTTATATCAGTACACTATAGTTTCTTAGTTTTCATTTAAATTTTGAACAGTTATTGTTCTATAAGTATTCATCAATAATCCCTGTCTCTACTGGCCCCGTATTTGCATAAGAATTGTTGTAATAAATTAGTTATATGTGAAGGGAAATGGTTACATACAAAATGTAGAGTGTTCTCTCCTGCATCGTGTTTTAAGTATTTTGAGTCACGATGCTTTTTTTCAAATCGTTTGAAATTGTTGCAAATGTTGTCATTTGTCTTTGTATCGTAAAAATGCAATTTAATGCTAAAACGTAGTTAGGTCACATGAGTAGAAAGACGGAACAGAGACTAAGCTTCAAACAACCGCGCGAATCGATTGCACTACTACAAGTACGCGGGGCATGTGTGTGTGACCGCAGGCCGCTTGTCACGTACGCAGCGATTCTGGAAAAAACCGGTTTGCGCTTGCACAGGCTGAGGACAGTCTCAGGGTTGATACGACGCACGTTGTTTGTTTTATTAGTTGCAACTTGCAAGTTTTAATATTTTAATATAAAACGTAATATTGTATTGTTAAAAATGGTTGTTTATTGTACTGTGTGTATGAATAATACTAGAAAAACTAAAAATATATCATATTTCATTTATCCCAAGTACAATAGGTGAGTAAATATTTTGATTATTACTTTTTCAAGTAAGTACCTACTTGCGTTTATTTCATTAGGTCCTTTTTTAATAAGAAGAGAATTGTACACGGTGTGTTTTTACCTTTCATTATTATTACAAGTTTAGCATTTGTAAGTATGTATGTATGTATTGTAAGTGTGTACATACCTACCTACTACAACCCAACCCACCCAGGTTGGGTTGTAGTAGGTAGTTTTGTTTAATTTGTCTTAACCAATTGTGACAACCCTACCAAAATAGGTAACAATTTTGCACGTTCTTAAGAAGCTTAGTCTCTGTTCCGTCTTTCTACTCATGTGGTTAGGTATTATAATTTATTAGGAATTTGCTCGTGAAAAACCAATATATTATGATCAAACAAAAGTATGTTGGCTAAGCAATGACTTCTTTATGAATATCCATCTATTTCTATCGATTTAATAGATAGTAAGTTTAAAAGTATTTTTGCAATAAATCTAACATCTCTTCCTAAATTCCGCCAATCGATATGTACCTACATATTTAAATTTTTAATAGAGTATTATCATTATATTTTAGTATTTTACCTCATTAATCAATTCTATTGTAGGAAACTATAGACAATTTTATGTGAGTTTTATATTTTTAACTTAAAATTAACGGATACCTTATAAGTACCTATTATGTTTTTGTTATTCATATATCGCTTTATCGACTCTTACGAATGTGTTTTTAATTGAAATAGATATATCTAGTACTTATAAATATGAATTTATATATAAATATATATCCACGCAGATGATGTCATAGTTAGGCTTGGAATGAATGAAGATTTATCTACTGATTTCAGATTTATACGGTTATCATAGTTCCCTGAAGCTTTTCCTAACACTATATAACGAGTTCATGATATTATAGCGCACACAGAAAATGTCATCAAATTGTTTTCGCTTATATAGTTAATTGTAATGCATTCAAATTAACTAATTGTATTGTAAACTGATCCGTTCTAAATAAATCACTTTATACATTTTCTTAAAATGTCGTTTCTTTTATATATTCCTGACCTCCATGTAAAATAAATACCTTCTAGGTATCAACATTACCTTGCTTTTGCTGTTTGAGTTTAAAAATTACAGCTAGCTTCTTAAAAAAAGAGACTGTAAACTCAACGATACGCTATTCCCATTTAAATAATTTAAACTAAGTACGAATTCTTCTTTCTTTCAATTAAAATAATAAATTGATAAAATTTTCTACAGATTAAAAGTGGTAGTACCAATGATCGATAAACCCTTTTTTTAAGCGGGGAAATCTTGCATAGATAACCATGGCCTCCGAGGAATGGGCCGTGGGTTATGTCGGAGTCCTACCGACCAAAACCCCACTGTGTTCCGTCCAGCCAGCCGCCTTGGCCTATATTACTTGCTCTGTGCCAGCCGCTTTAAATGACGGGGCCACAGATATTGGTAGAATTCGTCCGCAACCCTATATATATCAGCGGTATGATCGATTAACCCTACAAAACCGTGATGATAACTGCATTTACATTGAAGAGACTGAATAATTAATTAAAAGTATACACGATTGTGAACTATCATATGGCGCCAAGGCTTTACTGTAGTTATAGGTATAGTAAATAATGTACACTCATATGATGGTGCATTTACACATTCATGTTCGCTATTCGCCTTGTAACTTGACGATGCATTCAACGAAATCTTCGCATACATACCACTGTTCAAACATTTGTCTTCCCTTTGATTACGTCTGAAAAATTAGTCGCGAATCTAAAGGCGAATAGAGAGTACCAATGCATGTACTTTTTACACATGCGCATTCTTTATTCGTCTTGCTTTTCAGACGAATGTGGACAGTGGAAATATACCATCAATTCGAATGAAGAGAAGTTGTAGATAGTTTACTACTACCAGCCATCCAGACATCACGACAAGCAAAGTTTTGAAACATCTCTTCATTACGTAGATCACACACTTTTGTGGTTCCCATGTAGGTAATCTTTCAAGATCGTTCCGAAACTTTTATGCAATCATAAGTGCATGAAGGCAAAGTTATTTTTACGTTTTAGTAGTGAATGTAGTTAAAATTAAAATAAAATCTATACTAATATTATAAAGCTGAAGAAGAGTGCTACAGAAGAGTTTGTTTGTTTGATCGCGCTAAACTCAGGAACTACTGGTCCGATTTGAAAAATTATTTTGGTGTTAGATAGCTATATATCATCACGCTAAGACCAACAGGAGCGGAGCAATGCGGGTGAAACCGCGGAGCACAACTAGTAAATAAAAAAAACTAGATGTTCATAGAGATTTAAAGATAGACACGCTAATGTAATTAATATAACACGAACTATACAAATTCTGCAAAAAAAATCACTTCTAATTTACAGTTTGTTTCAGAAGAGCATAGAAGGTGAAAACACAATGAATAAAAGTTATAAGCAGTTGTTCCGCAAGTTTTGTTTAGATACTAATTTCTTAGGTCTTAAATATTTTTACTTATATAGAGATCCTCTAAGCAGGTTAGATACACTTAGAGCCCCCGCAGACCACAGACTTTTTATCGGCCGATAGTTTAGTCGGGTTGGCCTGCTAGTACGCACACCGAGCCAACTAAACAGTTCAGTCGGTTATGAGTGCGCAAACTATCCAACAGTCTGCCGACTATTTGCTAGTTTCTAACCAACTGTTGAAAAGAGTGGTCACACCGCACAATGAAAATTAATAAAACATTGTATAGAATTGTTATTATTGCTCTCATACACCGGAGGAGGAAAATTAAAAAGAGAGCCCGAGAGTATTGGGTGCATCCTATCTTTAGTGATAGATTAAAATGGAAAATTTTACACTATGCATTCCAAATTACTCCATTACCCGAAAAAATTTTCGCCTTTTATCGAATGAGCATAACTAGCTTCAACCAACTTGTCAAATACAGAGTACCTACTCTTTTAAGTCTTTCTTATAAAGTGGAGGGCGTTTTTCGACTTCCTCGATCAAAGTTACGATCGAAAATTCCGAAATAAGCGACTGAGAATTGAGCGACGCCATTTTACAAAACATGCGCGGCCGACCATTCGCTGTCAAAGCTCGGAGCGAACTGAACTATTGGCCTAGTCGGCCGACTAAAAAATCGTCGTGTTTGCGCGTGTGGTAGGGAGCCAATACTGATTATACAGTCGGCCGATAGTTTGCCGACAGTATAGTTTGAATTGAATCGGGAAGCCCATCAAACTTGTTTATCGGCCGATACCTAATCGTCATAGTGTGCGCATTTGCTTATATCTGCGTACTGATTAAGAGCCCGACCAAACTATCTGCCGATAAAAAGTCTGTGGTCTGCGGGGGCTCTTAATTTTATGTAACTCATTAGTATAAATTATATTAATATCTACATTTCAATCTATTACTCATATGAAATGTTACGTAATTTTACTGAAATTTGAAATTATTGCAAGTGGATTTCACGTAGGTACATACATAATTTCTTTTAGTATTATGCGTTCATACGTAGGTATATGGTGTCTTATAAGCTGTTATTTATTTTACAACCTATTATTTCATGGCATTATTTTTCAATCAACAGATGTTTCTGGTTCGTATCGCTGGTTTCCGTGCCATGGTTTGCATTCTTTCTAACATATCACTTGTATATGCGCTTTATGGAAACGCCCACACGCATTTCTGTGGAAAACCAATATGCATCGGCGATAAATATCTCCTATCCGTCGATCGTAATTTGTTCTCCTAATCAAGTTACAATCCGAGCGATGGAAGAATTAAACAGGACATTCGTGTAAGTTTTCATATATGATACATGTATGTAGAGTGCACTGCACTTATTCTTATTTAGGTACCTACTGGTAGGTACTCAACTTGCTGTTGCTTTATGACAAAATCCTATGCCACACCACTATTTGTATGTAATGTTTGTACGGTGATATTGTGTACAAAAGTCCTCGTGGAGTAACGCGCCCTTGTATTAAAACCTGTGATAGCAGATTTGAGATATCTACTCTTGAAACTGTCTCGCTAGTCTTTTCATTTTGAAGTCTCAAATGTCTTCGGGGATAACGAGAATATCCCAAATTGAGACTTATGGCCAAATTACCACTCTTTCCATAAATACATACCGTAAATTACATTTTTGGTTGGCTTTATCTGATCGAGAGGATCTCATACATTTTTATTTCTTTGGTCTAAATATTTTTCACTTTACAGGACTGGTCGTTCATCAATTGATTTGGAAAAAGTACTTCCACGTTTATTGGGTTATTACAGAGGAAAGATCGATCTTTATGATAACTCTGACTTTATCGAATTATCAAAGTTAATTGAATCAAATCGATATCATGTAAGTAGATAATATTTAGAATCAACAAAATATACATATAATAATATTATTACGAATAATTCAATGGTTTTTCAGATCACGCAAGTCATGGCTTTGTTGCCGCAACGTTGTGACGAGTTTCTGAAAGTTTGCGTATTTGAAAACGTTATTTATCCAAAATGTGAACGATTATTTTACCCTATTCTGACTAACTTGGGACTGTGTTGCGCATTTAATAATAATTACGAATTTAATGGAAATAAAAGGTGGCTAGAATAATAATTAAATGAAGATTTGTGACCCTAGCAAATCGCAATTTTATTTATTAGAAAAGGTATAATACTTAATAATTATTAAACAATTTTAATACAGGAATGAGAGAAAAACAGCGTTTCATATGCGAAATTTAGACAAAATTGGATTACCAGGTTCACTTATAGTTACCACTGATTATGATCCTGATAGCGCTGTAGAAGGCAGTATTGTAGACAGTGGTGCTTCAAGGGTAAGGATCCAAAATAACTCTATAACTGAAAAAAGCTCTACCAATAAAAATCGCTTTAGACCTTTTTTTCTGCATGTAATTAGAGTCAATTTATTGTAGGGTCTGTAGGTTAACGATCGTATTTTTGCGTTTTTTCTTGTTTTTAGGTAAGTGTGATACAGCCGTCCGATTTCCCAGATGTAGAAAATGCAAAGCTAGTGCCGTCAAACCTGGAATCTTTTAATTTCATCCATCCCACATACACATATCTTTCTGATGATGTCGCAGCTTTACCCTTATCCAGGTACCTAATAAGTTAACTAATTTATATTTTTAAATGATTTCCGACTTTTGTAAGACCCAACACGATAAATTAAATTGTAGAAATTTATGAATAAAAATAATACACACACTTAATAAACTTCGCTTACAACGATGAAAAGTCTCATCTTCTTTCTAATATTGGTAATCAATCGTTAATGCTTTCATGTTTTTATTATATTCTATGACACCAACAGCCGGAATTGCTACTCCCGTGACGATGTAACTGTGCGCTTTTTCCATGAATACTCCAAATCTGACTGCGACTTGCTTTGCGAAGTGGAAGAAATAGAACGCAGATGCCATTGTCTAATGATTTACGTCCCTCATGTTAAAACTAAACTGGCCTGCAACACGACTGATATCAACTGTATTATATCAGTCAAAAGTAAGTTTTTCTAACTAACTACCTAATATGTGTATATAGTTATCTACAGAAATGTTCATCTATATCTATTGCCTTTACAGCAAAATATAGCGAATGGTTCAATGAGGAAAAATGTCATTGTCCCCGGGATTGCTCGTCTTTTGAATATCGTATAGAAGCAACACTTGGAAACTTATTATCAGTGAGGCAGATTGCTCACAATATGTAGTAAGTACCTACGTTACAATAGGTAGGTACCTAATTTTGTTTCTCAAAAAAAATTAGATGGGTACCTATATTCACATAACCGGTTGTAAAAGATTGCCAGATAGATCAATCTACAAATCTATACGTATAAGCCGGGTATCCACTTAGGTTCGCCGTGGTTTGCGAACGCGCCCGCTCCGCAAACCAAACATAATGGATACGTCGTGATCGCGGAGCGCGACTGGAGCACGATCGGAGCACGGCGGAGCGCTCCGGAAGCGGTTTTTTGCGCGAACTCAAAGGGGAGCGCAGTTTGTTCGTGGACGCGAGCGTGTGTTTGTTAAGTTCGCGAACATGGAGTGGTCCGATGAAATGATGAATATATGCATTATTTCATTATTTCTTCTTCCCTTATTCATATTACCTTGCCAAAATTGAAGAGGTTGTTTGTATTCGATCACAATATAATGTATCAAAATATAAGCTGCACTTCCTACTAATTCTGGAGGCGGCATGTTTGCACCGACCGTCTGTCGTGTGTCTACTGGAGACCGGAGCGCGGAATTTAGCGCTCCGACAGGAGCACTGATGTTGCAGCCTAAGTGTGTACACTGTACACGTTCACGTTCGCGGAGCACACATTGTTCGCGATCCACGGCGAACCTAAGTGGATACCCGGCTGAAATTGATAAGTGCCACACAAAATAGTAGGTACCTATACAGTGGTCAGTTGGCCTATAAAATGATATATTTGTATTTTTTTTAATGTATTTATTATATAATAGTATACTAAATGTTTCCTGTTTGCAGCGGCTATTTAAATTTGAATAAAAGCTCGACAATTTTACATTTTTACATCCCAGGAACAGTTTATGTGAGACAAAGACAGGAGACAGTCATGTCTTTGATAACCTTATGTTGTGAGTACATAGAATAGAGCTAGCGCGCCAGAGGAATATTTTGTCTCTCCCACCCATGGGCTAGTAAGAAAGTGCGCGCACGTAGCGACGCAACTCCCCATACAATTGATGGAAGAGACAAAATAGTTGCGGAGACAAAAGTTGCTCTTGCGCGCTAGCTCTAATGTATAAAACTACCATTTTAAAAACATATCCTTATTGCCCGTATTTGACAGTTTACGTGACATTTTATTATTATCGTCTTTTATTGGACGGATAAGTTTTATCCAAGCCAACCGTACCAATCTATTTCAGCAAATCTTGGAGGCGTTTTCGGTCTATGCATGGGATGTAGTGCCGTTAGTTTGTTTGAGATATTATATTATTTGTACATTGCTATAAAAATGAGGATGCAAAATAAAAGGACACGTAGGATGCGTAAAGGTGCAGTCCATCCTTATTTCTCTTAACGTGCTAACAGGATGTAGACATAGAAAGTAAAAGTAGTAGGTAAATATTTTATTTAATATCTTAGATGAGTTTAATATTTATTAATATTGGATATATTCATGGCGTTGAAAAATGTTTACAGTTAGAATCACGTGGATTGTATTTGCATGCACTGATGCACACTCTTAAATTTATTAAAATAAATAGAAAGGAAATAATCACGATTCACGACAGTGCGACCTGAAGGAGCAACTAGTCAATCGTGGGCTAAACCTTGGAGCAAAGACTACGACTACGTACACTGTAATTTTATCATTTGTCTGGCAATAAAGTGTTCTAATGATTTAAATGTGTTTTATTTCTAAAAAGATTTCGAATACCCAAAGTCATATGTAAATGATATTCAAAAACAAAACCCATATAATTGGCAATTTATGTTAGTGGTGACCATTAAATGGGTACTGTATGTATGTACTTAAATGAAATAAAAGGGTCTCAAATTCCTAAATAGGTAATAATTAACCCCGGTGTCTCCAGTGTATGTCGCAGTTTTAGTTTAAAAAAATAGATCTGATAATTTAGATTTATTGAATTATTCGTCAGTACGGCTATTAATTATAACTAACTACTGCCCTCGGCTTTGCCTACGTGGTTCAGGTTAATGAAAAAGTGTAAATAAAACTACTTGTATCTTGTGTTGAATGGCACCCAATGTGATTAAGCCATTTTAAGAAGTGACTAGGGAAAGGAAAAGGGATTGATGCATATTAAATAAAATAAAAAACACTATTTCGGGTGTACGTAAACAAATCTATATTTTCTGTTTTATATAATATATATTTTACTACATCTGGCGGTAATATAATAAATTTATCAAATATATTGCTTCGCTAACAATTTTATTTTATTTGCAAAAATACAAAAGTATTCTAGAAAGGCGTTACAAAATCTTTTAAAAAACTACATCTCGTTACATCTAGATGTTCATATTATGCATAAATGTTTTCAACGTATGCTAAAATATAAATTGTCGTATATAAAAGGCAAATCGCACCAGTCATATTGAATTAAGCTTCAAAATACATTTAAAATAAATACTCCGCAGTCATCCGCGTTCTAACCAATAATATAATAATTAATACTTTTCGGAAACGGAGGTTATGACTTAACCTAAAATAACGACGTAAATCAATATTTGGCTTAGATTTTAATTATATCTAAGATAAAGCACATAAAATAATAATTTGGTCTAAGTTATGCGTATAGTTAAACGGTTAAGTGCCCTTAGCCTAATTATTGCCTTAACTAATTATTCAGTATTACGAAACACTCATGCCTTTCCGATGCTAAATTTCGCTAAAAAGAGCTATTAATATACCAAATGTACATAGTGAAATGTTCGATTATTATAAAAAGGGTTTATATTTATCATAAGATATAAATTTGAGCTAACAAAAGCATGAGTGAACTACACAAAGGTACTCAATACAATTCCGTCCTCCCCACGGAGCGCTCACTGGACGTATCACAAATATTCCTTAAAAATAATTTTAACACTACCAGTAATCCAATGGAACGGTAAGACATTACATCGACATTGAGCTAACTTACATTCAATATATTAATTATATATTAAGTATTATTGCTGTTAGTCTACGATTAACTAAATTTCGTTATCATAATTATTGTATTCCTGAGAGTAGACAGTAAATGGCACGAGGTTATTATGACAAGATTGACCGAGGATCATTGGATACATATTGTGCCTAGAGGTGTAAAAGAGATCTTTTACGTTTATATACAATAAATCTATTCTAGCCTCGCTAGATTAAGCACAACTCGAAACGAATCCCTGAAATGCTTCAAATAAAACTCTGTTTTATTTTTACATCACAATTATTATTAATGCAGAAATACAAATGTATCGTATAAAAATATTCTTATTTTAGGATATACAGCTCATCGAATTGACTCTAGAGGGCGTCGCCGCGCCGCTTGGGTAAAAATATTTAAATAAAAAGCAATAGTGAGCAAGTTCGCACCTCCGTAAGTGTTCGAAACGAAATAAATAGAGGGAAAGAGACGGCCGATAGACGGAGGTCCGAGAGTATAGAAAGATAGAAAAGGAGAGAATAAATAAGTCGCTTTTACGAACTAAGTTCGGTGCGGTCGCGTTTGACGCGCCGGCAACGAAGGCACTCTACCTACTTGCGTCCGGGCTCAGCCTGCTGAATACATCGAGATACTAATACATCGCTAAGATACCAATCAATTTTGCTATAGTAGAGCGGATACAATAAAAATGTCATTTTAAAGTAGATGAAAATTTTCATTAAGTTCTCTAAACTTATAAATTCAATTCTAAACTTTTTTCAATACAGAAATTTGTGGATAACAATTACATCATTAATCCGAATAACAACAAGAGTAATTTTGGACAGGTCCAGGCCACGCCTACAATTCTGCGCCAGAACAGTTATACAGTCTACTTGGTATCCCCCGGACGCTAACGCTAAGCCCAATCACCGGCAGGCGGTTACATTCCACGATTATACATCTACAGCTCCCTTACACGGGGCCGCCTATAGATCTGCGAGCGGGTCGAACAGACGGTAGGCGGCGTCTAGCTGGTCTCAGAGGCTGACCAGACTGCCGTGGTCGGGAGACGCGAGGTCTGGCGCCGCGCGGGTCTGCTGCGCGCACGGGTGCGGGTGCGGGTGCACCGGCGTCAGACCCGTGCCGCCCTCCATCAGACTGTCGAAATTGAACGGGATCCCGTTGCTTGGTGTGCTGATCTCGATGCCTGCTATCTTGTTGTTCGCTAGCGCTTTGTTGTTGTGTATCTGGAGAAATGGAAAGAAGGTTATAATTGAATTGTTTATGTAAGGTAGATAATGATTATTTAGATTCTTCAGTTAGGAAGTTAGGTAAGATATCCATTATCCATATCTCTACTAGATATCAAAATAAAACCACTATCAAGGGAATAAGTAAAGATTAAATAAATAAAGATTGACAGTACATGATCATCGTGACATATCACTTGGAATGGATGGTTATACAATATACACCCAGCAGTGACAGACCTTTCATACAAAGCCTATTCACTTTTTGACGGTTTCAAACATTATTAATCAACTTTAACTGATAATCTGTTGAACATATTGATATGTTCGAGCCGTAAAACCTATCGTTTGACTATCTCACCTGTGCGGGTGTGACAGTGAGCGGCACTTGCAGGAAGTTGGGTCTGTTGGGTCTTGCGGGCGCGTGCGCGGGCGGCGTGTCCAGCGACAGCCCCGCCGCGCTCGTCACCACCGCCGGGTTCGCCGCCGACAACATTATCCTGCAAATTTGTAGTATTATATTAGTATATGTGTAACTTTATTAATTAGTAGACTAGAAAATATAGTATAAAAAAGACGGGTTGCACTCCGGGAGTGCCGGCAGAAGTGAAAACTTGATTATTAACGTTGAGCATGTTTGATATTTTGGAATGGTATCCGTCTTACGCTTTTTCGATCAGGTCACGTGCCCTGACGCGAGTTTAAGATTTTATACCCATTATAGAAAAAGTGCTCAACGCCGCTAAAGAAGTTTTCACTTCAAAAATTGAGAAATATTCAATTTGGACCAAGTTTTTGTGAACTAGAAATATGGATGGTTGTGTGAGTAAATTTATGGTAATCATTTAGTAAAACTGTATTTATTATTAGAATGGAGTAGAAAAAAGTAATGAGTTAAGAGTTGTATAAAAGATAATTAGTGAAATCAGATATATTCAAGTATTAACTGGTAGAAAGATAGAATAGTAGCCTAACTACTGTAAGAATATGTTGAATTCTAATGGTGTGTATCAAGTTTAAGCGAACTATATAGAAATATGGATACATGGTTATGTTAATAACAATGCAGCGTCTTTCCAAACTATACAAGGCCAGTACGCAACGGTGTGAAACTAATCACGTATAGTTTGGAAATAACTTTTTCACAAAGTTCTTCCAATCTATACAACAGCAGTACGCAAGTACTCGCGTATACTTTGTAGTGAAGTAAGTAAGAATAGCGCTCCAAAATATACAGCGCCAGTACGCATGCGGACTAATCGTGTATGTTTCGGAATTCGGAGTAAGCGCGGCGTCTTTCCATTGCTCGCGCTTATATTATTGTATTGCTGTTTTGAAATCTATTATTAAAATGCATGTGTATTGTGTATGTAATGTTGCGTACTGTTGTCGTATTTTTTTTTGTATCGAGGATGCTTGTGTCTTCGTTCCCGACTATACTGCACGACTTACAATTGACAATAGTGCTAAAATGTAAGAATCTAATAAGTCCAGAAGAAGACGGTTGCGAGGCGACGGCAATTTTTGTGTAGTTAAAAAAAACGAACCTAACCTAACCCATAGGTAACCCTTATATACCTATCTGTTACCTATTTATTTTTCTAAGCTCACCTAATAATATTTTTATTCCATATTTTACTGAATCAATCAAGAAGAATAAAAGTAGATAGATATAGCTTTACAAGTCTTTGATTGCCTACGCCTATTTATTATTTCGCTCAAGCGTAAGTGGTGTAGTAGGTATATTTAGTTATATTTTGCGTACTGATCGTGTATAGTTTGGAACGAAGAAGCAAGCATCCGTGTTACAAAGTATACACGATCAGTACGCAAACTTCGTGTATATTTTGTAATAATAAACTTAAAAACAGCATTACAAAGTATACACGAGCAGTTTCCTATGGTTGCGTTCTGGCTATGTATAGTTTGTAAATACGCAACAATGCAATGCTTAAAAGTTTAAAATAACATAGACGTGTAATTATATAATCTTTTATGGTAGATGACGCTAAAATTACATCATATAATAATTATAGGTCAGATTCATTAAATCAACTTTTTGCGTCATGTCTCATATCATGCCTTCCAAAATTAATATTAATGATGGTTCTCACCTTTTGTCCGGTGTCGGCGAGGTAAAGATATCATTATCTAAAGCGAGCACGGGGTCGACCGCGGGATCCATAACTTCGACCTTCACTCTGACGCCGTCCTGTGGTATTTCGGGAAGCACGTACGAGTCTTGGAAGGGCTTCACGTCGGGCGGACTGCTCGACCGCTTGTTGAGCCGGCACAGAGGTAAGTGGTTGTGCAATATCGCTTGCAACTGATCCCTATCGGAGTTTAGCTTTCTAATTTCATCCTGTAACGCTTGCTTTTTCTCTTCCAGCCTGTCAGTTTCCTCTTGGAGTTCATTTGTGTGATCGAGCCTTCGTTTTCTGCATCGAGCGGCGGCCATTTTGTTTCGTTCACGGCGTATCTTTCTGCGTTCCTCCTCTTCGGGCGATAAGTCCTGTGGGGCTTTTGTCGGTCTCCTGCCCCCCATGTTGCGTCGTTTTGGCGCGGGAAGTCCCGGACTGCTGCTGCTGTCTCCGCTCGCTGATAATGGGCCCGGCGACACATGGAGCGTCGTCGGACCCGAATCACAGTAGCCCACTGGATTCAGTATGCCTGCAAAAACAATACAGAAACGTTCAATAAACAACGTAGAACACGACGCTCGCACTGTATCGAGAGCGTTTATCAAAATAACGAGACAGATTGTAAAATAGAAAACACGTTTTGTATTTGCAATTGAAACGCGAACCGGTTTCACGTGGGATTTAGTACAATTGACATTTGTATCAACATCGAAATGACACGAGATACCCTGAGCGGAAGATTTAGAATAACTTTAGATGATGTAACAGACGTACGGTAAATAAATAAAATGTTATTGTAAATAGACGAGTTAACTATTTTGTCACAGTATAGATAGGTATGTGTATGTTGCAATCAAACGATACTTGTAACTTATTAATTGCGTTGTATCTAATAAATCTACAATATTGACTATTGACTAACCAATTAAAAAAGCTATCAGTAACCCGATCGACTGCGCATAAGTTGAGAGTTCGATTCCCATACTTGAAAAAAATATTGTATTTCGTGATTATGACTTCATTATCGATTAAATAAAAAAAATCATAATATATGTTGATTTTTCCATAAATGAAGATCGGCTTGCAATAAATCGTACTAAGAAATATTAAAGGAATAATTTCATGCTTTACAACCAAACGATGCATCGAGGAATCTGCACTTCTCTTATATGGTTATTGTCACAACCAAATATAGTATTATAAACTTATGAAGTATGCGTATTATATGTAATACACTAGCTTTCCGCCCACGTCTTCACCCGCTTTGTCTAAAACCTTCTAAATGATGTACTGAAATCTTTCTCTTGAATCACTCTATTAAAAAATCCATCAAAATCTGTTGCATTTAAAGATCTAAGCATACAGACACACAGACAGCGGATATAAACTTTATACTTTGTAGTGATTACCAACTCTATTAGGAACTCTGAAGTATATACATATATGTATTATATCATCCATACCGTAATTGGGCTGCGTGACGGACGGGGGGACGAAGCCCGCGTGGTTCGCCTGGTCACCGTGGCAGTTGTTCAGCTCGATGTAGGTCTGCTCGAAGTTGCGCAGCTGCGTGGGCGTGATGGTCGCCGTGGTGCGGGTTGGGACCCCCGACTGGAGGCCCTCGAGGTTTGCCAACTGGAAAAGAATATTCTGATGAGTACTTTGAAACATTCGTGCTGATTGGCTAATGAGTATGAACCCTTGATACGCGATAACTCAATATTGTTTGGCGGTTTAAAGGTTTACTTTAAATGTGTCTAAATGATAAAAAGAACGAAGGGCTGATACGATTATGTGCATTGGGAGCATCAAAAAGCATTATTACAGATTTATGATTTGGACCTGACGATAAAGAAAAAGTTAACATTCCGATTTTTTTAGTTACGGAGTGTTATAGTAAAATTACTATTTATATACACCTATTCAACATTAGCTATTGTGTTCTAGATATCGATTAAAACTTGCAAATCAACAAGTCAATAAACGAACATATAAAAATGTCTTGCGCATTACACAATCTTTGGTAATTAAACACATCCTTAGAGAACTACAAATTAATTTCAATTTATTTCATAAGATATTTTTAAACATGCTGATAGTATACCAATCGCCATATTATTATGCAATGTTTGTTGTATTGTAAAATTGCTTTAGCTTCCACATTCCAATGGTACTTTTATCAACAAAACATACATGCAATATATATAAAACAATAACATACTTGATAAAGTAAACATAAATAACTATTTAACCAATATCAATTATTACAAGATTATCTCTTGGAAGTAATAATTTTGATAAAAAATTATTCGTATTTAACAGAATAAAAAACCTGCCGCTCGTGCGCATTTAAATGATTATGATTTATGACATTCCTATTTAACTATGTAGTTAGCAGTGTTAGCACTACAATTAATACTAATACCTATAGATCATAATTTTAAAATTTTATTCCGTTTTTCGTGCGTATATTTAGACATTAGCTTTATGTTGGCCGAGGGTGTTTCAATATGTTGGTACATTTTGAAAGCAAACTCATAAATCTTTCACCTATACGTCATTTGAATACGAAACATAAACATCGCATCGGAGCTAATTTTGTTTATATATCTTTTATATAAATTGTATTTACATTTAACGCTTAGACTCTTGCACTTATAGATCAATTTTAAAGAGGTAGAACCGACAGATATAGTTGAAAGATCGACTTCGCAACGTGCGAAATTGCCGAGTAAATTGGTGACCTACTTTTATAGTCAGTAGGAGGATCTAGGTATATCTGCGGCTTATTCATTGGTAAATTAGATGGATGATTCGGTTGCACCGGCAACGTGAGCCGTAGCCCGTACCTGTTGGCACCACAGCTCGGTGGCCAGGATGTTGGCGAACTCCAGCGGATCAATGTTCTGCATCTTCGCGGTGCTAACTCAACCACGTTTAAAATTAGACGCTTACTCTATTGTGTTGCGCTTTTTGCGACGCGACACCTTCGAGCGGTTCGTGTTTGTTAGTCGATTTATTCGTTATAATCCGCCCTCGCGAATATTAAAGATGGTGCACTATGTAGATTTTTTAGTTTAACGGTGCGAAAGAAAAGGGGTTCGTTTAGTTAGGGGCGGATCGGTATCGTTACTTGTTGCGATATATCGCAATGCAATTCGTGCGCGGGAGTGCGGGTCGTTCGTTCGTTGCGCGCGTGCGGCGTACGGCGGCCGGCCGCGGCGGATCGCGCGCTACTGCCTCGGCTCCCGCCGCCCTCGCCAGAACTCTTCGCCCACGAGCGACGTCGAATCATATATTTATAGAACACTCCTCTAACTCCGGAAATATTTCGCATCATTTCGCATCACACGCGGCTCTGCCGGTGCGAGTTATCAAAGATAACGAAGCGAAAACAAAACATCAACTAGATAACGACGCGACGCTTCCTGCTTTCGAGTGACATTATACTGAGCATATTGGCACCTGAGTCATCCATATGAATTTGTATATTTTTGTTATAAACCTATCAGTTATACGATAAAAAGAAATAAGCTTATTAATTATATTGTTTGCGATAAAATTTTGAATCGAATCAAAGTAGGCGGGAGGCACGGCCGGACCTTGGGGCAAGGCCGTTCTTTTTCATCGTGGGCGGCAAAATTTTGATAATGAGCCATAAAAGGTTATGTAGGTATATAGGCAATCACCAAAATTGGAAACACAATTAAGATGCTTATTTAAATGATTTAAATCATATCGATTTTGCATTATTATTTATTAAACTGTTAAAGGTTGGTAGATTCAAATGGTGACCCGTCACGTATTTAAAAAAATCTACTTGAATCAACATCATCTCGTACTAAAAATATTAAAAATGTTGATCTATAACAAATGTAACAGGACAAAGCTGACGAGCGCTCCGGAAGACGCGCACTCCGGCCAATTACTACAATTGCTTAAATGAATTTCGTCTGCGCAAGCGCAGGCTCGGGCCGTGCGTTAATTGGTCACGGTGCTTACCTAGCAATTACCTAAACTTTGTTTAACGATGTACATTCCTTATGGCTGGTTCACACTTTGATTAGTGCGAGTGCAGGTGATGAGTGCGAGTGCAGGTGTGTAGTGCGAGTAGTGTCCAATTGACTGCGAGTGCAGGTGATTAGTGCGAGTGCAGGTGTGTAGTGCGAGTAGTGTCCAATTGACTGCGAGTGCAGGTGATTAGTGCGAGTGCAGGCACGCTGCGAGTGAGGGGGAAGGGAGGGCGCGCGGGACGTGGCTACTCGCAGTCCACTCGCAAAAAAATAGAACACGCTTCTATTCACTTTACTACACAGCCTACTAAACACTCGCACTAAACAGTCGCTGTCCACACGTAGTACTACTCATCACCTGCACTCGCACTAATCAAAGTGTGAACCAGCCATTATGATTATTTCTTAAATCAGTTTCTTTTATCGTCTTATATAAACCTCTAATCAATTATTACGAGGGCATTCACTTTAGGAAAATTTTTATCACGGATCCGACTGAGATATCGTAAAACATGGTACGCATTCATGCATTTGACGTGATACAGTTTACTCGAAGGATGTGGCAGACGCACCTACGTTCAAACGGCACTTCGCCGGTGGTTTTGAAGCGGCAATATTGTTATCGCACCGCGTGGCCCATGAGATCACCGCTAAATCTAGTTGTGACGTACCTTGAGCCACAAGTAGGCGATGTTGACAGAGGCGTCGATTTCATTGCATTAAAACTAATTATGCCGCACATATAATTGCTACCTTTATCAGGCCTCCGTCACTCGCTCAAGGTCGCGCTATAAGTGCCTACCGCACAGTAGGTCGGTACCGACCCAAGCGGCAGTTGGTTGGCACACGCGAGACTGCGCACCCGCGTCACGTTTCCCGCGCTCGCTACCAAGATGCCCGGTTATTGCGACACATTTCATAAAATTAAAGCACATATAATTTTTATCTGTATTGGTCTTGTGGCCGCAGATTCACCCGAATGAACCCTCTGCCCGTGAACCCGTAAATCTCAGCCATATAGTCAGCAGCCCCCGAGCCACGCAGTAACAAAGAAACTCACAAACCTACCAGGCTACTTTTTATCCAAAAGACACATATAGCGGGTCCACGCGGGTGAAACCGAAGGAAACAACTACTATCAATAAGATTTCATTTTTTTATTGTATAATGTAACAAATATAAATAACAATAAAAAATTAAGTGTTTCAGCAACTCTGTGTTTAATTTACGCGCTCGGTACAACCCTAAAGTTTTCGTTTGATGACGCAATCACGCGGCGTGCGCGGGAAACTCGCTTCTCGGTGCGTGTTCGTAGAGTACATTTCTTACTGCAGCCGAGTTGCGGCGCATTTTGTAGGTAAATATAGCGTAGGTATTTTAGCTTTTGTATGGGAGTGATGTATCTGTTACGAAGTAACTATTCTCTAATCTGTGCCTTTATCTTTAACCAAATGAGAAATCACGTACCGCGTAAAATCTCGAAACTTCCAACCATTATCATGTACTAGTGCATGTCAAGCGTAAGCCGTAGCAAAAAATAATAATATGTAGTTAAAAAAAACTAAAAAACACGCTTTTAGTTCGGTTTTCTATAAAACGCGTGTTTTTTATTTTTTTTTTTAACTATTATTTATTTTATCAAATAAGTGTATTGTCATCGGTCCTAAATAAATCTACAAAGTTTGAACGAAATCTGGCCGTTTAAAGTGGGTCAAAATCGCGCCCAAAGAAGTCGGTTACAAACATACAGGTGAAGCTAATATAAAGCGTGTAATAAATTTGAGACAAAGCATTATAATGCGTAATAGTGTATAGTAGAGCTGAAGGGTGGAATCAATATGTCGTAAACGATGAGCTAATATTTGCGGTATTTGATACACATATGCGAGCGTGTACCGCCTATCAGAGATAAGACCGGTCCGTTAACTGCACGTGTGCTTTGAGCTCACCCATGTATCAGAAATCAGAATCGGTTTGAACTCTACATTAGCACAAATTCGTTAAGATACGTAGGTTCTTGGTTATAGAAACAATGGAAACTATCACTTGAATACATCTATAAATATAAACAGATAGTAGGTATAGTGCTCACTATACAGAGTACCTAGTATAAACTACACATTATGATCAATAACTTTTTTTTAAACCAAATTTATCTTGAAAAATAACGATAAAATATTAAAGTAAATCCTATTTATAATACCATTAATTTGAATTTTCCTCAATACAAGTCTTATTTTACTCGCTCGCAAGTACTGTCACCGTTTTATTTAGCTACGTATCATGTACCGTGCGTTCCGAGAAGCCAATTGCATCTCGATTGTTCCAAAACAAAATCCAAGCTCACATAATAATATTATGTATAAGTACATTCGAATTTATGAATGTTGATAATGTTATAAATCAAATCCAAATGCTAGAAGTAAATAACATTATCACAATACAAGAACATAACAATGACGAAATGCAGTACGATTTACGATTGTCAATAGTTATTATAAAAAAACAAAATTGTAATACAAATAAGTAATAAATTAAGCAAATAATTAGAACGCAATTAGAGGGAGGGCCCCGCAGTGTTTTCATGTGATGTTTTGAACACCAATATAATGTGTACTTGTTATCATGCCGGCTGCGTCGCGTACTATATTATAGCAAGCACGTGGTGCCCGCGTGATCAGACAGGTGGGCACGCCCACTGGACAATTCGGACTTTTAGGAAACAAAAAATAAGTTCAAAGAATTGCTTTACATAAGGAAAACACGTCCGCAGATATATCATTAGTTGTGATGCTGGTGTGGCACGGCAACATTCAAGTAGCAAGAATGTTTGGAAACATAAAAACAAAGAAGACTGCAATGCAGTTTTTTAATCCCTACATAATTAAAGAGTAAAGAAAAAAAGCATCAGTCTGCATTTGAAGAACTATAAACATATTAAATAACACACGGTAAATTGAAAAGGCGTATTTGTTGTGGCCATTGTTAGTCCAAAGATAAGGTGACGTTTTATCTAGACGGAAAAGTTTATTGTTCGAAACATGGAACTGTCGAATTTATCGCTTGTACTGCGTTAGTTACAAGCGACGAATATCTCAAGGCTTTTCCTTAGAAAATTTACAACAGCTCTGTCTTCCGTGAAAACGAGAAACAAGGCCAACGACCGTGTTCACCATAAAGTATGTAAATTTCCGAAAACAAATACGGAAAGGTGTGAAACACCTCCTGTGGCGAGGTAAACATTCAATCAAGTCTAACGAACCCGGGAAGGATTGAATACAAAAGAAAACTGCATCGATCTAAAACTTTTGGAACTGAAAATTATTTCAAGTCTAATTAATCCGAAGGTATTTTGAGAAATTTAACATATTATGGTACCTATCATGGCGTACAATTTAGTTAGATTTTTACCAAACATTATACGTAGTAGGTACATTCCACTATTCCTGGTAGGTTCTGTCTTTAGATGTCAATGGTCATATTGGAACTACCTATATTCGACCTTTGTTCAATACGCGTTTCTGCGCAGTGGCTGGGGAGCTCATTAACAGAGAGCTAATTGCTAACACTTTTAACATTGCTCGAATTGTGAAACAAAACATTCCATTATTTTTATCTAAAGAACGAGGTATCTTCATAAAGTAAGTAGGTAGTTGTTTTGTTCCTTCCACTTTGTTCTAGATATTTGAATCTAAAAGGAAAGGCGTCAAGGCCACTGTTAATTCAGTCATGGCTAAGGAGTCATTAACAGCTAACAAGGCTTGTCCATTAGGGTTTTTCATTACAAAATTATACAAAATTGTCTGCCTTTGTTATCTCACATCTAACTAACAATTGAGCGTGTACAAAGGAATGAAAAAATGAAAAAAATGAAAATGAAAAATTATTTATTTCAGCAAAAACACAGTATGTAACAAAACAAAATTTAACAACATCATATTTTGCTGTCACTTATTATACAATATAATTATTAACTGTAGCTCCCACACTAAGAGAACTTGTGTCGTGGGAGCTGGTACGATTATAAAGAATGGATTTGCTCGTGGTACCGTAATTGTTGATTAAAAAAGATTTAAAATAACTAATTTAAATATAAATCTGTTTAAATATGAATCTGTTTGAAAATAATGCCTACAAATCAGTATGCGCAAATGGTGCTCGTGTACTAATCCCTACATTAAATGTACTGTTAATGTAAAGCATACGACACATGCAAGCAGTGTGTGGCGCCTGTAGCGACGGAGTGGCGCGACATTGACCGCCACCAAGCGAATAATAAATCGACTGCTGGCACCGAGCCAACAGCCCTTCCTTTACCTTTGTTGCAAACTGCATCCTACTGCACGTCCATAACGGAAAGTGAACAAATTTGCGAGATATTGATTCAAGATAGTGAATTAAGGGGAAACAATTCGTTGTTTAACTTCGTATTTGCTGAGTGCATTGTACATTTTCAGATGAGCGGCATGCGGATGCCATTCGGAGTATTTTATGAAAAAAGTTAAATACTATAAAATCTAGTCTTCGTCTAGATTTAAAACGACATTTATTGTTAATCTTGTCTAGTTAATAGCAATTGATTTGTTCGACAGATTGTTTGTAAACACTCAGTTCAAATAAGTACCTACCTAGTAGTTACGATTAAACAGAATCCATTTGCATGTTCCATATAAATAATCAACGAAATAAATTAGACGTATCGGTACGAAACCATTTTAACAGTGATCGTTAATACACTAACAAGAATCGACCTTCATTTTCATGAAAACCGTAGCATAGTGCGTTTCTCGGAAAACCCGAATGAGTCACCGTCACTCTCTACCGTGGGTCACTACGAGCCGCGCATTACATTCGTCGTCGGCTCAATTCAAAAACTCGATTACGTCGAGTGATTCATGCGAACTATGAATCAGCGCACGACACTGAAAATTTCACTTATGAAAATCACTACATGGAAACCATAACACGATTTCTATTTGACATGTTGCCAGTTGCGACCTTCAAGGTCGGTGACCAGGAAGCGTTGAACGAGAAAAACTGGTAAAATGACGGAAAATGATTATTACTTAGATATCATAAACATATTTTACATACATTATTGCTACACAACATTTTATGGAATAACTGATTAGTATCATAATATGTATTTGTGTTCAAGTTTATCTAAAGCCGCAAAGTATGGCGCCATTCGGAGGACCGGATGTCGTCCGGAAATGGCGGGCATTCTTCAAGCCACTGCTCGTGCCAAACCGCGAATAAAAAAAAACTATACATTCACTGTAGGTTGTATGTAGGATAAACAATTGCGAATTAAGTTTCATGCCGTATTAAGTATTACCTTCAATCGTTACTTTGTAATAAACAAATGAATGTTCTGGGTATTTCCGAATGCATTTTATGTGTCTGGTCGAATATTGTCAACATCCAAGTTCATTTTTATTTAAAAAAAAATACGTAGTCAACAAAACAGTAGTAACGTAGGTACTTATTTCGTAACAATATCACCTACAGGCTACATCGGTAATGCAATCTAAGTTATTACAAGATATAATAATTTATACGCTTAATTTAATTAAATTTAAATGCAAATTGTAAAGGGCAAGAACAGGTTATCTCTTTCTAAGAAATGTTTTAAATCGCTATTTATTGTTCACCAACGATAAGAAACCGTTGAACAGCTGTGCGGTGTAACAAAGAATATTATACTAACGCGTTAAAACATTGTGCAAATTCTATTGTCGTTTATTATTTATGCTACTTCACATTATAATTATACATTATGTGCATTATCTCAAATTAATTATCGGGGGATTGTGTCGCAATTATTTTTACTATCTGCTAACACAATGTTAAAAGCACGTCCCTGATAAAGCATTTTGTTTTTGTGCAAAGTCCTTTATAATGCCTTTATCTAAAAATACCCTCGATAATGTTATAGTTATACATTTAAAACGGAAAAATATTCATAAACTGATATGAAAGGAAGTTATTTATTTTACCATAACCATGTTGAAAACGTACTTGTTTATCTAATACCATAGTTGTACTTTGTTATCTTATAATCTATTATTATGTATTACATATTAATGGACTTATCAATAATGTTTACAATAACGACATCAACTAGAAATCGATTTGTAAATATTTTTAAATGAATCCAAGTAGGTTATACGACCATAAACCTCAAACAAGATTTTTTACAGTAAAAAAAGATACGAATAAAATATATAATATTAAAGTAACGATGTAACTCCAGTATGTAAAAAATGTACGTAAGTTTTATAATTATACCGACAGCTTTAGTACAAAGACTCGAGTAACCCACGCACGTGTTCTTGCTTGTTTTATTTTATTTAATTTTTTAATTACGTCGCCCACATGAGCTCAAATAAGTAACACTCGAGTTACGAGGGAAAAGATCTTCATAAAATAATTTCTATTAAGACTTTAGGGTTCAGCATAACTTTTCAATTGAATAAATATAATTTCTTTGTTCATACACTATCCATAGGAGACGTCATTGTGATTAATCTTAATGTTTATACGCACGAAGTATATAATCCTCATTTCAAGGTATTCAGTAATTTGCAGTACGTACATTATGGGCAATAAAAAGTAACAAAGCACACATCATCCAGTTTACGAACGTCGCACTAAACGACAAAGGCTGCGTTTTCGGAATCGCAATGATGAATACATGCTCGGTCTCTTTGGCGGCAACTATTTCAAATTAGCAACTCTATTACAATACATAATGTAAAACAGTTACAACGTCGACGTGTAGACGTTTAAACAGACAAAGCCATTGTCTCCACAGCCGACGTTATGGTGTGGCTACACTGTTTGCTCAAGCCATCAAGCGATGCCTGTAACTTAATGGAAGACCCTTCTATAGCCGAGCTTAATTATAGACAATCAGACAAACTTTAAACTTTATTAATACCTCGTACGATAAAAGGAAACAATGAACATACGATAGAATTATGACCAAGCCCGCAGCTTTTGTCTGCGCCTCGCGGACGGGGCGTGTAGCCAAAGCCTAGACAGCATTTATGCTAATTTCTTTTCAAGAACGCCACAACCTTCCTTAGCGGGTACACAAATACTTTATTGCGTTTAATATTTTACGAGCCATTGCCGCGAACGGTCGATGACATGCAGTAATAAGGATTTCTTAAATTATCGTCCTTATTCGACGTTTTCAATTTATGTGTGCGTTATTTTCTTCACTTCATATATCATTATAACACAGAAAGACTTATCATTAAGATTTATGAGCTTTATACTATTTTTGGATAGTATAATAAAATCTTGGTTCTTAAAAAGTTGACCTAATATCATTCATATTGTTCATTTAAGTATCTGTCATATGCATCTGGCTTAGACAGCTCTTTCAGTGAAGTTTAGTTAGCATATAAGCTGCGCTCCTTAGTTCTTGGTTCTTCTTGGTCATTCTACAAACATTAGAAGAGGTTTAAAATGTTATAGGTAATTTATATCAAGTACATATTAATATAGTATCTAACATGTCGTTTACACTTCATGAAAATGTAAAATTTAGCCAAGTGATAGGAATGTAGGTTTAATAAATAATAATTATAAAGTAATAACAATTGAAATTAAACCAATCACAAAACCACCTTTAAATAACATCAGTTACAAATGGTAGTGGATAAAGCAAGGATAACAGGATTTTCCGTGCTATAAATTAGGTTGATAATATAAGCACAATAAAACTATTAACTCGACACGTCCGTTTTCATTAATATTAGGTAGGTACTTTAGTATTTTGTGCTTTGTTCTTATGTGGACTTTGATTAGAATGACTAGGTAGAGGAAATATATGTGAGTATGTACACTGTTTTTATTTATGAAGGTTTTTTATTTATACAAAGGTAAATATTTTCCCAAATAAATAAGACAACATTATTCGTTCCCACACTAAATGAATTCCTAGAACAGAACCAAAAGTCTGATGCTTAAAAATATCAAGTCGGTACTGGTAGTATGCACAAACTGTGGAAAATAAGTAAATAACTAAAGGACATGGAACGTTATCAACTTATCAGGTGCTGATAGCAGCGACCAAAAGGTCTGCTAATACTCCGCACCAGCTTATCGGTTTCCACGAAATCATCGACAAACACCTAAACACATGCCTTTATTGCGAAATACATAGTAACTAGTGCGTTAGGAAAGCATGGACAGTCGCATGGAAAAAAAAATTGTATGCCTAAGATAATTTATTTTATTTCCAAATAAGATATATCACTGACTTTCTCCGATATTTAGTGGTATGGAATAACAATGAAATAGACCTAATTTAAAATAAATAAGCCAACATCGTTTTATTGCAAAAACGGAGCATACGGAAAATTCGTCTCTAGAAATCTACATGACTTGCATAAACAAAACGTGATTTAACTTTTCCCATTGAGAATTTTTCTTTGCACGAGGATAAAGTCACATAATCACGTATACTCTACTCATTAAGAAACTATGACGTATGTCCCTTTTCATTAAAATGCAAGGGTATTGCCAGACCTTTTTTAGTCTATAGCATTAATTGGAAATTGTACTCTTTGTTTACATTTGGAATATGCGATCTTAATCTTATTAATTCACAAAATTTAAAGAGGCAGATAATTAAGATTTAGGAACCTAATTACTCAAACATGTTTTCCAATTGGTAATTGGGCAATATAAGCCCAACAGTTTGTAAAATGTAACGCGACAGAAACATTAAATTATTTCTTCGCATTACATATTATAAAGGGCACAGGTATTCTGTTGTCATTGGCTCAACGCCCAAGGATTTGTAGACTGTGAATTGTAAATATAAAAGGTACGATAAATAATCTTTGAGATACTATCAGAAGTTGTAAGTTTGAGATACTTTCTAAGTATCCCATACAAGCACCTGTATATGTTTGCGGAAGATACATAAGTTAATTGAAACGGAAGGCATATAAAGAATAAACACTTTTCTGTTTAAGTGTAAATAGGTATACAAGTAATGAGCATTCCCTTATTTGAGTGATGTGGGTTTTTCCCTTCATTATAAAATATTGGAAACGTAGTTACATTCCCATTAAATATAACATTAACTTGCATTTTTTTCATTTAATTTCCAGTTAATTTTTTTAACAATTACTTATGTAGGTATGTATCTTAAAATTCAGTTAGGTAATTTCTTGGTACAATTATTCATTTTTCGATGGGGTAACAAATAACAATATTGATATAGTCAGGATGGACTCAAAGAGAATACAAATATCTACGTATGGACTTTTCATTCAAACTAAACGCTTGTTGCATACATACCTACTATCTTATCAGTCTGATTATCTTTCCATGTCCTAGATATTTAAAATATCTGTTAGTTGACGGATCACGATCCGATTTAATGCTAAACAAAATAAAATTCATAACTTAAAAGATTTAGCGAAAAATTTAATTTTAAATCCAAGACATCCTTTGAATATACATCTTAGTACGACGAACCTGATAATGAGGTACGAGGTAGCTATTTGTGAGATAAGAAGTCGGTCATTAGCAAGTGTGGATAACAAATATACACTAATGACATAACTAGAAGTGTGCAAGTCTCAGTAGGTACGATGATGCAAATAATCTCGATTATGGCAAGGTTGACGTCGGTCGGCTGAGGGTTCGTTCAACTGACCGCGAACGATGACACGGGGCGCGCGCGCAACGTCGCGCCGACACATGCGCGGCGCAGACAACAGCCTTTCCGACCAACCTCGCAGCGCATTCGGGTGCAACACCTCCTGACCCCGCGTCCACATTACGTGCTCTGTGCATTGCAAGTGTCGGCGCAAGGTCAACTAGATGGTCTGACTTGCCGTCGTAAGAGGAAAATACTGATTTCCTCGGTAAACAGCCAATATAATAGAGTTTAATGACACCTCTTTATCTATCATCATAAAGTTGTTTACATAGAATTCACTCACCGAATAATAAGGACGTAAGGCAATCCAATAACATACACTTCACCACACCATAAATAAATGAAAAAATTGCAAAAGATACAAAAACTTGTTGCAACTTGATCCGACAAGCACGCACGCGTGCGCGCAACAAAAACAATCGAGTGACAGATGTCGATCGGTCCGGAAAACCCCTCGGAAAGTGCGCGTTGCAGAATGTAAATATTGCTTCGACTGGACAAAGGTTTTGTTATCTAAACCGGTGGCAGCGAGCGTGGTACACACGAGACGCGCGGTCAGCGGTATATCGTGGAGTGAGGCTCGCGCGCCGGCCCCGCCACCGTCTGATAAGCCTGGCGCGACGCCCCCCGGCGACGCCTACGCCCCACTCGGCGCCGCCGTCGGTGCATCGTAAACACTCCACCACCGACCGCCCCTCGGCACCCGGTGCCGCTACCGCCGTCGACCAGACGGGCCCCCGCGCGACGTGCACCACACCTACGCACAATTTCACAATTGCATCGTACCACTGCGCTCCTGCAAAATCAACAACTTTCGACTCCTTAAAAAGGCGTGGAAACAACGAAGCTTGCGAAACCTCGGCGGCAGCCCAGATACCGATGGAACAATGAGGCGCAACGCGAAACCTTTTTAGTATCCTCCTAATTGGGCCGCGGTACTAACAACGGACAAACAGAAATTCAATATGCAACGCGATCCGTTCACTACATAAACAGAATAATTAAATGAGTAAAGTAATATCGAGCGCAGACTAATGATAACACTGACCACCAATGATGTTAAAATTGAATTCTTATTATTGTATTATGCAAGTGTGAAGAATACAAAACATATTGCATACACACAATGAGTTTGCTATTTATTTAAGCTTTTGTTGTTTGTTTGTTTGGTCTTAGTTATTATTAAATTAACCTATGCATTAAAATTTTAAGCTATAATTATGAAAAAATAATTCTTAAGTTTTATAGAACTTATAAAAACGCAATGTGCATTACAAGTAGGGAAGGCAGACAGAGATGCATTGAGGATAACTCGGTAGGTCATAATTATAGACACGCGGTACAAAAAGTTGGCTAACATAATTCGATCTCAAACGTTTTACCTAAAAACCTTTACAATAACACATGCTATTAAAGCCGCTTGCTGTATATGAATAATAATGGTAAGCACTTTAACTAATAATTGTAACATAATCCAATAAAAAATGTTAAAAGCGGATAAAATAAAAACCAATGCCAAAGTGTGTGGGAGCTGCAAAACGATAAATTGGTTTCAACGAAGTACAGGAATAATCGTGTACTAAAGTGGTAAAATGGTTGCATTTATCAATTTACGCATTAACTTTGTCTCTGAAAAAAGAGCAATCAAAATCCGTCAGTTTTTTATACCCGCATAGTAATAATTTCATAAAACAGTAATAAATTTACAATGATTCTTCAATAAAATCTGAATTGAGCTTAAAAATGATTTAAATAACATTGACGCTCAAATGCAGTCATAAACCTTTACGAGTGCATTACTCTCTACAAACTGACAGTTCGTAAGATCCCTCGCAACAGTGCCCACATACAAGGATTTAATATAAACATTGTATTCATCACATCACAAACGACCTCATTAAATAGTATGATAATATTTCAAGAGCGAGAAGCGAAGGCCACTTTTCTGGTGATCATAAAAAATTTGAGGTCCTTTGAACCATACCACCAATGTCATATAACTCTGTCAGCCGAGAAATCTGGCGAGACGCATTAGGCCCACATAAATTACGAGATTAATCTTTTCAAATAATTTGACCTTTTCATCTGACGAGGGTTCATTAAATAATGGCGTCCGTATTGGAAGTGTGCTTATTGTGCCGTCTATCACGATTTTTGTTGAGGGATTGATCTTCACACAATACAGATTCCTAGGATGAAGTAGATAGTCGAAATTTCGACGACAATGAAATCGAGCGTTCCGGCATCCCATTATAATCTAATAATATGTCATATCTGAATAGATTAAGATTAAATTGATGCATGAAAACTTTGTTTTGTTTTTAAATGGAACCATTTGCCTCAGATACGTATGTTTTGAAAATATTCCTTGTTAATTTATTGTTGAAACGACGTGGTATTTATCAAACTCTTTAGAACACCTTTTAAATAAATGTGGCCATTGTGTTCCATAATAGGCGTACAATACTATGTAAATAGGGCACATAAATGTAGGACATGGATTTTATAACAATAATCAAATGCACGTGCACTCGATGCAAGTATGACATCCTTTAATAAGGTAGTCGAGGCGGAAATATAGAAAATGTCAGTAATCTATGGAGCCTATAAGAGTCATGTCCATAATCGGTATAAGGACTCAGCAGCTGTTGTAAATATCGGTTTCATGCTTATTATTATGACGCAATTGTTACTTTGAACAACAAAGAAATAATAAGTTACGATGGGAATTAATAATCCTTTGTTAGTGAAGTAGTAAACTGATAAGTACTGCAGATAATATTCTACAGCAGTGCTTATATAAAACTATTATTTAATTCGTATCGTAAGCATACACGTGTTTTATTTCAACCTTAACAAGGAACTTATCGAATAAATGATTGACATAAAACAACAATGTGATCAGTAAAATTTGTGGAATGTCAGTCATGTACCGTGCGATCCGAACTTATGAGTCATTCAACACCCGGTCGCTGGGGTAAGTAAAATCTTGTCTTAACGGACCTTCACAATCTCACCGATGCAATTGTTAACACAATTGCCAAATCCCGTTAAAAGTGACATGATATTTCCAAATATTTTAGCTGGCTACCATTATGCCCAAATGTAATGGCTTCATTGTATTCTATAGAGCGAGAATAGCTCTAAATAGTAGCTTGTGCTTTGGAATTGCCGCCACTTTAAACGACAAAAGGAAAGTGATAACAATTAGCAGCCTTTGTTATTTCTAAGAAACCTAATAGCTAATAAATAATGGTCCATTTGCGGCTACATTTTCAAAGATAATATTAAATAGAGAGGTAAATGGGTAAAACCCATATTAATTGTAAACGATGTAACTTAAATTAAGTGAAAACCTTAAACCTATTTGCATTACCATGTCCAATTGTCAAGTGGTACCTTCATCAGAACAAAAATAGATACATATATGGGAAAACCCGCGCCATCATCATCATCATCATGATATATTTTTAAGTTAATGCCGACAGGTTCCTGTTTTTCCGTGGAAAGAAAATAAAAATTCATATTCCTTGCTATGTAATTTGTCTGGTAGGACTTAAATTTCACTTAATCTCTGTAGAAAGTGTAAATCACTAATGCACTGACATGAAATTAAGTTTAATCAAATCATATTAATACTTAATTCCCTTGGCCTTAGGAAACATTTTCATTGTTTTAAAATGAAGATTAAACGCTATTTCATGTTACATGTTTTCTTTATATTGCAATTAATTGTTTTGTATATTAATCGAGCAATTTCAGGTTTTTCTTTTAATTTCGAAATATTATCACGAAAATTACCCTTGGTAACATTAAAGAGAAATATAACGACGTGGGAGGCGTGATTCTGACAAGCTCTGCGCAGGCGCAACAAAATGTCTGAATGACATACTGCCCGACCTGTCAAATAACAAAGCCTTAGGAAGTTGGCATCCGTCACAGGCATTATCATAGAGATTAATTATTTTGAGACTTCTTGAAATTTTTTTGTTAAATCAAGTTTGAATAAAACGAAATTTCGAAATATTTAGACGGCTCATAAATGTTTCCAATTGCAATGTTTCAATTATTTCATAAGTATAATCAATCATCTTGTCATAAATAATTATCAATTAAGTGAATTTATTTTACAGAAAGATTATTATTGTGTGTTGCTTAATGGTAAGTGTGACAACTAGATTAAAACAAATTTAGCGTGGCAGGAGAGTATAACAACCCTCTCAAAACACTGCACCTTTTTTGTAAATATTGACGTCAAACAAAAAGCCTTTGAAACATTTACCATTATCTTGTTAGAGGAATGTTCGTTACAGCCAAAGAAAGTGGAATGCTGTCAGACAATGGCCAACACTTTGTGTAATGGACCAAAATGGATAACATTGGTCAGGTTATCTCCAACGGAGGCAATAAAGAAGTCACTTTCAAATATTATTGTTTCGGCTTGTGCAACTGAAGTGACCACTTAACTTTATGGTGGCTACCAAGCAAAAGGTTGTACAAAATGTTATACATATTATGTTGCAACATTTTACTATTCAGTCTCTAAAGTCTAAACTATTCAAAAGTGATTATGACTTCGCATTGTATTAATTAGGTTTTTAAGGTACTTTGGGCCTTGGGGTGATGGCAGATGGTGGGATTATTTCACAACCACAGGTATTATTTTGCATTCCAATCAATAATTATTTGTTCTGGTCATAAACTTCTATGTAAATCTAAAGATACAAGGAGTAAGGACATAGATCTAGATAGATTTTTTGAGATATTATGTTTAACACATACCTATACGTTTTCTAAGCATATACACAAAATGTAAACAAAAGATCTAAGTAGCATGATCGTTAAATAAAATGACCCATAAGTTACGGTTAAAAGCTTTTTGATTTGACTTTTCTGTGACAGATGGGCTAGTCTCTCGTTATGGTCACGCTTCAATTTTTTTCTTTGTTCATGTTAATGTTATGGAGAAAAATGTTCAATTATACATGATTAACATTGAAGCATATTTTTAAACAGACGCACGCTATATTCATTAGCACCTACTTTTATTGCTCGCTGTAATATGTTAATTACAGTTAAAAGTTCAAAGAACTGGCATGGTGTCCTCTATCGTTTGGTAAATTGAGAGGACTTCGTTTTTCATTATCTATACACGTATTCCCAATCAATCAGTTGTTAGTAACAAATATTTATGTAGTATTATGTTGTCATGCAGATGTAGAATGTTTTGTAGTTAAAGCACTTCCGATTTCGCGACATCTTGGCACATGACTCATACTTCTGAGAAGCGTGACACACAATTTTATTATTTGTATTATCTAACCACATAGTCTGAGACGAAAAATTATAAATTCCCAGCTCTATATTATTACTTCGTTCATTGATGAGTCTTTGTAGTACTATTAAATTATTACAATGTACAAGAATATGTTGATCTGTTTTTTTAAACACATAGGAATACTGCACCACAACGATAATTTTAAACCGATAGCATAGCGTTCACATGGCTCTATACCTTTTGGGAAATTTACAATATAAGTTTCTTAAGAAAATTTATTGCAAAGTATAAATAAAACGCTTTCACTTTTATGATTCTCGCTTCAGATTCGCTAAAAGTTCTTTTTTGTTTTTAGAAGTATGCAACAAAACAATGATAATAAAATGCAAGTAGGTAGGTAGTAGGTACTTAATGAGAATATTCAAGAGTGTGATTATTATCGATCATGGCAGTTACCTGTTATAGCCATATCTTTAAGGAAAAACCGGCGAAAACGTTTTTATATTTCCTTATTAGATAATTATAAAAGGTACTATAAAACATAGTGAGACAGATCCTTAAAACAGTGTATAGTCGTTGATCTTAGTACTGTACAATTAGAACAAATTGTCCACATCCGGCTTTTATTGGTCGCAATATAACCGTTTAATAGGTGTCGGCTAACCGAACACATCTGCTCAGGCACTACTTAAACCACAATCATTTACGGGAGACAAATTGATGGGTCAGTGTTTTCATATCTTTACCATTTCTTTACAGAGATGTTTTAAGCCATGATCTTATTTTAGTATGTCTGACCTTAAACACTCCAGAAAATTCTCTCTACTTTTGAAGGTATGTAATACCATTTTTAGGTGTTGTACCATCGTAATTCGTAACTCTTCTTGTAGTATTAAAAAAAACTACATATATAAAAAAATTACGAAAAGCAGGTAAAACAAAAATTACGTCGTCAACGCCAACTATGTGGGAATTCCCAGGCGGACGTGCGTTCTTGGAAGTTAATATACGGCGCAGGAGAAATTTCACAAGCGCAATGTAGGTCAAGACAGCCGGACTTGAAGTTTTCGCCTCGGAAAGGTTAACATTGCTACCGGCGCGCCACCACCCGAGTCCGGTTTGGCTGTTGCGCAATTAATACACTCATTTATCAGATCCTAAAAGATCAGTTGTTCTAGAACAGTCCCTCCAATAAAAGCATCCATTTAATAATTATTTTCCAACTACACCAGCATCACTACGGATATAATAATAATAGTATGACGACATGTCTATCGCCTGTAGGTACTTAACCAAACATTGTACAAATAGAAACCGATAAAGATAAGATTATAATAAAACCGAAGACGTAATTTCCAACTGTGCAATGAATCCTTTAAATGCAACCAGCAAGTTGACTAAACAATTGTTGAATATTCAAAAATTTTAATGAATGCCTTGAAATTGTGCAAATCTAGAACAGTAGGAACTTGATATTTAAGTATGAAATTATGATGTAACAAACTTAACTTATTTTGTAACAATTCTTCAAAGTATTGAAGGAAATTTAGATATGTACTATGTACTTGAGATACTAAAAGCTTAAAGGCTTTTAGTCAATTAGTATAAGTTTCCTTATGCTGTTAGACCGGGAGATACTGACAGAAAATTTCGAGTCATTTGTAACAGGATGGCGGTTCTACAGGGGTCTTAGTACGCAATGACAAAAAGAAAAACGATGGTGTGAACGCTGGTACCGGCGGCTTAGTCGCGTGGGCGTTAGTCGAACTCGTTGGAAAAATAGCGAAGTCAAACGATTTGTAACACAAAAATTTTAAAATTTACCGATAGCCCATAAAAAAGAAGTAGGCGGTAGTGTCATGCCATACTTTTCCGGTGTGACTTACAGCCCGCCATACCGACGCGAATGTGTTGATTTAAAAAAAACAATTCAACCATTTGTACCAGGCTAACTTTTGCACAGGTAACCATCGTCGTGCAGCCATTTACGAAAATCGCCATGCCATACTTTTCGGACGATTCCAAATGGTCGCCATACCGCCGGAAATCTGCAAATTATTTTTTTCGCCGAACCATTTGTAACACCCTAATTTTTTTTTTCAACAACTCCTGAATGATTATAAATAGAAGTGTGATAATGTGGGAGGTGGCGAATGTGTATAAGATTTTTTTTTATTGTATGATTTTATTCGTATTTTGAACGATTTGTAACAGTATGGCATTAATCTTTCCTATAAGTTTGAGGTTCAACAAATATAAATACAAAATTTCAAAGATCTAGGTGGTAGAAATCTTCACTTCTATAAATTAATAATAAATTTATTTATGAAGTATGGCAGCACTTTTTCCCCCTACAAGAAGTATGGCAAATATAATAATGGTCACATTTTATCAAATACTCTCCAAAAATCTAAATGCAATACTGGTACAAAATTTTTTGTTTTTTATTACAAATTTTTGCAGATTTTCGGCGGTATGGCGACCATTTGGAATCGTCCGAAAAGTATGGTATGGTGATTTTCGTAAATGGCTAGACGACGATGGTTACCTGTGCAAAAGTTAGCCTGGTACAAATGGTTGAATTGTTTTTTTTTAAATCAACACATTTGCGTCGGTATGGCGGGCTGTAAGTCACACCGGAAAAGTATGGCATGACAGTACCGCCTACTTCTTTTTTATGGGCTATCGGTAAATTCTAAAAGTTTTGTGTTACAAATCGTTTGACTTTCGCTATTTTTACGACGAGTTCGACTAACGCCCACGCGACTAAACCGCCGGTACCAGTGTTCACACCATCGTTTTTCTTTTTGTCATTGCGTACTAAGACCCCTGTAGAACCGCCATCCTGTTACAAATGACTCGAAATTTTGTGTCAGTATCTCCCGGTCTATGTATTATCATCGATATTCAGAAAACGAATCCGTGTAAGTGGAACAGCTGCCAGCGAGTTCGTGGAAATCCGTGGAGGGGGGCCTCGTGACGTCAGAGCCGCGAGTGACGTCATCCACTCGTACGATTTATGACGTTTTCAAGGACTAGTTTTTTAACGAAATCGCTATAGGACCGATCGACAAATTTGATTTTGATAATAGAATTAAAACGATATTCAATCAAACTTTAAAATTCTTGGCTAGGTAGGTACCCGGTTGCAAACTAAGGCCCTAAATTATTAACTTTAAAAAATGTTATAACAGACCTATTCTTTCAGGGGAGTATTGTACCAATAATTATTGTTGATTTATCACAACTTATATTACATTAGAATATGTTTAAAAATCTAGGCAGTTAAGAAAAACACTAAACTAGCTAAGGTAACCGGAACTGCAACTTTCCATTCGCTAACCTTGAACACCAGAATTAGTGCTAAATAAAGGCTTTAAACCGCTAGCAAAAATTTTATCACAAACTGTTATCACTTCACAAGTAGCGCCATCTATCTTAAACTGTCAATTTCGTTTCACACTATCAAAAAATACGGTATTTTCTAAATAACAAATAACAATTTTCCATAACAACGGGCTAATAAATTGGGCTTATTATAATTTCTAGAAGTCATATAGAATTAACTCCAAAATTTGCAACTGCATATTTGTGTAATAACTAGAAGAAAAAACTTATTTATTGCATTATATTTTTATAAATATCAGAGAAATAAGAGGAATATTTAAATTCAGTGTTCAGTTCATTCTTGTTAATTCAATATTGCGGAAATATTTAAAACCTGTTGGCTTGGCATTTGTATAGGTACTAAGTGCAAAGGTTAAGAAGGCAGTTGACTGTATATTTGATGCCTTGATGGGTTTAATTAATATTGCACGCCTCATAAGCGAAGCGTTGAGGTGGGTACTACTGTCACTTCGCGCAAAACATCTGATTTTTCAAACTTAAAATGTCTTTATGTATCATACATTGCACTTGTAAGATAATACATACACACACATATTAAGAAAAAACACTATTTTTAACGTTCATGATATTTTTGATGTCATTTTTGTTATTTAAACTAGTTAAAAAACAGTTTAAAAAAGTTCTGTCTTGGACGTCCGTGTGTCTGTATGTGCGGATCCTTTTTCTTGTTAACACGATAGCGACCGAAATACTTTACTAATCGAGTCTTTTTTTTTCTCTTACGCTTGAGTATGCTCAGGAATAGAACCCTTTCATTTTTCAGGGTCTGATTCGATGTGGTTTAATTGTTATTAAATAAACAAAAATAATAATTAATAAATATTTATTAAAAAAAATTATGAGGCGTGCACTTTTGGATTTTCCAAATTATTTTGCAATTATGTTTAATTTTAATTTTAAAGGTTTATAAGTTAACTCACCACTGGTTTTGCATAGTCGTCGTTCTGGTATTCAAACATGGTAGCGAACATCAGACTATCGTCTTGCTCGCCGCTAAGAAGGTGATACGGCACCAGCTGAGACATGAAGACAGTTTTCACAACAGACGTTCCAAATCAATTCACCAATACCATTAATTAAGGAACCAATAAAAAATAGTCCGAATCGTGTAAACGCACTAACTGATAAGACGATGACTCATGAGTATCCAACGCATGTGATTGTATACACGTTCGCGTAGCTAGAATGTTTTATATCAGACTGACTCAACTCTCGCGGTAGCACCTCGTTTTGTGCGATTTCAAGCGGCCAAACCGCGCACGCGCACTACTCTTCAAAACGAAAATGTAGCAAGCGACAACAATTCTAGCAATCCCACTGTTGATGCCAAAATATTCAAACTTTGATAGTTCATGATTCAAGGAATACTTTCAGAATGACAATATCTTGGAATCGTTACAATTAACTACATCTTTCTGCATGCCGTTTTGCCGAAACTTGGCAAATTTTGATGTTATCTACGAACTGAAAACGGGATATTCCCAACAAACATTAGATTTTGATTTCAAAGAAACCAAGTCTCCAGTAGTTTCGTTTCAGTGTATCATATAAACAATAATAATACGCTAACACAATTAATTTGATATGGTAATGTGGGTCATGCGACTCATCCATTTGGTACAATGAATTTATAAACATCGGACTTCATAGTATTAATGCAAAAATGTTGGCAAAAATGTATTTTCCTCAAGTGTATTATGTGTGATTATTATAAACATCAATTAATTTTAGATTGCAACAAAGAAAGTAAAACCAACAGGAGCGTGATAAGAAAAAGTCGGTTAGAGGAGCGTGGAGCCATTCAGTCTGATTAAATCGTACGATAGCCAAGTTCTTTTCAATAACAATGAGCCAACGTTTTCCACGTAACAATGCTTAGAAAGATAACATACTGTAATAACTGCATATCTTTACCAAGTAAACATCTATTTCCGATAAATGAGGAAGTAAACCCCTGTTAAATTTTTCCTCCTGCAGGCAATTTTAAAATTTACTTTAAACTGTAAATATAATTTTCATAGTAGACATTTTGGCAATAAATGCTTAATTCACTTTGACTATTTATTTGTATTATTCATCTTCAATCGTTATAGAAAACAATTTTTATACATATTCTAAAAGTCAGGAGCTCTTTTTTATGACAAATCTGATAACCTGGAAAAATTTGTTCACTTTGGACACCTTCTCAATTTGAACAATGAAGTGTTTTTTTTATTTTTATAAAATAACATCCTCATAAAACATTTCTGTCACAATTTTAAAATTATGCATCTTGTAAAAAAGTTACCAGAAGGCAGAAAGCCAAATGTATGCCAGTATCTTTCATAGCGCGTTGCTATGATGCTTCTATATGGTTCTTATGATTTTTCTGTCTGGAGATAGATAAAGTGATTTTGGCAAAAGGTCTCAAACCGTTATGGTGCATATTTGAACCACTCCAAATTTTATTAATTGAACTTTAAAACAGCCTAAAGAGTATGGAATTAGGTGAGGTTAGAAAAAAGGTATATATTGATAAGATATAAGTACCAAGTCGTGTTCAAAAAAAATAATAGTATTTCCCCACACAAATGAAAACGTGATACATACAAAATTTTGTTCACCCACTCATTCTACAGCAAAATTAGGGCTCAAGCACCACTCCCACTACAATTCCCAGAACTTGATATCTAGTTTATGGAATGTAATATCAATAACAAAACCATAGAGTATGTAAACAAAGTCAATAAGTTCAAGGGCAGCTCAGTAGACGGTCACGCGATGTACCCTCGTTTCCAGCTAGCGGTGTGATCAAAGGCGATAATAAAACGTGTACTATCCGTAACCATGGCAACCGAGTAGGAGAAATAACAAACTGATGTTGTTAGTTGGTAGGGAGTAGGGATTTTATAGCATGGGTCACGAGATATTATAAGATTATAATATATTGAGTAATACATAAAATATGATGATTCTTTGGGAATAGGTACTATGCACCACATGTTATCCAATAAATTGGTACGTGCATTGAATCTCATATCATACCTAGGTATTATGAAAATTATAACCTTAAGTTTAAACTTTTCTTGTCCCGTAAAATAAAATGAACATTGCTATGAAAAATAACTTAAATAATACACAAAAATAATATCACATAATTAATTTTGTCAATAATGCACGCGTTTAAGTACGTTAAAGAAGAAAAGTTTATGTGTTGTTTCATGAAACTTTTTCTATTTGCAATATTTCCAAATACAATTTTTTTTAGCAAAACACACATTCCCATTCACATCACATGTTCATGAGGTTTCAATCTCAGTCCTCAAAATAATATTGTAACATATAAGTATGTACATAAATATCGCAGCTATTATATTCAAAAGGAAAATTATCCTTTTGCATAATATTATCCTTGTTATTAGCCGCAAATATAAGATAGCGTTGTTTGTATAATGTTCATGTGGTTTGAGCAAGATGTTTTAATTTATTTACTAGGTGCAAAATGTTTAAATAATTAATTAACTAATTTTCATCCCGTCAGAATGTCAAGGCAACGAACATGTTTTTCGTTAATTAGTAAGTACTTAAATTGTTTAACATACAATAAAAATTAAATAATAAACACGGATGGTCTTACAACAAAACAATTTAAACACAGTCTAACTTTAAACCAGGTTTCTGTCACTTTAATAGCTGTTGTCTATGTGACATAAGTTCATAAGTGTAATAATGTCCTATAATATTTATATTTATTTATATATACATATTTAAGTACGACAAAACCAAGAGAACCCGCGCACTGTCTAAAGTTGTTTTGTGGTAAGACAGGGAATGTTTAATATGGTCACAAAATAATATATTAAAAAATTACCTAATTAATATATATATAATAATATGTACATATAAAAATGAAACCCGTTTTCCTTGGTCACGGGCCACGGCATCACGCGTGAACGGGTGGATCGATTTCGATAATTATTTTTTTATTATATTCCTTGAAGTACGAGGATGGTTTTTATGGAGAGAAAACGTAAATATGTACCACGGGCGAAGCCGGGGCGGACCGCTAGTAAGTAATAACTATGACTATTAAAATATTTTTTGTCGATTGATTGATTTATTGTTGTAAGTTTAACATCAATGTATGTATTATAATAAGCATACAGCAAACTTTTCTTCTTGATTTTACAATTTACAATGAAAAATACAACAATTGGCACGGATCCAAACACGAAGTATCGTTTTCTTTATTACTCTGACCTTGAAAAAATGATTGTAAGCTAGTGTTGGCTATAAAAACAGTCCGCTCATAAAAAACGTATGAACATTTAAAAAAAATTAAACCAAAACTATCTATTTTCAAGTATTTATATGCTTATAAAAAACAAATAATCACCAGCCAATAGGCTTAAAGCTGCGTTTAAAAATGCTGTGTGCCCTATGCGCATGCGCACGTCGCGAGTTTTCCACGAATGTGTGACGTCAGTAACCTCGGTCAATGCCTGCTTGAACACATTTTCCTGCTATTAAACTAATATGAGGCAAATTTTAAGTGCTTTTTTTCATACTGCTATTAGTCTTTCTGTGTCATAAATAAAATATTAAATAATATTACGAAAATACTGATTAAAGTGCTTATTGACAAAATCGGAGATAGATAGAGCCCAACAGTAGGAAAGTTAAATTTGATAGAGTCATCATCATTTATTTACTACTTTGGTTTCTCTTTACTGCCATTTAGGTACTGTCGACTTGCTTGCTAGCTTGTCGACTAACAAATTGCTAGATGAATAGAATACCTAAAGATAAATTAACCGTCAGGTCAATTTTTAAATCATGCCTAAGCCATGTAAAAATTAAATATTATGTACTAAAAATATTTCAATACAAAGGTGATATTGACGGTACTTAATCCATTTATTGAAAATGCAATTACATTATTAAAGAAAAATAAATGTAAACCAACTTTAGTTTGAATAACATAGTTATTACATATTCCCATATCATATTATATTATGTATTTACAACATGTACTGCACACCTGTTTCCTTTAACAAAAACATCTATTGTAATTGTTTTAAAAGTTATAATATTATCATAATACATATTTCAGTTAGTTTGATATTGTTAGGATTATGATGTAATGCTATAGGTACATATACCTTTACCAACTTAATTTTCAATAAAATGAAAAACAATATTTTATAGCATAGTTCTCACACTCGCTAGATTCCTTTTTATTGTAAGCTAGCTGTGCACTGCGGTTTTACCCGCAGTGCTCCTCTCCTGTTGGTCTTAGCGTGATGATATATAGTAAACTAGCTGTGCACTGCGGTTTTACCCGCAGTGCTCCTCTCCTGTTGGTCTTAGCGTGATGATATATAGTAAACTAGCTGTGCACTACGGTTTTACCCGCAGTGCTCCTCTCCTGTTGGTCTTAGCGTGATGATATATAGCCTATAGCCTTCCTTGATAAATGGGCCACATAACACGGAAAGAATTTTGAAAATTGAACCAGTAGTTTCTGAGATTAGCATGTTCAAACAAACAAACAAACTCTTCAGCTTTATAATATGTATTAGTATAGATATGAGATATGAGTTATTGAGTCACATTTTAACAAAAATGCAAATTTTAATAATATTTTTTGTTTTTTGAAGTGTGTGTGAATAGTGAAAATGCTTACATCATATCCAATTTTAAGAATAGAATTATTATTGTTCTTAGAATGGAAATAAATAAACCTTATCAGATAAGATATAACAGGATTTCAACAAAACATATGAGATAATAATTTTATCAACTTTTTACTGCTATATAAATATATTATATATATTACATTCACATTGTTTTAAACATAGGTAACTCAAAAATGTGAACACTCTTTATTCCCTACAAAAGGAACTAGAATGTTTTGGTTTGTCTTTTTTTTATTCTTTTCTATATTCCCTTTAAATAAGACATCAAACTAAAATATCATTAAAAGATTAGTTATTAGTTTTTAAAACTAAGCAATAGTCATTTCAAAGTTTTCGCACAACTTGCCCATAAGATCCCCGAATGCGTTTAAAATTAAATCATTATGTTGCCAACATACCTAATGAATAATGGACATATAGAATTAAGATCTTTCGAGAAAGCCAATATATAGGTCTATGTTAATGCAATAAACTTATATCTTGTTCTGTATATAAAAAAAAACTTTATTTCCTAACCATACAATCATACAATGAACAAATGATGGTCCCGTACTAGCTTATATTGTACTTTGTTTGCATAAAAATTCAATATGAACTGCTTTAACGGAGCTGTTATCTCAGAATAAAGAATTGACCTAATATTTAAGGTACTTAAGTATTTTTAGTTAATGGAGATTTAGATATAATATATATGACCCTACTTAAGTTAAATAAAGATCTTATCAAAAATTCAACATTATCAAATAAGTTGCAGCAATACAAAAACTTTAGCAAATTAATCTAAATTACAGCCTACAGGTATTATTGCGTCATATTATTGCGCGATTATAACCAAACTGCAAAACAATAAACTAAAATTAACTTTAAATTTCGAATTCATTTTAATCAAAATTTTAAAAGTTGAAGAGTTGATAATATATTCTTTTACTGAAATGACAAAAGCAAACTTCAAAATAAAATACTTTCAAACTTACCGTGAGCAGGGATCTCGATGATCGAGCTGATGATATAAATTCATTTGTTGATGATCCTTGGGATGATTGACTATCACTTGAAAAGTCTGAGTGGTTAGAATGACTGTCGCTCATTTCCAGCTTCATCGTCATAACTTCCTTAATTTCTCTTAAGTTCTTAGTACAACATCAACACAATTTACGTAATTTATAATCACTGCGTAGTAACTTTTAGCTCCTAACAATCTAAATGACAGTTCATTGATGACATAAACATCAAAATATTAAAACTCGCTGAAGAAATCACAAACGAACAAGAACACAACAATGATGAGTCATCAATGCAGTTTGTGCGATGAGTCGATGACGTCGTCGTCTCTTTGGGGATGCCCTTCTCCTGAGAATTTCTTATTGCGGCATAACAAAATGACTTATCCGCCCAAGTTTACTATGAATGTTAACACTTTTTTGTAATGCTATCCAACTTTGGCCTTAACAATTATTTTAAGGGTGATCTCATCGCCTATAAATAGAATATTAGCGTCATTTTAAACCAATGAGAGATTCTCTTCTGCATGACGTCACGTTTACTATTCGCGAAAGGCCGAGATATTGATATGAGATAGCTATAGGGTAATCTATGTGTGAGAGAGCAGGACAAGATTTAAGATAATAAGAGGAGTACATACTTTTCTATGTATTTCATTATTTTATTTAATGATATAATTAATAATCCTAACTTCTTTTCATTATGTATATAAATAAATATTGTGTCGTCGACATAATATTAAAACATAATATAAGCTCATCAATATTAAATACATGTTTAATAAAATTTCAAAACTATGTTCAGGTATGATGTAAACTATAAAGTTGAAATATAATATAAAAAAATTAATAATAATTTTCATATTGAAATGTTAATTATGGAAGACTAGAATAAAATAATTTTGTGAAATGGAACAGCACGCAATTATTTTATGCCATCTGTCACCACACACCAATGTCAATAGAATCCTAGTCAATGTCATAATATAAAAGTAGTTTTAAGGTAGGTACTTTTAATACGAAAGTTGAAACTGTAAAGCTTAGCTGTAAAGCATGTTTATGTTGTTTTACACGTATATTTCAATATATTTATAGGCAAAACATTCATCGATATCTAATAAAGGCATTCGAAAATTATTAATTTACTTTAATATAACATAAAATAATGTATAAATATAGAACATTCTAAAAAGAAGAGTAATAATTCATTAGACAATAAAACTAAGGCTATACTGTATACACTATGTCGTCTGGTAAAAAGTGTAAGCATTGTGGATCGTCTGAAATAGAAGTAGATCCTGCCCGAGGCGATGCAGTATGCACAAATTGCGGTTCTGTGTTGGAAGACAGTATAATTGTCGCCGACATAGAGTTTCAAGAAACAGCACATGGCGGAGCCTCGGTTATTGGACAATTCGTTTCAGCAGATTCTAAAGGAGGAGCATCTGGCTTTGGAAGAGGTAAGTTTTACGAATAATTTCAATTTTATATTTATGATGGCATTCTCGTCTTCATGTCGTCTTCAGTAATTGTTTTGTACAAGAATTTAATTACCTTTAAGTTAATTAAAACAAATCGGTCTAGTACTTTGAAATAAATTTTTTTAATCACTGTTTTGAGTATTATACTGTTTTTAACACTATACTGGAATGCTTTCTCATTATGAGAAAAAAATAATAAATATACTCTAAATATAATATAATAAATCTCATAAATATACTATACTCCTACATGATGGCCCACAATATATTAAAAAAAATATGAACATATTTTTAAATTATATATTTTACTGTGTAATTATTTCAGCATACAGTTCAGGCATTGGACAAGAGTCAAGAGAAGTTACAATACGTAAAGCGAGAGATGGGATCACAGCTTTAAGCCAACAGCTACGTCTCAATCCACAGTGCATTGACATAGCTTGTAACTTTTTCAAAATGGCTCTGATGCGGCATTTAACAATTGGAAGACCTGCTGCCCACACTCAGGCAGCTTGTGTGTACATGACCTGTAGAACAGAGGGAACTGCACGTATCCTTTTTTTAAATCAAACAATAAATATAATTTTTAAAATTTTTATGAATTAATAATTATAGCTTATAGTATACTTATTCCACTGTTATCTTGATGACTTTTTATATCTGATTGGTATCAATCGTAATAAGTTGATATGTATTTGAAATTATGCAATTTAACTAATATTGCTATTTGATTGTGTATATCAAGTTGAATTTAATAGGCAAATTCTAATTTTAATATGAATGAATGAATTAAGAAAAATACTTTCAAATCTTTGTTTCTCCTGCAAAAAATCTATATAATATTTAAAATTTTGATTCAAGATGTAAGTTTACAGGACATATCCTATATTATATTACAATAGAACGTCGATTATCCCAACGCTGATTAAACAAATCGCCAATTATCCAAATCCTAAGCTTAATAAAAAAAATTTACTTGTTTTGTTTTATTATAACAAGTTGTTGATATATTTCAATGTTTAAGGCCTTTTGCTAAGATGTGCCTTTAAAATTGTATTTGTTAATCTTAAAAAGAATTGTTTTATGGGTGACAGTTCGTTTTTCTTCAAATCTGATTATCCGAATCGCCCGAGGTCCCAATTAATTCAAATAATCGGCATTTTACTGTATGTATAAAAAATCTCATTTCCAGTATGAGTATTATGCTCATGTATGTTATAATACATAGATTGCTTTAATGCCTTGTGATTAAAAGTCTACAATAATTCTATTTAACCAACAGTACAGATCTTTTGATAGATATAAGTGACGCACTCCAGATATGCTGTTATCAATTAGGCCGCACTTACTTCAAGTTGTCCAGGGCCTTGTGCATCAACATTCCTCCAACTGGTGAGTAGATAATTTACTAAAAGAATATATTTGATACTATCGAAAATATTATTTAACTGGCATGCCTTTTTTGCCACACATTTAGCACATGGACTGAAGTAGGGTAAAACAAAATATTTCTATAACTTATGTATTATTCTGGTACATAAGCAACAGCATTGCTAAGTATCATCAAAATCCATTCAGTATTTTTGTGTTAAAGTATAACAAACATACATTTAACAATCCTTCAAACAAGACATATTTACTAGTAGATATTAAAGTTATTTGGACAATAGCAACCTTCTGGATATATTATATCATGTTGACTCTACTCTATGATGGCAATATTGCCATCATAATATTCTGAGTCTGATCAATAGAGAGTTTAAATATTTATAATGTTATGTGTTCAATTAAAAGGAATTCGTGAATTTTTAGATTAATTTTCCGCAAAGGTGTATTAAAAATTAAAACAATCCATAAAGCTACTAATCATTTATTGCAAATAACATTGAGTAATAATAATTAAGATCAATCTAAAATTTATAACATCTAGAGAGCTTTACAACACCCATATCACATTGTTATGGTACTTACACCAATATCTAATTAACAATATACATACATTAATTTAATATTTAACAAAATAATTTAATATTAGGGGAATGGTTGTGTCTTATGTGCTCTATAGAATTTAGTCCATAGTAAGTTTGAATATTACAAGTCCCATGCCCTACACTGAATAGAAGTTTATAGGACGTTTTTTCCTTGATTGTCAGTCATCGTTTGAACTTGCGTTGACCAATGCAGTGTTGACTGTAGGTCCATAGTAGATCAATTCTGGAATTTGACCTCCTTGCACACCAGTTCCGTTTGTACTTTCAGAAGAACAATGAAATTGGAATGTCACTGTTCCCATGTAGACCTCACTCAGGCCTTCTTGTCCAAAATAGCTTAGTTCACTGCCGTCAAGCACTGCAGATGCGGTGTATAAACATTCTGGCTCAATCTGAATTGGATGTTCGAAATACACATGGAATGTACTGCTTGAGCCATCAGAGAAGAATTTCGTATTATTCTCAGCCAATACACGCCCCAACCTCTTCAGTTCAATCTTCACGTTATAATCTGCGGCGCCATTTGATGATCCGTAAAGACCAAAGCCAACAACAAATATCCTTTTATCGACACAGAACTGAATTGAGTCACATCGTCCTCTATACCTCCATTGGTTACTTCTATAAGCACAAGACTGAAATCTGTGGCATATCTGGAAACAACAATTGTGTTAATTTTAACTGAATTTAAAATATTTTAATGTTAGTACAATTTCAACATCTCAATTAAATTATTTGTTATTATTACCTGTGACTTAAGTCCTGCTCTAGTTTTAATTGGATATGAAAGTTGTGGTTTACTAGATGCAGTAAAATGTAAGAAAATATCTATAGTTTCTTGTGGCGTCAATATTCCCAATTGTGCTGCACTATTAGCAAATTCTTCTAAAGTCATTGTTGGAAATCTTATTAAATATATGGCACTGCCCAACATGGCTCTTTTGTTTGTTGGAGTCGGTTCAATTTCACGTCTAACGCATTCAGCTTGAGCCCAAGCTAAGGCAGCCTCAAAAAGATTAATTTCTTTACAATTTAGTGTTTCTCTCGCCAATACTGATTCCAGAGTTGATACGTCAATATCAACAAACCCCTCGGAAGTGAGAGCCATTTCAGCCTAAAAATAATTTTCCATTACTTGAGGTTAGACAATTAAAACTGCAATACAATTTGTTTGAATGTTTTATTTTCATCAATTAATATTAATTACAACATCGACACATTCAGCAAATGCTATCACAACATGCAAGTATTACATATAAACAAAATGTATTGCAGTAAATCTATTTACAATTATCATATAAATTTGAACTCTTAATCTTTGACTAGATAAACACATACAGTATTTTATCAATACTTTGTGCGAATACTTATTTTCTTAAACCTAATTCACAACCAAAAAATAATGAGTATTACAATACATTAACACTTAAAAGCTCGTAACCTACAGCTAATTACAGCTGTTAATGTTTTCATTAGATAAACCATTACTGGTACATTCGAGGCTTGAAAGATTCTGACTGGATTCTGAGAGTTCCATTAGTAAGCTACTGTAAGAGGAGGACGATTGCATACCCAATGTCAGGTTTTCGGTAGATTCACATACCTGAGCGTCAATTACTTCCCAACATCGTTGCATTAATTCTGGCTCTTCAAATAATCTAGATTGGCTTAAAAGCAAACAGACATTTTTTGCTGTGAGACTAGTTTCTAAATAATTGACACATGCTCTTGCTACATGCGGTACAATGTATTTCTTTGCTACATAAAGCGTTGATAGCACCGTGTCTGCTTCCAACTGAATTTCATCACAGTATAAATACCTGTAAAATTAATTTATTTCTTACTATTTTTTGGACCAATAGTTATTGGTTATTGAGATATGTATTTTTGATGATGTTTGATCAATTTAAAATATAAATTTATAAATATTATTTGAATGTGATTAAACCAAAAATATCAAATTCAACAATTTAAAATATTTAAAAGCTTTTGTCTTATGTCTTGAAATTATCTTTTAAAATATATTTTTTTTCTTACTTGAGTAATGTGAGAAATGCTGATGGTTCTACGTCAGGTACTTCTATTTCTTTTTTACATTCGGCTAAACCTCCATAGAACATGGCATAAAATACTGAACTGCCAGTAGCCAATACATATTTGTGCGCAGGGATTGCCTGTGTGTGACCTGTAATATGCAAAACATACAAAAATTAATATTTTTGAAACACATTACTGTCATTGAGGTACATAAAAAAGTGATGGATAAATACATGAACTCCATTACACTGTTTACATTGTTTGTTTGTTGTTTTTATATTACTCACAAGTCAAATAGCTCAAGTTTATAAAAATGTACCTGGTGGCCCAACTATGAATGTGACATCAGCCATCAATTGGTTGTTAAACATAGCCGCGTTTCTCTCACGAATGGTGGCCTTCGTGGCTTGCCAGTTAGGGTCGAGTGTGGCCGTGCCTGGTGGCGGGGTTTGCAACACCGTCGGGGAAGGTGTGGAGCTCGTAGATCCACAGGGCGATGACGGCACACTGTAGCACTGGGACACCTGTGTTCCCGTCTCTCGCTGTGATATCGTGTGAGGCGGAGACAACGATAAACCGCCACCATTGTTAATATTCTCGGCTGGAAAAACACAGAGCGTCTCATTAGCCAAGTGAATAATTCAACGCTTTAGCAACGATTTATCTAGAAAACTAATAGTAGACATTCCTATAATCCTTCTATAACCAGTTTTTAATTCAACTACGTCACATAAATACGAGTCTTATGTGACCCTCACAATAAATCAATATTTGCACAGCGAATCTCACCATTCATCCAAGTATTAGTTTGTGCAACTGACAAATTATCTCTGCCCTCTCGTAATCTTTTGTCTTGTTTTGAAACTATTCTCGAACATAGATTTGACATTTTTGCCGTCTTTTAACTTAAAATTAAAACATAAACAATGCGAGACGCTAGCTTCCACTTAACTTCGTGACGTTAAGTCGCCATCTTGTTACTTGTATAACCAACAGTGTGGCCATCGTGCGTATTTTCTTTCCCTACAAGAGATTCCAAAAGTGCCACCACATAAAATTATAATATCGTTTAAAACAAAAATTTATTATATTATATGCATTCAGGGTTTTAAGTCGATCAAAATTTATTTTTTAAATTCGAATGGCATTAATGACATTGGACTTCCTAATCGTGATTGGATCACATACTACATACAACTTATTTAAAAACATTACTTAGCTTGAATATTTTGTAAAATTACTTTGACAATGCAGATGGTTAGATTAATATATATTTTGTATATTACCTACCTACAAAATATTAAAATATATTTTGTAGTTGTAGTATACGTATTAATATATGTATTTAATTATAATATATTATGTACTTAATAAATAAGCCCTGATGTTGTCTTTATTTTTATAGAACGCGTTGTTTAATATCACCCCTGGGTTTAGGTTTAAAGTTTAAACGTCTTATTTGGCAACACTGACATACTGTCAAAGTTGAAATCCTGATTCGAGCGTATACGCACTATGCGGGTAGCCGCATTGCGGGTAGCCGTCCGGCTGACCGCAAGCACAATTATGTACGTAATATTCATTTCTATGCGCACTGCGATGCGGCTACCCGCAGACCGCTCCGGTTGCTCGGAGAGCTACGTCACGAGTGGCGGCCAGCCGGACGGTTGCTATACGCACTGTGCGGTTCAGTCTGCGGCTGCCCGCAATTGAGTGAGTGTGTACACGTGGTTGCAAAATGCTTGCTCTCATCTCGTGTTTGCAAATAAGGATGCACCCAGTACTTCTTTCTTTGCTTTTCTTCTTTACGTAACGTGTGTAAATGTAGTAAATAGCTGCAACTTCTTCCATTTTCATATTTGAAATGGATTGACATGACCGCAAATCGCAACGGTTCTTCAACCACACTATGCGGGTAGCCGCATTGCGGGTAGCCGTCCGGCTGGCCGCATTCGCAACCGCATCCTGCGGTCAGCCGGACGGCTACCCGCAATGCGGCTACCCGCATAGTGCGTATGAACCCAGGTGTTCTTGATAGTGAGACCTAAGAGCGTATACGCACTATGCGGGTAGCCGCATTGCGGGTAGCCGTCCGGCTGACCGCAAGCACAATTATGTACGTAATATTCATTTCTATGCGCACTGTGCGGTCTGCGGTAGCCGCATCGCAGTGCGCATAGAGACTTGCTATGCGCCATTTTATCTCTGTAGTACTTACAGTCTAAGTACCTATGTATATACTTTAAACTAGCTGTGCCCCGCGGTTTTACCCGCATTGCTCCGCTTCTGTTGATCTTAGCGTGATGAAGCCTATAAGGCTTCCTCGATAAATGGGCTATCTAACACTGAAAAAATTTTTCAAATCGGACCAGTAGTTCCTGAGATTAGCGCCTTCAAACAAACAAACAAACTCATCAGCTTTATAATATCAGTATAGATTTAATTATATAGACTGTGCCTAAACCTTATGTTTCTCAGATGATTTAGTTTTTCAAATTGGTCCTGTACTTTCAGAGGCTAGGTATTCCATGATAACAAACAAACAATCAAGTTTGCGACCCCATGCCATTTTTTAAATATATATCCTGTACATTGTTAGGAATGTTTAGACTAGTTCTTATTATAAGAATCCCCAGTATAAGATTCTTATACTGGGGATTATGGCAAGATTAATTATTTAAAGAGAAAGTTGATTGCGAAATTATATTTTTTACTGTATGAGACTGTTATAATTGTATTATGTGAGGAGGTCTCACGCTTTCATACATAAGCTCTTTAAAGTTTAAAAATTAAAACAAAATTACCTTGTACTTGTGGTCGTATCCTCTGCACGCTAGGCCGATGTCGCGGCGCGCGCTGTGTCGGCTCTTGGCAGTTTAGCTCCGAAAACCGGCCGTCCTCGTCGATAAGACTTTCGAAAAAATCCACACTGCTATTCATTGATGACCGAGTGTACAGTGCATACCAGACTATACTGAAATTAAATATGTTTACGTATAATAATTATCGTAGACTTTCTATGGGGAGGGGTCAGTGTGGCTCTCTTTAATGAATCTACGATTAGTCATCGCGCAAATGTAGTGTTTTGTAATCAGAGGAATGCTCAATGCAGACGTGATAGTGATAAGTAGAATCAGCGAATTGTGCGTGCATTTTTTTGTCTCATTTTTTAAATGAAACATCTCTAAGCTTCTCGTCCTATCAAAAAATTAAATAACTAATAAGTATGTCACTGTTAAAAATTTTGCTGTTCAGACTCAAACTAGAACCACTTCTAACATTTCTCGTGAAGTTATTCGTGAAATCAGTACTATAGTTTCTGAGTTTATTCGTGCGTTACAGACATTCAAAAGCGTAAAATAAAAGTCTTTCCTCTTTATAATACCTATGTATAGGTGAATCAAATGTTTTATATATCGGTGGATTTGATTCGCCTTTTCGCATATACATACCTACATACTATATAAATAACATGCGAATTGAATGAACATACATTGTAAAACTTAAATCACGTTTACTTAAATTGAAATTGGAATAAACTCCAATGCTAACATTATACTTTCAGTTTTATGCAAAAATTATTAATGTAGCTTCCTTGAAATTAGAAAAGAAATTCACTTCAGTAAAGTCATTGTTAATTTGTAATAGATCTATTATAAGTAGTAATAAGAAGATTGTGTAAGAAATAATGAAAACCAAAACCAATTATAATAATATATTCCATAGAGCGCAAATATTTTTTAATTAGTCAGAAACAGTTAGTGCGTATATTCATTTGTCTTGTTTGTGTGTATGCTTAAATGTGGATAAACATAATCTATACTATACTAATACATATTAAAAAGCTGAAGAATTTGTTGGTTTGTTTGTTTAGTTGAACGCGCTAATCTCAGGATCTGCTGGCACAGAATATATTATTACAATTGTACTACGTAGGTACTAACTACTACTGCTCCGATTTGAAAAATTCTTTCGGTGTTAGATAGCCCATTTATCGAGGAAGGCTATATAGGCTGTATACTATCACGATAAGACCATCAGGAGCGGAGCCACGCGGGTGAAACCGCGGAGCACAGCTAGTAAAAAACATAAGAAGTTACTTATAGTTAAACGGTTTCCTTATTTATGTCTGACGCAACATTGTGTATTTTAAATAAATTATAATTGTTTTATATAAACGATTCTAGACGCACTAGAATCTAACCTTATAAAATACGATATTCAATATCTAGTGTTTTTAGTTTTTACTTTCAAGCGACGCGATGGCTATAATATTTCCAGATAGAATTTATGTTGAAAGTGGTTCAATTTAACCCTCAGTTAATTCGGCGTCTAAATATATGTACCTACATACTTTAATTTTTAGTGTAACTGGTAGAGTTCCAGGGATTCCTTCTTAACAAATCTGTATTTTATAAATTAAGAAAGCAATTTTAAGAATCAAGAAACTAAATTTTTGAATATCCAACCTTACAAAAAGTCTGGTGCCAAAAAAATGGCACACCCCGTACATTTTTAATCAACGCTTACTCAGCTGCAGTTATCTAAAGTGGCTTATGTAAAGTCAGCTTATGTAAAGTGGGTCACCGACCTGATGTATTGCATCTTCGACCAGATTTCATGCCGATTGTAATACACACAACAATTACAATTTACAATACAATACAAGAATAATGGGATATATTTTGATGTGCATGTGATGTTACTTTTAACAGGCACTGCTACTTGACAAGCAATTTGAGCTTTAAAGTTTATGTTTCAAAATATTAACAATATTTATTTTCTGGCATAATAATAATCTATTTTTAGAAAGCTTACAATAATTATTTCATGTAATTCAGATCGTTTTTTCAAATGCGTTTGGAACATAAAATGTAGAGATAATAATAATATAATAATATAATGTAGTAAAATTGAAAATGTAGAGATAATAGGTACGATTTTTTTGCGCGCGAGTGAAGTTTATCATTTAGCTTTTTATTAATTGATTCAAAATTACCATCTAAATTAAATCAACAAACAATAGTACCCGCTTCTGCCTTTAAAAAGACATCTAGGCCCAAAGTACCTACCAATAGGTATTTAACTTTTCACCTATGAATCAATGTCAAATGTAAAGGAGAGCGTTTCATGAATGAAGTAAAATCGATTATCGAATAAATAATATCCAAGGTTCATCCAAATACGCATGTTACTGAATTTCTGGATTTTTGATAAAATTGGTTATGCTGTTCGAGAGGTTAACCCGGTCAAACATGTATACTTTTGATTGACCTGCAGATCGTGATAAATTCGTGCCAGTAACTTGGGAAATCGAATTTTTCTTACAAATGATTATCTGATTGTTTTCCGATTTCACTTCTTATCTCCATAATATTTAAATGTTTGAATTTTTATCGCATGAAAACATATGTTATGTCTAACGAGTTATATGTAGTACGTTATTTTTATACAATGCATTTTATAATGATATGTTTATGTTAATTTGTTCGTATGTTACTTTGGCCATTTTAAGGGACATAACTGCAACGCAAATATTTATTTTTTCGATTAGACTTCTTCTAGGGGCACTTTTGAATCGTTTACGAAAGCAGTTTCTTTAGGGAAAAGGGCCGGCAAGGAACTTCAGTTTCCTATATTTATTTATTTATTTGTTTAATTGTGAACTTTAACTAGCTTACCAGTTACCGCCCGCGACTTCGTCAGCTTAGTATATAACCTAATAAATTATGTATATATTAAAACTTTCCTTTTGAATCACTCTATGTGATAAAAAAATCTCATCAAAATCTGCTTAATTTTTAAGATCTGAGCATACAGACGCTAAGGCGGACGCTATTAATTCTGGATTATTTATATTATTATTTATTTGTAATAGTAGAGTTCAGGGTACTTTGTTTTTTTACCTACTTACTGAAATAATATTTATTTTATGGCCGAGTCAATAGCAAACATACCAAATTTTAATTTTTTTATGTTGTTTTACTATATTATTTACAGCTATTTTATTTATAACGTGTCCATATACTTAGTCGAATTATTTATCTATGTAAATTTTCAGGATGGTTTAGTCGACCAAAAATATCAGAAATTGAAACAAAATATATCAACAGTTTAATCTAAGAATTAACATAATACTTTATACTATTACGACCGAGTTATCAAATTTAAATATGTTTTTCTGCTGCTCTACTTACGATTGTCCTATATTAGTAGTACCTAGTAGTAGTAGTAGTGTAGTATATTTTTTGAATTTTGAATATTACCCACTAATTTTGTTAAATTTCACTATGCACCCAAAGAAACAACACAGACACAAACTCTATTCGCTTTCTTGAAACACTGCTATCAAACGACTCCCGTTCGATGCATAAGGCCAATGTGATTGAATACAGTTACATTACTTATTTATTGTATTTAATTCATTACACATACATCATACATGGAAATAGCAGGAATGTATGTGCAACTTTATCATATGGTAATCAGATAGTACAATGCCTACCTACGCCTCTTGTCATTAGAATTAAATAGACTGAATTGATTAGTATTTCAAAACACTGGACACACCTCTATATAGAGCACCTATTAGTATAATAAATCAATAACACATAAATGATCACAAACCGGTAAACGAAGAACACTAGATCCGCCTTAGTAAAGACCCAGCGCAAAAATATCTTTCCCAAAACAACAGGAAATTTGTGTGACACTGCGGTGGCCCTACCCTTCATTTCATGGTTTCGGGGAACTGTGTATTATCATATCCTTAGAGTACACTGCACAGCACAAGATCACACACTTCACGTCGACTAGAGACACAAGACTAGCACGGATTTGTTTATTGTACGGCGTTGAGTGCGCGGTTTGAAATGCGTTGGTTCGAGTGCGCCAGAGCGCCCGTCAGCTCTGCGCCACTCGAGCCACACGCTTGCGCAAGCCTCGCTGGGGATACCTGTCTCCCATACGCAGCCGATCGTGAAAGTCTGTGATGTCATTCCCTTATCAGTGCCTTATTTCAATACTTAATTATGTTACTTATTGCCTTATTGGCTGTTTGTTGTAACTCACGTTTGTGTCACCTTTTCATTAATTGTATACTCCATATTTTGATTGCAGTTTCCTATCGCGACTTTGTTTATATACGAGTCTTTTAAGTATTAATTTTAGTGTCCAACTGTTGTTGTTTATCAGTTAGATACTTGATTTATTTTGTTTCCCATTCAATTTCCACCTATGCTCTGAGATTTATTATGCACTCAGTGACTACATCATTAACATCTAATTATTATATGCAACGATTGTCTATAGGACTTTGTTTGTATATTAAATCATCGATATATGACGAATAAATTATTTCCATCCTCGTTCGTTATCAGTATTTACCTAAAAGTAATGTGCAATTCAAACGCAGATCACTTCTCTTACGTGCAATACTTGGTGACCCACATGTCAGGGCTTAATGTATGCGCTCGGATATTGATGCATTTCTACTGGCGAATATGTTATGATGTCTTTACATTGGGTACGATTGCCGTTTGCAATTCAGAGCACGCAGGTGCGAGCGATAAACAGACTATCAACATGCAGTCACTTGGCAGGATGATGCTGGTTTTGATTTTTTATTTTCCATTTACACGGGCCGATTGCTCGCTATTGGCAGTGCGTTCAGGGACAGTGTGCCCAAGTTCTAAGAGTACGTGGTATGAATTTGCTCGATAGCTTGGTGATATTTAGCCTAGGAAGCGGAACAATGCTTGCGTATTTATGTGGAACCAGATGATGAAACTTGTTTTGGTTGCCAACAGCCTGTTTAACAATGCAAGTTGTAAAGGTTAAACGTTTTCTTTTTATTTCATGTAGGTATTCTAATACCGAATAATATGATAGTTGAAAAAAACACATTGCAAGATTTTTTTTTTATATTTCTTCACCACGTTTCGTGGTAATTCTGTTGATGGGCACGATTACCAATGTTATTAATTTTAGCACAATGTCCATGGAAATTTTCAAAATGAATAACATTGAAATGCCCACATTATTGTCTGCCTCAACGATAGATTGCTCAAATCGTCTGAACTTTAAATCAATAATTTAACATAGAAGTTTGTGCGGCGGTTTGACCTTGTTAATATTGCAATAGCCACGTGAGAAAAATTTGAATGTGTTTTTATTTGAATTTTAATTCATAAACTTATATATTACATATTTATTTTTATACAACTGATTACATTTTTGGGAACAAGAATCAATGCTCAAAATTAATAGAAATATTAATAAAAATTAAATAGGACTTTCTGTTTGTTTGTGACTATACCTATTTAGGCAGATTATTATGACTCACACCAACGTTACACACTCATTACACGTTTGACGAAATATAAAGAATATATTAAATACAGTTTTCTCGTTAAAATTGATATTTATTCGTGACCATAACCTAAAAAGTTTAACAGCAGAGTAAAAGCAACCGCTGCACGGCCTTGCCTTGTGTCTCAGGTAATTATGTACATTTGTAATTAGTCCTACCATTATCTTGTGTTATGGGAAACACTGGATTACAAAATAGACTAAATATCTATTATCCACTCTTTCTCGGCATATTACGTAAAACGCAATACAATATTTAATTCTATGATTTAATTATACACTCGGTTATTTCTTGTTACTAGATTGACAATCGAAGTTTTTTGCGGCAGTCTGGAAAATTGGAAATAGGTACATACTTACTACATAATTAATTTTGTATCGGACTAGTGCAGTCTTCATCGTGAATGGTATATAAAATGCTTTTTTATTTATTTCTTATCGTATAGGGAATCTTTATTGCAAGATGTAATAGTTAGTACATTTTTATTTTTACTTGTTAAATATCAGCAATAAAGTTGCCTTCTTAGTTATTGTATATTTTACTTTTTTGTGCTCAATCATGTAATAAATATTTTTTCACTTCAAAACATGAATCAGAAATGCTCGTGAATTATTTCCATCTAAATCTTACTGAAATGAAGGTTATTCCATTTTGTTTTTAAAGGTGAATAATAATTGAAATACATATAAAGTTTTATAGAATTATAAACCGTTATTTATGCAGTTTTGTGAAAGTGTATGTGATGTAATAAGTTTCACCATTAACGAAGCCTTCCGCCCCGCGATCACGCTCTGGCGCCGGCGCATTCTTAAAATAATACATTTTTGCACAAAATGAATTAAAATTGCATTGCTCATAAAGGAGGTCGTGCAACGGGACAGAAAGTTATGTAAAAACGTAACTTGTAAAGTGAATGCTCCACAAACTTGTAAACTGTTTCTTAATCTCAAAAAAGTTATATAATTTTACACCCCAGCTCTTATTACATTTGTTTGAATGGAAATTTTCAAATTATTGCACTAGAACAGTAATATTTGAAATTATAATTTGCTATTGATATTTTTCTAATATTGTAAATCAAAAATTGTTTGTGGATGAACATTTAGAACCAGTTGCTGGTATGGTATGCCGGAAGAAGATTATATGCCCTACAAAATATAAAAGATAAGCTGCTTTTATGATTTATCCGAGTAGGCATCACAAGGCCCATGAAACATTACCTATTACTTACTTATTTATTACACATTCGAAAAAAAACTTTCCAAAGGGTTTTCTATTGTTGTATTTGTTAATGATAGACTAGAGTAGATAATTTTTGAAACAAAAGAAAATCGCAGTCGGATGAAACCCATTAGAAAAGGAGGGGAATATGATAAAAATGTAAGGAAAAATAAATTACGGTCAATCCGAGTTCGGGAAGCGGGAGGGGGGAGCTTTTAAGAGAAAAAAATGGTTTCCGATACAAGAGAAGATATAGAGTTCAAGAAGTGTGCCTGATTTAGTAAAAGCTAATTTTCACACTGTTTGTATGCATTTCCTGAGAACATTTACTATGGTGGTGTTTATTTTTTTTACACCATATGAAAATAGAGATTTCAATGAATAAAAGGCACCCCAAGTTTTTGAAAAAAGCTGATATTTTGACGGGTGACTTTTCGATTGAAAATTAGGTTGTTTTTTTGGTATTAATTAAAAATAAGGCGAAAAAATAAATATTTTCAATCAAATAAATTACAGTGTATTTGGGACATAATAAAGTAAGTTTCCACCAAATTTCGTAGAAAAAAAATAAATTTTGAAGTAGATAAAAATAAAAGACCAAAAACTTGGTTTTTTTTAATTTTTCACCTAAATTTTTAGGTTATGTGAAAAAATTGTGAATACAAAAGTTGTAGAACTTTTAATTACCTACAACTTTGCCATTGAACTTTTTTCTATAGGACTTGTAGTTTTGTCGGAAATCGAGAGAAACCATTTTTTTCTCTTAAAAGCTCCCCCCTCCCGCTTCCCGAACTCGGATTGACCGTAATTTATTTTTCCTTACATTTTTATCATATTCCCCTCCTTTTCTAATGGGTTTCATCCGACTGCGATTTTGTTTATCTTTTCATTATTTTTAAAGGCTTCTTCCCCAGTCTATGATTGGAATGTAAAATTTCATTTATTTTTGCAATATTGTTTATGAAATATTAATATTAAATTATCACGTTTTATTACGCATACAACTTACGATACGATTACTATATTACAATAATTCTTTATTAAGTTAAACAGTTACCTAATGGCTGACTTCTTTGATTATAAATAAAGGTATGAAAATGTTTAATTAAATTATTTTGATGCGACTCAGTAACCTTGCCTAACTATTTACATAGTATAAAGAGACTTCTCTTTATACTACTTATGCTATTGACGTAGCATGCGAATATTATTTCATTGTTGTCCCATGTATGTCAACTATATCTTAGCTGACCCTTGCTATATCGAAACAGCTTATAGTTAATACAGAAGCGAACATCCGTAATCGTCCTCGTCGATTGAGTTTTATTTCGAAAGTTTTATTTCATTTAGGTAGTCGATAGATATTATGTTCTTACTAGGTAGGTATGTACTATGTATTTGCGTACTAAGTACCTTGAGTATACAGGGTGTAATCGTTAAGTGTGCACAGGCGATTTTTCCGTAAGTATTACAGATAACAAAAAACTTTAAACTGATATCGAAAGTACTTAACCTAATGAGTAAAATGGCCGGAAATGTCACTTCAAATTTGCGAAGTAATTAAAGCAGAAAACCAAAAAAAGAAAAAGAAAGCTAAAATCTTTCATATTAAAAATGTATATGGGATATTCATATTTCATACTAATGTATGGGAGGGTTTAAAGATAATTTTTTTGATATTTCTCGATTTATTTTTAAAAATTTATTACGGCCATTTTACTCATTAGGTTAAGTACTTTCGATATCGGTTTAAAGTTTTTTGTTATCTATAACACCCAAAATAATGCATACAGAAGAAAATAGAAATCTTTTTTGCAAATAAATTAGGTATAAATAATATTAAATTTTTATTTCATTACTTACTGGAACAGTTCAAACAGCATAACAAAGACTGCGGTGTGAAAATTAATTTTGGAATTTCTACAGCAATTACCTACTTAATAATTAATGTTTGTTAATGTGAATATTTAAATCAAGTTGACCTGATTTAAATTTTCACATATTGATATACATTAGCATCAGAAAGCATACGCGAAACATACCCGTGACATTTTGCTTTAAAAAGTGGTGCTGTTTATTATCTTGGTTGTAAATACTTAATCCCTCTGAAACTAGTTGGAACCAGGTATACGATGTTTATTGTGATTTTATTTTAACGGTTAATTAATATCTGATCTCTATATTTTAAGGAGTGACGTAGGACGCTAGCTTTTCCCTTATTTGAAGGTTTATTTGGGGAATAAAATAATCAATGATAAATATGCAGTATACCAGTTCAAAACAGGTTTCATTACTATTTACACCCCTTTATCTTCTAGCTATATCATATGATTACAGTGATTGACTGATAGAGCTATTTATCGCGCTCGTCCTGCATGTCTTAGCTCGCGCCTTTCAGAGTCGTATGCCTTATAAAATAATCAGGGGATAAAAACAAACATAAAAATATCCTATTTCATTTAGCTGATGCAATTTTAATATCAGCAAAATTATATATCTATTTATTATTTTAACATAGAGTGAGTCGAAGTACATATTAGGTAAAAAAGTAAGACAATTTTTTTTAGTTCATTCACCTAAATGTGAAAAACGTGTGATGTTTTTGTTCAGTTTAAACTGTTTACAAATACATACCTGTTTTGTTCGTTAAAGGCCGAATAACGGTCCGTCTTTATAAGTATTTGCCAAAAACTGTATTTCTTTGTCAAATATTTTACAATATGTATTTGTGAACCCTTTGTTTGTCCATATCTTGTCATGTTGAAACCCCGTTAACCAATTATTGATGAATTTCAGGGATAGATTAGATAGCATTGTCTCATAGTAAAAATTTTAATATTGAGCAATTTCTAACAAGCAATCTGTTTAACAGCAATATGGCTTAAAATTTTACATACCGACCTGTGTAAACTTAAAAAAATCCATCAACATTATAAACAATAAATAAAAACAAATAAATTGCTTTCTTTCATTCAATTATAGGTACATAATTTTGTTATATGTATAATTATTTTGCATAAATTTTGCTTTCAAAATATTATTATTAAGTATATTATATAATTGTGAAATTGAAATACAATAACATGCAAAAAGTATAAGTTAAAAACTATATCTATGAATATATTTCACACACAAACAATGTATAGGCCTGCGGCTTCACCTTGACACATAAAAGCCCAATATATCTATCGCATATGACGGTTTCGTAATATTTAGACTCATATCTCTAATTAATATGTCTCGATGTGCTAAGTTGTCCTTTGAAATATTTAAATTTTTATTGAGAATCGAACGGCAAACTATCGAAATAGGTGTGTGGAGATACGGTCCATCTATACGTTTATAGTATTGTTATGCAAAAATATTGTATTCTCCAATCAAAACAATTAAGTATAATATGTATACCTACGTGTGGAATTTTTTTTGTTCCTATTATAAAATTACATATATGCATATCAATAAATGTGTTGATCATTTTAACGGTGCATTTTACATTTACATCAAACGAACATAGAGCTAGAGCAAGAGTATTATTTCGTCATCTTTTAGTGTAAACGAAAACTCGTATTCAGTATTAGAACGCACTAAGAACAACGAAATAATGCTCTACGCCTGTTTACACGAAAATAATTTAACATAGTGCAGTTAGAATGAGCATTCGCTCGTTTGATGTAAATGCACTGTAGATTTATAGAATCTGAGAGATTGGTTTAAAGATTCGGAATAAATTTAAGGACGCAACGATGATCAATATTGAGAAATGTATTTTTGCATATATTGCACAAGTATTGTCATATAAAAGCACTGCAATATATTTCTTTACCTTTTGATCGTATTGGGTGGCATTGGTAAACTTATGCCACCTTTGCCTTTATCCTTTCGCATTTTAATAGGCCTGTGACTTCAAACTGTCAATAGAATTTCATGTACTTTATACCTATCTACATATTAAGTAATTTAAACGTTTATATTTTGTCATACAAAGTTATCTAAAGCGGTTATAATAGCTTCTTTAATGTTGAAAAAATCCTTGACCGGCCTTTAAAATTACTGTAATAACACACACCAATAATTATGCACAATTTAAATGTTTATGCAGATTCAATAATGAATCTAGAGCAATTGAAATTGATGCCATAAATGGTATAGAGTCAACAATGACTAGTATTTATGTACCAAAATAATATACATATTACGGGTCATTTTTATTTGTGTTACAGAAGCTATAATATTATTGCCCAACGTGTTGTAGTCAGTAAAAACGATTGTTGCGAACTATCAACTATCATTCACAAATTTTATGGATCTATCATGACAAAGCAATTCTTTCTGTTTTTTATTTATCAACTACAGGGTCATCGATGCATCAACTATTTCACACTTGAGAGAGGCATGAATATTTATTGTACATACATAATTTAATTTAATTAATAAAGTATATAATGTATAACTAGCCAATGATACTAATCAGTTCTCGATACATTGTGTAGATAATATCATCAATATTTTTTATTACACAGCGCGTGTATCTGCATTTAATATACTCACCTCCTGGCTCCTATGTATACAGTAGGTATATATACACGTCTCGCGTGAATAATTCCGAAAATAATCATTAAAATCTCAAATTGCTAAAATAGGCCGGTCTTGGCCTTTAAATACTTAACGTCTAGGTAAATAATTCTATTTGTTCAGTTGATGAGATGGTTTTAAGACAAACAAGTGCACAATATTTTAAAATATTAGATCATATATATTCCAGACACAGAGAGTGAAGAATGCGTTACAATTTACTTATATTACGTTTAAGTATGTCCTACAGACTACAAGTACCACTACTGACTACAGTTTGCAGTAGGTATTACCTAAAACTCGGGCGGTCGTGCCATTTTCAGTAGCGGTGTCACCGATATTGTTAGAATTGATCCCCGAACCCGTAGCATACAGTTATATTATGCAAGGGGCTTTTACAATAGATAATAAAGTTCCACGACGACTACAATATGGGGGTCTTCAAGCGAAGAGTGAACCGGTACCTTCTAGGGAAGCGCGCTCCATCTTAGACCACATCTCATCTTACCATCAGGCGAGATCGTGGTCAAGCGCTTCCCTATCCTACAATAAAAAAAAATTGCTATTAATTGTTGGAGTATTTAAAGAAAAACATCTTTCTCAACGCAAGTTGCGCAAATTAAATGATGCTGAATGGGGGGATCGTGACCTCTAGTGTTGCTTGTTAGGCCTGTTCGTAAAATAGTAGTTTATAAAAGAAATAATAAATTAAATGAAGTATTACGAAATTAAATAACTAACGCAAATAACGAAACTTTTTGCGTTATTCATGGGGCAATGGCTCTGGTAAAAAAGACGGAGAAAAAATGTTAGAGGGCAATACCTGAAACCGTACTTTTGCATTGCAAAATGTGAACATTGACCATTGTACAATTATTTTCTCGTTGTCTTTTAATTTGTTCTTCAAGTAATTCTTCAGAAAGTTAGGAGCAGCTTGATCGAATCTTTTTCAAAGCGATTGTCTCATCCAAGACCACATGTTTTAACTATCGTAAAACATAGGTACTCAGGGTATCGGTATATTGACCATTGCAATGATAATTATTAATTTGCATACAATCAAATTTATTACTAGCTTGCAGTCTAGCCAGCGAATACTTAATTTAATTTAAGTAGTAGGTATATATAATATAATGTTATTTACCACATAATGTTAATTACCAAACTACCTTTTCTTTTTCTACTAAAAGTTGACTTTCAACTTAAACAAAAACAATGAAAAAAATGTCTGAGACGCAACACGAGTTCAATAGTCGTTGTGAAATGAAAACATTTGCATACAATATAACGTATTTATAACTGTAATTTATGAAGCGATGGTTTCTAAATTACTCACGCTACTCCTTCCACCCGAAATCATTACGATAGTGCAAATAAGCCTTTCCTTAAAATTCTACTAATATTTTTGAGTTTAACAATTGCTAGATACTATCACGTGAGCCAAATTTGTCCCAAGTATTGGAAGATACTCGGGTCTTAAATCTCATATTATTTGATTCCAGACCCATGTCTGTATATATTGCGTTTTGCGTCGCAATTACAGTTCGAAGACAAGCAGCACGAAGTGAGTATGACAGCGCTGCGTCTGGTGCAGAGGATGAAAAGGGACTCCATACACTCTGGGCGACGGCCGTCGGGTATATGCGGAGCTGGTATGAATCTTTTTGTCTAATAAACGTTATATTGTATTAATATCAAGTAAGAATTCATGTTTGATGGACCTTTAGTGATGAATCTGAATTATAATGCTGGCAAATCAAATTATTGTGCACTAAGGTTTACCAAATTTTAAAAATAAACTATCGAATTACATGCACCAATTTTGAAATAAAAGACAACTAAAAATGTGGAACCCAGCAAAATTAATACCTTGTATTATTATAACAACCATCCTTGATAGGTTGCTGTGCAACTTTAGAAACCTGAAATAATGTGTAAAAGTTGTTATTCTTATTATTTTTAAATTTCACAATTCCGATCTTCCAGCGCTGCTTATCGCGGCCAGGATACACAATTTCTCCCGAACGCCCGCTGACGTGGTGCGTATAGTCAAAGTCCACGAGTCCACGTTACGGAAAAGGCTCATGGAGTTCGGTGACACGCCATCCAGTGCTCTCACACTGGATGAGTTCATGACAGTGGATCTGGAGGAAGATCAGGACCCACCAGCGTTTAGGGCAGCGAGGAAGAGGGACAAGGAACGTCTGCAGAAGGTAAAGAGCATGTAGGAAATAAGAAGTGTGAATAGTGTCGTGAATAAAATTTGTTACGTAATCTGTTGAGCCCATTTTCATAGATTTGATAGATACCTAGGCTGGTTTTTTTAGGGTTCCGTAGCCAAAATGGCAAAAACGGAACCCTTATAGTTTCGTCATGTCCGTCTGTCCGTCTGTCCGTCTGTCCGTCTGTCACAGCCGATTTACTCGGAAACTATAAGTACTACAGTGATGAAATTTGATGGGAATATGTGTTGTATGAACCGCTACAAAAATATGACACTAAATAGTAAAAAAAAGAATTGGGGGTGGGGCCCCCCATACATGTAACTGAGGGATGAAATTTTTTTTTTCGATGTACATACCCGTGTGGGGTATCAATGGAAAGGTCTTTTAAAATGATATAAAGTTTTCTAAAAAACATTTTTCTTAAAGTGAACGGTTTTTGAGATATCAGCTCTCAAAGTCGTAAAAAGTATGTCCCCCCCCTCTATTTTTATAACTACGGGGTATAAAATTCTAAAAAAAATAGAGGTGATGCATGCTAATTAACTCTTTCAACGATTTTTGGTTTGATCAAAGTATCTCTTATAGTTTTTGAGATAGGTTGATTTAACTGTAATTTATTATATTTGCTGCTACGGAACCCTTTGTGCGCGAGCCCGACTCGCACTTGGCCGGTTTTATTTTAAATGAAAGTTGAGATAAAAAATTATCTCATTTATAGAACGAATCCGAAAAATTGCCTGAGTGTATGGGATACCGTTATAATGTCAATTAATATAAGTTTTAATAGAACCAATATGCTACGTAATACGTAATAACCAATATGTTTTAAAAAATAATACTTCTTTCTATAATCCCATGGTCCGTATGTGTCGCTTGTATAATGATTTGACTTCGCGTAAGCCAAACACAGAACTTGACGTATTTGATCCAAAACTGGGTAAATTTAAAAATCAGGTCAAAACCGTGCTCAAGTCTAATCTACAAGTTCTATGATATTTTAATCTTTAACTTCCATAGTTCTGAGATACTTTAATGTTTATTGGACATAATTCATTATTATACTGTGATGAAATGTAATGAATTGTATTTTATGTGATTTAATGTAATGTAGGTATTTATTGGTTTTACTGTATTTTATGTGATTTAATGTATTGTAGCTATATTGATATATTTATCTGTACTATAATTTAGATCCAATTTACTTTTTGACATGTATTTAAAAACAAAAAAATTACTTGATCTATGAATTGTTTGAATTGTTTGAATGAATTGTTGATAATTTAATCTTTGACTGCCATAGTTTCTAAGATACTTTACTAATTGTTAGACATAATTTATTGTTATACTGTGATGGAATGTAACGAATTGTATTTTATGTGATTGAATGTTATGTAGGTATTTATTGATTTAACTTTATTTTAAGTGATTTAGTGTACTGTACTTAGCTATATTGATGTGATATTTATCTGTAGGTACTATGATTAATTAGATTCAACTTATTGTATGACATGTATTTTTGGAAATTATTTTACTTGATCTATGACATGATCTATGACTTGATATGTGCTAATTAATGTAATTTTTAATAATTTTTTTTTCCCTCAACTATGCTGTGTGCATACAATTAATTGGTTGGCATTTCACCGCAACATGTAATTAAATTTGTGTTTATCGAGGCAAAATTGTCAGCTGTGGTGTGCACCTTATTAAATAAATAAATAAATAAATAAATACGACGACAATATTTTAACTTGGTTGTTTTATCCGATTATAAGTAAAATTATCATAATCTTTATTAAAAATAGTTTTTATTTTATTCATTTAACACGGTTATAATGTGCCAGGTTTTACTAAATTTACATTCATTAAACTTTGGCTGCGATCAATAAATTATTGATTGGAATTAACCTGATAATATTGTAGCTATTTTTCGTTTAGTTATTAGAAGAAGAAGACGGTGAAAAAGAACTAACAGAGCTTCAGAAAGAGATAGAGTCGCAGTTAGAAAAGGACAATATGAAACGGAAACGAGGGCCGGCCCCTGCTTCTGCGTCGTTACTACAAACTGCGGGTAATAAATTATTTCTAGTCTTCATAATTTACTAGCAGTGCATCACGGTTTTATCCGCATTGCTTCGCTCCTATTGGTCTTAGCGTGATGATATAATATAGCTTATAGCCATCATCAATAAACGGGCTATCTAACAATAAAATAATTTTTCAAATCGGAGTTTTTCCTGATATTAGCGCGTTCAAATAAACAAAATGCCTGATTGCTGTGCAATAAGGCCGCCTATAAGCGTTATATAAACACGTAAATAAATTCTACTGCAAATTGTGAGATTGAACTATAAATTATGATTTTTGACGCATATTTACTTAAATAATATATTCAATAATTCATTTCAGATAGAGAAGAAAGGGTATGTGAAGATGCAGAAGCAACTCGCTTCGCAGCGGAGAAGACGATCAGCATCATTGATGAGCTGGCCAAACAGTCTGTGTCCAAGGAGGGCGAGGAAAAAGAATTAGGTTCGATTCTAAATATACACGATTTTATTTCTAACATTTGATGATCACGCTACAAAGCGGTAACACGAAAGTCAGGTAATTGCCCGACTCGTATAGGCGAGTGAGATGTAATGACGTTGAGGACATCAGTGTACGTAAATAGTAATCAAATTATAATTCGAGTATTTATTACCGGAATTATCCTGTGAAATAAATTATTTATTTCAAACTCAAACACCTAATTAAACCCTGCGATGGAACAGTGAAGCATTTAAAATTGTGTCACAAAGTGTGTCAAATTTTTGGAATGAAGCATAAAAACGCGCCTAACCTAAATACTAATACATTACAATATAAACGAATTAAACTAACATGATATATAATTCCTTCAGGTCCAGAAATAGCAGTAATCGGCATCACACAAGCCGACGAAAAAACAGACACGGATACATTTCTCAAACCGGAACCGAAGAACCAATTTAACAGCAACATCCACAACTCAGAGGAGCTGGTGATGAGTGAGCGAGACGAAGAATATATAAGTTCGCTTATCATGTCGCAAGAGGAAGCGAGACACAAGACAAGAATGTGGAATATGGTCAATGCGGGATATTTGAAGGAGCAGAAAAGTAAGTTATGTTTTAAAATGTAGAAAAAATGTTTATTTATTCGTTTGAGACACTGACATGGGTAGATTCATTAATGTCAGTATGATTTCAGATTTGTAAGTAAATGGTATTCGGTCGAATTAAGAAAACTCTTTTTTTGGGTTGGTTAAAAAAATATTTAATATAATCAAAAGCATATATCTTTTGATTCGCTTGCACTTTGGATGTGGTTCAAACTGCAAGATGATATTAAATCTCCAGCAAAAATAGGAACTCAAGTAATCTATTGAGGTGCGAATCGCTAGTTATTAAACGTTAGTTTTTAAACGCATAGGCTCTTTGAGAGAATAATTTTTATACATTCGAATAAATAAATACAAATTAAAAATGTTTAAATTAAGTTTCTATGCAATAGTCAAAGAAGAAATGCGCGCCAGAGAGCGGGAAGAGGGCAAAGACAAAAAGAAAAAAGTTCGCGGTTCATACAAGAAGAAGGTCAATTGTAATGCTGCAACCGCGGGAGAAGCAATCGGCAAAATGTTGGCCGAAAAGAAAATGAGCTCGAAAATTAATTACGATATACTAAAGAGCTTGGACCAACCAGGAGTGTCCATACCGGTGACGTCATCGGCGGTTAGTAATGGCCTGAAGGAATTATGTACGAGTATTGTCACACCGGTGGTTATGGATTCGAATGATAAGTGAGTAGTTTTTAAAAATATACACATTTATTAATCAGAATTCACTATGGTACAACAGGAACTGCATGTAATAAAATGCATAGGAACAGCAATTTGTACAAATTTTTTATATATTTTATGTTTGAGTATCTCTTATAATTTATTATATTGAATGAAGCACTAATAGATTTGAGCTATGACGTAAAATTGTTTTTAAAAACTAATTTAAGTAATCGATCAATATCAAAATTAATAATTGCCTATACAATTATACATATAATATTCTTCTACTCAAAAAAGGCTATAAACTATCGTTAACTTTGTTTAAATTTTTTACAAATAGGCCAGCAAAAGAGCCACCCTTAGACAAAGCGCCCGGTCCAACACCAAAGAAGCGCAAGAAGAAAGCGGCTCCCACGTTACCCACGAACGCGGAAGCAAGCTCGGACTCCGCCCCCGCGACCCCCGCCCCCGCGACCCCCGCCCCCGCGACCCCCGCGCCCGCACAGGACTCCGCCCCCGCTACACCCGCGCCTAACACGCCGGGACAGAAGGAAATTGGTATGTTGAACATCCTTATGATTACTGATTACCTAAATAACTAAATATGTAACTACTTAACCTAGGCGCATTCGTACGAATCGTGCCTAGGGGCTCGGACGTTGTTTATACGACGTTTTGACCCAACTATCCTCACTTTGCTAATAGTCGTTGACTTGCTGTGATTTGTTATCAACTGTCAACATACATTAGGCAGTGGTTAAGAATCGAAGTACATTCTTATTACATTCAAACTAATATTTAACCCGGCCTCCCGTGTAATTTCTTATAATATAATATGTACATATTATTATTACTAAATTTCTATATTACTTAATAATACATATTATAAATGCTTGCGTGTGTTTGTTTATATTTCTTTTACGTCGCATTAGAGCATTTTACAATTTTTATGTCTGGATATAACTCCAGGCATAGAAAATCAAATCATATCAACTTTACTTCGTGGATAGACTAAGTATATCTACGAAGTTAAGTTAATATAGCGCTCTCTCTTTAATCCCATACAAATAACAAAGTCAATTATAGACACTGGGCGTAATACATTCTGAATAATCATACTTGTATACGTAGTATATTATTATTAGTCTGTCATACACTACTATTTAATAAAATATTATAGCTTTCGTTCAACAACTAAACTTGCCTGTTCTATATAGACAATAAAATAAGGCTGGTAGAAGTTCCTGAAAATAAAAATAAAAACTTTTATGCGCGTTTAGTTCAATATTTTCTTTAACATTTCTAGAAGTGGAAGATTATGAAGATGAACTGGAAGCAGATGTGAACGAAGCAGACTCGGAATTGTCGCTGGCGGCCATGTTGCAAACGCAACAAGAAGACGATTATTATGATTATGAAGAATATTAACATGAACTTCCAGATTTTAAACGTACCTTGTTAATAACGCTTTAGTTTTAGTAGAAATCTTAGAGAAAAAAACGAATTATGCGAAATTTAGCTGAATTTGTGTTTTGTATTAAAGCCGTAGTTCAAATGTTTCCATGAGATATGCATATGACAATGAGAATTTGTATATATCTTATAGTTTTCGGAAACTTCTATTTTTTTATATACTCCAAGGCGATTATTGTAATTATGGTTTCTTATGTAAATATTGCACTGTTTTCACTTCATTAATTTAAGATTTATTTACTATGTTTTTAGTTAGTCGGGGCACTATTTACTTGTATATACAGATTTTCAGTTTAAAAATAATTCAAGAGCGTGTTATTGTAATTTGTAACATACAAATCAACGTGAAGAAATTAATTGATGGAACAGAAAAATTATAAACCTATAAATAAATATGTATAGTAATTTATTTTGTATTTCAATATGCTTTGTTCAGTGAGGAGTAAAACTGAATTTTAGATGAAGTGTGAAAGCTCAGTATTAGCTCTTTTAAGTAACGCAAACTTTTTCTTAAGAGAAGTGTAAAGTTAAACATACTGTTGTGTAGTACATTAGTTAGAAGTGGAAAATGTAATATAGTTATTATGTAGATACATGTTTATCTAGGTATGTTTTATTTATTACTGGTGGCGGATATTACAAAATATGAGAAATGGCTACTCGAATGAAACTGTGCTTGCACTATGCCTTATTATTTTGTTGAACCAAGACTTATGTGAACAATAATGCAGCTTAAATAATAAGAATTAAGAAAAATCTAAAAGTAACGGAATTTTACTACAATTTATCAATTTTTTTCACTATAAAGTTTAAGTGATAGTGCCGTGAACTAAGTTGGACTGATACGTATTTTTAATGAAATTAATTGTTAAGAGTAAGATTTTATTGTTACATTTTGTACTATAAAGGTAATATTTTCAAAGTGAAAAGAATAAAACACATTGTAATGACTGAAAGCTTTCCGGGTTGTATTGTTTTAAAATTTTATGTTTAACATTGAAAAGATATTTACTGCTCAAAGGTAAATTCAACTTTTTAATCTCGCCATGAATTTTACCAGGCAAACGGATTTTAGTTAATTTTATAGCTTATATATAGGTATTGATATTGAATAATTGTACCTAATTAGCATAATTTTACTAAGTTTTATTTTGTCTTATAATACAGGGTTGTATAATGCACACTACGCACGATAAAAAGATTCCGTATTTTTTTGTATTTTTTACGTAATCAGCGTATGAAAATCGTAAACCTGCAAGGTCTATTTAGCATGGTAAGCACATGCGAGACACCCTGTATATATAAGAATGGTAGATCTCGAGCTAGAAGTTATATTAGAATCATAATTTTGAACAACTTTTCAACCGGCATTACATATTGTAAGGTATTGATTTTATCGTTGTTTACTTTTTTATTTTTTCGCATCGTAAAATTATAAAATCTGTTGTTATAATTTGTACCAATACCTAAATAAATATTTTGTTTAGAAAAGCTTGTAAAGACTAATATAAAAGGTCTTATATTTTTGGATTTTTATTTATTTTAAGTACCTACATAACTATAATTTTAAATTATATTCTACTAGATTTCAAGGCCAATTTTCTGGCACATTTCACATGAAAAATCGGTTTTTAATTTTTGCCCATAAAGTAGGGTCGGTTTTTATCTATGGTTTTCTTAAGAAAAGCCCAAGAGCTTCTTAGGAAAATAGTCTTCTAAACATCTTCTAAACAATATTTTATTCAAACGCAAATTGATTTTCTGCAAATTGATTTTTTTATCTGCACATTATTCTTTACACCACTGTTGCAATATATGATTGGGAAAACATCATCACAAATATCCAAAATAAGATTTGTGATAAGAATGATATAATATACCTAGGTATGTGAATTGTGAAATTATTGTGAATGATCATGCCATTTATTAATTTGTATGACAGTCTACATACTAAAATTAAATAGACCACTTACTTAAATAGGTACGTACCGACATAAACTTTGACTAATATGAAAGAGTACGTAGGTACTTATAAAGTTTACTTTATATGGTCAAGTTGAAATTAAAAAAAAAGTATATTAAGTATAGAGATAAATTATAAAAATGTTACGAAATAATATTCATTTTACTCATAGGTATATGAGTAAAATGAATATTATTTCATAGGTATATGAGTAAAATGAATATTATTTCGTATATTTAGTTGATATCAAATTGACTAAGCACAATATTACGTAGCTGCACCAAACGTGTCGCGACATGAATGCTGCGCTAAAAGTCGACAACCTACGTTCGAGTCATGACTTTCAATATAAACTTAGCATCGTCCCAATTCAGACCCCATTTAATCTGCAAGTGAACATTTTAATAGTTTTATAAAAATAAAATTTGACTACGTTAACATCATAAATATTATGGGCTTTATGTGTAAAAAGGATGATAGAAGAAGAAAAAAATTAGTGAGAAATACAATTCTAAAACTCTTAAAAACTGAATTGGTTGTTCGATTTAAATGTGGTCATATTCCCTTTCAAATGATTTATTGCCCTAGTGAAACAATAATTGGAAGTCTAATACATGGGTAAGTTTCAGAAAACATATTATATTTTGCATGCTTACTAATAAATACACAGTTATTTAAAAAATGAATACTTAAATTAAATTCACGTTTATTTATATATTATACATAATATATGTATATTAATTAAATAACTTAATTTTACCATAACTTTACTCACAGAAAATGGAAGTTAAAAATATAATAAAACTAGCTGGTGCGTTGTGCGCGGGCTGCAAGCAGCCCGCGAGCCCCTTTTGCCCCTGGGTTGAAGCAATAGGGCAGTCATTTGAAAATGCATCAAAATGCCCCGTCAATTTGTTATTATTTGCCAACAGCGATTCCACAGTCGATCGGAAGTGCTTATAAATTCCCAATTCAAATATTTTCTATTTTGAAATGCTGTCGACCTTCGAGGGTGCGTGGTGCGCGGGCTGCAAGCAGCCCGCGAGTCTCTTGTGCCTCTGGGTTGAAGCAATAGGGCAGTCATTTGAAAATGCATTCGAATTTCCTGTCCATTTGTTACATCTGCTAACAGCGATTCTACAGTCAGTCGGTAATGCTTATAAATTCTCCATTCAAGTATTTTCCACTTCGAGAGGCTGCCCACCTTCGAGGGTGCGTGGTGCGCGGGCTGCAAGCAGCCCGCGAAGCATCCCAGGACAGAAATCTTCAGTCAGTTGAAAATGCATAAAAATTCCCCGTCAATTTGTTAATATCTGCTAGCAGCGATTCCACAGTCAATCGGAAGTGCTTATAAATTTCCCATTCAAATATTTTCTATTCCAGAGGGCTGTCTACCTTCGAGGGTGCGTGGTGAAAAATAAACAAATTGAATTTCCCGCCGAGCAGTAAAAAAATATATCCCGCCTTTTTTAAAATAAGTACCCACTTGTAAAGGCGTATCTTCACAACATAATATTAATAAATATCATCAAATTGGTTCGCCATACCTTTGATAATATAATATGATAGTACTATGTATTAATACTCTTATTAATACTACGTATTAATACTAATACAGCTTAATAATAAATTAATTAATGCCTATTCCGTGAAAATTTACATCGAGCCATAGATTATATATGATAAAGTTATATCTCTATGGTATATGTATAGTCTATGGGGATAATGCAGAACCAACTTCATGTCGCTGTTTATGGTCGACGAAAACGATAGACAATACAACTCGCCGATCGTTCATTCTACCAGTAAATAGTGAAGTTGTCTGTATCTAAACTCACTCAAACAAAATTTTAATTTCGTTTGTGTTTATGAGTTCGTGATTTGAACAGTTCAATCGGTTTACCAGGCTTAAAGGTGTTTGTGATTTAATTAATGTTGATTGATGAAAATTATAACGAGAACAAAGGATTTTTCTCTCTAAAATACATGTTTTCTAAGGTGAAGTGCGCGTTGTTCAGCGACAGTGGTATTATGAAGAGATGTGTATTTATCGCTTTGTAGCGATGTGTGAATTAAATAAATTGATTTGATGGTGGTTTAATAAAATTCATGGTGTTTCCTAAATTGTTGGTGTTGTTATCAAAGTATAATTCGAAACATAGGGTCCACAAACGAGCAGACGGATTCTATCATGGTCGTAAAACGGTAAGTGTATGAATACAACGTGGTTTATTAAGTAAATGTAACTTTTTTGTGTTTGTAGCATAGTCTTTGTGTCGAAGGAATAATTTAAAGCATAGATATCGAACTTCTGATAATATTTATTCGAAAAAATGTGTTAAATATTGTGTTTACATCATGTCGTCATAATCTATACGCAGCTCTATGTGTAGGGATGCACTACGTATAAACCTGTTTGTTTACGTTTTTGTATAAAAAAATAAGGTTTCTTAATTAAACTGTTTCTTTAATTATTTTCTAATTACATCTATTGATATGTTTTTCAAGTAATAAGTTTCATTCGCGAACAAAATCTTTTGTTATTTTTTTCAAAATTAATGTTATTCATTGTGTATTGGATTGGAACTAAACGAGGTTATAAATTATAATATTGAATTGTTTTTAAGTTTAACATTACACTAATAGCCTGCTCTAAATACAAAATAAATGTTTATTCTAGCCTGTAGTAGATTTGATATCACTAAAATCCTTGACATTTGAATCCACGGCTAAACTGTACATTATAGGGCGTGGAGTTGAGAGTCGTAATTTTTTTTGTGGTTAGCTATTGTCCTATGGAACCTAAATCTGAAATTTCACAGCGCGAAAACTTTTTGTTTTTGAGTCACGAATTTTTGAAAATCGGAAAATTTTACTCCATTTTATCTTTGAAACGCGAACTTACTGTTATGACAGTGTCAAATTGACCTACACCGATTGTCAAACGCGTTTCATTTCAGGTAAAACATTTCTATCTAACAAAAAAAATATTATAATTTAAATTTTATTTATGAAATTTGTATATTTTTTAACAACAACATTAAAAATAATTATTATTAAGTATAGTTTTTGTAAAATAGATTAAATAAAATAAAATTATTAATATTCGCAATTTATAATTTAACAAAAATATTAATCGAAGTGTCTAGTCGTCCCCTAAACGGATGAATAAAATAAATTAGTCGTCCGATTACCGGATGAATAAAATAATTTAATCGTCCGATTATTCGGATTACTAGATAACCTTTTAACACTAAAGCTAGTTGGGTTGGACTAAAGCAAAGGGGGCGCAGGACTTTTGATGGAGTTGGTGTCATTTTAACACCTACTTATTATTGTTTTATCGTAAAGATAACGCTAATATCATGGACGTATAAAAAAAGACGGACGCCGTATTACGAACAAACAACGTGAAGCCACCATAGTAAGCTAGCGTTCGTGTAAAGACAATAAACACGCACACACTCTCACCATAGTAAGCTAGTCGGCCGCCATTACGTCGTGAACTACCGACTGATTAACTGCGTCACTGTTTCAAAAAAAATATTTAAAATGCCGTCTTGCGTGGTTAAATGGTGTCGCAACAGTACAATTTTAAATAACAAAACACAAGGGATTACATTCCACAGGGAAGCAAGTTATTTCTTTTATGTTTTAATGACAAAATTATTACGGCAAAATTTATAGAAAAAAATACAGCCGCCATTGACATCAACACAGCTGTTGCCATGGCAACATGGCACACACACAAGGATGTTTCGCCGCCATTACTAGGCTTCACTCAATGTTTAGGCGATATACCGTCCGTCTTTTTTTATACGTCCATGGCTAATATAAGCATGTTTTATAGGAACAACTTTTCTCTAAAATCAAAAATGGCGGAGATATTCACCCTCAATTCGTTAGGTTAGGTTAGCCTTTAGGTTAGGTTAGGTTAGGTTAGGTTTCTTACCCATTGACCACCGAGCGGCCCGATCGGGCCGCGACACAATAGATTTTCTATTGTGTCTGTGATTCCGGGACTGAGGGATTAAAAAAAAACTACACAGAAATAGGAGCCCCGCGAAGCGGGGCTCCGTCGACGCGCAAAAAAAAATCTAGTTTAGGTTAGGTTAGCCGTTAGGTTAGGTTAGGTTAGGTTTCTTTAAAAAAAAAACTACACAGAAATAGGAGCCCCGCGAAGCGGGGCTCCGTCGGCGCGTAAAAAAAAATCAAATACCTACGTGTGTTGTTTTATCGTAAAGATTACGCTAATAAAAGCATGTTTTGTTGGGGCAACTTTTCTCTAAACTTGATAATTACCAAGATACATGACGGATTGTAAAATGTAAATTTTTTCAATGATGGAATATTATGTATTCAATATTAAGCTGCGAAAGTCCGAATCTAGCTAAAAAACGTTATGCTAAAATAAGCATTGCATTATCATAAGACTTGCCACAGAACCGAAGCTGTCAACCCCGAATTCCACGTGGTCTTGTCTGCCCTACCCCTAGAGTGTATGTAAAAAGCCGGAGGCGCGGAGGGAGAGCAGCCCTCGCCCACCGTGACAAAGCTCGGGAGCCGTGCGGAGCGGAGCGGCTGAGGCTGGTCGCCGAAGGCGACCAATAAGCTGAAGCTGCGAAGTGGAGTACGGGCAACCGTGCTTTGTCACGCAAGGGCGGAAGGGCTGCACTTCCCGTAGCGCCGGAGCTAAGGCAGTGTCTGAGACAATATAAAAAAGACATGAGGAGATAGGGAAAGGGTTAGGTTAGGTTTTATCATCAATCATCAATAATTTTAGAGAAAAAGTTTTTTTTATAAAACATGCTTATTTTAGCGTTTTGAATAAAAATTATGTATTTTATGATTCCTATACAATTTTCACTTTAGATCAAAAATTTTCTAAGTCCTTACTTTGCGCCCCCTTTGCTTTAGGCGGACCAAAACTTAATTTGTAAATATCTCGAAAACTATTAATTTTCGCGCCCCCCCCTTTACAGGGGAAGTTCCTAGTACCCACCCCCCCTCTCTCCACCCCCCACTACCCCCAAATTCCACGCCCTATAATGTACAGTTTTACCGAATCCACTTATAGGAACAGAAAATATATCAAATGACATATTTTAATGGTCTACTTAGTATACTATCTGTAATATAGGTACTATTTTTTTAATACATTCCATAGTTTATTATTGTGTATTATGAATAATGTATGTTTTGTTTAGTTCTACTTTTCATTAAACCTGTGATAAATCATTAGAGGACAAAAATTATCAAAAACATAATACATATTGTCAATTATTTGAAGCCTCAACTATATATATTTGTGTATCATAACATTTAAACACATTACCAAAGAGAATTCAATTAAATTCAACAAATATCATGCCTTGCTCTGAATGGAACAACCAATATTACAAACCAATTTTTAATGTTAATCTATTAATTCAGTAGAAATAACTTCATACATTTTCAATAGTCTTTGATATAGCAATACGGTAAGTAATCAAAACTTGCAGAGCCATATAAAATACGACCAACAAATTGTTTGTACACAGTTATTAAAAAAAATTAAATTCTTTTAAACATCACATAGTTACTACATAGTTACTAAAGAAAACAAAAATTATTCTATTGTTTTTGAAGTGAATTAACTCTGAATTAACATTATGCTTATTTTATTTTCATCTTTCTATCCACTTCCAAGTCTTATATACAAAGGCGCTACATGTATGGCAGTAGGAAAGTTTTGTGTAAGGTAAAAATGTATTTTGGTTCAATGCTTATAAAAATTATTGACATTCCTTACTGACCTTTTAGTTAAAGATATGACCCAAGATCTAAATAATATACCTACACTAGCGGTCCGCCCCGGCTTCGCCCGTGGTACATATTTACATTTTCTCTACATAAAAACCATCCTCGTACATCAAGGAATATAATAAAAAAATAATTATCGAAATCGGTTCAGCCGTTCTCGAGTTATGCGCTTACCAACACATTTTGCGATTCATTTTTATACAGGGTGTCCCACTGTTGGTATACTAAGCTCAAAGGAGGTTATAGTTTTGCATACGCTGAGTACGTAAAAAATACTTATAAAATTCCAAACACATTTTTTTTTCAAATAGACGAATTCTTAAAACTCTATGTGTACACCCCTAACAAGCAACCCGCACATGACCTATTGTTTAAGATTATGTTTTTATAGACAAAATACTCATATTAGCGAAGCGTAATATGCCAGCTGCACGAAGCTAGAGAAGAAAACATGGATTTTCAGGAAAAATTTAGCAAAAATTTTTTGATATAATTTTGTTGTTTAAGTATTTTTTTACGTGATCAGGGTATGCAAAACTACAAGTCCCTTCGCGCTTAGTATACCAATAGTGGGACACTCTGTATATAAGAAGAAGATATACCTACCTAGTGAGTTAAATCATGATTAAAAAAATATTTTTCCTCTTATAAGTTTAGATCAAAAGTGAAAATACAAATCCCTTTAATTTTTTTTGTATAATGGCCTTTTTTTTTAGAAATGAGTCGTAGGTTATTTCATATACATATTTCATTCAATTATTTTTTGTAAAATACCAGATTACAATAGATTATTTTCCTGCAGGAAAGAATTCCTGGGAAGTCTCTATAAGATGTTTTGTTTTACATACATCTTAAACTAACGTAACATTTTAATGAGTAATTGTAAAATCCAACTCAATATGGAGTTTGGCACGGTGCCTCATGATAAGAAGTGGTTCTATAACCATGTGAAAACCACAATACTTGTATGAAAGAGTAATCTAATAATATAAAGTAATAACTGAATATTTTTGTCTTGTAGGGGAATTATGTTTTCAGTACTAACTACTGCTTTTAAATTAAATATAATAAAAGTCATTAACAAAAAACAATACTAAAAAATCCTGTTTGTTTTGTGATGAGTCCATAAAGACCCGATAATAATTATAATATGAAGCAGATTTCAAAAATTTCAATTGCCTTGATGTTTTTTTTTTGTTTTAGGTATGCTAGACCCTAGAGTAACATTCCATTCAAGTCTTTTCTTCCAAATGATTATGATTCATTTTTTAATTCATACCGGCGCAGGCTTCATTCCTTGTAAAAAACGTACATAAACTGAGAAACTTAGCCAGGAAGAGGCAAGTCTACGATCATTATTTTAGCGCGGCGTGTCCCGTAACGATATCCGTTCGCGTGGGCCCCACACCTGCCTTTCCTTTACGGGACACCTGCTCGGCAGATGTGGCGGCGGCGTTAGTCCCTAATACGATTATGAACAGCTGATCACGTTAGATGTAATAGATTTAAAGGTCTTCTTGGGAATAAATAACGCTCTATCGATTTCTTTTACAAAAATAAACACACCTAAAGTTCAAATGTTGGATTTTTGCGTACGAACACCGCTGACATGCTGGATTTTTGCTAACTGCTGTTATAGGGAATTCTTACAATTCAATTTTGTACTATCAGCGAATTTGAGTCATCGTAAAAACCGCCGCAACTTCCCTGCAGTATTATTACTGGAACAAACGATATGATAATTATTTTTTGCAATCAATATATGTACTTGAATATAAAAGTGTTATTTCGAGACACTACAAACAAACAAATAAAACTCCCTACATCTCATAAATGTTACAATATGCAATCAAATTCCCCTTCATAACGTCTTTGGCACGTGCCCGGCGCCGACGAACTCAAATTTGACCGCGGGGTTAAGACAGTTCCTTGATTCATATTAAACGGGATCGATTCAGATACATCGAAGGAATTAACCCCCATATGCAGTGCACACGAAAACTTGTGTTCGCGTGCTCAAGTTCACTGACCTCTCCACTGGCCCCGATACCAGCGCGGACTTCCAAATTTTAATACCTAAAGACGTATTTTCAGATGTGTCGCCTACATGTTTCCCAGTTTTGTCAGCGTTGGCTGTTTTTCTATTATCTTTTATTTTTATCTCTTTATCTATAGTGTATCATGCGATGTTTTATTAGACGAAATAGGTCAACCCAGACATGATAAATGAAGGAAAAAGAATACATAATATTATTGCATAAGTATGTTTTTATTAAATCGAATGTTGGATGTCGTCATTATTTCAGTGCTTTTGTTATAAGGGCAAGGTTTGTTAATTGTTATAGTCGCGTGCAAAGGACGCGTCTATTGCAGTAACTATAAACTAACGCTCGCTTGTTGCGCAGTAGCTATTTTTTATTGCAAAAAATGCTTTAAATACCAGCCCTATATACCTACCTACACATTAGAAAAAAACGTTTCCGCAAAAAATTACCATGGAGTAGAACAAAGGAATATAAAATGTTATACTTTACGTGCGTTAGAAGATTTTTGTATTAATTGTATTCTAATACCTACTCTTTTATTCAGTGCTTATTTCCGCTTGCAAAAAATTGACCGTTGGGCTGCCGAGCGTTGCCATCTACGGAATAACGTTCGTCATAGCATAGCAGGTAGCACGCTATTGGGTATTTTATATTCTTTAAAACACAAGTAGTTAGGTACCCTAGGCATTGTAAAGTCATTGAACCCTGTATGAAACGAAACATGTATAGAAACATTAAATAAATTCAAATTAATGTTTCTATCTTTAACTATAATATATTTTCTTTACCTACTATGCCAATGTTTCATGAATGTGAGCATTCTTTAGTCTTGATATTGTAAAAATTAAATACAAACATAGGAACGTGCAAAATAACTGTTGACAAAAATACCTACGGAGAAATCCCTAAAGATGAACATAGTACCTACGATACTCATATACTTGTCTCAGTAGGGAACGACAGGAATATAATATGGTCAACGTAAATATTTAAAAGTCTGCTTATCTTGCCTTCATACAATCCCTATGGAAAGTGTCTTGTAAACAATCTTGTTTGTTTAAATTATCGTCATTCTATTCGGTCATAGAAATAATAAACACACTTCAAGGCTATTGAATATTTACCTACATCGACTTGCAAATCGTGTAAACAAATTACGATCTAATTAACTCATATGATGTGATGATAAGCCAGTAAATTATAGGTATAAATATTAACAAATCGTTCATTGAAAATTTGTTGTTCTCATAATTATTTGTAAATATCGATATTTCGCCGTAAATGAGTTTGTTCAGCAACCGTAAAATCAATTGACACTGTTTAAGGCCATTTGCGGTGAACTAATCTCAAAGTGAGGCCTTCGTGTGCCAATTGAAGTAGAAAGTACAGCCAGAATGAGCTACCTTATGATCGTGATCGTGGGACCGGGGAAAGTAGTCGAACAATCCCTGTTTACGCACTGTATTGTTTTGGTAAATACGATTTGGTTGATTATTTCGCCCTTGACCTATGTTTTTGGTTATGATACATAAATGTATCGATACCACAATCGATACAATGTGTAGTGTGCGTACAGTTTGGTACATTTAAATTGATGTGCTGATTTTTAATTAAAATTTAAGGCAAAGATTCAGAGGGACAATAAAATTGTATTGTGATGATAACATTCAATAAAGGGAATCATTATTTACATACCTACCAAAGAGCTATTATTCTGCCGTCCTTTAACTAAAAAGCCGTTAACCAACAAATGGTCAATTTTCAGTTTTAAATGTAGGGTGACAGAGTTCAAAATTCTCTATCTTTCTGTCTAAGAATCATTTCTCTAGCATTAATAGTTATAGAGTTAAAAACTATTATTTATATATAATATAATTAAATTTCGATCGATGTATCTCACAATAATTATTCTAAGTGTCATAATTTTTAAGAAATAACGATTTCCGTGTTTTTTGCCATTTACTCGAAACTCACTTCGTGGGCTTAACGGCTTTCTAGTTAAAGGACGGCAGTATTATACACGTATACCTACGTGTACAATCTGCTACTAGTTGAGCAAGTTTATAGTTTGCTAAACTTCCTTCCGTAAGATATTTCATGCGTAGGATGATCCTTTGGTCTTTAATTTTATAATAAATAATTGATTTATAAATATGTTTTCAAATAATAAGTGGTGCGGAGTATATTTAGAAATTAAAACGGCTATATCTCTATAAGGATCGGCTTTTTTAGGGTTCCGTAGCCAAAATGGCAAAAACGGAACCCTTATAGTTTCGTCATGTCCGTCTGTCCGTCTGTCCGTCTGTCCGTCTGTCACAGCCGATTTACTCGGAAACTATAAGTACTACAGTGATGAAATTTGATGGGAATATGTGTTGTATGAACCGCTACAAAAATATGACACTAAATAGTAAAAAAAAGAATTGGGGGTGGGGCCCCCCATACATGTAACTGAGGGATGAAATTTTTTTTTTCGATGTACATACCCGTGTGGGGTATCAATGGAAAGGTCTTTTAAAATGATATAAAGTTTTCTAAAAAACATTTTTCTTAAAGTGAACGGTTTTTGAGATATCAGCTCTCAAAGTCGTAAAAAGTATGTCCCCCCCCCCTCTATTTTTATAACTACGGGGTATAAAATTCTAAAAAAAATAGAGGTGATGCATGCTAATTAACTCTTTCAACGATTTTTGGTTTGATCAAAGTATCTCTTATAGTTTTTGAGATAGGTTGATTTAACTGTAATTTATTATATTTGCTGCTACGGAACCCTTTGTGCGCGAGCCCGACTCGCACTTGGCCGGTTTTTATTTTCTAGAATTCCAATTTTACTTTTCGTATAATAGTTAGTAGTCCTCAAACCCTTAATATCGTCATCATCGATGAGTCAATCGCAAAGTAGGTGTGACAGCGTAAACTTCCGTTGTACCCGCATTCTACTCATCGGCGTTTTTACGTCAAACCGGATGCTAAGTAGCATATTATCGCCACGTGCTTCGCTTGCTATAACCACACTGCTACAACCAACGCACCGCCGCGCCGGCGTGACGTGAGCTGAATCACCGTCTATACCGTCAAATGCACAGACATAGATAGACTACGTAAGTACCGCGATCTGTATGAAAACCAAGCGTGTCATAATTTTTGTACTGACCTTGACGCGTTATGACGTCACGAGCGCTTTTTAGTGATGGTAATTTCATTTTACGCTAAATCGATTAGGACGCCACTCGCGCGGCGATTCTAGTATCGTCCTATCCCATCGAAGTAAATCGAAAGAAATCAGATCAAACTAGATCTATGTCTAAGAGGTAATTAAATAAATGAATCGTAATCGATTACTAAATCGATTCAAGACAGAAAAATGATAATTACCATAGACAGAGGAATGATAAAATAAATTTTTAAACCTTTTAATATTCTAACAAGTAAACTAATGTGTTTTAGCTTTTTCTTACATATGCCCATTGAGTTACCGTGTACTACGTACTAGAGAGGCCATCGAAAGAAAGTAATGAAACTGTCAATCAATCAATCTTTATGTCCCGTTGCATCAATCCATTTTTCTTTTATGTTCGGGTTACTTGGAAAACTGAAAAAACAAACATAGTCTAAGCAATAAGGAGTTTTCTTAAAAAACTCCCAAGATGACACTTTAACTAATGGCGTCCATGTCATAATATTTATTTTTAGTACCTTTGTATTAAAATACTTAAAAGTTCTAGGTCAAGTCGTATTAAATGACAAAAAAAATCTATGCCTTTTTTTCTGAAAAATTGCTCCTTCAAATTATCATTTTTCTGTTCGATTATAAAATCGATTAGAATCGAGAACTGTTGCATCAAATGAACATCACTAACCACAAAATTGGACAGAAAAATGAGAAGACGCTATTCATTGCTTGTTATCATACGACTCGATCTTTACCGTGCCAAGTAAAAGCCGCAATGTATTCCGAATCATTTCGTATGATTTGGTATCCGTGTTTGTCACGATCGTTTTCCACAGATATTCTTTATTTGATTTTAAAATAAATAGTGCATATTCTGATTAGAAAATTACTTACCGGTGGAAGGAAACATCTCTGCTAACTCGGCCACTCACAGCTGTGGAGTTTCTACAGTTTATAACGGCGTAATTCGGCGTTTTACTTTATTCAGCTTCACGTCTTTCCTTGGCGAACTGCAAGCGCGGACTGAGTGTAGGCCAGCGTCAAGTAAGTTTCATAATCTTAGTTTGGACACGGGAAGTACATACACTCGCTTAGTCTATCTTGATACATGTCTGTGGTCAAATGATACTTGGAATAACGTCTTGGAGTTTTCCTCGAACTGTATGCAAAGTTTTGGTGATAGTCTGATAGAGGGGGCGTTGAACCGCCCTTTTTTATCACTCATTTCCTTCCTATATTATTTTCACTGTTTGCTGGATCTGCGAAATTTCTGAACTATTGAGTCGAATGGACAGATTTATTAATTTAGGGATATTGAAAATATGATGAATTATTAAATTAAAAATTTCATTTCATCTTATCCAGCAAATAATAATTTTATAATTTAATTTAATTTTCTTCCGTATGATTTACTTGCACTTGTTATGCGTTTTTAATAATTGAGTTAATTAATCTGCCAGATTTCCGTTCCTAGGTGAATTTGTAGCGTTATTTATGTAAAAGACTGCGGAACTACCGGGTTTCTAGATTCGCGTGTTAGATCACGGTCCAATCTAAGGTAATCTGCAAAAATAGTTTCGCTAGACAAAGGCGAGACTTGTAAAAGCAACGTACGGAACAATTAGAGGTAGACACTTGAAATTGCTAGCGGTCACGAATATAATGATTGGGTAATGATTCGCGTAATATCTGCTAGTTGTAACTTTGTATGTTGAAGGATTGATAAAATAATTATTTATATTGCACGCATTAACGACGCAGTAAATAACGCGGTAATATGAAGACCAATTAAATACGACTGATAAGAGTGTCTTGATGAGATTTTATTACGTTCGTTTAGGATGATGTTTTTCTGAGTTTATACTTTATATGTTAGAATTAATACATTACATGCACGAACCCCGTGCACGGTGTTTTCACGGAGAGGAATCAGATACTAATATAATATCTACATTAACGAACAAAGTACTAATGTTTTATATCTTAACTTAGTCTATCTCTTTGATGTGGGCTTTAATTATGGCTTTGTTAATTGGAACATTTTATTGATATATTGGCGATAAAACCCATAATTTGGTACCGTATAAGTAACAATAAGTATCGTACTATTATCCTTTCTACGGCTAACTATGATCATCGGAGCTTGATGGATGGTTCAATAACCGCAATCACCAGTAATTATGGTTGGAAATCGGGCCTTGAGATAAATTTGGGGGGAGGTAAGCGGGCTTTGACCGAACAGAATTCACGGCCACTCGAGACGTCTTGATCTTTTTCCTTTTACGCTGCCTCTGGTACGACATTTTATCTTTTTACCCACATTATTCAATAAAAACTCTCCTTCGTTTTAAGCTTTTCCACAGCGGCTAGATTAATGACGATGGTAAACTTGGTAACGTAACGGCACCGGTTTCCGACTAGCCTCCTCTATCCGACCATTTTGATTTTTATTTGATAAAACGTTTAAAATACGCGCGACATTCGTGAAACTGAAGGCTTTCGATCCAATCACTTATCGTACGTCATCTGTCCAAAATTGGGTTTCAAATTTTAACCGACATTTCGTCAATCCAAGAAAATTTAGGCGAGGGTGTAGTGTGTATTGGATTGAATGCGAAAAAAACATAAAACGGTGAAAATAAACATTTGGATTTTTACGCTAAATACTCTGGTAAGTTTGTGGTTAATTTACTTTAAACGTTTTATTGGTGTTTTAAATTATTAATTTTAAAATATACATGCCAAGATAGCGTGTTTTTATAGGTTTTTTTGGACAAATAATTATGGACGGAATGAGGAGCTTGTCAAAATAACAACATTCCGAAATCCGACCGAATCGGTCGGTAAAAGGAATTTCGCACTTTTTAAAAGAAGGTAATTTTCTATTATGCATGTTGTTTTGTGGAGGTTTCGTATTAAGTTATTTATTCTAAACGCTATGCTTACATACAACACCTGTATGCGACCAATACTAACTTTAATGGATTATTTGTAATATTCGTTTTAACTGACACTCTTTTTTGATTTTTTTGTTATTCATTTACAAAGACCGGTCTGGTTTAAAAACCCTATATTTTACGTTTATGACACATAATTGCATAACTACGAAATTGTGAGATCTTTATAAGTGTACATATGAAATAGAAATGAACTAAAAATGAATATCAATTTCGGTTTAGAGGCTTTATTACGCAAATGTAGGTTTGGTCGGAATCTAGGTGCGATTTATTTCCCTGTTTCCGTCCAAACTCCAACTGGGTTGCTTTTGCTTGCGCTGTGCTTGAGTGAAATTGCATGCGTTTATTTCAGGTCATCATCATGAGTGATAAAAAAGAGGTGAAGTATTCTCATTAGCTGAAATAATACTTTTGGTGAAATGGATTTTAGAATTGGGCAAAGTAGTCAATGGGACATTCTAAATTAGTGTGGATGACCAGTGAACTACTACAGTCTAACATTGAGTTAATAAATGCTCAAATATTATTTAAAACTAGCGGTCTGCCCCGGCTTCGCCCGTGGTACATATTTAAAATATCTCTCCATAAGAACCATCCTCGTACTTCAAGTAATATAATAAAAAAAGAATTATCGAAATCGGTCCACGCGTGATGCAGTGAAAAGACGAAACGGGTTTTTACGAATTTCCATTGTATTTCTATTATCATAAAGTTGATTTTAGTAGAAAATATTTGGCTGGTCGGAATCTAGCTACTCAGTGGTCGGAAACACGCGCATTTGTACTCAGTCGGTCGGAAAATGGTGCTTTCAGTTAATTTCCAGTCGTGACAGTTAAAATCCAAATTTAGGTAATAAAAAGCCATTATGAAATACAATTATGTGCATATTTTAAAATATAAGTTCGTAATCTTTCATAATATCATTTTTTCTTATGACCTCTAGAGTATTTAATTTATCTTTTAAAGAATTCATTTAGCCGTATCAATCAGTGGTCGGAATTCGGTGCCATTACGTTATACCAATTTAAAAATTCATCACGATCAATATTAAGGACTGGTATTGAGCTCGGGTTCACATGCTAATTTATTAAACACATTTTGGCGAAAACAAAACGGCAAGTTGTTCATGTGAGATACTCATGCGATGAGGAGATAAGTGCTAACTGCCAGTGTGTTTAGAGCTAAAGTGACCCAGATTTGCTTTGTGACCAGAGTGCTGTTGTAAAGGGTCGATAGCTTATCTACGCGATCGATAAACACTCGATGTTAATGACAGAAATGTCAAAAGAACAAATCCGATGTTTGAAGTTAAGATTAATCATTCTTCGTTTAGAATATGAACCATCCAATTTATGCTGAATAATGGTGTATGATTTATGAATATGCTTCATTCGATGATGATAAAATATACACTAATAACTCCGGAATTGAACGATTTAATATGCCAAGATAAAAAGTGTTCCAATGTGTATGTCGTTACTCGTTTGTAAATTATGGTACTTTTTATCCACTCCCAAATAACTTATTTGTAGATGCTGTCGCGCTAATTACACGAGTCTGTAATTTGTTTGACCCTTTTGTATGTCTGATACACGTAGAAAAATTTAAAATTAAAAATTCTTGTACATGTGATTCGTCAACTTTTGAATACGCTTAGATACAATTTACAATTTTGTCTGTTACAAAAATATGTTTCGTTGTTTTAAGTGGGATGTTGTCAAATCGCCAAGACATCACTAGCCCGTGAAAGCGGTCACTAAAAAAAAATATATCTTAATGTAAAAAATTGCCATGTTCTTTATAGCCCATAAAAATTAAGATACAAATGTTGCCAAGTTTATCATGTTGGCAAGATGTTTTGACTTGCTTGAGAAACGATTAGACTGGGCAATCCTTTGTACGGAACTTTTGGTGTATTTACTTATTAAGGTGCCTACTTATTTAACTCTGAAAGCAAATAATGATTTCTTTAATTTTAATGCATAAATGATATTAATTATTTGTCGAGTAACAAAAGTCGCTTGAAGATATAACTCGTTATAAAGGAAGTGACTTTATTTTTCTTAATATCTTAGATCCTTTTCGATATCTACAATTACTTACAATACCTATGCTACTGCTAATTCCATTTAAAGAAACCCAATGCGGTTTGATATTAGTCATTAATACTCGACTTATCCGGGAAGATGCCACAAGAATTAAGTTTGTATTGTTATGTACACTTTGAGAAATACAACATTGTCTCCGCGTGCAACTCAGGGTCTCAAACATTTTGTTTGTGAACTTATGAATAAATGTTACGTAAGTAACAACGCAGTGCTCCCAACCGGTTTTCACGGTAATCATAATTTACATCGGTCGCTCTGACCCACAACTTGCTTGAACCAGTTCTGTGGTGTTAGACTTGACCTCGGGTTATCAAAAATCCCTAACGGAAGTCATAAAGTATGGTAAGGTGGGTGGGAGCATGTGCTGCGGCGCTATTGAGATGACGTTTACGTGGCTTATAAATATGGTCATTATTGACTGTACTCCGCATGTGTGCATGTCCGTAATCCGAAAACGTCCATAGGTAGTTAATAGTTTATAGATGTAGAATTAAAGTAAGGCTGCCCGTTAAAGTTCGCTCATCAGGTGTCTCTACATTTTGTTGTTTTGTTCAAAATTCTTCGATTAATTTACTAAATTGACTTGAAATGATCACGGCGCATGATATGAGCTGTATGCTGTTGCGTGATTGATCCGTGGACCGTGAGCCATATTAATTGGCACAAATGGCATGCAAAAAATCCCACTAAATGCAATATTGACCGATCAGTGTCGGCTTTTAAATATAAAGTAGATATTATGTTCAGACACAAGAAATATCTTCTCACATAACATTACAGATTGAATTACTCTGAAGGAAGAATTATAACTGCGTTCGTAAATATAATATGCCTTGTTACAATTTGATTAATTAGTCGTGTAAACTTAATATATCCTCTGCGTGAAATACGCATGCATAAACCAAAGTCCTAATTGTTTCTATTTGTGTGAAGAATGAAATTTAACTCTATTGTTACAGTGCTGCGGACAGTGCGGATTCACCAATACTGGAGGAGGCCGGTGAGAGCGGGTCGGAACAGAAACCAAAACCACTGGTCAAATACGGCGAACTCGTCATACTTGGGTAAGATTACTCATATATTTAACCGATTTCAAAAAAAAGGAGGAGGTTATCAATTCGATTACTCCGTGGTTTCTGAACCGATTTACGTGATTCTTTTTTTGTTCGATGCGGGATGGTGTCGAATTGGTCCCATAAAAATTTTATTCGGATAGGCCCAGTAGTTTTTATTTTATGAGCATTTTTGTCTGTATTTGTAAATGTTGCAAGTGCAAGTTTGAAGTCGCTTGTTTTTAACGCAGTTATTGACTTGTTGATAAAACAACTTACTTAGGATTTAAATTAGAACGAGGGAACTATGAAAGTATTTTCTTATTAAAAGATATTAAATGAAGAGGGTATGAAAGCAAAAAATATATACAAATCTAGTTGTAGTGTTAGCTGGACACATGGTGCTGTTGCACATTGTAGCTCTGTGGAACAATGTGGCTACAATGTTCCAATATAATAATATCATCTACATTAGATTTTCCAATGCGATCAATGTAGACTAGATTGAAGTCAGTGGTCGAGTACAAGGTTGAACGCAAGGCCCGGTTGGTGCATTCGGTATTCATCTATCCGCTTGCAGCGTGACGTCACAGCCGGGTAATGCGTATGTCGGGATTAGTTACTTTGATTGTGGACAAACGGACGTCATTTATATCCCTATATGGTGTTTACTACTATTAAATTTATGTAGTATGGTATGCGACATCACATTGAAATTTTTTTATGTACAGTTGTTAAGGAAAGTAAAAATATTTGGTTTTAAATTTAGTGCCTCGTTAAATAATCCTGTATAATTACTATGTAACGAAAGCATATTAGTTACGTATTATTGTGAAATAATAACGTGGTTTATTACGCATTTTAGTAAACTAATTGATTACGTCGCACTTAATATTGTTTTAAGTGGCATTTCTTAATTAAAATTTAATAACCTTTTGATGCATTTTGATACCACTGCAACGTTATTTCAGAAGTGGTTAAATGTCATATAAATATTATTAGATACTAAAGGTCAAGATCAATTTGCCGGTTTTTTGCGACTTTTCGAAAGAGTCGATTATAACGTTGTTTTTTTCCTTATTGACATATTACATTTTACAATGTGTTCGTTACTACGCTGTTGTTATTCTAATACAGTTAATGTACCTACCTACATCCCTAAGACCTTAATCGCAATGTCTTAAAGCAAACGCATCAGATTTTATTATCAAGGCGATTGAAATCTTATTATTGGGCAAATTATAGCTTTGTTATAAATTATCATATTAACTATTCGGATTTATAGGACTTTAAATTATCCCATTTTTTCTATAGTAGTCGCTAAACGCTCTTGGACAATTTTCAAAAAGTTACGTCGTTGTTACCGCGATGCATGCAAGGTCCTCGGATAATTGAAGTGTCGCCAGTAAAATTCAAATATGTAGGATGAATTTATTATAGAAGGTAGATTGTGGTAGTTTTATGAAGATTTCATATACCTACGGGCTTTATAACCATCGTTGTGTAATGTAGGAAATAGAACAAAGGCGCATTTATGACGGGGAAGTATTAAAATATTCCATAACTAGGTTATGCTATTTTCATGTTAAGGTATTATTGAGCTTTGAAGTTGTTCTTAATTTTGTTGAAGACGCACTGCATTCCTTGAATGTGTATTTCGATAGATCAATTTCTTCTTATGTCGTACATAGTAATATTCATGACTATATTACTATACCTTTTATAATCGAATTGGTACGTGATTTTTACACATAATAACAACGACGCTGTTCATCATAAAATCATTACGGAATTCGATGTCTATATTCGGCATTGCCGTACGCGGCGTATGGCGCATCAAACAACAAAGAATGTCAATCAACTGCACAAGTAGGTACTCAATAAAATCTTAATGTCCTTCAGTATATACTGATAAAATGCAATTGACGTATGATACTTGAGCCTCGTGTAAAAGTTAAAGGATGAGCGAATTATTTGATTGCTCTACATTGTGTTTCAAGTGCCCAAATAACGAGACATTTAGTATTCATGAGTTCGAAGCAGTTCTCTCTTGTTTGATTACAATTTGGAGTAGGTTTTCGATATGATAGTTTTCAATGGTAAAAGGTTGGATATAAACGCTCTTATTTATCTCAAGTGTCTTTTCGTTCCTATGCCTGCCATAACATTAGCGCTTCTGTAACTACTCACAATTGCGCTGTTTTTATCGTAGCTATTTTTTACTGTATTTTTCGTCTGGAGTCAAATGTGTATGAGTTGTAAGTTCGTTCTTCGATTGAGATTACAGCGAAGTATACCTATAATTATAGTATAACTACGTGTAAACTTGTTAAGTCAACGGAGTACCTACTACCTACGTTAAAAAAATACTCAAGAGTTTTCTTAGAGTTCTACACTTTAGTTATATTCTCAGAAAATTTTTGACTAGAAAAATACCATCATAGTGTAACAGGATTTGGGATATTGCCAACGTTTCCTCATAATTCTAGTAATACAACATTAATAAAATCTGTTCTATAATTTTAGTGCATCTTATTCTTTACCCTTTGTAAAGAATTTTTTCGTAAAGGAAAGGAAAAAATGTAGTGGATACTAGATTCAACTGTAACATTGTTTTATAAATCAACAACAATAGCATAATTAATTTATCAAGGAAAATAAAGACAAATTGTTCGTCAATCGTTATTAAGAATTTCTTCTAGTTTTTATATCAAGCCATTGTTGTTTGAATAATTTGTAAATCGTTAACAACTTTGCATTTTTGTTAGAAGCAAAGTTTTCCCTGTAGCCTATTATTCCTAACAATCCTTAATAAATGATCGAGCTCAAAGTGATAATCGATAGAAACTGATTGGTTTTATTTTTATTTGCTTTCGAATATCTTTTTTAACGTTTACTATGAACTGTTTACGTTGTTATATTTTGGAAAAAATTGCTATCTTATAAATGATCTGAGAGATATGTATCAGATAAAATATGATAATATGTATAAACCTATAAATTAATAAAGCATTTGAATGCCATAAAACCAAAAATATAATTTCAGCATGTATAAACCTGTTCCACATTGCCAGGTGAAATTTTATACAAACCAAAACACAACACTTCATTATCGCTAATTACCATTTCAAGTTACTTTCACGTCTACCGTGTCAATCTTTAACCTCCCTTTATATTTTGTATTGGTTAAGTATTTAAATTTTTGTATGTCTAAGCTAATATTATGAAGAGGAATCATTTGTGTTTTTGCTTGTATGATTTTAATGTTTTCATACAAACTCTACTCTGGTAGTTCCAGTAGTTTTTCAAAATCATTACTTAGGTATATTAATATTACTACTGCAATTATTATTATATTTCTTTCACCTACTGAAAGCTACTTAGCGAGCTGATTCCTGAGTCGCATGGCTATTATGTTATTTCGATTTTAGCCTGGGACAGCCAGAGCAGAGCCTTGGCAAGCAGCGAATCCTACTAATATTATGAATGCGAAAATTTGTAAGGATGAATGGATGAATGTAATGTTGTTACTCCTTCACGATAAAACTAGAAAGATTACAGTAATATAGGTTGTACATCAGAATGACACATAAGCTACAGAATTACTTGATTTTGTCCGCGGGTTCGTCACACAGCCAGTACCTATACCTAGATATATTTTCAATGTCTCGTCATCGATACTCAGCCCCAGCTCGCGGCGTGGTGGTGGCGTTACGTAATCCTAGCCGCACTAATTCAATTAAACAACAAACTTCTATATTTAACTTGTGTTGTTGTAAAAGTTGAGTAATTGCGCGGTCTCGCTGCGAAGACCTGGCCAGCTGCTCGCTTTTAATGAACCGAGTTTACATGAAACAATATACTTAAACGGAATTTTTAATAAGGTTCGCATAATTTTTGGTAGAATTTTAGCGTAGCGTACTGAACAGTTAGTATGTACTTACTTGTTTTTTTGAAATTATTGTATGAATTTTGAATAATTTTATAGCAATTATCTTTATACTAGTTTTTCTAAATTGTCGTTTATACTAGTTTTTCAAAACTGTTGGAATATTTTTTGACTGATTTTTTTCCAGTAATCTTCTTCTTATATATAAAAATGAATCGCAAAATGTGTTGGTAAGCGCATAACTCGAGAACGGCTGAACCGATTTCGATAATTCTTTTTTTATTATATTCCTTGAAGTACGAGGATGGTTTTTATGTAGAGAAAACGTAAATATGTACCACGGGCGAAGCCGGGGCGGACCGCTAGTATTTTTATAGATCTAAAACAGTTAATTTATTTAACAATACAAACAATAGGCAAGAAAGTATTTCATAAAAGGGCAACTATGAGTTATGAACATGTGACGGTGTGACCAATAAAACCCGTCAACTTTACGAGCTCAACACATGCCACAATTTATGACGTAGCGTAGGTACACGTAAGGTGCAAGGAATTAAACTCTCGTCTTGAACTGCCTACGAATCAATTTTTCGGAGCCATCTGTCCAGACTGCATCACAGACACGTTCTTAAAATTCTTTTATCTCCTTTAAGTTAAAAATATTTGTTAAAGTGTAGTTGTTACTTTGTGTAACTAAGTTCATTGAAGCACATTCATAGAATTTAAAAATTATTATGATGTTGTACCGCACTTAAATAAAGCAACATTTTAACGTCGCTATTCGTAAACATCCAAACAAATGCAAGTAGCAACGTCCACGCCGCTTACCAGACTTTAAATATCTATTCTTAATCGGAACTCTTGCGAGTGCAGCTGTAAAGGTTGTCTATACGCATTATGTCAGGAGTTACGACGGCTTACACAATAACATACAAAGGCCGCACTTGCTCGGCTTCCCATGAACCGCATCCAGCTCGACATTGTCCAATTTCTTGCTATCTTGTTACAGTAATGCTTCTTCGTACTGTGCATGCGAAATAAAAACAGTGTGAATAATATGAAGCAGTCATTGTCTTTGCCCTCGTTTCGGATCACGCCGTGTGGAGAACGGAGCGGGAAGCGATATTATCGAACTGTAAAGTACACAAAAGTTTAAACGTTTTCATTATTTTGGTGCGATTGATGGGAAGCGGAAAAGGAAACGTCGGAACTTTGGAACAAGTAGCGCACGTCTCGCATATGCTAAGAATACACAATTACGAAATTTAAGTGTGGGAATATTCTGTACGTCCACCAATTCAACTAGTTCGATAAATATGCAGACATCACAATAGGTCGTTGCGTTAGGCAAGGAACATAGATGTAAGGATGATCCGACCTGACATGACAAATGGAAGAAGACGTATTTTTTATAGTCTTCCCATCTTGTTGATCTGGGATCCCACAACATTCATGTTAGTCGTCAATCGTCGCCGCTCATCGCTCCGCAACTGTATGCATGATGTCTCTGTTATAACAATTTAACACAAACTCGCGGCGAATGACATCACTCCTGCAGGCACAAGCCGGTGCACGAAACATCCGGAGAATAAGTTATATTGTAATATTATTATAAAATGTTTTATGGTCAATCAACGCCGTTTATATTATAACGGTTGTGGAGTCGTGATGGGAATGTTTATAATGTCCTAGTTTGCAGTACGGTAGTGATATACTACCGCAAGTAGCAACTGGTGCTTGTTTAAATTGTAGCAGAGATTTTTGGTATTAATTTAACATACAAACCTGTTATAAGACTTATAAGATTTGCTCTTGAATTGAAATCCATATTATAAATGCGAAAGTAGCTCTGTCTGTCTGTCTGTTACTCAATCACGCCTAAACTACTGAACCAATTTGCATGAAATTTGGTATGGAGATATTTTGAAACCCGAGAAAGGACATAGGCTACCTTTTATTGCGAAATATGTACCACGGGTGAAGCCGGGGCGGACCTCTAGTGTTATATATAAATAAGGAGTAGACTGCATTATATACAAACAAGAGAAAAGACATCAGTCTAAATTACATATGGATTTTATTCTTGCAGTCTAGCATGACACAATTCATATTCAAAGAATTGAGAATGCGGTTGTACACCTACCTAATCCTTTGACAAGGGCAAAAAACATTTAAAATGCAATTAATGCCTCAGCCTCCGGAATCACCCGATCGGGCCGCTCGGTGGTCAAGGGGTTAAATACACTCCTATACACAAATGCTTTTTAATAATGGTATGTCTACTCTATTGGCAACACCTGCTGCAATAATATTGTCAATCACAGGACGAAAATACATTCTATCATAAGAATAATTTGCTATCAGTAACTTTTAGAAACTGTATTCATATTTAATTCCACTAAAAATCCCGTCTATTCAATACTTTACAAAGAGACAACGAGCAAAATATTTTACACAAAAATACCCCAAGTCTATGTTTACACGGAAAAATTTTAATTTGATACAACGTGACGAAAAAAATGCGCCCATTATACGCGTTTTCTATTTTCACTATACCCGTCTGCTTTGAAGGCGATATTAATAGCATGGGCTATTTCAATTAAGCAAATGGAGCGCATTAAAAGCTTTTGTGCGATGCGGTGCAAGCCGTCATCGTACGGGCTAATGGCTCCAATGATATTATAAGTTAATCTATACTATGATATTATAAAGCTGAAGAGATTGCTTGTTTGAATGCGCTAATCTCAGGAACGGTTCGATTTGAATAGTTCTTTCGGTGTTAGATAGTCCATTTATCGAGGAAGGCTTTATATCATCACGCTAAGACGAATAGAAGCGGAGCAATGCGGGCAAAACAGTGAAAGTTAAAATAATGAAAAGGTAAACAACTGAAGGCTGATTATGAAATACTAATTAAATATAGCGGTCTTGCTTTGATAGGAAGTGGATAAGCCGATGATCCTATTGCATTACGCAATGAATACGTTGAAGTTTTGGTAATACGAGATAAAGTGGGATAATCTTATAACAATTAATTTATATGTGTTATGTATCTGTCTCTAATTATAGTCATAAAGTGCTTTTAGATATTATTTACAGTTAATATAATTTTATGTTGAGTTAGAGAATTGGTATTCCTCAATTAGTTCAGGATCCATCGCCCATTTTTGCACTTGATTACTATTTCACGGAGATTAGCTTGATAGTAATCACTTGCAAAAATAGGCGAAGGATCCTGAACTATATGTAAATTTACTTAAATAATCTCGTATTTACAATTGCAGACTGACGATATTGCTTCATTTCTTATTTGTAAGTTCGCGTCTATCTTTCCCTTTGAATGAAATTCAAATGACGTTTATCTGTTGAGTAACTTTTACTTTGACGTTGAGAAACAGGCACTAAGTATCTCATACAAAAAGTAGGTCAAAAGAGTAATAAAATACTGTAAAACTATAAGGAAATTAGCTAAATATGTACAAAGTAATTTTGTTTAATTTGTTTGATTGTTTTTCCTTATATGCTTGTGCCATATATGAAGATTTTTTAAAGATGATTTAAGAATAATTTTTACCTTACTGCATATTGGGTACCTATACAAATTTGTTTGATAAAGCCGTATTCATGTGTGCTATAACAAAAACGTACATAAAAAGCCCCATTCACACTCAGCATTTAGTTTCCTTAAATAAATTTTCATATCTCCAGTTACAATGGATTCCTTCCCGCCGGCGAGAGGGGCAGGCGCCGCAGCAAATTCGTGCTGTACAGGCGGCCGCAAGCGAACGGCGTGCGCCGCTCGAAGCACTACGTGGTGAAGACGCCGCACAGCAGCAAGGCGATACTCGACGCTAGCCAGCACTCGATATCGTACACGTTGAGCAGGAGCCATGCGGTCATTGTGGAATACACGGAGGACCCAGATACGGATATGTTTCAGGTTAGCGCTGTTGTATTTAAGTGTAATGTTGGTAAATTTGTGGAGGGTTGTGTACTGCAAATACTTATTTGCAGTACACAACCCTCCACAAATTTACCTCCTCGATACTTATCGAGGAAGGGATATAGGGTGTACTTCGATAATGTAGTTTAGACGATGTGTTAGTGTAATTGTTTCCTGCTTAATGGTAACCATTTAACATGAATGTCTTAAAAACTTAAAACATTGGGAAGTTCTTTCAACAATGCAGTGTAATGGTCTATCGTTGGCAGTTACTTGAGTTGTTTTATAAAAACAATGAAGATGACTTAAACGAGATAAGTAAATCTTAGCAGAAAAACGTAACTTATATAACATCTGCGCAGTTGTTACTTTTTATGATCAGTTCTTAATCTGTGTGAATTGTCTATAAACATGGATCATTAGAAGACAGTATAGTTTCTTTCTTCGCGCGTAACTTCTTAGAAAAGTAAGGAAATAATGATCTTAACGTTTGTTTGATCATAGCATTGTTTCAATTTCACATCTTAAACTGTTCACATTGTGTAACAATTTACAATTCAAGATGTTACAGAGCAGACAATGCATGTCGTATTTCGAAATAATGTCAACGATCCCTAGAGGTAGTCCCACCCACGCATTCGAGTCGCTTATCATCCACCAGACGCCCCGTGTTTATTCCACAAGGCGCTTGAACAATATGCCACGTGATCCCAAACAATAGACACCCCAGTTGTTAGCTATTAACTGGGGAGACAGCCATGTTACGATATAATAGCAAATTCCTATGACTTCACTTAGAGATACCCTTTCTTCTTCCATTTATTTTTGTACGATCGAAGCTTTAATTGTTATACGATCTTTAAATAGCCTAAGATTTTTGTTTTGGTGGTTTGCCAGGAAACACGTGTTGTTATATAACAATTATTATTCTCGGAGCAGATGTGAAAATCATTTGTTTTGTTTCAATAGTATCAGTATTAGCTATGAAAATATACAAAAAGTGTTTCGTCGGTTTACGTTACATGTGTTTACGCGGTATTCCAGCATGCATATCTAATCGCGCATGTGGGTTAGTGCCCCCTGGAGTGAGAACAATGCGTTGGTCCTTACTGGCGCGATGCGTCGGCCTACAAGTGACAACGAACCTATCGTAACATCTCAATGAGTAAACACGCGTGTGCTTGATAAGGATGCAGTCGGCGCCCATTCGACAACTAAATTACTCTCTTTGAAACTAATTAGACGCGCGCTCGTCGACGCGTAACTGTCCGAGATAGCGCATAACTTGGTCACTTACTCACTTTGCAGCTTGGCTCAGTCAATTGCATGCGATTCCTATGGGGCGTCGAAGTTCGTTGCCGCCGCGGTCGACGCACCGCTCCACATCCTGTTCATTCGACGCCATTTCATTGTTGTCGCTAACGTTTGCAAACCGCACCAACGAAACTTAATAACGTTCCAAGTCCCATTATTCAAACCTGTAGGCTCGATTGTTTCGAGCGCGTAAAACTGACGTTAAGATGGCTCAGTTGTTCTCCGAGAGAACAAAGTCCTTTGTCTGGTACCATTTCCATTATCTAGATTAAATACAAGCTGCGCTGTTACGCAAACGTAAACACACCTGTGCTATTTAGACTTTCCAGCTATCGGTCTTCCATATCTTGTTGTCTTGCGTATTTTTATCGTTCTTTCGCGACACGTTAAACCATAACCGATTTGAGAATTCCCACGGCGTAGTATCAATATAAACACCAGATTCCAGAATAACCTGTTTGCTTAGCAAACTATTTCTGCGGACATACCTACCAAAAGTATGTGCGTAGTATAATTTGCCAATTTTTTTTCGTATTGTTCAACTTGAATGAATGACATTTACATGGGCCATGATGAATGGTACTGCCCCGCCCCCGGACGGTCGACTATTTAAATCGTGAATTCATGACCCACTGACCTGAAACTAGTTTATGACAAATTCCTTATCAATTCTTATAATTTGTAAAATTTTTGTTCGATTGAGTGAACATTTAACGATGATCATGCATGATATTTATTTCAAAATTGGTTGAAACCGACCCCAATCAAAATGTTTATGCTGATCTTATAACTTACCGGCACCAATGTTTGGGTAAATTTCTTCGAATTAAGCAGTGCGTGATGCATGCGGTAGTATATTTTTTTAAGGGAGGTTAGGCATTTGATCTCTATGTCACCGGATCGTATAATTATAATATAGTTGATGTTTATTGCTTCGCATGTTTGCGCAAGGTATAAAAAATAATATGGATATTGGATATCAATAAACCGAAGATAAAGTTGACATTGACTTTGCCTCAAGAAGGTTGGAAAGATGTGTGGAACGGTCGGTGATAGAACTTTCTTTGAAACTTTGTAGAACCTCTTTGTTTACTTGAAAATTGTCAGATATATGAAGACGTTAAATTGAATAAGCAAATGGAATAGAAGCAGAATCTGAATCAAAACATTTTTTCATTAGAGAATATTCCAAAGCAATCGCACTTGTATCTCGCTCCGCGAAGCCGTCGCGTCGCAAGTCGTTATTGGTAAATGGATGAGACTTGTGACGTCACGGACGATCCGATTCGCATGTCAACAGGGGTGGGGTGTGACGTCAGAGGGGAGGGATAGCGAGACGGCGTGGTCGGGCCAAGGACGTCGCCGGGCCGACGGACCCGCAACATCGCGTTAATCGATACCTATACTTATAACATTAGATTCTAATACATTACAATTTATAATACTAACTATGCATTGTGGGTGGAATGCGGTACCTACATGTGATTTTTTAAAACAATCCATTTGAACTTCTGAATGCTGTCATTAACCTGAAGGTCAGGTTAATGCATTTCTATAAATCAATTTTGACAAAATTTGCACTACTGCCTAAAGTTATCCAACCCTTCTTTCGTGCTGGGTTTGCTTCACATAACATGAATTACCAACTTCTTCGCTAAAACTCATAAATTCTAAGTAATAAAAAATACACTTCATAAAAAAATGATTACCCAAAAAGAATTCGCTATTGGAATTCTGAATAATAATAATCAGCCGCTGAATTCTAGGCTAACAATATATTGATAGTAAAAGAATATTACTGCTCTTTTATTATGTGCTAAAAAACCAATAGTAACGGTTCCGACGATCGTTAAACCATCAATCAAGACAAGCTATTAGAATTATATGAAAACAAAAGATTTATATCAGTTATAATGTCTTTGTATTCCTGAATGTTGAACAAAATTTTCAACGGTCCAAGTAAAATTATTCTAACGATAATTTATATTTTGTGTTTATCTTCTTTTGTTTTGAATACGTTATCATAAGCAAAGTCCGTTTTAAGTTTCCTAAATTTAATTAACAAAGAGATATATGTATTTTTACTTTTCCCGAAGTTCGGTTTACAAAGGAATGTAATCGGATAAAAGCATCGCGCTGGATAGGAAAAATAATTCGATATAGTTCCATGTTCCCTGGCCAGCGTCCAGACGGGCGAAAGTGCAGGCAGCAGGACGCATGATAGGAATCTATGAAAGCCAATGTCAGTATTATTTCTTATTAGATGTTTTCAATTCAGCAAACACAGTTTGCAGATAAAAAGTTAAATTCCTGGATAATAGCTTGCGTGTTATTTCATAGAACTAGTTCATAGTTGGTATGTTTTGTGGTTTTGTTCTATTAGTCGATTGTAGAGGAGGAATACTTTTTTCCAGTAAAACTTGTTTTATGTGTTGTCGTTAAATTATCTTATTGTTCGCGTGTATTAGCTTGAGATCGACTTTAAGGAATAGCAATATTCCTTCGTAAATGTATAAAATGACCCCTGCGATTAACACACACATAAAAAGTCTACAAGATCCTTTGTCCAAACAATACAATTAGTTAGAAGACAATGAATTTGCGCGCCGTAAGTACTTTGCCTTGAGATTCACACAGTACATTCAAATTCCACCATAATATCATATTAATTGCACAGTCGCGTCCTTGATGAAACCAGTTAGGGTATATCACCGTTCCGCTATCTCACGGAAATCCACCTTCTCACTATTGTACTTGTCTTCAAAACATACACACACCTAGATGTAAGTAAATGACGCTCATTCATTGTGTGTACATATTCATTCGTATTTGAAGAATCCATTTAACTGTTCTCTTTTTTGCTATCAACGGTACAATTGATCTAGTTAGACGTGGGACACGATGATGAATAGGCATAGTGACATTTTTAAGATTGATTCAGCAGCGATTGTTTTCAATATTTTTATAGACTTGAAATGTCTGCTTTACTTTCCTATAATGTAATAATAATCCCAAACTACAATGAGAAAGAAGGGGGCAATAAATTTCATTAGGGACATTTAATTGCAGTCAATATTGTTCTTTAATTTACGATGATATTGTACTGTACCAATACAAGGGCGAGACGGTTCATCGGACCTCATCCCTACAGGGGATGATGCGACATTATTTTGTCTAGACGAATCCAACTATTGAAATTATATCAACTAATATGAGGGGAGGTGTTGCGACATGTTAGTTCTTCAAACAAACATCGTTACAGCTGTATGTATCTTCAACCCTAGCAATATTAAGATTGGAGAAGAATTGTAACTTCATATATTTTCTTATAGAAACTTCAAGTGTTGTTTACAGTTGCAGTACGTATTACTTATTATATAAGAAGAATTTGCTGTCGCGTATTTCAATTATTTAATAACTTATTTCTTTAATTCCCTGCATGAAACCTTTCAAATGCGCCATGCGATTCATAATACGGGCCGTCATAACTCGCTCGTTATAATACCAATGCACTTAGGGTTGTCACCTACCTAACACTTCTTTTATAAATGTATTTAAATGTTCACAAAGAAATAATAAAATTTCAATGTTAAATTTATCTTAGTGTCCATTGACCATTGTTGTAATCTTGGATGAAAAAATGTTTTGTTTGTTATGGATTTACTAATAAGTAAAACTACCTTAAATATATATTTAAATGTACAATTGATATCTTTTAAAATATACGTTCGCTAGCCCTAAATGCAGTTGACCTCTCTGTGACTTAACTCAATTTACTACTCAATAGTCAATAGCGCAGCAAGGTTTGACTTCTTCAGATAATATAAGTGAATTATTATTAGTTTACATTTCAATCGACTGCGTATTTTGTGTCTTCCAGACTGATAAGTGATAACAGTCGCGATTAGCGAACGTACTCATTTCATATTTAATCTTACAAACAAAGGCTAATCAGTCAATCTACCTTTATTGCTTTCCTCATTAGATATTCAGGTAAATGAACTATGATAAAAAGTATCTGTTTATGTTTTTAATTTCGTATACAATGTGACGTTGTTTATTTACTTGCGATATAAAAGACATTGCTTTACGATTAATTAAATCAATACATATCAACTCGATAACGACGTAAAAGCCAGTTTCGATAGCTGACAGTTGACACCAAACTTAAGTGTGATTTATATATGTATTTATGGAAAAACCTTCACTTTACTTACTAACACATGTGCATATTGTATAACGCAGACAAATCCATTTGAGTCCAAACACGATATTCCATGGTATCTAGTGGAGAAATTCCTATGGCTTTCTTATTTAGCCATGGTTAGATCATCTATATTTAGAAATGTGTAGTCTTGTCTTATAATTCTTAATTATTTACATCAAATAGCAAACGTTACTTAATGACTAACTCAATGGCGTGACTTTTTATTTATTAACTCCATACAAAACAAAAGGTAATCTGTAATTGATACAAAGATTGATGTAGCCACAGCTTTATGTCAAGGGTTTGAAACCTGTCAGGTGGGTAAATAACGGCTTATATGTAATGCTGACAAGGCTTAGAATTATACAGGTAATATGTGTGGAACTCACAAGAGCTAGCTGCTAGACGCACTGGAAGTAACATTATATGTTTGAGTGTAGATGGACATTCTTCGGTAATGTTATTGTGGTCGTGTAAACGATTTAGTATTATTGCTAGCATCCTGAAGTAGTTTTTGATATATATGTTTTATAATTTGGATGCTTCTGGAATTTAATATATTCAATCTAGAAAAAAGTAATGATTTGAATACAATTTTGACTTGGTGCGGTCTTTAGGCTTACTAAAGATAAGACGAACTTGAATTTTGAGAACCACGACTATCAAACCCTATTGAACCAATGTATTTTCGGTAGAAAATACCGGGAATTAATAATTGCAATCTGATTTATAAAAATTGAACCCCAAGGCATGTTTATAGTACGTACGATTTACGTATTTGCCGCATTATTGAGCACGAACGTATTTCAAACGATTCCTTAAAACACTGCCATATAATGAGGTCATACGTGCAATGAATATTTTATGCCGCTTTTCGCACGCGATATATATGTATATTGTATATATAGACGTATCTAACGTAATATGTGCAACGCGCATAGTGCATTATCATATTAAATTATGGATGTAGAATAACAGTATTTCAGCGGTGTTGTTTCAAGGGGATTAACGCACTTTTATTTGTTATGAAAGTTATCAAAGGTAAATAGAAATTACTCTCTGATAATAGCATCCAATTATCCACAGGGTTTAACTTAAAGAAATAAATAAAATTGTAACGAAATCATGGCTCACACCGCTCACACAGTGTGTGTTATTTTATCATATACTAAATAAATAAGCACTGTTTATATTCGATTCCATTTTCCATGGTTCTTATGTATCATTTTAATTAAAAAATCCTTGTAAAACGTAATTTGTCAACCTCTAACATAATATTATGCAGTCTTTGTTTAGTACACAATGGTGACGAGAATTGGGATAAAACTTCAAGGCAAAGTGATTACATGTATTCTCAACATTCGACTACACACTGTAAACGCATCAATTTAATGTTTTATAATTTAACATGCATTAAAATTAACTACATGTATTTGAATACAAAAGATTTATTTTTATTGGAATACATCTAGCAAGTAGTATATAACAATATCTGCTTCATCGACCCTTATTTAAGAGTCTTAAAAAAAACTTAAAGAGAGAGCTTTTTAATTTATAAATCAACTACATTAGAATTTTCCTACAAACACAGATATGATAATAGCACGAGCATTACCTACCGTGATTGTAGTCTTTTTTTGTGAAAATTTATTTCAAGCGTACATATGGGCGACGTGGAGCACTTACCACCAGTGACGCGTCTGCTCTGTTGCCCCCTATTGCATAAAAAAAAAAATCTATGTATTTCGTCCATTACTTCTATTGCCAGATTTATTTAGGTCTGTTCTATTTAATTTCCTCAAATAAAGCATTTTGAATTGGGTTTTCCCTATAGCGAATCGTCTTTGGTCGGATGAAATGTCGGAACATGTGCCGACGTGATTGGAGGCACATTCTTCTCAAATGATCAATGCATAGGGGACCGTACCTACTTGATGAGGTTTTTTGTAAAGAAGAACTTAAAAGGAGCGTGACATACAAAAAATTGGCCAAGGGATTCATAATTAAAACTACTTGTCTTTTACATATTTTATCGACATGAAAGCTCTGATAGAAGATATGGCATGTATCGTCATAAGAATAAAAACTAAAGTATTAAAAGATGTAGAAAAACCCTTCATAAACATTTTTATGTAAGTTGTCATAACAATTAAAACGTTAATGCGTTTCAGATAATAACTTTTCCCCGTAAACGATTTCCGGTTGCTTTAATTATCTCAAAACATCGCCTAGTCTAGGTGGTCTATTGTTATGTTTTATCTGCAGCCTTAGTGAAAGTAGGAACGGCAATAACGGTGACGATAAATAAAGATTTCATTAAATACTTTCACTGCAGGTAATCGATTTAGCATTAGAAATAAATCGGCTTTGTACAATTTATCGTATAATTATGGAAAACGGTAAGCTGGGACTAGAAAAAAGGTCAGGCATAAAATGCTCGACTTATTTTAATCTTTATTAGTTGTGTTCATACTTGTTTGTTTATATTTTTTTAGGTACATATATAGATTACATAATATATTATACATAGTTCAAATGAAACGTCATTAGTGGTTCGAGGTGTAAATTATTTTATGAAGAATATCATCTAAATTTAGCCCAGAATCCGTCTAATTAAACGAAACTACCAACCGTCGAGTATTCTTAAAAATTCAAGTTATAAAGTAGAGCAAGATGACCCAATTTGCCTCTCGGCGTCATTTATGCGACTCGCTTTACGTCTATTACGTCAGCCTTTTCAATTTACCCGCAGCTTTTCATTGTATTTATTACATTCTCGCAGCGGATGCATATTGACGTTCCCCTGTCAGGTCAGCCGATTCAAAGCGCTTCAACGGCACCTCCATTTCCCTACCTTCATATTTGTGTCACGTCTACCTACTATTCTATGAGACCTGTCTTCTCGGTTTCGAATAACTGTCAGCGGTCGTGTTTGTTAAGTTATTCAATAATACCCACCCGTGTTCAATAGATGCCATCGCGGTAAGCCCTTCTCGGAAATATTGGGATTGTCATTTGATGTGTATCAGTACTTTTTCTTCTTCTTTATTATCATCACCATTAGAAGGTGTCATGTGAATTTTGTGACGCCTTTATTCTTGTCAATGTTTTTTTATTACAATTTTTTATTTGTTAAACTCATTAAAACATCAAAATCATCGTAAATGTCAGCCAATTTGTGCAACACATCGTACATCACTACAAACTGTACATCGCCTACTATCCACCTACATTACAATGATTAATTCCTCGAGTCTCCCACAATTAAATGTTTAATTTCTAAAGTATTCGTGTTGTTGATGAACTTTTTAACATTTCAATGATTGGCTATATTTCCTGGTCTTGCATAAATTAACTTTTAAAGTGAAACTTTTATTACATCGTCTCAAACTTTTTGGTCTGTGTAGCGCATGTCGCGTGTATCGCGGCTGCCGAGTAGGTATACCTACTCGGCAGCCGACCGTCACGCGACATGCGCTACACAAAGCAGTGTTCGGAACCGTTCGAACAGTTTCACTTTTACCGTGGTTTCATAAAACCACACAACATTTTTTTATTTAAATCAAATCAAAGATTTCAATAATAATCTGTCCAAAAAAACTTAAACGAACCTGATATTTTAAACATATCATTTACCTTACGATTCAGTATTATGTTCGGTTGCAAATGCATTTAAAACATTGATATAGCCTTTGTACACAACAATACGAAACGAGCTAGGAAGTGAATACAAACACTATAATTAACACCCTTTGTAATTTCCATACGAAGAACTTCCAGCGTAATTTGGCCTCTTTACTCATTACACATACAACTACCACAGTATTACCATTATTTCCTACAGTAAGGAATCGCCTTTGATGTCGCGCGATGCCGCCGCCAGCGTAGGTAATGACGCTGCCACACGAAAATACGCTAGGGTTGCAACAAATGGGAAATAAAACAATTGTGATTATTAATATTATGATGAAATCTTTATTCATATGTACATTCAAAATAATTGCGATTATTAAATCTGATGTAATTATTTGTTCATAAATATATAATTACAGATATTGCACTGCTAAATATTATTTACGTGGACACTTTATTTTTGGATGTTTTTAATTGTATAATAAAACATTTAACTTAGTAATGCATTCGCATTGGGAATGGGATGTACAATCTGATTAGAAAATAATGAGGACAACATATACATAGCTTTGATTTTAATTCAACAGATACAATTAATACAATCTTTCTGAAATATTGTTTCCTTCTGGGATATCAATGTAGATTTACATCCGTAAACCGAACAGTTTGTGCGCGCCATAATAGAATATGTAAGTACCTATGTATAATAAAATTATTACACAAAAAATACGACTGCGTCATCCTTTCGCGCTAGGTAAAGCAAACTAAGCGTGTTTGCTTTACGCGGCCCGCGTCGCCCGACCCCCGCCAGTTCCCCTCCGTTTCTCTGCACAAGTACATTCGTCGCACTACTGTAGGAAATAATGGTAATACTGTGCAACTACAGTGAGGCCAACTAAGTACATTTCTATTATTTCTGAACAAAAGGAGCAATACCGTTACTTACAGAAAACTGACTAAAGTTGTAAAAATACTCGGGCCACTTCAATACGAGGTTCATAATATGGCAACAGAAAAATGCCATTTGGGAAAGGTATCGAAAAAGCTAATAATGCGTGTCTCATTGGTTTCTCAGAATTTACAGCAGATAACTATACACAAGAGCATGTAACATCTGTTGAGGTTTTTTCATGTTGCACCTTTAGTCGGCTCCGAGCTTGTCAAAGAAACATGTCTGGCGCCATTCTTGTAATTCTATCCATTCAATCTATGTTAAAAGCTTTCTATTGATAGGCGAGAGTGACAACGTAACACTATAAAATATGTTAACTGGTCGTTGGAAACATTTTTATTTTATTTTGTTGTGTATTTTAAAATTATTTTATTCGTCCTACTTTTACATTCTGATCACATAAAATTACAATATAAGCTTCTGAATATACGCTGCAGAATATGAATGTGTTTAAGCTTCATTTAGTACAATATTAACGTAATGCGGTATTATTTCTGCGAGTTAAGAAAACATCAATTTATCATAACGGCACATTTGCAAAAAATCAGGTGGACCGTTAATTTCTAAAGAAAACTTAACGGTCTCGTAAGTCTATGGAAAATTTATTTTCTCCAATTATCTTATTGTAGATGATAGCTTAATCGTATTTACGTTTATTTCACAAGATTTATTGTAATTTGACCTGTCGTTAAGATAATTTGCGTTGAAAATTGTCATTAAGAGGAATACGTATTTAACAAGATGCGAATAGCAAAGATAACTAGTGATGTGATTATAAATACATTTTGTGTACTTTGAATGTCACTAACTACTTACGTTAACGGTTGAATGAAGATATTTAATCAATAAATCGAATAGAATGTTTAATATCTTACCTTCAGGCTCGTTGCGAGCATAATGTGATCTAAATTACATAGAAAAAAAATTGATCAAATAACTTATGGAGTTCAATATTTTGATAGTTATGACTTATGAGTTTATGACTACCATGATGGCTTCTAAAAATGATTTTATTTTCATAAATTTAACCTCGAATACAAGACACTCGTGGCATGTAATGTTATATGCCATGAATAATATAATATTTATAAAGAATCCGATTTAAAACACGATTTAATATCCTTATCTTCATGCATGTAGCACAGCTGATTGTTTTGGTTATCATGCGTTACATTTGTGCATTAGCTTTGCTCTGGCTACTTTAATTACGTCTTTTAGTTCTAAAGTTTAAATTAGTTTTATTTTATAGTATTGCTATTTCTATGTGTATATGATTATGGTGTAAGACTCATGTTCCCTTCTTCTCTTTCTGTGTTTTAAGTCTTTCACCTATAATTTCGTCGTGTAGGTACATTATGGTTTTAGTAATAAATTTCTCTATTTATATTTGAATATCCGTTTTTAATGATTCGCTATTTATATATTACATGTAAAAAATGCCTATAACTTGAAATGCTTGATGGACAATTTAAACAATTTTTTCCTTATTACATTAGTGAATTCTGCACCGCCGAAAGCTGTTGGGATATGATTAATTTGGATTTCAGGGAATTCATGTGATGCACAGAATTACGATATAATTTTGCCTTCTGGCTTCGATGATTTTAAATAGAATTATGTAGGCTTTGCATGTTGAACGCGCCAATCTTTGCGTCGTCACAATGGTCACGCTTCGTGATCCAATTTTGGGGGCCACGCGAAAACAAGTTTGATATTATAATACTGGTATATCATTTATACATACTCAATTGGCAAAACGATCTGTAAAAGCTTATTTAGCTCTGAATAATAACGATTCCATAAGTAATCGATGACGGTTACAAAATTTATAAAAAAATACTCTTTCGCGGAACCAGTTTTTATTGGCGAGACTTTTTGTGTGGTCATGCCTTTGATTTGCTTATCAGCGCGCCCTTCACGCTTGCTTAGCCTAAATACGTTACAGTTTTTTATATTCCTGGTTAAAAAGTTATTAATTATATTCTTTACATTGTTGCATATATTTTGCATGGAAAAAGGCAAAATGGATAACGTAGAAAATAAGATGGTTTTCTACGTCATTTTTTGATCCGTAAGTGATTTTATCTGAATCTATCATATAGATTACGACCTACTAGTTTCGTCTAGAGCAGGTAGAGTTTATTTAAAGATTTATCTGGTAGTTATTACTAAGTCATTGTCGGTGCTCGTAACTATTTGCCTATATATGCCCACAAATAGATGTAAGATTTGAATCGAAATTACGAGGTAGCTATTAGGTGTAGAGCCTTCTTAGTAACCTGATGTCTTTGTGTGAATGTACCATTACCAACCGTCTGCTTGTGAACTCAGTGAAGTCACGCATTGTATTGATATGCGATTCTATTCGCAATTTACGATTCCAAATAAATATACGATACAGTCGATTCGTTCTGCTATTTTTTGGTCTTTTTTGCTCGCCCTTGTACTTTGTTATGGCTTATGTAATTTATAGCGATATTAAATGGTTAACTTTTGGGGTAAGCCCTTCAGTTTATTTAAGTCTACACGATTACACAATGTTACCGCATGGTGTATAAAATGGAATTGCCAAAGATTTGCAAATGTCATATACATAAAAGGAACTTCTGCATCTCTTAACAATTAGAATAGGCGTAAGGAATGTCTCTGACATTTTATTTTATTATACTGGGAATAAAAAAAGGTAAATAAGTAATTGAAAAAAAAAACAAAACATTACAAATGCCTATGTAACCATGGCACGTTTCAAACGCGAGGCATTTAAACACCCTGGCATATTCATCCAAAGGTCACACGATCGATAGCACAAAATTTCACAAGTGCATTATGCAGGACTGAGCCATTCAACGTGGGTTTGCACCCCACGGCCATCGACGAGCTTTGGAGATTAGCGAGATTAACTATGAGTGATGTTTTCATTTAGTTCAGTGTATTTCTACATGATTTATGTTTATGGGATAGCTCGAAGGGACTTTATTGGTCTCAAAGAGCAATTTGACAATTGCAAGGCTATAATTAGGTAGGTAAGTTAGTCTAGGTTTTTCTTAATAATTGATATGAACAAATTATTTTTAATTCAATAAAGCTTTTACCTTAATCTGTACGTCGCGTTCTAATGAAATCATATCTTCTTATATATAAAAATGAATCGCAAAATGTGTTGGTAAGCGCATAACTCGAGAACAGCTGAACCGATTTCGATAATTCTTTTTTTATTATATTCCTTGAAGTACGAGGATGGTTCTTATGTAGAGAAAACGTAAATATGTACACGGGCGAAGCCGGGGCGGACCGCTAGTTTTAGATAAAAAATGCATGAAATACCCACATCGAATATAGCAAACACTCAAAATTTAAAACATTCGAATCTATTATTTTAATTTTTAAGAATTGCTATTCTTTACACTTTACCTTTAACACATAATATTATATCATAATAATCATCAACATAAACTTATAAATCTGTACGACAGTGTTATTTACAATCATACTGGGAGCTACGTTAACCGTTACTCAACCGCATGCGGCCGGCAATAAATCTGCATTTGAATGATTTGAATAGTAGGAGTTAAAAACCTCGCTATTGACAGCCAGTGATTAACTGCGTTTACACAGATCTAGCAATATCCTATACATAATGTATTGTGTTTTGTACTACTGCATCCTTGACTACCTTTTCATAAAAGGTTGTCAACATCTTCAAATGTAGTATTTCAAGTGTCAATATAAATATTAGCATGAGTTAAACACTACTATGTTAATTACTACTATGCCGTATTCACTGACTAGGTACATTCTTATTGATTTAATGAGTATAATGTAATCTGTAAAAGATGTTTGATTTATTATTGAAATTGCGAACATATGCAATTCTATGTAATGTAGGTACAGCAAAATGTTGGCACACGATCTGGCAATGAATGAAGAATTTAAAACAAGAAATGTTTACGATGATAATCACATCTATTCTATTTTAGGAGTACTAGCATAAACTATTGAATTAAGAAGAAAGGAGAAGTAAATTCGCATATGTTGACAAGATACCAAAACAAATTACATTTCCCAACGTGTAGAATTAACAAAGCTAAAAACAGTGTAATATTTATGGCTATTAAAATATATAATAAAATACCGGACAATTTCAAGGAACTACCAGTAAATTTTTTCAAAAATAAACTGACGAACTGGTTGATGGTGAAACAATTTTATGACATTGAAGAATTTATGACTTTTAAGTAGTGTAAACTGAATTGTGTGTGATAAGTGTGTGATATAATCGTGTTAATCGTAGTGCGTTCGCGTAATTGTGAAAATTGAATTGTGTGTACATTTAAATAATTAGACTAATCAACTTTCTTTTCAATATTTGCACACCCAATCAATGGGTAGAATGTATTAGCCACATAATATTGTAATTAAAAACATCTATAATTTGTAACTACATTCTTGCAAATAAATATAATTTGAATTTGAATTGTTTTTTGTTATGATTGAAGGTTAGTGGATACAAAGAAACGCATATAACAATCAATATTGGTTGTTTATTATTTCGGTCAATGATAAATAACTATTGGGATATGTTATAGTGTATTCCAGTGATCAATTTAGGTACCTACATGTTTATGTTTTTGTTCCTATGTTTCAGTTCTCTCTCTCTTTAATCACGATATATGTAGGTAGTAACGAAATAGCTTACGGTGCAAACAATTAATGTTACCTTCTTTCTAATTTTCGTTGCAATATTCATGATTTTAATAAACCGGAATAGATAAGACCGGCCTCCATCACCGACGCGTTCAGCTACGACCATGTCTTGAAGGCACAGTCGAGGTTAGTCGAGCTTCAATGCTTCATTAAGATCCAACCTAGATTTAATTAAAACCACAACAAAAGAACTTCTTCAAAATGTGAGCTTAAAAAGTTATGCGCCGAGACAACAACACAAGCTTCCGGTAAAGAAATATGAATTTGCGTAATTATTCCGTTTTAACAGAAGCGCTGCTTCGGCAATGAGCGTGCTGAATGTAAACGTTATCCATTATTCTTTTATGGAATTAAAACTTTTTAAATGGCTTTGTAATGTTGATAGAATTGACGTCCTTCCCTTTATGGAATACTGGACAAAATAACTCTTTGGGCTAATTTTGCTGAAGTTATTTGAAAAAGAATATACATGTAGAGTAGAATTTGATTTATTCATCGTTAATTCTCCTTAATTATTTTTGGATACATCCTTAAAAAGTGGACTATTATCAAAAGTTTTTAATTATTCCTTTGTGCCCTTCTAATATTCGCCTCTGCTGTCGAACTTGAAGCGACATTTGTCGGATATGACGTCGTCGATCATATCAATTACATCGTTACCGTGGTGAGGTGTGAAGCCTCAATGTTACCTCCCCAGGAAACTAGTAGAGCGGCGCATTCGTTCAGCGGAACTTAGTGATGTAACGCAACCTTCACACTCGCCGCTCATGTGAGCCAATTGCCTAAGAATCTGTTAAATTGTTCTTAGCTCGTATACGTTGAGTGTTTTGTTGTCACCTTTAATGGTAAACGTGGGAATGCCAGCACTTGTCTGGCCTTTTTGTGGACATTGATTTACATAATTAAAAGTTGGTAATGCTACTTGAAGTATTCATAAACGAGTATGCTCATGTACTTATCGAGATGGTATTTGAAATAGCCTTAAACTAGTCTTAGAGCTATTACGCACTGTCGACCAGTCGCCGGCGACTGTGACTTACTCCTGGACGACTGACGACTAAGTGCGCAAGCCCCTATTTAAACTATAGTAAGTCACAGTCGCCGGCGACTGAGTCGCCAGCGACTGGTCGACAGTGCGTAATAGCTCTACGATGTGGATTTATGACGTAACTAAAGCCTGCTCAGTGAGGCACAGCTTTGTACTAAGATTGTGTCCTTTAACTACATTTGTCACCAAGTTGTATAAACATGCATATTGTCCTTCCAGATCGGACGATCCTCCGAGTCCCCCATAGACTTCGTGGTGATGGACACAGTGGCGGGTGACAAAACGGGTGATACCAAGGTCCTGCAGAGCACCATATCGCGGTTCGCCTGCCGCATCATAGCGGACCGCAACGACGTGAATAACTGCCGCATTTACGCTGCCGGCTTTGACTCCTCGAGGAATATATTTCTTGGTGTAAGTAGCACTTTTTCAGAGTATATAGCAGGAAAGTTGGAGGGTTGGAACTAAAATTGTAATAACCAGTTAAGATTAGATTACTCTTTCATTCATAAATTGGAGTTTGGGAATTGAGTATTGACTCAAACAGGGAAAATAAAAGTTTTACATATTATATTCTTCACCAGTTTTACGTATATTATCTTATTGTAAGGAAAATAAATGCATGCATTTTGAAATCCCAGATTACGACATGTTTACCTGGACAGGGTAGGCAGTCCTACTTCTCGAGTTTGTATAGTTTTATGTTATCTAAAAGAAAAAAAAATCTCTTTTGTATTTAAAAATCTCTTTTGTATTTAAAAAAAACCTGTTATCGTTCAACATAAGTTATAAATTTCTTTCCATTCAAAAGAATGGCGCCATAGATTTTAACTCTTCAAAACTGTTGCTGTTACTTCTAATGATGTTAATTGTAAAACTGAGTCCGCTCTTTAATGTCGCTAACATGTCCCCGTCGCAGCGACTATGATTGCTAATGCTTACCATTACGTGACCGGTCGTAATACTTACTCTCACTGTCGTATAAAAATATTGAAACACCACTTTCGTCGAGTCGTTATCTCAATAGCAGTAAAGACCAAAATGGCAGGGACGTATCCCGTTTCTAAGCAAACGAAGTCCCTCCGAGGCAGGATATCGCGGTCTGTTTGCCGTATCATTGCAAACCACAATTACGCGGTCAGGGTTGGCTCCCTGGAGGTTTTGTTTGTTTATGATTGGATGGAATCGATTTTACAATGGGGAAAACAAACTTTCGGTCGACGAACTTGGTGTTGAAGTTGGTGTAAGAATGTATGAAAAAAAGTATATTTTGAAAGCCCAGAAGTTTTGCTAAGATTGAAATTATTATTATAGGCTATTCAACATACAGAGCTATTTTTACATATATTTTTTATTATTATTTTTGGCGATCGAGTTACATGTAATATAGGCTATTGTTACCCCTTATAACATCAAACATGCCAATTAAAGTCCCGTTATAATCTGTCCAGTCGCTTCGTGGAATTGGAGAAATATTCTGAAGATAAACTCAGCAACGGGTCTGACGATTTTGTCAAAACTTATATTATTATAGGAGCATTTTTTATCTAAATAATTGTATGGAATTTCCAGCAAAATATAATCTCATTTAACGAGAAGTGCCAGGCATTACCCAGTCATTACAGAAAAACCCCGGTTTGTTTCATATTGTATTTTATGTGTTTAAACTTTAGTTGATTGTGATACAAATAAAAAATAACAATTCAATATGTACAATTTTCTCTTTAATTTCCAAAGCTGAACAATGGTTACTTTATTACCTCGCCATATTACTCAAATATCTAGCCTTGAAACCAATTTAAGATTTCATCGTTCGAAATAAACTTATTAAAAAATTAACATGTTATTGTATACCTACGTGTATATCGATACGAGATCTGCAATAGCATAATGTGATATCCTATTACGTTAGTGGCCATTCATTTTAATTGCAAGGAAAATGCCAGATTAGTTATTATGTGAGAGACAATGCGGCGACCCTCCCTTGACAAAGACCTTTGATATAATATACAATGAGACAATAGATTTTTTTTCATAATCCAAATCCACAGCGCTTAGTTACATTGTAGGTTGAATCGTGAAGTTAATTAATGTTGATAATGGATTTACGTTTTAGAATGCGGCAGTTGCATTTGAGTTATGGGAAGGTTAATGAAAGAGCATTTTAATTAAACGATAGTGGGTCATCGAATCTTATTAAAAAGAGAAATTAATAGTGTTCACTTATTATAGTTCAATTTGTCCTTGACTGAGATTCTTAGTCCTATTTATGTTTTTATTTAACTCTTACTCCTAATACTATTATGTCTATACTTTCAAATTCTATAACCAAAGAATTTGAAAGTACAGACATCTGTTATTCCATAAAGTAAAGGACACATCAAGTGATTATTATATTAATAAATCGTATTATACTGTATCATTGTTAGTTTTGGAAATCAATATTGTTACTAATTAATTCTAAACAGTAAATTGAGAAGGTTCTACTTACTTCTACTTTACTTCTACATCAATTAATTTAAATTAACATATTGCAGGAGAAAGCGACAAAATGGTCAGAGAACCACGAGATAGACGGTCTGACCACGAACGGTGTGCTCATAATGCACCCGCGTGGCGACTTCTGCGGCGGCAGCGCGACATGTGGCCCGTGGCGCGAGACCTCAGTGGGTGGGGCTGTGTTCTCGTTACGGGAGAGCCGATCCGCTCAACAGAAGGTAAGGAACTAGTGGCTTTACTTGCAGGGGACATGTTCGAAGGCGAAGAAATGGTCAGAGAACCACGAGATATACAATCTGACCACGAACGGTGTGCTGATAATGCCGGTTGCATTATCGCAGCGACTATTAAAAGTTCATGAAAAAAATGGCCAAACATGCATTGAAATTAACACCTTATTTCATGGCAGTTATGTGGAACGTCTATTATACAGGGTGTAATCGTTAAGTGTGCACAGGCGATTTTTCCGTAATTATTACAGATAACAAAAAACTTTAAACTGATATCGAAAGTACTTGACCTAATGAGTAAAATTGCGGTAATAAATTTTGAAAAATAAATCTAGAAATATCAAAAAAATTATCTTTAAACCCTCCCATACATTAAGTATGAAATATGAATATCCCATATACATTTAATATGAAAGATTTTAGCTTTCTTTTTCTTTTTTGGTTTTCTGCTTTAATTACTTCGCAAATTTGAAGTGGCATTTTCCACGCTTTTTCCAGACATTTCCCTGGCATTTTCCAGTTATTTTCCGGGATTTTCCCAGACATTTTCCGGATATTTCTCAGGCATTTTCCGATGATTTTCCAGGCATTTTCCGGATATTTTCCGGACATTTTCAAGCATGTTCCGGACATTTTCACGCATTTACCGTATATTTTCCGGACATTTTCACGCATTTTCCGGATATTTTCCAGGCATTTTCCAGGGATTTTCCACGGTTTTTCCAGAAACTTCCACGCATTTTCCGAGCATTTCCCAGGCATTTTCCGGGAATTTCCCAGGCATTTTCCGAGCACTTCCCGGGGATTTTCCAGGCATTTTCCACGCTTCTCCTGGACATTTTCACGCATTTTCCGGATATTTTCCGGACATTTTCACGCATTTTCCGGACATTTTCCAGGCATTTTCCAGGGCTTTCCAAGAAATTTTCCGGGGATTTTCCGAGCATTTTCCGGGGATTTTCCAGACAGTTACAGGTTATGTCAGGGAAATGTCCGGAAAATGCCTGGAAAATATCTGGGAAATACCCGGAAAATGCGTGAAAGTGTCCGGAAAATGCGTGGAAATCCCTGGAAAATCCCCGGAAAATGCCTGGGAAATGTCCAGAAAATGTCCGGAAAATTCCCGGAAAATGCGGTTATGTCAGGGAAATGTCCGGAAAATGCCTGGAAAATATCTGGGAAATACCCGGAAAATGCGTGAAAGTGTCCGGAAAATGCGTGGAAATCCCTGGAAAATCCCCGGAAAATGCCTGGGAAATGTCCAGAAAATGTCCGGAAAATTCCCGGAAAATGCGTGAAAATGTCCGGAAAAACGTGGAAAATGTCACTTCAAATTTGCGAAGTAATTAAAGCAGAAAACCAAAAAAAGAAAAAGAAAGCTAAAATCTTTCATATTAAATGTATATGGGATATTCATATTTCATACTTAATGTATGGGAGGTTTTAAAGATAATTTTTTCGATATTTCTCGATTTATTTTTAAAAATTTATTACCGCAATTTTACTCATTAGGTTAAGTACTTTCGATATCAGTTTAAAGTTTTTTGTTATCTGTAATACTTACGGAAAAATCGCCTGTGCACACTTAACGATTACACCCTGTATAGCTTATTTAAAAACTCTGCCTAATACACGCGAAAGCAGAGTTTTGTTTCAGACAGTCGTTTATTGTAGGTTAATTTTCTTATAGCTTCATCAACATATTAATAGACCATCCAAAGCTAAAAAAGTATTATTTTTCGTAACATTTACACTGTTATTAATTTATTTCAGGGCTTACCATGTCAGGCGGAGACAAATGTACTGAGAGACGGGACAATGATAGATTTGTGTGGAGCTACACTACTATGGAGAAGCGCTGAGGGACTCAAAAATTCACCGGTACTTAATTATTTTTAACTATTTTTATACATTTATCGAAATAATATTTTTTATTTTGTCACTTTATTGTTCAATCAGAGTCTCTTAGTCAATTAATCTTCCATACTAATTTTTTCTTCGTGATAGAGGAATTTTTTTTAAAACTTTATTCCAAGTGAAAACTGCAAAATTTGAAAAAATTGTTTTGGTCCAAATAAAGTACCTTCCTTATTTCATTTGTAATAAATTCATGATCACATAATACAATGTACATGTATGTATCCACGGGTTGATTTTCTTTTTAGCAAAATGTTCCATTCTTTGCCAGACTGAGAAGAACAATTTACTTCCAAATTGCACCTCTTATGTTTTGAATAAATCGAAAATCATGTACTATATATAATCCATATTAACAATTTTAGACGAAACGCGACCTAGAAGCGCGGGTTGATTTTCTTTTTAGCAAAATGTTTCATTCTTTGCCCGACTGAGAAGAACAATTACCTCTTATGTTTTGAATAAACCGAAAATCATGTACTATATATAATCCATATTAACAATTTTAGACGAAACGCGACCTAGAAGCGCTAGTGGACGAGCTGAACGCCGGCCGGCCGCAGTGCCCCGTCGGGCTGAACACGCTGGTGATACCGCGCAAGCTGTCCACCGCGCACCAGGACCTCAACCAGCCGTACGTGTACCTCAACTGCGGGCACGTGCAAGGTAAATAGCAAAAAAAAAGAAAAAAAAATGGATTTTTGAAGTGAAAACTTCTTTAGCGGCGTTGAGCACTTTTTCTGTAATGGGTATAAAATGTTAAACTAGCGACAGGACACGTGACCTGATCGAAAAAACGTAAGACGGATACCATTCCAAAATATCAAACATGCTCAACGTTAATAATCAAGTTTTCACTTCTGCCGGCACTCCCGGAGTGCAACCCGTCTTTTTTTTAAGAGTTACCGAAGGTTAAACGGTATCGTGATAAGTAGACAGTTTAAATTTTCACAGATGATCTATTTTTTACACCGCATAACAATAAATAATGAAAAAATAAAGTTAAGCAACGGTTGGCGCGGTCATAAATTGGATGGGTGAATTTTTTTTTGCAGAACATTCGATGCTCGTAATCCACACGGCACACCGTCGCGAGTCTGACTCGTACTCGACTGATTTAAAATTTTTGTTTTTTTAATTTTTTTGCAGAACATTCAATGTGCGCAACCAAGTCACATTAGTGTCGCGAATCAGTCTCGCAATTGCCCAATGCATACGAAATTTTAATAAGAAAATCTGCATTTGGCCGATTTTTAATTCGATTTTTGAAGTGAAAACTTCTTTAGCGGCGTTGGGTATAAAATCTTAAATTCGCGTCAGGACATGTGACCTGATCGAAAAAGCGTAAGACGGATGGATATCAAACATGCTCAACGTTAATAATCAAGTTTTCACTTCTGCCGGCACTCCCGGAGTGCAACCCGTCTTTTTTTTAAAATAATATGTCTATATAATAATTTGCAGGCGAGCACTCGTGGGGCGCGGAGGGCAGCGAGACGGGCGTGCGCCGCTGCCCCATGTGCATGACGGCCGGGCCCGTGGTGCGCGTGTGCATGGGCATCGAGCCCGCGTTCTACGTGGACGCCGGCCCGCCCACCTACGCGTTCAACCCGTGCGGACACATGGCGTCCGAGCGGACTGTCAAGTGAGTGTGTTGTTTGTGTACTAGCTGTGCATGACGGCCGGGCCCGTGGTGCGCGTGTGCATGGGCATCGAGCCCGCGTTCTACGTGGACGCCGGCCCGCCCACCTACGCGTTCAACCCGTGCGGACACATGGCGTCCGAGCGGACTGTCAAGTGAGTGTGTTGTTTGTGTACTAGCTGTGCATGACGGCCGGGCCCGTGGTGCGCGTGTGCATGGGCATCGAGCCCGCGTTCTACGTGGACGCCGGCCCGCCCACCTACGCGTTCAACCCGTGCGGACACATGGCGTCCGAGCGGACTGTCAAGTGAGTGTGTTGTTTGTGTACTAGCTGTGCATGACGGCCGGGCCCGTGGTGCGCGTGTGCATGGGCATCGAGCCCGCGTTCTACGTGGACGCCGGCCCGCCCACCTACGCGTTCAACCCGTGCGGACACATGGCGTCCGAGCGGACTGTCAAGTGAGTGTGTTGTTTGTGTACTAGCTGTGCATGACGGCCGGGCCCGTGGTGCGCGTGTGCATGGGCATCGAGCCCGCGTTCTACGTGGACGCCGGCCCGCCCACCTACGCGTTCAACCCGTGCGGACACATGGCGTCCGAGCGGACTGTCAAGTGAGTGTGTTGTTTGTGTACTAGCTGTGCATGACGGCCGGGCCCGTGGTGCGCGTGTGCATGGGCATCGAGCCCGCGTTCTACGTGGACGCCGGCCCGCCCACCTACGCGTTCAACCCGTGCGGACACATGGCGTCCGAGCGGACTGTCAAGTGAGTGTGTTGTTTGTGTACTAGCTGTGCATGACGGCCGGGCCCGTGGTGCGCGTGTGCATGGGCATCGAGCCCGCGTTCTACGTGGACGCCGGCCCGCCCACCTACGCGTTCAACCCGTGCGGACACATGGCGTCCGAGCGGACTGTCAAGTGAGTGTGTTGTTTGTGTACTAGCTGTGCATGACGGCCGGGCCCGTGGTGCGCGTGTGCATGGGCATCGAGCCCGCGTTCTACGTGGACGCCGGCCCGCCCACCTACGCGTTCAACCCGTGCGGACACATGGCGTCCGAGCGGACTGTCAAGTGAGTGTGTTGTTTGTGTACTAGCTGTGCCTCGCGATTTTACCTTGGTCTGAAATATAATAAATACTATCCTTATCCTATGCAACATGTTATAAACCTTATCTATATAGGTACATATTAAAAAATTCCCATCAAAATCTGTTGTGTAGTTTTAAAGTTTCAAGGACGGATATACAATGTGTTTCGTCAAATGTGTTGGTCAACATAAAAGTCTAGATAAGCTCGATTAGTCAGGTTATTTATTTTCGATTCAAAGTCATTGCAAGAAATATATTTCTTTGAAACGTTAACTTGTTCGATTATACAAGAAAAATGGTTTTCCTACATTTTAATATAATGAACGTGTCACCAGATACTGGGCGAGCGTAGACATACCGCACGGCACGAACGGCTTCCACGCGATCTGCCCGTTCTGCGCGGCGCCGCTGCAGGGCACGCCCGGATACGTGCGGCTCATCTTCCAGGACAACCTCGACTGAGTGAAGGTATGTATACCACGCACACATACGCGACCATGTAGCAAATAAGCACGCATAGAGGTACACTCCTATATAACACACGCATACATGCGCGCCTGTACCACACATGCACGCACACACGCGCGCCTTTATCACACACACACACACACAAGCGCATAGAGGTACACAGTACATGACTAAATCACACACGCACGTATGGTACATACCTTTGCCACAGACACACCTCTACATACATACGCCCGAGCATATTATGTGCATGCACATATTGAAATACATAAATTAAAGTAATTTTATTTTAATTTGCAGATTCGCAGATGTGCGATACGAACGAATAATGAAGGAAACATCAATGTGTGACGAGACAGCGACGTAGTTCGGTGTAACTATATTTTGTTTCGGTTATGGGGCCCTACGACTTTTGAGGGCACATTCATGACTGCGTTAGTTCACTAACAGCTAAATTTTGTACCAAATACCGATTCATGTATATGGAATCTCATTTGTTTACTAAATCCTATTTTGATGTTTATATGTATTCAAGTTTATTTTCATTCTCCCCATATACGCCGAAGGATGCTTTGGTAAATGAAGTAAGAAGTGTAACGAATAAAGTACAAACAATACTTGCCTTGTATTTAAAGCGCTTTGCGCCGTTTTCCCGTCGCATTCACCGATAAATGGTACAACATTGTAAATACCAAAAGCATCCCGTTATTTCGATACACTTTTTAGTTTTATGAAGTTCGGATGAATATATTTTAGGGCCGATTTTTCAATGCTTGGATAAAACTTATCCGTCCAATAAAGTATTACACGATAATATTAAAATGTCACGTAAACTGTCAAATACGGGCAATTAGAATACGTTTTTAAAATGGTAGTTTTATACATTATTCAACGAATAAGTTTTATCCAAGCATTGAAAAATCGGCCCTAAATAGTATATTTTTTCATGTTAACACGGTAACGGAACGATTTGTGATGTTCCTAATTAATGTATTTTTTTGTCCCCATATTGAATAATGTAGGTAATGATATCGGCGTGTTCGACTAACGAAATATTTATTTAAGAGTCAACGTTGTAAGATAAAATTTGATAATAAGATAATTTAAAGCTTTGTATATTGCTGTGAAGAATTTATAGGCGATCACATCATATACAATCAATGCTATAAAACTAATCGTGATTTTTTTTTTCTTTTCAATGATAGTAATTGCAATCGATTATAATGGATATAGAGAAAAAAAATGGTATAATAATGAAATGTAAATATGACTGTTCATTTAATTTATGTTCGGTTTTCGTAATGTGGCTTCGTCGGTTTAAGTGATGTTAGTTTTAGAATCCTTTAGCATTTGTTTCCATTTAGTTTATGCGATAGTTTCAATACATATTGAACTATAATTTACTAGTTATAAAACAATAATAGTCAATCACATGCAAATACAAAAATATTGATTTACAAAAACATGGATTACACTATAAGACGCTTTTTAACAATTTCTAATCCGTGTTATTTCCATAGCTACTTTCATGTTTTTGTGAATAAAAATATATGTTTGTGCGTTAAAAATGTTTATTTTTGTGTCAGTGATTTAATTACAAATAATGATGAAATGGTCTATGATGTGAAATATGTATGTATAAGAATGTTTCCCATAAAGCGAAGGGAGTTCAAAAGAGGTTATATATTTTTATAATTAAAAAAGCAGCCTCGAATAAACATGCATTGTAATTTTGACTGTAATTTGCACTGTACTGTGATTATAATAATTATATTCTTTATCATACATGATTTTAATAATTTCTATCTATACAGGGTGTCCCACTGTCGGTATTCTAAGCTCAATGGAGGTTTAAGTTTTGCATACGCTGAGTACGTAAAAAATACATATAAGATTCCAGATGCATTTTTTTTTTCAAATAGATGAATTCTAAACACTCTTTGTGTACACCCCTAACAAGCAACCCGGCCAACATTGCCCGTGAGCTATCGTTTAAGAACTTTAAGATTATGTTTTCATAGACAAAATGCTCACATTAGCGTATCGTTATAAATGCCGGCTGTGCGAAGCTAGCGAAGAAAACATGAATTTTAAGGAAAAATTTAGCAAGATTTTGGCGTCATTTTGTTGTTTAAGTATTTTTTACGTGATCAGTGTATGCAAAACTACAAGTCCCTTCCCGCTTAGTGTACCGATAGTGGGACACCCTGTATTAGTACAGGTATAATTTCTCAATATGTGAGTTGAGAAATACCTACAATAATACATTAGCAGTTCTCATTATTGTTAAACTTGAAGAATTGTGCCTACATCATTTTGAAATTTATAATTCTCTAATTAATTAATCTTTTATAATAATTTATTTGGATCTCAATTTCAGGTTTACAGTTTGATTTGCGTTAATACATGCCCTAGTTAAAAATTGTAAATTATTGTAAGTTTATAGAGGGTAGACGGTAAAAGTTTACAAAATTGGAAACAATTAGTTTTTGTACAATTTGAATCCACTAGCTGTAGTCGGCAGTTAATATAGAGATCATTCGGTAAGGCTTCATTTTTGGCCGTAATATAATCTGTATGGGTAGTCACTTATATAATTTTTTGTATTTTTCATGTTAATATGTTAAAATCTGCAATGATGTAATTTTGTAAGGGATCGTAACTATCAGAGCAAACGGGACAATTAGCCTTAGCGGATATTTATCTACACGTTGGGCGAAGAGATTGAAAACGTGGAAATTTTGACAAGTTTTTTGAAAGAAACATCACTTTGATCGCATTGAATCTCTTTGCTAGCTTATAGATAACGTGTCTTATACAATAACAATAATAATATGTTTAAAGCAAAAAGTGATAGTAACATTACATTGTACCTTAGTGTATTATATTGACCTTTCCTGAAGTTATAGAATATATTGTCATTAAATCTACCTTCAATTTAGTGTTCATTTAGCTTATAATGAAATACTTTGTCTGTTTTACGCTTCAATGTGTTAAAGATTTCCGTTTGAATATTTAGCATTATCAGTTAAGTGTGGGCTAAGTGTCACTTACGTATAAGTGTATCGGCTTGGATTATGAAATAATTAAAACTTAGTTGTATGTAATAATAATCCCAAGCTTTGGTCGCTTTACGGAAGAATAACAAGACAAAGTTACAAGTAAACTCAGTATGGCTATTTGACCACGGCTTAACCCACGACAAACCAACTGCTCTGACGTTAGTCTAAAATAAGAACTGAATGCTAGCCTTAATTTTATTTATGATAAGTGCTAAGATACAATAAAACGCTCTTTTGAGTTAGAAAATTGACATGTTGTTTTATTTGCTTCAATAACAAAATACACACTCTGTGCTCTATTACAAAGCTCTATAGTTTATAATAATAAGTCATATAGCTTACATAATTAAACTGTAATTATAATTTAAGGAACATCTTAAAATGTACAAGCGACACGAGTTTCGTGTATCTGTACCTACTTTAAAAGTAAGCATAAAAATAAACTTAAGTAATTCTCACAATTCGCATTTTAATTTAACGACAATATCCATTTTTTGAAGTCATTTTGCAATGCTGTTTGGTGCATTCAAGATAAGGCCACTTAGAAGGACTCATATTTTTTTAACTTATCCATCTCAATTGTCAAATATATAAAAAAATTAATGTAAATTCAGCTTCGTAGTGACTAAAACCCTAACATACTGGTCATACGCCGTAGCTACAGCCAGACCGAAGTGATCCCTGTTCCAATCCCAAGCGTTTATCGGCTGAGAGCTGATCACCATGCGTTGTAAGCGATTCAATTTACCGGGAACTCCAATAGCCACGCCTTGAGAATCGACGTGGTAGCGTTGCTCTGGATATTCACTAAAATATTATTAATCTTAATAAATAAATGACGCAACTTCATTTGCTCCAAAAAAATATATTTTTTTCCCGCTTCTGTAATGTTTTATTTACTCATCAGAATACTACGATTAACGAGCTAATGCTATGCTAACGAGCTAATTACGAGCGCTTGCAAACTCACGACGCCACGCGTTTTTAATATTATGTAGTTATCAAATGAAATATTAATATATTGAATAGTGACAAAATCAAATTTCTATGGCTCATGTCTTATTCTAATGTATTAAACTTAAATTAGGTACTGTAAAGTTTCATCTAAATCTGTCCAGTAGTTTTTTCGTTGGAGAATAGCAAACATACATCCATCCCTCCTCACAAACTAGCATTTATAATATTACATTACGTTTATGTAGAATGACTTATAATATTTTGAAGTCAATACTTACTACTTCCACAATGAAACATGTCCATTGCCAGCACAAGTGATAAACAAGTCACGATTTTGTGGTAAATGTCGAGCCACCCATATTGTACCACTCTTGATAGTATTATCTAGCACCTAGAAATTCATTTAATAAGTACTCTTATTGCGAGTAAAAATAAAAAAAAAACATAGTATATATAGCCATGTTGAGGTTTTATTTTGTTAAGCTTTTTTTAAAGATTTTTTCCTGATTAGATATATCTAATATAAAATTGAATTAAATGTGTTGCAATTCGTAAAACTCGAGAAAGGCTCGACTAATATGACTAATTTTTTAAATGTTTTTCTTGAGGAACAAGGAAGGTTCTTTTGGAGAGTAAACACGAAAATGGGACAATAGAGCAGAACAATGTCTGCAGGGGCAGATAGTTAATTATAAACTTACCTGTGCAAAACCTTTAGTGGGATTCTGTGTTCTAACATCAAACACATGAAATTTCCCTTCCAAGGTAGTCGCTACTAATTTGTTCATTGGAATGTCCTTACGATCAAATTCTGCACAGCATACCTTTAAAAAATTTCAATGTCTGATATTATACAATTATCTATTTCATTTTAATATCGAAAGACAATTTGTAAAAATTAATAAACATTCTTATTAACATGCAAGTAAAAAGTAAATATTATTTGTTTAAAACTCAAAATTTAAATATTTTTTCATTCAACTAGATCTCTTAAGAAGCACTTTAAAATAGTTGAAATATATAATTTAATATTTGCATAGCATGCTTAATCAATTAACATAGGTCTTTACATAGAACTAACCCCATTTCTTAAATTGCATTCCCATCTCAAAGACATTGTGCGCAGGTCAAACATTTTCAAATCACCATTATCATAACCAGCCGTAACAATTCTTTCTGCATCATTGAATGAGTTACCAAATGCCACAGCCCAACAATCTCTTTTTGTCTCTCCTTTTGCTGGTTGCATGTTGGCAACTGGCTTACCCTTTTGCCGAGGATCCCAAACTTTGACAGTTCCTATTTAGAAAAAAAATTCATACTGTACCTTCTGCTAATTACATTATCAGTAATAAACATACTAAAATGCAAAATTAATTTGATCATTCTACATAAGTAGATTAATTTAAATGTTGATGTGTAATATTATTGACATATTTTTTTACCATCTCGACTTCCGGTTACAATTTCAGGAGCTCCACAATTAACAATATTGCCACCAATGCCATCTATTGAATTAATTATATCTGAGTGTTCTTTTGTTATGTATACTTGGCAACTTTTTTCAAGATCCCTGTATAAAAATTAAATATATTATGTTAGTTTATGGATAAAAATGTGGTTGTTAGCTAGTAGCTACTTACAGAAGGTTATTAAAACAAAGCAAGTCCTATAGGAAATGTGACTTTAACTAATGAATTTGAAACAAATTAATATATTACCATATTTCTAAGGTACCCTTGAAGTCACCAGTAGCAAGCCGTCGTTCAACATCACTGCTAGCTCCAAACGTACAGCACTTATAAGAATTTGGACGTTCTATCTCCTTTACTTTCTTTATTTCACCAGATGTTATTTCAAATATTTCAATTGTACCACTTCCTTTAGGTAAAGATCCTATAACAACAAATTTCGCCGAACAAGGAATCCACTTGCAATCGAATAAGGAATGATCAAGATTATGTTCTATGTGAGTTATAATTTGAGGCGTATCTGGGTTCTCCATATTTATGTATCTCTTAATCTATCGTGTAATCGAACAATTAAAAATTAAATATGAAACATGAAATAACCTAGCAATCACAAACAAATTCATCGTTGCTATGGAAACCCTCTATATTACTATACTCTTTGATGGAAACTGTAATGATTAATGAATGACAGTTGAGTTGTCAATGAAAAACTAAAAAAAGTCGAAAATGTCTGTCTCTCGGAGCAATTAACAAGCCTGGAGAAGTAACAATTAATTGAACGTTTCTTATATAGTGGCTCTCTTTTATTCAATACCCTAATTAATGCGATAGAAAGAGACAACACACTGTTATCTGCTTGGCATTCAAATCCACATGTAGCCACTTTTTGTTCTAAAAAGGTAGTGCTTGCCTTTACTTTATCGAATACTAAAATATCGATAAATAAAAAAATTAAGTTATAAAATTGCTTGAAGATAATTTAAGATTCGTTTAATTTTGAATTATGGATAGGTAATTTCAAATTTTAAGATTCGTTTAATTTGGAATTATTCATTTACGATGCGTATTGACTGCCTTGCATTCTATGGTAGTGGTATTTATAAAAAAATATTATAAGGTATTTCGGTTTAGGTTGTTTTTATGGTTTCGTAAAAAGGTACGTATTTTTTCCTGTTTTCATAGATTCATTCATAGAATTATACGGAACCCTTCGTGCGCGAATCTGACTTCCACCTAGTTGATCTTTTTACAAATCAATAGTCGTATCCTACTAATATTATAAAAGCAAAAATATATAAGAATGGACATATTTTGATACTCTTTCACGTAAAAACTACTGAATGAGTTTTTATGGAACTTTACAATTATATAGTTTAAACATCAGAATAACATATAAGCTACAATTTACCACAGGAAAATAACTCATTCCCACAGGAAAAAATTGGTACAAGTTTAAAATAAATTGCTTCAAATAAAACAAATAAACATTTATTATTATAACAACATTTTATTTCGATACTTAATTACCAAATTACAATATTTATTATTTAAAATAGATGCCACCTTAAACTTGTGGCACATCATCTATGCAAAGCACTTTACTTTTCTTCCCGTCTGATTCGAAATGATTTGAACAAGGCCGAGAATGTTTTGAAGGCTTCCAATTTTTCCTGTGCTATAGCTTTAACTCAAATATCTTTTAATTGTTCTCAAGCCAGAAACCTGCAAATAACAATAAAATCCATACTTAAATACCTTTTTTTTCTCCTAACCTAAAGCAGTCATTATCAATGAAGTACTTCGTTCCTACTCAAGTATCGATAATTGCACAACACTATGGAAGTTATATTTTGCATTTTTTCTAAAAACTAAGCTGATTATGATTTCATTTCAATGATTACGGTTAGATAAAACATAGATGATTAAGAAAATAAGGTAAATTAACTTATTTATCATACAATTAACAAAAAAATTGATCAAAACACTAACCTGTGAAATGACAAATTTCTATCTTTGTCCGATTTCACATTACTACGGCTTTTACAGCCGTAAGCAACACAAGCCATGTTATCTTTAGTCAATTGTCTTTTCATAAAATAACAAATTAAACTAAAACACTCGTTTTTCACTTCAAAAATAATAATTAAAATCACCATGCGTCCGTGACCAGACTGGTCACTGAAACAAATTGACATGGGCACATGTCATTTCAAACTGTCGAACTGACATATATCTGTCCTCTTTTTTCGCATGACATTTTGCCATAAGCCAAAAAGGCCAAACTAGTGCTATATTGTTCAATTAATTGTTACTTCTCCAGGCTTGATAATTGCTCCGAGGTCTGTCTGGTGATCGTTGGGTAAATGGTAATTTTATTAGGGTGATTCCCCACAGGGAATATGCACGGAATATGCATGAAACTCGAATTAGTCTCAAATATTTTTTTTAATGAACTTTATTACTTTTTAATGAAGCTCCTGTAAATATTTTTTGATATAATTTAAAATTAATTGAGAAATTAATTTCTAAAAAGTCCTAAAAAAGTCTGGGAAATTCAAATATACAGGGTGTAATCGTTAAGTGTGCACATGCGATTATTCCGTATCGGAGGTAAAAAATATAAAAAAAACAGTTTTTGTGTTATTATTTATTCGTATATTAGGACCTATTTTAATCGTATTCAAGAAAATCTAAGAATATAATATAATCATAAGTACGCGAAAATTGGGTGGTAATTATTTGACCTTAGCCCGTCAAGGTACAAGAACTAGAGCTGCTACAGTCCCTAGCTTCTCTTTCTTCTGGAGCAATATGAAAGCTTTTGAAGCATGGTGTAGCAAATAAAGCTACTTTGCAGATGTTACAAATAATTCTCAATCGTTTTTGAATGCTTTTCGTGCTACATAATCGACATCTAGTAAATTTTTCCTGGTTTTCTGGGTAGTGTGGTACAAAAGAGCGTCTGATTTCAGCGGGTACTCCGAAATTCCCACCTTGTTTATTCTTGAAAATAATACTTGTTGTTCTTTTTTTGCATGTGAATCCATCTATTAGACTCCGAGCCAAACGCGCATATTTACAGTTAGCACTTTGGTATGCTATGCCTTGGAATCTTATCTGACCAATTTTGTTAGTGCCCCAAAGTGGTTCTTCCGAGATACTTTCGTCACTGCTTTCAATATCGGAGAGATTTCCTTCTAAAATTATCTCGATTGCAGTGTCCGAAAGCTTCTTTTTCTTGATGTTAGTATTCGACATTTTCTGAAATAGCAATTGCGAGAAGGGAAATGGTAACTATATAACCACCAAATACTATAGTATGTCGGTGTAACCAGGCAATGGTATAAGTTTTACCACCGAGTTTACAATGATTTTCTGAATAGTGCAAACTTAATTTCAAAAATTACTATAACAGTCATGCAGCTAAACATATTCAATAATGCTACCAAATATCACAAAACCATTTACCGGAATCTTAGTAGAACAAAATTATAACGAATGCAACCACATATAGTACGACATAAAAGAGATGAAATTAATTATTTTGGAACTAATTCGTTTTTCATTACCTGGCAACCCTGAATTGGCTATGTAGCTGTCAAGTTGAATAAAAATTTGTTGTTTTTTTCGTGAAGTGGAGAATTATTGAGATAAAATTGTTATTTAGAACAAGAAATTTAAATAAAAAAGGAGACATCATGAAAAAGGTTAAACGTAGCGGTGTCCGTGATGTGGTGTATAAAGTTTTTATTCGGTGTTTGTCCGAATTTCAAGCTGGAAATTTATAGACTGATTTGGAAAACGTACAGCAGAATATACCGGTGAGATTCCATTTATTTTTGCTCAGTACTACGTAAAATAGAATATTCCATTAGTAACGAGTGTTTAATGTATGTATGTATGGCGATTATTACGTTTTCGCAATTTAATTTGAGGTTATTTGTATGTAAACAAAAACTAGTTTTTATAGTGCGACCAGCACAATTTGAGTCAAGAAGTTATATCCAATCCAACCAGCCTCAAATAAAGTACCTAGTTTAGATTTTACTACATAGTATAGTGATAACTGTTTTCATACAGCTATCTATCTATTAATCAATCAAACCATAAGAAAAAAATCATATTTACTGTATCATATTTACAGATACTGAAGATGCCCCGTACCCTCTTGCCAGTACTTCGAAACAGAGTGATGATCAGTCCTTTGAAGGAGTAGAATATTTAGATTTTGATGAATTATATTAATGTACAAAATTTATCTACAAAAAAAATAAAAATATGTGGTTTTCAAATCGCCTTGTTTTTTTCTACCCGACGGACCCAGAAAGAGGGTAATGTGTTTGAGCTGCATGTATGCTTGTTTGTTTGTATGTTTGATTCTATGTGCCGTGTGCGCCTCTGCAGTCTAAACACTTGACCGATTTTTATAAAATAACTAATTCCAAATACATTTAAGTAAAATTTGACCTAGGTAGGTCAATTAAAATACTAATGTATTTTTGTCTTAAATTACACTATTGCTACAATGAAACAATTATAACGGTTTAAATCGCGGTATTTATTTTAGATTATATTATATTATATAGATTTTTGGATTTTTATTCTATAGTATCAAGATCGCTTGCGTCGCAGTATCAGTGTTGCTATATGAGCGACGGTGGCGCCCTCATTTATTTTCATCTCTTTTGTGTCGCACTGTACCTCCAATTTTCAAATTTTTTCGATACTTTTTTTTTAATTGTTGGTAGTTTGTAAACTTTTTCAGTTACGTTATTGCCAGGTCTAATAAAAGTTTATACGCTATTTACACCTTCCAATCTTTTCCAATAGATGAATTTATGAAATCATGCATAAAACGTTCCTTGGTTTATGGTCAATAAACTGAGGTGGTAACCAATTGGCCTTTGCCCTATTAAGGGTTATAGCATTCAATGGTTACTTGTTTTAATAATCTAGGGTTAAAGTTTGAACTTTCTACTAAAATATGACGCTGATTTATGTTAAAATAACTGTTTTTACTCGCATCATTAATTTTTTAAACGTCCATAACTCAAAAGTGTAGTTCTGTGGAATAGCTCTATTACCTACCAAGGCGACGCTATTTTCTTGACTTGATTTGTATGTTGTCATGAATTGTGACATCACACGAAGCGCGCCAAATGGCCGCGTCGTTTGAGTTTTATATACTTCTAATTACTTTTTGGCTGCGAAATTTTTCTCCCATATAGAAAATGTTGTAAACTATCGGATAAAAAAATTTATGCATATTCCCTATTTGTTATTAAGTACCACGTTATTACGGTTCGCAGGAATATGAGTTAGGGAATATAGTTCCATTATTTTCTATTTATTTTATTTTGTTGGCTTTCGTAAGCTTCATAAACTTGTTTAGTCGTATAATGGTTATAAGAAGGACTTCTTTAGCGTCAGTGGTGAAACAACCCATGGAAAATCTAAATTGTTTTGAATGAAACAGCATATGCCGAACGAAAAAGTCAACCAATTGATCCAGTTTTTCTCAGTATGTTTCCTAGGCTTTTATTAAAGTAGGCAGTTAGCCAAAGTTTTTATATTGATCGTTACGTGTATGGCGAATTTATTATATAACTTTAATTTTAAACATCTGTATCATCATATTACTCTATGTGTCATCTGTCATCTGTATGCAATGCATTGTGTGTGTCAAGTGTCAACTGACAGTATGGAACTTTCAACTTAGCACTCGTAAAATATTTGTGTTGTTTTTTAATCAATAGAACCTTTAAAAATGTTTTATTCGTCAGAAACTATTTTGTAAATTAGTTCATTGCGTTGAATTCACGATGAGTGATAAAAAGTACAAAAAAAGTGTAAGCATTAGACATAATATTCTCTTTAATTTTACTCGAGACCAAAGCTTTTGAGTGATGCATAGGGTATTTGCACAGTTACATTAATTTATAAAATGCTTTTAATTTACAGAAAGCTGATATAGCAAAACAGTTTGATCTACCAGAACGACAGTCGAAGATCACAACTTTACTCAACCAAGCTGGTCAGGCATATTGCATATGTCGTTCGTCAGACAGTTCTCGGTTTATGATGTGCGTATATTTGTCTTTTAAGATATTACATAGAAACAATAATGTTGATTGAGGTGTATTCATATGTAAAATTTATAATCATACTTGTAAATAATGTTTACTATAAATATAATTTTGTTTTAGAGCATGTGATGCTTGCGAGGAATGGTATCACGGAGATTGCATAAATATCTCAGAAAGAGAGGCAAAGTACATAAAGAATTATTTCTGTGATCGTTGTCGGGAAGAAGATCCAAGCTTAAAAACAAGGTTTAGACCACAAAAGAGGGAAAATGAAGGTGATTCTGGTAAGTAGAATTTTCTCAATAAAAAAGGTGACATTCACAATATTTGAAATTATAATTTTCTCACTATTTTTTTATATTAAAGTTATTGAAAGTGTTTTGGTACTAATAAATAATATATACTTACTGCTATTATTAAAGTAATACTGCTATTTACAATAAAATGTCTCAATAACGCACCAAAAAAGCCTTATTACATTAAGCCATATACCTATCTATTATGTAAGAAAATATAATTGTTCAAAGGTCGAGATGACAGAAAGAAGAAGAAAGAGAAAGAACATTCAGAAAATAAATCGTCCAAGAGACCAGCTAAGGATGGGTGCGGGGATTGCGCTGGCTGCTTACAAGTCACTGATTGTGGACAGTAAGTATTCATCCGTGTACAAGTGATTTAGATTTCTATAAATATTTTTGTCATTAATATGTAGCGAATAAGTCATTTTATTTAGTTAAGATTAAGTGGCCTTCTGACAATTCTTAAAAAAAAATTGTATATCTCTATTATCATATTGTGATAATTGTTTATAGATCTATGAAAATTTTTAACGTTTAATTGATTTTTATAATGATTTGTATTATTTTATAGTTGTGACGCATGTGAAGACATGTACAAATATGGTGGGAACAATAAACTGAAATTGAAATGCAAACAGAGATTATGTGTGAAGAACAAAAAGAGTTTGAGAGTGTCCAGGTATGATTTTTGATAATTATTTTGTATGTGAAAAAATTTATTTATAATTTTGTAATGTAAGCTTATTATGTCGCATGTTTAAATTTTCTAAATTTTTTTGTTTGACATGAAGCTCAGCTTAGTTTGAAGTTGAAAGCTTTTTTTCATTAATATAGTGTAACTTTGATATTGTGTATTTACTATTAGAACGAAGTTCCTTATCGTGAGTTGCGAAGAGGGGCTAGACGGAAGACCAAAGTTGTAAGAACACTGTTTGCTATAGTTGTAAACCATGCGGCATGCTCGTGTCTCTCTATCCCTTGACACCTCCCAAGTTGTTTTAGCTACATAATGGTACTACTTATTGAGTGAAAACCTTAAATGATGTTTCACTCACAGCAGTAACCGCACGAAGAAGAAGCACCACGAGCGGGAGCCGTACGAGCCGGAGGAGTCGATAGCGCACCTGCAGACGGCGGCGCCGCGCCAGTGCCACGGGCCGCAGTGCACGCGCGCCGCACACTTCGCCAGCAAGTACTGCTCCACGCAGTGCGGCATGCGCCTCGCCACCGCCAGGATATACCAGGTGAGAGCCCCAGGATATACCAGGTGAGACCCCCAGGGTATACCAGGTGAGACCCCCAGGATATACCAGGTGAGACCCCTAGGATATACCAGGTGAGACCCCCAGGATATACCAGGTGAGACCCTACCAAGCTTAAATAGTTTTAAATTGGAATGGAAATGATACTGGATGGGAAATGGGAATAGGCATGACGAAAGATTTTGAAATCCTCTTCCATTATGTGTGTATACGTTTACTTTACAAGAAAAGCCCTATATTTCGGTAATATACTTAAATTTAACGAAGATAAAAGCCATTTTTAAAAAAATATTTATTAACTGTGCCAAAACAGCTCGCAGGTGTCATGGCGTAGGTGTGACGTCACTCTTTAGTAAATACGTAATTATGTGTACGCATAGCGAAGAAAATTAAACAATTTTTTTATTAACATGTGTTATAGAAACGAATTTCAAAGTTTATAAGTGGTGTGCAGTATTGCAGTATAGTGTGAATCCACATAAAAATAATGCCCAAAAAAGTGTTAGTAATTGTTTCAAGCGAGAAAATAATAAGAAATTATTGTATACTGTTGAGTAGTGCTTCTGTACCCCAAGGTTGCCCAAATAATAATGCCTTTCCTTTAATCACTTTATTACTCTTCACAATATATGTGTTGTTAAAACTAGGCGTCAAGCACTACTAAATAATAATTCTAATAAAATGTAGAAAGCGTCGGGGAAACAATGTGGACGCACACATATACAAAAGCTCGGTCAGCGAATTGCATATGTGTGTCCCTACATTATTCCCCCCCTTTTTCAAAAAAATTATACACTCCAAAAAATACAAAGACAAACACAGAAATTACCGTAAAATACAAAATGTGATAACAATGCAATACACATATTAATTCGTAAAACATATTTCTTATACCTAAGTAATCCGATATATAACTTACAATAATCTAGTACAAAGACAGGAAATACTAAATAGGCATCTTCAATGCGCAAAAACAAAACTATCGCATTACTTCATTCTTTCGCAATAGACACACAAAAATGTAAAATATGCACAATATAATGTTATGTTAATCATATTTACGTAAAACATAAAATAAAATGATTAACAATATGAAACGATAAAAACAAATTAAGTTACTTTAAAACGTTGTAAAAATATTGAACAATTGTTAATATGTATAAAAATTTGTATAAAACGCAAAAGCTACATGTAAACGAATATAAACTTATATTCTAAAAAAAAAAATGTATATAACACACAAGTAATAAATTTAATTACAATACACATAATACTAAAGACAATAGCTAAATACTGTGTGAAAGTTCTATATCGCGAATCGCACGGGTCGTCGTATTACGCGACCGCTCCTAGTTACGCTTATGGGTGGCGCATGCTGAACCGACTTCGATAAAGAAGTGTTATGTGGAACAATATTGTTTTCCACATCAACATCATCTTTTATAATAAAGGCTGGCTTTAACCTGTCAATGGAAACGCGTGCGACTCTATCCGGAAATTGTATTTTAAAAACTTTAGAACTACGTTCTAACACTTGATAAGGGCCATTATAAGGCGGTTTTAGAGACCTGTGAACTGCATCGTCTCTAACAAAAACGTGACTACAACTTTGTAAATCGGAATAAACGAATATTTTCTTTGCGTTCGTCTTATCTCTCGTCGGGCGATACTGAGATATAGTTTCACGGATTTTTTCTACCAAACTATAAGGATCGTTTACGTCACAGTCATTTGTAGAACTATCGTAGAACTCGCCAGGCAAACGTAAAGTTTTACCGAAGGCCAATTCTGCGGCACTAACATTACTATCAGTTCGTATTGCTGCTCTCAACCCTAACATAACAGTGGGTAATTCGTCTATCCACGTTTTATTACTACTGAGCAGTCTCGCCATAAGGGCTGCTTTCAACGACCTATGCCATCTTTCCACCGCGCCATTACTTTGTGGATGGTAAGGCGTAGTACGAATTTTATGAATACCCAAAAATGACATTAATTTTAAAAATAGACTCGACTCAAACTGACGTCCTTGATCACTAGTAATACGGACGGGACAACCATATCTAACTATCCATCCTTCATAAATATGCTTAGCAACGACGTCTGCAGTAATTTCTTTAACGGGAAATGCTTCAGGCCAACGCGTACATCTATCTATAATTGTTAATAAATATCTAAATCCCTGTGGAGATGTCGGCAATGGACCAACTAAATCCACATGGATATGCTCGAATCGCGAAACTTCCGGGAATTTTCCTATATCTGAAACAACGTGACGCGAAATCTTCGACCTTTGACATGATACACACGCTTTGGTCCATTTCCCTATATCTTTATTCATACTAGGCCAAAAAAGTTGTTTAGTGACCATCTTCCGAGTCGTACGTATACCGGGATGACTTAAATTGTGAACGCTATCGAAAGCAATTTTTCTAAAATATTCTGTTAAATAAGGTCTAATAATATTATTTGAAACTTCGCAATATACTCCTTTTTTACAAGTCGGTAAATACATTTTCTTAAACTTTACATTATTATCGCTATGCCCACTTCGTGTCATATTAATCAAGTACTCGTCTTTCGCTTGCGAGTCAGCAAGTTCGTTGAAGTCGAGTACAGTCGGGCAAACAATTGTTTCTACGCGCGATAAAGTATCGGCTACAATATTATTATCTTTACCGCTAATATGCTGTATGTCGACCGTAAATTCACTTATAAAAAGTAATTGTCGCGTCCTTCTAGGCGTTTCTTTACTGTCATTACCTATTTTAGAAAATGCATGACATAAAGGCTTATGATCTGTATATACAGGGTGGCCGGTCAATTGACGTCACAAAAAAAAATGTAGGTCCGGTATGTTGTGGAGTATCCGAATCACCCCCATGTATGTTCCGCGATTTTTTATAGTTTCGGAGTTATGATTTTTTTTTCGATTTTTTGAGGAATTTCGACTTGATCATCTTAAAAAATTTCTAAAAAAAAAAGCATAGACTTTTTAGAGTTTATTTTTTTTGCAACTGAGTTCCTATGAGTTGCACTTTTATGCCTAAAATAATCAGCTTCGTAACTTTGATGAAAGTTATGAAAATGTTGGTCTAAAGTTAAAAATCTACGTTCCGTGAATTATGACTTAAATTTTCAACTTGAAATTAAAAATCTAAACAGGTGACCTTATGATTTCTTAGTTAGTCTTAAAACTGCGCCAGACTCTCAGCTTTCATAATAATAATAATAAAGTGGTACTTAATGGGGGGAATTTGGCTAAAATCGGTCTTCAAAGACAGCAAGGTGGAAAATTCTTAAAATTAGCCAACTGATTAAAAATAAATTTATCATTCCTACGGCTAATTTAATGATTAGAGAATGCTGAAAACCTATCGTGTTGGTTGGATAAGGAAAGTTTTAAGTAAGAAGTAGATCATAATGTAAAAATAATTTAATATTTTTTAAATTTACAATAAATTTTCAAAGTGGCCACCTCCAGCAGCAATACACATTCTACACCTTCGTAAGAAATTGTGTTTCAATCGTCTAAATGCTTCTCTGTTCTCCTTGACAACACGTTTGGCTTCTATAATCTTCTGCCTCAGCTCTTGTTCACTCGAACATTCTCGGGCGTATGCTATTTCCTTGTAATAGCCCCAAATGAAAAAATCGATGGGGTTGAGGTCAGGTGAGCGTGGAGGCCATCTAATTGGTCCACTGCGTCCTATCCATCTGTTGGGGTATGTTTCATTTAAATAATTTCGGACTTGTGTTGCGTAGTGACACGGTGCGCCGTCATTTTGAAACACCATAGTGCGTCTAAGTTCGAGATTAACTTCTTGCAGCAACAATGGAAGTTCATTTTCCAAGAAGTTTCTGTAGGTTGCTCCATCAAGTCTAGTCGGCAATTCAAACGGACCAATTAGTTCGCCATTGAGGACACCAGACCACAAGTTAATGCTAAAACGATGTTGAAAGGTTGAAGCTCTCACAGCGTGTGGATTTTCCATCGCCCACGTGTGGTAATTATGAATATTGAATATTCCAGATCGCTCAAATCTTGATTCATCTGACCATAAAACTTTATTAAAAAATCCAGGATCATCTTGCTCTTTTCTTAACATGGTTTGGCAAAAATCAATGCGCAATTGGTGGTCTGTCGGCTGTAAAGCTTGGACTCGTCGAAAGTGGAACGCGTGGTATCCTTCATCGTGTAGTATGGCTTGGATAGAAGTCCTTGGGATGTCTAAAGCACGAGCTATAGCTCTCGTACTCGTAGACGGATTTTGCTGAACTGCTTCCAGCACCACTTCTGTGCGATCCAGGTCTGCTCTAAAGATTCCTTCACGATTGCCGCGTTGGCCAGGAATGCGGCCTGCCATCAAGGTGTTGTGTGTGTTAATAAAAACACGATGGTCGGGATATCGCAGAGGTTGTGGTCCACCACGGCGTTGAAGTTGTTCGCGATACAGTTTCGCTGCTTCAACGCCGTTTCCTCGTGCAACTCCATAAAAATAATGCATTTCTGCATATTCACTTAACGTGTAACTCATCTCTTACACTTCCAAGTAAACAAAGTCCAAATCACAATGCAAAACACAGTCCAATAAACGAGCTAAGTAGTCAAACAAGTAAGCAGCGGCGGAGTCCGTGGGTAATAAAATGGCGACACGAGTAGCAATAAACACAATGTGAGCACAACTGAGGTCGGTAACTAACAAACTTGTTTTGCATTAGATTTGGTCGGTTGCGCTCGGCCCCTCACGCCACCGAGAGTGAGAGAGATAGCAATACGGTCTCTTATCCTTTCAGCCCATTGTTATTGCAGGTAAAAGTTGCCGTTTCTTACCAAGGTGTACAATGTGTAATACTGCTGGAGGTGGCCACTTTGAAAATCTATTGTAAATTTAAAAAATATTAAATTATTTTTACATTATGATCTACTTCTTACTTATAACTTTCCTTATCCAACCAACACGATAGGTTTTCAGCATTCTCTAATCATTAAATTAGCCGTAGGAATGATAAATTTATTTTTAATCAGTTGGCTAATTTTAAGAATTTTCCACCTTGCTGTCTTTGAAGACCAATTTTAGCCAAATTCCCCCCATTAAGTACCACTTTATTATTATTATTATGAAAGCTGAGAGTCTGGCGCAGTTTTAAGACTAACTAAGAAATCATAAGGTCACCTGTTTAGATTTTTAATTTCAAGTTGAAAATTTAAGTCATAATTCACGGAACGTAAATTTTTAACTTTAGACCAACATTTTCATAACTTTCATCAAAGTTACGAAGCTGATTATTTTAGGCATAAAAGTGCAACTCATAGGAACTCAGTTGCAAAAAAAATAAACTCTAAAAAGTCTATGCTTTTTTTTTAGAAATTTTTTAAGATGATCAAGTCGAAATTCCTCAAAAAATCGAAAAAAAATCATAACTCCGAAACTATAAAAAATCGCGGAACATACATGGGGGTGATTCGGATACTCCACAACATACCGGACCTACATTTTTTTTTGTGACGTCAATTGACCGGCCACCCTGTATAGTTAAAGGACGGCCTTCAAACAATTTCCTAAAATATTTTATAGCTTGAAAAATCGCTAGCAATTCCCTATCATAAGTAGAATACTTTTGTTCGGTAGGCGAAAATTTTTTGGAAAAATATCCTAGGGGTATCCACTTACCTTTTACTCGCTGTTGCAATACCGCACCCATACAGGTATTGGAAGCGTCGGTCATCAAGGCTAAGGGAACATCTAAAAGGGGATGTGACAATGTGACGGCATTCTGTAAAACTATCTTACATTGCACAAAAGCATTTTCACTAACATTGTTCCAAATAATTTTCGATTTATCATTTTTCTTAGAATTCACTAAATATTTATTAAGTTCGCATTGATGTGACGCTAAATGAGGTAAATGTGGTCTATAAAAATTAATCATTCCTAAAAATCGTCTTAAATCCGATACTGTAACGGGTTTAGGAAAATTAACTATGGCTTCGACTTTATCTTTGAGCGGTTTAATTCCATCTACGCTCACTTCGTGACCTAAGAATTCTATACGCGACTGTCCGAAGCTACACTTGCTTAAGTTTATAGATATGCCGTATGTATTGAAACGTTCGAATACTAACTTCAAATGTTCTTGATGTAAAGTCTCATTTTCGCTGGCAATTATTACGTCATCTAAATAACAAAATAAAAAATCGAGACCTTGTAAAACGGTATTGTTCATAAAACGTTGAAACGTTTGTGCGGCGTTCCTTAGGCCAAAACTCATACGGGGAAATTCGAAAAGTCCGAAAGGAGTAATAATAGCAGTTTTTTCTATATCGCATGGGGCAACTTTTATGCAGTGATATGCTCTATTTATGTCCACTTTTGAATATATTTTCTTATTAGCCAATATAAAAGTAAAGTCGTGTAATCGCGGAACTGGATATCTGTCGGGCTTTGTTATTGCGTTGAGCTGTCGATAATCTCCGCACGGCCTTAACTCGCCATTCTTTTTAACTACAATATGAAGCGGACTAGCCCAAGCACTTTTAGAAGGCCTACAGATACCTAATTCTTGCATAACCCTGAACTCTTCCTTCACCTTTTTGTATCTATCCGGGGGTAACGGTCTAGCTCTAGCATGAATAGGTGGGCCGCTCGTCTCTATATAATGTAAAACGTTATGCGATGTAGTTTCTTTAAACGACATCGGTTTAGTAATGTCAGGAAACATATTTAATAAATCGTAATACGGATGACTTTTGCACACAGAATTTAGCGATTGTTGCGTACACGAAACTAAGGAGGCTAATACATGTAAATCGGTAGTTTGATCAATTAACTTTTTTCGATACAAATCAACTAATAATTTATGATGTGTTAAAAAATCAGCTCCCAATATTGGCTGTTTGACGTCTGCTAAAATGAAATCCCAACGGTACGGTCTTCTTAAATTAAGGTTTAAAACAATTGATTTAATGCCATAAGTTGCAATTTCTGTACCGTTAGCAGCGTATAATTTAAGATCTGATCGACATAATTTATGATATTTAAATGGATTTTTAGATACGGGCAAAACGGAAACATTGGCACCGGTATCTACTAAAAATTTTAAATTAGTGTTTAAATCTATTACCATGAGACGGCTGCACGGCGTGATGGTACAGACCTCCGCCGTAGTCTGCACCTGCCTGTCTAGTTTTCCGGCTGGGCGGCTGCTGCGCTGGGGCTGGGGCTCCTCTTCCACGCGCACGGCTGGATGCACCTGTGAGCGCGCTGCCGGAACCTGAAGTGGTAGCTGCACAACCAGTCGGGTCCGCCGGGACGATGTCGCTTCGAAGATGACCTTGACGACTCTCGAAGATTGCGTGACGGTGTTCTGGGTCGCCGATGTATTGCCCGTGATCGCGAGCGCTCGATGTTAGAAAGGCGCACGTTTATTTTTGCCAATTCCTCTGAAAGGGTGGCTACTTTAACGTCTTCGTGACTGGAACTCCTGTGTCTCACTTCCGCCACCTGATTGGAACGTGTGGCTTCTGCGACGTTATCGGCGATCACTGCTAGGCTGTTAAGGTCTTTCGTTTCAGCGACCACTAGGACGGCCTTAATTGTAGGTGGCAGATGACCTTGCCACAAAACTCGAAGTGTATCATCTGGAATTTTGTCCCTGGCCAGGTCACGCATCCGGTGCAATAGTTGGGAGGGTTTCTGGTCTCCCAATTCCATTTCTCCAATTAGTTTTTCTATTTGACGGTTTTTGGAATCCTCGAATAATGTTAAAAGTTTATTTTTTAATTTTTGGAATTTGTCTGTGTCCGGCGGTTTTTCTAAAAAATCTGTGATTTGTACTATTACGTCTTTCGGTAACTTAGATATGACTAAGTCGAATTTGCTTTCGTCACCTAATTTCTGCGGGGCCAAAATTGCTTCCACACGATAAAACCACACACGCGGCTGGTCCACCCAAAAATCTGGTATCCGGGACGAAACTGTAACGGCGAAAACTTCCGACGACGGCATCGCTCCAAGGTTTGATGTAGGCATCGTCATATTTAAAATTTAAATTCTTCTAATAAATCTTCGTCTTCAAAATAATATTTAATTGTATTAGAATTTCTTGATATTCTTTGTCGGGGTCACCAATGTTGAGTAGTGCTTCTGTACCCCAAGGTTGCCCAAATAATAATGCCTTTCCTTTAATCACTTTATTACTCTTCACAATATATGTGTTGTTAAAACTAGGCGTCAAGCACTACTAAATAATAATTCTAATAAAATGTAGAAAGCGTCGGGGAAACAATGTGGACGCACACATATACAAAAGCTCGGTCAGCGAATTGCATATGTGTGTCCCTACATATACAGTTGGCGCGGAGAAACCCGAACATCGTATTCGTGAATTTGCAATTATATTTCTGTTCTGAGCCGATAAATTATACGCGAAACAATAGAAAATAAATAAAAATGCGTATTCTCAACATATTCATAACAACAAAACACACCTGACATGAAGTTGTTTACATAGGTGTGACGTCACGCGTGTTTCAGTCAAAATGGTCGACTGCAGAATTTCAATGTTTTATTTTATTGATAATCTCAATAATCTTAATGTTTTTAATATTTCTAAGTGACTATTTTTAATTTATTTAGTATACATTTTCCCTTAAAAACACTAATTCGATCATTTATGGATACTGTCGTCATGCCTATTGTTTTAATAATTTTAAAATGGGAATGGAAAAAAACTGGATGGGAAGTATGGTTTCATTTGAATGAAATATAATACATATTAGCAAATCCTCATATGCCTAATAATGACAGTCTGAAAGGATGGGATGTACTTAGAAACCCTGGTCTGGCGATGACAGTGTTTCTTTTTCAATATTATTTATGTAATTTGAGCTTGGAATTTTTTTTACTGTCATTTAAAACAACACGATAAACCTCACATAAATCAGTAACAAAAAAATAAATATATATAATAACTAAAAGTAACTAATTATTTACAAAATGTACATACAAAATCAAAAAATAGTGCGGCTCGTTAGTTGCTTTCAAATTCGTGCTTATGCCTTTCTACGTTCAATAGAATTTTAATCTTTTTTTCCAACAGGTGCTACCGCAGCGTATTCAAGAGTGGTCGCTGTCGACCTGCGTAGCGGAGCAGCACAACCGCAAAGCGCTTGAAGTGGTCCGCAGCGGGCTGGCCAAAGCGCAGGCAGCGCTTAGAGCGCTGGACAAACAGCACACGGAGTTGGATGCGCTGCTGGAGCGAGCCAAGCACGCTACTATACAGCATAGTGAGGAAAAGGTACACGATCCAGAATCCTTATTTATTTTTTTAACACTAATACAGTTGTAAAAAAAACCTTACAATTACTTAGAAAAAGATAGAGTACAGCTTATAACTTATTAGTGATCCCTTCCATTCAAACACTGTAATAGTATTAATTGGCGTTGATTGCGGGTAGTTGCAAAAAAATTAAAGATATTAGAATTGTGGGTTCATTGTTTACTGTAATAATTATTTTCATTTTATATTGTCATAAGACAATAATCTATATTATGAAAATATATAGAAAATATTAAAACCTATAGAATACTAGCGGTCCGCCCCGGCTTCGCCCGTGGTACCTACATGTTTGAACTATCCTATCTCTCAAGTTGGATCGAACTGCACATGGTGTGCGAATTTTATTATAATCGGTTAAGTGGTTTAGGAGTCCTTTGAGGACAAACATTGTGACACGAGATTTATATATATTAAGACTAGCTGCGCCCCGTCGTTTTACCCGCAGAGCTCCGCTCCGTTGGTCTTAGTGAAGATATATAGCCTATAGCCTTCCTCGATAAATGGGCTATCGTTGAAAGAATTTTTAAAATCGGACCAGTAGTTTCTGAGATCAGCGCGTTCAAACAAACAAAAAAATCAGCTTTATAATATTAGTATAGATTTCATACACTTAAACACATTTCGTCTTTTTTCTTAACCTTTTTTTTTACAGGAAGCGGACGACGAAACATCCATGTACTGTATAACATGCGGGCACGAGATACACTCTCGTACTGCAGTGAAACACATGGAGAAGTGCTTTATAAAGTACGAGGCTCAGGCGTCGTTCGGGAGCCGACATCGTACAAGGATAGATGGGCAAAGCATGTTCTGTGATTATTATAATAGCGCTAATGGGACGTACTGCAAGCGGTTGCGGGTAAGATTGAGATATAATACAAGTCTTTATTGTTTAGTATATACCATTCTATACCTTAAAAATTTCTCATCTTCAATTTTACTAAAACATACATGATTGCATATTTTTTTTTAGTGTAGATTGCGGGTAGTTGTAAAAAATTTAAATTTACGTTGAGGCGATTGTAAAGATGTGCTACAGAGCACGTAGCACCTGTCTTCGTCTAAAATGAATTATTTTGTCAAAATGAGGTTTTGTAAATTTTCATACAATTTTTGCATATGAAATAATGCTTCGTAGTTATATTATGGTGAATTTAATGTGGACTGTCTAGTAATTACGCAGAAATAATTATTAGTTAACTGTTTGGTGTTAATTATTATGTTAATGTCATTGTTTTTGTGTATTTTATTATTTTGTGTCAATCGTAGCTCCGTCTATAAACATTTTTTGGTCCTTCAAGCCGTTTCCATCTATAATTTATATTTTTTTTATCAGGTAATGTGTCCCGAGCACTTCAAAGACCCGAAAGTGAGCGACACGGATGTATGCGGTTGTCCCCTAGTGAAGAATGTGTTTGAGTTAACCGGCGAGTTTTGTAGGGCGCCAAAGAAATCTTGCTTGAAGCATTACCAATGGGAGAAATTGCGCAGGGCTGAAATTGATATGGAGAGGGTCAGGCAGTGGCTCAGGATCGATGAACTAGTGGAACAAGAGAGGAGTATACGGCTGGCTATGGCTTCCAGGCAAGTAGAGACGATAAAGATCTTTAAATAAGTGGGTAGATTTAGGAATGAAGTTAATTGGGAACAGGGGAAACAACTCCAAATTATCTTTTAAACTCCATTTTTTTTTGTCCATTTCACAATTAAGTGAAATATTTTTTTTATGTACCAAAGTTTATAAGATCAAGTAGTATTTATACAATTCGCAATTTCGAAGAAAAACGTATCAATTATTGGAGATTTTGATCTTTAGATCAGTAAGAATGAGACAAGCTTTCATTGTTTATAATTGTCGTCCAAAATTAACAAATTATACTTTTTCCAAATAATAATTTAAAATTATTTTGAATTCTAATATAACTTCCCTCCCAAGATAATATTCAATGTCTTTAAAATATTCAAATTGGTAAACAAATTACTTTTCGTGCTTAATTTCTATAATTCGTAATTTGATAGAAATTAAGATCATTAATTATCCGACTTCAAAAAAAGAGGATGTTTTCCATTCGTCCGGTATATTTTTTATGTATGTACACCGATTTCATGAGAATTTTATTTAATACTTTTTTTTTATTTACAGAGCTGGAGTATTAGGTCTGATGCTGCATTCAACATACAATCACGAAGTTATGGAGAGAATCACGAAGGCAAACGAGAACGGAAAACTTAAAGAAGCTTCCTGACGTCGACAAAAAACAGCTCTTAAACAAGCTGATAAACAAACAGCTCATAATGCAGCTGATAAACATGATGCTTTATAATTGTGTATAAGTAATAAATATATTTGATTCGAATCCGTATTTTTATTCCTTTTTTATCCGCATTGTACCTTTTTGTTTAGGCCTTACCGAAATGTATATTTCGTAGCTAAGTGATCAAATTAGATAGAAAGCTAAACTTGAGAAATGTATTAATAATGACAATATTTTATAGTAAATCAGTAAAATCCTATCCTGTCCTATCCTATCCTATCCTATCCTACTTTCCAAATACTACTGAACCGATAACAATGAAATTTGGCACACATATAGAGGGTAACTTGGATTAACACATAGGATAGGTTTTATCCCGGAAATCCCAAAGGAGCGGGAACTATGCGGGTTTTTCTTGGAATACGCGCGGGGAAAGCTAGTGAGGAATAAATTACAAAAAAATAGTATGACAAATAAATCTCATACAATAACAATTCCAATAGCAGTTCAATTTATAGTGCTATCCTTATAATATTATATCTGAAACTAGCGACCCGCCCCGGCTTCGCACGGGTGCAATGCTGATACTAAATACACTACAGAAAAATTGTGAACGTTGTATAGGTATAAAAATATAGCGGCCCGCTCCGGCCTCCGGCATCGCACGGGTATATAAAATACATAGCCGGGCGGCCGCAAACGCTACGTCCTGCAATTTTTAAATCTGTAATATCTTCGAAAATATTCACTTAAATCATACGGTGTAAAGGGCCATATAGATCTATATTAAATGAACAATGTATCCATGGTATTTAATTGGTTAAGGATTAATGCTGTATTGGTTAAAATCGCTTCGAAAATTAGCCATTATTTGTCGTAAAAAGTAAATGACAAAAAAAAGTTATTGTGGGTTATCCATAAGAGATAGACATATACCATCGCGGACTTTTCTGTAGACCTTTTCAATGTGTATAATACTTAGTACATTATTTTGATAAAACTCGTAGGGTTCAGCCTGCGTTTGCAATGTAAGCGGAATAAATGTAATTTTTTACGACATCACATTAGAAACCTCAAAAATAACAGTACTTCTCCACTACTTAATGGATCTTATCTATACTAATATTATAAAGAGGAAAAGTTTGTAAGTATGTATGTAAGTATGTATGTATGTATGTATGGTTTTCACGCAAAAACTACTGGACCGATTTCAAAAATTCTTTCACCATTAGAAAGCTGCATCTTTACTGAGCAACATAGGCTATATTGCATTTTAAAAAAAATTAGAGATCCTTACCAAAAATGCAATAATGTAACCCAAGGTGTAAAAAAATCCTCAATAAAACTTCTGTCATCGCGCGCGCTGCGGAATCTATTGAAGATAGAACAAAAAAATGTTCTACGGTATTATAGAATGGATCAATATCTACAAGAAATTCCGCGATACCATATGTCCATCTTCAGTAGTTATGTTACTACAACAACTTTTTTACGTTTTCAAAGTAAATAGAAGTGCCGACAGTAATCAAACCATGTTATCCATACACATATATTAATCCTTATCCCATTAAATGATGTTTTATTATAGACTGTTTCAATACCAGCAAAATACTTTTTAAATGAAAAGAATTGGATATTCCATTCAAAAGATATAACGAATTTTTAAAAGTGTCAATCTACAGAAAATAGTAGGTATACTGTTCGAGCAGGCCGTAGTGCGGGGGTCACGGAGGAATTCTACCAATATGCGTCTTGACGGAACACAGTGGGGTTTTGGTCGGTAGGAATCCGACATAACCCACGGCCCCTCCCCCGGAGGCCGTGGGTATCTATGAAAGATTTCCCCACTAAAACAAAAAAAAAGGCCTTAGTGCGGGACGGGGTAAAGGTGATTTTCATGTGATTAAAAATTAAACCTATAGTCCGACCTATAGTAGACTTTTCACTGTAACGATATCGCTATCTATGCGTGTGAAACCGCAGGGCATTGCTAGTTATACATATAAACCTTCCTCTTGAATCACTCTATTTATTAAAAAAAACCGCATCAAAATCCGTTGCGTAGTTTCAAAGATTTAAGCGTACAAAGGGACATAGGGACATAGGGACAGGGAAAGCGACTTTGTTTTATACTATGTAGTGATAATAATGGGGTGGACAGAGCGTAAGTTATTGAATTAACTTCGGCTTGCTTCGGTTTCGTTTAATCAAAATCATATTATCGCTTTAGCGTCGCTTAGGCAGAAAATCACCGTGACGCCCGACATTTAATTCATTATCCTCCTTTAGATACATAAAATAAGTTTGTTTTTATTATGTTTAAATAGTATTACACGATTTAAACTCGTGCCTGACGCTTCTAAGGCAGAAGTCCTGCATTAAGTTTAGATTTAAGTGACATGACGGATTGAAAAAGTACTTACTACAAATGGCTCTCAAAAATAAATAAATATTTCAGGACATTTTCACACACGGCACGATCTGATCCCATACCTACTAAGCTTACGCTTGTGTTATAGAAACCCTTAGAGCATTAAACCATTAATGCCCTAAGTAGAAACCAGATGGCTGACAAACATCGATACATAGACCACGTATATAATTTGAAATAAATACACAGAGCAAACATCTATGTTCATCACACAAATATTTGCCCTGGGTGGGAATCGAAACCTGTGATCGAAACACAAAAATGTAAATAACAGAATTGTTGAGAAATACTTTTGTTACAGATACAAACGTGTCAATAAGTTTCCAAAAGCAATAATTAGACAACAATACGTTTTCTTTCTGTATTATTTATCATATCAAAACATATTTAGGCCTCCCCCTGGCGACACGTGCGGCGTCACCCCATTCATCCCTCGCTTTTAATATGACGACCCTTTCTGTAATTGAAGCGTGTAATACGGATGACATGTTTTGCTAAATCTTTTAATTTGACACAGTTTAAGACCCTCTCGTTATTTTAAGGAATATTCGATGGTCATTGCTAATCCTACTTAGAGTAGGAAAAGATAATTCTGGCTCATAACTCATAAGCCACATTCCAACATGCTGCTCCCGGATCACTTTTAGCCTCACCATCCCGGTCACTTTAAGCGACATAAAATATAATTATTGGCCTGTGTGCATGATTATGAACCAATTTTTTGTGAAAATAATTCAGTAAGTAGGTAGATATTATTGCAGTCTTATTTTTTAGTCAGGTAAAATAAAGGGAATTTTTTTTATTTAAGATTGATGATTTGATATCATCATCACCAATTTAACAGCTATTTTTTTATTCCTAATAGACTACTTACGTTTCAAACAATACAATGACGATATATTTTTTGCTCTAATTAGCAGTGCACCCCCATGCGGATTGAATGCGGATTTACTTCACTTGCGCTAATTTTGTGTCAAATGCGTCAAATGTGACAAATATCCAATTTGAACGGAAGCCGTGTCGAATCTCCATCTGTCCCTGCCTGGTCACGCCTCGGATACTAATGCGATTGAGCAATCAATAAGAGATTAATTTACGCGTTTAGATGCATTTTATGTTTGCAGGTGCAGGATGATGATCGTATTTTATTTTTGATATTATAATATCATAAACAAAGTTTCAAATTTTTACCAACCTACGAACCTAAATATTGAGCCCGCATCTATGAGTAATTTTAACGAGTTATTTCAAAATTCAAATCTTTCTTCCATTTATGTTTGTTTCATTTATGGTTGTTGTGTAATATTATGTACACTTTAGAATACATAATTATATACAGGTGTGTGTCATCTATACTAATATGTGCTAATATTATAAAGCTGAAGTTTGTTTGTTTGTTTGAACACGCTAATCTCAGGAACTATTGGTCCGATTAAAAAAAATCTTTCGGTGTTAGTTGGCCATTTATCGAGGAAGGCTAGGCTATAGTCATCACGCTAAGATCAACAGGACTGGAGCAATGCGGGTGAAACCTCGGGGCACAGCTAGTGAGTAGATAACTTGGTTAAACTGGAGATTGAGGACGTTGTGGCGGTTCAGAAAAATGCATATTGTTCTAAAAGTCCCTCGGTTCTCGAGATATTTGACATTTTTAGGAAATTTTATAAAATCACACCCTGTGCTACTCTTTCTGGTACTGTGTCACCTAATGATGGAATTTTTCAATTTGTTTTTTGCATAGTAGGTATTACTGGATAAATGCACAATTGAATATTTAACCATAATTTCAAAGGGCGCATACATAGTTAATAAAGATATAACTCAATCTAACGCAACGTGTAACTATATAAGAAAAAACATGCCTGTCATTTAATACAAATTAAATTCTTAATATAATTAGCTAAATACAAAAATCCATAAATTTATTGCATTACCTATTTTAAATTAACACAAAAATATTGATTTAAAAAATTGTGAAGGCGAATAAATTCATTTGAAACTATCGTTTTATTCAATTAAATTAAAAAAAAGTTGTCAAAGCAGCTACCATCATATTATCATGTCAGGATTATGGGTAGGTACAAACTTGAATGATTGCTTCAATGCTGCTTGCTACTCTTACTTATTATATGAATCTACGCAAAGCTACAAGTGTAATAAGGAGAAGTTAAAGTTAATATAAAATTATAGATAAAACAATATTGAACTTGCAATTCATAAACAATGGAATTGATAAATATGGAAGAGGCCTACGTAACCAGTGCAGTTTTAATTACATACCTACCTACCTACTTACATTACACGACTTCATATTTTTACCTAGAACTTAATTTCCATTAAAGATCTAGTTGTTGACTCTACTTAGACGTATCTAAAGGAAAATGGAACATTTGGTAAATTAGGTACTCACCAACCTGTACCAATAAATTTAAGCAGACGAAAAATAATCTTAATATCTATTAATCTTTGCATGTTTGTGGATTTCTGGAACTACAATAATCTAGTAAAACATTTTAGAAGTCAATACTGGCCACGCCCACTGCACCTGCTGTGACCAATGAGCGAGCTGCCCCTTTAACCACCCTATTTTGATCCAATCAGATGTGTAAAATCTGGTGCCAACTCTGGTAAGGGTGAGTTTTTAGCACGCAAAGTAAAATATACCTAAAAGCAACTGCGTAAAGATGAGTTTTGAGTAACAAGTAAAATTAATAAAGGTTCAGAAATAATTCGTTATGGTTCGAGATATAATATTTTGATTTAGTTCAGTTGTGCGGTTGCTATTGTTGAGTGCACCAAGACTTGGTGTTGGTTGTGGCGGTGACAGGCCATAACGTTTTTGCCCAAACGTGTAAAAAACAGGTTTCAAGATTCATTTCCCGCTGATGTCCTACAGTAGCGAGACGCCGCACGTCTGGAGTTCTTCAGTGAGTGTATTTTTTGAGAAAATCTGTTTCTGAATTATTGTGAACTTTGTTATCAGAGGCGGTGGTTTAATAAGAATATTTGAAGACGTTCAGACACGTATACGACCACTACAGAAGTCGATGTTATATTATAGGATCTTACCTTCAGCACGGGTCGATTTTGCGAACTGTGGTAGCAATTTGGTCTAAGTGACTACGATCAAAAACTTTTTATATTATTCAGACAATAAGTTACTAAAGTGAAAAGTGTGCATAAGTTCATTTCACAGTAGAAGTGTTGGGATTCGAGAGAATTTAGTCCATGGCCTGTGTTAAGTTTGTCTTTAAAGCATCGGTTGATAGTGGATTATTTCTGTAGACATGCAATTTCAAGAATAATTCTAGGAGGTTCGCTATTGCTAATTTGAAGTATATAGAAGCCTAAATTAATCGTAGTTACTCTTTGTAAAGAAAGGGGATCAAGCCTATTGGAATGTTTATGGTCATTGTCAATTCAAGCTGCTCTAAAGACTTCTTAATGGTTTTTAAATACTGTTTCGTAAGTAATTAAAGTGTTTTATTCGTAGGGCAGCGAAGTGTCCCCATACGGACCCCTGTGGGACGCTCCACCAGCGTCGGTACCGTATCCAGACATCCTGGCCTTCCCACCAGCCGACCTGGGTAAGCAATATACACTATCTATTTGTATCGATTGGTAGGTATAGATGAAGAATTCCAACCAATACCCGCGGTCCCATCATTAAAGCGGCTAGACGGAACACAGTGGGGTTTTAGTCGGTAAGAATCCGACATAACCCACGGCTCCTTCCTCGGGGGCCGTGGGTATCTATGCAAGATTTCCCCACTTAAAAAAAAGGTGTAAATTCAATCTTAATTACTTACATGTATTTTTTTCAACTAGACTTCTTTGAGAAGCAGTTTTGAGTATATATATATCAGTTTATTAAACAATCTATTCTTTGAATGATAAGGTTTCAATTCAAATTCTGATTGCAAGTATTTGTTTGTATGAATTGTGGTTAAAAAATTACCTATTCAAATGTTGCAATTTAATTTTTGCACCTAATTGCCAATAGATGCATGCAAATATTAAAATTATTACAATACATTATATTATGTACCTACATTAAATTAAAATAGCATAAGTAATTCCATCTAACATTTGGCAAGTCATAATAATTAATTATTTTCCTGCTTTGTAATCGTAAAAACATTTCCCGTGTTTTATATCCTTTCCTTCCTACCTTCTTCTGTCTTCATCTTCATCTTTTTCGCTTCCAGTGCCATATTGGTAAAAATTTTACTACGAACGCTTGTTCGTTCCTACGTTACCTACGTTCCTAACTCTATTAAATCTATATTTTACGAAAAAACCCAGCTCGTAAACGACCGGGTTAAAATTAGGACAATTGCAGTCGAGATAACATTTTTGTTTCAAGTTTGATTCTGTGATGAAGCAACTGTTGATGTGATGAAGGGTGTTCCTGGCACTCCAGGTTCTTCTGTTCAAAGCGAATGCCTGTTTTGGAAGCCTTATTCTAATTGGTAGTAACTTTGTTCTATGTATTTTTGAAATGTGATTGTTCATCGGAGCGGTTGAAGTCTGGCGATATTACCTAACATAGGTACCAGCTTTCCACACCGAAAGCTATGTAATTCTATAACCATGTACATGTGGAAGGAAATAAACCATTTATTTATTTATTTAGTATGGTCGGCAGCGGGATGTGGCCGCGGGGCTCGGTCTACTCCCGGCGGCAAGAAGCCGCGGCGGCGAGTCGCATCCGTCGCTCAGCGGCGCGCCGCGAACATTCGAGAACGACGTCGAATGTTCAACTTGAATGAAGCGTTTGATAAATTGCGACGAAAGGTGAGTGCTATTTAGTTACTATTAACTATATAGTAATTTCAATAACTGTTTTATAATAATTATAGTTACGGGTAATATGGTGCATTTAGATCAAACGAACAGAACTACACTAGCTGTAGCTCTATGTTCGTTAGCAAGAGCATTCTTTCGTGATATTTTAGTGTAAACAAAAATTCTGTGTTCTGTGTAATGCACAATCTTTTCGAACGCACTAAGAACATCGAAAGAATTCTCTACGCCTGTTTACACTAAAATAATTTGATATAGTGGTTAGAATGAGCATTCGCTTGTCTGATGTAAATGCAAATGATTACACAAACTTAGATATATTAATAACACGATTGTATTAATTATTGTTCACCAGGTACCAACGTTTGCGTATGAAAAGCGGTTGTCTCGCATAGAGACGTTGCGACTGGCCATCACCTACATAAGCTTCATGTGTGAACTGCTCCATGGGTCCCCACAACCACACCACTCCCATTCCACATTACATCCTCCGAGACACGTCTTTGATGCAGAAGTCTCTTGGTGCGCGTAATTTACTTCTCAAGTAGATTGTAGAACCTTAAAACTATGATGGAAAAGGAGGGTTACAAATTACAATGGTCTTATAGCAGTGATATTTCCAGTGTAGTTAGTTGATCATCCGTTTCACTGATAAATTTTTCTTTAGGTACAAGTAGAGATTAGCCTTCTGTATCCTGCAAGACCGAGACATTTTTTTCTTGGTCTCTACCGGGAATCGAACCCAAGAGCCCTCGGTTCTACGCTGACGCGTTAACCACTGAACCAAGGAGGCGGTCTAATCTTAATCTTAATCTTAATACTATTATAAAGGCGAAAGTTTGTAAGTATGGATGTATGGATGTATGGATGTTTGTTACTCTTTCACGTAAAAACTACTGAACCGATTACAATGAAATTTAGCACACATATAGAGGGTAACTTGGATTAACACATAGGATAGGTTTTATCCCGGAAATCCCACGGGAACGGGAACTATGCGGGTTTTCCTTAGAAAACGCGGGCGAAGCCGCGGGCGGAAATCTAGTGACGCTATATAGCGCTCTTAAGGTATGCGGGCAGGACTAACTTGGAATGTATTTTGGTATAGCTATGTGATTCTACTTTTAATGTATTTATTTTAAACCTCTAAGTGAAAATTAAACTGAAATTTAGATAACAATGTCTGGCTTATTCGATGTACGTTTCCAAATATATAGTTTAGTTCTGCAGGACGAAGGTGTTGAAAAGTGAAATCTAGTCAGTATATTAATAATTAAAATTAAGAACGTATTAATTACTTACACGTACAACTCTCTCATCCTAATGAACTTTGTTTTATGTAAGTAATGAGCGTATCTAAGTTCATAATTCTAACGTTACAAATACGTGAATTAGGTTTATTTAAAATTTGCTCTCAAAATTAATTTAGATTTTATGTATGTAGGTATATGATAAGCTAATCCAGTAAATTAAAAGCAATATTAAGAGAATTTGTCGTCACCAAGAGCAGAAACGGATTAGCTTTCTCAAACTGTGAACTTTACTACATACAAAAAGCAATTCCTAAATTTTACTTAATTTTGTACTAGATAATGTTTTGTAAGTGATCTTAAACACTTATTTAACTTTTATTTAACATACTATACTATTTATATACAACGATAGGTAAATTTTATTTGTATTGTATGTGTTAGGTAAGTTATAACATTTTATTGTTAGAACAAGTGGTCAAAGTCTTCCATTTAAATGATATACTGTAAAAATTAGTTATATTAATAATTAAATATAATACATTATAACCTAAAAAATGTTGTTTTATTACCATTTTACTGTATCTATTTAACTCGATAGATTAGGAAATCAACTGGGCTGATTTTTCAATCCTTTTAAATCTTATCTGTCAAATAAGAGCGAGCGCCCACGAGCAACTTTGTCTCCGCAACTATTTTGTCTCCGCAACTATTTTGTCTCTCCCACCTATGGACTAGTATGAAAGTGCGCGCACGTAGCGACGCAACTCCCGGGAGACTTTTTTGTCCGCGGGTTCGGAGACAAGCCCGCGACGCAACTGTCGCCCTATCTATTGGTTTCAATGCAAGTGCGCGCACGGCGACAAAAATGTTGCCTGTCAGCGGCCGCCGGCCAGTTGCCGCGTAACCGGCGTAGCGATAATACGTATTTATGTCAACGTATTTATTCTCGTACACAGTAGTTTTAAGTTTTAACCGACTTCAAAAAAAAAAGAGGAGGTTATCAATTCGGCCGGTATATTTTTTTATGTATGTATACCAATTACTCCAAGGTTTCTGAACCGGTTTACGTGATTCTTTTTTTTTTTTGATGCGGAATGGTGTGGAATTGGTCCCATAAATTTTATTCGGATAAGCCCAGTAGTTTTTATTTTATGAGCATTTTTGTCTGGTCTCGATGACTTAATTGAAATGTAGCAAGTAACTTTGATTCATTTCCAGGAAACCGATTGAGCTGAAATTTTGTATACGCATGTAAATTGGATAGCGATAAAACATTATTATGATTTATGAGATAGAGCTGATTTGATGATGGAATCGGAAGGTGGCCATAGGAACTTAGTAATATATTGACTCAACTTTATCGAGGTTGAGCTCGTTTGATTCGTGTTGAAAAATACACTAAAAAGTATTAAATAAAAACTACTTTACTTTTTACAATTACGATTACATATCTATACTAATATTATTAAAGAGGAAAGGTTTGTAGGTATGTATGGTTTTCAGTTTTCACGCATAAACTACTGAACCGATTACAATGAAATTTAGCACACATATAGAGGGTAACTTGGATTAACACATAGGATAGGTTTTATCCCGGAAATCCCACGGGAATGGGAACTATGCGGGACAAGAGCACAGACCACAACCGTCTCTTCGAAATTCATGTTGATAAATGCAGAAAATTTTAAAGAAAAAGTTGCGTTGCTGTCGCTTTCGTGTGCGCATCGTTCAAAACTTTGCGAGGAGACAGCGACAGAGACAAAATAGTTGCCGGGCAACTAAGTTGCTCGTGGGCGCTCGCTCTAAAGTATCACAATAATATACAGATATGTCACCTAATATTCTGAATGAATTAAATAAAAATATAGAGTTCATGTCCATAGAAATCTAAATAACAAGACACATAGAAGTGCTATAATGTCATAATTCGTATGAAAACCGCTGTCGCCAAAATCAACACATTTAAACCGAAAGCTAAACAGTACACACAAGTAAACTATGCCTTTTATTGGACAGCTTGATTTTAGTGAAAACTTATAGCATCTACAGACGCTCCGATTTGGTTGGTGCCAACCATATTGGAACCGACATGGCAACCATTCCAACATTGCTACAGATTGTCCGACGGTTGGCCTTCCAACTGTCAGTTGACCATAGAGTAATATGTCAGTTGACCATAGTACGAAGAGAATGGGCTAAATTCTACTATAGAAATAGAGAAAATTACAGTCATATGCGGCTCTTATAACTTATTTTTTAAGGTTTTTAATGTAGCCGCACTGTCAATTTTTTTAATACTTCTAACATAATAAAATACGCTTGATTTCTGGCATCTCTATTTGCGTAATCTTTGTTACTTAAGTCCCACAAACAGGGAAAGTCTTTATATAGTTCCAGTAATTTTATTAATATGTCACGTTCGGTGACCGTAACTCCCTCGGCGTTCATGTTGACGTCCTACACCGGCGGCGTTGCAAATGTGAATGAGCCAATTACCTATATTACTCTATGGAATGAGCCGATTTGGTCGGAACAAAGCTTCCACACGTTCCAATTTGGTTGGATCGGATAGGAAGTTGGTTTGGTCGGTATTGCTGGCGCATCCGACCACGTCAAACCAATATTAATAATAATTATGTCGGACCGACCGCTCTCTACACTTTCCGATTTGGTCGTGGTCGGATGGTTGGCACCAACCAAATCGGAGCGTCTGTAGATGCATTAACTTAACTAATAAATTAAGCTTTTGAATATGTATCCTAACGCACGAATTTACGATTTATTTTAGAATAACATCCCTAAGTATATGAGACTTTTTGCTCCAATACGAACAAACGTGATAATAATTGCATCTACAGACGCTCCGATTTGGTTGGTGCCAACCATCCGACCACGACCAAATCGGAAAGTGTGGAGAGCGGTCGGTCCGACATAATTATTATTAATATTGGTTTGACGTGGTCGGATGCGCCAGCAATTCCGACCAAACCAACTTCCTATCCGATCCAACCAAATTGGAACGTCTGGAAGCTTTGTTCCGACCAAATCGGCTCATTCCATAGATTAATATAGGTAATTGGCTCATTCACATTCGCAACGCCGCCGGTGTAGGACGTCAACATGAACGCCGAGGGAGTTACGGTCACCGAACGTGACATATTAATAAAATTGCTGGAACTATATAAAGACTTTCCCTGTTTGTGGGACTTAAGTAACAAAGATTACGCAAATAGAGATGCCAGAAATCAAGCGTATTTTATTATGTTAGAAGTATTAAAAAAAATTGACAGTGCGGCTACATTAAAAACCTTAAAAAATAAGTTGTAAGAGCCGCATATGACTGTAATTTTCTCTATTTCTATAGTAGAATTTAGCCCATTCTCTTCGTACTATGGTCAACTGACATATTACTCTATGGTCAACTGACAGCTGGAAGTCCAACCGTCGGACAATCTGTAGCAATGTTGGAATGGTTGCCTTGTCGGTTCCGATATGGTTGGCACCAACCAAATCGGAGCGTCTGTAGATGCTCTAAGAATGGTTGACTGTGTCATTCATTGTTATTTCGATTACTATGGTGACACTCGTAATACTTGTAAATATTCTATAATTTTAAGGAAAAACGGCATTATTTCTAAAAAAAAATATTTTCCGATGAAATATTATTCCTTTATAAGTATAATTACAACTTGTGGAAGAATTTCCGCAATGGGAATTGCTGAAACACACCATGTATACACTCATACGTCTCCAGAGCAACTGAACAGTGACGAATGCACTGGTGATGTGAAAATCACCTGAGTGGCGACAAGGTCACGCACGCTTACGACTTCTAGTGTCTTGTTATTTAGATTTCTATGGTTCATGTCAGATAGAGTTAAAGTGGAGTTAAATTTTTGTACACCGTCTACGTACCTATAGTACATATCTGGTACTAATGAGCTGATTTGATAATGCAGTCAGGAGGATAATGGAAATCCTAAACTTAGGATTGGGTACTGGGTAGCACTTATAATATAAAAGGTTTTGAAAAGGGTTTTGAAATTTGTTTAATTTGTTTAAGTTTTGATAAGGGTTTTGAAATTTGTTTAATTTATTAATTATAGATGTTGGTAGAATCACCATCTGGATTAGGACGAAAATAAAACAAACAAATAATTAAAAATATTTTAATAATACGTAACTACGAGGTATTTTTCAACAGAATCATTTTGTGAAACTTTTGTTACATATCTTTCTTATTATCTGTGTCGATATAAATTTCTTTAAGTGTACCTTTAATGAGATATACTACAATTTGATATCTGTATGAAAATCAATAATTTTTATTCAGTTTGCGTCACGTTAACGTTCCCTAATTAATCACGGTTCTATTTTTTCGAGAATCCAGTCAACGTATTGTCTAACATCGGTGTATATTGCTACATTGGATCCGCCGCATATTTGGGATCCAAAGGATACTATACCGAATTGAACCATACTAATTGAATCGCCATAGCTTTCTTCTAAAACTAGTGGTCCCCCTGAGTCTCCATCGCAGCTATCTCTGTACTTTTCACCAGCGCAGATGTGTTTACTGTTAATAATACCATGTGCATTAAATATCATTTTTACAAATACTATAATGTGTAAAGGTAAACAAACATACCTAAATCCTTCCTCGCAGGATACGATAGGTACGGTAACTTTCAATAAGACAGCAGAAGATTCTCGTGCTTCAAATGTTCCCCATCCACTCACGGTAGCTCGCTCACCAATCAAATTTTTGGTTTGTAGATTTGGATATATTGGTAGACAGATGGATTGAACATTAGCTGAGTGAGAGAAAATATAATCAAACTCAAACACAAACATTTATTTATTCAATTAGACTTCTTCTAGAAGCACTTTTGAATCGTCATAACATAGTTTTACCATTTAGCACCGATTCGGGAAGCAGTTTCTACGGAGAAGTACCGACAAGAAACTCCGTAGCTCCGTAATCAACTATAATACTTAAGATTTTACTTTTTTAATTATGTTTATAGTGAGAGTATGTGTGTTTATTAAAGTGAAACTTTTATTACATCGTCTCAAACTTTTTGGTCTGTGTAGCGCATGTCGCGTGTATCGCGGCTGCCGAGTAGGTATACCTACTCGGCAGCCGACCGTCACGCGACATGCGCTACACAAAGCAGTGTTCGGAACCGTTCGAACAGTTTCACTTTTACCGTGGTTTCATAAAACCACACAACATTTTTAAATTATTATTTCTTTTTCTTAAAAAACTTGAAAAATACGCATTAGTGAAAATTTGCAATGTAATCGAGATATGCATAGAATCTGCGATTGCAGACCAGGGCTTTTATTTTTCGCAGCTGACCTAATAGAAGTTCAAAAGATTTTACGGGTTAAGTGATTGGTTTAAAAGTTAATTCTGGATAAGCGATGTTCAGAAATGAACACCGAGATTGTAACTGATACCTAAACTTAGCTGATAAATTGTACCAGAATCCATCGATCAAAATTGGGGGAAAATACTTACAAGACGATAGGTCGATGTCTTCGTCTACACGTATCAAAGCAATATCATTAATTTTAAGTGCTCTGTTCCATTTCTCGTGTACAATTGTTTTTTCAATGCCAACATCCTAAAAAAAAAAATCCGCATATAAATGCTGTCTTTAGAAAACTCCCTAAAAGGAGAGTATGAAAAAGATCTAATTTCAATTTGTTACGATACTACAGGATTAGATTAGTTGAATTTTAGTGTCTATTCAATAAAACTCAATAGAGAAGGTATAACGTAAACAACTGAAAAAAAATCTCTTCATGCAAGTTAACTAGCTCTTTTTTAATGCAAGGAGGCCACAATGCGGACGCGTCACCGAACACCTTATGGCAGGTGCTACCGCAATGCCTGAGACATTGCATTTGATTGGATGTTAAGTAGACCTTTCAGTTTTTTTTTCTAATTCTTACCTGTATATGAGTCTCGCACATATTCTGATAACAGTCTTCACGGGTACTTATATCATATTCTCCGAGACGCACACCATACAGTCTGTTGTTTATACAGTGAGCGGCAGTCAGAATATACCTGGTGTTTATTACACTGCCACCGCATTTAAACCCCATATCTGAATCAATATAAGCGTTAATATATAAAATGTATTGAGGTACAGGGCATATGCATCTACTTACTTTGTGAATATTAGCTAAATTAACAAACGTTTAAAATAAAATACGTAGCCGTCTATAATTAATAGACCGTGTAAACTACTGACCAAACAATTTCAGAACAAATGCCACAAAAGGATAATAAAAAAGAGCACTAATATATAATAAAATCTAACAATTCGTTATTTTATCAAAATAAGCAAGAAGGGCCATCCAAGGGAATTCATAGAGGCCTGCGACGCTGCCTCCAACAATTCGGTCGCCGTTTATATCACCGCATGATTCTGGTAACAACGACTTTTTATCAATGGTTTTATTTTGTGTGTCCTGAGGTTCTATACCAGACTTGACAATTATTTCCATTGTGCCAAAATCGGAACAGCAGACCTGTAAAGAAATGATCTATTGATAAACATAGTTCATCATGAAATGCCTGCTTTACCTAAACATTATAGTTAAATCATGTTTAGGTAAAGCAGCACACATGTTCACTTTCAAACACTTTTTTTTATGTCAGAGCAAGCAAAGGGGCAGGTGGGCCACCTGATGTTAAGTGGTCACCACCGTCCATAAAAACTAAATTAACAGGATATGCATGAAAATGAAATGCTATCATTCTCATATTGCAAAAATACAGAAGACCGACCTGGCCAGTGACCGACGAGATATCTCTGGCTTCTTGGTTTCAGGGATATTTGGTGATAATAATATTAAAAAAATTCTCGCCAGTAGAGGACTACTTTATTCCTCAGTTCATACGACTATATTTCTTAGTGATTAACCATAATATATTTAAGTGTGAAATAACTAATATTTTTGGACTCCCAATGATGAGGCAGGTATATCATAATAATAATGTAAGTAGGTACTGTTTTCACCTGATACTGTTCTTCAGCTTGATTGTAGCCGCAGAAAGCGTTCGTAATAATCTTCCGGGATTCAGCATCTCTTTTGTATTTAGTCAGAAAAAAGGCGGGTGGACACTTGGTGATGTCTTTACAGTCACTGCAGTCCCCTGCAACATGATTATCATCATTATCATCTAGGAAAATTCGGAATAGCTAAAAATCTGCTACAAATTATAAGTAGGTATTAATATACCTTTTTATAATTTGTGAATAAATTTAACTCCCATGGACTTCTTCTTGTGGGGGTATCTTAAATCTAAAGTGTATGCCAACAAACCAACTTCTCTAGTGCATTTTAAAAGAAAATATCTGCCCGAAATGGCAGCCATCACTGTTTCTACCTGCCGAGCTGTCATAAATACTGTAATTTTACTGTTCGATTAAATGAGTGCCGTAAACGCAATGGACTGCATTTAGACGATATTATTTTTAAGAAATAAATTCCCATATTATTCACTTTAATAATAAACTAGCTTACCGCCCGCGGCTTCACCCGCTTTGTCTAAAACCTAATAAATTATATACTAAAACCCTCTTGAATCACTCTATCTACTTATTAAAAAAAAAAAACAAAAAAAACCGCATCAAAATCCGTCGCGTAGTTTTAAAGTTTATTCATACAAAGGGACATAGGGAAATAGGGACAGAGAAAGCGACTTTGTTTTATACTATGCAGTGATAAACATTTTTTCAATACACCGCTTACTTTCTTTTTATTCATCCACAAAATATAAACTTTCTTTTGAGACATCTTGTAACCTTCCTAGATAGGAAGGCTTTAGGCTATATATCATCACGCTAAGACCAATAGGAGCGGAGCCACATATGACAATATTTTAATGATCATAATAAATTGTATTTTTAGTCATAAAATTTAAGAGTAATTTAATATAAAATTATTATTCCGCTCGTCCCGACTGTCCCAGTATAAAAACAAAATTAAATATAGCCTATGTTACTTCCTAATAAAGTAGCACTCTGTTAGTGAAGCAATCATTAAAATCGGTCCAGTACTTTTGTAACCCTTTCAATAAAAAAAAAAATAAACAAACAAAACTAATTCCACTTTATAAGAAAAATTAGTATGTATGTGTTGCAATTAATAATAATCATAAAATAATGCTTTCATCAGATCTTGACTTGAATTAAAATAATTTTTTTTTGATAATTTTATAGTGTAACTATATAATATTATAATACTTACTAATGCCTGAGACATCTTTTAAAATTTGCTGCACAGTAACGATGAAAATTATTATTTTGTAAAACATCACGTGATATATTTAGAAATGAGAATAAAACTGTTGAAATGGAGTATGCAACCTCCACTTGTAAATGAGTGCTGCTTATTAAGTATGCTTCATTTAAAATAACTGTTATCACACCCCACGCTTCTTATCACTACAATGTTTTACTGAATCATGTATATGTCGTGGCCATATTTGCCAATTTGCTCATTTCATGATATGATCAATCATTCCACGAAATGGTCGCATTTCATGAAATGGCCAACATAGTTTGATCAGATCGTTAAATCGTCAACGTTTCACGATTTGGCCATCCACATTTGGCCAGATCGTATAAAATATAAAGGGTCCATAAAATATTAAAAAAAATCAGAATATTCTAAAAACTTGTTTACCTAATGTCATTTAAGTTAGTGCCGCGGCAGCGGCCGGCGAATGCCAGAAGGCGTTTTTGCAATAAAAAACAGTTAGGTTAGGTTAGACTTTGATAAACAACGAAGCGGAATGCCAGAAGCGGGTCGCCTTTTAAAAAACAAACAATAATTATAATAATATAGTAAAATATATAAATATATGCTTAAATATATGTATAATATCCTAAAAGAAAAAATGCGTCTTAAATTATTTTATTTTAGACACATTTTTTCTTCTTTACATATAAGATATCCACATTTTCCATAGTACTCGAACCTTTTCGTCGTAAATTCTTTGCTATGACTTTCTTCATATTGTTATTAAACGAATTATGAAGTTTTTAACTGTGAATAATTAAATTTTCGCCAGCGGCCGCCATCTTATTCTTATCACATAAACACAGAGCTTGCAGCGCCTCTACCAATGATTAATGTAACTATGTATTTTACGATATGATCAAATAATTTTGATCATTTCATGAAAAAACCGCGCGTTTAGTTGGCCATATCGTGAAACGATTTCTTATCATTGATCTGCTCAAGCCACATCACGATGTGGCCAAACTAAATTGGCCATTTCACGATTAGCGACCATTTCGTGAAATGGCCAATCATTTCATGAAATGAGCAAATGTACGATATGGCCACGACATATTATACAGGAAATCGGTACACATAATTAATTTATTAAAGTGATTCAGTTCAATACCTAGCCAATGTAAAATACTATCGTATCGTAATATTATCGTTAATTACGTCTGTTTCCTATAGGTAATATATATGTAATCTATACAATGCCTAGTCTAGTATCTAGACTATAGTAGGGTAGACTGGGTACGGTTGAAACAATTTCACTTATAACGACCATAACTTTGCTTTTTATAACCCGAGCGATGAAAAATATATGTTAAATAAAAGAGCATGTATCTGTCTACTAATAGGCACTGTGGTTTTAGTTCCAGGTGTATTATTTTAAATAGTAGATCAAATTTAAAAAATAAATCCGATTTGTTTCAACCGTCCCCATACCAGGGGCGGTTGAAACAGTGATTGGGGTCAGTTGAAAAATATGCGAATAATACAAAATATAGTATTAAAATATGTTTTATTGATTGTTTATTTTAAATCTAATAATAATTAAGTAACTCTTTTACACTAAGGTCTGCTCTCTAAATATGGTGACATAAAAACAAGACGAAGAAGAACCTACTCCTCAACTTGTGATGATATCTCCTCTTGTACATTTTTCTTTTTTGCTTTTATGGTGTTTCTTTTACATTTTCCTCCATCAAATATCTTCCTTTTTCCTCTATCCAATCGTTTCTTCACTTGCTTAGCTCTTGTTCGTTTCAATATTAATTCTTGCTCTTTTTTATCTCTTCCTTATCTGGTGTGTCAGTGTAAATAGTAGACTTCCTGATTTTTCGCCCTCTATTATTATACCTTATATTGTTATATCCTCTATTATATCCCATTTTTGATTTTCTTGCTCGCCAGAGTCATCTCGCATTGGAATTTACCTTAGAAGCTAATAATCGTGCTTCTCTGCTAATTATCGCAATCATTTTCCGGTTTTCACCTCCTCATATTCGTCTTTGTACTTCGATAAGTCTATTTGTCTTCCCGAAATCTCTCTTACACGTACTATCGGCATCTAAAAAAACAAAAAATAATTAAAACAATGTTTTAACCGTACCCAAAAAAATTGTTTCAACCGTCCCCAACTCCTACTTTAGGTAAAATACAGTTATAGTAATTGTAACAACAATGGTACAAAAAACTAGTCACAATGTCATATTCCACAAGATTCACTTCAAACAAAAACGCACACTTCATACTGTCACTTAAATAGAAACGCCAATAATTGGAAAAATCTCCAAGCAAAAATACTTACCTACTATTGGTCATAAAAACACAATAGGGTCTAATAAAATCAGCTGAAGCGCGCGGAGATCGACGCAACATTGTGGTTCGTGTTAAGAACAGTTGTGCGCTTCTTTTTCCCCTTGGACCCCTAACCCCCCCACCAACGGTTTGCGAGATATTCGTGTTGTTTCAACCGTCCTTTGTTTCAATCGTACTCAGTCTACCCTACATCTAATGCTAGGCGTCCACTAGGCGGATCGGGCCGGGCCGCATCGCAACGCAAAAATACGCCGGCCTATGTTTTGTATGAAACATCGTCCATTAGCGACGGATCGGGTCGGGGCGGGTCGCAACGCATTGGCGGATATCGCTTCGCAGGCGGATTTCTGCCGGCGGTGCGCTGCGGCCCGGCCCGCCCCGACCCGTCTAGTGGACGCAGGATGTGAGCGACGAGCGTCTGTTAGATAAAATCCGCCTAGGCGGTCCGCCGCGCCCCGTACAGGTGGACGCAGGAGCAAACAGCGCGTCCATTAGAGACGGCCCGTTGCGATGCGACCCGCCCCGATCCGTCTCTAATGGACGCCTAGCATAATACTACGGCAATGAAATGAATGTTAAATAATTTGAAAGTGTACGTAACGTATGTGTAGGTCCCTATCAGAAACAAATGTATTGTATGATATTTTTAGCTTCGAAATTGACACTAAAAGTGAAATTAATTAATCATCGGCTCAGTTATCTTGATGATATTCACAAACACTGTATTAATCGAAAAAAAAACATAGACAGTAACATTTCCTAAAATTATTAGTAATTTATATGTTTGTAAGATAAGTGGTTGATGGACAATCTGGGGCCTTAGACAAAGTAACAATTGAAAAACGATAACGAAGTTAGAAAAGGAAAAATGTATGGGATTGACATTAGATAGACCACGTGATCTAACGCGGCGTATGTCAATCCCATACATTTTTGCCTTTTCTAACTTCGTTATCGTTTTATAATTGTTACTTTGTCTAAGGCCCCTGGTTTGAAAAATCACATATTTGAGCCAAAAAGCGCACGGACCGCGTAAACGCTCGGACTAAATCCTGAAATAATTCCTTTACGCCACTATTACGTCAATGTTGAAATATTTGCATTAAACATATTTTTATTATCACAAACTAATAATTATAAAGTAATGCAATAACAAATTATGCCATGTTAAATGTGTTTTTTCCTTTTCGCAATCGTTCTGTTCTGAATTTAGTAACAGGAAATAATGTTTTATTTTCTTTGTTTCCCTGTACCAAATTAGTACACAGATATTCTAGATTTTTACAATGAAATCGTCGCACAGGCTCCAAAGTAGAGCCTGTGTGACGTCTGAAAATAGTAATTTATCTGTTATACGATTATATGGGAACCAAATAAAAAGATTATAAAAATTTGGCAATAGTTTATTTGGAAAATGGTATGATGGGAAACAGAAAAAAGTATTCTGAGAATCTGGTATAATGAGATCTGGATTATGAGAATACCGGAAACAAAAAAATACTTTTTAAAAATCTAGTTTTCGTGCATCTGGAAATTGATTCATCTGGGAAATTAAAAAAGGAATTTAAAAAATTTGTCACTCATTAACTACATCTGTCTTTCAGTTCTAACAACCGTTTTCGGGGTTTTAAGATTCGGGTAATAGAAATTCGAGTTTTTAACAGGTTACCTTATGAGATACATTTAAAAAAATACTTATAGATGTTTGATTTAGCCGAAAATAATAAAGCAAGTTTCAAGCTCCTTTTAAATCTTCTTATAACGGTGCATTTACATCAAACGATTGACTGCTCATTCTAACCCTATTATGTCAAATTATTTTAGTGTTAACAGGCGTAGAGCATTATATTATCGTTGTTCTTAGTGCGTGCAAAAAGATTCTATGCAATGTTCTAATACTGAGAAACACTGAATACGAGTTTTCGTTTACACTTAAAGATCACGAAAGAATTATTTTGCTCTAGCTCTATGTTCGTTTGATGTAAATGCAATTTGCAACTCAAAGCAATATCTCACTTTTGAAGCAATAAGGTTATCTCAAAATGAACTGGAAAATTTTATCGTCTTGGGAATCCTGGATGTGAGAGTTCAGGGTACCTACATAAAAGTAAAGAAACAATAATATATTCGTATAACACCACATACATATTATTAAATAAAGTCAGAAAGTGTTTAGATTTTTATAAATTTGCATCGGATTTTGATGCAGGTTTTTTTTAATAAACTATTCTAGATATAAATAGATGACATTACAACGCATTCTCGCACTGCACGTTTTCCTCGCACAGCTTTGATGGAAACCCCCACAATTTTTTATAGCACAGCTAGACATCGTCGCACGACTCATTTCCCTCAAACATTACTAGTGGAAAAGCACCCTAATCCTACCATAATCGAGAACAGAAAATGTTATTACATCTTTTTTCCTGATTAGGGACTATGTACCTAATCGAAATAAATTTCGAGATTCGTGTTATATAGTGTGTGCTAATTGTACCTACGTCTTCCGCGTAAAAGCCAAATTTATCGTGGGTTTTTTGATCGGAATTTCAAGCCAATTTCAGCCTTAACCTTATAACCTTTTCTATCTTCCAGTGAACTGGATTAAAATCGGGTTAGTAAGCATTGAGATAATATTAATATGGAGACGACACCGCCTACATCATTTATGTTCCACTCAACATACGCCATGTGGCGTATGTTGAGCGGTTTTTTTAATGGTTTTAAAGTGAAACGCATCAAATATACCTTCGTGTGTGTTACGATATTGCACAAATAATACAAATAATACGGAAAAGTGCAAAGGAATAACTTTCATCGTTAAGTACCTAAATAGATAATAATTTTTAAAACTTAGAGCAAAAAAATGGCGCACAGATTATGTTCGTGGTGTCTCCTCCATACGTAGTAATATTATCTCAATGTTAGTAAGATGTTGTCTGGGAAAAAAAGAGAAAATTATTCAAGAAGTATATGTTTATGTATCGTTTTAATAACAAGTAACAATAATAATTGCATTCAATTTTTTATTTTCAATATTTTTCAGCAGCATTTTTCATTTTTCGTTCATTTAAGGAGGAAGAGTAAAGAATTTTTTTCGACTTTAGGTGCCAATTCTTTCAAATTTTAATTTTAGAAAAAAGAAACTGTCTTACTTAGAAACCTCTATCTTATTTCACATTATCGCGAGTTTTTTTTCTCTCGGTTTCATGTATCAATAGCCAGCCACCTTTTATATTGCTTTAATACCTAGGATGGAGATTAGCCACCAAAATGTATTTAAACTATTAGTAAACAAGGTTTGAAAATTCGTATTATCAGGCAACGATCTCGCCTGGTGGTAAGCTGAAATGTGGCCTAGGATGTAGCGCGCTTCCCTAGAAGAGCGCGTTTCCATACAAAAGTAACGGAATCTCAATGAAATTAAAATTAAAAGAGTATTGTAATAAAAATTTATATTCAGGGCTCGCTAGGTTTCACTCTAATTTTAAATAAACCATTATGACTTCCTATTTTAATTACCATACCTAAATTATTAATATGAAAAGAACTCATGACGTGAATATAAATATTTTTGAAAAAGGAAAAGAAAGTATTCCAAATTAACTGATGGATACGATTAATAAAGATCAAAGAGTTCAGAATAACTAATTATTAGAAATTAATTAAAACAACACAGATGTTCAATTATATATTTACTAACTAATAAAATATTTCAATCTTTAAAATAATATGTTTTAAGGCTTCATCTTCTCCAAAATCCAGTCCACAAAGTTTCTGACATCTGTGTACACTCCTGGAAAGTTGGAGCCACATCGTTTCGGTCCATGTGATACAACACCGAATTGGACAAATCTGTCCACACCATTATATTCCTCTTCCAACATAAGAGGACCCCCTGAGTCACCATTACAGGTATCTTTGTTGAGGTCACCTGCGCATAATTGGTTCTGCGTTCTGTCTTCGTTCCGATTTGCTTTCCTGTTGGATAACACATGGTTCATGTAAGTATACCTAGTATTAACAATGATCTGGAATAAAAGTTTTTATAGTTGTTTGTGTCTTATTGGAAATTGACTGTGAATAATATTTGCATCCTCATGATGAGTAGGGTTAATTTGGCATGTTTTCTAATACAGTTTGTAAAATCTGATGTTTTATAGCATATGATTATTAACACGATTAGTTAATTGAATGTGATCTCTTTGATACAGTTATCGCGAGAGCCAGCAATTATAGCGCGACACAGCTCTGTCTATGTGTTGGTCTATGCAGAGATCCGACTAATACGATTGATTTAATCAAACTTTACATAGAGTCTTATACGTTCATAATAGATATACCTTTGTATTTCAATCTTGGATTAATAATTATAGCGAGTCTTACCTGTTATAGAAGTTACGGCAAACTTGTTCGCTCTTGATAGGCACAAGCACCTTCAGCAGCACGGATGACTCCCGCCCTAACTCGGTGAGACCCCAACCAGCTACAGTAGCCCTTTCTCCACTCAAAGTCGTGTTCTTCAAGCTTTCAGACACCGGAAGGCAGATGGGGGCAACATTTTCTAGAATAGATATATAATATTATAAATATATTATACAGATGATGATTAAAACTGGTGTGAATGTTTTTTTTGAACGACCTAAGTGGACTCTGGACCCTTTTGTTATCTTTCCTGATATACAGGGTGTCCCACTGTTGGTATACTAAGCTCAAAGGAGGTTATAGTTTTGCATACGCTGAGTACGTAAAAAATACTTAAAAAATTCCAGACGCATTTTTTTTTCAAATAGATGAATTCTTAAAACTCTATGTGTACACCCATAACAAGCAACCCGCCCATTTTTGCCACTAGCACGTGAGCTATCGTGTAAGATTATGTTTTCATAGACAAAATGCTCACATTAGAGAAGCGGTATATTATGACGGCTGCGCGAAGCTAGAGAAGAAAACATGGATTTTCAGGAAAAAATTATCAAAAAAATTTTAACGTAATTTTGTTGTTTATGTATTTTTTACGTGATCAGTGTATGCAAAACTACAAGTTCCTTCGCGCTTAGTATACCAATAGTGGGACACCCTGTATATAACATTTACGTGTTTTATCGAAATAAATAAAGAAATACACTTACTATGATTAAAGTCAATGTCCTCCGAAAGCCGTAATAAAGCAATGTCATTATTAACCCATGGTAATGTTTGGTATTCATCATGTATGATTTTTTCTTCGACATCTACATCCTGAAAAGAAAACGGTAAGGTAATTTAGAAATTCTACATAACACACCTACTTAAAATTATCAAATTTCTACGATTTTGAAGAGAAAAGTTATAATATCCATTGTCCACAGTGTAGGAGTGAATATTGAAACAGTGAAATGGGATTTTTTATCTTAGGACAAATACAATTATCAATTTGTTTTGTTCGTTTTGTCTTTACCTGTAGATGCGTCTCACACACGAAGTTCGGTTCCTCCCCCACACAATCTGTTCGGTAGCGAACGTCAAATTCGCCGAGGCGAACCCCAGCTATGTCCTCCCCTTGTACACAGTGAGCTGCGGTCAGGATGTATCGCTTGTTTATGATACTACCACTGCATTTGAATTGAAGACCAAAACCTGAAAATAAGTATTTTGAAGTTAAACTTCAATAGGCGCGTTGAGAGTAAAATTTCAACGTCGCGTCATGGCAATACTACATGGTACTCCAAGGCGACGATTTTGGTGTCTTTGAATCTTGCCAAAAAAGTTTCAATTCTGACATTTATACTCGGCAAACACACCCTTTTTTGTCTCTTGTCATCGTCATCTTTATTAAATCTTAAGTGTTCCGAAAGTTTCTGCTTTATTAAATTCAATGACTACAGTAAAACAATCAATTGAATCTTACGTGTGTTGTAGGATATCAGGGCCATCCAAGGGAATTCATACAAGCTAGCTACTGTTCCACCGACGATACGAGATCCCTGAATATCGCCGCATTCCTCGGGCAGTAACTTAAGTTTTTCTGTATTGTCCACGTCAGATCCACTCCTATCACTTAGGCTTGCAGGGACCCCGGTCATAAAATCCGAGCAGCATACCTGAAAGAATGCCATGGAACAATATAAAGTTATTTTATTTGTTCTATTTACAATATGAATCGATGCACCCAGAAAAAAATGCCAGTTCGTTTATTATTGTGACACACAACATGTTCTTTTGTGGAGAATTCTTGCACGACTCATAATGGAACTTTTGGATTCCATTTTATTACATTAAATATTTTTTTTACATACATTTAATTTATAGGACCTAAAATAATATGTTACCTTGTACACTTCATCGAACCCGCAATATGCTGACGTAAATATTTTTTTAGTTTCGTCATCTCTCCTTGTTGATAACATAGTTAGGGCGGGTTGGCATAATGTATACTTTTGACAATCGCTGCATTCTTCTTAAAATAACATAGTTATTAATATTAATTTTGCTGAACATATCATTTCTATAAAAGAGAGATTCCAAACACTTTAAAAAATGAAAACGAAAAAGAGGAATTACAAACACCTCTAAGCAAACACCGTGTCAGTTGTTGTACAGACATCTGTCTTGCTATGATCAAAATGTATAATATATATTTAAATAGACACATAGATATCTCTTTTCATTCGATATAGTTAAAATAAGGAGTATTTATTTATTTAATTATAAAACATGTGGCTTACATACACTTACAGTACTCCAAAATTAATAATACTAATAATGCGCATGCAGATCTTCGCTAATTATCGTATTTCCAGAAACACCCGAATCACCCCGAATCATTGAATCGGAAGTGCCCTAAACAATGCAACTTGCATCTTGCACCTTGTTTGAAAGAAATAGGAGTCAATTCAGAGTCATAAACAATCGAAAACAATTCGGGCGATAGGTGACGGTAGCCTGTCAGTCATTCAAAAAACCGTCAGTCGTCTTTATATATTGGTGGTGACCGCAAGGATTATCTCTGTATGGAATTATATAGAGCTGCTGTTACATACCTTCTTAGTTTTGTTTCAAAGTTGAATTTTCCGGTAAAATGATTATTTACTTACACAGGTAGCAGATAGCAGTGGGGAAAGTGAAAATGAATAAGAGCATAATGAAAGTTCTGATCATTCTACGATATCAGGAAATAGAGATAATACCTGATTCTGTAAATCCATTGTACGGAGGATTTTGATCAGATTTCACAAATATTTTTTTAAATATAAACTTTGTCTTATTTTAACCTTCCATACATCCATCATTACGCCAGCTTCAGTAACGCCACTTTAATAGTTCTAAGTATAGAATTTTCCAAGTAAATTAATACAACATTTATATATGTATTCGCAATCGTGTAGCTTATCCTCGCTATTAACTTACATTGAATTATCGAAACAAATTTTGTTACTTATCTCTTTTACTATAAAATCACAATAAAACTAATAAACTATGCATGAAGAAATCTGAAATACATTTAACCACTCTATATACATTATACATATTAACATCTTCGGAGGCTCGGGGAATATGACAGTTGCCGAACAGTCACGAATTTTTCTATGCGCATTATTAGTTTGAGAGTACTGTACATACATGCCAAAGCACCACAATGATCTCTTAGATTACAAAATGCTATACTGTACAAAAAATTATTTTACACATTACAATAATTATACGTAATAAAAAACGGTTTCGGGTTTCGGTTACTAAAAAAAAACGGTTAGACGGACGGACAGAAAAACAAACATCGAAAGTTTTGAGGTAACAAACATAGAGGAAAAGCCGTTCATAACTTCTCCTTTTTAAAGCTGTAACCGATTTAACTAGAAATTTAATTAATAACAAGTATTTAAAAAATATTTTAATCACTTAGGTATTATGAAAGGTGCCTATAAAAGATTAAAATTTTATAAGTTCTTATCTATTTTCTTAAATATTATCGTAAATAAGCTTAATTCCCTGTGGCGGACCTAACGTCCTTTTATAAAATATGTTAATGATCATTTTATCCGAATTAAAGTTTAGTTGAGGAAAAACAAAGTCTAAATGAGATTCTGGGGGAAAATGATGTATTTTTTTTAATAAGAAGCAATTTTCCTGTAATTTTAGCAATATAATTATGTAACTACATTTAATCATCATTTAATATACAAACAACGGGTTATCTCATATCACGCGCGAGTAAAGTTTTTATAAACAACATAAATATTATTAATAAATCATAAAACAGGTTGAAGATCCCAACATATTATGATGTCATGAATACAAAATTCTTTGCTTTTTATTCTATTAATTAGGTAATGGATCAAACACGCAAAATATCATGTATTGAATAAATAGTTTAACTGAGTACTTACTGCTTGACACGTCTCTGCAAATATGTAAGAATAATATGCTAAATAATAATGTTTTTATCCACATTTTGTTATTAATATAACTACTACAAAGATATGTTTACCCCACAGACGTCTTGAAGCGACTGTCTTGCCATTCTATATATATTATCAGTATGAGTATTGCAAAAACAAGATATAAGCAGCTTTGTCTGTTGTTATTTCCTTAATGCCCGCTATAAGGATAAAATTATCGGATGCTCCGAATATAAATATGTAATAGAATATATACAGACTAACTAGATATTATTTCTAAGTTGTAACAATCAAAGCTAGATCGTATTATGATGTAGTGTATTTTTATCTATATCTATGTAAGTTTGTATGTTGCCTTCTCTACAAGAGGTTATCATTTGCATAAACAGTTGCAATACTTAATTAAATTTATAAAACGCTTTAAAATATTATACAGGAAAATTGAAGTGGGCATAAAATCAACCTTCCAGTTTCATTTTCTATAAGATATACGATTTAACGGATGAAAAAATCTTTATTGAATTGAATTTAAACGTAGTCTGAATTATTTGTTTTTAAATTTAAAGGAGAATGGGCATTTTACTATGGAAGTTGGGCCTGAACACTTGAGTTGGGCCAATACACATGAGATAGGTATTGTTTTTATAATAGATCATAACACATACATAACGGGAAAAATATATATAAAAAAATAATCAACCGGGTTTTTGTACAGTCACATCAAGTTTTATTTCTTTGTGTATAATATTTTTTGCAATTAATAACTGTTCTAAGACAATGACAATATCTTTATGTTACTCCAATTCACTTTCACTTACAAAGATGTACTAATCTTAAGCCTTCTAATAACCGAAATACACTAATATTATATTTTGTAACAGGTACCTATACCGTGTTTATAAAAAATTCAACGTAGTTAGACGTTCTTTGTGGTTAAACTCAGTCACTCCAGTGACATTTAGGTTTAAATTTACTTCACTCAAATTAAAAACAACGTTATTATGTGCAAAATAATAGCCAAATAAATAAAACTTTTTGCCTTGACTGTACAAGAACCCGGTTGATTTATTTTTTTATTTTATTTTTTACATAAACAATATTTCGTGTGTATTGGTCTTAACCCAAGTTTCAGGCCCAATTTGACGCGTCCTCCTTTCTCCCGATGTACGGTATCTGGATGAATATACTAAATAATATATTCCAACAGAATTGTGTTTATTTTCAATTCTCGTAAGATTTATCGACGGAAACTACAATCTTCGGGCGAGCTTCGAACTGCTCTCGGGTTTATCAGTCACAATATTTCATTTGGGAAAATCCAAATGTATATAATAATCAACGTGCACTTATACGATATCTATTCATATAATAAAATCGTAGGAAAGTCAAAACTATACATCGAATATATTTTTAAAATAATTCTAAAAATATAGTTTTAGATACTGTATGGATTTTACATGAACTCCAAATTTTACATGAATATTTCTAACTGGTCGGGCCAACATAATATAGAGGCCGACATATCACGCTTAGTCCAATAGGAGCGGGGCAATGCGGGTTAAACCGCGGGGCACTGCTATGCTAGTCATATCATTGGAGGAATCAGGAATGGAGCAGTAATTATAATCGTGAGCAGGTTCAGGATCCCACAATTTTAACAAAAGACTCGGGGCTTATGCTACTCAGGTCACTCACTTGCGAGCCAAGATTCGTGGAATGTATATGTATGTTTGCGCTCATATAGAGAAAAACCTTAAGAACGAATATTTGCAAATGTCCTAAACTTGTTGTTTGCGTATTCTTGCGAATGTGAGTGCCCGGATAAGATTAGCCTGCGAAAAGATCGGCTTCTTAAATATAAATCTGCATAATATTATTCTAGTTATAGATCACCTATACCTAGAATAATATTATGCAGATTTAGATTGCTATATATGCTGCTGAAACTGTATACATATATATTACCAGAAGAGTAGCACAATACTTACTAGTAGACATTATTTATAGCAATAGTTTATATTTTTTATCGTTGAGTAATTAATAAGTTTATTATATCGTCCAGATGAATTCTTCTATACTCAATAAACCTTTCTGTAATTGTTTCTTTCGTTTACGACCTACTTGTAAATTCGTCGATAAGTCATAATTACGTTAGGTACCAATAATTCAGTAAAAATGCACAGAAAATTTCATGAGGATCGGTCCAGCCGTTTTGGAGGAGTATGGTAACTAACATAGCGACACGAGAATTTTATATATTACATTTTTCGAAAATAAATTCATATGAACCACTCTCTCTCTCAATGAAATTAACAGTATAGGAGTAAAATGTGGATTGCGAGTACCTAATAGCAAAATGTGGATTGCGAGTACCTAGTTACCTAGATTTTTTAAATCGTTGCCAATTATGTAGGTGTAAGACTCGCGCACGAAGGGTTCCGTACTATGGGGACCCTCCCTCAGTACTTTACTTATTTAATTTTTAGTATTTGTTGTTATAGTGGCAACGGAAATACATCATTTGTGAAAATTTCAGCTTTCTAGCTATCACGGTTTATGATATACAGCCTGGAGACGGACAGACAGACCATGACCATGTAGTATGTATCCTTTGGGTACGGAACCCTAAAAATGAATCGCAAAATGTGGTAGGTAAGCTCATAACTCGAGAACGGCAGAACCGATTTCGTTAATTCTTTTTTTTATATTACAGATTACAAATTGTCTTGCAAAATTTCATTTAAATATTTTCTAAATATGTTTACTAGATAGATTTATTATTATTACTTTAATTTATATAAGGTAATATTAGGTATGGGTAACTTTATCATATAATAAACAGAAACAATAAGTTTAATTAATTTATTGAATAACTAGCTTTCCACCCGCAGCTTCGCCCGCGCAGTCAAAGAAAAACCCGCATAGTTCCCGTTCCCGTAGGATTTCCGGGATAAAACCTTACCTATCTCCCGGGATAAAAAGTAGCCTATGTCCTTTCTCGGGTATCAAAATATCTCTATACCAAATTTCATGCAAATTGGTTCAGTAGTTAAGGCGTGATTGAGTAACAGACAGACAGACAGAGTTACTTTCGCATTTATAATATTAGTATGGATAAATGATGTATATATACATTTCAAATATTTTTATTTTATTTGTGTCAAAACTTAATAATTATGGTTACAAAAAGTACAATTAAACATAAATGGAGAGGACTGGCGTCTGCGATAGGCCTTGTTATGGTTCAATATTTTCTAGAATCCAGTCAACGTATTTTCGCACATCTGTGTATACTCTTGGAAAGCTTGAAGAGCATTGCATCGGTCCATCCAATGCGATGCCGTACTGAACAAAATGTTCAGAGCCATAAACTACTGCTTCCAACATAAGAGGACCACCCGAGTCTCCTACGCACGGTCCCTTATTACCTAACGAAATATGTGCAGGTGTAAGTCCACCGGCGCATATTTTATTAAATTCTCTTTCGCCTCCATTTCTGTAAAATAAGATACGTTAAATTATCTATCACATATTATAAAAATTCAGCGCGTCTCTCTATCTATCTATATTCTATACGCGATAAATTAAAAACTACTGCATAGAATTTCATTCTTTTTTTATACAAATGGATAGCGCTGTTCTCGAATAAGAATTTAGAGGAAGATTAGAATATTTGTACCTAGTCTTACCTATTATATAAACTGCGACAGACTTCATCGGTTTTGATCGATACAAACTCATCTAATAACACGTCAGATTTGTATTCTGTGAGACCCCAACCAGCAACAGTAGCCCTTTCTCCACTCAAAGATTTGTCACTTAGGACTGCAGTTACCGGAAGGCAAACGGGGGCTACGTTATCTATAAAAATAATAAAATATATCATACGTGTGTGTAGGCCACAATCCATGCTGTTTGTAGGATTTTTTTGTATTATAAGGTACCTTGAATTATTTGTACATTAAATACATAGCTTAATAATACTAATAAATAAATAAATATTCAGGACAAATTTCACACACGGCACGATCTGATCCCATACTAAGCTTTCGCTTGTGTTATGGAAACCAGATAGATGGCTGATAAACAAACATATTATACAATTTTTAAATAAGTAAATAAATGTTTTTTAATGAAGAAACAGATTACTACGATATCTAAATACTTACTATATCTAAAGTCTATGTCTTCCCCAAGTCGTAATAAGGCAATGTCATTATAAGCTCTTAACTTCCCGTATTTTTCATGTATGGTTACTTCTTCGACAGCAACATCCTGAAATAATACAATGAAGCTAGTCAAAACTTCATTTCAATTTACTTGTACTATAAAATTCTATGATATATCGTGTAGTTTATGTTTCCTATGGAATATAGAGTGTAGTATATCTTATCTTATAATATACTAGCGGTCCGCCCCGGCTTCGCCCGTGGTACATATTTACGTTTTCTCTACATAAGAACCATCCTCGTACTTCCAGGAATATAATAAAAAAAGAATTATCGAAATCGGTTCAGCCGTTCTCGAGTTATGCGCTTACCAACACATTTTGCGATTCATTTTTATATATAAAGATATATAAATCTCGTGTCACAATGTTTGTCCTCAATGGACTCCTAAACGACTTAACCGATTATAATACAATTCGCACACCATGTGCAGTTCAATCCAACTTAAGAGAAGCCGGGGCGGACCGCTATTTATACTATATTCCATAGTTTGTTTTTTGTTCAGAGGTGTCGGAGAGGGAGCGCGACCAAAGACAGAACTAATTTATCGAAAATTATGTTCCTTCTATGTTCCTTACCTGTATATGCGACTGACAAACGATGTTCTGCTGTTCTCCTATGCAATCCTCATTGTAGCGGAGGTCATATTCGCCGAGGCGAACTCCAGCGATATTCTGCCCTTGGACACATCGCGCCGTTGTCAATATATATCTCTTGTTTATGATACTTCCAGTGCATTCAAATTGAAGGCCATTTGCTGAAGAAAACATCAAGTAGGTACCATTCAATGAGTTTTAAACTTATGACTTTAGTTTCTGCGATGCAGCTTTCAGATAATGTAGTGAGTCAGGGTGGTCCCAACCTATTTTTTTTTCCATTTAAAACTTTCCAGGGTTATGTTACAAAACCCAAAATTAAAAAAAAAACAAAAGTTTTTTTAATAAGTAGATAAATTGCTTCCTCTCAAAAATATTTCGTCAAGGTTTGGGCCACCCTGTATAGTGTATATAGTTAATAATATACTTACGTGTGTGATAGGATATTAGGGCAATCCAGGGAAATCTGCCGGGATAAGACATCTTTCCACCAAGTGTACGAACAAATTCAATTTCGCCGCATACCTCGAGCTCGGGTAGGAGCTTAAGTTTCTCTATTTTGCTGTCAGATAGCGTTTTTGAGGCATTCTTATCAAAATCCGAGCAGCACACCTGTAGGAATTTTAAGGGAACATTCAATGTACCTAATATCAATACTAATGTTATTACAGACGTAGCAAGAAGCCTCCATTTATATCCTAATAATATAATAAACGCGAAAGTTTGTTTGTATGGATGGATGGATGTTTCCTTTAGTAATGAAATTTAGTATGTAGGTAGCTGAAGACCCAGAATAAGACATAGGCTACTTTACATCCCGGAAATCCCACAGGAACGGGAACTATGCGGGTTTTTCTTTGAAAACGCAGGCGAAGTCTCGGGCGGAAATCTAAGAGGGTTTTTTTTATGGACGGACAAATTTTTAATGAAATAAGTAAGATGTGTGTCATGTATTTACACTTTTTTGTTTTAATTTGAAAGACTCTCGTTATCACGCTATAATTAGACACCAACGTTATAGTTAATATTATTTCTTATATCGTACTTACCTTGTATATACTGCCATGATAGCCGCAACGAGCCTTTTTAAGAATTTGTAGTGTATCATTATCTCTTTTTTTCCTTATTAAATCTAGCGCGGGCTGGCATGATAAAATATCTTGACAGTCACTGCATTCTCCTGAGAATTTTTAAGTGTTTTGTTATTTATGAAAAGGGGACTTTCAACGGCATATAAAAAGAAAAACAAATATAAAAAAAAAAACAATTTGGTTTCATCATATCATACTAATTAATTATAGTTTACTTACTGCTCATATCATATCATAGAAATTATTTATAGTTTACTTACTGCTCGATACTTCATAACATACGTAAAACAATGGTATACTGAAAAATAAAATTTTTAATAACATTTTAAATTGGTATTAGATAGTTAACTATTAAGAAGTGTATTCAGCACGAAATACTTGAGACAACTGACGCACCATATTACAATTAGATACCATAATATGTTGTTCCGTATTATTTACCTATCGGTTATGTTTTTTCCTTAAAATAATGAACCTTTTTTTAGGATAAATTTGAATGTTTATGTATCGCAAATGTGCCGTGAACGTTGACCGAGCTAACCCGGTATGACCCGGGCTAAAATAATAAATAAAATCGGCCAAGTGCGAGTCGGACTCTCGCACAGAGGGCTCCGAACATACCCATTTTTTAATATGTTATACGTAACTTGAAATTTATGTTTTTAGCAAGGCCGCCATATGTACAATAATAATTATATTATTTTTTAATATTCCTGTATTTATTTTTATTTTGTGCAATAAAGTATTAAATAAATAAAGAATACATTTTATTTGTAATAGTTTTTATTCTGACTAAGAGTAAGAACTTTTGGTGATCACTCACACTGCACAAATATTATACAAAGCTCAGCTTTTGGACTGTAGCTAAGACTGTAGCTATTTTGTGCTATTATATCCATACTAATATTATAAATCGACGCCCCCCGCGAATAATCCGGTAATGACCTATTACGGGGTTCTTCATGTTATGCGTTTTTCGGCATCTAGAAGTTAAAATACACCATGTAAATTTTTTTCAGAATTTTTCTATCTTTATTTACGAAGATATAAAAAACTACGCGTTTATTCCATAAAATAACATTAAAATGTATTTGAAACGAATAATATGGTTTTAGATCTTTACGAAAAATAATATCAATATGATTTGACAGTAAACGTTGTTACGATATTATTCAGGTAAAAAGTTTTCTACATTATTTAATTAAGTGCTAGTACAGGCTTATTCGGGGTTTTATTAAGAAATCGATTTCCCGCTACTTTCATTATGGAGTGCAAGTATGCAAGGTATTTTTTTAAACACTCTTTCTATTACTGAGCAAATGATTTACACAGCCTTAGAAAAAATTAAAAGAGATGAAAGTTTGATAGATAAACGAGGCAGGCATCAGAATAGACCACATCGAAACCTTCATCTTCATCTTCATTAGATGCTGGTCGTCCGACTCAGGTTCTACCTGCTGCCCAAAATAAGCCCCCATCAGCATGGCTTCATGCCACAGAGGAGCACCGAGGACGCCCTCTATAGACTAGGTAGCCACATCAGAAATAAGAGGGAGGAGAAGAAGATTTCTGTTGTGGTATCTCTAGACATAGAGGGAGCCTTCGACAGCGCCTGGTGGCCAGCCATAAAGGTTCGGTTGGCGGAAGTTGGGTGTCCGGGGAACGTAAGGCGGATGATCAGCAGATACCTGAGTGGAAGAGGTGTGAAAGTTAGGTATGCGGGTGTGGAAGTGAGTAGAGAGACCAACAAGGGGCGCGTGCAGGGTTCCATAGGTGGGCCGCTCCTGTGGGACCTCTTGCTGGATCCTCTGCTGTGGATGTTAGAGGAGATGGATGTGTTTTGTCAGGCTTTTGCCGACGACATTGTGCTAGTGTTTGATGGAGATACTGCTTTAGAAGTAGAGACGAAGGCAAACTGCACATTGAGGAAAATTGACGAATGGGGTGTCAGAAATAAACTAAAATTCGCGCCACACAAGACATGTGCCCTGCTCTCGACACGAAAATTAAAATTTGACAGGCCACGACTTGTAATGGGGAGTGTGGACATCCAATATTTCGAAAGTATTAAGATACTGGGCCTTACTATTGATGGCGGCCTGACATTCAACGCCCATGTCGGGAGCGTTTGCAAAAAGGCAATCGCCCCTTATAAGCTATTAGCAAGAGGAGCTAAAGTAAGTTGGGGGCTTAACCCCCAAGTAGTTAAGACTATATATATCGCAGTTATATAACCGACTATATTGTATGCATCAGCAGCGTGGGCACCCAAAGCGGGAAAGATGGGGGTCCAAAAGAGGCTTAACACCGTTCAACGGGGTTTTGCCCAGAAGATCTGCAGAGCATATCGGACTGTCTCCCTGAACTCTGCGATGCTGTTGGCTGGGATTCTCCCTCTTGACCTCAGGATACTCGAAGCTTCGACGCTTTATGAGATCAAGAGTGGTGTGTCGCACCCGGCGGTGTTGAGGGACAGGGAGAATATGGAACGAATGGCACCCGCGATACGGACCCACATACGGCAGAGCAAGTAGAGCTGGGGTTTGGCTTGATAGATGCCTATGCCGACGTGGTGAACAGCCACGTCTTCAGGGTCTATAGGAACGGCAGCAAGATTGCGGCCGTCGAGTCGGAGCCGCCCTTTCCGGAAACCGGATTACGATCTGTGTCCTGTTTCATTCGTCAAGCGTATTTTGGGACAGGATACGATCAGCGAATGGGACAGGAGAAACGATGTAGGAAGAACGGCCGGAGTCACGAAGCCCTTTTTCCCAAGCGCTGCTGCTGTATACAAGGTAGTCGCGAAAAAGACATCACACACCACACCACACAAGTACTGACTGGTCACGGCGGATTCGCCTTCTGTGAGGTTCTGATGAGGATTCTGATTACATTTTTAACTGTAATAGGACCATAGTATAATTTTCATGACTGTGTAATCATGTGTAATAGTCGTGTTTTCAGTGCAGTGTCTATTTTCTATGATAATAATAACTATCGTGTTTTGTGAAACAATCCAAAGTTGTTTCATTTACTAAAATGTCCTGTATTTCATAAAACATACTATAATAATCATCAAATAATACTTAAGTAAACTATTCGAATAAACAGTAATAGTTATAACAATAAAATGTACGTTACTGTTAAACAATCGAATAACCAAATAATAGATTATTACAAATGTTCAGTATACAAAACAAATAACACGAATATTAGCGCAACAAGATTTTACTGTTGCCGTCGAAAATATAAATTTACACGAACAATATCGTAAGTGACATTACTGACCAGAGCTTGACCTACACTAGTATAGTAAAATGAATCCAGTTAAATTATAACGAAGCCCTTGGGACTACTTAAATTTTGTTGAAATAACCAGATAGCTGAAAAAATTAGCTTCCATATGCGATATTAAAAGTCTCTGATACTTGTTGTTTAATGGAGTTATTAAGGAAAAATGGTTTTTTATTTTTCCTGAACATTTACACTTTTACGATTACCGGATTATTCGCGGGGGGCGTCGAAATGCGAAAGTAACTATGTCTGTCTGTCTGTTACTCAATCACGCCTTAACAACTAAACTAATTTGCATGGTATAGAGATATTTTGATACCCGAGAAAGGACATATTATGATAAGTTTTATCCCGGAAATCCCACGGGAACGGGAACTATGCGGGTTTTTCTTTGACTGCACGGGCGATGCCGCGGGTGGAAAGCTAGTTGTCCAATAAACAAATTAAACATAATATACATCTATACATCTATACAAATATTATAAAGAGGAAAGGTTTGATTTTTTGTTTGTTTGTTTGTTTGTATGAATTGAATAGGCTCCGAAACTACTTGGCAGATTTGAAAAATTCTTTCACTGTTGGAAAGCTACATCATTTCTGAGTGACATAGGCTAGGTTTTATCCCGGAAATTCCACGGGAACGGGAACTATGCGGGTTTTTTTTGAAAACGCGGGCGAAGCCGCAGGCGGAAAGCTAGTAATTTATATTCTTTTAAAGTCAACAACCGTCGAATTTATGATAAAAATCTTGTCAAAATCGAATTTAGTAAAACAGAAATAAAGTACATAATATTATGTACTTAGGTATTTTTTTTTAAAGTGGGGAAATCTTACCTAAGATACCCACGGCTCCCGGGGAAGGAGCCGTGCGTTATGTCAGATTCCTACCGACTAAAACCCCACTGTGTACCAACTCGCTGCTTTAGACGGGATGCGGGGACACTAATACAGGGTGGAAGGTTAAGATGGGGCATGAAGGGCAGGTACCTTAACCGTTGTAGCTACCTGAAAACGTTCTTAGGAGACTATCCTTAAATTCTTGAGAAATTTTGATCTGCATTCACAGATTTTTGAAAAAATGTACGGTCAGCAAGGAAATCGGCAGTTTTCAAAAAATTTTTTTTGATGCCAATCGATCCAGTTTCTCATGGGGATCAAAACACTCTAAAAGACCAACTGAGGTATGAGTACTAGAAAAGTCAGAAATCGCGAAAAACAAGCCCGACCAGCAGTTCTTACAAGTGATTTCTACAACCTGTGATATTGGAAAATGCTGGAAGAATACATTTATGGAGGACACGTACACAAGACACAAAATTCACTCTTTATTCTAATGATTGCATGAATTATCGCATCATGAAAAATCGGTTCATTGGTAAAAATGTGCAAAGGACAAAAAACACATAGGTACCAGCGATACAGAGATACAAACAGATAGAGTTATTTTCGCATTATTAATGTTAGGATGTATGCTACCGGTGCGGCAGTTTTTTGTTATCGCAAATAAACGTGTTATCTATATACTTATAGTCGAGCCATAGAAATCTAAATAACAAGACACTAGAAGTCGTAAGCGCGCGTGACCTTGTCGCCACTCAGGTGATTTTCACACCACCAGTGTGTTCGTCACTGTCCAGTTGCTCTGGAGACGTATGTGTGTAAACATGGTGTATTTCAGCATTTCCCATTGCGAAGATTCTTCCACAAGTTGTAATTATACTAATAAAGGAATAATATTTCATCGGTAAATATTTTTTTTAGAAATAATGCCGTTTTTCCTTAAAATTATAGAAACGCCAATAATTGGAAAAATCTCCAAGCAAAAATACTTACCTACTATTGGTCATAAAAACACAATAGGGTCTTATAAAATCAGCTGAAGCGCGCGGAGATCGACGCAACATTGTGGTTCGTGTTTAGAACAGTTGTGCGCTTCTTTTTCCCCTTGGACCCCTAACCCCCCCACCAACGGTTTGCGAGATATTCGTGTTGTTTCAACCGTCCTTTGTTTCAATCGTACTCAGTCTACCCTACATCTAATGCTAGGCGTCCACTAGGCGGATCGGGCCGGGCCGCATCGCAACGCAAAAATACGCCGGCCTATGTTTTGTATGAAACATCGTCCATTAGCGACGGATCGGGTCGGGGCGGGTCGCAACGCATTGGCGGATATCGCTTCGCAGGCGGATTTCTGCCGGCGCGCGGTGCGCTGCGGCCCGGCCCGCCGCGCCCCGTACAGGTGGACGCAGGAGCAAACAGCGCGTCCATTAGAGACGGCCCGTTGCGATGCGACCCGCCCCGATCCGTCTCTAATGGACGCCTAGCATAATACTACGGCAATGAAATGAATGTTAAATAATTTGAAAGTGTACGTAACGTATGTGTAGGTCCCTATCAGAAACAAATGTATTGTATGATATTTTTAGCTTCGAAATTGACACTAAAAGTGAAATTAATTAATCATCGGCTCAGTTATCTTGATGATATTCACAAACACTGTATTAATCGAAAAAAAAACATAGACAGTAACATTTCCTAAAATTATTAGTAATTTATATGTTTGTAAGATAAGTGGTTGATGGACAATCTGGTTTGAAAAATCACATATTTGAGCCAAAAAGCGCACGGACCGCGTAAACGCTCGTACTAAATCCTGAAATAATTCCTTTACGCCACTATTACGTCAATGTTGAAATATTTGCATTAAACATATTTTTATTATCACAAACTAATAATTATAAAGTAATGCAATAACAAATTATGCCATGTTAAATGTGTTTTTTCCTTTTCGCAATCGTTCTGTTCTGAATTTAGTAACAGGAAATAATGTTTTATTTTCTTTGTTTCCCTGTACCAAATTAGTACACAGATATTCTAGATTTTTACAATGAAATCGTCGCACAGGCTCCAAAGATAGAGCCTGTGCGACGTCTGAAAATAGTAATTTATCTGTTATACGATTATATGGGAACCAAATAAAAAGATTATAAAAATTTGGCAATAGTTTATTTGGAAAATGGTACGATGGGAAACAAAAAAAAGTATTCTGAGAATCTGGTATAATGAGGGATTATGAGAATACCGGAAACAAAAAAATACTTTTTAAAAATCTAGTTTTCGTGCATCTGGAAATTGATTCATCTAGGAAATTAAAAAAGGAATTTAAAAAATTTGTCACTCATTACATCTGTCTTTCAGTTCTAACAACCGTTTTCGGGGTTTTAAGATTCGGGTAATAGAAATTCGAGTTTTTAACAGGTTACCTTACGAAATCCATTTAAAAAAATACCTACAGATGTTTGATTTAGCCGAAAATAATAAAGCAAGTTTCAAGCTCCTTTTAAATCTTCTTATAACGGTGCATTTACATCAAACGATTGACTGCTCATTCTAACCCTATTATGTCAAATTATTTTAGTGTTAACAGGCGTAGAGCATTATATTATCGTTGTTCTTAGTGCGTGCAAAAAGATTCTATGCAATGTTCTTATACTGAGAAACACTGAATACGAGTTTTCGTTTACACTTAAAGATCACGAAAGAATTATTTTGCTCTAGCTCTATGTTCGTTTGATGTAAATGCAATTTGCAACTCAAAGCAATATCTCACTTTTGAAGCAATAAGGTTATCTCAAAATGAACTGGAAAATTTTATCGTCTTGGGAATCCTGGATGTGAGAGTTCAGGGTACCTACATAAAAGTAAAGAAACAATAATATGTATATTCGTATTATTAAATAAAGTCAGAAAGTGTTTAGATTTTTATAAATTTGCATCGGATTTTGATAAAGGTTTTTCTTAATAAACTATTCTAGATATATAAGAACCAATAGTAAAGCTTCATTTACCTTGCGCTTAGCGCAGCTGGTGAAAACGGCTCAGCGGTGCTAGATTTTTGCGCATACAAAACAAGTTAGCGAGTTATGTTTATTAGTTCTATCATTAACCGACTTCAAAAAAGGTGGAGGTTCTCAATTCGACCGTATACATTTTTTTGAGTAAATAGATGACATTACAACGCATTCTCGCACCGCACGTTTTCCTCGCACAGCTTTGATGGAAACCCCCACAATTTTTTATAGCACAGCTAGACATCGTCGCACGACTCATTTCCCTCAAACATTACTAGTGGAAAAGCACCCTAATCCTACCATAATCGAGAACAGAAAATGTTATTACATCTTTTTTCCTGATTAGGGACTATGTACCTAATCGAAATAAATTTCGAGATTCGTGTTATATAGTGTGTGCTAATTGTACCTACGTCTTCCGCGTAAAAGCCAAATTTATCGTGGGTTTTTTGATCGGAATTTCAAGCCAATTTCAGCCTTAACCTTATAACCTTTTCTATCTTCCAGTGAACTGGATTAAAATCGGGTTAGTAAGATGTTGTTTGGAAAAAAAAAGAGAAAATTATTCAAGAAGTTTATGTTTATGTATCGTTTTAATAACAAGTAACAGTAATAATTGCATTCAATTTTTTATTTTCAATATTTTTTGTGGATTTTCGAAGAGGCAGCATTTTTCATTTTTCGTTCATTTAAGGAGGAAGAGTACAGATTTTTTTTCGACTTTAGGTGCCAATTCTTTCAAATTTTAATTTTAGAAAAAAAAAACTGTCTTACTTAGAAACCTCTATCTTATTTCACATTTTCGCGAGTTTTTTTTCTCTCGGTTTCATCTAGGATGGAGATTAGCCACCAAAATGTATTTAAACTATTAGTAAACAAGGTTTGAAAATTCGTATTATCAGGCCACGATCTCGCCTGGTGGTAAGCTGAAATGTGGCCTAGGATGTAGCGCGCTTCCCTAGAAGAGCGCGTTTCCATACAAAAGTAACGGAATCTCAATGAAATTAAAATTAAAGGAGTATTGTAATAAAAATTTATATTCAGGGCTCGCTAGGTTTCACTGTAATTTTAAATAAACCATTATGACTATTGACTTCCTATTTTAATTACCATACCTAAATTATATGAAAAGAACTCATGACGTAAATATAAATATTTTTGAAAAAGGAAAAGAAAGTATTCCAAATTAACTGATGGATACGATTAATAAAGATCAAAGAGTTCAGAATAACTAATTATTAGAAATTAATTAAAACAACACAGATGTTCAATTATATATTTACTAACTAATAAAATATTTCAATCTTTAAAATAATATGTTTTAAGGCTTCATCTTCTCCAAAATCCAGTCCACAAAGTTTCTGACATCTGTGTACACTCCTGGAAAGTTGGAGCCACATCGTTTCGGTCCATGTGATACAACACCGAATTGGACAAATCTGTCCACACCATTATATTCCTCTTCCAACATAAGAGGACCCCCTGAGTCACCATTACAGGTATCTTTGTTGAGGTCACCTGCGCATAATTGGTTCTGCGTTCTGTCTTCGTTCCGATTTGCTTTCCTGTTGGATAACACATGGTTCATGTAAGTATACCTAGTATTAACAATGATCTGGAATAAAAGTTTTTATAGTTGTTTGTGTCTTATTGGAAATTGACTGTGAATAATATTTGCATCCTCATGATGAGTAGGGTTAATTTGGCATGTTTTCTAATACAGTTTGTAAAATCTGATGTTTTATAGCATATGATTATTAACACGATTAGTTAATTGAATGTGATCTCTTTGATACAGTTATCGCGAGAGCCAGCAATTATAGCGCGACACAGCTCTGTCTATGTGTTGGTCTATGCAGAGATCCGACTAATACGATTGATTTAATCAAACTTTACATAGAGTCTTATACGTTCATAATAGATATACCTTTGTATTTCAATCTTGGATTAATAATTATAGCGAGTCTTACCTGTTATAGAAGTTACGGCAAACTTGTTCGCTCTTGATAGGCACAAGCACCTTCAGCAGCACGGATGACTCCCGCCCTAACTCGGTGAGACCCCAACCAGCTACAGTAGCCCTTTCTCCACTCAAAGTCGTGTTCTTCAAGCTTTCAGACACCGGAAGGCAGATGGGGGCAACATTTTCTAGAATAGATATATAATATTATAAATATATTATACAGATGATGATTAAAACTGGTGTGAATGTTTTTTTTGAACGACCTAAGTGGACTCTGGACCCTTTTGTTATCTTTCCTGATATACAGGGTGTCCCACTGTTGGTATACTAAGCTCAAAGGAGGTTATAGTTTTGCATACGCTGAGTACGTAAAAAATACTTAAAAAATTCCAGACGCATTTTTTTTTCAAATAGATGAATTCTTAAAACTCTATGTGTACACCCATAACAAGCAACCCGCCCATTTTTGCCACTAGCACGTGAGCTATCGTGTAAGATTATGTTTTCATAGACAAAATGCTCACATTAGAGAAGCGGTATATTATGACGGCTGCGCGAAGCTAGAGAAGAAAACATGGATTTTCAGGAAAAAATTATCAAAAAAATTTTAACGTAATTTTGTTGTTTATGTATTTTTTACGTGATCAGTGTATGCAAAACTACAAGTTCCTTCGCGCTTAGTATACCAATAGTGGGACACCCTGTATATAACATTTACGTGTTTTATCGAAATAAATAAAGAAATACACTTACTATGATTAAAGTCAATGTCCTCCGAAAGCCGTAATAAAGCAATGTCATTATTAACCCATGGTAATGTTTGGTATTCATCATGTATGATTTTTTCTTCGACATCTACATCCTGAAAAGAAAACGGTAAGGTAATTTAGAAATTCTACATAACACACCTACTTAAAATTATCAAATTTCTACGATTTTGAAGAGAAAAGTTATAATATCCATTGTCCACAGTGTAGGAGTGAATATTGAAACAGTGAAATGGGATTTTTTATCTTAGGACAAATACAATTATCAATTTGTTTTGTTCGTTTTGTCTTTACCTGTAGATGCGTCTCACACACGAAGTTCGGTTCCTCCCCCACACAATCTGTTCGGTAGCGAACGTCAAATTCGCCGAGGCGAACCCCAGCTATGTCCTCCCCTTGTACACAGTGAGCTGCGGTCAGGATGTATCGCTTGTTTATGATACTACCACTGCATTTGAATTGAAGACCAAAACCTGAAAATAAGTATTTTGAAGTTAAACTTCAATAGGCGCGTTGAGAGTAAAATTTCAACGTCGCGTCATGGCAATACTACATGGTACTCCAAGGCGACGATTTTGGTGTCTTTGAATCTTGCCAAAAAAGTTTCAATTCTGACATTTATACTCGGCAAACACACCCTTTTTTGTCTCTTGTCATCGTCATCTTTATTAAATCTTAAGTGTTCCGAAAGTTTCTGCTTTATTAAATTCAATGACTACAGTAAAACAATCAATTGAATCTTACGTGTGTTGTAGGATATCAGGGCCATCCAAGGGAATTCATACAAGCTAGCTACTGTTCCACCGACGATACGAGATCCCTGAATATCGCCGCATTCCTCGGGCAGTAACTTAAGTTTTTCTGTATTGTCCACGTCAGATCCACTCCTATCACTTAGGCTTGCAGGGACCCCGGTCATAAAATCCGAGCAGCATACCTGAAAGAATGCCATGGAACAATATAAAGTTATTTTATTTGTTCTATTTACAATATGAATCGATGCACCCAGAAAAAAATGCCAGTTCGTTTATTATTGTGACACACAACATGTTCTTTTGTGGAGAATTCTTGCACGACTCATAATGGAACTTTTGGATTCCATTTTATTACATTAAATATTTTTTTTACATACATTTAATTTATAGGACCTAAAATAATATGTTACCTTGTACACTTCATCGAACCCGCAATATGCTGACGTAAATATTTTTTTAGTTTCGTCATCTCTCCTTGTTGATAACATAGTTAGGGCGGGTTGGCATAATGTATACTTTTGACAATCGCTGCATTCTTCTTAAAATAACATAGTTATTAATATTAATTTTGCTGAACATATCATTTCTATAAAAGAGAGATTCCAAACACTTTAAAAAATGAAAACGAAAAAGAGGAATTACAAACACCTCTAAGCAAACACCGTGTCAGTTGTTGTACAGACATCTGTCTTGCTATGATCAAAATGTATAATATATATTTAAATAGACACATAGATATCTCTTTTCATTCGATATAGTTAAAATAAGGAGTATTTATTTATTTAATTATAAAACATGTGGCTTACATACACTTACAGTACTCCAAAATTAATAATACTAATAATGCGCATGCAGATCTTCGCTAATTATCGTATTTCCAGAAACACCCGAATCACCCCGAATCATTGAATCGGAAGTGCCCTAAACAATGCAACTTGCATCTTGCACCTTGTTTGAAAGAAATAGGAGTCAATTCAGAGTCATAAACAATCGAAAACAATTCGGGCGATAGGTGACGGTAGCCTGTCAGTCATTCAAAAAACCGTCAGTCGTCTTTATATATTGGTGGTGACCGCAAGGATTATCTCTGTATGGAATTATATAGAGCTGCTGTTACATACCTTCTTAGTTTTGTTTCAAAGTTGAATTTTCCGGTAAAATGATTATTTACTTACACAGGTAGCAGATAGCAGTGGGGAAAGTGAAAATGAATAAGAGCATAATGAAAGTTCTGATCATTCTACGATATCAGGAAATAGAGATAATACCTGATTCTGTAAATCCATTGTACGGAGGATTTTGATCAGATTTCACAAATATTTTTTTAAATATAAACTTTGTCTTATTTTAACCTTCCATACATCCATCATTACGCCAGCTTCAGTAACGCCACTTTAATAGTTCTAAGTATAGAATTTTCCAAGTAAATTAATACAACATTTATATATGTATTCGCAATCGTGTAGCTTATCCTCGCTATTAACTTACATTGAATTATCGAAACAAATTTTGTTACTTATCTCTTTTACTATAAAATCACAATAAAACTAATAAACTATGCATGAAGAAATCTGAAATACATTTAACCACTCTATATACATTATACATATTAACATCTTCGGAGGCTCGGGGAATATGACAGTTGCCGAACAGTCACGAATTTTTCTATGCGCATTATTAGTTTGAGAGTACTGTACATACATGCCAAAGCACCACAATGATCTCTTAGATTACAAAATGCTATACTGTACAAAAAATTATTTTACACATTACAATAATTATACGTAATAAAAAACGGTTTCGGGTTTCGGTTACTAAAAAAAAACGGTTAGACGGACGGACAGAAAAACAAACATCGAAAGTTTTGAGGTAACAAACATAGAGGAAAAGCCGTTCATAACTTCTCTTTTTTAAAGCTGTAACCGATTTAACTAGAAATTTAATTAATAACAAGTATTTAAAAAATATTTTAATCACTTACTTAGGTATTATGAAAGGTGCCTATAAAAGATTAAAATTTTATCAGTTCTTATCTATTTTCTTAATTCCCTGTTGCGGACCTTACGTCCTTTTATAAAATATGTTAATGATCATTTTATCCGAATTTAAAGTTCAGTTGAGGAAAAACAAAGACTAAATGAGATTCTGGGGGAAAATGATGTATTTTTTTTAATAAGAAGCAATTTTCCTGTAATTTTAGCAATATAATTATGTAACTACATTTAATCATCATTTAATATACAAACAACGGGTTATCTCATATCACGCGCGAGTAAAGTTTTTATAAACAACATAAATATTATTTATAAATCATAAAACAGGTTGAAGATCCCAACATATTATGATGTCATGAATACAAAATTCTTTGCTTTTTATTCTATTAATTAGGTAATGGATCAAACACGCAAAATATCATGTATTGAATAAATAGTTTAACTGAGTACTTACTGCTTGACACGTCTCTGCAAATATGTAAGAATAATATGCTAAATAATAATGTTTTTATCCACATTTTGTTAATAATATAACTACTACAAAGATATGTTTACTCCACAGACGTCTTGAAGCGACTGTCATGCCATTCTATATATATTATGAGTACCTATGAGTATTGCAAAAACAAGATATAAGCAGCTTTGTCTGTTGTTATTTCCTTAATGCCCGCTATAAGGATAAAATTATCGGATGCTCCGAATATAAATATATAATAGAACTAGTGGTCCACCCCGGCTTCGCCCGTGGTACCTACATGTTTAAACTATCCTATCTCTCAAGTTGGATAGAACTGCACATGGTGTGCGAAATTTATTATAATCGGTTAAGTGGTTTAGGAGTCTATTGAGGACAAACATTGTGACACGAGATTTATCTTAATATCTATATATAAATCTCGTGTCACAATGTTTGTCACCGCTGGTATATATTAAGATGTATACAGACTAACTGGATACAAGCTTACAATTTCAAAATTTATAGATTAACAAATTCAGAAGTTATAAATAAATTACTAAATTAGTATTTCTAAGTTCTAATAATAATACCTAGATCATAAGATGTAGTTTTATGTACCTATATCTATGTAAGTTTGTATGTTGGCTTCTCTACAAGAGGTTATCATTTGCATAAACAGTTGCAATACTTGATTAAATTTATAAAACGTTTTAAAATATACAAGAAAATTGAAGTGGGCATAAAATCAACCTTCCAGTTTCATTTTCTCTATGATATACGATTTAACGAATGAAAAAATCTTTATTGAATTGAATTTAAACGTAGTCTGAATTATTTGTTTTTAAATTTAATGTTCTTCACGATGTATCTGAATGAATACTAAATATATTCCAACAGAATTGTGTTTATTTTCAATTCTCGTAAGATTTATCGACGGAAACTACAATCTTCGGGCGAGCTTCGAACTGCTCTCGGGATTATCAGTCACAACATTTCATCTGGGAAAATCCAAATGTATATAATAATCAACGTGCAGTTATACGATATCTATTCATATAATAAAATCGTAGAAAAGTCAAAACTATAACATCGAATATACATTATGTATTTTTAAAATAATTCTAAAAATATAGTTTTAGATATTTTGTCTGTTTACAGTTTAAACTCAGAAAATACTGTATGGATTTTACATGAACTCCAAATTTTACATGAATATTTCTAACTGTTCGGGCCAACATAGGTTATATAGAGGCCGACATATTATCACGCTTAGTCCAATAGGAGCGGGGCATTGGCAATGCGGGTTAAACCGCGGGGCACTGCTAGTCATATCATTAGAGGAATCAGGAATGGAGCAGTAATTATAATCGTGAGCAGGTTCAGGATCCCACAATTTTAACAAAAGACTCGGGGCTTATGCTACTCAGGTCACTCACTTGCGAGCCAAGATTCGTGGAATATATATGTATGTTTGCGCTCATGTAGAGAAAAACCTTAAGAACAAATATTTGCAAATGTCCTAAACTTGTTGTTTGCGTATTCTTGCGAATGTGAGTGACCGGCATAAGATTAGCCTGCGAAAAGATCGGCTTCTTAAATCTAAATCTGCATAATATTATTCTAGTTATAGATCACCTATAACTAGAATAATATTATGCAGATTTAGATTGCTATATATGCTGCTGAAACTGTATATATATATTACCAGAAGAGTAGCACAATACTTACTAGTAGACATTATTTATAGCAATAGTTTATATTTTTTATCGTTGAGTAATTAATAAGTTTATTATATCGTCCAGATGATTTCTTCTATACTCAATAAACCTTTCTGTAATTGTTTCTTTCGTTTACGACCTACTTGTAAATTCGTCGATAAGTCATAATTACGTTAGGTACCAATAATTCAGTAAAAATGCACAGAAAATTTCATGAGGATCGGTCCAGCCGTTTTGGAGGAGTATGCAGGTAACTAACATAGCGACACGAGAATTTTATATATTACATTTTTCCAAACTAAATTCATATGAACCACTCTCTCTCTCAATGAAATTAACAGTATAGGAGTAAAATGTGGATTGCGAGTAGGTACCTAATTATAGCAAAATGTGGATTGCGAGTACCTAGTTACCTAGATTTTTTAAATCGTTGCCAATTATGTAGGTGTAAGAGCGTTTTCACATTATCCGATCCGATATCGGATATCGGACGCCGATAGCCGATATCCGATATCGGATACAATTTTCCCTTTCACATTGTCCGATAAAATCGTTCCGATATCATCATGAGTGTTGCCAGAAATTTTTAGAGAAAACTAAACTAAATTGCCAGTTGATAAAAAAAAAGGTATAATTGAAAAAAAATCTATAATTGAATAACATAGTTGTACGTGTACATTAAAAATAACTAAGATATAGAAAAACAACTTCAAAAAAGAAAAGTAAAATGTAAAAAAAGATTTGATATCACAAATTACTGCATATTATTTAGATGTGCTATTGACTAAATAGTTTTGATATCGGTCATTTGTATAACATAATATACTTATGTTAACACATTATAAATTAAATAAATTTATATCAATGCCTACTACAACCTAGTATTAGTTAATAGTTTTAGTTGTATACGTAGTATATTATTATTAGTCTGTGGTTTTAGTAATACATATTAGTATGTAAATACCTTTCAAAATCTATTAAATGTATTTTTAGCAAGACGTACCTAGTCATTTAGTCATTTTTTCACTACATACATTTATAAAAGTTCATGTAGTACCTATGATAAATATTAAATTTATTAAGTGATACAATCTTTGTTCACATTTTCTTTTCTTTTTCTTATTACACTGTAATATCCTAAAATAATATTGTCACTCGTTCAAATATATTTGTAATATGATTGTTGTAATTTCCTGTCAGTAAATTTACATAAATTATTTTATTGTCATAAGCAATTATTTTAGAATTTGTATTCTTTGTATTCTTTGTTGTAAATTCAAAATAAAAATAAAATCGGTGTGAAATCTCCTCCTTTTTTTGAAGTCGGTTAAAAACAAAGCACTCAATGACAACAATACAATAAACCGCACAACCAACATCCGAGTAGGAGGAGGAGCGAGGCAGAATGAGATAAAATAAAGATGATAGACACTAATGTTTTCGAAGATAGATATTTGAATTTAAGAGCGCAATATATTTTTGTTTACTTCAGTTCAGCCAATTGCCGTATATTTTAATACGGCAAATAAAAATACCTGCCGTATAAATCGTATTTTAAATGCCTATAAATACTTAAATGTGTGTTTTCTTAATAAAAAAAGGTTTCTTTTAATAGAAAGGGTTTTAGGTTAAAAGCAAAGAATTTTTTTAAAGATTGAGCGCCCTATAAGACTGAAAATACACAAACTAGTGCTTTTTTGCTGTTGGTATACAGCCTTTTCGAAAATTGAGTTGGCAACACTGAACATTATCGTCCGATAGCCACCGGGAATATCGGTGTCGGCTCCGATATCCGATATCGGACCGGACAATGTGAAAGACAGGTACATATTTCATACATTTTACTTCCCTCCGATATCGGATATCGGCTATCGGCTTCCGATATCCGATATCGGATCGGATAATGTGAAAACGCTCTAAGACTCGCGCACGAAGGGTTCCGTACTATGGGGACCCTCCCTCAGTACTTTACTTATTTAATTTTTATTATTTGTTGTTATAGTGGCAACGGAAATACATCATTTGTGAAAATTTCAGCTTTCTAGCTATCATGGTTTATGATATACAGCCTGGAGACGGACAGACAGACCATGACCATGTAGTATGTACCCTTTGGGTACGGAACCCTAAAAATGAATCGCAAAATGTGGTAGGTATAGGGTATAGGTAAGCTATAACTCGAGAACGGCAGAACCGATTTCGTTAATTCTTTTTTTTATATTACAGATTACAAATTGTCTTGCAAAATTTCATTTAAATATTTTCTAAATATGTTTACTAGATAGATTTATTATTATTACTTTAATTTATATAAGGTAATATTAGGTATGGGTAACTTTATCATATAATAAACAGAAACAATAAGTTTAATTAATTTATTGAATAATAAATGATGTAGGTATATATATATAAATTTCAAATATTTTTATTTTATTTGTGTCAAAAACTTACAATTATGGTTACAAAAAGTACAATTAAACATAAATGGAGAGGACTGGCGTCTGCGATAGGCCTTGTTATGGTTCAATATTTTCTAGAATCCAGTCAACGTATTTTCGCACATCTGTGTATACTCTTGGAAAGCTTGAAGAGCATTGCATCGGTCCATCCAATGCAATGCCGTACTGAACAAAATGTTCAGAGCCATAAACTACTGCTTCCAACATAAGAGGACCACCCGAGTCTCCTACACACGGTCCCTTATTACCTAACGAAATATGTGCAGGTGTAAGTCCACCGGCGCATATTTTATTAAATTCTCTTTCGCCTCCATTTCTGTAAAATAAGATACGTTAAATTATCTATCACATATTATAAAAATTCAGCGCGTCTCTCTATCTATCTATACGCGATAAATTAAAAACTACTGCATAGAATTTCATTCTTTTTTTATACAAATGGATAGCGCTGTTCTCGAATAAGAATTTAGAGGAAGATTAGAATATATTTTGTACCTAGTCTTACCTATTATATAAACTGCGACAGACTTCATCGGTTTTGATCGATACAAACTCATCTAATAACACGTCAGATTTGTATTCTGTGAGACCCCAACCAGCAACAGTAGCCCATTCTCCACTCAAAGATTTGTCACTTAGGACTGCAGTTACCGGAAGGCAAACGGGGGCTACGTTATCTATAAAAATAATAAAATATATCATACGTGTGTGTAGGCCACAATCCATGCTGTTTGTAGGATTTTTTTGTATTATAAGGTACCTTGAATTATTTGTACATTAAATACATAGCTTAATAATACTAGATAATAAATAAATAAATATTCAGGACAATTTTCATACACGGCACGATCTGATCCCATACTAAGCTTTCGCTTGTGTTATGGAAACCAGATAGATGGCTGATAAACAAACATATTATACAATTTTTAAATAAGTAAATAAATGTTTTTAACCCATTGACCACCGTAAGCCCCGATCGGGGCGCGACACAATAGATTTTCTATTGTGTCTGTGATTCCGAGGACTGATGGATTAATGAAGAAACAGATTACTACGATATCTAAATACTTACTATATCTAAAGTCTATGTCTTCCCCAAGTCGTAATAAGGCAATGTCATTATAAGCTCTTAACTTCCCGTATTTTTCATGTATGATTACTTCTTCGACAGCAACATCCTGAAAAAATACAATGAAGCTAGTCAAAACTTCACTTCAATTTACTTGTACTATAAAATTCTATGATATATCGTGTAGTTTATGTTTCCTATGGAATATAGAGTGTAGTATATCTTAATATATATAAATCTCGTGTCACAATGTTTGTCCTCAATGGACTCCTAAACCACTTAACCGATTATAATACAATTCGCACACCATGTGCAGTTCGATCCAACTTAAGAGATAGGATAGTTTAAACATGTAGGTACCACGGGCGAAGCCGGGGCGGACCGCTAGTTATACTATATTCCATAGTTTGTTTTTTGTTCAGAGGTGTCGGAGAGGGAGCGCGACCAAAGACAGAACTAATTTATCGAAAATTATGTTCCTTCTATGTTCCTTACCTGTATATGCGACTGACAAACGATGTTCTGCTGTTCTCCTATGCAATCCTCATTGTAGCGGAGGTCATATTCGCCGAGGCGAACTCCAGCGATATTCTGCCCTTGGACACAGCGTGCCGTTGTCAATATATATCTCTCGTTTATGATACTTCCAGTGCATTCAAATTGAAGGCCATTTGCTGAAGAAAACATCAAGTACCATTCAATGAGTTTTAAACTTATGACTTTAGTTTCTGCGATGCAGCTTTCAGATAATGTAGTGAGTCAGGGTGGTCCCAACCTATTTTTTTCCATATAAAACTTTCCAGGGTTATGTTACAAAACGGAAAATTAAAAAAAAAAAAAAAAAAAAAAAATTTTAATAATATCTACAAAAAAAAAAAAAAACAAAAGTTTTTTTAATAAGTAAGTAGATAAATTGCTTCCCCTCAAAAATATTTCGTCAAGGTTTGGGCCACCCTGTATAGTGTATAATATAGTTAATAATATACTTACGTGTGTGATAGGATATTAGGGCAATCCAGGGAAATCTGCCGGGATAAGACATCTTTCCACCAAGTGTACGAACAAATTCAATTTCGCCGCATACCTCGAGCTCGGGTAGGAGCTTAAGTTTCTCTATTTTGCTGTCAGATAGCGTTTTTGAGGCATTCTTATCAAAATCTGAGCAGCACACCTGTAGGAATGTTAAAAGGGAACATTCAATCTAATATCAATACTAATGTTATTACAGACGTAACAAGAAGCCTCCATTTATATCCTACTAATATAATAAATGCGAAAGTTTGTTTGTATGGATGGATGGATGTTTCCTTTAATAATGAAATTTAGTATGTAGGTAGCTGAAGACCCAGAATAAGACATAGGCTACATACATACAGGCATACATCTCGTAAATCCCACAGGAACGGGAACTATTCGGGTTTTTCTTTTAAAACGCAGGCGAAGTCTCGGGCAGAAATCTAAGAGGGTTTTTTTATGGACGGACAAATTTTTAATGAAATAAGTAAGATGTGTGTCATGTATTTACACTTTTTTGTTTTAATTTGAAAGACTCTCGTTATCACGCTATGTTATAGTTAATACTATTTCTTATATCGTACTTACCTTGTATATACTGCCATGATAGCCGCAACGAGCCTTTTTAAGAATTTGTAGTGTATCATTATCTCTTTTTTTCCTTATTAGATCTAGCGCGGGCTGGCATGATAAAATATCTTGACAGTCACTGCATTCTCCTGAGAATTTTTAAGTGTTTTGTTATTTATGAAAAGGGGACTTTCAACGGCATATAAAAAGAAAAACAAATATAAAAAATAACAATTTGGTTTCATCATATCATACTCATTAATTATAGTTTACTTACTGCTCATATCATATCATAGAAATTATTTATAGTTTACTTACTGCTCGATACTTCATAACATACGTAAAACAATGGTATACTGAAAAATAAAATTTTTAATAACATTTTAAATTGGTATTAGATAGTTAACTATTAAGAAGTGTATTCAGCACGAAATACTTGAGACAACTGACGCACCATATTACAATTAGATACCATAATATGTTGTTCCGTATTATTTACCTATCGGTTATGTTTTTTCCTTAAAATAATGAACCTTTTTTTAGGATAAATTTGAATGTTTATGTATCGCAAATGTGCCGTGAACGTTGACCGAGCTAACCCGGTATGACCCGGGCTAAAATAATAAATAAAATCAGCCAAGTGCGAGTCGGACTCTCGCACAGAGGGCTCCGAACATACCCATTTTTTAATATGTTATACGTAACTTGAAATTTATGTTTTTAGCAAGGCCGCCATATGTACAATAATAATTATATTATTTTTTAATATTCCTGTATTTATTTTTATTTTGTGCAATAAAGTATTAAATAAATAAAGAATACATTTTATTTGTAATAGTTTTTATTCTGACTAAGAGTAAGAACTTTTGGTGATCACTCACACTGCACAAATATTATACAAAGCTCAGCTTTTGGACTGTAGCTAAGACTGTAGCTATTTTGTGCTATTATATCCATACTAATATTATAAATGCGAAAGTAACTATGTCTGTCTGTCTGTTACTCAATCACGCCTTAACAACTAAACTAATTTGCATGGTATAGAGATATTTTGATACCCGAGAAAGGACATATTATGATAAGTTTTATCCCGGAAATCCCACGGGAACGGGAACTATGCGGGTTTTTCTTTGACTGCACGGGCGATGCCGCGGGTGGAAAGCTAGTTGTCCAATAAACAAATTAAACATAATATACATCTATACATCTATACAAATATTATAAAGAGGAAAGGTTTGATTTTTTGTTTGTTTGTTTGTTTGTATGAATTGAATAGGCTCCGAAACTACTTGGCAGATTTGAAAAATTCTTTCACTGTTGGAAAGCTACATCATTTCTGAGTGACATAGGCTAGGTTTTATCCCGGAAATCCCACGGGAACGGGAACTATGCGGGTTTTTTTTTGAAAACGCGGGCGAAGCCGCAGGCGGAAAGCTAGTAATTTATATTCTTTTAAAGTCAACAACCGTCGAATTTATGATAAAAATCTTGTCAAAATCGAATTTAGTAAAACAGAAATAAAGTACATAATATTATGTACTTAGGTATTTTTTTTTAAAGTGGGGAAATCTTACCTAAGATACCCACGGCTCCCGGGGAAGGAGCCGTGCGTTATGTCAGATTCCTACCGACTAAAACCCCACTGTGTACCAACTCGCTGCTTTAGACGGGATGCGGGGACACTAATACAGGGTGGAAGGTTAAGATGGGGCATGAAGGGCAGGTACCTTAACCGTTGTAGCTACCTGAAAACGTTCTTAGGAGACTATCCTTAAATTCTTGAGAAATTTTGATCTGCATTCACAGATTTTTGAAAAAATGTACGGTCAGCAAGGAAATCGGCAGTTTTCAAAAAATTTTTTTTGATGCCAATCGATCCAGTTTCTCATGGGGATCAAAACACTCTAAAAGACCAACTGAGGTATGAGTACTAGAAAAGTCAGAAATCGCGAAAAACAAGCCCGACCAGCAGTTCTTACAAGTGATTTCTACAACCTGTGATATTGGAAAATGCTGGAAGAATACATTTATGGAGGACACGTACACAAGACACAAAATTCACTCTTTATTCTAATGATTGCATGAATTATCGCATCATGAAAAATCGGTTCATTGGTAAAAATGTGCAAAGGACAAAAAACACATAGGTACCAGCGATACAGAGATACAAACAGATAGAGTTATTTTCGCATTATTAATGTTAGGATGTATGCTACCGGTGCGGCAGTTTTTTGTTATCGCAAATAAACGTGTTATCTATATACTTATAGTCGAGCCATAGAAATCTAAATAACAAGACACTAGAAGTCGTAAGCGCGCGTGACCTTGTCGCCACTCAGGTGATTTTCACACCACCAGTGTGTTCGTCACTGTCCAGTTGCTCTGGAGACGTATGTGTGTAAACATGGTGTATTTCAGCATTTCCCATTGCGAAGATTCTTCCACAAGTTGTAATTATACTAATAAAGGAATAACATTTCATCGGTAAATATTTTTTTTAGAAATAATGCCGTTTTTCCTTAAAATTATAGAAACGCCAATAATTGGAAAAATCTCCAAGCAAAAATACTTACCTACTATTGGTCATAAAAACACAATAGGGTCTTATAAAATCAGCTGAAGCGCGCGGAGATCGACGCAACATTGTAGTTCGTGTTTAGAACAGTTGTGCGCTTCTTTTTCCCCTTGGACCCCTAACCCCCCCACCAACGGTTTGCGAGATATTCGTGTTGTTTCAACCGTCCTTTGTTTCAATCGTACTCAGTCTACCCTACATCTAATGCTAGGCGTCCACTAGGCGGATCGGGCCGGGCCGCATCGCAACGCAAAAATACGCCGGCCTATGTTTTGTATGAAACATCGTCCATTAGCGACGGATCGGGTCGGGGCGGGTCGCAACGCATTGGCGGATATCGCTTCGCAGGCGGATTTCTGCCGGCGCGCGGTGCGCTGCGGCCCGGCCCGCCGCGCCCCGTACAGGTGGACGCAGGAGCAAACAGCGCGTCCATTAGAGACGGCCCGTTGCGATGCGACCCGCCCCGATCCGTCTCTAATGGACGCCTAGCATAATACTACGGCAATGAAATGAATGTTAAATAATTTGAAAGTGTACGTAACGTATGTGTAGGTCCCTATCAGAAACAAATGTATTGTATGATATTTTTAGCTTCGAAATTGACACTAAAAGTGAAATTAATTAATCATCGGCTCAGTTATCTTGATGATATTCACAAACACTGTATTAATCGAAAAAAAAACATAGACAGTAACATTTCCTAAAATTATTAGTAATTTATATGTTTGTAAGATAAGTGGTTGATGGACAATCTGGTTTGAAAAATCACATATTTGAGCCAAAAAGCGCACGGACCGCGTAAACGCTCGTACTAAATCCTGAAATAATTCCTTTACGCCACTATTACGTCAATGTTGAAATATTTGCATTAAACATATTTTTATTATCACAAACTAATAATTATAAAGTAATGCAATAACAAATTATGCCATGTTAAATGTGTTTTTTCCTTTTCGCAATCGTTCTGTTCTGAATTTAGTAACAGGAAATAATGTTTTATTTTCTTTGTTTCCCTGTACCAAATTAGTACACAGATATTCTAGATTTTTACAATGAAATCGTCGCACAGGCTCCAAAGATAGAGCCTGTGCGACGTCTGAAAATAGTAATTTATCTGTTATACGATTATATGGGAACCAAATAAAAAGATTATAAAAATTTGGCAATAGTTTATTTGGAAAATGGTACGATGGGAAACAAAAAAAAGTATTCTGAGAATCTGGTATAATGAGGGATTATGAGAATACCGGAAACAAAAAAATACTTTTTAAAAATCTAGTTTTCGTGCATCTGGAAATTGATTCATCTAGGAAATTAAAAAAGGAATTTAAAAAATTTGTCACTCATTACATCTGTCTTTCAGTTCTAACAACCGTTTTCGGGGTTTTAAGATTCGGGTAATAGAAATTCGAGTTTTTAACAGGTTACCTTACGAAATCCATTTAAAAAAATACCTACAGATGTTTGATTTAGCCGAAAATAATAAAGCAAGTTTCAAGCTCCTTTTAAATCTTCTTATAACGGTGCATTTACATCAAACGATTGACTGCTCATTCTAACCCTATTATGTCAAATTATTTTAGTGTTAACAGGCGTAGAGCATTATATTATCGTTGTTCTTAGTGCGTGCAAAAAGATTCTATGCAATGTTCTTATACTGAGAAACACTGAATACGAGTTTTCGTTTACACTTAAAGATCACGAAAGAATTATTTTGCTCTAGCTCTATGATCGTTTGATGTAAATGCAATTTGCAACTCAAAGCAATATCTCACTTTTGAAGCAATAAGGTTATCTCAAAATGAACTGGAAAATTTTATCGTCTTGGGAATCCTGGATGTGAGAGTTCAGGGTACCTACATAAAAGTAAAGAAACAATAATATGTATATTCGTATTATTAAATAAAGTCAGAAAGTGTTTAGATTTTTATAAATTTGCATCGGATTTTGATAAAGGTTTTTCTTAATAAACTATTCTAGATATATAAGAACCAATAGTAAAGCTTCATTTACCTTGCGCTTAGCGCAGCTGGTGAAAACGGCTCAGCGGTGCTAGATTTTTGCGCATACAAAACAAGTTAGCGAGTTATGTTTATTAGTTCTATCATTAACCGACTTCAAAAAAGGTGGAGGTTCTCAATTCGACCGTATACATTTTTTTGAGTAAATAGATGACATTACAACGCATTCTCGCACCGCACGTTTTCCTCGCACAGCTTTGATGGAAACCCCCACAATTTTTTATAGCACAGCTAGACATCGTCGCACGACTCATTTCCCTCAAACATTACTAGTGGAAAAGCACCCTAATCCTACCATAATCGAGAACAGAAAATGTTATTACATCTTTTTTCCTGATTAGGGACTATGTACCTAATCGAAATAAATTTCGAGATTCGTGTTATATAGTGTGTGCTAATTGTACCTACGTCTTCCGCGTAAAAGCCAAATTTATCGTGGGTTTTTTGATCGGAATTTCAAGATGGTAATCAGCCTTAACCTTATAACCTTTTCTATCTTCCAGTGAACTGGATTAAAATCGGGTTAGTAAGATGTTGTTTGGAAAAAAAAAGAGAAAATTATTCAAGAAGTTTATGTTTATGTATCGTTTTAATAACAAGTAACAGTAATAATTGCATTCAATTTTTTATTTTCAATATTTTTTGTGGATTTTCGAAGAGGCAGCATTTTTCATTTTTCGTTCATTTAAGGAGGAAGAGTACAGATTTTTTTTCGACTTTAGGTGCCAATTCTTTCAAATTTTAATTTTAGAAAAAAAAAACTGTCTTACTTAGAAACCTCTATCTTATTTCACATTTTCGCGAGTTTTTTTTCTCTCGGTTTCATCTAGGATGGAGATTAGCCACCAAAATGTATTTAAACTATTAGTAAACAAGGTTTGAAAATTCGTATTATCAGGCAACGATCTCGCCTGGTGGTAAGCTGAAATGTGGCCTAGGATGTAGCGCGCTTCCCTAGAAGAGCGCGTTTCCATACAAAAGTAACGGAATCTCAATGAAATTAAAATTAAAGGAGTATTGTAATAAAAATTTATATTCAGGGCTCGCTAGGTTTCACTGTAATTTTAAATAAACCATTATGACTATTGACTTCCTATTTTAATTACCATACCTAAATTATATGAAAAGAACTCATGACGTAAATATAAATATTTTTGAAAAAGGAAAAGAAAGTATTCCAAATTAACTGATGGATACGATTAATAAAGTTCAAAGAAACTAATTATTAGAAATTAATTAAAACAACACAGATGTTCAATTATATATTTAGTAACTAATAAAATATTTCGATCTTTAAAATAATATGTTTTAAGGCTTCATCTTCTCCAAAATCCAGTCCACATAGTTTCTGACATCTGTGTACACTCCTGGGAAGTTGGAGCCACATCGTTTCGGTCCATGTGATACAACACCGAATTGGACAAATCTGTCCACACCATTATATTCCTCTTCCAACATTAGAGGACCCCCTGAGTCACCATCACAGGAATCTTTGTTGAGGTCACCTGCGCATAATTGGTTCTGCGTTCTGTCTTCGTTCCGATTTGCTTTCCTGTTGGATAACACATGGTTCATGTAAGTATGGAGGCTATAGTATTAACAATGATCTGGTATAAGAGTTTTTATAGTTGTTTGTGTCTTATTGGAAATTGACTGTGAATAATATTTGCATCCTCATGATGAGTAGGGTTATTTTGGCATGTTTTCTAATACAGTTTGTAACATCTGATGTTTTATAGCGTATGATTATGATCACGATTAGTTAATTGAATGTGATCTCTTTAATACAGTTATCGCGAGAGCCAGCAATTATAGCGCGACACAGCTCCGTCTATATGTTGGTCTATGCAGAGATCCGACTAATACGATTGATTGATATCAAACTTTATATAGAGTCTTATACGTTCATAATAGATATCCCTTTGAATTTCAATCTTGGATTAATAATTATAGCGAGTCTTACCTGTTATAGAAGTTACGGCAAACTTGTTCGCTCCTGATAGGCACAAGCACCTTCAGCAGCACGGATGACTCCCGCCCTGACTCGGTGAAACCCCAACCAGCTACAGTAGCCCTTTCTCCACTCAAAGTCGTGTTCTTCAAGCTTTCAGACACCGGAAGGCAGATGGGGGCAACATTTTCTAGAATAAATATATAATATTACTTTTTTTATTAAATTCCTTGAAGTACGAGGATGGTTCTTACGTAGAGAAAACGTAAATATGTACCACGGACGAAGCCGGGGCGGACCACTAGTATATCATACAGATGATGATTATAACTGGTGTGAATGTTTTTTTTGTACGACCTAAGTGGACTCTGGACCCTTTTGTTATCTTTCCTGAAATATATAACATTTACGTGTTTTATCGAAATAAATAAAGAAATACACTTACTATGATTAAAGTCAATGTCCTCCGAAAGCCGTAATAAAGCAATGTCATTATTTTTCCATGGTTCTGTTTGGTATTCATCATGTATGATTTTCTCTTCGACATCTACATCCTGAAAAGAAAAGGGTAAGGTAATTTAGAGATTCTGCATAACACACGGTCTATATAAAATTATTAAATTTGTACGATTTTGAAGGGGAAAGTTATAATATCCATTTAATGAATTCGTCGTGGAGTGTAGGAGTGAATAGTGAAACAGTGAGTGGGATTTTTTTGTCTTAGGAGAGATACAATTATCAATTTGTTTTGTTCTTTTTGTCTTTACCTGTAGATGCGTCTCACACACCATGTTCGGTTCCTCCCCCACACAATCTGTTCGGTAGCGAACGTCAAATTCGCCGAGACGAACCCCAGCTATGTCCTTCCCTTGTACACAGTGAGCCGCGGTCAGGATGTATCGCTTGTTTATGATACTACCACTGCATCCGAAACGATGACCATTACCTGAAAATAAGTATTTTGAAGTTAAACTTCAATAGGCGCGTTGAGAGTATCAACGTCGCGTCATGGCAATACTACATGGTACTCCATGGCGACGATTTTGGTGTCTTTGAATCTTGCCAAAAAAGTTTCAATTCTGACATGTGTACTCGGCAAACACACCCTTTTTTGTCTCTTTATTAAATCTTAAGTGTTCCGAAAGTTTCTGCTTTATTAAATTCAATGACTACAGTAAAACAATCAATTGAATCTTACGTGTATTGTAGGATATCAGGGCCATCCAAGGGAATTCATACAAGCTAGCTACTGTTCCACCGACGATACGAGATCCCTGAATATCGCCGCATTCCTCGGGCAGTAACTTAAGTTTTTCTGTATTGTCCATGTCAGATCCACTCCTATCACTTAGGCTTGCAGGGACCCCGGTCATAAAATCCGAGCAGCATACCTGAAAGAATGCCATGGAACATTACAAAGTTATTTTATTTGTTCTATTTACAATATGAATCGATGCACCCAGAAAAAAATGCCAGTTCGTTTATTATTGTGACACACAACATGTTCTTTTGTGGAGAATTCTTGCACGACTCATAATGGAACTTTATGATTCCATTTTTTTTACATTTAAGACTTTTTTTAACATACATTTAATTTAGGACTTAAAATAATATGTTACCTTGTATACTTCATCGAATCCGCAATATGCTGCCGTGAATATTTTTTTAGTTTCGTCATCTCTCCTTGTTGATAACATAGTTAGGGCGGGTTGGCATAATGTAAACTTTTGACAATCGCTGCATTCTCCTTAAAATAACATAGTTATTAATATAAATTTTGCTGTACATATCATTTCTATAAAAGAGAGATTCCAAACACTTTAAAAAATGAAAACGAAAAAGAGATATTACAAACACCTTGTAGATATGTCTTGCCATGATCAAAATGTATAATAGATATCTCTTTTAATTCGATATAGTTAAAATAAGGAGTATTTATTTACCAATCACTACATAGTATAAAACAAAGTCGCTTTCTCTGTCCCTATGTCCCTATGTCTCTTTGTACGCTTAAATCTTTGAAACTACGCAACGGATTTTGATGCGGTTTTTTTAATAGATAGAGTGATTCAAGAGGAAGGTTTATATGTATAATAACATCCATCAAATAGTGGAGAAGTACTGTTATTTTTGAGGTTTCTAATGTGATGTCGTAAAAAATTACATTTTTTCCGCTTACATTGCAAACGCAGGCTGAACCCTACGAGTTTTATCAAAATAATGTACTAATTATTATACACATTGAAAAGGTCTACAGAAAAGTCCGCGGTGGTATATGTCTATTTCTTATGGATAACCCACAATAACTTTTTTTTTGTCATTTACTTTTTACGACAAATAATGGCTAATTTTCGAAGCGATTTTAACCAATACAACATTGATCCTTAACCAATTAAATATCTTGAATACATTGTTCATGTAAAATAGATCTATATGGCCCTTTACACCGTATGATTTAAGTGAATATTTTCGAAGATATAACAGATTCAAAAATGCGGGACGTAGCGTTTGCGGCAGCACCGGCCGGCCGCCCGGCTATATATTTTATACCATACCCGTGCGAAGCCGGAGCGGGCCGCTATGTTTTTATGTATATACAACGTTCACAGTTTTTCTATAGTGTATTTAGTATCAGCATTGCACCCGTGCGAAGCCGGGGCGGGTCGCTAGTTTAATTATAAAAATGTGGCTTACATACATGCCAAAGCACCACAATGCTATACTGTACAAAAAATTATTTTACACATTACAATTATACGTGATAAAAAACGGTTTCGGGTTACGGTTACTAAAAAAGACGGTTGGACGACGGACGGACAGAAAAACAAACATCGAAAGTTTTGAGGTAACAAACATAGAGGAAAAGCCGTTCATAACTTCTCCTTTTTAAAGCTGTAACCGATTTAACTAGAAATTTAATTAATAACAAGTATTTAAAAAATATTTTAATCACTTAGGTATTATGAAAGGTGCCTATAAAAGATTAAAATTTTATCAGTTCTTATCTATTTTCCTAAATATTATCGTAAATAAGCTTAATTCCCTGTGGTGGACCTAACGTCCTTTTATAAAATACTAGCGGTCCGCCCCGGCTTCGCCCGTGGTACATATGAAAAATAGATGTTGGCCGATTCTCAGACTTACCCGATATGCACAGAAAATTTCATGAGAATCGGTCCACCCGTTTCGGAGGAGTATGCAGACTAACATTGTGACACGAGAATTTTATATATAAGATGTTAATGATCATTTTATCCGAATTAAAGTTTAGTTGAGGAAAAACAAAGACTTAATGAGGTTCTGGAGGAAAATGATGTATTTTTTTTAATAAGAAGCAATTTTCCTGTAATTTTAGCAATATAATTATGTAACTACATTTAATCATCTATACTAATATTATAAAGAGGAAAGGTTTGTATGTATGTATGTATGTATGTATGGTTTTCACGCATAAACTACTCGACCGATTTTGATGAAATTTGGCACAGATAATCTTTAGACCCTGAGAAAGAACATAGGCTACCTTTTATTGCGAAATATGTACCACGGGCGAAGCCGGGGCGTACCGCTAGTCATTTAATATACAAACAACGGGTTATCTCATATCACGCGCGAGTAAAGTTTTTATAAACAACATAAATATTATTAATAAATCATAAAACAGGTTGAAGATCCCAACATATTATGATATCATGAATACTAAAGTCTTTGTTTTTTATTCTATTAATTAAGTAATGGATCAAATACGCAAAATATCATGTATTGAATAAATAGTTTAGTTAGTTACTGAGTACTTACTGCTTGACACGTCTCTGCAAATATGTAAAAATAATATACTAAATAATAATGTTTTTATCCACATTTTGTTAATAATATAACTACTACAAAGATATGTTTACTCCACAGACATCTTGAAGCGACTGTCATGCCATTCTATAATATATACATATTATGAGTATGAGTATTGCAAAAACAAGATATAAGCAGCTTTGTCTGTTGTTATTTCCTTAATGCCCGCTATAAGGATAAAATTATCGGATGCTCCGAATATAAATATATCATCATCAATCAATACATATAATAAAATTCTAGAAAAGTGGTGTCTGTACAATGAAAATAATATGTAAAAAAAAATTAGCAGGGGTTATTACTAAATCGATCCCAAACCCAAAACTGTCGTTAAAATTTTTTTTGTCTGTTTGTCTGTTTGTCTGTATGTTTGAACACGCTAATCTCAGAAACGGCTTATCCGATTTAAATGCGGTTTTCACTAATATATTGTGGTAATCTTATATGTGGCAATATATATATATATATATATATATATATATATATATATATATATATATATATGAAATAAACACTAAATGTTAAATGAAGATATATATAGAGAATATATTGTAAGAAATAACAAGGGAGGCCGGTTTAAATATTAGTTTGAATGCAACAAAAATGTACTGCGATTCTACACAGCTACCTAATTGATTAACAAATCGCAGCTAGTCAACGACTATTAGCAAAGTGAAGGTAGTTGGGTCGAACGTCGTATAAACAACGTCCGAGCCCCTAGGCACGATCCGTACGATTGCGCCACGAGTCAAAGGAAAGCGGCAATTTATAGTATTCGACAGCTAAGCATGTTCTGACAGGTGACAGTGACAGCTATATTGACAACTATTCATCCACAAAAATATTAAATCAAATGTTACGTCTAACACGGCCATACTGACAAACGTACGTCCTCGTACGCCTTTTCTCGTATTACAATACAACGGTAGTTCATCTCGGGATTTCAAAAACACACTGCCTCGGCCACACTGACCATACTTTTCTACGCACTCGTTAGTAAAACAGCGACTAGACAATACCTCAACGCTCAACTCCGACTAGCGAGTCAACTCACTACGGACATACAGACGGCGACTTGACGGTATATCTACGCTCGTACGACTAGTGAAATACATCACTACGATACGTCAGCGACTAGACAATACCTCAACGCTCAAATCCGACTAGCGAGACAACTCACTACGGACATGCAGACGGCGACTTGACGGTATATCTACGCTCGTACGACTAGTGAAATACATCACTACGATACGTCAGCGACTAGACAATACCTCAACGCCAGGGTTCGACTAGCGATTTGAATCACTACGAGCCAATAACATTCATCGTCAAAAAAACTCGGCACATGCTTCAGGACACCACTCGCCACGCCAGGGCACCATATTATGCTGTGCCGCGGCTTGAGTCTTCTTTCCGTAGTCACCACAACAAGTTTCAACTCGTATCGATCACTAGGCAGGATGTTCACTACTTCGTAGGGCCCTCGCATCCCCCAATCTAATTTACCTGTGAACTGAGAGGTTTTTATTACAAACACTGGACCGCAGCCCAGATAGCACACACAATTTCTTCGATGGACTACATTCCCGTTACAATAATCCACGTTACAAACTTTTACTTTACACAACGCACGAAATAAAAAAACACAAATGCCAGTTACAAAACTACGTAAACTTAAACACATTTAAAAATAGTGGGCTTGAATTCAATCCCACTTCTGATGTAAGAAATAACAAGGGAGGCCGGTTTAAATATTAGTTTGAATGCAACAAAAATGTACTGCGATTCTACACAGCTACCTAATTGATTAACAAATCGCAGCTAGTCAACGACTATTAGCAAAGTGAAGGTAGTTGGGTCGAACGTCGTATAAACAACGTCCGAGCCCCTAGGCACGATCCGTACGATTGCGCCACGAGTCAAAGGAAAGCGGCAATTTATAGTATTCGACAGCTAAGCATGTTCTGACAGGTGACAGTGACAGCTATATTGACAACTATTCATCCACAAAAATATTAAATCAAATGTTACGTCTAACAATATATATATATATATATATATATATATATATATATATATATATATATATATATATATATATATAAATATAATAGAGACTAAATAGAAGTATACTACATAAACTAATCCGAATTATAGGCAGTTAAGAGGAAATGATTACGGACATGATGTTTAAAAGAGGATAAGGAAGGAGCAAGTCTGATTTTTAAAGGTAGGGAGTTCCATAACTTGACGGCAGAGACAGCAAAAAAACCCGCATAAAAATTGGTGCGATGAGAGGGAATACACAAAACAAGTTTGTCAGCTGATCGAAGAGAGTAGTTTTCGCAGTGTTGAAAAATGAAGTTATTCTTAAGGAAGGAAGGAGTGGAAGGATCGAAAAGGATACGGTATAGTAATTGAAGGCAGTGGAGATGATGTCGGAGGCGAATAGGGAGCCACTTGAGGCGTCTGCGATAGATAGAGACATGGTCGAATTTGCGAAGGCCGAATACAAATCGAAATCAGCCACAGGTTCAATCACACACTTGGTGTGCTCTGTAGAGCGGGACAGTATTTCACGTCGCGCCATCGCCTCAATCTTTATAAGGCGCAAGTCAGGCCGCACATGGAATACTGTTGCCATCTCTGGGCAGGGGCACCCCAACAATACCTCCTTCCATTTGACCGCATTCAAAGGAGAGCTGTACGACTCGTTGGCGAACCGAGTCTCACCGATCGGCTTGATACTCTGGCATTGCGAAGAGATATCGCTTCCTTATGCGTTCTCTACCGCATTTACTATGGGGAGTGCTCTGAGGAATTGTTTGGAACATTACCCACCGCTGAGTTCCATTACCGCACAGCCCGCCATAAACAGAAATACCACCCTCACCACCTTGACTGCTGGCGGTCGACAACTGTGCGCTTTAAACGGAGCTTCTTTCCGCGCACAACAGTCATATGGAACCAGCTTCCTAGTACGGTATTCCCGAATGGTTACAATCTGGGGACCTTTAAGAAGAGAGCGTATTCTTTCCTAAAAGGCCGGCAACACACTTCCAATGTCCCTGGCGTTGTGGGTGCTTATGGGCTACGCTGAACGCTTACCATCAGGCGTCACGTCTGCTCTGTTGCCTCCTCTCACATAAAAAAAAAAAAAAAGAATTAAAAGATTTTGCAGTCGCTCAAGTTTCTCCATATTCTCAACCGTAAGGTCAGGAAAACACACATCCGCATAGTCAAGGATAGGGAAGAGAAGGGATTGAGCTAACATAATTTTTGTTGGAATAGGCAAAAAGTTACGTAGACGCCGAAGAGTACCCGATGCCGCATACACCTTACGACTGATCTCTTGTAGGTGGTGAGACCATGATAGTGTTTGGTCGAGATGAACACCTAAATTTTTAACCACCTTACAATAAGGAATTGTGACTCCACCAAGGCAGACACTGGGTAAGGCGCCCCAGTCAATCTCGGAAACGAGATACGGACTTCCCATGATAATCGCGTGACTCTTTGCAGGATTGATTTTTAGACCGTATTCGTCACTCCAATTGACCAGGGTTACAAGTTCGGCATTGATATGACGGATAGCACTAGGTAAATTGTTAAGCGAGGCCTGGGTGTAGATTTGTAAGTCGTCAGCGTACATATGGTAGAGAGAAGTGAGGCGCGAGGTTAAGGAATTTATAAAGATAGAAAAGAGGAGAGGTGACAACACGCCACCCTGCGGCACACCGGCGGAGACAGCAGCCCAAGAAGAGTGGGTGTCACCCATCAGAACACGTTGCCGCCGGCCACGCAGGTAATTACGAAACCAGTCAATCACCGAAGTTGGAATGTTAATCAAACGCAGCAGACTCAGCAGTATGTCAAAGTCGACTGTATTAAAAGCATTGCTGAAGTCTAGAAGAGGTATTTAGGTCATTCTATAAAATAAAAACATATTTTACTTAATCAATAGTAATTAAAACCTTTTTACACGCTTTATATTAGCTTCACCTGTATGTTTGTATGTTTGTAACCGACATCTTTGGGCGCGATTTTGACCCACTTTAAACGGCCAGATTTCGTTCAAACTTTGTAGATTTATTGAGGACCGATGACAATACACTAATTTGATAAAATTTTCTATTTTTTAGTTCGGTTTTCTGTAAAAAGCGTGTTTTTTTAGTTTTATTAAACTATTATTATTATTTAGGTAGCTGGCAATTGTAAATGTCAAATTATTAATTATAATCAAAAAGCTTATATCTAATACACTGGAGATTACACTATGACCATTAACTTGTAACAAGAAAATATGACGTTGAATGACGCCTGTATGTTTTTTTATCCCTTTCACACCTAACTTGGCAAGTTGGCAAAAAAACATACAGGCGTCATTCAACGTCATATTTTCTTGTTACAAGTTATTGGCCGATTAAGAAGAGCTGGAACGTCAACACATTTAAACATTGCATTATTTAATTGCAATATAAAGCAAAATTGTATAAATAAAATATTTTTAAACATGGATTCTGAAAATGTTACATTAAGAAAAAAATCTCAGAGATCACAATCAATGGAATCATTATCACTCTCATTCATATCAAGCGATGAAGTTAACGTAACGTCCTCCAGCATAACGGACTTGACCACATCTAGCAATACATTTATGTTTGGACAAATTAATAAGCAACAGCAAGAACAAATACAACATCTAAAGCCAGAATTAAGCATTGCTCATAATGAAATAGAAAACTTATTGTTAGAAAATAGCTCACTTAAAAAACAAATATTGGAACATCAAAGCGCTATTCCATCCTTAAAATTTTATGCAAAACTCCGGAAAGAGGCACGTTAAAGAAAAAACAACCCACTAAAGAAAATTTGATACCAACATTGCTGAACTTTACTCCCAAGAAAACAATTAACCTGTGTTCAAACGATAAATCGTCTATCTTATCAACACCTACGCCTAAAAACTCAGAAAAAATTGACGAATTACCTCAGCATTCCCCAATATCACCCCAGAAAACCCATATAATTTCTACTTATTCTAATGTCAATAAGGAGTTATCGAATAATAATAATGGAGCACTAAAAATAAAACAGAAAATTTTTATTTTTGCCGACCAACAAGGCAGAGGAGTGCAAAAGGCTCTTCAAAAGCTCTTGGGTGACGAATACATCGTAACTTGTTTTTGGAAAGCTGGCGCCGAGCTTCACGAAGTTGTTAAATCATCAAATTGCTTCGATGAGTTGAGTATAAACGATATCATCATTATCTTAGGAGGCACAAATAATAAAAATCCCTATGAACTGCAATATTGCTTAGAGAATTGGTTAAGAAAAATGAAAAATACGAAAAATATTATTATACCAGAAGTACCATACAATAATTATTTAAATGAAAACACGTTAAATTATAATATAAAGTTTATATGTAACAAATTTAATAATACTACCTACTTAGACATGAATTATTCATCTTTTTTACCTTTGAAGAAATTATTTACAATTAATTTATGTCGTTCGTTACTCCGGGAAGTGTTACGTCTAGACTATCAAAGAAAACTGTTTATATTGCGTAAAAAACAAAAAAATTATAAAGTAAAAATTGAACCGCAGATGGTGCATAAGACGACACAGACAGATCCAGATAATATTGCTAATGAAATCTTACACAAAACTACTTCACTACCAAACAAACAATATAATAATAGTCTTTTTCGTGAAAAATAATCTCAACATTCTACATCAAAATATTAATGGGCTTATTAATAAATCAGATTTATTGACAGTTAGCTTGAAAGACGACAACGTGTATATTGACATTCTTTGTATAACAGAGCATAATATGATTGAAGCAGACACAGATTTAATTAATATAGACGATTTTAAATTAGCAGCAATTTCTACGAGGAAAAATAGACATGGTGGTACCTGCATACTGGTGCGCAGTACTTTTACCTATAGATCTTTACCGGAAATTACGTCACGATACAGTATCTCTTATATATAAAAATGAATCGCAAAATGTGTTGGTAAGCGCATAACTCGAGAACGGCTGAACCGATTTCGATAATTCTTTTTTTATTATATTCCTTGAAGTACGAGGATGGTTTTTATGTAGAGAAAACGTAAATATGTACCACGGGCGAAGCCGGGGTGGACCGCTAGTCTTATATATAAAAATGAATCGCTAAATGTGTTGGTAAGCGCATAACTCGAGAACGGCTGAACCGATTTCGATAATTCTTTTTTTATTATATTCCTTGAAGTACGAGGATGGTTCTTATGTAGAGAAAATGTAAATATTATGTACCACGGGCGAAGCCGGGGCGGCCCGCTAGTTATATATAAAAATGGATCGCAAAATGTGTTGGTAAGCGCATAACTCGAGAACGGCTGAACCGATTTCGATAATTCTTTTTTTATTATATTCCTTGAAGTACGAGGATGGTTCTTATGTAGAGAAAACGTAAATTTGTACCACGGGCGAAGCCGGGGCGGACCGCTAGTATCTAATATAATTGAATGTTGTGCCATAGAAATAGAACATCTACTAATTATTTGTGTATATCGCCCGCCGAGAAATAAATTGGAAGATATAAATCTGTTCTTTCGAAACTTTATAGATATTTTAGAAAATTACTGTCTTACTAAGAAAAAAATAGTAATCTGCGGTGACTTTAATATAGACACTCTTAAAGCCACCAGGGAACGTTCAGAGCTATTACATCTACTAGAGTGCTATAATATAAAGCTAGAACTAAACAAACCAACTCGAATCAATAGTGGTACGTGCATTGACAATTTCATGCACAACGTACGAGGATGTAAATCAATTATTATTGAGCTAGCGCTATCAGATCATACATCTCAAATATTATGCTGTCCTATAAAACCTTTAAGCGTTTTCCGAAGCTGGTACATAAAAAAAAACGTTAATTATTTAAAATAACTAGCTGACCCGGCGAACTTTGTACCGCCCTGTCAATGAATGTTGTGTTACCTTTTAGCTGAACTAATTTACGAACGATTTGATTTGATTTGATTTGATGAACGTAATACAATGATACAAAATAAATATTTATATGGATTGATATATGTAAAAGTATTTTAATTTATTACTTCAAACACGTCTCAGAGAAAAATGATTGAATTTTAAAAAGTTTTGCAGCATGGATTAACTCTTTTCATTCTTTAACTGTTATCGACCACGCCATCGTGCATCGTTTCGTTTCACTTTAGTTGTGATAATAATTCTACCATTATCATTGGGTGATCGACGCTGATACAGTGGGTAACCATCGTTGCCTGTGATGGTCTCTGCCATCAATTTTCGTGGATACCTTTTGGTACACTCGCTGTCAACCATGCATGGTGTTTGTTGGTTGATCGTTTCACGCGGTCCATGAATCATGTTCGTGATAACAACGTCATGTCGGTCTGGATCGGTTTCAGGATTAGCAATCCCCACACACTCATATATTTTATTTTTTCGACTAACCAAATTAAAATGTGTGCATGCTGCAAGCCAGATTTTCGTCATTCGATTGAATACATACATAATTGAATAATCCCAAAGATGTGTTCCTTTAATGTAACTCATCAGTGATCGGATTTTTTGCTTGAAAACACGTGTGGTGATGTCGTGCCGATCACTTGATATTTGTCCGGGAAGCAACAGTTGAATAATTTCCATCCATTTCGGATTACATATAAATGTAATGAATAGATCTGGCCGACCATAATGACGAACATATTATTATGTCATTGCATCTTGCACATATTCACTTGGGCTACCTGTGTATGTCGCCGGTAAAATAATCAATAGACCAATATTTTCTGCATCTTCTTCTGTGCTTATTGCATGGCGTAAACGGATGCAATCTTCAAAACTCAATTTAACTTGTTTATAGCTACGCAATATTGTTGCTGTCAACCATGCATGGTGATTGGCGGTTGATGGTGCTACACGGTCCATGAATCATATTCGTGATTACAGCATAATGTCGGTCTGAATCGATTTCAGGATTAGCAATACCCGCACATACAATCTCATCTATTTTATCTGCCCGAATTCTTTCGACTAACCAAATTAAAATGTGTGCATGCTGCAAGCCTGATTTTTTTCATTCGATTGAATACATCCATCATTGTATAATCCGAAAGATGTGTTGCTTTGATGTAACTCATTGCTTGAAAACACGTGTGGTAATGTCGAGCCGATCACTCGATAATTGTCCGGGAATCAGCAGTAGAATAATTTCCATCCATTTTGGATTTCATGGATCCAGGCCGACCATAATGACGAACATATGTCATTGCATCTTGCGCATATTCATGCGTTATGACTTGGGCTACCTGTGTATGTCGCCGGAAAAATAGCACCTCCCGGCTCGGCGAATGATGATCCCTATGACACTGACAGTAGTTCTCAAGAGACAAACTTGTAATGGCGTCACCATTAAATTAGAAAGTTATTGGAGGCGTCTAAAAATAGCATTTATTAATTTTTACGTAGCTTTCTGCCCTTACAATGATATTCCGTTGGAATTATAACAATTCTTAACATTTACGAGAAATTATATCAATCTGACTTTAGTTCATTCACTATTGAATGGAACAGAAGATCGCAGCATACAACAATTGCATACTCAAGAAAATTAAAAAAATAATAACTATAGGACAAAACGAAATAAAACAAAAGATGTTTAACGATTATTTTTATTTAAATATATTTTAGTCTGAATCTGATAAAATCAGTGCTTGCGCCTCTAATTCAGAATCAGAACTGCAACTGCTGTCGCCTACGTTTATTAATAGCGGTTGATCTACAATGGTGTCGTATCGCACATCTCGATCCCAATCATCGTAGCAAAGTTTTTTAGTATATTCTACGAATTTCCTCCAATTATCCGGAGTGACTTCACTGCAAGCTTTTTCCAATAATTTCAGCATTTTATTGGCTGTAAAACAATATTTATTTATATTGAGTATGACTCAAAGTCAAAGAGTAAGACAGAAGTAAAAGTATATAATTTTACATTAATTTACGTTGTGACAGACTGATCAAATAGTATGTTTATATAAAAAAAAATGTTAATTTATTTATCTATGATTATATAAGTTTTTTAGACAAATTAAATGGGGGGCTTCCATTTTCATGATAAAATAATATACACTGTGTTAAACGGGTTAAAAATTACGTGAAAATGATAAAGTGCATTTTTATGTTTTGGAAAACTTTCGTTTTACTTACCTACTTAATCTATGCTAAAAAACTTAAATTAATACAACAACAACATAATAGACGTTTAAAATTTTAGTTAAAAATTCAGTTTTATGTTTACCGACGTGGCTGAATGCAAACCACGCCTTTGCCTATAAAATAGTAAAGTATCGACACGACCCATCATACGAGCAATCACTAAGACGAACTGTCATACGGATCATCATTCGCCGAGCCGGGTATAAGCACCTATTATATAGTCCTTTTCACTTAGGGTGTATTCAGAAAGAAAGCTTGAAACTTATAAGCGCTTATAAGCGCTTATCGGCGCTTGTCATGTTCATATATTTTCCTGCGCGGGTTGACAGCACTGACAGGAAAATATATGAACATGACAAGCACCGATAAGCGCTTATAAGTTTCAAGCTTTCTTTCTGAATACGCCCTTAGGATGATTCCTGTGACACTTTATCGTGTTCCAAATTACGTATTTTATGTTTAAAACGCCAAAATAATTTTAGTGCATATTATTTTTAATTTATGGCGGCATTATTACCAAAAATATAAAAATTAAACATCTTAAGCTTATAAATCAAAAACAGTATTGTTTAGTTTAATATAATGAAAAATAAAATAAAATAACACAAAAGTATAATACCTACGCAATTCGTGTACATGAAATGGATCGTTGAAAAATCATAGAGTTGGAAAATCATATAATCGGCGCCCATCTTGTGATCGTTTGTCAATCGAGTCAATCGTCTGTACGAGTGCGTCAGCCTTGTATACAAGTTGCATTTTTATATTGATACTTTACGTGGTATTCTGTTATTGTTAGTAATTATTGTTATTGTCGACTTTTTGTTGCTGTTGTTTGCTAAGTTTCCTTAGTTAATAGTTGGCGAAATGCCGAAAAAAACAATCTTGGTACTTTATTCAAATCGATTTCATTTCCATATAAAATATTATCGATTATCGGAAACAATTGATATGATTTCAGTAAAGACATCTCTACCCGTGTCAAAAATCGATGTGTCACAGAAATCATCTTAGGTGGAAAGGACTATAAATAGCCCAACATTTTCTGCATCTTCTTCTCTGTGCTAATTGCATCGCGTAAATGGGTGTAATCTTCAAAATGCAATTTAGCTTGGTTCAATCGAATGAGCCAGGGCCTCCGTTTCAATTTTAACGTTATAATATTATTTCAACGCAATATTGTTGAAGCAGTCGACGAAATCGCGACAAATAATTGTCAGAATTTTTACATTTTTATAGATTTTTTTAAAATAATTAATCAAACTATCCTTCTTGGTTAGTTTCCTCACCGAAAATACCTTATCAATTTCTGAAAGCACGCGTAAACACAAATATTTGAGGAATTTTTATGTATCTGCTTTAATTGCACTTTTCAATAATTGATTTAAAAAAAAAACAGACAATAGTATGTTGACCCTTTTTACTTTTTAATTATTTTACACAAAATACATTTTTGAAAGCATGAATGTCAAACAATATTTACTGTATTTGACAGGATTGACAACTAATGATTGACATGTCCGAAAATCAAAATTATTTTTATATTTTGAAATTTAAATACACGATGTTATGAGCAAATTTGATATTATGTTGTCGATTCAAAAGTCTTGTTTTAATGCGTTCTTCAATTCGAGTGGAACTGAGAGTACAAATACCGTCAAATGTTTGACAGAAAGTATGTGGTCAACTTTTATATGGGAAAATGGAATTGTCGTCTTACTATATCTTACTCGCAATTATTCGAATTTTTCTCACCTTTTAAACCTTCCCTAGACCTCCACGAATAATTCAAGACCAAGATAAGATAAATCCGTTCAGCCGTTCTCGAGTTTTAGCGAGACTAACGAACAGCAATTCATTTTTATATATATAGATAATTTAAAAAATATATTCATGAGTTTTCAATCTATAGTGGTTTAAAGTTAACTCAAAAATGGTGCATTTTCGTAAATTTTATAAAAAATCTTAGAGAAAGTGTAAGAAATGTTATAGTATGCTATATATTCGTGATCTACTCAATAAGCTCTTTCATTTGATACCCCACACGGCATGTTTTGTAAATTTTTATTTTTTTCTTTGTATGCCATTTTTAATTACCGGGGTGCGGGGAGGGGGACCACAAAACTGGTCGGCAACATCTGTCTATAGGATGTCTGGGATCTATACAATATATATCAGAAGTCAGATTTAGGTCCGCTATTTTTGCAAACGAACATCTTCTTGGAGCCTGCTCTATATCCAAAATCATTACAAAAACATGTAGGTAACAAAATATCTAATATGTATTAGCTTTTTTTAAGTTTATTCATTACAAGCACAAAATACCTCTTTACGATATTAGTATACAAATACAAAATAAGAATTATTGAAGTAGCTATTACTGTACTATTTAATATGTATGTTTTTTTTAAAGGCACCCTTCATCACAGGGTCGCGCGCGCCATCTCTGGATTATAGTCCAGATAATTTGGAAAATCCAAAAGTGCACGCCTCATAATTTTTTTTTAATAAATATTTATTAATTATTATTTTTGTTTATTTAATAACAATTAAACCACATCGAATCAGACCCTGAAAAATGAAAGGGTTCTATTCCTGAGCATACTCAAGCGTAAGAGAAAAAAAAAGACTCGATTAGTGAAGTATTTCGGTCGCTATCGTGTTAACAAGAAAAAGGATCCGCACATACAGACACACGGATGTCCAAGACAGAACTTTTTTAAACTGTTTTTTAACTAGTTTAAATAACAAAAATGATATCAAAAATATCATGAACGTTAAAAATAGTGTTTTTTCTTAATATGTGTGTGTATGTATTATCTTACAAGTGCAATGTATGATACATAAAGACATTTTAAGTTTGAAAAATCAGATGTTTTGCGCGAAGTGACAGTAGTACCCACCTCAACGCTTCGCTTATGAGGCGTGCAATACATTTTTTGCTTTTATTGAAGTGTAAACTTCTTTAGCGGCGTTGGGTATAAAATCTTAAACTCGCGTCAGGACACGTGGCCTGATCGAAAAAGCGTAAGACAGCTGTTTTTTTTTAGCCCTTATATTCCATGCGTAAGACGGATACCATTCCAAAATATCAAACATGCTGAACGTTAATAATCAAGTTTTCACTTCTGCCGGTACTCCCGGAGTGCAACCCGTCTTTTTTTTTATTTATTTTTTGCACAAATAATTTTAAAATACAACTATGTATGTTAGCGAAGTATCTATAGTAGACTTTCAGATTATACCTAGTATTATGTAAATTAAATAGGTAAACGACAATTTCAATATTAATATTTTATTCGAATTTAATATTAGTTGTATATAGAACGGAAGTCAGTTATTAATTTTATGTGACCAATGCTATTTTTAAAACTGCTCTCGGGTTTTACCGAGATACAAAATGTTGCTATGTAATGTAATACAATAAACAAATGAATCATTCCTAACAAAATAATATAATTATAGTAGCGCCCCGCCCCGGCTTCGCACGGGTGCTATGCTGATACTAAATACACTACAGAAAAACTAAACTGTGAACGTTGTATATAAAAACTTAGCGGCCCGCTCCGGCTTCGCACGGGTATAAAATATATAGGCCCGGCTATATTACATGCCCCTGCTGCAGGTACGTGAGAAGCCGGTTTTACATCAAGGATCTGCATGTATTGTGTACACTGTACACAAAGAACATAGACATCCCTTTTCCGTGTACCCGTTGCAGTTGTAACTAATTTATATTAGAAGCCATAGAAGTAGGTACGCCGTTTTTGAAAAAATCATATTGTGTTCATATTTTCCACTTATCACGCACTAAATTAAAAATTGTTATCGTTAAATTTATTAATAAGGTACGAATATAAAAAAAAGACGGGTTGCACTCCGGGAGTGCCGGCAGAAGTGAAAACTTGATTATTATAGACTACAAGCCCGCATATGAAAAAAATATGGGTCAAATGAACCACCACGGGACATATCTAGTACGAAAGAAGAGCAAAAAATAATAAGATTCATCACTATGCCGTCACTTGTAAGCTGTCCAACTGAGTGCAGATGAGAATTGAAAAGTACAGGTAGACTCGGTAAATTTTGGTCATATATTTTTGTACGGCATTCTTAACCATCGATAGATCCATTAAAAATAATAAGAAACCGCTCAGTGCCGTACAAAAATGTGGGTCCACCAAGTCGGAATTTTTATTTAATTTCCGAGAGTTACCGGGGGTAAATTTGGTCATTTGACCATGTACGGCATCTGTGTCATACTATTGCTATACTGCTTTTAATCCATTATTCCGCAACGCCGTACAAAAATCATGGGGACAAGGGGAAAAAATCGAGAGTTGCAATCCCCTCTCTTTCCCCACTCCAGGGGGTCATTTGACACAACACGAAATAAATTTATTTTTAAAGTATTTTATGCATAGATAATATTTTTTCATGTGCCGTACATTTTCGTTGGTTCAAAGGGGAAAAATCTGAAAAAGAAAAAATCCATATAACGAAATGTTTGCTTTATATTTTTCTAATAAAATATAAATATACATTAATATTAAGAAGCTCGAGGTGGTTAATTATCACCTTGGAAAGTCGGAGTCAAGTGGAATGGACTCCGTTAAATTGATGAACTAATAAAAAAGCTATGAACGAAAAGATGTGAATTATATTCAATCAGCCCATGAATACAGGTAAAGTCACAAGCAAATGCTAGTAATATATACATATTCAAAATGTACAAGTAAAGCGCTTTCAAATGATACCAAACAAACAGGCATATTTATCTTAACTTTATTTTTTTACTCTGTATGTTTTGTCCGCTAGAGGGCGCCACATTAGATTTTGTGAAACCCCATATAGCCTTTAGCTAGCTGGTCACTGATTATCCAGTGAACAATTCAGACGCTTCTAATGATATGTCATTTGTCGAATTCTGATAAGTAGTTTAGAAGTTACGAGGGAATAGATGAACATACATACATGACCTGTCAAAACCATAACCCTCCTTTTGCTTTGCCGTAGTTGGGTAAAAATATGTTAATGCCGTACTGTATCAAATGGTATTAAGCACCCTTAAAATTGTAGCTTTCGTCGCTTTCATCAGCCTAAAAGATGTGGTCTGCACAAAAATGTACGGCATCGTTTTTTCCTAATTTATCTATGTTAATACTATTTAAAACAACGAATAAAGTGTAGAAAACTATTATATTTCATTAATCTACGATGTTTAAACTTTAACAAAATTTCTGAGTTTGCATTTCTCTATAACTTTTTTTAGAACGGTTTCTATTGAACGGCAATACTATACAACAATTGAATTTTACAATATCATGTTAAAAAAAAAGTTCCCGTACAGGGTCAAATGACCTTACAGCTCTTTATATCAAGAATTCGATGAAATTAAGATGATTATTGGTATACATTTAAAAGAACAATTATTTTTTGACGGCATTGCTTTTAATAGTACTTTTGAGTGCTAGATAATGTTTTGGAACCGAAGCCGTACTTAGTCAAATGACCCCCTGGAGTGGGGAAAGAGAGGGGATTGCAACTCTCGATTTTTTCCCCTTGTCCCCATGATTTTTGTACGGCGTTGCGGAATAATGGATTAAAAGCAGTATAGCAATAGTATGACACAGATGCCGTACATGGTCAAATGACCAAATTTACCCCCGGTAACTCTCGGAAATTAAATAAAAATTCCGACTTGGTGGACCCACATTTTTGTACGGCACTGAGCGGTTTCTTATTATTTTTAATGGATCTATCGATGGTTAAGAATGCCGTACAAAAATATATGACCAAAATTTACCGAGTCTACCTGTACTTTTCAATTCTCATCTGCACTCAGTTGGACAGCTTACAAGTGACGGCATAGTGATGAATCTTATTATTTTTTGCTCTTCTTTCGTTCTAGATATGACCCCTGGTGGTTCATTTGACCCATATTTTTTTCATATGCGGGCTTGTAGTCTATTAACGTTGAGCATGTTTGATATCCATCCGTCTTACGCTTTTTCGATCAGGTCACGTGTCCTGACGCGAGTTTAAGATTTTATACCCAACGCCGCTAAAGAAGTTATCACTTCAAAAAAAAAAAAAAATTATTATGTTCACACACACAAATGCATGATTACATAAGTGTGAAAAAAATTAGTTCAAATGTTGTGGGTTGAGTTTTGTTATTTACGTTTGACGGTTTTTGTCTTGAACTCTTTGTCTATTCTTCGTTTTTGTCACTTTAGTTGAAATACTTAAGGTGATCACTATGGTCAAAACCGAAAAACACCTTAAACATATTGAATTTTGTTGAGGAAACTGTTGGTACGATTGTCTTAAAAAAATATATGTGATACTCAAGGATATAATTAACAAAGTGTATTGTTTACTTTTCAGTTTAGAACGGCCTAAACATAAAAAAAATACATACAAATCAACCCCTTTTTGAACATAAAACGCATTTTGTTAGGAAAACGGCTACATATTTATACATGAAATTTATACCAAAAAATATGTTAAGATATTTGTAACAATTTGTATTGATTGTTTTTTCAATTTTCATTATTATCGTTAAATTATCAAGAAAAAACTCGAATTTATAATAAAACCCACATAAAACCTCACCTCTATTGCATATTTTCGACGAAATTTGACGGTGTCAGTTCGACTCGGACGGGGGACTCTACGTGCGGTTTTTTTTGCAAAATAACGCTAAAATTCACCGAATTGAATGTTTTGTTAAATTAAACCAGATTGTAATAGGTATTTACATGAGCAGTTCATGAAATGAAAGTTAAAAATAGGTATGTAAAGATATAAAAATCTGTTTGTAAATTAGTTTTGTTTTTGAAAGGCGTCATTGAATAATATCCAGTGTTGATAATTTTTGACAGTAAAATATTATCAGAAAACACATACCTATAAAACAGTAACCAGACTTTCCCTGTGCCTTGAATATTTTTTAAAAAAGATTAATTGCTGTTCTATTGTATATTTTAAGGGTCCAAAACAATCCAAAGCCGGGAGATACTGACACAAAATTTTGGGTCATTTGTAACAAGATGCCGGTTCTACAGTGGTCTTAGTACGCAATGACAAAAAGAAAAATCATGGTCAGAACAGTGGTACCGGCAGACTAGTCGCGTGGGCGTTAGTCGAACTCGTCGGATAAATTACGGAAGGCAAACGATTTGTAACACAAAAATTTTAGGATTTACCGATAGCCCATAAAAAAGAAGTAGGCGGTAGTTTCATGCCATACTTTTCCGGTGTAATTTACAGCCCACAATACCGACGTGAATGCGTTGATTAAAAAAAAAATTCAACCATTTGTACCAGGCTAATTTTTGCACAGGTAATCATCGTCCAGTAGCCATGTACGAAAATCGCAATGCCATACATTTCAGACAGTTCCAAATGGTCGCCATACCGCCGAAAATCAGCAATTTTTAGGGTTCCGTAGCCAAAATGGCAAAAACGGAACCCTTATAGTTTCGTCATGTCCGTCTGTCCGTCTGTCCGTCTGTCCGTCTGTCACAGCCGATTTACTCGGAAACTATAAGTACTACAGTGATGAAATTTGATGGGAATATGTGTTGTATGAACCGCTACAAAAATATGACACTAAATAGTAAAAAAAAGAATTGGGGGTGGGGCCCCCCATACATGTAACTGAGGGATGAAATTTTTTTTTTCGATGTACATACCCGTGTGGGGTATCAATGGAAAGGTCTAGTAAAATGATATAAAGTTTTCTAAAAAACATTTTTCTTAAAGTGAACGGTTTTTGAGATATCAGCTCTCAAAGTCGTAAAAAGTATGTCCCCCCCCCTCTATTTTTATAACTACGGGGTATAAAATTCTAAAAAAAATAGAGGTGATGCATGCTAATTAACTCTTTCAACGATTTTTGGTTTGATCAAAGTATCTCTTATAGTTTTTGAGATAGGTTGATTTAACTGTAATTTATTATATTTGCTGCTACGGAACCCTTTGTGCGCGAGCCCGACTCGCACTTGGCCGGTTTTATTTTTATATTGTATAAAATCATTTAATTTTATATTATTGTATAAAATCGTAGGAAAGTCAAAACTGACATAAACGTATAGCAACATTTTTAGCCGACGCCACCGTATTTAATTTCTATGTACTTAGATGTACTCTGTTATTAGCGTATTAATAATTATATCAACATGTCAGTAGGAGAGACTATCCCCTGTCTTTGTCTCTATTATGTTTCACTTAATTTGATAAAAACAACAGTAGATATTATTAGAAGAATCATGTGCCTTAAATACTAATCTGTCGTACCTATATGTTTATCATTTACACAATTTTATCATCATCTATTTGTCTTTTTCTGTATTTATTGTTAATCTTGTGTGTGTGCAATAAAGAATTATCTATCTATCTTTAGTCGACTTTTTAAACCGCTGGGTTTTATACCCACGCCACGTTGGCATGTTGAGCCATACTCATAAGCATCATACCGCGATACTTTTCCTTACTTTATTAAAGTGAAACTTTTATTATATCGTCTCAAACTTTTTGGTCTGTGTAGCGCATGTCGCGTGTATCGCGGCTGCCGAGTAGGTATACCTACTCGGCAGCCGACCGACACGCGACATGCGCTACACAAAGCAGTGTTCGGAACCGTTCGAACAGTTTCACTTTTACCGTGGTTTCATAAAACCACACAACATTTTTTTATTTATATTTAATACTTAAAAATCGAATTAGCGACTGGCTAATTAATAAAAAAAATTACAGACATTCTAAAATATGTACTTTGAATTTTTTATTAAAACAAAATAAAAAATTGCGTATGCTTAACAACAACAATTAATATGTCTGGCAATAACAAATTTATGTCTTGTGGATCTAGAGCAAGAAGGATAGTAGGTATATCAAAAAGCCACCCGTTCTAAAATTGTCTCTCGAAAACGTTGCTACCTCCTATACTAATAGGATAGGTTGACCTAGGAAGTCAATGTAAACGGAGGTATAGTATAAAATAAAACAGAATAATATAGATACTATTTATTTCATTCTTAAAAAAACCATTCTCGGTAACTAAAAATACAAGAATAAGTAAGTAGGCATTAGGCGCGGGTCAAACACAAGCGGCGCGGGCGCGGGCGTGCCATAAGCGCGCCTCTTCAATCTGTTTTGCACCACGTCCTTCTTCTACATTTTGTATGAAAGAATTTTGGAAAGGCGACGAGGCGGCACGCCACGGTTGCGCCGCGGGCGTACCGCAGGCGCGCTTCCCCCATCGCATCCAAATAGAGGTCAATTCACGGTCATACACAATCAAAAACAAATCGGGTGGTAGGAGACGGTAGCCTGTCAGTCAAAAATGAAAAAACTCAAAAATCCGTCAGTCGTCTTCAAATATTGGTGGTGACTGCACGTGTTCTCTCTGTGTGGAATTATATAGAGCTGCTATTACATACCCTTCTTCGTTTTGTTTTAAAGGTGAATTGAATTAATCGATGAAATGATTTACACAGGTGATGGCAGTAGGGAAAGTGAAAATGAAGAAGAGCATAATGAAAGTTCCCATGTATTTACAATGTCAGAAATAAAGATAATCCTGATTTTGATTGTGTTTTTTTATTTATTTGTAATTGTAATAATATTGTGGAATGATCAGTACTGTAAATACTTTTGAACTGAGATTTTAATGATAAGATTTATATGGTTTAAATGTAAACCTGTGTTTGAAAACCATATTTTATCTATACTAATATTATAAAGAGGAAAGGTTTGTATGTATGTATGTATGTATGTATGTATGTATGTATGGTTTTCACGCATAAACTACTGGACCGATTTTGATGAAATTTGGCACAGATAATCTTTAGACCCTGAGAAAGAACATAGGCTACCTTTTATTGCGAAATATGTACCACGGGCGAAGCCGGGGCGGACCGCTAGTACAATATAAATTTTGTGTTATTTTAACCTTCTTTTCTTCCATCATTACACCAGTACTACTTTAAAATTACTTTAAAAGTACTATAAAATTTTCCAAGTAAATTCCAACATTTCCAACAAAGATATATTTGCAATCGTGGGGTTATCCTCGCTATTTACTTACAAGGAATTATCAAAACAAAATCGTTACTTTCAAATTAATGTTAATCTCTTTTAACACAAAAAACATAATTTTACTAAATTATGCATGAAGAAAATGCATTTAACCACTCTATATAAATATCATTTTCGGACGCCAACAGCGCACCCGATGCGCGCCGGCAGCGCGCCCGATGCGCGCCGGCAGCGCGCCCGAGGCGCGCCGGCAGTGCGCCCGCGGTGCGCCCGATGCGCGCCGCGCCGCTTGTATATGTCCCGCGCCTAAGAGGTCCGCGCCGCAGTCCAAAAGCCCAGCGGCGGCGCGCCGGGTGCGGCACCCGGCGCGGCGCGGCGTCGCCGGCGTGGGCTAGTTATTTTTAAAGTTATTAGGGGGTGGACGGGCAGTAGAAAAATCTCTCTTTAAGTTTAATAAAAAAATATTTTTATTAAAATCAAGTAGTTGTGGGCCACCTGAGGTTAAGTGGTCACCACCGCCCATAAACACTTGTAACACTAGAAGTGTTACAGGTGCTTTGCCGACCTTTTATGGACAAATAAGCTCTTTTCTTGAAGGCCCCAATGTCGTAGTTGTTCGGGAACACCGCAGGTGGCAAATCGTTCCATAGTTTCACCGTACGCGGAAGGATGTTGCGGGTGAAGCGGACAGTGGTGGAGCGCCAACCATCCAGATGGTGCGGATGGAACTGGTTTTTACGGCGTGTGGTCCGGTGGTGGAACTGTGCGGCTGGTAAAAGGTGGAATAATTCCTCAGAGCACTCCCCATAGTAGATTTTGTACAGTATACAGAGAGACGCAACGTCTCTTCGCACTGACAGTGGATCGAGCCTATCGGAAAGCCTACGGTCATCGACAATTCGAGCTGCTCGACGTTGGATGCGGTCAAGAGGAAGGAGTTGATACTGTGGGGCTCCGGCCCAGAGATCAGAACCGTACTCCATATGCGGTCGCACCTGAGCCTTGTACAGCTGAAGTCGGTGGGCCGGCTTGAAGTACTGTCTCGATCTACTGAGCACACCAAGTTTTTTCGAGGCTAATTTAGCCTTCGCTTCCACATGACTACGGAATTGAACGTCACTCGAGATTTCAACTCCGAGGATTCCGATTTTCAGCGATATACTAAGGGGAGAACTCTTAAACCGATGTTCTACGACAAATGGGGTCTTTTTAGCCGTGTTATAGACAACAACGCGTGCGTGACACATGGTTCGCGCGCAAAATTTGAACTCGGCGCCAATTTTTCTGTGACCCGGCGGCGGCGGCGGCGCGCCGGGGTCTCTCGGCGGCGGCACGCCGGCGTGGCGCGGACCTCTAGTAGGCATACGTTATTTTTACAAAAACAAACATTTTCAGTCTTCTAAATTGGTAATTCTAATTTAGAAGACTGATTCTTCTTAAATTAATGCAACAATAGCAAATTGCATTTTGCACATTTACAATGAGTCCATAACTTGCTAGGTTTACTAGAAAAACTGGAATTTTAAATTTTATTTTTATATTTAATGTATGATAGATAATATGATTTTGTGCATTCCAGACAAATTGCGTCATCGTCGTCTCTCATCTCTTAAAGATCATAGTTAGCTTTTACTTACTGGTTAGCGTATTATTTTCTATTTTTATCTTTTTTGAAGTAACTATCCTTATGAATTAGATTTATTTTGTTTACAAAAAGATTTTTTTACGTTTTTGCATGTTTTATCTCCTGGGAGGTTACAATGATATCTAATAAGTCATAACATTTTATACTGATTATAGAGAATTGTTTTCCGAAAGCGGTATCACGATAAGCCCCTGTACTATGATGTGTTGTAGCAGTATTATTTCCGGTGTGGAAAAGTGATGGAACTAGACGATCTATAATATCGTCCCATCCCAGAGTTTATAATATTATTTATTACAGACAGAGAAAAAAAAATACTGTAATTGACTATTAACATTTTATTAATAAAAATCAATAGACGACTAATTACAACCTTTTAATAATTAACATAACCAAGTTAAACTGAGCAAATATTCATTTATTCTCTTATATTTTCCAATATCCAGTCTATGTAATTTCGCACATCAGTGAATTTTGTGGGGACGTCAATGCCGCAGATCTTCGAGCCAGTGGAGATTATGCCGTACTGCACTATCCTGTCAATACCATTATATACGCTTTCTACTAGCAGTGGACCCCCAGAGTCACCCCTACAGGTATCCTTGTGGGGAGCACCAGCACAAATCTGACCTTCTAGTTTATCGACGCCTTGCTTTGGATCCCTGTTAAGTAAGACCACAGATATTATAATACTGGTAAAACGCCTTGATCAGAGCACAGAGAATCGAGCCACGTAGAATATGCTTGTTTAAATATGTGAAAAGCGTACCCTAAGTAAGCGTAATTCCTTCTGTGCAAAGCTTACGAAAGAAACATATTATTCAAAATATAATTGAATTTTTAGGGTTATGTTTGTGACTGAGCAACTAGGTAACAAAGAAAATGCTTTGGCCTCATCTTCAGACCACTGAAAAAAATCTTTTAAGGATTATTATGCTCTGGTTAGATTTAGACTTATTACTTAGGGTGAGACAGGATAGTTAAAATTTACTAAATTTGGTAAAAGTGGTGGTGGAAAGATCGAAATGTAACTTTAATAATATGTTACAGAATAAGAACTTGGCATAGTTGCATTATTTATATAAATAATAATTAATGGATCGCTTTCACCAATAATTTTAGTACGAAATTCTATTATAGTATCTTCTATCTACGAAACTATTGAAAGCGTTTACATACCAATCATAAACACTACGACATTTATCCATAGTTTTAATCTCAAAATTGGCTTTATATAGCAGGGTAGATTCTTGACCAGTCTCTGTGACACCCCATCCTGCTACAACAGCATTCACATTGTCCAGATTCATGTAACGTAGTTCATCAGTTACAGGTAAACAAACAGGCAGAATGTTTTCTGGAAGAAAGGAACAAAAGTGTTTCATAATAGATAGCAACACAAAAACACAGATGATTTGGAAAGAGTGGCGTATTTAAATTGAGTTAGTTTGTTGTATAAATTTGGCGAAACTCTTAATACAATTCTACGAAACTATTTTTTTATACCTATTCATTCATCGATCGGAGAAACTAGAGGAACCAAAGTGTAGTCCAGTCCGTGTATTGTTTTTTTTTGAAGTGAAACTTCTTTATCAGGGTTGGAAAAAAATTTAGTGTAACATTTTTCCGTTACGCGCCATCTTTGTCTTATCCCTACCACGCGTGATTGACGTATTTCTGTAAAGTTGCATATACATAGTAATTTTTGTTGCATATTTATTTTTTGAAAAATAAGGTCATAAAGAAGTTTCACTTCTTACGTGTGTACACTAGTACACGCACACATTTTTTTTAGTTTACTGAAGCTTTAAACGAAAAAATTGCTCACAAGGTGCTTGTGCCGTGGTGACAGCTGTTATAATAGCACGAATAGCACATAACGAAATTCGTATTATGGCTCAAATGAAAACCCTCACGATGCGTTGTGACAATCATAGAACAACTATCGAAATTCGTTCTGTGGCTGATATGCTATTCAACAGTGAAGAAAAGCCACGATGTGTTTTGAACATAAATTGATTTACCAATTACCATTACACAACGTATAGGCTTTTATTTCTTTAACTAAAGAACGTTCGATTTTAATAATTTTTGATAGTTGGATTTGTCTCTACTTTTATCAAAATTAGGACAGAAGTTTATCCAAGCGGAGCAGGGGCAATCATCTGCTAGTAGCATAAATCGCAATAAATCATGGAATAAATGAGGTTACAAATGATTACTTACTGTGATTTAAATCTATATTCCTCTCCAACCTCAGCAAAGCAATATCATGACTACTTGATAAATTATTCCATTTTTCATGTATAATTATTTTTTCAATACCCAAATCCTGAAACAAATTTAGTTACTTTAAATGCAGAATAAACATATCACTACATAGTATAAAGCAAAGTCGCTTTCTGCGTCCCTATGTCCCTTTGTATGCTTAAATCTTTAAAACTACGCAACATATTTAGAAGCGGTTTTGTTTAAAGCCGGGTATCCACTTAGGTTCGCCGTGGATTGCGAACAATGTGTGCTCCGCGAACGTGAACGTGTATAGTGTACACACTTAGGCTGCAACATCAGTGCTCCTGTCGGAGCGCTAAATTCCGCGCTCCAGTAGACACACGACAAACGGTCGGTGCAAACATGCCGCCTCCAGAATTAGTAGGAAGTGCAGCTTATATTTTGATACATTATATTGTGATGGAATACAAACAACCTCCTCAATTTTGGCAAGGTAATATGAATAAGGGACGAAGAAATAATGAAATAATGCATATATTCATCATTTCATCGGACCACTCCATGTTCGCGAACTTAACAAACACACGCTCGCGTCCACGAACAAACTGCGCTCCCCTTTGAGTTCGCGCAAAAAACCGCTTCCGGAGCGCTCCGCCGTGCTCCGATCGTGCTCCAGTCGCGCTCCGCGATCACGACGTATCCATTATGTTTGGTTTGCGGAGCGGGCGCGTTCGCAAACCACGGCGAACCTAAGTGGATACCCGGCTTTAAGATAGAGTGATTCAAGAGGAAGGATTTAATATATAATTTATTATGTTTTAAACGAAGCGGGCGAAGCCGCGGGCGGTAAGCTAGTTATAAATAATTTTGAGTTAGATGTAACGACAAAATACTATGTTAATTCTATTTCACAGATAGGAACATGCAGTTATGTTAAAGAATAAACATAATTTTTTTTTCACAAAAAAAATACCAAGGGGACAAAAAAAATTACTCCGAAAATTACTTACTTCAACATGGCTCTCGCAAAACCGTGGCTTTACACCTTGACAGTCCTCCTTGGTACTAATGTCATGATCACCAACCCGGACCCCCTTTATGTTCTTTTTGGCCGCGCAATGTGCAGCAGTGAGAATATATCTTGAATTAATTATGCTTCCAGCACACATAAAGTATTGTTCATCACCTGAAAGATAAGAGAAAATAATATAAGATAGGGAATGTTTTATATGATGGCTCTTCTTACATCTGCAGGTTTAACAACATGAAACAATATCCCTACATAGCATAAAACCAAATCACTCCTAGCTGTCTGTTCCCATATTCTGTTCCTATGTAAAGATCTAATGTTTAAAACTATGCGACGGATTATGAGACGTTATTTTTTCAAGATAGTGCGGTTCTCAAGGAAGGTTTTAGTATATAATTTGTAAAATTTAAGACATATCGCAATATAATACCGGCTATTCACGTACCTGCCGCAGGGGCGATATTGGTTAAATCTCGGTTGGATCAATTTCAGTTGTTCTATCGATTTCCCCTGCTTGCCTATACGCATCAAAATTAAGGAGTCAATTCAGGGTCCAATTCCAATATTGCCCCTGCTGCAGGTACGTGAGTAGCCGGTCTAAGTCTCGGGCGGAAAGCCAGTAAATTATAAAACCCTGTCTTACGTCGTTTATAAGAGATCAGAGCCATCCAGGGGAACTCGTACAGGCCAGCCACATCACCACGAATGATACGGGAACCATCGATGTCACCGCAGGAAGCTGGTAGTAACTTTAATTGTGGATTATCGACTTGCTTCTCATTCTGGAAACCGGACATTCCACTTCTGTCGTCTATACCTGATAAGGTAAAATGAGAGCAACACACCTGTTGAATTAATTTTGATTGTTATAATACAATAGTATAGGTACATATTATAATGCCTAGTTGAACAAACTCCCAACAACAACTAATATAGCTTTCCAAAAATTAGGCACTAGATATTAAAAAATTCTCAGTAAGGGCTTCACTTACAGATAATTAATTAATCTAACCAATCAGTCAAAACTGTTTACCTTTTTAATAAAAGATGAAGGATGTTTTTAATTTTTATGATGCAAATTTTATTATCTGATATAATTACGAGACATAATATGTTATGTTATAATAATATTATGTAAGTACTTAGAAAAAATAAAAAGGTTGAATAAAAGTTGAATAACCTTAGCTACTCTTTCTAATTGAATGTATTCAACACCACAAAATGCTTCTATGAACATCGTCGCAGTTTTCGAACTTTGGTGGTAAAATGCTAATTGTTTTGCCCCTTCACATGACGTGTAAGCCATACAGTCACTGCATGTCTCTGGAAAAAAAAATAATAGTGTAAAAAAAACTAAAAAACACGCTTTTTATAGAAAACCGAACTAAAAAATAGAAAATTTTATCAAATTAGTGTATTGTCATCGGTCCTCAATAGATCTACAAAGTTTGAACGAAATCTGGCCGTTTAAAGTGGGTCAAAATCGCGCCCAAAGAAGTCGGTTACAAACATACAAACATACAGGTGAAGCTAATATAAAGCGTGTAAAAATACATGTAAAAATACTGGAGTTCGGAAAATTCTTGCGTTATCATAAGTTCACGTTATTGCATGTTGTTTCAATATTTTCAAGTTTTGTTAAGACTAGACAAGACTATAATATTATATTACATCTTTTACCAAGGTTTGATTAATCCATTATACGGAGAGTCATAGATTTGGCTACAGAGAAAAATCGAACTTTCACACGCTGATTACGTAAATAGTAGGTATTTATGAAATCGTTGATGCATTTATATGTTTTGAGAAATTCTTAAAACTCTATTTGTACACCCCTGACTGATAACGTGCCGACTTTTGTCATTCGCACGCGAATAAATTCATAATCTGAATTATCACGATATTTCTGTTTTTAAATTATGTATTTTACTTATTAATCAGGGCTAATTTATAAATTATTTATATAGATATTCATAATATCCATCAATAATAAATATAAATATACCATCTACCTACCGATAAATCTATACAAAAGTATAAAGCTGAAGAGTTTGTTTGTTTGAACGCGCTAATCTTCGATAATCTTCAATCTTCGAATCTTCGATTTGAAAAATTATTTCGGTGTTAGATAGCCCATTTATCGAGGAAGGCTATAAGATATATATATATCCAACCAAAAACATAAATGTAAAAATTGGAGCCGAGTTCAATCGTTGACTTAATTTGCCAAAAAAAGAAATGAGATCTAAATGTGTGCCAAGTTCTGTAGACAGTCCAGAAATTTATTTACAAAGATGTATTAAGTTCGTAGGTGAACTGAAAACTCAATTGTTTTATTTTCCCTTAGAGAACAACGTTTATTCCAAAATATGACTTTTTTAATTTCAATAATATAATTATTTTCACAAAGCAAACAACTAATGACCTATTGAACCCCATAATTTGATGAGGCTAGTTTTACATACTGTTTATATTTTGTGAGGTTCTAAAAACTAGCCAATTTTTTCCTTTGTACACACACTATTACCTAGTTGATTACAAAATTTGAACTTTCTAGGTCATATGGAAGTGGGTTAGGTTTTGTATACATATATCTATGAGTCAGTCAGTCTTAAAAATTGCGATTTTTGGATATTAATATCTACGCAACTGTTTAATCTGTATTTATGAAATTTAAGGTTCTTGTTTATCTTGGGGTAAATTTGGTTTGTTTAAGTTAATTAGTTTTCGAGTTATAAGGGAGTGAAAAGTGGCTCCAAATGGTTCGTGTAAAAATACACACGGCTGCTGCTCGCCAGTTCTCTTCGCTTGAACTCGGCTTGACACGCTGCCGCGTGTCTAGATAATCACGCTAAGACCAACAGGAGCGGAGCAATGCGGGTGAAACCGCGGGACACAGCTAGTTAATAATATGTGTGTAGCACACATACATACATATATAGTGATATGTGTGAATGGAGTTGAAATGGAATTTATTTCAAGTCAATTAACATGTTTTAGCTTTGTTAATGCTTACTTACTCATTGATAATGTTATATCAGCCGCATTTAAAAATACCGCCAGAATAAGAATTCCGAGCATTTTTAATAAATAATTTATTTTGTACACAGAAACACATTCACACCACTTGAACTCTGAGGTCTTACTACCGGGCGTGTACGGATTGAGGAAAATTATAATAAACTTGTTCTATGGCTTATTTTACTGTTTATATACATAAAGCTTCGAAGTATATTAATTGTATTCTTAAGGAGTTAGGGCGACAAATACATAAGTGTGACATCGGCATACTTAAAAGTAACTAATATTTTAGATGACGTCTTGTATTCTCTTGAATTCCCCTAGCTAAAAGCTCATATACTGCCGTCGAAAGAAAAAGGGGCACAACTAACATTTTTTGAAAAATTGAGTTATATACATATTTGGAATCAGGAAAAAAAGGCGCATCTGCTCAATTTTTTGTAGAATTTTATCTCCAAGGAATCCGGAGATAAAAAGGCACAAATGACACAAATATTTTCGTTTTATGTAATTAAAAGGTGTTAAAAGGCACATTTACTTTCCATTACAATGAAAAGGCACATATTATACGTAGATGTGACTTTACTTCATACAGATTTTTACTAAAAACTACTTCAAAAGGCACATCTACAACATAACACAAAGAAAAGGCTCAAATGCCAGATGTGTGGCCAGATGTGCCCTGTCTCCTTAATAAAAGATCCTTGCATGTTTCAATTAATTAACGTATAAAAGGCACAAATAACGAGTTGTGCCTTTTCTTTTAACTATTTGCGATTAGGGGTGAGGAAAGGAGGGCAGGGTTCGGTCGAAACGCGCCAGTTGTGCCCACAGTCAATTATGATTTTCTTTGTGGTATGTGGTATTAACGCGGTTCTACGCTATGAAGCAGAATATGGTAAAAACTATAAACCCAATTATCTCAGTTTTTCACCAAAATGCTAGCCTAGCTAGCCTTTTCTTTCGACGGCAGTATAGTTCTTCGAAGTTTCACGTTTTTTCCAGTCTTAAAACTTCTTTCGGATATGAAGGTTCACGTTTTTTCCAGTCTTAAAACTTCTTTCGGATATGAAGGCCAAGTCAGTCTGGTTGTTTTAATTTTATCTATAAACTAGCTGTGCCCCGCGGTTTTGCCCTCATAGCTTGACTTGCATTGGTCTTAACGTGGGGATATATAGCCTTCTCCGATAAATGGGCTATCTAACACTGAAATAATTTGTCAAATCGAACCAGTAGTTCTTGAGATTAGCGCGTTCCAACAAACAAACAAACAAACTCTTCAGCTCTATAATAGCTGTGTTTTACCTGAAAATAAAACACATATTAAATACTTACCTATATTTGAAGCTTACTTCATTGAGAAGGCACCTAGCTTTTTCCGCCTATTCTTCCCTCTCTTTCTGTTGTATGTATGCTATCTCTCTCGCACACCTCTCCACCAGGTGGCGGGGCGCACGATTATGTCGGGCGCTGGATGTTTTTCATTGAGTCGAAATCCACAACAGGTGGACGTTAAGTGTAAGCTTCAAATATAGGTAAGTATTTAATATGTGTTTTATTTTCAGGTAAAACACAGCTATTAAACACTTGACCGTAATTTGAAGCTTACTTCATTGAGACCTGCTTGTTACCCACCTGGTGTACAATATATGGACGCCAATGTGAATTTGAATACATAAGTAATTACTTATTTCTTTATTTGAAAGAGTAAGGTGTGCAGATAGTATACCTACCAATAAATCACACAAATTTTTATATTATATAATATATTAACAATCCCAGATGAAAAGTTAATCAAATAAGAACCAAAAAGTTAATCATAATGATTAAAAGTATTAGAACTTATGAGATTGGTTCAAGCGTACCTTAGTTAACCTTTTGGGCTTGAAAAGTTAAAGTTACTACAATTTTCACTATCTTTAGCGTAAATCTGCGAAAGCGCCAGTAACGACTTTCAATTACGCATTTAGATGTTACTTACAAAATGAAGCAACAGCTGATCCCGACGAGGCAATAATACCTCAAACTCAAACCTTTATTTATTCAATTAGAACTCTGTAGAAGCACAATTGAATCATCTTAACATAGAATTACCACCTGTCTCAACTCACACAGTTTTAACCCAACCTGCTACAAGCGGACAAGAAGAGAACTTGGTCCTTACTTTTGGAGTCAGAAATAAATTTAAAAGGTCACCCCTTGAATAAGGCAATAAAATATCAAAACAGGTAAACGGTTTTAATTATAATACAGATTTTTAACATCCAACCAAACCGTGCGGTATCTATTAATGTTTAGAGCCAACGCCACCAATCATAATCTAAACATGGCTAGTACTTTCAGTACAATGCATGAATTATTTATTTAAAACTGATAGGTCATAAACTCTGTACTGGAAACAACAAAACTGCAATTACTACAGCCAAGTACGTTACTTTTAATCAATTCGGTTTTAAGATATATGATTTACATCAGAACTTATATACCGAAAGCCTCGGGACTACATAACGTGACTTATCTTCTTATACTTATATAAAAATGAATCGCAAAATGTGTTGGTAAGCGCATAACTCGAGAACGGCTGAACCGATTTCGATAATTCTTTTTATATTCCTTGAAGTACAAGGATGGTTTTTATGTAGAGAAAACGTAAGTACCACGAGCGAAGCCGGGGCGGACCGCTAGTTTATAATAATAGTGTTTGTGCACAACACTAGGCAGTCAACAGCTATATGAACGTCAGATAGGAAAAGAGCCAAATTTATCCAGTCAGTAACAAAGGATTTTAACTATAGTTACTTTATTCTAATTTAACCAACTACTACTAGCTACTCCGTATGTCTTTTGGATAGACGGAGGCAAATAGGATTTTTATTCCAACTATATCATTTGATATTTTGAAAATGTACTCCACATTTTCATACCGTCAGAGTCATTTTGCAGATTATAGTGGTGCAGCACTGAACACTGTCTATTAGGTGGCTGATGCTGCTGACCGGGCCTTCAGTTCCGCTTTCCAGAATACCTTCACCCTTCTAGGTGTTACTACTACTGAAATAGCGGTACTCTATCGCGTCGTTCAGGTCTCTAACTGACTAGGATTTCTCATATTATCGTAACAACCCTTGCTCGTTCTAACGAGGATAAATTATCGCCAAGGAATTCTGCTGCAGGATAATGGCAAGAGAGATTATAAGCTTAACTATGCATTATTATGTTAAGGAATATGGTGGGTTTTGAATACTATCGTCGTCTGAAAGTATCTCCTTTCGATTAACTGCATTAAGGATGCAGATTTGATCCCATCTTTGTTCCGTAGGAATGCTACGACAGTCTAAACGTTACACTGAACAAAGAAAATTGCCCTGAATATTGTCGGTTGTTCCAACATCCGTAATATGGCTAGCCTAAGGTTAGTTATCCCTTGATTGTAACTGCTACCAATGGAGGCATTGCTCTTGTGTTGTCCACAGTTGTGCGAGTGCAAAAATGAAGAACTGAGCTCGTGGGGAGCTATGTCGAATGAATCTGTGTTAAGATTATGACAGTATAGGACAGTTAGCTGTGGATGCGAAGACAGGACATTACTTTATTCATCCGTAAACACGCGAGGCAGCCACGGACAGCGATAAAGCAAGAACTAAACTAGCAAAGTTTAGTTCGCTTACCAGACTTTGTCATGTTTTAAATGCAGTATATCCTCTGAATAGCATTGCATTTATGACTATTGATAAACTTAATTCACCCGTAAACACGAGAAGCAGGCACGGATAGCGATATAGCAAGAACTAAACCAGCAAAGTTTAGTTCGCTTACCAGACTTATATTTTAAAAGCCGTATAGCCTGTACATTTCATTTATTGCCCCCCCCCCCCCCTCAAAGCAAAGAAATGAGAAGTCATTTGGCAGAGCTTTCTCGTTAAGGGTAGGGGTTCCAAGTAATATCTAATAATAAGAGGCTTTTGTTTGGAAAGATTGACTTTCCGTTATTTATCCTCTATCCTATGTAACTCAACAGTCAGTATTCTCAGCATTCGTTGAGTACTTAAACGTTTTACGTTAATAGTTGTATATAACTTTATTATACAATATAATAATCCTGGTGGGATGACAAAAAACTTGTCTAACAAACGATTATCCTATTCCCTTAGCGATTTATTGTTTGAGCCCCGAAGAAAAATCTCATGGGTGCAATAATGAGGTCAAATGGGTTGAAAAACGAGTCAAATAAATTGCCTACAAGACCGGGCAACTAAAATAGGCCTATGAGAGGTCAACTATACGTAATCAATCGTCATTTGTTACATTCAATCGCTTTGCGATTAAAAAATCTCTTCCGATGTTTGTATATGAAAATTGGTCGGCTAGTGCCATTTAATTACGATACCAAACATACCGTTGACACAAGGCTTGGTGACAATCCTCGAAACCACCGCCACAAATCATCTGCGAGAAGATATTTGATCCGACTCGCCTTCCTTTGTTGTGATTAGGCTTTGCATTGGTAAATACAATTTGTTCAATTCCAATTTCCATAATTGGTAAACCAATGGTGGTTTCCTGATTCCTGAAGCGTAAACTTTTAGGATACGAAGTATCAATTTCATGCGCCCATTATTTGACGTATCTAACCTTTATTGTATTTGTGTAATAATGTCCTATAATATTTATTTATTTTATTTATTTTATTTATTTATTAGGTCATTTACTATACTGCCCACTGTGAAGTAGATTTCAAAACCTTTTTCTACCTACCTTAGAAGAGTGAAGATCCGATACGGTTATATCCAAAACTTCTTTCGTGGGTCCTCGTTGACAAAAGCAAATATCTATGATCATTTTAATGATCAATCCTTTGTATATTTGCACCAATCGCCATTAAAGCCCCGCGAGGGCTGATATATATTTGCACCATTTCCCCGTGGGGACGGTTGTTATCAAAGCCCCGCGAAGGCTGATATATATTTGCACCATGTCTCCGTGAGGTACTGTTGTAATCAAAGCCCCGCGAGGGCTGATATATATTTGCACCATTTCTCCATGAGGGACGGTTGTAATCAAAGCCCCGCGAGGGCTGATATATATTCGCACCATCTTTTCCGTGAGGGACGATTGTAATCAAAGCCCAGCGAGGGCCGATATATATTGGCACCATTTCCCTGCGAGCGACAGCTGCGCGAGGGATGTTTGTAACTAGAAATAAGTAGGGCCTGCCAAAAAATGCTTAAGAGACACCCTGCGAGGGTGAATTTGACCTGGCTAATCCCTGCGAGGAGTAGTGGCCACATTTATGTATTCTGCTTCGAGCAAGCATACACCTTAATACACCTTAGTGCTAATATAAAAATAGCAGTAAATAATCATTTAAATAATATAGCAATTAACAAGGTCCTTTAACTTATTTTCCAATGTTAGCGACATTTAATAAATTCATAATTCAAATCAATTCACTAAATTTTAAAATGAACTTCGATTCATATTTATTTTTGTTCATGCAATCGATGTAACATTTAGTTGCTTTATATCCGTTAACATTCCTTACGAACGCAACCATACCGTCGTAGGACGTTATATTTAATTGCACAAAATAATCTCCACTCACCCGCAATTTTTTACTTTTTGTCAAGGTGTACAAGTTTATAATATTATTCTAAAACGTTAGAAGTGAATTGTAAATCCTTTGAAATAAGTGTATCTAAATCTAATTTATATTAAGATATCTCGATAATTATTATACGATAACCCTTTCAGCACAAGTTCAGTAAACCAAAGAATTTAATTGTAAAATTTTTGGTACTTACTCGTTTTAACAAAAAAGTTGCATCATTTGAACATAGGAAACGTTATTTTCAATCAAATTAGCCGTGTGTAATATGTCTATTTTCACATAAAAACGGATCAGAATAATACTCATAAAAGGACACGTATAGACTACGGATAGTTTTGAATGTGTGGAACATTCATGGTACGTATCTACTATACATGAGCGAATTCCATCATTATTCAGTTGAGCGGTAACTCCCGTACGATTTATAAAATAATATCACAACGTGTTCTGACATGTCGTGACTTCTTGGAGCTGACTCATCTCGTTCGATAATTTTTAGTAATAAACTATGATAGGAATTCCGAACCGTTCCTAGCGATAACGACAATGTAATAAAGTCGTAGCAATGGATTGTATGCCTGTAAAGCTTTGAGTTGGCTCATATCCATACTAAGTATTAATTGTAATTTTTCCACGAAAAATTCACTTGTACCCTTGTAATAAAAACACATTATTAAAAATGAAATAAAATATTAAAAATATCTATATACAAGAGAGGGTATTTGATATATTATCTAGTAATATCAAATAATCACAAAAGTAATATTAACGATTCGAGTAAAGCCGAACGGTAACACCGTTAAAATAGCTTTACTCACAGTATTAAAAATTCAAATATTAATTAGTACATATTGCATAATGAAATATTTCAAAAGAAAAGTTACTATTTCAAGTAAAATGTAACGGTTGTATCGTTAATTTTAAATATCTTTATTCATGCTATTAAGTATTTAAGCATATTGAAAAATAAACTATTGCTGAAGGATTCATTAAAAACCTCAGCATTTTAAATAAAGTCCAACGATTATACCGTTGACTTTAAAGATTTTTACTCATTTTTAAGTAAAATATTATTAGAATAGATGTAAAAATAACTCACTGTACCGATCCGACGGGATACACTTTTTAACACTTTTAGCACTTGCTTTAAGCAATACTTAATACTTAATAGCACCAAGGTTGTAGTCTTGTAGACAACCTTCTCGCGGCGGAAGCTAGACGCCAATGAAAAACATCCAGCGCCCGACATAATCGTGCGCCCCGCTACCTGGTGGAGAGGTGTGCGAGAGAGATAGCATACATACAACAGAAAGAGAGGGAAGAATAGGCGGAAAAAGCTAGGTGCCTTCTCAATGAAGTAAGCTTCAAATTACGGTCAAGTGTTTAATATTAGTATAGATTAATATTATAATAATATGTATAGTATAGATTTATAACTTTGTAAACATTTTAATCTCATATAAACAGCTGAACTTTGACATATTATACTCATATCTATAACGGATTTATATCTATGTAATTTTAATTGTTTCCCGGTGTATTATGTCATGTTTTGCTACTTCTATGTGTGGAAGACTAGGATTTGGATCGAACACTAAAGATGATTAAAAGTTGAAGAAGTAACCAAAAACTATAAATTGCTATCGATATCGATAAAAAATTCTACCGAGTAGACTATAACCTCTCAAAACTTATAGAAATATATATGATACACCGCTAAATATATTGAAACCATAGCCAGGCAATGTAAGTCGATGATTCATAATAAATATTTTACTTACATTAGTGACCAATTCTGAAGTTGGTTATTCCTTTTTAGAGGCGGTTTAATCAAGTTTTTAATACAAAAAATCCTTCGAAAGGGATGTGTGGCATTTTAATGGAATAATTCTAGAATTTAACAGTTTTCTCATAAAAAAATTAACATGTTTTTAATATCGTTTGTGCCTGCTTTACAATCAATTATAAATGTGTAACGAACCAGATAAAATAACTATATTACATCATTGTTTATAATATGTAACTTGTGAGTATGCTGTAGATAATTCGTGCATAAATTATTATTGATAAACGTTTCTCACTCACGGCAAAAAAGTTATGTCATTCATTTAAACATTTGCGAAATAAAAAATGAATCATCAAAATCGGTTCACCGAGTCGTAAGTTCTGAAGCATCCACAGTCGCATTGAGAAGCACCTTCTCTTTTAGAGCTCGTTGAAAATGCTTTCAGAAAAAACGTAAATTTTTCCGTAAAATATATGATTATTAATATATAATTGTGTATCAGCTTGGATTAAACCGTTAAACATATAATTTCATTAAACGGAAGGAAAATATAAAAATGTTTATAAAAATCTTATTTTTTCTAGGAATTATATTAATTTCCTTTTATGTGCGTAAATGAGAATGATCAATTTGATGTATACTATTGTGATCTATGATCTTAGAAATATGTGCGATTTTTATTAATGTTTCTAATTGTATTGTCTTGATTTGAATTGTATTGCTTGTGTTTATTGTATATTGTGAAGTCAAATAAATGTTCTTTCTTTATTTCCAATGGCTTTTAAAAAGGACTTGATTTTCTCGTATAGCAGCTAGAGATACAAAGCTACGTTTAGTTCATTTTTATAAGAATTTTATTTTGGGCAAAGATATTTTTTTATTTTGAAGGCTGTTTCGTTTTCTGCTACGAACTTTATGCTACGAAGACAAAATCTAATGTGCCGCGAAGCTCCTAATAGCTCCCAAAATATGTTCCTTCATTATATTATAGCATTTCTCTTCATTACCTACGTAAGTATAGGTACTACTACATTCGCGCTATGAGTTATATTTTCTTAGGAGTGTTCTCATGGTAATGTGAGCTTATGTATGATTATGTGTATATAATATTACGTATTTACGGTACTGATTACGTATTTTTACGTGTGGTACATATTATAATGGTATAATTTTTTATCACTAAAATTAATAAATTAAACACAAATAATATTCAAAAATAAAACACTGTCATGTACCTACTTAGTATCTTTATTGAATAAATATACGTATTGAAAGTAGTTCTTATTTTATATATTGCTTTATATAATAACTCAGGCTTCCTGTTCGATACTGCTGGCGCTTTCTATAAAATCATATTTCCATGGTTTCTTTATACTTGAATTGTATCCAAAATCCAGCCAACCATTTTGGTGACGTCCACAAATATCTCTGGTGCGTTTCCAATGCATTCTTTAGTACCGTGTGAGTATATTCCGTATAAAATGTATCGGTTTACTCGGTTGTATTTACGGATTATCATAAAGGGATCACCCGCTATGGTGTTGCATAAACTATTCGGGTCTGTGATCACACAAAACGTGTTTTCCATCGATGTCACGTTTACTTTCAGCCTAAAAAGATAGAAATTTGAGGTTGTATATTTTACCTTTTACGATATTAATTATTATATTATGAGGTAATTAAAAAGATTCCACTAAACTAGTTAACACTTATTTAATTATTTAATTCTATACAGATGAACATTTTTTCAACATTTATTTGGTTGGATTAGGTATAACATTATTTTATGTCTAGAAGTTTAACCAATATTACGGTATCAATAAATACGTCATAGTTTAAATTACTTTGAAATAAAAACTCTTTCTAAAATTAATATTAGATAATAATATAAAGGTAAGCTGTACAAACCTAGAGAGAAGGGATATGCACAAAGCCTCAGGCTTAATTTCGTGTTGAAATTTTTGAAGTTGTCCATAATTTCTTTGCTCATATATACCATTATGGGACCATCCTACTACTGTTCCTGTTTCATTGACTGAACTCAGGTTTGCGTGTATCGGAAGGCATATTGGGGCAACATTTCCTGCAAGATAAGTTATTAAAATTATTATTCAGTGTATGCTTAGACCCAAGCCTTGACGTCATTATTTTTTTTAGATTCCTCAGATCGTGGGCTATATATACCCCATGTATAATAATTTTGATTTTTTAAAGTTCCGTTGTGTAAAACAATCCTGGAAAGTAGCCTATGTCACTCTCACCTAACCTAACAATCTTGAGACATAAAAATCATACTATAAACTATATAGCTTCATATCGACATATCGAAAAACAAATGCACACACTTTTGCTGTGATTTCGCTTTGTTTTCCTCCATTTCAAACAATTGTCACTCATCGATTAACTAATTATTATATTTGATTGACTCATCTTGTATTCATAGAAGTCGAGTTACGGTATTCATGGGATTAAGCATGGGATTAAGAAAAACCCCATTATTACATTATTACATAAATATTATACTTGTACTTACTAAACGAAAAGTCTATTGGTTCCCGAAGTTGAAGGAGTGCTAAATTGTTTCGAATTTCCGGTATACTTCCAACATATTTTGGATGCTTTATTATTTCACTAATGAAAATATTCTGTAAAAATAAATTGTCACTGTTAGTGCTTACAACTTAGTATTATACGAACAAGCTTTATTACATTATTTATTAACAAAACTTCAAGATTATGTGTAATATACACATTTATAATTAAAAATTAAATTTGTATATTAATACTTAAATATTTTATTAAGCTATTGCATAGCTTCTATGGCGGGCCTTGAGCGCGGGGACCGAATCCAGAAATTTAGTAACGAATAACCTCACGCTCCCCACTCCGACGGGCGCGGAGGTGTGGCTTGAAGGTATAGCATAGCATGCAATAGCTTTACCGCGGCAGTCCCCGAGTGCCACACGTCTTTTTTTGTATATAAAGTAAACCCCAAACCTGTGTATGATCTTCACAAACTTCCGAATTATCTGGCATGCAGTCAATCGGAGTGTTAGGATTGTAGTCGCCCACTCTAACGAAAGTGACGGAAGCGTCGGCGCATGATGCCGTCGTCAGTATATAATAAGAGGATATTATGACCCCATCGCAAACGAATTTTTCGCCAAATTCTGCAGAAAATTAAAACAAAAATTCTATGAAAACACGCGCTCGCCGCACGGGACAACAACAGTAGGTAAACATTGTCATTACAACTTTTGGTCTTTTTTTTCGTCTAGCTCCCTTTCGCAACGCGCAATAAGAAACTTCGTTTCAAAATCTGGTCAGTTTATTGGTGCGCATAGCACTGAATGATACAAACTGACGGTCGGGCAATGCGTATCGTCAGGGCCGATGGTACGCACTGACGGTCGATGAAGCTCTGTAAACGATCTAAAGTTTGTGCATTTGTTGCTGCTAGTCTCAATTAAGTATTTAGAATTTTCTGAACTCCTAAACGTTTAATAATACCTTTTTACCTAAATTAGAAAAAATAGGCTATAATAATTAGTAAAAACTTACGATATTCAGTTCCTATGAGAGCTATCCACGGAAATTCATATAGTTTTGCACTCGGCGAGTTATTGGGAGTCACATTTATGATTCCGCAGCTATTCGGCAGAAGGTAAAAATTTCGATGTTCCGTGAAATCCTCATTTGGCGGTCTGACAAAATCTGAACAACATACCTATATAAACAGGGTGTTGTTATAAAACAGTATAAATTATAATATGGTTAATTATTGACGATTAAATTTTTAAAGATGACTTTTACCTTCACTACATAGTATAAAACAAAGTCGCTGACGCTGTCTGTTCGTCTCTATGTGCGCTTAAATCTTTAAAACTACACAATGGATTTTTATGCGGCTTTTCTAATATAAATCATACATCTTTTTTTTTAGCATTTAACAAATTAAAGTTACCCCAGGCTCCCAAAATAGTTATAACTGTTTTTCAGGACTATGTGTCTTCCTTTATACCATGTAAATGGATAGAGTGATTTTCAAGGAAGGTTTTAGTATATTACTTATAATATTTTATTAGATTTTAGATAAAGCAGGTGAAGCCGCGGGCGGAAAGCTATTCGTTATTAAACTTGAATATTCTCCTAATGTCTCGGTTGTTTCGATAAAATGATTTGTGACTAATAATAAAAAATTTCAAAATACACAATAATTGGAGGACTGACTTGAAATGTTATACAGATTTTTGGTTAATCTTACTAATATAAATTCTATTTATAATACATGATGAGACATGGCATTAAACAATTTCAAACTTAAAGACTGAAAGCTCACCTTAAGAATCCTATTTCCGTTTACGTACTTTACTCCACAAAACTGATTTTGGAAGCCTTGCTTAGTGTCACTATCAGCATCTTCTGATAATACTTCAAGGGCCCCTGGGCATATCGTGAATTCCATGCAGTCACTACATACCTCTGTAATATTATATGAACTTTACTATCTTTACTTCCTTATTAATATTTTAAATGCGTGCGTTTTATTGTTTATTTGTTAGTTTTTTATCTTTCTTTCACTTCATAGACAGCGATTTTATTTTATATTTATTTTTATACTAGCGACCCGCCCCGGCTTCGCACGGGTGCAATGCTGATACTAAATACACTACAGAAAAACTGTAAACGTTGTACATAATATAAAAACATAGCGACCCGCACCGGACGGCCGCGGTACCGCCGCAAACGCTACGTCCCGCAATTTTTAAATCTGTAATATCTTCGAAAATATTCACTTAAATCATACGGTGTAAAGGGCCATATAGATCTATATTAAATGAACAATGTATTCAAGGTATTTAATTGGTTAAGGATTAATGCTGTATAGGTTAAAATCGCTTCGAAAATTAGCCATTATTTGTCGTAAAAAGTAAATGACAAAAAAAAGTTATTGTGGGTTATCCATAAGAGATAGACATATACCATCGCGGACTTTTCTGTAGACCTTTTCAATGTGTATAATACTTAGTAAATTATTTTGATAAAACTCGTAGGGTTCAGCCTGCGTTTGCAATGTACGCGGAAAAAATGTAATTTTTTACGACATCACATTGAAAACCTCGAAAAAAAACAGTACTTCTCCACTATTTAATGGATGTCATTATACATATAAACCTTCCTCTTGAATCACTCTATCTATTAAAAAAAACCGCATCAAAATCCGTTGCGTAGTTTCAAAGATTTAAGCGTACAAAGGGACATAGGGACATAGGGACAGACAAAGCGACTTTGTTTTATACTATGTAGTGAACTATCACTATTATTCTCACGAATACAACCTTTTACTATAAATAAATAAATTAATTAATTAACCGTTTATTTCACATCATAATATATTAGTGACTCTATAGTATATAGTCTTTCGGCAGTTTTGTCTATAAAGTTTTTCGGGACTTTCAAAAATGGCTGTTTGAATGAATGAATTAATATAGATTTAGGTATGATCTTTTCGAATTTCCATTTTGTCACTTCTTTTACGTGTCGCCGGTCACTAAGTTACTAGTATTTATTTTTCAAGTAGTAGAACATTAATGTATGTGCGGGTTAGGGTGGTTTACTATTTTCTCTACCCTTTGGTAGTGCTAGCATAATAAAATGGTTGAAAGTATCACGGTATAGTAGGGTGGTGAGCAAACGACAACTGACTGCAGGCTTCTGCTGCAGATGATATTATGTACTGTTATAAACACGTTGACATCATTTCTTTGAAAAAGTTTTAATTTACTGGCGTATTTTTTAAAATATGCTCAAAGAGATTTGGAGTAAAATTATGTAACATATTGTGCATAAGTTCCTGTTATGCTGTTTATTTTTTTATATGTTTGTTCGTTCAATCGTGACTCCTAAAAGAACGAATAAAATGTTCACGCAATAGTACCTATCAAACTCGTATTCTGTAGATAGTTTTAAATTTTAATAACTGATTAGAAGCATGTGTAATATAAACAATTTTGTTGTCAATACATTTTTTTTTATTATACTATATCACTACATAGTATAAAACAAAGTCGCTTTTTCTGTCCCTATCTCCCTTTGTATGCTTAAATCTTTAAAACTACGGAATGGATTTTGATGCGGTTTTTTTTAATACATAGAGTGATTCAATAGGAAGGTTTTAGTGTATAATTTATTAGGTTTGAGACAAAGCGGGCGAAGCCGCGGGCGGTAAGCTAGTTGTGAATATAAAACGTTTTTGTTTTCATTAATATAATAATATGTATTTATATTTATAAGATAAAATTTGACAAGATAATAACATGCAACTTTTAGTTAAACACGCATATTTAATCTATACAAATATTATAAAGAGGAAAGGTTTGATTTTTTGTTTGTTTGTTTGTTTGTATGAATTGAATAGGCTCCGAAACTACTTGGCAGATTTGAAAAATTCTTTCACTGTTGGAAAGCTACATCATTTCTGAGTGACATAGGCTAGGTTTTATCCCGGAAATCCCACGGGAACGGGAACTATGCGGGTTTTTTTTTGAAAACGCGGGCGAAGCCGCAGGCGGACAGCTAGTCTTACATAAATCAAAATATATACTCGTATGTATTAAAAGAATAGGGATACTGACTGCATTCAATTTTATCTCGTATCAGAAGTAATCCAATCACTATTAAAATGTGTATCATTTTATGTTTCCTTCATCACTAAAGAACTCAAAGATGTTAACAATTCATAATATTTTAATTCGGAACAGATTCTATGTAATTTCTGACCTTCAACACTGAGCGCTGGGTGGCGACTGATTAACATTATGTTATTAATAAACCGGAATATCTGATGTCTGTGCAGTCATTGCCATAGATTATACACATATATAGTCATTGCCACCGCTCTGACCGGTCATGAGCTGTCCAGTTAACGCAAACGTCGTACAATGAACGAATGTTCGCGCGAATGTATGGGAAAACATTTGCAAAATGTTGTCCTACATCTGCGAATGTGAGTTTCCGGTATTAAATCAACCAGATATATGTGAGACGTAAAGTATTCGTAGCTTTGTAGATAAAATTACATTGTTTATTTTAATAAAAAGATAAATATTATCGCGAGGTAACCGAGATATCTAAGAATTAAAAGTTCGTGCTTATTAATTCTTACTGTGCCCCTCAAATTCTTCTTGCTGTGTCCTTCTAGAGTAGGTATATTATGTCAAGTTTTCGTCATTTAAAACCATGCGGATCATATCAACTCTTAACATCAACGAGCGAAGCCGCGGTCGACAGCTAGTTTATAAAATTCGGCTCGCATATCTATATATATTATGTGAGAGATAAAGGTCATCAAGGATCACATTATTTCATCGGCAATGTGCGCGCCAAGTTATCTTGTGCGTTAATAATTTAATATAATAGCTTTTAATTAGTGTTTGAATACAAAATGCAATATATTGTGATATTTGGATTACTATTTACGTCAGCAATACATTGTAGTAAGTATTATTTTAAAGTTTAATGAAATATATTAAATACGATTAATCTTTAGATATCAAAGAAGGAGGAGGTTTCTCAATTCTTTAGATAACTTCGTCGTTATGAACAATATTTTGTATTTATTTTTGTTATTGTTGCGCCCAGATTTAGGCGACAGAATCTGGGCGCGCAGCAGTGCGTCTGCCAAGACGATCTTATTTTTGTCAATTTAATAGATTGATTTAAGTCTTAAAATATTGTAATTAGTTACTACCGGCTTATGATATTATTCTGTGATGTGCTATGAATGCGGCATGCGCCACCGCAGAGTAGCTGCGCGAGGGACATGCGCAGCTCGAGGCTCGCGCCTTGATTTATGTGATGTATCGATAGTAGGCTCCTCTCTACACATAACTATAAAACTTGTGACCATCCACATCACGAATCAATCACTTATCGTCTTAGTATCCGTTTCCATCAGTACTAAGCTATATGCATCAATGAATTTGATTGGTGGATGTCAAACGCATCCACAGAAACGTAGCACGTCACTCTCTGGTGGAAAAGCAACCTTAAGAATACTAAATTTACAATCAATTGTGCTATTTTGGTTGATATAATACGAGTATATTGTTTGTATTTCAGAGGTTTGCAATGATTGCAAACCGTACACCTCATGTCCAGCTTTTGACAATGTCGGCCTAGAATTTGATGATATAACAGAAACAGAATTCAAAGAAAAGTATTGTGGTGTGGAATATATTGACGGTAATAGGATACCAAAAGTAAGTCCTACTAATATAAATGAGAAAGTTTGTGAGGATGTGTATGTGTGTGTTTGTTACTCTTTCACGCAAATACTACTGAACCGATTAAAATGAAATTAAGCACACATACTTGGATTAACACATAGGATAGGTTTTATCCTGGAAATCCCACTGGAACGGGAACTATGCGGGTTTTTCTTTTAAACGCGGGCGAAGCCGCGGGCGGAAAGCTAGTAATTCATAAGAATATAATATGTATTCTGATAATACCACTGATGTCTGCTTGTTATATCACAGTGACATCTTTTTATTTAATTATAATATCTGCTCGTCTAAGCACTTACCTCTGAAACACGCTGGCAAATATACTCTGTCTTAATTTTTGTCTAGACACACGAAGAAATTCTCATCGAAAGACTAAGAAGCTTGTTCTAACGACCAGTTTTAATAATATACCTAAGTAATGCAACTTTTCAATTTAAATAATTTATTAAATAAATTTAAGAAAACCTCAATGTGATATCATTCTGTTAATAAGTTTCGTTAATAATAAATCTATTGTTATTTCGAGGTATGCTGTTCTGAAATAACCAGGAAACATTTAGACAGGCACCCCAACATAAATTTGTTGCCGACAAGCTGCGGTTATATAGACAACTACCAGACATCTAACCGTGTTGCGAATTTATATGAATTTCCATGGATAGCTATCTTGAATTGTAAGTTTGTATTTTTGTTCTTGTTTGAAATACTATAATCTATACTAATATTATAAAGCTGAAGAGAAAAATTCTTTCGGTGTTAGATAGCCCATTTATCGAGGAAGGCTAGGCTAGGTTATCATCACGCTAAGACCAACAGAAGCGGAGCACTGCGGGTAAAACCGCAGGGCACAGCTAGTAATTTATATGGATGCTTATGTATGCTGAAGAAGATTCAAATGAGTATTTGTTTAGCAGCATGTGCTGGTACCTATTACTGGCTACTGCGTGTTCCAGAGTTGTTAGTTAGTAGAAGTTGCTCAATGTTGCAATGTTATATATTGTTGAATATTAGAAGTTGCCAAAAATTCGTTTCCAGAATTAAATTCGATCGCTCTGGCGGGTCACGAGTGGCTGAGTTGGTTAGGCATCCGCCCCGGTTTGGCGCGAAAGGATGCGGGTTCGAGTCCCGCCTCGTGATCGATTTTTTTCTATTCTTTATAAATTTATTTTTAATATTACTTATATTGTTACGACTGAAGGACTGATGTATACGATCATGAATAAAAAAAAACTATTGATAAACAAATGATACCCACTGATTCGAATCTTTGTATGTTTCAGCTCCTACCACAAAACTGGAATGTGTCGCAATTATTATAAACAGTAAATACGTGTTAACTACCGCCTACTGCGCCAAAACATTTAGACCAAATACTGTACGTTTTGGGGATTATAATCCTAAGAACGAAATTGATTGTATGCCTGGTGCAAGTAACATTTGTGAAAATTTCATTCAGGTATTAAATATTAATCTATATGTTTTTCTGATAAGGACGATTAGTTACCATATGAGTGCACTACTGATTTGAGTTGTTTTGTATATTGTTGTAAAATATTTATTACAGAATCTTACAATCCAGGAATTAATTCCACACCCAGAACATGTATTAATATCAAATATTAAACATAATATCGCCCTAATTCGTGTTAACAATGAAATTGATTTTTCCCACAGTAAGTACAAAATTTAATTACAAAATTTCAAACAAGTATCTAGTACAGTTTTATATTATCTGTGCTTTTACAATAACCAGCTGAAGCCTGAAGTCTTGAAGAATCCTTTTGATTCGGAAATACGCATAATAAATATACAGGGTGTAATCGTTAAGTGTGCACAAGCGATTATTCCGTAACTATTGCAGATATCAAAAAACTTTAAACTGATATCGAAAGTACTTAACCTAATGAGTAAAATGGCCATAATAATTTTTTAAAAATAAAACGAGAAATAACCAAAAATGTTACATTAAACGCTCCCATACAATTTATTTCCCATACATTTTGTATTCATAGTAGATTTTCGAAGTGACGTCCTTATTGTGCATTACAATGAGGAGGTCTATTTACAGTTTCTAAATGAACTTCCCTCCAAATTTGCGAAGTAATTAAAGCAGAAAACCAAAAAAACAAAAAAAAAAGCTAAAATCTTTCATATTAAATGTATAGGTTGATCCAAAAGTAATGATAATTGGGTATTTCCTGTGCACATAAAAATATAAAATAAATGTTTTATGCTTGCTCATGTAATCACTAAGTTATCACAAAAAAATTATATCTACAGGCCACGTTTCCAAGTATTAACATTAATTTTAATGTGAACAGTGCGAGCCAGAATGTTTCCCGACGAAAAGAAGAAACAACGATTCGACATTTAGAGGGTGAATTTCTAAATTTTTAATGAGATCAGGATAATTTTTTGTCACGATTTGTGACCATGGGCGTTACCTGGGTTCACCATGTTTATGCTGAAACCAAGAAACAATCAATGGCCTGGATGCGAGCTTCCAAAGTGACGGTGAAGATTTTCAAAGTGAAAATTAGTGGGATAGATTAAAGCCGTAGTTTTTTGGGACGCTGAAGAAATGTGGAGTATTTTAAGAAGGTAGCCACTACTACACAGGGCTCTTACTACACAGACCAAATTAAAAGATTGCGGGTAGGTTAGTAAGAAAAAGAGACATGGCAAACTTCGGTCTTGAATGTTGGTTCACCAAGACAACGCACCAGATCACAAAGCGTCAGTTGCGATGGCTGCCAATCAAAAATCGGCATTGAAAATGCTTGAACACCCACCCTGTTTGTAAGATCTAGCTCCTAGTTAATTCTATCTCTTACCTCGGCACAAGAAACACCGTCGATACAAGAAATTTTAAGACGACAGCGAAGTGATGGCCGATTTTGAGGGGTTTTTGTAGATGAAGTCAAAGTTTCTTTTTCTAAGTTAAGGAAAAAAAATATCGAAGTATATTATCTAGTTAGAAGACTATCTAGAGAAATACATAATTATTTTAACTGTAATGACCTTGTTTAATATTGATTATCATTACTTTTGGATCAACCCATGTACATGGGATATTCATATCTCATACTAAATGTATGGGAGGGTTTAAAGTTAATTTTTTAGATATTTCTCGTATTATTTTTAAAAATTTATTATGGCCATTTTACTCATTAGGTTAAGTACTTTCGATATCAGTTTAAAGTTTTTTGATATCTGTAATAGTTACGGAATAATCGCCTGTGCACACTTAACGATTACACCCTGTATAGAGAAGTGATCTCTCAATTACACTTATTTTGTTATTCATTTAAGTATGCTTAAAAACGATGAAACGGCATCCATATTTTTTTAAAAGATTTTATATAGTTAGATAGAACCTCTGTTCTCGTCTATAAAATCAGGTAGAGCAGGGATTAACTCACTTTAATATCGAGATTTAAAACACCATAAGTAAATTCGATAAGAATTTCATGTTATCTACAATCTCAACAAAATAATTTAGACGGAATTTATCATAATGAAAATTTATATCTTTTCAGGAAATATAGCGCCAATATGCTTACCGATATCTGAACATATTCAAAGTGCTAATAAAATAAACACGACTGGCATTGTAGCAGGTTGGGTCACCGACAATGAAAATCGTGAATTCTTAAAATATTTGAAGATACCTGCCTATATAGCTGAACCTCAAAAGTGCAAACTTAATACTATTTTGGATTTGTTAGTATCTCATCTCAAGTTTTCATAAGATTAAGATATTAGAATTTTCGTTTTCAATGTGTTTGGTCGCTCGATATAGTTAAGTATGAAATATCGCTTTATAAATTTTGATAACTACTTACTAATTTTTGAATGAATCCAATCTTCATTAAATAAAATAAATAAATAAATATTTCAGGACAATTTTTCACACACGGCACGATCTGATCCCATACTAAGCTTTCGCTTGTGTTATGGAAACCAGACGGCTGATAAACATACTTAAATAATTATAAATAAATACTTATATATAGACAATTAACACCCAGACACAGCAAACATCTATGTTCATCACACAAATATTTGCCCCGAGTGGGAATCGACCTCTGGCTTGGCAGGCAGGGCCACTACCAACCAAGCCAACGGTCAGTCAATTTCATTGGTTTCATAGAAAATAGTTATATCTGGTAATGTCAGTTCATAGTTTTGTGGTGGACACAATGTTACCACCAAGAGGTCGGCCGTTTGTGCAAACGTGTTGGAAATAAAATTTAAATTTAAGGAATAGAATTTTATGTCATATCTAATTACACATACATTTACAGGATGTTTCGTAGTGAAAAAATATATAATAATATTCTCCCTGAAGATACCTTCTGTGTGGTCTTTGAATCTGGGAAGAAGGTGGAAGGTAGGCTTAATGGTGATCCCTTTATGGGTATTGATGTAGTCAATAAAGTGAACCGATATGTTTTATATGGGCTACACGGATCGAGTTTGTACATAGGAGACACCAGCATATTTGTGGATGTAGCAAAGCATATGGAATGGATTTTGGATACTATAAGACCTTAAAATCAATATTTTAACAAAGTTTGCGTGTTTTATTATTACAAAAACCTTTTTTTTTTGAGGAAGATTGTAAAATATTAAGATTATATTTTTTGAGCCTGTGTTTTTAAGATTAATATCATATTTCGTTATAGGTTACTTACAGCAAATTCAAACGTAATTATTAAAAGTAATTTTTTAATTTTTCATTACCTTCCATCCCTTGATTCTCTGCAATCATCGTGGCATAAAAGCTATTAAACTTCTACTACTTAGACTTCCGTGAACTATCTAACTAGTGTTCAGCTAGAGTAAGGTAAAAGAAAAATATTCACAGGCAGTTCAACAATTTATTATCATAAATAGAGTATAATATTAATTTCTTATTTACACTGCACTCTCCCTATGTAGCGTTAAAGTCACGTCTGGTGGTGGTGGGTCCCACTCCCATATCGTACGTGGTTTCCTTCGCCTGTCCAGTGTGGGGGCGGTCTCTCCAGACCCATCAGAATATCCACTGCTACATGATCTTAGACTGTGGGAAGCGTGAACTTTATGTTCTGAAAAAGATTATTTGCTTTGTGAACCAGACTGTTATGTATGCGTTATAAGAAAAAATGATTGTGTCTAGGAAATTCCATGTAAATAAAAGTTTAAGATTTTTTTCTTCAAATTCACAATTATATGAGAGGATATTGTGTATTTTTAATATGCTATAGCTTTGGCAGCTTGACGAGTTTTTTTTAATGCTCTTTTACATAATTTATATAATACGACTGCAATATGGCTTACATCCGACTAATAGTTTCTTAGGGAAATCGTGATTAAGAAAACTCATGCTTACCTACCTCCTATCGTATCCAAGTAGTCTCTAGCGACGTCATCCAACTGCAACACCTGGATGACAGGAGCTGGCTTGCCTCGCGACCGGCGCACGAGTCGCACTAGAAGTGCTGTTGACGTAATGAATACTACCACGAGCACGATTGCCCCAACGGATATACCAACATCTCTGTCCAAGAGAACTGCAAATAAAATTGAAAACATTATTTTAGTTCAGTTAGTTCTTATTGTAATTTATTATTTTACAAAAAGGTATGTTTCCTTGTATCATAATGTGTTGAGGTTTATGTTTTATTGTTATTACTACATTTCCGAATTTAAAAGTTTGAAATATTCTAGCGTGCTTTCTATTATCTATCCTGTTTAGTCAGTAAATAAGGTGTATCTACTTACATTTCCACCATGGAGCGCCAGCTGCATGTAACAAATTCTCAGTAGGCCGTAAAAGCAAAGCCCTGGAACAGCCATATCTATTACACGCGGAAGCTCCAGCTTCGTCCCCAAATTTCAAGGTTCCTAGGGGTCCTCTCACAAGCCAGGGCACTCCACCCCCCTGCGCCAGCGCTTGGCTCACTCCAAACCCCATGGCACCTCGCCGTTCAAGAAACAATGATGCATTCGAAGTAGACATTCTCCACACAGATACTTCATAGTATGTGGCATTTTCAACTGAAAATACGAACGTTATCCTTACATTATTCATATCCTTCCATAAAACCAATTCAATAAAAGTGATAGCAGGTTATACAGGATATATAGGAGCAAAATAATAACAAAATAATTGAAAGTAATGATTACCTGGAACACATCTCATTTGAAACTCCTCATATTCATACGCCAGATCACATTGCTGAGGTTGGGGAGGTCTCAACTGTTCCAACGTGAATAATTTCTTACACGGTTTTTCTTGAGATGCTATGCCGTTACCAGCTTCACAACTGGCGTCTATAGTATGGGATAATGTCCCGGTTATTTGACTTAGTGGCAAGATTGGAGACCCAGTTGTAAGATGCTGCATCTCCTCATCAGATGGCTGAATGTGCCAAAAGAACGTATCGGGTTCTGGCAAGCCCCGAACGTTGCATTTCAGTGTCTCCTTAACTAAACTAATTCCTGAGCTTATACATTCCGGTGGATCTAGAAATGAAATAATATTAATAATGATAAATTTTTACATATTTAAGTGACTGCACAATTATTAAGTTAGTGAATGAATAATTAAAATACGATTTCCAATGATTCAAAATTGGAACATTTGGTTGGAATTTTTTTACTGGGAACTAAATTGCTCTAACAGACTCAGAAACTAAATTATTCGCAAAATTTTGGGGTATCCGGGTAACGTTTATATTTTTGCAGAAAGAATATTTACGTATTACTTATTTTTACGTACTTCGATTGATATCATTTCACGTATCTAGTATTATATTTTTACGTAGAAAGTATTAAATTATAATTTTGTTCCTTAACACTTACAATAAACAATAATACTGATGAATTCAGATCTTGTTTCACCAACGCTGTTGCTAGCAGAGCAGGAGTAGCGCCCAGCATGCTTCCGATCAGCTTCTTCTACGATTAGAGCCTGGTTGTTCGTCTCACTGCCCCATATGCTGTTTGGTTTAATTTCTATTTCCTGCAATTACAATTATATTCTGGTTTGTATTCAAAATAAATGATTCACAAATTTTTTGGTCAAAAACTGTTCTATTAAATTTGAGAGCTTTTCGTTTTCAAAGGTTTAAACATACTCAATGATCCATTTCATTTGGTGATATTATTTTAAATGTTATCATTTAAAATAATATCACCAAAATAACATAAATAAGCCTATATTGAATGCTATACATAATTTAAAGTACTTACATTAAAATACCAAGTGTAGTTTTCAACAGGTGGGTTAGCTTTTGTATCGCATATCAAATGCAGTTGGTCAAGCTCCAAGACCTCGTTCAGTCTTCCATCTCCTTCTTTTATTATTTCTACTATTGGGCTATCTGAAATGTCAAGGAGTTAACTGCAAATGTTTAGGAGTTAACTGCAAAGAGTAGTGTCATTTATTCTTGTGCTATTTACTCTTTGCTTCTGTTAATCTATGTAGTATTTGGTGTGTCCCTGTGTTACCAAATCTAATTGTTGTCAATGTTGTAATTGTATGTAATTGTTTATTCCATTAGCCAGTAGTAGGTGCCCATTTTACTTATATAGGTACTTCTTTACGAGGAAAATATTTAGCAGTTCCTATTCAGATGTGAGTCAGATTCAACAAAATGTATGTTACCGCTCAGATCAATTAAAAAGAGGTCTAAGAATTTTTCCTTGTGCGTCATAAAATACCTAGGCTTCAGAATATAAAAATACCACTTGTTCGAGTCTATCGGTAGTAAATTAAAATTGATGTTGCATTTTTTATCATCTCTGTAGTCGGTTATCTTTCAAAAGACGATCACTTCTTGTGAAATATTACCCGGCTATAGCCAAAATAAAAATTACACGGATTTAAATCAAAACAGTACGTTTGATTTCTATGAACCTCTATCTTACGTATTGTCAAGTAGGAATTAAGTAAAGATAGTAATCTAATGTTTTGTTTTAGTTCCATCTACCGTACCACAGTAAATACTTACAGGTAACGTTCAGTACAACGACATCAGCTTTGGAGTCTCTGCCGGGCGCCATGACAGTGTTGGTTGCTATGCAGGCTAGAGTTGCGCCATTGTCGATCACAGATGGCGTTAATTCCAAATACGATACCGCTGTTTGAGATGAATTGTTAACGCTCTGAAAAGAGAGAATTAGTTTTGAAATAATTAATTAATTAAGTATATAGTTGTTAAATAATTAGGAAATTAAATTGGTTTAAATGGAATAAACATTTTGTTCAATCCTGGTCATCTGGTGTTTTATGGTGTCGTTCGTTTTTTACCCGCGTGTACACCATAGGCCTAATATTTTAAAACCTTTGTGTGTGTTATGTTTGCACAACGAGTAAATGCGTTTTAAAACTAGTGTTTTATATATAACAGCATTCCCTTTCCATCTAGAGTAGAAGTCTACTCTAGATGGAAAGGGAATGCTGTTATGCAAGATATTCTATTCAATCCATCCAAGTATTAGATATTGTAATTTACTTTATTGTTTTGAGATTCTTGTGTACATTTTACCTGGTTGCTATGCTGCGTCAGATGCTTATTATCTAACCACCATAGAACATCAGGTGGTGGGTAGGAACCATGCGCTATACACCTTGCGACCGCGGGTTTCCCCGCCTGCAGCACGTCTCCGTACGTCCCGCGAACCCAATGTATGGACACATTGTACGCAGATACTGTAAAAGTAAATTAAATTCTTCATTTTCAATCCACAAATAACTTTTAATTAAGATAAGATCACGGAAAATTAACTTTAAGAAAGTTTGGCAAACAGGAAGTCAATTTTGTTGTTTAATGTTTAAAAGTAAATGAATAATTTAAGGAGATCGCGAAGAAAGATACCGAGTCGACAGTATCTAATTAAACCATGTCATAATGCAATGAATACAATCTGAGTCTACCTAGTTCGTTAAAAAAAGTCACGTACAAGCAGTAAAATAAATACAAGCCAATAGATAAAAAGGCAATTGTTTTGTCCCTAGACTTCACATTACTTACAGTATAATTCAATTTCCAAGGCAGTAATAACTGGTTGAGTGAGGTGTGTGTTGCTGGCTCTGCACGAGAGTGATTGCGCATTGTCCCTTGTTAATGGGAGATAGAGTTCATTTTCCCGTACACCGGGAATGTCGCTTATGCCGTCCGATGCGTCGACCAGGTCTTCACCGGAATACCAACTAATTCGTGGTGGAGGCCTTCCTATAAGGATATTGTTTTTCAAGTTTGTAGTGTTGATGGATCGCATGTTATGTTGTATATCGAATGAATTAAGGATGTTTGGTATGTAGACAAGTATCAATAGAATAATAAAGATCATAAAGTTTGATATTACAATTTACATCAAAGACTATAATTTAATACTTTATAATATATATCTAAGGTTGTAGAGATTAATCATTTGCATGATTTAAAGATGAGATGATGATGACAGATGACAATGATAAGATGGTTGTTTTTATTTATTTAAAAAAATATTGCTTCGAAACATGTTCGAAACCTTTGCAAATAGAGTTTTAAGCAGATATTTACCTCCGATAACAAGACAGCTTAAAACTAAGGTATCTCCCTCGTGATATGGTCCAATCTTATTTTCAACTTTGTTCCCTAATTCATCCAGGAAAAACGGTTGGCTTGGTAACACTGAAACAAAATTATATTGTTGATATTAAAAACTCCCTTTAAGAACTATAATCGTAGGTATTCCTTCAAAGAAAACGCATTTCAAGATGTAATGCGAAATATTTATGTGAATGAAACATAAAAGATAAAAGAAAGAAAAGATAGATAAAATATAAAGGCGTCTTTTAATTTAAAAACTCAGTGAGGTATTCGCCTGTTGACTATTGAGTTTAATATTCTGTCATATTTATATTTAGGTCAAAGTAATTATTTTATGTTGTTAATGCGTTTTTATATAAGAATGAATAAAAAAGTCATAGGTCTATAAACAGGTAAAATACACTTTTCATAAGCCGATATCTGAAATATAGTTCTTTATTACCATTTAAAATTCACTCAATTTCAACCTCAACTCAATTTCAATATTCACTTTTTTATGTTATTGTAATGATAACGTTGTGTGCAGTTTTAATTGGGTTGTAATCTTAATATTGTTTAATTTAGTAAGTTGATGTAAATGTTCTTGGATTATATCCTGTAACTGTGCCTTATATAAATAAATAAATAAAAAAGTATTTTATTCATTTTTTTAAATCCGAAAGTATAGTTTTTGACCAGGATTAAAATAAGTATGGTAGTCATGACACGTTTAAAAGATAAAAACATTTTTGTTATTACTTTCGCAATAAACGCAAGGGAAATACGTGGTATACTAGAAAAGAGGAAAATTTAGGAATATGTCTCCAATAAAAGAGTCGCTTTCAACAAAGCACCATTTACCACCAAAGTTCTCATTTACGAAGCATTTTGGTGTGACATGACATTGGTATAAGAAAGTAATTTATAAGATAAAAGTACCTATTAAAACAACAATAGTAAAACTTAAAAAAAATGTATCGAAGCTCAGTATCACATTTATATCATACACATACATAACAAAGGCAAAAATAGCAGGTGTTTAATCAATAACAATTTATATTTATTTTTTCATGTCATTATAAATAATTACAGATAGACGTGGGTGGGGTGCGTCGGAAACGAATTGAAAATATCTGACAGATGTTTATTAGACTTGAGCTAAATTGTTTTACAACATATCCACAAATAATACAATACTATACTAGTCACATATCATTTACTAGCTGCGCCCCGCAGTTTTATCCGCAGTGCTCCGCTCCTGTTGGTCTTAGCGAGATGATATAATCCTATAGCCTTCCTCGATAAATGGGCTATCTAACACCGAAATAATTTTTCAAGTCAGACCAGTACTGAGATTAGCGCGTTCAAACAAACAAACAAACTCTTCAGCTTTATAATATTAGTACAGATTTGAAATGAATGCATGAATGCATGCCCGAGTACCGAACATGAAGGAAATGATGCGAAATGTAGGTATGTGTAAGGAAGGTCCCAGTGGCATTTTTGTTTGAATAATAAACGTGTTTATTTTCATGACTGCTTTTTGTACTCAATTTTATGTTTTTACAAAAGTTTCCTTATTATAGAAGAGATTTGTGCTTGGTCCAATCTATTCCAATCCAACCAAAGAGAAAATATATATTTTTTTTAATTGGACCGTTTTTAAGAGCTTTTGACAAAGGTCATCTTTACTCTTTACCAAGTGACGTAGGATGTATTTATACTGTTAATGGAAGTCAATTCGGGTCAATCGGCTAGTCAATAATAACTTATATAATATAGATGGAGCTAAAAAATCTTTGTAAAATAATAGGAAAATAGTTAGGTTTTTTTGCAAATAACGTCATAATATATTTCATTCATAACTCAGCTTTATCCCCTCCTTAAATTAATATATCGATTTTCTAATTTCCAAGTATTCACGTTGATATTAATATATAATTATAATTTAAACGCGAGAGTGCGTTTGTATATGAAAGAGGAATTATTAATTATTCACTGGCGTTTGCTTCATATTTAAATTAAATCCTTATATCGGAAGCAAAGATTAAATTTCAAAGGGTATTGTAATATAATATATTATATGTTAAAGGTTATGTGTTTGTGGTTTGTGTTATTAGTTATGGTTATGGTTATGTGTTAACAGTCATTCATCCTGTAAGTTCTTGGACATTGAATGGAATTTCAGTAATTGCCCTCTTATGTCGCGGAAGAATTCCAACAAATACCCGCGGCCCCATCATTAAAGCGGCTCGACGGAACACAGTGGGGTTTTAGTCGGTAAGAATCCGACATAACCCACGGCTCCTTCCCCGGGGGCCGTGGGTATCTTTGGAAGATTTCCCCACTATAAAAAAAAAAAAAAAAAAAATTGCCCTCTTATAGAGTAGAGTACTTAATTAATCAAAAGTATTACTCTATTTTGCTAGATGTGTTATTTACCTTCACTTCTTTTAATGTTGATATTATGTGTAGTATCCGAAAAAATAAATAACTTTGAATCGATAAAAGTTCTGAGGTATTATCCCTCAGTTATCCTGAATGGCAACCACACATAAATTTACGTTTTCTATTACCTATTAGGTATTTATAATTTACAATGCTGTTGTTGTGTGTTTGTGTGTTGGAATAAATGGTTTCTTTCTTTCTTTCTAAAAGCTGGGTTCAACTCCGAGCAAAATCTAGCATGAGCCTAAGTTGCAAATGGTCTACTGCTAAAATTATTTTCCAAAGTTAGCTTTTTATATCCCGAAATTATCTTCTATAAGGACAATCTTTCAAAACCAGAGCCCTTTTTGTCGTAACAATTCATCGTTTCGGGGCTTCCTGACAGTGTCATTAATTCACTACAATGTCTTGGCACGGCGTAATAAATTAAAGTAACTTTATTGCACAAAAATTATAACTTTAAACGTATTATTAGATGTAAAACAGCTCAAAAGCGATTTCATAACATGGGCCTATATTGATAAGCACAACCATAGTAAACCATTCCCATTAGAAAGGATGTCTTAACACAAATCTAAATGTAACAAATCTTATCCCAACTAATATTAAAGTTAGTGAAAGTAACTCCGTCTGTATGTCTGTCTGTACATCACGCCTCAACCACCGAACCGATTTGGATAAAGTTTGGTACCGAGATAACTTGAGACCTGAATCATAACCCTCCTTTTGCTTTGCCGTAGTCGGGTAAAAAGGACATGTTTGTATGTTTTATTCCCGACATGTTTTATCAAAGGATAGGTTATAATTTTTATCCCGGGATTTTTACCACGGGAACAGGAACTGTGTGGGTTTTTCTTTGACAACGCGGGCAAAGCCGCGGGCGGATTGTAAATAAATGTAACAAATAAAATAAAAAATATTTCACTTTATTCCGAATTCGAACGCAATAAGTAAACACACAATATTGGTGAAGCCAAATAAAAATGTGAAATTGCTTTTTTTCGTTTAATATTATACTTTTTTTACATTAACTAGCTTCCCCGCGTGCCCCGCGGTTTTACCCGCATTGCTCCGCTCCTTTATTGGTCTTAGTGTGATGATATTATATAGCAAGCCTTTCTCGATATATCTAACAGTGGAATTCCTCGATAAATAGACTATCTAACATAAAAATAATTGTTCAAATCGTACCCTTGTTTCCTGAGATTAGCGCATTCAAGCAAGTAAATACACAGACTATTTAGCTTTATACTACAAGTATAGATTTAGTAGGTACTCTACTCTATGCCCTAGATTGTGTAGTACATTTATCTGGAAATCGTCATTGAAACTGAAACCCTTTTCATTTATCTTAAAATCTGTGCGATTCTCAGAAATTACGTATTGCTTATATTATTACGTATTACTAGAATTTATTATTTTTAACAGACATTAGTGAAAAGAAGTTTTCAGTTCGGTTTCGGTAATATTTTTGTATCTGTAAGATGATTTTGATAAAAACGCGAAATTAATATTTTTTTCTAGTAACTAACATAATAAAAAGGTAGTTATGGATTTGTTGAGATTGTAGTTTTTATGAATGTAACTTTTTAATCAAAACTGGATGTAAATATTACATTCATGTTAATAAAAGTGAACAGTTTTTTCACGTTAATGTTTTAATTATAACTGTTACTAAGTGGTCCTAATTTCACGAAGAATGCTTAAAGGACAAAAGTGCTGAGTCATCTTATTGATCGCTAAAATTTACGCTTTCCTTCCACTAAAACACAAGAGTCATCATGCTCTTAATGAGTAAGGAAATGTACTTTCTTGGATACCAAAATTGATTTATTTTTCATCATATTCACGAATCTAACAATATACTATATACTTTAATATTATAAAGCTGTTTGTTTGTTTGAAGGCGCTAGTCAGTAATCTCAGGAACTGTCAGACTTGAAATATTCTTTCGGTGTTAGATAGCCCATTTATCGAGGAAGGCTTGCTATATAATATCATCACGCTAAGACCAACACGGGCGGAGCAATGCGGGTAAAGCCGCGGGACACAGCTAGTCATTCATATTATAAAGGAATAAATTGTGTTCTTTGTTAATATAGGATTCTAGAAATGAAACTATAAATAAAAGACCTCCTCTATATTTAACTTTATTTACAAAAGCCGTTTAGATGTTTAACATTAAATATTTAAAGAATAAAAAAGGAAAAAAGAAGAAGTAGATATTAAATACAATTCAGTAAAATGAAAATTTTAATTCCACTGATATTATAAATTCGAAAGTTTGTGAGGATGTGTGTGTGTTTGTGTGTGTGTTTGTTACTCTTTCACACAAATACTACTGGACCGATTACAATGAAATTTGGCACACATATAGAGGGTAACTTGGATTAACACATAGCATAGTTTTATCTCGGAAATTGTCCAGATAAGGTTAAAGCGTTTCTTTTTAAATTCACCATATTATTGAATTCGTTTTTATAGATTCAGTACAGAGTATTTAATTTGTTCTGATTTGTTACGGTCTTAATTCGTGTACCATTTACATAATATGACAAATATAATAACAATGGAATTAAGAATTAGGTCAAACTCAAAACTCAAACTCAAACATTCATTTATTCAATTAGACTACTATTTAGTAGCACTTTCGAATCGTCATTACATAGTATTTTTAACATTTACCACCGATTCGGAAAGCAGTATCTATGGAGAAGAATCGGCAAGAAACTCCATAGTTGCTCTTTTAAATAATGTCAATAAATTTACATAATATGTAACTTATATCTACCTAACTACATAATATGCCAAAGAACTGTCCTGTGGTGTTTACGCGACAACCCTCCATGGGTCTTTATCGTCCATATATTCCTGAATACTGTAGTACGCTCTCTGAACTAGTACATTTTTTATGTAAGTTTTAAATTTAGAACTACTAAACTCTTTAATATTGTGAGGAATTCTATTGTATAAGCGTATACCTTGACCCATAAATGAATTTTTAACTTTAGCTAATCGGAAAAATGGCATTTCAATTCTATTCTTGTTCCTTGTGCCATAATCGTGTCTATCTCCTACTCTTGTGTGTAAGTCAGAGCTTTTGTGTACATGCAAAATATTATTAAATATATACTGTGATGGTACAGTAAGGATACCAGTATTCTTAAAATGATCTCTTAGTGAGTCCCGAGCACGTAAATTATATATAGAGCGAATGGCTCTTTTCTGTAAGATAAATATAGTTTCTATATCTGCAGCCCTGCCCCACAGTAGAATTCCATAGGACATAATGCTATGAAAGTAGCTGAAATAAACCAATCTAGCCGTATCTTCATCGGTGAGATGCCTTATTTTTCGGACTGCATATGCAGCAGAACTGAGCTTACCTGCAGCGGTGTTGACATGCAGTGGCGGCCTTAGGGGGTGGCGAACAGGGCAATCGCCCGGGGCCTCGCTCTTGCAGGGGCCTCGCGCAACAACCCACCCAAGCAAATTTAAAAAAAAATGAAAATGTGTGCGTGTACTAGAGTACACACGTAAGAAGTGAAACTTCTTTATGACCTTATTTTTCAAAAAATAATTTACTATATACAATATTATTTAAGTCTAACACGCTCGTCGCTTCGCTCCTCGCTATATTTACACCGGCCGCTGCTGCAACTCGCTCGCTTCGCTCGCTCGGCTCGTGCGGTAGTTCAAAAATATACTCGCGACGTTTCTCGTGTTGAGCAACTTTCAATTATTATAAGATTTTTAATATAAATACAGCTGAAATTGAAGAAAATTTTATTGGTTTCTTAGCCGTCGAAAAAACCACAGCTGAGAGTTTGACTAATTATATAATCACAGAATTAGAACAATTAGGTATATCATTGCAAAACTGCAGAGGCCAAGGATATGATAATGGTGCGAATATGCGTGGTAAAAAAGTGGTGTCCAAAAACGTATTCTTGAAATTAATCCACTTGCTTATTTTTTACCATGTGGGAGTCATATCTGGAATCTCATCCTAGGAGATGCAGCAACGTCTTGTGTCCAAGCAAAATCTTTTTTTTGTTTGCTACAAAGGTTGGCTATTTTAAATGCTCATGTAAAATCGTTATCGCTGAAACCACTTTCTGAAACTAGATGGGAGTGCAGGGTAGCATCGGTGAAGGCCGTTAAATACCAACAAAGCGATATATGTGATGCTTTAAAGGATTTAGCAGAAAATACAACAGATTGTCAATTGGTCAGTGAATGCCATTCTATAGAAAAGGAAATAACTACCTACGAATTTGTAGTTTCACTTGTCATATGGTAACTATGACATTCTTACAAAGATAAATGTTATAAGCAAAATGTGGCAAGGTGAAAACATGCACTTAGATGTGGCTATACAACACCTAGACGCATTCACAAATTGGCTCGATAATTATCGAGAAAATGGTTTCCAGGCATCCCTTGTAACAGCGAGGTAAATAGCCGAGGAAAATGAAATTGACAGGCAGTTCAAAGAAGTCAGAAGACGACGTAAAAAAAGGCATTTTGATTATGAAGGAGAAGATGAAGGTCATGAATTGAATGCGGAAGAGATTTTCAAAATAAACTATTTTTATGTCATTGTCGACAATGTGCGCGCAAGCTGCCATCCTAGGTTTAAGGCACTTAAACATCATGAGAGCATATTTGGTTTCATATATAATGTAAAAAGATTAAAGGAAATTAGTGATAGTGAACTTTTGAAGCAATGCAGCGACTTGCAAATATCTATGACAGTAGGAGAATCATGTGATATTGATGAACATGAATTGTACGAAGAACTGAGTATGTTCATGCGTATGTATGAAGGAAACGACGATATTATCTCGGTGCTGAAATACATAATAGAAAACAAATTAACTGAAGTTTACCCCACTATCGAAATAGTCCTGAGAATTATTGCCACCACACCTGTGACCAGTTGCGTCTGCTGAAGGGAATTTTTCGAGGTTTAAAATTATTAAAACATATTTGAGGAATTCGATGACACAAGATCGGCTTTCAGCCCTTGCTATTCTTTCAATCGAAAATGACGTAGCTCATTCGTTGGATTATTGTTCTTTAATTAAAGATTTTAGCCTTAGGAAAAGCCGCAAACATCAATTTTAAAATTTATCATCTCTGTATTTGTTAATTTGGTAAATCTTTCTATGTATAAATATATAAATATTTAAAAACTCAAATTTTATTCATTTGTATAACTTTATCATTTCTCCTCAAACATGACAAATACCTAAACCAAACAACCAGACCTACTTTCGCATCACATACATTTCACGAAGAGCAAAGGGCCTCGCAAAGGGCCTGCCGCCCGGAGCCTCGCAATGGGTAAGGCCGCCGCTGTTGACATGGGCTCCCCACTGTAGTTTCTCGTCCAATGTTAACCCTAGAAATACAGTAGACTCAGTGGGATGCAATACCTCCCCGTTCAAGGTAATATCTCTGTTCAACTTTTTTACATTAGGAAGTAAAAATTCAACACAAGTGGTTTTTTTGGCATTTAATAATAAATTATTGGCAGTAAACCATTCAGATATGTGTAAAAGAGCACTGTTCACTTCGTCAACATTTGGGTCATGCCTATCCACATTAAAAATTAATGAGGTATCATCTGCAAACAGAACTATTTCACACCTATCCTGCAAATAATAGGGAAGATCATTGATATATACCAAGAACAAGAAGGGACCTAAAATTGACCCCTGTGGAACACCAATGTTAATTGACGCACCGCTAGAACGTTCTCCATTAACAACTACAGTCTGTATCCTATCATGCAGGTATGACGCTATGAGGTTCTGGGCTTTTCCTTTAATTCCATAGTGATTAAGTTTACGTAACAAAGTACAATGTTCAACGCAGTCAAATGCCTTGGAGAGGTCACAAAATATCCCTAGAGCATTTTTTGAGTTTTCCCATGCCTTATATATATGTGTTAGAAGTGCAACTCCAGCATCTGTGGTTGAGCGCCCCTTTGTGAAACCAAACTGTTTGGTGTGCAGTAAATTATTAGATGCAAAATGACTACTCAATTGGTTTAATATTAACTTCTCGAATACCTTACTTAATGTTGGTAAAATAGAGATAGGTCTATAATTGTTACAGTCTTCTTGATCGCCCTTCTTAAATAAAGGTATAACTTTACTAAGCTTTAGTAAATTAGGAAATGTACCATAGTCACAACACTTATTAAATATGGAAGCTAAATTTTTCGCAATATTTTCTATTATATTATTAACTAAATTTACGGACATTCCCCAAAGATCACAAGTATTTTTAAGATTAAGCGTCTTAAAGGCAGCAACAATATCATTAGCAGTTACGTGTCGTAATTCAAATAATGTACTGCACTCCGCAACATGGTCCCTCAAAAAGGTCTCTGCAAGTGCTGAAGACGAATTTAAACTATTAGTAATAGTAGCAGGGACACTACTGAAGAATTCTTCAAAAGCAAGCGCAACATCAGCACTTTTGTCAATAACCCTGTCATTATTTACAAGTTTTATGGTATTACTTGATTTGCTTTTACCCATTTCACCATTAATAATTGACCAAACTGTTTTAACTTTATTATCAGAGTCGCGTATTTTTTCTTTGATATACAAACGCTTTGCAGTGAAACAAACTTTTTTAAAAATTTTTGAGTAATTTCTAACATAACTAAGAAAAGATGGGTCTTTATTATATTGCTTCATACCATATAATTCATAAAGAATGTTCCTGCATCTATGTATACTAGCTGTCGCCCATTTACTAAATGGTAAATCCTTGGTAATATTTAAAGATTTAACTTTAAATATTTTTTCAAATTCTTTATGTACTAAATTAAAAAGATTTTTAAACATTTCACAAGGACTATTAGGATAGGATTGATCATTTAGTACGGGCAGGTTTTTATTAATATTATTCCTAAATTTATTAATGCCTTTTTTAGTTATAGGCCTAACATTAATCCTTTTAAATGTAGGTATGCAATCCCATTCAAAAACTACTTTCTGGCCACAGTGATCCGAAGTCAATGTATTGAGAATATTTTTCTCTAAACAGATGCAGTCACAGTATATATTATCAATACAAGTTGCAGAAGTAGGTGTAATTCGTGTGGGTTCGTTAAAAAGTTTATATAGATTAAATGACTGAAACAAATTAACAATTCGTGTAGCCGTTTTTGTTTGTAAAAGTAAATCAATATTAAAATCACCACATACTATAACTTTTTTTTTACTCCTGCTTAGACGCTTTAATATTTCTTCCATGACTGTCTCAAACATATTATAGTCACTGGAAGGGGGTCTATAAACGCAAACAATAACATAACGCTCCAGCTCCACACAGGACAGTTCAATGGTCCGTTCAACAGAAAGACTAACAATGTCAGTTCGTTCTTTACATTTTACACTATCATGTACAAAAATAACAGAACCTCCGTGAATAGCCTGTGTCCTAAAGTATATACTTTTTAATTTGTAATTTTCAATATTTACTAACGACTGACATTGTTTAAGCCAATGTTCTGTTACACAAAATATTTTAATATTGTTATCATTCAGAAACAATTCTATTTCTAACAATTTGCTAGCCAAGCCTTGAATATTTTGATGCACAATGGAAAAAGACTGCTTAGCTGTTGTCTTATATACTAGTTTAAATCTAGCTTAGGGCTAGATTGTCTGTCTACACTTAATCTAGGTTGATGTATAAAATTACTACTACATAAAATTATAGTAGATTGATGGTCTGATACCGAACATGTACCAGACTGGTTAATATTATTTGCTATTAACATAGCAAGTTCACGCTTATATCTATATGGCAGATACACTGTATTCTTTGTCAAAGTAAAAGATTTAATACATGAGTTAATGTCAAAGTAAATAAATGCATCACGATGATGATTTGTTAGGTTATACAATTTTAAATTCATATTATGAATTAATCTATTTTGTTCTTGTGTTAAACCAGGTAGGTATGGCAAGGTACACAACATAAATTTACATTTAGTCTTACTACTAATATCTAACATTTTTTTAAATCCTACATCAATATCCTTATTATTTATATTTAAACTGTCCCCATATAATATAATTACAATATTATTCTTATTAAAGCTGAAATGATCCAATGATTTGATTATATATTTAAATGAACTGTTAGGCGTACAAACATTAGTAACTTTAAGCCCTAAGTTGTTGAGCATAGCGCCAAATCCCTGACCAATATTATCTGACAACACAATTATTTCCTGCTTTGAAAGGTATTTAGTATTACTGGTTGGAATTGTGGTAGTGGGTTTAACAATATGTATGTCTGTGTAGTCAGGCTTATGGGGCGACGGTTGCTCATTGTCACTGTTTGAACACTGACATACATATTTATTAGTCAGCGACTCAAAACGCTCCATATTCTCATTGCTCAACTTAATAAGATAATCTGCCTCTTGTATATGCTCGTTAATTTGCATTTGGGCAGAAGAGTATTTCTGGTTCACATCAGTTAACATTTGACTTAAGGAGTCTATCTTCTCCTTAAGTTCAGTTGTTTCTACATCATATAACATTTTATAGTATTCTAGATCCCTATCATATTTATCTAACTCCTGAACAAGGTTTATGTTGTCTTTCTTTAGTTGAACTATCTTTTTTAAAGAACTCTTTCTAACAATAGATTGCGTACGCTTGATGAACTTACTTATTCTAAGATATTTTTTTAACTTCTTATGCGAAGAGAAATTGATTTTTTTAAAGTTTATAGAGCCACTTAACTGTCCACATTCAATTAATTCATCTTGAAGACTACTTGGTGTGCTGCATTGCCGCTTGGTATTGTCCTGGTGGTCAATCTCAAGTCTATCTCTCTTTAATATAATAGTATAGGTTCTTAATATTTTCTAATACATATAAAATTAATATCAACATGCATTATCTATAATAGGAACATATTCTTCGAAAACGAGTTATCTCAAGTCGCAGTAAACAGTATTTCTAAGAAAAGATAGGTATCGCGGAAAATGGGTTTTCATTTATTATTTAAGTGCTATGCAAGCTTTTTATAGAAATCTCACTTATAGGCTTTAATAGTCGGTTTTAAAACCGCTGAATATTTTTTCTTAAGAAATACACGTTTTAAGACGATACACAAAAAAAAATCCACTGCTTGGCGGGCGGAGTCTAATAGCTCGCTATCGCGAACGCGGGTGTGCGCGAAGTCATTCTTGCATACTCGCCGCGCTGCCGCTGGCCGACTCGGGACAAACATGCATGGAGTCGTCATACAGTTATAATATTGTTATACATATATTTAATTGTTGATTTATTGGTTTTATTTTCTTGCTTTTAAACACAAAATTATCTTCTTTTTAACAACTACTTAGACATTATTAATAATTATTAATTATTATTATTTCGTAATGTTTACTTTATTACAAAATAATACAGGTTATAAATAATCTTTAAAATAACAAAAAATATTGTTACTCTGAAAAAATGAAATGGTACCTAATTACGCGGACTACTGAATTGATTTAGATTGAATTTGAATTTGATGCTGACGTAGATATCACATCATGCCCAGAAATGAAAGGTACTATTTCTGAAAGAAGTTATAAACCCTAATTCTTCTCAGTCAAAGTCAAGAGTGGAAGATATCACTAATACAGTAAAACTGATGCGAAACTTTGGATGTTAATTTGTATATTTTTTTGTTAGTTGTTACTTAATCACGTCAAGACTACATTACCAATTTTGATAAAATATAGCTAATTGCCTGGATTTACACATAGGATACTTTTTATCCGAACTGAACACTTCTGTGGGATAAAACAGGATTAACGATATAACCTAATTCCACGCGGGCAAAGCCGCGGCCGGAATGATATTTTTTTAAATAAAAAAATTGTTTAAAAAAAACACAAAATATATTGACGCATGTATTTATTTTTTGCACTCTATTATAATTGTAATTATTCATTACAAATAATCAAAATAAAATAGACAGAACAAAGTTAGGTCCTGGTAGGATAGGTAGGCAGGTACAGCAATGTGAGACGAACACTGGCTTATTTATACCAATAATAATGTATTATAAACATTAAATTAAGTTTACTTTCTAACAACAAAAATACATAATATTAGCTAATGTGAAAACGAATCAACCAATCATCCCACAACAATGAAATGTGCACACAAATATTCATCCAAATCGGTTCATGTGATTAGGAGGAGTGACTGCAGCGCCATCCTCCGGGCCCAATTGTGTTTCCAGATCACCCAGGAACTCAATTTAATATACTTACACAAAATTTTTCGAAATGAAAACTCACATTACTATGTAAATATGAATATAAACCTGTTTTAGTACTAAGCAATTTTCCGCACAGGTGTAGTAAGTATAAATGAAATAAATATCAACATCAAATTCTTTATACAACATACTTATCTACCGCCTACTAAGAAATTCTTGTTTTTTCGTATTTTTTTTAAATATAATACTACTCCAACGAGCTCCTGTTCCATAATTCCATATTACGTCCACCATACTTCCACTAAGTTCACCATGATTTTTTATTTCTTCGCACTTTGTTGCTTTTTGCTAAAAATGGAATCATGCGATAAAACCAGTAGAGCGTTGATAACATACATTTTTGACTGAATAAAGGTACTTACGAAGGAGTGGGTTCACATTGTGAACAATCAGTGGGTTTATTTTCCTTCTGGATTCCGGATTTCTGAAAAGATTATTTATGCTATAAATGAAAAAATCTTACACATTCGTTAAGTACTTAAAACAGGGGTACATATCAAACATCGTCTATAATACAATTATCATCAAATTTAAAATAAAACCAACTTACTTCATTAATTTGTTCCAATTGTAAGCATTCTTTTTCCTCCAACCTTTATGTTTCTTCTTCTTATTTTCTTTATTGTCCCCATTTGTCTCATTTTGTCTTATCGTGTTGTCACCCTTTTTTACGATTGCGCAAGCGACACAAGTTCCCCGTGTGACGGCCGTAGCGGGAATGACTCGTGCAGCGATCGGGGTAGGAAGGTACAGGGCGGCTCTCGCTATATTGGCTGGTCAGGCGCTAATTTCAAGTATTTCTTGTTTATTTCAAAACCATCGCATATTTCAAAATTCTAACACGGTAGACGTATAGGTTGTATATTTTATAGTTAATATCCAAAAAGTCGTAACTTTACGTTTGTTATTTTGAAGATGCCAGAGATTAAAAAAAAATAACAATGAGAACTTTGTAGTTTTTTTCTATCGAGAAAATATCATGGAATCATGTTTCTAAAACGGTAGACGTATTGTGTTACTATTGAACTTTCTTGTCAAGAATTTTCATCACGACAACTTTAATAATATAAAAATTACGAAGGTTTAAAAAGGGCCGTAAATGTTAGAAAAATTAATTCATCACCTTAGTGAAATATTATAGTATCAGGGACATTATCAGCAAGTATTGAAACCGACTATAGATACTATAATCCTTCCTACTTATATTAAGTATTAAAGCGAAAGTTTTTGAGGATGGGTATATGTGTATGTATATGTTTGTTACTCTTTCACACACTGAACCGATTACAATGAAATTTACTACACATATATAGATAACTATAACTTGGATTAACACATAGGAAAGGTTTTATCCCGGAAATCCCAAGGGAACGGGAACTATGCGAGTTTTTGGAAAGCCAGTATTTAATATAACAATAATTCAAATTATAATATTTGAATTATTGTTTCGTTTCTAATCCCTTATTTTATCTGATTTCTATTTGAAAATTGAAAATAAATAGTTTATTTAAAAAATTTAGGAATTCTTTTATTTATGATTCTGGTGTTTTGAATAATTATTAAATAATTCAGTATTATGATTACAAAAATAATAAAAACGATGTAAACTTTAATTTATTAGATGGACGGAAGGACGAATATATTTAAGTATTATAGTAATTTATATTAAAATTGCGTAGTATTCGAGATAATTTATTTTTCTGCAAAAGGCTGATCTTGGAAAAAATATTTTAATATAAAAAGATACAACTTATTATGACTTTGAATGTATAATCGTGTCGAAAGGATTTAAATAATAATTAATTATTTGTATAAATGTTAATTTCATATTATTATAGTTTTGCAATAACGACAAAGTCCAGAATCGTTTACCTAACAAGTTTTTATTTGGCGTACCTACCTACCTACTACCTAAATCCTGTTTACAAATAATAATTGTAACCTAGCATTGAATGTCTAAAGAGCTAAAAATTATGTGAAAATCCAGTAAAAATGTTACTATTTTTACTTTTCTGTCATAGACTAGATCATATTATTTTTGTAATCATAATTCTATGAAAAATGTAGCAGTATGAGTATTGAGTACCTATTGATATCGCAATACACAATTTTTTTATGCAAGGAATATTTCTAAATTATTTTCCATCTAATTTATTTTGAGTCTAGATCGCATGCATTTGTTAACCTTAAGTTTAATAAAAAGAGCCTTCATAAACCGTTAAAATTAATTTTAGTTTTCACACCAATAAACATGAATAATATTATTAATACCAGCGAAACGTACACCAGCCAACTATACAGGCAAAAGTTAGTTTTTATTATTCATGCAACGTGTGTAACTAGCTTTGCTCAGCGACTTCGTCTGTGTGCAGATTGACGCAACGACTGACCCCGTTTACTGTGCCAAAACAATCCTTTTTTAATCGACACCAAAAACGGGACAGATTTTCAATTCGTAGGGGTTTTAGCCGCCAGCTAAAAAGTTTTGTTTTCTCTGCGAAAGTTTATCTGATCGATATTTTGTAAAAAAAATAAAATGATTGATAGAACCAGACAAGTAATAATAAGTATCTTCTTAATTGCACATATTACTTAATAAGTAAATAGTTATTACATGGTAATAAAAAAAGACAAAAGACAATCCATTTTTTATGTATTCATCAATTTCCTAGCAATCTTTATCTTTTATAACGATTCGAGTAACCAACGATGCCTACTCGAATTTCAGTATGTTAGATTTCAATTTTTTAAATCTTCATTAAATTTTAATAATAATAAAGTTCGAACTCTTCAACTTTTTCACAACTTTATATTGCGCACGAGCGAATTGTTCTTGACCCATTTCCCAAAACATAATTGGCCAGTTGTTCCTCAAGGCACAGTTCTCGGCCCACTGAATTTTGTAACGTTGGCATTTATGTGCGAATTCTTTTAAAAGGCATATATTTATTATTCTATTTGCGCACTAAAACTCTAGTCTAAACAAATTCAAATGCAAAGAGTAACCTTGTTGCAAACCGTTTTTTTTATAGGTCAAGTTTATTCAATATTACAGCAATATTATGATAACCAATCGCATTATTACATTGAAATATTTAATAGTCATTGAATAAACAAGAAGTTGCATCAATATTAGCGAATCATCTATAAAACCAAGATATTCTAAAAGGAGACAAATTAAAAAAAAAATTACAAAGAAGTACTTATCTCAGTTACATAAATAATAGTATCTTCCTCTACTCTACGAACCTGTTGGTTTTTTTTAATAAATAAATAAATAAAACCTATAACTCATATAAGTAACTTACCAACTAGTTCAAACTTACCTATAACAGTTAAATTAACACCTATATTTCTGGTAGGAGCTTGAAGGAAGTCCACGCGGCAATGGTAGAGAGCCTGGTCATCTCCTCTCAAGTCTGATATCATTAATTTAGTTGGCTGCTGGCCGACATCTGCTTTTAATCGACTGCTGGTATTAAATGAAGTACTGGACCATTCAGTACCGGTACGCGCGTCGAAACTGAAGAAATATGATTTAATTAAGAACCTGAATTCAGACACATGTTCGGACTGTGTAGATCCAGTCGTTTAAAGCTGTTTTGTAAATGTTTGCGTTAAGCAATGAACTGTATAACATTCATTGTTTTAATATTTTCTTCTTAAAAGTGGTTAACTTCATTTATAGATTTTTCGTGCGTTTACTTGTGAGAAATTTTCAGGTGAAGTGAATCAGTTAACAATAATAATTAATACTTAAAATCAATAGGAATTGGTTACACAGAAATCTGATCACCTATTTCTAGAAAAAATGACGATCAGTAAAGCCCTGTCTATAGTGTGGTAAATCATTTATTTACCGATACCTACCTATTGAGTTTATGTCAAAGTTTTTTATATGGATATTAAAATAGATAAATGAAATATCACAATATACATATTTTGTTACCCATAACAACTTTCTTTTGTGAAGACGAAGCCATACAAGTGTTATTGCTAATATTCCAACCCGAAATGGGGTTGTTTTATAAGAAATTGGCCCACAAAATTCTATACTGCGAGTATTTAAAAAGAAAACTAAAATTGAAGCCAGATATAAGCGAGGTTCGCATAGTTTTCCCCCCCATCAGTTCCAAGCCTTGTCGTGGCCGGGGGGGCTCAGTAGCTCGGAGTACACTGTGTACTCTGGGTGAAGCTACGGACGCGGAGGGGCTGAACGGCCGGTCTGTCGTCTGACGACTCGATTGGCTCGACGGCCAGGGATCCATATAGCTGGCTGGCTGGCTTGAAGGCCGGCTGGCCGGGCTGGCTGGAACCGGCTGGTCACACCGGCTGCCTCGCAGGCTGGCTGAAACCGGCTGCTCCACCGGTTGGCTGGCCGGCTGCCTTGGGCGGCGGCTGGCTGGCTTGCTGTCACCGGCTGGTTGTCCGGCTGGCTGGCTGGCTGGCTGGATGGCCGGCTAGCTAGCTAGGGTCCTCCGGGGGGCCAGGTTTGGCTCAGGTGCCGTTGCGGTTCGGCGATGGATGGCGGCCAGCGGTCGCGGCCTGGCGATTTGGCTGGGAAAAAATGAGGTTGGAAGGTCGATCGGGGCTCGTTTGGGACTCGTTCCGACTGACTGGCAGGGGGCTGCGCTTTTGCGGCGGCGGATGGCGGCCAGAGGCCGCGCGTGTTGTGTTGACTACCAACAAAGCAGGGGGCGGGATCCCGACACGTCACTTTGGTGACATGCGGTGACTCCTGTAGGTGAGTGTGGGGCGGCGGCTGTCCTGCGACAGCCGTCTGCCAACTCGTAATCCGGTCCGTGGGGCCGGACCGAGGGCCGCCATCTCTGGTGTGAGGTGGGGGCTGCGAGGGAAACCTCTATAAAAGTGCGCCGGAGGGTCCTTCGACGCGTGAAACACGTTTCGTAGGGCCTTTCGGCGCGCGCCCTCCGGCCGGTCGGTGCTGGGGTCGGGGGTTTGGGGAACGCCGATGATGGAACGGGGAACAATCCATCGTCGGCGAGTGGGTGGCGTGAGCTCGTGTTCCAGCTTGCGCCGCCTCGTGGTGGGTAATTTGGTGGAGGGCCTGGAAAGAGGCAATTCGCGGAGGGCCTGGAAACGGGCAACTGCTGGGCGGGACATGCGGAAGATTGCGATAGTGTCCCCGCATCCCGTCTAAAGCAGCGCGTTGGTACACAGTGGGGTTTTAGTCGGTAGGAATCCGACATAACCCACGGCTCCTTCCCCGGGAGCCGTGGGTATCTTAGGTAAGATTTCCCCACTTAAAAAAAAAAAAAAAAAAAAGGTTCGCATAGTTTTGAAGTTAATGAAAGTGTTAAAATTCATAATTTTTTCTAATATAAACCTTGAAAGCAAGTTAAATAAACGATAACGAGTCTATCGTACAGAAATTAAATTTCCCTTTACCGAAAATAGCATTTAGACGAAATTAACGAGACAGAAACATTAAAATCGTTTCAAATGTTCTTTTTTGTTCTGGAAACTAAATCTAAAAGTATCAAAAGTTATTTCAGTTAATTAAAAGTACAAATTTCGCCTCGGTTCGGAAACTATCCGTTTAGGAAAATGAGAAAATGTACGGGATCGAACTAAAAATAAGTATAAAACACTTTTCTATTGATCAGTCTCTTTGGCGTTTGATACTTTCCTATTGTATATAGTTAAGTTCTTTTTTATATTGTAAGGTTTTGTATTTGTGTATTTTACCAATTCTTATGCATTGTATAGGTAAGTAAAGAATTTTTGCTTCACTAATTATATTATTCTTGAAATTGGACATTTGAAAGAAAATATAATATGTATACAGTACTTATTCAGAGTTAGAAGTTGTTAGAAGCAACGCTTACTACCTAACCTAACTACAAATATTTTCGTACTTCAACTACATATTGAGTTAAAAATGTTATTAAAAGTACCTAACCTTAGCATAATCAACAAACGGCTGAATTAAAGTTGCAAGAGAGCTTGTTTTCCTTTCAGAGCCCTTATTATATGTAGTTAAAAATTGTAAGAAAAGCTCTTTTTCACATGACATAATATTATGTTTCTTACCTATAAATAGGTACATTGTCTTTGTACCAGACTAGAAGCATCAATTCATCATTTATAGTGTCGGGTGTTGAGTCGCAGTATAACGTAGTACTGCCACCCTCCAAGGAGTCCTGCCTTGAAACCGGGCCTGAAAGAAAACAATATTTTCTAAGGTAAGTTTTATTGTGAACATCAAAAAAATTTTTTTTGCTGGCCTTGGGACAGAAAAAATACATTTGTCGTTTCAAATTCAAATAAACATGTGTTTGTTTTAGTTGTGCGTGTTAAACCCTTTTTAAAAATAAAATGATCCCTCGCCTTTGAAGAGAAAGCTCATATTTACGCTACTTATTTATAATATGAGGAATTTGGTTTAATTTTCATGTATAATATCACGATATTTACATTTAAATATTTGCAGTCGACATTTAGATACACAAATTGAAACATATTTGAAACGCTATATATAATAATTTATAATCGCATATTCAATACGTTTCCAATTTTAGAAATTCAATTCAATCCGCCATTTGAATATTTACGTGTAGTATTTGGAAATAACTACTCATTTTAAATATCTATTGGTTAAAATAGGATTGCTAATTGTGTTAAAATCTATACTAAATACATTATCTATACTAATATTATAAAGAGGAAATGTTGGTATGTATTGTATGGTTTTCACGCATAAACTACTGGACCAATTTTGATGAAATTTGGCACACAAATTTGAAAATTTTCTCGTCGAAAAATTCTTTGGGTGTTAGATAGGAAGGCTATATCATAATATATCATCAGGCTAAGACCAGCAGGAGCGGAGCACTACGGGCAAAACCGCGGGCCACAGCTAGTAAAATATATAATGTTAAAGATGGCAGTCGTCGAACAATAGTTTGTTTGGCCTTCATTAAGTTTCTGGTTGAGCCTTTATGTACGAAAACGATTGTTACTTAAATAATAGGATGAAAGCCGGAGCTTAGGCTTTTATTCCTTATTTATTAGGGAACACCATGACCTTTTCTTGTGAAAAAGTTACAATGCTATTATATTTGTTACGATACTAAATGTTTTATTACATACTAGCGGTCCGCCCCGGCTTCGCCCGTGGTACATGTTTACGTTTTCTCTACATAAGAACCATCTTCGTACTTCAAGGAATATAATAAAAAAAGAATTATCGAAATCGGTTCAGCCGTTCTCGAGTTATGCGCTTACCAACACATTTTGCGATTCATTTTTATATTATAGACTAGCGGTCCGCCCCGGCTTCGCCCGTGGTACATATTTATTATTTACGTTTTCTCTACGTAAGAACCATCCTCGTACTTCAAGGAATATAATAAAAAAAGAATTAACGAAATCGGTTCAGCCGTTCTCGAGTTATGCGCTTACCAACACATTTTGCGATTCATTTTTATATATATAGATATATACTTTTGTATAATAAGACGATATATCCGATAAAATCTTTGAAAAATGGAGCCTATTGCAGGTGAGAGATTTTGGAGAGTAAATTTATTTAAACATTACAAATATACATATAAGAACATAATACTTTCCTATCTTCAAATCTCTATACAAAAAGGTTCAGCAGAAAAAATGAAGCATTTTTATAGCACATGTCTTATTCTGATACACAAGCTGCGTACATGTATTATCAAAAACCGTGACAGAGTAACAAACATACATCCATCGTCACAAACTTTAATCTATAATATTTAATCAATACATATAATAAAATTCTAGAAAAGTGGTGTCTGTACAATGAAAATATGTAAAAAAAATTTAGCAGGGGTTATTACTAAATCGATCCCAAACCCAAAACTGTCGTTAAAATTTTTTTTGTCTGTTTGTCTGTTTGTCCGTTTGTCTGTTTGTCTGTATGTTTGAACACGCTAATCTCAGAAACGGCTTATCCGATTTAAATGCGGTTTTCACTAATTTTAAACAAAAATAAAATAATTTTGGTAATCTTCATTTAACATTTAGTGTTTATTTCATGTCAATCAGTTTATAAAAAATAATAAAACCGGCCAAGTGCGAGTCGGGCTCGCGCACAAAGGGTTCCGTAGCAGCAAATATAATAAATTACAGTTAAATCAACCTATCTCAAAAACTATAAGAGATACTTTGATCAAACCAAAAATCGTTGAAAGAGTTAATTAGCATGCATCACCTCTATTTTTTTTAGAATTTTATACCCCGTAGTTATAAAAATAGAGGGGGGGGGGACATACTTTTTACGACTTTGAGAGCTGATATCTCAAAAACCGTTCACTTTAAGAAAAATGTTTTTTAGAAAACTTTATATCATTTTAAAAGACCTTTCCATTGATACCCCACACGGGTATGTACATCGAAAAAAAAAATTTCATCCCTCAGTTACATGTATGGGGGGCCCCACCCCCAATTCTTTTTTTTACTATTTAGTGTCATATTTTTGTAGCGGTTCATACAACACATATTCCCATCAAATTTCATCACTGTAGTACTTATAGTTTCCGAGTAAATCGGCTGTGACAGACGGACAGACGGACAGACGGACAGACGGACATGACGAAACTATAAGGGTTCCGTTTTTGCCATTTTGGCTACGGAACCCTAAAAAAGTTATGACCATTTAAGTATTCACGGCGAACATTTGCTAAGGCATTCTATGGTACACTATTATACAGTGTACGATAAAACGTAAGTTATCTGTTATACGCTACAGTTATTTCTGGTGGTGGGGGTGGGAGTGAGGGGGTAAGCTGAGGTAGTAGAGGGGGAGGGGCAAATTAAAATTATGCTTATTTTTTAGGTAAATTTTAAACATAAAATGTCCTTTAAATTATGTCGTACTACATATATTTTTAAGCCCCGACGCAAAAAGATGAGTGATAAGTGTTTGACCGCTATGCGTATCTGTGTGTGTGTATCTGTTTGTTCCACCGTAGCTCGCTAACAGGTAATCCGAATTAGATGCGGTTTTTTGTAAGGCAGCATATTTTCCGACGCTGGTTCTTAGATAAAGTGTATCAAAATCGGTTCATCCATTTATTATACCTACCTATAGGGGTAAAAGTGGGAATGAAAAAAATTAAAGTTGTTGAATCTAAGTCATATATATTAAACTAGATTTCCGCCCGCGGCTTCGCCCGCGTTTTCAAAGGAAAACCCGCATAGTTCCCGTTCCCGTGGGATTTCCGGGATAAAACCTATCCTGTGTGTTAATCCAAGTTACCCTCTATATGTGTGCTAAATTTCATTGTAATCGGTTCAGTAGTTTTTACGTGAAAGAGTAACAAACATCCATACATCCATACATCCATAAATCCTTACAAACTTTCGCCTTTATAATAGTATTAAGATTAAGATTAAGATGAAAGTGAACGTTTTATCAAAATCGGTTCATCCATTTATTTGATATAGGGGTAAAAGTAGGAATAAATAAATGAATTTTATCTGAGGAAAATTCGTATAAGTCAGGAAAATTTTTTTAAGTCCGGAAAATTTCCATACGCCAGGAAAAATTCTATACGTCGGGAAAATTTATACAGATGAGGAAAATTCGTATAAGTCAGGAAAATTTTTCTAAGTCCGGAAAATTTCCATACGCCAGGAAAATTTCTATACGTCAGGAAAATTTCTATACGTCAGGAAAATTTCTATAAGCCAGGAAAATTTCTATACGTCAGGAAAAATTTCTATAAGGTGGAAAAGGATAGGTTAGGTTAGGTTAGGTTAGGTTAGGTTAGGTTAGGTTAGGTTAGGTTAGGTTAGGTTAGGTTAGGTTAGGTTAGGTTAGGTTAGGTTAGGTTAGGTTAGGTTAGGTTAGGTTAGGTTAGGTTAGGTAATAGGTTAGGTTAGGTTAGGTTAGGTTAGGAAAAATTTTCTAAGTCCGGAAAATTTCCATACGCCAGGAAAATTTCTATACGTCAGGAAAATTTATATAAGCCAGGAAAATTTCTATACGTCAGGAAAATTTTCTATAAGGTGGAAAAGGATAGGTTAGGTTAGGTTAGGTTAGGTTAGGAAAATTTTTCTAAGTCCGGAAAATTTCCATACGCCAGGAATATTTCTATACGTCAGGAAAATTTATATAAGCCAGGAAAATTTCTATACGTCAGGAAAATTTATATAAGCCAGGAAAATTTCTATACGTCAGGAAAATTTTCTATAGGGTGGAAAAGGATAGGTTAGGTTAGGAAAATTTTTCTAAGTCCGGAAAATTTCCATACGCCTGGAAAATTTCTATACGTCAGGAAGAAATCGCTTTTAAGCGATAAGGTCACCTTTTGTACTTCGCATCCAAACAGATATATATTATACTGTACATTATAATATTAAATGGTGTGGTACAATAAATGATTAAATAAATAAATAAATAAATAAAATTTCTATAAGGTGGAAAAGGATAGGTAAGGTTAGGTTAGGTTAGGTTAGGTTAGGAAAATTATTCTAAGTCCGGAAAATTTCCATACGCCAGGAAAATTTCTATACGTCAGGAAAATTTATATAAGCCAGGAAAATTTCTATACGTCAGGAAAAATTTCTATAAGGTGGAAAAAGCTAGGTAAGGTTAGGTTAGGTTAGGAAAATTTTTCTAAGTCTGGAAAATTTCCATACGCCAGGAAAATTTCTATACGTCCGGAAAATTTATATAAGGCAGGAAAATTTCTATACGTCAGGAAAAATTTCTATAAGGTGGAAAAGGATAGGTTAGGTTAGGAAAATTTTTCTAAGTCCGGAAAATTTCCATACGCCAGGAAAATTTCTATACGTCAGGAAAATTTATATAAGCCAGGAAAATTTCTATACGTCAGGAAAAATTTCTATAATGTGGAAAAGGAAAGGTTAGGTTAGGAAAATTTTTCTAAGTCCGGAAAATTTCCATACGCCAGGAAAATTTCTATACGTCCGGAAAATTTATATAAGCCAGGAAAATTTCTATACGTCAGGAAAAATTTCTATAAGGTGGAAAAGGATAGGTTAGGTTAGTTTAGGTTAGGTTAGGTTAGGTTAGGTTCGGTTAGGAAAATTTTTGTAAGTCCGGAAAATTTCCATACGCCAGGAAAATTCCTATACGTCCGGAAAATTTATATAAGCCAGGAAAATTTCTATACGTCAGGAAAAATTTCTATAAGGTGGAAAAGGATAGGTTAGGTTAGGTTAGGTTAGGTTAGATTAGGAAAATTTTTCTAAGTCCGGAAAATTTCCATACGCCAGGAAAATTTGTATACGTCAGGAAAATTTATATAAGCCAGGAAAATTTCTATACATCAGGAAATATTTCTATAAGGTGGAAAAGGATAGGTTAGGTTAGGTTAGGTTAGGAAAATTTTTCTTAGTCCGGAAAATTTCCATACGCCAGGAAAATTTCTATACGTCCGGAAAATTTATATAAGCTAGGAAAATTTCTATACGTCAGGAAAAATTTCTATAAGGTGGAAAAGGATAGGTTAGGTTAGGTTAGGAAAATGTTTCTAAGTCCGGAAAATTTCCATACGCCAGGAAAATTTCTATACCTCAGGAAAATGTTTCTAAGTCCGGAAAATTTCCATACGCCAGGAAAATTTCTATACCTCAGGAAAATTTATATAAGCCAGGAAAATTTCTATACGTCAGGAAATATTTCTATAAGGTGGAAAAGGATAGGTTAGGTTAGGTTAGGTTAGGTTAGGTTAGGTTAGGAAATTTTTTCTAAGTCCGGAAAATTTACTATTTTTCGATAATATATTACCCATGTTTTATACCTAACCTAACATTAACACACGCACACACACACACACACACACACACACACACACAGAAACCTAACTATTAGTACATTGACGTACCTATTTTTGTTGTTGAATCGCCGAATTTTTTTTCGAATTTTCTGAGAAAAGAGAAACGAAACAGCTAATATATTTATATATATAGTTTTAAAAATTTACTAACCTTACCTTAACACAAACCTAACTAATAAATCGTCACACAGAAACCAAACTATTAGTACATTGAGGTACCTGTTTTTGTTGTTGAACAGCCGAATTTTTTCGATTTTGAAAAATTTTGAATTTTCCGAGAAAAGAGAGACGAAACGGCTAATATTACGATTATAAATTTCGTGGCCAGAAATAATTTAGTTTTAAAAAGCTAACCTAACCTAACCTAACCTAACCTAACCTTACTTAACCTAACCTAACCTAACCTAACCTAACCTAAACACAAACCTAACTATTAAATCGTCACACATAAACCTAACTATTATTACATTGAGGTTCAAATTTATGTCTATCAAAAATTAACGCCCTCTTTTGTTGTTGTCGTCGTTGTGTTGATTCAGCTTCTTAAAGCTTTTTGTGTATCAGTTTGTTTTTTTGTTTGAACGCGCTAATCTCGGGAACTACTGGTCCAATTTGAAAAATTCTTTCGGTGTTAGATAGCCCATTTATCGAGGAAGGCTATATCCATACTAATATTATAAATGCGAAAGTAACTCTGTCTGTCTGTCTGTTACTCAATCACGCCTTAACTACTGAACCAATTTGCATGAAATTTGGTATAGAGATATTTTGATACCCGAGAAAGGACATAGGATAGGTTTTATCCCGGAAATCCTACGGGAACGGGTTTTTCTTTGAAAACGCGGGCGAAGCCGCGGGCCGAAAGCTAGTCTATAATATAAAAATGAATCGCAAAATGTGTTGGTAAGCGCATAACTCGAGAACGGCTGAACCGATTTCGATAATTATTTTTTTATTATATTCCTTGAAGTACGAGGATGGTTCTTATGTAGAGAAAACGTAAACATGTACCACGGGCGAAGCCGGGGCGGACCGCTAGTTTATAATATTAGTAGGATTAGTCTACACTAACCATCGGTCCCAGGCACGAATGAAGCTATGGGTATGAAAATAGTCATGAAGTATATGAGCGCCGCAGAGACGCGCATCCTACGGTCCATCCATGCCTCCACGATGCGCTGTCATAGGCGTAGTGTAGAACCCATTTGTTGATGAGCTCTCTGCTTTACATTATTTGGGGACTACCTGGAACAAAATATAAAATGTTAATTGAGACGTAAAGTTATTGCTGGCAGCAAGCGTACCTAAGGTTGTCTGTAGAGTATGTAGAGACATATGTATATTATGAGTTCATTGCTTTACATTATTTGAGGTCTATTTGGAATAAAGCTTTTCAATTAAAATATAGTTTTAATAGAGGCAAGCCAGTGATCAGTTGTCTGTAGAGAACGTAGAGGCACATGTATATGAGCTCTGTGCTTTATATTATTTGAGGTATATCTGGAAGAAATATTTTCAATTAAAATATAGAACTATAAGAAAATTATACACAGGTAGTAAACAGCTGTGATGACGAAAACTTAATAAATTAAGTAAATTTTCTATTTGTTATATATGTAAAAGGATACATTTAACCAAAAGTTTATAAAATAGATAGAACAAGAATAGATATATAGATAAATCATAAAATAATTAATTTAGTTATTTAAAACCATTGAGTATATAATAATTAGAAAACGATAGCCTATCTACATATTTAAGATCTGATATCTATTTATGGCGTTATCTTAAAATAATCAAAAGCCAAAGTTTTGCAATCAAGTTGATAGTCCTATTGAATTCTATTCCTGAATTAAAACAATACAACATGGATGTATAATTCATTTCTACGAAACAGTAAGTCAGTAAATCCAATAAAATAGGATATGTTTTTGTATTTTGGTAAAAGAGACTGACCTGACAGTTTCTGTTAAGCCCCTGTCCCATTGCAGTGTAGGGCAGATGTAATCCACATTTCTACCATTTAAATTGTTCTAGTTTAAATAACATTTGGTTCACAATAAAATATTCAATTAAACACTATTTTAAACCGTCTTCAAAAAGAAAGAGGTTTGTACGACTGTATATATTTTGGTTTGTCACCCCATAACTTGTGACTGGGCGAACCGATTTCGATAATATTTTTTTTAATTTGAAAGCTTTCGGTTATTCGCATTAAAATTTTGTTCTGGCTTTTCGAAGGTGGATAAGTTTTTTATTAAACAATTATTAAATAAGAATTGATTCACTCACGCACTTATAATAATACCTTATGAGATTCTATATATCAAAACATTGAAGATAAAAACTTGTCTGCGGATATCTGCATATATGGAATGTGGTTTGGGAAAACCAGAATCATTAGGATGATTTTGTTTTGAAAAGATTCTCATATATTTTAAGTTTTATTGATGAACCAGTAAATTAGATTAAATGAGATCGAGATTATTAATTTGATTATGAACATAATATCATAAAAGGATATATTCATTCATTGGCCTTAACGAATATACCAAATATCCATTAATTACTGATGGATAGAATATGTAAACAATAAAATAATAATAATAGTTTAAAAATTATCACATAGCTCTGAATTATCTATACTATTATTATAAAGCTGAAGAGTTTGTTTGTTTAAACGCGCTTATCACAGGAACTACTGGTCCAATTTGAAAAATTCTTTCGGTGTCCATTTATCGAGGAAGGCTATAGGCTATATATTATCACGCTAAGACCAACAGGAGTGGAGCACTGCGAGTAAAACCGCAGGGCACAGCTAGTCTTAAATACTTCGTAATTCCAAGAGTCGATTTAAAATTTCAGTTATATCTACAAAAATAGAGACACAAGAATAAAAAAAGTTGGTATCTAAAGAATTAATTCATTTCAGGCTCACATATTCATTATTCAAATACATTACGTTAATACTTTAATATTGAAAAGGTTGAATCTAAAAATAAAAAGCTCGAATGGATTTGCTAATTAACATTAGTAATGCTCTTTAATTGTAAGCCCTTTTATATACTAAATTTTGGCTACAGTTGAACATGTTTTATTCACTAAAAAGTTTTATAGAACGTATATCTGACCTTCTTATGTTACAACTCAAGCAATATATATCTAAACTAGCTGCGCCCCGCGGTTTAACCCGCGTGGCTCCACTCCTGTAGCGTGATTTTATATAGCCTATAGCCTTCTTCGATAAATACGCTATTTAATACCGAAATAATTTTTTAAATTGGACCAGTAGTTCCTGAGATTAGCGCGTTCAAACAAACAAACAAACAAACTCTTCAGCATTAGTACTAGCGGTCGGCCCCGAGAACCACCCTCGTACTTCAAGGGATAGATTCCACAGCGCACGCGATGACAGAGTTTTTATTAAGGAATTTTTTTACACTTTGGGTCACATTATTGCAATTTTGGTAAGGATCTCTAATTTTTTTGAAAATGCAATATAGCCTTTGTTGCTCAGTGAAGATGCAGCTTTCTAATGGTGAAAGAATTTTTGAAATCGGTCCAGTAGTTTATGCTGAAAACCATACATACATACATACATAATTACAAACCTTTCCTCTTTATAATATTAGTATAGATAGTAGGTACCTATAGATAGATAAGAAATAGGTGAACATGACAATAGTCACGACTTTCTTGTAAGATATTGCATGGATTTGGATATAGTATCAGATAACGAAATTTAATACAATGAAAACGCGTACTGGTATCCGACAATGGTTCAGAATATTCAAGATTGTATCGTACATACGTATATGGTGAAGTGATTGTTATAAATCACCTAAAAAACAAACAAAAGAACATATTTAAATCTATACCAATAATATTATAAAGCTGAAGAGTTTGTTTGTTTTACGCGCAAATCTCAGGAACTGTTGGTCCGATTTGAAAAAATTCTTTCAGTGTTAGATAGCCCATTTATCGAGCAAGGCTATAGGCTTATACTAACGAGCAAGGATATACGCTATCGAGCAAGGATATACGCTAAGACTAACAGCAGCGACCACGCAGGTGAAACTGCGAAACGCAGCTAGTATTTATATAAACAAATCAATAATCCTTATAAACAATAGAGAAATAGAAACATGGTTTACAGAGTATTTTTGGTAAGTAATGAACCTCAATTACTTATTTCTTTTGATATTGGTTTGTCCTTAAATCGAATTGTCAATCAGCTTTGTAAGTTTTTATATAACTTACATGTAGCAAAATGTATCTTCTTTGTGATATTTTTATACTATGACTAATATGACATTAATGTTATTAGATTTCTTTAAAGAAATGTATTTACTTCTGCATTTCGATTCCCTTTGCTTTGAGATACTTTGACGCGAATAAATATTTTATGTCACTTGAGCTTTAGAGATCAATGTGTGCTGAATAAATCTTAATACTTTCTAGCGGTGGCTACTTTACTCTTACTTTGAGTGCACTCTAACTCTAAGAAGAATCTTACAGAGTTAAAGAAAATAAATAGATCGTAAGACTATAAATTATTTGACTTGCAAAATTAGCGCTACGAAGAAATAGACACATAAATTACATTTTAACTAAACGAAATCGGGGCAATCTATTAGTCAATTTGACATCCTCTATTGAATCGTCATTTGTCATATCGCCATTTATAAATCATCAATCATAAACTACCAAAAATGTACTGTTACGGAGAATTTTTGGAATAAATATGAATACATTAAAACTATATACAAATGTCAAGGAATTATATTATAGTGGACTAAATATAAATGTAATTTATATACCGGTTGTGCCATTATATCATGAACTACATATTATATATGCCATATTTTTACCAACATCAACAAATCTGAACATTCTCTTTACCCTTTATCGCACCATGTTTTCTTTATAATAACATCAAACTAGCATTTGCAAACATAATTATATTCGTTCAAAAGCACCCTTAAACCATTAAATGAAAGAAATACAAGTGTGGCAAAATAACTTAGAAGTTTGTATGACCAAAACGCACGGTATATAGTTTGATATATCAGGATAAAGTAACGTTATTTCTGAATATCAAGTTCGGAAGTTACTTCTTAATTAGATCGAAAGTAAATACAATGGAATTTCCCATCAAGACCGAATAATGTAGAAGTTTTGAAGACTTTCGGCGCTTTTCTGCTTCCCTATTGTTAGTTCTTATGTTTCTTGTCTATCAATTAATAGAGCTTGAATTTCAAACTCAAACGCGTGTTCATATTATATTGGTTTTGCGTCAAGCCCAAAGTTACTATGGGCACGAATTTAATATGAATACAATTTTCAGGAACGTCTATGCAAAGGATAGTCTTCTTGTCACATACAAGAGTGCGCCATCCAGTACAAACGATAAACATTTTTTTATACTGTGAGATTGGGGCATATGAAATATCACTTGTAAGTTGTATAACGGTGTACCTGACATTTAAAATGTATATGTACTTAACTCTTATCTAGGATTGCATCAATCACGAAAAGGAGGCCTTATTGCTCAAGAGCAATCTCTTCCAGGCAACCCTGATTGTAAGGAAACGTAATTACATAATTTACGTTTTCTCGTACTTCAAGGAATATAATAAAAAAATAATTATCGAAATCGGTCCACCCATTCACGCATGATGCCGTGACCAAGGAAAACGGGTTTCATTTTTATATATATAGATGTAAAAAGAAGACTAGATCAAAATAAAGTACATATTTAAATTCACGTTATTTAATCATTTTATATTGCTAATATCCTGTTCATGTTAGATTTTTTTCCTAGTCTTAATTGCTTTAAAGTGCTTTATAATAGACGTAAATAAAATTATAGTATTTATGTATCTAATTTGTATCCTCACGAAGATAAGCTATAAAGCCACAAAGATAGTTTTTTTAAACCTTTAGATATTGTGCCTTCAATTGTATTGAAACAAAACTGTTTTGAACCTGTTTCCGTATTCCTATTCTAAGTACTGCAAGACTTATTTTATGCGCATTGATGTAAATATGTACTTACCTACCTACTTTCATAACTTAGATTTAAATGTTAAACAAAAATTAAAACAAAAATTAAAATGAAAACATTTCTTGGCAATCTAATTTTGATCTTAAATATCCAAATAAAATCATGTATTCTAAAAGTTTCAAAGCACATTATCAATGTACCAATGTATGTATAAACCTTTGATATTATAACCAGAGAAATAACCTTACAAAGTTGTTAATAGAAATATTAGCATGTTCTTATTGTTCATTATTTCTTCAATCGAGGATCCTTCCAACAATATTGCGTAAAACCTATTAGTTTTATTCCCCTGTAAAGCTAAGCTGTGGACAGGTGGGTCGGATGGAAAATATCTGGGATTTTAAATGTCTCTATTTACCTTAGTTGCCGTAGTTTTTGTTTTTCTGTTTAAACCTGGATCAACGTATTCGTGTTCTTTCTATGTAGAATATTTTTATAAATTTATAAATAATAGAAAAAATTCGATCACGATTATTTTTCTATTCTTTATAAATTTCTATTTATAAAGCATTTGAATGCCATAAAAACCAAAAATATAAATACAATAGAATATTTTTGTTGTTATTTATATAAACATAAATAGGTTAAGTTATAATGTTCAAATTTCAATAATTAATTAAACTATTACCTGTAAGCTTCTTAATCAATTAAAATATTTGTGGGTCTTCATTTGGTTAATTAAGAAGAAGACTACCTATTTACTATTGTAAAATATATCTATAGGTAGTTTTTATAATTATTTACCATTACGTTGATTTCGTGTAAACTCTAAAAAGGATACAATCATATAATAAGCCAATTCATTGTAATACACATAATAAATGCATTATTCATGAAAGCCGTCCGCCCGGCTGAAGGATTTAAATTTTCTGTTTTATTTCTTTTATATAAACCAAATATAAACATTGTCCTGACTAATGAAAACAGATAAAAAAAATTAAATATGTTGTTTGTAAAGTTATGATATTGGTAATCACTAATCACATATGCGTAGAGTTTATACATAATATTATTTCGTTTCTATTTACATAATATAAATTAGTCTCTACCAGACTGATGAGCAATGTAAAACTTGGAGAAATCTAGCCCGAAATGGGCTACCGACGGTCTCTAGGGAAATGGGCCTAGGAGTTTTACCGCCTAAAACCTACAATATTGCCTTTTACAAGGCCACAGTGGTCGAATCCCTTTACGAGTCTGGTTGTTCCTACAATATCCTGACCTTATTACGTTTCTCATATCCAACTAAGCTTGTATTGAAAATTCAAATTCATCTTCTGGTTTAGAAATTGTAAAATTAACTCGAGCTTCATTCTACAGGAAATATAAAGGTCAGTCTTGGCATTATTATATTATAATATTGTGGTTTTATGATTGTCTGTCAGTTTAATAGGATCCGCTTCGTCGGAAATCACGGGTGATTCAAAAAGTACTTTGACGTGACTCATCAGACTTAACTATGTTATGCGTGGGATTGCAACGATAGTTTGATAAAAGACAATTATTTTAATGGCAACTTTTGGTAAGGGTCACACAAAATTTAACAGTTAAATAGGTTTAAGCGCACAGTATTATAGTAATTCGATTGTTGCATTGGAAATGAGAGAATTAAAATAATTATTCAATTTATTTTAATTTCATTAATTGCAATGAACTATGAAGCCCGGGACTACGACTGTTATTATATGTAATATAAATTGTTATAGTAGTTCCTATAAGTCCCTTTGTAAGTATTATATTACATATTAGTAATGATGATTACATGCCATGAATTAACAATCTTTGATCCTTCAATGAACCTTCATTTTAAGGCCGGCAACGCAACCACTATTCTCCAGAATCTGTGGTTGTTCATGGGCGGCGCCAATTATCGCTTTCTGTACGGTGACGCGCAAGCTCGTTTGCCAGCAGCTTATACATAAAAAAAAGATTAATTTATTCTTCAATGATAAGTTTAGTTTTTCTTTTGTAATTTAAGAGTTGAGAAACCTTCTTAAAAGGAGTATTAAACGTGTATAATATATCAACATTATTTTTAAAATTACACTCTCTCATACGGTTTTACTCCCAGAAGGCTAGAATGGAATATGAAAACGAGCGCTGTCTGACACTTTAGTTTCTTAAGAACTAGAATATTTATTTTCTCTTTGTTTACATATTTTGCGATTGCTTAAAACTGCAGATTTTTAACCAACTTCAAATAAAAGGAGGAGATTCTAAATTCGGTGCATACATTAGCAATGAATATATCCAATAACCGAAACACGAGGTTTGAATACCTACCAATAATAAATGGCCGAATGTAGATTGGCAGAAGTCATGTTATGTGGACAAACTTTTTGGCTCTTAGACATGTAGATTTCCTCGCTTTGTTCCCTGTATGTATTAAAAGTAAAAGAGTGAATAATTCCGAATCCGAATCTATATATCTATATGTCCGACTCTTTTATATTAAGTATTATTGTGAATAATTAGTTTGTACTTTATATTACATAGTGGGAAGATATTATCGTCTAAGATACAGGCTCGGCCTTAATTTAGGCGATAATGTCTTATGTCCATAGTTTTAAGTATTGTGTTTATATAAATTGAGTAGCATACACAGTGTAATTGAAGATATGGATAAATAAAGAAGTTTTTTTTTTTAATTTCTTTTTATTTTAGACTCGATTTTGACCCACTATAAACGGACAGATTTAATTCAAACGTTGGATCAAGGATCGGTGACAATACGAGTTTATGCGTGTTTTTTAAGTTTTATTTTTTTAATCTATTTTAATTATTATATGGAAGTCGAATCCATTAATGACTGAGCCACTGCTGCCATAATATTAATTAATTTTATTCAATGCTCTTTCTGGTATATCTTTCAGAAACGTCATCACAAATTATTTCTCGGAATTGCTGAGCCAGAATTGTTGTTTGAGCCATGTAGCTAAGTACTCTGATATTAAAATTAATGACTTTCCTGTATTTGTATTTTATCAACATAGAAATTGTTTGAAACAAAATTAAATATTATTAGTTATCAAACATGTCAAGTTACACGTCATCTATTTTAAGAAAACAAACATTGTACACAGACATTTTGGAACAAATTTTCCTTATCTCACGTGAGACGGTGAGACTATTGCCATATTGTCTCGGAGGTCAAATATACCAATTATAAATGCGAAAGTAAATCTGTCTGTCTGTCCCTTATTCACGCCGAAACCGATGAGCCAATTTGAATGATTTTTTACAAAGATAGTTTGAGATCTAGGAAAGGACACAGGACAGATTATTAAATTAACCAGGAAATCCAAAGTTTTATGATTTATCCATTGTTAAATTGGTACTTTTTACTAGTCACTCATGGTGATATTCGAAAACATTATGTATGAATTTACTTTTTTTAACAGGGTAAAAAAACAATAATCGGAAGAACTTCGGTTGTAGTACCTGAACTACAGAACGCAAGAGCTTAAAATTACTCCAGTAATTACAATTTTTAAAGCGCAGTCTTTCTAACAAAAAATGAATAAAATGGAATGAATGTAATCAGTTCGTATCAGTTAATATTTAAATGTTAGGATAAAATAATATACAACATATGTTCACATCAAAAGCGTTTATTTAATTGCATAAAAAAATCTTACTTTTACTCTTTTTTTGTAACATTTTTTTTTAATTTTAATCTTACAATTATAAAAATTTGGAATAAATTTCCAATAAAATCTTAGTATTCTATTCATAGATTTTAAGACACCATCATTGTTCGTATCTGCCTATAGTGTATCTTATTATTAATCTTTTTTTGTAACTTTTTTATTTATTTGAATCTTACAATTATAAAAATTTGGAATAAATTTCCAATAAAATCTTAGTACACTAATGTCCCCGTCATTAAAGTGGCTCGACGGAAAACAGTGGGGTTTTGGTCGGTAGGAATCTTTGAAAGATTTTCCCACAAAAAAGAGCGTGTGTGCCGAGCACACGTGTCAGAAGTGAAATTAAAAGAGACCAAAATCATCGCCCTCGATGATGTGACGGGATTGCCATGACGTGACCTTGACATTTTACTCTCAACGCCTAAAGAAGTTTCACTTTAAAAAAATGTTAATTCGTGTACAACATCAGAAGTATATTTAACATTTAAATATAGTTATAAAATAAAATAAACAATTCTAAGACAATTTTTCAACATTTTTTATATGGCACTTGAGTGGTAATATAAGGCTAATATTATAACATTGACAAAATAAGGCGGCCTTATCACATGGTAGTGATCACTCCCAGACAACTTGTGCAAATGTGACAAGCTTATTATTTTTCCCTTATTCTAACTTTAGATTTTTATAATAACATTATTCTAACAAGTTCATAATCTATATAAAATATAAATATTTGTATCTTTAGGAAGAGGTACATTTGCGCATACAATCAGCATTATAAGACGATTAACACAAGTCTTTCCTGTATTTTTTTTTAATTTTTACTGGTTCCTGCACTTGACGTATGAATTTTGATATAAATTATATATAAAAAAAAAACATACCGGTCGAATTGATAAACTCCTCCTTTTTTTTGAAGTCGGTTATTAAAATATATATTATGTTAGCGATTTATAGTGCTGAATGTAAAACTATATTAATTAATAACTTTATACCAAGTTATATAAAAACTGTGATTCTGAGGTAGATAGGTTCCTGAAAAAATTAAGTATTTGCCCTGTTCAAAAAAATTCGAAGGTGTGTTCAACTGTTCAATATTGCACCAATAATTATTTGTTTGTACTCCCTTAAGAATATAGTTACCAAACGTAATGCATTTAAAATTCCTATATCTTTGCTTTGTGTGAATTCAAGTATTCATCAATTTGTTCAATTAAACAATTCTTATGTAGAAGACGAGTCCATATCTACGTATATAGATTCATTGGTATCATTGCTTGGAATTTGTTGTCCAGAATGGTTCGAATAAGTCTCCTGCTGTACGTGCGAAGTATTTCCAACATTTGTTTGCATCTGTTCTTGGTTAGAATTTGTTTGTGTTTCCATAATATGAGAACTGTTGCGTGCATCTCTTTGGATTTGCTCTCCACTTCTCTGATTATACCCATACGATTGGGGGTATGAATAAAAGATTGGTGGAGGAAAACTATTCTGGAAACGTGTATCTTGCGGCCAATAATTTTGATACTGCACACGTGGTCCCTGATTTACACCATAAAAAGGCCTCGTTGGTATTACGTTGACGTTGATATTAGGATTTGTTCTAACATCAATGCCATTGATGAATATATTGAATCCCTCTGGTCCTCTGGAGAAGGGCGCTTGTTGAAGATAATTTTGTCCTTGAGGATTCAACGTGGGATTCAGTGTGCCATATGGAAATTGTAAGTTTTCTGAATAATGAGCTTCGGTCATTGCATATGCATTAAGTCTGGTTAGATTCACATCATGCGTTCTTGTTACATTAATCTGAGGCTGTGAGAGCTGGAAATCCGTAGAAGTTCCAATAGATCGCTGATTTTGTGTCTTATTAGATGTATCGGGTTGCTGCAATTCTGCAGGTGTATCTGTTCCTTTATCTGCTTGGCTTATACAAACAGTTTGGGTGAACTTGTCAGCTAATTCAACTTCATCTTCTTCACCTGAATAAATCAAGTCTTGCAAACATTCATCATCAGACGTGATAGACTTATCAAGAGAAACCTTCTTTTTTGGTTTTGCAGGATTGGTTTTGGGTTTCTTAAATACTGGCTTGGAATTACCTTTTGATGGACGTTTCTTCGTTTCTGATAAAGAAAATGAAGTTCTTTAAATTACATAATTAGAAATAAAGAGATGCCAAATTGAATTTGTTATAATATATTCTTAGATGATATGTTTAAAGTTACACCGATACAACACATCTGAATCATTTCATACAAATCCAGACAAGTCAAGAAAACCCAATTAAGATTTCAATCTTCTACATATAATATTCATCTCATTACCTTTACGTTCCTTTGTTTCAAACACTCGTAAATTGTCTTTTAAAAGGGAGAGTCTTTTAGCGATAAATTTTTGAGCTTCATCGTAAGTAGCTGAAAGTTTAAATATAAACATTATTTTTAAATACAATCATTTGAATCAATGTAAGTATACAATCAACGTAGGTAATATCTATATGTTGCAATAGTGACTACTGTTAAACAATAGCGATTTAAGTTTGGAAAAACGTATTTATACCTAAGTATTTGAATTTATTAATCTACACTAATAAACTAATATTATAAAGAGGAAAACTTTGTTTGTTTGTTTGATTGTAATGAACAGGCTCATAAACTACTGGACCGATTTAAAAAATTCATTCACCATTCGAAAGCTACATTATCCACGAGTAATATAGGATAGGTTATATCCCGAAAATTTGAAACCGCGGGCGGAGCCGCCGGCGGAAAGCTAGTTATTTATTTAAACAGAAAATGACTCTCTTGTTGGAGCTAAAGCTTGTGTTTATCACACAGATAAACACAAGCTTTTATTTTTAAGTTTATTTTATAGAAGCATAATATTGAATGAATATGTATCTAGGGCAATTTGTATAACAATCATGACTATAAAATATATAAATAAAAAATACAATTAAGTGCGAGTCGGACTCACAACATAAGCCAAAGAGCAATTGCAAAAAAAAATTGTGACACTAAATGTTTATGATTTATGACCGGGTCAATCAGTGACCAACGACCTTGATTTCTTGTTTATATAGCGACAACAGCCATAGATGAAAATTTCGGACAGTAAATTCAGTCATATGATTCTGATTTTACCCTACGGAACCCTAAAAAGGAAAGAAGGATGTTCACGATAAACAACAATGTGCCTTCTTTTGGTGCGTGTGTGTGTGTGTGTGTGAGCATGATTGAATATGTGAGCGTGTGTGTTTGAATGAGAGAGAAAGAGTGTGTGAGTCATGAGTGAGTTGATACATTGTGCATGTCGCTACTTGGATCCTACTAGCAATATTATAAATGCGAAAGTTTGTAAGTAGGGTAGACTGGGTACGGTTGAAACAATTTCACTTATAACGACCATAACTTTGCTCTTTATAACCCGAGCGATGAAAAATATATGTTAAATAAAAGAGCATGTATCTGTCTACTAATAGGCGCTATGATTTTAGTTCCATGTGTATTATTTTTTATAGCAGATCAAATTAAAAAAAAGAATCCGATTTGTTTCAACCGTCCCCATACCAGGGGCGGTTGAAACAGTGATTGGGGTCAGTTGAAAAATATGTGAATAATACAAAATATAGCATTAAAATATGTTTTATTGATTGCTTATTTTAAAACTAACAATAATTAAGTATCTCTTTTACAATAAGGTCTGCTCTCTTAATATGGTGACATACAAACAAGACAGAAGTACCTACTTCTCATCTTCTGATGATATCTCCTCTTGTACATGTTTCTTTTTTGCTTTGGTGGTGTTTCTTTTACATTTTCTTTCATCAAATTTCTTCCTTTTTCCTCTATCCAATCGTTTCTTCACTTGCTTAGCTCTTGTTCGTTCCAATATTAATTCTTGCTCTTTTCTTATCTCTTCCTTATCTGGTGTGTCAGTGTAAATAGTAGACTTCCTGATTTTTCGCCCTCTATTATTATACCTTCTATTGTTATATCCTCTATTAGATCCCATTTTTTGATTTACTTGCTCGCCAGAGTCATTTCGCATTCGAATTTACCTTAGAAGCGAATAATCGTGCTTCTCTGCCGCTTCTCGCAATGATTCTCCGGTTTACACCTCCTCATATGCGTCTTTGTACTTGGATAAGTCTATTTATCTTCCCGAAATCTCTCTTACACGTACTATCGGCATCTAAAAAACCAAAAAATAATTAAAACAATGTTTCAACCGTACCCAAAAAAAATGTTTCAACCGTCCCCAACTCCTACTTTAGGTAAAATACAGTTATAGTAATTGTAACAACAATGATACACAAAAACTAGTCACAATGTCATATTCCACAAGATTCACTTCAAACAAAAACGCACACTTAATACTGTCACTTAAATAGAAACGCCAATAATTGGAATCATCTCCAAGCATAAATACTTACTTTTGGTCATAAAAACACAATAGGGTCTTATAAAATCAGCTGAAGCGCGCGGAGATCGACGCAACATTGTGGTTCGTTTTTAGAACAGTTGTGCGCTTCATTTTCCCCTTGGACCCCTAACCCCCCCACCAACGGTTTGCGAGATATTCGTGTTGTTTCAACCGTCCTTTGTTTCAATCGTACCCAGTCTACCCTATGTCTGTATGGATGTTTGTTACTCTTTCACGCAAAAACTGCTGAACCGATTTTCATAAAATTTAGCACAAACATAGAATGTGACTCGTATTAACACATAGGATAGGTTTTGTCCCGGAAATCCCACAGGAACGGAAACTTTGCGGGGTTTCTTTGAAAACGCGGGCCTGAGCTAGTATTAATACATAACATAACTCACTTGTAATTAGCAGCACAAATACTTTATAGGTGTTCCAATTCCTTTTAGCTTTCTCATTTTTTATCACACGAACTTCAGTGTCCTTATTATCTTCTACTGGGTATGCTACATACGTAGAATCAGACCTGTTTCTGATCCAGCCGTGGCGTACGCATACCAAAAAATCAGTATTATCATCAGGCAATTTATCTTGAAATTGTATAACACAATACAGATTATTACTAATGGCGACCATCTGAAAGATTAATGATTCTTATTAGAATAAGGAAAACGCGTGCATATCATTAACATGTGTTTCGTTTATAAAGAAGTCAACATGAAAAATTATTTATAAGAAGAATAACAACTCTACAAGTAATTTTCGGGTCTCATTATGCAATATATTATTATCATAAAAAAATATTTTTCGTCGTTAAAGTCGTCATATATGCAACAGGTTGTTATTATGAATAGACCATCGAATGTAGATCGCAATTATCAAAGTATAAGTAAATAGACCGAACGATTGCGTCATAGCCAGACACGAATAGTTCGCAAAATAGCACAGACTTACCTTAAAGACCACCCCTGCGGAGCCTCTTGCAAATGATAGGCGTAATACAATTCGCTAATCACACTTGCACTCAAAACTGATCCCTTGCACTCGTTTATAAACAATTGTAATCAAACAATATGCTTGTAGCTAAGCGTTGTTGTTAAGAAATTAATTGTGCCGAATTTTGTGACAAGCTAGACCGGCGCCGGCGGGAGTTGGGGGAAATGTGACGCGATCTAGACACCGCCGACCGCGCCTCACTCAGTGTTTTGATCGGTGACCTTTGCAAATGTTTAACAAATACCGCATTTATTATATATGTTCTTATCAACGGGAGCTTGCCGACTTGACCCGATATCTGTTTAGCGAAAACACGGATAAAAATAAAATAAAATTATCGCCTTGTGATTGAAGAGCTTTCATAATTTGATAATTAAAAGATCATTTTAATTATTACATTTAATAAACAAATTATATTTACTGAATAAATTCAAAAGCCCCCACGCAAAGCAAACACAATAATCGACCAGTGAAGGAAGACCCCTATGTTGTATGGCAGCACGTACATTATAGAGTTCACACAATATCGCGTGATCTACTTATGTCTTCATGAAGTATATTCGTCGTTTCAGGATATCGACCGCGAGTAGGTAATCTAAACTGAACTGAACTGGATTATTGTTTGGTCTATTTCTAATAGAACCTTATAAAGGGATATTAAATGTAGCAGGCAAATTGTACAATTTCCTCTGTTTACAAACGGCGTCTGTCAATTTACAAACGCTAGGCATTTTGTTATATGTCGAGAATTCGTAATCAGAAATTTTTGGTTTGGATAAGGGGGTGGGTTAGGTTAGGTTCTTGTTTTTAAAACTACACAGAAATAGGAACCCCGCGAAGCGAGGGCTCTATCGGTTCGCAACCGTCTTCTTGTGGACGTTTGAAAAAAGTAAATACACAGCATATTACAAAATGCCGCGCGTTTGTAAACGGCGAGATTATACAATTTGCCTGCGACATATTATACGGGTGATTTTTCAATCCTTGGTTAAAAGTTATCCACCCAATAAAGAAATGCTCTAGGTATTAATAAAAATAGTCCCCATAAATATGAGCTCACACATTTTTGAAACGATTCTTTAATACGATATTCAACGAATAAGAAATAGTTTTAAAGATGTACTACTAGATAATTGCTTAATTTCTTTCGTATCATAATACTTATATGTCTTGCCTACTTATATGTTTTGACTAATAAATATAAAATGATCCAAGTTGCTTCAAACATTTTAATCGGCAACATGAAAAAAATTGGATTAGCATAAAGTCCCATAGGTATCCTTATACAATCCAAATAATTAATATAATATACTTATTCTTCACCTAAAAGAGATATCTAAAAAAATTAGATTTTTGCATAAACGAAATCTTGTCTTTTAATTAACAACCATAACATGAGTAACTCTTAATCTCTATATTTTTCTCTATATTTTTCGCTTCTAAACATGACGTGTTTTCACGCATTTGGCCAGTATAGCGACTTGCTGGTAGAGTTACTGATAAGATAGATATTTTCATACATTACAAGCTATGAAACTTGTATGAAAGCTTTGATAATGACACTGACGTTTGACAATCACATTCTTGCGGCCAACTTGCGGCATACGCAAGGGCATACGATACAATAAACTGGTAATTTTTTTTATAAGTTAATTCAAATAATTTCAATTAATAATTTATTGTTAAAAAATAAGAATTAGTGTTTGTAATATTATGATTTAAATGATACATGTTACGGTGCATATACATCAAACGAACATAGAGCTAGAGCTAGAGCAAGAGCATTCTTTCGTGATCTTTTAGTGTAAACGAAAACATGTATTTAGTGTAGTTCAGTATTAGAACAACAAATATCTTCTTATAAATTAATAGGTATTATTAATTTATAAGATTTGAAATTTTAAAGAATCTAATTTTGAGATAGGTTTCGAAGCGTCTCTCGTATCATTGTAGCGAAGATTGACCTACCTATAGTATATGCAGTTGAAAATTTTAATTCGATTTTTTTTATTACTAAGCGGGCAATGGGACAGGTGGGTGGCCCGGTAGCTGATAGAAACAACAACAACAACCTTTAGAATATGCACATAGTAGTAGGTATGTCCTATTATTAATTACATCTGGAGCACTACAATAAAAAAATACAATGCGATATTAATTTTATATAAAATAAACATTTATTTTCTTTCATTAATACACCCGTGATACAACTAATTAAATTACAGTTGGCTTCAAATGTTTTAACTAGCTTGATACATTAATCACAGCTAACTACGTCGCGTAAAATAAGCATATCAGATCAAGATAAGCCTTTTTCACTAAATATACTAACCATTTTGTATGGCGATATAAAAAGAAATATTTCTGATGAATAGCCTCAGAATATTGCTTAATTAAATACGCTGTTGTTAATCATATTTTCAAGGCGTTACTGTGAATTCCTTGGGTACCTAGTTACGCATCCACCCCAACCCTCTGTGTTAGGTTGAGCAATAGCTTTCCGCTGGCCTCAGCAAGACCACCGGAGAGTTCTTGCAATTTAACATAAGCATAGCAGTTATTGAAAAACATTTGTTTCGTAATAAGGTATCGATTGTATCATTGCATGTAATTCTGGCATTAACATTTGTGACTCCAAATCGTCCACTTGTTATAGTTAATAATTAAATAAGTTTAATTTTAATTTTATTTTATTTTTTTAAAAAAGTCAAATCGCTCCCGCAAAGTTTAACTGGCGCAGCCGGTAGGATAGCCATATAAGGTCTGCATGTCTAGAGGTCTTCAAAATTAGCCCTAGAACATTGCTATAAAGGCCGTGCTATCCTAAAAGAACCGAATTATAAATTTGTTAAACGACCACGACGAGGAATAATGGGATCGACGATCGGTTGGTGAGTAAAACTTTTTGCCATCCTTTCTGATATATTCCCATATCCTTTTCACGAGAGTGTAATTTTGACTTTTAACTATTTTTAACTGTTATTTTGGGATTGAACGTCTCGCATTATAACGGATCTGGTTTTAATATGAAATTCTATTAAATCAGTAATTAGTTAGTTATACGTAAGAAATATCGTATTTAATTCTAAGAAATTGTCTTGCATAAAACTCTGCACAGACTAATTAACTATAGAGTGTAACTTAATTAAAAGTTTTAAATTAGAAAATTAAATGATTTTTGCATAAATAAATATTAATATTAATTGATTTAATTGATCTCAAAATCGATCGTAATTCAATTAATAATTTTTATATTTTATATGTGATTCTATAACTTATTTCAAGTTTTAATTTTTATAGTAATTGATAAAATATTATTTTTCTTATTGTGCTATATTTTAAGAATTTTTATTATATCGTGTTTTTAATTGATTTATGTGTGTGTGATTTTTATAATTCGAAATTATTGTAATTGGTTAAAGACTTCAGAACTTTAATTACTCTGTACTTATTTAACATGGAAAGCGTAAACGTAATAACAATTCCGAGTGATATGTTAAAGCTTATTCCTCTTTTTGGTGGAGACAAAAGAATTTTGAATTTATTTTTTCGAAAATGTGAATATATAATTAATAAATTTAGAGGGCATGAAGAGCAGAATATTTACGTTTTACATGCAATAACTAGTAGATTAATAGGCGATGCCGCCGCGTTATTATCCGAGCGCGAAGATATTAACACTTGGCCCGCGCTAAAAGAATTGCTGGAACAACATTTTGGCGATCCGCGAACTGAGGATTGCATAAAAATCTCTCTCGAGTCCTGTAAAATAAAATCCGGGGAAAGTTATCTTGAATTTTGTAATAGGATACAGAATATTAGATCGTTACTAATATCGAAGGTTAATTTATCGGTAGATACGGAAATTAAACGCGCGAAAATTGCGATTTATAATCATACAGCCCTGAACGTTTTCTTGTATAATTTGCCCGAAAGCATGGTGCGAATTGTTAGACTAAAATCGCCTAATACATTAGAACAAGCTCTAGAAATTGTGTTAGAAGAAGTTAATTTTCACGAACAATATCAGTCGCGCAATCGTACCCATAATAATACAACTGTGCCCCAATTTTTACAAAATCCTCAACAAAGATTTAATTTTGGGACACCAAATGTACCTCAAAAATTTGGTTTTAAATTCACACCCCAACAACCGTTTAATAAAAATCAACAATTTGGTTATAAGCCACCGTTTAATAAAAACCCGCAGTTCGGGTATAGGCCTTCATTCAATCAAAATCCACAATTTGGTTATAGACCAACATTAAATCAAAATCCACAATTTGGTTATAGGCCAACATTTAATCAAAACCCACAATTTGGTTATAGGCCTCCTGAAACTTTTGGTATGACGCCACAGAATTTCGGTCAAAGACCTCCTCAAAATAACCGCTTTGAGTCTACTGACGTTTCCATGAGGACGGCACCCCCTCGACCACAAAATATAACTCAGCCAGGTTTTAGAGTGAATGAAACCGACTTACATAATGATAATTATTACTATGGCTATAATCCTTACGACTATACGAATTATTATGGCTGTAATCCTTACGATACGAATTACGAATACGTCGCGAATGAGATGTATACACCCACTGACGATAATCAAGACGTTAATGTGCTTCCGTCTGATGAAGAAAATTTTCAAACGAAAGCCTCTACAAGGAAAAAATCATAGAATTAAATTGCGATCCAAATCTGAAATTTCCACACAATTATATTCCTGAAACTAATTCCAAATTTATGATTGATACTGGGAAGCAAAATTTTAACGCGGACGCTTTATCTAGAATTAGAGTTAACGCTACGCATTCCGATAATGAAAACGAATCCATGGTTGTTAATATAGGCGATAGAGACAATAGGCCAAGAACGCGTAACGACTCTAGTACAATTTCTATACCAGAACGCGATTCTAGTGAAACGATATCTATTCCCGACTCTGAAACTCTATCGGCGCTAAGTTCTCCTAGAACATGTGACTACCCAGTCAGGTCACCATCTGTAACGTCAAAATCGGATACAGTTCATTCAGCTAATATAGTAGAATCGTCCGGTATACCTATATTACATGAAGCAATAGATACGAAACCAAATCAAATTTTAGTATATACGTGGTTTAAGAACGAAATGCAAGTTCACGACCTTTCACGTGAAAAGCAAAAGGTTTTAGAAGTATTCTTGCCTACTAATAATCCGGATCTAGTAAAACAATTTTTAAAAGAGTATATTAAACCGAAAGTTAAGTATTTCATTTATTTCGAAGATGATGAACATCGCAAACAGTTCACTAGCATTGTCATAGAATTATTTAGAAAGGATACAGTATTGTTATTTGAATGTACGGAGCGTGTAGTTTTTATAGAAGATGAGAAGGAACAAAAGGCTATTATAATAAAACACCATCAAGGCAAAACGTGTCACCGCGGTATTAAAGAGACTCTAGCAAGTATACGTAGGAATTATTTTTGGCACAATATGCAGGAAACTATTTCAGCCCTTATTAATGCTTGTGAAACGTGTTCTAAAATGAAGTATGATCGTAATCCCTTTAAACCCATTTTACAGTTAACTCAAACACAAGACGCGCCTTTCCAAGAAATATTTATTGATATTTTTCAGATAGAAGGAAATTATTACTTAACTATTATCGACGCATTTAGTAAGTTAGGTCAAGCCATTCCAATAGATAATAGATCAACGGCAGAGGTAGTGCGTGCACTCATGAAGTATTTTTCGTTTTACGGCACTCCTAGAAAGATTAGTTCAGATCCCGGTAGTGAATTTAACAACGAGCTAATGAAAGAATTTTTGAATTTACATAAAATTGAGCTTCATATCGGCTCACCTAATAATCCTAATTCAATGGGATTAATTGAGCGTTTACATTCGACCATAAGCGAAATTTATAGATGTGCGAAATATGAAGAGAAATGTACGGATGCAGCATCAGTAATGATGTATTCAATTATTGCCTATAATAGTTTAATTCATTCAGTTACAGGCTTAACCCCTTTTGAAGTAGTATTTGGTCACACGGATTCAGGTAGCTTATTTAACACAGATTTCGAGAAGCATTATGTACAGCAATTGGTTAAGGACCATGCAAAACGTTTAAAGGTTCTATATAAACATTTAGCAGAGAAAATGATCGAAACTAAGCAAAAGGTAAAGGATAGGAGAGGTGGTGAAGATCAAATCAGTCTCCCTTCAGGAAAAATTATATTTGCGAAAGACGTTAATAAGCGAAAAAGCAAGGATAAGCCGCGATTCCATAAAGCTAAGGTTATAGGACAAGGTTCAAGGAACGTTATACCGATAGAGATTGGTAAAAGGAAGACTAAGGTCCCTATTATAAATGTAAAACGCCCTCCGCAGGTGGTGTTGGCTGATAGTGATGAGGTCCGCGCTGGCCCTTCAACTACAACTTCTTCAACATAACCCGGGAATTTATCCTGTGAAAGAAGGGCAAGCATATCTCCAAACAGACTATTGGACTATAATTAAGGTTTTAAATTTAGATAAGATAAATGATGACTTAAATTTTATTATTAGCAAATACAGTGAATTCGATAGTTTAATTAATAAGAATATTTCATACTTACACGATTTTCAAGTGGCAAAATATCACGCTGAATATATTCGCGACATAACGGTTCAGAAATACGAACAGTTAGTTCCACACAAACGTGTCAAGAGAGGTATCCTCAACCCTCTGGGTTCCTTAATTAAAATTATAACGGGAAATTTAGACTATAGTGACGCAATTAGATACGATAAACTTACAGCTAAACTTGAAAACGATCAGACTATCATTAGAAATAAAATTACCTTAATATCTAAAATGCTCGATAGTTTTATCAATTCTACTGAAGTCTTAAATCAAAATTCTAATATATTAGATAAGCGTTTAAAAATTGTAGAATCTATGATTAAGGAATTAGCATCTAAGGATAATCATTGGGTTTATACTACTTATGTTGTAAGCCTTTTAAATTTATTTGTTAGTAATTTTCGTTCTATTTTTATAAAATTAGGAGAAATAGAGACTGCTCTAGCATTTAGTAGAGTATCCATATTACATCAAAGTATTATTAATTCTACTGAACTGTTGCAACATTTAATTCTTATATCTCAAACTGAAAATTTAGTGTTTAAAGCGAGTGAGGCAAATTTAGTAAAACTAGAAGAAACTATTAATGTTAAATCGTATATTAAACAAAACCAGATTACGTTCATAATGGAGGTTCCAATTACGGATAATTATACTTATAACTATTACAAATTATACTCTATACCTATGTACCGTGAATCCGATAGTAATATCGTTTCCATTTTTCCTAAATATCCTTACCTGTTGGCAAAGGGGATGAAATACTTACCGATCGTAAAACCGTGCCGATCGCTCGCTGCTGGAGAACAATTTCTATGCGATGAACAAAATCAAACGCCATATCCTGAAACTACTTGCATAGAACAACTGCTTAAATTTGAAGGAAACCCAATGCACTGCGAACAACAGCTAATCAATATAGAGAATGTGAGAATTCAAAGAATCACACCTATAAGTTGGATACTTTTCTCAAAATACAGAAATACTCTAACTCAAATTTGCAATGGTGATGTCAGCAAATATCCTGTCGTGGGCACATACATAATGACCATCGACGAACCATGTAGCATCGAGATCCAGAATATAACGATTCGCCCTCACCAAGTAATCACTGAGAATGATCCTGTGGAACCAACAAAAATTATAGTTTTGCCGCAATTACCTGTGAATAGAACTCCAATATTATCCAGTACACGTGTACTCAATATGCGAGGCATCAACTTGGACGAAGTTAAATATATGTCAACGATATTAAAGCAATCAGTGTTCAGTGATAGTGAAATGGTTAACAGTGAAAGAAATTTTAGATTCAGTGCTACTTTAGGCTATACGTCTCTATTTTTAATCTTTGTACTTGTAATTCTATTTTTACTTTACTTACTTCGTTATAAGATATTAAATGTAACATGTCTGCGAAATCATCGGATAGTTATTAAAAATGAACAAACCGATAATTTCGCACTTAAGGAGGGAGGAGTTACGCATCCACCCCAACCCTCTGTGTTAGGTTGAGCAATAGCTTTCCGCTGGCCTCAGCAAGACCACCGGAGAGTTCTTGCAATTTAACATAAGCATAGCAGTTATTGAAAAACATTTGTTTCGTAATAAGGTATCGATTGTATCATTGCATGTAATTCTGGCATTAACATTTGTGACTCCAAATCGTCCACTTGTTATAGTTAATAATTAAATAAGTTTAATTTTAATTTTATTTTATTTTTTTAAAAAAGTCAAATCGCTCCCGCAAAGTTTAACTACCTATTAGTTATTTAATTTCCACGTCTATAAACATAGATATTTTTTTGTACTCTTAACTTAATATATTACTGCATCCTTTAATATAAACACCTTGTTATTTAGTTCTACCAGCACATTCTCGCTTATCAAAGTAGGAAGGATTACCCCTTTTTTAATGTTTGCTTTTAATATTTAATTAATGTTAAAAAACGTTCGTCGCTTACCCCAAACTGTTTATTTATTTATTTATTTATGACACTTAATTGTTCATGTAAGAGAAATTAAAAAAAAATGAATACGTAGAATTGAAAAGTGTACAATAGGCGGCCTTATTAGCTAAGAAGCAATCTCTTCCAGGCAACCATAAAAATAAAGGACACGTAAGACATTGTTAAAAAGCGACATTGTTGAAAAGCTGTTTATTTGATGGGTTAAAATTACGATTTTATTTTTTGCATAATTCTCTAAATTAAACAATTTGTTAGTTTTACACTATACTTATAATAATAATATATTATACCGGTATATACTACCAACTCAACTATCGGACGTCTAATCGACGAACCAACTGGCCACAATTAATTAATAGTCACGCTGACTGGCTGTGGTGTGGTATCGACCCACTTCAATGATTAGTCGTGTACAACCACGTAAACGCAATACACATTACAGTTCCTCCCTTAAAGTATAGTTCGATTCAAACTTAATGGCGGTTCGGAAGTTAGGTGCAGGTGCGAGTGCGGGTCCCATAACGTCCCGCTAATACCTAAAATTGTTTTCTGGGCATCGGATTGTACGATGTTCCGAGCCGCCATTAAGTTTGAATCGTACTATACATTGAAGTATTCGTGCAAAAAATAAATCCATTATATTAAATTTAATTAATTTCATTAAGTACCTATCTGAAACGGCAGTTTTGTGTTCATACTGCAAACTACTGAAATATCAGCATATTCTGCAGCAGTTTGAAGGATAATTGATAGTGCTTTAATACTAAAAAATATTTTTTCACTAATTTCTAAATATCCTCAAAATGGTTCACAAATAAATTCGGTAAGGAAACAATAATAGAGGCACGTAAAATGTAAATTGAATATCACATAACAAAATTATTGTCCTATAGAGTATAGACTCTATAGAGTATTGACAATAATTTTGTTTACAGTCAAAGACATTGATGTATTTGCATGGCCGGTCTTTATTAATCAAGCCCAGTTAATCACATTGCCCGTAACATATACATTAATTTTACAAAATGTTACACAAATGTAGGAACTCGATAACTGTATGGACATTAATTTATAATTATGAATACTCTGTATTTCAGGAAAATGAAGCACGCATTAAGTGTATTGATTGCTCTACCTAAAAGCTCATAAACCATAAATTTCTGCATTTGAATTTAACCGCAATATTGTTCTTTTGTCCTCTCAAACGTAAAACGAACTCATCAATAACACAAACAGAACCCAACCATTACTTAATCAATTGTTAACGAATTTATTCAATTCAACAAGTTCGTAATATTCGATTAAGATAAACCAATTCGGCACATTGAAACTATCTGTTGTTGTTAGACTGTCGAAGTCTTGGATAAATGTTATTAGCTCAGCCAATTTCTATTAGTGGATGAATTATCAATGGGAGTCGACAACTGCATTAGCCGACGTTATTATCAGCATTGCGTAGAAATGTTACGTAATTTGAATTGATGTGTGATGTTTTCTTGTGGTAAGGAGTTAGACAATTTTATTCGTGTTCCTTTTTATTTACACGCTTTATATTAGCTTCACCTGTATGTTTGTAACCGACTTCTTTGGGCGCGATTTTGACCCACTTTAAACGGCCAGATTTCGTTCAAACTTTGTAGATTTATTGAGGACCGATGACAATACACTAATTTGATAAAAATTTTCTATTTTTTAGTTCGGTTTTCTATAAAAAGCGTGTTTTTTAGTTTTTTTTAACTATTATTATTATTTTAAAATATTATTTCATTCTAATCATAGTATTTTTGTCACACAAATATCTAAACTTGTATTATTATGAATATAGTCATTTGTGCTTTTGTATGTATGTTTAAGTAATGTTTTCATATAAAAACACTAGAAAGCTACATATCTATTCTCTACCAAGTAACATCTACCTATTTATTATGTCAAGCAAATCTTTGCGAAGCCGAGCAAGCAATAATATGTAAAAATATGTGGTAAAATATTTCATGCTTCGATTTTTTCTGCAGAGTAATGTTTATTATAATAAAATAATTGATTTAGAGATTGTCGATGTTTTTCCTTGATTTCCGGTAGTGGTGACCGTATTTATATCAAATAATATGATTATTGAAGGAGCAAACATGAAAGGGTCTTTGATTATAGGCTTCGAAGGATTGGCTATTACGAACACCACATATTGAGTTGATCTTTACATTTTTACGAACTTGATTGCCCGTCAAACTAGGGGCTTTATTCCCTTTATATTTCATAACATACAATATAAAATATACGAGCGTAAATATTCGATTTTCCAGTGAAGTATTTTGCAAAATTTAGAAAAATAAATTCTTTCTAAAATTTAAGACTACCTATAGTAAGAATTACTATAGTCACTAGTAGAGATCTAGATCTAGTAGAGATCACTGTAAAATCGAATATTTTCTATCGTATGTTAAATATACGATAGTAAATATTCGTTTTTCCAGTGAAGTATTTTGCAATATTAAGAAAAAAATAAATTCCTAAAATAATTTTAGACTATCTGTGAATTTAATTTATAACTTTGTTTTCTAAATTGTTTCCTTTCATTTACATTACATACGAAACAAGTTTAAGAATAATCTATAGAATGGCTAAACCACGTTTGTCAATAAGCGATAGTGAGATATTTATATATGAAGACACGTCGGAGAACTAGCAATGCATAAATATAGAGAATAGAGATACTCAAAGAAACTCCGACTTCTGTAAATGTTAGAGTACAATTTACCCTTATCTTCGTATCAATGCCGAATTGCAATTAAATATTTATTCCCCCTGGATTAGGATCAACAAATATTATCCATGTGTGTTTGCATATATCTCTATGTGGCTTTTGCTAACCGCATTGCGTAAAGCGTTGGTAAATAAAATATAACACCAATTCCATTTGTTGAATTTTAACATTCGTGCTAATTTTGCCGATAGCATCTAATCGATTAAAATGCTTTTTTTTGCAGAGGCTAGGAGTATAAGCGAGATAAATGCAATTTTAATATAAAACTAGGTACTAGTGATCTTTAGACTAATATTTTAAAGCTGAAGAGAATGTTTGTTCGTTTATTTGACTTCTTTAATCACAGGAACTACTCGTCCGATTTGAAAATTATTTCGGTGTTAGATCGAAGAAGGAGGCTATATATAATTATCACGCTAGGACCAACAGGAGCGGACTCACGCGGGTGAAACCGCGGGCCGAGGTAGTATTATAAGATAAGAATGCAATAAGTGTAATTATTAGATATCTATCTATCCTACACCATAAAACACAATTTGGCAAATAAAATATAAAATAATACACCATTGAAAAAAATTAATCCTAGGATTAACCTATAATCTCAGTGAATTGATTTTGATGGTTTTCATCAAACCTGAATCAATCAAATGTCGTCAATTATACTAAAATGAAAATCAGTGAAACGATTTCCGAGTTATAATCCTTCAAACGGACATAACCTATTCAGACTTTTTCACGTCAGTAAAAAATGGGTCAAAATGAGTACTTCTTTTATTTGAATTCGGGTTAGATATACGTCTGTAGGTGGTCTATTATGTACTAAAACCTAGATTCATTCATCTCGGATCGCAAGTGCGTCCTGAGAGATTTTGAGAGTGAATATACTGTGTTATTTAAGGTAAAGCCCTTTCTCGCCTTATGAAAAAATACGGCCTTGCGCTATCCTGAAACTAGGGGCGTAATAACTAGTTTTTTATTCGAATTTCTTTTTATACGACATTTCGTTTGTAGTTGTATTTCTTATTGGATGAAATTTACAAAAACATGTGATACATTTCGAATGTTCTCAACTGTATAAGAGAATTATGAATTGAATATATTTCACACTTTTATGAAAATTGTATTCAGTTAATTCAACTAATTTATTACATTCTTAATAAATGTGGTCGTGTACAATTATTTTTTCGGTCCCATACCATACTATATACGATCCCAAGTTCATAAATATTATTTTTAAATCAAATGTGAAATAAGCATTATACCTGAGTTAAAGGACGAGTATGACTTTTTGGCCTTTTTATTTTATAGCAGGTTTTTTTAGAATCGAAGTCTAAATTAAAGTACCGGAATAATGATTTGCAGTCTGTTTTATATATTCCTACTTAACTTTTATTCTTTCGTGTGCAGTTCATTAAACAAAAAATAAAAATGAATCAAAACTACATTTCTGTCCGCGTCTTATAGTTGTGAAGTCCTGTTAGATTTCCGGGATAAAAAATAACCTATGTCTTATTCCGGGTCTTCAGCTACCTACATACCATACCTCTTGAGCTGATTTTTTTTGTATTTATGTCAACTTCATCTGTGTGTACAATAAAGTGTTTTTATTTATTTATTTAAGGATGTAGAATGGAGGTAGAACTCTGAACATTTTATAAAAAAGCCAACATGTGTATCGTTGTCATGCTTGTGCATATGAATTTAGGAATTTTCATTCATTATGAGCTGTTTGTGAGGATAACGCGACGTGTAAAAGGGAAATTTACATGACGTTATGTGAATTACTCGCATACACCTGAATAAAAGAGGGAAACTGGGAAGTAATCTTCTGGTGATATACTGTAAAACGTATGTATGTATAATAAAAATGAATCCCTAAATGTGTTGCTAAGCGTAAACCTCGAGAATGGCTTCACCGATTGGGATAATTTTTTAAAGTTTTTGTAAAGACACAAGGAAGGTTCATGGAGAGAAAAACGAAAATTTTTTCGCTTTCGCATTTTTATATAATACTAGCTGCGCTTCGCAGTTTCACCCGCGTGGCTCCTTGATAAATGGGCTAACTAACACCGAAATAATTTTTCAAATCGGACCAGTAGTTCCTGAGATTAGCGCTTTCAAACAAACAAACAAACTCTTCAGCTTTACAATATTAGTATAGATTCCTATTAATTTCTAGGAAGTAAGATATCTGATAAAAGATATCACTTAATGAATAGAGGTGTGGATGTAAGGTGATATTCCTCTAGCGAAAATGGATGCCTTGTCCAGTCGACTCAACTAACCATCTGTTAACTGATGTTATATCCTAATATCTATTACAGTGATAAGTTATATCTTGATATTATATATTATTGATATTGATGAGTATCATCTTCTATTAATAACATTTTTGCGCAATTCCGGAGCAGTCTGTAATATAAGTACACTAGCGGTCCGCCCCGGCTTCGCTCTTGCTACATATTACATAGCCTTCCTCAATAAATTGGCTATCTAATACTGAAAGAATTTTTCAAATCAGACAAGAAGCCCTGAGATTAGTGCGTTCAAACAAAAAAACTATTCAGCTTTATCATATAAGTATACCTAGATAAAGACTATCAAGCCAGGTGAAAGAGTCTTTATCCACAATTTAAATAATATTGTTTATTAGAAGCTTAAAAATAGCTGCTATATTTTTGCACCTTATATGCATGTATGTTAAGTTGGTAAGAAAAGTTCCTTAATATGTCCCAAATGTCCTCTCTGCCTGTATTGAACATTATTTATTCTCGTATGCTGCCAAGATATTGTTTAGAGTCTAGCTTGCGATAAACTATAACTTTTAAAATAATATTAATGTTATTTAAGGCATTTGTTAGAACGTTAATTGTGTAACATCCTTGTTTTTATTAGAGATAAAACCAAAGGGCTAAAACGACAAAACAAATTATTTAGTTCTACCTACCTACCTAACCTATTTTTTCGAATCTTAACTGCAAAAAAAGACTAGTCCAATTTAGCAAAATACACCGTATCTAACAAAAATCAGACACGAAACCATAGGATACAAAAGTCACATATTTTCCACACAAATAACGTCTAAAATTTTACACAAGCTCCAAAGTCCAAACATAAGAAGGGATTTTACACCATAATATATTTCGTATAGAAGCGATAACATAATAAACAAATGTTCGACCACACGTGGTTATTTATTCAGGCTATATTCCTAATCAAATAGTAGTATATCGAGTGCCGAAACAATGACTTTAGTCCAGGAAAGGGAATCAATTATGTAATTTAGTTTGATGGGCCCTTCGAGGTAGAGGACCCTAATATCCATTTGGAAGTTGTGAACTGTAAAACGTTTATTGTTACTGTGTTACTGTGTAGTTTGCTTTTTCCGCTTGGTATCAGTTGATATTAGTGGAATTGAACACTTATAGTGGTTTGAAATAGAAAATTGAATGAAGCTTTGCATGCTCATATTTTCATGTACATTGTTTCTATTTGTAAAACTAGCGGTCCGCCCCAGCTTCGCCCGTAATACAGGTTTACGTTTTCTCTCCATAAGAACCATCCTCGTACTTCAAGGAATATTATAAAAAAAGAATAAACGAAATCAGTTCAGCTGTCTGCTGTTCTCGAGTTATGCGCTTACCAACACATTTTGCGATACATTTTTATTTTATATTATAGATTAAAAATTAAAATGTTATTTAGCTCTGTAGGCACATAAAGGTCTGTTGGTACATACCATAAAAATTACATACAAATTTATAACTAAGTATATAAGTTATATGTGACATTACTATAATATATTACCTGCCATTAAAATTAACTAACACATTTATAGGTAGGTATAAGTATTATCATCTCCTTATAGTTCCTTCGTAACTAAAGAATTACTTCGATATAACACTTAATTGTTTCCGTGTTGTTTAATACAAAAGCGAGTGGATAAATTACTTCCCACTTAATTGATACTGTTGTTAGAAACTTGTTATCGAATTTCCAAAATTTATGTCATAGTATTTCAATCTTTTGTAACAATTTTTTAAAGATCAATATGTCGAAGGTGATATTTTAATTATACTTGTTCACTAACTATGGAAAAATTGAGCTCCTATTGTATTAATGAAATCTATTTCAAGAAAAAAATATTGTGATATCAAAATGTTGCACCAAAACGCTCTAAAAACCTAAACGAGGAAAGCTACTACCAAACCCCACAGGAATACGAAACTTCACAATAACTCGGTCTGTTTAAAAATAGCGTCTATATTATTGAAGTTATTTAAAAATAACTATTCATTAAGGTACTAGTCATCTGTCATGTCATCGTATCTTTATAGCTGAAGCTACATTAGCGCGCGAAGATTCATGTTCAGATGGCGCGCCAAAAATTTCGTATATGGACATACGCGATGTTATTGTCTAGATTAGGCAACTGTGTGTACCAATTTTGATATTCTTTTATTATTCGAAAGCTATTGTTCTTGTGCTATTGTGCAAGCTATTGTGCTTCTCTTTTAATCATTTTTAAGAAAAACAAAACGAATCTAAACGTATGCATTAGAGAACGAAAGTCAGACAGACTAGCGCGTAACGTGATACATAGGTAACGAAGCGATTTACTATTCCATAAAAAATTATAACTCCCGCAACGTTCTACCCGGCCATACACATTGTGTTTACAATTTACATGAATCTAGTGTGTATAGTTTTTATTATCTGTACACGAACAGTCGCCCTAGCTCGCTAATGTAGCCCCAGCATTAGGCATGTGATTGATAAACCCATCTATGTCAGTATGTGTCAGTATCGACATTATTGGTATGCGTTGTAAAAACTGGTTGTTATTTCACGTTGTGAGCTCATATAAACAATAGTTAGTATACCTACTACTATAAAAAACATATTTTATTAAACTTAAAGATGACCCGGATGGTTTGATTTTACTTGTGCGGGTAGGTATATTAGGTATTTCTAAATAAAAAAACAATGAACATAATTTATTTTTATCAATAAAAAAATAATTATAAAACATGCCTACAAGAATATTTTTTTTTCTTTATACCCACCTCAAATAGAACTTAAAATTAATATTTTTAGGTATAACAAGGAACTTCGTTCCTATACGACACCACATGTTTTTTTTTATTACTGGAACATATTTGATTATAAATAAAAATTTATTAATATTCGCAGATAATAATTGAGTATTTGAATAATAAAAAAATATTGATTTTTTTAATGTATTTTAAAACTTTATTATTAATAATATTGATATTTAATGCAAAAAACTCCAAAAAAAATATTTTTCAATTAATTATAAGCAATTAAAAATTGATGAAATTTAAATTAAAGTCACGTGATTATAAACGCGCCATGACTGGTCACGATAGATGTGACGTCAAAATGTTATAGTTGTATACGTTTTTCTATCAACTGCAATGAGTGAAAACTAACATTATGACGTCACACGCGTTCGGGTGACGCTTCGGGAGTTGTCGGTGTGTTTTCGGTACTGGATTCAAAGACTAATTTTTATTTTGAAATAACTTTTGAATTATTGCAAAAAAAAAAATTAAAAAAATAGTTTTGTTATAAAACTAATAGTTATATAATCTTTCCATTTAGCACAAAAAAAAATTTATTCAAATACCCAATTGTACTTATAATTTGTGCGTTTGGGTATTAGTACTTAAGAATTTCAAACATTTTGGTTGGTAAATTGGTAAATTTACTATTTTTATGGATATTAATAGTAACGTTGTTCAGAGCTTCAATTATTATTTACTAGCTTACCGCCCGCGGCTTCGCCCTCTTTGTCTAAAACCTAATAAATTATATACTAAAACCTTCCTCTTGAATCACTCGTTCTATTAAAAAAAACCGCATCAAAATCCGTTGCGTAGTTTTAAAGATTTAAGCATATTACATAGGGACATTGTCGATGGGACATAGGGACAGAGAAAGCTACTTTGTTTTATACTATGTAGTGATTACAACTCGTAAGCCGCATGCCGTCCGTACTAAAGTTCTAAGACCACAATTCTTCCATAAAATATTAGAACCATGTCAACAGGGTTCCAATCATTTCAACGATGAACCCAATCTGTATTGTGGCTTATTATTGTGCTATGAGTGCCGGTTTTCTAGGGAAATACAAGCCTTAACAATAACAGCAAGTCACGTTGTTATTGCGTATTGATCGGAAAATGAAAGGGCTGATTCGGATCCTTTATTCTTTCGATTTAATTTATTGATGCGATTAATTTCACCTAAAATCATGATCGTGGGTAGAATAGTGTTTAAAGGTATTTTTAAAATTATAGAGTCGAAAGTTAGTACGGTCTACATTTTAAGGGATTTTAAAAAAATTGGCCACAGTCTGTAATCGGGTAATAATTCCCCATTTCATTTGAAATTAAAATTCAATCAAGGCAACGGCTCAACACCTTAATCAGTAAGTCCACAGACTTCTATGAACAAATATGTTGGCAAGTTAAAAAACATTTTTTAAACCACACATTATGCACATTATGCATTCGTCAGAAAATTGGACGCTTTCTTTCAATTTATCTTTCCTAGTTTAAATGCAGCCATAAAACCAAAAAGGTTTGTTGTCACATGTATTCTTACAAAATATTTTTCAAGAACATTCTATTTTTAAACGTATTTTTCACCTGCTACGGCGCTGCTATAAAAGATTAAATGTGTGGAGACTTGAATGTTGGGTAAACAGACTATAAACCGACACATAACATACATTGCGTTGTACAACAGGCCACCACTAGAGCTACACAACATTTTTGAAGCAAAACTAGCGATGAACAGCTTTTACCGGGAAATTCAAGTCTGCGACTCACTGGAACTGACATTTCGGCGGGAATACACAAGTCGCGTAGCACGCCATGTATTTTAAGTGCACAGGAAGAATTTGTAGAATTTGAAAACGTTTTAAGATTTGCTTTCAACTACAAAATTCATATTTTCGTGAGAGGAAGATAAACAATGAATCACGCCACCCGATGCTAAACAAATTATATACTTAATATTATAAAGCTGAAAGGTTTGTTTGAACGCATTTATCTCAGAAACTACTGGTCTCATTTGAAAAATTCTTTCGGTGTTAGATAACCCATTTATCAAGGAAGGCTACAGGATATTTATAATCACACTAAGAACAACAGGAGCGAAGCAATGCGGGTAAAACGCGGGGCACAGCTAGTATATTTTGCTTATCTTTTATGCAATTATATTAAGAAAGAAAGAAATAATTTATTGTCTTCAACTCCACCACACCACACATACACTGGTTACAAACAATAAAATAAAATATAAATAATCCTATACATTTTGTGAATTATAATTATTACACAGCGGGATCACAGAATTTGATCGTGAGTTAATTTGATTTTCCGGTAATCCCATTATTTATTTAATACTCTTGCTTTACACACAATGATTAGTCCAACCGAGGTTATTTCAAATTGCGACCCATCGTACATTTTATTACTGGCCTTACGAGTTGAGCAAATAAAATTTAATTAAAATACATAAAATGGTTATGATTTTATGTACTTTAATACACTGCAGCTGTAAGTTTATAAATACAGCTAATAATACGATTTTCACATTATTATAATATTACGCATTATTATATTAATATTACAATTCCACTATATTATTGTTTTGAGCTTTGTTACCTCAGAACTTCCAACTGGATGAACAACTTTTGATGATTCATTTTTTATTTGAAAGCAGTTTGAAGGCAGTTTTAGTTTTTTATTTAATTATGGATTGACGGTAATATACTACATAATATGTGACGAAAACATTGAAAACCAAAAATATCATCATAGATTTTGACAACTTGTTTGAACTATACCTAATGTACTTACCTAAATTTCGAACACTTATCTGTGAGGATCACTAGCTTGTGAAGATAAACTATCGCAAAGTTCGCTCGAAGTTCTCGCAAATACATATTTAACAGTCGTCAGTCAACTTGTTCGATAGTTTAGACTTTGTAATGCAAAAAGTGGCCAACAGTTACATAGTTTGTATCGAGAATTCTAGACAATTATCGTTTATTTTATTTTTATTGATCCGCGAAGTCATAATTGCAGCGGTAAGATGAAAGATACGACTTTTAGTGTTATTTAAGTATCTTGAAAGTATTCTAGATGTTTAAGCTTGTAAGTTGTAAAAGTACACGCTATATTATAGGCAATAAATGCCGGTACTCGGTGGAATTCCAATGTTACAAATGTTCGTGTTATTACATTGTATCCTACAGTTTAACAATATAATTGTGTTGGTTGTCGATTTTCGTATAATTAGTTCTACTTAATTTGTTTTATTTAGGTTAATCAGAAAATATATTAAGAACTATATGAAATTAGATCAGATCATGGCTGCATTTTTACAATAGCTTAAGATTTTACATAAATAACCTTAAAAAAATAATTTTCATTTTCGATTTTCACAAAAACTACGCATTTCGGCAGAAAAAGAAAAGCAGTTTACTACGAAAAGTCACCCTAAAACCCCACCCCAAACTACCCTTTTATTTATCGATTAGACACATTCAAAATAATGAAATTCGGGGAGCACGTTTCAAAAATTTAACCCAGATCATTTTAAACATAAAAATAGGTTTTATGTTAAATAATTTAAAAATGCACATTAATTTAATTACTTGGTTCATACAACTAAAAAATTAAAATGTTCATTCCAAAAAACGGATTTAAAATGACACTACATTCCAAACCCCGATACACAAAGTAAAACCAAAATACAGAATAAAATTAATTCAACGAAATTGCGTACAAGAGCACACACATAATGATTCTGAATTAAAAAAGTACCTTTAGTATGTATAACTTGAAAAATGCATCAACAAAAATGGCGTGCTATTTGGTGCTGTCCAGTCAGTCAGAGAAACAGAAAAGCTTGCAACCTGATATGGTAATTTGCTATTCTAATGGGCCTCTCGTGAGCTACGGAGAAATCGATATGGCGCTGCGTTTAACCTGTGTTTATATATTTGAACTTATGTATACTTTGTAAAGCTTAATGTATTTAAAACACAGCAAAAACAAGCGTTCTCTGAAGGCACACGTGATGTTTGTGCTGTTCCATAACCGTTTTAGCTGTTGTTTTTTGATCTCAATAAAATAACACTCAAAGATATGATGTACAAAAAAAATTAAGACCAACAATATTTCCAAAATCAACTTTATTCTCGTCTGCATTAAATTTTGGAAAAACTATTTCCCTCGATTTTAAAATTTGCATTGCAAACTTTACAAAGAGAGATACATAATTTACATCTAAAAATACAAACGCTGTTTCATCTACAATATTCATATTTAAAATGAGACCAAGATAATACTCTAGAAGATGAAATAGAAATCGTTAAAGAAAAGATACAACTATAAGTCGGGGACCAAAAAGAAACTGCATAGTAAGACAGCTATCATTAAAATTTTCATATAATATTTGAATAACGCTATCCAGTTTCAATTTAAGAGGATTCAGAGTTGTAAAATAATGTATGTACATGTAGCCGTCCCCTGTAGAGCTGTTTCGTCACATGAGTCCAATATATATTTCCTAGATACAGCAGGAAATACTCGAGATACTGCTACGTGCTATGTAATTTTAATGATAGCCTAGGATATTTTATGAACGGGAAAATATTTTAGATATTACAAACATTTTTGGTATGCTTGGCGACGTGTTTGCTGTCATGTATGACTTGATAAATGTAATGGACCATGGGGATAACATTTGATCTAGAAAATGGTATGCTATTGCACGCCTCATAAGCGAAGCGTTGAGGTGGGTACTACTGTCACTTCGCGCAAAACATCTGATTTTTCAAACTTAAAATGTCTTTATGTATCATACATTGCACTTGTAAGATAATACATACACACACATATTAAGAAAAAACACTATTTTTAACGTTCATGATATTTTTGATGTCATTTTTGTTATTTAAACTAGTTAAAAAACAGTTTAAAAAAGTTCTGTCTTGGACGTCCGTGTGTCTGTATGTGCGGATCCTTTTTCTTGTTAACACGATAGCGACCGAAATACTTTACTAATCGAGTCTTTTTTTTTCTCTTACGCTTGAGTATGCTCAGGAATAGAACCCTTTCATTTTTCAGGGTCTGATTCGATGTGGTTTAATTGTTATTAAATAAACAAAAATAATAATTAATAAATATTTATTAAAAAAAAATTATGAGGCGTGCACTTTTGGATTTTCCAAATTATTTTAGAATATTATTATGGAGGTGTGAATGAACGGGTTAAACTAAATAGTAAATATAAAATTCGTTGGAAATAACACCTAATTTACTTAATTATGACAAAATTGGTGTAGCCAGTTAATTATGAATGCAAAATAAGGCATTTCACTGTGGCCACACGTAAGGTGTCAGAAATGTAATTTTATAACAAGGTGTGCATATGGTTTTGGAGCTACTTTAAGTTTAATTTTAAATCAACTTGCATGTAATATAAAACCGAATAGATGACTATAGGAGGCTGAATCTTATAGCTAAATTTAGGATATCGTTATAGTTATGTATTATTCATAAAATACCACTACTTTTAAGTATTTGGAAACAAATGGCATATGATAACGCATCAATAAGGAAAATCGCAAGAGGTTTGGTAATAGTGGATTAGAATTAATATGCATAGGCCGGTATGATATAGCCAGAATTTGTGTTAAAACCGGTAAAAGATGTAAACTACAAGATATTTCCGCAATAAAGTGTTTATACGTTGTCAAGGTATTGCCTTTGAATATTAATATCGCATATCTAGGCGTGATATTAATAATGGATATGGGTCAAGAAATTTGTCTGAACATAGTAAGTTGTAAGGCTTGACATTAAAAGGCAAAAATATTAAAGTGCCTCTTTGTTATGAATTTCTGAAACGATGCTGTGTCTTATGTCGATAAAATTGAACACATTTCAATATTACAACGCGTTGTAACCCTTTTTATTGATATTTTTGTGTCTGAATAAAAAAGAGCGTGTGTGCCGAGCACGTGTGTCAGAAGTGAAACTTCTTTGGCTAGATTCAAAGATGCCCAAACTCCTTACTACATGACGTGACAGTACTGCCATGACACGACCTTGATATTTTACTCTCAAAGGCCTAAAGCTTCACTTTATAAACTTGAGAATATTTTTGAATTTATATTTTATTACACATAAAATGCAGATTTGACGGTTACATCTGCAGTTTAAGTTTGACCTTTTGAATGTACGTGTGCCATACAAAAGGATTGTGTACTTTTACTAGTCATTGTCAAGTTTAACAACTTATTCTCTCTTCTATTATAAGGAAGCAAAGGGTGGGTCGATAGTTAAATTATAATAAGTAGGTACATGCAGTTTCCTTTTAGACTCGGCTATATTGTATTGAATTTATTTCTTTTGTTTTTTATTCGTATTTTTGTTTAGTTTTTCAAAGTTATATATGATGTTCTCAAGTGTTCAGTGTGCTTGTCAATTCTTAAAGCTTTCCTAATAGATTACAAAGATTTAATTATATTATAACATTTATTTTCTTTACAATAAAGATGTAATTTTGGAAAAATTTTCGATAGTCGTCAGGTTTTATGATAATTAAGCCCCAGTCATACTTTTCCTTTTCAACTAGCAGTGAATGACGTCATACTTAAGGAGCTCTTTCCATTGTATATTTTCTGAGTGAGACATAATAGTTGCAACTTGAAAGAATGCAGTTGTCACAAAGAGCCGTCTGCGCTGTCAAGATGCTTTCATTAGACATGTTAACTAATATGTAGCATTACATGACCATTAGGGTGCTTTTCCACCAACAATGTTCAAACTAAATGAAGCGATATTTAATTAATCGTATCGCTTCATTTAGTTTAAAGTTTGAAGCGATACAATTGGTTATTTACAAACACATTCCAAGCTGCACATCCTCGCACATTATTGGTGGAAAAGCACCCTTAAGGTTTTTTTTACTACAATATTGTAATTTAAATTCAATAATATTATAAAATTGAAGAGTTTGTTTGATTGAACACGCTCAAAGCCAGTAGGAGCAATGCGTACCGCGGGGCACAGCTAGTATTTTAAAAATCTATACTAATATTATAAAGCTGAAGAGTTTGTTTGTTTGTTTGTTTGAACGCGCTAATCTCGGGAACTACTGGTCCGATTTGAAAATTTTTTTCGCTGTTAGATAGCCCATTTATCGAGGAAGGTTATAGGCTATATATCATTACGCTACGACCAACAGGAGTGGAGCCACGGGGGTGAAACCGCGCGGAGCAGCTAGTCATCATATAAAGATGTTTCCTCTATTATTTTCATGCAACTTAAACTAAGAATGAAATAAATAAGCGATTTTAAACAACGTTTTAGAAAGCTTACTCAGACGCTAATTGACTCGAGAATTGGTGTTAGTAAGCTAAAATTTAAACATTAATTAAGCTAGACTTTATCGCTTTTGATTCAGCACAATATAACAAACAATTATTTGGCTCTGTTCGAAATTTGCGTAAGCAATTATACTCAGCGCTGAAAAATTAAGATATACCTAGGCTTAGTGTATTACTGCTCCATTTTATTTTGATCAATTCTAAAAAGGTCGAAAATAAGTGACAGTAAATAAAAAGTGATAGTATTAATATTGTATATTGATTACGTAAAATATAACGGAATGTAAGTAAAGAATAACTAATGCTGAAGATCGATATTCGATACTCAACTTAATTGTCCGTAATGTAGTATAAAACCGGCCAAGTGCGAGTCGGGCTCGCGCACAAAGGGTTCCGTAGCAGCAAATATAATAAATTACAGTTAAATCAACCTATCTCAAAAACTATAAGAGATACTTTGATCAAACCAAAAATCGTTGAAAGAGTTAATTAGCATGCATCACCTCTATTTTTTTTAGAATTTTATACCCCGTAGTTATAAAAATAGAGGGGGGGGGACATACTTTTTACGACTTTGAGAGCTGATATCTCAAAAACCGTTCACTTTAAGAAAAATGTTTTTTAGAAAACTTTATATCATTTTAAAAGACCTTTCCATTGATACCCCACACGGGTATGTACATCGAAAAAAAAAATTTCATCCCTCAGTTACATGTATGGGGGGCCCCACCCCCAATTCTTTTTTTTACTATTTAGTGTCATATTTTTGTAGCGGTTCATACAACACATATTCCCATCAAATTTCATCACTGTAGTACTTATAGTTTCCGAGTAAATCGGCTGTGACAGACGGACAGACGGACAGACGGACAGACGGACATGACGAAACTATAAGGGTTCCGTTTTTGCCATTTTGGCTACGGAACCCTAAAAAAGCCACCAGCTATTTCGGATTGTAAAAAATTGTAATTACTATTGATTGATTATAAATCATACCAATACATTGTATTGAAGCTATTATATAAGATTTTTGACAAATTCGTTTTAACTAATCTATATTAATATTATAAAGCTGAAGAGTTTGTTTGTGTGTTTGAACGCGATAATCTAGGAACTACTGTTACGATTTGAAAAGTTCTTTCGGTGTAAGATAGCCCATTTATCGAGGAAGGCTATAATATCATCACGCTAAGACCAACAGAAGCGGAGAAATGCGGGTGAAACCTAGGAGCACAGCTGGTATAACAATATAATATAACTTTCAGAAGCGTCCTGAAAAAGATAAGAACCGATTGGCGCAGCGTCACTTCACATTTGCATTTGTAACAGTATTCAAACATTATTTAATGAACTAAAATCGTTCTACGTTTCATATTGAATCATCAGTTCTTTAAACCTATAGTATAAAGTATTTTATGTAGGTACATATAGATGACGAGCTATGGACGGACTGTGTTACAATGTCGAATATTGGCCAACTGTTCTTTGTGGTCTCATGCATAAAACTTTAGTGAACGATTCTTTTAAAAGACACTCAGAAAAATTTTTGTTAATACAATTGACATGGATAATACGACTGATTTAAAAAGATATTGTGGTTATGCAAATAACACAGCCACTGAGTCACATAATATATTCGTCGGATAACATTCAGCATAATTATTCAGAACCATAATTTCGAACGTGTCATTGTTACTCATATTGTTGAGCTAAATTTATGGACTAGCTGTTAGCATCACATAAAAAACATATTAAGAAGTATAAATCCTATCCTACTAATATTATAAATGCGAAAGTTTGTGAGGATGTGTATGTGTGTGTTTGAAACTCTTTCATGCAAATACTACTGAACCGATTACAATGAATTAATGAAAGTAAAATACATAGGGTAACTTGGTTAACACATAGGATAGGTTTTATCCTGGAAATCCCACGGGAACGGGAACTATGCGGGATTTTCTTCGAAAACGCGGGCGAACCCGCGCGCGGAAAGCTTGTACCTATATCATAAATTAATTTAATATTACTGTCAGTAAAAAAGAAACAATATAATTTCTTCAAACATAAATCTAATAACAATTCTTATAATATTAGGAACTCTATTTAATTACACCGAAAACTTTTGTTTCGAAGAATTTAAAAGGAAAACTTTGCATTTCTTTTCGAAGTTCCATCAAGGCTTCACTATATTGTTTCATAAGAAATACCTGAATACACGCATGTAATATTGTCTTCCATTATCTGTATTAGTGACATTAATATACTTAACTTATATTGTTACTGTACAGTACTGTGATTGAAATTTAATAATTCGCAAAACTTTGTAACTATAAACTTACACACATTTAAAATTTCAATAAAGGGTATTTTATTTTTTTTATTTATTTACAACATTGAATTTTTATAAAACCCTAAAAGAAAATCCCTAAAAGAAAATCAAGGCAAAGATCGTATTTCGTGTCAAAATGATTCTATTTCAGAAATTCATGAAACCTGGATAATGGACCAAAAGTAATTCTGATTTACCGATTCAATTATCTCGAAACTCTTATAAGCAAAGTTAAAGAAATATAAAAACAAAAGAATATCAAACATAGCCATGGCAACTGAATTGGACACGCTGACCTTCTCAAAAGTTTATAAAACGATTTCAAAACGAAAGTTTCTCAACTCGGTTTATACAAGTTGAAATTCTCAAAAACACTTGAAAAGGGCGCAATTTGTGTGCCGAAGGCGACGTGGCTCGTTAATACAGTTTGTTTAGTCCCGCGATTTGCACTTTTTACATAATTGACAAAACTCTTAACCTACAAAAATTTGTAAAACAAAATTCGACGCCGAAATTTTCGTGCAAATGCTTTATTGAAGCAAACAGTATTGGTATTCCCCGGTACCTATGATTTGTGGGTCCATTACAATGCTCTTTTATACCATTACAATCATGTTTGTATGAAATAAAGAATGTTTTACGATGTTAATAAACTATTTTCTCGTGTGACCTTTCGTTCGAGACACCATTTGTTATGAGAATGTGACATGTTTGTAAAAATGTATCTGATGTCATCTGATGTACCATTATAAAAGTGTACAAAGGCACTTTTGTAGTTTCTTGTTAATTTTACTAAAGTAATGTTTTTCTTTATTCGACTTTGGACGACTTGAGGGCCCTTTTTCTTAGAAATGACTTTATTTGATGTAAGTTTGAAACTGAACTTCGACTTCGACATAAGTAACATTTTGAAGATGAAACTATTATCGATTTTTTGTCAAACTTAAACTGCAGACCTAAATAGTTTGGAAAATCCAAAAGTGCACGCCTCATAATTTTTTTTAAATAATTATTATTTTTGTTTATTTAATAACAATTAAACCACATCGAATCAGACCCTGAAAAATGAAAGGTTTCTATTCCTGAGCATACTCAAGCGTAAGAGAAAAAAAAAAGACTCGATTAGTAAAGTATTTCGGTCGCTATCGTGTTAACAAGAAAATCCTCCGCACATACAGACACACGGACGTCCAAGACAGAACTTTTTTAAACTGTTTTTTAACTAGTTTAAATAACAAAAATGACATCAAAAATATCATGAATGTTAAAAATAGTGTTTTTTCTTAATATTGTGTGTGTATGTATTATCTTACAAGTGCAATGTATGATACATAAAGACATTTTAAGTTTGAAAAATCAGATGTTTTGCGCGAAGTGACAGTAGTACCCACCTCAACGCTTCGCTTATGAGGCGTGCAAATGTCTTAACAAATACTATCTACTCTTGCGTGTTGTCTCAATACGTTCGACTCAAATAGTGTTCATTTTATAAAAAAATAACAAGCACTTACGTGGGGGGCTATCATAGAAAAGAGAGATCGTTAGTCGTTACATACTGACTAATTTTTATAAAGATTTTTCTGCACGAGGCTTCGCCCGTGTAAGCAAAGTAAAACCCATATAGTTCTTGTAGTGTATGTGAGTGAAAGAGAGGGAAGTATTATGTCATCTCTTGCGCACGTGCAACGGTGACACCGCTCACACAGCTCAGTTGGCTGCAGGCGGTCGGAGTGAGAGGTCGTGTGCGTCTAAGAGCCGATAATAGGGAAGGACATACACTACATTTTTGGCGACGAGGTAAATCGGGAATATATGTAAGTAATTTTTTTTTTTGATAATGAAAAAAAATTACAAAAAAAAAGGGAGGAAATAGGTGTGCTGTGATAACTATTGAACTAATTATATCCACAGTCGAGTTACATCGAAGGGAATATTAAAGTTAATAATAATATACACACATACCTATTTTCATTATGATATTTTGTGCCGCTTACATAAAAAAAATATCCGCACAAAGTAGATAAATAACATGTGCGTGCCTTTCGAGAGGCCTCCGGCCTCCGCGCCGTAGAAAACGAAGGTTTCGTTTACATAAAGATTTAACAAAACCTCTTAAATAATTGTAGCCAGAAGGATAAAGTAGGTGTTGTCAATTGTTTCTCGTATACATAACTACACTGATACCAATGCATACGCGGGCTGTCTTTATTGCTCGAGCGTATGGTGCCTGTTTGAAAAATACACTGTACAGTGTACGGGTATACAGCTAGCGTCGTCCAGTATGTATACTCACGTAGTCATGCATAGGACTGTAACTGCGTTATGCGAGACTAAATGTGATATTTTGTTTAGTCGAGGCTGTAGATTATTATTTTGGGACATTTGTTTACATATAAATTTATTGATACTGATATGTAAAAACCTGCTTAAAGGATTGGTCAAACATGATTAAATGAGCTAAGAAGGTTCGATTCCCTATCAGCTCAGAATAGATTTGTCTGGTTACAAAAATATAATTATACCAAATACCCACTTATATCTTATTTAATTACTCGATGTGAAGTTGCATGAGTATTATTTAAGATTATTCATTATTGCATAAAGAATTAATTAATGGTTATCATGCAAGGAACGTAAGTTTCCTGGACAGGCTAATATAGTAACATTATGGAAGTTCATGTAAGTTGATGTATACGTGTTTCGATAGTGATGTGGACCACGACAAGGGATTTCTAAAGTTGTTGTTGTTAAGCTATAATGTTACAAGATGAAGCCTGACAAAAAAAAATGTTGTGTGGTTTTATGAAGCCACGGTAAAAGTGAAACTGTTCGAACGGTTCCGAACACTGCTTTATACCTACTCGGCAGCCGACCGTCACGCGACATGCGCTACACAGACCAAAAAGTTTGAGACGATGTAATAAAAGTTTCACTTTAAAAAGGGTAACGCCCGTGTACGTAATTTGTACTGTGTTACCAGATAATGCCTGGTGGTCAAGAAAAATCGGGTGACGCCCGTGTGTATTTTATAATGTTATACCAGATGATGCCTGGTGGTACAAAAACGAAAATCGGGTGACGCCCGTGTGTATTTTATAATGTTATACCAGATGATGCCTGGTGGTACAAAAACGAAAATCGGGTGACGCCCGTGTGTATTTTGTAATGTTATACCAGATGATGATGCCTGGTAGTGCAAAAACAATAAAAATAACTGCGTTAAAAACAACCGACTTCATAAACAGAAAAGTAAAAAATAAAAAAGATTTGATATTATTAATTACTACATATTATTTAGATGTGCTATTTATTAAATAGGTTTGAAGTCGGTGCCAAACACTAGTATTAAGCCCGTGCACCGACATCAAACCTTTTTAGTAAATAGCACATCTAAATAATAATATGTAGTAATTAATAATATCAAATCTTTTTTATTTTTTACTTTTCTGTTTATGAAGTCGGTTGTTTTTAACGCAGTTATTTTTATTTAATACTTTTTAGTGTATTTATCAACACGAATCAAACGAGCCCAATCTCGATATAATTGAGTCAATATATTACTGAGTTCCTAAGGCCACCTTCCGGTTCCATCATCAAATCAGCTGTATGTCATGATAATGTTTCATCGCTATCCAATTTACATAAGTATACAAAATTTCAGCTCAATCGGTTACCGGGAAGTGAATCAAAGTTACTTGCAACATTTCAATGAAGTCATCGAGTACAGACAAAAATGATCATAAAATAAAAACTACTGGGTTTATCCGAATAAAATTTTTATGGGACCAATTCGACACCATCCCGCATCGAACAAAAAAAGAATCACGTAAATCGGTTAAGAAACCTAGGAGTAATCGGTGTACATACATCAAAAAAAAAAAAAAAAAAATTATACCGGCCGAATTGATAACCTCCTCGTTTTTTTGGAAGTCGGTTAAAAATCGGGTGACGCCCGTGTGTACTTTGTAATTTTATACCAAATGATGCCTGGTAGTCGTAATATAATTAGAAAGAAGAAAGAAAGAAAGAAAAAACATTTATTTCTAGATAGAGGTACACACACAAGAGGAAAACACAAAATAGAGAGAATAATTACAATACAGGTGATGCCTGTAGTGATGTGATACCTACGGGTGATGCTCGTATAAAATGTTTATATTTTGGGTGATGCCCATATTGCGAACTCATGCACTTAAATACGCGATCTTAAAAAAAAAAAAAGTGATAGTTCGTCACCATTTCACAGTGAAGTATTGTTCGTAAGATAGATTGTATCTTCGAAATTACTTACGGTTAGTATTGATATCCAAATAAAAAATGGAATAATACAATTTTTAAGAGCATACAGTAAATACTAAAATATTTACAGTAGATTTTATTATTCTTATCTAAAAGTGACTTAATATTTTCATAATTTCATAGCAGATTTTGTTAAACAACGAAAGAATAATCATAATGCTGTGCCTCCAGTGAATAAGGGAGTAAGACGAGTTATTCCCTTTGGTTTTTATTGCACCATTGGATTCAGCTCGTCAAAATACACAACATATCAAAAGGTCATATCTCTAGCTGCGTCCTAACCCATTTTTTCGAATGACCCAAACGGTATAAGTAGGGTGTGATTAACGGTATAAGTTACCTTATCCATCATTTTAGGCAATCGCAAAGGAACTATTCGTCTCGAGTCAAAAGTACCCACGAACACAAAGACGTATGTGTAGTTATACTTTTTGAATAAAGACTTAATTCATTTTGTTCCATCAGTCCTAACACTATTTTAGTATAAACGCATTTGTGTCATTTTTCTAACATGAGCATAAAGGAACAACTCTTTTAGTGTCATGGGTTCAAGTGAAGACATGAGACAGTTTGGCATTAATGCCGTGTTGCTATTGGTCAATTTGAATACGGCACGGAAACAACACACACTATTACTTATTATTTTTAAATCGTTTTTTCAATAAATCTGCAACAAATCTTTATATTTTTTAAAAAAGGTATTATATATATTTATCTATATTTATCAGTTAACTTGGGATACTAATATATTTCTATGGAAATTAACTATTTTTTGCAATAGATATTAAAAATACAGTTAACACATTAAGTGCATTTAATGATATTATACTCTTTGTTTATATAAATACAGAACGATAATTGAATCATCTAAAAAAAGCCAACAAAAATGTTAAACTTATATTTTCTTCTTATAATTGGGTAAGTTTTTAAAAAATAACTCGTTTTTAATCTTTTTTTTAAAAAAAATCTAACTACAATAATCAAGACAATAATACTATAGTCTATAATAGTCGCATAAAAAAAAGTATTTATAACCAGTCTTGACAATTATGAATATTGTTTTCTCCGCATATAGCGTTTTAGCCACTGTGCTTTGGTAATTTGCCTTTTTTATAGGAAAAAAATCCGCAATATCGATACTTCTTTGGTCCTGCATTTTCGTAAACATTTTATGGATACTCTGGTACCACATATTTTGAAAAAATTGGGCTATTGTCACGTAGAGTCTCTTCAAAGTGCGTGCCACAAGTCGTATTTGCATCCAAGGCACCTTCAAATCTGTGCTTAATTTTTTCATAAAATCTTTGCGGCTCATTGTTTTTTCTTTATTTATCTACATTATTTTGATATTATATGATATAGAAATTGTTAAAATTCTATATCATTCCGTAAAATATCGCCACTGACCACCTATAACTTTTCCTGTATTAACTGAACATACAGGAATATGGTTTTCGGGCTTCTCTTATCTCTTTATAGTGCTTGTATTCTCAATGTATACCACCATGACATTGTGGCGCTGCCACTTTTATTATCTATATTTTTCATATCTGTGGCGTTCCGAAACGGAACGCACTTGATCGAATTTTAAATTGATTCGACGATTAATTTTCACTAGGACAATAGTTAATACTTACGCAAAACGCAATACGCAGTTGATACGTATTTTTAATATACCAATACTCAATGATTGTCTCCTGCTAACCTGTACAGACTAGACTCATTGTGGTGACTGATGAAACATTGTATAGCATTAACAACATAGTACTGTATTATTGAAAGACCGATTAAAGGTTTATTTTACAATCCACGACTTTCATTATACATGGGTAACAAAACCCCATAACATATTCGGTTTTACTCCGGACAACATCTTCAGCCACCCAATCCCCTTGCTTGAAGTCCAAATCCAGCGGAGGACAATAATCGTCATTTACTAAAATTGAAGGTTCTTCGTCCTAGTATAAAAGTTGTCTGGATCCCATTTTATACTCAATCTATAGTATAATACTATAGATATCATGTGAAACGTGACTTGGAAAAAATTATTCAAATAAATCACAAAATAAAAATTTGAAACAATCTTAAAAGTTACGAAAAGCCCAATTATACGTCAAAATGACGCACAACATCCTCTTTACAACCAAATGGCGGAATTTACCGGGATGAGCCAACTATGTACTGCTAGGTCTCGACGGCTAATAAGTTGGTTCTGGATTTTGCAGCGATTCGATGGTAAATATAGAAGAGTTCATACGTCAAATTTACGTAGATTGGACTTCTAGGGTTAAATGCATAAATACCTAAATGTTGTTTTGTTTTTATTATCTAATAACGATAAAAAAACCCGTTGATTTCATTCGTTTTTCAAGCTACGTGCATAGTTTTTCCACTAAAATGCCTCAATTGAGTCATAAAGTACACAAATTTCAAGCATAATAAGTCACATCATTTCTATAAAACCTAAAATGGCAATAATATAAGTCGTGTTGTGCGATTATGAACATAGTGCTTATGGGCATAAGTCGTTATATTGCAAAGAGTAAAAAAAAACTATGTGATTACATTGAGTTATTCCATGAAGTACTCGTTCATAAGGCCACAACTACAAAAAAACACGAAAAAAGAATATTTATGGGGTTGTTACAATATGTGTTCATATGTAAAAATATAGTCTAACATCATATCTTACACATACAAGCTTAAAATTTTGAATTAATAAAGATTTAGTATTGATATATAGTTTTTTGTCTCTCCTGAAAAGTGCTGTTTTTGAGTTATTCCCTTATTCACTGGAGGCACAGAATGATAACAATACCTAAAATATCTGCGATAGGTATTGCACATTTAACCGACAACTATAAAGTTAGACAGGTTAAGTGATAATATAATAATCATAAACAGGGTAAGGTAATAAAACAATGAATATTCGAAAACAAAAATAAATGGAATGAGAGACATACAGAGTAGTCTCAATATTCATTATTTCAAACTACCCACCTGGCAGACGTTGTAATGCTCTTTCGCCTTTTATCGGTTCGTTAAACGAATTGGAACATGAATATTATCCGAATTGGTCGAGCCGATACGCTGCGCGCCGAGGTTTGAGTTTTACACTTAGCAACATATTTGGCTATTCATTTTTATTGTATATACTATGTGGCGTTGTAGGTGAGGTGGAAACAAAAAAATAATAATAAGAACTAGATACTCACCATACAGTCGGCAATTAATTTAGTTAATTAATAAAATAAAATACAAATATCAGTAACAATAAGGGTCGTGGTGTGCCTAGGTCCAAACCCTCCGGTAGGGCTCTTACTGATATACGTAAGATGTGGACGATGATACTGATATACGTAAGATGTGAAGAGGTGGACGTAAGATGGAGTGCGCGTCTCGTTGCGAAGGCTAGGCGGTAGGGTGTCTTTAGGGTTGGTCGCTGAATTCCTTCAACAGGAATTAAGGAGCCGAAGCAAGCAAGACGTAGAAGGATTTCCTCAGCGGCAATCGTAGCAATGTCGTAGTACTACTGAAGATGGGTCTTAAGCGGTATGTAGCCATCGAGATATATTACTAGAGGGGTTATTCCAAACAAAAACATTGCGCGCGGCCGATGTGGTGGGGTACGTGTGGAACGAGCGAGGCGTGGCTTCAAGTTCAAAGATTAAGCAATGCGTGCAGATGCGACACATTGTGCAATCTATTTACTCGGTACTATCTGGTGGTACTGATACTAGGGAATTAATAAAACGAGGATTTTATATTAAACTATGTATTTTAATTTCCTTTAAATAATATCAATTTATTAAGCTTTTGTCGTTTTGTGTAGTAATCAATAGTTTTATCAGTTTTTGCTTCATGATGTAATTTAAATGGATACGATGATTCAATGTTGATGGCGTTTACGTATAAGAAACTCACATTTTGAAAAATCTCACGCGAGATTCGAGGATGGGGGAGGGGTTGAATAAATTCTCACGACATCTCACCAGGGGGGGAGGGAGGTGCAGAAAATTTTAAAAAACACCTCACGTAATTTATGGACGCCCCCTTACTCGATCACAATTTTTGTAACTTTACTATAAACGGAACTACATTTAAAAATATACTTTATTTATTGAGTTATAAGGTTGCTTCCATTCTGTTTATTTACATTCTCAAAAACATCAATCGCTGCAGAGGTGGCTTGCGACAAAGGCGGCTTGTGTCAAAGGCCTCGGCGATATCATTTAAGAACATAATATTATGTACTTTAGGCAAACTTGTTATAAGATCTATTTTACTTTCTTATTAGTCCATTTGACAAGGATATTGGGTAAGATACCTATTGGAATAATTTTATTATTATGTATGTACTTATTAAATCCGCGAATAAAAAAAATTTTTAGTCGTGAATATAGAAATTGGGTCGCATTTTTTTAATCCGCGAATAGTGAAAACACGAATAAAGGAAGCGCGATTAAGGAACTTTTACTGTATTAGTTTCTGTGAATGTTGTGTTTATTTGTAATTGTTGTGCATAATAATTTATAAATCCTATTGGAACAACTATTGATTAGGCTTTTTTTAATAAATAAAAATAGGTAAATAAATAAATATTACTTAATATAACCTACCGTTTTACTTTGCGTAGTCGGGTAAAAGTATAAATATTTAGGTACTACACCACGGTAATCTTTCCTAGTATATATACATAGTTAAAAAAATCCAGTTACATTTTTTTAACAGACTCATCGATAGTGTCACGTCTGTACTGTTAGTCTATGAAAAATGGCGCGAAACGCAGAACGCGTGGTGATTTTTCGCAAAATGATAACAATATTAGTAAAATGCATGACTTACTCATAATAAGGAAACTTACTGGTGAAAAGTCACTCCTCGGGCTTTGTTTGTATTATGGGAACTTGTAAAACAATATCTAAGCAAACACGAAGGCATTTTGAACAGAGCAATAACACGTGTTGACGCGGCAAGCGGGGGGCACAGTCCGACACAGACTAAAGAGACTTGTGATTCTTACCTCTAGCTCGTGTTAAAGAGAGTGTAGTAGCGATCGCCTCTCTAGTACGTAGTACATTCTATCTCGATGTATGTAGCAGCGTATGAGGTTCCTTATCGGAACGTGGCAAGGACGCGACAATTCCCTGCGCGGGAACGTTGCGGGTATGTAGAAGCTTTCTAAACGGAACGTAGCAGTAGCATAACACCAATCTCTCAGCGGAAATGTAGCACCCCGGTTTGGGGTTAGGTATAACACACTGTTAATCATTACATGTTGGAACGTTGAAAACGACTTTTACGTAATTTATATATATATATACAATAATATACCGTGAAAGACAAAAGTTGGACAATAGACAGTTGGCATAAAATATGAATCGTTAATTGTTAATAACTAGCAAACCTGGCGAAGTCCGTTTCGCACCAGAGACACCTTTTCCTTGTTATAAACCTCACGGAGCCCGAGACCTTTCCAACGAGTGCAAAGCCGTGGAAATCGGTTCGTGCGTTCTGGAGTTGTAGCGTCAGGAAGGAAAACCCGACTTATTTTTATATAGTAGATTACTTTGATAGATAGTGTATAGTGACAAGCAACCTGTCAAATATACACTTAAAATTCTTAGATAGATAATAAAGGTCAATTTCAAGACGCACATTTAATGTAAAATAAAAAACCGGCCAAGTGCGAGTCGGGCTCGCGCACAAAGGGTTCCGTAGCAGCAAATATAATAAATTACAGTTAAATCAACCTATCTCAAAAACTATAAGAGATACTTTGATCAAACCAAAAATCGTTGAAAGAGTTAATTAGCATGCATCACCTCTATTTTTTTTAGAATTTTATACCCCGTAGTTATAAAAATAGAGGGGGGGGGACATACTTTTTACGACTTTGAGAGCTGATATCTCAAAAACCGTTCACTTTAAGAAAAATGTTTTTTAGAAAACTTTATATCATTTTAAAAGACCTTTCCATTGATACCCCACACGGGTATGTACATCGAAAAAAAAAATTTCATCCCTCAGTTACATGTATGGGGGGCCCCACCCCCAATTCTTTTTTTTACTATTTAGTGTCATATTTTTGTAGCGGTTCATACAACACATATTCCCATCAAATTTCATCACTGTAGTACTTATAGTTTCCGAGTAAATCGGCTGTGACAGACGGACAGACGGACAGACGGACAGACGGACATGACGAAACTATAAGGGTTCCGTTTTTGCCATTTTGGCTACGGAACCCTAAAAATGGATCATAACCACATCATACCGCAAATATTGGTATATGCAAGGTATATGTAAGAACCATGGTAAAATCATACACCATGTGCATATAGTTATTACTATATTAATAAATATAGGTACTACTACTATATAAATATCGCACCTAATGCATTAACACCGCTGCGAAAAAATAATGGATATCGTACTAGATTGAATAAAAGATTATCAATTAAGAAATACGGTAAAGATTTCTTGTCAAAGCAAAAAAAAAAATGTATTATCGCGAAAAGGTCACCATTCGTGCCTTAGTCAGAATATAAATTCCAAGTATTAATCTCTACAATATTGAGGTGGCATAGTGGTATTGATTTCGAAATGCAAAATTGAATATTGTACATTCAAGTTAATTACATAATTTATGCAAATACTTATATAGTTATAGGAAAACAAAGTTTTTATTGATTGTTACAGTTAAATTTGTATTACTGATTGTTACAGTTAAATTTGTATTACTGATTGTTACAGTTAACATTGTACAGTTAAAAAAAATATGTATCCAACTACTTATTTTCAGACCATTAATGTGTGATTAATGTCTAGCCATTATTATTGTCATTAAGTTATCTTTTTCTTTTTTAAGTGGCTATTAAGTTGTCAGTAATACAAATACAAATGTTATCATAAGTAACAAAAAAGTCATCAACAAAATGATACATTTTGATTCGTTTTAGGTTCGTTACATTAATTGAATTTTAAATACCTATGTGTTATTAATGTAATAATCATACAATGAACAACACCGCGTGTGTGTTGAGGTTACAATAAGAAGTATAAAAAAAAAGTAATACATTATTAATCACGCTTTACTAAATATTCATTATTGTATTGTCAATAAATTGTTGTAATATTGTCACTGAAGTTAAATCTGTACGGTTTGGGTAGGTCATAAGCGAATCGAAAAGAATCGGTTGCATACAGTTATACGAACATACAGGTGAATCTAAAAGCGGTTCAATAGAAGCACAAATAGAAGTCAATGGCACAGTATAGTATGATATTGTACTGTTGCAGAGCAAGCTCCACTAAGACTATAATTCTGTCAGAGTGGTTTATACCCGAAAGTTGGTATTTAAATAATTGATAATTATGAACCTTAACGTTGTAATACTATGTATCTGTATGAATTAAATATATTTAATGCGCTATAAAAAGGCTGCCACTTTCTAGCCTCTAAACTTTCACCCAAAAATATATCATAAATCGCTTTATTGCGATATGAAAGAGAGACGGACAAACGAATAAATAAACAAATCTTCCTTGTGCCTAAGGATCATATGATAAGTTGTTGTTACTTAAATAAGAATAAATAATGAACCAATTAATGTTTGGTTACAATTTTGCCGTATAATATTTATTATATTATTTAGGGTACAGATATATACATATTATATTACATTCCGATTTTATTAGGTATATTGAATTAAAATCGGAACATATATTGTTTTAGTAACGAAGTACGTATACAGAATATAGATATTAAAGAATAACCGAGCATTTAAGTATGTACCCAGTCTATAGGCATTTCACTTGGTAATAATTCGGTTTGCAGCTATCGTTTATTAATAATTTTAATATGTGGGAAAACAGTGGAAACTTAGATGGTGCAGATGCCGGTGCAGGTAAAGTGAATTAAATTATGCGTCAGAAGAAGCAGCATTCACCTCTTCTAAATGACCTGGAGTGCAGGTCATGATAAATAGTGAGTGAAACATATCAACAAGGTAGTGCAATAGTCATGTAAGGAAAAAATAAAACAGGTTAAGTGCAGTACAGGTACAGTACAGTACAGGTACAGTACAGGTACAGTACAGGTACAGTTAGTCAAAAGTATAGTTAAGTTACAGAAGGAACATTAAGTTACTGAAAACGATTTCGTCCCATTGGTTAATAAATAAATAATGACTTAATAAACTTAAATATAAGTATACAACTTATTCATGATAGATTGTCGTATACTTAAATAAATTGTCATTATTGTTATTATAAATATCTATGTAAGATGTTACATTTCTATGATTTTGAAGGAGCGACTATATGCCTATATATTCTTGCCGGCTCTTCTCTGTTGAGGCGGCTTTCCGAACCAGTGGTAAATTCATATTTTGTCCTTATACTGACGAAACGTTTTAAACGTTTCTGGACGAGGTCTGGTTGATGAATGAAGGTTTGAGTTTGAAAAAATTATTAATTAATATCGATTTGAATACATATATTGTAAAAATTATTATAATTTTGAATATACATATACTTAATGGAAAAAAAAGAAAAAAAATGAAAAGGAGAGATGTTGCATATAGATAGAATTATATAACTAGGCCAGGTGACACATTCTACTCTATCGCTGGTATGGAGCGGACGTGTCCCTGAGCTGTGTTTACTAAGTGATACCTATGATATATAAAAAAGCTAGATACGTTACCCGCTCTCTATTTTGGCAAGAAAAAAACTCAGCTAAGTGCCCGAGTTTCACTTAGTCACGCACCATTCAGTGTCGTGGCTGGACGTTCTTTTTATATTTTAATCGGCAGTTGTTATTACGAAGTACATGAGTGAGACATGTATTATGTCTCGTGCGTGAGAGTGAAAGAGAGAACAACTGTAATGGTGATAATGCGTTAGTAAGTAGGTATGTATTAATTACGCTGTTTTTTTAGTGCAATGATGTTGGCGTATGCCGCGTCTACTAGTATAATAGGTCATTGACTGATACTGGTGCTTAGGTATAGACTAGAATAGAAGCATACATATAACATACCCGAATAGAACATAATATTTTATTTAATAAAATTAATTGAAAAAAATAAAAATTTCTAAAATAAAGGAGGGATGTAGTGTATGTGAGTGAAAGAGAGGGAAGTATTATGTCATCTCTTGCGCACGTGCAACGGTGACACCGCTCACACAGCTCAGTTGGCTGCAGGCGGTCGGAGTGAGAGGTCGTGTGCGTCTAAGAGCCGATAATAGGGAAGGACATACACTACAGTTCTCATTCCCTTTGGATTTCCCGTATGTAATCTATCCTATGAACTTTATCAGACGTCAAACTCTCTAAGTAGCTTTCATCTACATTATTTAAGTGGTACATGCACGAAGAAAAGGCAGACAGACGGACAGTACTGTAACAGAGTGACTTTCAGTGTGGATGATAGTTATTTGTACTTACAGAATTAATCGCACTGTGTTGATCACTTAACATATCTAATAATGTACGTAATATGGATGTTTTAATTATACATTTATTAACATATTCTTAAAATGTTAACATATTATGTTTAAATTTGTGACATAGGTACATTGTTATGTACGTCACAAATTTAAACCGTCACAGTTCAGGTACAGTCGCGTACTAGTTTCAAGACTTATGTTCTTAGATAGAGTGATGGTACGTATACGACTAATGGACGGTAGAGAGCTTGCTTAGCTGACACGGCAATATTTATTGAGGGTTCGCACGATATATAACTAGTTTCGTTGTAGAAACAGATTGAGAGATGTTTGAGGGTATTATGAACAGTAGGATGTATTAATCAGTAGTCACTAGTTAAGGTTTTTGAAGGAACTTTCGATTTGTGTGATTTTTATTAAAAAATATTTGAGCGTGAATAAAAGAGGTAGATATGTATTTAATTTCATTTAATTATCATCAGCCAATTATGTTGTGACTTGTGGACATAAGGAACTGCAAGGATCACAGGCCTCCTATGAGGGTACAGGCCATAATCCACCACGCTGGCCAAGTGCGGGTTGGCTAGTCCGTGGTCTTCACCACTGAGCCATTACTGCTTTTCACTTCAAACAATGCGAAATAATAATACATAGTTGTGCTAAAATTGACAAGGCAGGTGGCGGATAAAAGTTCTATGTATAGTCGATAAAAACGGAAAAGTTTTTGTGGATACGCAAAGCAATAAGTTTTATGCCAACAATTTCAAACTAGACTCAATATCAGAGTGAGATTTGTTATCCGTTATTTGCCGGTTATATTTTTAGATCTTCCTTCCGAAAAGTTGAAAAGAAAATGGTGTTCAGGTGGTAAATTATCTTCACAATATCAAAATGATTTATGCACAGAATATAATCTAAAGTGAATTTATGTTAATATAAAATTTCAATTTAAAAACGAGTAGTTCTCTAATACATACAATCATCAAACGGTTGCTATAATATAAATTTTGCTAATCCTACCTCAAGAGCTGACATCATCTCGGGTTTTTCGATAATTTGTTAGTGGCATTTGGGAGTGGCAGACCCACGGTATAACTCATAACTCATGATTTTTTATCTCTAATGTTTGCATTACTCATCATGTCACCGTTGAAAAGGATTAAGTTGATCTTTATAGAATTTTGATTGATTCAATGATTCTTGAAGTGGCATTACGCAGAAAATATTTTAGAGCTACGACCTCATGGTCGTTTAAAATATAAATGGATTAATAATTACTTAATAATAATAAAACACGTATTATTTTATCGATGTCATGCAAAACTGAGCGTTATTTCTTCTCTTAAATATTTAGAACACAAATGAAGCTTGATTGTAAAAGCGATGACAATTTCCTGTTTACTGTTCAGCTACCCCGGTAATATAGGCTAAGAAAACATTCTGGATATAACACGTTATAAATATATACACAAAGGTGTAAAATCTATAGTTTAACTCTTAGTAATAACGTGACAGGAGTTTTACTGAAAAATTACGAATTTATTACTCTGTGGTGTAAAATAGAATAAGCAACAATCTTGCAACAATAACAATATTCGAATGTCAGAACAGGAACTATACAACTATTCGTAGAATCACTCGACACACGCCAATCGTAATGAAAATATAACATTTAAATAGTAATTCAGTGCGTCAACTAAATGATAATCTACGGCCTCTTTCAATTCAACAAAAGGCCCATAATCTGAGCGTGTCAGCGAATTCTATTTAGTAAATGATTAATGACAATATCCAATGTTGGCTAAGCGCTCGAATGACGATCGAAATGCTCTTTTTCTGCGCCTCGTCAGCTTTTTGTCACAGATTAATAAGAACACGTCACCCGAATGAAACGACTGAACGCAATTTAAGGATACATACAGCCTCTGGCGTTAAATATTTACATGTTTCTGACCTTTGTGGACGAGCTAGAGATTATGAACTTTTTTAATTTGGATTTTTGAGCTGGTTGAAATAGTCAGACTGTAATCATCTACTCGTAAACTTGCGTTCTCGTATTTCGTAATTAAAAAGAAACTGTCTTTGCTAGAGTTGCGTTGTAATTTTATATTAGCCTAATATTAGACCTCGAATCGATAAAATTGCAAGGTTTCGTAATTAATGAGAAAAATCAGTCATGTATACTTTCTGCGAGTTTACGATTCTAAATTATTTAAAATAGCTGTAATATTATAAAAAATGAACACTAAAAATCTCTCTTGCAAATAAACCAATTAGGTACTAATAAACATTGTACAAACTTAGTAAATAATTGCCTACCTCCATAAAAGTAAAAGAAGCTTAAAATTACAAATTACGAAAATGTTTTTGCCCATTCAAGGAATAAAAGCGAGTCTATTAAGAAAAGATTAAGGAGAAGGATGGTTTAAAAACCAAATTTGATTTACAGATTATAAAAAAATTTACATATGACTGAATTGGCAATTCGATTAAATTAATATCCGCTATCTCTATCTAAAAACCCATGTTATGTACCGTTACCCATCGAAAACTTTTTGTTGCCAAATTGTGGTGCTAAATTTGAAACTAAATGCCTCCAAGATCGTTGAACTATGTTGTTAAAAGGTGAAGCTTTTTTCTTCCTATCAGCTATCTAATTGGTTTTTTATTATGTTTGACTTTGAATTGTAATGTGTAGAATTCCTTGAACATAAAATATGTTTTTGCGAAATCTTTTATGCGTTTGAATGATTGTACATAAATTACATATAATAGTAGGTGGTTTATGTTTGTGAGTCATGTACCTACCTTTATCCTATTATGGCCTTGCTGGTTTTGATTATTGGTTTCTTTATTATTTTTAAGCGATTGATTCTCGTCAGGCGAGTGATTTTGTTATTATAGTCCAAAGTAAACTTTAAGGTACCACTGACACCAATGGTACTTTTATAGTACCTATAGTGCATTCGAGGAATTCCGGATGTCGGGTAATTCGGAAAATTGTGAGTACTAATTCAGAGCATCGTTTTATTGCGAGTACCGTGAAGGTATCATATCGAGTTTGGAAAAAAAAATGAATTTTTCAATCAGTATAAAAGCATTAATTGAAAGCAGAAAACATTATAAAAGCTGTAATTACATTTTTATAACGTTATTGTGGGATTTACAAACATAACTTGCTTTCAGGCTCTTTTGGTTAATAAATATTTATCGGTATACGTTATAAATACAATCTAATTAAATGTCGAAAAAGTTAGTTTGAAATTATATTTTTCCAAGCGGAAAAGCTTGAAATGAAATGAAATGAAATGATTTATTTTGCAAGAAATGTGGTAGATTTACAGATGTTGCATAATTCATTGTTCAGCACAAATCGCCAATTGATTGGCATGCAAAAATTAACAAGAGAATGTTAATTATACATAAATATTATTTTGATAAAAATTGCTTGTGTCAAAATTTATCAGAAATATTTTAAAAGCTGAAATTAAAAAAGTTTGTTCTTCTTCATACAAAGCAACGTTTTATACTTTCATACCGTCCGCGTCGACCCAATATGTTTTTAGACAATTTATTGGTGACAAAATTATCGGCTTGACGATCAATCAAGTACCTAGAATAAAAATACTTATAAAAAGTTCATTCGGTTTAAATAGGGCAAAATCTAATAGAACGTTAGTCCATGTTATTTAGAATCTTTGCTCAATTTAAAAGTAAATGCAAGAATCTGTTTAATACTTAAATTAAGTTTTTTTAGTAAAAATATTTTTTTATTAACTTTTTAAAATAAATACTCTGAGCATTTACCATACCCAGATACACAATTACCTTGTATCGTCCACATTTTTTTTTATATTACATCCAACCAATTTATGCAACACATCGGAAATTATTCAGTAAATTTAATGCTGTTATTAGTTTTATAAAACCTAATAATTTAAAGCGCTTAAAAGTTAAATCTGATAGAAGTCTGTAGATTTTCTAAATTAGTTGCAAAGTCGTTTATGTTGTGACTTTGCCCATAACTTTATTAAGATAATAGAGGATTTAAAACGTCTTTTATAACTGTTTTTAAATTGTCTCTGTAATAATTAAGTTCTCGACGAATCTCTAAAAAGAAGAGACATTAATTCTAAACAATAACATTTTATAATTATTATATTTGGTCAATTTGTTTCTTCGTGAATTCAAGAAAATTTTACATGCCACATTCATTACATAATAACAACGCAGAGGGGAAATATTATTATAGCAAAGGTATTTACCTAAGGGCTGATTTTTCAATCCTTGGTTAAAACTTATTCGTCGAATAATGTATTACACAATAATATTAAAATGTCACGTAAACTGTCAAATACGGGCAATTAGAATACGTTTTTAAAATGGTAGTTCTATAGATTATTCGACGAATAAGTTTTATCCAAGCATTGAAAAATCGGCCCTAAATCAAATACAACTATTCATGTCAAGTAAATAATTAGGTAATCATTAAATTCTTTATTAATAAATAAATACCTACTCCATCCATGTGTACCGCAGATATTTATGTTTGAAATGATTTTCTTATTTCTTCGTTTTTTTATAGGTAGGTAGGTATGCAAAGACCTTAACCAAATAGGTACCATTGAAAAGCCGTACCTCAAATAACTACATTATATTTAGAAATATTCCTCTTTGCTTTGAGGTTATGTTATGTTAGAAATTGTATATCTCGATTTTAGGATTTCATAGGATAAGTAGGTGCTCGTGCAATTCAATTTACTCTCACATACATAAAGTTGTATTAAATCTTGCATTTCATGTTTAGGTAAAGTCTTAATATTGCAGTATTTGCATAGATTTCTAAATGTTATGTTAATAAATTGTAAGGATTAAAAGCTTGAATACTAAAAAATCATAACACAAAGTTGCAAGTTTGTCTGTAAATAAATTTTGAATATAAACTTATGAATTTCTTAGAACATCGGAAGCCAAAACGATATTTTTCGACTTTTTTTTGTCTGTATTAAGTAGTACCTACAAAAACAGACGAATACCACGAAAACTATTGCGTGAAATTTAATACAGTTTCCACAGCTCTTACGACACGAAAAGTGCCACGAGTATCCAATAATATTAAAATTTAGACAGTTTCATAATAACATTACCTACATTAAGGTTATACCTGCATAGTTCATTGATCGTAGTTTTTATATAATTTTACGTGATATACGCAAACATCCAAACATCATCATTATTATAACAAAATAATCAAGATTTATTACCACAATGTCTAAGGTTTAAGGTTGAAAGATGAATTTAAATATTGCCTTTCTAGAAGGAGGAACACATCAATAATAACGAATAAAAAACTCTATATTGAATACTTACCTACATAATAGTAACAGATAATAAAATAGACACTATACTAGTTACTAGTACTTTAATAACACCAAAAATAATCACTACATAGTATAAAACAAAGTCGCTTTCTCTGTCCCTATGTCCCTTTGTATGCTTAAATCTTTAAAACTACGCAACGGATTTGGATGCGGTTTTTTTATATAGATAGTGTGATTCAAGAGGAAGGTTTTCGAATATTATAATTTTTTAGGTTTCAGTTCAGACAAAGCGGGCGAAGCCGCGTGCGGTAAGCTAGTAAAATAATATACTAAAATACATTATGTATTTACTGTTTTTACTCGTGATTGCAATCTATAAGAATCATGTTTTATACGCAGCTAGCGTGTTTACAAATCTGTATTTAAAACATAATAACAGTAATAATACGAACAAAACATTCAACAAGATACCAAGTTGAGAACAATAAAGGGAAAATTACGATAACCACAATTATTCTGAGAAAATTTATGACACCTAATTTTATCACACAGTCATTGAAATCAACTGACAAATGTATTGATTTTCAACCGATTTTCCAACAAGAAGGATACCAAGTACATAGAATTTAATAATCACCAAAAAATATAACAATTAATAATTAAAGTACATTAATTTTACGATAGAGCTTGCAACATGAACTCTACAAATACATAATAATATAGTCATTTATATGATTATCACGCACTGTGGACGCCCTCTGCCCTACATAGGGGCCACAGGACATTAAGTCAAGAAAGACATTTTTATCAAATAAGTTTAAAAGTTAAATCAAATTTAAATAAATAGTTATTTATTAAATCGTGTATGAACATAAAAGCCATAAAAGTGTTTGCCTGAAATGAAATTAACAATTCCATAGTGCACTCTATGTGTTCAATCCGTCATTTTTATTACTTGTTTAATAAAAAAGCAATTAGCCCTAATACGAATAAGTTGTTTACTAACAGACTAGTTCTAATACATAACAACATGGTCACAAATATTTCAAATTCATATCAAACCAGCGGGCCGCCCCTGTTTCACCCGTGGTACATGTTTAAGTATTCTCTCCATAAAAACCATCCTCGTACTTCAAGGAATATTATAAAAAAAAAACATTAACGAAATCGGTTCAGCCGTTCCCGAGTTATGCGCTTACCAATACATTTTGCGATTCATTTTTATATTATACTAGCGGTCCGCCCCGGCTTCGCCCGTGGTACATATTTACGTTTTCTCTACATAAGAACCATCCTCGTACTTCAAGGAATATAATAAAAAAAGAATTATCGAAATCGGTTCAGCCGTTCTCGAGTTATGCGCTTACCAACACATTTTGCGATTCATTTTTATATATAAGAAGATATATGTCATTGCGAGCAAGTGCTTGAAAATCCCATTATAAATGTTGAACAGGCGAGTCATAAAAAGCTTATAAAATATCGGGTTCGGCAAAAAAGGATCTGATAGTAATTTCATCGAGGAGCATCTGCCAGATCTTGCCCATGCGAGAATGAATAGGGCCATATAAATACCCAATGTACCTAAATATAAATCATTTTTGATACGCAGGATGACAAAATTTGGTTACATAGGACATCTGTAATACATAGTTACATGATTAAATAGGACAAGGCTTAAAGAGTGTTTGTATTTTGTTTCTATACATTCAGCGTAAACAATTTTATCGACTTTAGATTGAGTTATCGTTCAATTCACTTTACTTGTGAGAGTTGCTCCATAATTAATTTTGGTTGAGTATTTATATAAAACCTACCAATATCTTATCTTAGACATAATACATCAAAATGGAAGATTTAGAGGATACTACCTTCTAGGAAAAGTATTAGATATTAACCAGTCGAGTATTTTTAACATATTTTCCATAGGCTATAGAGCCTTATTGAGAAAATTCTTTAACACACTATTGTAAAGAATTTTCTCATAAATCCTTCAACATATTCCCTATCTAGGTGTTTGTGTATAAAATCTCAATAAAACCGGGCTAGTAACAACAACGCAATTTCTCATCCGCTGTCAATTAAACTTTATTGCCATCTCCTCAATTTGAACGCATTGTGAGCTTGACGTGTGTATCGCTGGCTGATTAAAGGTATTAAGACCATGGGTGATGGATGTTTATAAGTCTCTTTATACGGCTTATACGTCAAGATAGTATCGATTGAAACGTACACGTGATTATTGTTTGTAATACGAATGCAAATGAGACGTGTTGAGTAAATTTTGTGAGATTTAAATTAAGCAATTGTTCTTGTTTATTGTTGATTTGTAACGTGCCGTTTTCACTGATAGACATCTAGTTTGATGTATATTTTATTTTTTAGATTTAGTATTTAATATTACACATTATATCATCTAATAGCCGATTAGTAATTTCGCTCTATAGGTACACACACTTGGTGACACCCAATATTATTGAAATCATAAAGAAAATATAATAGGAATGCTAAATCTAAAAAGGTAGTAGATAACCGTCTAATATTGGAGGTAAAACTTCCCCGAAGCTGTTAACAAAAAGATTTCTTCACTGGATAGATTTCTTGTAGATAGCACGCTGCCAAGACCACGGTCCCACTTCCAAACTTTACAAAAACCCATCTGTAGGTGAGCACTTATCTGAAAACAATTATTTCAGTCTTGTAGAAGACAAGCGGTCCGCCCCGGGTTCGCCCGTGGTACGTGTTTACGTTTTCTTTCCATAAGAACCATCTTCGTACTTCAAGGAATATTATAAAAAAAACGACATCGGTCCAGCCGTTCACGCGTGATGCCGTAACCAAGGGAATAGGCATTCATTTTTATATATATAGATGTAGTTGTATACGTCTAAAGAAATACACGTATAGAGCCATTAGACCGACGCAATATATCATTATTTGACATAATAAAATTATTGTTGTGTACGTGTGAGCATCGTAACAATAAAAGTGGGTTTGGAAAACCTGCTCCATACCTACATCAATTATTGCATGACGAAATATAGTTTGCTGCAAATAAAAAAAAATATTTTACGTTGGCGCTGATTTTTGCTTGTATTTTGAATAAAATTCGAATTCGTTAGGAATTCGTACATTCTTTTGTAGTCTGTTTTGCACAGAGAGATACATAGATAATAAAATAATGTGAAGAGAAAAAGATCTGATAAGAAAATAATGGAGAGCTGTTTTTATTAAGATAAAGACCTAAGGAACGGGCTTTACACTATAAATTACGTCTAGCCGTATTGTAGAACACTGTACTTTAAGGTTAATTGCAAAAACATATAAAACAGTTGTGTTTCAATACTTACTTATACACAAATTAATTACATTGTGTTCTTGAAAACTGTCTCATTAATTACATATTTTTTGTATTAGGGTTGATTTTTGAATCCTTGGTTAAAACTTATTCGTCGAATAACGTATTAAACTACCATTTATGAAATGTATTCTAATTTCCAGTATTTGACAGTTTACAGGTGACAATTTAATATTACATAGTATAAAACAAAGTCACTTTCTCTGTCCCTATGTCCCCTTGTATGCTTAAATCTTTAAAACTACGCAACGGATTTTTATGCGTTTTTTTTAATAGATAGAGTGATTCGCAAGAGCAATTTTAGAAAATAATTTATTGGGTTTTAGACAAAGCGGGCTAAGTCGCGGGCGGTAAGCTAGTTTAATATAAACGTATATATGTTACAGTGAAATCTGTTTCAAACTATATCTCTTAATATTTTTGTCATTATTTATTGCATCGCAGGAGAAATCGTCAGCGCGGGAAAATTGGATAGAAGCATTTTAAACGTTTTTAGGGAGCTTCTATATAAATAAAAATATTGCTTCACTGAACATTCAATATGCCCTCGTTTCCTACTGGATTATATTTTCAGCATAAAAATATATCGGATTGAATAGAAAAATAACCTAGAGCTCTAAGTAAATACAAACCTACGATGTTACCTGGAATAAATCTTTTTTCTCAGAAATTCCTATCTTTGAATGGATTATTAAAGTTAGCTGCTTCTCACAGTTCTTAGTATTCTATGCCTGTTCTACACATGTTATTAATACTAGATACCTACTAAGAATTTCTGCTTTCAAACACTCGCTGTTGTGGAAGAAGTTACCTGGCTTGGTGCTTCCTAACTAATTATTAAACTATTATGACATGAACACCTTACAGAAGAGAGCCTACAACTTTTTGCTAGTAAACCGCTCATGAGCGGCGACCTAGTGAGTCATCTGAAGCGTGGTGCCAAGCACACGTGTCGGAAGTGAAACTTCTTTGGCAAAATTCAAAGATACCAAAACCGTCGCCTTACTCCATGACGTGACGGTATTTCCATCCAGAAATTTTAATCTCACTTGTAAAGAAAAAATAAAGATATTCGTTAAAATAAAGTTATTATTTCGTTTAAAGAAAATTTTCACTTAAAAATAAATATGTTTTACTTTACCAGCCAGTTGCACCATAAGGTATAAACTGCAGTGCTGCCATGATAAAAAATGATTGAAACCAACAATAGATTGAATAACAGTGCCTTTTAAGTGATTGAACGGGAAGAGATCACATACACTTTTTTACTATTCTCTATGCTTTTAATTCTGCACACAAAGGTAACTAAATTGTTCTACAGAATATTCCTAACCTTTAAATAACTAAGAACTGCAGTCGATTTGTAAGATTCGAGACAAATATATTAACGTATTCTTACAAAATTCATTTCAATTTATACTTTAAAATTACATTGAACTTCATTTCATGGCTATTCAAACGCGCTTCTTAAGAATTCTCATTCATTGGATAAATGTTTGAGTTGAAGTTGATTCAGCAATTTTTGTAGTATCACTACTCACTACATTGTATGAAACAAAGTCGCTTTTTCTATATCCCTATTCCCTATGTCCTAATGTCTCTATGTATGCTTAAATCTTTCAAACTTTTAATAGATAGAGAAAAAAGAGAAGGTTTTAGTATATAATTTACTACCTGTGCCTCGCGGTTTTACCCACATTGCTCAACTCCTGTTGGTCTTAGCGTGGTGATATATAGCCTATAGCCTTCCTTAATAAATGGGCTATCTAACTCCGAAAGAACTTTTCAAATCGCACCAGTAATACCTGAGATTAGCGCGTTCAAACAAAGAAACTCTTCAGTTTTATAATATTAAAGTATACGTAGATTGGGTATTAGAGAAAGAGGGCGAAGCCGCGGGCGGAAAGCTAGTTATTCATATGTTTTAGTTTAGTACGTGAGGTGCTTTACGAAGCGAGAACTCACTGAGATCACTTAATCTCTGTGGTGATATAGTTGATTAATCCCTTAGATGAAGTTTCATGAAGTAATCATAAGAACAAGCCTTATTTCTCGGGGAATGGAGGTGTCACCTTTGACATATAATACCTAGAGAAATTCTTATAACAATACTAGCGGTCCGCCCCGGCTTCGCCCGTGGTACATATGAAAAATAGATGTTGGCCGATTCTCAGACTTACCCGATATGCACAGAAAATTTCATGAGAATCGGTCCACCCGTTTCGGAGGAGTATGCAGACTAACATTGTGACACGAGAATTTTATATATAAGATAATACAAGAAAAATAAAAGGAAATGTATGTATTTACAAGTTCTTCGTTTATAATATAAACGATTTATAAATTATAATAAGAGTTGAAATATTTAGAAAAATATTATTGTATTTTTACTATTATTTACAGTCGACCAACAAAGAACTTATAAAATTACAATAGTGTAAATGAAACGTTTGGATGTTTTGAATGATGGGTGACATGATCATGAATCCTTTTATATTTCGTTTATGAAAAGAATCACAGAATAGAATACTAGACTACTTTTTACGCCGATTGAATTGGAATTGGCTTTACACAATTCTGAATACTCATTTGGTCTAAATATCATAAATACATAAACGTGCACATTAATAAATGTGTACAATTTAAATAGTCTTAATACTATTATAAAGGCGAAAGTTTGTATGGATGTTTGTTACTCTTTCACGTAAAAACTACTGAACCGATTACAATGAAATTTAGCACACATATAGAGGGTAACTTGGATTAACACATAGGATAGGTTTTATCCCGGAAATCCCACGGGAACGGGAACTATGCGGGTTTTCCTTTGAAAACGCGGGCGAAGCCGCGGGCGGAAATCTAGTAACACATAAACACAATATGGACCGCCTCCTTGGTACAGTTGTTGACGCGTGAGCGTAGCACCGAAGGGCCCTCGATTCCCGGTGGAGACGAAGAAAAAAAAATGTATCGGTCTGGCAGGACACAGAAGGATGATCACCTACTTGTCCCTAAAAGAAAATCGATCAGTGAAACAGTGCTGCATCTGCCTTACCCCATAAGGGGACATGGGATTTCACATAGGGATAGCTACTCTAAAACCTTACTCTAGCCACAGATAATATAATATTATACTAGTACTCTACTCTAGCTATAATAGAAGGAAATCACCCATGTAACTATTTGGTTGATTCGAAACTGTTTGCTGAACAGTTAAACAAAGTTCGGCCTAACTTGTACCAAAGCATCTAGGTACCTATAGGATAAGGTTACACGATATCTGAGAAACCCCGAAATAGCTATTTATTATACAATTCGTATTAAAATATTTCAACATAAACGGGGCGTGGAAATTACCAAGCCAGATATTACAGATGCCTTTCCAGCTTAAATCGGAGTTTTACGAAAATATTTTAGGACGTAGCAAGCTATTGCTGTAGCGAAAGCTCGAAGGAAAATGCCACGAAACTTATTCTACATGTTCATGAATTACTTTGACTATTTGCGTGAGGTAAATTTAATGTGTGTTACGGTGCAAATGTTACAGCTAAAGTTAAAAAGAAAATTTATTGTATGTTTGTTTGTTTGAACGCGCTAATCTCAGGAACTACTGGTCAGATTTGAAAAATTATTTCTGTCTTAGATAGTCCATTTATCGAGGAAGGCTTTAAGCTAAGCTATATAATATTATCACGCTGAGACTAACAGGAGCGGAGCAATGCGGTTAAAACGGCGGGGCGTTACTTATATTTAGGCAATCGATCTGTTTTTCAATTAGAAATAAATAATTATGAATATAATAATAAAAAATCCCTTTTCCTTCTAAATAAACACGTGAAACAAATAACATCACTATTCATAAAAAGAAATTATAATACCTACTTAAGTTATTATTATTTATTTTTTCGTAAATTAAGCTCGGATGAGTTTGATTGAACGACAACTGACAAGCGCTGTCAATGTCAAATAAGTTCTGAATACAATATAAAATCAGTATTTCAACATTAAGTAGAGAGTTCAATAAAATATGAAGTATTTTTATTGCAAAGAAAAAATGAATTATTAATCTTAATGGATATTTATTGTGAATAAAATTATTAAAATTCTAAGATTGAAGTATATTAATTGTAATGGAAAATCAAGATTAAAAATACGTTACTGACTTCCATAAAATGTAGATATACAGTATACATTAGGGTATAAACTTGGTATAAATAATTTAACAATTATTTTTTTTTGGGGATGTATTAACATATTGTTAAATACAATCATTGTTTTTTTTGTTTGATTTTACGCGAGTATTATTATACATTTAGATATTAAATACTTTTTAAAAGATTTGTAACGCGATTTATTCATTATACAGGGTGTCCCAAAAAGTAGTGATGAACGGAAGCTGGGAGGTAGAGGACCTAGAGGGCTATCCGAATCACCCCCATGTGTGTTATGCGATTTTTCGTATTTTCGGAGTTATGACTCTTTTTTCAATTTTTCACCTATCGCCGAGTACGATGATATTTTCACTCATGGTGACCTCAATTATTGCGGAAGATGCTTGATTTTTTTTTGTGTGCTACGCTGAAAGATAGGCCAATTCAGTATGGTAATATTTACTATCGTTAGATCTTTGAATGGAATAAAAAAAAGGATGAAATGCCAAGAAAGGTAAAATTTCCCGGTATGTTCACCACTTCAAGGGCCCGTAAAAAAATAAAATCACATAAAAAATGTTTTCCGTTTGGCTTTTAAAAACTTGCTCTATCTATCAGGTAGCTACCCTGAAAATTTCATTTTATTATTCAGAAGGCTTCAATCGAAAAATTGAAATCTAAATGTGGTAAGTGCAAAAATTTTATTAACATGATGATCATTAAAACCAATAAATAGGTGTTTAATTACCAGAATTTTTTAAAATGACCCCGCTGTTGCTCAGTGCAAGTGCGACATCACCGTAAAAAGTTGTCTTTTAAATGTCTGAATGCCCTTTTATAATTTTAAATGGTTTCTTCTGCTACTATGAATTTCCGGGCTATTTCGTCCAAATTGTGGCATTCTCTCAAGTAGCCGAGGTCTATTTAGTATCCCCATTGAAACAAATCAATTGGGTTTAGGTCGAGGGACCGTGGAGGACAGGTTTTAAGGCAAGCGTCACCGGCGCATGCGCAGGCTGCAACGACCAATCCATCTTTCAGGGTATCTTTACCCTTTAGCCTGGCCTGAACGGTCTCCGGACATAAACCATATTGATTTTTTTCCGTGGGGATACTACAAAGACGAGAGACTGCTACAATTTGGACGAAATAACCCGGAAATTCATAGTAGCAGAAGAAACCATTAAAAATGATGAAAGGGCATTCAGACATTTAAAAGACAACTTTTTACGGTGATGTCGCACTTGCACTGAGCAACAGCGGGGTCATTTTAAAAAATTCTGGTAATTAAACACCTATTTATTGGTTTTAATGATCATCATGTTAATAAAATTTTTGCACTTACCACATTTAGATTTCAATTTTTCGATTGAAGCCTTCTGAATAATAAAATGAAATTTTCAGGGTAGCTACCTGATAGATAGAGCAAGTTTTTAAAAGCCAAACGGAAAACATTTTTTATGTGATTTTATTTTTTTACGGGCCCTTGAAGTGGTGAACATACCGGGAAATTTTACCTTTCTTGGCATTTCATCCTTTTTTTTATTCCATTCAAAGATCTAACGATAGTAAATATTACCATACTGAATTGGCCTATCTTTCAGCGTAGCACACAAAAAAAAATCAAGCATCTTCCGCAATAATTGAGGTCACCATGAGTGAAAATATCATCGTACTCGGCGATAGGTGAAAAATTGAAAATAGAGTCATAACTCCGAAAATACGAAAAATCGCATAACACACATGGGGGTGATTCGGATAGCCCTCTAGGTCCTCTACCTCCCAGCTTCCGTTCATCACTACTTTTTGGGACACCCTGTATATTGTCTCCCCGCGACCATGCTCGCTGTAAAGTGTTCGAAACCACGTCACGTCACGTCACGTGACACGTCAAACAATATATAATGAAAAAATTATTGTAATTCGTTAAAAAGTCCTTAAGAAGGGGTATAAAGCAAAATTACCAATCTTCTATTAGATAATACGTGTAATATTCAAGACCAAATCTAAAAAATAAAATATATATCAAACTAGATGATATGTTCAACGATTCTGTTTAATCAAAAACATAAAATATTAAAATTGACTCGATAAAAAAAAATCACCAAGTTAGCTCTAATTTTCACACTTTTACGTTTTCTACTTGACGTGATTTTTTTTTCATAAACAATTATATTAAAACATTTGCAAGATATTTGTCAGAGCATTTTGTGTAATTACTTTTAGTTTTGGTTTTATCTGCGATAAACCACTTTTATCGTGTCAAAACCAAACGTTTTATCTCGAGAAAAAAAGAGCGCCGGATGGCTGTGTGTGTGTATGTTTGTTACTCTTTCACGCAATTCGCAAATACTACTGAACAGATTACAATGAAATTTAGCACACATATAGAGGGTAACTTGGATTAAGATTTTATCTCGGAAATCCCACGGAAACAGGAACTATGCGGGTTTTTCTTTGAAAACGCGGGTGAAGCCGCGGGCAGAAAGCTAGTAGGTAATAAATTCGTACACTCATAGTTCAACGTGATGACATAAGAATTCAACTAACACCGATCTCTTACTTAGAGGGTGTCGTTGCGTGACTGTTCGGTATTGACCCAATTTTAAGGCTTAAGTCTCTAAAATACAGTAGGTATACTAAAATAGAGGAAAATAGTTTTACAATGAAAAGTGTAAGATTGTAAGGTGTGTAAGATTTTGTTAATTGTTGAATGTTATTTAATAAACATAAACGTGTTGTTTCTTAATTTTTTTAGAAATTAAAATAAGTAAAAAATGAAGTAGGTAAGTTATTTTTCGGCAGATAATATTTTTTTAAGTGCCTAATTATAACGATAGAAATTAGAAAGTATAAGTTTTAATCTAGCTTGTTTGTTTTCTTTACATTTAGAAAGACACAACAACATTCTACAATATATAACACGCAAATGTAAAAGGGCTGACTTAAATGGGGTGTCAATCTTGCTTATATTCGTACTCTTCTTAAAATCAAATACATAAACACAAAGAGGTTGAAAGGCAACTTTACACTAAAGTACTTATACTACAAATGTATAGGTCCCTACTACAAATGGTTGGCAGCTTATTAAATTGTCTTTGCAGTTAATTTTTCAGGTGGCCTTAAAAATACGACAATATGGGGGTCTTCAATCAAATGTTAACTAGGGAAGCGCGTACCATCTTAGGCCACATCTTTCCTTTCCTCAGCTTTCCATCAGGCGAGTTTGTGGTCAAGCGCTTCCCTATCTTCAATTAAAAATAAAATAAAAAAAACGACTACGATCTACGACTTGCAAGAGTCTTCATTTCGAATTCCAATTAAATAGAATGAAAATGCGAACTTATTTGTTCTCAACTAAAAATCTGCCGCAAATATTCATGAATTATATAAGACACATTTATATGGATATCCCGTAGCTTCCAGTTGTTATACCATCCGTTTGCAAACAAAGCAAATGGTAAAAGTTGGAAACTTTTGAATACGTGGTAAGAAATAGCGTGTGTGCAAAATGGTTATGGAATGAATGGAATTTATTTTTATTGTTAATAGCACGAAATCGAAATACAACACGAGGCAATAGAATCTTCATATTATACCAAACTAGCTTTCCACCCGCGGCTTCGCCTGCGTTTTCAAAGAAAAACCCACAAAGTTTTCGTTCCCGTGGGATTTCCGGGATAAATCTATCCTATGTCTTAATCCAAGTTACCCTCTATATGTGTGCTAAATTTCATTGTAATCGGTTCAGTAGTATTTGCGTGAAAGAGTAACAAACACACACACATCCTCACAAACTTTCGCATTTATAATATTAGTAGGATATGTGAATAAAAGCTTGATAGACTGGATAACTCCATAAATTTTGGATTAGACAATTTTAGCATTAGGTATTCGAGAAATATTTTTGAATAAAATGAGTTGGCTATAAAATCTACATAAAAGCTAGATTGACTATAATTATATCTCAGTAATAAAAGCTTGTTTTAGGTAACCTACGAAACGAAAGGAATTCGTAAAATCATGTTATTATACATATAGTTACATAACACTTATTAGCATAATAAATTATTTTTAAGAGGTGGAATGCAAAATAAGAACACGTAAATGCATAGTACAGGGGCCGTATTATGACCTCTTATTTCCATACAGATTACGCCGTGAATTGAAATTTGAACTGACTGGCAAATTCATATTATGATCGCAATAACCAGCCATGTTTAATTATGATATTATATGAATTTGCCAGTCAGTTTAATTCAAGTCTAGAAATAAGAGGTCATAATACGGTCCCAGGTAGTATATCCTTATGTACTACTAGTTTTACTTGATTTATTATCCTTATAATAAATCAAGTAACAATAGTAAATTATAATGAAATTACTTCATTATAACACTTGTATGAAACTGCAGCCAACGATTTATTCATAACGCGTTACATGAGACAGCTCGGTAAAATCTAAATTATTCCAGCTTAGTTAGCCCACTAATTATACCTAACCTAACAGACTATTGTTCAGCCACACTTGCATTGTAACAATGTCATATCAATTAGATATTAATGCCATTACAATGGTTTTAAAACGTAATTTCTGAAAGCTGTGCCCTTTTTTTACCGCATTGTTTCGCTCCTATTGGTCTTAGCGTGACGATATAGAGCTTATAGTCTTCTACAATAAATGGATTATTTAACAGTGAAATATATTTTCAAATCGAACCCTTAGTTCCTGAGATTAGCGCGTTCAAACAAGCGAACTCTACCGGTATATAATTTTAGTATAGATTTCCGACGTGTCAATATTTTTAAAGCGAAACTTATGTACCTATCATTTTATTAATAGGTAACTAAACATTTATTAGGTTAAGAATATAATGGTTACTTACTAGGAAGTAGGAACTTCGATCATTAATTACGACAATAGTTGTTATAAATGATCGAAGACTAGGAATTAACCTCTATGGTTCAAAGGAGTACCTAGTAGTCAAGCTGTCTATTTAAAAGAATCTAGATGAACAAAAGATTTTCATATAATTATTAATAATATATAAACATAATTGAATAGTGATTTGAATTATTCGCTCCATTTGGTTGAAATTTGTCAATTCAAACACAGAAAGCTTTGAATATAAAAGCTATAACAAAAGCTTCCAAAACTATATTTATTTTATTTTAGGTATATATCGCATAAATGAATAGAATGGACATGTTATTACTGATTCTATAAAAATAACTACATAACTAAACTAGCACACCTTAGTCTAAGTGGAGTTCTTTTAAAGTAGTAAAGTTAAATAAGTATATATCTCGGACAAAGCAAGGGATATCGATTTTATATTGAAAAATGAAAGCTCATTGTAAAATCTTTATATTTTGCTTAGTCCGAGATATGTTCTAATTTAACTTTACTTTCAAATAATTTCACAAGCGTGAATTTTGTTTTTAGTAACTTCGTTAAAATCTATGCTAATATTATAAAGTTGAAGAGTTTGTTTACTTGAACGCGCTAATCTCAAGAACAACAATATTTCAGTGTTAGATAGTCCATTTATCGAAGACGGCTATAGCCTATAGGTACCTATATTATCATCACGCTAAGACCAATTGAAGTGGAGCAATGCGAATAAAACCGCGGGGTACAGCTAGTATGATATAAAATCGAGAAGAGGAAATAATAAAATGTAGTAAAGAAGATACATATGCTAATATTGCACAAACCAATAACAATTTTATTTATAAAACAGTAAAACTATAAAAAACCTGTATCATCGTGAAACCGGTTTCATTTCCCACCTTGCTTTATATGTTATAACATAATGATAATATTGAGTAGGTACCATAAAGGGTAAATGTATCTCTCTTCATCACCAACAGCAGATTTAAATTTTATTGTTAATTTGAAATACATAGGTATATCAAAACATTATTTTAAGGGCCGATTTTTCAATCCTTGGATAAAACTTACCCGTCCAATAAAAGTATTACACGATAATATTAAAATGTCACCTGTAAACTGTCTAATACTGGCAATTAGAATACATTTCATAAATGGTAGTTTAATACGTTATTCTACGAATAAGTTTTAGCCAAGGATTGAAAAATCAGCCCTAAGAAAATAAAAGCAAAAATAAAATATAATCTTATTCGTCCTTCCATTTAACTTACCTAGGTATATGCAAAAGTATCTTTATGAAAAAAAATATTATTTATATGTACAGAAATATTATTTTTCTTCAACGAATTTTAAAAATATATACTACATAAATAATATACTAAGTCTCAGATCAAGTTTCTTAACCAGATTCCAAGAATTGGCTAAGACATTCAAGGAAAACCTAAGAAGAGAAATAAATTCCTACCCGAACCTGCGCTCAGTAATATATACATATATAATACCTATTTATGCTTTCCTTCATAATAAATTTATAGATAACAATACAGATCGTGTAATAATAAACTAATAAGAACAATATAACATTTCCAATACATCATTCTTTGAGACAGGAGTAAAATAAATATCCTACGCGACTCTACTTTCTATAAGATAATCTCTATTATATCATAGAACGAGCATAAGGTAAGTAATAATGATATTATTATGGCCTAAAAATGAAGACTCCTCTTATTTAATGGGCGGCTACAACAAAGTGAATCCGAGCCCTTAATGATGCTCAGTCATTTCCAAACTTGTAATTAATTCATCAGCTGTTTCTAATTGTGCGTTTAAATAAACATCATTGCTTCTTGCGGTAGACACTTCCATCTATTTTAAATACAAATCTCATAAATTTTACATTACTGTTATTAATAACGCATTAATAATTCGAATAATGAAAATTTTTGGTAGAGCAAACGCTCTTGCGATCGTTTTTATTATAAAGTATTGAAAATTTTCATTATAAAGTATTGCTTCTTTCGTAAGATACTTCCAATCCATCTATTTTAAATAAAAATCTTATAAATTTTATATTACTGTTATTAATAACGCATTAATTCGAATACTGAAAGTTTTTTCAACAAATTTCTTAAAATTAAAATTAAAAGCTCTATCAGCTTATAATTAATCTAAGAAAATGACGTGGTTGTACTCACCCAAAATCCAAAAAATATCCACTCAAAATCCACCGAACAACTCAAAAACCGTATACAACAATAAAGTACAAAACCACTATCACACGCGGAACAATAAAAAATGTGTTTCAGTTAATTAAAAATTTTCATTCCAAAAGTTTCGTTTACGATGTTGTGAACTAGCGAGCGACGAAACACGTGCGAACCGCACGAAGAGAATTTTGGACTGAGCCGCCCTGAGTACGAACTACGAGTAGCAGCAAGCTTTAACGAGTTCAATCGTAGGTTGAGTACATACGAGATTATCTTGAGACTCTTGGTACACTTGGCAATATCTTCCAACGCGTATACCGAGAATATAAGATACATCGTTATATCGTAGATAGTATGCTACGTTTAAGAATGCGAAATGGCACATGCCATTTTGTCTTATAAATAAAATTTGTTTATACATCTTGTTAGTTCAAGCAATTTAATGTCATTATAAAAAAGCAATTTCGTTAATTACAATGAAATAGCCGGAACAAATTCTGTTAACGTTGATTGCTATAAAGTTTAAAGGTGTCGGTGAAGGGCATAACTAAATAAAACAGTGTCGCAAATGACCGCATAAAACTCTAACGCTTTTTGGAGGCAAAATCCTCATCGCTGTCAAGGCCAACACTTTAAAGCATGTCGAGTGGTCATAATTGTGTAAAAAGAACTAAGCAGTAAATATAAACGATAGTATGTATATTATTAGTGGAGTTTATTGATTTTACTTTATTGATGGCTTGATGTAATGCTTTTCCGTAGAGCTTTTCTTTGTAAACCTGAAACAAAATCTAAGTAAGAATCCCAATATATAAAAATCGATATTACTATACATGTATAGCTGTAAGTTCTTAGATATACGGAGATTTATTGTTCTTATAAAAGCTTTTGAAATTTTTCAGTAGATTTATACATTTTATTTACTTAAGCTTCGAAACTTATTTCAATTGCACTGTTTTCACTGTATTTAAGTTTTTCAAGTTAATCAAATTCGTTGAGGAGCAATAGAGTGACAATTCTTTTTCTGATTAAAATTATTTTTTTAAAGTAACGATTCTGGTTTATGTCTGAATGATTTGACTGTATATTAGTTATCATTTATAATCATACGTGGTATGTAGCGTGACTTCCGTGCGCGAAAGTAGCATTTTTTGCCTATCCATAAAAAGTAAGGGGCCGATTGTTCTCAATGATAGCGTAACCCAAAAAAGTAATTAAACTGTTTGCAATCTTAGCGCTAAATAAAGCGCGCATCATTCTCCTTTTTATTAGGATTGATGGCTTTCAAATGATATCAAGCGTCAGCCAAAGAATTAAGGAAACAAAGGGACAACGAAACAGCGCTGATATCACGCTGTTTGCCGGGATGCACAGGGAGCGTCGCATTTATGGGCTCATTAATTTACGGGAATGGCACTTTGTCGCTCGCCTCATTGTCACCCCAATTAGGGGTGGCAACTCACACTGAATGATTGATATGTGCCTAGAATTATATGGGGCATTCATTATTGCCTTATTTATTTCTACTACAGCCCAGTTAAGCGAATGTTTATGTTGGAATTTGAAAGGAGACTCGGTTTTTCAGGTCACTGAAGAAGTAATGGGGTGACGTGTCAACTACGAAGTGACATAGGTCAGCTTTAAGTTAGTTACGAGTATAACGTGTGTTGCAAATGTGTTTTGTTTTTAAATATTATTTTATGCTAATCAATATTGTGTTTATAAACTTACAATATTTGTCAGTTTTGTATTTCACATATAGATTATTGATCCCGAATAGACATTTTATAGAGCAATTAATTGAAATGCGTAGATATTTTATAGAGCTCAAGTATTCGTACAAATATGTTTGACAAAAAGAAAAACCGACACCGCGGATGAAATTTACAGTAGAACAAAAAGAAGGTACGTAACATTGTCAGCGCTGCAACATTTTTACATTAAAGCTCGTATTATAGCCATCGTTTTAATGGCTTCATGCTTCAAGTTCACTTCGAAGTTAGTTCTGTGTTGAGTACGTTAAATAAGCAGTGTTTTATTGTACATTACTTAGTATTTTGTATATTATTCCGCTAATAAATAAACGTTGTTTATTTCTAACTGAATTGTTGAAACTCATCTTTAATAGTTATAATTTGAATAAATCAGCTAATCCATATGAGATTTAGTACACAGATAGGTAAATGCAGCTTATATTAGAACAAAGGCTTCCTTTTCGCCGATACCACGCGAGAGAAGCCGCGGAATCCAGCTAGTATAAAATAAACTTATAAAATAAGTGCAAAAGATTTTCGTAATGTGAAATAGTAAATTTAAAAAAATCAGATGTTTTGCGCGAAGTGACAGTAGTACCCACCTCAACGCTTCGCTTATGAGGCGTGCAATAATCTATTTAAGTCGATAAAATAACTGAATACGACAACGTACCGACCAGCTTATAGATTTTAGAATAGATATTGTAAATCATCACTAAAATAATATCTTATATATAAAAATGAATCGCAAAATGTGTTGGTAAGCGCATAACTCGAGAACGGCTGAACCGATTTCGATAATTCAAACTCAAACTCAAACATTTATTTATTCAATTAGACTTCTTCCAGAAGCACTTTTGAATCGTCATTACATTCTTTAAATTTACCACCGATTCGGAAAGCAGTATCTATGGAGAAGAACCGGCAAGAAACTCCATAGTTGCTCTTTTAAAGTCATGTCCATATACAATATAATTTTACATTACATGTTACTTACATCTAACTACATAATATTATATTATATTATCATAATATGCCAAAGAACTGTCCTGTTATTCTTACGCGACAACCCTCCATGGATTTTCATCTTCCATATATTCCTTAATGCTGTAGTAGGCTCTCTGAACTAATACATTTTTTAAATAAGTTTTAAATTTAACACTACTAAACTCTTTAATACTATGAGGAATTCTATTGTAAAAACGTATACCTTGGCCCATAAATGAATTTTTAACTTTAGCTAACCTATAAAATGGCATTTCAATTTTATTTCTATTCCTTGTGCCATAACAGTGTCTATCTCCTACTTTTGTGTGTAAGTCCGCGTTTTTGTGTACATGTAAAACATTATTAAATATATACTGTGATGGTACAGTGAGGATACCAATATTCTTAAAGAGATCTCTTAGTGAGTCCCGAGCACGTAAATTATATATAGAGCGTATGGCTCTTTTCTGTAATATAAATATAGTTTCTATATCTGCAGCCCTGCCCCATAGTAGAATTCCATAGGACATAATGCTATGAAAGTAACTAAAATAAACCAATCTAGCCGTATCTTCATCGGTGAGATGCCTTATTCTTCGAACTGCATATGCAGCTGAGCTGAGCTTAGCAGCGGTGGTGGCAACATGGGTCCCCCATTGTAGCTTCTCATCTAGTGTCAAACCAAGAAAAACAGTAGACTCGACAGGGTATAATACCTCCCCGTTTAAAATGATATCCCTTTTGACCTTTTTTACATTTGGAAGGATAAACTCTACACAATTTGTTTTTTTTGCATTCAATAATAAATTATTAGCATTAAACCAATTGGATATGCGTAAAAGAGCAGAGTTTACTTCGTCAACATTTGTGTCATATCTATCCACATTAAATATTAATGAGGTATCATCTGCAAACAGTACTATTTCACACATATCTATTATTCTTTTTTTATTATATTCCTTGAAGTACGAGGATGGTTTTTACGTAGAGAAAACGTAAATATGTACCACGGGCGAAGCCGGGGCGGACCGCTAGTATACTTATAGATATGTATATGTGATAGCGCAGACTTTTCTCTTAGACTAGGTATATGAACAGAAATATCCAACTTAACATTATTTTGTAAAGACACTAGACAACATTGTCAATGAAAGCTACCAAGCGGCTTGACATTTAGGTCATTATAAACAAATTTTCAATTTTTGATTTAATACCTATTTGAATTCATGCAAAACCATTACAAATTACACTCTTTTGGTAAAACCACATACATTGGTAGTTAGTAAATTAGGAGTTTATCGCGAAGAAACAAATAGATTTCGCGAATCTATAGTAGAATCGAAATCTATAGTAGAATTGAAATCGCGAATCGATAGTAGATTTAGATCACTCGCGAAGAATCAGAGCTTTTCTTACAAGTTGTATGTTGTTTAGATTATATGAATCTGTCTTTTGTTTTTTTTATGTGATATACGTATGTATGATCTAAGTCGTAGAGCCCTGAGTTTTTTTATTAAAGTAAAAATTGTCTAGCTTTCTTCTTGTTTTCTTCTTGACTGTAGGGTATAGACAAAAAGTTACCTGACAAAATACGAATTAAAATATTTGATAATCCATACTTATAAACACACACGTGTCAAGTTCTTATAAATTAATAAGTTGACGATAACAGCAACTGGACATATTTACAAATAAATAATTTGGAAAATCCAAAAGTGCACGCCTCATAATTTTTTTTTAATAAATATTTATTAATTATTATTTTTGTTTATTTAATAACAATTAAACCACATCGAATCAGACCCTGAAAAATGAAAGGGTTCCATTCCTGAGCATACTCAAGCGTAAGAGAAAAAAAAAGACAGTATTTCGGTCGCTATCGTGTTAACAAGAAAAAGGATCCGCACATACAGACACACGGACGTCCAAGACAGAACTTTTTTAAACTGTTTTTTAACTAGTTTAAATAACAAAAATGACATCAAAAATAGCATGAACGTTAAAAATAGTGTTTTTTCTTAATATGTGTGTGTATGTATTATCTTACAAGTGCAATGTATGATACATAAAGACATTTTAAGTTTGTAAAATCAGATGTTTTGCGCGAAGTGACAGTAGTACCCACCTCAACGCTTCGCTTATGAGGCGTGCAATATCAATACATTCACACGTGAAATGTATTGATAGACACATTGACAGAAACAGTAGACGCGAATATTGTAGATAATAACAGTCTATAATTATAGAGTTGTATAGTTGTAAATTAAACGTATAAATTATTTCAAGCTGTTTATTTATCACCGAACGTGGTCTGAAGACTTCGCTACCAAAACTGCGTGGGTAAACAAACAAGACATTTCATTAAAAAACAAAAATTTTGTTCACCCGCGCCCAGTTTTGGCTTCATACAGAAATTATTTTAAAATGTCCATATTTAAATCATCAACAATTATTGATAAGAGTTTGACATATAAAACACACCTACATACTTTAGTGGGTATTTCGTATAATATCAATAATTAATTTAACTAATTCAATAAATATTATAGCCAGAAGTCCGTTTAGAAGAAAAATTAAAGGCAAATATTTTTAATATAGGAGAAACTATATCCTTTAAAGGTTAGATAATTAAAACGAAACGAGTGGGCAGGATAACTATCCAAAACCAATACTGAAATAGTTTAAACAAATGGATAACTCGGAATACAATTTGATTAAATCCCTGTCCAATTACACTCGATGTTTAAATATTAATATCAATCATCGTTATTAAATTGGCGCCGCTAATCTATAACACTATTATGCAAATAACTTTTCGCAATATAAATAGGACAGCTATTTAATAATTCAAAGCGAACAGGTATCGATTTAAGTGTCAACTTCGTGATAAAATATGCAAGTGATTGAATATCAAATATTTTTCGACATTCGTGACCCCACGATAGAAATAAAACAATAATACGACGAATATCAAATTGTCTGCGCTGATTATTCCTTGAATAACTTAAACTTGAGAAAATGTTCGTTTTTTTGCAATACTAAAATATGTCACGAATTAATTTTTAATTTAAATTCTATACATAGCATTTAATATTTGTTGATGGGATATGATTAATATCTTCTTTGGTTATATTTATATCTATAAAAGCTCACCAGTAAAGCTTTGCTCACGTTGTATGATAAAAAGGTCGTATTATATTCCATTTCTGCCATTTAGTATTTTAGGCGTGAAACAGCAAAAAAACATCTTCACAGCCAAATAAAGTTTCGGCTTTATAAAAGTAGGGATTTATTGCTAAATGGGCCATTCGTACACAATATTAAATAAATCTAAACAACATTGTCAGGGTATTTACTTTAATGGCACAAAATACCAAATTTTTAAAACGTGGTGTGATGTAACACGCCTGGTAAAGGCTGATATCGTTCATGCAATAATTCGGAGAGTTTTGCATGACTAGGTAAGTCTATGTAAGCGTAACGGAATGGTGTGTTATGGATTTTTGTATGAGAATTTTGATAAGAGTTATATTTACATACCTATATATTTATATATATACCTATTTATTATTTTATCATGTTTTATGTTGTGGGTGGCATTGTAGCGCTTGCGGTTTGACGAAATTCGTCTTAATTGTGAAAATGACATTGGGTATAATTAATTATTTAAAGTAATTAATCCTCCGGCCACGGTGAAATGCCTTTCGTATTTTATGTGTTTCAACGTTCCATCACAAATCTATACTAATATTATAAAGCTGAAGAGTTTGTTTGTTTGAACGCGCTAATCTCGGGAACTACTGGTCCAATTTGAAAAATTCTTTCGGTGTTAGATAGCTCATTTATCGAGGAAGGCTATAATATATCATCACGCTGCGTTACGACCAACAGAAAAGGAGCCACGGGGGTGAAACCACGCGGAGCAGCTAGTATACAAATTCCTTTGTAAATGAGTGAAATTTAGTGTAGATAATTTTTATCGGGTATGCCCCCACACACTTATTAAGCGCTAGGTACTCGGTAAATTTCTCTTACGCCCACGTGGCAAAACATTCCTTGTTATTTGTAACAAACAAATTAAATCCAAGCAAAGCCTTGACAAACAATGACGTATAATTATTAAAGTTACTAACGCCAGTACCGTCGTACTTAGAACCTTGACAAAGTTAATGAAGTAAAATTCAGGTCAGTGGTCAAAACAATCGGCTGAACTAATCAGAAACCTTCTACGTTAAATGTATTTCAATGTTATGAGAGTTAGTTTGAAATAGTTCTCCGGGATCGGGATGGCAATTGAAAGCCGTTTTATTAGTTTCAGCGACGAATGGTTAAGAACGAATTATTTTACAGAGTTTTCCAATTATGGATATTCATTTTGCGATGTTGGACGTGCGAAAGTTTCTGCGGTTGAAGTTATTTTGACAGGTGGTAACTGGTATTGTAGAAACCATGTAGAAACGCTCGAAGATATATAAATGTTTAATTGATTTTGTAAGTGATCGTATGTATTTATTAAAAAAGTTAAGTCCCATGTCCCCTAGTCCTATGTAAGGATGCATTAAACATCTGTTTCACTGATCGATTTTCTTTAGGGGACAAGTAGGTGATCAGCCTTCTGTGTCCTACCAGACCGAGACATTTTTTTTCTTCGTCTCCACCGGGAATCGAACCCAGGACCCTTCGGTGCTACGCTCACGCGTCGACCACTGTTCCAAGGAGGCGGTCATGTATTTATTAATAGTTTAAAATTCATAAAATTGTATGAACACAATAGAGTTGGTGTCCAATAAAATAAAAACATTTTACTTCAGTTTGTAATGTTATATTAAATCGATTTTTTACATTCCATTTGATAAGAAGATAAAGATTGTGTTGCTTATTGTTTGCGGCAACTCGGTATAATTGTTGAGTGGCAGAAATTATCTGTACGATTATGGTATTGATGTCTATTAAAGCTTGATTGTGACTTATATCCAAAAAGTTTATTAACGTAAAAATAAAATTCTCGCATAGGATCTATTGTTTATTTGTTTATGTTGACATAATACTTCTTGTTTAGATTGCGATGTGTTCCCGCATCCTGTCTAAAGCAGCGCGTTGGTACAGGGTGAGGTTTTAGTCGGTGGGAATCCGACATAACCCATGGCTCCTTCCCCGGGAGCCGTGGGTATCTTAGTCAAGATTTCCCCTTGAAAAAAAAATTGTTGTGGTGGTCAGTGACCTTCATAAAGGTAATAAGGGGAATAGTGCTCCTAAATTTGTAATGAAATGAAATGAAATGAAATGATTTATTATGCAAGAAATGTGGAAGATTTACAGATGTTACACAATTCATTGTTCAGCACAAATCGCCAAACTAATATTTACAATAAAGATTGTTGTAAGACAAAATATATATTTTCGGATAACCGTAAAGCGCGTCACACACGGTGAAGATACTATAATATTTTATCTTAAGATACTGTTATATTTTATATTACAGTATCTTAACGCATCCGGTATCAGCGTTCGGACCATCATTTTTCTTTTTGTCATTGCGTACTAAGACTCCTGTAGAACCGCCATCCTGTTACAAATGACCCACAAAATTTCGCGTCATTTGTAACAGGATGGCGGTTCTACAGGAGTCTTAGTACGCAATGACAAAAAGAAAAATGATGGTCCGAACGCTGATACCGGATGCGTTAAGATACTGTAATATAAAATATAACAGTATCTTAAGATAAAATATTATAGTATCTTCACCGTGTGTGACGCGCTTTACACGTGTTACCTATGGGATAACAATTGAATTTGAAACACGATTCATCAACGTTTTATAACAACATGGATATGAAAGAATAAAACAATTAATTAGCATTAAACACAATTAATAGTGCCTGTAACGAAGCTGGTTGGCTGATTAATGACAGGGTAAACATTTCACTGTAATGAGCTTGACCGCGTGATTTCGATAACGCTGCTGAAAATTGAATTTTGTTAATTTTGCATTAAATCGTATAAGATGGTGGGAATGGAAGATTAGGAGGCAATATATTATTACTTATAATTGAATTTGACTTTGAATATAGACTATTTACAATATTCCAAATTATACAATACTATGTTTCCGCCCGCGGCTTCGCCCGCGCAGTCAAAGAAAATCCCGCATAGATCCCGTTCCCGTGGGATTTCCGAGATTGCGTCATTTTCCCGGGATAAAAAGTAGCCTACGGGTATCAAAATATCTCCATACCAAATTTCATGAAAATTGGTTCAGTAGTTTAGGCGTGATTGAGTAACTGACAGACAGACAGAATTACTTTCGCATTTATAATATTAAGTATGGATTTAGGTGCAAAATACTACTTACTTTTAGAACTAGATAAGCATCATACGATGACGATATATAAAAAAGATCTACCAACAGTGACTCGCAATTTCACTCATCGACATTTTAATTGAAGAAATGAGACCCTGATAATGTTTCAAATTTCAATACTTCATACTGTTTTTTTAATTTTCGTCTGTTTCACCCAAAAAATTATGTAAATTACACATCTAAATCGGTGTTATGGTTTAGCCGTAAAATCGTAACATAAACAGAAACAAACAAATTTATCAAATTATCTGTATAAATATTTGGGTCTGATGTGCTGCATACGATTGAAACTTGACCAATGACCATATTGTACACACAATATTGCAATATAATTGATAAATTTTAAACCTCACCTTGACTTACGACAATCGCTCGGGTCAAGGTGCTTTATGCCTCTCATGGGTAAACTGATTTGTCATAGCCAAAAACAACCAATTAAAATTGTAATAGGATGGGAAATTGTAAATATACATTCTAGTAAATTTGCTTCTAAGTTTGCCAGAAGCAGTTATATAAGTTTACATACTTAGATGTATAAACGTCTTTCAATTCAAAAGGTTTTAATACTAGCCAAGGCTTCTTTGACCCATACTTACTATATTTCGTATTCAAATACATTTAATATATATATATTAACGTAATATCACGTAATTTCTATTAAAATAATGATATATTTTTGATATAAAACCCTAAAAGTTAACCCTAAATGAATTCAAATTACTCACACTAAAGAACTTATATTCCATATTCGGTTTCTACGACTTAATAAATACCACCACAGTTATAATTTGAGTTCGTATTAAAAATACCGATGCTTAATAACTTTATAGTAAATTACACAGTACGTCTTGTGTGTGATTGAAATTTATTTTCGAATACGTCTTTATACCAGGAGCAGAACTTCATTAAGTTTTTGTATCGACCACCTGTATTAATGAGTTCAAAAGTGTTGATTATTGACTCTGATATTTTTTTATATAGTATTATTATTATTTACTTTTGATTCGAAAATTGTTGCTGGTTTTAATTGTTATGAAATCTATATTTATTCAATCATAAAATAACTATGGGCTTAAAACAATGTGTTTTAGTAACGTATATATATATACGTATATAATACATAATATATTATTCACTGTTTCTGACACGTTCCTGCCTACCTTGTGTTACATATGTCATAACAAAGGAAAAAATAAAAGGCGAGATTACAGTTACAGTTACACCGATTTGGCTTACATATTTGATTATAAGGTAATCTCTAAATCATGTATATCATATAAGTAGGGCTATAAGAAAATAAAATGAATAAAAACATTTTAACCGTCATAGATAATTTGCTAAAATTCACAAGGCTTGAAAGTAGAGTCGGTGCCTATATAAAGTTTATCCCAGTTCAATATCAAAATTAGTAAACAAGTATTTCGTAATTATGAAATTCGATACCAACATTCCTAGACTAATTAAATATCGGTACAGTTGGTAGTAAATATTATATATCTAAAACCTTTTTTATAAAGCTGTTTTTTATAAACCTAATTTTATAAAGCTGAATAGTTTGTTTGCTTAAAACGCTAATCTCAATAACGGGCCAATTTTGAAAAAAAAATTGACTGTCCGATAGTCCATTTATCAAGAAAGGCTATAATCATTACGCTAAATAAAGTAAAAATGAAATAAAATATTATTTTTTTTGCTAAAAAATTGGTTGTCTGTAAAGTCGGTTTACTGGCGATAGCTGTTGAACGTGACAACGTCCGATTGTTCTTCTTTGTCGCTCGTTCCGCGCTCTCGCTTGCACTTCAAGCCCATGGAACGCCTCAGAGCGAGGTAACGCCGCATGAGTCATGTTTTTTCGTGCGTGCAACCGGCTCTATCGAATTATAAGACGTTGTCACGTCAAAAACATGCTACAGAGACCAATAGGAGCGGAACAATACGGTTAAAACCGCGGGACACAGCTAGTTATTATTATAATAAGTTTTCTCTTTAATAACTTTATGAACTGCGCCAATTATAGGTACAATATTTTGGAGACGGAGAGATATATGACAAAATATTTCATTACAAATTAAAGGCTACGATAAACTTATTGCGTCCCCTGGCTCTACCCGGGTTGAATTTTCTGTTCCAATTTTTTTTATAATTTCTACATAGAAAGTAGAAACATAAGTATCTATTAAGAATCTACTTCACATTTTTTTAAGGATATTAACTACTATTATAAAATTGATTTTGTTTGTTTAAAAACTTATGGTATACGGTGAGATATCTCTTTTTTTGTTTTAATCCTAGGTATATCAATTTCGGCGAAACGATAATAGCCGATTTTTTGAATAAACGTAAGTACTAGGTAAATGTTTTCCTTAAAAAAATTCACATACAGAAGCACAAATTTCCCATTCATATTCAAAATATAATTTATCGAAGAATTTATCGATAAGTATAAGTAGGTACCTACCTAATACGAATTTCACAAAGCTACTTATAATCTTGTTACAAAATTATTTCGAAAACTCATATTAGAAAAGTTATCATAAAGAGACCATTTATTAGGTATTTTGCAAAGGAGAAGAAAATAAAAACTTTTACTCCCCATACATCATTTTAATAGAGCCTTTACAGTTAGGCGTTCGCGGCAAATGGCGCAATTAGCGTAAGAACCTAACTTAGCGTTTTTTCTCGAAATTTCTATTCGAGAATTGTTATTAATTGCTTAATAAAGGAATTGATAAATGTATACTAATTACTGTTGAAACATCAGTGAATGGTTGAAGGGTAAAAAATGATTACTCGTTAGCGCTCGTAAAAATTGGCGAAGTTAAATATTTTTGTGTTGACCGCATTTTTACCGTTGATTTTTTTTCCTACTAATCAATTAACCGGCTTTGCTTGAGTTCACAAAGGTTGTAATTTGAAAATCATTCATTTCCCATCTTATATCTGGGAAAAAAATTCTAAGAAAAAATTTTTAGAACCGAGTAGAGTTAACTTTATCCACATCAAATATTACTTATTCATTTTATTAACATTTGCTTATACCAATACCATTATTATAAATTGTCACATATTTAAGCACAGAATACTTAATAGTAGTAAACAATTTCATAAAAGAATTCCTTATGAAAAAGCAATGAAAATCTCTTATATAGAAACAAACAGGTAGTAATTGTCTCTCTAATTAATAATTACTCCCTTTTAATATATCACGCTCCAGATACTAGAAAAAGCTTGCTTAGAATAATAAACCTGCGTTACTTTTCCTTTAAATACGGAATATAATACAATTTCTTGTTAAAATAATGAAATTTTTAATTAAAAATTCATTGTGCTATATCCATTGTTCGGTGGTATGCATGTATTATGTGTAATATTTTCAATATGGTGCTTGCGTTGAAGCGAATGATTCGTGACCCAGAGCTCTTTGCTACTTTTCATTAGAATAAATAAATAAATAAATAAATAAATAAATCATTTATTTGCACCATTAGATCATATCTTACAAAAATTTAATGACCCAGGCTCCTAATATAGTTGTAAACTGTTTTTCAGTAGCCTGTGTTCACACTAATTTGTATTACACTGTTACAATGGCGTATGTACACGAATTTATTCAGCTTTAGACATAATTTATTATAATATTATTTGTTACATTTCAACATTTGTTCATTATACATTATTATTAATTAATTACCTATTTAATAATTATGCATGCATTAAAAAAATAAAAGAATAAAAAATAAAAATAGTTTATAATCCACTCGGTTAACCCTAGTGTGTGGACGTAAAACATGATAATTATGGTGTGTAGGTGTGAGAGTGTTGTATGAGAGTGTAGTGTTAGAGTGTAGTGTGTGAATGATTTTATTAGAGAAAAGAACTGTCCTAGTTAATAGAGTAAACGTTCAGTATTTAAATAATCAAAAGTAGAGAGCCAGTTTTTAATTTTAGATTTTATTTGGTAATTTGTACACCTAGTTACATTCTGGTAATTATTAAGGGCATTGTACATTTTAGGAGCCAAATGTTTATACTGTCTGTTAGCAAATTTACTCTTAGCCATCGGTACAGGGACGACTATTCTCCTGTTGAATTTCTTGATGCTGTTAAATGAGCATTGTCGATGGAAACGTCTAATACATTTATAAATAAACAATTTCCTAGCACTAAGTACCATAGTCCTCTCATACAAGAGGGCGGTTGGGTAGCGAAACGATTCTTTGATGGCTACTTTCAGCAAGGCCCTCTGAGCTCGTTCAATTTCTATGAAATGGCTTTTTGCAGCTCCACCCCAAGCAGTTAAACAGTAGAATAATAGAGATTCACCTAAGGCCTTATAAATCTGCAAAATTAGGTTGAAGTTAGCAAAAGTCCTCAATGTCTTAAAAATAAACAGCAACCGCCGAATTCTCATTGACACGTGCGCTATTTGGAGCTTCCAATTGAGCTTGTCATCGAGAATTATTCCTAAATACTTAATCTGCGTAGCCCTGCTTATGGATGGACACATGCATTGCGATTGGAAACTATGAGAACTACGATTGCAGGGAAACACATGTAATTTGAGCGACTTATTTACTGGTTCTAAAGCGGAAGTTTTGCTGAAGCAGAGGTAATTAGTTTTAGCGCAGTTAAGACTTAAGAGGCTATCTTCAAGCCATGCCGTTACTTCACCGAGACCACATTCTGTACCTTCAAATAGTTGTTTCCACGTTTTGGCCTTAAATATTATGACTGTGTCATCGGCAAACATGGTGATTTCGCCGCCGTTTAGTTTGAGCTTACATAATTCGTTTACATAGACAAGAAAAAGTGTAGGTCCTAATGTACTTCCCTGGGGGACTCCATACAAGCAATGTTCTTCCGTACTTAAAGAGCCTTCCAGACGAACAACTTGAGATCTATTAGATAGATAGTCTCGGAACCAGTCAAGAGTAACACCTCTTACTCCCGAATTTTCCAACCTGGCCAAGAGTATCGGAATTGAGACGGTGTCAAACGCTTTCTTTAGGTCTAGGAAGACACCCAAGCACTTATAGCCATCATCTAAATACGAAGAAATTAAAGTAGTGAGTCTCAGAGTGGCATCTTCAGTGGATTTTCCACACCTAAAGCCAAACTGATGATTATGCAGTAGATTTTTCTTTTCCAAAAAGCTCATAAGTCTCCTGTTAACGCATTTCTCTAACACCTTAGAAAGGGTACATAATAAGGAAATTGGCCTATAATTTGTCGGTGAGAGTTTATTACCTGATTTATAAATTGGAGTGACTATCGCCTTTTTAAAGCTATGCGGAAAGATTCCAGTTGAAAAGCTTGTATTGCAAAGGTGAGATATGGGCGCGGATAAATAATTTCTGAAATTCTTGAAAATAAATGTTGGTATTAAGTCATGACCGGAAGCACTCGTAATATTTATATTTGCAAGGATGGTTTGTATTTCGAGGTGATTAGTTGGAGTAAGCACGAAGGAGTCAAGAGGTGGCTCCTTATTTTTAGATTTAGAAGCCAATGACTCTTCTGTTTCATTAAGGGAAGCTAGAGTAGTCTTTGCAAGTTCACCTCCTACAGATACAAAGTAATTGTTTATTTCAGCCAAGGCATCATGCTTATTGGGTTTAATATTCAAGAGGTCAGCATTGGGTACTTTACAAGGCTTAATGTTACAAGACTCTTTGATTATGTTCCAGACCTTCTTAGCGTTACCATTGTTTTTCTCCAACTTAGCTTTATAATACGCTATTTTAACATTTTTTATTATTTTGTTACACACATTCCTATATTTTTTGTATTCGTTAAGGGAGTCGCTATTCATGGATATTTTTAGTTTTTTGTGTAATTTATCTCTTTTTCTAATGCATTTTATCAAACCTTGGGTTATCCACGGCTTAATAGGTTTCTTTCGATTGGGAATTTTCTTCAGAACTTTACAAATATCAAGTACTTCCCGTATCTTATTTAAGATGAATTCTAATATCTGGTTTGGGTCTTCAATTGTGTATATCTCAGACCAGTTTATATGTTTGAAGCGTTCTAAAAGGAGATCATTATTATAAACCGTGGTGTAACGAGGTACGTTATTTTTTGTAATTTTATTCATATTCATTAACAAGAGTATAGGGGCATGGTCAGTAAGAGGATCAAATACAACTGTTTTACATTCATTCTTGCTGCGAACCATGAAATGGTCAATACAGGAGTTCACTCGTGTAGGCCTGTTAACACCTTGCCTTAATCCATAGTAATGCATCAAGTTCAGATAATCACATGTATGACCGGTGATACTACCAGGCAATAAGTCAAGATTGATATCTCCAGTCAAAATAATATTATTAGTTCGCGTAGTGCCTAATATTTGATTTAGGTCTTCAATATATTTAGCTGGATTTGAGCTAGGGGATCGGTAAGAACAAATAAGTGTAGTACTGTTTTTTGCAAGAGATACGCTTAAGCACGAGCCACCATCCACTATTGGTTCAGAGAAAGAGTAATCAAGGTTATCCTTGATATATACAATTACACCGTCATTTTGGTTATGGCTTCTTTGTGTTTGGATAGAGGAATACGAATCAATAGATGGTATGATACTGTTTTTATCTATCCAACACTCAGTCAGTACCACAATATCAATAGGGGCGTTTAGACATGACATGAAGAATACAAGAATATCAAAATTTTTAGAGATACTTCGAATGTTAACCGTCAGTACAGTCAGGGAATTTTTAGTAAAACTAGCATTAAATTTGTCCGTATATTCAGATGGACTGGATAGTTGATGACATTCTATTTCACAAATTTCTTCCAATTCAGATAAAATTATATTATTATTTAAAGAATCGAATTTGAAAAACGGGTAGTAGGTTGTCACATTTTAAAAGACTTGCATATTCATTTGTAGAGGTACGACACAACAAACTTGGCCAATGAACTATGATGAAATGGAAAAACATAATGTTCACATATTGGAACAGTTGGCTCTCATCTCTAAACGGATATGAATGAAGGGTAAATGAGTGAGTAATGTGCTTAAATTTATTCGATTTTGTAGCATGTATGTGTATTAGAGTGGATAGTAACAATAATTGTGTTGAATATAATATAATATTACAAGTACATTTAAAAACATGGTTAAAAGTATATAAAGTAAAAGTTCTAATATTGTACAAATCAGAAACAAAATTTATGAGATTTGCTAGTCATAGGGGGGCGTCGTTCATCCCTCTTAGCTGGGCTTCATCCTTGATAAGAATGTGTTGAGCGCCATCGGTCTTTCTGAGGAAGATCCTACCATTCGAAGTCCAACAAAATTTGTAGTTGCGATTTTTTGCAAAAATCCGAGTTAAATAAAATAATTTTCTTGATTTCGGTGTGAGACTTTCTGTTATGTAGATGGGCACGTTCGGACCAGGGAAATCAAGATTATGAGAACTGAATTTATTATTTGGGTTCTTTTTATTATAATCCTTGACCTTAGCTAGGAGATTGTTTTTTATTGAAGACGAGGAAAAATCAACAAGTACAGTTTGCATAGCTGATTGGGGGTTATGTTTATTGTAGATTCTCACGGTTTCCTTTATGTCTGCTCGTTGTATGGGCACGTCCAAAGATTTGCACGTTTTAGTGACTATTGATGCGAGGTCCGGGCTCGTTTCGATGGCTTTAGAAGGGATGTTTCGTAGTTCAATCATATTTGATTTATGTGCTCTTTGAATAGTTTCAATTTGGTCTTCTAATGTTTTGACATATTCTAGAGTTTTCTTCCTGTCTTTTTGCATTTCACCTACCAATATTTTTAAATCTTCGTATTTTTGAGATAAAAAGTTAAAAGATTTTTCAATTTCACTGTTTGTATTTCGAATTTCTATATTTGTTTTTTGTATGTTAGCATTTTGTTTTTTTACCTCATTAATATCATCACTAAGTTTTTTTAGAACACACTCTTGCTCCTTTTTCCAAGCATCGATTATTGATAAGATTTCATCTTTAGACTGTGAACGTTCTTCATTCGATTTGCAACTGTCCTCTTCCTGTGACGCACGCCGACGTTTTTGTCGTTTGGAAAATGCACCCTTTTTCTTGTCAATGGCGTTCTGATGCTTAAAGGTTTCTGAATCAGAATTACATACGCTGTGAATTTTATTATCAGGCGGGGTGCGCTGCATTTTATTTATTTATTATTATTATTTTTTTTTTTTTCTCTCTCTTCCTTCCCTATTCTATTTCACTTAGTTCAGTTGGAAAATTACAACAACCCAAAAAAAAATAAAAAATAAATAAATAATTATGGAAGGATGTCTGAGATTTGATCTCGGGGCTTCTGAGGTCTTGAACCGCTGTCCGAAGGCGATACCGTAAAGCTAGCACGACATTTAAGAGTGAACTTGAAAAAATGTATCTGCTTTAGCTTGAGTAAAACCGTTATAAAGTTCAAGGTCGAAGTGTCATTGCACAATTATAACGAACAAAGAAAAAGTTTATTGATAATTTGCACTTGTGTATTAACTATTTTAGAACTTATTATGTTTGATAATCACTTTTATACGATGTTTTAAAAAAGTTGTTTCACTTAATACACTAAGTATTTTTGTATATATTCTTTAACAAATAACACTTTTAGTAATTAACTTATTTTGATGACTTTATATAATTATGCACTTATTTTGATCCATGAACACAGTTCGAGGGTTAATTTACTTAAAGCACTTTACGTTAAAATAACTTATGACGATGGAATTACACGATAAGTATTTTTAAGATTTAACTTTAACGGAGCTGCATAAACCGTGCGAGCGCCACCCGAGAACTGAGAATGAAACATTTTTTTTTAATTATTGTAATTTGAAAGTAAAAATAGGTCATTGTTTGGGAAAATATTAAACCAGCTGCGCATTTTATTTAGCGCTTATTACTTTTAGTGGAATGTGAAATAAATATTTTTAGCGAGATATTTTATAGCGTTTTATTTAGCTTCAAATGTAACCCAGTTACTGGATTTACAAGTCGATATTATTCATTGGGTGAACGTAATAGCTACTATTAGAGCCTATGGAAATTATTGTAGATAAACTTAAACTTATGGACTTTTATTTATGGACAGTAATTAGCTGTTGGCCAATTATTATTATAATAATTCAAAATTCATTCATTCATATCATTCTTAAATAATAGTTGAATCATTATTAGTAGTGAAGTCCCATGTCCCCTAGTGGGGTCAGGGGCAGATGCATTATACATCTATTTCACTGATCGATTTACCTGAGGGACAAGTAGGACAAGTAGCCTTCTATGACCACCAGACCAAGACATATTTTTTCTATGTCTCCACCGCGAATCGAACCAAGGACCCCTCGGTATTACGCTCACGCGTCAACCACTGTACCAAGGAGGCGGTCATTCATTATGTATTACTTTCCCTGAAATAAAATGGCATGACTGTTTATTTTTTTAATTTACGTAGGAAGGTATAGGTACTGTAGACAATTTTCATAATTGCACGTAAAAATAATCAAAACAGAGTTTCCTAGTTCTATTTCCCGTTAATACAATAAAGGTGTGATATAGGTCGTATCGCAGAAACACAATCCGTTTTCCCGCCAAAAGTTGTATGGGCGCGAAAACAAAAGAACATTTGTATCATTAATTCCTTTCCGAGTGACTAATGGATTACGGCGTCACTATACATCATAAGAGGTGGTAATGGATGTATGTTTTAGATCGCTAAATATCGATTTTAGCACTCATTATGTTCCACCTACGTTTATTCAGTCCATAATAGGACATCTTTCCAAATCTGACCTCAATTTTAATAATAAATTGTAAATGGATTCAATGAAGATTCGATCGTCTTGTTGAAGACGTTTGACAAGCCTTGAAGAGTTATTAAAAAGTAATAAGTATTTTTAGTAAGCAGATTATGGAGTTCGTATAAATATTCTATCGTATTAAAAGCCGATACAGAATAATAAATGTTCAATTATTATAGACTGTTTTGTCATGTCGTTCTTCATAATAAGTCGTAAAATGAAATAGTTTATTGATAAATTTTTATAAAGCCTCTAGATATTTATCCTCACAGAAAAAATAAATTATAAGTACGTAACACCTAGCTAACTATTTTTTTTTTAATTAAAATTCTAATATTATATTTACAAACGTAGAACAAATACTTAAATATGCGTTTATGGTTTGTACAGACATATAATTGTATTCAAAACTAGCCATTTCCCGAATTGTTATCGTATGTTATGTTTAAGTCTAATCCTAGAGATAAGCAAAGTTTCAGTGCAATATGTTCAGCGATTTTAGGCGCAGATTTTGTGTTAATAATTAAAAAAAACTGTTTTTTACTGTTTTCGATGATGTACACAGTGTGAAAATATTTATAGAATATTGACATTCCGCTTATAACCTTATGTCAGTCTTACTAATGTAAAAAATGTTTATTTATAAACATTCATTGTTCCAAGAAAAAGCAACAATTAACTTCGCTTAAAAAATCACATTTACAAAGTAATAGAGCCCGAAATATAAAGAAAAACGCTTGTTAGCTGAACGTTATTAGACATTCTCAGTAATTTGTTGACAGACGGCCGAGCCACGACAACACGGGTTTATTTAAACGGCTCCTTCTTTGTTTGTTTTCGATACCCTCATTAATTTCTCGTAAGCGTAGAGGGAGAATGTACTAGAGACGACATCGGCGTATACCCGAACGAGATGGCGAATCCTTACGTCAATGTTGCCAACTATTACAAAAACTTTTTATCCGAAAAACTGGCAAAATATCTATAAATGTTTGGGTATTTTTTTGTAAGATAGGTTTATGAAGAAAAAGACAGATTTGAAAAGATTTTGTTATTTATTAACTTAACTAGCGACCCGCCCCGGCTTCGCACGGGTGCAATGCTGATACTAAATAGTAAATACACTACAGAAAAACTGTGAACGTTGTATATAAAAACATAGCGGCCCGCTCCGGCTTCGCACGGGTATAAAATATATAGCCGGGCGGCCGGCCGGTACAAGCGCGGATCCAGGGGGGGGGGTCATGGGGGTCATGGGCCATGCCCCCCCCTGGGCCATGTGCACGACCTAAGTGGACCACTAATTTAATATTAACTTTTGAAATTAACAAAGTAATATTGTTCAACATGATTTTTTATTAACTTTTGAAACATAAAAGTAATATTATAGAACAATGAAATCAATTTCAAACGGAAGAGAATATAGGTAACAAAACTTAGAGGAAAAGTTATTTACGATCGATCTGAGATCGGGATTAAAAAAACTATAACTGCGGAATAAAGTTTAATGGTAAAGTTGTAGGTATTTAAAATATTTATTACAACTTTTGCTTTTACACTTCTCGCAATTAACCACAAATATCGAAATATCCCAGTTCATATATTTTTTATAAAAAAACAAGGCTAAAGTTTAGATATCATTTCAATCAATGGTAAATAATAATAGAAAATACAGTAAAATTAGGACAAAAAAGGTCAAGTGCGAGTCGGACTCGCGCACCGAGGGCTTCGAACAAACCTAATTGTTTTATTATGTTGTATCTTTAAATGTTGCTTGTAGCAATTTTTTCTTTGTCTGTGCTATAGGACGTGGGGAGTACCTTGTAGGTTGTGATTCCCTTGCAAGTAGTTGCTAGTTTCAGAATATGCGGTTTTAATTGCTATTTCTTCTGATTCAGATTCAAATTGAATTTGAATCAGAAGACAGAATAATATCTTATAAAACAGATACGGGAATAATTACGAAAAACATGAATTTTTTATTACATTATATAAAAAAAAAAATTAATCTTATAACCCCTTTACTCATGAACGCAAATGTAATGTAGGTATTCAATAATTGATATTCACATCAAAAACTTAGGTCTATTATACCTTTAAGCAGTAATAAAATCAAATTTCTATGTCAACGCAATTAGAAGATACAGCCGTAAATAGTGTTGCCGCTCGATAGTCCACTATCGATAGTCTATCGATTAACTATCGATAGTTGGGGAAAAGCAATAGTATCGATAGCACTATCGATACTATCGATAGTGTCGATACTATCGATAGTATCGATAGTCCTATAAGCGTAAATACTATCGACACATAGCAATACCATCGATAGTATCGATACTATCGAAGCTCAATATCGAACGAACTATCGATACTATCGATAGTGTCGATACTATCGAAGCTCAATATCGAACGAACTATCGATACTATCGATAGTGTCGATACTATCGATAATATCGTCCCATCGATAGTGACCTTTTTCTCGATAGTGTTGCTTTATCAATAATATTATAGTGGATGACAGAGAACTAGATGTTTGGTTATAATACTTTTCAAGTTATCTATTGGCGCTTTGTATTTATTACAACGATTAAACCAAATACTAGTCTTAACTTTTAAACTGAGTCATAATATGGGTCGGTGGCACTGACTGACCCATTATACCAAGAAATCTTGAACAATACTATTGCACAATTTACTACTATCGATAGCTCAAAACTATCGATAGTATCAGTACTATCGATAGTATCGATTGTAGTTGCAATATTCAGTAGCAATAGTATCGATACTATCGACAGTATCGATAGTATAGTAACTATTGGCAATCAATAATATCGATTTTATCGATACTATTGCAGTTCATCAATAGTATTCCATGATTAACGCTATCGATAGTATCGATAGTATCGATAATATCGATACTATCGATAGTGCTATCGATATTCTGACTTATTTTCAAGGTCAACTATCGATAGTCAAACTATCGATAGTTCGGCAACACTAGCCGTAAATGTAGTCTAATAAAAACGTACTGGAAATAGTTCAAATTAAAAGCAAATTAAACGAAATACATTTATTTGAAAATGAACAGCAAAATGACGGTAGAAATAAATGGGCAGAGGGTCCGCGATAATGTGCGCGCGAGTAGCAGACGAAAATGGACGACTCCGCCGCTCGTTCGTTCTTATAAAGGCGCGCCGCACCTCGGTGAGGAAGGCGCGGGGGGTGGCCTTCCGGATTTTACTCCAACACCGCCTCTCCTGACGGGGCAGGGTCCTCGCTGCCTTCAGTGGCAGCTGCAGCTCGTGTGGAAGGGCCAGCTTCGCAGTCTTCAGCGTTATGATGTGCATCGTAACCTGGAATATACAAAAAAACCGACATTGAAAAAAAAAATACTTAAACCAATGCAAATGAGGAAAGCTGAACCGGAAAACCGAACCGTGTAACAAACTTTACACAAACATTAACATTTAATATTAAAAAAACATTTCACGATTTTGGGGAAAATTTTACCCTGTACTGGTATCCCTAATGTTAATCACATGATTATACCATAAATTTGAAACTACGTAAAAACAAATGGCGTCCTGAACAACAAGAACACTTCGTAATTTAGTCGGATAACACAAAAAAATGTTTACGTCTATTTCGATGAAAATATTATATATTTGTAGATAATTTCACATTAGAGTTAATGAAAATGTATCAACTATATCCAGTTCTATAAAACAATATACTTCAAATAAGTTTACTTACGTGTGAAAGGTAATATTTGGTAATCTTCGTTCCGGCCGATTTTTACAACCAATCACACTACAACGCACCATATTTTCACTTAAAGTCGGATTAAAACAGATCACTGTCAACGTTTATTAAACTTTGAAGTCACTTAACAGCGAGAAAAAACAGAAAACTAGCAAAACAATGGACTGTAGCCGCTTGTTTGGGACAAACTGCCTTTGTCCCCAACAAAAGAAATCGCATAACATGAGAGAAACAAAAAACAATGTTTCTGTCTCTCTTGCTCTTAGCTTTATAGTCATAAGTGTATTTCTCTCACGCATTCCTTGTCATTTTAGTGCCTCCTCTATGGTTCATTCTCACTCTACGCTCGTAAGTAATATGCTTCAGCTGTTTTGTGAAGTGTTCCGTTAAAATAATATACAGTTTTGAAAGTCGGTATAGGGAAACAAAGTTGAGCGGTTGGAATTGTGATTCCGCGCCAACTTTATCGTGCATTGAAATGTGGCAACAGAACCTACTTACTATGGAGCGATTTTGTCACCCTGAAATTCGATAAATTTAAATAGATTTCTCAGAGTATTGAATTTTTGTCCAAGTATAATCTTTTCTAGGTTCACAGTTTAAAGACAAGCAAAATAATTTGACCTGCCATTATTTTAAATGAATTTGTAATTTTTAGCGATTTTATGATATTATTAATTTTATGTCTTAGGATAGGGGTCTAGAGAACTTTATACAATTTATACTCATTCTCATTAGAATTTCGCGGTCAATAGGTGCGGCTAGGACTTGTATACGAAAAATATCTCTCGTAAGAGATCGCAGTCATATCATATTAAAGTTTATGACAAATTAAAGTGTAGTTATGACACGTTAAAGTGCCATCTCATAAATACATGGTAGGTACCTACTTTAACATGTCAAACTGTCTTTAAAGTATGTTTAAATATCCTACAGATAGGTATGCGATTTCTGCTACAGGTATTTAGGATTTAGCAGACATTTCCATAATCCGGACATATTCCAAATTCCAGATAGCTTTGTATTCAGTAATTCTATATAGAATAGACAATAACAACGCCTGTAATAATAATTTATTTATTTATTTGGAGATCTTACAGAAACAATTAAAGGGGTATACATAAATTAATGACATAATCAATAATAACATTAACAATTGTTTCCTCTACGTCTCACAGTGAACAAATTGTTACGTACTCTTCTTTATTTAAACAGAGAGGTTTCATTATCTATCTCGAATTAAGAAAAATTATTTTAGACTCCATTACTAGAGAGCATCCGGTGATATCAATGATTATAATGACTCTTGGACGTAAAAAACAAACGAAGAATCTCCAACGGATTGAACTCAACATTGTAATATTTATATTCAAGGAAGGCACTTTGTATTTGAAATGTTATTCATCTCCAAGATGAAGCAGAAAGAAATGCTATTAATTTTTTTCAAACTATAGTGCATAGGTGTATAAACTCTATAATATTAGGCTAATAAAAACAACAAACACTTATTTTATATTTTAAGAAATATCAAATATATATTAAGTATAATATTATTCTTATATTATTAATATATATTATTTGTATTCCGATTTTACCATGTAGTAATGAATGACACAAGGTCTCTTATGTAATCCCTCGTAATAACTTTACAAGTCAATAACTGCGTTAAAAACAACCGACTTCAAACTTGCACTTGCAACATTTACAAATACAGACAAAAATGCTCATAAAATAAAAACTACTGGGCCTATCCGAATAAAATTTTTATGGGACCAATTCGACACCATCCCGCATCGAACAAAAAAAGAATCACGTAAATCGGTTCAGAAACCACGGAGTAATCGGTGTACATACATAAAAAAAAAAAAAAAAAACATACCGGCCGAATTGATAACCTCCTCCTTTTTTTTGAAGTCGGTTAAAAATATGAAAATTCACTAAATTAACATAAGTTATAGTAACAAGACACTTGAATACAATCTCTACAAATCACTAATCCGTTAGAATAAAATAATTATGTATATGAATATTTATTTATTGTGGCTGTAGCCTGTAAGGTAAAGAACCCAATGTTAGGTTTTTTTTAATTACCACCTCCCTAACTACTTCCATAACTTAAAACAATAATAATGGTTAAAACATTATTAATAAAAAATATTAAAACATCATCTTTTTTATGTTCCTTTGTTTATTCTGAATAACATAAAAAATGGGTTTTGATCTAACATTCCATACGGGAATGTTTTGAATTTATTCTCTATAGTATGTAAAGTTTTATTTTGATAAAAGCGCATGTTTGGACCATGAAAGAATTCTCACATTGTTAGTGAATACGAATTCCTGTCAATGTTTTTATTTACCTGCCTTTTTGTGAGATTTTTCAAAATAATTTTTTATTTTTTCATAAATCTACGCTTTACACAAATACGTAGGTTCTAAAGTATCACTTTAAATTCAAAATTCGACAAAAAACTAAAATTTAGAGTTTAGCTGAGAGTGCTAAAAGCGTGAACTGTAAAACGTATCGAAAAATACGCTTTGAATTGAGAAACTCTACATTTTTGGAAAGTAGATTATATAAACACACTAGTTGTGCCTCGTGTTTTCACTCGTATTAGAAATATTTTTCCCGCTTATGCCACGATGATCCGCTCGTTTTATGTTAAATATCTTATAGGCTAAAATTTAGCCTTTCTTGATATACCGACTATACAATACAAATAAAAATCAATACAGTGCAGCGTTTACAAAGAACAAAACAAACGGTCCATCTGTACTATTAGTTTAGATTGACTATTAATACTATTTTTCTGATAAAAAATTAGGAAGCAATTTGTAATTCACGTCATAAATTACTCAATACAAATTATAAACAGAGGCACCTTTTATAAGCCGAATCGTGTTTTAGACTATCTTGTTTATCAGCAGGCAATAACGACGTACACACGACCGAAGCCGCGGGTGGCCACTAGTTTCTTGTAATTGAATTATGACGTAATAAACTTCTTTACAATCCGTCTTCCGATCAAACAAACAATATATCTGGAGGATAATCAATTAAAATTCGATAAAAAGTTTACCGACTATAATTTTATATCTACAAATTCGAAAGTAGGTACTGATGGATTGAAGTTTTTAAATTATACTATATAGCTTGCCCGCAGGTTCGCCTGCGTGGAAACGATAAATTTTCACAGTACAAACTTTAATTCCTTATTCTTCTTAGGGGTAGAGTTGATCAAAATCCTTTCATAGCGGATGTCTACGTCCTAACGTCTACCTGCATGCCAAATTTCAACCCGATCCGTCCAGTGGTTTGGGCTGTTCGTTGATATAGATCACTACGTTAGTCAGTCAGTCACCTTTGAGTTAAGTATATATTTAGATAAAAATTCGAAAATACCATGTGTAAGTACATTTACAATGTCTGATATAAACTTATAGATATGCAGTAGCGAGACAGTTCCCAGATATTATTGCTATTGATCAATAATATATCGAAACCGGCCTATCCAATACTAGCTTGGAGAGATCAGAGATAATATTTATTTTCTTACTTAAACATGTACATTCTGTATAATATTACGGGCCTTACGAAAAAGTTTACGTACGGTAGACGGTAGCTGTATGCAGAGGCGGCTCGTGACAAAATTTTATGGGTGTTCACTTGAAATAAAACACTGAAAATACATGGTGTAAAGCAGTACATTTATCAAAAAAATTACTTATAAAGGAAATACCTACATACGTCTTTCTTTTTGGTGTGCAAAAATATCTATAACTTAAAGCGACAAGACATTCGTAAATATCTGTTGTTGCTTTCATCACAACCACACAACCACGGTTTTTTTTACATATTGTTCAGATTTAAACACACGCGTATATGTTTTCGTTTTTGTCGTACATTTTTGCGTAAGATCAAGTTCAGGCCGTGGCGGTCCCTTAGCTTTACATTCAAGCCGAATTTGTAACGTTTTATCACACTTTTTAATGAACGCCACATTATAATTATTGTTCATTTTAACACTCACAAGTAATACTGATAAGTACAGGCTATTTCAACACGTATTTTATAATTTTAATTAGAAAATTGCATGAATCGCGCGCGTGCATTGAAGTTGACTCGAGAGTCGAGTGTTTGTTTATATTACACTGGTCAACAATGATTTTGTTGCCCTGGATGTGAAAGTGGTTTCGAATAATTTAATGCATATTATATATAAAACTATTAATGGTTTTGGTAGATTGGCTCTAGTTTTTTTTTAATCCTAATTTTCTTATTAGACTCTTAAACGCAGCATGAAATAGAAGGTATATTTGTTTAACATCATTTATTTATTACAAAGTTTTACTTATTGTTTTGTTTTAGTATTTAATTAATTCAAATGGATATAAAAATAGAGAAAAATCATTAAAACTTGTGAAATAGTACAAGGAAATAGATTTTATAAGCTTCTCTTCTTAGTTAATTTTGGGACAATAGTTTTGTTATGGACCATCAGTAATCTGCCATCATGTGACGATCCCATATATCCTGATACCTTTATTCCATAATTTTTACTTCTTTTTCGATGCGTTCTTCCTGTTTCTCACAGAAATTTCGCAGATTTACTGGATATCTATCCAGGAGACTGTGGGGAAAGTGTAGCTTTATGTTCGTAATTGCTCATAAAATAATGAAGTTTTTTAACAACTGTTGTGCAATTTCCTTATAATTTGGTGTTTTAAATTTACCTTAAATTTACCAATACTATATCTCTCCATAATTTACATTCAGCATCAGTTATAAAATTTTGTTAAATTTCCATCTTTTATCAATTTTCGACACGCCCGTCCTGTAGGGCCATCGGGTGTTCTTCTTATACTTCTAGATTCCCTCAAAGGCCTAAATTCTCATATTTATTAATTATTCCTAATTAATTTGCTTTGTCTAATTCTATTAAAAAAAACATCAAGGGAATTTCGTATACCTATCCACTTTGCTGACTAAGTGCTACTGGGTTTCTTCAACTCAATACAAACCGAACATTGTTGTTCATAAAAAATATTTTTTTACAGATATCATTTATTATTCTGATATTCTACAGCCAGTTTTATAGAAAAGGGTTATTTCTGAGCAAATAAATGTGCAGAAAACGTAATTCACCAAAAAAATAAACACTTGTTATTAACCCGTATTCTGAAGGGCCGTAAGAAAATTTAATATATGAAAATCCAAATAAAAAAAAAACTAGAGCCAATTAAATAATTTTAATGATTAGATTCGTAAACCGGGTACTTGAATTATATAAATCTGTAGAAATATCCAGGGCAACAAAAAAAAATAGTTTTTTTGTTGAGCTGTGTTATAGACGTAGCAACTGGCAACGTCGCAATCGCTGTCCTGCCGGGCGGTAAAAACGAACCGGCAACGTTTGCGGGTGCGGCGCACCGAATTTTGCTACTTTTCCATAGAAAATCTTTTGTTTCACGCGCAGGGCTCTGGCAAAACCCTCTCTTTCACTCCTATTGGATTTCGTATTAGGAAATGTACTAAATCTTTTTTCATTGGAGCGCAATCGTGAGCGCACCGCTTCGCGCGTTACATAATACAGTAGGTATTATACAGGTGTATGGGATGATGGAATGATGGATATATTCATTGGTATTAACAGTAGTTTTAAAGATTACGATTGATTTTAAATAGTAATAATTAATGTTAATAATTAAATTAAGGAGTATGATTTTATTATAATTATTTATGGGAGTTCACTGCACCAGCGCTCCTTAGGGCGAGCCGCCTCTGGCTGTATGATTACCTAATCGTACAGACAATACATGTTCCCGGAATGAAATGCGTCGATGGTGCGTATTTTATTATATTGTATTAATTATTATTTTACCACACAATAAGTTAGTTCGCATTCGGACTCCGTACCGGGTGGAGCTACATCATCTCATCCCATTAAAGTTAAACATAAATATATCTCTTTATCTCAATCCCAATCTCATATCTTATAATTTAACCCAAAACCTCCACCATCTTACAGTAGCATATATTTTATTAAGAAGAATAGTGAGAATCCATATTAAACGATACAAGTAACAAATGTAAAATACTATTTACCCTGGCAAACTTATTTTACATCTGATGACATAACTCTCTACTTGTAGAGTTCATTATTCTTCAAATATTAAACGTAACTATTGACACTATTTACTTCATTATTATCAAACGCTTGATTTGAATAAATTAAAACCAATTGCACTCCAATCTAATTTAAGTTGATCTGTGAGTTCTCTTAATTACTTTAACGCTTGATGAAGTGTACATTTATTTAATTACAAAGCGCTCCGAAGACAGGCGTGTGACGTCATAATTATGACGTATACAGGTGCAAGTCATGGTAATCTATGAGCGTTTGGTAATTGTACACTATAGCCTTGGCTAGATAAAAATAATTGTGATAATAAAGTTGCATAACTTTAGAGTAATTGCGAATGTAGAGTAATTTGAGAAATTATTTCCAAATGTTAGTGGTTCTATTTCTTTCTATTCTATTATATAGTTCTATTTCGTTATTGTGTACATTTAATCACCATAAACTTAAATACCTAGGTAGTTACTTTATTATTGAAATGAATTTGCAAATAGTCTTGAAATATTATAGACTATATTTCATAACAACAATAATAAATGTCATGACCATAAATTCAATTACCATAAAATTTTATACCATCATAGGTTCATCCAGTTTTACAACCTATAGCGATAGGTATAGGTATAATCTTACTACAATATTTAGTTGCAAAAGCAACCTAAAAAGCGTTACACTGTACCCAATTTACGAATTGCACGAATAACAACCTAGACTCTGCAAAGGTTCTCCTTTGTTTTAAAAGCAATTCAAAATATGCTGCATGAATGGGTCCGCTCGCTATGGCAGAGTAGCGCTTCTGAATTTTCGCGTTACCTTTTGGCTTTTAAATCCTATCTTTTTTCTAAACTGAAGTATTATTCACCTTGATCGGCATTGCGACATGAATCTACTTGAGTTGCAGAGTGCAGTTGAATTCTTCGTGCGGAAGATCAAAGATGCTGTAACTGAAACATAAGTTGTTTTGAGTCGATAGGAATCTTTTGTACATTTTGAGATATGTATATCAAGTCTAAGTAGGTACAATGTACTTATATACTTTATAAATAATAGCAACAAACAATTATTATCTGAAGGTAAGCTTAAAAATCAGGAGCAAAATGCAAAACAGTAAAAAGATTCTAAGCTACGTATAATCCCAGAGTGCCATAAAATGTTTACGTATGAAAATATCAAATGATAAATTGGACAAAACTCTAGTAAAATAAAATGTATCCGATTTGGCTTCAATTTTAAAACACTGTCTGCATTATTTGGAGTAATTACTGCAAATAGTCGGATGACTGAACATTCACATCCCATTCTACATTTACTAGTGTTTTTTTGTTGTTGTTTTATAACTTTTTTCAGATACAAATAAACGGCGTAGGAAATTAATTATTGTGTACTCGTGCAATTTTTACGGATAAAATAAGGTTACTATATCATAATATTATATCACTTTTGTATTAATAAATTATTACAAATAAATAAAAAACTAAAATATTAAATTCACACTCTATACTTAACGTAAAATACCTTATTCCCAATATTGTCTTGCTCAATTAAAAAAAATCTAATTATAAGGAAATCAAATGCAGGAATTTTGAAAGGAAACAGTTGGCTTTTTTGTAATCTTCATGTTAATGACCGAGATATCATACCAATGTGAACATCACAGATTGTTGATAGAAATTTAGTATGTAATTGAGTATCTCATTTCGTTACAAATTCCTGTATTAGGCCCATTTCAATTTTATATACTTTCTGAATTATTTATTGAGCGAGAATTGTTATACATTCTTTTGACTTTAAAATTTACGGTAGAAAAAGAGCGGCGTTTCGTAACATTCCTTTTTACGGGGTAAATTAATCTTTTATATAGACCCTCTGTACATTGGTAATGTTTCACTTTTGTTTGATCGTGACTACTTTATAATGAATCTAATAAAGGTTTTTTAATGAATAAATTTTTCATTTCATTCATGTGAAATGTGCCTTCGTTTGGCGAAAGAATGATTTTTGAAATTAAATGAATTAACTATTAAACTTAACACTTTTATGTTTTCTAGAAAAAAAAATATATTTCAGGAAATTTTTCAGACACGGCTCGATATGATCCCATAATAAGCTTTCGCTTGTGTTATGGAAACCAAATTTACAAACATACTAATATAATTTAAAATAAATACTTAAATAGATAATTAACACCCAGACACAAAGCAAACATCGATGTTCATCACACAAATATTTGCCCTGGGTGGGAACCGAACCCACGACCTCTGTCGGTCAGTCGAGAATAATATGTATCAAAAAAATATCCTACCTACTATTTTATGAGATATTTTAGTCCTATATATTTTAATACTGGCATTATTTTCTATAGAAAAAAGTGCACAAGCCGGTAAATGTAAATACCTTGTACAAACCCGTAGCCGCTATTATTTGGCGCATTACAGGCACTTGGCACAGTTAGCATAATATAGTCTGCACCATTTATTCAGGCCTTTCAATACGTGAACCACGCATTTATATAGCTTTTAGAATTTTTTATGGATCATCAAATGTACTTGCGATTAAATATTTAATGCCAAAGTTATATAGGATAACATTTCATTGTCTGAATACGAATTATTTCCTAATTACTGAGGTCTCTTAAAGCGCAAGAAAGAAATGGTCTACTTAGTAACAGTTTAAATGCAAATAGTATAAAAATAATCATAAATAAGTGTAAGCGTTTAACCGATCTCATCTAAGGCTGACCACGCACGGACGACTTGTGCAAATTAAAACAAGAGACAACTCTACTTTGACTTGACTTTTACCAAATATCAGTTAATTATTACACATTTAATGTTATTGAGAAACATAATACAAAACTAGCATCCTTAGCGAAATGCATTATCATACATTGAATCAAAATATATCGTGACTCAAATATACTACACAGCTATTTGTTAGCTGCAAAGTCTCTCGTATACTTTTGAAAAATAACTACAATATTGTCGTTCGTGTATAACCAGCCTAACTCTAGCGCATTATCATCCATCTGCCAGTCGATAATGTCAACCGGCTGAACAGATATCGAGCAAGTTTCCCAACGCTAGTAATGATTCCGATAACATACCTTAATATAACGGTTCTGGTTATTCTTTTCGACTCTTCAATATTATGCAATATTTGTTGAGCTTGCATAACATGGGCTTTTCAAATTAAAGTTCTGAACTACTATAATAAAATATCAGAAAACCTATAAATAAATAAATAGATTACCTTATCAAGTGTAGGACATAATAGTTAGCGGTATCATTGAAACTGGACAAAGAAAATTACATTATAAATGAATAGCCGAGAGAATTCAGAATAAATCGCTAGTTTAGTAATAAACTTTAGATAGATATGAATAGTATATTTGACCTTTCTTTGTTCGAAATACGAATTGGGTTTTGAAAATACTGAATAATTAAATTATTAATTAAGAACTGATTATAATATTTAGGTTAAAATAGTATTTGTAGCTCCCAAAACATCATTAAAATCACACGAGTAAAATGTAGGTCAATAATAATTAAAATGGATTAGAAAACACCGCCGTATATTAAGGGCTTGGTCTAGTAGTGCAAACAAATGCATCCTGTCATCCTATATGTAAATAATACAAATGTACTAAGGGAAAGTTGCTCCACTTAATTTTTAAAAATTAAATCATTTGTATAATTTAATATTCGTAATAAGTACCAAAAATGACAATTTGAAACAATTTTCGTGAAAATTACACCGGGTGATTTTTTTTTTATCAGTACACAAAATTTGCGAATACTTTCTATTGATATCTTCAACTTCATGTTTATATAACTGATCAACTTTTACAAAGAAATTTGGACGAAATATAAAAAAAATAAGCTTTCCATACAAAATGCATAACTCTATACATTTTTTTCGACCTAAGTTTCTTAGTGAAAGTTGTTCAGTTTAACTAATAAAATGGATACACAAATTTTGTATTTAATAAAAAAAATGTAATGTTTGTGTTAAAAAATTATAAAATAGAAAAATACGCAAATGAAAACAAAAGATATTTATTTCTGACTAGCTTCCGCCCGCGACTCCGTCCGCGCGGATGTCAGTCTTCGCGTCTTCTACAGATTTATTATATTATGTATTATGTATAATACATATATAGATTTATATTGATAAACCTAATAAATCTTTTGCTAGCATTCTGATGCTTTGTCGGTTGCACTGGATTTATCTCTTTTTTTTCAATCGCTTGAATGATATAGGATGGGTCCTTGATGGGCATCGAATGCTGAAGTCTCGAATCAATCAATTCTGACAGTAGGCAATTTATGTAAAATCCAATAATGGTCCATCATTTTATTTTGCATAGGTACTTTTACGTTACATACTTTTTTATATATTCTATTTTATATATTCTATTTTTAACGAATGATTCACTCCAGTCCAAACAGCAAATAAGCAGACTTCTGCTTCTGCAACGTTTAGTTGTCCCTGAATTTGGAAAAAATAGTCATGATTCTTATCTATGACAAAAGTGTTATTTTTTGCATTGTATTTCAAATATTAAATTTTTTTTAACCGCATCTTCCGCATTCATGTCTTTTGCCGGAATAAGACATTTAACTTCTACTAGTCCCATTTTCCCTTTTTGATATGGGAGTGTATAAAGTAAATTTTTTAGATATTTCTCGTTATACTTTTAAAAAGTTATTATTGTCATTTTGCTCATTAGGTAAAGTAATTTCGATATCAGTTTTAAGTTTTTTGATACCTGCAATAATAACGTCATAATCGCCTGCACATACTTATCGATTACATTTACACCCTGTATACAATCCACCATCCACATTCATAATGTTTTCCTGTCCTCTCCTTTACGCTGTTCACCGATACATTTTAAATGAGTAAATCTGCTACCACTGAAGGATGTTTCATTGTGATCAGCAAATTTTCACCACTGTTGTCGATTATTTGTTTTTCATTTTTAATCAGCAATTGGGAATCATCAGTTTTGTTTTTTGCAGATTGGTGATGTACCCTAACAATACGTCGAAAAGGGAAAGCATCAACGAATTATCGTTTTCGTCCTCTTTTTTTATCCTTCGCGTCTCTGTTACTTCTGTTTGTTTAGTTCTCAACCCCACTGAATTTTGATGATGTGATGATAATCTATTCGTTTTAATATTGGTACTTAGAGTTTTTTGGTAGTTTAGTAGTTAGACTAAACTAGAAATGGTGGACTAAATTTGTCAGCGCGTCTGTAAGATCAGAATATAAAACCAACATCCTGTATTTAAGTTACAAAATTAATAATCAAACAACATGCCGCTACGTTGAAAATGACTAGAAGAAAAAATTAAAACAAAACGGATCAATTTTGGAGTAAACAAATCATTTTCCCCGTATGGGGATTTCCCCGGATGAACTTGGGAAGTTCAAGTTCTCAATACAAGTTTATATTATATTTCGTATTTCTCAAACGAAAAATAAACATTTTTGGAACTTCAAAAAAATTATATTATAAGAAAATTTATGAGCTTACTTTAGTTTTAAAGAAATATATATACATCCCTTTACTGACACCCCGTAAAATAAAGAAATTGTTGCCAATCACCTTTGCAATCTATTTGGTTTCATTAACTTTATGTTCGAAGATAATTTTTTTTCTAGTAGTTACACGCGTATTTTTTTCGTTTATTTTCCATATCGAAATCAAATGTTTAAAAATACGAATATTTGCACAAAACTAAGATAAAAATAATCAATTAACAAAAATATTAAATTTAATGAAGTAGAGCAACTTTCACTTCGGTATGAAGGAAAATCGAGCGTAGAGCACACGTCAGAACGCTCCGGCCCAAGGAGCGCGACTAAAGAAATTCGCTAGGATTTTTCCTTATTATTTTAAATATTTTTTTAATATTTAAAGAATTATCAAAATTCAAAAAAAAAATTTTTTAAAGGATTAATACTCATTGGTCTTCAACCAACTCGAATAAATTAATGGAAAAAATAACTTTTAGCAGTATTTATCAATCGATTTTGTAAGGCAAAAAATGGGAAATTTAATGAATTTATAACGCTCTAATTAAGAAAATCATAAGTTTTTCGGCAATTGTATTCAGCAGTTTTTAATAACGACTATATAAGGATAATAATGCGCTGATCAGATTATGTAAATTGTAATCGGTTGCAACGTAGTGAGTGCACAAACTTAGCTCGAAATGATTTTGGGGGAAAGAGACTTATCTTGAAGGCCTGATTAAGGTAACATAAAGTAACTTTATAAATGTGAAAAAATTCACGCGCATTGCGTATATAACACTAATTGATAAACAAGAAAAAAAAATTCAGTTTATCATTTCATTAGCCGGGAAAAAATTGTCAAATAACTTGTTGAAAACGCAATTTTGCTAGACTGCAGCCTTAAGCCATTAAATATTGAGATATAGTGACCATTAACGCTGACCGAATGTCATTAACTTTTCATCGGGCCGTAAAACATCGTAACTAATATAGCCAACTTCAAGAGAGACCAGTAACAATTGGGAAAACATAAAGGGCGAAGTAGTGGTCATAAAACATTCAGACTGGTTCAAATAAGGGTACATGTTCACTGAGTGATCGCTGCTATTTAAGAGGGTCTTACACTTGAGCTCTCCGAACCTTGCTTTAAATAAATTGATCGAAGGTGTCTCGTTTACGACGTGAATACTTGGTTTTATTTTCCGCTGTTAAACGATAATGAGCTTTTTATGTTCGCAAAGATGATTGTTATTTAAGGCAACATAATGCGGCTTCGAGCTAATTTACATGTTACCATCTTACTAAGATAATATAATAGTATTCTTAGCTTTGATTATGCGAATATTATACGCTAAAAATAGACTGTAAAGGGTTCAAAACGCTATCTGTGTTTTATGAATTGATTAGTTTTGAATGTTAATAACGTCAACGTAAAAGTGGTGGTATGATAACCATACTATTAATAAATATATTGAATAAAAAAAAAATAAGTTTGATTTATGTACCTACTGCATGGATAAATTTTTTAGGATTGATAATAATATAATCGACCCTGTTGTGAAAATATAATAAGGCTCTAAAGAAGTTAAAAAGTACATAATTCAAAACGTTATAGAAATTTATTCAATGTAACATAAATATTTATACAGTCTTGGATTATTTAACGTGTGAAAATACCCTTTACGGCGACAACACAGATCTTAATTACTGTCAGTTTACTGCCCAGTGGGCTGAGCGTTCCAAGTTAAATTACTTTACACTCTCAATTTATGATGTATCTCTTAAATTATCCATTTTTCATTCATATTATGTAGCAGACAATAGTTAAAATGTATGGAATTAATATGAAGTTTGTATGAAAGTTTAGTCGAATATCGAATAATTTCTGAAAATTCTGAAAATTATATAATTTTGAGAATTTACCTGAAATGCTCATTTGATTGTGAGGATTAAGATTCATATGTAAATTTGAATTTTAATTTGAATGAAATAAGTTGCATCTCTACAATTGCGAGAAATGGCTCTATGTATACGATTTATCTACCTTAGATCGTTAATTATAATCTATACTAATATTATAAAGCTGAAAAGTTTATTTGTTTAAACGCGCTAATCTCAGAAACTACTGGTCCGATTTGAAAAATTCTTAAGGTGTTGGATAGCCCAATTATTAGGAAGGCTATATATTATCATAACGCTAAGACAACCAGAAACGGATCCACGCGGGTGAATTCGCGGAGCGCAGCTAGTTATTGTAATAAAATTGTTGTCTAGAGCGACTATTGTAAATTTCATTTCATTTCTTTACTTTGCAGTAACAGAAATAAAAGCATTTTCTGCATTAAAAGCATATACTTAAGTATTAATATGCGTTCCATAGTCTATACAAATTGACCAATTAAGTAGTTTTTACAGTTCTAGAAAAAAAACCAACAATTTGGCATAGTCTTAGATAGAAATACATTTTATATTATATGAAATACTAGAACTACAAATTGAATCAACCATTTAGCATAATAACTAGGTGTTAAATAAGAACTAGCATTAAAAATATTGAGTATTCAACGCCAAGAACTCGTTAGATAACGTATTAGTCTGATAAAGAGGAAATTAAAACGCCTGCTCTATTTCCTAGAGCTAGATTTGAAACTTTCTGAGCTCGTTTCAATTCTATACAGTAATTAGAGCTAAGAATGTCTATAGCAAGAAAATTATACCAATAATAATATTGGAGTGTCTGTTTGTAGATAATATTAAAAATACCTTTTTTTGTAAACCGGATATGAAACAAAATAGTATTTTTTAACAAGTTTTGTATGTTTGTCTGTTGGGTCCGGCTAATCACTAGAACGGCTAGACCGATTTTGAAGTGACTTTCACTGACAGATAGCTAATGCAATAAAGAGTAACTTAAGCTACTTTTAATAGATATTCCTACAGGAACATTAAAATTGAAGGAAAAACTCATTTACGCAGATGAAACCGCGGGACGCAGTTGATTATGAATATAATTTTTATTTTGTCTTAAGAAGATCAAAATATGGAATCGTTCTTCGACCTTTCCTAGAACTATTTCTTACCAAACTTAGTGAAATTGGCGAGATGTCAAAAGTCAAAACGTCCGGAACAGATTTAGTTCCTTTGTTTTTGGTACAAAAAATAGTCTCAAAATTATTCTAGGAGTGTTCTTGCCAACTTGTCCAATTTGGGAATATGACTTCTTTACACGTAAGTTTTATGAAGTGAAGTGTAATAAGTTCTTAGACGAGCCATGCGGTTAGATGTTATTTACATAATATTATAGTATAGTATAGGTACAGATAGATTAAATTGTACGTCTGCTCTATTTCCATGTATATTTATGAACATCTGTTCATATGTTTTGTTACAATTGAATGGATAAATAAACATATTTGGAGTTATAGCGTGAGTAAGGGTAAGACTGAGCTAATTCAATTTGTAAGGCAAAATTGTATGCGGTTGGCATAGGCTCACGCGGACAGCACTCAAGCTTGGACATAAAACAACAAACATAAATCACTTGATATTTGTGATACCACTTATCCCTGAGGTCCATTATCGATTCCAGGTCTGTATAACTGAAGGGAAAGTCCAACAAAACATTTATTCCCTCGGCGAATTTTAGGCCTATAAATTGTTTGCTATGATGTATTGTATAATTTACTGTCTGACATTAAAACGGGGTACACACTGAGGGACAGTTTAGGCTTAAATAAACTTTAGAAGCTATTTATAACTAAAATATATTAACACAATAAACACATAAAAGCAACTAGGTAATTTCGAAATACATTTAAGCTTTTTATTTAATCTGTCTAACTATACGAAAAAAAAAAAAAAAATGTTATTCCTATCTGTTTGAACTAAGGGTACAGATTAGATACTAGCTAAGGGGCTATATACTCTTCAAAGAACTAAGCAGTTATTTCGATACTAAAGAAACTCACTGGTTTGGATAAATACCTAATTAGGGAAAGTGGAAAAAGTAGTAGAAAAAACCAGTAAACAATAAATTAAATACAATAGTTTTTTTATTATTTTTTCCTTCCAACGTTTTGAACAGTTCAGTGAACTTATTAACTTACAGGCAGAGTCTATATAAGCTGTTTTGACAGATAACATTAAATTTCCAAGAATTGTTCGTAAAATAACGTGTAAAATCATACAAGAAAATGTTATCATTCATAATCGTTATTATATTCAACATCACAGAAGTGAACGAGCTTCTGTTTAAGAGCTTTCTTAGATAAGGCCTTTTTAAGACGACACAGAAATAGTCCTCTTTTCTTCCATTATACCAACGAAATTAACTTGGAACAATTTGTATTTATAGTTAAATAAGAATTTATGAAGATAAAAGATCAAAGATGTATCTAATTCAGGTATTCTAGAGGAATTAAAATTATTTATAAAAGTTAAAAGTATTCAATGCTCATTGCACACAGCTCCCGTCAAGCATCTTACCACTGTGAAGTTCGATATTTTCTTTATCCGTCCTTGTCTGTCGCATTTAAAAATGTAATTGCATCTCCACTCGTGAGGTACTTCAGAGTGGTCAAGAAATGTACTGAAGCATACTGTGATATCCATATAGAAAGTTAGGAAAACTTTCATCAGAGTAATTTCAACAACTCAAGTGGACTTCTTAAAGTATTATGTGGTTATGTAATTAAATCAAACAATGACTACACAAATACACGTGTGTCTATTGAGTATTGGCCCTTCCGAGTAATGCTCTTCAAAAGAGACGAGTGGGTATTAACAAGCAAATGAAAATATATTAAACATTTATATTAAGTATTATTATATTCATGTTATACATTTTCAATTGAACTTTAGTGAAATGAACTGTTTTCCCGACTATTAATTTGTTATATTTTACTGAAATCGCTGTATAGTTACAAACCTTTCATGTGAAAGGTTTATTTGATATCTATGAAGAGATAGGTACTATCGAGTTAGAAATGTAACTTTTATAAAAAAGTTTATCATCAAATTCTTTTGAATCGAAATAAAATATCTTTCGATAATAGTTTTACACAAACTGTTTCTTTTTTAATTCAAATTACTTTTATATAGAGTGTATAATTTTTAAATCTTCGACAAAAGTATTTTTCCAGTTAAACAACTTTTATTTTAAAGTATTTCATCAATTACAAATTGAAAACAAACTGATTGAAACCACAATATAACCAAGCAAAACATTGTTATTAAATCAAAGCCACAAATTACGTGAAGTCAATTTAATTTCAAATTGAATGTGCTATTACCTTGTAAGAGGTTTGGAAGTCACTCATTATGTGGATATAAACACAGTCTTAACAACCGTCATTATAACAGTTCATAATTAATAGCACTGTATCAATCTTATTGTCACACAACATGCGAACATTGTTTGCTTTGTGGGAACAACTGTTGTATTTTAAAATGTCGGACAAGTACACAAAATAAAAACTATTAGTTCAGCTATTATAGTCGCAAAAAGACCGTATTTTAAATACGATTGTGTTGTTTCTATTATCATACTGTACGTAATACAGTGCAATTAGAAATATTGGATTTTGATGAAAATAGAAAGATGATGTAGGAAGTTATAAAGATTGTATTTTTCTATTATACGAGAAAATATGAGGAGTCATACATGCTAACTGAAAATTATGCGCAAACCTCATTAGAATAAATTAATAGATTGCCTGAGATTAATATTTATAGTAGGAAGCGGAATACACCATATTTCTTTTTTCCTTCGCTCATTTTTATGCACCAGAGAATATAAAATTTTGCATTTTATATTTTATATATGACCTTTTTGAAATAACGTCCGAGATTTTTCTAGTGAATAGTTAATATTCAGTTCCTTGCCAAAGAACTTTGTATACAGAAAACTAGACGAGAAAAGAAAAATTCACGAGCCAACTAAATCTAAATTTATAAAGAATAGAAAAAATTCGATCACGAGGCGGGACTCGAACCCGCATCCTTCGCGCCATTCCGGGGCGGATGCCTTACCAACTCAGCCACTCGTGACCCGCCAGAGCAATCGAATTTATTCTATTCTTTCAGTTTTATGTGTCTGAAGGGACACACCGCGCGCCATCTATTGAGATGATTAACAACCATTTCAACCAATATGAAGCACTTTTCAGTGAATACAATATTGTAACGATGGAACACGACCTTTTTTGTTGAATTTATATTTTTGGTTTTATGGCATTCAAATGCTTTATAAATATAAATTTATAAAGAATAGAAAAAATTCGATCACGAGGCGGGACTCGAACCCGCATCCTTCGCGCCATTCCGGGGCGGATGCCTTACCAACTCAGCCACTCGTGACCCGCCAGAGCAATCGAATTTATTCTATTCTTTCAGTTTTATGTGTCTGAAGGGACACACCGCGCGCCATCTATTGAGATGATTAACAACCATTTCAACCAATATGAAGCACTTTTCAGTGAATACAATATTGTAACGATGGAACACGACCTTTTTTGTTGAATTTATATTTTTGGTTTTATGGCATTCAAATGCTTTATAAATATGAATTTATAAAGAATAGAAAAAATTCGATCACGAGGCGGGACTCGAACCCGCATCCTTCGCGCCATTCCGGGGCGGATGCCTTACCAACTCAGCCACTCGTGACCCGCCAGAGCAATCGAATTTATTCTATTCTTTCAGTTTTATGTGTCTGAAGGGACACACCGCGCGCCATCTATTGAGATGATTAACAACCATTTCAACCAATATGAAGCACTTTTCAGTGAATACAATATTGTAACGATGGAACACGACCTTTTTTGTTGAATTTATATTTTTGGTTTTATGGCATTCAAATGCTTTATAAATATAAATTTATAAAGAATAGAAAAAATTCAATCATAAATTTATATTTATAAAGCATTTGAATGCCATAAAACCAAAAATATAAATTCAACAAAAAAGGTCGTGTTCCATCGTTACAATATTGTATTCACTGAAAAGTGCTTCATATTGGTTGAAATGGTTGTTAATCATCTCAATAGATGGCGCGCGGTGTGTCCCTTCAGACACATAAAACTGAAAGAATAGAATAAATTCGATTGCTCTGGCGGGTCACGAGTGGCTGAGTTGGTAAGGCATCCGCCCCGGAATGGCGCGAAGGATGCGGGTTCGAGTCCCGCCTCGTGATCGAATTTTTTCTATTCTTTATAAATTTATATTTATAAAGCATTTGAATGCCATAAAACCAAAAATATAAATTCAACAAAAAAGGTCGTGTTCCATCGTTACAATATTGTATTCACTGAAAAGTGCTTCATATTGGTTGAAATGGTTGTTAATCATCTCAATAGATGGCGCGCGGTGTGTCCCTTCAGACACATAAAACTGAAAGAATAGAATAAATTCGATTGCTCTGGCGGGTCACGAGTGGCTGAGTTGGTAAGGCATCCGCCCCGGAATGGCGCGAAGGATGCGGGTTCGAGTCCCGCCTCGTGATCGAATTTTTTCTATTCTTTATAAATTTATATTTATAAAGCATTTGAATGCCATAAAACCAAAAATATAAATTCAACAAAAAAGGTCGTGTTCCATCGTTACAATATTGTATTCACTGAAAAGTGCTTCATATTGGTTGAAATGGTTGTTAATCATCTCAATAGATGGCGCGCGGTGTGTCCCTTCAGACACATAAAACTGAAAGAATAGAATAAATTCGATTGCTCTGGCGGGTCACGAGTGGCTGAGTTGGTAAGGCATCCGCCCCGGAATGGCGCGAAGGATGCGGGTTCGAGTCCCGCCTCGTGATCGAATTTTTTCTATTCTTTATAAATTTATATTTATAAAGCATTTGAATGCCATAAAACCAAAAATATAAATTCAACAAAAAAGGTCGTGTTCCATCGTTACAATATTGTATTCACTGAAAAGTGCTTCATATTGGTTGAAATGGTTGTTAATCATCTCAATAGATGGCGCGCGGTGTGTCCCTTCAGACACATAAAACTGAAAGAATAGAATAAATTCGATTGCTCTGGCGGGTCACGAGTGGCTGAGTTGGTAAGGCATCCGCCCCGGAATGGCGCGAAGGATGCGGGTTCGAGTCCCGCCTCGTGATCGAATTTTTTCTATTCTTTATAAATTTATATTTATAAAGCATTTGAATGCCATAAAACCAAAAATATAAATTCAACAAAAAAGGTCGTGTTCCATCGTTACAATATTGTATTCACTGAAAAGTGCTTCATATTGGTTGAAATGGTTGTTAATCATCTCAATAGATGGCGCGCGGTGTGTCCCTTCAGACACATAAAACTGAAAGAATAGAATAAATTCGATTGCTCTGGCGGGTCACGAGTGGCTGAGTTGGTAAGGCATCCGCCCCGGAATGGCGCGAAGGATGCGGGTTCGAGTCCCGCCTCGTGATCGAATTTTTTCTATTCTTTATAAATTTATATTTATAAAGCATTTGAATGCCATAAAACCAAAAATATAAATTCAACAAAAAAGGTCGTGTTCCATCGTTACAATATTGTATTCACTGAAAAGTGCTTCATATTGGTTGAAATGGTTGTTAATCATCTCAATAGATGGCGCGCGGTGTGTCCCTTCAGACACATAAAACTGAAAGAATAGAATAAATTCGATTGCTCTGGCGGGTCACGAGTGGCTGAGTTGGTAAGGCATCCGCCCCGGAATGGCGCGAAGGATGCGGGTTCGAGTCCCGCCTCGTGATCGAATTTTTTCTATTCTTTATAAATTTATATTTATAAAGCATTTGAATGCCATAAAACCAAAAATATAAATTCAACAAAAAAGGTCGTGTTCCATCGTTACAATATTGTATTCACTGAAAAGTGCTTCATATTGGTTGAAATGGTTGTTAATCATCTCAATAGATGGCGCGCGGTGTGTCCCTTCAGACACATAAAACTGAAAGAATAGAATAAATTCGATTGCTCTGGCGGGTCACGAGTGGCTGAGTTGGTAAGGCATCCGCCCCGGAATGGCGCGAAGGATGCGGGTTCGAGTCCCGCCTCGTGATCGAATTTTTTCTATTCTTTATAAATTTATATTTATAAAGCATTTGAATGCCATAAAACCAAAAATATAAATTCAACTAAATCTGTACGAACGAAGACGTTCAGTTTGATACAATTAAATTTTATAAAGATGCATGCAATATAGATACGAAAAGTTAGCTTTTAAATGGCGTATAAATATCGCAAACGGTAAGCTCTATATTTTTGTATGCAAATGAGGAACAAATAAAGAAAAAAGCGGGTTAAAACTTAAAAGGTTGATGTTCATTAGATACCTGCTTTTCCTAAATATTTTTAATTAAATTGAAGAATTTCATTGACTCAAGAGTGATATATCTGATTTTAAGCTTTATTTAAACCACAATTAAGGGTACAGGTAATTAAGGGTAAGTACATAGTTTAAAGTAATGTAACGACTACTACAAAAATATATAAATATATATTGAACAAATAATAAATGTCTCTTTATTTACTGACTACTGTATCTATTGTGGTATCTATATTTTTTTACAATCAACTTAATGTTCACGTCAATTACTCAATAATAAATAGTCTGAGTAAGAATTTATGTTCAGCAAAAAATGTTAATATATAATATATCATACCGACATAATAATTGTGTATTCATTTGTAACTGTATTAATTACTCATTAACATACAATGGTACACAACATTAGATAACCGTTGTTTTATTTTATAGAATAGTTTTCTATGATTTAATGACTTGATTATTAATCAATTACCATTATAGAATGCGACAAATATATATTTTACTTGATCGCTCTATGTCCTTTTTTAGTTCTTCCATCAAAGTACCTTCTCAAGGTTGGTCACTTATCGCAGAATGTTTAGTATCCCCATGACCATGAGACAATATTTCGCGATCTTTAATTAAGACCATTGCTTATAAATTTATAAATAATGGAAAAAATTCGATCACGAGGCGGGATTCGAACCCGCGTCCTTCACGCCAATCCGGGGCGGACACCTGACCAATTCAGCCACCCGTATTCTTTATAAATTTATATTTAAAAAGCATTTGAATGCCATAGAACCAAAAATATGAAATTCAAGGTCATTGCTTGTTAAAGCGACTTACAATGTAGGTAAGATCTTCTTATGCACTTCTGCAAACCATATTAGATAGATTAATTGTCATGACAAATCAAACTTATTCCTACTAGATCTCTTGAAAAATTGCTTTACAATCGTTACATTCGCCACGGCTAGGGAAAAGGGAATACATAGTAACAAGACATTCCAGTACAATAAGTAACAGCTGCTCACATTCTGCTGATCTCGTCTGATTACCGCAGATTACTGGTGGTAGCTATTTATACCAATATTACAACAACGCTATGTATCGCGTGGGATTACATGGAAATTGGACATTAATATATCCTTTTAAGGACGTAGCCACAACGAAGCAATGCTGTTATTGAAGTCGAATGTAGATAAAATCTTTACTTTAAAGTTTCAAACACTATGATTGAAGAATAACAGTTTTTTTTTATTGAGTGTTTAACCACAGTTTTCTATTTTCTCTTACTTAGGTATGTATGGTATGATAGCATTAAGTCATTTCTCTACAAGTTTTTTAATCGGTCGTATACATATATCATCTTTTCACAAAGTTGTCTATCTTAACAATTGTAATATTGAGCCAAAACAGATAGTAAATTTATACATAATAATGATATTCCATTTCGCCAGCCCAAACGCATAAGAACTTACGGCCACGGCAATTCAGTGTACAATGTACATCATAAATTCAAATTAATAGGAGCCATGTAAGCCTTACCTTATGTTGTTATTGTCGGCTAGTATGTGGGTACTTAGCCGTAATTCACAATGTTTACTACAGCTATAAATAAGTATTTGATTGCTGCCCTGTTTATTTGCTTATAGTTATACAAAACTACTTTCGTCTCATAATGGAACCTTTCACTAATCGAATAAATAGCATATACTTAGATATTATTGAATAACTACTATAACAATTTTATGTAAGTTCCGTCTAATGTTTCAACCATGTTTCAACTGACTTCAAAAGAGATTTTCATAGCCAATTTTTTCTGATTTCAGGACTGCGAGCAACTTATAAACTGTAAAAAAGAAATAATACCTTTATTAATGTACTGTATTGAGCATTTTGAAAATCAAAAAAAAAATAAAGGATATATTTACTAGCGGAACGAAATTCCTCTACCTTCAGGAATCTGGTAGCAAAGCGGCAAGGAGCGTTTTATGGCTGCAAGAATCACGTTTCAAACATAAAAACGTAAATCATTACTTACAAGTTTAGTTACAAGTCCGTTCCTCATTACCATATGTAAATACAACACTTAATTACTATCAAAATGAAACCCATAAAATTGTCTTATAACCTCAAAATCCAATCGGAATTATTTCCCAATAATACCAATGTTCTGATGAGAATTAAAACATTCTAATTAAAAACTTGCCGCGTCGAATATCAACAGATCGTAAAGTGATTCGTTTTATTTGTTTTCCAGTTCTTTGATATTTGACCGCCATTAAATTGGAGAGATATTTTTCGAAATAAAAATGGCTTATGCCGATATTTTAAATGCGTGTGTTTTATTTCGGTTGGAAGGACTTTATTTGAGAAATTGAAACGTGTACAAATATTAATGTTTAAAAAATGTATTTTTAGTGGAATACGAATGAATACACGTAGTACAGAATTCGAAGAACATTCTCTTTTACATAATTTATTCTATAATTAGATATTTAAAAACATACCTAATATTTAGATATTAAGTATTTCAGTTATGAAATGTTTTATGCACCTGTATTTTCATAGTAAAAAAGAGCTTCATTTGACATATTCATTTGGAACTTGTTTGAAACAATAATTAGATTTTTAGGTATATGAATATTTTTTTTTATGAATCAAATAAATCGTGCAAACACCATGTATAGCTTGTAAGTGTAACAACACATTCACCTAGGTATAATAACTGATTTTAATGAAACTATGCGCAACATAAAGATAATTTTGCTCTAAGATAAGACGTGGGCTTTCTAGTGAGGCTAGTTTATTGTTTCATATAAATTTTACTTTCTTATCTTTACGGTTCCTAGAGACTGCATAAAAAAGGAGCTTTTTGCCAATATGGAAAAATCTGATAGCAATAACTATTAATTTTTGGAGGAATTAAACCAGAATATAATCAGATAACTAATCTCTGATATAATATTATAAAATATATATATAAAATAAATAATCTAACTGTGTCTATTTGTGTTCCGACTTTCGCAAAAAGCTCTAAAATTACTAATGCAATTTTTAAGGAAAGGGGAAACCTTTCCCGTGAATAATTTGTAAAAAAATAATTTGAAAATGATGATAGTTACACCACAGTCACCGCAGACTGCCAGTTTAAAATAAAATTTTAAAGAATGTAAAGAAAAATTCACATCAAAAGAAATCTCTGTAGAATCTGTGGTGCCTATTTTCAAACCTGAAGCTATAGTAAATGGCACTTCACACTTTGAGTCTTATGAAAACGGTACTTTTGTGTAGGTGTCGTCGAATGTAGCAGCATCAAAGATTTATTGTATGTTCATTTTTGGCTATTTACAAGCTTTTAACACGCTCCTATTTCATATAAAATATTCTTATGCTGTTGGTAGCAAATTTTATTCGTTTTTCTTTTATTGTATCCAAGTCAATCCGTGACCACAAATCAATAAAAAGATAATAAATCTTTTGTCGAATTCCATGTTCCCAATATCGGGCCGAAATTAAAACAAACCTACAACTTATACATTAGATCTAACATATCCATCCATCAATCTGTCAAGGCCAGTTTAGGTTAGGTAAAACACCTTAGGGTACGCTTGGGTAATGCTATATAGGTACATAGTAAGCAGAATCATAGCCTCGTTTTATCATAATTCTATGTAGTCACTTGTTTTTTTTTTTAATTCTTCATCATCATTACCAGCTTATATACGTTCCCACTGCTGTGGCACGGGCTTCCAATTATGGTACCCTCAAAAGTTCATAGAGTAACACAAAGTTTACAGTCAGGAATCATCAACACCTCAACATAAAAAGTAATTCCCAAGAGACGCATTAAAAACAAAACTTCAAAAGATGCTTCAAGATGCCTCGGTGCAGTCGAACAAATACTTGGAACATTAGGTATTATGTGTCAATGTCGCGAACATACAGTCTCACTTTATTTCTAGTGCGACCTCAATCCCAATGATTGTTACGACCTCACCTGTCGGATTCAAATAGACGATTCAACCCCTTTCTAAGAGTTGTGATGGACCGTGTCGTCACCAAATATCCTATTCAAAAAGAAACTGGAACGGGGTCGCTAAATAAAACTCCGGTCAAGATCTTTATGGAGAGATCGTATTTCTAATGTGTATTTCTTGATAAATTTTCGCAAAGATACTTAGATATAATATAGAATATGCGCCTTGGGAATTTATTCGAACCCCAATTTTTATTTGCGAAATTATGAAATTTCATCTCGAAGTTCGGAGAAATCATTACCAATAGGGTATTAAATCAAAAGAAATATAGAATCTATTAGTATTGGCTTATTTTTAATAACAGCATTAGCGTAGCCAAATAAAGTGCCTACAATTTAAACTAATAGGAAAACTGTAAGATACCAGTACATAAAAGTACATACCTAAGTACCTATTTACCTTAATACCTTCTTATTAATATCAACTTATATCTAGATAAAGATAAAATAAAATCTCCACGCTACATTCTTACCATTCATATTATTCCCAGAACCAAAGCGTCGCATTAATTACAATCATTGCTACAGATAAATTAATCGAACGGCACAGAAACAATTGGATGACGTTGTGTATGAGCGTTTATTTTGATTGAGAACATCTCTTTACCGAGTACTCCCAAATGAATCCATATTTCAAATACTCGTACCATAGTATAAGTTCTCTTTGTACTATGCTCGGTACCAAACGGAGTTAGGTCAATGATTTTGTACAAAATAACGCTTTAGCACGCTTCGATGTTTCACGTACTGTGGGATATGACATACATTTCGTAATATCCTATACGGAAAGTACTCAACTGCTTTATAATTAGCTGGAAATTATTTCATAGAGGTAATTATTATTCAGATCTAAAAGTAATCATTATTCAATAGTAAATAGTTAAAAACGTGGAAATTACCTTGCCAATGGCAACATGCAATTCTACAATACAACTAATGTTATGCCATTACGAACGTATGTGGAATCAAACTCTTAAGTATGCATACGTTTGCTTGTTATTTGAAACAACAAAGCTGATGATTCGATACGACCCTAAAAAAAGCAATTTGTACTTCGGCATATGGATCTATCATCTGCTATCAGCTACGAATTTCGATTCCACAAAGGAAGGATGTATAGGAAAGGAAGAGAACAAAGTGAAATGACGTTATAGCAACCCGTTGAGTAACGAGCTCATATTCGGGCCTATTGATCTTTAAAACATGGACGCATTAGGAATTCAACTGCATTATGTCAAATTTCAAAGTTCTGTCTTATCATTTTCCTCATCACAATATAACATAATTTCTTTCTTCCGAGAGAACGAATAATGTTATAATACTGTAAAATTGCGTTACAAGATCCAAAAAAGCGGCTTATGGGGAATATCTTAATACTATTATAAAGGCGAAAGTTTGTAAGGATGTATGGATGTATGGATGTATGGATGTATGGATGTTTGTTACTCTTTCACGTAAAAACTACTGAACCGATTACAACAAAATTTAGCACACATATAGAGGGTAACTTGGATTAACACATAGGATAGTTTTTATCCCGGAAATCCCACGGGAACGGGAACTATGCGGGTTTTCCTTTGCAAACGCGGGCGAAGCCGCGGGCGGAAATCTAGTAATTTTATATTCTGAGAAACGACAAGCCACGAAAATTACTTGTTCTAAAAGAATCTAAAATTATATTGTCCATTTTGCCAATTTAATTATTTCCTTTTTAATACAATGGTAACATTACTATTTGAATTCGGTAAATAGAATTTAGAAGCTCTAGACGCGCTGAATGGATGACAAAGTGGCCCTCTTCTAGGTTTCACTTAAATTGAAGCCCTATTGAAATTCAAACCAGTCGTTTGGAAATAAATTAAGTTTTGTTACTCAGAACTAGACAAAAAAATATTGAAAAAATAAAGGTAATATCAAACACAGGTGTAAATAAATCGGTGACAAAAATATATCATAAAAACTATTGTTGAAGCCCAGAAACCAATATAGCATTGAATAACGAATTCCATTCCCCTAGCAACAAGCAGCTAACAACTTCTGTTTAAAATATACCATGTACGTGGTAACAATTTAGAATCTATAAATGTTTGAAGCCGGAATCACAGCTGAGTTGAGCGTCAACATTGTTGATTCGCAACACCATGGCTTGTGAGAAAATACTCGCTTGTTAATACATTCCGATAGTTAGACTATTAGAATGTTTTAAACCTTTTTTAGGTTTGAAATTGGATAAAAATAGACTAAAAGAATTTTGTACGCTGCATTTGAACTATGTTTTAGCACATAAAGAATGTCTTACATAAAACTGAGACAGGACTGCGTTACTTATGATTTATTAATACTTTAACATTCCAGGGTGTGAAAAGTTATTTCTGCTTCTGGAATGTTAATAAAAAAATAAAAAATAAAATGTTAGTGTAAGTTAGTAGTAGAAGATGTATGTTTCTGCAGCTTACTTTTCAAGATGAACTTTATCTCGTTGGCTATAGGAAAAACCTGTATAAAATAGCAATTTTAAGAGGCAGATTGTAAATGACATGTCACATTTTATCAATCGATTTCTATTTTAACAATCATCATTATTATTGTTCTTATCTATCATCATTATTCTTATTCTAATTTGATTTCTGTTATAAAACAATATATATGACAATAATCAGAATAAATCAGATAACACCTACTCATATCTGTAAAAAATGTGTTTAAAAGAGAACGTATCATTTAGGAAAGAATATACGAGTACATATTGTCGAGTAAGAAACAACAAAAAGGGATTAGGGATGTATAATTTCATCCATTAGATTACCTTTGTGGCATTCTTAATCCTAAAAGGCTGAAAAGTGGACAGCGGCCACAAACATACAAAAGGATTGTTATATTATATATCAAGTAATACTTTGCGGTTTCCACCTTAATTTTGGCGGAACTTAATATCGCATTAGAAACATTTTAGAGTTAATGTAATAAATAGAACAGACTTGTTTTTCGTATTTCATGTTCACATTCATACGTAGACGGCATTGGTACTAATTATTACGATTAATTTATACTCTTGGTTTTAAATACTTATTTTTTTTACAGACTAGCTGTGCTTCACTGTTTCACCCGCGCGGCGGACAATAGCACGGTACTTCCCGGCTCTTCCTGAAAATGGTAGCCTATGCTATAGACTAATGAGTCAGGTAATATGAAGAAATATAATGCTCCTTGCGGTAAAGAAGATAAAATTAAAAACACCTAGAGGTCAATTAAATCGCTGAGAACTGTTAGACAACATTAATTACTTACCTAATAAATGTAGGTAGCATTGTACTGTCAACCCTGGTAAATTTATAACTAAGCCGTTTTGGTCCTATTTCATTTTGTTTCTAATAAAACAGAGAGAAATCTCATTCTCCTAGATAAATTTCCAACTTATTTTTAGTGATAATGTAGCTCAACAAACTTCGTGAAATAATATAATTTGCATTTCAACATTACTTGGAATTTATGTGACGTCCCAAATAATATAGCGTAATATGTTTTAGTTATATATAGCATTCCCAAGAGCCAATTTTAGTTAAAACGAGAAAAGTAAACGATATAAACCTAAATGGTATCTGCTTAAACTTAGAAGTTTAAAGATGGAGTCGAGATACGAATAGATACATTATCACACCACTCTTTTTAAAAATGAAAAGATAAACTTATTCAATAAATGTGTTAAATTTAAAATTGTTATACTTGTTTAAGTTGATAACGACAGTAAAAGATCGATGAGGGACATAAAGGAAAGGACTGTGAAGAGAAAGGAAAAGAATAAGGACCTCCGAATTATACTAATAACAGTCATACTACTTAAAATACGTTTGAAAATAATTTCCAGAAGAATCAGCTAATGTTAACACCATATCATCGAGCCCTTTTCTACCTCTATATTCTGACAAATCAGCTACTCTAAACAAATGATGACACCATGCAGCTCATCGATTTAACATATTCATCTCAAACACCTCATCTGGAGTGCCATAAGTAATATGTTGATGACATTCTACAAAAGCAGTCAGGCGTAGGTCAAAGTCACTTGACGAGAAACGAATCTTGAACTACCGCAGCTTGGGCTTACCATGAAGTAAAGCTTATTTGTTTTAGCTATATGCCTTTGTATGAGGTAATCACGAAAAGAATTGAAAGAAATTGTAAATAATTTTATAGACTTTTAAACATTTTTTTTTATTTATTTAACCAGTTATTAAGGTCATTTATTGTATTAAAAAACGGGATCTAAACTGTCCCGACAATATATCTGAGGTCTTGGGTAGATGGAGGAATAGCTAAAATTAGTGTTTATTCAATTGTTTAGCTACAGATGTTTCTATAAGGACTTTCAACGTAAATCTTACTATATTTGTACTTCATCTACAGGAGTTCTCCTCGGAATTAACTTTGCTTTCTTAGTTTTAACGTAATATTAGTTTATCCTAAACTTCCCTGTCTTGTTTATTGGTAGACTGGCTCGAATTTGCCTAGAATCCGGCTAACTTGCATGCTAAGCTACGCATTCTAACGATTTATAAACAAAACCAATCTTGATCAAGCAATCTATAATATCTAGAAACTGTATAATATCTGAATAATAATTGTACAAGGGTTTATAATGGACAAACTAATAACACATATGAAAATTAACCTACAAAATGTAATTAAGCCTAAAAAGTGTGTCAATGGCGAGTTAAAAATAACACAGTGTATTATTTTTGTGCGTTTCATTAATTAGTGGGTAATTATAGGATTTCGAAGGGTGTATAAAGAATTGTTCTTATAAATATATACATAAGAATTATTGAATTGAATTTAATATTAGACTAGCTAGACAGACATTAACGCTAGTAATTATTCCAGTACTGAAAGTATCGATTTGAAACTTGAAGTTAAGATACAAGATTATTTTATCAAGCGTGAAAGACTAATAAAATGGCTAGAGAACGTCAAAATAAAATGTACTCTTAATAAACGATTTCTAGAAGATGATATAAATATTTATTCGTAAGCCCGAATTTATTGCCAATGTAGTTTTATTACGGACAACCAATCCATAGATACTCCTATAATTTATTTACTTTACCAAACAGATTTCGATTTTGTACGATGTTTTACTTGTCCTTACCTATGAATAAAAAACTAACAACTAATAACAATTCATAAGTACCTAACAATAATGTAACTTAGTAGATTAGCAGACAATTGATACCTAATTGGGTTTAATGATTAATTATTCCTGGTAGAGACTTTAATTATGAGAATAGTCACATAGAATGCCTTGCTACGCCTTGTTTATACTTTATGGTATAAATGAAACTTCCCCAAGATTTGTTTTTTATATTTTTACAAGTTCAAACTAATCTATTTACAGTAATATACATGAATGGCTATATAATATACATATATGGCTTTATTCTATTTTGTCATGTTTTCGTTTTAAACGGTTTTCAATAAATCAACAATTCACGAGGCTATCACTGTAAGGACCATCAAGTCTGAGTGCCTATAAAATATTAATTCGGTGCGGCCTATCTTATTGCATAGTTTTGATATTGGTTTCCATTGTATTTTCACACAAATATAGGTATATTTATTTGTAACTAAAACAAACGTCAACATTAAAATTATATTTCCAGAAAAATAATCCAACATTTTAACAAATTTTATTTAATATTTACAAATCAAGACTACGAATAGAATTACAAATAAAATATAATATAAAAAATTGCTTTCGTAAAAAAATCTAGAGTGAGTCTACAGGGATTCACATAATTTAGTAGAACCCTTAATTGTGTTACAGCCACATTTACGATTTCAGCGTCTCGTGGATAAAATAATAGCAGATAAATCTATTTATTCTAACTCCTTTGTCTCTACAAAAATAACAATTGATTTAACATAGGTATAGAACAAACACACAGGAAATTAAAACGAGTCAATAATATTGCTAATTCCAAATATATAAAGCAACGTCCATTTGTACAACCCAATAACCAACCTACTTGACCCATTTAGAAGATTCCAGTAAATCATATTTGCAATTTGTTGAACGTGAAATGCTTATTTTGTATGCAATAGCTGATAAACGTTCGGAAATCGCTTCGACTTCGCTGAATGTGACCATAAAGTTTGAGAAGAATGAATTGTCCCGAGGTAGAGGTCCGGCTTCACTCTGTACTATGTGTATATTTGGATGTACTAGCGTGTGACGTCAGCGGTGAGCGGAGCGAAGGCGATAGCGGTGCGATTTATTAGCGGAATTATTATGAGCGGGTAGGTAAGCGGATTGTTTCAAGATTTAAAATATAATCTATGACTCTGAAGAATAATGTAGAGTTCTCAGAAGAATAATTACATAGTTAGACCTACTTATGGAATTTTTTGAATATATTTTTCAATTCACTGACAAAGTTATGTTTACTTATAGCAAAAAAAATTCACATAAAACATAATATAAAACCTATGCTTTCAATGAAGCGTATCAAAGCAAATTTAATATTCCTGTTTTTACTTAATACTCTATTATATAAGTTATAACTTCTATAATAACTTTTAGGTTTCTTGCTATAATTTTCTTAAGCACGTGTACTAAAGTTTTAAGGAGAACCTTGATACTTCTCTTTAATACAATGTTTACCTTATAATGTAGAGCCGATTTGTAATACAATTGGTTTACAAATCACACTTATAAGTCATTTAGTTTGAAAACATTAAAAAACACGCTTTAACTCATAAAATTATTGTATTGTCACCGATCCTTGATAAAGTTTGAATTAAATCCATTCATTCATCCATTTAAAATGGTTGTAAATCCAATCTAAAGGACATTTACATACAAGCAATATGTCGGTTATATACATACATGTGAAGGTAATAAAAGCGTGTTAAAAAAAATCGGTTTAACCGAACACAAGACTCTGATTATTTATTAAAGACCTTAAAGAAATGGAAATAAATGCAAGCTTCATATCCATAGCTTCTTCACTTTACACTATTGTGCATCCTATTGGATACTATTTCTTCTCATGATCTTTCAAAGATTCTTCTGAAGGACTATAGAATAAACTAAATAGTCACTCGCTGTCCTCATGACCACGGTCTGACAAGGCGTATTTATGGGATAACAAATCATTTGGCCGTGTGCGTGAAAAACAGGAGACGTGTTCATATTATAAGCAATTATTCTTTTTGTCCGAGATAATTTATTGTACGACTGCTAACTGTTTACAAACGCTATGGCTTAACCTATTTGTTTGAGCAGAACACCTGGATTTTATGGATTCTATATCTGAAAACTTTATAGAAATAGAATTTTTAGCGATATTTACGCATCATCTTTAGCAAAGGCTAAAGATCAATCAAATAAATAATCTATATTCTATAACTTAATATTATAAAGCTGAAGAGTTTGTCTGTTTGTTTGTTTGAACGCGCTTATCTCAAGAACGAAGGTCCGATTTGAAAATTTCTTTCAGTGTTAGATAGCCCATTTATCGAGGAAGGCTATAGGTTTATATATATCATCACACTAAGACCAACAGGAGCGGAGCAATGTGGGTGAAACCACGGGGCACAGCTAGTACATAATATACTCAAACTGCCTCCGGCTACGCGATAGCTTAAAGTACACATGAGAAAAGCCGCAGGCTATGAACTAGTTATCTACAATTAGACCCTGTTTGACGGGTTTGCAATTCATAAAATAAAAAACAATTTTGTAAAGCGTTTCAATTCATGCTACTAATGAAACGAGGATTAAGTAAAAACATGAAATATTTCGTTCTGTGATATTTAAACAAAAAAATCTCATATTTTAACAATATGTGTTTACTAAGGAATAAGCCCACAAATAAAATGCTTTATTTACGTGAGTAATGCATAACAAAACACAAAAAGTTAATAAAAAGGTAACTCTCCCATACATTAGTACATACCTAGTACGTTTAGACTGTGGTTTAGAGTTAATTTTTCTTATAAGAATGGATACAATATATTCTCAAGACTCAATTAAAATCATTATAAACATAACATATTGACATCTATAAAGCCTCATATGTTATTTAATAGCAATGAAACCATTATTATACATTTATCCAGTAATCATACGCAGGCATTTTCCTTGATAATCAACACTTCATAATAATTATTGCACGCCTCATAAGCGAAGCGTTGAGGTGGGTACTACTGTCACTTCGCGCAAAACATCTGATTTTTCAAACTTAAAATGTCTTTATGTATCATACATTGCACTTGTAAGATAATACATACACACACATATTAAGAAAAAACACTATTTTTAACGTTCATGATATTTTTGATGTCATTTTTGTTATTTAAACTAGTTAAAAAACAGTTTAAAAAAGTTCTGTCTTGGACGTCCGTGTGTCTGTATGTGCGGATCCTTTTTCTTGTTAACACGATAGCGACCGAAATACTTTACTAATCGAGTCTTTTTTTTTCTCTTACGCTTGAGTATGCTCAGGAATAGAACCCTTTCATTTTTCAGGGTCTGATTCGATGTGGTTTAATTGTTATTAAATAAACAAAAATAATAATTAATAAATATTTATTAAAAAAAAATTATGAGGCGTGCGTGCACTTTTGGATTTTCCAAATTATTTTAAAATTACTTTGGAATTGTTATAATATTCAACAAAGTAAGTAAGCTATACATTTCTAGGTATCCTATTGTAATTGTGGAATTTAAGAAATAATTTAATTTAAGTATAGTTTTATATGTTTACGCTTCGACATAGCAACAAATTAAAAACTAACTCTCAAACCAGACTACAGTATTCGTATGAATTCCTATGAAATTCGTATGAGTTTAATCTACTACACAAGAATAATTAAAATGATTTCGGTGAAATTTTGATTATGCATAGTATTAAATATGTACATAAGGACATATAATTATTTCATGGAAATCGTTCTTACTAAAATTAAGATTAATATAGAATGGCTGAACTCCTTTCAATCACAAATCAATGGTTATCCTACTGAAGTATTATAGCGCTGTTTTAGCTCAAAATGTATGCCACCATCAGTAGATTTAGGTTTGTTTATGTATGGTAAACACACCGTACCTTACTGTAAACAGAACCAAGTTCCGAGAGATCTCCATTACGAAACGACTTTTGATGTGAACAAAGATAAATGTGAACGCTCTTAATGTGAAATAGTCCGTTTTACGATTCAGAATTGTTTCTTACTATTGTGATAATTACTGTATCAAAGGTGATAATTTCAAGAGAGCCCGTGATATACTCAGGTAGGTATCTATACAGGGTGTCCCACTATTGGTATACTAAGCGCGAAGGAACTTGTAGTTTTGCATACACTGATCACGTAAAAAATACTTACTTTTAAAAATAATTACGTCCAAAATTTTTTGCTAAATTTTTCCTGAAAATCCACGTTTTCTTCTCTAGCTTCGCGCAGCCGGCATATACCGCTTCTCTAATATGAGCATTTTATCTATGAAAACATAATCTTAAACGATAGCTCACGTGCTGGTGGCAAAGTTGGGCGGCTCGCTTGTTATGGGTGTACACATAAAGTTTTAAGAATTCATCTATTTGAAAAAAAAATGCATCTGGAATTTTTAAATTATTTTTTACGTACTCAGCGTATGCAAAACTATAACCTCCTTTGAGCTTAGTATACCAACAGTGGGACACCCTGTATATATAAAACTCAAAGGTGACTGATATAGTGATCTATCAACGCACAGCCCAAACCACTGGACGTATCGGGCTGAAATTTGGCATGCAGGTAGATGTTAGGACGTAGGCATCCGCTAAGAAAGGATTTCCCGAAATTCTTGCTGGAACGGGGAAAAACGGGGATGCACGTACAAAGTCGTGGGCGGAAGCTAGTATATTATATAGTAGGTACGCGTAGGAGCGATTTGTTCAGTGAGCTGGTTAAATTCCTGCAAAGTCTGTTTTAATATAAATGCTTTCTATCAATAGGTACCTTATTGATCGTGTACGCGTTATTGGAAAGCGGTATTCGAAGGGTGAATGGGTTTTGTTTATCACCTTCGCTCCTTGGAAGTGTGCTGCTTAAATTATATTATGGTTATTTGTTCCTTATCAATGGCAGTATTAACAGTAACAGTAAGTACCTTTAACGTACAATTTAGTAGTTTAGAACTCCATAATAACAACTGATTGCTTTTATGGAATTCTTTATGTTTATGTCCAAGGCCTTTTTTGGGGTGATTTGCTATGTATCTTTTGAGAATTTTTAATAATAACTTCTTGCTCTTGATGACGATACGAATACTTCGATCTTTTAGTACCTACTGTATTTCGATTTTGACAGGCTATGATAGAATCATAGAAGTGGGTGCTTATATCCCAATATTATTGCAAAACATATCGGAAGTCAGAAGTGTGGTAAAGTGGAAGCAGAGATAAACCTAATAGATCATGACTCGGAAGTGTGTTAATAAGCCGAAGGGTTGATCACAAGAAATACCAAGTCTTATCTACTAATTACTATCGCTAAATACTCTATGCTAAATGATATACAACTAGCAATCTACCGAAAGGAAAATAAAGGATAGGATCATAACCTATATTTGGTCGTTATATTTCTTAACGAATAATAACTAGACCTATTTATAATCTCCAGCAACTGCAACCATGTAAATTTCAAGAAAATCATTGCAACCATTTCCCAGATTCAGATTTCACTACCTATACTATAGAAAAGATTCTGTTTAAAGTTTTAGAATAGATAAGATAATATGCTAGGTAAATATATAATACGTATAGCACGGTATAGCTTTTTATGCTACTTCCGACCTTGATTCGCTACACATCATTATAATATTCCAAGTTCACAGTTATTCATAATAAACGATAATCTTATACTTGAATAGTCAATAATCTTATGATCATCATTACAGTTCTAAGTTCAAGATTAAATGTACCTACGACGTGTTTTCATTAGGGTTCGCAGTTGTTTCCTTTTTTTATATATTTGAGTATAGCTCCAAATTGATATGGGCGTCCTGTTAGTGAAATTATAAAAATATTTCGATTTAGAATGACACAAAAGTAATAATATCTGCATTAGATACCTTAATGAAAAAAACCGGCCAAGTGCGAGTCGGGCTCGCGCACAAAGGGTTCCGTAGCAGCAAATATAATAAATTACAGTTAAATCAACCTATCTCAAAAACTATAAGAGATACTTTGATCAAACCAAAAATCGTTGAAAGAGTTAATTAGCATGCATCACCTCTATTTTTTTTAGAATTTTATACCCCGTAGTTATAAAAATAGAGGGGGGGGGACATACTTTTTACGACTTTGAGAGCTGATATCTCAAAAACCGTTCACTTTAAGAAAAATGTTTTTTAGAAAACTTTATATCATTTTAAAAGACCTTTCCATTGATACCCCACACGGGTATGTACATCGAAAAAAAAAATTTCATCCCTCAGTTACATGTATGGGGGGCCCCACCCCCAATTCTTTTTTTTACTATTTAGTGTCATATTTTTGTAGCGGTTCATACAACACATATTCCCATCAAATTTCATCACTGTAGTACTTATAGTTTCCGAGTAAATCGGCTGTGACAGACGGACAGACGGACAGACGGACAGACGGACATGACGAAACTATAAGGGTTCCGTTTTTGCCATTTTGGCTACGGAACCCTAAAAAAAGACCGTTATGAATCGTAATGAATGATAAAATAAAAAATTCATCCGCTCACTGTAACGGTCCATATATTTATAACAATTAAATTCATTACCCCGAGTATATTTAATAACAAAAGTATTTAAACACTTGTTAGCAGCCCTAACAAAGTGTAGTACCTGTAGTACCTTCACAGGTATTTTTATCTAAAATCAGCCTTAATCAAAATTAGCCCCAGGCACAGAAACGTGTTTAGAGAAGCATTGATATGAATAACATATTGATTTGAATCTATACTATAGTTGGAGGAAGATAGCAGAGGCTTCCTTGTACATCTATACCTACTTAGATATATTATTGTAAAGCTGAATAGTTTGTTTGCTTGAACTCGCTAATCTCAGGAACTACTGAACCGATTTGAATAATTATTTCCGTTTTAGATCTATTTATCAAGGAAGATTATAGGCTAAAGATTGTAATATCTATATCATCACGCTAAGACATATTATAGGAGCGGAACAATGCGGGTAAAACCGCGGGGCACAGATAGTAATAAATATTTAGACTCCTCACCATACTCCATACCTGTATTATATTTAGAATTGAAATTTCTAATAAACATAAGTGCATACTACAGCATAATGCTTGCTTCAGCTTGTGTAGTTTTAAGCGCGTCACACACGGTGAAGATACTATAATATTTTATCTTAAGGCCGTGTACGCGGTCCGTGCGCTGTTTGGCTCAAATATGTGTTTTTTCAAACCAGATTGTCCATCAACCACTTATCTTACAAACATATGAATTACTAATAATTTTAGGAAATTTTATTGTCTATGTAGTTAGTTAAGAGTTTTTTTCAATTAATACAGTATTTGTGAATACCATTAAGATAACTGAGCCGATGATTACTTGATTTCACTTTTAGTGTCAATTTCGAAGCTAAAAATATCTGAAATTGCTGACAGATCTAACACAAAATTATTTTTAACTAACTGCAAAGATCCTTATTAAAATAGTTAATTAAAAGATTTTTTTATTTTGGACTCCTAACTTACGAAATTAAAATCCGAACAATGTGAATTTTTTTAGAAATTATAGTCGACAAAATGATTATTTTCACCAAGATATTTGACTTTATTGAATATAATTTATACATATTTCAATAAAAGAATGTCTTACTTATAAGATAAAATTTAAAAAATCAACTAAGGTACCTCTATTATTTTTCTACAAATTTTTTTAAAGTACTATAAAACACTGCGCGCGACCCGATTAAAATCAGTCGGCAGTAGGGAATGCAAATCCGTTTACTTTACAAAATCCGGATTTTGAAAAACGGATTTATACAATAATCCGGAGAATCCGGATTTAGCGGATTTTTAATGAAAAATTTAACTTTTCCGTTTGAAACGTTTATTATTATGTAAAATCAATAAAAAACATGAATCTTAGTTAAATCAAATGTATTTATATTTTTCAATACCTAGAAATTAACTAGACAAACTCTAAAATTCTAATAAAATAAAAACTTTTACTTTTACTTCACTTTGGTAAAGAAAAAACATAAAGCAGACTCCTTGTCACATCCATCAGACATAAACATTATAACAAAACATTTAATATTTTCTTAGATAATAGAAACAACATAAATTGCAAACAGAGTTTTCATCATATACAAACATATAAAACGAAACAGCTTCAATTTTCTAAATCAGTAAGCAAAATCCTATTTTGCTTTTTCATTCTTTATTAGTAATGATGACAGTCTTTCCATCAGAGTTCTTATTTTTATCAAAATCAGTAATAACAAAATTCAAATTTTCATGAACACAACGAGCAAACAGATTATTACTAAGAGCTAGCGCGCACGAGCAACTTTGTCTCCGCAACTATTTTGTCTCTCCCATCAATTGTATGGGGAGTTGCGATCCTACGTGCGCGCACTTTCATACTAGCCCATGGGTTGAGAGACAAAATAGTTGCGGAGACAAAGTTGCTCGTGCGCGCTAGCTTAAAATATAATCTAAAATTACTTTTGTTTTTGAGACATAAAATGAGACCTCAAAAATGACAATGCGTCTAATGTAGTGTCATTTAACCGGCTGCAAATTCGGTTACAGATGATTCCTGCTGCGGAAAAAGCTCGCTCTGATTCAACGCTTGTTGGTGGGATGCATAAAAGATGTTTGTAGGCGGCCTCCAAGTATCGGCCTCGCGAACCACTTTCCTCAAATAATGCCATTTCTACCCGCACTAAGCTGAGTATGTCAGTTTCTGGCTGCCGTCTGGATACATTTTCTTCCCCAACTCCAATCATTTTTATTTTTGTTAATTCCAGATCCAATTTGTCTCTATAACTAAGATGCTGAGATTCAGTCAATTCGCGTTGTCTCGATGTTGTTGTCGACGATTCGACTGTATTAGCCTCAGACTCAGACACTTGAAGATTATTTCGGCTTTCCAAGTCCACAGTTTTACAAATTACTTCTTCTATTTCTCAGCGTAAGCTGAAATACGTTCCAGTCGACGCTTCAAATGGTGATAAATTGTTGTAAACAAAAGTCAACAGTAATGCAATGTGATAAGATCTAAATTCAAACGTATTATTTCTAGGCCCGCTTCGCGACGTGTCGCGATTCGCGCCAAATTCGACTGCTTGCGCGGGAACGGGATGCACTTATGCGTGCCATCTATCGTCTAACGCAAGAAACATTAGAACCTATAAATATTGTAATACTGTGCTAATATGTTCGAAAAATCCGGATTCCATTCTTTAAATCCGGATTTAAAAGCCTATTTAAATTCGAGCAACATCCGGATTTATCGGATTTCGGGTAATCCGGATTGCATTCCCTAGTCGGCAGCGAGCCTTTCCAGAGAGAGGACATGTTGCTCGGCGCTCTCCTGTGGACCTATGCTGTTCATAGTAAAAGGATAGCGCAAGCCGCGATCTATCGTAATAGATCGCGGAGATTTTGACTTGCGTTAAATTGAATATGCGCTCTTAAGATACTGTTATATTTTATATTACAGTATCTTAACGCATCCGGTATCAGCGTTCGGACTATCATTTTTCTTTTTGTCATTGCGTACTAAGACTCCTGTAGAACCGCCATCCTGTTACAAATGACCCACAAAATTTCGCGTCATTTGTAACAGGATGGCGGTTCTACAGGAGTCTTAGTACGCAATGACAAAAAGAAAAATGATGGTCCGAACGCTGATACCGGATGCGTTAAGGCCACAGTATTACAATATTATTTCCTACAGTAAGGAATCGCCTTTGATGTCGCGCGATGCCGCCGCCAGCGTAGGTACTTACGCTGCCACACGAAAATACGCTAGGGTTGTAACAAATTTGAAATAAAACAATTGTGATTATTAATATTATGATGAAATCATTTATTCATATGTACATTCAAAATAATTGCGATTATTAAATCTGATGTAATTATTTGTTCATAAATATTCTTATATATAAAATTCTCGTGTCACAATGTTAGTCTGCATACTCCTCCGAAACGGGTGGACCGATTCTCATGAAATTTTCTGTGCATATCGGGTAAGTCTGAGAATCGGCCAACATCTATTTTTCATATGTACCACGGGCGAAGCCGGGGCGGACCGCTAGTATAATTATAGATATTGCACTGCTAAATATTATTTACGTGGACACTTTATCTTTGGATGTTCTTAATTGTATATTATAATTTATAACATTTAACTAAGTAATGCATTCGCATTGGGATGTACAATCTGATTAGAAAATAATGAGGACAACATAATATACATACATAGCTTTGATTTTAATTCAACAGATACAATTAGGTAATACAATCTTTCTGAAATATTGTTTCCTTCTGGGATTTCAATGTAGATTTACATCCGTAAACGGAACAGTTTGTGCGCGCCATAATAGAATATGTAAGTACCTATGTATAATAAAATTATTACACAAAAAATATGACTGCGTCGTCCTTTCGCGTTAGGTAAAGCAAACTAAGCGTGTTTGCTTTACGCGGCCCGCGTCGCCCGACCCCCGCAAGTTCCCCTCCGTTTCTCTGCACAAGTACATTCGTCGCACTACTGTAGGAAATATGGTAATACTGTGGTTAAGGCTTTTACATGCGCTAATAACCTTGACCATACTTGACGGATCTCAAACCTCTCCCGCTGCACCTTCTTTTTTCCTCGCATTTTGTATTTAACCCATTGACCACCGAGCGGCCCGATCGGGCCGAGACACAATAGATTTTCTATTGTCCGTTGATCCGATGTTGATCCGAGGACTGACGGATTAAAAAGATACTAATCAGTGAAACAAAATATCCTCGTCAGGGACTGTTGTGTAACTGATAATTTACTAAACATAAAATTTTCAGAGCTCTAAGTCAGCAGGTTACGAAGTTTATAGAGTATTTGCGGAAAAATCGATGACCACGGCACATTTTTTTTCTAGAAATCTATTAACTTTGGAAAAAAGTCCTCGCGAGCAATTAAAGATCAAAGACCATCCTATTTTATATATTTTTTTCAGTATTGTGCTTTATGTTGTACCAGACTTTATAGAGGTTGAACATAGTCGAAATTGCCGGGTAGCGCCTTAAGATACTGTAATTTAAAATATAACAGTATCTTAAGGTTGATGTTCCGACCGTCCCTCCATACATTTTTGATTACCTCTAAACACTTAACACAGACACTATTTCTTTAAAACTAATCATTTTATCACTTCTCTATAATGAAATGTGTGCGCGTTCGACCTTTTTAATCAATAATTTACAATATTTACTTAGAAAAACAACAGTAAAATACCGGAAAAATTTGACACTTCTACAGTAGTGTGCGTGACTTTTGCCAAGCGAAACACGACATAAAGCACGACATCTAGCGCATAGACTATATACTTATTACAGATCTAGCGCGTCAATGTCTAAACGAAAGGCGATGTTTAGACATTGACGCGCTAGATGTCGTGCATTCGCGTTCGTTATCTTATGCATAATGAGCATAATTCTAATAAATCAAAGTTCTGTGTAAAAATTGAGTAATTTCATTTCCAATCGTTCAAAGAAAATAACAATAAAATAAAATAAAACTAATGACCTTAGAAACTATGTTTTTTTTTATTTATTACTCATTATTGTTCGTCCGTCGTAGGTCTGTAAACTGTATTGTACACTGAAGGTAAATGGTACTGTAGGTACTTTAGTTCGGCGTCGTCGCTCGTCGGCTTGATATAAAATTACATTCTTGATTTCATTGACACGCGCTATGATTTGCGCGCGGAATTTCTTGTGTTGTGAATTTATTTTTGTATGCTATGCATTTTAATTGATTCAAATTGCAATGTTTCTCTAGTATGCATTTGAGACTATATTGTAAATTGTAATAATTGATCGTGGGTATAGTAATTAATTATTCTAATAACGCAATTAGTAATATATGTATTTTCGGTGGGATTCAAAACAAAAAATTGGCCCGTGATTTTTATGAAATTTCACCACATTGCAAATCACATCAATCATAGTTCATACACATGTATGACGAAAGTGATTAGTATTGTGGCTAACATTGACTCATCAGTTCATCACTGAAACCAGTGATAAATCAGTACCTATATCATATTGTGTTTGAATATTTTTAAACAATGATATAAGTATACAATTATTATAAATCGGTAAACTATCAAAGTAATCACAAACTTGCAAACATTGGTAAAATGTCCAGTAGTTTATGAGCCTATTCATTACAATCAAACAAACAAACAAAGTTTTCCTCTTTATAATATTAGTGTAGACAAACACTATGAATACGATCACGAATGCAAATTCGGGGATTTTCTAATTATTGCTAAATAATAATTGAATTCGTTTTGAAATACTCTATAATTTTTAGTGTATAAATAGACATTTATAATGTGGTGCTCATAGAAATCTAAATAACAAGACACTAGAAGTCGTAAGCGTGCGTGACCTTGTCGCCACTCAGGTGATTTGTACATCACCAGTGCATTCGTCACTGTTCAGTTGCTCTGGAGACGTATGAGTGTATACATGGTGTGTTTCAGCAATTCCCATTGCGGAAATTCTTCCACAAGTTGTAATTATACTTATAAAGGAATAATATTTCATCGGAAAATATTTTTTTTTAGAAATAATGCTGTTTTTCCTTAAAATTATAGAATATTTACAAGTATTACGAGTGTCACCATAGTAATCGAAATAACAATGAATGACACAGTCGACCATTCTTATTATCACGTTTGTTCGTATTGGAGCAAAAAGTCTCATATACTTAGGGATGTTATTCTAAAATAAACCGTAAATTCGTGCGTTAGGATACATATTCAAAAGCTTAATTTAATAGATAAGTTAGTTTTCACTAAAATCAAGCTGTCCAATAAAAGGCATAGTTTACTTGTGTGTACTGTTTAGCTTTCGGTTTGAATGTGTTGATTTTGGCGACAGCGGTTTTCATACGAATTATGACATTACAGCACTTCTATGTGTCTTGTTATTTAGATTTCTATGGTGGTGCTCATTTTTTTTGTACTGCTAACGCTATTGTAGGTACCTATTTTCGTTGTTTTATTTCAAGTGAACACGGCCATACAATTTTGTCACGAGCCGCCTATGATTGTAGGTACTTTTGTTAGGCTCCTTCGTCGTCCGCGTCGGCTCGAAAGTTCTTGTAGCTAGAGAGCTAGCGCAAAGCTACCTGTATGTATTTGACCAGACCTGGATTTTTGTGTGTTGATTCCCCTATACCTACTATACATGAGATGAGGAGTCACTAAGCCCAGAGTGGTGGACGGGGCGCGCGCTTAGGTAAGACAGGTGGAAATTTTTGGCGAACTTTGAAACCATTTGACCACGTCTGCCATTTTGATATTTGAAAATAGATTATTATTACTATCGGAAAATAACAATGGCAGACCATTATCACGCGGATAACATTCTGGCAGACACTTATGAAAGTGCTGAAAAAAATACAATTTTGAAAGTATTTGACCAGATCTGCCATTCATATATTTTATTTATTAGGGTCTTAAAAACTTATTTTCGAAACGGCAGACATTTTCATTGCGTACAGACTTCAGCAGACAACAAAACTTTACAGACTTCAGCAGTCAACAAGACTTAGCTTCTACATGGTCAGATGTATATATGTATTACGTTCCCTGACCTTACATCAATGATTTACTTTATTAATGTTTTTATGGTCATTTACATTTAATTTTGAAAACTATGGAATAAAATTTATAAATTTGATGATACAAAACTAAATATACATTTGTAAAGAATCTCAAATATAAAGTTGTGTTGCAAATAACAAATCATCATTTAAATATTTAGTTTATTTCTTTATTTAAGAAACAATTAACAATTACAAAACAACATAAAAAAACACGCATGCATTTATTGAAATGTTCATTCATCATCACTATCGTATGGCGTTGTGTGACTCGTCTTCATAATCCATTGAATCGGATTCTGTAAAAGTAAAACGTAAATTATATAATAAAAGAAATGAGTCATTATAAACTTACCTAGTAAGGCAATGCCTTTGATGTCGCACGATGCCGCCGCGCCGCCAGTGTAGGTACTTCTGCTGCTACATGAAAATATGCTAGGGTTGCAACAAATGGGAAATAAAACAATTGTGATTATTACTATTATGATGTAATCATTTATTCATATTATGTACATTCAAAACAATTGCTATTATTAAATCTGATGTAATTATTTTTTCATAAATATATAATTATTATTAATTACATAATATATTGCACTGTGAAATATTTACGTATCACTTTATTTTTGATGTTCTTAATTGTCTTTTATAAAATTTAAGTGACGCATTCGCATTGGGATCAACAATCCGATAAGAAAAGAATGGAGACAACATATACATAGCTTTGATTTCAATTCTACAGATACAAAATATACAATCTATCTAAAATGATACAACGGATGTTTCCTGCGTTTTCTCGTCAAAATACCGAAACAACGTAATTATTGTATAGTAGTTGGGCGTGAAAGTAAAAAAACAAATGAAAAGTGTTTTCCATATGATTATTTATTAAATTTACGCGATTAAGAATAATTTCAACGATACAATTTAGTAACCGAGAATTCAGAGGATTAAAGAAAATACCTGCCTGATCATTTTATCAAACTCTAAAAGAATTATGGTTATTTCGCATCACTCGGTTTATTAGTTTGGTAATAATTATTAAAGGTAGTTACAACCCTAGCCATTGAGTCGAACGGTAGGCAACACAATATCGACTTTGTGCGGGTACATATGGTACATTTCTTCTTGCTGTGAAGCGTAATTATTATTATTAAGATTTTTTAGGCTATTTTGAATCAGCTGTTCTAATTTAATTCTAGAAATTTATTAAAACGTGATTTTTTTAAAAGTATATTATGAGTTTATAAATACCTCAACCAATAGTTATTGTGTCCTATCCTCATTTCTTTATATCTTGGTAGTTAACTAAAGTGTTAAATTTACATAACCTCAACAACAACATTTACACTGCCACTGCACTAAAACTAAACTAACTAGCTCTCTAGCTATAAGAACCATCCTCGTACTTCAAGGGATATAATAAAAAAAGAATTATCGAAATCGGTTCAGCCGTTCTCGAGTTATGCGCTTACCAACACATTTTGCGATTCATTTTGCACGCCTCATAAGCGAAGCGTTGAGGTGGGTACTACTGTCACTTCGCGCAAAACATCTGATTTTTCAAACTTAAAATGTCTTTATGTATCATACATTGCACTTGTAAGATAATACATGTACACACACATATTAAGAAAAAACACTATTTTTAACGTTCATGATATTTTTGATGTCATTTTTGTTATTTAAACTAGTTAAAAAACAGTTTAAAAAAGTTCTGTCTTGGACGTCCGTGTGTCTGTATGTGCGGATCCTTTTTCTTGTTAACACGATAGCGACCGAAATACTTTACTAATCGAGTCTTTTTTTTTCTCTTACGCTTGAGTATGCTCAGGAATAGAACCCTTTCATTTTTCAGGGTCTGATTCGATGTGGTTTAATTGTTATTAAATAAACAAAAATAATAATTAATAAATATTTATTAAAAAAAAATTATGAGGCGTGCACTTTTGGATTTTCCAAATTATTTATATATAAGACTAGCGGTCCGCCCCGGCTTCGCCCGTGGTACATGTTTACGTTTTCTCTACATAAGAACCATCCTCGTACTTCAAGGAATATAATAAAAAAAGAATTATCGAAATCGGTTCAGCCGTTCTCGAGTTATGCGCTTACCAACACATTTTGCGATTCATTTATATATATATATACTAGCGGTCCGCCCCGGCTTCGCCCGTGGTACATAATATTTACGTTTTCTCTACATAAAAACCATCCTCGTACTTCAAGGAATATAATAAAAAAAGAATGATCGAAATCGGTTCAGCCGTTCTCGAGTTATGCGCTTACCAACACATTTTGCGATTCATTTTTATATATAAGATAGAGGTCAGTGACCGTCAGTGACAAACACTATGGATACCTACGCTCGCGAATGCAAATTCGGTGATTTACTAATTATTGATACCTAGTCATTGAATTCGTTTTGAAATAGCCTGTACTTTGTAATTTTTAGTGTTATAGACATTTATAAAATGTGGTGCTCATTTTTTTGTAATAAATCATCCCGAACGCTATTGTATTTTCGTTGTTTTATTTCAAGTGAACACCTATACAATTTTGTCACGAGCCGCCTCTGGCCTCTGGGTGAAATAAACAAGTCAAATGATTTTTGTTCTAATTGTATTTTGGTAGTAGTTTGTTTAGAATTTACATTACCATTGTTTAATTTTTATTTTGTATTTGCAGTAAAATAAAAAGATGAAAAACTTCATTAGGTATATTGTACGACACCTCACTCTGAATCGCGCTAGCGAAATTTTTTCTTTACAGAGCACATATACAACTTTCGGACAATCTTCATTGAGGCCGGCCGGCAAATCGAGTATGTCGAGAAACTTCACTTATTCGATGGAGGTATTCTACCTTCCTTCCTCCACAGTTGTGGGACCCCGACGTGCATTGAACACGCAGCTTTCTGATACTAGTAGCTAAAATCAAAACCACAGATATGTCTGTGATCAAAACCATAATAATATTTTTACCTATTATTTTACTAAAAGTCGAGTGCATCGAAATCGTAAATATGTTTTTCACCTTCCTGGTTTTTTTTCCATAGTAAATAGTGTTTTTGATTTGTTGTTGTATGAATAATTATTCTTACTTGTTGGTTATGAAATGTATTTTGAAATAATTTACTTTTACAAATCATTAGTGATATTAGTTTTGAGTGAAAATGCTTGGATCAGCATAATATCATATTTGCTACTTCAAATACATGTTTTGATAAAAAAAAAACAATAGTGTAATGTAGGTAATAAAATAAAACTGCGTTTTATTGTAGGTAATCAATTTTGACATTATTTATTTCCCAAAATTACAATAAAATAGTTTACGCCAACAAATATAACTTTTATTTTTATAACAATCCTACTTCCTACTAATGCGAAAGTTCATACATGTTTCAAAAGAAAAACTTTTACTTTTACTATTATTTCAATTTATCCGGTTTAATTAAGACTTAATATTGATACATATGATCATTATAAATACAAATAGGAATTAACAATATAACGAATACGTGGCACAACTAAAATTTTACCGATACCACCCGTGGTCATTCTCCTTTGTGGGTCATTTGTAACAGGATGGCGGTTCTACAGCGAAAAAAGAAAAATGATGGTCAGAACGCTGATACCGGATACCTTAAGATACTGTAATATAAAATATTACTAGATTAGATAAAATATTATAGGTAGTATCTTCACCGTGTGTGACGCGCTTTACATTCACGCCATCTAGAGTTAAATCTTTATCATTTTTGTATACGTCTGTGTGTGTAAACGACCCTGTATGCAATGACAGATGTTAAAACGCATAATTTTACCGAATTGGGTGGATTTTAAGGCAATGATATAACATATTTCAATAAAATATAATATTCAGTAACCGCCATGACTATTCCTAGGTTTGATGACTATTCCAATTACGCAAAAACTCAAATAAACTAGAAATGTAGAATTCAGCGCCATCTAGCGGGATATTGGCTGGGAACAGATCGTTGCAATCACCTTAAGATAAAAAAGTTTGGAAAATCCAAAAGTGCACGCCTCATAATTTTTTTTAATAATTATTTATTAATTATTATTTTTGTTTATTTAATAACAATTAAACCACATCGAATCAGACCCTGAAAATGAAAGGGTTCTATTCCTGAGCATACTCAAGCGTAAGAGAAAAAAAAAGACTCGATTAGTAAAGTATTTCGGTCGCTATCGTGTTAACAAGAAAATCCTCCGCACATACAGACACACGGACGTCCAAGTCAGAACTTTTTTAAACTGTTTTTTAACTAGTTTAAATAACAAAAACGACATCAAAAATATCATGAATGTTAAAAATAGTGTTTTTTCTTAATATATGTGTGTATGTATTATCTTACAAGTGCAATGTATGATACATAAAGATATTTTAAGTTTGAAAAATCAGATGTTTTGCGCGAAGTGACAGTAGTACCCACCTCAACGCTTCGCTTATGAGGCGTGCAATATTATAGTATCTTCACCGTGTGTGACGCGCTTTATACATTGCTTCTACACCCGTCGTAAGTAAAAGAAAGCTCACACTACAAACAACACATATTAATTCATTACCTTCATCAGTTCCAAGTAACATTCACGCCTTATCATTCCTTTGTACAGAATGATCCTAAAATGAACGTATGTTTCATCTCAAGATCTCTCAAAGGTATTGAGAAATGCTATAACAGAAGTGTTTAAAAGTTACGTTGTCGGGTTATTGAACTCCAAATTAGAATAGGATTGTAAAAACGGGTGTAATGTCAATAGTTTTAATCCTGTTAATTCTTTCATGTTTTATTTTGTTGAATGGAATGTTTGTTGTTGAAAGGTATGCAGAAAGTATGCCTGAATGAAATAGAGCTGTTTTCGTATATTATTGGGTCGAATAGATCGCTGCATACCTTTGACTAAAAAGCTTTGTACAATGTACATTCATATTACCATCCTTTGTATTTTATTTGTAGCGCTCATTACTCATAATGTATATGACCTTTTTTCCTGACTTTTTTAGGGTAATTTAACCGATATTGACAATTCTATATTCTGTATTATTATTTTTATACCGATATATTGCAAAAAAAATATCAGCAATTATTTTTTATCAGCAAATATTATAATAAACAATTCGCGTATGTGTACCTGTGTAAAGTATTCTCCAGACTTCGTTTAAAACTAGATAGAATTCCACCTGGTATAAGAATTACCCATTACTCAATGGAATTACCGCAGTTTTATTGCACTTCACATGCACGTTATAGCAGACGAGCAAAATAGAGTAATTTGTAGATTCACCGATAGCATTGAGTATTGGCTAACATAAAACATGCATCAAGAGGGTAATCATGGGATGAGAGCCAAAGGAAATATTATAATTGTAGACTATCCTTAGTTTATAAATGACTAGCTGTGCCCCGCGGTTTTACCCGCATTACTCCGCTCCTGTTAGTTAGCGTGATGATATATTATAATAGCTAATATATATATAGACTTCCTCGATAAATGGGCTATCTAACACCGACATAATTTTTCAGGACCAGTATAGAAGTAGTTTTTGAGATTAGCGCGTTCAAACAAACAAACACTTCAGCTTTTTATTATTAAAAATAGTATAGATATTGGAGACTTTCAAAGGTATGAATGGTATGAGGAAGGCAAATGATTCATTTAGTTTGATGTTATCACGTATGTTACATATAGACAAGAATTAGTAGTATTTTTTTTTAATTGCAATCAGAACTAATTAAAGCTTGTATCACAGGCACGGTTAGAATCTAGGCACTTGATATTATAACTAAAAATACGTAGTAGATATATTATTATGATTCATTTTAATTTTTAATGGAAGGAAAATAGAATGTTCGTCGCAAATTATAAAACAATTATTTTTGTAATTAGTTGGTAATGGGGATTCATTTGATAGTCTTTAAAAAAAATTACTGCGTAAAGTAATTAACAAATCAGTGTCAATGACATTTTCAAATTAAAAATATCGATATAACTAATATCGGCTAATATAATTTAAATATACACGAAACAGCATAAGGTATATTTATTTTAGTTTAATAATATTATAATTAATGTCTTTAATATATAATTCTACGGAAATAAACAAAGCAAATAAGGTTCAACAGAATAAAATATTTGGAATAGATTCTCAGACCGATAACTTTCTATGCTTGAGGCAGTTTTGTATCATCGGCCCAAACTGGGAGCGATAGTTGATTTTAATATTTATTGATAATTTTAACATAATTATCATTTAAATATTAACTGTCACACGAAACATATTGAATCAAGACACTAAATAACGTTGATTATACTGAATTTTAATAATTATTAATTATTATATTACCTAACTAACTTTCCGGCCGCGGCTTCGCTCGCTTTATCTAAAACCTAATAAATTATACACGAAAACCTTCATCGAATATCACTCTATCTATTAAAAACAATCGCATCAAAATCCGTTGCCTAGTTTTAATCCTAGTTTTAAGTTTCTGAACGATATACAAAACGTAAAATAAAAAAAATCAACAATACCTTAATGTATTAATGTACATTTTATTTTACCAAGTATACGTAATAATAAAAGTTTCCATTTGAAACTAAACCTGAATAATATACGATTATAATTTACTTTTTGAATAGTTATTGTTATTTGCATGTAGCCTGTAGGTAATAGGCTGTAATACTAGACATTATTTTTCAAAATGCAACATGCAATTCCATAAACAACAGGATTTTCCCTAAGAAGACAAGAAATATTACAAAATCCCTGCTAGAGTCCGATAAATGCGGCCTTATTTATTAAACACTTATTATTATTAAGCAAATAAGGAAAAGAAAAGATAATTTTATTCATGAGCTCGTAATTATTCTGAACCAGACCGCTGTAGCCACGCCCAATTACCGTCGCTTACCAATTTTCACGGATTACCATTTTATTTAAAGTAAATATTTATTTTACTCAATTTCTCTTAATATGGTGTATGTGGCATATGTAATTATGTTGGCGAAGATGCACAAATACATGCTTTTGTATCTGTGGAAATTGTTTGTAGAAAAGAAACACGTGTAATGAAAGCTATTTAAATATCATTGAGGTATTATTTCTACGTATAGAGAGGACAGTGGACACTGGACACCACGAACAAAATCTGTGCGAAAATCGCGCGCGGCGGTGCGGTGCAGGGCGCGCGTGGGGCGGCTAGTTAGTCCTAGATATAAGCGATGTTTGAGACGCTTGGCTCTAAATCGTGTTACAAATAGTGTAGTAGCGATGCCCTCTCTAGTACGTAGTACCTACATAGTAACTCAATGTTAAATATAGAGACATTTCTATAACTAAACCATACAGAACAATTGTGAAACAGCTGGCGAATTCCTGGAAATCTCTTACTTATAAAAGGACCTATTTATATATCTGCTACATTTACAAAAACTATGAAATAAGGTAACAATAGAGTCTTTTAGTTTATAAATAAATCGAAAGAGTTATCAGTTTATTTTTCTACAAGTATTTATCCTATAAACAACAAGCTACTTGAGGTAAAGGTTGTTAGGGTAAAATAAGAGGATAGAAAATATACTAAAAAATAACGCCATGGCGAAGAAAAGTTTTTTTGTCAACCCCAAGCAAGATTATCGACGTAAATAGTTTGAAAGTAAAATGTCTGTAATACAGACTTCGCTTCCTTTCTTTTACCACATTATCATACTGCCTATATAATGCTCATCTTTTGAAAGTTTTTCGTAATATTCACAATGCATGAAATAATTTGGGGTTCTCTTTTTCTTAAATATATAAATAACTAGCTTTCCGCCCTCGGCTTTACGCGCGTAATCAAAACTCTTTGTACCAAAGATATAGGCAGACAACAGACAGACAGGCAGACACAGTTACTTTCGTTTACATAATATTAGTAAATGAAATAATGATTATTTTATTCAAATAGTTTGGGTATTTCATTCAGTCGTGCTTTATGGTAACCTTAATTAGTTCTTATACATAATAAGAATTTTATTAATTCGTATAGAAACACATTTTAACTTAAATAGTATTGATTTAATATATAAATATATATAACGTAGCACGTAGCAACGAAGATAGTCTGTTTGATTTAATTCAGGTTCTACAATATTCATTATTGACTATTAATTATGATATAAAAAAGCTTCGCCAACAGGTCGATTTATTGATACCTCAACAGTTTATACTTTGAAAGCTTGGTTTTATGAACGTCTTTTATAAAATGAAGATAAAAGCAGCTAATTTCATATCACTCATCTTTTTTATAGAAATCTTTATAATTATAAAGATTAGGAAAGTACTCCTGATATACAAAACCAACCTAACTCGTAAATATCTCAATTTCTCCTGTCGGCGAGTTTCAGATAAAGTTTAAGTATAGTCTGTCCACTATAAGAATTGCTTTTTGACAGCTCGACGGGTGATACCAGAAGTGATGTTCAAAAGATTATCGATTGTGATACCATTTCAATTATAAATTCAAAATATTATCATAAATCGAATCAGGTACGTAAATAATAATTACAACGTAAACGTACTAATAAGATATGTAATAATAAGACCACATATCTATGCATTGTATGTTAAAACTAAACTAAACTAATATTTTATTATTTATTGGTTTCTATCTTACAATTTGGTTGTCTTTACGTTTAAATTATATAACATCATAGAAGAATTTTTCTGTATCGGATATATTTTACAGAGTATTTCTATCGATTATTTTAATCTATCGACCCATCATTGAATAATTCTGTGTAGGCATCACTAAGTGGGCGGGACCTGTCCATGAAGTACGATAATTATTTGTATGACATTTTAACATAGACAATACAATCCTACATAGGCGTGAAGCTGTCAAAAAGCAAATAATATAATGGACAGAGTATAGTGGCTTCTTCAAGATTATTTTAATTACTGGCAATATTGAGATTACGGCCGACTGGAGATAAACGGTTAGCCGACTTGTGTTTAATTAAAATTGCCTTTTAATTATCAGATGGAAGTCATGTTTGATAAAGATATAATTTCAACCCATTTTTTAAATTTTTAAGTGGGTTTAAACGTGTTTACGTAATTATGACTGACACGTAACATTAAAAAAAACGTACCTTAATGTGAATCTTGAATACAATTAAATTTTTGGTATAAATAGGCCGTTATTATGTTTATTTTGTAAATGGGTTACCTAAATATAAGTGTTCAAAATTTAATAAAGCTAAAGCTTCTGGGGCAGTAACTATAAAACAGGATCATCTACTTTCTTGGTAGGTTAGTACGCTATTTTTACGGGTCTTGGTCCCAGGTAAGTCATAATTAGTCTCGGTCTGATAGTCTGCAACCCGCAGGAGGCTGGCCGTGTAATTTTCCTAAATTATCAATACAACAAGCATTAAATGTTCCAGAATTTCCCCCAATTCTTCAGATTACAATATAATATAAGCTTTAATGAATGTCATAAAGAATTCTCCAAAAGAAATTCTTGATAAAAATACAAAAAAGAATGATAAACTTTGTGTATAACAGGACTGGATATCATATTTATTCAATAAAAATAAGCGAAAATATAACAAGAAATACGCCCCAATCCAAACAAACTTGTAATTTTCATTCCCTTTATTTCCGTATAATCCGATAATGTGGACATCCTTTCACCACCGAATTCACATGCCATTACCTCTGGGCATATCGTTACCTAAACCGTGAGGAACCCTTATTATTTTCAATTACGGAGTCGGGTTGTTTTCTGACAACCAACCAGCTGTGTTATTAAAGGTCATCGTGATTCAATTTGGAGTAAGTGTAAGTGTTTATTTTCACCAAAAATTATGTTCAAATTGAAACATTTTTTGTTCATGTCTGCGAAGTTTTGGAGTAATAAATTTTATTTTTTCATTCCTTCGTGTTAGTTACTAAGTTCCTTATTCCTAAGTTCCTTGTTGACTGTAATTTTGTTTCACGATAAGAAATGTAAGGGAAAGATATTTCGATGAATATTGTTTTGTTGTATTCAGGTAGGGGAAACTTTTTCCTGTTAGATATAACTTGGCAATATTTTATTTAATTTCCACTACTATCGTACGCTTTTGAACGTATGCTATTGAGAAATACTTATTCTTATATCATAATGTATAGAAGCTGAAGAGTTTTTTTATTTGATTCAACGAGCCAATCTCAGGACCATTGTCCTGTTTCGTTTTCAAAAATTATTGAGTTCGATGTATGATATAATATGTATGATATAATATCATATATATAATAATATAATATATATAATAATATATATATATAATAATAATATAATATATATAATAATATATAAGTATATATAATAATAATATAATATATATAATATATAATATACTAGCGGTCCGCCCCGGCTTCGCCCGTGGTACATATTTACGTTTTCTCTACATAAAAACCATCCTCGTACTTCAAGGAATATAATAAAAAAAGAATTATCGAAATCGGTTCAGCCGTTCTCGAGTTATGCGCTTACCAACACATTTTGCGATTCATTTTTATATATAAGATATATATAATAAGTATGATATAATATTAATATTATTTTTCCTTTGTAGCATCTCGTTAGCACATTAAGTGAGGAAATTGAAGCAATAAAAAATGTTTCAATTTAATATTCCTTTCATAAAGAGCTAGTTAAATACATAACTAGACTAACTAGAGCAATAAGACCGCCATTTGTTTTAATTTATAATTAGATTAAGTTCCCAGTTAAGTTATTTCAGATCAATAAAGTATGAATAAATACATAAATAACTCTGATATTGGTACACAAGAAATTCCATTCCTGCATAGTCCGATTGCCAATATATACTTCTAACAATCAAATGTGCAGCTCCGTAGTACGAACAGCATTCTGGTTTCTTGCTCTTAACCCAGAAACCAGAGAGAAGCATGTTTGTTTGCGTCGAGAGAGACATCTCACGTCTTGTGCAAGTTCTATCGAATCTGTGATTTAGAACGGCCGTAAAAACATTCGTGTAGTATCATTGTTATATGATTCTAGAAGTTATTTGAACATGTATCTATATACAAGGGATCGATGCACTAAATGAGGTAAATAATTTTGCAAATAGACTATGTTGTGAGATTTCAGTGTTAGTTTCACTGTTTCCTTTAAATATATAAGTAGGAAAAAGTCACATACACAATGAAACTTAAACCAATATTCAAAAGAAAAATATTCTATTACTGATAATGAGAGTCAAAAGATTTCTCATAAGAGATAATATTTTAATACCCAATAGAGGAATTTATAATAACGGCATCCAGTAATTAATCTACATCTATAGAAATTTAATTACGAGCATTACTGGAATATTGGACAAAATATAATATTTCATCAAATTTTAGTCTAATCTAGAAGTAATATAATTTTTATAAAAAGAAATCTATACTGTAAAATATTATAAAGCTGAAGAGTTTGTTTGTTTGTTTGAACGCATTAAACTCAGGAAATTCTTGCGGTGTTAGATAGCCCATTTATCAAGGAAGGCTATATATCATCAAGCTAAGACCAACAGGAGCCGAGTTCCACGCGGGTGAAACTGCGGGGCGCAGCTATTATATGTATTACAATCGAACAATCTTGAACAAAACCTTCTTTGGTTCTATAAAAAGTTAATGAATAATATTCACTTAAAATAATCCCTATCCGTACTTCATTACAGTAACTAGGCATTATATTTATAACGTTCATCATACAATTAGGTCCTGAAGCTTTTGTGATTTTAATCAACTTAAAAAGTTAAATAACCTTCGTCCTATCAAAACAGGTAAGTATATATGAGTTTATATTTTAGCATGAGGCTATGAAAAGAAAATTGTGTTTTTAAAGCACTTCTTATACAAACTTATTAAATAACATTTTTTCTACAAAAACTGGCGTAAATAGGAAGAATAATATTACAGCATTTTGCTTAATTATTAATAGTTGGTACCAAATATGTACAAGAGGATCCACACAAAAACAAAAAGTATATCCGGCTTTCTACTCAGCTAAGGAGAAAAGCTTCCAAATACGCTTCACGTGTTTATTACTTACAATATTACTTTACTTGTTAATAAATTATATTGTCATTTTCATGTATTATTTACCTATTTTTAGACAATTTTTACCTGCTACCTATGTTAAAACTGAGATATTTCGTCCGCACTAGGTCTAAGGCGAGGAATGTCAGCCACGCTCCACATCTCTTGAGACGCATACCCACCTGTCAATATAATTAAAATGGTATTTCACGATGAAAGGGCTCGTTAACTGACGGACGCAGCTCATTATCTCTATATACTTATCATAACGAGTAGTTTTAAACTTACGAAGGATAGTATAGCACATTATTTTGGTATACCTTTTTTTGGATCCCACATTTTTGTCCGAGATAATTTCATGCATGCAAATGCAATTAACTTTAATTGATTATGCGTTGAAAACGTTTATAATTTTACGCTTTACGCGTGTAAAACGAGCATTTTTAAACGTTTGACGCGCTTTTCTTTACAACTATAATAACATGAGTCTATAATAAACTTGTCTTAATATTGCGATCTATTGACATATAATGATAATATGAATCAGGTTCCATAAACAGTAATACAGTAATATGTATGCAACACGTCATTTATTAATAACTAGCTGTGCCCCGCGGTTTTACCCGCATTGCCTCGCTCTTATTTAGCGTGATGATATATAGCGTAATAGCCTTCGTCGATATCTAAAAGCGAAAGAATTTTTAAATCGGACCAGTAGTTCCTGAGATTAGCGCGCAAAAAACAAACAAACAATCTCTTCAGCCTTATAATATTATAGTATAGATGAAAACACACACACAGCGAAAATAAATTGAATAAACATAAAGTGAGTAATTTATGCAGTTCTAGTAATACTTTCACTGTGACCCTTTGGTTATAGAGCCATAAATTTGGGTTGTTTCAAGGTTTACGCTGATCATTAGTTAAAGATGTATTGATAACGGTGTCAAGCAGCACTTTTATACGAATCGAAGGTGATATGTTTTGTCGCAACTCTGAATTATATGGATTTTGATAAAAACATTTATTTCTGTGCGTTTAGCACGCTAATTATATTATTTGTTAGATAATGCCTGTTTATGACACGCTTTTTTATTAGCTTCATCTGTATGTTTGTATTGTCCAGCTCCTTTATATTGGATTTTGGACACAAATTTAAAATGATATCATCATCAAGATTTTATCATATTAAAGCGTGTTTTATTAAAGGATATTTATTATTTTTATCTTCTAACGGTGCATTTGCATCAAACGAGCGAATGCTTATTATAACCCGACTATGTCAAATTATTTTAGTGTAAACAGGCGATAAGCATTCTTTTGTTGTTCTTAGTGCGTTTGAAAAGATTATAATATGATTCTAATACCTACTGAACAACACTGAATACGAGTTTTCGATTACCTACACTAAAAGATTACGAAAGAATGCTTTTGCTCTATGCTTTTGCTCTATGCTTTTGCTCTAGCTCTATGTTCGTATGATGTAAATGCACCGTAATAATAACATACATATTGCTAATTTATTACTAGCTAATTTTCTATTCCAAAAGCATTCTAGCATAGAAAGCTTTTATAGAAACGCCGTCTATTTCACGCTTAAATAAACCCGAATAATAATTTTCGCGAGCAAAGTCGTGGAAGCGTAGCTAGCTTATACAGTAACCACGAATATAATTAATTGCTAAATACAAAACAAACATTACGTTTTACGTGAAATAATTAAGCATTGTGTATTTAAGAAGCTATAATGGGATATAACATATTTTCTGTGTAAACTTAATTTCAAACACATATACATTACGTTATTTTAAAATCTTTTCTAACGACCGGTTACACGGTTAGTTGCATACACACGGTCGTTATTTAAACATTTATTATGCATTAATTGTAATTTATTCTTCCTAATAGAGCTATCATACACATTCTATTAAAATTAAACAAACTCCGTGGCATGTTATTTGTATGCAGTTTATTTTGGAAAGCATCATGAACACGCATTCCAAAAGATTTGTTTACATTACGTTCGTCATGAATATTTATAACATAAGTCAAAACATGACAATGTAAAATAATACACACTTTAATTTAATAATTTGGATGGATTATAAATTCACTGTTCACGAACATATTCTTATTATTTATCGAAATAACTGTGTCATATAAATCGTAGAAATCATAGAAAGGAGACAATTTTTTTTGTTTGGAGAATAGGCCCACCTCAATTTCTTAGCGTATATTAATGAAATGTGTATTAATTTGTTCCTTGAAGTCCCCAGATTAAAGTGGTGACATTACTTTTACATGATTTAACCGGAATCTTTAGAAATACGTGTGCAAACATTCACCTCATTACTACATAAAAACTAACTGATAATAAGCAATTTGTCTTGTGTGACCCATCCGAATCATTGGGTACAATATATTTAAATAAATGAATAAATAAATATTAGAAAACATCATATACATTGTCACGATTCCAAGCTCGGAAATCGGACACAACGAAGGTACCTACCGCAAACACAGAGACCCGATTTGGTTATAAATAGTATAGAAAATAGATATAAGTGGGTGTACCTCAAGTTTCTGGACCTTGATGCGATTTTAGCGATTGGAAAAACTGATTCAATAAGAAATTATTAGTTAAGTAGGTAGGTATTTAGGTACGTGATATTTTATGACTAGGAGTAGGTACATAATATTAGGATAGGTATCCATTTGCACAGCTATTCTATTATTCATGTTCAATTGTAATAATAAACGCTCTTAAGTTGTAGCAATTTCATTTTAAAATAGGTAAAAAAAACATTGTTTACATTGCAAACATTGACGCAGGGGGCTACGACAGGAGGAATCTGACATATTCCATCAAAATTCAAAGCAGCCAATAGATATAACGTTTCGTTACACGGATTTTTTTAACTGAGTAGAAAAAAATTGTTTTATTTGATAAATGACAGGATTTAAAATTGCTATCAATCATATTCTTCCATATAAATAAGAATAAAAACAGTTTCTAAAGTGGTTTATTGAAGGCATTTTTTTTTTGCTTTTTGGTTTTATTTTCATTCTATCGATAAAAACGTTTCGTTCCAGTTTTTTTTTAATGTTGGCCATTGTTCTTGGTTTGTAGACAGCACTACAGCAGGGATGCTATCAAAATAAGGCTTTTTAATTCGATTTCATGATTCCGGTTTCGTTTGTAAAACAACGAAGCTTCAAAATTCATAATATAATTTTATATTTTTACACGTTTTTTTTTTTATTACTATACGTTACCGAGTCTTGGTGGGCCCACAAAAAATAGTCTCCTTTTATAGTTTAAGTCAATAATAAGGTATTAATTTTTAATTTAAGTAACAAAAATACCAAGTTTACATGTTTTTAAATCTAATAACTACTAGTAATTCATATCACAGGTTAGATATATTACGTTTTTAAACTATGTACCTAGTTGAATGAATAAATTCTTATTAAAGTAGATACCTATCTACCATAATATAAATTTTATGATCATTTTAATCCCAGTGTTCATTATTACAATGAGTAATAATGAAGGAAAAGATTAAATGTAATTAAATTGCTGGATTATTTCCGCAGTCCCAAAGAAATACGTATTTCAATTGACCTTTGAGATATGAAATTCCGATTGCAGAAATTTCGTCTTGTACGAATGTTCAGTGGATAAAACTTTCTGAAAGAAGTAAGGTTGTCAGAAGTTTATATCTGTCATTTACACCCAGGATTTGGGGAAGTTTTAGTCAACAAGCGGCTTAAAGGGTCCCTTATAAGTTATGCGTAGATATTATACGTAGAAGCTTATATAATTTACAAAGGAAAGGGTATGTAACATTTAATGTAACAGCTGCTCATAATGAACACGCTATTTTTAAGAAATGTTTTTTTTTAACATAGATTCATATCATCATTCATGGTTGAATGTAGGTGTGTGTGTGTGTTTGGTGAAGGACGAAGATTTAGGTACTAACTGAAGATACCAAATTAAATCAAATTTTGTTAATGTCAACTGATAGAGCTCTTGTAGTTCATCCAAGCACCGAATTTTATTGCAGTTGCACAATATCTGGATTAGATACTAAACTATCTATTCGACTCGGCTCCGTCTGAGAAGACATTTATAGTAAGTTTATAAATATTTAAATTATTATTCTTGTAATCCAAGCCGTGACAAATCCAACAAAATAAAAACAATTAATTCTGTTGACCCGTTCCTGATTTGAAGCAATGTACCTATTTCAGGAAATAAAAATATAATTCTGTGACATTTCACAATTAACATGGAATTCACAGATGCTATCAACAAGGACAAAGTTACGCGAGCTAAAGTAATGAAACTATAAAACTTACATGAAACGGTCCTACAGCCACATATAGCCATGAACCACGAGCCATGACAAATGGCAGTGTCAAAGGGAATACGGAATATCATCAGTTCATCAACATAATATACTTAGAGCTTTAGATTGAGGTTATTATGCGTCGCATGTACGGCTCCACCCTCGTAGAAAATTGGCGCGAAGCAATGGCATTTTAATTCTTTGTTTTAGTTCCGGGTCCATTTTTGTAACAACTCTACTAACGATAAGGTTTTGACTATCGCTAAAATATTATAGTTTGATGATTATCCATACACTTATAAGAGTTCTTGTTTGAAAATGTTAGTAGTTGTTTAATCTATTTGTTTTTGGATAATTTATTAATTTGACAATATTGTTACAATTTACAATGTATTGATTTTTAAAGCGATAGAGTTATTTAATTAATAATTTATGTCTTACGTTTACGACTTAATATGACGTAAATTACGACTTAATTTACGTCATATTTTCAAACAACATGCAAATCTTCCAAATCTTGCGAATCCAGAGCCACCCCAATGCAAATTGATAAAAGCAGTGTTTACGAATCCTCACAATTTCACAGAATTTATGATTTACATAATAATAATAATAATAATAAACACTTTATTGCACACACATAACAAACAAAGAAAAGTAATACACTTAGAGTAATGAGATGCGGTACAATATAGGCGGCCTTATCGCTAAGAAGCGATATCTTCCAGGCAACCTTAGGATATAGGAAAAGTTTGAAGAAAAAACAGTTGGAAAGTAGAAGGAGCATAGCGGAGTATTATAAAACGTGCAAAAAAGTATTTAAGAATACAAGAATATATACATAAATACAAATATAATATTATATACAATATACATAATGGAAAGAGAAGAACAATATGAGAATAAGACATATTAGAAAGGATAAAATATCTAAATGTTACAAGTTGTGAAGGAAATGTTGTTTGACCAGAAACTTGAAGGAGCTGATAGTTTGAGCTTTCCTGATATTGATAGGGAGCGAGTTCCACAGCCTTACAGCTTGCACGGTAAAGGAAGCATCGTAGAAACGAGTTTTGTGAGCGGGCATGCGAAGCGTAAGGTTATCTATGGAGCGTAAATCGAGTTCATGAGAAGAACCCAAGAACACGAATCTATTTTTGAGGTAGGATGGGGATCTAGGATCAAAGAGGATAGTGTATAGGAGGGAAAGGATGTGAGTATTCCGGCGAAGTCGGATCGGCAGCCAGTTGAGTTTTGAGCGAAATTCTGATATATGATCATATTTGCGCAAGCCAAAGATGAATCTAATAGCAAAATTTTGAAGTCGATCTAATTTGTTAAGTAGCTCCTCATTAAGGTCTGGAAAGCATGCATCACCATAATCAAGGATAGAAAGCAACAAAGACTGCGCCAGCACAATCTTCGTAGGAACGGGTAAAAAGTTGCGCAGTCGACGTAAAGATGAAGTAACGCCAAAAACTTTACGACTTATTTCTTTGATGTGTTCGGTCCAAGATAGGGTTTGATCAATATGAATACCAAGGTTTTTAACCGAAGTACTATAAGGAACTGGAACTCCATCGATCAAAATATGAGCCAAATCCGAAAAAGAAATCTTTGATAGTAAATAAGAGCTGCCCAATATAATAACTTGACTCTTTTCAGGATTTAACTTGAGACCAAAAGCGTGAGTCCAGTCGACAATGGATTGAAGATCAGTGTTTATGCGAGAGATCGCTTCCTCAAGATTTTCCAATGCCGAATGGGTGTAAATTTGTAAATCGTCTGCATACAGATGGTAGAGAGACGAAAGTTTAGAAGATATAGAGTTAATAAAAATACTAAAAAGGAGAGGTGACAACACGCCGCCTTGAGGGACGCCAGCAGAAAGATCACACCAAGAGGAATAAGATTCATCCACTCGGACGCGCTGCCGACGACCCTGCAAGTAACTACGAAACCAACCAACCACCGCAGGAGATACGTTAAGAGAACTAAGCAGAGCTAACAGGATATCAAAGTCAACGGTGTTGAAGGCATTAGAGAAATCAAGGAGAGCAAGGATTGTTAGCTGCTTATTGTCCATAGCCATACGAATATCCTCTGTAACCTTGACGAGCGCAGTAACCGTGCTATGACCCGCCCGAAACCCTGATTGTAGTGGATCTAAAAGGGAATTATAGTTAAGAAAGGAGCACAACTGTTGTTGAACTAGCCTTTCTAGAACTTTAGATAGGAATGGAAGAACGGAAATGGGACGGAAATCGGAAAAGGTAGATGGATTATTTTTTTTAGGGAGTGGAATGATGAAAGCATCTTTCCAGACCTGAGGAAAAGAACTCGAAGATAAGGAGAAATTAAGGATGTGAGTAAGGATGGGAAGGATAATATCCAGAATGGGTAGAATCATAGCACGGCCAATACCATCACAGCCGAGAGCATTCGAAGCGATGGCCAATATATTCTTCTTAACGTCACTGGCAGTGAAAGGTACAAGAATGAACGGAGGAAAGTCAGGAGTTTGCATGGTGGAAAGAAGTTCAATGGTATCAGTTTTAGAGTTACTGTCCAGAGTGGACTTTGACGTAGAGAAATGTTTGTTAATGAGATCTAAATTTATATTTACAGGAAATGAGTTATTCTGTGATTTACCAACTCCAAGTGTTTTTAAAAATTTCCAAGTGACTGCAGTGTTGCCGCTCTCAACAGATTTGTGAATATGGCGTCGTTGTGCATCTCTACACATCGTATTGCAGCGATTACGAATTGCTTTATATTTTTCACGATTGGAGTCCGAGTTATTCAGTTTGAATTTCGCCTTTGCCAGATTTTTTTTGTGCACAATGGATTTGAGTTCATCTGTCAACCATGGAGCTGGAGAATGCTTAATTTTGACTGCTTTAATTGGCGCATGAGTGTCGTACAGTTTAGTTATTAATAAATTAAAGGAAGTCACCTTGGAGTCTATACAGTTAGCAGAAGTGACAGGTGACCAGTCGATTTTGTGAGCATCATCACACAGACGCTCAACGTCCATACCTCGAAAACTGCGCTGTAACAATACTTTGTGCCTTCTTTTAGGAGGACGCACACGGTAAGAAAGGAAAACAAGGTCGTGGAAAGAGAAAGCATCGGCAGCAAACTGACCGTGCTTAGAGACAAGATCAGGGGAGGAAACAATAATCAAATCTAGGAGAGAAGGACAACAACCAGGAGAGATGTGAGTAGGATTGAGAGGAAGGAAATTTAGGTTACAAGAAGATACGATAGTTGAAAGCTTGTCACTACGTCTGTCATTTTTAAGAAGACAAGTATTGAAGTCTCCCATAAAGATGACGTGATCATAGAGAGGACGTACATTCTCTAGCGTTTTTTCAAACGCTGGAAAATAGTTAATGAGAAGGGACGGAACATAGAAAACTCCTAAAAGAAGTTTGGTGCGGGAAATCATGACTTCAATTAGCAAGTGTTCGGCCTCGTCGGCAGGTGGCGGTTGTGGAGATGTGCTGATAACGGTGAAAGGTAAGTCGGAGCGTAAGTATATAGCAACTCCACCACCCACCCGACCGGTACGGTCGTTACGTACCAAATTGAAGCCAGGTAAGGAGTAAGAGGTTGGAGAGGAGGAGGAGGTACATACTTATAAGAGCAAGAGTGTTTAATATTTATCAACGCAGAATAAAATTATAAGCTCTTCAAACGTCAGTACATAAACCAAAAAACAGAAAGTGAAGTAGGAGTATCTTGAATATTGTTAGAAGATTAAAGCTGTACTGTAAATGAGAGCACTATCTAGCTCAATTATCTTAAAATATTTTCAAACAATTGGTCGTAAAAAATAAATAAAATTAATGAAGGCAATAAATTCTTCACGCGTTTTAAGTATATCTATAAACGTAAAATTAGACGTAGAGATATGAAATAGATAGAAAGCGAGTTAAGTGAATAATCCCTAAATGATACATTAATTCATAAACAACAGTAATATTTTAGGGCCGCCCAAATGGACTGGAGTTTAGATCTGAAGATAAAGTGAAGGTATAATTTATTTGACTCATTGGTGCGAGTTCTGACCCTTGACGGCCATCTTCTTTGAGAGATTAACGGGATTCTATTAACGGGCACTTAATTTAAATAAAATTGTTGAATGCTATTAATCATTGCAAACACTTCTTTATTTATTAAACAGATCTATACACAAATCTAGGGTTAATAAATCGATTTTTTATCGGACCAGAACGTCAGTCAACGCCAAGCAAATTTATTTTTGATAATTATCTATGGAAACTTACTAGAGTTAAATGAATTTCTGATTTCTATAGGTAATATTCTTTGCATTTAGTTTGGAACTCTAATTTATTAGAATATCACATAGGTATTCCATTATATCATGAATGATAGCCTGATTATTACATTATGAAATGAATAGGAACCAAAAGAACGGGCTATTATTTTAGGTCTTTGTCCGATGACTGATGTGAGGCTTTAATAAAGTTTTGGCCTTTGTTAAACGCCGCATTAATTTAACGAATTGTGTCTAAAATTATTACAAAATTAATCTGACGCGTAAGTAGCCTTCGCTAAGCGTCGTGACGCTGAAGGGAAAGACAGCAGCCAGAATCTCACCAAAATGGTTATTAAAATATGTTTATTCTTTGGAAAAGCGATTTACACTTGATAAATTGTTCCCAAAACCTACTCAATTTTGCACGTATTATGTAAAACGCGTTGGAGGCGCCTACTATGAATCCACAACAAAAATCATCAATAACCGACGAGTAAAAAACACGAAGTACTCTTCGCTCCACTTAATGATTCATGAGCCTCCGATACAATTGATAACAACACACTCAACTTGTCACTGTTTCATTTTTCAATGCGATCGATTTTTGTTGTTTAATCACACGTTGTAAAAATGTTATTATACGATGTTACGACTTACGTGATTGTGCGGTTCTATGAAAAGAATTAAATATGGCCCATTTTCCCTTGCACTGTACACATACAAATCATTGATTGACGCTAGATAATTTGTAATGTTTACTTAAAGTAGTTCATGGAATTGTGGAACTTATTTTCAATTGGTTTTTAGGTTATTGACGTAATGCTCTCAACTAGGTTAGTCCTTTGCTATGTGTGTTATTTGTTCACATTCTTAGGTACCTCAGGTGGAATATAAAGGATAAAATACATATCTTGTAAAACTTCTGTAACATCAATGAAGCATGGGAAAGGAAAGGTAGGGTCCATGTTATGGTTAACCATAACAAAACAATTTAACTTCCGGTATTAATTAGTTGAACTGTGACCTTCACTGTTACTCTACAAAAAACTTGCCTTTGCTATGCTAGTAATCATTTGAAGGTTCAATCCAATAGATCGCAACTAAAATGAACGAAATGTTGAACGTAAACTAAACGCCAGTTTTTCAATGTTTATATTGTGAAAAAATACACAACCGTAAGCTAGTTTCAAGCTTCATTTATCGTAACTTTTCGGAGCAGTAAAGCACAAGTTTTTTATCGAACCGGATTGCTTTCTAAATGTCATTTCCCCATTGTATCGGATGTTGCATCACAAATCGTGACCGCGACATCGCACCGTGATTCAGCTTTTATTATTTTTTGCATGTGGATATTGCTTCCAAAAATTTCGGTCATAATTCACCGCGCTGAATGGTAGATACGCTATTATGCTGGCTCATAATAAATTTCCTATTTGAGGATACGATAATAAACCAATTTATGAATTAATTTTCCCTAAAAATAGACGAGGTTTTCTGAGAAAATTATTTTTCAACAATAGACGAAAATAACTCAAGCGTACTAAGTCCCAGAGCTCCGCTAATACCTGAACTATAATTTGATTTACCTTTTCTTTCAGGCATTTCGTAAAATAAAAAGCTTCAAATTCTTATGTTTTATTACTTTCCAAACATTATTTTCGAGTAGGTACATTAATATTGATGTGCCACTTTAATATTATTATTTATTCAAATAAAGTGGACATCATTTCTTTGACGTCAGATAGTGATAATATGAATTATTATCTACGACTTTATTGTTACATAGCAAATAGATACAATGATTACGAATGTATTCATAAACCTGTAAGATAAATCGATTAGTGATATTGATTTAAAAGAATTATTAATATAATATTCCCGAGAAATACATATATATAGATAATAAGAACTTTAACTTTAATAAAAGCTCTATGTCTAATTTCTTTAAAGTCCTATCAACCATTTGTGTGTCACAGAAGAACACACATTCATTCACAAATCCTTAAAAGATTTCGCGGTTTTAATTTATAGATTACTATTAATCCATACTAATATTATAAATGCGAAAGTAACTCTGTCTGTCTGTCTGTTACTCAATCACGCCTAAACTACTGAACCAATTTTCATGAAATTTGGTATGGAGATATTTTGATACCCGAGAAAGGACATAGGCTACTTTTTATCCCGGGAAAATGATGCAATCCCGGAAATCCCACGGGAACGGGAACTATGCGGGTTTTTTTTTGACTGCGCGGGCGAAGCCGCGGGCGGAAACCTAGTCCATACTATATAATATACTATATTAATATTATAAATGCGAAAGTAACTCTGTCTGTCTGTCTGTTACTCAATCACGCCTAAACTACTGAACCAATTTGCATGAAATTTGGTATGGAGATATTTTGATACCCGAAAAAGGATAGGAAAGGCTACCTTTTATTGCGAAATATGTACCACGGGCGAAGCCGGGGCGGACCTCTAGTATAATATATTTATACTACAACCTATTGTCTACATTCCACGCGAATACATTTAAATCACTAGCTTTAAAGTAACAAACAACTAAACATAATTACAATTAATTTTCGAATAGTTTAATTTCTCGAAGCGTTAAATTCCCCGGGGATTATTATTTAATTTAATTATACTTTGAACATTAAATCTTTAGAATCACTCTAATTGCCTGTCCGACAAGTTTCCACCGTATTAAGTTAACTAGATGCCTATCTCAAGTTTTATTATTTCCGTTCTGTGCTTTGTTGGTGGTAATGAGATAAACACGAACTTAATGAGGGTATTATTTATTATTTAACGTCGCGTACAGCTTCATTCGGCACCGTTTGTTGTTATTTATTTGTAAAAATACGGGTAAGTTATAGGCATTTTTATGAAGATCAAAGTTTAGCCCCGCGTAGTGTTTTGAAATATTTCTTTTAATAACGTGTTATAGATATTTTTTGTAAATTGTTTATCTTAATACTATTATAAAGGCGAAAGTTTGTAAGGATGTATGGATGTATGGATGTTTGTTACTCTTTCACGTAAAAACTACTGAACCGATTACAATGAAATTTAGCACACATACAGGGTGTCCCACAAAGTAGTGATGAACGAAAGCTGGGAGGTAGAAGACCAAGAGGGCTATCCGAATCACCCCCATGTGTGTTATGCGATTTTTCGTATTTTCGGAGTTATTACATTTTTTTCAATTTTTCATCTATCGCCGAGTACGATGAGATTTTTATTTATGGTAACGTGAATTATTGCGCTAGATGCTTGATTTTTTTTGTGTGCTAAGCTGAAAGATAGGCCAATTCAGTATGGTAACATTTACTATCGTTAGATCTTCGAATGGAATAAAAAAAAGAATTAAATGCCAAGAAAGATAAAATTACCCAGTATGTTCATAACTTCAAGGGCCCATAAAAAAATAAAATCACATAAAAAAGGTTTTCCATTTGGCTTTTAAAAACTTGCTCTATCGATCAGGTAGCTACCCTAAAAATTTCATTTTATTATTCTGAAGGCTTCAATCGAAAAATTGAAATCTAAATGTGGTAAGTGCAAAATTTTTATTAACATGATGATCATTAAAACCAATAAATAGGTGTTTAATTACCAGAATTTTTTTAAATAGCCCCGCTGTTGCTCAGTGCAAGTGCGACATCACCGTAAAAAGTTGTCTTTTAAATGTCTGAATGCTTTTTTATCATTTTTAATGGTTTCTTCTGCTACTATGAATTTCCGGGTTATTTCGTCCAAATTGGGGCATTCTCTCAAGTAGCCGAAGTCTTTTTAGTATCCCCATTGAAACAAATCAATGGGGTTTAGGTCGAGGGACCGTGGAGGCTAGGCTTTAAAGCAGGCGTCACCAGCGCATGCGCAGGCTGCAACGACCAATCCATCTTTCAGGGTATTTTTGCCCTTTAGCCTGGCCTCCACGGTCTCCGGACATAAACCCTATTGAATTTTTTCCGTGGGGATACTACAAAGACGAGAGACTGCCACAATTTGGACGAAATAACCCGGAAATTCATAGTAGCAGAAGAAACCATTAAAAATGATAAAAGAGCATTCAGACATTAAAAAGACAACTTTTTACGGTGATGTCGCACTTGCATTGAGCAACAGCGGGGCTATTTAAAAAAAAAATCATTTTTAAACACCTATTTATTGGTTTTAATGATCATCATGTTACTAAAAATTTTGCACTTACCACATTTAGATTTCAATTTTTCGATTGAAGCCTTCAGAATAATAAAATGAAATTTTTAGGGTAGCTACCTGATCGATAGAGCAAGTTTTTAAAAGCCAAATGGAAAACCTTTTTTATGTGATTTTATTTTTTATGGGCCCTTGAAGTTATGAACATACTGGGTAATTTTATCTTTCTTGGCATTTAATTCTTTTTTTTATTCCATTCGAAGATCTAACGATAGTAAATGTTACCATACTGAATTGGCCTATCTTTCAGCTTAGCACACAAAAAAAATCAAGCATCTAGCGCAATAATTCACGTCACCATAAATAAAAATCTCATCGTACTCGGCGATAGATGAAAAATTGAAAAAAATGTAATAACTCCGAAAATACGAAAAATCGCATAACACACATGGGGGTGATTCGGATAGCCCTCTAAGTCCTCTACCTCCCAGCTTCAGTATATCACTACTTTTTGGGACACCCTGTATAGAGGGTAACTTGGATTAACACATAGGATAGGTTTTATCCCGGAAATCCCACGGGAACGGGAACTATGCGGGTTTTCCTTTGCAAACGCGGGCGAAGCCGCGGGCGGAAATCTAGTTATAGATAAATATTAAACAAATAATACATTTCTTATTTAATTGTTGTATAAAGGATTACCTAGTATGTAAGCGAATAAGAATTAAGCATATCTCTATCATAAAGCTCAGATGCTACAGGTTAACATTAGATAAATATAAAGGAGCCCACATATCTTATCTTCTTAATACTATTATAAAGGCGAAAGTTTGTATGGATGTAAGGATGTATGGATGTATGGATGTATGGATGTATGGATGTTTGTTACTCTTTCACGTAAAAACTACTGAACCGATTACAATGAAATTTAGCACACATATAGAGGGTAACTTGGATTAACACATAGGATAGGTTTTATCCCGGAAATCCCACGGGAACGGGAACTATGCGGGTTTTCCTTTGAAAACGCGGGCGAAGCCGCGGGCGGAAATCTAGTTATACAATAATTTCGTAATGGACAATGAAAATGACCACTGAGCCAACCAGGTCAAATATATCAGAATGTGAGAAAACAAACTGACCTTCGCATGGCATGTACTAAAATTCCTTTAAAACATAGAATTGGTGCTCTACACGGCACTAAGTTTATTTTATATATAACTACATAGTCACGGTAATATAGTTTTGCCGAGACAGAACTATTGCATATAATATTGCATAATTTAGTTGTTAAATATTTTGTTTCGTAAATTTATACAAGATACTTCAATATAAACAGATATAACGATGAGTTCATTAGGGCATTGCAATGTCAGCTGAAAGAGAGCCTACTTTTATTTAACTTAGTTTCTTTGTGCTCTAAACCTACTTAAAAGTTTAACAGCGCTTTTGTTGGTATAAGAATAAGCTTGAACATTTTTAATTTAAAATGGTAAGAATGCTACAATCTTGCGAGTTGCGAGCTCCGAAAAGCTTAACTGCTTTCTCTAGCTAATTTATGAGAAAATGTATGGAATTATTGAAATTTTCATTTTGACGTAGTTTTGAAAATGTATGACTGGTATTATTGAAATTTTCATTTTAACGTAGTTTTGTAATTTCAAACCAAAACAATAATTTAGTAATAATTCCATTTTAATTAAATTACAAGCATTATATGTTACTTATCTAGGGCACTGCTATTAAAAAATATGGTCTTACTAATCGATTAAGAGTAGTGAATAAATATGTTCAAGTCTGATAATGAACATGTTCTACTTACTCATATATATGTATAATAAAACAGGGAAACAGATAATAAATTTAATACCGAAATGTAAGCAATAAATATTAAATATTTCATACATATTAATTTAACGCCCTCGGATAGGTAAGGTTCTCATCAAGATCCTTTGCAAGCGGACACATGATTTATGGTTTTTGATCGATATCGTAACTTCAGTTATTCAAGACTAAGTATTATTATTTTATTTTAAGGTTTTTGTAATTTTCTTAATATTATAAAGCTGAAGAGTTCAATTGCTTGAGCGCGCTAATCTCAGGTAGGTATCTACTATCTAGTACTGATTAGATTTGAAAACTTATTTTCGTACCCATTTCACTTCTAATGGAATCAGGAAGTGCAAACTGAATTTAGAGATTATAAATAAATTTTGATATTATATAGTATATCTACATCACGCTACCACCAATAAAAGCGATCAGAAATATCCTTAAAAAACTATTTATTAAAGAGCAAACGTTGCATTTTTTAATATGTACTATGTACATATTCACAATGTATTATGCCCGTGGTACCTAATTGAAGCCTACCTATAACAAGACTTTTCTTCTCTGTAGGTATACAAACAGCATATTACATATTATATGAATCTTTATTTTTCCCTCACACGATACGATATACTATCGGACAACTAAGTATCGGATGACAGGTAATTTCTACTTCCTTAATAAAATCCAAGGATAACAGAGCAAATCTTTTTTATGAATAGCATAGACATGTTGATTGTAATCTTTGTTCAAAAAAACATCTAATTTATAACAAGGCATTTTTTTTCCTAGAAAAAATGTTTACGAAAATGGTTTAAGCTAAATCAACTCAATTCATCACTAAGATACTGTTGCGAGTTCTTATATTCTCATAAAAGTGGTCATAAATTTTCTGGAAACGGACTTAAAACAAATAGCTTTTATTATTACAACAAAAATGAACCATTATTGTTACTTATGTTACATATATGAGCAGTGCCGGTGTAAGGGCCACTGACACCCCGGGCGAAAATATTGTGGCGCCCACTTGAGGTGTTCTGAAGGTTTGCACCAGGAGAGGCAAGATACTCCAGTCTCCAACTTCAGACCTTGGCGCCCCCCAGAATTTGTCGCCCTGGGCCATCGCCCCCTCTCGCCCCCTCTTAACGCCGGCACTATATATGAGACTGCCTCGAGGGTTTCTTCGCGCCAAATACTGGATATTATAATAAAATAAACATGGTAGGACAGGGAATGTGGAAATATAATTTGGCTCAAGTAAGATTTTAGATACGCCTTCAAGTATTTTGAACAAAATTACTGAGAAAAGATTTTGTAATAGGACTTGGTATCTAAGTGGGTAGTAATTTTTTATTTTTCTTGTTATGTTACATACGAGTACCTATTATACATTTCGTGACATTAAAACTCTTTTGGCTAAACATATATGTATACCTACTTACAGTGATTTGGAAAATAACATTTATTTATTTATTTTATTTATGACACTTCATTGTACATGTAAGAGAAATTTAAAATAAATGGATATTCTAATAATTAACAGAACATTCTAATATTATGGTCTGAATTAACTTTTATCATGGGAATAGGCGAAGTTTAATGAAAGTCAACTCTAGTTGACAACTTACAAGAGAAATAAAATACATATACCTGAATCAGTTTTTTAGGTGCTTATCTAAGAAGCGTTTCTATGTAAATTTAATTTTATAGAATATATTCTTTACATAAATGATAATTTACATCAATTCACATAGCATGCAATTTATTTAAATTATTTCTAATTTTCAGGAGCGACCTGCTAAAATGCAAGAAGAAAATCTCTTCATTCCGGCTTCACTTGACCATTACCGTAAATTTTTGTTTGGAAATGTGCCAATAGCGTTTAGAAAGAGTGGAAACTGTTACTGTGCCTAGATTTATTTGTGAGAGATAAGCGAATCCATGTAATGTAAATTCTAATGAAAAAGATATAAGCTGAATAATACCTACACATTCGTGAGGTGGTAACTAAAACAACAGACTTAAATGTTCCAAGTTTCTGCGAATGTCTCACTTCCCAGCAAATTGCTAAGGCCTACATTACACACGTCATTAAAGGACATAAGGGGACATTTCCCGAGAGTAGTTTCTATTAACTGAAGAAAACTGTTTATATCACACGATAAATTGCTGCTTTATCGTGTCGTATTTAAACGATCGTATACGATTTTTGTTAATTTGTACATAACATTTCTTCACCATTATTCGTAACTCTTTATAAATGGAGTGGAATGTAATGGATAAGACGTTCAAAAACATGATAGAAAATATATATAAGCGACGCTCTTTTTGAATCTTTTAATGGATCTAGGCTTAAAAGTATGGCCCAATATGGAAGCATACCTCTTAAAATTTTACCTCATATTTTTAACGTCGCATTTTTGAAAATGAAGTTGAGGCATTTTTAATAATAATTTCAACTTTGAATGCATACAAAGTATTTAAGCCGTTGAAAGGAATTTCATTTACTTTTATTTGATGAGCCAATGCTGAAGATCGATGCAATTAACATTTTGAGCATAAAACAAGCACTGAATGATCTAAATACGTATTTTAATCAGCGAATTAAAACTGGGACACGTTGTAGAGAAGCCTGACAAACTAAAGTGTCATTAACGTAGGTATAAAAAATAAAATAGACTGATCGCTCCGTGACTGAGAGCACTCGAACATGCATGAGCAATATTATATATTTCATATGAAAATAAATAAGTCTCACTGCAACCCATATAAAATAATTGCCTATCGTACGATATCAAAAACAAGTGGGCTTGTTTCGTATAATATATAAACTCTGAAACTTCATTCGATTGTGCCATAAGTTTTCTAACTTCGAATGCCTGAAATTTGAAGAAGATCTGATTTCAGCTAAGACGTTGGTAGGTATATTATAAGATTAACAGGGCTTATTAAGCTATTAAAACTCAGAATTTAGGCTTGCATTTTATGCCTATTGTATATAGGTATCGTATCGCTGCCTTTTTGGTTTGGTGGTTATCATGTTTGACTGCCTATACCTTCCGCGTTCCGCTATGTAACTAATTATTAAACAAAAATTTATCAAACTTCAATAATGTAGGTAGGTAGGACAGTAGGTGTATTTTCTATCGTTTTGCATCAAACCTATAATAAATTATCATCCCTCGGAATAAACGATTCGTTAGTACTTAAATAGTGTGTAGGTAAGCTATTTAGTGAAGGTACAAAAGTACCTACACTAAGTATTTGTGAAAACTGCTGAAATTCACCGTGCCATATCCGCATTGTACAAAGATAATCGTAGATACGATGTAAAAAGTTGTTAGGTCGTACCATAATGGCAAATTCCGACGTCCGTACGGTGAAGTTATTTAAATGTTACTTGCATTTCCAGAAAGCGATTACTGTAAGCACTATCGTCATAAATTGAGGAATTAAACAAAGGCGCCGCCTAGCCGGAGTCTTCATTAGGTCGAACCTACGAATGAATTGGTTGCAATAAAATGCACCCGACAAACCATTCTCACACTTTCCAATAATTAATAGAGCTTCTATTTCCATGAATCCCGCTTTGATACCTTTATCCTTTATCGTGCATGGACAATGTAAAACGTATAAGTCTCAATAAAAGCAATCAGTAACTCTTAGTTATACGCACTTCGCAATATTCAGAAAATTTAAGAATCTGCGTGTTTACCTATATTATTACGTAGGAATAGAAAAGTTCGTAAGTCAGTCATCGGCCATCCCAGGGGATGGCTTTGGATGGATGTATGCAATGAAGAGTTCACAAGCATGTGCTGTTCCAAGATATTATAGGTAGTCTGACTACATACAAGTGCCAACGTTGCCTTGAAAGAATCAGAAAATAATATTTTCAGCTTTATACAATATATTATTATCTAATTAGCGTCTACAAAGATTTCGTACAATAATATAAAAGTCAAAATTCTTGCCGCTGTCACTAAACATTAATAAATAATAAGGTAATCTGGAGTTAGGAGTAAATTGCGGATGACAGAATAAATTCCGTACCTAAATCATACCTAAATTCAATATCTAATGTAAAATTAACACGTAAATATGACGTAAACGTAGATAACAAATATTATCATATTATTATGAGATAGTAATTTAAAAAATATAGGGTGTCCCACTGATGGTATGCTTAGCTCAAAGGAGGTTATAGTTTTGCATACGCTAAGTTTGTAAAAAATACTTATAAAATTTCAGACGCATTTTTTCAAATAGATGAATTCTTAAAACTCTATGTGTACACCCATAACAAGCAACCCGTCCAACTTTGCCACCAGCACGTGAGCTATCGTTTAAGATTATGTTTTCATAGACAAAATGCTCACATTAGCGAAGCGGTAAAATTTAGCAAAAAAATTTTGACGTAATTTTGTTGTTTAAGTATTTTTTACGTGATTAGTGCATGCAAAACTACAAGTCCCTTCGCGCTTAGTATACCAATAGTGGGACACCCTGTATATAATTGAATTATAAACTATCTAGGAACTAGTATAGTGTCTTTGCTTTTTAATGGTTCGCATAACTTGTATTTAAATAAATGTACCTAATTTCTTCCTTCTTGGTCTTCCATTTTTTCAATCTTGTATATTTTCATATACCTACCTCTCTCTCTCTCTCTCTCTTATCAGCCGTGGGACGTCCACTGCTGGACAAAGGCCTCCCTCAAGGATTTCCAGTACGACCGGTCACCGGCGGCCTGCATCCAGCGGCTCCCTGCCACTCGGACCAGGTCGTCTGTCCATCTTGTGGGAGGTCGTCCCACGCTTCGTCTTCCCGTACGTGGCCTCCATTCCAGAACCTTTCTGCCCCAACGGCCATCGGTTCTACGGGCTATGTGCCCCGCCCATTGCCACTTCAACGTGCTAATCCGGCGAGCTATGTCGGTGACTCCGGTTCTCCTACGGATCTCCTCATTTCTGATTCGATCTCGATATACCTACCTACGCCAGGCTAATTATTATTATACTGAAGTTTATTTCTGAAGTTACTCCGCAGTGGCAATTATTCCAATGTAGGGACATACATCAATTATTTTATTTTTATATTATGAAATATATTCCACTACACTATCACATTGTTAATTATTGTTATTATTATAAAATGAAGGTACTTGCACGTCTAAAAATTTTTACTTGGTATATAATAATATTTAAGTGACATCTATGGGCGTATTTAAAAATCACCTCTTCTTATCATTGGTTGCTTGTTTTGAATCAATGCCATCTAGTGGCATAATATCTAAACATAATAAATATTGAAATATAATTGGTTAGAATAAAAGTTGACATTTATTTTAGCCAATGAGAACAATCTGTCCAACTTTGTTATACCCAGTGCTGCCATACTTAATTATTAAAATAAATGAACAGTCACAAACTAAAACAACAAATATTCTTCAAATATAAATTACTTTTTAAATCGTAAAAAATACATGAATCTTTGTCATTGAATTTTAACTAATAATAATCCTATAAATTTCTAAGTTTGTTAAAAAGTTGAAAGCTAATAATTTTGAAGTGTACCTACAATGGCAATATCAATTGCTACTATTCCATCTCGATTCTCGAGTTTCTAATTTCTATCGCTATTTGCTACCACTGTGCAAGTTCACGACAACAAAGTGTAAATTGTTTGTGTAGTGCATCATAAAATGACCTAGATTGTGTTTTGTGAAACTTTTATTTATGTGATACGTAGACAAATCTACAAAAGAAATCGTGAAAAGCGATATGATACTCTCCTTGGCAGTGTTCTAAGATTGTGCATATCGTCAAGTTTCATAATAGTGTCAGAATGATAAAAGCAGAAATGGCTTCAAAACCAGCTGGTCAGAAGAGACGGTAAGGATGTTATTGCTTATTTTTTATCAGAAGTTGTACAGAGACGAGGTTAAGTGAGTCTAACCCTATTCGTAATTTCCTCGCAAGCTTAAATGCCAATGTCCCTGTAAAACTTTCTCTTTAAAAACTAGCATACATAATGTGATTATGTTATCAGTGTTTGTTGAATTAAAAGTTCATTAAGTACATCTATGCACTATCTATTTTCAATGTGTTTAATTCAGAACTTATCTTCTTGTAGCAATAAACTTCCTTATACGGTTTTGTTGCGTTGTCATTATGTATGATAATGTTATATTGTGTGAAATAACTTCTGATACCTACAATTTTTAGGGTTCCGTAGCCAAAATGGCAAAAACGGAACCCTTATAGTTTCGTCATGTCCGTCTGTCCGTCTGTCCGTCTGTCCGTCTGTCACAGCCGATTTACTCGGAAACTATAAGTACTACAGTGATGAAATTTGATGGGAATATGTGTTGTATGAACCGCTACAAAAATATGACACTAAATAGTAAAAAAAAGAATTGGGGGTGGGGCCCCCCATACATGTAACTGAGGGATGAAATTTTTTTTTTCGATGTACATACCCGTGTGGGGTATCAATGGAAAGGTCTTTTAAAATGATATAAAGTTTTCTAAAAAACATTTTTCTTAAAGTGAACGGTTTTTGAGATATCAGCTCTCAAAGTCGTAAAAAGTATGTCCCCCCCCCTCTATTTTTATAACTACGGGGTATAAAATTCTAAAAAAAATAGAGGTGATGCATGCTAATTAACTCTTTCAACGACTTTTGGTTTGATCAAAGTATCTCTTATAGTTTTTGAGATAGGTTGATTTAACTGTAATTTATTATATTTGCTGCTACGGAACCCTTTGTGCGCGAGCCCGACTCGCACTTGGCCGGTTTTATTTATTTAATGTTTGAATGGTTGTGTGATATAAGTAACAAAATGATAACCAAGGTGTATTTCACACCAAAAAGATAACCTTTTAACTATCTGTACTGTCGAATGTGAAATAGTCCATTAATTATCATTAAAGTTATTTTATAAAATGTTTATAAAACGAAATTGTCCATTAATTAAAGTTATTCTCAAGCGTGAATTATCTTCCCAACATGACATTGGCAGAACTGTACTCTAACAAAATTGCCACCCTTTGAAAAAATTGAATTGAATTGTCATTTTATAAAATAATTGAATATCTCTATTTAAACATCAACATCAATCCCTCAATGAAAAAGCTAAGTAGTAATGCAGAGCTGCCTAAAAAACTAGTAGAATAATTAGAAAATATGTACAAGATAGACTGTTGGTCTAAACCTTAAAAGTTATTTCTCTGTTAGGTATAATATTTTATAATTAATTTTTTTACATAATACTAACTACATTGTTTTATATTTATAAGATTCACTTAGAAATAGGGACATGATATTTTTATCTGTTTTTCATTACAATATACCTATATAAATCAACTTTGGAGCACATATTCCCATAGGAGGGGATATTCTTAAATTTAAATTCATCATAATGTACACTTTTTGAGACCTCACTTAATTTATAGATTCAAGTTTAAAGTAAAAGTTCATTGAAAAGTAGTAAAAGAAAGTTAAATAGGTACCCATGTATTGTGTTATAATTAGAGCGAATGGTTCCTTATCAATGGTACATTGGAATAGGGAAAATTGTTACCAAATGCAATCATTTTTATCAGTATTAATTGGTTTTGTTATTAAAACTGCAAAAAGAAATGACACTTATTTTGTAAAAATTACATCACTCTTCAATTTTAAGTGTTTGAATAGATAAGGTTTTGTTAAATAACTATATATATATGTTTTTTTGTTCTTATAATAGCATGATAAAATAATATCTTACCGTCAGTCTGATCACTTCTTTGGTACAGTATTTTGTGTATGAGGGTATAGCCAAAAGGTTCCTGGGTTACATTCCCCATAGGGACAAGTAAAAGATATATAAAATAATATAATACTAAAACCTTTAAAAAGAGAGCATATCTCCACCTTCGAATTCTGGTAATGGCCTCAAAGAGAATCATATCTTTGTGAAGTGTGGTTGTGTTCACCTCATCACCTGCATTGTTACCTTCTCTCTTGTAAAACAAAACCCTATTTGTCTATAAGTAACAGATGACGTGAAAGTTTCACAGTGAAACAGATCATCAGATGCAATGCCTTTGCTCTCTGTTTTATAACCGTATACTAGATGTCCGCCTGCGGCTTCACCCGTATTTTCAAAGGAAAACCCGCATTGTTCCCATTCCCGTGGGATTTCCGGGATAAAACCTATCCTATGTGTTAATCCAATATGTGTGCTAAATTTCATTGTAGTCGGTTCAGTAGTATTTGCGTGAAAGAGTAACAAACACACAAACATCCTCACAAACTTTCGCATTTATAATATTAGTAGGATATACTGAATATACACATAAAGTTCAGTCAAGCCGTTTGCCAGAAGTATGGCTACTCAAACAAATAAAATTAAAAAAATATTTCATACAATAAGGGCCGATTTTTCAATGCCCAGATAAACAGCTAGATAGACTTTATTCTTCAGTTAACAAAATATTCAATTTTTCAATAGACGAATAGGCCTTATCTATCGAATAACTACGTTATTTGAGGAATAAATCTATTTGCCGCTCCAACGGCCAGATAGCGCGCTATTCGACGGTTAGGCGTTTGAGTTGACAACTGACGCGTCAAATTTGGGATATTTTCGTATGTCATAACATAGAGCGTAGAATTATTAACAATTAAACCTCTTTCTATATAATTATTATCAATTAAAATCATATTGAAATTGATGTTTTTGATAGTACTGATGACCATGCCATTGAAAATTTGCCGAACGCTGCCTTTAAGTATGTCGTTTCTATCGTAAAATATATAAATTGAAACACAAGTTTAACCAAACTCTTTACTCGAATCAAAACAACAATCAACAATCATAGAAGACAAGAGCAATACAAGACAAACTATTGTGCGTTTCACGAGAGAGTTCCCCTGCCGTTATGTTGGCATACCTGACTGTCAAAAACGAAAATATTTTTTTTTAATCAAAAATGACAGAGAAAATATTCTCCTTTCTTCCTAGCCTTATCCCGTATCTTACGGGGTCGGCTGCGTAGAAAGGAGAATATTTTCTCTGTCATTTTTGATTAAAAAAAATATTTTCGTTTTTGACAGTCAGTTAAGCCAACATAACGGCAGGGGAACTCTTTCGTGAAACGCACTCTAAAATGCACTCCTGACGTGAGTCATAATGACGGTTGTTGACAAATTGCAAGAGTTGACTCTATCCCGCTCTAACCTGACTAATTTAATATTTTTGTTTCGCCACTCCGAGAGCAGAGCTGCCAATATGGAAATATTTGGTCAGATAGTTATTCATCAAATAAATCACGATTGAAAAATAGGCGAGCCGTTATGAGTTAGATAAATAATTGAATAGATCTATTCGAGGGGTAGTTATTAGACTGTTTATCTCGCGATTGAAAAATCGGCCCTAAAACAAAGACATTTCAAATGAGAGATAAATAGTTAACTTCTACAAGTTCTAAAGTAAACAATAAAATAAATGAGAAAATATCATATCAGTTTTATGTGTTCTTTTAAATAGATATTCCAAGAAATCTTCTCATAGCTGATAAAATTTTGCATTACTTCTTATCTTTTCGGGATAAGAGTCAAGGTTTTGATTCTTGCGAATTAATTTCTCATAAATTATAAGAAGCAATGTATACACCTATGGTATACACATACTATACATATATAACAAATCAGGAAGCTCTGCCCTTATCAATTAAGAGATAATTTATGATAGATAATGTAGTTTTATGTCATACATACCTACTCTAATTACTAAAAATATAATGAACATTATCTACCTTTAGATTTGGAATCAATAGATTTTTCTGAATTTATTTTTAAATTTGCACTTGCTGATAAATTGACATCATTTTATCAGAAACTAGCGGTCCGCCCCGGCTTCGCCCGTGGTACATAATATTTACGTTTTCTCTACATAAGAACCATCCTCGTACTTCAAGGAATATAATAAAAAAAGAATTATCGAAATCGGTTCAGCCGTTCTCGAGTTATGCGCTTACCAACACATTTTGCGATTCATTTTTATATATAAGAAGATATGTGAGTCACTAGGTATATGGTTATCAATGAATCCAATTAAAGATAAAATGCTGATGTGTACTCCAAAAATAGATGGAGAGCATTTTGCTTCAATTTATGTGGAGAATACAGTAGTGCATTGTAGTGATTGTGTATGGACTTTGGATGAGTTTCTTATTTCCGTATTTTCGTAAACATTAAATATGATAATTTTCAATACTGAGTTTTTAAGTTATATACATTCAATTTGCTTGTCTTTATCTTTTCGTTATTTTCTAAAATGTTTCTTAGTAACTAGACCCTTCCCATCACAGTAATATTGAACCATTTTAACCAGTCATTCTTAGTATGTGAGTAAAATGAACATTGTTGTGAAAGCCAATTGATACTTCGACGTTATTTAAATGGGATATCTATTTAGGATAATTTCGATATTCAAAACTGGATTGTTTTACATTACATTTACATAACCACGTGTCATGATGTTTATTAAAATGTACTATAGATGTTGGTTCGTTCTACGTTAATGACGGTCATAACTTATAATGAACCCTATTACAATTGAATTAGGTTCAATTAATTCGTCGTTTGTATCTGCGTCACATAGTGTTAAGCACTTGATAAGAAATAATGGCTGTTTCGTGAACACGCGCTGAAAGAGATATACCTAGCTAATATAATATTATGAGTATGATTTGATACATCAAAAATATTAATACATATTTTATTTGTAACAGAAAGTATCGTCAAAATTTTAGAAATGGTTGTGGTGCATTGCAACATGTAACAAAAACCATTTAAATAACTTTAAAATTGCGAAATTAAACAGGTTAAAGGATTTTTGCCTATTCCATTGTTTTGAACTTTTTGTTTCCTTCAAATACACAATACACTCAAGTGTCCTCACTTCAAATAGTTTTAAAACTAATCATTTGTTTACTGTATATACATATATATATAAGTACTTTGATAAGGTTTTACCGTCTTTGTTGTCTTATGTGATATTGCATTTAAGTCTGGATGCTTGTTCTACTCGTATTTGGAAGTCGATTGTTAGTTTTATTCGAAATAAATAAAATAATTAAATTTAAATACATTCGTTAAAGTTCAGTGTAACAGTGATGCAAGGAAACCGGTCTGGAAGTCAGAGTTAACGTTTCTATAAACGTGTTTAATTTCAATGATACCTTTTTCGGAAGCAAACTGAGAAATATTTTGAACATTCATATTACTTGATAATTTATTAAATTCCATTCCCGTAGGATAGAATACAAAAAGTTTATCGCCATATATTATCATACCTATTTGCTCCTACGAATTTCAGGCATAAGCAATTAAAATTAAAACTTAATTTTTCATCTTTGATGCGATAATATGAACGTAAGATAGGTATTAGGTACCTATATTACTTAAAAAGTGCGATATGACGTAGGTATCATATCGGATATGTGAATAAAAACTTTCATCGACCTTTACGTAACAAGCGCGTCTCCTTGCCAACATAATGGGGTCAATCATAGGGACATTAATAACCACTGGATTATCGAGCATTGGAATTTTCCTCGTAACTATAAGAAAACTGGAACGTTTGTTTATAATAGTGTGTGATTATAGACGTGGACCAATTACGTTGTAACTTGTACATTGCACCAAATAGTCGGGGATTAAATTCTTATAGGCTTTATAAATGCTATATCAAATTATGTATTTCAAATAGCAACAGCTGTCTAAGAAAAATAGATAGACTTCTAAGTTCTCCTCATTTCTAAACAGTTTCCGAATGATTTTTAACAGACTTACCTTGACGACACGTTTGGTCAGTTTAATCTTTCGCTTTTAGCCATATCCCTAATCTGGTCCTTATCAGTTTGGTTGGTTTTTTATCACATATGTTCGAGAAGTTTCTATGAGTAGAGTTCAATGGACTGACATCAATAAACGTTCGCTCGTTTTCATTTGGGCCATCATAATAATAGGTATTTAAGCAAGTTATTCTTAGGTGTTAAATTTCAGCGCTTTGGGTTTTCTTTAGTAATTTATAATTTTGCTTGCACGGGGCGTTTGTAAATGTAGGCATTTCTATGTAATGAATATTTATTACGTATCAATATCACTTTAAATTTTGTTTTTACCGTAAGTAATAATTACGTATGTTAAGTTCAGTTTTTAAACAGGTACCTAAAAGCTTTATCAAGTAATGTTTCTCAAATGACTGAAATACAAAAACAGTGGCAAGTCGGAATTGGGAATATATACCTAAATAATAAATAAACTGTTTTTCAGGATCCTGTGTTCATATTTTGTCTGAATCCGACACTGCAGGATATCTACAGCTGTAGACTTTGTATTTTTATCGTATTAACTTGTCTTGATAGCTAACATTGTAATACAATCTTGATACAATCGATTTCGGAAAAGTACGAAAACGCATGGTAAATCCAAAAGTGCATGCAATTGTCTATTTTATCTGCCGTGATCGTGTCATAATCTTGCATTCTTATATCATGATCAGCCATATTTTTGTGCGTTTTGAAATACACATACTTACTTTATTTTTTATAGGTTTATAAAAAAGAAATACTTAGACAAATAAATTTCAAAAAGAATAAGGATTGATCCTCAACACTTGTAAAAATCTATAGCTAGGTAGGTAATCTATAAATTCATGGGAAAAACTTGTCTTACTACTCAAAAGTAAACTTTTAAGTAATTTAAACTATTTTAACTTAGTAGCGAATTAAAGCCCCTATCAATTTTTAAACATGTCCTCCAAAATGCCATCATGATGAAAGAACATCACACTAATTGCCAGGTTTTCCTTGGCTAATATAACTTGTTTATACAGTGTTTTAACTAATACCATTATCGCTATCATCCGACAGACTAACTTTTAAACATTTTCATATAATATCTTACATTTAAAGAACATAATCCTCCTTAATAAACTTCTCTCTTAGAAGATATCTTTATTTATTTATTTTTATTTATAACACTTCATTGTACAAAACAATATAGGAAATGTGGTAGATACAAATTAATGAGGTACAAAAATTTTGCACAATAGGCGGCCTTATTGCTACACAGCAATCTCTGCCAGGCAACCTGGTAGGAAAGGAAATGTAAGAAGAATAAGGATAGCGCAAAAAGAAATAAAAGAAAGGATATATTAAAAAAATGCCTACATACTACATAAACTACATATACTGTACATAGATACCACATAGTTATATAAATATACTTGTATTATACACTACACAAACTACAATAATATATATATACCTAACAATATATACAAAAAGCAACTTAAACAACTTCTGAATTTGCGTCATCAGTGTTACAGTGCATTTTCACCAACGAACATAGAGCTAGAGCAAGAGCATTATTTTTTTTCCTTTGTTTATCGGAGCATTATTTCGTGATCTTTTAGTGCGAACGAAAACTCGTATTCAGTGTTGTTCAGCATTAGATCATTGCATAGAATATTTTCGAACGCACTAAGAACAACGAAAAAATGCTCTACTCCCGTTTACACTAAAATAATTTGATATACGGTTAGAATGAGCATTCGCTCGTTTGATGTAAATGCACCGTTATATGAAACATTAACAGCCGTACAAATAAAAACTTGCTTATTCAAACCTTATGCAATGCATAGATATGATAAGAATAAATAAAGAATAAGGATGTCATAATTTCTTACAAATAAATTTGGAATAACGTCGATGTAACTATGCTCACGCTATGCAATGGGCGCGAAGCGGCAACGTCGCAATTCATTCACAAAATTATGAAAAACATTGAAATTGTCTACGGTTAAGCCTTGGTGCTGTCATTTTGCTGACGCTCGTTTGACTTCGTCAAATTTGTTGTGAAGTTTCATCATACGTTCTGTTTATTTATTTTTTAAATATTTATTGGAAATAATTTAAATATATCATTAAATATGCAAGCAAATGATAGATAACGCTATCCAATATCTGGAGAACAGAAGATAAACCCACCTTGAGATAGAGAGTTGCCAAATAACTGGTACTCAAAACATACAACTCCAGGCTTAGAAGATTTATATTTTCAACGAAAGTGTATATTATTGTGATAAGTTTAGAAATAAGTTTTATGTATGTATGGTTTGGCGCATGTTGTAAATAAATAAATCATTATAAATATCAAAAGGGTTTTTCATAATTTCGTATATTTTGACATTTCATACAAAATTTTCCATTTCAATAGGTACGTAATGAAATTATTAATTTGCTCAACTTTTTCTACTTCTCGTATCGTCTCATTGCTATTATCTCAAATTTAGATTAAAAATTGCTTCTAAAACTTGTAAAACATAGCACAATGTACTAAAAGATATGTTATACTCGGTTATGTCAGACTTATACTAGGGTGGTAGCCGTAATAAGGACGGAATAGCATTAGTATGAATACTTATTACGAAGTTATACTAGGTTACATTTATTTCGTGTTTATTTGTATGATTTTCCCTTATTCTTAGTTTATTCTTTGCATAAAATGTTATAACTCGTTTATTTGTACGGCTGTAAATGATTTCGATTCTACTAAATCTGAATGCATTTGTTCCTAGGTTGTAAAATCCAATTTGGAAGCTAAAATGTAATAACGATATATTGGTGCATAAATAAATCACTATTGAAATATTCGATTCTGGTTTATTACAAACACCATAAATGTACAGCGGGCAAAACATGTTATATAATAAATATAAAAATGAAACTAGAATGATTAATCAAAAAATTTAAAAAAGAAAATTGAGGTTGGGTATTATTTAATAAGAAATTAAGAATGCATGTTTAGCCAATGGGCATCTGCTTTTCATATAGCGTGGGTTTGATTTTAAAGTCATAAACGTAGAAATTCGCTGGCATACATACAACAATGGTTCGTGGAAAATGTCTGAACGCGAACGCAACGATTATATGCGTCCACGCGCTTCCAATGAGGACATTAAAATAATACTGTATAAATATTAAATAGGCCTTTACTCTTTACTAATAAATATTATTCAGTAACTAAGCTTAAGGGAATACCTTCACTTTACATTGTATGTTACATATATAATTTTGATTTATTACACCGTATTTTAGATAAGGCCACATTATAACAATATAAATGTGATTGTAACTGATTGATAGCCCAAATAATTATTGAGAAATGTATTTGAACTTTAAATTATCATAATACCACATCGTTCTTACCAGATAAGACAGATAAGCAACGTCTTCTTTAAATAAAGTACGGCTAATTAAATACCGTAAATACAGTAGTTGATGTTACAACTACTTGTTTAAAGGCATAAACGCTTTATAAGGAATCTTGAAATTCAATTAAGATAAATTATTGGAAGTAATAAATGTCCCTAGTAATGCAGAAGTAGCTGTATTGGATCCTTATGAAATATAAACCTATAGGTACGGAATTGAATTAAAATTAATTGTTAAAATCTTCGAGGAATAGTTACTTGTTCTATTAACATAGCTACATATAGTTTTTTGATAACAAAATGTTCTTAGAATATTTTAATTAGATTTATAAAAATGAATTGTGTGCTAAAGTGATTGATCATAATATAGGTGGCCTATCTATATTTTTATTCTCTTTCATTTTTTTAACTCAAATTTTTCACCGGACGTGGTCTAGTATTCTAGCTAGTTAAAGCTGTCCATATCACATGTCTCGTTATCAAAAATACTTATCAACTTTTTTGCTACTATGCGAGTAATAGCGGGGAAAGATAAATACATCTTTGACGTTATCAGTCGTATGTCGATTATTAAGTCCGATGGACTGTTTTGTCGTTGCCTTTGTGTCTGAGACGAGGTCTTCACCAAAATGTTTGTGAATGGTGATCCTCTGCCCCAGTGTCCCGTCGTCGGCCCGTTTGAGGAAATCGGATGGCAAACGCAATGCCCAGTGTCTAGTCAATGGTCGAAACCACCAGTGAAAAACGTGTGCGGTTACAATGTTTACAGCGCCAACGTTAACGGTGCTTTTTCCACTCAGTGCTATAATAATAACGTATTCGTTTGCGACAACCCTGGATTCGATCAGTTTTATTCGGAACAACCTATAACCAATGGGCAAGTTTTCTACCCTAGGGTTGCCCCGCATCCGCAACTTATACAGCCAACAAATTTGCCATGCCAACAGAGGCAAGAATGGGATTATAATAGCATGTGCTATAATGTAAATGGTACACCGTGCCAGTTTACAAATGTCGTAGATTTGGAAGATTTTATGTGAGTAAAGAGTTATACATTTTTGTGTTATCTATGTACTAATCTTATTCTGACATAATGCTCTTCAAAAAATATTTACCATTATGTCTGAAATAAGTTGTTATTCATGCGACATCACAAGTGACACGGCGAATGTCATAGGTTACTTTACGTATCACAAGTCGTGTCTAATTTGTTTTTGTATTTATGTATTGTTTCGAAATAAACGATTTTTATTTATTTATTTAATAACAAATATGGCGGATTTTATGAGAAAAAACAAATCTTATTTTCTTTTAATTAAATTGAGTTGTTTAAAGCGACGCCAGAAAAAATGCTATCAATTTTTTTTTTTATAAATGCAACTGAGACGGCTTTAATATTTTTATCTCAGTCACCTTCATCGTCTATCCCTTATTTTATTCTTCACGTATCACATGATAATTTTTATCTGCTAATTCAGCATCGCATACAAGCAACGATTGGTATTACATATATGATTTTGTCGATCGTCAAAAAACCCTTATCAGCTCAACGCTTTATCTACAAAGTCATTACTTTGTAGGTCATAACCTGCTATTCATAATATGTACTTCAGTCTACTAATTGATAAAGTATAAAATATTCAAAAGTGGTCCATTCGGATTTGTATATTTTTGTTCGCGGTAATTTGCGGCTCGCAATGAGATGATAATTATAAAAGGAAACATACAGAACATTTGTAAATGATCCATAATATAATACTCGGTTGACAATATGTCGGCCTTACTTTAAATGTTTTAATTTTAAATAGAATTATTATAAGGGAGAGCGTTGTGGACAATGGCCTAAACCCTCATAGAAAGCCCGTATCCCTGCAGTGGGAACGTATATGGGTTGATGATGATAATATAATGAATCGTTCCATCAAAATATACTTAAAGTTAAAACATTGCCAAATATCGATAGGTACTCACTGGAAAAGCCCATTAACATGTTATCCATATCACCATTTTTTTTTTAAAGTGGGGAAATCTTCCAAAGATACCCAAGGCCCCCGGGGATGGAGCCAAGGGTTATGTCGGATTCTTACCGACTAAAACCCCACTGTGTTCCGTCGAGCCGCGCAGTTAGCCGGGCCGCGGGTACTCTTAGAAATCGTCCACGACATCCATATCACCATGGCGTGATATGACGAGGCATAACGTTGACTACGTGTAGATTAACGCATCGGATAAGAATCCCAACCAAACATAGCGACTAGGTCTACCTAGTGCCATTCCTTAAATATTTACGATCCTACTAATCGATTTGGCAACATGCCATATTGTGTTTATCAGGTGATTCGACCACGTGAGGGTAATGAATCCACCTATCTTGTGATTTTACTCTCCAGACATTGAGTCGACTTATACATTCATCTTGTCTCCTCGTATTTATAACTACAAGTGAGACCAGTACCCTTGTAGGTTGTTAATAGCTTTATAGTTAGGTCTCTAAGGCTTGTGTTGTTGATACAATATGGATGTTAAGTTCCAGATAACCCCCAGCCTGAGGTACGTTGCTATAATATGCCTATTGTAACATACGCATTGCATTTCGTTTCAACTGATAAGGATTTAAATTGTGGTGTAAATTATGCTTATTCATTGTTTTTCTAAATTCAGTAGCTTTTTTGGTGTTATCAAGGAAATTTCATGCATGTTCGGATCTAACTTAATCGTAATTTGTACCTATTGAGTATGTTATCTAAATCTCGTACTCTCGAGTCGATATTCGACAGTCACAATTTGGTAAGCGTTTATTAGTGAATACTTTAAGACGGCATTTTTTTTCTGGCCTTCTTAGAAATTGTTCAAAGTAGTTAGTATTTGATATGTATAATCTCGCTTACTAAATATTCTATTAGCTATAAATTGGCCAATATTTTTTCCCGACATACCTACCTCTTTGATATAAAAATAGCATTGTTTATGCCTATTTTTTTGCAATTTTCCCCTCATTATACTATTCAGGAAAAACGAGAAAATATCTGACTATCATCTAGTAGGTACAACCTGTAATTTAACTCCATTCAATCATCATATTAGATACATAATACATATTATCTACTCGCGGCGCAGCCGCTCTATAATAACAGTGCCTACAATAAAGGAAATAATAAGTGTCTGGACAAAATATGTATTTTATAACTTTGGTACCTACCATATAATTATGAACAAACAAGGAAGAACTAATCTACTTAATTCATATGGAATATTTGAAATTAATTTTGAATTTATTTATAGACCTTTTTCAAATTTTTACGTAATTTTTGTGTAGACTGTACCTACCTGAACGACTGTACCTTGATTTAAATGAAAATCATAAGCATTAATCTATGCAATCACTGTTGTATTAATATAATGGTGGTATTGCAAAGTATATATCATACAAAACGTGAATGCCTTCGTCACGACTCACGTTTAAGTGAAGCAATTGAAGCAAGTAATATTTTACGTGACGCTATCATAAAAAACATTTAAATATTGCCTAAACATTTAATTTTTGCAGAACCTAGGCAAGGTTCTGCAAAAATTGTTTGGAATAAAATCATTTGCATCGATGTAAGATCTGACGAACTAAATTGTAGAGTTTCTATTTTCTATTCGACCAATATAATAACAAAAACTTAAGGCCATTTTAATTTTTCCTTAAATATTAGATTTAGAATGTATAATTTGTATGTGTTGCCCTTTTTGTTCAAATAAAGAATGCATAGAAACGAAAGCCTACAATTACAATCAGTGTGAACTATAGTAGGGGAGCCCAGGATGCTAAATGTGGATTTACTCGAGCGTCACGGGAACCTATTAGAATTGGTAGATTAGACCATAGCGAGAAAAAAAGGTCCTATAATGTTTTCACTTTTAGCGGTGGGGAAGGGTTTTTTGATTTTTTTTAATTTAAAAAAGAAAAAAATTGGCTTGGAAATACTCAAGCGCGTTAGAGCGTATACGCACTATGCGGGTAGCCGCATTGCGGGTAGCCGTCCGGCTGACCGCAAGCACAATTATGTACGTAATATTCATTTCTATGCGCACTGCGATGCGGCTACCGCAGACCGCACAGTGCGCATAGAAATGAATATTACGTACATAATTGCTGCTTGCGGTCAGCCGGACGGCTACCCGCAATGCGGCTACCCGCATAGTGCGTATACGCTCTTAGATATTGATATTTTGCATGCTCCAGGACGTCACTGAAAAAAAGTATACGTTAATCTGACGATTTAAGTGGCGATTTAATCGCTATGAAGAAAGGGTAAAAAATTAAAGTAATATTATTCGAGCGCGTCAGATTAATATATGGGGGGGTTAATTACAATATAAGAAGTCCCCATTTCGCTAATCTGACGATTCGAGCTCAACCTTAGGGAATTATGGATTATTCAAATTTTCCAGCGGGGCCCCTGAGCGCACCCACCAACCATAACTGCTCATATTGACTAGAGGTACTAATGAATAGCTAAGGTACCGTCCCTTATAGTAATCTGACGCGCTCGAGTAAATCCCAAAATCCCCTCTTGGGCTCCCCTACTACTACGTCAGTAGTATAAATATAATGTCTTATGTAAAAGATTGTCGATAATTTCCATAAAATAGTAATTCCCGCAATCTTATAGACTCAAGTCTTCCGTAACTTAGTTCAAATAACACTTGAAAATGTTTTATTTAAATCATATTATCTCAGAAATATAACCATAAATAACCGTCTATGCATTTTGATACAATAACATAAATGCTTTTATATCAGAAATATGGATTACTTTAATCTGGATATCAGTATTACAAAAAAGTTAAAAATGTTAATATTTCCGTTGAAAATTCCGCGAAATTTCTAGTATGAAGTCTGCACTAACATTATAAAGTTGAAGGGTTTGTTTGCTTGATCGCGCTAATATTAGGAATTACTGGCATACTACTGGTCGGATTTGAAAAATTATTTCGTTGTTAGTAGTCCCATTTATTGAGGAAGGCTGTTAATTGCTGGCTATATATCATCACGCTTAGACCAACAGGAGCGGAGCAATGCGGGTAAAACAGCAGTTTAATTCAACCGCAGGGCACAGCTAGTGTACTAATATCAAAGCATGACTTTTAGCCATTTGTTTTGTAAATACAATTGTTAATATTTTGTACAGTTCAATTCGCTACAAATTAAAGATTCTGTTTTCTACTGGCTGGGAATCCATTAAATCTATTGTTCGTAATGCTTGTAATGAATACTCGTATGTACGTACTGTAAGTGGGTAGAGAAACAATGCTAGCAGTTGTTGATTTATTTATTTTGATAATTTTTATCGATTATCGATTTTAAGGCACTTCGATATCGTTATTAAATAATAGACCTTTATACGTCAAGATATTGTTATCAGTTATTTAAGAATTGAATATTGGTGTAAATGGATTTGATTAGGCAAAGCACTTTTACGGAGAATGTTGCTCACGCACTTAAAACACATGGAAAAAGATAATAATTATTTTAACGATTGTACTTTACCGTATATGCTCTTAAAGTTAAAAGCAAAATATAATTGGTTGTTCCCTAGCGACCAACCACTTCTTAGGCTTTCTGTAATTAGGACATATTCGAATTTCGTTACATTTTTATTAACTGTTAAATACATTACTTCTGTTGCTTTGCTAAATTAAGGGCTGATTTTTCAATCCTTGGTTAATACTTATTCGTCGAATAACATACTAAACTACCATTTCAAAAATGTATTCTTTGGCCGTATTTGACAGTTTATGGGTGACATTTCAATATTATCGTGTAATACTTTATTGGGCGGATAAGTTTTAACCATGGATTGAAAAATTGGCCCTTAATAAAACTTACTTATTAGTAATTGGTATCTTAAATATTATGTATATTTTCATAAGTGCGTTAATATAGACAAGGCATAGAATTATTTATTTATCCTTTTAAGTTATATGTGCTATTATCTCATTGTTTTACTGAGAATGTCTTCAATCAGAAACATGAAGTGTAAACTTGAATCAGAATTATAATAATTTTCTTATAATTAATCAATATTTATGGCGTCACCTAGGCGGCTGCATCTGTTCCAGTTAAAACTTATTTACTTGTCAAGTTGAACTACAATTGTGCCAAGCATTAATTAACATCTAATGTTTTTATAATGGTTTTCTGAACAAATGTTAATGATTGAGGAAAACTTTATCTACATATTAATTAATGTTCCTATCGATACCATAAATTTTGATATAAAACTGCGAAATTTAACATTTTCTTACTCTTCACATAAGATGAATATATCTACCTTTTATACACATGAGATTGTTGATACATACAATTTAAAGTTGCATTTTAACTTATCAATTGTTTGAACGATATATTTATAGGTCACATGGGCACACACCATGTCTTTGCTGATAACCTAGCTTTCCGTATGTGAAATGCAAATTTCGTAGATATCAATTTAAAGAAAGCTTCGACTCCGGCTTTTATCATTATCTATAACGAATTAGATATAGGTACTTTGAATTCGATTATCAATTCTACTTACTGATTATTTAAATTGAAGTCATTTATTGGCAGAATGTTTGGTAATATAATGAGCATGATAGGCGTATTGCATTTTCTCGACTGCAAATGCAACCGTTGCATAATACCACGGTAATGTAAGAAGATCCGCTGAAATACTATACCAAATATTCTATTTTCATATTATGCATTGTTCGTCACGTCTACAATGATCAAGGCATGCATATTTTTTAAATTATGTAAGCTGAATTCCGGTAAAGATAATAAACCATGAAATTCCAATTTCTAATCATTCAGACCAAATTGTGTCCTTACTGACCACGTGCAATGCCCTAAACAAACGTTAGGAATCCAACTTATTGAAATGTGACACAGTTCACTAGAGTACATTTTAGCCTTATTTAAATTCGAAGAAGTTGTGTTGACGGTTGATTACACAAAAGGGGAAATCCTCTAGAAAGTCTGCAAAAGGCAAACTGTCATTGAGGCAATTATCTTAATATATATAAATCTCGTGTCACAATGTTTGTCCTCAATGGACTCCTAAACCACTTAACCGATTATAATAAAATTCGCACACCATGTGCAGTTCGATCCAACTTGAGATAGGATAGGATAGGTTTTATCCCGGAAATCCCACGGGAAAGGGAACTATGCAGGGTTTTCTCTGAAAAAGCGGGCGAAGCCGCGGGTGGAAAGCTAGTTAGGATATAATAAGCAGTAGTCTTATAGCCATTTTCATGATCATCTCTTTGGCATAAAGATGTGCTTATACCAAATACTATATGTATAGGCACGATTGAAAGATGGTTGTAGGTGTTTGTATGAGGAAAAATAGCAATTTTTTGCACCGCGTCCATGATAAACGTGTGATGTAACATTGATCAAGATATCAGCGGATGTTCAACTCGGTGACGTAAAAGCCGATCCTCAATTGGAAGACGGGAACGCGATTATTTTAACAATCATCGCCAATTGCGGGACTCGCGCAGATGGGTATTGTCTATTGCGCACACGATGAATTGCTTGGATACATCACGTAGCCATGTAGAACCTGCCTGAAAGATATTTGTTTCCCCAGCCACTAGATACATACATGTTCAGTGTAAAGCGTCACGTTCCGTAAGAATAAGGTTTCCTACAGCTGATGGCCCGTGAAACTAAAATAAGGAGAAGAGTAGAATTGTAGCTATGCTCTTTTCTATATTTCTAATATTCTGCTATCTTTTTACAACAATTGTGATAGTCACTTTTCAATGATGTTAATATTAAAAGTTGTAGTCTAAATCATTTGCCTAGCTGTTTTATCAATTTGCTGATTATAATTCCTGCCAATTAAAACGTCGCTGTTTTATAGGGTGGGCTCTAAACTTGGTGACAAAAAATGCAGAATAATTCATGTAGCTATAATAATACCCAAGTCTTTGAAAAGTTTTAATTATTTACTACAAAATAATGACCAGTTTTTCTAAATTTCTGTAAACAAAACGGTACATTTCGGCCAATAAACATAACGCATTACCTTTTGTGCAAAGTGCGTCATTTCTCGGAAAGTGCGGGCATGTGTTGATAATTTAATTTAGGCTTTAAAATGTACTAAAAACTGCGTAATATTGTAACTAAATAGTTTGTTTGGTTTGAAGAAGTAAAACTTCTTTTCTATATGGATGAACATGGAGCTGTGGACAGTGACGAAAAATGAATACCCTTTCCCAGTGGCCACTGGCCAGTACCTACTACCTATATCCCTTATCTCTTAGATTTCCTTGTAACGTATGTCACATTTTGTAGTTCAAGGACTTATATTTACATAATATTAATTTGGTACCAAACCAACATTTTTATTTGTTCGAAAATATAAATATAAATAGAAAATAGTTTTAATTTTATACCTCCATTACAATGGATGTAACAATGGAAGCTTTATGAAAGTAATTTTCCCTGTAGAAGTTTACATCGAAAGACATAATGAAAGTTTTTAAACGTCTCTGATTGTGACAAATATGCTTCTTAATGATGGCAGTGGAAACTGGAAACCGGTTTTAATGTCTTTAAATCTTGCTAGACAAAAAACTCACTAGATTGTTAAGGGTGTATTTTTTACTTTCCTGGATTATACAAATGACGTTTTATGTCCCCTCCTATGACACTTCGAAATAAATAAATCATTTTGTGTTCGGTTGAATTGACTTTGGACCTTGTCACGGATATCTCGGTCAGAAGCTGTCAAAATTAAGTGTTTGTTAGATTATTTTGGGGAACGCTTAAATATTAACAGCGGATTGATTTTAAATTGATTGCCTATTTAAAGTTATAAGGTACCTATTTATTTAAAAGTCACAATATAAATGAAAACATACATTATATATATTAAAATAGGTATGATGTTCGTGCAATATAGTTTTAGTCTATTGTTAGTTTAAAGCTCAATAGCAAATATTCTAGAAAAATATAATTAGATCGGACGGTGACAAATATATTATGATGTAGATTCGGATTCTTAACACATTGTACATTTGTTAAAATTGTAGACAATTATTAATTGGTATAGAACGACATTCAAATTAAATAAAAAAAATATTTATTGTATACTAGTTCACTACAGGTAACAAGTGCAAATGAGAATAAAGTATAAACCATCTGCCAACAAAAGAGCACAGACGGACATTATTTTGTTTAAACGTTTTGATACAAAGCTTTTTATTATATTTACATTACAAAGTGATACATTTGAATTATAAATTATACACACTATTATTCATAGCCATAAATTTAAAGTTAAGCAATTTTGGACTTACACAAGGATAACTATTTTAAACGACGCAAAACTGTAATCGATATCATATTTGTACAAACAAGATTGTTTGTATAGCGATTAAAGTTGTTTTAGTAGCAGGAAACAAATTTAATGTTTGTTTTTTGTTTTTGCTAATTAAAATTTTATCTGTTTGTCAAATGATTGATTCAAAAACAGTTTAATTACGCGTGGTGTATCTTCGTTTGAGTAAAGATGATTATTAATTATTACAATATCTAGTTCTTCAGCAGTTTAAATTAAAACTTCTCGGTTTATAATTTGCACGAGTTTTCCATTACATTGCGCGCCGTAATTGGAGTCGAATACAAAGTTTTTATATGCAATAATGTTTCCAATACGTTTTTCCTCAATGCGTTGCGCTCATACACGCGCCGTTATCGCTGCCTCGCTCCTTATCACTCCCAAAACTGGCCCGTATTCGCGTTCGTGTCGAGTATTTTTGTTTTTATGTTTAGTTGTTGCAACAAGTGAGTTCTTTAGTTTTTGAAGTGGAACTTTTTTTGGCGCGTTGAGGGTAAAATTTCAAGGTCGCGTCATGACAATACCGTCACGTCATGGAGAGACGATGGTATTCATATATCTTTGAATCTTGCCAAAGAAGTTTCACTTCTGACACGTGTGCTAGACACACACGTTTTTTTTATTTATTTGTTGTAATTCACTGAGTTCTTTTTTAAATTTTAGTATCAGAAATCGTTATCGTTTTTTATTAGTACCTCGCAACAATATTGATTACGTATGAAGATACATTGAACTTTCCGCATTTAATTCGCAAAACACGTGGTCACGTTCGCAGAATCTCGGATTGTTTCAAGATGAAATATAAAAACAACAGTAATCAAAGTATTTTTGGATGATAAACTAACTCAGTCTCTTTCTGTATATCTTTTAGATATTTCACAAGATTATAAATGTTTCACATTTATAAAATGCCATGTTTTTGTTGGTAATGATTAGTTATACTACGAAGAGTTAGAACTACGAAAATAGCAAAGAAATGAACCAAGCTCTCGGCTATTTTTGAACAGACGATATAATCGAAGGGCGTTGAAGATGTTAGGGAGAAGATAAATAGAAGACTATGATGAGAAATATCTATTTTGAAATAGGATATTAACACCTCAAAGTTTCGGAATCACTTCATTATTTAGATAAAAGTTTAACTAATAGATTATTTCAATTAAGTAGTAGCTACTGTATTGATTAAATAACATTCATCTTATATATGTACATGGTTCTATCAGTTTAATTATTACTAGCTTACCACCCGCGGCTTCGCCCGCTTTGTCTAAAACCTAATAAATCCTACTAATATTATAAAGGCGAAAGTTTGTATGGATGTTTGTTACTCTTTCACGTAAAAACTACTGAATGGATTTGAATGAAACTTTACCACAATATAGCTTATACATCAGAATAACGCATAGGATAGGTTTTATCCCGGAAATCCCACGGGAACGGGAACTATGCGGGTTTTCCTTTGAAAACGCGCCACGCGGGCGGAAGCCGCGGGCGGAAATCTAGTTATATACTAAAACCTTCCTCTTGAATCACTTTATCTATTAAAAAAACGCATCAAAATCCGTTGCGTAGTTTTAAAGATTTAAGCATACAAAGGGACATAGGGACAGAGAAAGCGACTTTGTTTTATACTATGTAGTGATTTTCCATTTAAGATATAAATCAATTTTTCTTCTCTTTCTGTAATGTAGCCTTACTTGTTAACTTGTGCTATCCTTTTACGTAACAGGCCAAAGATATAACAAAAAAGTATACCTGCTTTCATTCATAAATCATAAACATTCATCACTAAAACATATAAATAATCATATCACGTTCTGGTCCACTGCAGTACGTCAATGTATGATAGACTAATTGAATAAACATTGCGGGTAGAAACGAGTTTAGAATACTAAGTATCAAGATTAGGTGATACCTAAAATTGGTGACTGGTCGGCACCTAACGTCAGTAGGTTTCATCAAGTAAAGATTTTTGGGTAAACAAATGGTGTTCTCAGGAAATTAACGGCAGTTTTAATATTCTTGATTTCTTGGAATAACCGTTCATGGAAATGTACTGACTGTACAGGCTTTTCCTTTAACATTTTTTTGACCTAAGCCTGGATACATCAGGTTTAACTTTAAGGTAGTGTTTAAGATCTAGGTTGGGTATTGTTTCGAAATAAACATTGTTATCAACAATTTCACGTCTGATTTCTTCCACTTGCTGCATGCGTTTGACACCCCGATAACGAAATGAAATCCAAATTGTATGAATTTAATATCTATAAATAGTTACATCAATTTAGTGCAATACATGAAGTTCTCGCATGATTAGATCTGGAAGCCATCATTAGACCGCAGTCGCTACTATATTTAAACGGTCATTTGTTGACGCATTTAGTAAATATTACAATTTGGAACATTGATAAATTATTATCGCCAACTAATGAGAAATTAATGGATTAACTGCTTGTTGCTGCGAGCACAACGCTAGGTGGTGTCGAGTGGGACCATTGTGTGAAGCATTCAAAACAAGAATATTTAAAGAATTTTATCATAGTATTTTGTGGGTGTTAAAATGTGTATACCGGGCTCGCCCGAACTCTCCGATGGCCGTCATAAATTATGCGCTGTGACTAAGAGGTGAAAGTTTAAAGTATTAGTAGAAACTATATTTATTCTTCCATTCCGTAATAAATATGCGAGTTCGGATTATTCACTTGGGTTAATTATAGCAATTATTACAAAAGCGGTTCTGATATTAATGTTGTTAATCTATCGAATGTTCTAGGTAAAGTTAACTATGTTTATTGATGTCACGCATATTGATTGATGATATTATAATGTTGCACTTTAATCTTTCTTGGTTTATCATATTATTATTTATTAAGTAAAATATGATTAGGGATTTTCTTTAGAACAATAACAGGTGATCGTTAAATTAATAGATAGGTATAGACGTAAATCGTCTTAACATATTAATTCAGACTCAGAAATGTCATACCTACTTAGGTATGACATTTCTATCCAAATTACCTAAAAATAAATCCAGTAATTTTTAAACGACTAAATCGCAGTTCTGTGGAACTGGAGATAAGCAATTTAATTTATTCAAATTACAAAAAAAGCCAATCCTGTTATTTTAAACAACACAATCTCAGCTCTGAACTTTTTGATGTGCTTCAAATTGTAATTAACCTATCCCCTTCCATCCCCAGGAACAACGAAAAGAGGAAGGAGAAATCTCGTGTGGCGGCACGATGTAGACGCACTAAGGAGATGCAGATCTTCGCCGAGCTGACCACGGCGCTGCCGGCCAAGAAGGAGGAGGTGGAGCAGCTGGACAAGGCGTCCGTGATGCGGCTGGCCATCTCTTACCTGCGCGTCCGTGATGTTGTGTCGATGCGTGAGTGTTTACTGCTTATCAAGCAAGATATATTGGATTTAGCCCCGTACAATTTCATGATGTCTTAAAGCAGTAGCGCCCTAGCAATGTCCAACGCTGAATTTAATACTGCTTGAAGACATCGTGGTGGTTACCATCCGCCCGTTTATGTGATCTAGCTGCATAGTGAGTGATGCTAGGTAATCTTAAGATTGTTATGTTACCTATGTATTGAGTATTGACCTAGTTGCAATCCTGTAGGTACACGAGATTGCCGGTGACCGGAGTGATTAATTTCATAAATATATATATTCAATGTATATGAGGTGATCTGAATAACTTTAATATTATTTCCTGTATCAAAATATAAGGAAATAAATTTTTGAACTGAATTTATATGAGTATTAAACCAGTTTTGTTGCGTTATCGTCATCAATATACTAATATAATAGCACAGGTATATTCCTAGTTGAGGCGATCGTCGTGTCTAAATTGTTTTTGTTTGTATGTATTGTTTCTAAATAAACGATTTTTATTTTTATTATTTATATTTTTTAATAATTAACCTTTTAAATTATACTTACATTTAGATATTTTGTTACCTAAAAACGTTTGTTAATTAAAAAATCAGCCTTTTGATAAAATAATATTGTTGTTAATCTAAAACATTCTCATAGGAATTAACAGGTGGCCCAATGACCCCATATGGATCATGTAATATCCTAAACAATATGCAGAATTTCGTAGACATTTTTATCTAATGGTGTGGCTATCCACACCAACGATCGTCATTATCATTATTTAATTTTCAAGATGAAAAAGATAGTAAAATATTATATATTTTTTAATATAGGTAGGTATCATTTCAAGTTTTTTTCGCTGTGTGTCTTGTATTAACTGCGTTTTAATCTCAGTGACGTATTGTATTTTATACTCTGTCATGATTTGTGATTATAATCGTTATTTACAATGATTAATTTAAACAACATATTAAATAATACAATACGCTATCATGCATATACATATATCATGCATATATATATATATATATATATATATATATATATATATATATACAGTAGCACCTCTATAAGTCGAATATCAAGGGAGACGCCAAAAAATTCGAGTTATAGAGTTTTCAACTTATGGAGGATTTCGACTTAGGCGGATTTTGATTCGACATAAAGAGTTTGAGGTTTATTCTTATAAATTTTGAGTTAGAGAGGTAAAATAAATTAAAATTCAACTTGCAGAGGTCACAAATATGTTTTTGAAGTGAAACTTCTTTATCGGGGTTGGAAAAAAATTTTGTGTTACATTTTTCCGTTACGCGCCATCTTGTTTTTATCCCTACCACGCGTGATTGACGTATTTCTGTAAAGTTGCATATAGTAAATTATTTTTTGAAAAATAAGGTCATAAAGAAGTTTCACTTCTTACGTGTGTACACTAGTACACGCACACATTTTTTTTGTTATTTATTATAAATCAACATTATTTCAAATCATTTTAAAATAAAAAATATGGCATTAAAAAAGTCAGTATTTTTTTTGCTTTAGATAATTTGGTTGTTCTCTAGCATTTTATAATCTATAAAGAGCAGAAAATTCTTCTTTTTCAAAGATACTGGTTTGCTTTATAAACTTTCGTAAGGTATTCAATGCGGTTCTTGCCTCTTTGATGGAAACCCATGGAGCGCATGTACTATTCACGTCTTCTATGTCATCTTAATCATTAGTATCGGTTTTCTGAGCTACTGAATCGATAATTTCGTCATCAGATATTTAACGCAAACACGTGTTTCGTTAGTCATAAATTAATTATCGTATACTCCTAAAATGTTTTCTAAGAAACAATAGTGTACTTGCACTGTCGGCAAATTCTTAAAGTCGGTAACTTATTTTTGTGAGAACAATAGAGGTAATAAATTCCAAATCATCAAGTTATAAAGGTTGTAAAATAAAACGTTGCTATGTTCGAGATACAGAGGTCAAATTTGATTTTTCGAGTTATAGAGTGAAAATATGTACCAAAATGGCTTGGAGGGACTCGGTGATTATTTCGACTAACAGAGGCTCAAAATTTCAAGTAATAGAGGTTTTCGGGTTTGAAGGGAAGGGAACAAGACATTTTTTCGAGATTTGGAGGTTTTTGACTTATCGAGGTTCGACTTAACGAGGTGCTACTGTATATATTAACTTTAGCTATCATATTGATTAGATTCGGTTGGGAAAGAAGATTACACGTAATGTTTTTCAAGTAAAAATATATCAATTTAATTTCAATTAATAATAAATGATTGTACTATTATTGGAATAATGCCTTTGTAAAACTTCGTCCAAAATTTACAATCCTATCTAAAGATGGTGGACATAATAAGATAGTAGCTATCTATACTTCTATACTATCTATACTAATATTATAACGAGGAAAGGTTTGTATATATGTATGTATGTATGGTTTTCACGCATAAACTACTGAATCGATTACAATGAAATTTAGCACACATATAGAGGGTAACTTGGATTAACACATAGGATAGGTTTTATCCCGGAAATCCCACGGAAACGGGAACTATGCGGGTTTCCTTTAAAAACGCGGGTGAAGCCGCGGGCGGAAAGCTAGTACCATATAATTATGTTATAACAATAAGGTTAAGACAAATTTTCCCATACTATATCAGTCAGTCTCTTATGTAAATATTTGTCATTAACAATCTTTACACGTAAATAACAATTGTGTCCAGCAGACGACAAGTAGGCGTAAAACCACAGTTTCCGATACACAGCTTTGGCACGAGTCATATCGGTTGCTATATTTGCGAATCGGTAACCGCAAGCCGCCATTGTTATAACAGTCAAGATTATGTCTCTCTTCACAATGGGCAGCGTTGGCCCAACAAATGATCGTCAATATTTGCCGCCATTACGGCGATTATGAGTAAACATCTACAATGATCCGATCATAGACACCTAGGCCATCTACTCTATCGTGATTGCCTCTACTCGCCCAGCGCTGCCCTTTGTGAAGAGGGCCCATTAGGTTCTAAACATTTTATGCATTTTACATATTCCTCAACACTATATGAGTCAAGTCAGATTTTCCATCTCGTCAAGTTTCAGAGAATGCATCGATATTGCCTTGACTTGGCTTGGTTTTATGTATGGTTTTATGCATAGGTTTTATGGTATAAAATATTCAAGCTGGTATACTAATTCATGCAAATTCAATATAATCAATACAAGTTTACTATAATTGTCAGACACTACCCAGAAAGCAATGAAATACTGTACAAACTCCCCTGTGTTTCTACAAACCGCTTTCCGTTGCGGAGTATTGTTAGAATGTATGCTAGATTGATTGTATAAAAACATATTAAGAGGAAAATGTTTATAAAGATTGCAGATGCAAGGGCAAACTGCGAATCTCTTTTAGATGCCGGGAAAATTTATTATTATATCATTGGTTTTTAAAGGAACTATTAACTATATATCCGGTTACAATTTCTAATGTGATATTCGGTTCTGTCCCTACTCTGATTTGAGATACTATCCTAACGAGAATTTTGCTGCACAATGACTTGACTATAATATTATATTGATTGGAATTCCCATGCAATATATACGGAGCTTTACCTGTTGATCGAACTGTGTAATAAAATCTAAACAGTATATCTCAATATACTCGTATTAAATGCCCTTTATTTATTGCTTTTATTGATAGCTTCATTATAGTTACGATGTTCAATTTATCTGACTTGAAATTACGGAAATGGTTATTTTATTGAGAACATTAATGATAAAAGCTGATTTTTAATTAAGATGCTTAATTTTATAATGGCTAGGTACGTATTAATGTTTCTCCAATCATACAATTTTAACAACTTTTTATATTGTAGGATTCTAATTTAGGATTTTGTATTAATTCTTGTTACATTAGAAAGTATCCTCATGGTTGAACCCAGAAAGCGTAATACTGCTGAGTGCTGACTTATTAGACCTTTAATAAATTTAATCATCACTAAAATTGTGATTGATGAGTGTGACTAAAATTGTGTTTAATAAATTATGTCAAAATCTGACTATTTCTTACAAGTGACGAGGAAAAGCTCCTAAAACAATTGTTGAAATGAGAAATAATAAGTAACAGTGTCTATCCACAATATAAATAGACTAAATAGTACACTCCGTTCGTAGTAACTAAAATTTACAAATTCTCCTTCCAGTGCCCGCCGATACTGAACCGCCTAAGCTGCAAAGCCCAAAAGGTCTGGAGGAGGTGCAATCTGAGCTGTCGTACATGCAGGCGCTCGACGGCTTCGTGTTCGTACTATCCCAGCAAGGGGATATAGTGTACTGTAGCGAGAACATCGCTGAACATCTTGGTGTGTCCCAGGTGAGTCCCAGGAACTTTAGACTAGATATACACTTGGTACTACTTGTATGGATTGAGTTGTATCGCTGTAAAAGACTGAAACTTCACCATTATCAAATGGTGAAGTTCTCTAACACATATATGGGAATTAATTGAATACACATATAAAAACTAAAGAGATCGAGCCAGAGACACGATCTTATTTTAACGTGTACGTTAGATATTAGTTTTAACTTGTTGTTTGAATTTTGATAATTTAAATTTTCTTCAGGCTTTATTCAAATCATGTATACGATTCGCATCTAAATTATGTATGTTGCGTCATTACTGCTGGTATTCCCAAAATATTGTATGCTTGTACAAATATAATATTATGATTAGCACACGTTTTAATAGACTATTACAGAGTAAAGCTGAGAATGGTTGTGATAATTGTTCGCAGAAATGAGATAGTGTATTAATATTCTTAAACACAACTTTGTGTAGGACTAATTTAAATACTTATAAAGTTCATTGCAGACTAATAACAGGCGCTTAATCAAACCGCAAATGTTAGAAATGAATGATCTATTCGTAGTAGTAACTACATAAAATGATCATATTATGCTGATCATCTTCGTTCAATAAGACTGTAATGGTGAACAAGACTTGATAGAATTTTAAATAAGAGATTAGTCGTATATTGCAATTACACTTGATTTAGAGTAACTTGGTTGGTGGGACCTTCAGAAAAGAAATAAGAACATTAGAAGAGCATTTTAAGAGCGAGTAAAACCGTGTCCTGAAAGCTAGATGTTGTATAAATATAATAAATTGAAGCCCTAAGTGGATTATAAAATAATTTTCCGCTTAGCCATAAATGCACAATAGGGTAATAATAAAGTAATAATTAGGAAATAACATATAAATTAAATTCATTATTATGTATGTATTTGTTGTATTTGAGTTGAGACGTTATAGGTACTACACATTACAATGCGTATGCGAACTTATTTAGGTCAATTTAATCCTATAGTTGGATGCATTTTAATTAAGTAATGTTCTATCAATGCAAATCGTAGTCTTCTAACTAATTTAATCTCTTTCCTTAGTACGTTGTTAGAAAGAGATGTAGAGACTAGATACGACTTAGTTCCTATTAACAGACTTGTCGCTTTCGATTAATTTATATTACAATAATTGTAAGGTCATTCACAGATACTAAAGCTCTAAATAGAAGTGAATGTGAAATTTATTAATTCACGGTCAAATTCTTTACTATGTTTACCCAAAATAATTTATTTATTTATATACTCTTTATTGCACACACAAAGTTTGACAAAATCAGGATATTATACTAAGCAATTGGCGGCTTTATTGCTTAACAGCAAAAATCTAAAATGTTAATTCCATACTAGTAGGTAAACGGTGCCTTTCAAACTTACTAGATAAAATTTACTTTACTTACTTCGTATAGGTACTGGAGGAAATTGCTTGGAGCAATAAAGCCGCCCTTTGCATCAAATGTCCTGTCTGTGTGTGTGAAATTTATATTTATGTTTTGTATGCAATAAAGATTATAAATAAATAAAGGTTTATTATAACCAAACTCAATTTATAATTTTTAGAGACCTCGTTTTAGGGAATTTCAATGACAAAACAGAAGAATTAAGTATAGCGTTTAATTGACCTTTAGAACTTATTATACACGTGTTATTTTCTTATATAAAATAGGCGTATTATATATTTACTCTTTATTATATTATTACCCTATAAGTAAAAACAATATTGTTCATAATTCGCATAATTGTTTAATTAATTAATATGTATCGAGAAATGATTACGAAGGTATCAGTAATAAAATCTGAATACAAATGATGTTTGATAACCTTAAATTACAATACCTAGTATTAAAATAGTTTAACCATTTTATTCCACATCGACATTCTTTCATATTGTATACTAGTTGCGCTCCGCGGTTTCACCCGCGTGGTTCCGCTACTGTTGGTCTTAGCGTGATGATATATAGCCTATAGCCTTCCTCGATAAATGGGCTATCTAACACCGAAATAATTTTTCAAATTTGACCAGTAATTCCTTAGATTAGCGCGTTCAAACAAACAAACAAACTCATCAGCTTTATAATATTAGTATAGATACTGATAGTGTACAAATAAACAGAGATTTTATTGTTGTTTTTTTCACAGATGGAAATTATGGGACAGAGCGTCTTCGAATTCAGTCACCCGTGCGACCACGATGAAATCCGTGACGCGCTGCGGTCCAGCAATGTTGACAAGCGCGATCTGCTGCTGCGTCTCAAGTGCACGCTCACCAGCAAGGGGCGGAACGTGCACCTCAAGTCCGCTTCTTATAAGGTAGCTATCTATCTTTCTTTCTTTTCAACCACGATGAGATCCGTAAATGTGCATTTGAAGATGGCTTCTTTTGGATTGGATGCGTGTGAGGGACCTTGTAGTTTGCTGAAGGAGCATTGAAATCTTATACAAGGAACGTATATTTGTAATGAAATAAAAATAACTAAAAATAGTATCATTCGCAAGTCTACAACGCATTTATCACTTTAATATGTCTTGCTTTATTATTTACTAGCTTTCCGCCCGCGGCTTCGCCCGCGCAGTAAAAGAAAAACCCGCATAGTTCCCGTTCCCGTGGGATTTCCAGGATTGCGTCATTTTCCCGGGATAAAAAGTAGCCTATGTCCGTTCTCGGGTATCAAAATATATCCATACCAAATTTCATGAAAATTGGTTCAGTAGTTCAGGCGTGATTGAGTAACAGACAGACAGACAGAGTTACTTTCGCATTTATACTTAATATTAAGTATGGATTGTAAAATTAAAACTCGAATATATCTCGTATATAATAAGAACAATTAAAACTGATTGATGACGGTGTGTAGGTATAACTATTAATTCAGAACTTGTTTAGAGGAATTATGTATTCATAAAATGGGATGTGAACGTGATGTATAGCAGAGATTCACGCAAAAATAAAAAGTAACGTTTTAAACATTTGCGAATTGTACAGAGGCCAATATCCCATATTATGTCTTGGCCTTATGAACCTCATAAAATATTGATACAAATAACATGAAAAATGATGAAATCTCGCTACAAATTCCCATAAATAAACATTATCGAGATAATATACGCCATAACTGCGTCGACTATAAAATTTTTATGATATTGGGTTATATCAAAATTTGCCGATACCCTTGACCCGTCATAACAACGTCTGTTCGAATCACACCATTCGCGAATCGTTTATACAAATATTAGCAAAAGAAAAAGTCATGTTTGTCCAATAAATATTATGCGATAAATTTTGAGACGGCGTTTGAAAAATATTTTCCAAGTATTATTTCGATTTAATGTGAATTATTTAGAAATAAGTGTGGATGAACAGCCGGTCAGTCGAAATAGACGTTATCTTATCGATGTTACAAACGGCAAATCCTATTTTATCAACTTATGGAACACCTTAATATGTAACGGCAATATTTTATCGAAATATGTTGCAATAGAACGCTGAGGTGTGAATATTTTTCAGTCTATTGGTGCATTGAAAGGCATTTAAACGATGACCTATAAATTTACACAGATAAATTATATACGAGTTTCATTGTTTTGTATTCCAATATATGATAATGCAATTTATCTAAGGACAATAAAACAATATGATACACTTATATGACGTTATCATCTTAAATTTCAATTCATGCCTTATTTCTCTCGCTGTACATTATTACATTTTATTAAACAGTTTCATACTGGACAATTTTATCATTTATTTCTAAATCTTATCGTATTAATTATTCTACCGATTGATTGATTATATTTAAAAGGTAAACAACGCATTTCCATTGTAGTACATCCTTATTGACTCTCATGTCCATCTACAGAAAGCGAATGACGTATTTATTTGACGCAATGACGTTTTAACGATATGATAAACATATACTGCTTTGAATAATGCCGCCCCTCCTAAAGCTTCTTATAGTGTCGAAGAATATTATGTAATAACTGATAACTTCATCTACTGATGCATGGAACATACATTACCAATTAAAAAATTGCTATGTGAATAAATATAAGATTGTTATCTTGTTCATTCTACTCAATGTGGTTGACATTCTCTTTTCGTCCTATATATACAGCACAATATACACATTCAATTTAAAATTATTAAACTTAAACAAGATTACCAACACCATTAAAATTATGGTGGGTTTGAAAAATTAGGTATTGATGAGAAATTCCAAAGATGAGCACATTTTTCATATATTCAGGTGTTGATTCTTGTAATTCTATTCATTTTCGACCTATAAGGGCCCTTTATATCAAAACAACATATTCTGAAACAAATAAACGATTTTTGTTATATTTATTGAAACCACTCCATCCTCTGAAAATGAAAATCAAAATACTATCTAGTAAATTTCTCAATTTTTATCCATTAATAATTTCTCCTTATTCCTCAGGTGATACACGTCACCGGCCACATGCTAACCGATGAAAAAGCCAAGATAATTGAAAACAACAACACGGAAGACGAAGACAGTAAGGACGGTACGAAGAAATTCAATAAAAATGGCGCGCTCGTGGCTGTAGCTCGCCCGATACCGCACCCGTCGAATATTGAGATACCATTGGACAGCAAGACGTTCCTGTCCAAGCATAGTCTGGATATGAAGTTTACTTACACTGATGATGGGTAAGGATCGCTTTTATAATGCAAAAAATCAATAAGAACTATAAGTAATATTCATTGGGTTTATTTTTCGCAGTATATTTTTTTTTATTGAATATAGAAGGAAATGGTGTAGCCAAAGATATACAAAAATGAGGATGTTTAATTTTTTAGTCTGTCAAATTTAATAATAAAAACTCATTTCGGTATACACATAAGAGAGATACGCCACGACTTGAGAACTTTCATCTATCTGGTAATCAACTGTTAAAAAAGTGTAGGAACTAATCACCAGAGTGCGCTGTAACTAATATTGTATTTTTTATTTAACTTTCTCAATGCAATCTTGAGTATTTCAAGTGCTTATATAGTTCTAAATAAAGTAGGTAACATTAAAAATTCCTCACTATTTATGTGACCATAAAAATTGCATTTTACAAAAAAAAAATTCTTGAAATAATGTATGTTCTTGTACTTACCATGAATAAATCGTTCGTTATTTATTGATTAACGAATTCGTCGGAAAACCTTAGTTGCGTTGTATATAACAGATTATTATTATTATAATATATACGTATTATATAGTATGCAATATAGTTGTATTCTTTTAATTCCTTATATGTATTTATAAACTGTGGTTATTTATTTTTATGTAAATATAATATATATATATATATATATAAGTATATGTATATAAGTATATGTATTTCACAATATGGGTAAAATAACCGCAATATATTATATTCTATACATGCAAACATATATAATTATTTTATTTCTTAATTAATTGTTTTATTATCTACCAGCAGAGAGAGACACTTTAGACTTAAGCATTTTGTTGTCTGGTGGGGCCCTGAAAACCAGCGCTATGCTGACCATATCGGCATAGCATAAGCTGAGCGGCCTTACCCTTTAGGTCGCCAGTCGCCACACAAATCATATTCTTAGTTTTAATTTTTATGTTAGATTATATTTAAGAGTGTATTTTTATATTGTTTCTTTTTTTTTTGTTTGTGTTGGTGGTGGTAATTTGGTGTGCCTAATAAAAATTATTTTATTCTTTTATTCTTATTTAAGTATCTATTTCACTTTGATAGGATTATTGTTTCATTGATTTCTGCTTATTATATTACCTTGTTCCTGCTTTTACGTATACTTGACACACTGTCTATTATTATATCCTTAAAATATTTTTTTTTTGTATTGAGGAAAGTTAGTAAGGAGGTATGAATATATGTTTCTGTATTCTTTCACATGAAAACCACTGAACTTGGGCTTTGATGATACTTGGGCTGTAGCTTATTTACCAAAATTATACTAAGCTATCTGGCTAAGGCTCATGTGCGGGTAAACCGCTACCGCACAGATAGTTTTAAATAAAAAATCTTTATTTTAGGTGTTTTTAGTAAGAGATTTTATAAAAATGCATTCTTCTTGTAGTTTTGAATTGCATCTTATGACAACAATATGAACTGACAAAGTTCTATGTGATATTAAGGATAATTTTTTTTTAAATTTCAAGTTTCACAAATTATATTATACCTAATGTTTTATCAATACCCATAAACGATGTTGTAAAACTGCTGTAAATGAGATAAAAAACAATTTATTGTGACTATGGTTGTCTAAACCATATTGGCAATATCTGATATATGCTTGTTATTCAAGTAATTTAACTCAGTATCATAAAGCATATGAATATGGTTAAGACATTTTGCAATTTCCCTTACAAATACGTAAAGCATGCATATTCAACACTTTAAATAGTTTTATACTGGCCATCTGATTACTATGGTACGAGTCATATATAGATTTATATGTATTGAGGTCTATGTGACCTTTAGTTATTGATAAAACGACAATTTATTATTGTTCCACTAAAACAAAGTTTGTACGTAGTTTCGTATTTTAACACAAGATGGCGCTTTTTACAATAGCCGCCGTATTACCTGACTGAATTTAGGTAACGCTTCGTACAGTAATGTTTGACCTTCACAATGTCCCATGCGACTCGGTTGTATAATATCAACAAAAATATCACCTTCAACGTATTTTGTAGGTTAAACATGATTCTGTTTTGTGCTCAGTACATGATAAACGTACCAAGTGATGGAAATGATGCAAATAGTGCTGTGATTTGTGAAGTGTAGATGATTTTATTGTTTTATAAATGTGTTCTTGTTGTTATTCTGTGCAGTTCTTTTGTTTTGTGAATTTAAATGAAATGGCGGGGTTTTTGAATTCGACTACTACTTTAGTAAGTAGTTTTGTTTACTTTTAATGTAGTAAATCCGCGCTTTATTATAAATTACTGTATTTTGAACTAGTAGGAGTGTTTATAATTGAATAATTAAATTTATGAAACAAATATTTATTAGGTTTGGCGATAGGTCATTCAAGGTTAACTAAGTACCGGTAAACATAACCTAAACATGAAACATATAGGTCACATTGGAAGTAACCTTTCGTACCATGGTGAATATAACTTTTTATTTCAGATAAAATTATTGAAAGTTAAGCATTATCCAGGGAATAAAAACGTCAAACACCTGTTAAATTATAATTATGAGTACCTATATTTACTTCATATTATAGGTTTTAGATTTTTTTGATGCCTATTAAATACTTCAGAACTTAAAATAGGTTGTTTGTTATTTATTAAATATTAACAATTTAAAACTCCTACAAATAATTTTCAAATTATCAAGAAGGTACCCAAACCCAACGTCATTACTATAATACAAAGGTCATTAACGGATAATGCAAGTGTTCGCAACACAATAAGTTTAATATCATATTATTAATATTTTGTATGTTTGTTGCAGTTTAATGAATACCCTTGGATTCGACTCCAGCGAGTTGATCGGTCGTTCCGCATACGACTACCATCACGCCGCAGACAGCGCATCATTGGTACATCAATTCAAGTCGCGTAAGTCTTAATATTTTATTATTTCCATAAAATATATACTACATACTATGTATTAACTTTTGTACATTGCCACGAAGAAAAAAAATGTAGATATAGGTTTTTATTGTCAAGCGCCATCTATTGTTAGTTCCTTGAACTAAGATAACAAACATGACGTGATAACGTTGCTATTGTGGCAAACTAGGTGGCGGTAGCAGTCTGAAAATAATAAAATAATTTATTTGTGCCAAATTCATCATACTAGATCACGTGAATAACTTTAAAATAGCTTTCTATTTTTGTATTATATAACAATAACTATACATTCCTTTAAAAACGAAAATAGGTTATTACGTAGTAATTAACGGCAACACGGTTTAGCTTAACTACAATTCTATTTACATAGCGTACTATAATATATTCCTTGCATATTTATAATGTATCTATGACGGTGTGAAGTATTTAAACAAGTCATTAACGTCAGCGTCCCGTAAGAATCGCATTTTATTCTTACGTGGCTATTTTAACAACCGGATATGTTTTTGGCACTCGTTGAGTCACTGAGATCTGATAAATGGTGCTTTTGTTTGATTTATGTATAATTGTTTAATTATTAGCAATTGTTCAAGTAATTGGGATTGGCTTTTGTTAAAGTATTTTAGCTCAACTTTTGATGTTCCTTACCATTTATAGCATACGGCAGACCCCATACTGATAACTAAAATCGCCTGAAATAGACGCTGATGATAATAAATGTTTTTTACGTACTTAATTTTTCTAAGTACCAATTTATTAATATTAAATGTGTTTTTATGCGAATCCCACTAGTAACAGGTAACATTTTAAGCTGAGTAGGTACCTACTTTAAGTCTAACTAATAGGTATAAATCAGAAATGAATCATTGATAAGTGATAAGCTTATATCATTAAAAGTGATTAGACTAGAAACTCGTTTTTGATAAATTGATTATAATTAATCAGCCTTTCTAAATCTCAAATCATTAATCAAATGAATGCTTATATCACAGTAAGCTTCAGTTTTGATTACAATAGTAATTTTTTATTGGCTATTTCTTTATCATGTTTGTTCAACACCCTCTGTGTGTTTACTTAATTTCATTGTAATCGGTACAGTGGTATTTGCGTGAAAGAGTAACAAACACACACATTCACATCCTCACAAACTTTCGCATTTATAATATTAGTAGGATAGGATATCATAGATGTTTGCTCGTTAAAAACAAACAAAGAATGCAATATAGTTGCAGTACTTGGAAGATTCTCAAGGCTCAAACGATAATTATTTAATGAATGACATAAGTTCATCCGTTTGACCGCCATTTTTAGTTGGTTCCAATTTTACAATCCGATTGTGTCACACCATATTAATATTAATTTTTATAATTCAACTTAACTTCATCTATTAATGATTCGAAAATTGCTCTGCTAATTCGGTTTTTATGTAATAAAAATATTTATGAAAGGCAATTGTCTCTTTTATCTCTATGCTTTAAAAATATAAAATAACCAACTGCCAGCTTAGCATGCGGCATGCGCGCCGCGACTAAATTATTATGGTGGTAATATAACTTCAAATGACCAATTATCTATTTATTGCAAAAAGATCCCGATTAATATAATAGCATTTATCTTTATCATTACGTGCGTCTAATTGAGTATTGACTATTGATAAAACAATTGCAAAATTGTTATGAAACTGTACTAGAAGATTCCATTTCAAAGCAAACGCGAATATGAAGCCTGCGTATGAGCCCCATAAAGAGTTCATACCTTCTATATAATGTTCGCTAACAATTTGCCAATTGACCATAATACGTGTATGATCATTGTCATTGGGAATTGTGCAATAGTTCAATCTTTTAGCTATTACATCTAACTGTTCTTTATTTGTTACTAGCTTTCCGCCCGCGGCTTCGCCCGCGTTTTAAAGAAAAACCCGTATAGTGGGATGTCCGGGATGAAACCTATCCTTAGTAAGTTAGTGTTAATTCAAGTTTGAAGTTACCCTCTATATGTGTGCTAAATTTCATAGTAAACGGTTTAGTAGTATTTGCGTGAAAGAGTAACAAGAAGTCAAGAACACACACACACACATCCTCGCAAACTTTCGCATTTATAATATTGGCACAGTATTACAATATTATTTCATAGATATTGTAATACTGTGATATTGGTAGGATTCCAATCACACATACCACGCGCAATGTGATGCCCGCTGTTATTTTTTTCGCTCACCTATCGTTTATTAGTTTCAATGCCAATAAATACTTCGGGGAAATTTATGATATCTTAGGTTAATTATTCAACAGTTTTTCCATTGTGTTGAAGCGTATTGAGGTCGAAATTAACATAGCAAATAATTGTATAGGTATTAGAAAGTTAAATAAGGAAATATTGAGGTTTGTAACAATTTATAAGAAATTAAATTATTTGATGTCATCTTTTTATCCACCTCAATTTATGCTGCTCTTTCTTCATGGTACTTGACGAGATAAAAAATAATTTTAATATTATTTCTAAAATTTAATAAGAAATTACGAAATAATATAGCACAGAAATGTTTCAAGGCCTTTCATGTAATTTATCGTAATTAAAATAAATAAATAAATAAATAAATATTATAGGACATTATTACACAAATCGACCTAGTCCCACAGTAAGCTCAATTAAGGCTTGTGTTGTGGGTACTAGGCGACGATAAATATAATATTTAATAAATACATATATAGATAATAACACCCAGACCCAAGAACAAATAAATGAGTTCATCACACAAATATTTGCCCTGACCGGGGATCGAACCCGGGACCGTCGGCTCAGTAGGCAGTTACTTTACCACTGCGCCAACCGCGTCGTCAAAATAAAAAAAAATGCCTAAAACCTAAAACGTCAATATTAAAAAAAAATAACTTAAACAATATTTGTCCTTGTCAAATTAACTTTGTGATTTTTAAGTTAATTGTAAATGGAGTTTTTTACAGTTTAGTACTGAACTAGCAGAAACTATTACGCCGTACGTTTTCAGACTGAGTTAATTAAAGACATCCCTAACTTGCCTAGGGGTGTTATCTTTTGTTTTTATTACGCCTCGGGTTTCTTGTTTCGTGACGCTTAATTCCTTTGTTATTGACTGAGATTTGTGTTTTTACATAGTACATTGTTTCTTACGTATAAAAGAGTAGCGTTAGTCCGTGATTTCACTCGCGTTTTCTTTAAAAATAACACCTAATAATACTTCTTCAGGAAATTTCATCCAATCCCATCAGTCGATTTTTCGTGAAAGACTAAAAAATTATTACTAGACTATTAGTTTGTGTGCGTAACAATACTAGCGGAATTTATTTTCAATATTTTTATTTCTTACATTAATGAACGCTATGAAAAATATATTATCTATTGTTTTACGTTATTACAGTTCTTATTGTTTAAAAAATATAATTTTTATAAAGTATTTACGGTGATATTTTTACGATTGTTAATAATTATATTCAAGAGAAGTACGAATTACGAATTATTATTACAAATTGGCGATAGTAGGTACCTACCTAGTCATGATATTTGGGTACACGTTTAAGGTGATGAATTAATTTTTCTAACATTTACGGCCCTTTTCAAACCTTCGTAATTTTTATATTATTAAAGTTGTCGTGATGAAAATTCTTGACAAGAAAGTTCAATAGTAACACAATACGTCTACCGTTTTAGAAACATGATTCCATGATATTTTCTCGATAGAAAAAAAATACAAAGTTATCATTGTTATTTTTTTTTAATCTCTGGCATCTTCAAAATAACAAACGTAAAGTTACGACTTTTTGGATATTAACTATAAAATATACAACCTATACGTCTACCGATTTAGAATTTTGAAATATGCGATGGTTTTGAAATAAACAAGAAATACTTGAAATTAGCGCGCGACCAGCCAATATAGCGAGAGCCGCCCTGTACCTTCCTACCCCGATCGCTGCACGAGTCATTCCCGCTACGGCCGTCACACGGGGAACTTGTGTCGCTCGCGCAATCGTAAAAAAGGGTGACAACACGATAAGACAAATGGGGACAATAAAGAAAATAAGAAGAAGAAACATAAAGGTTGGAGGAAAAAGAATGCTTACAATTGGAACAAATTAATGAAGTAAGTTGGTTTTATTTTAAATTTGATGATAATTGTATTATAGACGATGTTTGATATATAATTAATTATTAATATAATTAATAATTATAATTGTATTATAGATATGTTTTAAGTACATAACGAATGTGTAAGATTTTTTCATGTATAGCATAAATAATCTTTTCAGAAATCCGGAATCCAGAAGGAAAATAAACCAAATGATTGTTCACAATGTGAATCCACTCCTTCGTAAGTACCTTTATTCAGTCAAAAATGTATGTTATCAAAGCTCTACTGGTTTTATCGCATGATTCCATTTTTAGCAAAAAGCAACAAAGTGCAAAGAAATAAAAAATCATGGTGAACTTAGTGGAAGTATGGTGGACATAATATGGAACAGGAGCTCATTGGAGTAGTATTATATTTAAAAAAAATACGAAATAATTTCAAGAATTACATTTCTTAGAAGGTGGTAGATAAGTATGTTGTATAAAGAATTTGATGTTGATATTTATTTCATTTATACTTACTACACCTGTGCGGGAAATTGCTTAGTAATAAAACAGGTTTATATTCATATTTACATAGTAATGTGAGTTTTCATTTCGAAAAATTTTGTGTAAGTATATTAAATTGAGTTCCTGGGTGATCTGGAAACACAATTGGGCCCGGAAGATGGCGCTGCAGTCACTCCTCCTAATGACATGAACCGATTTGGATGAATATTTGTGTGCACATTTCATTTTTGTGGGATGATTGGTTGATTCGCTTTCACATTAGCTAATATTATGTATTTTTGTTGTTAGAAAGTAAACTTAATTTAATGTTTATAATACATTATTATTAGTATAAATAAGCCAGTGTTCGTCTCACATTGCTGTACCTGCCTACCTACCCTACCAGGGCCTAACTTTGTTCTGGCTATTTTATTTTGATTATTTGTAATGAATAATTACAATTATAATAGAGTGCAAAAAATAAATACATGCGTCAATATATTTTGTGTTTTTTTTAAACAATTTTTTTATTTAAAAAAATATCATTCCGACCGCGGCTTTGCCCGCGTGGAATTAGATTATATCGTGAACCCTGTCTTATCCCACAGAAGTGTTCAGTTCGGATAAAAAGTATCCTATGTGTAAATCCAGGCAATTAACTATATTTTATCAAAATTGGAAATGTAGTCTTCACGTGATTAAGTAACAACTAACAAAAAAATATACAAATTAACATCCAAAGTTTCGCATCAGTTTTACTGTATTAGTGATATCTTCCACTCTTGACTTTGACTGAGAAGAATTAGGGTTTATAACTTCTTTCAGAAATAGTACCTTTCATTTCTGGGCATGACGTAATATCTACGTCAGCATCAAATTCTATCTAAATCCATTCAGTAGTCCGCGTTATTGAGTACCATTTCATTTTTTCAGAGTAACAATATTTTTTGTTATTTTAAAGATTATTTATAACCTGTATTATTTTGTAATAAAGTAAACATTTCGAAATAATAATAATTATTAATAATGTCTAAGTAGTTGTTAAAAAGAAGATTATTTGTTTATAAGCAAGAAAATAAAACCAATAAATCAACAATTAAATATATGTATAAGAATATTATAACTGTATGACGACTCCATACATGTTTGTCCCGAGTCGGCCAGCGGCAGCGCGGCGAGTTTGCAAGAATGACTTCGCGCACACCCGCGTTCGCGATAGCGAGCTATTAGACTCCGCCCGCCAAGCAGTAGATTTTTTTTTTGTGTATCGTCTTAACTACATTATATTCAGAAATTATTACATTTTTACATATTCTGGCGTGTGTCACGCTTGCTTACCTTTCGAGCTAGGCAAATCTGAATCCAATTAATTTAATTATATTATGTCTCTTTGTATTTATACACTTTTCGTCGTGATAATAACATGCAGGTTATGAATTGAAATATATATAGATTTAATTTCAATATACATTAAGACTACCTTAAAATTAAATTGCAGAGAGGAAGTAAAATATGTACAAAATATATATTTATAACTAAGGAATATGGATAGGTGGGATCCACGGTATGTTCTCATTAAATATCTGTCACAACAATATGCCATGCATGAGCCAATTTAATAACGTTGTTTCAATAATCCATTATGTGAATATATCGCTTTCAGATACATCCGATATAACTTATCAAACTATCGCCAATAGCAGCAAATTGAATTTGTAAACACAAGGGGAATGCTTAATATTCAGCCGGGAATAGAGAATTTCTTACGAATGTCGCTTTTCTCGACCTTGTTACCTAACAGTGGATAAAATATTACCCCGGTAAACAGATCTAACAGTAGCGTAACTCCCAAGAAAACGTTAGATACAGTGCATTCACACAAGCAGACGCATCGACGAGACTCATTTAAGCGGGCATCAGTTTAGAAGTACCTACCCTTTGAAGTCTCGTCGATACGTATGTTTGTGTGAGAGAGCCGTTTTGAACGTTTTGTAGGGAGTAGCGCTACTGTTCGTATCTGTTTACTGTGATGTTACCCCTCGGTCGCGTGGGTGGTTTCGTGTGGGTATATTGTTACGCGCCAAGGGTATTAATTTGGTGTATTATAGGTTATAAATTGATGTTGATAAGCGGTAATAGACACCTTACTAAAATTTGAGGTATTAAATGTAAATATGAGAAGTAAGGTTAGGAAAAGTAGCCCTGTGTGGTGGGAAGTTGAATACATAGTATTATAATGATTGGTGGATTTAATGAGAAATCGTATAACTTGAAGTATTATTTAATAGATCTTAATTATACAGCGTATACTAATAGCTTCAAAATGAAATGTCTAAAATTAAGTTTATATACTTACTGGCTGCTCCGGAATTTTCATTCAATTCCCTTGAGAAAATAGTTCCATTGCAGCCGGTATTACTTCGCAAAAAAAGTTTTTAATTACAAATTCAAAAGCGTATCTCGCGACTCAATCTCCTTGTGTTTATAAATACTAAATAATATTATTTTAGTTTCAAGTCAGAGTTATAACTTGTTCTGATTGTGTCCGAAGACTTTTTCTATCGTCTATTTTATTACTTACAGCTTTTGCTATAAAACCTCCATGTTATGGTTTAATGGAGGACAGGGTGAACTTTGTGCCACTTTTAATGTTTTCTTGTATCGTTTAGATCGCTGTTTGTGCTCGATTAATTGTTTCTTTTTTTTTAATATTTCTGTTATTTGAAGCAATTCTGTATTACGTGTATGAATGTTGGGTTCAGGATATCGTAATGACGAATCTCTTACGATAATACCTACTTTTATTGGATTTCAGAATATTAATTCTTCGTGAGTCCGATTACATAGTGATTAGTAGCTGTAGGTATAATGGAGTGTTTTCGTTGTCATTTGATATTTATTGGTAACCAAATTGATACGCAAGCGTGAAATACTTAGTGAAAATTTGAAGGTTATGATATTATTGTTCTTTAATGACCGTATTTTAAAAATTTGCACTGAAATTCGTCGATATAAAACGGCATCGACAACATCATTTTATATAATACTTAGTGTTAAAAACTTCGTTGTTACAAAAAAAAGATAGCAAATTTAAATGTATTTTTGGTGTCGAAATTATCTTAGCTTAATTACTTAATTATGTATGTATGTATGAGCATTTTTTATTCGAGCATTTAAATTTTAAACATTCATACATTTGCGACGGTCTAGCAAGGCGTGCCCGTACTCTTTGTTGTTTTATATAACAGCCCTGCTGGGAAGGCGAAATTAAATTGAACAACTTTAGTATTTACAAAGGAACAGTTTACTTAACAGTTTACATTTTACATGTGAACGCTCGAGGTGAAATTCATTAAGCAAACTCGAGACTGTTTTATGATAGGCGAAGACAATGTTAGTCTTCAAAATTCACATAAATTTAATCATCGTTAATTCTTCTAAAAGACATTTTATTGTACGGGCCAGTTTCACCAGTTATAAATATCACCGCATGTAACACTTTGACGTATATTTCAATAAACATTTGTCATTTTAACTAACAGATAAGCTAACCAGAATATATATCGGGAAGTTTTGAATATGGCTATAAAACTAATAACGGTAAGTAGATTGATAAACAGTTTTATTAACGACTATTATTATCATACGTAGTTCTCACACGTGTAGGAGTCCTTATGTGTTGTTACTTGTTACCTACCTGGCTATTGTCGATTTAATTTGTTTAAAAGGTAATATAGTTATGCCCGTATTCTTCAATTAATTTAATATTGTTTTTCATAAGTAATTAGTGAAAATCCGTCGATTTCCACGTGTAAGTACGTCTTTGTTAATCAATTTTACCAACAAAAAAACATGTCAAATTGTTAACAATTTACCCAATTAACTACTAAAGATCAAATCGAAAACTGTATGAGTATTCAAATAAACAAGATGTATGCTAGTTTAACGGTTAAGGATAAAGGATCCGCTACAAAATCTCCGACAGTAAAAATGGCATCCTCACGTAAACGCTTAAAACTGGATTACGATCACAAGGTAATACAATTCAGGTTCAATTTTATTAACTCTCCTGTCGTCACGCATTTCAATACACAAGATTCAGGTGCCTTTTCGATTTATTTTTGTCTCGTAAAATAATTTGGGCGACGCCTACGCATTCTTCATTATGGACTCGTAAATTATATCCGTTTTATGACTTCGGTAAAACGGTACTTGGAAATTAGTGAAAGTATTTACGTTTTCAGCTCTGAAATTATATTTTAATTTTAAATATTTATTTATATTTTATGATGCTATTTTCTTTTCTTATGAGATAAGAGAGCGTAATAACGCCTTTAGTTACACTATTACGCGCCTAACAAGGTGTTATAAAAGCTAGAACTACAGCAACGCGTTAAATATTAAATGAAGAGTTACACAAATCTGTACCTTACTGGCAAGTAAATAAAATAAAAAACCCTTCGCCTTCCGCGTTCAATCTGGATGTTATATTTGGTGAAAAATAAAACTAGACTCAGGGTCACGGTCGAGGTCACACGGCACGGCTCACGCATCGAACAGCTGGCCAGATGAATGGGCATGCGTGCTGTTTGTAAATATAGCCGTGATTTACAGATAATATGTAATGCGACTTTTTAGTAAACAGATACTGATTTATTATAGGTTGCTTAAGATAAGTTTGGTGTTTCCTTTTGTACAAGTGTTTTGTTTTTAGTTCTAGCTATATAGGGAATGGTAGTGATTGCTACTAGTGACAAATAATTTTACAAGTGTTTTAAAGACATCTGATTTAATTTTTTTCGCATTTATCGTTTTCATTAGTTTTTAAGATAATTAATCACAGAAAATCCCCTTCAGTTTATGAGCTTATCTGCATTGAATCGATTTCCACAGAAATATAGTTGCAATTACAATCTTATATATATAAAAATGAATCGCAAAATGTGTTGGTAAGCGCATAACTCGAGAACGGCTGAACCGATTTCGATAATTCTTTTTTTATTATATTCCTTGAAGTACGAGGATGGTTTTTATGTAGAGAAAACGTAAATATGTACCACGGGCGAAGCCGGGGCGGACCGCTAGTTGACAATAAAAATTAAAAAGGAACGTCATTATATTACGATTATTCTGGTCCAGATAGTCTTATCGAAGATAACAAACCTAACGCTTGGAGTATGTGAGTTACGTTCCTACAAATAGGATCGGTTATGATGATACCGAATATAAATATTCGAATCACACGTTGAGTGCGTGATATTAATCAACACGAGGGAAAACTAACAACCGGTCGCCGCGGATCCACAAATGTTGGCAAAACCCCTAAATTCTTTAATGAATTGTTTCGCAGATTAGAATTTTCTCGTACTCCGTGGAATGTCGAAAAGAATGTTATGGGAATTTGTTTACTATGAATCTTGCAGCGACTCACCGTGTAAAGAATGCTTTATTGGATCTTAAACTGTAAAGACTTGAACAAAAGCGACGTAAATCTCAAGCGCTCAAGATTAAAAAGCTTTGCACTATATTTCTTTATGTTTTTCGTAGCGCTGCAGCTGATAGTGTCCAATTAGATTGATATATTATATAACGTTTTATTTTTAAATAACACGACGATTTTTCGCCTTGGACTTGAACGAATAATCAACAATATTATGTAGATTACATAAATAAATGACCGATACAGAAGTCACACAGGGTTCGCGTGTTTGCGTTTCAATTGGCGCCGACGCGAATTTATAAAAACAATTGGTGTACGTAATTAAGTGGTATTGTTTTACGTGCTATTGCTATGCTAGAAAGTGGGGGTCTTGATATTGTGGATATGATTTTGTTATTTTGGCTATATGTAATGTAGGTATTATGATGTATGATAAAGTTGATTCACTTTGTGCTTCTTAACAATTATGCTATTTAAGTATTGTCCAATTTAAATTGTTAAAAGTATTAACGGGGTAAACTAACGATCTTAATTTTATTTTTAATAGATATACGTACAACTATTATACCTGTCATATACCACAACATGTACATAATATTGTATCACATTGTTTGAAGTTGATACTATAAGGTAACTTGGTAACGTCGAAGCCCGAAGGTAAGATTACGGTCTACCTTACCTATTATATGATGTATCGTAAATTTATCTTTCAATGCATATTTAAAATAAACAAATTTATCGTCTGTCTGGTAATTATAAGATAGGTATTTATGTTTCATTCTGATAAAGAGTAGGAATTTTATAGTAGATATGTATATAATTTACCTTACGTAATTAATTTGTATAGGTAATATACTATATCAAATTCACCAGTATTATATACCCCAGTTGAGCCTCCTATTTTTAAATTACAAGCTGAAGCTTCCAATGAATTTTATTTTCAGCCGACTTCAAAAAAAGGAAGAGGTTCTCAATTCTTACAAACCGGGTGAACCGATTTTGATGTTCCATATTTTATTTGAAAGCTGGTGCCTTCTGGTTGTATCATTTAATTTTGTCTGATTCTGACAATCTGAAAGCCGTTTTGTTTTTGTTTAAATTAATGTTACTACAACTATTTATGTAGTTGTGTACTTCTGAGTTTCTGACCTACCTCCTCCTTTATTACTTCACACAGTGGGTTGCCTGGAAGAGATCACTCTATTAGTGATAAGGCCGCGTTCTGTGCTAGTTTGGCTATAAGTTTTAGTTTTAAGTAATTTGTATTATTAACAAGCATAGTAAAGTGTTATAAAATAAAAATGTTAATTCATTTTTAATATTTCACAAAAACTTGTTTTTAAAAGGTTCACAAGCATAGATTTACATAATTTTATAGTACGACATAGAATCTTCAACTGATCGAGTCTCGTTATTCATAAAAAAACCGGCCAAGTGCGAGTCGGGCTCGCGCACAAAGGGTTCCGTAGCAGCAAATATAATAAATTACAGTTAAATCAACCTATCTCAAAAACTATAAGAGATACTTTGATCAAACCAAAAATCGTTGAAAGAGTTAATTAGCATGCATCACCTCTATTTTTTTTAGAATTTTATACCCCGTAGTTATAAAAATAGAGGGGGGGGGACATACTTTTTACGACTTTGAGAGCTGATATCTCAAAAACCGTTCACTTTAAGAAAAATGTTTTTTAGAAAACTTTATATCATTTTAAAAGACCTTTCCATTGATACCCCACACGGGTATGTACATCGAAAAAAAAAATTTCATCCCTCAGTTACATGTATGGGGGGCCCCACCCCCAATTCTTTTTTTTACTATTTAGTGTCATATTTTTGTAGCGGTTCATACAACACATATTCCCATCAAATTTCATCACTGTAGTACTTATAGTTTCCGAGTAAATCGGCTGTGACAGACGGACAGACGGACAGACGGACAGACGGACATGACGAAACTATAAGGGTTCCGTTTTTGCCATTTTGGCTACGGAACCCTAAAAATGGTTAATTATAGTTACACGTACTACGTCAAATGGCGTTTATATAATATGGCTTGAAGACACGTGAACGTGTATAATACAAGTAGGGTTGTCACCTTCATCACTACATATAGGCCAGTGGAAATTAACATTAAATTCGCAAAGCACGATGTAGATTTGAATTTTTGGTATGTTGTTTGAATCAGTTAGGGTGATGTAAATCCCAATTTGCAACTTCGAAAAAGTTGTGCTCGCTGCGCACCACGTGATAAACTGCGAAAATTTTGGACTTTTTTCACTTTTTGCTCTAAAAGTCATAAACTATGCGTTTCCGACAAGTATGATTCAGTACATAAATTAAGGTTATTAAATTTGCAACAATTTAAGCCTAACCGCAGCTCTCTAAACCTTATAACGACTAAACTGTGGCCATTCGAAGATGGTTCATTTTTCCCGAAATATTGAAATTTTTAGTTTTGCTCCCGTTTGAAGCAAAATATTGGCAAAAACCGCTCGTTCTATGAGAAGTTCGTATAATAAAGTTGTAGTGCATTTAATTTTCTTTCATAAGAGCATAGAACAAAGTCTGTGAGACTAATATTTCACACACAATATCTGAAAAACAAAAAGAAGGTAGAAATAGATTTTTAAAGAATTGAAACTGAGAGCATATAAAATCATAAAAAGAATAATACTTTTTCATTTGCAGGATAGGTAATTAACAAAATTACAAAATTTGGGAAAGTTGGAAATAAGATTATACGCAAATAATAAACTGCGAAAATTTTGGACTTTTTTCACTTTTTGCTCTAAAAGTCATAAACTATGCGTTTCCGACAAGTATCATTCAGTACATAAATTAAGGTTATTAAATTTGCAACAATTTAAGCCTAATTAAAGCTCTCTAAATCTTATAGCGACTAAACTGTGGCCATTCGAAGATGGTTCATTATTCCCGAAATATTGAAATTTTTAGTTTTGCTCCCGTTTGAAGCAAAATATTGGCAAAAACCGCTCGTTCTATGAGAAGGTCGTATAATAAAGTTGTAGTGCATTTAATTTTCTTTCATTAGAGCATAGAACAAAGTCTGTGAGACAAATAGTTCACTCACAATATCTGAAAAACAAAAAGAAGGTAGAAATAGATTTTTAAAGAATTGAAACTGAGGGCATATAAAATCATAAAAAGGATAATACTTTTTCATTTGCAGTATAAGTAATTAACAAAATTACAAAGCTAATTAAATTTGCAACAATTTAAGCCAAACCGCAGCTGTCTAAACCTTATAACAACTAAGCTGTGGCCTTTCAAAGATAGTCAGTTTTTCCCGAAAATTTCAAATTTTTAGTTTTGCTCCCGTTTGAACCAAAATATTGGCAAAAACCGCTCGTTCTATGAGAAAGTCGTATAATAAAGTTGTAGTGCATTTAATTTTCTTTCATTAGAGCATAGAACAAAGTCTGTGAGACAAATAGTTCACTCACAATATCTGAAAAACAAAAAGAAGGTAGAAATAGATTTTTAAAGAATTGAAACTGAGGACATATAAAATCATAAAAAGGATAATAATTTTTCATTTGCAGGATAGGTAATTAACAAAATTAAATTTTCTACAACTTTATTTTATGACCTTCTCATAGAACGAGCGGTTTTGCCAATATTTTGGTTCAAACGGGAGCAAAACTAAAAATTTGAAAATTTCGGGAAAAACTGACTATCTTTGAAAGGCCACAGCTTAGTTGTTATAAGGTTTAGAGAGCTGCGGTTAGGCTTAAATTGTTGCAAATTTAATTATCTTTGTAATTTTGTTAATTACCTATCCTGCAAATGAAAAAGTATTATCCTTTTTATGATTTTATATGCCCTCAGTTTCAATTCTTTAAAAATATATTTCTACCTTCTTTTTGTTTTTCAGATATTGCGAGTGAACTATTTGTCTCACAGACTTTGTTCTATGCTCTTATGAAAGAAAATTAAATGCACTACAACTTTATTATACGAACTTCTCATAGAACGAGCGGTTTTTGCCAATATTTTGCTTCAAACGGGAGCAAAACTAAAAATTTCAATATTTCGGGAAAAATGAACCATCTTCGAATGGCCACAGTTTAGTCGTTATAAGGTTTAGAGAGCTGCGGTTAGGCTTAAATTGTTGCAAATTTAATAACCTTAATTTATGTACTGAATCATACTTGTCGGAAACGCATAGTTTATGACTTTTAGAGCAAAAAGTGAAAAAAGTCCAAAATTTTCGCAGTTTATCACGTGGTGCGCAGCGAGCACAACTTTTTCGAAGTTGCAAATTGGGATTTACATCACCCTAACTGATCCAAACAACATACCAAAAATTCAAATCTACATCGTGCTTTGCGAATTTAGGGTTTTTTAGTGTCGATTTCTACTGGCCTAATAGTATAAAACAAAGTCGCTTTCCCTGTCCCTATGTCCCTATGTCCCTATGTCCCTTTGTACGCTTAAATCTTTGAAACTACGCAACGGATTTTGATGCGGTTTTTTTTAATAGATAGAGTGATTCAAGAGGAAGGTTTATATGTATAATAAGATCCATTAAGTAGTGGAGAAGTACTGTTATTTTTGAGGTTTCTAATGTGATGTCGTAAAAAATTACATTTATTCCGCTTACATTGCAAACGCAGGCTGAACCCTACGAGTTTTATCAAAATAATGTACTAAGTATTATACACATTGAAAAGGTCTACAGAAAAGTCCGCGATGGTATATGTCTATCTCTTATGGATAACCCACAATAACTTTTTTTTGTCATTTACTTTTTACGACAAATAATGGCTAATTTTCGAAGCGATTTTAACCAATACAGCATTAATCCTTAACCAATTAAATACCATGGATACATTGTTCATTTAATATAGATCTATATGGCCCTTTACACCGTATGATTTAAGTGAATATTTTCGAAGATATTACAGATTTAAAAATTGCAGTTTATGCATCGCACGGGTATAAAATACATAGCCGGGCGGCCGCAAACGCTATTACGTAGCGTTTGCGGCCGCCCGGCTATGTATTTTATACCCGTGCGATGCCGGAGGCCGGAGCGGGCCGCTATATTTTTATACCTATACAACGTTCACAATTTTTCTGTAGTGTATTTAGTATCAGCATTGCACCCGTGCGAAGCCGGGGCGGGTCGCTAGTTTTCTATAAAGATGAAATATTATATTTTTTAAAACATGGCAAAAAACATACTGTTGGAAAAATTCTAAGAAAAAAAAAATTATACGTACATAAACGTATTTTCCATTTGAATAATATCGTTATAAATATTAGACTTAAACAAGATAAGTTATATTTAGCACTGTATTTACTTTATGATACGGGTATATACGGTTTATAGTACGGGTAGCAACCCCAGATGCGAGTGATATTGACGGACATCAGGGCTATAGAATATTTTACGATTATGTAAATACGCAGTAGAAACTGAAATATAAGTCATATCGGTTTTGCTATTTTGGAAACGCCCGACCGCTCGGCTCGTATTACAGATGAATTTAAGGTGATGAATTAATTTTTCTAACATTTACGGCCCTTTTCAAACCTTCGTAATTTTTATATTATTAAAATTTGTCGTGATGAAAATTCTTGACAAGAAAGTTCAATAGTAACACAATACGTCTACCGTTTTAGAAACATGATTCCATGATATTTTCTCGATAGAAAAAAAATACAAAGTTATCATTGTTATTTTTTTTTAATCTCTGGCATCTTCAAAATAACAAACGTAAAGTTACGACTTTTTGGATATTAACTATAAAATATACAACCTATACGTCTACCGTGTGAGAATTTTGAAATATGCGATGGTTTTGAAATAAACAAGAAATACTTGAAATTAGCGCGCGACCAGCCAATATAGCGAGAGCCGCCCTGTACCTTCCTACCCCGATCGCTGCACGAGTCATTCCCGCTACGGCCGTCACACGGGGAACTTGTGTCGCTCGCGCAATCGTAAAAAAGGGTGACAACACGATAAGACAAAATGAGACAAATGGGGACAATAAAGAAAATAAGAAGAAGAAACATAAAGGTTGGAGGAAAAAGAATGCTTACAATTGGAACAAATTAATGAAGTAAGTTGGTTTTATTTTAAATTTGATGATAATTGTATTATAGACGATGTTTGATATGTACCCCTGTTTTAAGTACATAACGAATGTGTATGATTTTTTCATTTATAGCATAAATAATCTGTTCAGAAATCCGGAATCCAGAAGGAAAATAAACCCACTGATTGTTCACAATGTGAATCCACTCCTTCGTAAGTACCTTTATTCAGTCAAAAATGTATGTTATCAAAGCTCTACTGGTTTTATCGCATGATTCCATTTTTAGCAAAAAGCAACAAAGTGCAAAGAAATAAAAAATCATGGTGAACTTAGTGGAAGTATGGCGGACATAATATGGAACAGGAGCTCATTGGAGTAGTATTATATTTAAAAAAAATACGAAATAATTTCAAGAATTACATTTCTTAGAAGGTGGTAGATAAGTATGTTGTATAAAGAATTTGATGTTGATATTTATTTCATTTATACTTACTACACCTGTGCGGGAAATTGCTTAGTAATAAAACAGGTTTATATTCATATTTACATAGTAATGTGAGTTTTCATTTCGAAAAATTTTGTGTAAGTATATTAAATTGAGTTCCTGGGTGATCTGGAAACACAATTGGGCCCGGAAGATGGCGCTGCAGTCACTCCTCCTAATGACATGAACCGATTTGGATGAATATTTGTGTGCACATTTCATTTTTGTGGGATGATTGGTTGATTCGCTTTCACATTAGCTAATATTATGTATTTTTGTTGTTAGAAAGTAAACTTAATTTAATGTTTATAATACATTATTATTGGTATAAATAAGCCAGTGTTCGTCTCACATTGCTGTACCTGCCTACCTACCCTACCAGGGCCTAACTATGTTCTGGCTATTTTATTTTGATTATTTGTGATGAATAATTACAATTATAATAGAGTGCAAAAAATAAATACATGCGTCAATATTTTGTGTTTTTTTTAAACAATTTTTTTATTTAAAAAAATATCATTCCGACCGCGGCTTTGCCCTTTGCAATTAGATTATATCGTGAATCCTGTCTTATCCCACAGAAGTGTTCAGTTCGGATAAAAAGTATCCTATGTGTAAATCCAGGCAATTAGCTATATTTTATCAAAATTGGTAATGTAGTCTTGACGTGATTAAGTAACAACTAACAAAAAAATATACAAATTAACATCCAAAGTTTCGCATCAGTTTTACTGTATTAGTGATATCTTCCACTCTTGACTTTGACTGAGAAGAATTAGGGTTTATAACTTCTTTCAGAAATATTACCTTTCATTTCTGGGCATGACGTAATATCTACGTCAGCATCAAATTCTATCTAAATCCATTCAGTAGTCCGCGTTATTGAGTACCATTTCATTTTTTCAGAGTAACAATATTTTTTGTTATTTTAAAGATTATTTATAACCTGTAGGTATTATTTTGTAATAAAGTAAACATTACGAAATAATAATAATTATTAATAATGTCTAAGTAGTTGTTAAAAAGAAGATTTATAAGCAAGAAAATAAAACCAATAAATCAACAATTAAATATATGTATAAGAATATTATAACTGTATGACGACTCCATACATGTTTGTCCCGAGTCGGCCAGCGGCAGCGCGGCGAGTATGCAAGAATGACTTCGCGCACACCCGCGTTCGCGATAGCGAGCTATTAGACTCCGCCCGCCAAGCAGTGGATTTTTTTTTGTGTATCGTCTTAACATGAATACACATTGTGCGGGTTCAACGAACCTGAACACAAGTTTATCCAGGAGATTTTATTTACTTACCCTCTTCACGTTAAGCCAGAAAGCTAAAGCTGTCTCTATGTAAATGAATTTTGTTAGGTTTAGAATTTAGATGTTATATTTTTGCCATTTTTTCGCGTGGCTCCGCTCCAGTTGGTCTTAGCGTGATATATACCTATAGCCTATTATAGCCTTCCTCGATGATGATGGGCTATCTAACACCGAAAGAATTTTTCAAATCGGACCAGTAGTTCCTGAGATTAGCGCAGTCAAACAAACAAGTAAACTCTTCAGCTTTATAATGTTAGTATAAATTACGCGGAGAAAATAAACAGAGCGAACAATCAATGTCACCCCGTCCGTCCTAGACCCTAGTGCGTCGGTCAATATTTTTTCTTTGTGATATTTGAACGAATTACATTTGAATAGAATACGTGTCCGGTGTTATGGAGCTGGCATTATCCACATTCCACATTCAATAGGTTTATTCAAATCGACTCGGGGTCCTTTTTAATAGGAAATTGGATGTTTACGTGGGTTTTTGGGGTGACTAGCAAACTTTCGTGTTTGGCGACGCAGATAAACACATTATCCTAAATTAACCTCATATATGATATAAGTAAATTTCTAGAAAAATATACATTTCGCAGTTATATTTGAATCCAAATTTATAAATTACTAGCGGTCCGCCCCGGCTTCGCCCGTGGTACATAATATTTACGTTTTCTCTACATAAGAACCATCCTCGTACTTCAAGGAATATAATAAAAAAAGAATTATCGAAATCGGTTCAGCCGTTGTCGAGTTATGCGCTTACCAACACATTTTGCGATTCATTTTTATATATAAGAAGATTATTCAGTTAAGTATATTTTTGAAATGCTATAATATAAAATTTCGAAATTACTGCACGAAATATGCTGAGCACAGGTCTGCATGACTACACAAACTATATCTAGATACGTAGGTACTATAAATCACTGTTTTAATATTAAAAGCCGTGTAAAATGTCGTGTGGCTAAAACTATGCGATCGTAAATTTATTAGTTTATAGCGTGTTTTATGTTTATGAACAATTAATTGTAATATTGTATATATAGAATAATGAACTAAAACTGCCTTAAGCTTCACAAAGCGGAGTTGTTTTATCTCAAGCTATCTGGCTTTATGACAAACCCCCGGAAGGCTTTCATTCAAACGGTTCGTCCCTTGAATTGTAATTTCGACACTCGACGACGTAAAACGTTCGCAGAAGCATCGTATTGCTTTAGTTAAAATAAAATAATGTCTTAGTACTGACTTCAATTCGTCTCGGAATGAGTACGTCGTTTTTCAACCGATTTTAAAAATAAAGCAGCGCTTTTAATCCAATTGAAAGTAATTTAAATATTCACATTGATATGCGTTAAATTTTCCAAACAAAAGGTCACAACAAAATTAGTAATCCAGTTTAAAATATAGATCAAAAAGATGCACGATGTCAGTTTATAATTAAATATTATGCTGTATGTCGGTTAATTTCTTTTCTTTATATTCATTTATGTTGACTGCTGACTTTGATATATCTATCCACACTATCGTAGGAGTGTCTGTGTCATGGTCTACTAGGTTTCACATTATAATGATAACTCACTACAGACTTCATTCTGTGCAAAACATTCATGTACCGTGTGTAATTTATACACTGAATATATGATACTAAATTATGTTTCGAATTGCCAGTTTCCATACTAAAACGTTCAACAACTGCCAAACTAATCACAACAACACACGTTATGAAATATTTAGGACCATAACTATTACAAAGTTTTTGTCACAAACATTAAAGAGGAATATGCGGCCCCCATTCTAAAGATATGAAGCCTCATTTCAGAGGAGAATAACAAGCGGTAAATTTTACGAGCACTCGAAATTATTGTGTCGTCGCGGGCGGCTAATAAAACTCGGATTTTTTATGTCTCCGGAAGGCGAATGAGCAGACGCCCCTTGGAATGGTAAACGAGTTAACCATTAGAATTAGCGAGTGCTGTTGGGGTAAAAGACAGGAAGAGAAAGATTGAGAAATATCTTCTCTAGGTTCTAGATCGACGCAGGAAACCCGATTACTAACTTTATCTTACTGTTGCTGTTCCTATTGATGTCATTTTATTTGAGTCGTAAATGCTAAACTTAGCTACATCATGATCTAATAAAAATTACGAACGATACTGAAACTTCGGTTCATTTGTAAGCTAACGAAATAAATAAAGTAATTAATTTGTAAAGCAATTCGGTGGATGTTTTAATGTTATGTCGTCCGTCGTCAGCTTGATTCATTGCGTCTTCTCCAATCCTAAAATTCGGACTATTAGCGGGACATCAATTAAACAAAAGGGTAGCTTTATTTCGCATCAGTAAGTTGTAGAAACGAAATGTTATATAGTATTTTAACAGTTTAATTGATTAGTATATTATAAGGAATTAAAGATTGTTTCGTTATGAAGTTGTTCGAGTATTTCATCATTTTAGAAAAATATTATAGAAATTCTCCATAATAAAATGAAATGGCATTATATAAGTCATAATTACTTGTGCCTTGTAAAGGTTGTGATGATATATTTAAAGCAGTTTAAATTTATATCAAGGCAGTTATTTCCGCCAACGCATCTCGTGGACCGTTTAGCTGAAACCCTACATTATCCATGATACTGGATGCAAGCCAATACATTCATAGGCGTTAAAACTTAAAGATATGATAATATTGAATAAATTTTTCAAATCACACGCTTATTTGCATTTTAGCTAGATGATTCATTGAATTGTTCAGTAATTTTAAATATTCATAAGTTATGAACTTGTTATGAAACTCCCTTACACTTACCCCGGAAAGAAATATGGAAACGTGTTATTTTTGCAAGAATAATTACACCTCAAATGTGATTGCCATTTCGCCTGTCGTTGTAATGCAGGTTTATTTGCAATTCCGTTTAAAAATACTGCAGCGGCTATTTCCAAGAGTTTTAACCCAATTTTTGTTTTTATGCCTCCCAAGTTCCTGTTGTATCGTAAACATTCGGCATCGCGAACATTCCACATATTATTAAAACATTTTCCTTTAATGATTGACCTCACTGCTGGTAATAAAATGCGCCAAACGATTCCTAGATATGTATATGCCTTTTCAAGTTGCTACCACTTTCACAAAATATCTTATTTGGAATGAAGATGGGAGTCTGTTTTACGCGATACCGGGTTTCAAAGTTTTGAACGAAACTCAAGGATAATATTATTGGAATGTTTAAGACTACCTAAATATTTTATGAAAAAGAAAATCATGTTATCTGCACCACTTATCACTCTAGATAGGATCTCTGCTTGGAAAGATAATAACTTGTCCTAAGTCTTGCAAAACTACCAAAAATAAATCATCCCGGGCGGAGTCAGGGCGAGCAGCTAGTAAAACATAAAGTCTGCTTGTCCATAACAATTCAAGACTCAAATTATCAATGTCGAATTGACTGGCGGCAGTTCAATGAACCACTCGTGCATTCTATGTTATCTGTAGTGACATAATCATATCGTGAATTATGATAAGAATGTCGCTTGAGCATTATTTTTATCTTCCGAATTATATTTTGATGAGTTCCTTTACAAGTGTTGATATTATGTAGTTTCAATTATGCAATGGAAACGTTTCTGTTTTCGTTTAAGTACTGAATTATCGTATGAAATGTTGTCGATATTTTTATTTTCGTCAAAATGTTTATCTGGACCTCATGTTTGTTACTTGGCTGTTATTTTATTTTGGTCTTCAATTGAAATGTCATGATAACCCCTCGGAGTCAAAACAACAGCTTTTGTAATTAAATCGGAATTTGTTTATATTAATTTCTTGTTCAATCAGATTAAATACAGAGCCATGTTGTGATAAATAATTCTACTTTGAAATACCTATTTTAGGTCTTATATAATATATAATTTATTAGATATAATTTATTATATTTTTTTATTATATTCTTCTTATATAATTTTCATGGATTATGCATATATGCATAATCCATGAAAATTACAATAGAATAGGTACATTTTATTTGAAATGCCGAGACTTAGCAGCATTAGCAGAAATGTTTAGTCAGAGGAAATGCTCTAATAATATGACTTCTTCTTGATTGACTTAAGTATATTAATTCTTCATATATACGAAATTCAATAACCCTTAAGAATAGCTCAAAAATATTAGCAAAAGCACTCTCCTCTAGTCACAGTAAGTTGACAGAGACCTTAGCCTAGCAATAAGGCGCTATTGCTCCCCGATTAGAAGGAAAGCAATGTTCACTTAAGTTAATTCGATTGCTTCTAGCAAGCCCAGTTCTGCCGTCTGCGGTAATAACATGAGACACGCAACCGAACTAAAGTCTGAACATTGAATGTGTATCGAGAACAGTAAAATTGTTGCTTTGTGTTATCGGGAATGCTCCAATAAAAAGCGGTTTTAGATATTCTTGTTTTGGAGTGTTAATTTGAATTTGTTATCAAAGACTATGATTATTAAATTCTAAATCGCCATTAATGTATATACAAGATATATCTGTATTTAGTTTTATACGTTGTTTCACATGCTTTACAAGTTTTACAATCAACTAGTAAACCCTCACTCCCAGTCATTTTTATAGCGTTTTTGTCCTATTTCGATACGGCATCCTGCTGTTAATCCTTACACCATTAATATTTCGGAATCCTGTTATTAATAGTGGTATCAGAACCCATTTATAATCCGATTTTACGGCTTACATTGGAAGTAATAAACTTAACTATAGCCTCTGCTATTACGAGCCTGTCCCTTTCTAATTGTCCGAACGAGGACCATTTTTCTTATATCGAGGTCCCCTTGATTAATTTCAGATAAAGTGCGACAGATCATTTACTACGGATCTAATTTGTCTAAACGTGGTTATCATTTGATTTTAATCTCTACAATCATTTGCGTTTTCTTAAGGTAGAAGTGACTATTTGAATAACTGATTTTTTGTTTGTTTGTTGCAGTGTTCTCGAAGGGACAATGCGAAACCCGGCAGTACCGCTTCCTCGCCAAAACTGGCGGCTACGCTTGGGTTCAGACCCAGGCTACGGTCATCACCGACAAACAACAGAAGCCTGTCAGCGTGGTCTGCGTCAACTACGTCATAAGGTAGGTGTAGTTTTAGACGGAAAATAACAAGAAACCATGATTAAGTGACGTACATTTTGACCACATTTAAACGTCAACGCAGTTTTTGTCCGGTAAATTTTATAAATCCCGGCTAAACAATAATTTCCGTTTCAGATATCAAGGTAAGTGCCATTTTAATTATTTTTTTAATGTCACATACATGGTCTATCGGTTACCTCACGGCTTTTAATTATGTTACCTATAAACAATATTTAATGAACGTATTCCTTATCTTGATCGTACAGTCCCCGTTGCTTTATTAGGAGCTCTTTCATTAAGTTTATTACATGACTGCCAATCAGCGAGCGTCGGAATGTGAAATATTACTTGGAAAAGAGATGGAGGGATCGTAAAATTTTGTAGGCGCTTCAGCGACTTGTTATAATCAAAACGAGTGGTTCTGCGAACATGATCATCATAAATCTAACTTAAAATTGATTAATCGCCTCATGTTGATGTTGGTAATATAATAATTAATATTTAATTATACGCTATACGGTTATGAAATCTAAAATTTCTGTCATTTCTAAGGGTAAGGTTAACAGTAACGTTATATTAAAAAAGAATCATGTAACATAAAACCACAGTAAATTGGACTCACCAAAAAACATTTCCCTTGACAATTGATATCCCTTGGACTGGTGATCTCGTAAAAACGCAAACTCTTAGGCTCTCAAATAAGGTCGGCCGATAAAGGGAGCCAGTTCGTAATCCTTTGATCGCGGGCTGCGGCGGCTTATGTAACAATTTGCCCAACAGCCTGCTGTGATTTGAAGCGCCGTTTGTTTTACTTTACTCCTATAATTTTCCTCTTATTCTTAGTTATCGTTCGAACACAACGTTATTGCATTACAATTTATTACTCGCAGATTTTGGTTGTGAAGATCTATGTGAACGTATGGTATCTAGCACTGTTTTCGTTTTATTTTCATAAATCTGACTACATCTATTATTAAGAATTTTATGCGTTAGTAGCGCTTGGGATAGATTATCTGAAGCTCACATTTTTGGCACACTTTAACGCTCTGAGTTAAAGAAAACAATTTATTTGCACAAGATTGCACTTATTGTTAAATGTATTTTATTAATGTTGCAAGCAACAGTGTCAACATATTTATAAACACATTGGAAATCGATATAACACTCCATCCAAAATAGGTTTGTTATGTCTTCAATGTCGAGTAAATAAATACGTTGTTTTCATTATAATTTCCTGATGGTTATAATTATAATTTATGTCTATCCACGATCTGATAAAATTTTAAATACTTGAAGACGCATTCTATAAACGTTAAGTAATTTTACCAAATGAGATTTGATATTTAAGTCGAAGAAAATTGCGAGTTTTATGTTCTGTTAAAAAAGGCGTTGGCATTATATCATATTTTTACGATGCTATTACACGGTTACAATTTTCCCTGTAGTCCTGTTAAGACGACAAATAAGAATATATTATCGTGGTTACACGCATATTGCCTTATATTTTTTCCATACTTTAATCGTGTTAAGGAAATAGTTTGTTTCATACCTTTAATTAACCTCTGTAAAAAGGATAGGTAGGATTATTAGGTTTTAGCTTTTTGTACAATATAAATATCTCCAAGTGCTTATCGACAGTTTTATTAACATTGCTCAATCACAAGTTTTTTTTTTCATAATTCTTACCAAAACACGGTGAAACATTACAATCTCATTTCACGCGAGTCGTAAAGAAATAAAGAACGTAGCAACTATGGTAGGTCTCTGCAATATTCGCTCCCGAAATTCTTTATCAGTGCCGGTGTAAGTGCTTTCTGAGTCGTATCGCGTTTATGGCCCATAGTCAGCCCTTGGCTTTTTGTTCATCGCGACTAAAACGTTCCCAGCTAACATAGAGGTCACGAATAAAATTATACTGCACACAAAATCTGTAATGGAAAATGTACTGCCCTTTTGCTAGTCATGCTCATAAAGATACATTTTTATAATTTTCAAGAAAGTACAGCTTATGGAAATTAACGTCAAAGTAAAGTCATTAGCACTAATAAGAAAATCTACCAAAATACTGCTATATTTTTTGTTCTGGTAGTAAGTTGAGGAGCTAATAAAACTGACATAACATTGACTTTCATAACAAGCGTAAATCTCTCACTTTGTTGTTTCCTATTCCGCCCATACAGTTTGGCCGGAGTAGAAACAAGGTTCAAGGCCGAGTCACCCACGTTATTTATAGTTTGTACAGGTTGAACCAGATTTATCTAGTTCACAATTTCATCTCTTTTTGTTTAAGAATTACGTAAAGCTAATAATAATAGCAGTTCCAAAGAGAATTGCGCGAGTAGGTAACTTTTTGTACATAATTAAAATTAGATTGCTCATCGTACTATAATTTATAACGCACGCAAGAAAGGAATATTTCAGGGCAATGTAGAATGTAGCATTAATTATAATTACTATACATATTACGTAATTGTCGTCGTACGTAGATAATAGTAAAAAGTAGTTATACCAATTAAATTAATAATACATTCATTAGCCTACTTCTAAATACAAGTGTCATTGCATCGTAAATGCAATGCGACGTTTTAGTTGTTGGCAGGTTGTTTGCTCACGCGAACAATATTTCCCTGAACTCGAATTTATGAAAAGTGTCAGGAACTGCTTCAAAATATAAAATTTAAATACGAACTCGCCTCGTGTCGAATAATTGACGTCGTGAGTTTTGTAACATCTTAGGGGCCATCCATTAATCACGTGATGTTTTTTTTGGCATTTTTTGACACCCCCTCCCCCTTGGTGATACGTGGTGAGGTTTAAGACTACCCCTCCCCCTCCCCCCTATATCACGTGTATTTTTTCGTACCAAAGAATAAAATTTTTAATTTATAAAAAAAATACTGGTATAAGTATCATCTAATTTTATTATAGAAAATTAAAGACTACTACATAAACGTTCAGATAGACAGAAAGATTGCAGTTTGTTTTTGAATGACATAAAAATAATGAAAGATATGCGAAAAAGCTGTACGCGTTTGACTAAAAATAAATACACGTGATATATTACTTTACCCCCCCTCCCCCTGGTGATATTTCGTGATTTTTTGATGGACCCCTCCCCCCCCTTTCGAGCCTCACGTGATTAATGGACAGCCCCTTACCTGATGCTAACAATGCCTTGAGATTTGCCACGAACTTTTGGCGCGTTAGGGCCATTTCTTATGCCAAAGGTTCCGCGTTCTCTCGAGTCGTATTTGTTTTTCTTTACTCTCAAACGATTACGTTCAATACTAACTATACACAGAAGTTATAAGTATTATTGAAGTATCCTTATATTTTGTATTTTCCTGTTAAACCAATTTAATATTGTATATGGTTCGTTTACCCTCTATTAACCACATTCTAAAATTCCTGTGACTAAATCCAGCGTAGAGTGCTAAAGTTACATTGTTTATGTAACGTAACCAATCTGTTTGTGATTGGGTAAACGGAAAATTTATCTTATCTGTGTTGACTTTAGATAATATTGTAAATGAGCAAATGAATGCACATATTATTATCGTCAGATGCAGGGAGGGTTATCAAGGGTGAAACGGTTGCTAGGTCTGTCCTTCCTGTCGTGGTTAATTGAAATTATAATAATCAACATCACTTAAGTAGGCAGTAAGACATTTATTATTTGGCGTGATGTTTCAAATTTCGTAATACGTACGAACCTATATAACAAGCAAAAACGCATTGTGATTTATTGTTTTTGAAGCTAATCGTTTGTTTATTGTTTTCTAATATAATAAAATTCGTTACGCAAACAACAAACTTTATTATTTGGTTGTTGAAATGCTGGTGAGACTCCAGATTATCGCTTTAATTATACAACTTCATTATATCGCGATGGGCCTGTCAGTTGATGAAGTATTAGACCGGGAGATACTGACACAAAATTTCGAGTCATTTGTAACTCTTCATGGCCACTAGAGAGCGGTTTGGTGTCGCAAAAAGTTGGACTCGAGATGGTCGCATTTATGTGATTACGTCCGATGGAGCACGTCACCGTATTGAAAATACAGCTGATTTGAAGGCCCTTGCGAATGATACTGGTACTAAGCCTTGTGTCAGTGGACCAAAGACTGATTCTTCATCTTCTATGGATGTTAAAGGTGCAGCGCGTAACAGGAGACTCAATAGAGCTAAATAAGTGATTTTATTTCGACTATTTCTTTCTTTTCTCTATTTTTCCTATTATTTACAAATAACTTTAAATAATGTATGCTTCTATTCGTGTTAATTATTGTTACTTCGTACGTTCGTTTTTCTTTTGTCCTTTGATTTTGTGCCTGTTGTTATGTATAGTTCGATTCTTGTTAGTAACTATATTGTATACATATTGCTTTTACCTATTTTAATATTTAACATGTTTTAAACACGGTAGTTTCTATTATTGTTTACCTCATTAGAATTTTATAATTTTCGTTTCTTTTTTGGTTGTCAAATGTCAAGTGTCAACTCATACTGTTGTCAGTGTCACTCGGATTTAGTCATGTGGATAAGGCACAGTGCATACTTTCACGACGAGTTTATCGGTTCTTTATTATATTATTATTTTTATTTTTTTTTTTTAAGATAAATATGTATGTTTTTGTTTCTTTAATTTTAATTTGTAAATTTTGTTTTTCCGGTGGGTTTGGGGTATTGAAGCGATTTACTTATTTTATATTTTTATTTTTATTTTTCTTATCTTACTCGTATTTATTATTCACGTACTTGTTGTACGGTTAATAATTTCATCATATTTTATATATTACATTATCTATTTATGTTTATATTATTATGTCTTTTGATGATAGTTCCGAATTTATTGATTGTTTAGATTCTCCTTTTTCTGATTCCCTTGGCAGCAGTGATGATAGTTTTCGTAGTGTATCTCAGCCACCTCTTGATATTACTCTTTCTTCCATTTTCCTAGATGTTCCGAGAAACTTTAATTTAGTTCATATTAACGCTCAAAGCATTCCCGCCCATTTTCCTGACTTACTCACTTCTTTCCTTTCCACGAACATACACGCGATCCTCATTTCCGAATCCTGGCTTAAGCCTAATCTCCCATCATCCGCATATACCCTTCCCGGCTTTAACCTTGTCCGCAACGACCGCACAGGGAGAGGTGGAGGTGGAGTTGCCATCTATATCCGTTCCCATATTTCCTATAAATTACTTTTTTCCTCTCCTCAACCCCCTCCCCCTAATTCCACTGAAAATATCCTTCTTGAAGTCCATCTGTCTAAGTCCAAAATTCTTGTTGGCATTTTTTATAGTCCTTCCCTCTCCATCGATTATTTCTCCAACTTTGAAGACCTCCTTGACCTCTATTCTCCCCAATATGACCATTCAATCCTTATGGGTGACTTCAACACATGTCTATTAAAAGGCGACTGCCGTAGTAAGAAGTTACTCTCCCTCCTAAACTCCCATAATCTCCAGGTACTTCCACTCAATCCTACCCATTTCTTTCCCGGCTGTAATCCCTCCCTCCTTGATTTAATGATTGTTTCTTCTCCTAGTCTCGTAGCTAAACACGGTCAATGCCCTGCCGACGCATTTTCCTTCCACGATCTCATTTACCTGTCCTACAACCTTCGTCCTCCCAAATTTAAACCCTCCACTGTCATGCTACGTAATTTTGTTGGGATAGATCTAAGTCAGCTTTCCGTAGATGCTAAGCTGTGTGACTGGCAGAGTGTCGTTGATGCCGTATCCATTGATGGGAAGATTAACTTATTCAATAATCTTGTTATCGGCTTATACGACAAACACGCGCCCTCTCGACCTGTAAAGAGGAAACATACTCCTGCTCCTTGGCTCTCCCCCGACCTTAAATCTCTTTTAAACAAGAAAAATAGAGCTAAAGCCAAATTAAAATCCGCAAAAACTGACGATGCCCGGGAAAAATACAAAGCAATTCGTAATCGCTGCAACGTACTGTGTAGAGACGCACAACGACGCCATTTCCATACATCTGTCGAGAACGGCGACAGCGTCAAAATTTGGAACTTCTTAAAAAGTCTAGGAGTTGGTAAAAATTCCCACTGCTTATCCTCCTCTAATGTCAATATAGATAGTTTAAATCAACATTTTTCATCTCCAATTAATATCAACAATACTTTAAAACAAATAACTTTAGATAACCTTTCTTCTCTTCCAACTCCAGAATATCCCCCGTTCTGTTTTAGTCAACTCACCGATTGTGATGTTAAGAAAAGCATATTATCCATCGTCTCTAACGCTGCCGGCTGTGACCTAGTGAGTCGTAGAATGATCATCCCCATCCTTGACATAGTTATCCCTACCATTACCCATATCCTCAATTTCTCACTTTCGTCCGGGACCTTTCCGGACTGTTGGAAAGATGCCCATATTATTCCTCTACCCAAAAAATCCAGTCCTAAATTGTTATCCGATTACCGTCCTATTTCTATTTTACCCTTCCTTTCCAAAGTCCTTGAACGCCTAATCCATCAACAATTAACCGCTTTCATTAACTCGAACAATATCCTGAGTCCTTTTCAGTCCGGGTTCCGCTCTGGCCACAGCACAGCTACTGCTCTAGTGAAGGTAACAGACGACATCCGTGCGGGGATGGATAATAAGCAACTCACAGTTCTTACTCTTCTCGATTTCAGCAATGCTTTTAACACCGTCGACTTTGACATACTGTTGAGTTTGTTGCGTTTGATTAACATCCCAATTCCGGTGATTGATTGGTTTCGTAATTACCTGCGCGGGCGGCGGCAGCGTGTCCTAATGGGTGACACCCAATCATCTTGGGCTGCTGTCACCGCCGGTGTGCCGCAGGGTGGCGTGTTGTCACCTCTTCTGTTTTCTATCTTCATTAATTCCCTAACCTCGCGCCTCACTTCTCTCTACCATATGTATGCGGACGACTTACAGATCTACACCCAGGCATCACTCAATAACTTACCCAGTGCTATCCACCATATCAATGTCGAACTAGCAACCTTAGTCAATTGGAGTGACGAATTTGGGCTTAAAATCAATCCCGCAAAGAGTCATGCGATTATAATTGGTAGTCCTTATCTCGTCTCTGAAATTGACTGGGGTGCGCTGCCCAGTGTCTGTCTTGGTGGCGTCACAATTCCGTATTGTAAGGTGGTTAAAAATTTAGGTATTTCACTCGACCAAACGCTATCATGGTCTCAGCACCTGCAAGATATCAGTCGAAAGGTGTATGCGGCTTCTGGCACTCTCCGGCGACTACGTAACTTTTTGCCTGTCCCAACTAAAATTATGTTAGCTAAATCCCTTCTTTTCCCTATCCTCGACTATGCGGATGTGTGTTCTCCTGTCCTTACGGTTGAGAATATGGAGAAACTTGAGCGTCTACAAAATCTTTTAATTCGCTTTGTATTTGGCCTTCGAAAATTCGACCACGTCTCTGACTACCGCAAACGGCTCAAGTGGCTCCCTATTCGCCTCCGACGTAACCTCCACTGCCTTCAATTACTCTACCGTATCCTCTTTGATCCCTCCTCTCCTTCCTACCTTAAAAACTACTTCATTTTTCAACACTGTGAAAACTACTCTCTTCGATCAGTGGATAGACGTATTCTGTCTATCCCCTCTCAACGCACTCATTTCTACGCGGGTTCGTTCGCTGTCTCTGCTGTCAAGTTATGGAACTCTTTACCTTTAAAAATTAGACTTGCTCCTTCCCTATCCTCTTTTAAATATCAAGTTCGTAACCATTATCTCTCAACTGCTTTTAAGTCGGATTAGTATATTATATTTATGTACCTAGTATTAGTATATTTATATATATTTTTAATTATATAGTTACTACTATTTTGTATGTATTTGTATATAGTATATTATATAATATGTATGTATGTGTGTCTTTAGTTGTATTAATATAATTAGTTTATTATAATGTATAGTATGTTGTGTGTATCTTGTACATAATATATGCATTTTATTGTATTATATAATTACTTCTACTCAATCCAATAATTTTTTTTTTTTTTTTTTTTCTTCTGTTTCTCAATTTATTATCTCGCTTCTTTGCCTTCTCCCCGTGGTTGCCTGGCAGAAATCACTGCATAGTGATAAGGCCGCCCTTTGTGCTTTTGTTTATTGTAAACTGTTATTTTATGTATCTGGTTTATTGCACAATAAAGTGTTAAATAAATAAATAAATAAATAACAGGATGGCGGTTCTACAGGGGTCTTAGTACGCAATGACAAAAAGAAAAACGATGGCGTGAACGCTGGTACCGGCGGCTTAGTCGCGTGGGCGTTAGTCGAACTCGTCGGAAAATAGCGAAAGTCAAACGATTTGTAACAGTATGGCACTTATTTTTCCTGTAAGTTTGAGGATCAACAAATATAAATACAAAATTTCAAAGATCTATGTGTTGGAAATCTTCACTTATATAAATGAATAATAAATTAAGTTTTCAAGTATGACAGCACTTTTTCCCCCTACTAGAAGTATGGCAAATATAATAATGGTCACATTTTATCAAATACTCTCCAAAAATCCAAAAGCAATACTGGTACAAAAAGTTTGGCGAAATAAAAATTTTTTGCAGATTTTCGGCGGTATGGCGACCATTTGGAATCGTCCGAAAAGTATGGCATGGCGATTTTCGTAAATGGCTGCACGACGATAGTTACCTGTGCAAAAGTTAGCCTGGTACAAATGGTTGAATGATTGTTTTATTTAAATCAACACATTCGCATCGGTATGGCGGGCTGTAAGTCACACCGGAAAAGTATGGCATGACACTACCGCCTACTACTTTTTTATGGGCTATCGGTAAATTCTAAAATTTTTGTGTTACAAATCGTTTGACTTTCGCTATTTTTCCGACGAGTTCGACAAACGCCCACGCGACTAAGCCACCGGTACCAGCGTTCACACCATCATTTTTCTTTTTGTCATTGCGTACTAAGACCCCTGTAGAACCGCCATCCTTGTTACAAATGACTCGAAATTTTGTGTCAGTATCTCCCGGTCTATATATAATTGGAGGCGGCTGAAAGTTCTCAAATTTAATTCTGCTTTCGCTAGATGGATTAATCGTTATGAATTAGCATACTGCCTATAACAGCTTTTGATTCTGGACTTTTATTATAAAATCTTATTAATTACATAATAATAGTCTTATTCTTTTCCATTTCTTTATCTACCCATCGTCTACCTAGAATTATTTACTATTACATGAAATTAGCTTTATTATACTACTCCTTTATCTTATTCTACACCGTTAACAATATTGATATAATTGACCCGGCTTGATGAAATACGATCGCAGAATCGATTGCACCTGGACGAATCGTGTGGTCAACATGTTAATTTTCATATATGTGGGTCAATGTGAATGTGTCCACGTGACTCTGCGAATGCATGCGAAGGGCCGGCGACTGTCGCTTGTACTATAATTAGACTTCTAGTCTTTGCCGATCCGTATCTATCGAACTAGAAACTCGGTACAGTTTGAATCTATTTACTTTCTATCCCACCGTAGACGTAATGTCTGAATTTTGTCGTAAGATTTCTTCGCACACAGATTTCTTCTCACATAGACAATGATAGACGTGAAGGACAAAATTTATAACAATTTAGATGTAAATGGAACAATACGGGCCACAGCTCGGAACGGTAATCAGTATTCATTGTTCGAACGAATAAATTTCAATCCGCTCTTCTTACAACGATCTCGTTATGCTATATTTCAAGATATAATGATTTCCTAATATATGCAGTTATAGTTTCATACTGTTCAGGCCGTCGAACCTTGCTTATAGCATTTATTTTATGAAACGAATGTGATAATAGTATAGGATCGGATGGTCCCATTAAGGACAGCACACAAACAACGTTATTGTTTTCATTCTTCGGATATTAGCTATCTACTTGTAATTCTTGGGATCGTAAAACATTTTATTAGCGCTACCGACTGGAATATTAGGTGTTTTATTAAATCAGGTGGATATCCTATAACTTCTTTGTTAATCTGATTGGTTTCTCACAAGTGTAGCATGGTGATTTTCGAGGAATAAATGTAAAGAATAATAAATTTTGAAGAACATGTTAAATATAAACAGGATGATAAAAAAAACAAACAACCATTATAATGAAACAACAGAAACAAAAATGTTATACAAAGGTTAGGCAAAAAATGAAAACAAAATTCCGCTGCCAAGAGATTCTCGTATAATATTTAAAATAATTAGTTTCTGCTCCGTTGATATTAAAAAGCTTACATAATGTATGTACAAAAGGATACCTAGAAGCTTAGCGGTCGTTGGTTTTCGCAAACGGGTGAAGTGCAGCCTCCCCCAGGGGTCGTTAACCTCCTGTACACTGAACACTACCGACTACCTACATAGTGGAGCATTGCAGTTTCAACTTGAATGAGGGGCGTGGGTGTATTCCGGTTATTGTCCTGGGCGAGCACCGAGGCTACAGCGGTGAATCTAAAACTATTTACAAACTATTATGAAATCCACAAGATACCTTTGCTTATGTTTATAAATGAAGACCCCGAATAAATTTTGTTGGAAATTTAAATATTTCATTGCATTGTCTCTATCGCAAATGTGCTCATGCGAAACGAAACCAGTTAGTTGTTCCCACCTATCTTACCTATCTTACATACCTACCTATATTAGGTTTAGAATACGTTGTAAGCTACCATTACTGAGAAACTTAGTGCCTACGTGTGTATAGAACGATGCTATATTTGAAATACTTAAAACTTCTATTTGTTTGGTGTTTATCACCTTTTAGAATTTTTCTTTCATTTGACCTAGAAAACCGAGTATTCAAGCTCGACATTTTGTTTTCAAGCCGAGCCGAACATAACATGGCTATTATGTAACCCACGCATTAATCCAAACTGAAACTGAAAATATTTTACTAAATAAGACCAGTCGTATGCACTATGCCATTCAGCAAACAGCCTTTCTTCAACGCCATGTTTTATATAAGCAGTATGAATCCAATAGATTTTTCCTTTCTCATTTTTTACCACTGTCTCCACGATGCACCGTGATGATTTATCATACACAGTACCGTTGTATTGTCTTGGTTGACATTCGAGTCTTGTCTGAGCTGGTTCCGGCGGAGCGATCAATATTTTTTTTACATCAGTCACTAGCATACTTAAAGCACCCGTTCTCCTTTCTTGGTAGTCGATAACACTTTCGTGTGGCCGGTCACGTAAACTAAACGAGTGCGTCGTCTGCGCTGTTTAGTGATTTTCCTTAAAACACGTGTTATCCGAATTTGAAGTCGAAGACGATCGAAGTAACAGTGACACATTGCGGAAGAGTTTTTGTCAATACTTTGCGTAGTGACCAAATGTTGCTATCATGTTATTTTTCGACAAAATTCTGTCTTGTCACTGCTGATATCATTCTGAACAAAAGTGAAGTCATAATTATCATAATTATTGTAACTTATGTGTATCATAGTGGAGTTCACTTTGAATTTGACCAATATTGTAACAAATTAGCATATTTTGTAACACAGCAGCTTACACTTTCAATTTTCTTGAAGTCTTTTTTTATACAAACAAATAATTATAATAACTATTATCAATTATGTTTAAGTAACAAAAAAGTAATTCTCTATCATTATCTAGCTGAATCACACAACGATCGGAAAATGGCCAGTCTTTTAGAAGCATAACCGGATCTAGTAACACTGTCAGTGCTGTGATTAAATCAAATATTGAACTTCGAATTGCTAGTAATGACGTATAAAGCGCAGTAGGTACCCGATGTGAAACGTTGTAAGAGTCACGTAGCTTGCGGGCTCGGCAGGAGGATCAAAAACGGGGTGGAACTACGGGTCAACGACTGGACCAAGAATGCCGTCGCTGATTGTATAATGATTTGCAATCACGAACACTGCGGCGTTTTATGCAATACTTACAGGTTCTGGCCCTATAAGACGTATATTATGGTATTATTCATCCTCTCATTATGTCACTTCACTTGGATAATTTATGCTCTCGACCTTGAGCAATAACTAATTAGACTCGTTCCGGTGATTAAATAACTTAACGCATGCTGTCTCAGAATAAAACTGAAGGCTTAACTATTAAAATTTATAATATGTAGTCCCAAAAAAGTTGAATAATTTTCACACAATATTGACGTAATAATTTCAGTATCCCAGTTCTCTGCGACTGCCTTTGTTGCGTGATTATTTCGTCATAAATTTCGACCTGTGATATCATCAAACGCGCATGCTTCTTACTCTTTAAAGGATTGCTATTCATCACAGTGACCACAGTAAGAACGGGCTAATGCTCCAGTCTAGTTTTAAAATCTCACATATATCTTGGCAATTTCAGTTAGTTTAGATAATCCGCGATTCTATTTGTGAATTCAACAAGTTGGAAGTCTTCATTGTTTTTTTATCTGCGCGTTATAAATCATAACGTATTAGTTCTAGGTTTCTCGGCAGTCGCTAAGTACTCAGGGTCCATTAGAGCACGGTGTTGAGTTACGCGGCTAAATTGTGGAACAACGCGGCTTCAGTCGATCATATCGTGTGTCGTTTGTGATGGATTGAACGGTTTACACTAAGGTACGATATAAATCATGGGTCGAACGTTCTAGTTCTATGCGGCTTGCTCCTAAGTCCTAACGTTATTACCCCGATAATCAGGGCAACGAAACATTTAAAATTATCGTGCACTATTACCAATTCCCATGAACTCGTAAATATCATTATATTCTGATACGTTTTCTTTTGAGCAAACGTTTAACCTACTTTGAGTAAATTTGAGTAGGTACTTATTTGTTCGAGTTCAAATATACGATCTTACGTTGAATATTTATATTATATGCGCATAAAAAGTCACTACAGTTGCTAGGCACATCGTTTCCAAATTGGGTATTAACAGGTTTTTGTTTTTTGTTACTTTTGGTGTTAATATAAGGAACGTATGACGTTTATCCAGTGACACTTTAATTAACATTCGATCATTGACCTATTTGAAAATTATTTGCATTTAATTATTGAAATCCTTGAAATTAATATGTTTCTTGAAATATTTAATACTTATAAACAATATGCTCTTAAAATTTAAGCGTGTGACAAGAACCAATACTAGAGGAAAATATTAGCATTTTTAGTCTGGTTTCTTCATGTCTTGTTTCCAATATTTACATTGCATATTAATTCAATCATTTGGCATCGATAAATTATACAATACTGTCTGCTGTGTTGCCACGCAAAACATTTATTTGATTATGTATTTCCATTAATATATTATCAGCCGGCCGTAATGAGTACTCATAATGTTTATCTTTATCTGGTGGCCCATAAATACGAGTGACAATCACTACGCACGTTACTGATACCAATTCAGGCTGATCGTGATCAAGTTAACCACCGGTGAATTGGAACTTTCTTATCTCGCCGTGTGGCCGTCGAATGAACGAAGCGGTAACCCTCGGTTATTTATCATCGCGCTTCGCTTCACCGTGCAGTGTGTGTTTGTTGGTCACGTCACGAGTGCGCCGCCGTCGCCGCCAATCGCAGCCCGCGTATCATTCGCGCCACGGACTTCATACCAAGCGTACACCCCGTGCGTACACCCCGCCGGCCGCCCGCTTAACGCAACTCGAATACTCGATCAGCTGTTCGCTTTCATAAGAGACGCCGGCCGCCCTCAAAACAAAACCCCGTTCAGTCAACGTAAAATTCAGTCCTTGAAAACCACCAAAATGGTAAGAAAAAGTGACGTTTTTATTGTGACAGTGATTTAGTGAACAAAATAGTGGAATATTATTATGATTGACGGTGTTAATGTTGTGATGCCCGCATGGCTCGTAGTTACCTAATACGATACGTTTGGAAAGTTTTATTTAGTTTGAAGACAAGTTGTAAATGTTCCAAGAATCGTGTAGTGTTCAATATTATGCATACATACAAATATTCCAGTATCAAGTTTCTACCTTGCATCGATTTATCAATGAAACAATAGGTGCTACATTTGCATGCTCGCGGCGTTATTATTTCCAGTCCCAATCAGAACTATTTCAATGGAAGTTTTCAACTTTAAATATTTAAAGAATCGCGATCTCTAGCTAATCGCTTTTAATGCAGTGCGTTATTTTTCTTTAGATTTAACGGCCATAAATTTCCAAGTAGCATCAGTGTCTAGATGCCGGGCATTGCGTTCGATGCCTCAGTTGCGTTTTGTTTTCGAGAACTGCTAAAATTAGCGGTAGCGTCCCCCGCTGTCCTCAGCGATTACATAACCGCGCCACCAGCCCGGCCTTGACTCCCGCGCCGATCTAGCCGCCATTGCCAGTCAGACGTGTAACGCGCTCACATCTCCACTCCATCCTTGTTAAAGTTTCTACTTAAAACATCATCGACGTTAACAACAACTATCTGTATTGCTATATTTATCAATCAATAGGTACGAATTGTATCGCAATTTGCAATGTGAAAACTTTTCCACTCATTCCATTACTCTTATCGAAGAATATTTTGCAAACAGCTAGTGTTTACTGCCAACATAGATTAACAATGTCGTATTCTTACCGGGTTCCTTTGGTATATATCTTCGTTGTGTGATTGTTATAGGTCTTATTATCTTATCAGCATCGACCTTGAAATTTTAGCGTCAATATTTATTGCGATAAAGCATCGTCTAGTCTGCTACAAATGTCCCAAAAAACACGTTTTGTTTATTTTGACGTTTTAAATGTATAAAAGTGGTAATTTATTTTTATCAAGAAAAAGTTACAGAAGTCAACAGGCAATTTTTTAAGTTAGTGTGCGAAACCAAACAAATTCATAAAAATATTTATAGCAGTCATCATTTAGATATTAGGTATTTCTGTGATGCTCTAATAACGATCAGTAAAATTAGACATGAATAAAGACTGTTCCGACCGTGAAGATATAATTATTGTTAAATTGCTTTACCCTCTCAACGATATTATCACGGCCAAGGTCAAGAAGAAACAGCTGCTTTTATGTTTATTCAACATTGAAAGGAAGAGTTTTTCAATGGTATCGTAATTTCCTTACATGTTTATGTTCTTTTCTTATTCACCGAAAAACAAATCTTTCGGGATTGCTGAAAGCTATACAGACTAAGTTAATGGAGCATTCTTATCTATCTTATAAGTAATTGTGGAGGTAGATTTTACGATATCGTCTTTCAAAATAGGTTTCTTGTGAAATTCGGCGTAGTTTTCTTATACAGATTGTCGTACTAAAACCTCTAGCTGGCAATCGATACCACTCTGCCTCATGTTGTCTCTGCGCGCGCATTCAGTTTCACTGACTTTCTAGTGAATGGCCCGATCAAAGGAAACTTGGGATGTTCGGTCGGGGTGAGCGGGCAAGGTCGTTAACAAGGCCGCAGTTACTACCATCATTACATCTCTCTCAAACGTTCCGATTCCGCATCCGGCATTCTCCCTCTAACAAATTCACTTTCGAAAATATTGCGTAAATGCAACCACGTGAAACACACCCCCTTACGACTCCGTCTCGACTAGGATGAATTGGCGATTTTTCACGTATTGTGCTACCGACATTACGTCACTCTTATAATGAAGACGAATTCCAAGAAGCCCTTGAATGAAATGTACAATTCACGATTAATTTACCATTTAGATGATCTTTTTTTATCCGATATAATAATCGCTAGTATTTATGTTTGCGTCAGAAGTTATAGTTTGATATTGCTTATCATTGGATGTCAACAGCTAAGGAAATGTAGATTTCCGCTACATAGTACTATTTTAATCAGTAAGGTTAATGAAAACTTTAACCTAAGTGTACTGTCAACAAGTTATCGTTGTGCGCGTATCGAAGTTAATTTCGTCTTCGGAATCATTGACGCAAATGTTATGTATTAGTTGTGATGCTTGAGCTTCTATCCTCTGGGATTTATTATTAGGTTATCTTTACTCTTGACACTCATTTAATTAATCCTGCTATATAACGCTCACATTATATTTAACTCAACGTTAGTTATTACTAGTAAGCCATTAGCAAACCATTGCTCTAATGGTAACAGTGTTTAGATAATGTTTAGCGATTAAAGTTTAATACTCCTCAATCTACATAGTTCATTTGAATACAATATAATTTTTATATCCCTATTATAAAACATCAATCGAGCTTCTGATGCTATTTTATGGAATATATTTTATAAGGTATGAAAAAAGTTTTTAATTTTGAATAATTTCTGAAATTTGAGAAATAATTTGTGGATTAAAGAGCATTGCAGTATAAAAACTATTATTATACGATGTTCTTATTTTTACTACGTTAGAATTTATTATCAGCTAGTATAAACATCGACCTTGAGTATTGTTTACTGATTACCCACTTGTGTACGTTTATTGTGCTACATTGACATGTAATCATTTTTTATTATAAGTAGGTATTGATACTTCATCGCTGTGTGTAAAATTTATTAACACGTAGTGTACTGGCTAATGCCGCTGTTGTTTTGCATACGTATTATCGTCCATTAGGGAATTAGTAATCATTTCGCACATTCTTTTGTAAATATAGCCACACGTAATCGATAGACCATGTTGTATAATATGTTTTTCGTTATCTGTATATGTTCTGCTTGTTCCTCAGCGGTATCGAGTGCAAAGATGAGGTATTTGCTGCACACCAAGTGCAGCATGCGGACCTGAAACCAGTTGTGAGCGCGATAGCTTCAGCGCCGCTCGCTGCCGCATCGGCCCCTGTCCAGGAACCGGCTAACGGCGCCATTGTGGCCGCTATCCTCCCGGAGGAAGAGCGCCCCATACCCGTCACTGAACTTATATTTGCACCGAGAAAGAAAGAAATGAACAAAGGCTTTCTCATGTTCTCTCAAGAAGAGGGACTTACAAGTGAGTGGACCTTGAACCGCAACAGCTTAGGTACCTTTGCTTGCTTTATTGGGATACATAGCCTTAAGGATTTATGCCTGTTATTAAAATATATTTATTTCAGTGCTTAAGGACGAGCCCGAGGATCTCACACATTTGGCCCCGACGGCTGGAGACGCCTGCATACCTTTGGAAAATAGCCCCTTTGACATGTTCGATGAATTTATTCTGGACGACAATTATTGTAGCCTACTCGGAGACGACCTGGCAAATGGATCTCCCGTAGATTCTTTGATTGCAGATTCACTGCTTTCGTCTCCTGAGCGACAGGTATAACATATATATTTTCGGAAAATAAAATGTGAATATGAATTCTCTCAGAAGGACCCAACTAAACTTGAAATTTTATTTCAGGAGAACGAATCATCCGGCGAGCAATCGTCATTGTTAACAGAGCTGTCATTGGATGCTTTTGAAAGCGCAAGGTCCGATAATGATATCGATGACGGAAACTCCCCTTTTATTCCCGCCACTGACGAGTTGCCCGTATTGGAGCCAGCCGTCATGTGGGGAGCGTTACCGGACAACGTCAGCCAGGCCAGGCCTCAACCATCTGAAGCGCAAACGACAGCGCCGGCATTACAACGCCTACTAGCCGCGCCGCCCACAGGGCCTCCACCGCAGGATCTCATTACAAATATTTATTCAGACCAAGGTATTATATTGCGCATCAGAAAATGAATAACATCCATATCTTATGATACTAATTATAGACTTGTTTCTTTCAGGACTTATTCCCAGTAGGAGTATATCTTCATGGGACACGGGAGTGAAGAGGGTGTTGAAACAAGACGAGGAGCCATGTGCAAAGCGTGCGAAGCGCAGTCCCTCCCCGGCGCCGACCGTACCGAGCACTCCCTCGTCGAGCGTCCTCATGAACCTCCTGGTGAGCGGCTGTGACGTCGACGCTGGATACATCTGTATGGTTCAGTGTCGACCGCGCCAAAAGGCGAAAGCATGAGACGATCTCTCGTGCAAAAGAAACAAAAAACTGTGATAACGCGCGTCCAGTGAATAGTCAAGGGGTGCCTCTTGCGATTTTATCGTTTCAGAACAATCGAGAACAAATGTTTAATACGAATTAGTTTTTAATACAGTGCCGTCGAGTGTTGTGATACTAAAATTGGTTAGGCGAGTTCTGTATCTAAGTTACTTCCTGAAACGAATGGTTCCGCGACAATAAAAGAGGCTGTAGACGAGCACTTATATGGCAATCGAAGCGTCCGCGTCAGTATAGTCGATGGAATGAGTTCCTATTGTGGCTCGTGAGCTAAATTAATTATTTGCAGGCTTGTAATCTCTCACATTCGCCCGCTCGTATTCAATGCGATGTTGACGATACAAAACTTCGAAGCGATCGTTTTGTAGTATTCTAGTGTTAAGTTTGAACGTGCGCATATCTTTGTGGTTATGAGGAAAATTGAACTGTTTATATAGATTATAATATTACGGTGCGCTTGAACGCAAGTCTTCCGCACGCCCAGTCTTATGTTTCTAGTGTCGATTAATTAGTTGTAGGTTATCGTTTATCTCGTTGATAGCTATTTATTTATCAGTTTAAGTACGCTTAGAGAACGTTTGATACGTCTACTTGTTTTTATATCGAATCTGCTATATGCAGTGTAGGCACTGGATTCGGCCGTCGTTGTCTATTCAGAGTTTAATAGTAGTGTAATGTTAGGCAGTTCGTGGACAAGATTTGCTAGTTTTAATACACTGTTGTCACTGCCAAATGATACAAAGTACAATTTAGAGACGAACAATGTTGTGTTTAGAACTTGATATTTTATCAATAGTATGTAAATTCGCATCAAATTATACCTAGTTTGTTTAAAGCACATAAATTTGTTTACTCTTTATTACCATTTTGCTACGATGTTCTCGAAATAAAAAACAGTTTTATGTGCTTTGAAATACCACCGCTCTATGAATAAGTTTAAATAGTTTAAAAGACGAAATTTATTATACTAAATATTACGTAGATATGTTTTATCATTGTTGTTACATTACCTTTATAGTCTAAGTGGACGATGTTATTAGAAATGTTATTTTTTCTTGAACGACATGTGGAACATAATAAAATTAACGAGAGCGTCTGATATTCATCAGATTTTAGGTAAAATGGTGCATATTTTATTTACCCGTCTTCTTCCCATCCCTTTTCCTAAACATGAGTATTAGCTTTAAGGAATACTGAAAGAAAATTATTGAATAAACAAGCCACTTTGTTTGAGATACAAATATGATACAGATTCTATTACGTAAGCCTATTTATCGTGACATACCTAATCATCTTAGTATAAAGGTTTAATACACAGACCTATCGCATTATAACTTATATGCAGATGTAACTAATTACGATGAGAGTATTAATCTCGATTCTTTATACGTATACGTATGTTATATAGCATACAAATAATAGCAACTGCAACATAACAAGCAATTGAATAATTAATTACCTATTATATTATAATACATAATATTATTTTCTAGTCAATAGCCCAATAGGTACTTTCGAAAACATCTCAATGATAAATGAATAGGTATCTAGCAGTATACTCAATTTAAATTAAAGTAATACAATTAACAAAGTTTGCAAATACATATCATAATTATGGTTTTATTGGTATAAAATATGTGACCATAAAAAGAAATGAAATATTCATGAGTCTAACTTTTACGCTTATATCAATTATAACAACGCAACGGGGAGGATATGACAAAAATATTAAACAATGACTATTTCGGTCCTCGACCAAATAGATATTATTTCAGGCTCGCTGAACTGTAAAAAGCAACAAGTTTGTTTGAAATGTGGAATTTGTTGGCATGATGAAAATCACAAAACAATGTAACCTTTACGCTTCGAATAACAAGCTCTTAAAATATAAGGATGCTGTTGTTTTTGAGGATAAACGGAATAAGGATGAAGAACATGCTCCTATTCCAATTATAAATAATTACCTGCGTTAATGCGTAAGGCATTATTTGAAAACTTGTTATTATAAAACGTGAAATAAAACGTAGAATCCAATGGTACCTACCTATATCACGAAATTGTGGACAATAATTAAATTTTACCTTTTTGCTATAACGATTTTCAAGTGACGAAGTAATCGAAGCTACTTATGCTATAGCATTACAACAATTGCAATTAATTAATTATTCTTTCACTTGATAAATTCTCTTTATTTGTATTTATTTCCCCAATTTAGTAATAATGTTCATTTATGCTACGCAAATATTGGTCGCAAAATGCTGCTATACAAGTACATTATGCAAAAATAAATCAAATCGACCAATTGAAATATAAGCATTTTCAACTAAATTCTTCAGCTTTATAATACTAGTGTCTTAGAATTCTTAGATAAAGATTTAATAGCTTATGATTACATATCAGTTACATACAATTAAATGTTATTTTATTGTTCTTGTTCATATTTAAACAAGATCTATTCTTGGATTTCTGAAAATAATAATAATCTGTAAAGTCCCCTATTTGATTCCAAAAAATACAGTATATTATACAATCCTCACGTTCTAGATTATTGGAACTAAAGCAAGAGAATATCACGTGATAAAGAAATAAATGAAAGTAAGAACGTCGCTTACTAAAAAGGATGTGGATTCTAGATTTATGAAGGGGAGGGTCTCATAATGATACGGAATAGATAGGATGTTGGCTGATATTCGGATGGAATGAACAAATCTATTCGTACTTTTTGTTGTATTTCAAGCTCTATTTTTCGTCATACAATATGTAGATTGTGTTTCAATTAAATTGCAATTAAGTTAAACTCCAATAGGCGATATATTTATTGCGATATTATTGTACTGTTTGACATTTCTCTTTATAATAGATTGCGGTCCTGACCATTCTATGTGTGATAAGATAGATCCAATATGTAGTTACAAGTTCACAGTAAAATGTAATCAATTAATTGCTTCGGCACTTTTACATAGGTATAGGAATTTACTCGAACTATTTCTTTAGTGAGAATGCACATAAATGATGAAAAGGTGATGTCACCACGCATTAATGTACAAGGCCTCAGTTAATGAAGCTAATACTCTTTCCTTATGAATAACCCATTATAAATATTGTCCTATTGGCGTATTGTGCACCATTTTACCTACAATATTTGATAGAAATTTCATAATTATAAAGTATAGCTGACTAACTTATATTCCTCACTTTTCCAGGATATGCAGCAACTGCCAACACAACAAGTCACCGGGAAGATGGCGCCAAACTACCAACTCGTGCTGAACTCGCAAAGAATTCTACCGCAGAGTCAACTGGACAGAAATATCCCTATACCTGTCATAAACATAATACAAGCCGTTCCAAATAAACAAATGATGTGTGCCAATACACCGCTAGCCAATGTCCCAATTATGCACTCGAATCCACCAAGTAATCCTATGTCGCCGTTGAGTTTAAACATAAGTAGCCCGATGTATTCCCTACCGTCAAGCCCGAATACGAACTACAGTCCAGCAATTAGTCCAGTTCAGAAAGATCGCGTGCTCAGCCCCTATTCGACCCCTCAGTCCTTGTCACCCGCGAGCAATTACAGCCAAATGTATAGCCCTGGAAGTAGGCTCATATCACCGACTGGCGTTATGCAGGGCTACGATCCTTACCTAACCAACAAAATGCAAACCAGCCCCGGGTTCCCACTCCAGAGCAACGAAATGTTGTTGGACTCCAATATGGCGCTAACTTCCAATGATTTCTGGCCAGAGTCGGACGTCCTCCAGGGCACGAACGAGCTGTTGACCGCTTTTGATGATGTCAAACTAGGTTAAGCGTTGATTTGTTTGAATGATGAGTGATTTCTTATCATAATGGAAGTGTTGTGGGAGTGCTGAATATACGCAGAGTCCGATAAATCTGCTACATGCATTTGTTTCTATTCAAATCTTCACACAAACATTCCGAAAGATATGGTGCTAGGGATAGACAGTAAAATGATTATTTGCAAGAGAAATCACTCGAATGAATGCAGGGTCTTTATATGTATATTATAAATTATGCTTCCATTTTATTCCTACTTTTGGATTTCTCCCGATCTATCTTGTAGTTACCGGATATTTTATAAATATATATTGCACAATAATGCCTGAAGTATACATACATAGACTTATATACGCAACACAGTTTTTATACTTTTAAAAACTTAGGATTTTAACTTCAACGGTACCTTGAGCACAATAATGAAGTTAAAATTCTAAATGATATCTAAGTATTAACCAAATGTAGTCCAATTGTTCAATATGATTGTTACTTTTTGGTAGCATTTTGATGATCAAATGTTTCTTAGCGTGAGAATGCTGTAAAGCATATTATACATTATAAGATTTTAGTTTTATTTTAAGAGTGGGTGAAAGTAAGTGTAAGTGAATTATTATTGATATATTTTTCAAACTATTTGACATCAATGTTGAACCTTTTTATAATTTACAGTCTTAGTTCTTTTTAATCTAATTATAGCATAGGTTTTGATCAAAGTTATAATATACTCAATAGATATTAAGATAGCTGTTTATGCAAGACCTCAGTCAGAATCAATAATAAAAATCATGACAGGGTCTGTAAAACGGCTTGACATTTGTCGTAGCTTATGTTGAAGTATAGTTTTATTTTAGGGGATCATGTGTACCGAAGTACCTATATCTACACGCTCGAATATTTTATACCGTTTTATTTCCCCTGCATACTTAACATAATAAACATTAATTTACATTTAATTATTTGACAAATTCACAATGTCTTTTGTTAGTTAGTTTGTTTACTACAATAAGTACAACACGTCGTTATGAGCAGAATATTCTTACCCTAATGCAATTTTTTTTGTCTAAAATCTCTGTAGATTTATTTTTATTAATTAGTTTTAGGATGGGTAATTGATAAACATTCGACGATAAAATTATTGCTTGCGTAATCATTCTTACAATGTATTCCGTTTCAAAGTGTTGCCAACGTTTCATATATTCATAAATTAATATTGTAACCTAAGAACTGTCATTTTTTCGTTAAACTATGGTCAACTTATTCAATAAATTACGGTGCCATAGTATGTTTTGAGTTCTATTTATATTCATCTATAGGTAATAGCGATATAATATTATGTATTACATAAATATGTTACTTCAGAATCAAATAAATTGTATAATGTATATAGAAATCAGATTATTTTATATATTTTGAGATTAAATTTCTGTCATTCAAGAATTGTGTTTTATTTTATAATTAGATCTGAAAGAATCCTTACTCCTCTTAGGCCAGTAGAAATCGACACTAAAAAACCCTAAATTCGCAAAGCACGATGTAGATTTGAATTTTTGGTATGTTGTTTGGATCAGTTAGGGTGATGTAAATCCCAATTTGCAACTTCGAAAAAGTTGTGCTCGCTGCGCACCACGTGATAAACTGCGAAAATTTTGGACTTTTTTCACTTTTTGCTCTAAAAGTCATAAACTATGCGTTTCCGACAAGTATGATTCAGTACATAAATTAAGGTTATTAAATTTGCAACAATTTAAGCCTAACCGCAGCTCTCTAAACCTTATAACGACTAAACTGTGGCCATTCGAAGATGGTTCATTTTTCCCGAAATATTGAAATTTTTAGTTTTGCTCCCGTTTGAAGCAAAATATTGGCAAAAACCGCTCGTTCTATGAGAAGTTTGTATAATAAAGTTGTAGTGCATTTAATTTTCTTTCATAAGAGCATAGAACAAAGTCTGTGAGACAAATAGTTCACTCACAATATCTGAAAAACAAAAAGAAGGTAGAAATCGATTTTTAAAGAATTGAAACTGAGGGCATATAAAATCATAAAAAGGATAATACTTTTTCATTTGCAGGATAGGTAATTAACAAAATTACAAAGATAATTAAATTTGCAACAATTTAAGCCTAACCGCAGCTCTCTAAACCTTATAACAACTAAGCTGTGGCCTTTCAAAGATAGTCAGTTTTTCCCGAAATTTTAAAATTTTTAGTTTTGCTCCCGTTTGAACCAAAATATTGGCAAAACCGCTCGTTCTATGAGAAGGTCATAAAATAAAGTTGTAGAAAATTTAATTTTGTTAATTAACTATCCTGCAAATGAAAAAGTATTATCCTTTTTATGATTTTATATGCCCTCAGTTTCAATTCTTTAAAAATCTATTTCTACCTTCTTTTTGTTTTTTAGATATTGTGAGTGAACTATTTGTCTCACAGACTTTGTTCTATGCTCTAATGAAAGAAAATTAAATGCACTACAACTTTATTATACGACTTTCTCATAGAACGAGCGGTTTTTGCCAATATTTTGGTTCAAACGGGAGCAAAACTAAAAATTTGAAATTTTCGGGAAAAACTGACTATCTTTGAAAGGCCACAGCTTAGTAATTGTTATAAGGTTTAGAGAGCTGCGGTTAGGCTTAAATTGTTGAAAATTTAATTATCTTTGTAATTTTGTTAATTACCTATCCTGCAAATGAAAAAGTATTATCCTTTTTATGATTTTATATACCCTCAGTTTCAATTCTTTAAAAATCTATTTCTACCTTCTTTTTGTTTTTCAGATATTGTGAGTGAACTATTTGTCTCACAGACTTTGTTCTATGCTCTAATGAAAGAAAATTAAATGCACTACAACTTTATTATACGACCTTCTCATAGAACGAGCGGTTTTTGCCAATATTTTGCTTTAAACGGGAGCAAAACTAAAAATTTCAATATTTCGGGAAAAATGAACCATCTTCGAATGGCCACAGTTTAGTCGCTATAAGATTTAGAGAGCTTTAATTAGGCTTAAATTGTTGCAAATTTAATAACCTTAATTTATGTACTGAATGATACTTGTCGGAAACGCATAGTTTATGACTTTTAGAGCAAAAAGTGAAAAAAGTCCAAAATTTTCGCAGTTTATTATTTGCGTATAATCTTTTTTCCTACTTTCCCAAATTTTGTAATTTTGTTAATTACCTATCCTGCAAATGAAAAAGTATTATTCTTTTTATGATTTTATATGCTCTCAGTTTCAATTCTTTAAAAATCTATTTCTACCTTCTTTTTGTTTTTCAGATATTGTGTGTGAAATATTTGTCTCACAGACTTTGTTCTATGCTCTTATGAAAGATAATTAAATGCACTACAACTTTATTATACGAACTTCTCATAGAACGAGCGGTTTTTGCCAATATTTTGCTTCAAACGGGAGCAAAACTAAAAATTTCAATATTTCGGGAAAAATTAACCATCTTCGAATGGCCACAGTTTAGTCGTTATAAGGTTTAGAGAGCTGCGGTTAGGCTTAAATTGTTGCAAATTTAATAACCTTAATTTATGTACTGAATCATACTTGTCGGAAACGCATAGTTTATGACTTTTAGAGCAAAAAGTGAAAAAAGTCCAAAATTTTCGCAGTTTATCACGTGGTGCGCAGCGAGCACAACTTTTTCGAAGTTGCAAATTGGGATTTACATCACCCTAACTGATCCAAACAACATACCAAAAATTCAAATCTACATCGTGCTTTGCGAATTTAATGTTAATTTCCACTGGCCTATTAGTTCATTAATGATTCATGATTTGACCGCTACCAGGTAGGTATAACATGAAATATCTATGCTAATATTATAAAGCTGAAGGTTTGTTTGTTTAATCGCGCTAATCTCAGGAACTACTGGTCCGATTTGAAATTCAAAAAAATATTTCGGTGTTAGATAGCCCATATTTTATCGAGAAACGCTATAAGGCTATATTAAATATCATCATGCTAAGACCAATATGAGCGGAGAAATGCGGTTAAAACCGCGGGGCATAGCTAGTATTTAATAAAACTGACTGTCTTTTACATAATCACAAAGTATTTCTAACTCCTTCACGAAACATGTATAATAGGTGCAATATTATGTTTTGATTAAAATTTAACATTCTAAACACGTAGTTACGTTACGACTCAAGTCACTCATAATCTTCAACTTCTCGACAAATATAAATAATTTGGAAAATCCAAAAGTGCACGCCTCATAATTTTTTTTAATAAATATTTATTAATTATTATTTTGTTTATTTAATAACAATTAAACCACATCGAATCAGACCCTGAAAAATGAAAGGGTTCTATTCCTGAGCATACTCAAGCGTAAGAGAAAAAAAAAGACTCGATTAGTAAAGTATTTCGGTCGCTATCGTGTTAACAAGAAAAAGGATCCGCCACAGGATCCGCACATACAGACACACGGACGTCCAAGACAGAACTTTTTTAAACTGTTTTTTAACTAGTTTAAATAACAAAAATGACATCAAAAATATCATGAACGTTAAAAATAGTGTTTTTTCTTAATATGTGTGTGTATGTATTATCTTACAAGTGCAATGTATGATACATAAAGACATTTTAAGTTTGAAAAATCAGATGTTTTGCGCGAAGTGACAGTAGTACCCACCTCAACGCTTCGCTTATGAGGCGTGCAATAAGCTACCCACAAAGCTACCTAAACTTGTGTTCAGTATTTCTTTTCTAAAATTAAGGTAGCCGCAGTTTTAATTTTATTTTATAAAAAAAATGTTAATGAATAACGACATCAACTTGTCAGTTAAAACTAAAACCCTATTGAAATCGCTAAAGCAGCTTCGTGTTCTCAAGTTAGACAATTTTCTTTTTTTTTGGTTTAATAGTATCGACAATCGAGCATATTTATATTTTTAATATCTACCGACGAAATGTTACCGACTTCTTTTATATATCAAACAACATAGGTATTTTAGCTGTTTCATGATAACTTGCCAAGTTAGGTGTGAAAGGGATAAAAAAACATACAGGCGTCATTCAAGGTCATATTTTCTTGTTACAAGTTAATGTTCATACTGAAATCTCCAGTGTATTAGATATAAGCTTCTTGATTCGAACATTGCTTCTCATGATGGGTATTACTTTTTTATAATCGATGTATTACATTATAGGCTAAGCCTAAGGTGTATTTGATAATTATTCTAATTCTTATTTAGGTGCACTCTAAGTAGATTTCATCATTTCAGTATGTCCTGTGGGTATGTCGCTACACTGGACATTGGTGAATGTCCCTCAATAAACAAAGAAGGAAGGATATGACACATTATATTACTAATTACAAACGAAGCGAGTCCTTTCAACGAATATAAAGTTTACTCAAACATTTGTATTTCAAGAGCGTTTTTATTATATTGTGTATCCACGCCTTAAACATCAAAATATGACACTTGACGAGCTTGACTAGTGTCATCTCTACCGTTATGTCAAACTGATGGACGACGACATTATACTCTTTGACGTTAATCCAAATGTCAATGTATTGTCACTTGTCAGTTTTGTCTCGGACTATCTGGATATATGACGCGAACGTAATAATATAAACGAAATACTAATTAATTCAAAATACGCTCCACTGTTGTCCTCGTAAATATGAAACAAACGTGAACGCCGTGATACAATAAGCTTTATTGTATGTTTTAGTGTACGTCAGTCGTTAAAGTTTCTTCGTAACGATGGCTTCTACCCCAAAACAAGTGAACGGCAATGCATCACCGAGCAACGGTCCTTTGGGAAAGCGGAAAAAATCGAAGGGAAGTAAGAGTTCCTATCTATCGAAGTGGCTAGATAAAACAATGAGCCACGTACAAGAACCAACCCTTCCAAGTATGGATGTCTACGATAACGTTCCGCACCGGAATTTAAATTGGCCTATGTGTTCCGCTCAGTTTACCCCGGGTTACGATCCATACAGGTACAATATGTACGGTTCCAACGAACCGGCGTCTTTGCCTTCACTGCCAACTTATTACAACCCAATGTTACATCATTACCCTGAATATAGAGCGATGCAGTGCGAGAACAAAAGCATTCAGGTGCAAAGACCTCGGCTGCGTCGTCGCAGCAAGCATAAAGCTGAGGAAGTGTTGAGTACTCCAGGTGATACAAACCAAACTAATTATATGCAACCAAAGAATTTTACCGATAGTCAAGACTTTGCGAGTCTGCCGCCGATCGTAACGTCGACCGGCGATACAAATTCCAACAGTGATCTGCATTTAAATGATAAGGATGATGGGAGTAATGCGAGGAGATACAGTGATCCTTGTGTCAGAGGATTGCCAGATGTAGCTGACCACAGACCTACTAATGGTGACGTAGAGTCAGATTCTGAATCTAGTTCAGGATTATCCGGTAGCCAAGTGGGCAGTCGCTTGCTATCTTACTTGCTTGATCAAATATCATCATTAAAACTGGTCAATGAAAGGCTAAATAAGGAATTACGGGAAACCAGAGGTGAGTTTTTCAAGAAAATATTTATAGTAAGGAAAATATTAATTATAAACATCATTGCAAGAATAATTTTCTTTATATAAACATCTGCAGTTGGAGCTTGTTGAGATGCATTCAATAATATAAGTACTTGTCATTGCATCTGTTATTTAGTCTATTGCAGATGTTTACAATGTAATTATAATCAATATAGTTCAATATAATGTGACAGAGTAGTAACAATGTACTTAGTTAAAAAATATATGAAACTGTACTTATTGATGCACTTACAATACTTCAATATTTATTACTTACTCAATTAATTTTTTCCGAAGCTTAAATTAAAGCATAAGGTTCAATAATTTTGTTCCTTTAAGAATATAACAATATACCAAAAGTTTAAAAATTGATTAGCCTTATGAATAAGGTAGGTAACAAAGTCCACAATACAGAATAAAAATTCTTGTTTTCTACAATATCATTTTATTATTTAGATTTGTTATTGTTTTTAAAGCATTTAATTATCAATCTTCGTGATTTAAATGAAAGTGTTATTTGAAAACAAACAGGTATTCTCAATTAATATTGCTAATTTAAGCGTGATACTGAGCATCATGCAATAATGACATAATAAGTGTGTCTCTTTCAAACACTAAGTTGCTATTGTAACTCAAGTAGGTACGGCAAGTGAAGGAATTTTACAGAAAGTTGATAAATCACTCAGTAATTGGCTTATACTTACTTAGCCTAGTTTTATACTGTTTGTAATAAGATTAATTTACAACAAGTTTTGTTAATATTAATATTTTGAATAAATATAATTTTGTTATATAAATGTTAGACTTTAAAAAGTGTTTAATAAATGAAGTAAGTAAATGAGATGGGTCAAAAAATTGTTGTACTTATTGGAAAATAAACATGAGTTGTAAAATAATTTAAAATTTTGCATTCAAATAATTTACAATACAAAAACCACAAATGTGTTACTGTGTCATGTCTCACCTATCTTGTTTAAAATCTGCTAGCCAGTCAGTGACAGATTAGAAATATAAGTAGATAAAAAAACCCTTTAAATTATCTATACCAAAATTAAAAGCTGTTCTACAGAATATTAGACGTAAATGAAAGATTTATTCAAACATACTTGATTTATTTTATTATATTTGTAACTATTATCTTTATCATCAATCAAACCTTAAATATTTTATTAGAGAATAAAATTATCTGGTATGCTGTTCATTGTATTTTTAACAAAATGACCTAATTTCAATTTTCATAATATTTGTGTAAATCATAAAATATTTTACTGCTAAATATGAATCAATTGAGGACAATATACTAAATAAATCAAATATACTGATGAGGTAGTCCGCTACTAAAATATAGATGCATTATTATTCTAAGGTCCGTTTGTAATTCAGTCAAGTGTAATTGACCTTCACACCTACACTCCGATTTAACCATAATTGTATTGTAATAGGATATGCATAATAGCAGTCACCTACACAATTTGGTTAAAAAACAAATTTTTCAAGTCACTTGTGTTTTGAAAGAATAGAACAAAATTAGATTGAGATGAGACAAAAAAAATGTGCTATTTTTTTATATGTACATATTTCCTATTATACCTTTGTACATTATTTTTAAAGATTTACATTCAATTAGGTCCCTAATCAAAATATTGGGAAAATATAGCAAAAAAAATAATTTTGTTCTGTTTAATTCAAGTACACTATAAAGTATAATAACACAAAACTCAAGTATGATAATGTTAAGTATTACTCATATTCAAGGGTATTTTTGTGCAAACAATACATGGGCTTTTGGTATGTGCCTCTTATGGAAAAAAAAGGGCAGGTGTCTTACTCCATCTGTCCTATACAATTTGAATTATTTGTTCGAAATAAAAAAAGTATGTTTCAGTAATAATAACTTTTTAACGCTAAAAAATTATTTTAATGTAGTAAATATTGAAGATTAAGGTAAGGAGAAAAAAATCATAATATTTATTTGTTTTTCTAAATTTCAGCCGAATTGGAAAGTATACAACACCACAGTTTTTACCCAAAGGGTGCTACAAGTATGGGTGCTGCAGGTAATTATTCTTATTTACTTTATTATGTAATTTAATAGCTAGGTACAATTGGATATTCATCATTGTAGGTACATATAATTTTATTTACTAAGAACTATGAACTATTAACTATTAACTATTAACTATTAACTATTAACTATTAACTATTAACTATACTATATATTCCTTTTCAACATTCCTTAGGTATTTAGTAAGTTTCAGTCTTTAACATTTGGCAATTACTCAGGAATGTGGAATGTTAGTGACCCCTAATTATTTTCTGTCTCTTATTTTATGTCTAGAAAAAATCTGCTTCTTTTGCAAGATGGACAGCTAAGATAATGGGAAAATTTTGCGCAAATAAGTATTTTATTAGCAGTTTTGAGTTTTTGCGAGTCTAAGCCTGTATTCTTCAATAACGACTGGCATTAACATTATTTTACTGGCTATGGTCTATTCAGAATTTGATTTTTTCACATACATTATTTAAATTTTGAAGCATTAGTTAAATGTTCTCAGGTTTCACCTCTATCAGTAATAAGTCATCTATAAATCTTAGATTTATTATCATACCTACACACATGAGAAAGTCAGGTTTTTTTTCATAGATGAATTTAGACACATTTTTATACAAATTAGGAACATTGAGATAATATTACTATGTATGGAGGAGACACCACGAACAAAATCTGTGCGCCATTTTTTTGCTCTAACTAAGTTTTAAAAATTATTATCTAGTTAGGTACTTACCGATGAAAGTTATTTCTTTGCACTTTTCCGTATTATTTGTGCAATATGCACACACACGAAGGCATATTTGATGCGTTTCACTTTAAAACCATTAAAAAAAACCGCTCAACATACGCCATATGGCGTATGTTGAGCGGAACATAAGTGATGTAGGCGGTGTCGTCTCCATATTAATATTATCTCAATGATTAGGAAGGAATCAATTGATTTTATTTAGAATAGACCACAATTCGTGTTTTGGTCTCCAATTTTTAACAATGGTTCCAAATGAGTCGGGTTAATTAAAGATTTCAATTCATCATGTTTTTATTAGAAGTTATCTTATATGGAATAACTTTGTAACATTTATGCTCAGCAGTTATGCATATAATATACTCACTTATCAAATGGTTATTGTTCATTAGATAATTTCTTACTTTTCCTCTTTACCACCGCATCCTTGACAAAACGCCCTTGGTAAATAGTAAATACGCCTTCGTCAATATCTCTGTGTCAAGCTTTTCCTTATCTCCAGACGCATTTCAATATTTGCCGTTTTGTAGAATTACTAGTACTTACAGTATATTGATCGCTGCTTTAGCAATACGGCCACTTGACCTAATAATAATCTCTCATCTTTCATTGCAATTTGCACTATCAATGCTTTCAATAAATTATTATTATGTTGTGTGCAAATAACTGTATTACAGTACAGTAAATCCCTTTTTAAATCCGTTAATATCCGTCTTTAATTTCTAAATGTATAATAGGTAAATTGTACAATACATAGTATTTCTTCGAGTACAAATTGCTAACGCAACATTAAAAAGTGTATAAATATTTTTGTACCAACCAGTGCCTGATATCGGATTAAAAAGTTTTAAATCTCGGTCTATGTATCCACGTCGATAATATCATTAATGGTAACCGCTGAATCTAGGCACGGCTGACATTAGCGTGTTTTGTGTGACCTAACCTGATAACCCTAAATATATGGATAACGAACTGAATACATAAAGAAAATCACATTATTGTTTTCTAGAACTCTATAGTAGGTTAAGAATGGTGGAATTAAAATGAGCATAACCATTTAGTGATTATTTTGCTTGAATTGTTATAGAGTAGCCCGGGCTGCCCGGGATAAAATAATGGGTATGTGTAATGTGACTGAAAAATTAAGCTTTCTGCTGGTGAAAGAATTTTAGAAATCGATTCAGTAGTTTTTTGTGAAAACATTACAAACTTACATACAAAAACACAAATGTTTCTTCTTTATTTAATTATTAGATACCTACCACTACTTGTATTAAAAGGTGCAATTTTCGATTGATTGCTTCATTAGATTACTTTTGATAAAATTGTATCCGTTCTTTTTCCTGTAAGCGAAATATAATTACATTACCCGCCAAATTACATTCCGTTTAATTATAGCCGATAGCTTTAATATCTATTTACCGTTAAAAAATTGTCATCAAACTGAAAACGGTACCAACTCACGGCCAGTTATGGCTTTCATAATCTCGGTGCTAATATTTATGTAAAGTTGGCATTACCGTTAATACTTCTTAGTTCATACCACGATCATGGCGGTCTCAATTGATCGCATAATTAGACTTTCATTTGCATCTTAAGGCTGCAGTCTAGCAAAATTGCGTTTTCAACAAGTTATTTGACAATTTTTTCCCGGTTAATGAAATGATAAACTGAATTTTTTTTTCTTGTTTATCAATTAGTGTTATATATACGCAATGTGCGTGAATTTTTTCACATTTATAAAGTTACTTTATGTTACCTTAATCAGGCCTTCAAGATAAGTCTCTTTCCCCCAAAGACATTTTGAGCTAAGTTTGTGCACTCACTACGTTGCAACCGATTACAATTTATACAATCTGATCAGCGCATTATTATCCTTATATAGTCGTTATTAAAAACTGCTGAATACAATTGCCGAAAAACTTATGATTTTCCTAATTAGAACGTTATAAATTCATTAAATTTCCCATTTTTTGCCTTACAAAATCTATTGATAAATACTGATAAAAGTTATTTTTTCCATTAATTTATTCGAGTTGGTTGAAGACCAATGAGTATTAATCCTTAAAAAAAAATTTTTTTTGAATTTTGATAATTCTTTAAATATTAAAAAAATATTTAAAATAATTAGGAAAAATCCTAGCGAATTTCTTTAGTCGCGCTCCTTGGGCCGGAGCGTTCTGACGTGTGCTCTACGCTCGATTTTCCTTCATACCGAAGTGAAAGTTGCTCTACTTCATTAAATTTAATATTTTTGTTAATTGATTATTTTTATCTTAGTTTTGTGCAAATATTCGTATTTTTAAACATTTGATTTCGATATGGAAAATAAACGAAAAAAATACGCGTGTAACTACTAGAAAAAAAATTATCTTCGAACATAAAGTTAATGAAACCAAATAGATTGCAAAGGTGATTGGCAACAATTTCTTTATTTTACGGGGCGTCAGTAAAGGGATGTATATTTCTTTAAAACTAAAGTAAGCTCATAAATTTTTTTATAATATATTTTTTTTGAAGTTCCAAAAATGTTTATTTTTCGTTTGAGAAATACGAAATATAATATAAACTTGTATTGAGAACTTGAACTTCCCAAGTTCATCCGGGGAAATCCCCATACGGGGAAAATGATTTGTTTACTCCAAAATTATATGCCGAGGTGTTTTAATTTTTTCTTCTAGTCATTTTCAACGTAGCGGCATGTTGTTTGATTATTAATTTTGTAACTTAAATACAGGATGTTGGTTTTATATTCTGATCTTACAGACGCGCTGACAAATTTAGTCCGCCATTTCTAGTTTAGTCCAACTCTAAGTACCAATATTAAAACGAATGGATTATCATCACATCATCAAGACTCAGATGTAATGGAAGATCACAATAACATAGAAAATTCAGTGGGTGTTGAGAACTAAACAAACACAAGTAACAGAGACGCGAAGAATAAAAAAAGAAGACGAAAACGATAATTCGTTGATGCTTTCCCTTTTCGACGTATTGTTAGGGTACATCACCAATCTGCAAAAAACAAAACTGATGATTCCCAATTGCTGATTAAAAATGAAAAACAAATAATCGACAACAGTGGTGAAAATTTGCTGATCACAATGAAACATCCTTCAGTGGTAGCAGATTTACTCATTTAAAATGTATCGGTGAACAGCGTAAAGGAGAGGAGGACAGGAAAACATTATGAATGTGGATGGTGGATTGTATACAGGGTGTAATCGTTAAGTAGTATGTGCAGGCGATTATGACGTTATTATTGCAGGTATCAAAAAACTTAAAACTGATATCGAAATTACTTTACCTAATGAGCAAAATGACAATAATAACTTTTTAAAAGTATAACGAGAAATATCTAAATAATTACTTTATACACTCCCATATCAAAAAGGGAAAATGGGACTAGTAGAAGTTAAATGTCTAATTCCGGCAAAAGACATGAATGCGGAAGATGCGGTTAAAAATAAATAACACTTTTGAAATACAAATAAGCAGACTTCTGCTTCTGCAACTTTCTAGCTTTCTGCAACTAAACGTTGCAGAAGCAGAAGTCTGCTTATTTGCTGTTTGGACTGGAGTGAATCATTCGTTAAAAATAGAATATATAAAAAATTATGTAACGTTTAGGCAAAATAAAATGATGGACCATTATCAAGATTTTACATAAATTGCCTACTGTCAGAATTGATTGATTCGAGACTTCAGCATTCGATGCCCATCAAGGACCCATCCTATATCATTCAAGCGATTGAAAAAAAAAGAGATAAATCCAGTGCAACCGATAAAGCATCAGAATGCTAGCAAAAGATTTATTAGGTTTATCAATATAAATCTATATATTATACATAATATAATAAATCTGTAGAAGACGCGAAGACCGACATCCGCGCGGACGGAGTCGCGGGCGGAAGCTAGTCAGAAATAAATATCTTTTGTTTTCATTTGCGTATTTTTCTATTTTATAATTTTTTAACACAAACATTACATTTTTTTTATTATATACAAAATTTGTTTATCCGTTTTATTAGTTAAACTGAACAACTTTCACTAAGAAACTTAGGTCGAAAAAAATGTGTAGAGTTATGCATTTTGTATGGAAAGCTTATTTTTTTTTATATTTCGTCCAAATTTCTTTGTAAAAGTTGATCAGTTATATAAACATGAAGTTGAAGATATCAATAGAAAGTATTCGCAAATTTTGTGTACTGATAAAAAAAAATCACCCGGTGTAATTTTCACGAAAATTGTTTCAAATTGTCATTTTTGGTACTTATTACGAATATTAAATTATGCATACGAATGATTTAATTTTTAAAAATTAAGTGGAGCAACTTTCCCTTAGTACATTTGTATTATTTACATATAGGATGACAGGATGCATTTGTTTGCACTACTAGACCAAGCCCTTAACATCTCACAGTTGTTGCGTGTGAATGAATATTTACGTATAATGTTGGTAATTAGGTTTTTTACTGAATACATATGTATTAGCTGTGATTCAGGTTGCATATGCATTGATTGTTTTTTATCATTGTTTAGTTAAGTATGTTGTCAGTGGTGAAATTAAAGCAGGTTCTAGTGGTTCTCTAATGAGGTCACATGTTCATTATCCATACAACATGTGGCCTCATTATTATCTGTTAATAAATTATAATCGCTAAAGCTTGTGCGGATGGATTGATTTTACTTCTTGACGATGGATTAAATTTAACACAGATAGATCATAGATTAAGCCTAGAGGATGGTATATAATGTTTTGGTATATATTAAAGTTTAACCTTGTACATAATAATGTAGTGTTGTCTGTTTTAAATAAATACTTACCATTTACCAAGTTTCTTACTCAAACTCGAACTTACAGAAAACTAACTATTATTAGCGTTATCCTCGGATATGGTAGTTTAAACAGTATGTATTATTTTAGATTGTATATACTACTAGAGGTCCGCCCCGGCTTCGCCCGTGGTACATATTTCGCAATAAAAGGTAGCCTATGTCCTTTCTCGGGTATCAAAATATCTCCATACCAAATTTCATGCAAATTGGTTCAGTAGTTTAGGCGTGATTGAGTAACAGACAGACAGACAGAGTTACTTTCGCATTTATAATATTAGTATGGATTCTATTATTCTAATCTATTATGCTCTATTCTAAAAGGGCAACGTCACTGACTGATTAAAAGAGTGAGTCGATAGGGAACGGGAGTGCCGACCCCCTAAAGCATTTTTAGGGTTCCGTAGCCAAAATGGCAAAAACGGAACCCTTATAGTTTCGTCATGTCCGTCTGTCCGTCTGTCCGTCTGTCCGTCTGTCACAGCCGATTTACTCGGAAACTATAAGTACTACAGTGATGAAATTTGATGGGAATATGTGTTGTATGAACCGCTACAAAAATATGACACTAAATAGTAAAAAAAAGAATTGGGGGTGGGGCCCCCCATACATGTAACTGAGGGATGAAATTTTTTTTTTCGATGTACATACCCGTGTGGGGTATCAATGGAAAGGTCTTTTAAAATGATATAAAGTTTTCTAAAAAACATTTTTCTTAAAGTGAACGGTTTTTGAGATATCAGCTCTCAAAGTCGTAAAAAGTATGTCCCCCCCCCTCTATTTTTATAACTACGGGGTATAAAATTCTAAAAAAAATAGAGGTGATGCATGCTAATTAACTCTTTCAACGATTTTTGGTTTGATCAAAGTATCTCTTATAGTTTTTGAGATAGGTTGATTTAACTGTAATTTATTATATTTGCTGCTACGGAACCCTTTGTGCGCGAGCCCGACTCGCACTTGGCCGGTTTTATTCATTATGTTCGACTTCCTGCAGTTATTTTCTTCCATCCTACACAAAACTGATTGCTGTAAAAGCGTAGCAAAATTAAGAAAGTTGTCAAATAACTGAAGCGTTAATTTTTATTTGTTAACTAGCGGTCCGCCCCGGCTTCGCCCGTGGTACATGTTTACGTTTTCTCTACATAAGAACCATCTTCGTACTTCAAGGAATATAATAAAAAAAGAATTATCGAAATCGGTTCAGCCGTTCTCGAGTTATGCGCTTACCAACACATTTTGCGATTCATTTTTTATATATAAGAAGATAAATATTGATTTAATATATTTATAGGCAAGAACTATTCGTTCAATAAAATAGTAACGGTTTCACGTAGTTATCATAAATAGGCTGAATTAGTTCAATATCATATTAAGGGGGCGCATAAAGCAAAATAACCAATCTTCTATTAGATGATACGTGTAATATGCAAGACCAAATCTAAAAAATAAAATATATATCAAACTAGACGATATGTTCAACGATTCTGTTTAATCAAAAACATAAAATATTAAAATTTACTCGATAAAAAAAAATCACCAAGTTAGCTCTAATTTTCACACTTTTACGTTTTCTACTTCACATGGTAATACTTATTATGATTTTTTTTTCATAAACAATTATATTAAAACATTTGCAAGATATTTGTCAGAGCATTTTGTGTAATTACTTTTAGTTTTGGTTTTATCTGCGATAAACCACTTTTATCGTGACAAAATCAAACGTTTATCTCGAGAAAAAAAGAGCGCCAAAAGTGGTTTATCGCAGATAAAACCAAAACTAAAAGTAATTACACAAAATGCTCTGACAAATATCTTGCAAATGTTTTAATATAATTGTTTATGAAAAAAAAATCATAATAAGTATTACCATGTCAAGTAGAAAACGTAAAAGTGTGAAAATTAGAGCTAACTTGGTGATTTTTTTTTATCGAGTAAATTTTAATATTTTATGTTTTTGATTAAACAGAATCGTTGAACATATCATCTAGTTTGATATATATTTTATTTTTTAGATTTGGTCTTGCATATTACACGTATCATCTAATAGAAGATTGGTTATTTTGCTTTATGCGCCCCCTTAAGTAGATAGTTGACTTGCAAATAGCTTGTCACAATGATATGCAGTTTAGCGACCTTATTACTTGATTATTGCGTTAGCCATTTTTTATAAGTACATATATATGGTGTTTTAGAAAATTCTCAGGTATTAACTGTGAATTGCTTCTTTTTTTTGGCATAAAATTATAACGCTGATAAGCCATGAGTGGAAAATTATATACTTTTGTCTCATCTAGCAAAAAAATATTTCGTTATTTTTTTCGTGTCTTTTAAATAAGTACTTTATTATATTAATACTATGATTATACCTATTGTCGTTTCAGTAAAAGTAATTATTTGGTGAATGCAATAAATTAAATAAATAGCAGGAAGTGTAGTTTCACAAGTTATTAGTGTAAATTGGTCAAACATAACTAAATGACTGAGTTCCTCAAGCAATTTAGTTATTCAATCTTTATAGCTTTATTTTATCATTATTCCATTGACTGTGGTTAAAGTAACGGCTTATCCAGAAAGCAAATATGCATGAGTCATAAATAGATACATCAAGATAGTTAGGAGACGATATTATACCGTATCGGTATGACTGAAAACATACATACGTAATAAGCGCCTCAATATTTATCACACATTATCGTCATGCTGAAATTATTGTAGATACTTAGTACATTAGAAAATACACTCTAAAAAATAAAGCACAGCTCTGTAGAGACCAATCAATTTTTTCTGATATTCCTACTAAATCATCTATTCCCAAATTATGCTTGATTGTGCTATGTAATTCCAAGTTTCATATAAAGCGTATCCTTATTCTTACGTACTTTTCGTATGTATATAATTATGTACATCCAGTCATAGCATCTAATGAGTTGCTTCTTAAAAATTTGTTAGAAATGTTTCCTTTGGCTCGCATAATTTTTTGAAACTACGTAATATGAATAAAGATAATAGTATCGTGATATGATGCAGAAATAAGATCTTCATTGGCTTTCGTTTACATACGAAAGAATACTCTTTATACTTCGCGCTTCTACTTTACCGGTTCTTATCAGTTTCTTATTGTTATTTACGACCAAATTCTAATTAGCGTTATCCATAGAAGTCACTATCCTTCCTTATATTTCCTTATCATCAGTCTTTGCTTTTGCATAGCTGTTCTTCACATATGCAGGAAGCTTTACGCAAGCCACTTTCTCAATGCCTCATAATTTCCCTAAGCAATAGTAGGCAAGGTAGACACATCATGTAAGGATGCTTCTGATTGCTTTTGACATATTACTGCTGATCTATGATGGAATTTTAGATAGGTATTATAATAGACTGACGTTGTACGATATCAAGAAGTAGGTTAAAGGTATTGGTACCTACCGATCGAAAAATAGATCACCACCCATTTTATTATCATACTTACAATCTTTTCAGTACTAAACCATCTATCATATAATCTTACTCATGTAAGAATAGACCATACTCCGTTAATCTTCACAAGCATTGGACGATTATAGGTCAATATAACAAAAATATTCTGTAGGAATTATAGAACGGATCTTCAGTATGACCAAATTTGGGAGGAATCGAGCTCATTTTCTATCTACATCTTCTACGACCCAGATTCTACGCCTTTTCTTTTTTTCTCATCAAATAGAACTTTCTGGATTTAAATGTTTTTCCACAGGTGTACACGGAGGGCAGTATTCTCCGGGGTACCTCACAGAGCTGGTGCGGGAGATCAGAGACGCGACCAGGATACGGGAGGAAGCTATGTTCGCGCGTCTCCGCTCGCTTGTGCTTGAGAGGAGCGATGTAAGTCAAATTTAAATAAACTTAGAGGAATTTAATAGGCTCTCTTCACAATGGGCAGCGCTGGGTCAGCAGAGGCAATCAGGATAGTTTAGAGGGCCTAAATGTCTGTGATCGGCCGTCATTGCAGATGTTTATTCGTAATGGGCGCAGACAATCATTTGTTGGGCCAACGCTGCCCATTGTGCTCATTAGAATGATTGGATTTTATTTCATATGCATCCGTTGCGGAAGTATTATTAATGTAGATATTATAAATAGTGTTAATTGAAGTGAAATGCTCTTATTGAAATTCGTGAAAGATTAAATAACCAAATACCTACATAATGTGGCCTTCCGCCTTGGCAAGCAAGTTATGATTGTGTCGTTGCTATGTAATTAATTCTAATTAGAAGTAAAGTATGTAGGTACATATTATGTAAAATTTGAAAGTGTCGCCCAGTTTTAAAATGCGTGAACCATTTATTTTACCTACTCTTTGAAATTCAAACATTTGAAACATTAAAAAAAAAAAAAAAAAATGAAAAATTATTTATTTCAGCAAAAACACAGTATGTAACAAAACAAAATTTAACAACATCATATTTTGCTGTCACTTATTATACAATATAATTATTAACTGTAGCTCCCACACTAAGAGAACTTGTGTCGTGGGAGCTGGTACGATTATAAAGAATGGATTTGCTCGTGGTACCGTAATTGTTGATTAAAAAGATTTAAAATAACTAATTTAAATATAAGATATGAATTGAGTACAACACTAATGAACTAAATTTAAAAAATAAATATAAATAAATAGATACCTAACTATATAAATAAATAAAATAAGTTAAATAAGTACATAAATTAAAGTTAAAATAAATAAAATTATATGATACATATACAATATAATGTAAATAAACAATAATTTATATTAATTTAATGTATTGAGACAAGAATCTTTTCTGTTTGTGTGTAATTTAATGATTTTAAATAGCATGTAATAACTTTTTTAGCTTTAAAAATAGAAAAACTCTTAATTTTACATTTTAAATTTATTTTATTATATATAAAGATGCCAATGTATGGGTTCATGCGCTTAGCGAATGTTGAGTGTGTAGTTATGTTTGGAATTTTGAAGACACGCTTTTTTACAAGATCTTTGTAATCAACTAAATTTAAGATAGATTTATGGGTGGAAAGAGAGCTATAGAGGATGAAAAGCTGCCGCACCGTCAGAACGTCACTGTCTTTATAAAGTTCAGAGGTTGGGTATCTGAAGGGCTTGCATAACATTGTTTTTAGGACCGCTCGTTGAGCTCTTTCAAGGCCGATAAGTGATGTTTTCGCAGCCCCGCCCCAAGAGTTATCATGTGAATTATCATGGCCATTATCATTTTGTTAATTACCTATCCTGCAAATAAAAAAGTATTATTCTTTTTATGATTTTATATGCTCTCAGTTTCAATTCTTTAAAAATCTATTTCTACCTTCTTTTTGTTTTTCAGATATTGTGTGTGAAATATTTGTCTCACAGACTTTGTTCTATGCTCTTATGAAAGAAAATTAAATGCACTACAACTTTATTATACGAACTTCTCATAGAACGAGCGGTTTTTGCCAATATTTTGCTTCAAACGGGAGCAAAACTAAAAATTTCAATATTTCCGGAAAAATGAACCATCTTCGAATGGCCACAGTTTAGTCGTTATAAGGTTTAGAGAGCTGCGGTTAGGCTTAAATTGTTGCAAATTTAATAACCTTAATTTATGTACTGAATCATACTTGTCGGAAACGCATAGTTTATGACTTTTAGAGCAAAAAGTGAAAAAAGTCCAAAATTTTCGTAGTTTATCACGTGGTGCGCAGCGAGCACTACTTTTTCGAAGTTGCAAATTGGGATTTACATCACCCTAACTGATCCAAACAACATACCAAAAATTCAAATCTACATCGTGCTTTGCGAATTTAATGTTAATTTCCACTGGCCTAAAAATTGCATTTAACGATTAAAATAATATTTAACAAAATATCTACTTTCCTTGAAAACGATTTATGTTTTACAGTTGTCATAATTTCATTGTACCTTAGCCTTGGCATTTATCATATAACTAGCTTTCCGCCCACGGTGTTCTCGCCTGCATTTCAGGTTTTCGCTCAATAGTATTGAAGCATTTCACCTCCTTCGATATTTGTTTTATTAACTCAATCCTTCTCGAAGGTTCTAGCTATCCATGTATTAAAATTCACCTAAATCGATTTGCGGTCCACATATTATTAAGACAAACACGCACATAGTCACTTTCGCACTTACAATATTGGTATCGATTTCATTCTGATATCATTATAGTGGAGCCAATTTAATAGGCAACATTTGACGTCTATCAATTTTATCTTCGAAGAGAGGTAACCTGCTTGAAAACATCGATTAAAGTGAATTAATCGATACGGACTTGAAACATTTGTCAATCGAACTTGAAACACATGTCAATTTTCAAATTCATCAGGGGAATCCCTGTCCCAGTAATATACTTTCTTTCGTAAATTTAAGGAGCAAAATAAGACAAGTATAATACTTACATAATTAAAAAAACACAACGCATTTATTAATTTATGATGATTTTTATTCACAAGTAATCAATGCATTCGATTCTAGATGTCAGATTTCGATTTTTAGAGTAACGTCTCTGGTATTTAAAAAGAAAAAAGGTTTACTGACACAAAATTGTAGCGACGTCAGTTCTTTAAATCAGAAATTGTTTATTATGTTTAGAATGGTTTATCAGTAAAATCAAATCTTAAAATTACTTATATCGGTCATTATTATTATAAAATATAAGTAATGGTAATTGAAAAAAGTTAAGCAAATATGCAGTTCTAACAAAACGAAATATCATGTTATTCTATGTCGTCGTTACTAAGTTAAGTTGTTGAATTTTGTTGAACTGTCAAATGTTGCCTATTAAAATGGCTCTACTATAACAATACACAATTGTAATTTCATACCAGTGTGTTTATATTTGGTGTTTTTGTGAACGCCAATCGAAAGCCCGAAGGCTAATGCAGTAATCCAATATTCCCGGATTTGAAAGGAAGTAATACGATGACGATGCTAATATTCGTTAATGAAATATGAATAACTAGATTTTCGCCCGCGGCTTCGTTCGCTTTTTCAAAGAGAAATCCTACATAGTTTCCGTTCCTGTGGTATAAAGTCTAAGGAGCTTATATCTTATTCTGGGTCTTTAACATACCAAATTCATTGTAATCGGTTCAGTAGGTTTTACGTGAAAGAATAACAAACATCCATCCATTCACAAAAACTTTCGCAATTATAATAATACTAGCTTCCGCCCGCGACTCCGTCCGCGCGGATGTCGGTCTTCGCGTGGATGGTTTATTTCTCCATTTTGAGTAACTCTGACAATGACATCTTCTTATAAAATATATCTATTGGACCCAAATACGGCTAGGCCTATAATAATACCCAACGTGTGTTCGCGGTTCTACAGAACAACGTCTATGGATACAACTGAAAAATTAAGATTAATTTTTTTTTACGTATTTTTCTAGGATAAAAAGTATCCTATTTTACGCCCAGGATAATAAGGTATAATTATACCAAGTTTCATCGAAATCGAACCGTTAGTTTTTACGTGATGCCTGAACATACAGACAGACAGACAAAAATTTTTTTAATCACATATTTGGGTTTGGTATCGATCCAGTAACACCCCCTGCTATTTATTTTTTCAATATTTTCAATGTACAGAATTGACCCTTCTACAGATTTATTATATGTATAGATAGATTAGTAGGATGAATCGAAGAAACAGATTACTAAAGTGGACGAGTGCATTGCTAATTGGTTTCTTTATTAGAAAGATCGACCTTCTGTGTACCTTGTTAGGGTCTTAATCATTTTTCTTTTTGTTATTGCTAAGACCCCTGTAGAACCGCCATCCTGTTACAAATGACCCGAATTTTTGTGTCAGTATCTCTCGGCCTATATGTAGGACATCTTTACAAGTCTTAGATAATATTAATTATAGAATAGCATTGTATTGATAAGTTCGTACGTATTGGGTTGTAACTTGTAGTCTTGTAAGTATTTAAGTGTTCCCAAAGAAACATATCGCTGTTTTGGCAGATGGCAATATTGATTCAACCAATGTTTGTTTTATTGCAAAAAGAGAGAATAATTTGGACCAAGACTGCATCTAGTAAAAATCAATGTCACTCATTTTTATAATATTACCTACTACTTAAAATGAGAAATGAAGTGAAAGAAGATTCAGTGAATGCCATCGATTCATCTTTTTTTGGCGAATTATATTTGCCTCAAGAAATCGCTTTCAGTTTTCCTAATTTGTTCCGAGCAAATCGTGTATTATGCTTTTTGTTGAGTTAAACATACAATAGTTTAAATCACTTCGATTTAGCTCAAACATCTACCATAAAAATCTACCAATTTGCCATACTCTGAATGCATTGTTTTGTCAATGACGCATTTGTAAAAGTTATTCTTTCGTTCGTGGACTTTGGCGGTGGTCCAAGATATGCCATACTATGTTTTAGTCTCAAACGAGCAATGAGGAAGAGTGTAGGTATCTAGAACGGAGCTAATCACCTTACTCGCTAAAAGCATTACGTCTGCACAGGTGACAATCTTATAATGATACCTGTACCTACTTACGGCTGCACGGGAATTGGCGCGAAGTGCCGCGCTAGATTAGCTGATCTTTAATAGATTTTTTTATATTTAAACATGTAGTTATGAGAGGATAGTTATAAAAGTATTAGAATGCGTGAATGTGCACTGATAAGAATGAAAGTATCGAATTAGAATGCGAAACAGTTGCGGTTTGATAAGAATTTATTAGTCGATTGTCGAATTATTCAATAACATAATATAACGGTTGTCTGTTAAGTTATCTGTTGTTTTAATGAGTTTATTGTATTGATTATGATAAGGAAACCGTTACCTATCCAACGGTAAATAAAAGCTTAAAAACAAGCAAACATACTCCATATATCATTCGAAACACACATTTTAACAAACGAGAATATTTTCAATCATTAGAGATACAAAGAACATGAATTAATTTGTAAATACAACACTGTTGCAATAATTAGGTACCTACACGTATATGATACACGCATTGTATCATTGTCATACATGTTGCTCGATATAATTACAATGTTCTTTTCATTCGCGAAATCCATATTATTATTCAATGATGAGTGACAAATGAACCATGGTCCATGAGAAAACGTTGCAACCGTGCACAATAGACCTTACGTTTGACCCAGTATTCAGTAATTAAAGACGAGAAAGCAAAGACTGTGACGGTTTATTTTATTTGCCATAATAATGGCCGTTTTTTATATCACCCATTTTGTCATTTCACTTTAACTCGCCGTGCAATTTTCAATCGATTTTTAGAACGGTGAAACTGGTCTGTATTAGTTCTAAGTCTAATCATTAATTCATCGCATTTCAAGTTTGTTCCATCGATGACTGTGTGAAATTCGACATACCTAATATCTTCTTTTAATAATGTAGCCATCGCCATTATACTATTTTTTTGTATATTGTGCATCACCTTTTGTATTTTCTCTATCCTTATACATAATATGTGATCTAGGAAATGGTAGTGGAAAGTCGACCTTTTTAAACTCAAACTCAAACTCTAACTCAAACACTTAGACAACTACCCCCTGCGCTCTGCTGCATGTATTGCAATGAAAAATAGATTCAGTAAACCTGCATAATGCTACTGAAATAAACAAACAGCTCATTTTTATCATAATAAGACCACGCAAAAAAAAAAATTGGAATCTAAGACGACCCAAGTAGCCAAATACAAGGCCAAACAATATTAATTACAACAAAAATAATAAAAACGTTTTAAAACGAATAAAAAATATAATCTGTGTGTTTTATGTCGGTTTTGAGAATATAAATACAGCTAAAGTAAAGTGAGTGATAACCTGAACAGAAGCAGAGGTCAGTTATTTTCGAATCGAGAAACTTATTGCCTTTCTTCTCTGGAATTTTTATTCCATAGCGATTTACGCTTACGATTTTTGGCACATAATAACGCTCTTAATTTCATTACGTTATATTTAAAGGATAAACGTTTGTACTTGCGATAAAAAACTTCAAATATTTAGCACACGGACTGTGGCCGAGATAATGTTTTATCAAAAGATGAGAATCTTTTCAACCTTGCACGGTTATGTGGGAAGGAAATTTAAACTTGTTTCGCCTACGTTATAGGTATTGACTATATTTGATTTATTTTTATAACCAAGTACCTATTGCATGTGACCCTGTTCAAGTGAATTGGATTGTTGTTTTAAATGAACAAATTTTTCATAACAACACCATTTTACTTATTCATACAAATATGGTTTACTGCGTGAGTTTCATGAAGATAAGATCTTGTTTGTCTTCATATTATAAAAAAAACCGTACCTTCCTAATGATAGTAAAGCATTATTATGATTTTTTTAACTGAGAATATTTTCGTGATATTAGTCAGTTAAAATTATAAAATAAGTTTTATTTTCTGCTAATGCATATTTCACAAAAAAATTGATGCCGCAGAGATAAATTTTCGTATCACCGAGCTAAGTAATAATCGTGATAAAAAATTACGTGTATCATGATAATGCATGCAATGCATATTATCTTGATTTTGTCATGTATTGTGTTAATGTATTTGTATTGTTTCAGAGCGGAGCGGCGTCTGCGTCAACGGAAACGAAAGTTGCTGAACGAACGCTTGAGGAAATCAAGGTGGGTAAAACAGTTTGATAATAGCGCCATCTGTTGATTTCGTTGCGTACTAACACTACTCTATGTTAATGGTTCCAAAGCTAACTGTGCTCTTGTATTGGAACGGTAGTTCTGTACTTGAAAGCTAGATGGCGCTGTATCTAAAGATGTTGTTATATTTTAATTCGAGATCTTTTTCATAGATGGCGCTAATATTTTGTTATTGTTTGATGTTACCTATTTTATTTTATTTTATTTTCAAATTACTGGTATCATTTTTAATACTCCTCAATACCCGTTTATCTAATTGAACAAAATATAGTTTTAATTAGATCGCTGGAAAAATCTACTGTTAGTACTTACCTATAAGTACCTAATAGAATATGTTCAGCTCCACATTTCAGTTTTAGTTTATCAGTGAAACTTTATAGCGTCACTGCAGAACCTACGTACATATCATACACACACGTACATACCCGTCACACTATTCTTCCAACTAAAAAAAACTTAATTTCTCAATTCCCAAAAAACAAAAACCGCCAATACCCACGCACATAGCGCGCTTATAATTTCTCCCATACAACACGTAAAAGTTATTTGCGTAGCGCTGGGTGGTCCGCGGAGTGCTCTCGGAGCGGCTTCACGTCACCTCGCTCTTACACCTTGCGTGTTTGTTTGCGAGCGAAATGCTCGCCGTGAGCGTGACGCGGCAACTTTTTAATTTCATTTTTTATGGATGGCAAGATCGCTAGAAGATGGCTGTGTGCGATTTTGAATTTTGGTGGTGATTTGCCGCTAGACGACATTCCTCATTTCCAAGCTTTTCACGCGAAAACGGCTGGATCTCCGCTAAAATATATATCGGATCCCTATAAAATCTAGTACAAAGATAGGATATAGGACAACACGAGTAAAACCACGGAATGAATCTCATATCTCTTTGTTGAAGTTTAGTTGGCGGTTTTATGAAGAAAAACCAAATCTAAAGTTTGGGATAGGCAACGATTGACACAAATATATCGTGATAAAAATATAAACTGCACTAATACTATAGTTAATCCACTAAAATTATAGTTATCAGTGTGAATTTAAATTCAAAACTTTGTTTACTCTGTAGAGTAATAAACGTTTTGTCTGTATGTGATGTTGTGTATTGTAATTTAATGATGACCCCTTTTTATTGATTCACATGTCGGCTTTGATTATACAAAGCGATGAGTAGTTTAGTTTTTGCATTGTAATTATTATACATATTTGATATTTGATAAGTGAACTATGTACATAATATATCCTAGATTTAATTATGCCGAAAAAATGATACGAACTAATTCGAAATAATGCGAACTTACGGTTCCTATTTCCTATACGAAAATAATCTTTCCCATTTTAAAATCTTTTTAGTATGGTAAACGATAAAAGTATTGTTTTGTGTCGAAATATTAGATTCGGTCTAGGGTTTTGGAACGAGTGAAGTTGTAATTCTATAAATAGCTAAAAACTTAAATCATATGGCTCCCTAAATTGTAATACATAATTTTGTTCGAACCTTTCTTTTATAATAGAACAAACATGTAAATTTTAATATCAAATTATTAATTCCATGCGCATCTTTTAAATATTTTACGAGCGTAGCTAAAACATTTATTTGAATACACCAAAGCGTAACAATGCTATACTTACATGTTATTATGCTCATTTTTTGTCTATTTAATGCGAGCGTACCAAGTACCAACGTTCGCTTAAGTAAATAAACACGGCCGAGGGTTCAGTACCAGCTCGGGATTATAAAATCACCGTGAGTTGCTAAACAGCGAAACGCATCGATTCATCTGAAAGCGGGGGTTTTCGTACGTTCCGTTACTTTTCAGCGGCCGTGTGTTACACCGAATCGAATATATTTGTGGAAGATTTTATAAATTTATTGACGTGTGGACGTGTTTGAAAATTCGTTTGGGTGTCTGATTTTAAATTAATGTAGACGATTATTATATCTAGCTATTATTTTAATTGTTATAACATATGTACAACATTATAGTTGTAGTCTTCCAACTCATGCACAAAGTAAACAGTTTCAAAAGCTTTTAAAAAGCGTAGATGAAGAGTTAGCTAAAAATGTAATAGAATTAAAAAGGTATTTATGCACCATACCATAACCATAATATGATACCATACCAACGATACCAACCAAATAAAATATATCTCAGCAGTCTCTTCTTCACTATAACAACACGAACGTTAACAATACTAAATTCCCTATATAGGGATTTATTACGCATCGGTGTAAGCAGACCTTTCAGCTGGTATTTCGTAGTTGTCTCCCCACATAGCGCGGGGCATTTGAAATATGAACGGGTGCGTAGGCAAGGGCGGGGAGGGGCGGTCGGTAAATATTGGCAGATGTGAGTGGATGCGCTATGCACGAGGCGCCACCCCGCGTGACGTCACGCCGGTTGTTGCGGATTTCGGCGGTGATGCTGGTATGTGAGGCGGGTGTATGAGGAATAGTAATAGGGATACATGTAATATGAAATAGCTGTAGTGGAATGGAAATAGAATCTTTAACGTCATTCTAGGTATAAACATTTGAAACAGTAAAAGCAGTAACTATTAACATTTGAGTAATCTGGTAAAAGGATAACGTGATTTTCTTCTAAATAATAAATACTTCGACGAACGTTTGACTTCGGATTTTCTACATAGTATAACTGGCCTAAGTAATATTGACCATAACTTTCGTATAAGTATATGTATATATCGACATCGTTTATTGTTATGTCGTTTCCATATAAAAATACATCCTTTTGGTCCTCTTAATGTAAGCGTTAAGATTTTATTCATTTTGACGTAGCTACGACCAGAAATCTGCATATAGAACTGCGAATATTTTAGTATACCTAGTATCGAGTACCTCACTCCCATACAGTTATAGAGTACATCCATTCGTTTGTACATCTTATTAGCACCGTACAACCAGTAATGAGTTGATTGACGTGCAAAAACGCGTAGGTAACTCGCTTAGCACCGCGGCCGTAATGCGCGCTAAGTGACGGTGGGGATAACGCGTAGCTAAGTTTATTTTGTTAGGCGCAAGCTTTTGAGGTGTCTGACAATGCTGGGTTACGGAAAGAAGATTGTATGTGTGTATGTATGTAAGAAGGCGAAGAGATGTTGTTATATGGTGGGTTTTTACTCGGAAATATCGAGTATTCTGTATGCAACTCTTTAATATTGCAAAAATGTTCTATCTTACCTGATTAGCCATTAATTCATACTATTTTCGCTAACTATAATGTTAAATGTTGTGACAATATGTAGAAAAATCATATTTTTGGTGTCCTTGCATGTACCATAATACAATGTAAATGATCTCTAATTGATATACAAATATGATGCTGCCTCCTACACAACAAAACACATGTAATGAACTATTGACGTCATCAAGTTGCTTCCCAAGTCAAACAATTTCCAAAAATACCTCGCACAAATAATGACTCCTAAATTTCAGGATTTGCAAAATTTGTGTAAAGTATGCCCTAATTGTGGTGCAGAAAATGCCAACTGCAGTGAAATGTGATATTATTCAATAGTCACGCGGTCAGCGGCGTCGTGCCCGCGAATATATTAGCTTGGATAACGGCGCTGCACTTTCCAAATGTGCTACGGTGGTGTATTTACTGTCTTGGCTTATATGATGCCACAGGTTCGCAAGGTTCTTTGGAAAGAGCTGGGTAAATTGTAAATGTCTGTGTTGGGTGATTGGTGCGTGCGAATGAAATAACAGCATAGTAGGTCTATGGACGGGTACTTTTCAAATATTTGTTTATGAACATTACCATTTTTTAAAGCAGAAAAACGTTATCAAAAATTGTTGTGGGAAATTTTTTTGTCTGAAATGTACGCAGATATTATAGTTTAGAATAACAAATAGGCTATTCTTAGCAGTATTTTACGCGATTGAAGCCAAGGGACGAAGTTAGATCTATTAAGTACGTACCTCTTTGGTTACAGGGTGCGCTGAGATCGTCGGACGCGGACAAGCGGCGCATGATGGACCGCATCAGCAAGCTGGAAGACGAGCTGCGGGTGCTCAGGGTGGCCAATGGGTAAGGGTTATGCGAATATAGCGTGACTGCAGAACCTACGTACATATTAACACAATATAGACAGTAAACACAATTCCTGGTGCGTTGAGGTGACATAATGTCGTTCCTGTGGTGTTAAATATGGTCTATATCTTATAGTTATATGATATTTTTAACTGTTAAATGTTAATGTATTTATTTAATAAAGTATTTGTTTTCATTGCATTGAAATGATGTTCAGTGCTTTTGCTTGCTTATAGACGGGTTTTACACGTAAAGATGCAGCAATGGTCATTGATGTTTTCGATATCATGACTGATAATTTTGGTATTCAAATTCTATAATAAATGTAAAAAATAAACTATGCTCAGAATCTCGATACTAAGTATTCGTTGTACCTACAGTTATATCGCCTTCAAACACGCAATAATCTTAACACATAACTTAAATCCCATAGTATGGAATCCACGGACAACAATCGAATGACGAACGGCAACACAGAAGACAGTGAGAGTGAGCAAGCGCGGCTGCGCAGAGAGGTCGCTGACTTGCGCAAGTCGAAACAGAGCGCGGAGGAACATGCGCTCAAGTGAGTTTATTTTATGTATTTTTATTTAACCTAGGTAGATATATATAGAATATAGATTAAAGGTGTAGGTAAATGCATATTAGTTAACTACTGGAGTTTAAGCTTGAAGTATAGTTTGAATTATTATTAATCCCTATAGCTATAGAAAGCTCGCTTACTTGCGCAAGTCGAAACAGAGTGCGGATGACCATGCGCTCAAGTGAGTTTATATTTATTATATTATTTCAGGCAACAATGTAGTTACTACTAATCATTTAGCCTACAGCTATAAATGCTTATTGTCTATTGGATTTAAAGCTAAATATAGTTTGAAATTTACTGAACCAAACAAGAATAGGATCTCTATTTCTAATCCAATTATGAATCTACAATATACACATGCAGCGTTATAGCGTGTTACCTGGTATAGGGGATACCCTGCACTGCCAGGTTTTGAACTAATACGTGTAAATATACAAAAAAGTAAATAAATATATGTCTAAAAGTTGGTTTGGGATAAAATCTGACGCTGGGATGGAATCTGGTAATTCAATGGTTGCTAGTATTAGAATTCCTGTCTATATATTTTAATTTTACTAGATAAAATGTATTTTTTTATATATATTTATTGGAAAAAAACGCTTTAGTAATAAGGTATTACAAAATAAATTGTATAATATGTAGATGCTTCTCAACTATGATTTTTTGAAATATGTAATTCGTTTATCGAGTCTTAAAATGTAGTATGTACATTTATATTATGAAGCATATTTGCATAAATCGAGTTTGGAAGCATCATTAGTTTTAAGATTACTAAAATATAATCCTGCTCACGTTGCTTTTTATAATATTTTCATGTAATTATGCTCTTGTAGATATGTAGTTAGAAAATTAAGAATATCATGTCGCTTATTAGTTATAGATTTAGAATTTAGACTAACAATCTTCAAGTGGTAGCATCATCTATTTTCTAAGCTTTTCTTATAAATAATTTTCACAAATACTAAAATTTTCCAATCTTAAAACATTAAGGATAAACGTTTCTTACTAAAAAGTACCATTACTTAGGTAATTTATTATTTCCTGATATTCTTCCGGTAACTAAGGGTACTTCTTATAAAGTTTTACTTGGTTCACTTGGTCTACTATTAATGTATTGGTCTAATAGCAATATTTTACAGCCAATACCACTTTACATGTGTTATTATAATACAGATAAATGAAATTCATTTGTAAGGGGATCTATCTCCTATATTTATAAACAGAGTTGATAGTTACTTATATATGAAAAGTTCTTGAATCTATTAATCTTATCCTGAAAGTTCTATTTCTTTCACATTTTCATCAAACTCAATTTCTATACACACTAGACATTGGCAAGAATCATTCCTCAGTGTCCGAGTAAATTAGAACTATCCGCATTAAAAAAGAGCGTGTGTGCCGAGCACACGTGTCAGAAGTGAAACTTCTTTGGCAAGATTCAAAGATACCAAAATCGTCGCCTTACTTCACAATGTGACGGTATTGCCATGACGCGACCTTGAAATTTTACTATCGACACGCCTAAAGTTTCCTAAGAAGTTTCCCTTCAAAAATTAACAAACGCATGCCCGCTTTACACTCGCACCGCACTCTATAACCGAGTCTGACTGTATTCAAGGCGACAATCACTTGCAGACTCGAACGTCTGGTGACGCAGATGCGGTCCAAGTTCAATGGTCTGCAAGTGAATGGACCGGACTCGCTGTCCAGCGACGACCAGGTCCGGACCAGGAGGACCAGCACTAACTCGACCGCGACGTTCATGTGCGGACCGGTTACGGACTTGTAGCGAATGGAGGCGGGCCATATTGTCAGCTATCTAGCCACGGATATAGTTATGTCGTACGCTCAGAGACTTTTCAAGAAGTGATCTCGATTTGTAAGATAGTGAGTTTGTAAGATGTAAGAAATGTTCGTATAAGGGCTGATTTTTCAATCCTTGGTTAAAACTTATTCGTCGAATAATGTATAAAACTACTATTTTAAAAACGTATTCTAATTGTCCGTATTTGACAGTTTACGTGACATTTTAATATTATCGTGTAATACTTTATTGGACGGATAAATCCAAGCATTGAAAAATCGGCCCTAAATGTAATTGGTGATGTTTAATGTTAGGTTATTATCGCTTGGGAGATTAATTTGTATTTTTGTAGGATAAAAGGGAGTTAAAGGTCAGCAGATTCCACACATACTCATACATAATTATATTACGATAACGCGACACTATGTTCCATAAAAAAGATTTTAAATAATAAGTTCAGATTTCACTTGCTCATATTGTCCCTGGTAGCCAATTTAACACTTTTCATTTCTGGATAAGTAAATTAGAACCTATCTAAAGGTTGTAAAACTGTCCTTTAAATTACTTTAGTTTCACATAATTATCATGATATTGTAGCCTACTGAACGGTGCCCGTGAGTGATCCGCCTTAAGGTTTTTAATTTACCTTTTTTATTTATAAAACTAAATATTTTAGCTCATTGGATCCTACATTATTATAATTTCTTATACATGTTGTTATTTTTAATATTTATCGGATTAATGAATAATTCAAAATGTTATTCCTTTAAAAGGCATGTTAATAAATTAATTATGAAGATTACTTTACGAAATACGAAGTGGTAAAATCTATATCACGGTTTATTTAAAAGTACTTTTTAATAGGTACCTATGATAAATAATCAAATTTTATGTGCTCTAAAAATTCCTCAATAGTTTCCAAATCTTATTTCGTTACATGGCTCATCCCTGAAAATATGTTATTTTTCACAAATAATGTTCTAATTTATAGCTTACAAGCTAATGTATAAGTAATTAATTTGGATATAATTTATTCCCAATATTTAATTTATTTGATTGCACTGTGTGCATATGTGATTTACAAAAAGCTATTATTACTTACAATATAGCACCTTGTTCGCATAATTTGTTAGGCAATATCGGTATTTGTTAAGACATAATGTGTGTAGTCTAAGAGCTATGATCAAAATTATCATTGCTAACAAGTAACAACAAAGATTTGAAGAAAAATTTTAATTACAAGGAGATTATTTTTATACTTGCTTTGGCAGTCGGTATTTATATAAATTACCGTCCTAATTCTACCTTTAAGTGTAAAAATAGCCCTTATATTTTTAAGTATTCAGCTCTAGAAATAAACTTTATGTTCCCATCGTTTATCACATGGTATGTGTTTTGGTTTACCTAAAAATGCGTCACACACTGTTAAACTTTTAATAGGTACGTCAATCCGTACGTACCAATATTCGCAGTATAGTTTTTTTTATACCCACATCTAACAAAGCTTTTAAAAATCAAAACGAAGTATTATGTAAAGTATCAAATTAATAGATATTTATCGATATCCAGCTCCTAGACTAAAGTTACTATACATTCGACACAAACAGTGTTGATATTTGCAATTTTCATGCGATCCGCTTTTCACACCTCGGCTAGTGTTTGCGCGTCAACGCGACCTTTGTCAATGTTTCGCTAAGGTCACCAGATTCCCTTGATAAAAGTGTGAGAAATATTTAATAATCGGATTGTTAATGTGTTTTAAGGTCTCGGTAAATTTATGGTAGTTTTTACGTTTAGAGTAAATAATTTTAATTTTAATCACAAACTTTGGTATACCTTATCGCATATAAGTATATTGTGAATATAAATATTTTAAATACAAGTAGCCTTCTACGAGTGGATAGCGATATTAATTACATAATATGTCTAAAGATGGCTATTACACTATCTTATTTTGCCAGTCATTATAAATTAGCTAAATTTTATTTCTGTCGTGTCATGAATGATAGGCCTTACCGATTTTGAAGTAGAACTACGCGTACAAAGTTATTGTTTATATTTTATATTAATGTATAATTTTGCTCTATCACGATAAAGATGATGAATTTTAATTACATACATTTTCAGCCAAATGTAAAATCAAAATACGGCAATATTTAGCCTATACACGTAAAATGTCGCGTGGTCACTGCCCAGAGATGGATTTGAGTTAAAAATATTGTTTAAAAATAATGTTAAAAATTCACTGTATTACATATTAAATTATACTTTACATTAAAATAATTAATAGAACTGTTGACATAAGACACTTATTGACAGACAGTACACACATACACAAACATACAAACACACTCAAACTGAAAATGATTATCCTTATGTTCTATAGAAAGATTCACGCTTGATAGACATACAACTTAGGTAGGCTTTTGCGAATAGCAAAAACTATGGCAAATGTAAAATTTAAGTGTTTCCAAGCTTCTACGCTTACGCTCCCAAGCGATAATTGATCGATTACGTCATCACTTTTTGATACAACACTATTTGTCATGTGAGAGTTATGTCACTATATTACATGGTTTATACATACGAAAAAACTAAACAGTAGTTTAAAAGATACTCTATGTAGATCTATTAATTAAGTCTAGCTCTTAAAGTAATGTTTTTTTGGTAATTATATATATTTGAAATTACAATTGTATAAAACTACTAAAGATTAAGTATTGTTTAACTTGTATATGAAAATATTAAAGTGCTAAAATACTTATGTCCTATATTAAATAGTTATTCGATAATAACCTATATTGTGTAGTTGAAAGTATAGATATTGTATGTGTTCTGAAATAATGTATTAATTATCATCTAAGTATTAAACTAAGGAACAGGTCTGCTAAGAGTAACAATAATTTAACGAGGATATTCGAATGTTTTATAATGATTATGATGGTCATTTTATATCAAAATATAACTGTAAAAATAACTCAAGATTTTATTAATGTAATCCTAGGTCTATGTAGAAAATTATGTATAAGTATAATACCTATATTTATGATTGCATTATGACTGATCTGACGATCTGTTAAAAATAAATCGTTTTTTCATGTATCGAAACTGGTAATTTAAAAATAAATTCAACACAGACGTGTTTGTAACACCCTGTTAATATATATTCATGAAACCTCAAAAAAGTTTATCAGATGCAAAAACAACTTCAATTTTTATATTTCATCAAAAGAGGGTAGTTTCGAATATCCTGGCCTAAATGTAAATTCAAACTACATTAAAATGAAAGTTAAACCGAGGCTTAAATATCAATTTTGTTTATCTGGGGGCACGGCAGTGCCCCCGCCAAGTCGAGCAAAAAAAAAGCGGCACGGCCGTACCATCCTTTTCTCGAAGCAATTCGGGCCTTTTTCGACCCCCTATAATTCGGTTGTGGATAAAGCAAGAAACCTGAATCTTCAGTAACTAATCCGGCATTGTATAAACACGGAATATTTAAAATTTCAGTCAATTTGAACCAGTAGTTTAAGAATGACAACTTGTTAAAGTTTCTAAATTTTGTCACTCACTGACTCACCGATCATCAAAAGTCCAAGGCACTTCTAGCAGACTTAGAAGCTTCATATTTGGAATACATATAGAGTTTAGTGTCTTAATCATGGGAAAACTTAAATATTTTGTAATTTCGGTCCAGTTTTCCAAATACACCAACTGCATCAATAACTTTGTAATCCCATATAAATATATGGGATTACAAAGTTATTTATGCAGTTGGTGGTTGGTGGTGGTTATAAATTTAATAGGTGTAGATAGGTACCTACCATATGAGGCAAGGGAGGGGGTATAGGGTGGGTAAGGGTGTGTTTAGCCCATGAAACTGAACAACATTATTACTTGTAAAATGGTCGACGTAATGAAAAACACATGATTGGACATGTCTTGAAGTACGAAAATCTAATAAAACAATATATTGTAATTTAAATCTGTTATATATAAATTGTTGGCGCGACTAGCCTCCTTACAGACAGACTGGCCTCTATTTTACTCTATGACTGACAAGCAAAATATACGCCAAAATGACAGAACAATGAAATGTGAATGTCTTCGAGCGAGCGGCAGCCGCACGCATACGTGCGAGCGCCCTCATGCTGTTCGGATGTGCCTCGAAACCTAACCTATAAGTTTGCGATTTTCATTTATAATTTCGATTGATAAATTACATTTACGACTAAAAGGCTTGCTCATTAGTTTACTGATATTATTTGCTTACGATTGGGATGTTGTTTGGTTAATTTTAAGGAACTTACATAACTACCTTAGTCTTCAAATATAGTGTCGGTCGAAATAACGAGACCAAAGTTACGTTTAAGTATTAATTGTATTCTTACATCTTGCATATCTACCAGTACTAGTAGTCGCAATGGATTCGGAAATACTGTATGTGAATGACCATCCATGCCCACACCGGATTGTCCGTATACCTGGTGATGGTTCGTGTCTATTTCATTCTTTGTCATTCTCTATGTCTAATAAAATAAAACGCTTGATAGCAGACAAGAACTAAAAAACTGTATTTTAAAAACCGAACATATCAAAACCTAACACACATCTTGCTACATGTCGCTACTAAATAGTTCGTATATGAGTGATATTGTCGATATAAAATAACACCCCTACTTATCACAATATTCACTAAACAATCATATACAAAATTATTCTATACAAACTATGCCAAGAAGCAACATAAATTTATAATGTTTTGCTGAACATAAACTTTTAGTAAGAATATCAGCTGGCATATCAGCTGTTGGCAAATACAGCACCTTAACAATTTTATCTCTTACTAGATCACAACAAAAATGATATTTAATATCGATATGCTTTGTACGTTTATGAAATGCTGGATTTGCACACAGCTTCTGCGCACCTTGGTTATCATTAAATATGCAAATAGTGTACATCTTATTGGTTATTTCATATTGTAATTCCTTAAGATATAATGCTTCTCTACATGCTTCAGATAGACCAATATACTCTGATTCAGTGCTAGAGAGGGCTACACATTTCTGTTTTCTACACTCCCATGATATTACACCATCAGATAACAAAAAACACATTCCAGTATATGATCTCCTATCTTCAGAGTTAGAAGCCCAATCAGCATCTACATAGCCTGTTATTTCTGAATTACCTTCTTTACAATATTTTATTCCATAACATTTAGTTCGTTTTAAATACCTTAATACTCTTTTTGCATATTCCCAATGCTCTTTTGTGTGACAATTATTAAACTGACTTAAAAAACTTATAGAGTAACTAATATCTGGCCTAGTTAAGACTGACAAGTACATCAAACTACCAATTAGTTGTTGATAGGGCACATGACTATTTGCCCCTACTGGACCTTTATTTACATTTAATTTGACCTCCATCGGAGTATCAACAGTCTTACAATCACTTAAATTAAATCTGCTTAAAAGTTGATCAATATAAGCTTCCTGACTCAAAGTTACATATCCTTTATCTTTATTGAAGGTTACATTCATTCCAAGACATAATTTAGCTTCACCTAAGTCCTTAATGCTGAAATTATTAGATAAAATCTGTTTCAAGTTATTAGTTTCAATTATATCATTGGAAAATATAAAGAAATCGTCGACATAGACTGTCACAATGGTCTTACAATTATTAATATTCTTTGTATACATACATGATTCTATTTTTGACCTTTTGTAACCATTACTGATCAAACAATTATCAACCTTTTTATTCCAAGCTCTAGAGGCTTGCTTAAGTCCATAAATGGCCTTTTTAAGTTTCAATACTTTATGATCTGAACTACTACTATTATAACAATCTGGCATTTTCATGTAAATGGTTTCCTCTAAATCACCATTCAAGAAAGCAGTCTTGACATCTAAATGGTGAACATCCATACCTAACTTTACAGACAATGCAAATAATAGTCGAAGGGTTGTATGTCTCACTACAGGCGAAAATGTTTCTGTGTAATCTACACCATATTTTTGGGTGAAGCCCTTTGCGACCAAACGAGCACGATAACGCACATTGTTTTCACTATCGTACTTTTTTCGTAACACCCACTTGCACTGCACTATAGTACCATCTTTTGGTACATCTACGAGTTCCCAAGCACTATGATTCTCGAATGACTGTAGCTCATCCTGTACTGCCGCTAACCAATGTTCTTTCTCTGGACCTTCCAAAGCTTCCTGCAAGGATATCTCATCCATGAACATGTTGTCATCTTTTATACAAGCACTTGCAAATCCATATCTGTCTGGCTGCTGCCTACGCCGGGGACCAGATATTATGTTGACATTGTTCAATATAATGGAATCTTCACTGTCTGTTGTACCAGTCTCAGAGCTATCTAATGTGTCTTCTTCACAAGGTACATATAGTTCACTGCTGTCATCTATGTTCAAGCTCTCTGATTGTTCAAGTGAATCTTCCTGAGGTGTCAAGTCTTTTTCCTCCACTGGAACCATATTCACTTCATCTGAACAATTTTCCTGTACCTTCAGATCACTCTCTGTCTCCATCTTGACATGACCTAGACGTCGATGCCAAACTTCACTGGACACCATCACTGCAGCCGATGAACAACACTCAGGCATGTTTAGTTTATACACACCATTCAACAGACTCGCTGTAGCCACTAATACTCCTGCTTGGTTGAAAATCTGACATCCATTATTGTTGAATAAAACTTTGTTTCCTTTTGATATAAGTTGACTAACAGACAACAGATTTGTAGTCAACTTCGGCACGCATAATACATCTTCCACTGTAATATCGTATTCACAGGCATGCGTCTTTGTCGTAATCTGCACATCTCCAGTACATACTACTGGTATTTTATCTTTATTTGCCACGACAATTTCTTTGATCATAACATCTCGCGACACATTTGACAACCATTCTTCGTTCGCGGTAAGATGAACACTCGCCCCGGAGTCAATATACCAGTCACTTTTACAAAATTCACCATTCAGGAACACGGCGCTAAACGCGTTACTTCTTGTGCGTTCATTTTTATTTGTATTCGACGCATTTTTGTCCGAAAATGTACACTGATTGCGATAATGTCCTTCTTCTTCTTCTCTTAATTAATGGCTCCACCCAATAAAAAGGGACTTCGCCAATGTCCAGTATATATGGGAGAGACAGGACTCAAATTTCAGCCAGTTAGACTTGTTCGGTTGTGACATTTAACATTTGGGACTGAGTGGGAAAATGCAGAAATTTTGATCAACTTGGAGCGGCTAGAACAAACACATAAGACAATACAGGTTATATATATTACAGACTACAGGATACACTAATATAGTTTATAAATATAATAAGGGGTTAATACTTTAGTTTGTTAAAGGAAATAAATTTAGATAGAATTTCAACAAATTTGGAAGGCACTAATGTCAACAAACATTTAAAATTTGTGGGACGAGGGATTTCAGGAGGGAGGACATCCAGTAATGAAGAACGAAGCTTGGTACATTCAAAGAATAGGTGGTCAGTAGTACCTTCATCCAAACCACACTCACAAATAGAGTGATCACGTACTCTAATTTTCGCCAGGTGGACAGGAGTACAAGCATGGCCGAAGCGGAGTCGACAGATAGTGGATGTTACTAGTTTGTCACATTTGCGAAAACGGAAAAACCACGGTTTGTGTGGAATAGTAGGCTGAATATCCCAATAGAATTTACCTTTTGTGCGGCTGGACTCTTGCCAAAGATTCAACCACTTCCCATCCAAACGCAATTTTGATAGTGGAACAAGGTCTTGACTATAATTACTGAAGTGAGTATTGCAACCCACTTGCGTAGCAGACTTAGCCAAAGAGTCAGCCATCTCATTACCGCCTATACCAGTATGACCTGGTATGTAAGTGATTTGAATGTGGAGACCCTTATTGAGGCAATTTAGAAGCACCACACGTATTCTTAAAATCAAGGGGTGACAGGATTTAGATCGAAAAGGATTAGATAGAAGGGCTTGGAGGCAGCTTAATGAGTCGGAAAATATAACCGCTTTATCAAGGTTGTGAGAGTTAATGAAATTGAGGGCTTCGAGAATGCCTGTAGCTTCACCAGTGTAAACAGTGGATAAAGGGGGGCACTTAAACTGGAGAATAATGCTGGATTGAGGGTACCAAACAGCGACTCCCACACATGACATATCGGACATTTTTGAGGCATCGGTAAAAAAGAGGTGCCAATTGGGCCATTTATTGGCTACAATTTCATTAAATGTAGCATTAGCGTTAATTGTATCTTTAGTTATGCCACAATTTAAAAGTATGGGTGGATTGTACGTAAGTGACTGGAAGTTAACGGAGAAGAGAGGATAAAGTTCAAACTGAACAGTAGGATCAGGCAGACGGGTGAATCTTATGAAGCTTTTTAGTAAACAAGAAAAATTAGCAGAGGGTCGGAGATTTTGATTAGTGGAGATTTGAAGGAGATTATGGAGTTTGGGCCAAAGGATATGGGAAGAGTTATAGATGGATTTAAAAAAATATTTATCACACAGATACTGTCTGCGGAGAGCTAGGGGAGGGTCGACACACTCAACCTGCAGGGCGTTAACCGGGGTAGATTTCATTGCACCGGTAATCAAGCGTAGACAACGAGATTGCACTTTGTCTAGTTTATTCAGTGCCGTCTTATTGCATGGATCGAGTATGAAAGAAGCATAGTCTAAGTGACTACGCACCACAGCATTATAAATAAGTTTCTGACAGTATGGGTGGGCCCCCCACCATACTCCTGCCAGAGATCGTAATATATTAATCCCTTTTTCGCATTTTTGACTGATGTAGTTAACATGTGGGGAACCAGATAACCTTGAATCCAATATAACGCCTAGATACTTAACTTTATTAGTGACTGGAATTGGTTCATCGCCCAGTATTAAGGTTGGTGCGGGAATGTGGCGCTTTTTAGTGAAAACTACAACACAACATTTTGGTACAGATACAGTCATACCATGATCCGACAGCCAATCACGAAGATACGACAAAGCTGAATTAAGGCGCGAGGTGATTTCATCCATGTCATGGGACTGAGCAAATAAGGTTATGTCGTCTGCATATTGAAGTATGTCACAGAATGATGTGACCGTCGTGTCCAAGTTGAAAGTGTAGATAGCATATAGGAGAGGACTTAATACCGATCCTTGAGGGAGCCCCTTCCAGGTAAGCCTAGTGGAAGAAATATGAGAGTTATGACGCACTTGAATGGATCTTGACATTAAAAGGTTGCAGATAAATCGTATCATCCTCACTGGGATACTCAGCTGTAACAATTTGTTTCTGAGTACCGGAAGAAGTACACTGTCGTAGGCTGACGCTATATCTAAAAAAACGCCTACCAAATACTGCTTTCTTTCAAAGGCCGATCGAATGTCAGTGGATAAAATGCCTAAACAATCCAGTACGCTCATACCCTTTCTAAATCCAAATTGAGACCCGGATAACAGTCTCCTATTTTCTACAAGCCACTCGAGTCTATTTTTAACCATGTGTTCAGCTATCTTAGACAGACACGAAGAAAGAGCGATTGGTCGATATGAGTCGGCACAACAGGCTTGTTTACCTGGTTTTAGTAAAGGAATTATGAGATGTGATTTCCAAGAGTCAGGGATGTAACCGAATTCATAAAAGGAGTTTACTAAGTTTAAAAAGTACTGCTTGGCTATGGGACCGGATTGGCGTATGAAAGAATAAGGAATGCCATCTAATCCGGGAGAAGAGTCTAAAAGGCCGCTAAGGGATACATTTAGCTCTTCCAGGGAGAATATGGCTTCCATATTGTTGTCATGAGATGAGACGAGCGGACCAGTGGCCATAGGAAAAGAATCTAAAGAAGGAACAAAGGGAGGGGAGAACTTATCAGCAAACTCTTCAAGCCACACTGAGGAGTCATTGGAATCTATGTCGTTACAAGAAAGAGAGCCACGAAATTTACGTATGTTCTTCCAAATAACTGATGCAGGTGTTCTAGGCGACAGACTCTCGCAAAATGATAACCAGCCTGCTTTCTTTTTATTTTTAAGAAAAAGCTTGGTACGCGCGGCTATCCTTTTATAATGTATAAAATTTTCAACAGACATGGAAGCATTGTACTGAATTTCGGCCTCTCTCCTTGAGTTGACAGAAGTTGAGCATTCATCGTCCCACCATGGCGGAGAGACTTTGCGAGAACCAGAGTTGGAAACGGATTTAAGAGGGATGTTATTCGCTGCTGCGATTTTAATACAATCCACAAAGTCAGAATAAGTACATAAATTGTTTTGAAGAGAAACGGAAGGAAGGGACTCAACCAGATTGTCAAGACCAGTAGCATAATCCTGCCAGTTTGCTTTACAAAGTCTATACATGAGTAGGGGTGGGAAAGGGGAAGTCAATGGGATAACAGACTGGGAAAGGGAAGAGAGAAGAGGAAAGTGGTCGCTACCATGAGTACTAGAAAGAGTTAAATTGGTGAGGGATGGAGCCAAGGAGGAAGAACAAATACATAGATCAACTACAGAGGAGAGACTCTGATTAGGAAGGACTCTCCTAGTGGGAGATCCATCGTTAATTACACAGAGGTCAAGGTCATCAAACAGATCCATTAGCAGGTGCCCAAATGTATTGCAAACAGAAGATCCCCAAGAAGTGTGCTGAGCATTAAAATCGCCCAATACTAAAAGAGGAGACGGTACGGAGGAAAATATAAGTGAAAGATCAGGTATAATAGAAGGATGAGGATGAGAAATGTAGACAGAAATAATAGAGACATTATTGCATCTTGCAGCCACAGCGTTAATACGCTGATCATGCATAGGCAATAGAATACGAGAGAAATTTAAACAATGTTTAAGTAAAAGTGCTGTTCCAGCATACCCATCGGCTCTGTCATCTCGCAGACAGAAAAAGCCAGGAATCCGAAAGTGACTTCCGGGAACTAGCCATGTCTCCGAGATGGCAAAAGCTATAGGGTTGTGGGTTGAAATAAGGTCAAGTACTTCATGACATTTCGGACGAATGCTTTGAGCGTTCCACTGGAGGATTGTGAGGGCCATTACTGTTAAATAGAGAGATGAGATTTATAAGTCTATGGGCAACGTTGGTCGGTATTGAATCTGTTTTTTTAAGAAAAGTTTCTAAGGCTGAAACATAAAGCTCAACATTAGAGCTAAGTACAACCGGGGGGTCTGGGTTTTGGGATAAAGCACAACCATTCGGTTGAGTAGAGGGTAATTCCTGAGTTATTTGGCGGTGTGCAGCTACATCATATGTTTTACCTAGTGGTGCATGAGTGCGAGGGGGTATCGAATAGGTCTTTTTGTATGAAGTTTTATTAAGAGGACGAGTTTGACGAACACTATTGGATTGTTTCATAGAAGGGGTGGGGAAAACAGGTGATTGTTGTGATCTAGGCGCAAAAACGAAACTGGCTGTTTCCGAAAAGGGTCTGTACACTGAAGGGGTAAGCTTAGAGGCTTCCTCGAATGAGATACCTTCTGTGGCCATCAAAAGTTTAATTGACTTTTGCCGGCTGTGTTCCGGGCAATTTTTGTCAATGGCGAAGTGAGTGCCATTGCAATGGACACATAGTGCTTGAGGTTCATGAATGGGACAGGAGTCACCCGAGTGGTTTTGTGTACATTTGTAGCACCTCTCTTTTGAGCGGCACTGGTCGCGGATATGCCCAAAGCGACAGCACTTGTGGCACTGGATGGTAGGGTAATGGTAAATTTCTACAGGAAGTGAAGTGTATCTACAATAGATTTTTGATGGCATTGCTTGACCTAAGAAAGTTAGTACCACCGTTTGGGATGGAACCCAAGTTGTAATTCCATCATGGCTAGCTTTTTTGTTAAGTCTACGTGCTTTAAGTATGCGACCGTGCCTGTTAGGGAATTCTGCACACTCCACCAAATCATCCATGGTCCATTCTATCGGTATTCCTTTTACAATACCCATGCGGGTGATATGATAGGTAGGAATGAATGCCTTAAATTTAGCTTCGGCCAAAGCAGGTAAAGATAAAAAATTATTAGCATCCTCAGCTGATGCAAACTCAACTGATATCCTGTTGCGGCCAACAGATTTTACTCCGTCTCTTAAAATATTAGGTACTTTTTGGCTATATAAGAAAGATCCAAATTTGATCGGACGGATGGACAGGCCGGCAGAAGGATCGTTTTCTACGCGAGATACGTGGACAATGTATGGTCCAACTTCATCACCACTATATCTTATAGGATTATTTAAAATAGGATCAACAAATATAGACGGATTAACAAGTGAAATGGGATCAGATGGAACAAAGCGTTTGGTTGGAGATTCATCTGTAGACTCAGGTGACGGACACCTTTGCCTCTTATTCTGAGAGATGTCCAATTCCATGCTTCTTTCCTGGACGTCCGGGGGTTTAGGATCGGGTGGATCAGGGCCCATATTAGTGAATTGTTAGTACACTTACCACTATAACCACAGACTAAACACTTAAAGACGAACACAAAACAGCTCAAAGTGAATATATTATTGTTAAAATAGCCAAAACACTAAATTAATAACCCAAACACGTGTGACAGAAATCACGCCAAATGTCAAAGTCCCGATAATGTCCTGTTTGTTTACATTTGTAGCATCTAATGACTTTTGGTTTTGACTTTGACAAGTTTGACATCTGTTCAGTGTTACCAACATTCCGTTTCATCTTATAACTCGCAAATGCTCCACTGGAATTGGAAGCGCTACTGTCTTTGCCATTTCCACTTTCTTCCATGTCCAATAATTTTGTTTTAATGGCGTCTGATGTCAATGGTATGCCGCAATGCTCAATCGCCATTATCATAGGGGAATATTTTTCTGTTAATCCCGCTAACAAAAGCGATGCGACCCACTCATCATTGATATTAAAGCCCGTACCGCTTAATTTTTGGCTTGTTTCAATGATTTGTGTCACGTACGAAGTCATTGAAGCACTATTTTCGAGTCGTATTGAAATCAAACTCCTCAGCAAACTGATTCTTCTCGTGAATCCTGAGTCATCAAATAGGTTCTTCAATTTCTTCCACAGCTCATGTGTCGTTTGTACACTTTTTATATGCACATAAAGCGACGAATCTATTGTCATGATCAGCTTAGCTCTGGTTTTCGCGTCACCTGCTGCTCCTATTTCTGCTGGTACAGTCTCCGACTTGATGCAATCAGACAATCCTTCCAGCACCAGAAAATTCTCAGCCGCAAAAGCCCATTCGCTGTAGTTTTCACGTCCTTTCAATTTAGGCACACTAACAAGATAATTCGTCGTCATTTTCAACTAAAAAATCTGGGTCCATAACCTCTAATAAAATAAAACGCTTGATAGCAGACAAGAACTAAAAAACTGTATTTTAAAAACCGAACATATCAAAACCTAACACACATCTTGCTACATGTCGCTACTAAATAGTTCGTATATGAGTGATATTGTCGATATAAAATAACACTATGTATGGGAATACTGTGTCGTCGTATGAGATTAGACTTGCTATAGTAATATTATGCTTGATATATTAATATTAATTAATTAATATAATAATTATATTAATATTAATATTTATCTTATATTAATATTCATTTATAAAAAGAGGAAGACTACATATAAAAATAAGAAAATATCATAAGACCTTTAACAAAATTCGTTAGAAGTAGATGGTATCAAAAAGAAAGGCTCTACAAAAAGAAGTGAGATCCCATCAAAAACATCCTGTAAAAAACCCAAGTCTCGCAGCTCAGTCTTTCTACCGTCAAAAGTTGTGAGATCCATGTAATACCAAGTCGGTTAATCTATTTAGTGTCTACTTGAAGGACCTTCTGTCTTAAGTTATTACATAAGTTATTATCATGCCAATATTAAAAATATTTAACGTTTTAAACAAATAGATCGACTTGGACATCGCATGAAAACAAAATAAGTATTACAATATTATATTAGATTCTTTAGTCTCTCGCGCCTCACGCGATTGAAACTCTCGTTCCTGTTGGTCGCTGGCCCGTCGTGCTGTGTAGTGTGATACATATACTAATAATCAAATCAAGCGATGTCCAAGTCGATCTATTTGTTTAAAACGTTAAATATTTTTAATATTGGCATGATAATAACTCATGTAATAACTTAAGACAGAAGGTCCTTCAAGTAGACACTAAATAGATTAACCGACTTGGTATTACATGGATCGGTATTATCTAGATAGTTGTTAATAAAAGTAGTAATTAGTACGTTATAGAAATTATATTATGCTCTCTAAAAACTTGTAATTGTGGTTTGTAAAATATTGTAAATCAGATACATAGCAATATTGTAGTTCCTAGATTAAAATAATAAGCGTGCTCATGATTTTTTTGTGTTAAATTTGAAAAGTTAAGAAGAATTTAGGAATTTCATTATTCTATGTTGGTAAACAAGTTTTGTCATATTCGTTCATTAATATTAAATGTTTTTTATGCAACGTGATAAGGATTGAACTGTTTTATGACTAAATTGAATGTAAACAAAATTATTGTAACATTAGCTCTAAGACGTGTCCTTTTTTTTATTTATTACTTATATAATGTGATTTTTATTTTTTAGGGAACGCAACAGGAAAAAAGGTAGAAGAATACCATACAACAAGACATTTTAGCATAATGTTGCCGTCCTGTGTTTATATCTTCTTTCGTTTTCATATTTTTTTATTGACGCTTGCCATAAAGTGCATAAGAAATATTATTTGACATATTTTTCACAATTTTTAACAACTCTACTAACCACCGACTTCATAGAGTAGACTGATTTTATTTATTATTTATTTATGTTTAAGTGACATACCAAAATTCGAGATTAGAATTGTAAGTACTAATTGTAATTTATTATCATTTTTAGAAAATAATATTTATTAATTTATCATTAAATTTAATTGTTAATAAACACGAATTATCAAACGTTACGCTCAAATTAGGTACTTAATGTTTTAATACGAATTATGGTGCACAAAAATAAAACGTATCGACATATCTCATGTTGTCTCGCTCTAACTATTGCAAATGCAAACAAGTTAGAAAAGAAAATAATGTCATTTCGTGGTTCTTACTCAATACTCATATTAATAGACAATGCAGGTGTCTATGGTCTTATTTGACAATTCGTGTTTATAGAATACAGACAATAGTTAAGCTTTTTCATATATAATATAGATAATATACAATTGGTGCCTTAATAATGTCCGCCCAATTATAATATCTGTTGTAAGTTAGTGCCATTTTATCGTGTGCTTTATTTAAGTTATTTACTTGGATCAGTGTGTTGGCTGTTTTTCTATTATTCGTTGAGCACGTATTAAACTGGTTTTGTTCATTTTAAATACTCACTACATGTTTAATATTGATTTCTATTTGTTTGCAAGTTGCTTGATGTAATAAATTATAATTATAACCACTATATTTGTATTTTATTTATCACTACCTCTGCCCTACGATTTTAACATCATTGCTCCGCTCCTATTGATCAGAGCGCGTGATGATATTTTAATAGAAATTATTTTTCAAATAGCACGTGGTTCCTGAGATTAGCGCGTTCAATCAAACAAACTCTTCAGCTTTATAACATTAGTATAGATTCACCAAGTATGGTCACAAAAATATAATCTGTAGAAAACCTTATTTATATGACATCAAAATCAGTGAGACTTGTAGATCGAAAAATATAAACTACTACAACACGTCGGGAGCTTCATACAATAATAATGAGCAGTTCAATTGCGTTTAACCCCAGCCTTCCGGGTCTAATTTATTCGAGAGTTCAACAGGGGTATTGTTGCTATTATTTTTGAGCGTTTTCAATAAAAACAGTAAAGCGCAGAGGGCGTGGCGGCGCGTGTGCGCCCGAGGTGGCCACGTGGCGACATCTTGTGATGGGAAACGGAATGCGTCATCGGGTGGGAACTGTAAGGTAATCAGTGATTCAGGGACTATAGGTTGCGAATGGGTATAGGATATTAGTAAATTATATTGGACATTATAATAACAGGTATAAAGGTGGGCAACATAGTAGTAATGTATGACATATGTGAGCTAAACATACTGATTTGCCTTGGAACTACTGAAAGATTACAATGGAATGAAGGCTGAAGCGATAAGCTTCTACACGTTTCAGTTACATACATTTAGCAACATCACTAAGCTTATTTTTAGTCATGGGAAATGTAGAGCCTGTAGGGTATAAATATGGTATGAATATAAATTATTGGTCAAAGAATAAAATTATTATCGACTGTAAGGTTCAACTTTCATATTTTTACGGTGTTGAATGTGTATTTTTTTCGCAAGTGATATTGATTGTTGCCAATTAGGACAAGTGCATACTTGTCTTAATTGGCAACAATTTGCCATGGTTTCAGACAGATTTCTACGATCCGAGATATCACTTGCAAAAAAATACACATTCAACATCGTAAAAATATGAAAGTTGAACCTTACAGTCCATAACTAAAGAATGATATAGATATATTAAAAACTCTATACTCCCTTAATAGAATGTAGATTCGTTGTTAAACACATAAACGAATCTAGACATAGGTAACCCTTCATAAATCATAATATTATAGTAGCCAAATATTTCAAACAACACTAAATATCGCCATAATCAGAAAGCATTACAATAATGGACCATCATAATATATTGATCGGATTACTCCAGCTGTATGAAATATTAACGCGACCGCAACGCGACAAATTGGTCACAAATATATCGATAGAGACGAGTCGCGAGCGTTAAAAAGCTGCCTCATTATTGAACATGAATTAATCACACTTTTCGTTTGTCTAGTGATGGGATATTGTCGATAAAGTATCTATGTATTTTAATTTTTGTAAGTTAGTTAAGGTGTATTATAGACTGCTGAAATATATAACATTGAGGTAATAGTTTGTGAAATACCTTTTTATTGTAGTGATATTAGAGTTCTAGACCCAATGCAATGAAATTATATTAATAAAACAAGATAATACTTAGGTACTCACCTTCCATTCTGCGATTACTCTTACCAAACCTTCCTCAAGTCTCGTCTGTAAGTAAATGTAGCTAAGTGTAATCAGATCACATAAAAAAACCTACACTCAAAACGCAAGCTATGACGTAGGGTTATTACTTGTAATTTACGATACCTATTTTATTTATTTTCAGTAAAATAAGACATAGTAGTCCTGTGTCAGTATTTCAAGAGAATCTTACTACATAACTTCGTCTTATGAACGTATTTTTTCGTAAAACATCGATAAAACGTATCCATCCCTATCCTAATGAATATTGTATGTTGCAATTTGTGTAATTTGATTAAGCTCTACCTGCGTAAAGCAGTCGGACTGAGGGCTGGTCACTATACGATAGTTACGTTATGCACTAGACATACAAATTATATAATTGTTCCAGAAATGAAGACAATTTGAATAAATCAATGTTATCTATGGAAAATAATTTTGTGAGATCGGATAATTGTAGCAAGGTAACTTGCTTTGTGACTATAATTATAATTATTTTAAAGTTAATATGTAAATAAAAAGTATAAAAGTAGTTATGTGGTTAAAACAGTACAAAATAACTTGTCAAAGTAACAAAAATTCTTTTTTTGCATGAACATATGAAACAAGCCAAAACATATGATTCAGACTCTACAAAACTAAACTCTGGTTACCTAATTAGTATCTAGATATTAATACAAATCTATACTAATATTATAAAGCTGAAGAGTTTGTTTGTTTGTTTGTTTGAACGCACTAATCTCGGGAACTACTGATCCGATTTGAAAAATTCTTTCGGTGTTAGATAGCCCATATATCGAGGAAGGTTATAGGCTATATTTCATCACGCTACGGGCAACAGGAGTGGAGCCACGGGGGTGAAACCGCAAAGTACTCTTATTATAATATCTACATCCCCATAACCATACTCCCAAGTTTAATCAACCACGCAACATTATGATGTCATTATCATTTAAACGAACTTAAACACCACCTATCAAACCGTGCACGCTTATTTAATCAATCAAACAGCCCTAAAGCGCTTATCACAGAACGCATCCCGACAAATTATATATTAATACTTGCAACACTAAAAAGCGCACGTCAAAATGACAGCCCTACCCTCCTAATAAAAAAATGCTGATCACCAGCGGAAGTCGAGACGCGCGTATATGATTATAATTATATTTTTACAAGTATTATTTTAATGTGTGAGGGTTGCGTGGGAGCAGGGAGGGTCCAGGTAGGGAAAGGGATGAGTTTAATGCGTCTAATGCAGTGTTGCCAGGTGGCGAACTGTACGAATTTGTAACGGACAATTGGTTAATGCAACGTTTTAACAAATCCTATTTTTGATTACATTAAGTCAACATTAAGTAATGTCAAAAGTAATGTAGGTATGTAAGTAATGTATCAGTAAGTACTGATGAATGTCATGTTCAAATGCATCAATTCGTATAAATCAAACAAATATTAAATGTGTCTGTAACTAACACGGTATCTTATTTTGAAATAATAAAATCTCGTTAATATTTATCGTATTGGTATTATCTATTATCTCACATTGTTCTATTGTCATTAATTGATCTTCATATGTAGTTATGGATACAGGATAAGTGAGCAAAGGCTGTTAATTATTATGATGTATGTGTTGCTCTACCATTATCGAACTTAGGCTTTTCTGCCCTAAACTTTAATTTTGTCGCAGCAAATCTAAGTTACATCTATACAAATATCTTTAATTAAAATATATCAATAAACCCTCTCCCAATTTAATTATAAATATTAAATTATTTTCTATTTTTCCTTTCTCTAAGCAGCAATACAAGACAAGAGTACACAAATTAAAAAGTACTCTACATATACGCAAAAACGAATTCCATTCCTGAATCCATGGGAAACTTATTAAAACAGATTCTCCAGTTTAATCACTAGTTCATTATCTAAGTCCCCAATATAAATAAATCGCAGTTCAATTATACAGCGTGTGACCCTTTGGTTATACATTCGCGACGGTATTGTTCCTTGATATTGAAACTATTCCCCGAAAATAATTTTGAACCTTATAGCCTTGTAATAAGGAGTAGTCGGGGTTATTTTGAAAAGGCGCGTGATCATTTGGGCCCGGTCAGCCGTGACCAGAGTGGGTGCACGGTATCGACACGCGTTTTTGTATTTTTTATTTGGATTCAATTTAATTAATTATGATTATGATGAATTAATTTGAAGAAACGCATGTTTGATCGCCTTTGTGCTGTTTATGAGATGTTTTTATTAATTCTGATTTTCTTTTTTTCTTTTATTTAGGCTCGAAACAAAGTTTCTTTCCAACAAAAAAACACGGTTGCTATATGTAAAACTTTCTTTATATAAGTAAAGGAATATTATTACAACTTAGATAATATTTACCTATTGCAAAAAAAAATTGAGTTTATCCTTCAATTAAATTCTAGAAGGCATATTTATGTTTTATTTAGTTTAGAATCGAATGTCGATAATATTTATTTGGATACACAGTGTCAACTGATAAAAATATATAAGTACAAACTTATATTATGATCTCCAGGCAGCAGAACCTACATTTTTATCCTTACCTTTACCACCAAATCGCAAATCTTCAAAACATGAAAATAAAACCTTAAAATTTAAACCCACTACTGATATAATTATTCAAGAGGGTGCTCCACTTCACCAAATATTAACCTATAAAAAGTTAAAATAACAAATCTATACGAAATTCACAAAGCTACGTGATCCCACCTCAGTCCACTGCCAGACCACACACGAAGTGTTTGACTTGCCCCTGTTTAATTGTCTAAATAAATATTTTTAAACATTTCTTAGACGGGGTTGCCATAGCAAGAGCTAATAGGTACTTAATACTACTGTTTTACCCTTTGCGGAACCCTAAAATTGCAATGTAGTGATTTAGAATGATTTTCGCATTTTGCGAGACTGCTACAGTACCTTCATAAAAATCTAATAGAATTATTTTTTTTATATTTGAGTTTGTATTATAATTTATTTGTATTATAATTGAGTTGATTTGAATTAAAATATGTTTGAATTTTATTATGAAATGCAACTGACTTTTGCACAAAAAAAATGTCATTACAATTTTTTGTCTAGGTATAACTTATGAACTGCTTGTGTTTAATAGATAAATTTTGGGGTAGAAATGTTTGAATATAAATAATTGTTAAAGCCTTTTGCCGAATAATCAATCGTTTACCTATTTCTTAACATTTTATGCGTAAAATTCTCGTATTCGTCTCTGTATTCTAGACATTCCTCTGAGACATCTTATTATAGAAATAAATAACGGAGACAGGAAAATTAAAAAATTGAATTAGACTTCACTAAAAAACTAAATTAAAATTATTTCACAAATAGGCATAGGCAGAAAGGTAAATATATTATAAAGTTACTGCAATCGTTTTACACATTTAATCTTACTTGTTGCTGTTGGTACAATTGCTTAATATCAAGTTAACTAATTAAATACCGGTAGTAGGTACCTAGGTATATTAATTAAAGAGTTTTTTGTCATTTTTCATAGAATGATAGAAGTGGCCGAAGCACAAAACTAGTCAATAGTTGAAGAATCCTACTTGAGCTCGGGTGGTCCTGTACAGTCGCGATCAAAAGTTAAAAAAATGTTAAAAAATACCTATTATGGGACGTAAAATATGTTCATTAAAATAGTAGGTTAACTGGCACTTATAATTAGATAATAATATGTGGTTTAGTGTATTACCTATATTTTATGTTTTGTGTAAGTTCATATATCTACGCAAAATTAAAACCCACCATACATTTTTAACGGCGCTTTGAGAATTCTATCATCAATTAATGTATGTATAATCGCTTCTTCAGCTCTTCTATAAGAAAGTTTAAACAAGATGTATGTTTCATTTTCAGACCCCTACACCCCTCAAAAAGCGATCACTTATAATACCAAGCTTTTCCAAACGACTGTACACATCATAGTAAGATGCGAGTTTATGATGGTTTTACTGCAAGAGCCACTTAACGCCCGCCATGGCTACCGTGTACTTGTGCAACCCCCCCCCCCCCCTCCCCCTGCTGCACCCCCGCGGACACCCCGCCGTTAATTAGATGCATCCACCCCCGCATTACAGCGTTTCAGCTACTTAACTTTTATTTTGCGAAGCATTAAAATGCGCTGGTAAATAAAGAGTTAGATTTGATGTGAAGAGATTGGTTACTTTTTAAACGTCGCAAAAAGCTTAATCAGATATGTAATTAAGAGCCTAGCCATGTCATTAAATTAAGCTAATGTGTGGTGTGTGAAAATAACAAGACAAGCAATATGTGAGAAAATAACGAGACATAAAATACGATTGATTTTTGGTTTTATTTTCTAAATCATAATAATTCACTAAATTTGTAACATCCACTGAGAAGCACGTTCCAGATAGATTGTCGTAAGTATTCGAATGCTTTGCTTATAGTTCATGAAATTGACAGACACAATCTAATAAGGACATTATGATTCCTTACGTGTGTAATAAAAATAAAAAACAAAATGGTTTATTAGCGAAGCTTTATACCTTTCGTCTCCTTCGTTATGAAAAAGCATAATTCATATTTAAGTAAAGGAAAACGAATGTAGAGCAAATCAAGCATTCCAATTTTCCACATTATTTATACTTAACTATAGAATCCTCACCTCACTAACCCAGTAACAACATTTCCCATAACATTATGCTAAAACAAGTACCATAAAATCCTAATCCGTTCTGATAAACCACAGACCAGTGGATTACATCCCCGCGCCGCAAATTAATTCCGCATTACGACTGCTAAATATTCCAATCTGTGCTCTTACGATACAAACTTAAGCCACCAATACGAAGGCATTAGGCATAATAAAGTTCCCAGGAATCCCTCGAGGCGGCCACTTGTTAGGGATTATTTGGAACATACACCATTTTTGCGTGTCGTGGAATATGGTTGGTTTATATGACGCTAAATTGGTAATTGGCGTTTAATTTGTAAAGAGGGTAAAAGTTTAAATGTTAAAAATGCTAGAAATGCTGGTATTGTCTCAAGTCAGGAGTTTTTGAGGAATTTTGTTGTTTTGTACAGATTATGTGATGGGATACTAATTTTATCAGCGTTTTTAATTCTATTGAAATTTCGTATTCATATATCATTCGAATAGTGGTATTTCCAAGAAGTTATTATAAACTGTATCTATTATAAAATCATTTGTAAAATTCATTTTCAAAAAGGTACCTACCCTTATGAAAAGACAAACTTCTAAATCTAAGTAATCGATTGTTAAAAAACCAAAAAATGAGTTCTTAAAATTTTCAGAACAGTGAATTTTGAAACAATATAAATAACTAGATTTCCGCCCGCGGCTTCGCCCGCGTTTTCAAAGGAAAACCCGCATAGTTCCCGTTCCCGTGGGATTTCCGGGATAAAACCTATCCTATGTGTTAATCCAAGTTACCCTCTATATGTGTGCCAAATTTCATTGTAATCGGTTCAGTAGTTTTTACGTGAAAGAGTAACAAACATCCATACATCCATACATCCATACATCCATACATCCATACATCCATACATCCATACAAACTTTCGCCTTTATAATAGTATTAAGATAAGATATCAAGATCCCATCCAATACTATGTGTTATAAGCTCATTTCTAGACTTTTATAGTTACAATTAATATGAACGAAACGAAACCAAATTATTAAAATTCAACACAAAAGGTCCACCATGTAACCCCAGTCTCGGTTTTAGTTCTGTGGCATAACTTTAATTGTTTTTTAAGTGCGCACACGCGGTTTGTTCCATTATCAATATAGAGGGTTGCGTGGGATAATGCCTTGGAAGACTAAGTTCAAATTGTACTTTTATGAATCGATGATTAGGTTTTTTAGCAATCAATTGCAATAGTGTATTATTTATTGAACTATCTACAAATCGATTATGGCTTACGAGTCGATTGTGGCTTACTTACTCAGCGCATTTGAAACTAAAGAAATTTATAAAATGAATCTTCGATGATATTTAAAAAAAAAATCAGTCAAATATAAAGCAGGTTGTGTTAATTATTGCAGATATTTATTTACAAAGTACGTCCAATTATTAAACTAATATTTTACGAGATTTTTTTTTAACACAAAATATTATTATTGCACGTCAAGCTCATCAATACAATCCAAAACCAAAACGTTTGCGTTATTTATAAAAATAAATAAAATATTTTTTCACACATACCACGGTCACGTATTACATTAGAAATGGTATTTCATTATCGTCTGAAAAAGTAAAGGAAACAGCTCGAGTGAGGGGAGCTTTCATACGTACCTGTGCGCCGGCGCAGCCTACCTGATTTAGGAAAACATTGACACGTTGGATTAGTATGGATGTGATTATTATAAAATATGGTTTTATCTTAGTAATTTAAACTTATATAAGATATGTATCCACACACATCTATATACTTGATATAGTAACGGTCCCACGAGGCTTGAGGTTTTTGTTTAGAATAATTTTCATAGGTGCCTGGTAAATTCATGAATATATTTTGTAATATAATCCCTTACGCGGATCAGTCAAAATTTATAAGAAACAAAAAATGTTTCCGTGATTTTAGTCAATTTCTTCTTGTTATTGTTTCATGATGTTTTCTTGCTAAAGCATCATTATGATTATATCATCTTCGATTGTGACAGTACATTGTACAGTTTTTAATAAGTAACTTTTAACGAGTGTATGTACAATTTCAATGTTTTAGTCTTTATTTATATAGGCTTTGAAAACAAAATTTCTAAGTAAATTGTAATATTTATTTTTACAAGAAACTTGTATGTAGGTAGTTCATAAGGTACTCTCCTCGGCAGAGGTATGTCCACGAAAGGTATAGTCGTATAGTGTGATATTTTCATATTTTTTGTAATGTTTTTTGTATGACATGCTAAGTGGCATGATGGGGACCACCCACGGCGGTAGGAAAACCCGTCAGCTTTTTAGCGGGGAATTAAACCACGTTACAGGTTAAAATTGTGAGGTTCTCGCGACTTTTACTACAAATTATATTCGAAATGGTTTATTTTTTTGTATGATATTCAGTTTGTAACAAATAGTCAAGATACGTTTAAAATGTTAAAAAGGTTTATTTCCTGATTCACCACCAATTAGAATTTTACTTATACTTTTTAAATATCATTATGATTTCATAATAACTCTATGTAGAAATTACATAAGGTACCTAGGTATATATGTCAGTCAGTTAATCTCCGTGAAATACATTTTTAGGCAATTTGGTTTTAAGAAATAGAACTGAAATACTGCATTTGAGCTTTAGTAAAAAAATCATGATTTTGAGAAAAAATAATAACATGGTTTAAAGTCTATACCTACATGTTTAAGACTTTAAACCATGATATAAATATCCTTATCCCTGATATAAATATCCTATATATAAAAAAAATAAAAATCGTAAATATGATAAAATGCATTTTTCTCTTTTGCAGTTTTACCTGTTTTGCTATGCAGATAGATTTTGGCCATACTAAGGAGACAAGACAGACGGCACGTACCTATAGGATATGGAGAAAAAATATTACCTACTTTCTACTTCGGTTCTATACTAAAAACGAAGTAGCTATATCCTTTTGGATTTTACTTACATGCTCTATGTATCAAACTTGTCAACTTGTTCAATTTCGTATAGCTTGTTTATAAAATGTATTACATTACGTAACTAAGCATAAATAAATGGTAAATTGGACAAAAAGCATTTGTTTTATTTTACATAGTTAGTTTAGTATAGCTGAAGCCTACATAAAATATTTTAATGTTAGTTACCTAAGTTTAGTAAAGCTATAAAATATTTGAAAAAATTATCGTGAAATATGATTCTGCACGTCCTTCCTAAAGCCTTTCTAAGCAAAGCATGCGTATCTTCATTTAGTATATTCACCTCTATCCAATCAGTCATGATTCCATCCAAAGTTTCTCACGTCATTTTTAGCTCAATCTTGGTATGACAAAGAAAGTCAATCGGCCCATGAATGAATGCGTATTATTGTGATTTTACGTGAGGCTATCGGCATATTTCGGCTTACCTGAACCTCCTTATCTTTTCTTAATGCAATTTGTTGTGTTTTGTTGTGTCGGAGACGTTTTGTTATCTTAAACCATCCTCTTTTGTTCAGGTGTTAACGTGTTGATAGTGTTTAAGGCTTAAACCCACAATTAACTTATGTACCTGCCCTTTGATGTGGTTCCAAAGCATTGTTTTTGCATTGCTGTGTGAAAGTTCTTTGTAGAATCCTAATATGTTACATATTATGTGGGTTTTAATCGAAAGTATGCAGGCAAATTTTTCAAAGGTGTGAAGAGAGACGGATTCAAAATTCTTAATGGAAACTATGTTTATCCCAAATTATATCCAGATCGGTAAGTTGTGCCTACTGAGACCTCTAGTTGATAGGGCTAAATTATTTAAAAGATAATTCCTTACGATCCTTTCAATAAGATTATTATTTATTTTTGCAATGATATCGAGATACTACTATAAATGATTATATAATTATAACTCATATTATGATAGAGAATTTCTGGTCTAAGAAGGTAAATCAACACTTTCGTTTTTCAAACGTTGCAAAGAGAAATAACAATCGAGAACCAGTTCTGCTCCAAGGACCTATTTACAAGTATTAAGTCAGTATGATTTATCAGAAATAAACAAAACATTTAATTGGACAAACAGCGAGTCAGCCGGGAACCGGGATGTCTTCGAGCGCCAGTAAACAATGCTAATTACTTGCCCTCATAATCACTAGCAAACAGACATATTAGCGCTGGACTAAAGTTCATTAATTATATAATTAGACATTTATAATATTATGTTTATTGTTCTAAGATGGATTAACTTTGTTGTTGAGTTGAATTTGTTGTTTTCAATTAATTTGTTTACAGCTTCAGCAGCCGGCTTAACTCGAGTGGCGTGTTGTTGTAAATTTCAGGAATGATATTTCAGACTATAATATCTTTTTCTGTACCAAGTTTTATCTAGATTTTTTTCAGCCGTTATGGTGACACCAAATATCGGCTCATACAAACTTTGGTATTTAAAATATTGCTCTACTTACACGTTGTAAGAAAAATGATAAACAATTTCAGTTTATTGATAGAATATTATACATTAGCTTTTGAAACAATAGCAAAATTACTATCTATATTTATAATATTACTCTGTAATGAACCGTAGGTAAATGAAATAACAGTATAAAATTCCAGTTTAAACGTTATAATAGGGAGAAAGTTGATCTTCTGTATAAGTACCTACTTACAGAACATTAAAGGCTAAATTTAGCAATTTTTAATCTAGCCAGCTAGTATAGGATTAGGATTTTCCACATTATATTACTGCCCACTCCCTTTTGAGAGGCAATAAACTAAAATATAATTTAACGTAGGGGCGTAGATATAAAAAAGAGCTACCTAAAATGTTTACGCATAAAATTTCAATCTATAAATTAATTATTTTTGTTCATGTTCATAAAAGCCTGCTAAGGTACCTACGTCATCTAAAGTAAGTAGGTACTTTATGTTTTTTTTTTTAATATTGCCTAACATCTAGACCAAAATCCAATTAACTTAGGTAAAATAGCTTACGATTCAATATGCATCTATTAGAAAGACACTCGTAAAAAAACGCCTACATAAGCAATACCTACTTAGTAGGTAGTAAATATCCTACATACAATAGCCTTACTCAGCCACTCCCTCACATAGCTGCATATAATTGAAAGCGGAATAAATTTCCACATACGGCCAATACAGCTCGTATTACGAGCGAGTACACGGCACAACCATTAGCTTCGATCCGGTGTCGGGTTGCAGGTCGCTTCCACTTGGAACCACAGTCGATATTATGTTTAGGGAACATATTTTGTTGTCTCTTGTACTTGAAGCATTTATACTGAAAATATATGGTTTTGTAGGTACGCAATTGTTCCAATTTGTTTAGAACAAAGACATAATAACCAAGAAATAGTATGGCGGGGTTCGAACCCGTATAATTAAGTTTTGTCTACTATAGATGTAGATTATCCAAAAAACTATATCTGTGATTGAATATATAAATATATAATTCTTTATTTTACTTTTAAAGACTCAAATAAAGGCTAAGATATGTTTGACGCAGGTATTTTATTTGCTAGTTTATTCGTGTTAGATTGCAGAAACAGGTACAAATTTTTACGTTAATGATATAATATTCTATTCTAGGAGTTAAGAAAGAAGACGATGTGGTAAAAATAGGAAACATATCAATTTTGTAAGCACCTAATAATAAAACAATAACTTTAGAAATATATTTGTTCATTTTCAAGCTTTACTTTCTAATACTAAACACATCATTTGTTTTCTACAATATTTGACCAGAATACCAAGATTTCAAGTCAAAAAAGGTATAATATTGAAGTTTTATTTTTATCTCCGTTTTCCAAAGAAAATGAAATAATTACAAAGAAAGACAAAGTGGAATACAACAAATTACCCTCATCCGTCCGTTATTTCAACATACTTGTAATATAATATTTTCTTGTAGGTATATGAGTAACTACATAATTAATACTAGGTATATAATATTATGGTCATTTAATAAACCTAGTACCTACCTACCCAATACATACCTACTAATTTACATACTGTACCTATTCAAAATTTGTGTATTTTTACCGGTATGATTTAATCAAAGTAAAGTAAATCGTACCTATACAGTTCTCATTGATACAAAAATTAATCTAATATCTATAATTAAGTATAATTTCACCCAAGATGACTTACCTACTAGACTCGTGGGCTGATATCTTGGGCATGATTATCAATTAAATAAAAGATATAGCTATCTCTTATGTAGAGCCAATAACCTAATAATATAAACATCTCATACGTAGAGCTAATTAATTAGGTTTAATTAATTATATTAGTAACTAGCTGTTGCCCGCGACTTCGTCCGCGATTACGTCGTTTTTCGTCATTCGACGTTTAAAAAAATACGTGACACTTTATTTTTGAATGTTCTTAATTGTCTCTTATAAAATTTAACTAAATTAAAATTGAACACTGATAAGAAAATCTTAAAATCGGAGGAAATCGAAAATCTGAGGAAAACACGAATGAATGTGATTTAAATTCTACATTACTTAGTATTTCAAATAATAATCTAAATTAAATGTAGATTAACAGTTTGAGCGCACCGTTATAGAATAGATTGTACCTAAGTATTAAATTACGTTAGTTTACATAGTAACAAAACAAAAACACGATGACTTTCTTTCGCGCTCGGTACCACAAACTAAGCATGTTAATGGTACGTGGCCCGCGTCACTTGACCCCCCGCGAGTTCCCCTCCGTTGCTATGCGAAAATACATTCGTCGCCCTGCTGTAGAAAAAATTGTAATACTGTGGCCTGGGCGTTATAACACGCCCAGGAAGTTCCTGAGTGCCGATAGACGTCCGTCTATCGGCATTTATAACAATTTTATATTAATATCACCATTCACCATCTTGAGGAAAAGCTTCTAATGTCGATTTAAAACTGCATACATACGAATTAACCTGATGAAACATGTTCTAAAATTGTCCTTACTCCACTTTAAAGCATTACAAAAATAATTTGGAAAATCCAAAAGTGCACGCCTCATAATTTTTTTTTAATAAATATTTATTAATTATTATTTTTGTTTATTTAATAACAATTAAACCACATCGAATCAGACCCTGAAAAATGAAAGGGTTCTATTCCTGAGCATACTCAAGCGTAAGAGAAAAAAAAAGACTCGATTAGTAAAGTATTTCGGTCGCTATCGTGTTAACAAGAAAAAGGATCCGCACATACAGACACACGGACGTCCAAGACAGAACTTTTTTAAACTGTTTTTTAACTAGTTTAAATAAAAAAAATGACATCAAAAATATCATGAACGTTAAAAATAGTGTTTTTTCTTAATATGTGTGTGTATGTATTATCTTACAAGTGCAATGTATGATACATAAAGACATTTTAAGTTTGAAAAATCAGATGTTTTGCGCGAAGTGACAGTAGTACCCACCTCAACGCTTCGCTTATGAGGCGTGCAATAACATACTACGTTAATATCGCCTATACAGAAGATGATCTGTAATCAATTGTGAGGTTATAAGCAAACCCACTTTTATATTTGTCGGACCCCACCACCGAATTCGTAGATTGATCTTCTATGTTTACCTCTAATCTAAGTCATTAAGACTATGTCGAAATCTGTCTGCAGTAAGAGGGGCCTCTCGCTATTCGTCCGTTTCCAGAGACCGAATAGTTTCAATTCTTAATCTTTCATTAAACAAACTTATTAATCGTTTTTGTCTCAATTAATTGTAATATTCGCGTCCTTACTCTAGTCATTGCTTATGCTCATGTTCATCTTCAAGAGATCGAATAATATTATGGTGCACCCTATCATTTGTCAAACGGTCTTCATATTGAGTAAAAGTTTCAGATTCTCGAGATAAAATATGACGGCCGTGATCAGCTGTGAGACATTATACCCTCTCAGTGAAGGTTTCGGTCTCACGGGATAGTACATGCCGTTCGCGGTCAGCTGTGAGCCGCAATTCTCGTTGTGAAGCGGTTTCAGGTTCTCGGCATAACACATGTTGTTTTCGGCCTATAGTAAGCCTCTTACCTCTAACGATTCTTGAGAACTCTTATTTCTCATTTTCTTAGCTTTGCTCGATTTTCGAGATAAAGATTTTTTAGGTGGCACTGATGCATGAAAATAAAAATTGAGTTGAAACGGACTGAGAGTGTTATAGACAAATATAATCAGAAAGCTTCGAACTCCTAAGCTATCGGAAGTTACACGTGTTATTGTGAGTCAACCATAAAAGATATACATTTATGATGTCGGGAGATATTTTTTATATAATAAGGAGAACATTTCTTTCATACAATATGATTTCTGTGTAGCTTTAACTCTACTTTTACTGCTCTGCTCAGGAATATGTAAAATAATTGTACCAAGTTTCGTTTAAATCCGTCGAGTAGTTTTTGTTTCTATAACGGTTATACGGACAGACAGACGGACAAAAATTTTACTGTTTGCTTCGTTGGCATCAGTGTCGATCCCTAATCACCCCGTGATAGTTATTTAGGAAATATATTTCATGTACAGATTTAATATAAGTATACATAATATATTTAGATTCCAATTTCCATGTAACGTTAAATTCGACTATACAATAACTAACAGACAACGCAGGTTACTCTCGTTTCCGTAAGTTGAGGCGGCTACATATTCGGTCCTCATAACATCACTTTTAGTGAACGAAACGACAGCGCGGTTTAATTCGATGCCAATACCATCAGAAAAAAGGAAATATTTTTAATTGTGAAAAAATATTATGATTTACACTATTAACACTATTTTAATATAAAATATATGGCTGTGAGTGTGTAAAAATAAATCCAGCTAGTTTCACATCACACTTATGTTTATAATTAGCTATACGACATGAAAATATACATATTAATTACCAAGCAATAATCATACAGGTAAATACTGAACAAAAGTATTAACAGTCAAAGTTTATTTTTACTGACATTTAACAACATGTAAATGATGAAGAAATAATAATTATCAACGAACTAACCTTTTCTATAATACTTAACACAGCACATTTTTTAAATTATCTTGCTCAACTCTGCTCAAAAATTTGAGGGTTTTGTTGGAACTTTAATGTGTCAAAACTATGATATATCTAAACTACGATACAACTTGCATGCTCATTACAATCTGTGAATTTAAAGAATAACTAACAACATACTATTCAATTTTATTGAGCTGATGAATATCTTTTGCCTGGAAAATCACCGCCGCCTAATAAATATACTGTGTTTTCTTATAAAATCGTAACATAATTTCTTTTATCTACTAAATTTTAATAAATAAGTTCTCTTTGTTATTTTCATCTAAAAATGAGCTTGAGCTTATATTAGGCAAAAGTATACATTAAAATTTCAGGACCGCACCTTAAATGGGGCGCTTGGAAAATAATATGCCTACGGGTTATTATTAATAGAGAAATGATACACAACAAAGTTATGTTGGTTCCATTTTATTTATAAAATATAATGAAAATGGGCAAATATAAAACATATTATGTAAAATGATTAAAAATAAATAAATGAAGCAACTACGATTCAAAGAAAACATCTTTTTCAGTGTGAAAATGCTCTATGCAATCCTGGATGATGAGTATATCATGTACTCTCATCCCAGTACGGTCGATAGCCATAACGATAAATATTATAATTAGATAACAGCAAAGTCAGAATAAAAATCATAACTTGTACAGTTGTGAGTGCAAAATTTATGTTTCATTTGGCAATAACATTTTTTTCGGTACTAAAACGTAGTACTTTGATATGTGGTTGGCTGCCCCTTCTCTCCTTCCTGAAAAATATCCTCCAAAATTACCCGAGATACTTCCAATGATTGAACCATACGTTGGACATTAACTTCAGTCAAAAATTGACGAAGCGGATGATTACTAATTTCCACTTAATCCTCGCTGCCACTATCTTCATCATCAAATCATCAATTTTCAAGTGGTGTTGTAAAATTGTCAGCAGAAATCGTCTTCCAAAGGCGATATAATTTTATGAACATTGAATCTGTAAATAAAAAATCAAAAGTTAACTGTAAATCTATAAAAAAAGCTACTTACAAATAAAATTTTATCAACAAACTACTGTTCCCAACGCACCTCAAAATCTTGTAAAAGTCAAAAAGAATTCATCATTTTATTATTTCATTCTAAAAGTGTAATATAAAACCTTTATAAAACCAATAAAAATGTTGTGTGGTTTTATGAAACCACGGTAAAAGTGAAACTTAGGCACAAAATTATCGTATTTGTACGATAATTATCGTACGGTTCGACCGTCACGCGACATGCGCTACACAGACCAAAAAGTTTGAGACGATGTAATAAAAGTTTCACTTTAAAAAACATGAATTGCTATCATTATAAATAATAAATACCTATAAAAGTAACAACTTACCTTTTGAACGCTACAGAACGCATGGTGAAAATTCACAAAACACAAAGATTGAATTTGATATTTTTGGTTTTATGACATTCAAATGCTTTATAAATATAAATTTATAAAGAATAGAAACATTCGATCACGAAATTATGTGGGTTCGAGTCCCGCCTCGTGATCGATTTTTTTCTATTCTTTATAAATTTATAAAACACGAAGATTATAAAAATGTAACCAATGAACACAATCAATATTAGATTAATTGTAATATTGCTCTGAGATTGTAATGGTGTCTAGTTTGACTTAAAATAATAAACATCTACCCTCACTTTTAAAAATGTAGTATATTCACACGAAATATAAGCGCACCTTATAGGGAAGGGAAGATATGGGTTAAAGAGTTAAATAAATAACATGATTATATTTAAATTATTAATTTTCAACAGTATTTTCAGTAGTGTTAAAATGTAAATTGATTTGATTTTTACGAAATCTCATAGATGGCGCTGTTTCAGATTTGTCTTTATACTACTAAATTCATTAAACTGTTTCTCTGTCCAAATTACGTAAATGACATAGTTTTTATTTTGTAAAGCTAGATAATAGCATGGCTTACTCGAAACCAACATTTAAACATGAGTCTTTAGATTGTACGCTGTCGTAGTACACGGAATATGTAAGAAAAATAAAGGTTCACAGCTCCTCCCCCGAAGGTGATATCATGATAATATGTTTAAACTATCCTCACCCGACCTCTTAGGAATATTCATGCAAAATTTGAAGTAAATCTATGCAGTACTTTTCGAGATTAGCTCGGTCAAACATACAGACAAACAGACAAACAGACAAACAGACAAACAGACAAACAGACAAAAATTCTAAAAACTATATTTTTGGCTTCTATATCGATTATAGATCATGGATTATGTATTCTTTTAAAAAAATATTCAATGTACAGTTTTGACTTTCCTACGATTTTATTATATGTATAGATATTATTAGTAGAAAATATTTTAGCTTTACTTAGATATCTATTTACCTACCTCGTTATTTATTATTTAAATTCGATAGTGTATAATAAACAGTAGATATTATAATAAACAGTTCAGACTTAAAAATAAACACATTAAAGAAGCTCTATCTATTTAGTATCTACCTATAACCCATTTATTTCGTGGGTTTTATGGTCTAATTTCTTTTGAAAAAAGACTATCTGAGAATATAAAGTAGGTATACCTATCTCTTACCTAGAGCAAATCTAATAATATAAATATCGCTTATGTAGAGCAAAATAATAATAGAGAATATTTCCGCTTTACCTCAATTTTACCTTTATCTATATAGTTACCTAGTTATAAAAATTATTTCAACGAAAAATCACTTACATTCCCGTCGCTTCAAATTTATGTGTAGGCACATACTTAATGTAATGATAACCGTCCATATTCTTCTTACTTCTAATAATAAGTATTTATTCATAAAATCAATATAGGTAACACTACATAGTATAAAACAAAGTCACTTTCTCTGTCCCTATGTACTTATGCTTAAATCTTTAAAACTACGCAACGGATTTTGATGCGATTTTTTTTAATAGATTGAGTGATTCAAGAGGAAGGTTTTAGTACCTACCTATATAATTTATTATGCTTTAGACAAAGCGGGCGAAGCCGCGGGCGGAAAGCTAGTGATATATAAATAATAGTAGGACTTTTTTCACATTTTTTAGGATTATGTTCCAGATTTTACAATATAGGTAGGCTGTCACTTCGCTACAAAAAATTATACAATCTCACAGGCTTTTTAAATTTTAGCTGGTAGGTAATTTAATAAAAAAAACAGCGTATTTTATTTTTTGATGGTAGTAAATAATATATCATTTGGTTATAATTATGAATAAATAAATAATTATTACCTACACGCCAAAACTTTGTTACTTACTAAGAAATTTAATCTTTTCATACCTGTTTAATAAACTATTCAGTTTTATTTTATCAAGTTTTTTTATTGGTCTATTATCTTGATTTGAAACAGAATCCCACTGTCTGTATCAAATTCAATAATAATTACATCCAAGAGTTTCCTAATGTTTCATTGCAATAATATATTTTCAATTTCGACACATTTTCTTTATAGCTCTATCTAGAGAAAGAGAAACGATCAAACGATGGGCAACGGAAAAATGGGCCTAAAACTCAAGAGAATAGTTTATATTATAGTTATTAAATATAACATTTGTTTGTTCATAATAAAAAACAAAATCATTAACAAAAGGACTTAATTTGGCCCATCTCTCTACTAATTTGTTTACAGTTGATAATGAGGGGCCAAAGTCTAACACCCTTAATTGCAATTGCATTGAAAAACAAAAGAAACAATACACACAATAAAGTGTCGAGATATTTGAAGATTGTTAATTATTAAGTATTATTAATTAAAACTAAAATTCGAGAGCTAGACTTATATTTTAATTTTTTATGTTTAAATTTTTATTCAGACTCTATATTTCTCACTTTTTATTATTTATTACATATCTACTTACTGCGGTACAAATTATTTAAATAATTATTAGTTAATTTATAAATTGTTTTATAACCATGAATATTTCCTAACGAAACCTAAAAGCTTTCTGAATAACGATACGCATTACCATATCACACAATCGCGTCGCGTCGGTATCGATACCGTCTCTATCTTAAACCCATAATTTTAGATATAGAGCTCCGCTCCACGCATTTTCATATTTTAAATACATTTCCCGCGAACAATATTCAAGCTTTACACAAGCACACATTCCAGCTAACACACTTATGATTATTCCATGTTTTTATCTTTCCGAGTTGTGGTATTTAGAGGCGGTCGGACGCGCGTTCGCGGCTCACGCGTGCGGGGGGGCGGGTGGAGCAGGGCGAAGGGCGAGGGGGAGGGGGGGCTCGTGCGCGCGCTTTTGGGGCGTGGTACGGCGGGCGACGCCCCACGGCGCCCATTGTGGCAGTGGAGGGGAGCGCGGGCCCCCGGCTTCTATTTACTCTTTCAATCAGTGCGAGTGTTTGCCCCTGGCCGGCGTGCACGCGCGGGTGATGCGCTAGCCATGATCTCGCAGAAGCTATCGTACGGCGACGTGCCGACGTCCGCGTCGCTGTCCACACTGTCACCGGGCCTCGCGCCACCTTACGTGAACGGTATGGGCTGCATGCCAGCGCAGCCGTACCCGAATCTCTACTCCAACAATATGGTCGCCAGCGGCTCCTGCATGGGATCCCCCGGCGTGGGATACTCGCCGCCGAGCACCATGGCGTCCTGCATGGGCGGCGGCGGCGCCGTGCCCTATGGCGCCCTGCCGAGGGAACAAGAAGCTGCCTCGCCGACATCGGCTCTACAGCGAGCGCGCAATGATAAAACTTACCGCCGCTCCTACACGCACGCGAAACCACCATACTCCTACATATCACTCATCACGATGGCCATCCAGAACAACCCATCGCGTATGCTAACTCTCTCGGAAATCTATCAATTCATCATGGATTTGTTCCCATTTTACCGCCAAAACCAGCAACGCTGGCAGAATTCAATCCGACATTCGCTGTCCTTCAACGATTGTTTCGTGAAAGTGCCACGGACGCCAGACAAGCCTGGAAAAGGCTCGTTTTGGACGCTACATCCGGACAGCGGTAATATGTTCGAAAACGGCTGTTTTTTGAGGCGGCAGAAGCGCTTCAAAGATGAAAAGAAAGAGTCGATAAGGCAAGCGCAGAAAGCGGCTCACACGCACGGACACCACGGCAGTGGGCACGACAAACGGGATCACTCCCACGAGAAGACTTCAGTCGGAGGCGGCACAGGGGAAGAAAAAGAGATGCGTGATGAGCTGTTGGCGCAGTTACATGCGGCACCCGAGCTGTGCCTGCCCGAGCACACGCCGTTAGCGCTGGAGCACTACGCCCAGCTGAAGCAGGAGCCGACCGGCTACGCGCCCGCGCCACACCCGTTCAGCATCACGCGGCTGCTGCCGGGCGCCGACACCAAGGCGGACCTGAAGATGTACGACGTGAACTATGGGTACGGGCACGCGCCGGCCGACAACTACTACCAGTCGCCGCTTTACCACCACCACGCGCACGCCCACCCGCAGCCGCCCTTGTGACAGTATCCGCTGGCCTAGGCCCGCGGGCCCTGGCCTCGCCGGGTGGCCCAAACGCCTTCAGGAACCAGCGAACTTCTCTTCAAATAACGGACTCCATGTGAGCGTGTTGTGTTCTTGTGATAAGGTACTTAGCGTTGTAAATTGTGTACATAATATTCAGGCCGTGAGCGTACCGACGCACGGGCGGCGGCCCTGATAGGCCTAACTGTTAGTGGACTCTCGGAAGTGTCCTTTGTAATTTTGCACGGACGCCCATTCATATACCACTTACGATTATCGAATTTAGAATTAATACGTTAGTCCAAATTATCTTGCACATGATACTAATTTCAAACTCGCCTTACTCTACGAACGAACTAATTTTTATGTCTAAGTGTATCCGCCCAAAACAATTATATGATACCTATAACAAGTAATGACAACAACAATTCGATCGATATTATTGCTATCGATATTATCTTTACCTATTGATATTTCGATAAACTATCGGGCGCGTTGAAATCTTTTATTTGTGTCAACAAACTTGAACTTAAATACGCATATCAAATTTTAATAAATAAATATTATTTCGCAATCGATGTACATTACTTGAATGTGATTGCGAGTTATCTAATCTCAGAATAACTAATAGTGGAATAAACTGAACCATAAGAGGAATGGGTACGTACGAATTTATATAAAGTATTTTTATTTATTACGATACAATGTAGACGAGCAGGTTTCGCGTATAAAGATTGGTATATCAATGTGCGTTACGGGTGATGTCATATCGCGGACAGAACTGTGCAATGTTGTTTGTTTTAAATGTGTATATTATAATTAAATTAATAGATAGACGAAATGGAGTTATAGTCCTTCGACCATCGTATAGGCGTAGTTAAGTTTTGTATATATAGTTATAAGATAAAATTATATATTGACTTTAAATATTATGGTGTTTGGTGTAAGATAGGTACCTATCTACGCTTCCGCACATTCCACTTAAATATATATTTATATGCAAGTTTCAATTTAGCATTTTAATATAATACTTGATAGACGTACAAATTGTTTCATTATTTACAAATATTATTCCTTTTATATAGAAAATGTTTGTCTTTTAAATTGTCGAAACAGCTAGTTAAAATTGAGTTATTCTTTAGTGCTCTTTTGACAAGTGTATCACGTTGCGTCATGAACATTAAACATAGCAATGACGGTCACCTTGGAGGTTTTATTTTTATCAAGCCTTGTGTAATGGCCTTAAGAGTTGTTAAGATCATCTTCAATTCGTTAAATTATGTGCCATATTCAATACTGTTTCAAAATGTTATATAATATCTATCGAGCAAATATTATTTACAATAGAAAATAAAGCCTATGCGTAGGTGAAAACACTGATATTTTATATATAGTGTAATAATCTATTTTAAAATTGTAATAGATTTCATTAAATTTGTACGTTTGTCAAACAATAGCTTGATGTGATTTAAATACCTAATTAGTTATGCTAAATTTAACCTTGTAGTTATAAATACATATTAATGTCATTTACTCGAATCTAGATAGGATACTTATATCATCTGTTAGTTCCAGAGTTAATAAAATTAAGTTTACAAAAAATGTTTTACGTGTTTTCATTTTGTTGCCAACTTTGTATATGCTTTACTCACCACTTTACTTCAAATGGGCTAATTTATCGAGAATAGAACGCTTTACAAATAAGTGCATGTGAATTACATTTTAATATCTACATATTGAAACAAAAAGTACACCTACTAAACTAATACCAACTCAAAGTCAGAACTTAGAACAAAGCCAGAAACAATATAAGTCTATTCATTTTAACCCTCTAGCGCCTGCCATTAATTTCCCAAACTCAATGACTAACCCTTTACCTGCGGCGGCGCTTCGTGCCATTAAGAGAACAATAAATAGTTATCGTATACTTTTACTGGCGGATATTTTCACTTTTGTTGCGCAAGGTTCCGGCCGTACCCACATTTATACTATGGTACCCACGACAGTGAAGTCATAAAGCACAAAAGGGTTAACGTATGGATGCTGGTGTTAATTTGTCTTGTGTCGGCGAAACGGCCAACAAAATGTATGAAGTAATTACACATGACTCAATAGTGCTAAATATTGACGGCTTGATATTATTTTGTCGGACTTTGCTCAAAGAATAATTTTGAGCTCGTGTCATGTTTAAACAACTTTTCTGGATGTAATGGATATTCAATGCCATCAGTAACTATTTTTTAAGAAAAATATTTAACGCACATGTTTACTATTCGTGTGCTAAAACATATTACTTAGATACATATATGTTGAGCAAGTTAACAATGAATAAACTTATTTAACTTAGCATTCTTTATGCCATATATCATGTCCTATTGCCTTAAATTAAATTAATGTAATGACACCAAATGAAAAATATTATGCTAAATCTAATCTTACATTAAAATTTACAAATACAACGATGAGTAAATAACGTTAAGAGCATTCTCAATATTTAGCGCCTCAAAAACCGCACAAATTCTTCCCAATATTCCAGACTATAAAATCAACACATTCAGAAAGTCATAACTATTTGTGAAACATAGGATGAATGAATCTTTTTCTCGTCTCCGCGGGTGGTTTATTGCATCTATAAAAGTAACCACTCGACACCTGACTGACTTACTGTCGCTTTCATGTGAATAGACACCATTCATATCGGCTTATTGACAAATACTTATTATTTATTTGGCTAATGAACATTGTTGTGACACGGTTATGTAAATAGGTTGACAAAATATTGTATTTTATCGTTCTGGATATGGTTATACAAACACAGTAGGATATTTGTTAAATAACTATATCTAATTCATAATACATCATACTTGACAATGAAATATCACTGAGACGATTCCATACAATTTTTAAAATAGGTTATCATGTGAAACCTATAACCTGTAGGTACCTTTAACGTTTATATTAAAAAAATACATTGTAACATCTCAACTTGAACAAGGTACCATAATAATTATAGTATAACTATTTCCCACACACTATGGAAACAAACATCTCAATGTGTGGGCGCATCAAATTATTTATCTTTTATTGATTTTAGTTACTTGTTAACCGAGCTACTGGGCTTCATCCTCAACATATAACGATCATTGAAAGTTTACAAGTCATCAAAGATATGGACAACATTAGGCCAAATTCCAGCAATAGATCGTCGATATAAAATAGCCTTTATTCAATCAAGATAAGGAAGTAAGTAAATTTTGTGATCAGCATCAATAGTTGCATCATTTATAGTGAATCACTTAACTTTTTATACTTTTTTTCGGTGGTCGACGTATGTTTTGTTATAAGTTTTTGTGAGTGCGTGTGATGTTATGTCAGCGAGGCCTCATGTCGACCTTTTGTGTGTTTTGTCCGGTGATAATAAAAATAAAACACTTTCTTTGTTCGATGTAACGGTAGACGCTGGGTGCGGGTCTTCATATTGTGTTAAATAAATTTCTTAGTTACAATTAAGGACATTTATGCCACACACAACGCTTTCGACTTTATCCGAGTTTTTGGGAATTAGAATATGATTTACTTGGATATGTTTCTGTTTAGCGACGGTTCCGAATATGACGTGGAACGTATAACAAATATTTTCTTAACTTAACAATATTACCTATTTTATTAAAGCAGACAAAGGATATAACGCAATAACATTACTATACTTTTAATAAAAATATAACAGCTTATATAAATAGTAAATGTATAGTTTTCAATCCTCTCTTTTTTCACAAATGGCTATTACATACAAAACCTTCATTGTGTAGGTATAATTGTCTGAATCTTGTAGGATTATTTTCAGGTTAATTTATTACTAGCGTAGAGAAACATTCAAAGTTCAAGAACATTAGCTATTAATAAGAATCCCTAATTACTATAGGTATTATACTTAGGAGCTCAATTTATATCAGAATAAAAACACCATGTAAGTAGGTTTGTATGTTAAATCATTGACTGCAAGCTTACCAAAACAATTCTCTGACTGGCAAAAAAGTTTTTATTTTTAAAGAGTTTTGAACAAATTATTTAGAAGAAGTTCAGACGCTTCGTTCTCCTTGAATCAGATTGATATACCGGTATTTTGAGGTAGGTAGATATATTTATTAAGATTTTACAAAAGAATTCTCTAGAATTTCGGACTGTCCCCCATATCAATATCGTGAGTGATTTTGTAGCGTACAACGACGCAGAATTGAAAACTATTTGTAGAACAAACACCATCCATCACCGACCCGCACTTAGCCGTATTGCTGGCTCCGATCTATGGGGGAAGCAATCTTTCGAAACACCAAATATTTTTGGTTACATTTTAAGGAGTAAAATAATATTGAAATCCTAGCAGCTTGATAAAAATAAAGGTTTCTTAGTTTCTTAGGTAAAAAAGTTAGGTCAGGAAATACCACAATTTTAGTAACAATACCTACCTGAAATCAAAGCTTTTGTCACTCCTAGATCAAGTATTAGGACTATTTAAAAAAGTAGAGCTGATATCAAACATTCTTAAATCATTTCAGAAGAGATCAACTAATTTATACGAACCTGTGTTTAAAATCATATTCTGAACAGGGATACCGAAGTTTAACTGCATTTTGAAACTTTTTAATAAGACCTAATAATAATCTGTGTATTAAACACCGATTATTGCTCAAGTTTAAAGTTATTGGAATTTAAAGTTTGCTTAAATTACACTTCTGAATACTCTTTCTAATTTAGAACTTCATGATCAAATTGAAAATTTTATTCTATAGCGAGGTACAAGGTGAGCACAGGACATCGGAAAGGCAGCAAATCCCCTCCAAACCTAGCACGAGGAGTAAAAATAAAAAGGGTAGCTATAGTTGGTATTAGTTTGTTCTATTTATTTGTCTTTTTGAGACGGATCACCAACCTTCTGAGTTCTGACCACCGTGATGTATGGATGATTTATGAGCGGAGATGAAACTGCGAAATTCAATTCAGCTGGCCATAAGAATTAGATTTTTATTTTGACTAAAAGGAGAGATTTTTATAGAGTGTTGCACAGCATGTAATGAATTTGTTATCAACCTACACTTCACTTCTATAGTTTCTGAAATAAGAATGAAAATTCTCATAAAGAACTTGTAAATGCAACAGATATGTATGCAGACTCATATTCATAACGTCTAATTGTCCACTCTATCACAATGTGCGCTGAACGCAGGGCGTTGACCCCGCGGCGGCCATTTTGTATTTTCAAATTGCATCACGCAACCGTTATATACTTATTAGTGTTTCTTGATTATCTATTCTGAATATAACGAATTGTATTTCTTTAAAAATAAAAATATTTTTAAAAAGGTAGAGAAAAGTTTAAATTGTCCCCAAGCTTAAGATTTTCGTGGTCGTAGCCAAATTATATGACACAAATAATAGACTTTCTAAGCGGTATTATAACAACAAATTGAACCTATTTTCATCACAATGTCTTATCAACTTGCTTCTGATAGCAATGCACATAACACAGTTGATTTACTCATTCCAAAGCAAAGACTCAACGATGTGTACACTATATATTAGTTCACAAACAGAACTATTGATTCACAAAACATTTTTAAATCTTAAATTTACTTGTTTAGCGGTTATAATTGATCAAGTACGTAAACGTATTGATGTTACAAGAGAGATAATATTTGGCATTTCAACAAACATTTGACAATATTTGTACTTTTCGTTAGTGTTTATTAAACTACTTGAAATGTAGCGAATCATCAAAACAAAGAACGTATTGGACATTGTAATTTGTACAGCTATAGTAAATTTACAAAAACATTTGAATGAATAAAATAAAAATGAGAAAATGCGCGAGATCAATGAACTGTATTTATTTTCATAGGTTCCTAAAAAGTAAGGCAGGTTTGATTCTGCTTTGATTTGTGAAAGTTCTTTCTAATTAGAAATTAACTTTATTGTATTTACCAATTACTCTTTATGTATTACAGTATTCTCTAACTAAATTGAGTTAGAAAAATGATGTTGATGAAGTTGTAAAATATTCAGATGTTGTGGTAAATTTTCAGGTCTATAAAATTGAATTAATTAAAAGAAATAAGTATTGGTTCTATTCTTGGCTAAAAATACATTTATGTTTCATTTATTTTCTGTTTTGCCGTAGCCCGTAGAATACCTAAGCATACATTTGAACATAATATTGCATACCTAATTAAAAATAAATAATAACAAAGGACAAGCTTAAGTACCTACCTAAGTTTCTATATTTAATTCGAAGATAATTTTATCTGAAAATGCATACAGTTATTATATTATGTACAGTTAATTATTTGGAGCCAAAAATGTACAAAACATAAAAAAGAGCTTACAGTTTTCTAAAGTTTTAATTGTTACTGTATGGAAACTAAAATCGCAAGCTTTTTTATACCAACAAATATAGCAGTAGGTAATAAACACCCACAATGATTTTTTTACCATTTTTGAAGTGAAACTTCTTTATCGGGGTTGGAAAAAATTTAGTGTAACATTTTTTCGTTACGCGTGACATTTTTCCGTTACGCGCCATCTTTTTCTTATCCCTACCACGCCTGATTCGACGTTTTTCTGTAAAGTTGCATGTAGTAAATTATTTTTTGAATAATAAGGTCAAAAAGAAGTTTCACTTCTTACGTGTGTAGGTAGTAGGTACACTAGTACACGCACACATTTATTTTTTATTTTTTAATAAGTTACATTTTCCGCCATAAAAAAAACATTTCAAAATGTAAGGGAAAGTCTTTAACCACGATAGATTTTATTTTCTATTCATTTGCATCTCAAAATCATAGAAATAATAATGATGTTCAATATTTATAACCTTCAAAAATGATGTGTCGGTTATAAAACATATATTTCCTAGAATTTGAACGAAGTGTGAATTACGTATTTCCCAAAACGTTTTAAATATTAGTAGTTTAATTTTCATCGATATTACAATGAGGCACAAGGTTCAAAATTGTATTTATCTTTGAGATAGAACCAATGCCTGATAACGCGTCATTTTCAATTCTAGTTAGGGAAGCCTCTACTAACTTTTATTCCTTTATTTAATAATGTTTAGATCTCGATTTTATATCTATACTAATATTATAAAGCTGAAGAGTTTGTTTGTTTGTTTATTTATTTGAACGCGCTAATCTCAGGTACTACTTGTCCGATTTGAAAAATTCTTTCGGTGTTAGATAGCCCATTTATCGAGGAAGGCTATAGGCTATTATCATCACGATAAGACCAACAGGAGCGGAGCAATGCGTGTGAAACCGCGCGGCATAGCTAGTGTATAATATTTATTAAGGTGATTTGATATTGGCTCTCTTATTAAGTCTTAATTCCAATAGAAAAAACTTTATATCAACGGTAAAATCAATTTAGGTACTTTTTTTTTTCAAATCATAAAAAATATAGAAGAAAATATGAATAAAATGTAGTAGGTATACTATATGTATCCTACACATCCTAAAATTACTCACTCCAACAATATTTTCAGCATATTCGCAGCAATATATTCCCATATGAATACAGACGTCTGAAAATTAGCACTGCTATATATAACAACGAACGACTTACATTAGGTACACTATGTTAATCATAGTCGTGTGTAAGCAATCTAAAGACATGTAGTCTGAAGCATTAACTGCAAAACCATGGCTTGTTAATAAAACTGCTAATGAATTGTAGTTTGTAGTCATTTAACTCATCAATTGTAACCTCCTTGATAAATTATGTTGTGATTGTTTTGTTTCGAAGGACAAACGAATATCACCCAGAAGCTCTTTGACTATAAATAGGTACTGTGTGTGTGTATTTTTTGACATCCCTGCTGAACCTTAAATTTAATTCAACAATTACTTGCATAATTTATTAGATTAGAAAGGGGAATATTTTAACACTTCAATATTTTATATATGTAGTTTTAAGTGTCTCACTTGTACTGCTGAAAAAATCTTTTTCTAGTGTAAGCTTTAAAGAAGTAGGTATTTAGAGATACAAACTAATTATTGATGTTGATGTAAGTACATAGATTTATGAAAACTATATTCTAATGAGGATAAAGGAATTAAGGGCAATCATATCTCATGGTCAGACTTCTCTGAACATTAGCGACAAATGTGTACCGAGATAGGTAGGAAGTATTGGAATTATTATTCAAACAGAGTCAACAATTACTATACCATAACAAAAGTTATGTACGCAACACTGCATAAAATATACTCATCTTTCAATAGTTTCCTATTTAACATAACTAAACACTCACGACCAAGTATCATTTCGGTAAAGAGGTCATTCAGAAGCTATAATTGACTTGCAACTTTGCGCTGGTGGCAGCCCTGCGATCGCGTTCACTTTTTATCGTCTTTACGTTGGTACCTAGTATTTGCCCATTGTCGCGGTATCGATGCGGGGTCAGTATCGATTTACGCTCGCCTGTTATCGAATAGTCGATATTTTTGTTTGCTCAGCCCAATCAATGAGGCTCGAGTGTATCTTGCGTATTTAAGCAATAACTTGTTTGATAATGCTTTACAGTGCTTGCACTGTGATTAGTCGCGCCTCTCTTGATTGCGCTAGTGATTTATTTTGTTTTATCAATTACATTTTGATTGCGGTTCATTTGCAATCGACAGTTACGCGCATATCTAGTGATGTTTCGCAACGATATAAAAGTTGTATTGATGAAGAAAATTACAAGATTAAACTGTAAAATATTTCGTTGTAAATTGCACAGCTAATTAGGGTTACCAATCAAATATTGCTAACTATAACACAATAATACAAAACGACAAGATATAGGAAACAGCCAATATCCTTCCCACGGCTCCGAAAAAGCACTTAAGATTGAATTTCGGCTCCTATGTAATAAAATACTAGCCTACTAATATAAAAGCCGATCGCATTAGCTAAAGGCCATTATTAAAAAGTATCGGATTTCGAAGCGCAGCGCGTCGCTCCGACCAATAGCGTGGCCGGGACAAATGAACAACCAATCAAATACGAGTATTTTTTGTGGATCCATTTAATGGATTGTTCTTCATTTGATTTATGTTTTCGGTTGTTATTTTGTTTTTGTTTTAATGAATGCTCCAATTGTATACTATAGGTATATGAATGTTTTTATGACAATAGCTTATATAGCATGCATCTGTAATATTAATTACTCTTTTCAATGTATGCCTATTCATAAATATGGTGAAATAATCGATATTCGGTACCAGCATGTTTTTAAAAATACATACAATGAGGTATAGGTAGGTACTCATAGATAAAATAAATTGAGATCAATAAAGTATTGACGAAAAAGCCTAATTATTTATTATTATTCAAACCATATAGAAAATGAATAAGAACTTTATTCCACTTGTAGCATAGTTTATTAAATAGTTATGGTTGTAGCCCATAGGTAGGTATATCTACTTTGCTGCGTGACAAAAATTCTGTACGCTCTCCTAGAGCAAAGTTTTCTGGAAAAACATATAAAATATTCAAACTGGAACTTATATCTAGTTTCAAGGCTCTTTCAACATAGACAAGTATTGTTTTTTACTATAGGTACCATATTCTATTAATATATAAGAAAAATCGATCTACTCTGTATTTACAATAAAAATGTACATTAAAATAAAGATAGATAAATTAGAATCAACATAAAACAATGAAAAACAAGGGAACATGTGTTGTTCGTTATCATATACCTAAGTAATAACTTAGCAAACTATTGTAGTTAAGCTACAATTATGTTCTAAACGGTCCACTTTATCTCATCGCTTAACAATTTCTATCGCCATAGAGTAACTGGATGGAACATACCTAATATTAATTTTAAATAAAATATAAAAAAGACAGATCAGAATTCCAAAAATGTTAAGTAACAGTGGTCTCTATGAAAATATATGTTCCGGCATTGTTTTTTTCAACAGAACAGGTGATTAATAATCATCAGGAATGAATGAAAAAAAAGTGTCTCTTCATAGGATTAACTTGAATACTAATGGGACAGTGGTTCGACTACGACAAAAATTTCAGGATTGTCCAAAATATAGAATAGACATCTTAGTTTGGCAGAGCTCAGAAGAATGATCACTTCATGCTACATGATACAATCATACATGAGCCATACGTCGTCACAATTCAAGTATGACTTGTGACAACGTATGTTTCATACTGCTTGTTCGTAATCTTTTAATCTAACTTAAAAATAATAAAATCGTATGAAAACATTGTCAAATAAATCGTAAAATAGCATCAACTGTTTTGTAACTATTATTGTCTAGTAGTTAGTTATAAATTAGTTAATTGTATAGATATATTGTGTATAGATATCGCCTAATTTATTATTAGATTCTGTGCATGTTGTGTTCATCTGTAATTGTTGTGCATAATAAGTTATAAATCCTATTGACTGTAACTGTTTAACGCGAAAGATACGTAGGTATGTAACAACTTTTGATGAACCTTTTTTAATAAAATAAAAAATAAACTGTTAAAGGGTGGAACCCATAGCACAACAATATCAACAAATAAATACCGTCACATCTAGTATACAATAATCTGTGTATAATTCTGTGGAAAGGGACATGCGCAGTACTAACAGTCAATACTACGCGTGGCCGAAGCAACATAGCTTTGTATATCACAACAGCTCCATACACCAGAGAATCAGCTTGCTATACGTTCCAGAGTTAAATACAAATATTGTAAACAATATGTATAAGAAATATATGTCGTATCTAGTATGTTAATTATAAAATGTAAAAGTAGTCTTGGTGGTTGCTACAATTTGTAGATAAATGTAAGCGCCTCTACCGGATATAAATGGAAACTAGACAATCTGTATAATAAATTGTTATATTGTACTGTAATAACATTGAATTTAGATGAATAATGCTTAATAAATATTAATAATGCTCTATTTCTTAAAAATCTACTTTTTCGAATTACCTACTCAAGCTAAAATAGATATAAGATAACCGGAGGACACTGGATAATTTAATACCTAATGAGATGAATAAAGTAGGTAGGTAAATATCTATAAAAAATGTCTTTCACAAAAAGTGAAATACTATCAATATGCATTTATAAAAAAATCTTCTCTCTTACCTTATCAATTCTGAAAACAACAAAATTGATCGAATAGTAAAATAGCTTATAGAATTGTAACGAAATGATTTTCACTAGTATTATAATAAATTCCCAGTCAATTGTCGCGTATAAACGAAGACGTCCTCTAACAGAATGTTGGCTCATTATTGTTAAAGCGACGGACTCTCAGATATAATATTAGATGGCTCTTTTTAAGTAAACTTGCAGAAACGACTGTTTACTTTAAGCTGAAATTAAAGACGTTCATAGAGTATCGTTCTGTTTTACAGATAAAGCATTGCATTTTATCTTTAACTTGCTGTGCCCCGCGGTTTTACCCCCATTGCTCCGCTCTTGTTCTCCGAACGAGATGATAACCTTCCTCGATAAATGCGCTATCTAATACCGAAAGAATTTTTCAAATCGGACCAATAGTTCCTAAGATTAGCGCGCTAAAACATACAAACTCTTCAGCTTTATAATATTAGTATAGATAGGATTTTTTTGATCTCGCCTGCTGGTAAGCGAATATGTGGCCTAAAATAGAGCGCGACATTAATAGCACGCCCAGATTTGGTACTCGTAGTTATTATTATTTATTTCCACGAAGATTTTAACGCAAAGCTTAAATTAAAACTGAACTTAAAATATACATTATACATACAAATATTAATCTCTTTTATCTAAATGTGTTGGAATGTAATAGAGTATCTCTAAATCTATACTAATATTATAAAGCTGAAGAGTTTGTTTGTTTGTTTGTTTGTTTGTTTGTTTGTTTGTTTGTTTGAACGCGCTAATCTCGGGAACTACTGGTCCGATTTTAAAAATTCTTTCGGTGTTAGATAGCCCATTTATCGAGGAAGGTTATAGGCTATATATCATCACGCTACGACCAACAGGGGTGGAGCCACGGGGGTGAAACCGCGCGGAGCAGCTAGTCATAAATATAGAGGTTAGAGTAGATATTATGTAAATACTGGTATAAATTAGTTTACTCAAAATCGTTTCGTTAAATGAACGAGACGTCCTTTATTACAACTGCAAGTCTCTTATTAAATAGATTAAACAATGATTATCGTGACGGAGACTTGAGAATTTTCATAAGTTCAATTGAACGGAAAAAATCGGCACGGACTAATCACGACACGATTTGGTCCATGTTATGTAAGAGTGAGCTATCGATAATTGCATTTATTGCACGCCTCATAAGCGAAGCGTTGAGGTGGGTACTACTGTCACTTCGCGCAAAACATCTGATTTTTCAAACTTAAAATGTCTTTATGTATCATACATTGCACTTGTAAGATAATACATACACACACATATTAAGAAAAAACACTATTTTTAACATTCATGATATTTTTGATGTCATTTTTGTTATTTAAACTAGTTAAAAAACAGTTTAAAAAAGTTCTGTCTTGGACGTCCGTGTGTCTGTATGTGCGGAGGATTTTCTTGTTAACACGATAGCGACCGAAATACTTTACTAATCGAGTCTTTTTTTTTCTCTTACGCTTGAGTATGCTCAGGAATAGAACCCTTTCATTTTTCAGGGTCTGATTCGATGTGGTTTAATTGTTATTAAATAAACAAAAATAATAATTAATAAATAATTATTAAAAAAAAATTATGAGGCGTGCACTTTTGGATTTTCCAAACTTTTTTATTTTATTAAAAATTAAAACAATTCCCAATGTTAATATTATTAAAACGAAAGTGTGTTTGTTTATTTGTCTTCCTTTCATGTCACAAAGGAGCGATTTTATTTTTGAGATAATTCTTGTGTCTAGAGGTAGAAAGGAGGCTGGAGACTTACTACCGCAGTGAAACATCTGGTTCTTATGGAAATTTCCTTTAAATATGCGGGCGAGAATGACGGAAGTAATATAGTTTATTATAAAAATTGAGACGATTAAAAATTGATTTTGTAATAATTTCCAGCTTTGATTGAAAAATAAGGAAGTCGTCTTTTTTATATTTTATTTAAAGCGGTATTTACATATGGGTGATAAATCGCAAGCAAAAGTAAGTTAAATTCATAGTACAAGTTCAATTCAACTAGTGCTCTATTGCTGAATGCCGTCCAAGCTAACAATTAAGGCAGATTAAAAAAACTTCTTTATTTAAGAGAGGATGTTTCCTTCGGAGATCGGCAATTTGTTGAAATTTTCTTTAAAAATTTTCACTTCGATGTCCGTTTAATAGAGTACCTGACTTATGTTTGTTCTGACTTTGTAATTCGATTGAATTGTTAATCTCGAAAGAGGATTAGGTGTAATTCCGTTTTCCTTTTCAATATTTGGATAGAAATTCGACTTGATTTTAATAAAATGTTAATGGTGACAATGTTTGTAGTTTAAATAGAGAATTATCAAATTAAGCATTTAAAATGATATTTTCACATTATGATTCAAAAATATATAAGCTCAAAAAATAACACACAGAAAGTTACATAGGGTAGGTTACACACATGAAAAAAACGAGAGGTCTTGTAAGTAGTTATCTACCTAGCACCAGAAATTTTTAAAAACATGAAAGGTAAAAGAATAAAAGAAATAATTTTTTATATGTTTTCCCCAGGTCAATGCCATGTAACTTAATTCCACTTGCACATCCAAAAATTAACTTCAATAGTTTCATTATTTATTGGTGTGTCAAGTCAAATTGAATGACAATTCTTGGAAAATTACTCCCTTAGCTACAAGATTTATAAAAACAGATCCCTAATATACCATTTTTCTCATAGTCACGTATAGTTCACAGTACATCCTGCGTCCTGTTATCAATTCTCATTAGATAAGGCCAGCGACGTCTCGGAACCGAACCGCAAACAACCTTATCGGGAACCGGGTGAGACTGAGATGTTTTTCAAATTGATTTCTAACTATTTTTGTATCTAATGATAAGTTAAGTGTTGCGTAATATAGAGAAATGTAGGTAGGTAATATTTGGTAGAGTAGGTACCTAGTTGTTATTTAACTAAGTTATTTAAAGACGTTTTCAATAGCAATAAAATTAAAGGACATTCCAGTATTTCTAGTTATTATTGCTACACAAAGGCTACACAGTTCCATGATAAATTAGGCATCAAGATGCCTTTAGCCTATGCCCTATCTATACTAATATTATAAAGAGGAAAGGTTTGTATGTATGTATGTATGGTTTTCACGCATAAACTACTGGACCGATTTTGATGAAATTTGGCACAGACAATCTTTAGACCCTGAGAAAGAACATAGGCTACCTTTTATTGCGAAATATGTATCACGGGCGAAGCCGGGGCGGACCGCTAGTACTAAATATATAGATTAACGATGTATTTCAATAGCTAACCTATTAATTAGGAACATATATTTATCTATCAGTAAACGATGAGGTAAATGCAAATAGAAGAATATACAATAATAAGTGTAGGTACATCACACGTACCTATACAAATACGAAAAAGCGAAAACAATTACGAAAAAGCGAAAAAGAAATCACATTCTACGAATCAATTATGTTAAGGTATTTTCAGGCCATTCCATCTCAAACGATTGCTTGCTTGGTTAAACAATTTATTGGTCGTTTAACCTTCATATGTTATGAAAATACATCGATATATAAGAATTAAGTAGGTACAAGAGGTAATGCTGAGGTCTCATCGTGAGGCGTTACGCGCTGTTGGACGCCGCCATCTTTATAGGCCTTGTGAGGTACAGATAGCAACAAAATATGAGTAGACACGTTTTAAATTTATACATATATTATATGTATATCGATATTTAGTTTTTGAGTTTTAGTGCCTTATATTTTGTTAATACAACAAAAACAAGAATGAATGTTTATTTACTTTAAAAATATTTAATTGTGAACATTCATTTCAAATAGATCGCATTTTTTGACTACAAAGATGTATGAAGTTTTAAACAAGAATCTGACTTTGATAACTGAGAAAGAACATTACGATCACATACCATAATTATTAATTAGTACCGGCAACAATTTTTATCTACTAAGTAATAACTACCGTGGTGGAGTTACACAAAGAAAATTGATGCTAATGTAAAACAGTACATAGTCTGAAAGCAACCATTTTAGTTACCAAATTTCAGTACATACGACATACATAACCAACAACCAGACAACACGACAACACGTTTTCTGCAAACGGTACATCGGTAATCAGACCAAATATTTTCGAAATCGTCCACGAGCCGGTTTTGGAGTTTTTTCGTTTCGTCGCCGCTTGCCATCTCAGTTGAACAAATAAAGACAAGTGTGCGCTTCAAGGAAACGCCGATTCGTAAAAAGCCTTTTCGGTAATCGTGTGTTGAAACACCCAGTTGTTGTTGCTACAGGTAAGGGAAATGTTGCTTCATTTTCATTGGAATTACTCAAAATACTCATGCTATGCTTAAAAATTTAAAGGAAAATTCAAATTATTTTATTGAGTTTTTTTTTATTGTTTATCTGCCAAATAATCTTAACATCTAGGTATCATCTTAATCTTAATCTTAATCTTAATATCTTAATACTATTATAAAGGCGAAAGTTTGTATGGATGTATGGATGTTTGTTACTCTTTCACGTAAAAACTACTGAACCGATTACAATGAAATTTAGCACACATATAGAGGGTAACTTGGATTAACACATAGGATAGGTTTTATCCCGGAAATCCCACGGGAACGGGAACTATGCGGGTTTTCCTTTGAAAACGCGGGCGAAGCCGCGGGCGGAAATCTATAGTGTTACAATATTTTTAATTGTTGGTAATGTTCAATGTGTCTTCAAACCAACCATAACACCCTCAAGAACAAATTTTAACAATAGTTGTGATTATTAATATCTGTTTACAACTTGCACATCATGACGATTACAGTTGCAGTGCTGTCTACGAAGAGATGATGCTGTCCTAATGAAGGAAACACAACATTAATGGCAGATTTTTTAATAGGTATATTAATTTATTGCAGAAACACCACAAGAGATATAGTCTGTATTCTATATTCCAATCTATACTAATATTATAAAGCTGAAGAGTTTGTTTGCTTGTTTGAACGACTAATCTCAGGAACAGTGAAACCGCGGAGCGCAGCTAGTAGGTAATATGAAATGAAAAGATGGCGACGAGTTTGAACCGCACTCATTTATGTAGGAAACTACCTCACATTACTGTAGACCAGTACATTTAATGCTCATATCAAAGATTATAGTTTTTCTACTTTTATCATATATGTAATCTAAAGTGTATTGGATTGATAAGCGTCAAGTGATGGTTGCTAAGTGCAGTCTGCCTTGATACTAAACTTGATAGTGGGTTCGATGCCCGATAATAATGCAAGTGACACTGAAACTCTAATCAATTGTAGTTGTAATCAAAATACCTCAAATTCATACCATTTTGATGGCGTGGTGGCGTGGTAAGCATTACTTAAACCTATTGTTATTTTTAAGAATGTATAATCCAATTCATTGCATATGATATAAGTAATTGCTAAAATTAAATATGTGCTTCGATAAAATTGCAGTTCGATAAATAAGATACAACATTATGTACAAACGCTTGGTATGTGTTATACAGGGTGTATATTATGTACAAAACAATATTTTTATATCAAAGCCTGCTCTACATCTATTTTCTTTTTTAGAACTTTCTATGATTTCACATTTATGAATTTTTAACTAAACAACTATCACAAAAGCGGCATATAAAAAGACACACTCGTAAAAGCTCATTCACGTTAAGTATTCCAGAAATTTCTATAGATAAGTATTTATAGCGTTTAAATGAAAGCAGTTGTAAGGAAGGTACGGACAGAGAGAATATTAAATGTTTCAATTTGCTATAATCTGACTCGGTGTGTTTGTACCAAAGAATTTGTAAGTACTGCTTGATGCTGGTACATTTTTAATATCACTTTTGTAGCGTGTAATGGGACTAAACTTTAGTTTGTAGTACTGTCATTTGAATTTAAACGTACATTGAATTTGTAATAACTTGTTCACTTGTTAGTCATAGCTAGATATAAGTATTGCTGTAGCATATTATAGATTTGCTATAAAAATAAAAATGACCGCCTCCTTGGTACAGTGGTTGACGCATGAGCGTAAAACCGAGGTGTCCTGGGTTCGATTCCCGGTGGAGACGAAGAAAAAAAAATGTTTCTGTCTGGCAGGACACAGAAGGCTGATCACCTACTTGTCCCTAAAAGAAAATCGATCTGTGAAAGAGATGTATGGATAATGCATCTGCCCCTTACCCCACTAGGGGACACGGGACTTCACTTTATAAAAATAATCAGATATAATCGACATAATGGAAAATCAATCTTTACACAACAATTTGTTTTATTGCTACTGAAACGATTTCTAAAAAAGAAGAGAACGGATAATATGATTATTGATTAAAGTGATACAGACAATACAATTGTTATGAATACAAATTTTTTTAACCTATTTAAAATGCAGTACCGATACAGTGATAACTTGCAAGTTGCATGTGTTATGAGTCAATAAGAACATGAGTTTACAATAAACCTCTGAGTTTTCCACAAACCCAACACGGCTTCTTCTGAATGCGCATGAAAGAATAGACTGTAGTTTTTAGCCTATCGTATATTTTCGGAAAACTAGGACGAGGTAGGCAAATAAGTGGATTTCAATAACACAGGGTTGGGGCAAGTCGAACCAAACAACGAGATTACAGTACATCCGAACGGAAAACACACAAACACGGTTCGGACCTTCATTCAGAATTCTCAAAAACCGTGCCGTCGTTGTCTCGCTTCCATAAATATTTACCCTGGCCAGTTATTGGCGAGTACTGTCGTGTGGGGAAGTGGCTTAAAAATAGTTTTAAAATAGTTCGAAATAGGTTTAGGTACAGGTGATTTAGTGTTGATACTTACTTACCTACTTTGTTAATACCTTTTTCGTCGTCTAATTGCAATTGTTGTGGTTTGTATGGTAGGTACTCTACACGTCGCTGATAAAGGAAATAAATCATACCATCGATATCAGAATGTAGTTCATAGTTAAAACCTACTAAAAGCATTAAAAGTTCAGCAATATTTTTCTTCTTCAACTTAGAAATCAATACAACAAAATAAAAAATCAATATAATCCTATACATCCCTTTTAGTTGTTGGAAATCTGGTAGGGTATTATAAACTTTTACAATAATGCTGTTATAAATACCGCCACAATTACTCTTATTCACTACTATTATATCTACTAGTCAATCAAAATATATTTCCAGAGTTTTCCACGCGATTGTACTCGTTCAGATCTTTTTCACAGTGTAATAGACTTCGCGGGCGGACACATGATACGTTGAATTCAGACAAAACCAACGTTTTCAAAGAACATATCAACTATGTGTACTGTGAGTTACTTACACGTCTGCTTTCTTTTATCTGTCTATGGGAATGCTGTTTATGGATATATGAATATTCAGAATTTATATAAATAAACTACTTTAAAAATTCCTGAGAAAATTGTTATAATTTAGACCAGGTTACACCAAGTTTATTATTTAGGTTATCATTTATAAATGCACCATAAGTTTTTGGATGATTTTGTTATATATGTCTGAACATTTACTACCTTCCAATTTATAATGTTAATAGGGTATACTTAGGATATATAACATATAACTCATACCCTATTCTATAATTCTATCATCATATTCAGCAATTTCCAATTACTTCACTGTGCTATTATTATCTTTTAATTGATTATTACTTATACTATTCTGCGCACGCCGGACACATTTACTAGGTATTTTCAATTTAAAATCTTCAATACGTACAGTTAATGAGACTATAAATATGTATTCTGGGCTGAGTGTATCACAGGATCTTCCCTGTTAACCCTGTGTATAAACCAGTAAAAATCTACGCTGTCTTGCGGAGAATCCTGGACCATTCTTCAAGCAAATTGCGCTGAGAATTCTTTTTAAATTCCAACGGATTTTAGTCATAAATAATCTGTAGTTATACATGTCACATGTGACATTCTCGTGCTATCCAAACACCAAAGACCAAACACCATAACGTGGGTTTCTACGAAGCTCGCCTCGTTAACGTCTATGTGTGAAATGGCCGACTTGTGACAATACTACACAATTTGTCCCTCGTGTTTGCCTTGGATCGAAAATGTCGGGTCATCATTGAGTTAAAAAGGCTCTCCTTGAATTGTTTTTCCATTTTCTTATGTGCGAGAACATGATATTTTAAGTAGAATGTTAGATTTTGCAGGATGCTGTCAACTGCAGCTAACGATGATCTTTCCACACCTATTACTTTAGGTAACTTACAATATATTACGCAATTCATAAATAAGTGTGACTTCCAATTCCTGTATAATGTAGTATAGATGATGACTTCCAGTTCCTGTATAATAGTATCTATAGATAATAATAACAATTGCACGCCTCATAAGCGAAGCGTTGAGGTGGGTACTACTGTCGCTTCGCGCAAAACATCTGATTTTTCAAACTTAAAATGTCTTTATGTATAATACATTGCACTTGTAAGATAATACATACACACACATATTAAGAAAAAACACTATTTTTAACATTCATGATATTTTTGATGTCATTTTTGTTATTTAAACTAGTTAAAAAACAGTTTAAAAAAGTTCTGTCTTGGACGTCCGTGTGTCTGTATGTGCGGATCCTTTTTCTTGTTAACACGATAGCGACCGAAATACTTTACTAATCGAGTCTTTTTTTTTCTCTTACGCTTGAGTATGTTCAGGAATAGAACCCTTTCATTTTTCAGGGTCTGATTCGATGTGGTTTAATTGTTATTAAATAAACAAAAATAATAATTAATAAATATTTATTAAAAAAAAATTATGAGGCGTGCACTTTTGGATTTTCCAAATTATTTTATTCAATTTAAGTCATCATTGAATAGTATAATTAATATTTTTTCTTAAAGACCTGAATTGATTTGTCCTAAAAATCTTAATCACGCAACATCCAAAACTGTCACAGTAGAATACATTAATTAATTTGAAACTTTGAATCATGTTACAAGTTACAACCATTTAAATACATACCTAATATATTATATGATTTAAGATCGAATACGTAAACTTCCTTCTGTTTCCGCTCGTGTAACCACACTTGTTAAGGAAATATAACGTTATTCCAGCCGCAATATGGAAGAGATATTGCAAAATTCCAAGGGCCTTTAGTGAAAAATGTTTGCAGATACTGTACATAACCGTACGTTGTCAGTACTCTTGCTACGTTCACGTACTCTAAGTGAATAACGAGGTGCTAACCCACTTGCCAACTCTAATGAGATGATGCTAATCACTGACAAAGGAAGTGGCCGATCTCCAGCCTCTGGCTCAGGCTAGTGTTCTTAAAATATAAGTCAGATTCAGGGCTCTCGTGTTGAGAGCACAAACACCGATCGTTAGGCTTTTAATTAGCTCTTAACTTTGTTTACCGGGCGCTGAAAATATAGAAAATTTATAGACGCTTCGCATGCAAGATTAAAAGCTTAGTTTAGTTAGGCTTTGGTTTAAGTGAATGGGTTAAATTATAAAAAAATAAAATGATTGATTGATTAAGTGAATGAGTTATTTGTAAGATGCAGGAGGCTTAAATATTCGTTAAATTATGATATAGAGGCTAGAGTGGCTATTTTATAAAGTCTTAATTAATAATCTGTAGATTATATTCTATAAAATCATAATTTAGATTAACATTATGTGTTTATGAATACATAATTAGATAGCATATTACAATAATAATAAGAATTTATATATCTTTTAATTTCTGTTAAATATTTAAATTTATCTTTTAGCTTAATTACAGTCACGTCGTAACCAAATATACTCTAACTTCGATTTATTTAAATGAGGTTAATATTATATGCACACGCAAGATATTTTCTAAACTTATAAAGACATAGTCTGATAGCTGGTGCGCGTATTAATCAATATTCTCTCAGAACGGGGTCCTGTAGAGGCTTAGAGAGGCACAAACATGTCGGTCGGCGGCGCCCTTTGATGTTCCAGCACCGTCAAAGCTCGCAGCCGTTGTGGCTTTGACGAAATTGTCTACAGCATGTGCAGATTTTCCACTGTGTAAGTGTAGGCTCGAATGTTTTATTCATAACGTGGCGATGTACTGAATGCTGTATCTCCTGAGAGCAGTTCATTTGTGTAACTTTCGAATAACTTGGAATATTGATGGCTTTGTCTTTTTGTCGGTGCTCGGGGACGTGAATATGGATTCGCGCTTTTAGTGCGCTATTTTGGAGGCAGAGTTGTGTTGTTACAGCGGAACGATGGTGTGATGCCCGGGTGAGCGATTTCCTGCATCAGAGATTTGGTAAATTTATCAGTAGGAGGAGGCAAATAATATTATAAATTATCTAATGTATAAGTTAATTATTAAATCTCGTAGAGCACAAATCGTAGATGCTCTCTACGGTGTGTGCTCTACAAATATATCTCTAATCTGGATGCAAAACTATATACAAAATTTACAAAATTGATACTTATATTGATACATTTTTAAGTATAACAATTTAATGTCGTAGAGATTTGTGCTCTACAAATACATCTTTTATTTGGATGCAGAACTTTACACAAAATTTATACTTACTTATAATTATCATCATCATCATCACCACAGTAGGTAATATCTTATTTCCACTGCATACCTCGTGATTTATTTAAGTTGTAATCCACCACACTGGCCAAGTGCAGGTTAGTATATGATGCGCTTTTTTGTTCTAAGTTATAAAAATATGTATTTCCGAAATACATGCAAACATACATACAACAACATACATCCAAACACACTATCATTTATTATTAGTTATCAAGTAGAAGCATGTACCAGTCGACTACAAAGCTGCCATATTGCAATATCCCCTGAACACGTATTTAGGAGAGTGCTTGCGATGATTTGGGCATTTATTAAAAAGCACACAATGCAATCCACTACAGCGATCGGTCTCTTCTGTTTTATTTTTAATATTAAACCCCCAGGCGACCCAGCTTAGCACAGAGTAATGAAGGAATAGAAGGACAGTATAGCGTGCTTTTTGGTTTGTGAATAGCACAGACATACATGTCTGTGGTGAATAGTATAAAAAAGTTTATTAAAATTTAGTAGCACTATAGCTATATTTAAAAGTATATTTTGCTTCTATTACATATTTGACAAATAAGCAATATTTAACATGTAAAGCAACATATATGTCAAAATACCAAGTTATTTTTTAAAATTATACATTTTTAATTCAAAATCACATAGACTAAACTATCTATATTTTAATGTCAGTACTGTTGTTATTGTTACTAGATCAATAATTACAAGTTTAAATAATTTATTACTGCATTACATATTATCCCAGACAATACACTCAATAGAATAAATGTAAGAGTTAAAATTTTCATAATTTAACTCTTACATTTATTTTATTTTTCATAATTCCACAAAAACCAACATCCATTTAACCGAAATTATTCAACTTCAACATTCATTATCATAAGTAACATTAACGCAAAACATAATTATCAAACTTAATTAAACATTTAAAAATTACAGCCTCTGTATAAAGCTACTCTGCCTGTGACACCGCGATCCTGTAGAGCTCTAGGCGGCATTATTAAGATTCAGATGGATCCTCTTCATCATGCCGGGATGCTGAAACAATAATTATGAATTATGTAACGTGGACGCTAATTCATTTTACGTTATGGCAGTTTAAAACGTAATTGTTAGGTAATTGAAGTGGCTGATAAATTTTTAATGTGTATATTTTGAAGGGTTGTTTTCTGTACCAAACAGCAGAGTATTAAATTTCCTAGAATTACCAATTTCCTAGAATTTCTTGGTAGTTCTGTTTTTTGTTCTGGCGAGCAAATTTTGGGTTTCATTATTCTACTGTATATCGATGTGTAATGTGTATATGTCGAAGACAAATTGTATTATTTCGCCGCTTACAAAAGCTCGGCATTTTGTAATATGTCGAGAATTCGTAATCAGAAATTTTTCATTTGGATTAAGGGGTTGGGTTAGGTTAGGTTCGTGTTTTTAAAATTACACAGAAATAGGAGCCCAGGAGGAGAAAATATAGTAAGGGAAACACTTAATAGGTACATATAATAAATATGCTGAAAAGTCAGATTAATTTGGAGTTTTATTTGTTAGCACAGACAACTCGAGAAAATAGTAGAGAATTAAGTGGCAAAAAAGCTCTGTTTTACACTAGAATTTAACCAAATACATCTGTTATTCAATTCCAGTAGTAAGCACCCATCGATTGATAAAACAATAAAAAAATAATTAACCAACAGCGACCTAAATTCATTCTATAAAAACTGGTAATCGTCCGTTAATAGCGACTATTCGGCGTACTAGTTCTGTAAACAATTCTTATGGACAAACACATGACATATAAATGAGCTTATACAAGCTTTCCATGTGTCTCGATCCTTATCAGGCCTTGGACCGGAATGGTGGCATCGCGTGCAGCGCAGGGTGGTAGTGGAGTATGAGCGATGGCGATTTCAGTGCTTTTCTTTTCCATACTACTATTTATAAAAAAGAAATTGTATTGTAAGTATGTTTATAACGAATTTAATCAAAATGTAATGGACGGATTTAATTGAAACTTTACAGTTAAATAGGTCTTTCACTGTGCATGCTACTAACTAGGGAATTCCCTGCCAGATTCTATTTAAAATGCTCAATCCTTAAAAAGTTTCAAAACTATGGTTAAAGCTCATTTCCTTAGTCATAGCCAAGCATAATATTTACTTATATTATATACTTATTGTTAAATTATTAATTACTATGTATTATATGTCATATTATGTTATTTTGTATTTCTCTTTCCCTTTCACTATTTATTATCAATAACAATATAAATATGTATGTATATGTTTTCCCTACTATTATTATTTATTATTGCACTACCCATTTATTTTATTTTATACTTTTTCCTCTACTGTACCAAAGGTTGTCTGGAAGAAATCGCTCTAAAGCGATAAGACCGCCATTTGTACTTAGTTTAAGCTATATTTAAGTATCTGTATTTCTTTTTTATTCTCTTTAAGTGGAATAAAGAATTTATAAATAAATAAATAAATATAAATTGCGCGATCCAGATAGTTAAAGATAAGGTAAGAGGGTAATTGTTAGAAGATTATAATGATCTAAGTATACACATTCAGAATGATTTCTTGGTGGTCATGCAGAGCGGGTAAAGAAAAAGACAAACAAAAAATAGAGGAAAAGCGTCTCTATTTGAGCTTTTCTCGCTTGCTTCATTTTATATATTATATGTGGAATAAAAGTAGATAGTAACTACTATTCTAAAAAAGTTCTTGATTAGTTGTAGATCTGTACTATTAAATTAAACATTGAAATAAAGTAGACTTAAACTTTTTATAATCATGTTGTACTGACAACTGTTTCGTCGAAATCTCCAGTTACAGTAAAAAAGCTTTTCGATGATTAATTTTTATTTCCTACTTTAATTAAAAAACTAAATAATATTTTAATACAATTATTATTTGTACCACATCATAAACGGTATGTAATGGGCAGTGGAAGCTCTGGCAATTATAAACGTTGTGTAAAGTTTCATAAAAGTTTATATTTAAGCCGTATTTATGCATAGATAATAAGTTAGCTTGCGGTCGTTAAGCTCAAAGGGGTAACAGTCCAGTATATTTCAGTAAAACAGTGATTATTTGAGGTTTTGTCCCTAAATTAGTTACTTATTTTGACAGTTAATTTGTAACAAACTCACATTAAACATGGATTACACTCTTGGGTGATATTATATTATGATAGTTGATAGAATTATTATGCCTGCAATTTTTGACGTGACAACGTCTTATAATTCGATAAAGCCGGCTGCACGCACGAAAAAACATGACTCATGCGGCGTTACCTCGTTCTGAGGCGTTCCATGTAAGGCTTGAAGTGCAAGCGAGAGCGCGGAACGATCGACAAAGAAGCACAATCTGACGTTGTCACGTTCAACTATCGTCAGTAAACCGACTTTACAGACAACCAATTTTTTTTAAATTAACCTATACCATATCTGTAAATTTTTGAAAGAATCTTTGTTCAAAAACAAAAACTCTTTATATAATCTGCGCATTGTCTGACCGATTGGCTTGGTTGGTAGTGGCCCTGCCTTCCAAGCCAGAGGTCGTGGGTTCGATTCCCACCCGGGGCAAATATTTGTGTGATGAACATAGATGTTTGCTCTGTGTCTGGGTGTTGAATATCTATATATATGTATTTATTTAAAATTATATATATGTATGTTTATCAGCCATCTGGTTTCCATAACACAAGCGAAAGCTTAGTATGGGATCAGATCGTGTCGTGTGTGAAAAATTGTCATGAAAATATTTATTTATTTATTGTAGAATTTGAAATTTCACGGCTATAATATATTACTTGAGAGATTTGTACGAATATTCTAATTTCAGAATTAGTAACTGCAGTATTTACGGAATAGAAAATATCACGAAAATGCTGAAGTCCCCAGCAATAGCTAGTTTATATAAAAATCGCTTGAAAAGTCGACAGGTGCGCGGACAGGGCTAATAGTTGAAAATTCAAAGTTCTCCAACACGCTGCGTAAACACTACGCCATCTGGCGGGTTTGCGTGGAACTGAGCCGCTGTGTTGCGCGCCTTGGCGTTTTTGATCGTTGGGGAGTGCGCAAGATACGATATTTTTAAGGAAAATTTTTTTTGAAAGTTTCAGATATTGATGCGATATTTTTAAAATAAAATCCCAGTGAGACACGATGGTCTATTCGGTTTAAATACTGCTATCAATTATGATTTGAGTAAAAATAATATACATTACCCATATATTTTTTTAAATTTACAATAGAATTTATTTCGCATTATAACATGGAACATTTAAAAATCATTGGATCAAGGGGTGAATTAGGTTAAAAAGCATCAAAACGGCTAGTCGCGCTACACCATGCGTGTCATGTCGTTGTCTTACGAGGGAGAGCTTAATTGACAGCTTCAAGGAGCGCCTGGTGCAAAAATATGGCGAATTTTTATTGACGTCAAACCTCTTGTGCAGTATTGGTATCATTATTGTAGGGAAAACATTGAATACGTTTTAAATTGCGTCAAAGGGTAAGTTATGTTTAACCGTTTTCATTAAAAGTACCTATAAAAAGAAGTAAGAAAGCTGTAGCACTTTCTACAGCCTTGTTCCAAATTTATTTAGGAATCTGTCCCATGATTTTGACCAAGTAATTAACCTGCTAATTACCATGCTTTTTACCTTATTTTATTTTGTACCTAAAATTTAAATAGAAAAGATATAGAAAAAATACGTTACCTGATAGTTGATACCCCTTCACGTAAATTAGGATTTTAAAACCCATATGTGAAATGAAATGAAATGAAATGAAATAAATCTTGACATCCATCCAAATTTTTTAATATTATCTACTAGAATACATATTATAATAAAAATATCAAAAAATATAGAAATAAAATTATAGAAATTAAAATTATAAATTTATTATTCTACTACCAGTGCAGTGTCTAAAAATAATTAGCGGCAATGTAAATACCCCACAATCAGTTATCAAGTGGTCCCCGCGGTGCCCCGTGGCGTGATACGGCTCCTAAGGGATCCCAGTTTTATTACTTCGGGGACCAAGTACGCCCCAATTGAATGTTGTGTCAATTTTTAATGATACGTTTTAATTTGTTCGCTCATAGTTTGAAGGTAAACATGGAGCTTTTTAAAAGCACTCTTTGTACATATGTCACGATTTTGAAGGTATAAGATTGGAACTTTTGCAGTACTCTTAAGTAATGCACATCAGTAGAAGTGCAAAAGTATATATTATGTAATGCTTATTATGTTTTTAACGTTTTAACTGAGTTTTTAGTTTATTTACAAAGATTTTTAGAAAATCATAAATCGCCTTTGAATGGAAATGGTACCAATCGGACTTAGTCTAGCCTTCAAATAAAAAATAATCATGAACGTTCTGAGGTAGCAACCTCCCTACAAAAATACAGTCGAATAATTGAGAACTTCCTTTTTTAAAATCGTTGATGAAAATTCTATGACTGGAAAAGTTTCGCATAAACATATTCATCATTTCATCATCCAACACTAGATATAACGACGAATTCAAAAAGCACATTATGCTTTATTTTTTCCAATAAAATAAGTTGAATTTGACCTTTCACCCATATTTAACTAATGGCAGCGATTGTAGTAAAGATTGTTACGATATTTTTCTATATTTTTATGGTTATGACATGACATAATTGGACATGTGTTATGTCCCGTCGCCAGCGCCAGTCGTGCTGTTTTAGTAATGTAAATCATATTTTGTATTTTTTTTATCAACTTAATTAATAACTAAAGTTTAATTGATCCTATGTCCTATGGTATGATGTTAATACAGGAACTAATTATTTCGCATAATTTTCGCTAAATCCACGTAAACTGCCAAATAACCATCTGCAATAAAATAAAGGATTTATCGATACAAATGATTGCAAAATAGTATGTTATTGTGAATGCAAAGGGTGCCGACATATGGCCGATATTACTAGCAGCATTTATTAACTCTTGCTGTCACTCAATTTAGAGTATTAGCCGAGACAGGCCTGGCTGCAGGGCTAGCTTATATACAGGGTGTGCTTTAGCGAGATTATACACTATTCTTTTGGACAAATTATTTTCTTTGAACCAAATTAAGCAAACACAAACTTATAACATAGTTTTTATTTGTGTAAGTTGTGTCTATAATATTTATGAAAATACAAGTGAATGATTTTAAATGATTGGTTCTATTCTTATCATATTAAATTTAATTGATTTACCAGAAATTAATATTTTACTTAAAATAATACGCACATTAATGTATTTCTTTTTACAAAATTATAGAAATGCAATAAATAAATTATAGTTCGAATTATTTTCTTACTTTCCACCCAACAAAATATTTTAAACCAAATACTTAACAATAAATAGAGCACCCCGTATATCTAGGGGTCCAATAAAGCCATACCGCAGGCGTTTAGCTGACACGCATTGTTCGCAACTCCCGCGCACAAACGTTTAGCTACCCGTGAAATTCCGCGGTATACACTAGTCTCGCTTCACTTCATTATAATAGATATTTGATGTAATTATTTGGTTGTATGTTTGATTGATGAATACATTTTTCCCCCTACGTATTGAAATTTTCTTACAGGTAACTTATTACCTACATAATATGAAGAACGATTACAATTTTGTTTTATGAGAAGTAAAACTTATTTTTACTTATGACCTAGCGATTATAAAATAACTCTTAGGAAAATTAAAAAAATTAAAAATTCTTAAAAAAATCTTAGCTCTACTTGACGAGTAGGTAATTTATTATACATGAACTACAATTTAATAACCGACATAACATGGACACATACAAGCAAACATTATACTTATATACGTTATATACGAATAATATACTAACAAAAAATAAATTTTGATAAGACAATGTAAAAAACTACAAAAAATAGAGCAGCATTTTATATCAAACAAAAACCTAATGAAATCACAATAAGGCCACAACAAATGTTCACTACATAATTAAATAAGATCCGTATAGACTGCCCCAATAGAATAAAACAACTATAATTTATTCACCGTCAAACTAATCCGTTGCAAGTCGCGCGTGATCTGAACGCGATCAAATACGAACAATAAAAATCAGAGCCCGCCCTCGTAAGAGGGAACTAGAAAGGAGTGTGTTCATTGGAAAATCACGCGTCTCGTAGTGCGTTAATAAAGACGTAAAATATTTATTATAATGTGTACAAATGACCTAAAATCTGTAATAATTAAAAAAGTTTACAAAAAACATTTTAAAGTATTTGAAATAATCTATAACGATTATTATATAGTTTTCATGTTATATTTATAGTAAATTTGTTATGCACTGGACCAGATATAGATTTAGAACATCCTGTTTATCATTTAGAACTGCAATGTTATTGAAGTATTTGTCACAATCTATCTTTAAAGAACAAAATAAGTTTAAGTATTAGAAATCTGTAATAATCGACCATAACACGAAATTAAAACGAAAATTAATGAATTTAAAACCCTCACAAAAGTGCCAACCAAATGTATAGGGTCCCTTACGGAGGAAACCGACGGGGTGTCGACCGAAAACAACACGATTTGTATTTATATCTAAACCGTGCTTTGTCGTGCGATTAGCAGCGTATTGTGCGAATGTCGGCACAAGTGTATAGGGGGCTCTACAGCGTTTAGTGGATAAACGATATGACCGAATCAGTAATTGTCGCAATATTTTTAATAGTTAGACTGGGCTATACCTAAATATTGAAAAGATTTTTGTGTTTCTGCGATATAGCGTCATTAGAATATAAAAGTGTGTTTTTTTTTATCGGCAACTAATTGCAATATTCTATCTAACTAACTTAGAATTCTCCAAAGGTCCCACGCGAATAAAAATATTCAAGTTCGATGGATGATTTAATGCAATAAAGTCGATTGCACAGGAAACTATGTATCAAACTCATAAATATTTATAATTACATATCACAATTATTATTACATGCACAGCAAATAACATTGCCATTTGGTTGTTGTTATACAATAAAACAATAAAAGACCAATTTCTTATATTTTAAGCTTCAACGACTTTGTCTACGCAAGCTTTAAGCTCATACGCGGTGGCGTTTCGTATTAGGCTACTCATATCTAATTTATAAAATTCTCCTCCGTAACGGCATGACCGATTTTCATAAAATTTTGTGTGAATATCGGGTAGGCCTGAGAATCAAACATCAATTTTTCATACCCCTAAGTAATAAGAGAAAAGCAGAACAACGTTTACCGGGACAGCTAGTATTATGTAAAAAGTGTTGGTTTACCTGTCAGTATATTTCGCCTTTTATACGATAGAAGTTTTATTCAGATCTTGATAATGGTAGGTCACGCACAAGCGCGTCTGCTAATTAGAGATAATCCACCCTCGCTGGCCCGCGTGATTTCTATTGCGAAATTCTGTTGTGTCAACAAGGGTATTGCGTATTGCACATTTGTTTATGTGAGGGAACTGCTTGCAATATTTCCAAGGCACGAGGCAATTTTAAATCAACGTTTTTCCCGCCCTCTAACTAAAGGATTTTATTTTTATTTAGATCTATTCAATCTTTAGAAATAAAGTTACTTTTCCATTACAATGACACCAGATGTTCCACTATAGCATCGCATTGCAATATATAAACGACAAATCTTATATGAATTTACCTAACACATTACGAGCACTCCAGCAAGCGTCACCACAACACAAAAAAATAATATACGTCTAGACAGCCTGTCGACAACAACTTCGCATATACTCATTACCATACTATGTATTATATATTCTAATCTTACGATTACTTCTAATCTTACTAAAATTACAATCGTGAAAATTTTGTGGGGATGGCTAGATGGCTACTGAACGTATTTTGATAATACTTGGCAGTGATGTACCTTATGTATTACAACAAAGGCTACAGAAATACTTTGCGGGAGAAGCTGTGCGACACAACTAGTACACGTATATGACTATATGTATCACATATGACGGAATTTAGCGGCTAGAAAGCACAATATCAACATCGCGATCTGCATGTTTGCTGCGACTGAACCAATTATGCGTGCACGCGACATCACGGGCAAACAGCGACGCGGGTATCGGCTAAGTGATGAAATCTCAAATCGTTTTCATATGGTATATAGAGCTAGTAGTTATCTGGAAGAGAAGCACCTATTTAGGTAGCAAATCTAGGCACGAATGAAAAAGATAGAGCTAGTGAGTAGTAGTTAACTTGAAGAAGAGAAACAGCGAAGTATTCAGGTAGCATATCTAAGTACGAATTTATAAGATTGAACGGTAGCAGGATATAATATACGAAACATATTCACTCCTTAGAGGAAACGGAAAATAAACAGATTGCTCGCGACAACATGGCATGAAATCTATTCATGAAATACTCAAGTTTAAAAACAGCAATAACTTTTATTTATCGAGTTAGTCTCACAATTTAAATCATAAACAAAATAGAGGTTGATTATGTGCGGTATACCATTTTTCCATCTACAAATCCATCTATCTAAAGGTAACCAGCATTTTTCTTTACATTTATGCATGGAACGCGTGTCTATTTTGACCTAAGCCTTACCCAGGCTAATTAGCAATGCAATCTTTCGAAGTCATATTTGTCCTAAGTCCCAGTTAGCGAACTAAAACATGGTGTGTGCATGTAACTGTTCACACTGTCTCGCAAACAAAGTCGGCTCGCGCTGCATGTCGCGAATAAACTATAATCTTGTACCGTTGTACCCTGATTCGTATACATGTATAATTGGATATAATGAGAGCAGTAATTTGACTGTAGAAATCTAAAATAAACAGAGGGAGCTATGATTGACTGCAAGAAGTAAAAACATATAAGACACTTAAGACCTGTAGCCATTGCTAATAGTAGATAATCTATATAATAAAAATGAATCGCCAAATGTGTTGCTAAGCATAAAACTCGAGAACGGCTCGACAAATTCAGCTATTTTTCAGCGTTTTTGCACGTTTTAGCACAAGGATCTTATGAAGGAAAACATGAAAAAAGGGCAATAGGGCAGAAAACATCTTCTGGGGCAGCTAGTATAATATATATGACATACGTGTAAAGCTTTTGGTAATGTTGGTACTCACTACTCAGTATGGAGAGCAGTTTCATAAAGGTGCCCAAAATACCTTTTTCTTAAAACGTTTGGCCTGGAGGCATAATGTTAGTCAGTTGTGAAAAGGCTATGTTTCAACTATGAAATACGAGGTCCAGCCATTCCACACTCATCATGGTATGTATTTTTTCATTCGGTCGTCAAACTTATAAAATTGTTTATCAAATAAATTATTCATTTTTTGTCTATCGATCTATTGCCCTCGAAACCAGCTTGCCAAGTGTCGTGAACTCTATTTTAAAAGGCACCTTCTGGTAATGGAAAATTGTATAGTTTCTTCACCTTCTGTTTTATGCTTCAATCTTTACAATTGGTACATTCCTATCAATTTTAACAAAGCCGCACGTTTAATTCCAGAAGCATTTTATAAAACTATTCCAATTAACCTCCAAGATGAGTCCATTGTGACTCCGCCCGGTATTTAGAGCAAGCCACACCTGCACAAACACACTATGAATAATTAAAAATTTCACTCTAGTGATATCAGTTTTCTATTCATACATCTATAATATACAATTGTATGTGTGCTTACCAACATGATGAATGTTTGCTAGTCTTCGAGGCTTCGAAATATTTTTCTGTCATTTTAAACCATTTCTATCTTATTAAAATAAGTTAACATCAAGAATTACGGTATATTTAATGTAAAATACCAATAATTATTTAAAAATAAAAATAAAAAAATAAATGTATAGAAAAGCAAGACGAAATCCATGCAAGTTGATTTCAATTATCATTCACTATCCCCAAAGCTTGAATAAGAACTATTTACACACCAAATACCCACATCAAATCAAAAAACGCATCCAAGGGAGGCTCATCTCTAAGGAATACCGTGTTTACACCGCATCTCATTATACCACCCTCGCGATACAAACTTTTTGGACCATAAAGAATAAATAAAACTCCCCCAAACTATTTCTTTGAGATGCCTCTATATACAGTACCTATCGTCAAATTGTATATTGTCTACTGTCTATTAATAAAGTAAATCAATGCCCAAAACATACGTAGTTTTATTAATATCTTCTGTAAGGCAATTTAGCTTGAGACTTATTAGATGTCTTAACGGTAATACAAAAATTGTAATTTAATTTTCGTTTTTAACGAAAAAAAATATGACGTCTACATTGATACATATATAGATGACCTTAAAAGTATACAAATACACACACCGAAATAAAAGCGAAGGCTTCAACGGATAGTACACAGATTGATATTTGTTCGAAATAGGTAGCACATAAATATTTTATACGTGAACTACGCAAGATTCAAGAAGGCTGTACCTTGAGTGATGAAATGTATATTATTACTTACAAAAACGTAATGAACTAGCTCTATAACGATTTGTTATTTTTCCTCTGTAGCCCAATTTAATATTACTTCTTCCGTACAAATATTTACACTGATAACAAAATTAGGAAGATAACGTTTATAATTATTATTGTACACGTTCTTAGTATGTACAAACCATCTACAAGCGACCTTTGTCTAAAACTGTACAGTAAAGTATTTGTTTAGAAAATAATTTATACCCAATACGTGTTAATTTGTCACTAATAAATTTATAAGGCCATAATCACGACCTTCGACCGTTATCACCATAAATCTCTCACAATCCCATGCGACGAATCTGTTCAAATCAACGGACGCACATAAACGTCCCTTAATAAAGATTTGCTTTGGGGGAATTGCAACTATAACATTTAATTCCAATAGGACGTATGTGACCCGTAGAATGTTCCAGATTTGACCTTTTAAAGTACACACGGTCGCAGTTTTAACACTATAATGGGTAAGTTTTATTTGTGAAAGCATGTGTTGTGTTCAGGGCTTAATGGAACTAATGCTAGACTTAAAATTTAATGGTTGGGTTGATTTTGTGTACAATTTACACGTGAACACTTTGTTACGTTTGTTCGAGAATTTTGAGGGAATGGTGTTAAATTGGTGTATTTATTACTTTTATTTATTGTCTATTGATATATTAGAGAGGGTCTACATAGATTGGGCATACCTAAAGTACTGCTAGAATATGTAATGTTTAAATTTTTATTGTTATAGAGAGACGAACTAGTAACAAATTAGAGGCTGAACCCATTAACTTAATGTTCACTGTACACACAAAATAATCATCAAAAAACATTGTTTACCGTGGAAGATGCGTGTAAGTTTAGCTTATGCCTATGTACGGTGTACCTATTGAGATTTTTTAAATATTTTTAAATATTTTTTAAGTATGAAACAGTACTGAGAATATGTACAATGTAGTTAAATTTCATGCATGTTATATCCATGATTTAACAGATAAAGATACAATTTTACAACATGCATAAATTTGTAATAACTCCTTGATGATCCACTTAATGACTTGGCTGAAATTACAAAGGTCCATCACCTAAATAACATTCATATCAGGGTAGCACAGTTAAAACGGGTTAATTTATGTGATAAAACAGTCCTGATAAACGCTATCTCGACCCAGCGAAACCAAAGTACCGGCTCTTTCATAATTGCGAGATGCTGAACAAATACTTGGAGTTTAATGAATTTTTCCTCTCATTATCCTTTTGTTTTTCATACAACGGAGATATTAATAAATAGTAAGAGGACATTTAATTAAATAATGATGTTTACATTTTTTCGAGAGTCTTCTCCGCTTTACTTAGAATTCATTTATGTTCTACGAATTCATAATACAGCTACAGACATTTTTAATTTCAGAAATATGAGATAATTAAAATATTTTACACTAGCGGTCCGCCCCGGCTTCGCCCGTGGTACATATTTCGCAATAAAAAGTAGCCTCCTTTCTCGGGTATCAAAATATCTCCATACCAAATTTCATGCAAATTGGTTCAGTAGTTTAGGCGTGATTGAGTAACAGACAGACAGACAGAGTTACTTTCGCATTTATAATATTAGTATGGATTTAGAATATCTTTTTATTTTCCAATTTTCCTCATTTGCTTTTATTATAAATTATGAAAAAATTAGGACATAATTACCTACTGAACTAATATTTAAGTAACTTAGTACACTCATTGATAACTGGAATACTCCATATTTCTGACTCCTTTTTCTTCCACTATCAATTATCATAGTACGTAACTATCAGTACATAATAAAATATAGTTCCTAAATATTCGAATAATATATATCTCTGCTATATAACCCGACGCGTGTTTTGTAGCGATAGCGGGCCCGTGCCTACTGTTGCCGCAGTGGGATTAAGGCCCCACCCAGAGAACCCTAAACTTGCCAAGACACCGCCTTCAAAATACTTAAGATTTCACCATACTTACATACAGCCAAAATGACTTAATTGGTTTACAGAACTTAGACATTGATTAGTAGGTATTATAGGTAGCAATTTATAAGCAAAGTTCAGTCATTAGAAGTTTGCTAAATCTTTATGAATTATTGTTATCTGCTAGAGAAATGGGATAGGATAATGGAGAAATACTGGTTTTCCTATAATGTTAATAATAAGTCGAAATAATTAAATTATTTCATTGTATTTATACAATTATGTAAATATTAATTATTCTAATTAAAGTTACACAACGGAATTTTCATCAATGCTTAGGTATACATATTTTTTTGGACGCCCATCATGGAATTACTTTTTCTGTAGTTACCTACACTGTTTATGTACATGCTTAAACTTGGCTACCACACTCACACAATTTTTATACAATTCTCACCTACTTGAAACCGTCCATAGCACGACGTATCAACTGACATTAAGTGTTATCCAGCACCATGGACAATGCAACATTCTAGCATATTCCATTATTCCTATAATATGCTGTCGTGTTGCGAACGCACGAGGCGGTGTTTGCGCCACGAGGCCGCCACGTGCTATCTCCAAAACCACACCTACCATCACTAATTTGAACGGGAATTGTGAATCATAATGAGGGTAGTTGGTGATCAATGCTCTTTTATTGAACCTTTTTTATAGGCGGTATTGTTTTGTGGAGAACTTATTATAAACAATTAAGCTATGTTTATACCTACTAATAATGACTAGAGTCTAGAGATCAGAGTTGAAATATTTTTTTGTAATAATTAATGGTTAATTTTTTGTATTACAATTCTGTCTATGAAGAAGTTTATCAAAATAAAATTTCTCTTAGGACTCGAAAGTAGGAGATTTTGTAGGATTTTGTTCCTTTTTTCCACATTTATGAACGAATATTCTCAAAAATTTAAAAACAATAAATTTGTGTCTTTTAATCTATGTTCAAGACCACAGAAGATTTTAAAACAGAAAGATTGCAGACCCACCCTCTATACTCTATGGAAGTACAATAGTATAGGGTCACTGATTGATCCGGGCCACAACAATGCGTGTTTACTTTCAATTACACACCGCCCGACTTCAATACGTTCAGTTGTAGACGGTCAAGCGTGAGTCACGTTACCAAGCTTTAAATACCTATACCCTTTGTATATGGGAAAGAGGGGAGGATGAGAGAAATTGGAAAAGGTTTTGTGGATTTCTATATTATGTCACAGTTAAGTTTTTAGCGATTTAATTTGATTTTGAAGTAGGTATGCATGTTGGTTCGGGATTTCCGCTTTATATAAAAAATCGGTACCTATTCATTGTTTTTCTTTAATAATAGATACAAGAAATATGTTAAAAAAAGAAACAGTGACACAGTAGTCAGCTAAGCTTTTCATATTTTCGTTTTAACGTAGTTATGTTCTGTACCTACCTAAATTGTAAGCTGTCTACAAATGATTTTTCTTTCATAACTTGGGAAACATACTTTTCACCTTAAATTATTGATTTAAACAACTAAAGTGTAATAAATACATGAAACTCAATCTGCCATTAAACAAGAAATGAAATAATTGCTATAACAGGTTCAAGTCCGAGTTATAACCCCATCATATCACGAACGAAGCTTATTTAAAACATAAATATTTGCAGCCGATGAAACTTTTCCAACGTCTCCGGGCCTTTATTAATATTTTATTATTTTGTCTTGTACCTCCGTTCCAGAAATTTCCAACTTCCCTTGTTACGAACTCCCTCCTAAAGCGATTATATTTTAAATTATTTTAATTAAAACACTGTACAAACTAAGCCGAGCTTTGAGTTGTTTCGTAGACTTGATTTTATGTTATTATTAATATACCTAATGTTATATAATATGAGTGCCAATTAATATTGAAAAAACTAATTTTAAAGAATAGTGCCTAAAACTACGATGGTGTCTAATAATATTTATATTTTAACCCCCGACGCAAAAAGAGGGGTGTTATAGCTATATCATTTTGATATAGTTACCTACACTTATAAATGGTTAGGTATTTAAATACAGGAAACACTATTTTATTAAAAATGCTCTTTATCCTTTTATATAAAATACATTAGTAACGGTAGCTATTTAAATAATAATTATAAATTTAACCTATTACAAGTTTTGTTAGCGAACTACTAGCAGATTCTGAACGCAAAGTCAAACTTTTTGTGAATTTATCCAAGTTTTTGACTGAACAAACATTTTGCAAAGTTGTTAATTTTCTGTTATTAATTTAAACTATTGCCTTTAACCTAAAATGATTTTAGGATTACTCTGATCCGAATTATAATTATAATTATTTTTAATTAAAAGCTATTAGGTCCTGGTTGATCCGAAATCCGAAATAAAAAATATAGCCTAAGTTACTCTTATCACTTTAGTTTTTAATTCAATGAATATTACAAAAACATTGTACCGCATCTTATCGCTGAACCGATTTGTTTAAAACAAAATTACATTCAACGGGATCAAAATCATGGTCGATTCTTATTATGAAGCAAAATTATTATCATTTTTGAAGTAATACCCACCAAAAATAATTAAGCAGTCTCTTTTCACCACAGTTACATTCGTTATTTTATAAAAATATGATTGCACAAAGATTAACGTCACTATATAATCCCTTTGGAGAGCCAAAAATCCGTGGTGCTTAATATTGTATCGCGCTGATTGCTACTGACGCAAACTTTCCTATACTTCACATAATAGTACTTAACACGTAACAATAAAGACCAAATTATTATGTTAATAACCCCAAAATATGAGCTGTCAGTTTACGCGCCATTTTTAAGGGCCCTCGATGTTGCCAACATGTGACATTGCCAGACATTGAGTGGATTTCGGATATTCTATTGTACGCTTTTTTTATATAAATCTATGCTTTACTATATCAAAATTATATTTTATATGAGCATAAATTTAATAATAATATATAAATTAATTTAACAACAAAGCTATAGAAAACAATTTGCAGTAACGCGAAAAGAATCTGATAACGCGCTTTAATCCTCATATATCATAGTGAATTTATGGGCCCGCTAAGCACATCGCGTAAATTACGTGTAACAACACATTGTACGCTTTAAAAACAGCCTTATATTTATAGCCAGCTATACAGCTAACATTTATCTACTTTATTTTCATCCAATTTTATGACACTCGTCACTTATCCAATGTGAGTAAAGTATTAATTAAAAAAAAATATAATTTATACAAAAGAGGTTAGTATGAGGAGGTTCTTTTGTGCTAGAAACACGTGTCGGGGTTGTTATATCACTAAAACTTTTTTTTTTCTTTTTCTTACCGGCCAGACATATTACTATTCATTCTTCATTCACATTTCTTTGTGATAAAGGACGATACCGGGCACTATGAATCTCACACAATAAAAGACATTATGTCGAAAGCAAAAGGAGACGACAAGAAAAATGTTATTCGTGTATTCAATGCGTATTTCGGATGTAAAACAAACTGACATCGAATGTAAATACTATTGTTGCGTCTTGTCAAACGTAAAATAACAGTTTAGAATAGATTTTAAAATGGTTTGTCAAATAAAGTATTGGTTTAATCTATATCGAAAGTTCTTAGATGAATAATTATAATTATCAGATTTTGTCTTAAGATTTTGTAGCCGAATAAATTGGCACTGCGAAAATAAATTATAGATATCAAATTCAATTTTTATTTTTTAATAAAACTCTTAAATTCTTTACTATTTTTTGTCTATTTGCTTCGTCGTTGAAGAAATGGATCAAAATATAGGTAGGCATAAGCATAATAAACCCCTAGTGTTATAGATAGGTACATAGGTACATATTCAAAAAATATTAATGTTTACTATATCAAGCGCCACTAATGTGTCATATCCTTCTGTAGTGACTGCACCAAAATTATATATTCAGTTTATTTTTCATGCCATTGTATGTACAATGTACATGCAACGAACGCTGTGTCCATTTCTTCACGGTAGCATAAACATGTCACGGTCTTTTTCAAAAACAATTTTTATCATCGTTCACATTTGTCTTCTGTACAATTCTGTATCCTACTCGATTGTGATAAGGTTAGTTTTTGAGATAGGTGGAGGTTTCAAGTGAATTTTACAAGTGTGGTTTTTGAAACGGATCTAAAGTTTTGGTTACGCAATACTTGCCCTGCGCGTGAGGAAACTGCGACTTGTTTTATGAATGTTTATGCTAATATTGGGCTTAACGCTTGAAATCATAATGAGACTCTTCTTTCTGAGCAAATAGATTACTTAAAACGAATACGTTGGTGGTCCTTTACATGACGATATTAAAAGTAGAGTCTTAATATAACTAGCCGTACTGTATAAAATGTAGCCATTTACGTTCAAGGAATAAAAACTTAACTCTTCGGTTAATATTCCCTATAGGTAATATTTAGTATTTTGTTAGTTATGATTATGAATAAAAAGGAAAAGTGCTTGTGGAGATATGGTAAGGTCGAACCCAAATTTCTAACCCAAAATAAAACTCTGGTAGAGTCAACATTCAATAAAATTAAACTTCTTCATTTTTTAAATCTGTTAATTAAGTACATGAAAGGTGCAGCAATATTAATATCTTCCAAAAATAATGGACAATGCTGAGCTTCAATTTAAAGCTGATATGAGATTTTCTTTCATGGATTTAATCTGTAATTGCAATATATTTACTGAATATTAAACCACGTAGAAGTAAAATACATTTATTGTTTAATGATTCCATCAATTTCTTATTTATTCACCGTAATAAAGATGTTACATTTAAAGTTTATTTATATTTACAAAAACTGTTTACGCAACAGAAAGTAATGTTGTCAGCGTATTCACAGCACAAGGAGAGTTATTTAAACTATATATTGTATAGCATTAATATGCGTAACGCAAACACAAGTGCAATACAAGTTGCATTCCCAAAACTGTAACAAAGTACCTGTTAAAGAAAAATACTTCCTGTACCGACAAAGTGAATTACACATTCGCCACGCCCAAATCAAAATATATTATCGCAATAATGAATCCGGTATCGGCAACATCGGATGTGATTAAAAAAAATTGCATCGGCTTTCGCACAATCAATCAAGCGCTAAGCCAATAAACCTCAACGATGCGCTTTTGAATTTGATTTTTGTAACTATTGTCGGTTATGGCCAGCGGCGGCGCGCGAATCTGCCTTGTCAAATTGCACAATGAAAGGGCAGCCGGAAGCGAACGTCGGTGTCTCCTATTCAATAGACTTGATGCGTTCAGGAACTATAGAGGTCGCCGTGGAATCGCTGTGTACCGTCAGCATCCAACTGAGCAAAAGTTTGTATTGTCTTGTGTGTTTTTGGTGTACCTACGTTTTGTGTGAATGTAGATAAGTGTGGTAAGTAACAAAAAATTGATGTAAATTAAATGTTTGTGAAACGTTGTCTAATATTATATTCAGAATACTCACGCTGAGACTTATAATATAGTCTCAATATTTATTTTAAGTACATACTTTGTAGCAATCTACTAGATTCTATAATTTGTCTTACGACAATGGTATCGAAAATGATCAATACTTATTTTAAAAAATTAAAAATAATATTATAAATATTGCTTTATTATTTCACATCATCTTGTTCTGCCAACCTTACTTCCACAGAATAAACCGCCCGAAAATATTATACAACAATACAACGCCCCCCATTCAACAGCCGAGCTAGCATTGTGAAAAAACGTCTAAGGGTTGCCAGCTATAAAATTAAACATACCATAAAGGTAGTAATAATGAAATATGTATTACACAAGTATAATGTTGTTAGCCCCCGTTTAAAGATGAATAGGCTTTTTGATAGACCATTTGACTTGTATCTTTTGTAGAGAATTGTCCGTGAAATCGTTCGAGATTTGATTGATTTATGGGATTCTATAGGAAACTGTGCTAAACGATTGATAGTTTTACTAATTACAGGGGAGGGGTGGGAAATGTTACCACTAAAGGTGAAGAATTGGATGTATATTTAGGTACATTTATTAAAAGGTGTATTGATCACATTCAAGTATTAAATAATAAATTTCAATTCATTTTTTCATTTGTACTTGTCATTAAGTACTCTAGTAAAATATCACTTCTAAACCTACTTTGGGACCTACCTACTACCTACTGCAATGTAGGTTGTAGTAATTATCTCTGAGCATTATTCATACATATAATATTTTTTCTGTATTTCCATATTATTTTAGTGGAATTCGAAATAACTTTTTTACATTTAAGAAAACCCCGCTTTCTTTACCAAATACCAATTGATTGTATAATCTTAAAAGTGAAATTTTGTACCGTTTCTTCGATGAAATTATGAGAGCCTGGGAGAGGCAATGCTGTGTTCGTCAAGGCAGAGCCGGTTTTCTAATTAGTGTTAATCAAATAGTCTCGTCTTTGACTTAAAACCAGTCGTTATGTAGTCACGTTACTGTGAGTTAAGCGAAATCATTGGTTTTTTGCATGATTTAAAGTAAAATGTGATCATAAAATATAGCATTTTCACAAGTTCACAATACCTATACAGTATTATCTCATCAACCTAGAAACATCGTTTATTTTAAATGAATTATTATTAACAAAATCTGAAAACATTTTTCCTTATAAAATATCACAAAATTTTAACGGATGTTAATAAGTCGTTATATATGCTTTTCAGATACATATCTAGTACTCTAAGATTTTACTGAAAGAAAACAATATATCATCACACGAGCATTTCACGTATTTCCTTAATGATTCATTATAGTACAGTTAAAAATAATTACCTAGGTACTTATCGCAAACGTATCACGTCGCGTGACATTAATTTATGAGTGACAGAAGTGACGTTTGGGAGAAACGATCTGCGGAGTAATGTCGAGATACCGTCTGTTATCTTCAGATAAGTCCTTGATGACTTTGTGGAATATTCCGTGTAATTACTTTTATTCATATAGAATTGGGGTTAAGTCTTGCGATTGTTGAAACAACACACGTGTGAGTGTTGCTAGGCTTATATTACTTACAATAAATTCTGTAAGTTTCATATACATTTTTTATCTGTTTCATATACATTTTTTATCTGTTTCCTTTGAAGTGTTAAAATCTTTTGCATAGTGACCAGCTCTGATCATTCAAATTATTTAAAACTTAACAAACCTTTTAGAAGTTATAACTTTATTCTTACAGTTGTTTTAATATCTATACCTAATTCAATAAAAGAGCTTTAAAGCCAAGCTTATAAGTTTAGCCTACAATCTATACTAATATTATAAAGCTGAAGAGTTTGTTTGTTTGAACGCGCTAATCTCAGGAACTACTGGTCCGATTTGAAAAATTCTTTCGGTGTTAGATTTCCCATTTATCGAGGAAAGTTATAGGCTATCATCTATAATATCATCACGCTAAGACCAACAAGAGCGGAGCAATGCGGGTGAAACCGCGGGGCATAGCTTGTTATTTATAAAATTAGTATAGAAGCATACTAAAATGTATATTTACTACTTACATTACAACAGGGAACATGATGACAGTGTTGAAAGATAACATAACATTTTGCAAGCAAACTTCAGGTAACGTGAAGTAAACCAATATTGTTCTAAAATTATCTCTAACATACACATGTACAAATAAATTGTCACCAGTATAAGGAAATACTGGTTGGTTTGTCAAGTGTCTATTTATATGAAGACAGTAATTTCGTACTTAAATTGAGATGTGTATAATTCTGATGAGATTTCATCACTGAAACTGTGTGAAATCGAAAATGTTGCATTAGTCAGTCTAATGAAGTACAATCAAATCTTATCGAATAGGTAAATTTCTTTAAATTTCCCAACTAAGGAAAAAGTCTCAGTTCGCTTTTGAATCCTATCGCTAACTTTAACGAATAGGTATCTACCGGAATCGGCCTATGAATGACCAATACGTCTAAAGAACAACGCATCATACCTTAGTAAAGTTTTTTTTTATGTTAGGTCTCTTTGTGTGATTTATTCAAAATATTTTACCGTTTCTTTTAATTGAAATTTAAGAATGTTACAGATTTTTTTTAATTGAAACTTCTTTAGGCGCGTTGGGAGTAAAATTTCAACGTTGCATCATAGCTTTACCGTCACGTCATGGAGTAAGGCGATGATTTTGTTATCTTTGAACCTTGCCAAAAAGTTTCACTTCTGACACGTGTGCTCGGCACTATAATTACGTCAGTTTAGACAATAATATACCTAACATTAATCATGATAGTGTAATATACGTTTTTCACTGCAATCAAGAGATCGCACGGATCAAATATTAAATATTTGCCTAGTCAAACACGAGTTGTATTTGCGAGTACAACAATAGCTAAGACTCGACAAATTCATTTGTAACGATTCAATTCGATGTCAACACCAACAAAAACATTCATGTAGCTAATAATTTTAATTGCTGACTATGGAATTACTTTGTAGATAAATTGCGTTATGATTTAACATTGCTGAATGTAAATACTAAATTGTGAGGCTGGTAAATATACTTATGTTTGGAATTTTCGGGTGCAATTAAATTTGATTTAACTGTTTATGGTATATATTCGAGAGAATTTTAAAATATTGATTTGATCGTATCGTGACAATAAACGGAAGCTACAGCCTACAATACCTACATATTATATTTTCATAAACTTTATCTTACGACTAGCTGGCCCCCCGTGCTTCACCCCCGTGGCTCCACCCCTGTTGGTCGTAGCGTGATGATATATAGCCTATAACCTTCCTCGATAAATGGGCTATCTAACACCGAAAGAATTTTTCAAATCGGACCAGTAGTTCCCGAGATTAGCGCGTTCAAAAAAACAAACAAACAAACTCTTCAGCTTTATAATATTAGTAACTTCTTACAAAAGACCAACAGTGCTACCACAGTATTACATAGGAAATAATATTGTAATACTGTGGTGCTACATTATTATTTATTTATTACTAGTTAGGCTTACATTATGAATTTGGATTATGATTTACAATTAAAATAAACTGACATCCTTTTTTTAATAGTAGAAAATAGGGCACAACTAAAGTATAATTCCTAAAGCACGATAAGGCATAGCTTCGTCAGCCTTTACCACGACATGCTTCCTACATTAGCACCTCGCTTGTACTCGACTACACTTTCTAAGAAATATTATATCGATTTGTAGAATATTTATTAAAAGTTCAAAAATAACATAATTGTTTAAATTTTGAATGAATGAATGAAAGCCTTATTTTACACACCAAAATAAAGAAATAACATCAAATAAAATATTCATAAATTGCACAATATAGGTACTTCAGTAATAATTTTTCCAAATACATAAGAGAGTAGGTATGTATGATCGTCTTGTTTAAACATAAGAAAATTTTATATCGTAGCTTCACACCAATGTTACGTAATAATAAGTGAGTCGAAATAAAATAATGCAGAATACAGTGTGTCCAATAAAAATAATCCGAATAAATCAGGACTTTTCAGCTCTCAATACCGAAAGAGTATAAACTACAAAAGTTCTTTCAAATAATACAAGCCCATCAACCAATTCTAACCTCAACCTTAAAAACATCTCATTACTAAGAGCGTATACGCACTATGCGGGTAGCCGCATTGCGGGTAGCCGTCCGGCTGACCGCAAGCACAATTATGTACGTAATATTGATTTCTATGCGCACTGTGCGGTCTGCGGTAGCCGCATCGCAGTGCGCATAGAAATGAATATTACGTACATAATTGTGCTTGCGGTCAGCCGGACGGCTACCCGCAATGCGGCTACCCGCATAGTGCGTATACGCTCTAAAAGGTTTATTTCCACATTTAATTTAAAATTTTCCACGTGACCATGAGTCGTGCTCGTGCAAGGGGTTTCTAACATTTTCAGCAAACATGATTATTGAAGTCGCACGTACTGTTTGATGTCGCTTATTCGACAAGTTGAGATTGACATATTATGTGGTTATTTCTGAATAATTATTATCCTATGAAAATTTAGGTGAAAGTTTGAGTTATTGTTATGTCGAGCGTAGGTACATAATAATTTTTATAATTTACACACAGAAAGCTCATAAACAAACAAATTATGCTGTTTGTTCGAGTATTAATAAAAATTAAACAAATGAAATTGTCTGTGCTTTATTTTTCTGCAACTTATTTAATTTGAAGGAACAGAATACTGTCTACTCAGCATACAGGCTAGGCGAAGAACCCATCTAGAAATATTTGTTTACCAGAAACCTACAATTCAAATTATATAAAAAAAGGTTTTATCGCATTGAAACGACAAAAAGAACGACATTCAGGCGGTCAATTACAGGTACGTGTAAACCAAACATCAGTTAGCTTCGGTGTGCTACATGAATCTTGCGGACATGAATTGAAAACTCAAACAGTGCTCTTGCGCTTTTGGCGATCGTGCCCCATTTGAATGGGATAGTTACTGGATTGGAACCACGGTTTAGGTGGCATGATAAAGTTGTGTTATGAAATCCCCTATGTATGATACGATTTCCCCTCTGTCGTACATTGAAAAAAATAGAGCTTTCTGGGACGAGAATATATTTATTAAAACATGCTTGTACTAGCTTAAATAATAATTTAGAAAACCTTTATAATCAATCACTGAACATAAATGATTTCAGTTCGTTTCATTAAAATAATACCTCGTTAGGCTTCTCTTATTATATGTGTTATATGTTCATAATATAAATTTGTAACCTTTATCAATTAGATATAAATTCCGTATTTACACAGCTGAATGTACGTCACGAAATTAAACCATAAATCAGCTGTATATTCATTTAAATTCTTTTTTTTATTTCAAATAGTAACGTATCTAATTTATTAATTTTATTTTAGCAAAAACCTTGCTTCATACCAATTAATTTCTCTACTCTTAGTTTTATGACGTACAAAGCTATATTACAATATTACACGGGCTTATTTTAACTAGATTTCCAACAAGCTATTTACCGTTAATTTATTGTGATTATATCCAGTTATACCGTACATAATTATTTTCCGGCAATATTATTCTCCACTGATCATTATTATTTCTGCCCACCCCCTGCAGACTATACGAAATTGTCCATCCAGCTAATACCAACAGAAGCAACAGCATCACTTATAAATCATGATTAGAAGCCAGTGCTGCCTTACACACAAACGCAGCACAGAACATAAAAGGATACCCGAGGGCAACATTATATCGGAACTGATAATTTGTGCAGTCCGGAGTCCCACTCGATTTATTAACACCGCTGAGGTGCGCACGAAAATTACTGTGAAACCAAATTCAGCCCACATTTTATTTCCTTGTGACGTGTCTGGTGTTAACGATCGTTCACACTAGTGACTTGTTTAGTTGACTATGTAATAAACAACTAAGGATTAGTAACATAAATTACATTGAATATTTCAATTTAAAATAGTAGAATTTCTTATTTAATCTTGGTGTAAGAATGTACTTAAAAAAAATATTTACTCTACGGAGAGCAAAATAGAACAATTCATAGGATATTTTGTAACGAATTAATAACATCATAATTCATAACAATCAATGTGTATTACGCAATTCACATCACAATAACACTAATATTTGTTTTGCAATGACACTTAATTTCTATTTGGACTTCAATTAGCATGACAAGCTTTTGTTAATTTTAAAATTGATTATTAATATTGCTTAAATATATTCATTTTTATCTTTCCTCTTTTATTCAAACGGAAAAATTGTCAACCAAAACATAAATTCCATTTAGTTGTTTCTGAATTTTGTTATATGCAATATTTGCTATGAAAAATAGTAGCTTAAAAAGCTCTACAAAGCTATATAGAGCTTTTTAAGCTACTATTTTATGAATTTCAAACGAGATGATGTTAAGAATTGTAATAAATATTGCTCTTTTAATAAATGCACTTAGATTCGGTTCTGAATACAACATTCGGTTACTGCTTAGCGATGTTTACGGGATGACAAGGTTCTAGTTATATTTTATTAATCTATAAAAAAAAAGACGGGTTGCACTCCGGGAGTGCCGGCAGAAGTGAAAACGCGCGTGGTAGAGAGGGGATAGCTGTCTACTCTCCATACGTCTTACGCTTTTTCGATCAGGTCACGTGTCCTGACGCGAATTTAAGATTTTATACCCATTACAGAAAAAGTGCTCAACGCCGCTAAAGAAGTTTTCACATCAAAAATATAGTTGGTATCGTCAATTGTTTCATTGAAAGATCAATTTTTGATAAATATATTTGTCTCGATGTTCCTATTTTGTATCGAATTCACAGTCATAATATGATAGCCAATACACAAATATGTATGTCCAACTATTACTTCTTACTATACTACTATAAGAAAACGCTAGATAGGCTAAATGTTGTACACAATGAAAGCTGACAATGTCTAGCGTACACTAACAGGCTTTGCATGGGCTTGAGTGACCTAAATACTGAAAGATATCTCGTCACGCGAACCTTCAAATGCAAGCTGAAAATTCAGATTTGGTTATTAATTGTAATATTTAAGAAGTTTAGTTGTTAATTTCATAACAGGTATTAGTAGGAACAGCTGTTTCACTAACTTTTTTGAAGAAGATACAATAAGAAAAGTTTATTTTTTTATAGTCATCCGAGACAATGAATGCTCCCTAAGAATGAAAAGAAGTGCTTTACAATTAGGTCATCCAGGAATATAGGTTTTCATCGTTTGTACATAATCAAAAGCTTGCAAGTGAGAATTGCTAAAAACGCTTGGCAGTTAGCACAACTAATGCCAATTTTATCATCTATAAAACTAAAGGACAATCACAATCCTTACAGGGAACAAACACACCAATTGAAACGCTCGTAAAACTTGAAATTATCAGTTTCAGTGACAAATTACACAAGTGGTGTTGGTAGCAGCCAAAAGCGGCTCAAATATAAATATTATGTTTATATATTGATAGAGTGGAGCGTTCGTCAAACAGAGTGGTGTACGGTGCCAATATTAACTCTAGTTATCAAATGCTGAACCTGGGCAAGGTCACGGTCAGGTTTGCATTGTCAATATTGAAAATGTGTTTTTTGAATGTTCCCATTGATACGAATGTCAGCGTTGTTTACAGGCGATTGGTGGTTGTCGTTGTCTTCAGGATGATGATATAGTCGGATAGCTGACGATTAAACAGGACACTGTAGGGAATGTAGTTATTCATACTTGTTGACTATTGGTTAACATTATAATTTTTCAATCTGTAATGCATTGTAGGCAGTATATATCAAGCTGTATCGAGGAGCGTCATGCCTGGTAGAGCATAAAGTCATGGCAATGCTGCATTGGATATTTCCCTAGTTTGCTGTTTTTGTATATGATTGGTGATTACTCTGTGGGTCACTGTTAAGTACAATAGAATGAGTTTAGGATAATGCCGGAATGTAGACCTATAAGTAGTGGTAGAGTAAGGATAACTGCTATTGATGATGAATAAATGCTTCATACATTCCTAGCACATATTTATAAAAACTGGTTACAAAAAAAACTGGTTATTTCGAGCAAACAAATGCGTTTTATTTATTACAAGATAAAGTATCAAAATTTATCAAACTGTTAATGAAAAATCTGACTTGAAATTATCTTAAAATATTTACCTGCATATTCTACAGGGTTTCTAGTGCCTTCTAAGCTACCGATAGTAACAAACAATAAGGAACTAAAGGCAAACACTGTGAAGTAGCGATAAATAACACTTAGAGGTTGGGTACCACTATGTTTCATTTGTTCCTGCACACATATTATTGTATATATAGGTAAGTGAAGCTTCCACGAAGTACGACTTCTTCCTTTAAGTATTATATAGAGACTTTAGATTATGTGTATAATACATAACATATGTTATGTTATGAATAATAAATAAGCACGTTACTTTGGTTTAAAAATTAAATAGAATTAAACTTAATTGTCACAAACTTTTCAAATGTTATAGTTTGAATTAACAAAAGGGTTTTATACAATCCCTAAATCTGTATATGTTCGATTCCACATTGTAGTATAATGTAGCTAGCTTGGCCAAGAATTTGGTAATGTAATAAATGTCACATGCCTCATCACACTTTACATCATAACATTCCATAGAAATTCGTAAGCCAAAAGAATTTCACAGTAGGTACACTTTATACAAACTGATAAAACAAATGTTTTATCAAAAGTTACATTAAGCACCTAATTTGCCTCAAACACACTAGTACTGTAAACAAATTTATCATTACAACGTCAACATAACCATATTATTCCTTGCGTACATACAGCTATCATTATTATGTACATAACTACTTCACGAGTACATAAGAATAAACAAGAAAATAGAATTCTCTGACGCAATTCCGTCTTTGCAGTTAATTTAATAACATCCAAGCTAGGTACATGACGACTTAATACCATTTAATGGACATGTAGGAAATAATGTAATGTTAAACTACCTTTGATACTTAAAACTCATTGTTTTCATAGAAAATTACTAACTTCTACTAATAACTGTTTAAAATGAATGATTTAGCGTATGGTCTATTTTCATATACTTGTTAAGTAAAATCGTTGTAGGAAAGTAAATACAATTTAATGAAAATTGTATAAAAAATGTATAAAACAAACTATTTTTGTTAACATGTAGAGTCTAATTATATTTTATACTTGGCTGTATAGACTGTCATGATGACAGTCCACGCATACAATTCCGTATGTTCATTATTTACTGTACATATTGCTATCATTTATTAAACATTGTGTAAAAGTGGAAAAAATACAAACGAATGAATCATTGTGGTGTAAATGTAATAAACAAGTCCTTATTGCCTTATTTTTCTACTTTTACAGCAATATTTCTCAAAACCAAGTTTAAACGACAATAGCATAATTTGCGAATTAATCGTTCTGTTACAAGAACAATGCGTATTTAATAGCTATTAATTCAACGATCAACGAATGTGTGTTTAGTGTATCAAGGCAAACTCCTTGGATTACATTGGCTGTTACCAAATATTTTCTTGTGTGCGCTGCGTACATACGTGTGTTGTGAGCATATATTTAGCTCGACCAATACGACCCCTAGCTTGTTAATGTGTTTATAAAGTTTCGAATTTTTCGTAATTCGAGATGACCAGCTGAATTATTGACTTCACCAGACTAATGGTTCGAGTATTGTGTTACACTATCGATCCCTGGGACTGACCTATAATTATTATTATGAATAGGAAATACCCGTTTTTATGGGTTTATCATGTTTTCGCCGATTTTAATTTAAATATTGGTTATTTTTTATTATTGATATGATTTTTAAGGATACAAGAAGGTCAATATTACAACAGACTGCAGAACCTCAATAATATAGTCACTATAGTAAATTAAAACAATGAATAATTAACTAGGTTTGTGTTATAAATACTCAGCGAAATGAATCACAGACAAAGTATTGAATAAAAACACACATTATAATCCCAAAGTCCTCATTTACATACTAAGACCTTTTTAAAACAGGTCCACATTAAATAAACTCTTGCGCAGTGGCGCGCAACCGCTCCGCAAACATGGCGGCGATAAGACGTCGGCCATCTTGGTTTTACACATCGAGGCCAAGTCGTAAAATGTTCAGATTTTACGGGTTTGTTCTTAAGTGAATTTTAATTATCCACACCTACTCAGCGTGATATATTTTTATATACCTACCTAGTTTAATGGCGTTCTTGCAATCTTCAAACGTGTTTTGCAACTTTTTCTATTTAATAAATTAAAACATAATGACAAGTCAGTTTACAAGTGAATAAAAATTAATTTCTTTTTTTTTTTCAAGAATCTGTCTAAGATCTAATATGTATCTACGATAGGGAAAATCAGTTTGGCTCTAACTCCTACAAGGCTAGGTATACTTTCAAGTTTCAACCCAAAGTTACCTAAATGGTAAAAATGATGTCCTATATAGCCTACGTTACCCTTGCATAAGGTGCTTGCAATATCAATTCAATCCATAGATTTTCTAATGTATGACACATTTTATTTACTTTAAATTCCTCTCATGTTATGTACATATAACAAAAAAATATCCACGCTGTGAAGATAACCTGCCTACCTGGTATCTGGATTTTGCTTATTCTTCATCTTAATTATAAAGTATTTCAGGATAATAACACATCTCTAAGTATTATGTAGCATATTAATAACCGTATAACCCTCTTGAAATTCCCAGAATCTTACAAGCAAATTCCTGTTTACTGAAATCAGCGAAAACCCGTGACTCATCGCCCAAGACTTTCACAATGGGCTATGATTTTGCAATCCAAACAAATGCAATTAATATTCACTAAGATAAAACTGTTATCTTTAGTAGAAAAACAGGCTAATCCCGTCGTTGAGTGAGACAAGAGAACAAATTTGCTGTATCAACAATCAACCGGCACCTAACATCGCTACGTATGAATTAAGGCTGGACCACATCTAGCAGGACGGTTTGTGGGCGTTTTTATAGTGCTTTAGATTATATCTGCCAACCCACACTTGACGCCTACGGAAGGAAACCTTTGTCCCGCAATGGGATATAAATAAAAACTGATTTTAGCGTAGGTACTTCGTATGGATTTGTTTATAAAGTTCTATTTAATTCAGCATAGCCTATAATTTCTCAATTCATGTGGCAAGACCCAGTTTCTTTTGATAATTCGTTTGAGGCTGGATTAATGTTTTAAATTGTCACCTGAGTCGACTGTCGAATCAATCAAAACCACCTATAATAATCACCCACAAAACCAAGAGAGATGTCGCCATGTAACCGACTTTTACAGAAAGAATGCGCTAGAAGGTAAGGATTAAATTTAGTTTGAAAAGATTAAAAACCATTTTGGGTCCAAAACAGCGCATTAGGAAGCACAGACTAGTGACTACAAGGGAAAAGTGCGCGGTAGGTTTTATCAGAACCGACACTTTACCAGATTCGTTTCTCACATTTACCCGCCAAAACTGGTTAAAAACGCCGCGATATACAAACGCCGCCTATAACCACGACCTATTGAATAGTCACCCACCGCTTACACAGCAAATATTTCAACAAAGATACAGGGGCGCTCAACTCTAACTTCAACTACCCTAGTGTACACAGGGCTTTGCGAGAGAAAGCGCATAATGCTTGCTAATACGTATTTTAATTGCTATGTATTGTACCTAAATCTGTTTTATTGATTTCGTATTTACTATTAATTTGTACAAATGCAAAAAGAGTAGGTATCTTATTTTTAATATATTTGACACATCAACAAGAAACAACACCTAATACTATTGAGTACGAGGCCATGAAGAACGCCGGTAAAAAACTACCTACATGAAACTAGAGGAAAACTACAGGAAATATGGCTTTCCGGTCCGTGCGTTAAAGTTATGATATAAAGGCCGTTCTGCGAGGGTGTGGTAACAACCCAAGCTTTACAGAATTCGTTTCAATGCATACTAGAACTTCACTATGACACGTAGTTCAGACCCCTACTTAAAGGGAAGGAACAAGATGACCTACTGAATAAATCACACACAAATACGATGGGAAGAACCATGACATGTTCACGTGTGTATTTTTATTAACCGCTAAAAACTGTAACTAAACTAACACTTAAGTATTTGTAATTATCTTGTACGTTGTGTTTTTAATTGTTAAGTAACTAAGTAGTAGAAGAATATACTTCAGGCTTCAGCAAGAATAACTATAGCACAACACGTAATCCGTAGGAGTAGCTGATTATTCCTCAAATGCCTTCAGTATTCATATTAAGATTCAAAGTGGAATCGTGAGTTTAGTATCTTTTAATTCAATTGTATTCTTGACATAACAATCAACTCAATAGACACACAAATACATTGTTCAAACGGCTGTGAAAAGTAAAAAAAATCGCGACTAATCGCAGCGCTCGTGGTCCACAAATATTAGTGTTTGGCAAAGAAATGGAGCTACGAGCGGAGTTGTTTGTCCCTCCGTGTGACCCCAATCAACTGGCTTTTACATGTAACCAATATGCTTGCGAAGAGTTTAATTCATTCTCTACTAAATTATTTTAAAGTGAGTTAGTAGTAGTTAGTAGTTAGTTTATTGAAGTATGACTTTTCAACAGATGTTTGAAGTTTCTATGCCTTTTCAGCTTCTGGTCGATTCATCGATATTGTATTAGAAGCTCAAGAATTATTCCATAACATTTTTAAAAATTTTGTTTACATAATTAGAAATAGAGCTTTCACTTTATCTAATGGAATAAAAAATATGTGCAATTTAAAGCCTACACTAGTCTTAACTTTATATGTAGTCCACATTGTCCGCTTTAATCAACTTTTTTCCTTAGAAAACAGCTTTTCCTTTGCATAAATACTTTGTTACATTCAGTATGAAATAGAAACTTATAAATATGGACTAGGTCAACTATGAACAGCACAAACTTCTACGCAAAGAATTGGCAAATTAACTTTAAATCCCTATCAAATAATTTTCCAAATAACATTCCGAAAGGGGCCACAAGAGGGATTCACGATCTTACAAATAAAACAAAGCCAGTATATGTAAGCTGAAGCAATGGTTTCAATTCGGCAGCTCTCCCCAATTAATCCATTTGACGAGTTAAAAATCGTTTAAACGCTACCTGAGCGGGCGAGCGACCAATTGAATTATTAATGCAGCCTCCACAAACGCGAGTACATATTTACTTGTCCCGTAAATAGATGCGCACACAGCCAGCACGCGTATTTTGCGCAGTATATGCGGAATCGGGAGATGGAACATGTATTTATTAGTAGAGTTTTGCACATAAGTGTTTGGTGTGCCTTTTTTATTTGGGTAAAGAAGATGGGTAAAATGGTGATAATAATTGAGCAGTTTAAAAAAATAATATGATTGTAAAATAAAAGAATGTAAAGACTTGGTATACGTATTATAATAAACGGTGTTTATGTGCTCTATGTTTGCATGAAAGTACGTCTTTCACCGATCTTATTTCTTAGAATACCTGAAGAATCATGTTAAATATTTTCATATACAAATTTGCGTTCTCGTACACAATACGTAGGGAAAAGGCTGTAGTTTTCCTGGTTGCGCGCGCCTGCCTTGCGTGTGTGTGTGACTGCATCTGTGTGCTGCAGGGTTGGCCTTTTGAAGGGTGGGGGAGGGGGTTACTTGGAAGTCGAAACCGTAGAGTCGCTCTCTATTTGCCTTCTTGTGCAATTAACAGTTCTTTATGAATATTCAAAAGCATACCAGTTTTTATTAATTGACGTGTGACTTATATGTAAGCTGGGATATGCTAAGTGGTGTTTGGGTATAGATACTGGCGTATATATTTATTTTGGGTTAATGTGTCAGTAACGTGAGTAGGCATACGAAATAAATATTAAGTTAAAACAAGCTACAACACAATTTATAAACGATATTTTTTTTGCGTAGTAGATACCTACATTTTTTGCGTTCTATAATTAATAAACTAATAATCATCGACACGTATAATAAATGTAGAATAATAAATGTATAATAAATGTACATATAAGGGAATCAAATAATCACGTTTTTACTCAATGTAATATTAGGTACAGTATAATATTACACCCACTATAACATAATCATATATCGAATAAACGGATGCTCTACGTATCCCGCGGAAAATTTAGTTAGAAAGAGACAACATTGCGTTTAAAGAGATGGCTACAGCGGGGATGAGTCTTGAGCGGTACGGGGCGAAAACGGCATAAGTGCCACAACATTGTGCACACAAAATTAGTTCTGACGATCATGTAGCAGAGTTGAAGTTTGTGTTGTAAGGTCAGTGTGTAGGTTTAGTGCGTGTTGTATCAAGGCAGAAGAGTGCGGACAACAAATATTGATTCGGAGCCTGATGTGCCGAGGGGAGGGGGTGCGGGGGGTACATAATTTGGACTAATTCCTTCAATGTTGACACAGGCTTGTCTGCCAGCCGGCTCGGCCACGTTTTACCTTTTCTTAAACAACTTTTTAATAGCAACTAAGAAGTTTTGCAACCTTCCTATCTGTTGAATAAATGATGTATGATTGAAGCCACCTCTATAGGTTGGAATGTTCTGTAATGACACTGAAACTTCGATTATTATATTTACTGATTCGAAATTAAATCAAGATATTGTTTAAGCCCATCTATACAACACTATGAAGATAAATTTATAGGTATTATACAATGAAGAATATTTCAGAAAAAGGTTTGATTCATATTTGCCAGATTTTGAATTATGCAATTATTGATGAGAGATTGAGAACAATTAAATACTTTTTATTGAATATCAATAAAGAATTAAAAATTATTACACCAAAAAGGTTAACGATATAATACCTACCTATTTGGTAATTTGGGGTAGGTATTATTAGATAGGTAGTTTAACGAAACAAAATAGAGAAAAAAATACAAAAGTCTTTTAATTCTGCTTAGTATAGGTCCCTATGTTCGTCACGGTAATTACATATCTCCATCTAGGATTGTACGACACCTTAAATACATGCTATTTATCATCCACAACAAATTATTCATTGCCAACACAAATACAATATAACGAAGGCTTAAGAAATTTCGCATAAAAATTACCATGAGCACACGCCACGCCCGTCGGGAAAGCAAACCCACGGTAGCTGTGTGCATACATGATACATACATCATTTACCTATGCGTGTCGACTATAAACTGTCGAAATATGTCAGCTTTATATGTGTATAATTTGACTAGTTTATACCGTGTGCACTGTATGTATGGTAAATTAGTATAAATTCTGTTAACTTTTACCATATTTTACAGTTTATAATTACTGTTCCTAAATCTATATATTGTGTACTAATATTATAAAGCTGAAGAGTTTGTTTGTTTATTTGAAGGCGGTCCGATTTGAAAAATTCTTTCAGTGTTAGATAGCCCATTCATCGAGGAAGGCTATAGGCTATACAATATCATCACGCTAAGACCGACAGGAGCGGAGCAATGCGGGTGAAACCGCGCGGCACAGCTAGTATCATATAAAAGAGTAACTAGCTTGTCTTTGATTTGTCCTGATTAAGCCCTTGTAAAAGTTAAAACAAATAATGTAGAGCTTCAATTAAAAGCTCCTCTGAAAAAATTAAGATGGGATTGTACAATTTGGTAAAATATCAGGCGATATTCTAATCATATTGCCTCCTAAAACAAGTATACGTATAAGAACACTGATGATGCCTAAAGTTTCATTTGGTGAAACGTGCCATCTATTTGTATTTATTACAGTTATGCTGAATGCCAATTCTTATAATATGTACCTAGTAGAAATTTGGTTGGTATTATAAAACAACAAAATATTATGATTCTACAACGAATCATACTAAAATGTTAAAACCTCTTATAAAATAGGTATAGAGACATTTATTTTCAAAGAATTTTACGATTCAAATTCAATTTTACAATACAAAATACAATTTTGGTTCCCCTCTCGAACAAAAATTCCCCACAAAACTCGTTCCAATAAAAACAGAAACAACATTTCTTTGTTACGCCTATCTATTGTACATACGACGGCAATATATTATAACCTGTACGGCATATACATATACGATATGTCAACATAGAGCATCCGCTACATTGCTTATCTCACTGAACAAACTTCGGCTCGCTCGTATCTTAAAATATTTCCATACTACAGCTTGGGCAAGAATTTCTTGGAAAACGATTACTTGAATATGAACCTTGTGCACGAAATTAACATTATTTAGGCTTACAAGATTCTTGAATATGAAATAAGTATACCTATCTAACAGAATCTAGGTTGATGTAATCTTTGATCGATAGAAAAATTAATATGCATTATATTTTTGTTACAATTAAAGTACTGATTGAATATATATTTTTGTACACGACTTCCAAAATCGCACAGCAAAACAAATATTCGATTTGTATTACTCTACAATTTTTATAGGTCGGACCTATAGATAATTACTATGCCTGTAGAACTTCACAATCGCCCTTCTTTAAGTATGTACCTACTTATACCTTCTAAAATCAAGAAACATGAGTTAGTTGCATAAGTGCAATTAACTACTTATAATAAATGTGTTCGTCTTCTAAACCATAAACTACATTAGTAAATACCCGTAATAACCTCCACATTATATAAACAGAAAGCCATAAATAATTTTTAATCAAAAGTTCAAGATATTATATTATTAGATTGCCGATAACATTGGAACGCAAGAGTCACAGCAGAGGTCGAGTACTTGAAAAAGATGGTAGGATATTTGCTCAGAGATTAGCGGGCATTTCCAAAGGATGTTTGCAAAACTTATTTATTTATATACACTTCCCGAGAATTATGTAAGAAATTAATTAAATATATGCAAAAATCTCTTTACAAACATACCTATGTACCTTCTCTTTGAGATAAAAGATATAAAAATTGCTAGAACGGTAATTAAAACAATGAGATGATAAGATTTTCTGTAATATAATACTTAATCATATTAAAAGCCAACCTAGATTATATAATTCTAACTAATACTTTAAGTACCTAATACCTACCCACGCAACAAACATTTTACAACGGCTAATATACTACCTGTTAGAAAACATGATAATATTATAAGACATTTATTTTATTACAGCATTATTAAATATAATAAAGTAGTAAAATATTATTATATTGCATAATTTCACATTAGGTATGTTTATGAAATAACAGTTTCAGAATGTGTGGAGCTTCTATTGTGGACTAATATTAAATTCAAGAAACAATGAAACCTTCTAAAGTAGAGTATATTTACGTTGTGTTCGTTGTGAGCCTCACCTTGTCATATAAACAACTTTTATTGATTTTTTAAGCTTTTTTCTTTTACCAAACCTTAAATCAAACATCGACAATAAAACAATTAAACTCCAAATCAGGACACGCCCGCCGAATCGCCAACATTCTCATAATAAACGTCGAATAAGTACCGGTGCATAAAATCACTACATTTAACCCCCAGGCTCTTAGACCCCAACCCTAAACGGCTCATCCACGTCTTACCCGATATTAGCACCGCGGGCAATTCAGACCCATAAATAAAAAATACTTATTACTGTAGGGGTGGCTCGATATAAATATGTAATGATTTTTTTGCGAAGATCCTCTGTGAATAGATAATCTGTATGTCGGTATTATGAGGAATTTTTGGATTGGGATGAATATTGTGAAATATATTGTGAAATTTATGAGTTGGAATCTAACGTGAAACCGAAATTAAATAAGGTATGTACCTGAATTTTCCTCGGTGCACGCTTATTGATCATAATATATCTTATTATTAATGAACTTGCAGGAAAAAGTGATCTATTCAGAGATTTTTTATGGTAATAATCAGCGATGGAGATCTAAAAAGTTGGTTATCGCATATTATAATAATATACTTCGTACCATCCATAATATTCCACCATAACAATCCGGAATACCATACCTATAAACAGTACAAAACAAAACAAATTCCCGTTCTAGAATTTTCGATAACGCAGTCAATCGAATGCACTTGGAGTTATTTACTTTAATCATTCGCAAACAAAGCGCGGATATTCACGGCATCCGGACGCTCTAGCGTTGTTGGGAATATCCTCTTCTATTCTATCAATATTTGCTTGCATTATTGTCGATTATAGCCTTTACAAATCGTAATGTTGCGCAGAATGGAAGCTAGATAAGAAATGGAAATAATTTTGATTTAAAGCAAAATGTGGTGAAGGTATACTTTTAGATCCTGGATTTGTAACTGAGTGTAAAGTAAATCATTCTATGTGTCATGAAATGAATAGTAGATATTTTTATAGTACATATGTATTACGCATACCCAGAAGAAAACTTTATAAAAGCAAAAATTGGACCTTCCGTCATTTGTAAAAGCACTTATAAGAGCAAATTCAGGAGTGCAGGAGTTTCAGTAAATTGTGAAAATACTCATATTTCAATTTCCATCTTTATTTGGTCAATTATTTCGTAATTAACATCAATAAATGTCACGATTAATCACCGCACAAGATGGCGGCCGGCCACGTGACCGCGATGCGTTTTTAATTGCAATCATTTCGTGTTTTATGTTGTTTGCGCACTTTCCCTGTTGGCGTAAGCTCGCTCTTTATTTATGGGTTTTATGGCCGGTGGGAACGTTAGGGTATTGGGGAGGAAACAATTATTTTTCGCCTTACCTGATTAACGGCTAATCCTAGCTTACTACGATAAGTGATGTTTTATAGCTCTATAAAATTGATTAAGCTTTTTTAGTACCGTAATTATCTAATAGCTTAACATATATTGCGGATATATTTTTAATTAATGTAAATCTTTAATTTGAAGTGCAAGTCATTAGCAACCCGAAAAGTTTATGTATAAGAAAGCGTCTCTTCAACTTCATTGCGAAAGTTTATGCCTACACAATACACACGGAACTTGTTTTATTTATTAGTTCTTTTTGTTTGTATTTGGAGTTTGAATCTTTAATTGAAATATTTAAATACTAAAGAATAATTGACATCATTAGTTCGCAGATATGTAGAGCTACCTATATATTGCCTTAAATATCACTTGTGTAAATCTTTGACAAACTGGTTAAAATAAAATATTGAAATCTAATACTAGATAATGATTTATAAAGATAAGATTCTAATTAGGAGTTTCCATCTATCCCAAAATTTCATCGTATAAATTAAAGAAGTACCTACGAACATTTATCATTTTCATTACACCGTATTATATACTAAAAAAATACATGACATATTTAATTATAGGTATGCCAATAATCCTCAAGCATACAACTTACAAATACCGATGTTTTTCCATAACACATCGCGTAGGCTCTTTGTAGACAGGTATTCCAACGAAAACGGAAGATGTTAGAGTCCATTAGTCTATACAAATAAATACCCCGCTATATACAAAACTAACATGCATTTACTACTAAATAGCCATAATGCAGGCGTGCGGCGTCTTCAAAAACATAACTAAGTGCCTCTAATTCACTCAATGAATATCTTAAGTAAAACCCCAATACTTAATCTACTTAGCGCTTGAATACTTGCTGAGTATTAACAACTAGTGTGTGCACATCGGCAAACTTGTTTTACATAAATTGTGGATTCGCCCCGCTTAAGCCTCAACTTTGAAGGTAAACTAGCGAATAGTGTGTTAAGTGAGAATTCTTGATATGTTTGGTGTATACCTACCTAGTTCTGATTGTGTAGGTAGGGTGTGAAGGCTTGGAAATAACTACCTACCTAATGATATTAAACCATCAACAATGGATGATATTATGACGGAAAATATGGTAAATTAGTTACACAAAAATATCATAAACAAGAAAAATAGGAAATAGAGTATGTGGGCAAATAAATGACGAGCAAAGTAATTAAGCTTTATGTAACACACTTTCAGCGTCAAACTTTGTACGACGAAGCTGTTATAGAGAGGTTTTGAAATAGTTTTAAACTTACCAAAGATTTATCTCCACTCTTATGAGGAAAAATAATAATTATCATGATGTCTTATTGTTTTATTTGCAATATCTAAAAATTGTGCGTATTGTTTAAATTACTCCTAATAAGAGGACCCGAGCATGTCACTGCTTTAATTAACAACTGCGAACAGTGGATAGTAAAGAGTCTTATTATTGTATAAACATAATTTAACAACATAATTTATATTTCACTGAGGCTGCCAGCCCCTTGCAGGATCCGATAAACGCATCCTAAGTAAATAGCGAGGCATCTGCCGTCATGAGCCAGAATACCTATCAAAGATAACGCTGTATTTACGAGACTGGGATGTTTTTTATAATCTCCTTATATATTTAAAAAATATATGCTATAGGTATAATAAAATTTGATGTACGAAAACGTACTTAAACGACTTATAGTCTTATACCTACATAAAATCTCTGTGTTTTAGGTAAGTATAACTAGTACTCCGGCCTCCGCCCGCGGCTTCACTCGCCCGTATTACACTATCGATAGCAAATTGTTACTAAATCCTTCCTCGAGAACCACTCTATCTATTAGAAAAATCTAAATTAAAATCCGTTGCGTAATTTTAACGATTTAAGCACACATACGGATTTTATTTATTTTATGATTGCGCCTTCGCGTTTAACCAGCATCGTACATGTCCTTTATTAATATGGTTGCCTGGAAGAGATTTCTTTAAGCAATAAGGCCGCCTTTTGTGCACTTACCGTATTCATGTTTTCTTGTTAAATTATGTTTTTATTACTGGTACTTGTACAATAAAGTGTCATAAATAAAAAAATAAATACGGACGAACAGACAGTAGAAAGCGACTTCGTTTTATACTACCTACCTAGGTATGTAATAACAAAATTACTTGCGCGAAGATTCATAATGAAAATGTATAAACCACTACTAAGTACCTAGGTCTTAGGTAGTCTCCTTCTTACAGATAAATCAGTATGTTATAAGAATAATTATTTAGCGTTAACCCACATATAAATTCAACAAACGCTAATGAACGATCACACAATAACATTATATAAATACGTTCCCACCAGATGTAATAAGATATTTCTGAGCCCCTGTATGGTTGGGCCAATCAACACACCAACGATATCTCGGGGTTGAATAAACCTTTAGACGCGGTCATTTCAATGATATAGTGATAAGATGATATTCATTTTAAAATAACGTGAAATACCTACTTGATATATGAATTTAGGAATAATACACATTAGATTATTATGATAGTTTGAACTGGAAAAGCAGATAGGTTATAAAACGTGCGCTCAAATGTAGAGCATAGGTACGGTCTACATCATAAAGTAAGGTAATCGGGGATATTTATTGGGTAGATAATATGAAATTAAAAAATTTGAGGTTTTTAATAAAACAAAACTATTCTTGCTTACAAACTAACATTGTTACCTAGGTACCTATAACTTGTCGCGGAAGAATTCCAACAAATACCCGCGGCCCCATCATTAAAGCGGCTCGACGGAACACAGTGGGGTTTTAGTCGGTAGGTAAGAATCCGACATAACCCACGGCTCCTTCCCCGGGGGCCGTGGGTATCTTTAGAAGATTTCCCCACTATAAAAAAAAAAGGTACCTATAACTTATTTTCTTTTCACAGCTTTATTGCAATTAAATATTAAATCCTGTTAGAAGAGGATTTTAATTGAGAAAACCCGCTAATGCATTATTATAGATGTAGATATTTATGTATTCAAACAATTTAATACAATGCAATATACTGCATATTAAAATCGGAACAATACTCTGAAATTGCATGTGAGAGTTGGCACAATTTATCGAGTCTAGATTGTGCAGAATTTACTTCGCGACATGGAGGTAAATGAAAAAAGGTGCGCACACATTTAAGCGGACTACGTCCACAAATCTATTTGCGAAACAATTTCGCGAAATGCCACAATTTATTTAAAAATTACGCCCTTGTTTGTGTGGACAAATATTGACGTGTTTGGTTTATGATAATGGCAACACTGAGCATCAGGTAGACTGCGCACCGGCTTGCGACAGTATTATTTACCTGTACACATATTATTTAATATTTACCATGGTAATGTAAAGTTTACAATATAATATTTGTCAAGTATGCTCTTCGAAAGTTTATATTTACACCACATACGTAGTTTTTAATCAAAGGCAAATTTGGAGATTAAACACTCAGATTAGTCACCGATTCGCTTTACGTACCTATACGTTTGCTTCGAAAGTAAAATTGTTTTGCTATTAGAATCCTACAACAAATATGTGGATAACATATCTAAACATCCGATTTGTTTGACATAAGCAAGTAATAAAGTAGTGATTGTCTTAATGAACTTATTTGTGTTGACTCGCATTGTTAGACATTGTCGAGTAAACTCCTCGATCGAACGTAAAGTCGAACCGCAAACAATATCATCATAGTATTTGTACTGAAACAACAAATTTGTAGCCAGCTTTAAATGCAAGCCCAGGCCGGCACACACTCACCGTGTGTACTGAGACAATATGTAGGCGACTCTACCGCGATCTTAAGCAAGGCGACAAAATGAATCTCCTCTCGCGACTGATACGGTCCAATTCAAACACAGTCAGCGCCATTTTGTTTTGACAAGCGGCTATCCCGCCGCGCACATAACACTCTAATTTCAACTCAAACACGAGCGCTTAAAAGCTAAATTGGTTCATTGTAACGACCGTGTAGAAACATTGGAAATTAAGGGTGGACCAGACACGATTCTGTTTGCAGTCTAACGTGGTCTCTGGACGAAGTTACAAATATTTGACGTGTCAATTTTGTGAATGTTGACCGAGAATTGCGGTTAATATTCCCGACTCGGACAACCTGGTGCGCGGTCGCTCTTTAATTAAATGACTAGAACAGTCAAACTGTTGACTCTCTTTTGTTAATTTTACGAAATGATACGTTCATGAGGTATTAATTTCACGTAGATCACTACATATTGTTTACTTCGCCAACAATAATTATGGAGCTATCTTTAATTCTGCTGAGTGGACCAATTTGTTTTCTATTATTGTATTATTTTTATACAATAGATTTAAACGCAGACGGCTACGTGGGTTGGCAATTATAGTACCTACCTATGTTTTAATGAATGCGAGCACTTCAATCGACAAGAACATTAAATACTATAATACATTTAGCATTCCGGTCAGTTTACAAAAGTAAGATAATAGTCAGCAATTTTAAAACAATAGCAAACCAGCGGTATTGTTAAAAATGTAACAGCTTGTTAGGGCATATTGCTCGTTACCGCGCCGCTATTTATTTTCGAGAGGCAACATCGAAGAGTCCATAAACAAAAAAACACTTCGGCGACTGTTTTCATTGACAACAATGCTAAGTGCACGTAGTGTTAAGAGTGAGGTTGGAGTAGGCACTTACTTTTCGCGACATAGGTATCTAGGAGGGGCTCCAGTTCAGTATTTTCATTGTGTGCTTTTAATTTTGAGTGCGCGAACTAGCTAGCTCTCCCGGGACGTATGTTTGCGAGGGTAATATTTGCTTCCGCTGTATAATTCAGCCGCCCGCCATATTTGCTAAAGAGCAATCATTTTAATATCGTCAGGCATCACATTAGGGCCGAGTGGGATACTCTTTGTTTTATGGATTAATTTTTCAATTTTAATTAGGAATATTAGGTTTTTGAAATGTTCTCCTATTTGCTTTAATTTCAACGAAATTTATAGAGATTTTATTAAGGCTTGCGTAATGAATAATAATGAAAATCAAAATATAGGTAGAAATGTCTGCGTTTGTCTACTGAGACTTGAGAGTGTTCTTTGTCTCATTCTTTTAAGAGAAATTAAGATGAAAGCTAAGTTCCCAAAAGGAATTGGAAAATGAGAAAATGAATTACTATATCTACAAATCTATTTAAGGCACTAATTATTTCACTTGACCATGAAATTTTCAGGTTTCTAAAGGACTAATTGTTCTCACATTTGATTTCAGAATGTTGTTAAGAAAATAGGATTATATGTATTATTTATTTATTTCGTATTTGTATTTTTAAACGACGTTCCCAGAATTCACGGATAAACAATCAGGTATCAAGTAGGTATAGGTATTAATGGTATATTATTGATAACTCATATTTGGACCCTCGGTCAACTTGTTTTAGACAAGTTGACCGAGGGTCCAAATCTTTTTTAGAAGTGAATAAATATAGTCTATCGACTCAATTTTACCTACTACCGTCATTTTAGGTAACTTTGTAAGCTCATGTAGGTACACAATAATTGTCTCTGTGATACCTACGGCAAATATTTTAATTATCCAAATTCGCATGAAGTTGACAGGAGTCCAAGAGTACTTACCTATTAAACTAGTTAATACAATTTATTTGTATTTTTCGTAAGCGGTTTTTTTTTATATTAAGAAATGTCGCCAACGTACATAAAGTGGCCGAGTGTTGGTCGGTTCAGCTTGTATTTTTTGAAATACCTATAATGTTTTTGTTTGTGAAATATATAATGTCTAAAACTATGGCAGACCTCTTTCGATACTTTTATGGGTTAGGTATATTTTGAATCTGAAACAACAGCTGCATCGAAAAAAGTTAAAGAGAAGATAGTTTTTATGTGAGATGAAAATATTGAGCCTCATTTCGAGGAATGACAATAAAATCTTACGGAAAGCATTAAGAGCTACAAAAAAGAATGGTAGGTAACTATGTACATCCATACTTATTATATCTACTTATAATATTATAAATGCGAAAGTAACTCTGTCTGTCTGTCTGTTACTCAATCACGCCTAAACTACTGAACCAATTTGCATGAAATTTGGTATGGAGATATTTTGATACCCGAGAAAGGACATAGGCTACATTTTATTGCGAAATAAAAGCCACGGGCGAAGCCGGGGCGGACCACTAGTATATCTATATTTTTATTGAAAACGCGTTATTGTAGGTACTTACAAAAAGAAACAAGTAAATAAAAACTAGCAAACTAATTTAGAACTAAGAAATTTTGTACAAAACCAGGTAAAATAGTTTATATGAATCGCCTACTTTTACATAATAAATATTTGAAAAATGGGCGCTGAAAATAGAACATCCTATATAATTGCTCAATGTTATTTAAATTAAATACCGTCAATTCTCAGATTTCTTATGCTAATTTACATTTTTTTTAATAATTGTATTAAAAAAAGAACCTAGTAATGGGGCCATTCGCGTTAAAAAAGTACCTACAGTAAATTTCCACGGCGAAGTGTTTTAATTTTTTTATAGTGAAAATCAAATAAACGATACACGTTGCGCCATCTACTGTACAACGTGACAAATAGTAGATTTATTGCAGCGCCATCTATATTGTCAAACAAAGCATCTAAATAAAACCTTTAGGCGGAAAATCTTGTTCATGACACATTACACTAATAGATGTCGCTTATTTTTATTATTTCTAGAATTTCTTAAATTTAAAATTTGGAAATGATATGTATTTATTAGTTTTTATTCTAGTGATATATTCGACATAATTAGTTACCTAGAAATTCTATTATTTATCAGAACGAATGCGAAAGCTTTCCGACTTCCGTCCGAATGAAATTCAATAATTCATACGAATTTTCAACCCTATCGCCATAGAAAGTTTATCCTTTCTCAAGATCCACTCTATCTGTGTAGGGTTTCCCAAAATTTCATTTAAATTAGTTCAACTTTGTTGTTGGCTTTCGCTTTTATAATATTAGTACGTATTATTCGGATTTCGAAAACAGTTGAAATGATTTCGCTGATGCTGAAATTTCATTGTTTTTTTTTTGTACAGAGGGCACAGGACTCTTTTAATATAGTAATTCAGGCATTAGTTTAGTACCTATTGTATTAGCTGTGGTTTCGAATTTAGATATTAAGTTTTTTATGTTTTACGGCAACAAAAAATTGAAACAAATAATTATTTTCTATAAAATTTATTAAAAGAAGACAAATACCCTTAACTTTAAAATGCATTCCGTTAACACAATAAAATATAACTTAAAGCAAAATAATGTCCTTAGTAATGAGAATTAAATCATTCGAATCAATAAAATATTATATATTATTTACATAAAATTATAACACTTTGAGGTGTTATAGGTTACTAGAACAGTATAATCATACATAGAGCTTTAGATAGAATAGTTTAGAAATTATTATAAAGAATAAAATAATGTAATTATTTTCCTTTCGCTTTTTTGGATACAAAAGGTATTAATATCGATACTGGGAATTGTACAAGTTGCTAGTTAGGAATGTCTTGAAAATAGTCATTTTTTTGTGTTTATCACGGGTTTATCTTAAAATCAGAAGACTTTGTCAAAAAGTCCTCATATTAAATGCTTCATCACTTTAAACCAAGAAGCTTATATCTAATACACTGGAGATTTCAGTATGAACATTAACTTGTAACAAGAAAATATGCCAAGTAGGCCTACTTGGCAATTACCTAATTTGCCAAGTAGGTGTGAAAGGGATAAAAAACATACAGGCGTCATTCGACGTCATATTTTCTTGTTACAAGTTAATGTTCATACTGAAATCTCCAGTGTATTAGATATAAGCTTCTTGACTTTAAACCTACATATAAATAATTCTACAACTAAATGGCAAACTGTAAATGGCGATTAAAACCCACAATTTTGAAATAAAAAGTCACAGTAAATAAATATTAAGTCACAATAATTAAAATTAACCATAATTTGTATTTATATTAGCGCTTTCAGTTGTATTTGTATGTATAATGCAAAAATTGGAGTTTAATACACTCACCGGCACGGAATCTTGGCCACTTACAAATTTGCCGATAAAAAAAGTTTGAAGTGTTTTTCACGTTTTTTTTGTATGCAGATAAGTTAACATATTAATTGTTTAATTTTATGGTAAGAAATCATTAAGTTTGAGAATCATCTTTTACCACTTTTTAAGAGTTACTCGAAATTTGTGACTTGTGCGGTTAAGCCGAAGTTACGAATTGTTAGTTTTAAACTTTTTTCGATATCGTTTATGCCGTTTTATGATATTGTTATTGTTGTGCTGTAGTCAATGATCATAACAAACAATAAAAAATGCCGTTAACATCTGAACAACCTGCTCAGGCCATCACAATGTTAGACCAATGACTGCCGCAACATAAAGTACCTAATGTACAGTACGTACCACGTTCAGCGATGCACTATGCATAGAGAAGATACCAAGAGACTGGCAGCTACACGTGCAGACCAGAAAATGAAGGCATGAGGTGCTCATCAGCTCGATAAGACCCGTTTATTGTTCAAGAGATACTCAGAAATGGCTTTCTGACAGTTTTTGAGATACGCCACCGGCTCTAAAACACCAGGATAATAAATGTGAGTAAGCAATCGGTGAGAAGACTAATGAAGGAAGTTAATTTGAAGGTTTGCAGACCAGCACGCAATCCAGAACTCCTCAGACATCACATAGAAGCACGTCTTCGTTTTGCACGAGAACATGAAAACTGGACCCACAGCCAGTGCGCTCGTGAAGTGTTCACAGATGACTGCTAAGGCACTTTACGAGCTTCTGATAGCCAAGAGTCAGTATAGAGGAGACGAGAAGAGAGGTTTTCACCCATCACCACGCTCAAATGCGATTTTTCATGGAGGGTCAATAATGGTATGGGGAGGTATAAGTTCCGATTATCGCACGGAGTTAGTTATCGTAGATAATGGCTTAAATTTGATCAGGTACATCGAGGAAATTCTCCAGGAACATGTTCAGCCCTATTACAGGTTTATCAGTGAAGAAAATTTGCTACTAATACACTATAACGCATGTCCGCGTGTCGTACGATGCGTATAAGAGTACCTTCAAGAGGTTATTATTGAAAAATAGGAGTGGCCATCTCGTAGCCCGGATCTAAATCTAATAGAACACATCTGGGACATGCTTAAAAGAAACATAAAGTTCGATTCCAACACAGCACCAATGTTAGATGAGCTTAGAAATACAGCTGGGGCCGTTTGGTACACTATACCTCAAGTGGACATCAAAAATGTCTTCTAGAGTATGCCAGACTGGATGCAAACAGTGTTTAAGGCAAGAGAAGGAAACACCCTAAATTAAAAGGTTCAATTTTTTTTATGGAAACGTTCTTTCTAATTTTTGTGCATTTTTTAAGAAATCATTTAAATTTCACAGAAAAAGCGTAAATTCTTGTTTAATTCATATCTACGCGGTAGTACTTCTTATAAACTTCCAATTATTACTAAAAGTTAGTAAAAACAATAAAGTAACTAGTTTTGATTAAATTTTAATTGAATTTTGTAGTAGAAAAGAAATAGTGTTATTTTACGCAAAAATTTGCAGTGGCCAAGATTCCGTGCCGGTGAGTGTATTCTAAAATATATTTTTTGACATCGAAACATACATTTTTTTTTATTATTAATATTAAAATAATTAGTAATAAAAATAATTAGTATAAAATAGTCAACCTGATAATGTCATCATGAATAATATATTTTCTTTGTTTATAATTTTCACATAATTTTTATGCCCTACTTTAACTGAAATTTGAATAAAAAAATAATATTAATAATGGTCCCATTAAAAATCTAATCATGATAAGTTACAATTGTGATTATTGTAAGAATATTTTATAACTTTAAAATCTTAATTTAACTTACCTAACCAAATCTAAAACTTAAATTAAAATATTTCTTCTGAGTAGATATGTATTAATTATAATTTAGTGTCATGCTTAATTGACATATCTATTTGTTCTTACTTCTCTAAAAGTATGTTACAACATTACTATTAACTATTCCACAACCAGATCAAACTCCTCGATGTCCTCGCACATTGAATTGAAACCCGCTGCCCAGGTCTCTGCTTCTTTCTCCTGAAAATAAACAATATGAATTTAGTATCCGAGATATGAAAACAGCAATTTTATTTTACACATACATACTATATATATACATATATGTATAGTAGAACCAATTAACAAATGGGGTAGTCAAGAGTTCTCTGCGGAAAAGGTTTAGTAAAGTTTTTAAAAAAAATAAATTATGACAAAATTTATTCTGATGTTGTACTTTACTAACACTGTCCCATGTTTATCCCCGATTTCTTGGAATCTACGAATGCTACCTGAGGTTATCATACCTTTTTACATAGCTAAGAACATGCACATGTTTTTAAAAACATCTGCAGACACATTTTCATAGAGATTTTTTTCAATATCTTTGTTTAAAACGAGTTAACTCAATTACTTTAATGTTATTATTTTTAGTTTAAAAGCCATTTCTTTGAATTGTTTGCAGCGATATGGATTTTTATTGCTGAGAATTATTGTTTAACCTTTACATAAAAACTCAAAAAAACCCAGACCAAATAAGTAAAATAAAAAATTAAACGCTAAATGCGAAGATAAAGTGGCATTTTCAAGAAAAAAATTAAAATTGCAATAACTCTTCAACGGCTAACTTTTGGATATGGTATTATAAGATCAAATCAGTTTGTTTTGACCCCTACTATACGCTCTTAACAGGAATAGGTCGACTTAACCTGTAACCCTGTATACATAGTTATTACGACAACTGATTTGATCTGTGTAAAATTTGGTAAAATCTGAAAGCATTATTGTTATAAAAGTTAAATGAAATACTGTTTGTTTCACTTAATAAAGCTTTTAAGGTTATATCATTTAGTATATTTAGTTACTAATTAAAAATTAAATTTTAATATGAATAACAAACATAGCAGTAAAAAAAAATGTTGTGTGGTTTTATGAAACCACGGTAAAAGTGAAACTGTTCGAACGGTTCCGAACACTGCTTTGTGTAGCGCATGTCGCGTGTCGGTAGGTATACCTACTCGGCAGCCGCGCGATACACGCGACATGCGCTACACAGACCAAAAAGTTTGAGATGATGTAATAAAAGTTTCACTTTAAAAAGACAGGTTGCACTCCGGGAGTGCCGGCAGAAGTGAAAACTTGATTATTAACGTTGAGCAAGTTTGATATTACGTCTTACGCTTTTTCGATCAGGCCACGTGTCCTGACGCGAGTTTAAGATTTTATACCCATTACAGAAAAAGTGCTCAACGCCGCTAAAGAAGTTTTCACTTCAAAAACTACAAATGCATTAGATGTAGAAAATGACCTCTAACAGATAACTAAGACTAAGATTTTGTTTTTCAATTGTTAATTTGCTTTTTACTCACCTCCTTTTTAGTCAACTGTTGTTTTTTCGTCAACTTTTTCTTAACAGTCCTCTTACGTTTCACAGCTGGTAATTTGAACGACAGGTCTTCTAAATGGTCTTCATCGCTGGACGACTCTCTATCACCAATTTCACTTGGAGCTGCGTCACTATCGGAGGCAGAATTCTGTCGGAACGTAACTTTCTTTGCTTTGCCGTAACTTTTGCGTGGAGGCTAAGGGTTAATAAATATGTTAATAAAGAATTAATAAAATTACCCATATTGATGCATTTAACATAGATTAGCTTATATTAGAGTCGCCTGCATTTTTTTAAGTTTGTAATGAACCAACTCTGATTCAATTTTGACCCACAGATTTTAATCAAACTTTGTACACAAGGATTGGTGACAATACAATAATTTCATTCAAAATAATTTCAAGCATTTTATAGTATACTAGAGGTCCGCCCCGGCTTCGCCCGTGGTACACATTTCGCAATAAAATGTAGCCTATGTCCTTTCTCGGGTATCAAAATATCTCCATACCAAATTTCATGCAAATTGGTTCAGTAGTTTAGGCGTGATTGAGTAACAGACAGACAGAGTTACTTTCGCATTTATAATATTAGTATGGATTCTATCTTTTTTTTCACAATATAATTTTTATCTCAAAACTACTTCAACCAAGATGGTAGTAAATATTATCATATCAACTACCAATTTAATTGAATAATATACCTACTGTAATAAATTATAGACTTCACACACATTACATCAGCATCTTATTTAGATGTGTAATTTGTAATTATCACCTCTAATTTGAATTTTATGAAAAGTTGCAAATTGAAGATAGATGGACTGAGTCAATAGTGTCATGATGTAATTAACCACATAACATTACAGCATATTAACAAAATGGTTAGCACCTAGGTATTAGAATCAGGTAATTTCTGATTTTATGAGTAATTCTAAGTTTAGATTAAAAAAAAAGCTCAGTTGGAAGGCAACTTATCACATCTATAACATCAATCAATTATTGATAATTTTTATTTGGTTGCTTGTAATGAATTAAATCAAAACTTAAAATTAATTTTAAAAATTATTTATCATTAATACAGTCAAAATCTGTTATAACGACATCGAAGGGACTACTCATATTGAGTCGTAAAAACCGATAGTTGTAACAACCGGATTTGAGTTTTCTCCCTTTCTTTCCAAACGGTTAAAATTGTCGAGTGTGATACACTATATTCTTTTGCCAGGTAGCTTTGAAATAATACGCGATTTTTCTTCGATATTGATTTGTTTTCTTTTTTGCGACATGTTACAATTTTCACAGTTAACTCAACAGTATGTTTTGGTGTGCCTTGTGTAAAGATAAGTAACAAACTGACTTAAGAGATATGACGGAGCGGACCTTCAGGCTACTGCATGCACGTGCTTTGTTTCTAAGAATTACAAAAGACCCTAAACTTTGATTACTTTTACGATAATAGCCATTGACTATTATACCGTGCCAGATGTGGATACAGTTACCTATTCAAATTGTTAACAATACAGCTGAGCCGGTCGTTCTACAGATATAATACTCCTAAAATATTAACCAAATGTGGTCGCTTAATGCGGTATGTCGTAGTAAACAATGTCGTAAAAACCACTGTTTTTGATAAGGCGGTCATATAACATTCAGCCAGGACCTTTGATTTTGGTCAATTTAACCGGTATGTTGTTCTAAACGATGTCGCCATAAACGGTTTTGACTGTATCTACATTTTTGCCAAGTTTCGTAAATATTTCTTTTACAACCTGGGCAAAGTCAGGATAATTCACAATTAGCTATTTTCCTAAAATAAACATAAGTAAGAATAATATTACCTTGTGATAGTGATGTATCAGATCCATATCTTCAAACAGATGCACAGATTGAGAATCTTCATTTTCCAAAGTGCTAACAGGATTCATAACTGTTTCTATATTGGTCTGCGCAACATCTTTGTCGGGGAACACTGGTGGCTCTGTCCCAGATTTAGGGTCTTCATAGTTCTTGTTTAAATTATCAGAATTAAGCACAGATCTTAGAGCAAGTGGTATAGCAGCTCTAGATGGTCCCTTCATATCATTAATCTCCTGCAGGACTGCTCGAGCCCTTGGTCGTAAAGCTTTTACCCTTTTATCTTTTTTAAGCGGAGAAATATTTTCCTGCTCCTCGCTTTCATCAAAACCAAAGAATGTGTTACGTTTTTTGGGCGTTTTGTCTTTTTTATTTGGAGTTGTCAAGATTGTATTTTCAACATTCTCTTGATCAACATCCATTTCAACTGGATGCTCTGCCCCAGGGGATACAGCGCTTAGATCACTTTTAGAATTCTCTTTTGAAGAACAACTCTTTGTAGGAGTTATATTTAGTGATGCATGAGTTATATCTTCAAACAATGAATTTGCCTTGACTGGTGTAGACTTTTTCTTCTTTTTATTTGCACTCCTTTCAGCTACTTCTCTTATAAAGGAAATTATGCTTGTCTGTTTCATACTTGGCTGTTCAATGATTTGGGGCAAAGATTCATTACAATCTGGTATGAGATTGGTATAGACATGTTTTTTCGTTGTGTCACTTGCATTTATGAATGAGCTTTCAACAGCTGGTGTCATGTTAGGCTTAACATATGTATTTGCTTGCCATTTTATAGGTAAGCTACCAAATTCAACTCTCCATGGACTAGCTAATGGATGCCTTATGGACATATTCATACTACTGCTTGCTACGGGCTGATCGTCAAAGAAACTTAGGTCTTCTTGTAAATTCAACGGGTCTTTAGTATTAGCCGGTATGTCATGATAACTGGCATCATTTACAACTATTTGAGGGATATCTTGACATGGTGAATTTACTGGTGAATAGTCAATATTATGACCTTCATCAAGATCTTGCAGATCCTGTGCAATATCTTCGACTCTTACTGAATTGTAATTATCTTCACAGGGAACGCTTTTATTTATATTCACTTTAGATATTTCAGGGTTTCTCTGTGGCAATGTTTCGGTGTTAACAACTGCAACATTGACATTTTCCAAAGCTTTTGGAGTTTCTTTTTGTTTGATATTTTGTAACTCTTTAATAACATGGCCTTCTACATTAGCTTGAGTTACTTTAACAGCGTTCTTTAAAGAAGCCAATGCTTTTGCCAAATTTTTCTCATAAACACCCTTCACTGCAGCCTTAGGCTTAGTTTGTGGCTTTTTAGCAACCCTCTTTTTCTTTTTCTTCTGGGGTGGAGGTTCCTCATCTGGATCAAATGTAAACTCATAGGGATCAAGTTTACTTGAATCCCTTTTGAGAGATTTCTTTATATCATCAAATACTCTAAATGATGAATTAGCATTCACAATTTTTCTTGATTTATTCTTACTTTTGTCAGATTGCTGTTGCTTTTCAAAACATTTATCAATCTGCATTTGTTTCTTGCCATTATTATTTGTATCTGGCCCAGGTTTTGCTTTGCTCTTATTTTTCTGAGCCACTTTTTTTGCAGCAGTTGAAACAGGTGATATCTTGATACTTGTATCATTATGTGATGCTTTACTTGGAACAGACTTAACAACTTTGTTTGCTATAGGTGTGCTAGCATGTACAGGTTGCAGGGGAATATATTTATTAGGACTTATTGAATGACCTTCTAATTTTGATGGTAATCGACAAATTCGCTTAGGGCGAGATTTTATTATACTGTTGTTCAGAGGGGATTTGTTTTTAAGGGGCGACAGCTTTACAATTGGAACTTTTTTCGTCGGTGCTGACTTAACTGGTTTAGTTGGAGTTGTAATATGAGTACTTGATAATTCATTACTACTATTACTTAAATTTGTTAATATAGGATTTCCAACAAACCGATTGGGAACTCGTCTTACACGACGTTGCTTAGGATTCTCATCTTTACTTGCCTGGGGGTCGACGTCATTTTTTGTGTTTGGTGACGATTTCTTGGTAGAAAATGTCGCATTATCATCTGATGCAGAATTCGTTTTATCCGCTAGTGCCTTTCTTGGAGCTTTTTTAACGTCGTTTTTAACTTTTACTTTCGATTTGCTTGTTATTCCAACATTTTCTTTTAAAACTTTTGTTGTTTTGCTTCCTCTTGTTTTTGGCGGCATGATGTCAAACAATCTATAAACATCACCACAAGGAGTCAACACGATCTATCTACGAGAATTCACTGACACTTTCAGCAATTGTTTATACTTTAAATTACACAAAAACAGACGGTTATTAATTCATTCCCATATAACTTTATTTTTAAATAACTTTTAATATAAATTTGTAGATTTCACTTCACAATAATTCACCACAATTCACACAGTTGGCTCGTTTTTTTCTGTCAAACCACAGTGTCATCTGTCAAACCAAACAACAAATCCACAATGACAAATTCGGAAATTTCTGTAGCCATAGACAAATCTATCATAGAGCAGGCTCCAAGGAGATGTTCGTTTGCAAAAATAGCGGATCTAAATCTGACTTCTGATATATATTTTATAGATCCCAGACATCCTATAGACAGATGTTGCCAACCAGTTTTGTGGTCCCCCTCCCCGCACCCCGGTAATTAAATATGGCATACAAAGAAAAAAATAAAAATTTCCAAAACATGCCGTGTGCGGTATCAAATGAAAAAGCTTATTGAGTAGATCACGAATATATAGCATACTATAACATTTATTACACTTTCTCTAAGATTTTTTAGAAAATTTACGAAAATGCTCCATTTTTGAGTTAACTTTAAACCACTATAGATTGAAAACTCATGAATATATTTTTTAAATTATTATTTTAAATAATTAACAATAGTCCATTGTTTACGATTGTTATAGTATGCTATATATTCGTGATCTACTCAATAAGCTCTTTCATTTGATACCCCACACGGCATGTTTTGGAAATTTTTATTTTATTCTTTGTATGCCAAATTTAATTACCGGGGTGCGGGGAGGGGGACCACAAAACTGGTTGGCAACATCTGTCTATAGGATGTCTGGGATCTATACAATATATATCAGAAGTCAGATTTAGGTCCGCTATTTTTGCAAACGAACATCTCCTTGGAGCCTGCTCTATCATGTATATAATGTTTATGTATTTATGGCCCCTATAAATTGATTAAATTAAAAGGTAAGTAAAACTAAAAAAAAATATTTTTTTAAATAGTCCTTGAATACGCATAATGGAAAAAAAATTCTGTTTAATTAAAAAAAAGGCGTTAATTTATATATTATTTTCATTTTGCACGAATGTTTATATTAAATGTATATTGCGATTCATTAAAGAAACGAATCTTCAATGGCGGCCAAAGCTGACACTGACGTATGGTAGGGTCAGCAAAAAAGAAAATAAAAATAACGTAAATGGATAATTATTTTAATAATTATTTCAAATTGTTTGTTGACAAACTTTTTTGTTATGGTATTTGTGTATTTATATGAATTATCATATTTACGTATACAGAATGTAAATGAAACTGAACAACTTTTCCCAAAGAACATATTTTGTCAAATTCCAATAAAACATTATTTACTTTCGCAAATGCATAATTGTCATTGTAAATTTATGATAAAAACTATTATAGGGAAAATCAAATACATTTTAGTGATTTTATTTCTCCATTTTTTTTTTGCATCCCGTACGGCCGTGTGTAAGCGAGAGGGAATGATAAGCGCCGCCATTGAAGATTCGTTTCTTTCTGTGGTTTCTATAATGAACTACCTACGTTATACATAATATTAATACGCAAAATTTTGTATACAGTACCAAAATTTTGAATATTACTAAATAGTTTTCATTAGATTTAAAAAAGATAGCGTGAGTACACTTTTTATTTTAATTACATTAAAAAATGTAGATGTTTTCATCTTATGTTATTTGTTATAATAAACTTTTAAAGTATTGGATGGATAATTTAATTTAATCGAATTATGAAACTTAATAATTTTAATCGTGATTGTATTCTCGAGGAAACTGCAAAACTCCTTGCAGGTGGAAATTGGAAAATTCTACTGAACTCTACTGAAGTCTACTATCTATAGCCAAGTGCCAGATGACCGTTTGCCGTTGTATTTTTTGAAATTAGAATTACCTACTTGGTTACTGCGTGGTTACTGCCTCGCTGTTTGAAATTTTTCAACTGATTGTTACGTTTTTATTTTGGTTTTTTTAACATAGTGGTGCTGTAGTTTTATTCAATATTTCAACGTTTATGAAATAGAAAAGTATAGTTCATATGTGGTAAGCGTTTATTTTTGGATGTTTTTTGTTTTCTACCAAAGTGAAACTAAAATCTAAATTCATTGCGCTAATTAATAATATCGATAACTTCGTTTTTTCACGTATACATGTATTTAAACATTATTACCTACGTATTGAATAAATAGAATCCTTGTAAAGAAAAATATTTCTTCTTGATTTCATTCAATAGGTAGTTGACTAAATTTAACCAAATGAAATCCATCTGTTCTCAATTCAAACGTCTTACAGGTAGTTAGGTACCAATTCGCTAATTAATCTGATAAATAGTATTAGATAAATCTAAAATTGTACTGTTTTATATAGGTACAGTAAATTTATGAAGAATTTAGAATAAAACAAATATAACAAGTAAGAACCTATTAACACTTTGTCAATAAATTTTTTAATTTATATACCAACCTTTTTAGGCTAAATGCAGATATACTGGCATGGTGACAACAGAAAAAAATTACTGACAGCTCCTGGACATGATATTAACAACATAGAAAATATATTTTGGGCTTAAACACGGGCCGAGGGTACTTTTCATGGTAAAAAATCATAAATAATACCTCAAAATGGTTGACACAGAGTCTAATAAGGGCACTATAGATACAGTGCAAGTTGCGTTAAGAATAAGGCCGTTGATGCAGCAAGAAATTGAAAGAGGATGTGACGAATGTATCGAAATTGTTAACGGGGAGCAACAAGTTCAAATAAAGGATTTAGCTTTCACATACAATTATGTATTTCCACAACACATAACCCAGCAAGAGTTCTATGATACAGCCGTTAAAGGTCTCATTAGCAAGCTTTTCCAAGGTATGTTAACCCATTGACCACCGAGCGCCCCGATCGGGGCGCGACACAATAGATTATCTATTGTGTCTGTGATTCCGGTGACTGATGGATTAAAGAACTTTAAATGAATCAAATTGTAAATTATATTATTGCAACTTTTTATGTGAAAGGTGTACCTAGTTGTGCTTGGTCATTATGGTGAATTAGGGCGTATTCAGAAAGAAAGCTGGAAACTATTAAGCACTTATCAGCGCTGGTAACCTACGCAGGAAAATATATGATAAGCGCTGTACGGCGCCGACAAGCTTCAACACGCGGTGGTAAGCGCTGGGCGCTGCCATATAAAAATTTTCTTGGTCTGCTTCAACCTGCTTCCTTTGTGTAGGACGAACCAGCGCTAACAAATGCCGGTAAGCGCTTATAAGTTTCTAGCTTTCTTTCTGAATACGGCCTTACTTACTAATATTTGGTAAATAAGGCTGACCTGTTTCCTGCAGTGGAAATTTAATAGGACCATGGTTATCTTATAAGATAGAAATGTGAACTTAGAATTTTGATAACGTACGTTTAGTAAGTATTTAGTTTAAATAATTTTCTTTATTTCAGGTTACAATGTTACAATACTTGCCTACGGCCAGACTGGTTCTGGAAAGACTTATACAATGGGCACAAATTACTCAGGTTCCTATGGTGATTCGTCCAAATTAGGTGAGATGATTATTATTACTTAAGTTATTTTTAAGGTACTTCTTGTTATAAAGAACTGTTTTATATGGTGACTTAATAAAACTATGTAATTACTATGTATTTCTATTATATGTAAGTTCTAGATATCTTTGCAAAACAGTTATTTCAAAAATTGTTAAAAATATATATTTTGATAACTTAATTATTTTTATTCCCACATTTAATTGAATATTATGTTGTAGGTGTTATTCCTCAAGCTGTCGCTGATATATTTGACTTTATTGAAACACATGAGGATAAATTTATATTCAAAGTGTCGGTTTCCTTTATGGAACTATATCAAGAGCAGTGCTATGATCTACTTTCTGGCAAAGAGCGTGGTCATAGCGTTATAGAAATAAGGGAGGATGTTAATAAAGGGGTGATTTTGCCAGGTATATTATACATCAATTTTTATTAAGCTATTGCATAGCTTCTATCGCGGGCCTTGAGCGCGGGGATCGAATCGAGAAATTCCGTAACGAAAAAACCTCACGCTCCTCATTCCGACGGGCTCGGAGGTGTGACTTGAAGGCATGCTATGCTTTACCGCGGCAGTCCCCAAGTGCCACACGCCTTTTTCTTTTTCCACTTTTACAAAAACATTATTTTTCATAGTTCATGTTTGTGAAATGTTATCTTTCTATTTATTTGATACACTTAATACATTTTTATAGTTTAACTGTGATATAGATTATTTTCTGTTAACACAAACTTTAAACTGTCTTAAATATATAAAATTAAACTATTCACAGCTACTTCTAAACATTTATTCCAATTGTACAAAAGTATATAAAGTTATGTGTTTAAAATTCTTAAGCTTGTTAATTTTTGAAGTGAAAACTTCTTTAGCGGCGTTGAGCACTTTTTCTGTAATGGGTATAAAATCTTAAACTCGCGTCAGGGCACGTGACCTGATCGAAAAAGCGTAAGACGGATACCATTCCAAAATATCAAACATGCTCAACGTTAATAATCAAGTTTTCACTTCTGCCGGCACTCCCGGAGTGCAACCCGTCTTTTTTGAAGTGAAACTTCTTTATCGGGGTTTGACAAAAATTTAGTGTAACATTTTTGCGTTACGCCGTACGCATGACATTTTTGCGTTACGCCATACTCGTGACATTTTTAAGGTCATAAAGAAGTTTCACTTCTTACGTGTGTACTCTAGTACACGCATACATTTTTTTTATAGGTATAACGGAACTGCCAGTCACTTCCACGGCAGACACAATGATGGCTCTCGAGAAAGGTTCATCTGGACGTGTAACTGGTTCTACAGCAATGAACCAAGCTTCCAGTAGGAGTCATGCTGTGTTCACGATTGTCATTATTAAGGAGAGCCGTACTGATAAGTATGTTGTATACAAGTAGTATTGACTGCCTCCTTGGTACATTGGTTGGCACTTGAGCGTATAACCGAGGGGTCCTGGGTTCGATTCCTGGTGGAGACGAAGAAAAAAAAAATGTCTCGGTCTGGCAGGACACAGAAGGCTGATCACCTACTTGTCCCTAAAGAAAATCGATCAGTGAAACAGATGTATGAATAATGCATCTGCCCTTTACCCCACTACGGGGACACGGGACTTCACTATACAAGTAGTAAAGTATAATTTAAAATTGTAGAAGTAACTGTTAAAGGAAAGACTGTAGAGAAACATATACACATTTGAGCTAGAAAATATTAGTCTATTTAGTTGCAGTTTACAATTAATCTATCTTGTTTGTTAGTTTTTATTAATGATTAAAAAGGAAAATAAAAATGCAAAGTATTTTAACTAAGTCTTTAATAAAATATATTTATTACAACTAGTTTGGTATACATAACAACAAAAAACAAGCTTCTATCTACTTAATATTATTGTACGTTTTTAATTTCGCACATATTATCTACAGAAACCTATCTACTTCATATTATTGTACATTTTTAATATTATTATCTACAGAAACATAGCGACATCATCAAAGTTCCACCTCGTTGACTTGGCTGGTTCCGAACGTATAAAAAAGACGAAAGCCAGCGGGGAAAGATTAAAGGAAGGAGTTAAAATAAACCAGGGGCTGTTAGCACTCGGCAATGTGATATCTGCACTGGGGGACGGAACCAATAGGAGCTTTATTAGTTATAGGGACAGTAAACTTACTAGGTTGTTACAAGGTGAGCGATTTGTAGATTTTTATTGAAATTTATGCATGTTGTTATGTATGTTGTATTACCGCCTCCTTGGTACAATGGTTGACGCGTGAGCGTAGCACCGAGGGGTCCTGGGTTCGATTCCCGGTGGAGACGAAGAAAAAAAAATGTCTCGGTCTGGTAGGACACAGAAGGCTGATCATCTACTTGTCCCTAAAGAAAATCGATCAATGAAACAGATGTATAATGCATCTGCCCCTTGCCCCACTAGGGGACATGGGACTTCACTTTATGTATGTTGAGTATGTTTGTATAGAGAGCTTTAACCCACTAATTTTATCAAGTTTCTTTCATCGGTAAAAACTGGAAAGTTATGTTCCTACCAAGTGGCTTATGCTATTTCTATTTTTTTTTTATTAAATGTTCATGATGTTTGTTACACGTAAAAAGGGATGGTTGGATCTGTATGAAATTTGGTAGAATGAAGTATAAATCAGCATATTATACTAGACTTGGGTACTACGCGAGTGACGCGCGGGTTTTATCGAGTATTTTCGTATTATTCTTGTATATTATCTAACAAAACACCATTAATTTAATCACAGACAGTCTTGGAGGTAACTCGTTAACGCTGATGGTGGCTTGTGTGAGCCCAGCGGACTATAACTTGGACGAAACAGTATCAACTTTGAGATACGCAGATAGAGCGCGTCGTATTCGCAATAAGCCGATTATCAACCAGGACGCTAAGGCTGCTGAGATTGTTAGGTTTGTAGTTAACACATATATTTAAACAGAAAAATCTAAAAAAATAAAAATAATAGTTGCCTACAAACCAATAGTTTTCATACCTAGTTATATTTTCAATTTATTACAATCTTTCAAATTGTTTGAAGTTACAAAACACTATTTAATATAACAATTTTTAGAATATTAGTTTTGACTAGTTGAAACGGGGTTTGAAATTTATCGAACTATTAAAATCATGTTGGCATGAAAAAAAATTTATAAACAACATAAGTCTACTATTGTATATCTAAAATACTTCTTTACAGGCTTAACAACTTAGTCAATGAATTAAGACTCCAGCTACTGGGTAAATTACCAACTGTATGTGAACAAAACAATGTACAATTGGAAGAAGAGCTTGAAAGAGAGAAGGCGAGATATCAAGAACTATTGAAGAAACACAAGCAAGTTACAGAACACCTCGGAAATATGTTGATAGAAAACACTAATTTGTGTGAAAAGGCATTATTAGCGGAGAGCGCGAAAGAAAAAATCGAACGTAAATTGAACGAACTGACGCAACAATGCAATCAAACTATTGAAAACTTGAATACAACGGACAATCAAGATGAAGAATCGCAAAAGACGACTATGGTGGACTATTTGAAGGAAATAAAGACTCGTTTGGAAGATTTGCAGTCGTTCAACATGAAGACTAATGAAGAAATGATTGATCATGAGATCAAACTGTCGTTTGTTAAGAAGGACGGTGATGGCGAGAAATTAGATGATGATGAAGTGCTCAATGAGGATCAAGTTGTTTTGGAGGAAGAGAAACGGGCTATGGGACAGGTAATCCTACTACTATTATAAATGCGAAAGTAACTATGTCTGTCTGTTACTCAATCACGCCTAAACTACTGAACCAATTTGCATGAAATTTGGTATGGAGATATTTTGATACCCGAGAAAGGACATAGGCTACCTTTTATTGCGAAATATGTACCACGGGCGAAGCCGGGGCGGACCGCTAGTGTTATATAATTATGTTTATTTAATAAAATCTATACTCTTTGCTAACTTATTAAATGTTTATTGAATAGTCATGAAAAAAATTACGCGCAAATTATAACGTCGTATAAAAAAGTACTACTACATACTCCCATTATAATTTGTGCGTAATTTTATGTTTTCCCAATTTTTCTTTTCACAAACCGAATCTATACCATTGAGATATACATATATGGAGACGACACCGCCTACATCACTTATGTTCCACTTAGGTTTTTTTTAATGGTTTTAAAGTGAAACGCATCAAATATGCCTTCGTGTGTGTTACGATATTGCACAAATAATACAAATAATACGGAAATGTGCAAAGGAATAACTTTCATCGCTAAGAACCTAACTAGATAATAATTTTTAAAACTTAGTTAGAGCAAAAAAATGGCGCACAGTTTTTGTTCGTGGTGTCTCCTCCATACGTATAGTAATATTATCTCAATGATCTATACAGATTGTATTCATTATAAACTTAAGTACCTTCCTAGACTTGTTTCGAACTTGTGTATTTTTAGGATTAAGTGTTTTCGACCCAGAACATTTTCGAGCGTTAAAACAAATTATAAAAAAAATATAATATAAATGTATATATTTTTGTTACTAGGTGGCATTAAACCAAGAATTACAAGAATTAAACCGCGCCATGGCGATCAAGGCGTCTGTGGTGCAAGCCATACTCGCCAACAACAAGGAGATGATAGATAGCCACCAGAATTTGCGGGAAAATGAGGAAAAAATCACACAATTGGAAAAGGAGAGAGATGAACTCATGCAGCAGTTGAAACATAATAGAGTGAGTAATTTATTTCAGATGAGTTAAATTTAAGAAATTGAAAACTTTTTAATTGATTTTAAACGCAATTTTATTTGAACACTGATTGTGTGTGTCGTAATGGGCATATTTTTTAATTACTTATTTGAAAAGGTACATAAATGATTGTGGTATAAATTGTAATTGCTGAAATTATTTTTGTGACTCATCGGTTTTAATAGACTTGGTCAACTCATTATTCAAAAACGAAAGGCACAAATTTAAATTTCAATGTTAATAATAAACATTAAAATATCCTATCATTGCATTTATATTGCCATAAATATATCCAAATTTTATTGGTTCTATTTCCAGAGCAAAGATCCATCACACGAAGAGCGGCGTACTAAAGTGTCCACGCTCGAGGCGGAAATATCGGACCTCAAGAAGAAGTGCCAGGCACAAGCCAATATCATTAAGGTCAAAGAGAAGAATGAAGCCAAGATCGCTTCGTTGAATGCTGAACTACAGGCCATGAAGGCTACCAAGGTAATTCTTTGCTAAATTAGTAAATTCATTTGATTTATGAAACTGCAAAAGTAAGGCATAAAAAATATAACTGTTTTTTTTTTTGTTATATTCGGCTAGATAAAGCTTATATTTTATTCTAATGAATAGGCTATGAATCTCGAATATGATTTTATTAAGAAAAAATATCTTAGCTTTTTTTATTCCAAATCCGCCGGTTAATTCGACTTTTATTTCATGTCATTCCTCATGAAAATAATGAAAATATACACTTACGGAATTACAGACACATTGGTGATAAATTTTTATTTCTATGTATGATGATAATGATATTAAATTATTAGTAGTTATAAATATTTATTTATATAAAATTGTGTCCCCCAGGTGAAAATAATCCGTCAAATGCGCGAGGAGAGCGAGAAGTTCCGCAAGTGGAAGGCGGACAACGAGCGGGCGATGCTGCGCCTGCGCAACGAGGACCGCAAGCGAGCCACCGCCATGGCCAAGATGGAGTCGCTGCACGCCAAGCAGCAGAACGTGCTCAAGCGCAAGATGGAGGAGGCCGTGGCGGTCAACAGGCGGCTCAAGGTGAGAGTGAGTCCACACGGCGCGTCGCGTCAGCGTTGCGGCGTCGTAGCGCTGTCGCTGCGTCGTTTTACATACAAATAACCGAGGTGTTCACACGGCGCGCTGCGTGGCGCAACGCACACGTGACGGACAGCAGCCCCCGAGACGAAGCGGGAGGGGGCGTCAGCGCTCAGTTGTAGTATGTAGTAGTAACGCTGCGATGGCGCAGCGCCCGTGTGGCCGGCTATGCGTCAAATATTTGCGTTGCGACGACGCAACGCTGACGCGACGCGCCGTGTGGACTTACTCTGAGGCACCCGCACCGCGAGCACACCCCGGACACTCCATACTAAATTATCGTTTTGACAGTCACACTGTAGAGACTGCAAATGTGTGTGTTAACGCTTTAGGGTTCGCACATTAATTGTGACTAACGTAAAGAAATTCGCGTTTTTCTGATGAAATACATTCGTAAACAGTATCTAACCATTTTCCACGAAAAACGATATTCACAAATCCAAAATAATAAAATTAGTTAATTTGATTAATGTTGTCAATCTTCGTTGCGTATCGTCCTTACGAAAAAATGCGGGCCATCTAATAGACTGATCGTGCGGGGTGAGGTAAGTGTTTAATTTTGGCGGAAGGCGGAGGGTGTCCGTTCTGTAGCGTTTAGCTACTATTATGTATTCTGTGCCGCGAGAGTCGATACAGAGACAAAGCTTCATACAACCAGACCTGTGGCACTCTGTGCACGTGAGATACGCAGCGCCGGTGACCTTAGCCGCAGCGTGTTAGCGTTACTTACTACTACTACTTACTTCACCAATAAATAGAAAATATAGTTAAACTAAAAACACGCTTTTAAAAAAGCGTGGGGCGCTTTTCAAGAGCTGATTATACATGGCACCCCACGCTTTTTTCACAATTATAGGTATTGGTTATTGTTTAATTCCTAAGGTAATCATTATTTTTTAATTTTTAATAGTATCTATCTTGAAAGCGTGTCTTTTAGTTTTTTTTTAACTATATGTATTTTTTTTTAAATTACTGATGTTTTAATTGCCAAGGAATGTCAGCTATAGACAACTGACCTGTAACATAGTAATTTTCAAATTTACTTTATACAGCTTTATTAATTATTTTTTTATCATACAGGAAGCTCTAGATAGGCAGAAGAAGACGGCAATGAAACGCAACGCCAAAGGCAACGTGAAAGCTGGCGCTATACAACAGTACATTGAGCAAGAGCTTGAAGTGCATCTCAGTATTGTGGAGGCGGAGAAATCGCTTGAGGAGCTTATGGAATATCGGTAAATTTAAGATTTCTAACCGAGAAGCTTATCTATAGTCTATATCTATACTAATATTATAAAGAGGAAAGGTTTGTATGTATGTATGTATGGTTTTCACGCATTAAGTACTGGACCGATTTTGATAAAATTTGGCACAGATAATCTTTAGACCCTGAGAAAGAACATAGGCTACCTTTTATTGCGAAATATGTACCACGGGCGAAGCCGGGGCGGACTGCTAGTATCTAATAAATTAGTATCCAAGTATCCATTAATACACTGGAGATTTCAGTATGAACATTAACTTGTAACAAGAAAATATGACCTTAAATGACGCCTGTATGTTTTTTTATCCCTTTCACACCTAACTTGGCAAGTGGGTTCATACTGAAATCTCCAGTGTATTAGATATAAGCTTCTTGGTTCTAACACACGAACGGCAAGTTGTGAACGGCAGAGGCTTCTTCAGCCGTCGCCACCTGTCGACGTCAGTCGTCGACGCGTCGGCGGCAGCAGTCAATACTTCGCAACTTGCCGTTCGTCTGTAGAACGCTTACATACTACTTTTACTTGTTTAAGAATGAGGTTGTTTTGTGTTAAAATTTTGTCATGAATTGATGTATTTTATAGGTGTTAGAGCGTATACGCACTATGCGGGTAGCCGCATTGCGGGTAGCCGTCCGGCTGACCGCAAGCACAATTATGTACGTAATATTCATTTCTATGCGCACTATGCGGTCTGCGGTAGCCGCATCGCAGTGCGCATAGAAATGAATATTACGTACATAATTGTGCTTGCGGTCAGCCGGACGGCTACCCGCAATGCGGCTACCCGCATAGTGCGTATACGCTCTTAGATTCGTTTATGGTGGGAGTGATATCAAAATTATATTTAAATAAATATAGCGGATTGACGTTGTCGTTACTGCATACAGGAGGTTTTCTTTTACTGCAATTTTTAATAATGTAAAAAAAAATATTTCGTATATTTAACACAAACATTTTTCATTTTATTAAATTTTTAAAGAAGAAATTCAATCACTAAGAGGGATTAGAAACCGCGTCCTTCGACTTAATTTTTTCTATTTTTTTTTTAATTTACATATATAAAAAACGAAATATCTAATTTGACGATTTCGAAAGCTTTTTTAGATTTATAATAATATTTTCCTTTATTTAGGGCGTGGATAACAGAAGAAATAGAGAACCTCCGTAACGGACCAGACAGTGAAGCGAGCAGTAAGAAGATAGCCGAGCTCGAGGACGATCTCGCGCTACGGAAGGCGCAGATTTCTGATCTGCAGCAGAAGATTCTTACTGCTGATCAAGGTATGTTATTTATTATTTATTACACACTTTATTATTACACACTTTATATTAGCTTCACCTGTATGTTTGTTTGTTTGTAACCGACTTCTTTGGGCGCGATTTTGACCCACTTTAAACGGCCAGATTTCGTTCAAACTTTGTAGATTTATTGAGGACCGATGACAATACACTAATTTGATAAAATTTTCTATTTTTTAGTTCGGTTTTCTATAAAAAGCGTGTTTTTTAGTTTTATTATACTATTATTATTGTAGTATTGTGTGATGTGATTTTTTCTGTATTTTCTTTAGTGCACCCAATAAATTTACTTCACTACAACTATTATTATCGACTGAAAAAGTGTTTATCTGTATATAAAATGTTCTTCGAGGGTTAAAATTAAATTTAATTTTGAAAATTATTTTGAAAATATACATATAAAACAAATGTATAGGTTTGATATTTTTCTCCATTAAGTCATAAGTTATCTATTTTTAATTGAAAAAATATCATACCACAATATTACATTTATGAAATATTTTCCTTTTTGGCAGAAAACAAGGCACGCACACAATGGGACAACATTCAATCCATGCTCGAAGCTAAAGTAGCGCTCAAATGCTTATTCGAGCTATTAGTAGATGCTAAGCGCGAGTTACAGAACCAGAGCGAAAAGGGATTCCAGTCCAAATACGAGGAGATAAAGGAAGCTTTCGATAGACTGAATATTGAGTATGAGAATAGCAAGGCGGAGTTTGAGCGGCAGATTGCCACTATGAAATTGCAAAATGAACAGACTGTAAGTAATTTTTGTATGCTTAAATCTTTAAAACTACGCATCGGATTTTGATGCGGTTTTTTTCAATACATAGAATGATTCAAGAGGAAGGTTTTTATATATATTTTATTAGGTTTTAGACAAAGCGGGCGAAGCCGCGGGCTAGTATTATATAATCTGACCATGAATATGCGATATTTAACAATATTATTGTATCCAATTCTGTGTTATATTTGTTTTTACAATATTGCATAACCATTTATTACAAGCTAATGTCGCGCTAGGACGTCTAAATATATTGTACTACGCGCTAATGGCTTTATCAGTACAGATACCCAATACTTACCGCGCGTCAGCGTCGTCTGTTTGAATATTATATATATGATGATTTCCGTGTAGTACAACACAATTCCGTGTCATAGCGTCACATAGCGTGAACGCCATAGAAATCTAAATAACAAGACACATAGAAGTGCTATAATGTCATAATTCGTATGAAAACCGCTGTCGCCAAAATCAACACATTCAAACCGATAGCTATAAACAGTACACACAAGTAAACTTTGCCTTTTATTGGACAGCTTGATTTTAGTGAAAACTAACTTAAATATGAAATTAAGCTTTTTAATATGTATCCTAACGCACGAATTTACGGTTTATTTTAGAATAACATCCCTAAGTATATGAGACGTTTTGTTTATTTTTGCTCCAATACGCAAAAATTCTGCTTTTCTACAACAGAGGTTGTCAATTTTCAATAGATATAACTTTGAACATAAACTCATAGAAATAAGGTTGAAATTTGTGTTAAACGTGATAATAAGAATGGTCTACTGTGTCATTAATTGTTATTTCGATTACTATGGTGAACGCTCTTTGATGTCTATGTGCGCGTTCTATTTGACAAAGTCATAATGGTTAGAAAACCATTTTACAACTGATGCCACTACTAAAATTAATTAAAATTCTAATAATATATTTACAGCTTAGCGACTTAGTAGCGCTACAAGCGGGCGGGCGAGCGGGCGGTGTGCGGGGCGAAGCGTGCCGCAATTTACAGACCGTCATACAGTACCAGCAGGACAAGCTGGAACAGCTCGAGCTGGAGAACGTAAGGATCTATTATTGACGTGACAACGTCTTATAATTCGATAAAGCCGGCTGCACGCACGAAAAAACATGACTCATGCGGCGTTACCTCGCTCTAACTCATCTGAGGCGTTCCATGTAAGGCTTGAAGTGCGAGCGAGAGCGCGGAACGAGCGACAAAGAAGCACAATCGGACGTTGTCACGTTCAACTATCGTCAGTAAACCGACTTTACAGACAACCAATTTTTTTTTGTTCTTGGGTCTGGGTGTTTTCTATAAATGTATTTATAAATATTATATTTATCGTCGCCTAGTACCCACACCACAAGCCGTAATTGAGCTTACTGTGGGACTAGATCGATTTGTGTAATAATGTCCTTTATTATTTATTTATTTATTTATTTATATCTATTGATGCAGTTGTGAAATGTGCCATTTATGCTTTTCGGCCATTTAACGTAACCTACCTATCACTGTGGACTCCATAACTGTTTCTGGACACGAAAATTATTTAAGGATAAAATGGTACCGTTACGAGTTCATAGAAAGACCATAAAAATATACTTGTTTATGAATAAACTTAAACGTGAATTTTTTGAATTGTCACCGGTTAATAATAAGTATACAAAGTTCGTTTAAAATGGGTTAAAATCACCATCAGTCTAAATAAGTCTGTAACATACAAACATACAGGAGAAGCTAATAAACACGTAATTTGTGTATTTATACTTGTATCCGGCTCAAAGGACCAATAAATATACGAGCCCTTGAAACAAATTTGAATGAAATAAAATTAACAATAATTTCTCATTATTTTCGTATTCTAATTATTCAGAAAAAGCTAGCGGACGAGTTGGAAGAGCTCCGCAGCGCGAACAAGAAAGTTGAAAAAACAAAGAAACGCAAGAAGGAGCCCGTCGACACGCTCAAGATGGTCGATTACACGGACATGACGGATGATGACGATAACGATGACGAGGATAATAATAAGGATCCCGATTGGAGGGCCACGCCGCTGTTTAAGCGCATTCAGGTATGAAAGTTCAGTATAATAATCTACAAGTTTTAGTGAGTGAATTTGCGACCGGTGCGATTAAGAAGTGAAAATATTAACCGTGTTGAGCACTTTAATTTTTTATTGTTATAAAAAAAATGTGTGTAAGTTGTAAGTTTTCACTTTCAGCACTTTTTTCTTCGTATGGATTTGAAATTTTGTCCTCTTTGTTCTTTTCCATCAAAATAAAGAAAATACATTCCGTTTGACGATGAACTCATTTATAATGTTATTATACACAGGCGCAGCGCTCCCGCCTCACGATGAACTTCAGCCAGTCGGGCGAAGCGGACACCACCCGCCCCACAAAGCGCAGCAGCGACGGCAGCGCGCACTGCTCGTGCCGCGGCAGCTGCAGCACCAAGCTGTGCGGCTGCAAGAAGGCGGACAAGGGCTGCGGGCTCGCGTGCCGCTGCCAGAGCGAGCTGTGCAAGAACCGGCGCCAGTCCGACAGCGCGCCAAGCGACGACGGCAACGAGAACGTGAGTGTGGCCGCCCGCTAGAGGGCGCACACGGCACAAGTCAGTCCATTATGGAGGCTGATCACACTCGGGCTAATATAAAGAACTTGTACCGCCGTTTTCCTCGGCCGAGACACCGCCACATAGCAGCTGCTTCGTGACTCCGAGATGCTGCTCGCTATGTGTGGACCCGATTATTGCCCACTGGATCTTCGCTATCCATCCATCCATATATTTACTAAAAACGATTCACGATTAAAGAAATACTCAAAATTTTAATCCTTTCTTCTTTTTATGATTTTAAATGTATTATATTCCATAATAGCTCCAGCAATAATAATTTATATCATGCATTTTTTACAGGAAACTAACAACGTAGTTGTACTGGACACCACGCCGCCATCTTACTTCGACAAACGGTACGTTGTAAACTTTTATAACACTCGCAATGCATGAACACTAAAAGTCAAATGCATACAAAATATAAAAAGTTTTCATGCAACGCGAGTATAAATTAACACGAAAAGCTCAAAAACTAAATGCAAGTTTAGATTTGAAACGTCACAGGAACTAAGCGATATGACGCGGAACGATTCCGATAGTACAAGTACACAAAGCACGCCAACAAAGCAAGGGAAGCGTCCATTGCGGCCTCTGTCCGAACCGAGGTTGAATTCGAGCAGTCGTACGCAGAAATGGATGTTAGCACTGCTCTTGTACAACACTTGCGTGGCGCCAATGTCCTCGTACTGCGCGAACACGATACTACAATATGGAATGGACGCGGCCAAATACAATGTCGTGTCGAATCTCTTCGACTTTCTGATGAAAGAGGTTACTCCAGCGCGCACGGCTTTGCGGACTATGCCCTTACAAAAATTAAATACTATGCGACTCAACTAAATGGGAAAAATACTTGGAAATCCTTTTTTCAAGTCAAAAACTTATCTTCTTAATGCAAACGTTATTTCTTATAATGACGTCACAAAATGGCGGATAATTGATCCTATTCTCAGTTGAATCGCATAGTATAAGTGATTAATGTGTCCTTTCTCTCGATAGGCACAACGAGAAATACACGTTCTATAAGAACTTGTCGGGGATTTGGCACATTTTTAAAAGGAAGGAAAGGGATTGATGTTTGTAAGTGCATAGTTCTGCAAGGCGCACTGTTTTGTAGATTTTTGTACATATTTTGTTGGATCGTTATTGGCTTTTAATAGTTTTTAGTTGTAAATATGCATATTTCATTGTATTGCAGAACTATGTTATTACCACCTCATCTAGTTTTGTTATTGAAACCATAGTTTTGTGATTAGAAATCGTGTTATTACGTAGTTAGATGGCAAATTGATTTAAAAATAATTTCACTGTGAATTAATTTTCAGAGATCACCTTGATGCAACCTACATAAAGAAGAAGAAGTGTTTTTTTTTTCCGAATACCGAACAATGAGTAAAGGTGAGTTTAAGATGATGTAAAATAAAAAAATAAACCTATGACAAAATATATTCCTAGTTCATAATATTATGTGTATGAAAGTAAACCTTATACAAACATAAAAAAGAGCACACGTGTCAGAAGTGAAACTTTTTTGGCAAGATTCAAAGATACCAAAATCGTCGTATTGCCCCGACCCGACCTTGAAATTTTACTCTCAACGCGCTTAAAGAAGTTTCACTTCAAAAAGTAATTCGTGTCTCTTGTCTAGCTACTCCTTGCAAAATTTCAAGGAAATTATTGTAATATTTTAGTGGTATGCAAACGATAGATGAACAGAGCTTTGAATATTTATATTTACAATATATTTTTGTCTATCTTTCGGTTTAAAATATTAATAACAATTTCCTTTTGTTACAGACTGAGCAAACAGGCGCTGGCGCAGAAGTTATTTTGTGAAATTTCTTGCATTTATTGACATATATCAAGTAGGATGTTTATCCAAATTATAACTATTGACCTTAAATAATTGTGATTTTTAGCGTAAGGCGTTTTTTAATAAATTAGATGAGTACTATAATAATAATTCGCTAAATAAAGTTATATTTATTAAAATATGGTGTTTTATTAGAACATTATCTTTTTTACAATCCATGGTTAAAACTTATCCGCCCAATAAAGTATAACACGATAATATTAAAATGTCACCCGTAAACTGGCAAAGACGGGTAACGAATACATACATTTTTGAAATGGTAGTTTAATATGTTATTCGACGAATAAGTATTAACCAAGCATTGAAAAATCAGCCCTTAAGTGTATTTGATATAGTATTTGTTACAAAGCTGAGCTGAGCTAAAAGACTTGAATGAAAATAATATGGAGTTATATGGATTCTTTTCCACCAATAATGTGCGAGGATGTGTAAAGAGAAATATGTTAGTAAATAACCAATCATATAGCTTCGTTTAGTTTGAAGTGATTTGAAGCGATACTATTGGTTATTTACAAACACATTCCTCTCTACACATCCTCGAACATTATTATGATTGCACCCTATTTTATTGTAAGAATTGCTTTCTCTCAAGGTTGAAGAAATTTAGCAATTTAAATATAAAAATAATAGCCCAAATAGGGATTTTTGAGACTTACGATTTTCTTTGTTTCTATAATAGAAGCGAAAGGAAAAGTAAAAAGCCAACATCACGCGGTGTTCCCAGGCGGTCACCCATCCAAGTACTGACCGCGCCCGACGTTGCTTAACTTCGGTGATCGGACGAGAACCGGTGTATTCAACGTGGTATGGACGTTGGCGATAGTATTGCCGAAATTGTGGTTAATTTATTTCAATGAGGTCACTTCAAATGGCAAAGCCCCAAAACCCAAAAGTCCAATTAATGTAGAGCAAAAAGTCAAAGGCGTTGAATTTTTCATTACCTAACCCTTTGCAGATTGCAGCAATTATATTTTGAAGTAGTCGAAGCTATTTCATTTCAAACAAAGGAGAATGGGCATTTTACTATGGAAGTTGGGCCTGAACCCTTGAGTTGGACCAATACACATGAGATATTGTTTTTATAATAGATCATAACACATACATAAAGGGAAAAATATATATAAAAAAATAATCAACCGGGTTTTTGTACAGTCACATCAAGTTTTATTTCTTTGTGTATAATATTTTTTGCAATAAATAACTGTTATAAGACAATGACAATATCTTTATGTTACTCCAATTCACTTTCACTTACAAATACGTACTAATCTTAAGCCTTCTAATAACCGAAATACACTAATATTATGTTTTGTAACATGTACCTATACCGTGTTTATTATAATTCAACGTAGTTAGACGTTTTTTTGTGGTTAAACTCAGTCACTCCAGTGACATGTAGATTTATAATTTATATTTACTTTACTCGAATTAAAAACACCGTTATTGTGCGCAAAATAAGAGCCAAATAAATAAAACTTTTTGCCTTGACTGTACAAGAACCCGGTTGATTTATTTTTTTATTTTATTTTTTTCGTAAGGTATGTGTAATGATCTATCACAAAAACAATATTTTGTGTGTATTGGTCTTAGCCCAAGTTTCAGGCCCAATTTGCCCATTCTCCTTTACTATACTTAAGTATGTTGTATTATAGATATTATGTTAGCGTTAGCTACTATTAATTATTCTGTGCTACCTCAATATATGGACTATACATTATACAACATAGAAAAAAATCAATTTCAAAACAATGGGAACTGAGATTAGCAGTTTCAAACATATGAAATTAGTTTTCGTTATTGTAAGTAGCCTGTTAAATTTTTCAGTAACAAATTAAGTCTTTTTTCTTATCCAAAAATTATATTTACAGTGTGGTCACTTAATTTGTAGTTTATGCATGTAGGTATATTGTACATAATTTAATTAGTGTCTTCAGCTTTCTCATATTATTATGTATTTGATTACCATTCGTTCCAGTAACTAAAATTATCTACTTAACTAATTGCTTTTACGTAATGTTAGTTCTTTCTAAATTATAATTTATAAGGCTCTGCCTAATTGTTTATCATAATGATTAATATGTATGAGTACGGATTATTATTAAACCAGATATGAACATTTTATTAGATTCGCATTAAGTTTACATTCAATTCTATTCACTAAGGCTAGTAGTTATTAGGTATGTGTCTTTATATTTTACTAGCTGAGCTCCGCGGTTTTACCCGCAGTGCTCCGCTCGTGTTGGTCTTAGCGAGATGATAATATATGACTATAAGCCTTCCTCGATAAATGGGCTATCTAACAGTAATATCGAAATATTTTTTTCAAATCGGACCAGTAGTTCCCGAGTAATCTCGCGTTCAAACAAACTCTTCAGCTTTATAATATTAGTATAGATTTCTTATGGTCTAAGATCCGAATATAAGTCGAAATGCAATGGGTATTATTAAAATTGGGTTGACTGGGAAAATCCTGGACCATTATAAACTATTTCGTATAAAATTAAATAAAATATATGGCAATAATGATGTTGAAAAACCTTTTTTAAAGCAATATAAAAAGTAAAAACTATCCAAAAAAGCCAACATCACGCGGTGTTCCCAGGCGGTCACCCATCCAAGTGTGTATTAAAAAATGTATTAAAAATGGGTTGACTGGGAAAATCCTGGACCATTATAAACTATTTCGTATAAAATTAAATAAAATATATGGCATTGGCAGTAAAAACCTTTTTTAAAGCAATTTAAAAACTATCCAAAAAAGCCAACATCACGCGGTGTTCCCAGGCGGTCACCCATCCAAGTACTGACCGCGCCCGACGTTGCTTAACTTCGGTGATCGGACGAGAACCGGTGTATTCAACGTGGTATGGACGTTGGCGATAATTAATATGAAATTAAGATACATATTATGCCATATCCGTATTATTATAAAGAATATTCAATGCATACTTATTTTTAAAATAATCGCAGTGTATATCTGAACAAGTTGTACACTTTTAATAAATATGTATTGTTAACTAGCGGTCCGCCCCGGCTTCGCCCGTGGTACATATGAAAAATAGATGTTGGCCGATTCTCAGACTTACCCGATATGCACAGAAAATTTCATGAGAATCGGTCCACCCGTTTCGGAGGAGTATGCAGACTAACATTGTGACACGAGAATTTTATATATAAGACAAGAATTTTATATATAAGATTAATATGAGTTGTAATATTTCAGTTATGAACAGCTAATAAATAATATGTTACGTAGTACCAAATAGTAAAGCTTTTTAAGCTTACGCTTATTTTACGCAAGAATAACATTTTTTTTTATCTAAAGTCTTAAACTATTCTAAATACACTATCATTAAGTATGCAGTATGCACCCTTCTAGAAAAAATAACGTTCCGGTGGGGTTGCCTTCCGGACATTCCCACAATTATTTATAACCAACTTCGAAAAAACAGGAGATTCTCAAAAGTTTTTTTTTTGTTAACTACCTACAAATTTAGAGATGGGTCCGTTTTTATCACCTTGACCATTATATCAATATGGTATACGAAAAATCCATCATGAATCAGTTAAATATTGTATCCTATTTTAAATGCATATTATATAGTACCTTGACCGATTTGAATTATACAATATACATCCTGACCACTTCAAACGTCATCAAGCGTTGTATTGTATGAGTCAAAACTCAAAAGTAAACTGTCTTCTTTGGGCCCTACTCTTGGTTCTTGATTTTCGTAAATAACTATTTTTATCTAGTTAGGTAATTTAAATAAAATCTTATTGTATACTTGATTTATTTTATTTTATTATTTATAGTTATCGTATTTTTTAATATGAACAGGGATGATAAAATGGATAATTTCATGATTTCATTTATGCATGTTTTTTTATATCATTTACGATCCTGAATAATATGTATACCTAAGTCCTAACAACAATTTAAAAAATTAAACACTTACAACTAATTTTAATTCACAAGCCAGATTCATGTCGATCGTGTTTCAAGTCCGTGTTTCCTATAAATATGTAAATCCAAATCGGAATACAAGTAAACTGTTCTAAAGTATGTGGCTTTGTTTGTTTTGAATCAAATTATAAAGTTGAACTAGGAATGTAGAGACACAATTTCAAGAGCAAATTTTATTCTTTCGCTCTCATTACTCTCTCTTTATTTTCATGCAAGTCATTGCGTTCGAGTGGTAAGTGAGAATTTTGTGAGAACCATTGGTTGGGGATAACGATGAGTTTCGCCAGTCGAAGAAAGGCCTCGCTTTCGATGTTTACGGGGAGAAATCTCCGACCGGTCGAGGCCCCGTCAGTGCCGCGCGTCGCGTCCATGCCACCACGCGCTCCTACACTATTTTTTACAAAGAACTTTTACCGAAATCCGATATAATTTTACATAAACGTGTGTGTGAAGTGTTGTGGATTATAACTTTAGAAATTAGAAAGTGTCTAGGATTGTTTCGACGGCCACCGGTATGTTATTGTGATGCGTGTAATAGCGGTATTATTGGTCTTGCTTATGGTTCTCATAGAATTGTCGGCATTCCGTCTGCCGCGGTTTGTGCTGGGTTACTTGAGGTCTAAAATATACCATAAATTATCTGACCTTTCTTCGTACTACATTTTTTAATATAAACTTGATAGAGCAAATATTTCCGCTCTTTCGTTATACTCAATATTACTTAGATAACTTTTTGCAGTACCAATTTATTTACATATACCCCATATTATAGAAGAAATAATTATTAAGAAGTAATATTATGAAGAAAAGCTAAAAGATTTTTTTTAGAATAATTAAAACTATATTTTACTTAATTTAATATTTAATCAAATGTTTTAACGGATCTTTTTTCATCTTTAAAATATCATAAAATCTGATGTTAACTTTATAAAGAGAAAAACTGGATCTGGATGGAAATATTTTCAAAAATTGTTGCTACCGCTAATATACCAGAATGCAAATTTTTATTTCGCTCTTGACATTTACAAAATAATCTTAATAACTTACGACCACCCTCGCTTCGCTTCAGTTACCAATTTAGTTTGACCTCCGATATAAATGAACGAGAAAAAATAGAGATAAAGAGGTCAATTTTTAACTTTTAATATACCAGAATAGATAAAATATATCTAACACTACATTATTAATATCTCTTTTAGTTAATTACTAGCGGTCCGCCCCGGCTTCGCCCGTGGTACATATGAAAAATAGATGTTGGCCGATTCTCAGACTTACCCGATATGCACAGAAAATTTCATGAGAATCGGTCCACCCGTTTCGGAGGAGTATGCAGACTAACATTGTGACACGAGAATTTTATATATATAGACTAGCGGTCCGCCCCGGCTTCGCCCGTGGTACATATGAAAAATAGATGTTGGCCGATTCTCAGACTTACCCGATATGCACAGAAAATTTCATGAGAATCGGTCCACCCGTTTCGGAGGAGTATGCAGACTAACATTGTGACACGAGAATTTTATATATATAAGATGAATCGCAAAATGTGTTGGTAAGCGCATAACTCGAGAACGGCTGAACCGATTTCGATAATTCTTTTTTTATTATATTCCTTGAAGTTCGAGGATTGTTCTTATGTAGAGAAAACGTAAACATGTACCACGGGCGAAGCCGGGGCGGGCCGCTAGTCTTAAATAAAAATACAAATCAACGAAATAAATAACTTTTATTTAAATAATATACATTTAAATTAATAATACACTATGTATTTTCAAACTTCACAGTCCTCTATAAAAGTTTTTGCGGGGCTTGGCGACACGGAGCGGAGTCTCTGTAAAATAAAAACATGATTATTTTTATTAGAGCTACTTTATCCGGCATGTAATAACTGCAGTTAAACCACTGTGGTTGAACAGTGCACTGTGCAATATCCTATCCTACTTAATATCCTACTAATATTATAATTGCGAAAGTTTGTGAGGATGTGTGTGTGTGTTTGTTACTTTTTCACGCAAATACTACTGAACCGATTACAATGAAATTTAGCATACATATAGAGGTTAACTTGGATTAACACATAGGATAGGTTTTATCCCGGAAATACCACGGGAACGGGAACTATGCGGGTTTTCCATTGAAAACGCGGGCGGAAATCTAGTATATTATAAAGTACTAGCGACCCGCCCCGGCTTCGCACGGGTGCAATGCTGATACTAAATACACTACAGAAAAATTGTGAACGTTGTATAGGTATAAAAATATAGCGGCCCGCTCCGGCCTCCGGCATCGCACGGGTATAAAATACATAGCCGGGCGGCCGCAAACGCTACGTCCTGCAATTTTTAAATCTGTAATATCTTCGAAAATATTCACTTAAATCATACGGTGTAAAGGGCCATATAGATCTATATTAAATGAACAATGTATCCATGGTATTTAATTGGTTAAGGATTAATGCTGTATTGGTTAAAATCGCTTCGAAAATTAGCCATTATTTGTTGTAAAAAGTAAATGACAAAAAAAAGTTATTGTGGGTTATCCATAAGAGATAGACATATACCATCGCGGACTTTTCTGTAGACCTTTTCAATGTGTATAATACTTAGTACATTATTTTGATAAAACTCGTAGGGTTCAGCCTGCGTTTGCAATGTAAGCGGAATAAATGTAATTTTTTACGACATCACATTAGAAACCTCAAAAATAACAGTACTTCTCCACTACTTAATGGATCTTATTATACATATAAACCTTCCTCTTGAATCACTCTATCTATTAAAAAAAACCGCATCAAAATCCGTTGCGTAGTTTCAAAGATTTAAGCGTACAAAGGGACATAGGGACATAGGGACAGGGAAAGCGACTTTGTTTTATACTAGGTATGTAGTGATTATTCAATAAACACAAAATTCATCACACACACGGAATATTGTGATTGCTCGAATGCAATATATTTAATTGTATTAAAGTAAAAACCGCATGTTATTTGTTTCTTTTTTTGCAATGGATAAATTAAATTAGATTTCATTTTTTTATCAAATAAGTACATAAATTTGAATGAGGCCATCAGGAATTATATTTTTGTTTTTATCTCGGTTCTTCCCGAAAAGGGCCTAGTTTTTATAATTTTTGAGATAACAGTATTAATGAAAGTCTATTCGTGTGTTATTTTCTGATACAGTTCCAAGAATAGGCGACAAATCTATACTAATATTATAAAGCTGAAGAGTTTATTTGTTTGTTTGTTTGAGCGCGCTAATGTCGGGAACTACTGTTCCGATTTGAAAAATTATTTCGGTGTTAGATAGCTCATTTATCGAGGAAGGCTATAGGTTATATATCATCACGCTACGACCAACAGGAGTGGAGCCACGGGGGTGAAACTGCGCGGAGCAGCTAGTGTTTTATAAGATTTCTAGACTCTACAACTCTACCTAGATTGCGGCAAGCGCTACATTGCTACTTTCCTGCTTTTCCAGCTTTCCACACTAATTATTAAATATTGCTTGTTCATGGTAATGAAAGATTATATTTATGACGTTATTAATTTACGTATTTGCAATAACATTGATATTATTAAGTTTATTAAGTTATCAATTAATGAGGATATAATATTAGACACGGAAAGATCAATTTTACCTACGTCAGAATTTAATATTGTTTTCGTTTTCTGAGTCACTAACGTAAAGTAATATTACGTATTGTGGTTATATTAACTAATTGATCGACTGTTAAACACAAATAAAAAGTTCTGAAGACTCTCTAAAAAAGTTTTATTAGAGTTTGCAGAACAACCCAAAAGAAGAATCTAGTTTCGATCGTGGTCCATGGAAATTATGTTTCAATATCTATTCTTACTCTTTCTTTTACTAAATAAATAAGACATGATTACAATAATTATAATAATGCTTATTAGCTTTGTATTTCCTAGTATGAAACCCCAAAAGACAGACGACATATGTTGAGCCCCTATTATCAGTAGGTATTACACGAATGTTTGGGCTTCCATAAAACGCTGTCTTATTACCAAATATTTGGCTGACATATACGGCTTCACCAAAATTGGCTTAACCATATATGTAATATCTAATTCTCCAACATACTAGAAATATTTAGTAAATAGCGTGGGAGAAATTGCCTACAAGAACGATCGGAAAACAAGTTGTTGCTTAGAAGGAAATAGTTATGAGGAAAATTACATTTTCTCTTTTCTTTTGTAGCCATGTTTTATTTAAATTCACATTCTTCGCGTTATGTACATTGTCTATTCAAAATGGGTTGTTTGTTATCTCTTTTACGATAAGGGTGCCTTCACAATATTTTTAAATTGCTGTTACTATTTAAATATGTGCCCACGTGTAGATTGTTTACTTATTTTTATTATTTTTAATTATTTAATATTGTCTTTAAATCTTTTATAAAAATATCGTTCTACTCGGTGCCACCTTCTGTAGTCCTTAAAAATATGCTTTAATCATCAATAGTAATTTGACGAATATGTTTCATCATATTTATGTCCATTGTGAAAATTATCTAGGAAATATCTCTTTAGTGTACAGTTAGTAAATGTCCGACATCACAATGTAACATCGTATATAATATACTCCCATACGGATCAACCGTTGTATTCAAAAACAATATCGAAGTCAAGAAACCAGTTAAAATTCCCAACCGTCGAAACTTGGTTGGAAAACAATACCTTATCATGTATTCTGCTCACAAAAGCGTTTGGTTTACATAACACTTGTGTGTTTGTTGCTGCACACCGCGGTAACGATATTATTTAACACGCACGTATAATATAGACTGATATAAATTATATACAGGGTGTACCAAAAAGTAGTGATGAACGGAAGCTGAGAGGTAGAGGACCTAGAGGGCTATCCGAATCACCCCCATGTATGTTATGCGATTTTTCGTATTTTCGGAGTTATGACGTTTTTTTCAATTTTTCACCTATCGCCGAGTACGATGATATTTTCACTCATGCTGACGTCAATGATTGCGCAAGATGCTTGATTTTTTTTTGTGTGCTAAGCTGAAAGATAGGCCAATTCAGTATGGTAACATTTACTATCGTTAGATCTTTGAATGGAATAAAAAAAAGAATTAAATGGCAAGAAAGATAAAATTACCCAGTATGTTCACCACTTCAAGGGCCCGTAAAAAAATAAAATCACATAAAAAAAGTTTTCCATTTGACTTTTAAAAACTTGCTCTATCTATCAGATAGCTACCCTGAAAATTTCATTTTATTATTCAGAAGGCTTCAATCGAAAAATTTAAATCTAAATGTGGTAAGTGCAAAAATTGAATTAACATTATGATCATTAAAACCAATAAATAGGTGTTTATTTACCAGAAATTTTTAAAATAACCCCGCTGTTGCTCAATGCAAGTGCGACATCACCGTAAAAAGTTGTCTTTTAAATGTCTGAATGCCCTTTTATCATTTTTAATGGTTTCTTCTGCTACTATGAATTTCCGGGTTATTTCGTCCAAATTGTGGCAGTCTCTCGTCTTTGTAGTATACCCACGGAAAAAAATCAATAGGGTTTGTGTCCGGAGACCGTGCAGGCCAGGCTAAAGGGCAAAGATACCCTGAAAGATGGATTGGTCGTTGCAGCCTGCGCATGCGCCGGTAACGCCTGCCTTAAAGCCTGGCCTCTACGGTCCCTCGACCTAAACCCCATTGATTTGTTTCAATGGGAATACTAAAAAGACCTCGGCTACTTGAGAGAATGCCACAATTTGGACGAAATAACCCGGAAATTCATAGTAGCAGAAGAAACCATTAAAAATGATAAAAGGGCATTCAGACATTAAAAAAGACAACTTTTTACGGTGATGTCGCACTTGCATTGAGCAACAGCGGGGTTATTTTAAAAATTTCTGGAAATTAAACACCTATTTATTGGTTTTGATGATCATCATGTTAATTCAATTTTTGCACTTACCACATTTAGATTTAAATTTTTCGATTGAAGCCTTCTGAATAATAAAATGAAATTTTCAGGGTAGCTATCTGATAGATAGAGCAAGTTTTTAAAAGTCAAACGGAAAACTTTTTTTATGTGATTTTATTTTTTTACGGGCCCTTGAAGTGGTGAACATACTGGGTAATTTTATCTTTCTTGCCATTTAATTCTTTTTTTTATTCCATTCAAAGATCTAACGATAGTAAATGTTACCATACTGAATTGGCCTATCTTTCAGCTTAGCACACAAAAAAAATCAAGCATCTTGCGCAATCATTGACGTCAGCATGAGTGAAAATATCATCGTACTCGGCGATAGGTGAAAAATTGAAAAAAACGTCATAACTCCGAAAATACGAAAAATCGCATAACATACATGGGGGTGATTCGGATAGCCCTCTAGGTCCTCTACCTCTCAGCTTCCGTTCATCACTACTTTTTGGTACACCCTGTATAACGTTACGTTTCTATTTTTAGTGAGATTATTCATACATTTATATTTTAGTTAGCAACGATAAATATGTGGATATAACAATAAAGGTAATCGATACCTATGTTTCGGGTGATATTCAAAACGTTTGCAACCTTTCTTACTTTGATTATTATCTTAGCAGTGGGTTATGGTACATAAAGGAAAGATACTCTGTAAATAAATATTTAGACTAAATTTAAATGCTCTTGAATCGGAAGGATTGCAGAGACGGGATAGTTCAAAACACTAACCTTATATAATTAATAAATACAACGAAAGTTTGAACGAAATTATCTAGTTATTTATAAATTTCCAAACAGAACATTTGACTCTACACTGTTATTTTATTAGTTAATTAATTGTTCATTTACCATACAGTTTATATTTTGTAACGGAAAACAAACCACATACTTAGAATATCAAAGAAACAATCTCTGTCTATGCCAGTTCACGCGGCCATTGAAAGTGTGGTCAGATGTGGAGAAAGTGACCTTATTGCACATCTATTGCAACTGCCAACGAGATATTAATTATGAACACGTTTTATTGGTCATCTTGCTGTGTGAATTTGCGTTTATAAACGCTGTGTTTAACAAACTAGCCGTTTGTACCAGCTTCGCCCGTGCTGAAGTAAAAATAATGGCGCTCGAGGGAGAGCTAACTTACAAATGATAAAATAAATTTAAAATCGGTTTTAAGTAGTTTTTGAGTTTCATCACGGCAAACATATGATCAAATTTTATCGCTATAAACTATTTTTAATATAAAATATCATTAAGTAGAAGTCTTATATATATAATCCTGTATTAAAGTTTAAAATCGAGAATATGCCTAGTCCTAAAGTTTCTACAAGTAGGTATATTATCAAAATAAATGTAAAAGTCATACATTTGTCGTAAGCATCGTGCAAAAATCATGCAGTTTTATAAAACAAACTCATTGAACTCTGTCTTCTCGATAATATAAAGCTGGAGAAAAGTTTATCCTTGTAGCTCTTGATTGCTGTCGTAAAATTCAGGTAACTTTTCGAGACCCCACGATAACGCGGATACAGTTTTTTATAACTAAAAAACTCCAACAAACTTTTATCTATCATCACCTTTTAATCTCAATCTACCTGAGTAATTGTCTTAAAATGTGAGCCCATGTTTTGATTTTTAACGAACGATTAAACTCAATGATAATTTTAGTTATAAGTTTATACTTTACTAGCTGTTCCCCGCGGTTTTAACCGCGGTGCTCCGCTCCTGTTGATCTTAGCGTGATGATATATTATAGCCTTCCTCGATAAATGGGCTATCTAACACCGAAAGAATTTTTCAAAACGGACCTCGTTCCTGAGATTAGCGCGTTCAAACAAACAAACAAACTCTTCAGCTTTATAATATTAGTATAGATAACAAACAGTTACATTTGTGACCTTCGTAATTTTAAGGTTATAAAAACAAAACAATCATCGATCATGATTTTATCATTAAACAGTACTTTGTAAGTAGGTATCCAGTTAATTTTATTGAGTAATCAAATATGCATGTAGACAAACTAACAATGCTTATTTCTTACCAAACAATAAGTTACGAAACCGACCGATTAGATGAAAAAAAACCTCGAGAGCCTTTGTAACCGTGTGAATACACTTCTGTTGAAACCGAACAAAATAGCTTGCAATTACATTATCAGTTTGTTTAGCAAGTGCTTGAACTAATCTCGTGTGTAAGAAGATCATTAATTCTGTTTTAAGCTAAAGAAACTAATAAATTAAAAATAAGTCGCAAAAGCGAATAAATCATGTTAATGAAATAAGTTTAAGTTTAAGTTTAGTTTAAGGTTTGATTTTTATAAATCATGTTGCATTACAAACCTCTCTAAGTTAATTAAAAAAAATATCTTGATTATATCAGGTTTAACAGCTGCATACAAATTTATTTAGAGTAATAAATTAAATAATTAAAAGCTCTTTTATACATTTTAAACGTGGTCCCAAAGTTCACATGCGCACATCATAATTACAACAAATACATATGATTTCCATTAGTTGATCAATTAGGACAATTTTTTTGATGCGTCAATTTTAAACAATAGCGTGTAAGCTTGAGAGGTAATATGTACATCGGTAGCTCGATTTCATGTCACGTGTGCCGAGTTCAACGAGCCACTTCACAACTGTGAGAACTGAGAAAATATTCGCTTACTTCGCTTTTTGTGTAACAATTTCTATATTGAGAGCTTAATTCAAAGAACTGCTAGTATATTCGTTCCGCCATAAACTTATAATGAACTTGTAAAACGAAAAGATAATGTCATTATGTGTGCTTGTTAGAGACATGGGAAGCAATTAAAAAGGTAAATTGGACAGTAAATTGTAAAGAATATAATATTTATTGCTGTAAAAGTAAGAATTGCTTAATTGTTTGCACAGCTTTTTAAATATTTAAGTCCATATTACAGTGTCAATATGCCCCTATTTATCTATTTAATTAAATATACTTATTAATGTATTATGAGAATATGTTTTCATTGTTACCTATTGACTAAAGAAAAACACGTTATTCCTAACTACTTATGTTTTGCGATACGTTGCTTATGTTTTATTTAATGTTGAATGCGTTTACTTGCGAATTTTAAATAAAGGGTACCTAAGTACTATAGTCTGTATGATCTACGTTTGGAAAGTAGGTAAAAGAATGAAATAAAGACATAAACCTGTGACATAAACAGTCTTGTGTTTTCTGTTTTATTACCAAACTAAACAATGCGTCTACCAATTACCATTCAAAGTAAATTGGGTTTCGGCAAGTAAACCGTGTATTCACACGTTTTTAGGGGACTTTCTAAGCACTAGAAATTGTCTCTTTTAAATAAAATTAAGATATTTTCTTGTTCCTTGTGTTTATCGAGATGACCTGCTTCAATGCTCATTTAAAAAAGATTACGTTGCAGTTATATTATATATACCAATACTTTATACTTCAGAAGAAGTACCCTGAATTTACACACGCATGTCGCATGTAAGCATGTATGTATATCAATTTAAATTCAATTTCGTTACAATTTTTTGTCACAACAAACGACCTCCTACGAAAGTGACATCTTACAATATTGATACGCTAACAATAGTAGGTGTTACCCTACGTAACATTGTTACATTATACTATGATTGTTATGTCATATCAGATTTATTGTCTGTGCTATTATTCTATACTCTATAGTACCGTTTGCATTATATAAAGACAAATGGGAAACAATTATTCCTTACATGATTGCAAGAGTATTATCATTTTTTGTTCTTTTTACATGTCATTTGGGATTACGATTGTTCAAACACTTGCCTAAGAAATAAAACTTGCCCAATAATTTTAACTCTTTCCTTAATATCAAGTTACTAGCTATTTTAAGGAAAAACTTAAAATTAATAGGTATAACATAACACATAGATAGGTTGTATAAAAACTGCGTAGTTAGTTCCGAAAAAATAATATAAATTTTGTAGTGGTTTTTTGTACCAAATAGTTATTTTTTTATATTTTATTCTTCAAAGTACAAGGCGCACACTGGGCAGATTTATCACTTCGTGATCTCCAAGATATTGTCAGAGAACAGTGAAAAACAAAGTTTACAATGTTGTTTGTCGGTTAATTTTAAATGGGAATCTTAACCGGACGCAATAACTGTAGTTGCGTTTAAAGTGACGAGTGATGTACATTTGAGTCTGAGTTACTGTTATTTAAATTCCTGTACATGGACTGAGTTTTAATAGCAAAGCACTGTCTGCAAAAATACATAATTTTTTACTCCTAAGACATAAACAATTCTATAGAACATTTTAGTCTCTAACGCACCTCTTAGCAGAATGTTTTTCCTGGTCTTCTCTAGCCACGAAATATTAAATGGGAACTATATTTTCTATCACAAAAATTTATATAAGATATTATAATGATACCCATATTAAATTTTTCTAACTATATCTACCGTTCGTAATTCTGCGACGGACGGACTGATATTGTTTTATATTACCATAATATGTTACATCCGTAATAACACGCAACTATCGATGATACAATACCGTTTCCGACTTCTTATCTGTAAAAAAACTCTATCTAAGAAATTAATGTGATACTAAACACTGCACTATTTCGGAACTCTCCAAAATACGTCAAATTGATCAATGCTTTTATAATGTAGTTTAGTAAATAGAATATGAAAAAAAAATGTAATATAGGTATATATAAATATTATCCAGATGGCGAGGTGATGGCTCTTCGCGTGCGCACGCTGGCGCTATGGTGCGCTGTGGTCGCCTGCGCCGCGGCCTACACCGTCGACTGCAACCACGAGTATACAGACTGCGATACTGAACTTAGTAAGTATTATACTAGACTATCTTTCCGCCCGCGGCTTCGCCCGCGTTTTCAAAGAAAAACCCGCATAGCTCCCGTTCCCGTGGGATTTCCGGGATAAAACCTATCCTATGTGTTAATCCAAGTTACCCTCTATATATGTGTGCTAAATTTCATTGTTATCGGTTTATTAGTATTTGCGTGAAACAACAACATACTTACACATACATCCATCCTCACAAACTTTCGCATTTAAAATATTAGTCGGAAGTAGGATATTAAGTGAAATAACATACATTTTGTACCTACGAAATGTTTCGAATGAAAGTTCGGAGGTCTTTCAGGCGTTAAGATTTTTATACAGTCACTATTACGGAGGTAGATTCGAAATGTACTCATGTGAAATGGTATTTCATGCATCTGCTGAATTGATTTAGTATTTCTAATCAACAAGATAATAAGACCGAGCTTAAAAAAGTAATGTGTTCTATATTCCTTTATCGCGAGATGTAGGCTACGCTAAAGATATTATTCAATTGTAAATTATCTTTCCGCCCGCGGGTTCGCCCGCTTTGTCCTTAGACCTAAAACCTTCCTCTTGAACCACTCTATCTTTAAAAAAAACACATCAAAATCCGTTGTGTACTTTTAAAGCATACATAGGGACATAGGGGCAGATAAAACGGCTTTGTTCTTAACTATGTAGTGATGATTGCACCGTAAAATATTCAGTGTATAATAACTAAAAGATTCTATATTACAAAATAATCTATTAATAATTACTAATCGCATATATATTAAAAGACCTTCCTGTTCATCTCATCCTTATATGAATGCTAATCAAATGCATTATGAATCACAAATAACACTTGCGTGGGATAAATCTTTGTAATATATTGACTTTATCAGCTTAGAAATATTATGTTGGAAAAAACGTAAGATATCTATAGGATGTCAAGGTGATTCTGGCCTTTGGGATAATTATATGACAGTAAATAAATGCTTGCACGCCATATAATATTAATAATAATAAATAGAAATGTGGCTTTTAAGTTCGGTCGTTACTACACGTTAATATTAAATGACCATGTACCTAATGTAGGTATTTAAGGTAGAAAATAATGAATGACTTTGCGACACTGGATATAATTTAATTATACCAGTTTATACTAAGTAGGAATAAAAAATAATAATTTTAAATTTTTAACCTGAATTTCCTATTATATTTTTTTTAAGATTTGAGTAATTTAGGTACGTCCCGTATCATAATAAGAACTTTTGAGTCGTGTTATGACAAAAAACGACAAAAAAGTAGGTACGAATAATAAAAATACAAAACAATTCAAAGATCTATAATGCAAGGAGATTTGTGCATTATCAGGATAAGTCAGAGCGAGTTTTTATCATGACTTTCACATGTCGATTTCCGAACCGTTATAACAATCTCGATATGATCATTGCAAAAACTCCATTAGCTCATCTCAACAGGTATTATGTTAACGTAACAGGTTTCCAACCCGATGTTTATGTATTGGAAGTTTAAAGTATTTATAATCGAATGATTCATGGACCTTACCGTGGGCACGTCCATGGCAAATCGACTGAAGATTCTCCGTAAGCCGATAATTGCCATATTACAAGGTTTTTGCAATCAAAAAAGTTGAAACCTTTGTGATACCGATAGAAGTTCGTACGTTTTTGTTCATTTTTTGTTGTATTGTGTTTCTATTAAGTGGAGATAGAGCTTTCCGTAAACAAAAATTTAATAGGAAAAATACAACACCGAATAAAAAGTGATGTGAACCACGCCGCGTCGTTTATAAGAACTTCGATTTAAAATCGTGCAAAAACTACAAGGAAATTTAACAAATATACTTAGTATCTTAAAGTAATATCTATAGATCTATGTCTTCAATCTAAATACATGGGTACCTTAACGAGCTGTTCTAGATTGGAAATTGAAGTTTATTTACAGTAAATATTGAAACAAAAAGTTCGACAACCTCGGCTATCAGTTATCAGTGAAAAATTCCAAGTAAAATTACATTTTGTAGAGCATAAGAGATATTTCTGTTAAATATAAATGAGGTAATTTCCTCTCAAATCTTGTTCCTACCCATATAATTGTTGAAGCTTGAACATTAAATAAAACCGGCCAAGTGCGAGTCGGACTCGCGCACGAAGGATTCCATACTATGGGGACCCCCTTTAATATTTTACTTTTTTAATTTTTAGTATTTGTTGTTATAGCGGCAACGGAAACACATCATTTGTGAAAATTTCAGCTTTCTAGCTATCATGGTTTATGAGATACAGCCTGGAGACAGACAGACAAACGACAAAGTCTCAGTAATAGGTAATAGGGTCCCGTTTTACCCGCTGGGTACGGAACCCAAAAAATGTTAAATGTGGCAGAACCGCAGGCTAGTAGAATCGTGACTTCACCGCTACCATTTTGGGAATCAACACATTCCATAACCGATTCGTTTTGGTTGTATTTGTTTGAGTCGTTTTTTGCTGTAGGCGAAGGATTATTGAACCTATTACTTATAGTTGCTACGTGGTTATGTTAGTGTTTAGAGAAAACAAATGTTTGAATAGAATACATTAAATTATGTATGATAATTTAGGCGCACTTATAATAACCACTTTTAAAATACTTTTTCGTTCGTATTCGTATTTATATATCACTGTTGTGTCTTTTATGAAAGAAAGCTGATTTATAAATATAATTGTAATTCCATGAAAATAATAAAATCACCAAATTAATTTAAATTGTGTCATGTTTTATCCCTATAAAATACATTGTGAAATTTAAATTGACTCATGTGTCCATCATCATTGCAATGAATAGAAATTGTATTTCTTTTGAAGTAAAGAAACGTGGCAACAGGTCAGTGAGGTAATCGGTTATCCGTAACGGTGTTGCGGCCGGATCCGTGAAATCTCTCCGGACCATTGAGCTATGTCAATTTGTTACTTCATTAGGAAATTCCGGAGACATCTTTGTGAGAGGTGTATTTGGGATGTACGGAAGAAGAATAGATTTATAGGAAGAAAAGGGAAGTTATATTCTAGACGATTTTTATATTGACGGATTATGTGGAACTGTACCTGTAACCTAACTCTAAAATCTGCCAATACGTACTCTTTGGGAGTGTAGTTACAGATTTTTTATGCCCCATAATAATACTTAACTACTTAATAAAAATTACAATCTGTATAAAAGAAACGTTGATAAGTTGTATAAAATCCACAAAATGGCAAGGATTGAAAGTCACCAAGCAGTAGTTCAGTAAAAAGCGGATCTATCGGTGAACTAAAGCTAAATCTTGCATTTAGGTTTTGGATCTATTATAGTTTATTCTTTAGTTTGTAGTAGATAGATGCATTACTGTTCCATTGATGGATTTTCCGTTGTGTGCAAGCGTAGCTGCTCAGACTAATTATTATGTATGATATCAGTTATAGGTATAGGTACCTGTTCAATATTTACTGATTGACGTTTATTTTTAACTAATAATGATTATTAATGAACACTATCGTTTTATTATCTGTCAATGTTAATAATTTTAGGACTGCCATTATTTAAAGCACGGGACTGCAAAATTAAAATGTTAATTTAATAAATGGACAGAGTCTAGAAAGAGCCAAACTATTGCACACCTCGGAGAGGTAGTGCTCCATTTTACATTTAAAGTACCACCACATATTATCTAGTATCATAAGATTATCAACAACCATACCTACACTAACATATAGCTTTTAGATTAATACTGATATCTATGCATTCACTAACTCACAGCCATTAATTAATGTCACTCATGCATCGACCTTGCCCCCCTTACCGTCGATAAAGCGAAAGTTACCGACCGTGGTGATGTCCCATACAGCCCACGAGAAGCGTGAGGCTCCAATCCTTCTGATTCTTAATGATATAGCTGCTATTCAAGGCTATGTAGGTTAAAGTTCTTCGTAATTATACGAGGAAAGTGAGATAAACGTCCTAATATTTAAGGGCAATTATGACAGAAAAGAAAATTCAGTAATGTGTTTTAGTTTCGCCTTTATGTCTGTATACAGCTTAATATAAGGTTTACACTGACACTGTTTACATTTTGACCCACTTTAAACTCACGGATTTAATTCAATCTTTGTATCAAGGATCACTTATTGCACGCCTCATAAGCGAAGCGTTGAGGTGGGTACTACTGTCACTTCGCGCAAAACATCTGATTTTTCAAACTTAAAATGTCTTTATGTATCATACATTGCACTTGTAAGATAATACATACACACACATATTAAGAAAAAACACTATTTTTAACGTTCATGATATTTTTGATGTCATTTTTAGGGTTCCGTAGCCAAAATGGCAAAAACGGAACCCTTATAGTTTCGTCATGTCCGTCTGTCCGTCTGTCCGTCTGTCCGTCTGTCACAGCCGATTTACTCGGAAACTATAAGTACTACAGTGATGAAATTTGATGGGAATATGTGTTGTATGAACCGCTACAAAAATATGACACTAAATAGTAAAAAAAAGAATTGGGGGTGGGGCCCCCCATACATGTAACTGAGGGATGAAATTTTTTTTTTCGATGTACATACCCGTGTGGGGTATCAATGGAAAGGTCTTTTAAAATGATATAAAGTTTTCTAAAAAACATTTTTCTTAAAGTGAACGGTTTTTGAGATATCAGCTCTCAAAGTCGTAAAAAGTATGTCCCCCCCCCTCTATTTTTATAACTACGGGGTATAAAATTCTAAAAAAAATAGAGGTGATGCATGCTAATTAACTCTTTCAACGATTTTTGGTTTGATCAAAGTATCTCTTATAGTTTTTGAGATAGGTTGATTTAACTGTAATTTATTATATTTGCTGCTACGGAACCCTTTGTGCGCGAGCCCGACTCGCACTTGGCCGGTTTTATTATTATTTAAACTAGTTAAAAAACAGTTTAAAAAAGTTCTGTCTTGGACGTCCGTGTGTCTGTATGTGCGGATCCTTTTCCTTGTTAACACGATAGCGACCGAAATGCTTTACTAATCGAGTCTTTTTTTCTCTCTTACGCTTGAGTATGCTCAGGAATAGAACCCTTTCATTTTTCAGGGTCTGATTCGATGTGGTTTAATTGTTATTAAATAAACAAAAATTAATAAATATTTATTAAAAAAAAATTATGAGGCGTGCACTTTTGGATTTTCCAAATTATTTTTAAAATATATTAATTATTATAAATATAATATTATAATGATGGTAAACTGGCAAGAACTGTTAAAGTTGTAATATAGAGATATAACACTTTCCTATAATAATTAATTGCAAATTATAGTATGAATAAATATTTAACACTTAACAGTATATTTGGCGTGTAAATATAATTTATAGCCAGGAATATTAATTATCCACTTAAGGAAATAAACATCGCGGATGTAAAATGTCAGCTGTATTGCTTTTATTTTAAATCATAGTTGTTAACGGAAATGTTGTTGTGTCAATGATTTTCATTTAAAATTAGCACTGGTTGAAAGGTCATAATTTCGACGTTTAATTTTTGTAAGAAAAGGTTTAGCGTATAAGTTTTGTATCATATAGTTAAATAACTTGCATCAAAATACGAAATATTATTAACCAATCATCGTTTCTGCCATGGGCTATTCACTGCTACACCTACATATATACATGCCTAACTAAAACGCATTAAAAACGTCATTCAACAAAAATTGTATCACAAAGGAAGTTCCCATAATAATCTGTACAAACTTTAAAGCTTCGGATGTCCACCTGTGCACTTCCTTCAGTCAGGTGGGTTAAGGGTTGCCAGATGTCGTGATTTGACTTCATAAGTACAGAATTTAAGGCAGGATTCTCACCGGATATAGGTACCTAATAATTGAGTGAAGAGAAAAAATGAGATGCTTTCAGTTTTTATATTATATTTTAATAGATATCAGAATAATATAAATGCTAACAAGTTTTATGCGTTTGGTTTAAACAATAAAGTCAATTTGTTCATATTATCAGCATACATAGTATATTATTTGAAATTTAACAATGTCTTTAATATTATTGCTCCAAACTTGTTTTGATAACATCAAAGCAATAATTCAGTTTTTTATGTAATTGATACGTCCTCGGCACATTAATTTTAGTGCGACGATAAGGCGATTAACACACGGTACCGCGTACCGCGGCGGTTGGCAGTGAATCCCTACGAGGTACGGACTGTTCGACCGCGCGGTCGGGCGGTGTATGTGTGTTTGGTATCAACGGATTTAATAGAAGCCAATGCAACTTGAGAACCGCTTCACCAATCACCGCCAACCGCGGCGGTACGCGGTACCGTGTGTTAATCGCCTAAATGCAATAATTCAAAATATTTAAATTTAATTAAATAAATTATTGACAGCCCTAAACACCAAACTGCACATTTGGTCACGCGTGAGCACCCCAGCCGGATACTTACCTCTTTTACGCAACATTAGCTTGTGTAGACTTAAGTGTCCACTTATTCATTGATTCGTCAGGGTTTTCACTGTTGCGAAATTAATATTGTCACATCACAATGCACATAACTTCAAATATTGGAACTGACTGTTATTGCAAAATGTAACCTAAAAATGTGTTACAATATCAATACTCAATTATGGTGTATTGTAAGATTTGTGATTGTATATTTCAAAGCCTTTTTTCGGTCAGAATAGCGCAGTTGAATGAAATTATTTTTGCGAGGAGATAATTTTGGCAGTAAGTTAGTGTCGGTACTGATCTGAAAAATATCACAACACGTCTAAAAGCTAGTGTACAACAGAAACTTGTTATGTAGATCAATTAATGTAGGTATTTTGCACCACAACGACCTTAACAAGGTTTAAATTAATAATTCAACACGTTTATTATAACTTATTCATTAATTTAAGATATCTTATAACATTTATAACAATATTATATCTACAGAAGGTAGCTTTTGTTGTTTACTGACACTTTTCATATATTTAAATACGGGATGTTTAACATAAATTGTAACTTAAGTTATTCAGGCAAACGACTTACTTAATTCTTACTTATGCAGTCCTAGATTGTAATGTGTAATTATTGTAACTGCTTAGTTCCACAAAAACCTCATTAATGATGTTAAGTCGTAATTATGAAATAGAGGAAGTAGTATTAATAGTCAATTGTACTTAATCATGATTTTTAATAGTGAAAATTTGCTTGGAGTTTCTCTTTTATGTGTTATGAGATTCCAGTATTTTATAACGTTACGAGAATTAAGTCTTGTTAATTTTCTGATGAAGAGAAATCAAAAAGCTCTCAGACTTATACATTAAAGTCTGATAGTCTATACTCTATTTAATTGTCAAGGAAATCATATTGTATTAGGGTTTATATAAAATTTTAAGGCAATTCTTCAAAGGCAAAATCTTCTCTACAATGTAATAAGCAGTACAATTTTTTGTACTAGAGCAATGAGCTATTGTTATTTACAAAACAGATTATAAAAAATAAAAATATTGTGTACGGATAGAAAGTTAAAGAAAAGTATATTAACAATAATTATTTATATGAAATATGTTATTAAAATTTTAAATTACGTAAATTAAGGCAGCAATAATAAGCTACCATATTTATTAAGGTAATTATTATATTTACATTTATATGAGTTGTTTTGTGTTTATTAAATTATGTTTAAAATATTGTAATTGTGAAGACAAAAGATTTTGGACGGATTTAAATCATATTTATAACAATATTTTGAACTCTACATAGAGCGTGATCATGCCTGATTACCATCTGACTACCAATCTAACCGTATTTACCCGGAATAAATCGAGATTTAATTTGCATTTGCGATTTCTAAATGAATAGTAATTAATAATTATTGTATTCGCGTAAAATCAAATACAAGAAACCGTGTTAATAGTATTACGAGTACATTATATAAACAGGATGCACCAATTAAATTGAAGTGTAGTTAAATAACCTTGATTATTCGTGATTTATTGTCATGGCAACATTCGACATCGTAAAAGAATGTAAAGGTTATTAATGTCATGATTGTAAAGATGTACTGATTCATATTTTTTTTTTAATATTTTTACTAGCTGCGCCACGTGGTTTCACGCGCTTGGCTCCGCTCATGTTGGTCTGAGCGTGATCTAATGGCTGGTTCACACTTTGATTAGTGCGAGTGCAGGTGATGAGTAGTACTACGTGTGGACAGCGACTGTTTAGTGCGAGTGTTTAGTAGGCTGTGTAGTAAAGTGAATAGAAGCGTGTTCTATTTTTTTGCGAGTGGACTGCGAGTAGCCACGTCCCGCGCGCCCTCCCTTCCCCCTCACTCGCAGTGTGCCTGCCTAAACACGTCTGGACAGGAGTGTTTAGTGTTTAGTGTTTAGCGTAGTGTGTAGCGTCGCGAATTTCACCATTGTCCTGCACTCGCACTAATCACCTGCACTCGCAGTTGAATTGGACACTACTCGCACTACACACCTGCACTCACACTAATCACCTGCACTCGCACTAATCAAAGTGTGAACCAGCCTTAACACAGAAATTTTTTTCAAATCGGCCAGTAGTTGCTGAGATTAGCGCGTTCAAAAAAACAAACTCTTCAGCATTATAATATTAGTATAGATTGATTTAAATTTTAAATCGTTAAACCAACAATTAACTTTATTTCGTTTATCTATAAACAAATCTCATCTAAATGGTTTAGTGAACCAAAAAAACGTTACAAACAACATCAATTTTATTATTATAACGGTTATATTGATTTAAGATAACGGATCCGAAGCAAAGGCCGATTTTTCATCACGCGGCTTTAAGCCAGCTGAGCGTGTAAGACTTCGAACTCATAACCGTAACATTACATGAACGAAAATAATTTATAACTAGTCACATTCCTTGGTATAACATTGTTTTATTACAAGCGGATAAAGATATTTTATTTGCTAAGCAATATGCGCATAAATTCATGCTTGGTAGTTGATATGGGATTTCATTTTGTGTATTAGATCAACTTATAAGCTTCTCATAAGTGTCAAATTTATTTCTTTTCTAACGTAATTGTGTGATTGAATAACGAGCATCTAAATAAGCATACTTTCACATTTATAATATTAGTAGGATAAGCAAACGAAGTTCGCTTTCATTTCTGTCATACTGACTAGGTACTCTAGCTGGGTTCATCTGCATTGAACTGTTATTTATATTTTATGTTAAGATAATAAATGTAGAGCCATTTGAAATTTTTCCTAATCTGTGAAGGGGAATTTTTAAAGTGAAACTTCTTTAGGCGCGTTCAGTAAAATTGCAAGGTTGCGTCATGGCCATACCGTCACGTCATGGAGTAAGGCGAAGATTTTGGTATCTTAGAATCTTGCCATAGAAGTTTTACTTCTGACACGTGTGCTCGGCACACAGGCTCTTTTTTATTTAAGACGTGCAATCACCCCTTAAACTAAGTTGCACACAGATTAATTGGCTCGTAAATTAAAAATAATATGATATTTATTTTCAGGTAAATTAGTTAGCGACGATGAAGACGGCCAGTCTGTCGTAACCACACCTTCGATAAAAGAAGTGCGACCAACTACGACTGCTGCAACTCCGACAAGATCGACTCCAAGAATAAACGAAAATAAGACAGTCGAAATTACCACAGAGCAAAATGAAGTAACCGAAACAATAGTTAAACCTAAGCCTAGACTACTTAATTTAAACGTAGACGAGTTACAAAATTTTGCCAATGCATTGCACAACCAAACAAACCAGAGAGAACCAAAGAAGAATATAGATGATTTAAGTGATGTAAATATGGACGGCGATGATGATGATGAGCCTCCGAAAATATTGGTACAAGAAAGAAAACAAAATCACATTCCGGATAAATTTTATTCCAATCTTCAAGCGCCGTTTCATCCTATGCTTAATATGGATAAATCTGATGAGATAGAAACTTGCAAAGTGAACGAAGTAACGTATAAGGTATGTACCTACCTAATATGTAATTGTAATAACTTGTGTTGTAATTCCACGATTGCGTTGATGTCCTACTCGCTCATAATAACGATGCTATTTATGAAATGTTGCTATTTGAAGTATTTGCGGACAAACAAATATTTTCAAACAAGCCAAAATGGGGTATTGGTAACTCGCGAATTGTTATGTATTGGTAAACATTTAGAATGAGACCAAATTGTTTGATAAGCAAACCTAATTGATCAACTTTGCTAAGAATTTACAAACATGTTTGTTGAATTCATGGATTATTACGCTAACAATATGAGGAAGGGGTTGTATGTTAAGCATCTATAGCATTATTTTACTTTTACTTTATACATTTATAGCATTATTATACTATTTACTTTTACATCATAACTACTCTTTTTTACTTTGACTATTAATTACTGTTGCTCATAGTCGTAGTGGCTTAATTTCTTTTGCGTTTTATAGTTAACTAGCAATGCCCTGCGGTTTCACCCGCATAGATAGCGATATCGTTACAGTGAAAAGTCTACTATAGGTTCCGACCTATAATTATTAAAAATTAATTATTTATTATTTTAAAAATTAAATAAAAAATTAAACCTATAGTCCGCTATAGGTTTAATTTTTAATCACATGAAAATCACCTTTACCCCGTCCCGCACTACGGCCTTTTTTTTTTTTAGTGGGGAAATCTTTCATAGATACCCAGCGCCTCCGGGGGAGGGGCCGTGGGTTATGTCGGATTCCTACGGACCAAAACCCCACTGTGTTCCGTCAAGACGCATATTGGTAGAATTCCTCCGTGACCCCCGCATTACGGCCTGCTCGAACAGTATACCTACTATTTTCTGTAGATTGACACTTTTAAAAATTCGTTATATCTTTTGAATGGAATATCCAATTCTTTTCATTTAAAAAGTATTTTGCTGGTATTGAAACAGTCTATAATAAAACATCATTTAATGGGATAAGGATTAATATATGTGTATGGATAACATGGTTTGTTTACTGTCGGCACTTCTATTTACTTTGAAAACGTAAAAAAGTTGTTGTAGTAACATAACTACTGAAGATGGACATATGGTATCGCGGACTTTCTTGTAGATATTGATCCATTCTATAATACCGTAGAACATTTTTTTGTTCTATCTTCAATAGATTCCGCAGCGCACGCGATGACAGAAGTTTTATTGAGGATTTTTTTACACCTTGGGTTACATTATTGCATTTTTGGTAAGGATCTCTAATTTTTTTGAAAATGCAATATAGCCTATGTTGCTCAGTAAAGATGCAGCTTTCTAATGGTGAAAGAATTTTTGAAATCGGTCCAGTAGTTTTTGCGTGAAAACCATACATACATACATACATACATACTTACAAACTTTTCCTCTTTATAATATTAGTATAGATGACAAATCTATTATAGTAAAAATAGTAAAACTATTATACTTCCTCACCACATAACAACGCAAAACACATTTCACACAAGACTCTCGTTTACACAAGACTCGTCTCGTCATTCTGAAATGTGACTTACTCTTTTTTCGGCTAAAACTGTACATTTCGGTAGCTTGGCGAGAGAATGGACAGAGGCTGCGAGGAAACCTGCGAGTGCGCGCCCGGAGGCGTGTTTGAATGTTCGCCGCGGTGCAAGCACCCGTACATTCGCAGAGGCAGACGTATAAACGATCCTTTGTGCTTCGAGTCGCCGGTTGATGAATGCTGCTCTATTATGGCATGTGCTACTAATAATGGAGGTGGGTTTTTGGATTCTAAATTTCTGAGATATTTGTTTCAGGAAATAAATGTGTGGTTAACGAAAAAATTTGATGCTAATTTTGAGGATAGTTTTGTGTTTATTTTAGTCTTAGATGGTTTAAATTCACACATTTAAACCTGTTAGAACTCGAGGTGTATTGCTAATTAAAATATTGCACTATCTAAACAGTAATAAAATTTGCACCTTAAAAATAGGTACAACAAATGCGTCACTACAAAAAACGATTCTCTCACTATCTTATATTCTAATTTATTTATATCATACATCATACATTCAGTTTATAGCGGATTTTAAATATTTTCAGATTTAAAACCGACATCATTAGAAATCTGTCGCTATGGTAACGACACCTACCACGTAGGTGCTAAGTGGAACATCGGCTGCGAACAGACTTGCACCTGTGAACGAAACTCCATAGTCACTTGCAAGCCGAGGTAAATTTATTTTATAGTGTTGAACCGGTATTTGTGTAAATAAATGAGTATAATGTTATAACCGCGTTGCGATGTTTATGTTTATGTGATCTAAGCTGTTAACATAGTTATTTTTTTATTTATTTATACATACAAGTTTTTAAAGATGTTCTTTTATTTTTTGTTGTTTTGTACTAATTTAATGTAAGAACATGATGTTTGCAAACTCTTGAATGAGCTTAGTAGTTTTTCATTTAACTTTCTGATATGATTAATTAATATTACACATATTTCATATATGTAAAAACAAAAGCCAATTTTAAACTCAATACAAATTGTCAATTAAATCAGCAAATTAAAATAACTAATTATTTCAGATGTCAACGCATAACGCAATCAGACAGATGCATAAACGTGCAGGACCCGAACGACGCGTGTTGCGAAATACAGATCTGCGACGTGTCACAAGACGTGCACGAGGAGCCCATGGATAATGTCACTGTTTCCACATCTACTACTCAGGTATTATTAGATTATTTATTATTAACCAATTATAGGATGGTCGTGGAAACGATTACCCTTTAACTGATTTAAAACTCAGTGTCGTGTTTTTAAGTAAAATGGCAAAGGCAGTTTTGAGGCGGTTTTGAGTTTTAACTTTTAAATAACATAATCCTATAGGAAACTGTGAAAGTAAGAGGGTAAAGAGACGGTATTGACAAAATAATCATTGATTTTCATTGTATATTTGTGTTATATTAAAGATTTTCTTCCACTAGGCACCGGCAAATGAGCAAAATTCAATGGAAACTCCGAAATCTACAATGCGTCCACTGGTCTTATTAGAACCAATAGGCTCCATCAAAGTACTACAAAACAACAGCGTTCAAGTTAATCTCATACATCCCAATGATACGGAAGACCCTATCCACTTATTGCTCAGTAGTGATGGAGGAAAATCCTACAAAGATGTCGAACTAAGATATTCAAATCTAATACTAAATTTGGAAGGTGGTAAAGATTATATTTTGAAAACAAAAGAAACCGGAACGAAATTCAACTTCACTATAACAGCATCTGATGTTGGTAATGAACTACCTGATGAGGAACTATACAATGTTACAAAAGATGGATGTTATCACGACGGACAATTTTACGCAGTTGGTTAGTATTCATTAATGTTTAAATTAAAATTAAATGAGAGAGATATAAATCTGACAGTTACTAATACATACGCAACTACATTCGTTAAGCTTATACTTATTAATTATCTATTCATAACATCAGTTAAGCATAACAGTTACATTTATATTGCTCAATACAACCGATTAGGATACAACAATCGACTTTCGAGCGCGCGAAAGCGTTAGTAAAGTATTAATTACTAATTCATTAATGCGAATACAGTGTGGTCTAAATGCATACTAATTTACAGGCGAAGAATTTAACATAGGATGCACGGAACTATGTGAATGTACTGGGCAAGATACGCGTGAATGTGCGCCTTTACATTGTCCGAATCACGTTGGATTGGAGTTAGTGTCCAAAGGTTGTGTGAAATGGGCTCCTAATCCTCCGCCGCAGCCGCCGAACTGCTGTCCTCGTACTGCTAGATGTTTGAGTGATGGGACTTGTCATTATAAGGGAGTTGCGTAAGTAGAAATTTTAAATCAAATTAAGTTTCTGGTAAGTATAATAATTCCTAATTTAAAATTGTCAAATTGTTTCATGTGGCTGAAGTAATAGTAGTAATAGTTAATAGATTAAATTTATAGTGATTCAGAAATAAAACTCTTTTTGTACTTAAACATTTTATTGGACAATCAAAGCTTTACAAGATAATTTTCCAGGATACCCAATTGGAGTGAGGTACCAATCGCACTATCGGGGTGCGAACAACACTGCTTTTGCGAGAATGGAGAACTGGACTGTCAAGAAGCATGTAGCCCACTACCACCGCTACCTCCACAAACATTAAGATGTCCGCCCATGCATCGACCGGCACCAGTAAATATATCTAATGACGAAGACTGCTGCAAGGAATGGGGTTGCGTGCCACATGGTAAAACAATTTTATATTAACCTTCAATTTCATATGTATATTTACCATTATCATTATCATTGTAATCCAAAACATTGCATAGATTCATAATTAGCTAAGTACAGTCATCGTGGTTGTCAGTACTTCCATTCATCAACATTATTAATAACTCCATATCACGTCACGCATGTTGAATTTCACAGTAACAATTGCTTATTTATTGCATGTTTAATCATTCATCACTCATTACTTACAGCTGGGAACACGAACGCATCGGCTTTACAAAACCATTTTACACCGTCTCATTTAGAGAACATTCATTATGTTACGCCAATAACGCCGGTGCTACCTACGACCGCTACATTTGTCTTACCAACGCCCCCCCACACCACAGAAGCAATGAATTTCAATAAGCGACTGAACGTAGGCAATTTCGATTTTTATAAACGATTACGTCCTCTGAAGTCAGGCATTCCGAAATATTTGAAGTCCACAACTGCACTTACTGTTAACAATACTTATTCTGACTCAACTGAATATACTGGTCATAAGGATCCTATGAATATTACAGTATTTACACCAGATGATGAACAACATGATGCAAATTCTCACTTTCGTCAAAATATTCATTTACTAACACCTCCCAAAGGTGACAAAGGTGATGTTAAAGAAAGAACAATGAAACCAGCTCCTAAAAAATCTCATTCTGGCCATGCAATTGTCTCACACGACCGAGCTCCTCTTAAGCAATCAATACATAAAACCGAATCTCCCGGTAAAATGCAACAACACAGTCAATATTCTGCTATTAATAATGCACATTTTCCTAATAAATATAACATGGTAATAAAAACCCATGAACACTCTCCTATTAGAAAAGTACCCATTTCTCAAGTCAAGAATCTGAATTTCTTTTCACCAGAATTTAATAAAAAGATGGTTTTCAATCCCCTTGATACACCTAATAATGGTGTAGATATGGTTGATGCTGTCGATAGTAAATATCTCTTTGAACCCTCGCGTAATAAATCAACCGAAATGAATTCGTATTCATCCACACATTCAAAATCACATCCCAGTTCAAACAATCATATCATCCAAAATAGTCAAGGAAAGTATGTGACTATATTACGCAATAAAGACGTGCAATCCATCAAATCAAACGCTGTAGAAACTGCTTCATGGAAACCAGATATTCTTAAACATTTACTTAAAAAGGATCCAAATCCCTACGAAACAGTTTTACTGAGAGCCCTTCCTAAAACACAAATGCATTCAGCAATTAAAAGTTCTATTAGTAATCCGAGCAATCATGCGGTAAAATATTCTACTATCGATCTTGAAAATATTCTTAGCCAAATGGAAATAGAGTCAGAAGTAAACAGAAACCTTGGAAGATCAGCTGAAAAGAGCCGAACAACCGCGGCAGGTCAGTGACCTCGCCTTGGTGTCACTTCTAATCTTATGTGTAGATGGCTGTTTTCTATCTCTGTTCTGTCTACAAAATAAGATTATTTATACATTTATAGCATTTAAAATTAGGAACTATTTTATTAACTTGTTTACTACTATTCTTTTTGCACACCATCTCATTTTACGTCACATTATTTAATTAGTGTTTTTTATATTCTTTTTATTTTTAACTTAAATGAAATAATAATTACAGGTCAATTACCGCCAGGATTCCCAGGAAAGCAGCCACCAGGCTTCCTTCCTACTATTCCCCCAGATAATCGATATCCATCTGAAGACAATCCATTAGAAGATTATGAGCAGAATAATATTCGCCGGCCCATTGACAATCCTTTGGAGCCTGCATTAGCTGGCCTTCCACCTGGCTTGCCTCTACCTAGTTTCGGGGAAGAAAATAAAAAGCTTACAGTAATATCTTTGCAATCGGATTCACCGACGAGTATTAAAATGCTGTTTGGACTGCCTCCTGTTTTAGTCGGTTTGCGTGGAAGTGTAGATTTGAGATACACAGATACAGAGTAAGTTATATATTTTCATACATGACTTAAATCAATCAAGGAAATATAATGTTTTAAGAATGTCTAGTATATTTTATAATTAATGATAATTTCTTTTTTAGCGATGACGATGTTGGTCAATGGTATTCACAAGTTTTTGCACCAGCTGATGAAATATTAACTACACCTCGGCTGGAATTCCGATTGAGTGGTCTAAAACCTTCCACTATGTATAGAATACGCGGGAAATTATATCTACACAACTTACCAGTTGAGCCTGAAAGTAAAATTTATACTATTCGGACTCAAGACTTGCCATCTGTAAGTACTACCTTCATAGCTTTTTTAAACTTTAGAAGTGAATATATTAATAATGAGTTCTTATGATCTTTTTCAGGCGGAACCAGCGGAAGAGAAACGCAGAGAAATAGACTGTAAGTTAAGGGTAATTGATGTCAATGATACTACAGCCCACCTAACGTGGAGACACTTTACAGAAGAGGAGCTTCAGTTTATAGACGGCGTGCAAGTTCGGTAAGAAATGAATTGATTTATTTGTATTTAAATTAGGACATAATTTAGGGATGATCTACAAGTATGTTGTCGCTTTTTACAAACGGGAATCTATTTTTTTGTTCATAAATATTTTGACACTTATTCAAATCAAGACAATTTATGTCGCTGAAAATGGCTGTTTAAAAGAATGAATAAATGTTGCACTAGTTAGTGTTAAATCTGAGTGATATTAGATAATTAGATAGCATACATATGACCTTATTTTACGTAATATTATATTTTCATTTCACTACATATTTAATATTTTCCAGATACCGTCCAGTCGGTACACCGATATATAGCATGACAGAGTTACTCCATCACAGTCGTTCAGCAGCAGACCTTATAGATCTACGTCCTGGCAGCAAATACGAGGCTTCTATGGTTCTGATTCCACCCACTCGGTCTGCTACAGAACTGTTTGATTCTGGTCGTGTAGAATTTGTTACATCTCCTTATATTGGTATGTATTTGTGTGTATGTGTAAATTATTTATGTGTTATGTTTAAAATAATCTGTAGTTATTTATATCACATAATTTAATACATTCCTGATTGGGGTATTTTATGTAAATTTTATTGAAGAGCAATCATCATCTATCATCATAATGCATGCGCACAGTGTAATAATTAAAAAATAAATTCCTATAACAAAAATATAAAAATAACTCCTAACTTTCAGATCCATACAACTGGACGGTAACAGTGGAAGCGCGTACCGTCGGCTCTGAAGCGGCGGAACTTACGTGGCGCGGTGTACCCTCGCCCGCGGAGCGCTGGGTGCGGGTGTATCGAGCGGCGCACGCGTGTGGAGCGAGGAAGGAACATGACGACTTTAGACTCGCTACAAGGGATCTACCACCGGCTATCACTTTGATTGGCTTGGAGCCGAACTCTAGGTAAGTCAAAGGCCGGCAACATACTCACAATGTCTCTGGCACTGTGGGTACATATGGGTGACGTGGAGCACTTAACACCAGGTGACGCGTCTGCTCTGTTGCCTCCTATTGCATAAAAAAAAGTAAAAGATAGAACACGTGCGTGGGGCGCTGGGTGCGGGTGTACTGAACACGAAAAGGAACTTAACGAATTTAGACTGGCCAAAAGATATCCTAGTTTTAATCTTCTATTAAATCATTACTTATATTGATAGTTATAACTTATTATTTCTTAAATGATATATTTTTGCAGGTGTCGTGTGTGGCTTGAACTGTTTTTGACGAATGGAAAAGTCAAAACGAGCAATGTGTTGGAAATACACACGAAATCTTTGGATTCCCCAGAGCCAGTTGACAGTAAGTTTTTCTTCTTATGACCACTTCCCCAATTTTTATTGACTTTATTACATAACTCGTTAATATTTCTGAACTTTCTATTTAGTTAACTGTTTAAGTTTAATCAACAATGACTACGACTACTTTTTCTCCAATTAGCCTAACATTATTTCTACTTACGATACGTACTTCAAACTAAAACCTATGATATAATAAAAGGATAGACAGTTATACCAATAGATCGCATTTTATAAATCCTCCACTTTAATTTCTTTTACTCTTGACTTTCACTTTCGTGTTGACATTTTGGATCGTGTAGAACATATCTACAATTTTTAAAACATTTCAGTTCCTAAGAAAAATACTCAATTTATTTCAGACGAAATAGAAGCATCGTCAATAGCGGGTAGTCGTGGCGCGCCCCGGGGTGACTACTACGGTGCGCTCGTGATCGTCGGCGTTGTAGCCGCGCTGGGAGCACTCACATCTGTATTGTTGCTGCTCGTTGTGATAAGACGACACCGCCCGCACTCCGTGCCGATCACGCGTGAGTATAATTTTATTAAATATAATCAAACAAGTGTAGAAAATAAATTATAATAGCTCGTTATGACTGCGCTGGGCGCATTCACATCAGTGTTGTTGTTACTCGCTGTGGTGAGGCGACGTCTGAATTATATCTTTTTTAACAAAATTGTTTGTCGGTATAAATGTTTATAAATTGCGTAGCGTCTATACCGGTCTTGAAAATTCACTAGTAGAAAGATTTTCAGTGTCATAGGCTAGTAGAAATACAAAATAATTTAAAATTTGTCTAACAAACCGAGTTTCACTTACTACACGTTGTTTTCAGCTGTGCCAACAGCTCCCCGCGAGTCGTCTTTGCCCCCTTACGACAATCCAGCGTACAAATTGGAGTTACAGCAAGAAACAATGGGTAACATTTGCATTTAAAAATATAGATTAATGCTGCTAAGAAAATCTCTTCCATATATATTTAATAAGCTTTAGCATTAATTCATATTAATGATGGTTTTTACCTAACTGAACAAATACGATAAAAATGTCCCTGAATTCATTCCATTAGCTATCTACATACTCCTAAATAAGCTGGACTACGGTCTAACATATTAATTCAGTTTCTAAGTACTTAATACTTACTCGGTTATTTGATTTATTTCATTCTAAATATCTAATACATAAATACTTACAATAAATTACATAAGCGTGTACATACACTAGACCAACATTACATAAACCAGACCAACCAGAACAAGACAATTTATTTTTGCTTATTTTCTTCCAGATCTTTGACAATTAAGCTCCCGTGGCCATACGAATGGGCTAAACGGGATTTCGGAAAGAGCAATCGACGTAGAGCGTCCAAACGGCCGGCCATATAATGAAATGGGGGTTTAATGTGTCCAAACATATTGTTATATGTGTTTATATGTAAATAATTATGGACAAAGTGTAAATGAAACATGAAAAATACTTGGTGCAGAATTAAATGTGGTGAACTACAGGAAAGTATCAAAAGTGGATGCAAATTAGTTTATGTGGTAGCATTTGAAGTTGAAATAGTACCTATATTTCTTGTTTTCTATTTCATTTGCTATGACTATGTTTACTGTTGGATTTGTGAGGAAGATAGATATTCGTCAAATGCTAGTATTAGTGTTTAAGGCGATTATTTAATAAGAATGACATGATTTATCAAACTATACATTTTCAATAATTATTTGTATTGACTATTAATTATATTTCACAAATATACATACGAGTGTATTTCCTTACACAATAGGTCTATGGTAAAATGTTTGATTTGAATAGCTCCTTTATTTATTAAATATTATTATTGAAAAAAAGTGCCTGAAAATTCGTATCATACAAGAAATGTAAATAATGTTGATATTATACTTAGTCTAATTAGAAGATAAGTATATTGTAAAAATAATAAGACTGTCTTTTCTTTCTTATTTTGTCCACACTACATTTCTTATTATTATTATTACCCACACTTGCAAATATTTAATTTGACAATTATTAATAAAAGATGAAAACAATAGGTATTATGTGAAACACCAATGAACATTATTTATGTAAATAGGGCAGATTTTAGCATAATATTAATTTTATTATTGACGTAAGAATTAAAAATGTCTATGTTACTTGGTATTTTTGGAAAAGTGGCCGCTCCAATCAAGATGACGGACTTATCTTATATATAAAATTCTCGTGTCACAATGTTAGTCTGCATACTCCTCCGAAACGGGTGGACCGATTCTCATGAAATTTTCTGTGCATATCGGGTAAGTCTGAGAATCGGCCAACATCTATTTTTCATATGTACCACGGGCGAAGCCGGGGCGGACCGCTAGTTTTAATATAAATTTCCTTTTTTTTGTATAATTCATCACTTTTTTTTCACAAATAAAGATTCACCGATGCAGATGTTACTTTGAACGAACTTCACAAAAACAGCTCAATGAATCTGATTGTAAGAAATTTAGTTACCTAGTTGGGATAGTGAAAAAATAATATTTATTTATTTATTTATTTAACAATTTTATGTACCATTACAAATTTTACAATCATATAATATTTACAAAAAAAAAGGAAACATTCACAGCACATAAGGCAACCTTATCGCTTATCAGCGATCTCTTCCAGGCTGCCCAAGGTAAAGGATAAAGATTGATATTAAAGGGGTACACGGGTGGCAATGAAAATAAAGATAAAAGAGAGTAAATAAAATACATATTATATGAATAATAAAAGAAGATATAATACATACTATTATTTTGAAGGAAAAGCTAAATCAGATAAATGTTTATTTAAAAGAGTTTTAAAGGAACTTTTCGAGGAAGCTCGTCTTACAGCTATAGGCAAAGAATTCCAAAGTCTGATAGCGGTTATTACAAAGGATTTACCAAGGAAACTAGTGTGGTGAGAAGGAAAGCTAAGGAGAAGGTTATCAGCGGAACGAAGAGTATAAACACCTGAATCTAGGAAATTAAATTGTTCTTTTAAATAGGAGGGAGAATTGGGATCAAAGAGGATGGAAAATAACAACTTCAACGCATTTGCATTCCGGCGAAGTCTTATAGGAAGCCACTTGAGTTTATTACGAAACTGGGAAACGTGGTCATATTTACGAAGACCGTAAACAAAACGAATGCAGAAATTTTGGAGACGCTCAAGTGTATTTAAATGCTCTTCACTAAGATCAGTGGTACAGGCGTCAGCATAATCAAGGAGCGGAAGAAGTAGGGATTTAGCTAACATAATTTTGGTAGAAATCGGTAAGAAATGCCGTAAACGTCTTAGAGAACTAGCCGCTGCGTAGAGTTTGCGACTTGTCTCTTTTACGTGGTACGACCAAGACAGAGTCGTGTCAAAGTGAACCCCCAGGTTTTTTACAGATTTTTGAAATTCAATGACGGAGCCATCTATATAAACTTTGGGGATGTATGTCCAGTCAATCCGCGAGATTAAATAGGGGCTACCAATGATTATGACTTGGCTTTTGCTTGGGTTAATATTCAGACCGTACCTCTGACTCCAATTCAAAATTCTCTCCAAATCGGTGTTCGTGTTTAAGATTGCGGAGGATAGGTTCTCGAGGGTAGACTGGGTGTATATCTGGAGATCGTCAGCATACATGTGATAGAGAGAAGATAAATTATTAGTTATGGAATTAATAAAAATAGCAAATAGGAGAGGGGACAAAACGCCACCTTGCGGAACGCCTGCAACAACATCACACCAGGACGATGACTTATCCTCCAATAATACATGCTGTCGGCGACCGTGCAAGTAACTGTGAAACCAATCAACCACTGTAGGAGATATGTTAATAGAATGAAGCAGTTGTAGCAGTATGTCGAAATCGACGGTGTTAAAGGCATTACTAAAGTCTAGGAGGGTTAGAACTGTCAACTGCTTCTTTTCCATTCCATTACGTATGTCATCCGTGACTTTAACAAGTGCAGTAGTCGTACTATGTCCTGGACGAAAACCAGATTGGAAGGGACTGAGAATACTGTTTTTGTATAAGAAGGAACTTAACTGTTGGTGGATAAGGCGTTCAAGGACTTTGGAAAGGAAAGGAAGAATGGATAATAATGAATTAAATAGTTACATCGTTGAAAGTTGAAACCTGCCACTTGTTATTAATTACTTAAGCAATAAATTTTTATTTAAAACAACTGAGTTTTATTTTATTAAGTATAAACCAAATTAATATTATAAGTCCTTTTTTAGCAGCACAACTTCCTTCCATCCTTTTTTATCGTTTTTACTTATACATAGGTAGGCACTCGCCTACCTATGTATAAGTGATAGACTGAGTTTTTATACTTAGGTACTCTTAATTCTATAGGATACTAGCTGTGCCCCGCGGTTTTACCCGCTTTACTCCGCTCCTGTTGGATGTAGCGTGATGATATAATATAGCCTATAGCCTTCCTCGATAAATGGGCTATCTAACACCGATAGAATTTTTCAAATCGGACCAGTTGCTCAAGAACAATTAGGGCGTTCAAACAAACTCTTCAGCTTTATAATATTAAGTATATATATATCACAAATGGGGGATAATCTAGTTATTTGTGGTTAAGAAAGGGAAAGGATATTAATTAGAAAAACATGTTTTAATTCAAATACAACACCAAATCACATTATATTTTCTATAATAATACATAATAGATTTCTTTTTATATGATTTTATGCACTTAACTACATTTGTAATTTGTATTAAAACTACTTTTATGCCCAATATAAAACTTTGTGATACTATTGATTATTAATATATTTGAATAAATTGCTTTTAATGAAGACGTTTACAAATTTTGAAATATTATTATATTATGTTCCTATAAAATGTTTCGTTTTAACGTTTGATGTTGGGCCCAAAAGGAAGATTACATTTTTTATAATTTATTTATAATTTTATAAATAGATTTTTATGGTTCACAACGGATATAAACCATAAAAATTATTCAAATTTACTTCTTTGCTGGGTTTAAAGAAGTAAATTTGAATGTTGAATAAACAAATAAATTTAAAACAATATAATGAAAACTAAATCGTTTTGGTTACAGAATACATTGACTTGAAGTAAACTTTAAAATAATTAAAAAATATTCATTCCTTAAAATAATTACAGTAAATCTTGCTCAACTTCTATTCAACATGATAATTACTTTTTTTGTATTTTTCATAAAATATTGTTCACATACAGACCTGATATGTTACCTTTTTATGTTATTTATAGATTAAATGCATGAAGAAGATGAACAACATTTCTGATGATTTGATAAAATGAATTTAAAATTAAACAAAATATATGATATCATTTTTTCCTTTACTCGCATTATTTCTTATATTTTTAGGAGACCGAAGCATTAAGAATATATTATATTTAAATAAAAAAATTAACGTCAATGTTTGCCAGTTCATCCATTCGTTATATATATTTTGTTATAAAGAAAAATAAAGATATTATTTTTACAACTAATGTGTGCCACAAGTTATAACATAGGAATATTAGTTTAATAATTATAATAATACTTTCCCTTTTTTTACATAGATATACTGGCCGGATTAAAAACATTTGGCCTCTTTTAATTGGTCATACGTAGTATTGCCATACGAAGCTCTGTTTTTTAAAACGTGCCAAAATTTGGAAAGGGAAAAATATATTAATTCATTTCTTGAAAGGATTGATTTTTTCTAAAACTTCATTGAAATCCGACAACAGAATAAAATATTAATAAGGCAGTGATAAAAAAGTTAAATAAAAATCACGTAATAATTTTGCTGCTTATAGTTAATCTTAAAATAAACATTCATATTTTCATTTCAAGTGTTTAACATAATACTTTAGTATAATTTATTTAAGTTACATTTTCTTTATAATTTGGAGGTTCTAATAACATGGAATGGATGTTAATGCGAATATATGTTATAACAAATCGACTAGTTCTTAGTATACTTTTAAATAAAAGCGGTACATTAAATTAACTCAACTAAAAAAGCTCAAGTCCAGAGAAATAAGTCTGTTATAAATAATAACTATGTATGCATTTTAAGGGGCCCTGCTCCGAAATGTATGTTTCTAAATCATGGTTTTTGGATAGAAATCATCATATTTAAAATCCTAAAAAAATATATAGCACAGATAAACGTTTGATCTAGTGACTTTTTTGGATAAAAACACAATATTAAACATTTGACTCGATCAAAAAAAAATCAGAAGTAACATCGATTTTAAAAGCATAATCAGTTTTATGAGAATTAGGGGAACGCTATGTTTATGAAAATTTGACATTTCATTTACTAATCAGGTTTTACAGGGAAATTTTTGGATAGATTTTTAATTTAGCCCTTATTTTTTTCTATATAAAATATAATACGTAAAATGCGACTCGCGCGCACCACGTCAGTGCCGCCAGAGTCCAGCCGGACGTCATCGAAGGAGGACCTGTGCTAGTTTTGCTCCCGACCACGTTGCAGTCGCCGCTCGCGTATTAGAACCGAGCGGCGAGTAAAACGGCGAGCATGTCACGGTATAAATAAATCAGTAGTTTGATTTTGTTAGTTATCCTAGGATTATATTTATTTCATTCCGACCGTTTCTCGGAATAACATACATTTACTAAGAAGGGTTTAATATATTGCCGGTAACATAATATTATGATGTATGATAATAATTAATAATTCATAAAAAAGTATTTTATACATTTCTTAAAAAGCTTCGATATAGTATACAATAATACAAATCATTAATTGATTATTATTCAAATTGTTGTAAAATAGTCACACTTTTTTAAGTTGGTTGAATACACTAACTTACTTATTACATACTTATAGGTATTCAATTATTATTTTGCCTTTTTTATTTGTTTTACTTTTAATTATTATTAATTAGTTACCAATATTTTCAGAAGAAAATAAATTAATGTATCCAGAACGAGAGTTTCATTTTAAACTTTAAATGTATGTATAAAATAGACCAAAAAATTTTTACGAGAAATTAACAATAAATTATCTTTTATATTGTTTCTATCGATTTGAATAATAAAATAAAATTTGAAAAAGGAATGTTTCCTTTCAGAAAAATTTGCTATCCCTAGTATTTCAAGTACTTTCCATTCAGGGCACATCGCAAATTTCCACACTGTATATATACAAACAAATATATAAATATGCAAATATTGCTCGTTTAATGGTATAGGATAAGTAGTAAATTTATTTATCAACAACATTCCTACGATAGCAAATAAAATCGAACTACTGATTTATTTATACTGTGGCATAATCGCCCGCCTTCATAGGTCACCGGAGTTCATGCCGCGCCGGCTCCTGCGCAACGCGGGCGCGAGCCATCTCAGTGCCTAAAATGCCTAAACTTTCAGTACAAGGGGCTCTTAAATAAATAGACGATAAGTACTTTAATAAGTAGCTATAAAAAATAAATAATTATTTAAGGAAGCTTTAAGTGGAAAAACAAAACTTTGTACACAGTAAAATAAAAAGTACAAGAACATCTTAGTAATTTATTACATTTGCCATTTTGAGTACAATACATGGTAGCGTAGATAAATACTATAAAAACGGGTATTTTTCAAGTTAGTAACCCGTTATGGAAGAGAAAAAAACATTATTTCTATAATTCATGAAACAAACAAAACAAAAAGATAGAGAGAAATAAAATAAAACCGACATTAATTAACGAAATCGAAGAGCCAAACATCTAAAGCCAGGTATTCATGACAAACATTTATTTAATAACAAAGTTGAATCAAAGTGTTGCGGAGTTACTTACAACACTGCGTTTTCAGTGTTACCAAGACTTCATCCGAAGAGGAACAACTGACATTTAAACAAAAATTTCAGCAACAATGTTTGGTATGTATACGAGGCTTTAGAAGAAAAAACAAATCATAACCTAACACAAAAAAATATACCGGCCGAATTGAGAACCTCCTCCTTTTTTTAAGTCGGATAAAAGGGGAAGTAGAATTAGACAGCATACCATATTATACATTTAGGTATATCTATAGACTGCTGCTAAACAAAAAAATCACAACGTAAAAATAAAAAGCGAATAAAAGAGCAGAAACCAAAGAGACGAAACAAAACCTAAACAAAAAGTAAACAAATGAAAGGTTGGAAACATAGCATAACTTATATAACTTTATGTTCGTGCGTCGTTCTTCGCCTCGCGAAAAGAAAAATAAAAAAAAACAGCAAAAATGAACAAAGCCCAAGGAATCAAACACATAAATATATAAAACAAAACCTAAAATAGAGAACGGGAAGTAGTAATATACATATTTTAAGTCCGTGCGTTGTCCTCATGCGCCTTTTTCACGACCGCGAGCTTAAAGTGCGGCTCTTGTGTCTGCAGCTAAACAAAAGAAGTCACAACAGAAAAAAACAAATAAACAAACATAAATAGCCAAACAAAACCACGTAGTGGGTAAACACAGGAAAAGTAGTAATGGAGATAGAACTTAACCGTGTAGGATAGGATATATATTTAAGTCCGTGCGTTGTCCTCATGCGCCTTCTTCACCACGGCGAGCTTAAAGTGCGGCTCTTGTGGCTGCAGCTAAACAAAAGAAGTCATAACAGAAAAATTAACTTACAAAATCAAACAAAACAAAAGAAACCAAAGACTTAAATAGCATACCAAACCAAAAAATAACTCAAAACAATTACATAAAGGGAGGTATTATATACATTTATGTCCGTGCGTTGTCCACATGCGCCTTTTTGACGACCACGAGTTTCGGGTCTTGTGGCTGCAGCTAAACAAAAGAACCTAAACAACCAATCAAAACCTAAACACAGAAAAGTAGAAAACAAAACAGGAGAATTAAATCGTGTAGGATAGGATATACGTTTAAGTCCGTGCGTTGTCCTCATGCGCCTTTTTCACGACCGCGAGCTTAAAGTGCGGCTCTTGTGGTTGCACTTAAACAAAAGAAGTAACAAAAAGACGGGTTGCACTCCGGGAGTGCCGGCAGAAGTGAAAACTTGATTATTAACGTTGATCATGTTTGATATCCATCCGTCTTACGCTTTTTCGATCAGGTCACGTGTCTTGACGCGAGTTTAAGATTTTATACCCAACGCCGCTAAAGAAGTTTTCACTTCAAAAACAACAGGAAAAAAAACAAATAAATTAAACAAACATAAATAGCCAAACAAAACTTCACAGAAAAAGTAAAGGAGATAGAACTTAACCGTGTAGGATATAATATAGGATATACATATTTTATGTCCGTGCGTTGTCCTCGTGCGCCTTCTTGACGACAGCGAGCTTGGAGTGCGGGTCCTGCGGCTGCAGCTGCGCGTAGGGCGGCGCGCGCGAGCCGTGCAGCACCAGCGACCAGCCGCGCACCCAGCCCGACGCGCCGCTCGGGCCCCCCCCGCCGTTGAACCGCGCCTATACACAATTAATGAATGAATGAATGAATGAATGAAAAATTCTTTATTGTACACCATATCATCATCATCAGCCCATATATGTTCCCACTGCTGGGACACGGGCCTCCTATGAGGGTACAGGCCATAATCCACCACGCTGGCCAAGTGCGGGTTGGCGGATGACACATATCGTCGAACTTTTGATTCTTCGACATGTCGGTTTCCTCACGATGTTTTCCTTCACCGTTCGAGCACCATATAGGACATTGTACACCATGTATGACAATTATTTAAATACATAATACTTATTTAACAATGTACAGAGGGCGGCCTTATCGCTGACAGCGATCTCTGCCAGGCAACCCAAACGAATAGGACAAATGCTGAGTATGGTGGACGGTTGTGCATAATAAATTAAAAAGTAAAAAAAAATATTATAATAATATGTACTACAAATATAAACATGCCTCATGGCTTATAATTAATAATAATATTAATAAACACTTATATATACTAATAAATACACACACACAACACAATATGTGCTTAGTTGAGAATAGCCGCTGTAGTAGTAACTTGGCAAAATAACCATAGGGACAGTTTATGGCCAATAGTACGGGCAACTAATTTTCACAGAACGGTTAATCTGAGTTTCAACTTACCACCCCATGCAATATTTATGAGTTTATCACAATCAATTTTGCCGTACAGCTGTGCCAAGAAACTGATTTTCATAAATACACTGCAAACTGCCTATGCAACATAGTACACTCATGTTCATAATAGATAAATATTATAGTATCTTATACATTGTCTAGTTTCATATGATTTGTTATTTATACATAATATCGATACTATCAAAGATAATTAAGCTTCTAAGATTCAGAAACAAGTGCTAATTGTATCGATGATAGAAGTATAAATATTACGCCTTTCAGATATTTAACAACTTACTTCCAAAGTCCATGTTCCTTGTGGATATTCACCCCACGTGTGCGTTGTCATGAAGGGCCACTTCGTGAAGCCATCTCTCATGTCGTCATCGTTCGCCCGCCTACTCAGTATCATTGATCTGCAACATTTAATTAGAATTTTTATTCAACTAGAAATTTTCCATTTTACAGGTCTTCTTAAAATATGTACATAAGATTGACAAAATTCTTAAAATTTATGCTCTAGGTTTCTATTTCTGGGTATTTCTGAAAGATAAAGTCGTCAACTCTATTGCACGCCTCATAAGCGAAGCGTTGAGGTGGGTACTACTGTCACTTCGCGCAAAACATCTGATTTTTCAAACTTAAAATGTCTTTATGTATCATACATTGCACTTGTAAGATAATACATACACACACATATTAAGAAAAAACACTATTTTTAACGTTCATGATATTTTTGATGTCATTTTTGTTATTTAAACTAGTTAAAAAACAGTTTAAAAAAGTTCTGTCTTGGACGTCCGTGTGTCTGTATGTGCGGATCCTTTTTCTTGTTAAGACGATACACAAAAAAAAATCTACTGCTTGGCGGGCGGAGTCTAATAGCTCGCTATCGCGAACGCGGGTGTGCGCGAAGTCATTCTTGCAAACTCGCCGCGCTGCCGCTGGCCGACTCGGGACAAACATGTATGGAGTCGTCATACAGTTATAATATTCTTATACATATATTTAATTGTTGATTTATTGGTTTTATTTTCTTGCTTATAAACAAATAATCTTCTTTTTAACAACTACTTAGACATTAGGTATTAATAATTATTATTATTTCGTAATGTTTACTTTATTACAAAATAATACAGGTTATAAATAATCTTTAAAATAACAAAACATATTGTTACTCTGAAAAAATGAAATGGTACTGAAATGGATTTAGATAGAATTTAATGCTGACGTAGATATTACATCATGCCCAGAAATGAAAGGTAATATGTCTGAAAGAAGTTATAAACCCTAATTCTTCTCAGTCAAAGTCAAGAGTGGAAGATATCACTAATACAGTAAAACTGATGCGAAACTTTGGATGTTAATTTGTATATTTTTTTGTTAGTTGTTACTTAATCACGTCAAGACTACATTACCAATTTTGATAAAATATACATAGCTAATTGCCTGGATTTACACATAGGATACTTTTTATCCGAACTGAACACTTCTGTGGGATAAGACAGGATTCACGATATAATCTAATTCCACGCGGGCAAAGCCGCGGTCGGAATGATATTTTTTTAAATAAAAAAATTGTTAAAAAAAAACACAAAATATATTGACGCATGTATTTATTTTTTGCACTCTATTATAATTGTAATTATTCATTACAAATAATCAAAATAAAATAGCCAGAACAAAGTTAGGCCCTGGTAGGGTAGATAGGCAGGTACAGCAATGTGAGACGAACACTGGCTTATTTATACCAATAATAATGTATTATAAACATTAAATTAAGTTTACTTTCTAACAACAAAAATACATAATATTAGCTAATGTGAAAGCGAATCAACCAATCATCCCACAAAAATGAAATGTGCACACAAATATTCATCCAAATCGGTTCATGTCATTAGGAGGAGTGACTGCAGCGCCATCTTCCGGGCCCAATTGTGTTTCCAGATCACCCAGGAACTCAATTTAATATACTTACACAAAATTTTTCGAAATGAAAACTCACATTACTATGTAAATATGAATATAAACCTGTTTTATTACTAAGCAATTTCCCGCACAGGTGTAGTAAGTATAAATGAAATAAATATCAACATCAAATTCTTTATACAACATACTTATCTACCACCTAAGAAATGTAATTCTTGAAATTATTTCGTATTTTTTTTAAATATAATACTACTCCAATGAGCTCCTGTTCCATATTATGTCCGTCATACTTCCACTAAGTTCACCATGATTTTTTATTTCTTTGCACTTTGTTGCTTTTTGCTAAATATGGAATCATGCGATAAAACCAGTAGAGCTTTGATAACATACATTTTTGACTGAATAAAGGTACTTACGAAGGAGTGGATTCACATTGTAAACAATCAGTGGGTTTATTTTCCTTCTGGATTCCGGATTTCTGAACAGATTATTTATGCTATAAATGAAAAAATCTTACACATTCGTTATGTACTTAAAACAGGGGTACATATCAAACATCGTCTATAATACAATTATCATCAAATTTAAAATAAAACCAACTTTCTTCATTAATTTGTTCCAATTGTAAGCATTCTTTTTCCTCCAACCTTTATGTTTCTTCTTCTTATTTTCTTTATTGTCCCCATTTGTCTCATTTTGTCTTATCGTGTTGTCACCCTTTTTTACGATTGCGCGAGCGACACAAGTCCCCCGTGTGACGGCCGTAGCGGGAATGACTCGTGCAGCGATCGGGGTAGGAAGGTACAGGGCGGCTCTCGATATATTGGCTGGTCGCGCGCTAATTTCAAGTATTTCTTGTTTATTTCAAAACCATCGCATATTTCAAAATTCTAACACGGTAGACGTATAGGTTGTATATTTTATAGTTAATATCCAAAAAGTCGTAACTTTACGTTTGTTATTTTGAAGATGCCAGAGATTAAAAAAAAATAACAATGATAACTTTGTATTTTTTTTCTATCGAGAAAATATCATGGAATCATGTTTCTAAAACGGTAGACGTATTGTGTTACTATTGAACTTTCTTGTCAAGAATTTTCATCACGACAACTTTAATAATATAAAAATTACGAAGGTTTGAAAAGGGCCGTAAATGTTAGAAAAATTAATTCATCACCTTAACACGATAGCGACCGAAATACTTTACTAATCGAGTCTTTTTTTTTCTCTTACGCTTGAGTATGCTCAGGAATAGAACCCTTTCATTTTTCAGGGTCTGATTCGATGTGGTTTAATTGTTATTAAATAAACAAAAATAATAATTAATAAATATTTATAAAAAAAAAATTATGAGGCGTGCACTTTTGGATTTTCCAAATTATTTCTAACTCTACGTGATCAGCTCCCTATAGAATACCATAGATATTTGTAATGATAAATATTCAATATGCAATATCACATTACCATATGATGGGATTTGCTAACAAGTATTGTTATCGTTGAATTTATATATCGTAGTAATAACCTGGGGCCCATAGGGCTGGTGATGTGTTGTTTGGTTCTGTTATCCTTGCTCGTTCTGTCCGCGAGTAAAAATAACTCGGTCAAGATTACTTTTTAAAAAAAATAATTTATTTAAATAAATTACAATTTTTACTTAATCTATGACCTTAACTATAGAGAGCTGGTGTGAGAATGACGAGTTAACTTGTGAACTGCTTATATATCCGAGATATCCTCCTGCCTGGTGGCAGTGCCGGATTAGCCACGTAGCAAGAGTAGCAAATGCTACGGGCCCCGCGGCTCGGGGGGCCCGTAGCCCGCGGTCTAATACCTGTCTGACCGTAAAAAAATATCACTTTATAATACACGTACCGTAAAAAAATACACGTACCTACCACGAGAAACGTTGGTATCAAAATCTACAACAATAATTTAAAATTTTACCACGTTTCTACAATTGAGCGCTGGCTACACCAAAAGTTGTGTTGTACTGCTTGCACTGCGCTACACGCAAGTTGGTAGCACGGCAAAACTAACAGGGGAATCCCCTGATATTGTCATCGAACGAGCTAGTCGTAACAACCCGATCAAATAAAATAGGATTCTATCGACTATCAAACCTTAGATTACAAAATAAAAGGCAGATGGAGCATGACAATCATCCATCGCCCTTGTCCGCCCCCAAAGAAAATACGAAATCAAAAACGAATACGAACCTCCGCCAGTGTAGCGATTATAGTGTCATGCAATACGTCAAAAGGGGTTTGCTATTTTAGTAAAAAAAATGCTGTCTTGTGATATTAAAACGCTGTAAAATTTGTTCCTAAAAACAAACAAAAAGATAAAACATCGTTTTACAGGTTCTCTGTAGATTATTTGGCTTATTTAATTTTGTATACAAATAATAATTTTACACGAAGGAATACAAAACTTCAACGTATGACGTATGCTGCCAGTTAGACCGGGAGATATTGACACAAAATTTCGAGTCATTTGTAACAGGATGGCGGTTCTACAGGGGTCTTAGTACGCAATGACAAAAAGAAAAATGATGGTATGAACGCTGGTACCGGCGGCTTAGTCGCGTGGCCTGGGCGTTAGTCGAACTCGTCGGAAAAATTGCGAAAGTCAAACGATTTGTAACAAAAAATTTAGAATTTACCGATAGCCCATAAAAAAGAAGTAGGTGGTAGTGTCATGCCATACTTTTCCGGTGTGACTTACAGCCCGCCATACCAACGCGAATGTGTTGATTTAAATAAAACAATTATTCAACCATTTGTACCAGGCTAACTTTTGCACAGGTAACCATCGTCGTGCAGCCTTTTACGAAAATCGCCATGCCATACTTTTCGGACGATTCCAAATGGTCGCCATACCGCCGAAAATCGGCAAAAAATTTTTATTTCGCCAAACTTTTTGTACCAGTATTGCATTTGGATTTTTGGAGAGTATTTGATAAAATGTGACCATTATTATATTTGCCATACTTCTAGTAGGGGGAAAAAGTGCTGTCATACTTGAAAAAATAATTTATTATTAATTTATATAAGTGAAGATTTCCAACACATAGATCTTTGAAATTTTGTATTTATATTCGTTGATCCTCAAACTTACAGGAAAAATAAGTGCCATACTGTTACAAATCGTTTGACTTTCGCTATTTTCCGACGAGTTCGACTAACGCCCACGCGACTAAGCCGCCGGTACCAGCGTTCACACCATCATTTTTCTTTTTGTCATTGCGTACTAAGAACCCTGTAGAACCGCCGTCCTGTTACAAATGACTCGAAATTTTGTGTCAATAAGTATTTTGAAAATGAATTTGCAACAGAAGAGATTTTGGAAAACGCCTCACGTATGGTCAGTGCTTACGAAGATGATTTGGAAAGTAGCCTAGGCGACGAATTAGTCCAGTTCGCTGAACTGCTGAAAACAGATGTGGCTACTGTTATTGATAGCAAGAAACAAGAGTCTCTGGAACTGCAATTTTATAAACTTTTATTAAATAATTTCTTAGAATCGTGTTTCCCAAACGTAGAAATTGCCTTGCGCATTTACTTGTCTCTCATGATCACTAACTGCAGTGGCGAACGTTCTTTTTCAACGTTAAAACGTATTACGAGTTAAGAAACACGATGGGCCAAGAACGTCTTAATCACCTTATTTTGATTAATATAGAGTATAATTTGCTTAAAGAAGTCGATAGTGAAAGTGTTATCTCTCATTAATTTACCCATAAAAGTTTATTTGTAAGTTTTGTTTTATTTAATACCCTTTAACTTGAGAAACTATAGCAAACGAAGGGCCTCTTGACAGAATTTGCTACAGGCCCCGCGCTGGCTTAATCCGGCACTGCCTGGTGGTCTGGTGGTGGTCCGATACCGTATAGCCATTAAATTAATATCCCTTTGTTTTATCAATTACGCATTGTCCACTAAATGGGCGTATTGTTCAAGTTGATACGTTCCTTCTTGGATGTCCACGGTGTTATCATAATACTGGAATTCGCATAATGATCCGGTAACTTAGGTATTTGCCTTTTATTATTTATTTTAAAATTAAGTGTGGCCTTTTGCTTTGCTTTACTGTCCCCCTCCAAATTCGAAGTACAGGTTTTCGAACGAATCCTGGATCTGAGAATTTTAACATAGATTAGGCACATTATTATCACAATAGTTATAAATGTTATCCAGCTATATTGAACAATATCGTGAGTTTCAAAATTAAATGCGGGAATCCTCTTCAATTCATTTAACTTAGATGAAATCTTCTTTCTATCATACTTGCTAAGTTCTATTTCAGTTACGGTCTCCATTGGTTGTAAATCCACTTTTCCAATAATTATTTTGTCCGTTGATTCCCTCGTGTGAAATAAAGTTTTTCCTGAAACATTCAACTCACAATTTTCTCCATATAATATATTAGTATACTTAGTCCACAAAGTTTCTTTATGATTATTACACTTGATTCCAACTTCAGTTGTCTTATTAAAATACATATAAATGGCTTTTGGGGATATCTCAAAAATTTCCTCTTTAGGACACTTTATTGCTACCATTTGACATTTTTCGCTATTCATTGTATTTAATATTTCAGATTCACAAGTATCTTTCGTCAAAATATTTCCTTTACAAATTAATTCATTTATCTCAATACAATCTTCAGCTTCATACATTTCTTCTTCATTGTAAGCTAAAGTAACCGTTCGCATAATAGGATAGGAACAGGATAGGTAATGTTGGATTATAGGTACAATTTTTCTTGTCCTAAATACACTATTCTTAACTAATGGTATTTCAATTACAAAATATACTATTCCATTAATAATTTGACAATCTACAGTAATAAACTTTTCTAAATCATTAACATTTCTAGATATAACAATTTCTTTTGGAATACTATTAATTGTATCTTCTAACAATTGAGATTGCAATATACTATAATGATACATTTTATGTTCAGCAAACGTAATAGCTGTTGTTAATCTTTCACTTACATCTTGTAAAGTTTGAGCTTGTAATAACAAAGATATAGCAACTTTTTGTTGCGCTTTACTAGTTAACATAGATAACAATTGATTATTAATCTCTTCCTGAATTAAAGTAATATTTGCAATCTGCTTATTATATTCCTCTAAAGTTTCATCAGTTATCGATATTTGTTTATTATAAGCAATTCTTACAGTTTCTAAATCTCTTTGAATTAAATCTAAATCATTTTGATCTAAATTACCAGTTATCGACTTAATAACACTTCCTAAACCATTAATTAATCCTCTTTTAATCCTATTCTTACTTTGAATATTTAAATGTTTACATATCTCTCTAACATGTTCTAATATAATATTAATTCTCTGATATATATGATTAACATCATCTATCTTAGAATTTCTGTAAGCATGGTTTACAGATTGTTGAATACTCTCTAAATTTAATACAATTGGTTTTATTTCTAACTTATGAATAATATACCACTTTCCTTCTAAAATTCGAGCAGGCTTCAATTCGACTATTATTACATTTTCTGAAGGTTCTAACTGCTTGAACTTGTATCCGAAACTGACGTAGACTCTGAAACAATTAGTTCCTCTACATGATATATTTTGCCATTGCTTATTTTATATTTGTTATGAGGTTCCACGCTTAATATTTTGTATGGACCTAAAAATCTTGACTTCGTCTTATGTCTGTCCGCCATAGAGTTTTTCAAATAAACTGTATCACCTATCTTAAATATTTTCGGGGGTTTAATTCTCTCATTCAATCTTTTATTCCTATCATGCTTTTGCTTCTTTAACAATTTATGAACATTTTGATTTAACTCTTTCGCAAAATCTCTATGCTGGGCAGTATATCTCTGTATAGCTACTTTTAAATTATCAAAACTACGCAACTTAGGCTTTCTACCAAAATGCACTTCAAATGGCGTCATATTTATCGCACTATGCATTGTATTATTATAAGAATGTACAATAAAATTAATCTTTTGATTTTGGTCTAAATCTGATTCACGTTGTAAACGAAACAACTCTTGTATAGTACTATGTAAACGCTCAACATCCGAATTTGATTTATGATGTTGCGGTGACGTAGTATGATTAATAATATTATAAGTTTTAAAAAGTTCCGTGACAATCTCACTACAAAACGATTGTTCACCATCATGCACTATCTTATTAGGTGCCCCTATAAATGCAAATATTTCATATAATACATCATAAACTCTACTTTTATCTACTGCCTTAATAATCGCATATTTTGAAAACTTATCAATAATCGTAAGGTACCACTGTCTTTCTAAAGACATAAAATCTATATGCCATACCGACATCGGTTCATGTGGAGTCTCTGTCTCCGAATACAATGTATTATTAGGATGTCTATTATATTTTTCCTTTCTACACAATTCGCAATTTAAAATATACTTCTTAATATTTTTCCGCATATTCTCCCAATAATATTTTTCACGCAATTGTTTATACACAATTTCTATACCTGCATGTCTATTATTTAGTAAGTGACATTCTTTAATTAAATTTAATTGTTCCTCTTTATTATCTATTTCTATTAACGATTTAATATATCTAGTTGGCTTAAACTTACTATGATCAAAATATTTTCTATAAACTTCAGATATTTTATAATATAATTCGTCGTTTGGTATTATAAAAGCATATTTTTCTTTACTTAAATACTCTAACATATATTTTTTAATAACTTCTTCCTCATTATTAGGTGGAATATAAAAATACCACATACCTTTTTCAAACTTCGCGTTCTCGTATGGAGCACTTTCAAACACAACACGTCTGAGACGTTTAGGTGGGTAACTATCAATGATTGGAATACCTGTATCGCTGTCTTGTTGACAAGAGTGTATTGTATTACTCAACGATCTATTGTCTGAGCAACAGGAATTCGATTCAGTGCTTATCGCTGTATCATTATTACGCGGTGTACTGTCTAACGATAATTCCTCGCCACAATGCGCTGCTAAGGAATCTACACTTGTGTGGTTTATTTGAATTCTACTTAATGCATCAGCTACGTAATTTTCTTTACCCTTGACGTGCTCAATTTTATAATCGTAATCTTGCAATTTAAGTTTCCATCTCGTTAATCTTTGATTTGGCTCTTTTAGTTTAGATAACCATATTAATGCTTTATGATCTGTTCTTAAGATGAATCTCCTACCGTAAATATAGGGTCTGAATTGATTAACAGCCCATATAATACCTAACAATTCTTTTTCCGTAGTGTTATACTTTCTTTCTGTTTCACTTAAAATTCTCGACGCATACGCTATCGGATGATTTTCTTGACTTAATACTGCACCTAGAGCTATGTCCGATGCATCCGTTGTTAAAACAAACGTTTTATTAAAATCAGGGAATGCTAAAATTGGAGCATTCATTAATAAATGTTTACACGACTCGAATGCTTCTTTATACTTATTATTATTAATGTCAATAATCGCGTTCTTCTTAGTTGCATCCGTTAAAGGCTTAACTATCTTACTTAAATTAGGAATAAACTTTCTATAATAACCTATCAATCCTAAAAAACTTCTAACTTGTTTTAATGTTTTTGGAATGGGAAATTTCTTAATTGCCTCTATCTTTGACTGATTTGGCTTTAGTCCGTCTTTATTAAGAACATGACCTAAAAATTCGATTTTCTCTTCCATGAATACGCATTTATTTTTATTTAACTTTAAATTAACTCTACGTAACGCTTCAAAAACTTGCTGCAACCTATTGATGTGATCTTGCTTAGTTTTTGAATATATAATTATGTCATCTAAATAAACTAAACAAATATTTCTACTTATTTCCGTTTTTAAAATATTGTTCATCATTCTTTGAAATGTCGCGGGAGCGTTCTTTAAACCAAAAGGCATACGTAAAAATTCATAATGCCCATTAGGCGTACTAAATGCTGTTTTCTCGATGGAATCTGTATCCATTAAAATTTGGTGATATCCCGAAGTTAAATCTAAGGTAGAGAAATATTTATTTCCTTGTAACTTGGAAAATAACTCCTCAATATTTGGCAATGGAAATTTATCGGATTTTGTTATTTCATTTAACCTCCTATAGTCAATAACCATTCTCCATTTTTTAACGCCTGACTGATCTATTTTCTTAGGCACTATGTGCACTGGGGATGACCATGGCGATTCGGAAGGTTGAATTATTTTCTCGTTTAATAATTTAATAATTTGTTTATTAACTTCCTCTTGTTGTATTTGTGGCAAACGAAAAGGACGTTGGTAAATCGGTTCATTAGTAATTAAATTAATTTTATGCTTAATTGATGTAGTTGCGCTATTCGTTACATCCTCCGTAAATAAATCTCTATACGTTTCGCACAAATTATTAATGTCTGAATAATTTTCATTTGTCATGTGATGAATTAAAATTTCACTACTTGGTAAAATTAATTTTCTTTCTTTTAAATCTATTTTAGCATTAACTTGCTCTATCATGTCTGTTCCCATTAAAATGTCATACTGATCGCTAAAATTAAACACATAGAACTTCATTGTTCCTTCACCCGTATCGAAGTACTTATACCAAAACGGAGTTTCTATTAAACCTACATGGGTTGACGTACCGTGAGATGTACGCACCGAAAATTTCTCAGGCTTATAATAGCTTTTAAAATATTTTGAAGCCTTTTCAGTCATAAACGACCTTTGACTACCCGTATCTATTAAGATTTTTAGTTTTGGATCATCCGTTTCGAAATATGGCAAATAAGACTTAACAAAATTAAATTCTATGGCCCTTTCTTTTGAGAGGCCTTTTTGTAAAAATTTGCTTCATCTATATTATTAGTATGGAAAACTTCCTCTGCGACTAACCCTTTTCCTAAATTTGTTTGACCTGGGCGTAACTGAGGCGCAGTCCGCATGGACACGTCTTCCGATTCATTTATATTTCTATTAACCGGGCGATATTGATTACGCTTGAAATAACTATTCTGTGGTTTATTAAACACATTATTTGGATTTGGCTTCCATGGGTATTTTTGATGGAAATTATTATTACTTTGGTTATGATTATGATTATAATTGTTATTATTATAATTTATCCTTGGATTTTGTGGATAATTAGGATAACTATGCTTTTGATTTACAAAATTTGGTTTATGTTGCGAGTACCCCTGCTGAACAATTCGCGGCGACGGTAAAATACTCGAAAACTTTTGTTTAATATTGTCGAACCTACCCTCTGCTTCTAATTGTAAAATTCGGGCGGCCGTTTCCTCAAAACCACAGTTTGACACGTAAATTTGGTCATGATACGGTAAGCTGTTTCTTAATGCATTTTGCGCGGTATTAATATACGGCTCCATCACTTCATCGACTAACGTTTTCTCACTATATTTATCTAACAACTTACTTCTAATAAAAAATAATTTCTGTTTTAACTCAAAAATTAAATCCTTATAACTACCTTTTCTTTTTACATTAGACAATTCAATTAATAAGGTATTAAACTCCCTATTATCTCCACATTCTTTTTTTAATGTTAATTCTATATTTTTCCACTTAAAGTCGTGATCTACCATGGATATAGTCATGGCTGCTTTCGATTCTAATTTGCTTAATAACAACATTACATTAGGTGGTGTGTCTCCACCTGCGATCTGCAACCAATGTTTGGCACAGTTTATAAAATTATATAAATTAAATGCGTCACCATCATATGTGGGAACGAACGATAACAAGGTTTTTGGATCCATATTGTCTATGACAGTTGGACTATTATTGCAATTTGAATAACACAAATCACTAAGACTGCTCTCACTTTCAGAAGGAGAGTGATTCTCTCCAGTATCCCTATAGCTATATACAAAAGTCGGGGGTTTCAGATGGAAAGGAATGGTGAAAGGATTATGCAACGGTACTTACAGCAAAAATCCGATGATGGTCTCCTTTTTCATTTCTTCCCTCGAACTTTTCACTGATTTTACTAATTTATTTGTGAGTTGCCTAACTTCAATCTTGAAAGATTTTCGTGAACTTTTTCGTAATTTACGATGTATTTACTTTAAATTCACTCGTTAGGCCCCTAAGTTGGGCGCCAGTAAAAATAACTCGGTCAAGATTACTTTTTAAAAAAAATAATTTATTTAAATAAATTAAAATTTTTACTTAATCTATGACCTTAACTATAGAGAGCTGGTGTGAGAATGACGAGTTAACTTGTGAACTGCTTATATATCCGAGATATCCTCCTGCCTGGTGGTCTGGTGGTGGTCCGATACCGTATAGCCATTAAATTAATATCCCTTTGTTTTATCAATTACGCATTGTCCACTAAATGGGCGTATTGTTCAAGTTGATACGTTCCTTCTTGGATGTCCACGGTGTTATCATAATACTGGAATTCGCATAATGATCCGGTAACTTAGGTATTTGCCTTTTATTATTTATTTTAAAATTAAGTGTGGCCTTTTGCTTTGCTTTACTCGCGCACGCGGTCATTTCAATGTGCAATATCACACCACCATGTACTGGGATGTCCCTGCGCGTGTTACTGTGTCACACGTTCTAAGTGTTCTACAAGCGGCAGTATCAATGCGTACTGCTACACTACCACTTATATTTATGTATTTTAAACTTTATAAATGCACCTCTTGCCCATAAACTAATACACTGTTTTTCCTTGACCACCAGGTTGTCTGGAAGAGATCGCTGTCTTAGCGATAAGATAAGACCGCCTGTTGTGCTCAACTGTGTCTATTTATTTTATACTAGCTGCTCCGCGCGGCTTCACCCCCGTGGCTCCACTCCTGTTGCCCGTAGCGTGATGAAATATAGCCTATAACCTTCCTCGATAAATGGGCTATCTAACACCGAAAGAATTTTTCAAATCGGACCTGTAGTTCCCGAGATTAGCGCGTTCAAACAAACAAACAAACAAACTCTTCAGCTTTATAATATTAGTATAGATACATATTTACTTTTGTAATTTTTATTTATTGGTGCACAATAAAGTATTTTTGTTTGTTTGTTTGTTTTGTACCGCGTGGTGTTAATGTGACCAACCTGGTGCCCATGGGGCTGGTGAGGAAGAACTCGAGGTCTCCCCGTCGCGTGGCGTTCGCGCTGACGACCGCCTGCACGTGCTCCAGGTAGCGCACCTCGCTGGCGCCGCCCGCACACGCGGTGGTATCTATGTGTAATGTTACACTACCGTCTGCGGGGATTTCCCTGCAAATTTGTGTTAATTATTGTAGTGTTTGAGTAAAGTAAAGGTACTATATGGTTATAAGGGTTCGCGGGTAGTGGGGAGCACAGTCACGCAGCAGCCCCGGGCGTGAGTGGACGTGTGTTTACCCCAGTTACTGGCGGCGTAACGAGCCAATCCCATCCCCTGCATTATGATATGACAAACATACGTAAAAGTAACAAATATACACATACACATCCATCTTCAAACTTTCGCATTTATAATATTAGTAGAAGTAGGATTGACTTCTAATCTTGGTGATTCGATCCTTAAATTTAAATGATTTGAAATTTAAGTAATTTGAAGGTGAGGATAATTTTTGCTGATAAAAGGAAAAGTCGAAATAAACGCGAAAATACTTAGTGTTAACCATCTTCCTAAACCAAGGAACTTATTTTAGGTATTCGTATTACAAGACAATTAGTTATAAAAAAACTTAACTGATAAACGCAAACTAAAATTGTATGAATAATAAATAACCACTCAATGAAACAGATATTTTGTCATCCTCCTGGACCAAAGAACTTTATAGTTATTTAGGTTATTCTGCCATCTTGCAATTATAAGGAAATAACTGTTAAACCGCAAACTAAAATAGTCTAGGTAAATAATAAACCACCAAATAAAACAAATATACATTTTGTTATTAATGAATTCAACTTACGTATGAGTATTAACCGACCCAGCTTCACAATGATACCGGGGTGGGACCGATCGCCAATTCGCCGCTAATGCCGTCATAGCGCCTGCATCCAACACACCGAAACCGAAGAGATGGTTGAACTCCAATCCTACGCCGTTCATAGTCCAGTGGAAACGGCCCTGATAAAAAATTAATTTGACCATGACTTCTCAAATAATTTCATAATTTATTCTTAGCATCTATTCCATGAGTTAGGTACGTATTAGAATATGAAAATTGAAATTTTGAAGTCTCGATGATTTATTAACATTTATCAAGAAAGGTCCATTATTTTGCTTGTAGTTTTTGTTCCGACACAAGCGAATTTAGGTACTAAAATTAGAATTCCAATCCCAGACCACTGACCATTCCTAGGAAGATACCTTTATTTTATGAACATTGCCAAATTCTCAATATTGTATAATACAAGGTTATTACTTATTGTAGCATTGTTACCTATGTATATAATACCTATAGCTTCAGTGATTCATAATAGCACGGGAACATAAACAGAAACTAAAGCGAAATTAATAAATGAAAATCTCAAAAACCTGAAATCTTTTTGTTAATCAGCGGACTTGGATATTATTGTAAGAATAAACGGTCCAAAATCGTAATATCTGAATTGAGTCGAAAGTTAGAGACCAAAAAGTTAATTGCTAAAAATGAATTTATAAAAACCTCTATCTCCTGAATTAATTTCGAGAGACCAAAAATCTTGTATTCATAATTAACGATAACTAAAAATTACGGCTGTTAACTTTTTTGGCAAATGATTGGCTTCAAATATTCTAATGTTTATGTTTTTAATTTATTGAAGATTTTACAATTCTTTGACTACCTAAATCTAAACAGAAAGTAGTTCTGTTGTCAAATACACGTTGTAAAGATAAGCCAAAGTTCACGGGAAGTCAGATCGCATCATAGACATCAAGATTCAGGATAGAACTAACATCATTTGCATACAGGTGCTTCAGTTAATTGACATGGAGTTAACAAGCCTTACCTTTGCGTCGTAAAGGGAATTTCTCTTAGATGTTAATACTGTTAAATGCTGGATATCGCGCCAGGTCAGGTTGGGGCTGAAAACAAGGAAATGTTATTTAATTTATATGAAACGAAGTAAGTAGCACACAGTTTGCGTTTTCGTAAAATTATTTTATTTCCTCGAGTCTTCGGGTTCCATGGTAAAGAACAAAGATATTACTAGCTGTGCTCCGCGGTTTTACCCGCGTTGCTCCGCTCCTGTTGGTCTTAACGTGAGGCCTTATAGCCTTCCTCGATAAATGAGGTACACCGAAAGAATTTTTCAAATCGGACTAGTATTTCCTGAGATTAGCGCGTTCAAACACACAAACTCTTCAGCTTTATAATATTACTATAGATTATAATGAAAACCGTAAGCTATTTACTTCAGGCCATCTATAAGACTATACGAATATATTTCTCTGTACATTTTACTAAGTTCTGAGCGAACTTGTTATAGAAGTTTTCGCGTAAAAGAGCAACAACACAACTCATATAAACTTTTCCACCTTTACGTAGATAATTATAAATTGAATACGTGCTTTATATCAAGTTATAACTTTTAAAAGCGAAATATCAATTCCACTTTGTATTTTATAAAATTTCTCGAATATTCAACCCTATACTCTTTTTTTTTTTTTTTTTTTTTTTTTTTTTTTTTTTTAAGTGGGGAAATCTTACCTAAGATACCCACGGCTCCCGGGGAAGGAGCCGTGGGTTATGTCGGATTCCTACCGACTAAAACCCCACTGTGTACCAACGCGCTGCTTTAGACGGGATGCGGGGACACTATCGCAATCTTCCGCATGTCCCGCCCAGCAGTTGCCCGTTTCCAGGCCCTCCGCGAATTGCCTGTTTCCAGGCCCTCCACCAAATTACCCACCACGAGGCGGCGCAAGCTGGAACACGAGCTCACGCCACCCACTCGCCGACGATGGATTGTTCCCCGTTCCATCATCGGCGTTCCCCAAACCCCCGACCCCAGCACCGACCGGCCGGAGGGCGCGCGCCGAAAGGCCCTACGAAACGTGTTTCACGCGTCGAAGGACCCTCCGGCGCACTTTTATAGAGGTTTCCCTCGCAGCCCCCACCTCACACCAGAGGTGGCGGCCCTCGGTCCGGCCCCACGGACCGGATTACGAGTTGGCAGACGGCTGTCGCAGGACAGCCGCCGCCCCACACCCACCTACAGGAGTCACCGCATGTCACCAAAGTGACGTGTCGGGATCCCGCCCCCTGCTTTGTTGGTAGTCAGACTACCAACAAACACAACACGCGCGGCCTCTGGCCGCCATCCGCCGCCGCAAAAGCGCGGCCCCCTGCCAGTCAGTCGGAACGAGTCCCAAACGAGCCCCGATCGACCTTCCAACCTCATTTTTTCCCAGCCAAATCGCCAGGCCGCGACCGCTGGCCGCCATCCATCGCCGCACCGCAACGGCACCTGAGCCAAACCTGGCCCCCCGGAGGACCCTAGCTAGCTAGCCGGCCATCCAGCCAGCCAGCCAGCCAGCCGGACAACCAGCCGGTGACAACAAGCCAGCCAGCCGCCGCCCAAGGCAGCCGGCCAGCCAACCGGTGGAGCAGCCGGTTTCAGCCAGCCTGCGAGGCAGCCGGTGTGACCAGCCGGTTCCAGCCAGCTCGGCCAGCCGGCCTTCAAGCCAGCCAGCCAGCTATATGGATCCCTGGCCGTCGAGCCAATCGAGTCGTCAGACGACAGACCGGCCGTTCAGCCCCTCCGCGTCCAATTAGCTTCACCCAGAGTACACAGTGCACTCCGAGCTACTGAGCCCCCCCGGCCACGACAAGGCTTGGAACTGATGGGGGGGAACCCTATACTCTGTACGAACGAAAATGTTTTTAATTAAGCGAACCTTTTGCAAACGTTTATTACAAAAATAATTAATAGAGATTGTGAAATTTAAATGGAAATCTCGTGCCCATCAATATAGTATTGTATTCGGTCCAGTAATTTTACAAACAATCAGTCCTGAAGCTTAACAAGTAAATTAAATTCTGATGAGAAAAAAACTGGCCTCTAGTTGTGAAATAACAGAATATTTAGTTCATTTCTTATTTCTTTGTGTCTACGAATTTTTAGTGCTTAATTGCTTTGGGAAAATTGGGTTATTTAATATATTTTCTCAATTTCAGATATTATAATTACGAAGTTATTTATTGTATACCCTTGAAGAGAGAGATTGTTTCAAAATAAAATTATGTAATTAATTTACAAGTAGGTATCTGTTTCTTACTTGTGATAATAATTTATTATCTATCATGTTAATACAGGTAAGTATTTCCTATTCAATACTAAATACTATGTAGGTAGATATGTAATATGTTTCAAAAGATAGCTATTTTAAATTCCCAAGAATAGCTGCTGTAACAATATTTTAAAAGCAATGTAACCCAAGAATTTTCCTTAAAAATGCTAAATAAAAAGCCTAATGATATCAAGTAAATACCGTTTTGTAAAAAAATTAATGTGAAATTGAAAATTGTAAACAATGTTCACTGATATATTTGTCTTCCTAGCCGTATGTCTATTAATCAACTTGTTTTTCACATTTTTAAAACGGTTCGATGGATTTAAAATTTTTAAATAACGTTGAGCGGCTCAATCGGCTTATAACGACTGAATTGGAATAAATTCCATAGTGAAGCCAAATTAACGAGGATTCAAATAAATATGCAAGCATTTTTTAATAAAAGCAGCACGATCACGATTTTGATAATAAAGATTTTTTTCATCAAAGATAAACAATGCAATATTTATCTGATAGTTACAGACAAAGTATGGATTTGATAAATTTTTCTACACCTGGATTTACTGGTATATTCGAAAAACTATTTTCTCATTTCGCAAATCGAATCTTCCGTTAATTAAACGAATTTCGCTCGACACGTTAATTGATTCCGAAGTGCGTAGGCGGGACATAACTAGTGTAAAAGGAAATGTTATCTAGAAATGCTGTTCATTTTATCAGTAGGTATGTTTTTATATTATAGTGGGTGTACCGCGTAGATTGGGTTACACGGTACACCCACTATTCTTTCGTGAAAAACTCTACGATAAACTAGTATAAATATGAAAATACAATGGAAGCAAATAATTAATCAATCTTATCATTAATTATTATGAACAGAAATATTTTTTTAAGATGGACGGGAAGCAGGAAATCGTCGTAGTGCGCGTTCTGACTACGCTGTTGTGAGTAAGGATAATAAGGTTGATACTCACTTAGCATGCAGAGCCAACGCGAACACGCCAGCTGCTTCGGGTGCTGCAGCAGAAGTCCCCGAATGTGTCGCGGTACATTTCCCGTACAGGTCCGTGGTCGCGACGCCCGTACTCGGATCACAGGCGCCGTTGCAGTAGATGCGAGCGTATAGGAACAGGACACGTCATTCTGACCATCGTTGATTACACTGTTGTAAGTAAAGAAAGCAATAACAACTCACTTAGCATGCAGCGCGAGCGCGAACACGCCAGCCGCTTCAGGGGCCGCAGCAGAAGTCCCCGAATGTGTCGCGGTACATTTCCCGTACAGGTCCGTGGTCGCGACGCCCGTACTCGGATCACAGGCGCCGTTGCAGTAGATGCGAGCGTATAGGAACAGGACACGTCATTCTGACCACCGTTGATTACACTGTTGTAAGTAAAGATAATAAGGTTGATACTCACTTAGCATGCAGTGCGAGCGCGAACACGCCAGCCGCTTCAGGCGCCGCAGCAGAAGTCCCCGAATGTGTCGCGGTACATTTCCCGTACAGGTCCGTGGTCGCGACGCCCGTACTCGGGTCGCGGGCGCCGTTGCTGAACGTACTCGCGAGTGTCGAGGAGCAGGACTCGTCGTAGTGCGCGTTCTGACCGTCGTTTATTGCGCTGTTGATTTGTATTTAGATATAAGCCATAAGGAATTGTGGTTATAGTGTAACCCACTATGCCATGTTGGCTATCCTATAAACATAGTACTACAAACATAGTAAGTATTACACTGTTGATATAATAAAATACTATTGTCGCTAGCCACACATAAAGTAAGCTTTCAATAAACGCATATTTCATAAAACACGACAAAACCTGTTTCTAAATATTGATCGTTAAATTCCAGAAAGTTGAATGCATAAAACAGAATCCCAATACATATTATTTTACAACTTATGTTTTACTTGACATTGATTGTCCAGCAAGACGATATTCACCCTCCTACCGTCCCTGTCCAAACAAATAATATAGCAATAAGCAATAAAAAGGTGTCACCTATTAATAGAGACGGTCCACATAGACGCAGCATAGCCGTCGCAATTACAGTCGTCATCTTCGCCGCCATCGCCGCTCGCCCACACATAGATATTACCGAGTCCATTGCGACCCTGTCAAATCAATTAAACGTTATATTAATTGGCAATTTATATTTTATGGTTGTACAATCTTTCTTTAATATATAATATCAATATCGCAATTTATATTGAAGGAAGTAAGAGTTCGCGGAAAAGTGTAACTGCGAATTCGTAACAATATTTTATTAAAATTATTAATAATAAGAAGATTTTTCAATGATTAGAAGACTTCAGAATATTATGATCTGTAGTAAATGAGAATGTATCTAAGATTCCTTTGTGATTTAAAGAGTCATAATAAAAAATACTTGAAGACAAAAAAATAAATCCTTATTTTTAATTCAATAGAAATATTTACAGCTTTGCTTCTGTTAAATTCCGAAATAATGTATTCAATGAAACAATAAACAAATATTCTCGTATAACACGCGTGTGAATAATATTATCTCATTCATCAGACATTGTATTCGTCAAAGAGAAAACAAAAACAGTGTTCGATGGGTCTCGGGGGAAATTTGTATATTTTCTGAACCATGATCATTATTGCCCAACGGGTTTATTCGTATTCGAGAATTATATAATCTATTTAAGGATGATGTAACTATTTTGGTTTGAATAAAGGACCATCACATACCTACTGTTATTTCGAGAACTTTCTTTTCTAAATGGAAAAATACTTTATTTGTTTTTCTATTATTTACAATACGATTGTAGTCTGATAAGTTTATTTTATTCAACAATGGTTTATATTTATTTTTATTAGATTACAACCGTAGTTAGTTTATTCGTTTTCAATTATGCAAGAAACACGGCAGACTAGCTGAAATTGTTCCATGTTTTGAAAATGTTAAAATGTACACTGTCCATCCACTTTAAATTATGTAAGAAACACGTCAGAGCAACTGAAATATTACAAACTATTTAGAAAAGCATGTTTCAAAATGTAGCTTCACTGGTAATGTCTAAAATTGCAATATGCAAGATTGTTCATTTCACGCAGGAAGCATTGTCGTCGTTATTTTTCAACTTTCAGCTATCATTTAGAAAGGAAATGATGGCTGAGAGGTTTGAAATAAAGGAAGCTAAAATGCTTTACTGAGGGGCTTTGTGGAGGCGTCAGAAGGCAAATGCAATAAGCTCTCCTTTGTCTTCAACGTTATTTTTTCTACTTTGCTCCTTTTTAACTTAGCTTTTAAAGCTAAATTAACATCACTCTAGCTTTTATTATTGGAGTTTATATTCTATACATTCTCAAATGGAATTATTGTCAATTTCTATGCAAATTTTTAAAGAGATATGTTTGTGTTCAACCCAAAGTCGACAAATATTACCTGAACAGTCTACATATTTACATTTTGCTGCGTTAAAATTAACTGAGTAAGACTGTTGTAGAATCGAGTTAAACCTTAAATAAATCAACTTACACGGCAATAATTGAGCTTATTTAATTAGAAGGATTGTACCGAATACATGTGTAAAATATACACGTCAACAATTAATATGTGTTTTCATAAGCAATGTTCATTGTTGCACATCAAAAACGAATTCATACAGTATGTTTTTTTATGTGTGAGTTAGCAAAGTTTTATTTAGTTGTTTTAATAGTCTTGTTTTTGCTCATCCACGTTTTGCTTTCTTTCCAATATAATTATTAAGACTGCCTGGTAGAGACCCTTTTGATTAAATACCTCTAATGAAAATTCACAATAATCAAAGAATTCACGAAAATGAGATGAGAAAATTAAGATGATCGTTGTATTTTATCTTTACTTTGTATAAAAGTAACTGGACGACGGCGATTCCAATTTTCTAGAGCAAACATATTCCCCTCCCACATCGTTTTCTTTTAAGTATCTATCTATATGGAAATACATTTATATGCATAATGCATATAAGAACTTTAATAGTTTGCGAGGTGAGGTTATGTTTATATGAATATAGAATCAAACAAACAAACAAAAATACTTTATTGTGCACCAGGACATAAATATTACAAAAGCAAATATATTAAGAGACACAGTTGAGCACAAAAGGCGGTCTTTTCGCTAAGACAGCGATCTCTTTCAGACAACCTGGTGGTCAAGGAAAAACAGGAGCACTGCTAGTTAAATAATATGCTCTATTATGTACTTAGGAAACATACCTAATTTTAGCCTCTTTTATTTCGGGTAAATTATGTTTATTTGTTTCAGAAGTAGAATAACGCTATCTATTTTTATTATGTTCTTAGAACTAAGGATAATTTTAGGACTGGTAATTGAATCTTTATTTTTACCTGAGTCGGAGATCGAATCCACGTGTGAGCTTATCGCAATAAGTATATCTAATAAGCTCGAATATTATTTTCGAATAAGAATATTGTATTAAATAATGGGCTAAAATATCTCAATAAATAGCATCCTCCAATAAAGTTTTCCGCGAAAAGCAATAAAGCAATCCAATAATTAATTTAATAGTTATTTGATTGATAGAAGCAACTCTATCTATCATAATTTTAGATGTAATTATTTTATTATTGTTCATTCGACTTTATCAATCCAATTCGCAAAGATGAAGTAAAATTATTGATAAGTTTATGTGAGAACAAATAACTGCTTCAAATTTGAAGTTTATACTTATTTACTAAATTTTGTGACCGTTTGCACTACAAAGAGCTCAGAAATTTGATTTAAAATCATTTTCATGTAACGAAATTTTATCCAGATGCAGGAGATTATATGAAACATTTTAACACTATAAAAATAGTATGAGTTCGGATATTTATGCAAAAAGGAACGATTTCAACTCGATTAGCCTACTTGCATTCGTAGTTTGAGGGCCTCATACAAAATATTATATTATAAATGCGAAAGCACAGACTAATAATAATATATTATATACTACGTATACAAGCGAAAGTAACTCTGTCTGTCTGTCTGTTACTCAATCACGCCTTAACTACTGAACCAATTTGCATGAAATTTGGTATAGAGATATTTTGATACCCGAGAAAGGACATAGGCTACTTTTTACCCAGGGAAATAGGATAGGTTTTATCCCAGAAATCCCATGGGAACGGGAACTATGCGGGTTTTTCTTTGACTGCGCGGGCGAAGCTGCGAGTGGAAAGCTAGTACAAAATATATGAAACTAAGTATATCTTGGTAATTAATGGATCTTATAAGAATTTATGAAATATGCTGAAATTTTCTGACCCATATATTTTCATTAACTTTCTAGTATCACTTTCACAGTTAGTGCACTTACGTAGATTGCATTATTTGTAGGCGCCATTGTTATATAATAATTTAATTGATATTAAGTAGAACTAGTAGATGTTATCATGATACTTTAGATAAAAGCATTGCGGCTCAATTGTTTAGCAGAAAATTTAATGGAATGCATGATGGAGTTATTCACTAGGATAATAACTTTTTTGTATTTATGCTATGTTCACTTTATTTGAATAAAATACGACTATCCTCCTTGCTCACTATATATAGGTAGTAAAGCCTGTACACTGTACATTTGTACTCATAGTAAACAATTTCAAGTGTAAGTTTTTGGATAAATTTACCTAATTTAGAAACAATTTCTCAAGACGAAAGTGAAAGAACATTCGTCTTTTAAAAGATCAGCTGTGAGTAACAATATACAGCAAATTGGTAGCAGCCAATCCATTGCTGCTTATCTCTTGAATCTCACTTATTATTTGTTTCTTTACTTGAAAAAAAAAAGAACGTTTTATCAAGGAATATATTTACAAACTAGGTACTAACAATTAACGATACCGTTCAATAAATGTATCTATATTATTAGAAAGCTGTTGTTTTTGTTCCTTTGTTAACTATGTACAATATATGTATATTGGATATTGTGGGATTGTTATGTCTTATCAATAGATGCGTAATATTATGTGAGGCCTGCCAATAGTGACGTCATGAATGACGGCATGAACCGCGTGAAAAACTTGTTAAATGTCACATCCGATATAAATACACAACTTACGTAAGAACCTACTCGTCATCTCAAATATTTTTACGAAATTTTTGTTGTTTCCAATATGTTATAAACATTGATGTTACAAATTTTTTTAATATTTACTGTATCGAATATCGATTTTTTTTTAGTTATTATCTACTCAAAATAATGTTTCGAATCCAATCGAATTTATTACAATCTTTGCAAGATATTTGTAAACTATAGGCTTAAATCAATACAAATTATCAGATACATCATTCTTAACCTATAATATAAAAATAGTAAGTTGGAAGCTGAATCGATTTTGTTAATTCTTTGTTTATAATATTCCTTGTAGATGGTTCTTATGGAGAGTAAACGTAAACATGTACCACGGGCGAAGCTAAGGCGGACCGCTAGTAGGTAACATATACCTACAATAACAAAAGCTTTACAATAATTTTACATACCTCATTAACACCCCTAACTATAGCTCTCATGGTAGCATTTCTCGGTCCGTCCACAGTCCTGCCGTCATCCGTAGGCCCCCAGGAGGCACTATAAATGTGGATCTTATGGGGCTCGTGCCCCATGGAGTTCGCCTCTATCAGATCCGTCATGTACGGCTGGTCCAACATCCGAATGCCTGTACCAAAATTGATTAGATTTAGCTTAGTCTGCACGTAATGTGCAGGGGAAATCTTTTTCAATTCTTCTAATATCGTTATGGATTCCTGGATAGTAATGATAGAATATAATATGGAAACTATATATGTATAAGAAAATAACAGACTCATAGACAGAAATATTATTAATTAAATGTAATTAAGATTTAATCATAATTATTCACAAGTAATAAGAATCAAAGGGTAGCAAACGTCTTGTTTAATAATTTAATTAATAAATTACCATTTAAAACCTTTGTTATTTAAACAATAATTTACAATCCACTTCAATGAACACATTTAGGTATAATTATAAAAGGAATTTGATCAACATTTTGGTACGGAGGAAATTAAATTCCAAACCGCATCACTCAACATTGACAAATTCTGAACAATGCCGATAATCAAGCTTAATTAACCTATAACCGCCGAATATCGTTTTAATTAACTAATTTAAAGCTATTTTAGTAATCTACGTCCACACTTAGTAGAAACTAAATATAGTTATTGGAAATCTATGGTATATTTTTAAGGCTTTATATGAAATGGTTGACTTTATGGTATATTTTTAAGGCTTTATATGAAATGGTTCGTGGATGAGATAAAATAGTACGTTTTACGTTTTTATTCAAAGTATCTAAGTCTTTTTAGCCAAAAAGACTAACGTTTACCTGTAGTTACTGTATTTGATTGGTGCTAATTAAAGGGTAGATATTATCATAACATAAAAAGTGTTGAAAACAAAATAAAGTTTTCGATAATAACAATCTATAAAAAACTTCTTAAAATTTCAGGACCTGAATTTATGCATAATTTGTACCTACGCAAATCTACGTTACTCTTAGTTAAACATGTCATGTATGTTATTTGTACAGTATAGAAACGGTAGAGAAAACAATGGTACACGTACGTCGTACACATACCTACATAAAATATTTCCGCGCTACGTGCACTTTGTATTTTCAAGGTATTTTCATAGAAAACATCATTCATGCTGTCTCTTTAATTTTGCATTTAGTAATACATACTTTATATCTGTTCTAGGTATTTATATATTTATGACACGGAATAATCATTGTTGTCTAGCAGCCTCGCAAAGCAATTGCTGCTTGAAGCAACTCGGTCAGTGTGAACGTGGTCCAAAAATGACAGCACACGTCATTTTCCTCGGCCATTTCGAAAAGCCGAGGCACATAAACCGAGTTGATTTGTAGTGACCCTTTAGTGACCGGCCTATCACGGTGCATTTACATCAAACGAACTAATGCTCATTCTAACGTAACGATGTAAAATTCTTTCAGTGTAAACAGGCGTAGAACCTTCTTTCGTTGTTCTTAGTGCGTTCGAAAATTCAGAAATTCTGACTGAATTACTGATCAACACTGAATTCGAATTTTCGTTTCCACTAAAGATCACGTTATAGAATGCTCTTGCTCTAATTCTAGCTCTATGTTCGTTTGACGACAACCATAAATAAGATAATTATTTACAAATGTGGCGAAATCAGTATACGTTTTTCTTGCGTGTCTACTTTCATTTTATATTATTAAAATATCGTATTCTATATTACACCATAGATTTCCAATAACTAAATAAATAATTATACTAATACATACATACAGTATTAGTTGTATACGTAGTATATTATTATTAGTCTGTGGTATTAGGTATATAATTATCCGTGGACTGTGATTATATCTACCTATACGTTGTATCTCTTTGTAACTTGATGTTATAATAGTTATTTATAGGGACGATTAACCAAATTAATAATTATTATAGACCGTCGGACTACTAATAAAGGCGAGCACTAATATTATATGTGAACTATAAACCTTGAAACAATTTACATATAATTTCAGGGTAAAATGGAAATGTTTATTCATTACAATTATTTATTACATTATAAGTATTTATTCCATTACTAATATTCCCTTACACGCCCATCGTCACGTAAGTTCAAATACATAATACATATTATGCTTTAACTGTGACGTAACTTAGATTTCCACCATGATACTTCGCCTAAATGTTGATTACGTAACATTTGTTATGTTATAATGTTCGCTTATTTGGGTAATGTTACGTGTACAAACATATCTACAAACCAAACAACACGTGTAAGTTTGATCTTAACTTTTAATTGAATAACACATATCTTATCACAATAGGCATGACGAAAGATTTTCAAAACCTCTTCCATAATGTGTGTATACGTTTTTTAAACAAGAAAAACCCTATATTTCGTTAATATACTTAAATTTAACGAAGATAAAAGCCATTTTTCAAAAAATATTTATTAACTGTGCTAAAATAAAACAGCTCACAGGTGTCATGGCGTAGGCGTGACGTCACTCTTACGTAAATACGTAATTATCTGTGTGCATAGCGAAGTAAAATTAAACAAATATTTAATTATAAAGTGTTATAGAATCTAATTTCAAAGTTTATAAGTGGTATGCAGTATTGCAATGTGAATCTACATAAAAATAATACCCAAAAAAAGTGTTAGTAATTGTTTAAAGTGAGAAAATAATATGAAATGATTGTATAAATTTGACGCAGAGAAACCCGAACCACATATTCGTGAATTCGTAATTATATTTCTGTTCTGAGTCGATAAAGCATACGTGAAAAAATATAAAATAAATAAAAATGCGTATTCTCAGCATATTCATAACAACAAAATACACCTGCCGCGAAGTTGTTGTGAGTTGTTTACGTAGACGTGACGTCGCGCGTGTTTCAGTCAAAATGGCCGACTGCGGAATTTCAATGTTTTATTTTATTGATAATCTCATTAATCTTAATGTTTTTAATATTTATAAGTGACTATTTTTAATTTATATATTATACATTTTCCCTTAAAAACACTAATTCGAACATTTATGGATACTGTCGTCATGCCTATTACCTATTACTTAGAAACTAATATGCATAAAAACAGTAAACCTATTTGAACATATTTGTTGTTTTATTATTGTTATAAAATATGAAAATTGGAACATGTACCATTGCTTTTAGGAATCCGGATAGCATTAGAAATTGAAGAAGACAAATCAAACTTAGTCAATGGGATTCCAATTATTATTAAATGAGAACACATAGTGCACAAACGAACATAGAGCAAGAGCTAGAGCAAGAGCATTATTTCGTGATCTTTTAGTGTAAACGAAAACTCGTATTCAGTGTATAGTGTTCAGTATTAGAACATTGCATAGAATCATTTCAAATGCACTAAGAAAGACGAAAGAATGCTCTACGCCCGTTTTTCTTGGCTGTGGGGTTAGAATGAGCATTCGCTCGTTTGATCTAAATGCACCGTAACGTATCTTTCTATGCTGTGTGATTTCTATAGGTATATCTCTTGAAATTTCCCGCCCATAACAAAAGTATATCTACTTTTTATTTGGAGATTGGATATTGGAGTTCTATCGAATTTTGGGTATAGAAAATGTTTGATCTTTTAATAATGGCCTAGTTTGTAAAGGCTATCCTTCTATAGTAGATGAAGAATGTAGGTCACCATATTTTATACAAAAGCGAACTATACCAAAAGCTATAGCGATGAAAAATTTAACAAAACCCTCGAAAACCTTTTATATTCTATCGTATCGCAGACAAAATATTTCTGAATTTTTCTTATAGCTTGAAAATCCCAGGTGCCCTAACTATCCCTATAAAAATAAATATGATAATTTTATGATAAAACTTAATACAAAAGGTGCCCATACAGAGATTAATCTCAAAAGGTCAACGAGGCCGAGGAATTAAACAAAATTTGAATTCGCTTTAAACTTTTGAGAAACGACTATACTATGAATAATTATTACGATTGACGAGTATGCATATTATTTGCTTGAACACATTTACATATTATATTCTAGGTAGAATATCTAATAGGTACCTTTACATATACACATACATGTTAATATTTTTATCACAAGGGTATTCTGCTATATATTATAGTAATCCCAATTAACGATTCCATATAGATATAGTAGGCGTTTAGCTACTATTATGTATTCTGTGATAGTAGTTTACAATTTCCAAAATTCATAATTTGCCGTATAAAAAACGAAATCAAACATTTTATACATCAAAGTCACTCGACAGAATATTTTAAAAGGTCGCTGCGATAATATAGGCCTTTTGGTACTAAATCTTCATTTATTATGTACTACTTAATCCTTTCTCTCCAAACTTTTTAAAGATTATCCTTAAGATATATTGGATATTCAGATGAGCCTATGGTATGTGCATTTAAATATTGGTGAATATTCTACATTTTTTTTATCACTACATAGTATAAAACAATTATTATGATTTAAAAATTGCGGGACGTAGCGTTTGCGGCGGTACCGGCCGGCCGCCATTGCACCCGTGCGAAGCCGGGGCGGGTCGCTAGTTGAATATAATAGATAATATTATAGAGACAAGTGACGGGATTTATTGGTCAATATTTGTATTCATCATCATCATCATAAGCCCATATAAGTTCCCACTGCTGGGACACGGGCCTCCTATGAGGGTACAGTTTATAAACCACCACGCTGGCCAAGTGCGGGTTGGCGGATATTTGTATTAAGATTATTGAAATAAAACTGAACATATATTTGATTAGTCTTAAAAAAGTTTATTCAAAGATTTAATTATTTGGAAATGATAAAGAAGCAATAAGCAAAATAACGTCGCTAAAGAAATAAATCAACACGACTATAAATTCGCGTAAATCCTTAATGGTTTATAAAAGTTCAATATTGGCAACAATAAAAATAAATTGGCGCTTATTGGAGTTTTTATACTTTTGTTAACATTTTAACGAAACATTTTATCCTCTTTTCTTGGAGATTTTAAGGAATTCACGGCCTTTACGCGATTCTCATGACTGAACTTGTAACTAGTTTTAATGTTGAATTGGAAATATTATTTTAATATCAATTCAAAGATTGATAATAGACGTTCCTTTATAAATTATAATCCATACTAATATTATAAATGCGAAAGTAACTCTGTCTGTCTGTCTGTTACTCAATCACGCCTTAACTACTGAACCAATTTGCATGAAATTTGGTATAGAGATATTTTGATACCCGAGAAAGGACAAAGGATAGGTTTTATCCCGGAAATCCTACGGGAACGGGTTTTTCTTTGAAAACGCGGGCGAAGCCGCGGGCGGAAAGCTAGTACAGTTATATTACTGAAAATACGATGAACTTTTAGAAAGACTCGAAATTAACGAATTTCTCAGTAAGATTCGTGAAATAAACCTATTTTTAACAACTACCAGTAAATCGAAATAGCTTAATAATTACATAACGTGTTAGGTATATTCTTCTTAAAAGATTGAAGAATTGGGATATAATATTCGAAGTTGGTCTGGAAAAAGCAATCATGCGCGTCAATGGTCCCGATATTGTTTGAAAGTGACCTTTTGACTGTTACGATAAAAATTCTGCCTTGAAGAACACTCATATGATCGATCTATTTTCAACTGGGCTAGTTGAATTGCTAAAGTGTTATTTCGTTTAATACTTGGAACAGTAATGTAATATAGTGGTCATCATTTACAATAATTTTCTGTAACTCCTGAAGAGATGTTACCTTAAAAGTAATAACAAGTTTTTTCACATTATACATGAATTTTAATATAATACTATTATCATATTATATCATCGGCCACAATTCAATTATTTATTGTAAGCAAAAATTTGTAAGGGTCTCCCCGTGACCACGCTCGCTGTAAAGTGTTCGAAACGTTGGGAAAATAATATAATGAAAAATCGCGTTTAAAATCCGTTAAAAAGTCTTTAATTTCTATATGTAAGGGTTTCAAATTAACTACAATAATAAAAAACCTAGCATGTATTTTTGTCATCGTAGCAATGACAGACTTCACTGGCAAATAAAATTACTAAACCAAAGACAATATTTCATAATAACTAGTCATCGGTTGTTAAAAAATAATCGAAACATCTGAACATCACTCGGGATAAACTTCCAAATTACACCTGCGCACCAAAAAGATTACCCGTCCGACCTTCACGGAGGATTTCATGTCATAACTCACACAAATAGGGTTTTTCTGACGTAGTCTTGTCTTGCGAAATATTTGATTCATCCCCGTGCCGAGGTTTAGGCGTTTTCAATATTTGATGAGGATTTATTTTTGTTTCTATCGCGAATTCTTCGATTACTATGTTTGATGGATTAGCTTGCAGTATGATTATTATCTATGTTATAAGAATTGGGGATTAATAGGAATAAAACATTAAAAGAAAGAACAAAGAAAGTAAGAAAGTGTTGTGTTCAATTAGAACTCCTCAAATTCTAATTTAGAAATTACAATCCAATAGATTTATGTAGGTAACCTGTGTATGTAACTTACGATCCGATTAAGTACAAAAAAAAATCGAATGAAATTCGCGCGAAAGGATAGACATGGACGATGGGAAGTTACTGATAAATGATCTTCACGTTAAAAACGAACATAAATAAATGAAAAGATCTTACCAGCTACTTTAGAATGGTAGGCGACTCCAACCCCACACACACCGTTGTCGCGAGCGGCTGCTACCTCGCCTGCGCATCTTGTTCCATGGCTAAAACAAAATTATGACTTCAAACTCAAACTCAATCTCATACTCAAACTGAAATCTAAACAAAATAAAATTAACTATATTTTTAAATGTACAGTGTGCTTTGCTCTTTGCTACATTACCTACGTAGGTAACTTTTGCTACGTTATCTACGTTCCTTACTATAGTTCGTACTCTACTTCGTTACCTAACTTCCAATACATGCAAAAACACTTAAAAATATAGGATAGAGTAGGTACTTATAAAAATAGGTGTTGAATTCTTTATTTCTATAAGTACTCGTATCACGTATGTAATATGATAAATTATTGTATTTGCCACACGCCAATCTAAGTGCGAGCCTGTCAATATAAATCATGTATCGTTAGAAGTTTAGTATCTACTATTACATTATAGAAAATGGTATATTAAAAATATTTTATCTCATTTATCGCGTCCTTTAGCTCGTTTGTGTAAGTAAGAAAGTTGAAATGAATCTTATACGAAAGGAATCAGGCCACCATGACAGGGGAATTTCATAATATAATCGAATTCCAATACTTTTTAATTAAAAAGAAGCAAAAGTGCGTGATTGAAAGATGGGATTTATACCTAGAAGTAATTGAAGGTAAAACGTTGCCAATATTAGATAATATTTTATTTTGAATGAATTGTACTTAACTCAAGATTATTTACAAGTTTCCTGGAAATTTTGTTCATTATAATATTTCGTGCTGAAATTTTACTTTTATCGGTCTTAATTAAATAAGTACATATATTCGTAAAGGTCACATTTATAACTACTTTATGAATTTCATAAAGGTTAAATTAGACATCTTAAGAAATATCCAAAAGTTCTTCAAAGTTATGTAAGAGCGAGCGCGCACGAGCAACTTTGTCTCCGCAACTATTTTGTCTCTCCCATCAATTTGTATGGGGAGTTGCGTCGCTACGTGCGCGCACTTTCATACTAGCCCATGGGTGAAGAGACAAAATAGTTGCGGAGACAAAGTTGCTCGTGCGCGCTCGCTCTAAGACAGCGCAACTTCTACCTTTATAATTTTAAAATAAAATTAACCCTGTCTTTTATATTTAATAAAGATTGAGACTTTTGGCATAATCTTTAAAGGCTACAGATTGCCGGCCTTTAGAGGCTCCAATTTATTTGATTAAATTTCAATATTCCTGCCCACCGAGTGCTTAAAATAACATTACTGGGATGAAGGAAATAGATAATTTAATCGGAATAGTCAGTGCTATTCTCTTTATTCAATTACCTATGTCACAGACCACAGTCCACAGTCCGACATTGTTTTAGTGTCAAGTGGTCTGCGGTTGCTTCGTGAAAATTGCAATTATTCCGTAATACTGTAAGAAGTGGGTAGTAGTATAATCCATTACTAATTAAATACATTTAATATTGTTTATTACCAATGAGTAACATTTACTCTCTAATAAATATAATGGAACTAAACCCAAGATAATTATTTGGTTATTACTTCAGAAACTCATTTAACTTTTGAGTATTTAGCGGCCTTAGGGGTTTTCCTGTTTTCACAAGGAAGGAAATTACTTGCCTTATTTTTACGAAATCTCCGCTTATATTATATCACGAAAAATACATAAAACTTATTTATTTATGTTATTATTTTTCGATCATAGAAGTTTTAACTCACAAAACTTTTCTAATTATTACAAAATAATTAAAGAAAACTTAGACGGTGGAAGATTGATACAGCATCATATATCTTTGGTGTATCTTGAAACACTGTATCATGCTAGTGGAGTTGCAAACTCAAGACAATGTAGCCAACTTTTGATCGATGATATGGCATGTCCCTTCATCTGAAGGGACAATAATAATATGTATCTACATATTACTAAAAATAGACATAGTACTACAAATTCGATTACAACGGTCGATTTTGTCAGTTTATCTATGGAACAGTTTATCCAAAGAGATACGTTATGATAAGAATTCTTCTATTCTAAAATCTCATCTGATTTTCATTAAGTTTGTCATAGGAATACTTGTTGTAGCTTATACACGAACCATAGTAGAGCTAATTTTTTCCACTCCTTTGAAATTTAAAAACAATTATACTAATAAAACTAGCTGTGCTCTGCGGTTTTACATGCAATGCTGTGCTCTTATTTGTCTTAGAGTAATGATAATTATATCCTCGATAAGCGGGCTATCTAGCACTGAAATAATTTTTCAAATCGGACACACGTACTTCTTCACATCGCTCGTTCAATCAAACAAACATTTATTTACTCTATATATGAGCTTATATAACACTAGGTTTCCGCCCGCGGCTTCGCCCGCGCAGTCAAAGAAAAACCGGCATAGTTCCCGTTCCCGTGGGATTTCCGGGATTGCGTCATTTTCCCGGGATAAGAAGTAACCTATGTCCTTTCTCGGGTATCAAAATATCTCCATACCAAATTTCATGAAAATTGGTTCAGTAGTTTAGGTGTGATTGAGTAACAGACAGACAGACAGAGTTACTTTCGAATTTATAATATTAGTATGGATTTTAACATACCTGTTGAACCAGTCGTCAGTATATCGTGGATATGGAAAGGGGTCGTTGCTGCTGAAGTCATATGATGCCTCAGCATTCTAGTAACATAAAAAATTGTTTTTTTTTCGTCATTTTCTATAATATTATACTCGAAAAGAAAAATTTCTTGAAAACTAGTTCATATTGAATTTAATATAATTCCCATTCTAACAATTGAAACTTCTTCAAGCTACAAAATATTCGTATAAAAATATCCTGAAATTAATTATCGTAATAACTTTTACGTTCTATAAACATTTCATTTGACGAATGTGTGTTCAAGAAAGTTAAGCCATTGTTATCTTTTACTAAGAATACATGAACAAGCTTACGAAGAATTGTTCCAAAAATACAATTTCAGATAACATTACTTAAATAATTAAAATCGCAGATCTAATTAACATTGATGAGATTAAACAATGTTATTAATACTTAAGCACCCTTTAAAACCAGGACTTCTTAATAGCCTTGGTACCTTATAATGAGTAAAGCTTTTCCATTTAAAATTCGCAACTGAAAATAACCAGAGGTAATCTTGGTAAATGAAGAAAATTATACTAATGAGGCTCGTTTGTTTCTACATTAAAAATTCTTTAGTCTCATTTAAACAGTCTGCAAATTATCATTAAATCTACGTCGTGTATTCTATATCCAAATTAATCATTTATTCATGATATTTAATCTTTCTTGCGTCCTTCAAGTTCCTTTAAAATATACCTCATTATTTTTCAACGAACCAATCATTTTTGCTTTTGCTAAGAAAATCGTTTCTATCGAGTTAAAAATATATTTCATACTTACATAGTTATATTTTAAGTCAGGATGCATGTAGTCAACTCCTGTAAAAATATTTAATATTAGGTATAGGTATTTTTGTCAAGACAACTTGTATCATAAATTCACCTTGATGCATAGAGATAGAATGTACTACGTACTAGAGAGGCGATCGCTACTACACTCTCTTTAACACGAGCTAGAGGTAAGAATCACAAGTCTCTTTAGTCTGTGTCGGACTGTGCCCCCCGCTTGCCGCGTCAACACGTGTTATTGCTCTGTTCAAAATGCCTTCGTGTTTGCTTAGATATTGTTTTAACAGTTCCCATAATACAAACAAAGCCCGAGGAGTGACTTTTCACCAGTAAGTTTCCTTATTATGAGTAAGTCATGCATTTTACTAATATTGTTATCATTTTGCGAAAAATCACCACGCGTTCTGCGTTTCGCGCCATTTTTCATAGACTAACAGCACAGACGTGACACTATCGATGAGTCTGTTAAAAAAATGTAACTGGATTTTTTTAACTATGTATATACAATATCTACTAGGAAAGATTACCGTGGTGTAGTACCTAAATATTTATACTTTTACCCGACTACGCAAAGTAAAACGGTAGGTTATATTAAGTAATATTTATTTATTTACCTATTTTTATTTATTAAAAAAAGCCTAATCAATAGTTGTTCCAATAGGATTTATAAATTATTATGCACAACAATTACAAATAAACACAACATTCACAGAAACTAATACAGTAAAAGTTCCTTAATCGCGCTTCCTTTATTCGTGTTTTCACTATTCGCGGATTAAAAAAATGCGACCCAATTTCTATATTCACGACTAAAAATTTTTTTTATTCGCGGATTTAATAAGTACATACATAATAATAAAATTATTCCAATAGGTATCTTACCCAATATCCTTGTCAAATGGACTAATAAGAAAGTAAAATAGATCTTATAACAAGTTTGCCTAAAGTACATAATATTATGTTCTTAAATGATATCGCCGAGGCCTTTGACACAAGCCGCCTTTGTCGCAAGCCACCTCTGCAGCGATTGATGTTTTTGAGAATGTAAATAAACAGAATGGAAGCAACCTTATAACTCAATAAATAAAGTATATTTTTAAATGTAGTTCCGTTTATAGTAAAGTTACAAAAATTGTGATCGAGTAAGGGGGCGTCCATAAATTACGTGAGGTGTTTTTTAAAATTTTCTGCACCTCCCTCCCCCCCTGGTGAGATGTCGTGAGAATTTATTCAACCCCTCCCCCATCCTCGAATCTCGCGTGAGATTTTTCAAAATGTGAGTTTCTTATACGTAAACGCCATCAACATTGAATCATCGTATCCATTTAAATTACATCATGAAGCAAAAACTGATAAAACTATTGATTACTACACAAAACGACAAAAGCTTAATAAATTGATATTATTTAAAGGAAATTAAAATACATAGTTTAATATAAAATCCTCGTTTTATTAATTCCCTAGTATCAGTACCACCAGATAGTACCGAGTAAACAGATTGCACAATGTGTCGCATCTGCACGCATTGCTTAATCTTTGAACTTGAAGCCACGCCTCGCTCGTTCCACACGTACCCCACCACATCGGCCGCGCGCAATGTTTTTGTTTGGAATAACCCCTCTAGTAATATATCTCGATGCCTTGATGTAATAATACACACAACATTCAACATACGTTCATTCTCAACAAAACGTATAATTATAATATTTGTTTCACGTAACTATGTAACTATTAACTTACTTTTATCATTTTTCATAATTAAATTAATTAAAAATAACTGTAATCAACATTAAACAAAGGAATTGTAATGAAAACTAATAATAATTATGTTGTTAGACATTGAGATAATATTAATAATGGAGCAGACACCACGAACAAAATCTGTGCGCCAAGATGGCGGCGCGGGGCGCGCGAATGACGGCTAGACAGTCATAGATTATGCGATGTCACTGACTCACCGCTATAGAGGCGACACTTTGTTTCTTTCTGTCTATTTTATTGGGTGCCACTCCTTACATGCACGTTGACTTGAAATTTTCTTTGTACTTACTTAATATTTATTTCAGATATAAACTGACTTTACTACGCGGGGCTAACAATATCTGGCATATAATATAGGATGAGGAGGTTCAATATGGGCTATGGGAAGTTTCATTCCTTACAAATTGAGCCTTTTTTAGAAAAAAAATAAAAGCCGTGTAAAAATTGTGTTTATTTATATTTAGTTCATCATCCTCAGAACATGTTCCCGGCTCAGAAATTGCTTGTATTGTTCCAGTACTATTGTAGCACACCTTCGGCTAAAATAAATATAATAATAATAATGTTAGTGATGGCTAAAATAATATTTTATTTGTTATACAAATCCGTAAAATTTTATTATTATTACTAACATCAATACAAGGAACAGTAGACTTCTTTAGAATACGCCTTCCCGCTTTTGTGGTATATTTATCCTCATCGCGAAAATGCAATGAACAGATGCTAGTTCTATCGGATGGTAACCAGGTTTCTTCACTGCGGTTGTTTTGGACAAATTTTACCCATTTTTCCCTTTCTTCACGACCCAGACATGGAAACCTTGAATAGAAAAAATATTAATCTCTGAACTAGCGGTCCGCCCCGGCTTCGCCCGTGGTACATATTTCGCAATAAAAAGTAGCCTATGTTTTTTCTCAGGGTCTAAAGATTGTCTGTGCCAAATTTCATCAAAATCGGTCCAATAGTTTATGAGCCTATTTATTTCAATCAAACAAACAAACAAAATTTTTCCTCTTTATAATATTAGTGCAGATAAATAAATAATAATTCAATTATACGTTCAAGTCAGTAGCTTATACAATATCAATTAAAATTGATTAAAATCAATTAACAAAAAAAAAAAATTGGTGATTAAGTAATTGATTTTCATATTTCATGATTTCACCTTTTTTCAATTAACAACCAGTCTATGCTTTTCTAAATATGTAAAATTATTATTTTATACTATAAAAATATACGCCAGCAAATATTACTAACAACACTTATTTCATGCCCAATGTCATATCTTAAATTTTTAATCTATGACAAATGACGCAAAATGTCGCCCGCCAAAAATTTTGTTCTAACTAAGTTTTAAAAATTATTATCTAATTACTTACTGATTGAAAAGTTATTCCTTTGCACTTTTCCGTATTATTTGTATTATTTGTGCAATATCGTAACACACACGTAGGCATATTTGATGCGTTTCACTTTAAAACAAATAAAAAATGAGCGTGACGTTCGCGCCAATGAGCGAGCAAGCGACTGAGTGCAGTTACGCCACATGACGTATGTTGAGTGGAACATAAGTGGTGTAGGCGGTATCGACTCCATATTAATATTATCTCAATGTTGTTAGATAACATTTTTATTTTTAAATTCCATTCGTGTTCCATATTTGAAATGTATTTTTTTTTTATTTAAAAAGCTAATCATGCTGAACTAAAGAGGTTATATAGAATACAGATAATGTTAACTTTCATTTATTATTATTTAATTTTGGCAACGAAGATTTCACTTTCCTAACGAATGTAAGTATTTATAATATTAATCTAAATCATTATAGGTAGGTAATATCTTGTTTCACAACGAGAAGTTGAGTTTACTGTCTGTTTAGCGAGTACACCATACTTCCCTCAAAATAATATCCATTTGCAAAAATATTATCCTTGTATACGTTGTTTTAATAATCATTCATTTATTAGGTATAAATAAATAGAGAAATCAACGCCAAATATTGCTTACCATCGTCCATAATAGCGGTAGTAACGTTCACGCCCGTATACCCTTGCTCCCAGGCAGCTTCAACGTTCAAATCTAGCTTAGGTTTGCCGCCATTTTGTCCCGTGTTCTTCAAGTACCATTGCAGAGGGAAGTACGGATCACGAGGTTCAGACGCTGGTACGGTTTCGGGGAGACGAAGCGCGCGGAAACCACGTTTTACACGCTTGAAACCCGGTTGTTGGACCGCGGTGTGGACCTGTGGAATTCCCTTTTTAGTACCTATTTTTTGGTAGTGTAAATGTAAATTAGATTAATCTTTTTCTTCAAAATATTCATCTTTTATTAAACGAAGATTACATTAAGCCCGGTTTACATTATCCGAGTCCAGCGATCCAGTCCACTACTGGATTGCTTACTGGAAAAATGTAAACCGGCACTGGAATGAACTGAATCTAGTAAGCATTCCAGTTCAGTAACTGGATTCGCGGTCTATTAATAACTGGAATAATGTAGACGAACAGAACGACGAACAATAATGTAAAAACAGTTTTAAAAAACAATCGACTTTTTCTATTAATTCGCAAGGAAAAATTTGTAAAAATCTCGCAACTTTTATTAAGGTTTTCCCTCCAACAATATCGTTACACGTTAAAGTCACAAAACTTCAAATTCAAATTCAAATATTTTATTCCTTGAACATGGGTACAATTCTGGTGTTAGTTATACAATAATGAAGTTCAGCCTTAGCCTACCCGTCAAGGCATACGGAATTAAAATCGAGAGGTTTTCATATTTTTATTAATATTTCAAAAGAATAAAATATATCTCTCGTACCTACTCGTATAGGTATTCTGTTAAATTGTGGAATGCCTACGTAAACCTTTTGTGCGGTTACGTGAACATATGTATTACCTACATACATATGTTCACGTAACCGCACAAAAGGTAAATCCTTTGTATGTGCAGGATATTTACAGAGGAATCCTTTTGTGTATGTTACGAACATTTTTGATATTACTCAGGAATTGTTGAAATTACCAAACTTTTTTGTGTTTATTTTTTAAACAGAAATTTGTAATTTGAATGGCAGTACAGAATTAATATATTATGTATATCAAATGTTACGAAAGTATGCGGGCACAGATGAATAAAATACGTGTAAAAAGAAGACGTAGATTCATCCTCATTATTCCCTCCATTTTAAATCATTATACACAATGTCTTATTCGTTTTATTTTATTTCGAAGTACGTAGGTACAAAATGATCTGAAATGTATAAAGTTTTAAAACGTATTCCTCAGAAAGTAGAAATCCTTACATATTATCATTTTCTTTATATTGGCAATGTCAAAACTTTCCGGCTCAATAAAATTGTGTCAAAACAATGTAGCGTCTTACAACTTTTCTTTTTTGTTAAAATACTATTAAATATATACGTAGAATATTTTAGTTTGTTTGTTGAATTGCAAATTAGATGTGATGGATTATTACATCACAATTAATCTGATCTTCTCTCTGTGCTTTAATTACTCGTTTAAAATATACTGGTAATGGTTATAGGTCAAATTTATATTTCGTTTCGTTCAAGATATCCTATAGGATACAAAAAAAAAAACAGTTTCGAGAAGTCTTACATCAGTCAAGAGTACGTATTCTTAGAAATACTACAAAGTAAATATCATATGCCTAGCACTTTTTCATAATGAATATAATACAATATAGTAATACTTCCAGTAAAATATAATGTTGCTTACCAAAGGGTGTCGTTTCAAAAGTCGTGTATGCAGTATGGAGCGGCGCGGGCGCGCGTGCGGCAGCCCACGGTGCGCGAAATGCCATTCTGTGTTGGAACTGAGAACCTGCAACAAATTCAATTGTCAAACACTTTTTTTTATAAAAAAACGGGCAATCGAACTTGTGGGTTACCCGCTAGCGAGCACTCGCCACCGCATGAGCTTTCACAATAAAAATAAATATTACACAATAATATGAAGGAACGGAGTAGACACAGGTATCCTAGTCGGTTTCTACTGTGGAAATATGTTTCTCTCAATTAATCTCTTATAAGTTTATTATATAGGTACGGCAGATAATTAATAAATCTACTAATATACTTTTTAGGGTTAGCCTAAGTGCAGTTTTAGATTGGCAGGACCGAACATGCCAACTAATGATTTGTAAATGCTTCTTGTTCTTCATGTTAATGTTTGTATAGCATGTGCACTTGAATTCATGAATACTTAAAATACGAAAACGATATTTAAATGCACGGAACTCATTTTTATAGAAATAATTTAATTTGTTATTTTCCGTAATACCAGTATGTTAGGAATGAAAGTCTTGGTATTTCCATCGTAAAAAAAGTTATCCAAAGTTTTGGAGAGTTAAAATGCTAGAGCAAATCCAATGCATACATATTCTGTGGGAATATATCTATAGAATATATTAGCTCGGGTTTTCACTAGAGTTCCTGAACAATATTGAAATCCTAGTACAGTTGAAGCAGCTCGGTTTGTTGTTGGACTATCAAATTGCATTACAAACCGTATGTGGGAGCAGTTTGTGTATAATTTGCGAGTCAAAACCTCAGATTTCTGAGCTTGGAGTTAATTTACCGTAACGAAACACCACAATTCTATATTAAACAGGTGTAGTTTGAAATGAATACTTTTGCTTGGCTTCTGATATCTTTTCTTGAACGTTTATCATAAATAAGAAATTTTCATTTAATAAATTGTTCGACTGCATTTAATTAAAAACAGCCAAGAATTTTTGCAACGTCTCTTTTATGTGTTTAGAATATAAGAATATTTTATAAAATGAACATTTTGAATGTTCATATATTGCGATAAGAAATTAAAGAGTTTTTAATTTATTCGTTCTTATATTTTCTATGCATATTAATAACTCTAACCAAGAAATTATATTAAACGCACTCGACTCGATTTATGCTTGACATTTTTCAAAATAGAATTTAATCTTACTTATCTTATATATAAAATTCTCGTGTCACAATGTTAGTCTGCATACTCCTCCGGTGGACCGATTCTCATGAAATTTTCTGTGCATATCGGGTAAGTCTGAGAATCGGCCAACATCTATTTTTCATATGTACCACGGGCGAAGCCGGGGCGGACCGCTAGTAATATATAATATTATAAAGATGAAGAGTTTGTTTGTTTGAACGCGCTAATCTCAGGAACTACTGGTCTGATAAAAAAATATTTCGGTGTTAAAAAGCCCATATATCGAGGAAGGCCAACAGGAGCGGAGCACTGCTGGTAAAACCGCGGGGCACAGCTAGTGCATAATATGTTGAAAATAACATTTTTATTATTATATAACCTCATATGGAAAATGCGTATTCGTATAAGCTTAAACATTTATTACAATGTGCGTACTAACATTTCAATACATACAAGATTCTTATCATTCCGATATCTTACTAGGCCTCCAACAATACAATAATCCCTCGATATTTGCTAAATTCTCGGCAAAGAGCATCTCCCATATTTTCCTCTAGAAATATACTCTAATATACTCAAAGGCTCTGAATACAACTGGAATTCCGTTCATAGCTTTGTATAAAGACATGAAGCGTAAGAACTATGAATTTGTTCCACTTAACGTTGTTATCAGTTTGTAATAAATTTATAGACGTTAGATAAGTAGGTTTTTGAAGTGAAACTTCTTTAGGCGCGTTGAGAGTAAATTTTCAAACTCGCATCATGGAAATAGCGTCACGTCGTCACGGCGACGATTTTGATATCTTGACATACAATTTAATAAAATTTATTTTTTTAAATGTCTTGAGTCTGAAAATTTATCTTTACAGTGTTATCTCCTGGCACTTAAACGTAATACAAAGTCAATAACTTTATATGTATCACATGAAAGTATACTTAAGAACATACAAAAAATTAGGTAATTAAAGTTGACTTTTGTTCAATAAATACAATAAATAGCTTTACTGTATGCATAAATAACAATTTATATCAATAAATCTGTGCCAACTACATACACGTGGAACAATAGATATTTGATAGCATTGATACAATGTATACTTGTTTCCACTTGTTACAAAGCGCTTTTATCATACGATATATGCAAGTTCTCTTTGAGTAAAATGATCTTGTGTGCAGATTACAGGTAAAATGTGTAGTAAATAATGTGCAGCAATGTAAATAAAGAAAAAATATATAATATTTATTCTTCATTGTACAATAGGTCTTATCGAATCAATATCTTACTAAAGTATTTTGTACAAATGGCGACCTTATAGTTCTAAGTCATCTCTTTCATATTTTTAATACATTATTAACTCAAAAGTGTTAAGATCTACGGGTATCAGTTATATTTTGATAACAATTAACAACGCAACGTTTTAAATATTTGCTCATTCAATTATGCTAGCTTTGCTACGTCTCGTAGAGGTCTACGCGCAAATCTACGAATATTCGGCGTAGCAATTTAAAGCATGGACACATTACTAGCTGTGACATTTAGGACTAATATTTCGCCCATTATAGATTACGATGTTATAAGAAATATGGCAAAGGTCAACCCTAAGGCTTACAAAACCTTTTATATTAAAACATCTTTATGTACATAAGAAATACCGTGATTATGTATTTAATATTTCATAAGATTTTTATGAAGGGATGATTTCTTACTTTTTAGACTTTACTTTATACATAATATGTCTATTTTACTGTTGTCAATATTGTCTTTATGTGCAGGAGATAAATTAAAATTTATCGTACTTTGAAAGCATGTAAAATGCAATGCGTTGGCGGGAAACGTTTCCCTTTAAACAGCGTATAAAAACTCCCATATTCTTCAGCAATTTGCTTGGATTTATTGCCGCAGTATACTGAGCCTCACTTAAGACTAGGCACGAATGAAAACGAACTTTATTACTGGGCAGTAAAGTGGCTATTACGTTTACGAGCAATGAACATCAAAATTATTCTGTTTCTTAAATGCGCTTGTGATATCAAAGCTGTCCTCTAAATATACAGTAATGTGTTATTAGTTAATTAATTACGATGGCGCTTATTTGGTTCTACTCATCTATTTTTCTGTATATGAAATTATGAAACAAAAGTTATGTTAACCGACCCCGTATTAGAAAGTACATTTTAACTTTCAAATTAGTTTCCAAACATCATTAAAATATCCAACCAAAAAACACACAATTGTTTGGTTAATAAAGTAAAATGTTGGATCTTGGAGAGAAGGATTGCATAGTTATTCTTTATCGTATTAACTTCAGTTTGATCTTTATTTTTAACGTAAACTGATTCTTATTTAAAATGTTCTTCGAATTTATAGTTTCAACTTCGATTGCTCATAAAAAGCACATAATGTTTGATTCAAGTATCAAGCACGATGGGTATACACTATGCAAGTATAGAGTATATCAGCAGTCCGGCAGAATTCCAATTATCAGCCGAGATTTAAATGTAATCCATCAGTTTAATGTAGGTACATAATACATATTTTAGTACAAAAAATTACAAGATTGAAAAGCAGTAGTAAGCAGAAACTATTTACATTAAATACATGAAAGAGTTAAGAAGACCGTAGACGGTATCTGCACAAAAATAAAAAGTATCAACTTGCGTTTACTTATTCATAGTTATGAATTCCGCCTTTCAGTTGCAAGAACTTGTTTTTAAACAAGTGCACAAAGAACGTTCTTTGTTAATTTCCACTTTTCCACCAACTTTTCCATTCCCGAGTAAAGAAGTAAATAAAAATGCATTTTGTTTGAAAATATAATATACCTTCTTACATATTAACATTAATAATTTCACCTTAAAAACAATAAAATAATAATAGAGCTATTTAATAAATTGCTAAAGTCAATACTTTGAAGTACTCTGTACTGCACACAATGCAATTTTATTTTATTCTTGCGCACTTATATATATGGGTGGATGGCCATAATCATCAGAATCACCCATATCTTCAGTAAATTATAATGTTGGTAGAAACAAATGGATCATCAATGTTACAAACAAATGTTATGTAATCGCACAAATCTATGCGCTAGTAATTAGGGAATCACTTGATCAATCGCTTTTAATTAGTTTCGATACAATAATGCACAAGATTACTCGGAACAATAGCGATTCGTCGCAAACGTGGTGCTCTAGCCGTTCTTCGTTTGTAACCAAGCAACGTCTGCCGCCGACCATCGACGCGACGCTCCGCTAGATCGACAGTTGTCAAATCTCGTTCCGATGTAATTCTCATCAGCCAGTAATACTTCTACCAGCCAGTAATACTCCTACACGGCCATTCTGACTATCGACCGTCCTCGGGCGCATCAAATTGCAGTCCTGTAACAATAACACAATCCATCGGACGGGTATCTGTCAATATCTACCCGCTCGCCCATCCTGACAAGCTAATACGTCGTCGTCGTCTACGTCTACTACGTAATATTACGGTCATACAACAATAATAGTCTCAGAATGAAAAAGCGTGTGTCCTTTCGACCACTCATGGACCGGACGGCACCTTTTTCTACTCACACAACAAACAACTCTTTATCGGCATGTCCTATCCTTAGGACCAATTTTTTACACAGTATCATTTGGACCGGACGGGTGTGTCCTTTCGACCATGTGCATGGACCGGACGACACTGTCCCTTCGACCAAAGAACACTTATGGTTGAATCGGATAAATGTATCACTTAGACCAGCCGCTATCAGCTGCATGGCCCGGACGACATTCCCTTCAACGTGCCAACATAGTTAAGTAGACTTCATGCAAACAATGCTTACAGATTACTCATAAGTTACGAATTATCTTGCTCTGCATGAATTTCGACCAATTTTCGTCAATTCATGGTCAATGATATCACGATCTCAGATGTTATGTCACGCCACGCTTTATTGGGACCGTTTTAGATAATCGTTAGCAAACTTTTCAAAGTGCGCATCACACGCTCTACTTGCCCGTAAGATGCCCAAGATCACTGCGCACAGTATCTGGCAACTTACTAAGATAGCTCTATTTTATCAAAAAGCAAGACGACCCGCTTTCAAACAAAAAGGGGACTGACTCACCGGATTACGGCCTCAAGATGCCACTCGACAGTCGTTGTTCGCAGACATTAACCTCTTATTTTGTAGTAGCTATACCTCCTTTTTAACCAACATCATCCTCTTTCATTACAATTTGTTGCTATGTGTCCAGCTTGACCGCATATGTAGCAGGTTACGGTCGCAATTTTCTCAGGAGCACGTAATGCAGTTGACGGATTTTGCTGTTTAGTTATTCTAGAAAAATCTTCTCGAAGACGCTTTTTACAGTCGGCTGGCCGGTATCCGGGGATTCCACAAAAATTACATTTATCAGGAACTCTTGCGTGTACAAATCTTTTTTGTAATTGTTTTAAATCAGGCTCTTGGATTTCAATAAGCTCCGATCTTCGCTTTAGAGAAATGCCTCTTAAGATTCTAAATAGCTGAGATTTGGTAGTGACAGTATATGCATTTAGCTCATGGCGTATCAAACCATCCATCTGACATAAGACTGATATGACAAATCCAGTTATAACATCTTCTGGCATTCGAGTTTTAGGTATAGTTTCGATCATATTTCATAAGCGCAGGCCAGCTTCTGCTGCAGTTTCTTGTGTTCCAATTTGACAATGCAATATTTCATCAAAGTAGTCTTGAAATAATTTTGGTTTACAAAATCTGGCCATTAAATTTTGTTTTACAGTCTCCCATGTGAGCTCATTCAAATTTAACTTTGACAAGCAAGAGGCAGCGCAGCCTTTCAGTGCATAGGTAATAGCCACAAGTAAATCTACGCTCTTTAAATTTTTAGTCAGTACTATAAATAATAAACTCTGTAATCTTACACCAACCTTCTTCATCTACGTCTATATCTTACGGATTAAACTCAACGAGTTTCACTGGACTAGGCTGAGCGCTAGCAGTTACCATCGGCGATTGCGTCGTCGCTAACATCCGAGTAAGTAAGACTTCCATATTGCTTAGCAATTTCATGGCGCTATTTTCGTCAGATGGTTGATATTCCTCGGTCAGTAGCGCTTGGTAATCCCACTTCTGATATGGGTGGATGGCCATAATCATCAGAATCACCCATATCTTCAGTAAATTATAATGTTGGTAGAAACAAATGGATCATCAATGTTACAAACAAATGTTATGTAATCGCACAAATCTATGCGCTAGTAATTAGGGAATCACTTGATCAATCGCTTTTAATTAGTTTCGATACAATAATGCACAAGATTACTCGGAACAATAGCGATTCGTCGCAAACGTGGTGCTCTAGCCGTTCTTCGTTTGTAACCAAGCAACGTCTGCCGCCGACCATCGACGCGACGCTCCGCTAGATCGACAGTTGTCAAATCTCGTTCCGATGTAATTCTCATCAGCCAGTAATACTTCTACCAGCCAGTAATACTCCTACATATATGATTCAGAATATTTTTTTCATAATTTTGCGTGGATAAAAGAATTTGACAAGCGACATCATGCTTGAAATATTTAACAGGATTAAATTAAACTTCTAAGAACTGCCATAAAAAGTTAAATAGTGATTAGACTTTTCTGTTTATAAGAACCAGAATTAATGAATAGAATCAATGCGTATTATAATCACGGTGACTGTTATTACTTTTGGCTGACTAATTTTATTATTTTATCTCAAGTTTAGATATAAATTATTCGTTTAACGTCACAAGTTCTTTATTTCTGTGGGCTTTGTTTGCAGATGAAATAAGGTTTATTCCTTTAATTCGTACTGTTCGTTACGTGAAAACATTAAACTATTTCTATGTTATAATTTTACCCCACTGCCTCATAGAGTACCTACATTCTATGTGACTTATCCTCGAATCAGCGCTATTATTTTCCTCGCTTATAATAAAAATTCATAACGGTCAAGATCGTGTCTCTAATTTGCTATTCCAAGAACCATCGGCCGTGATTCTGTACACAATTAAGTAACTGGAGACGCTTCATTAGGCTGAGATAATAAATGAAGGAATGATCAAGATGCCACGGCGAGCTTAACAGAATTAATGTCCCGTAAATACGATTAATTATACCCAGGGCGATTACGTCACGATAAACTATGCTCTCTTGTATTTTAGGGAGCACATTAATTATAAACTAATTATGGCTTCACATGCGGAAACTTTGCTGTGTATGATGAAATGGCAGTTTCCAGTTTGTTAACAGCCATTGCGTAGCATATACATTGGGTGTATATGAAATGTATTTGTGGATAGTTAGTATATCTATTCAGTTTTAACATGTTTTAGCACCCTTATTTTTGGAAGCGTTATAAATAGAACGGCCGGTATCAAATAATTTAAAACACACAATACTTTTAGATACTGGTACTTAGTAAATATTTTTGATTAAAATTGTACTCCATCTAATAACAATTTTAATAATTCATATTTTTTATCGCAGTCTATTCTTATTTGGGAGAAAGCTCGTATTTCGCATGAGTTAGGTATTCACTGTCATCGCTATAACATTACGAACATGTTACGAACTTTCTCAGTACTTTTTGATAACGACTTTTGCGTCTACGAGAAGTTTAGTACTAACACGAGTTAAATAATACTTATTGTTAGATAATACTAAGTCTAATATTTATCTCAGAATTACCTATTTACATAATATAATGAATTTATATATTACTAGCGACCCGCCCCGGCTTCGCACGGGTGCAATGCTGATATTAAATACACTACAGAAAAACTGTGAACGTTGTATATAAAAACATAGCGGCCCGCTCCGGCTTCGCACGGGTATAAAATAGATAGCCGGGCGGCCGGCCGGTACCGCCGCAAACGCTACGTCCCGCAATTTTTAAATCTGTAATATCTTCGAAAATATTCACTTAAATCATACGGTGTAATGGGCCATATAGATCTATATTAAATGAACAATGTATTCAAGGTATTTAATTGGTTAAGGATTAATGCTGTATTGGTTAAAATCGCTTCGAAAATTAGCCATTATTTGTCGTAAAAAGTAAATGACAAAAAAAAGTTATTGTGGGTTATCCATAAGAGATAGACATATACTATCACGGACTTTTCTGTAGACCTTTTCAATGTGTACAATACTTAGTACATTATTTTGATAAAACTCGTAGGTTTCAGCCAGCGTTTGCAATGTAAGCGGAAAAAATGTAATTTTTTTACGACATCACATTAGAAACCTCAAAAATAACAGTACTTCTCCACTATTTAATGGATGTTATTATACATATAAACCTTCCTCTTGAATCTCTATTAAAAAAAACCGCATCAAAATCCGTTGCGTAGTTTCAAAGATTTAAGCGTACAAAGGGACATAGGGACATAATGACATAGGGACAGAGAAAGCGACTTTGTTTTATAGTTTATACTATGTAGTGATGTAAGAATAGAATATAGGAAAGTGTCACATAATTTTTGTGTATTTTTTGTGTCTACGTTGACTACATTCAGATCTGACAGTAAAGATTCAATTCAAACAGAAAATTCATAAGAAATAACTAAATATTGAATAAATACAAACATTTTTAACTTGAACTTTACTTCGGCCTAAAAGCCGAACCGTTATTTAGAGTAGGCCCATTAAAAGCAACAAATTGAATATTAATGAAGTTCAATATAAATTCAATATAGATATAATTTTAATAGAAATACACATTGAGTGCGACCTTCAGCTTTACGAGGTCCTTCATGCTCATTGAACATTTGCTCCTTAATATTACATATACCCTCGTCAAAAGTTAATGTTTCAAAATATTAGTGAAGGCTCTGAAAGATTTAATTTATTATTAGCATAAGGCTTTAAATCATTTAGAGTTTGCCCAGTAATAAATTCTATTTTATAGTCGCCATTTAATGATAAATTATATTATCCTAATTATTGTCTCATATAAGAATATCTAGTAGGTATACTTAAGCACCGCTTTTGGCGGCAATTTGATTAGTAATTAAACTATTTATTCGCTATTTAAATATTTATTATTCAATATAAACAATTACTATTAAATAATACTTCAGAACATACAACATATACATTCGTAATTCGTATATTGTATTAACTGTGTATTATAGTTATTTACTTCAATATTTGTATATTTAATTAAAACCTTTGTCATTGCTATCTAAAAGCACATAACAAAGGGAAATAAGCAATATGATACTGATCTTATGAAGAAGCGGAAAATGCTTTTAAAATTAGATTCCTTTGAGGCAGTTAGAGCATCTGACGTTATCAACATGAGCCAGTATTTGCTCTGAGAATATCTGCTAAATAATCTAAACAAGCTGGGTAAACAACGATTCTGCTTAGTTATTCCGCAAAGCTACACTGTTGTATATTTAACACATAAAACAAAATGAAATGCTTTTTATTCCAAAAAATACTAAAATCAACGCTGCAAGAAGTGTTTGTTTAAAAAATACGATACTCTTATTGTATTATGTATATATTATGTACAAATAACTTGAAAATTAATTTGGTTATTTCTAATATGGCACAAAACAATATATTATAGTCTTGTGCTAATATTTTCCTTTACCATTTTTCAGAACAATATTTTAACATTGGTTATAGAAGATGATCGTATAATTTTGTGACTTTAAACTTGTTCAAATAATTTTACGATATAATATAAACACTGCGTTGTATGTTCTTTATTATCGAGTAAAATACTGAATGCGCATGTATAAATTTGCATAAGATCGAACACTTGAGAAGAATGTAGATTATAGGTAGGTACCTACTTATGCTAATTTTTATCACGACAACAGAATTTGATGTGACTGTAAAGTATCTATTAAGTAGTTAAAAAACCAACTAGGTAGTATGATATCTAATAATTATAAAAAAAAAACAACTATTAGGTATATTCTGCACAAGAGAAAAAGAAACACCACATATAACAATGAAAGAAAACTTATACCCTTAAAGGATTTCATTCCAATAATAATAATTAGATAAAGTACTTTATACACCAGTTTGCTTGTTTTCTTCATTCAACTTTTTCCATTCAGATTTCACACAATACATTCCAATAACCGTCTATGAAAACCTACCATTATATCGAGAAAGTCAACGCAAGCACATACTGACACTATTAAGCCTATAAGAGGTTTATCGAGTGTCTGTGGCCGTGTTGTTTGGATTTGAGAGCTGTGTATAAACTTGAAGCTGCAAGAGTATGACATTGTATGAGATTATACATACTTTATAGTATTTTTCTATGTAATGCTTAAGCAGACTCAGAAGGACGAGTGCAAGCGGGAAAAACGCTATCCATTTTTCGTACCTCGATAAGATAGGGATTAGATGTCTGTCTTGCTATAGTTTTTGAGAATGATTAAATATCTAATTATTTATAGAATCAAACAAATTAGCGGTTTCCTTCTCTTCTATGTGCAGTTCGATCCAACTTGAGAGATAGGATAGTTTAAACATGTAGGTACCACGGGCGAAGCCGGGGCGGACCACTAGTAACTTTTATAAAATTATTGTAATTACGGTTATTTTCCCATTATCCTACCGTGCTCATAATTTTTAAATAAACAATACAGATTGCTACGTATAACGTACGTATTAATTTCTACTGTTATACGATCGTAATGACCCATAAAATTTTATAAGCTCAACCACAGATGATATATAACTAGTAGATATAGTATTATATTATCTGTGATAATATACTATGGCTCGATTAAGCGACGCGGACGTGGCTTCTAACTACACTGATATTGTTGACGTAGAACAATGAAATGAAAATAGGATGATTTTATCAAACGATTTCTATTGAAGCGAGAAAGCGTTGCAGTGAATATTATGTTTCAATCGAGATACTGAACACGTTGTAAATGGCTTCAATAAAATATTATTCAATATAAAAGAATCAGAAAGTAAGGTAAGGTACCGTATTATGATTTAAAAAATAAAACTAAATCCAATTTTATCCTTTGCTTAAAAACGTTTATTTTTTCTAATTTTATTTTTAGTATTTGATTGGTATTGGTATGATCTATCTATTATCTAAATGGTTAAATATTTGATTCGATGTCCCCGAATTTCATTATTTTGTGCTGTTTAATCGATAGCTGGTAGTGGATTTTCTTAACAAACTGCTTTTCTTTTCCAACAAAAATGCGTAGTTTTTGTGAAAATCGAAAATGAAAATTATTTTTTTAAGGTTATTTTTGTACTAAAAACGACACTTCTATACCATTGTCGTATTAAGACTTCTAGTAATCTCGCACACAGGCAATATTTTTAAATATAATGCCGTATTATTAATTTATTTATAACAATTTCTTAAATTATATTACCTGAAAAAATGTAAGTTTGTATTTACCACGTATTTACGACATGCCATTATAGATAATAAATGTTATATGACGCGTTCACAATTGTAGATAATAAATATAATTCGAAAGTGATTTTTAAAATGAATTTGTCAAAAATAATTTCAAGGACAGCGCTAGTCGTCCGCTAAACGGATGAATAAAATAAATTAGTTGTCCGATTACCGGATGAATAAAATAATTTAATCGTCCGATAATTCTTTAGAGAACTGCCGCACGTATTATAGGTTTTTTGTGGGGGGAGGAGGGCACACGTAGGTATTTGATTTTTTTTGCGCGTCGACGGAGCCCCGCGTAGCGGGGCTCCTATTTCTGTGTAGTTTTTTTTTTTAAGAAACCTAACCTAACCTAACCTAAACTTGATCTTTTTTTGCGCGTCGACGGAGCCCCGCTTCGCGGGGCTCCTGTTTCTGTGTATTTTTTTTTTAAGAAACCTAACCTAACCTAAACTTGATTTTTTTTTGCGCGTCGACGGAGCCCCGCTTCGCGGGGCTCCTATTTCTGTGTAGTTTTTTTTTAAGAAACCTAACCTAACCTAACCTAACCTAAACCTAACCTAACGAATTGAGGGCGAATATCTCGGCCATTTTTGATTTTAGAGAAAAGTTGTTCCTATAAAACATGCTTATATTATCGTAATCTTTACGATAAAACAATAATAAATAGGTGTTATAATTGACACCAACTCCATCAAAAATTTTCTAAGTCCTGACTCCTGAGCCCCCTTTGCTTTAGTCCAACCCAACTAGCTTTAGTGTTAAAAGGTTATCTAGTAATCCGAATAATCGGACGATTAAATTATTTTATTCATCCGGTAATCGGACGATTAAATTATTTTATTCATCCGGTAATCGGACGACTAATTTATTTTATTCATCCGTTTAGCGGACGACTAGACACTTCGTAATTTTAATTTAGATAGCATTTGATAATAACAAAAATTTTACGATACATAAATAAAATACAAACAGGTTGTTTAAACCTACGTAGTTTTTTTTGTTTGAGTGGGAATCGCCCTAAAGTCGCTTCTGGCACTCGCCGGCCGCTGCCGCGGCACGCTCGCTTCGCTCGCTCGGCTCGTGCGGCAGTTCAACAGTTAACCTAACACGCTCGTCGCTTCGCTCCTCGCTACCTACTTGAATACTAAAAGTAAAAGTTAATCGATTTTAAAAACTGAAGCAAGTGAGCTATAAAAAAAACATTAAAAATTAAAATGTATCATTTATACTCTATGATAAGCTAGTATATTTGTATTGCTAATCTGTGATCTGCGTCATATTAACTAATCTGTGTATCTGTGGCTTGTTGTGAATACAAAATATGGAACGATTTTTGGCTATACTAAATTGTTAAAATACTATTTTAACAAAATAAATTGTAATATGTAAATAAAGTAATAGGTACGTAAATATATTTAAAAATAATGCGTGTGAGTGTGATAATTAGACATTTTGATACTATAATGGCTTAAGATTTTACTTTAAGTTGCGTTTTTAGTACAAAAATAACCTTAAAAAATATCATTTTCAATTTCGATTTTCACAAAAACTACGCATTTTTGTTGGAAAAGAAAAGCAGTTTGTTAAGAAAATCCACTACCAGCTATCGATTAAACAGCACAAAATAATTAAATTCGGGGACATCGAATCAAATATGCAGCCATCTAAATTACCACTACAATAATTTCGGTAAGATATTGTATAAAATATTATTTCAGTAACGAGCAGAACAGCTGAAAACGTTAGGTTGACCACAGTACGTGACACAGGATGCAATCAAAATGTAATCTCGCTATTGGTTGCAGAATCACGTTCAACAACTGCGGTTTTCTGGACTGGACCAGATTATCATTCGCACATAATGTATTATGCTGTTTAAACAAAACCATAATGCAGGGGTACCACAGGGGTCTTTTTTTGGTCACCTATTATTCCTTATTTGTATGAATGCTCAGTTCAATATTAATAACTATAAATATACTAGCGGTCCGCCCCGGCTTCGCCCGTGGTACCTACATGTTTAAACTATCCTATCTCTCAAGTTGGATCGAACTGCACATGGTGTGCGAATTTTATTATAATCGGTTAAGTGGTTTAGGAGTCCATTGAGGACAAACATTGTGACACGAGATTTATATATATTAAGATATAATAAACACCCCTTGTATATATGTATGTCTGTCCATGAGTTAGAACAATATTGAAAAACGATAAACCTATAATTTACTCGACTCGTAAAATAGTAACAATATGTCAATGTCAAGGTTGTCGTACAATGAGCTAGAAAGCTGGAGCCCCGTATCATTATCCGCAAAAATTAAAATTCATTATTTTTCATTTATTCCAAAGCTTCCATACATCGCATTGTTAATCTTTTGTTCTAAAGGGTCAATCCATCATGTAAATAAAATTTAGGAATTCAACAGATCTGTATTAATATAAAAAGTTTGAGTCTGTGACCTCAATCCTCCTACATTATGTATAACTAGCTTACCGCCCGCGGCTTCGCCCGCTTTGTCTAAAGCCTAATAAATTATATACTAAAACCTTCCTCTTGAATCACTCTATCTATTAAAAAAAACCGCATCAAAATCCGTAGCGTAGTTTTAAAGATTTAAGCATACAAAGGGACATAGGGAAATAGGGACATAGGGACAGAGAAAGCGACTTTGTTTTATATATACTATATGTAGTGAAGTGCGTAACGTTATCATCCACACGCCCAGGATTAATTTGTTTGCAGAGGGAATATAAACATTTGCATAGCGAATATAAACATCGATTATTGTGAACCGCAAATTTTGTAATTTCCATCAATGCCGGTTTAAATCCCTTTTGGTTATGTTTTTGATTACGTGTGTAATAATATGTAGTCAATATTCGCTTCTCTAGCTAAGATAGTGTAGTTAATTTAGATAGTTTAGATTTATTTTTGTGTGTTTATAAACAGTTGTTCCTTTAATATACTTAACTTTTAACCACATTTATTTATTTATTTATTTATAATTCTTTATTGTGCACATTTTGTAATACTGAATAATTCTGTTCAATTCTGATAAAACATTTCATTACCTGATTAAAGTTATTTTAACAGCATATAAACCAAACCAAAAAAAAAAATAACCTTTTCTAAGAAATTCCTTACGAAACACACATCTTTCTTGGAAGACCTAATATAAGATTATAGGAACACATTGCAATAACAATAACTTTAAATAAATTGATACCCTTTAGGCTAAGAAGGATATAAAACGTATATAGATATCCAATTTCAGTACAAATTCAGTTAGGAGTGAGTAACTTTATTCCATTTCTTTTATCTTGGCCGGAAAATGTCACGCATAAATTATTTACCGCGCTAAAACATTTTCAAATTGCCTCTGTAAACTGACAGAATCTCTCTTGTCAGTAAAATTCAAGTAAAATTAGACGTCCACGTCGCCACTGGATGTAATTACAAGGTAATTTCTCAAAACAAGGGAAAGGTCAGCTTTGGTTAAAAATGTACACCAATTTTTATGAAGAATAAATATAAATAGACGAAACAAAAATTTTTTTGACTTAAATTGAAGCGCAAATTATTCTAATTGAAGACGAAGTACAGTTTATAAAACGTTCTTTATCAACAAACAACGCTATCAAAAATACAAGCTTCAATCTATAATTTCATTAAAAGCATACCCAAAACACTAAAAGCAACTACTAATTTCTGTTTAAAACATATTTCGTAAGCTCATGCCACGCGTCACGAAGCTTTATTTTCGTGCGGCGCGCAATTTGGAACGTGATTAAATATAGAGTATATTTTAATAATTCATATAAATACGGCAAAGGTCACTGTTTCACGTCTCACGGGTTGGTAAATATTCATGAGGTACGTCACATGAGGAGGGCGTTAAGAAATCCCTTCCCACGAGCTCACTCTATAACGTTCCGATGGGCTTCTAATAAATTCAAGGTGTCTAGACGGATGACTCTCAAACACACGTAGGTTTGATGATGTTACGAAAATAACAATCTTATTTATAAACGCTTTACTTAAAATAGATGGGGAAGATAAATATGCTTTGTTGTGTGATCTATTATACGTAAGAGGATAAATTACATACATACATTTTACAATACGTTTTTTGAATGTTTATTAAATAAATATACTTATATTATGATTAGAGACGTATGTTACTTTAGTTACGTGTTTTGTTTATAAGAGCTTTTAAGCTGTCGATTTCATGTCGATTTCGTTTACAATTTTATATTAAAGCCAAATTAATAAATTGTCGTTAAAATTTCTTGATTTAAACGACAGTTTAAACGACGACAGACAGAGGGATTATAGTTTTATTTCCCAAGGTACTATAATACTGTTATATCTGGCCGTGACTTCTGGTAGTCAATGCAAGGAGAAACTATTATTTTATAGTAAAAAAAAATAGAGCTTTATAATAGGTTTAATAACTTAAGACAAAGCATTAAAAGCATCCTTTATTTATTATTCTAGATATCTACGAGGGAGCTTTAGTTGCCGTCTACGGCGTAGCTCTCTGGCCTCTAGGCTTATTACAACAAGTGAATGGTGATATTTTATTATTTAAATTTTAACAGTTAAAGTCCTGAATAATGAGTACAATATTATTATGCACATTAATAAATATATTGTATGACCTTTATTACATAAATATGTCTGTAACATTTAAAACCCAAATTTAAATATAACTATAATAAGTTCAAGTTCTCCAATGTATAATCAAATACATCCCAGAACGTTGACAAAAAGTAAGAAGAAAATATTCTGAAAAATACCTAAATACTGAGATAAAGATTAAAGCGTAACACAAACAGATACATCGCACGCTCGATTTAGCGACAACATATTTAATAGAAATCGGCAACATTTCATTCAGTGAATATTTAAGTACGAATACTATTTCTAATATGTCCATTTACGTATTGAACAAACAACTCTCCAAATGTATTTACAGTTAACCATTCACTTTTGAAAAGGGACCCATTTGCATAATTTTGTAGTCGACAGCGGACTCGAGCGGAATAAATATTTTCACAGGCGCAAAATATACTGTTTAGCTGAAAAATATATTTGAGGAAGGGTATTTATTATTTCTCCAGAGAAAAGAACGTTTTTGCTGAAATAGATTAAATTATTGTTATTGTGTTTTTTATGTCTAGCTACTCTAATAAATTACATTTGAATTAGTATTCGACGAGAACAGTTTCCAGTATAATACAATTAACCTACCAAATTAAGCTTTATTAAACCACTAATAAACATTTAGTAGTTCCCTTAATAGTCTTCAAGCTATTATATTTCAATTAACTACAACTATAGTCGTAATTAATTAATTAAAAGTTTTACATCTTAAGAGTTTGCAGACGTCTTCAGAAAAGCTGTTGAGAGTTTGGCATCTAAGAGTTGAAATGCATTTAAATTGAAGGAGAGTTTTATAAACTTGTATTACCGTTGAAGATGTAAGTCATGATCATGTTTAACTTTAGTATTAACTTAACTAGCTAACTTTTCCTTTTAACTACGCAATTTTATATTGTAAACACGTACATCGCAGAGCTAGAAGCTTGGCAAATATTTTTATACTGTCTGTGCATCAAGGATCTTTCACGAACAGATAATATGTTTAAATAATAATTTAAATAAGCATATGAATTGGTAAACGATGCAACTAGTGATATAAATACTTCTAATTATAATAAGTGTGCAGATGAATATAATGTGTTAAGTTCTAAACACAGATTCGTATAAAAATAATCTCATTGAACCGATAACAAAAGTATCAAAAGGAATCATTAATAAAAACATTGTTTTTACTCTCTTTTATTATTTAGGTATGGTAGTTATGTATTTAAAACATAATTTTATCATAGTTATGGTTTAATAAACATAATGTAGTAATTATTTATTACGATGTTTCAATATTTTACTCGACATTGAAAGGAAATATTGGTTTCTGATATCGAGATGACGTTAATTGAACTCTAAATTCGAACCATTGTTAAGAAATACCTCTTCTGCATAATATCCTGAATACCTACCGCAAATTAAGCTATTCACGAACATTCATTTTCAATGAGAGTCTAATTCAACCTATTTGTTCCATTTCTTTGGAGATATTCGGGGATTATAATGCTTATATAAAAGGTATTCATCTTACCATATTCATGTAATCAACACAACCTTTGATTAAATTATTCACTGAATAGCAAATAATTTATTGAATCTTGATTACTTACCTAATAGGATACAAAAGACGAGTGGGATATGAGATTTCGCTATAATAACGTAGGATATATGTACCTAATATTGATGAAGAACAATAGCTACTGTTCATGTGTAGTTGAACAAAAAAATATAATTAAATTGTTATAGTTAATTGTAAATTAATTACTTGGCTTTTTTCTTTTGGAGAAAAGCGAACAAAAAAGAGAAAAAAAGACACTTATCCATGACCTTTGTTAATCAGATATAAACTACATACATACTACGCTTAATTTTTATATAAACTTTTTTTTTTACAAACTAAAATACCTTTTGGTATTTTACAATAGAAAATAACTCTAAAATAAGAATGTACGCCGAAGCGCTTACTAATCACAATCGAATAAACATATCTCTTGATAAGTACAAGAACGGGTAGTACTACAGTAAGTATACAGAAAGCTTCAGAGATAAAGTTTGTGAAATTGGATTAAAATTCTTTATCCCAGGCCACGTGTTTTATAAGAATTTTCAGTCATTCAATGGCGAGCGGCTACTATAAATGGAAAAAAGAAGGCTTTAGGCTACCTCCTCGAATCTTTGGCTTTCAAAAAATAAAATTGTCCTTTGTCGGCAGTGCCAAAATTCTTCAAAGTGCTTGCGATATTATTTTCAAGAACTCAGACTAAGCTCTTTGCCAAAGACCCTACTCAGTAATTTGAAGAAGGGACCAAAGCTATAGAATTTTTATTAATATTTCTAACGCGTAGCTGATAACCGTAGTTCAATTAATATCGCAATTTATTCGCATAGTTATTAACTTATTAGATAAGGCCAAGGCAGCTGCTTCGGGGATTATAGTTTTATTTCCCAAGGTACTATAATACTGTTATATCTGGCCGTGACTTCTGGTAGTAGGTAGTGCAAGGAAAGTCAGAAAAAGAATAATTTTATAGTAACAAAAAATAGAGCTTTATGTTTTCAGAGAATATTTGATGAAAGCAACAAATTAGCTTCGTACCTTGGGCCTTTTTTTTTATTTTAATAGTATTTTTTTCGTTGTAATTAATAAGTTATTTAATAACACATGATATTATTTTAAAGCGACATCCCACCGATATATGAATTAATATGCTTATATCTTAAATTGAGTCTAAATTACAGAAATTACATAGAAATTGAAAGAACGGTCACAGATTAGATGCGCGGTGGTGTAGGTAAGTTTCTGAAAAAAAAATTGTGTATAAACATTTTCGTTCATAAAATGCATCCTAAAGCAATGATGTACTAAAAAAAAGACGTGTGGCACTCGGGGACTGCCGCGGTAAAGCTATTGCATAGCATGCCTTCAAGCCACACCTCCGAGCCCGTCGGAGTGGGGAGCGTGAGGTTTTTTCGTTACGGAATTTCTCGATTCGGTCCCCGCGCTCAAGGCCCGCGATAGAAGCTATGCAATAGCTTAAAACCATAAACATATACGGTTATCAAATCGACAACCAGCAATACTTTCCACATCAAAACAACCAAAATCCGGCACGCGATGCGCGTTAGGTTAAATTTGATTTGCACTCTCATATTACACCCTCCAGAGAGAAACGGATTTAGGTCAGGATTATTTTCATCATATACATCTTATAGTGAATGCATGGTACACGATAACAGCGTAGGGTAATAGTTATTGGCACTTATAGTATCGATTCTTTAATAATATATGAGGAAAACGCTCTTGGCGTCGCTAGGGTCAGCTTAGGGTCGCTTTGTCGTTAAGTTTATACCTTTTATATCTTACCTATGTTCTGTATATTAGAGAAGGCATTTCTTGTAGGAATAAAATGGAAAGCTTACCCACTATAGAATAGGAAAAAATATCTAAAGTGTAGAACTAACACTTAAATTTGTTAAAATGGAAGTTTTTTTTTTTAATTGCGCTTTCGTAATCGATTAAACATAGTAATATTTGTTGCATGTGAGTTATTAAAAATTGTTGGTTTTGAATAAGCACGTGTAATTTATTCTAATAAAGAAAAACAATTATAAAGTTTAATTGCGAAAAAATAATATTTTATCATAGGTACTCGAACATTGAAACAATACCAAGCGAAAAGTTTGCGAAACAATAATAAAATCTTCGAGCAACTGCTAAAAGAGTTTATGTCAATCATTTCAAAGTGATGTCTAGAAATAGTAATAATTGGCTAATAATATCGTTAAGTGTACCGTGACATTGGTAAACAGACATGCGGGTTGGTTCAACGTCCACACGTCTATAATGTGCCAACTAGGGGATTGGAAAACCTGATGCTATCTGTTTAATTTAGACCATTTCTATGTTTAGAGGCGTAAAGCAGATGCTTAATAATGGAAACAAATTTTCGTCATGTGTTACCAGGAAGATTTAAATAGATGTGTTCCTTTTTCAAATACGTTTTTTTATGTCAGTACGATTTTAAATAATGCAAACTTTAATGTTAGGCAGCACAGATAATGTTAGAGCTATTGAAGTGAGTGTCTTTAGGCGCGTTGAGAGTAAAATTTCAAGGTCGCGTCATGGCAATACCGACTCGTAATGGAATAAGGCGACGATTTTGGTATCTTTGAATCTTGTCAAAGAAGTTTCACTTCTGACACGTGTGCTCGGCACACTCGCTCTTTTGTTAATATCATTGAAGAACTACCGTAGCTTCTGGTCGTTACAGTAAAATTAACGTTTATCCAGCTGCAAAGTTTTACTAAAAGCTCTTTATCAAAATGTTAATTTTTCATTTTAATTGGTTAAAACGTGAAAGGGGTAGGAACAAGGCCTGATAAGACGTGTCGTTAATTACAGTCCATAAATCTGTTTGAGGAATATGAATTAGTGAAGCGTAGATGTTTAAGACCCTACGAGACTTTAAGAATATTACTACATATTTACTGCCATATAATTATTGATTTATATTGATATTGTTAATTATTATAATATTAAAAAGAGAAAATATCTTTAACTGATTCCCTTTTTGGTATTTTGAATAATGGTATTAACGTCAGGCCTTTTAATACGTTTAATCAATAACTTTGATTTTCATACTAATCGTCATTTATGAAATCTTAACACGTACTACTTTTATAAATAATTTCCTATAAGTACTCTTATCTTTATTAAACAGATCAACCAACTATGGCCGTTTAGAATTTTTTTTCAATGTAACTAAAATTTACTGCACAAGAGCTGGTGATCTTTATTAATTTAAGAAATTACACAAATATAAAGAAGCCTTTTTTTATAAATTAATATACAAATCTAAGAAATTCAGTTGGAGTCTCCCGCCAAATGGACGTAAAATCCTGAAATAAGATTTTTTACAGACCAACATTTATTAACAATTCTTATTATGTACACGTACATTTTATAGGTTATACTTCGGTTATCTAGATTTATGAAAAGATTGTTTCTTGTAGACGAAATCATGTTTTTATACAGTATGTACTTAAAAATAATCAACAGTAACACCGTAAAAAATTCTCTCCAAAATATAAATAGGTACATATTAAACAAGCAATCAACATAACGCTGGCTGTGACGTCCATCATTCATCGCCGTAATCGCGATGAGATCCGCCACAACAGCCAGGCTATCGCTATGTTTACGTAGATCACGTGCTCTTACCGGGCCGAGGTTGTCGAAGCCGTGCTGCAGCGCGATGCCGTGCGCCTCCTCGTGGCGCAGCGACCGCTTGAACCGCACCAGGAAAGAGTTGGTGAATACTTCGCGGGAGTACACCGTCGCTATGAGTACCGTTGCGGTGATCCATTGCAGCCACATGATCACCGTGGCCACCGGCGGCTGACTGAAGCCGGACTCCTGTTGACGTCACTAAATATCGACCCGCGAACCGCGCACGCGCCTCGGCAAACCTTCTCACAGATTATAAAGGGGCTGATAGATAAGCATTGTTTTGAATGTAACAAGTAACAACCCACATGTCTCGTGTATTGTGACCTTGTTTGCTCAGACGCCAAGATATTCTTGGTATCACGATGTGAAGAGACATTAATCGACTACCAATTATTCATTCAAGTTAATTCAATGTTTTCTGAATGGCTGAATCATCATAGTTTATTTATGGCTCATGTGGGAACAATACGCACTGTTACGTTGTTTAAACCATAAAGCCTACGCATTATAACTTGTTTCAAGCAGGAAAATATTAAAACGTTCACACAAAAGGTAGGTAAGGCTTCAAAAAAAGCTCTGAAATCCGCAACCTGTATTAAACACTTGACCGTAATTTGAAGCTTACTTCATTGAGAAGGTACCTAGCTTTTTCCGCCTATTCTTCCCTCTCTTTCCGTTGTATGTATGCTATCTCTCTCGCACACCTCTCCACCAGGTGGCGGGGCGCACGATAATGTCGGGCGCTGGATGTTTTTCATTGGCGTCTAGCTTCCGCCGCGAGAAGGTTGTCTACAAGACTACAACCTTGGTGCTATTAAGTATTAAGTATTGCTTAAAGCAAGTGCTAAAAGTGTTAAAAAGTGTATCCCGTCGGATCGGTACAGTGAGTTATTTTTACATCTATTCTAATAATATTTTACTTAAAAATGAGTAAAAATCTTTAAAGTCAACGGTATAATCGTTGGACTTTATTTTAAATGCTGAGGTTTTTAATGAATCCTTCAGCAATAGTTTATTTTTCAATATGCTTAAATACTTAATAGCATGAATAAAGATATTTAAAATTAACGATACAACCGTTACATTTTACTTGAAATAGTAACTTTTCTTTTGAAATATTTCATTATGCAATATGTACTAATTAATATTTGAATTTTTAATACTGTGAGTAAAGCTATTTTAACGGTGTTACCGTTCGGCTTTACTCGAATCGTTAATATTACTTTTGTGATTATTTGATATTACTAGATATATCAAATACCCTCTCTTGTATATAGATATTTTTAATATTTTATTTCATTTTTAATAATGTGTTTTTATTACAAGGGTACAAGTGAATTTTTCGTGGAAAAATTACAATTAATACTTAGTATGGATATGAGCCAACTCAAAGCTTTACAGGCATACAATCCATTGCTACGACTTTATTACATTGTCGTTATCGCTAGGAACGGTTCGGAATTCCTATCATAGTTTATTACTAAAAATTATCGAACGAGATGAGTCAGCTCCAAGAAGTCACGACATGTCAGAACACGTTGTGATATTATTTTATAAATCGTACGGGAGTTACCGCTCAACTGAATAATGATGGAATTCGCTCATGTATAGTAGATACGTACCATGAATGTTCCACACATTCAAAACTATCCGTAGTCTATACGTGTCCTTTTATGAGTATTATTCTGATCCGTTTTTATGTGAAAATAGACATATTACACACGGCTAATTTGATTGAAAATAACGTTTCCTATGTTCAAATGATGCAACTTTTCTTGTTAAAACGAGTAAGTACCAAAAATTTTACAATTAAATTCTTTGGTTTACTGAACTTGTGCTGAAAGGGTTATCGTATAATAATTATCGAGATATCTTAATATAAATTAGATTTAGATCAGATAATTTCACTTCTAACATTTTAGAATAATATTATAAACTTGTACACCTTGACAAAAAGTAAAAAATTGCGGGTGAGTGGAGATTATTTTGTGCAATTAAATATAACGTCCTACGACGGTATGGTTGCGTTCGTAAGGAATGTTAACGGATATAAAGCAACTAAATGTTACATCGATTGCATGAACAAAAATAAATATGAATCGTTCGTGAAGTTCATTTTAAAATTTAGTGAATTGATTTGAATTATGAATTTATTAAATGTCGCTAACATTGGAAAATAAGTTAAAGGACCTTGTTAATTGCTATATTATTTAAATGATTATTTACTGCTATTTTTATATTAGCACTAAGGTGTATTCTTGCTCGAAGCAGAATACATAAATGTAGCCACTACTCCTCGCAGGGGTTAGCCAGGTCAAATTCACCCTCGCAGGGTGTCTCTTAAGCATTTTTTGGCAGGCCCTACTTATTTCTAGTTACAAACATCCCTCGCGCAGCTGTCGCTCGCAGGGAAATGGTGCAAATATATATCGGCCCTCGCGGGGCTTTGATTACAATCGTCCCTCACGGAAAAGATGGTGCGAATATATATCAGCCCTCGCGGGGCTTTGATTACAACCGTCCCTCATGGAGAAATGGTGCAAATATATATCAGCCCTCGCGGGGCTTTGATTACAACAGTACCTCACGGAGACATGGTGCAAATATATATCAGCCTTCGCGGGGCTTTGATAACAACCGTCCCCACGGGGAAATGGTGCAAATATATATCAGCCCTCGCGGGGCTTTAATGGCGATTGGTGCAAATATACAAAGGATTGATCATTAAAATGATCATAGATATTTGCTTTTGTCAACGAGGACCCACGAAAGAAGTTTTGGATATGACCGTATCGGATCTTCACTCTTCTAAGGTAGGTAGAAAAAGGTTTTGAAATCTACTTCACAGTGGGCAGTATAGTAAATGACCTAATAAATACAATAAAGGTTAGATACGTCAAATAATGGGCGCATGAAATTGATACTTCGTATCCTAAAAGTTTACGCTTCAGGAATCAGGAAACCACCATTGGTTTACCAATTATGGAAATTGGAATTGAACAAATTGTATTTACCAATGCAAAGCCTAATCACAACAAAGGAAGGCGAGTCGGATCAAATATCTTCTCGCAGATGATTTGTGGCGGTGGTTTCGAGGATTGTCACCAAGCCTTGTGTCAACGGTATGTTTGGTATCGTAATTAAATGGCACTAGCCGACCAATTTTCATATACAAACATCGGAAGAGATTTTTTAATCGCAAAGCGATTGAATGTAACAAATGACGATTGATTACGTATAGTTGACCTCTCATTGGCCTATTTTAGTTGCCCGGTCTTGTAGGCAATTTATTTGACTCGTTTTTCAACCCATTTGACCTCATTATTGCACCCATGAGATTTTTCTTCGGGGCTCAAACAATAAATCGCTGAGGGATTAGGATAATCGTTTGTTAGACAAGTTTTTTTGTCATCCCACCAGGATTATTATATTGTATAATAAAGTTATATACAACTATTAACGTAAAACGTTTAAGTACTCAACGAATGCTGAGAATACTGACTGTTGAGTTACATAGGATAGAGGATAAATAACGGAAAGTCAATCTTTCCAAACAAAAGCCTCTTATTATTAGATATTACTTGGAACCCCTACCCTTAACGAGAAAGCTCTGCCAAATGACTTCTCATTTCTTTGCTTTGAGGGGGGGGGGGGGGCAATAAATGAAATGTACAGGCTATACGGCTTTTAAAATATAAGTCTGGTAAGCGAACTAAACTTTGCTGGTTTAGTTCTTGCTATATCGCTATCCGTGCCTGCTTCTCGTGTTTACGGGTGAATTAAGTTTATCAATAGTCATAAATGCAATGCTATTCAGAGGATATACTGCATTTAAAACATGACAAAGTCTGGTAAGCGAACTAAACTTTGCTAGTTTAGTTCTTGCTATATCGCTGTCCGTGGCGGCCTCGCGTGTTTACGGATGAATAAAGTAATGTCCTGTCTTCGCATCCACGGCTAACTGTCCTATACTGTCATAATCTTAACACAGATTCATTCGACATAGCTCCCCACGAGCTCAGTTCTTCATTTTTGCACTCGCACAACTGTGGACAACACAAGAGCAATGCCTCCATTGGTAGCAGTTACAATCAAGGGATAACTAACCTTAGGCTAGCCATATTACGGATGTTGGAACAACCGACTATATTCAGGGCAATTTTCTTTGTTCAGTGTAACGTTTAGACTGTCGTAGCATTCCTACGGAACAAAGATGGGATCAGATCTGCATCCTTAATGCAGTTAATCGAAAGGAGATACTTTCAGACGACGATAGTATTCAAAACCCACCATATTCCTTAACATAATAATGCATAGTTAAGCTTATAATCTCTCTTGCCATTATCCTGCAGCAGAATTCCTTGGCGATAATTTATCCTCGTTAGAACGAGCAAGGGTTGTTACGATAATATGAGAAATCCTAGTCAGTTAGAGACCTGAACGACGCGATAGAGTACCGCTATTTCAGTAGTAGTAACACCTAGAAGGGTGAAGGTATTCTGGTAAGCGGAACTGAAGGCCCGGTCAGCAGCATCAGCCACCTAATAGACAGTGTTCAGTGCTGCACCACTATAATCTGCAAAATGACTCTGACGGTATGAAAATGTGGAGTACATTTTCAAAATATCAAATGATATAGTTGGAATAAAAATCCTATTTGCCTCCGTCTATCCAAAAGACATACGGAGTAGCTAGTAGTAGTTGGTTGAATTAGAATAAAGTAACTATAGTTAAAATCCTTTGTTACTGACTGGATAAATTTGGCTCTTTTCCTATCTGACGTTCATATAGCTGTTGACTGCCTAGTGTTTTGCACAAACACTATTATTATAAACTAGCGGTCCGCCCCGGCTTCGCTCGTGGTACTTACGTTTTCTCTACATAAAAACCATCCTCGTACTTCAAGGAATATAAAAAGAATTATCGAAATCGGTTCAGCCGTTCTCGAGTTTTGCGCTTACCAACACATTTTGCGACTCATTTTTATATAAGTATATAAGAAGATAAGTCACGTTATGTAGTCCCGAGGCTTTCGGTATATAAGTTCTGATGTAAATCATAATTATATCTTAAAACCGAATTGATTAAAAGTAACGTACTTGGCTGTAGTAATTGCAGTTTTGGGACACAGATAAGCTCCTTATCATTTTAGTCTCTTAAGTTCAGTATATTTGTTTCCAGTACAGAGTTTATGACCTATCAGTTTAAAATAAATAATTCATGCATTGTACTGAAAGTACTAGCCATGTTTAGATTATGATTGGTGGCGTTGGCTCTAAACATTAATAGATACCGCACGGTTTGGTTGGATGTTAAAAATCTGTATTATAATTAAAACCGTTTACCTGTTTTGATATTTTTTTTGCCTTATTCAAGGGGTGACCTTTTAAATTTATTTCTGACCCCAAAAGTAAGGACCAAGTTCTCTTCTTGTCCGCTTGTAGCAGGTTGGGTTAAAACTGTGTGAGTTGAGACAGGTGGTAATTCTATGTTAAGATGATTCAATTGTGCTTCTACAGAGTTCTAATTGAATAAATAAAGGTTTGAGTTTGAGGTATTTTTGCCTCGTCGGGATCAGCTGTTGCTTCATTTTGTAAGTAACATCTAAATGCATAATTGAAAGTCGTTACTGGCGCTTTCGCAGATTTACGCTAAAGATAGTGAAAATTGTAGTAACTTTAACTTTTCAAGCCCAAAAGGTTAACTAAGGTACGCTTGAACCAATCTCATAAGTTCTAATACTTTTAATCATTATGATTAACTTTTTGGTTCTTATTTGATTAACTTTTCATCTAGGATTGTTAATATATTATATAATATAAAAATTTGTGTGATTTATTGGTAGGTATACTATCTGCACACCTTACTCTTTCAAATAAAGAAATAAGTAATTACTTATGTATTCAAATTCACATTGGCGTCCATATATTGTACACCAGGTGGGTAACAAGCAGGTCTCAATGAAGTAAGCTTCAAATTACGGTCAAGTGTTTAATAGCTGTGTTTTACCTGAAAATAAAACACATATTAAATACTTACCTATATTTGAAGCTTACACTTAACGTCCACCTGTTGTGGATTTCGACTCAATGAAAAACATCCAGCGCCCGACATTATCGTGCGCCCCGCCACCTGGTGGAGAGGTGTGCGAGAGAGATAGCATACATACAACGGAAAGAGAGGGAAGAATAGGCGGAAAAAGCTAGGTACCTTCTCAATGAAGTAAGCTTCAAATATAGGTAAGTATTTAATATGTGTTTTATTTTCAGGTAAAACACAGCTAATAATTGGTTTTGAGAATTGAAATAGAATTATCGTAAAGAGAGAAATAAATTGGAACACAAAAACATTAAACAATAACAATATGTATTTCATTAAACATAATATTAAATTATATTTATTTATTTACTTAGTTTAATTAATTAATTAAAGACAAAACAAAAAAGATGGCTTTTTGGCTTCGTAAACAAATATGGGATCCTACCATAATTTTACAATTATTTATTAAGAATTTACCTACCCTTTAAAAGCCTACCGCCTCTACACTTACTATTGTATAGACTCCCCCGCCTGTGGGCCGCACATTTGGATGATTACAATTAGCCTTAATTTAATCTTCTGTAATATGAGATTAGTACATATTATTACACTAAATGTTTGTTTAGTTAATGTAATACGCGAATGTACGACTTGTACGCAGGCATAAAGTACCTAAAACCTATTTGTTTTTAATTAGAATTTGGAAGGAAATTTCAGTAGAACCACGTTTTTCCTTATAGAGTTGAGCTTGCATTTCGTAATTAATTTTATTACAAAATAAAATCTAATTTAGTACAGATTACATTATGTAAGTTTTAACATACCTAGGTAAACGAATATCACTATAAACACAAATATGTACTTGCATTTTAATTGTTTTAGTCCTTTTGTAAAAGCACATTTAGGTAGAGGTACCACATTGTATAAATAATTAATTACCTAGAGATTAAAAAAAATTGTTTTGATTAAATTTATTTTTAGTAAAAAAAATAGTTCTCGCCTTTCTTCATTTCTTTGAATTGGAACATTTTATTAAAGATTTTTAATTTAGAATTATCCCTGATTTTTAGGTAAGTAAACCTTTCGTCATAAATAACGCCTTCATTCCTGCGCCACAAGTGTATTAGGCGCGGGTCAAACACAAGCGGCGCGGGCGCGGGCGTGCCATAAGCGCACCTCTTGAATCTGTTTTGCACCACGTCCTTCTTATACATTTTGTATGAAAGAATTTTGGACAGGCGACGAGGCGGCACGCCACGGTTGCGCCGCGGGCGTACCGCAGGCGTACCGCAGGCGCGCTTCCCCCATCGCATCCAAATAGAGGTCAATTCACGGTCATACACAATCAAAAACAAATCGGGTGGTAGGAGACGGTAGCCTGTCAGTCAAAAATGTGTTCTCTCTGTGTGGAATTATATAGAGCTGCTATTACATACCCTTCTTCGTTTTGTTTTTAAAGGTGAATTGAATTAATCGATGAAATGATTTACACAGGTGATGGCAGTAGGGAAAGTGAAAATGAAGAAGAGCATAATGAAAGTTCCCATGTATTTACAATGTCAGAAATAAAGATAATCCTGATTTTGATTGTGTTTTTTATTTATTTGTAATTGTAATAATATTGTGGAATGATCAGTACTGTAAATACTTTTGAACTGAGATTTTAATGATAAGATTTATATGGTTTAAATGTAAACCTGTGTTTGAAAACCATATTTTATCTATACTAATATTATAAAGAGGAAAGGTTTGTATGTATGTATGTATGTATGTATGTATGGTTTTCACGCATAAACTAGGTACTGGACCGATTTTGATGAAATTTGGCACAGATAATCTTTAGACCCTGAGAAAGAACATAGGCTACCTTTTATTGCGAAATATGTACCACGGGCGAAGCCGGGGCGGACCGCTAGTACAATATAAATTTTGTGTTATTTTAACCTTCTTTTCTTCCATCATTACACCAGTACTACTTTAAAATTACTTTAAAAGTACTATAAAATTTTCCAAGTAAATTCCAACATTTCCAACAAAGATATATTTGCAATCGTGGGGTTATCCTCGCTATTTACTTACAAGGAATTATCAAAACAAAATCGTTACTTTCAAATTAATGTTAAACTCTTTTAGCACAAAAAACATAATTTTACTAAATTATGCATGAAGAAAATGCATTTAACCACTCTATATAAATATCATTTTCGGACGCCAACAGCGCGCCCGATGCGCGCCGGCAGCGCGCCCGAGGCGCGCCGGGAGCGCGCCTGAGGCGCGCCGGCGGCTATGTTTTTTGTGCTAAAAGAGATTTGAAAGTAACGTTAATTTGAAAGTAACGATTTTGTTTTGATAATTCCTTGTAAGTAAATAGCGAGGATAACCCCACGATTGCAAATATATCTTTGTTGGAAATGTTGGAATTTACTTGGAAAATTTTATAGTACTTTTAAAGTAATTTTAAAGTAGTACTGGTGTAATGATGGAAGAAAAGAAGGTTAAAATAACACAAAATTTATATTGTACTAGCGGTCCGCCCCGGCTTCGCCCGTGGTACATATTTCGCAATAAAAGGTAGCCTATGTTCTTTCTCAGGGTCTAAAGATTATCTGTGCCAAATTTCATCAAAATCGGTCCAGTACCTAGTTTATGCGTGAAAACCATACATACATACATACATACATACATACATACATACATACAAACCTTTCCTCTTTATAATATTAGTATAGATAAAATATGGTTTTCAAACACAGGTTTACATTTAAACCATATAAATCTTATCATTAAAATCTCAGTTCAAAAGTATTTACAGTACTGATCATTCCACAATATTATTACAATTACAAATAAATAAAAAACACAATCAAAATCAGGATTATCTTTATTTCTGACATTGTAAATACATGGGAACTTTCATTATGCTCTTCTTCATTTTCACTTTCCCTACTGCCATCACCTGTGTAAATCATTTCATCGATTAATTCAATTCACCTTTAAAAACAAAACGAAGAAGGGTATGTAATAGCAGCTCTATATAATTCCACACAGAGAGAACACATTTTTGACTGACAGGCTACCGTCTCCTACCACCCGATTTGTTTTTGATTGTGTATGACCGTGAATTGACCTCTATTTGGATGCGATGGGGGAAGCGCGCCTGCGGTACGCCTGCGGTACGCCCGCGGCGCAACGGTGGCGTGCCGCCTCGACGCCTGTCCAAAATTCTTTCATACAAAATGTATAAGAAGGATGTGGTGCAAAACAGATTGAAGAGGCGCGCTTATGGCACGCCCGCGCCCGCACCGCTTGTGTTTGACCCGCGCCTTAGAGACACTTGTAAAATTGGCGAATTTTCAGTGACCCGTCAGCTCAAGGTGGCGAATAACCGCGCGAGCCCGCTTGTCCGCGGCGCTACGCCACTTTCAAGATTAATGTTACAACATTATCATCAATCTGACTTCCGACTTCCGAGCCCTCATAACATTTATTAAACATCACTTATTATTATAAACATTACTTATAAAATATAAAAACATAATACACCAAAACTATCAGCTTTATCGTTTAACCTTACAGTTAAATAATTCGATTTCTACATGATGAATATGAAATAGCAGAAATCAAAATGTTGTCGCAGCGACCCGAAGGACATCCATTCAATTACTGTTCAACATAACAATCTTAACGGTGCCATAACAACGGAATTAAACCTATAAAACAGTTTTAATCTTCTTTTATTGCACCATTTTGTACAGATCAAATTCGGATATGTATTCAGACGTATTTATAAGGTTTTTAATATTAACATGTTGTGTTTTCAAAGAGACATCTAGTGAAATGGAAGGAAGAGTTATTGGTGGTGAATATTCCACGATACAAAACTTTCCACATGCTGTATTTTTATTAATACAATCTCAAGATGCTATTTTTATATGTGGCTCTTCCGTGCTGAATCAAATGGTACTGATATCGGCCGCGCATTGTTTCGAAATACTAAATAAGAAAAGTATTGTAAGAGCGTACGGTGGACATCAAGATGTAGAAAAGGTTTGTTACGAAATGGTTACGAATTAATTTCATGCTGTGTTTATATATCGTTTTTTTAACATATGAATAGATATAGTTCAAGCTTCAAATTTACAACGGCTGTTTAATGAAAAATGAAAAAATGAAAATGAAAATGAAAAATTATTTATTTCAGCAAAAACACAGTATGTAACAAAACAAAATTTAACAACATCATATTTTGCTGTCACTTATTATACAATATACTTATTGACTGTAGCTCCCACACTAAGAGAACTTGTGTCGTGGGAGCTGGTACGATTATAAAGAATGGATTTGCTCGTGGTACCGTAATTGTTGATTAAAAAGATTTAAAATAACTAATTTAAATATAAGATATGAATTGAGTACAATTACTAATGAACTAAATTTAAAAAAATAAATATAAATAAATAGATACCTGACTATATCAATAAATAAAATAAGTTAAATAAGTAAATAAATTAAAGTTAAAATAAATAAAATTATATGATACATACAATATAATGTAAATAAACAATAATTTATATTAATTCAATGTATTGAGACAAGAAGCTTTTCTGTTTGTGTGTAATTTAATGATTTTAAATAGCATGTAATAACTTTTTTAGCTTTAAAAATAGAAAAACTCTTAATGTTACATTTTAAATTTATTTTATTATATATAAAGATGCCAATATATGGGTTCATGCGCTTAGCGAATGTTGAGTGTGTAGTTATGTTTGGAATTTTGAAGACACGCTTTTTTACAAGATCTTTGTAATCAACTAAATTTAAGATAGATTTATGGGTGGAAAGAGAGCTATAGAGGATGAAAAGCTGCCGCACCGTCAGAACGTCACTGTCTTTATAAAGTTCAGAGGTTGGGTATCTGAAGGGCTTGCATAACATTGTTTTTAGGACCGCTCGTTGAGCTCTTTCAAGGCCGATAAGTGATGTTTTCGCAGCCCCGCCCCAAGAGTTAATACAATAAGTGATATATTAGATAATATTTGGTTATAAAATGAACTAAAACCTGAACCTTAAACTGAATAAAAAGCAATAGTTATGTGAAATCTACGTGCGCCTAGAACTTTATCAAAGCAATGTTGAAGAACTAAGCATGTTACAAATTATCCAATAGAAAATATTAATTTCAAGGTATCGCTAGTAAGAAAGGCAAAAAGGGTTTACAGACACAGTAAATATAGTACGAGATCTATAGCCAATGATATCGCTCTAGTGAAACTCAAACATGAGTTACCCTTGGGAAATTCTATCAAACGCGTCATTGTAAGGCCAACTACCCCGAGCCAAAATGGTGTGCTGGCCGGTTGGGGAGCCGTTGACGTAAGTTAGAGTAAACTTAACTTAAACGTTATTACTTAAATGGATAAACAACCCCGGATTTTGCTTAACAGTGGAAGATTTTCATAATTAATGGAAATTTAATTGATCAACCACTACGTCTTGGTTCAAATTCAATTCTTTTGTTCGTGTTGTTGTTGGTGTACGGGTGAATTACAATGGAAATTGGGCGACCTATATCAGAAGCCTGAAACGAGGAAAATATAGATTCTTAAAATATATGTGAATTTAATAGCAATAACATGAATAATTTTTCACACTTAATTTGTCTATTATAAAATAATGATATTTTATCCTCGATTACCTATATGTTATAACATAATTATTTTTAGCCAGACATGAACGAATTCACATATAAATTAAAAGCTGTTCAGCAAAAAATACAAACTCGAGACGCGTGTTCCCGTATCGGAATGCTTCACCCCGGTATGATTTGCGCGGGAAGCTTCAAACGGAACGATTCAAGACCAGCTAAGTATGTACCTACTTGGGCTAAATATAAAATAGTAAATAATGTAGAATATTAGCAATGTCATGTTTAATTAAACCATTTGTAGTTATTTAAATTCTATAACTGAGAAGAATCCCTATTGATATGAGTATTAAATTCAATAGCTCTGTCTGTCTCTGAAATAATGAAAATGGGAACTATGCCATATAGTTTCTAAGACTACGAGGGCAAAACCGCGTTTTTCATTCGAAGCATGTCTTTTTCGAATGTTATTTTTCCAGAAACCTTGTAAGAAATATTCTATTAAATTTTTGAAATTGAATTTCAAAAATTTCCAACGTACATATAGGTATTTTAGTATCATTTGGTTTCTATTGGAACTAAAAACTATAAATTTTTAACTAAAAACTATTTTTATTTTTTCAGAGGTGATTCAGGCAGTGGTTTAGTAACAAATGATTATCAATTAGTTGGATTGGTTTCACATGTGGTTAATGCCTACCCTGCACTTATTGTCTACACTAATGTTTCTTATTATTACAAGTGGATACAAGAGAAATCTGAAAAAATATGTTGCCCGTCATAATTTATTAAAAGTAGCTTTGAATTTTATTTATTTTCTTTTGATATGTTTGTAGGTATTATGATAATAGAATTCAAGGTATTATAAACAATGTATGGCTAGAGATATCTTTATTTTGGACAAGAGTCCCATCCTGGCAGAAGCTACTATTTCTATCTGTATAACAAATTATGTATATAAAAAAAACTTGGTGTTTAACTTCATTTTTTAACATTATCTAATTAATATTTATAAACATTCACAACAATCTCTAGATAACTACCTAACCTATGTAAATATAAACATCATTATATAACCAAGTTCATTCACCCCACTCATATAAATAACAAGGAAAATAAGAGAATTTTAAAATATATAAATTTATATTTAAATCCTCAACTAAGCCATTATATTATCACTAAGAAAGATTATTCACTAGAAGTTGCAGTAGGGCCACCAGCAGCTTCATCCTCCAATGCCTGAGACGGAGGATGCTCCAATATATTGTCTATCAATCCAAATGTCTTAGCTTCTGAAGGTGACATGAAATAATCTCGCTCCATTGAATTTTGTACCTTCTCAATCGGTAAGCCAGTGTGACGCACATACAATCCATTAATTTGAGCTTTTAACTTCAATATCTCCTCTGCTTGAATCTGAATATCTGTCGCTTGACCTCTTACCCCTCCTGATGGTTGATGGATCATTATTCTAGAGTTAGGCAAGGCGTGACGCATGCCTGGTGCCCCTGCCGCAAGGAGAAGTGAAGCCATACTGCATGCTTGACCAACACACCATGTTGCTACTGGAGGAGTTATGTATTGCATTGTATCATATATACCTAAGCCAGCTGTGACATTACCTCCTGGAGAATTTATATACAAGTGTACTGGCTTCTTACTAGATTCCGACTGTAAAAATAAGAGTTGAGCTACCACTACAGAACTTATTTCATCACTAATAGGGCCCATTAAGCAGATAATTCGTTCTCGTAGAAGTCTTGAATAAATATCGTATGCACGTTCGCCCCTTCCAGTCTGTTCAACGACGATGGGTATCATTCCCAATCTAGCTGGTTCGCTGGTACTTAGCATTCTTTGATGGCTACATTTCTCTCGAATACATATCGTTTTAAAAGCTTGACGAACGTATTTTAATGCCATCGTAGTTGCGTTATTCGTATTTTAATAAACCGTTGATTTTATAACCTTCTTCGATTATGTATTAAGCGTAATAATTCATAACATTCACACTTCAAATTCGAATAATAACAGAGGTGGTGTAACAAATAACAATGTTACGCTATTTTTTTTATTCTAAAATTATTTCCAAAGTGACTACAAAATTGAATTTCGGAGTATTTGGATTTTGGACAGTTGACAAATAACTTTCAGTTTTTGCAAACGTCATAAATTCATTTTGTCAGTCTAATTATTGACATACAAGGTATCGTTTAAAAATGTTAAAGAAATGAATTATAATTATAAATGATGTAATTAAAAATGTTATAACTATACATTTGTTTTGATTTCGGGCTATGTTTATAAAAAAGTCGTATTCGTTTTGTTATTCGCAACCATCTTTAAACTTCGCAGTCATATATTTTGCTTTATAATGCTGATCAAGCTTATAATTATTACTAGCGGTCCGCCCCGGCTTCGCCCGTACATATTTCGCAATAAAAGGTAGCCTATGTTCTTTCTCAGGGTCTAAAGATTATCTGTGCCAAATTTCATCAAAATCGGTCCAGTAGTTTATGCGTGAAAACCAGGTATGGTTTTCACGCATAAACTACATACATACAAACCTTTCCTCTTTATAATATTAGTATAGATTATTGTTCTAAACTCTAAGCATTATGTAACTCATTCTATCAATGAGACTTGAAATTAATTAATTTCATAGGTATCATCCAAGTTAATTATCCTATCGTAGACTTTGGCTAATAGCACTACTCGATAGTGTAATAGTATAATATTATACAGCCAATAATACAATACTAGCACGGTAATAATGCGTACTAGAGTAGAAAAAAAATGAAAACAATAAATCAAAATCACAAATCTTTATATTATAATCATACATACATAATTTATAAAACAACGTCATTCGTAATTGGATCAATACACTTATTTATGTAAATAAAATACTCCATTATCACATAGATTAGTTCAGTTAAAAAATTAAAAACATTTAAATTGTAGGAGTATAATATTATGGCAGCTTTGTTTGTGGTTGTCTTCGTCTTAACTTCATTAATGCTTCTTGTCGTTTCTTTTCTATCAATAGTTTAACATTAGATGAATCAATTTTATTTTGTTCTGCGTTATTATTAGTATTAATAGGTTTTGCTACACTATTATTATTTTTAACATCTGATAATCCTTTTGTTATGCTAGGAACTTTAGGTTGAAAAACAGTCTTTTTCTGAATTGGTTGATTTTGTGATGACCCTTGTGTTGGATGTTGTGATGTAGTAAATGGAAGAAGCCTTTTAGCCATTAGTCTTTCTCGGGCTTGCTGATGTTTCTTTTTAATTTCGTCTTGGGTACATCTAATTGGGGAATCGCCTGGAACTTTCAATATTAAATTAATAACTACAACTACAAATTTATACTTAAAAAAAACAAAGCTATTTTATAAAAGAAAGTTCATGACAGTGAATATAATTGAGTAGGTACATATTTGTAAAAAAAAAATTAAATACAAGCAAGTAGGAAGATTGTAAACGGTTATGTATTCCACATTGAAGTGGTTCTATAAAAGCAATAAACAAGTACCTATCTTCTTGTCACTTTTATTAAACGGCATTGAGTTGTATCTTCCAAATGCCATTCCACTAGTAGAGGGTTTATTCAATTCTATCATTGATGGAGACTCCGGCATGGAGTTATGCCTGCCAAACAATGATCGTGATGTTGGACTCTCTCCGTGTATAGTTAAATCTTCTAGTACCCAACTTGAATCTTTTGTACTTGTTACATTTTTATTTGTTTCTTTAACAGGCATTTGAGAAAGCCTCTCCAATGCACTATCATTTAAATTGCCCAGCAAGTTATCAAATGAGTCATTATTTAACCGTGGCGAGTCATATTTTTTAGTTTTGTTGTTAATAACTGGAGATTCCAATTTAATATTACTAAGTATTGTGTCCATAGAATCTTGATCCATGTTAATTTTTGCACTGGGTTTAAAGTTACTTCTATTTTTTGTAGTAAGAGCTTCAAGGCATGGCCTTTTTGGTGCTGAATGATCATAGTTTATTATATTTTCCTCAACAATTTGACTTGCTCTCAAAAGACATTCATTCATGGAGTCATCAGAGTCTAAACCAGGTTCCGGTTCTTGCTTTTTAAATTTTGAACTCAACACATTCTTTCTAAGGCAACGACTACTTGTACGCAATACACTTTTTGGTGAGCTTTCACTGTTATCACTAAATATGTCATCTTCACTACCTGATTGTGGCTTATTTACATTATTATTTGACTTTGCTTTTTGCTTGATTAACTCATGCAAGTTTTGATTCAATTCTATCAAATCTTGAAATAGTTCAGTTCTTTTTTGTGTTGGTCTCACAGGTTTTCTTTTAGGTAATGGTTTTTCAATTAGTTTAGGCCTTAAAGCTTTTCTACTTTTACGACTCACAGGTGTTGTGTTTTTAGATCTATGTGTAGCATGTTCAGCTTTAGGTGTGTAAAAATTCCATACAACATCAGTTTCTCCCTCTGCTCCATCTTGAGTGCATAAAAATGGCACAGGACTTCCAGCATCTGAATCACATATTGAATCACTGTCCCTCGACGGTGATTCCAATCGATGTTCGGGAGTAGAACATGCTAATACTGAAAGAAAGATAAATTCTTAACAAAATATTGCACCGAAAACCAATTAATTTATACTTACATTAGACAGTGATATTTTGTTACCTTTATTTTTATTTTTAGCAACCATTTCCTGCGATAATCTTCTTTTACTCATAGAACATGTATTTTATGCCCGAATAGAAGTAAATGATTACTTTTAATAACACTTAACTACATAACAAACTGTTGTAACAAAAACAAGGGATAACGTGTTAAAAATGGTTACTTTCAATATAGTAATATACTAATAGCGTGTAATTTATAGAAGCAGTCTTTTGTTGAAAGATGTTCAGCAAGATTTTGGTCCTAAATAACTGTGATAAATAATTATTTACGTTTACGAATTACGATTGCCGAGTGCCGTCGCCGACGTCTATTTTCAGATGTCAAATGTCAATGTCATCACTGATCACTCTTCTTTGTTTATGGTCCCACATGTCATCACTCGTCGTCATTACTTGATTGCTTAGGGCTACCATACACGGGCCACCGGCATATTTCCTGCACTTTTCATACATTTTATATGGACTCGCCGCACACGGTTGACGCCTGTGGCGGCCACACGCTACACGCTTCTAGCTTCTCGTGGCGGCGTTTGTGGCTGTCGCCTGTGGCCCATGGCTCGTGTGCGGCGACGGTTACACACGAAAGAAATATAATTAATATCATAAAGGAGTTATAAAATATACTGTAAGAGGGTTTTATTTATTTACGAGCGGGATCTTTAAATATTATACAAAGTATACACTTATGTAAAAATACTATTTAAATTTTTTATCACTCTTCTATTAGACTTCAAAGTTTTTGGAATTAGAAAGATTATTAGTTTAAAATATTATTTTTGAAGTCCTTATTAATTTACAATGAATCTATTATTTAATCAATGAAAAAATTTTCTACGATATCGATGTGATATCGATGTTACATGTCAACAAAATTATCAGCTGTCGAGAGATGTCTTTTATGACATGCTTGTCTATTGTCTATGTACGCTATTCTCCGCAGTTTCCGTCAAATCGTCAGTCAAACGTCAACAATAGACGTTGGTGGAAGTGTTTTATAATTATTGTCAAGTTATTCGCGATGTGCCACAGGAAGTGACACTTTTATTTTATGTTTGAGTGATCAAAACCTGGTGCAAAATGCTAGCGGACGGAGAAATTGTTGGTGATGGGTCATGGAACCTCACGATCTACGTGACGGATATGAACGAGAAGCGTACAATGGTTGTAAAGGGCGACATGCATATCGGCGGGGTTATGCTAAAATTAACAGAGAGTTTTGGTAAGTAATGCATTACTCATCAACTTTCTTGATTATTGGGGCAGAATTCAAACCATTATATAGTTATAAAGTATGTTCGATATTTATTTACAGCGACACTTGTTTACCGCATCTGTTTAGATGAATCATTACGGTAGCTACAAGCGATAAAAAAGTTTACCCTTTTATCTCCTGTCGGGGCAAAGGTCTCGAATTTTTTTATCTGTTCTTTCATCTAATATATTTACTATAGACAGAAAAGAAAAACGCTTGTGTTAGGTATTTAGAAATTTTCAGTTTGTACTAATACAAAATAATATTCTTTGATTGTTTATGTTTATCAAAATAATATTTTTATCAGCTTACCTCACTTTTAAGACGAACATTTTAATCAATTAAATGAGAAAAATATGCAATTAACTGCATTTAATGATGTCAGGTATTATCAGTTGTTATTAACCCATTGAGCCCCGAATGGCCAGATCCGACCGCGACACAATAGATTTTCTATTGTGTCTGTGATTCCGGGGCCTGATGGATTAATAGCTGCCCTAAGCAATGAAGATAAAATAGTTCTCTGGAGGTTGAAAGACTGAGATTGTTTGAAATACAGTGAACTCACATTTTTGTTAAATTAAAGGATTCAGGATAGGTAGTCGATGTGGTGTATAATGAAAATGTAAGATAAACGGAAGTCTTTTATTTTTCACACTATAAAATTGGATGCAAAAGTTGAAATATGTTGAAATGTTAGAATTACGATAGAATAATGAAAACTCTATGCACTAGCTGTGCTCCGCCGTTTTGCCTGCAGCACTCTGCTTCTGTTGGTCTTAGCGAGATGATATATAGCCTATAGCCTTCCTCAATAAATGGGCTATCTAACACCGATAGAATTTTTCAAATCGGACCAGTAGATAGCGCATAGATTAGCATGTTCAAACAAACAAACTCTTCAGCTTTATAATAATAGTCTAGATTCATTCATAAACTTCTTGAAATTATAATCTTTTGCACATGCAGATTATAATTTAGTTCTATAGCATTCAAATTCATTATTACATTTTAAGAATAAGAAAAGGAAAACCAAAACAGTAGACAAAGTTCTATGGCTGAAATGAGATCACGGGTGGCCAAGAGTTCAGGTGTTACCACCACGGTACGGTTAAAAACGCGGGTATGAATCCCTCGTAATTGAAGTTTTCTGGGGCTTTAAAATTTAAAATTATGTTGTTTCCACGATAAAATACACTTCGATAACACTCAAGTGTTGAATTCAAATAATCTTTTATACATTGCCTCTTTTTCGGCCTAAGTAATAATTTGCAAATCACATATTTTGTCAATATTCATTAGCCGCTGATGGGAAAAGACCTAACAGGTTTCCATAGTAATAAAAGTAGTACCAGATTCGCAGGGGCTACTGAGAAAGGGAGATGGGTGATGTGCGAGCGAGACGCATGATGCGTGTACGCAGGCATGCGTCCTTCGCGGACGGTATGTTTTACTGAGCAAGTTTTTTGACCAATACAGGTGAACTACCGACTGTGACATGGAAATTACATCAAGATAGCATAGCACAAGCAGTAGCTAGTAGCATATCATGTTGTTTAATCGATTTCGTAAATGTATTCGTTACATATTTGTTTTAAGATAAGTAAAAGCAATCGATAAATTCAATTGCATCATCTCTTGCACTAAGATGTTATTACAGTACAGAAATTATTTATGTTAACTATTTCCATCTTTATATTCATAAGAAATGAGTTAAGGCGCCTACGCCAATCTAAAAGATAACTTTCAAAATGGCGCTTGATATTCACCCACCATAATAATTTAATGTGTATGAATTATTCAACGTTTACGGGAACTTAAATATCTTGAATATTTTAAAACGAGATAGTAAATTGTTAAGCACGATCGCGAAAATGGCTTTACCTTAAATGGCAATACTTAGAGAGAGAAAAAACTAGACATTGAAGTAAATCTGAGCCGAGAAAAGTTGGTGTCCTTATTGGGCCGAATTAGTTCTAGACGAATGGAAATAAGATATAAATCGTATTACCTAATTTAAACGTCTTATTTTCCATGGGTTATTGCTATTCGTATATTATACAGTACCTATAGTAGAACGTACGGTAGGTATTATGCTCAGCTATAATTTTCATCAATAGTTAAACTTTCATAATATTTAAAATGTAATAAAAGCAAAACCATTTTATCGGGTAACAACTCAAAATATGTATTTGATTAAGTGTTAAATTTGCAATACAAAATCTGTACATATGGCATACATTTCCTTTTAAAGAAACTCATTTTCATGGCCATCTCTCGTATGGGCATAACCAGAGTTTTGACGATAAGTAATTGGTTATTTACCTCGAAGTTTGCTCGTAATATATTCTTACATGAATATATTTCGAAATTAACAGAACAAGATCATATTCAAGTTTTTTTTTAAGCTCTCGATTTTACGAAAAACTTGACATGGTCCGGGAGCCAGCAGCAGATTTTATGACCAAGTTCCTCTCAAGCGGTAATTAGTAAAATGCATCAAAGTATAGTATTATGAAGCCTCGTGAACGTCAGCTGGAGCTCGGTTGGGGGGAAGAGCGGTTGTAGCCTCCCGTATCAGCTGACGGTTTTTCCACCAAGATACAGCCAGCTGACATATATATTTATCCACAGTTACATATAGGCTATCATCAGGTAAATTTTTGTTTGAGAGGAAATAACGGAAAATAAATTTTTCTTTAAATTTAACTTTCATGTTCGAGACACCAGCTGACGTATAATACACCATGTTGTAACCAGCTGACTTTTTTTTTTCGTTGAGATATTGGGTTAGCTACAATTTGACAAATTTTTAGCTGAGAGGAAATGAATGAATGAATGTATTTTTTTTCCTATGTGCTTGGGAGGCTACAACCGCTCACCCCCCCAACCGAGCGCCAGCTGACGTTCACGAGGCTTTATAATACTATACTCTCATGCGTCTGACGAATTATCTCTTGAGAGGAAATAGTTAACCAAATTTGCACCTGGCTCCCTAACCAACATGATGAACGGGACACAACACGATGGTGTATGCTGCTATAAAGTAGATGCCATTCTTAAAATGAAAATCGTCTTACCCTATCTACCTTGCTAAATACAATATGTACATGAATACGTCTAGTTTTAGCAAATAATATAAGCATTGCTTAAGATAAGATATGAACGTTTGCATAACATCTACTTTAGTCTCAAGAGTGAGTTATCTTTATATTACAATCGTTATATCTGTTACTTACTAATTTAGATTATTTTGTGTCTACTGTTAAAACACTTCAATGATAATGATATGCTTCATTTGGATATTTTTACACCTTAAAGTTCGTTGGAATTATTGGTCTTTCCTTGTGAACTGCTATTATACTTAAAATTAATTTCATTCTCTTTGTTGCCTGTTTTATTAGCTTTCCGCCCGCGGCTACGCCCGCGTAATCACAGTAAATTCCCATGGGAATGAGATGTTTCACTGCGGTAAAAAATAGCCTATAATATCACACAAAAATCATATCGTAACATGGCTCCTTTGCTACATGAAAGAAAGGCAAACAAACACACTTTAGAATTTATAATATTAGCTGAGAATAGTAAGGACCTACTTCTTATAAAATACAATATGTATATTCATAGGATATGAAGACCTAACTTAACCAACTATAGACTCGAGTTAAAATTGAATGCACATAAGTCCGTAGTAGTTTTCTTCAAGTATCCTATAGGCTGCGAGATAACTATGTAGAGTGTATATCCGGCGTCTCCATCCCGCTACTAGATAACGTTATCATCCGCTCATTGTCACCCTATGCAGATGAGGTGCATGACCAACGTGCTGTAGGTTGTTGACTTGGCTAAATTTAGCGGACACTTGCAGTAAATATCTTACTGAGCGATTTTATGACAACTCACAACTTGATTGATAACTGTGAACGCACAATGGAATGTTAGATAAGGGGTTCAAAGTATCGATACGAGTCAATATTTTGTTGGTGAGTTAGACAAATGAGCGTTGTTTTGACTGGAATTTCTGTTGGAAAAATAAGGATTAAAGGAATTATTTAGAACTAGCGACCCGCCCCGGCTTCGCACGGGTGCAATGCTGATACTAAATACACTACAGAAAAATTGTGAACGTTGTATAGGTATAAAAATATAGCGGCCCGCTCCGGCATCGCACGGGTATAAAATACATAGCCGGGCGGCCGCAAACGCTACGTCCCGCAATTTTTAAATCTGTAATATCTTCGAAAATATTCACTTAAATCATACGGTGTAAAGGGCAATATAGATCTATACTAAATGAACAATGTATCCATGGTATTTAATTGGTTAAGGATTAATGCTGTATTGGTTAAAATCGCTTCGAAAATTAGCCATTATTTGTCGTAAAAAGTAAATGACAAAAAAAAGTTATTGTGGGTTATCCATAAGAGATAGACATATACCATCGCGGACTTTCCTGTAGACCTTTTCAATGTGTATAATACTTAGTACATTATTTTGATAAAACTCGTAGGGTTCAGCCTGCGTTTGCAATGTAAGCGGAATAAATGTAATTTTTTACGACATCACATTAGAAACCTGAAAAATAACAGTACTTCTCCACTACTTAATGGATGTTATTATACATATAAACCTTCCTCTTGAATCACTCTATCTATTAAAAAAAACCGCATCAAAATCCGTTGCGTAGTTTCAAAGATTTAAGCGTACAAAGGGACATAGGGACATAGGGACATAGGGACAGGGAAAGCGACTTTGTTTTATACTATGTAGTGATGTTTTTCTTACCGTTTCGTGACTGACATTTACTATGATGTCAATAGATGTTTGCTTTCTTTTACTTCCATATCAAATAAAGAGAGGTTAACAGTTTCGTTAATTTTAAAAGGAGCGTATTAAATGATTTCATAGTCAATATTTTATGGAAATAATGTGTATAGTTGTCGCCAATGATTGTAATCATATACATAGGTTTTATACATTGGTTGTTGCTTACATAATACACATTCATCTAAATTAAGAATCGATTTTATTAGCTGATGTATCATGTAGGTAAAGCAGAAAGGGTGATATGTGCCTTATCTAAAAACGTTTACGATAATATTCATCGCCCCATGAGCCCACGTACACAGCCTGTCATGGTTAAATGTTATAAAGAGCCCGCATTATCGGGTGTTGGATAAATTCGATCATTGTTATGGATTTAATCCATACACTATACATGTAGTGTTTCACATGCAATCAGAGGTCCCACACTGCTTCGTAACCTTAATAAGTACATAGTTATAATGATAATGTAATTGGTATAACAGCAGTCTCTTGCGCAAGTTTAAAGACTAAATTGACCATAATTATGTGAGTTGTTTTAAAATATATCCGGTAAGTAAATAGTAGAACAATTGTACAAGATCGAGATGCAGCGTGGAAGGAGTGTCACCAACTAGGGCTGGCTGCCGGACGCTAACGGTCGCGCGCATTCCGCCCCCTTTCCCTCCACCCGACCAACTAATTGCTTCTTATGCGCGAATGTCTGACCATTTTAAGTCTTTTGTGCGGCAAGAACTCCCAGCACTATTCCCAGATTTGTCTCTGGTTCAGTTAAATACATATTCGTTTGTGGAATTCGCTAATTGCTTCCTGTGTTTTTAGTGTGTGGCTTTGAATTTAGGAAGTGTCTAAACTTTCTTACATTTATATATTAACGTTGATTCTGAGAAATTACGATGTGGTCTTCAGATTTTCTTTATTTACCGTTCCCGGGATTCCCATTTCCTGCCTTGTACCTACCCTTTTTGTGAAAGTTTTATAGCCATGATAAATATGAGTATGAAGAGTGAAACCAGATTATTTATGGATGAAGTAAATATTATCTTCTGCATCAACTGCAATTACATGCAATTATTCAAGATGATAATTGTCACTTACTATTTCCTGCGTTACCTTATTGGTTATTTATAATTTCAAACGGCCTGTTATTTAGCACACTTGCTCCATGTTTCCTAACACATAACAAATTATGTTTATGTACTTGATTATAACAGCAGCGTCTGGTATTAAATTAATGTTGCATTCCGCACTTGATTTATGATATCATCTTAATAAGGTTCATCAATATCACGTCACCTCTTGTATATTACGATGTTGCTGATGTATTTGATTATCCTTGATGAACTTCCTAAAATCAGGTTTTATCATCGTATGTATTATAATGAGGTAACTGTTCTTGAGTTTTAAGTCGTGCACTAATGAAATAGTATGATATGTTTCTTTCAATAGATGTTGTATACGTCGAATACTACATGAGTCGTTAACCACAATACACATGGATGATTCAGGATCGCGGATGACTACAGCGGTCACGCATGATACGGACCGGTTTTTCTGCTCTACCATCAATGACGTCACTTTGCGGATTGGAAAACGTATTCAGAAGAAGGTGATCGGGTTGGGCACCTTCGAACGAATATGTTCAATGTAATATTGACATCTGATTTGGAACTAATGAAATAAAAGCTGTATTTATTTTTAATTCGTGATTCATAGAGGTTGGCTCAGTTGATAATACATTATTTATTAGATAAGAAAATATGTACGTGCCTATAGGAAAAACTAATCACTGTTTTAATGGTCTTAAAGTTGCTTTGTACTGGTTTTACGGTAGGCTTACGGCTCGTAATATTTATTTTGGTGTTACAGTCATAAATCGCGGCGTGAAAATTCAAACTCGTCTCGTTCCAATTCAAAATTCTATTTATATTCTCCTGACTTCACCCGAGCGGGTTACGTAGAATTTCTGTTAGAAACAATACGGTGTTTGTGGCTTGACCACGTACCAGTTAATACTGATGTAATACCAATTAAACTTAGCTATTTGAACATTGCATTCATTGAGCGCAATATATTCTACATTGTCTCAATCTTACTGTATTTTGATAAATTAATCAAGCTACGTGTATTGATTTTATTTAACACGTATCACATTACTTGAAAACCACAACATATTTTTAGCCACCAGATATTGTCGTATCGTTAAGACGATACACAAAAAAAAATCCACTGCTTGGCGGGCGGAGTCTAATAGCTCGCTATCGCGAACGCGGGTGTGCGCGAAGTCATTCTTGCATACTCGCCGCGCTGCCGCTGGCCGACTCGGGACAAACATGTATGGAGTCGTCATACAGTTATAATATTGTTATACATATATTTAATTGTTGATTTATTGGTTTTATTTTCTTGCTTATAAACACAAAATTATCTTCTTTTTAACAACTACTTAGACATTATTAATAATTATTAATTATTATTATTTCGTAATGTTTACTTTATTACAAAATAATACAGGTTATAAATAATCTTTAAAATAACAAAAAATATTGTTACTCTGAAAAGATGAAATGGTACCTAATTACGCGGACTACTGAATTGATTTAGATAGAATTTGATGCTGACGTAGATATTACATCATGCCCAGAAATGAAAGGTACTATTTCTGAAAGAAGTTATAAACCCTAATTCTTCTCAGTCAAAGTCAAGAGTGGAAGATATCGCTAATACAGTAAAACTGATGCGAAACTTTGGATGTTAATTTGTATATTTTTTTGTTAGTTGTTACTTAATCACGTCAAGACTACATTACCAATTTTGATAAAATATAGCTTATTGCCTGGATTTACACATAGGATACTTTTTATCCGAACTGAACACTTCTGTGGGATAAAACAGGATTCACGATATAACCTAATTCCACGCGGGCAAAGCCGCGTTTGGAATGATATTTTTTTAAATAAAAAAATTGTTTAAAAAAAACACAAAATATATTGACGCATGTATTTATTTTTTGCACTCTATTATAATTGTAATTATCATTACAAATAATCAAAATAAAATAGCCAGAACAAAGTTAGGCCCTGGTAGGATAGGTAGGCAGGTACAGCAATGTGAGACGAACACTGGCTTATTTATACCAATAATAATGTATTATAAACATTAAATTAAGTTTACTTTCTAACAACAAAAATACATAATATTAGCTAATGTGAAAACGAATCAACCAATCATCCCACAACAATGAAATGTGCACACAAATATTCATCCAAATCGGTTCATGTGATTAGGAGGAGTGACTGCAGCGCCATCCTCCGGGCCCAATTGTGTTTCCAGATCACCCAGGAACTCAATTTAATATACTTACACAAAATTTTTCGAAATGAAAACTCACATTACTATGTAAATATGAATATAAACCGGTTTTAGTACTAAGCAATTTCCCGCACAGGTGTAGTAAGTATAAATGAAATAAATATCAACATCAAATTCTTTATACAACATACTTATCTACCACCTACTAAGAAATTCTTGAAATTTTTTCGTATTTTTTTAAAATATAATACTACTCCAACGAGCTCCTGTTCCATAATTCCATATTACGTCCACCATACTTCCACTAAGTTCACCATGATTTTTTATTTCTTTGCACTTTGTTGCTTTTTGCTAAAAATGGAATCATGCGATAAAACCAGTAGAGCGTTGATAACATACATTTTTGACTGAATAAAGGTACTTACGAAGGAGTGGGTTCACATTGTGAACAATCAGTGGGTTTATTTTCCTTCTGGATTCCGGATTTCTGAAAAGATTATTTATGCTATAAATGAAAAAATCTTACACATTCGTTATGTACTTAAAACAGGGGTACATATCAAACATCGTCTATAATACAATTATCATCAAATTTAAAATAAAACCAACTTACTTCATTAATTTGTTCCAATTGTAAGCATTCTTTTTCCTTCAACCTTTTTAGGGTTCCGTAGCCAAAATGGCAAAAACGGAACCCTTATAGTTTCGTCATGTCCGTCTGTCCGTCTGTCCGTCTGTCCGTCTGTCACAGCCGATTTACTCGGAAACTATAAGTACTACAGTGATGAAATTTGATGGGAATATGTGTTGTATGAACCGCTACAAAAATATGACACTAAATAGTAAAAAAAAGAATTGGGGGTGGGGCCCCCCATACATGTAACTGAGGGATGAAATTTTTTTTTTCGATGTACATACCCGTGTGGGGTATCAATGGAAAGGTCTTTTAAAATGATATAAAGTTTTCTAAAAAACATTTTTCTTAAAGTGAACGGTTTTTGAGATATCAGCTCTCAAAGTCGTAAAAAGTATGTCCCCCCCCCTCTATTTTTATAACTACGGGGTATAAAATTCTAAAAAAAATAGAGGTGATGCATGCTAATTAACTCTTTCAACGATTTTTGGTTTGATCAAAGTATCTCTTATAGTTTTTGAGATAGGTTGATTTAACTGTAATTTATTGTTTCTTCTTCTTATTTTCTTTATTGTCCCCATTTGTCTCATTTTGTCTTATCGTGTTGTCACCCTTTTTTACGATTGCGCAAGCGACACAAGTTCCCCGTGTGACGGCCGTAGCGGGAATGACTATGGAATGACTCGTGCAGATCGGGGTAGGAAGGTACAGGGCGGCTCTCGCTATATTGGCTGGTCAGGCGCTAATTTCAAGTATTTCTTGTTTATTTCAAAACCATCGCATATTTCAAAATTCTAACACGGTAGACGTATAGGTTGTATATTTTATAGTTAATATCCAAAAAGTCGTAACTTTACGTTTGTTATTTTGAAGATGCCAGAGATTAAAAAAAAATAACAATGAGAACTTTGTATTTTTTTTCTATCGAGAAAATATCATGGAATCATGTTTCTAAAACGGTAGACGTATTGTGTTACTATTGAACTTTCTTGTCAAGAATTTTCATCACGACAACTTTAATAATATAAAAATTACGAAGGTTTAAAAAGGGCCGTAAATGTTAGAAAAATTAATTCATCACCTTAAAGTTAATGAAACTATCAAATGTACATATCAGTGGCTTTTAATAAATTATAGTTTGTTTGAAGCATAAGTTCTCAATTTCTCAATAGATCGAGGACACTAATGCTATAAGCATTTAGCTGTTTATTCGTTTGCAACATTAGTTATAGCAATTTGTTTATAATATACCTAGTTATTGAAACATGAAGCGCATTTTAAACACATTTTAAAGGTTGCGTTGTTTTCACTGTGCACCCATAACTTGACACTACGTTATTTACTTTATCAGGTCAAGGTCTTCCATAACATCACAGCCACTCCTTTTATTTACCGATCCATTAAACGCAATTGTTCTCTGCAGCAGTTCTTTGTTCGTAGTTCTGCCTTTAATGTTTTCTTGTTGAATACATCCTTTTTATACCCTTCATTCATTATCTTGACCATTATGTTATCAAGAATTGAATTACGCTTGTCTACTGTTTCGGTTGTCGTTTTAGTTCCAATGTCATTGTTGTGAATAGATTAAGCTAATTGCATTTATCATTATTGTGCTTTATTGCGTCAATGTATGATTCTGCCTTCTGGGATACATCATACAGTAACTCTTTACGAGTAATTTAAACTTGTACAAGGAAAACATGTTTCACGCCGTATGAGGTAAACTATATTAATAGGTATTTTAATTCAAGCTATTAAAGCATATTTGTCATAATGTAGACAAATAACCTTGGCATCTGAACAAATTTCGGTGTAATATTGTTCGTTATAATCCTTAAAAATTTATAACTTATTCGATTTTACATGATCCTGTAAACTTCATAAACTTCAACTTTCTCCTTCTTAAATCTACTACTGGTTATTTCACAGTCACAGTCAATATAGCGTCTAAGTTTAATTCCGTATTACTTTTTTCATCATAATCTGATAAAGGTTTTACTTCATGTACAAGATGCATGTTTACTCGCATAAATCTTGCACATTTCGACTCAATTAAGCTTGTATAATGTAAGATGAATTTCCAGCCTATACGCCCCTACTTCAGCTGTGAATCATTCATTAATATATTCGTGAATAGAAAATTGATGGGCTTACACGGTACCTTAATTACAACCAGCGCCAGGTTACATGCATCATTAAAAATTTCAACCTGAAACATCCTGGTTATTACTAGCTGGTTATTACTTGCTTTTCTCACCAGATGTCGATGCTCCAGTTTTACGTGTACGTACGCCAACACATTTACGATGCGGTGCCTGTCGTATTTCGTAACTTGGATTACGACAACAAATAACCGTTTCTATTCTTATAGTATTTATCGTAGGAGCAAGATTGTAAAGCTCTAGGCATTAATTACTGGGAACACATTTTCTGTGCTCAGTTTGATTTATTGGTACGTCTTATTAGTTTTATGGTGTAGACGTATGGGATAATTGAAAACGATTATTGGCTTATGTGGTCTGATGGATAAAGTAGAAGTGTTAGATGACTGAAGATAATGTGCTTTATGTTAATCCTAAGTGGGAAAGGAGCTCAGTATGAAGATTGTTTCATAGTGATATAATTCCTGGAATTATGAGATGGGATAGACAATAGTGGAAATGTCAAAAAGGGCACGCAGAAGGTGCCCGTTCTGACCCCTTTACTATGTAAAGAAAGGCGTTTTATATACATTTTGAACCGTAGAATAAATTTGTTTTTCATACTTGCGTAATGAAGTTAAGTCACGTACGTATGTAAAAAATTCAACATCTTTTACTCGTTTTTGTATTTACAGTTATTTCGTTCATTGATATTTGTTTTATCTTTTTAAACTGGTAAAGTATGTGCTACAATTTATTTATATGTACATATTACATTATTAGTAGCAATTTAATAGAAATTAATAATTTAATTTCATTCACAATAAATTTTTCATTTCTTTACTTTGTATGCCTGTATAATTGCCCCAAATGTATAAATAGTCTTAAAATCCGGTCCTCTTGTAATCTGCAAAGCCCTGCTTGAGACAGAGGGGTCGATGTGAAGAGGTCATTGATCTGAGAGATTTAAATACCCTCAATGTTCGTATGACATATGTTTCGTGTGATTCAACTTATTTAAAGTATTTGTGGTATGGCCTTATTCTTGGAACCTTTCTAGTCTTTTTTATTAAAAAATAATTGTGAAATACGCGAGTGTGTCTAATCTTGACAAGTTACACTCGACTGCACTTACCAAAGTGCCATTATGATCAGAAGAGCAAGTCATTCTTGTAATAAGCTTGGGCTTTACATTTTAAATTAAAACGAGCACAATCCTGTTAGATAGGTACCTACGTGACCACCCGCATACGCGATGTTTATTATCCTTAAGGGTGCTATAACAGTTTTTTAACAAAAACCGCTATTTTACGGTACAATTTTAACTCAAAGCACTTACACGTGAGAACAAAGTAATATCTTAATTTAAAGATAATATATTCAGTTCTACGATGATCTTATAAAAATTGTACGACGTCATACAAAATTGTCACTGAAATACGATTTTCCCAGCACAATGATCGCATAAAATGCAAAAAAATGGGGTCTAAACCGGTACACTTTTAAGAAAATTAAAAGCCTAATCTATCTTCTTACCTATAAATTATTGAGGGATATATAGTCCTTTATAGATTGTGATAATTTTTTTGTATCTAAATCAAAATTTTATTTCAATTATAAGCTAAATTAAAAATACTTGTCGATTTCTTCATACATTTTGCTCTCGCGGGTCGTCAGACCGCGCTCAGAAGCGCTCTTGGAAGGACGGGTGTATCGCTCCTCGTCCCAAAAATAAAAACGAATTAGAAAAAGATTATTGTGCGTATACTGTCGTTTTCGTGATTTGAAATATTTGATACTTTATAAGAGTAAACTGTATAAGTTTCATATTCCAGTTATTTGTAATTTAAAATTATGTTTTAAAAATTATGTTGACTGAGATCCTCTTTTTTTATGGGTTGTTGAACGGATTGGTGGGGTAAAGCAATTTGACAAAACTTAAATCCAAAATGGCGCCGACAAAAATTTGCCATCTTTTCGTCATGGGTGTCATTTTCATGGTTTTTGGGGTAGCTATTAACCAATATGAGGTCAAAAATAAAATCCAAGATGGCGCCGACGAAAATTTTACATCTTTTCATCATGGGTGTCATTTTCATGGTTTTTGGGGTAGCTATTAACTAATATGAGGTCAAAACTAAAATCCAAGATGGCGCCGACGAAAATTTTACATCTTTTCGTCATGGGTGTCATTTTCCTGGTTTTTGGGGTAGCTATTAACCAATATGAGGTCAAAAATAAAATCCAAGATGGCGCCGACGAAAATTTTACATCTTTCCGTGATGGGTGTCATTTTCATGGTTTTTGGGGTGGATATTACGCAATATGAGGTCAGAACTAAAATCCAAGATGGCGCCGGTGAAAATTTGACATCTTTTCGTCATGGGTGTCATTTTCATGGTTTTTGGGGTAGCTATTAACTAATATGAGGTCAAAACTAAAATCCAAGATGGCGCCGACGAAAATTTTACATCTTTTCGTCATGGGTGTCATTTTCATGGTTTTCGGGGTAGCTATTAATCAATATGAGGTCAAAAATAAAATCCAAGATGGCGCCGACGAAAATTTTACATCTTTCCGTGATGGGTGTCATTTTCATGATTTTTGGGGTGGATATTACGCAATATGAGGTCAGAACTAAAATCCAAGATGGCGCCGGTGAAAATTTGACATCTTTTCGTCATGGGTGTCATTTTCATGGTTTTTGGGGTAGCTATTAACCAATATGAGGTCAAAAATAAAATCCAAGATGGCGTCGACGAAAATTTTACATCTTTTCGTCATGGGTGTCATTTTCATGGTTTTTGGGGTAGCTATTAACCAATATGAGGTCAAAAATAAAATCCAAGATGGCGTCGACGAAAATTTTACATCTTTTCGTCATGGGTGTCATTTTCATGGTTTTTGGGGTAGCTATTAACCAATATGAGGTCAAAAATAAAATCCAAGATGGCGCCGACGAAAATCTGTTATTTTATTTTAGTTTACTTCTTTATTATTAAGAAAATTACACCTATGACGAAAAGATGTCAAATTTTCGTCGGCGCCATCTTGGATTTTGGTTTTAACCTCATATTCGTTAATAGCTACCCCAAAAACCATGAAAATGACACCCATCACGAAAAAAGTCAAATTTTCGTCGGCGCCATCTTGGATTTTGGTTTTAACCTCATATTCGTTAATAGCTACCCCAAAAACCATGAAAATGACACCCATCACGAAAAAAGTCAAATTTTCGTCGGCGCCATCTTGGATTTTAGTTTTGACCTCATATTTGTTAAGAGCTACTCCAAAACCTTGAAAATGACACCCATGACGAAAAGATGTAAAATTTTCGTCGGCGCCATCTGGGATTTTAGTTTTGACCTCATATTGGTTAATAGCTACCCCAAAAACTACCCACACTTGCAAATGTGTTTGCTACGTAGGAAAAGTTCAGATTTAAGAGTATCCTAGGTAATGTGTTATGTGACGAATACCTATAATTTATTTCATTCCGACTATTTTTCGGAATAACATACATTTACTAAGAATTGTATACAATGCCGGATTTAATACAGTGCCGGTAACATCATATGTATGATAATAATTCTACATTTCTTAAAAAGCTTTGATATTGTATACAATTCATAGATTGTTATTCAATGAAATAATGATGTAAAATAGTCACACTTTTTTAAGTTGTTTGAATATACTAACATACTTATTAGGATCGTACCTACTAATAAAAGTAACAAAATGAATTATTAAAGTTCCTAGTAATCTTCTGGAATCAATTTCAATAAAAATACATTATATCAAAAATCAAAAATAATATCAAGTATGAAGATGGTCTATAAAATGGAATGCGCTATGTTTACGTGAGCGTGATATTGCCGCGAACAAAGTTACGTCGTTAGATACCTAAATTTGAGTAACGCAGATTTGTGACAGCGTCCTTAAAATAATAATAAGAACAACTAGATTGTCCTTATTGTGGGTTTATTTGAATTTGCCTAAATATTTGACGTGATTGACGCCCGGAAAAATGCTTTGCTCCATTATTGTGTGTTAAAGAAATATCTAAGCAGCTTCATTGTTTAGTATTTATTGTTGGCTTTTTCAGACACGTTAAATGTTTTTCTGGAGAAAATCTATCGTGTCGCTTGCAGTACTAATAGACGGGTTGTAGTGAAGCAATAATGCATTAATTTTCACCTTTACGCCGTGGGAAATAAGGATTTCCATTGAGCGATAAGTACAAGTGTTGGTTCCCACGCGAAATGCGTTTCTGTCTAAGTGGAGAGATAAATATTTGTAAACTAAACAACTGTGAGCCCCTGACCTTGCTTCGGTGTACTGTGACACGGATCATGTTTTGTTTGAAATATTTGTCGGATAAATAGTAAGTAGCGAATTTACTTAACCTCAACTAATTTGAAGGTATAACACGACATGTGTACAAATGTGTTAGCGTGTACGCAGACATGTACATTTTTCTTATTGGATTTCTTCATAAGTATTTACCTATGAGGATAGCCGAGTATATTGTGAAGGTAATCCACCTTTACTATTGATGACCATTTGTTCAAATACACAGTTTTTTGTTCTACAATGTTTGAAATCTACTTTATTTTGGAAATTTTATTTTATTTTGTACTGGAAGTTACTAGTTAACTTATTTTTGAAAGAAGATTTTATTTTGCAATTCAAATATCTATTTTGAATATGAGCCCAGATCAAAGCATGTTCTATTCAATCCTGCAAACCAAACACTGCATTAAGGGCGTATAAACGAGTCATTGCTCTAGAATTTAATCAACCAAATGGGATCCCAGACATCATCTTTAGTGGCACATGGCCGCCCTGTGGCGCTCCGTCCCGACTAAAATAGACAAGCATCTATTTATACGGAGTGTATCCGTTCTGCGCACGCGCCGCTCGCGTAAATATGGCGCCGATTTGTAGTGCCTATTCACTTGGGGGGAATTATAATGGATTTATTGGTCTATGCATATGCAAACGATAACCTATCTGGCTGTTTATGGGTGTGCTCGACTTCCTATAGGATTTCCTTTAGCAAAGCGATACTGATTACATATTGCCTTGGAATTAATGCAAGTTTGTGGTCTAATGATTTTCTCGTTGAACGTTGGTTTTTTTTTCTGGTGTTATTACGTAGAGTCCGATGGAGAAGAAGAACCAATAAAAGGTTCTGATGAGCGATTTAGTCAATTGAAATAATGATGTAAATTCTCCATTATTTTAAGATGTAATGATGAATGTTCAAATTGAAAATATCAAATAATGTTATTCAATCAGTGATTTAAATGTGAGTCGTACCTCTTTGTTATAGTTGAACTTTACGTTAACTGCAAAAAAATGTATTTCAAAGTAAAAAAAACGTATTTTAATTTTTTTTAATCTCTGCACAAAGAGAAAAGTGTCGCGATCTGGGAGAGGCCTACGTCCAGCAGTGGACGGGAATAGGCTGATGTGATGTGGAAATCTCTGTATATATTGTTTTATAGTGATATAAATTAACAGCATTTAATAGCAAGAGGAAGTCACCGTTGAATTGCCCTTTCATTAAATATAATTATTTATCATGATATACTTGTACACACCTTTCTCTCCTTATAAAACAGGATGTGATGAAATTAATAAATTACACACCAAGTTGTTCATTATACTGTTAATCGATCATATTTTATAGCTTATAGTATTAATGCTATATAATGTTTTACGTAAGGTACGCCAATTTAACAAAAAGCTACTAAGAGCGGATGCAAAACATCAATCTTAGTTAATGCAAAATGCGATAGAAACTGATAACCCGGCAGCACTCCCACGCCCTCACATTGTTGGTAATCTTTATATCATCGGTCAATGTGACTAACTTTGAAATAGATTGCATTTTTCTATATAAGTACTTTGGCGATCGCAATAAAAGCAAAGAAGCTCTAAAAACGACTGTGAAAACTCGGATAGTGGACCGTTATGTTCTTAAGCAAAATGTATTGGTTAATATTGCAAAAAATGTGAAAGGTTGCTGTCCGACTTGGGCGTAGCTTATCTCCAGCCAATCTTAAATAGGATAATGGCCATAACGTGTATTGTAATAAAAGACTAACAAGTATCGAAGCCTTAACATTGCCACTTTGGTTTGCGTGTCCATAAATTAATACAGCCATTAAGGCACAGCAAACAAAAAACACGACTCACCCAAGCATAATGATGTAACAGAGGTGACGCTATAACACGCCTATAAATAAAGTCACTTCAAACCTTACACCGTTTCAATTCATTGTGACATTGACCACACCGTCCGTCACGATGTTCCTGCTAGGTTTTAATTTAAAATGTCATTACAGAAACACATTAACAAGATGTTAAAATGCCGTGACACGATGTGCTTATGTGAATTAAATGTTAAACTGGTTGGTCTATTAGTGTACGATGATTGTTTTGAAACTTAAACGAAGAATATTTCTTCTGCCCTTTTTTCAAACATAGAGCTAACTTAGAGCTCCCTTTCAAATGCCAATTTTGGTCATCCTGAAAATGAAATGGTTAATATTTGTTACTTTTTATTCGGTTCAAAAAATTGTCACAATAATACTTATTCCGACATAACTTTTGAACAACATGTAGATGTAGGTTCTCCCAAAAATTTTATCAAACACTATTTATTCCCATGATATCATACTCCAAGAAAAATGTATTTGTCATCCATTTTACAGTTCATTGAATTATTTTTTTCCGCTGTGGTCACAGTCTTGATTCTCCTGCACAAATACGTTATCTGGGTCACGGTCCATCGTGAACCTCGTTTTGGTCCATGTTAACCTCTATAACTACAGAACTGCGTCATGATCGCTTATAGCAGAAACATTGATACGATAATTACAAAAAAAGCAATGACGCATCGATCTTCGACTCGCGCGCTTTCGCAGTTACTATATTTCAATTTTTAATGATTCTTTGAAATGCAATTAGTCCCATCATTACCAAATACCTTGTCTATAGGCATTTTGTAATTATTGTTCTACCTACTTAGCACTTATACTAATAATTTTGTCGCCTTCAAATTGCTCCAAGCCAGTTTAAAACATGTTATCTTTATTCGAAACCAGATCATAAGTCTGTCCTTATTTTCGACATCAGTAATTTATTATGCATTCGTTATGCACTGCATTATTTAATAACTGTTTTTGAGTGTCGTGCCCGGATTCTTAAATTGGTTCACCGACTCTTTCAATTGTAATGATATTTATTTCTCTACATTGTAACACAGATAATATAAAATTAAAATATAGTTCACAGAAAAGGTACTTACATGTATTTTATGGCCATGTCAAGTCTAAGTAGAGGTGGGAAAGGTCTTAACGGCGAGCAAAGTCAATCAATAGGAGAAAACGACACGAATACCTCTTACAGCTTAATTGATACATGTGAAACTATCAAGTACTCAACCTACAACACTCTTAACTCTATATTAGTTTTAAAGCCCGCTCGGGTAGGGCGCAGGTTTGAAAGTTGATTTTTTATCGCAAAAACTCTTGTTTTCCCAACGAGATTCCGACATTTGTTTATGGATGTTGAAGAATATAAAAACGTCTATATGTCCAAGAATGCAGCCTGATTTCTAATTGTAATTTGCGGTGTCCATTCCGCTGCTTAGATTACATACGTTATCAATTTGCGTATGTTCAAAGAATCACAATGGCAGCTGTCGTAACAGCTGGTTACCATATTGAATGTGACGTCAATGTATGGTAAGTTGATTGAGTGCACTTAGATTCACATGCTTTTCATGCGTTGCATTTGATATATTATGGTAATGTGAACGCTAAAGTAATAATTTATGATAAAGTGACACTATAATTAAAATAACGTCTATTATTAAAAACATAATTAATTTACCATTTCACGAATAAACGCACCTTTATTATCTTCAGACCCACCAATTATAAGTGAAAGGTTTTTAATAAAAGGTGAGAGACATAATAAATACTCTTAGAGAAATAAATGTGCTTTTGACGCCTTACTTTCTCTTTTATTGACGGTTTTGAGATGGTTATAAAAAGTTTGTAAGTAGCAAGACATAGGTTAACAATTTGATTGACTGCGACGACGGTTTGCAATGTGCTAAGTGGATGATGACGGACATCACTCCCGCTAGTTTTAAAACGATGTTCCAACCGATCTAAATTACTGACAGACGAGTTGGCTCAGATAGCAATAAATCTGCGAAGTAAATGTTGCAACATTTTATCGTGAGAATACATGAGATAATGTTGTCCAAAAATGCGAGAAATTCGCTGCGCTCCTCTCATCGCCTTATCGGACAAACATTTACTTGGCCGAGATTTCTTTACGCATCCTTTATCAGACTGTTAAGTATCTAATAAACAAAATGTTCCAAATCTGAATTGGTTCAATGACTTCAGTATTTAACTGTTTGTTGCGATATTTCACGTGAAGCATTTTTGGGGCTTCGATGGGGATGATTATTTAGCTTCGCCTCGCTAATAGCAGGCTTCAGAGCATTGCGCCTCAATTGATAATTGCTCTAGAATTGCTAATTGAAGCGGCCGCAGACTATATAATTTGTCTAAACAGATACACGGTCACTGATCTCGAAATGATAAATGGGATTAGAACATTCGTGTTTAATTTAAATCTTCAATGTGTTTAAATTTATAATGTTACAGATGTTTCTAAGGCTTATTAAACTGATGATTTGAGTGACTAGTATTTTATTAACTTGATGAAATGCCGCATTGTAGACTACGATTATTTCTTTCGAAACACACGCGACCTCGTAATTATCTAAATAGCATTACGGGTGCAATAGATACTACTTGGAATACTTAATGATTACTCTGTGTCATACTTTCACTATTCACCCACTGTTGGGAGTGGGCGATGACGGAAAATATGCGTACCTAGTGTTTGAATATTTTATTCATGTATTTATTTTTGTTTCAGGTAAAGGTAAGCTGCACTTCCAGAATTGACATTGGTAACGTAATAGAATAATTCAACAAAAGCGGCAGTGGACATGATATTTTCCTGACCTTATTTCTTTATTTTTGTTTTGTCGCAGTTGTTCAACCCAAAATCTAGAGCGTACACCAGTTTATTATCTAATCTTGGATCTTACTAGCTGTTCTTTACTACGGACAGATGTTTTACTATCAATGGAACCGTTGTTCCTGATGGAATCAGATTTATATCTAAATCTATCTCTTCATTCGTGTGAAGTAATCTTTTAAATATATTGTAATGGTTAGGGAGCCAGGTGCAAATTTGGTTAACTATTTCCTCTCAAGAGATAATTCGTCAGACGCATGAGAGTATAGTATTATAAAGCCTCGTGAACGTCAGCTGGCGCTCGGTTGGGGGGGTGAGCGGTTGTAGCCTCCCACGCACATAGGAAAAAAAATACATTCATTCATTCATTTCCTCTCAGCTAAAAATTTGTCAAATTGTAGCTAACCCAATATCTCAACGAAAAAAAATAGTCAGCTGGTTACAACATGGTGTATTATAACGTCAGCTGGTGTCTCGAACATGAAAGTTAAATTTAAAGAAAAATTTATTTTCCGTTATTTCCTCTCAAACAAAAATTTACCTGATGATAGCTTATATGTAACTGTGGATAAATATATATGTCAGCTGGCTGTATCTTGGTGGAAAAACCGTCAGCTGATACGGGAGGCTACAACCGCTCTTCCCCCCAACCGAGCTCCAGCTGACGTTCACGAGGCTTCATAATACTATACTTTGATGCATTTTACTAATTACCGCTTGAGAGGAACTTGGTCATAAAATCTGCTGCTGGCTCCCGGACCATAATTTTTATTCATATAGATGTTATGTTTTTGTTGAGTTTCCTGTTATTAGATCGATATGGTCATTGGTCATTAGTGACAAATGCGTAAAATAGTTGGTTTTCCGTTTCGATACACGTACGTGGATGTCCGATTGTGCCGTAGAGGCGAATTGCGACATTAAATTACAATATTGTTATTATAAACCTTTTATGGTTTATAAACTGTGCAAAGTGTCGCAAACACTTCGATAAAAGGAATAAGAGCTCATATTTCCCGTATTGTTCGTTTTAAATTTGTATTTCTACTATCTTTTTCTGGTCCCTAAAGAAATAGACTTGAATATGCCATGGTTTAAATTCGTAACATTCTGTATTTCGCTTGGCTGAGTTGTATTTGAATGTAGTAGGCGCAGCAATCATTCGATTTATGCGGTATGCATGGACCCGAAGCATAAAAGGATTGGTCGTGGGCTAAACATAATCACATTTGATGTTAAAATAGAGCTGCGAGTTACAATTCAATGTGGCTTAATGCGTATGATCTCACACTATCCCTTACGGATACATTTATTACGACCTGAAGACCGGCCATGTTGACAGTTTCCTCTAAGATTGCTACAGCCGCATCCAACGTTTTATCTGTAATCGACGTAATAAAATTCCAAATTTATTATCTCTATCTTGGTTAAGTAGTTCGATTATCTCAGACAGTTTTCTTTAATTATACATCTTCTGGCTCTGGCATAGGGCTCACTTTTGATTGGTTTATTGTTGCCTCGGCATAGTAGAGTTTACCTTGCCTGATCGTTGGACGATTTGAATCGATTTTATGGCCTTTGGTTTCCGATTTGTCGTTAGTGTTGGGATTATCAATTTACAGCTTAATGTGTGGCCCTTATCTACAGGTAATAAAGTGAATCTCCGTTATTTAAATTGCCGTAAAATTTTGTTTTATGTTTTAATTTCCATCTAAATTTACGTTACTCCTACGGAACAATCGGAAAACTACATTTTCGTAATTCATTTATGACTAATGTTAACAAACTGTGTTATTTTATTTTTGACATATGTACAGTCAGAAGCATAAATATATTACCATTTGCAGATTAGCAATAATATCTGTCATAAGAACGGGTTCAATAATATCTGTCTGCCCGTATACAGCAAAAATATCTGACATTAGTAGGCAGCAAAATAAAGTGGCATCAAAATTATGTGACGAAAATGTTACAGCAAATAATTGTGACAACCTCTCGAAGCATAAATATGTGACGTCACCTAGGAGGCAATAATATCTGACACAATTTTATATTTCTCTATTGTAAAATATAATTGATTCCTCACAAAAAGCATAAATATGTGACACTAGCTTTCCGCCCGCGGCTTCGCTTGCGTTTTCACAGAAATACCGCATAGTTCCCGATCCCGTGGGAATTTTGGGATAAAACCTATCCTAAGTGTTAACCCAAGTTACCCTTTATTTGTCTGCTAAATTTTATTGTAATCGGTTCAGTAGTATTTGCGTGAAAGAGTAACAAACACACACACACACACATACACATCCTCACAAACTTTCGCATTAATAATACTAGATTAGTAGGATAGGAAGTAGGATTATAGTAGGACTAGTAGGATAAGATAGGATAGGATTTTAAAAAGGCAAAACGTTATTTATTGAATTAGTGTTATGTATTTTGCTGGGGTAAGAATATGAACAAAAGACACATTATATTTTGTAAATATTTTTTTTAATAAAATTACGATAATATGATAACTTGCCATAATTTTCGATACTCAATAAAATAATAGCAATATTATAGGCTAATTATTATAGGTAAATGAAAATGAATAACGGAGCAATCGTGTCAAACGCCGCTAACGTCAAATATAACAAAACATGTGACAAAACAATTTCTAAATAATACACGAAGGTTACACTGAACCTTCAAATAAAATAAATCTACCCAAGTGGGCATTCATATAAGTATATGAATACTTTAATTTTGTCATGATATGATATCCTTCTAATATTATAAATGCGAAAGTTCGTGAGTATCATGTAAGGATGTTTGTTACTCTTTCACACAAATAAAAGAGAAAATGGAATTTAGCACACACATAGAAGGTAACTTGGATTAACGCTTATGAGAGCTTTTATCCTGGAAATCCCACAGGAACGGAAACTATGCGGGTTTTTCTTTGAAAACGCGGGCGAAGCCGCGGGTGTTAAACTAGTAGGATATATGTAATATCTAGACATACAATATGTAGTATACAACGACGGCACATATTAATTAATATGGTAATAATGTTTTAAAACAACGTAGTTAAAATAAAATTTATTTATTTTGTATTAATTCAATATTAAATTAAAAATAAAATTGTGTCAGATATTATTGCTTCCTAGTTGATGTCACATATTTATGCTTTTAGTGTGGAATCAACGCAAGATACAGAAATATAAAATTGTGTCAGATATTATTGCCACCTAGTCGGTGTCACATATTTATGCTTTGTGTGAGGAATCGATGCAAAATACAGAAATATGAAATTGTGTCAGATATTATTGCTTCCTAGTTGATGTCACATATTTATGCTTTTTGTGAGGAATCGATGCAAAATATAGAAATATGAAATTGTGTCAGATATTATTGCTTCCTAGTTGATGTCACATATTTATGCTTTTTGTGAGGAATCTATGCAAAATATAGAAATATGAAATTGTGTCAGATATTATTGCCACCTAGTTGATGTCACATATTTATGACTAGCGGTCTGCCCCGGCTTCACCCGTGGTACATATTTCGAAATAAAAGGTAGCCTATGTTCTTTATCAGGGCCTAAAGATTATCAGTGCCAAATTTCATCAAAATCGGTCCAGTAGTTTATGCGTGAAAACCATACATACATACATACATACAAACCTTTCCTCTTTATAATATTAGTATAGATTTGTATGAGGAATCGATGCAAAATACAGAAATATGAAATTGTGTCAGATATTATTGCTTCCTAGTTGATGTCACATATTTATGCCGTGAGAGGTTGTCACAATTATTTGCTGTAACATTTTCGTCATATAATTTTGATGCCACTTTATTATGCTGCCTACTAATGTCAGATATTTTTGCTGTATACGGGCAGACAGATATTATTGAATTAGTTCTAGTGACAGATATTTTTGCACATCGCCCCCTAGGCATATATTATTGCTCGTGACTGTACAGTCAGAAGCATAAATATATTACCATTTGCAGATTAGCAAAAATATCTGTCATAAGAACGGGTTCAATAATATCTGTCTGCCCGTATACAGCAAAAATATCTGACATTAGTAGGCAGCATAATAAAGTGGCATCAAAATTATATGACGAAAATGTAGAGCAAATAATTGTGACAACCTCTCGAAGCATAATTAATATGTGACGTCACCTAGGAGGCAATAATATCTGACACAATTTTATATTTCTGTATTGTAAAATATAATTGATTCCTCACAAAAAGCATAAATATGTGACACTAGCTTTCCGCCCGCGGCTTCGCCTGCGTTTTCACAGAAATACCGCATAGTTCCCGTTCCCGTGGGAATTTTGGGATAAAACCTATCCTATGTGTAACCCAAGTTACCCTTTATATGTCTGCTAAATTTCATTGTAATCGGTTCAGTAGTATTTGCGTGAAAGAGTAACAAACACACACATACACATCTTCACAAACTTTCGCATTTATAATACTAGATTAGTAGGATAGGAAGTAGGATTATAGTAGGACTAGTAGGATAAGATAGGATAGGATTTTAAAAAGGCCAAACGTTTTTTTATTGAATTAGTGTTTTGTATTTTGCTGGGGTAAGAATATGAACAAAAGACACATTATATTTTGTAAATATTTTTTATTTAAATGAAATTACGATAATATGATAACTTGCCATAATTTTCGATACTCAATAAAATAATAGCAATATTATAGGTAAATGAAAATGAATAAGAGCCAGCGCGCACGAGCAACTTTGTCTCCGCAACTATTTTGTCTCTCCCATCAATTTGTATGGGGAGTTGCGTCGCTACGTGCGCGCACTTTCATACTAGCCCATAGGTGGGAGAGACAAAATAGTTGCGGAGATAAAATAGTTGCGGAGACAAAGTTGCTCGTGCGCGCTGGCTCTAACGGAGCAATCGTGTCAAACGCCGCTAACGTCAAATATAACAAAACAATTTCTAAATAATACACGAAGGTTACACTGAACCTTCAAATAAAATAGAACTACCCAAGTGGGTATTCATGTAAGTATATGAATACTTTAATTTTGTCATGATATGATATCCTTCTAATATTATTATAAATGCGAAAGTTCATATCATGTAAGGATGTTTGTTACTCTTTCACACAAATAAAAGACAAAACAATGGAATTTGGCACACACATAGAAGGTAACTTGGATTAACGCTTATGAGAGCTTTTATCCTGGAAATCCCACAGGAACGGAAACTATGCGTGTTTTTCTTTGAAAACGCGGGCGAAGCCGCGGGTGTTAAGCTAGTAGGATATAATATCTAGACATACAATATGTAGTATACAACGACGGCACATATTAATTAATATGGTAATCATGTTTTAAAACAACGTAGTTAAAATAAAATTTATTTATTTTATACCTATTAATTCAATATTAAATTGAAAATAAAATTGTGTCAGATATTATTGCTTCCTAGTTGATGTCACATATTTATGCTTTTTGTGTGGAATCAACGCAAAATACAGAAATATAAAATTGTGTCAGATATTATTGCCACCTAGTTGGTGTCACATATTTATGCTTTGTGTGAGGAATCGAAGCAAAATACAGAAATATGAAATTGTGTCAGATATTATTGCTTCCTAGTTGATGTCACATATTTATGCTTTGTGTGAGGAATCGAAGCAAAATACAGAAATATGAAATTGTGTCAGATATTATTACTTCCTAGTTGATGTCACATATTTATGCTTTTTGTGAGGAATCGATGCAAAATACAGAAATATGAAATTGTGTCAGATATTATTGCCACGTAGTTGGTGACACATATTTATGCTTTGTGTGAGGAATCGATGCAAAATACTACGTCACATATTTATGCCGTGAACGGGAACTATGCGGTATTTCTGTGAAAACGCAGGCGAAGCCGCGGGCGGAAAGCTAGTGTCACATATGCTTTTTGTGAGGAATCAATTATATTTTACAATACAGAAATATAAAATTGTGTCAGATATTATTGCCTCCTAGGTGACGTCACATATTTATGCTTTGAGAGGTTGTCACAATTATTTGCTCTACATTTTCGTCATATAATTTTGATGCCACTTTATTATGCTGCCTATTAATGTCAGATATTTTTGCTGTATACGGGCAGACAGATATTATTGAATTTGTTCTAGTGACAGATATTTTTGCACATCGCCCCCTAGGCATATATTATTGCTCGTGACTGTACATAGTCTTCATGATCGTCAAATAATTATTATCTTGCAAAAAATATTATTTAATAGTTAGTTGTAAATAATATATTTATATTATTGATATGACGCTATGTAATATGTATTATGCAGAACAGTGTTGCATTTACAAACTAGATAAAATGGTCAGGGATGACTAAAGGTCGCGTTATCTAAATGAAACAATGAATAACGCTAACGGTTACACCACTTTATAAGCACAAATTGGCTTGATGTTATTGAATTCATTGGGTTATGTCATAAACATGTATTATAAGATTTGTCCTTGTTGATTACTTCTCGACGGAGCCTTTTATGCCAGATGCATAGCTATATGTTTATGCATATTGATAAATAATGATTAATTCCATTGCTAATAGTTAATATATGAAGTGTTAAACCAAATAAAATATATAATTATATTTAAGTATTATGTTATCATTGTACTAAGGAAGGTAAACATTTCAACAGAGACATTTTTTCTTAGAGCAGAACTAGGTTCCTGAGACTTCAATCCATAAACAAAACGTTTATGATGTCCATGGAAGTATTTCTCCGTTCTTTCCCATAAAGCGATCCAGATAACCATAACTAAAAGGATACCCCGCGGCTCTATAGCTATAAATAATTTGTAACCTTTGGCCAGAGATTGCTTCACAGCCATCAGGTGGCAGACCGCCTCCGCGACGGAAGCGGTGGGCGGAGATCAGATCTATCGCGCCCACGCGACGCTTATGTCACCGATAAATTTTTCATCTTAAAAGGACAGCTGTGCAGAATACTATTGTTACTACTAACGGATCTCTGTTTGAGAGACCCTAATTGGTCGTGGTTTGTGGTTCGAATATCGTGTGTGGGTTTTATAGACTTTCTACGCTATCAACGCTTTGGATGATAACTTAGATAAATAAATAAATAAATAAAAGATCATTTGCAAAAGATGGTAATCACTGATCAGCTTATAATCTACAATCTTTATGGTACGGGAGCTAGTAACGTTTTAAAAAAAGTCATTTTAGTGTAGTTGGGTTTTTGATATACTGTTTCTCTTGCTATTTCGGTTAGAGCGAGCGCCCACGAGCAACTTAGTTGCCCAGCAACTATTTTGTCTCTGTCGCTGTCTCCTCGCAAAGTTTTGAACGATGCGCTCACGAAAGCGACAGCAACGCAACTTTTTCTTTAAAATTTTCTTCATTTATCAACATGGTTTTCGAAGAGACGGTTGTGGTCTGTGCTCTTGTCCCGCATAGTTCCCATTCCCGTGAGATTTCCGGGATAAAACCTATCCTATGTGTTAATCCAAGTTACTCTCTATATGTGTGCTAAATTTCATTGTAATCGGTTCAGTAGTTTATGCGTGAAAACTGAAAACCATACATACCTACAAACCTTTCCTCTTTATAATATTAGTATAGATATGTAATCGTAATTGTAAAAAGTAAATTAGTTTTTATTTAATACTTTTTAGTGTATTTTTCAACACGAATCAAACGAGCCCAAACTCGATAAAGTTGAGTCAATATATTACTAAGTTCCTATGACCACCTTCCGACTCCATCATAAAATCAGCTCTATGTCATAATAATGTTTCATCGCTATCCAATTTACATGCGTATACAAAATTTCAGCTCAATCGGTTACCTGGAAATGAATCAAAGTTACTTGCTACATTTCAATTAAGTCATCGAGACCAGACAAAAATGCTCATAAAATAAAAACTACTGGGCTTATCCGAATAAAATTTATGGGACCAATTCCACACCATTCCGCATCAAAAAAAAAAAAGAATCACGTAAACCGGTTCAGAAACCTCGGAGTAATCGGTGTCCATACATAAAAAAATATACCGGCCGAATTGATAACCTCCTCCTTTTTTTTAAGTCGGTTAAAACTACTGTGTACGAGAATAAATACGTTGACATAAATAGGTATTATCGCTACGCCGGTTACGCGGCAACTGGCCGGCGGCCGTCGCCTGGCAACATTTTTGTCGCCGTGCGCGCACTTGCATTGAAACCAATAGATAGGGCGACAGTTGCGTCGCGGGCTTGTCTCCGAACCCGCGGACAAAAAAGTCTCCCGGGAGTTGCGTCGCTACGTACGCGCACTTTCATACTAGCCCATGGCTGGAGAGACAAAATAGTTGCGGAGACAAAATTGTTGCGGAGACAAAGTTGCTCGTGGGCGCTCGCTCTTAGAGTCCGGGCTGTCTGGCTGGCGGTAGTGGTTGCGTTTATTAGTGCGCACAGGAAAATATACTTAACTTTAAAGTCATTTATTAACGCGTAATTTTTAATCTTTTGCCTTTAGATAGATCCATCAGACATAAATTTTTGAAGTAAAACTTCTTTAGGCGCGACTAGGGAGTAACTCAGATTTTTTTTCTGACGGAAGTAACGCTTACTATAGTCTGTGTAGTTTCCGCCATTTAAAAATAATAATTCTGATTGGTTGTAAGTATATGTCATATACTACACGCTTCTTGACTTATACGCCAGCTAGTGGCAAATATCATAATCAATTAGGATTATTTATTTTCAAATTTTCAAACGGATCAATTGTGAATAGCAAAGTGAATGAAAAATTCAACAGTTTTAAAAACATTATTTTAAATTGTTTATTTATTACTTTTAAAATAAGTAAATTAAAAATAAAAATAAACATGTTGCGGATTATAATCAATCTATTTTAAATATTGCTGAAGACAAAGTAGTATCCATAGCAACAGATATGTATATAGGTTGTCATTCAGTTGAACAAGAAGCATATGTACGCCAACAATTTCATAAAATGTCAGTTATTGATACAGGAGGATCGCCTTATGAAATCATATTAGTTCTTAACAAATTTTACATTATTACTTATTTTATTAGTATCTGATGGCTTAGCCAACGGTTGTGTTGGAAAGTTAGTGTATATTGAACGTGATGACAGTGATAACATCATACGCTTATGGCTTGAGTTTCCTGGTAAGATAGGAGAGAAAATTAGGAAAAAAGCTGCCCATCATATTCAAACTCTAAACATTAGTAGAACAGCAGTCCCAATTTTACGAAGATCGTCATCTGTACCAATGAATAGAAATAAGACAATATTTGCAAAGAGAAATCACTTTCCATTAGTATCTGCTTGTGCGCTTACAATACATAAGTCTCAAGGTGGTACTTTTGATCAAATCGTTTATGAATACAATAAAAGTGACAGTCAGCAGCTGTTATATGTAGCATTATCACGAGTATCTGATATAAATGGATTGTTCATTGTCTCAAACACCGATGACAACAAATTTTATCATGGAAGAAAGCGTCCAGGGGGAATAGTTGATTTACAGTGTGAATTTGAAAGACTTTCAAATTCTCGCCTAATAACACAACAGGAAGAATTATATAACCTTGTAAATGAGAGTAACATTACACTATTTTCCTTCAACTGCCAAAGTTTACGTGCTCATGTTTCTGATCTGAATGATAAAGTATTAAAAAGGTCCACATTGCTGTTATTTTCCGAAACTTGGATGAAAAATGACGAACAAATTCTTATTGAAAATTTTTATTGCGTTACCCAATACAAACGACCCAACTCAACTGCTGGTGGAGTAGCTGTATATCATTCATCTACAGATACACTGAACAATGTAACACCAATTCAAAATATTTCATCAACTATATTATCACAAATTTCCGATGAGGTTTCACAAATTGGTGACATCGCCTTGGTTCGATGTGTTAATACGAATGACCAACCTGTGATTATCGTTGTTATTTATATTTCTACAAATACTAGCCTGACAAATATCATAAAATTTATTCATCAGCAATTACTTCACTTCACAATTGAAGGTTCTCGACTTTTAAATAGTAATTATCATGAATTACCGATGATTCTAACTGGAGATTTTAATGTTAATTTTCGCTCTCAGGAATCTCAGCCGTTAATTGATTTTTTAGAAGAAAAATTTGATTTATCTATGAATACTTCTCGACTTCATTCAACAACGCGTTTCGGTACAACGATAGATGCTGTATTTTCAAGAAAAGTAGCAAATTTAGAGAATAAAATTTATGTTTCACATTATAGTTACCACAAACCTATAATTTCGTACGTAAGAATAATTATGATGACATTCAATTACCTGTTTCGAATGAATAATATTAATATAACATTTAAATAATCTTTGTTAAGCACATGAATAATAAATATAATTAAATTATAATATAATATTTATTTATTTAAGTTAATATTTAATCATTTCAGTGATATATGTCGTCAACGCCAAAGAAGTTTTACTTCAATCGCGCGTAAAGGTTACACGCACACACTTTTTGAAGTAAAACTTCTTTAGGCGCGACTAGGGAGTAACTCAGATTTTTTTTATTGCAAGACGTTAACATAGTGATTACTTATCCTTCACGGGGACTCATGTTGATGGAATTTCACTTATTTCGATGACATTTTAATGATTTTGAAATAAAAAATTGCGTTTGGCACCTATTTAAGGGCTTGGTCTAGTAGTGCAAACAAATGCATCCTGTCATCCTATATGTAAATAATACAAATGTACTAAGGGAAAGTTGCTCCACTTAATTTTTAAAAATTAAATCATTCGTATGCATAATTTAATATTCGTAATAAGTACCAAAAATGACAATTTGAAACAATTTTCGTGAAAATTACACCGGGTGATTTTTTTTTATCAGTACACAAAATTTGCGAATACATACTTTCTATTGATATCTTCAACTTCATGTTTATATAACTGATCAACTTTTACAAAGAAATTTGGACGAAATATAAAAAAAATAAGCTTTCCATACAAAATGCATAACTCTATACATTTTTTTCGACCTAAGTTTCTCAGTGAAAGTTGTTCAGTTTAACTAATAAAACGGATAAACAAATTTTGTATATAATAAAAAAAAATGTAATGTTTGTGTTAAAAAATTATAAAATAGAAAAATACGCAAATGAAAACAAAAGACATTTATTTCTGACTAGCTTCCGCCCGCGACTCCGTCCGCGCGGATGTCGGTCTTCGCGTCTTCTACAGATTTATTATATTACTAGCGGTCCACCCCGCCTTCGCCCGTGGTACATATTTACGTTTTCTCTACGTAAAAACCATCCTCGTACTTCAAGGAATATAATAAAAAAAGAATTATCGAAATCGGTTCAGCCGTTCTCGAGTTATGCGCTTACCAACACATTCTGCGATTCATTTTTATATATAAGAAGATGTATAATATATAGATTTATATTGATAAACCTAATAAATCTTTTGCTAGCATTCTGATGCTTTATCGGTTGCACTGGATTTATCTCTTTTTTTTCAATCGCTTGAATGATATAGGATGGGTCCTTGATGGGCATCGAATGCTGAAGTCTCGAATCAATCAATTCTGACAGTAGGCAATTTATGTAAAATCTTGATAATGGTCCATCATTTTATTTTGCCTAAACGTTACATAATTTTTTAAATATTCTATTTTTAACGAATGATTCACTCCAGTCCAAACAGCAAGATGATGGAACTACGTCTTATTCTAACGTGAGGTCAGTTGGGAGGGGGGTTCCGCAAGGGTCGATTCTAGGACCGTTACTATTTATTCTATATGCCGGAGATATAGGGGACTGTTTAAAAAACTGCAGATACCATATGTATGCGGATGACATACAGCTCTACATATCATTTCCACCCAACGAAATACAGACAGCTTTGAAAAATCTAGGGGCCGATTTGGATAGGATAGTGAAATGGTCTGAAAATAATACACTGATTCTCAATCCAGACAAGACCAAATATCTTATTATGGGAACAGCAAAACAAATTGAGAAGCTTGAAAAACAGCAAAATATAGAAGTGTCAATTAAGGGCACGGTCCTGCAACGTGTTAATGAAGCTCGCAATCTAGGAATTATATTTGACGAAGGTTTGAGGTTTGAAAAACATGTGAACAAAATAATTTCAAATTGTTTTTATCGTCTTAAGGTCCTATATCGTCTGAAGCGTTATATAAATTCTGAAGTAAAGGTTAGATTATGTGAAACATTAATTCTCTCAAAATTTGATTATGGAGATACTGTATACGGCCCTCGTTTACTTAAAAGAACTAAAAATGCTATTCAGCGGGTTCAAAATGCATGTGCTCGATTTTGCTGGAACATACCTTCTAGGCATCATATATCACCTTATCTTAATAAAGCCAAAATATTAAATATGGAAAATCGAAGGCACATGCATTTTGCCACCTTACTATTTGGAATAGTAAAGTCTACTAAACCTGAGTATCTCCATAATAAAATAACTTGGGGGCGTAATATAAACAGCAGGTATAATACTAGGGCAACTCCGTATATAATGTATTTTCAAAAATTTCATACAAACGCATTCAGAGGCAGTTTTAAGTACAATGCAACTAAATGTTGGAATAACCTGCCTCCTCCTTATCGTAACATTCAATCTGTGACTAATTTTAAAAATAAATATAAAAATTATCTAATCATAAGGCAGGTAGGCCAGCTTTAGTTGCATCGTAACTAAATGTTTCACATTGCTTGCTCCCCTTACAACCTAGTCAATATATATGTAGTAAAGTTTCTATAATTCTATAACATACAAATTATAATGTAATTATGTATGTTGTATATTTATGTAATATGCTTTTCTTTTTTAATATATTAATTATTTATGTATATAGGTTTCATTAACTTTATGTTCGAAGATAATTTTTTTTCTAGTAGTTACACGCGTATTTTTTTTGTTTATTTTCCATATCGAAATCAAATGTTTAAAAATACGAATATTTGCACAAAACTAAGATAAAAATAATCAATTAACAAAAATATTAAATTTAATGAAGTAGAGCAACTTTCACTTCGGTATGAAGGAAAATCGAGCGTAGAGCACACGTCAGAACGCTCCGGCCCAAGGAGCGCGACTAAAGAAATTCGCTAGGATTTTTCCTAATTATTTTAAATATTTTTTTAATATTTAAAGAATTATCAAAATTAAAAAAAAAATTTTTTTAAAGGATTAATACTCATTGGTCTTCAACCAACTCGAATAAATTAATGGAAAAAATAACTTTTAGCAGTATTTATCAATAGATTTTGTAAGGCAAAAAATGGGAAATTTAATGAATTTATAACGTTCTAATTAAGAAAATCATAAGTTTTTCGGCAATTGTATTCAGCAGTTTTTAATAACGACTATATAAGGATAATAATGCGCTGATCAGATTGTATAAATTGTAATCGGTTGCAACGTAGTGAGTGCACAAACTTAGCTCGAAATGTCTTTGGGGGAAAGAGACTTATCTTGAAGGCCTGATTAAGGTTACATAAAGTAACTTTATAAATGTGAAAAAATTCACGCGCATTGCGTATATAACACTAATTGATAAACAAGAAAAAAAAATTCAGTTTATCATTTCATTAGCCGGGAAAAAATTGTCAAATAACTTGTTGAAAACGCAATTTTGCTAGACTGCAGCCTTAACAACGAAAAAAACGTCTTGCAATAAAAAATGTATGTCTGATGGATCTATCTAAACTCTAAAGGCAAAAGATTAAAAATTACGCGTTAATAAATGACTTTAAATTACGGATATTTTCCTGTGCAGATAAGATGCGCACTGATAAACGCAACCACTACGGCCAGCCAGACAGACCGGACTCTAACCGAAATAGGAAGAGAAACAGTATATCAAAGAACCAACTATACTAAAATTCTCTCCTGTCAACGTTGCTTCTTGCTAGCTCCTATACGATTATTGGCAATTTTACAAGTAAAATTATATTCCACGTCTTCGGGTGTGAATATTTACCTGAATCGATTTACACTTCCAGATGTCGATAATGAATATATCTGACAAAGGAGGAGAATTGCCAATTTCTAAAGTATAACAGGTACATTCATGAATACTTGCTCAACCTTAGCATTGCAATAATAATCTAGTTCTATTCTTTTATAGTCATATATTATTATCTGTTAACTGGTATTCTAGGAGAAAATATTCTTAGCCTAATTACTAATATGTATATAAAACGCTTCCGACTGCCACCCTAAAATAGTACTCAATCGGTTAATTCAATAGGCATCAGCAGCCACAAAGTAAATACCAAATGTAAATAACCATGAAAGTGGAAGCATGTGTTGTCTATGTTTAACGAATGGTATAAGATTTATTTACTTGATAACGGTTTTGTTTAATTACCCACTGTTTACCGTCCGTGCATACTGGAGGTTAACATAATGTCTTAAGCAGTATTGTTTCTAGTGTGGGAAAGTGATGGCACTAGACGACCCACATAGCGCTGTCATTCTTCCACACTGGAAATAATACTGCTTTAAGATATCATTGTTATGACTCCTCGTCATAAAGTAAATGTTAAGCTGTAAATTGTTATAGCGTTATATTAATTGTGTCATGGTTCTAGCTGCACTTTCGTAAAGTGCATCGTGTCTGGAAAGTTCTTTGATATTCATACAAATGTTGATAGTGTCGTGTTCGTAATTTCTCTGCTTACGCGTTGTTTGAAACTTGAACAATCGACTATTTTGCAGTGTTAAAGTGTGAAGAAAACTCTTACGGCGTAGAGCCACTTTTTGATTGACTTCGTCTAGAAATTATTTGTTTATTTTACCATTTGATACCTTTGCAGTATATGACATAGTAGTGTGTATAAGAAGTGTCCATATTGATTCCAAAACATATAAAGGAAAAGTGACAAAATGCAAGTATATGTACGTATTCTGTAATTTTGTGTACTTACCAATGATGTGTTGACCTTGGTGATCAAAATGACACGATATTCTGAATATTAGAATGATTAGAATGATAAGAATATAATTATTAAAATCGTGTCACGTACGTTTATTATGATGATAAAAAAATGTTAGTATTTGTTTTTAAACTATTTCATATAAGTGGATGTACCTATACCATCTATACTAGGACCATAAAATATTATTCAAACAATAATTTGTCCTTTGAAGGATTAACTGTTTCTCCCAACTTGCTATCGGGAAAACCAAAAATTCATAACTTCCTTGATTGCATAGTGTTATTTAATATAATTATATTAGTTTAGGTGCTAGCGCAGCATAAACAAGTTTTGTTTATTGCAAAATTCTTGCATACATACCAACGACAAGGTATAAGTTTTATGTCTAGAGTCGGCGATAAAAAATGTTAAGGTGGACGTCTAGTTCCGATAAATTCCAAGAACGTTAGTATATATCGATTCTTTGTTGCTATGTATCTGTTTAAGTGGGTATATATGCATGGAACTGAATCTAGTAAGACCCCATAATAGTCACTTGGTACCTCGGCATTGAACGTGAGTCCATATAAGAAATAATCATCATAGCTAACTGGAATAATTAATTAACCTCAACTCGTATATTGTTGATTAATATATGCGCCAATTAAAATATCTTGAGAGTGACGTATTCATTGAATCCTTCATCTTTGGTTTATCAATTGCGTTTATTATCATTTATCAGTTATCCATGACTAGCTATGCCTGGTGTCCTGCGGTTTTACCCGCATTGCTCCGCTCCTGTTGGTCTTAGCGTGATGATATATACCCATATACATATAAGGCCTATAGCCTTCCTCGATAAATGGGCTATCTAACACCGAAAGAATTTTTCAAATCGGACCAGTAGTTTCTGAGATTAGCGCGTTCAAACAAACTCTTTAGCTTTATAATATTATTAAAACTAGATGTACATTGTACGTATTATAGAATAACTAATCATATGTATGTAAATATCATGTTCTGCTTGATTGTGGTTTTTTCCTTGGAATGCAAGGCATTTATGCGCCTCGTGTCCATAAACATGGTATAAACGATTGTAATACATCATTATTGTTTGTATTTACAATGCATCGCGAATATGCGCTTGTTTTGTGCCTGTGTAGAATATTAAACAAACAGGAAGATCTAATTAAATAAAGAAGATAAATATTATATAAGTTTAATAGCCAGGAATATTGTATTTTCCAACTAACTTGTGAAGGATTGCTAAATACCGGAGACGCCACATGCAAATGTATGTTAAAATATTCATGTGAATGTTTTCTTGTATTCTACGGTATTATATCATTTGCATTGTTATGTTATGCATTTGTACGAGATGAGTTAATAGGGAAAAGTATTTGATAACAATAAATTTGAAAAGAATGAAAATAAATATATGGAAATCTAAGTTTATTTTTATTTAATAAGTAATAGGTGTCCCAGTAGACGTTTTTCTGCGATATTGCCCCTTTTTCGTGTTGAACCTTTTTTCTTGTGCAAAAAACGTTAAAAAAATGAGCCCAATTTGTCGAGCCGTTCTTGAGTGTTACAATTAGCAACACAATATGTGGCGATTTGTTACATTGATGTAGTATGTTTAATGTAAGATATATGCTTTCTGGTTGGTCCAAAAAGAAAAACAACCAATCCAAGCAATGTATTCTGTGTGGATAAATAAGTGCTCTACACGCGCCAATGCCCAAAAATACAATAAAGTGGAGCGCATAACACAGACGAATAATGTTTATATCATATTGACCTTCACGGAATCTGGTGACCTTACGGGTATTTAACAAAATCGCAATATTTCGAGCCGTGAGTCACGGTGTGCGCTGGCCGCTCACGGTCGGTGGAGTTGTCTGTTTGTAACGCGAGATGGTTAGTTTTCTGGCTAAAGTTTGTAAACTAAAGCTTTACATTAGTTCCCAGAAGCTAGATATTATTTCAAGGGAACGTTGACAGTGATTCAGCAAAGGCTTCTGAATACTTTAATGTTTAAGTACAAACACATAAAGCAATAGTATAGGTTAGCGTACAACATAATTGAATGGCGACTTTTGGCATTTCATTCATAATATTCAAAGACAAGTTTTTATTTAAAAACATCTCAAATATCGCGCTCATTTGAATAATACATATGCCTTTATTCAATATCTTTAAAATATTTTGTAAATAAATATTTCTTACGTTATTGATTTATGTTCGCCTACCGGCTGTAAATCTTGTCTGTTTGTAGTTCGTAGATGTCGAAAACAGTAAGTTATGCATCCGACTCTAACGGAGGTAAAGAGATCGTAAAACCAATAAACATGTATTATACATAGATGCCCCAAGTTGCCACATTACATAATGTCATGGCGCTGGAAATCTTAATATCAACGGCCGTTGGGTCATAAAAATTTTACAGGTCAATAAAAGTTCGATATTACTTGCGTACACTCATATCTATCAAAGCTGTGATGAGTGTGAAGTTGACTTCTTTGTGGCCAGCACTAGATATCATGTTATACATAATGTGGTAAAAGCTTGTCAAAACATTTTAAGTGTTTGTTTTACCGCTCATACTGTGTCAACATTGTTCACTACGTTGCGTCAACGTACTAAACTAAAGCAGTTATAAGAGCGACAGCAGTTAAAATATAGATACTTGGTGTAAAGCTTCGTGATTCATTTATGTAATTAGAACTAGAATTCCGCTTGACGCCGCTTAACCGACTGACTCATGCAAGGGAAGCAAAATGAATGTGGAGATAGCCAATGTACTTTGACCCCTTCATACCTACATGCAATCACAGAACGACTCGTAGGAGGGCTCTTTGTGAGAGTACGTTCATCTTGCTAAATCATGTGGACTGCCTCGTGACGTCACGGCCCCTGAGATCTGATCGCTTATTGCTTTTTTGTTCGTTTTGTGCCCGCAGCCTGAGACCGGATGACTGTTATTTTACTCGTTTTAAGATGTGTACAGCCATCTTATGACCACATTGGATATGCGAGTGCCGAGTGGAATTGAGCGAGCGGGCACGTGGAATTTCATTAGTGTCATGTGTCTAATGAGATTATCATGCCTGTAGTTACTCACTGCAAATGAATCTGTTAAGATGAGACTTGACTTTCTCTAATATGCGAGTGTTATGCCAATATAGGAGATTCGTTTTCTTTAATAAAACTCCTATTCACTTTTAACAATGGTGGATGCCAGAATATTTCACCTAATTGAAAATGTAAATGATTACATTAAATTCTTAATTCTTTACCAACTATCGTTTCCATGTTGATACTCTTTTATTAATGTTAAAGGCATATTATAGTTAAGCATTAATTTATTGTAGATTCTAGAAATAAAACAGCCAAAAACCAAACATTATAAATTCCAAAACATTTATAAACAAACACATCATCTATTCCAGATTTCAAAAAGGACTGGTCAGATCACGCCCTCTGGTGGCCGACGCGCAACAAATGGCTAGCGCGGCCCAAACACACGCTTGACCAGTATGGTGTGCACGCGGACGCGGCCCTCCACTTCACCCCCATGCACAAACCGCTGAGGATCCAGTTACCAGACCTGAGATATATTGACTGCAAGATCGACTTCTCCATTGACACGTTCAGTGCTGTTGTTCAGCTATGCAAGAGTTTAGGTGAGTTCAAGTTCCTGTAGGGATGTGGAACCTACCAAAAAATAAATATAAAAGGGAAGAAAGAGTATGATATGACAGAAGCAGCTGCAGCGTCGCTTCGAGATTAGGAGCTTAAATTATTTTTCGCAGAAACGATAGACTACTGAGAATGCAGGGATTGTAATGAATAAACGATCTAAATTGGTGGGTGATCTAAATTCGCGATGTTCCTTGTACCCAGTTTAATTTGAGGAGTTAATTTATAACAATAAGTTCCAGTAATTGATTGTATCATAGTTTTAACTTTATTTGAAGAATTTGCAACAAAATTAAAGTAAACAATTAAAAAAAATACCAGGTTCAGTTACAAAGATACAATCCTATTCCTGTAAATAAATAATGTTCCTTGTAAGAATTAGTTTAGACAATTACGTAATATACAGAATTACATAGTCTAAATTTTCAAAGTATTATAACAATTTCAGGTATAAGGCATCCAGAAGAACTATCACTTTGCTATCCCCTCGAACCATCCCATCTAAAGCAAAACTACCAGAACTTGAAAGAAGCTAAGAAGATCAAAGCCTCTCAACCGCCAGACACAAATACATTCATAGCAGCAACCAGGGGCTCTTCGAACAGTCTTGATAGGTCTTTGGCGTGTCCAGCTACTCCACCACCCCCGAGGTCTTTGTCAGCTACTCCAGTGGCTTCACAACAGGTTAGTTTCGTATTTTTCTGATGTTTTTGGTTAATAATTCGATTCAAATTAGCTTCCCATTTTATGATTTTTTCCTATTATTGAATTCAAATGCATCGTACCGTATAAGTATTTGATCAAGTATTTCATATTGTTAAACCTACGTCCTACGCCATGTAAGTTTGGACAGTGATATTTTTTATATATGTCTTGAAATCTTCAGGTAACGCATGATTTCATCATTAAAATAAACTTATAAATGGTCTTGAAATGTTATATTTCGTAATAGATTACTGACGTTTTCAAGATTTCCCAATAACTATTCAATTTTCCTCTCTAGAATGGCACGCTCCGTCGGTACGGTGGTCACATATACAGCACGCAAAGCGACGGGTCAAGCGATGGTGGTTACTGCGGTACCCCGCCACGGGCCGCCTCCATGGACGCACTGGACTCGCTAGCTGACCTCTCGTTGGCTGATTCACCACTCGAACCAGACAGTCAGTCGCGCGAATCGCTGCTCACGCCCAAGTCACTGATGGAACGTGCTAGAATGAATGTCGGGTGAGTAATGATGATGAATAATTAAGTAAGGCTTAAAAAGCAATTTGAGATTTGTTTCTTGAATGTTTGAAACTATATTAAAATATCTGCAATGAAATACAAAGTAATAATGATATCGAAATTTGAACAACTCCAACTCGACAAAAATTGGAATCCTGATTAGAAATATAAATTGTTTGTTTATAGCGAACAGTTAACTGACACAATCAAAAGTTATATTTCGTCTTCCTTTAATTAAAAAAAGAATAACGTGTTTTTAACTCTGAATAAAAAATAACTATTTACCAAACTTATCTACATTGTGTATCAAATGATTATAAAAAATAATATAATTGAAACTAGACCAACCATTTTGTCCGCAGTTGGCTAGACTCCTCCCTCTCCATAATGGAGCAATACGTCCGCGAATGGGACACGCTACAGCTGCGCTTCAAGTTCTACTCGTTCTTCGACCTAACACCTCGGGCTCAAGATGCATCTCGGCTCAACCAGCTGTACCAGCAGGCTCGCTGGCAGATCCTCAACCAGGAGGTGCATTGCACGGAGGAGGAGATGCTGTTATTTGCAGCATTACAGGTAATTATGGGTTTGGGAGGCAGTAGACAATGTTGAGGTCTAGTTTAGGCCTCAGATCACACAATAGAACTGAAACTAAAAGACAAAACAATTAAAAATTGAATTTTCCTTAATCCTATTAAGGAACGTTTATTAGCAACGTTGAGATGAAAACAATGAGCTTCGTAATTCTGACCCAATAGTCTTCCAGCGTCTTATCGTGTACAATATTTTTGTCAGTAACACTTCTTTGTTTTCCTAAAAGTTCTTCTGTAAAATTTCCACCAATCTTTTCCAATTTTCCAGCTACAAATCGAGCTGCAGACCCTAGCGGGTGGTGGTGTAGAAGCAGCAGACGGATCCCACAACAGCAGCGCTGGAATGGCTCCAGAAGACGAGATAGATGCTGCTCTCAGTGAGTTGCAGGTGCAGCTCGAAGGTGGACCACCAGCTCGACCCGATATCACGCATGTACCGGAATTGGCGGGATATTTGAAGTATAGAGGGTAAGTTGAGCTTTTTGAAGTGAAAACTTCTTTAGCGGCGTTGTGTATAAAATCTTAAACTCGCGTCAGGACACGTGGCCTGATCGAAAAAGCGTAAGACAGATTTCTTTTTTTTTTTAGCCCTTATATTCCATGCGTAAGACGGATACCATTCCAAAATATCAAACATGCTGAACGTTAATAATCAAGTTTTCACTTCTGCCGGCACTCCCAGAGTGCAACGAGTCTTTTTTTTATTCATCCTACTACTATTATAAAGGCGAAAGTTTGTAAGTATGGATGTATGGATGTTTGTTACTCTCTCACGCAAATACTACTCAACCGATTACAATGAAATTTAGCACACATATAGAGGGTAACTTGGATTAACACATAGAATAGGTTTTGTCCCGGAAATCCCACGGGAACGGGAACTATGCGGGTTTTCCTTTGAAAACGCGAGCGAAGCCGCGGGCGGAAACCTAGTAATACATAATTCTTAATTTCTTGGGTTTAGCTGCGATATCGTTATCGATATCGTTATCGTTAAGGTTATATACCTATGTGTTTGTGTCTTTGCAATGGAAACAAAATTTGGCAATGATGAAATGGGTTAACTTATCGCAAATAAAGTGGAATAGACTAGTGTACTTTTGCGACAACATGGAAAAATTAAAACACAAAATAATATAACTTCTAATATATGGCCATATGAATAGGTTAAGTACATTCATTATAAATGGATACGTACAAATAGCACGATACTGAAATCAAGTTGATACTTGTTTGAACTATTATGCTATTTGAGTATTTATCAGTATATTTTCTTTATTATATCAGTAGTGACTGTATTAGTCTATTATTATTCATATTTATACATATTGCAGTATTATTTTATTAATATTTATGATATTTTATATATTTTCCATTGAACGTTGTTTGGGGCGTGCTACAAAGAAAGTTTCATGGCGAGTTTTGTGTGTAAGAGTCATTTTGTTACCCCGTGGTGTTATATTTATCCCTTATCTAACATTTTAATTACTTTTCAAGCGATTGTATATATTTTTGATGCGAGTATAATTAAAAATAAATTAAGTTTCGTTTAAGATTTCCTAATTAGTGTGATATCTACTAACAATGTTTTATTTTAATTACTATGTAAATATTTTTGATATTATACTATTTGAGTGTATATTATGACTATATGAAGGTTAAAGAAAATAATAAAAAGGAACACTTACCTTACTTACCTAAAACCGCGTCGCAATGTACAAATTTACTTAGATATAAGTACTTTTCTAAAACTATATTGTTGTTTATACTATAGTTATGCCTAAAGTTTATTTTATGGAACTGACTGGCTGGCCCTTTGACCCAAATCCTGACTCTTTTCCTTTACATTGAATTGACACTCACGTAAAATAGCATGTGGCCTATTTTTCCTTGTGAAAAGTTGCATATTATTCATGAAATGATCGAAAATGAACCTTATTTGTCTGTATTTAAAATACAATTTCCGCCAACAGCCGCCAACGCTTCACGCTACGTGCATACAAACGTGGATGGGTTTCGTGTCGCGATGGAGTATTGCGCATACACAGTTCCAGAGATGCCGCGGTCAAGGGTGATCCGCCCTCGTATGCTGTGGAACTAAGGGGGGCTGAGGTTTGTTGATTATTTTTTAATTAAGTTTTTGAAGTGAAAATTTCTTTAGCGGCGTTGAGCACTTTTTCTGTAATGGGTATAAAATCTTAAACTCGCGTCAGGACACGTGACCTGATCGAAAAAGCGTAAGACTGATACCATTCCAAAATATCAAACATGCTCAACGTTAATAATCAAGTTTTCACTTCTGCCGGCACTCCCGGAGTGCAACCCGTCTTTTTTTTTTTCGTACATTATGTTTACATGAGCCAACGTTGTCAAAGGCACAGACTTTGTTCTTTATTTTTTTACGAATTTTTAGAAGTGTTGTGTTTTTAGATTAATTAGTGACTCTAAAGATGAAAAATTCAACTAAATAGTAGTAATAATTCCTCTCCAAGATGATGTGGTATAATTATTTGAGGTTAATTTTAATTCCGTTTAAAATTTTAATAATAAAAGATTATTCCTTCTTTTAAATTGAAACGGAATAAACATCTATAAATGTTTATACTTTTGCAGGTAACTCCAGACGCTCACCCAGCATCAGGTCGGTACGGCATCAAGCTGGAGGTTCCTTCTGAAGATACCATGCACGAAATGTGGCTGAAGTGTGAAAATGTGAGTTGAAATTATAGATTTTCTTGTTATTTTGTGAATAAAATGTTATTCTGTTAAAATTATGCTCTTTGTCAGAAATCCAGCAAGGGTTTTTGCTTGAAGTACCTTGTTTATTGTATTTGTCAATGGATTATAATTGTCAATTCATAGAAAGGTAGATAAGATAAAATAAACGTAAGCAAATAAGATAATTTTATTAAAGGTCGAATCAACCATGTCATTAACATAAATTAAAAATAATAGTGGGCCCAGTATTCTGCCTTGAAGTACACCGCTTGGTTTACTTTAATAATAGTCAAATTGATGCATTTTGCTTGCATGAAATCTATTTCTTTTGGGATTGCAAATGCATTGTCCCTTGTTTTGTCGATACGAGCAAACCAATCTTATACAATAATTTAATAGGGATTTGTGTGATACAAAGTCGAACGCTTAAGACATATCCTAAAAACATCAATGTCATATTTTTCTCCCATAAATATTTTTGCATATCATTTGGCACAGAGTAAATTGCATAACTGGTGGATGGACAATTAAATTCGTTGCGTAATTTCCAATAGCTTAGTTTAAATTTTTCTTTGGCTTCTCTCTCTCTCTGCAGTGTGTTCACTTCCTTTTTTGGCTGAACTGTTAATAATTATTGTGAGTAATGTTCGATTTGTATGTCAGGAGGACCAGTACGCGGAGTGGGTAGCGGCTTGCCGGCTGGGGTCTCGCGGGCGATCACTAGCCGATGCTGCGTTTGCAAGCGAAGCCAGCACTGTCCGCTCGCTGCTGGCGCTGCAGCGGCCGCAGCCCGGCGCCGCGCTGCACCAGCACAGCCTGCCGCACCTCGACCACCTGCAGCCCGACAACTACCTCGCGCCGCGCTTCCTCAAGAAGCTGCGCAGCAAGGTGAGTGAGCTGCACCAGCACAGCCTGCCGCACCTCGACCACCTGCAGCCCGACAACTACCTCGCGCCGCGCTTCCTCAAGAAGCTGCGCAGCAAGGTGAGTGAGCTGCACCAGCACAGCCTGCCGCACCTCGACCACCTGCAGCCCGACAACTACCTCGCGCCGCGCTTCCTCAAGAAGCTGCGCAGCAAGGTGAGTGAGCTGCACCAGCACAGCCTGCCGCACCTCGACCACCTGCAGCCCGACAACTACCTCGCGCCGCGCTTCCTCAAGAAGCTGCGCAGCAAGGTGAGTGAGCTGCACCAGCACAGCCTGCCGCACCTCGACCACCTGCAGCCCGACAACTACCTCGCGCCGCGCTTCCTCAAGAAGCTGCGCAGCAAGGTGAGTGAGCTGCACCAGCACAGCCTGCCGCACCTCGACCACCTGCAGCCCGACAACTACCTCGCGCCGCGCTTCCTCAAGAAGCTGCGCAGCAAGGTGAGTGAGCTGCACCAGCACAGCCTGCCGCACCTCGACCACCTGCAGCCCGACAACTACCTCGCGCCGCGCTTCCTCAAGAAGCTGCGCAGCAAGGTGAGTGAGCTGCACCAGCACAGCCTGCCGCACCTCGACCACCTGCAGCCCGACAACTACCTCGCGCCGCGCTTCCTCAAGAAGCTGCGCAGCAAGGTGAGTGAGCTGCACCAGCACAGCCTGCCGCACCTCGACCACCTGCAGCCCGACAACTACCTCGCGCCGCGCTTCCTCAAGAAGCTGCGCAGCAAGGTGAGTGAGCTGCACCAGCACAGCCTGCCGCACCTCGACCACCTGCAGCCCGACAACTACCTCGCGCCGCGCTTCCTCAAGAAGCTGCGCAGCAAGGTGAGTGAGCTGCACCAGCACAGCCTGCCGCACCTCGACCACCTGCAGCCCGACAACTACCTCGCGCCGCGCTTCCTCAAGAAGCTGCGCAGCAAGGTGAGTGAGCTGCACCAGCACAGCCTGCCGCACCTCGACCACCTGCAGCCCGACAACTACCTCGCGCCGCGCTTCCTCAAGAAGCTGCGCAGCAAGGTGAGTGAGCTGCACCAGCACAGCCTGCCGCACCTCGACCACCTGCAGCCCGACAACTACCTCGCGCCGCGCTTCCTCAAGAAGCTGCGCAGCAAGGTGAGTGAGCTGCACCAGCACAGCCTGCCGCACCTCGACCACCTGCAGCCCGACAACTACCTCGCGCCGCGCTTCCTCAAGAAGCTGCGCAGCAAGGTGAGTGAGCTGCACCAGCACAGCCTGCCGCACCTCGACCACCTGCAGCCCGACAACTACCTCGCGCCGCGCTTCCTCAAGAAGCTGCGCAGCAAGGTGAGTGAGCTGCACCAGCACAGCCTGCCGCACCTCGACCACCTGCAGCCCGACAACTACCTCGCGCCGCGCTTCCTCAAGAAGCTGCGCAGCAAGGTGAGTGAGCTGCACCAGCACAGCCTGCCGCACCTCGACCACCTGCAGCCCGACAACTACCTCGCGCCGCGCTTCCTCAAGAAGCTGCGCAGCAAGGTGAGTGAGCTGCACCAGCACAGCCTGCCGCACCTCGACCACCTGCAGCCCGACAACTACCTCGCGCCGCGCTTCCTCAAGAAGCTGCGCAGCAAGGTGAGTGAGCTGCACCAGCACAGCCTGCCGCACCTCGACCACCTGCAGCCCGACAACTACCTCGCGCCGCGCTTCCTCAAGAAGCTGCGCAGCAAGGTGAGTGAGCTGCACCAGCACAGCCTGCCGCACCTCGACCACCTGCAGCCCGACAACTACCTCGCGCCGCGCTTCCTCAAGAAGCTGCGCAGCAAGGTGAGTGAGTTGCAAGCAATTACAGCCCGACATACAGCCGACATGCAGCCGACATGCAGCTCGACATGCAACCCGCGACACCTTCCCACTCAATGCAAATATAGTCTAAGATCCCACAGCAGGATTAGTGCGTGCATAGTGTTTTTGCTAAAACCAAAATTTTATGTATATTCATAATGGCGAATATATATCGACTAGGTTGCCAGTAAAATATTTGTGCCGCAAGCATTTTAATAAAAAAAATTTTAATCTATTTTTCGGGAAACAGTTCGTTAACTGCTTATTTATAAATATAATTAACTGAAAAAAAATTGCTTTAATTTGATATATTATGATTCGTAAATGTGCGTTATGAACGTATATAAATGGATCGAAGAGGTTGCGGTCAGGTGAAAAACGGCAACCGTGATTTTTTAGAATCTTTATATAATTTACCGTGATGTAGACTACATTTTATAAATAATATTAATGTTTATAAATTATGTTAATGTTTATAATAAAATAATGTTTTCCGAAAAATCAATTAGAAAAGAAATTAATTAAAAATGCTTGCGGCCAAATTTTGACTGGCAACCTAGTCGATATACAGGATGTAATCTTGGGAGTGTTTTAAGTTAATTTTTTTAGATATTTTTCGTTATATTTTTAAAAACTTATTATTGCCATTTTACTCATTAGGTTAAGTACTTTCGATATCAATTTATGGTTTTTTCATATCTGCAATAGTTACGGAAAAATCACCTGTGCACACTTAACGATTACACCCGGTATATTCTCCTAATTATCAATATAAAATTTTGGTTTTAGCAAAAAAACTATGAACGCACTAATCCTGCTGTGGGATCTCGTACTAAAATTGAAACATCATGCGACTTTACATATTTTTAGCATAAAAGGGCTTGGTTGACTGATGACCAATCTGCATAATCAGCTAAATTTGAGTTTCCGTGTAATTCACTCAAATTTAATCAAAAAAGTAGAATAATCATCATAATTTGGCTGATGATTATTCTACTTCATCAGTCAAATCTCAAATGTATTTCTGTGGAATGCACCGATGTCTGCCATTCAATCTCTGTTTATTTTCCACTTAATATAAAACTAATCAACCCTTAAATGTTTCAGTTCACACAGCGCGTGCTCGAAAGCCACGCAAACGTCAAGGACCTGCCGCTGCTAGAAGCCAAGCTGCAGTACATCAAGACCTGGCAAAATTTACCCGACTACGGGCAGACATTATTCGTGGTGCGATTCATGGGACACCGCAAGGATGAGATCATTAGTATCGCTAATAACCGCATCATGCGGCTCGATCCTAATACTGGGGACCATATTAAGACCTGGCGGTTTAGTACTATGAAGGTAGGTTGAAATTAAAACTTTGTCTATATTTCGAAATGTTTGAATAGGCAGAGGTGTTGGTATAGGATATATTTTCATTTGAATGAGGAAAAAATAGCGAATTCTAGTTTTGATATAATTTCAGCAACATTTATTTTTGCAAATTTTGATTATTGTATTGTAACTATGTATTAGGAGATAGAACTTTTCTTATGTAGTTCTATCTCAATTAAAAACAAAAATTGCTTTCTACAAATTCCCCATGATTATTTATAGTAAAAATATAAATTACTTATTAAACCCGAAGTTATAAATTCAATCTTATCCACAGGCCTGGAACGTGAACTGGGAGATAAAGCACATGATGGTACAATTCGAGGAAGGCAACATCATCTTCTCGGTCCAATCAGCAGACTGTAAAGTGGTTCACGAATTCATCGGTGGATACATTTTCCTATCCATGCGATCTAAAGACGCCAACCAGACGTTAGACGAAGAATTATTCCACAAATTGACCGGAGGATGGACATAAAAACCCACTTTATTTAGAGAATATAATATATTATGTAATACTTAGTATGTACAGACTTATTGACGTGCCTTGTGAAATTATGTATTAAAGTGCCCAAACTTCTAACAGTGTTCAACTAAATAACAGAAAATAATGAATTTTATGAAGAATTTTATTTTGATACTTTTAACATACTATTTTAATATGCATTACTTTTGGAAACAGCACAAGTGTAATAGTCTAAGATGAAATGATAATTCTATAATATATTTTTAGTTATAATGTCTTAATGTAGTGCTTCCAGTAATTTTCGTTAAGCAATGTAAATGCCAAAAATAACTACGCTGAATATCCTTCCACTTTTGACATCACCGTTATATTCATAAGGAATATTTTTAAACATTTTATATGGGCTTTTAGAAATCTAGTGGTAGATAATAAACCATAGAAATCTAAATAACAAGACACATAGAAGTGCTTTAATGTCATAATTCGTATGAAAACCGCTGTCGCCAAAATCAACACATTCAAACCGAAAGCTAAACAGTACACACAAGTAAACTATGCCTTTTATTGGACAGCTTGATTTTAGTGAAAACTAACTTAACTATTAAATTAAGCTTTTGAATATGTATCCTAACGCACGAATTTACGGTTTATTTTAGAATAACATCCCTAAGTATATGAGACTTTTTGCTCCAATACGAACAAACGTGATAATAAGAATGGTCGACTGTGTCATTCATTGTTATTTCGATTACTATGGTGACACTCGTAATACTTGTAAATATTCTATAATTTTAAGGAAAAACGGCATTAATTCTAAAAAAAAATATTTTCCGATGAAATATTATTCCTTTATAAGTATAATTACAACTTGTGGAAGAATTTCCGCAATGGGAACTGCTGAAACACACCATGTATACACTCATACGTCTCCAGAGCAACTGAACAGTGACGAATGCACTGGTGATGTGAAAATCACCTGAGTGGCGACAAGGTCACGCACGCTTACGACTTCTAGTGTCTTGTTATTTAGATTTCTATGTAATAAACACAATACTAAGGTCATAAAGGACAATACAATTTTGACATTTAATATGGTGCTTTGATAAATATTTATGAATTATGTAATATTGTGTGGCCTTAATAAGATTGTCGCTGATTTTTAAGTTTAGTATTTGTCTAACAGCATTGTTAAATAACAGCTTTTATAGATGAATTCATTTATCGATGAATATTAATGTACACTTAAGAATATTATGAATTATCTTTGAGAACTAGTCTCATGGAAGTCGCATATAATGCTAAATTAATGAATGCATAGTTATGTATTAACAATATTTCGCCTATTTTAATATAGAGTTATTGTACAAATGTATGTACACTTTATAAAACACTATCTTTGTAAATGAATGTTAAAATAAATGTAAATGAATAACAACACAAGTTTTGTCTTTTATTTCCTTGAAATATTTTTGGTATAGCAAACCCAAATCCTACTAATATTATGAATGCAGAAGTTTGTAAGAATCATGATGTATGTTTGCGACTATTTCACGCAAAAACTACTGAACAGATTTAAATGGTTGGTATAAACTTGTTTTTTCCAATATTTAAAATTTTATAGGAAATATAATAAAAAACAATTAGTTTAAAATACAAATTTATTGAATTTTATAAACATATAACTACATAGTTCTTCAAATGGAAAGTGGCACAAAAATTTCTGCTGATCTTTTATTGTTGGGACATACTTCCGCCCTAGGGTCATCACTGCACTGCAAACATTCCAATAACCCAGTGGCCCGCAATATGATGACCACAGTTGTATTTTCTTTTTGTAATTGTCAATTTATACAATTTTCCCTGGACTGCCTATCTTAGGTCGTTCCAGGGAACAAAGAGTTCATATATAACTAGTTTTAGGGCAATAAATGTTCCAGTCAGCCCCTGTGGCTTGACTTACTACAGTGGCTTCATCATCCGAACATAGTTGGTAGTAGTTTTTATTATCGGCAGAAGATTGCGTTGTTCATTAAACACTCATACATTGCTCCACAGTGCCAAGTCTACTAAACAAAATTTTTTCCTATTATTGTATTATTATTTAGGTGATAGTGTATAATAATTGAATTTTAAACAGAAGAATTGTTAAAGGAATCTTTGCTTTAACTTGTAAAATTAGGAAAAATTAAACATGGTATAAAAGTATATAATGTACTTAACACTTGAAAACTTTAACCATTTCCTTCCTTCTTATCTTGCAGTTCATTTAATCCAAATAACATTAATTTAATATGGGCTTTAGTTTTGGCAGCTTTATTGATTATTTCTTCAGACTTTTGTTCAAATACTTTTATTCTTGCATCCAGATATTTATTTGCTTCTTCTAAGCTAAATTCTAGGAAGACGTATAATCCTATATTCATTAGAAGACGAGAAGTATCCGGTACAGAAGCCTCCATAAAGAAATTGCATCCCAAGTTCACCTGTGTTTTGAAACCATCAGGGTGTACGCTTTTATCCGTTATAACTTTCAATGAATGCTTCTGCTGTATTAGATCAGATATTTCAGCATTGATTTGTTGTAATTTTAAATGGAGTATACGCAGGTCCTCTTTGAGAACATCGTTGATTAAATTCTCGTATTTAAGGACTGTTTCGTCGATATTAAGCGTAGACATGGCTTATTAGTTATAACATAGTTAGCAAGGATATATTTAGAAGAAAATGTTTGTTTTAAAAACAGTCTCTTTTCAAACAATCCGTATAAATTTAACCAAAATTGTGTTGTATGAAGGAATTAGGAATCTGGAAATGTGCTTTTGATTTTGACAATTGCTAATGTGATAACTGACACTTGACAGTGCGATATTGCAGACCTCTCAGGCAGACCTTTTTTCGTGAGAATCACGGGTGAGAAAACGTAACTTTGTGAAAATAGTCATACATTGCCAGTGTAAAAATCAAATAGTCAATATGATTATTGGTCCAAGATTTCAGAGCTGTAAGACATAATAATTTATTTTCTAAAGCATATAAAGTTTCGGTTCACAGTAGTCTCTATAATCGGATTTTTAATTAAACAAAGTAAACTGACAGCAGCTAATGTCACTTTGGAAAATAATGTTGCCACATTTAAATTTTAAAGTAATAGTGAGGAATTCAGTTCTCATTCAATCAGATGAATGAACAATGAGTGTAAATAGTTCATCATTTAAAACTATAAAATAACATTATTTCTAATTATAATATATAGGTAAACCAGAATCTGATGGCAATTAGGGAAATCAAAATTTTGAGTGTGCAACCCTAGGGAAAATGGACTGAACGATCTTGATACTGCTTATTTTTTAGTTTGTTCTCAATATCATTAGTCACATTACATAAGTGGACAATACTATACTTAATAATGAGATATCCACTTAATATTATGTGGGTACATACTTACATGTATAATATACATATTACTTTTATACAGGTAATACATATTATTATTTACACATACCTATATCTGTATGTTCATTATCATTATGCCATGTGAAAATATCGATGTTATATCGATAGAAAACTAGACTGCTTATAATTTTTTATAAAATAAAATAAAAATAAAAACAAAACTATATTTATTTTCGTAAGTATTAACAGATACACACATTATAAAATTGACTTGGACAGCTTGGACTTGACGAATAGCCGTATTGGAAACTCCTGTAATAAGTTTTCATAAAATTATATTCCAATCAACAAACAATATTATAGTTACCTACATATAATATTTTTTAATTGAAAGTATCAAAGCGGGTAAGTCCAATTTACCAATAAAATCTTCTAAATTGAAAATTGTGATGTGTTTGACCCTTCTTCATCAAATATTTTTCTATACACATTATAAACAACACCTCTTGCTTGTGATCACAGCGGCTTTTTCGACATTTTCGAAGATTTTTTAGACAAAATCCTAAAAATTATTTATCAACTGCAAAAAAGACAAATAATTTGACAACCAATTTGATAGTTGTCAAATAAGTTGCCACATGAAAATCTTTTATTTCTTTAATATAAATATGCCATCAGATTCTGGTAGACCTATACCTATAAAGCTATATAAGATATAAGTTACTAGTAGAATGTATTTAATATTTATAATCATTTTTTTGTTTTTATTTTTACGCTGTTTACGTTATTGTTTTTGTAATTTTTTCGTTAATTGTATCTAACTAATTACGTTGTGTTTGTTGTCATTGTTGTTTATTTGATGTTATATCGTTACACACTAAATATTCACTAGACGATCGATTCAATTTCATTCATTCCCGTTTTTCAATCATTCACTTCGTGACAACGCTATTTTTATTTCATCAAAAACTGATAAACACAGAAAACGTCAGTTTACTTTGTCAAATTAAAAATCCGACTATAGTGTACTTTTTATTATCTGAATGTTTGTGGAGCTCTACCACACAGTATTTTTTTGACCCTTCTTTTGCGACAGCCTAATTTTATTGAATGAATGTATGGATATATACATGACAAACGCAAGAGTAAAACTCCCATGAAGCTCACTATCATACTTTTCGAAAAAATTCAATCTGAATAAAAAGTACCGGTATTTTATATAATTCAATTTTAATTTTTTATTAATTTTTCTACCATTATAACACATTTTTTTGCATTGCGAGCGTCAAGGCTAGCCATAGGGCCAATTTTCGATCCATTCGGGGAAGAGCTGTGACTTCGCAATTTCGAGATAATCGCATAAATAACAAAATTTCATTTCTTTTTTTGTGACTGAACTTTTAAGAATAGGCAAATTATTTTTACTTCAAAACATAGTTATATGTATGGACTACTTCCACAAAAAAAACCGATCGCGAAAAGAGCGGGATTCGCGAGATATTAATTTCTGAAAAAGTACCGGTTCTTTAACGATTTTTTTGTATAAAATCCTAAATCACACTTTATCAATATTTTTATTTCATACTTTCATATAAAGGTAAGTAGGTACCCCAATTACTATTTCTTTTCTTTATTTATATACTTATACCACATTATACTATGAAGAGGATTACATAAATTTGTAAGTTTCCTTGTTTGTAAAATTATTAAAATAAACTTGACCTTGGATTTGGCAGGAAAAAATATGTAGCTAAGGGAGTGAAATGAAATGTGAAAATGTCTAAACTAAAAATACGTCATTTTCATTTGTTAGAATGAGTGAACTGTCTTCAATTTCAGTACAATATGATTCTTCTTCGTTGTGTTCATCTTCTTCTTCATTAAATTGAAATGGTTTCAACATTTCGATAACAGCAGAGGGCAAAGGCAATTTTTTCATACTGTTTTGGCGCATACTCAAACGTGTATTCGATATAACTGGATCGGACGATTCCAATGCCCTATGAAATAAGTCTTCCATTGTGTGTTTTCTGTCGTCTTTTCGGCTGTGATGTTCGCGGTCATATCGCCAATATTTATTTCTGGACTCTCCAGCTTGTTCGGATAAAACACCTACGGGCAGTACCGAGTTTTCTATAATTTCTTGGCCGTGAATAAGGATTTTGTGCATTGTCGTCGTCATGGGGTGCCAGTTGTAATTAGCTACATATTTTTTGGCTAAATTTCTGCAAAAAATTCCGAACTTCGTTGAGTCTACCGGTAGACCGCAGTTAATTGCCACTAAAATTACGTGTATGTCATCTACAAGCCATCTACTTATTCCTAATATGTCTGCAAATATGCCGCGACTTTCCTCATTAGCGAAAACTCTTCGAGCAGTATTTCCGTCATTAGTTGTTCCAGAGTTCGGACGTACAACATCTACTAGTATACCCAGACGATCCCGTATTTGCGCCTGAATTGTTTTTTTTCGGTCTTCAGTAATTATGCCCGCAGGTGACAACTTTGAGACTCGCCACTGTCTTACTCGGGGGTCATTTTTGTATCCCAAGTGGAGTAAGAACTCTAGAAATCTTATAAATGCATGAAGAGGGCTCAGACCATTTTTTATAGCTTCTTTATTAATTTGTGTAGAGAACGCCAAATCCAGGTCATTGAATTTAGTTGCTGTCAACCCGCAAATTGGACACCTTAGTTGAGAAAAGGTATTGTTGATGATATTGTACACCTTGCCATCTATTATACTTAATGTAAGATTACAAATAGTTTTTACTATGAAGCCTTTTGATGTGGCTGCTGCGATAGGGGACAAATTTTTTAATTGTTGTTCAACGTACTGTTTTTCTCTGAGAATAAGAGACTTTGACTCTTTTCTATATTGAATATGTAGAGGCCTGCAAGAGCGATATGATTGAGGTGTTGGATTTACCCAGAGAATTTGACTGCTGCACGTTTCCATGACCTTTAATGGTACGAAGGTTGTGGCAAATATAGTATTTTCATCATACAAAGGATCTTGGGGTGCCTTCTGCTTATATAATGATTGGCCTGTGCTGCCGTCAAAGCCCCAAGAGCCTTCAAATTTACAAGACAATTCGTCCAAATCCATTCGTTCGCAATACGCATTAATGACATCATCACAGAGACTTACAATTCTTTTAAATGTGTGTGCAAGCAGACCTTGTAGCGAAACAGAAGCTTCAACTTCATTTGCCAAGACTCCATCCTCTGGGTAACACTCCAGTTTTGCTTTTGCTACAAGTCTGTACGGTGGAAAAGCTTTAAAACCTCTTTTATTTAAATCTTGTTGTAAAAATTTATATGTTTCGACACTATATTTTCGGTCAATAAGTATACCAAGCGCTTCTTCTGGAGAGTATGGATTACTGTACTGATTTATTTTTGCCAACACTTCAGTTGATTTATTTGCAGACTCCAAACATATCTTTATCACAGCTTCTAAGTCATGGGCACTTTTTTTGCTTAGTTTTTTGTTGTCATGAGATTTAATGACTTTAGTAAATGATGAAATCAGTTTTGCTGATGGTTCATTCTGAATCAATAATTCTAGTGATTTTTGTTTTCTAAGTTGCGTTCGTTTATGAAGTTTTGCATATTCTTCATCTTTATTACAACAGGCAATTTCACGCAAGACCAAGCGATGAGGATCGGGAACTATTGGGTGTTCATCGGCTACCTCAGATGGCACGTCCAAAACCATAGGCGATACATCCAAGACGGCAGGTGGTACATTCACAACCTCAGAAGGTTTCGAAATGACATCTTGAGGAAGATCATTTATAAAAGGCTTATTCAACCAAGCGTTATTTTTTTTTCGAAATTGTGACAAAATTCTGTTGCTATCGTTATATCTTTTCTCAACTTTGTTGATAAAACGGTTTATAGCAATGTTAAAATTTTTCTCCTGTGGTTCTGAAAGGGGTGTATTTAATATAGTTGCAAAAATCGATTTTACAAAAATATTCCTTTCCGATTTGGATAAGTCAAACGGTTTTCCATAGCGACCATGGAGTTTTTTACTCTCTTGATCCAGATATATGTATATATCATATCGAGTTAGTGTATGGCAGCCTGTTTCTACATCTAGCCTGTATGAGGCCACCTCCGAAGGATAAGAGGTTCCAGCTACAGCGTTATCCATAGCCTTTACGTATACAAAACTGTATGAATGGCAGTGAAAGTATTTAATCAAATAAAATAATTGGATTAAAGAAATTAAAAAACAAAGTAAAAAAGAAAAGTCAAAAATCAACAACCAATAAATGGCTTTACAAAACGAAATAGAAGATTTAATTAGGGTTTTGACCCACAACCAACCAACTGAAACGGTTGGACCGATAAAACCAACCGATTTTTCGTTTAAAGCGGATAAAACGCTAATTCAACCAACCTTACTTTTCAAACTACCAACTTTACTTTTTTTTACTTATTTCTCCAAACCAATTAACCCAACTCATGGAAATCAGCTTACATCTTATATGTAACTAACAAAACATTTCAATAGCGCGATTCAGCGCGCAAAAGCGCCCTCTAGTCTGGATTGCGAAAACTCCACACACCCCGATAATGTCAACTAATAAGTTGAAATAAATAGTCGTAATCTTGATATCTAGTGCCTAGAGAAAGCAATTTCAATTGATGGATGAGTTGAATAAAAAAAATTTGAACTATTTATTTTTATTTATCTAATTAAATGTCATCCGACCAAACAAATAGAGAATTTATTGAAAGTCTTTTAAAGCAAAAACATTTTTATTATAACACCTTATGTCGCGATAAACGCTAAATAACATCAATAAAAAAATAATTAAGATTAATTTGTAAATGATGTAATTTTACTGCATAAAGAAATTTTGTTTAATTTTAACTCAATTTTTTTTATAACTTTTTTATTTTTTATATTTTGTTATAGACACTTCAATTTACTAACAATATGTCTCATCAAATTTTCTGTAGTATTCCGTCATCTGAGAAACGCAACTCTATATAAGTTCAATTTATATTGTGGATTTTATACAAAAAATTCGTTAAAGAACCGGTACTTTTTCAGAAATTAATATCTCGCGAATCCCGCTCTTTTCGCGATCGGTTTTTTTTGTGGAAGTAGTCCATACATATAACTATGTTTTGAAGTAAAAATAATTTGCCTATTCTTAAAAGTTCAGTCACAAAAAAAGAAATGAAATTTTGTTATTTATGCGATTATCTCGAAATTGCGAAGTCACAGCTCTTCCCCGAATGGATCGAAAATTGGCCCTATGGCTAGCCTTGACGCTCGCAATGCAAAAAAATGTGTTATAATGGTAGAAAAATTAATAAAAAATTAAAATTGAATTATATAAAATACCGGTACTTTTTATTCAGATTGAATTTTTTCGAAAAGTATGATAGTGAGCTTCATGGGAGTTTTACTCTTGCGTTTGTCATGTATATATCCATACATTCATTCAATAAAATTAGGCTGTCGCAAAAGAAGGGTCAAAAAAATACTGTGTACCAGTGCGCCACCTGAGCCAAAACTGTTATCAGATGCTTACTGTGAAGCCGTTCCTTTATAGCCAGTTATACTGGTTACGATTTAAAACGGAACGCAATCCAGTATACTGTCAGCCGCATTTTTTGACGCAGCATTCAAATGAGTGTATTAAAGTTTTCTAGAACATAAAAATAAACTGTTTTGGAGTACTGTCCAATTAAAAATATTTTAATTAATATTAATTGTAAATTGAATTTATGATATAATAAAAGTAAGTACTTTTTCATAAAAAATAATAAAAAAGAACTTTCAGCTCGTATTGAACATTTTCAACACAGTCTAATAAAGTTAATTTTTGCAATTCTTCCATTGTTTTATTTATTAATCCAAACTAATTACAGAACTTTAAAATTTTCTGATTATACTGTAGCTTTGTTTATAAGACGTTAGGCACTCGAGTGGTTTTGACTGATCATATTAATTATTACTTGCTCTGTGGACTGATCACGTGATCAAAGTACTGCGAGTACCTTACCTCGAAAACGCCAGTGCTCACAGTAGAATATGGCGGCGATTAATGACGTCATAAATTTCCCTAGGGTACTGCGGCAGTATACTGGCAGTCCATAACGGAACGAATTTTTCTACAGTGATAGCACTGTTCAGTGGTTGCAGTGCATATCGGAAGACACCCTTAATTTATTTTTAAATGTCTGATTTTTTTGATATGTTATTAAGATAGGTAACTATTACAATGTTATGTAAAGTAAATGCATACAAGAGGTAATATTATATGATTATATTGTATTTCTACATGATTATATTTCTGCCCGCGGCTTCGCCCACATTTTCAAAGAAAAACCCGCATAGTTCCAGTTCCTGTGGGATTTACGGGATAAAAAGCCTACTGCCTATGTAGCCTATGTCTTGCTCTAGGTCTTCAGCTACCTACATACCAAATTTCATTAGGTTTCAATCGGTTCAGTTCAGTAGTATCTATAACCTATTTGCATGATAGAACAAACATCCATTATCCTAAACTTACGCATTTAATAATATGTATTAGGATGCTTATGGACGACGGTGACCATTTTTTATTTCATTTCGTAAGAAGGCGTCCATTAATTACATAATGCAATGTGAAATTTGAATTTCTAGAGTAAAGTGCGTTGAATTCATGAAATAAGAAAGCTTACAAACTTACTCTTTTTTACGTTATATGTATAGAGTACCTATAGTTAAGCTGATAGATCATAGATAATAGACCTAGCGAAATCTGGTTTTAATATTTGTATACACTTAGCCACATAGGTACATGTAGTAATTGTGTACCACTATACGTAGGTACATGTAGTAATTGTGTACCACTATAAATCCATAATGTAGCTCTTACCATAATATTATGCTTTTCAATTTATTCATCATTCACAATCTCGTATTAGTACAGTCACTGTCTGTCTACTCGAGACAGGTTCTGAGTTCTGACTGACAGTATAGGAGGTAAAATAAAAACACGACAAACGATCACCAAAATGTTTTATTTCAGAATTATAAACATTGCTTAGGTACAATGCGCAAACCATTGAACGACCATTTTTCTACAACGACAAAATGTAACAATACTTAAATCATGTACAAAACTTTATACTTATCCACTTCCAGAGTGGATAAAAATTTACCTACAACAGGAGCTTTCGTCTAGAAAACCGGTTTCTAAAAGATCTGTTAATGAAAAAAAAATTTTTGTATCTTGATTGAGATGTGAATAAATTTTGATTTTACATCGAACTCTTAGTTGCTTATCAACATTATGTTACAAGAAACAATAAAGTTTACAAAAATACAAGTTACCAAATTTGTAAAATTAATGAAAAATATATAAATTGACATTCCAGATCCAGATAAAATAAATGATATCAATGTGAAATTCGCGAATGTGTATTCAATGGGATCGTTTCTTATTAGTTTCAATTTTCCCGCCTTGTTATGTACAAATACACCATTAATATTATATTTTAAAACCACAAAACGGTTAAGACATTTTCACTTAAATCTAAGTAATTAAAATGTTTTTTTTTTAATTATAAATTGTGATGGACTGATACAATATAATGTGATGTTTCATTAAAATATCTAATTATTATTAATTATTCCACAAAGAGATGGGGGGGGGGTTATTTACAGTTTAGTAGAAAGGTAGGCATATTAAATTTTGTGACTACAGCACCCGAATAATTTTGACATCAATAGAAAGGATTATTCGAAAGCTACTAAGGAAAACTTTGGCTTCTCAAACTACAATCTATCTAAAAATAATCATCTACTTATGCATAGTGGACAAAGTTATGGAAAGTTATAATGAATATCACAAAATGTAAAGTGATGCCTCATGTAGATGGGCGGAATTGTAAGTCTATGCAGCATTTTGTGCTACAATTGAAAATGTGCAATTCAATAAAAGGACGCATTCAGGGATGACAAATAATAACAAAACGACATCGTTTTCTTTATATTATTTTAATTAGAAATCTTACGAATTAATGAAGAATTAATGCAATACGGTTGCATAGATCTTGCATAGATGCATACTTTTAGATACCTACCTGGATTCAATTATTATAATTACTTATTAGGCCCGTTAAAAATTTTGTTATATTATTATGTATATGAAATTATGAAATCTGTACAATGAATTTATAAATGGATTAAGAAAAAATTCAGCGGCCCAACTTAACGATGGCGATTTGTTATTAAGATTCTATCTCACGGTTAACGCATGGCAACATTTTAGTCATAATGTTTATTTATTTGAGAGAGAAATAATATAGGAAAAGCATTCTAAACAGCTGTAGTTATACTCGATTAAGCACAAAATCTGATATTCGGAGTACCAGCTCCGTCGTTTTGTGTTGCCTACATAAAAAAGCAATGTAGGTACCTAACGTTATTTTCGGAAACGGTTTATTCAAACCATAGAGATGAGATTTAGCATGTTTTATTTTGCACATTTACAGTTGCAATAATCTACTATGACCACATTAGAAGTGAATCAATTAGTGGCCCACCACAAAATGCTAGACAGATAACACAATATAAATAATGATATCTTAAACTCTATCTAGGTATTCTATACATAAAAACCTTAAAATTACTAGGATACTTTCGTAATTAGCTATAAACTAGAGGTATAAATTAACATCAGTTCGTTGAATTGTGTCGCTATAAAGAACCTTCAAAATATCAGTTTATTATATTATTATAGAGATGGAAAACATTTATTTATAAATATTCAAAAATTATACATTGTGTTCTGCGTCTTACATAATATAATAAATTCTAAAAACAACTGGTAGGTATTTAGACAATGTAACTAACGGGAAGGATACCTACACTTTATTATAAGGTATTTTTAAACATTCAACAAATTGGATTCAATCTAAATTAAATTTATAATTTATGTAGCGTAAAAAAAACTACATCGGAAGGATTTTTTAAAAATTGAATTGTCTTAAATTTCAATACCATTACATTAAAATGGCGCTACAAGGTAGAATTTTACGAAACTTTTATTATTTTTCTTTACTGGGCAGAAAGTTTCAAGAACGGAGGAAGGAGGGAACGATCAAACAATGTTTACGAAATTTATATTAGTTTGTTTATACATAATATAATATTAAATATACAGAATATTTACATTACTTTATAGTTTATAGTATAATCATAAAGACATTTTTGAAATATGAAAATACATTAAAACTAATTTATTCTTAATGTTAGTCTGACGGGAATTATTTCCAAGGACGAATTAAAATTTCGGCGCTCATTGTATCGAATTTTTGCTGGTAATTCTTTGTCAATGTTTAAAATATCAATGTTATAAGTAAGATGCATCGATTTGGTATACCGAGGGCTTGTATCACAATGTACAGGACGTCGCAGTGTGGGACGGCCTACAACGAGATGGACAGACGACCTGATCAAAGTGGCGGGGAGCCGCTGGATTCAGGCCGCTGGTGATCGGTCATTTTGGAAATCTTTGGGGGAGGCCTATGTCCTGCAGTGGACGTCTTGAAAGGCTGGAATGATGATGATGATGATGATGTATCACAATATAGCAGTATCTAGGTATACTGAAGACCGGGTCCGGCCGACGTCGATTGTACCTACTGAACTATACTCGATCTTAGCTACAACTATCTGCGAAAATTTCGTCTTGGAAATGTTAATAAACACGCGTCGAATGTAATTATCGCATTCATTTAAGTTAATTAAATTAAAACCCTTTAAACTTTTAACTGAAATGTGCCTAGCGCGTTGTATGGAACCGGCCGGTATGAAAAAAGGCATAACAACTTTTTATTTAACCAAACTAAAAAATATCATCATTAACTATGTAAATAACCTTAACTATATTTTTTATACACGATACTTGTTCTGGGCACTGGCTATGACGATGGCGACCGTTAAAATATTGACTAGCAACCTTGTGTAAAATTCGGAATAAGGGGAACATGTATTAAATATTCTTACACAAAATTTTTGAGATCATCCAAAATTTATAACAGTAACAACATTTATAAACGTTTTTGACGGACTCGTGACGGAAATCGGAGTTGGACATGATGAGACGAATGGACCGAGAGAGTTACAATCAATATTTTGTGGACATATTCATAATTATTGTATATTCGAAAATTCATAACCATAACTATACTAAACTTATGTTCAAAACATAGTAATATAACGATTAATTGAAATGAGCAGCATTACATCCAAACCAATTAAAATTAAATCACAGATAAATACCGCCTAAATTGGAAGGAAGTTTAATTTAGGGACTTAGGGTCCAATGGGAATTAAGGTAAGATCACGCAGGGTTTATCGAATAGTGATGTCAGTAGTGGGACCTTGCGTGAGCCTAGAGTTACCACTGGGAACAGCTTAACAGACGTGATATAGCTATATTGGGCGGTATCTATGGACGCTCCGCCCGACGCGGACGCCTGCGTGATTATTGCACAACCCTACTTTAGGGCGGCACGCTTTGATTATACCACGATTACCGCGAAACATAGAGGCCTTCATAGCTAGCAGCACAGATATACAAAAACAACAGATGCATACAAATGTCAATCTGCAGTGACACACCACAGATTATGAACTGAACAGACGTAACGAAAACGAAGTTGCTAAACAATAATTGTCTACCTATGGTTTTGTATATCGATACATTTGTAACAAATTAAACTTAATAATATACAATACAATGTTTAAATTAAAGTAAGGTACATTTCGTGTCGCGAACACTTGTATATATACATGTCTATACAGATCTAACACTATGGTTCGGTAGTCCGGTTGGGGCCCACTGGTAGCAACAAAACTTATTCGCTTGCGATCTCCGACGTGGATGCCGAGGGAGGCTCGGTGGGGTGGAGCACCGCCTGGAAAAGAAAAAACAACAACGTTAAAATATAGACGTAGAACTAAGCATTCAATTAACTATCAAACAGTACCTATACCTATTTCGAACAGATTAAAAAAAATAAAATTATAAGAAGGTTTTCTTGAATGTACACGTGTTAAATTAAACACAAAAAAAATACCTAGCCTGCGCTGTTGTTACTTATTAATTGTATCTATTGTTCATACAATTATGTGTTTAAAGTTTAAACGCAATGTAGGTAACGAGTGGTATATAATTTAAAAAAATTGTCTTTATTTATCATGCACTTAATGATACTTAGATATATTTATTAGGTGTATGACCATTGACCATATATTTAATCGTCAAAAAACTAGTCGTAAAAATTAATTCTAAATTCGGTACATAGGTATCTAATTAATTCATAAAAATTATATATGATTAATAAATAATCAGTAGCTATGGTCCATATATAAATATTCGGTAATAGCTACGATTCTCATAATTCATGCCATTGACAAATAAATCATCCAGTCTCTCTCATGCATTAAAATTAAAAGTAGGTAAATGGAATAATTTAAAAGTTACATATTTTGTAATATTTAAGACACATTAAAAATGTTCTTGAAATTCCTATCAACATTTTATTCTTAATCTTTGCGTCTGCAATTACACTCACTTTTAGATTAAACATACACATTACATAAGATAAAATTAACGATGTAAAATATATACATTAGAATGGATTTTATACGCCTAAAATGATAATAAGATAGCCCACTGAATTGATACAATCATTAAAATTGATTAAAACATAAAATTATGCAAGTCCACATACAAAAAGTGTAACGATTCAATTGAGATCCCCCTTTAAACTTTATCGAATAAAAAATCGTACCTACTCAATACGCTTGATTGATGATTATAAATGATACATTACATTTTAAAGATCGTTTGATCGGACTGAATCGAATCTATTTCCAACTCCATTCTATATCGGTCACTAGGGCAGTGTACCGGTTTGCTTTAGTAATTGTCTGAAAAAACATCGCCAACGCAACAATGTTGCATGTAACGTGTATTTGTCTGCGTTGCGTGTATGGGCGATCCTGTTTTATGAGATTATATTGGAACCGCAACTTACACTAATAAGTTAATACTTAATAACCTATTTTATTTACATTATATTAAAAGATTAAACTTTTTTATTTACCTACTTATCTATTGAATAAACTGAATTATCAACTAGCTTTCAAAACCTATTTTTACTTAAATTTTTAGTTTATTACAATAGCAACGCTAGGATGAGCAGTTCCTAAATACATCGTTCCTTATTCATTTCACAGTCATTAGACGTCCTGAGGTTCGCATATTCTGTAGTAGATTGTAGATATCCATTTCAGACAGGTATCAAATTATTCAAATATTATAATATAAAGATATTTGTAGATAATATACCCAAATACGTCACTTTATGTAACAATAAGCGTTAAGTCCAAGTAAAGTCTATAAAATTTCTGAAACATGCCCTTTTGACGATTTTTTAATCTCATAAAATATGTTCCTTAAAATGAGTATCACGGCGATTAAGGAGCTGGTCTTTATTAAGTTTTTCACGTGAACATATCATAAAATATTAAAAACAGTGTCCCACTGGTGGTCAAGAATTTATTTTTACGTTCCTTTTATTTATTACTAGCGGTCCGCCCCGGCTTCGCCCGTGGTACATATTTCGCAATAAAAGGTAGCCTATGTTCTTTCTCAGGGTCTAAAGATTATCTGTGCCAAATTTCATCAAAATCGGTCCAGTAGTTTATGCGTGAAAACCATACATACATACATATCTACATACATACATACAAACTTTTCCTCTTTATAATATTAGTATAGATAATGCTCTTTCACCCTTCCAAGGGGTTTGACGCACTGCACATGCTTAAACTAGATGACACACACAATAATACACGTCCGAAAATGACTATTTTATATAAATTAGTATTTTAAATGGGTTTGACGCATTTGGTGCACTTCGCAACTGGTGCACTTCTCAACTTGTACCTACACCATGCTCAAATAGTGAACTTAGCAACTGGTGCACAATGTTTTTTATAACTTTCGGGTGACTTTTATATGATCATTGAAAATTATTTGAGGAAGAGTGTACCTACTTAAAAGGTTGATAATATTTTTTAAGAAAATAACCTACGCAAAACAAAAGATTCTTTAATTTTTAAACAATTTTTCCAAATCTCCACTCATCATAAAAAGTGCACATTTTGCGAAGTGCACCAACTGAGAAGTGCACCTAATGCGTCAAAACTCAAACCCATTTAAAATACTAATTTATATAAAATAGTCATTTTCGGACGTGTATGATTGTGTGTGTCATCTAGTTTAAGCATGGTTAGGCCGTTGATTGCTAAATCGCTTAGAAGGTAGGCAAAAACCATTTTTCATGAAATTAACAAACGCAACGAAAAAATATGAATTATTTATTGCATATCAGCACCATTCTCGGTATAAATGTAAATTAGTATGTGTTTTAATAATTTAGCAAAACATCGCTACATTGACTAATAAGAGATTCGTGTTATAATTATAATAAATTACAAGGATAACAGAATGATTATTTAAAGTTATGAAAATTTAACTTTTATGGTTATAAGGAATATGATTTAGAACCGCAAAGCTATTGGAATTATTCGAAAATCCCATAAAAAGTGACATGAGGAGAATTTACGATCTCCTTTGTGTACAGACGTCGAGTGGGAAAGTTTTTAACGTCCGTACTTTACGAGTTACCGCGAATTACTGACGGATATATTCAATGAAACGAGACCTATTTTATTTGGACACATAAATCTAGGAACGACTAAGGAACTTTTAGATTGGAACAAAAAATGATATGCTTTGACGTGTCAGCTTGAGTATTGAATATTGATACAAATCAGAACAATGATTGATCAATTTTTGATAACTGATTATGTATTTTTCTTTATCACGCTTACACAGACTTGTAACAAAACTGAAATATCTTCCTGAAAAAAAAAACGTAGCCCAGCAATCTTTATTACCATAAATGGAAATAAAATATCGAACTATGAAGAAATATAAAATGTTTGTTTGATATTACTCATGCCCTAGCTTTGTTCCAGTCTGGGAGAGTTAGTGCAATAACAACTCTGTTTCCACAATTTTCATCGATTGTCCGATTAGTAATTATAGACGATGTTTCTAAAATAACTGCCAACTTGTGTTTAATAATATCTCCGTAATAATTTACATTAGCTGGAAACGTTTTGAGATATATTGTAAACATAACTCGAGAATGTTACTAAATGTTACGACTTACGAGTAAAACTGACACAGAGATAGGTAGTTTTCTTTATAATGTGTAAATTGTTGGTACCTAAGAAACTTAGGAAAGTAGTAGCAGTTTTGTCATCAATCTATACTAATATTATAAAGCTGAAGAGTTTGTTTGTTTGTTTGAACGCGCTAATCGCAAGAACTACTGGTCCGATTTGAAAAATTCTTTCGGTGTTGGATAGCCCATTTATCGAGGGAGGCTATAGGTATCACGCTAAGACCAACAGGAGTGGAGCCACGCGGGTAAAAACCGCGGGGCGCAGCTAGTTCTTGATACATGTACCAATATTGATTTTTTTTAATCTATTTGAATTCATACATTAATTTGTCACATTAGATTTGGGTTCAGGCCCCCTTATGTATAACCTGTATTAACGGGACCTGTTCCTTCCCTAGGATTGATCCCTTGCATGAATAAAAAAATAGAGAAACATAAATTAAATCGTCCGTTTGTTGTTAAAATCGAGTCTAAAGGAGTAAGTTACATACAAACATACAGGAAAAGCGTGTTACAACTTTTAATATAAAATGGGCGCTTATTCCGAATATTATATTGAAGAGAGGTGTCAAGCACCAGAGAGGCATTAGACGGGCGAGTGGCCTAGATTTAAACTGGAAGAGGCTCAAACCAGCTGACTTTGTAACAATGACTTAAATACCTACCACACGTTTAAAATATTTTACCTTTGTTACCAAAAAATTAGCCTACTTACAAAGGAGCTAAATGCTACTCATAGATATTATTATTAAAGAAAAAATTGTACTGTTCTAGATCATTTCGATTTCTTCTTTTTTAATTTCAAAAATATTAGAAACATATGAAATTGATTGTTGTTGCTTATATTGAAATTCCTTTGTCCCAAAACGCACACACAAAAATAAGATAGGTACCATTTTAAGATTTTTAACAAAATAACAAATAAACGACACCAAAAGATGCGTAGTAGGCAGGTACTTTACGTGCATAAATCAACACCGGTTTAATGCCGACATTTAAGCCGATTGAAATACTAATGTTTAACCCGTCTTATTTCGACATGCACCTAACAATTTAGCACGAAAATTATAGCGAAATTTGATATGCGAACAAAAAGACTTGTCAGATTAACGGAGTGGAAAAACTTGGACAAATTTGTATAACCTTACAAAAAGACGTTGGAGACTCGAAGCGCCGGGCACTGGGCAGGTTGTAAGCAAGTCAGACGTTTTAGCGTCGGGTTGTGGATCATTTACTGACTACTGTAATATAGATGTTTGTATCATTGCAACACCTGATTACAAAGGTGTAAAATATAGTTAAATCATTGAGAGAGAATTGATAAATATGTAGGTAATAATTATATATCAAGCACAAAAATATGTTTTTCTTTAATACCAAGTTGTAATTCAAAGAATTGTACTGTTTGTAGGATAAAAAACAAGGTTTATACCTACTTATCTACAATTTAATAGTTAATATCTATAATACCTAAATGCCTTTGACCGTGATAATTATTAGATACCAGCAATATCTTACATCTTCCACCTTGCTAAATAAATCAGAACTTTACAATGCTTCCTGTTAAATATTGAACAAAGATCACAGATTATATCTATCGGTGTTGCTAACATGCTCAACAAGGGTCTTAATATTTTCATAAGGCGATTATAATTTAATCATATTACAAAACTAAAACAAAGCGCCGACAGCTTCGAAGAACCGATGTTGTGTGTACGGCTTCATACGTACATCATTAAAATTGACGAAGCTAAGGGTCAGTTTCCTTCTTGCTGATAAAGTCACTGATAATGTATAAAATACTTTTTGCTTTCAATTTTCATAAACTATCATTTTTTTGTTTTTAACTGACAGATAAGCTAAACAAAAGAAAACTAAAGATGTAATAGATAAAACTAAACCAACTAAAGATGTAGTACTGATACGATTCAACTAAGAAAGTATAGGCTCTGTGTCAATAACTGTATAAACCGTCTTAAAATTAATTCAAACTAAATATTATCAAATGACATAATATGACACAATATAATAATTGTCATTCACTTTTCTTATTCTTAGTTGATCGCATAGTACCTATGTGAGGAAAAATTTATTGTCATAGTTAATTAATTAGGGATATACATTTAATTATACATTGATGCAATATGAACACATTTCCATTCAGAACAATTCATAATCTTTCGGAGATGAAAATTTAGTCGCTATAGCGTTAAAATTGTATGACGAATCAAACCTAAGAATAAACCGCGACAAAACAGTCAGTGAAAAAGCCCTGATACAGTACTAAATGTCATTTCCTCGCCACGGTTACTGCAATTTATCTAAGCCATAACATCCAGCGTATTACGAACGATACTGGTGAAATCAATGTCAGTTAATATAAATTATGAGTTTGCATAATCAAGGTTTAAAATTTAATCAAGCGTTGTTATATTGGTCCATATCTCGCTTTAATCATGGAGCGTAGAAGCGAGTTATGTGAAGTCTCGTAAAATGTGATCGTAAACGCCGCATCCACTTACTTTTATTACTTACTACCTCCATGTGAATGTTTCGTAGGAAATCAGCTTTATTATAACTCAATATACGGGGAAATATTAAACTTTAAATATTATTGTCGGAAAGTTAAAGTTCAGAGTTTCTCTTTCCAGTTAATGTTTGACTGCTTTATGAAATAGGTATGTGACAAGCGAAATTGCGTCTTAAATTAAAGCTGATATTGTTTTTATTTGTTTTAACTATTATGGAGATTATGCTAAATATACTTTAATACATTAGGATAGCAACAGTAGCGTATAATACCCTAATTTACGACAATTGTCTCAATTCCGCGTTCAGCCAAACAGCTTTATATCTTGCTAAAATGTTCGGTGATAATCCTAATTTGTTGCCATTCAAATAGCATATTATTATAAACATAACTGTTTTGAACTAATTCGAAATATTAATAGATATCGTAACAAATTGTATCATCCTTGGCAACAACATCGGTTAGTTTAATTATATTTGAAAAGTGACATTTTAGTCTATTTCTTAGTAATAAAGAAATCAATGACCTCAATTATTTTATATTTTATATTTTGTTGATTCTGAAAACTATTAGCTATAAACAAATGGGCTCGTATAAGAAGTGTTGTTTCGATATGTCCTAGGTCGTAATTCGTAAACAAGGATACAGACACTGTTAATTATATCATAAATATGTGTAAGTGAATAAATTATTTACTTATACATATTTATGATATATTGAATAACTTATGAAAAACAAATTGTAGAAAAATTTATGAGACCGATATGTTAAAGAACTAGTCATTTTACCAACATAAGACGTATATCAAGCACATGTATAATGATAAATTGTTGTTCAATCCATCAAAGGATCTCTTCAATGGAACATTAATAGGCAGGTGATAATACTAATGGTTCCCTAACACCATAACTGAACTAACACAACATGATGATCCAATGCAAAACACTTTAACGAGCAACTTTGTATTCAAACATTTGCGCAAAAAAAAACGTCAATTGCTCCGCAAGAATTTATACCTATAGTGCAAGGCAAAAATACCCTGCGACACTTCCCTTAAACAGAAGCTAATAATAAAAAGATAACAAACACGCCATAACATTTTATCCGCCCCACAATATGTGCGAAGTTTAAAGCAATTTGCGCTGCCGGTCAGCGGTATAAGCGCTTAACAGCGCTCTCAAGCACTTTACTGGCGATTATTTTTACTGATCTAGCCAAACGTTTAGTGTTATTGTGGGCTTCAACGTTATTGTGATCGTAAAATAAGTAATATTGTAAATAGTTTTATAGTGCTACTTGATATACATATGTGGCGAAATAGCCCTTTCTGGGTATCAAGATCAAAAACTAGGTATGCAAAAGTAGAAAAATTTACTTTTACAACGGGCTAAATTGTTTTTATATTCCATATGAATTGGGAACGCGGACAGATGGCCAGCTTTTTAATCTTTACAAAAACGAGTACCTATTCAAAGGAGAATAAAAATCAAATAATAACTAAACTACAGAGCTTGGAAATTAGTTCTTTATACAATTTATGAGTAACTCATAAATGTCATTCGTCAACATTGGAAAGCCGTCGCACAACGTTGTTGATCCGAAACTAATAGCTCGTTGAAAGAGCATATTGTATTTATTTTATAGTTGTTTTTAATGGAGACTTAACACCCATGTCGAGAGTACTTATAGGTGTAGAGTTGGGGATAAAGAAGCTTATACTAAATGTATACTTTTTTGATTTTCTTTGAAACTTATTTGAAATTCATACGCATGAGTGAAAAACTGTTTATAGAGCCAGACATTGCATTTGCAGTGCATTTTCTAATAAGTGACGGTCTATGTTAAAGAATAGATGCTTTGCTGGTTGAAAATCCTGCAATTATCATCAACTTATCTTTATTCGAAAGCTAATTCGAATAAGTTATATGTGCCTTTTCAGAGAGAGGAAAAGTGTGAGAGAATAAAAAATAAATATTTCACAATTTGAAAAATAATTCCTAAGTGTATATGCTTCTTAATATTTGAAATATATTACAATATTAGTAAGAATTATGCGAGACGCAATAAAAGTTACAGTGTTTGAACGTGAAGTGTCTTTGACAGCCGCTAGCCGGTCGGCGGGAAGTGGAGCACTCGTAAACGTATTTCATTATGTTTTGTTAAGATTAAAATATATAATACAGATTAAATAATACAATTGGTGCCTGTTCACGGTGGTAAGTTCTAGAATAGAAGAAACAAATATGCAGTGTTATTAGATATTTTTAGAAAATCATATAATGGATTGGATACAATATAGATAACTTTTCAGCTGTGATTTTTAAATGAATAATGAATTATCCTAAGATAATATCGTTATAATCAAATGCAGCGATGTTAATTAAAGTGTTAAGGAACAAAATTACCAATTAACAGTACTTTGCAATTTGCATATAAAAAGACTTAATGTAATTATGCAAATATTGATTATTGTTCTTTTTATAACATTGCATTGCGCAGTCGCTTTAAAACTACAAACAGACAATTTGCAGGCTATAAATCGATAAAATTTGCTAAATTTATAACAAAAAGTATCATAAATTGTGTTTTATAATGTAATGTACAAATGTTTTAATGAGTTACAAGTTTACATTAACATTGAACAACTAAACAGTTTGTTTTTGCCAGAATTTACATAGAGAAGTATGATGGGAATATGTTGAACTTTATTTATTATTTTTATTACGCTCTATTACCTATATCTATAGGAAAAGCAAGCATATTGTGTCTGTTGCTCCTTCACATTGATTTCTTTGATTGCATAAGTATAAATTACCATAGTATTAATTTAAAAAAAATATAGCCTTCTTATTTCGTCATTGTATTGTTTACTTGTAGGTAATTATTACCCATTTTCATGGTATTAAAGACATTGCATTAGAAATAGAAATTGAGATAAGGATTTATAAATTGCAATAAAAGTGGAATCTGGATCTGTCCACAAAAGGGCCAAATTGGACGCTTTAAAAGCTGTCGAAATGTTCTTCGTTCCAATAAAACTTTATAAGGCATTAAGTAGTCACTTTTCTTATCAATCGCTTTCGCTCCAAACTGACTTCTAGTACAAAAAGCCAACTACTTGTCCTCGACAAAACCACGTGGTTTGAAAGTTTCCGTGTTCCAGATAAATATAAGAGGATATCTGAAATATTAAGGGACCTGAGGCAGGATTATCGTAGAACTTTAACCTTTTCCGTGAACCCTCAAGAGTTTAGACCGTTAGGCAACCCATAATCTCACCCAGCAAATCTACAATTAATGCTATAAAAATTTAAAATAAATATCATTAGAATTTCATTTGTATTTCTATACGTATTCTAATAAAAGTTCGCTTTAATAATCACTCATATTTTTTTTTGCAAGGAATTTGTATCATCACACAGTCGCCCAAGGACATAACACATACCTAGACACTAAAATTATACAGATAAGTTTTTGTTGATAGACCAACAAACAGCTATAAATTACCGAGGTAATAAACTGTTTCATCTTGCGTTTAATTTTCAAATTGAGCATATTATCGTGGCATACCGACACTAGTCTTTTATAACTATAAAACATAATTACAGAATATTACCGCCCAATCTAGATGACACAAAAACGTATATAGTCGGCGATGGACACTGGACCGTCTGTATTGTTTTTGCCCTCACATAGTTGTAAGACAATTATAATCTTTAGTTTTATCGTTTGTCTGCTATTAATTAGTACAAAATACTTTGACGCGGGAGATAACTGCAATGTGCAAAGAGTGTCTGCATGATCAAAAGGCAAGATCATTTTTGCCTACAGTTTCACCGACGCAGATTTAGGTCCTTATGATATGCAATAGGTACAAAATAAGCTTATAAAAAATAATTATTATCAGAACTTGTTCCGACGATTTTACGTTACAAATATATCTACGTACAATCAAAACCGTATTAATAAAGATATAAATTAGGTAGGTCTAGGTATCTTTGTTTAGTCCTTATCTACAGAAACGACTTAATTTAGCTTAGATGATGCACCAATATCCGATTAAATAAGATTGCACAGGTACTGTTTCCGTTGCCCTATATCATAAACTAAACCAGGAGGAATTATATAAAAAAACAACCGTCTGTATGAGTCAAACTGCTTCGTATATCATAAGTACAAAGCTCCACCATCTCGCGATGAAGTTATAATTCTTATGTTTAATGATCACAGCCGATGGCCAACAAAAACACATCATATTTCATGTGGTTATACTTTTAATAAGGGAAATTATCGTGTTGGGTGGTAAAACCAGTTTTAAATAATTCAGCGCAATAATTTACACCTTTTTATAATGATTGGGGCGTTGACATAGTCGCTCACAATAAAAACGGGATGATTATTGGATTCTCTTTGTGATTAAATTAACGTTTCAGTCCTGTGAGTTTAATCTTCTAGTGTCAAGAAGCAAAAAATTTTGCGTTTTGCTTCGTTACATACTGAGTACAATACGCAGGTATATTTAAATTTTTTTTCAGATTGGCAGAACACTTTATGACAACCTAAAGATTTGGAATGTGTTATCGTATACTGTTCGGTGCGATAAATCTCTTAATTTAGTGGTTTTAACGGACAGAGTCCTGGAGGAGCGTAAAAAATTTTAGCCAAAATTTATATTTGCAGGTACAGGAAATCACTGTGATGAGAGAAAGTTGACCGCATGTAACATCTACTTATCCAAACTTGGTAAGGGTAGAATAATATGACTACCCTCATGCCCGGTGTACCTACTAGCGGTTACGATAAAAATCATACAATTATTGGTAATTTTTCAAAATTTAATTAGTAATCATTTTATTCACTTTTGGCTCAATATTTTTTATTCCGATTCTCATAACTTGTACTACCTACTGTATTGATTGGTACTCAATAGAGAATATGTATCCTTATTATTCCCAAACAAAAAATTAAGTAACTTAACCTTATTCATCACTAATTTAAAAAGCTGAAGCGTCAGCTACCGTGGTACAAATACATGAATAAAATTATTGTAAATCTAAAAGTTTATTGTGTCGGGTCTTTTGGTAGCCGTCGTCAAAATTAATGACCGTATTTTTACGAGTGTCACCACATGTGAGGTACCAAAACTAATCGTGTATACTTGATTTAGTTAACAGGTTTGGTATGAATTCTTATTGTGTGCCTTTTGTGAAATTGGTAAGTTAATTTGAAACGTAGTATACCTATCTATTTATTATTGTCCTGTGACGTACAAAGGAAACTATTTGGGCTATGTTTTTATAATAGGACCACACGGTAAAAATTAATTTATTCATTACATACTTAAATACAAAGTAGTTATATAGAAATGTAATCATTTATTTCATAACTCTATACTGTGCCGGATTGGCTTATAAGAGAAAATTAAATCAATGAAAAGTAAAATCAATAGCCAAAAATTCCTATTCCTATTCCTAATTCCTAAAAAAAATTATTGCTTATATTATTTACTTATTACTTAGGTAAGTATATAAGTTCCTATATTTCAATATTTTTAGTTCTTACGCTCAAGTTAAAATAAAACCAAGCCTGTTAATCAATCCGGATGCGTATTAGCAAACATGATATAAATCAGCAAGAAATTATTTCAGTGTAGCTTAAAGGTGTTGACACACTTGGCACCAGCTACAACTTTTCTTTATTTACTTGTATCAAGGCGGTAAAATTCAAAACTGGCAAGAGATGGCGCAGGATATAGTCAAATTGAAAGCTCTTATATTGTCGAAGGTTAAGACTTACTTTGCGCCGTTGTACCATTCTAGTGCTATAGACAACCGTCTTATATTATGCATTAGTGACCAACTATAACAGAACATTTATATTAACAAAGTTTACCTTACGCAGGCAGATGTATCTTCTAAGCTCTACTTTCCATAGGTATTTAATATGGTAATTTCACATAAGCCTTCACTTTATTCGTTTGTTACATGGAAGGAAAATAAGAAAAGAAAATAAATAATATAATATAATTACATGTATTTAATGAACGTAAAACCCTAAAACCGTTAACGTTAGGTTAACCGTAAAACGTTATTTACCTAGGTACATTATTATCTAGGTATCTAGTGACTTCCGACTACTGATATGCTGGATGCTGGTGTTAGTTATGTGTGAATGATGAAGGTGTCATAAATAAAGCTCTTTTAAAATAAGTATTACTGCAATGATACAAAATGTTTTGACGGCTTTGAATACAACGTCATCACATTATCATAAAACACAGATAGACACAGGTGTAACTTATAATAAAAATAACAAAGAACCCAGTGTGCCACCAACTTTACCAGCCAGTTGTTAACTCCACGGGGTTGTTTTACAAATACTTTGCCGCGGTGGCCGCGCGCGCGTGATTTTACTGTAAACATGGGAACATGTACGCCGCAGGTTATTTGTCATACGCATTAATGAGACGGGACTCGGGGGTCTGAACTTGAAATGTCGACTTTGCACTTGAAACTTTTTATACGTGAACCGTGAAAAAAATGAAATGTAGTTTGAGTTAGATCGTAGAATCAGCAATATGAAAGTAGTTATTCGTTTCAACTATAGAGATTGATAAAGAAAAGATTAATTTTTCAAAACATTTTGAATTATCTGTGAAAATAAATCGTATTTTAAATTTTCAAAATTTCAAATTTCTGCTCCATGATTAAAGTAATCACTTATATGCCGTTTATTTTTTTAATAGAAATTTTTTTTTAATCCATGCTAATATTATAAATGCGAAAGTAGCTCTGTCTCTATGTCTGTTACTCAATCACGCCTTAACTACTGAACCAATTTGCATGAAATTTGGTATAGAGATATTTTGATACCCGAGAAAGGACATAGGATAGGTTTTATCCCGGAAATCCTACGGGAACGTGTTTTTCTTTGAAAACGCGGGCGAAGCCGCGGGCGGAAAGCTAGTATACAATAATGGGGTGATAGTATAGTTAAGTCACGTCGGGGTTAATTTTACAAGTTTTGCTACATAGTTAATAATTCAGTTTTTATCTGAATGTCCTAATAGGAGCGGAAACATAAGTAATATGCATTATTTTCTTATACAGGATGTGTTTTTACGAAGTCCAATGTGTTTCTTGCATTATAATGATAAGAATTGTTTTTTTTTCTTTGCAAGACTTTTTGCTTTCATTCACGATTGATAGAATGGGTAGCCAATTGACTTGAATAAGGTCAATGAGCATCAAATAAAAATGTTAAATGAAATGTAAGAACTGAAAAAAAAGAGAAAAATAAGCCCTTGAACATTTGAATTTGTTAATTGTTACAAGCAGAAATCATCCTGAACGGAATTGGGGATAGCCATTCTACGATATCTAAGTAAAACATTAATAGTTGGAGTGAAGAGACAATATTTATTTCTACAACAAACGACGTTTATTTTACGGGGATTAAAATTCAAGTCAATTATTTGTTCTATATTCGAAAAAATATATGTATATAATCAGTCATAACAAGTTTAACAGATAATATTTAAAATTATGTTCATATTTAATATCAATGTAACCACACTAACTACTCTATCCCATTTATATAATAAATAGTTGTCCATATTGTGCCAATAGTGATGTTCGTCAAGAACAAGGTATCGAACTTTCCCAGCAAGCAAGTTTCGCCGGCTTCTGGACTTCATTACCACCTACAGGCCGGTCTACTAAGTCCTACAGCATAACTGCGCAAGTTTGTTCCGCCAGCTGTTGTCAACTGGACTTTTTATATGTTTTAAGGGAGAAGAGACTAGCGGTTGTTATTATTTGCTTATCTTCAGACAGTTTCGGATGGTCGCTATAAGTATATTAAGCCCATGTTTTAGTCGTTCCGGTTAATAGAGTTGCAAACGTTATGAACAATTGTAATCACTAATCAAGAAAAAAATCATATATTATGTACATCCTTGTTAAGCCTACGTACCCTTATAATAAATACTATTCAGTAAGACATTTCAATGATAATAAACCTTCAAGTTCAATTGAAGTGACGTTCGTTCACTTTAAATACACATAATCTTATACACTCACCGGCACGGAATCTTGGCCACTGCAAATTTTTGCGTAAAATAACACTATTTCTTTTCTACTACAAAATTCAATAAAAATTTAATCAAAACTAGTTACTTTATTGTTTTTACTAACTTTTAGTAATAATTGGAAGTTTATAAGAAGTACTACCGCGTAGATATGAATTAAACAAGAATTTATGCTTTTCCAGTGAAATTTTAATGATTTCTTAAAAAATGCACAAAAATTAGAAAGAACGTTTCCATAAAAAAAAATTGAACCTTTTAATATAGGGTGTTTCCTTCTCTTGCCTTTAACACTGTTTGCATCCAGTCTGACATACTCCAGAAGACATTTTTGATGTCCACTTAAGCTATAGTGTACCAAACGGCCCCAGCTGTATTTCTAAGCTCATCTAACATTGGTGCTGGGTTGGAATCGAACTTTATGTTTCTTTTAAGCATGTCCCAGATTGGTTCTATTGGATTCAGATCCGGGCTACGAGCTGGCCACTCCAATTTTTCAATAATAACCTCTTGAAGGTACTCTTATACGCATCGTACGTCACGCGGACGTGCGTTATAGTGTATTAGTAGCAAATTTTCTTCACTGATAAACCTGTAATAGGGCTGAACATGTTCCTGGCGAATTTCCTCGATGTACCTGATCAAATTTAAGCCATTATCTACGATAACTAACTCCGTGCGAGCACCGGAACTTATACCTCCCCATACCATTATTGACCCTCCATGAAAAATCGCAGTTTGAGTGTGGTGATGGGTAAAAACCTCTCTTCTCGTCTCCTCTATACTGACTCTTGGCTATCAGAAGCTCGTAAAGTGCCTTAGCAGTCATCTGTGAACACCTCACGAGCGCACAGGCTGTGAGTCCAGTTTTCATGTTCTCGTGCAAAAGGAAGACGTGCTTCTCTGTGATGTCTGAGGAGTTCTGGACGGCTTGCTGGTCTGCAAACCTTCAAATTAACTTCCTTCATTAGTCTTCTCACGGATTGCTCACTCACATTTATCATCCTGGTGTTTTAGAGACGGTGGCGTATCTCAAAAACTGTCAGAAAGCCATTTCTGAGTATCGCTTGAACAATAAACGGGTCTTCTCGAGCTGATGTGCACCTCACGCCTTCATTTCCTGGTCTGCACGTGTAGCTACCAGCCTCCTGGTGTCTTCTCCATGCATAGTGCATCGCTGAACGTGGTACGTACTGTACATTAGGTACTTTACATTGCGGCAGTCATTGGTCTAACATTATGATGGCCTGAGCAGGTTGTTCAGATGTTAACGGCATTTTTTATTGTTTGTTATGATCATTGACTACAGTACAACAATAACAATATCTTAAAACGGCATAAACGACATCGAAAAAAGTTTAAAACGAACAATTCGTAACTTCGGCTTAACCGCACAAATCACATATTTCGAGTAACTCTTAAAAAGTGGTAAAAGATTATTCTCAAACTTAATGATTTCTTACCATAAAATTTAACAAATAATATGTTAACATATCTGCATACAAAAAAATCGTGAAAAACACTTCAAACTTTTTTTATCGGCAAATTTGTAAGTGGCCAAGATTCCGTGCCGGTGAGTGTATATAAAATTCTCGTGTCACAATGTTAGTCTGCATACTCCTCCGAAACGGGTGGACCGATTCTCATGAAATTTTCTGTGCATATCGGGTAAGTCTGAGAATCGGCCAACATCTATTTTTCATATGTACCACGGGCGAAGCCGGGGCGGACCGCTAGTAAATTATATAATAATTTATAACTAAGTATATCTTTTTATTACAACTCTTTGTAGGGTATTAAAATATTCAATTTACGTAAATACGTATGTAAATTACAATTCAGAATAATCCTTTTATAACTTCATTCGAAGCCGGAATAATATTGTTTTTATATTTTAATGAAGCGAATAAAAGCGTAAGGTTAATAACTTAATTAACATCAAACACAGGGATCTTAATAACATCATCCTGTACATTTACGGATATTTTACATAAGTCAAGCGGGTTATTATTTAATTTGACTTTGATTGTTACAAATTCAAATGTTTATTATTATGCGTTGTTCTTCAGAATGATTTACTAAATAATTTAATCACACGATTAAAAACCAAATAGGAGCTGTGCAGCTGACATATTTAAAACGATTGTAGATTGAGTTATGATTATTATTCCCTTTTTCTTATTTCTTTTCCTCGATTATCTAGTCACGTGCTATTATAAACGTCTTTTCGTTTATTTTAAGATTTTTAACACGTTGAAATAAACGCAACGAATCTAAGTAAGTAGCCTTTAAAAATTTCCATATAAGCCATAAAAAGCCATTTTAACATGATATTATTCGTATAAGAAACGTTAAGAGCTTTGTCTTGTATGTCCATTACAAATTATGAATATTAATGCATTGTTATGTTTCATTAGTGAAGTTTAACATAAGAATCGTTAAAGAATTTACACATCTTCATGCAATAATGTCTTAAAATACAAATCGATTTAAAATGTATATCTATAGCGATATATATATTAAAATAACTAATTAGTAATTAGCTTTTAAAAATATCTGCTTTTTAAAAATAAATCTATATAATTAAATTCACCTATTTATCTTTTGTCAAAATATCAGCTTTTAATATTATAATAATTGTCCAGATTATGTCAGGACATATTCACTGGGAGATATGAGCCATGAGATTCAACTAAGCAAACTTCTAAAGTCGAAAAGATTCATCATTGCCGGCAAAAACATGAGAAACAGTTTAACACAGGCGATGTCAACAATATTATTATTCATATAACAAGTCATATTAAATTGATGAGACATAAAACCATGTGAATCTTACAAAAGTATCTTATCACTGTGTGTCCAAACCACATTAATTGTAATCCAAAAATCGACATGATAAATTAAGCGATCGATTCGATAAAGTGCATAATTTATAAAAAATAATCTCAACATATATCAAGGAGTGGCGAAGGACACGTGTCAGGATAAAACATCGCTTCAAGCTTATGCCTTGACCCGATTCTTGCAACAATGTTGCGTCGCTGTTTCAAATATGGCGATAGGAATGCCATCCGCGTTAAATTTTTGTGATTGATGCACATAAGGCCTGAATTTAAGTTTATTGTCACTTAACAAGAGATATTTTATCCGCATATTGTAATACTGGGCTTAATAAATGGCGTTTTATGTAAAAACTGCGCTACCTATGCTGTTTATGGTTAGTTAAGAAGATAAATGTCAAATTAAGGTCATTGGGACAGCTTTTGGCATTTGAATGTACCGGTGGGATTTGTTGATGTGGGAGGCGAGGGTTTATTACCCATTATTATTACTATATGTTTAATTTTTCTTAGAGAAAGCATGTAGGATAATCTTATATATAAAATTCTCGTGTCACAATGTTAGTCTGCATACTCCTCCGAAACGGGTGGACCGATTCTCATGAAATTTTCTGTGCATATCGGGTAAGTCTGAGAATCGGCCAACATCTATTTTTCATATGTACCACGGGCGAAGCCGGGGCGGGCCGCTAGTATATTATATAATTAATTAAATTTGCACGGAGATAAATCGCGAGTCTGAACGAGCTTTTTGTGCTTAATTTTACTGTTGTTATTATTTTCTATAATTATAATAAATGAATGTTAAAATTTGTACTTCTTTACAATTATGCGCGTTCGTATTGATATTGTAATTAAATTAATATCCAAGGTTTATAAGGTTATCCAGTGATGAAAATGGTCGTCTCAATTTGCCATAAAAAGGTGTGGTGCCACTACTAGTTTTATTATTTTGTGGTGGTGCCTACAGTGTACATACTACCTACATATAATGTAAAAAAGTTTGTAAAATATTTTCGGGAATTCCATATTCCACAAATATTATATAACTTTTCTTATAAGTTCAAGGAATCGCAGATGTACTGAGAGTTTATAGTTTACTAGAAACGTAATCTAGTACCGCCCATAGCTCACTGAACGAAGGCTTTCCATAAACCCTATACTAAAAGGTCAGTTTTATTGGTTTTCAATTCGTCTTAGACTTTTAAATTGTTCTTAGAAACCGTAGCGTTTGGACTGAGTAACCCCTGCGGTGGTAAGTCAATGTAGTGTGATAATTATACAGTACTAGCTTTCCGCCCGCGGCTTCGCCCGCTTTGTCTAAAACATAATAAATTATATACTAAAACCATCCTCTTGAATCACTCTATCTATTAAAAAACCGCATCAAAATCCGTTGCGTAGTTTTAAAGATTGAAGCATACATAGGGACATAGGGACAGAGAAAGCGACTTTGTTTTATACTATGTAGTGATAATAATACTGGAAAAAATAATTGGAAGCAGCAAATTATTGAGTGTAATGAAATTAAGTATGGTTTACTTGTTCAAAAATATTAATATTTTTATTTTAATTTGACTTGGCCTTGTTGATGGAACAAATTGTAGGTGTGGTAGGGTCCTAACATGTAATTGGAAATCATAAACTAATGGTATTCACAAAATTTAAAACGTAAAAGACAATAAGTAACTAAATTTTAATATGATTTCTGAACAGGAATAAAAATCTACGTATTGTTAATTATTAGCATATATATCTATTATGTCACCCATATATGGTCATTTCATACAAAGGCATGAGTAACGACTTAGAAATAACAACAACAATGAACAAATTTGCTGTCTGTGTTCTATTAAATCAAGCTTTAAGCTAATGAACATCTACCAGATTAAACTCAGGGCGGCTTAGTTGAATAATTCAACTAATAGAGCCAATAGCTCCAAAAGGATGAAATCAACTAAATACATAATAATTTATTTTATTTAATTTAAACCTTAACCTCAAATTTTTGCAAAGCCAACCTCCACCGGTATGCTGTAATAAGTCGTTTAGGTCTTAATAAACATGGTTGAAATTCTTATACATCACACGAAACAATTTAAACGTTTTGGACAGACTTAATGAGCGCTAACCATAAACTATCCCGACGTGTTTGCAGCCAAACTGGTTTTGGTTAAGAACACAGTTGAAACCAAAAACCGCAACACGATGACCTGAAAACCACCTTAAACCTATTTGTGAAAGGTAAATTAAATGTTTTAGTGGACTAATATGTTTTGGAAGAGTGTTTGTACACTTTTTCCAAAACATAAATACATATGCACTTGAATATCCATATCGAAAATTTCGCAAGGATCTTTATTAACTATGTACTAATAATCTTATACTAAACTAGCGGCCCGCCCCGGCTTCGCCCGTGGTACATATGAAAAATAGATGTTGGCCGATTCTCAGACTTACCCGATATGCACAGAAAATTTCATGAGAATCGGTCCACCCGTTTCGGAGGAGTATGCAGACTAACATTGTGACACGAGAATTTTATATATAAGACAAGTACTGTAATGAAGTTAAATTCTAACAAGTCTGTTTCATGCCCGGAGTACTCGTCATTTATTTTAGTAAAATGTACGTCTGATAACATTCAAATTAATAAATAATTCAAAGCTTAATCACAATACTTAAAAGTTAAAATTAAAGCATCACTGAGAGTGACAAGTTATTTCTTTAAAAAAAATATTTAACAGACGTTCATCAAGGTGATTTATATTTTAAATATAGTAATCATCAGCTATTACTCTTGACAAGTAAAACCGCTTCTCGTATTGAGTTTCATATTTTTTTTTATGTTATACATTTACAACGTATAATGAATCCAAGATTCACGTGTGAAGTATTAAATCATCTCGAAAGATGCGCCGACATCTTTAAAATCATATAAAATTATCTATCGTATCGTGATATTACGGATCGGCTTTATAAGTGAATCAATTTCACAAATCACTTAATAATATCTGGTATTATGAGCGCACACTGGGGGTCGGCGTTAGGGTTGCCATGTGATCGTAAAACCTACATTTAATCATGTTATCTGTTTAATATACCTAAGATATAGTCGACCCGTACAAATAGATAATGTAACTACATCTATGCAGAATCTACAAAAATCATAATTTTTATTGTAACTGTACTATTATTGTTGGATCCTCATTACTTGTAATATGAACAAAATGATTTTGATTAAGTGGCAGCCCTAGTTTGCTATCAATAAATCTTTGCATCAAAACACGGACTGTGAATCACAAACAGCAAGAAACTTGTAATTTGCCTGTGCAAAGTTTTAATTATAATTTACATACAAAGTTTGCGTACAAATGACATTGCATGTAAGCTGGGTGATATTATGCAGGAATGTAAAAGAGATTGAAAATAATACTAGTAGGTTAGATATTTAGATTACACCACTTTTATGAATGTAAATTGCTATTTTCTTCTGTTCAATACAAAACTTTACTCAGTAAATTTTCGTTTTCTGACACTAAGTGTACCATAAAGTCTCTTACACTAAACGATGGAACCATAGCCTAGTTAAGAGTTCTATATTTGCTAAGGGCGCAATTCCAGAACGAAAAAGGAGCGAATCTTTAAAGATACGTTAGATACGCAACATAAAAGCCCAACTTAATACATTGAAAAGTATTGTTTCAGACAGAGCATGGGTTTTGATAAAATCAGTATTGGAATGCGAAGCAACAGTTTAAGGAACGTTACACGTTGGTTTTCTTTTTGCAACGATGTAACAACGATCAAAATGATTGTGTTTATACCTGTTAAACTTCTGTTTGATGCTGAGGATATTAATTTTTTTTTCTTAAAATAATAATATGAAAGCGTACCAATAAATTTATTTAACAGCAGGAAACACTGCGTCATAAGAATGTTTCGCCCAGACTACCGGTATGGGCAAAACATTCTTAAGTAAGTAATCCAGTTGGACATTTACGCATTCTTAACATTAATTATTATAGAAAAATATCTTAATAAATCAGACGAGTTTCAAAAAGGTTAAAAAGTGAATCGCTATCCACTATCCACTGTGTATACCTACTATGAATTGACGTATTGATCGTATCAATTGACAGTACACATTTTGTATTACAAACCGCGAAACAAAAACATTTGGGTCGCCAAACGGTAATTACATCATGACATCGGACGCTTTATTATATTTTACAAGACGTTGCCTAAGAATTTTGTCATATACCACATTTGAACTACAATTTTAAACTCCCATTAATGAAGATTAACGTAAAATATATTATGATAACTGTCTTATAATAAGCACGATCGCGATGCAATCATTTTAAAAATGTTTACTTAAGTAATAATATTTGTCTTGATATTGCAAAGCTTTTGGTCACCCGAAGGAGTTTGCTATTCTCCAAAAAACAGCATTGAAAAAGCAAACAACTTTACGTGCTCTAGAAAAAATGCAGATTCGTATTTAAATCTTGCGAATTATAAAGCTCAATGAAGCGGTTGAACCTTAGGTTGAACAAGAAAACACACAATTTTAATTGCACAAAATAACAGACGTATTTCAATGTCGTTAGTTTTTTTGATCTCGTTACCGATACTTTATTAGGTCGCAATTAATTGTAATTAAAAAGAGACGTGATTATTTTGGTGTGATAATAATTGGACGTAATTTATGCTGCTTTTAGGGATTCGAGTTTAAGTTATAAATCAATTCAAATACAATCACCGAAGCTTTGTGTTTTAGATTATTTCTTATAATTTGGCAGTTTTTAAGGACTTTATTTGAACATTTATACCATATAACACTACAGTGAATAATCTATATAATTGTTGTTTAAAAGTACCTACGGAACCATAAACAACAGGTTCTATGCTTTCCTGTCTGATTTAGTTTTTTGCTGGAACGATTTATAAAGGCCCCATCAGGAAACGATGGAGGTTTTGTCTTTCACCGGCCACACGAAATCGCATAGCTTCTTTCTCGTACCTTTGATTGCGATGAATATTTCTGTTAATTTGTTTTTTTTTTACTACTAAACGTGTTTTGGGGTCTTTGTAAGAACATACATTTGAAAGAATACCGAACTACATGTGAATGCAGATTGTTTTTAGATATCAAATCAAAGGTTCAATTTTACTACTATTACCACATAAATAGACCAGTAGAAAGCTCTATTATCACTCATTGACAAAGGAAGAAAGGTACATGCTACATTATATCATAACTGAGTGTTCAAGACTAAAGCACACATTTTTTTCTTTCCTAGGTCAACCCGTTTGAAGCTGTGACAAGGGGCTAATTAATTATTACAGTGTATATCTATAATATTATAGTAAAGATAGTAATGTAGAGTTTTAGATACATTTAGTTTTTATTCTGGAAGACGTTTAATTTGATTTATTTGCAAGTATTCAACAGAAATTGCGACAGGGCCATAAAGGGTCGTTACGACATTCTCAGAATGGATGGGCGACATGTGAGAGCAAATTAACCGAACGTTGGCAGTTCTTAAACCATTTCATTTAAGGCCGAAAGTTAAAAGTCTTTTTCATAATTGCTGTCAAAGATGTCAAAATAACAGACTAAGGTTAAAACTGAAAATTTTTAAGTAGATACAGACGACATACACACGAAAAAGGAAAAAGAGCAGAAATCTTTACATACTAGTTTTATCATTTTAAAAGGGTTTCCTTTACATTCGTTATCAATTTCAACTTGTAAGCACTAACATATAAATACGTTTATTACCAATGTAATATCGTTTCAATTAAAAACGCACGTTTTAATAAGAAATAGTATTTAATGGGCTCAAGTTATGGGCTTTGCCCGAGATAGGGTTTCCAATAAACCCTGCGTTACAGATAAATTTAAACAGGCAGACAATATTTTATGGGTCATTTTAGGTACGGTTTTACGATTGGAGACGAAGCTGCGTCTAGATTTTAATACTGTCTAGTTCTGGACGGCATTATGCTTTCAAATTATTTATAACCGCTGTAAAGATGTTTATCGAAGATTAAACACATGAGTATGGGAATATGTTTGTAATTTTCTATTCGTTTGGCGTGATGTTTGTTTGTGTTGAAATATTTGGGTTTGAGTGGCGGTTTATGTCGTCTAATAAATTAAGTATTTTAATATAATGGCCGTAAGTTTGCGGAACAAATGATTACTATGACAATTTTAATTTTTATATATAAATTTTGCAAATAACTAGGTTACAAATATGTATTTATGTATAAATATGTATTTTTATACAGCTATACAGGTGCTTGTTGTTTGTTACAGACGTTACAGTCTTATAAATAAATAATTGCATATGTATATCTAAATATCATGCATAATTAATATCGCTCATAATTTATTATTTTTCTTATAAACTTATCCACACATACTCCCATACTCTATATACTAAATTAACATTTAAAAAGTTTTAAAAGCACAGCTTTTGTTCCCATACGACACCAATGTGTTTATCTTAGTTCTCCTTTCCATTTTGGGATAGTCTAGCCGCTTTAATTTTATTTACTACTTTAGTATATCTACGCCTTTTATAGTTTTAACGAGTCTCAATACTCTCGATAAAAAGAGGTAAAAGTAGGTATTCATAGTGAACTGTGAAGGAGCTTCTATATCGCAGAAGTGGCAATAGTTAAACGATCATTATTTTGGTGAACAATAAAACATAATATGACGTCTATAATCTATATATTTCGTATACATATTACGTATATTCATTCTTATGTTTTACATATTTTAAACTAAACATATTTTGGTGAAAACAACAAATATTGCAATTGCCAATACTTTTATTTGTATTCATATTCAGTAACGACATTACATGCAACCACTTCGGTCCCTATGCCTTATGCCTAGTAACCTATTATGTTTGCCAAAAAATTACAGCGTTAAAGCGCTCGTAAATACAAAGCTTTGTTATAGCCACTTTAAGTCTACAGCTGTATTAAAAGTACCTAAGCATGAAAATCCGGCAAATACCATTACATCCTCACGTCGTTTACAAAGCTTAACAAATTACACAGGTAAGCGCATTCAGCGATAAAACCAACTATCTTATTAGACGGTTACAAAACAATGGAACTTTACGCAGCGCTGCAGCTGCTGTTTTAATATCATCTGTGACGTTTACGCGCGAAAAGTTTTACGACCCGCAGACGCATCAAAAGTCAAGTGATGTAGCAGTGGATAGAATAACGATGTCGATTTGTTTATTTTAATCGTTCATAAGTAGCTTAATTTGCTCGTAGATCCTACATTCGACTATGTAAACCTACGCTTGATCTGTGGCTTGATAGAGTTATTAACATAAAACTTTCGAGTGCCTTTGCATAAATCGGATCGCATCTTGGTTGAAAAATCCGGCCCCACGTCACTTCCCTAACAAATTTCATGTCTGGTGGTCTTTTTCTTTTATAATCGTTAATTGATTGGTTTCTATGAAATGCTGTTTAAGATTCGCTTACTTACATAGTTATCTTTCATCTTTCCTCATAATACATTGATTGCTAGTCAACTCACTTTTTCCGGTATTTTTTCAATGCCCCTAGATTAGCTCCCTCATGAAGTAATTTCCAATCATGCAAAATATTTTTATCTCATTATTAACATACAACAAACAAAGAATAATCAGTTCAATATTTATTATTAAGTTCTCTCCTTGATCTTTCCGAGAGATTTTATTCGTTTTTTGATGCATATTAATTTATTTATCGATAAGTTACGTTCACATCACTAAAGGGTTCATTTTACGAGCGTTTCGTCTCGTATCCGAGTTCCATTTTAGAACGAGTCCTCGCTTGTGGTAGGTCATTGGAATAACAGAATAAGGTCGATATGCCTTTAATTATATCATAATTTATCAATATAGCTTGCAGAGAAATAATTGTATTATACATATAGGATTTTTCAAAGTAGTGATCAATGTTAATCAAGATAATGTCTTGAGTTGGAATAAATTTTACATTCGATCAACTGGACAAATTACGATTAAAATTACAATGAAATTATCTCTGTTGATTTCGCAACAGTTTATAAATGTATCAAGTAGCGAACGGTCGTGGGTAAAAGCTAGATAAATAATACTAATTAAATAGCTAGAAAAATTGCTGAGCATAAAGTGACCGCATTCATTTGTTTATCCAGCCATGACAAAAATCTGTTTTGATGTCCGAGTTAATTAATAAATGAATATGGAGCTAACGTGTAAGTATCTCATAACACGATGTTTTACAGTGCGCTTCGGCTAACCCTCGCAGATTGCATGATATTTGCATTTATTATCTACAAGTATTAACCTCGGGGAAGTAAGAAAAATGAACAATTAAATCTCTCAATAATCTATAGCACAATAAAATTCCGAAGCGTCATTAAAATTTACCATCTATTAGAGAAGTTGCAATGGAATGCATAAAAGTAAAAACACTAAAATTTTTCCTTGGAACAAGTCTGCGTATAAATTACGAGGTTATAAAAGTTTTTGTTGCGAATAGTATAGCTATAAATCCCCTATCCCTTTCTAGCCGGCATTTACGAGCGTGAAAACGCGAGATGGTTATATATTTCATGGGTTTTATTGCAGACGCGCATCGTATATATTGTTTCGGAAAGCTAATCATGACCCTCCATTGTAAATCAAAGTAATAATGACATTTGTATTTGTTATCTGCCGTATTAGGCCATGTTTTTGCGATCGGCCGCTTTGATCTGTGCAACAGAGAGCTTTTTTAGTGAACTTTGATTACACCTGACGTAGTTTTTAGTTTTCACTGAACAATATGCTTCGACATTGAATACTCACGAACGTGCAAAAATATAGATCGACATATTCGACTTACCTGCACACAATTCATTTCATCATTGTTTCAATAAATGAAGATGTTGTTAATAGCGACATGAGTAATGGGTAGAAAACTTTCCCATTAATTACGCTAGCTTTTCCCTCGCGGATTCGCCCGCAAAGTAAAAGGAAATTCTTATGGGAATGAGATGTTTCGTCGCGTTTAAAAGTTATCTCTCTCTAGCCTTCTACATCCAGACATAAAAATCACATTATGAAATCGATCCTTAAGCTTACACATTTATTATATGTATAGTAAGGATTTAAAAGCAAACAAAACGAGACAAATTGGGTATTGCGTTCACAATATCCAAGAAGCCACAGAGTAGAAAATACATCGAGTGTCGTATTCGGCTTGTGCGATGGAATTATATGAAAAATTATCTTGTCCACCGTCCACGTCTTGTGTGGTTACTAGACAACTTGTAATAATAAATACATTATTAACTAGCTTTTCATCCGCGGCTTCGCCCGCTTTGTCTAAAACCTAATAAATTATATACTAAAAGCTTCCTCTTGAATCACTTTATCTATTAAAAAAAACGCATCATAATCCGTTGCGTAGTTTTAAAGATATAAGCATACAAAGGGACATAGGGACAGAGAAAGCGACTTTGTTTCATACTATGTAGTGATTTATTATCTTGTCCAAGTCTTGTGTGGTTACTAGACAACTTGTATTAATTAATACAATATTATAAATAAGCGCTTGAAGTGGCCAACTGAATGGATTCATCTGAATGACAGTGTAATTGAACACATCGATTTACTATAAAAATATAACTGGTTTGATGGTTGGACTTAAATATTATTATAATGACTTGTAATTTCCAGTACCTAACTCATACTATTTAAATGTAACAACCGTTTTAATTTCAACATGTTGGATCAAAATACATTAACATTTCTTCCTAATTATTATTCGTAAGTATCTACTATCTAATTACCATAATATAGAACTTAAAAGACGCAAGAAAACTAAAAAATATTTGACACCAATTTTAAAATATTTTAAAACAAGTTTTTTTAGTTAACTTCAAGACCGACTTAATCACTACATAGTATAAAACAAAGTCGCTTTCCCTGTCCCTATGTCCCTATGTCCCTATGTCCCTTTGTACGCTTAAATCTTTGAAACTACGCAACGGATTTTGATGCGGTTTTTTTTAATAGATAGAGTGATTCAAGAGGAAGGTTTATATGTATAATAACATCCATTAAATAGTGGAGAAGTACTGTTATTTTTGAAGTTTCTAATGTGATGTCGTAAAAAATTACATTTTTTCCGCTTATATTGCAAACGCAGGCTAAACCCTACGAGTTTTATCAAAATAATGTACTAAGTATTATTTAAACATTGAAAACGTCTACAGAAAAGTCCGCGATGGTATATGTCTATCTCTTATGGATAATCCACAATAACATTTTTTTGTCATTTACTTTTTACGACAAATAATAGCTAATTTTCGAAGCGATTTTCTCCAATACAGCATTAATTCTTAACCAATAAAATACCTTGAATACATTTTTCATTTAATATAGATCTATATGGCCCTTTACACCGTATGATTTAAGTGAATATTTTCGAAGATATTACAGATTTAAAAATTGCGGGACGTAGCATTTGCGGCGGTACCGGCCGGCCGCGGCCGGGCCGCTATGTTTTTTATATACAACGTTCACAGTTTTTCTGTAGTGTATTTAGTATCAGCATTGCACCCGTGCGAAGCCGGGGCGGGTCGCTAGTATAAATATATTTTTATTTCAATTAACAGTTCCTCGGCGAACTTAAAAAAGCTATTCTAGATTGGCGGCGTTTTCCCTTTATCATAGCAATCAATATGTTAATGTGATATTAAAATCATCGTAAAATATTGTTCTACAAGATTATGCTTATTAAATACATTGTTTTATGGCTTCAGAAATTGTAAATCATTTCATAATTATGCACTATAATATACAAATCGTTTAAATTTGGTGGTATAAACAACAAACAAATGAAATTTAAACACAGTACATACAAACAATACAAAAACAATGAAATTTTTACGGATAAACAATTGACACCTTGAATTAGTAAGCAAAAAATGTGTTAATGTGACTCATAAATTCAACCCAATCGGCTAATAAATATTTTCTTGTCAAATTCGCCGCATACAAAACGTCCTCAATTAATTAGGGTAAAAGTGGGATAGATGCCCTACTTTTTGAAATAGCCTCATAATTTTAAATACATGAATCTTATACGAACACTTTGTATGAATATAGCTAGGTTAATTATCTGTTTTGAATTACTATATATATTTTTTATCCTATCATTTATAGATAATGTGTAATAAATATTTTTGTAGAACACCTTTTTTGAGGATAGATGCCTACCTAGTTGGATAGTTGCCCCACCATGAAAATACTAAGGAGGATAGATGCCTGCAGAGTGGGATAGATGCCTTACATACTCTATAAACGCGAAATCTAATAAAATTAATATGATAAACCAGCAAATGTCATGTTAACATAGTTGTTCTGTTGTCCAAGAATATACTTGCGCTCGCACTCCTTCTTTTCTTTTGTAATTTCGTGGCGTGGTTCTCCTACAATCAGTATAAGGACAGATCATTAATAAGTAAGTATACATAACAAAAAAAGCAAATTAAACGAGTAAAATCGGTTAGTATAGAGAAAACCTCTGACGCAATCAGGTAAAAATATAAACAGTACTTGTGATTATCGATAATTACATGTACATATGAATTGAGGGATAGATGCCCTTAGAGGCCCCTAAGGGCATCTATCCCTCGAAAAAAAAGGGGCAACTATCCTTTTTGATAAGGATAGCTGCCCCAGTATTTTTTTTATTAAATAAAAACAAATGAGCCACTATTTTCACTTAGATTTGTACTTAATGAACCAGTGTATAGACATAATAAGAAATATAGTGAAATTTATTAATACTTATAAAGTTATGCAAAGGCAAATATCAACCTTTTTAAATTTTAACGTGTTCGTGAAGTTCGCCGCGGATATTATAACACACACTAGCGAAACACGTCTTCACCAAACAACAGCTCATGCGTACCCGAGGTGCGGGATGATAGGAGCTCCTATTTAAATCATTAATTCGTAGTCACGACTCTGGGAAGTGAGGTTTTTTGAAAATGAGGCATCTATCCCCGTGCGGCATCTATCCCACTTTTACCCTAAAGGTTGTCCAGGTGCGTCGTTCTTGTATTAATGTATTCAGGCCAATTGAGGTAGGATAAAAATGCGAGAGGGCGGTGTAGAAACGGCCTCTGCGTACGTGAGCGGTAATTAGCTTTCGCGTGTTTGAACCCCAAAAAGAAGGATACGGTTTCGCGCCGTGGAGGTTCAAGTTAAAAAAGAACACATATTTTATATATGGGCGGATGGCCATAATCATCAGAATCACCCATATCTTCAGTAAATTATAATGTTGGTGGAAACAAATGAATCATCAATGTTACAACAAATGTTATGTAATCGCACAAATCTATGCGCTAGTAATTAGGGAATCACTTGATCAATCGCTTTTAATTAATTTCGATACAACAATGCACAAGATTACTCGGAACAATAGCGATTCGTCGCAAACGTGGTGCTCTAGCCGTTCTTCGTTTGTAACCAAGCAACGTCTGCAGCCGACCATCGACGCGACGCTCCGCCAGATCGACAGTTGTCAAATCTCGTTCCGATGTAATTCTCATCAGCCAGTAATACTTCTACCAGCCAGTAATACTCCTAAGTACATATATTTTACATCAAATCTAATATGAGTAGTGATAAATCAGCGTATAACGTTACCGTGAAAATGTAGTTTATGTAGCTCTATATCTATTTTCTATCAAGAATGCAAAATGCAAAATGTGGACAATTTTTTTTCTGGATTCCGAAACAAACACAGAAAGTATGAAGAATTCTGTATTACTTTATTCTCATAATTCTATGACCTCTTTTGTAAGATACAGTATTATGTAGTCCATGCCCAGCTTATGGGCGGTCTCTATCAAAGATTTACAAATTACATCGTTTAGCCATGTATGTTGAAATCTCCATCTAATCTAAGATCATCGTTCCTGACCATACCTGATTATACTTGACCTACCAAAATAAAAAACGCAAACCCGTTCACTAACTAAACGTTACACAGGCCGGCAACATTAACCTCTTCAAAGAACATAAACCGCAATACATCAGCAATAAATAAAATACTTCGCAAACATTACGCGACCATTCGAAAATGACTGATCGATAAATTTTGAGTGAAGTGAAGCAAGTTTAAAAAAAGCAAATTAATCGACGTTGAATATCTTGACCTACGCTAACTGTATACGTGAGCCGCTTTTAAAATTATCTGTACTGACGCGGAGCCAGTTTTGGAAGGGAAAAAATATGTATCGATGTAAACGTGTTTGGAAAGTTCAAAGAAATTTTGCGTAGCCATGCTCGTGTGTGAAGTTGGAATCGTGTTTTATACATGTTTTATAAGATGAAATTTAATTTAATACACGTTATTGCAGGAGATCTGTAATTGACGTTACGTTATAATTACAAATAAGGAGATGCCATTTTGTTTCAAATATTTTAATGGCATTTAAGAATCATGCGTTTCATGATTATCATGAAGTCATGTCATGTAATGTATGTACGTACTATTAATTGTGTATTTGCTCTCACATTTTTCCATCAAGTCTACTTAATTTGCAACGATTTATTGGTCTACACCATAAAAGGTGGACCAAGAGACGAATAAAATAATTTAATTAAAACTAAATGCATCCGTACAGAGCAATTAGTTGGCCAGTTATTTAGGATTATGTGTATATGTTAACCGATTAGGGCAGTCACTAGTCAGTAAGAAAAGTCAATGATTTTAACGATCTATATACGTAGGTATGTGGGCGTCAACGTCTCCATTTATAGACTTGGTCTCTGGTACAAAAAATACGGGTTAGATTTTTCTGGACGAATAGAATTCTTGTGACGTCACGCACAACCAAAATGGCGGCTACGCACTATTAAACGAATTTAAACTTAATGATAATCTTTCTGGTACTAATTTCATGATACAATTGTATTTGTTTGAACAGGTAGGCGGTAGCGGATGGAAAAAATATGTGTTTAATTTTTATAGGCTTTTAAGAGTGCAGTAAACTTTGATATGTTATATCCAAATTCAACATTCTCGAATATGTCATATGATACAAGCCGCTCGACCGGTTTGATCGGGTTAAAACCAAAATGAAATTAAGCCTATGTCACTCAGGAATAATGTAGGTTAGGTTCCATGTTATAATTTTCAGAATCGGTTATAAAGTTTTTGAGTTAATCCGTTAAGTCTTTCCTTTCAATAATATAAATTTATATTGTGGAAAATATTTATTGTTAATCTAAAACATATAAAATGGTAGGTAGTCTATAAACAGTTTATGCTTCTTTTTAGCTATTGCAGTTCACATATGCGTAGGCGTCAGGTACAAAATGCTATATGAAGTGAAATCGTCATAACTCTTTGAGTTATTGCAGAGTTACAGACAGACGTACAGAGTTCTAACAGCTTAAATTTACGAGTGTAGTGACAGTACCCCATTCGCTTATGAGTTATGTTTTATGGCGAAGGTAATTCTTAGAGAAATGCTTTTATTCGTGACACTTGCTAGGTAGTTGTTATAACAATTGTGCAAATATAATAACGAAAATATAAAATACTAGCGGTCCACCCTGGCTTCGCCCGTGGTACCTACATGTTTACGTTTTTTTTTCATAAGAACCATCCTCGTACTTCAAGGAATATATTCCGCAACGCACGCGATGACAGAATTTTTATTAAGGAATTTTTTACACCTTAGGTTACATTATTGCATTTTTGGTAAGGATCTCTAATTTTTTTGAAAATGCAATATAGTTTATGTTGCTCAATGAAGATGCAGCTTTCTAATGGTGAAATAATTTTTGAAATCGGTCCAGTAGTTTATGCGTGAAAACCATACATACATACATAATTACAAACCTTTCCTCTTTATAATATTAAGTAGTATAGAAAAGAACCTATCAATTATTTTAACCTGTCTATAACGTTTGCGTTGTTGTTTTATGGACGCTTCCTTTTTATGGTACTAAGTGCGTGAGCTTTACTAGAACGCTGTCTGAAAAACATTATTACTATATCTGAAATACCAACTGTCGATTTTTTACATTAAACCTGATATTGATTTATCAATGTAATTATAGAACAGAATGTAGAGCATAAATTAAACATATACTAAATACTAATGCATCATTTCTCTTCATTATTTTTACTACTTAACTAATATAACATTGATCATATTCAGATATCACGTGTCGCCAAATGATATTCAATGATTAGAACATTCTAGATTGTTTGCGCAATTTTATTTGCAATAACTATTTCCAAGTGCTCGGACACATACGGTTTTATTGTTATCATCGCGAGGTTTACAACCTATCACATGGCTTCTGAGCCAGGAATTGATGGCATCGTTAACTTGACGTTGGGATAGGGAAGTGTTTCAGGTTAATTATTAATATTTTAACGACGCTCGCTTCACAAACTTTTGTGGAGCGCTGTATTTGAATGATGTTTTAACAAACATAAACTATATCATACAAATATTACTTAGTATTTTAACATATTTTGATTTAGAACTTTTATATACAGACAAGTAAGGCATGATAGGTTATGCCTATGATTTGATAGAATAATAAGTGAAGTTTAGACTTACTGATATTTAAGATACTTAAAATATAGTGTTTTTAAATAATAGGTGATCATAATCAAATTAATTTAAAAAGTTCACTCTACACAACTTTTTAAAGAAAGAAGAAAAAAGCTAAAAGTTCAATATTCATAGTAAAAAAGTGTCCTTAATTTATGCTGCAATCATGAATTCATTAGCCTCGAGAGCCTAGACACGGCTCTAAAGCTTGATGGGATCGAAGATTTATACATTTTGACTAGACTGGTACTTCAGATCAGACATAGAAGCACATTACATTGGCACTGTGCTAATCTCAATCTAAATAAATACCTATATATCTATTCTTTATAAATTTATACCTATATCTAGTTCAAAATAAATAAAAAACACGCTTAGGAAGATATGGGCTCGTGAAATTATTGTATTCATCGATTCTTTATAAGTATACAAACGTAGATTTAAATCTGTCTGTTTAATGTGGCCCAAAATGGAGCCTTAATGAGTCCTATACATACAAACTAAACATACAGGTCAAGCTATTGCTAGGAGCATGTAAATGGCTAATGGGCTAAACTGTGTAGCAGCACAGTAACACATACAGGCGTTTAGCTTCAATGCGTATTATTTAAATAACTTATTCTTGGTTAGGTTTTACAGCAGATTATACTGAAATAAGCGGGGAAATTTAAATGCCTTTTGTATTCAATCGAAGAATCTTAACGGTTACGTTAACAATAAACGCGCATAGCTATGCTAATATTATGTGTAGTTTTACTGACACCACCGTTAATTCAGTGGTAGGGAAAATTTGTTTATTCTATTTGTTTACCTATTGTGGTAGATACATTTAAATTAAGTAGATAATTATTAGTATTATTATTTCAATTTTTTATCAGCCAACATTTGCTATTATTCTATGTTTATGTGGACATTTTTAAAGCTAAACTACAATCAATTAAACTCTTTAGTTTTCAACCGTTTCAACTATTATTGGCATGTTAATAAACGGAAGGTCTATATTCTATATGGTATACATAATATAATACATAAGGTAACGATGTTAATGCCTAGACATACTTACCCGTTTTTAGAACAATAATCAAAATTTAACCATAACAAAACCAGTACTCACCAATGGCGGTGCCGCGTCGCAATGCTACAAGTGCGCAGGCGGCGGCGAATGCCTCGCAGCGAGCGGTAGCGGTAACCATGGCGACGCGTACTCCGGCGTGATCACGCACCGCGGCATGCGGCACACGCTTGGCCGCTTACGCGCCTGCAGCTCCAGCAGCGAGCACAGCGACCGCTCGTACAGCTGCCACTGCCGGACCACCCAGTGTGCTGCAAATATATGCAAACTAAGCCCACAATTCGAAATAGCTGGGTCCATCCTCGCGAAGCATTTAAGCTGGCTAAGGAAAACACGTGAGCCAACATTTTGCTATTGATCATAATAAGTAGGGTTCACACAGAACGAGCCTCTCGAAGCATTTGCTGGCTAAAGAAATTTTTCCTCGGCCGAGGCACAGACCTAGCTGCTTCGCGCAGAAATCCTTCGAAAGCTTACTCGCACTGGGAAGACCCGCCTATTATCAAAGATTGCAATAGCTTGGGTAAGGCTAAGGAAAACACGAGAGCCGTCATTTTCCTCCGCCGAGGCACATCCACATAGACCGAACCGCTTCGCGCAGTGCTTCGCGAGGCTCGCTCTGTGTGAACCCACCTATTACCAAAGATTAAAACAAATCCGCGCTAATTACTAAATCCAGGGACAGTACAACTCAATCCAAATAATTAAAAATAACCACTTAATTTGGCCGGGTTATCAAGTTATTGCGAGCTGTGTTTCGATGCGTTCGTGTAATTTATTACAGCTTGATTCAATTCACAGAAGTATAGGTACCCGATTGAACATGTATTTATCTTTTTGTAAGATATAATCATCTGGTGATTAATAATGATGAGCTTAACTCAGTGGTTCGGAAGTAATTAAAATACGTTTAGATCTGAAATTGTACGTGCCGTTGAGTTGTAATGACACTAAATTAAGTTGAATTATGACACTCGATTTTAAATTCACAATTCGCAAAAATTGAGCAATCGCCGGGCATTTTTTAACATAATAAATTATAGCACTTAAAATACTTTTTAAATATGTAAATTATTACTACTCACGGATTACTGGTAAATGCCATTGATTTTTCACAACCTGGAATTAGTCATTTTATTCATGCTTTTCTCTTTTAATTAATTTTAAATACCCGTAACATAGCTAATACATAGTTGACGCAGAAAACACTTGAAGGATTGTAATAATTAAACCATAAATTATTTATTAATATAATTACTACGCATTAAGTGCGGTACACACTCAGAAGGTTTAATTAATTTAATTCAATTGATCTTAAACTAATGAACGCCTGTTAACGTTAATTACTCATGCGATTAAACGTTTTCAAATCTATGCTGAGGAATGTTTTAACCGATCATTCAATTTCTTCGAACGATATTATACGTACATAATTATGGGTAAGTAAGGTTGCTAAGGCCACAGTTAATATACGAAACGTACGGAAACTACAAACAAAACGTCCGAAACATCGACGCGACTCGTAAGCTGCAGTCAAAGCATTGTTGTCAGTAGCGATTGCCCTCTTCAAAAAGCGCGTGAAACTTCCTTCAACGGCCACGGCACGGCGTATCGCATAAAGGTTACGTAATGAAAAGATTTACAAAGTAACAACTAGATTCAATGGTGGGTTCATCGGCTTAGTTGTCTTACTGTCTGTATTCTATTGACTGTGGTAAGGCTACTTAGGCGGTCTACGAGACTGCAACTCGATACCATGTGCCGAGACGCGACAGAATGCGAAAACGTAAGCCGCAGTCCGCACCTCCACGTGTGACGTCACGCGTCGCTGCGTATGTTTAGTTGGCCACAAAATGCACTTTTGTTAGGTTAGCTTTTTCTTATTTTGTGTGCATACATTGTAAGGCATAGTGCTAGGTGCATAATGGACATTACAGGTCATTATAGAATAATTAACAACGTGTAATACACGCATATTAATAGACTTGAATTAGAATTAGTATTAGTACCTAATGATTTAACAGTATCCTAATAGTATTTGGTGTCCAAAAAGTGATCTATTGCTTCTGATGTTTACATGCAAAACGTCAAATTTTGTTACAAAACTAACTACCTAGTGCAAAGCCAAAACTTCAATTCAATACCCTGATGAGAGATTAAATATACGTTTGTTTGCATTAAAAAAATACAGCTATCTATACTGCTTCTACTTATAAAAAGTATGATACAATGTAAACTTCCCCTTACGCGGGTCGTATGTCGCGTACAATGTACATGTCGCTTAACATCTCACTGCGTTTACATTGTAAAGTGTCAATCGACATGCATCAACTATTTGTTAATTTACTTTTTTTACTAGTTTTAGCCATTAAACTGTATATAGGACAACCACAGACTATCTTCTATACCCTTAGATTTTTTCTTATAAGTTTAAATCTTTATACTTTATACTTATTAAAGTGAAACTTTTATTACATCGTCTCAAACTTTTTGGTCTGTGTAGCGCATGTCGCGTGACGGTCGAACCGTACGATAATTATCGTACAAATACGATAATTTTGTGCCTAAGTTTCACTTTTACCGTGGTTTCATAAAACCACACAACATTTTTTTATTATAATGGTCACTTATTTTAATTTTTCAAGACATAAACAAAATACGAGAAAACACGTATTTGATATTAAACTGATGGAAGCGTTTTTTGATAATACTTTAAGCAAATGTAATAATGTTCAATTGAATTAAATAAAGGTAGGTACTTGAAGCACTAATCAATGTAGGATATGAAGCAATAATTACATAATCTGTGATATGAATAATTCTAAAATCCATACTATGTATATTAGAAAATATGGAAACGAGTAAACAAGTTCATTATAAAGAGGAATTTATGATTATCCCAGCTTCTATGGGCGAGTTTTCCGATGATTCGGAGAAAAACTTTTTAATAGAACTACGCATTTGTTTATATTGAAAATTGAAATGATATTATCAAATGGTATATCATATAATTTGTTAACTAAAAAAGGTTATTTGTTGAAAAAAAGTGTATTGACATTGACACTTAGTATACAGTTCTGATTATAATTATAATTTACTAGTGGTCCGCCCCGGCTTCGCCCGTGGTACCTACATGTTTAAACTATCCTATCTCTCAAGTTGGATCGTACTGCACATGGTGTGCGAATTTTATTATAATCGGTTAAGTGGTTTAGGAGTCCATTGAGGACATTGTGATGATCACAAGTGTCTGAAACTATTTTATTGCATTGCTTAATGTGTTGTGTTTAACAGATTACGCAATGATTTGCATACCGCAACCATCACATTTGAATTATTTTCATGTAATTTGTAGATTAACATGCTGATTAAGTGATTAACATTTTTTGCTCTTTATGCATAAAACTCGGTGTCATAATAACGGTGCTTGAATTTTGCATAATATATCGATTTGAACAACCGCATTACGCATGCCTTCTTTTCGATTCATTTTCATTGCTAATTGCACTGCGTAGTACAGAGTACTAATATATTGTTCAATGTTTGTCACCAAGTGCTATTGACCTTGTGGATTGTGATGAAATAAGCCATGTTCTTTGTAACGATCTCGTGATCAGATGGAGTTTGCAAGAAGCACGTGCAACTAACACATTAGTCTATTTTTATTTGAACAGCGTTAGCTTCAACTGTGTAATTGACTGGAGATTAGCTTCGTAATGACTGTTTTCACCTCTTAATGAAACTAATAAGTTATTGTTACATTTTGATTTATGCTTATTCTGTGATGAAATTAATCTTTTTGTATCCTGCTAAGATAAGAATAAATTGACCGCTTCTTTGGTACAGTCAGTGGTTGACGCGTGAGCGTAGAACCGAGGGGTCCTGGGTTCGATTCCCGGTGGAGACGAAGAAAAAAAAGGTCTCGGTCTGGCAGGACACAGAAGGCTAATCACCCTAAAGAAAATCGATCAGTAGAACAGATGTATAATGCATCTGCCCCTTACCCCACGAGGGGACATGGGGATGGGACTTCACTTTAGATAAGAATAATGTTTCTACGGCTATTCTAACACCTGAGTAAGTATGAATTTCAGCGCAAATGTATTTTATTACATTTAATTAAATCATGAACTACCTATAACTAATTTCTATTCCCACAAAAAAACAGATTTTTTTATTATACTATGCGTATACGCAACAATGTCAATCACAAAAGGCGCCGACTGAATCGTGCAAGCTAAATGGCCAATGGCTATCGCAAAATGTGATTGCAACGTAACCATTTACAAATGTTACTTTGTTGTTGTCTGGGCACCGTGAATCTGTTTGTATACCGTCGCCGTAGCGGTACATTGTAATTACGCCGGGTTGCACGTCCCGCGATTATACTAAACACCCCTCATGAGGCATGCCCCGGGAGAAAACTAATGAGATGATAGGCCATAATTCAAAATCGTGCCTCACTCCCGAATAGTAATGAAAGGCCTGTGCGAATCAAACTCAAATGAAATATCAGGTGTCAATTTATGAGCTCCGTGCCTGGTAGCAGTGGGTTTTTTGTCTTGTTTTCATTGTGTTGGAGAATCAAATTTATGGCTTAATTTAATAATCGTTCATTCAGTGGTTTTAAAACATTATCTTTTACAATTTAGAATGCCTGTCTACAAGTCGAACTTTGATTATTTTAGAAATAAGATACCTAAAGTGAAAGTGGAAATTCTTTAAATCAAATCGAAATCAATTTTACAGTTTTAAATACGATTTTGGATTATAAGTTTCTTTGACAATAAGTATAGCACCTACTTATTCCTTTTGTTCTATTAAAAAAAATAATTATTAAATTAGCTACGCATAACAATACAAATAAATATAAGTGTATAGTTAATTATGTCATCCACTTCATTCCTATAGGGGTCGAATCTTAAAAAAACACTTGACCTATATTTGATAATGTAGTACCCTCGTACTTTCACGCTATTTTCATTATTAATTGCATCAAAATTGGCTCAATTTCTCCACGATAGTATAGTATCGATAATCATTAAACGATTACGTACATACCTATTGAATATAAGTATCGAGTTAGATAGTTAGTATTGATTGCAGTAAACTTTTCCTAATATTAACTAGATATCGATTGGAGTAATAATAGAGTTCTCACTATGTGCTATTTTTGAAGACAAAACGGACGAACTTATTTTTATGAAACTTGATATGTATTATTTATCAGAAATATAAACTTGAACGTAAGTATCACGCCATAGTCTACATTCATCACACAACTGACAACATGGAATTTTATTTGACGTCGTATTTAAATAATAACGTGTGTGCAAAATGTGACCATAAATGCTATTGAAATAAATATAAAATTTATTAGCAGCTACCACATTATAAGGGTTTATCTATGCTCGATCTATGTTTATCTATGCTTGATATTTGCAGCGTTAGCAAAAACTTTAACCTATTCAGTGTACGTGCTTTCAATACTTTTATTTTATTATGCTTGATTTATGAATGAATGCATTTATCAGACAAGTGCTTTCAATTTATTGGTTTAATCTTCATGTTTGAATAATATAATATTGTACCTAATTGATTAAGCCTAAAAACCGTAAAATTAAAATAATTTGGAAAATCCAAAAGTGCACGCCTCATAATTTTTTTTTAATAAATATTTATTAATTATTATTTTTGTTTATTTAATAACAATTAAACCACATCGAATCAGACCCTGAAAAATGAAAGGGTTCTATTCCTGAGCATACTCAAGCGTAAGAGAAAAAAAAAGACTCGATTAGTAAAGTATTTCGGTCGCTATCGTGTTAACAAGAAAAAGGATCCGCACATACAGACACACGGACGTCCAAGACAGAACTTTTTTAAACTGTTTTTTAACTAGTTTAAATAACAAAAATGACATCAAAAATATCATGAACGTTAAAAATAGTGTTTTTTCTTAATATGTGTGTGTATGTATTATCTTACAAGTGCAATGTATGATACATAAAGACATTTTAAGTTTGAAAAATCAGATGTTTTGCGCGAAATGACAGTAGTACCCACCTCAACGCTTCGCTTATGAGGCGTGCAATAAACACATTAATCTATCAAAGTCATAAGATATAGCCTAGTTATCATCTGTTTAGTAGTAATTTATGTTTTATTCACGCTAAAAGTGCGACGGCCATGTTAAAAATAGATTATTTTTTTATATCCTGTGCCATAGAATGAGGAAGTCTATTACAACATAAAGGACACTCGACGTAATAAGCTCCAGTTGACAAGGTAGCGTTTTAACAGCTTGTCTAGACACTGTACTGCGTAAGAAATGTAAGGCCTAGCAGGCTAGCAATGAATAATCTTGTAACTTATATTATTTTTAACATACCTACCTATTGGTAAAATTAGTTCTCTGAAGTGGACTTTAATTTTGACTTCATTGAGTAAGAACCCCGGCATTCGATTTGGATTATTTATATCTGTCACGGCTAAAGGTAGGTGAGAACATAAACTTAAGATTAGCCGGCTAAACTTAGGTTTATTTTCGACGAGGTGTTAATGTTAGTTTGTTCTATCTTTAGCCGGCTAAACTTAAGTGTAACCGCAGGCCCGTGGCTAAAAATGTCGGGGTGGGTAGATTTGGTTAGCGCCGGGCCGGTGGAGGGCTTGAGGGGCCCGCACAGTGCCAGAAAACACTCGCCCTGTTCCTTACATGTATTATAGTAACCAAATCTACCCACCCCGACTCAGGGCAGAAAGCTGGTGGCTAGGTTAGGTTAGGTTAGAACTCTTAAGACCCGCACGAGCCGAGCGAGCGCAGCGAGCGTGCTGCGGCAGCAGCCGGCGAAGTGCCAGAAAACACTCGCCCTGTTCCTTACATGTATTATAGTAACCAAATCTACCCACCCCGACATTTTTAGCCACGGGCCTGCGGTTACACTTAAGTTTAGCCGGCTAAAGATAGAACAAACTAACATTAACACCTCGTCGAAAATAAACCTAAGTTTAGCCGGCTAATCTTAAGTTTATGTTCTCACCTACCTTTAGCCGTAACATATCTACTATTCAGATTGTTCGATCAACGTTTTGATATTGGCTAACATTCACCTAAGTTAAGAGAAGCAAAATTGAAGTTTTTGTTCATCAAAAACATCACGATATCGGAACATATTTAAAATTACATTTTGCCACTATATCAGTCCGACAAAATACTATTAGACCGGGAGATACTGACACTAAATTTCGAGTCATTTGTAACAGGATGGCGGTTCTACAGGGTTCTTAGTACGCAATGACAAATAGAAAAATGATGGTGTGAACGCTGGTACCGGCGGCTTAGTCGCGTGGGCGTTAGTCGAACTCGTCGGAAAATAGCGAAAGTCAAACGATTTGTAACAGTATGGCACTTATTTTTCCTGTAAGTTTGAGGATCAACGAATATAAATACAAAATTTCAAAGATCTAGGTGTTGGAAATCTTCACTTATATAAATTAATACTAAATTAATTTTTCAAGTATGACAGCACTTTTTCCCCCTACTAGAAGTATGGCAAATATAATAATGGTCACATTTTATCAAATACTCTCCAAAAATCCAAATGCAATACTGGTACAAAAAGTTTGGCGAAATAAAAAATTTTTGCAGATTTTCGGCGGTATGGCGACCATTTGGATTCGTCCGAAAAGTATGGCATGGCGATTTTCGTAAATGGCTGCACGACGATGGTTACCTGTGCAAAAGTTAGCCTGATACAAATGGTTAAATAATTGTTTTATTTAAATCAACACATTCGCGTCGGTATGGCGGGCTGTAAGTCACACCGGAAAAGTATGGCATGACACTACCGCCTACTTCTTTTTTATGGGCTATCGGTAAATTCTAAAATTTTTGTGTTACAAATCGTTTGACTTTCGCTATTTTTCCGACGAGTTCGACTAACGCCCACGCGACTAAGCCGCCGGTACCAGCGTTCACTCCATCGTTTTTCTTTTTGTCATTGCGAACTAAGAACCCTGTAGAACCGCCATCCTGTTACAAATGACTCGAAATTTTGTGTCAGTATCTCCCGGTCTATATATAGTACTCATGCTATATTATTTGAGAAAGTATCAATACGCTATCAAAATTGACAATTTCTTGCTAAAACAGTATTGCGGGTTGCTACTTGCATGTGTGCAATAAGCGATGTGTGAAATGTATTGAATTGCCAACTTATCTATACAAACCACGCGCCGCACTATGTATGCTGATACAATCGACTGACCAACATACGTTGACCCCTCTCGCTCTCCTCACAAGTCTATCTTCACCCACTATTCCATGAGATAAGGAACCCCGGCAGATCAATCATTCTGGTCATGTTGCGATTAAGCCAAGACACGCTATATTATTACAAAAGATTTATTACATAGTAATTTTACGCTTCCGTTGAGTGTTGTGAGGTAAAATTAAAACGGATCGATTGAAATTAGACGAATAAAGTTTATTTAAAGATGTAAGAGGGTTTTGATTAAGTTATGAAGTAGGTAAAGACGAATATTTTCTTAAGATTCACATTTATAAGGAATGTTAAAAATACCATTTGTTTTTTAATTAGAACAATATTCACATATTACTTATTACTTTAAAAATTAATAATGAAGCAAGATTCATGTCTTTAAGGCGCGGGACATATACAAGCGGCGCGGCGCGCATCGGGCGCGCTGCCGGCGCGCTGCCGGCGCGCCTCGGGCGCGCTGCCGGCGCGCATCGGGCGCGCTGTTGGCGTCCGAAAATGATATTTATATAGAGTGGTTAAATGCATTTTCTTCATGCATAATTTAGTAAAATTATGTTTTTTGTGCTAAAAGAGATTTGAAAGTAACGTTAATTTGAAAGTAACGATTTTGTTTTGATAATTCCTTGTAAGTAAATAGCGAGGATAACCCCACGATTGCAAATATATCTTTGTTGGAAATGTTGGAATTTACTTGGAAAATTTTATAGTACTTTTAAAGTAATTTTAAAGTAGTACTGGTGTAATGATGGAAGAAAAGAAGGTTAAAATAACACAAAATTTATATTGTACTAGCGGTCCGCCCCGGCTTCGCCCGTGGTACATATTTCGCAATAAAAGGTAGCCTATGTTCTTTCTCAGGGTCTAAAGATTATCTGTGCCAAATTTCATCAAAATCGGTCCAGTACCTAGTTTATGCGTGAAAACCATACATACATACATACATACATACATACATACATACATACAAACCTTTCCTCTTTATAATATTAGTATAGATAAAATATGGTTTTCAAACACAGGTTTACATTTAAACCATATAAATCTTATCATTAAAATCTCAGTTCAAAAGTATTTACAGTACTGATCATTCCACAATATTATTACAATTACAAATAAATAAAAAACACAATCAAAATCAGGATTATCTTTATTTCTGACATTGTAAATACATGGGAACTTTCATTATGCTCTTCTTCATTTTCACTTTCCCTACTGCCATCACCTGTGTAAATCATTTCATCGATTAATTCAATTCACCTTTAAAAACAAAACGAAGAAGGGTATGTAATAGCAGCTCTATATAATTCCACACAGAGAGAACACATTTTTGACTGACAGGCTACCGTCTCCTATAGACCGGGAGATACTGACACAAAATTTCGAGTCATTTGTAACAGGATGGCGGTTCTACAGGGGTCTTAGTACGCAATGACAAAAAGAAAAACGATGGTGTTAACGCTGGTACCGTCGGCTTAGTCGCGTGGGCGTTAGTCGAACTCGTCGGAAAAATAGCGAAGTCAAACGATTTGTAACACAAAAAATTTAGAATTTACCGATAGCCCATAAAAAAGAAGTAGGCGGTAGTGCCATACTTTTCCGGTGTGACTTACAGCCCGCCATACCGACGCGAATGTGTTGATTTAAAAAAAACAATTCAACCATTTGTACCAGGCTAACTTTTGCACAGGTAACCATCGTCGTGCAGCCATTTACGAAAATCGCCATGCCATACTTTTCGGACGATTCCAAATGGTCGCCATACCGCCGAAAATCTGCAAATTTTTTTTTTGTAAAAATTGTAACAGACAAATGACTCGAAATTTTGTGTCAGTATCTCCCGGTCTACTACCACCCGATTTGTTTTTGATTGTGTATGACCGTGAATTGACCTCTATTTGGATGCGATGGGGGAAGCGCGCCTGCGGTACGCCCGCGGCGCAACCGTGGCGTGCCGCCTCGTCGCCTTTCCAAAATTCTTTCATACAAAATGTATAAGAAGGACGTGGTGCAAAACAGATTCAAGAGGTGCGCTTATGGCACGCCCGCGCCCGCGCCGCTTGTGTTTGACCCGCGCCTAATATGTAAATAATAATAACATGATATGCATAAGATATGTTATTAGAAGCGCGGGAAATGATATCGATATAAATAAATTTATTTTAAACACGTGCAAGGGTAATTTGTTATACATTTTATATGGGCTGGCTGATCGCAACGTACTTGAGTGTAGGTACCTACCGCTTTATTTAAATATGAATCATTCTGTTTTCTATAAAAATTATAAATTAAAAACCTAGTATTTTTCTTGTACACTTTCACTCAATTAGAATTATAAAGTGCCTAATTTATAACTAATGATAAAAACTTAGGATAAAAATGAATCAAGGAATAGACAATTTTTTTACTTTTTTTTTGTAGCTGCGATTGAATGCTTGCGAAAAATAAATATCTAGTAATCACAGATAATAATAGAATAATCGCCTGTGCACACTTAACGATTACACTCTGTATAACTAAGTATATTGTCTATATTTTATTATGTTTAAAAATAGTACCTATGGATTACGCGAGAGTTTTATTTATATGCTTAATGCATTGAGATAATATTACTACGTATGGAGGAGACACCACGAACAAAATCTGTGCGCCATTTTTTGCTCTAACTAAGTTTTAAAAATTATTATCTAGTTAGGTACTTACCGATGAAAGTTATTCCTTTGCACTTTTCCGTATTATTTGTATTATTTGTGCAATATCGTAACACACACGAAGGCATATTTGATGCGTTTCACTTCAAAACCATTAAAAAAAAACCGCTCAACATACGCCATATGGCGTATGTTGAGCGGAACATAAGTGATGTAGGCGGTGTCGTCTCCATATGTATATCTCAATGGCTTAATGTCAATTAATTATTCAACACGCAATTTTTATTGCCCGAATAGATATTTTAATGGCTTTTTTAAAGAATTTTATGATCCTTGAAGTACTTTAATAACAAGTTTTCTTCGATGTAAGATGTTTTTGTCTATGTTTTACATGTAAAACCCCTTCCAGACGACACAATTTTTCGTCCAATTTGACTAGATTGGCAATCAAATTGGGTCGTCTAGACGGAAATATGAAATTCAAGGTCATTGGGTGGTCGGGATCGACCGATTTGCGATTGCCTTGGGATTGCCCGATCAAATTGGGTGGTGTGGACGCTAATTGGCCAATTTTTTGACGTATTCACCGAGGAAGCGGCGTGTCAAGCGGATGTTGTCGTTGATTTTGTCTTCTCTTTTACTTTGATTATTGATTTTTGTGTTGAACATCTGTGTGTGAATATAACCTTTTATATGTGGAATGAAATTTTCCCACTTTTCCCTACCTGTTATACCGGGAGCCGGTATGGTCAACAGACAGCCCACTTTTGAGATAGACTTTTACTGTAACTCGATTTTCTCCGTATCTAGTACGAATCAAGTTAATTCGAGTTATAAATCTTATTGTAAATTGAATAATCTTTATTCACTTTCAACCATTTCTATATAAATTAACTAGCTTACCGCCCGCGGCTTCGCCCGCTTTGTCTAAAACCTATTAAATTATATACTAAAACCTTCCTCTTGAATCACTTGAGTAGTTTTAAAGATTAAGCATACAAAGGGACACAGGGACAGAGAAAGCGACTTTGTTTTATACTATGTACTATGTAGTGATATTTATATGACTTAGGCGATTTCTTTTAAGCAACCATTCTTTGCTTCATATCCTTTTTCTTTTTCTTTCTTCTAAATTTGTAGTTACAGCCAAAATCAGCCCCAATTTTTGTTTTTTACTAAGAGGCATGTTGCAAAATAAAAGTCCAGTCAGTAACGGCAACGGAGCAGAACTAAAATTGGCGATTTAATTGTGTACGTGTGGATAGACGATCAAATTGGGCCCGATTCAATCGGCAATCAAATCGGCTGGTTAAATTGTGTCGTCTGGAAGGGGTTTAAGGTTTAATATCTAGATTATTATGTAAACCACAATTATATTGCATTTTTTTACTTTTTGCGTGGAATTTGTAATACACAATATATTTATTAATACCAACAATACAGATTATTCAATATTCATATTTACAATGGTAATATTCGTTTTCTACTATTTTTATTAAATACATCAAATTAAAAAACTGAATAACGAGAGTTACTTTTACATATAAAATATGTTAACTCATATTTCACCAAGACATTAACGTCAAAGAATCTAAACATCAACAAAGCAACTTTTGTATGTTAATTTGTAGCGACTTTCAAACAAAGATTTTCTTTGTGTCCGTTATCGATAGAGTAATTATGAAATATCAATGTTATGCTACGTGAATACTCCGTTGTTACATGTGCGATAAGTATAATTTATTTATTACTTTGGTCTTTAACTGGAAGCAGTAAAATGTAATTGCAATTCAAATAAAAAGTAAGAAAAAGTAATGATCCATGAACATTTTTAAAAATCTGTATACCTAATCTGTATAAAAAGCAAAAAAAATTGTAGGTCCTGGTGACTGATAAAATTTAAAAATAAGAATACATTAAACCGCAATTCGAAAAGAAAAAAAGTAAAAAAAAAGAAAAAGGTTCATCGTTCGATATTCAAATAAGGCGCGTGAAATGTTTTAAAAATTCAATTTTGAGTTTGAGGTGGCTTGAGTGTACCTATTTAAAAGTGAAAATATTATAATATCTATGTTAAAATATAAATATTTTAGTTGTGTGATTTTTGTTTTTCATTTAATAGTGCAGTATTGTTTATGATATAATGTGACTGAATAAAATGTGTGTATGGCGTATTATTCATCAATAATTACAATATAAACTGGCATCATACGGTATGTATTTAGTATTTTAAAAAATAACTAACTTTTAAAATATATTTAAATATTAAATAAGGATATCATATCAGAAATACCACAGCTGTTTAGAGATACTTAAAAGGAAATACTTGAAGAGTACGACGAGAGTTCCAAAGTGAGATTTTGTATGCATCGTGAATGTTGGCATTTCGCCCAATCATTTAGATAATTAACTCTATGCAATTGGGCTTGGATTTATACGAGTCTATATTTGAATCAAATCTTTTTGATCTTTTTACACATGCTGGGGTAGAAAAGGAATTCTTTGTAACAAAGCGGGCTGATATAAAAATATTATGAACTGTTTCTCCCAATGATTACAAAAGGAACACATCGATAATAATGAATTATGAAATACGGTACTATAGGTACATACCTACTAGGTATGTGATTAGTTAGTCCTGTTTGACATATTGATAGCAGCTCGGTCCTTTCTTGTTATTAACATCACAAGGCAAAAGATTAAACGTTAAGGGGCAATATTGGAACAATCTGTTCTGTAAATTGCCCCTGCTTGCCTATACACAAGCCAATTAAGGGTGCAATTCTAATATTGACCCTGCTGCAGGTACATGAGTAGCCGGCTTATATAGAATACCAAAAGATGTGAACCTGTTATGTAACAGTTATGAAAATATTTTACTTCAAACAAAGTATTATGTAATACATGACGCTTCTTCACTTTTGAAACAATCGTTCCAATCGTTTATCTGTCATAGAAATTGCATTCTAGGACACTTCTAATGATAATTAAACATAATTTTCTTACATAACTCGTTATTATTATTTATATTAACATAATCTCATGATTGCATTGTGTTCAAGCTCTAAGCGAGGCTTAAACATTTGTAGTGTCAATATTATATATTTATCGAACTAATACCGTATGTAATTGTAGGTACATACAAATTGGAGTGTTGCCGTAACCTTTAGAGAGTTTAATTTATGCATTTAATAGTTAAATTTTCTAACCTGGCCCCGCTTGAAATTCGCGCAAATACCTAATTACTATATTAATTTAGTAGGTACCTATTCTTCTCCCGTTTCAGTAGATTTAAATTTTTGGACGTTATGCCTTTTTAGAGATTTGGATTTTTATTAAACAAATATTATACAAATCCGTTTAGCAGTTATAATTACTTTTGTATTTTTATTATAACGTAGGTACGTAATGGACGTAATTTTACAGACATACAAGCATATGTGAATTATGTTTTAATAAATATTACGGTTTTTAAAGAAACTACTCATATGAAATAAATAACCTATTGAACGATTAAATTACTTTATTTATATAATTGAATAATTAAAATAAATAAAAATAAAATAATATTTATAAGCAAATTTTACATATTCAGTTCACAATTTTGCTCTGCCTTCTGAACTAGGTTTATTACCTGTGTCTCAGAAAACAGTGAATTATATCTAAGCAAAGTATCCCATATGAACAATAACAACTGCACGTCCATCAAATTCATACCTTTATAGAAAACTAGCGGTCCGTCCCGGCTTCGCCCGTGGTACATATTTCGCAATAAAAGGTTGGTACTATGTTCTTTCTCAGGGTCTAAAGATTGTCTGTGCCAAATTTCATCAAAATCGGTTGAGAGGTTTATGCGTGAAAAGTGAAAACCATACATACATACATACATAATTACAAACTTTTCCTCTTTATAATATTAGTATAGACTACGTTGTATAATGAACAAAAAGTATGTTGAAACTTGAAAGTTACGCGTCATTGCTAGGTTGCTAGCCCATAAAGTGATACAATTTATTCCTTATTTTTATTCATTAAAATCCTCATAGAATAAGGGCCGATTTTTCAATCCATGGATAAAACTTATCCGCCCAATAAAGTATTACACGATAATATTAAAATGTCACCCGTAAACTGTCAAAGACGGGCAAAGAATACATTTTTGAAATGGTCGTTTAATACGTTATTCGACGAATAAGTATTAACCAAGGATTAAAAAATCAGCCCTAAAAGGAATAAACGCGCCTGTCTTTCATAACGATCGACCTAATTAAGCAACCTTGTTTAAATGAATAATTAAATATTCCATTATTACAACTGTTACGAGACTACCTATTTACAATCGGATAAAAAAGTCGACTTTGTAATACATTCTTACAATACAATAATTTATAAAATTAAAATGTATTTTTTCCAACGATTATGCACAGGCATGCATTAATTATACTATATTATGGTTCATTATGCAGGGTCAAGACTCAAGCATGGGTCCGATATTAAAACGCGGAATACAAATAACCTGCTTTATATATTTTCATACTTAGTTATCATATCTTATAATTGAGTCGCATTAGTCATTAAATTCAAATAATCTCAACCACCTATAATGTAATGCAGGAGCCACTGTATAGCATGTTTCTTTTTTTAAGATGAATGATGAGTTTCTAAATCGGACTCGCGGTTCCTGGAATCTCTAATATAAAAAAAATAAACAAAAATAACACAAAGCTTTGTATTATTTTTATATGTTCCTATGTGCCTATTATATCTTCAATTATAAGGAAATTACCCTTAATGTTCTAATTGTAGTAATGAAATATGTAGTTCAAGGTCTTACTAATCGTGTTATTAAAAAAATATAATATATATTAATTTTCTCAATGCATATTCCATTTTATTTAAATACGCATGTATCAATTAAGATATTGATTATATATTATCAATATGGGATTTGTAAGTTGTACAAGAATGTGCTAAAAACAAGAATATTATACCACAACCTATATTTGCTATCGTTCACCAACTATTAAAAGTATTCTTAAAAAGACGATAAGTATATAGTGTACTTATTCATCCTACAGTTAAATTAAAAGCTACACCAATAAAAGAACAATAAAGTAGTCCAAAACCCAAATGAAACAGCGTGACAATTCAGTATACCGAAGTCGAAGGTATCCCTTGTTAAGATAACCTCATGACCCCTGTTTTCATAGCTCCAGAGCATCTGCGATAAGATTCGAACGGCTTCCCCAAGCACGTCGCACATCCAAGTGAAGTTTTGTTCAAGAAAATTAATCAAACTAGTCCCTTTCCTTGGTTTTGCACGGGCTTAATAAATATACTACTGATATTTAAAATGCGAATGTTTGTGACCATTTATGTTTGTTACTCCTTATCGGAAAATCGAATGGACGGATTAGGATGAAATTTTACAGTACATATAGGTTATTCAACAGAATAAGTCATGAGTTTATAAGCTCATACTGGTGAAAGAATTTTCTAAATCGTCCGAGTACAAATAACCTTATACTCAAATTATATTCTCTTCATAATATTATCTAGCAATTATGTAGCCATTATAAAAACGATTTCGTTGACATGTTCAATGATTATATCCTTTACATTGTAACGATAATTTTCCGCTTCAGTGAATGGTTTCGCAAGAAACATCGAAAAATCTATCTGTCACTTTCATAACTAGTCAATCCCACCAAAAACATTTTCATGTAAAAATGTTGCCAAGACGAGCCCATATGACTCGCACTGTCAAAAAGTTATCAGATCTCATGTAGAGCCAAGCTTCTAACACTACACGCCCTAACTCTACAAGGCCTAACTTCACAAACTCTACACCTTAGTCAAAATATGTGGCTTGGCCATTTCGCTACATTCACATCGGCGTAAGGTGAAAAATTAATTCACTGTTCATTACTTTTGTGTTATACAATAGTTCTTGTAGTAACGAACGGCCAAGCCACATATTTTGACTTTTTGCACATATATTTCTGCTTTGCTTTCGCTTGGCTCGTCTTGGCGGGGGCACTGCCGTGCCCCCAGATTAGTGAATTAGTCAATTAGTTGAACATAGAATGAACTCAATTAATGATTGCGATTCTAGAAAATTTTATTGATTACTTTTACCTATTGCTTGGTAAATAGTATTTACCGAATTACCAAATTAACTTAGATTTTTAAATTTGAAATAATAATTTTACCAATAATCCATATAGGTACAGTTACAACAAGAAATTGGCTGTCATAAAAGAACAAAGTCAGGAAGAAGAAATAATGGTGCAGTCCGTGCGTCATCTATACCTTAGTAACTCTATTAAAATAAATAATAATACTTAGATGAAATGATACAGCTGCATTCTGGACCTGAGCCAGACGAAGAATATGTATAGAGGTTGGTACAAATTATTTTTTTACACATTAGGAGATGTAATCTCTCTTTATATAAAATGAAACACTTTTATGAGCATTAATATTTTCTTCACAAACTAAACAGCCTATATCTAAAACATTGCGTAAATTACCTAATAGTTTTAATAATTTCTTTCACGCGTCATCATAAACTAGATTCAGTTATACATGGTTATACTTGAAAGTAAAAATGAATATCCTTTAGCACACATTTCTTGTATATCGAAACTAGATACCTACATAAATTACAGTCGGTTTTGCAGTTAAAATGTTGCTCGGTTAGTAACACTCCATTGCATTCATTTTACATACTTGATAAAAAACTATTAGACCAAGAGTTGGCTATAAGAACGTCGTGTATCCTTAAAATAAACGATCTTGTATTACCTAATATGATTAAAAAACGTTACATAGGAAGAATGGAAAATGGAGTTAAAAATGCCAAATATCAAAATGTTATATTATTATATACTTAAGCTAACATAAAATATGTCATTTGAAAATATAAGATTTCCTTGAGGCGAACTTACAAGCAATGAACGGTTACATAATAAATCTCAATCTAATTTCAATACATACATATTGCTTTCTACACTTACTACTATCACTTAATTAAAACAAAATCATCGACTTTGATTTTGAGACAAACTTAAAGGTTAATCCGGAAGGGAAAGGTATAACCATAAATTATATTAAACTACGTTATGACCTTTATTAAAGTGTGCCTAAAGCGTTCTTTAAAATATTCCTCGTCTTACGAAGAATATGCGTTAATTTTCCAATATAAATAATCTGATGTAAAATTCATTCTATGAAACAAAAAAGAGAGATTAACACTTGAGAACATAGCAAGCATATAGGTTTATAGATTACATGTCTGAGTAGCATACACTTGACCGCTATCATTTCATATTATAAAAGATAGTGCAGTCTAGTTCAATAGCTCTTAGTCTGTATATATATTTCCGTTATCCACACCTGCGTAGTGTTTACATCTAAAAAATTAAAACACTGAATTAATGATGGAACTGTCCCTTGATACATCCTTCTTCTATCACATAAAGATTGTTCCTTGATAATTCTTAATATATATAAATCTCATGTCACAATGTTTGTCCTCAATGGACTCCTAAACCACTTAACCGATTATAATAAAATTCGCACACAATGTGCAGTTCGATCCAACTTGAGAGATAGGATAGTTTAAACATGTAGGTACCACGGGCGAAGCCGGGCCGGACCGCTAGTAAATGTATAAACTATAAACCATAAATTATAAAGGTCAACTACCTCAGAACTCAGAAGCTGCATTTATACAAAACCAATTATATTAACCTACAAAGTACAAGTATATAGCCATCAATTTTATAATTACCTACTTCTTTATATAACTGCAGTGGAAATATTATTCCAGAATGTTCATTAATAGTTATTTGCGTGTGCAGTTATCAAAAAGTATTAGGACCTTTGATCTACATTAATAAATTTTCCTTTAATGCACGATGCATATCGTATGTTCTAATAACGATTTTGATGTTGAATTTTAATGTTTTTTGATATGAATTATTTTCATTTTTCATCAAAACTAAGAAATAAATTATTTTAAACCTTCCTAAAAAAATCGTCATACCGAAAAAACAAAGATGTTTAATCTACTGACTATAGGAACAGACTGATACTATCATACTTCAAATGCCTAGAGACATATACCTACATACATATTTCATATATTCCATCGATTTATATCCCATAATTTGAACAGCTCTATAAATAGAGAACGCTTAAAATAAACAAAAATAAACGTCGCGATCCTGCAAGTGCGTAGTACCTACACCGAAGCGATCGCAAGAAAGTAAGAACACAAGACAATCTTCTAAATCCCATAGCCGTTTATAGCAGTTTAATGAAAATTCAATTAAAAGCATGTACTCGATTGTATAATCGGAATGAGGTCGCGCAACATTGTCGCTCGCTGACGTCACGCTTCCACGTGTAGCGCTCGGTCAAGGTCGTACTCCCTTCTATTGCATCTATTATATAAACACTGCAAATGTTTTTGTACACAATTAATAATATCATGTCTACATTATAAGCCATTTAATGCATGTAATGTGGCTATACTTAACGTGAATTGGTGCATTACATTGCAATTGTTATAACTAAAATACAAGCCTAATTATTGTGTTAACGCGTTACTTATTATAGTTTCTCTACGTTAGATGCGCGCGTATCACGATAGTTTTTTATTCGTATATTTTTTTTAATCGTTGTTAATAATTAGTGTTGTTCACAGTTCAAAAATTATAACCAACATACGTTTTAACGCTCTTTGGGCAGTTTTCGGTATGATAGGCTAATTCAAATTATTACTATTGAAATATAATTTATACTCTATAACTTTCCAAGCGATATCGAATACTAAACTGCCCCCCTAGTCAAGTGGCTTTCTGTTAGCGTAGCGTTCAATAGAATAGACTACGAATGTATGAGATTGACGTAAGCTGTAGATACGTTTATCTACAGCCTACGTCAATCTCATACATTCGTAGTCTATTCTATTGAACGCTACACTAACAGAAAGCCACTTGACTAGGGGGGCTGATATGCAAATAGTGTGATTTTAGAAACCTGCAACTTTATTTATGATGTTAATAAGTAAATATTGAAAGAAATGATGTATGAACTTACTTTTGCATGCAACATTTACTTTCACTATTTCATTCATCCAGCATACAAAATATTAATATTAGCAGTTCAATACCTGATTATAATTCAAATTGCAAGTTGAATTTTAGTTCAATATGTTTTTCGTCTAACTTCATCTATAGATACTCTTCTCGTAATATTTGTTAAGAAGTGATAATTATAAGAATAAAACACTTCATAACAATAATCTAGGGGTTAAGGTCTAGGAAAACGCTACATAGAGAAGTTATTCCATAGATTTCTCAACCACCTACGTTTATCAAAGCAACGCAAAATTGTGCCAATAAGGTGAAAATAATATTGTTGTGGCTTAACAAGTCAACTAACTAACGTTACGTAAAAAGTAACTGCGTTAAAAACAACCGACTTCAAACTTGCACTTGCAACATTTACAAATACAGACAAAAATGCTCATAAAATAAAAACTACTGGGCCTATCCGAATAAAATTTTTATGGGACCAATTCGACACCATCCCGCATCGAACAAAAAAAGAATCACGTAAATCGGTTCAGAAACCACGGAGTAATCAGTGTACATACATAAAAAAAAAAAAAAACATACCGGCCGAATTGATAACCTCCTCCTTTTTTTGAAGTCGGTTAACAAAATTGTATCAAATTTGATTGTATTCATTTAAGACGTGTCACGAATCACGATAAACGCACATAATGCGCATTTAACCAATAACACAAAAACATTAAATTATATTAATCAATGCAATGACCCACTTAAGTCTGTGACTTGAGCTACTAAATATACACAAGATACCTGTCAATGTTGTTAATCGTGTGTGCGAAGTGACGATAAGAGAAAATACAATGCAAACATAGGGACGGCCTTGCAACATATGCAACATTGCGCGAGCGAATGTTTTGATTCGTTACGTCAGCAGACTCTGGGCCAACAAACTGCAACTTTGTCGCATGACCTTGACACTGGCACCACGCAACACAGGAATTCCATAGTAATGAGACATACCGGCGTTTTTGTAGAGAATGGCTTACATTGTACCCGGCCCGGTCTTAAGCGCCGCGCTCAACATTGTCTCAAATCAAACAGATGCCACGCACCGGCGCGCGCTAAGGCTAACAGATTATGCACTTTTTTAATTCGATCTAGACACTCAACGTGAATACATTCGATAAAAAGCCTCTGCTCGGTGTGATATGTATATGTGCTTTCCTTAAACGACGAGAGCACGCAACATTTAACTTTCAATATCAGCTCTGACAACTTTTTACCAGTGTCACTTGAAATTGGAAATCGTTGATTCGCATTTTGTGCTTGTTTTGGCATCCTAAAACCGACGTAAATTAGAAACGAAATTGACAGTGTTTTTACCTTAAAAGAAAAATAATTTTATGTATAAAGTTTGACTAATAAAGAAAATTTAGAAATTAAAGACTTTTTAACGGATTTTAAACGCGATTTATTCATTCTATTATTTTCCCGACGTTTCGAACACTTTACAGCGAGCGTGTTTAAATGTATAATACTCGCGTAAAATCAAACATCAGAAAATACTATTAAAGAAAATGTTATGACAGATCTAAAACTCGCTGTAAATGCCTAAATATGCCTGAAAAAATTATTATCAATCCAACGGAAAAATATTATTCAGCCCATACGTTCCTCGTGTTCGTGTAGAGTGTAGATGCATCTTGACCTTTTTACTATGCGATACGGTACAAAGGTCAGTCACTATTTTTAAGACGACAGGATATAGGTAGTTACATACGGGGCGAATTGACAATTAAATATTTAAAGAAAATATGCAACGCGATTTAAAGAAAATATGTATAGTTATTGCATAAAGCAGATTTCTCTCTTTGTCATCGTTAGATTGCTATTACATAATTTTATTATTCCAGTAGTTTTATTTATCGACATTTATTATCCTCGTTTACTTAAGTATGCACATAAAATATGTTACTATTTTATCAATTAATTATGTATATTTTAAAACAACCATTACTTACATAGCATAAGTACAAATATAAATTTCCATTTAACATGGAAAAAATGGTAAAAAAAAGACGGGTTGCACTCCGGAGTGCCGGCAGAAGTGAAAACGCGCGTAGTACAGAGGGGATAGCTGTCTACTCTCCATCCGTCTTACGCTTTTTCGATCAGGTCACGTGTCCTGACGCGAGTTTAAGATTTTATAGGTACCCATTACAGAAAAAGTGCTCAACGCCGCTAAAGAAGTTTTCACTTCAAAAATAATATTAAATGACCTATTTCCAACAAAAACTAATAATCGTTCGTTGCTGTATTAAGTATTACAATGCGGTCCCATATTGATTGGGGATATAACGTTGTGTATAAACAGGTCCTAATTATAGTAGTACAGTGGTCCCGGCAGGTGAACGAACGCTTACAATGTAACGAGTGTAAGGACCGCCGCACAATCGACATTGGAAACGCAACTTGTATAGTGCGATGCATTTTTTGCCATCCACTTGCAATGCTAAATGTTAAGTTACATCCGTTAATACGTCCAGTATTAAATAAAAAGTGCATCCACTTCTGTAATTAGCACGATATTACCTGGACTTTAATGAAATTATATTATAATTCAACTATTTAGGAGAATGCAACAAAAGAATAACCATATCTGTTTAACATTTCAACGCTGTTTATTGCTGCATACTGGATCTACAATATAATATTAAACGGAGTTTTAGTACAACGTTAACGGGATATCAATTTATTAAGTTTTTGTACTCATTGAACGGGGACTTTTATGGATCATTCAAATTCCAAAAACTGAACAATACCTTCGTCGCACGTTTTATTCCGCCTTTCATACTTAAGTGGTTTAAATTGATTATGACATAAAGAAAAATGGAACTCAATACTTCTGCCACGACCGCCGCGAATAAATTGTACTTATTTTCTTATTGGTTTCGCTTAAACCACATTGTCTTATCGTGACAGACCGTTGCACTGACTTTTTATGAAATTCGCGCGCAATACAGATGCGCAATGTATGAAAAGTATGCGCTGGATGGGTCTTTGTGTTGTTATAAAAGAAAATATCTCATATTATTGCTTTAAATCACTATAGAATATGCACGTGAGAAAGGTCATGGTAATTACTAGGTTTATTAACGTTTATCATGAGGCGGTTTCCCCTTTAAATGTTTCAGCCACTTTGTAGAAAATAGGTTGTCACCGATTCCGCTTATTTTTTATATAAAATACTTCGTGTGTCTGCGGACAGGCTTCTCTGGCTTAAGCGGTACCTGCATGCAGGGAGAAACTGTTACTAGGTTTTAGCGGATTTCCAAATTAGTTGCTAAGTTTGATAGGAATTAGGAACACGTGGATTTATATATTTTGAAGTTTCTAAATAACGAATATTATTATATTTCTTGGTTGGCTTTTAATTCAATACACCTTTTTTTAAATTAATTTAAATAATTTTTTATTGATATTTTATTGATAGTGTAATGTAATGAATTACATCAATTAACACTAGTAATTAATTTAACTTGAAGAGTTATTAATTAAAAGACTTCATTAATTATAAACCTATATAGAGCATAGACTAAGTATAGAATGGAATAGATATGGCATTCAGACATTCTTAACATATTTTTGTCCATTATGCCAGTACTATATTTTATGCAAACGATTATAGGTCAGTTTCTATTAAAGTGAAACTTTTATTACATCGTCTCAAACTTTTTGGTCTGTGTAGCGCATGTCGCGTGTATCGTCCGACCGTCACGCGACATGCGCTACACAAAGCAGTGTTCGGAACCACGGACATGTATCAAGATAGACTAAGCGAGTGTATGTACTTCCCGTGTCCAAACTAAGTTTATGAAACATACTTGACGCTGGCCTACACTCAGTCCGCGCTTGCAGTTCGCCAAGGAAAGACGTGAAGCTGAATAAAGTAAAATGCCGAATTGCGCCGTTATAAACTGTAGAAACTCCACAACTGTGAGTGGCCGAGTTAGCAGAGATGTTTCCTTCCACCGGTAAGTAATTTTCTAATCAGAATATGCACTATTTATTTTAAAATCAAATAAAGAATATCTGTGGAAAACGATCGTGACAAACACGGATACCAACTCATACGAAATGATTCGGAATACATTGCGGCTTTTACTTGGCACGGTAAAGATCGCGTCGTATGATAACAAGCAATGAATAGCGTCTTCTCATTTTTCTGTTCTCATTTTTCTGTCCAATTTTGTGGTTAGTGATGTTCATTTGATGCAACAGTTCTCGATTCTAATCGATTTTATAATCGAACAGAAAAATGATAATTTGAAGTAGCAATTTTTCAGAAAAAAAGGCATAGATTTTTTTTGTCATTTAATAGGACTTGACCTAGAACTTTTAAGTATTTTAATACAAAGGTACTAAAAATAAATATTATGACATGGACGCCATTAGTTTAAGTGTCATCTTGGGAGTTTTTTAAGAAAACTCCTTATTGCTTAGACTATGTTTGTTTTTTCAGTTTTCCAAGTAACCCGAACATAAAAGAAAAATGGATCGATGCAACGGGACATAAAGATTGATTGATTGACAGTTTCATTACTTTCTTTCGATGGCCTCTCTAGTACGTAGTACATGGTAACTCAATGGGCATATGTAAGAAAAAGCTAAAACACATTAGTTTACTTGTTAGAATATTAAAAGGTTTATAATTTTATTTTATCATTCCTCTGTCTATGGTAATTATCATTTTTCTGTCTTGAATCGATTTAGTAATCGATTACGATTCATTTATTTAACTACCTCTTAGACATAGATCTAGTTTGATCTGATTTCTTTCGATTTACTTCGATGGGATAGGACGATACTAGAATCGCCGCGCGAGTGGCGTCCTAATCGATTTAGCGTAAAATGAAATTACCATCACTAAAAAGCGCTCGTGACGTCATAACGCGTCAAGGTCAGTACAAAAAATATGACACGCTTGGTTTTCATACAGATCGCGGTACTTGCGTTGTCTACTAAAATATACATGTCTGTGTTCGGAACCGTTCGAACAGTTTCACTTTTACCGTGGTTTCATAAAACCACACAACATTTTTTTTTAAATAACGATATTTTTTGATCAAATAGTTAACGCAACTGCAAACATAAAAAAAAACTTATAACGTTTTCTAAATTAAAATTCAAATTAATTTATTTGCCAATAAACACGGTATACAGGGATGTTACAAGTTCTTATGGCTAGTTCAGAACTTTTTTTAGACTAGGTATTCACTAAAAATATATTAAATGTTACAATGATGTTAACATAATATACAAGTTAAGTAATTAGTGTACCTCAAACTTCAGCCCCTGGTAATAATATCTCAATTTTCACCCTTTGCGGTAAGGAAAAACCACAGTAAAGGGTTCAATGCACAGGGTCTTGTAGAAGTATACTATATATTATTATGTAGTGCCGAAAATTTTGATTTTTTTATACTGATTTTTTTTAATATTTCAAAGACAACGATTCTATAGATTTTAGTAGCAATCTTTAGATAATTATACAGTCATTTTATCAGTCAGGTCAATTTATATAATATTTCCAACTTGATGAAAAGGGGAAGGGTTAATAATAATAAATATTTACAGAATTTATATTTTTGAAAGTAGTTCTCTATTATAATAGAGTCATTTTAATAGGCAACATTTGACAGTTCAATAAAATTCATCAACGTAACCTAGTAACGAACTAACGACGCCATAGAATAATATGTTATTTCGTTCATAACGATCTCATTTAAAGAACTGACGTCGCTACAATGTTGTGTCAATAAACTTTTTTTCTTTTTAAATACCAGAGATGTTACTCTAAAAATCGAAATCTGACATCTAGAATCGAATGCATTGATTACTTGTGAAAAAAAATCACCATAAATTAATAAATGCGTTGAGTTTTTTTTATTATGCAGATACTTATTTTGCTCCTTAAATTCACGAAAGAAAATATATTACTGGGACAGGGCTTTGCCTGATGTATTTTAAAATTGACATGTGTTACAATTTCGATTGACAAATGTTTCAAGTCCGTATCGTTTAATTCACTTTAATCGATGTTTTTAAGCAGGTTACCTCTCTACGAAGATAAAATTGATAGACGTCAAATGTTGCCTATTAAATTGGCTCCACTATATGTCTTTCTATATCTAGCTCATGTGTTATTCTGATGTCTTATCCATCCTACTGAAAGTTTCATCCAAATCTATCCAGTAGTATTTTCATGAAATCGTACCATATATTCGCATTTTTAATATAAGTATAAGTAGGTAAGTACAGCTGTTATTTTCCACAAATGATAGGTAGCTCGGCAAAACGAGCTCAATTTCTTGATTATTTGTCACCGTATCTAATAAAGTCGACAATGAATAGCCAATATAAAGCTTGCAACAACCTGCGTACAGACAGGATAATTACAATAAATACAATATAATTAAGTAATTAAGTATATCAAATGAAAGAATTTCAGTGAAGTCTTACACAAAATTGGCGTAAATAATAATTTCGTAAGTAATCGGATAGGCGGGTAATTAATTTTTATCCCGAAAATTAATTTACTGAGAGCACATTTTTAATAATCTAAAATTTATTGGTCCACGTACCACAATATTTTAATAAAAGATAAGTGTACTATAGTAGAGCCAATTTAATAGGCAACATTTGACGTCTATCAATTTTATCTTCATAGGGTGGTAACCTGCTTAAAAACATCGATTAAAATGAATTAATCGATACAGACTTGAAACATTTGTCAATCGAACTTGAAACACATGTCAATAATTTATGATAATTTTTGTTCCCAAGTAATCGATGCATTCGATTCTAGATGTCAGATTTCGATTTTTAGAGTAACGTCTCTAGTATTTAAAAAGAATAAAGGTTTATTGACACAAAATTGAAGCGACGTCAGTTCTTTAAATCAGAAATTGTTTATTATGTTTAGAGCATCTACAGACGCTCCGATTTGGTTGGTGCCAACCATATCGGAACCGACAAGGCAACCATTCCAACATTGCTACAGATTGTCCGACGGTTGGCCTTCCAGCTGTCAGTTGACCATAGAGTAATATGTCAGTTGACCATAGTACGAAGAGAATGGGCTAAATTCTACTATAGAAATAGAGAAAATTACAGTCATATGCGGCTCTTACAACTTATTTTTTAAGGTTTTTAATGTAGCCGCACTGTCAATTTTTTTTAATACTTCTAACATAATAAAATACGCTTGATTTCTGGCATCTCTATTTGCGTAATCTTTGTTACTTAAGTCCCACAAACAGGGAAAGTCTTTATATAGTTCCAGCAATTTTATTAATATGTCACGTTCGGTTACCGTAACTCCCTCGGCGTTCATGTTGACGTCCTACACCGGCGGCGTTGCGAATGTGAATGAGCCAATTACCTATATTACTCTATGGAATGAGCCGATTTGGTCGGAACAAAGCTTCCAGACGTTCCAATTTGGTTGGATCGGATAGGAAGTTGGTTTGGTCGGTATCGCCGGCGCATCCGACCACGTCAAACCAATATTAATAATAATTATGTCGGACCGACCGCTCTCTACACTTTCCGATTTGGTCGTGGTCGGATGGTTGGCACCAACCAAATCGGAGCGTCTGTAGATGCAATTAGAATGGTTTGTCAGTAAAATCAAATCCTAAAATTACTTGTATCGGTCATTATTATTATAAATATGTAATCGTAATTGAAAAAAGTTAAACAAATGTGTAGTTCTAACAAAACGAAATATGATGTTATTCTATGTCGTGTTTACTAGGTTACGTTGTTGAATTTTGTTGAACTGTCAAATGTTGCCTATTAAAATGGCTCTACCATAACTACAATCTTAACTTGTTTACATAATTCTAGAAACTAGTCAGCAGTATCAACTTGTTGTCAATAAACAAAACAGTTTACAGTCTTGCAATATGCTATAAAACCTGGATTTATCATAAGTTGATAAGAAATTATAAATACTGCTATATTTTTACTATAAAATAATCACGATCCTACATTATTTTACTGCACATATTTTATTGTATACGAGTATAAAAAATACAAAAATCTTACAAGGAATTGCATATTTTAAGTTTTAACTGCAAAGAATTGATTGATTGGATGAGCCCGAACAATAATAATTTTGGGCAGGACGTTTTGTTAATAATATTTCGGCCTTGATCACGTCCATGCATTAATTATTATATCTGATATGGTTAGTCAAGTTTTTGTCCTCATTAAGGTACGCTATAAGAGGAAACGAAATGTACAATGTAACTTATATGCCTTCTATAGAGGCATGTGTCTTATTCAATTAATTTTAAACATCCGTCATGGCATATCGTGTGCACGGGCTTTTAAAAAAGTAAAGATATAAGTTCAATACGACGTTTGCTCTTACTAGACTAAAAATAGAATAGAGCCTGTATGTATTTCATATTGGGACTGCAAAGGTGTAAGTGACACCATAAAATAAAAGGTTACACTTGGTCAAGTACCAATATAAGGAAACGACGAGATGAGTAATTAAAACTTATTAATTGCCCCGCCATTCGCGCTCGTAAAATCCACGCCTTTACTACTAAAAGTGCACTGAGTAATAAAAGAAGTTTTCCTTTTAAACCTTTAAAAATACAGGCTCGTTCGAGCTAGGAACAAAATTCGATGGCAGTAAAAAGAGCTGAGTTTTATGAGTCTGACTGTACACAACGCGAATAGGGTTGACACTGATGTAATATTGCGTTTTAAATTCGCGGCTACATTATCCAACTGAAGAAATGCCCATAAACAACAAAATATTTAAAAAATAATATCGTGTCATAGTAGTTTCTGTTCTATTTTTTAATTTTTATTATAATACTAATTTTGTCTTCAATGAAGTGTCTATCAATCTATTAATTTATGCAAAATCATTTCGGGCTTGCCAAATTTTTTGTAGTATAAAAAAGGACCTCCAACATATTCATTTTTTATTTATATGTCTGTTACTATATTATGCATTATGTAATAAGAAAATTATAAAATTATCGGGTCGCAATGAATTTTTTTCATCTTCAATCAAAAATAATTAATATAAAAATGCCCTTAGCAAATAAGGTTGCCATTTTCGTATAATATATTATTTACGGAGCACGTTTGAACACGCTCTGGATATTTATTACCTAGTAGAATAGCCTACAATTAGTCTTGTTTAGTTTAACCTTTTGCCTAATTATGAAAAATACATTCTAATAAAATGCTCGAGTTCATCGACACGATATATTGCTGATTTCAATTCATTTTTTATATGTTGTCGTGTAGTGATTAGGCTGGCACAATGTAAGGAAATGCATATAACTTAAAAAAAAACGATTTAAAAATGTTTACTTCACGTCATGTGTTTTTTGAAAATTATACAATGTGGAAAATAAACTGAGGTAATTAAATTACTTAATTAGATCTAAAGTTATTATTAAAACATTATTAGCACAGTTCTGCAACATAAAATACAAAGGTAATCAAAGAAAACTTTCATGTGACAGCCCTATTAGAATTGCTTCAGCTCTTCAGAGGAAGGCGCGTGACTTTTTAGCTAACTACACGCTTTGATTAGTTCGCGAAAATGCATTTCCCGGTAATGCGACCTAATACTAAAGTTTTATCGTTCCTGAACTAGAGTTATATCCCACGTCACTTTAAGTGAACTATAAAATAAAATCCCAATTGATAAGGCAAGATACATCCTTATTCAACTGTTAAGAAACTGCCTCATACAAGCTAACTGTGAAAGCTTGACCGTAATATAGAAAGTTAATGATTTTTTCAAGTATGCGATAAACTATCATGAATAATTTCTTTTTGATGATTTTTAAGACTTAAAAAAACAAAAACACTGTTTACCACATTTATAATACATATTACAAGCCCGTTCACGATAACGATTGCAAATTTTTCTTAAGCAAAGCTGTCAAGCCAACAAATGTTCGCCTGCGGTTAATACGAGAATCTAGATTTAATGATAGTCAATAAACATTTAAATTACATATTTACCGCTCGATCAATACTTCTGGATAAGTCTATAATTATAGAGCCATAAAACCGCCATTATTTACGTTCCAAGACGATATTGTTCTTAAAATGTAGCTTCATTGTAAAAGAAAAGGACCTTGATAATACAAAGAATACTAATGCGAAATAAATGATAATCATATTGCCTTGATGGCGAGTGCGACGACACAGAAATAGTATTTTATAGGTTACTAAGTAATATACTACAAGTCTACAAACTACAAACAATAAAATAATGAATGAATTGCTTTTATTATAGCCAAATTTTTTTGTTCCTCTAAAGCTTTGACAAAATTCTCATGTAGTTTTTTTTTTTTTGCAAAAACATTAAGGTTAACCGGTCTTAAATCTTAATATTTGTTGAGAATTATCGCCTCATGGATTAAAGCGATTACACGTACTTTATTTAATAATGTTACTGTTAGATGCGAAGGTTTTTTACCCGTATACGGTCACACAGCTCGTCGTTAGTAATTGGAGCTATTCAACTAATATTAGAAAATGCGAATGTTTGTGAGGTTGGATGGATGTTTGTTATTATTTCACGCAAATACTACTGAACCGATTACATTGAAATTTGGTATGTAGGTAGCTGAAGACTCAGAATAAGACATAGGCTACTAATCCCACAGGAATTGGAACTATGCGGGATTTTCTTTCTTTGAAGTCGCGGGCGAAGCCGCGGTCGGAAATCTAGTTTAAGTATTATATTTGGTAAGTCGAAGTTTCCATCGCCCGGGAAATGAATAATGAAGGATAGCTACTACAAGAACATAAATTTAATAGCTCGCTTCAATGCTAACAGCAAATGTTATTACGCAGATGTGACTTATGCGTACCTACAGTAAATTATAAACTAAGTTTACTATTTAATATTCGGGAATATTTGCTCACATCGTAAATAAGTAGGTGCAAATAGATGAGTGTAAATATATTATTAAAGATAGAAATTAAGAACGCTAAATAATAAAAATACACATTTAAATTCTCTAGTTGACTCATCGAATGTCATTATCTATCTTGCAAAGATTAGAATAGGTCGTAAAGTACCTTCGCACATTATGGAATTAAACAGAGATAGGTTTTACTGCAGTGCGAGACATTAAAATGGTTAAAATGTTGCGTTTTGATTGTTCCCTTGTCGGCTCCGAGTGTACTTCGAGTGTACTTAGCACAGTTTATTGAGACTTATTTGCAATAAAGTTATATTAACGATCTCACCACAACTTTTACAGTGCTAATTGGTCCCTTAAAAGTATACTATTCTGTGCTAGAAATTTATTTCCATTGTTTATTTTATACTCATTAAAATATCACTTTCTATTGTTTATAAAAAATAAAATCTAAAAAAAATATTTTTCTTAATTCGAAATATAGTATTATACTATGGATTTAATATTATATTTTTTAAGCGTTTGCTAAATTCACCGCCAAGGATTTACACACTGTTACAACTAGCTTCGTTTGCACGTGCATTTAGTTCCGCCAAGTAGACGTATCATTGTCTGCCCCATGCTGTCTCTCATAGGCGCATCTGTCAGAACACAATATATGGCGCATTACATACAACAGTTAACGCTTCTGCGATCATTACTACACATTTTCCATAAACTAGTTGCTCGTAAAACTGCACATATGTTTACCGGAGCGAGGTGCAGCACCTTAAAAGCATTGGTAATATAACAAAACGTCTGAACCGAAATTGCCCATAAAAGTCGGACGGCGTTTTCCAACTAAAGCCATGAAACTGAAACGCTGGTGGAATTTACAATGGTCTACTCCGTCTACATTTAACGTTCGTGACGTTCGCCTTAGTTTAATTAAAGTAGTTAAGGGTAAGCGTATTATTTGGTCGCATATGCGCTATGCAAATGCACTCACGCCGGCACCTCCGACACTACATTCAGCATTACGTTTTTCATATCATTCCAGTAAGTCTTGAAAGGGCAATTGTGAAGACAAAAACTATGTTACCATGTTTCCTATGTAAGAACACACGTGTTACTATCTTCAAGTTTTTACGGAACACGCAACGGCATAATGATAATAGGGTGCACTGAGTTTTTATGTTTGCAACTTATAAACTATTCAACTCGATGATAATGTAAGCCAAAAGATAAGTGAAGATTTATTGTATCGGTAAGAAAAATAAGTATTTAAGCAGGTGAATATAAATAGCACACCTACGACTATTATGAGTAAGCGGTGACAATACTTATATCCTATAACCATAACGGTTTAGTTCTAAACTATCACTCTTCAACACAATTTACAATGTAGGCTTATATGATTGACATAACATGGCATTATAATTTTAAAACTTGCTTTTTAAAAATATGAATTGTAAGGCTGGTTTTAGTGTCACGATGACGCTGACGCGGACAGAGGGCTGACCATCAGTAATGAAGGCTGAAACGTATGAAACTCTATGCAGCGTTTTATCAGCGCGCGTGCTTCATAGAGCAGGCTCCAAGGGGATGTTCGATTGCAAAAATAGCGGACCTAAATTTGACTTCTGATATATATTGTATAGATCCCAGACATCCTATAGACAGATGTTGCCAACCAGTCTTGTGGTCCCCCTCCCCCCACCCCGGTAATTAAATATGGCATACAAAGAAAAAAATAAAAATTTCCAAAACATGCCGTGTGGGGTATCAAATGAAAGAGCTTATTGAGTAGATCACGAATATATAGCATACTATAACATTTCTTACACTTTCTCTAAGATTTTTTAGAAAATTTACGAAAATGCTCCATTTTTGAGTTAACTTTAAACCACTATAGATTGAAAACTCATGAATATATTTTTTAAATTATTATTTTAAATAATTAACAATAGTCCATTGTTTACGATTCAATAGTTTGTAATAAGTGAGCTATATGTATGTGGTGGATTTGATGACCCCACAAAATGTTTTAAATTGCAAGGCGCAACTTTCACTGAAGTTACCGATTTGAAATCTAATCACACAGAATGTTCAAGAATGTTCTGCCATATTGCAGAGATAATTATTCTAAGCCCTGACACCGATATTTTTGTATTAGGCCTTTATTTCTGGCATAAACTTGAAAATATACTCGCCATCTTTGAATGCTCCCCCCACTCCCCCATGCAACTATTTCACTGTACGAACTATTGAATCGTAAACAAAAATGGAGCATTTTCGTAAATTTTCTAAAAAATCTTAGAGAAAGTGTATGAAATGTTATAGTATGCTATATATTCGTGATCTACTCAATAAGCTCTTTCATTTGATACCCCACACGGCATGTTTTGGAAATTTTTATTTTTTTCTTTGTATGCCATATTTAATTACCGTGGTGGGAAGAGGGGGACCAAAAAACTGGTTGGCAACATCTGTCTATAGGATGTCTGGGATCTGTACAATATATATCAGAAGTCAGATCTAGGTCCGCTATTTATGCAAACAAAACTCCACTGAGAGTCTGGTCTATTAGAGTTTCATAGTTTTCGGCTATCAGCAACGACTGTAAGCCTATTGTCAGCGTGACACTAAAAAAAGCTTAAAATAGTGATGACATCATACTCATTCGATAATTAATCTTCTGTTCGACTACTGGGAGTTTAAAATATCTTAAAACGCACTTGAATAACGGGTTATGCTCACGCTCGCAGCGTTCGAATTGTTGGTATAAATAAAATAAAAAAAAAAACGTTGCAAAAGGTTTTGAGTTCAAAACTGTAAAGCTGATAAGCAAATGTCTTTTTGGTTTTTTAATTTAAAGATTCCAGGACAAACTCACAAACATTTATTGGTACGGGTTGCAAAGCACTGGTTTTTTAAAATGTATTTTATCGCCCGTACTACTTTTACCGTTTTGAAGATCATCATCATTGTTTCCACTGCACAGACACAGGCCTCATACAAGGGTGTTGTTACAATATAAGAATTTAATAATTGATTTTTGTAAGATTAAGTAAAACAACGACACAAAGTACAAATAAAGACCTCATATTTATTCAACATACTCTACCATCTGCCATCTATCTAAATTTAACTGCGATGCCTATATAAATTACAATGTAAATAGCTTTATTTTGTAAACTACTATAAGAACGAGTATTTCTCTTCGTATGTTGAGACTAATAGTTAATACAAAACACGATGACCTTGAATCTACGACAAATATGCGTAAATAAAATGAAGCTGATGAAGCTTTTCGGCAAACACTTTTATGTCCTACTTACAGCGACTCAGAATGAAATAACGAATCCAAGAGAACAAGGTCTCCGGTACACTATTAAGCAAATAGATCTGTGGGTAAATAGTCTAGACTTTAATAAAGAGGAATAGATCAATAAAGTCGGGTCTTACATCAAGTTACGAGGTTCGTTGTAAAAAGCGTATGACCGAATGCGTCGCATTTTTATTGTCAAGGAATGTATTTACGACATTTCGCTTGCTATTGAACATAAAGTTTTGCTGCTGCAGTATTTCATTACGTAGCGTTTTAGTTTCCAAACAAAGGTTCTAATCTTGTTATATTCGTCTAATACTCATCTCTTAGTCTTAGAGGTCGTCGGTGATGTTAACTTCTTCTTTTTAATTTTATAACAGACATGTAAGTTAAAATATAAGAAATACATAAATTATTATATCATATTATTTATATCGATGCAATTTTTAAAGAATATGCTAATCAGGTCAGGACCACTATTTTTTTGCTATATCTCTTAAAGGACAGTAATTAGTTATTAGACGATTAGATGTTCCACACTTATACGTTACGCAAATATTCTTTTAGGACAATAATCAGCTTTCTGGGTAATAAATCTGATTTCTCACTTGGAAGACAGATTTCTACTTTCAAACGAATTTCCTTGTTTAAACGATGTCGAAAAAACCACTTTACTGAGTTGGCGGGCATCATTAATATAACGAGATTTTTTTTCTTTTAAATACCAAATATAATATCCTTATTTTATTATTTTATGTCAAAATGTAGAATCAGACTTTTCATCATCTTAAAGATATCCATACTAATATTATAAATGCGAAAGTAACTCTGTCTGTCTGTCTGTTACTCAATCACGCCTAAACTACTGAACCGATTTACATGAAATTTGGTAAGTAGATATTTTGGTACCTGAGAAAGAACATAGGCTACCTTTTATTGCGAAATATGTACCACGGGCGAAGCCGGGGCGGACCACTAGTATGATATAAAATGTGAGCTGATTATGTTCTAGAAATTACTAGCTGCGCTCCGCGGTTTCACCCGCGTGGCTCCGCTCCTGTTGGTCTTAGCGTGATATATGGCCTATAGCCTTCCTCGATGAATAGATTATTATATAAACCCGAAAGAATTTTTCAAATCTGACCAGTAGTTCCTGAGATTAGCGCGTTGAAACAAACAAACTCTTCAGCTTTATAATATTAGTATAGATGAGAAAATTGACACAGAAGTTACAATGCAAGGACAAAAAAACGTTTAAGGGGATAGTAAAAACAGCGGTTGGTGACAATAAGAGGATAAGTTACTGTTTATTTATTTAAAAGGTGCATTAACTGTTGCAAAGATATTTAACTTTCTCCTTGTAATCCTATAAAATGTTCTGCAATCATTCATGTATTACCGTTATATTAAACACAACATTCAATAAAAGATAATTTTGAAAGAAAAGAAAGAAAGAAAGAAAAGAAATTTATTGCCAAAAAAAAACACAGCCAAACACATTATAAAATATCTTAAAATTAGGCAAACGGAGACAGCCTCAGCAAAATGCTGCACAAAAGCAGCGCTGATTTTCAGGCTGTACCGGCGATTGCGGTTCGTCTTAATATTAAAAAAGAATTAAGTCTAGGTACTTAAAATAAATATATAGATAAGGAAGTATATAAATATTAATAATAAATAAATAAATGCATATAATTTATATTACGGCAGAAACATATAAATATGAATAATATAATATATTATAAGGCATATAACGTGTCATTTATACATAAATAAATCTCAGGAAAATCAAAACAGTACAACATGTGATACGATATGGAGGCCACCTTGCCACCTTACCCTTTTATTGAGCTGCTTACATTTTGCTCCGATTGCACCATTACTATATCAATTGGAGATTGGATGACTATTATACTATATAGAAGCTATAATGTTAATGTTTTATGGAATAAAAGTTATAAATAAAAGCTTCTTTTCAGCTTTCGCAACGTTTAAAGGCATAATAAAAATCAATCCTATCCGATATAAGGGTAAAATAAAACGCATTTTATTTCACTATAATCGTTATTACTATGAACAGTGATTCAATTTACTATAAAATAATAAATTTTCCCATTCAACCGATTACATAGATAATCTGAACATAATCGGTTTAAGTCATTAACTAGCTATTGCCTAACGTATCGATTAAATATGTGTTTTATTGTTAATCATATGGTATTACCCCGTAATATCCTTTAATTATAAGTCGGTTTAAGCTGACCTTTGAACGTATAGTTAACACCTATTTGTATACACCTACACGGGCGCGATCGTCGGTTACAATGTAGTAGTTGCATTTTTTACGGAAGCCTTATTATGCCAGTCACAACCAAACTAGATTTAACAATATCGGTGTCATTTTTCAGTGCATTATCTGCTAATGAATAGGATAGTCTGACAGTCAAACTCGCAAATAGTCTTGGTCGTATTTTTCGCGATTTCCATCCGCTTTTCAATCCACGAGACGCAATAAAAATATGCGATGCTCCACAAGACACATAAAAGTTAGAACGACCATGAATTCCTGAAAAAGATAATAGCATCATCTCTTTTGAGCCGGTGCAGTGTGAGCGGGACAAAAGCTTCCGCAATAAAAGCTTTGATAGGATCCGACGGAATCCGCGATATCGGACATAGCTTGCTTTTACTGTCGAAGGTCCGTGTATCGTCTAGGTTTATGGCAGTTTTAAACATTTTCAAATATTTTATTACCTTTAAGGAAATAAATACTTAAAGTACTCAAGTCCTATTTATCATATAGGGGTTATTCTTTGAACAGAAGTTCCCAAAGACTCCGGAAAGGTTTACGTATAGCAGTAATCTATAAGTTTAATATTTCTACTACATTTCCAACTGACATTGAATTATAGATACGCTGCAACAACTCTACCGATGCTCTACAAGTCTTATTTTATTAATTTTTTACTATTTTTATATTATAAACTGCTCCGCGCGGTTTCACCCCCGTGGCTCCACTCCTGTTGGTCGTACCGTGATGAGATATAGCCTATAGCCTTCCTCAATAAATGAGCTATCTAACACCGAAATAATTTTTCAAATCGGACCAGAAGTTCCCGAGATTAGCGCGTTCAAACAAACAAACTCTTCAGCTTTATAATATTAGTATAGATTAATCACTCCATGTTAAACCAAAACAAAACACGGTAGAACTAAATTAAAGACAGATGTAATCAGGGTGTCCATATTACCGGCTCCCTATTTTGATTGTTTTCGCAAGCGCGGTCAATTTGTGGCTTTCAAACTTTGCCCACTGTCCAAAACAAACGTCACTTTGAATTTACTTTACATCTACTTTCAACCCTCAATCTATGTAGTTAGAGTCCATATTTAACTAGTCTAACGTTGAAAACTTGAATGTTGTTTAAAACAGACGAAGCCGAACGACCACATATGAGAACTTTAGTTGGCGACAGTTGAAAACCGTCGCTCTAACTTCAATGAAGTAACAATTGTCTAATTATCCACCTGAAAAGTTTGAATTGACAACTCACTTGTTTTGTTATCGAAATGTACAAGTTATTTCTTAAAACAACTAACAATATAATATTAGAAATGCTCTATTATGTTAAATGAGATTTAGTTGTAATAAGAAGGTAATTCCGTTTAAAATGCATCTTCCTTATCTTATTATCCGTTAGTATGTTGTAACTTGTAATAGAACAAAACCAGTTAAATATCTAATCCAGTTAAGCAACTTTATTTTAAATCACAGCACTTAATTTGTTATAATACGCCCCTTTAGTCGTATCTGTATAATTTCACTTTTTAACTACCGCTGATTGTCTCCAAACAAATGGATAATGGAACCTTAATAACCCCCTGCTAAGGGGATGATATTGACATTAACGAAATGGTCATCCAACACAGAACCTATTCTATTGGACTAACCACAAACAATTGCATTTTCTAATTACATTATGCCGGTAATTGTTTGACGAATTGAATTGAAAAGACCCTTTAAATGTTTATATGAGAAGAAGCTACATAAGTTTAATATAATCTGATGCGATATTACCTAACGCGATTTGTTGCATTGATGTGAATTGTGTTGCATTAGCTAGAATGTAGACAATATTGATCTTTAAATATTGTTTAACTCTTTATAACGATGCCCTGTTCTATGATTTATTACCAGCAAAAACTGGACACTATAAAATTTATAATTTGGTAATGAAAATAATGTATCTGCGGTCTAAGTAATGGAAATATCTTGAAGACTGTAAAAATCTGTGAACAACCATTTTGTCTTAGCCATGAATAAAATAGAACAATATTAAACATTATTTTACCATTGATTCCCTTTAAGTGCCTATTCTATAAGTGATTTTGTAACACCAATAAAAAAAAAAAAAACAACCTATGCATAATTAAGTAGTTAATACAATTGTTTTGCAAGTGCGTAAATATCTATTAATATCTCATTTGAATATCAATCAATGAGTTCTGTAAGATGTAACGGAATCAAGAGATTAACAGATTATTTGCTATACGTTACACGTGTAAATGATTAATTTCTATAAATATTTCTACATCTTTCACTTTCGTGGCTTCTCGAGATGTAAACACAGATATTTTATTTAAATCTCTGTGCGGTAATATTATGTTTATACTTGAAATATCTTTGACTACTACCTAGTGAACATTGTGGTACAACTTACAAGCCATCCTATACGTTCTAATTAAAATTTACAAAATTACTTTTATTCCACGCAATTTTGCTGTTCAGACCAAACATTATACATGGTAAAACAAATTGACAGAAACAGTCATATAAAAGTAGTAATAAAATCCTCAACTTGCGGTGTTTCTAAGAAATCGGAACGCATGATATATTGTATTATATTTTGCGAGTGTAAAATTAGTCACAGAGCAAAATAAGCAATGAAAAGCGTTTAAAGTCCTTCTATTCGCGAACTATCGTAAAATTTCCTACTGTCCTTGTCACACTTGAGACGATAACGATAAGTGGGATTGCAACAGCAATATTCGGTTACATTGTTGGCGGTATGGGATAACATAATGTGTTTATAGATTGTTAAAACTAAATGATACGGCAGTTAATCCTAAAAGTAGAATATTAATGTCCTTTGATTATTTTGAATTTATGAATATTTAATGTTGTCTTTTGAGTAGAGTTCCATCAAAAATGTAGTGCTTTACATACTCAATTTTATTTATGGTACGTAAATATTGCAATGACATATCAAGAGAAGTAAAACTCTACGATGGATCCAATCGAATCGATAACATCTCTTATTCATATTGATATTTTCGAATCCTTAACTTTTTATTTGAAGAAAATAGTATAACGACCATATGCCGTGGTTTTTTTCTACCTTTTGTAAAGCTTTCGCGGACCACCCTAGCAGAAGTTGGTACAACAAAGTTTGCCTGGCGGTCTTGTCTAGCATACGGGATACGGGTAATCAGTTTTGCGGTTAAAAACTGCGTAAACTAATGTCAATGCGTATTTCTAATAGAATATTTAACTCTTTACGACTTGCTGAGGTACCTTTAAAATGCGACAGTCATGATGCAACTCGGATTCAAAATTGTAGAGGTGAAACCAGATTATTTATATTTTATTTTTATTTCTGGGTAAATAATACAATTGATTAATCGCTCTAATTTGCAGAAGTCGTAACAAGGAAAGCGCATTAACGTGCCATATATAATATAATTGCGAAAAGAATTTTACAACATTTCTGAGAATCTAAAATACAATTTGCCTACACGCAACTCATTACAGGTCTGTTTTTACAGCATATGCTATTACACTGATTCGCTCGACATTTTTACAATCTATAATTGCATATTATAAAAGTCTGAACGACCCGCGTTATGGCTGAAGTCGAAGGAAATATTATAAATGGAGATAAACCCCGCAGTTTACGGCTGCGGAGGAATGAAAGAATGTCCATGAGGCTTTTAATTATGAAGCCGTACAAAATTTGTATTATTGTTTATATTCGGCCACGACTCAGCGGTATTTTTTCTTCAGAAGTATTCAGGAGCCCTTACTAGATAGAGTTAAGTGTACGAAAATTGCGATTTTGATTTAATAATTTATTTTAAATAGCTTTACGTGTAACGACCGTGAGTCGTGACGATCTATGTACATTCGAAACTTTTATAGTTGTATTCACTACACCTTTTGTATGATAGGTAATTTATTTCCTTACGAAATTCAAATATTTAACTGCGTATCATCGGCTTGTTCATCATAAACTTAAATAGAGCTACGCTCTTTACACATCTAGATAAAATATTGAAATATGAGCGTAACCAAGCAAATTTATAAGACATAATATTATGATTTTAATTTTCAAAAATTCATTTTTAGTCGAGATGAACAATAAAGAAATTAGCTTGGTTGCGCAGTATAAAATCAAATGGCTCACCCTGGAACGCCGTCTCCGTCCGACCGCACAGTCCTTATTCGCAACACATATGCTTTGCGCATTGCACGTCCACACACAACACCGCACTTGTAAAATAAAGTATCATTCGCAAAACAACTTTATCGACGACGATAGTACACCACTTATATTATTAATTTCGCTCAGCATTTTCCTACAAAAAAGAAAATAACACTAAATAAAACAAAAAATTAAAAACATCGACGACACACTAGCACAACACTTGCGTCACTACCCAGCAAGCACAAAACACCATTATAACAAACTTATGATAGCACGAGTTCATGTACAAAGCATTATAACCAAATCGTATATCGGCTGTATTTCTTTTATACGACTCTTATAAGTAAAATTTGGGCCCCCCCTTTAGACAGCGTTGAGCTATATAAAGGCAATTTAATAGCATTATAATTATCGTATTAAATCATTAATTAAGTCAGTTATGAGCACATGAATAAACAAATGACATTTTTTGCGACTTCATTACAGTCATTATATAGCTTTTAAAATTACAATCTGTTATTTAAATTTCATAACAATGCTAACTGTTGTAATTCCCTTGTAAAAAAGACAATCTTATTGATTTTAAAAATATATTGATCTGTTTTTGATCGTGCAACGTTATGTGGACTTGAAATATTTGAATGTGAAAATTAATATTGAATGATGGGTAAGTACCGCCTGTATTTCTGAATGTTTTGAGTGAAATTAGCTGCGCGCATCAGTTTGTCGGGTGAAATATATATATGTTATTGAGAAAGAATACACGCGCCCTCGCTAATATACTTTATTAGTATATTTTTTTTTTATAAAACATAACCTATTTTTAACAAATATCACAAAATTTAGATTATAGTAATAGTTTTAACAATTAAAGTACCTTATAAAGATATTGGTACAAAATACAAATGATTTCATTCCCTTTCTAGTCAGATCTTAGTAACTTGTATTATTTTTGTAAGATAGGAAAAGGAAAGCAAATGGCGACAAATGAAATTAAAGCTTTAGGCATTTCACGATAGCATAATAGTGCTGTTAATTTTAATATGGTTTGTCACAAAAATTAGAGCTCGTATATAGTGTAATACAAGACACTTATTATGTTCAGCCATATAACAGCACTTCGGAAATATGTTATGATGCTTAAACTCATTATACGTATTAGTGACTGATTTTTATCGAGCTTATCAGGGAACCGTAATTAGTTAGGTACTTGGTATAAAATAAATAAGCCAAGATTTTTAATTAAGCCATTTAAAAAACAAACTTGCTTGTTCTTTTCAGAACCAACATGCCCTGCAAAGTAAAGCGTTTCCCAACATAATATGAAGATGCCGATGAAGAATCTTTTTTTGTTTACTACAATTATTAATAAAATCAGTATACTCGTTTTTAAGTTTTCATTTGAATCCGCCTGTTTTGTAGTTTTATTGAAAGCCTTTTTATCCATTAACCAAATTCAAATTACGATGTTATTATTACTCATAGTTCTAACAATACTTTTATTTCGATCAATATATAGCTATATACTGTAGAGATGAATAGATTTGAAAGAAAACGGAGCAAAAGCAATAATTGTTATAAATTCAATGTTAATATAGGATTAGTATTAAATTAACACAATAATGGACTATTATAAAGCTTTTATTCTTTAAAAAACCAACATACGTTCAAAGGCACTATAAAATAATTTATTTATGCTTATTTAGAGCGTAACGTTATTAAAATTACCAATATAAGATAATAGTATTACTATAAGTTTGAAAGCTGTTTTAGAAGCTGTAATTTAGAATTATCCTACGTTTATTTAAGATTTTTGACATTGTAACAATTTTTTGGTAACCATAATATAACAGTTAGCATTATTTGATGAAGCAAATGCCTTAATAAAGTACTTATATTTGGATAGTGACGATTTAAATAATTAATATAACTTCAAGTCATAATTCTGTATATATTTTTGGTTAATATACAATTTATGTGCTTGCTGGGTATGCATGCTGATTTCGATGTTCACTATTAACTATCGAATTTCTCCAACTTCGTCCGATCACTGCAAAGTGGAAATCACTACTGGTTAGTGTGTGTGTGTGTGTGTGTTACTGATTTAGCTGACTTGTAACTTCTTTTATCGACTTGTGTAAATAATTCTGCTGTGTGAGTGTTAAACATTGTTGCTTTGTTTCAATGTATAATACATTGAATGAGGAAACTGATTAATGCAAACGATTGCCTAATATATGCTGCTACTAGTATTTACTGATTCATTTTTTATTGATATGACATGACTCTGTTCACATATTTTCTTTTTGCTAATCGAGCGCATACTCAATGTTGAAAGAATTGCTACTTTGCGGTAAATACGCGTGATTTCATCAGTTTATTTAGAACATGCGGCAACATAATACCGCTTAAAAACTGTTTCGTGCAAGAATCTATTTCCTATGATAAATAAAGGAACAGAGCTATAAAAGTATCCGTAATATTTTGTAAAATTTTTTTGTCATAATTAAAGTGACGCGAGTTGAGAAACAAATTCATACATGCAATTTGTAAAATCATATTGTTTGATTTATTTATTAGATAATATGCTATTTTATTAAATTATTTTTGGTTATTGAAATGTTAAAATATTTTAATTTTATTTGATTTTCACATGTCTTGTTTTAAATTAAAATTATAACTGAAATTAAGCTCTAGATTTTGTACTAGGTACGTGTAATCTTTTTGTAATTAAAAAAAAAACAATAATTGTACAACTTAGCAATGCACTGTACATTACAAATAGCATCTATACTTTTCAAATGAGCTGTATGATAACAAAAATACGAAACAAAAACAATGTATTTTATGAAATTTATTGAGCTTTTGTATTTTAAAATTTTATATTCTAATTTAGTACAGACCGTGCCGATTATTTATTTTAAGTCTCAATTACCTATAAGAATATATTTGTAAATGGATGACTGTAGCTCTTATTTCAACAATAAATTGATAGACTAGCCGAATCAGTTATGTGCCAGATAATTTGATGATTATGACGTATCTAATTTTAAATATCTCCAATTTTAAATACAAAACAACAGTTGTATGCATACCATGTAGTATCAATGAGGATAGTGGATGTGAAAAGTCATGTTCTGTATTCATAAATATTTCATACAAATTTAAGTTTTCAATGCACTGAATAATTAATCTCAAAAATAAACTGTTTACGACAAAATAATTGAAAATAATTTAATTCGTACATTCCTGTAAACTCCTGTTATAGGTAGTTACTTGAAATTACAGTAACAAAGGTGAAATAAAAGTAATGTATTTACAAAATACGAAAACACATTCCCATAAAAGAAAATAAACCTAACATATTTATCATAGTACAAACCAGTCAATCTAATCCATTCAGCGCATTTCACTGATTTTAATTGGATTAATAACTATGAATTTAAATAACAAATAGATTATATTTGAACTTATTTTTGTTAAGTTCTTTTGCTTGATAACAAACTTGGTAAAAAAACTTTCTTTTTTTATTTTAACCTATCATATAACTCCTAGTCCTCTAGTTTGAACTTTGTATGGATTTATATACAAGCTGTACCTATTTATTATGTCAATAAAACTTTATTTTATTTATTTTTTGTATGTGTTGTATGTAAGTGTGTAATGAAACAACTATTATTACTGTATTAAAGTCCGTACTGGCGAGTAGAGTTCCGCAGTTCGAGACCGTCAAAGATGTTCAGGTTGTGCTTCCTCGCGTACTCGTTGATTATCATTTTGCCTGCGGACAAGTGACACGACGCGTAAACGCAATCGCAGTGCGGGTTGGTGGAAGAAATAACTATTTTGTGTACAGCAAATATTCTATGTATAGTTGATAAAAGAGATGCTTTTACAGGCATATACAGTGATCAGAAATTTTGAATAGATTTTTCTTACAAAGATTTTCAGTATATATAGGTCCAAATGATAATGAAATTCATTTGGTAGCAAATTAAGAATTGAATTTATTAAATTTACTTATAACTATTTAGTTATTTCTTTCAAACCAACATTTAAAAAAACATAAGAATAGATACAATCGCTAGCAATCAATTTAACTATTTCAATATTTGACTACTCTCTCTAATTAATCTTAAAATATCAATTTTTTTGATCATATATTTTCATGGTCATAAGAAGAAGGATAGAATGATTGATTATGGTTTATTTGTTTGACTTCATTGAGAAAAAATCAGAACAAAGAGCCTTCAAAAGTATGAAGGTATATAAAATAGAGCAACTACTGCTGCTGTTACAGGCTACAGCACCTAAATAATAATGAAGTATTGAAACAAATAATCTATGAAAAGACAATCTCTTGCAAATGATTTTTTTTTTATTTAACTGAAGGAGTAGTCAAATATGGAACTAGATAATTTGAAAATATTTGTTCATACCCATTTAATACCATTATCAACATATTTGCTACCATCCCTGCATAACGGCGGAATTTTTCGACATCCTCCAGCCCGCATTTATCTACAAGCTTAAATCTTAATTACCCACATTTAATTCTTTGAATAAGTAAAGTAATTATATATTTTTTACATCACTATATCGTCAAACTGATTATCTTATCTCTCTTGTCTATTTAAATTATCTTTCTCTGTTTTAGTAGAAACAGTAGGATTTTTACGACGACTTTGTACGTGCATCCCCGTTTTTCCCCGTTCCCGCAAGAATTTCGGGAAATCAATCTTAGCGGATGCCTACGTCCTAACATCTACCTGCATGCCAAATTTCAGCCCGATACGTCCAGACTCCAGTGGTTTGGGCTGTGCGTTGATATAGATCACTATATCAGTCACCTTTGTGTTTTATATATATAGATATAGATTCATACTGAGTTTGTTGTACATAAGCCTTTAATAAAATGGGCTTATTCTATGCTAACGGATTGTCCGGATTAGACCCTGGACCCTTACAATTTTCTGTACGTACCTATATCATCAACATGGTATAGAGATATACGTTGTTGATTTTTCTTTATTTATTGGTCAAGTATTGGGTTAATATTTGCATGTCAACAATTTCATTGAACTAACATGATACAACTAGAGATTACAATCAACTAACTTTCAACTCACATTTCAGAAGTGAAAAGTGTTTTGGTAGAGTCCAAATATTTCTTTTAAAATAAACAAAAAAAGAATGTTTCAACGTTTATTTTCCCACAATTAATCCTACTAAAATATTAAATAAAAAGGCTCTATCTGCCGATGCGAGCTGGAGTGACATTGTATTCCTTTTTTGCTATTTTTTGACATTGTAGTAAGTATAGAATTCAACACTACAACTAAAATATTAAATGGGTAAAATTTTAACTATAATAACATTCAACATAGTATTAAGAAAGCACATTTTTTTATAAAATATTATATTTGCTTGTTTTTTACGACAGATATGTTATTGCATTTATTACTCAGGTATGATAAAATGGTAAAAGTAAACATATATTTGTGCTCAAATAATACTTTGTTGTAAATTCATAAAAAAATCGCATTGCATAAAATTCGCTGCTGCTAAATAACTTCTATGCTAGATTACTTTATATCACCATCGAATTTAAATATTAAACTTGGAAGTTTTGTTATAACCAGTAAAAATAACACAAACAAAAATCGGAGGTAAGGTACCTATTACTATATATAGGTATAAAGCTATCCTCTATCCCACGGAAAAATTAAAACTTTCACGAAAGATATAAATGTTGGCTAGTAAGAAGAAATACCTTAAAACATCAAGTTTTCTAATAACTTAAACACGAGCCTTCAACAGCATAATTAAAATAGAGTTGTTTATAGAAAAGAAGTGGCTCCTATCAACACTTTGACGTTAATATTTTACTTTTTACATGTAATAGGCGTTACTAGGACATCTACCTACCACTTACCACATTAATTACTAAGGCCTGCGTATCCACGAGGTAAATTCTTTATTTTTTGCAAATGTAACACACATTAACAGATTACATTTTCTCTAGATATTTGCATAATGCTTTGAATATATTGAAGATAACATTTTATTTAACTTACTTGGAAAAACCATCGAGACCCATATTTCTTTGATGAAAATATGAAACATGACAAGTTGAAGGAGTAAATCGCGTTTTTCTATAAGTTTATTTGTGTTACAATGTTATATCAAAGCCCGTTCTATCGATAAGTTCTTTATATGATGACATAATTGTAAATCTAAAATCTATGAGCCTTATTGAAGTGATGAAATAAACATAATGTATTATTTGAATAAGCCTATGTATGATAAAAATTAAAATGGTAAAAAAATATTTTTATTTCATTTTCTTCTATTTATAATTTGCAGTGTCTATCTTATATAAGGTTCTTCGTCCTTAGTATGGATATTATTATTTTGAATGATGATGATGAAGACCCATCATCCATTGCTTTAAATTTAACTCGGCAATTTAATTAATTTAAATAATCAAATTGAAGTAAACATGATTGTTCCGTTAAATATTTAATTATCTAATTATTATTATGATTGCATCCGAAAAATTTACTTCGATAGTGATATAAAATATAAACAGAGTAATTTAAATGAGAATATATATATCGTACACAAAAAATCAAGAAAACCAATAGTAAATTCACTACTCTATAATTTGATTTGCTCGTTTTGGATACATATTCTCACCTTTATTTTTTTTTTATTTAAGACCAAGGTCCTTGCGTGGGGTCATCCAAAAATTACGTCATGCAAATTTCATGTGTTTGAATAATTGAATTCTTACTACCTACTTATTTAAATATGAATTCCTCTTCTATTGTAAGATGATACCTATATTTTAATGATTAACACAGAGCTTAAATTAAGTAGGTACTTTAATTTCAATACTTTTGAAGTTATTAAGCTTACTAGACTGTCATCATATTATATTGAGGCATTTCATGAACCTTCCCAATCCTTGCAATTGAATATCGCACCTATTTAAAGGTCCTCCCTACGTTTAAACGTAATCTTTGGATAGACCCTGTTACAATATATAAAGGCCAATATCCTTTGCCTACCTTCATCAATTTTCCGTGAGGCCTCCTCCAGGTCGTTGCCCGCGTAGTTCAGGATGACGAGCACCAGCGGCATCATCTCCCAGGAGTAGTGGAATATTTCTAACAGCTTGTGACAGTTCTCGACGAGGGGCTCTAAAGACACCGCTGGAACAATGGAGAACCTCATTAATTGTTATTAGATTTGACATCCAATTGAAGAATAGAAGGTTAATTCTATTAAGATGGTATGTTTAAAAAGAAACAAGTAGGTATCTAAATGGATGATATTGATGAATAGGATAGATTCAATTTTAACAATATTTTCTCTATTCCTTCAATTTAAAATGGACATTATAAAATGTTATTTCAATGCCCAAACCTCTTAGTTAAAAATATAATAATAGATCTTGGAATATTATTGATTATTAACCGACTTCTTTTACCAACAGTTCGGAGCAATTATGTGCATCTTAAAATATATTCCCCATAATGGTGTTAACATCTCAAGATTAGATAATTTACTGATTTGTAACTTCCACACCTACTTAAACAAAATTATGCTTGTCTCAAGTAACAAGCTGTATTCAATCTCCAGGCTTAACTGAAGCGTCGTTGAGACGGCAGCTAGTTACCCACTTTAAATAATTGCAACTCATTTTCGCCCTTTGAGTAGTCTCAAATATACGTCTTTACATGCGACTTTAGTTCTTATACAGGTAAAGATAAAGATAAAATTTGTATACCCACTTCTTCCAAAGGGTAAAGTGCGAAAAATTCTAAATAGTTGCTGACCGTTTCTGATTATAAAAGCTTATTAAAATACTATTCATAAGCACTTACAAATATACAATTGAATGCAAAAGCTACCCAACTATTATTCGCACATTTAGCGAACCGTTGTTCTATCATCAATTGAGGCATTTTCCCATTAACCTTCTAATGAAGAAAACTGCTTTAACCTGATGCATCGTAATCAACACATCAATCAAAGAAAAGAAGGTGTCTGATTCAATGACTTTTTTAATAAATACCCGTATTGCCAATTTAAGAAATAAGGAGCTTCGAATGAATAATGATTTGAAAAATATGAATGAATGAATAATGATGTGTATTCCCTTTAAAACAGCACATACAGTATCTAGATAGGTGTACCTGTCTTATCAATTGTAATCTGTTAATCAAATGCATACATGAAGGCAAATATGTAACGTATTTTTCTTACTAATCAAGCACTAACCCTATCCTTCACGCAGAACGTTCTACATACTGTTTGTTAGAAAAGCCGTTATAAAGTTGAACTTATTAACACCACAGTAACACTGACCTAAGGCATTTACTTCCAAGAAGGTTAATAGCCACCCAACACTAATGTAAACTCAACAGAAATGAACCGTGTAAACTAAATACGCTGAAGAGTTTATACTGTGACATTATTTAGGTCTTTATGTTTATTTATACAATTTAATCACACTTCTGAAAAGGTAAATATTTGAGAGCGTTCATATAAATATTTATTTGAAAGCGTCAATTGTTTCAAGGAGCTCGCTGATCTGGTGCGACAGAAATATGAGACTGGTATAATATGTTCATATGTATGTTCTTTAGAATATAGTCAATTCCTTACAATAGTATAAATAATATACTACAACTTCTTAAATAATAATGCTATTGGAGTTAAGAAAATATATGCAAGATAAACTAGATATTAAAATTAAAAAAAAATCGTGTTAACGTATCGTCAAAATGTCAAAACACTGTAAATTCTAGTTCCTTTCTAGCTTTATACATAGGTACCTACCTACTGAATCAAGCACTCCTATAGAAAATGACAATTTACAATCTTTAAACATTTCATGAAATAATTTTCCCGCCATACCGCACATCCCAGTTACAAAGTACGCAGCTCGTAAAAAGGATTAAGAAACATCGTCACCAGCTCATAAAGTGGAAGGTCTCGCGCCATTCGCTTTACGACTTCCCTTTGTCCGTAAATACCTATTCACGGGAGGACCATCATCTCAGTCACCTTGTGTCAATGCTTTGTATGCTTCGTGTGTCACGGTATTGTCTCATTTGATTACCTATGAAAACTTCTATGACTTCCTAACAACTATTTTTATGGTTGTCACTGAATTCAACTGTTGTGAATAGCTGGGGAAGAGCTATCATACTTCCCTGTTCAGAAATCTCATTCAGATCCATAAATTCAATGAATCATTCGTTCTTTTCGTTTTTCTACTACAAAAGAATAACTATAATTTTAAAGCGTTGTGTTTTACTCGATTATTATATCCTTGGAATATGATAAAGGTTAGACGAAATAGTCTGCCCATGTCCATATATTTGTAACAGAACAGGGCTCAAAGCATCATCAAAATTAAATACAACACTATCTACAAATAAAACCTATTCTTCTTTCCTTTGGTGAGCTTTTTATGACTAAACAACTGTAACTTTCGTTTACAAAACATATCAAAATGTGAATAAACCGAGATCAAACATCACATAGAAAATCACCTACCCTTCAATTAGTTGTGTCGTTCAACAATAATGTCAAGAAGACACACAGCCTTCTTGCACACAGCCAAGCACACAGCCAATACATTGATTTGTTTTTCGAGGAACTCCTGATCCGAGCCTAGATACTAGGGTTTCTTTCCACTAAATGAAGGTAGTTGCAATTTACCATATGCTACATTTATTTTTAAAAGAAGTTTAACATACATTTTTTATTATCCAATAAAACAAGGTGGCAATCAGAATGCATCATAACTTATCAGTCACTATGCTATACTAAGGGCGCTTGTGCACTACAAGGAATTTTACTGTCCGGCATTCCGATTTTTTACGGTCCGGTGTGGCATGAAAAAACCGATGAATTGCTTGTGCACCTGTCCGTCTTTACTCGGATCAGTGCGGTACAGTTCAAGGAAGTTTGGCGGTATAATGCTATCATAAATGATTGTTTTGCATTTTACAAGAAACGAGTAAAAAATATAGAAGGTGAAATATTATATTACTTCGTTATAATAAAAAGTAAAGTTCCGTAAGAGATTTAAAATGCGTGTTTTACTTATTTATTTTAATCGGTGACGAGGAGCTAAAGCTATTCCCACTTGAACTTGAACTTACCAACACTTACTTAGATAATAATTATAGGTCAATGCTTGGTCAATGTATATAAAATAACAATACCGACTTCTCAAATCTCATTGCCAACTAAAAGAAAGTAAAACAAGAGCTTGCTTTTAATTGGCATATGCAGTAAAAACAGTAAAATCCAAGCAAGTGGGCATTCGAAAACAATTATACCTACAGCGACTCGTAGACACAAAAAACCATCCGGAATAGGGAAAAGTAAAATGTCGGACAGTAAAATTACGTATAGTGCACAAGCTAGTATATAGATTAATGGCGTGCCATACCGGACCGTAAAAAATCGGAATTTTACTGTTTTTACTGCATATGCCAATTAAAAGCAAGCTCTTGTTTTACTTTCTTTTAGCTGGCAATGAGATTTGAGAAGTCGGTATTGTTATTTTATATACATTGACCAAGCATTGACCTATAATTATTATCTAAGTAAGTGTTGGTAAGTTAAAGTTCAAGTGGGAATAGATTTAGCTCCTCGTCACCGATTAAAATAAATAAGTGAAACACGCATTTTAAATCTCTTACGGAACTTTACTTTTTATTATAACGAAGTAATATAATATTTCACCTTCTATATTTTTACTCGTTTCTTGTAAAATGCGAAAACAATCATGCCGCCATACTTCCTTGAACTGTACCGCACTGATCCGAGTAAAGACGGACAGGTGCACAAGCAATTCATCGGTTTTTTCATGCCACACCGGACCGTAAAAAATCGGAATGCCGGACAGTAAAATTCCTTGTAGTGCACAAGCGCCCTAAGGCCTATTGAATTATTGTTCTACGACGATGAAAAAAAAGAAGGTTTATGTAAATATCTTACGGATGAAAAATGGTGTGTTCGAAGTTAAGGCTAAGGGTTGAAGATGCATGTACATGGACAATGAATGCATACTTATCTTTTTTTTTTTTTTGTGTGGTGTCTCTCAATGTTAGCCAGAAGGGCTTCTACATTTTAACGCGGACGCGGGGGTGAACTGAAGGTTCACCCTGGTAGCGACATGCACAAGGGCGTCCCCCCTTGACGGGGATCTCGAACCTCGGCTTGGGCTGTCGCTTGAGTGGAGGAGGTCAGAAGGGCCCTAATCGGACGGGGCATACTTATCAATGGAAAGAACTAACAGAGACTTCGTAATGAAACCGTTATGTTAAGAAAGAACAAGACACTATCTACTAGTAGTAGTCTACTACCATGCTTTTACAATTGTGGTGGACTATAATTTTGCTTAATATTTCATGGATTTGAATGGCTTTGAAATATCTTTACCATCCTATCGTCTACAACAAAATAATGACTGTAAGAACATTCGACATGTATCAAATCTTTTTGATTATATATCTCAATTCTTATCATACAAAACTGAATACCCTTTCAGTACCGAAGTACCTAAGAATTGGACAAAAGTCGCAAGTCGCAATGCAGTATGTTTACGGCATCTGGTTTACGGCGGGATAACCTGCGATACGGTTTACGACTCACGTTATTGCGCTGCCGTTTCGTGTTGAATAATTCTTTTTATTCGCATAATTGGAATGCGAGCGAAATGAGAAAATGTTCTTTGGAAGTACAATTTTGGTAGCTACTTTCTTTATAGAGAAGTAATACAAGGATAGCAAGGCATGCTGTGATTTTTATCCGCTTTGAAGGTTTATAGGAACCTCGATCTGCCAATTTTTTTGAAGTGAAAACTTCTTCAGCGGCGTTGGGTATAAAATCTTAAACTCGCGTCAAGACACCATGACCTGATCGAAAAAGCGTAAGACGGATGGATATCAAACATGCTCAACGTTAATAATCAAGTTTTCACTTCTGCCGGCACTCCCGGAGTGCAACCCGTCTTTTTTTTTATTGATCCAGTTATCATGTTGGCTGTTCTGTAGATACCGGACAGAGACGAAAGATAGACATCTCTACAAAATTAAACAACTTTAGTTTTAATAACGTTTTTCCATTCCTAGCTTTCAGGAACTATTGAGCATTGACTGCACATTCTGATACTGATACATACACGGATTATAATGTATGCCTTAATTTATTTTGACATGCACCTACTTACATACCAACCTCTTTGTTATGTAGACAGTGTAGTTATCAAATATTTTTTTTCTATTAAAAGCCTGAAGCTTGAGCAATAAAAATAAACAGTTATTCCAAGAACTTTCTACACCTTACAAGAACACTCTTTTTACATACTTTAGTACCTAAATAATAACTTCTACATATAAAGATATAGTTACTATCGCACCTCCAGCTATCATTGGCAATTAAGCAGTAAGGAAACTTAACAATGGCAGTTCAAGATAAGTAAAGCGTTACACGTTTTCTGTTTTTACAGTAGGTACTAGGTACATAGGCTAGGGGCGTTTTATAGCGTATCCGTGAGGAGATAACGATAACAATGGTTCGCCATTTATGTTCGCTTTTAGAGGTTTTAGTTACAATGTCAGTTATACCTATAGGTACATAGGTATATAAGGTACCTAAGGCACTGTATTTGATTGTAACTAAGGTGTGAAATATAACTTCAGAGGTCGACCTCAATTGCTTGGAAGATATTATTGCACCTAGGGTTGTTTATCATGTGGTACCTAGAGAAAAAGGGGTAGGTATTTTTTTTAATAGTCTGCGGCCTATCTATCTTTTGTATCAGGTAAATTATTATGTTATTAATATTATGACTTATTAATTAAGCAAACTTTACGTAAGTAGGATGTTAATTGTTATTTATAAATAATCATTGCTTCTACTGGACTGAACTTAGGTACACGTAAGTAGGTCACTACCACGACATTGAAACAAATCGCTTTACAAGACAAACTAACAAGACGATAACCACCCATATCTTTCCACACAAATCGATCCCATCCAAACAGAATTAACTCAGACATAAATAAATACCGTCAAATAAAAACAATTAATGGCATCGAATTTTGTAGGTAACAATAAAACATTTACATCGACCACGAAACCGCGATGTAACTTTATAATCGGATGCGTTGTAAGGAAAGGCCGGCCAATCGGAACGCGCGACCACGCCTCCGCCGCTCGCTATTGGTCGATCGTGACGTTCAATATAGAACCGCTTTTTTTCTAACGCCTACGACTATTGAGCTTAACATTTTCACTACAACTACCTGTACTGTTAACTATTCTGTGCTACAACCACGCAACTGTTAACTGAGATCGTCTTGGAGAACTCGCCTAATACCGTAATACATATGGTAATACGGTCCGTTGATTAGGTTTTAGTGTAACCCTCATTATTGAGATAGCACAGCATTGAGCAAATTGTTTGACAATTAACAATTAAAGTTTATGTAGGTACCTACCTATGCTTCGTAACATAAAGTTATTGATGAAGTGATAAGGGATTGCTTCAAGGGCGGATCCAGCTTAAGTGCCAGGGGGGGGTCACATAGACGTGGTCAATTTTCAAAAGCTATATTTTGGTTATTTAATTAATACGTAGATTTAAAAAAATGGTCAAGTGCGAGTCGGATTGGCGAACCAAGAGTTCCGTACAAACATTTTTATATGTTTTAATATTAAATTTATGCTTTTTGCGATTTTTCCTTTATCTGTGCTATAAGACGTAAGTTTCTATTAAATAAAGATTAAATATCAAGATTCTGTGTTCACGGGAAGTACCCTGTAGGTTTTGATTCCTGGCAAAACTTGCGAATGTTGATATTAAGCATGAAATGTATGTTTTAGCAATTTTTCCTCCATCTGTGCTGACATTGCTTTTAACCAAATTTCAGAACTCTGTGTTCACAGGAAGTAGTACAATACCTATAGATTTTGATTCCCTTGCGATAATGTCGAAATTTGCGATAATTTACGGCATAAATGGCTGTATCTTTTGATTGCGTTGGCTTATAAGTTTGATTTTTTCACAGCTATAAGGAACCGTAGATTTGAGTATTCGGTATGAATTTCAGATTGATACCTCCACGCGTTCTTGAGAAAAAGGGTCTTCACAGGCAGACAAACTTGAAAAATATATATTTTTTGCAATTATTCCTGTATCTGTACTATAAGATGTTGCTTTGTACCGAATTTCAAGATTCTGAGTTTACGGAAAGTACCCTGTAGGTTTGAGTTTTGATTCCCTTGCGAATGTTGAAATTTGCGAAATTTTTCGGCATTTACGGCTGTATCTTCTGATTCGTTGACATAGAAGTTTGATTTTATTATAGCGTAAAGGTATTTTAGACTTGAGTTTTTGGTATGAATATCAAGTTAATACATGTCAGCGTTCATGAGTAACAGTTATATTATAATCTAAGGAAAAATTCATGCTTTTCGCAATTAGTAAACAAAGTCGTTGTCTCTGTGTCTATGTCCCTATGTATGATTAAATCTTTAAAACTACGCAACGAATTTCGATGCAGTTTTTTTAAAGATAGAGTGATTCAAGAGGAATAGTATATAATTTATAAGGTTTTAGAGAAAGCGGGCGAAGCCGCGGGCGATAAACTAGTCTTTGTTATAAGACGTTTGATTGTACTAAATTTCATGACTCTGTGTACTCGGGAACTACCCTTTAGGTTTTGATTTCTTAGGGAGTGTCGAAAAATTTCAGCAATTACCTACCTACAGCTGCATCTTTTGATTGCGTTGGCTAAAACGTTTGAATTTTTCACAGCATCAAGGGACCGTAGACCGTAGGATTTCGACATTAGCAAGGGAATCAATACCTGCAGGGAGCACCCTGTCCCGTAAACACAGTCTTGAAATTGAGTAAAAAGTATCTATAGCACAGATGTAGTAATAACTGCGAAAACCCTAATTATTTATTTTTTTTTTTTTTTTTTTTTTTTTATTAGAGATTAGGCAAGCATTTGACCATCGCTTCGCCTGATGGAAAGCGATAAGCATGGTCTAGGATGGAGCATGCTGACCTAATAGATGCCTATTCACTTTTCTTTTGAATAAGTCCAGATTGTAATTATCAGGAAACACGCAGGCCGGAAGATTGTTCCATTCCCTACTGGTACGCACGAGAAAGGAAGAAGCGTAACGCTTAGTGCGTATAGGTGGAATGTCGATGACATAGGGGTGGAGACCAGCACCGCGTCGACTCGACCGGTGGTGAAAAGGAGAAGCAGGTATCAGGTTGTGCAGTTCTTCAGCACATTCACCATGATAGATCCTGTAGAAGACTGCCAAACTAGCCACTTTTCGACGATGTTCCAAGCTGTGCAATTTCGAGGTCGTGAGGGCCTCATTCCCGATAAGCCTTATCGCTCGTTTTTCAATCGAGTCCAAGGCGCTAAGTTGGTATTTTGCTGCACCAGCCCAAAGGTGAGAACAATACTCCACACCCGACCGAACTTGAGCTCTATAAAGGTTTAGGAGCTGTTCCGGTGTGAAGAATTGCGCCACTTTGGAGAGAATTCCCAGCTTCTTGGCGGCAACTTGCACCTTGGACTCAATGAAGGTTTTGAAGTTGAGGCTAGAGGAGAGCTTTAGGCCTAGAAGCTCCAGTTCATTGGACAATTCCAAGGACACATCCTGAAAACTAGGTGTTAAATTTAAATCGGTGCGTTTAGCTGTAAACAGGCAGGCCTGTGTTTTCGAAGAGTTAAACTTAACCAAGTTGGCATCGCCCCATTCGGCCACTGATTTTAGAGTAAGGTTCAACCGTTCAACCATAGCCTCTCTTTGTGCCGCCAAAACATTATTGCTCGTCTGCGCTTCGGATATGTAACTGTCTACTACTGTGCTGTCATCAGCATAACCATATATGCTCGGACCTAACAGATCATTTATATGAAGCAGAAATAAAGTAGCAGACAGTACTGATCCTTGAGGAACTCCAGCGTTAATGGGTAGTAGATCAGACGCACAACCATCGATCACAACACGAAGCGAACGCTCACCCAAGAAATCAGAGATCCAGTTGCGCAGGCTAGGACAGATCCCATATGCTGGAAGTTTGTTGATAAGGCCACTGTGCCAGACCTTGTCAAATGCTTTCGAAATGTCGAGGGATACGGCTACTGCCTCCCCGTGCTTCTCGATAGCAGAGCCAAAAGTATGAGTGAGGTGAACCAGAAGGTCCCCAGTAGACCTGTTACGTCGAAATCCGTATTGATGATCGCTGAGGAGATCGTTACCTTCTAGATACCTCAGAAGCCGGTTGTTTAAGATACGCTCCATAACCTTACAGATAATGGAGGTGATTGAGATAGGCCGGTAGTTACCTGGGTCGCTTCGGCTTCCTTTTTTGGGTATTGGCTGGACATTGGCTATTTTCCAGGTCTTGGGAACTTTACCAGTATGGTATGAAAGACGATACAATCGTGTTAGTATGGGTGAAAGTTCAGGAGCACAACATTTTAGTACCACAGCTGGGATACCGTCCGGACCACTCGCCTTATTCACGTCTAGACATTGGAGAGCTTTAAGAACTTCTCTCTGAGTAATGCGAAATTCAGGCATATTTTGACCGCAGTGAGGTAGAGAAGGTGGTACCTTATTAATAGGGTCCAGACGGGAATTACTAGCAAAGAGATTTGCAAAGAGTTCCGCTTTATCTTTTGCAGTGTGAGCGAGTGCACCGTCAGGTTTCTGTAGTGGTGGTAAAGACGTCTTACAGAAATTAGCTTCAACCGCTTTTGCAAGGGACCAAAAAGCTTTAGACCCAGATGGGTAGGAAGTGAGCTTGACCCCAATTTGCCTAATCCGATCAATGCGAGTTCTTTTAAGCATTTGTTTGAAGGATTTAGCAGCTTTGTTGAATTCTCTCTTTTTGCTTGTAATGTCAGGATCCTTACGTGCTCTAGCATCGGCCCAGATTCGATAAGCTTCGTGTTTCCGTTGTTCAGCTCGTCTACATTCGGTATTATACCATGGCTGTTCTTTACCTCCGGAGGATACGTCTTTAAATGGAATGAAATATTCCATAGCCTGCCGGACAACATCTTCAATAGCACTAGCACAGGTCGACGGGTCGTTCGAGGAAAAACATACTCGCCGCCAAGGGTAAGATGCGAAAAAATGACGCATCTCATCCCAATCCGCTTGAGAGTAACGCCAAATACGCCTAGTTTGCACAGTGCTAGGTTCTGGTGGGGAATATACAGAGACAGCTTTGACAATGCAGTGGTCTGAGGAACCTAAGGGCGATGAAACACTAGTTGAATACCTATCAGGATCAGTGGTTAGCAAGAGATCCAAACAATTAGCCGTATGACCCTCAACGTCAGGAATACGAGTTGCCTCTTTGACGAGTTGTGTGAGATTAAGAGATAAAGCCAGATTGTAGGCGTCTCTGCCAGCATGGTCGGTTTTCTTATAGGGAAACAGCCAGTCCTGGTGACAAGCATTAAAGTCCCCTAAAAGAACTAGTTGAGCAGATGGAAACTTCTTTTGGACGGAGTCAGCGGCCACGCTGAGATATTGAAAGAATTTAGTTGTACCCTGGTCTGAAGTATGGGAGCGGTAAACAACAGCATATATTATTTTGTCAACACCGATGTCAGTAAGAAGCCAAAGAACGGAGAAATCAGGATTGTCGAGGTGGCGGAGACGCTTATAGCAGATCTTGTCAGATACATATGCACAGACACCGGCTTTAGGATGAAAATTATGTTCTAAGACATACCCTGGATAATCAAGGTATGCCGTGTCAGAAGGTGTTTTAATCTGGGTTTCGGTAAGAAAAAGTAAATGCGGTCTTTCGGTCTCAAGGTGGTGGTGGACAGGGTCGAGATTTGAGTGCAAACCACGAATGTTAGTGTGGTGCACTTTAAATGGGAGGAAGTGCAGCCGCTGTAGAAACTTTCTTTTTCTTTTTGAACTTTTCATTTGTTTTTTAAATATGTGGAGTGAATAGGCAGGGAAATTGGAAGTTGATCGAGGTTTAGTGAGTAGGTTAGTCGAAGCAAACATTAGAGGTGTGCTGATGGGGGACTAGCTTGGAGACTGCGGGGACGCCCGTACCCCCCCAGTTATCGCCATCGGGTCCTCCCGTCCGGTCGCCAACCGGCACGATGGAGCAAAACTGGGATTTTTCGAAAGCGGCGGGGCAGCCTTTCGCAGGTGGCTCTCCTACTACTTGGGCCCCCTACAACTAACGGTCGGCCAGCGGTCAACCGTGCTACGGATCCCGCTACCCTCCAAAGCTAGGCACCCGGCACACCAAAAACGCCGCTTCATAGAACCGTAACTCACCAAACAACTAACCAGACCCAATCACCCAGAATGGCTACACCGGAACTCATGCCGGAACACGAAACCGCTTGGCGGCACGTCTCTATCCGGTGGGTGGTTGCGAGCCACGACCGAAGTCTCCCACCAGTTTGTTGCTCATTTGGCACTACCCAGGGTACACGTGTAGGGGATCTAGAGTCAAAGCCTACGGACGCGAGCAACAGTGTACCCCAAAATTTTATTTAATTAAATTAAATAAAAATATATTTTAAAATAATTTTAAACTTACAATCCCTTTACTCATGAACGTCTACATGTATTTAATTGATATTCACATCAGAACTCAGGTCTATAATAACTTAAATCTGTTATTTAATTCAAATTCTATGTCAACGCAATCTGAAGAAAAAGCAATTAGAGCCGCATATTCTGTAATTCGCAACTACTTGCAAGGGAATCATCAATCAAAACCTACAAGGTACTTCCCGTGAACACAGTCTTGAAATTTGGTTAAAAGCAACGACTTAAGCACTTACAAGCACAGATAAAGAAAAAAATCCTTTAAACAAAATTGTAAGATACAACATAATGAAAAAATATGTTTGCTCGGAGTCCTCGGTGCGCGAGTCCGACGCGCACTTGGCACATTTTTTGTTGTAATTTGACTGTATTTTATAGTGTTCATTTGAAAAAAAAAATTGCTATTTTATGTCTTATCCACGAACTGGGATATTTCGATATATTTTGAGGTTTTGTGTGAAAAGTGTAACAGCAAAAGTTGTAGAAAAAAAATTAATTACATACAACTTTACCATTACACTTTAATCCGCAGTTATGGTTTTTTTTTAAATCGAAAAACCTGTTATTTGTCCTTAAATTACGACCACAGGTCGACCCTAATAAACTTTTCTATAATTTTTGTTATATTCTCTTCCGTTACCGTTTGTAATTGATTTCATTGTTCTATATTACTTTAATGTCTCAAAATTCAATTAAAACATCATATTGAACAGTATTAATTTCTTAATTAAAAAAAGTTAATATTAAATTAGTGGTCCACTTAGGTCGTGGACCTAGCCCAGGGGGGGGTCATGACCCCGTGACCCCCCCCTGGATCCGCGCTTGGATTGCTTAAACAAGGAAGCGGGCGGCTGGCACTCCCAGTGTGAGTGTTACAATGTTTTACCCGATAGCGCGAGTCATGGATCGTGGATGAAATAAGATATTTGGTTTGAAGTTTTTAGCACAAGATACTTAGAAGGAATATTATTTAACATATTAACAAATCGTATTCGCTCAATTACGAAGAAATTAATAGTAAAAATTCGTCTGATAAAGTAGATATGTTTTACGTACCTATAGGTTTAGGTAGGTAATATCAATCTGAATTTAGGGACCTTCGCATTGAAATAAATGCGTCTTGTTATCCTTTTTGTGCTTATACATATATCTTTCATTATGGAGTTCATACATTGTCCTACTTGTAGTTGGTATGTACCTACTTTAAATAAATTGTTAAAAAGTGTCTATAGTATTACTTGTTTATAAAACGATACAATTTTTTAATCTTTGCCTGTGAATCTTCTTACCTACCGTAAGTTCTTGTAAGCAGATTGTCCCCGATGAGCAAAGCCTGTTGCTATACTTATAAACATGTTACTTCAACCAAGGGCACTACGTTTTAAATCCTTTACACGTTCTATTAAAAATAACATAATCTCTATAAAGTCCAAACAAATGCATTTGCAAATAAACAACTTTAAACTTAGAAGTTTTCCTTATAAAACCACTAGCTGAGACGCGCGGTTTCACCCACATTGCTCCGCTCCTGTTGGTCGTAGCGTAATGATAGGTACCCTATAGCCTTCCTCGATAAATGAGCTTTCTAATACCGAAAGAATTTTTCAAATCGGACCATATAGTTCCCGCGATTAACGCGGTCAAACAAACAAACTCTTCAGCTTAATAATATTAGTATAGATTTTAACATATAGGTAAGTATAACATAGGTAACGTTTAAGAGTCAAACCCACCCTTCCATAAACAAGGAATTGCTTATATACAGGAACAGACTAAAGATAGTTTTCAAGGATAATTCATCATTATAAAAATAACCACTAACATAAGCTTGCACGCGGTTGTAAAAAACAAATTACAATATAAAAGATTGTAACAGATACGGCACCTATATTACGTAATTACAGTGAAAGAGCAAGTAGGTCCTACTACAGGAGTATCATAAAGCAATTACCCTCATTAAACGTAGATGAATAATTAAAAAAGTCGATTCGTTTGAAGTTACCCTCTACCTTGCATGTTTCAATTAATACGTTAGTTTTAACAACACCTTGTTTTTGCTGTTTTTATATCTTGAAAAATTGTCCTGGCGTTTATTTCTGTGATAGGTAGGTACCTATTTTATCACTGATTAGTCCTGATTCCTGTTTGAATTGTAGTTAAACAGGCGTTTTATTTTCTTATTTCAGTGGGTAGGTAGGTAATTCACGACCTTAAAATTATTATTTTCAATATAGAGCGCACCTCTACAATTAAGATTGTTTCAGAAATGTGCATTCGGCCCATTGATTAACAGCGGCATTCAAGTGCATGAACTATAACATTTAAATCTTCCAACGTTTCATTTCGTCACTTTAACTAGGGACTAATTATAGGTAGGTACGTTATTGATATCGCCATCATATGGGTAGCCATTGTTAAACAATACATAAAAGTAACATACCTAAGTACTATCTGCTAATAGGGAGAAATATTTTACTTGGTTGAGTGGTGCATAAATATCGTAAGAAGTAACCAACCACAAGCGGCTATTGCGTGTTCCGTTCCACTTCAATTGTGTTATTTACTCAACCGGGAAAAGGAGTAGCTCCACTGGAAATGTAAGCAAAGGGAATATGGATACATTCATAAGTAAGGTAGGTACCTACTGTAAGAAGGCAAAACATTTTAAACTTAAATTAATGTAGGTAGTTAAGAAACAAAAAACTGAAATAAGAAATTATCGTCACCGATTTCGGATAAGTGTACAAAGTTTGAATTAAACCTGTCCGTTTAAAGTAGGTGGAAACGAGTAAAGGAGTCGATTATAGGAACATTAAAAAATACAGATGAAGCTAATTATTAGTACCTACCTAAAGGTTAGTTTTGCCATAGAAAGAACTTCTTAAGTTTATGAATTATTATAATATTATGTTGTACTTAGGTATTTTTACATGGTACACGAGTACACCCATAAAATGTGTGCCATGAGAAAAATCACAAGAAACACAGACACGAACACATAAATAGATACATTGTATTTAAAATTAACGTGAAAATAGTAAACGCCGTGATAACGTAAATCCACCATGCCGACAAGGACAGGCATTTATTACTTTAACACGAGTTTGTTTAATGATGGAAACTTCTAGATTTCCTATCTACATAGTAGGTACATACCTTGGTTTCGACCATTTATACTATGTTACTACTATAGCTTTCATAACCATAAAGTGTTCATAGAAATAAGAATTTTTGCTGAACTCATCTTAATGCGAAAATCCAAAATAACATTGCCAGTCCAGTGCTAAAGCTCATTTGTTTCTGATTCTAAAAAGCTTTTTAAAGAAATCGTCATGTCAAAATCGGAACATTTTGATGAACATGACTTGAAATAGGGATATAGGTAATTTCCTTATTTCCCCGCTAAGCCAGAATGGTTGTTACCCTCTAACTGCTCCTAAAAGCTATTTATTATAGCTGCCGGAAGCCGCATAAAACAAAACAGAGCGCCATTTTGTTAACCTGTTGCTATCGAAGTGACAAAGTAACAAAACGCATAATAATACCACCAAAAATGCTGTTATCACACCAGGACGATAAATACATTCGCGAGAAACAGTAACATTATAAACAAAGTTACATTCGAGAGTCACCAAAGGCCTATTATTCAGTAATCTTAATGGACACTTATCGCCACGTCCGGTGACAAACAAGGGCTCATTCAGGCAAACAAATAAACGGTGAAAAACATTACTTTGTGTTTGTACGTGACCGGGCGGGAGTACCGCAGGAAACGAACGCCTACTTCGATAACAATACTGTAACCGTTGTTATTAATATATTATTGTTTAGTGTCAATATCGATCCGTCCTGCAGGAAGTCGAGAATTGGCTGAACGCACGTGTATGAAGATTCTTATAAGATGTATAAAATTCTATATAAAAATGCAAATAGAAAATACAAGTAATAGTTATACTGCCTATTAAATCAGAGACAAGACTAGGACAGCTTAAATTGTTGATGCCTTAATATGTTAAAAGCAAGGAAAAACAATTTTATAATGTAAAAGATCTTTATAGAACACACTTTACCTACCTACACGATTACGAATGAATAGTATTTATAATATGAATCGCTTTATTAAATAAACTTAAAAGTTAATGAGATTAATTTAAATGTATTAATTATTTATTTATCCCCTGGAGTTTATATTTTCATCACCTTGTAGCTAAGTCCATAAACAAGATAGTATGATCTCATATAATTTAATATGAGCTCGTTAGATATAGATAACCAGTATTGACATTTTTCGATAGGTAGGTACCTAATGTAAATTTCGAAGGCAGTTTTAACCAATTTTTTCCAGGCATTTCTGTCAATATTCCTGAAATATAGGTAAGTTTGCAAACGATAAGTTTCAATTATCGGCATTAAATTGATACCATGTAAGTATAATCAAATTTATTTTATAATTAAAATATTAATTGTAATAAGCACATACATTAATTGGCTGATATTAAACAATACTTATAGCAATCATTTTTGTTTAACCTATAATTTTAAACATGTTCTACAATAACACGAAATTTCTAGAAAAATCATGAGCTTCTAGCAATAAAAACCAACCATTTATGTTTCGGAACCACGTTTTCGCCATATTATAAGCGTGTTTCAGCAATAATTTAAACATTAATATTAACTTTACGATTCACAGGTTAGCCTTCACTTTGAGGCTGAGAGGCGTGACTTGTTCATAACGTATAAGCTATTGGCTATTTACAAGTTAAATTTATCTTAATATTCATTTTCTGATGTGAGGGAGGTATGGGTAGGTACCTACTCACTACCCACTATCAACGAAGTTAAATATGTATTGTACATTCTATCAAATTTAAGTACCTATAGATTTTGTAATGTTTAAGTATTCATTTCTCATTTGATAAGGTATCTCCGTAAATAGTACCTACCTACATTATCCTAAGTAGGTAATGCGTTAGGTTAAATTACCCCCATACCCTCTTCTCTATCCTATACTGATATACTCTTCACTATCCTACTTAATGACTGTTAATTCTACATAATACATATTATTTCATTGACAATATCAACGCTCTACACAACCTAAGAAGCCGTTGAAAACTTCACACTGGATTGTAAAGTGCAAAAAGAACTAACTATACATCAGCAGTTCAATTACTCGTATGATTCTCAACCCAATCATGTCGCCGAGATAAAACACGTCCTACACAAAAAGTTCACAAACAAATTGGCATTATACTCATGAAATTAGCTTGTGTGGACCCGAGCTAGGAGTCATTAATATCTGTCAGTGAGACTCCACCCAGTGCGCAGACACATTACGCCACTAAAACGTTCCTAAGCAATTTCAATCTTACCCCATCGACATAAGGGCTATGTCTTCAAGCTAGCTATCCATCCGCGAAGCCGCACCTTCTGCAATGATGAATGGTACAATACCATATAGGTGCAGTTTATACAATCAAAGTCCCTTTTAGGTAACACACGCATTCATTATTTTTCTAGGCGACGTTTATGTTCGGAAACGAAGTGACAATCAATCATTATAGGGAAGTAAAAGAGCATTCTTTTCTCGATTTAGTTATATTATCATTTATTGTTGCTTATTTACACCGCGATATTATTAAGAGAGAACAATTCTAGATAACGAGGCAAGTCTTGATAGTTGAAGCTTCAATAATGCAACGTAATATTATTTAGTCATTATGATTGGAAATATTGAAACAAAGAATTTATCGAGTTTTAGTTTATCACGACTAATATACCTAAAGATTTCTCAACAATTGTAAGATGAACGTTAGACATGCGATGACTATGCAAATGTATATGTTGAAAGGAATAATGGCATTGTCTATATTGTAATGTTCAACTCAATAATTGAAAGAAATTACAATTGAAGACCGTCTAATGTCGTCTTATTTAACTCTTACATTTCGATGTGTTCATCTATGACCTAAGTTATGTTTACTCAATACTCAATTAAAAATCGATTGGATTATTCAAAATAAAAAGATTATTCAAATACATAACTCATTTTAGAAACGCTTTTAGTCACCATACATAGCCGAGAAGACATTCAATATTTACTCTACCAATAACTTTATCCAAACACCCACTTTTCATTTAATATAGGTAAATGAAATTGCAAATCCAATTTAAAATGATGTTGAGTGCCCAAAAAGGACTGGCATAATGTGACAAAAACTATATTCACAAGAAACAATTCTCTATGTATCTCCTGTAGAAAAAATTTCATAGTCCTCTAAAATGAGCTAACCGATCGGCCCGATCCATTGGCTTTGAGGCGTGATGTTGCGTCTCTATGTGTATTTTATCGCATTTACAACGGTGAGTGTTCTGAGGAACTATTTGCACTGATACCGCACCTGCACAATTCCATCACCGCACTGCTCGGCACAAACAAAAATATCATCGTCACCATCTTGATGCATGGCGTTCGGCAACTGTGCGTTTTGCACGGCATTTCCTGCCTAGAACCACACTCTTGTGGAACAAACTACCACCTTCCGTGTTCCCCAACCAATATGACATGGGAACCTTCAAGAAAAAAGCCTACACCCACCTTAAAAGCCTTCTTCAAGGGCTGATAGACGTACGAACTTTAAAATCGCGGTTTTAAAGTTCGCGTACTTACTCGGCTCGACGTCGGTGACACACGTAGAGCTTGGTCAGTAGCTTCTCGCGTGTCACCGATATCGAATGTCTCTAAGTCATCAACAGAGGGAATTTTATGTTATTCAGGAATTAAATATAGACATTTTTAATTTAATAACCAGCACTTATTTTTAAGTAAATAGCATTCTAACAAAATAAATGTTCAAAAATTTAAGGATATATTTTCGTTTTTACTATTATATTTTGAGGGTACTTTACAAAAAAAGAGCGTGTGCGCCGAGCCCACGCGTCAGGAGTGAAACTTCCTTGGCGTGATTCAAAGATACCTTCGCCAATATTCAATTATATTACATTCATTCATTTTAATTATATTATATTATTTTCATAAAACTAAAAGAAGAAGACGAAATTAATTGAACTTGTGTCGTCGAGCCACAAGTTCGCGTACTTACTCGTACGTCTTGCAGTTGTCACCCCTTTTCCACCTCAAAACCGGCAATACGTTCCCTAAATGCTGTGAACTGTCATGGGCGGCGACTATCACCTACCATCAAGTGGGTCGCCTGCTCCATTGCCGGGGTTGCAATAAAAAAAAATCTATATAATTGACTCTCAAAAGAGATCAATTTTAATTATGAAGAACAATACCATTATAAAAACGCATTGCCCACAAAAACTCGTTCAACTTCCATAAACAAAATGTAGTTTTTAGTGAACCACCATTTGTGGTCATCTGGTGCTCATTTATATCATTATTAACATGAAATATCTTCACAACTTAATTGAGGGCTGACCGGTTAATCAGCCCTCTAAAATCGAGATGAGGTTTTATAAATTTGCCATGATCGGGTAATAAAATATAATATGTTATATCAAGGAACTGTGCTGACATTAATAAGGTCTATTAATAAGATAATTTCGCTACTTATAATACTTATAAGTACTTGTTTAAAACCCTTTTTTTATATTTTTAACATAATTAACATAGCAGCACGCGCTGTAGAGAGTTGGGTAGGTACCACTTTTAGCAGCAGTTAAATTTTAATTTTTAAGTACCTTTACCTAATTAAATTAGGTATGTGTCGGTAGGTACTTAAAGCTTTTTAATTATTTGATTTAAATCGACTTCACAAAAGAAGAAGGTTCTACAACGAAGAATCAAACTCAATATGTATAGAAGAACTAATGGCAAACAATTTATACTTGTAAGAATGTATTAAAATGAATATTCCAGAAACAATAAAAGCGTTTAAGACTAATTGAAAGAATTATCGAGATTGTATTGAATTCAAATTCGAATAAAATGTATAATTGTATAATTGAGTAAGTCAAGACCAATTAACACCTTTGTCTCTACACACGATTGATCGGCCATTTTGGTTTTCAATAGGTCATTAAAGCATACGATTACGATTGTCTTTGTTATTTATATACATGAGAAAAAATGCTGTAACTCGTGATGAGTGCATTGTTGTAAGTAGGTACTACCTATACGTTCAGTGTCCTTGGGTGCATTATAAAAATATGGGAAAATATTTAATATTTTATTATTAACTGATTATTTTATAGCATTCATGTCCCTTCAGTATTCGTCATATTATCACTTCTTAATTCATCATCACCATCAGCTCATTTTAGTTCCCACTGCTGGGACACGGGCCCCCTATGAGGGTACTACTTAATTAGCATCAGATCAATGCGTAAAAAATTCATAAATTTTTTGAACCATAAAAGTTATCTGTATGACGTGTTGAATTTTTTTCTTTTCTTCTACATAGATTAGTAAAAATTAATAAAAAGGAACTTATTTACATATTTTTGCACGCCTCATAAGCGAAGCGTTGAGGTGGGTACTACTGTCACTTCGCGCAAAACATCTGATTTTTCAAACTTAAAATGTCTTTATGTATCATACATTGCACTTGTAAGATAATACATACACACACATATTAAGAAAAAACACTATTTTTAACGTTCATGATATTTTTGATGTCATTTTTGTTATTTAAACTAGTTAAAAAACAGTTTAAAAAAGTTCTGTCTTGGACGTCCGTGTGTATGTGCGGATCCTTTTTCTTGTTAACACGATAGCGACCGAAATACTTTACTAATCGAGTCTTTTTTTTTCTCTTACGCTTGAGTATGCTCAGGAATAGAACCCTTTCATTTTTCAGGGTCTGATTCGATGTGGTTTAATTGTTATTAAATAAACAAAAATAATAATTAATAAATATTTATTAAAAAAAAATTATGAGGCGTGCACTTTTGGATTTTCCAAATTATTTAATTTATGCATTATGTCATAAGAATATTGCTTTATTATTGAAAAAAATTGTAATAACAGTAAACTGCTCGAGCAAAATCGTTCATATTCCCAACTCCCATCATAGTTATTTATAAGTTATAACCTCATAAATATGCACTATCCAGAATAATGAAAACATAAACGCGGAAAGTAGGAAGAATACACATTAAGATATAGGCGTCCGCGCCATAAAACAGATATAAACTTAACTTTGAGTTGAACCGCCGCGCCGCGCGGTTGACGGAGCCAATGAAAAGTTTTTATGACGTCATCAAAACATTGCCCCTACCGACGCTTTTCATCCCTCATAATATTCTAAATTTAACTCGTAAACACACTAGATATTTTATAATGGTCGTCAAATTAGTATAAGGTTACGTGAGAAATAGATACTTACGTGTAAGTAATTAGTTTCAGTGCTGTTGTTATTGTACAAATAAATGTCACCTTTTTATTCTAAATAGTTTAGAAGCTTTAGTTCTAACGGGTATATCGACACATTAATATCTTTAACAGTTATATATTTACAGGAATTATTTATTACGCAACGGGAAAATTGTGTATTTTTTATACCATGTAAGTACTGTTTTCTAATTATGAATTATTAACTGTAATTTAATACCATATCAGTTTTTATGTGCCATTAAATAAACGTTTTTCTTTCTTTCTTTCAAAAAATTAATTAATAGGCTTATAATAGGTATGCGGTTGTTAATGGTCAAAGTTGATCAAAATATTTACTTTTCTGATGATCTTTCACTTAACTTAATGAAAACGTGTCTAGGGAAAATCAGTCCTGTTTTTAGCACCTTTAAACGGTCTATGATCGATCACTTTATCGTGGCCTAGACAATTAACGACAATACGCTGGTCATCTAGGTATACCACATTTCAAGAGTTGTAGAAATTGCATTGCAAATTGCATCTATTTTGAATGAACAATTCAAAGATAGTATGAAAGAGTTATTAACAAATTCACTAATTATTAGAATCCCTGAGCTAGAGTTAAATTCCCAGAAAAATGACTATATCAGCCGCCAATAGTAGCATAAACAATAGTAAACAAAAATTAAACTTCCCCGAAAATTACTACACTATTTCAATTTCTAGTAAATAAACGCGAACGCAGATTATTTACAAATACGGAGACGTACGGCGAAATGCATTATAAATATTAACAATTAAACAATAAATGATGTAATTGCTTACCTAATCGAGAGGCCACATTCATAATTGTGTAAAATGTATGCATTCCGATCGCATTAACACCATTATAATCATTATAACTTAGTGAAAACATTACTATTCAAGAATAACAGTAATGCCTCATTATTGTTTTCAACCTAATCATCCGTACTTTTCTCAGCATTGGATTAATTAGAAGATGCATATTTTATCCTAGCTATTTCATAAATGTGAAACTTTTTGTGTTTGCATGTTTGTTGCTCAGCTATGCAAAAATGAACGGATTTATGGAATGTGGCAGAAACATAGAAAGAAATCATCAGTCAGATTTTTTGTCAGCCCGAAGATTAAAAGTTATGACTTATGTTAAACCAATAGTTACTAGCAAAAAAACAGAAATCTAAATTCTTAAATTTAGATCGCATATTGTCCCTAAAGGCATCTACAGACTGGTCATTTTTTTTTTAAATATATATATAAATAGGGTATATATTTTATGTTAGCTATTAATTAGTTAACATACATATACCCAATAGCATTTTATAGTAACTATGTATTTACCATAGAAATCTAAATAACAAGACACTAGAAGTCGTAAGCGCGCGTGACCTTGTCGCCACTCAGGTGACTTTCACAACACCAGCGTGTTCGTCACTGTTCAGTTGCTCTGGAGACGTATGTGTATAAACATGGTGTGTTTCAGCATATCCCATTGTGGAAATTCTTCCACAAGTTGTAATTATACTAATAAAGGAATAATATTTCATCGGTAAATATTTCTTTTTTAGAAATAATGCCGTTTTTCCTTAAAATTATAGAATATTTACAAGTATTACGAGTGTCACCATAGTAATCGAAATAACAATGAATGACACAGTCTACCATTCTTATTATCACGTTTAACACAAATTTCAACCTTATTTCTATGAGTTTATTTTCAAAGTTATATCTATTGAAAATTGACAACTTCTGTTGTAGAAAAGCCGAATTTTTTCGTATTGGAACAAAAAGAAACAAAACGTCTCATATACTTAGGGATGTTATTCTAAAATAAACCGTAAATTCGTGCGTTAGGATACATATTAAAAAGCTTAATTTAATATTTAAGTTAGTTTTCACTAAAATCAAGCTGTCCAATAAAAGGCATAGTTTACTTGTGTGTACTGTTTAGCTATCGGTTTAAATGTGTTGATTTTGGCGACAGCGGTTTTCATATGAATTATGACATTATAGCACTTCTATGTGTCTTGTTATTTAGATTCCTATGGTATTTACCATAGAAATCTAAATAACAAGACACTAGAAGTCGTAAGCGTGCGTGACCTTGTCGCCACTCAGGTGATTTGCACATCACCAGTGCATTTGTCACTGTTCAGTTGCTCTGGAGACGTATGAGTGTATACATGGTGTGTTTCAACAATTTCCATTGCGGAAATTCTTCCACAAGTTGTAATTATACTTATAAAGGAATAATATTTCATCGGAAAATATTTTTTTTTAGAAATAATGCCGTTTTTCCTTAAAATTATAGAATATTTACAAGTATTACGAGTGTCACCATAGTAATCGAAATAACAATGAATGATACAGTCGACCATTCTTATTATCACGTTTGTTCGTATTGGAGCAAAAAGTCTCATATACTTAGGGATGTTATTCTAAAATAAACCGTAAATTCGTGCGTTAGGATACATATTCAAAAGCTTAATTTAATAGATAAGTTAGTTTTCACTAAAATCAAGCTGTCCAATAAAAGGCATAGTTTACTTGTGTGTACTGTTTAGCTTTCGGTTTGAATGTGTTGATTTTGGCGACAGCGGTTTTCATACGAATTATGACATTATAGCACTTCTATGTGTCTTGTTATTTAGATTTCTATGGTATTTACATATATCGTTAATGATTCTTAATTTTCATAAGCTACCTTTACCGCCACTTTACCGCCCTTTACTGACAACCAATTTTTTGAAATTTGTCTTGAGTATTAAAAAATCCTTGATACGTTTCTTTCCTCTAACTGCGAACACATGAACCAAATACCCAGAAACATAATCAAAATGCGTGTGATGTTCATTCATATGCATGCAAATACAAAATTATCATTTAAACGATTCTATGAAACTTTTGGACCTGTTTCCGATTACTAGAACACCTGGGCACTTAGATTTCCTGACATGCATATTTAATTTGGTATCATAAAAACTGAGAGACAATTGTGAATATTGTCGATTATTATCTTAATAATTTTGTGCCTACAGGATGTCCTGGATTCGATTATACACAGCATACCTAATACAGCTTCCCTTAGGACGGTAGCCAAAGACATTGCATTATCTAAACATTCTAAATAAGACATTCCATAAAAAGGTTATTTTATAAGTTACAGCCCAATATGAAAATGACCGTGGAAGAAGTGACACCAAATAATTTGCTCATATTTTTCGATAGTGCCTGTTCGGTTCGCTACTTTTTTCATTCCCAAAACTCATCAGTATTCCTGTGGTTATTTTATCAAATAAGACCACACATGGAGTAAAATTAAGTGGGCACATTTTTATTTAATGACTGCATATTTAATTTACGCATACAAAATAATTTACGACAGGTATCAAAGTGTACTTTAATTAATCTTATGAAAATAAATACAAAGCGTATAAAAAACACTACTGCGAGTTAGAAGCCTTTATCAATTCAAAGTTACCTTTTAACTAAACATGTCTAGAATTCCCACATAAATAAATAATTATATCCGGAAGATTAAGCGATAAGTATTTCTATGAAACTATAGCGAATTCGACACCGGATTCACACGGACAAACATACAAAATTAAACAATGCTCTAATAACGTCCAATAAGGCCGCTATTCTTATTCATTCATCCGCTTCTAGAATATTCGCAACGTGACGTGGAACGAAATGGGTTAATATTTTTATATGCATTTGCAGAAATCGATGTCGCTAAATTATAATAAACAGACAGGTGGGCTGAGGTTTTGTATCTACTTATTTTGTTTCGATTGTATTTTATCGTAGCAAAGATTTTGGCATTTTATGTTTTGTTTTAGTATAGATATGAATAAAAATATATTACCTACTACAGACAGAGTTACTTTCGCATTTATAATATTAGTATGGATTTAGCACTAAGTGCCAATAAAACTGTCCACAATTACATACTGTGATTGTCTAGAATTTTGGATTACTTGCAGTCGCATCATTAAATCTAACAATAGATAATAATTAACTATTTCTCAATACATATACGATATGCGTATTCACTATATGGAGTCCCATTTATAATGTTCATTCAATTTAAATAAAAATTACATACATAAACAGTAATAAATATTAGTGAATTAATAGTCACAATCCAATACAAATATTCTATGAGGTTGGCGCCAATTCTCATTGCTAAGGCTTCGTCTATGAATCAATTAAATAACTAATTGATACATCTTCGCAAATCACATTCTTCACTGTAAATTGTAATTCGTAATTGCTACGACTGTTTTATAAAATTATAGTATGACGATTGTGCATTGTTATTTCTAAATATGATTTTAGTATGGAAGAGATATGGGTTATTAAAAGTAAAATAATGAAATATATAATTGAGTCTTTTTGAAAACTAGAATACGAACGGAAAAAATAGAATAAAGATCCTGGAAAAAGTAGAGTGAAAACTTATAGACTACAAGCCCGCATACCTATGAAAAAAATATGGGTCAAATGAACCACCAGGGGTCATATCTAGAACGAAAGAAGAGCAAAAAATAATAAGATTCATCACTATGCCGTCACTTGTAAGCTGTCCAACTGAGTGCAGATGAGAATTGAAAAATACAGGTAGACTCGGTAAATTTTGGTCATATATTTTTGTACGGCATTCTTAACCATCGATAGATCCATTAAAAATAATAAGAAACCGCTCAGTGCCGTACAAAAATGTTGGTCCACCAAGTGGGAATTTTTATTTAATTTCCGAGAGTTACCGGGGGTAAATTTGGTCATTTGACCATGTACGGCATCTGTGTCATACTATTGCTATACTGCTTTTAATCCATTATTCCGCAACGCCGTACAAAAATCATGGGGACAAGGGGAAAAAATCGAGAGTTGCAATCCCCTCTCTTTCCCCACTCCAGGGGGTCATTTGACTAAGTACGGCTTCGGTTTCAAAACATTATCTAGCACTCAAAAGTACTATTAAAAGCAATGCCGTCAAAAAATAATTGTTCTTTTAAATGTATACCAATAATCATCTTAATTTCATCGAATTCTTGATATAAAGAGCTGTAAGGTCATTTGACCCTGTACGGGAACTTTTTTTTTAACATGATATTGTAAAATTCAATTGTTGTATAGTATTGCCGTTCAAAAGAAACCGTTCTAAAAAAAGTTATAGAGAAATGCGAAACCAGAAATTTTGTTAAAGTTTAAACATCGTAGATTAATGAAATATAATAGTTTTCTACACTTTATTCGTTGTTTTAAATAGTATTAACATAGATAAATTAGGAAAAAACGATGCCGTACATTTTTGTGCAGACCACATCTTTTAGGCTGATGAAATTCTAATAGTAGGATTAGTAGGACTAGTTAGAAAGTGCTATAAAACCCAAACATTGAAATCAAACTTCCCTCACCCTAAATTACGCGTTTAACGCCACATTAGCATATTTTTATAGTTTTCTGGCGGTGAAATTAAAGTATTATAAAAACCACGATACAGTCACTCGTAAAATATTGTTGACGGTAATAAAATTCGCGTGATATAAAATGTGCTCAAGCGAAATCTGCCAGACCATTAAATGTTATCGGAAAAACAGAGTACTCTCGGATATTAATGATAATGATTTAATAATTTTATAGTAATGCTAAATGTTAAGATGACGGTCTTTTAAGTTTTATGACGGTTCAATTACATAGGTACATATTAACGTTATGAGTTTCTTACATACCGATAAAGCATGAGACAGACGTGATGGATGTGAACATGATAGGTAAAATAACAATAACGTAATACAAAAAATAATTGTATACCTAATACGAACTATATTATGGAAAAATACATAGAAAAAAATAAAAAATATACCGGCCGATAACCTCCCCCTTTTTTTGAAGTCGGTTAAAAACATGCTATTTCTCAGAAAAGTTACAATCAATACATATAAAACGTATAGCAGTACCTAATCATTATTTTGTTATAATAATTAAACATTAATAAATCTATAATACTTAGGAACACTACGAACTCTACCAAACCAAATAAAAATCATTACAACCGGATTCAAAGCATACCTACATTTATAAATTTCATCATTTTATAGCATTGCATATAATTGCAACAAAATTCTCTGCACCTGCTGCACGTTACAAGGAAATCGTAAAACCGAGATGTTTAATTTTATTAACAAAACTTTATAGCATTTTAACTTAATACCAACGTATGCAGTATTCTTTTTATCTCTGCGAAATTATCGTAATGCCATAACCTACCGCAAGATACAACCGAATTCAGTTATCTCTTCAGCTAAATCATTCATTGATAACATATCTCTAGAGGTCGCCAGTTAATACGAAATTATTAAAGAATGACTTATATTTAAAGTCACTTTTATATCATTCAGTTATGTACATGCGTTTTTATCTCACTTCGAACATAAAGATAACGTATTAATTTAATAACTTTTGAGCATCATTCTCCGATACTTATTTAATGCTGAAACTGGAAAAAATATTAGGTAGGTACCTTTCTTTAGTGTTAATTATGCTGTATAACATAGCATTGCGTTAGGCCCCGGACTTGCACCATTAATCATACTCTTCGGATTAAGACGTTGTTGAAGCAAGTCTTTAAAAGTCCATTTATTTTCTTGTCAACAAATGCAAATGATGCCTTTTTCCAGATGAGGGATTTTTATATTGTAATACGTTGTCTTGTAGTATTATTACCACTTTTTATATGAACCAGTGTGGCTGTTACAGTTTTTATATGCAAATAAATAAAAAGCTTTGATGATACAATAGGTATGTTGTGTTAAAAAGCATAATTGAAAGAATTATAATTACGGTTTTAGTTTATAAAGAATAAGTTTTCTATAACAAGGCTTTGCATAATATTAACAAAGTATAATTTTTTTTACCTTCATACAGCGTGTAACACGTACCATTTTATGTTTTTTAACTGAATATATTGAAAAAAAAACGCAAACATTAGGTACTGAATTGTTATGATATTAAAATACTTCACTTGCAATAGTATACGAAACGTTTTGTAGCAAAAACAAGGAATTTTCAATTAAGATTTCGAGACAGTTCCAGATATACAAACCAAATCAAGGTCACTTTTTGCTTGGATGAACAGTCAGACGGTGCTAAAATGTTAAAGCCATTATTGATCGAAATTATTTAAAGATCGTCGTATATGGATATAATTACACGTTTAGTTTTTAGCAATTATTCCTTCTCGTTTAGTTCTGGTTTCGTACCGACTGATATAAAAAACTACTATTCCTATGACTTATGATACGAAAAATGTATTCGTCGGCAATTATATTTTAAGTAAAATGGTATAAATTATATATTATGAGCGGGAGTGGCACGTCAAAATGAGGCTAATTAGCCACATTTATTTCAGTTGTCTCTTTTTCCTTTTTCTCTTTTTTTTGGATCGAATTCGAATGTTATGCTTATGTTGGTAACATGGTAACCTATCCACACCTTTTTACTTATAAATTTATGATATCATTGTTCGCTTGTATGTTGTACGTGGGATCTGCATATATGAATTATATTCACGAGCGATATCTCAGTAATCAGCATTAATTTATACTAGCAACTATTTATGATTCTATTTTAATGAGCTACTTTCAATAAATTTCTGTTTTTACCGTTTCATTGTCGATGGAAAACAATACGTGTGAATTGAGCAGCTTTTTGTATTAAAATGGGTTTCTTTACTTAAATCTTAAGTATCGTGTAGATTTTGAAACTGTTCAGTGAATTGATGAGATCAATTCATATTGTTAAATCTAAGATACCTACTTTGGCTGAGTTATTAGTTATGACATTATAGGAATATTTAATTCGTGAATTGCATTCCATAAACTAAAATCAATATATAGATAACATCTCAAAAGATTACGTAATTATTAACTGAACCTAATATTTTAAATTCGCTTTATGAATTATTAAAATCAAGAAAGTCTGAATCATTTTCTTTTTATCAACATCACTAAATAAAGCTGTCGAATGATGTCCAGAACATAAAATTATGTTAAAACCAGATTTAACTGGTTTACTTTATCCAATTAAAGATTCTGTTTAGACAAGTGTATGATAATGTACTGAAACAAAGGTCTCTGTTAAAGTGTTATCTACCACGTGGTTGAAGCTAAAATCAATATACTTATAATTGGTCGCATTTAAATTTATTAATTCAATATTAGCTAAGCTGGTTTTGCTGGCTTTGGCCGCCTCCTTCGTACAGTGGTTGACGCGTGAGCGTAGAACCGAGGGGTCCTGGCCTGGGTTCGATTCCCGGGGGAGACGAAGAAAAAAAAATGTCTCGGTCTGGTAGGACACAGAAGGCTGACCACCTACTTGTCCCTAAAGAAAATCGATCAGTGAAACAGATGAATGCATAATGCATCTGCCCCTTACCCCACTACGGGGACACGGGACTTCACTTTTAAGCTGGTAATTTTTAAGATAATATGTCAAAAATATAACTAATTATTATACATATAGTTAGCAATTAAATATACTTAGATAACAAAAACAACTATTCTTCTAAGCTTCAACCTACTCAGAATCTAAAAGTAACGAAATTTTGGTCCTTCGAGGCAGTTTCAAAACAGACATGAACAAACCAGGTCCTTGGGGACTCTATTTGAAAGGTATCTCACAAAATAATAATATCCCCTTTTACTACCATATTCAAACTCAAACATTTATTTATTCAATTAGACTCTGTAGAAGCACTTTTGAATCGACATTACATATTTTTAACAGTTACCACCATAAATAAAGACATCAACAAATCAAGTGAAAATCATCTTATTTTCTTAGTTTTCTCTGATACGGGTCAATGTTATCACTAATTATATAATTATATTTAGTTCCAACACGTGTGAGATATATATACAATCAATGTCGAGTGGATCGTATCTGTACGATGGCCACTTTACTTCCGTTACATGTGATTAAATATTATTATTGTGTTAATGTGATTAATGTTCAACTCATTTGTATGTGTTTGTTAATATTACAACAGTTTTCTTGTTTAGACTAAACAGTAAAGTTTTTTGCGAGTGTAGATTTAAACAATACAAGGAGCTAAGTCTGCCAACATCCAAAAACTATTCATACAAACTGCTGAAAAACGGCGGAGGTAGTTTTAAATCAATAATTTGAATGTAACATCCGAGTTCGAGTGGGATAATTTTCAAATCGATTCGAATTTTCAAATGTATTTCGAAATATTAATATATTATTAATGAGGTAATGATATCTACAATACATGCTTCTTTGTGCTTTTAGTGTAAGTTTGGGTTTAAAAATAAAAGTTAGTCATTGAGCTGTCCACGAAAGGAAGGTTTTTCTTATTAAAAAAAAATTAGATCTTATTTGCATACCTACATTATTTAAAGGCAAAGCAATATTCAATTCAGTATTTACAATATCTATACTAGATTGAAACATTTTATAACAAGTGTGGTTAGAAACAGTGTGCAAATCTGTTATTTTCGCACAAAATCAACCACAAGAAGATATTTTTTATTGGTGTTATTTAGAGAAGACTTCAGATAAAATAGGCTTTGCTCAATCATGCTTCAATTGCAATTATTCCTCTATAACATAATAAATGGTTGATCAGTGAAAGTGTGGTGAAAGACAGTTAAGAAAAACTTAAACAGTAAAGCTAATTCAACCACAAGAAGAAAAGACCGTATTAAATTTACCTACTTAATGAATGGTTTTTTTAGAAACTTAAGTAAGGGACATAATATGGATCGCTAAATATTTCTACATGATACCCTTCTTGGTGAACTATAAACCTTTTTATGGTCCACTGCTACTTATAACAGATACACAGAAATGGTATCAAGATCGTGCGCAACAAATAGCAGTTATTAAGCACCGTTACGTGACCGGCCAATGGTTAAATCTAAGCTATTTTCACCTAGAGATATAAGCCATGCTTTATCTAGAAGAAGAAACTGGTAAGCCAGAAAAGTATCGACAATATTTCAATAAGAAAAAACATGGAGATACTTAAATTTTCATCAAGATCGTGATAAGGACCTTCTGGACTTTTGACCTAGTTTTCTTGTACGTTTAAAAGTCCAAAAAGATCTCGACTATAATATTATAGAAAATCTGTATTTTATTGTGAATAGGGATAAGCTTTTTATCAAACTTTAAGAATAAAACTCGGCATTGGAATTTTACAAATATGTGAAAAGGTTTACCCAAGATCTGAAATATCCGAAAAATACAAACGTAAATAACTCCACCAAGACAACACGACTCGATTATATTATATGAAGTCAATTCTAGTTACCTACGTGTCACTAGCGATGGGATCCCGAGGTCCCGCCACAATTACTGACCCACTCTTCCCGGTAACCCATTTGGAGGGTAATTGAGTTGTCGAATTCCATCAAAACTGGACAATGCCCTTGCATTGTAAATAGACCGCGTCCACGTGTTATGCGGACTTGATTTAAAGTTTCACTGTATTTTGCTCTTGAATATGATAACAATACAATGCCTTAACAATTGGTTATATAAAGTTATTTTATTCTTGGCACAGATAATATCTTGGGACTTAAAGCTTAATTATTGGTATTGGAATTAATGTTAACTAAAGGCTTACTATATTGTAGCAAAAAATATTAGTATCTTCATCGTTTACGTTAAATTAAGTCGGAAATACAAATCTACTTCTTACTACTTGGCTGGCATCGACTTCAAATTGATTAATGGGTAGCGAGTAATTACATCTATGTATTTATTTTTCTTTTTTGAGTGCCTCTTTGTGGATTTTGAAGTCATTTTATTCTAATGTTTTAAAATAATTTATTTTAAGTAACTCAAATTGCACGAACGAAGTCTCTAAAACAACTGATAAACCTAATTAGGTTAAAAATACTTAGAACAATCTTGAGTCTGATATTTATTAGACCGCTCCAGTCATAATATTTCACAACTTAGCAACAAATGATACGCGAATTACAAAGTAAAGTAGGCTATCTCAATGACAATTTAATGATAGAATTGAGACTTTGAATTGCATTAACTTCTGAACTAGAGATAGTGTAACTCCTGTTTCCACCCAGACTCTTAATATCCTAATCATTTTCTGATTTAATTCAAATATGAAGCTTGAATGATTTGATTATAAAATTACGTTCGAAGTTTTATTTTTAAGAACAGGAAATGAAAAAATCACAAAAAAAATTGTTTAAAATGTGTATGAATTTCTTTTTGTTTTATTAGGTATGTTTGGAAAGTTTGGAATTATAAAAGGTGATATTGATATAAGTGTAAAGGTGTGTTGATGTTTTGATATATCGCTTTTACACTAAAATATAACTGAATAACGTGTTTTAATTGTTTCGTGATGTTTTTATTTATGCAATGAGAACTTGATGATATTCGTTGTTAATGTCAAACGCAAATAAATAACGAACTTTATGACGCGAATTAAAAATAAATATTCAGATTGCAATAAATTTCATAATTACTTACCATGATTAAAATGTTGCATTAAAAAAAGTTCACAAAATAATTTTGATAATAGGTACACGTGTAGGTACACTGTACAATGTAAATATCCACCAAATAATCAAAAGTTTATTTATCTGTCTGTTGTCTATTTTCCATACATTTGCTTCATTTCGGATTGGCTAAGATAGTGTGAAATAAAATTAATTTTGCAATCAAAAACTAGTAACTTCATTCTTAACTGCATATATTGCAGTTTCAAAACGCCTGATTTATATTTCCGTTAAATTGACGTACAAGTTGAAATATACGTACCTATTCGTGGATAAAAAACTTATTCTAATTCAAACAAAATTTCATTCGACCGGTTAATCAATGTGCACATTTAACCCATTGACCACCGTAAGGCCCGATCGGGGCGCGACACAATAGATTTTCTATTGTGTCTGTGATTCCGAGGACTGATGGATTAAACTGGTCATTGGTCATGCTAGATCTATTTGTGTAGTGTGGGTTCCGTATCTCACCTAAGATTTAATTTTTATCGGATTCGTTATACCTAATAGGATTTAATTTTTATTTAAGTACCTATCTAACCATAATTCTATAAAACCATGATTGATATTACTTAGTAACAAATGAAAATAATTTTTGTTATAACAAATTCTAAGTACTAATAGTAAAACCTGAATTTTGATTATTTCACAATGCAAAATGTGGAAGCTGCCAATTTTCATACAAATGCAATAAGCTTTCTGCGCTCATCCAAGTATCCTCACCAACTTTATATATTATAAAGAAAGATCGTTTCTACGATCTTTCTATCTCATCTTTCTATCTACGATACCATATATGTATACCTAAATAATTGAAAATATGTTAAAGCTCATGACCACGATTTTACCACACAACCACGGAACCCTAAATAATCAGGAACACAATCTACCTCTGATAAAATGTGTTAATCAATTTATGTAGTGCTTAATCAATCTCAGGTCGGTCATACATAATTTGGTGTAACGCTTGTGTACAATCGAGTCCTGCTAATTACGAACATAGCTATAAAAAATTAATTAACCCGATATCGTGGTATGCATTTATGCGCATACAAGTTGTTCAATAATTAAAAGTTGAATCGAGTTTATTACTTGCTTATCCTATCGGTGAAAGTGGAGGGAAAAGTTAGGAGGATGTTATTTGCTCTATCACGTATGAAGAGTTATAGTTTGCACGGATAGGAATAGTGAATATTGGGCGCTTTTAGTGAAGCTTTTATAAACACGTTAATAACCAGCCGAAAGATGGATAAATAACATCCACGTGCTTTAAATAACATGTCATAGGTAGTATTATATTATTTTTCAGTTTTCACCTTACCTGGCTATAACTAAAATTGGTTTAAATGTAAGATTTAAATTTTGATTCGATAACGATAAAACATATTGTAACATAACATTAGCAGTCACAATATTTGTTCCGTTGTTGCATCTGTGTTTGTTTTAGAAATGAAATAAATACAGCTCGTTCTAAGCTCGTTGCCCTTTGAATAACTTTGTCACGAACTTGGACAGCTAGTTCAAATCTTTGGTTATATTTCTGGAAAGATCTCTACTGTCGTTTTATGGTGTTTCCAATATTTACAATAATAATCATACGCTTTGTATTTAGAATCTACTTATGTTATAATATTGACCTTATGTAGGTAAAGGTATGTATATGCAATAACTAAATTGCATCTTACATCTTTCTAAGAGGTTTATTATAGTAAAGAAGTAGAAACACTGCTTAGGTTTTAGAATACGTCTAGAACGCAGCTTTAATTGACCAAAGCTAAAACTAGCTACAATCAAAATCTTGTTTGGCAACATAATATTTAATTCCTAGAATTTAAATTCCCCAATAATAGAATGCAAAATAGTTTGAAACTCAATATTACATTTCGCTATAGGTCTTCCCTAGAGGCGTATCCATGACATGGATGAAACGTGCTGCGAACAACCTTGGACCACTAGAGGCATTTCACGGTAATTTGTGGAAAATTTCAAAACATCTTCAATTTGGCGCAAACATTTTAACAAGCACATTTTCAAAAGACATGCACTCCTCGAAACAAAATCGAATTTTTCACGATATGATTTATGACTATCTTGTCGAAATATGTAAATTTACGCAAAAATATAACTGCGTAGAAATGGAATGCAACTTTCCCGATCATTATGCTGATATGCGCCGCACGTATATGCGTAATCAACTTCGCAATTCTAACTGTGACATACACATTACATAGCGCTCACAGGAAATTCGGTTTAGCCGTTTTGTCGTGAAAACGGGACGTACAAAACCACACAGTACATGTCTGTGTTTAAACGTTCCGTTTCTGTTTATTAAGTTAAAGATTCTTTATATAATTGTAGCTGTACCCGTTTGGGTGTCTACCACTTAACGTGTCAAAATTAATTAAAAAAAAGAGCGTGTGTGCCGAGCACTCGTGTCAGAAGTGAAACTTCTTTGGCAAGATTCAAAGATACCAAAATCATCGCCTTACTCCATGACGTGACGGTATTGCCATGACACGACGTTGAAATTTTACTATCAACACGTATAAAGAAGTTTCACTTCAAAAAAGGTAGTCTTTAAATCCAGTATGCGTGGTTTACTTTAGCGGTTAGCCAGACGCGCGTGAGACGCTAAGCTAGAATGCTGTCTGCAAACACCGTGCGAAAGGGACGGCATCCCTTCCTCGAAAGCCCGAGTTATGACCCACAAAACGTCTCGCGAATCGTCAATGTTTAAATCGTAATATATTGGAGAATTTTGCAATTATCATATCTCATACTTATTTACGACGTCTAGGCCTCACTGACATCTATCCGACGATCATTCGGACCATAAAACTTATAAACCGAGCGGTAATAAAATTATATTTTATTTCCTTACATATAATTATGTATATGATTGTATGAGTTGTTTGCGTTCGAATTTTTATAGGGCGGTATTTAGTGAGGAGCGTGTGTGGTCCCTGTTCCCTTTGCACGGTTTAAATGCAAACAAGGCTACAAATTGCCCCGTGGGTTAATGTCCTTAAATCTACGTACAAATAGCAAACAACGAACATGGGATGTATTAGCTGTTACGGCTAGAGACTAAGTTTGCGGTTTTAACAAAATTATTTCCTCGTTCTTTTCCTCTATGATCTTCATCTAGATATTGACCATTACCAAACGGCATATTATTGAAATGCTTACCTAGACTAGCGTTAGCTACTATTAAGTATTCCATGCCTACACTTAAAATTACTATGGATACATTTTATATTATTCCTATATGTATATGTGTATATATATGTTCTGAGTCTTAAGGTAGCATTCGGATCTGGGCTGTCGCGACCTGGCAGCCGCGGCCCTGCAGCCGGGAACATTGTCACTGCTGTGCGGCGCTGCCAGAAGCTTACGGATAAACAGCGTCCGCGACCCGGGCAGCGACTGCCACGCGCAGTAGTCAAACAGCACTCAGTCAAAATAATAGTCAAATATACGAAAGCGAGAACTTGTGAAGAGATTGATAGAGGACGAAGAAGAGGACGATCAAATAATGTTGGTCTTACTATCATCAAAGAGGAATAAAATCGATTTATTTTATCATAACATTATCATTGTAGGTTTTGAGTCGAGGCTCGTAAAGTGGTGGATTTTTAGCAATTAATTCAACTAAAAACTCGTCGTTTTCATCGGTAAACGTCGCCAGCAGCGCGACCGTACTGCTCCCGGAGCGGTCCGGCGGCGCTGCCAAAGTCGCGAGCAGGCCACGCCCCTCGGCCGCGCGGCTCGGTCGCTTGCGTCGGACACTATCGCATACAATTCCCTACGAAGCGGTACGGCGCGACCACGGTCGCGGCTGCGGGGCAGCGGCTGCCGGGTCGCGACCGCCCAGATCCGAATGCTACCTTTAATGTGTTCCATATTATGTGCAACTCGGGCGAAATATTGGATGGGGAGCGTTGCGTTGCCAACCACAGCTGAGAGAGAATAAAATATATCAACGGATTTAAATTTAATTCTTCATATAAATTTATAATTCTTCATATTTACACTTTTATATGCGTGAGTACTTTAAAGAAAAACCGCAATCGTATTGAATCTACTTTATAATTAATGCAAACGTTTCATTTAAGGACTTATATATTCAAATGTAATAATATAATATTAATTCTCTCCGGTAACCAACGAATTGGTCAATGTGACATTCAAATAATTATTTACAAAGTCCTTTTGTGAAAATAAATATTAACTCAGGTAAATAATACCGATAGATGCAAACAGGTTATCCTGTAGATTTTGAATATTTAAATAATTGTGAGTGTTTATTTTCCTTGTTAACATTTTAGACACGATAAACTACAAACACAAATAATAAAGTGTGTGCAGCAAAGTTTTGTATCTTTATCCATAATAAGTAATATTTAAGGCATTTAAATGTTATTTACAAGTAAAATATGTATATATCCATAATAATCCACCCAGTTGAAAATCCGTCGAAAAATATTTTCTTTCTCGAACATAACTTATAACTATGACAAACCTACATTAATCAACGGAATGTATAATTTCTGCTATCAGTTATTCAGAAACAGATGTAATTAAATGCATATAACAAAAATAATAATTTTGCAAGAAAAGAGAAATAGAGCACATAAAATAAAAATAAGTAGCCTATGTATTCAGAAAATAGAGCACGTATTAGGAATATATTTCATACAAATTGTTATCAATGTTGTTAATAAAATATTTTATCATTATATTTGCCACAAGTATTCACCTTGATTCTATGTAGGTATTTAGAACAAACATGTTACGGTATATTTGCTTACAAATATTAAATAATTTAAATAAATTTAAGTAACATTTAATGGGACAAGATAAAATGTTGTAATTTGTACATGTTTCCTTAGAATTGAAAATGTTTGAAAATATTAAATGTGTAAAATGAAATTGGATTATTTGAAGTTCAAAGTGCTGAAGAAATAAAAATGAGCTTAATTAAATAATGAAATTAGCATTCTTACTTCTTATTAACCAATAAAACAAACCCAATTATTACAATCTTTACTTTTGGCTATATTTTACACATTTGACTTTTATTGTAGCGTCATAAAATTTTAACAACATTGAAATCACCTGTCTTTTATTTTCCTTTTCTTTCAGGCCTAAATGTCAATAATATTAAGTAGCCAAGTAGGTATATAGATATTACAATTTTATCAATATAAAGACAACTATAATAAGGAAAACATATTATGTGTATAACAAGTAGAGTGTATTAATACTTGTTCATTAAGTTACTACCTACTTACTAAATAGCCTCTTTTTGATATATTTATTCGAGTCTAGTGTTATATTATCAAATGATGACAAGACACCTTTAGTCGTTAACAACAATAGAATCGACACGTATTTTCTGTTGCCGCGTTATTTCAAAATTAACAGCGTCGATGCACAATGAAGCTTATATAAACATTTTACTATCGTCCATCCGCGGAGCTCGCACATAAAACGCAATGTAAAACAAACAAAAAACAGTATACTCATATATAATCGTATCCATTTCGTTGCGTCGCCCAGAAGTAACAAATCAAACCAAATATATTGGTTATAAAAGTGCAACAAGTATGCGAAATGCACATTCGCTTTGAATGTGTATCTCCACTTCGTTTTATGAGCTATAAACGTGGTTTTACGACCGCCAGGATAATACCCATCCGGCTAAAAGGGTTCCGAGCTATCCTATGTACCTACTCATCGCTCACTAATTAAAAATGAATTCATATTACACATGTTCTATATGTGGTCTCAAGGTGAACAGTTAAACTTAAGTTAGGGTCGACTAAATATATACTCGAAAGCTTGCTTTGTGTTACACAAATCGTACGGCTTTTGTTTTAACCTTCAGAGCTTTCTATGTTCAGAAATAGGAATAAAGTCTATTAGTTGTATACCTAATAAATAACATAATATTATGGAAATAAGACTGTATATTCGATTAATCGTAGTTGAACATTCATCAAACGATTCTATTCTATTTTACTACACAGTTTTCCTTCGATTATCATAATATTACAGGATACAAGATATATTTTACACAGACAATTGTTGCCTTTGTTCCAAAGTTCCAAACAATCAAATGGAGCTCGAGCCAAATCTACAAACTTCAATAAGTTCGGTCACAAAACTTTTGGATAATTTGACACGTTGATTATTTTTGTAAATTAGTTGTCCAATAAATTTTGTAGATAAATGAAACTGCTTTTGTAGTAAAAATAGTGTGTGAATCTCTTACTTAACAGTTAATAGTTTATCGGTAAAATACCTATAAGTTTAAAAAATATTTTTTGTCATTTTGTCATGGCATCTGTTTCAATAGTATGTATTTGCAAATATGTACATACTATTGAAACAGATGCCAAAGAAAGATAACATAATTAACGTTTCAAAGCATCACCACGACAACAACAAACGTTTTTCAGTGTGGACTAGGGAAAAATTCCCTACTCTAGGTAAAAGTAATAGAAATAACAGTCACTTAAATAAATACCCGGAGTTTTTATTACCAAGAGCCGTTTTATGGTAAATAAAAAGCTATGGAATGTGCGTACACGGGACAATAATTAAACCGTTATTTTAAAATATCTAATAATTGCAATTACTGTTATTTGGATACGTGGAAAACTGCTTTGACAAACACATGTGGGTTTTCTTTTTTTTTGCAAATATTATATATTTGTCTTTGCCAGTCTGCGTAACGTATATAATGAACAATCATTATAATTTACACGTCCCATTATAGTAAACAAGCTTTTAACCCGCGACTTTGCCCGCTTTGTCTATAACCTTATAAATTATAATTGTTATACTAAAACCTTCCTCTTGAACCGCTCATCTGTAAAAGAAACCGCATCGCATAGGAAATAAAATATATAATACCTATTATACGTGAGCTAGTATTTGTGGGGTTATATTAGAATTGCTTCACAATACAATAAGCACTTGCACAAAGTGGACTATAAAACGAATTGCCTTTAACCTTTGATTCGGTTTATTGTGCATAATTAAAGCCCAGTTTCATTCTATAATTATCTCGTTGTGTACACGGCTTTATTTTAAAACAGTTTATAACTATGCGAATATCTTGATGGTATTTCAAAATGTAAAATACAATTTTGATATGAAAACTCAAAACATGTAGGTAATTGTGGAGGCGGACTTAAAACTTTAAAAGTCGTTTTTTAACAGACAACTAGAGATACTTCGGATAAAGCTGCGGTTTAATAATTCTGAATAGGTACCTATTATTACTTGATTTAGGGAAGTTTTAAAAATTACCTTCTTCATCTCTAAAGCTCTACCTAGCATATATTTATTTTCTTATCAGTATTCAGTACCATACGTTTTTCGAATTTATTGATTTGATTAGCTTTATTAATCACATATCACTACCGCATTGCCACGTAACTAGAAATCCTACTAATTCCTACTGATATTTTCTTTCCCAAATGTTCATCAAATGTAAATATTTACGGAAGGTACAAATACTTTTTTCTTGGACATATAAAAGATTTACTGTCACATGAAGGTTGTGAATCCCTACCGGACATGACCGTTCTATATTGCAGAAATTATTATATAGGAAATCAAAAGGAATTTAATATACCTATATTATAGCGTGGACATAAAGTATAATATGGGTCAAGCCTTTCGGCTGAAACCTAAATATACTATTTAAGTGATTTTATGTTTATTTAAGTCAGTCATATTCTTACCTATAACATGGGGAAATATTTTTCAGAGAAAAAGTTATAACTATGATCCTACTGTTTATTCAATCAGCATGTTACTATTTAATATTATTATAAAATTAAGATAATTTTAAATCAGAAAAAGGCGACATTACAAACTCTTTATCCAGCGCAAAAATTCACGAAATGTATCAACAAACAACAATCTGAAGATAACGCTCCAAGTTCTTAATTGAAACAAATTCCAGAATTATCTCTAAAACTTAACTGATGTTGCAAGTTACAAGCAAGCTTTCAGCCAAATAAAACAAAATAAATGAAATGACTATTTATTGGCAGCAGTCCCAAACCAAAATATTATCTATAGTTAATCCCAATTAGTTACTTTATTAATAATATCAATAGACAAAGGAAATTAAATTATCATTGCATAAGGACGAGATATTCAAGAACAACAGTGTGTTTTCCGTATATATTGCAGAAACTTTGCAATGTTTTGCGTTTTTTAAAACACCATTTATTCCAATTTTCCCCAACTATTTTACTTTAAGCTGATGCTGGTTATCTACTATCCCTGATTTTAAAGGACAAAATTATATGCAATAAAGTTATTTATATTTTCCTGCAATACCTAATTCAAAGAAATTTATAAAACAATTTCAACAGCAACGGACTTTATGCCCCCGTAGGATGTTTGCATATCTTACCAAAGCTACAGTTTAATAAAGTTTGCGCCGCGGAAAATGTGAGATATAACACACGACCTTGCCCGCTGAAACTCAAAATACGACTAACATCAAATTTACGTAACATAATATTAGGGCTGGCAGCTATTGTTTTTTTGTTGTTAAGTAATACCGCTGATAGTCAGTTTGTACATACACTATTTTAATTATTGATATGAAAAATGTAATTCACACGCTAAGCTTTATTATATCATACAGTTTTAAAAAGTATATTTTATGTTGTATTTAATTGTTACTCATTTTATCGTCTCTCTTTCATTTATTTCATTATACGAGGAGGTATGTCATAAATCAAATAATATGAATTATGTATCAGACGTTCTCTATTCGATCTTTAGTCTGTGCACGTCAACCCTAAGCTAAATCCTGCAGAGCGGTGAAGATTTAATGACGAGTGCTCATAAAACAGCGATCTGCCGATAGGGTTGCCAAAGCCACAAAAAATATATAAATAAAAAGCCTTTATGGGAACAAATTGTTATTATATTTGTTAACATTATTTAATTATTTATAATTATATATTATTATGAACACAAGTACTTACTCATTTAAATGCAAATAAACCATTGATCAGTTACCACTACAAGCACTTAAAGTCTTAAACACTATAATGACGTTAGAGCATCCATCCGTCACTAAGTATATGTTTATTATAGAGCGGGCTCCAAGGAGATGTTCGTTTGCATAAATAGCGGACCTAAATCTGACTTCTGATATATATTGTATAGATCCCAGACATCCTATAGACAGATGTTGCCAACCAGTTTTGTGGTCCCCTTCCCCGCACCCCGGTAATTAAATATGGCATACAAAGAAAAAAATAAACATTTCCAAAACATGCCGCGTGGGGTATCAAATGAAAGAGCTTATTGAGTAGATCACGAATATATAGCATACTATAACATTTCTTACACTTTCTCTAAGATTTTTTAGAAAATTTACGAAAATGGTCCATTTTTGAGTTAACTTTAAACCACTATAGATTGAAAACTCATGAATATATTTTTTAAATTATTATTTTAAATAATTAACAATAGTCCATTGTTTACGATTCAATAGTTCGTACAGTGAAATAGTTGCATGGGGGAGTGGGGGGAGCATCCAAAGATGGCGAGTATATTTTCAAGTTTATGCCAAATCTAATCACATAGAGGCTGATTCAAGAATTTTCTGCCATATTTTTCATTCTGTCAAACACAAAGACAGTGCAGTGATAATTATTCTAAGCCCTGACACCGATATTTTTGTATTAGGCCTTTATTTCTGGCATAAACTTGAAAATATACTCGCCATCTTTGAATGCTCCCCCCACTCCCCCATGCAACTATTTCACTGTACGAACTATTGAATCGTAAACAATGGACTATTGTTAATTATTTAAAATAATAATTTAAAAAATATATTCATGAGTTTTCAATCTATAGTGGTTTAAAGTTAACTCAAAAATGGACCATTTTCGTAAATTTTCTAAAAAATCTTAGAGAAAGTGTAAGAAATGTTATAGTATGCTATATATTCGTGATCTACTCAATAAGCTCTTTCATTTGATACCCCACGCGGCATGTTTTGGAAATGTTTATTTTTTTCTTTGTATGCCATATTTAATTACCGGGGTGCGGGGAAGGGGACCACAAAACTGGTTGGCAACATCTGTCTATAGGATGTCTGGGATCTATACAATATATATCAGAAGTCAGATTTAGGTCCGCTATTTATGCAAACGAACATCTCCTTGGAGCCTGCTCTATTAAGGTTAGTAGTTTGAAAAAAGTGTAAACTCATAATGGAGGGGACGGAAGAGCAATGAGATATAAATATGGCCTCGGATTCCATATAACAAAAAACGGAAGCGTTATGGACACTTTAACATCACACCGGTATAAATGGAAGAAGGAGGTCCTCTGTTAAACCAACCCGTTTGCGCTTTACGTAGAAAAGGGACAAATACCCCTATTATAAGATATGGGATTGTTAATTGCGCTAGACACATTATTATATTGAAAGGGCGGAATGGCTTGAGAATGTAAATAATATACGAGAAGCTGTTTCGCTTTTTATATAAGAAATTGAGTGTTATTATTAAACTAAATCAATGACAAAAACAAACAATTATTTAAGAATATTATGTTTTTCGCGTTTAATGTTTCGTTAAAATAAATAATGAGAAATATATGAGTATAGGTATACCTAAGTATTCTTTTTACGGGAAATAAAATAAATTCTCTACGTACACTGAATAATAAAACTATTTATCTATGTTCTTTGTACCATGTATTTTGTTATACATAACTTTTGACACATTTATCAATTTATATTTTGTACGAAGTGACAACCCTGGTAGCAGTAAGTCACGGTGCCACTAGCCCATTGAACTCAAGCAACTCTTTCAGACGCGATCGCGATTTCGACTGCAATCACATCAAAAGTTCCCTTTCTTTGTCCAAACTGAACCCAATCGAACTTTATCAATATTTGATCACTTATTTTAGAGATAGAGACTTACTGTAACATAAACAATTCGACATTGTCTAACACAAAGGGTAGGTAATGTAATTGAAAACTAAATTGTGTTCAGGGAATTTTATACGTCTACGAATGATTGTATCTAGAGGTAAAATGTGTTCGTGTTACGAGAATAATCTTAGAAATTTGGTATTTTGGTGTTGGTACGACGGGAATTTCGAATATGGGGTAATTTGGACAATACAAAACTATATAATACTAACGGTCCGCCCCGGCTTCGCCCGTGGTACATGTTTACGTTTTCTCTACATAAGAACCATCCTCGACCCTCGTACTTCAAGGAATATAATAAAAAAAGAAATATCGAAATCGGTTCAGCCGTTCTCGAGTTATGCGCTTACCAACACATTTTGCGATTCATTTTTATATTTAAGAGAAGATAAAGAACCTTCATATAGGTACTGCAGTGCTATTCTGTAAGGTTATTATAAAAACTCGAACGCGGAATCCGCGGTGAGTTTTCGATTTCGTATTCTGTAAAACTCGACAGTACTAGTGGCGCCACATCGTCGAGAGCGGCGACGAGGCGAACTGTGCTAAGTGAGTATTTTGACGTTTATAGTATGAATTCGGCATTCTGTAAGGTAATTTTACACCTCGAACGTCGAGTTCGAGTATTTACAAATACGAATTCACCTGTCAGCAATTCACTCGCCTATTAGGTGCCGAGTTCGTGAGTGAGTTAGTGGTTGTGGAACAAATTTGATACAAATTTTATATATTTTTTTACTAAAATGGCGCGTTATTTTATAATAAGTGCTATAATACGAGAAGCTAATGCTGTGGATATAATAGAAAGTCGCCGGCAAAGTACCAGCATTCGGGAAATGCAAATTATTAATCGAAATAAAAAATTTGTTGAATGCTACCGTTTATCGGAAGAACTAGTTTCTCAAGTGATGGAAGACATTAAAGTTTTAGTTAAAAAACCTCAAAGTTGACGAAGAGGATTAACTGCTAGAGTCAAGGTATGTATCTAAGTGCTTTATATATGTGTATTCATAATGTCATGAAAAGTTACTGTTACAATAGTCATCGGTCCCGTGATTTCATCTGCGGAAGTCCCGATCCCGTGTGAATGTTGGGATAACTTTCCCATAACTCTGTAAAACATTCCATTATGTAGGTAGGTAACATAACTTCCTCGCATAGAACATAGAACCACTAACGATAACGTCATCTAATCCCCGATTATTTTTTATGATGTCACCCTTTCAAGTGGTAGGTACCCTATGTTAAAGTCCAAAGTTTCTCTCCCTTACGGTTTCTTTAAAAACGTTTTGAGTTATTAACCGACTTTAATTATGGATGGTTTCCTTATCAGATTAAGTACCTTTTATTTTGATAGTTTCAAGAAATTTCATTCATTTTTTTCAGTTGTTATGTGCACTTTCTTTCTTTGCGACTGGGAGCTATCAAAGGATATGTGGAAAACACATAAATTCGTTTGTGTCGCAGCCATCAGCATCTCGTAGTATCCACGAGGTCATAGAAGCCCTAAGCCATCCAAGTATAGTAAAAAAATACATAAGATTTCCCCAAAATTCTGAAGAAAGACTGAGACTCAAAACAAGGTTTGTGTACCTACCTAAATAAACCTATCATGTTAATGAAAAATATTTAATGATTTTTTTATTTCTTATTGCAGATTCTATGAGAAATTCAGTATTCCTGGGGTAATAGGATGTGTAGATGGGACTTTTGTGACAATGGTGAGACCAACTTGCCATGAAGAACGATACTACTGTCGCAAACACAGACAAATATACATGTCTGTGGTCGCAAAGGATATCATGCAAGAAATGTACAAATGGTAAGCCTCATATAATAATGTCTGTATACGCTTTCACACTTGAACCACAGAAAATCGATTTAATGAAATTTGGACCAATTCCATAGGATCATTAACTAAGCAGTATAAATCACAAGACGCTGCTAGTACCTATATTTTTTATAACATTCATTAGAACAGCCACATAAAAATAGTTGTAAAATAATTCTTTTTGCAGTTCACAGATGCAGATTTGAACATAATACATGTAGATGCAACATATGGCGGAGCGACTCACGACAGCCTTATTTTTAATAATTGCATCATTCGGGACCACCTCGAACAATTAGTACAAACAGGCGAATCTGTGTACTTGTTAGGTGAGTTACCTCTTAGCTAATTTATAAAGACGAATCTTTGTTTGTTTGTAAATATTTAACTCAAAAACTACTGGATTAATTCCTTCAAAAATTCTTTCATCATTAAAAAAACTACTTTATTTCTGAGTAATTTAGGCTTTACCGAAGTTCACGGAATTCATAAAAATTGGAGAGCAGGCGAAATCATTGAAAACTCCTAGTTTCATTAATAAAAATATAATTGTTGACGACAAAACATTTTATTTTTTAACAATATTCATTGTTACAGGTGATTCTGGGTATCCGCAGCGTCAGTACCTAATGGTGCCAGTTCCAAATGCAGACGAGGGAACACCAGAACATCACTATAACCAGCTGCATGCTACTGCAAGAAACACCGTAGAAAGAACAATTGGGGTCCTTTAAGCCAGATTTAGCCATACTCAATTCAGAGCTAGAGGTTGAGGCTGGTTTTCATAGGACCAGACAAAGTGTAGCTTCAAATGAGGATGTACCCAATGAAACTGCACTTGGTCAGCTATGTAGACAAAGATTGATAAATGAATTATGGAGGGCAAGGAACACACGATAATTATAATTAATTCAAACAAAAATCAATGCAAATTATTTATTCCGGAAAATTATATTCATAGGTGTTAGTAACTCAATTAGGGCTTATAAACTAATGTTAGTAAATTAAGAAACTCTATGTAAAACCACAGATAATTTTTTACTACTAAAATAAGTTAAGAATTAATAAATGTATTTAAGTATAAAAGTATTTGATTTTTTTTAATTTTCAGCTTATAATTTAAGACCTTCCCCGACGGCAATCAGGCCCTCTGCTGTCATTCTGTTGGTCTCCCTTTGTGAGTTGACCATCACCTCCTGTAACTCACAGTAGCGACGGTCAATCTCAATCCGTTGCTCTTCCAAGCTAAGAAACCTTTCGGTAAAGGTTGTTACTTGTTAATTAAGATTGCCGCCTTTGTGATGGAGGTGATAGTCTTCTTTGCAGTTGTTGTGGACGACTCGATGACCCTGAAACGTAAAAATAAATATTAATTTATTATTATTTCCACCGGTGACGAATTTTTGATAAGTCTTCTGATGTTATTATTATTTCCTTAATTCATTATCAAGTATTATTTAGTTTTATTTGTATGTATTTCCAAATTTTTATTGTTGACTAGCTTTCCGCCCGCGGCTTCGCCCGCGTTTTCAAAGAAAAACCCGTTCCCGTAAGATTTCCGGGAAAAAACCTATCCTATGTCCTTTCTCGTGTATCAAAATATCTCTATACCAAATTTCATGCAAATTGGTTCAGTAGTTAAGGCGTGATTGAGTAACAGACAGACAGACAGAGTTACTTTCGCATTTATAATATTAGTATGGATTATAAATATTGTAAATCAATTCATAAATATCATAATTACTTGTAGTACGACGTGGGATGGACCCGCGACGTTCAATCGACGTCGAGCAGGAAAGTTGCCTGAGCCAGAGGGGGTAACTGCTTGCAGAGGGCTCGTTACTGCCGCTCTCGGTGGTGTATGAGCAGGGGAAGGTTCGGGATTCGGGATACAGTCAACATATTGCTGAATTAGTTGAGGTCTCTGAAAAAAAAACATAGTATTTCAAATACTGGAATCAATAAAAAAGTACCATTTTCATAATATCTTATTAATATATACCTCAGTATCTGCCATTCTAACATTTTCCGTATTTATAGCAGTCTCATCCAAGACTTGGTATTCCTAGAACAATATAAGAAACATTTACTAATAAGTTGTTTATTATTAAGTTATATTTTATTAATACACTAGGTATTTACTTACAATAGTTGTGGTTTCATTTATCATAGATGAAGTCGGCAATGTGGGGCTTTCGTTGGCATCAGTAAGGACGGGGATTTCCTAAAAAAAGAACATGACATTGAATAATTATATTTTACATACATACATGTATCGGATCAACAAAATCGATAACAATAGCTTACTTCAAATGGATTAATTTCCAAATGCCTATCACCAATTGCAAAACCTTTGTCCACTGTTTCCATGTTTTAGTGCAGCCTCCCAAGCTATTTAATTTGATAGTCAACTCCTCCCATGTTTTTCTAGCTTCGTCTCTAGCACTCGGGACTTTTGAAAAACCCTTGGCTAAGCTAGGATGTTTGCTAAGATAGTCGACTAGATTCTACTTGGGCACGGGAGGAATGAGACGACCTTTCCGAGGAGCTACAATGTTTAAGATTTTAAGTTAAATATTTCAATAAGCTTGTTGTATAAGATAATATTTTAGTTAAATACAAGCATCACATTACTCACCTCATAGTTGTTATTTTTGCAGTTTTCTCCTTTAAATAATTTATGCAACACGTTTAACACCAACTACACAACAACTTAATAAAGCCAAACTCAAACATTAACTAAAACTCCAACAAAACTTTTAGAAAGAATGCAACACGAATCACTTTAAAAAATGTTCTCTTTAAAATTAGGTACAAAAAAACACTTGAGAAATAAACAAACGTCACGAACGAACCACAGACAATCGTCCTTTTTTTTTCAGTGACGCTAGAATTATTTTAATTTTAAAGAATTTATCAGTGTAAAATTGCAATTTTAGTTTAATTCCACCCACGGTACAATACTAAAGTGTTATTATGTCTTCAATATGTGTTAAATTGCCGCATTTTAAAGATAATAACAATGTCGATAAATTCAAATCTATAAGATCCCTTCACTAAGCAAGTGAGTTTCGAAGTGAGACTCACTTCGCTTCGCCTCTGCCGAGCGGATGTTTACAGAATGCGAAACCAAAATCTCGAACGTTCGAAAGTGAAGTGAGTCGACTCACTCAGGTGAGATGCGAGTTCGGGCGCGTTTTTTACAGAATAGCCTAGCTGTTGTTGTCAATTAACAACGAGATTTGTGAAAAATTATTTTAATTATCTATACCTTGAGTTCAGAGATATGATAGATATTTCTCCATATTTATAATATGTATTATTTTAAAGAATGTTTGCAACATAGGGGTAGTTTGTTTAAAGCCAGCTACCCAGATGCCCATTCTTTCATTCCTACTCTGAATAGAATTCCATACAGATTCCATTCGCCATATTAAGTTAACAACACATCTGCAACTAATAAGTAATAATATATAAATTATAAATAAATATATTTATTATCTATACATAAATATTTGTTGTTCAGCCGTGACCTGCGTGGTATCTGAGCATAAAGATAAGATAGACCACAGTTTATTTTTTTTTCATAATGTCTCAAACTTTCATTCAAAATCAATCAATTATTTTCGCGTAACAGAGTAGTACCTACCTAAGTCCATCCTCACAAACTAACGCACTCATAATAGCAATATGACCAAAGTAAAACTTATGACAAAGCCGATATCAGTTACTTTCTACTTAAAGCCCTAAAAAGTTCTAAATACGCTTAGGCTCGGTAGTCGGTACAGAAATACGTTTCGGCTTTCAAAAATAATGTCCAAGCAACCCCTAGAGTAAACATTGCCGCCCCTATAGGCTTAGTTTTTATTGCCGCCGCCTTCATCCCTACCAAATCGTTCCACCCCTTCAAATATCCTCAAGGAGGGAGCGAGACGAACGACATTTACTTTTAAGCAATTTATTTCTGTCTCTTTTCCACGTCAATCATAATAAGCAATTAAGGCGTATCAAGACGCTGAGAAGTTTAATAAAAATGAAAATCAATGTTCAATTTATATTATTATGTACATTTTTTTCTTTTAACAATATACAACTATGTATCTCCTTTGCAAGTCCAGTAACATAATTAATTAATGAGAATTTATATTATTATGTTTTATTTATATAAAAATGCTTTGTTTAATATGTATTTATGTAAGTCCTTGTCAATATGTATGTAATTATATATAAATTAAATAAAGGTAATAAAACGATTATTCCGCCATCACTTCGCTGGAAAGATACCTAGCTCAAACCAAGCTTTGTTCTAATCGTACTCAAACCATCCACGAACAAAATCTGTGCGACAAGCGTGACTTTGTAGATATTCTGCCTATTATTACTTATAAATTAAAACCAATCAATGTAACAAATAAATATTGTTTATCTTATTAAAAAATATGATTAAACTTATCAATTAAAATCAATCAATGTAGCAAAAAAAAAGAGAGTTGAGACGATTGACTCTAACTCATGTTACAAATAGTGAAGTAGCGATGTCCTCTCTAGTACGTAGTACATGTAACTCAATGACTCAAACATTTATTTATTCAACCATATTTATAATTTTGAATCCTATTTTCTTTTTTTTTGATAATACATAACATACCAACCTTCATTTTTATACCTATATATTTACCAGGAGTTCGGAAAGTAGTCTTCAGAAAAAGAAATAATTTAAAAACAGTCTTGCCGCCAGCCGCAGTTACCCATGAATGAAGAATATTCAATATTAATTACTTAATCTTAAAAATTATGAATACTTCAAAAAGCATGCCCTTATCGCAGCAAATTAAACAATGTTTAATCAAGAACAATAAAGTTATAACTTATAACATTTAAAACAAAAAATTAAATCTCCCCTTATCTTATTGCAATTAATAGTTCAATTAACTGCTTCAGTCTTACATTGTGTGTAAAAGAGCAAGAGTTTTGTGTTGATAATAAATTTGCGAACGTCAAAGTTCGTGTAATAAGTGATATGCGAAATAACTTGGATTATTATTTATTTAGTGCGTACCTACATCTTTCTTTATTAGGTAGGTACAATTGACTTTGATTGTAGAAGATGCAGCATTTTTCAGGACGACTGAATGTTAATGTATTGATTTTTGCTATGATTAATTGTTATATCACTACATAGTATAAAACAAAGTCGCTTTCCCTGTCCCTATGTCCCTATGTCCCTTTGTACGCTTAAATCTTTGAAACTACGCAACGGATTTTGATGCGGTTTTTTTTAATAGATAGAGTGATTCAAGAGGAAGGTTTATATGTATAATAACATCCATTTAATAGTGGAGAAGTACTGTTATTTTTGGGGTTTCTAATGTGATGTCGTAAAAAATTACATTTTTTCCACTTACATTGCAAACGCAGGCTGAACCCTACGAGTTTTATCAAAATAATGTACTAAGTATTATACACATTGAAAAGGTCTACAGAAAAGTCCGCGATGGTATATGTCTATCTCTTATGGATAACCCACAATAACTTTTTTTGTCATTTACTTTTTACGACAAATAATGGCTAATTTTCGAAGCGATTTTAACCAATACAGCATTAATCCTTAACCAATTAAATACCCTGAATACATTGTTCATTTAATATAGATCTATATGGCCCTTTACACCGTATGATTTAAGTGAATATTTTCGAAGATATTACAGATTTAAAAATTGCGGGACGTAGCGTTTGCGGCAGTACCGGCCGGCCGCCCGGCTATCTATTTTATGCCCGTGCGAAGCCGGAGCGGGCCGCTATGTTTTTAATTTTTATATACAACGTTCACAGTTTTTCTGTAGTGTATTTAGTATCAGAATTGCACCCGTGCGAAGCCGGGGCGGGTCGCTAGTTAGGTAAATAAAACAAAATAAATTGTATGTTAAAGATATTATTGACAATAGGTACATTGATTTATCTGCGTCGTATTAAGTAATATTTTATAGATAACCTAATAAGTAAAGTAGGTAGGTATAAATAACATTTTACTAGCAATACAAATATTTCTAAAAAAAAATATTATTCAATGCATTAATAACAACCCAACCCCAAACCTAACCTTAATAACAACAGCAAAATGACTATCACAAGATGAGCTATCTAGCCAACCTAATTTTCAATGCTAACATAACCTAGGAACAATTAAATTATCCATGCAATTGTTATCACTTCAATTGACACTGCGTTATCAGCTGTTACTTTGATTACTTATATTTTATTTGATGTAATACGCCCGATACACTATCTTGTTGCTTGCAGCCAGGTTATGCAAATGTCATTGGAGCAACGCGTTTGATAAAATTCGAAAATCAAATTTATTATAATTCGCGAATGGCAATATTTAATCTGTGCCCATTCAGTTAGGAAATTTTCTGACATTTTTAAATTAAGAACAAACAGAAACGGAGCGTTTTAAATTAAGAAAATTAATCAGCACTTCTTAGGTACAATGTTTATAAATAAAAAAAATATCTAGTCCATTAATTTTATAAAAAAGAATTTTATACATCGATAGTCACAACAATGTCATTATTAGGTAATTGAAAGATAGGTCAGTACATGGTCAGTACTCAGTGTACATATATCTTTGTGTGATATGATGGCATTCTGTGTGCCGTATTAAGATAAAAATTCTTATCTTGCAATGTAACCTAAGAAATTATATTTAGTCTTATTTCGTTCATGCTTCACAAGATATTTAGTTACTTTTTATCATATATTTGGTGTCTTTATGCTATAATAATAGTATTTTTAGTATGTACTTACATTTTGAAGCTTAAGTAGATGTTTTATATCTTTAATAAATTCAACAATCATTCAGTAGATAGTATCTACATAGGTATTTGCAGTAATAGAGTTAAAACAAATAGTCTACCCGAGTGAACTTAGCTACTTCTAGAGGTAGATATTATCTAAGTATATATCTTAGATTACAAAATAAAAGACAGATGGAGCGTTGCCGAACTAAACCGAATAATTTATCGTCATTTCCATAAAGCTATGTGTGCTGTCATTTCGCCGTTGCACTGTACGTACACGGTGCTTCTGTGTGCGTGTTATGTTACCAGATATTGAAAATTTTCCCAAAATTTTCCCCGACTACGGAAGAAAGAGGGTTATGTTTTTCGAGTGTAGGTATGTATGTATAATATTTCTTTGACACGCCCTGCAGTATAAACTGTTGGATCGATTTTGAGTTGTGACTTATGAGGTGTCATTGCAATCATCTGAATTATGAAGGTAGCTGTGGTGGTAGTGACGTAGGCTACATAAATTATTAGCAGTCATGTTTTAATTTTTATTTTAATATAAATTCGGGTTTTTGATATTATTTTATAATATTGTAAAAATTATTTTATCACCTATCTACTAAAGTTATACATGGACAAAATAATTTTATCAATTTTTATTAAATAAATTACATTAAATTTATTAAATAAATTACATTAAAAAAAGTTTTTATTTTTCAAAACATATGAATGCGAATAGCGGTAGTTTTTAGTCGAGAATGCGGGACATTTTATTTTCATCATATCCATCATGTGTTCACATGAATTAAATCGCAAGCGAAAACGACGCTTTTTATAAAAGTAACAAAAAAATGTATAATGCTTTTTAAAATAATCTAATAATGACCATGAACTTTTATTGCACTATACAAATAATCACATTCACGATCGAAAAATCCAACAGCACTACCCCGAATATCTTTTAACCATTTTACCCCTAAAAATGGCAAATTCATTTTCAAAATACTGGCAGCATACGTTGAATTTTTGAATTCCTTCGTATTTGTAAAATTATTATTTGTATACAAAATTAAATAAGCCAAATAATCTACAGAAAATCTGTAAAACGATGTTTTATCTTTTTGTTTGTTTTCGGGCACAAGTTTTACAGCGTTTTAATATCACAAGACAGAATTTTTTTACTAAAATATCAAACCCCTTTTGACGTATTGCATGACACTAGAATCGCTATAGCACTAGCGGAGGAACGTATTCGTTTTTGATTTCGTATTTTCTTTGACAAGGGCGATGAATGATTGACATGCTCCATCTGTATTTTATTTTGTAATCTAAGGTATATATATTAAAAAATTATCTTTGCAACTTTCAAGCAGAATAAAAAATAATTATAATGCATCCGAGATACCAACCTATCTATTTTTCTTTTTATGTTCTGTCGAAGTTCAGGAATATTTTTAAAAATTAGTGTCTCACTTATATACATTCCTCGACATTTTCAACACCAAAAACAATATTAACCCACAAAGTAATAATTCAAATTCCTGTATTTGACTCAGTATCTTCTGATTTAGATAAATGTACCATTACAGAGTAACGGCTTTAGCTGTAACTCCTACTACATTCATTTAATTAGAAAATAATAAATAACTTTTATTTTATTTAATCAAAAATGTTGCACATTTGTTATAGTTTTCCAGGCAATAATTTTTTGCACAATTTTTAAAATGGCTTTCCTATATATAAAAAATCTGTGCAATAATATTATTTATAGAACTTATTTGTTTTTGTCATTTATACGGAAATTAAAATACAATTATAGAAATTTAATTGCTTGTTGTTAAATTTTGTTGCTACAGTAACAATTTACTAGCCTACCTATAACTTGCCGACGGAATGTTGCTGTTGATAAAACTTAGTGAATACGAACAAGATTTTTAATGATTCCATTAAAGTGTTTATTTAAAAGAATAATATATACCTACTTTAAATCGAATTATAAGCAAATAATCCGAATAAATAACTCATTGTTGAATTGCATACTGCATTATTCAAAAAAATAAAGTTAACATCTACATAATTTCAATGACAATGCCTCAACAATGCGTTCTATCTATTAAGATATCTTTCAATACATACTTTGAATAAAACTGTCGTACATTTTACTGTTTTTAGATTAATAAATTACGGATTAAAATGTTCTTAGAAGCTCTTAGCATTCGATTTCTCGTCCATTGCGTAGGAGCTAATATTCGCATGTCTGATCAAATATTTCAAACAGTTATGTAGTATTTGCTACATATCTTATGGTATTTAATTTGCTATAATATCGCATTTTATCGGAATATGTTACATTAATTATTAATATTAACTAGCGGTCAACCCCGGCTTCGCCCGTGGTAGGTACATGTTTAAGTTTTCTCTCTATTAGAACCATTCTCGTACTTCAAAGAATATTTGGAAGATGAATTATTAACGAAATCGGTTCGGCCGTTCTCGAGGCGCTTACCAACACATTTTGTGATTAATTTTTGTAGATAGATTCTCTTACTTAGTAGGTATTTGCATTAACTTTCATATCTTCGAACACATTCAATTAAAAGAATGACAACTTTGATTGATGAACTAAATTATTTTGAAAGTATAACCTGAATAATTTTAGATAAAGCATTTTCAAATACATCATTCAAAACCTAATAGAAGACTAGGTATATCTACAGTACTGAATGAGGATCGCACAAATAAATTATATTATATTATAACATCGCATGATACCTATGCCACTGCACTTCTGTTTATATTTGTTTTAACCTTAACTATGAATTTTATTTTTAGTGTGATGTTTGATTTTATAGATAGAGTCAATTTTTTAAATTATTTATTACAAATAGAATTTACTTAAAAGTACTAAAACTTTTTTCCTTTGAATAAGAATCAGAGAAACATACGGTCTAGCAAGTATCTTAAATTATAATGACTTACTTGACTTTATTAATTGTAAATGTTATCTTTCAAATTAAACATTTTCTGATGACCCTCTTTCAATTTGCGCGACTTCTTTATAAGGTCAAATCTATCATTGTTTAAATTGAAAATGAAGACGTGATTTGCTTATAGGTAATATAATAATAACAGCAATCGCTCATGTTATCACAATCGGATAAGGTAATTCGGATCGAGGAATATTATATTTAGTGCATACTTATCTTAATATACCCTATATTATATTTGCATGATTACATTACAATGCGAATGCAAATGTAAATGTTCTCTTGTATCAGTATTAAATAAAGGTTAGATACGGGCTTCTGAAATAGAATCGACCCATACATCTTGAAATAAACTAACCGTAATCTAAATCTGATACAAGGTGTACGGAGGACAGAGCGCGACTTTTTTGTTAATCTTTTTGTGATTGAGTCATATGTTAATTTTTAAGATTGTTATACCTAGCTGATAAACAATTTTATAGCCAATATTTTACACTTATATATCGACTGTTATTTTTAAACTTTTACCTATAATGCAATTATTTCAAAACATTTAACAAAGATATTATTGATTGCTGTTTATTAAACGCTTACGCGTTTCCGCATGTTACTACATCTATCTCGGAAAGTGAGCGACAGACACGCGTCCTCGCGTAAACAAACACGCATAACCTCATGTAACGTGATGGTTGTTAATATTGTTATCATGACTGTACGGTATCACTGTACTCACCGGGTTGCTGCGGCGGCAGCAGCGGCGGCATGGTGGGCTGCGGGGGCGCGCTCTGCGGCACCGGCGCGTGCGGCGACACCCCCGGGGAGCCCGGCACCGAGTCCACCGAGCTGCCGGAGCCCAGTGAGCGCGGCGCCGGGGGCGGCACAACGGGACTCCTCGGCGCCTTCACTATCGGAGGCTCCGGCCGCTCCAGCTCCACGCCGACCGGCTGCATGCCGGCCCGCGCCCGCGCCTCGTCCTGCGCCTGGGCGCGCCTCAAGGCCGTCTGGAGCGCCATGACGCGCTGTCTGTCTGCCGTGAGCCGGCATTTCTCGCAAGTGCAGTAGCGGTATTTGCAGTAGCGCTTGTGGCCCTTGAGCTCTATCTTGAGCCGGTGGTTGCGGCAACGCGCGCAGTTGGGGGGCGCCCGGGGGACAGCGGAGCTGGAAGCGCCAGGCTCGGAGCGCTCCTCGCACTGGTCGGGCGAGCGGCGCCGCCAACTGCCCACGGAGACCATGGTTTCGCGATGTATGAGATGCGTCGAGCGACACACGCGACGCGACGCGCGGTCACGATGCAACTGATCGCCCCGCCGCCGGCTGCGCTGCCCCGCCCCGCGCCCCTCCTCGACGCGATGCATTTATTGCTGTGCACGATGCACTTTGCACTTCTTATTACTTTTCTGATCACGGAACTGCGGACGATCAAATCTTAATCATCTTGTGCAGCCCTAGCCGCGGCTACAGTTATCTACCTGTTACCTATATTAAGAAGATTCAGACAACACGGCAATGTTGGCAAGCAATAGTTGGCAAGCCATTTATTTGGGCTTTTTATTTGACGTTATGGTATTTCATTCCTTAAGAACATTTCAAGGATTGATTCATTTTGCTTTAAAGTTGTTTAGAAATAAGTTTGTACTTTTAGCAAAAAAGCATAAAAGCACTTTTAGTATTTAGTTGAACTTCCCTATTTGTTGGTAAAACCGGTCTTTCGCTGATGCTTTTCCAACCATAAGGTCAAGAAGGTGAATAATTTGTTTTTATACGAACATAATATGATAATATGATCTTTAAGACTTTATTACAAATGTCGTTTTGATCGCTATTTAGTATTTCAATTAGGTATCTTTGATAAATCATATCTTGAGCATATTATTGTTGCGCTAAATATGTACGTTGCAACTTTAACGTATGCAAATTCATTTTATGCTTGTTTTTCATTCAGGTACACATACAATTTCCTGAGAAATAGCAAAAATACAACCACATTTAAATACATATCTAAATCAATTGTAAGTCGAAAAATTTCTCATAAGTATACCACCATCTTAATACAAGCTACCATTCAACTGTCACGTTGACCCCAGTGAAAGTATGCCCTTTGCTCCCACTACAAATATATGAAGAAATAAATTGGCACACTAATAAATGCTCCCTGCGTGTGGCTGCACCTCAGCCGTCGCGTGTAACGCACACACGCGCAGTCTCGTTGAGACACTGCCAAAGTGTATCTGTGTGCGTTCTGTGCATGTGGAGAGCGCACGTATAATAATTACGTATGTGTGAATAATCTTAAACAATTATGTTCTAATTTCTACACAGTAACCGAATTGTCTTTTAAATGCTCCTACGATGTCATATCATAGGCTAAATAAAATATTAATTTAGATCCTTAAACTAGATACCCCACCTTACACTTAAACCTAAGCCGGTACATTCCGATGTACGCAATGGCAAATGATATTTCATTCAACAGCATAATACATATCTTACGATGTTACAATATTAACAAATAGTAAAAAAAACTTGTAAAATATTCCAATTTACACATGTAAATGTAACACCAGTGATAAAAACTGCATATTAGCATGTTACACATTAAATCTAAAAAACAATGAATCAAATTTAAATATATTTATGGCAATAACACTTAAATCAATTAAAACTAATTAGTCAAGATATGATCAGTTTTAATGAGAACTTAACTACGAATTTACATAAAAACTTATACAATTAAAACCACGTGTATGTTCTTACAATATATTATTTATTTATTTAAACAGATGATATTTCGCGCATTGGCCTTTAAATGGCCATTAATTTCAACTTAATTAATTTAATTATTTAGTTGTATCCGGATATAAATATTTTGAATGTTGTCAAAAAAGGTTAACATATTATGCCTATATATAGTCCATACTAATATTATAAATGCGAAAGTAACTCTGTCTGTCTGTCTGTTACTCAATCACGCCTTAACTACTGAACCAATTTGCATGAAATTTGGTATAGAGATATTTTGATACCCGAGAAAGGACATAGGCTACTTTTTGGCCCCGGGACAAAGGATAGGTTTTATCCCGGAAATCCCACGGGAACGGGAACTATGCGGGTTTTTCTTCGATTGCGCGGGCGAAGCTGCGGGCGGAAAGCTAGTATAGATATAAATTTCCATCTTTAAATAAATTATTTTACGTAGCCTACTTTGTCCTTGATATTTTTTTCAGACATTTTTGCTGTCTCTTTGGAATCAAGCTACAACTTACGTTTGCAGACATTCCTACGCCTTGTTAGTTGTTAATAAAATTAATTAATCGTCTAGTTAGTCTAGTAGATAAATAATATTATGTATTTACTTATAAAATATTTTAATATGCTTAACAGTTATCTAACAGTTAAAGGCATTGTGTAAAAAGGTCAGATAATGTTTTAAATACTCAAGTTTTACCCTAGTTGAAAATTCTCAGATATCTCTTAATTTTATAATGATTCTCCATATATAGAGTTATTACCTATTGATAGAGTCTTAGACATTATATCATTTAAAAACAACAAATAAAACCAAAGGAATCTATAATAACACCCAATGAACATAGCCTATATGCATCTTGCAGAGTTATTTTGTGCAGTATAATATCTATATATTTAATGGTTTGTTTTGTTTTCTGTGATAAATTTGAAAAACTTAACAAAAAAAGAAAAAGATCCGCCAATTTTGAATTATTCCTGTAAATATTGAATGTATCTATACACACATATAAATCGTATACAGTATACATAATTGCATCCAAACCGTGCAACATATTTTGTTGCATGATAGAGCACAATACACAGACGAAACAAAAGGATTAGTAGAACTATGAATTATGGATAATCATAAATCCAAAGATACGTGTTTTGGTTCAAATTAATCAGTGGTTCCCCTTCACTTCTTCTCATTTCATATTTTTTAACAACGTTTTAAATTCCTTATAAGGCTTGATGCTCTATCAAAGTAAAGCAATAGCGTAGAATGTAGAATTATTAATTATGTAATTCAAAATCTTTTTTAATTTTAAAACCTCGTAAACCAGTCTCATATCGAATGTCCATAATTGTTTTGTTTACGTATTAATAACATTTTTTATTTCAGCCAATTCAAAAAGCACATTTTTTGCCCGTCTGCTGTTTTAAGCAAAATAACAATGATCAATCAATTTTACTTAAAGTGTATAATATACTGGATAAACAATTATACTGTACAATTGAGGTTGTACTTCTATATATGTATAGTATAGCTGTTTCCAGATACTAAACATGCCGCCTCATCTTCATTAGCCTATCTTTGTTTCTGCAAGCAGACACGTCTCCCATGGGCCATAATCCACCACGCCAAGGGTTGAAACTTGAGGGTGAATAAATGTGTATACTGTATAAACAGTTCGCACATGTACGTTTTTTTACTGGGGTAATTGGATATATTACATAAACGTACCTATATTTTGGTAAAATATAACTGGCATAAAACATAGCCATGACAAGAAAACAACTTGCTAAAAGAACGAACGTATAATGAAAAGCCCTTTTCTAGTATGTACTACTACTAAGTTCTAATTTGTTTTATATAGTAATACACCAATGCTCTACTATTGAGATAACCGGATTAGCATACAATTTTTATTCATAAAACTTTTTATATATTATATTAAGCAAAGTAAATAGGTATAATAAACTAGCGGTCCGCCCCGGCTTCGCTCGTGGTACATATTTCGCAATAAAAGGCAGCCTATGTTCTTTCTCAGGGTCTAAAGATTATCTGTGCCAAATTTCATCGAAATCGGTCCAGTAGTTTATGCGTGAAAACCATACATACATACATAGTAGGTACATACAATATACATACAAACCTTTCCTCTTTATAATATTAGTATAGATTAATATTTCAGTTACATAAGGACATAGGATACGATACGAGAACATATAGAATGGACATAGGCTTTATGCCGCGAAAGTATGACCTAAAAAGGGTGAAACAGAGGGTGAGCATTGTATAGATAACGGCTTTCGCGCTAATATGAGATGCACTCAAGCGGAGCCGGGTGAAGCTAACAGCTAACTAGTATAAATGGAAACAGGAAATGAAAGGAATATCCTAATCATAAAGAAGACATTGTATGCAAGAGTGGTAATAATTTTATAACAGATATTAGTTCCTTATAGGTACAAGTGTAAGTAAAGGGTCACACAAAAACTACAATGATGAATATTGAATACGCTTTAGTTGGGAAGTTTATGACCCTAGGAACGATAAATATAGATGCATATTGTAATGGCAAACAAAGAAATCCATTTAAAATCTAATTGGAATCATATTATTATATGGTGTCACGGTAGAGTCCGTCCCTAAATTTTATGAGCGGTAACTAATTGACTAATTTGGAAGTTAGTTAAATTTGAATTAGGCTGTTTGAAATATCATCAGAATAGCTGAAGTATATTATCTACAAAACAAGCTCAGCTGTCTTGGATCTTGATGAAATTTCACTTGAATATTAGGTAATAATTTCATATTCTGGATTACGACATGGGCTGCTTTTATCTGGACATAGTCAAAAACAAGAAAATAAAGCCAAAATGCAAATACATTCATATAAATACTTAAAAGCTCTCAGCTGATATCTTTCAAAAAAATCATAAATTTTATAGCCTATAAGGCTATAAAGCACGCAATTTTATTTATATTTAAAGGGAAAAGCCATAACGTTTGCTTTAACTATTACGCTGAGATTTAATCCATGTTGGGAAGATTAATCCTCCTCTTAAATCAATGCCTATAATTACAACATTAAAACTACTGTTTTATAGAAACATAAAATTTTCTAACAATGTATAACTCATATGTCTACGAACTTTCTAATGATTAAAGAAAATTAATATTAGCTATGACATCGCAATTATTATTTTACCACGGGTCATGTTACTTTATTCATAGGTCACTTTTAGAATATATTCGCATTTCTGCTAGTCGTATGATAGCAGTAAAAACTGGAATATGTTGTGAACTTTGTCGTTTATGATATTCAATTAAAACTAAACTTATATGAAGGCTTATGGTATATTTTTTGTCGTTATTACAATGTATAGTTGCTACCGTGACGACAAGTGGCAGTATATGACGTTAAAGTATAACGTTATATTCACAAAACTGAAACTTAAAACTAAATATGTTGTCTTCTGTAAAGAGACAATAAGAGTATGAGTTAAGTCAAGTATTATTTTTAAATCAAGTGTGGGTTCGTGAACAAACTATATTCAAAAACTCTTTGTATTTGATTTATTGAACATCGCGAAAAAACTAGATTGATGATTTTTTTTTTTCAGAAAAACTGAAAAGAGCATGTTTATCAGACGTTAAGAAGCGTTCAATGTAATTTGATCTATCTTTGGTTATCATTTCGATACAACAAAGAGGTCTGGATATACTGGTTTACTTATAACATATTTATTCATTCTGTGAAATCAGAGATGGATCGCTGGCGAGATTAATGATAATAATTAACAGTATAGGCGTGTCATTATGTCTTAAGTTATTCAGTTTAATAATTTGTTAGTTTTCTATCAGTATGTAGTTCCTAGTGGCTATTACCGTACCTACCCAATATTATAAAGAGTTAGAAAACTTTTTTTGAATGCAAAATTTAATCGTTATTAAAAATGCTAATTTTTTACGTTCATGCAAAGAAGGGGTAGCTACTATGTCATTCAGATCATTTACGTTAATAATCGACATAATTAGAATATCCTTCTACTTTTTTGTAATCGTACAGTTAATACGAATACAATGTTATGACATTATCTACGATTAAACTAGTTTGTGTCATTATCTGTGGCATAAGCTCGTCTATGAATAAAGCCCCACGCCTGATGTTAAGCGACATACACATATGCGAACCTGTACTTATTAATTAAAGATGACTTGACAACCATACATAATATTATAGTACAAGGAAGAACTAGATATGAATAACTGACTTTTTCAGTCAAACATGTTATTAGACGTAGCCTCATGTCTGTTTATTATTCATTTTCTTTTTTTGTATAACACCTTTTCCAGATCCAGAGTCGAATTACTATACGTTTACAACTCTTACATTTTTCCATGACAAGAAGAAAAATAGATTGTCTTCAGATGGTAGAGCTATTAAAATCATTTATCATAAAAATGATTCCCAACACTTTATTTTTATCTTACAGGGGCCGTATTATGATCTCTTATTTCCAGACAAATTATGCCGTGAATTTAACTGACTGGCAAATTCATATTATGATTGCAATAACTTGCCAATCAGTTCAATTCACGGCGTAAACTGACTGGGAATAAGAGGTCATAATACGGCCCCACTGCTGAGCATCAAAACAGAAGAATCTAGACGCTATTTATGTGGGTTATGGGTTATGACTTAATACCAAAATCCAAATAAGATCCCATCTAGGTATCTCAGGGTATGAACGGATGTACCTAGAAGGTACGACATAGATATAAACAATACAGTTCTCTTCCAATGACTAATGGACTGTTTCTTTTATATGTAAGGAAGCCATGATCTTTTTGTGAAAGCTTTTTGTACTTGAAGTATTCGTCTCAATTTATCTCCAGACCATATTTTAATACATCAGAATTCTTCATAGTAAAATATATATTTTAATTAGGTCCATTATAAGCATGTAAACAGCCTGTGACCCAAATACGGTTGTAGGACTGTTTTAATTACAATACAAAAACTATAAACTTATGTTAGAGAAATAACGGTGTCGAGACTTAATAATTACATTTTTAACATGTGAAATATTTTTGTCGTTTAATTAATAATTGGCCTATCTTTTTATTTATTTTAAAGCGTTTCAAGTACAATATGTGAATGTATGTAGATGCAATAGATATAATTCCAGTGGGTTTGTAGAGCATTTTACATATAAGTATTTTTATTTTTTTTCAAAAAAGTAGAAGTCTGCTGCTCTCACCTGTTTGTCTAAATCTGATATATTTATATATCTGCAAACATGTTTATTGCATCGAGCAAGGTTCCCTATAAGCAGATGTATGTCTGGTAACTTTTTCGGTCAAGTTAAATAAATCAGCAATCTGTGTCTATTTATATGAGTCTATGTTAAATGAGTTTAAGAATAAATAAAATAATAAATCTTACGCTTTAAATTAAACTTCGAGTACTTAAGCTGCTTCAGTGTAAGATTCATCTTTGAGACAAAAGAGAAATCGTGAGATTCGTATTCATCACAGATCACAGAAACTAAAGGGTATTCATAATAAATCAATTTTATAATTAATTTCATGTCTTAAAAATAATAGTTTCCTAATCTTTCTCAATCCATAATTAATCGTGCAATATGTATTGAACACAGCTGCCTGCAGAAATACAATCAGCCTTTTTATTTATTTCTTAGCTTATACCGTATAATAATTAAATGACATTGAGCCAATTAAAGCTTCTTAGAGCTTCGATATTACCTACAATTTATGAATGCAAAAACTGTGCGTTAACAAGCCAAAAATTACTATAAAATAGCTAAAGGTAAGGTAATTACTTGGAACGTAGTCTTTCCAGCTATAAAGAAATAAACATTTTCTATACGTTTTTTATACATTTTTTATATTGAGAGATTGTCGCCTGCATCATTATGATTGTGTGTCGATATGCAAAGGCTGTTTTGTTCTTTTTAGCAAGTAGCTTGTGCCTATTTAATTATTGTAGGTAGTAGATGTAATAAAATAACTGTTTCTTCTCGTTTTTATACAAAACTAGGCCTAGCTGACCCGACAGACGTTGTTCTATCTACCCGTAAATTGTCAAACCCGTGAAGATTATATGGTCGTTATGTTTTCACATTTGCTTAATTATTGACGCAAATTTATTTTTTTAGCTTGATTTTTGCATTTAATTTTGTCTGTTCTGTTTCAAAAAAATGTTTGTTAAACTCTATTAAACAACTGAACAAGTTGGTAGTGTGACTTTTTATAACCTCTTCCTGATTCCTATTATCTAGATTTATGTAAATAGTTACATCATAGGCTAGCCACAGGCATATTTTCAATGTGAGTTGCCAGCAACCTGACGTGAGCCACGTTAAGAATTCAACTAGAATCTTATTTATTATCAAAAATACTACTTAATAGTAAAGTTTTTTAGATATCTTATAGTTAGTTATTTGTATGACATAAGTGATATTATACTCTTATAAGATACTTAGTAATATAAGTAGCCTCGTTAGTGTAGTGACACTAAAGAGGCACGAATTACCTTCAACGAAAACCTTCCGCGTATATTACAATTATATTAGTTTGTCTAGTATAGTATAATTATAAATATGTATTAAAAGAAACATACCGTTACAGGTTGTTTAATTTAAGAACAGTTGTCGTTCCTGATATCATGCTTATAGTCCGGGATACATCGCCCATTTTTGCAAGTGATTACTATCAAGCTAATTTTTCGTGAGTAGCTTTATTTTGATGAGATGCCCAATAATTTCATGTACGAAACTCTCGATTGTGGTAGCTTACAGAGGTAACAAGGATAAAATTTTTTGATTTGACGGTTCTCAAATATTTATTACGCAATTTGTAGGACAATATGTCTGTTGAATTATTTAAGTATTAAATAAGTGAAAATAAAAAAATCAGCTGGTTAGTAATCATTTATGATGACTTCGTTATCGATACACATTGGAAAGGGGGACTCTTTGATCAAACCATAGATTTTGTAGGACAAATATTTTTTCGAATAATTTAGATAATTATCTTGAGATTGAACAAAAAAAAACATTCAGTTAGTAATTAATATTTGAGAACCATCAAATCAAAATATTTTATCCTTGTTTCTTCTGGTAGCTACCACAATCGAGAGTTTTGTACATGAAATTATTGGGCATCTCATCAAAATAAAGCTACTCACGAAAAATTAGCTTGATAGTAACCACTTGCAAAAATGGGCGATGTATCCCGGACTATTAATAAGTCCTTTTAGGGCTACAAGTAACAATATAAAACTTTTTTAAATTTTAACTAGACAAAGAAACTTTAGTTTTAAGTTCTGCAAATAGAATGGTGGATAATATTATATTATAAACTAGCGACCCGCCCCGGCTTCGCACGGGTGCAATGCTGATACTAAATACACTACAGAAAAACTGTGAACGTTGTACCTATATAAAAACAGCGGCCCGCTCCGGCTTCGCACTGGTATAAAATAGATAGCCGGGCGGCCGGCCGGTACCGCCGCAAACGCTACGTCCCGCAATTTTTAAATCTGTAATATCTTCGAAAATATTCACTTAAATCATACGGTGTAAAGGGCCATATAGATCTATATTAAATGAACAATTTATTCAAGGTATTTAATTGGTTAAGGATTAATGCTGTATTGGTTAAAATCGCATCGAAAATTAGACATTATTTGTCGTAAAAAGTAAATGACAAAAAAACGTTATTGTGGGTAATCCATAAGAGATAGACATATACCATCGCGGACTTTTCTGTAGACCTTTTCAATGTGTATAATACTTAGTACATTATTTTGATAAAACTCGTAGGGTTCAGCCTGCGTTTGCAATGTAAGCGGAAAAAATGTAATTTTTTACGACATCACATTAGAAACCTCAAAAATAACAGTACTTCTCCACTATTTACTGGATGTTATTATACATATAAACCTTCCTCTTGAATCACTCTATCTATTAAAAAAAACCGCATCAAAATCCGTTGCGTAGTTTCAAAGATTTAAGCTTACAAAGGGACATAGGGACATAGGGACAGGGAAAGCGACTTTGTTTTATACTATGTAGTGATGATGATAAGAACATGTCATCCAGTCATCACATCTTCTGAGTTCTGACTGTGTCCGCCATAGGAATTGCATGTACCTACGAAACTTTTCAAATAGCTTTAGATTAGCTTAGATATCTTCATACCTAGGACCTAAGATGAAAGTAATACGTAACTAGTGATTGATTAAAAAAATATTTATTTATTTATTTATAATTCTTTATATTGTACAACAAGTAAGAAACTGTAATTGTAAGAAAACAATAGCATGCAAAAAGAAGTAACTACTATTGCAAAAGCATAATTGGCACACATGACACAGGCGGCCTTATTGCTAAACAGCAATCTCTACCAGGAGAGGAAATGAAATATCAAAACTTTAGGCTACTATTATTATCAAAACTGTATAAAATACCTTCACAAATCACAATACAATAAAATTGAAGTGGTTTACAATTTTCCGATTCCCCCAATGCACTCTATGTATTTTTTAGTTTAATTTTCGCTATCATAACACATCTTCAAATAAACTATACCCAACAATTAAGATCGTTTAAATAACTATTGATAAAGCCTTTAATGAGTGATAACAATAAAAATATTTTATGTTAAATATTCGAGCAAGAGCGTGTTAATAATTAGGTAGGTATGTTAATGATGTCTACGATTTAATATGTCCAACTTAATTAGCCTTCATCATGCAAAGTACTAGAGGTCTGTAGAACTTTTTATAAGCGTTAATTTATTATTCTCATTTACATACTGGATCTCATCGTTAGGCTAAGAGAATATTGAGCTATTTCTTCATCAAAACCGCATCTTCATCATTCATCATTTTACCTACCTGATGTGGGTCTGACCCACGGATAGATTTTTAAATACTAGCTTTCCACCCGCAGCTTCGCCCGCGCAGTCAAAGAAAAACCCGCATAGTTCCCGTTCCCGTGGGATTTCCGGGATAAAACCTATCCCATTTCCCGGGGTAAAAAGTAGCCTATGTCCTTTCTCGGGTATCAAAATATCTCTATACCAAATTTCATGCAAATTGGTTCAGTAGTTAAGGCGTGATTGAGTAACAAACAGACAGACAGAGTTACTTTCGCATTTATAATATTAGTATGGATTGTGAATTTTATTAATCAAATTATAATAATTAGGTTTTGTAATATATTATACGGAATCCTATTAACATTTTGAATAAAAATATGACAATAGAAAATGTAGAATTGGTATTTATTCTGTATTTGGCTCCACACCTCATACATCACTAAACATAGTTACTATACTGACTCCATTCTAATTTTGATTGTTTTAGTGATTTTAAGACCTATAGACCTGACCTGACTGAAGTCATTCCCGGCAGGACTTACGTACCTAGAGCCAATTTTATATTCAATTCTTTAAAAAAATAGCAAAATTCGTTATATACAAGTAAGAATGAAGGCATTTGATCAAAATAAGGCAGACGAAGTATGGTGGCATGATTACAGAAAACGAAATTCAAAGGAATATTACAGCATTGAGATGATAGTTCGACAAGCGTTAAAGGATAGTTTTCGGGAATACGCCGACCATTCTTCAATTAGTGGTTTCCAGCAAATGTGCAAACCAAATATTACACATAAACAAAGGTAGGTATATATATTAATGTTTATTATAATATCGATGTAGCTATATCCAAGAGGTCTCTAACTATTTCTTTTAGAGCATTATCAACAATTTTTAACAACAGGGGTCGCGTTATTATAATTGTTTTGGCTGATTGAGTTTCTTTACTTGGATTTAAAGCCAATGTGCCCTTAAAGCCAGTTTTACTTTTTTCTAAATTTCTCGGTCTAGGCCTACAACTAGTACCTAACTATTTAGTAATTTTTGAGACAATAGCACAGAACACTTAATACTAAGCTAGCTAACGCTAACAATACTGTGCATCGTGCAGATATCGTATTTTATTTCAGTGCCTTTACCTCTCTAAAATAACATATGATTTAAACATGATTTTTCATAATTATGTATCTACCTATTAACCGAATGTGATTCATTATATTTTTCATTTATCTTTCTTCAGGTTAATCTGGGTTCTAGGTTATGCTATTATGCTTGGTATAATGTTATATTTCTTAATATTTTACATCTGGATCGATTGCCTGGATAAGCCCTTTGTTGTGACGATGGAGACTTCCACATACCCCATTTCCATGATTGATTTTCCCGCCGTCGCTGTATGCAATGCAAACAGAATTAGTAAAAAAGCTCTGAAAACGTTTGCTCGTAGTGTGTGAGTTTTATTAATAATTAATATCATATTATTGAGTTTGCTACTGAATGATACTGTACTCTGTGGCTTTGATTTTTATCCAACGTCAATGTGCATTTACATCAAACGAACGAATGTTCATTCTAACGCCATGCCACTATGTCAAATTATTTTAGTGTAAACAGGCGTAGAGCATTCTTTCGTTATGTTCTTAGTACGTTCGAAAAGATTCTATACCATGTTCTAATACTGAACAACACTGAATACTAGTTTTCGTTTACACTAAAAGATCACGAAATAATGCTCTTGTTCTAGCTCTAGCTAGCGTTAGATATCATTAAATATTATGTGCTCTAGCTCTATGTTCGTTTGATCTAAATGCACCTTTACAATACATAAAAAAAGACCATTATTATTGCATGCTATGCCTTCAAGCCACACCTCCGCGCCCGTCGGAGTGGGGAGCGTGAGGTTTTTCGTTACGCAATTTCTGGATTCGGTCCCCGCGCTCAAGGCCCGCGATAGAAGCTATGCAATAGCTTACAAAATATTTCTATAGATTGTAATTTTAATTTAAATATGTACATATGTTTTAAGTATATTTGTTTATATTATATAGTCACCCCTGGATAGCAAAACGCAACGAAACTGTATCAGATGTGGTGGACTATTTGAGACAATTGGGCAGCTTTATCGACTTTTCCTATAATGAATCTTTATGGAATCACAATTTCAATAAGCCGTTCGAGCACTTAATGAATACAACTTACAACGTTGTAGACATGATGGAGTCGGTAAGAAACAAAATATATGTGATAGAGTCCGCACCACAAAAAGAGTCCTGCTATTTTAAGAAATCTGACAATAATTGAATCTCTACGTTTAAAGGATTCAAAAATACGTTTAAAAATCCAAATGTATTTAAATATGTATGTAGTCGCTATATCTTCATAAACTGCAGTAACGAGCGGCGGTGTACCTACAATATGAATGTACCTATAATATTATGAAGAAATATGCATGGCTATTATTAGCTGGGTCCACACCGGCCGATCCACCGCGATCCGATCGCGCGCGGCAGGCGCGCGATCCAAAGATGCGGGCGGTGTGGACGTGCCGCGCGCGATCCATGCACGCGTTTTGCCGCGCGCGATCCCTACCTCGTGCGATCCGTTAGCGGGCGGTTTTTGTACCCGCTTCAAAGGTGCCTCAGTTGCGTGATGCGCGCGGTGTGGACGGTTGTGTTGGATCGCGCGATCCACCTCACCATGGACATCTCAGAAAGTCGAATATCTCAAATTGAATAGCATTCATTCTTGCAAAATTGTGTTCCACTTCATCTGAAACTAACTCTGCGTACAGCTGAGTCCCAGATTCCAATCGATTTTTGTAAAGTTGTTTCACCCAAAACCGTCGATTTCTTTTTTTTGATTTTTTGCGCAAACATTTCAGTATAATAAAAGTTACTGCTGCAACGGCAAGACGCCGCCGTTGTACGTGTGACTCCATATCGTACAAGAGTTAGACTGGCTGAATCACGGATCGCCTTAGGATCACTTGGAGCGCATATTTTGGATCGCAAGTTTTTAAAGTGGATCGGCCTAACATGATCCACGATCCATGCTCCGCGATCCTGGATCGCGGATCGCGGGATCACTGGATCGGCCGGTGTGGACCCAGCTAATTGACATTAAAAACGACTTATCCCACACAAATCACTTTCAATTGATCCACAATTGTCCCGCTGAACAATGTAGCGGGAACAACCTTTCAATTAACCGATGTCATCATTGCAATTACCTACCGTCAAAATATGTAGGTACTTTACTTTCTATAAAACTCACTTTTTAAAAGCATAATATATTATGTCTTATTTGTATTCATTATTGGTTTTATTACGGGTTTTCAATAGCCTCATTGAAAATCTCTATTTAAAAATGTTTTACCGCCATGTTAATAAATTTACCTATGCCTTCGTATTAATATTTCTCTACAGAATAAGCAAAGCTTGAGTCCATACACATAATCACGATACATAGGTAAACCACGCATGTTTAAAAATAATGTGGTCCACAGCATCGGGAATAAGTTTGTTTGTAATAAGTCAGGCAGTTCTAATAATTATTATAAATTACGTTTAAATGGTAGGTAATCTGCTTCCGCGTTTTTTGTGTGTGTTAATAATATACTTAATTGTTATAATTAACATAAAGCTTGCACCCTCATGTGACGAGATGCTGTTAGACTGCTTTTGGGCGAATCGCAAGGCAAACTGCAGCGAACTGTTCCAAGTCCGTCGCACCTCGCACGGCCACTGCTGCGTCTTCAATTATATACTCAACAAAAAGGGCGATTTAAAGTAAGTAATAATCGATAATAATATGTTTGAATAAATAAAATTCATATCATCGATAAACGGCAGCTTGTAATTTCAATAATAACGGCCTTTTTATTATGAAAACAGCTAAAATTATCTATGAACTTATACAGGATCTAGGGAAGGGCAAGGGAATGATTAACGTTATGTGATAGTAACATCGTAACTAATCACTTAACGGTAATCAAAAGATTCGTCACATATTTCTTTCTTTCTTTCTCATATTGCTTTGTTTCGTACAGTCAGAAAATTCCTCTCAAACCACGGCGTCAGACTATGCCAGGAATTCCCGAAGGTCTGAACATATTGGTGGACCCGCTAGTCGATGACTACGCGTACTCCCTTTACAATTATTACGGTATCGAGGTACATTAATAATTAATAAATACAAACCTGTTGACACATAAGTGTAGGTATATTTTATGAACATTCTATAAATGGACGTATATTTAAATCCGTTATGTCTTTCTTCTAAATATCGTTAAGTATCACGATGAATCACGTAACAAAATATGCCTAAAGACAAATGTTGGTTTTAGCGAGATGATATATAGCCCAATATAGCCTTCCTCGATGAATGGGCTATCTAACACCGAAAGAATTTTTCAAATCGGACTAGTAGTTCCGGAGATTAGCGCCTTCAAACAAACAAACTCTTCAGCTTTATAATATTATTAGTATAGTATAGATGAAGAGATGTTTTCAGGTGTTTCTATTCGACCCCACCCACTTTCCGGACATAAGCAGTGGACGAGTGATCCACCGCACGGCCCAGCCCGGCCAGCGCGCCATGTTCAACATCTGGTCAACCACGCAGGCCGCGTCAGCTGAAGTGCGCAAATATTCTCCCAAAACGGTAAGTAGAAAAGTCGCTAATTGAGAACTTTTCGTTCCTCCTGCTTGAAAACCTCCTTCTCTATTACTTACACGAATTTTGGAAAAATTAACAACGCCTAATGAAAATGAATAGCAGATTTCACGTCTAGTCTAATGAACAACAACTAAATTGAGCAGGTATAATATGAAAATAAAATGTATTAGAATTTTTTTATGCATACTCGGTTATTTATTTAACAAATCTGGAATAGGATAACTTCATCTCCACTGTAAATATATTATTTGGTACCTAAAATTTGTTATTTCGCCTTTTATTCCTTGAAATAATTAATGGCAGGTATCCCAAGGAAAGAAATTGTAATAAGGAGGCGAGCTTACGATGCAATTTCTATGACAAAAAATGTTTGTTTCAGCGCGAATGTTATTTCCACGACGAGTACAAATCTTTGAATCCTCTATATTCATACAGCGCTTGCATAGTCCGGTGTCGACTCACAACAATGATGAATGTGTGTCGATGCATTTCGTACGTATACAAATCGATGGCGGACCCAGCTGATCGTATCTGCACCTTCGCGGATCTGCCGTGTCTCAATCAAATAAAAGGTGTTTACAAAACACAAACATACTTACATTATAAACGTCATTCTGTCTGTTTCTTCTTTTCATGGATTGACCATAGCAATCAATGTTTTATTCTCCTAAAAAAATACTTTTTCTTGGAAAAAAATGTTAGAACGAAAAAGAGATAAAAAAATAGGTAAAAAAATAAAGAATGATAAATATTAGGTAATCCTTAACGGAATTTGAAATAAGTTCCACTGGATTACACTTTCTTCCACAGCCATTAAAATATAAGTTTTTCTTCCAGAAAAGTTGTTATACTTATACCCGAAACAACCAACAGACAAAGTTGGATTGGAACTGGAACTTTTAGATTCACTCAAATGTGATGATTGTTTATCGGATTGCCAGCACACGAAGTATTTCTCTAAATATTCCAAAGTACAATTCGATAAATTGTATGCTCATGACATGATGTTTATAGAATATCTACGGTATAATATATATAATAATTATTAGCTGTCTAGTACCTACTTATACAAAACTTCTTTTCTTTTTAGCTAGTCTAGACTAGCTAAAAAGAATACTAAGATTCATATCTATACTAATATTATAAAGCTGAAGAGTTTGTTTGTTTGAACGCGCTAATCTTGGGAACTAATGGTCCGATTTGAAAAATTCTTTCGCTGTTAGATAGCCCATTTATCGAGAAAGGTAATAGGCTATGTATCATCACGCTACGACCAACAGGAGTGGAGCCACGGGGGTGAAACCGCACGGAGCAGCTAGTAATGTATAAAAATTAAGAACAGGAACGAGTTTATTGTTTATCCCATTGAGCCCCGAACGGCCAGATCCGACCGCGACACAATAGATTTTCTATTGTGTCTGTGATTCCGGGGCCTGATGGATTATGAAATATATTTAATAATATTTTTTCTTAACAATTATCGTAGAAACATGACGGGAAAGATATGGCTCTCAGTCTATAAAGGTTCGAGGGATGGCGTACTGAACCGCCTTGATGTTGTCTTCTACTGGTTTGAGATTATTAGTGAGTATAAATAATATTATGTATTGTAACATTGTAAAACATCTAATACCATTTCTTTAAATCCTTTGATAGAACATCACTACTATATAATATAGAACAAACTCGCTCTCTGACATCTGTGTGTCTGTATATGCTTAGGTGTTTAAAATTACGCAATTGATTTCGATGGGTTCTTTCGTAAAAGATAGAGTGATTCAAAAGGAAGATTTTAGTATACTTTTAATAAGTTAATTATAAGCGGAAAAAAGCCGGAAGCAGCCGGAATGCTAGTTATTAATGCTATACGATTCATTATTGTATTTCATCCCTTTCATTTCAGGTACCGTTGGTAGTTTCTACGGGATACTTATTGGATTTTCTATTATTTGTGTGACTGAAATTTTTTATTACTTTGTACTTCGATTTTCTATTCGTTTATACCGTTTATGTGTAAAATAAAATTAAAATAGTCAGTGATTTGAATGTGTTATTGTCAGGGCTTAATTTGCGTTAGTACTAAATATTAAATCTCGAGGTGAAAATTTCCGTTGTGCAGCTGCTGCAATGGGGCAATTTTCCCCGTCCGATTAGGGCCCTTGGCCTCCTCCACTCAAGCGACAGCTCAAGCCGAGGTTCGTGGTCCCCGTCAAGGGGGGACGCCCTTGTGCATGTCGCTACCAGGGTGAACCTTCAGTTCACCCCCGCGTCCGCGTTAAAATGTAGAAGCCCTTCTGGCTAACATTGAGAGACACCACAAAAAAAAAGAGGCAATTTTCTTGAATTAAATAATTAAAAAATAACAACGATATTGCAATATTATAATATATTAATTATTTTAGGCGCCAACAGCGTCACGGGTCAAGGCCCATGGGTCGTCTTTCGTGGCGCTACTCTTCTTTTCCTGTATGGCAACACAAAATAGAGAGAACATCCTGTAAAAAAAATGTTTTAAATTTTGTTTAGTCAATTATTTTTAGTTAACAATAAATAAATGCAACGTTGGAATAATTTTGCATCTTCCTCAAATGACTTGTATTCATAAACATGATATTTCATGAATTAAAAAATTAAGGGCATTTACAAGTCCTGCTTTGTCAAATACCAAAACTTACTCTATGGAAAAATTATAAAATAAATACAATTATTAATGAATAAAATATTTAATATAATATTAATGTCTTGATCTTGATTAACGCTAATTAAGTTTAAGCGAAATATTAATAAATTGTATATATATTGTATTGTATGATTACGCCACAGATTACGCAATAATTACGAAATTTTGTACTGCGCATTTCTAACTTCTCAAATATTTCCATTTTCCAAGAATGCGCGTCATTTATCTGTCAAAAAGACTGTGGCAAAATTGGACAAAGGCAAAATTTTGCAGTCGCAATTTGTTTTTAAATAAAATGTCCGCAAATACGCCTCCCGGAGTGAGTGATGGTGAGTTTCTGCTGTGTTTGCTGGAAAAGTTGTTAAAGCGCGATTATCGATGTTTATCTTCGGTTTTAGCGGAAGAAAATAATGAACCATCCCCGCCAAATCCGATTGAAGGTATAGGTTCTAGAATCCGCGATTTAGATGTCGATACTATTCGAAGATATTTGGCGGAAAAGCTTGGTTTTTACGAGCCAACTGAGCCATCAGAAATAGTTTTGGATGAGTTGACTTTAGATGGTATTGTGAAGTGGATGAAAAATGAGCGATGCCAAAATGTTATAACTTTATCTGGAGCTGGTATTTCTACATGTAAGTATTTTTATCATATGCCTTATCGTTTAAAGAGTTGCTCAGTGCCTTTTAAAAATATGTACTTACATGATAATATTGTAATATTTATATTAATTTTTTTATATTGTTTACATTCATAATATTTTGTTTTTAGCCGCTGGCATTCCTGATTTCCGAAGCCCTGAGACTGGTATATATCACAACTTACAAAAGTACAATCTCCCCGAACCACAGGCAATATTTGAGATTAATTTCTTTCGACAAAACCCAAAACCTTTCTTCACACTCGCAAAGGAATTGTTTCCTGGAAACTTTAAGCCAACAGTTTCACATTATTTTATAAGACTATTGCATGAAAAAGGTAAATAAATGATCATTATATTATTCAACAGTCTTTACGGATGTTTTCTACAATTTTAAATAACTAACTAAATATTGAAAGAAATGACAATTTTTCTGGTATGGTGTATAAGCATCTTATCACATTGCTTTTTAATAATTTTTTTCCAATTTTCTTAGACTATATGTATCTAGTTACTTGAATGTTCAAATGTATGTCAGCTTGCAGAGAAGCTAGTACAAAAAAAATATTTGTAGACAATTTGCATGCTTTTTTTGTTGCATGTTTTTTTCACCTCCAGTATTCCATTAGTATGTTGTTCCATTAGGATGTTTGCAATTAGTATCTTTTGTCTTATTACTTTTCTTTCACAATCATTTAAAACTAAGTCTTGTGTAAAAACTAAAAATAATAATTTTTTCCAGGATTATTATTGCGTCATTATACACAAAACATAGACACACTGGAGAGAGGAGCAGGTATTCCGGACGATAAACTGGTTGAGGCTCACGGCACATTCTACACTTCACATTGTGTTGAATGCAAGAAGGAATACTCACTTGAATTTATTAAAGGTACTGTGATATTCAATATGAAATAAATAATCTTTCTTCTAGGCTGGTTCACAATTAATAAATATTATACAATCACAATTAATAACTGTAAAGTTACAATTTTTTTTAAAGCAAGGTTTGAATTTAAAATGTATTGCAATACAAATTATTACACCTTGTTTTATAGTATTATGATTTTTTGAATTAATTTAATCAAATATTAATATTTATAAATGGCATGTTTTAAAAATTCTAATCTTTTCATTTAAATAATTAAAAGAAATCTTTGTACTTAGTTCCATATTAAATATATTATAGGGCAAACACATTATTTTTATTTATATTTTATTAGTAAATTAATTTTCATGTATAAAAAAATTCCAGAGCGCATTTTCGCTGACGAGATACCCATATGCACAGAATGTCCGGGCGTTGTGAAGCCAGACATTGTGTTCTTTGGCGAAAGTCTGCCAGACAGATTCCAGAATTGTATGCAAGAGGATTTCCAGAAATGCGATATGCTTATCATCATGGGTTCGTCACTTGAAGTGCAGCCGTTTGCGTCACTCATTGATATGTAAGTTATTTTATTTTATATGTATTACAGAAAAGTATTTTGTCATTACAAACATTTTTTTTGTATTATCTATCATTAGCGGAATTTTTTTTCAGTTCAGTAGTTGCAGAGATTTATTGCAGAAAAAAAACAAAACTTGCAATATTTCACTTTTCATAATTTTTTTTGTTTGGATTCGTCATTCGATAAGGATTTGCATAGATCTAATTTATAAGCAATAAACATTATATTTTTAACATGAAAGAGCAAAGCATAATTTTACAAATTTTGATGTTTATACAGGACCTCACTTAACTTATAAATAAATAAATAAATATTATAGGACATTATTCCTTACTAGCTATTGCCCGCAGCTTCGCCTGCGTGGAAAAGATAAATTTTCATCATACAAACTTTTATCCCCTATTTTACCCCTTTAGGGGATGAATTTTCTAAAATCGTTTCTTAGGGGACGCCTACGTCCTAACATCTACCTGCATGCCAAATTTCAGCCCGATACGTCCAGTGGTTTGGGCTGTGCGTTGATAGAACTATATCAGTCACCTTTGAGTTTTATATATATAGATAAACATTATATTATTCACATTAAAGCAAAACATAATTTTACAAATTTTGATGTTTATACATGACCTAAATTAACGTCTATTTTCCATATTTAACCTCTCAACCATTGAGGGGCCAGATCCAACCGCGACACAATATATTTTCTATTGTGTCTGTGATTCCGGGGCCTGATGGATTAATAAATGATTTATTACAGGGTTCGATCAATGGTTCTGATAGATAAGCAAGCTGTGATAGAGTGTTACATCTAAAATGAAAAAAAAAAATAGAAAAAAATAAATTAATTAAAAATTAGTAATTATATTTTAAGCTAAGAAATAGTGTAATTTTTTTATATTGAAAACAGCTTTAAGTATATGTAAACTATCTGTATCAACTTATGGATTGGAAATAAACGGGCTTTTTATTATTTATTTATTTATTTATTATTACAGGGTGCCAGACTGGTGTCCTCGTCTGCTCATCAACCGAGAAAAGGCTGGTGCGAGGTTGCCTGTCGTCCGCCTGTGGGGGCTCATGCACGGAGGCCTATTACTCGACGAGGACTCGTTCAGGGATGTGGCCAGACTCGGAGATTGTGATGAAGGGTGTCAGGAATTGGCTGACAAACTTGGGTGGGGGGTGAGTATCTACATCTTTTTACATTTTTAACGTGACAACGTCTTATAATTCGATAGAGCCGGCTGCACGCACGAAAAAACATGACTCATGCGGCGTTACCTCGCTCTGAGGCGTTCCATATAAGGTTTGAAGTGCGAGCGAGAGCGCGGAACGAGCGACAAAGAAGCACAATCGGACGTTGTCACGTTCAACTATCGTCAGTAAACCGACTTTACAGACAACCAATTTTTTTAGGGTTCCGTAGCCAAAATGGCAAAAACGGAACCCTTATAGTTTCGTCATGTCCGTCTGTCCGTCTGTCCGTCTGTCCGTCTGTCACAGCCGATTTACTCGGAAACTATAAGTACTACAGTGATGAAATTTGATGGGAATATGTGTTGTATGAACCGCTACAAAAATATGACACTAAATAGTAAAAAAAAGAATTGGGGGTGGGGCCCCCCATACATGTAACTGAGGGATGAAATTTTTTTTTTCGATGTACATACCCGTGTGGGGTATCAATGGAAAGGTCTTTTAAAATGATATAAAGTTTTCTAAAAAACATTTTTCTTAAAGTGAACGGTTTTTGAGATATCAGCTCTCAAAGTCGTAAAAAGTATGTCCCCCCCCCTCTATTTTTATAACTACGGGGTATAAAATTCTAAAAAAAATAGAGGTGATGCATGCTAATTAACTCTTTCAACGATTTTTGGTTTGATCAAAGTATCTCTTATAGTTTTTGAGATAGGTTGATTTAACTGTAATTTATTATATTTGCTGCTACGGAACCCTTTGTGCGCGAGCCCGACTCGCACTTGGCCGGTTTTATTTTACTATAAAAGAGATTTCAAAAATTAAACTACTAAGTAGGTACTAAGTGTTTTTATGTAGTTTGTGGCCTTTGTAGTGAATATATTTTTGTAATATAATTTATTAAATATCTAGAAGCTCTTTTGTATGTTATATCACTACATATTATCAAATAATTTCGCCTAACCTAAGATCTGTGATCTGCGATAAATTAAAATATGTACAATTAAGTAATTATTAGAGTAATTTTCATCAATATAAGATTAATGTAATAAATCTGTTGCTTAGTACTATTTAAATAAATAAATAAATAAATAAATAAATCATTTATTCCACTTAAAACATTATACAAATTAGAGCGACCCAGACTCCTAAGATAGTAAGAACTGTTTTTCAGGAGCCTGTGTCTTCCATTTACAGTTACACGACACGAAAAAAAAATCAGAGATAAATTAAATAAAATCAAAAATAATTTAAAAATTTACATGCAATTAAAACTATTAAAAAAAAATCAATAACAAATAAGTACATACCGCAAAACAAAAAACAAAATGTGTCTAGCTGTATCTAACTAATTACAAATAAAGCATGTCCAAAACAAATTTCGAAAATTATATCAGTACATAAATAAATTCATCTAAAATTAAATAAGTTAGTAATTATAAAATAAATTGAGCAACAGATATTAAATCAGCAAAAAATCAAAATTAAATCGAAACAATGCAACAATAACAATAAAATGTAAGTTAGTAGTAAGTTATTATAGCTAAATATTACAAATTACAAAATTTGACAGTACTATTTGAGATTTATGCATCCTAAACAAAACAATTATGTCTTTAACACTTATTTTTATATTATCTCACATAGCACATCTTAATTCACAAACAATTATTTCAGGATGAGCTCCGCGCTCTAGTAGCTAGCGAGCACAAAAGGCTAGAACAACAGGGTGCGGTCACACACCCCCACCCTCCAACCCCTTCCACGGTCACCGAACCAGTACCAGGCCATAGCGCTACTGAGCCGAAGCTATAAATATGAAACAAGTGTATACCAGTGTTGTCAAGTTACATAGAATAGTATTCAAATGCTGTATAAGCGAGAATTTTTTAAGAATAGAAAGAATTTGGTGTCTCTTAAACGTTAAACCGAAAGAGTAGAATTAATTCGATTCAAAATTCAAAATTCAAATTAAAAATTCAAAAATTATTTATTGTGGTTGCTCTGGTGGGATCACGGGTGGCCGAGAGATCAGAGACCCATCAGGGGAAAAGACGCGGATTCGAATCCTGCTTCGTAGAATTTTTTCTATCCTTTAAAAATTTCAAATTAAATAGTGTCAGTGTTTTGTGGTGTGAGCTATAAGTTATAAGTTACAAGTGTTTTTGTTGGTGTTTCAAGTGTTATTGGACGAAAGAAAAATATGTACGAGGAAGGTACAGTATGATTCAAACTTAATGCCAGCTCTGAACATTGTACGATCCAATGCGCGGAAAACAATTTTAGATATCAGTGGGACACCATTAAGTTTGGATCAAACTGTAATAAACTCAAAAATGAAAGCAATATATTTTTATTTGTCTATATAATAAATAATCTAACTATAAAAATAAACATGGCTTTTGCATAATTTTACAACTGAGAATGAAATATGAATCCACTTTATATCTTACACAATAAATGTTTCAAGTCAGAATTTTATAAATAGCTTTTGTCTTGCTTACACTTATTTAGATTGTACTATTCTTTCTCTTTTCTGTACGCACAAGAGAGAAGGAACTACGATCGAAAAGGAAATGGCATTAAATTTTGTATACTGTTAGTTAAAGAAATTTTAAAATTAAATAAAGTTGAATTGTGGAAGAACTATTAATTTTTAATAAAAATAATGTTATCATAATTAATTATCTTTAAATGTTAATTTTTGAATTTTGATATAATACTAAAATAGTTAAGCTAGATTATTCGACTATAAGTACATTGTTCGTGTTTTCGACCTTTTGGGTTTTAGATCCTTAATAAGGAGTACATACACCTAAAATTAAAATGCATAATAATGCAATTTTTATTCAATAGACAAGTATAATATTATAAATAATACTTCTAACACAAAATGTTTCTTGAATATGAATGAAAAACTTAATATTGATATGCATTTTAAATTTGGTGTATGGTTCCTGAGGGTTATATTTATGGTTAATATAAGTTTTAGGATTTAATTATTTGAGTTGTTTCTATTCTGTATTGGTATTAACAAATAATTTCAAATATTTATCAAGTCTGAATAAAATACATACATTTTAAGAATAAAAAAAAATGTTTTCAAAAAATTTGCTATAGTAGATACTATTGACAATTATTGCTTAATTTTTTATGAATTTGGAAATGTAATTATAAGCATTAAATTGTAATTTCTTCTAGTTTAGAATTATCTTCCAACAATCTGCTATTGATATAGATATTTGTACTATTTATTACAAACCACTTAAATTAATTTTATTTGTGTGATATTTGTGTTTATGTGGGGTCCTTAAGGTTTAAATAATGTGTAGTTTTATTGGCATAGTTTTAGAATATGTGGGTTCATCCAACATGGTTTCCATTTTAATTAAGCTGTGTAACTTTTTTAAATATTTAATGTAGGAACAGAAATTTAAAATAACAATGTATGTATGTCACGTTTGTGCTGTTTCAGCTTTTTTTTATTTTTATATAGTGCACAGAAATACACTTGCACTGATTATTAAGCTATTGCATAGCTTCTATCGCGGGCCTTGAGCGCGGGGACCGAATCCAGAAATTTAGTAACGAAAAACCTCACGCTCCCCACTCTGACGGGCGTGGAGGTGTGGCTTGAAAGTTGAAGGTATAGCATGCAATAGCTTTACCGCGGCAGTCCCCGAGTGCCACACGTCTTTTATATTAAAAAGTTTAAATAATTCCAAGTAATCAACCCACCCTATAGATAAATAGATTTTCATAGAAAACAATATATGTAGTAACTTATTAAATAAATAGGTTACGATTAAGTGCTTCTGCGCAGCAGTTAAAGAAACATACATCTAAATATAACACAGTTCCTCTAAAAAAGTACAGCAATATTTATAAATAGACATATTAATAAACAAATAAGTACATATTATTCAATGTGTTGAAAGTTGAAATTCAGTAGATTTTAGAGTGTAAAATCTAAAAAAAATATATCTTAAATCGAGTTTTAGAGCTAATTAAGCATAAATTATTTTCACTTTATTCATATTTCATAATACCTAACACCAAAATAATTATCGATTTTTGATATTTAAAAAATCTGTCTAATATGTATTGAAATATGTAAAATATAACTGATATTATTTAAGTATTGTTTTCTCTCTCTATGTGGGACTTCTCTCAAAATGAATAAACTTAGTATTATCTATCCTTTTTTAGAAATAATCACTTCAACAATGCTTTACAATAATAATATTAACAAATTATGAATTATTCAGAATCCAGTTATAAAGCATTTATATTCATAACTCACATGACTTATGAAAATATTCAAGCAATATTGTATTGTCATTAATTTTGTTTAGAAAAATTTTAATAGTTAGTAAATTAGTAGATAATATGAGAATTTATTTATTATTTTTGTATAATATAACTTGTGCTTATGTTGGAAGTTAAATTAAATGTTATCGTGTATGTGTTTGTTTTATTTTACCTTACCTACCTATTTATTTTTATAGGGTCAACCGGGGCAATTGCAACTATGGGGCAATTGCAACTATGGGGCAATTGCAACTACTTATCATAACTCATTTATTAGAGTTGTTGTAATATATCGCCATCTATGATTCAATAACTCAACGACTAATAAATCTTACAAATAATAGATGGCGCCACTACGATGAAAACTATTTGATTTATAGGCCATTTTGTCAAACCGCCATTTTGAAGTTGGTGTGCGTAAAAACAGGTGTCGGGTTTTGCAGACAAAAAAATTGTTTAGGAGTGATTTTTTGCAGGTGTTTTTGATTGGACACGATTATCACAAGCCGTAAGTTATTTCATTTATATTTTAAGTGCGTTAGTTGACTCTATTTTGTGTTATTGATGCAGTTACATTTGCCCCATGAAAATTTCACTATGGGGTTATTGCAACTGTGAGGTTAGTTACAATAGCCCCTTATATTTTTGTATGAAACTAAAAACACTAGTGATGTGACAGTGTCGATATTTTTAATTTATTATGTATCCTTCTTCGTAGTCAAAATATACTTTCTTTATGATTAATTAAAGAAGAACCATCGATTTTTTTTTCGATATTATACCCAGAGACGGGTTCGTAAGTAAAATTCAAATTAGATAAAACCAGCGTGGTTAAAGAATATAACTAAAAACGAGGTCGTCTTTTTTGCCTCTAAATATTTTAAACAATAGTTGTATGATGAGAAACATCTAAATCATAAAATTAGGTAGACATGTTTAATGTTTAACTACCGAGCAGTGAATGAACGTGTAAAACAAATGATCAATAAACTGAATTCTAATTGAATGCTAACTTATTTATTTATTTATTATTGCTTAACATATTAATGCTGCAGGCCGTAACGGCATGTTGCAGTCAAAGTAGTAAGTGTTTATTACTATACTTCAATGGTATTTCAGATGGTGAGGAATTACAAACGTAAAAAAGAAGTTGGCTACTCGCAAGATGATCTTATGAAAGCATTGGAAGCTGTGCGTAGTAAAAAATTAAATAGTTATGCAGCCGCTGCAGAGTATGGGGTGCCGAGATCAACTATTGTACATCGTATATATGGAACGAGAGGTGCTAAAATGCCGAAACCTGGCAGACCCGGTGTATTTTCCAAAGAAATGGAACAAAAAATTGCAAATTACTTACACATTATGGAAAAGTGTGGTCTTCCCCTAACTAAAAAAGAAGTCAAGTTCTTAATTGCAGAATATATTAAACGCAACGGTATCATCACACTATTTAAAAATGATGTTCCCTGTAAAAAACTGTATATTCCTGAAAAATGTGATTGCTGTGCATCGAGATATATTACTAGAGGGGTTATTCCAAACAAAAACATTGCGCGCGGCCGATGTGGTGGGGTACGTGTGGAACGAGCGAGGCGTGGCTTCAAGTTCAAAGATTAAGCAATGCGTGCAGATGCGACACATTGTGCAATCTGTTTACTCGGTACTATCTGGTGGTACTGATACTAGGGAATTAATAAAACGAGGATTTTATATTAAACTATGTATTTTAATTTCCTTTAAATAATATCAATTTATTAAGCTTTTGTCGTTTTGTGTAGTAATCAATAGTTTTATCAGTTTTTGCTTCATGATGTAATTTAAATGGATACGATGATTCAATGTTGATGGCGTTTACGTATAAGAAACTCACATTTTGAAAAATCTCACGCGAGATTCGAGGATGGGGGAGGGGTTGAATAAATTCTCACGACATCTCACCAGGGGGGGAGGGAGGTGCAGAAAATTTTAAAAAACACCTCACGTAATTTATGGACGCCCCCTTACTCGATCACAATTTTTGTAACTTTACTATAAACGGAACTACATTTAAAAATATACTTTATTTATTGAGTTATAAGGTTGCTTCCATTCTGTTTATTTACATTCTCAAAAACATCAATCGCTGCAGAGGTGGCTTGCGACAAAGGCGGCTTGTGTCAAAGGCCTCGGCGATATCATTTAAGAACATAATATTATGTACTTTAGGCAAACTTGTTATAAGATCTATTTTACTTTCTTATTGGTCCATTTGACAAGGATATTGGGTAAGATACCTATTGGAATAATTTTATTATTATGTATGTACTTATTAAATCCGCGAATAAAAAAAATTTTTAGTCGTGAATATAGAAATTGGGTCGCATTTTTTTAATCCGCGAATAGTGAAAACACGAATAAAGGAAGCGCGATTAAGGAACTTTTACTGTATTAGTTTCTGTGAATGTTGTGTTTATTTGTAATTGTTGTGCATAATAATTTATAAATCCTATTGGAACAACTATTGATTAGGCTTTTTTTAATAAATAAAAATAGGTAAATAAATAAATATTACTTAATATAACCTACCGTTTTACTTTGCGTAGTCGGGTAAAAGTATAAATATTTAGGTACTACACCACGGTAATCTTTCCTAGTAGATATTGTATATAAAAAATCCAGTTACATTTTTTTAACAGACTCATCGATAGTGTCACGTCTGTGCTGTTAGTCTATGAAAAATGGCGCGAAACGCAGAACGCGTGGTGATTTTTCGCAAAATGATAACAATATTAGTAAAATGCATGACTTACTCATAATAAGGAAACTTACTGGTGAAAAGTCACTCCTCGGGCTTTGTTTGTATTATGGGAACTGTTAAAACAATATCTAAGCAAACACGAAGGCATTTTGAACAGAGCAATAACACGTGTTGACGCGGCAAGCGGGGGGCACAGTCCGACACAGACTAAAGAGACTTGTGATTCTTACCTCTAGCTCGTGTTAAAGAGAGTGTAGTAGCGATCGCCTCTCTAGTACGTAGTACATTCTATCTCGATGTTGCTGTGTAAGATTTTTTATAAAGAGACTAGAGACTTAAATGTTGTTAAAACTTTATATTCCTGAAAAATGTGATTGCTGTGTAAGATTTTTTATAAAGAGACTAGAGACTTAAATGTTGTTAAAACTGTATATTCCTGAAAAATGTGATTGCTGTGTAAGATTTTTTATAAAGAGACTAGAGACTTAAATGTTGTTAAAACTGTATATTCCTGAAAAATGTGATTGCTGTGTAAGATTTTTTATAAAGAGACTAGAGACTTAAATGTTGTTAAAACTTTATATTCCTGAAAAATGTGATTGCTGTGTGTTAGATTTATTAGAGACTTACATATTGTTAAAACCTTATAGGTATTCTTAAAAAAATGATTGTTGTGTACGATTTTTTTGTAGAGACTGTTAAATAAGTAAGCCAGGGTATTATTTTAGATGATAAGAATTTGTTTTTTTCATTGTTTACGAAACCAAAGTTGTGAATCTCTTATGTAAAACTAAGTAGGATAGTTCTGTGATTGTCCAAGTAATTTTTAATAAATGGTTGATTAACTAATAAACGTATTTTGTTTGGTTTACGTTTATAACAATACTAGATTTCCGCCCGCGGCTTTGCCCGCGTTTTCAAAGGAAAATCCGCATAGTTCCCGTCCTCGTGGGATTTCCGGGATAAAACCTACCCTATGTGTTAATCCAAGTTACCCTCTATATGTGTGCTAAATTTCATTGTAATCGGTTCAGTAGTTTTTACGTGAAAGAGTAACAAACATCCATACATCCATACAAACTTTCGCCTTTATAATATTAATAGGATTTAACACAAAGAATATTATTTGTTTTGACCAAAAACTAAAATTGACTTAGTAGGTAGGGGCATTGTAATTTTTTTTGTTGCGATTTAAAGTGGTAAATCAAAGTACCTACATGAGTTTTTCCTCTAAATAATGCGGCGCCATCTACGATCGCAACGTTATTGTAGCAATAGTTCCCTTATACACAATAGTACGATACAAATCACACGCAGAATAATAAAAAAATATCGATGAATAAGTTTTTTGCATTCCCCACACTAATTCTCTAACAAATAGTTGCATTTGCCCCACATTTAGAAAAATAAGATTTTTCCTGAAAACTCGTCCTTGCTACACGGTAATCCAGTTCAAAATCCTATGAATAACATGAAATCTCATAAATATATTCTATATTCGTTGTTTTATATGAAATAGAAGAAGAGCTATGGCAGTTAGTTGCATTTACCCCCGACATGGGGTTAATGTAACTTTTTCTACCAATTTTAGGAAATATTCTCACTACCAGTTATTTATAAGACTACTGTATTGCTTGTTTGGTTTAAAATAATCTTGAATAAATACAAAAAACAATAAATGGGTCAAATAAATGACCAAATATAAAAGGAGATAACTGCAACCGATCAAACTTGAGACTTGTTATTTTTTAGTTGCATTTGCCCCGGTTGACTATATATAACATGCAAATAACTCAATTATGGTATTCAAAAATATCAATTCCTAAACAAGGTTGCAACCTATGGTTGCATTAAAAAAATAAGCTAGTAGTTTTAATTTTTACCATGTAACCTTCGGCCTTCCCTTTCGATCCAAAGCACACGGGACCATGAGGATCATAAGCTAATAGACAGTAAAAAATCATGAAATGCAACCACTTTAGGAAATTTTCGACAAGAATCCTGCTGAAAATCTTAATATAGCAAGCGTAAGTCCCCAATCAGTTATTACTTATTACGTATACCAAGCATAGGTTTACGGAATAACTGATCACTTACAACGCATATGGGAAATACTAGGGTAAATAGCTTGTATAAACCCATTCAGATACAACAAAGGGGAACGTAAAACGAGAAAAAACAAACTTCGCGACTGATGATGAAATACTGAGATGAAAATTAATTAACTAAACTAATGACGAATATTAGTTTTCATAAAATACTATATTAAAATATTATAGTTACTATAGTTATGTAATAATAATGTAGATCTAGGTACTTTTGGGTCGTCTATTCAGATATTAAAATTCTAGCCGTGCCTAAATTACTAGGTGAGCTACTTGAAAATTAGAAATACGTAGATTTAGTAGATAGTTTAGGCTTTAGAATACATACCTATTATAAAAACTGAGATATAAGCGGACTATGTACGCATAAAAACACGTTCCGGTTCGCACAAGCGGGTGCTTAATATAATATGATAAAAGCTGGTGTGTTCACATGAGATCCCGATACGAGGCCGTCGGATACGGCCATGCAATATTATGTGCTGTGTGAATACAACATTCGGTTTTTCCAGATCCGATGAAAATAAGATTTGTAGCGTCATGTTGCGTTTTGTCGGTTAGGGCTCACACACATGGGGACAGCGGCCACCGGCCACAAAACGCCGCCACCGGTACATTTACTTTTCATACATTTTATATGGACTCGCCGCACTCGGTTGATGCCGCACCGGTGGTCGCCACACTCTACAAGTTGTATACGTAGTATAATATTATTATTAGTCTGTGCTACAAGCTTCCAACTTCAACGTGGCAGCGCTTGTGGCTCGTGTGCGACTGCGGCGACACCTATGACCTACCTACATTGCTTACTCTTTTCGGTATAGGTATATGGGGACCTTCAAGAAGAGAGCATAAAGCACTTGAAAGGCCGGCAACATACTCACAATGTCTCTGGCACTGTGGGTAGGTACTTATTATGGGCGACGTGGAGCACTTACCACCAGGTGACGCCGGACGCGTTTGCTCTGTTGCGTCCTCGTGCATAAAAAAAATATAGGTATTCTTAATTCTATCTTTGTCTTACTACGCAGCTGCACCTGCTGCAGTACGTGAATGTGTACGTTATTATGCATATTATGTTCGTGAATCGTGTGGGTAGAATGTTTATGTAGATAACGCGGAATAGCTCTAGCCTCCGCCAGTTTGTTCCCATCTACGTCAGTTTATATACCATGTATTGTGTTGTGTTATAAGGCATAGAATATTATATACTCTAACGAAGCTTTTTTAAGGTGCTTTTTAATGATTATTGGTTACTGAATTACTGATACCTATTATTTTTTGTGATCTTATTTTCTAATTTTGATACCATTTGTTACGAGCTCTATGACTCTACTAATATTAACGATTTCGGAGCAAAGCAGTATTTAACTAATTCTACTACCTTTAGGCAGTTAACCTTTTGACCGCCAATGACATCTATAGATGTCATGCGCAATCGTGCCCTGTGCGCCAACGACACCTATACATGCCAAGAAACAGATCATAGATAAATACAAAATAAACATATTAAACCTTTACTTTTACGTGTTTTATTTATACAGTTTATGAACTGAATCCCCAGTTATTACATAATTGTACACAGTAAACAAAATTGCCAAGTAGTTATTCAAATATTTGATGACAAAAAATAACTTAATTAATGGCTAAAAAAGCATGTTCTCTCGCGCCAATGACATGTATACGTGCCTACTAGTGATGTAGTGTAATATTCAAGTAACTTCATTAAAATTTCAGCGAAATTACTCTAATTCGCTTAATTTTTGTAATAACTACAAAAAAAATATATAAGCTTAGTCACTGAGAAAAAAGGTAAATACTACATTCTTTGGTATAATACCATATTGTCTATATTGTGGATATTGTTGATTTGAATATTTTCCTTTTCGCCAATCATGCGCATCCCTAGCACAGTATCGATATGCAATCCCTTCTGCGCCATTGACATGAATAGATGTCGGACTGGTGACGTCGTAAGCGCGTGCCGTGTTGTTAAGTGCGGAAAGTTGTAAAAATATTTTATCGAGTAGCGGGCGAGAGAGCGAGCAGTTTTCAAAATTTATTACCTAATAAGTCTAATCAGTGCCTTTATTAGAATATTCTTATGATACAAATTGTCGCTATGTCATATCAAAATATGGTAATTGACCTAAATAGGTACCTACATATAATTAGTATTTGTAATAACTCAAGTATTAAACTAAATGATTGGAAAATAAATATGTAGTTTTAATGCAATTCCCTTTATTTAAAGGTAATAGTTGTTTTGATATTTACAAATAAACACTCCACAATAATACCTATAGTTCATATAAACTTAATAAATAAAATCGATAAGTTATAATAATATACAGGTACACATCCCTAATCAGAAGCGAGAGATTATAAAAAAAAGGATGGTTGCCCGCGCCATTGGCATGTATACATGCCAATGGGGCGTAACTGATAGAGAATAGTGCTGTAACTTGCTGCAATTTTATATGTATTTTTGTATCTCAAAAGGTTGATTTTTTTTGTTGATAGTTGCTATAAATGTGGTCTTAAGTTTTTACAGTAGGAGATGAGGTTAAATAAATATTATTTTTGTGTTATAAGCTGTTTATTTAAATATTCAGACGTGAATTATTATGTTTATCGATAACATTTTGGACTCCCTACTATTTTCAAGGTTATCTCATTGAATTTGTGGCTTGGCGTGGAGGGCACGGCGATGCGTTTTTGCTCTGGCGGTCAAAAGGTTAAAGCCATATGTACCTAACGGGGTAGGTTTACGCATAGTTTTTCGTTGATGTATAAATTTATGAGATATACAAAGGTTGAGTAAGAAAGAACATCAATTTTTATAAGTTTTTCAATATAAAAAATTTATTTTCATTGTTACAGGTTAATTGAAAATAAAGGACAGGTTAAAATAAAAGTCATATTAATTTAACATAAATCTATTTCATTACAAATTACAATATACAATGAGAAGTTTATCTATCAGATGATGTAGTCACAGACTTAACTTATAAAATGTAAATAATTAAATAGTAGCTGGTCCAAAAGGTACTGTTTTAAGGCACTGAATTTAGAATGGACACCATAAGTTAGAGTAGGTTTGATAATTTACAATATTATCTTTAAGAGCACAGGTACCTCTATCCTTACAGAAGCTAAATGAATTAATGAAATATAAATATGAATACTATTCTATAATTAATTCAACGATCCGAGTAGCAACTTAAATCTCAATTAGTATTTAAAATCATAGTTAATAACTAGAAATAAATGCTAAAATAACTAAAACCTACCTGTCCTGTGTATCTGTCTCCAAAAATGAAATTTGTTAACATTCTTCATTATACTTAGTACATTTTTTATAAACTATTTACTAAAATTGATTTCTATAATGGGCGGAAGTTTTAAAATAGCATTTATTTTGAAGTGAAACTTCTTTAGGCGCGTTGAGATTAAAATTTCAAGGTCGCGTCATGGCAATAGCGTCACATCATGGAGAAAGGCGAAGATTATTATCTTTGAATCTTGCCAAAGAAGTTTCACTACTGACACGTGTGCTCGGCACACACGCTCTTTTATTTACTAATTACACAAACATTGAATTTTCATTTTAACATTTAAAAAAATCGAAACAATATTGACTATAAATAAATGGAAAAGGTGTACAGAATCCACATTTATTTCGATATAATGAAAAGATGTCCATACTTCATATTTCTTTACATAAAAAAGATTCTCCGTATTATTTTTTCATTCTTTAGCGTCAGTGATCCCCTCGGAGCTGATAGCGAACATGGCCTCTGTCTCCGGTAAGCACGGACTATCATATATCTTGCACACCCTGTTATCTCCTCTACCCTTTCTCAAGTAAAGCCTGGTGGTCGAAGCATGTGCTAGGATGTGACCTCCGATGGGCTTCTTGGTGTCTGCGTTGAACACTCCTACGGAATCCACTTGGGCGACTACTTGGTTTGTTATTATTATTGCTACTCCAAACTGAAATGATTGATATTAGGAAAAATGTTAATATATTTATGTGAAACAAGTAACTATCTTGTATGATAGCTAACAGAATCACTAATCACCTTGTTGGATATAATCCTGTGTGAGAACTGTTCTGAAAAGACCAACTGGATGATTTTTTTGGTATTATTAATGAATATCATCTGATTAATGTTTTTTTTGCACAGGGAAGTATTTGTATAATACATTCATTCAGGGAAATGTCTATCTTGCATATATTTATGTCACTAGATTTCCGCCCGCGGCTTCGCATAGAACCGCAATAGAAAACCCGCATAGTTCCCGTTCCCGTGGGATTTCCGTGTTAAAACCTATCCTATGTGTTAATCCAAGTTACCCTCTATATGTGTGCTAAATTGTAATCGGTTCAGTAGTTTTTACGTGAAAGAGTAACAAACATCCATACATCCATACATCCATACTTACAAACTTTCGCCTTTATAATAGTAGTAGGATTATTTATAAATTATTATAAAAACAACATTTCAAAAAGGTATCTAACTCTACAAGTAAGTAATTAATTGTATCCTAACCTCATCAGCCAAACGAAGCAGCATCCTCATGAATCTTCCAAGATGTTGCTGTCTCGGGTTCAGTTCTCCGCGCCCAGAGTAATCTGTCCGGTACAATGCTGTCACACTGTCCACTATTAGGAGGGAATACCTGGAAAAATAATAAAAATTATATTACAAATAAATTATATTACAATTACAAATAAAAAATTTTTTTTTTTCTTTTTTAAATATGTCAGATGATGTAAAAATAGCAATAAATTATACATTTCTAACTATAGATATATAAGAAAACTAGCTTTCCGCCCGCGTTTTCAAAGAAAAACCTGTTCCCGTAGGATTTCCGGGATAAAACCTATCCTATGTCCTTTCTCGGGTATCAAAATATCTCTATACCAAATTTCATGCAAATTGGTTCAGTAGTTAAGGCGTGATTGAGTAACAGACAGACAGACAGAGTTACTTTCACATTTATAATATTAGTATGGATGTGTAAACAAAGTTAAGCAAGCTTATGTTTATACAATCCTTTAAAATTAACTACATATTCCAAAATTCCCATCACAAAACACCTCCATTTCATACCTTATTTAACTTTACACTGTACCTTGATTCAGCCATCATAGCGCAAGCCTGCACCAACAGTTGCGTCTGATGATCAGTATTATAAGCCCTAGCGTAGGCCACATTGTCTAAAACCGCGGCTCCTTCCATCCCATATCGCTGAGCTACGGCTAATAGTCTCTCTGGTCGGAATGTGCCTTCTGTATCTATGTACATGCATTTACCCTCACCGCCTGATTGCTCTATGGGCAACTGAAATTGTTTTAAATGTGTTTTTAATTAACTCTGTATTTTGAAGTAGCTTTTTCATTTTTTCCTATAATGAGCAGCTTAAAAGACAAATGATGCATTATGTGATTGTTGATTGAAATAATTAGATATCAAAGACTTAATGGATTTAAACGCGATTTATTAATATTATAATCCAAGGGTTTCATAGACTTGTGATCATGCTCAATCCAGTGTGCGAAATGTCCGTAAAACACAAGAAATAACTATGTTATATGATTGCTAAAAAAATTGAGGATTTTTAAATAATTATTACTAAAAGAGAGGTATTTACTTGTGAATTAATAAAGTGTTAGTTATCGAACCAAGTTTATTTTCAATTTATACAAATATTTTCATATTGTTTGCATAATATGTATAAGACAGTATATAAATTTTGTTTTTGTGTGCATTGTACAATAAAGTGTTTTCTATCTATCTATCTATCTATAAAACATACCTGACAGGTGACAGCAAGTGTGTGACATAGCTGTGTCTTGCCTGTGCGGAATTCACCAAAGATTTCTGTGATGGAGCCAGTTTCAATGCCACCTCCGAGTAGTCTGTCTAATTCCTTAGATCCTGTCGTCAATTGAATTATCTCAGCTCTGAAATGTGATGTTTATTTAATTTTTAAATATTATATCATAAGATTACATGAATTACAAGGGATTTAAAACAACATTCTATTAATAATTGTAAAAGTAAAGCTACAATGGTTAATAATTAGGAAGTATTAGTTTGCAAATTAGTTTCTTTATTAATTGAAATTGTTGAGCTCATAAAATATTTAACAAATGTAGAAAATATTACAAGCAGTTTACCTTGGATCAAGTAAGACTAAACTTGAATTGGAAAAGCAGTTATTTTTTTTAAATAAGCCCTTATGGATCTACCTTTTCTGATGAAACTCTGTAGCTGTAGTGAATCCCATAGGCACAAGTTTCGAAGCCTCTGCCAGTATTTTGTCCGCTTTTGCTTCTGAAATGCCTTTTATAGTTATTAACCATTTTTTAGGTGCATAAGCAACTGATTCCACAGTGTGATAACCAGCTTCTTCTAATTTTTTAATATCCCCTGATGTAATGCCATTGCCCTGAAAAGTTCAATTAAAAAATAGTAAATAACAACGGTTATACAAACAAATAAAATTATAAGTTAATCCTTTACATTTTGAAATGAGAAAATCAAGTGCAGAACATCTTAACAGTGTCACATACTTAGCTAAAATAATTTCAAGATCCCAGAGAGTAGAAATAACTGCAATAAGTTCAAGAATATGAAAGACATTAATACATCCAATTGAACTCTACTACGCCTTGTCCTTTATTAACTAATAAACTAAATTACATAAAAGATGTATTACTTAACTCTTACCTCTAGTTTGCTTATAAGTTGTGGTCCACAATCATCTAAATCTTCTGCATCTAAAGTAGCAGTTGCTGCAGACGCTGTTGCAGTCATTGTTTACAAATATCACCGAAACATTTACTGCAGCGATACAAACGATAATATTAATTAATTATAAATATAATCTGTATCTTTGTAGTCTGTAATATAAAATCTACAAGGACAGCTTCAGGATAAGAGTTAACAAATTCAAAATTTATAAACACAATGCATGTTTCGAGTTTCGACCTGTTATAAAATGTAAATGACATTTGACATTTAAATTTTAATAAAAAAATGACACGATCGAAAAATAAATTTCACTTTAATTAATGAATATGACCGTTTTTTAAATAATAATATATAGTTTAAGTTTTGTGTAGTAAAATTGGCAGAATCTTTTATGTTACTTTCTAAATAAATTTAGTTTAATTTTTACTTTTACACAAATATCTGACATTTCCCGCCAATTCTTCTTCCACCACAGTATAAATATATAAAATTCATAGATAAATAAGGTAAAAATAAATATGTGAAATAACAATAATTACGTAATTTATATTGTTTTTATTTTATTGAATGAATTTTCTTTTAAGAAATCGTTGGCGTTTTTTAATTGAAATATTTCTTTACAAGATATTTATTTATTTTCTTTAATACCATACGGAGATGCTAAAAAAACATGTACACATAAGCACATTTACATGGTCGTTTGTTACAATTTCATAAAAACCTTATATAGGGTGAAAGGTAAGACGTTTGACGAATTTAGACAGGAGCTTCTACTCATGAAACTGAACAACTTTTGTTCTACAACTTTGCTGAATTCGTAAAAAAAAAATTGGACTTTGTAAGGAAACTTCGCTAATCAGCTGACCGATTTCCATACAAACTCCACATTTTTTTCTACGAATTCAGCAAAGTTGTAGAACAAAAGTTGTTCAGTTTCATGAGTAGAAGCTCCTGTCTAAATTCGTCAAACGTCTTACCTTTCACCTGGTATAATATTTTATACGTAACGTACGGTCAGGCGAGCCAAATTTAAAAAATTACCTAAATAAAATTCGTTTGAATGGCGCGATTTATGTCATTACGAATCAACGAATGAATAGGTTTTTTAGTAGGTAGGTACCTATTCACGTAATCGGTAATACTCTTATATTTTTGGATAGTGAGTGAGCATATCACTGAAGTCGAGGAGACGGTGCATTTTAATTGCCCAAAGGGACCTTTACGCAAACTCAAGCAAATGCAAAATCGAGTGTTTCACTTTTCCAATTTCACGTTCAATTGCTTCTTTAAGATCAATCGTTTCAAAGCTTGCTGCTGTCTGCGTTTTTACAAATTAGGGTTAATTTAAATATTTGAGTCTTAAGACACAAGAGACCAATTAGGTATCCCGCATCATCCAATTGGAAACTGTTGAATAAAATTTGCATTGTAAGCTGTGGAGCACAAGCTTTGCATAGCACTTTTGGGGGTGTGAAGCGTAAAGAAGACGAACTTGTTAGAATTTTAATTAATGGTGTTTAGTATTTTTATGGAATTCATTACATTATATTATATAGAATAATATATTTGGTATATACATTATACATACATAATTAATTATTCTGGAAATCGTTACCGATTAGTTTTTTAGCGCCATCTATGTTTAAAGTGTGTGTATTTATAATATCAACGTTGTAATTTAGTTGTTATTGTGGCTATAGTACAAGAGTAATGAAACAGATGTCGCTTTATTTAACGAGTGATAATAATTCATAGAAAGAAAATAAAAATAAAAATAATAGGGATATAAAAACACGCTAAAACTCATCAAATTAATTTATTGTTATCGATAAGTGTTCAAAGTTTGAATTATATCCGAACCTATAATGTGGGTTGAAACCATGGTCAAATAATTTGTCCATGGTTGAAACTGAGTCTACAGGAGCCAGTTAGATAAAGTACCTACCTATATACAAACATACAAACATACAGGTGAAACTGATAATAAGCGTGTTAAAATATTTTTAAATCGGTCCAGTAGGACCAAGTAGGATAAGCAAGTACTACTAACAAAAAACAAACGCTACCTACTTTTAAATTTTAATATGTACACAATTAATGTTATTAATCGACTTTCAAAAACAAAAAAAAAGGAGTTTCTATCCATTCACTGGAGGTATGTATTTTTTTCGTATGGGTACCTATGTTCATTGATATTAATTATTTTATTACTAGCTATCCACCCGCGTCTTCGCCTTCGTATACGTATAGTCGTTCGTTCAGCAGTAGGTATTGTGTGACGGAGTAACCAACAAACATAAAAACTTTCCCATTAATCATTTAAAGTAATATTAAGTAAGTAGTAGGATAATTTCATTACTATATGAGTACCTAAACCCACAATATTATTAATGATTGAGTTTCTTAATTTATATTATTAATATAGGTATAGGTACCAATTGATTTAGAAAGGTAAAGTAGGTATACGATGTTTCTCGTTAATTATGTAATTAGTAGGTAGGTACCTACTCTTTAATACAAATAGTAATATATTATAATATTTATAATATATAGGTAATTATATTTTGGAAAGGTGTCTTTCAGAATGTGCATATAGGTAGGTACCTATGTAGGATTGTGTGATTGTGGGTAGGTATATAAATGTGGGATAAGAAGGCAATACAACGGGCAGTAAATAAAAGACATCATTCAAATAAAAGCTTAGCTTTATTACTCGTTATATTCACGAAGAAACATCCCTCAGTGGTATCAACAAGTCTCCACGCTGACATTTTCATACTAATACAACTTAAGTATTTCACCATTGTCAATACAATCCATTAATTTTGAATAAATTTTAACACAATTTAGAACCGCCAATTTTTTTACCAATTTATATAAACGCAATTGTAACATTCCAACCGCCCGGAGACGGCCAGATTAAATTTTGAAACATTTTTTTCGATCACAATACTCCACTTTGCCTACATACACCAAAAGTGGATGATCCTAAACATTCACGGACAAAGACACACGCTCGTAAAATATAAGCATTATGACAATGTGTTATTTATTATTATTATATTAATGTTGTAGTATTAAGAACCGTTATAATTAATGCGTTAGGTTAGGTTAGTTTTTGTGATATAGGTAGGTATATGATTTGTCAGAGGCTCACAGATTACAATAGTGACCCGCTAGCAGCCATTGTTAGACAAATACCAAGGAATCGTTTACAATTTTTATTTCCACTTTTTCACCTTAAATGCCTTTAAATTTAACTTTTTACATCCAGAACCATATAAACATCTTTTAGTCATTTATATATTTTTTTATCTATATAAAAGGGCCGACTACACTGCCGCAACGCGACCGCGCCGGTCAACTTTTTATTTACAAATGGTTAATGATCCTAAACGTTTAATATCCGATACTATTCTTAAAATTAAATACAAAAAACACATGACATTTCTAAATTTATCTAAATGTCCCATTCTTGCAATCGCTATAATTTATGAAATTTTGATTTTTTACACCAACTTTAGAAATATCAATACAAAAATACTCTTTTGAATAAAATTTTATACACGACTCATTTATATCGTCGGCGCGGACTCGAAGCGGTAGCGAAGGCGCCGTGAAAGAAAAAGCTTTGAGCCTCGTAACCTTAACATCATGAAATTTGTACTAAATATATCGAGACGAGCGAACGCGGGCCCATATTACTTAGCCGAAATGCGAGGATATCGAAATTAATGCCTAAACACTAGTCAAATTTTAATTTTTCTTAGCAACGCGGTAAGTTCAGCTTCGTTCAGCGGAAAATAGAATCGTTTCGTCGGTCTCGAAGGGCAGAGCTTACCGAGACGTTGCTACTTCATTTAATTTTGTTTTCAATTTTGATACTAATTTTTATCACCGGAAACCGCGCCCGCTCGCAATAATTTACAAATATATTATACGAAAACGGAGTCACAGTAATTAACTGCCATTTACCAAAATATATTAACAACACAATATATAAAGTTACGTTTACATACGAGAATAAGAAATGAACGTGTATCGCTGTTACGAGTGAAGACCACAAGGATATTGAAATTATCATTTATTTTAGTGCTAATTATTGAAATACAAAATAACGAACGCCTCTAGATGTCGCAGATCGCACAGATCGAGTCGTTATCTCGAAGACGCGTTCGGTCTCTTATCTAATTAAAAGCGTCGGCAGTATTTGTTCCATGACATTCTAATAGTACATCCGTGCTCAATTTTTGATCATTTTATCAGACAATACAAACGAATGACACTTATTTTTATAACTACCTAATTTTCAGCATTTCCCTTATTGACTTTCTCATATAGAAAAGTTTATACACCTAGTTGGTACATCTAAATGTTTCTAATATCCAAAAATGAAATGCTACATAATAGAGTCTATTACAATTTCGAAAATTTAGGAACCATAATACCCAAACGTGAAACCAAATACATTTATAGTGTATTTTCGTCTTTATAATAATTTTGAAAATAAATATTTATATCATTTCACCACGATAGATCCAAACACTTAGTAGACGGAATCCAAAATATTAAAAATGTAAAGCAAAAACATTAGATAGATACAATTTATTATATGAAACTTAAGTAGACTACATCTAGATACAAAATTTGGAAACAATGAGAGTTGCCAAAAGACAATTTTTATAAATCTACAATACATATTATAGTTACAAACATGAGCTTTACATTCAACACCGAATTTTGTACTTTTCTGTGGGATAGCCCCTTGATCACTGTGGACTTAAATATTTCGATGTTTCAATCTTGAGTCTTTACAATAATTTAGAAAAATTGTCAACCAATAACTTATAAATAATTGAATATTGTTACACACCAATCGGCTCGATCGTTATGTATATCCATTGTGGTCTTTTAGCGGCTGCTTCACAGTGAATCACTCAAGTATAAAATCCGGAAAAATTCAATACGAAACCAAATATATATAAATATCGTCATAATTGTTTTTCACCTTACCAGAAAGCATATTTTCAAAGAAATTGAACGGCTCCAAGTATCTGCAAATAACGGCATGTCGGTTGAATACTGTTGATGGGAAATCAATACATTGCTATTGTAATATGTGTTGTGTAGCCTGCATTTACAATTCTATTATATATAATTATGAAGAAACTATGGAGAGATCGGGTTAACGGATTCATTACTTGCTATACATGGAATTAAATAGGTAGATAGTCAATGAACGTTCTCGTGGTAGAGCTGAATGGAAACCCAGCGTCGTTCTTATCTCGACGAAGACGATCAATTCCTGCATTCAATTCAACGAGACGCGCTTCAGCTCTATTACGAGAATATTGATGAAAAGAACGAATAACGTTAACAGAAAACAATTTAAATGTAACATGAAACGATGGTCGTTCGAATAAGCCCTGCGGCGACTGCCTCTCTACTCGTCTACGAACCAGTGTGTATCGCATAAACTGAAACCGGGCTATTGCTGAAGGTCGGCTGTGGAGACACTCGAGTGTCGGGAGGAATTTCGAACTAAAAACCGGTGGAGTCGAACGGGGGGAGGTTGTAATACTGTGTCGATGTCGGAAAAGGTTCCTTTCACACCTAACCTGAACACGTCTAATCAATCACCAGTCGACGCCTGGTCCATCCTAAACTGAGGTACTCTTATAATTATCGTAATAGTTAAATGATTACAAATAAAACGTAACAAAGTATAATAATATCAAATAAGGAATGCTTACACTTGCTTAGCTACGGCTAGCCGCCCGCCCTGCGCGATTTCATACGAGAAACTCAGGATGTGATACGTCTTACGATACAGCAAATCAATTCAAAAATCACCGTTCGCTATTGCACCTTAATTAAATACCGTTAACGCTAAGATAGTTTTACTTGTATTTCATCTGTATTAAAATTATCGTATTATATACACCTCGCTATACATCTCTGTACAACTGTCTATCTTATCGTTTTATATCTAGTCGACGAAGCTAAATGAACGTTTAAGATTCGTCCGGGTAACTGAGGATGGGAACTGAAAGTGTCGCCGCGTGGCGGGGAAGGCGGCTAGCGTCTACACGTTATAACAAATACATCGAGTGGGGCGAGTCGCTCGCGCTTGCCGCCGGCCTGCGTGCGGCCCGTGAGGACTCAGGATGGGTCCGCAAGTGTCGGGTCACTCGATAGTCCGGAGGCAAGCGACGAACCCATCGCGCTACATATATCTACGAATCAAACTAATTATTCTTCTATAGTATAATAGTAAGTGTGTATGTATACTGGTTGTTCGATACGGCGAACTGGTATGGTATGCGTGTGCGTGCGAGCGAACCACGGCGTCTTTGGTTGGGCGGGAGGTTCTATTGAGGGCCCTTTGTTATAATTTATTATTATTATCATTTTTTTTTTGTAAAAAATCAACATTTTTGAAGGCACTTCTGATCGGACGAGCTGGCCCCGGTGCGTTTTGTGACTTGGTATTCGATTGTTTAATTGTATTTGGTGTTGAATTTCATAGGAACTCGGTTTGGTTTTGCCTTCATCTATTGTGCCTGTGTGGATGTGGGTTTCGTTATCTATTGGTTGAGAGAGACGCCGTGATATTCGCCGGCGGAGGGTGCAAGTCTCTTAATTAAAAGATTTCCAGAGTTAAAATTCTAAATATACATTAAAAAATACACCACGGATTAAAAGTTATTTGGCGTTCGTCTTGTGAAGAACGAGTAAACGAAAAGTTTCGGAGTATTATAGCTGCTTAAACGGATTACTGACTTACGATACTAAGCTTGCACGCTCCGCGCTCGCACGTTGCTGTACTGAATGTGGCAACACGCATTCGGAATATAATAATTTAGCTAACAAATAAACTTAATCCTATGTCCGGAACGAGAACTACTCGGTGTCCCGGACCAACTGAAACCATTTTGCCGAACGATGCCGAAATGTGAACAATTTAACCCAGGATGCTTACAATAAACTCAACTTAAGATGTTTACAATTTTCGAATTTGGAGTCTGTATCTTTATACTATTGAAAAGTCTGCATGAACTTATAACCGGCTATCAGTATAAAAATAATGTTTAAATTCTTTGTTTGTGGATCGAAAAATAACCCTGCTCTATTGTACTAATGTCTATGGTTAACGTTAATTATCCCTAAAATAATTATGACGAGGTAAAGGTTGACAATTTTCGGACACGCGAAGCGCGCCAATAAAAAGAAACCTACAGGAATCAAACAAATAATAAGGAACGAGGAATAGGGGAGGATAAAAAGAAAATAAATAAAAACAACAAAAATTTCAAACTTAAGCAGTTAATATATTAATCGTTTTCTTCCTTAAAGAATAAATCAATAAATGATTTAAGATATACATAACTATAAAAACCATTTACGATAATACTTAATAATAATATAATAATAATTATATATAGCGAAATATATTATGTGCACAAATAAAATTCTAGGTGACTTAAATTTCTTCTTACTCGTATAACCTAATGAATTTCCTAGTAGAGCGGCGGCCGTGGCGAGGCGAGCCACGCCTCTCGACGTTCAACGTACGAATTCAATTTCTTTAATAATTTAATTTAACTTTTTATTAATAATTTTGAATCTGAAGGCCTAAATGCGAGTGTCGTAAAATTTTGGTGTGCGAAACTTTCGTCCAATATTTTTTGGTTTTTCGAATTTTGTTTGCCGAAACGTGTGTGCGTCGAGTCGTCGCGCTCACTCCAACTGTTCGAGGAAGTTAGGCGACTTGAAGTACTCCGGGACGGGGTCGTCGAGCCGCGAGATGACCTTGTAGATGGACTTCTTCCAGCTCTGCTCGGCGTCCTTGCCGCCCTGGATGGCGCGGAAGAACTCGCGCAGCGTCTGCTCCACCACGTATCTGAAGTTTGGTGGAACCTGGAATACAAAACACCATGTTAATTCTTTATCCAAACCACTTTAAGGATAGGGCAAAGAGAGCAATATAAATTAATAGTAGTAGAACATTATAAAATAAAGAATTGAAAACTGAAGTATCAGAATAAGAATAAATTGAAGGATTTTTCATCCACTTTTTGATTTTAAGACGAAAGCTACTATCCTATCTAGAGAATAACAATAATAAGTTGTACATGTAGAATCAATTCAAGATACACACCTCGATGTGGTTATTTCTGTTGTAATGCAGGTTCAAGACTCTGTACAGCTCAGAGTCACCAGCTACATGGAGGTCGTCCGCCGTCTTTAGGCCTTCACTGATGGCTTGTCTGGCGTACTTCTCCATTTGGATGTAGTAGAACTCTCTGTAACAAGAAACAATGACTTAGTATTGTTGGAAGAGCATATGAAATAGTTATAAGATTAAATGTGTTAACCATAGAGTGTTAACAATTTTCGTTATTTTTAATGACCTCGACGTTTTCCAAGTTTTATGATAATACGCGATTACCCAGAGACTGTCTTAGAATTATCTACAATGTCCTCAATATTGTACACAATGTATTTATGCTAATCAAGTAGTGGAACCATAGTTGAACAATTAACATTGTTGCATGACATTAGAAACGATCGGCATTAGCGATGTGCGGGTAAATTCACCTGCAGTGTGACACTTCACGGCACAATGAGAATATAAAAAAGCACTCGAAAGCCGTCGGAGGGCTGAGAGGATTTGATTAGTCATTTTCGCTCAGTCCGCTTGTCGCGTCGCATCGCTATATCTTCGCTCCGCTTCGCTTACAAGAGCGAATCGAGTGTCTCGCGAGGCTAATTACTTACGAGTTCGCATTCAAACGGGCTAATTCAGTTTTTCTCGTCTCGTCACGGGTTGCTCACGGATAATACATAGCTATAAAACCCTCTATGACATTTCATTTGCCGGTACTTTAGATTTGAATTGTAATTCCAATGTCAATATTAATTGGCTACATCGAAGCGGAAATGCCGATGTCTTTTTGCCGCGGTTTTTCCTTTTTTAAGAGAACTTATTTATTTTGGATACGTGGCGTGACACTTTAAACATAATAATACGGAATAAAAAATGAAATATGTCGCGATAACCAAGTGAAAATCCAAATCACTCAATAGTCAACTATCAATCGAAGCGGATCATACCTAAGCCACTTGCGAGAGCGAGAACACTCGAGCCTCTCGCTTGCACGCTGGGGTTTCTATTATTTTTTAATTGGCACTCCGCGAGATATTGCCAGCCTTACTAATTGAGTAAGTAAATGAAGTGTCTTAATAATTAGATGTCTTTTTTACCGGGAGGTGACATGATGTTTAGGTATTCAAGCATTTTGAATGGATATTATGTTTTTAATTAGAGGGATAAATTAATGTTGGAGTGCGTCATCCTTCATTTGCTTCTCACAAACAATATGCGGTACATATATGAAATATTTAAGTGTTTAACACGTGTTTTTATATGTAATGTCATCAATTTTGTGTTATTTGACCGATAAATATTTTAACAGATGTGATCATTACTGAATTTGAAGTGGTCTATTGGAGATCAAGTATTAACGGCGCTGCTTTTAAGTGGGTAGCCTTATTAACGTTGTTATCGCTAAGATAAAAATTTCTTTGAACGTTTTCTTTCAAAAAGGATTTAAGATTATGATAATGATTAAAATACTTAAATTGTTGTTATTCCGCCATAATTTACTGCGGCCATAAAGACAACTATTTCGTTACTATTTAAGTAAAAGTTAAAATTGAGCGCGAAATGTTCTTTTAAGAAAACCGTTACGAAAGTATCAGCTGTTTCATTGTCCAAATATTTCTTTGAAGACATTTCTACATTTAATGTGTACAATTATGTATTTTGAACCAATGGGTTAAGAGTTATTATTGCTTATAGAGTCAGGGTGGAGAGCAACAAAAGTTCATCTTAAAATCAGATAAGGGTAGTTAACTTTGAACTTTGTTACAAAGTGATAAGATAGAAAGTTGCGAATTAAGAAATGCCTTTTCTCAAGACATCTTTCGTTTACCTGAAGGCGGTCTTGAATGTCATTGTTTGATGAGGCAGTTGGTGTTTTTTGCGAAGTTTCTTAGGCGAAGTTTTTTCATAGTGAGCCAAGGACCGGACGGAATTACGTCTCACGGAACATTTCTTTGAAAAATCTTATTGTTTATAATGGCGAGGTTTAATTTAAAATTTCATAAAATGCTCTAATTAAGCCGTTTTAGGGTTGGAATATAAAACATAATTGTATAGTTGGTATGGTACTGTTATCTAAACAAGAAATTAGAAAGTGTACGCACACAATTTAAAACTTATTCAAATATGTATTATTGTATACTTTTCTGTTATACCTACTGCCTGCAATTTTGTCAAATAAATTTAACTACCTACCTATAAACACAAATAACTAGTGCTTAAATAAGATTATTACTGGAACAATTGAATAGAACAGACAATAATAAAATTGATGAAAAATATATTCTCTTAAATTATTCTTATTACTAATAGAAACTAAATGTCAGATTTTGCAAGTCGTAAACCACAATGGGTGTAAAAAGCGCGCCAAGTTAAGGGAATGTTAACATCTTGGCTCCCCTTCAAGAAATCCTTCGATTCCCGTGTGAACTGGCTCTTGCGACCATAGAGCTGATAATATAGACAAGTCAAGCTTTATATATAGCTCTACATATCCCTGAACTCTTCATAATGAAGGAATTTAAACGTAATGTTGAGGTTTATGATACGTTTTTTATTTATATGTTAAAATGACGTATTTAGTTTCATCTTAAAAATATCAAAATTAGATGAATCTCTTGATTTGACCATTTAATATTCTCAATATGAACAATAAATAACTATTATAAACATTCACTGGTAATTCCACAAATTTTCTTAAGATATTCGAAGAATACACGTATCATTTTGTTTTAAATTGAATTGTAGAGTCGTCTAAACGTTCGAAGCTCTACATCGTGTGTCGCTAAGAAATCTCAGAAGGGTCAGATCATTGTTTAATATTTTCTTCCCTTCATTGTTGACTCGTTTGGCGAGAATTACTCTTTGTTGCCGAGTTTATATACCTTGGCCTTATAACCGTTTTATTTTAAGTTTGTAGTTATTTTGGTTTATTATTTTTATAAGTTAAATGTTTTCATGTTCATAAGCAAAGACTACCTAAATCAATCGTTTGAGTTTTACTGATTATTAGTTTTTCCTTTATTTAAAACATTGTAATAATACCATGCAATTTAGTCGTATAATAATTCGCAATAGTTGGATCTGTATTGTTAGATAATCTGTTCGATCATGACAGGTCAACAGATGCGCAGACGCAGCCCCCATCATACAATGCGATAATCCCAGTCACTTTGAGTTATTGATTACAGATTATAATATAATAACAAATCTTTCTCTTATCCCTAGTATGTATGAAAATTATGTAAAACTCTACATTGTTATTACTCTACCTTACTCATTGTATTGTAGGAATAATTTAAAACGCTATTTGTTTTTCATTGATGTTATTTTGTGTTGTTATTTTTAATATTTTAAAAAAATTACTTATAATTGCTAGTATGTATTTTCTAAACTATTTTTATTCTATTCTCTTATACGCGGCTCATTATAAACAATCACAAGGTGACGCAAGATGTTGATAAACAAGTTAATTAAGCAATTACTTGGATATGGGTTAAAGTGTCATATCGGCATACCGATGTCTACCTTAACATATAGCTTACGGTTTTTGCAACATGCGGGTACACCGCTATGCGATAACAACCACCTTATTTTTACTTTTTTCTAACATCTTCATCTATGACACCACATGTCAAACTTAAATTCGAACACGCCACAGATTAAACACATATTTTTATCTATATTTCCCAGTGACGTTTAATAATATTGTTTTATTAACTACCACCAGAATTAAGGCTCAAGTTCTTAATTATTCTTCATGAATAAATAAAACGCCTTTTTATGCTCTTTCATTTTCACGGCCTAATTATAATAGAGAACTGTAGTCATCAAACAATTATACCTAAACATCGGACGAGCGCACCGCACACAAAAAACTCATTTATAATGCTGAAATATACACCACCTGAATCAGTTCATAGAAATATTTTGATATAAAACCAACAAATCAGTATTGAAAAGGAGCTAACGCACACAATCGAGCGTTATATAAAACAAAAAAGAGTGCTTATAAACGCGTAACTTTGGCCTGTAAAAAATAGTTTTCAGACATTTCCCACTGACTTCAAATATACTCATTTCGATCGTTGCCAAATACAATGGTTATTAAAACCTGATGCAGGCACGAGTCGCTGAAATGATAGGGGAGGTATTACAGGTTGTGTGTGTGTGCGCGGGTGGGTGTGTGTGTGAGTGGACGGCGTCCAGCTTTCGTATCGCACGCCAGAATGAGCCGCCAATGTTACTAGACTATAAAAAAGATAGAGACGCAAAAAAACAACGTTGTTGCACATTTATTTACTGTTTAGTATTGATCATCGAATAAAGATAAAACTGTTGAAAGGAACAGAGTAAGCGCTTTTGTGTCGTAATTGTGAACAGTTTCTACTGGATATCGAAATGAACATGACTAAGGAAAATAAACGATAACCTCATTACAAACCGAAATAGCAAATACTTCATTCATTAATTCAACGATGATGCAGTGAAAATTGTATGCATAAATATATAAAACCGGCCAAGAGCGAGTCGGGCTCGCGCACAAAGGGTTCCGTAGCAGCAAATATAATAAATTACAGTTAAATCAACCTATCTCAAAAACTATAAGAGATACTTTGATCAAACCAAAAATCGTTGAAAGAGTTAATTAGCATGCATCACCTCTATTTTTTTTAGAATTTTATACCCCGTAGTTATAAAAATAGAGGGGGGGGGACATACTTTTTACGACTTTGAGAGCTGATATCTCAAAAACCGTTCACTTTAAGAAAAATGTTTTTTAGAAAACTTTATATCATTTTAAAAGACCTTTCCATTGATACCCCACACGGGTATGTACATCGAAAAAAAAAATTTCATCCCTCAGTTACATGTATGGGGGGCCCCACCCCCAATTCTTTTTTTTACTATTTAGTGTCATATTTTTGTAGCGGTTCATACAACACATATTCCCATCAAATTTCATCACTGTAGTACTTATAGTTTCCGAGTAAATCGGCTGTGACAGACGGACAGACGGACAGACGGACAGACGGACATGACGAAACTATAAGGGTTCCGTTTTTGCCATTTTGGCTACGGAACCCTAAAAACAATTCACAAAAACCATTGATCCGCACAAAGAAAGTGAACAGTATTCAAAAAGTTGAGCCTAATAAAAATAGTGTTTAAAAAAACGACTGCTCTACATTCTTGTTCTCTGTGCTAAAGTCGCACGGCGGTGTGCACACATGCACACGGCGCACACAGGCGCGGGTAAAAGCGAGTAAACTAATACCGGGCCGGATTAATGCTTCAGTTAGTGAAAAAACTTTTTTTCAGCCTCCGCCGTCCGTCACAGGGCCGCACTCGGAAGTTATTTGATAAAGTTAATTATCTATCTTGTTGTTTTTTTTTCGGACTTGTATTATTTTATGATAGGTACCTATTATTATTTTAATTATGATATCGTTATTATATTACTTTTAAGTTAATTGATTTACGTAAGTATACATTTTAATTTAACATACAACTAAGAATGTGAACTCGAAGCAATTTGACAATCGGTACTTAGCAGTTAGCACGTATTTGTAAAAACGATGTTGCGTTGCAATGCGGGCTGTAGACGGTTATCTACCCATACACTTCGCAACTTTCTCGCGAATAATTCGCTTATCTCTTAACGGGAAATCCGAAACTTAATGTTGTTTAGGTAGGTCGAAGAATGGTTACAATATAACGCTAATATAAGGATAAGGATATTGCTATAAAATAATAATAATTTCATTTAATTTTGTTAAATAATGTGAATGTAATTTCGTAATTATCTTTACTTACTTTATTTTAAATGCTTAAATAATTCATTCGCATTAGATATTATTTAACAATTTATTATAATAAGTACTTAACAATTACGCTTTCTTATTCAAAAGTAAAAAAAATAAAAAAACGCAATGACAATAATGATAACTTGTTAAAAAAAGGCCGGATGAATCGTCACCGAAATCCGCTCCTGCCTAATGACTCCCTCCTCACTGACCTGCCTCTGTCTTGTACCCCACGCTTGAAAAGTTCAGCTCATTTGAGTGCTTGCGGAGATTTTATTACCCCAACTATACTCGCTTCGGTATTAAAATTTCGAAAAAAAAGGGTTGAACAGACGCGAGGCCGTTTAAGTGCATAAAGCTGACCGTTCGCGGTTGCTTGATTTCTGGATTAGTTCACTAATTACTGTTTTGAGACAGTTTCAAAAACCAACCGTCAGTTCTTTATTTTCAGCCTCCTCGAGTGTCCGCGGTAAAAAGTATACAACGATGCTGTCCTTTGAGCTTCCCGGTATGAAATTACGGCTTCAATTACAACTAATGCTAAAAATTTGTGTGTCGAGTGTCCATTTGATATGAATTTCATTATTGTGAATGTTTTTATTTTTTAATATCATGAAATTTTTTATTATGTTCCTGTGGGGCAGCTGAACGGGGAAGTGGGTTTTTTGTCGTACGAACCTTTTGTGGAAATAATATTCATTCCATTCAATTTGACAACCAATTGAACTAGTGAAGTATGTTTACAAAATATGTTTCATATTTTACAAATAATAATCTGTGAAAATATACAAGCATTAAACGCATAAAACACTATTAATTTATTATCAAGCATCAAATCACTGGAACGCTGGCAATCGAATCGTTCGAAATTCGAATTTGAAATCATGACAAAAAAAACTATTCATTACCATATTTGAATAACGAGCATGTCATCACATCTCGTATATTTATTATCGGAACAAATATGTAATCGGAGCCGCGAATATGTTTTAATATGGCGGCCGTTGATCACGTGTCTAACAATAATTACTTTAGTGTTGCCAGCCGTCATTACGTCAAACCGCCTGCTTGCTCACATTTTCACTATACTCAAGTTATTTCCCTCGGGTCTTTTGTCATTGCTATTTATTACTAAGATTTCCTACGTCCGCGTCACGTATATTTTTTTACTTATCCAGGTGGAGCGCAAGTTTGATAGCTTTATGGTTTAAAATCAATATTCTTCATTTGATATTCAGACAAGTGATTACATAACATGTTCTGTAGCTCTTCGAAAGCTTGTTCTGTAGGTATTTATTGTTAACGTATTTTAAAGATATGGAAATAAATTACTGTATTCTAATTTCTTTCAATTCTCGTTAAAAACGAATTCGTTAAACTTAAAACTGATTAAATTAAAGAGCAACAAAACAAAGTCCATGCTACATTGTTATCAACAATAACTTTTTGTCCTTGTTACATCCTTGTTCTGTCTTTACCACTATCAACGGAAGCAGCAGCGTTTGCGCATTTTATCTCGCTTTAACTGAAGTGCGGCCAATCTGAAAGATCTGTAGCCGAGACCAGTTCTTATGTATCTCATTTGTTTAGCTAAGTATCGGAAGGTCTAGTTACAGTGGACGGTGGAAAGAATGTTGGCTATTTTATGTGGAATTAGTTCATAAGTTTCATTGTGGGTTCATGAACTCGATGGTTGATCGGAATAAACAATTACGTTAATGATTTTAGATTTGTATACTAAATTAAATTCCCGAAAGGTTAGAATTATTTTAGAAACGCTAGAGATTTTTGCTTTTTTTTTCATTAATATTGTACAGCTATAAAATATTGAGTAGGTAAGTGTCCCCTATGTAAGAAAACATTACGTACTTGATACATGTCTGTGCGTATACCTAATATTTAACTTCGTACCCAGGGGGAATTATTTATCAGAAATTCGATATTGAAAGTGACTCAACCTAAAAGACGATATTAATTAACGATCGTCTTGAAAATTTTCAAATCGTAATAAAATTAACAGTCTCAAAAATATATTTCCGAACAATCAATTTAAAAAATGGAATCATCGAATTTGTCTATGAAAATTCGTAGCTGGCTGTATACCTATACGCCAGTGCCTGTTGTCTTGATTAAAAAAAAGCATCGCGTGTCACCGACATTCCCGCCCAAACTCGTGTGTGGTGTCATTAGAACCGTATTAAGGTTTTTAAGGCAAATGCTAATGAAAGAATGCCGCGCCCGCTCCTTCGAGACCGCGACAAGGCGCGCCTCGCTGTGTTGCGTGCGACTGAAGATATGTCATATTTATAATTAATACGGTACGCATTGTCGTGTTTATTGCACCTACTTCATACGATTAATTTTTACTTGAGTTATTTCCGGATATTAAAAAAAAGTACTTGGTATAAAGATCTTGAGTAAAGCTCAAAATTGAGCTTTTATGGCATAGTTTTAGAGTACGACCTAAAAAGTATAAATTAATTAATTAAATACACGTACGTAATCATTGTTAAGGGTGTGGTAAAATTTTTAATGGGTCGAAGACAAGATAAGGCCAGTATGAAGGAACAGGCACTTTTCTAATTATGCTTTCATTAGTTGATGGAGGCTTACTCATGCTTACGTTAAGGAATTATGACTTGCATGCACGATGTTTAATCTTCTTGTGCCATCATTGTCGTATTGTCTCTCCAGTTAGGACTTATAGAGCGCTCATTTTTAGGGTTCCGTAGCCAAAATGGCAAAAACGGAACCCTTATAGTTTCGTCATGTCCGTCTGTCCGTCTGTCCGTCTGTCCGTCTGTCACAGCCGATTTACTCGGAAACTATAAGTACTACAGTGATGAAATTTGATGGGAATATGTGTTGTATGAACCGCTACAAAAATATGACACTAAATAGTAAAAAAAAGAATTGGGGGTGGGGCCCCCCATACATGTAACTGAGGGATGAAATTTTTTTTTTCGATGTACATACCCGTGTGGGGTATCAATGGAAAGGTCTTTTAAAATGATATAAAGTTTTCTAAAAAACATTTTTCTTAAAGTGAACGGTTTTTGAGATATCAGCTCTCAAAGTCGTAAAAAGTATGTCCCCCCCCCCTCTATTTTTATAACTACGGGGTATAAAATTCTAAAAAAAATAGAGGTGATGCATGCTAATTAACTCTTTCAACGATTTTTGGTTTGATCAAAGTATCTCTTATAGTTTTTGAGATAGGTTGATTTAACTGTAATTTATTATATTTGCTGCTACGGAACCCTTTGTGCGCGAGCCCGACTCGCACTTGGCCGGTTTTTTTTATTTCTGTTTTTTAATACTTTTTTCTTGCAGATATTTTTTAATTGATGCGACGAGTGCCAAGGTATTCCCAGTATTGTCAGAAACATTCCAAACAATTTTTACATTTCCAGTATGATTAGAGTACAAAATAATGAATCAACAGTGTTTATTATGTAATGTAATATGTGCTAACGTAACTGACAGACCGAACTGAGTCACATATTTATCTTCATATTGTATTTCCCAATTGAATAAATCAGAAATAATGTCTCATATGTGATACGAGCGAAGTAGGGCACAGGAAGACTGGAGAGCCAACCCCACATGGCCCGCTTCTTGATTACAGCGATAAGTACCGCGCCTTGCGTGTTTTAATTATATTATTAACGACGCCGAAACTAATAGTTTATCATGGTTAGTACTATGATATGTAAATATCAGCCTCGCCTTACTATTAGCCCCGTTGCGTGCGCGTGAACCTTCACATTCGCGCGTAAAGACACGTTGCGTACAATTTACTGGCGAGGCGTGACATTCTAAGGCACCACAATTAACGTAAACACTTTCACTGCGTATCCCATTACGTCATTAATTCAATCGTCACGCCTAAACAAAAAGCCCACTCGTAAGACGTGAAAACTAGCGTGACGCGTAATTAGCAGCTTTTTAGAAGAAAAACTACTCATAAGCTTCCTCGAAAGGGTAGGATTAATTACTGGAGGTGCTTGTATGAACGTGGCGTGATATAAATGGCCGGCCACTTGGCACCCTAGCCTCGCCTGGCCTTATTAAAAATGTTAACACGTAAATTAGACTCCGCAGCGACTAGCGAGGCACTGTATTAGCCAACCAATTAAATTTTAGAGTCAGCTTATACAATACGCAGCTAGGCGACTTCACACGTCGAGGGATGCCTGCGACAAAACAACCTTGCCCACGTTAGATCAACCCCGTCATACATTTTCCTTCACACTTTGATAACGTTTCTAGTGTATAAAAAATAAAATTGCGCACTTAAGTTTTTAATTACAAAAAATTAAATATTGAACTAAATATGTACGAAGCGAGTTAGCACGGTAAGTTAAAAAGGCATATGAAAATTGCGACGTAAGGTTGGCAACATTTCCGTTGCCGACTGTGAGAGTCCTTGCGTACGAGAGAATTTATTCTCAGTTGAATTAATAAAAAATATTAACATTATAAAGTAATTCTGATGATTGAAAATCTTGTTATTTTAACATTTCCCTTTGCCGTTTCAATGAAATGCGGAGATAATTTTACGCCGTCTAACTTTACGAGAGCGGGACGTGATTATGAGATATGAATAAGTGATTAATTAAAAAAAGTCGCGAGCATGTCATTAAGGGCATCAGTGGCCGGCTTTAGGTCGCATTGTGCGTGGCGGTGTCGGTCGTGTGAGCGCTAAAAGGTTTGAGGCTCGCCTAGTCTAAGTGCACACCCTCATGCTAGTTGGATGTGTATAAAGATTAATTGGAGTGTTGCCTATTCTGACAATTTACGACGCCTTCTGGCGGGCCGGCCGCAGACCACTTCTGCGCGACTTAATTAAGCGAAATAACTTAAACGAGTCACCGTTGCTAATTAGAGCTATCGTCGGCTAATTCTACGAGTGACTCTTTGTTTGCGAGCGTTTCTTTGAGTTGCGCGCTGAAAGAATTTGTCTTTGCTTCGACTTTGAAGGATGTTTGTTTTGGCCCCCGCGGAGTTTTCAAAGAACGCTGTGTTAATTTCGTCGAATAAACTTTTTCGTATACAGAGTAATGTTATTCGTAAGTGGTCGCTAATTTAAAAAGGAATCGCTTTAAGGTTGGTACACACTGCGCGCCAGAGCGATCGTAAAAGACATAAGTGAAGGGTTCTCGCCTTTAGAACCCTTGAGGTGCGCACACACTTCGTCAACAAGTGGCTAGTTGCTTTCTATACTGAGCTTTGCGTCTTTTCACCACCGATATGTTTAATTTTTAATTTAACTGCCATTAAAACACTATCAACGGTTATCGCTTTGAGGCTATCGTAAACAATTATTAGCGTGTACCTACTCATTAATTTTTATGTCGCGTTTTCTAAAGTTCAAATGTTAATTAGTATAATAAAGCTACCAATTAAATTCGATAGAGTTAATGAGAGAAGTATAACATAAATCTGCATTCCGTGATTTCTATGTAGATATGGATTGCCAAATGATCACCTTTTAACTATATTTATCTAGTTACTTAATGCATTAACTAAAGAATTTTTCAAGAGATCGTCATTAAAATTACCTCTAAAATAGATATGTAAAATTATCAAAACGATGTGGTTTTCGTATGACTAAACATATAAAATGCGCATATATTTGTAAATTAAAGCAATCACTAATCGATGCTTCCGTTTTAAAATATCATTAGCGTGTAGCGGTGCTACCGGCGTCTACGGACACCTCGTAATTGCCTTCGTGTATGACCCTCACCCTTTCAGTATTCTTTCAGAGATGCTTATCGTAAGGAAATGACCGTTTTCCGTTGTCCACAATGCAACCATTAAGGGTACAATTTAAATGGACTTAGTTGCGTTTTCAAAGAAATTTTCATATTTTACAATTGATGTATTGCGATCAAAAATGGTGGAGGCTTTTTAATTTTCTTGCCCGCCTCCCCATACAATTTACGGTCGAAAGTAGATTTTGTGCAGCCATGGTGAATGGAAATACATTTCATTTATGATGTTCCATACAAATTTATCAAATTCCGCCGTTTGGTAACCATTCAAACTATAATTACCTTAACAAAGTCGGGTCAACAAGATATCTTTAAGTTAATTAATATTATGAACATATTTCCGACACAATCGTATTTTATTTGGTACGCGGTTGATATTTTTAACTAATTAACTTGCGGTTAGTAATATAATTCCTTTATCCCAACTAATTAGACGCTTACAGGAAAATCTTGAATTATTGAGAAACCAACGGATAAACTGTGCAGCAAAACGATATAATAGAAGTGGCTCGACCATTATAATTAAATGATGAGAGATAGGGGCGTTCTATGAAACATTTTATAAATAAATACGCGAAAAATTTTCCGATCATGAAAGCTTTTATAAAGTTTTCGCTTTATCAACTTAGATAATATAATATTGGCTTAAGATACGAACAGAAAGCTGTGATAGTAACGATATCAAAACAAATTGAAGTGCTAAGCACACATCGATGTAAAATATCTATCTAGGTGAGTGGCATCGTCTCTGTCTTTGTTATGGAGTGTGAGTGAGACAAAATGGAATGTTTCAGGATATCGGCCAATAGATATGCAAAGAAGGGGAAGTTTATCGCAGAGGCACGCGGCTTATGGCAGGTGAAACTTATCAGGACTGAGATAGCGGGAAATTAGTCGAGTGGAAATCGATACTGAAGAATATTTTTCCTCAATACTTGGCGACCAATCAATATATGTAGTTGATAGTTAAACAATAATGTATTTAAAATGTATGATAAAATAGAACTTCGATTAGTCATGTTTCTTTACAGTAATTTCCTTGGGTATTCCTTTACGACTAAACTAAATAATAGCGTATTATAAACTTGTCTCACAAATTAAAGAGTGCGTGCCTCTATTTGCACTTCTTATATAATTTACTGTCATTTCTTGGAGGTCTTTCTATAAGTAATGTTTTCGTCTAATAATACACCTATTGAAGTTTTATATTAACTTTACGTATAAGTCAATACAATTCTGAATATGCAAATAAATATGAACAAAATTTATTGGTATATTTATTAATAGATAGAACTGTGACCCCAGTGATTTGTGTAATTAGGAAATAGTGAATTTACACCCCTTTATTGAATTATTATAGGGCGATTGAATAATCGATCGTCAAGACAGTGATTGCATTCAATTAGTCAATTCAGAGCTAAGATTGCTTTACTCTTTGATTTTGACTCTATATAGTTTACGATATAAAAATGACGTAGGCACCTCTACCAATATAATCTTCACTAATATAAAGCTGAAAGCTGAAGCGCGGAGCACAACTAGTATAATATAGGTACTTAACGATAACAAAAATTACGTATACCAAACATTTATATTTGACGAAAAAAATTACATATACAAAAAAAACATGAAAATTTTCGTAATAATGAATTAGGACACTTACCTAAAGTTTGAGAACCACTTGACGAGCTGTGCAGTGTTGTTCTTGTTGAACTTGATGTCCGGGAAGTACATTTTGAGGACCGCTGAACTCGGGTATCGCACCCAGAAGAACATCAGCTTGGCCTTGCGTAGGTGCATCGGCGTTAAGGTTGAAGAGTGCAGTGGAATTAAGGATCATATTGTTTTGAATGATAAACAAATATTAAAATACAAAAATAGAATAGACAAATGTTAGACGTAAAGAAGCTAAAAAAGAAAAAAACTAATCTTCATTTACTATAATTATTTGATAGAAATCTCCCAATTATAACAATCGAATAAAATAACCGATCGATTAATGGAATTAGGCTAAGAACTAATTGTAATTATTGGCTATATATCGAGTTATTCTTGGATATAAGGAATGGTAAATCTGATTATATCCCAGTATTACGTCGGTTCAACGAAGCACCACAAAACCTTAATCCATTTGCATCTAATCTTATAAAGCACCTTATCTGATATCGGAATGGGCATCTACTGTTTGGATTAATTAATATTGTTTCCAACATTGTTTTACATAATATGAACGTGAAATTAAAACTAATAACGTTGAATTTAATAGAATGTTTACGTAAATTGGTTATTGGACTAAAATTATATATTGTGGCTTTGCTTATGCCTTTAATGTGTGAAAAGGTTTTCCTTCATACGTACATAGACATACCATGTATGGAAAAGTGTAGAAACCGCAACACTTTGTAGGTTTCCAGAGTCGTATGATGTCTAACAGTTAAGTAGGAAGTAGGCGGTCGCAATCGTAAGGTTAAACTACAGAAATAAGATATCTGTGGCCGTTTGCGTGTACGGCTTGGCCTGAGAACTCGACAGGATTATGTTGCGAACATTATTGTCTTATAGCTATGTTCTAGTCGGGTGCTTCGTTGAACATTTACGTAATAAAGGTTACTAAGAAGGCAAAGAAACTAATGAATTAGAATTTCGTTGTTAGACTTATAGCTAAGTTATTTTGTATTGAAAAGGATATAGTAGGCTGAACTCCGTCGTAGGGCAGGTCAGTGGAGTTGCAGTCGGAGTGCGGATCCTGCGTGTCCATGTGCGGGTGGTGCGGGCCGGCGGCGTGGTGCGGCACGTGCGGGTGGTGTGGGCGCAGGTAGTCCGGCGAGCCGTGGTGCGCCGCCGCCAGCAGCACCGGGTGCAGCATCGCCGGCGCGTTCGGCAGCGGCGGCGAGTCCCGCTCTGGCGCCGGTGGTGATCGAGCTAGCCCACCACCCGCCCCAAAAAATGGCGAGTACGGTGAGAACACTTGGCTCTCGTGCAGTGACGGGTTCGGTATCGCTACGGACGTGGGTAATGCCATCCCTCCCGGGAACGGCCTCGGAGACGGTGATTCGGGGAATTTACTTTCAGGCGATTGGCCGACGCCCTCTCCTAGGATTCGACTGACGGTGCGCGGCGTGATTCGCGTGTCGGTGACCTTGTGCCGTTTTTTCTTGGGCGTCACGACCAGACTTAAAGGTTCGATCGAGTCCATGCTTTGATCCCGGTCGAAGTGTCCGTTCATCGGGCCAAAGTGTGACGGCATTGGCTTCTGCGGCGTCTGGAACAGGCCTGTTGGAGGTCGCATATGAGCGCCGTGGCCGGGCCCGCCCGCCTCGGGGTGCAGCGGGAAAGCCGCGCCGCCTGGCGCACGGGGGCCATTCATATGGCTCATAAATAACGGATTATTTGTCATAAACGGTACGCCGTTCGGCGCACCCGGGTGATGGACGGGTGGATTACCTGACATTTGTCCGGGTGGCCTCTCTGGAGCTTTAGGAGGCGGCGATTTTCTGTCGATCATCCGCGTAGCTCGCATCAAATCTTTGTTTAATTGTTCAGCAGCCGCTGCAGCCGCTTCCGATTGCTTGCCCATAATGCGTCGCTGATGCACGAAACGTGTCACAATTGAATCAATAAGGCTGGCTAACGATGCTGTTATTTCACTCTTGAGAACATCAGCCAGGCTTTCGAGGTCAGCCCCCGTTATAGGGCCAACTGAACCTGTGTTGCTACGTAGTGCATCTAATCGTTCTGCGAGTTCTGACGGTAAAGGCGGTTTAGGTGTTTGGCCCATTTGTCGTTGTTGAGGCGAATGTTGATTGGACTGTGGCCTTTGTTGTTGATTATTTTGTTGATGTTCACTCGCTTCTTTCATGCGTGCTTCCTGTTCTAAGAATAATTTCTGGCTAACATTGAGGTACATAGCGGCTGCGTTGTTTAGATGCTGATGCGTATGTTGTGGATGCATGTGTTCACCGTGCGGTAGATGTGGTATCATGGGAAGAGTACCGTTAAAGCCTGGTGGTAAATGTGGATGGGCGGCATTGTGAGCTTGTATTTTCGCAGATATCATCTTACTCATCACTTGTGAAAGCATATTTGGTGCAGCACTATTAGGTATCGGCGGCGGAACCTCCTTAACAGGCGACGCCGGTTCTGACTTTGGAACTGTATCGTCGTTTTGTTCTACATCACTAGAAGCACCGTCGTTATCAATTGTTTCAGATTCTTGACCCATGCGATTACAAAGTTGCAAATATTTTTCTTGCATCTCAGCTAATTGTTCTTGCATAGTTCTTAATTGGGATTTTAAAGCATTTTTTTCTACTAATTTTTGTTGAATCGGAGGTCGCTCACCGTCATCCTCAGAATCATCCGACACTGTTTGAGCACTGCTGCCGTGGCTGGCACCGTACCTCTCTGCAGCACCGTCGTGTTGTTGCGGATGGTATAACTTCCGTTTCTTACAGCCGTTCACTTGAGGTTGTTGTGGCGCAGGACTAGAACGCATCGTCGACACTATATTTTCTACACGAGCACGTTTCACATCCTGTGGTCGTGGAGAGGACCTTTGTGCGTCACTATCGCGGTCCTCGGGTTCCGACTTAGGTGCAAGAAGCTGGTCTGAAGGTGGCGGTGCAGGCGGTGGTGAGGTACGTGAATCACAAGCGTTATCTAGTGTTAGGAGAGCGTCGTCGAGATCTGGGCGCGAGTCACGAGAAATCGGCCGTTCTGGCGAAAGCTTCTCCTCCTTGGGTTCATCATTGTTATTGTTTGCAAGTACGTTATTATTGTCCGGGGAGAGTCGCATGAGTTCCTTCTTGCGACTCTGTAAAATGTCTCTGAGTACGCGATCGCGAAGCATGTCGCCACCGCTAGCCTCATCGCTGTTGTCCTCTTGCTTGGGTGCGCGGCCCAACAGTTCATTGAGCATTTCTGCGGGCGCGTAGCAAGGACCGAAGAGGCCGAAGTGTTGGCGACCCTCGAAGATGGCGCCGTAAAGTCCCCCACTCATGTGTGCGGCGCGCGCGGGCGCGGGTCCGTTCGTCGCGAGAGTTGAATAAGAATTGCGTGGCTCACCGGCGTCCACGCGCTGTCTGACGCGTTTCTGTTTCTTTAGGAGCTTATCCGAGTAGGGCGCGTGTGAGTCGGCCTCCTCCTCCGATGACATCATAGGCTAGACGAGCCCCAATTGGCCGGACGGGCGGCGGGCAGGGCCCCACCGCGCTACTCGAGCCGCATCGCCCGTTCTGCAACAAGGAGGGGATCGCGTCACACACCTGCTCATGCGACGGCCGCGCTGCGTCTCGAGCGCACGTATTATACTTTAACTTTGAGCGTCTTGCGCGATGTATGCTACTTTGTTTATAAAACATGTTCACTTATATAACATTGCTATTCAAAAAGTATGGCAACTGTCCAAATATTAATAAGATGTATTTTAATTCATCTTAAGTTTTATGAAATTAAGAAAGCAGAAATAATATTATGATTATGATAATATTATGATAATGAAATAATATTATGTAAATTTAATTATTTTCGAAACTTTGCAGTTTTCCTTTTTTCCATTTCAAAGTGTTTCCTGTACTAAAAATCATTCTTAATTAAAATTTATATTATGACATAATGATCATAACGATAAGCCCATTTTTAAATAATAAAACGTAAAACTCTCAAGTTATCCCAAACGTCAATACCGAGAAAAAAAAATATCTACCATATTTCAAGTAAATTTTTTGAACATTATAGACACCCACATATTACATTATTATATTATCTACTTCGTACATTACTATTCCAAACGAATAACGTACATCCTCGCTAATTAGAATACCAGAATCATAAAACAAATCTGATAAGTCCTAACATTTGAGGTACAGCGTTTCAGCAACTTAATAAAAAAAAACATTGTAATCCAACAAAAGGCTCATATGTATCACCGGCATTAATTCCTTTTGGAGCGTGACTCTTTATTCATCGAGGACAATGAATCTAAAAATGTCAGAAATAATTCTGTGAGACACGCGGTATGAAAGCACATGTCCATTCCACCGCGACACGATTCGTAAGAAATCCAATAAGACAAGACTATTTATTTATATCTATTTGAACGGTAACAAGATTAAGTCAGTTTGTGTATGTGCGTGTCGGCTGAGCTGTGTTTTATGTAACATAAGTCTTAGGTCTTAGATGTGTACCTATGTAAAGTAATGTGAAGAGGTGTCGATGTTCTTAGCTGTTGTATTTAGTATTGACTTCAAATGTTAACAAGAGTACCTACGCAAGTAAAAATTTGTTACATAGGAATGTTAATGAAATAATTATTTTTTTACATGGAAAATTAATCCTTGTATTATAAATAATAATAACTTTTATAATAATATTTCTACATTCTTATTCATATTTGATTGTCTACGATATCATGCATAAAGTTTTACCTATTTCAAAGTTAATATTCCTATCTAAAAATCCTATACTAACATAATTGTCACTTATCATCCTACACTCAAACTATGACTCTCTAATATTTATCGTATCGTATCCCTACACGTTCTAAAACCAAAACCATATAAATAACGTATCGTCACACATTATATCCCGTCCAACAACGGGCACGGTTTCATCTCGCGTCTCCAACATCCGGGCGCAATTTGCCACAATGAGATGTTATCAATAGCGGATGACTTCCGATGGTGACCATCCACTTGCGACGGTCGTCACGGCTGGCTGTACCACCATTGGTCAGCCTTTCTAAATGCTTTCCACACCTATATTGTTATGTACCAATTTCGTAAAAATGGAAATTTATTGAATGTAGTTCCTATTCTTATATTGTTATCTTATATTATGTCCGTATTCCTATATATAATCCTATATAAGTATACTATATAGTAAAAATAAATTAATAATCATATTTTTATGGTTGTGGTTAAATTTTGATAGCACTGTAGCTTCTCAAACATTTCCTTGTTTATTTACGTTTTGATTCTAATAACGAAAAGCATAATTCAATAAAGTATCTATTTCGATAGATGAAACATTTCAATGCCACAGATAATAAACTAATAGAACAAAAGCCACCGAGTGTTTGCCAAGTTCCCACCCCTTGTTATTAAAAACGTTATGTTTCGTAATTCGGCCGAGCACGGAACAATTTCAATAATTACCACGTCATGAATAAGCAATGTGCTGTCAAACTGTGACCAAAATCACCGACCAGTGAGGGAATGTACAGGTAATGTAGTATATTGTTCGATGTTTTGGGTAAATGAGGAGGTACACGGAAACAAACGCTATAATAGGAACAAAGCTACACATTTACACAATCTGGCTAGTGAAGACGCTTCTCATAGTTTTTAATCTTCAATGTTATTACCTACCTATTAAGGAAACTGATCTAAGTGTATATAACTTTTAAAAGCTTGTTTTACTAATAAGAAAGTCAAACATGATTTATGAAATTATTTTTCTTTTGCCAAATGAGGCATAGATAGATATTCTAATTTCTAATTGTTCAGAAAATACTGGAATCATGGAAATTTCTTCAAGAAACTACTAGGTACTATACTTTCTATAAATGTTAAATATTATTTATAAAAGTTTCTATTAAAAATTAACAACGCCTACAACTTGCCATGTGTCCAGCTGATAATTATATTTTTATCAGAAATGCTAATGACCGTTCGTTTAAAGGACTTTTCTGAACTCGACTCGCAATATATTTTGTAACTGAGCAACAATTTAATGTAAACATTGATGACTTACATAAAATTTTAACTATCGAAATAAGAAAAGATTAAATAAACTTGGAATCTAGGTTTATTTAAGATCGTCAACATAATATTTCAGTAGATACCTAATTTCGTTAAGATTGTACTCGAAAAAATACCCATAACTATAAAAATCTATTATCAATTATCACATCAAATAAAAACCCTACAAACAGAATTATAATGTTATATTGTACCTATAGCTGTTACAAGGGCCCGTGTACCCTATAGACCTGTTGATATGCATCCATATCGCACTAGGGGTGACTTTCACCAAGTTATTCTACGCGTCTGAACATTTCTTATAGCCAAGACCTTTCTATGAGAAATGAGCGGTGAAACAATCGCGTTTTTCTTTAACCTGGCGCTGGTTTATTTTTTTTTACAGGATAATGAAGTAAGATATCATTTGTTTAATGTGTTCAAAGAAATGAAGAAAAATATTTTACAATCTATATACAGGGTGTCCCGCTGTTGGTATACTAAGCTCAAAGGAGGTTATAGTTTTGCATACGCTGAGTACGTAAAAAATAATTAAAAAATTCCAGACGCATTTTTTTTTCATATACTTAGATGAATTCTTAAAACTCTATGTGTACACCCATAACAAGCGAGCCGCCCAACTTTGCCACCAGCACGTGAGCTATCGTTTAAGATTATGTTTTCATAGATAAAATGCTCATATTAGAGAAGCGGTATATGCCGGCTGCGCGAAGCTAGAGAAGAAAACACGGATTTTCAGGAAAAATTTAGCAAAAAATTTTGGACGTAATTTTTTTTTAAAGTATTTTTTACGTGATCAGTGTATGCAAAACTACAAGTTCCTTCGCGCTTAGTATACCAATAGTGGGACACCCTGTATATAAAACTCAAAGGTGACTGATATAGTGATCTATCAACTCACAGCCCAAACCACTGGACATATCGGGCTGAAATTTGGCATGCAGGTAGATGTCATAACGTAGGCGCCCCCTAAGAAAGGATTTTAGAAAATTCATCCCCTAAAGGGGTAAAATAGGGAATGAAAACTTATACCATGAAAATTTATCTTTTCCACGCAAGCGAAGCTGCGGGGCTAGTTTATTATAAAAACTGAAAAACAGCTTCATAAGTCAGGCCCTTTCCTAATTTCTAACTAGTATTGTTCTATTTCCGTACCATGGTAATGTACTGGACACAGGGGTGAAACTCACTGAAACCTGTTAGTTTGACGATAATTTTATCGACAATCTGCAGCCCTCATACAAACCTGTGTTTAATTTGCCGTGACCCAGCGTCGTCTAATTTTTACGGAAATATTTCCCTTCCGTCTCCACGTCATTCCCATGCAATAAAACATAAGCGAATTACGAGAATTTAAACTAAAATGTTTTACGTTAATCTCATTTCGAGTTCATGCACGTAATCCTTGATTTTGAAGCGTGAAGATATTTTTATTCAGTTTAGTGTGGTGAAATTTGTTTGATCTAGGTAACTAGTGTTCATTGAGTTAATTTAATTAACTGATTAATTATTAGTAGGTAGTGCTGTGATGTGTTTAATGGATATTTTTATTTAGAAACTAAACAGAAATACTTATTTCTTGAACCTTCTCTACCTTATATGCCAATTTACCATTTGTCGAATAAGAATCTTAGTTGGGCTTTTTGACGCCCACCGCTGCAAGGCAAGGTACTCTAGGAATAAGCTCAATACCTAATGATTAGAAAATATTCTAGTTTACCATACGTTCTTTAATAATAAGTTCTAAATTCACATATTGCACTAAACAATGATGTTATCATTGCCATATGGCACCCTTTGGGTAGTGGTATTCGTGGGAAACACCCTCACAATGCCTTTACATGAACTGTAGTTTGACCATAAGTCACCGGTAATGATCAGCGGACCATGGTAGGGGCAAGATCTGACAGGTGTCTGATATTTTTGCTAGCTAAGTTTTATTATTAGACATTTGATAGAAAGAAAAATAGTAATTTTAATTTGAGGGTAATTCTGTTAGGTAGCTCTACATTAGATTTAAGTGTGTGAAAACAATGGAATTTTAAATATGTCAAATTTAAACTTGATTTTCAACTTATTATGTAACTTATGAAGAGTCTATAATATCAAAATACCACTGAAATATTATGTAGGTAGGTACTGCAATGTTTTTGTTTTTTATATTATATAGGTCCCTACAAGATTTTATAAATTATTTAGTTCTAACACAATTGGAGCAGCGAAAAAGTAAATACATATATGTATCTAAGGAAAACTTGTAGGATATCCAGAAGACCAAAATATAAACGTATTTTCCTGATTGATTTTATTTACATAATACTTAAAGCAACAAATATAAATATCTTATGTACGCAAATTAGGATTTTATGACGTCACCGAAAATTCGGTTGGGCAAATATAAGGTAGGTATTATATATAGGAAATAAGCGTTTGTATAATTTGTCGTAAAATTATTCATAAGCAGTAACAACATTAATAAAGTGAAGCTATTTTATCAGTCATGCGAGTAAAATAATTGTCTAGGCCTTGCATGTTTCAGTTGAGTTACTTTAAAAGCTAAATCATATAAATTTATAAAGAATAGAAAAAATTCGATCACGAGGCGGGACTCGAACCCGCATCCTTCGCGCCATTCCGGGGCGGATGCCTGACCAACTCAGCCACTCGTGACCCGCCAGAGCAATCGAATTTATTCTATTCTTTCAGTTTTTTATGTGTCTGAAGGGACACACCGCGCGCCATCTATTGAGATGATTAACAACCATTTCAACCAATATGAATTTTCTATTCTTTATAAATTTATATTTATAAAGCATTTGAATGCCATAAAACCAAAAATATAAATTCAACAAAAAAGGTCGTGTTCCATCGTTACAATATTGTATTCACTGAAAAGTGCTTCATATTGGTTGAAATGGTTGTTAATCATCTCAATAGATGGCGCGCGGTGTGTCCCTTCAGACACATAAAAAACTGAAAGAATAGAATAAATTCGATTGCTCTGGCGGGTCACGAGTGGCTGAGTTGGTCAGGCATCCGCCCCGGAATGGCGCGAAGGATGCGGGTTCGAGTCCCGCCTCGTGATCGAATTTTTTCTATTCTTTATAAATTTATATTTATAAAGCATTTGAATGCCATAAAACCAAAAATATAAATTCAACAAAAAAGGTCGTGTTCCATCGTTACAATATTGTATTCACTGAAAAGTGCTTCATATTGGTTGAAATGGTTGTTAATCATCTCAATAGATGGCGCGCGGTGTGTCCCTTCAGACACATAAAAAACTGAAAGAATAGAATAAATTCGATTGCTCTGGCGGGTCACGAGTGGCTGAGTTGGTCAGGCATCCGCCCCGGAATGGCGCGAAGGATGCGGGTTCGAGTCCCGCCTCGTGATCGAATTTTTTCTATTCTTTATAAATTTATATTTATAAAGCATTTGAATGCCATAAAACCAAAAATATAAATTCAAGCTAAATCATGTATATATGTCGACGTTATATATGTAGGATAATATACAGAAGCCGTTGTTCAGATTTGTATACATGGTGTTTATTAATTTAGTATCTTTTTGAGACATAAAGTGTTCTAGTCAAAAACAAGAGGACACGGGAAAAGGACCATTTGAACTATGACCAACTATAGGACCAACTATGAAATATTCAAGATAATATATCTGTCAGATTTATGATTCTAATTCTATAAATTTTAATAAATTAAATATTAAATCATATTAACGACTAGCTGTGTCCCGCGGTTTTACCCGCATTACTCCGCTCCTGTTGGTCTTAGCTTGATGATATATACAGGGTGTCCCACTATTGGTATACTAAGCGCGAAGGGACTTGTAGTTTTGCATGCACTGATCACGTAAAAAATACTTAAGTAAACAACAAAATTACGTCAGAAATTTTTTGCTAAATTTTTCCTGAAAATCCATGTTTTCTTCTCTAGCTTCGCGCAGCCGGCACATACCGTTTCGCTATGTGAGCATTTTGTCTATGAAAACACAATCTTAAACGATAGCTCACGTGCTGGGTTCAAAGTTGGGCGGGTTGCTTGTTATGGGTGTACACATAGAGTTTTAAGAATTCATCTATTTGAAAAAAAATGCGTCTGGAATTTTATAAGTATTTTTTACGAACTCAGCGTATGCAAAACTATAACCTCTTTTCTTCCTCTTTCTTCTCGCCTTTTGGGCAAATTATGCTTTTGTATTTCTACTTCTTTTTGCATACTATTGTTTTCTCATATTTTGTTCAATAAAGAATTATAAATAAATAAATAAATAAATAAACCTCCTTTGAGCTTAGTATACCAAAAGTGGGACACCCTGTATATGTAGCCTATAGCTTTCCTCGATAGATGAGCTATCTAACACCGAAATAATTTTTCAAGTGCGACCAGTAGTTCTTGAGATTAGCGCGTTCAAACAAAAACAAACTCTTCAGCTTTATAATATTTGTATGGATATATGGTAGATACTTATAACCTAGTTAAATTCAATAAAGAATCTTATCTCATGTATAAAATAGAGAAGTGGGCGTTTATAATTCATATCTAATGTTGACGCAAGCCAATGACTATGTTACTGATAAAGTCACATCTGTTGTCTTTCTACGTTTATTATTTGCAGAAAACTTTGATATTATTGTTATTGCGTACTATTATTACTATATTATTAAACGTATAAACAACTTTTCCTCCCCAAATAAGGTAAGCAAATATCTAAACAACTTTTAAATAATTCCTTAAATATAATTAATGATCTCAGATCAAGAAAATATTAACTGCCTTCATATCACATAACGAGTAACAACGTCAAAATGTTTCATTGTTAAAATCTTATGTAACTACAGGAAAAATGTAATCTTATTAATTGAGACTGAAAAATACGCATCAGAATAGACTTATGAAGCGTTTTAATTTTTTACCATACTTAATGGCCCTACATAAAAAAAGTAAATAGGACGCTGTCTTTAATTTCCTCGTCTATATTGTAATAAAAATATTGTGGTTCAGTTATGTCCACTAAAGGGTGAAGCAAGCAATCAACATGTATAACTTATGAGGCTCGGATGGCGTGCTTTCTGAGCCATTACTGCTTCTATGAAAAAGGACATTTCGACCTTATCAGTGGATATCACGAGAATAAAAACTAGCGATAAGATCGCGGTGGGTGGTGCGATCGGTTTATCGATGTCGATAGTTTGTTGAGTGATTTTATGGAACAACATGTGCGATTTCGTAAGTTGATACGCTTCAGTAATGAGAAAATTATCTCTCAGATTAATATTGTTATGGGGCGAGTCATAAAAGTATTTACTGTTTTGTTAAATAACAGTAGGTAATGGAAGGTTTTAACATCTTTAATTCATCCTTTTCTGAATTTGGTTTTAAAGTATTTCCTACACATTGACATGGAAAATCGTGAACAAATTGAGATTATAAAATCATTATAATTGCAACTATGTGTGATTTTTGATGATAATTAAAATACATAATTATCCGCGCATAATGATCCATAAAAATAATATATAATATTATGATCTAAAGCCTAGTGTTTTAAAATTGACAGGAAAACAAACCAAAACAACTACATATTGTCAAAAAAGCCTGGTGGTTTAAATTACCCAATTCACAGAAAAACACAACAACACTTACGCAATTAAAAAAAACAATCTATCGACACAGCACATCACTACCGAAGTACGATGGAAGACAGGCACTTATTAGTCGTCATTATCTACCGCGGTATCGCCGTGACATATGGCCAATATCGGACACGAGCATATCTGCCGTGTCATGCGAGAACTGGCCCCTTTGTGTTGAAAAACCTTAATTATCCTTTGTTCGAATGTCGTACATGCGAGGAACATTTGCTAATATCTAACGAATGCTGAATGAAGGCTGGAGAAAAATGAACGTCGGTTGTAATAGCGTAATGTAGATGTACCCAAATACGCGTCGGTTGTTGTACGCATGTAGATGTACCAAAATTCACGATAAGCACAGAAAAATAAGCAGTTACTATTAAATGGTAAACCAGTAAATTTTGTTAATTAACTTCACTTTTAAAACGCACACGCACTATGAAAAGTTGTTTTCTTATCAATTTTATTTAATCGATTCGATAGAATGAAATTGCTCATAAAATTCTTAACACAAACTGTACTATGGCGTGGTTAGTCAAGGAAAAACATTAAAAAAGTCAGTCATTACTTTTGGTATACCGTATAAGTGAGATTCTGAAATTCTGACCCGAAAATACGTAGCCACAATTTAGTCATTTAAACAATCAGTTGTGTTATTTCAATATATTCACGTATTAAAACCTTTTAAAACTCCTATAAAATAAAGTATTACGTAAATTTTATTAAATTAGCACTAGAAAACAATAATTAGGTTTATCCTATAAATACTAATCCTCGGATTACATGGCTTGATTCAGACTAAAGTAAGCTAATCTGAAAGTGACTTATGAGAAGTCAATTAAGCTAATTAAAATGTATTTTAGCTTGGCAATAGAGTGTAGAGTGTAGATATATTAATTTTAATATTGATCACTTTTTCACTTCTTTTTACTTCATATTTATGAAGAAAACTAGTTCTTAATATTGAATCTTCATAATACGGTGTGGTTACAATTAAAATAATTAAAATTAATTTGCGGAGTAAGGATTACCTTTTAATATTTCAATGACGACTTAATAACACGTTTTTTTCCTACTTACTATACTTATTTTACAGGAAAATAGCACAGAAAATTGCAAAATGAAAGGTTGACATTTTTTATAAAAGTTTACTAGGTTCGGGTAGAGCCTGATAAACAGTATTTTTTGTGATTGTTTTTTTTACATTTTTTTCTCCATATTTGCATTTCGTTAACACATATTTTCAATTAAATTAATAAACAAACACTTTTTTCCTATAAAAACCTGCATAATAACTTAGAAATCGCACACATTATTCACTTGCTGACGTCATAACTAACCTCAAAACCTCCTTATATGAATTTCATCTTTCTACACACCTTATGCCTATGATAGACAAGATACATAATATATATTATGTCAAAGCGATATTGATTTTTATAATATAATGAATAATGTCTTCAAGCTCAGTGAGTATGGCGGAACGGGCGATCAGTGGTCCGTCATTTTAATCCCGTTCCACATATGAACAGCTACTTTGATAGTTCGTAAAGATTATATAACTTATTAATAATATTATAACCTAGAGAATATGTTAAGGGTAAACGACTTTTTACCCGATATATCTCCCAGCTATTTCTATTTTAAAACGACACAGAAGCTGGTACATAAGTAATAAAATGTGACAGTAAAAATAGTTTTGATTCGATAAAACCTTAGACATTTATCTTTAAACTAGCTGTGTCCTGCGGTTTTACCCACAGTGCTCCATTCCTGTAAGTGTAAGCGTGATGACATATAGCCTATAGCCTTCCTCGATAAATGGGCTATCTAACACCGAAAGAATTTTTCAAATCGTACCAGTAGTTCCTGAGATTAGCGCGTTCAAACAAACAAACAAACTCTTCAGCTTTATAATATTAGTATAGATTACCTATCTATCAATATATACTATTTTGAGAATAGACCTGATATAAGTCTCACATAGGTACCTTTATTTCAAATTATGTTTAATCCTGTTTTAGGCCGAAGGCACACCCCGGACACTCCATACAAAATTATCGTTTTGACAGTCACACTGTAGAGACTGCAAATATGTGTGTTAACGCTTTATGGTTGGCACATTTGTGACTAGCGTAAAAAAAAATCGCGTTTTTCTGATGAAATACATCCGTAAACAGCACAATATCTAACCATTTTCAACGAAAAACGATAATCACAAATCCAAAATAATAAAATTACTTTAAGTCAATTTGATTAATGTTGTCAATCTTCGTTGCGTATCGTCCCTGTAGAAAAATGTGGACCATTTTATGACTGATCGTGCGGGGTGAGGTAAGTGTTTAATTTTGGCGGGAGGCGGAGAGTGTCAGTTCTGTAGCGTTTAGCTACTATTATGTATTCTGTGCCGAAAGTTAAATCAAAACCATTTATTATGACGTCGGTACATTCCACGAAGCATGCACAATGCACATACATTCTTATCAAAATTTAATTGTATAATTTGTATTTATTAAATTTTCCTTAGAAACGCACATCACTCACGTATAAGGATACTTACTGTAAATTTAAATGATTACTTATAATACCTATAACATTTTATTTTTAAATATTATAATTAATACCAAATTTGTAAGTAAAGATTAAAGTAATTTAGTTTGAATTTTCCTATAGCACAAGTAAAATATAATAAATGAAATAATAATTCCTTGTGCACAGTTATTGTCATATTTTCGAGAAAGATATCATGTATTTAAGTTTTAACTATTATTTTTAATGATACAAAATATCATTAAAAATAAATTAACTAAAACAAACTTTAAAACTATTTATGATAAATTATAAAGTGATGATAATAGATATTATAATTATATACTATATTTGTATGGAACACGAGCACAATGAACGAAAATACAACATAAACGAAACGTATTCGAAATCTTCATTACATTACAATCACAAGTGGCATCCCTTTAAGAGCAATTAAAAAAAATATGAAATACACAAAGCGATAAAGTATCTAAGTAATCTGAATTACCTAGTTGGTAGAAATGTGGATTTCACGTTAAAAGAGATACAGTAATGAAATTTTAATTTAACATTTTGTACACAAGATATGTCCAAATAAAAATTGAATAGAAATTATTTCAATACGATTTTCTGTCGAGCGAAATTATCTTATTTTATATCAAAAGGGGTCTATAAAAAGGACGATTCATACAATAGGATTTTTTATTAAGTTCAATTTTTAAACTTTTTATTTTTTAAGTTGAAAACGGCATAAGTTTTCCGAGTTCCATTGACAATACTGGAAAACCCACTAGAAAATGTTAAAACACATTACCCTACTAATATTTTAATAGATATAAAAATCAACTATATTTTTCGGGTTCGCTGTATTTTAAATGTTTGTTTTAAATTTGGTTGGCGTATCTCATTGAAATGTGGTAAATGAAATATAGCATCTCTTGTGGGTTTTGGGCCGGCTATCATTTGGAGATTGTTTTGAAGGAAAACAATGTTTTATCAACAATGAATAGCACGCTTCCGTCCAAGTTTTTACGCTCATTAGGGAATTAATACATTAATTTTACGGTTCAACTTTGAAGAATAATTTTTGTCGTTTCCTCTTGATAAGAAATACGAGTGTTTTTGTTCGACTTTTGTGTGTGGTCGATAATGATATTCACTGTTTGTTTATGTTTCTTTATATTACAAAAGAAAAATAGAGATTAGAATGACATTTTTATACAAAAAAATCATAGATACTCTAACCATTACTCTATGGCTATGTATAGAACAGTTTCAAGCAATCACGGTCGTTCAACTGGCATAATTACATTCAATTAGAGCCATAAATGTTGTTTATGTGCAATCACACACACAATTGCTTGGCTGATCGGAGACGGGCAGTCAAAACATCTGAACAAGTTTACTTCCAGCTTAACTATCGTCAAATTGTCCCTTCCTCTACTGTTGCAGGCGTTGGTCACACATTCATATTTTAAGCTGAGTACACATTGACATTTAATTATTTTTTAATCATAGTATATTTGTTTGTATATAAACTATATACATTTTATTATTACTTATTGGATTAGATAACCGAATTTGGATATCTTACAATTTATAATTTCATGAATAAAGTTAAGAAATTTGTAAATACACTCTTATCTTAAAGAGATAAAATTTTGTTTATAAATAAATAAACAATGAAAAGAAAGTCTTAAACCTTAGTTTACCAACCATTTGGTCATTTTAAATCCCATAGATAATAATCCCATATAGACATCTCATGCATGCCGTCAAAATATAAAAACAACAAGCAGTCAAATCGCTCGCTGACAAAAACAAAAGTCTATTGTTTTTTTAACACTCCTAAATAAGGCATGTATTTTGGTGCTAATTATTAACAATAGTAAATAGAATTAGGGTAAAATACAAGTAGTAAACATCAATAATTCTCACTGAATTTTTGGGCTAACAAATTCCTCTGTCAACACTTTACCTTGTAATAAATTAAATTTAATATCGGCCGTGCTGTGAAAAATATCAAATTGCTTTTTGATTTTCAACGCGTGTTAAAACTGGCGTCGTGTTTATTTTATGAATCTTTAAAGAGATACCAATATTTTTTGTATTCGGTAATTTGCTTCGTCACTGGATAATAATTTATCAAAATGTGTGTTATTGTTTCTTTTTTATATACAAAACCACATAATAATTATTTTATTATTGCAAAACATTTATGAGATACAGAAAAAAAATGTTGTGTGGTTTTATGAAACCACGGAAAAGTGAAACTGTTCGAACGGTTCCGAACACTGCTTTGTGTAGCGCATGTCGCGTGACGGTCGACGGTCGGTAGGTATACCTACTCGGCAGCCGCGATACACGCGACATGCGCTACACAGACCAAAAAGTTTGAGACGATGTAATAAAAGTTTCACTTTAAAAATTAAATATAATTTACTTTTTTCACTTCCTTTAAAATTATGTCTCTTAAAATTCTCTCAAATTCTGCAAACTATAAATAGCTCGATAATACCAACAACAGTCATATAATAAACCTTAATCCCTATAAATAAGAACCTATCTGCCTATCTCAAAACTATGATTAATATACTTAATACATCAAATAGTTGAAATAATAATCATGCGTGATGCGTGTACCCTAACCCCAAACGCGTAGATTGAGTGGAGTTCCGACGCAAACGGTGCGCGTACAAGATTATTTCCTCGTTATCTCGTCAATTGAGCCGGTCTTGGCCCGGCCCGGGACTGGGGCAATCGTCCAATTTAGCCACAACCTGTGCTCATATCACTACAATTATTCAGATAAAAGGACAATCTTTTGAGCGAATAAGTAAATAAGTAGTTTGCAAATAATTAGACATTATCAACGTCATTATCAAAGAAAGAAAAAAAAGTTTTCATTTAATTACTTATAAAAAAGACGTAGGTTGCAGAAACTAATTAGAATGGATATTTAGAAATTAAAAAGCTAAACAAACAGAATCCTAAACGAATGATGTCAGAAATAACAATAAAAATGTAGAGCTACGAAGTTAAAGTTTATCAAAGAATATTCTAGACAAACCTGAATTAAAGCAACAACATTAAAACAAGAAACTATCTAGATGATCATATAACGCAACGGTTCAGTTGTTTTGAATCTACGTATTAGAGGAGTGTCCAAATGACATCTTGAGGCCAAAAAGACTCCTGGCCACCGGCCAAAGTAAGTCTGCATCAGGTCTGCAAGATACATTGCTGGGGAGATAATCTAACTGAACACATGTTACGTAACTTCTGTAATATACGCGGAAGTTTTATAGAAACAGCAATGTATTGAGGACTGACGCTATTTGATATAGACATAAAAATTCGGTATTACTACATCGGTATTACACTTTCTACCAAGAACGACAACCTTGTGGAACGATTTGCCATCCTCAGTGTTCCCAAACGGATTCGACACGGAGACCTTCAAGAAAAGGGCATATTTGTACCTCAAAGGCCGGCAACACATTCGCGGTGGCCCTAACATCGCGAATGCTTATGGGCGGCGGGCATCACTTTCCATCAGGTGACCCGCCAGCTCGTGTGCCTGCTTAAGCGATAAAAAAAAAAAAAAAAAAAAAAAAAAAAATTACTAGATGCCATAAATTATTTAATGAATAGCTGTTTTCGTGATTCCAGTAACAACGCAAAATGAAGAAACGTTAAACGGTAAAACATTTAACGTAAAATACATTATTGTTATTCTAAAGACATTTGCTTTCTTTCCTATTCAGATAGCTGAAGGCAACGGCAAACAAACTGACAGCGACCATATCTCAGCCAAGTTAGCTGAAACACAAAGCCGTGTGTCCCGTAGACTTCGGTTATGAATGGGCTCAGCAAAACTCAGTAACCAACTGCATGCATATGTAACGCCGTGTAAGTTTGCAGTTTTAATGCCGCTTGTTCGTAAGTGTAATGTGAAGTAATAAAGGCTCTGCCTTGGGCATATTTACTGCAAGGATTCTTCGCTGAGGACTTTAAATGCTTAGAGCGTTTGTTGACTTGTTCTAATGCATATTGTTTTGAAAACACGTTCCTGTTTTCGTATTAGTAGGTTATTATATCACAGAAAGTATGATAAAGTCATCTTGCAATTAAAGATTTGTTTAGGGACCATACAATTCTCAATGACCAAGAAATAAATGAAATTCTTCTTAATAAGACGGCATAAACAATTAGTCAGAACGGCGCCAAAGAGCCACTTAACACACATCCAGGCCATCAATCCGCGAACCGGAACTTAGTCACTCTTGTCCCAATTAAAAGCGAAGACACTGTAGGATGTAACAAAGGTTAAATCCATATTGTATCCTCGCACACTTCCTACTTAAACGCGTTAATTGTTTGTGTTCGTACAAATATAGCGCGAACAATTGTGGCCAATTGAATGTTTCGTAATCATGTCTTTTCCAGTGACGTAAGAATATGCTCTGATTAATCTACTATATAAAAATAAGTCGGGTTTTCCTTCCTGACGCTTTAACTCCAGATCGCACGAACCGATTTCTACGGTTTTGCATTCGTTGCAAAAGTCTCGGTCTCCGTGAGGTTTATAGCAAAGAAAAGGTGTCTCTGGTGGCGAAACGGAGTTCGCCCGGTACTCGGATATATTTACAGAATTCGGATAACCGATGTTTTAAACTATGAATCAGCATAGTCAGTTTCTTTGGCTAAGATATCCATCATAATCAGCTGTAATAACGAGGTCACATACAATTACAACGCGTCTAGAGATGTATACAAAACTATAGCAAGCGCAATGTAAATTGAATGCAATACAGTAAAGAGGATATACTCTTAATGAGTGATTTAGCAAGACAGAGGCATTACGGCTTCCGTTAGGATGCATATAAGTTTGCCTATAGCATCAGCTGTGAAGAAAAATATGAACTGGATTAGATTTACACGTAATATTAGTAATGAGTTAATAATTAGTTTAAGAGAATACGCTAATGAATTGTCCAAATGATACAGTTTTATTAATATATTTAGGAAAATCAATAAATGCGGCACTTTAAGTGGCACTTATTAGTACTAATGAGCATCTGAATTTCAAAAGTTCCGTATTACTAGCCGGGTGTGAATCTCATAAGATTCCAAATGAGATTTTCAGATAGTAGTTAGAAGGTTTCTAATTGCGAGAATTCTTAATGCAAAATCTTCGTAATGTTCTCAAGTCAGCCACACATAAATAATTAATGGCATTAAAATAGACCAAGTTTATCCACGTCTTCGTTGCAAATTGAATTATTTATTCAGTTAGCTCTTAGTGAAGCAACCTCCATTCCTTTCTTTTCTAGGCCAATAGGTACTTAAGTCGTTTAAAATTCTTATATTTTTAAGTTTTATTTTTACTCGCGGCTATAAATTTTTATTGAGGTTGAAGTTTTTCAATTTAAGGATTATCGGAATGCTTTATCCAATGTTAGGTGTATAATTAAGAGAGTTTTCGTATTGCAAATTATGAAGAATATAATCTAGGAAGAGTTTTATGAATGGCCTCAATATTCGATCCACAAAAAATATAAGTTAAAAACGATAACCTAATAACAGCACCTTATAAATATTTGGCCGTCATATAAATTTAGCCCTCATTATTTATAAAATTATAAAGGGATACATGACCTTTTTAAGGGATTTCTCCAACATTGTTGGTCAACTAGTTGGCCAACTAATCGCCCGATCCCACTTCCGTTGCGCAAATACAGCTAGGTGCGTCGCGTAAATTAATTAGAACACATGTTTTTCAGTTTCATGAGAGAAATGACTAACACGTCTAATTGTCTCCATTTGACTTAATAACTGTTTTATTGTTCTTTCCGTGCTCGTGCAGTTATTTACGTCGCATCTGTAAAATATATCATAGCTCGTGTAGAAGTAATTTATAACAATATTTGGTATCTCTATAATTATTTTAATTATTAATAATTACGAGTATAAACCACTGTAAGTAATTGCTTGATCTTCAAACAGATAAACATCTGGAAATCTAAATCAAAGTTTTTGGTTCACGCTAATTGCTAATACTCGCACCTGCACTTATGAGTTATGTCGTATACGTTTTAATTTCTTCAATGATATGTATATTAATTATACTAATTTGAAATGCGATGTCTTTCATAACTCCATTGAATTTATTTATATCATACGGGTTACTTAAGTTTCTTTTGAATTTTTCTTACAAATCAAGCACATCATTAACACGAAGTACGGTGACAAACTTTGTTTATGGCTGAATGAGGTTTCTTACATTTCTCCTTGCTCTGAATTCTAATTAAGCGAGTTATTTTTAGTCAAGAAACGAGCAATGTATAAAGAGCAAAAAAATAAGTTTAAGAAACTTATGCGTTGTTTTAGTCGTATTGTTTAAAGACTTTGTTTCCAATGCTGGCTCGATAGTTTGACACATTCTAAATTATTATTGTAACTTTTCTTTTTATTTCCCATTCGTAACAAAATATTATAATAGATAGTTAATTCTTTCGAGTTCGATTGTTCGAAAACCGAAAAGATTTCAGAACTACCTTATCCTACAAGATATTAAAACTTTATAAAGCATAAAATCTCTCACATTTATATGATTTTATAAAACACAAAACTGATACAGTGCAAAATAAGCCCTAAACTGAAGCTATCGAAGAAACTTTAACAATTTGGCTAAATTATAAAGATGCTTCTAACATTTCAAATGCAGTCTAAGTAACATGTCTGAAAAGTTTACAAACAGCGCTTATCTGAGATCACAATTGCCTAGTGCTACAGTTTAAGTGCTAGACAAGATAAGATCCTTTAGTGTTTATTTCGTTAATTCCTTTAGGCTGAATACAGATGGACTAGTGTTCTAATGTTTTTGGTATTAGAGCTCAGGTTTCTTTTGTTGATTTTGAAAAACAAGTGGTATTTTAATTGAATAGGTACGTGAATTTAGTTTTTTAAATACATTTCAGTATCCTTTTTAGCGTACCGAGTCATAAATATGATAGACTACATAAACATAAATATGATAGAGTCTCATAAACACCATAATTATACCTAACTATCTTCCTTACCATACCTTCTGCATTTATTCAAGCTGTATTCCAAACACACTCGACTGTATATTAAAAACATTTTCCATTCTCAAGTATGAAAGACATTCCAAATGAATGCATCCACCACTTAAATAGTGCGTTCACGTAATAAAAATGCGCATCTTAAGACAAGGGAGTGAAGTGTGAGCCCCGAGGCGGACTCAAAGAGCGGGAAATTCAGTTCATTACCGTCTTACTGCCTCCTTGTGGCTAGTGCAGTCCCTTACGGATGTATCGATATCGATAAATTTTTTAACGTTTTTTATAGATAGTTTTTTTTTAAATAGAAATAGACTCTTTGTGTTCCATTATGTAGAGCCCAATAATTGTTTTGGATTTTCTAGGTTATTATACCAAAATAGAAGAGTAAATCAAATGAGATCATAATTAAAATGAGCTTTAAACTAAGAGTGGTTTTAAAATTTTTAAGCCTATTTGAAAACGGAACAGAACAGACAATAGAAATGCATTTTTATAAAAATAATTAACAAGAAGTCTAAAACAAAACACAACAATCTCATTGACAACGCGAAGTGAAATAAAAAAAGAGGAACATCACAAAAGATGTCGCCGCCTTATATCAACCGTGAAGAACGCGGCGGTGGAAAGAAAAAAAAATAATTACTCAAAATAAATTTCAACGTTCCGCCATTGCGGAGTCACTCGAACTATCATTGCATAGCGAGCGGAACAAACTACCGCCAAGTGTGTCGATTTCCAACGTCCTCGAGTATAAAAAAAAATATTCTCGAGTCGCAAGTTCAGTGGGGATGGGGAGGCCTCCCGCAGACCTCCTTACGGACAAAAAGAATGAATAGATCCGCCCCTTACCGAATACACCGAGCGGTATAATTCATACTTAGGAAAGAACAAGGAGTTGACATAGACTGTTTTTTTATCGATGTGCTTAGCTGCGGAGGTTTTTTAATTTCACACTTGCTTCGCTCTTGAGACAAAGGTTTCTTGGGATTAAGACGATTGTCTGTTAAGCGAGCTTTTATCTCTGAGAATCTTTCCTATTTTTAATAAATTGTGCTTCATTGTTCAGCGTACTCGGAACCATTTCTTTGTAATGTATTGCAAAAATTGGCTATTTGTGACGGAAAATAAAAATGTAGAAAATATATATTCTTATCTTGATTAGTATTTAACTAAAATTGAATGGATACGAAATCGAATGTCAGATTAGTTCTTAAATTTAATTTAGTGGCTCCTTTGACTATCCTAGACTACATTTATACACTAGTGACTAGACTATATATATATATAATATAGGTACTAGACTATATTTGTTCAACGAAGGTAAAAAAATAATAATATATTGCGTCTCTAACCCATTCACTGACAATAAATTACATAATAGACAAAGAAGATGGAGACAGACAATAGGAAAAACTACGTTAAGCTCGTTTAATCCGTCATTTTCTTGAGCGCACTGTTAATGCACATGAATTACGATCTTAAACGTAATGCATTTAGCGTGTATTTTCCTATTCAGTGCAAATGTGTAAATTATAAGATAAGCTTTATCTTTGTCATACTAATGACAATTAACTGTTGTATAAGAACTTTCTTAATTGCTCATCATTTTATTAGATCTTTGCTATTACCGCATTGGGAAAATGGTCTCATCACTTATCTATTAATCGTAATACGTTTTAATCAATTATGTTTTGTCCTTTCACTATATTATTTTACATTTATAATAATTAGTTGCATTCATTTACTCATTTAGCAAACATAATTGGTATACTACACCACAAAATATTCCCCTGAAAAGACAACAGAAATTTAATGTCATATCAACAAAATATATGGAATGCAGCCATGCGTTTTACATCGTATAGTTTACGCACTGACCAGTAATTCATCCTTTCATCGCTCAGAAGCATCGGAAGTTAAGATACATCGGTTGGCACGTATAATTTTTTCCACTCGCAATTCACCCCCACCCCCCTACTCCAACCCTTGCGTCTGTCAATCTTAACTACAAGGCGGGTTGCTACAGGGTTCAGTAGTGGGCCTACATTTTTTTATTTTTTTAATAGGAGCCGGTATTTCTGAGAATCGATGCTCTGAGCGAGACTTCGCAATAGTTATTCAAGTACCTGTGCGTTGATGGTTTAAGTATTTTTCTTTAAAGGGAGATATCGTGTTCGTAAATTGATGGTGAGGATTTTTAATTATGTAAATTTGAGAACGGATACCTCGTTTCATCTTTTTCTTTGGGTTTAATTGATGATTTAAATATGCTTTTGGGGAGTGTTGTTAATGGATAGTTTTTGAATGACTGAATCAGCAGAATATGTCGAGACTCGAGAGAAACTTTTTTATTTTAATTTGTCATCATAACTTATTTAATTAATTCTTATAAACTTGCAGTTCATTGAAGTATAATCAAATATAAAGTTAAATAAAAATACTTAAAAGAAGTAGGTACTTCATATAAAAAACCCTGTCCGTGAACTACATTGAAAATTCACACGAGCACAAACATTTAAAAATAGGTTACGACGTTATAGTTTATACGTAACATATCTTGACGCGTTCGATCTCCAAATGAAGCAAATAATAGTCTCCAACTAAACGTTTAAGTTTAAGTTATTTATTTAGCTTAAACACAAGTAAAAGTTATTTACTAAGCTTATCGAAGCTATATCTATTAGGCATTATCTTTCGAAGGGGGTGTTAAAAATCGACGAAGACACCCTTGGCGGGTAATCACGGCATTGTGGCTGATAGCTCAAATGGCAAGACCAGACAGGCCAGGGGGAAGAAATAAAAAATATCCTCAAGCATACACGCATAAGTAGGCGCGTGTTGCGGCGCAAGTGCAGATTGAAGACATTTTGTACAGTGCCCGTAATTTGATTGCGATATTTGAGATAGGTATGAATACTGAATAATTAATATATTTCTTAATTAACTGGGTGAAAGCAAAAACAATAATACATTTTTCCTTAAATTAGACTAGAGGCATGTTTGTAGCTGTTAAATTACGTTTATAACATTTATATTTCATAATTAGTGTGATAATCTTTTTGTGCGTGTAAAATTTTCTAACGATTAACAAGAACATTCAAAATTAAATCTGTTCATTTAACTATAAAATTATTAAATAACCAAATCTTTAAATCATTGTATAACTTTTACTTTCAAATCTTCATTTTAAATGGATGTCAATATCAAAACCGCCTAAATGCACTCGCCATAGCGGCAGCGCTCAACTCAAGATGCATCAGCGAAGGGGTCCCCTACGTACCACTACGCTGTACAAACTTACAACAGATAAGGGTCTCAAGTACCCCCCAAAAGGGGTAAGACGGCTCCCCAAGTCTACCTAGACTTTAGTGGAAGAAAAAATAATGGCAGAAAGGGACGGCGATAACCAATCTAGCCTCCGCGTTCGTCTGTGGTTGACTAGACCCTTTACAATTTAAGGTGCGTTCAATTTATCTTCACTGCATATAGATATATAGACGTTCCTAGGTACCGTTGTTTTTGTTGGATTCTAGGGCAGCCGAACAATACCTTTGATTAAAATATTCAAATTCTTGTGTGCGCTGGATTATTGTGCACTTTTATTAAAATCTTTCAGACGTAACAAAATCAGACAATGTAGAAAGACGGGCGAGAGCTTAATTTTCATTTAAGAAATTATTATAGTTCGTTGTTTTTAACGTTGTGCGTTTTTCTTAACACCACTAAGAAAAGAACAAAGGATGTTTTGTAAAATAGTTCTTTCAGTTATAAATTGAGAGCGCGAAAGTTTTTAGTATTTTTTTCAGGGAAGTGAGTGATCGCCCGTCGATATAGTCAGTCCAGGTTGAGACAATTTATAGTCCTGCGAGGATAGGACTGTTTTGCTCTTGTACTTTGTATTGATAGAATGTCATACGATTGTTTGTCTCAATCTAATTGATAAAAAGTATACCTACTTAAACGATTTAAACTTTTGCTACAAATTTAAGAGTTAAAAAATCACTTAAAATCATCAACCGGCTTGCTGAATATTTTTTATACACTTGCTCTGAAAAACTAATTCGCTTACATGCTAATGTTTTAGCATTTTTATCTATATTCTAATCGCAAAGAACTCGACGTTAATATAAGTATAATAAAAAAGCAAAAGAGTATAACGAGAAACAGCGATCACAAGAAATTAAGTTTAATTTTTTCACTTGTTTTGTGGAGGCGACAAAGTAAACACCGTCGACCCCTGGGTTTCGATCCGGGAAATTTTTTCCACCTACCAATAAAACTAGGAGGATCGTCCTGTTTGTGAAACACTAAGATTTAATTGAAAGCGTCATTATACTATTTTTATTTAACCCTCGAATTTTGACTGGGATTTCACGGGTTGATAAAATGTAGGCACCCGAAACGATCGAGTATTTACAATGTAGGCTTTGCTTTTAAATTGCGCCGGTGTTTATTTTATATAGATTTTGTTTTGATACTTTAATGTCAAAATGTCAGGTAATAAATGACAACTGCAACTCGTTCAGGTTACTTGTTTTATGTAGGTACTCTCGAATACAGAAGTTTATATTGTTGTTACTGATTCAAAGACATTTCATGACCTAAATTAGATATAAGATTACATTTTATTCATGTAGGTAAATGTTTTTTTAATGTTGGCGGAAGCTAGTTGTACGTTGACAATGACATAACAATGCGATTCTAAAAAAGTGAAAAAGTAAGAATCCTCTAGGTCATCAAAAAACAAAACACGGATAGTAATAGTATTCCTTTTGTTTCAAATCTCAAGTTCTCTGGCCAGGTGGCGATGCTCTAATTATTCCCACAGTATACTAATATTGTATTACATTCGCATTGTCCCATTCTATTGTTTCGTGATTTCTAAATCTTACCACTGTTCATGTACAGTTGAAGAGAAAAGCGTTATAATAATTAATTATTAAAACTGTGTTGAAAATGTGATAGAATTATATATATATATATTTAGTTAATTTACGGTAAGACGTGGTAAGACATTTAATCTTTCGAAGGTTCTTGTGGGTTTCTATTTATTTATACAAGTGTCTTGATTTAATCGTCACATTAAATACATAAAATAATTCGGGAATATCTTAAAAATTATAACGTTTTAACGTTTTTTTTTAACTGAAATATAATAAACAAATCTTACTCACGTTAAATGCAATCGTAACATTGCAATAAAATACGCAGACACAGCACAGCACATCAAAAGTCAAGAACAAAATCCATCCAGTCTTCAGATTTCGTGTGCGAGCGTACAAACGCATGGTTAACCTCTTGGCTGAACTTGATACATGACATTGTGACTTTCACGCATGTCGCCTCACCTTTTGTCTCCATGTAGCTTTCTTTAGTTTTGCTATTCCGAGCTTCTATGGAAATTTTCGCTATATTTCAACTTTACGATGGGGTGATAAGCAATTAACGTGTTTAATCCTAATTTTCTTTTAACGCAACGATTTCCTGCTAGCTCATGTGCTTAACCTGTATTTTTTGCGCTTTGATGTAAATGTATTTTAAATTTCGAATACATTATTATAAAATGTGATGTGGGTATTTTTTTTTTCTTTACCGCGCTTTTCGACAAGCAAAGGAAACATGTCATACAGCCATACAGCCAAGTTTTGTTACTTTACCGATAATATAAAAATATGTTAGAAATAAACAAATAAATGTTAATTAAGAGAAAAATCAATAAAAATAAGCCGCGAAAACAAAACTAGTGGCGCACTCGGTTGTTTAACTAGCGTGTCTCAAGTCAACGCGGCAAATGAGGGGTGATACGCTAATGAATAATTAATGCTCACACTTTTCGCGCCAATTATAATTACGTAAGGAAAGCAATTATGAAGCCTGTGACTAGGCGTCGCGTAAGTGAAAATTAACATACACGCTACAAGCCTAAATATATGCTGCATCTTTTACAATATTTCACGCCAGCATCCTTTCTTGAAAAAAAATTTTTATTTTTAACTAACATTTTTTTTAAATTATACCTATGCGAAAAATATAGGGATATAGATATAATTAAATAACTTGACATTTATTTTTACTTCTTACTCTTTTTTGTCTATGGTCAGTTCTTATTTTTTTTTACCTACATGACGTTATGAGAAATGAAGGTGGTCAGTAAATTACAACAATGGCATATTGATAATAATTGATAATTCCATAAGTAAATAAAAAGAAAAGTAATTTTTAATTTAAACCGGGATATTTCTGGATAACTGCAGGGGTTTCCCAAAGGATTCTTAGCGGGAGTGATACTTGCACCGCCACAAATAAACACCTATGTTTATAAAAGCGTGAACGATTGTTTTGGCGCCATTACTTAAACAAGTCTTGACGTTTGAGGATTCCTTCAAGAAAGCTTCAGCACTGATATTAAGTAAGTGGGAACTTTAATTATTAAGTATTCTATTTTTTTTTTCATCTGAAATATTACCTGTTTAAAAATTTCGGAAAATTAAGTTTAGGATTGTTATATTGTTAGATTGTTACATCCTTAGGTTACATCTTTGTTGTTGCTTGTGTCACACTTACGGAGTATATTATTTTCTACTAGATTTCCGCCCGCGGCTTCGCCCGCGTTTTCAAAGGAAAACCCGCATATTTCCCGTTCCCGTGGGATTTCCGGGATAAAACCTATCCTATGTGTTAATCCAAGTTACCCTCTATATGTGTGCTAAATTTCATTGTAATCGGTTCAGTAGTTTTTACGTGAAAGAGTAACAAACATCCATACATCCATACATCCATACATCCATACATCCTTACAAACTTTCGCCTTTATAATATATATTAGATTATTTTAAAATTTTATTATTTATTAATAGTTGAAATGTGTATATTGACATTAAAAATTACTAGAAAACATATCTATATCCTGGATACAATGAAACAGCATACGATCTGGGGGCACGGCAGTGCCCCCGCCAAGTCGAGCAAAATAAAAGCGGCACGGCCGTACCATCCTTTTCTCGAAGCAATTCGGGCCTTTTTCGACCCCCTATAATTCGGTTGTGGATAAAGCAAGAAACCTGAATCTTCAGTAACTAATCCGGCATTGTATAAACACGGAATATTTAAAATTTCAGTCAATTTGAACCAGTAGTTTAAGAATGACAACTTGTTAAAGTTTCTAAATTTTGTCACTCACTGACTCACCGATCATCAAAAGTCCAAGGCACTTCTAGCAGACTTAGAAGCTTCATATTTGGAATACATATAGAGTTTAGTGTCTTAATCATGGGAAAACTTAAATATTTTGTAATTTCGGTCCAGTTTTCCAAATACACCAACTGCATCAATAACTTTGTAATCCCATATAAATATATGGGATTACAAAGTTATTTATGCAGTTGGTGGTTGGTGGTGGTTATAAATTTAATAGGTGTAGATAGGTACCTACCATATGAGGCAAGGGAGGGGGTATAGGGTGGGTAAGGGTGTGTTTAGCCCATGAAACTGAACAACATTATTACTTGTAAAATGGTCGACGTAATGAAAAACACATGATTGGACATGTCTTGAAGTACGAAAATCTAATAAAACAATATATTATAATTTAAATCTGTTATATATAAATTGTTGGCGCGACTAGCCTCCTTACAGACAGACTGGCCTCTATTTTACTTTATGACTGAGTAGATGGTATCAAAAAGAAAGGCTCTACAAAAAGAAGTGAGATCCCATCAAAAACATCCTGTAAAAAACCCAAGTCTCGCAGCTCAGTCTTTCTACCGTCAAAAGTTGTGAGATCCATGTAATACCAAGTCGGTTAATCTATTTAGTGTCTACTTGAAGGACCTTCTGTCTTAAGATATTACATAAGTTATTATCATGCCAATATTAAAAATATTTAACGTTTTAAACAAATAGATCGACTTGGACATCGCATGAAAACAAAATGAATATTACAATATTATATTAGATTCTTAAAGTCTCTCGCGCCTCACGCGATTGAAACTCTCGTTCCTGTTGGTCGCTGGCCCGTCGTGCTGTGTAGTGTGATACATACTAATAATCAAATCAAGCGATGTCCAAGTCGATCTATTTGTTTAAAACGTTAAATATTTTTAATATTGGCATGATAATAACTTATGTAATAACTTAAGACAGAAGGTCCTTCAAGTAGACACTAAATAGATTAACCGACTTGGTATTACATGGATCTCACAACTTTTGACGGTAGAAAGACTGAGCTGCGAGACTTGGGTTTTTTACAGGATGTTTTTGATGGGATATATTTTATCGTAAAAAAAACTGCTCGATACAACCACACCTCAAAAAAATCTAATAAAATGACACGTCTAATTAGGAACAATGCGCGCGTGCAGGTCACAGGCGGGAGCGTCACGCCTTTGCCGGCGGAAGCGCCTCCGGCGGACGGACAGATTGTAGAACCTTCCGGTGTTGTTAAGTCACCGGGCATAGCGGTAAGCTCTGTTGAGGGCCCACGTTGGTGAGTAAAGATTTAGGTAAGGTAGACTTGTTTTCTAATTACTATAGTGTAAGATAAATAAATTATAGTGACATAATGATAATGCTTATTGGTGTTAAGCTATATAATATGTACGTGTTTTGCACTAAGATGATAGCTTGCATGATGCTTACGAAAATATCCTCTATCTTTAATTGTTAGCTTTTACAAATAAAATTAATATCTATGTAATTGAATTAGGAATGACTAATCCGTCAGTCCTCGGATCACAGACACAATAGAAAATCTATTGTGTCTCGGCCCGATCGGGCCGCTCGGTGGTCAATGGGCTAAGCTTGTTGTCTATAATTACAAACGATGGTAAAAATATCACAGGTTTCTAGAGTCACTGTTGTGACCTATGTTATTTTTACGACGATTACTGTTAAAAATGCATCTAATTAGAAACATTGTCAATTTAATAAAAAAAATCTTGCATTATTTTATGAAGAAGTTATAAAAATAATTTGTGTGACCAATCCTCATTTTCGGGTTATTTGCCAATAAGCGGCAGCGGATTTCTTACCACTGAACATGTATCATCATTACAAGTTGTTAGTCATAAGCGGTAGCGTTGTTCCCCCGCTGCTTCCGCCAACTTACTCCATATAAGGTCGACGCACCCTGATCTTTAGCACGGAACGATTGGCGGTGATCCTCTTTTTATTGAGCTCGTCATGCTGTTGTCCGTGACTCACACTATCTGCGATTTATCGTTAACGAGATGATATCGTTGTCAAATTCGGCAGGCATTTGATTGCAAGGCCTAAACGTCTGGCGTGGGGAACGCGTGGTACTTTGGGAAAAATTTTGGTCTGTTTATTAAGTGCATTATAAACTGTAGGTTATTTTATTTCTACAATTTCTATCTTAAATGACAAAGTATTTGGCGTATAAAATTATTGTTTGTAATCAATTCGGGAAATGTTTTTGGACACCATTTTAAGTAATCAAGTATCCATTATCCATAGCAAATAAATGTATAGAAACCATAGACAACCATTCGTTCAACCGCAAAGGAAGGCAAGGGTCACTACAGAGTATTTGTGTCAATAATACTTAAGCTCGTTTCTCACGGCGCTGGCTAGCTTCACACGCGCTCATCTTACACTTCCTTCCTGTGCGTACAACCCCTACTTGAAGATTCTTTTTAAATTAAATAATGATACTGTGACGTCATGCTCATCCTTATTTTCGATATCAGGAGATTTAATGTGGTTTTTCAGCACGTTACCATTTAGGCATTGATCGATAGTTTACCTTGATCTTTCAATTATCCTCCTCAACCTTTCCATTCTAACCCTTTCACACATTCACGACTGAATCATTTCACGAATAATTTATTGCATTTCCTTTATCATCGATTTCTTCGACTGAATCATCTAACCAACAAGGCAAGGGTCACTACTCCGGGGTGATAATCGTTTACCGGCCTGGGAACAACTCCTTCCGGACTTAACCCCACGTACTCAAGTGACAAATCTTTTTTTGATTGTGAGAACTATGCCACCGGAACCATTGACTAAAGCACTCGCTTCTCGCGGATACGGAAATTTTGTAGGTTTTTTGTTGAAGCGAAATCACGGCGTAATGCGCCATTATGATAGGAAAACTTGACTTGTTTAGGTCCTTCCGCTGGAGTGTCAAAATTAAACGTACACTTGTTTAACGTGATAGTGTGTGTAGATTTAGTGTAAGTAAATCATGTGTAATTTATTTTGTAAGATTTAAATTAATGAAATCTTAAATGTGTAATAAAATAAAAGGCTAATAAAAAGGCGTCAAACATTTGAACATCACAACTAAAAGGCATTTATCACGGAAGTTTATTCAAAAACGTTGCGTTAATTTCGGCTGAGGCGTAATAAATGATAATGAATGAAAGTGCTAAGGGACGAAAGTATCAATACCGTGAAGTAGAGAAAAGTGCGACTGTAATACCGCGGTTATTCCCATTGTCTTGCGTTTTCTTTGCCGGGGCTTTGTGGATGCGGTCGAGGACTATTGTTTCAACCTTGGGCCCTTGTCTTGAGTGCAAACAGGTCATGGGACACCGTTTTGTTTTCAAATCTTTTCCCACGGACTGTGCACAATTGTTTGACCTAACCGCTTTTTAGTGATAGAGTTTCGTTCATGAACTTGTGATATACAGTTTGTAATTAAGGTGCTTTTCTTTGAAGGCTCTTAATTTAGAATTTTGTATGTTGTTGCTATTTATTTTTAAATCATTTAATTTAAAACATTTTTAATATGTACCTATGTAATTTTTCCCAATCGTTTAAATATTTACCTCTGGTACGTAAAAAAGGCGTTGAGAGCTTCTTACTTTAATTTAATTTAAATTTATTTCTTTTATACTGAATTTTCTAAGATTATCCACCAAATTAGTTGTACCTAGACTTTCTTTATAACCGTTGATTTCTATAATATTAATCTTCTCAAGTTCTTGATCAAATACTAGAGCACATTTCCTTGCACAATTAATATGCATGGACACATCAATAGACCACATATACTATTACCAACGGACCAAAAGGCGCTTACCTTTAGTTTTCGTTAATTAACTCAACGGACAGGCAAGCTGTCGCGTGGCGTACCGGTCGCTGCCCATCTGTTTTCTGACCCTGTGTGAACTATGCCTTATTAAAAACGCATGGTGTGTCTTGTACTTTAGATTATAGATCGCTATTTGCTACTGCTTTGTTGGAAATTTGCATGGGTGATATTAATAAGTCTAGCTTTGGACATTCTTCAGTAAGTTTGAATAGTTAATGTAATAATTTATTTATCGAATACCTGTTGATTAACAAATTGACATAACCAGATAAATCTTTGCAGGTCCCTGTGTATAGTAATATTTCATGTAAAATCCTCAACCTATTTCACTATATTATCTCTATTTGAGAAACTTATAATAATAACAAAAGAAGCAATAACACCAACGTCTACGTTTCTAATTCTCAATTCAAAATTATTCGCGTCATGGCAACAGACGATGAATAGACAAATTCGAATTTCTTGAGTTGATTGGGTTCCGAGTTTTTGTAGCGCACTTCCGCGGTTTTAAGTGACGTATACACGCACGAATGGTTTGCTAGAAATTGATATTTGGCTCCTTGGTCTATTAGAGCGTCTGTCTTCCGTTTGTCTATGGCTATTGGCGCGTGTGTCCCTCGCCTTAATTGCTTCATTTGTATCGATAATGTGAAGAATGATGGATGCTATAATAAAAGGATATGCTCTATTGGTAATTGAAATTTAGTTTGTCATTTTTCATTTGTAGGGTTTGGAAATGTTATTAATATGGTGTTGTAATTTGTGTATAAGAAATCAGTAAGTATCTATAGTTTGAAATATTATAAGATCCATCAAACTTCAGTATAACTATGAAGTTGTAAAATGTTTGTGTTATAATAACTAGAATTCATTAATCTTGAATGACAAATATTATTTTTGATAAAACTAATGAGCAATAACCGCGGAATGGAATTAAGTAAATAGACGCATAGCAATCACATGATGACGCGTACAAAATTGAATAAAACTCATCATTTTATAGCTAAACGAATTATCTAGCGAAATTTTAAGCCGAGCCGCGTCGCGTTGCGTTCGCTTATTCAAACAAAATACCGACCAATCACGATTTTGTGAATTTGAAATTTGTTAAGGCCTCCAGTACTACAGAAAACCAATACCGCGTATACGTAGCTACGTAAAACTACGCACGGGCTAAGCAAACTTGCGTCTGTGTGTACACGCACACAGCGGCCGCCGCATATAGATAGCTACTCACACAATGCGATATTGCAAATGGCCTAGTCGAATGTATTCGTTCGCCCGCCGGCCGCTGTAGAGGGGGGCGTGGGGGGAAGATGCGTTTTTGTGCACATCTCTCCTCTTTAGCTACGTTTACGCTAAATATAAGTGCGTAAGTGCAACCGATAGGTAATAAGACGCGTGTGTGCGTGCCATTCAGCGACATCTAGCCCCCGAATCGAGTTTTTGAAATGTTTGAGATTCGAAAATACTTTCGAACAATGCGTTGTTGTTGCACCGCCGAGTCGATATTTCGGCGGCCGAAGTTGATATAGCTCGAAAAGGGTGTATATTATTAGTGACAGCAGCAGACTAAGTGGCTGGCTCCATCGGTCTCTGAGTTAAGCACACCTGACTGACTTTCAGCGTTGAACCGGCCGAATGGAAAGCAACATAAAAGGACGTTTACATCGTAACTAAAGAAAAGAAAAAAAGTAAAATCGTTGCCGCTCAAACAGGAGGCTTTAATTTGAACCTGTTAGATAAAAATCTATTAAAGCAAATTGTGAACTCATATGTATTGAAAATCGATTTTCTAGCCGTTAATATACGTTTAGGTACTTTTAGCGAAGTAGGTACACTTATTTTCAGTATGAACAAATAAAACGACAAATCGCACTCGTTTAACCAAATTGACCACCAACTGAAGCAATTGTCAAATGCGTCCAACCAGATCCTATTTAATTAGCCCTAACAAACCTCACATCGATGTCGTCAATTTATTTAGATTAACCGAACAACACTATTCCATCCAAACTCAAAGCGACACGGACGATGTCCACTCCTTTTACAGGCGTACGAATTTTCACACACACGCGCGCATTTTCCGTACCTAGTGCTTGTATAAAATTTATGGCGCACACTTTTGCAGCCGGCTATAGCATAGATTTGTGGGGGGGATGCAGTTGGTCAGCCATTTCGCGTCGACTTGATTTACAAGGGCTGTGCGTGCCCGCGCTAACGCTAAGATTGGATAATCTGTGCTATATGTCATCTCTGTTATTGCGTATTCGCTTTTTACATTTCGAATTCGGCGCGCAATTCAATATGGGCGCTATTGTTGTGACATCACTAAATTACACTCGGTTCATGAAATTCTGATTAGAACCCGAATTTTGGCATATAGATTAATTGACTATAATAAATCCGTTAACGCTTTAACGTGAAGTTGAATATCAATAAACACGCGCCATTTCCATTCCCGTTCAATAAAGATTGCACTCAAGAAAATGTTATAAAAAAGGTAATCTTCAATTAATCACTAAATAAAGTAACATAATCAGTCTGGCTTTCATCGTTTAAAAACGTTTGGCCGCGGGGGCATTTCAAAATGCACGTTAGGGTGGGAAGGGGGTGAGGGGTCAGCGCTGTTTGTCTATCGCGTTTTCCATTCAACGGCTGAATTTCCCGAAGCCAGCTGCCCCCATCCTCCTCGTTGTATTTTTATTAAAGGAATTATAGCGTCTACTACCTATCTGATTATTGATTAGTTCGCGTTTTGCAGCGTCAGCTCTTTCCCGTGTGTGATCTGTATCCGGGACAGATACTTTTATAAGTTAATACATTTTTACAATATATTTCTGTATACTTTTATAGTTTAAAATCTTATATCTATTCCTTTGTTAAAACGTGATTTAAGTACCTAGTTAATATAAATTGATGAGAGTATTTTTGGGATAAAATACAATAATATAATATGTTATCAGGGAACACGACGTAAATGACTGATCCGCCTTTCCGCTGATTATATTGAGTGCGTAGGTATAATAACAGTAATCTTGTGGTAAATAACAAGTTAATGATAGAATTATTTCATTGCCAATGTGTTAGAATAATGATTTCTGAAATATCACGACCTTTATATCCAATTTAATGTATTAACCTAAGTCCTAACCTTTGTATGTGTTTTATCGTAGTTCATAACAGTTTGAACTACAATATCTTGCATATTCGAAGACTTATATAACATGAAAAACACGCTTAGACTCCATACATCGAATTCACGTAACTGCAACACAATGATACGAGATACCATCGCTTTTGGTGTTCGATATACAAAACCCCGTTGTTCTTGATTAATGTTCCGTTTTATCGGTTTATGCTCGCCATGTTGAATCTATCGAGTTTCAACTTCTTTATTCCGAATCTTTATTTGAAAGTTTTCACTGTTTTTCTTGCACTATCGGAAAGTAATTAATCATGATTTTAAATATACTTTCAATGTTTAGTTTATTATAAAATCATCAACATGCCATAGGGACGAGTTAACAGTACAATTGCGCCTGGTCTACCGCGAAATTTAACCGTTTAAATATTCATATAACTTTTCGCAGACCCGGAACGACTGTTGGATATCGCGTCAGACTGTACCGCTTTTTTGTGTCCTAAATTGTTCATATAATTTAATATAAACTGTACCTACCTACATCAATACAAAAATTAACTCTAAAATAATAATTTGAATACGAACAAAAAATATCTAAAAGTTTGGATTACATTTTATATTGAAAACTAATGATTCGCAACGAAACCTAAAAAAGTACAAAAATAAAATTATAATATTATAATTATTAAACTAGAACCGAATTGTACCATCCCTAATATTATATTTTCAACTGAGCGTAATAAATTATGCCATTTAAATTTATAAAACATAAATTAGTTCAAGTGAACTTAAAAGGTTATACGTAGCTTTAAAATACGTATTTCGGTTAGTGCGAGAAAATAAAACGAGTTTGCAAAACAAAAATTTCCAACCAGAATAGGCCCGGTTTTGTATTAAATATTCAAAGAGAATTTACGCTTTCACTATTGTGTGGAGAGTCTGAAGAAAGGCTTCGGCCATATCTTTATCCGACGACAATAAGTTGAACAATTGAACAAAAAAGCTATAGCAATTTTCAATATTACCACTGTAAGTGGGTACGTTTTTGCGTTACCTGTGTTTCCCGTAGCGTGCATTTGTTGGTACTTGGTTGGACTGACTGTTCCAATGTTGAGGGCTGTGTGACTGTGTTCATATGTTTTACCGTTTATTTAAACGTTAATTTTTAGTGATATTAAACCAAATTTTATTTTGACTGCGTGCCTGTTTATTATTTTTTCAAGCCTGAACTGTGTTTTGGGTGACTATTTTTACTGTTTGGTAATAAACCTTTAACTTATTAAATATACTTAGGCTTAAAAATATTGTCTGAAAGAGAAAAAATACAGGAAGATATACGTAAACTTGAAGAGACTTAACTACTGAATCAAACGTGACATCTTTATTCATAACCAGTTATATAATTCTAAATCTTAATCTTAAAATATAATTTCAATTGCGCTTTAAAATGTAAAGAGAAACATAATTTTGCTAAGAAATGGTACTGAAACTCAAATAAACGAGGACTTGTAGGATGCGTTTATTCGTAAATTCATGGAGCCGTGTTACAAGTAAAGTGCACCAGTTTTCCTCGAAAATTCTACTCGCTATACAACGTTAAGGATTTTGAACTTTATTCAGTATAGGTACATAAAGTCTACATTTGAAGATTAGATGTATGGCTAGGTATGTAAGGTTGACGTGTTTTTCTTACTGTACTCGCAGTTGCGTAAATCTTTTAGGACTTTGGTAGATTTTAATGTCTTGTTATTTAGATTTCTATGATTTAAATATTTCATTCGCTTACACAATAAATGTATTTTGATCCTATGTTTTCTATAAATCCCAAAACATTGACTTAACTAAAATTATATTACAATTAGTAGCATTAATAATTAACCTAAATAAAAAATTATCACGGTATGGTTATTTATGTAATGAAGGAGTTTTATATGAATATACAATAATTATATAAACATGTAATTCAGTTTAGTTAATCATATTTCAGTTTATCATAGGAAATTAATGTTTGATAACTACCACCTAGATTATACGGAAAACTTATAGTATTTCTGTACTGACTCTTTTTGGACAGTTGCCATACAAAAATGTTAAAAAAAAGTTACCTTACCATTAATATGATTTTGAACACCTATCCTGTATGAAACTGCCCGTGGCGCTCCGCTGGATCTGAAAAAAACAAAAAAACGTCCCTTCACCGAAATGTACTAAAAATCATTTTATTTTCCACCATATTTGATGAATGGACAGTCTGTGTTATTACCGATACCTTGTTATTTTTTTTTTTCACCGTATCATATATTTACCAATATCACTACATAGTATAAAACAAAGTCGCTTTCCCTGTCCCTATGTCCCTATGTCCCTATGTCCCTTTGTACGCTTAAATCTTTGAAACTACGCAACGGATTTTGATGCGGTTTTTTTTAATAGATAGAGTGATTCAAGAGGAAGGTTTATATGTATAATTACATCCATTAAATAGTGGAGAAGTACTGGTATTTTTGGGGTTTCTAATGTGATGTCGTAAAAAATTACATTTTTTCCGCTAACATTGCAAACGCAGGCTGAACCCTACGAGTTTTATCAAAATAATGTACTAAGTATTATACACATTGAAAAGGTCTACAGAAAAGTCCGCGATGGTATATGTCTATCTCTTATGGATAACCCACAATAACGTTTTTTTGTCATTTACTTTTCACGACAAATAATGGCTAATTTTCGATGCGATTTTAACAAATACAGCATTAATCCTTAACCAATTAAATACCTTGAATACATTGTTCATTTAATATAGATCTATATGGCCCTTTACACTGTATGATTTAAGTGAATATTTTCGAAGATATTACAGATTTAAAAATTGCGGGACGTAGCGTTTGCGGCGGTACCGGCCGGCCGCCCGGCTAATAATATACATATTTTATACCCGTGCAACGTTCACAGTTTTTCTGTAGTGTATTTAGTATCAGCATTGCACCCGTGCGAAGCCGGGGCGGGTCGCTAGTTCTATAATAAAAATGTAAAAAAAAAACTCTTTGTTCTTTTTGACTAAAAAATATATTGTATTTCATAAACAGGCTTATTCTGGTAACAATGATTTATTTATGTGTGCCTATTCGAGTTTTATAAACTAGTAGGTACCTAGTGTATTATGATATACGGTTTTAGTCAAATTTACAAATGGAAAACGGTAATATCACTACATAGTATAAAACAAAGTCGCTTTCCCTGTCCCTATGTCCCTATGTCCCTATGTCCCTTTGTACGCTTAAATCTTTGAAACTACGCTACGGATTTTGATGCGGTTTTTTTTAATAGATAGAGTGATTCAAGAGGAAGGTTTATATGTATAAAAACATCCATTAAATAGTGGAGAAGTACTGTTATTTTCGAGGTTTCTAATGTGATGTCGTAAAAAATTACATTTTTTCCGCTTACATTGCAAACGCAGGCTGAACCCTACGAGTTTTATCAAAATAATGTACTAAGTATTATACACATTGAAAAGGTCTACAGAAAAGTCCGCGATGGTATATGTCTATCTCTTATGGATAACCCACAATAACTTTTTTTTGTCATTTACTTTTTACGACAAATAATGGCTAATTTTCGATGCGATTTTAACCAATACAGCATTAATCCTTAACCAATTAAATACCTTGAATACATTGTTCATTTTATATAGATCTATATGGCCCTTTACACCTTATGATTTAAGTGAATATTTTCGAAGATATTACAGATTTAAAAATTGCGGGACGTAGCGTTTGCGGCGGCACCGCCCGGCCGCCCGGCTATCTATTTTATACCCGTGCGAAGCCGGAGCGGGCTGCTATGTTTTTATATAAAACGTTCACAGTTTTTCTGTAGTGTATTTAGTATCAGCATTGCACCCGTGCGAAGCCGGGGCGGGTCGCTAGTAATAAAAATAATTTGGAAAATCCAAAAGTGCACGCCTCATAATTTTTTTTTATTAAATATTTATTAATTATTATTTTTGTTTATTTAATAACAATTAAACCACATCGAATCAGACCCTGAAAAATGAAAGGGTTCTATTCCTGAGCATACTCAAGCGTAAGAGAAAAAAAAAGACTCGATTAGTAAAGTATTTTGGTCGCTATCGTGTTAACAAGAAAAAGGATCCGCACATACAGACACACGGACGTCCAAGACAGAACTTTTTTAAACTGTTTTTTAACTAGTTTAAATAACAAAAATGACATCAAAAATATCATGAACGTTAAAAATAGTGTTTTTTCTTAATATGTGTGTGTATGTATTATCTTACAAGTGCAATGTATGATACATAAAGACATTTTAAGTTTGAAAAATCAGATGTTTTGCGCGAAGTGACAGTAGTACCTACCCACCTCAACGCTTCGCTTATGAGGCGTGCAATAGTTTGGAAAATCCAAAAGTGCACGCCTCATAATTTTTTTTTAATAATTATTTATTAATTATTATTTTTGTTTATTTAATAACAATTAAACCACATCGAATCAGACCCTGAAAAATGAAAGGGTTCTATTCCTGAGCATACTCAAGCGTAAGAGAAAAAAAAAGACTCGATTAGTAAAGTATTTCGGTCGCTATCGTGTTAACAAGAAAAAGGATCCGCACATACAGACACACGGACGTCCAAGACAGAACTTTTTTAAACTGTTTTTTAACTAGTTTAAATAACAAAAATGACATCAAAAATATCATGAACGTTAAAAATAGTGTTTTTTCTTAATATGTGTGTGTATGTATTATCTTACAAGTGCAATGTATGATACATAAAGACATTTTAAGTTTGAAAAATCAGATGTTTTGCGCGAAGTGACAGTAGTACCCACCTCAACGCTTCGCTTATGAGGCGTGCAAAAGTCATATTTTTACGATTTTTGAAGGAAATTTAGAATTTTCCTTCATTCCCAATCCTTTATAGATCCCTACCTATTTACCTAATTTACGTAATATAAAAATACAATTTTCAAGATGCACCCTTTAACTGTATCCAAAGTACAATGTTTTTTAGAGCATGCTTATCGATAAGACCCGATACAATCATACGGGTTGCCACGTGCTAGACCACCCGAGGCGAGCGCGTGCGCAGGCCACTTTTTATAGATCTTAGAACCCGTATAGATCTTTGATAGATCAATTTTGATTAGCTAATGTTTTGGAGTGGTTCACCTCAATTGTTTAGGTGATTTAGAATTAACAGATCTTTTTTTCTTGGTTAAATAAATTGTCTTTTTCTGATTACAATTTTCGATAGATGTTGTAGATATTCCAGTCAGTTTATCTGTCTGGAAATAAGAGGTCATAAATACGGCTCCAGACCTTTCATCCTTTTCTGTTCCGACTTTGTAGTCAATAGAGTCGTATTGAAATAGACATATTATTCAGTAGCTATTAATTAAATAAGTTATTGTAGGTAATGTAGTAGGTAGTTAAACTATTGTTAAACCTAATCTTAATAAATATTAAATATTAAACGCTCTTCAAACTCACTATTTCATATTACTAAATAATACGTTTATTACAATCTACAACCTAACAGCCTCCTGCCATCAACTTTACAAATACATATTGCACACTTTTTCAAATTGCACAGATCATAAATCTTGATCCAAACTCCAAAAACCAGGTGTTTATTATTACAAGTATTAAGTGGTTAATTGTTATTTTTATTGGTAGTTAGTACCGGAAGTTGTTTGTTAATCTGTCTATTTGTGGATTGTAAGATGCATCAGCTGGTAAAGATGTTTGTGTCAAGTACGAGACATCTTTGATAGCGGTCGTATACCTAGGTACATTTTAAAGTGCCGATTTATAAGAGTGAAGACATAAATCAAAATTAGCAATATTTTTGCTTATTATTAAGAAAGAAGAAGTGGTTTATTACTAAGAAAGGCATATTTATAAAGTGATGATGGATTAGCTTGGTAAAGACTAGGTACTTAACGTTTTCAATGAAAATAATGTCATTATAGTAATTAAATAGGATAACAAATTAACAATTACCTTATGGTTGTATAATTATTTGGTATTTTTTGTACTCATAGGTATATCTTAATCGTCATGAGGTTATTTTATTGTGATTTGAGATTTCTTTAAAAACGTGAATGATTTGATACGTGATGCATATGCCCGATCAAATAAATTGTGCAAAAAATTCAATCTTTCCAATTCAATTAAAAAACATTTTAATTTCGTAATATCGTAAAATGTCTACAATTTATTTAGAGTACCTACATAACTTTAAGTATGCCTGAGCCTTGAAGCGCTACAAAGTATTACAAATACTACAAAATAATTAGCACAACAATACCATCCCAATGCTTATAACAAGACGAAGAAATCCAACAATTGAGTCACATTAATATGTATTAGCAATGCGGGCAAGAAGTCTTAGCACTCCACTTACAATAGCCACGAATTGGTCTACTTGTCCTAAATTACCGCTATGCCCCGCATCCTTGGCCCCCGGGGTGACGTAAATTGAAAGTTTTTGCAGATATACCGGAAGAAGTAATTTCTTTTGTGCGTTTTAGCTATGATTGTTATTTGTTACACTGTTTTGTTGATGTAAGTTGTCATTTCTTTTCGTGTTACTATAAAATCTTTAATATTAGTACCAGGTAGTAGCTAGGTACGTATGATAAGAGCTTTTGGATACTATATAAATTTGCAATTTTTGACATAAGAACAGAAAGTTAAAGTGAGGTATTAGATATTATATTGACCAGAGACAATACCACAAGACCACACCACATATCGTTATACTGCCAGTAACTTATGAATAAGTCAAAAATCAGTTCAACAAACATAACCCTAAGATAAACTTATGATAATTTAATTATACGTTACATAAATACATGTTAGCTTTCCAACTTTCAACGACACGTGCCGCATTATAAATCATATCTTTAAACGCTAAACTGCCTTAAAATTACACGTTATCAAATTTCCATAACCCTTCAGTTATCATGCCAATTCAGATTGAAGCCGCGATCTGTCAAAATAATAAAAAATGTAACGAGTGTAGGGTGATTCCACACGCCCACTTGTAAGACGGCTGACGTCACAGGAAGTGACGTAAGGAGGTCGTTCCGTCGCGTCTTGAATGGGCACGCACACACGCTCCCGGTCCGTGCCCACGTCTTCTCCGCATGTGCGTGTGAATGAACGTACGCTCAAGCATTTGTCCTGATCGTATTGTCTGACATTGAGATTGACGTGCGAGCGTAGTGGACAAACGAGACTTGATAGATGCGACATGTGAGTTGTGACTAATTGACGAGACACCGAACGGGAAGCGAATTAAAAGTTTTGGTACGGAACTAGGAACTACTAATGAGCAAATACACATCACAGTCATAAAGTCTCGCTTGACCGCATCTAGGACAATTGAACTCGAAAAACTGTACGTCATTTCCGAATTTTAATGAACGAGCACGTTACGTGCTGGCCACGGACAATTCGCTATAGCGAAAATTCGCGCGGCGCGACTGGCGGCGCGTCTTGCGAATGAATCAAATGTATGGAAATGTACTGGGCATGCCACGCGCAGCGGCGACCAGCGAGACGACCGGCGAATTTCCCCGAGCGAATCGCGCGGCACGACTAGCGATCGAAACAAATGTATGAGTTATTACGGCGCAGGCCACGGAGTCGAGCGGCAGACGCGGCGACTACTCCCGGAGCGAACTTAATTTAAAATAGTTTGTTTTTTTTTCGCGAAAATGGAGACGGAAGCTTTTATTGCAGAAATTCTAGCTAGACCAGCTATTTGGAAGTCTAGCCACCCGCAACATAATTTTTCATCATGCCTATATTTTTCATATTTTTGGTGGAATTCTCCGTCTGTAACACGATTTCTATTTAATTCGTGTACTCCACTATATCTTCCAAACATTAAATCTTGAGCAAAAAAGCTGCTACTCTCCAAACAACGTCGAGCTAACTTTGATAAAGCCATCTCGTCTCCTGGTCTACACTGGTCGCGGCGGCGAACGCAACTGCCCGTGGCATGCTTACCGCGCCGCGCGAATTGCCGCGCCGCCCGTCGCGCCGTCGGTCGCGCCGCCGGTGTCCGTGGCCAAGGTGTTACGTTGAATGACAGGGGCATTGGACCTCGTGCCAAAACCATAACACACAGACAATATTTTGATGCGGTCCCGAAACAGCACGCTAATGCATTATGTTCCGTATTTTTAGTGCGATTCGATTCATGTGCCCTTCATAAATTATTGTGGTATTCGAATGAGGTAACTATCGGTATGGAGCGAACGTAAGCTAGGGGCGCGGGCAGGTGTGAGGCCAGATGTCTTGAACAAATTACCGTGCCATAAGGTACTGTGTGGACACACCCTTACTTTTGTTCGGCGCTTGGCGTGTGCCAAGGTTTAATTTTATGCTTGATTACAGCATCGGGAACTACTAATTAATAGTTGCGAGATGAATGTATCTGTGAGGAGTTCTGAAGCACTAAATGCATTGTTTTATTTCTTGCAGATCGTTTCGAGCACTAATGAGTCCGTATCGGCGGAGATTTCTCTCGGAATCGCGGTGTTCACATTGTATCTTACTTCGTTAAAACGTATGACAAAAAAGGTCTTGACGATCGGTTTTAACAAAAGTAAAAGGAATCGGCTGTTAGGCTTAAAAAGTAAAATGAAAACAAAACTATTCCTTTATTCCATTTTTATCCGTACATTGTCTTTGGTCGCCGTTCTGTCCAGCACAGTCGAGGTAATCAAAGGTACGACAAAGCCTATCTCTGGCTTTTTGAGTTGAATCCTTTGCCTCGGCTCCTGTTTCATATCTCAGTAATTGGCTTTCGATTTATATTCAGCTTGTTCTTGTTCCTATTTTTATATTTCGATAACATATGAGGTGATCGCCGTATTGATAAAATTGATATTGGTTTTCGTTTAAATACAGAACTTTTCTTAAAATTTTCAAATAAGAAATTTAATATTTTGCCCTTAGATTATGGATTGGTCTCCGCGCGCGCGCTACGACTAGATACCGCCGGCGTACTTGAAAAATGCGGCAACTAATAGTACGCCGAATTCGGCGTACCCACGGCGTACCCAAGCCAGTCGTGTCACATGCATTGTGTGGAGAGGGCGACCCGATAGTTTATAAAGATTTTGAACAAAATCTGAAGTAAAATGCCTATTTGTGTCATAAAACTATTTAAAAATAATACAACAAAAAATAAGAAAGACACTAGGATCACGTACCATCCCCAAACTTTCGTATTAATCGAAATTTCTCCTTTACATCGAAAATTTTTTCTACGAAAATACGACGCCATACAGTGTTGCCGTACTGCATATCCAAAAAATACACGTGGTTGAGGAAATCTTTTAGCAATAATTTGAACTTTTTTTTTTAATACTATTACTAACACATGTATAAAAAAGTATAATAACAATAATTTATTTCTGTTTAACCATGTTTAACTGACTCATGTAATATGTTTTTTTTTATTTCCGCTTTTTTACTTTTAAACAACCTTTGTGACTATAGTATAGTAGCGTCGCAAGTGGATTTGAGTCGCATGTTCATGGATTCGATTCCCGGCCAGGTCAGGATGAAAAGAAATATTTTTCAAACTTCTTTCCAAGATGCCAGATTTCCCATTTATTAGGTAAAATTTATGTAGCTGGCAGCCCAATTCTTCACACACACTAGCGTCTTTACAAATTGCCTAACACACACTACAGAAATGAGTTGCCGCACTCGCAGAGCTATTGTTTTTAGGTGGTGCGGTATCTAGTCGTAGCGCGCGCGCGGAGACCAATCCTTCATCTAAGATTTTGCCAATAGTTTCCTATAGTTCGAAAAAATATTTGTTCGCGATCTGTAAATCTAAAGCAATTAAATACCGAACGAGCATCAAGACAAACTGTTCCAAATTTGAAATTAACCGCCAAATTCCACGCGTCAGGCGTCACTTCGCCCCATACATTCGCTCAGAATGGATGAAACCCCCGCGAAAGGTGCACGCACATACAGGAGGGTCGACCACCCCTATTATCTTTAACATTTAGAAGTCTGTTTGCAAGATAAAGGCAAGGGGAGTCGGGGGGTGATTTTCTTTATTCTTCACCCGGATTTATTATTATTTTTTAGATATTATTACTGTGATTGTCGGAACGACGCGTGCGCACATGTCCCTAAGAGGGCCACCCTGCGTCAAAATAAGCGTAATGTAATGCTCTTACTGTTTTTGTATTTACATTTTTCTTTTGTTCGAGGGATTATTGAAAGTTACTGTAGTGGTTCTTTGTAACAGTGTAATTTACTTTTAAAATACAAGTATGTAATATCAATTATTAAATATTGCTTTTGATTCGAATAAGCACCTTGCAATGAATGTAAAAACATCTGTTGCTCGACTCTTAGATTTAGGACGAAGAAAGCGTCATTCATAGTGTCTTAACCGCCAAAGTATCAATGAAATTTAGTTTACAAGGCATTGTTACAATGAAATACGATTCAAAGTCCTTTAAGCTTCCTCGAGTCTCTTCTAAATTACCGTCTTATTCTAAATACAGTTCTATTTCAACGTCTTAAGGTGCGTTTATAAGAAATGTAGCTATCGTATCAGCTGATTCTACGTTTGCACCTTACCGTAAAAATTTCTTACTACACCTTATGTTAGAAGCATTATGGCTTAAGGTTAAGTTACCGGTGCTTCAAGAAAGTGATATTGAGTACTATGCCGTTGCCTTAAGATTTAGATTACTTTGTAGATAATTCGTAGATAATATCTCTACACATGTTGTTTGATCCGGCGATTTAATGTGTTTTGTGGGCGTATCAAATGACTTTATGGTTTTCGTGGCGCTAAGACAATAATGTGTCCAGGTGGTTCGGTCATCTGATGAAAAGTAACGTCATTTCCTCATGGGGTTTTTTTTGTAAATAGTGTTACGTAATATCATATTGTTAGTATTGATTATATAGTTAGGATTAATTAAAAAAGCAATTAGACCTAAATTGTTAATCTAAAGAATAAATTTAGTTTAATTTATGGCAAGATGGTTAGAAGATAAGTTCTTATGAATAGTGATAACGCTATACTATATATTGTTACTGTTATTCATATACATAATTGATTCTATAGTACCTATATATGATATAGTCAGACCTAATATTGTTATTTGAAGAATGAATTTCGTACGTATCTTTTATTCTAGAGATATTTTGGAGAAAGCATAGTAATTAGTAATGCATGACGCTAAAAAAATAGGTAAGTACCCAAATCCGCATCATTATCCGCAAAACTGCAAAATAACGGCAAAAAGTACGTATACCATATATGATATAACCAACATGGCGTCCGTAATCCTGTAGACAGCGCACTCAGCGCCCACTACAAAGAGTACAAAGCTTACTTGCCCCCTCACTTACCTTTGACCCTGCGCAGGCGCAGCTGCTCAGCAAGATGAAGGGGAATCATGGATCGATACAACTAACATACTCTTATCGAACAATCAATATTATATGAACCATTTCACGATAGCAATTTTGTTATTAATACGTTTATTTGATCAAACGCGTGCCATAATTTTTATTTCGATTTTTCTTCATTTGGACTTAAGTAAATGAAATTTAAAGATTAAAGTGACAACAAAAACATAATTTACAAATAATGAATTAACTCGCGTAAATAGTTGCCTAACAACATACTTAAGGATGTGATTAATAGACGCTGCAAAAAGCTAAAAAGTCATTAGTTTTTTAAACAAACACAAACAGATCTCTGCGGAAAGCATCTTTAAAATTTAAGCGCCGCATGCGCAGATGCAATATTTTTTTGCAAATATTCAAAAGAAAGTTATTATTTTTGACGTATCAAATTTATTGCTATTGCATATGTATTATTTTTATATAAACTTAGTGTGTTATTTTTTTTAGATTAAAAGACAGACTTTTGCTCGGTTTAACTGCTCTCCTATAGAACATTCGGCTTTAAGGCAAAAGAGGCTATAACCAAACTAAGACTTCCTAACAGGAAATATTACTAGTATCTACCTATCCATCACAATAAAAATCATATCACTGTTACCACAAGGTGTAAAAACAGATGAGCTCATAAGACTACGTACGCACGCGACAAATTTTGGCCCGTAAAGGTGCAACCAACCCCTTTCTTTTATTATTACTCCACACAATCGACCCTAGAAAAGTATTTAATGCAGACCTTAATAGAAACCGTGAACAATAGACCGCTTGTAGCTTTGACTTCAATCTTGGCTGAATTTTGAATCGCTAATAATATACTATTTTAGTATTTTGTAGGCGATACAATGATTGAAATGTCGTTTGATATTTTGAACTATTAAATATCCTATAGGTAGAAATAATGAATCAAGAAATCATGCTGAAGATATCAGTCAGCATGATAGTACAGTAAATTATTGTGATTTCATAAATAAATTTATCGAAATACATTAAGAAAGAAAAAGCAGAGATGTTATCAAAAGCAAAACAAAACATTTTTTATCTGTACCTCTAGCTATTATTGATATTTTCAACCTAAATCCTTTAAATAGGTATAATTTAGATTTATTTTGTCTCTTTGTAAATATTTATAAATGCATAGATTTTGGGGTTGAATTAAATTCGGTTCACAATGCAGAAATCTAGTATGGGGAAGCAAAAAATTGATGCGATGCGGGCATCCATATGTCGACAAGGTGGTGCATTTGTAAGAACTCTTTCTTTGGCGAAAGGTGCAAATATCAAGTAGGTCATCTTTGATTATTTTTTGCTGACATGAGTTATATTATAGTGCAGGTAACGCACGTGTTACTTGAACTACTTCAAGATTTAGTAGATACTTCTTACTTTTTAAATTGAAATTTAGTTTTGATATGAGATTTGATATTAAAGTTACTTCAGTATGAGATTAGACTTTAAAACAAGCGTAAAATTGACATAGAATAACAATGAGATAAATGTTATTCAGTAATTTGTTTTCTTAATAATGAAAAATAACCAGAAGATGTTCATATTTAATTAACGAAACAGAAAAGACGATTGAAGAAGATTGATGAATAAAGCACGCATTAAGTGCCAAATGCCAATAAACGCGATATTAATCACCGATATAAAAATGTATATTAAAAAGCCTTAACAATCATTTAAACACCAAATGTCACGCGTTTCTCAGTCTACCCCCAAGACTGTGCAAACAGATGGCCATGGGAAACAACACAACCATTCTGATTAGACCCCTCATCCGCAACTATTTGTTTACCAGCAGAGATCAATTTATACTAAACTAATCAATGTTTAAATGGGCGTATAATGCGATACGTGTTTCGTACCAATTGAATATAAACTTTGGGTGATGGAATTAGAGTCGGATTTGTAATGAGGTGACAAAGATAGGGTCGCGTGCGATTTCGAATCGCTTATAGGATGCAGATTGTGGCACAGTGACATACATAAATAATACTCTTATTATAGTATAAACCAATTAGATAAGCAAAGCTCTTCAGGTTCTATTTCTGTCTTTGGAATAGGTGTAAATGATAAACTAAATAAACTTCACTTCTCTGTTACTTTGTAAAGATCACACCTATATCAGATTTGAAAACTATTTTTGAAGTTTGGGAGCAGTTTTATTTCTAAGCGGTTTTCTTAATGATTTGATATGTGAAACTTGAAGGAAATACTTAAGTAAAAACTAAGAGTACTTTATTTGTAGAGGAACCATTTAAAGGGACGTCGGTATTCAAATGAAATTATATAAATCACATCGCCCCTTTCAATTAAACTCCATACATTTCATATGATATGGGTTAATTTACAAGAGCTATTGTTTAAACAAATATTGGTTTTTTAATCACTTTGAATACTAATGTAGATATCGTATTGAAAATTAACTATAATGCTATATGTCGGCGCAACGACGATAAACGACTACCCTCAAACTTCTAAATAATTATAACTAGCTAAAGTTTACTTTGATCTTTTTAAATAAGTGGTTGATTCATTAATCAACCACTAATGAAATAATTAAATTAACGAAATAATTAATGTTTGTTTAAAAGTGATAAAAATTCATTGTAAAAATTGGAGTGGCAACACTCAAACTAATTCTTGTGAGTCATGGTTTGCTTTAAATACGAGCGCCCGACGGCACAGAGCACATTCACTCGCCGGCCGTCGGAGCGTTCGGAGCTCTCTCTATATCTTTCCACGTAGATTAAAAAGGCAGTAAAATACCTGCGGGCGTTCTACTTCGAGTGTGAGCGCCTGCTCCGATGATGGTGACGTCAGAATTGCTGACGTCACTCGTTTTAAAAATAGCCTTTGGCCCCTTCTTCCGTCATATATATAAGTTTTTGCAACTCTGAAATCCATGATATTTTTTAGCTAAAAAAAATATTAAATAGATAAAGGTAATTCTAATTTAACAATTAGTAATGTATTAGTTATTATTTCTCATAACTAGATACTAAGTTCTAACTACATTAAAATAATTTTGCCAGCTACTATTATACTCTTATAATTCTGCTAGCTGCCTAAACCAGAAAATACTTCTAATACCTAGGTTAAACAAAAAAAAATCAGTCCTAAATAATTTAACCCATTTCATAGCTATAAAAATTCTAAAAATATCACACATCATAACCGCTTATAACTTGTTCCACACATACAGAAGACAGGAAGCGGTGAGCACACAGCTCAGTACAAAAGAGATGAACGGAAAACATATAATTACGCTATCATATAACGGAACTAGGCGCGTCGATATGAAGAAAGGACAAGTGATTCACTTGTTGTTTCCTCAATATAACAATTGATACCGGTTTTTATTGGTCGAGTGTGTGTTGTCAATTTGTGCGGATGTTGATCTTTCAGGTGATGAAGGGATGGTGAAACAAGTGTATATATTCAAATTGTGGCTTCATTGAATAGATTTCTGATTGTAATAGTGTATAATAGATTATAAACAGAAGTAACAAGACTGTTTTAGTATGTTTTGTTGCCTATTGGTTGATTAATCAAAGATCGTAATGTATTGCTTTGACTTATAATCTGATATCTGTATAGCCTGCATGTTATGAAAGACATTAAGAATGTATACTATCAAAATTCAGGTAGGTATTTTTTTTAATATCTATTATCAATTCAAAGCTCTATTTCCTGTCCAACACATGATAATAAAAAGCCCAAGTAGATTAAATAATGGTTCAATAATTCAATAGTTAATTACGTACGGTGCGCTATGGGTCGCCGTAATGCGTGACGCGACGGAAGTCACCGCGTCGGCCATTTCCGCAACATTCTTGTATTTCCGCTAGCGCTTATCACTCGCACCTTAATGTCTTGTTTTCGTGATATTTAACAGGTGTTGATGTATGGGGATATTTGCATATAAGGGACAAGGGTATATTAATACTGATTTTTAACTCGCTTTCGACGAGTGATGTTTTATTAGGTGTTAAAGAATGAGTAACTAACTACTTATGGTATCGTAAATGGATGATGTAATTAATAATTATGTCTTCTGATTTCTTGATTTGTTTGCATATAGGAGGGTACTCAAAATCCCAAAACAGCAAAGCATATTCAAACAGCGACTTGTAATACTTTAATTATGAGATAAAACTCGGATCCTTCCAATCAAAGGCCACTCCACATCGTGACCGTAGCTCGACACACAATTACCGCACTCAGACAAAACAAAACAATATATATAGTTACATCGCGATCACAACAAAAGGAAAAATGGCATAACCGAAAACCTCAAATGTGCATCGAGTGCCTAAATTCGAGTATTAACAACGAACAAAACAAATTGAATTGTCACATAAGAGTTGCGTGCCGTTTTGTTGCTTCGAGTGTTTAGGGACTTCATTATTTGGTATTTATCATGTTTGGATTTTGTGGAAAGTGCGAGTTATCATAATTCTTATAATAGCAAAAAATACGTTTAGAAATTAAAATCATATTGTCAAAAATTCCTTCAAAATCTAATCATCTGTTAATGGTTTTATCGTTGTGACTGATCTCTGTCAATCTTAACAATATTATAACTTTTTTGTTCTACGATTTGATATTTTTTTTTTTGTATTTATTTGTTGTTAGAGTAAAACGTATAAACTATTTAGTAATCCAGATATGTATATTTATCATGGTAAAGCTACGTTAATGATGATAAAATTCATAGGTACTAAGTGCCATAGAATTTTATCTGATACTATTTTATTATATGCCTTTTTAAAAGCTCCACTAAAAGCTCAATTATATTTTAGTCCCCACATTTTAGCTGTACCAAAATAATAAAAAGTATACTAAAGCCACCGCTCCGTAGAACTTACAACACCACCTCCCACTATATCTTAATATCGTTGAGCGAACACTAGTTGTCGGCTCAAAGAAGAATCGTCATTATTATAATTAATTAAGGCAAGCTCATCACATGAAAGCGTAATCTAAACCGAAATAGGTTAAACAAAGGAGCGTCTCTTGTCATGGAGGCAAGCGAGCCGTGGCTACGGCAGGCTCAAACAGCTAATGCGCCGCATCTGCCTGTAATGAGCCACTCAAGTACTCCCTAACTTGTTTACATTGTTTCTTTATTGTGTTTTTTACCCGCCTTCCTTTCTATGTAACGAAATGATTTTTTTCCCTCGCAATAAAACGAAATCTCGCGTCTGCCGTGCCTTTGTATTTTACGCGATTTATTTTTAATTACACGCAAGCATACGTCGTTTGAGCGTATGAGATCGCTCCGTGTCTTAAATCATTTTCCAGCGTCGCCCCGGATAAGAACGAGCGCTTTGCGCGACTCCAACTCGCCGCTCAGGCCTCGGAGTATCGCAAGCCAACTTTTTAATTAAGCTTCCTTAAATACGATCGAACGGCAACTTTCATAGCAAGTAAACTTTGCGGAATAAGTGTACCGTGAACGCGTGCGAATCGATACGAGACTTGAAAGCGATCGACTTATAAGTCGAGTGAAACGTATAGGTTTTAACGTTTTTTAATAAAGCCCAAGCAATTAGTGAGTGGGACGCGTCACAATCCATATATGAGCTAAAGTTCCGGGGCCGGTACAGTTGGTAACAAAAGTGCGCGGTACAGTCGCCAACAAAGCGGCTAATCATTCCGTATGTGCGTGGCCCCGTTTCCATTGTCTGCTGCTGATTAAGAGGATTGTCTCCAGCGTTCCTCCGTTATTAAAAGCGTGTCTTTCGATGCGATAGTCTAGGAATTGTGAAATTGTGAACGCTAGTGCACAATTTGTGCTAGATAATGCGTAAAATGTGCCGCTGTGTGAAAGTTTCTCGGTGGTTTTTGTTTTCCCTATTATTATATGCCTTTTTGTGTGAGCGCTTTTTACGTCGATCTTGTGTTATATACTCCCGATTATTTCTCGTATAAAATTTTCTGTGTTCGTTATATTATGCATCTTTTCACAACAGAAACACAAAGGCATCGTGCATCGCTGCTGAATAAGAGAATAATTAATAATTCCTTCTTAAGGCAATGTACCTACACGTATATTCTTTGATAGAATTGAACAATAACCTTACTTTAAAAAATAATGCCCTAGTTTTATGATAAACTGCCCGGGTAATAAGGAATTTAATTCTTGTGTATAAAATACCTGCTGCATTTTTACTGATCAAATATTTTGAATTCCAATATCGGTATAGTACAAAAAGAGAAAGTCGAATAAACAAAGAAGGGTTAAACCCTTTATTACTAGTACTTTCACCGGATATTTTCGATTAATCATACTATATTATAATTGTTATCAACAATCACTAATATCAAATTTATTTTTTAATCACCTTCTCTTTAAACTTTTCTTAAAAATAGATATGTAGAATGACAGTAACCATTTCTCTCTCAAAATAGTCTAGTAATATAATATCAAAATAATATTACGTGTTTTATAATGAAAAGCCCACCTTTAAACACGTAATAAAATAAACTTTTCTTTGACATAATATTAACATCGTGGGATGTTCTTAAACAAACTCCTTACTCACTTCTTAAGACGCAATTTAAGGGTGAGAAAGTACTGAGAGCCACTTGAGAGTTAACCCCAAGAGAGTTTTCTTGAGGGGTATTTAAGATAAACGTTGCGATAGGGCTGGCACTAACTTAATAATAATTTTATTTATTTAACACATTTTTTTTTTCAAAATTTAGAATTTGATAAAGAAAATGTTTATTAGTTGAAAAACCTTAGACACATATGTCTTAATTATAGCATATTTTTAATGAGAAGATCTTAACAATAAGATAAAACCTATCAGCATAATCTAATAAAATTCGATACTATACCTCTGCAAATCATACATACAAAACTAAAGAACAACTATCACTTCACTACCTATCACTTTCTTAATAACTTTGTAAAACCACAAACAAACACAATTGCGTGTGAAATATTCACGTAAACGGCATGTTAACAAAACAATTTACATGTAAACACGATAACCGCTTTCGCCCCAACGTCTTAACCCTCTTTAAGACGTATAAACATCGTCACGGTATGAACATATAGCTGGGAGACGCGATAAGCGGAGCGGAAAATGTATATTTATTTTCATACTTATGTCGCAAAAATCTATGATGTGTTAGGGGTCTAATGGTGTTTTTTTTTTAATTTATGATGTTTTTATATTACGTTGTAAAATGTAACACTTAATTTATGATATATTGTCTATTTATAATTAATTTATGAAGCTGCTATAGAAGCTGCTATTTATTTGTAATCATCATAGACTATTTATTATATGTTCAACTTGAATTCATGTATATTTGCATGAATGTAGTACCTACCTAATTACATAATATTATCGATAAGATGTAATGCATTTGAATATTCACTATCAATTGTTACAACTACATACGTTAAAATTAATGTTATTCCTATCAAGAATTATTCTGGTTATATTACCACATGAAGCATGACTACCAAAACACAAACCAATACTAACTACGACCAAACTATAAAACCGCAGTTTCCACAAAAAGATAAAAAGCTCTTAATGACGCACACATTAATCCGTATCCCTTTTGCAGTTAAAATATTACATTAACGAGTCTCTTGACGTATGTTCTTAGCAATTCATTGGAAGTACTTGAATCCGCTACTCGTTTCATACAGCGTGCCCACCTTAATCCTAAAGTGGTCTTTTCTGCTTGGGCGAGCGTGGCATGCGCTTCTTAGTGCGTGGGGGCTATGATTTTTAATTATATTACCATTTGTTGTTCGATTGCTTGCTGATATAAGCCAAATAATTCATTGACTAACTGTTAAGTTGTTTTATTTTACCCTTCAATTACCTACTATATTACAAGTATAACTTTTTTTGTGGTAAAGATTGGTAGATAGATATACAGTTTGTCATTTTGAGGCAGAAATCTGCCTATTTAAATCTCTCTGCCGATTTAAATAAATCGACCAAGGATAAGGTAAATAAGCTTAGTTACCCCCAAATTCATAATCCAGTTTTGCACTTAGGTAATAATGGAACAATAATTATTAGCACTAATATAAAAACACTAACCTTATTGCAATTTTGCGGTAACTCCCATTTACTCCATATTAAAATATTGACAGATTGGCCATATGTTCCAAAATGAAGGGTTAAATTAACTTCCGATATATCTAAACAAACAAAAAAATGTCTAAAAAACTACCAAAAAGCTGCTATTTAAGTTCGCAAAGTCACAAAACACCTTGGATGATCATTTTTTGCGGGATGTATGAGAGCACATGTTGAAGCGCGTGCGCATCGGAACACCTTTCGGAGCATTTGCGTTTGCATCTTTTGGCACGGATTATATTCGGACGATCAATCATTTGTGGATATATGGATCAATTGATCTGAACATATGTTTGGTGTGAGGATTTAAACAGTGGAAAGATGTTTATTTTATAAACGACTAATTAACGGTAAATGATAAAGACATTATCAAATAAATCATATATTTAAGATTATTAGGAAATAATGGAAATCCACTAATTAATTTACTTGATAAACTTAACGTGATGAACCTGCCTATTTTCATTCTTCGTATAAAAAACCCGTAAGCCAAAACACAGCTTAAACAGAAGAAAACTACATCAACTTGACAACTGATTCTGATATATAATTATAATTGAAATGAATAAAAATGGAAAACAACTCAGTGTAACAATATTTGCACACCCAATCAATGGGTAGAATGTATTAGCCACATAATATTGTAATTAAAAACATCTATAATTTGTAACTACATTCTTGCAAATAAATATAATTTGAATTTGAATTTGTATGTAAGTAACACGTCAAATCTTGATTTAATTTAAATTTTGTAATAAATTCCACCCTCTAAGACACACGGGAGGTCGGTGTCAAATGTCGAAAGTTCCAATAATGTTGGTACGGCAAACAGGAACACATTGCGGGCACAGGAGGCACTCTAAAGGCCAATGAACCGTGATTTTTTAATACTTTATCAATTTAGGGTTGTCTATTATTGATAAAAGTATTATAGTATATTTAGATTAGTGTAATGGTGTTACAATCATTTATTAGGTACGTTTTATACGAAATAATGCTACTAAGTTATAATATACTGAAAAATTTTGTTATTTTATAAACGACTTCGTCGTCAAAATATAGTCTCAAATATTTTATTTGTACAAAGCCTTGTCAAAACCCTCTTTTGCCCGTAAAGCGTACTTAATTGCACAGATTATAGGCGCATTCATAAATATGAATTCGTTTCATAATAGGTATGTTGGATAAATCTTAAAGCGTGCTTGTAGGACCATTCAACGTAATCAATGAAAGGCATCAAACTACATGCATAAAAATAGAAATAATTTGGCTAGCATCGCAAAAGTTACAAAATGAGTTACATACACATTCGAACGGCTAAATTCGGCGCGCAAACTTTGGCCGAATTGAAAAAGTTTCGACCAAATGTTTGACAACCCTACGAACATTTGTTGTGTAGTTTATTTCGTTACGTTTCTCTATTTTCGACAATCAAATCTTTTTCATAGTGGTATTTTTACGTATTTTAAGGACTAACCTTTTGTTTCTCTTTGTGAAAATGTTATAGCATCGCGAATTCAACGGATCAATTGCTTTTATTTGAATACTGCGTTACATTTGTTGTCGAGTATTTGAGTTCTGATTTACATTAAAGTATCTATTGAAATTGACAAAAAAGGCCGTTAAACAAAACATGCCACGTATTGGAAACTTTATACGAAAACTATAGTTTCGACTGTATAATTGACAAAAAAAAATTAAAAATACCTACAATGGAGCAAAAAAGCTTAATTTATTGTTTAATTCAGCCAGCTCTTTGAAATTGCAACATTCACATAAGAATCCAATAAAAACTACGTAGTGCACAAGTATGTTAAGTAGAGTTTTAGTTACTTATACTGTTATGTACATTATAAGTTTATTTCTGTAAAGTTTTATTTTTTATTGTTGAACTTTCACAACTTTTATAACGTAACTCACTTTAAGTAGGTATGTTATTTAACTAGAGAAAATTTACATTAGTTGGGTACATGTGAAGACGAGAGAGAATGAAGAGTTTAATTTTTAACCGAGTTAAAAAAGTTTATAATAGATTAGGATTTAAGTCGACGATCTTATTGGATTTAACTTTGATAGAACAATGAATTAGATTTATAGATTTATCTTTATAATTGTTTAGAAACATTAAATTGTTAGAATATTAATTATTAAAATAATTTTTTTTTTTCATAAAGAATTACTTAACAGATTTTTTACTTGACTTATTATTGGAGATTTTATAAAATAATATATTTTAGTGCAATCAATAGCATATCTTTTCAAGAACATGTTGATTTAAAAACTATTTATCTATCGAACCAAAGAAACTTACCAATAATTGATTAATCTAAGTTTATCTTAAACTATAGGGATCTTGAATAGGGCAAGTTTAATTACTATTTGTGGTTTTCTTGCGACTTGTCATGTGTTGCCGCGGTTACATCGGCATTTCGCTAATCTAACTTAGTGTTGCCAATTTACCAATCTTGAAATATTGTGTACGAAATTTACAATGCTGGCCCTTATTTTCTCAGATGAATGAACTAATCTAAGATAATTTCTAGAACTCTCTTAGTGAATAAAATGAACAATTTTATAGTAAGCCGAATCGCAAAAGTTGCACAAAACAATTAGAATTAACGTGAATCAAATACAAACGAAGATTTATATCTACTAACAGTGCGATAAAAATAGATCGAAGGATTGTCCTATTACTAAACACTTATTGCCTACTTACTCTTAAACCAATTATTACGAGCTGTTCTAATTGCATTGTTCAAATTGTATCGTTTAAAAAGATCGCCTCAAATCCTGTAATAGGTCATTTTGGCGCCCTCTAATGAATTTAATTACGACCCCAAAAATAACGAGTCGCACTGAAAAGATCCACGAAAATCACGAGAACAATGAGAATTAACTTGCACATTTTTCGTTTTCTTGCCCCCATTAAAAAACAAAAATGGAATTGCAAAAATTTTTAAATTGCCTTTGAAAATCTTACAGATGCAGCCGGCACGCGCACGCATTTAAAAAAACGCAAAACAATAAACACCATTAAACGCGAACAAAAGGAGTAAAAGGCAAGTCGGGTGCACAATTAAAACAAGAAATAATAAGGAGTTGTAATAATAAGTATTATTATAAAGAGATGACAGGGTAGGGGACGCCGCACCTGGCGAGCCACGCGACTGCGGCGCCCTCGTCAAAGCTTCTGCCGATTATTATTTTTTTTCTAAAGATGCATGCTACGGTTAATCGGTTATGAGTATTATGACGGCGCTTACGTTTCGATACATTTATAATCTACTAAGGAACAATTTTCTCAAAGCAGTTATTAGTCATTATTTAAGTTGGTGTTTAATGCACAGTTTTAAAAGAGAATTAGCTTTTTATATAATATAGGTACATGAAAGAAAACCAATTTACCATTTTTTACTTCACAAGAAGTCTCTAATATTCTATAATTTTTCACAAATTATAAGCACAAAAACCGATAGCTTTTCTTACATAATAAGATCTACAATATTTGCTCTATGTCTCTATGTAGTATGTACCAAGTTATTTTGACACAAATATTTATACCTTCAAAGAGTCCCATAAATTAATAATCGGATAATAATCATAGATGAATCCTATACGACTTATTCATCAAAAATCAAGTCACATTAACAATGCAAAGATTGTTGCCATGCACCTCAACCCCAAAGTGCATTCCAACAATTATATTAATTTGGCTTGTACACGCGTTCATGGTAAGTCACTACATCTGTCTTACCACCTGGTCAGGCACCCTAAAGGAATATACTCGATATATATTTTTGGGGGTAAACATAGAATTTTTAATATAAGATTTTGATTGCAATCTATGCATGATAAGTACCTACTATGGTTCGTGAACCTTGTATTTAGTATTGTGACAAATAATGGGTTAAATCTCTTAACATGTACCTGAATCTTATATAGTTGCATATAAATTGTTAAATTTATATATATGAATTTTAATACACTTTATTAAATTGTTAACTCAAAATTATTTTTTTTTGACACATAGATTTATTTATTTTGACTAATAGATTTATTATTTAGGTACTATTTTGTTTTTAAGGAATTTAGATCACATATTTTGTAAAAATACCGTATTTAAAACTAATTAAAATTATCTAAATAAATTATTCAAAATGGCTAAAAAAACAACAATCGAACCCGTAATTATGCAAATTAAAGTAATATACAGGTACAATACATAATTTAATCGATTTAGCTTCAGGAAGCGGATGCTACGGCCCGCGAGTCGACCAATGGCTAGCCGTCACGGACTGTGCTCTTCAAATACAACTTTAAGATATGTATGACGTCATATTATTATAGTTTTTACATAGCTATCTATGCTATGCTAGCTATGTATTAAATTTTTTTATTTTATAGTACAGGCGAAGCTTAATCTCTTTTTCCAGTGTCCTGTTTCAATTTAAAATGAAAGAGCTTTTACAGAGAGTACCTGAATTAGGTATATTAGCATTGATTTTTACGTAGATGTGATGTACGTGTTATTTGAAGTAGATCTTCTAGTTAATAGATATCTACATACAAGTTTAAATCATTTATTTTTCTCATTTTTTAAATTATCGTAATATAGGAAAGCGTATTGACAGTTCACTATCTACGAATAACGTGTTTCAATTTCAATTTCCAATATTACCTATCCGAAAACCCGTTACGTAGTTTAGCACCAAAGTAAGAGATTGAACGTATGAGTCAGCATTTCATACTAAGAATTCCGCAAGGGGCTAGCAGTGAGGACTGGAAAATTACACAGAGCCAGCAAATTGAATAGACTTGGAGAATAGAGGAAAATATACGGAAAATTAATACTTGGAAAACGCGACGTTTTGAAACGTATGTTATTTTATTTATTTGTTTTAAATTCCAAGTGAATACGGTTTAAATCGTTGTGATAAATCATAAGTTTAGTTTAAATCAGGGTAATACAAAATTAGACGCGTAGCCCGCGTAGCTGTAGCCGTAGCTCCTACCAATGCGATACACGCGTGTTTAAATGTAAGAGAAACACATTTTTTTTATTTTTTGGGTATCTTTGTTTACATAAATGATGTTTTAGTGTTTAAGTTTACTTATGTTCTTTTTAAGAAGCTAACGTATGCTATACCTACCTGTTATTCAATTCGGTTTTGTTATCTTTTTAATTTATGTAGATACTCAGATGTTTTATATGTATTTTGAAATTGGACTAAGTAAGTAGGTATGTACTATAGCTATTTTAACAAATTGCATTCTAATTTAAAATTGTACCTTTTTTTTCATATATTTTTAGCAGGGGAAAAAGATTGCATACAATACTTATACCACTAAAACCGCCGCGTTACAGCGCACAATATTTGACCGTGTGTTTCCATATTAAGTGTTACACGGCAACTTAGGTGCCAACACTTCACGCGTCGTCACTCGCGGGTATAAAAGCAAGTTTTAAAGTTTTCGCATTAGGCAACACACGGAATAAAAGCAATTAAGTGTCTCTTGGTTTCAAGAAACTTTATGAGTTTTCTTTGTTCGAATTTTGCTGAAAGTTTTGTTCATTTATCATTTTACGGTTTTATTACATATTAATGGCTTCATATTTTAAGTAATATTCAAAGAGTTGATAGATAATAGTGTGTTAAATGTTAAAAAAATCAATTCTTATTCACGGCCGCTCTACATTTTCATTAGGTACCTAATCTACAATTAGTTCATAGTTTAAATTCTAGGTATAGGTACGTAAGCGAAAATAATAAAAATCATTAAGTAATTATTGACTGATGTTATTGATTGATGCTATTCAGATCAAAAAATAGATAAAGAACTATGAACTATTTCCCAACCCTTACAACAATAACCTAGAAACCATTTCGTTCAGAAATTGTTTGTCGTAAAGCAGAATACAAATTGTATATTACATAATACCACTAAGCCCGCATCTAACGTGTAATTACAAACGGTATCTTAAGTCTTTAATCGCAGAGTCGCATCTCTCCACGTTTTAATGGAGAGGCGACTCTGACAGTCTTTCAGCATTTGTGCGCCTTTTAAAATCTCCTTTTACCGCACGATGTTCACGGTTTGATGTCTAAATGTACACTAAACATTACGTCTGTGCCCCTAATTAGTGATTCGAATGTTGCAACACGCTAGACAAATGATATTAATGTCTATGAATTGTGGATACAAATCTAATTGTCGATATGATTTCACGTCATTGTTAAACTACTTATTACAGTTTACACAGTCTGTTCTTATTTTTGTTACAGCATCTCTGCAAAATAATTATACTCAACATAATATTCCAACCCTTTGTAGTTCTTTCACAAAACAATAACTAAATAAAAGCTATTCATAGTTTTCTTTGAGGAAAATTTTAATGAAAGGGTTCCAACTTTCAACAAAATCCTAGCAAAAACTTGAATACATTTTTTTTGTATCGAAAAGAAAATAGACAAGTCCTAACATAGAGCACACAAGACCGTACTAAACAATAACCCACTAACGAAATTAAAAAAGTATGCAACCTCATTTTGCAGAACCTCCATGCTCCATTACTTAAACTGCATCTTTTTAAATGCTCTGGCTGAATGCGCGCGGTCCTTGAATCGGTTTAGAAAAATAAAAAAAGAAAATACACGCATGGCGTCCCATTGTACGCAGACACGAAGGTAGATCTCATTAAGGGAACGTTCGGAATTAAGAACTGCGCGATGAAGCGGGAATCTTAGCGATCATTACCGCCGCTGACACCTTTATAGTCTGTGGAATTTATTTTTTTCTATTTTCTTTTTTTTAGTTGAGTTTTAGATTTCTGTGAACACTTGTAGCGGATTTCGTTACAGCCTAAACAAGTTTCTTTTTAATGACGTCGAGTTTTGAAGATTTCTTTTTTAATAAGTTGGAGTCTTCCATTGGAGCGTTATATAAATGTAATTTGGTTATATTTTCGTTTGATTTAAAATTTAAGTTGCGTTTTCTCTTAATGTTCAGAGGTGCACAGTTTGTCTTGGTGCCGCTGATCAAATTTTATTTCTTTTAGTAGGTACTTACTTATTACAAGGTTTTCATTGCAAAAATTTTAAAAGTAAAAATATCAAAATGGAAAATTCTTATGAGAATCATATTTGTAGAATTTATAAAGGCAGAATGTACCTACCAACTGGATTTTATTATAGGGTAATATTTATTCTTTATACCAATAAGAATTTTTGTTACTGAATTTAAATTATTGTAGTACCTAGGTAGTTTTAGCTGGTTTGAGCTTCTCTAAGACGTCCTATTTTATCATGTGTTTTATATAACATTCAATCGCAAAATTGATGATATCTATGAGAAAAATATCCATAAATTCTTTAATTTAAAAATTCTTGGTAACAATTAAGTCATATAAGGTTCTGTATTCGCGTTATAGGTAGGTAGTATTCATAATTTGCCGCTCTTTGTAGCTTAAGGATTTGAGTAATTCATATTTTGAAATCTTACTCACCTTTTAAAAGAAAATACACAACGCTTGAGAACTCTCGGCTGATGGTAGATTGTCTGGAAAGAAAGCACACATTTAAATTTCATTAATTTCTTTTTATAGAGTACTTTTTAATTTTAATAATTCAAATTGAATTAATAGTTAATACTATCTACCTACTTTATAAATGTAGGTATGTACAAATATATAATTTCTAATTAATGTTATAGGTAACAAAAATCCAACAAGACTTCAAAATATCAATCAATCTGTAGAAAGCTTCATCTAATCTTATTTACTAGACTCTACAAAACAAATTTAATTTAACTAGGTACCTAAATTATTGTTTTATATGTAAAATTACATTACCTACTTAGAAATAGTTATCATATACAAAATAATGTAGGTACCTATACCTACTACACTTTTGTTGAAGTGAAAACTTCTTTAGCGGCGTTGAGCACTTTTTCTGTAATCTTAAACTCGCGTCAGGACTCGTGACCTGATCGAAAAAGCGTAAGACGGATACCATTCCAAAATATCAAACATGCTCAACGTTAATAATCAAGTTTTCACATCTGCCGGCACTCCCGGAGTGCAGCCCGTCTTTTTATTTAAAATCATTCAATTCCCTACAAACTCTAGTCTCTACAATATTCATTTTGCATAAACCTAGCCTTTATAATATTATGAACGATACAATAACGTGCTGAAAGACCAAATAAATAGCCCTTAAAACTATCCAAAAAGCGAAGGAACACATCGATTTGTAAGCAAGTAACTTGCAGTACAAGTTAGCCACGCCTGCGTCTTAGGTCCTCCCCTAACCTCACCTCCCGTCTTGTGACCTACTTTACTATTGGCCGCTATTCATATTGTTTCTTCGTAGTTCTTGGATTTGTGAACACTGAAATTGTGTTTTTTAAGCTTCGGTTGCTTGTGTGCGCTTTTAGAATCTAATAAAAGACAATTTACACACAATTTGAGTACAATATAGTACAGGATTTTCGTTAAGTTCTGAATAGTGTTAAACCGAATTACTACCTTATTTCATGTATCTACCCGTAAGGTATTAAAACTACTAGGTATAACTGATACAGTCTATCTATACCTACGTTAAATTTAAAGATATGAATGATTCAGTATTTAAAATGAAATGGGATGTAGAGCTAACTCTAAATATACCTACCTAAACATTTTTCACATTCCTACCTAGGTGCCTATACCTATCTGACATACAAAATTTTATCAACTACACAAAAACTGCAGTAGGTACCTAAGACTGTAGATAAGTATTATAGGAACAGATTAGGTATAGCTTGACAAATTAGCAACTATTTCCTTCATAAGCCCTATTAACAAAAAAAAATGATGTTATAATGCACTCAGTAAAATGGTATTATTCACAATCACAATTATAACGATATCCAAGATTTATATATGTATAACAATGAAATGTGCCTAAATTTCTAAGTTCCGTCTAAACCAATAGCCGACTAGTCCCGCCTTTGTCTTCCCACGCCCCCTTTCTTAGAAGTTTAGCGATACTCCACCCACACACGTCTTGGTACGCCCACCCACGAACTTACTAAGAAATACCTATTTCTACAATAGGTATTATGGGTACAACATTATATTCTTATTTAAGTTAAAAAGATGTCGTGCTAAGGGATAAGAATAAGAAGTATCTAATCGTTAAAAAGGTTCAATAATTTTAATTTGTTTCTTGTTTTTTGTATTGTAGCGACATCTTTAGTTCATTTTTAGAACTATAAGCAGAAAATTTTTATTTTTGTAAGAAAGATTCAGGTAATGTCAATGTCTATAATAGATTTAAGAAATATAATATACTTTACCTACTTATAATTCTGTTCAATGTTTAATAATAAGAATATTATATTCACTGTATTATTAGTGTGTGAGTAACGCGCCATCTAGTTAAGGTTTGGGCACTCTCTTGTCGTGCGCTTGCGCTTATACTTTGAGCGCCATCTACCGTTTAATAGCTACACTACGATAAATTTGACAAACGTTGGACATCAATACTCAAGTTTCTAACTACTGCTGATAGATGGCAATATAATTTATTTAAAAAAAAATGAAACTATAGGTTACGAAGTAACTATTCTCTAATCTGTGCTATAGGCACACTATAGGCACACTTTAAACCACTATAGATTGCAAACTCATGAATATATATTTTAAATTATTATTTTAAATAATTAACAATAGTCCATTGTTTACTCAATAGTTCGTAATAAGTGAGCTATATGTATGTGGTGGATTTGATGACCCCACAAAATGTTTTAAATTGCAAGGCGCAACTTTCACTGAAGTTACCGATTTGAAATCTAATCACACAGAGGCTGATTCAAGAATGTTCTGCCATATTGCAGAGATAATTATTCTAAGCCCTGACACCGATATTTTTGTATTAGGCCTTTATTTCTGGCATAAACTTGAAAATATACTCGCCATCTTTGAATGCTCCCCCCACTCCCCCATGCAACTATTTCACTGTACGAACTATTGAATCGTAAACAATGGACTATTGTTAATTATTTAGAATAATAATTTAAAAAATATATTCATGAGTTTTAAATCTTTAGTGGTTTAAAGTTAACTCAAAAATGGAGCATTTTCGTAAATTTTCTAAAAAATCTTAGAGAAAGTGTAAGAAATGTTATACATAGTATGCTATATATTCGTGATCTACTCAATAAGCTCTTTCATTTGATACCCCACGCGGCATGTTTTGGAAATGTTTATTTTTTTCTTTGTATGCCATATTTAATTAGTTACCGGGGTGGGGAGAGGGGGACCACAAAACTGGTTGGCAACATCTGTCTATAGGATGTCTGGGATCTATACAATATATATCAGAAGTCAGATTTAGGTCCGCTATTTTTGCAAACGAAACTCCACTGAGAGTCTGGTCTAATAATGATTATAAAATGTAGATTATATGTCATGATAGTGGATAGTTAATTATGAAGTGTATCCGTAATATAGTGATCGATACAAAACTAAATTTTTTAAAACTTAATGGTTATTCATTATTATACGTATTGTTCTTTCAAGTTTCAACTATAATTAATAAAATATTCTAGTAAAATATGTTGTTCATTAATTTGGATATTAGGTTTTGTTAGAACAATTTTTAATAAACGATATTGATACATTTTTACCTCGATAAAAAGTGAACTGAATCGCACATATTTTGGGATTCCGATATTTTATCAAACAAAACATACGTTAATTGTAGCGCCTGCCGCAATAATTTAGCAAATACGCGCGAACATATTTTTGCTTTTTAATTGTTACCTTTTACAAATAATTCACAAAAGTGTATACGTTGTTTTTTTCTATTTTATTGTATATGCGTTTTAATAAACGTTCAATATTTTGTATTAATAAAAAAGCCTGCTGTTGTTCTAGAAATAGGCAGGTACTTTTTGTTGCAATAATAATATTGATCGCCATTCCTGGTATTTGAATTGATGTATGTAGTCCTAGATAATATTTTTGAGCCTCTTATGAAAGCGTTTTAGGTATATTATACCGTATGTTGTATTAGAGTATCTCATCTCTTTATTACCCTTAAACTCATCTGCATGATGAGAATAAGGGTAGATAATAAAATGATTTCCATTTAAGTATTTAATACGGGAATCATCACTGAAAATTGAAACCAATAAAAATATATCTTACTGCGTATTTAGACGCAATATGTCGCAAATTCTATGTTAGGTATTTTAAGATCTTTTAATCAATAGCGAAAACATCATAATAACGTTACAGGAATAGCAATTTTCTTGTTAGTATATAATCAAAACCAATATATATTAGATCACAGATTTTGATGAATATAAATTATAATCAAGCAATTGCAAAGGTAATTTTCCCAATCTAAGTAGGTATATATGTAATATGGATTCTCCGTATATTTGTTCAAACTATTTTCAACACACCTAGTAGATAATATAGGTAGGTACTTTATAAGTACCTACCTATATTATATAACAGAATATAACAGAAATCTTACGTTTATTCTATAGGAAAATAAAACTTGTACAAACTATGCATTTTGCAACAACAAAAAAATACACTTTACATCTGCTAATCTTGCTATTGATTGGCCCTACATTCGAATGTGATTTGATTAGGCAAGTTTTTCATTTTGAAATTTTATGCAAAGATAAATTATAATTTTCTAGTTAACATACCTACCTACCTTAACTTATCGTATGTACGTACCTATAACATTTTTGAAAAAGTTTGCCTTTAAATCTGACTTATTACGATAGAACTGTTCATCTATTTTTGAGGAGGTTATCAATGACAAAAGAATATTAGCATTGGAATTTGTTTTGTAAGCATTGAGCATATGATAATTAATAATATCACTGCTTATTAATTAATACAGATTTTAAATAAGGATGTGCTACAAAAAAACACAATAAACTTATGTTGAATCCGATAATGAATCGCTATTACATCTTTCTATAGGTATTCGGATAGCGAAAATTAGCTCATTTCGGTTCAATTAGAATTAAAGAGGGTGACCATGATAATGAAATGTTTACAGACGTTTTATTCCAATTTTTTCTTAAGTAAATGATTTTTTTTCATAATCACATCCACATAACTAAATCCAATTAGATATATTTCTAATGCATAAACTAGAAATTCGGAACATATTATGCAGAAGGAATGATAGCGTCAATTGGCAGTTTATTCTATTACACATCCAGATTTGTACAATTGGAGAAATTTTATAAAAAAACACATGTATACATATTGAAGAAAACCATGCAACTTACCTTAGTATAAACCAAAAAAGGAAAAAAATAAAAACCAAAAAGAAAAAAATCATATTTAATGTAAACAAAGGGTGATAACTAATAATGCTTAAATCAAAATTGTAGGTTGTTTCATTAGGATAAACATAAAATAAACAATGCAATAATCAACAAAATATCAAATAGGTAGTCACATAGTAAAAAAAGTAAGGTAAGATTAAATTAAAAAGAAACGGCAATACACCATCCGACGGATGTCACATGATATAAGTACAAGAACACTCGATAGCATATTATATCTACTGTAAATAACACGGACATGTATGTAAATAATAACAATTATTACTACAACTCAACCAGTTAGGTACATATAACGAAAAAAAATCTAGCTTATTATTTAAAAGTAAGCACCTTGGTCCGGAAGTCTTGGTCTTTGGATCACAAAACAGTTCAATGTCCGTAAAAATCACAATCGTCCAAACAACATACAATACTTCGTTAAAGTATGTGGCAGTCAGTTCAATAATTATATTACTCCTAAGTCCTTATGATTAATTTAACGCTTATCATTAATCAATTATAATCATCAATTGCTCACTTGATTTGTCGTTCGCTAGTTCAAAAAAATAAATCTTAAATAAAAAATATTCTCAATAACGGCCAAACGTTTAATCTCTTACAAATGTAACCGACGTAAATATTAAAAATTTCGCAAAACTTTTTATCCACTGCCAACAGTTAGGTTTAAAAAATGGGGGATCGGGGAAATTTTAGCCTAAAAATATCTTCGATTAGACGCGGTTAGAATTTTAAAAATTTAATTAATTTTTGAATTTGTATTATTAAATTTACAATCACAAGAGCACGAGGAACGTGTATTGCGCCGCGCGGCCCGGCCGGCCGCCGCGACTCCAGACGGACGACTGAGACTGTTCGCGACCCGCCGCGCCGCCACCCCTGCTTCGGTTCCCCCTTCCCCCGCCGCTACCCCCCAGCCTGCTTTGCCGCGCCTCTCTCGCCGCGGGGCCGACTTCGTTACGAGCCACTTGTAATCGGCGCGCGATTTTTCCGCCTTAGACAAATTAGGCGGGCCCGGGCCCACTACACTCAACCTTGCGTTTGGGCGGCTTCTTAAGCTCAAGACGTTTCTTTTGTTCACGCCTTACGTTTTTTCTATGTACGAAATGCGGACGTATCGTGAACAAAGGAACGTTTAACGCTCCTGTTTAATTGTATTTTATAGTGCCCAGAGGACGTATAAAGATATTAATCGTTCTTTTGAAAGGGAAATCGGAAATTTTATAATAAAAACAAAATGAAACAATACATTTTTTAAAAATAAATTATCGACACTTCAATGTTATGGCGGCGTGCTGTTTTATTTTTAAATGGCATTTAATCGTCACTCTCACTTTCAACGATACCGAGGCCGGGTTAATTGTAAATAAAATTCAATCATTCGCAAAAAATCCGCGTAATCGGCATCGACAATATCAATGAGAGATACGTATTTAAAACACATTTTATGCATAATAATGGATGTCGCTGAAAGAGAATTTTATTCATGTTTTTTTGTGAGTATCCGAAATGGGCAACGTGTAAACATCATAATATTGTGAAAACGTGTAACACATTATAGCAAATGAATTCGTTTTTTTTTTCACCATCTTAAGCTTGTGAGTCTACTGTTGTAGTACGTCGTAAATAGGTATTAGAATAAATTAGATATTGGATATTGTCTTATAAGCACAATTTTCAAATATCAAGCTACGAACAACGAGCAAGCTGGGCGAATGAAATGTGAAAGGAAACTAAAAACGACTTATGCTATTTATATAGGTACCTACTCTGATTTCTACGGACCAACGCATACACAAATTTAACATAAAATAATGAAAAAATCAATACACATAACAAAAAATTCAATAACAAAATAAATTTCAAACAAAATCAAAGATCACAAAAATACAAAAAAAATCTCAAAGCATCACTGTAGTAATAAACGTAGGTACCTACATTTTAACGATAACAAAACAATCTATGAAAAAAAAAAACTTTAGAAGCCTTATTTAGTGAAGGAGAGATAATACTCACTTTACCTTGATAGGACTTAGGCGGATTTAAAATCAAAGTGGCAAATTTAAAAACTTAAAATATACAGCGATTAATTGTGAACTATCGAATCGGATATAAATTAATATGATTCTTTTATCAGAGCTCGGTCCAGCTGCTGCCGCAAGGTCAGTGAACTCATCGCGATTTTTAACGAGACATCGATTTCCGAAAAAACGCTGTCTGAGCAAAGTCACATCTTGATGATAATTGCATGAATGAATCTAGGCGAAAATGACATTTAAAGATTTTTTTACAGTGGTAGATAATGTGATTCAAGGCAAGATTTTGAAAGAAAGAAAAACATTTCTTTTATTGGGACTAAAAACATCTATGTATGGGACGGTCAAGAGTAACTAATAAATTTACGTTCTATGCGAGAGTTATGACATAAAATGATTTTATACGAAAAAATAAAAAAATCTTCAAAAAACTACCTATCAATACAAAAAAAATGGATAGAAAAGGCCGTAGGTACATTTGTATTACGTAAAGTCGAAGATTAAAAACAATTTCTATCGATTCGTCTGTTCTTATTTCTTAAAAACAATTATTAATCAACATAATATTTTCATTTTAAATACAGGTAGGTATTGTAAATCCGCGAAATCTTATCAAGTTAATATAAATATTATTAATCCTTGAAATAATACGTAGGTATTTTATCATTGACAAATGAAACAAGTTTTAAAAATTTTAACACGAATTAAATTACACAGGAACTTAGAAATAAAAAAATGTCATTTTACTTTTTTAAAAAATATTACCGATTTTAATCAAATCTATTTTTTTACAATTTTAATTCATCAACCAATCAAGGAATCGCTAATGATTTAATTTTGGTCTTACAAATATCCGATAACAACAAATCAAAATAACAAAGTGGTAAAAAAGAAAACATAAAAAATCACTCAGAAGCACTACGCTTTTACCAAAAATATATTTTGCACCACATTTACCTGGACGTTTTATTTTACACAAATCTTCGCAGTCACGAAACTTATATTAATTAGGTAAATTTTCTTCAACTCCGAGAGCATCACTAAATTAACCAGTCCAAAAATCTAAGCCGAAAACTGAATACTTTGTACAAAGTTTCTAAATCGCTAACACAGTCACATCAAGTTCTTTCACTTAAAAGTACGCTAAAAAGTCCTGAACACCTTTCAAGTTAATTTTGAGACTAATAAACGTAAGAAAAATTAAATAAAATTGTAAAACTTGATAGAGGAACTAATACCGCTTATAGACTATGCGGCAAACGAGCCGAATATTTACATTGAAGAAAAAAAAATGAGGTCAATCGGAGGTTACGGGCAACGCAGCCGGTCGGCATGGGCCGCGACGGGATGTGGCATTCTAGTCCTCGGTCACCCCGCGCGCCGGCCCCGCTCGCGCCCGCCGCGGGACCGCCGAAACCACGTGCGCGCACTCACGATAGAGACGTCGCGCCGCGGCCCGCCCGGGCAAGACAAGGACGCAACTATTCTTTTTTCAATTTACTATATTTGCTGATTTTTATTATTTTTTCGCATTTCGATATTTTATTTTTTAGTTGATGCGCTCCGCAACTCACCTGTTGTGCTTGACCCGTTTCGATTTGTCGACCGATCACATGATCGACGGTTTTCGATTCTTTTTTATCGCGCGTACCGGCGTACGTACATACGCATTTTCTCAGTCGGTGCAGAGAAAATCAAACGGCTCCAACTAAACATTGCAAGGGCGATCATGGTCACTCTACAATAAAACCAAACACAGATGTTTTTTTTTCTCCATAATGATAATATTGGAATATTTCTAATGTTTTATGTAAGTATGTAAGTTTTATGTTAACGTCTATGGTGTAAATTCACTAACTATAACCAAATTATCTAAAAGAAGTTAAAGAAATTGTCGTTTTGTTTTTTTAATACATTCTAAGTGCTGCCATATTTCGTAGCGGTGAATAGCGGAACTGAAATTAAAGGGGTGACGCTAGCGCCACGCGCGGTTTGTGTCACAAATGGGAACTATAGGCCGATGGTTCATTTCTAACGCGTAGTTTATTTTGCTTTTTTTATTTTTTATTCGTGAAAGTGCAACGTTCACTTCGCCGGGCATTCAACGGCCATTTTCGTTCACGTTTTCTTTTTAGTTTTCATTGGTTTTTCACAGACGTTTTGATCATGTCGCGGAATTGCTGTGTTATATAGGTACACTATGACCTAGCTGTACTAGGAACACCTGAACAAACTATACTAAAAGGTGCGTTTGAAACTACGTTTCTGCTTTTTGTTTAATAATAATGATCATTAACAGTTGGTTTATATTAATAAGGTACTTCTGTATATTGATAATAGATGGCGTGACCTGTTCTAATGTTACGTTAAGTGGATATACTTATACTTATTGTAATAAGTATGAAAAAATTGTAGTATGCAACTATGTTGTATTAGTTAATTTGAGTTTTTTAATTGAGTAATGTTATATTTTCATACTCATTAGAATAACTTGCTTTTAGTGCATTAAAGTTGTGTTAAAAATATGTGCTATCATTATTAACATTTTGTTTTGCTCTAATAATCATTATAACACAACATAACAGTCCAAGTAAAGAATAAGAAGTTAAAAATATAACATACAATTTCTATAAAATGAGTTTTTTTTTACATTCCGCGAAGGAGGCGATTTCACAAAAGCTCGGCGTCTTAGATTGTTGATTAATTTTTATAATAGAGGTCGCTACATGTTGCAAATAGGTATGGTATATTTTACAATGTTAATGTACAAAAAAGTTCTTGTAACGAAATAAATATTATTTAAATTTAAATACATATCTATAAATAAATATTAAAATAGAGTTATAATATAAGATGATAAAATACAAACGGTAGCCAGTGTTATGAAATATTTTGCTTTTAAAAATATAGTCCTCATAATATTTAAGTCCATCATTTATGTTTCCACGTCGGCACTATCATTTTATTTAAAATGTAAGAATTATAATAGTTTTGCAATATTATGTTAGAATACTTACAGTAAGGTATTACAGTTGTTTTGAAGCTTTGAAAAGTGTTATATTTTATAACATAATAATTCGTAGCAATTATTCTATGAATATTTTATGTTGAATATTGGTATACTAAACTCTAAATAAATTACACAGTGTATTACACACTTGAACTTTTAATTTTGGTCTTTTTACGCTCATCTAAATTTATGAAGCCAAATTGAAACTTACCTACTTGAAGTGAACCAAAAAATATTTTATGCAATCTTATAAAAACAATAGGTATACATCTATATTTAATACTTTAAACTTTGATAGTTCGAGATCGTTATTAGAGCCTACATTTCTTCATAAATAATAATTCAATTTGTGTATCTAACGGTGCATTTAGATCAAACGAGCGGATGCTCATTCTAACCCCACTATGTCAAATTCTGTTCGTGTAAACAGGCGTAGAGCATTATTTCGTTTATGAGTTAAATTTGTTTACACTAAAAGATCATGAAAGAAGCTTGCTCTAGCTCTAGCTCTATGTTCGTTTGGTCTAAATGCACCGTAAGAAATACTCATAAAATTGAGTGACGTATTCAGTATATATTTAACGTCATCTGCTCTTAATCGAGTATTGTGTATTGTTTGTTCAGCTTTCTTCATTAAGCATTATTATTTATTACTTACTGTGCCCTATGGTTTCACCTCCGTCGTACATGATTTTATTTACCCTAGCTGTCCTTAAAAATGGACTAATCTACACAAAAAAAATGTATGCGTGTACTAGAGTACACACGTAAGAAGTGAAACTTCTTTATGACCTTAAAAATGTCACGAGTATGGCGTAACGCAAAAATGTCACGCGTACGGCGTAACGCAAATATGTCACGCGTACGGCGTAACGCAAAAATGTTACAATAAATTTTTGTCCAACCCCGATAAAGAAGTTTCACTTCAATAATTTTTAAAATTCGAGCCAGTAGTAATTTTCGAAATAAGCGCGTTCAAATAAACAAACAAACTCTTCAATTTTATACTATTATTCTATGAAGTTGGTCATAATGCATGTTGATGTATTATATTGTATCGTAGCTAAATTATTAGCCGTAGAGATTTTTCGTAGCGCGTAGGCGTTCGTAGCCGATCTACGAACTACGATATGGTACTACGTTACAGTAGAATGTAGATACTTATACCGGAAAAACATCATAATATTATATCAATTTTAATTATTGGTTACGCTTATTAATAATACGTAATATTAAACTCAAACTCAAACATTTATTTATTCAATAAATTAAATTCGATATACATAATAGATTTACATTCTTAAATTAAGTGTTTATATAATAACTAGCGGTCCGCCCCGGCTTCGCCCGTGGTACATATGAAAAATAGATGTTGGCCGATTCTCAGACTTACCCGATATGCACAGAAAATTTCATGAGAATCGGTCCACTCGTTTCGGAGGAGTATGCAGACTAACATTGTGACACGAGAATTTTATATATAAGATGTGTATAGTATATCATTGAATGATATTATTAACTCGTCTCTTAAATTAAATGATAGTTGACAAGATAATGTTTCATATTTACAATTAGAAAATACCATACGTACTTTTTATTTAATTTACTCACTATAGTACCTAGTAACAATTCATACAACTAAAAAATTTCTTAATTTAAATGTAGAATTTAGCCTTAATATTGATTGATTGGTTATATATATTATTGGATATATTATCTATAATATAAACCGAAACAAGTAGGTAGAAGTGACTAGCTTAACCTATAAAGCTCCCCTCTTCAATTGACAACCATAAACCTGTTCTACCCTTAACTTCTTGTTTTTAATAGCCTTGAGAGAATAATAAAAGCAGTTCGTTATACACACCAGGATCTCTAGAGTTAGTGTAGTTCTAAAATAAGTATTATTATGAATGAAAACGAAATACACACAATCCTGACACTTTTAGAAATACACATGCACACAAGTATCATTCTTATTCTTAACTTATTGTTTTCACAATTGTCCTGCTGCTTTATACCTATAAATACGTTGTATATTATTATTAGTCTGTGCTATAAGTAACAGTTAGTGTGGATACATCGATGCTTTTTATTTTTATTATTTTTTAGCAAAAACGGCTGTTCGGAATTGGATAAGTTATAACGTACATGGATAGGCAATGATATAGATATTATGATTGTTTCAAAGAGCTGACATTCTCACGTGGTTATAAATAGAAATAATTAGAATTAAGCTTTAAAATTACTGTGCTACATGGTCTCTACTCATTTGCTTCCTTGTGAAATCTATAGGAAGCTTTATGATTTTTGTGATCTTTAGCACTCGGTAATACAAATTTAATATAATATGCAATTACACCTACACATTATGACCTAAATGTAACCTCATTATAAATTCTGATATAATAAAATAGAAACTAAAATGATATAAGCATAGCAGTGTATAATAGTCTATCTATCCGTCACTCTACAGAATGTTCAATGTCTTCTGTTAAAGAGAAGAGCATGCTACGCAGTACGCGTATAAGGGCCGATTTTTCAATGCTTGGATAAAACTTATCCTTCCAATAAAGTATTACACGATAATATTAAAATGTCACGTAAACTGTCAATTACGGGGAATTAGAATACGTTTTTAAAATAGTAGTTTTATACATTATTCGACGAATAAGTTTTATCCAAGCATTGAAAAATCGGCCCTAAGTATTTTAGTTATCGAATTAACGTAATGTATTATAGTGTATAGAATGAACCATAGTCTGTATTTAGGTTTCTTATTTATAGGTTAGCAAAATATTAACTTTCTATTTGTATCCTACAATTATAGGTAATCAATTACTTTTAACATTAACAAATATTAAATTTGATAATACCTACTAACTTAATGTGATTGTTAAGTATTTGTGTGATACAGAATGATCATATTATTTTATACAGAGTATAGCGATACACAATCGTCAAAATTATGCCAAAGAATCGATTGATCACACAATAGTTAATATTTATGGTCAAACATAAAAAAAAAATTAATATAATTTATGTCCACTTTTACAACATTTAACGAGGAATAAAAAAATCTAAATATGTCTGATATTAGATCCATCGATTCTGCCAGTAGGACAGCTGACTACAGTCACTGTTCAAACCTTTATAATTTTCGTGCCATTTACACAAATATCTTAACTTATTCAAACACAAATATCTAAACTTATTAAAATGAAACTAACCAAGTAGTGTGTTTAGTGAATTGATTTAAATAATACCAATCAAAGAAATAAAAATTTATATATCGATTTAAAATTAACTGTAGGTTATTAACACGTTTTGTGAAGTAAATTAAGTCATTAAGATAATCTTATTCGTTAACGCTTATACTTTTAAAATTAAAAGTTTGCAAAATGATTAGCAGTTAAATCAGTCACAACAGAGCAATACAAAGCACTCAATAAGTTAATGTTAAAGATCGCACTTAACCTTTTTTCAAATTGTTCATCGTAAAAACAAAAACAAATCACCGCCTTAGGGCTCATACACACCTTAACGGTTGTAACAAGGAGCTAACTTCTTTTTTATAGACACACCTTAATGTTAACGCTTACCGGCAACTTATATGTGGGACTTTTTATAGCGGAGGAAAAATCATGCGAATTTCAACTGTATCCGTTTAAAATAAGGTGCACTTTTATTCGCAGCTCGTTAAGATGCGAATATCGCCGATAGATAAAAACTTTAAGCTTCAATCATGCTTAAAAGATCGTATCATAAACCGTGTCATTCAATATTGCGTTTTAAATTAACGTAGTAGGGTTCAGTATTGTTTGCATAGTTGATGTCGTATATGACATAATTGCAGGTAAATCGAACTGTCGTACATTTTGTTTCAGAATATCGCGAAATGTCCTTTTTGATGTGTTGGATGAAAGCGTTGTTCTTTATAATGTTGGGGATAAATCTAAAGTCGGTTTATAGCATCTATGAGACCACAATTTGCATGAAAACGAATTGAACTTTTTTATATCTACGTTTGTTTTGTTTTAGTGCTCGATAAAAGATTGGACGTGTTAGTCATATTATTTAAATCGTTTTTTTAATAACATGTGATTTAGAATTTAATCAATGTTCTTGGATAACATAACTGTAAAAAAAAAAACTTGATTTATGAATTAATTAGATCATTGTAAAGTAAAAATATTTTTTCTTATAATATTTTTTACTGTGTATGCGAAGATGTTAAAGATTACGTTACGGTTGAAATTGGTTCATTCATCAGCGGATATTATTTTATACTGATCTTTAGAAGGGGAAAAGATTGTAAGTTTGTTTGTTCACAATTCCTTAGTCACGTATGTTTAATAACATTTTTTCTCGTGTCTACCCAACCGGTGGTATACCGGTCCAATCTTTTGAACTACAAATACTATTGATCATCGGTACCCATAATACCAATACCAAAAGCAACAACCCTTATTCGTTTCGAAACTTTTTAATAAAAAGATGTTACAATGAGGCCTTTGTTTGAAGACAATGAAAGAAAGGGTAATAATCCACAAACGTAGCAAGTAGCAAAGAAGTTAAAGAGGCTTGTGGTTGACTTGCTAACGAATCGGCCCCTAATATCGGGACTTTAAAAGTTTTAAAAGGCGATGCTATATTTTTATCGTTGAACTGAATAACTTTTAAGTAGAGAAGGTGGGTGATGTTTGGGAGCTGTTTAGTTAATTAGGAATGTATTAACGTATTGTTATTGACATTCTTTATTCGAACCGCTAGGGACTGGAACATGCTTCCTGAATCTGTGTTCCCCGATGAGTACAATATGGGGGTCTTCAAGAGGAGAGTGAACAGGTACATTCTAGGGAAGCAGGCTCCATCTTAGGCCACATCTCAGCTTACCATCAGGCGAGATCGTGGCCAAGCGCTCCCCTATCGCAGCATAGAAATAAAAAAATAAATAAAATGTTAGCTAGTTTTGGCAATATAATTGAGATATTAATAAGCAATATAGAGTTGTAAGTAAGCACAGAAACTTTATGTAAATGTTTTGTCAAACCTAAATTTGAAATCGAATTAGCAATAATGAGAAATCACAGAATGGAGATGAGTAATTTGTAGACAAATTCTGTAAGAATTTTAAATTACAAATAATATTACGCAGTTCAAAGATATCACACACACACACACATGTCCATCGGCCCAAATCATATTCTTTTATTTTCTTAATCATTTACTTTGTATTCTTCCATCATTAGTCACTAAAATTTATTTTGTTAACTTGCCAAATATAATGTAATATGGAATTTGTAAGGGAAGGCACTGCCTTCTGAGATACAGGTAATTACCTAGTTCAGAAGGCAGAGCAATATTGTAATGTTATATTTGAAGTTGCTAATAAATTTTATTTTATTTTTTTATTTTTATTTTGTATTAGGTATGTAATTACAAAGAATAGGAAAGCTTAATTAGTCATTTAGAGTGGTCTCTATACAAGTTAATTCTAAAGGGTTTTATTTACATTTTAATTTTCTTATTAGTCAATTTAACAAAACAAACGTCACCATCATTTAAATCTTACAATCCGTAGACGCATAAAACATACAATTGAACGGTTAAAGCTGTTTAGACATTCAGGTCTAGGGCGGAATAAATCACGCCGGCCGCAACGCACCTACATTAGCAATGTCGTCTAATTTATAGTGAACTTTCAATTTGGCAAACACATCCCTTGCCCGTAAATCTCTGGACAATTAGACTGCTCCTTGTGGTCACCCGCTTGACCAGACACGACGTTACTAAGTCCCAATTCGAATTTCAATTTTGTTGACAGATTTTTTTTTTGTTATGGCGAAGGTGTGAATTTTATTTACTACGAAGGTTTGGCTTCATTGTATTAAAGTAATGTTTGTTGTATTAATGTAATGATTCCTGGTTTGTTGAAATTTAATAAAATTAGGTACTGGTATCTATCACGTATCTACAATACATACTAATGTTAAAATATGTATTTATTTATAGATTTGTGACATTGTTAGTTCTGTTAAATAATTAATGTATCAAATAAACCTAAGTAAAAAAAAATATTTATCCAGAAACTTGATAAATTATAAAAAAAAGATAAATGCAAGATGATAGAGTCTTGTCATACAAGCGAGCAAAGTACAGCACTGCAGGTTACTGAATGAATGCATCAAGAGCGACAATGAGGAGCGAATAAAATATTCGGCTTCAATAAAAAAGCACCCCCATCTCCCCGAAAAAACACAACTACCGATAAACACATACAAATGATACGTAATGCTGCGTCACGAGTCGATGACGTCATAATTGGCCGATACAACCTTCACCCAATAATCGGGCCGGCGCGAAAAAAGCGCGTTATTTTTAACGTTAAAACGAAATAAAAGAGTAATGAGTTATTGATCGTTGGCGGGGTCATTGTACGGTAATGTCAGTGTCAAGGACGCCGCGAGTGTTAATTTTTTAATGTGTGCAGTTTTTTGCTCGTTCTTTATTTAATTACTTGCGGGTGTGTGCGTTTTTGTTAATGGGTGGGTAATTGCGATCGAGCTCTCGTAAGATACGTACGTGTGTGTATGTTGTTATCAATGGTGTGAAGACGTGAAACTTATAAAAGTACGGAAACAATAGAACGTCATGTACCTATACGTTACTTATACGTTGGACACTATATCTAAAGGTATAAGATTCTGCTCTATAGTTTTTGGTTCTAAACAAAGCAAAGTTTGAAGTAGCTGTAGTTGTAATCAACCTTTTTTAGATTTTTCTTTTAAAATTGGATTCAATAGATAGCATTCGGTTGAGCCTATTCTCTTTAGATTCATCAGGCTGTCATGACTTATTGCCTACTTTAAGAAAGCTTTTGTTCATGATGATGATTTTATGCAATTTGAAAAGTTGTGATTAAAATTTAGAAGAAATTATAAGAATATTAAAAGTAAATATAAAGAAACATAATAATTCGAAAGAATCACGTTTTATACTTTGTACTAGCGGTCCGCCCCGGCTTCGCCCGTGGTCCATATTTCGCAATAAAAGGTAGCCTATGTTCTTTCTCAGGGTCTAAAGATTATCTGTGCCAAATTTCATCAAAATCAGTCCAGTAGTTTATGCGTGAAAACCATACATACATACATACATACATACAAACCTTTCCTCTTTATAATTGTATTAGTATTAGTATAGATAGGTACTTATCTGATAAGAAGTTGCAATGTGTCATATTTTGACAGGTGATGCTGATTGGTTTATCTACATTGGAATATAAAACATATATTCCATAGATTTAGAAACTGTATTTGATAAGCACATAATATGTTTAGAAATTTTAACAAATTTAATTCAAACATGCATTAAATTAAAGTTATAGACATGCATTATTTAATGATAGTATTAATGCAATAAAAATTTTATATTTTTTTATTGAAAAATTTAGATAAAATTCTCAATAATTATAATATTTAAATAGAATAGAATAGAATAAATACTTAATTAAAATATTGTATCTGAATCTTTGTTTATTTACTTACCAAAAATTATCCCACAGTCCACACTTGATAATTTCTATTCTAGATCCTCTTTACACTGATAAAAATTAAAACTAGATAACACAAGCACCCAATTAAAAACACAAATATTGCACCACATAAAAACTTTTTGTTAACACCTTTTTAGATTTTAGAAAAAAAAAACACACAGGCCGGTAATAAAACAAGATTAAAATAAATTAAAACTATAAACTGGCTGCTTAGAAGTAAAAAATAAAAAAATAAATTTTGAATTTGGCGGGCTAGTCAACACTCGGCCCTTACAGACGGTGGTCGGCAAGGAACTCGTCTTAGGGCGAAAAGACGTTACGGGCCCTTCGATCCCTTCGTTTATTTGAATGGTGATAAAACGTGGTGCTCTCAAGTGGCAAGTTTATGTTTGAATATTTTATTTTGGCGGTTAATACTGTTTGTTTGTTTTGTTATTTAATTTTGTAATTAAATACTTAATACTTCCATCATCAAACATATTTGCCTTCAGTTATTCCTTAAAAAATATTATCAAAGCTCAAGAGAACCGTAACTTTAAAAATTGAATGGAAATGCATGAACATTTAATTCTAGATCCATAAATTAAATTGTACTCAAATTAAATTTCTTGAATTACTATTTACCATTAATAACATTTAATACGTCAAAAGAGGCGACGGTCACTAGTAAAATCCTAGTCGAATTTCGAGACAATCATCACATTTGGCTATGCCATATTAGTCTCTATCGCTGATATAATAAAGTTTATGCATATTTCCGGCCAGGTGAGAGCTAAAAAAGTTTTATTATGGAGGGTGAGCTTTCTTTGCGATGTGTTTATAAGAACGACAACATTAACAGGGACGGATTGTTTTAACCCTTTAATTTTAATTTGTATTTACAAACATAGATTAATTAATTGAAAATATAGAAAAAATATAGAAAAAGAATTGATTCTGGAATTAATAGATATTATGTTTTTATTAATTATTAGACGTGTTTGATATCGTTTGTATATTGAACGTAATAACATTTTTCAGTTGAGTTTGAGTTTGAATGCTAAAGTCATTTTCTTTAATTTTCATCACCAAGATTAAGTTTAAAAAAATAGATATTTAATCAATATTTATTTACATAGTTCCTAACTTAAATATGAAATATATTAAAATAATATAGACAAATAATTTTACCTATAGGAACCTAAAGAAAAATAATTTACTATATCCAACTTTACAGAAATACGTCGAATCACGCGTGGTAGGGACAAGAAAAAGATGGCGCGTAACGGAAAAATATCACGCGTAACGAAAAAATGTTACACTAAATTTTTTTCCAACCCCGATAAAGAAGTTTCACTTCAAAAAACAAAAAGGTATAGTAGAGGAAGTAAAAAAAATGTATGCGTGTACTAGAGTACACACGTAAGAAGTGAAACTTCTTTATGACCTTAAAAATGTCACGAGTATGGCGTAACGCAAAAATGTCACGCGTACGGCGTAACGCAAAAATGTCACGCGTACGGCGTAACGCAAAAATGTTACACTAAATTTTTGTCCAACCCCGATAAAGAAGTTTCACTTCAAAAATTAATTTCAAAATGCTTGTAAAATCGATTGGTTATTTTCATTCAATAAAAGATGTGTGCGTGTACTAGTGTACACACGTAAGAAGTGAAACTTCTTTATGACCTTATTTTTCAAAAAATAATTTGCTATATGCAACTTTACAGAAATACGTCGAATCACGCGTGGTAGGGATAAGAAAAAGATGGTGCGTAACGGAATAATGTCACGCGTAACGAAAAAATGTTACACTAAATTTTTTTCCAACCCCGATAAAGAAGTTTCACTTCAATTAAAATTCGTAAACTCAATACAAAAATAACGAACTGTCCCAATTTAAATAATTAATTGTAGAGTTCGTGCCTGTGTTAGGAAGTAATGCACGGTGGCTTATTTTTAACGGTCACATCGCACGCGCTTTCTTACAATAGGCTTACAAACATTAGGCTCTAAAAAATTTTTAGAAAGAAAAATATTCGTTTTTAATTCACACAAAATAAACAGTGATGCTCTTAAATAGAATACTTATAGGTAATGATGTAGAATTAGTTTAAGTTATTATAAAGTATTATTTAAAAAAAAGCCCTAAAAGTTGTTCTTGCGTATTTATTTTTTTATCAAATTTTAGGTTAATCCATAAATCATGAGGACTATTACTATATTTTATACTTTACACGAGAATGTAGATATTAAAAAGGCACAAAAGCTAGATTTATGTAGTGGCTTAATAGATAGTAGAGATAAGCTCTTGTAAGCATAGAGCTTTTCTTTACCAAGCTGTTCGCATTGAGAATAATGATTTTGTATAACTGTTATAAACTATTATTATAATATGTACCTATATAGAAAAAGTAATATAATATTACTAGTGGTCCGCCCCGGCTTCGCCCGTGGTACCTACATGTTTAAACTATCCTATCTCTCAAGTTGGATCGAACTGCACATGGTGTGCAAATTAAATTATTATAATCGGTTAAGTGGTTTAGGAGTCCATTGAGGACAAACATTGTGACACGAGATTTATATATATTTAGATAGTATAAAAATATATATCTATGTTGTATCATCTAAAAGAAAAAATTCTGCATTTTTTTATTTTAATGAACTTTTAGTGAAACTTGAAAAATAAAATTATTCGTTATCAATGCTTGCATTAAAATAATGACATGAAATATGAAAATATAAACTAATTATTATAAAATTATGTAGGTACCAAATAATTTCCAAATGTTGCTCACCCCTGCACAATATTGTACGAACGTTATGAGTTTAAATACAGTCGCCCAAGCAAGACCAACGTCTTTTAAACTTAAAATATTTCTGTTTAGCTAATTCATAAGTGGAGACGCGTGGCGGTTTATGAGAATGGGGACATAAACAAAAACTTAAGTAATATTTAGAAACTAACACATAATTAAAAAAATAGAAGCAAAATAGGAATTAGAACAAATACCTTTGATTTACCTACTGTGGATCTAGAACTTACATAATTTCATTCAATAACATTTCAATTAAAACTGTCTAGAAGAAAGTTGACACAAAATTAAATGTGTTTTCTTTTATCTTCAGTTTTTTTTATCATTTAGCATCGAATCTATCTTCTCTAAGTTTACAGATAAGACCGCTAACACGTAGAAAAACTTGTCAGGGTTGACCACGGTCAATTAATATTGTGATTATTGAGAGAAAAAAAAAAATAATTGATAACACATTTTTAATCATATTTCTGTATTTGTATACCTTTTTTCAGTTAAAAGTATTTAAATTTATTCTAAGACAAGATACACCTGGTAAGGCGTAATGCATAATGCACACGGCGCGTGTTCGACACACGAGCGGAAGTTTCCAATTTCCATATATCTTTAATGTGAATCTAATTTAGCCTTTAATCGATTGATTTAAGGTTTAGATTCGTACTTCATAAAGTATGGCACACGACAGGATGTTAACGCTTGCGTGACAACCCTATTTCTTAAGACGTTCTAAATTATAGGGATGTACGTTACTCTTAGTATTATTATTTATATTGAAAAAATATTAGGTATGAGAAAAGTAACTAGTAAAAACAATATTTTTAGTTTTTATAAAGCGTTTGAGAGGTATTTTATTTCGTGTATTTTTTTACTTTTTTAAATTTTCGTGTTAAGTGGCAGTTGGCACTTCTCTCCAAAAAATTAATTGTATTTCGATTTTTCATTACCTAAGTAGGTATATCTCACCGACTTCCCTAATAAATTTATATTATAATAAATGATAGATATTAATAAATGGAGGGATCAAATAAAACACATAATTTTATAACACATGTCACTTTCACACCCGTAGTAATATTAAAAAAATGTATAGGTTTATAAATAACAAACCTATATATTTTTTGTACCTATTATACTGTTCAATCAAAGTTAGGCTACTGGCTACTTCCAAACAATTCACACCGAGTTGAAACACAACAATAGCAAGACAAACTAGAACAATTAACCAACCATTCTGCAATTAGTCTTGTCAACTTGCTATTAAGATGCTGGACTCGTCTCGATGACTGAAACTGACCACTGTTCAAATTGTGTTGGAAATAACTGAGATTAACCGATTATTACCTACTTACCTATTTGTATTTATTTCATTATTTTTATAATAGTAGTATTATTTTTCTCAAACATTGCATCATTAAATTAGTATTTTTTTTGTTCAAATTCGTTGTATTTTTATATTTTATCTGTTCTTTTATTCATTTAAATATCATTTATATACGAATTATATGTATTTTGATGTATTCTTTACTATATTTCTGTTATTTTAATGACCAAAAGTTTTAGATTCTTAGGATTAAAAAAAGAAACACATGGTACCTAATTGACAACAATTTTATTAGATACCATTATGAGTTACATATACAAATATCAAAAAAAAACTTTACGTAAACATATCACCATTAGGTATTTTGAATACCATTAATATGATTTTATTTTATCCAATAGGTGCAGCAGTGATGGCTGAAGAAACGGTGGACCGTTTTTCACACAGCTGCGGTTCCTGTGAGATATTCCATCTGCATCAAGGCTTCCTGCTTGCACCATCTTCAACCATAACTGGAAGCTTATTATAAAGAAAAACTGGTAAAAAGCCTTACTTTCTGATGGCGTAAAAATATTATTTAAACTGTATTATTGCACGCCTCATAAGCGAAGCGTTGAGGTGGGTACTACTGTCACTTCGCGCAAAACATCTGATTTTTCAAACTTAAAATGTCTTTATGTATCATACATTGCACTTGTAAGATAATACGTACACACACATATTAAGAAAAAACACTATTTTTAACATTCATGATATTTTTGATGTCATTTTTGTTATTTAAACTAGTTAAAAAACAGTTTAAAAAAGTTCTGTCTTGGACGTCCGTGTGTCTGTATGTGCGGAGGATTTTCTTGTTAACTCGATAGCGACCGAAATACTTTACTAATCGAGTCTTTTGCACGCCTCATAAGCGAAGCGTTGAGGAGGGTACTACTGTCGCTTCGCGCAAAACATCTGATTTTTCAAACTTAAAATGTCTTTATGTATCATACATTGCACTTGTAAGATAATACATACACACACATATTAAGAAAAAACACTATTTTTAACGTTCATGATATTTTTGATGTCATTTTTGTTATTTAAACTAGTTAAAAAACAGTTTAAAAAAGTTCTGTCTTGGACGTCCGTGTGTCTGTATGTGCGGATCCTTTTTCTTGTTAACACGATAGCGACCGAAATACTTTACTAATCGAGTCTTTTTTTTTCTCTTACGCTTGAGTATGCTCAGGAATAGAACCCTTTCATTTTTCAGGGTCTGATTCGATGTGGTTTAATTGTTATTAAATAAACAAAAATAATAATTAAAAATATTTATTAAAAAAAAATTATGAGGCGTGCACTTTTGGATTTTCCAAATTATTTTTTTCTCTTACGCTTGAATATGCTCAGGAATAGAACCCTTTCATTTTTCAGGGTCTGATTCGATGTGGTTTATTTGTTATTAAATAAACAAAAATAATAATTAATAAATAATTATTAAAAAAAAATTATGAGGCGTGCACTTTTGGATTTTCCAAATTTTGTAAAATTATTTACAGCTAACTTGCAGCTAATCTTATTTTATGTCTTTTCAGAATTATGAGATCAACGCGGAGATACACAACATTTTGGAAGGAAGGGTCTTGTAACCAGCATCGAAAAAAGCCGACCATACGATCATCATCCTATTTTTAAGTCTGGAATGATTAAATAATAAAATGTTTATGTTTGAGATACAAAGTTGTTTTATTTGAAACCTTTTGCATTCATTACCTAAGCAAGTACGATAATATTTTAGTCGTGAAAATATTTGATCCGTTTCTTAAATTGGCAAATTTTTAGCCAGAGCCATTAATTTTTCTAATAGGTAAAAGTACAAAATAAGGAAATTTCTTAAAAAATGTAAATAAAAATAATGAGCGTAACGTAACAGCTACCCAATTGTAGATAATAACTTCATTTAGGGTCGTAAAAACTGAAATTGATTTTTTTTTTATACTCAAAACTTTGACAGTTAAACTTTTTGATTGAAACTTTAAGGCAAGAGACCTTCTGTTACTATTCAATAAGTCTTTAATTGTAACGGAATATTTTCTATACCAATATATAGCCCCTAATACCCGGAAATAAGGTTGTATTTAGACTTTTATCGTGTTCGAAATATCGACTATCTAACTGCCCAAAATATTTTTAGGTATACAAAGTCTTTATGTCAAGGGTTTAAGGTTGATTTTCAAAATTTAAACAGTAAAAGAAATTTGCTAAGTAGGTAAATAGATGATTAGTTCCGGGCACAAGTGAGTTGACGATGTCTTTATGATGGTGATTAAGAAAAGGATGGTTTAAGGGCTTCATTTGTTTTTTTGTTCGCAACAGTTGTTTGATTTGAGCAATGTGGCGAAGTGATTAGATAACTGGAGGACGGGAGTTCGAATACCATCTTATTGTCGAAGTTGAAAATTAACATTGTAATGGGTAAGGTAACATTTAAGCGTATGAGAATGCTTCTTTAGCTAAAAATGTAGACTTAGCTTAATGACAATATCCATAGGTACTAACTACTAATATTATAAATGCGAAAGTAACTCTGTCTGTCTGTCTGTTACTCAATCACGCCTAAACTACTGAACCAATTTTCATGAAATTTGGCATGGAGATATTTTAATACCCGAGAAAGGACACAGGCTACTTTTTATCCCGGAAAATGACGCAATCCAACAATTTTCGGTGCGTCTGTAACGAACTTAATACTATTAACTAAATAGTCTGTGCTAATAGTATAGGTACCTAATAATATTATGTGTGTGAAAATGTCCTGAAATATTTATTTATTTTATTTAACTTATTATGTTTTGTTTAAAGTTTTTTCATGTAGGTTATCAATAATATAAGCGTATTTTATGTAAGTTATTTATTTATTATACCTTATTTATTTATCCGTGTCATGTATCCACAAATTATATTTATATAATATATTATTTTTAATTCTATCTAACATGCAAGCCGCTGACAATCTGGATGTCGGAAGGGTGTCACTGAAAATCAGTGCTGAGGCGTTATGCCTCAGGTATCCTGAGTGGCATCCTTTTTTGGCGCACGCAACCTCACATATTTTGATGGTTTTATTATTATTTTGTTTTACTTTACTTAAATTTTTTTTTCTTCTTATTTTTTAAACTTCGTGCTTTGTAATGTTTATTATGTACTTGTGAGTTGTGTGTGTTGAAATAAATGATTTCTTTCTTTTCTTTCTTTCTTTCAATCCCGGAAATCCCACGGGAACGGGAACTATGCGGGTTTTTCTTTGACTGCGCGGGCGAGGCCGCGGGCGGAAACCTAGTTATCTATATGGTTAAGAACATCCCATGATACCTATTACGACTTATATTACTAGTCTGGTCCCAAGATAGTCATGATTAATTAACTACCACTAGGTAACTAAAACTACTATAGTTTACAGAACAATTCAGTATTGGAAATAAATAAAACTGTTGCTGTATTTTTGTCAACTTCCTCTTGCGTAATCTTCTAGCGTGTAAATATTATAGTTCCTTACACACTGTTCTATACAAATAAATATCCATCCCGGTAATAAATCTTGTTCACTTAATTAAGTGACTTAAAGAGGACGAAAGACAACAGAGGGTCGGTTTACGAGATCCTCTCGCGATGTGTGCGGACCTCTCCAAACATTTACAGACTCAAGTCTTGTTCAACAAATATTTGGCGCCCAAGTGACCTCTATGATTCGCTTATTACGTAATAATAAATGTGGTAAAGATTTTTTTATAAATCTCAAAAGTACACCTAAACGCAACATACCTACCTATACAAAATATTGGCCGGTTAAGTAGGTATAAAAATTTGGCATAGGTGCTTAATATTTTATTATTTATGTAGTGATGGAGTGCAGAATGCTATTTTTTTTAATTAATTTAGCATATGGTATAAAAGGAACTGAATATATTAAAAGCTAGATAACATAATCTCCTACCCTACCCTAGACTCTAGTCTTAAAAAAAAAAATGTGTGCGTGTACTAGTACACGTAAGAAGTGAAACTTCTTTATGACCTTAAAAATGTCACGAGTATGGCGTAACGCAAAAATGTCACGCGTACGGCGTAACGCAAAAATGTCACGCGTACGGCGTAACGAAAAATGTTACACTAAATTTTTGTCCAACCCCGATAAAGAAGTTTCACTTCAAAAATATAATGTTGGTGGACAAATGATTTCCCTTTCTATAATTTACTTTTAAGCAACTCATTGTTTGAAATTGTAATTTATCAATAGTTTGAAGAATGGGTGAGGAATTTCACTAATTTGCAATATGTCGCGAACGCCTGTCTCTGAGAAAACAGGTGTCAATTATTTAAACAAAAAATAGTATTTTTTGTATTTTAAATAATTATGTATTATGGAAATTAGAATTAATTTAAGTTTAATGTCGTTATAGTGATAACGCAGATTTAAAAAATGTTCTTTCAAACAACAAATATATGTATACCTATAGGTACTTAACTCAAAACTGCTGAACGGTTTTTAATTATTTCTGTATCGACAGATTTGTTTCAGCTTGGATTATGGACTATGGTTGTAAGTAATAACTGTTTTAAAATACCCAAGCGGAACCTGGGCAAGAAGATAATTGGACTATCTTAAATTTACAAAACAATCGGCATTTTTCTCTTCAGCTGTCATCAGAAAGACAATGTAAAATATGTAAATATTTATAGGTGAAGCATTTGCTATACGCTTTAGGTTTTTAACAAATAATGTGGCTATTTCTTAATGAAAATTCATTCGGTTAGAACTACTGTCCTGAACTAGTAATGTCTTTTATTACCTGTGGTACCTAGTGACTACATTCATATTTAAATACCTATTGATAATAGTGCAAGTGTATGGTCATATTGTTACACTATTGTTCTTTTTTACTAAAGAAAAAAAATAACAAAACCTTTATTTGTAAAAACGACAGGACTCCCGACAACGATATTGATGAACTTTTTGAACCGTTATACAAAAAACGTAACACAAGTATTTTTTCTTACTGATAACCATTAATTTTCTTTCAACTTATAACGCGTGGATAGGTACGTTGTTTTTTAAATATGTAATAATAAATAAAAAAAACAGAAACAGGTTGAATGCCGTATTACCACCAACTGTCTACGTGATGATCTGCAAACTGTATTACCTATGTGGGAAAGGGTTTAGATTTTTCATAATTAACTATTCGAATAAATATTTATTATTAGAATTATTAATTTGCCTATGTCCAGCAGTCCGTCCTATGGCTAAGACGTCGGCGATGATTAAATTTTTATTAAAAATAACATTCTGAACTATGCCTGATAATCCGCCCCTGAACATCTACTAGTAAATAAATTAAATTATTAAAAGTTAAAAGTATTCAATAAAACGCTTATCTTCGAGAATATAATAGAAAAAGTTTTTTCAATATAACGCTCTATATTCTTTCAAAAGATAAGCTTCACTACGTGACAAAAGAAGTCAATAATCAGACAGCAAAAGCAAGTCTCTCAAGTTATATTTATATCAAAAATAATATCCAATATAAATCGATAATCACCGAAAGCAAATATTGTTTTAGTGGGAAACAATAGGCAGTTGAACAATATTAATTTGTTACACCGCTTGTTATTGAAAACATCTCAATAAAAGTAATTACATGTTTGTTCAGGTGATTTTAAATAATCATGGGCTTCATCGCAATAATGGTTTTGTTCTAAAAGAGTCCCATGGTCAATTCCCATAATAAGAAAAGGGTAAACTTATGATCATTAATTAACATAATTATCATCTCTATACAAATAAAAATGTGTGCGTGTACTAGTGTACACACGTAAGAAGTGAAACTTCTTAATATTTTTTAAGAAAATAACCTACGCAAAACAAAAGATTCTTTCATTTTTAAACAATTTTTCCAAATCTCCACTCATCATAAAAAGTGCACGTTTTGCGAAATGCTCCAATTGAGAAGTGCACCAGTTGCGAAGTGTACCATATATGAGAAGTGCACCAGTTGCTAAGTTCACCATTTGAGCATGGTGTACAAGTTGAGAAGTGCACCAAATGCGTCAAACCCGTTATTTATATTTGTTTGTTATTTTTAATCTTAAATATATGTAGGTACTTATAAAAATAAAACTGTATGCGTATTACGTTTAGTTATGAACTCTACAAAATGTTTTAACAATTTTATAAATTTTGGAATCTATTTTTCTTGGCAACGATAAATCCTATAGAAACCTAAGAATTTCTTTTAACAATTTTTTTATAATAGTTTCGCTAAAAAAATATTGACTGCGAAAAAGCCTTGCAATAATAAATATTAAAGAGTTTAGAAGTGCTAAAATTTAATACAAAATGTGCTAGTTCAGAGAGACTAATAAAGCATTATACAATAGGTAGGTATATTATGGAAGATGAAAACCCATGGAGGGTTGTCATGTAAGAACCACAGGGCAGTTCTTTGGCATATTATGATACATGCATGTATTTTGTAAAATTAAATTGTAGTACTGACGTGATTAATTTAAGAGTTATATGGAGTTATGGAGTTTCTTGCCGGTTTTTCTCCATAGATACTGTTTTCTGAATCGGTAATAAATTTTAAAAATATGTTATGACGATTCGACAGTGCTTCTAGAAGAAGTCTTATCGAATAAGTAAATGTCTGAGTTTGAGTTTTAATACATTTATATACAAATGAGATTATTTTTCAGTTTCTTCATGGTATTCTAGTCTTCTTGGTATTCCTAAAGTTCGTTCAATTTTGATATAAGTACCTAGGTAGAAATATAAGTTGAATGTTTATTATGATCGAAAAGGCTTTCATTTATTTCTCTTAGGGCCGATTTTTCAATGCTTGAATAAAACTTATCCGTCCAATAAAGTATTACACGATAATATTAAAATGTCACGTAAACTGTCAAATACTTACGGTCAATTAGAATCATTGAGATAATATTACTATACGTATGGAGGAGACACCACGAACAAAATCTGTGCGCCATTTTTTGCTCTAACTAAGTTTTAAAAATTATTATCTAGTTAGGTTCTTACCGATGAAAGTTATTCCTTTGCACATTTCCGTATTATTTGTATTATTTGTGCAATATCGTAACACACAGGAAGGCATATTTGATGCGTTTCACTTTAAAACCATTAAAAAAAACCGCTCAACATACGTCATGTGGCGTATGTTGAGCGGAACATAAGTGATGTAGGCGGTGTCGTCTCCAATATAATATGTATATCTCAATGATTAGAATACGTTTTTTAAAATGGTAGTTTTATACATTATTCAACGAGTAAGTTTTATCCATTAAGCATTGAAAAATCGGTCCTAAGTAGGTAGTTACCACATTATCTAAGAACAAAAAAAATCGCTTGTGTGGTCACGTTAGATAGGTACTGTAGACTGTAGTTTCATGTAAAATCTATACTAAATATTATAAAGCTGAAGAGTTTGTTTGTTTGTTTATTTGAACGCGCTAATCTCAGGAACTATAACTTGTCCGATTTGCAAAGTTCTTTCGGTGTTAGATAGCCCATTTATCGAGGAAGGCAGTAGCCTTCTTCTTTGATATATAACTAGCGACCTGCCCCGGCTTCACACGGGTGCAATGCTGATACTAAATACACTACAGAAAAACTGTGAACGTTGTACATATACAGGGTGTCCCAAAAAGTAGTGATGAACGGAAGCTGGGAGGTAGAGGACCAAGAGGGCTATCCGAATCACCCCCATGTGTGTTATGCGATTTTTCGTATTTTCGGAGTTATTACATTTTTTTCAATTTTTCATCTATCGCCGAGTACGATGAGATTTTTATTTATGGTGACGTGAATTATTGCGCTAGATGCTTGTTTTTTTTTGTGTGCTAAGCTGAAAGATAGGCCAATTCAGTATGGTAACATTTACTATCGTTAGATCTTCGAATGGAATAAAAAAAAGAATTAAATGCCAAGAAAGATAAAATTACCCAGTATGTTCATAACTTCAAGGGCCCATAAAAAAATAAAATCACATAAAAAAGGTTTTCCATTTGGCTTTTAAAAACTTGCTCTATCGATCAGGTAGCCACCATAAAAATTTCATTTTATTATTCTGAAGGCTTCAATCGAAAAATTGAAATCTAAATGTGGTAAGTGCAAAATTTTTATTAACATGATGATCATTAAAACCAATAAATAGGTGTTTAATTACCAGAATTTTTTTAAATAGCCCCGCTGTTGCTCAGTGCAAGTGCGACATCATCGTAAAAAGTTGTCTTTTAAATGTCTGAATGCTTTTTTATCATTTTTAATGGTTTCTTCTGCTACTATGAATTTCCGGGTTATTTTGTCCAAATTGGGGCATTCTCTCAAGTAGCCGAGGTCTTTTTAGTATCCCCATTGAAAAAAAATCAATGGGGTTTATTCGAGGGACCGTGGAGGCCAGGCTTTAAAGCAGGCGTCACCGGCGCATGCGCAGGCTGCAACGACCAATCCATCTTTCAGAGTATTTTTGCCCTTTAGCCTGGCCTCCACGGTCTCCGGACATAAACCCTATTGAATTTTTTCCGTGGGGATACTACAAAGACGAGAGACTGCCACAATTTGGACGAAATAACCCGGAAATTCATAGTAGCAGAAGAAACCATTAAAAATGATAAAAGAGCATTCAGACATTAAAAAGACAACTTTTTACGGTGATGTCGCACTTGCATTGAGCAACAGCGGGGCTATTTAAAAAAAAATCATTTTTAAACACCTATTTATTGGTTTTAATTATCATCATGTTAATAAAAATTTTGCACTTACCACATTTAGATTTCAATTTTTCGATTGAAGCCTTCAGAATAATAAAATGAAATTTTTAGGGTAGCTACCTGATCGATAGAGCAAGTTTTTAAAAGCCAAATGGAAAACCTTTTTTATGTGATTTTATTTTTTTATGGGCCCTTGAAGTTATGAACATACTGGGTAATTTTATCTTTCATAGCATTTAATTCTTTTTTTTATTCCATTCGAAGATCTAACGATAGTAAATGTTACCATACTGAATTGGCCTATCTTTCAGCTTAGCACACAAAAAAAAACAAGCATCTAGCGCAATAATTCACGTCACCATAAATAAAAATCTCATCGTACTCGGCGATAGATGAAAAATTGAAAAAAATGTAATAACTCCGAAAATACGAAAAATCGCATAACACACATGGGGGTGATTCGGATAGCCCTCTAAGTCCTCTACCTCCCAGCTTCAGTATATCACTACTTTTTGGGACACCCTGTATAAAAACATACCGGCCCGCTTCGGCTTCGCACGGGTAGAAAATAGGTATATACAGGGTGTAATCGTTAAGTGTGCACAGGCGATTATTCCGTAACTATTACAGATATCAAAAAACTTTAAACTGATATTGAAAGTACTTAACCCAATGAGTAAAATGGCCATAATAAATTTTTAAAAATAAAACGAGAAATATCTAAAAAATTCACTTGAAACCCTCCCATACATTTAGTATGAGATATGACTATCCCATGTACATGAGTTGATCCAAAAGTAATTATAATCAATATTAAACCAGGTCATTACAGTTAAAATATTTCGCTAGATAGTCTTCTAACTAGATAATAAGCCTATAATAGGCCTACTTCGATATTTTTTTTCCAAAACTTAGAAAAAAAAACTTTGACTTCATCCGTAAAAACCCCTCAACGCGGCCATCTCTTCGCTATCGTCTTAAAATTTTTTGCTAAGACGGTGTTTTTTGTGCCGAGGAAAGAGATAGAAATAACTAGGAGCTAGATCTAACAAACAGGGTGGGTGTTCAAGCATTTGGAATGCCGATTTTTGAATGGCAGCCATTGCAACTGACGCTTTGTGATCTGGTGCGTGGTCTTGGTGAAACAACATTCAAGCCCGCAGTTTGCCATGTCTCTTTTCCTTACTAACCTACCGCAATCTTTTAATATGGTCTGTGCAGTAAGAGCCTAACATAGTGACTAGGTACCTTCTTAAAATATTCCACCAAAATTATTCCTTCGGCGCCCCAAAAAACTGCCGCTTTAATCTATCCCACTAATTTTCACTTTGAATTTCTTCATCGTCACTTTGGAAGCTCGCATCCAGGCCATTAATTGTTTCTTGGTTTCAGCATAAACATGGTGAACCCGGGTAACGTCTATGGTCACAAATCGTGCCAAAAAATTATCCTGATCTCATTAAGAATTTAGAAATTCACCCTCTAAATGTCGAATTGTTGTTTCTTCTTTTTGTCGGCAAAAATTCTAGCACGCACGGTTCACATTCAAATTAATGTAAATACTTGGAAACGTGGCCTATTGATATGATTTTTTTGTGATAAGTTAGTGAGTACATGAGCAAGCAAAAAACAGTTATTTTATATTTTTATGTACACAGGAAATACCCAATTATCATTACTTTTGGATCAACCTAGTACATTTAATATGAAAGATTTTAGCTTTTTCTTTCTTTTTTGGTTTTCTGCTTAAATTACTTCGCAAATTTGAAGGGAAGTTCATTTCGAAACTGCAAATAGAGCTCCTCATTGTACTGCACAATGAGGACGTCACTTCGATAATCTGCTATGAATACAAAATGTATGGGAAATAAAATGTATGGGAGCGTTTAATGTAACATTTTTGGATATTTCTCGTTTTATTTTCAAAAATTTATTATGGCCATTTTACTCATTAGGTTAAGTACTTTCGATATCAGTTTAAAGTTTTTTGATATCTGCAATAGTTACGGAATAATCGCCTGTGCACACTTAACGATTACACCCTGTATAGCCGGGCGGCCGGCCGGTGCCGCCGCAAACGCTACGTCCCGCAATTTTTAAATCTGTAATATCTTCGAAAATATTCACTTAATTCATACGGTGTAAAGGGCCATATAGATCTATTTTAAATGAACAATGTATCTATATTAAATTCAATGTATTTAATTGGTTAAGGATTAATGCTGTATTGGTTAAAATCGCTTCGAAAATTAGCCATTATTTGTCGTAAAAAGTAAATGACAAAAAAATGTTATTGTGGGTTATCCATAAGAGATAGACCACCGCGGACTTTTCTGTAGACCTTTTCAATGTGTATAATACTTAGTACATTATTTTGATAAAACTCGTAGCCCGTAGGGTTCAGCCTGCGTTTGCAATGTAAGCGGAAAAAATGTAATTTTTTACGACATCACATTAGAAACCTCAAAAATAACAGTACTTCTCCACTATTTGATGGATGTAATTATACATATAAACCTTCCTCTTGAATCACTCTATCTATTAAAAAAAACCGCATCAAAATCCGTTGCGTAGTTTCAAAGATTTAAGCATACAAAGGGACATAGGGAAATAGGGACAGAGAAAGCGACTTTGTTTTATACTATGTAGTGATGATGATATATCATTACCCTAGCGGGCCTAGACCAACAGGAGCGGAGCCGCGAAGCGCAGCTAGTGTATTCAAATAAGTGTAAAATGATTGGAACAATAATAACAAAATATAAAAGTGAAAATAATCAATTTAAATTGAAGTTTGCCGAACATTTATTAAAAGCTGAGACGCATGTCACCATAACAGTATTATACAACAAGGTCTTATGCTCTACTATTAACAGTAATAACAGTATAAGTAATTAAGTAGTATACAGAATTTATCAGAATAATAAAAAAAATATGAGATATATTAATCAATGTTCTCTTGTATACTTTATCTACATTTATCATCAGGATTTACTGTCAAAAATCCATACTTAAAACATAAAAAAAAAAATACAAATTCGTGCGAAATAATAATAATCAAGCTCTAATTGAGACGTATTGTTCAAAATTGCAAGGCTCATTTGTTTTCTTTTATTAAAATGATATTATTCTACAATGATCAATATTTATTTAAGTGCTTTGAAAATTAAATTGACGTAAACTTATAGTTGAATCTTGTAAACAATTTAAGTATAAAAGGGGTCCTCAATCAGAGTGAAGGCATCAGTTCAGCGACAACTCTCAAAAAATGAGAGTCGCATTCTTCGTGATCCTGTGCTGCGCACTGCAGGTAAGCAACATTTTTATTAATAGGTAAATATAATTTCTTTTAATTTTGGGTTGTAGCTACCCAAATATTTAAATACACTTGAAAATGTTTATTGGTGGATTATAAAAATGGAACTAAGTATGAAGTTCCAAAGTACCACAAGAATTTTGTTAAATGTTTGAAAATGTATTGAATTTTGAAACCCTATTACTAAAACTTTGCTGTCCGTGCTCCGTTTGTCTTTCCGGCCATCTCACCAGACTCAAAACCGTCATAGTTAGTTGAAATTTTCAAACGCGATGTTACTGTTGCTGCTGTAGATAATAATAACAAAATTTGTAATTGGACGGAACATTAGAACGATTGGGTTCGATTAATTTATCTCCGCATGTACCTATTAAATGCATAAAAGTGTTAAAAAAACAAAGATAAATATTGTAGTACTAGATTTCCGCCCGCGTTTGCAAAGGAAAACCCGCATAGTTCCCGTTCCCGTGGGATTTCCGGGATAAAAACTATCCTATGTGTTAATCCAAGTTACCCTCTATATGTGTGCTAAATTTCATTGTAATCGGTTCAGTAGTTTTTACGTGAAAGAGTACCAAACATCCATACATCCATACATCCTTACAAACTTTCGCCTTTATCTATCTTCTTATATATAAAAATGAATCGCAAAATGTGTTGGTAAGCGCATAACTCGTGAACGGCTGAACCGATTTCGATAATTCTTTTTTTATTATATTCCTTGAAGTACGAGGATGGTTTTTATGTAGAGAAAACGTAAATATGTTCCACGGGCGAAGCCGGGGCGGACCGCTAGTCTTATATATAAAAATGAATCGCAAAATGTGTTGGTAAGCGCATAACTCGAGAACGGCTGAACCGATTTCGATAATTCTTTTTTTATTATATTCCTTGAAGTACGAGGATGGTTCTTATGAAGAGAAAACGTAAACATGTACCACGGGCGAAGCCGGGGCGGACCACTAGTATAATATAAAAATGAATCGTAAAATGTGTTGGTAAGCGCATAACTCGAGAACGGCTGAACCGATTTCGATAATTCTTTTTTTATTATATTCCTTGAAGTACGAGGATGGTTCTTATGTAGAGAAAACGTAAATATGTACCACGGGCGAAGCCGGGGCGGACCGCTAGTAATATATAAATATAAATATAATCTTCTTATATATAAAAATGAATCGCAAAATGTGTTGGTAAGCGCATAACTCGAGAACGGCTGAACCGATTTCGATAATTCTTTTTTTATTATATTCCTGGAAGTACGACGATGGTTGTTATGTAGAGAAAACGTAAACATGTACCACGGGCGAAGCCGGGGCGGACCGCTAGTATATAATATATATTAGATTCTTATACTAGGCAAAAGTTATTAAGTAAAGTTTTAACAGGTTTTAACTGTTTCCGTTGAATGAAAACAATATGTAAATAATAAATTATTTTCATTTTCAGTATGTTACTGCAGATGCAATTGACGATGCATTGTCAAATGAAATCAAATCAGGCAGACTAGAGACAAAGAAATTTAATGAAACTGATGAATTTGAATACGACCAAACCGGAAACGTGATCGAGAGATCGACAACGACAAAAGAGTACGAAGCATTTGGAGATATAGATAAAGATGTGACTGGAGATGACGTAAAGGTTAGAACTCTCGTCATTAAAACAGACGCATCCGGACACGAAACTATATGGGAAGAAGATGTTCTTATTAAAAAGAAAGGTCAAACAGGATCATCTGCTGAAGCTGAAACTTCTGCTGCTTCATCATCAGCCAGTTCAGTACCAGCAGGAAACGGATTGGATGCCGGTTTGTATAGAGCAAACGGTTTGAACGGTCTTAATGTTCAACAAAGACCCGGTGCAAACTCAGCAGCTGCTGCCGTAACCCCCGCAAGTGCTTCTGGTCTCGGAAATGCAAGAGGAAACATCGTCATTAACAACAACGGAGGCGCTGGTTCAGGATCAAGCGCTTCTGCCGCTAGCTCTACTGCTGGATCTGGAAACGAAGGGCCATACAACTCATTGAGTGGACAGGCAGCAGCAGGCCCATTGGGTAAATTCTTGCCATATGGCAATCAAGAACCTACTATGATTCTTAACAACAATAGAGGCTCTGGCTCAGGCGTATCTGCCTCAGGCGCTGCATCTGCTTCTGGATCACAGGGAAACAGATTGGGTGGACTTAATGGCGCCGGATCCAACGGAGCCGGATTCTATGGATCAAACGGCTTAAACGGTCTTAACGGTCAACAAGGACAAGGTGCAAGCTCAGCAGCCGCTGCAGCTGCCGCCTCAGGAGCTTCTGGTCTCTATGGTGGTGCCTATGGATTAGGATCTTCTGGCCTCGGTTCTGCAGGAGAAGAAAACATTATTATCAACAACAACGGAAACTCTGGTTCATCAGCCTCGAGCTCGGCTGCTGCTTCTGCTCCTGGATACGGTCAATTCTTGCCCTATGGCAATCAAGAACCCACTATCATTGTGAACAATAACGAATCTGGATCAGGATCTGCTGCTGCTGCTTCCGCATCATCAGCTGGTTCGGGTGCTGCAGGAAACGGTTTGAACGGCCTTATCAGCCAACAAGGACAAGGCGCAAGCTCAGCAGCCGCTGCCGCAGCAGGTTCTTCTGGAAATGCAGGAGAAGACGTCATCATCATTAACAATAATGCTGGCTCAGGCTCATCTGCCGCAAGTGCTGCATCTGCTTCTAGATCACAAGGAAACGGATTGGGTGGACTTTATGGTGCCGGATCAAACGGAGCCGGATTCTACGGATCAAACGGCTTGAACGGTCTTAACGGTCAACAAGGACAAGGTGCGAGCTCAGCAGCCGCTGCCGCTGCAGGTTCTTCTGGAAATGCTAAAGAAGATGTAATCGTCATTAACAATAATGGAGGCTCTGGCTCAGGCGCATCTACCGCAAGCGCTGCATCTGCTTCTGGATCACAAGGATATGGTTTGGGTGGACTTTATGGCGCAGGATTAAACGGATTGGGTGGACTATATGGCACCGGTTCAAACGCAGCCGGATACTACGGATCAAACGGCTTGAACGGTCTTAACACTCAACAAGGACAAGGTGCAAGCTCAGCAGCCGCTGCAGCTGCCGCCTCAGGAGCTCCTGGTCTCTATGGTGGTGCCTATGGATTGGGATCTTCTGGCCTCGGTTCTGCAGGAGGAGAAAACATTATTATCAACAACAACGGAAACTCTGGTTCATCAGCCTCGAGCTCCGCTGCTGCTTCTGCTCCTGGATACGGTCAATTCTTGCCCTATGGCAATCAAGAACCCACTATCATTGTGAACAATAACGAATCTGGATCAGGATCTGCTGCTGCTGCTTCCGCATCATCAGCTGGTTCGGGTGCTGCAGGAAACGGTTTGAACAGCCTTATCAGCCAACAAGGACAAGGCGCAAGCTCAGCAGCCGCTGCCGCAGCAGGTTCTTCTGGAAATGCAGGAGAAGACGTCATCATCATTAACAATAATGCTGGCTCAAGCTCATCTGCCGCAAGCGCTGCATCTGCTTCTAGATCACAAGGAAACGGATTGGGTGGACTTTATGGTGCCGGATCAAACGGAGCCGGATTCTACGGATCAAACGGCTTGAATGGTCTTAACGGTCAACAAGGACAAGGTGTAAGCTCAGCAGCCGCTGCCGCTGCAGGTTCTTCTGGAAATGCTGGAGAAGATGTAATCGTCATTAACAATAATGGAGGCTCTGGCTCAGGCGCATCTACCGCAAGCGCTGCATCTGCTTCTGGATCACAAGGAAATGGTTTGGGTAGCCTTTATGGCGCAGGATTAAAAGGATTGGGTGGACTATATGGCACCGGTTCAAACGCAGCCGGATACTACGGATCAAACGGCTTGAACGGTCTTAACGGTCAACAAGGACAAGGTGCAAGCTCAGCAGCCGCTGCAGCTGCCGCCTCAGGAGCTACTGGTCTCTATGGTGGTGCCTATGGATTGGGATCTTCTGGCCTCGGTTCTGCAGGAGGAGAAAACATTATTATCAACAACAACGGAAACTCTGGTTCATCAGCCTCGAGCTCCGCTGCTGCTTCTGCTCCTGGATACGGTCAATTCTTGCCCTATGGCAATCAAGAACCCACTATCATTGTGAACAATAACGAATCTGGATCAGGATCTGCTGCTGCTGCTTCCGCATCATCAGCTGGTTCAGGTGCTGCAGGAAACGGTTTGAACGGCCTTATCAGCCAACAAGGACAAGGCGCAAGCTCAGCAGCCGCTGCCGCAGCAGGTTTTTCTGGAAATGCTGGAGAAGATGTTATCATCATTAACAATAATGGAGGCTCTGGCTCAGGCGCATCTGCCGCAAGCGCTGCATCTACTTATGGATCACAAGGAAATGGTTTGGGTGGACTTTATGGCGCAGGATTAAACGGATTGGGTGGACTTTATGGCACCGGATTCTACGGATCAAACGGCTTAAACAGTCTTAACGGTCAACAAGGACAAGGTGCAAGCTCAGCTGCCGCTGCTGCAGCAAGTGCTTCTGGAAATGCAAGAGATGATTTTATCGTCATTAACAATAACGGAGGCTCTGGTTCATCAGCCTCAAGCTCCGCTGCTGCTTCTGGTCTTTCCGCTCCTGAATACGGTCAATTCTTGCCCTATGGCAATCAAGAACCCACTATCATTGTAAATAATAATGAATCAGGATCAGGATCATCTGCCGCAAGCGCTGCATCTACTTCTGGATCACAAGGAAATGGATTGGGTGGACTTTCTGACACTGGATTAAACGGAGCCGGATTCTACGGATCAAACGGCTTGAACGGTCTTAACGGTCAACAAGGACAAGGTGCAAGCTCAGCAGCCGCTGCCGCAAGCGCTGCATCTGCTTCTGGATCACAAGGCTACGGAATGGGTGGACTTAATGGCGCCGGATTAAACGGAGCCGGACTCTACGGATCAAACGGCTTGAACGGTCTTAACGGTCAACAAGGACAAGGCGCAAGCTCAGCAGCCGCTGCCGCAGCAGGTGCTGCTGGATCACAAGGAAATGGTTTGGGTGGACTTTCTGGCACTGGATTCAACGGAGCCGGATTCTACGGATCAAACGGCTTTAACGGTCTTTACGGTCAACAAGGACAAGGTGCAAGCTCAGCTGCCGCTGCTGCAGCAAGTGCTTCTGGAAATACAGGAGATGATTTTATCGTCATTAACAATAACGGAGGCTCTGGTTCATCAGCCTCAAGCTCCGCTGCTGCTTCTGGTCCTTCCGCTCCTGAATACGGTCAATTCTTGCCCTATGGCAATCAAGAACCCACTATCATTGTAAATAATAATGAATCAGGATCAGGATCATCTGCCGCAAGCGCTGCATCTACTTCTGGATCACAAGGAAATGGATTGGGTGGACTTTCTGGCACTGGATTAAACGGAGCCGGATTCTACGGATCAAATGGCTTAAACGGTCTTAACGGTCAACAAGGACAAGGCGCAAGCTCAGCAGCCGCTGCCGCAGCAGGTGCTGCTGGATCACAAGGAAATGGTCTGGGTGGACTTTCTGGCACTGGATTCAACGGAGCCGGATTCTACGGATCAAACGGCTTTAACGGTCTTTACGGTCAACAAGGACAAGGTGCAAGCTCAGCTGCCGCTGCTGCAGCAAGTGCTTCTGGAAATACAGGAGATGATTTTATCGTCATTAACAATAACGGAGGCTCTGGTTCATCAGCCTCAAGCTCCGCTGCTGCTTCTGGTCCTTCCGCTCCTGAATACGGTCAATTCTTGCCCTATGGCAATCAAGAACCCACTATCATTGTAAATAATAATGAATCAGGATCAGGATCATCTGCCGCAAGCGCTGCATCTACTTCTGGATCACAAGGAAATGGATTGGGTGGACTTTCTGACACTGGATTAAACGGAGCCGGATTCTACGGATCAAACGGCTTGAACGGTCTTAACAGTCAACAAGGACAAGGTGCAAGCTCAGCAGCTGCTGCCGCAAGCGCTGCATCTGCTTCTGGATCACAAGGCTACGGAATGGGTGGACTTAATGGCGCCGGATTAAACGGAGCCGGACTCTACGGATCAAACGGCTTGAACGGTCTTAACGGTCAACAAGGACAAGGCGCAAGCTCAGCAGCCGCTGCCGCAGCAGGTGCTGCTGGATCACAAGGAAATGGTTTGGGTGGACTTTCTGGCACTGGATTCAACGGAGCCGGATTCTACGGATCAAACGGCTTTAACGGTCTTTACGGTCAACAAGGACAAGGTGCAAGCTCAGCTGCCGCTGCTGCAGCAAGTGCTTCTGGAAATACAGGAGATGATTTTATCGTCATTAACAATAACGGAGGCTCTGGTTCATCAGCCTCAAGCTCCGCTGCTGCTTCTGGTCCTTCCGCTCCTGAATACGGTCAATTCTTGCCCTATGGCAATCAAGAACCCACTATCATTGTAAATAATAATGAATCAGGATCAGGATCATCTGCCGCAAGCGCTGCATCTACTTCTGGATCACAAGGAAATGGATTGGGTGGACTTTCTGGCACTGGATTAAACGGAGCCGGATTCTACGGATCAAATGGCTTGAACGGTCTTAACGGTCAACAAGGACAAGGCGCAAGCTCAGCAGCCGCTGCCGCAGCAGGTTCTTATGGAAATGCTGGAGAAGATGTTATCGTCATTAATAATAATGGAGGCTCTGGCTCAGGCGCATCTGCCGCAAGCGCTGCATCTGCTTCTGAATCACAAGGAAATGGTTTGAGTGGACTTTATGGCGCAGGATTCTACGGATCAAACGGCTTGAACGGTCTCAACGGTCAACAAGGACAAGGCGCAAGCTCAACAGCCGCTGCCGCAGCAGGTGCTTCTGGAAATGCAGGAGAAGATGTTATCGTTATTAACAATAATGGAGGCTCTAGTTCATCAGCCTCTAGCTCCGCTGCTGCTTCTGGTGCTTCTGCCCCTGGATACGGTCAATTCTTGCCCTATGGCAATCAAGAACCCATTATCATTGTAAATAATAATGAATCAGGATCAGGATCATCTGCCGCAAGCGCTGCATCTACTTCTGGATCACAAGGAAATGGATTGGGTGGACTTTCTGGCACTGGATTAAACGGAGCCGGACTCTACGGATCAAACGGCTTCAACGGTCTTAACGGTCAACAAGGACAAGGCGCAAGCTCAGCAGCCGCTGCCGCAGCAGGTGCTGCTGGATCACAAGGAAATGGTTTGGGTGGACTTAATGGCGCAGGATTAAACGGAGCCGGACTCTACGGATCAAACGGCTTGAACGGTCTTAACGGTCAACAAGGACAAGGTGCAAGCTCAGCAGCCGCTGCCGCAGCAGGTGTTTCTGGATCACAAGGAAATGGTTTGGGTGGACTTTCTGGCACTGGATTCAACGGAGCCGGATTCTACGGATCAAACGGCTTAAACGGTCTTTACGGTCTACAAGGACAAGGCGCAAGCTCAGCAGCCGCTGCCGCAGCAGGTGCTGCTGGATCACAAGGAAATGGTTTGGGTGGACTTAATGGCGCAGGATTAAACGGAGCCGGACTCTACGGATCAAACGGCTTGAACGGTCTTAACGGTCAACAAGGACAAGGTGCAAGCTCAGCAGCCGCTGCCGCAGCAGGTGTTTCTGGATCACAAGGAAATGGTTTGGGTGGACTTTCTGGCACTGGATTCAACGGAGCCGGATTCTACGGATCAAACGGCTTAAACGGTCTTTACGGTCAACAAGGACAAGGTGCAAGCTCAGCAGCCGCTGCCGCAAGTGCTGCATCTGCTTCTGGATCACAAGGCTACGGATCGGGTGGACTTTATGGCGCCGGATTAAACGGAGCTGGACTCTACGGATCAAACGGCTTGAACGGTCTTAACGGTCAACAAGGACAAGGTGCAAGCTCAGCAGCCGCTGCCACAGCAGGTGTTTCTGGAAATGCAGGAGAAGATGTTATCGTTATTAACAATAACGGAGGCTCTGGTTCATCAGCCTCAAGCTCCGCTGCTACTTCTGGTCCTTCCGCTCCTGGATACGGTCAATTCTTGCCCTATGGCAATCAAGAACCCACTATCATTGTAAATAATAATGAATCAGGATCAGGATCATCTGCCGCAAGCGCTGCATCTACTTCTGGATCACAAGGAAATGGATTGGGTGGACTTTCTGGCACTGGATTAAACGGAGCCGGATTCTACGGATCAAACGGCTTGAACGGTGTTTACGGTCAACAAGGACAAGGTGCAAGCTCAGCAGCCGCTGCCGCAAGCGCTGCATCTGCTTCTGGATCACAAGGCTACGGAATGGGTGGACTTAATGGCGCCGGATTAAACGGAGCCGGACTCTACGGATCAAACGGGTTCAACGGTCTTAACGGTCAACAAGGACAAGGCGCAAGCTCAGCAGCCGCTGCCGCAGCAGGTGCTGCTGGATCACAAGGAAATGGTTTGGGTGGACTTAATGGCGCAGGATTAAACGGAGCCGGACTCTACGGATCAAACGGCTTGAACGGTCTTAACGGTCAACAAGGACAAGGTGCAAGCTCAGCAGCCGCTGCCACAGCAGGTGTTTCTGGAAATGCAGGAGAAGATGTTATCGTTATTAACAATAACGGAGGCTCTGGTTCATCAGCCTCAAGCTCCGCTGCTACTTCTGGTCCTTCCGCTCCTGGATACGGTCAATTCTTGCCCTATGGCAATCAAGAACCCACTATCATTGTAAATAATAATGAATCAGGATCAGGATCATCTGCCGCAAGCGCTGTATCTACTTCTGGATCACAAGGAAATGGATTGGGTGGACTTTCTGGCACTGGATTAAACGGAGCCGGATTCTACGGATCAAACGGCTTGAACGGTGTTTACGGTCAACAAGGACAAGGTGCAAGCTCAGCAGCTGCTGCCGCAAGTGCTGCATCTGCTTCTGGATCACAAGGCTACGGATCGGGTGGACTTTATGGCGCCGGATTAAACGGAGCCGGACTCTACGGATCAAACGGCTTGAACGGTCTTAACGGTCAACAAGGACAAGGTGCAAGCTCAGCAGCCGCTTCCGCAGCAGGTGTTTCTGGAAATGCAGGAGAAGATGTTATCGTTATTAACAATAACGGAGGCTCTGGTTCATCAGCCTCAAGCTCCGCTGCTACTTCTGGTCCTTCCGCTCCTGGATACGGTCAATTCTTGCCCTATGGCAATCAAGAACCCACTATCATTGTAAATAATAATGAATCAGGATCAGGATCATCTGCCGCAAGCGCTGCATCTACTTCTGGATCACAAGGAAATGGATTGGGTGGACTTTCTGGCACTGGATTAAACGGAGCCGGATTATACGGATCAAACGGCTTGAACGGTGTTTACGGTCAACAAGGACAAGGTGCAAGCTCAGCAGCCGCTGCCGCAGCAGGTGCTGCTGGATCACAAGGAAATGGTTTGGGTGGACTTAATGGCGCAGGATTAAACGGAGCCGGACTCTACGGATCAAACGGCTTGAACGGTCTTAACGGTCAACAAGGACAAGGTGCAAGCTCAGCAGCCGCTTCCGCAGCAGGTGCTTCTGGAAATGCAGGAGAAAATGTTATCGTCATTAACAATAATGGAGGCTCTGGCTCAGGCGCATCTGCCGCAAGCGCATCATCTGCTTCTGAATCACAAGGAAATGGATTGGGAGGACTTTATGGCGCCGGATTAAACGGAGCCGGACTCTACAGATCAAACGGCTTGAACGGTCTTTACGGTCAACAAGGACAAGGCGCAAGCTCAGCAGCCGCTGCCGCAGCAGGTTCTTATGGAAATGCTGGAGAAGATGTTATCGTCATTAACAATAATGGAGGCTCTAGTACATCAGCCTCTAGCTCCGCTGCTGCTTCTGGTGCTTCTGCCCCTGGATACGGTCAATTCTTGCCCTATGGCAATCAAGAACCCACTATCATTGTAAATAATAATGAATCAGGATCAGGATCATCTGCCGCAAGCGCTGCATCTACTTCTGGATCACAAGGAAATGGATTGGGTGGACTTTCTGGTACTGGATTAAACGGAGCCGGACTCTACGGATCAAACGGCTTGAACGGTCTTAACGGTCAACAAGGACAAGGTGCAAGCTCAGCAGCCGCTTCCGCAGCAGGTGCTTCTGGAAATGCAGGAGAAAATGTTATCGTCATTAACAATAATGGAGGCTCTGGCTCAGGCGCATCTGCCGCAAGCGCATCATCTGCTTCTGAATCACAAGGAAATGGATTGGGAGGACTTTATGGCGCCGGATTAAACGGAGCCGGACTCTACAGATCAAACGGCTTGAACGGTCTTTACGGTCAACAAGGACAAGGCGCAAGCTCAGCAGCCGCTGCCGCAGCAGGTTCTTATGGAAATGCTGGAGAAGATGTTATCGTCATTAACAATAATGGAGGCTCTAGTACATCAGCCTCTAGCTCCGCTGCTGCTTCTGGTGCTTCTGCCCCTGGATACGGTCAATTCTTGCCCTATGGCAATCAAGAACCCACTATCATTGTAAATAATAATGAATCAGGATCAGGATCATCTGCCGCAAGCGCTGCATCTACTTCTGGATCACAAGGAAATGGATTGGGTGGACTTTCTGGTACTGGATTAAACGGAGCCAGATTCTACGGATCAAACGGCTTGAACGGTCTTAACGGTCAACAAGGACAAGGTGCAAGCTCAGCAGCCGCTGCCGCAAGCGCTGCATCTGCTTCTGGATCACAAGGCTACGGAATGGGTGGACTTAATGGCGCCGGATTAAACGGAGCCGGACTCTACGGATCAAACGGGTTCAACGGTCTTAACGGTCAACAAGGACAAGGCGCAAGCTCAGCAGCCGCTGCCGCAGCAGGTGCTGCTGGATCACAAGGAAATGGTTTGGGTGGACTTAATGGCGCAGGATTAAACGGAGCCGGACTCTACGGATCAAACGGCTTGAACGGTCTTAACGGTCAACAAGGACAAGGTGCAAGCTCAGCAGCCGCTGCCGCAGCAGGTTCTTATGGAAATGCTGGAGAAGATGTTATCGTCATTAACAATAACGGAGGCTCTGGTTTATCAGCCTCAAGCTCCGCTGCTACTTCTGGTCCTTCCGCTCCTGGATATGGTCAATTCTTGCCCTATGGCAATCAAGAACCCACTATCATTGTAAATAATAATGAATCAGGATCAGGATCATCTGCCGCAAGCGCTGCATCTACTTCTGGATCACAAGGAAATGGATTGGGTGGACTTTCTGGCACTGGATTAAACGGAGCCGGATTCTACGGATCAAACGGCTTGAACGGTGTTTACGGTCAACAAGGACAAGGTGCAAGCTCAGCAGCTGCTGCCGCAAGTGCTGCATCTGCTTCTGGATCACAAGGCTACGGATCGGGTGGACTTTATGGCGCCGGATTAAACGGAGCCGGACTCTATGGATCAAACGGCTTGAACGGTCTTTACGGTCAACAAGGACAAGGCGCAAGCTCAGCAGCCGCTGCCGCAGCAGGTTCTTATGGAAATGCTGGAGAAGATGTTATCGTCATTAACAATAACGATAACGGAGGCTCTGGTTCATCAGCCTCAAGCTCCGCTGCTACTTCTGGTCCTTCCGCTCCTGGATACGGTCCATTCTTGCCCTATGGCAATCAAGAACGCACCATTATTGTGAACAATAACGAATCTGGACCAGGTTCATCTACCGCATCTGCTTCTGGATCACAAGGAAATGGATTGGGTGGACTTTCTGGCACTGGATTCAACGGACCCGAATTCTACGGATCAAACGGCTTGAACGGTCTTTACGGTCAACAAGGACAAGGCGCAAGCTCAGCAGCCGCTGCCGCAGCAGGTTCTTATGGAAATGCTGGAGAAGATGTTATCGTCATTAACAATAACGGAGGCTCTGGTTCATCAGGCTCAAGCTCCGCTGCTACTTCTGGTCCTTCCGCTCCTGGATACGGTCAATTCTTGCCCTATGGCAATCAAGAACCCACTATCATTGTAAATAATAATGAATCAGGATCAGGATCTTCTGCCGCAAGCGCTGCATCTTCTTCTGGATCACAAGGAAATGGATTGGGTGGACTTTCTGGCACTGGATTAAACGGAGCCGGATTCTACGGATTAAACGGGTTGAACGGTCTTTACGGTCAACAAGGACAAGGTGCAAGCTCAGCAGCCGCTGCCGCAAGTGCTGCATCTGCTTCTGGATCACAAGGCTACGGATCGGGTGGACTTTATGGCGCCGGATTAAACGGAGTTGGACTCTACGGATCAAACGGTTTGAACGGTCTTAACGGTCAACAAGGACGAGGCGCAAGCTCAGCAGCCGCTGCCGCAGCAGGTGCTGCTGGATCACAAGGAAATGGTTTGGGTGGACTTAATGGCGCAGGATTAAACGGATTCAGTGGACTTAATGGTGCCGGATCAAACGGATCTGGATTCTACGGATCAAACGGCTTGAACGGTCTTTACGGTCAACAAGGACAAGGTGCAAGCTCAGCAGCCGCTGCCGCAGCAGGTGCTTCTGGAAATGCAGGAGAAGATGTAATCGTCATTAACAATAATGGAGGCTCTGGTTCATCAGCCTCTAGCTCCACTGCTGCTTCTGGTGCTTCTGTCCCTGGATACGGTCAATTCTTGCCCTATGGCAATCAAGAACGCACCATCATTGTGAACAATAACGAATCTGGACCAGGGTCATCTGCCGCATCTGCTTCTGGATCACAAGGAAATGGTTTGGGTGGACTTTATGGCGCCGGATTAAACGGAGCCGGACTCTACGGATCAAACGGCTTGAACGGTCTTTACGGTCAACAAGGACAAGGCGCAAGCTCAGCAGCCGCTGCCGCAGCAGGTTCTTATGGAAATGCTGGAGAAGATGTTATCGTTATTAACAATAACGGAGGCTCTGGTTCATCAGCCTCAAGCTCCGCTGCTACTTCTGGTCCTTCCGCTCCTGGATACGGTCAATTCTTGCCCTATGGCAATCAAGAACCCACTATCATTGTAAATAATAATGAATCAGGATCAGGATCATCTGCCGCAAGCACTGCATCTACTTCTGGATCACAAGGAAATGGATTGGGTGGACTTTCTGGCACTGGATTAAATGGAGCCGGATTCTACGGATCAAACGGCTTGAACGGTCTTAACGGTCAACAAGGACAAGGTGCAAGCTCAGCAGCCGCTGCCGCAGCAGGTTCTTATGGAAATGTTGGAGAAGATGTTATCGTCATTAACAATAATGGAGGCTCTGGCTCAGGCGCATCCGCCGCAAGCGCTGCATCTGCTTCTGAATCACAAGGAAATGGTTTGGGTGGACTTTATGGCACCGGATTCTACGGATCAAACGGCTTGAACGGTCTTTACGGTCAACAAGGACAAGGTGCAAGCTCAGCAGCCGCTGCCGCAAGTGCTGCATCTGCTTCTGGATCACAAGGCTATGGATCGGGTGGACTTTATGGCGCCGGATTAAACGGAGCTGGACTCTACGGATCAAACGGCTTGAACGGTCTTAACGGTCAACAAGGCCAAGGTGCAAGCTCAGCAGCCACTGCTGCAACAGGTGCCTCTGGAAATGCTGGAGAAGATGTTATCGTCATTAACAATAATGGAGGCTCTGGTTCATCAGCCTCTAGCTCCGCTGCTGCTTCTGGTGCTTCTGCCCCTGGATACGGTCAATTCTTGCCCTATGGCAATCAAGAACGCACCATTATTGTGAACAATAACGAATCTGGACCAGGGTCATCTACCGCATCTGCTTCTGGATCACAAGGAAATGGTTTGGGTGGACTTTATGGCGCCGGATTAAACGGAGCCGGACTCTACGGATCAAACGGCTTGAACGGTCTTAACGGTCAACAAGGACAAGGCGCAAGCTCAGCAGCCGCTGCCGCAGCAGGTGCTGCTGGATCACAAGGAAATGGTTTGGGTGGACTTAATGGCGCAGGATTAAACGGATTCAGTGGTCTTAATGGTGCCGGATCAAACGGAGCCGGATTCTACGGATCCAACGGCTTGAACGGTCTTAACGGTCAACAAGGACAAGGTGCAAGCTCAGCAGCCGCTACCGTAGCAGGTGCTTCTGGAAATGCAGGAGAAGATGTTATCGTCATTAACAATAATGGAGGCTCTGGTTCATCAGCCTCTAGCTCCGCTGCTGCTTCTGGTGCTTCTGCCCCTGGATACGGTCAATTCTTGCCCTATGGCAATCAAGAACGCACCATCATTGTGAACAATAACGAATCTGGACCAGGGTCATCTGCCGCATCTGCTTCTGGATCACAAGGAAATGGTTTGGGTGGACTTTATGGCGCCGGATTAAACGGAGCCGGACTCTACGGATCAAACGGCTTGAACGGTCTTAACGGTCAACAAGGACAAGGCGCAAGCTCAGCAGCCGCTGCCGCAGCAGGTGCCTCTGGAAATGCTGGAGAAGATATAATCGTCATTGACAATAATGGAAGCTCTGGCCCAAGCGCTTCTGCATCTTCTTCTTCATCCGCAGGAAATGTTTCTCCCAATTCTCCTTTAGTTAACTCATTTGCACCATTTGTAAAGCAAGAACCTCAAATTGTTATTATCAATGAAGAAAATCCAGGAAGTGCATCTTCATCTTCATCATCTTCGTCATCCTCTCCCCAATCTCTTGATGCATTTGATGGATTTAATGAGTCTGGACCTCTGTATGTACCTTATTACCAAAAGGGACCTCAAGTAGTTGTTATCAATGAAGGTGGTTCAGGGCCAAGTGCATCCGCATCTGCTTCTAGTTCAGCATCTTCATTCGGCCGCGGTAGAGGGCGTATACGTCAAGCATGTCAATTATCTCGCCGCCAATTCATCATAAGAGTCGGCAGAAAGGGAGCTTGCGCAGACTGTTAATCAGCCTATTTTTTAATATTTACTTGTTTTAATTAATATGGATACATCTATGAATTTTTAATAAATTTGAGACTTGCATCAAGATTTTTTCTTTCTTTTTATTCCTAGTATTACCTTTACAATATGTATAGTTAGACACATTAATTTATGTTTTGATGCTCATGAGTCATGACAATATCTTTGAAATACATGATTAGGTTTTTAAGTCTAACATAACTAACAAAGGAGCTAGTCTAGCATACAACTTGTGTTATATTGTTAATGGTATAGACAGTGGCGGCCTTAGGGGGTGGCGAACAGGGCAATCGCCCGGGGCCTCGCTCTTGCAGGGGCCTCGCGCAACAACCCACCCAAGCAAATTTAAAAAAAAATGAAAATGTGTGCGTGTACTAGAGTACACACGTAAGAAGTGAAACTTCTTTATGACCTTATTTTTCAAAAAATAATTTACTATATACAATATTATTTAAGTCTAACACGCTCGTCGCTTCGCTCCTCGCTATATTTACACCGGCCGCTGCTGCAACTCGCTCGCTTCGCTCGCTCGGCTCGTGCGGTAGTTCAAAAATATACTCGCGACGTTTCTCGTGTTGAGCAACTTTCAATTATTATAAGATTTTTAATATAAATACAGCTGAAATTGAAGAAAATTTTATTGGTTTCTTAGCCGTCGAAAAAACCACAGCTGAGAGTTTGACTAATTATATAATCACAGAATTAGAACAATTAGGTATATCATTGCAAAACTGCAGAGGCCAAGGATATGATAATGGTGCGAATATGCGTGGTAAAAAAGTGGTGTCCAAAAACGTATTCTTGAAATTAATCCACTTGCTTATTTTTTACCATGTGGGAGTCATATCTGGAATCTCATCCTAGGAGATGCAGCAACGTCTTGTGTCCAAGCAAAATCTTTTTTTTGTTTGCTACAAAGGTTGGCTATTTTAAATGCTCATGTAAAATCGTTATCGCTGAAACCACTTTCTGAAACTAGATGGGAGTGCAGGGTAGCATCGGTGAAGGCCGTTAAATACCAACAAAGCGATATATGTGATGCTTTAAAGGATTTAGCAGAAAATACAACAGATTGTCAATTGGTCAGTGAATGCCATTCTATAGAAAAGGAAATAACTACCTACGAATTTGTAGTTTCACTTGTCATATGGTAACTATGACATTCTTACAAAGATAAATGTTATAAGCAAAATGTGGCAAGGTGAAAACATGCACTTAGATGTGGCTATACAACACCTAGACGCATTCACAAATTGGCTCGATAATTATCGAGAAAATGGTTTCCAGGCATCCCTTGTAACAGCGAGGTAAATAGCCGAGGAAAATGAAATTGACAGGCAGTTCAAAGAAGTCAGAAGACGACGTAAAAAAAGGCATTTTGATTATGAAGGAGAAGATGAAGGTCATGAATTGAATGCGGAAGAGATTTTCAAAATAAACTATTTTTATGTCATTGTCGACAATGTGCGCGCAAGCTGCCATCCTAGGTTTAAGGCACTTAAACATCATGAGAGCATATTTGGTTTCATATATAATGTAAAAAGATTAAAGGAAATTAGTGATAGTGAACTTTTGAAGCAATGCAGCGACTTGCAAATATCTATGACAGTAGGAGAATCATGTGATATTGATGAACATGAATTGTACGAAGAACTGAGTATGTTCATGCGTATGTATGAAGGAAACGACGATATTATCTCGGTGCTGAAATACATAATAGAAAACAAATTAACTGAAGTTTACCCCACTATCGAAATAGTCCTGAGAATTATTGCCACCACACCTGTGACCAGTTGCGTCTGCTGAAGGGAGTTTTTCGAGGTTTAAAATTATTAAAACATATTTGAGGAATTCGATGACACAAGATCGGCTTTCAGCCCTTGCTATTCTTTCAATCGAAAATGACGTAGCTCATTCGTTGGATTATTGTTCTTTAATTAAAGATTTTAGCCTTAGGAAAAGCCGCAAACATCAATTTTAAAATTTATCATCTCTGTATTTGTTAATTTGGTAAATCTTTCTATGTATAAATATATAAATATTTAAAAACTCAAATTTTATTCATTTGTATAACTTTATCATTTCTCCTCAAACATGACAAATACCTAAACCAAACAACCAGACCTACTTTCGCATCACATACATTTCACGAAGAGCAAAGGGCCTCGCAAAGGGCCTGCCGCCCGGAGCCTCGCAATGGGTAAGGCCGCCGCTGGGTATAGATAATGAATAGGGAATTTATAAGATCTTCAGCAATTATTATCTAACATAAAGTTGCAATGTGAGAGTGAGTATCAAATACTTATGTAAATTTATTGCTCCATCTAATTAAATCAATTGATCATAACTAATAAAGTTATTTAGGAAGAAAGGAATAAGTAAGTTTTATAAATGAATATTAAATAGGTACCTATGTACATTGTACATATTATAATTTTTAAAGTGTAGGTACCTAAGTTTGATTGAAAACGCTAATCTTAGGTTATGGTGGCAATTTTTCTAATACAATATATTATTTTTATAATGATACTCCATCCCAATTGGTTTAACAAAAATTTAGCAATAATAACGAAAAAAAAGCCAACTAGTTAAGGAGGATAGTTATTACTTATTAGTAATGTTATCATAGGGCTAGGTCCCTATACATACATTGTAAAATAAAGTACAAAAATCTAAACTTTAATGAGAAAATAGACTCTTTAAATCACATGTTAGATGATGTTAACCAGAAAAATTATATAGCTCAAAGACAAATAAATGAATAAGTACCTAGATATTTAACACAAGAGACAGGCTACTTTATATAGCTAAGCAATGAAAATATTGAATGCTTTCAGTCTCTGACCAAATATGATGTTCAATGGGTAATGAACAATCATTTAGATTCCACTTATAATCTACTTACATTTTTTTTTGATTTATCACTAATTTTATCACTAAAAACTAGGTACTTACAAACATGTAGGTATGTAATGATATCATAATATCTATTATATTATAATTTTAATTTATAATAATTATGATTAATTTGATATTATATCAAGATGAAAGATATTAACTACCTATAATTTCACAAGAATTTCACTGAAATACACATTTACACACATACTTACTCAAACAGTCAACTATAGGTACATTATTTTTTGTAAAATGTAAGTATAAATACTTGTGTAAAATAAACACTAGAAAATATCCTATTAGGATGTTTTTTGATTAAAATAAGTATATCCCAGAACGGTAACATATATTTTTCAGATTATTATACTTAAAATAAATAAAATAATATTTATTTGCTATAAATAATACCTACTTTATTTATGCAACTAAGTAAATACTTTTATTTGTATACGTAGTATATTATTATTAGTCTGTGCTATTACCTACCTGCTTTGCCGCCACAGACCAAAACACCAGTGACCAGTGCTTTCCGCCTCTAATTTTCAATTAATACGAGTTGTATTAATTGAAAATTAGACAATTAGATTAATTGAAAACGAGAGACACAAAAAGTAAATAAATAAATAAAGCCCAATTAATGCATTTTAAATGCATTAAAATAATGGTAGTCGTTCCGAACTTCAAAATGAAAAGATGGAACCCTTCGCAAGAGGATCACTAATTTTTTATCCATCAGAGCGTCTGAGGACTGAGACTCTGAGCACAGGCCACCCGCCACAGATTACAGAATCTAGAAATTTGTGGCTAAAACTTAAAACCAAAACGTCATATTATAGCACAGATAAAATATTAAAATGGCTTGTATTCATTAGGCAACATTTAGTAATGAACGCCATCTATCGCATTTTATTTGAAGTGATTAATAAATCGATGTTAAGGCTTTCATTAGTATAGTTGAATGCCGCAAGATGGCGTTGTAATAAATTTGGTTAAGCGCCATCTAGAGTGACATGATATTTATTGATTATATACTTTTACTCGGCGCAATCTTCGTCAAGAGATGGCGCTATATAAAAAAGTAAAAATAAATAATAATTAACTTTTACAAACAGCTGGAAAATTATTATATATCACGATGGAATGTATTAATTTTTTATTAATGTTTTTTTTTAAAATAATTAAAATTTTATGTCATATTTTTCAGTGATGACGAAACACATCTCGTAACAAATTTCAAGAACTAGCATTCCGCCTGCGGCTTCACCCGCTTCCGCTCTGTTTAATACTTAACAAATTTTATATGCATACCAATCCTTCATCATTCTATTTAGTTAGGTATTCAAAAACAGCATAAAAATCCGATGCATATTTTAATCAAACTTACACAGTCGGGTCAAAAATCTAAATGAAGTAAAATTATATTAAGGCTTTTCAGAAATAATATCTTCGGAAAAATATAAATAATAATAAATTTATCCCAATATTGTTTCACAACTTTAATATTACACTTGCTTTCCGCCCGCGACTTCGCCCGCGTTTTCAAAGAAAAACCTGCATAGTTCCCCTTCCCGTGTTATTTCCGGGATAAAACCTATCCTATGTGTTAATCCAAGTTACCCTCTATATGTGTGCTAAAGTTCATTATAATCGGTTCAGTAGTATTTGCGTGAAAGAGTAACAAACCAATACAAACACACACACACAACACACACACACCCACACATAAAAACGCACACACACACGCAGGTATATTTTTAAATTTTTAATAACAATAAACTTATGTCGTTCTCACTACCTAACCAGAAACATTTGAATTATGTGAAACATATTTTTGTAATTGTATTTTGGTTCCGACTTCCGAGGGCGGGGACCTGCAGGTGATCTGTGATACCCTTGTGATACTGGTTATAAAACCCATTTCAGACACTAGCTCCTCCAACTCCAGCTAATTGTTTTATAATTTTTTTATGCATGTAGATTAATGTGATTGGGAATTGTGAAGAGGAATAAATAAATGATTTGATTTGACTATGGGCCACTATAGGCCACTAAATGGCCACTATGTGGCCACTCTCTGCCACTAGGCCACTATGTGCCACTACGGCCCACTCTTCCTCCCTGCCACACTCCCTCCCTGCCACTCTCCCTCCCTCAATAATGCCTGAAGCTCAAACTCAAAAGGGAAATAAATGTCCACTTATATCGAATATTATTCAATCAAAAGGAAACGCTAGCTAGCTACGACAAAGATAAATGCTGCTGCAACGCTAGTAGTCAGCCTGATAGCATATCGCTCCTTTTTCTTTTTGATGAAACAAATTTGAGATGAGCAAATATTATACTCAATAGATTTAACGTTATAGAAGTAGATTCGGATGATGTCGTAATAGGACCCGGTGGTCGTCCTCGAAAACCACAAATAAAAGCTCCAAAAGAAGTTTGTAATCGACGAGGTTGTGTACATTGTGTACAATAATAAATGATTAATTTAAAAGAATAAAAAATTCACATTAAAAACTTTTGCTAACACTAAAATTTTTTTTTTCAAATTTCACTTTTCAAATTTTGCCGCCCTAGAAAATTTGCCACCCTTTTGGCACTAGCCCCGACTGCCCCTAGTGTAAATCCACCACTGATTGTACCAAATTTCATCCAAATCAGCTGAGGTGTGAAGACCATACAGATAGAGATAGGTTCGCATTTATAATATTGAGTTAGAATCTTACAGGATTATTGTACTAAGACGACTCAGTGTTACATCTTGCTAGCGTATCATTTATCACAATAGATTGGTCAAGATGTCTATCCAAAGGGCTACCAAGGTTAGAAATGTTTAACATCAAATAGACAAATCATAGAACCGGTTCACTGACCCCTTGATCTCATTTATGCAAATAAAAATAAATTTATGTGAGAATTGGTATGACCGTTGCCCTCAAGACATTTATTCCTCAAGGAGCTGTCGATGGACATGGTTTTAAAATTGTTTTTAAACTGTTGTTTTAGAAAAATGTGATGAAAAGAGGAGTGATTGGTTATTTATTTTGATTTTGATATAGCCAAATTGTAGTCGATGTAGTTGATTCAACAATTATCGTTGTGTAGTGATTGAGTGTTTTTGGAATAAATAACGGTGAGCATAAAAAATTTAATTACTACTCAAATCTTAATTAGGTAACTTGGAAAAAATTGTATGAACTTATTTAGGTACCTACCTACCGTGATTCAAGAGGAAGGTTTTAGTATATAATTTATTAGGTTTTAGACAAAGCGGGCGAAGCCGCGGGCGGTTAGCTAGTTATAATTAAAGTTAAAAAATTGGTCGAGTAGAACTTGTATTAAATTAAATCTTTTATCTTATTCATTTGTATGTGATTGATTCAATTAAATATAAAATTTACCTCTAAATAACCACAATAGTCGCTTCCCGCTAAGCTTCCCGCTGTTCTAACGAAGACATACCAACCTAATATCTATGGACACTGTTATTGAATTCCTGTAAAAATGTTATTGAATTCCTATAATTATTTTTGACTATATTGTTTTCACATTGCTCTATATCTTCTCTCTTCTGTGTATAATTATTTAGATTAAATACTAAATTCATACCAATTCTCAAGTAATGCTGTATGTACCTATAATTAGTAGCCAATTTAGGCTTTATGTACGATTACTTATATAATGTTACAAATTGAGTTACTGTTGGTGCATCTATAAATAAATAAAATAAAAAAATGTTGTGTGGTTTTATGAAACCACGGTAAAAGTGAAACTTTCCGAACACTGCTTTATAGGCAACCTACTCGGCAGCCAACCGTCACGCGACATGCGCTACACAGACCAAAAAGTTTGAGACGATGTAATAAAAATTTTCAGTTTAAATATTTTCATATTGTTATCTAAACTTGAGGGATTGATAAACTAAAAGTATAGGGTAAAAGTGGGATAGATGCCGCACTAGGATAGATGCCCCATTTTCAAAAAACCTCACTTCCCAGAGTCCTGACTACGAATTAATGATTTAAATAGGAGCTCCTATCACCCCGCACCTCGTGTACGCATGAGCTGTTGTTTGGTGAAGACGTGTTTCGCTAGTGCGTGTTATAATATCGGCGGCGAACTTCACGAACACGTTAAAATTTAAAAAGGTTGATATTTGCCTTTGCATAACTTTATAAGTATTAATAAATTTCACAATATTTCTTATTATGTCTATACACTGGTTCATTAAGTACAAATCTAAGTGAAAATAGTGGCTCTTTTGTTTTTATTTAATAAAAAAACTACTAGGGCAGCTATCCTTATCAAAAAGGATAGTTGCCCCTTTTTTTTCGAGGGATAGATGCCCTTAGGGGCCTCTAAGGGCATCTATCCCTCAATACATATGTACATGTTAGTATCGATAATCACAGGTACTGTTTATATTTTTACCTGATTGCGTCAGAGGTTTTCTCTATGTTAACCGATTTTACTCGTTTAATTTGCTTTTTTTTTGTTATGTTTACTTACTTATTAATGATCTGCCCTTATACTGATTGTAGGAGAACCACGCCACGAAAATACAAAAGAAAAGAAGGAGTGCGAGCGCAAGTATATTCTTGGACAACAGAACAACTATGTGAACTTGACATTTGCTGGTTTATCATATTAATTTTATTAGATTTCGCGTTTAAAGAGTATGTCAGGCATCTATCCCACTCTGCAGGCATCTATCCTCCTTAGTATTTTCATGGTGGGGCAACTATCCAACTAGGTAGGCATCTATCCTCAAAAAAGGTGTTCTATAAAAATATTTATTACACATTATCTATAAATGATAGGATTAAAAATATATATAGTAATTCAAAACAGATAATTAACCTAGCTATATTCATACAAAGTGTTCGTATAAGATTCATGTTTTTTAAATTATGAGGCTATTTCAAAAAGTGGGGCATCTATCCCACTTTTACCCTACCTATTTTCGAGTTAGGTTTAGAGTATGATAATAATATTTAAGCCATCTGTAGGTAAATAAACTGTTCTGATAACACCTAGGTGTTTCTTGTTAGTGTATTGTATTATGCTTTAACTAATCTTATATAGCCTATAGGTATACCTATTATAAACCTAATAAAAATAAATCGCCAACTGTGTTGTTAAGCGCAAAACTCGAGAATGGCTGAACCATTTTCTTTAATTTTTTTATAATATTCCTTAAAGTTCGAAGTTATAATATTCCTTGAAGTTCTGGAGAGAAAACGTCAACATGTCAACACCACAGCCCACAGGCGAAGCCGGGGCGGACCGCTAGTTATCTAATAAAACAAGCTTTTTATATAATTCAGTCTTGAATAATCATCTCTATTTTAATATTAGGTGCAGCCTATGCAGCATCTTGATTCTTGTGGCTTGATTTTGCGGGAATAGTTTTTTTAGAGAAATTCTAAAAAGCGTAAGAAATTTTGTAAAATTATTCAAATATTCAGGATCATTATGTAGATGCGTATTTATTGTAAAAGTTGTAGAGTAGGTAGCGTCTCGACATGCGAAGTTATTTCTTATTTTTTATATTATGTACGAGAAAATATGATCGCAATTAACGGTAATTGTAAGGCATTGAAATGATTAGGCTTTCTTCAATTATCTAACAATTAAGAAAGCATCGATACTTTTTCCGTAATACGAACGAAATTGTTTTTTTAAGTGAAAAAAAAATGTTTTTCTTTTATTACTATCCTATACCCTTGCTACTCGCATTAAACCTGATTGAATCCCGTAAAAAGCAAATAACGTTTAGTACATCTAAAAGCTAACACATTTTGCCAAAAATCATTACGTAAAAAAGAACTAAAATGGCGGCTCTGTGATCGTCATGGGGAGGGCATTTTAAATGTGCATTCTCTAACACAAGCGCAATAGTCAACGATGACGCGACGAGGGAGTCTCCCCCTACACTATCCAACTATACTCACACACGTGCGTCGCCCAAAACAACATGAGCCCTCAATTCGCCCGCAAAACTCTAAACCGCACCCGAAATGACATCACTCTTTTCACAGTGACGGATCAAATAACACTGGTCGTGCACGTAGGCATAAAATTCAGAAATATAGCTACATAGGCATTGTATTCCTCCTCTGAGAACCGCAAATGAGATCGGAGGCGAAGTGGAACGAATGCACGAATTCGTTGTATTTATTTTGTTGGATATAGCTTAAATACACAAAGCATTATTTGCGGATGCATTGCTTTCATATGTATCTAATTGTTGACGCAGCCTGTGTCTAATTGATCGCTGATTGCGTTCCGGCGAACAAATGGAGTGTAAAATCTATCGCGACATAATATATTTGCATGTAAAATCCAATATTTATTAAAGATGTGTGAACGAATTGACGTACAGCGTTCTTGTATTCTGATTAATCCTATGAAAATACAAGTACATTATAAGTTTTTATTTCTTACAACAGACTCATACTCTAATTCTATTGTCAATAAATTATTCAAGGATTTGGTAATATATATGTACCACATATTATATGAAAGTAAAATGACCAGATGATTTTCGTTGTTAATACCACAGATATGAAAGTAATTAAAATTGTAATGTTAATTGGCTGCGGTGTCCTATTTGCTTGAGGCATTCGAACTAGAATATCACCTACGTACTTAATGATGCTGTCCAGTGTCCACTTTGGCTGTTTAGGTATAAATTTAGTATCAATTTTTAGAATTTTGCAATGTTAATTTTTACTTTGCAAAAAATAGAGTACTATATTTTTTGGAAACAAACATTATGTGAACAGAATCTTTCCTTCAACCCAAGTTACTAGGCTGTTAACTGGGATCTTGCTTAAGTAGTTATATTTTATAGTTGATCTAGTAAAAAAATAATCAAATTACGATGACAAAGGAAGAGATGAAGGTATATGGGGTAAATAAATTGAAATAAAACTACAATATATACGAAAAATCCTTTATTAAACAAACAAAATATAGGTACTATGGTGAGTTTTGACAATAGGCTAAGATGTGCAAATATTCCAGATTGTTCTAGAACAAAGGCATTATGGTATAACAAATCAAAACCACAACCAACATGCGTATGAAACAAAACGAAACGTTACATAAACTATTGCGATTTTTGGCGCAGTTCTCAATATATCACGTCGGTCGCAAACGTCACGCACACACACACAACGGCAAGTGCACGCACACAGCCGCGCGGCGTCATCGTCAAGCTGTATAACGTAGAGTCGGAAAAAGAATACTTTTTTGTTTTTTTTTTTATTTAGTCTGTGATAAGATATTAAAAAACTGATATTGTCGACCCGTGTGATAGCGATGTTTAGTAATAGTTTTGCAGCTGAACTGTATGGAAGGAATTTACAACTTGCTACGAGAAGTAATACTGTTTTGTAATTTCTTATTTAATAAAATATGCCTAGGTAAAACAGTTAAGGTGAATTTTGTATTATTTACCTAGTGCCGAAGAAAGTAGTTACTAGTTATGTTGTGGTTTGTGGCAAAGAATAAAAGAACATACTAGGTACAATAACTAATCAAAAGAGGAAAACTATCAGTGAAATCAATTTTTAAAATAATAATTTGGAAAATCCAAAAGTGCACGCCTCATAATTTTTTTTTTAATAAATATTTATTAATTATTATTTTTGTTTATTTAATAACAATTAAACCACATCGAATCAGACCGTGAAAAATGAAAGGGTTCTATTCCTGAGCATACTCAAGCGTAAGAGAAAAAAAAAAGACTCGATTAGTAAAGTATTTCGGTCGCTATCGTGTTAACAAGAAAAAGGATCCGCACATACAGACACACGGACGTCCAAGACAGAACTTTTTTAAACTGTTTTTTAACTAGTTTAAATAACAAAAATGACATCAAAAATATCATGAACGTTAAAAATAGTGTTTTTTCTTAATATGTGTGTGTATGTATTATCTTACAAGTGCAATGTATGATACATAAAGACATTTTAAGTTTGAAAAATCAGATGTTTTGCGCGAAGTGACAGTAGTACCCACCTCAACGCTTCGCTTATGAGGCGTGCAAAAGTCAGAAAAAAAATAATAATCACTCTTGTAAATAAACCTTTGAAACAAAAAATAAACTGCTTTGAACCAAGCATTCAACAGCTTCCTTTCTTCTCCATGTAATTTAAGATACATATTTTTTTAACAATACATAGAGCACTTTTACAAACACAACTTTTACTTATTGATAAAACCAACTTGTTACGGAAATTAAATTTATAGTAGCACTATTTACATAACAACATAAGAAGGTATGTAAGAACCAGTCATCTTCATATGTCAATAGAAAAAAGAATAAAAAAATGATAAGTTTTTTTGTTCTTTTGTGCGCACGGTACCCCCCTCTGGGTATTTTCCGAAGTGTGAGCGGACCACGTTATTAGTTCGCCTCGTACGGGTAGGTTTTCACAATTTTGAGCCAGAGTCACACAATAGCCTACGTCATTTTCTATGATTAATAGTGGCGCGTCAGCGTGCGTGTGTTGAACAGTTTCCGATGGATTAACTTATACTTTGATGTTTTCTGTATCTGTTTTGGGTGCTATGTTACTCATTGTCGTATGGTCAATTTATCCCGTCTTCTTAGTTCGTTTTTAATAAGGAGAGCTAGATATAGATAAACAATAACACAAGAATTAATAGAAATAGAAAACTATGTATTTCACGATCATGTCCTTCGGTTTTTATTTATTTCGATTGATTGGTTTTATCATTTATGTTCATACAATTACCTAATATTATATCGAACAAATACAAATATAAAACAATCAGATTCGTACATGTTAAATGATGTGATTTAAAATTATTTTTAACCTAAAAGTTTTATCTAACCAAAATCATGAATACCTACAGCTCTTAAAATACAGTTAATGCAACCACTACGCAATTTAGTGTGTTCAAATTTTTAGACAAATTGTTCAATAAAACATACGCTGAAGTAATCACTATATAACAGTACCTAATGAACTAATACATGTAAAGTTAATAAATAAATGCATTTTCAACATAACGTACGTGTTCGCCATACTAAAAAGCTTGATAGGCCTAAAAACGTGGATTTCGGCCATCATTTCCCCCTCTGTGGGTGGGAGCCGCACTATCCCCCGGTACTTCACGACCGCGATGCTAGAATATTAATGTTCGTACTTAATTGAATATTTTTGACTTATCGATTTTTTTGCACACGCTACTTTTGAACGTTTCTTAATGCAGGTTCTAATTTCAAATTTTCGAACCAAATCGTTAGATCCGCCATTTTTATTATTCATTCGTTTTAGCTAGGGAATGATCATCGCTCTATTTGCTAAACGTCGGTGGCCAGACTAGTACATCATGAAATGTGTACTTTTGTTCTTATAAAGTTAGAATAGAGACCAAAGCTTTGAATACTGTTAAATCTGCTTGTGTATAAAACACTGTTTTACAGCTCCAGTGTTTTCATAACACTCATTATAAAAACAATTTAATCAATATGTGGACCAAAACACATTCATAAACAGACATTCATTGTTTTACAGGCATCACTCGATCGCTCAATAATACATCAATTATTTAACTAGAGCTCAAAGAGTCGTAACACAATTAAATTTTAATGAGACTACAAAGTACAGCGGTATATATTCAGATAAGAATTATCTTAGTAACGAACTGACGGATAGAAAGGGACGTACGTTGGCAAATTTTCTAATTTCGCAGAGCAATGCTTAGTGGCCGGGTGGGGGTATAGTGTGTGGGGTAAGGAGGTACCCCACTTAGATATTTGTGAATGTCGACCCTCAAAGATACGGATCGGACCTCTAGAGCTTTGCTTTGTTTGTCTAATGTTCGCGTTAAAATTATTCGTGGACGTAGGTAATAAGGTAATTTGTAGAATAAATAGTAGATATATTGTGTACCTATTTTAGTATTTTGTGTCAACAGTTTGTTCTGTATGAAGCTTTTATATGTTTTCATTATTTTTAGCTAGTACCTAATTTAGGAGATATTCTTTATTTAATTTATACTCGTCTAATTCTCGTGTAAGTTAATATTATTCTACCAAATATATTTGATTCGTTGTTATTTACCCTTAAAGCCAAGCAAAGCAACACTTACATTTACCGTAAAATATCAAAAGTCCTAATAACAAATATTGAATAAAATGACATATTTTATGCTAGCTACCATTTAAAGGAAGTAACATAAATAGAGCATGATAATATTAGATACAATAGTTTTATATACAACATAGAGATATGATAGAGTTCCATAAAACATCGCCTAGACGCGTCGTATTCTTTAAAATGCAATTTACATAAATATACCTAAAATGACGAATAATATAAATATGCATGAAGAGTATCTTAAATACTAACATTAGACGGTGTAATTAAGAAGAAATGTCCGCGCGTCCCGTCAAATCGAATATGTCGGCCGTTTTAGTACGGACGCCGGCGACAGGCCGATTTAATATTCTATTTTACTCCGACGATAAGATTAAAGTATGTAATTTCTTGTCCGAATGGGGAGGAATTTTGTTTACGCTAGATGTGGGTAGGGTTGTCGATTGTTTGTTTTTAAATATTTTAATGTACTACGACTTTTGTCCTGTAAAAACTTTGATAGAGTCATAGCTCTACTAATTTAAAATTCTATCATAATATAACCTATACTATATTTCTTTAAACTACACAAAGATTTAGAATTGCAACTACACTTTATAGTATTTATTCTATACTTTTGTACTATATACATTTAATTACAATATAAATTTTGTATTATTAAACATTTAAAATATCTATACTGAGATACTCGTACCTTAGGTCTACCTAAGTATTGCACATTGATTCTAGAAAACCGACAAATAAACCAATAAAAACCTATAGTAAGAATAGATTCACAAAATATACGAAAGTAGAAGCCCAAAACTAATCGTTAGGCAAAATGGCATCCCTCTCAATGCCATAAGAAGTACGGCCCTCACCGCACCCTCTAATAAAACCGGACCCACCCACACTAAGATGAGACGTGTATATTGAACAATTTTCATACGTATTCGTGACTGGCTTCACAATTTTGGTAGAAAAGGAATACGTAATATGATAAAATATTAATTTGATAGTTAAGGTTCAGTATAAGATTGTTATAATGTATCTATAGCTACAAATATATTATGTGCGTTACTGAAATATAGTTAAGAATGAAATAAATATATTTGGTTTTATTTTTCACATGTCAATTATCAAGATTTAGTGCCAATAAGTTGGCACTCTATAAATAGATTAGACTAACTTAATATTTTATATATTACTAGCTTCCGCCCGCGGCTTCGCCCGCGCGGTGTTTTGATAAAAGGTAGCCTATGTTATTTTTCAGGGTCTAAAGATTGTCTGTGCCAAATTTCATCAAAATCGGTGAGAGGTTTAAGCGGGAAAGCGTAACAGACAGACAGACAGCTGACAGACAGAGTTACTTTCCCATTTATAATATTAGTAGGGATGTACAAGTTACGACTATTATATACGTTCTTTATTATTTGTTTAATATGAAGTTTAATTTGAGTATCGTAACAAAAACAAAAGAACCAAGTAATGAATAAAAACACGAATAGGTGTTAGAGGTAGAATACCTAAATTGCGGAATGTGAACCGCAATGTATATCACCGTCACACAAACATATTCATCATAGCTATTTGTGTGTTTGTTCTTCATATTTCAATATAATTTATTGTACAAAGAAACAATAATAGTAAATACAACTAAATAAATGATTAAATTATAGTAATTTCGCAGTTTAAGAGTGGCTCCGAATACTGTTTAAATAAAAAAAGTCATTAGTGAACTTAAGTTCTAAGCCACATGAATAGTTTCAAAGTAAAACCACGAAAGCTCAAATATTTTTTTACATCTTTCTTGCCTATAGCCTACTTATGGGTATAATGTACCTATCTAATTGTATCAATTACCTACCTACTAACAAAACGGTTTATACAATTTTGACAATTGTTCTAAAATCTTTAATTCCAACACGTACATAATGTACAATGTACATGTTCCTTATATATATGAACGCAAAATTCCAAGCGCCATTCACGCCTTAATGAGGGTAACTGGAATATCCGAAATTTCAACTGAACATGACATACACTAACCCCTTCTAATCTTTGCCACCCCGCGATTTTCTTCCCCCTGGGTCCAAGTCACCCTTAAGATCGATGAAGGGTCGAAATTAAGGGTTCCCTTTGTCTCAGATGGGTGGGGAACTTCGTGTGTTGTTTTGACGTATTTTATAATTAATTTGCTAGTTTCGGACCTTAGTTTAATGAGGGTGGGTGAAAATTCAAATTTTGTTAGCGAATTTTCGACGAGTTGTACCGTACGTGCTCTTTTGTGTTCGTAGTTGATTTGATTTAAGAAATATTTGATTAATGTAGAATGACTGGCGCTGCTGTTACATGTGTACCTATGTCTTACGATTGATTATACATACATATAATTCATTTTCTGGTGAAATACATACTCATTAGGGTGGAGTGATAATGTATGAAAGATTTTTTTTTTTGTTTTTTTCAAAAGGCATAGCGACAGAAAGGTGCCTTTTAATGAGTGAATTCAGCATACAAAATATTGTTTACCTGTCTTGATGTTTTGAGGTGCCCCAACCCAATTGAAAATTAGAAAAATATGATTTTTTCGCAAACTTTGATTTATTTTTTAATCACAGTATTTTTATGGCCTTCAAGTCTATTATATAACAAACTTCTTTGTGATACACTAAATAATAGCCTGATTAGTTGTTTTAACGTATTTCATTAATGAAAATGATATTATAGAGGAATGAAAATATCAGAAATAAGTAATTATTTAGTACTAGCTGCGCTTGCGGTTGCCTCGCGGTTTCACCCGCGTGGCTCCGCTCCTGTTAATCTAAGCGTAATGATATACAGCCTATAGCCTTCCTCGATAAATGGGCTATCTAACACCGAAAGAACTTTTTAAATCGGACCAGTAGTTCTTGAGATTAGCGCGTTCAAACAAACAATATCTTCAGCTTTATAATATTAGTATAGATTATAATATTAATATAGATAACGCTGTTTTTTTTTTCAAAATTAGGCATTAGCAGTCGTGATACTGATGCTCTTGCCATTATAAAATCATTTTGTTTACTTTCTCAGCAAACTGCACTTGAAGCTTATGTCACCAATTTGATAATATGCTTTACGGCCTGGGCAAGGCATAGAAAATCTTTGATATTCTGAAACGTAGTCAAACCGCTTTTCACGATGTCTTTTAAGGTTTCTTCAGATAAATTAGAAGTCAGAGGCTCAGTTTTATTAAATTCTTGCCACATAGTTAAGTTGGTATAATCTTTTGAGCAAGTACAAGAGAATTAAAAAAAATGCATTTGCAACTTCAAATATCAAATAACCTTTGGTACTGAGTGACAAAATACTTCAGTTATCTTTTCTTGTTCTTTTTTGTTAGTTTGTCGGTCTTCATAAGGTTTTAATAAGCGTCTATATTCATCGAATATGGTGTGTCGAATAAGTTGTAGTACTCTATTAAAGCTAATAGTGGGAAGCGATGCTTTTCGCCACACATCAAACATTTCCGTAGCTAATCTTTCGGATAAATCATGAATTTTGTTATTTTATCAGGTTTAAATTCATATCTAATAAATAAGTAATAGTTTCTTGGCATCAGTATAAGTTGGTAATTGAGACACTTGGGTACTTCTCTGGCAAACAAAATACAGGACAACATGTCGTTTGTCGTATTTTGACTTCCAACACTTTACTGTAACAAAGCGAAATTATAGATAGAACTCACATCAAAAATATTAAATTATGATCTTAATTGTATTTACGCATTAAATATAATTAAGAAATATTACTAACATTAGTGTTATTTCCTTAACGGCACTGTTCAAAATCAACGTTTCCTACAATAAGAGTCGGCGCAAACGGGCCACCGACCAGAGCCACTGGTAGCCAGCGATAGCCACTTTTTTATATATTGAAATATTATGTATTCTGTGTCTTCCCGTTGGCAACCAACGAGATAACACAGAATCTGATTTAGAGTTAATTTGTCAAAATTAAACTTTAATGATTTTCGACTAAATTTTTTGAATTTCTGAAAGTTCATGATGTTGGGGGCACCTCTAAATGTATCATCTGCAAAGTATAATTTTGCATGTGTATTTATGAGCAATAATGACATCTTTTTACAGGTATGCCGAAACGAAAATGAAAAAAAATATTTTTCACTCCACCCTAATACTCATGTATTTAGGTTGGTAGTTCTGATAATGACTTATTTAAGGCCTTATTGCCCCTAACTAATTAAGTAATATGATGATAAGATATAATATACGTAATAGGTACGCTTATGAAAAAAGACTCATCTGCATTTCTAAAAGAAGCAAAAAATTACTGTAAAGTAATTTTTTTGCCAGTCAGGCATCAAGATACATTCAGGATATCCCTTTTCAAATCCCAAGCAAGTTGGTCCCCGATACTATCTAAAAAGAAAACCATTCCGCGATAAACTATCGTAATCAACTAACTCTTCACTAACTCATCCGTTAAAAAAGTCTCAAGGCACACAATTAAACGCAACAAAATAGTTATTTAACCACAATGTAATGAATAAGCCAATCTAAATAGTGCTTACTCTCGTTGATTGCTAAAACGAAGGCAAGCAATTAAAAGTTCTTTGTGCGGCGAGCGCGGGGTGGGGCAAGCCTGCGGGCACGGGGGGGAGGTCACTTGACAGACTCCGTAATTGGAAAAGTTTTGCCGTGGGTCTGGGCAGCAAGCACCGATAAAGGTTACTTATGTCAAATGAGAACGAACTATGTAGTATATTGCGTGAAGACCGAACCAGGGTAAGACAGTTGGAACGGCTTTGACGCGGACTTTTTCTGATGTAGATCATGTATCCTATCAATATATTTTATTTCTCCGATGCAAAATGACATAGAAAATCTTGATATAATGTAGAGTTGGTAATTGCAAATCAAGCTCATAATTTTTTTAGTAAAAACATGTAAAACTAATGGACAATCGTCGGCCCAGATGATAACAGCGAAGTTTATGATGGCTAACGCAGAATAAGCTTTATATTTCTGTAACATACAAATTACATCTTACTATTTGATTCACAGCTTTAAAGACTATCTCAATTTTGGACGTTATCTTCAATTAACATTCACCCTTTTTCATAAAGTTAACAGCTGGCGAGTATCTAAGTACCTCTACATATATGAAATGTTACCCCTTAGGCTTTTAGTATCGGAAAAAATAATACAGTTTCAAAATAGACTCGCCTGAAAATCATAATAGGAGAGTTTTTGTATACAGACAGAACCGGACACCCATCAGTCATCAGCAGCCATACATTTAGTGATTCACTGATTTATTCCCCTGCACTCGTCTATAACAACTCTGTTATATAACTATGCCTTTTATCTGGGGGCACGGCAGTGCCCCCGCCAAGTCGAGCAAAAAAAAAGCGGCACGGCCGTACCATCCTTTTCTCGAAGCAATTCGGGCCTTTTTCGACCCCCTATAATTCGGTTGTGGATAAAGCAAGAAACCTGAATCTTCAGTAACTAATCCGGCATTGTATAAACACGGAATATTTAAAATTTCAGTCAATTTGAACCAGTAGTTTAAGAATGACAACTTGTTAAAGTTTCTAAATTTTGTCACTCACTGACTCACCGATCATCAAAAGTCCAAGGCACTTCTAGCAGACTTAGAAGCTTCATATTTGGAATACATATAGAGTTTAGTGTCTTAATCATGGGAAAACTTAAATATTTTGTAATTTCGGTCCAGTTTTCCAAATACACCAACTGCATCAATAACTTTGTAATCCCATATAAATATATGGGATTACAAAGTTATTTATGCAGTTGGTGGTTGGTGGTGGTATCAAAAAGAAAGGCTCTACAAAAAGAAGTGAGATCCCATCAAAAACATCCTGTAAAAAACCCAAGTCTCGCAGCTCAGTCTTTCTACCGTCAAAAGTTGTGAGATCCATGTAATACCAAGTCGGTTAATCTATTTAGTGTCTACTTGAAGGACCTTCTGTCTTAAGTTATTACATAAGTTATTATCATGCCAATATTAAAAATATTTAACGTTTTAAACAAATAGATCGACTTGGACATCGCATGAAAACAAAATGAATATTACAATATTATATTAGATTCTTTAGTCTCTCGCGCCTCACGCGATTGAAACTCTCGTTCCTGTTGGTCGCTGGCCCGTCGTGCTGTGTAGTGTGATACATACTAATAATCAAATCAAGCGATGTCCAAGTCGATCTATTTGTTTAAAACGTTAAATATTTTTAATATTGGCATGATAATAACTTATGTAATAACTTAAGACAGAAGGTCCTTCAAGTAGACACTAAATAGATTAACCGACTTGGTATTACATGGATCTCACAACTTTTGACGGTAGAAAGACTGAGCTGCGAGACTTGGGTTTTTTACAGGATGTTTTTGATGGGATTTACTTTTCCTGATATATTCTGCAAAGAAAGAGTCTTGAAATTCGACATTTCTTTGCAGAATATATCAGGAGAGACTTGTTTGACTTTTTAGGGCTAATTTTTCTGGGAATATGCATAAACTTAATTTTTGACGAATATATTTATCTTATATATAAAAATGAATCGCAAAATGTGTTGGTAAGCGCACAACTCGAGACGGCTGAACCGATTTCGATAATTCTTTTTTTATTATATTCCTTGAAGTACGAGGATGGTTTTTATGTAGAGAAAACGTAAATATGTACCACGGGCGAAGCCGGGGCGGACCGCTAGTCATATATAATATTCCTTATCCTTTTCATGAAGAAACCACGTTGTTCTAAAGGCACAAACATACACAGTACACACATACAATACAAACAAAACAATTTACGATATAATAATAGTTTGCAGAAGCCATCTTTGTAGTCAATGTCCTTTATCAAAACAAAAGGCTACTGTGGGAAAATTGAATACCTATCTAGGCAAAGGGAGGAGCGTAGGCACTTTAGTCTTTAGATATTAAGACAATACATACGACCATTTCTATGATTCACAAATGAAAGACAATTAAAGTGGGCATAGACTACCTTATAGTGTATTCCTTTGTCTTTCGTAGAGCGTTGTCTATGGATGGTATTTGAAAAGATACTTGATATTCAGTGAACCATAAATCATAAACTAGTATGATAAAAGATAGGCGATATCCAGATTGCTGAATGTATCTAATTTTGACTGACCAGTAGTTCTTTTTTCTGCAGGTCTTATTTGTAGTAGTTTTAACGCCTATGTTTGAGTTTTTGAACGGCTGAGGTCTTCATTTAAAAGTCTAAATTAAAATTAAATGCTTTACAGTCATATCCATTAGCAAGATACATTCGCATAAAAGATTCATATACGTGTGCTTAAGTAATATACGTCTGGGGGTACTAATTTCATTCCGCGAAGGGTCGCAAACTAATTTTAGTTGCAATCCAAACAGCCCAATAGTAAGGGAGGCCTTTGTTTCCCTCACAAATAACAACTGGCAACGGGAGGGCCTTGAATCCAATTTAATTATCGTTTACTTAACATACACCAAACATTTTATATAAGTTTGTACGTAGCTTTCATGTTTTTGGGCTGACATGTGTTAGGAATGAGTTATTTTTCTTGGAAAGATGTATCCGTGGTTTACACAAGTGAACGTTTTAATTCTTTACTGGGAATTATTATTTAGTATAACTCCTTTTCCTTTGGATACTGTTGTTATGCGGATTGATGAGGAGTTGAATGAGGATTCTAATTTCTATTAGAAACCATATAATAAAATGCTTCTTTCTTCTCTTGGTTTACGCAACCATCTCAAAAAGAAGAATCAACAAATAAACAGTTTACTTCAGTCTTACTACTACTAATTCAGTAATATACAGCAAATACTTAGTGTATCACAAATAATATGAATCGTAAAAATTCCCATAAAAGAATTCAACGTACATTTAAATTGTACATTCATCCTTAATACATATTCATAAGTCGAGTCTTAAAGCAAGTTCTTATTTTATTTATTTTTTTTATTTATTTCATTTATTTCAGATAAAGTATCCATATAATTGTTAGTAATTGGCCTTAAAAACTATGTTAGTATTACAATTCTATCTAATATTAAAAACAATCTTACATCACAACCTGCTTGAGACATGGATTTTGACCCAATGTCTCAAGACATTGGTATCCCATCTGTCCACGAATACAGCTAGGATGCTGCTGGACGATTGCCGGACACGGCGCATCATGGATGCCGCTCTTTTTCGCATGATTGCGTGGAATCCGTCAGTGCGCGCCTCCGCAAACATTCCTGACGCACTGCAGTATCTCGGCAACCCCAGCAACATCCTAAAAATATTGTTATACTGAACCCGGAGGGTATTGATCGCCCTCTGGGTGTAACTAACCCATAGGCTGCACGTGTAAAAGGATTGGCAAAATGCTTTAAATAGACTCACCTTTACTTCGCGAGAGCAGCGTGCAAACCTACGGGCCAGCATGTTACCCCTGACGGCCAGCGCCCTCCTCTCCCTCTCAATGTCGGCGTCATCCACGAGTTCATCCGTGACCCAGTGGCCCAGATACTTGTATTGAGAGACCCTCTGTAATGGTGTATGGTCGAGAAACACCGGCGGTACTGTGTCAACTCTAAAACCACGAGATTGAAACACTAAAAGGTTACTCTTCTTAACATTATATCTGAGCCCGTGGGCCACGGCAAATTCTTCACACTTTTCTAAAAGTTTTCGTAACGCACTGATTGAGGGAGCCAACAAAACCATGTCGTCCGCGTAACTTAAATTGTTGACAAATTTACCGTCAATCGAGCAGCCGACACCAGTTCTATTGAGCCCCCCAATCAGCTCATCCACATAAAGGTTAAAGAGCCGAGGAGACGTCAACCCCCCCTGTCTCACTCCGCACTCCAACCCGTACGGTTCAGAGAACACGTTATTCCACTTCACCGCATTAATCTGGTGGCCATACCAATACTCAAAAAGACCAATTAACTCTTCTGGAAGCTCCGTTTTATTCCTTAACTTCTGCCAAAGGAGATCATACGACACCATCTCGAAGGCCTTTGACAGGTCCAGAAAACAGGCATATACGGGGGTTTTCCTCTTTGTGTAGTATTGGACAGTTTGCTTAAGACAAAAAATAGCAGTTTCGGTTGACGAACCGGCTCTAAATCCAAACTGTGCCTCGTCCAACTTAAGACTTATTATTAATCTCCGTTTTCCCATGAAAGGAGTATCTACAGAACCCGTGTCGAGATTACTTCCTGTTTCCGCCGGAGGCAGCAGCCAATTTCCATATAAAATACATGAGCATACTGCAATAGTTTTCGCTTTAGCATTTGAATTGTAAGTGTTATTTTTTGTTTTTCCTTAGAATTCCTTTTGCAGCGCCTTAAGCGGTTTATCACAAATGATTTGGGATCAGAATGTATACTGTTATTGGTTTAATAAGGGAAATTAGTTATCTTGTATTATGGAGAAGCTATATAAATAATGCTTATTACTTATACATATATAATAGTGCTAATATGCGTTGTTTTAATGCGTTTTTTTAATAATGATTCAACATGAATTGAATATCCAAATATATGTTTTATCAATATCTAGCAAATGTAATATTTTATTAACTGGTTATTACTTTTTAGTGAGACGATCATTGTAATTAAAAAAACTAAAGTAAAAAACAAAACCTCAAGTAACATCAACGCTCTAGGTTCATTATCCAATAACTCAACGCTGTACAAAAACTCTACCCACAATATTATGTTACAGTGCCGAGCTAATTACATAGTACACATTTAATCATTTATATACATTAATCTAAGGAAATAGGACCCGGACAATAAAGTACCGTCATTAGACCATTTGTTTTACGGCCATTCTTCTAGGGTGTCACGGGTTACACAGGGTCATCTTAATTTTACTGTATTAGCAAGTCTCTTCGACCCCTTGGACATTAATCGTAAAGGGTACTGAGGTCAGCGAACCCGAATTAAGATGGGAAGGGGCTGAAGATATCATCGATCGATTACATTTGCAAGTTTTCTAAGAACGTTATTTTATTTCACGTGTTAGACAAAATTTGAAATTACATACCCGTAGTAGGTGCCCGTAGGTCGCAAGAGGAAATTTATACCTACTGTAGAGATTGTCCATAAGCGGTGTTTCATTGTGAGTTTTAGATGAAGTATATAACATTTATAAAAGTTTGAAGTACTAGCTTTCCGCCCGCGGCTTCGCCCGCGTTTTTAACTATGCGCGTTTTCAAAGAAAAACCCGCATAGTTCCCGTTCCCGTGGGATTTCCGGGATAAAACCTATCCTATGTGTTAATCCAAGTTACCCTCTATATGTATGCTAAATTTTATTGCAATCGGTTTTGTAGTTTTTACGTGAAAGAGTAACAAACATCCATACTCACAAACTTTCGCCTTTATAATAGTAGTAGGATATAACAATTATAATTCTCACAATCAAGATATCACACTTCGTAACGATGATCATTATCTGACGATGAAATATTACGTTTCCGGTTTAATTTAAACATATGTTTTTCCTTCTTATATTTAATTTATGATTTAGCAATTTATAATATAGAATCAAAGTTATATTATAGCAATAAACTTCAAGTAAAATATAATATAAAGTGGTAGGTTGAAACTGTTATTTAGAACTGAATTTATTATAAGCAACAAACCAGCGCGCGGCCGTCAGCGCCATGTTATATTAGTTTTCTTGCGCCAGCGGACTTTTCCAACTCATTTGCATTCAAAAGCAGATAGCGTTGATGCGCTGATACGTACCTTTGTGGTTTCTATGTAGTCTAGAAAGTTCTAGTTCCGATGGAGCACCAGTTCCCAGCTGTTCCCAACTTTTGCGAGAAGTTGCAGTAATGTTGTGGTAAAAAGCGCTCACGCTACGTTTAGCAATTACCTAAGCAAAATGCGAAGTTCTGAACACTATTTATTCCGTTCACTATATACAATGTTAGTTTCAAACACTTATGTAATGTTAGTTTAGAGCGTGCAGCCGAATTTTAACCGGAATTTTGTTACATTATTTTAGTTGGGATATTTAGCGCATTTCTGTGGCAAGTAATGAAGGCTGTTTATTCAAATTAGAATGTTATTCCCTGACTAATATTTAGATACAAGACCTGTTATGTTTTAGTTTTTTTAACATTATGATACCTACAATATATATTAAAAGGTTTGTGATTGTGATACTACTACGTATAACGTTTGTGATAGTGATAAAGTTATCCAAATAACCTTGAATGAAGAAAAGTTATTAGTTATTAATTTCAACGATTTTCTAAATTCATTCACACAAAAAACTGGTTTGAGTTTTTGTTCAAAAAATTAAACGATCTGTTCTAAACGAACAATGTTCTAATGTAATAAGAAAACTTCGCAACGAATCGCCTATTCACTAATCAAAACTAGGCACCCGATGGGTCGGCAAATAAATCGCATAGCATATCGTGCGCATCGCATTACGTCGGGACGATTAAAACTGCCGGAACACAGTATGTTTTCAATTACAACGGGATCGCGAGATATTCGCTTGCAGGGCTACGACTTTCTAAATTCTAAACAGAATATCCTTGTAAAAGAAACGTTATTACGTTTCTTTTACATGGATATTCTGCTTTATTGTTGTGTCAATTTTTGCGCTTTAAGCAAAGAGATTTAAAACTTAATTGAGCTGATTACCTTCTGCCCTGGTTGCCTGGAAGAGAACACTACTAAGTGATAAGTTCGGCAAATACACTTTTAGTAGCAAATTGCTTCTGGCTTTTATTTTTGTATATTATTTTAGTATTTAAGACTGTTTAGTTGTATTAAAGAGTAAAATAAAATAAATAAATAAAGAGTAGGGACTGAAAAACGCAGCATATGATAGATAAATGGAGTACCTAGAATTTTAGAAGTACATTATTATACTTTTACCATAGATCCTTATCTATGGTAAAATTATGCACATTAATTATTAATAATTAAACTGCCTTTTTGCCGTCATTTAAACTTACATGAAATGGGCAGTTTTTTTTTGGCTGTATGACTAAAACCTTACGTCACTTTTTTATCTTGGCTGTTTAGAAAAAAGCCATAGCCTCCAGGCAGCCCTACGTCAGACATGTTTGCCGCGTGCCTTTACCGCCATAGCAATGCCATTGCTCCTCGCACACCATTTCACACCTTAAAGGTAAATGCTTAGTTTAATAATACAGTGACATTATGTTTTGAATTACATATCCTAACTCTACCACACTTTAAAGACCATCGGCATAACTAATAACTATCTGCTGTTAATTTACCGGATCCGAAACTATAGCCTTTTTATTTGAAAAGCTCATTACAAGAGCTTTTATCTATATTTTTACTAATTGAATTAATCTCTCTTTTACTATTGCTGTAATGAACTGCTTTATCTTTTTTGTTATAATATACCTCTACCAAAGATACGCCACCCTTTAACATGGTTTACGTTATTAAAAAATGTACCTACTGTCAAAATATAATTATGAATCAGAAACTTAATCATTATCTTACTTAACCTTGCGAATCAATCTACAAAAGGTACCATAATTTTTCCATTCACCATTCTCCACTCTTAACTTATTTAGCTCGTGAAAATACCTGAAAACCCGTTCAATTAAATTGTGTTTACGACTATCGATAACATGAATAGTTAAGCCTTGAAAACCAAAGCCGTTAACACAAGTCCTGTCTCTCTGACTTGTGGTATTCATTAGTCCCCTAATACGTGTTACTTTGTACTGATCTTCTTACAAAGGCAAACGCTGTTAGAGCAATCTACACCATATTGTACATGGAATAGAGACTGAATTTAATTATAATCTTTGCCATCTAACAGCGCAACTAAGCTTTTCGGCACATTGTTTCGTAACAAAGTGAATTTATTTTAAATAGAATGCTTATCGTTTAGCTATATTCTAAAAATAATGTTTATTATATGTCTTATGTATTTGTAATTGACTCTACCCATTTAAAACCTATGGTTTAGCTCTCCAAAATGTTTTTAAGAAATCGTTCTTACTTCTTATTTATACTCTATAAAATTTGTAGTTATTTTATAAACTTAAAACATAATTAATATGTAATCAAAGCCGGGGCGAGAGAATAGTGTAAAAAATAAAAATATATAATAATTACATGTATCATCATAGCTATTCCTGAAATATTAAATAAATGTAAACACAGTGTAAAATAAATACCCGTATCTAAATACAAGTACACAAAATTGCAATACCAGGAATTCGCATTCAAATAGAACAATATTAAATAATTTTTGACAAAAATATATTACATACAAAGGATATATCGTTTAAAAGATAACATCTGCGCCATATAAGTAAACTATTGTGAACAACACCCACACATAGAACCTTCTAATTACGTAAATTGACGAACACAACCACCCATACACACACATGCAAAACTTTAGGTATTAATGTTTTACAATTACGCAACTTAGCGTGGAGCTCCGAAACCGGATAAATACTGAAAAAACTGGTTTTAGATAAACTTTTCTTAAATATATCGTATTGGGCTGTCTTTTTAAACTGCATAAATGAGTGTAGGTTAGTTTTAAGTGATTCAATTGAATTAATTAATCAGAGAAAAGTTATAGTTTACAATGATAGAACATACAAAACAGTAAGACAGCGTAAAATAGTATATTGTACTAACTGAACCATCAAACGTTACTCTGCTGCTATCCAATGTAGTGATAATTATTGTAGGTATTAAGTAACCGACCTACGCAAATTTCATAATAATTGATGAAGCCGTTTCGGAGAAATTTAATATTTATTTCATTCATTAACATCATTTTATCTTGAATATAATATCTGGTATCAATACCAAGCATATTCTAACTTCTCAGTGTCACATTTCGCCATTTCATTTATCTATTGAAAAAAACCGCATCAAAATCCAAAATAGTTTTAAAGATTTAAGCATACATAGGGACATAGAGACAGAGAACTTTACTTTTTGATTGTTTTGTACTATGTAGAGATAAAGAATATCTCTTCCTCATTTAAATGAGGAAATTTAAATAAGGAAATAACTTATTTAAATAAGGAAAATTTAATATCTCTTCCAGCAATTATATACACAGAACTCCAAAGATAAGCGGGTCGTGCAAGGATACGGCAATAATGAAATCCGGGACTCACAATTAAAAAGGGGAAGTGCGTGCGGCCGATCTTAGAGTTATCTGAGGGAAAGGGTCGGTCTGTGTGCGGGTAATCGGATGGGTTCCCGGTGATAAGCTTATGTATTTGATAATTGTGTTTATGTAGTTTTTGCGTTATATTGGAGAGAGGTTAAAGGATACATAAGGCGTGTTTTTGAACCCGTATATAATGATCAAAAAGGAACAGAGGGTCTTTTTAGAGTTTTATGTTGAATTTCAAGTACGTTACAATATTTCATTCTTGTACGGCGTAGCACTTTTCGTAGCACTAGTAAAGTTAAATAGCTACATTGACTTCTATATGAAACTAAAAAATTATAGAAAATATCGTGTGCTGCATAATATACTTAGATTCAATAGTTTTAATGATTAAGTACGTTTATAAATAGTTTAAAAACTATCTACATTAGTAAGTACACTTGTAATTCACCAGAAATTCTTCTGATTTTAAACGGGAATAATATTTAGGTATATATAAAAAATATACACTACACAAATTGTTTTATCTTTCATTTAATTTATTTATTACAGTGAAACCTGGTTAAGTGAGACACCAAGGGACCTGCAATGTCGTTTCACTTATAGAGGTATTCCACTTACCCAGTGTCTCAGATATACAGGTATAAATAAATATCTGTCTCATTTACAGAGGGTTTTTGTTACGAACTTTGTTACAGATATTCTGATAAACGTACACGTACGTACAGTTTTCCACGTAATGATAACGATTGTAGCTTTCGTTTTGACATTTTTCAAATAAACATCTATATGATAGTAAAGCAAAACTAAAACTGAAGGTAATTGAAGCTCAAAATTTGTACTTACCTACGTACTTGGAATTACGTGTGGAATTTGTGGGTAAAATAAGAATGAGTAAACAAACAATGTTATCTCAGTTACAGAGGTTTATGCATATAAAATTTGCTCGCTGTCTCATTTATAGAGGTAACTATGATCATAAATCGAAAGAACAAATCCCAGATAAAGAGGTTTACCTCATCCCACTAACAGAGGTAATTCAGTGCCAAAGTGTTGGGACCTCAGCATGAGTTCCAGTTATGGAGGTTTCTCACTTATCCAGGTCCCACTTAACCAAGTTTCACTGTATATTATAGAAGAACACTTCGTAACAATAAATAGAAGTCATCAAGATTAATTCCAACATGACTTACCTCTATAACAACAATAATGCATTACGACACGCATCCTAAAATTCGCCATTAAATCCACGAGCTTAATAAATATGGGTGAAGATTTATCAGTGAAGTATGTAAAATAGGCATTCAAGGGACTGTCAAAGGAGGGAGAGGGTCGGAGGGTGCCACGCAGTGCGTAACATCTTAAATGTCCACGATTTTCCAAAGAGGGTTCCCTTTTTCAACGCTTTCGCAATGAATAGATGTTGACAGTGTTCATGATTGAGATTTTAAGCTGTTAAAATTGAAATGAATCGAGTATTTAATCTGAATTGTGTATTTGACGTTTAGAACGTCTTCAACCATGCTTAAATGCTGCTTATCATCTTGTTCTTGGGTGTGACATAAGCTTTCTTAAACCTTTATCAAATAAATTCTCGATTCAGAAACCGGCCGTGTTAATTACGCATTAAACCTATGACAATTAGGTAATTATGATATTATTGCAGATGCAAACTCAGTGCTCTATAAATATCCAGTTCATTAGATATGAAGAGAATCAATGAACCGAAACGAGTTGAGATCAAAAGGCGTCGGTTTGAATCTACCACCTTTTAGTGTTAAGGTTATATCTAGCAACGACTTTAGCTGTTATTGAAGTATAATAATCTAAATATAAGAAATATTAAATAGTCATAAATAGCTTAATATGATACGTATAAAGTATCTTATTTTTAAAGCTATATTATTTGAAAGACTTGAATATAGCATTTAACAGGCCGGCATTTTCAAGTTAGATTTACTACAATTTTGGTTCATATATGTATAGTTGCAGAAATACGGTTCAAAGATTAAAATTTACATCCCAAGTTATTGAACACATTATATAAATCAATTCAGTCAACCATATTAAAGAAACGGACTCTGGTCAATATTTTTGAAAAAGAAAGGTTGAAAATTAACATTTACTGCCTAAATAATTGTGCACATTATATAAATTAATTCGACCAACAATATTTAAGTAACGGCCACACACAAAACATGATCCACGCATCATTAACTGGAAAGCTTTGGATCAATACGACGAAACTTAAATTCCCCCCTCAAGAAGAAGGTTGGCCAAATTCGTATGTTAATACACCCCGGTACCCTCCTACTCCCACCCGGCCCGAGGGAACCGACCGAACTATTATAAAGGGTAGCACGAAAGTTAGATTAATGATGTTAGGAGCTGACCAGCGTACAGACACGGGAGATAATGTTTACTTTGCTCGAAACACTTGGTTATATACGTAGAAAACATGGAAGAGCTTGATAATGATTACATGACGTGTATTTTAAGGTCTTTCTTCGGTGATAATAATTAGGCTAGCAAATTTATTTGTTTTTTTAATCTACTTTTAATCTACTGCCTATAATGGATTTGCAAGGATGGACGTCAAAGATGTTTCTTATATATTACATCATTGAACTGTGAAATCATAGCGGTAGAAGAATATATAAATAAATTTGTGGAATGGTTTAGTTATATTATGTAATAGGACGGTAAATACTGTAGACTTAATTTCAAACATAACTGAACATAAGCATTCAAATCCAACTAAATAAAAACAATTCAAACTTTTCCATATTCCATAAGACACATGTATAACAAAAAACATATACAATAATTACATAAATAATTAGCACAATCAGAACACCTAATCCGCTGACTGTACCATTTCTATCGAGGCTCAGCGGTAAAGTGTGGACGATCTAACTTCGCCTTGCACACACACACGCGCACACACACACATACACGACACGGATTAGATACGTTAAATCTTCAGATACAGGATTTTGCTAGTAATAAGTGGATAGGGGTAAAAGGTAATGATTTGGCTTTGTTTAGATATATGTTTAGACTTATGTGTGTTTATTTTTAGATAATAAGACGGAATATAGAGAATGTAGAGTCTATGTAGAGTGTATGTTCATTAGAGGAAAATTACGAGAAATTTTTACGAAATGAGTTCTTTTATAATTTTGCATTAATAAGAAACTAAAGAATACATCGTCTTTGAAATTAAAGAAACATTATAAATTACTGATTATAATTATACATAAATATGATTGAACCAAAAATCAGAAATCATTAACTGATGCGGAATTTTAATTAATACTCAAACGTAATCGAAACTTTGATATTCCGCTCATTAAAAGTAATTATCATTCAATTCCTAAATATGAATACAGTCTCTGTTAAATAAATACAATGTAAGTGTGTGAATGTGTGCGTGCATTTAATCTAGCACACATGTACACATGTATCCTCAAGTGAGCCGCCTTCACTCCCATCATACGAATTCAAGCAGTCGATTGTAGTATATGCTGAATTAACAGATGCAACACATAATAAAAATATTTTAAATAAGAGAAAGATTTACTTGTGTGTTTGAAATGAATAGACTCTGAATCTACTGGAAAGATTTGAAAAATTATTCATAGCTATTTTATTCCTGAGGCATAGATTATAGCGATCTTTTTTATTTTATTTTTATGATATTTTTGCAAAGACGGTAAAAAGTATTATCGTATATTTATTAATAGTGTAATGAAATTGTCGTTCAATGTTTATTCTAATCTTCTATGCCCCTAAGAGAAACAAGTTTCAAGGATCAACGGTCAAGTCATAGGGCTGCTGACCCAAGGTCGACACTATTATGGGAACACGGCGCGTATTATAATATCAATTGATCTCTGACCGAGTGATCTCACGGTAACCGGTTAACTTCATCTCTTTTAGCTATCTAATATATTCCATTTTTATTCTAAGTTTTATGGAAATTTAACGGCGCGGTATTGTTGTGAAAACTCGGATTTACATATTTCTCACGATGTATGAATATTTTTAGTTTGGTTGATCAGTTGTGATTTTGTGCTCATTCAAGATAGTTGACCAGGATATTTTGTGAAATTAAAAAGTAAAGTAATTTTATTTTTCTATATCTATTACAGAAGATTATGTGATTGCTTTTACAATAAAATCGCAATATAAAATGTGTATGTATATTGCATAGTGCAAAATTTGCTTATTAAAAATAACTAAAACAACGTTGTAATAACGAACTATAAAACAAACATACGATTAATAATTTTAGCATATACCGCATTTTGCGCGCGACCGCCCACATTCGCGAGTTTGACCAAAACTACACTCACACCAATATATTTACGCTTTATCTGGAAGTTGTCGGTCCGTATACATCAGTACCCCTCTAAAGCCCCCTCCTACTTATACGTTAACAAATTTGCATATAACATACCCCGCATCTAATAACTTCGGCTTCTTTAATGAAAATCGATGTCTACGCAACATTTTGGACATGTTACGTAATACATTTTGTTTAGTATTTTCGGTTAAGCGATTTTATTTTGGCTAAATATAATTGAATCGGGGCTAGGGAGGCGTAAATCGGTTTATTGCGAGTTTGATCGGTTGACGACAATTAGATTATGAAATTCCGACGAAATTTTATCAGACGGGTTGAGTCTCATGTCGAAATTGCCGAAATATAAATTGGATCTTTATATAATATGTTCGATCTTTGTGTCTGCGGTACTTGGGATAAAGGAAACCCTAAATATTTGTATATTTTAAACATTTTTGAAGAAAGATAATTCTTTAAATACTAATTGTGTAATAGGCAATATTTTTCTTACGTTTCAACGCCTCACTTTTTTGAAATAATGTACTAACTTGACTAGGTTTCTTTCTGGAAAAATAATAACCATGCCGTGCTCATTGAAATTTTAATGTCTTTAATAAACTAAAACTGTGTTAAGATTTCATTGATTTGAAACTAGATTGCGAAGAATTTATTTAAGACTCTTAGTAACGTATATTTCAGAATCTCTGTACCAGAAAAAGTAAACATCAACCGCGGCTTGATAAAGTTAATAGAGGTAAGATATTTAATTTATTTTGCGTAATTATTAAAGCTATACCTATTAAAGTCCAGACCAGACATAAATTTGAAATACTATAACAGTTAATTAAGCATAGTTTGTTGAAAGTTTTAAGTCATTAACTTCTATATAATATACATTTATTAGATTTAAATGTATGAAGCTCTAGGGGCATTTAATTATACTTAATTTTGAATGCACCTTTTAATTATATTAATTGTATGTTGCAATTAGTTGTAAAATATCATTAAAACTTCTATATGTAGAAATAGCTATGTTTTCTGATTCTAGTGTTTGTCTGTATGTGTAAGTAATAATATATTTTATTTATTTATTTATTTATCAATCCCTTATTGCACTTACCTATAGAGAATAAAACACAAACACTTAAAGATAGCTTAAACTAAGTACAAATGGCGGTCTAATCGCTTTAGAGCGATTTCTTCCAGACAACCTTTTGTACAGTAGAGGAATAAATACGATATAAAATAATTGGGTAGTGCAATAATAAATAGGTAATAATAGTAGGAAAACACACACATACATATATTTTGAGATAGTTACATAGATAAATTGAAATAACTAAGAATAATTAAGGTAACCGTTTTGTTGCAGTATCGTTTATATTCGAATGTAATGGTATTATGTATTATAATTTTAAATGTAGGTATGTAGTAACTACATACATACATTTAAACATTTACCTATTCGTTTCAGTTGCACATTATCACATACTTTCGAAGTGTGTATAAGATTAATGCTTGTTCTAATAAGGAAGCTCTATTATCTATAATATAAAAATGAATCCCAAAATGTGTTGGTAAGCGTATAACTTGAGAACGGCTGAACCGATTTCGTTAATTCTTTTTTTATTATATTCCTTGAAGTACGAGGATGGTTTTTACGTAGAGAAAACGTAAATATGTACTACGGGCGAAGCCGGGGCGGACTGCTAGTCTTATATATAAAAATGAATCGCAAAATGTGTTGGTAAGCGCATAACTCGAGAACGGCTGAACCGATTTCGATAATTCTTTTTTTATTATATTCCTTGAAGTACGAGGATGGTTTTTATGTAGAGAAAACGTAAATATGTACCACGGGCGAAGCCGGGGCGGACCGCTAGTTATTAATAAAGATTGTAGGTATATAAATTGAACGATTATATACCTACCAATTATTTATATTAACCAAGGATTTAAAAAATAGGAGAAAATATTTAAACTGAGAATTTATAAAACCAGCTTTTAGAAAGCTTCGTGCTACTGTATTGAATATATAAATTTGATCAAAATTTTATGTTTTTATAGGTATATATACCAAGGAAGAAGTAAACGAAAATATTTTAATGTGACATCCAAAGTATGTGACATCTTTACTGAGATCTTTTGATAGTAAATCTGTTTCTTACAGCTTTATTCAAAAGGGTCTACGCGTTGTCCGCGTTTATTTTGAGATTGAAGATTTGCTTAATTCCTGATTGACGAACACGGAACGAGTTTTATTAGTTCTCAGGTAACTCTTGTTATAATAATTATATTATTATATTTCTTTTGTTTTGAATTGAATATTAAGATCTTGTTTCTTAGGGCTCATACAGACACTTTAGTCGAAAGATAAAATGAAGATCACGTAAGATAGAGCTGAAAGACTATTTAGAGCCGATTTTTCAATCCTTGGTTAAAATTTATCCGTCCAATAAAGTATTACACGAACATATTAAAATGTCACCTGTAAACTGTCAAATACGGACAATTACAATACATTTTTCAAATTTACTACGAATATATTATGTAGGACACGTGTGTAAATATATTTTTATAGGATTTATGAATGTTTTCTTTTACATTTTTTTTATACCTACCTAATTATTATTTTACTAGGTATGCTCTATGCAATTTTTAAATATTACCTATAGTTAATTTAATAACTCAATAGGCTGATCGCTGTGTGGAGACCTGCTTGTTAATATCTATTTTGTTTTTCTTTATTATTTTGTTTAAATACATAAATTATAAAATTAGTTTAGTCTTTCTTCCTAGAATGTTCTCCTGTAAAGAGTAATATATTTTATACGTATATTAAAATATTAATCTATTAATTTTCAGAATTTCTGCAAGTTCTACGTGCTGACTTTGTAATGTGAAGATCTTATATAAAAGAATACAGCGTGGATATCAAGTAAATATATATATTTTTTTAAATTTTAAATATAGTACTTTATTTTTGTTTTAATAATTTATTTGAACTTATCGTTAACTACTTTAACACTCTTTATTTTAAATGCAGCCTTTTTTACGGTTTATTGCAAACCTATTTATTAACTTTCGATTCTTTCAAATATATCAACTGAATTTTGTTTTAATAATAAAGATTTATTACGCTGAACTAAATTAATTTATTCAATTAATTTTCAGGTTCATTTAAACGGGAGAAGATATTTATATTGTCAAAAAGCTCGAAAGTATGTGACAGAAATGTGAGTATAAAAAACATTACTAATTTGTATATAGATAATTAATACTTTAAAAATATTATTAAAACTCTTGATACTATAAAAAACAACTAATTCTGTAAGTGTGTATTTTCTGAAGGAAATAAAAGGCTTTTTTTATTTTTTATTTAATTTAATTCATACTTTAAATAATTATATCACAGTAAATATCCCATTTAAACTTTTTTTTCGGATAGAACAAGAACGTCCTTGTGTATCCTGTTAGACTGAAACTATTTTACCAATTTCTACTTGTACGAAACCCAAAGAGTCATTATTTAAATATTTATGCAATATTTGTATTATTTATTACAGGCTACTAAAGTTAAGAATAGCATTAGTTAAAGATAATAAGCATACCTACCTAATTTATTAAACAAAAAGAAATATCGATCGTCAACAATTGACTTTCTAAATCCAGTTACCTCAACTTTATAAGATAATAAGTTTACTTCTAGTCTTTTCATAAATATCATAAATAAATAAATAAATAAATAAATAAAAGCCTAAGCTGTAATTAGTTAAGTGATAAATCGATGAAATTTAGTAATCAATAAATTAATTATCGAGTCCTAGTGTCACTACCTACCTATTTTATAATTTTACCACAGTATTCAATAATTTAGTAAATTTTAATAATCCAATCCGATATCTTAAAAATGTTGCAAATAATAATGCCTAATTTTTTGTCAAACTTCTATTACATGCATTACCTATTTACTTTCTAGTTTGTTAGAACAATTGGAACACCACCTACATTTTTTTATAATATTTTTCTTATAAAAACCTTACTAATTCCAGGACTCTACACCGTACTGCTGAAGGCAGAAGAAAAATGTAAGCCACTCTCCTTACCAGAGCTTCGCTACGCTTATGCTTAGCCTTCGCGCTTCGTAAATTAACGCTAAAAATATAAATAATTATATTATTCTAATTCTTCTTGATAATACAAAATTATCTAGGACACACTACCGTAATATGTAGTTAATATTTTAACAAAATTCAAATTTAAATATAAAAAAAACTGATTTTATTCATCGATGATCAATAGGACCGATATCGTAGAGTTTTCTCAAAATTATTGTTATTAAAACTAGGGTACCTACTAAATATAGGCGAAAATTCATTGATTGAAATATATTATTTTACATTTAATTCATATATAACTAAACATAACAGAATATTTATAATGATATTGAAATTCAGTTTAAATACATTGTTTAGGTAGTAGCTATTTATGCGTAGGTATATACTTAGTGCATTTTTAATGCAGTAAATAATCGTACTACATCATGATCAATAAAATAATTAAACAATACATATGGTGTTTTATTTGCAACTAATTCGCTGCAAGCGAGCTTACAAAAATGCTTTGCTTCATGCTTTTTCTTAGTTACCCGGATATGTATGTAAAATGACGTAGACGTCTACAATGTTACGTAGACCTTATCTACTTTCATACTATTTCATAAAAATTCTATTTTATTACAAATGTATATACTCGATCAACGAGGAATCAGACGAATTAAGGATTATAATAAGAAAAAAAATATTCAGGAAATATATTTATAGGTATTAGGTATGTAAAATATATAATAGATATCTATTTCGATAATAGTTCGTTCAAAATACTTTCCCTAATGAAATAGATAACAATCTAAAACCGTTATTACATGTCACCCAAATGATTTAGGTATCAAAAGCAAATATAATTTCAAATGCAAGTAATAAGCCGCACTATCTGCTCGTCGCGTATTGGATATCGCGTCAATACGAAAAGTTTTGAACAACGCGCCGAGAGCGCCACCGCGGTATTTTTTCCAAAACTAAATTGCCCTGAAAAAAATAGCGCCAACAACGGCATCTCTTAGCAGTCGAGAGAATTTTTCCAAGCTTCGGTCATAACACTCGGCCACGTGCATTTGTTTTGGTTGGGTTTTTTTCACGAAAAAAGATAGCATACATAAACCTCACCTCGCCGCGTCGTAGGTGCGCCAAGCAAAATGGTCGTCGTTTTTTTCTTCTCTTTTCAGCCATCTGTCCGTCCTTTTCGGTCAAAAATGCGATCGTTATTTTCTGTTCCGGTTTGAATGTGTGCGTGGCGCGGCCGTTGCTGAAGATATACGCCACGCGGGGGCGCGCGAAAAGCGTTCTAGGCGCGCGTAATTATGGTTTATTTTTGTTTAAGCAAAAAATTGTCTTACGTCTAATGGTAGACGGAGAAAAAATAGAAATATAGGAGGCACGGCGTGTACGATAAAGAGAACGGGAGTCGTTAACGATTCTGCGCCGGAAAGTTGCGCAGATTGCGTTTTTGGTGCTTTTTTTGGGGGCAGCGCCTCATACCAACGGGTGTTTTTTGAATCTATCTTTTTCTAGCACGCGGATCTCATTCCTTGCTCGCTGATGTATGCGTGCGGGTGGTGTTTATCGGTGTGCGTGGCGCCGGGGGCAAGCACCTAGTACTAGATTTTTGCGTGGAAACGTCCTAGATAACTGATCGCGTATACATAGGCAGGGTATATAATGAGATGTCACCGCTATGCGAGTAAATAGAGCTATGCAATAACGCAACCTGCCCGCGGTATTCACGTTGATTAATTACGGCCTTACATAATTGTTCTACGTAAACTATTCGTTTGCGAATAGACTGGTTTTTGATAAAATAAAATTTTCAAACGTTTTGTTAGGCATTCTAAGTTACGCTTCAGTAAGGGTTGTAAATCGAAAGTTGATATATGTGATGTCACACTACACCCTTCTTGGTCCGGTCATTGAACTATTCGCGTATAAAATGAATGGATGATCGCGCTATTATACATTCGAAATATTAATTGTTTTATGAATGAAATACGATTGATGACAGTTGTTTCAATGCATCTTCATAAGATCCAGTTTCGAAAATTTAATTTTCATCAGATTTAGCAGATAGGTATAATCTATTGGCAGAGAATTTTTCTTTTAAATTAAGATTATATGTTTACTCTTAGGTTTTACCTACTTTACTTGACATTATTATTTATAAATAAAATAAAATATACCTATAAACAATTAAATTATTTTAGTCAATAATTGACAATGAATTTTTCTTCTTCTCAGCTGATGGCTACGTAGGTACATGGCTATGGTAGTATAAATCTGATGTTGCATGTAATAGTAGACCATATTATTAATAATACGAAGTAGGTAATAAAATCGTAAGTAGGCAATAATAATTTTTAGGCAATTTTTTGTAAAAAGTCTTAACTTCCTGTCTCTAATAAATAATAAATAATTATTATACGCAAATAGCAAAAATATGAATTTAAATTGTAAGTAAACTGTATAATAGCAACAAATATTTTATGTAAATGCCATTCTCTTGAATTTAGAAACATAATAATTAAAAACATAACCATTTAACGCCAACGTCTAAATTGAGTAGGTAGATATTATTTTATGTCGTAGCAGTGAACGCGCTAATTATGGAAAATTATTACTAGGTACCTATTAGCTTATTTCTTGAAAGATAGAGTTTTCCGCATTACCTAAAAATAGTAAAAAAATAAGCTACTGTTTTACATCAAAATGATAAACATAACATACTTACATGTAATATAGAATTTGTTCTATTTAGAAACATACGTAATATCTTAAGCAAATGCCGCCAAAAATATGTGCCTGAACGCATACGCATAAAAATTCACGTCTAATATATCTCTTGTCATTTGTCAACTCTACATGTTCGCATGATGTATCTATTAGGTGTACCTAGATATAGAAAAAAACTTATACAAAGAAATCGTACCATAATCAGTACTTATAGCAGCCAAATTATTAAATTTTTTCTACACAAAGAGGAAAGATTCGATTGTTTGTTTCTTTGTTTGAATTTGTTTGAAATTCTTCGAAACTACTCGACCCGATTTGCAAGATTCCTTCACTAACAGAAAGCTAAATTTTTCCTTAGTGAACAGGCCATTTTTTATGCCATAAACCTGGGCAGAGTCGGGACGAGTAGCTTATAGATAGTATGTTATAGGATGACAATCGAACAGACGCATTGCCTGGTGGTTAGATAAAGCGCTGCCCATTGACAACCAGTTAGTGGTGTTGCTTAGCAGAAAAAGGATAAATAATAGTAGTAAAGTATTCATTTATTTTGAGTTTGCATTTATTTATATATTTTCCTTTGCAGAACCCAAATATGTTTAAGCAAGTTTAATTTAGTTTCTCTGCTTTTAATGTCTCATAGAAAATTACAGAATTTTGTGCTTTCATCTTTTAAATTTTCGTTAACGTATCTTAAATGAGGGAATATTTATTAAATAGCTTTACAGCGCAAACCGTCTTCTTCTTGGTGACTTAGTTAAGAGTCAATATAAAAATGAATCGCAAAATGTGTTGGTATTGGTAAGCGCATTGACTCGAGAACGGTTGAACTGATTTCGTTAATTATTTTTTTATAATGATCCTTGAAGTACCAGGATGGTTCATATGCGGAAAAAACGTAAATATGAACCAAAGGCGAAGCCAGGGCGATAAGATAGATAGACTGAAGTCAAACGAGTATGTTTGTTGTACTTAACAATTAATGAAATATTTAGATATAGGTATAATAATTTTGAATATCTACTTATATCTAATAAATAGGCTGTCCTACCAATTTTTTTTAGTCAATAATTATTCAACATTTTATCCTTTTCAAATTCTGTGAAAAGAGGCATTGGAAATGTTAAGCATAGCGCCATCTGTGTATTTTCTTATGAACTGAAAGTTATGTATTAATTTATACGAAGTTTGAGGCAAATGACTAAAGACACACAAATATAACAAAATATTATTGTCTAAACATTATATTATTAATTTATTAGCTTTTAAAGCTTATAGAAATTAATAATTTGATAAATATAAAATATTGTAGCCGCATGACGCGTGCTCAACCAGTTTTATTATAGCGACATCTAGCGCTGAGTAGTGTAAACTGAAAGTAGAGTCTGAGTTTGACTCTACATGGTTTCCAATAAGATTTTATAAATTAAGATTAAGTTTTATTTTTCTTAGTAAAATTGTTGAAAATTATTTAAATAATGTTTGACTAAAATAATTATTCGGGTTAATCGTTATTTTTTTTATCAGTAAATTATCATTTTAAATTTTTATTTCATGTTGATTGTAACCTACATAAATCATAACCAAGATGTTATAATAAAATTGCTCTTCAGTTTTGAGTTGAAGCCTGTTCTTACGTTAACAAAACAAACCAATTACCTAGTCCTCAGCAATAATAGGCCTATTAGCTATCATTAATTATATTGAAGAACTTAATTTGAATTACGGTGCATTTACATCTAAAGAACATAGAGCTAGAGCTAGCTAGCATGAACATTATTTCGTGATCTTTTAGTGTAACCAAAAACTAGTATTCAGTGTTGTTCAGTATAAGAACATTGCATGGAACCTTTTTAAACGCTCTAAAAACACGAGAGAATGCTCTACGCCTGTTAACACTAAAATAATTAGACATGGTGGGGTTAGAATGAGCATTCGCTCGTTTGATGTAAATACACCATTAGAATCTCCACGCGTGCACGAAGTCGTGGGTACAGCAGCTAGTTATTTATTTGAACTGGATATCTATAATATAAAAATTCCAGTGTATTAGAAATAAGTAATACCTAATAGAAAAATATCGAATAATAATAAAATTTTATAAGCAGTATATGCGATAATTATAAATACTGTTTCATTAGCTACGTGGAGATAATATATGATATTTTTGCTCAGAAGTGTTGACTGAAAAAATATTTATCTTCACAGCGGCAAGTAGGTACGTACCTACTTGGCGATAATTACGTTAAAATGACAAGCAGGAAATGATTAGTTCTACTAAATGATTTCATGCAAATGTTAGAAAGCTTAGCATGAACGTGCGCAGGCGCAGGAGGCCTTTCAATGTCGTTGTCATGGCAAGTTTGCAAATATGCGCATGCATTGCATTTATCACAGAACAATTGCCAGGCAATAGAAAATATTAGGCAGTTAATTAAAAGTTACCTATTTGTTATCGTAACATTCGGCTTGTGTATTGTAGAGATAAGCAGAACTATGGATGAAGGATTGATCACTTAAAGCCTCTTTCTATTACAATTATTTTAATAACCTACTACTAGGTACCTACCTACTAGTTATCAGTAATGTTCATTTTTTGTAAATTAATATTAATAATTTTTATCGGCACAATAATTATTATAGCTATTATTTATTCATACAATACGTTCTATACCTAAAATGCCTTATTACGTACCTTCTTTTTAAATGGCTATTTATTTAGAGAGAATTATCCGAACGTGGTTAGATACATAAGATTTATTACATAGGTAGATACTTATTATGTTAAAAGATACATAATGAACCGAAACTCTATTTGAAAATCTACGATTAACACCTCAGTTGAGTGAAGCATTCTGGAAATTTAAAAGCAGATGAATTGATAAATACTACATAATATGAAAAAGTGGCCAAGTGCGTATCAGTCGAACACAATCCTGACGAATGAGGAGCGTTCAGGATTAAAAATGGAGAATTACTGAACATTGATTTAAAAAAGAGCGTGTGTGCTGAGCACACGTGTCAGAAGTGTCTTCTTTGGAAAGATTACCAAACCAAATCGTCGCCTTACTCCATGACGTGACGGTATTTAAAATACAAAAACAGATCATTCTATAGACATTTAAATTTTATTTTCAACGCGACTAAAGTTTAACTTCAAAAATATTATCTATATATATATATATATATATATTTTATATTATGGTGGTGGTTATATCTAATAATTACCTATTTATTATTTACTTTCGTTATTGCTTAAGTTTTATTTTTCAAGTAGGTATCATGAAGAGGGAAAGTTTGTTTGTAAGAAGAGTATTAAGTTAGTACATACTTGGTAGGTATACCTACCTAGAGTTTTTATTCCACAAAATTTACACACGATAAAACAGAATAATATTAAATCACTTATATACCTACCTACTAAAGACCTTACAGGAAAAAAAAATTCTAATCCATACTAATATTATAAATGCGAAAGTAACTCTGTCTGTCTGTCTGTTACTCAATCACGCCTAAACTACTGAACCAATTTGCATGAAATTTGGTATGGAGATATTTTGATACCCGAGAAAGGACATAGGCTACCTTTTATTGCGAAATATGTACCACGGGCGAAGCCGGGGCGGACCTCTAGTAATATAATAAAAATTAAAAATTAATCGCCAAATGTGTTGCGATATAAATATTGTTTATAACTCTCAGAGGTAAATACTCAAATAATTTCTTGTTAAAAAAAGTAAATAGAAATAGCAATTTTATGAAATAATATAATAGACGTTACCTACCTAAAACCAAAATATAATATGGCCTAGATCAATATACAAAAGTTACATATCTATTCCTAAAAATATGCACCCCATATATACCTACTAAATAGCAAATAAAATTCCACCAATCTCTATTGGAATAAAAAAATATATATTTCATAATAGGACCCCTAACAATAGAATAGTTCACCCTCATTCGACTAGCCTCCTAGATAAGTATTGCTTTGTTTGATTTTGAACCCTAACACAAAAGAATAAGGTTTAATATTCAAAGTAAATTGTCGATTAAAATGTGGCAATGTATTGTGGCAACGAAAAGTGTGTATTGAGTTTATATAATATACCTAGTATGTCCTGCTTTTGTATTCAAAATTTTTACTTGGAAAATAATTGTTATTTATAATACCTACTTATGTTTTATTAAATAAGATTGTGTTTTAAATAAATGCTCTACATAATAATATGATGTTATTATTTAAATAAATAATTTTTTCTTAGTATGTACTAACAAAATCAAAATTATAAATATCCTTTTAATAAGGAGCAGCTTTTTATCGGCGCTTATAAAAATAAAGTACGTAGGTATCATCAAAATGGAACACATAGGTAAAGGCATACTATGAGAAATTATTTTTATGTAATAAATCAATGCTTTTTTATAAACATTATAGTTAAATATTTAGGTTGTTGCACATTTCAATGCTCTTGTACTGCACATTTTAAAATCGTATTAAAGATTTTCTATCACGTACGTCCTTCAATTATAGGTAAGTAAGTAAAGTAAGTACTCTTCATCACAATAAGTCTAAAATAGAAGAAAGCAGGTGAGAAATAATAGAATAAATGGCTGTTTTTCACTTGTAGAGTAAACGGTAGAGTATAGAGCGGCAGAGTACTAACTATCCTACTTACTACCTATAGGTACTAATGTAGACACCATTGGATTGGAGTAGAGTACTAAAATTTCTACTAAAACTGGTAGAGTACTGAGGGCTGGTAGAACAGTATGCTAGTTCACTCTACAGTTAACTCTACCCGTGTATAGCAGCCAAAATATTTATTAATCATTAAATATAGTTCAAATATATTTAAGGATCTCTTACGATTATGTAACGATGTGTTTTTAGTCTAATGAGTGCATTTTTCAAAGGAATTTTTAAGTAAATAAAACATTAAATATTCATGCATATAACAATTTATTTCTTAAAGCAGCACATATAAAATTAAACGGGACCAATATTGTAGCATCGTAAACCTCTGCAGCTATCAGCAAACATAATACAAATGTGTAGATGAAATACCGACATTTCATACAAAAACTTTAATTTATGTACAGATTATAAATTTAGAAAATTTCAGTAGCTTTTTGGTTGAAACGTTGTTATTTTTATATAGAATACAAATTTATACGTGCCTATGGTGCGGTAAAAATATTATTTGTGTGTGATGACATAAACGGATAAAAATTAAAACATGCTTCTACCATATTAAAATATTGTAATTTAAATACATTTATAATGCACCAATGGTATTAACAAAAAAATGTAAAAAAATTTACTGATTTTTAGTTCGTAAGTAAGCTGGCCATTTTTTAAACTTTGATAAAAAGAAGAAAGCTTATTAGCGCGGGAAGAGATTTCGATGTTTTTTTTTTTTGTTTTAAATAATTATTGCCAGTGTCAAATAAGCGTGTCTTGAAATCGCGAGTATCTTAATAATTACTAAGTATAACTGCGGTGACGTATATATTACAAAAAATATAATAATGTAGAGACAAAGTCTAAACTTAATTTAAACAAACAGAGAAAACTTTGGAGTGGAGGTAATAACTAATAATGGTTATTGGTAGAACTGATATTTAATAAAAAGTTGATTTGGTATGTAACTAGATGATCATATGAATATATAAACTTAAAACTTATTCAATTAATAGCCACGTTAGTTCACAAGTTTTAAAGATATCGAACAGAAAGTATCGCATAATGAAAAATAAAAATTCACTTATGTTGAGTTATAACATTAAAAAACAAACGTTAAATGAAATTCAATTTGCAACTTCGTAACAATTTTATCCTAAAAGCAGTTTTGTAATTTACCCCATAGATATTAATAATATATTGCCATATAAGAAATCTCATCCCTACGAGGGTGGGACCGCTAAATGTGCCTCGGCGATCCCTACGCGCCAAAACGGAAAACAAAAAATAAAAACTCATTCAGACGAAAAGATGCTTTGTTCGGAAACAATAGGGTGGATTTTCGTTTAGACCCCATCTCTACTTAATCACCGCTGTCTCTCACATAATACGTATGTATTATACTTAGGCCTTTTTTTACAAAAAGGTCGCTTGTGACGCCTCGCGAATTCAAGATGGCGGCGTTTCGCTGCAACGTTTTTTGCGTAATTACTAAACTGCCGTGGAAAATATTTTTTTAAATTAGAACAAACGTATGCGGCTGCTTTGTTCCTTTTGGGTTTAATTGGCAAGTGCTACATTGTTTATGCGCCATGAATTCATTTTTAATTCACTCAATTTACAATATTTTAAAAGAGCCATTTTTACATTGACGTAAGTTACGTAGTGTGACATTAACATTGCGAGATCATGCATTGATATCATACAAAAATAGGGTCTAATGAAAAAGTTTTAGTAACAGAGTAACTATAACATTTCAGAAATATCAGTATGATTTAACAATAGATACAGATAATATTTCAAACCAGCTGTCATCAACATGTCAAATGTAATTCAACACAGATTAAATATTTGAGGTAAACAGAAAGCCTTTGACCATCACCAAAGTAAAGACAGCTGGTATAAAAGTTAACAGATAGAATACAGAACTATTGATTTTGTATTGATTTTAAATCTATTGACTATTCTAAATATAGGTACATATCATCCAGACCTTTTGTGAATATAACTTTAAAAAGTTTAGATACTAGATAATATTCACGTACCTATAGCAGAATCTTTAAAGGATCTTTTTGAGTTTTTAAAATTATTATTTTGGATTGTAAAGACGTAAAGATGTGCTGGCAGGTTCCTTTTGAAAAAAATGGAAAAGCTTTTTATTGTGTACAATATTGTTGCCATGTTACATAAAATTTGAATATTATGGCGATCAAAAAACTTGAAAATGTGTTTTATACTCTACACTTAGAGCTGAATCGATACTACTTTGAATCGTTGTCATTGGTTTTTTTCACTCTTGTTGAAGTCGCCTGAATGTGGTTCACGTATTTAAAGGCCTTTTTATCGTGTTACATTCCGGACCGGTCTTTTATTATGTATTTTACATTTTCCTTTTTGGCTGATATTTTTGCAGACGTAATAATTAAACTTTCAGTTTGGAATATTTTGTGACAAGACATAACAAGTTAATTTTCTTTAAATGTAGATATATTGAATAAATTCATAATTTAGGAATGTTGTTTTTTGGCAAAAAAAATGAATATATCGATACCATAGTGTAGTCTGTTATTCATAATGTAGGTAAATGTCAAATTAAAATCACATTTCGATAGAAATCCGTTATTTTGTGTACATAGTAAAATCCTCACTTTCGGCCACGTTTGAATGATGAAGCTCGTCAATACGTTCCCAATATCGAATCGAAGTTGTCTTTTTATCTGTGCCCGTGGCCGAGTTAGAGGTGATTGTTCCATTTTTGAAACGACCGCCAATTTTTATTTCTTTTAGGTAATGGAGGCGCATCAATGAAACGCTTTCCCGCCATGCCCTGTAACAAATAGAAGAGTGTAAATAATAGTTTATTTTTAGATTTGTAGCGGTTTGTTTTTGGGAATATTTCAAGTTGTAGTAGGTATGCGTTTTTTATGGTTACGATATTGTTTTTAAGGGTCATTCCATTCATTTGTCGTAGTAACTAATAACTTCATAGACTTTTTCATTAAAATTACTAGCATACCCATAGTTTTCATACAGTTTTTTAAGGGGAATTCCTTGTCGTAGTTATAAAGTTACAGACATTGCTTAAAATTAATAGCATAACCACTAAGCACATATTTTGACAGAATCTTCTATAATCTATGGTCTGCACAAATAATCATAGATAGAAGATATACCTACCTAAATGATTGTTGTTGACATTGCAAGTACCCTAGGGCGGCTAGTAACTAATAAATAAGTAAAACCCCGTATAAGGGCGTATTCAGAAAGAAAGCTTGAAACTTATAAGCGCTTATAAGCGCTTATCGGCGCTTATAAGCGCTGGTAACCCGCGCAGGAAAATATATGAACATGCGCTTATAAGCGCTGATCGGCGCCGACAAGTTTGTTGAAACTTGTTGGAACTTGTCGGCGCCGATCAGCGCTTATAAGCGCATGTTCATATATTTTCCTGCGCGGGTTACCAGCGCTTATAAGCGCCGATAAGCGCTTATAAGTTTCAAGCTTTCTTTCTGAATACGCCCTAAAGGACCGCGACAGAAGCAAACAAACTCGATACACAATAACAAATGTTTTCTGAGCCTGTCGTCATTTTGCGTACTCACATTGACCACATGGTGCGTCGCCATGTTGAAATAAACAACGAAAGATTTTTGAAAATTCGTTTTTCGAAGTCTGCTTTTTTCTAGTAGACTATAATTTTTCGTGTTAGGTTATGTTTACAAACTATCGTAAAACTAGCTTGGTAATGTGATGAAGATGAAAAATACTTTTAATTTCTAATAAATCAGGTTGTCACAATTGAAGTTGAACGATTTATGCTATAGGCACTTACTTATATAGTATCATAGGTAACTAGTTACCTATTATACTATATAAATAATAATTTACCTAAGCTCATTTATTTAAAAATTAACCAAAAACCAGATTTTATTTAAGTTTGTTTCATCTAATGAAATATGTTAAAGTAAAAATTATATAGGTATTATGATGTACCTATTAAATTTACCTACTTTAATTTTAAGTTAGTTAGGTAGGTAGGTAATCAGAGTATTCTATTTCTATTTACATAGCTATTTTGAAATATTTTTTTTTAATATTAAGTATGTATCCAAGTATTATTTATATTTTCAAAGTTTTAGGTGAAATAAATTTTAGTCTGCTGCCTTATCGATGTTATTGGCTAAACAATATTATTTATATGTAAAAAAATACGTAATCATTTTTTGGTATTTTTTACAATAAGTTTTTATCCATAGCGAAATGCTGACGCCTGACAGCATTCAAAGCTCATGCTAGTCAAACTTTAAAATAATTGAATATGCACTATGTTTTATTTCTTTACTACCTACCTACTTAATCAATTCAATTTTCATTTTAATTTTCATCTAAGTACCTAGGTAATATACCTAAAATTCTTCGATAAATAAAATTAAATAAATAAAATTATACACACACAAAAGTACTTACAGTATAAAAATCACAGAACTACATATCACTGAACAATTTTAGCACTTCCAAGATCACAACTTCGAATGAATTCGCAACCTATCGACCGCTTATTTAAATCATCCCTACCTTCAATCACCTTGATAATCATATTTTATATTAGACCTTATTGCAATAGATATAAAGACTATAAAGAAAGAAACAGGTTTTAAAGAAATAATGTACAACACATAGCTTGCTGCAGAAATGACCTCGGAACCCTTTGATTCGGGTGTTGCAATTGTTATTATTATTTACGATACGAGGGGATTAATAGTTATGTACTAAGAACTTATAGATGACTTATATTTAAATTTGTAGGTAGATGAATAGTAAAATATGTTACAGGTAGGTATTTGAACTACCTAATGGTTTAGCGATAGTAAAGCCGTAGGTATGTGAAAATTAAAAATATTATTTGACGTGAAATATAATTTTTAGTTTTATAGCATTAAATAAAAATTATAACAATTGAAAAGTTTTATGAATATAAAAATTATCTTGGGGTGATAAAGAATCTTATAAAGAGTAGGAGTAATTCTATCATGTTTTATGGTCTACGGTCTACGGTCGAAGGCTACGCCATGGTAGGCAAAGAGCGCGGGTTGCAATCCCGTCTCATAATCGGATGTTTCCTAGTATCTAGAAAGTTTTGAATATTCAGTATATTTCAAATTCTTCGTTTGGAAAGAAAATAGAAGAGCAAATATTTTTGTAAGTGTGAAATGTATGTTACAGTCACGGTTTCGGAATGCTACAGCGATCAACTATGTGGTAGGTGATTCCTATAAAGTGTAGTACAAAAGTCAATTTAAGTCAGTAATAAATTAAAATATTGGATTTTAATAGCTATACCAAATATTGATAATGTTGCTACTAAAACAGGGTGAAAGGTATTAATAGCTAAATCAATGTTTGTTATTTATTCCTGCATAGGTTAATTGTATCTATACATATAATAAATCTGTAGAAGGGTCAATTCTGTACATTGAAAATATTGAAAAAATAAATAGCAGGGGGTGTTACTGGATCGATACCAAACCCAAATATGTGATTAAAAAAATTTTTGTCTGTCTGTCTGTCTGTATGTGAAGACATCACGTGAAAACTAACGGTTCGATTTCGATGAAACTTGGTATGATTATACCTTATTATCCTGGGCGTAAAATAGGATACTTTTTATCCTGGAAAAATACGTAGAAAAAAAATAATCTTAATTTTTCAGTTTTATCCATAGACGTTGTTCTGTAGAACCGCGAACACACGTTGCGTATTATTAAAGGCCTAGCCGTATTTGGGTCCAATAGATATTTATAAGATGTATTGTCAGAGTTACTCAAAATGGAGAAATAAACCATCCACGCGAAGACTGACATCCGCGCGGACGGAGTCGCGGGCTGAAGCTAGTCTTTAATAATTTACAAGAATGGTCATCTTCTTCTTCTATAACATGTATCAATGTACTCATACTTTACTCATCCTTTGAAACCTATTCATATGATGACAACACCACGGAAGATTACATCCTACACATTTTTTTTAATATCGACGATATTACTAATAGATAAGTATCCCTTATTGCATAATCGAATTACCTACCGTCAATCGGATATATCAATAATGGCATAGATAAAAATCATATTACACCCACGTCTACTCCCACTATTATAAAAATCTCTATAGGTATCAATTCAATACCCAATAAAAAAAAGAACAACTTAATCCATTTCATTCCAATACAATAATCCTTTAAACCCTTCTCAATAAAGAAATATCGTTGTAAATCTCGTTTTAATGTTATTAAAACGAACTTACCTATAGTCTACATTTTTAACAATACTTGTGCCTTATTATATTATCTGTATTCGAACAAACGTATTATATAATCTGTGCTTGAACGGTACCAGTTGGAGCGCGGTTCACATAAAAGGGTTAGCAATTTGCAGCGCTACAGGTAAGCGGAATGCAAACTATGAGCTGCAGAAACGAGTTTCCACCGTCTCATTGTATTACATTAAAGGGCTTTGCAACGCTTGCGGTGCAGCGAGCTCAGCGCTACACAGCTGCAGGGTGCAAAACTGGTTCCTTTTTCGAATTTGCAATTTTTTTTTAATTGATAGCCGTCATTGGTTTTGTGATGGAACGTGTTTTAAGTTTGAGACCGATTATTGTTAGTCTGAGTTTAAACTCATGTATAATATTCCCTTTCAAGTTAACTTGTAAGGGAATATTATACCATATCCATATAAAGTAAAATTTGATACAACAAGAAATATTTTGTGTACGTGCACGTGTTTGAAAAAGACTTTAATAAAAATTATTTCGTGTAAGTCTCGTCGGTAAAAATATTTTTCTTATATAAAATTCTAGCAAGTCCCTTTGAATTTCCGCATATTCTGAACAGTATTTCAAAAGCTAAGACAAGTGAAAGAGCACAGAGAGCTCGCAAAAAACTCATTAAAAAGCAAATTTGTTTCATATATTCACTAAGATAAAGCTCCGTCGAGCGAATATGAAGGAGTTATCAAAACGATCTACAGCGCACTAAATCATCGTATATAAGGGGAAGAGGACTCATATTTACTCGCAAACGGACAAAATAAATGTTTTTATTACATAACGTGTGTTTTCTCAGAGGTCCATTTACATATTTACGTTGGAAACCAACCTTAACGCTCATTGGAATACGGTATACAATTGTTTTTAAAAAATATTAGCTGACTAATGTCTGGTGTTTTTTAAATTTTAGCTCTATTTTCTATTCGTTAGAGTCTACTTTTGGAGGTTTGCTTATAATAGATAACGATTTGTATATTAAGGGCTGGTGCAAAATTTTAAGTAGAGGGATTTGGATCGTAGATTTCGACGCCTCGCTGTAATTATTCGAAACCCCTGGGTATAATCATTTTCTATTACTGTTTCTAACATCTATACCTTTATATATCTAAAGCAAAAAAATATTTTAGATATAAAAATAGTTAAATCTTGTTTTTTTATCAAAATAATTAACTACATATTTTAATAATTAAATTTCGAATAGAATTTGTTTATGTTCTATCTTTATGTAAGTGAGATTGGTGTTAGTAAAGCCATTTATAAATTTTTATTACAATAACTATAAAATATTTTTATATGCTCTCTGTATTTTAGTATCGATACTATTTCATGATTTCACTTGTATCTCTATCTATCTACCTATTTCTATATAAATTAAATTTGCGTGAAGTGTTTAATACTAAAGGGCAACAAAATGTCCTGACCTTTTCACGATTTTTCCGTAGTTACGAATAGTATCAAGCATCGTTCTATTCACGTGGTTTCAGAATAAGACGTTATCTTTTATATCCAAAAGTTAAAAGGAAGTCCTAAATTAATGTTTTATGGGTAAGCCTGTAGGTAACTACTAACTACTTACTTACATATAAATTACAAGAAATCAAAGAACTGAGTAAAAACAACCAATTTATCGCAGGTTTTATTTTAATTTGAATATTATTTTGATTATAATTATATAAATACATTCATATTATTTATTGTAATAATCACCAGCTACGTAGGTGTTCATTTTAGGTAGGTACTTACTATTGGAATTACCCCGGTATTCTCAATTATTCTAAAGCACCTTATTGTAAACATGTAGAGCTGTAATCCATTCAATAGTAGTTAATAGTTATGTTTAAAGTTCTTTTTAATAATTAATACTTATTTAAAAATTTGCGATACTATGAATGCTGAAGGAAATATATTCTTACATAACTCAATGCCTACATTGAGTTATATTTCATTTATAAATGGAAAAACAATGGAATCTGAATTCGAAAGAAATCTTACATTATCATAAAATTAAAGTATACAACGGTTTATTAAATTTCTTATGCCCAATATTTAGTTTATAATATGTAATTAAGTAGGTATAGTCATAACAAAACAATTGTCATAACATTTAACCATCATGCTTAAACTTTTCTAACATTTAAAATTAGTAGGTAGTTTTAAAAAGAGAAAGTAAATAACTATTGCTCAAGTAGATACATAATCTTTATAATTTCAAATCGATAAAGGCAGCTACAGAACCAATGGGATAGGTAAGCGTATTTTCAAATATGGAATAATACGCTACAGAGGATTAAAAACAATGGAATTTTCTACACAGAATATATGTATAAAATACATAGATAATTGCAGAAATAACCGTTCTCTCTAATGCAACCTTAAGCTCAGTCGTTGAATTGTAATTGGAGAACTCATATAGGGGTCGGAGGGACCGGAAAAGGGGACGAAATGGGACGCGAGCGGGGCAGGGGGAGGGAAAATGTATGGAAATGACGCACCGCCATTTCCCTGTTTTTGTATTTGATTATCCTTTCAAGACAATATTTCGTGGGGCCGGAAATTAATGAAGGCAATTTATGCGACACCGGGCGCTGCGTTTATATTTAAATAACTTTTTTTGTAAAGCCCCGGGTTTCCACCTTTTGTAATTGGAGTGTCTGTTCGTCCGTTCCGCTTCTGCTAAACAAAGGATTATTTTGAGGTCGGAATAAATGAACGGTGCAGATTAACGGCCGCTTGTGTAATGTTTTGTGTTAATGTTATATAAGATATGAAATATCATGTCTTTTGTTCTGACTTTTGTTGTGGAGGAATTTTAATTTTGCGGTCGAATGTGCTTTTTTGTTGAATCAAAATGTTTAGGGGCGATATCTCTTACCGTTCTGCGTTTCTATGTAGAAATAAAGGGATAAATATTTATTATGCTCTTTCATTTCTTCAGAATGCTTAATACTTTTTAGATTGTCGAAAAGTTTATATTGTACTCGAGCGTTAGTTTTTGCAAACAAGAAAATCGATTATTCAAATACACTTAGAAATGTAGGAAGTCAATCATTAGAAATTAGCAGCTGTTTACGTTTGTTCAATTTCGTACGTAATTCAACAAAACAATAGAATTTGGTGAAATATTTAAAGAATTCGACAAACAACTAGGCTGCTATTGGTAGAATTTTGTATTCGCATTTTACAAATATAGTGACCCTTTTAGCTCTACAAAAGAGATATTTTCGTGATTGTTATATACGTAAAAAGTTGCCGATATTCTGTTATATCTATTTTGTGATTCGAGTTTAACGTAAAATTCATACTTTTAAAAGAATTCTGCTCTTTTATTATTATTAAGAAAAGGATTTTAAAGTGAAACTTTTATTACATCGTCTCAAACTTTTTGGTCTGTGTAGCGCATGTCGCGTGTATGGCGGCTGCCGAGTAGGTATACCTACTCGGCAGCCGACCGTCACGCGACATGCGCTACACAAAGCAGTGTTCGGAACCGTTCGAACAGTTTCACTTTTACCGTGGTTTCATAAAACCACACAACATTTTTTATTCTTATCACTAGAAAAAAAAATGTATAACAGTTAAGTTTTATCAGGTACCTAGTCAATTATCGTAGGTACCTAAATTACAGCAATATTTTTAGTAGGTATATTTTTTTATTATACTATAATTATTGTTTTTCATACGTAAATGAAATGATATTGACATAGGTACCTAATATACCTATTATATTGAACGCTAGGTAGGGGAGCAAGGGGCTAGTTGTAACAGGGGTAAGTAGTAACAGACCTTTTTCAATAGCAATGTAAACCTTATCGACGTCTTTTTTTTACTGAATCTTACGATTATAACTGGCCACACCGTTTCATCACATCCAGTGTCCTGCTAGCCAGATGATTAGCTAGATGTGTGCAAGTGCTTCATTGGCGCCAGTTAACGTATTATTTCACTTTCGTAACTTTTTGGTTGGCTTTACTATTTACGACTAATTAGAGCTGTATGTATTTTATTTGATGATAGAATATAACTATTAATGATGTTCTGTAATTGCTTTTAAAATTACTAAGTTGATTTAATAGTTATCGTGATAAATATTAAAAATTATACCTAGGGGCTAGTTGTAACAAAATCTCGGGGTTAGTAGTAACATGTTACAACTTGCCCCCAGATTGCTGTGAGTTCCTGTTAGTATGTATTTGTAATGTATAATACATTACAAATATGTAATAACAGGAATCACCATACAGGACATACCATGTTTGTTTTGATTTAAAATGAGAGAGTATAAGAGAAAGACAGAGCGGGCAATACTAAGAAGAAGAAGAGCAATGAAAGTTCAAAAGTAGGTTATGTCAAGCCTAGACAAGTATTCACAGAAGAAGAGGAACGTAAAATGTCTATATATTTACTTAAGTGTGCCGAAATATACTTTGGATTACTTCCTATCGAAATGAGGAAACTAGCTTACTAGTTAAAAACTTAAATCGTTAATTCGTTGATTAAGTATATAAAAAGTATGTTTCAGTTAAATATTTAATAAGAAAATACATATTTTAGAAGTACTTACTTACTTTATTGTTATAAACAAAGCAAAATAATTAGATATGTGAAAAAAATAAATGATTGAAGGTGTCACATTTTTGTTTTTAATTGATGTTACTACTTGCCCCAATAGATGTTACAACTAACCCCAAGCACGGGGTACGTTGTAACACTTCCCTTTTTAAAATAAAACAGTAATTGCGGAAGAGTTACCTGGATTTTTGATATTTTTTCGATTTAACATAATAGAAGAATAGTTAAAGTTTCAATCAAAGTTTAGTTAATGATAAGCTAGCCAAGATATCGCGAGATATAAAAGTATTTTTGAAAATTGTTACAACTAGCCCCTCGCTCCCCTATTTTAGAGGCTCTTTTCTACCAAGTAAATCAAGGTAAGTACTGATGGTTAAATAACTTTTTATTTATGGTTTTTTTGATCTTACACACCACTAAAACGTAAATGTAAAGCATGCATTTTTATTGTATATTTTGCATTAATTAGCGAACAATGTTTATTTGCTTGCTGTAAATAATCTTTCATTACAAGTAGATAATATCATAGCACACTTTTGAGCTATAAGAGCTAACCATCTCGGCATTCTTGAACTCAAAATAATATTGAAATTTTATACGAATTACTTTTCTTAAATCATTTAACAACGTCACATCCTTACAAGTAATTAAGTAATAGGTTTTACAAAAAGTACGAGGTCTTTATCCATTCGGAATCCAATCGACTTTTGATCATCTTCTGGGATTGAATTGTTTTATTACCTAGTAAGTAGTACCTACACTTCAATGATCACGATCTCCTATCGATGACGACCGAGCTAAAAATTAGATCACAGCGATAAGAGAAGGTTTTGAGTTTTCAATCAGAGAAATACCACATCATAGAATAAATAGATAGAGGAGAGTACTGAGTAGGTAGGTAGGTACCTACTTTTATGTAAGTACACAATATAATTCCTAGCCTTATATTCGTACCTCCAAATACAACGTACAAATGTTAAGCAAACAAAGGAGAAAATACCTTACTATAGCAATTTGGTAAACAAATAAAGTAAATCGAAAAATCTTGTAAAAACACGCCTGAGCGTTCCACTCCTAAACAAACAAAAACGTTCATTGGCTTCTATGCTTGTCCCCATTTAATTAATTTTCTCATTTCCTTTTAGCCTATTTATTCAGATTTTATGTATAATAACCGTACCTTTATGAATCGATTCGAATTTTCAATTCTATCTTTTGTTTTTGAAAAACTGAAACAAGAAACTCACAAAATTGTTATAAACATAACCCTGAATTAACTATTTACTATGTTATAAGTTATAAGTAGTATAAGATACATAGGTTATCGTTATTGAAACTATGTCCTAGTTTACCTAAACAAAAATTAATACCAGTCGATAGTACAGTAATCATAACACGCTTGGGAAAATGGGCGTTACCCTGGCAACGCATTGAAATTATAAATATAATTCAGGCCCGCACTTTCAGAGCAATTTGTCACAAAAAGTTAGCAACTTCTCCCCTTAGGGACGGCGGGGTCATTTATTATCCGCCCCCACCCACCCCGTAAGGGCCAGTAATTTCACCTACAAAGCCTTCGCGGGTATGCATAATGACTAACGACGTGATGTAAATCGTAGGGATTTACCCTTATCCCAAGTACACGGAGGGTTATACATTTTCAATGTGGTTTCAGGGGGACGCGGGGTATATAGTAGCATACATAATACCGATGAGAGAATAGGTATGAAGGTAAGACGTCATACATATTTAGGCATGAAAGTATATGAATACTTTTTTGTGATTGATTCGAGTAGGTGTTTTCATTTACGGCGTAGGTACCTATTCTTGCTAAGCTCATGCTCGTGGGAACGAAATTCTTACGAATCTACGAGTAATATCGCAATTGATGTTATATACGCTGTATTATAGTCATCAGTATTTTGTATAATACTTGCTTTGATATAGATTTAATAAAGATATATGTAATAGAAAAAAGTCGTGACCAAAACTAGAAAACCATGGCACATTTATATCCATTGTTACAACTATATCACCTACAGTAGCTGAGTAGCTAGTAGCCTCTATAACGTCATCCGAATGTTACATCCCCACAATTGTATTCTTCAATATATCTATGTTAAATGATTCTAAAATAAAAACAATAAAATATTTTTCTGACACTTTTCCTTCATCGATTTTCCTTTACATAAAGTGCTCACAATGCAATTGCACATTCTTTTATAAGTACATACATTTTATTGCAGACAATGTTAAAGTGATCGCAATGAACAAAGGAGCAATTTATCTGCGGTTTCACTTGAAGGGGACCGATTCGAGCTTCGCATGCAATCGTAGTCACGGAGAAAATTAAAAGACCCCTTTTGTACAGCTTTATATCCACTTATTGCTGATAACCAACCTGATATATGATAACCGCAGATTTACTGTGACTGAATGCGCTGAGAATGCGTTTTGTTATCGACATCGCTTCTCTTATTTGTTCATTAGTTTTGATTTAAATGGGATCTGTCAATCTGGAATACCTACATGCAATCAAAAGGCTTATAAAGACATTAATAAAAGTTGCTTACTGAATTATAATGCAGAATGCTTTCTCTTGGGGCATTTTGAAGTTGAAAACACAGCTTTCTCGAGCGTCTGTCGTTAAATAGTTTTCTTTTTTGACACCAACTGCAATTAATGTTTTTAATAGTTATAAATTATTTCAGATTTTACTAAATATAGCATCATTATTAAAAAAAGTTCATTACTAAATAAAAAACTTATTACGATAGTTCAGAAACCGCCCAAACATTTCACACCAATATTCTATTTAAGTACAGGCTTATACCGCAGTGTTTATCTAACGTATTACAGTTGCAACAACGCAGAAAGAAAAAATACCCTTTATAATAACCCAGCTAATTATAAAACTCCGCCTTTTCGCAAATCACCTAAACTGGGCGCAAAAAGCCGCGCACATTTACATAATGACTTTATATTATACAGCGTCGCCGGCTGAATTTTAATGTGCCCTCTTTTTGTATCGCACATAACATACAAATGTGAGTATTGCGGTTGCTACGTGATAAAATATAACGAAATGGCTCGTGCTTTTCCTTAAAATATGCCTTTTTGGGAAGTAGGAATAAGCAAGATATATTGAAGTGGAATTAATTCCAAGTGCCATCTACGTATGTGCATTTTTGGTCGACTTTTTTATACTTCTGAATTTAAATTGGGTTTTAGAATTGGAAATGTTAGCGATTAACTTTTTATGTCCTTTATCGATGCATCTGCACTCATTTACAGTATTTCTTACGTTCTTAGAAAGCTTTCTGAAACTGGCTGGTGGTGCTTAATAAATTGACAATAAATTTAATATTTAATATTTGTGGAATTATATGTTATTTATTTATAGAATAAAGTTTATCTAATATTTCTTAATGTACTTTAATTAATTTTTCTATGAATAGTAAATATTGACCGCAACAAAATGTAAAAACTATCTAATATGGTAGGTATCCTCTACTAAAATACATAACAGCAATAGTTCGAATCCACGACTTTTACTTATTTAGCATCGCTTCCAGTGAGGAAGCGTCGAGGATCGTAGTATATTTACTACTATTATTAGCACAATAATGATACTACTTTTGATTTCTGATTCGGGTGAACAAAAATAAAACATGACTGAAATAAATTCGATTTCTTTTTTGATTTTTCAATGAATAAATAAGATCCTAACACGCCCAAAAATTAACAGTCGACATTCGAGATCAAAGCCTCATTTAAAAGGCAGCAGGATCAAGCAATCTATCTCTGATATCTCGCCCTATGTACCACCCTGGAGGATAGAAATAAATGGAATATTCATAAAACACCCCGTTTACGACCTTGTAAAGGGCCGCATAAAAATTTAGGAGCGAAAGCGTCCGCCCTTTAGGCGTTACTCTTGGGATGGATCCGAAGTTTGTAATTGAATTTTGCCTGAAGCCGCAAAGGGCGTCCCTGCTTAATTTGCTATACTCCGAAAAAGGGTTATACAGTTTGCCGTAAGCGATGAAACTTAGCGGAATCTTAGTAAACAAGTAGGTACATAATATATAGGTACTCGTTATCTACAAGATATTAATCAAGGTAAGTGAACAATGTACGGTAGAAAATTGTTATTTTGGATAGGCTTCCTTAATAAATGTCTTAATTCCAAAATTTAAGAGCTGAAATTAATAATCAGGCTACATAGCTTCGAGAATATGGTTATATACCATCATGATAACACACACATAATATGTATATAGGTATAATACCGTTGTAAGTAAATGAAATAATCGTTGCTTCTTTTTTAGGGTTCCGTAGCCAAAATGGCAAAAACGGAACCCTTATAGTTTCGTCATGTCCGTCTGTCCGTCTGTCCGTCTGTCCGTCTGTCACAGCCGATTTACTCGGAAACTATAAGTACTACAGTGATGAAATTTGATGGGAATATGTGTTGTATGAACCGCTACAAAAATATGACACTAAATAGTAAAAAAAAGAATTGGGGGTGGGGCCCCCCATACATGTAACTGAGGGATGAAATTTTTTTTTTCGATGTACATACCCGTGTGGGGTATCAATGGAAAGGTCTTTTAAAATGATATAAAGTTTTCTAAAAAACATTTTTCTTAAAGTGAACGGTTTTTGAGATATCAGCTCTCAAAGTCGTAAAAAGTATGTCCCCCCCCCTCTATTTTTATAACTACGGGGTATAAAATTCTAAAAAAAATAGAGGTGATGCATGCTAATTAACTCTTTCAACGATTTTTGGTTTGATCAAAGTATCTCTTATAGTTTTTGAGATAGGTTGATTTAACTGTAATTTATTATATTTGCTGCTACGGAACCCTTTGTGCGCGAGCCCGACTCGCACTTGGCCGGTTTTTAATTTATTATATGTATTTCAATTAATAAAGTGTAAAAAAGTACCACAACTTTCAATATGTATAGTGTATATCTCTATCTATCATATTCCATTACATTTATTTTAATTAAAAATGACGAATTATTAATTTCTCTATTCCTATAACTTGGAGCACAAAAAAGGCACAGTTTATATTGTTGTAATCAAAAAGAAATATTCCCTTTTTTCCGGCATAAGGGTTGTTGGGAGGTTCCATTTTTTTTTGCCAACGTGCTAAAATTTTATTCCAACTTTCCGGATTACATAAAAGGTCTGACAAACCTTTATGGATTATATAACTTCGTATTTTTGTTAAAAACGTTTTTTATTACCAATCCTTTGTATATCTTTTTATTTTTATCAATAATATTCAGCTTAGTTTTATTTGTTGTTTTGGATAGGTTTATTCCAGTGGAAGAGATTTCTTATGTAGTCTTTTAAATATACAAACATTAAATACGTAACTGCGATTAATCATGTACCTATTACAGTAAATTTTTCCGATTTAGTTCCGAAAAGTTGTAGATCATCTCATATTAGGTATATTGTTTGTCAACAACATATAGGTAACTACACCGGCATCGTAATTACCTGATAATTGTATTTGCAATGGCTCAAAGATATTCATAACAATAACAACTATAGCATTAAAAACGACATGCCGTCTCATTCAAGCAAATTTTAAAAAGCACAAAAAATATTTTTTTCGGCTTCATATATTTGAACTTATTCCCATTTTATAAAAATATGAAAGTAGTTTTATAAAAAAAAACTTCAAAAAGACTTGTCACAAACAGATTTTTAACATAACCACGTGAGATATTGTGCCAGGAAAAAACTGAATAAATAAATATTATTTCATATAAGTATATCGTAATAAGATTTAATATAAATCTCGATAAAATTTCAAACAGAAGGATAAAAGAGAAATGAATACTCGATATCCATCATTAACAAAGCCCTCTATTATACCCTTATTGGTTCAAGGCGGGTCGTAATAAGTACGATTGATAAACATTAAGATCAGTTTGCACTAGATGACTTCTTCGACCTTAGCTTTTTTGATGAAACTTCTCAACGCGTCGTTGAGAGTAAAATTTCAACGTCGCGTCATGGAAATACCGTATAGTCGTGTCGTGACAAAATATAGATATAAAATATTTTGGTATCTTTGAATCGAGCCAAAGAAGTTTCACTTCTGAGACGCGTGCCTGGCACACACACTTTTTTAATGTGGTCAACGAAACTGCGTTACATGCTTCCTTGATGAAGAGAATAGTAACATCTCTTTAAGTCTCAATGAGCATTTTACAAGATATTTTTGATGAAACTTCTCAACGCGTCGTTGAGAGTAAAATTTCAACGTCGCGTCATGGAAATACCGTATAGTCGTGTCGTGACAAAATATAGATATAAAATATTTTGGTATCTTTGAATCGAGCCAAAGAAGTTTCACTTCTGAGACGCGTGCCTGGCACACACACTTTTTTAATGTGGTCAACGAAACTGCGTTACATGCTTCCTTGATGAAGAGAATAGTAACATCTCTTTAAGTCTCAATGAGCATTTTACAAGATATTTACTTATTATACATTTATATTGAACTAATGTTTGTATGAATTTGACTGAACACATATTATTATCTCAATGACACTCTTAACAAAATATAATGGATATCAATAATAATGTCGCTCAAAGTCCCCTGATGAAAACGGGTCTTAACGTTTATCGATATAAGGCGGGGCGTATTGTTTCAACCAGTTTACTTAAGGATATTTCCACGAGGCTAATTAAATAGGAGCAATCTAATGATTGTAATGGAGCTTCCTGGAATCGAGGCGCTTTTAATACCATTTCTGTGTTGTATTACAGGATTAGCGTTCGAGTCTATTAGTGACGTAAATTGTATAAAATGTTAAAGTGAACAAATTAACGTAAATTGAGGGCAATAAATACGGCATAATAGGGCAATATAGTAGCTGATTAACTTTGATTGTGAAAGTAGTATTTTTTAAATAGGAGGCTTGTGTCCCTGCAGTGGTATGGCTGATGATCGTGATGATGATGATAAGTATAGGTAACCATCTCATTTCTTTGCGTCTTTTTGCTCTAGTTTTGGCAGTTCTTGAATCTATCAAAATTCTTTTAAATTCAAGCAGTAGCACGCTTTACTTTTTTTGGTAGCGCTAACATCTGTAACCTTGTCCGTTGTGTAATGTTTAGCAGTTTTAAAGTGCAGCAATGCAGTACACATTTAGCTTTTCGAGACAATTGAAAAGCGAAATGTTGCGGTGAAAGTGGAGCTCCTAGAATATACCACCCAGATGCATTCTGTTTATTTTATTTCTAAAATTCACTTGCTTACAAAGTAGTGTGAAAACTTTTAATAAAGGCATATTAAATAAATGTAATGCCGAACAAAAGTTTGACACCTGTCTACATAAACGATTGCTTTTATCTCGTGCCACCAAAAATGTCACTCAAAGATTCTTATATTACGCACAAACAGAACCCGGCTCAAAATATTTCGTAGTCCTTTACCCTTATAACCACCAGCATAACTAGAGCTCTGTACCATCCCGCGCTTCGGGAGACCAAATACAAAAACGAAAGGGAGAGAGATCATGGAGGTCAAGGTAAATTGGATGGGTAATCTGGCCAGTTTCGTATGACAGATGATAATCTACGACCAACGTCAAAGTGAATAATTGGGCTTTAGAGCTCCAGGGCATATTTTGATAGGAAAATCTTTTTTAGGCTTTATCGCGCGGAGTACGGCACGCTGCAGGCTCTCTTAATGGCGAAAATTAATTTTTGTCTCGCATGAAAGCAATATCTTCTTAATATCTATAACTATCTTTGTATATACTGTAGATGTTGTTATAATATTCATTAGCCATCAACCTATATGACATGGACATCCGCAAACCGATTCCTTGAACAGTTATTCTGCTATTAACCGATTAGGGGGTCTAAAAAGAAGAAAATATGAGACGGGATTTACTTCCACTTCCATAAAATTATTGAATAAAGTGCCATATTTCAAACTTTTAATAGAGTTAATTTTATTAATTATAAATAAAGTCTCGCTTAAAATACCTCAAATTCAAACCTATATTTACAATATTTTTTTAATATTTGAGTATAAAAGTATTTGTATGATTGTAATTCAAACGAAACTACAAATTTTACCCAGCTTTTTCAATACAACCTGATCGTTTTTATATCAAACAATAGCAACCCTACAGCGCAAGGATTTTCAATTCAAACGTACCCAAAACCCTGAAATTTTTAATCAAGCCGACAAAGAAAGTATTTTCCATTCCGCACGCGCACCGCTCTCATTAAGAATTCGTTTCTGCAGAGCTAACCCTAAACAAAAACGTGCAATCCTATGTTTTTATAACGAACGCCTAATATGTAAAATAAACGGAACGGAAATTAAAACAACCCTAATTAATTCGTCAAACAGAGCCCCCTGTGTAACCACGATAAAGTATACAGGCGGAAATGATGAATCAAAGGGAAATTCAAGAAAGTGTACCTACGCGCTCCGTCCCGACGCCTGGCAGCCCCGCGCCGGGCTCGCGGCCGGGTTAGGGCGGCAGAACGCACATGCGTATTTGAAACACCCAAATACCTAAGCCGGCCTTCCATTTTGTTTTTTGCGCAGTCATTACTTTTTTCGTCTATTTTCGTAGTTCCCGCTAAATTGTTTAATGGTATGCAGCATAATTGAATGCGTTCTGTTTAGATAAAAAGAATTTCCATATTTTACAGTAGATAACGCTATTTTAAAAATGAGAGTATGGCATAATTTTATGAGAAAATATAATTTGTTCGTATGTTATTTTCTGTTTTAATAAGATTCCAGGGACCTTTCCACTGCTATTTTCATTTAGATTATTAAATAATTACACAAATGTAGAGCTAACAACAATTAATATACCTACTAAGATATGATTATATCGTATCCTTTAGGTACCCTGTTTTGAGCCGCGTTTACTTACTAAATGAATTAATAAGGTCATAATGTAAACATATGCAACAACTTCATATCCTAATCAGCAAAACCAATATCTCTATACAAATATAAGGATACCCTTATATACTTTTATTTAACAAACAATGACTGCGGCGTAAGAACCTACCTAATATACATATGCGAAATATAAACCAGGGGATTTTAACCACTATTCCTGCAGAGTACGACTCACCAAGGGTATAATCCGGTAGAATTAAATTGGTAGGTATTCGCCAGAAGCCATAATCAATCATCATGACATTTCTATTTATCTGGATGAGCATCACTTCACATACTATGGATCTTTGTTATTTTTATCCCCATGGAGGCTTCATGATTAAAGGATTGGGGTGATAAGTAGAAAATAATGCATATTTCAGAATCGGTTACCTAAAGGATATTTATTAAATTTTCAGTGACTGTAACAATCTAATAAAATAATTTTTATGTTCAACATTTTGATTATTTGTTAGACGTATGTAGCTTATGGGGATATGGTCAGAAATAGGATAATATCACATATCTAGGTACCTATTTATTTAAGACCTCAAAAAGCAACACAAAAATAAGAATAAACAACAGGTCTGTTTTTTATGTTCATTGTATCTAGCCATTGTTTAACGTCATCAAACCTTTTCCCATACATTCATCAAATCTGACCTTTGGACCAGGACTGATCTGACCTTTGGACCAGGACTGACCAACCCAAATGTTATAAAATTTCGTTTCCCGTATACTCTATCACAATTCACAAAGTACACCGATGTTTACAAACACTTCGGTAAAAAGCGTAGGTAAACTTGCCCGAATCGTATTGAATAAATAAATAGCTACGCCTAAATCGGTAACGGGCAAACATGAAGAATTATCGATTTACTGAGCAAATGACATCGATATACTTAGTTACTTGGTTTTCTATAACTTTTTGTGGCAGTAATGGATATGGAATAAGAAGGAATGGAATGAATGAAGCAAGTTCGTTTTTTACTTGTGTTATTTTTTTATGAATTTGTATATTTATTTGAAAGTGAAAAACATTTGCAATTAGGAGTCTGCTGTTTGAATTTATTTCCAGGGGTACCTATAAGAGGTTTTAAGATTATTATCCTTTTTAACTAATAAATAGATATATATATATTAATTTTAACTCAAGGTTTAAGGTTAAAATAATAAAAATTAATAACTCTAGGAAATGTACAAATAAAAAGTATGCAAATTAAAATAATTATTAGATATTTAACAAATCTACACGCTTTAAATTGTTAGAAATAAACTTAATTTTATTATTATCAATATCAGTTCATCCAGTCGATAGTTCTGAGGTAACAAACCCAAAAAAAATACAGTCGAATTGACAACCTCATTTTTTGAAGTCGGTTGAAAATTGAATAAGAATTAAGATTATCATTCGTCTTTGTAATAATTCGTCAAATCCTCACTACCACAATCAAAACCAGAAACATCATGACCAAAGACAATCCATTAACAATACTCTATAGTCTATGCCGCAATATTATCAAGACAAATGAGACATAGACAATCCTATTTACTTCTATCTGTCCGCAAACTGGCGCCTTCTTTTATGCAATCAATTCGATAGTACGCGATAAACAATCCTATTCCATGCGCAGAAAGGTAATTTTTGCCGAGTGCAAAACGCGAAAACATTTCTTTTACATAGCGACCAGCGTTGTCGTTGAAATTTGAGATTTAGCGTGTTGAAAATAGGGTATTATTTTCATTGCATGCTACTCGCGTAGTGAGGCCATTTTGAATTGATATTGGCGGTCAAAATTTATTGCGCATAAATGTACCTCTGGCTAACCCGGGAGTTAGAGGGAGGAGGGAGTAGGCTTAAAAATCGGAGTGAGAGGTGAGGGGAATGTTTTTAGCGTTCGCAGAGTCGGCCTATTATGCTGTTGATGGGGAACAGGGATGGATTTTTAACTTTTTTATTTTTTTTTGTGTGAAATTCTTGATCTTTAAGACGAATGAAAGTTGGGTCATAATTTAAAGGAAATAGGAATGTAAAGTCGATTTATCGTTACATCACTACATAGTATAAAACAAAGTCGCTTTCTCTGTCCCTATGTCCCTATATCCCTATGTCCCTTTGTACGCTTAAATCTTTGAAACTACGCAACGGATTTTGATGCGGTTTTTTTAATAGATAGAGTGATTCAAGAGGAAGGTTTATATGTATAATAACATCCATTAAATAGTGGAGAAGTACTGTTATTTTTTAAGGTTTCTAATGTGATGTCGTAAAAAATTACATTTTTTCCACTTAAATTGCAAACGCAGGCTGAACCCTACGAGTTTTATCAAAATAATGTACTAAGTATTATACACATTGAAAAGGTCTACAGAAAAGTCCGCGGTGGTATATGTCTATATGTGTATATGTCTCTTATGGATAACCCACAATAACTTTTTTTTGTCATTTACTTTTTACGACAAATAATGGCTAATTTTCGAAGCGATTTTAACCAATACAGCATTAATCCTTAACCAATTAAATACCTTGAATACATTGTTCATTTAATATAGATCTATATGGCCCTTTACACCGTATGATTTAAGTGAATATTTTCGAAGATATTACAGATTTAAAAATTGCGGGACGTACCGTTTGCGGCGGTAGGACCGGCCGGCCGGGCCGCTATGTTTTTATTTACAACGTTCACAGTTTTTCTGTAGTGTATTTAGTATCAGCATTGCACCCGTGCGAAGCCGGGGCGGGTCGCTAGTGTTAAATAATTTGTTTTACTCAAGTTTAATTATGATATACGCTCGATTCTTCTTCTATAAAATATTATAAGGTTTATGACTTTATTTTCTAAAGGTTTATCATGGTTTTGCATATTCGTAGACAAAAGGTTAGATAATATAAATAAAATGTAATGTAGATGAGGAAAAATGATTTGTTTGTTAGAGTTTTTATTACGACTGATATACGACTATGTATAATCCACATAAATACCTAGAAGTTTCTAGGACATGTGATAATTTAAAATTATTATTTTACAGATCGTATGCTGAACGTACTTCCTTTGTTCATCAAATGTGGATTCATCGTGCCAAGACGTCCAATCAACATTGAAAAATAACAATTGGTACCTAATAATTATACCACTCTTTGCTTTTGACAATTTATTTTACTTCGTCCCCCGTTCTTATATTATGCTAAATGATATCTAAAAAAGACGGCAATTATTTAAGAATTACAATTAATTTTAATGAATATTTTAATACCTAACTATTACCAAATACAATTTTCAGTGTCATATCGAAAAAATGCAATCGAAAATGAAACCCAAGTTAAAGCATATTATGAAATTAAAAAATATAAAATAAAACAACATTGATACGACAGAATTACAATGTATTTCAATATAAAACACACTTCACGCTATATTTTAAATAGTCTAAAAATATTACTGACACTTAATAAAAATAGAAAAAAAAGCAGAAAATAGAAACAAAAAGTAAAGTACGTCTCTGTAACGCGTTTAACCCGCACCCTCACGACCTACGCACGTCTCACTCGCACTAACTCCAAAAAAGAACACCCCATTCCACCCTTAGCTTAAATTATTGCACCTCCATTCCAACACTAAAGAATTGGACAGATCTATACATTCACTAAAATCGATCTTATCACCACACAATAAGGCCTAATTCGCGTGCACAGGACAATCGCAAACAAATTTCTCCAAAGAACGCTGCTGATTTGTATCCATTAGCCACCGACTTCATTGCGTTTCAAATTGAATTAACTCATTTAGGGAATAAAGTCTATATTCGGTTGAATGATTAGGCGAAAAAAGCGTCTTTTGAAAGTTGAAGGATTATAGCGAGGCAAATACAAAGGCATAATAAGCCTTTGGGTGGGGTGGGGATGAATGTAGTCCGCGGTCTCGTGGGGAGATATCGCATTAGGCTAAGAACTACGGAAAGGAAATGACGTAGTTTAAGGCAAACTGATAATGATTTAATTTAAAATAGATTTTATATCACTGCATCCTTAATTATAACAAGCACACGTTTCAATGTAATCTAAATACACATGTACACATAAAAAAAAATTCAAAATGCGAAACATATTGATCAGAAAATATGCTTATGTTGCATGCATGTTTTTTTTTGATATGGCCTTAATTAGGTTGAATACTGGACACTTAATTAATTATTTTCAGTAAATAGTGACCTAATTTAATAATTTAAACAAAAACAAATGAAAGAAATAAATTCTTAAAATTCAAGCCTTTGTGTCCTAAGTATAACTCAACGCCATCTAGTTCAAGTCAAAGAAAAAGTAATTATCCTGAACAATTTTTTTTTATATATTTTTAAACGAATAAATACTTACTTTAACATACTCCGGTACATCTTTCATAACATTTTACTCCATAGATAAAATACGTTAGTGGTTAAATAATTTTCCAGTTACAGAGATTGAACCTGCATCCCTCGTCGAGCATACATGATTGCTAACGAACGAAATCGCGCCGTAAAAAATTAAGACCAATTCTCTATGGGCTATGTTGTCTGTGTTGCCGTGATCGATTTTTCGGTCCATATTAATGAATAGGCCTACGAAGCCTTTCATTCAGTGTAGCGAACGCACTGATGTGTGCTTTTAAAGAAAAACAATGTTTTATAAATCAATAGAATAGGTACATTTATTAGGTATAATAGATGCCGAAGCGGTACAATAAGTAGGTACTATATTTACTTGTGTTTGATTTTATGTTTATGCGTATAAAAAGTACAAATTGATGATATTTTAAAAGCGATTTGCCTATTATAGTTTTGATATGGATTTATTTGTAATTGACTATCACCATCTAGATTCTATATAAATGTCAGCTCCTTTTTCTGTAAAGTATTCGAAACATCGGTAAAAATAATCTTATGAATAAATCAATTTCAATAATATGTCAAAGATAAATTAATTTCTGAATACTAAAATACCTATTAGATGTTAGAATGCCATTTGGGATGAAAGATGGAAAATAATATGAGCCACTTATAAATGAATGTTAATGGTATAAATATTTTACTTTTAAAATAGTTTGAAGAACTAAAATATAGATAAATAATGCAATGATAGTCATTACAAACTCTATTTCCTCTTTATTTCAAAGTACTTAGCATAATTATACGATTGTCCTATTTGTATGTTATGATAAATGGATTTATGCAACGGCTGTAGTAAATATCTATGTACCAAGGTAAGGAATAGGTCTTGTTTCTACCTTATAATAACCGTAAATTCGTATTAAAATCATATAATAAAAACTACCAAATTTCAAATTTCCATCTCCAGTATTACGTTTTTCTAAAAATTATAAGCCCAAAGTGACTAGCTGCACGAACAATCTGCTCCCAGCAGCTTACAGATGAAAACAATAAGATAATGTCTGTCTCTTAGCAATAATGTTACTTTCGACTAAGAAGAAACTAAAAAGACTTTCCATAACTAGTGAAAGAATTTACAAGATCGTTGCAGTAATTTTTGTAGTATAGTAATACGTACTTATATAGGTATGGTACCTACAAACAAATCCATTTTATAATCTTAGAGGAAATTATGTACAGAGAAACGAATTTTCAAATCTTGCCTCGTTATAACATTAACACTAACAGGCAACAGCATCCCTTATTTAACAGCATACCTACCTGTCGACGCTTCCATACAACGATTACGCTGAAAAATAAGAAAGACGTTACCATAATGAAATTATTCCGTCGCTTGAGTAATTAAGTTATCCGATTACATAGTACGGGTATATAACAGATGACGTACAAAAAGCACGGAGACAGCGGGTATCAGATGAACGTAATTTTTCATTACATTACCATAGGATAGTCATGCGAGCGTGAAGATAAGCTTGAGCCCGGCCCTGTACCATGTGAGCGAGCGATAGGCCGCGTCGCTTTTGTTACGTTTATTTTTTGTGGAACATTTTTTTTAATTTGTTCTTTTATGTAAAATAGGTTTTCTTGTAGATTGAAGATTTGTAATGAAATGGTTAAGATATAAAATGGAATACTATAAAGCGGTGTGAAAGAATCTGGTGTGGTGCTTGTAGGTGGTCTTTGCAGGAAGACAATACTTTTCATGCAGGCAAAATGCAGGACATACATGATACAATACTCGTAGATTTATTCTAGTAAAAGGGTTTTCAAAATCAGTTAAGTAGTTTCTCAGGTATCACAAACAAACAAAAAAAAACAAATATTTTCTGTGTACAATAAGGCTATACTTGCTCAGTCACATAATTTTACACCATATTTAAATAGTTTTTTTTAGTAAAAACTGTCTTACAATAATTGTTCTGCATTATTATTGATTCGTATACATATCCCACATCGAATTCAGTACTAACTACAATAAATAAATTTTTATAAAATGTTATTAATACCTACTGTTTTCCTAACAGAAAATGCTTTGGTTACAGATACTTAAATCTGAATGTAAAACTGATATTAGTAATATCATATATAGGTACATCTAGTTACATAACTTAGTTCCTATATCGTAATAAGAAAGATTATTTCTTTAATTAAAAATAAAAAATATACTTTTAATAAAAAATACGCTCAAAATAAAAATAGATATCATGGTACAGGGTTGCGGATGTGGGGTTCCCTTAGGAAATTAATCGTCGAGTTTGTTGAGCCCTTTCCGAATGTGGTACACACCCCTGCCGCTAGATGGCGACTCTACTTATAAAATTAAATTTAAATTTTGTTTCGTTGTAAAATCAATTAAGTTTTAATGACGGACAAATAATAGACCAGTGATTTTTTTTTGGTATTTGATTCGGTCTTGTACAATTGATAAACTTAAATAAGTATAAGTGTATACTTAACCATTAGGTAATTACGTAGTAACTAAATATTTAATAATCTGTGCTATTACTGACTTTACTTACTTACAAAGGATTGCAAAACACGACATAATTTAGTTTATAGAATCTTTATGTACAAAAAAAATATACTATCTACGCATCTGTAGGTAAATTACGAAACATTGAAGCCTATTGGATTTATGATTACCTATACGTTTACTTCCGTGACTAGGTATATTTGTGAAATATACCTACTCGATAGTAAGCACCTATGTGTTATATTTTCCGCCGTGACCGCCTCCTTGGTACAGTGGTTGACGCATGAGCGTAGCACCGAGGGGCTACGCCACACTACGCTCACGCGTCAACCACTGTAGGTACTTTCTGGCTTTGATTCCCGGTGGAGACGAAGAAAAAAAAATGTCTTAGTCTGGTAGGAGTTAGGACACAGAAGGCTGATCACCTACTTGTCCCTAAAGAAAATCGATCAGTGAAACAGATGTATATAATGCATCTGCCCGTTACCCCACTTGGGGACATGGGACTTAACTTTTTTATGTGTTATATTTTCAGCTAAACTTTATGTTTATTAAAATAAATAAAACATAAACTATTACAGGCGTTTCAATAATTTATTGATGGATGTAATTTCAACTTGAAATATTGTAGTTTATTTAATTAACCTCAAATGTGGAATTTGAGCGCCGGTTATTAATCTATCTATTAAAATAGTTTCATTCGTTTAGTTTTAACATCGACAAACATGTTCGTCATCATTAAGTACATGATAATAATTATTTATTTCATGTACGATGTTGATAACTTTAATACTATAGGTACCAACTAACTTGATTAACTTTAAATACTAAAATTATAAGTAGGTGTTTTAATATAATCTTATATATAAAAATGAATCGCAAAATGTGTTGGTAAGCGCATAACTCGAGAACGGCTGAACCGATTTCGATAATTCTTTTTTTATTATATTCCTTGAAGTACGTGGGTGGTTTTTATGTAGAGAAAACGTAAATATGTACCACGGGTGAAGCCGGGGCGGACCGCTAGTCTTATATATAAAAATGAATCGCAAAATGTGTTGGTAAGCGCATAACTCGAGAACGGCTGAACCGATTTCGATAATTCTTTTTTTATTATATTCCTTGAAGTACGAGGATGGTTTTCATGTAGAGAAAACGTAAATATGTACCACGGGCGAAGCCGGGGTGGACCGCTAGTATAATATACATACCTATAGGTACTTTTTCTACAAATGTTACACTGCCTACGCTAAAAATAGCTAATAGGTAGGTATAGATATGTATCTATAGAATATCTCATTTATTTTACATGCTTCGAATGCTATCAATATTATTGTATGTCCATTGTAAAGATTTGAAAGAATATAGCAAAGCTTACATACGTACGGATATTAATTAATTAATAACTATAGGAGAATTGCCAACAACTTTATTTATTAATATGTAAGTATATTATTATGTGTAAATTAATTTCTCGAATCAAAATACTCTTATAAAGCCCTTTATCCTGTAATCCCCATTATTGTTAACAATTTCCTTCAACAAAACATCAATAATTTTGTAGTGAATGTTTACAAACAATGAAAGGAAAACTTCCCAGCACGTGCAACAAAACCAGATTGTAGATATGTTTCTTTACTTCGAATAAGTTACAAACCTTAGTTACAAACCATTTCTAATACACGATTGAGTTTCGCAATTATTAGCCTATTTTTTTATTTGTGGTCCGTTTGGATGAAACCAGTATCAAAAGGAAATAGAATCGTTGAATTTTCTTATAACGAAAACAGAATTACTAAAATCCAGTCAACAAACAGCGCAAACAGTAAACCCAATTTCCAAGCAATGTTGAAAACTACTGAACGCTAAGTGTACTCTAGAAAGTTCTAGACGTAACGCACTCACAATTAACAAGTTGCCACTGAAAGTTAAAACCACTCATATATATCCATTACGAACAAAATATGAGCAAAGTGCAAAGTTAGACAGCGCTCCTATCCTTTAGTGACTATAATTTATGTGTGGCCAACTTCTACGGTACGGTTTGCAGAAAAGACTCGCACTCATTAGTAGGTATAGTAAGTATATAAACTATGTACTTCGTTTATTAACTTGAATTTGATTTACATTTACTTTGCAGACTGTGAGTCAAAATTTTTCGAACGTTAGGTATCACCACATAATAGTTTCATAAAGAAAAATGTTGTGTGGTTTTATGAAACCACGGTAAAAGTGAAACTGTTCGAACGGTTCCGAACACTGCTTTGTGTAGCGCATGTCGCGTGTCGGTCGGCTGCCGAGTAGGTATACCTACTCGGCAGCCGCGATACACGCGACATGCGCTACACAGACCAAAAAGTTTGAGACGATGTAATAAAAGTTTCACTTTAACAATAATTACACTAACCCTTTTTCTAAATCGATAACGTATATTTTTAATTTTCATTTCCATATTGTGTCAACGTGTAACACACAGTACCAAAAAATAAACTTATTATGGATCAAGTAACTCCTTTAAAAAGAGTAAATACCTAATGCTTAAAGGAAAGCCTAAAATCCCTACAACTCAACTTAAACTACAATAGGTAGTCATTCTCCTTACTTATTAAGTAAAACATAACGTTATTTACACATTATTTTTCCCTCTACATGTGTATACGTTGCCTCTTAGTGGTAGTGTCTATAAACTATATACAATTAATGTTCTATATTTATTATTAATTAAATGTTAATAAATGAAAGAGGCTATATGCCGACGGTACACGCAAAGCAGCGTGGCTCTACGGTAATTGTACAAAAGTTCCGATCCTCAGCAACACTGAATTTGTTTCACGCTTCCTTATTTAAATTACACGGACGCTGCTGTTTTAGATAAGGCTATATTACATTTCGGTCCAGTTAGAAAACTAATTATTAATTTGCGCTAGTGTTTCGTGCTCAAATCATTTTCATGTTTTATAGTTGGCTGCTTAAAGAGGAACGTGTCTCTGGTAATTATTTAGTATATGAAATTACGAAGATGTTTTTTTACAATGAGTTATTAATATAGACTTGATGCATATTTGAATAGTAGATAATATTATATGCTACAATAAAACTGTAATTTATTGGGTAATTGTTAAGTCAATTAACTACAGGTTATCGAAAATCGAAATATAATCTTATACCATTTTAAACTATTAAGTTTTATTGGTTTAAGATTAGTATTTTTTTTTTAATATTGTACAATAATATATTATCTACATTCACTTCTTATAAATTGCATAGGCAATTTTGGAGTAATACATAGGTACAAGCACAATACACAAGCATACCATAGATACCCTTTGTGGGGTGTTAACTGTTAATTATTATTGCTCTGTTTTCATATTATTTATTCTACTTAAAGTTTGGTAACTTTGCAGAAAGCTTTTAAATATAAAAAGCTGATTATTTTTCGTTATAGGTAGCTAAAACAACTCGTTTCTGTAACTGACATGGTCATGATAGCGAATACAAAATTTAGATGATAAATCGCTATACTAAACTGAAAACAAAACCCTTAATTATAATCCTTGTTAACTAAAAATGCCATTATACATTCCTTGTATAACACGAGTACCTAAGTACATGATTCGCTCGCCGGGGCGCAGTGAAGTCTGAAATCTAATTAATGAGATTGCGATCAACACTGTAGGTGTCTAATGCGATGCAAATCCCTTGCTGGCTTGCTCTTGGGAACCTAATGAAATTATATTTTCTGAAGATAATTTCAATGTACAGAGTACCTAATACATTTTTGGTTGAATTTCTTGACACTTAACACATATTAATGTGTTCACAATCTTCAACTTAATTAAATGGTACATCTTTACCTTCAGTGAATAAATATAATTGATAATAAAACTATCACACATACAATTTTAACACATTTATAATAGGAGTGCCATTTCACTTAATTTCTTATGTCAGTTTTAAATACATCGCTAAATATGATCTATAAAATCAAACAGTAACACAAAAACATATAGAAAGCATAGATTATAAATATGTATGTAGAATCGTAAGAGGAATATGGAAGGAGGCACAAAAGTTGAGCCGCAGGGCGGGTCTTGCGGGTCTCGCCTGTAATGAGTTGGGTGGTGCAAAGATTAGTTCATTGGAATACAGACATGGCGACTGATATACCTATTGTGTGTGCTCTAAATGTAAGGTAGTTTTGTTTGGTAAATAGTTGTTAATTGTAAAAGTGTAAATATCATAGTTAAATAAATAAATAAATGAGAGAATAATATATACCTTTAGAACTTGCATGGGATAAAACACAGTCCACATTTGCACTTCTCCAATTGGTTGTATGTTGTGATGAAAACGACATGTAAGCTCCCATTAAATACTAACCAGACCATAAAATATCAGAATATCTACCAATTCGTAGCTACTGAGCCAACTCGACCTATAGATACTCTTATGCAGCGGTGCACTACCACTGCTAGTGGATGATGATGATAACTGCGTCAATGATCTGTTGACAATTTAATGAATTTTGTTCTGTATCAATTATGCAATTTAAAACTACTTAAAAAAAACCCAAAGCAGTAATTTAACCATTCGTCTACAAAATTGTTGAACTGCTCTATAATTCTCCCACAACTACCATCATATTTAGTATCAACTACATACCCATCATAATATCATATCTGCGCCAATATTCTTTGGCCGAAGTAAAATTTTTGGGTCCACTCTCGAGACTACTGATATTTATCTGGCCGCGGCCGGACTTTTTTAATATAAATGTTCTTTGTTCCTGACGGGAGAAAGTTTTAATGAAAATTCAAATAAGGACAACTTTTTAACCTTTTGGGTTTTCGTGTTTTTAGAGTGGAATTGTTTTTTTGTTATTTCAAGGACCAGCGGTTAGGCCCATTGCGTTCTCTAATGGCCTTTGTTAGCTATTGTCCAAATTACATAATGATCAAATTTTATATTTTTAAAACAATAATAACTAAACATCATAAAAATAGTGTCATCACATATTATAAGATGGTTTATACAAGATACAATGTACCTATAGTTAAGCACAATTTTAATATTCAAATTTCAAAGCGAGCTTAATCAAAAAAGTCGCTTAATGCTAAATGTCAAAAACTAAAGATGTAGATAGTAGATACTTACCTACTTATAAAACATTGAAGTAAAAAAGCAAATATTTAAGTAGATTAAATTTACAATATTTATCATACAATCACATAATTATCTCATGCTCTACAAAATATACCGAAATAAGTCCAGCCCAAAGTAAAAACGTTAATTAATTAAGCATAGGCAGTAGAAGCTCATTTAAATGTGTTTGTTTAGAGTAAATAAAGAGGGTTCTATTTGCTGAAGCTTCCCTCAGGCGAAGGTCTGAATAAATACCAAATGTATGAGTAGTTATGTAATTATTAAAATTGGTCTCTCTTTTAATTTGGTCTGCTCGAAAATCTTTATAGGTAGTGCTGTTCTACTTACATAAATTACTAGCTTACCGGTCGCGGCTTCGCCCGCTTTGTCTAAAACGTAATAAATTATATACTAAAACCTTCCTCTTGAATCAATCTATCTATTAAAAAACCGCATCAAAATCCGTTGCCTAGCTTTAAAGATTTAAGCATACAAAGGGACATAGGGACAGAGAAAGCGACTTTGTTTTATACTATGTAGTGATGACAATGTAAGGCATGACTATTTGTTTAAAATAAAAGCACGTGAGTTGTCTATTATATAAAACTAAACTACACAATATCTATACTATAGGTAATATTATAAAGCTGAAGAGGTTCTTTGTTTGTTTGTTTGTTTGAACGCGCTAATTTCAGGAACTACTGGTCCGATTTGAAAAATTATTTCAGTGTTAGATAGCCCATTTATCATCACGCTAAGATCAACAGGAACGTAGCAATGCGGGTGAAACCGCCGGGCGCAGCTAGTAAAAGATAAATCTGTAAGGTACCTACATAAAAACACCCTTATGACAAATTCGACAAACGGATGAAAATTGAAAACTACCAATTAAAATATAGATATTTCAATTATTTTCATGTACTTATGACTTACTTACTTTGTCATTATAAAGCCTTCACCGTGTACAAATCTGTGATATTAGTACATAATAAAACAGCCATTGTAAAAGACTTGCTACCAAACTAAGATTAAACAATAAAAACACAACCACCATTCTATTTCCTACACATACCTAATAGCTAAAGCACGTCATTACGTAACAGAAACCTATCCAAGTGAAATATAGAAACATAAAGCATACCGACTAAGACAATCATTGTAAAGTCTAAAGAACTTTACTAAACTAAGACTAAATAATAAACACACAACCACCATTCTATTTCCTACACATAATAAAGCACGTCATTACGTAACAGAAACCTATCCCAGTAAAATATAGAAAAATAAAGCATACCGACTAAGACAATCATTGTAAAGTCTAAAGAACTTTACTAAACTAAGACTAAATAATAAACACACAACCACCATTCTATTTCCTACACATAATAAAGCACGTCATTACGTAACAGAAACCTATCCAAGTGAAATATAGATACATAAAGCATATACGTCCAGCAATTTTCCGACAAAATTAAAATTCTCAAACCGTCCGCACTTCGAAAAGATATATGAGGGTTCTTTTATCTTCCCCTTGTAACCTTAGGAGGGAGGGTTGCGGTTATTTATGGCCCTCTCGGGTACTCTGAGGTGCCCGCAGAATATAAATCCTGAACTTTAAATGTAAAATAAGATAGCTTTGGAGCGTGTTTTGTAAAAAACGCTTTTCTGGGAACGTTATGTAACGGGTGTAACGTCCGTTATTTATTTTGTTAATGGTGTTATTTACGTATATAATAATGTAAGTAATTACTAGTTATATATTTGGTAGTTATAAAACATAAAACTATTGGCAATAAGCATAGATAATGGTTTTAAAATTTTGAATACCTATTCAACAAAGAGAGTATTCGCGGGCGATATTTTTGTTCAAAACTAATCGCAAAATTCGCAAAATGTTAGTGCACTCTGTAATTATTATTGAAGTGAGAATTCACTGAAATTCATAAAGACCCTATTTATTTAATCTGCATTTACTTTATTGAAACCGAGAGGTAATTAAGAATAATATTCTTAGAGAGCAATAAAAACCATTCCAACAACAACAAACATTTAATATATTATTCTTATGTACACAAACATATATAATAACGCGTGTTAAGCCATTTTGAAGGATATACCGACGTGGCGTGACTCATCTTTAAAATTTTCATACATTTAACACCTTTGAGCGATAAAAAAATTCATGGTAAGCCCTTTCACGTACCCTACGCACTGACGAGCCGCACTTCTGTAACATTTTATCTGTGGTACAAACAAAAACGTATCAATGATAAAATGTAATTTCATGGATTTGTTGGTATTAAAACATAGTAGTGGAATTAGGTATTATGACTCTCAAAGATGATAGAAAGAATGGTATCTCGAGCTAAACAACAAATACCTACAATAAACGAACTTAGGTATTAGGTTATTAGGAATTATTAGTACCTACTGGCTACTACTGAATTTTCAATGAATGGAAGTAAGTTGCCTCTTAATAAAGTGAAATATTAATGAGTAACATATTAATATGAATGAAATGTAGTTCTCTTTCGACAAATATCACAATTAATCAAATCATAGCCAAAATCAGTAATTAATTGGAAGAATAACAGATGGTGAAGCTAAAGCGATCTGTTGTACAAACCTACGTATGTACTTAAGGGGGGTTAGGCGGTCAGCGAAAATTCAGCTATTCGGGCCTGAGGTAAGGGGTGAGGGGGTCCGCGTTTAGTATGGAATCAACGTGCTCGAAACTAAAAATCGTAAGCGCCATTCACATTTTTATCAAAAAGTGAATGAAAATATCTAGTATTTTCTAAATCTAAAACAGTCACGAAATCGAGGAGGTAAATACCTATGTATTTGTGATTTTATACAAATTATTATCGTAAAATACGGTTGTAATGAGCATTTATATGATATTTTAGAGGTAACTTCAGGATTTTTTTTTATCGAGCAAAATTTTTCCAATCGTGTTTTGGAAACAGTCATCCCATCACACATACGTTCTGTAATACATATTAGAAATTTCAGTGCGAAAAAACTTCAATATTTTCAGTTATAGCTCATAGAAAACAGTCCATTTTTCCGTTTTCACCTACTAAGGGCCCTTAATAGAATGGTATCCAATCCCTTCAATATTATAGGTACACATTAATAAGAGAAAATCTCGCGACCTCTCACCCAACATACCAACCAAGTCCGTGACGTGGCACAATCCCTCAATAAACGACAGGACGAGCGACGATTATAGCGTGAATTTATGTGAAGATACCTTTGCGTGCTCGCCCAGATAGCCGTGTTTAAATAAGATTATACTGTAATGTACCAAAACTGCTGCTGGAGTACTCCTGAAATTGTCCGTGTTGTTACTTGCTTGATAAGTAAAGAGCTCTATGTGGAAGCAATTTTTAAACGTTGGCTGTCTCATGTAGGTAGATACGTAAAGAATAGAGTTTAGGTATAGTAATGTTGCGCGCTGTAATGTATATTGTATGTGTAGAACACAAAACAATTGGATTATAAATTGTAGGATGAATAATACAATACAACGCAACCTTTATCATCAAATTCAAAAGCAATGTTAATAAAGTTAGAATTTTGATCATGCACCTTGCAATTTCTGTCTCTAACAAAGTGCTCAAAACAATACTTACTTATCAAGGTTCCCACAAACGTTCCAAGTAATTCCTTCAACCAATAAAGTTTTACACGGAGACAGATAACCGAATTAGCCACAAATACTTGTCGGAGCGGACCCTTTTACAAGCGGACATCACCGCAAGCCAATCTATTTGTTGGACTGTCTTGAATGAAGCCATCCAGCCTCCTAATGACTCCGTGCAGTTTCAATTTGGCACAGCTGCTTTTTACTGTGACAGGCATTGTCGATTGCCTTTTAGATGGACTGATTAAAATGTGTTTGTTTTTGCTGTGCAACTAATTAATTCTTATGTAGAATTAAATGTTGGTTTAGGTAAAAATGAAAGAACAATGGTTTGTTAAACTCAATTAAGTAATCTTCATACATCACACTTACTAATCTGTGTCATTCTTAGATTGAAAAAAAAGAGGGTGTCATTATATTTTTTTTTGCAATAAGCTCTAATCAAATTCGAATTCGAAATGTCATTTTTCGTTTTGAATTTCGAAAATCAATTGATAGGTAGTTTTATGAGCTTCAAATTCTATCAGACTAATTTACGCACCTATATGCACAAGTTATCCAGAGTCAACTAACTGGCCAGAAAATTAAATAACAAATGTTGAATTTATTTTAAGTAAGAGAGAATCAATTAATTATTACACACAGTCTCGCAGACGTCCTGCTCTATCAATTCTTAATATATGTCACAATGACGTGTCAAATGTAGGGTCAGCTACGGCATCGCATTTTGAAAGGTGTGAATTATTAATAATGCTTATTTCAGAATTCTCTCCTTGCTATTGAAAGTGCAGAAATGAATTTATATTTATGTTAGGCATGGGAAAAACGTGGAATAGCAATTATAGTTTGAAGACTTACAAAATCAGCCATATATTAATTAATAAGATATCTACCTATAAACAAATCATAAACGTTAGAATGAATGAAGAAGCTTGTTATTATTTGCGGATTTCTGGGCGCTGGTGTGAGTAACAATCTTATTATAGGTACATTGATTTGTTGTTATATAGATATGTATATCAATTATACGATATTACTAAATCAAGGATAGGTATACAACTGAATATTGATAAAAATCTTATTTTATTTTGTTCTCCAAAACAAAAGAACACCGAACGCTTGCAAAATGAATGCTGCAAATACGTGTGTAATAACTTCGGTAATTTTTTGTACAATTTATCTTGGCTTTAAAAGGATTACCGTTCGGAAAGTGTAAAACAAACACATTTTTCACTAGTCGCAAGACGGGTTCTTGCTAGCGAAAACAAAAATTTATCTCCGCTAAACCCAGACGCTATGGTTTAATCCAATTCTTTTCTTTGTACTCGTTATTTAAGAGATAACTAACTTATGTAGTTTGAGACTTTAATACGTTTTAACACGTTTTTTAATATTTATATTGTTATAATCTGCTTATGTACCTACCTAATTCATTTTAACGCAGTACATTCTTAGTTCATCGAGTGCGGTAAATCTACATGACTTTTATGAAAATTACACTTTTGATGTAAAATAATTTCATGCCGGCAGTCAAATTCTATATTAAGCAGTGGTATATTAAGCTGGCCTTATTTAGTTCGTATCGCTGCCTCCAGTCAAACCGCTAATGTTCTGCTGACTCTACTCTGTGAAGAGTTTAAAATATTTAGACTGCGCATTTTTTAAACCGTTTTTTTAAATTTATTTATCAGCACCTTATTTTATGCGAATACTTGGTTTTAGTTAATAACTAATACTAAATTACATATTCAGTGATAAGTAAATGGATAATTAGTAGACCGCTGTTCATCTAAAATCTAAACTTAATTTAATTACAATGTTTCATTGCTTTAAGAAAGTTGTAAAGATCTCAAAAATTTTTTTTTTTTTTTCAAATCAAATTTATTTTGTGTTTTTACGATCTAGGTTCGATGCATCCATAAAACTCACCTTCTTATTGAGCCTTTAAGCAAATCAAAAATTTCTAAAATAAAAGATTTCAGGTAAATAATAATATTCAGACGGGTCTACGCCTTCCCACTACACAGCCCCCAAGCTTTTAGACTTGCACCGGCAGCTTCTAAACTTTAAGCTCCGCTCATATATAATTCTAAACCGTGCTTTTGTTCCGTCGGGAAATAGCCGAGAGTTTCGTGTTAAATAATTTATCCCAGTGCCTCCAGTTAACTGTGAGTCAGCGAAGGTATGGTTTAAATCTGCTTAATCAGTGCCGGTATGGAGATGCTTGTTATTATTTGCGGATTTCTGGGCCTTGGTGTGAGTTACAATCTCGTTACTACTCAAAATATTGTAATACATAGTATGTGCGTCTATACGTACCTACCCTTAACAATACTTTGCACCCATGTATATTTCTTTGTATCGTATCTTTTATATGTCTTCTTCTTCTATATGCGAAGATAGGTACGGTCTGAGGTTTGTGGTGCAGTTCTGGAATCTTTATATCCTTCTACTTATAGATTTATGTTTAGCAACGATGTCGTTTTCATCGTCCTTAATCTTAAAAAACTTGCAATCTAATAAATACATACGTACTAGGTATATAAAAGTTTACATCACATTTATTCATCGTCCATAAATCCAGAGCATTCAATTTCAAAATTAGTACTTCCCAAAAATTTTCAATGTCCTCCAATACCAGGTAAATAATTTCCGAAGCGGAAACATAGGATCTTGATTGAATAAATTTAAACTCTAGTGGAAATTCTCATCCCTTCGCCCCTAATTATACCCATAGAAGGACCACTTTCAAGAGACAAACATAAAATTAAAACCATCAAACCAATTGCTATACAATTTTAGCCACTACGCTTATAATAATTAGGTCTATAAATTAGAAATCGAAACGATTCCAAGTTTGTTGAGGCGTAATCATCTGATCCAAGGGTGGATAGGGAATCCAAAATGGCCGCCGTAAGATTTCGTTCCGTTATATTAATTAAATCTTCGTAATTTATGGGCAGGATTGCGTGCCACATGCTCGATTTGATTTATGGTTCGAGTATTAAATCTGAATTAAGTGGTCTCACAAATTATGCGCACAGGTAGGTATTGACTGGTGTTTGTGTCTTTTTATGTATAAGAGATATCAATGTATTACTTCACGGTGATATTTCTATATTACTCTCCGATTGTTCTATTGTAACAATTCTATTGTATTATGTTAGCAAAAGCTTCCAAAAGTAAGACTTAATTCGATTTTGTTCGTGTGTGATTTTTCTATTAAAATATATTTTTCGTGTGTGATTTTTCTATTAAATAGAAAAATATATCTATCTATTTTTTCAATACAAATCTTTAGTTAGTATTTAGTTTACTTTTTTAATATTTAGTTAGTAATTATAACGTTACTACCAAATGCCAAAAACATAATTATTCATTTCTCTCAAAGTACTCATTATTTTAATGGCCTTTTTACTAAGATGGAGATATGTACCTATATTGTATATACTTAACGACCAAATTAATATTTTTGTAATAAATTCCCAAAAATACTCTCAAACGAAAACCTTTTCGTAATGCCGGGTTCTAATCCAGCTATACTAAGTTATATATACTGTGTTTATCTAACCAGCCTCTTTGCGCCTGAAAAATTAGGCCAGCCCACCCCAAACCCTTTCATTTCATCCCTAAAGCCCACACGTTCGACCCTTGAGAAAAATATCCCGAAAAGCAGATAAGTTTTAAACAGTTTTCCAACCGTGATGAGGGATTATTTAGACATTTTCATGTAAGGGTGCTTTTTGTGGATTGAATGATGGAATTTTTGAGTATAAATTTAAGTCGGGTAATGATTTGGATACCTATATGTTTATGATGGGCAAAGTTGTTTTTAGTCACAACTTTTAGGGAGATAACTAATAACGTATCTAATTTAATTTTTTGATAGTACGATTTACAAAAAATAATATAAATGACCGACCTATATTCGGATCTTAGACCAAAATGTAGCTTACCTTTACATCTTAACAGCATATTGATACAAAAATGGTAGTCTATGTTAAAATGAATAGATTTTTATCGTGTCCCCTATTCCTATTTATAGGCCAGTTTTCTTAATTAGATTTTTATTTCAACGATTTCTATGACATGAAATTCAGACCAAAACACACCAATAATATAATATGATGGGTTCGAATGCGTTGAGGTGAGCACAATCAAAGATGTCAGGTGTCTCGAACAGATGACCCTCTTCAAGTGACCCTCGGTTAATTAATTCGCATCTATCCCTTGTAATATTTCAATATAACTATAAGAAATGCAACCGAATGAATATTAGCTCTATTTTGCGCCTCTTTGCATACAATTTACATACATTAGCACATTTCTATACGATTAATTCTTTTTCTGGCAGATCTGCAAAGGGTGCTAGAGATAAAGTGAAAAGCCGTTAAACCGTCGCATTGCTATGAAAAGAAAGATGTGTAGATGAGAATTATATATGCAAAAATTGTAATAATTTATTGTTATTTAAACAATACTTCTGGACATAATCCCGTTTGTTTCAAAGAAAGAGAGATTTCGTAAATGTGATCCTTTTAATAATTTTTAGTTAGGTAGGTAGGTACATATACTGACTCGTAACTTCTGCCATGATACCATAAAACAATAACGACCAATTCTTATCTATTCTTGTCTTTACACAGAAACAAAATGCTAAACCTTTTTTGAGGAGTTTTGGTACAATCACTGTCATTTCTATAGATGTACGTAAATACAATGAGGGTAACTTATTGATAATTCATCAATATAGCTTACTGATCGATTATTATCGACTATCGTTCATTGTGTCTAGCCATACGTCAAACAGGGTTTTTTTCACAAAGTGTAGATAGACTGTAGGGCCTAAAAAACTTAGCGTGAACCGAGTGTTATGCACTGAAATGGACACAAAGTGTCGCTTTCCGTGAGCTTTGCACTCCACTTGCATTCGCTATAGTGTTGTTTTTATTTACGCTATTGACTTCCAAATGCGTGCCTGAAAACCGGCGTATAGACTAGATAAACTTTATTATGTAGAGGCTATAGGAAGTTTGCAATTGGTAGGTAGAATAGATGGTTCTTGGGTAAAGATAGTATGTAGAATGAAATCACATCGCATGATGTATCAGACAAAATCTTACTTAGATTAATTATTTACTGATATATTGAAGTTAATGATAATAACGTATTTTTATATAAATTAAAATATTGGAACAATTTCCAATATACATATAGCTGATGTTTATTCAGAATAATATTTATATTTTGTAATTTATACACATTATACTACGAGTAGTGCGTGGAATGATTTGCAACTCAATAAACATCCCAACTTTACATAAAGCGTAAATAATACTAAAATACAAACACAGTACAGTTTTGGTAATTTTATACATACTGATTAACATTTGTACCAATTAAATAAAACACATTTGATTTCGATATGTAATTACAAGGGAGACAGGATATTGCGTCACATAATAAATAGCATTTTACATCTAACATAAAATTGTAGCGTACATACAAAGATTACAAACAGAATGTCAACAGCTATACACAATCCCATACATTACCTTTACAAATTACGGCGAACGGGTCTTTACAAATCCAAAAAACGTTGATTATCTCCCCGTGCAATTCCCAGAACTGGGAGCCCTTTTGTTATTGTCAAATTAGCCAATCCTCAAGATAACAAAAACATCCCTTTATACCAAGGGACAAAACCCTTTTTATTGACGAATTAAAATTCAGGACTGGGTTTAACTATCTTCCGTATATAATCCGAGGGGGGTAGGTGGTACCCCGTGGTGGCCTGTGGTGTCCCCACAAATGTGAGGTGAAGTTAAGGGAGGAACTTTTAGATCTGAGCGGTTGCCGGAGTGCCAGAGGTTCGCGGAATATACGTTATTAGTTTGTTAATTTCAATCGCTCGAGTTTTGCGTGTTTCATAGAACGCTACACCTTCACGGGTAAAATTATGTCCTTTAAATTCTGCTTGTAAAAGCTGAAAATTAATCAGAGCTGAAATAGTTAACATGATGTGAGTCTGGCTTTATATTACATGATGTTTATTAAAGTTTTACTATTATTAATTACCAATTTTATAACTTTTAATTGTGATTTACCTACAATAATTAAAATCCTATGGTCAATGGTGTTTTAGCAATCAATATGACTAAGATGAATTAGTTATTACTTTTATTAACAATAGAGAACCTATCGTTACAATGTATTATATAGAAAAATTATATAATAATCTGCCTGCAGCAGCTGCGTATTCCTACATAAGTATATATATCTTAATCTTATATATAAAATTCTCGTGTCACAATGTTAGTCTGCATACTCCTCCGAAACGGGTGGACCGATTCTCATGAAATTTTCTGTGCATATCGGGTAAGTCTGAGAATCGGCCAACATCTATTTTTCATATGTACCACGGGCGAAGCCGGGGCGGACCGCTAGTTTTATTATAGTTTATGACTGTAATGTCTACCTCTCATCCATATGCGTTTTAGACATAGGTAAATATTTTACATCCATGACTTTTAATACCAATAAAATTATTCTAATTCAACCCTCACGCGCGTCTCATTTTATTGAAGACGTAAAACCTCCCTCTGGGGTAATGTTATCCTTGTATGTAATGAGGGGGAGGGTTAGGGTGCGTCTTCCATTGCGTGCCGGCCCGCGGGCGGAGGCGATTTGTCCCAACGCACAGGGTGAGGTTCTCAAACTTTTAAATTATAAATTATTATTACTTATATTTGAAAATAATGTTGCACAAAACTGCCTAAACTTGATTAATTATGTATCTTGTAAACTTATTACTCAAATATCTATCAAATATATTAAATTCTCGTATTGCGGTGTTTGTTTAAACTGCTCCGAAACGGCTTCACCGATTTTTATAAAATAATTAAAATACCATTCGAAATGTATTAATTGATAATTCATAGACAAAAGAAAAAATATTATTTACTCAACTAATTTTAATTAGAATTGAATGGCACCTTGTTTCTGCATACACTATTCCCACTTACTAAGAATAATACGAACTAATCCAATTTTTTTTTCAAAGACTTTAATTGGCTTTTAATTTAAATTGAATTCTTATAAAATTACTGTAGGTAAAGCAATTTATAACACGTTTACCTCATCAAATCTGCCATTGACATTGCTATTACCATTTTTGCAATATTACCAGCAAAAAAAAAACATAAAATTTTGACAAACCCTTCTTCTGTTTACGTCGTAAAAGGTCGAGGGATGCGGGTCTCTTGCACCCCACCATACATTCTGCTAAGCGGGGGTCGGAATTACCCCCGGAATTTATAACATATGGGGCTGAATAGATGACTTAAGAACGTGTGATAAAGTACCTAATAAAATAGCACATTATTTCGTTTATTTTACTGCTTTCACTTTCACAAAAATACGTAGGTTTGTGCCTACATAGTGATGTAATGCGGGCAAAACGATAAGAATAATATTGAACACCTAAAACATTGAATAAAAAAACTGTATCTTAAACAGTAAATTTATTATTAGTGAGTGTAATTCTCTAACAGTATACTTATATATAAACTTATATCATCGTAAATTAATCGTAATACATATTAAAGTATTTGGAAATACTAAATGATATATTTCTCGTTAAAAAGACCAAAAATACGTTCTTCAAAATTCCTCACTATGTTTAAATCATAGTAATTTCCAGCAACATTACAGTTAACATGGCTGAAACCACAGGAGGATGCTGTAAAAATTCAGCTCTTGAGTCTCTTGAGGTCAATCCTTTACAATCTTCAAACTTAATTGTAGAATGAAAATTATAAAGTTGTCTGAACTAAAAATATGCCAGCGTTCCGTATATTATTAATTAAATTCTTAATTTTAGAGTTTTTTTTCATTTATGTTAAAAAAACAATTACGCATGCTTATGGGCGTGCTTCTCAGTTTCGATATCCTTAATATTTTCAATCAAAGAAATATTGCTAAGAGAGCCTCTTCAGTAAAAAAAAAATATTTGAAATATTGAACTGATCTTCTTTTTTAAATTAGGTACATTTTGTTAAAATTTTAAACAATAACTTAGCGGAGGTACAGCATGTCATCCTTTAGGTATGTAAATATTACTTTGAATTTGTTCTTTTTAATATTTCGACGTAAAGTAAGTATTTTCTCTATAACAATAATATAGATAATATCTCAGTATTAGCGGTGAAATATAAGGAAAATATATTTATTTTAATCCTTCCAAAGAGAACCCTAAACAAACTCAGAAATACGTTCAATCTCTCGTACCGACCTTACTTTACCCAAGAGTATCGTTGTCCAGGAAAATACCACTTAAGCATACAACATTGTGGATAAAAATATTCTTCTTAATGCTAAAACTAAATACGTATTCTTATTATTCTTAAAATTCATATAGGATCGAATATTGCTTTAAAATTAATGCACAAAAAGCAGTTTAAGAATTTCCGAATAATTTAGTTAAGAATTATAAAGAAGTAGGAACATAGAGCTGATCAGACCGCCGTTAAACACTAAAATAGAAAAAAATGTGTGCGTGTACTAGAGTACACACGTAAGAAGTGAAACTTCTTTATGACCTTATTTTTCAAAAAATAATTTACTATCTACAGTAATATTATAAAGAGGAAAACTTTGTTTGTTTGTTTGTTTGATTGATTGTAATGAATAGGCTCATAAACTACTGGACCGATTTTAAAAATTCTTTCACCATTCGAAAGCTACATTATCCACGACCACGAGTAATATAGGCTATATATTATCACGCTAAGACCAACAGGAGCATAGCCACGCGGGTGAAACCGCGCGGCACAGCTTGTATACAATATTACAGAAATACGTTAGTCTAACACGCTCGTCGTTTCGCTCCTTGCTACCTATTTAAATATTTACACCAGCCGCTGCTGCAACTCGCTCGCTTCGCTCGCTCGGCTCGTGCGGTAGTTCAAAAATCAAAAGTTAACCTAAGATGCTCGTCGCTTTGCTCCTCGCTACCTATTTAAATATTTACACCGGCCGCTACTGCAACTCGCTCGCTTCGCTCGCTCGGCTCGTGCGGTAGTTCAAAAGTTAACCTAAGATGCTCGTCGCTTCGCTCCTCGCTACCTATTTGAATATTTACGCCGGCCACTGCCGCGACTCGCTCGCTTCGCTCGCTCAGCTCGTGCGGTAGTTCAAAAGACCAAGGGAGACGCCAAAAAATTCGAGTTATATAGAGTTTTCAACTTATAAAGGATTTCGACTTAGGCGGATTTTGATTGGACATAAAGAGTTTGAGGTTTATTCTTATAAATATTGAATTCACAAAATCATAATTGAACACCTGACACCAATCAAGCAAACACGTGTTAACGTGAGTCATAGATTTATTATCGTATACTCCTAAAATGTTTTCTAAGAAACAATACTGTACTTACATTGTCGGCAAGTTCTTAAAGGCGGTAACTTATTTTTGTTCGAACAATAGAGGTAATAAATATAAATTCCTAATGTCGAAATCTCGAAACAGTCAGAAATTAATGACGCACATAGTATATACATATTATGACAGAGGTTAAGCTTAAATAACTTGAAAAATAAATAACATGATCTCGCCCACGTGTTGGTGTTTTAAAAAATTCAATCAAAAACTGAGGTTAACTTTAAATACAATTTTAGAAAAATAAATACCACAATCAACATTCAAGTATTAGAAAAAATTGATACCATAATTCCACCCACGTGTTAGTGTATTGAAAAATACAATCAAAAAGTGAGGTTAATCATAAATAACTTAGAAAAATAAATACCATTATTACACCTAAGTATTAGAAAAATAGATGTAATTACTTATTTACTTTTTTTAGAAATTCACTGGAATTAGAATTAAAACAAACCCTTTGATTTTGCTGATCACTTTAATAAAACATGTATAATGTATATAGTCACGAGTACGGCGTAACGCAAAAATGTCACGAGTACGGCGTAACGCAAAAATGTCACGCGCGCGGCGTAACGCAAAAATGTTACACAAAATTTTTGTCCACCCCCGATAAAGAAGTTTCACTTCAAAAACTACATATACATTTATTAATAACTAATAATTGCTGTAATTATTAACGTTAAATGTTGTGTGGACAGAAAGAAAATGACATCTCGACTTTTCGACCGCAACACATAAAATTATTTTAAATCCTTTAGCTCCTCATCGCTCCCTCGTTCTCTATTATCAATGCCTAAACGCACAAAATCTTGTTAAATAAAACCGGCCAAGTGCGAGTCGGGCTCGCGCACAAAGGGTTCCGTAGCAGCAAATATAATAAATTACAGTTAAATCAACCTATCTCAAAAACTATAAGAGATACTTTGATCAAACCAAAAATCGTTGAAAGAGTTAATTAGCATGCATCACCTCTATTTTTTTTAGAATTTTATACCCCGTAGTTATAAAAATAGAGGGGGGGGGACATACTTTTTACGACTTTGAGAGCTGATATCTCAAAAACCGTTCACTTTAAGAAAAATGTTTTTTAGAAAACTTTATATCATTTTAAAAGACCTTTCCATTGATACCCCACACGGGTATGTACATCGAAAAAAAAAATTTCATCCCTCAGTTACATGTATGGGGGGCCCCACCCCCAATTCTTTTTTTTACTATTTAGTGTCATATTTTTGTAGCGGTTCATACAACACATATTCCCATCAAATTTCATCACTGTAGTACTTATAGTTTCCGAGTAAATCGGCTGTGACAGACGGACAGACGGACAGACGGACAGACGGACATGACGAAACTATAAGGGTTCCGTTTTTGCCATTTTGGCTACGGAACCCTAAAAACCTCCCTCAGATACCTTTCAAACAAATATTGTGCTCAAACGTCGTTTGACGTTAGACTGCACGTTAACCTATAGCCCTCGCCTAACCCTCTAAACAGTCACGCGTGCCAAATATGACCCAACCGGTTACTGTAGAAAAGATCAGGTCAAGAAGCACTCTCTAACAATAATGAATGCTCCAATTAACTGGTCCCAAAGTAACAGAACATGTGAATGTAAATTTATAAAGAGAACAAAAAATTGTAGCGAAAATACCGGCTTAACGAATAACCGTTGTAAGTAAATATTTAAAATCATGAGCGCTCATTGTGAAAGTGATAATGACATTGAAAATTAAAGCCCAATGCATTCGTCCCATTGACCGACGAGCGCTCGTACACGAAAAAAAAATCAACAACACGCTACCCAATAAAAACGTAAAATTGCCGACACTGACATTATCCTATTACGTCATCATTCCATTCATGAAAACGATTCGTGAAAAAACAATCGCATCGAAACACGTGTTAAGCGGCGCCATTAAATTGCGGCCGTCGAAAAATATTAATTATTAATTAACACGCCGGTGGCGAATTAAAATATTTTTATTGGCGCGAAAAGGCGAAAAGTTGGGAGTTAATTCGGTGGCCGCGGTGGCATTGTTTGTGGGCCGCGTGCATAAAAAACAGGAACAAGCCTGTGGGGAAAATAATAAAAAAGCGCACCGATCCGCGTGGAGCACGGCGTGATTTAAAAATAAAAAACGTCGGATGTTCGTAATGAAATCGAAAGGCGGTTCGTCGATAGCCATTGGAAAAAAGTAAAAGAGACACGGCACTTTCACGCGTGAGGATTTTGGCCTTTTTTGGCATCGTGTGCGGGCCCGCGGCCTCAATACCGTTTGTGTTTTAACGGGTTAATAAGAAAACGATAGTGCCGGGGCCGACCTTGTTCCGGAACCAATGCCGCTTTTGCAGTTCCGATTTGAAGCAATCGGTACTCAAACGCTACTCTGTTTGTGGGATAAACTGTACATGCATCTCATATCCTTTGGGACGTCAAAGCACAAATCTCTTTGAATTTTATATCAATTGCAATTTGAGAGAAACATATCGTTTACGTTCATATTAGTTTGAGCAGCTCAGAGTAACCTACGAACTTTTTTACTGTTCACTCATATTCTTTCTTCAATGACCCTTGATGAAAATTATTATACCTACTTGTTAAAAAGATATAGGAATAAAAAAGTGGATAATCAGTAGAAAACAGAGAGGTAAAATGTGCCCGCAAATTTTTCTACTATATTCTCATTGTAATTTTCGAGATTTCTTCTAAAATTCGTTCACGTAATCGCCTATTAATTTTGATTAAAATACTAATTAACGGTCGGGGACGCGACGCCCTAAATCGTCCGCTTTGCATCCAATTTAAAAGATTAGGCTGAGCGCCCAAAAATATTCTTTAAAAACCATTCTATTAGAATTTTTGCAGTTAATTTTCCATAAATTAGAATTTCGTTTCTACAATTAACTAGTTACTGCATAGAGATGTTAATGAAGTATCTAGTTTATTATGACCATTTTAGTCTACGTCTATGAATTAGTTTTTAAATAGGTACATTACATTACAATACATGCATTGTAATAACATCATTTAATCAAAACATCATGTCATACATACACAGAGATAACATCTTAGTCAAAGTAGACATTTCAAAAGCTCATTGTAGATTTTGTGATTTAAAGTGTCCTTGCAAAGTAAATGTTTATTAGAACAGTATATACATATTAATTTCTTATGTATGCCAAACTGATTTACATTCTGCAAATCCGCACATAACTAAGCAAAGCGTAACAACATAAAACTGTATTTTATTACCATTCATTATAAAAATATGCGAAAGCAAGAGTTTTCGCTAAATTAAACCCTAACAAAGAAAAAGCTAGAGTAGGCACACATATTTAACAGCGTAGCGAATTCTGTTATTATCGCGTAATGAAAATACGAGTTTGAAGGAAAATTTCAAAAGGGTCTCATTATACTTTAGCACCCCACGTAATATAATAACCCTCCCACACCCCAGGGTCATAAAGGGACGGCCCTACGAAATATTCTTTCAACAAAATTCACCGTCCCTTCAAAACAAAAAGAAACCGCTGCATCACGATCATTTTTAATTTTAGGCGTAACGACGCTTTTCGAGATATTAAGCGTCCGCCATTAGGCTTCCCTTATCTGGCGGAATCTTCCGCGCTAAATGGTTAGGAAAGACCCCTGAAAAATGTTCTAGATTACAGACTTTTTGGAGCGACTCTCATTAACTTGTACGACCGCTTTAAATTTTAACAACCTTTTTTACATACTGGCGACCGCACCTCACTTTGTTTGGAGCCTCAAAATATTAACAATTAAGTGTTAGGTACCCATCAAATTATGTTTAGAATTTTCTTAAATAGTTTTTGCACACTAACATACCTATATTAAGATATGTAGGTAATCTTAATTCACAGTGCCCGTTTATCACACATGCCACACGAAAATTAAATAAAAAAGCTATAACAAAGCTGACTTTGAACGAAAAATTAAATATCAGATCCATTTACATAACCTAATAAATTCATCGCGAAATTTGAATAAATAAATACCAGCGAACAATAAATTAGAAATAACTTGTATGATTGAAATATTTTTCATAGTAATGAAACTGCAACATTTATAACGTTTTTCGCGTTAATTGAACGTGAATAGAACTAAATCGATCGCTATCGCCATATTTGCGTTTCATAAAATAATATTAACAAAGAATACATCAATTTATCTGAATTTTGTATGATTTGAAAAGGGTACAAACATTAGTGGAATACCTACGTTCAATATGATGTACTATTCTTGTGGCAATACAATTTAATAAAATACTAAACTGTACTTACCTACTAAATTACTGTTCCGTTTTTCCGAATCCTGAAAGATTCAAACTCAAGCTCGAACTTGAACATTTATTTATTCAACAAGACTTCTTTATGCAGCGATTTTGAATCGTCAATAAAGGTAGGTACATACATAAAAATTATACTTTTCTTAGATTCAATTTAAGTTCTAGCAACAAAGACGCATTGAGCCTTTTGCATTATCTGCAACATATCCGAGAATGAATAACTTACGCATTGACTAAAAAGTATATATCTACATGCAAATATGTATGTACAATTAAAATGAATGCGTGTGATTTGCATATGTTTTTTCCCCTCCGAGAACATTCGAGAAAAGCCACGATATGATGGACGTCTGGGTAAATGGCGCGAAAAGAATTACGCGACTGCACAAAATGGACGCGGAAATTAAGCATGGCTTGCGGAATATTAGATATTATGTGCTATGTAAAAATTTGTAAGGATAATAATGAAATAGATATAATTATAACTATCTATCTACTAACAGTATTGGAAATTATCAAGGGGTATATTTTAGAAATTTCAAACATTTCGCTGTCGTAAAAACTCAAATATTTTCATAATAGGTTACATTTTTAAATAAATTAATAAAGAAACATCATAAAAATATACATTTTTGATGTTTTTGATATTCCAATTTAAAATTATACATACCCGTCGCGTTTACTTTAATAAACAGCTATCTATTACATCTCAAGCCTAATGACAAGTAAACAAGCTCAAAGGTACCAAAATGAGGCGATTATTTGCCCCAGCCCGCTCCGTTTGTCGGCCCACTAATTGATGACCATCGTTTATTTTGCCCCGCTTTTTACCTACACCTAATAGCCTCTTCCGAGTGAAATATCTTTCCTTTCCAACCCTTTTCCCTCGTGTCAGGTTTGGTTTATCGATTATATAAAATTACTGTTTACAAATGGGAGGGTTTAGCTCTGTATGTTCTGAAATAACATTACTTTTTATATAATTGATACCGTAGAAATTAATAATACACGTGTCTTTCCATCTGGTTTATAAGCGCATCTCTACCTGCCTAGAATCTTCACAGGAAAAGCATACAATATAAGGCCATACTACCTGCTCACCAATAAATAAAATCAGCAGCATAACTTGTGTCACAAAGAACAACAAACAGACTCCCTGTTCACACAAAATTTTGGTTCTATAATACGCGGAATTTGCTGTAATTATTCTATACAAAAACATGTCACTATTAAAATAATTAAACTCTCTTTCCATCTGCCGCTTGCACACATGCACATGCATACACATATACACTGATGATATACTACATGTACATGTGTAGGTAATTACAATTACGTTGTGTGTGTGTAGCGTATCGTTATATTGATCAATGTTTTGCGGATTTATATACATGTTCGTACATATTATGTACATTGAGTGCTGAATTTTGACTAGCTGGCCTAATGATATGCTTTTTCAATCGTTGCTTACAGAATAAAAATATACTAGATATTTTAGATATTTTTTTCAATGTTCTGAATGACTTCTTGATTCAAATTGAATAGATTGCAAGAAAATATTTAGATATATGTATTACTTACATTTGTTCGTTATTAATAATAGGTATGTACCTAGGTTATTGAATAGAATTATTAAACTAACAATTACCATAATGTGTACCAACTTCATTGGTACCTAGGTACTGAAGTTTTTGATATACCTATTACCTACCTTATGTGTGTTGTGCGTAACAATAGGACAATAAAATTACTCTGAGGATTAAGTGTATAATTTTTTTAGATTTAACTTCCGGGTATCACGTAATACAGATATTGTTGATCTCAAACTTTAACACTCATGAACACTAAATAATAAAAGCAGATTATATTTTGAGCTGCAATTACAACCACCGCATTTAAACCCGTGCCTTAAAGATACGATTACCACACTATCTTTTAAAGATACGATTTATAGATAAATTAAGTATATTGTTTAATATAAAAAGCACCTTGTTACTTTCATGACCTGATAGAATTTAGGTATTAACTAAAAAAATAAAATTTTAAGCCAAAAGAAGGTTATTAAAATAGTACAGATTACGACAGCGGACCCCGCACTAGGCACAGCCTGTCTCGCGGGGTCAAAAAACTCTATCGAATTTTTGAGAAGCAACTTCAATAAAGCTCTATCGAATTCTTGAGAAGCATGAAAACTGTATTTGAGAATTTACTATTTTTACAAGGTTAAATAGTAAGCAAGTTTTTATCAATTCACAACATCAAATACCTACATAGAATGCTACATAATATAATATTATATTAAAACGATTATTTTCCTCCGTTAATATCTTTACAACCCGTACTGTAATAAAACAACGTTATAATATATCTCAATTCTTCATTCTATCGGATAAATAATGAATTCTCATTAACTATATAGCAATAATGTTTACCAAGGAACCCTTTTCACGCATCCATCGGTGTTCCGTATAATTAGTGACTGAAATTTACATATGTCGACTTAACTCCCTACCAGTGATTGATGATCGGGAAATTATATTAGGGAAAGCTTCCTAACGTCCGTGCGTGTTTTTCAGCCCCTACCATTTTAATGAGAAACCGTGGAATGAGTGATGTGCCTACTTAATATAAGATCCAAAGAACCTTCTGCAATATCAGAAGAATTAGTGAGCACCTAAAATAATATGTAAAAGCTTGTAAGTCTTTCGCGACGGATCTATCTACATGAATCTTGATTGCATTAAGCTGCATTATAATCTGGATAATTATTCACAGTTATTACCATGTTCTACATGAGTGAAGCATTGTCAATAACAAGTTAAGGTTGCCTTTATAACCCCCTAGGTTCTTTAAAAAATGTTGAAGAAGCTTTTTAGTGTTTTAAATTATAATATCAATAATTATTATCATGCATTGTAAATGTTTCCACTATTTTATCCCTATAATATCTAAGGATCGGTTCAACAAACCGCTATAAAGTTCATTCAAAACACAACATTCTGCTTTATTGAGCTTAGTCACGTGCTTAAATAAACAACATTATATTATGTTACGTTACATCAATTAGTGAATGGGAAATTGTTCAATGGACTCCGTAATTTAATTATGTATCTAAACAATACTAGATCCAGACAATGCCTTCGCGTACTACGCTTTACATTGCTCGCTGTAGAAGCGTATATTTTCATTGTGCTTCAATAGAACAGCAATGTACTGCCTATGTAGAGGATGACGCTAGACTGCAGTGAGCATAATACATGATTAGATTGCAGTTAGGCGATTATCAATACGTTTCGGTCTAGGTTAGAATGTGGGTACGATCGGCAAATTCAATTTTGTCGGCTTTTATGAAAAATTTTGATAGACTGCATTTTCTAACTTTTATCGTAGTTGCACATAAAATGCGATTTATACTTTATTTGAAGCTTCCCTTTCCTTGCGTCCTGCAGAAGGTTCATTTAATTTTTTTATTGATTTGTTTTCTTCACAGGTAAATTGTAGAGATATAATATGTGCCAATGTCAAATGGTCTTCATTTGAGAATTTAATCTAAATATGTCCGCTGACCGCTATAACAATACATAAATGGAGCGGTCAATCTCTATTTTAATCCTCCTTATTATAGCACATATCATTGTTTATTTCGTTCAATTAAAATAAAGTAAACATTCTTTTGCCAACGCTACGTCTCCCGGACATGCGTTAATAGGTGACGTCAACATATTGGTCACTTTCACTACTGTGGTAGACCATGTTTATGTGCATTTGATAATCAGTTTCCATAGTTAGTTGTGGTCACATTACCGTTATATTAGATACGCGTAGTTATTCAAATTCCCAACTATGTTGTGACTTAGTGGAGCTTTTGATAGGATTCTGTTTATCGCGTGAAATTATGAGTCACTTGTTAAATTTAAGTGGTAATTAATTGTAAGTAATAGAGATCTTGTGTGAAGTCTAACGTCTTTAAAGACTTGTTATGTTGAGCTAATTTACGTCAGTTTGTTTATTATATGTTCACGATATAAAATAAAACGACAATTTTAAGTACAATAACTTTTTTAATTATATTTGTTAATAACAATATCTTATCTCATAAAGGTGCGTATAAATTAAGCGCGGCAGCCGCGCGAGCCAATGTTCGACCAGAGTTGACGTTCATTTGCTGCGCGAGCCAATATGTAGATATATTTTAAGTTGAACGTAGTTGCCGCGCGCGGCAGGCGATCCATCACGAACATCTCTTCTGTAGGACGCCAAAAGTGTAGTCATTTTCTTTTTCAAGTCAGGAATAGGTATATCCATTTTCTTACTGATTTCTACCCACGCATCATACCTCAGCGATTTATTGTGGCATTGGGAGGATTTGCTGTTCCACAAAAATTCATTAGCGCCATACAATTGTATTAGTAAACGGCACTTTTCGTTGTCCATTTTTACGTATACGCCGCGCGAGCCGAATCACCAAAACTACAAACCGTCCACACGGCGCGCGAGCGAACGCCTGAAGCTCCTTTGATGCGGTCTCAAAAACCGACAGTGAGCGGATCGCCCCGCGGCACGTTCGAGCGCGGCAATGTTCGCGTCGCCGCGCGCGGCGATCCCGTCTACATAGTGCGCGGCCGCCGCGCGCGCCTATGTTCGATGGTTTGCCGCGCTTAGTTTATACGCGGCTTAACCCTATAGATGATACCTTAAGATGAAGCAGTCATTTATAAGCATAAATAAATAATTAATCAGCACATCCATTTCAATATTCATAAGCTTCTTTCAACGTGTGAGTTCTTTTATCTACAACTTCAGGTGTAATTGCAAAGCAGATGAAATTAAGAGTTTAACATTCCTCTTCATTCTTAAAAACATTCCTACTAAACGCATTTAAGGTTCACACTTGATTCCCTACAATCATCACGTCATAAGGCCATCAAGGTGCGGTCTTAAATTATTCATAGGCTCGTAACAAATCCAATCCTCTTAGACTAGAATCTTAGGCTAGCCACCTGTTGCGTTATAGACACTCTCACTGACCTCAATACTATGTACCGAATGGTTAGTACATAGTGCGGTGGCCGAGCTTTGATCTATGCGGATGGAAATTGATACAAATTCTAAGCAACACTGTATGTTATGTTATACGCGTTTGTATTGGTAAGGTCAGTTGGCTGTGCGTCAATATCTCGAAATCCTCCTATGATATTTTGAAGTTGCGTGTTGTAGAGCAAAAATGAATCGTAGGTGTAAGTTAGATATCCAGTTACAATTTTAATTGTAAATAGCTGTGTATATACGTTTTTCCTATTTAGAAATTAAATTTTTAATTGATGTGTTTATAATTCAATTCCGCTATAAAAGAAAAAAAATTGTACTGCGAATAGCTTAAATCCGACGTTCGTAGACCTGCGTAGCGTTGTAGCTTGCAAATGCATCGGTAGCCCATCGGAATATTAGGGTGAAAGTTGTATCTTTTGATATAAAAGAAAGCAGCAAACTGAAAAGACTTATGATATCTATTAATTAATAACAAATAGAACATTAGAGCGACTAGCTACTTACTAACTTAAAATTAAAAATACCAAAAATATAACAAAATTATTTATTTTATAACGAAACCTATTGTGTAATTTGAACACCAAATAGAAAACATGGAATTGGAATAAATGTATGGAAAGCTTCAAATAGTTTTATCAATTTTTAACAAATATTTATTCGATTTAGCGGAATGTGTCTTATATTAGAATTCAATTATTTATATTAGAATTCAATATAAACATCAAATCAGTTGAAGTATAGTAGTACTATTATATATTCTGTGGTATAGTTAAAAAAGCGATTATGAAAAATAATTGCATGCCATAGATACAAACTATGACATTCTTTTTTGATTTAAATCTTCAAAATTCTGGACATTACGACTACATATATTATTCAAAACATCACCATAAACAATACCAAATAATCGAGTTTAAATCACGTTAAATTGTAAATACATTGCACATGGATTGTGCACATTCCTTACCCCATTTGACAAGACCTGTTAGCTCTGAATAGCTTGTTGTATGCCAATATTAAGCGTGGATCTAATAGCTAAATACATAGGCCATTCACCTAGCCTAATCACTACATTACCAGGCCTACATCACAGGCGAACAGGGCCGGATTTTGATAGTTGGGGCCTTTGTTAGTATATATTATATTTTATTGCGTGAATGAGATTATTTTTGTAATTTCAAAAATAATATAAAAGTCGACGAGAAATTTTCAGAATTTTTGAAAAATATAATTATTATTTAAATGATAAAGGCGCTTTATGAGAGCAATGTTAAATGTATCATCGGGTTACAAAATATTTTAAAATGCCTATAACAAGATCGCTTATCATTCAGGGCACGAAGCTTTCTATTACTCAAATCCTAACTAATATTATAAATAAAAAAGTAACTCTATCTGTGTGTCTCCTTATTGATTCACTTTTTACATTGATTACGTGGACAAAGTCGTGGGTGGAAAGCTAGTATTTAATATTTAAGAAATACCTACGTTTGATTTTGATTTGACTTCTACTACAATACAAATAATTAATCAAATCTTTCCTCTCTTTCGTAGATCCATTGTAGAGCATCTATGACGCTCCATTGCATATTTACTATACACCACAAACTATAGGGCCCCAAGATGACCTCAATGACCGCCGTAAAGCCGCGTCTACACCGTACATAGCTATGTCTATCGTGGTTGAAATAGCACTCTCACTATCGACGATGGCATCCTACGCAATAGGTATTTGTATTAGAATCTGGGTCAAGAACGCTTTCACTGTCTTTGATCAACACACTTCATGTGGCTAAGGATTTACGATACGGTGTGTCGTGACGGTTTACAATATAAGTTTTGGTTGGTCTGTGCTTTTCCGTTCTTTGGGATGTTGTCCGTTTTTTTTTTAAACATTAGTGGAAATTTTAGCGTTTATCTTGGTTTTGAAAAGATGTGAATATAACGTGATTGCTAATAGATAATAGAGGTTTATATGCTTGCTAAGAGATAAGATTTTTCCACATAAGCTTTAAGGGAAGTTCTGAAGATTCCCTTTGATTTGGATGATGTTTTGATTATTTTACAAAGCATCCCCATACCTATTATTAGTACTACACAAAGCAGGTTTACTTTTTAATATTAATTGTTGATTTATATTTAATGATTTTGAAAAAGCCATTAGCGTTAGACATATATTTCTAAGTTTGTACTTACTTTCTCGTAGGTATTGTTCTTTTCAATTACTTATAAAAGTCGTTGATTTTTCCGGTTATGATAAAAATTCTTTGAATATCTTTGAACTCAAATTCAAATAGCATATTATAATACCTAAGCATAATACCTATCTATACAAGAGCAGAACCAACAAATTAACAAACAACAAACTAAACCTGGCTTGACATTTCGTTTTCTTTGTGAACGAAAAATGTGAATGAAGTCAGAATGTGATGAATCAAGTCGTACCTATATTCAACATGAAAAAATATTTTTATCGTATTACAGTACCTAGGTACATAACATAACTGTGACAACATTAAGGTAAGAACATAACTGTTACAACCAAAAGCTAATAGAAAAACTTTGCCATTCACATAAATTTTATCGAAGTTAAATATTATTAACGGGATTAAGAAATATATGTACTATGAATAATTTCAGCTTACACTTCTTAACTTAAGCTTTAGCTTGAATTAATTATTAATATTCAGATACACACAAAAACTATAGAATTAAAAATTACCTATTACATTTCGTGTGTTCAACCCTCCCTAAACAGGGATCATTTAGACTCCACCTACGCCAAAGAAAGCGCGTAGCATTATCGACCGTCCCAAACGAAAGGCGGCGTATCCTAGCACCCGAGCTAACCCTTCAGATGCCGCGAGGCGCTTACTTTGGACATGGGGGCCTAAACAGGGCTGCCTGTTGCAAAAAAACATATAGAATGGCCATCTTGATACAGTAATAGGCAAGGAAAACTACGCTTAATGCAAAAATTTCGGTAATAAGACGCTACATTTTTTTGTGAAAGGAGTATTTAAATTTGTTTTAAGGATTACGATAGCATGTGTCAATTTGTATCGTTAAGTAACAATTTTTTTTTTAATAATAATTTATTTTTTCACAATTCTCAAAACTTCTAAATTACAGCCCGAAAAGTTACATCCCTAACGTAACCCCCGTTTTTCGGCATTGATCCGGGCCCCATCGCGCCTGCGTAAACGAAAAACGAACCGAGGAAAAGCAAGGTCACGTCACTCCAACTTCTTTTTTCCAATTGGAATATTGAATGGAGTATCATAGCGTCGGAAAGTATTGCTCGGCTATCGACTTCAGTTCAGTGGGACACGGGGTTTATATTTTATAAGTGCGGTTTATTTTATTTTTTTGTTTCTATTTTTTGTGTCGTATTACAATTAGATAGAAACTAGTTTTGTTTGGCAGCCCTATTGTGATAGTTACGCCTCTTTTTATTGTAATATGGCTCTTTGGAGCTTTCAGTCCAATACAGGATCAATCTATGATGTTAGTTTAATGTATCACAATTCACAATCAATTCACATAAAGAATGTAATATCATAACCGAAAATTTTCCTAATCAATAACCATTTTAATGAACTTACTTTACTAGAAGTAAAATATCTAATTCTATAAAATAATGACTTCAAAATCTATATAATATTTCCAAACTATTCCCATTCATTCATCACAATTTTACAACATATAAGGGTCACAATTTTACAAAAAAAAAAAAAAAATTTTTTGCCAATCAATAATCATTGACCATTTTAATACCTAAACCTTTCCTGAAAACAAAGTACCTAATACGCTTTTCCTAAAATAGATTATCCACAAAATACTTCAAACCTTTACAATACCAACCATTCATATATACAATTTTATAACAATTTCGTACGATCGAATCGGAAAGCAAATTATCTAATAAATTAACTGCTGTCAGTTAGTCTGCGGCAAGGAATGGCACGTAAACTAATCGTTTTGTCGTTTTCAATTCGCAGCGTATTGAGATATAAACCGGGGTTTAATTTAAATTGTATCGGACTTGCATCTTGTTAAGTTCGTTAGGCGGGAAATGATTATATTTTTTGTTTTAGTATGCGGATATGGAGGTTCTATTATTGATATAGAAATGGTATCTTTTGAAAAGTTTTAATGTCGTTTTTGAGTAGGAAAATGTCATTTTGTATTTGAATTTAGAATTTTAAATAACATCGGCCAATGGGTACCCTAGATTAATAAAAACACTATTTAAACCTTTATATAGGAAGCAAAGAAATTAACGTTAGAAAACCTATACCTATATACCTATTTATTATAGCTATGTACAATATTTTATTGGTAGAGCTGTAATTTTAATATTTACGGCTTACGTTAAAATATTACTATGACTGCTTTTGCTTATGCTTTATTCATTCTGTACAAATACATTAAACAAACTGAACTACATTCTACCGTCTACGGTATCTATACTAATATTATAAAGAGGAAAGGTTTGTTTGTATGTATGTATGTATGTATGGTTTTCACGCATAAACTACTGGAGCGATTTTGATTTGGCACAGATAACCTTTAGACCCTGAGAAAGAACATAGGTTACCTTTTATTGCGAAATATGTACCACGGGCGAAGCCGGGGCGGACTGCTAGTCTTTTATAAACATAGAACTTATATTGACAAATGCACCTTGGCATATAAATGAAATTGTAGAGCGCACCTAAATTAATAATTTATAGGTACTTAGGTACACTATTTTTAAATACACGAAAAATAATAAATACATTAACAACAATTCTGTATTCCCCTAGGCATCAACATTTTTGATTTTTCACTAAAATTTAATAATAATAAGACTCCAACTCCAAAACCAACGAAAAGTAGGTACCTATTCCATAAAGCTTCTTCCAAGATTAACTGCTTAAAACGGTTGTCGCGAAACAATCTATTATCATGTAAATTATTCTAAATTCTGAATTAATATAACAAAATTATCTATTCGCGGCAGGTGAGGTCAAGCTTGTAAAGGGTCAAACTGTATTACAATTGCAGATATGGTACAATTCCCATGGTTTTTAATAAGATGCTGGATCATTTGCATAGAGCGAAATCTCATTCTTTGGGATATCTTTCGCTGTTAATGTTTAGTATTCATGGAGCTTACGCTTGAAGTTTTGAAATGTATAGAACTTGCTACGTATTAAAATATGGTTCTTAGAATGTTATGTCGCTAATTGCTACTTACTTAATAGTTTCATAAAAATACAAACAATTATTTTCCAATATTTTGTTTAAATTTTAAGTAAAATATTGTTATCACTGAAATATAAAGTGTAGGCATAAAATCTTATTATGGATTATATAACGGAAGACTCATTGCTAATAATACCTAAGTAATCTATGATGATAATATATCGCCAACTTTCCGATATTATCACAAATAAGCTTTTTTTAATGAATAAAGGTAATAATAACAAGAGCTTCATATCTTTTTATGCCTTACAAATAACTATAAGTAGCTAGCTACTAGTTATTATTCTGTGCTATAAGCCAGCCTTGCAAGAATTCTTTCGCGCGCTTTGAATTCGCGGGAAAAAGAAAGATCGAATAGCGGTCATCTCAATAGCAAGATTCCATACAAATCTCAATGACTGCTAAAGTAAATCTTGTTTAAACGTTCAGCATTTAGTCCATAACCGTTTAACATAGTATTATTCATAAGATGAAACTTGCTACAGATAAAAATTCGCTTTATGCAAATAACTTGAATTTCACAAGCGGACAATAGGGTCATTCTTGGCAGATCTGGGGTCATAAGTTGTGACCTTTTCTTAGGGATCACTTAATATTCGTTGAACAGGTCGGAGTGACCCCTGACCCTTCATTCTCACGGTCCACTTTAAGGGTTAAGATGAGATCATTATTCTGGTGAATTTTAACAATGTTTTCGTACGAGTTTAACATATTTTGTGCTGAACTGTTTTTTGATTGCTGCAGTTGAGAATATTTTATACTTAGAACATTATTTGAATTGTATCAAAAAATATAAGAAATTATATTTACTTATTAGGTATAAAAGTCGATCTCTGAAATTCAATAGGTAAAGCTCGATTAGGTTCTACGGGCTTCTTTTGTTTCAATTATGAAAAGTACATACAAAATAGGTACACTTACATCTACTATAATACGAACTTAAAATTAATAAAAAATATTTTTTATTTAATATTTCTATTAAGTATCTACCTATAGGTATACTTAGGTAATAATTCTAATTTATTTTTGTTAATTCGTTCAAACATCTTATACCTACCTCTAAGTTAAGTCCAATAAAACGAATTTCGTTTAAGCGACATCAAATCAAGTCCTCATTTCTTTACAGATATAGGTAATTGATCTTCCTACCGTTAATTTGCACAATACCTACCATCTCCAATAAAATGCTAAAATATAGGAATTAAGATTTTAGTAATAATAAATAATTACATAGTAGTTATATAACTAAAAAGCAGATATAATATGATAGATATAATATATAAGATAACCTATCTAATAAATTTATATTAAATCTGTCACTCATTAGGTAAAATTCCTAAAAGTATATAGCATATTATATCAACATAGAAAATAACAGGTAATTTGTTTGGAATTGAGTATAAATATTTATCATCAACTTTTCAATAATAACCGATGCAATTTAAAATACAGTGAGAATATCAAATGAACCGTTTACATACTGTAACTCTAGCGAAATCATTAGCAAACCTATCAGTGTGTCATTAAAAACTTTCGCAATATAATTTTCATCAAAATCGAAAATCATTTTTGCCCATAATTATCTCATATTTCCGCGGCCCAGCACTAAGTGCTCCAAAAACTGTGATTAAACATTCTACACTATTCATTATCTATACTATTTTGTGTATATGCCCCCCTAACATTACACGCTACGCAATTCCCGCCAACTCACACCGTTCAAAACGCACCATTTTTCTCCCGAAAGATAAAGACCAAATAAAAAAAGAAAACGCGAAAAACATCTCTGTCCCTTTCGCGCGTGTGTATATTCGATCAGCGGGAAGAGTGCGACGACTAAGCTATGAACGACTCACGAAAACTTGGGCTCCGCCCGAGACGGTGCTCTCTATCCGTCTCTTTCACTTTTTCACACTTTTCATGTAACGGTAACAGAAGCGTAACGTCGTGACTGCAATGGATTTGCTGATTTGATTTTCGTTTTATTTGTATAGCGGTAAGGTTGGTTTTGGGTTGTAGATGAGGGTGCGTAGAAAATATTTTAGAACGAAAGCATTTTGCAATGGAAGTCCCGCTCGCTCGCAAAAAAGCAATCTATGTAGGGTGGTTAGATTTGTGAGGGTGAGTGGGGTGACCGCTGGCAGCCATGTTGCTCCGTCGGCGGACGAAGAACGATTATAATTTCAACTTAATTCATACGTCGATTTTAAGAATATTAACTGAATTAGAATTAGACTTAGTTGCTACTTAATAATTGCAAAAATTTGTACAAATGGATGTAAAGGGCATTTTTTTTTTCATATTTGTTTGGTTTTAAAATGATTGCGGTAAATATTTTTAATCATATCGTGTATGATAATAAGGTGCCGTTACACATGGTCAATATGAGATTTAATGTTACTTACAATTATTGCATTTACGAAATAGAGGCATTAGTAAAATGTAAATAATATCTACCTATCATAGGTTTTTTGTATTCTTTGATAAATTTTATCATCATTTTTAATTATCTACCTATAGTACCTATAATGTATACCTAAAGTTTAACTATCTATAGGGTAGTTATGTCATAAAATCAAGTGCTAAATAAAAAACATTTATACCTACTCAGTAAAATATTATAACAGATTTTGCGGGTTTTATTCTAGGGAGATAAAAATATAGGTACGGCGGTAAAAATTAAATTCCTTTCTGTAACCTGAATAGAAAAATGTTATTTTAAAATGGGTGCAGATATCTACCTACTTATTAAAAATTGTTTAAAAGTATCTCTACTAAGTATTATAAAACGCTCCGGGCTCTACCTTTTATAACATCTTACCTATTACCTAAGTATTTTTACTAACACTAGAATAAGAACTACCTACTAACAATTTATGGGCAATGTTGCCTGATATAAATAAATCAGAATCAAATTTTATTTATTTGTTTACCTTAATAAACAAATAAATAAAAACAAATTATTATGACTTAGAATGTAGCTATAGGTATATTTATTCCATCCTACCTAATGCATTTTTGTGACGCAAGTAGATAGGTAGGTTACTTACGAATTATTCATAATAATAAAAATACCTACAAAACAAATTAAAATTATGTTTTTCGAACATTTCTATATTTCGTTTAAATTGTGGTTTAAATTCAAACTGTAGACAATTATTGTTATTTTTTTTATCTCAATTTATTACAAATAATCAAAATTTACAATTTCAATTTATTAATTATTATTCGATAATGCTGTCAAAGAGTAGTTCGAGAAAAGTACATATTTAAATAGCAGATAGTTTACGAATATTCATGCCTAACCTACTCAAAATTATGAGAACACATAATAAAATAATTGTATCTACCTACTTATTTTTTTTATTTCAAATCTCTAATAACGTACGTAAATGCAGATGATCTTTTTTATTTTTAACTTATTTTTTGTATTCTGTAAATTAAGTACAGGTATCTACATACTTGTTTCAAACAAGATACCTATTGTAAGATTATAGTAATAATTTATTATCTATATATATTTATTAAATTTTGCAATATAATTACTACTTTATAGTTTTATGAATACTCAGGTACATACCTAATACAGTTAAACAATCGAATGTTAAAGATTAAATGTTAATTAATAAAATGAAAATTGCAATCAAGCTTGCAAATAAATACCTACCTACTAGCATGAATTATAATTAAACGCATTACAATATAATATAACAACTTATAACAACTTGCGAAAATAGTATGAAAAAAAAAACATTGTTTAATAGGTAGGTACCTACTCACTAACACTGCGAATTCACAATTGCCTTACATGGGTAACCTACCCACTACCAACCCCAATTAAAGAATCTTATAGCTTATAGCTTTACATCCAAAAGCTCCTCATATTTTCTTAATCCACACTCCACACTAGAACTACTCTACTAAACTGTTCTTTTAGTTGAACCGACACTTAAAAACAACCATTTTATGATTCGTACGTTTTTAACTGTCAAAATCAAAGACCCAAAAGAAATAAAAAGCTCATGAACACACGTAAACACTGACAGGATAACTGTAGTTACTTAGGTATGCTTTTGCTTATCTGTGAGTCCTATAAAAAAACTATCCACTATTTACTATGTAAATTAAACATTTAAACATCGAGATAGAGATAGAAAGTCGATAAGAATCACAGATCAAACATGCTGATAAAATTAGATCCCAAATACAAATGGCTGATACGATATTTAACGGTTCATGATGAAAAATTTCCCGCTTTTAGTCCAGTGCAAATAGCTTACTAAATTGTACCTAATGAATGGAAATGTGAAGTGATTTATTTACCCTCTTAATATAGGAATGCTTTTGATAGGGTTTGAATTTTTTAATATACGCTGTTTAATCCCCGATAGGTACCTACCTAAGTTAAATTTTTGAGTGAACATGCACTCGAAGTCTCTAGAACAATCACTACGATAGGTAGTGCTATAATCTACAAATTGTCATACGCAATCTTCAATCATTCTCAACAAAAACTATAAAGACGACGACGTAGCTAACAAGACGTAGGTAGGTACTGTTTTCATTTCAGCACGTACCTACAATTATTATTATCATAAATTCAAAGCCTTACTCTATGACTTAAATTCTGTGTTCTGTTAAATGTGCTCCACTCCTGTTGGTCTTAGCGTGATGATATACCTATTTCCTTATGAGCCTTTGTCGATTAATGGGCTATCTAACACCGAAAGAATTTTTCAAATAGGACCAGTAGTTCCTGAGATTAGCGCGTTCAAACAAACAAACTCTTACTCTTTAAAATATTAAGTATAAATTTATACGTGTGTACTTCATAATGAATGCTGTAGTTATTCATAAGCCCGCTCGACTGTTTCAATACGATGAAATAGACAAAATGCAAATCCTTTTTGATTGAGTGAACGCAAATTTAAATATAATTATGTATAATGATTCTAACTGATGACGCTTCTGTTAAAAACAATAATGTTTATTGCATCGAAATATAATTTATTTGCTTCGATAAAATAAATAAATAAATAAAATAAATAAAGCTTTTATTAATTCCTTTACTTATATCTAATTACAAATTTTATTTGTTGTTAGTGTGGTGTGTTCTCTATAACAATTCTATTTTTTAAATATTAAATTAAGTGTTAGTTAATTAGAAAGATAGTATGTAATTAAATATAATAAGGACCGCTTTTTGCGGTAAAAGCCTCCTCCAATTTCTTCCACTCATCCCTTCCATTCGATATAATTTATTAATTAGTTATTCAAATACATTATTTCCTATTTTTAGTTATTCACTACACAATGGGCAATACTCAACTTATTTTAAATGTTGAAAAAGCTTAATGTTTTCAGGTCATAGACCTGGATTTAAGAAAACTTTATTTAATTTAATACTTTGAAAAATGCTTAATGAAATATATCAAACTTATCATTGTAAAATAGAAAGATACCTACATAGAAATATTATTATAACACGAATCGACAACACTACCGCTTATAAGCGAATTCTTCGAAACGTGCCATGAAAAGCATGAAAAATACAGAATAAAAAAATATTGTACATAATAATACAATTATTTTGATTCATGTACATATTGTATATTTTTGTTTAATAAAACAGCTGTTTTTCTCTATAAAACAAGGAGATGTAAATTACATAGAGGACTTGACCAGCGCCATCTCTCGTCGAATAGCATATCTATATTATTCATAAATTTTATTTTTATTTATTAAAATTAGCCTCAGCACTGCTTAACTTCTTCGTTTATTTTCTTGCAATATATTATTTGAATATATTCAGAGTATATACAAACAAGTTTCTTCAAATATAATTTTATTGTACAAAAAAACAGCGACATCTATTGGCTATGCTTTGTTATTAAGTAGGTATTGGTGAAAAAAAATAAAACAAAGCTAAGAGTATTATAAATATTGATTATATTTTTTTAAAATATTATAAATTTTATAGTAATTTACTATTTTATAACACAAAACAAAAGAATTGAAAACTGATTACTACATAATATTATTTACTTTCACTATTGTTCCTACTCGCCGCTAGATGGCAGTAGGCAAGGGATGTTAACATTTTTCTCTTTTACAGTTCTGATGCTCATATACTATCAATGTTAATGATAATCAGTGTTATAATATAGGTACTTAACTTAAATTTATATTATTTGACATAAATAAACTGTAAAATGAAAAAGCCAAATATTATGTTTAATTTGAAAATAATTCTACACGAATTTCTTATAGTTAAGTGTATTAATCTAAATACTGCGCGTAAATATTTAATGAAGCTTCAAGTAAGATACAAAAAGTGCTTGTTTTTTGCATAAAATGAGCAAAGAATTTCAAGCATAGCAACACTTAGCCTTTCTGAAACTTAGGGCATTTGCATATAATCGCGCAAAACACGACATTTTACGTCAAGCCCGTATTAAACTCGCTGTAATTATCCCCGCTCCCAATCGAATTATAGTCGACGAATGTCACAGAAGTGCGACGAAGATGCGCTCTCTTCGAATTTTCCCCTAGGGGTTGAGGCTAGGGCTGCCAACAAACAGATTTCATATACCTACACAAATTATACCTATAGTTGCAACTATCGAATACTTAACCTATAATGACCTTAAGGAAAATATAACTTTTAAGCATAGAAATAATACTGTCTTTTAAACTGCAGTCCTATGTGTATGAAATAGTAAAATATTTTTAACCCTTATTTAAAGCATTAGGTACATGCTCTGTTTCTGTGTGTGTTTTTACTTTTTATCATACCCTGAATAAAATTAAGCTTAAACTTTAAACTTCTACGCAGCAGCCCTAGCAAAAGCTCGCTCCCTACGAATGGCAACATCATCTTCACCCTTCAGATGATATGTAAATGTACGAAATAGTTCTAGCGTATATTTGAGATGCACCCGATCCCGACTTGTTACTAGGTATGATATTTTTGTTTCTATGTCTTGTGTCGGAATGGTATTTTCGTTGCAATGGTCTGAATTATTATTATACTAGCTGTTGCCCGCAGCTTCGCCTGCGTGGAAAAGGTAAATTTTCATGGTACAAACTTTCATCCCCTATTTGATCCCCTTGGGGGATGAATTTTCTAAAATCCTTTCTTAGGGGACGCCTACGTTATGACATCTACCTGCATGCCAAATTTCAGCCCGATACGTCCAGTGGTTTGGGCTGTGCGTTGATAGATCACTATATCAGTCACCTTTGAGTTTTATATATATAGATTACAATGTATTATTAACCGTTCAATTGTTATTTTATTCTCAAAACATTATGTATTTGTATGTGTGTTTTGTAGTATCTATGATTTTAAATAATATGTAGGTAGGTACCTAGATAGTAACCTATTTCCAAAAATAATGAACTTATGTGAAAGCTCTGTTTTGTTTCGTATTACGTACATCGCTTTATAATATTAATTTTGCTATAAATTATATATACCAAAATTTGTTCAAACTTGTATATTTTGAAAACATAAATATTGTTTTTATGTAGGTATAGAATACAACATTTAAGTAGGTAATTAAACTTATTTTTCACAGAAATTACATAAAGGTTGACTAGCATCGATATCAGCTGATTCCATTTGTCTGCATACCATGGTACCTAATATTAGGTACATAGGTCAGGAGTTTTTTTTTACTCTAATTGTAGAGTAATTGTGTACGCGAAAGGTAAACAATTGAATAATTTTTAATTTTACATATAAAATTAACACACAAGTAGGAACTTACTACTCTTATGATAAGTTGGGAAATAAAACAAATATTAGGTACTTTTAAAAATAATGTATTTGGCACAAGTTTGACACAAATATACATTTAAACTCAGTTAATTACAAAGTAAAACAATATAACAAGAAAAATAGTCTACTGATAGATAAGAGATACTATAACATTTCAAAATATAAGAAGATTTCTCAACATTAACTAATCCTTAATATTTAAACTTAGGTACATATCTAATTTAATATGAACAATAACAAAACACCACATATTCTTCCTCAGCAAACGGGCGTTCACCCGCCGCGTTTCAACCGCCCGTCGTTCCACCCGCACCCACGTAGCGAAGATCATTATCTAGCATGAGAAAGTTGGGAGGAATCCAGTTAGCCCCACCCTCCCCCACTCAACTTGTTATAACCAGTTTAGACCAACTCAGCTTACGAGGCACCTGCGATACAAGACAAACTCTGGCTTAGCCTTTTCTCTTTAATTCGATTGTTTGACAAATATACTGGGTATTTCATTGTTGTAAATATCTTCATTCAATTACCCATAATATACACTTATTACCTTTCATTAAAATAACTTACGACTACAAATATTACTAGTACCTAAAAAATGAACTCTAGGTACATATTAGATAAGTCATAATTTAATTAGTTCTTAGCAATCCTTTTTTTTATAGTGGGGAAATCTTCTTAGATACCCCCGGCTCCCGGGGATGGAGCCGTGGTTATGTCGGATTTTTACCGACTAAAACCCCACTCTGTTCCATCGCGCTGCTTTGGACGGAACTGCGGGAACGGTTACGACTCTACCGCGTGTCCCGCCCAGAGTTATTAGCAATCCTACTTAAATTAAAGGTTATTATTCGTTTTTATTATATTTTCATGGTTTCAAACTACCTATGTACATTGAGTTCATTAATTCTAGCGTATACGTAATACATTCTGTTACCTAGGTAGGTACTCTTTCTTATAAAGGTTTGTTGCATATGAAAATTTTATTTCTCAGCCTCACCAAGACTGCTTAACAGTTCAAAATTAGACAAATCATGTAATAAAACAATATATACTTAGGTAGAATAAATTATAGCTACCACAAAATAACGATTTGAATCTAGTTATATTTTAATAGATAGGTAAATAATATAAAATTAACAAAGCTTTATTCGAACCATACGTTATACCTTAACTTAAAGTCGCCATTCACGAACATAAAGCTCACTATTCATAATACTCTACAATCTTACAAGCATACCTTTCAGTGCACACATCCCTAACCTAAAATATTTAGGTCATCTGAACGAGTGAACAAGGAAGAGGTTGGAAATTTAGTGGACCGCGAAATGACCCTACTATCTTAATGTTGCCCTACGACAAAACCTACACGTGCAAACGAAATATAAAAAAGTAAGTATGTATTAATTTAACTTTTTGAGTCATTCTTCATTACTTTACTACCTAAATTGTTAAAACTTTTTTTATGTTGTTTGATAGTAGGTATACTTTTTTTTATCTGCGAGCCTTTATAAAATTTCCTATGTTTTAATTAATACATTTATGTGACGATCTGCAAATATTCAATTTAAAATTGAGATATTGTGAAACTTTTACGCGAAGTTTTCAGGAAAAGCAATGTACAAGTTATTGCGGAAAAAATGCGATAATGTTAAAAAAAGAGAGCGATAGTAAATGTCAATATCAGTTTTTCAATAATTTAGCAGATATCTCGTATTATAATAATTCTATTAATTCCTTCCAGAATGGTAGGAAAGAATAGACTAATATTACCGCAAATCTGACCGCTCACGAAATATATATATAATATGTCGCCGTCATCAGGTTGAATCTGCTATTTGATCGAATGACTAGCACGTTCATTGAACGACATCATTAAGTAGCAAATGCATTAATTCTTCTAGCTTCTACCTGTAGGTACTAAACCGTAAACGTTCTATTGTTTTCTTACCGTTCTAACCACTACCCCACAAGGTAAAGGGATGCGTACATGCGTAAGCCTTTGACCTCATTGTGAGGTGAGTGTGAAAACGTAGGTATGTAGTCTTGCTTTATTTTTAACCACCCTCAAGCTCGTAGGATGTACCTACTATTTTCTTACTGTTAACCGACTTTGGTGGATTGTGGGTTATGTTTTGTGTTTGCAAAATTTACATCATGAAATTATTAACTGATTGTTAATACCTACTAATAATATTATAATCAAACTAATATTTTTAATACTTTACATAATTTGTTATTTGACTGACCGGTTGACTAGGTTGGTAGTGGCCCTGCCTTCCAAGCCAGAGGTCTTGGGTTCGATTCCCACCCGGGGCAAATATTTGTGTGATGAACATAGATAGTCAACCTACACAATTACTTTTGCATGTAATAACAGAGCTTATAAATCTCAATTTTCATTTATCAAAATCCAACCGAGCCTTTTCACCTTATTTCCAACTATATTTAGCTTCATAAGTTATTAATCAATCAAAACAACAATATCACAACAAACATACATACATACAATACATAAAATTTGATACTTTTAAGGGGTCAGTAATTACGAGAAGTTTTAAGGCTTTAACGGGATCAAGTTGCTTATCTCAAGAGATCGCTGGAATAATAGTGGAACACACGGAGTCCACGCAGTGTACGCCCTACGGGTAAAGGGATGGTACAAAAGTAATCAGAGGTACAATACATATTATTCGACTTACTAGCTTTCCACCCGCGGCTTCGCCCGCTGTGTCTAAAACCTAATAAATTATATACTAAAACCTTCGTCTTGAATCACTCTATCTATTAAAATAAACTGCATCAAAATCCGTTGCGTAGTTTTAAAGATTTAGGCATACCTACACAGGGACTATGTAGTGATATGTATATATTGTGTAGGTATATGGGAATCAAAGCAAGATTAATAATGTACCTACCTAATTAGATACATTTTTTTCAAATTACTTTAGTGATATACATATTTTGGCGTTCTACATAATATAAGAATGACTACTGTATGTGCCAGTAGATACCCAGTCCTACCCTTTTTTTTTTGTGTGGTGTCTCTCAATGTTAGCCAGAAGGGCTTCTACATTTTAACGCAGACGCGGGGGTGAACTGAAGGTTCACCCTGGTAGCGACATGCACAAGGGCGTCCCCCCTTGACGGGGACCACGAGCCTCGGCTTGAGCTGTCGCTTGAGTGGAGGAGACCAGAAGGGCCCTAATCGGACGGGGAGTCCTACCCAGTCCTACCCAGTAGTATGTAGATACCCAAAAATATTATATGCAATAAATAGGGTGTACCAAATCTTACAATTAAAAGAACTGACTAAAAAATTAACCTATTACACTTTGAATGTTTCCTTTACGTTCTTACAGTAGGTAAGTATCTATGTAACTTTTATTTTTTTCACAAAATCGCTTGCGCTTATGTTTTAACATATAATGAGTAATTCGCACGAAACGATAGTAAAGTACCGTAATGGTAATTACTTCGTACGTCTAATTGCTTAAAGTCAGATTTCCTCATCGCCTCGAGGTGCAGTTATTTCTAACCACGTAATATTAGTAATATTCTATGTGTTTTGAACAAACACGTTATTTTGATTATAATTTCTAATGTACAAGGTAAGTAAATAAGCAAAATAATACATAGATTAATATCTTCGTAGTAATATTGATAGAACTTAATTAAAAGCTCTATAAAAAATAACAATTGCTAACTAAGATTTTTCAAATTGAATTTATGAAATCGATCCAGTAGTTCCTGAGATAAGTGCGTTCAAACAATCAAATTAACTCTTCCGCTTTGTATTATTAATTAATTATTATAAGCATCGATTGTTATGGCCAACGGTTATGGCATATTATGTATTTATAACGTAACAAAAACATATGAATCAAAATATAGTTTGTTAGTTTTAACTTTTAATATTTAAAAGCCATTGAGCCTCTTCGCTTCGTATCAATTTTCAAACTAATGGTTTTAATCAAAATTCGACTATTAGGTAAAATCATAAAAAAAAATTAAATATATCACAAATTACTTTAGATGGTAGGTATAAAATAATAACGTTTAATTAGTACCTAGTCCTATGGCGGATGAAAAATCTAAAATTTACTTACTTTCGTCTTTCGCATATTATACCTACGTATTATGTACCAGCAACCCTCCGATGCTCTACATAGTGTTATTTTAACCAATTTAAAAATACCTTGACAAACTGTACACCTAAATCTCTCTTCTGTATCTATTCCCTTAAACCGTAAGAAAAACTCTTAAACAATATTTAAGTAGATATCTTGAATAAAAAAAAGTCACGGAAAGGGACTATGTTTTTTTTATTAATTTATTCAGATTAAGATGACAATTACTAACAAAATGTACACAGCAATTGAAATGTTTATTGCATTTCCCAGTGTATTGTGTAAATAACAAGTTTCTAAGACAGACGGTCCCTTTGCAGACGAGGATAGATCATTAGCAACAGGAAATTAATCCAACAGAGGTGGGAGGTTCCGACCCTTCTCGAACATTCTGGAACAATCTATATTACATAATTACCGTTTATATGTTTCGGTAGTCACATGTTGGAGGAGAAAATCTACAAAATAATGTTGTTTGCGAATAGACCTACTTCTTGGAGCAACTAACTAAATATGCATCATGACACAATAGTAGCGATACATATTATGAAGTATTGATCAAATATAGCTTATATGTAGATCTAATTGTTTCAATAATTTCCTTTAGTGTAGTATGAAGTATTGATTTCTATATAATACTAGCGGTCCGCCCCGGCTTCGCCCGTGGTACATATTTCGCAATAAAAGGTAGCCTATGTCCTTTCTCGGGTATCAAAATATCTCCATACCAAATTTCATGCAAATTGGTTCAGTAGTTTAGGCGTGATTGAGTAACAGACAGACAGAGTTACTTTGGCATTTATAATATTAGTAGGGATTATTATTAATTGTCAACTTAATAATTTAATTAAAATTAATACACGAAAATACTTCAACATTAAAATGTGCAAATTATACAGACAGAAATAAGATTCCCACAGAATCTCATCTCGGCGACAATCCCACGACACCTTCACGACACTAAGTTCAAACACTAAAATGGACGGGTCAAAGTGACCAAGAGTTCAAATTTACCAACAAGGGATGCTGCAGTGTCCACCTTATTTCATATGCACACACCTTTTCAAATACCAAATAATATCAACTTGGATAAACAATTTTCAACTCTATTCCAAAGCTACAAGGTTCACACATCACCGGTTTTTATCTCGGATCCCTTTTGTATCAGAACCGGTAAATAACAATGATATTAACATAACTCCTTGACCGGTTGTGCTTATCAATATTTATGAAATCTTTACCGGTAATTTGGATTTTTACTTAGTCGTTGAAGAACTGCTGTTCAGTCACAGTGTTCAGTGAAATGTGAGGTGGAACGGTGTTGAGTAAAATGTGAGTTATTTATTTTATTTAACTTTAAATTCCATTGCATAGGTACTGCCTACAATATGAATTAAAGAGAAGTACTTACATTTAATATCGGGCATTTATATTAGAGTTTAATAGATTTGATAAACGAATCTAAATATTATACTTACTTTTAATTTACTTATTTTAAATCCACGTTTAGGTGAACATTAAATATTATATCGACGTTTGGCGAAAAACCATCTACATATAGGTACTTAAGTTTATAATAGAAAAAATGCCTCGAATAATTAATTATATAGAAGCTACTTTTTATTCGATTAGCAAAAATTCAGCTAGATTAATTAATTTAAATTTGAATGTATCGTAATACATCCTTTATTCAAACAATTATTTTTATTATCTTCTTTGATACTTCTATAATAGATATGGATATGGTGAATCCATATCTATATAATATCATCCAACTTATATCGATTCGGCCAAGACCACACTACATGAATAGTATTACTGAAAACAAATCATAGGTAAAAGCTTTACGAAAGCTCCCGAATCATTCGCATCAATTCCCAAGAAAAATAAACAACATTTTAACAAGTGAAAAATATATAAATAAATAAGTAGGTAATGTTATAGTAGTTTAAGAATTATATTACTAACAAAATTGAGTCTTTATAGTTGCTCGAAGAATGTATTTTTTTTTTCCAAAATGTGAGTCACAACGATCGATGACCGCGTCAAATCCTGAAGGGTACAACTATCAATAGATCGATAAGCGAGGTAGCCGGTTCATCACTAATTTACAATTTTATGGCTTGTGGGAACGGGGGGCAGGCCACTCCATTAGACCCGCCCGGCCCGGAGGAGCGTGCGCAAATAAATAATATATATTATATTTGAATCTTTTGTTGAGTTGTAGAAAAAAGTTCGTCTTTTGTTGTGATGTTGTCTTGGTTTTTGTGTTATGTACTGCAATTTTTATTGCAGTGTAAGATATTTGTTGAATAACGAGTTGAGTTGTGTATGCGCATTTAAGTAATATGGAATAAATTAACTAGGAATAACGGATAGGGCGTTCAATGTCTTGCGTGAATCAAAGTTATAGGTACGTGCATGCAGAAAACTGAACCATAGGTAATAGATACATTATTTACAAAGCAAATAGACAATTTACTGATTTAATGTTGTTGGTACCTGAAAAAACCACAGTTAATAAAGAGAATATAAAATTGAATATTTCATTAAACTTAGCAAGTTCTAACTATAACTATCTATAATTTCTTGCACACTATTTAATTAATTTATATGCAAAATTATATAAATTAATATGCTAACGGTACAAATCCACGCCTCCCCACAAGAAACACGCGCAAAGGAGAAAGGAGAAAACTGAGACTGGGTACTGAGGGAGATCTTTAAGATACGTCGCCATGGTAACACTTATTTCGACACACATTTGGGGTAAGGCCTAGTTTACACAGCTTGAAGGAAAATTCTATGATGTAAGGGCATATTGACTATTGAGGTCAAAATACAAGTAGAGTACCTATAGTAGAGTACATTTTTGGGGCAATACATAGAATCTTATTTTAGTCTTTAATACTTTTTAAGGGCCTCAAAAATAATTTGTACGAGTACAGAACGTTACGTTAACGAGTGCTTTGATAAACAAAATGATTTTTAAATTGCTTAAAATATAAAGTAACAAACGGTTTTAGTGAAACACATAAACAAAAGATTTGAATACATCTATGCCTAGCACATAATAAATAGGATTGTATTATCAATTAATAATTGATACTTTAATTATTGTTATAAGATCTAAATAACATTTAAATACAGAAATTTCCTCACAAGCTTTTGGAATATATAGCATCGCGAAGAATTTATTTAAAAATAAATTATAAACCACAAAAACTTCGCCACAATGTATCCACGACCTTAACGATAGTTTCACACACACAAGTACAGCTCATACACACTACACAGTAGGTATTAGGAGAATTCGGCCCAACCTCCCTCAAAGTTTCTGTTATTAAGCAAATGCTTTGTAAACATTTCGGGTACCTTAGTTTGCTTCTGAATAGCCCGGGCGATAAGTTTAAGCTTCGATTTATATAAACTTACGTCCTTAATACACAAAGGGTTTGCTTACAGAATCGTTAAGATAATGAAAGTATTAGTTTTCAAAACGTTAACGTTTATGGGTTTAATATGCAGAACAAGATAAAGCTACATTATTACCTTAAAATTTAGTTTTAGAAGGAGGACCGTTAAATGGATACAGCGTTTCTTTTTGTATAAAGAATTTTATTGCAAAGTAAAGACAAGTTACTTTAAATAAATTGTGTACTTAATTGATGTTTTCGTTATCTATTGACTTACTTTTTTGATATTGAACTGCATATAAGCACATAGAAATACTAACCTATATTTAATTGATATGGTAGAGTCACTTACAAACAAAACTCAACATAGGTATGATATCTTTTTATTTTATTTAACCATATCAGAAATATAATTAGACATATATAAAAGACATATCAAAATATACCATAGGTTATACTTATGTAAGTTCGGATGATTCCCTGAAATCTCTTACAACGTTTATTTTATTATTAAAATATAGCCCTTCACAATAATTTTAAAAATTAAAACCAGTGCTGTCATAAGAAGAGGAAAGAATAAAACGAATGATTAATATCGTAATATTTATACTCAACAGCGTTATACATAAAATGAAAGTAAAAATCAAGATTGCTCTGAAATAGGAACGTAAATAGAGCAATGATGGCCGCGGTTGCGGTCCGAAGTTAGCGACAAATTGCTTGCCCGCTAACGACTTCGCCTAACTGCTGCAACTTCAAATAGCCCGACCTATAATAATATATCTGAAATTATATCTTATATATATAGAATATAGACCAAGTTTAGTGGTAATTTTACAGCTAGCTTAAATCCCTATTCTCCTTTTTAAGTAATTTTCATTTTCGTTAAGCTCGTTTAGTTACAAATTAATTATATAAGACGGCATTATAATATATAAGATATATATTATACTGCTTGCCTCGGCTTCGCTCGGATTTATTTGGAATAGCCTATGTTACTCCGTTAAGATGTAGCGTTCTAGTTATGAAATAATTTTGTAAATTTGTAAAGTACTTTTTGTGTGAAAACAGTACAGACATACAAAAACATAAATGTTTACTCAATATAAAGATATTGTCTGAATGCCTTGAAGAACGAATAAAAATATCGTAATGGTCTTCTAGTTTATTATGTCTAAAGTTTAATCTCAAAAAGTGTTTAGGCACGCGACTAATCCCTTGGGACAGCGCTTCGTAAAATTACAGCTAGATTCCAACTTTATTATTTTTTAAATGTAATTTTTAGTTGGAATTATTTATTTAGAAAAATTAGTACATATAGATAGTTTAGATATTTGTGTATGTAGATATAGTTTGATAGTAGTAAACTTTTAGTAAAAAGCTTAATATATTTTGAAAGAGACTTTACCTATGTATGTACTACTTCGATATTAGTAAAAATAGATTTTAAAGACAGATATAACCTAGATCCTAATTCGATACCCGTATGAAAACTCACATACAAAACTGAAAAGTCCACAACTTTTTCCCGCACCAAAGTAATTACTAGTTTCAGAAAGTGTCGTATCTCACGTATCTTGTATATTATTTACATGTGAAATATTACCAAAAGTTGGGCGGTTGGCCGGCAGTTAAGGAGGAGTTCCGATGAAATATGTCTTGGGGGTGGAGGGAGGTTTAAATTAAGGACGTAGCCTTAAGCTGGCACGGGCACGATGAGACCTATTAAGTAATTAAATCGGTGGTGTCAGTCTTAAAATGTATTTTATATGCGACTTTTCTTGTGGCGTATTTCATTATGGTCTTTTGATTATTTCTGATAGGATAAAGAATTAGCTACACTTCTTTACTATAGATATTTACAACGCTATAATAAAATATTTTTAAATTCTTATCAAGGATTACCGAAAACTATTCTTTCCATAGTAGATCTTATCAATAATCTACTTTTCATTCTATCTAATATAGGTAACTATAATATATTTAATTGTAGTTTAGATATCGTTATTGATGTAAAGCCAATTTGCACATAGCAATAATCTTACAAAAAATTTAATAAGCGCCTCCAATGGTAGGTAGTAGAGTTACACAATATTTTACAAATCGTCTCGTAATCGAGATGTAAATGTGCAGCCGCAATTCTAGCTAATTCATAAAATTTCTTCTCTCAAAAGGAAGATTTTACTCCGTTTTTTGCAATATTTTCATTGCTTCTCCTATCTTACTGTCGCAGCGTGATGTTTGTGCTTAAATAATAATTATATTATATAATTAAGACATTATTTCGTTCAACAACAAACAAACTCTTCATAGATTTATATGTACATAATTATATATAAGCATAGATTCAAATATTACATACATAAATATGAAACCTTCACTCTCACAAGCCGAAGCTTACATCTAGAAATCAATAAATAGAGGGTAGTTATTACTCTAAGTTGTAGTTCGTGAAACTAATAAGTGGGGGTGGCCCTCGGGCATCACCCTTCGTTGCAGGGGAGCCAGGGTTAAGACGGAGGGTGAAAGATTGCAAAATGGCGAATTCATGATAATGCGTTTAATATTCCTTAGATGGCAGAGTAAGGGATCTACGTCAGATGTTGAATAGAATATGAGTGGTGCAGAGTTTAATGTAATACTAGCTGAATCACGCCACTTGTCTGCTCCAGAAAAATAATATTTCTTTTAACTCTCTCGCTTTATAATATTAAGTAATTAATCTAGATTTTATAGTTTAACTGACTTTGGGTTGAAAAATTATGAAACATCGATTTCGTCTTGACGCTATGTAATCTATACTCATATTATAAAGCTGAAGAGTTTGTTAGTTTGAACGCGCTAATCTCAGGAACTATTGGTCCGATTTGAAAAATTCTTTCGATGTTAGATAGCCATTTATCGAGAAAGGTTCGACTATAATAAATCGACTATATATCAGCATCCTAAGACCAACAGGAGCGCAGCAATGCGAGTGAACCCTCGGGGCACAGCTAGCTCTATAATATCTATTATAATTTTTGACTTTTATGCCATAGGAAAGATCGGTAGCCACTTTCCTTACCAGAATTACGATATTTTATAATGATATTTCGATATCTTATACGTTCACGACATAAACAGACATAACTTTAACATTTTGATAAAAAAAAAACATTAGATAGGTGCAGTGTTCTTTATTTTTTAACTTAAGTAGACCATTTCATCACATTTAATTTGGTAATTATCTCTGTTAATTACGCCTCTAAATAATTTACCACAAGAAAGGAGAAGCCCCAAACAACAGAAAAACGAGATATAACAAACTTAGTTTCATGGGAAACCATACAAGTTTTAATGAAAATGCCCAAACCCATGTTTAATATACGAAGTACAGAGTATATACTTAACACGTGCTATTTGTCTTCATATTTACCCTTTTCTGTTATAAAGATAATTATAATATATATATGGGCGGATGGCCATAATCATCAGAATCACCCATATCTTCAGTAAATTATAATGTTGGTGGAAACAAATGAATCATCAATGTTACAACAAATGTTATGTAATCGCACAAATCTATGAGCTAGTAATTAGGGAATCACTTGATCAATCGCTTTTAATTAATTTCGATACAACAATGCACAAGATTACTCGGAACAATAGCGATTCGTCGCAAACGTGGTGCTCTAGCCGTTCTTCGTTTGTAACCAAGCAACGTCTGCAGCCGACCATCGACGCGACGCTCCGCTAGATCGACAGTTGTCAAATCTCGTTCCGATGTAATTCTCATCAGCCAGTAATACGTCTTCTACCAGCCAGTAATACTCCTACACGGCCATTCTGACTTTCGACCGTCCTCGGGCGCATCAAATTGCAGTCCTGTAACAATAACACAATCCATCGGACGGGTATCTGTCAATATCTACCCGCTCGCCCATCCTGACAAGCTAATACGTCGTCGTCGTCTACGTCTACTACGTAATATTACGGTCATACAACAATAATTGTCTCAGAATGAAAAAAAGCGTGTGTCCTTTCGACCACTCATGGACCGGACGGCACCTTTTCTACTCACACAACAAACAATGAACTCTTTATCGGCATGTCCTATCCTTAGGACCAATTTTTACACAGTATCATTTGGACCGGACGGGTGTGTCCTTTCGACCATGTGCATGGACCGGACGACACTGTCCCTTCGACCAAAGAACACTTATGGTTGAATCGGATAAATGTGTCACTTAAACCAGCCGCTATCAGCTGCATGGCCCGGACGACATTCCCTTCAACCACCTTAACACACCACATTACTCGATAACTGTTCTCACTCAACGTGCCAACATAGTTAAGTAGACTTCATGCAAACAATGCTTATAGATTACTCATTAGTTACAGATTGTCTTGCTCTGCATGAATTTCGACCAACTTTCGACAATTCATGGTCAATGATTTCACGATCTCAGATGTTATGTCACGCCACGCTTTATAGGGACCGTTTTAGATAATCGTTAGCAAACTTTTCAAAGTGCGCATCACACGCTCTACTTGCCCGTAAGATGCACAAGATCACTGCGCACAGTATCTGGCAACTTACTAAGATAGCTCTATTTTATCAAAAAGCAAGACGACCCGCTTTCAAACAAAAAGGGGACTGACTCACCGGATTACGGCCTCAAGATGCCACTCGACAGTCGTTGTTCGCAGACATTTACCTCTTATTTTGTAGTAGCTATACCTCCTTTTTAACCGACATCATCCTCTTTCGTTACAATTTGTTGCTACGTGTCCAGCTTGACCGCATATGCATCAGGTTACAGTCGCAATTTTCTCGGGAGCACGTGTTGCTGTTAACGGATTTTGTTGTTTAGTTATCCCAGAAGAATATTCTCAAAGACGCTTTTACATTCGGCTTGCCGGTGACAAATGACATTGGAAATCTTGCGTCCACAATTCAAGGTTGCTTCAAGTTAGGCTCTTGGATTTCAAGCTCCGATCTTCGCTTTAGAAAAATGCCTCTTAAGATTCTAAATAGCTGAGGTTTGGTAGTGACAGTATATGCGTTTAGCTGACGGCGTATCAAACCATTCTTCTGACATAAGACCGATATGACGAATCCAGCTGTTATAACATCTTCTGGCATTCGGGTTTTAGGTATAGTTTCGATCATATTCCATAAGCGCAGGGCAGCTTCTGCTGCAGTTTCTTTTGTTCCAATTTGAAAATGCAATATTTCATCATAGTAGTCTTGAAATAATTTTGGTTTACAAAATCTGGCCATTAAACTTTGTTTTACAGTCTCCCATGTGAACTCATTCAAATTTAACTTTGTCAAGCAAGAGGCGGCGCAGCCTTTCAGTGCATAGGTAAGAGCCACAAGTAAATCTACGCCCTTTAAATTTTAGTCAGTACTATAAACTCTGTAATCTTACACCAACCTTCTTCATCTACGTCTATATCTTACGGATTAAACTCAACGATTTTCACTGGACTAGACTGAGCGCTAGCAGTTACCATCGGCGATTGCGTCGTCGCTAACATCCGAGTAAGACTTCCATATTGCTTAGCAATTTCATGGCGCTATTTTCGTCAGCCGGTTGATATTCCTCGGTCAGTAGCGCTTGGTAATCCCACTTCTGATATGGGCGGATGGCCATAATCATCAGAATCACCCATATCTTCAGTAAATTATAATGTTGGTGGAAACAAATGAATCATCAATGTTACAACAAATGTTATGTAATCGCACAAATCTATGAGCTAGTAATTAGGGAATCATGATCAATCGCTTTTAATTAATTTCGATACAACAATGCACAAGATTACTCGGAACAATAGCGATTCGTCGCAAACGTGGTGCTCTAGCCGTTCTTCGTTTGTAACCAAGCAACGTCTGCAGCCGACCATCGACGCGACGCTCCGCTAGATCGACAGTTGTCAAATCTCGTTCCGATGTAATTCTCATCAGCCAGTAATACGTCTTCTACCAGCCAGTAATACTCCTACATATATGTATAGTAGTACCACTATACAGGGTGTCCCAAAAAGTAGTGATGAACGGAAGCTGGGAGGTAGAGGACCTAGAGGGCTATCCGAATCACCCCCATGTGTGTTATGCGATTTTTCGTATTTTCGGAGTTATGACTCTTTTTTCAATTTTTCACCTATCGCCGAGTACGATGATATTTTCACTCATGGTAACATCAATTATTGCGGAAGATGCTTGATTTTTTTTTGTGTGCTACGCTGAAAGATAAGCCAATTCAGTATGGTAATATTTACTATCGTTAGATCTTTGAATGGAATAAAAAAAAGGATGAAATGCCAAGAAAGGTAAAATTTCCCGGTATGTTCACCACTTCAAGGGCCCGTAAAAAAATAAAATCACATAAAAAATGTTTTCCGTTTGGCTTTTAAAAACTTGCTCTATCTATCAGGTAGCTACCCTGAAAATTTCATTTTATTATTCAGAAGGCTTCAATCGAAAAATTGAAATCTAAATGTGGTAAGTGCAAAAATTTTATTAACATGATGATCATTAAAACCAATAAATAGGTGTTTAATTACCAGAATTTTTTAAAATGACCCCGCTGTTGCTCAGTGCAAGTGCGACATCACCGTAAAAAGTTGTCTTTTAAATGTCTGAATGCCCTTTTATCATTTTTAATGGTTTCTTCTGCTACTATGAATTTCCGGGTTATTTCGTCCAAATTGTAGCAGTCTCTCGTCTTTGTAGTATCCCCACGGAAAAAAATCAATATGGTTTATGTCCGGAGACCGTTCAGGCCAGGCTAAAGGGTAAAGATACCCTGAAAGATGGATTGGTCGTTGCAGCCTGCGCATGCGCCGGTGACGCTTGCCTTAAAACCTGGCCTCCACGGTCCCTCGACCTAAACCCAATTGATTTGTTTCAATGGGGATACTAAATAGACCTCGGCTACTTGAGAGAATGCCACAATTTGGACGAAATAGCCCGGAAATTCATAGTAGCAGAAGAAACCATTTAAAATTATAAAAGGGCATAAAGACATTTAATAGACAACTTTTTACGGTGATGTCGCACTTGCATTGAGCAACAGCGGGGTTATTTTAAAAAAAATTCTGGTAACTAAACACCTATTTATTGGTTTTAATGATCATCATGTTAATAAAATTTTTGCACTTACCACATTTAGATTTCAATTTTTCGATTGAAGCCTTCTGAATAATAAAATGAAATTTTCAGGGTAGCTACCTGATAGATAGAGCAAGTTTTTAAAAGCCAAACGGAAAACTTTTCTTATGTGATTTTATTTTTTTATGGGCCCTTGAAGTTGTGAACATACTGGGTAATTTTATCTTTCTTGGCATTTAATTCTTTTTTTTATTCCATTCGAAGATCTAACGATAGTAAGTGTTACCATACTGAATTGGCCTATCTTTCAGCTTAGCACACAAAAAAAATCAAGCATCTAGCGCAATAGTTGACGTCACCATGAGTGAAAATATCATCGTACTCGGCGATAGGTGAAAAATTGAAAAAAGAGTCATAACTCCGAAACTACGAAAAATCGCATAACACACATGGGGGTGATTCGGATAGCCCTCTAGGTCCTCTACCTCCTGGCTTCAGTTCATCCATACTTCTTGGGACACCCTGTATATAATCTATCATCTATCATCTACTCTCTTCGTTCTCTAAGCTCTACATTCGTTAAAAATTTTATGTTGTTTTAAAATAGTGAGCATTACGTAGATTGAAACAAGATGAGCTGAAAAGGAATCAAATCTTTTTCAAGACAAATATAAGAGATTTTATTTGAAAATCATCGTCGGTAATCGTTGGTCAAAGTCGTAGTGTCTCAACAAATATTCTGAGCTAGAGAACACTCTATATAAAGCTCTATGGCTTTGTATTTTATGCTTTACAAAAGGTTTTTTTATAACTATATACTATAATTTTAGACTGTTGTATAATTGTGACTAATTGTAGATTGAAGTACATTTTGAGTAGTATAGTTTACCCTGGAAGTAACTAGTAATAATTAAGTAAATTCATTTTATCATCAATTGAAAAATAGGTAAATTCTTCAGTCTGATCATGTTGAACTCTATTAAGTTTACCTTTTTACACAAAACTATGGCTTATAAATAGACGGCGTGTATTACATGTACCACCAATATTGTCCCTTCACGGGCGAGTAGAGATTATTGAAGGGCCGGTGGACCACTCAAGGAAATTGGGTCATTTGTCCCTTCAGCTCCCACTTGTTCCACGGCACAAGATGTGTTTTAACTCTATCGATTTTCTGTTACCCTAGTATTTTGTTGAGCGCTGTTCGTTAACAATTATATTTTCCACGTCTTTGAAACTTTAAAGGGTTACTAAATGGTGTCAATACCATCAGGGTATGTTATGTTTTAGTTTTTAGTTAGTACGATGTCGTGTGATCAACTGATATAATATGAGGATAAGTTTCAAATTCTTCTCTAGGTACATTACGAATCCTTATTTTAACATCAGATCTTGTATGCACTGTTAATAAATTCCTTCTAATATCCCTTCTTATATATATCTTTAAAAATAGAAAGAAACAAACCCTTATCTTATATTATGATTTATAGAGTAACATAAATTTAAAATATTAGTAACATGTAAAATGTATAAATGTTCCAGAGAGTAGGACTGCGGTTCGTGGAACTGTTGAGTTGCGGTTTATTGGAATCGTCTATTACTTTCGAAACATTTATTAGTCTTCATTACTCCGATTTATAGATTTCTCGAAGCATTTTGATCTCTTATTGTGTAATTAATATATTATTTGATAGAAATATTTTGTTTGTTATTTACATTATGCGTTTTTGCTTGATTAGTTGACGTGAGGTTTCCTTTCAATATACTGGGTACACGAAATAATAACTAGATAAAAAATACTATAATATCGCATTCATATAATTATGAAGTTTGTTCTCCGAACAAACTCCGACGTCGTGGATAGGTCCACATTCTATTTAATTATATTTACTCGTCCTAGAAACTAAAGTGAGGCATTGTTAACCCAAAACCACTTACGGGACACTTCAATGGAAGTTATAAAGAGGCGTCTCATCAAGCAACAGAGACCACCGACAAAGAGAGAGTGCGAAATTTAAATCCGACCCGCAGCTGTGGACGGACCTTGGAAACAAACAAATCGTCCCACCTCTCGAGGGGGTTAAACAGGAATGGCCGCCTTATACGACCGCATCTTACAGGCCCCAATTCCTACTTCCTTTCCATTACACAGCCAGAACTGACTAAACATAATCGACGAACTTCCTTACGACTATACCCTTCCGGAGAATTGCTCCGCGCGGCGACCGCCAAATACCAACTTTATTTGCGCACACCAAAGCATATTTTCCGCTGCCGTATCTCTACGTAATCATCAATGGCACACACACAGAAGTCGACTAAAGGGTTTCATAATAAAGTTGAGTTTTGATTGGCCGTGTTAAATTTTCCAATTTTCCTGAAGCTACAGCGAGTCGGCCGAGTTAAGAACGCCGCCGTACAAGTTGCGACGTTAACCGCTCATGTTTGAATAGTTTTAGTTGTCAGAACTTGTTTGGTCGACCGTTGCGGGTTCTTACACAAAAGACGAGGGGGTGGGTGATGATAAATGGTGGGGTATTAATACGCGGACCCGTGATATAGTATACTTTTATGATCTTAGTTGGGTTGTAGTATAAATCTGCTTTTCCGGCCGACATCCCTTGATGTTTAAATTTACTACTTCTGAATGATACGGTCGGGTCGTTTAATGTATTTGCCGTAATAGTTATCTATGGCCTTTAAAATACTGCTTTAATATACCCGCATCTTCTCTTTATGCCATTATACGTTAGACTTTAGTGATGGAATATTTATTAGAGAAAACGTATAGAACAAAGAAGATTTGCATCAATCTTTCAGATTTTATATTATACCTACGGCCGAAATATTTTGTCTAAGAAATTAATAATAAATGAACTATGTAGATTGCATATGTATTTGAACATATTGAGATATTACAGAAGGTCAATGTTACTTTTTTAGCATTATGCTTTGGTCACGCATAGCCAAGGTTAAATGGGTTTTTGTCATAAGTTTAAGTACTCTATTTTTTAGTAAGTAAATATTGTAATTAATACAACAATATTCAACTTAAATGTTCCCCAATAAATCACCTCGCAATTCGCACGGCAATTCTCAAAACAATAAAAGGAGGAACGTATATATCTCTGAGTGGTTTGGCAAGCCTTATCTTTTACTGAGCCAAAACAATATTCATAAAGCGTTCGTCGACGGCAAGATTTTATTGCAACGCGCCTCTAGCGCTGAGAATCGTATAGCTTCCTATCATATAAACTACTTAGCAGAGATTAACAACCTAGTGATCTAATTAATTAGCTGTTTTTAAACAAATGCTATTAGATTTAAATATAGACTTGATATCGTTGGGTTTTGCAAGCTATGATGTTAAAAACTCATTGTTTTTGTTCCTGTCACACTGTTGCGATACCTGCAAGAAAAAAGTGTTAAAAATAAAATAGTTATTAAATAATATCAAATGAACGAGTGCATCAACCAAATTTTTATTTCTTACAAAAATAAATACTTACGATAATTCCATTAGGCAAATTCATTTAGTAATTATAAGTAACGTGATTCTGTAATAAAAAGACGTGTGGCACTCGGGGACTGCCCATAGACGAAGAATGTATAGCTGGGACTGCCGCGGTAAAGCTTTTGCATAGCATGCCTTCAAGCCACACCTCCGCGCCCGTCGGAGTGGGGAGCGTGAGGTTTTTCGTTACTAAATTTCTGGATTCGTCCCCGCGCTCAAGGCCCGCGATAGAAGCTATGCAATAGCTTAAAATACTTTAATTCAATTAGAGCATAAAATTCGTACATAGTTCTCATCCAAAACAAGAGAACATCTAATCTTCGAAAGCACCAGAGGTTGACAGCGCCTTATATTGATCGTGGTCCCAGAGAAAGATCCAAGCACGCTTCGTACTCAACGATTTAGTCTAAATTGCCCTAAAATTTATCGCCCACTAGGTTAGCGTTAAATCTCTTATTTACAGTGCTTTAAGTTTACATAAAGGACTATATGGTTGTTCTTTGTGAGTTTAATGTCTGATACTGAAGCGAGACTTCATTTGCTTGGGAGCCATATTCTCTATTAGGTTACAATCATCGAGATATATGTACTAGAGGGGTTATTCCAAACAAAAACATTGCACGCGGCCGATGTGGTGGGGTACGTGTGGAACGAGCGAGGCGTGGCTTCAAGTTCAAAGATTAAGCAATGCGTGCAGATGCGACACATTGTGCAATCTGTTTACTCGGTACTATCTGGTGGTACTGATACTAGGGAATTAATAAAACGAGGATTTTATATTAAACTATGTATTTTAATTTCCTTTAAATAATATCAATTTAGTAAGCTTTTGTCGTTTTGTGTAGTAATCAATAGTTTTATCAGTTTTTGCTTCATGATGTAATCGAATTTTGGAGTATTGGTTTATAATAGCCTTAATTAAATGGATACGATGATTCAATGTTGATGGCGTTTACGTATAAGAAACTCACATTTTGAAAAATCTCACGTGAGATTCGAGGATGGGGGAGGGGTTGAATAAATTCTCACGACATCTCACCAGGGGGGGAGGGAGGTGCAGAAAATTTTAAAAAACACCTCACGTAATTTATGGACGCCCCCTTACTCGATCACAATTTTTGTAACTTTACTATAAACGGAACTACATTTAAAAATATACTTTATTTATTGAGTTATAAGGTTGCTTCCATTCTGTTTATTTACATTCTCAAAAACATCAATCGCCTCAGAGGTGGCTTGCGACAAAGGCGGCTTGTGTCAAAGGCCTCGGCGATATCATTTAAGAACATAATATTATGTACTTTAGGCAAACTTGTAATAAGATCTATTTTACTTTCTTATTAGTCCATTTGACAAGGATATTGGGTAAGATACCTATTGGAATAATTTTATTATTATGTATGTAGGTACTTATTAAATCCGCGAATAAAAAAAATTTTTAGTCGTGAATATAGAAATTGGGTCGAATAGGAAGCGCGATTAAGGAACTTTTACTGTATTAGTTTCTGTGAATGTTGTGTTTATTTGTAATTGTTGTGCATAATAATTTATAAATCCTATTGGAACAACTGTTGATTAACCTTTTTTTAATAAATAAAAATAGGTAAATAAATAAATATTACTTAATATAACCTACCGTTTTACTTTGCGTAGTCGGGTAAAAGTATAAATATTTAGATACTACACCACGGTAATCTTTCCTAGTAGATATTGTATATACATAGTTAAAAAAATCCAGTTACATTTTTTTAACAGACTCATCGATAGTGTCACGTCTGTGCTGTTAGTCTATGAAAAATGGCGCGAAACGCAGAACGCGTGGTGATTTTTCGCAAAATGATAACAATATTAGTAAAATGCATGACTTACTCATAATAAGGAAACTTACTGGTGAAAAGTCACTCCTCGCGCTTTGTTTGTATTATGGGAACTTTTAAAACAATATCTAACCAAACACGAAGGCATTTTGAACAGAGCAATAACACGTGTTGACGCGGCAAGCGGGGGGCACAGTCCGACACAGACTAAAGAGACTTGTGATTCTTACCTCTAGCTCGTGGTTAAGAGAGTGTAGTAGCGATCGCCTCTCTAGTACGTAGTACATTCTATCTCGATGGTTACAATAGTAATTTAATTTATGAGTCTCTATATTCGATTTTGTGGACTTTAAATAAGCTGTAAATAAGCTATATACCTAATTGTGTGTAACACATTCGGCTACCTAACACCGAAAGAATTTTTAAATCGGACCAGTAGTTCCCGAGGAGATTAGCGCGTTCAAACAAACTCTTCGACTTTATAATATTCAAATTCAAATTAAAATTCATATTAGTGTAGATATAATTATACTTTAGTACACAATTTTAATTTTGAAAAGCAAACATAAAAATCGATCTACCTAGTCGTTTTTGCGAGCAACGCTACAACTATGTAGTTGTAATTTTGAGAGGTAGTGACATATCTTGTAGGTAAAAAAGTAGAGACATTTATCCGATAACAAAATGCATAATTTTACTACTTAAAGTTAAAGTTATAAGAAACGTAGGTACAAAATAAAAGTCCTCAAAATATCGACTACGTAATACACAAAATTTTTTTATAAAGGACGAAATTATCGATATAAATACGATACACCTAAAAATAGAAACGTTATAGTCAACCCTTTACTCAAACCTGTTTGGTACAATTGACCCCGCGGTACTGGACATACAACTAACCTTGTCACCTGGGGTCACTCGCGATGATGTCAAATGTCATTTCCCATGCTATAGATGATTCTAAGGATTTCAAAAATTTGTTTAATGGTGAAGCAAATATATCTGAATAGGAATTAAAATAATTTAAAACTTACTTTTTCGTGGAAAGTAAGAACAATAACTGTATGATTGTATTTTTTTTATTTTCATTTACTAAAAAGTTTGAGTAAACTATCAAGTTAATTTAATAGATATCAGACATTTGAAATATATATATCTATACTTAATTATTTCATAATATGGCCAAAGAATTAAATGTACCTCTGTGAAACTTGAATGAAAATATGAACAGAATTATTAACATGTGCTAAAATGATAAGTACCTACAGCGATCATCTGAATATAAAATTTTAGTAATCTTTGTAAAATAATAATGAAAAATAAATCTTAAATAATACACATCTTGGACATACTGATCAGTGACCTAAGGTCGTGGGTACCCCCTGTGACCGAGTTCTCTCACGACAGCATCCAACGGGTTAACTTTAAAATATATGCAGCGAGTTTTTTTTACAAAATACGACCGTTGCGTGATCTTGAATAACTGGATCCACATCTTAGAGATGTAATAATAAAATGATAGGAATATTTTAATTAATCCATACTAATATTATAAATGCGAAAGTAACTCTGTCTGTCTGTCTGTTACTCAATCACGTCTAAACTACTGAACCAATTTGCGTGAAATTTGGTATGGAGATATTTTGATACCCGAGAAAGGACATAGGCTACCTTTTATTGCGAAATATGTACCACGGGCGAAGCCGGGGCGGACCACTAGTATAGTTTATAAAATCAAAATTAAGAAGTATGAGTAGGTAGCTGAAAATAGTAATTTTTATATCAGGCATTTAGCAGTTTCCAAAATATATTTCGTACACGTACCTATAGCTGGTATTAGTTACTTGTGCAGATAATATACCTAAGGGTACAATTGTCAATCTTTGTGTATTGAAATTTTGATAGTAGATATTCATGTCTGTGGAAAAATTATGGAAGAATTATGAAACTTTGAATTATTATACGCTTTATATACCTACCCTACCTTCTTCATGTTTTAATTTTTAGTTGGTTGTTTATTTTCAAAAATTACCGAACAGTTTTGATTGTGAGCGTGTGCTCTACATATTATAGCCGAAAGATCATGAAAACTACTCATGCTTAAAAACTAGTTAGTACCTACTCAAATAAATAAGCTGCTACAGCAACGTATACAGTAAAGTTTTAATCATATTAAATTATTGAAACAAAATATAATATCATATTCAAATTCTCAGTACATAAGAGCAAATAATACAATAGAAGGTATAAGATATGTAAGGGTGGTGGGCGAAACAAAATGTTCACGCGAGAGGGTTGAGGCGTACGTGAAGACAGCGAGGCGAAGACGTGCTTATATTTATATGGAGCAGATAATACGTTTATTATTTCAAATAAGACTAGGTTAGTTATAACTACTAACAATATCATTAATTTGTATTCGGCTATGATTTATAATATACTGCATTTTTTTTATTAACTTTAAGAAGTAAATATAATATGATCGATGACTTGACAATATCTTTCCTCTTGATTTTCTTTCTTAAACAATAACATATAAATTCGCATCTTATAGCCAACAGAGATAAAGAATTGTTTTTCTTCTCGTAGCTCTGGTGAAAAAAAAAATATGAAAACATACCTGCTTACCATTTTAGACATAGTATTCTTTTATTAGTCACGAACACTCAAGAATACAAATATTTCTCCTATATAATATTATTTAACTTTCATTGTGGGAAATGTTGTAATTTTAGTGTAAGTATTTTATTAAGAGAATTTCTATTTGTTTCAGGTGAAACAAAAAAGCCACGAGAAATGGGAGTGTGAGAAAAAAATCACACCGAAGCCAAAATGTAAATCGAAACCTGCAACAATTCACTAAATAACAAGTGCAAAAAAAAGCTACAAGAAAATGAAAGTGTAAAAAAGCACACCAGATACAAAATCTTCAACCAAAGCAGCAGCCAAGCAAACGTCTACTTCGAAGATACACTACCTCACTACCTACATAAATGAAAAATTAAATTCGTCAGGTGGTATTACCAGCTCCATACACATCCTTCAGGGTCCACTCGGTTGGAGTCCGAACGACTTTCGTGAGGGTGAAAACAGTTTGAAAGTCGGGTCGGTATTGATCGAGTGTCTTGCTTCCCTCCCGCGCTCCGTCCCTCACCAAGGAGAACCCAATTCTGAGGACCTGCTTATCTTTAATATGGAACTATTTTGGTATTATACGTAACTATATAGATGCCTGAAATATCAATGTGAAATTTAGAAGACAAATACTGGTTAATGAAGAAAGAAAAGGCTAATTATCTGTTAATTATTAACTGGATAAACAACATTAGATGCTTTAAAATTAAGATGAAAATTTTTGTTTTTACTGTCGTATCACGCGTGGAATGTAATGTTTATGATTAGACCTCATATACTACTATGAATTGTAATTCTAAATTGATTTCGAATTGGGTAAAAAACCACCTCGGTCTTTACTATACAAAAAGTATCAAAATTTAAGAAAATTACTTACTACCTTCGATTAGAGTACCTAATATAGAGCCGTATCTTATCGCACTAGTTTAAATTAAGTCAAAAAAATGTGACCTTAGATCATTACTTAATGATCTAAGAATGTGACGCATGGCGCCTGGAAATTAAAAATATTTCCTCATTTAATTAAAATTATTATAAATTCCTAAAAATATGTAGTAGGTACCTGATTATTTATGTCAAATTGCGTGAAAAAAATAATAAAACAAAATGGTAGAAGAAATTTTAAGTAATACCTAGTCGTTAAACTATGATGTATGTTATATAAAAAACCTTAAAGTACCTACTTGGCAACCATAAATTGCTAACAAAACATAATAAATAGTCATAACAACTATAGTGTAATAAAAATATTCTTTACCTTTTGGACTTAACACAATGGAATGCGTACCTATTAGTCACAAAAATCAATGTTACAAAAATTTTAAAACACATGGGAAACTATAATGTATTTAAGAAAATCTTTAACTTATTGACATATTAACACAATCCAAAACATAATTTTGTGCACATATAAATTGCTGTAACAAACAGTAAAAAATTTAATTAAATATTACCTAGTCAAAAACAATAATGTATTAAAAATCTATACCTTCTGGCCTTAACATAATCACATAAAATTAATGTTACAAATATAATAAAACAAAAGAAAAGTTTTAAAAACAATTTTACATTATTGACTTAACAGTTAACACCATTGAAAAATAAAAACTGCCAAATTTACCATCATCTTATACATTTTGAAAATGGAACGCTTTATTTTTTTACAGCACTTAAAAATTGCCAGTTCTGAATAATAACGTCGCGCCGTTTTGTAACCCCATACTTTCGCCCGCGCTCGTCTTACAGATGATTAATGTGTGTACATGATGTTAATTATCACCCACTCCAGAACATCAATCGATAAAACGAGAAGATAACACGTGTACATACTATGATTAAACTAGAAGAACTGGTGGCTTTTATTAAATTAAATTGTTTTTCTAGTTAATAATTTTGAAAGGACACTAAAGTAAGAAAACAAGCAGGAATGTTTTCGCACATATCAATTTGGCAGCTAGTAGGTAATACTAAAAAATACGTACGATTTATAAAACTTCCTAAATCCTGAGTTTTTTCATTCGCTCCATGATTCTAAGGCACTGCCGCCAATAATTCGCCTTCTCTTATTCACTGCAAAGTGTTAAAGAAAACGAAATTATTTCCTATAGATCCGATTAAACATTGATAGCCAATTAGAATTCTCCAAAGCGATTCCAAATTTCACCGAGCCTTATCGGCGAAAGGTTCCATTTCACGCGCTCCGGCATAATTAATGTACATCCAACAAAGTGGGCATTAAGAACATGGAAGGGGCGTAAATCGATATGGTCTCCACTTAAGGCTTGCTTCTTGCGGGGGCGGCTGTCCGGTTTTCGTTGCGGTGAGCTGGGGCTCTTCTTCTTTCGTTCCTTAACCCCCCGGCGCCCGCTACCAGCCAGATAGCCAAGAACTCTGACAACTCGCCGCTTGTTGCTCGCCGTGTAATTTATTACGGAGACCGCGGGGAGAAAGGGGTCACATTACGCTGGTTGTTTAAATCTTCTTCCTTTACTTAGTGGGTTGGGTCGGGTGGGTGTGCGCGTGTGTGTCGGGTTCCTAAACTTTAAGACTGTTAGAGGGGTCGCAATCAGAACTAGAGCCAGAGCTTTTCATTAGAGGAGATGGTTATCGCTGTACATGTTTTGTTTGACGAAAACGTTTGGTTAGTCTCTTTGTTCGTTTTGCCTAATGTTATTTGGGTCTGAATGTTATAATCTTGTTTAAAATTTCACTACGTTAAATGGGTTAATTGTAGCATCCATACGTTTTGTAGACATCAGTTGTGTAAGTCTGTAATTTCTAAATTAATATTATAATTTCACAGTTTTGTAAAATGTCAAAAACAGCCTCTCGACCTCTATAGATATTAAACTACAATCTGGGCAAAAAATAAACACTGCGCTTTCATAAAAAAAAATCTCTCAATATTCTTATGTACTTCATATAAAAAGCATTATGTACACATACACATTAATAGAGCCTCAGTAAAAGCTTATATATATAATTGGGTTACTAACAACATAATGAAGAAAAGAAACTCTTAAAACATGTTCAAAAAAATATATTGGTATAAAGACAATAAAATTTTAAAACCTCTACATAAAAAAGCCTAGAGCTATGATAGATATGCGGAAGGACACGAATGAAACGCTAGACGGCTGTTAACGTACTGACTTTAATTGACGTAAGATGACCACGTTACAGACATTAATGCACATACATAACAGTCCCTCCCCCATAGTCAAAATAACTTAAAAGTACTTCTTGAAGTCAACCTTGGGACGGTTGCGCTTCTCACGTGCATTTGTGGCTGATTGGTTCGGCTGGGCTTCCTCGCCCTGCTGCTGGCTCGCTTCCGCGTCATGGAAGTACTCGTCTTCCACATCGGTCCCGGGCGGGCGCCGCACGCCTCGCGTCGTCGTCACCCACGACGGGGGCGAGCGCTGCTGTCCGTCAGTGGCCGGTTGAGGCGAACCGCTGTTTACAGGCGAATCTGTCACCCTGTCGTCCCCTCTCTCATCCGCCACTGCACTCGCCACTGACGCTTCACGTGTCGGTGAATGCGTGGGAGGAAGCGATGATAATAATATATCCGATTCGTAAGAATTTACCGAGTCCCAAGGTTGCTTAACTAAAATATCGCCTTTGTACATGATAATCTGATTTTTATGTTTTTTAACTGTCGAATTTGTAACACTATCTTTAATATAATATACCATTTTCCCAACATTTTTTATAATTATGCCTTTACACCATTTATAGTCTTTTTTATTATAAAATTTTTTGTATAAAACATATTGACCAGGCTCAAATACAACATCTCGTTTACGTACATTTTTAGCTTGTGTACACTGATTAAATGTTACATTACTATTAGCGGATGCGGTCGATGGAAGCGGAGAACGAGTATGGTTCATTATGTCAAAACGGCACCTCAACTTGCGCCCAAACACTAACTGAGCCGGAGAAACATTTGTTATTGAGTGTACAGAGTTTCGGTAATCGAACAAATATTTGAGCAAATTTAACCTACTATCTTTTATATTTTTACTATTCAATATACTAGATTTAATCCCTTTTTTTGCAACTTTAACATATATTTCTGCTTGGCCGTTACTAGCCGGGTGGTAAGGCGGTGACGTTAGCTGATTAATACCGTTTAACTGGCAGAAATCTCTAAATTCTGTTGAAGTGAACGCTGTACCATTATCTGACACTATCGTGTTAGGTAGCCCAAAACGAGACATAAACTCGTACATTTTATCGGTTACGGCGCTCGAGCTACAACTATTCATCTCGTAAACTTCGACCCATTTGCTATATGCGTCCACTATAACTAAGTACATCCGATTATTTAAAGGGCCCAGAAAATCTAAATGTATTCTGTAGAATGGGTGCGGGGCAAGCGGCCACGGAACAATAGGCGCCTTCGGTGGTGATGACCTTAATTGATTGCAAATATCACACGTACCTATCATTTTTTCAATTGTTTCATCTATACCTGGAAACCAAAATCTCGCCCGGGCTTCCGCTTTAGTTTTAACTATACCTAAATGTGACGTATGCAATTCCTTTAAAACCTGATTGCGCAAAGAACTCGGTATAACTATCTTGTGTCCGCGCATAAGACACCCGTTTTCGTATGATAACTGTAATCTACAAGAAAAATAGGGTTTAATCAAAACGTCGCTAACTTTTCGAGGCCAGCCGTTTAAAACATAACTAGTCACTTTATTTAGTATCGGATCTTTAACGGTTTCATTCCGCAATTCCCGTATAGTAATCGGTAACGCGCCCTGAAAAACAAATCGAATATACGCTGCGCGGTCGCAGGTGTCTTCCTCCCCGCGCGCTTTCCCCCCGTCCGCCGCTGTGAGCGGTAGGCTCGCCCGTGATAAATAGTCAGCTGTGTTATCTTTACTTTTAACGTATTCAATCACGTAATTATAGCTGCTTAAAAATAGCGCATATCGCTGTAACCTATTTGCGGATACTTCTGGAATGCCCTTATACGGACCGAATATTGATAAAAGGGGTTTATGATCCGTGCGTAAAATAAACGGTGAGGTACGGCCGTACAAATATTGATGAAACCGCCGCACCCCAAAAATAATAGCAGTAGCTTCTTTTTGAATTTGCGAGTAATGCTTTTCTGCACTATTTAAAGTACGAGATGCAAAAGCAATCGGTCTCTCTTGCCCATCATCAGCAATTTGTGATAAAATTGCACCTAAGCCATATGGTGACGCATCAACCGTTAAAATAATTTTTGAATCAGCGTTATAGTGTGCCAATACTTGATCGGAAGCTAATATTTCCTTTATTTGAATAAACGCTTTGTTTTCTAAGTCAGACCAACGCCACTTAATCCCCTTTTTTAATAATTCATATAGAGGGCTTAATATCGTCGAAGCGTCTGGTATAAAACACCTATAGTAATTAATTAATCCCAAAAATGATTGTAGCTGATTTACATTAGCCGGAATGGGGGCTTCTAATATCGCTTTGACTTTGTCCGGATTTTTTTTTAATCCGTCCTTGTTAATAGTGTATCCTAAGTAGTTAATTTCATCCTTAAAATATTCACATTTCTCGCTCTGTAAAACGAGGCCGGCTGCTTGTAAGCGTTGGAGTACCGTGTGTAACCTTTCGAGATGTTCAGCACGATTTCGGCCCGTGATACAGACATCATCTAATAAACACAGTACCCCGTCGATACCGGAAAGCAATTCGTCCATTGCGCGCTGAAAAATAGCAGGCGCGCTCGCTAAGCCGAAGACTAACCTTGTAAATACAAACAGGCCGCGGTGGGTATTGATGCAGGTGTACTTTTGTGACTGATCGTCTAGAATAAATTGATTATAGGCCATTGATAAGTCTAATTTCGTAAACTGCTGGCCGCCGTGAAGCTTGGAAAATAACTCCTTTATAGTCGGCAATGGATATTTGTCAACAACTAATTGTTTATTTAGACTAACGGAATAATCAACACACAATCGAACCGACCCGTCGCGTTTTAACACAGGAACGATCGGCGACGCGTACTCTGAGTGTGATACCGGTTTGAGTATTCCTAAATCTAGAAGCCTATTTATTTCTTGGTCTACTTTATCACGTAACGCGAACGGCATGGGGCGCGCTTTGAAATATAAAGGTTTTGCTTCTGGTTTTAAAAATAACGTAACTTTATGCCTATTAAATTTACCTAACTTGTTGGAGAATATGTCTGGATAACGTAAATGTAGTGAATGTATATCACTCGCTACTTTACAATTGAATACCGGTGATAGTTGTAACTCGAATTTCGCTATAAAATCTCGGCCGAGGAGGGGCGGCCCGCCGTGACGAACAACATAAACTTGAAGTTTATGCGTAAGTCCCTTCCATTCGACCGTCATAAGTGCACAGCCTATGCATGCAATGATCTCCCCCGTGTAACTGATGAGTTTTTTATTAGTGTTCGATAATGGTACATTAGAAAAATACATTGAATATGTTCTATTAGACATGACAGTAACGGCCGAACCACTATCCACTTCAAAAGGAATTTTTATCCCGTTTACACACACCGTTTCCACTAATGGCTCCCCTTTAAATGATCGAATAAGATATAACTCACCATCATCGTTATCACTCTCACCGGCCGCATCCGTATTTACACACTTCACCGCTTTGCACATTCGACGCAAATGACCTTTTTTATTACATTTTCTACAAATGAAACTAGCGAACCGACACTCTGAAGACTTATGATTTTTGTAGCCGCACACTGAACACTTTTCTTTATTCTCACTATTGTTATTGTTATATGGCACTTTTTTCGCGATCTTGAACAAAGCGTCCGATGAATTTGGCGTAGCCGCAATGGCGGCCGCGCGCGCGCTGCGTAGATTCTCGACCAACTCCACTGCTCTGGCCAATGTCAACTCTCCCAGGTCCTGCACGTACAGCTTCTCTTTCTCAGGTCCAGGCAACATTCCCATAATAAACCGATCGCGCAACACCTCCTCTACATTACTGAAATTACAGTACGCTGTGAGGCCGCGAAGTCTCGCCGCCCATTGTTGCGCCGATTCCGTTGGTAGTTGTTCTGCCGAATAGAATTTATGCCGTTCCCCAAAACCAACTTGTTTCGGCGTGAAATGTGCATCTAAAAGACGTAGAATGTCTTCATATGGCACCTCTTGTAATTCTTTCGGCAACGCAAGGTCAGATGCCAACTTGTAGGTACTATCTGACAATGCACTGAGTAAGAACGCTCGTCTTTTCACTCCCAAGGGGTCTTTCACCGCATCTATGTCGTTCGCGATGAACCATTGAGCTATCCTGCTTTTGAAAGTCTTCCACGTTTGCAGACTGTGATCGAAATTGGATAAAATGCTCATATTCGAAAACGACATTTTGTTTAATTTTTTTATATCGCGGGTAACTCGTCGCCACTGATAGATATGCGGAAGGACACGAATGAAACGCTAGACGGCTGTTAACGTACTGACTTTAATTGACGTAAGATGACCACGTTACAGACATTAATGCACATACATAACAAGCTAAAATTAAAATAATTATTTCTGCGCATCCCTGATACCTTCTCATAATAATTTCGCGCCATTAAGATGTTGGAATCTAAATCCTCTCCCCAGCCACTAATTATTATTCAGAACTGAACACTGCACTTCTTTAATACGGTCTGTACTCATAAATGTGAGCACACGTGGTTGGAATACGAATGTGGAATGACGTAAAAATTACAGACTGCTAATTCTTGTTGTCTATGAAAGGTTTAAAAAATGTAGATGTGAACATTATGGTTAACGATTCAAATGAGGAATTAAAAAAAACCTTTCGCGTAAACAGCGTTATAAAAGACAGATAACATATAATTGGAATTTTAGAGAAACAAAACAATAATAAAATTTAAAGATTTGCTTTATGTAAAGGTATTTAATCGACTTGTAACCTTCGTAGTGCACTTCGGGTTTTATACTATATTTCTACTACTATAATCCTAAATAAAATATTAGTTTTCTGAGCCAAATCTTACAAGATTTATACGTTTTTGGTTTTGCTTTGAATTTGATATAATTAATGGACTGTATCCATTGCCCGTTTTGTTATATCTCATACTTTACTTTTGATAAAAAATCTAGAGCCCTGAAAATATTGTTTGGGTTATAAAGAAATTAAATTCACTTGGTATGTCGCCTGTGATATATTATGTCGCATAATGTTATCTCTTATATATAAAATTCTCGTGTCACAATGTTAGTCTGCATACTCCTCCGAAACGGGTGGACCGATTCTCATGAAATTTTCTGTGCATATCGGGTAAGTCTGAGAATCGGCCAACATCTATTTTTCATATGTACCACGGGCGAAGCCGGGTCGGACCGCTAGTAACTTATAATATAATTGGAATAATAATACTTTACAAAAAAAAGCAATGAAATATCACAGATATAATAGTATAAATAGAGTTGTTCTAAAAAGGTAGGTTTGCACTGTTTCTATTAATACAAAATATTTTGAGACTATTTCTTAATTTAAAAGAACCGTGAAAAAACAAAGATTGTCTATTTTGAAAAATAAAATATTTAGATCACCGTTATTAATAATTAACAGTTTATGTTAGCTATATTGTATAACTAACTTTTCATCCCAAGTTTCGCCCGTTTTGTCTAAAACATAACAAATTATTTAAATTTACCTTCCTTGAGAACCAGCCTATCAAAAAAACCGCATCAACATTCGTTGCGCAGCTTTACAGATCATACATAGGGTCAGACAGACATCGGGAAGCTTAAAAATATCAAAATTGTCTGAAATCAAATAATGAAAAAAAAAAAGCCTACAATATTTGCCACCATGCACTTCAATTGTAGACATTATTTTATAACCACCTTACATGGACGTATAAAAAAAGACGGACGGAGTAGGTATCGCCTAAACATTGAGTGAAGCCTAGTAATGGCGGCGACACATCCATGTGTGTGTGCCAGGTTGAATATCAGATGCATTAAAATTACCCCACACTTTAGTATTTTTATTTTTCAATTTGATATACTTTTTATGTGTACTCTAACTATTAGAACCTATGCATAAATACAATTAATATTTAGCTTTGACACTGACCACTGGATGCGAAACCAAAGGAAAATGTATGAAAACTTGTTCAAACAATATGGGGGGGAGGAGAGGTAATGTCTCCTTAATTATTATTAAAATAAATAAAATGTCAGTTTATAACCAAACAAATAGGAAACATGCTTCATACGATTTCAGTATACATATTATACTTGAAATTTTCAAATTAACTGTCTTATAACAGATGTCGTAGACAGTATTAATTGGCTGTGATATTTTTTTTAAATATGGTTGTTATATAAGGGTTAGCATAGTATACATGTTTTTTGAGAAGAAAATGCAAAAACAAATTTGCATTTTGTATCAAATTATTTTATCGTAATTTTAAAATTAATTAACTTTACATCAACTCCCCGACTTTTGGGAGAATGAAATTTTGAAATAATGGCAACACTATGGCAACAGCTGTCCTGATGACAATGGCGGCTGTATTTTTGTCTATAAAATTTGCCGTAATAATTTTGTCATTAAAACATAAAAGAAATAACTTGCTTCCCTGTGGAATGTAATCCCCTGTGTTTTGTTATTTAAAATTGTACTGTTGCGACACCATTTAACCACGCAAGACGGCATTTTAAATATTTTTTGTGAAACAGTGACGCAGTTAATCAGTCGGTAGTTCACGACGTAATGGCGGCAGACTAGCTTACTATGGTGAGAGTGTGTGCGTGTTCATTGTCTTTACACGATCGCTAGCTTACTATACGTTGGCTTCACGTTGTTTGTTCGTAAAACGGCGTCCGTCTTTTTTTATACGTCCATGCCACCTTATTTATGAATTTTAAACTTAAAATATATAACTAGGTAATCCACTGCGCAGCTCGACTTACACTTGACCGTAAATTATTTTAAGTTTTTATCATAATGAGATTCAATTGCTCCCACTTGTAGATGAACCATGAGTTTCGGAGAAAATTTAAAACATTTCAATATCTCATTTTGGTGAAAATAACATTAAAATTTAAAATCATCACTTTGTGAGTATTGTTTTCAAATCATATTTAAGTTATGAAGCAATATTTCGTAAATTATCATTTCGTAGGTACTCATAACTTTATTAAATTTGTTAAATTCTTCTTGTGAAATCATTTGACCATTATGTACCTAATTGCATTATATAATATCTATTTACTAATATTTTTATATTTCATCATATTATAACTCTCAGTATATATACCTACCTACATAACTACAATATACAGCCTGAACTTAATCACTCGAAAATACTTGAACGCAAATCGAAACCGGGCGCATACCAACGAACAATAGAGCTGACTCTAATAAAGAAATTCCGTATCATCAACATAGTTATACCCGAACCCATGGAAATCTCTAAGTGTCCCGCGCGAAATCGTAAACGGCCAAGCACAGAATACAAAACACGGCCCAAACCCACCCCACCGCCGCCCGTCTTTGCCCTTCCTTATAACAAAGACACCCCTCTTACGGTTCAATGTGTTTGTGAGTTAACTTGTGTGTGTTTAGTTTCGCGTGACTGTGTGTGTGCGTGAAATATTTGATATTTATTTCAAGGCCTGCGCCAGAATCCAGATAAGATTATATTTTACGCGTGAATAATTTTGCGCTCTGTGCCTTAGTGTTTTGGTCATTTTGTGTAATGTTTAAAGGTTTCGTATGATTGGATGGATTAAATTAAGAAATATACCTACATACCTTTAGGACTGAATACGATGGAACATATTAAAATAAGATTAAAATACTGAAATATAAAGCTGAAAAAAAAAATATCTACCATTCTAATTCTGAACATTATGGTCAAACATTTATAACGACTTAAGAACAAATATTAAAAAAATACAACCCCTTAAACCTAATTATAACAAAAACACATCAACACGTGTAAAATTCTATTAAAATATAATAAAATTCCAAATTGTTATCGACAAACCATTTGTTTAAATTAGTACCTAAGTGTTTCCGAACGCAAATAGCTAGTCTGTTAATAGCAGAAAAACCACGTCGTGGCGGCACTTTGTGGAAAGGCGGGAAAGTGAAAACTTTCTCGCGTGAAAAACTGCTCTGATTTAATTTATTTGCAATTTAAATTAACCACCATTATACCGCTTTTATTTTTATTCCGCTAAGGATGTTTTAAAATTGTAATGCGGTTTCAAGTCAGTTTCGAAACGCCATTTTGTTATTGAATACTTTAATGCCTGGATATTTTTGTACTGTAAGTTAAAACCGAATTAAATGTTTAATATTTAAAAAAACCATAGATATAGGTAGTTCCTTCAAATCTGAAACAAATTATCTATGGCACTGTAAACTTTTTTTAGATTATAATATAGATACGATTATAAGAATACCAATTTAAAGAAATAAAAAAGGTTCTCAAATAGAAAACAATAACATAAAAAGAAAATATGAAGTAAAAATATAAATACCAGTAGTTAAATATTAAACCTGCTGATAAAAATACCAGTTTTGAAAGTCAAACATATTTTACAGTCAATTTAGGTTATGAAATAAAATATTTCTTCAGACAGCTACAAAAATTATGTCCGTCGCTTCTAATTATGCGCGTCGAGACGAAGACTAGATATTTTTAAATTCATATTAAATTACTTCCATCCTCTGAAGTCTGACTGCTATGCGGAATATTCTTTTTTATTGTGCGATCAAATGTTTTGCAAGTTTCATAAGAAATAAGTACTGAGATTAAATATGCCGATTAAATTTTATTTTATTTTTAAAATTTACAATGATAATTAAAACGCACTAACTACACAATTAATAGAAAGTTTCTCAATGAGGTATATAAAGAGAAATATTTAAAATTTATCTTCTTTAAATTACATTAAAAATGTTTTTGATTCTATATTGTATAGAGTTATAGACATACAATTTTTGGGATTATCTTTTCCCTAAGCATCTTCACATATTGAATTCAAAATAATCGTCCATTACAATACCATGTATTTAATCAAGAAATTAATAAGAGTATAAATTTTTGGGATAACGAAAAATATTCAATGCCTTCATAAATACTCAATTTTAATTCCTCCGAAATATCGCCCCATTATAATATACCTACCTAAGCAAACAAAAAAAGTCATCTTAGAAACCATCACTACGCTATAAGCATATTTATGAAATATAGAAATGAAAATCATACAAACGGTGAAAGAAATTGAAGAAAAATTTTATGTGCTTATGTCTTAGTATCTCCAAATTCCAATTTCCAAACACCCTCATAGAAACAACCATAGAGATATATTATGACGAAAAATTATATATTTACTCATAACGTAAACACACGTCATAAACTAAATTTTTATAGGCAAAGTTGTAGCAAGAAATTCTATCTAAAAATCGATGCTTTATTTTTCGCATCCCCAAAACGCCGTTCACGTTCTCAACATATAAACAAAAATAGGTGTATGAATGAAAAATTAACATTAACCCCTTTATTGCATATCCTATTAGCATAATGAAGCCGGATCTCGGAAGAGACGGACATAAATCAGACAAGTGGGAACGAATTTCGCAAATATATGCAATACATACATAATATAAAATCTGCAACCTTTTGTGGTACCTACTCGTATTTGTAGTAAATACTTTTTTGTAACAAAATTAATGGTGTAATGAGACATGTGAAATTTAAAATTCTGAATATAAAGACATGTTTAAAAAAATATCTGTTTATCAGTAGTTAGGTATTTAAATAAGGCTAAAGCCAAAATAGTACCTATGATATGACTGAAAAGACTATTCAAAATTAAACAAAATGTGTTACCTACCTACTCTATCATTATTCAAAATAACCCTTCTATATCTACATATTATTATATTCAATATCTAACAAAAACAAGATAGTGCATAGAAAATAAGACTTCGAAGACATTTTCAGGTGTCCGTGTAAACAACGAAAAAGTATTTTACCCTGTAAAAATATATCTTGCGAAAAGCTATTTCGGCGCGCTCTGTCAGTAATTTTCTTTGGAACGCTGTGAAGTTACGAGAAATTGTATCTCTTATAAAAAGAAGTACGTAATACATGATCCATACTTGATATTAAATTAATATTCTATGATATCAACGGCAGTGGTATATCAAAAATTTCAAATAACCAAAAACCATATTCTACCTATATATTTTTCAAATAAATAATACGTGTTGTGGATAAATAAGTATTAACATTTAAAAACATCTCATTTAGCAAACCGAAAACATTGTTGTTTTGTATAGTTGTAATAAAACGAAATTGATTTTTTTTTATTACAAACAAAATAATATGAAAATAAATCTCTACAATTCTCTTAATAAAAAACGACTAGCGCCCTCTATTACGGAAAAGCCAAAACTATTGTTACATCTATTCAACACTAGATGTCTCTCATACTATCCGTAGTTCCACTAAAATTCACAGAGGTCGCTTCTGTTTCACTAAACTAGTGACATCTATCGAGGAGTAGAAACCCTAAATAAAAATTTCCTAAAACTGCATTTCAATTAAAATAATTTATTTTTTACCCTTACATGAGAATTAGTAAGAAATTAAAAAAAATCGTTTGCATCATTTATTTATTTATGTATTATTGCATCATGATACAAAATACAATATCCAATATTCATTCTTCGTACCTACTTATGCTAAACTGAAACCAGACATCATAAAATATTATCGCAATATGTATTTCTTTATAATAATTTTAAAACACAACATTAAAAATATACTAAGTACAAAACTTACACGTTTTAAAAAGAAAAGAACTAGGTACCTTCCGATCATATTATTATTGATTTTAACAAATAGAAACTAACTTTAACTATCAGCAACTTCAAAAGTCTAAATTTGTTATAAACTTAAAAAATGTGTAAAACGAGATGAAAGTAATAAAACCAAAAAATTATTAAAAGCTTCTCCGTCTCATCACAAGACTGACCAGCTGCCGGACCGGTATCCACCCTACAGCATCTATTTTCCATAAAATCGGGTCCATTTAAATGCTACGCTTATGAAATTATTTAGAATATGTTATGATTTTTTAAATTCAGTAAATTCGATTAAGAATTCTTAATTCCTAATAAAATTAAAATTACTTGTTATATAATTGAATTGATTAGATACTTTCCTTGGGACCTTTATGTTTTAATCTTTAACTTTTGTTTTGTTTTTAAATCAGAATTATGGACCATAGTTACCTATTACTTCAACTACCTATGGCATAATACCTACCTTCGAATATCTTGAAGTACAAACGATATAAAAAAATACAAAACCTAAGCTAGTGTATTATTCTAAAATCTAAAAAATCATTTTAGAAACATATTTACAAAGAGGTCCCTAAAACAAGAAAGTAGACAAATTTAATTTAATAAACAATAAAAACCATATTTAATATCAAGATATTTGATCTTAAAAAGTCTAAAACTAATAAAAATACCGCAAACAGACGCATTTTAAAATGTGAAGTGGTATACGATGTTCCAGTTAAATATTGTTGTCATTCAATAGCTAAAGCAGTGCAAACAGCGCGAGTAAGAAAATAAAAAGTGCTCGCGTACAGTCAACGCGAAAAGCGTTTTCAAAAACATTTTATTCATTATTTAGTTGTTAGTACCTATCCTTTGTATGGTGGCAAAAAAAATTACCTAGGTACATCTGATCATATTGATGATTTACTTGTAAAAGCACTACATAATTTCAATATAAAAGTGATTAATATAGGAAAACTGTTTCGGTTTTTAATTCGAATGCATGGCATAATTTGAATCTATTGTATCTGATAACTGTTAATTAAATTTAATTATAACAATACAAATTATTAAAATGTAGGAAAAAAACTGTGTAAAAATATAGATTCTTTGAATTGGAAACTGTTATTCGTCAAAACTGGCTTTGTGACTGTAATATGAATGTTAAACAAAATATTGTTTAACATTCATAATCTAGTTAATTAGTACTTAATATTTAAATAATGAATATAAACGCATTATATACAGCGATAACACATAAGCGTCGAAAGGATTTTAATACCTACTTAAAAAAAACGCGCTCACTTTTCATAAAATGTATGAAAAAAAACAAATATTCAATTTGTGAATTTAAAATACCTACTTTAAATATTTGAAGACTTAAAAACCTCTCGACGTATGTGTTTCAACAATCGCTGATGTAATAGTTCCTAATAACTTTTATATAACATGCGATCAAAAATAACGTATTGAATCAAATTTAATAATATAATTTGAATAAATAAAACTTATTAGGAACAATATGTTTAATTAGAATAAGTTATTCATAATCTGTTGTGTTTTACAATATAATTGATCCTACATAATATTTGGTTAGCTTTGATTTATCAATAAATAAATTATTTTTTATAAGCTTGAAGTTTTATTTATAATATATTTTTTTTTAATAATAGAAATAAACTGAACTAAGTACCTATATGAACATAGTTTACTGATATGGCCGCCAATTTTTGTGCTACATTTTCCTGGTAGGTACTATACTTATATTGTTTCTTTTTATTAAATGATTGTAGTACAATAAAGTGAAATAAAATAGTTTATATATTATGTTGACTATTAATTCAATAGCATGAATTCTAGCAAATTCATTTATTATTATAGGTAATTACGTATAATTACGGTTATAGTATGTATACTATAACCGTAATTCCAAATGTAACTATAATTCCCGAACCTAACTTACGCACGCGACGGTACCTGTTAAGCCTAATTCCCATACCTACGGCATTCACTAAAAATCGAATAAATCAAAAATAACCGATAGGACAAAAGTTTATTCAAAAAAACCAGTTCTAGATCACAGCATCCGCGGCCGCGGCCATCTGGACGATGCCTTTGTTTGAAAAGACTATTTTTGATAACCGGTTCTTTTGAAGTTTATAGCTTTTTGGGTCATCAACGTATTTTAGTTTTGGATTGATTTTGTTACGCGACGCGTGTGTTGTGATATGGGTAAGTGATCGTTTTTATCCAATTTTTTAAAAAATGCAACGTTAGAAAGAAAATGATAGGAATTACTAAAAGTGTTGTTTACTTCGACACACGCGTTATTTATCGTTATTTTTTTTCATCAATTTGTATATTAAAATAAATTATTTGCAAATATTCATGTTTAATGAATAGGTACTTTTGATTAATATTATTATATCTGATAAAATACCAAATTAAAAATATTTTTAACTCTAATGCTTGCTTGTCATCGGCGTTCTTCTATTCTTACCATATTTGATATTAGAACGTATTTTTAGCTGAAAGTAAAATTATAACAATAAATACATTAGTGATTATTAACCCACAAGTTTTTAATAATGCGTAAAATGCGGTGCAATTTTTGAAAATGCTTTTAAATACGTAAAACCAAAAAAAAACTCAAGTCAATCTCGATTGTTCCTATACGCGAATGCATTAGACGCCAACAATAACATTGGTACACGCGTGCAGAAAAATAATTACAACGCCATTACTCGGCCGAAAAATTTAAAGACGCCCAAATACTAGGTACTGTATTTGAGTATTGATTTTAAGATCCCCTTTCTCCTATTATTATTTTTTTACATAACAAAGAAAAAATAAGGAGGAGTTCGCAAGGGCCAGGCGCCCCTCGCGAATGGGCTGCGTGTGTGCGTCGGTGTTATCGCGAATAGTGGAGTGCGTCTGTGTGCGTGCAACTTTGAGACGTTCGACGGAGCCGGGCGAAATAAGGGGTGATTTGTGACTGGATTTATTAGTCTTGATAGAAGTCTTCAAAAATATTTGGAAAATCAAATTTTAGGTGTTCGACTTAAATTATTTTTTGTTTTATTTATAATTTAGTTAATTAAACAAATGTGCGTGTCAATTACCTATTCATTAATATTCCACAAAGAAGTATCAGTTAAAAAATATAAGTCTGTAGAAACAATCATAATATGATGAAAACAATTACAAATCAATTATCAATTAAAACTTCTTTTATCGAATTAAGGAAGACGTACTTCTTTAATATTTATAGAAGACATTGTATTACAAATGCAATTTATTTCTTCATTACAGCAAGTCAGTCGGTGTGTTGCGTATATGTTACGAGGTATATAAAATACATACTTATTATATTATGTAGAGTCTATGAATATATTTGATCATGTACCTAAATTCTACATGTTCGAAATAAACATTCCAAACAATCTTATTTAAAAAAAATAAAGCTTAAATCAAATCTTGACTCAATTTTGAAAAATAATCAAGTTAAAATATTGATACTCTATAGGCTCTACATATTACACGTACTAAATACATAATTAGCAACCTATACGGGATAGATAGGCCCTTGTTATATTATTCCCTAGGTTTCCTGTGAATTTTTTTTGATAATACCCAGGCTATTTTAGTCCACAATATCAAAACTCGTCAATCCACGCATAAGAAAATAGGGGCCAAAGAAAGCGTCTCTTACCTTCTCCCTTCTTCACGCACACCACCTCGTCCATTTGTGTTTTAAAAATACTTTACATATACACATACATAGCTTGAGCTATCAATACATTCATTAGACGCATTTCTTTGATACAGCGAGTGCTTTTAGCGAACGTAACTACAAGATATTTTTACGCAAGGAAATCATTTGACCGCGCGATTTTCGACTCTATTAACTTGGGGATAGTTCGTTTTGTTTTTCACGGATGACGACTTGATGTTTGCGGAGAAATAATTGCGTCTTTACTTGGTGAGTTTTTTTTTTCTTTACAATTTTAGCAAGGGTTGTCCCCAAGTGTGTTCGTTTGATGTCTTTAAGATGGATTTCGGGATGTATTATGGGGCGCGTGTACCCTACATAAATGTTTGAATCGTCGTTCAATATTGAAATAAAATACATTTGTATGTACTTGTACTAAATACTTGAGGTCGGAATATTGTAACAAATTTTTAGACGCTATATAGTTTCTGCTTAATATCTAGGGAATAAAAACCAAATTTAGCTTGTAAGCAAAAGCGAACTGTAACTTCTTTAATAAAAACGAACTGAATGTGTTAATAGGTACTTACTGCAGGGAGGATTTACTTTTGTAAACTATCGACAACAAATCGGCATGCAACCCTGAAAACCTGCAATCAGTCCTTAAAGTATAAATAGGTACAAGCCTCAATGCATTTTCATTGTAAAATTTGCCAATCTTTAGATATTTTAAGTGCCGAAGTAATTACCGACTTCCTTATAGATTTTCTTTCAAAATTATGTAGATTACATTATATTTAACATTCACAAATAGATTAATATAAATAAAGGATTGATGCTTGTTACAAAAACTATTTATTTAATAAGTTCGAATTCATAATATTTTGACAAACTTTAAATTTTTATGCTCTTACGTTTAAGAGCAACTTATACTAACAACTAAAGACATTAAACGTAGTTAATATTTTGAAAATGAATCCTTTTCTCATCTTTCATATTAATTATTGTTTGTGTGGTTATAAACCGATTAAATTTCATAATATTGAACTTGTTGGTATGCTTGCAAGGAATGCGAGGGTCTTTGATCACTATTTTATAACTATAACTAATTAATAATTATAAACATAACTATCGTAACAATAAAGCATAAAATTATTTCGATGTATTTAATCTATTTTATTCGGCTTTGTTTAGTTTTCTCATAAATTCATGACTTGGTCCTTACAAAAAAGTTGCTTGTTTGTTTACATTAATTACTAAAATTCTATTTAAAAATTACATCATAGGTAAGTATAGAATCTAAGAAAACCACATAATTTTTATTTCCTTACTTTTTCATACTAAGTACACCGACTTACACTCTACAGGTTTTTTTACGTCCTATAGCCTGAACTTTCATAATGTTATGATGACAATTATAATAATTAATAAGTTTTTTTTAATTAATCATTGTATCAATCATTATTTTTGTAGTTGCGCTTCCTTTGTTGACTGTTTTAGTAGATGCTATCATATATGTACTATAATTTTATTCTATTACCATTAATGTAAATATGATTGTAAGTTTAAAACATCTAAATAATAACGTATGATAATGACACTGATAAGATTTAATTATAACATCCCCCGTGTGTATGAAATGGATCTCAGTCTGCGATTGAATACCGGCAACCCGCTGAGATGAACAACTTGCAACCAGAAGCCTGATTAAGCTATGAGAGCCTGGCTTCTGGAAAAATATATTTTTTGATAAAATTCATTATATCAAACTCGATTCAATTATGTGTAAGTACGTAATAAATACTTACAATCATAACCATTTAATTATTATTGATTATATCAGTAAAATATGTCCTGAATAATATTATTAGGCTATATTTTATACAGCTCTACCTTTAGAAAAATTATCTTAGGTAATAAAGAATAAAGAAAAATTGTCTTTCTGCTCTTTTGGAGAAAGATGCCGGTTCGAATCCCGTCTCGTGATCGAATTTTTCCTTTTCATTAAAAAAAAATATTTTTTAAGCAATTGTACGCTGCATAAAACATCTTAGGTACTGAAAATCAAAGCTTAAATGAACTAGAACGGAGGTATGAGCAGTAAATAACTATTAATTCCCAACTTAAAAATATACGCATCGACCATCGTACCTTATTTTGTATGTACTTATTCATTAAGTTACTTAGAAAGAAGTAACCTATCAAAAAGTATAAACTCTATCTGCATATTTGTTATCTGTCTATGTTTCAATGAAGCAAACGATTGGTGCATTATTATGTAGGGATTAGATGTAAAGTTGGTATGTTTTTATGCACATGATGATTGTATTGTAGTTAAGTACATCCTTTATAGCCTTAGAAATCCGCTAAAATGTCATAAGTTGTGGCACAAATCTAAATATTATTTTACCTATTTAGTATTTGTATCGCCCAGTGAGCATCCTGTATGGACATTGAAACGTGACTTATTAATATGCTTATAATATTATCTATCAGAGTGTACGTAGGTACACTGTCTATAAGTTCCTATTTTTTTTTTAATCATAAAGCTAGAAAGTTAACATTTTCTTGAATTGAACAAAGATTCACGTTTAGTTATATTTTTGGAACTTCTCTAATTTAACTATGATTTAATAAGAGTAAGCATATTTTTTCACATCTACAACATACAGTATTTCCTAACTTTTGGCCTTTCTAACTCTGTTTTTATTCTAATAATATTATGAAAAAATGAGACCGTTTATTCAAAACATAACTATTAACTTTGGCTATTAGATAAACGTTTAGACTCTACCTACATTTATGACGTGAATTTAGTAGAACTTTTAACATCAGCAATATAATTTAATGAGCATAAATTGTAATATTCAAGAAAAATGACTATCAATTATTAATTTATTATTCACCGTTCTTATAAATATAATAATTACATGTTTTAACAGTGGTATACCAGCAAATTCATCTACGTTAATTGCAATCGACTAGTTCATTTCATTTCCAATCGAAATTTCCTACAAGTAAATGCTCGTCTTAATCTGATTACGTCCATCTGGATTGCAATTACAGTGAAGGTGAAGGTACATTTCCGTAGGAAGGGCCACCCTACGCCCCCATGGCCACGAACCTCTGAAGACAAAAAGAAATTATTATATGTGGCTTTTTTTTAATCATTTATTAACGGGCTTTTAAACATACGACAATTGTATTCGTGTATTTATTGTAACGAAAAGTTTTATATGGAGAGGATATATTATAAATTAGGGTAACAATAAATTGGACCAGAGCAGAGATGGGTTGGAGCAGACCTGTTATAGCAATCGATGAAGCAGCTAAAATGGAAACTACATTTCAATTGATCCGAAGGCCATGAGCCTATTAAGTAAACAATTTCATATACCTACTTAGGAACAAATTTTGGTGTAAATGATAACCGCATCGACTAAATGTATGCGAATTACCTATTTAGGCCCCCTAAAATAAGTTACATTTTTTAATTTACTCTGTTATTACTGGAAACGCTTAAAGTAATATTAAAAATTAGAGAAAATAAATTAAATCTTCTACAGTTCCATATATTTGATATATGATATACCTATCCGTTACCTATACACGAATAATTGTTATTTTATTTAAGAGAGCCACTGTTGAGTGTCTAAAAATTTTATGCCAAAAATAAAAATTCACACAAACGAACCGAAAGCCCTAAAACCCTTCGACATTTTTATAACCATGTTATGATCCCTTATGTATAGAGGCCACGTCGCACGAATTAATTCCAATACCTAAATCTTCACATTTTATTTCAATTGTTTCTAAACAAGTTTATAGATTTACATCTTAAATTTTTGCTAACTAGCTGTTTCACACGCGAACTTAAACCCATTGGAAAAAACACGTATTTCTATATAACGTATGTGTTATTCTGATACATAAGCTACATCACTAGCAAGTGTTATCAAAATCCGTTCGTGTTATTCCTGTAAAATAGTAACAAACATTACATTCACCATCACAACATTTCTAACATTTATATTGATACTAGCTTAAAGATTTAAGCTGCAGTTGATTTCTGTTATAGGTTTCCTATATACATAGGGCCAAAGGGACAGAGACAGCTACTTTATTTCATACTATGTAGTGATTAATTATTAATATACCATCATTGGGGAAGATAAACAAAAGCTCTATAACATCTTAGACCCTATATTCGCATAAATTCCAGCTACGGACATAAAGGGCATTGATTTAATTCAGTGTCCTTTAGCCGTGTAAGACAAATTGGTTCGTGTTCTATTCGTCCCTTCTAGTCTTTAAAATGTTTAGATATGTATTTGCTAGAAAACACATAGGTATACGTATCTATTTAAGTTCAATTTGAAATGCATGAAACAAATGCATTACTACCTAATATTTCTCAAGTTTAAATATACGACCGGAATTTTCATACACATTTTTCATATTTCGTTCGAATCCCCGCGACAACCTACCTGGCACCTTTGACCAAATCCTGTCTAAAAACAAAATATACAAAAGAGATTACGTATTTTCCACCTTAAGATATTCCATTCATATAATAGCAATAAATTCTATAATTTGCATACACTATATTATTTTGTGCGATTCATTAAGGCCAAGGAAGTTCCTTCTACATTCGGCACAGAGACGGAAACCGGTCTGGAGCCATTGTGATGAGGGAGAAGACTTCCGCTTAAGTACCGTCAACAACACTGTTGAAACATTATTATAATAAATATTAATTTAATTGATATCTATTTCATGTTTTCAGTTAAAGTAGTTAATTTAAAGTGCGTTTAGCGAATAGTTAAAAAATTAATTGTTCGCAAAATAATTCATGATTTGTATTTACTTTATTTCAACACTAAAATGAATTCCTTATTGGCATATATTACACTCAAAATAAAACCGTATAATTTATAAGCGTATTAAAGCTCTACACCGGACTTTTATTTAATATAAAGAAAACAGATTGTTTTATAAATTATAGGTATATTGTACAGATGACTTACTACGCAATTTAAACATTTCTTATCAACTAAGTAGTTCTTAATATCCGTATATCCATTATACGGATAAAATTAAGCTTTTAAGGTAACATTATAGTGTTTTGCAATACCTATTTAATTGTTGCAGACAGTACATCCGCCAATTTTGGCAACTACTCCTTTAAGTTTAGCAACGATATTCCCGTACTTTAACATTTTGCTATGAAATATGAGTGTTCCTAGCTTCTTAGCTTATATGATTTAAAATCACATGAGATACCTACACATAACGGTACGGTGTACCTACATTAATTTAAATTGAATATGGTGCAATTTTTAAATGTAGAGGTAATCTAATCTTATATATCCTTTTAGCATTAAGTATTTTAAACCTAGTTTGCTGAATGCGATATTTTATTCATACTATCGGACAATTCATATTATCTCAATCTTTTTTAAAATTATACCTATTTAAGCGCGTCACACACGGTGAAGATACTATAATATTTTATCTTAAGATACTGTTATATTTTATATTACAGTATCTTAACGCATCCGGTATCAGCGTTCGGACCATCATTTTTCTTTTTGTCATTGCGTACTAAGACTCCTGTAGAACCGCCATCATGTTACAAATGACCCACAAAATTTCGCGTCATTTGTATAACAGTATCTTAAGATAAAATATTATAGTATCTTCACCGTGTGTGACGGGCTTAACTTGGACTAATATGTTTTAGGTACATATTGTATGAATGGTTCATTGTTTGTTCTTTCGTTCGGAGCCTATTAAGTAGGCTCCGAATAATATTTACACTTTTTTCAAGATAATTTATAATGGAATGAAGCTTTTACAGATTTCTACCTTAATAAAACAAGAATAAAAAAAACTTCAAAAAATATTTAAAACTAAAATTAGAAACACATCATTTTCAACTTTAAAGATCTATGCAATTGTGATTTTATCTTCATCTCTTCATATAATATCTATGATAAGTACAGATAATGAACTCTAAAGACAAAACTCCAGAAGTATCAACTCTGAAAGCAATAAAAAAAAAGAATTTACGAAAACAGCTCGCGGCTTTGGCGCCAACATCGGCGGGAAAGTTTCTTATCCTCATTGAATTCTCAATTTTTCACATCAATTTACATAAGGAAAAGATAAAGACAAGACGCCGCCATTCTATATTTTTAGCAAGGGATGGGGGAATTATATTTATAGGCGTTTCGTATCGAAATGCGAATTTATAGAGCTCGCTCAGCGTTCGTTTCATTGAGTAAATTTGAAGGGTGTCTTCCCCTTAGATGCGTTGATTTACTGATGCCTTTTTATATTTATAACTTTTTTTATTCGATTGCAATAATCATAAACTGATTCACTACCACTGCTCCGACTATGTTTAACGAAGCTGTTCAAAATCTAATTAGTAGGTCAAATTGTACACAATTAAGTATCTAAGTATATTCATATATTGACTTTCTTGAAAAATGAATATATCCTGACAACAAGACTATAATATGTTGTGTCCTTCAACACCTATTCGTACAAATAATTCTATCTTGAAGTTGAAAGGACTGAATAGGGATCACAACACTAAGATAATATAATAAACACACAATCACTCCACAGCCAAGTGGTGAGCCTCGGCGAAACTTCGAACAATTTGTATCGATAACTTAATTTGCTACACAATATCGCTGTATAGCAATTACCGTTCAAGACAAACTATAAATCTGAGCAAATTCTCCCAACTATTTATACAATAAATCGACAAGTTGGCAACTTGGTAAAGACCGGACTTACGATCGAAGAAAGTAGATCCAACTCGCCTTAACTGGTTCCAGTGAATAGCCACAAATTTATAGATGTTAATTGACAATTGGAGTTTTGAAGGAATTGGATCAGTTGGGAAGACTTTTTTTCAGTAATAAGTATCTATCGTTCTGTTAAGCTTTTAAATAGCTTAACATAAACAAATACATAAACTGTTATGTTATGTTTTTATTTAATGAAATTCTCATAGTGTTAATTTTGCAAATTCAAGACGAAAGAGAGTAATTACTGTAAAAATGATTTATGGCTCTATATATGGGCATATATATGTACTAGCAATGCCCTGCGGTTTCACCCGCATAGATAGCGATATCTTTACAGTGAAAAGTCTACTATAGGTCGGACATGAAAATCACCCTTACCCCGTCCCGCACTACGGCCTTTTTTTGCACGCCTCATAAGCGAAGCGTTGAGGTGGGTACTACTGTCACTTCGCGCAAAACATCTGATTTTTTTTTTTGTTTTAGTGGGAAAATCTTTAATAGATACCCACGGCCTCCAGGGGAGAGGCCGTGGGTTATGTCGGATTCCTACCGACCAAAACCCCACTGTGTTCCGTCAAGACGCATATTGGTAGAATTCCTCCGTTACCCCCGCACTACGGCCTGCTCGAACAGTATACCTACTATTTTCTGTAGATTGACACTTTTAAATTCGTTATATCTTTTGAATGGAATATCCAATTCTTTTCATTTAAAAAGTATTTTGCTGGTATTGAAACAGTCTATAATAAAACATCATTTAATGGGATAAGGATTAATATAATATGTGTATGGATAACATGGTTTGATTACTGTCGGCACTTCTATTTACTTTGAAAACGTAAAAAAGTTGTTGTAGTAACATAACTACTGAAGATGGACATATGGTATCGCGGACTTTCTTGTAGATATTGATCCATTCTATAATACTGTAGAACATTTTTTTGTTCTATCTTCAATAGATTCCGCAGCGCACGCGATGACAGAAGTTTTATTGAGGATTTTTTTACACCTTGGGTTACATTATTGCATTTTTGGTAAGGATCTCTAATTTTTTTGAAAATGCAATATAGCCTATGTTGCTCAGTAAAGATGCAGCTTTCTAATGGTGAAAGAATTTTTGAAATCGGTCCAGTAGTTTTTGCGTGAAAACCATACATACATACATACATACTTACATACATACTTACAAACTTTTCCTCTTTATAATATTAGTATAGATTATGCTTTTTCAAGTCACTCGAACCGTTTTTCAGACGATTTTTTACTGAGTACGTCAAGATATAGGAATATCGTTGTATGTAGCCAGTAGCAATACTTGTAGCTTGTTTTTCGTTTCTTTTTTAAAACAAGACTGTTGCTGTACAATGCTTTTGCTGATTCTATAATATCATACGGCCTAAGTAGCTATGGTAGGACTTATAAAACATATATGCAAAGGATTCTGAACATACAAGTTCGAATTCTCAAAAAAATTGTGTCGCCGCAAATAAAAATAAAATTTAAAAATGACATACCTAAACTTTTCAAACATTGCAGTGTCCTGCCAATTAATTATAAATTTGAATTTCAGTTGCTCAAAGAATAGACCGGGAGATACTGACACAAAATTTCGAGTCATTTGTAACAGGATGGCGGTTCTACAGGGGTCTTAGTACGCAATGACAAAAAGAAAAACGATGGTGTGAACGCTGGTACCGGCGGCTTAGTCGCGTGGGCGTTAGTCGAACTCGTCGGAAAAATAGCGAAGTCAAACGATTTGTAACACAAAAATTTTAGAATTTACCGATAGCCCATAAAAAAGAAGTAGGCGGTAGTGTCATGCCATACTTTTCCGGTGTGACTTACAGCCCGCCATACCGACGCGAATGTGTTGATTTAAAAAAAACAATTCAACCATTTGTACCAGGCTAAAGCCGCGTATAAATTAAGCGCGGCAAACCATCGAACATTGGCGCGCGTTGCGGCCGCGCACTATGTAGACGGGATCGCCGCGCGCGGCGACGCGAACATTGCCGCGCTCGAACGTGCCGCGGGGCGATCCGCTCGCTGTCGGTTTTTGAGACCGCATCAAAGGAGCTTTAGTCGTTCGCTCGCGCGCCGTGTGGACGGTTTGTAGTTTTGGTGATTTGGCTCGCGCGGCGTATATGTAAAAATGGACAACGAAAAGTGCCGTTTACTAATACAATTCTATGGCGCTAATGAATATTTGTGGAACAGCAAATCCTCCCAATGCCACAATAAATCGCTGAGGTATGATGCGTGGGTAGAAATCAGTAAGAAAATGGATATACCTATTCCTGACTTGAAAAAGAAAATGACTACACTTTTGGCGACCTACAGAAGATATGTTCGTGATGGATCGCCTGCCGCGCGCGGCAAATACGTTCAACTTAAAAATATATCTACATATTGGCTCGCGCAGCAAATGAACGTCAACTCTGGTCGAACATTGGCTCGCGCGGCTGCCGCGCTTAATTTATACGCACCTTAACGTTTGCACAGGTAACCATCGTCGTGCAGCCATTTACGAAAATCGCCATGCCATACTTTTCGGACGATTCCAAATGGTCGCAATACCGCCGAAAATCTGCAAATTTTTTTTTTTCACCGAACCATTTGTAACACCCTTAATTTTTTTTTCAACAACTCCTGAATGATTATAAATAGAAGTGTGATAATGCCATACCTGTGGGAGGTGGCGAATGTGTATAAGATTTTTTTTTATTGTATGATTTTATTCGTATTTTGAACGATTTGTAACAGTATGGCATTAATCTTTCCTATAAGTTTGAGGTTCAACAAATATAAATACAAAATTTCAAAGATCTAGGTGGTAGAAATCTTCACTTGTATAAATTAATATTAAATTTATTTATGAAGTATGGCAGCACTTTTTCCCCCTACTAGAAGTATGGAAAATATAATAATGGTCATATTTTATCAAATACTCTCCAAAAATCCAAATGCAATACTGGTACAAAAAGTTTAGCGAAAAAAAAAATTTTTGCAGATTTTCGGCGGTATGGCGACCATTTGGAATCGTCCGAAAAGTATGGTATGGTGATTTTCGTAAATTCGGCTACACGACGATGGTTACCTGTGCAAAAGTTAGCCTGGTACAAATGGTTGAATTGTTTTTTTTTAAATCAACACATTTGCGTCGGTATGGCGGGCTGTAAGTCACACCGGAAAAGTATGGCATGACACTACCGCCTACTTCTTTTTTATGGGCTATCGGTAAATTCTAAAATTTTTGTGTAACAAATCGTTTGACTTTCGCTATTTTTACGACGAGTTCGACTAACGCCCACGCGACTAAGCCGCCGGTACCAGTGTTCACACCATCGTTTTTCTTTTTGTCATTGCGTACTAAGACCCCTCTAGAACCGCCATCCTGTTACAAATGACTCGAAATTTTGTGTCAGTATCTCCCGGTCTAGAAAACTTCTTCAACACAAAATATCAACCATTAAATTCACACTCTTACCATACACGGAACACTACTCTTAATAAATTAATTAAACCATTCTCAAAAAACATGTATGGCCAACGACGTACCGCGTTCTTGTTACCAGATATCTTGAATGGGTTGGATATTAATTTAAGAAATTGTATTACCAAAATAAACATAAAACGTAAACTTAAGCAATATTATCTAGACAAACTGTAGTTGATGTTATAGTTATAAGTATCTATAAAAAAAAACTGTTATTTTTGTGCAATCTTTAGACTCAATTTATGTATTCTACAGTTAAACCGAAATTGTTTTGTTTAAATTATTGTATACGAACATTACTATAAACCTCAGTGGTTTTTTAATTCACAACTGTACACTAATATATCTGTAAACCTATTTTGTTTCTGATAATAAATAATAAAAAAAATATGAATCTTTGGTTTGAGAAGTTACTATGTCCATAAATGACTAACAATCATAAAATAACTCGCTACCAATACCTTTAAATTAATTCAAGAAATTCGAAATATTTCATTCTCGATCTCTTAAGTTATCTAAAAGGTAAGATAAAAAATATTTTATTTTATCCCAATAACCTGCGTTCCGCCCTGCGGCTATTTCCTAAACAATACGACCAAGTATTAATAACTTAAGTCCGCAACTTAACCGGCCCGTCCTTGCTTAGGTACTAAGTTCATCGTAGTTTTGCTTACAACACTATTATGTTTCGAGAAAATTGTTTACGATACAAGACTGTAACTGTAGCTATATCATAAATATTTTCTATCTACTTATACCTATTACACAGGTAACATAATGCTATTACCTATTCGTTTATCTATAAACAAGTACTTAGTATAATCACATTTAAAATGATATACATAGTTAAGTTGTATTGAAATAAGATAGGCTCTACTTTTACGCGGCAATGGAAAATTAAAATAGAATATTTAACCAATTTCTTAATTTCTGTGCAGCTTAATAATTATTTTATTACCTACATTTTTGTCTTTATAAAGTTAAGATAACGTATATTTTTAACTAGCTTCTTATAAAAAAGAGTACATTAAAAGCATACCTATGCTTCAATAAATTATCCTTTGAACCCCTAATAACAATTTTATATACTTACATAAAAATATATAGAAATATCGATCGAAATGAGCAGTCGATAGGTACCTATGCCCGTTTAGGGACGCATAGATTTCTAATCAAAGATGCGGGCTGCACGAATCTTAGCAAATTAGTAGGGGAGCTGCCCCTTTCATAATAGGGTTGGCAATTTTCATCTCAAGTTATGTTTCGTCAAAAATCAATCAACTTTATTTTAGGTTGTACTTTTTTATATCTCTCAGGCAATCATATTCTTATGAATGGCATAATATTGAATCTAGTCATGATTTACATTATATGTATTTGCAAAACACTTAGAAGCTCTAAGAATTAGATTATTTGACCTACTTACCCATTAAATTACGATATCCAAGAATCATTCTTACAAGATGTAAATTTCATGTTCTTTGGAATTCTGCCAATTAATACTTCTAATATTATTTGATAAATTGTAATCATAGATAACATAACATACATTTTTCATTTAATTTATAAACTTATCAACTTAGACTTATCAATTTCTAGACCTGCTGCAGTTATAACCGAATTTTTTTGCGGAAGCAACTTTTAACATCAGTTCAATATAGATTACATATCACTATTAATAAAACACTTCCTGTATTAAACATTTTACATACATAGAACCTTGAAATATATTCCGTGGCAGCCCTAAAGCACGCAAGATGGTAGCAGTATCTTGAGTGGTCACCGCTAATGTTCACTCAAAGACTTACATCTCTATCGCAAACAACCGAACTAGACGGAGGGTCACTTAGCAACTATAATTGTGATCATTCGATTTACATTTCATATTCATTTATTAGTTCGTGACAGTTTAAAGAGCCGCAAATATTGTTAACGGGATTGTTTAGGCGATATAATAGTTTGTTTTTAGTGAATTGTATTAAGAGAGTAGTTACCTAATAGACAAAGTGTTATAAATTTTGAGCATAATTCAAATAGATTAGATATTCATTCGAAATGATCCGATATAACTTTTTTATGTAGGGACTTCAATTAATAAATTATCTGAAATATGTGTAAACTGTAAATCAATTTGTTTATTTGTTTAAGAAAGCAATAATGTATTATAATTATTATTGTTTAGGTATTATTTTTTACCATATAACGTACTTTACACAATTTTTATTAATTTCTACGTAGAATCACATTTCCTGTAAAGTGACACCTAGCGGCAAAATATGGAACTAAAGCGTTTATGTAGCGACATCTAGCCGCGAGTAGAATGTAACTCTAGCAATTGCTTTTAAATTCTTTATATTTTAAAGTTAAACGTGCCGTTTAATAAATAATTTTATTTAAAAATATTATTTCTATTGTATCACTATTATTCTATTCTATCGCTCAAACATTTCCCAAATATTAGGCCCTTTTTGGTACGTACTAAACAAAAAAGAATATTCTTTCAGGTTGACATTGATAAGATTTTGTATTGAACTTCGTATTAAACTATGTTTTAAAAATATAATTAATCCACTCGCATATTTTTATATACAATTTATTGATGTAATATGTTGAAACGAAGACTGATACGCATTGTAAATTTCAATTTTAAAATAATTTTATACGTAGAGTATTGATACATCTATTCGCGTATTAAATATCAAAAATTTAATTGTTTTGCAGGTTTTACAGGCAAGTTCAAGAAATGTCACAAAGCATATTGTTGTTCGCAAATATTTTCACCAACCTGAATTTAAAACAAGGTAAATTGAGCAGTAACAAGAGTATCTCACATAGCTACCTACATAGTTATTTTCATCTACAGAAAATAATGTTTATTTTTATTTGTATAGATATGACGTGGTATGGAAATCGCTACGAATACAGTCCCATCAAATCCACACAAGTATTCCATTACAAGGGATAGAAGAGGTAAAATCACCAACTTTCCCAGACTCTGTTACAAGCGGTGACATCAAGTAAGTTATAAATTATTAAAAATGTGATAAATAAAATGCAATTCATCTAATTAGCCGGTATTTTAGTTTCTTAAATCAGCCCAGTTATCTGTATTTTCAATATTTTCTCGTTTATTTTTATTCTATTCAGTCCAGTTTAAAAATTTAGTTTGAATATCAGCACAGACTAATAATAATATACTACGTATACCTATCAGTAAAAAATGATCTGAGGATTGAATACTACGTCTATAATTGAATTATTTATATCTATTTCCCCTATAAAAGATTAATAAAGAAAGAAGGCGATGCAGTTGCAATGGATGAAGTAGTTCTGGAGATAGAAACAGACAAAACCGCGTTACCCGTGATGTCTCCCGGCAATGGGAAGATCGTCAAGATGTATGTGAAGAACGGGGATTCTGTTAAGTCACAACAGCCGCTGTTTCAAGTATGTATTTTTCTATTTAAAAATTCACCTTTTTTATTAATAATTGATACTTTTATAATTACTGAAGTCTCGTAATTTCAAAAGGTCGTAGTTAGATGTACCTACCTACATATTATACCTAAATATAAAGCTCGTTCAAACTTTTATATTATACCAGATTCGACTTTAATAAAAGCTTACTTATGTGTATTGTGTATTCCATTATACCTAACTATTGTTTTCTCAAAAATATTTTATATACAATTATAATGCATTTAATTAACATAATCAATTATTGCAATAAGTTAACAAAAGTAGGTAAAACACTTGTGTTTGATGTAATTTTTTTGGATATTTCTCGTTTTATTTTTAATAAGTTATTGTCATTTTACTCATTCGGTATACTACTTTAAATATTAGTTTAAAGTTTTTTGATATCTGTAATAGTTACGGATTAATCGCCTGTGCACACTTAACGATTACACCCTGTATGTGATATTGCTTCCAGGTAGACGTGACAGGCGTAGCGCCGGCACCAGCAGCCCCCGCCCCCGCCGCAGCCCCCGCGGCACCAAAACCCGCCGCCCCCGCTCCCGCAGCCCCCGCGCCCGCCCCCGCGGCACCCAAACCAGCTGCTCCATCCGCAGCGCCCGCACCGGCTAAAGCGGCGAAACCTGCGGCACCGGCTGGACCGACGGTATCTTTACACGCCTCACTCTTTTGTTTTTACTTCTTTGTTAAGCTATTGCATAGCTTCTATCACGGGCCTTGAGCGCGGGGATCGAATCCAGAAATTACGTAACGAAAAAGCCTCACGCTCCCCACTCCGACGGGCGCGGAGGTGTGGCTTGAAGGTACGCTATGCAATAGCTTTACCGCGGCAGTCCCCGAGTGCCACACGTCTTTTTTTACTATACGTGTAGTTCTTGTGCGGCATATATATAACTTGATGTGGTGGGTTCAGTCAAAGTGACATTCAACGAGCACAAGCACGGGCACAAGCATGTAAACATGTTGTATGTGCATGCGCCCGTGTTTGTTTGTTTGTACCGTAAGCACACAGGCTGCTTGCCGGGCTGCTTGCCACGCGTCAAAACGTACCAATAGGAATCGTTACATGCGCGCAAGTCGTTATTCAAATGCTCAAGTTTCTTTAATTTTCTTCAAAATAAGTACGATAAAAAAATAATTATCGTAATAAGTAATAACCATGGATAAAGACGAACAATAATTGAAGTGATTACTTTTAGTTCCACTAAGAATGAAAACTTACCCCAACCACTTTATTTTAAATTTGTTAGTACAAGCTTAAAAATCTATTTCGTTCAAATATCAGTCAGTTCCATTAATTATTTCTACAAGAAAATAGACAATATTATATTCTTCACAGTTGGCCGCGCAAAAGCTCGGCGATCCATCGAAAGTGATTACTGGCACCCGCACAGAGTTCCCAGTGCCCATGAACAGGATGAGGAAACGGATCGCTGAGAGGCTAAAAGAGGCGCAGAACACTTGCGCAATGCTGACTACTTTCAATGAGTGTGATATGAGGTAATTTTGCATCGTCTACTGCCCTAAGGGTGCGGAACTAAGTATTAATTAATGATCTCTTATTATAGTAAACATCAATATTTTAGAAAAAATGTAACCCCCTGTAGGTACTGAGTGTGTTACCAAATGGCAAATACATATATCGACAAAGAGTAACGTGGAACAGAATTGTCAACTAAATAAAATATTGTTATAAAGCAGAATATTATTATTTCAAGTGGAATATTTACTTATTTCGAAAATTTTTCTCTATTTTTTGTTCCTTAATCCTACTGTACTATTAATAATTACATCGTATTAATTATACTAATTATATGAATATACAATTTTCCAGTAAGCTAATGGCATTCCGTAAAGCGAATTTAGAGGCGTTCACGAAGAAGTACGGCGTGAAGCTCTCCTTCATGTCACCATTTCTGAAGGCCGCGGCAAACGCGCTGCAAGACCAGCCCGTTATCAACGCAGTTATTATCGGCGATGATGTAATTTACAGGTAAATTTCCCAATCTATCTTTAATTCATAATTTTCAATTCGCTAATTTACAAAATTATTAAATTAATTTACCATTTTCAAGTACTGGGTGGAATGCGTAGTGCTGTAGAAATTAAAATAATATCCACGTTCATAATTAATTCGGTGCAAATAATTAAACTAAATTATAGAGTAATAATAATGAAGTGCATATTTGTATCGTATTTCAGAGATTATGTCGATATTTCTGTGGCTGTGGCTACACCAAAGGGTCTGGTTACTCCTGTTATACGAAATGTTGAATCAATGGACTATCCGCGAATAGAATTAACTATTGCATCTGTCGCTGAGAGAGCCAGAAATGGTATGTTTTTACCTCTACAATAAAGAAGTAGAGTCTTTGAAAAAAAAGAATTATCTAATTGCCATTGTTTAAAGGAAGCTACCTTCATAGTTACATAAAATGAACTTTGCACCAGGGCCAATAACCACAAATCTGTTCAGATGTAACTGAAACTGGGGCCACTTATTTTATAACACACGCCCATGTGCCTTTTTTTCGACTAACCTATTTAGTTACCCGCACAAATAAAAAAAACAAATATGATTGCAGGTAAACTAACGCCAGCAGATATGCAAGGTGGGACGTTCACAATAAGCAACGGGGGAGTGTTCGGCTCCTTACTGTCCATGCCCATTATAAATATGCCGCAATCCGCTATACTCGGCATGCATGCTATTGTGCAGCGGCCCGTCGCTATACAGGGCAAGGTAATGTTTATGTAGGAGATGCTTAGACTCTAAAATCTCTAAAATTTAGAAGACTTGCTAGTGTCTTAGAAATTATTCGTAAAAGCTCTTTGGTCAGAACTTAGGCCACGCGCGAATCTCCATGAATTAGTGCGCAGATATTGCTCAATACAATGCAACACTTCGTCACTTCAGCTTCGTTATAATAATTATTAAACAAAATACGATACGCGTTCACTCATAACCGATACAGGCGATACATGAAGCCCTATATTACCGAAGAGTGATCAGGTGCAGAAATTCTACGGCAGAACTCAAAACCCTGAAACCCACCGATTATTATCCATAGATAGTAGCTTTATTGTTCCAATATCGCCTATTTAGTAATAGAGCTATACATATTATGTAACAAACATGTACTTAGCAAAAATTGTATTCTTATCTTTTTCCCCCAATAGTTAGTTATTATATTTATTTTACAAATTCAAAAATATAATTTATTATAAAAATTCAATTGAAATAACTAAATAAAATTTAGGAAATGCGTAGATATTATAATTCCACCATTGTGACCCGATACAAGAGCTTCATGACAGGAAATCATTTTGATTGTTATCGTACTTTCACCTTTTTTATCTATGACATTTAAATAAATGGTACCAGAACATCAATATTGATTCACGTAGCTTTATGCATCCATGCGTTTAAAGCGTCTATAAAAAATTATCAGTTACCCTACTCTTTAAAAAAATTACACTTTTAAAAATGTTGTTTGGTCCTTTGACTGGCGAATATTGTTATTAGACTGATAAATTAATTGATTTTTTTTTTTAGGTTGAAATAAGACCAATGATGTACTTGGCGCTGTCATATGACCACAGATTAGTAGATGGCCGTGAAGCTGTGTTCTTCTTGAAGAAAGTACGATCGGGAGTAGAAGATCCTACGTCAATATTAGCGGGAATTTAAGTTAGAATAAAATAATTACCTATCATGATTTGTAAGGAAAGCTGAGGATAGGACTATTATCTATCTACTGTTTAACTTTCGATTGGAACACTTAATTATATTATTGTATAATAATGATGTGGATACAATATAAAACTCAAAGGTTGCTAAGATTTATCTCTATTTACGACTGGTTCATATTCAATTTTTTTAATATTTCTAGGTATACTGTTATGACTTATGCCCATAATTTGTTACGACATTATGGCTCATCTTAATAAAATAGTAGAGCTCCATAAGTTGATTACAGTTTCTACTTAACTACCTACCTAGTTTTGCAATCCAATAACTTTGCCCAAAAACTTCAATTTAATTAATAATCTACTTTCATTAAACAGATATAAAGTTTACTGATATAGTTAAACATCGCCTTGGTGTATAACTGATGAGATAAACTCTAAACTAGATATTAAAAAAATAAAAATATTCACCTAAATACCTAGTTCAGGTTGACGAAAAACAACAGTGGCTTTATAATATTATGTACCTACCTACCTATGTTAAAATATTGTACATGTTCAGAATTGAACTTATAATTTTTAAATAAATGATGATCCTTGAATTTATTGTTTTAATTATTATTTTCCCTAGATATAATACGTAGTACAAAGTCAAAACTGTATAAGTACATTGAATATTTTTTTTAAAGAATACCTACTTGGAGAATGTGTGGATCTACAATCGATATATCGAAGCCAAAAATATAGTTTGGTCTGTTTGTCTGTAGGTATGCATGTCCGGGCTAAACTCAAAAAGTGCTGCATGGATTTACTTCAAATTTAGTACAGAGATACCTAGGTTCAGACCTGATAATTGGACATAAGTTTTATCCCGGAAATCCCACGGGAACGGGGACTATGCAGGTTTTTCTTTGTCTACGCGGGCGAAGCCGCTGAGGGAAAACTATATAATAAATATTAAATACCTAACAAAGCTTAAAATTGTAAATCCTATTTGATTCTAATCTAACTTCCGAAATTACAAACCGTCGAAAATCCGTTACATTTGCTTGCAATATAATTAACGTATTTTACATCTGACTATCCCGTGAGATTGTTACCAACTAAAAAAATATTATATAGGTAACGTCTTATTAATAAGCCCACTTCCGTGGGTATATTATAACGCTTAGATTACAAAATAAAATATCCTTTTATTTTGTAATCTAAGTTATAACGTTTCAATTTTACAGTACCAAAAAATAATTTACGTAGATCTAGTATTGAGTTTAGTTTGCATGTCTTTGATCTGTCATCTGCTTAGTGATCTAAGGTCATCTGAGTGGATTATATTATCACATATTATTGACAAAAATATTAAATCAAAAGTTACGTCTAACATTAAAGTTAATTCCACATAATCAGGTTTAAATAAGGAGAAACCTTAGGGAGAAACAATAACATATATTCAATTCAAATTTTGTCTCGTTGTATTAACTTATTTAATATTCTGTGTTAATATTTATTTATTATGTATTAACCATGGTATTAACATAGTGTTGATTACATTCACTTTTACTAGCGTTAGCTACTATTATAATATTGTTTGCTGTGCTATTACAAGATTACAGTCACAGCAGTATTTGAATTTCGTGCCAATCAAATAAAGACATTCGATTGGTTAATGCCGTTGTTAAACAGTATTATCCACAGTATTATCATATTTTAACGACAACTATTATAAAAACAGTTTTTTATTATAATATCCACTAGAATAATGTAATATTTATTTAAACTAATATGTACAGTGTTTGTATTTTGCATAAAAAAGTAAAACATTTAGACATCTGTCAAATATAATGTCAAAATTAGGTTATGTCTGCTCTGTTAAATTTAATATCTGTTTGTGTTTTTGATACGAGTGGAAATTGATCAGACTTGTTTATTTTGCAAAATAATTGCTGTGTACTACTAAGAGTTAACAATTTAGCGAAGTAAATGACTTGTTTTTGGTGTGAATTCAATCGTGTGTGATTTATTATGAAATAAAATTGAAAGATGAGACGAGGTCATCAAGGAATTGGCGGATGGCGTAATGAAACTCCGAGACATTACAGACCGCGAAACGGCGGCAATCCTCATTTTAGACCTCAAAGGAACTTTCCTCTATTAAGTTCTCCCAGGTACCTATATTTAATCTCTTGCAAATTGAAATAAAAGCTTTGCAATAACATAACATTATTTAGGTACCTACTACTTATTTATATTACATTATTATAACCGCCTACATTCAATTAGCATTGAGATATAATCGATATTCGATTTTAGTGAAATTTTGTTTCTAAGTTTTATTATTATGTTACAGATTCCCACCACCCGGTCCAAGGTCGCATAGACCAAATTTCTCACATCGCCATGATAACGATGATCATGACAGATCTCGATATAGATCTGATTTATCACATTATTCATTTACCAGATCAAGTGATAAACAACATCATAATGAAAGACAAATTTTGCCTCTTTTACAACAAAACATGAAACATGGTAGTAATGTAAACACCAACTCATACCATGGCACTAGCAATCCTGATCGGTATCATGTCAACAGCATGGGAGACATCGACCATAGGCAAATACAGCACAAAAGAGACTTCAAATCTCACCCAATTCCACCATGGAATGTTGATAACCAATTTCAAGATATTGACGATCGAGCCTATAATAGGACATATAAAAATGACTCAATGGAGCAAAATAAAACACAACCAGAATATGTTGGTCATAGACCACCATCATCAGATCACTATGGCGGAAATCCAATTTCATCTATAGAAAACTCGAATACTTTTAGTAGGTCTGTTGATGATACTGTAAATATTGTTAGAAAACGATTATTGAACAAAAATGATAGTCAACACACACCAGAAAGCAGAAATCAAGAGGAAAATGTTGTTGATAATTCAAACATCATGGAATCGGCTAGTAGTCATCATGAACAGCCAGTGAAGAAAAAATTACCAAGACAAAGACAAAATATTAAAGTAAATTGCGATAAAATTAAAAATAAAATATTTCATCAATTGTTCAAAATGGATAAAGAAAAGATACATAAGCTGTTAGACAATCCAAATTCATCAACAAAATTTGAGTATGCTATAAATAGTTTATTGACGGAATCGCAGAATAGCTTTAACCAACATTTGAGATCTGTTGCGGAGAAATCTCTATGTTCGTCAAGTACCGAATTTATGGAAAATGATAATAATACCATATATGAAGATACATTTATGAAACAGATGCAATGCATCTTAGACCCTCAGGACACTGTGCTTCTTGAAGATATTAAGCCAGTTGTGATGGCCGAGCTCAGTAAAGTATTACAGTTAGATGAATTTGAACATCGATTTGATACAAATGAGAAAAATAATTTTCCATCATTATATCAAGGTGATGAAACTGATTATTGTCATGAATATCAAGACGCATATAACCCAAGAGAACTACCTCAAAGCAATACCAATGACAGCACAAATAATACAGAAAACTATAACTATAATTTTGTTGATCAAGCAGATAATTATTACGGGCCTTATGAAGACCAGCATACTGGCCAACAAAGTGATGACGAGCCTAAGCCATTGTTTGAAAGACGACCCAGACGAAAAAGCTGCAATTTCAGTCGTGATAGAAATAATACAACAGAGAACAGAAATATGAGGAAGAGTGTAGACAGTAGACTAACTGATTACTTTCCAAGAGAGGAAAAGTTTAGACCAAAGGAAGAAGCTCCACCACTATTTGACGCTAATGTAGAACTGGGAGATGTAGAAGATACATTTGCAGAGTTAGATAAACAATATCATGTTGCAGTGGACCATGACTTTATTGAAAATGATGATTTATGTAATCCTGTACCAGATTTTAATAAAAATCCGTACTCAGAACTTAATATAAAACAAGAGAAAAACAATATACATGACTTACAGCCGCTGAGCCAAGACTCATTTAATAATCATAATAATTTCCAGAATGATCAAAGTGAGTTTAATCCAGATACTACCAATTCATTAGAGGACACAACTTATCAACACTCATGTCAAATGAAAGGAATGGAAGTGAAAAGTAATAATAATGACAATGAAAACTCAAATATTATTACAACACCCAAAACTTCTTCATCATCAAATTCAAGGAAAAGATCGATAGAGCAAAAACCGTCTCACCGTAAAGAAAAACGAAAAAAAATGGATGAAAAATGTGACACTACTCATAAAACAAATAATAAAAACGAAATGTTACATGACAATGATTTTATAAATAAAGAAAAAATTCAGTCATCAAAGTCTACCTCTAGTGTAATTTCTAAGAAAAATGACAAAACTCCTCCCTCTGAGGAGAGAAGAAAGAGCTCTAGTGAGAAAAATTATTCCGATAAATATGTAAAAAGAAAAGAAAGTGAAGTAAAACAAAATAATAGTAGGAAAAGGCAAACTTCAACTTCATCAAATCATTCCATCAGTCCAAAAAATAATGATACCTCCAAAAACCTACACACCCCATCAAAAACTGAGACAAAAATTACTTTAAAAACGATAGATATATTTACAGAACAGCCTAAAAAAGTAAATTTACACCAAGCTTACCGAAATACAGCTCAGCAAATTAATACTAAAAAAATTGCAGAAATTAAACCAAAACCCACATATTTGTTACACCAAAAATCTTCGAAAAAGCATGAAGTGAGTACACAAGTCATAAAAAGATTATTAACAAAAGAAACCCAAACATCAGACTCAAAATGTTCAACTTCAAGGTTTTGCCAGACAGTCAAAACTAAATGTGCTACAAAAGGAATACAAACTGATGTGGAGTTACCTAACAAATCAAACAAAGGGTCCAAATCTACAGACACATTTGAAAGAATGAAGGAAATTGACTTAGAGATCCAGGTGTTATTACAAGAAAAGTTTAAATTGTATAACTCCTTAGAAAGCAAAGAAGGAGCGGTCCCAATGCAATCATTGGGTATGACTGTTCTTAATGTCGGTACTTTGGATGATAACAAAGAAAGTAATGAAGATTTAGAAGATGACATTGTTAATAATTTTACCAGTATACCAGAAGAAGAACTAGAGCAAATTGCCTTTGAAACAGCTCAAGATAATCAAAATCAATCATTTGTGAGCACTCGTCGTAATCAGCGACGGAAGGGATTACAGAACAGGCCAGACTCTGAAAGCCCGCATGGATTTACCAAGGATAAAAAAAAATCTAAATCTCCTAATATTTCACTTATTGAACAAATTATAACTGATGATCGTCCTTTGGAGGATATAATATCCCTTGATGATCTTGAAGTAACTCCAGTAAAATCTAAACCAAAATCAAGACAAAGACCAAAGAAAAAGGCAGCTCCCAAAAGAAAAAGAAAAACTAGTCCTGAGACTGTTGAATTGAAAGAATGCTATGTCCTTCTTATACGAGAGGATTTAAGTAAATATTCAATATGCAACAAAATTGAGGAGATTGTGTCTGATTTGGTTGGTATAGAAGATATAAAAAGAGAATTTGAAGATGATGTAAATTATATTGCTGATACTAGAGCAGGAGTATCAGCAGAAAGAGCAGTACCAAGTGAAGAGACTATTATTGAGGAGACTATTGTCAATGACCTACAGTTTGATATGTTAGATGTGTCAGAGGACATTGTTATTGGAGATCATTGTGAAGTTAAATGTACTGATGAAAAGGAAGCTATTGATCATCCAGATGTACCTATAAGTGAGGAAATCATTTTGGATAACAGCCAGTCGTCTATGGAAGATGTAACCACTCCGGCTGAAAGTCAAGGTGGTGAATGCAAATTATATGACTACTCATCTGATGAGAACCTTCAACGTGATTCATTGATTGTTAGCGGAAATGCTGATGCCATTTTGGCAATTGAGGTATGTTTAATATTCTTATTAGATAAAGCATGTATTTTTAATTTATTTATTTATCTGAAATGATTAAATTTATTAGCTCTTATTGTTTACATACACATTGTTATGTGAAACTGTATTTTAAATTCATCTAATGCAAAAATTTTCCTTAGATCACCATGATACCATAATAGTTAATTCAACTATGGCTTCAGTCTGTCACAAAATACTTTAATTTTATTTTTAATTTCAATTCATTCTTTAATTTTTTTACTTTAATATTATGCAAACTTAAAAATTAAAATATTATAATTTTAGAACATTTTACACTATGTCTATCATTTCTGTTACAGTGTGTTGAACAGAACTTCCTAGCGGCAGGCCTTGATGGCAATGTATATTATTTCAATGGAGATGGGCAGCTCATCACCACATTACGAGGATCAAACTTGGCTGTGACTTGCCTCACTATAGTCAAGGAGAAATATGGCACCACTGTTTACACGGGTTCATTGGATTCTCGAATACGATATTACGATTTAGAGGTAAGGATCGTGAAAATATAATAATTTATAGGTAGTTTTAAAGAATTAAGTAACATAAATATAAAAAAATTCTACTTTCGATAATAAGCTGATCTTTTGGCATATTGGTCCGGGAGCCAGCAGCAGATTTTATGACCAAGTTCCTCTCAAGCGGTAATTAGTAAAATGCATCAAAGTATAGTATTATGAAGCCTCGTGAACGTCAGCTGGAGCTCGGTTGGGGGGAAGAGCGGTTGTAGCCTCCCGTATCAGCTGACGGCTTTTCCACCAAGATACAGCCAGCTGACATATATATTTATCCACAGTTACATATAAGCTATCATCAGGTAAATTTTTGTTTGAGAGGAAATAACGGAAAATAAATTTTTCTTTAAATTTAACTTTCATGTTCGAGACACCAGCTGACGTATAATACACCATGTTGTAACCAGCTGACTATTTTTTTTTCGTTGAGATATTGGGTTAGCTACAATTTGACAAATTTTTAGCTGAGAGGAAATGAATGAATGAATGTATTTTTTTTCCTATGTGCGTGGGAGGCTACAACCGCTCACCCCCCCAACCGAGCGCCAGCTGACGTTCACGAGGCTTTATAATACTATACTCTCATGCGTCTGACGAATTATCTCTTGAGAGGAAATAGTTAACCAAATTTGCACCTGGCTCCCTGTTAAGAACGATATATTGTTTACTAATTTACTACTATTTAAATTCAAAATAGAAATAATAATTTTAAAAATTCCTGAATATTATGTCCTTGGGATTGCAGTAGCTAAAATTGTAAAATGAATAATAAAGTCGATTTATTTATATATAAATGTGCTTAATTTAATACATAATTCACTCTTTTCAGACTGGTCTAGAAAAAGGTCCAGAGTGTAATGTTCTAAGTCCCATACAGACAATGGATAGAGCTTGGGACACAGTGTTTGTAGGTACAAGGACTGGATTTGTTCTGCAGTTTGAGTGCAAAGTAAGTTATTAATTAATTTTACAATATATAATTTTTTAATTAAAACTTGCAAATATTAATATCACAATAACAATTCATTGAAGACATTATAATATGTCTATCTACATTTGGATTCTTAATAAAAATAGCCTTCAACAGAAGGTATGTTTGAGTTAAATAAGATTTTTATGCACAATAATTGATTGATTATACTGGAAAAATTGAAAACACACGCTATAAAAGCAAACAAAAATTGCTACTTACATATTACATAATATGAATTTCTTATAATTTTTCTTTTCCTTCAATATACTTAGAGACAATTTTTTTAAAGTGAAACTTTTATTACATCGATCGTCTCAAACTTTTTGGTCTGTGTAGCGCATGTCGCGTGTATCGCGGCTGCCGAGTAGGTATACCTACCGACCGTCGACCGTCACGCGACATGCGCTACACAAAGCAGTGTTCGGAACGGTTCGAACAGTTTCACTTTTACCGTGGTTTCATAAAACCACACAACATTTTTTTTTCTATTAAAAATATTAAAATTATACCATAATTGTATGTTTTATTATTTTTCAGAATAACATGTTAATACCAGTGAGTACGGTGAAGTTCTCGGACCAATCTATACTCGCGCTTCGTGCAATGAAGGAGGGGCCACGTAAAGTGCTACTAGTGGCCGCTAGATCTGAGAACGTGACGGTCAGAGACGCGCAAACCGGTCTGTTGTTGCGTACTCTGTGCGGGCCGAAGATGACGGTATATACGCTGTTGTATGAAGACGGGAAGGTGTACTGTGGCACAAGTAACCATCAGATACAAGTGTTTGATTATACTGTGAGTATTAGTCATATTTATAAGTGCTATTCCTGTATCAAATTTATGGTTTGAATAATCTTTAATTAGAACATTTGTCTGCAATACTTTGCTAGAGTTTTACAATATACACACACTAAACACATAACATATTTAAGTGCCTACCTACTGAATTAAATAACATCTCTTTTCCTACTTTTCATTAATCATTTCAAACTTGGCAACACATCCATACTAATATTATAAATGCGAAAGTAACTCTGTCTGTCTGTCTGTTACTCAATCACGCCTAAACTACTGAACCATAGAGATCTAGAGAGATGCCAATCGCTTGCGCTGAGTACGAAACCTGTGTCTCATAACAAATTTACGCACACAACAGTAAACAAAATAAAAACAATACTTCGCGTTGTGTGCGTGTCATCACACAAAAATTTGAGAGCGACTATTCGTTCGCACACTAGATTGTAAGTGACGTACGTATACAGCACCACACAGCCGCAAGATATGCGTTTACGATAGGGATTGCTTGTCGATAAAATGAGAAACGTTAAAATTAAAACAATTTATAGGCAATACAGTAACTACGTAGAAAATAGAAATGGACACCTTGATGGTAGCATTCATGGTGATGAAGTACATAAAGCATTGCCTATTGACTTATTGTAAAGTAATATAAGTATGAAATAAGTGACTTCTTTTTTTAATCCATGTATAATAATTACTATAAAATTATTGCTCGAGTACCTATCAAATAATAATAATACAATCAGATATTAAGCTAATAGTAATACATTATGATATAAAAATAAGGTAGTAAAATAATACATAATACGATAAAAAATCCGAATCTTATCGACATGGACACACTCGACGCGCATCCTCAACTAACGACCGCGAGCAGCGGCCTGTACTACACGATCGAACGTTTTGTTAGCTTTATTATGTTCATTATACATTGCGGTATTCGAACTTCGCGTTTGAATAGAGTCACGTATAGAAGAAGCATTGTAAACTATTTACATAAATTATTGTGACTGTTTTTCTGTCACATAATGAAGACAAGAAATCACTCTACGTAATATTGTTTTTGAAATTTTAGTAAGAAAATCGTATAATTTTCAGTACTTACCGATGGTATGTGATTCCATTTGACTTAAAGTTGCTGGTTTCACTTCGGTTTTTACAAACTTTAACGGAACAACACGGCATTGTCAAATAATACCCGGCCGACGGTCGAACGTCAACTGAATGCAACAAACAGCATGTGTTCTTTTTTTGGGCATATTGCTGCGACATCGGCCCCGCCCCCTAACCATATCTCCCTTTAGTTTCTTTGATCTGTGTACTGAACCAATTTGCATGAAATTTGGTATAGAGATATTTTGATACCCGAGAAAGGACATAGGCTACTTTTTACCCCGGGACATAGGATAGGTTTTATCCCGGAAATCCCACGGGTACGGAAACTATGCGGGTTTTTCTTTGAAAACGCGGGTGAAGCCGCGGGCGGAAAGCTAGTTTATAATATTTATGATTGTGTTATAGAGCGGCGCGCACGTGGGCACGCACGAGGGCGGCAAGGGCGCGGTGTGCCTGCGCGCGACCGGCGGGCTCGTGTTCGCGGGCTGCTACGACGGGTGCGTGTACGTGTACCGCGAGGGCGAGCCGCGCCCGCTCGCGCAGCTGCGCGGCCCGAGCCTCATGCTGCTCTCGCTAGCGGTGCAGGGGAGTAAGGTGAGGCGGGAGATTTGAAATTGGAATGTTTTATTTTTATTTTTGGAGGTACAGATTAAAAAAGTATTGATGAAAATTTTTTTTTATAAGGAGAATAGGTAATTAGGATTAGGTAAAAAATTTTACAGTACCTACTGAATTATCTATTGTCTATTGTTTTCGTTATTTTTCATGGATTCTTTTAAATTTGTGAGTTTGTCTTCATTGCTTGAAAATTTCATTGTTTTATGTATTTTGACAAAATCCAATATCAACTTTTTCTATAATGATCAATTATTATTGAAAATATGGTAGCCTATTCTTTATTTTTCCTATGTTAATTTTGGAGACATGCTTCTTCCATAAGCAGAATAATTTATGGACATATTTATTTGTTTCAGATAATTGCAGGGTTCAAAGACAGAAGCCTGTATATATGGAAGATTCCGCTATGTATATTACAAGAGATGATATTGTAAATCCCTACTTTAAGTTGTAGATTCACCTTTACTGATTATGTATTTACTTTATATTGTAACACCTTTGTATATAGAATAAATGGGTTATGAAGTTTTTTTTCCTAAATAATCTGTTTTATTGAAAAACCTTACCTTTAGCTTTAGTTAACTATAAGTGCTAATGTGATAAATAAAAATTACAACTAAGTATTACCATGGATGGACCCAATAAAATATTTTTCCATGCTATTACGATTATAACTAAACTTTACTTCGTCTTTCTAATGCAACTTTTCTGTGCGCTTGTATGTTTCAATAATAATTTCTCCCTAATCATCCCTAATAATAAACTGCGACTACATTAGCCACTATGGACAAAATATATAATAAATATATATAATAAACGATATTATATTATATGAATGTTGAAATGCCTGAATGTACAATTCAACCATAATAAAAATATTTCATATAATAAAAGTGTAGAAGAGTTAAATTCTGCACAATATGTTCTGCACATTTAATAAAAACGACAAAAAAATACTCTTCAAGGTTGCCATAAGGTTTGTTCATACAAGTAACATTAACATAAGCTAAAAAATCGTTTCAATTTTTTTTGTGACTGTTACAGGCCACGTCCACGCACAAAATAACGGGACCGATTTTGAGGAACTTTTTTGTTATATTGCTATTAATGCTCATTGCTCAGCAACAATTTAATTATAATCTGAATCTACGCACGCGCGAACGAAATCCCGGCACAGTTAGATTTTGGTAGAACTACAGATACCTACATAATTTGATTTGTTTTTTTTTTAGTTTACTTGTAAAAAAAATATTAATTGGGTATTATATATTTAATTTGTGTTATGGAAATTACAGATAAAATTCATAAAAAATTAGTCAAAAAATAATTACATACAAGACGTTTTTCCGAACGCATTATAATTTTTGCCAAGTGGCACTCCTGCCATCTGTGAAATTCTGACTTACGTCAGTGTGGGTGTTTCAGTCGGCCATTATTCTAATTTCTACGTATAATAATTATTTAGTTTTCTATTTTGCGCTGTACTATACTCGAAACAAAGGATTTCATTATTTTTGATATATTCTACACCGTCATTATAGTGTTTGAAACAAATTTATAGTACAAAATGAATCCAGAATAGTAAGTACATTTTGATGTCATGATGTGTAAAACAAGGATGGGCTGTAATTTTCATAAATATTAATAAATGTTTTAGAGTTGTGTATAATATGTTCAATGAAATATAGTGAACAAATTAGATTTCATCCTAACTTGGTTGTGGTCTTTGTGTAATTATGTTTGAAAGATGTTGAGGTGACTCATTATGTCTGTGTACCAAAGAAATCGAAACGTAATCGTTAACGATGTGAATGGCGCTTGAATAAAGTACGAGCGAATATGATCTACTTCCGCATATTTTAAAGGAACCTTACAATTAAATGCTACAAATTCTCAATTAGTGGTGATATTCTTTGTTCTAAGCAATGATACGCCTCCTTCGTACACCAGCCGTTTTTGCTTGATAACAGTCCGACGTATTTTTTGTACGCAGTTTATTTGTTAGTTGCTTCATAATATTTTGTGATGCGTTTTCAGCGACTACTTGTTCAAACTTTTGTTGATTGGTGACTCTGGAGTGGGCAAATCCTGTCTTCTCTTGAGATTCGCTGACGACACATACACGGAGAGCTACATAAGTACTATTGGTGTGGACTTTAAGATAAGGACTGTAGAATTAGATGGAAAGACAATAAAGTTACAAATATGGGACACAGCTGGTCAGGAGAGGTTCAGAACAATCACATCATCATACTACAGAGGAGCTCACGGAATCATAATTGTTTATGACTGCACAGACCAGGTAAAATTAAACATATCATAAAATACTACTTACTTAAAATATGTAACTAGGTAAAATCTAATAAAAACTTTTTTTTTATATTTAGTTTCATGTTAGAAAATACTAAATTAGATACTGATGATTAACACTGAAATAATTTCATTCTTTGTGTGTAGAAGAAAACATCTCATAAGTTCAGACTGTAATTTATTAGGAGACAAACACTGATGAAATTATTATCCTCAATCTTTTTGTAGTACTGATGTTATTTCATTCACTCAACACAAGCTTTTCCTATTCCTCATATTTTATATAACAATATTTAAATATAAAAAATGTGTTTACTAAAAGAAAGTTGAAACTCACAAGAGCAAAAAAGACAAACAAATTATAAAAAAAGTCACTTAAAGTTTGAAAAATTGACCCTTAAATTAACCCGAACTGCAAGTAATATCAAATATCAATGAAGATCCAATCTCATTGCATGCACTCGTAGATAATAATTATTAATTGATGATAACTTTACCTTGCAATCATGAAATCATAGAGATTTTAATTGGACACTTGACCTTGTTTTCTTTTACTGTAAAAACAACAAAATTCATATGAGGAAACATGTGTTATATTTTTAGGAGTAATCTCTGAACTGAAATATGTAGCTTATTAAAATCATGTTTTTATTGGTGTGAATAATTAAGTACTACATACATAAATAGATATTAAATTAATACTTCGTAAATAGTGACATTTAATTTATTTTTTGCATTGATAAATTTTTACATATTTAAGTAAGTATTATCTGTAACATTACTTAAATAAACTTAATGGAATTATAAAATCTTATAATCAAGTTGGTATTGTAGAAAATTTATATACTGTTAGACGTAACTTTTGATTTAATATTTTTGTGGATGAATAATTGTCACTGTTTCCTGTCCGAACATGTTTAGCTGTCGAATACTATAAATTGCCGCGTTCCTTTGACTCGTGGCGCATTCGTACGAATCGTGCCTAGGGGCTCGGACGTTGTTAATACGACGTTCGACCCAACTACCTTCACTTTGCTAATAGTCGTTGACTTGCTGCGTTTCTTTATCAACTACCTACATCAATTAGGTAGCTGTGTAGAATCGCAGTACATTCTTATTACATTCAAACTGATATTTAACCCGGCCTCGCGTGATATTTCTTACAATACATATTAGTTTAATAAAATTACCATAACCAGTATCTCAGTATAATGTACTATAAAAATAAAAAAAACGAGGAACTTTGGGTGATTATAATAATATAGTGAAATTGAAAAATGACTAGAATCCTGCTCGAGTCAAATGTATCAAATTAAATTTCAATTGAGCACTGTTGCATCCTATCAGTGTTTTAATTTTCTAAAATATTATTCAAACAACATTCCTTTTAAATGATAATTTATATGTATGTATAATTATCTCAGTTTGATGATTGCCACCAAATACATATGTATTACATTGGTTATTATTCATGAATAATTCAAAAGCCTGCCAAATTCAATAATTCTGTACACTAATGTTTTTGTGAGCTTAATTATCACCTTTTTTTAATTTATATTATGTCATGAATCTTCAATCTTCTAGAGATAATGCATTGTGCCTAGTGCATTTAATATAGGGAATATCTCTTAAAACTGATATTTCTCTTGTTAAACATTAAATAAAGTAAATGTAAAGGTACTAGTGAATGATTAAAAAACCGTGAAAAAAATCTATTTATGATTCATCTCCTAATTAACTTATACAATTTTTCTGGAGACGTTTTTAACTATGATTTAAAATGCAATCTGTAAAGGGACTTATTGTTATTATTATCATATTCCAGGATTCCTTCAGCAATGTAAAGCAGTGGTTGGAGGAGATTGACCGTTACGCATGCGACAATGTGAACAAACTGCTTGTGGGCAACAAGTGCGATCTCACCACAAAGAAAGTCGTCGACTACACTACGGCAAATGTAAGTTTTTATTGTACTATTATAGTTATTGTTTAAGCTTTAAAATTTCAAATTCAATTTGAAGGCTTGAGTTTTGATCATCAACTAATCAGTCAATAAGTCCTGAACAATACATTCCTGTATCTTAAGTCTACAGCTTTCAAAATAGTTAAGTTATAAAGTTTTATCAGTTTAGTATAATTTACTTACATACTTACTTTTTTACTATTTCAAGGCAGCTAAGTAATAGTTGCAAATATAATTATTAATTTGCAATTGATTATAATATGTTTTTCAATCATATTTCATATCAAATTATTGAAGATAAATTTATAACAATCAATCTTAGTTTACATTATAAATAAGGTCAACATAAATCTTTATTTAACACACAAAAGACAATGCAGTGAGATAAAGTTCAATGACATCTTATCTCAGGAGCATTATACTGTTTCACTTATGTGTACCTGGATTGTTTTGGAAAATAAAGCTCAGTTATTTCTTTATATGCCAACAAATATGCAGACTATTTATTTAATATCTTTTTTTGGCCATGGTTAGGTTAGCAGTTATAAATGAGCATATAAATTGACTGCAAATAACTATTGATTTGATTTTTTGCATACAAAAAAAACAGTGCTGTTTTGTTTTCTAATGATGCAGTGTAAAATTGAAATTTTTGTTAACATAATTTTAATGTTTTCATTCATAACGAAATTATAGCATAATAAAGTAAGAAACACATACAAAACTGACTTTAATTTCTACCATTACTATGAAACTGACATTCCTTTACAAATTCCAGCAATACGCGGAGCAGCTAGGCATCCCGTTCCTGGAGACATCAGCGAAGAACTCCACAAATGTGGAGCAAGCGTTCATGACGATGGCCGCTGAGATCAAGGCGCGTGTTGGCCCGCCGTCCGCTGGAGCTGCGCCCGCCGGAGCCGCGGTCAAGATCGACCAGGGCCGGCCCATCGACACCGGCAAGTCGTCCTGCTGCTGAATGTGACTCACGCCCGGTGAGTGTTACATGCAGACATACATACATACTCCTAAAGGGGCAGCCCATTGAATGTGACTCATAAGCACATACACACAGGCCCAGGCTTACATCAGCCTGCAGACCTAACACCCGATAATAGTAATAACCAAGAAGCTTATATCTAATACACTGGAGATTTCAGTATGAACATTAACTTGTAACAAGAAAATATGACGTTGAATGACGCCTTATGTGTTTTTATCCCTTTCACACCTAACTAACTACCTAGGTGTGAAAGGGATAAAAAAAACATACAGTTTATGTTAATTACAAGTTAATGTTTATACTGAAATCTCCAGTGTATTAGATATAAGCTTCTTGATACAATCCTACACACACATACATAGGAGCAGCGCATCGAATGTGATCCATACACGGGCCCAGTCTAACAACATCGCCTACAGACCCGATAATTGTAATAAGCAAGTATGTACACTGTACAGGCATGTGTACACACGTACGTATATACGTGCACGCACGCAAAAAGATGCGTGTTTTTACGTTCGCGCGTACGCAAAAATAAATAAAAGGGTTAGCCCATTGAACGTGAATCAGATAAACGCATAGATCAGACCCGATGTGTACACGCGTATACGTAAACGCACACACTCATATAAATAATCCTAGCATAATAATAGTAATCATTCTCCATTATGTTGATAAATCTGATTGGTTTGAATATTGAAATGTTTTACATTTTTTTTATAATAAAAAGCTATCCTTTTTCTATGAATATTTAAAGATGCTATCTATTATTTTCTTTGTTATTAATATTATGAATATCTGTTTCAGGCTGGCGACTCATCCATGCAGCACGAGCCAATGGCTGGCGCCAGTCGCTACACCACACTGTTAAAACGCAATTACAAAAACGTTTCATCGCATATAATTATTATATAAATAAATTTAAAACATAGCGCGTTCGATCGCGAACTTATCGTAAGCTAACTTCTATTAAGTTGCTACTGTCCGACGTTAGTTCGTTAGTAACGGAACGGTGAAATGTATGGGTGTATGTTTATACATATTTATATATAATGAATATCGTAGGTATAATTTCTTGTGCTGTACTCCCAAAAGCAGGTCCTTTATGCAACGCGAGAGAAATTTAGTGTTTTTGTATTTAGGATAATGGAGAGAATTTATAAGATCTTCTGTTCATTCACTCAACGGGCTGTTTCAAGTAGGCTAATTATTATTATGCCCAGCTTCTTCTGAACGTCACTCGAGGTACTAATAAATAATGCACTGGGTGTTAATTCCATATATATTTATGTATTGTTATTCTGATGCGTACTGGGGTTGTGCTGTCTTCGAGATTTTGTGTTAAGGGAGGACCCGATTTAGAATGAACATTAATTTTAACTCTATGAATACTATATACTTCAAAACCGAGAACACCCATTTAATTATAAGTAATTTAAACACCAATCTAACCTGTTTCACTTGCTATCGTTGTTATAATGCCCCATGTGTGGGTCCTCCTTTCATACCTTCACTTAATTTTAACACAAAATTGTAGATATAGCAAATTGGCCTTAGTGTTAGACGGAATATGTATAGAGTAATCTTTAGCCATCTATTTCGATTCAGCGGGAACATAGTATTAATTAAAAGACATATTCAAATTTTAATATCACTATAATAATGTGATAGTGTGTTGCAATGTTTCAAATGTCGTCCGATTCAGTAATCGTTTCTAAAGTATTATGGAATTGTTTTTGCAATAATACACGAGCGCGATATTTGAAATATCGTAATGAGTAAATTATTTTATTATTTGATCGTATATAACTTACTTATTTTTGTACTATTATGTGAAGAATTAAGTTTACTTAAATCGATCCGCTAACCCACTGTAATTCTGTATTAAGGGTTTCTTAGAAATTAAAACAGTATGCTATAATATAAAAGATGTTTTATTTACATTCCTTTTCTCCTTATCGCTAACAGCAACATCTCATCATATATTCATAGTCATGGCATAATCCGTGCAAGTTGAGTGGACATTGTAAAAACTCAGGACACAAAATTGGTAACTGGTCTGAAAGCAATTAAAGTACACATTCATAATTTAGTTCAAAAAATACCACTGCAAAGTTTGTCCATTAAGAGCTAGCGCGCGCGAGCAACTTTGTCTCCGCAACTATTTTGTCTCTCCCATCAATTATATGGGGAGTTGCGTCGCTACGTGCGCGCACTTTCATACTAGCCCATGGGTGGAGAGACAAAATAGTTGCGGAGACAAAGTTGCTCGTGCGCGCTAGCTATTAGATGAGATGATGGAGTAATTTTATAAGATACACATTCATAATTTAGTTCAAAAAATACCACTGCAAAGTTTGTCCATTTAGATGAGATGATGGAGTAATTTTATAAGATTGAAAAATATTTTGAGAGATGCGAAAAATACACTCGATAACATTTTTTAAGACATTGTTTTAAGATAAAAAAATAACATTTAAGGTAGTCTATCAACCATTCATTTGTGAAATCATAAACATTTGCTGCTTTAAAATATTATCGAAATACATTCTGAATACTCATTGTTTTATTTATTACGCCTGACTTAAACCCAACGGCTGTATAATAATATCGAACTACGTATTGCCGAATAGAATCAAAGGAATATATTTTTATTCAATAGTTATTACAATACCGATTTGGATCAGTGATATTACCACAGACTAATAATAATATACTACGTATATTACTACACCTTACCAAATATGTGAGCGCAGCCGCAGCAAAAGCCATGTATAACTGCCTCGTCATCCTCACACCCTCTCGGAGGACAGCCGTTACACCACATACCAATACCCATCCATGGCACATTCCCTGAAAAATATAAATTTAAGTGAAATTAATTGTGAAAACTTACATTGAAAGTTGTAAATATAAATAGCGAATTGAATTATTTCGGTTTGATATTATGTTATAAAGTATCAAACCACCATCAGCTGGTGTCCCTTAGACACGTCTTATAATCGAAAGAGCAGAATAAATTCGATTGCTCTGGCGGGATCATGGGTGGCTTCCCAGAATGGCGAAAGACGCGGGTTCGAATCCTGCCTCTTTTTCTACTATTTAAAAATCGATACATATTAATTATATTCTTTAAAAAAATACGTTAGGTTTAAATTATAACGTATTTACATTTTATTATTACAAAATAACAAACGTCGACACGATAAGGTGACGGAGGCAGGATCGATTCCCGATTTGAATGAATTTTTAAAAGGTATAATATAAATTGCATATAATGCAATAATTAGTTGATTACTAATAATAATTGGTTTTTATACTTACATCTTGGAGCTTTTTTGACTGCACTAAATCCAGAATCGGAAGATGGAATAAAATACCCCAAAGAATATGTTACTAAAAATGTAAACAGAAAAAAACACACGAGAACTCTTACTGAGCCCATTTTTACAAATATATTTAAAAGCTGGTGTCCTGATTTATAAAGATACCTGAGACAACTAAGCAAGTAATTAGTTGTAGGTCAGTGCCACAGCGATAATAAGACTTGCTGTAAACTCATTAAATATGCTTTAAAATTTAAACACATAGCTCATTACGGTGTTGGATGTTAAGATATTTTTAAAATTTAAGATGTATCATGGTATTATAACAACAGTTTACATTATCCCCGGATTCGCCCGTGGTACCTACATACATATTACAATGTAATAATTACATAGCCGCAGGAATCATATTTTATTTTATAAAACGGAGACAGAATTTTAAACCTGTCCTGTAGTTCCTGAGATTAGCGCGTTCAAACAAATGAATAAACAAACAAAATCTTCAGTTTTATTATGGTTTTTTCATCATATTTTGACGTACGAAGTCTTATATAAATTTATAAAGAATAGAAAAAATTCGATCACGAAGCGGGACTCGAACCCGCATCCTTTCGCGCCATTCCGGGGCGGATGCCTGACCAACTCAGCCACTCGTGACCCGCCAAACTAGAGCGATCGAATTTATTCTTTTTTCGAATTCGAAAGGATGCGGGTTCGAGTCCCGCCTCGTGATCGAATTTTTTCTATTCTTTATAAATTTATATTTATAAAGCATTTGAATGCCATAAAGTACGAAGTCTTGTTGAATAAATAATGTTTGACTATGTAAAAATGCAAGCTTATTATGACGCTTATTAATATGGTAAAATAACACGACAAAGTATTTAATAACCTTTATTATATAGGTAACTAAATTGTATGTTTGTCATACGAGTAATTAACAACAAATAAAAAAATAGAGTTACCAACCCGGTATAACAAATTTTTAAGAACAGGGCATTTGAGCAGTATGGAACATAGAGATTTGCTCCCACGATCTATAACTCGAATAATAAAATAAGTTATCCATATTAATTAATAAACATTAAATATTATTTAAAACGGTGTCATGGTCATATTACAATTGTTGTTGGCAACTCTGTATTACAATATAAGTTATACCTAACGGCTAACTATAAATAAATAGTTAACATAAAAATTTTAAAAATAATATTTATCAATAATACTGATATTTTGAGCATTTGACACATTGAGATCAAGTTAATTTTCATCACAGTTACATAAAGATTAATAGTAAGCAATTTAATCTTGTCTCACAGAGACAGCAGGTTTGCTGGTAATAATTTTCCGAAATATTTTCCTATAACCACTATTTTTGTGCGCCTTAAATTTGAACAAATAACTACAAAACAGTAATTGTTATAATTACTAACATTATATTAAAAATAAATAATTAAACAATACAGAAGTCGAGTAAAGAGTAAATTAATTTGGCATTTAATGGAAGTACAATATTAATTAATAAGTATATCAGAAGACATGAGTAAAGCACATTGAATAAATACTACTTAATAATACTAAGTTCACTTATATCACAACTACTTGTTTGAATATCAAAGTTGATATAAAAGTTACCCTTATTTCTAAATGACTAGTAATTCTTATATTTTATATCCTTGATGCACTTATAAGTTATAAACTTATAGCTTTATCTTCAAAAGCAACGTTTTCGTTTCGCTTTTGAACAAATAGTGCAGTATTTTTTTTTTTTTTTTTTTTTTTTATTATTGGTCTACAAAACTGGTTACAAATGTTTGTGATTTATTCTATTAATTATGTACTATCATGCAGTTGATTTATAACCTTCTGGATGTAGACACAGCATGCAAATTTACAAATTTCAATTGGATACCTTATCTATGTATAACAATAATTATAATAACTATTTATTTGATGAAATTTAATAATTTATTCCTAATTGAGACCAGAGAACCACTAAATATGTCTATTTCTGATCGGATACTATTTGCATAGGTACACATTCGAAACAAAGGTGCATGTTGACCAAGATTAGTTTTACTTGAAGCTGGCAGAAAACATAATCTGTTATGTAAACGAGTAGTGATACGCGGAACTGAAAGACAAATGCGCTCCAAGACATCAGGACAATCTGCTTCCCCATGTAGAACCTTATAAAGAAATAAGATATCTGCTACTTTCCTGCGTGTATGTAAACCACTCAAGTTAAAGTACGATAGACGCTGGTCATAGGAAGTTAAAACCCTACATTTATGTTCTGAGTAACTAAGATAATACAAAAAACGTTTCTGGACTCTTTCAATTCTATCGGAATGGACTTGGTAACTAGGGCTCCAGACAGCTGAACAATACTCTAGTATTCCACGAACGAGGGTGCTATAAATTAAAATGGTAAGTTGAGGTTGTTTCAGGAATCTCATTTGTCTCGTGACGAAGCCTATAGCGATATTTATATCTTTTCATGTAGGTACATGAATACATATTATATTATTATGTATATTTAAAACAGTTGACTTAAAACGTGATAATTGTTGATATGAATATATTTTTGGCACGAAATAATTGTCATAAAAGTGCGCATCCGCACAGGTCGCAATCACCGCGGTAACCATGACAACGTGTCGCGCGCACACCGGTTACCATAGCAACCGCCTAAACAGAAGCACACAGCCGTGCCCGCAAAAGAAGCATTCACCGTGGTTACCATGGCAACCTACACAGAAGCGCGCTCGATAAGCTCAGTGGAGAGAGCGCACGAGCAGGCAACGCGGTTACCATAGCAAGGTAATGCGCATACCCCTCTACCGCGGTTACCATGACAACGTGTTGCGTATAATCGTCACCAAAGCAACCTACACAGAAGCGCGCTCGATGAGCTCAGTGGAGAGCTACGGTGGAGAGCGAGCGCTCGAGCAGCAAGCGAGGTTACCATGGCAACGTGTTGCGCATACCGGTTGCCATAGCAATTTACACAGAAGCGCGCTCGATGAGCTCAGTGGAGAGCGAGCGCTCGAGCAGCAAGCGGTGCGAGCGCACGGTCGGCGGCAGCAGCGCGCCGCTCTCGCACGTCTTGTTGCCGAGGCAGTTGCACGAGCACACCTGTGCACAATACATAGAAATGTTAAGGACAACAAATGCTGTAAAATGTTAAAATTATGGGAATAGGCTGGAATTAGTGTTAGGTTAAGTGAATATAATATAATTATAACATATCTATAAAAATTGATGTTTAATTTTACGTAAGTTTTTTGGTTATTTATAAGTAGCACGGATCGAACCCACACCCATCGACTTAACGCCCCAGCCCCCAGATTCCCATTTATTGTGCAAATCGTGTATTTATAACTAGCTGTGCCCCGCGATTTCACCCGCATTGCTCCGCTCCTGTTGATCTTAGGGTGATGATATATAGCCTATAACCTTCCTCGATAAATGGGCTATCTAACACTGAAAGAATTTTTCAAATCGGACCAGTAGTTCCTGAGATTAGCGCGTTCAAACAAACAAACTCTTCAGCTTTATAATATTAGTATAGATTCTAAAGTAACAAAACTGGCTTCACAGCTTGCTGATATGATTGGTTTTTTCATCAAGTCAGTAAAATGACAAATAGTGTGTACGAAAATTTACATTAAATAGTGTCAAATTGTGAAGATTGTCTGAAATGCCATAAAATTCTTACCGAAGCCTGGTCATCATGAGATCTCTGTCGACTTGCTATAATGTGGCCATCAATGGGCAGAACTGTTTTCGAGCCATCTTTGTCTTCATCTCGAGCGCTCTCCTCTGCTTGCCTGGAATATTTTTGTAGTATAGACACTTGAATGGAGGAAAATACTACGTAATTGACTCTAAACAAAACGATCCTAGAGCAAATACAGCTGTATTTCATTTATTCTTCTTCCTTCTAAAGTTTTATGGGGCATTTTATTCATTCACGTTATTTTTTAAGTCAAACTAGAACGACATAGAAACAACAAAGAGACATTAAAAAATGCACACATTATATGGCAATAATAATATTATTAAATGGTTGTAACTGGTAACACTCACATGGTCATAAATCTCAAAACCAGTAAATTAATACTGGCGGCGACAACAGCCAGTCCAAATAGGATGAAAACCAAACTCAATGCCACATAGCCCGGCTTGCTTGTTAAAGCCTGGTCATTCTGAAAAAAAAATATTTATAATGTACTACCTGACCTGTCAAAGTTGTATGGTTAGGACACCTAGGGCTAGTTTATGACCTATTCCCAGAACTACTGTATAAAACTACTACGGCCTTACGTTATAAAAAATCATGAATTACACATACATATTTGTAATTACACTTTTATTACTGTGTATTGACAGAGGTATGTAATTTAAAGGTATAATTTATATTTAAGGGAAGAATAATGTAAATAAAAAATGAAATATACCTGCAATGCAACATAATCGCCAAAGCCAATAGTAGTCAGTGTTACAAAGCAATAATAGAAACTGTCAAAGTAACTCCATCCTTCATATCTCGAAAATACTGCTGCACCTAAATAACCAATATGCTATTAGTAGTATAAAAAAAAATATATCAAATAATTAAAAAATATTTATAGAAAAAAAAGCAGTCATAAGACCAGAGAAAGTTGTCTAAAGTTAGAATGTAAAACTTTAAAAACAAAATGGTCCACAATACCATCCTAACAACGCCTCCCTCAGTTGTAAAACAAATTAAATTCTAAATTAACATTATTTTTTTAAAGCACAAGTTTTATCTCATGCGGCAACCCTACAAACCAATATCGCACCTGTAGTAATAATAATAGAAGACAACATCCCAGTAGCAAACATGAGATTCATCTCTGTAGCTTCCGTGGTATTGCACCTTAAGTAGCACTTGGCTCGTCTGATCACAACAGATGCGAATTTGTTCAACCTCTCACCAATACTCTGGAACATAACTAGACCAAGGGGGATGCCAACCTGAAAATATATGATTTTTCTTATTAAATATTATTCTATATCATATAAGTATGTTACATTAGTCATATTCACATACAAGTTGTCAGTCTGTACAGATTCAAACTGTTTATTATGCTGTGAATATGCTTTCATAAAAAAAAATTTTGTTCTGGTCTACCCTCAATAGTTTTGTTGGCTGTTGAAATGATTAATATAAGTAAATTATAAATAATAAACTATAAAATAGTTTGTTTTGTGTACACACATATTATAGTAGTCTAGTGACATAAAGACTCTCTCAAATCCCAGTCATAAAACATCTTTATGCATATAAAATTATCAACAATTAGCTCCGAATATTACATTTATTGTGTCACTTACCATAGCATAAGCCATACAAAATGCTTTTCCCCCAACTGTAACAGGGGTAGAGTGGCCATACCCAATCATGGCAAGCACAACGGTTGCAAAATAAAAAGCTCCCGCAAACTTCCACTGTGGCCCAGCTTTGTGCGGCTTATTCTCTATTATGACTATTTCTATCATGTGGTAGTCCTCAGGTGTTATATTGTATTTACGTACCAGGCCATTTTTCATGTCTATAAAGATTTCATTCTTAATTACTATAAATTATAAAATACATGCAATATACGAAAACAGTATATGTTTTTATATGAATTTCTATTCTACCAGGAATTTTATATGAATTATTGCTCTATCAAGTACCTTGTACCTATATTACTTGCTCTGTGCTATGAACTGCTTGAAGACTATTAAGTGTTGCATTTTGCATATTTTTGTTACACATTCAGGTACTTACCAGATAAAAGCTCCCATCTCTTACTTTCTGTGTCCGATTCTAGGGCATCAAAAACTGCTGCACCAATTAGCAAGTATGTAAATGTACACACTACAAGAGATAACGTACGAACGTTTTGGCGCTTCATTGTTGCATGATTTATGTAAAAATATAGTGTTCAAAACTGCTCAGTTTTTAACTGCATTGTGCCTGCAATCATTAAAATTGTATGAAAGCTGGATCTTCAAATAAATTACATATCACTGAATATTATAGATCTCATTAATTTTTCATAAGATTAAAGAAAATATTTCTATACCGAAGGGATTCTAAGCGAGTAAAATTCCTCTAATTATAGAAAAGTAAATAAATTAGAATGATAACTTACGTGCCTTAATTTTTTAAATAAATAATATGTATCTAATTAAATTAGTGTAAAATGTAGAATAGAATATTGCAAATATATATTTTAAACATGAAACAATTTATTAGGTATTGTTTGTTTTTGGCACAAAATAATCTCAATAAAAATATTGATGGAAAACTGGGAAACCGGAAAACCTACATCGACCAATAAAATGCCTTCCTTTCATTTACGATCCTCTACACGACGGTTAGTTTTTATTTAAAATTAGATTTTCTGCTTTATAAAGGGTAAATAAATTAATAAATGTTATATTTGTGTGTAAATAAGTATTATATTTTATGCAATTTTACAATAAAAATTTATAATTTTTTCAACTACATAATATTCAATATTTAAAGAAGTGAGATACGTTGAATGGAGTGTTTTCAAGGTCATTCTGACGTTTTGACATTCACAAAGATGCAAAAGTGACATCAGCAGCTGACACTGACAGCCGTCTTATGGTTGTGTGGCATGTGCGGTGTGGACGGTTTTGTATTGAAATATTCAATTAAATTGATTTAAATAACACTTTTAAACTATTGCATCATGAAAGTTGTGTGTAGTAAAAGCAACCCGCCTTTAGGTAAGGTTAACTCTAATTCAAAATGTGTTTCTTTTATAATTTCATTAATGTTACCTATTATATCTATTTTTATTACATTTCCCAGGCGGTCTGCTTGCGGTTGAACTCTACAGGTCTTCTGCTGGAAATGTGGAAGTTGTTTGGAATGGGGAATCATCGATCACCTTACCCAATTCAAGCAAATCTTTGCCATATGGCACCAGCAACGACTTAATAAGAATACTCGAAAACACGTTTAATAAATCAGCCGGTCCATTACAGAGAGTTACCATGAATCACTGGTTGTCTTTTAGCCTTATCCTTGATGAAGAAATACCGAAATCTTTAGATTACTTAGAAAAAACCCTTGGGCCTCTAACATACTTAGTTGGGGAATCATTATCTGTTTCTGATTTGGCTGTCTTCAGTGTGCTATATGGTAAATATTAATGTGTAGTTCAAATCAAATTAACTACCAGCAAAATTTAATTTTAATATGATTGACTTTACATTGAAATTTTGAATTTTTTCCCACCTATCTTATCATCAAATTATTATTTGCTATTTTATCACTTTTATAGCACTTCACTGATACACTTTTACATACAGAACAAAATAAAAATTATTTTACATATTTTCAGCTTCCAATAAATTTAAGGAAGTATCAAAATCAAATCCTCCAAACAATATTATAAGATGGATGAAACTGATCCAAGCCCAACCTTGTGTTGAAAAGGTTTTGAAGGAGTTGCCTGCAGAGATCCTTCAAAATGTTGTTAAGACTTCATCAAGGTAAAATTTTAAATATGTTGCTAAATTGAAATGTCCGTTTGTAATGATAAAATATAGAATTTTATAACATTATCAATTACTTATGAAATTTTGGCTAGTTTGTTGTAATAGGAATAAGAATTGCGTAAGTACAGATTCTTATTAATAAAACAGGCTACTGGCTACATTATAAATATAATTATTTATAAATTATTATAAAATAAAAGATGCAAAAGTTAATATTAACTTTATTTTAAATGATAAATTTCACATAATTTCATCATTCATCAGTATTATCATTTATCTTGATAATATTTATAGGAGGTCTCCACCAGCAAATAAGGAAGCAGCTAGTGGTCGGCAACAAGAAGGCAAGTTCATTGATCTGCCACATGCTGAAATGGGAAAAGTAGTTGTGCGTTTCCCACCTGAAGCTTCTGGGTAAGATTAAATTCTAAAATCTATACTAATATTATAAAGCTGAACAGTTTGTTTGTTTGAAGGCGCTAATCTGAGGAACTACTGATCTGATTTGAAAATTTATTAGGTTTTGAATAAAGTGGGCGGAGAGCTAGTATATTATATTTAGCAAATATACTATATACATACATCTTTTCAATATGATTAAAAATAATTGAGCTTTACATTTTTCAATAAAAAATCTCAAAATTTAGGTTGTAGTCAGTTTCATCATGAATGTTATTACAGCACTAATGAATGAAACTAATTTTCATATCCAATAATACTTCCGAGGTCAAATTCATTAGTACATATATCTCAATTGTCATAAAACATAGTGAACAACAAATAAAAATTCATGAAGGATACTTAAATACTTAAATGAAATTGAAGTATAGGGTTTTTCTTATTATTCTATACTTAAAATAATAATTATTTTCCTTTTTTTGTGATGTTATGATAATTTTAATTTTAGTCATAAGTTTTCTCTATAACTATAGTATTGTTCTAGTAATATGTTTAAAAAAATATTTTACTACAAACCTAAAGTACTGTACCTATACTACTACTACACCTACTAAAGTATTGTTAATATTATGTAGATAGAAATTTTTCTTAATATTTATATTGTTCACAGATATTTGCATATTGGTCATGCAAAGGCAGCTCTGTTGAACCAATATTACCAACAAGCATTTGAAGGTAAACTGATCATGAGATTTGATGATACCAATCCGGCTAAAGAAAATGCTGATTTTGAAAAGGTGAATATATTTTATGAAAAAAAAAAATTGTATATTAGTAGTTATTTTTTACACTAACTGTATTAAATGGCGTTGATTTGCGTACACTTTTTTGTTTATGGACATTATTTTTTTCAAAAAAATATGATGTAGATACTGTACTTATATCAACTTTATAATGAATATAAAGTAAACATTTTTTTCTATCTCTCAAGGTTATTCTAGAAGACGTCAAGATGTTGGAGATAAAACCAGACATGTTCACGCACACTTCCCAGTACTTCGATCTGATGCTACAGCTCTGTGAGAAGCTCATCAAAGAGGGCAAAGCATTTGTAGATGACACACCCGCTGAACAGATGAAAAATGAGAGAGATCAGAAATTGGAGAGCAAGAATAGGAATAACTGTAAGTACTAACCTATATGAATATTTATATTTGACATTTATAAGGATGATTGGTAAATAATAATCAGAACTACAAAATTAGAATTAGTAATCATGTGCAACTTATTTTTGAAGCGAAACTTCTTTAGGCGCGTTGAGAGTAAAATTTCAAGCTTGAGTTAAAACAATATCGTCACGTAATGGAGTAAGGCGACGATTTTGGTATCTTTTGACGACGATTTTTATCTCGCCATAGAAGTCTTAATTCTGACACATGTGCTCGGCACACACGCTCTTTTTTTCTATTAAATATATATCTATGAATAATTATTTATAAAAAATTAAAAATTAATGTCTGTTGTTGCAGCTGTGGAGAAAAATCTGCAACTATGGGAGGAAATGAAGAAAGGAAGTAACATCGGTATACAAAACTGTGTTCGCGCCAAAATCGATATGCAGTCGATGAATGGTTGCCTCCGAGACCCAACTATTTACCGTTGCAAACCGGAACCCCATCCACGTACTGGAACCGAATATAAGTAAGTGTTATTTGTTTATGTTTCCTTAATATAAAGAAGATACAATTTTATCTAAAACCTTCGAAAAAGTATTGCTTATTCGAATTTTGAAAGAAGCTGGCACTTGGCAGAGAGTTAATAGTTTTTGTTTGTTAAACTGTTAAAGCATGTTGTTTTAACGGATTACACGCTCGTTATTTTACCTGTATTATTATGTAGCATTTCTTCTAGATTACTTTATTATAAATTTAACCATCAATAACGTATTTGTTTTTAATATTAATTTTTTTTTAGGGTATACCCGACATACGATTTCGCGTGTCCAATAGTAGACTCCATAGAGGGCGTGACGCACGTGCTAAGAACAATGGAGTATCATGATAGAGATCCGCAGTTTTATTGGTTTATTGATGCACTCGGACTGAGGAAACCTTATATTTGGGAGTACAGCAGGTTTGTTTTCAATAATATGTTGTACAGTACGCGCGGCGAGAGTTTGGCTTTGACCTTCGGGTGGAGGGGATTACTGCGCAACGCACACAATACTTTTCCCCGCCCCGCACCCCGCTAATTGCCCGTTGATACCCAATTTCTGATAATATTTGCGCAATAACGGTCAAAGTCAAAGTCTCGCCGCGCGATCTGTATTGTTGTATCTGTTCACTTTATACAATCTTATAAACGCAATAGAACTGCGTAAACGATCGATCAAACGATGTACATCTGTTAATTTGTGATTTTTTTTCAAGCTATTTTCAGAAACGGATGAACAGATATGGGTGTATTTTTTTAATAATGCTTCGTTGTTTTCAGATTAAGTATGACAAATACAGTTCTATCAAAGAGAAAATTAACATGGTTCGTCGAGCAGGGACTCGTTGATGGATGGTAAGTCAAGCAGTTACTTATTATTTAAAAAAGGAATCGTAGGATTATGTTTTTTCAAATGAAATACTACAGATTATATTTTCTGTTCCCACGTTTTTAATGATTTACTGGATTTTTTATAGATATTTTTGTCGCCATAATAAACTATTGTTTACAATTTATAAAAAAAAGATGTGTGGCACTCGGGGACTGCCGCGGTAAAGCTATTGCATGCTATGCCTTCAAGCCACACCTCCGCGCCCGTCGGAGTGGGGAGCGTGAGGTTTTTCGCTACTAAATTTCTGGATTCGGTCCCCGCGCTCAAGGCCCGCGATAGAAGCTATGCAATAGCTTAAAAAGATAAAATGCGTTTTATTTTTTTTAGGGACGATCCCCGCATGCCAACAGTACGCGGCGTGTTACGGCGCGGCATGAGTGTGGAAGGCTTGAGGCAGTTCATTCAAGCGCAGGGCTCAAGTCGCTCCGTCGTGTTCATGGAGTGGGATAAGATATGGGCAATTAATAAAAAGGTTAGATACTTATTCCTTAATACATTTATATTTTTAAATATAACAAGAAGGATTGGATTGTGGCTTTTCTCTGTTTTCTTACCTTTAATCTTGTGAAATAGTACAAATTTTATCAAGTGCACTAGTTAAAAGAATATACACCAAAATGTAATGATATATTGTATTGTGTGTAGATTGATTATTAGCGCTCACTTCGCTTCACTTATACGTACATACTGTATTAATCCATCACCCAATATAATTACGAACTCAGCTGACATTACTTATTTATTTTATATTATATTATACATATATTATTATTTTTTACTTTAGGTGATCGATCCAATAGCCCCTCGCTACACAGCACTAGAAGCAGACCCAGTAGTGGTCAACCTCAAAGGAGTATCAGACTCCACTTTGACCGTGGCCCTTCATCCCAAGAACCCAGATATAGGCTCCAAAACAGTTTGGGTCTCGTCTAAATTGTTGATAGATCAAGTGGATGCGCAAGCGCTGAAAGTGGGAGAGAATACTACGTTTATCAATTATGGAAATGTTATGATTGATAAGATTCATAAGTAAGTTGGATTTTGTTAGTCAGTTTTGAATTTTACGATTTTCTTGAAAAATATACGTTTGTTTGAGGACTATATAATTTATATGTGTTGGCATTTCTGTAATTTATGCTTAAAAGATTTTGATGTGTATGTAGTTATCGTAAAAAAATCCAAAAATACATTTAACGATTTTGAATACGATAAAAGAAGGAAATAGTTAATATTTATTAATAAAGTTTAAATTGAGCTGTCTATATTCAATATGTACCTCTGAATTAGAAGTAGTATAATTATAACTTTTCAATATTTTCTTAATTAACTTATCTTCATTACTAGCAAAAGTTATCATTTATTTTAGCCGGTCTGCTAAGAAATCTAATTAAATAATACCCAATATTCAATCTATAACATTTTTGAAGTAAAACTTCTTTATCGGGGTTGGACAAAATTTAGTGTGACATTTTTGCGTTACGCCGTACGCGTGACATTTTTGCGTTACGCCGTACGCGTGACATTTTTGCGTTACGCCGTACGCGTGACATTTTTGCGTTACGCCATACTCGTGACATTTTTAAGGTCATAAAGAAGTTTCACTTCTTACGTGTGTACTCTAGTACACGCATACATTTTTTTGTTATACTCTGTCCATTATATTATTTTTTCATAGATCCGCCGATGGCAAAGTCACCAGTGTGGATGGAACACCAAACCTCGACAACAAGGATTACAAGAAAACGTTAAAGATCACGTGGTTAGCGGACTCGCAGAAATCGCCCCGTGTAGAAGTTTACTGTGTGTACTTCGACCATATTATATCCAAACCACTGTTAGGAAAGGATGAGGACTTTAAGCAGTTTATTGGACATCAGACTAGGGTAAGTTTGAAGAGTATTAAATATTACTTTTTATTTAATTTTTCATAGTGGTACCTTACTTCTATGCCTAATAATAGTGACATTTGTTCAAGATAACATTTTAAATGTAATTTATAGTAACCGAAACAAAAAAAAATATATTTTTGAGAACTCTGATTTCCCATAACCATCTCTATTTGATTGCACAATAAAAAAAGTAAACATTTATTTGTTTTCATCATACACTTTTTGTAATCCCATTTTACCAGTACCACGAATGCTATACTTAAGTACCTATGTTTATAAACATTGTTAATTTCTGTGAATTGGTTTCATTGAATAATTTACTGTATACATACTACAAGGTTGAAATAATATACCTTTCGACATCCTAAAGATATTTAACTTTAAAACTCAACAATGGTTTCATATTACAATCTTTTACACTCCCGAAAAAAAACAATGTGGATACATACTTACATAAATATCGTGAAACAAACATACAACATTGTAGAGCATAGATCCTTTAGTTTTTGGAAGTCTTTTGAAAATTAAACTTTGTTTTTGATATTTTCGTTTTTTTTATACCAAGCAAATGCTTTATCTATACTAATATTATAAAGTTGAAGAGTTTGTTTGTTTGTTTGTTTGAACGCGCTAATCTCGGGATATACTGGTCCGATTTGAAAAATTCTTTCGGTGTTAGATAGCCCATTTATCGAGGAAGGTTATAGGCTATATTATATCATCACGCTACGACCAACAGGGGTGGAGCCACGGGGGTGAAACCGCGCGGAGCAGCTAGTAAAATATAATTTTTTAAATTAAAATATTGTCCACAGTGGGAAATCCCTATGATAGGCGAACCAGAATTAGCCAAACTAAAAGTGGGAGACATAATACAACTACAACGCCGCGGTTTCTTCCGTGTTGATGTGGCCCCGTCACCTCCATCACTACATACTAGTAAAGCGACCCCGCTTGTGCTGTTCCATGTACCCGATGGACATACTAAGGAAATGCCGGGACAGGTGAGTTTTTTTTTGTGATTTTTATAGTATATATTAACAAGTAAAAAATTGTGTTTATAGACAAAATGTCGTGTACTTTTTCCTTGATTTTTTTTTTTGTATTTTAATATTATATTTAAATTTAATATGTAAAAATGTAAGTTTTATCTTATAAAAATGCAGGCTGTTGAACAAGAATGAGTGAACAAAAATAACAATACAAATCATAGATAAGTACTGAAAGGTCTAGAGTTAATTATATTTCTGCATGAAATTGCTTCAGTAAATTTAGCCAACAAATCAAATTAATGTTGGTACATATTCTTATTTGCACAAGTGGATATGTTAGCACCTGTTCTAATTCTTATTACGTATGAGTATGACAGAGATAGTTTATAATTAAATAACGAGTTATTTAAACATCCGTTTTGTATAGGTACATAATATTTCACATAAATGAATAAGAATATTAAGCTATGTTTGTGACGAATATACGTGTGCTAATAATGTAAGCGAGTTTAATATTTTTCTTCAAAAGTATTTTTTTGTAGTACACTTTGAATAGTGTGTCAATTTATCTTTATTTTTTATATATTCCTTTGTTTTTATATACGTATTTAAATTTTAACATTCATTACCAAAAATGAAAATAAAGAAAACTACTTTTTGTTCCTTATAAATTATAATTAATTAAAAATAAATATAAACTTAAACGTAATCAACGTCAAATAAATAATCGTCACTTAAAGGACTACAAGAGTCGTCGTAAGTTTTTTCAATCTTTACAGGTTTTATGTCAATATTAAGATCTTCTATTGCCATACTTGGGCTATAGTTTGTATTATCAATGTCATTATTATTTCTTTCCATTTTTATAATAACTGAACGGATGGGGCTCAGTAAGGGTGAATTGGTGTGATTAGTTAAGGTATTTTCCATTGGCCAGCAGAAATCTTCGACTTTGTTTAAAACAACTGTTTCCAAGGAATGTATTGAGTTTAGTTCGACGGTTGAATCTAGATCTTCCTCTATGGGGGTTCTTGTGTGGAAAATTGGAGTTGGCCATTCCGAGTACTGTGCTTTCATACGCTGAAAATAAATTTTTTATTAAAATAAAATAATGTAAATTATAATTCCCTTAGCCGCCTTATTGTGCAATGTTTTCGTTGGTATCTGAATATAAAATGTTTATAAATAAATATATTGCCACACCAAAAAAATAGTGATTTTTAAGTGAATTTAATTTGCTTGTACTTATAAATTCATAAAGAATAGAAAAATTCGATCACGAGGCGGGACTCGAACCTTTCACGCCAATCCGGAGCGGATGCCTTTTCTTTCTCTTTTTCTTTTTTTCTTGTACTTACCGTTTTTATATGATAAGAAATTATCTGCTAAAAGATTTACAAAAAATTTGGTATAAAGGGAATTTTTCATATCTTACCTTTCTTGTTGCGCGTATTAATTCATCGACATCGGAATCGCTATAAAAACTGTCCGAGCTAATATTTTCGTATATATTATTTTTGTTTATTGTAGCATTTTTATGTTTCTTGCATTTTCTTTTACATTTCTTTCGTATTTTCTTAACCTTTGTTTTCTGTAAAAAATAATAAATAATCTCATAAAATTCTCCAAGTTAATTAGTTTTAGTTTTAGTGTTTGATTCCTAAATCTACATTAAATGAAATCTATATTTCAAGTGACAACTTGTAAAAAAATTGTATTTAATTTCTAAATAAGTAATTCTAATTGGAATTTTCGGTAAAGCTATAAAACTCTGTCCAAAGTGATTGGAATAAGTGTATGATGTTATTACTTACGCGATGCGATTTATGTTTACAATAACATGTTCTTCGCATACAGCCAGGCACAATTCTTTCTATTGTTTCACTATCGCCACTAGAAAGTTTTATTATATCGCGCCCCCTCTTAATATTAACTTCTCTTTTCTTCCGTCTGCGATTTGAAAACTTTTGACATATTAAGCTCTCCGTGTTGTCCTGTGTACGTATAAATACGTTACGCTCCTTTTTTGGTATATGCGCCTCATTTCTCGATTTTTTTATTTGATAATTTTCAACAACAATAACCTCACTTTTTATATCCATGTTTTTGAATACTATGTTTGTGACTAGCACAACCTCTGATTAAGAATACATTACGAGATCCAGCCTCGCAATAATTAGTTACTCAAAAATACTTTGTTTTCAATCACATATCATGTCGATATACACTGTATATAATTAAGAAAACAAATGTTCTCTAATTTTAAGCGGTCCGATGTATGCAAAGGGAATACAAATACTACGTAAGGATGTATGGACGAACTTATACATTATTTCGATTCTGTCAATGAAGGTAATCTGAAACCAGTGTTTAGCTGACACCGTCCATGGTAAAATATGCACTTGCCACTTGAGTTGTAAATAAGTACTTATCGTAAGGTACGAGGTGTTGAAGCTTTGTAAAGTTGTATAGAAGTTAAAATATTTTTAAGATTGAATAATATGGTGGCTAAAATATGTTATTTCGGGGGTATTTTTAAATTTTCATTTTCGTTACGATTGTTATTAGAAAGCTAAGGTCTGAATCGAGAATATGGCTTTAATTATTATCTTTTTGTGAGTGATTGTTGTGTTAAATAAGATAAAACAATAACTAATTTTAAAATGAATTAAACTGTATACGGACAAAGAAGATCTCTGACCTTGTCATAATTGAATAATACCTATTGTATTTTCGGATAAGAGAAATATTCCTGGTGATAATTGATAACTTAGTTATAACTTTAGTGCAAAAAAACGCATTCAAACTCAAACATTCATTTATTCAATTAGACTACTAGGTATTTAGTAGCACTTTCGAATCGTTATTATACATAAGTATTTTTAACATTTACCACCGATTCGGAAAGCAGTATCTATGGAGAAGAACCGGCAAGAAACTCCATAGAATCCTCCTCCATTGAACAATAATATTCTTTCCATGGCTGTTAAATTATTTTTGTAACATAATTTTCAGTTTTCACACATTTTGCAGACGAAATCACGCATTAATTATTATAAACATCGTATTATATCCTTTCCCTATCAAAATGAGAACAATAACGATTTGCACGATATACATTGCTTCATTTTCATTGATTACAACTAAACTCTATGTACTAAGCAGTCAATGGATGTTATCACTTACATTCAGACGTATCACGTAATATGAAAGTGAAAGGTTGATTCATAACAATCTGCTACACTTGGCAGTCGGTATCCACGTGTGTTATTTGTAAGTCAGCAATATGTTAATAATTTATTTTTTGTAACTGGAACTTTTTTATTTAAGTTTGACAGGAATGTACCTAGTGTGTTAAAGTGCCAAAATAAGTGTAAATTTGGTGCAATATTACAAAATATTTTTATTATAATTTATGTGATTTATCACAACAGTGCAGTAAAATTTGTATTAAGTGTTTTATCAATGCAATTAACTGTTTTTTTATTGGTGCGATATCGAATAAAAATAATTTATATTTAAAGATAAATAAAATAATTAGGGGTTCTTGTCTATTTATATTTACACTTAGACTTCACAAAATTTTGATACAAGAGTACAAAAAATAAATTGACTATAGTAGAATACCAAATATGAATACAATGATCATATTATACTAGCTACGCTCCGCGGTTTCACCCGCGTGGAATAAACAGTGATAATTTAAACTACAAATTTAAAATACTCAATTTTAAATTGTTTATTTTATTCCATTAAAATAGGACTTTCTGATGTTATCTTTTCGTCCGGGACTATTACAACTTTTCTCCATGTGAAAACTATTGTTACAAAGTTTGCAAATTGACAACGACCAAATAAATCATATAGGCTTAATAAATGACCTGATAAAAGAAATAGGCTTCATAGCCATAAAATGAAAGTGAACTAAATTGTGGCGTGAACCGTGTTATTTCTCTTATAATTAGTAGGAGTATAGATTAATTATTTGTATTTCTAAAATTAATCTTAATAGTATTTATAAACAATTAATTATTACCAGCCTAAATCAGTGCAAACGGTACAAGCGAAACAACCAGCCCCCGCCCCCGCTGCGGCAGACGCGTCGCAGTTGAACGAACAAATCGTCAAACAAGGGGATACTGTGAGAGCCCTCAAGGCTGCAAAGGCTGAGAAAGCTAAGGTCGATGAAGCTGTTAAAGCACTGCTAGAGCTTAAAGCGAAGTACAAAGCGGCTACTGGACAGGTTAGTAGTTGCAAATAAAATCCAACAAATAAATGTTTTGTGGTTGTGTTTCTTGGTTCTATCCAATAGATGGTTATATTTGAGGTGTTTAATAATACCGTTTTTGGGAAACATTTGTGTAGTAACTAGGTTAACATGTTTAAGGTGGATGTTCCGACCGTCCCTCCATACATTTTTGATGACGACTAAACACTTAACACAGACACTATTTCTTTAAAACTAATCATTTTATCACTTCTCTACAATGAAATGTGTCCGCGTTCGACCTTTTTAATCAATAACTTACATTATTTACTTAGAAAAACAACAGTGAAATACCGGCAAAATTTGACACTTCTACAGTAGTGTGCGTGACTTTTGCCAAGCGAAACACGACATAAAGCACGACATCTAGCGCAAAGACTATATACTTATTACAGATCTAGCGCGTCAATGTCTAAACGAATGGCGATGTTTAGACATTGACGCGCTAGATGTCGTGCATTCGCGTTCGTTATCTTATACATAATTCGCATAATTCTAATAAATCAAAGTTCTATGTGTAATAATTGAGTAATTTCATTTCCAATCGTTCAAAGAAAATAACAATAAAATAAAATAAAACTAATGACCTTAGAAACTATGTTTTTTTTTTGTAAACAATTTATTACTCATTATTGTTCGTCCGTCGTAGGTCTGTAAACTGTATTGCACACTGAAGGTAAATGGTACTGTAGGTACTTTAGTTCGGCGTCGTGTCGGCTTGATATAAAATTACATTCTTGATTTCATTGACACGCGCTATGATTTGCGCGCGGAATTTCTTGTGTTGTGAATTTATTTTTGTATGCTATGCATTTTAATTGATTCAAATTGCAATATTTCTCTAGTATGCATTTGAGACTATATTGTAAATTGTAATAATTGATCGTGGGTATAGTAATTAATTATTCTAATAACGCAATTAGTAATATGTATATGTATTTTCGGTGGGATTCAAAACAAAAAATTGGCCCGTGATTTTTATGAAATTTCACCACATTGCAAATCACATCAATCATAGTTCATACACATGTATGACGAAAGTGATTAGTATTGTGGCTAACATTGACTCATCAGTTCATCACTGAAAGCAGTGATAAATCAGTACCTATATCATATTGTGTTTGAATATTTTTAAACAATGATATAAGTATACAATTATTATAAATCGATAAACTATCAAAGTAATCACAAACTTGCAAACATTGGTAAAATATGCTTTAGCGAATTTTCAGACAGACACACAATTTTATTACTTAGTTTGTTTTAGCAAAGTAGGTACCTACTCCGTTTACGTCACGCGTCGGCCGTCGCGTCGTCGAAAACGGTGCACCCAGAAACAAACATACCTAATTACCTAATTCAGTTACAATCCTTCTTTTGTTCCAATACGATTTTTTTTCCTGATAGCTAATAGCAAAACCATATGTTACTTTGTTTTCGTAAATATGTTTTTCACCTTCCTGGTTATTTTCACGTAATGAAATATAATAAAATAATAAATAGTGTATTAGATTTGTTATTGTATCTTGTATACGAATTATTCTTACTTGTTGGTTATGAAATGTTCAAATACCTATTGAAATAATTTACTGTTACAAATCATTAGTGTTATTAGTTTTGAGTGAATAGGCATGGATCAGAAATTCAGAATATTATATGCTGCTAACTACTCAAATACATACATGTTTTGATAAAAAAAAACAATAGTGTGCAGTGAAATTAGTCTCGAGAAATTTTTGCATATGTAGTGGTGTGTATATTACTCAGATCTTAGGGCTCTTAGAGCGCGTTTCCATTATATCGTTCTAGCCTATACAAAAATGTTTCGATATCCTAACATTACTATTTAATTTTATACTTATCCCTAGCATCGAAATCGTAAATATGCTTTTCACCTTCCTGGTTTTTTTTTCCATAGTAAATAGTGTTTTTGATTTGTTGTTGTATGAATAATTATTCTTACTTGTTGGTTATGAAATGTATATTGAAATAATTTACTTTTACAAATCATTATTCATTAGTGATATTAGTTTTGAGTGAAAATGCTTGGATCAGCATAATATCATATATGCTACTTCAAATACATGATGTTTTGATAAAAAAAAACAATAGTGTAATGTAGGTAATAAAATAAAACTGCGTTTTATTGTAGGTAATCAATTTTGACATTATTTATTTCCCAAAATTACAATAAAATAGTTTACGCCAACAAATATAACTTTTATTTTTATAACAATCCTACTTCCTACTAATGCGAAAGTTTGTGAGGATGTGTATGTGTGTGTTTCACGCAAATACTACTGAACCGATTACAATGAAATTTAGCACACATGTAGAACGTAACTTGGACACATTGAATAGTTTTATCCCGGAAATCCCACGGGAACGGGAACTATATGGGTTTTTTTTTGAAAATGCGGGCGGAAAGCTAATCGTTCATAGCAGCATCGTAGCAGGTGGCGTTTTGAAGTTTTGTCTACCCATACAGAAAAATGAAAACCACAACCCGAAAAGGAGATTGCCCAAGTGACTATGGCACTTGGTATCGCAATCAAACCTATTGTGTCAAGATCAAAGATGAAATATAGCTCAATTTAAAGCTTGATGTTAGTACTTTTAGATATGATTAAAGTTTTTATGTAAATAAGCCGCAGTTCGCGACAATAAAAATAAAACAATAGTTTTATTCAACACTTCAAAAAACTACTTAATCGAGTTTAAACTAACGATGAACGTTAAGTTTTACATTTATTACATAGGTAATATTTTAATTTACAAGACAAATGTGAAAAGTAAATCGTAATTTAAACATTATTTCAAAATAACATCGAACAATGCGTCGAACACATTCATTTGACATTTCAAATAGAAACTATGACTTAATATGACGTTTGCAAGAGAGATAGATATAGGTATGTGTCAAAACAAAACTTTTACTTTTATTTCTATTTATTCGGTATAATTACAACTTAATAGTGATAAATATGATCATTATAAATACAAATAGGAATTAACAATATCACGAACACGTGACACAACTAGTATTTTACCGATTCCATACGTAGTCATACATGTTTCAAAAGAAAAACTTTTACTATTATTTCAATTTATCCGGTTTAATTAAGACTTAATATTGATACATATGATCATTATAAATACAAATAGGAATTAACAATATAACGAATACGTGGCACAACTAAAATTTTACCGATACCACCCGTGGTCATTCTCCTTTGTGGGTCATTTGTAACAGGATGGCGGTTCTACAGCGAAAAAAGAAAAATGATGGTCAGAACGCTGATACCGGATACCTTAAGATACTGTAATATAAAATATTACTAGATTAGATAAAATATTATAGGTAGTATCTTCACCGTGTGTGACGCGCTTTACATTCACGCCATCTAGAGTTAAATCTTTATCATTTTTGTTTACGTCTGTGTGTGTAAACGACCCTGTATGCAATGACAGATGTTATAACGCATATTTTTACCGAATTGGGTGGATTTTAAGGCAATGATATGACATATTTCAATAAAATATAATATTCAGTAACCGCCATGACTATTCCTAGGTTTGATGACTATTCCAATTACGCAAAAACTCAAATAAACTAGAAATGTAGAATTCAGCGCCATCTAGCGGGACATTGGCTGGGAACAGATCGTAGCAATCACCTTAACTGTTGCTATCAACATGTTGCTGGAATCACTGCTCTTTGCTGAACCGATACAGCATTTTAAAATATTCTCGCATGAGCAATTAGCATTTAAATTTTCAATCGACATTTTTTATCAACTCTTGCTCAACTAATGTTTACCCCGAAAATAATTAGTAAGATATCAGAAATGTCAATTTATTTTTAAACGATTTCAAAAAAAGGGGAGATGAAAAAAGAGCTTGAGCGGATTGATCGAACCGGATGATTGGCGAATTGATAAAATCGACGGAATATTTTTTTATAAATACCTATTTATCTATTGTTTGTGAGGTTGTTGAATTAAAAAAATGATGCCTAGAATTTTATTTCTTACAATAAACGTGACTCATAAATTTAATCAAATCAAATAAATAATACATTTTTCATAGGATTGGAAACCAGGTGTAACACCACCAGTTAAAGCTGAACCCAAACCATCATCTGGTGGTGATGCTGCTTCCCTTAACCAGGATATCATAAAGCAAGGAGACCTGGTCCGTACTCTGAAATCTGATAAAGCCGATAAGGCGAAGGTCAGCGAGGCTGTTGCAGTTCTGCTGGATTTAAAGGCTAAATACAAGGCTGCTACTGGTCAGGTAAATACTTTTTGTATTTAAAAAAGTAAATACGTTATTCTTGTCGTAGTATCTCGTAACTTTATACCTTTATATTATCAGAATAATTAATACATTAAATGTACAAATGATTTAAATGTGTGTCTTTGACTGTGTCTGAATAGTTACTTAAAAATTATATGTTACTAATTACCTACTTAATATGGGCGGTAGTTAATTATATTTTGATGAGAAGGTTAGGAGGTCCGTGATTAACCATCATTTATGTTGTTATATTATTATGTTTCATATAAACTCACGCACTGATTAATATTATTTCGTTACTTGTAGTCTGTACGTCAATTTAAAGTATTGCTATAAGCAATATTGAATAATATTTTACTTAAACCATAACTAACATCTCAAAAAATACCCCAAAAATGCCTTTTTTTTTTCTATAATAAAAAAATGTTTCTTAGGACTGGAAACCCGGTGCATCAGTGCCTGAAGCGAAATCCTGGAGCCCTCCAGCGGAAGACGCATCTGCCATTAACCAGGAGATCAGCAAACAAGGGGAGTTGGTTCGCTCGCTGAAGGCGGCTAAAGCTGACAAGGCGAAGGTCGATGAAGCTGTGAAGGTGCTTTTGGAACTGAAAGCCAAGTATAAGGCTGCTACTGGACAGGTAATTTCTGATGAATACCCGTCAAATTTTATAAATAACTCTTATTTATTCGATAGCAAACTTTGCCTTTTTTGTGGAAATGTCTTCTATCTATTATGATTGTTTTGTTAATGTGTGGTGTAACTGAAAATTGTTATTAAGGCACAAAAAATACCCCAAAAAATGCCATTTTTTTGTCTATAATAAAAAAATGTTTCTTAGGATTGGAAACCCGGTGCAACAGTGCCCGAAGCGAAACCCCCTAGCCCTCCAGCAGGCGACGCATCTACCATCGACCAGGAGATCAGCAAACAGGGGGACTTGGTTCGCTCGCTGAAGGCGGCTAAAGCTGACAAGGCGAAGGTCGATGAAGCTGTGAAGATCCTTTTGGAACTGAAAGCCAAGTATAAGGCTGCTACTGGACAGGTAAGATATTATGGAGTGCTGGTTGTTGCTTGTTGATTCATACACAATGATACAACATTGACTTACAATTTAGTAATATAATTAGCATAAATACGTTGTAACGTGTCTGTTCAGTTTAGTACTCCTTTGATTCTTTTAAAATGTGCCCAACAAAAACTTAAAAGAAACTTTAAATAAGTTATATTGTTTTTGTTACTTCAAAAAATTTTAATAATCATCACAAATCCTAATTTGGTATATTTCCTGTATCAAATATATCTAAGATTTATATCATTAATTATAAAATATTCCAGGATTGGAAGCCAGGAGCAGCTCCATCGCCAGTAAAGACTAATAGCGGACCAGATGTCAACGAAATTTTAGTCAAAATCACTGCGCAAGGCGATAAAGTGCGCAAATTGAAAGCTGAAAAGGCAGACAAGGGAACTTTGGATGTTGAGGTATGTTATTTTATTTTTTCAAATATTTTGGTATTATTTTTTATATTTAAATGAAATTCCCAGCATTTATTTGTATTCTTGTATTTGAATTATCAGTTTTATACTGCGGTTTCGCATAGTGTTACTTAGTGGTTCTGTAACCTACAACAAAATTTACGTATTTTTGAAGTGAAACTTCTTTAGGTGCATCGGGAGTAAAATTTCAATGTCGCGTCATGGCAATACCGTCACGCCGTGGAGTAAGGCGACGATTTTGGTATCTTTGAATCTTGCCAAAGAAGTTTCACTTCTGACACGAGTGCTCGGCACGAACGCTCTTTTTTCTAAAGTGTTTTTTTTATGTAGGTTAAAAATCTACTGAACTTGAAAGCCCAGTACAAATCAATTACTGGTAAGGATTGGACTCCAGCCGCAGCAGCAACATCTGCTCCTGTAAAAGCCGAGGCTACTGAAAAGGTTAATTTTAATTAATTTTATGAATAAAAAAGAAATGTTTTAAAATAATACCAATATGTATTTCTTTAAATAAACACTTGAAAGAACTTGTGAAGATCCTTCTCGATGTTGTAGATTTAATTTATTCAGAACTCTGACTGTCCATTTCATTTTTCGTATTATAAAAAATATTGGTGAAATCTTAAAAAGTAGATAGACATTTAATATATAAAGTTGTTCCTTTCATAGCCAGCAGCAATGAACGGTGCAAACGAGGCTTTGGCGGCCGAAGTCGCGAAACAAGGTGAAGTGGTGCGAGATCTTAAAGCGAAGAAAGCGGATAAGGTACGTAAAAACTTTCAAATTATTTGCCAATTTAAATCAATAAATCTTTAAAAATATTTTAAGTGTTAGTTTTCTCGCATGGTTGTTTAGCAGCCTAAGTATTGTGTTTCCAGGTATCACTACATAGTATAAAACAAATTCGCTTTCTGTGTCCCTATGTTAGGGACATAGGGACACAGAAAGCGAAATGTATGCTTAAATCTTTAAAACTGCGCAACGGATTTTGATGCGGTCTTTTTTAACAGATAGAGTGATTCCAGAAGAAGGTTTTAGTATATAACTTATAAGGTTTTAGACAAAGCGGGCGAAGCCGCGGGCGGTAAGCTAGTTTTTTATAAAATTCATGTCTGTAAAATTATCTCGCTAGACCTTCCCTGATACATGCAAAGAAATATTTCACCCATTATAATATTCAATGAAATCGTTCAGGCGACAATAGACGCAGAAGTTAAGAAGCTTCTAGAACTCAAAGCCAAGTACCAACAAGAGACGGGAGTTGCGTATGCTGCGCCGCCCGCTAGAGAGAGTAAACCGAAAGAGAAGAAGAAAGAAGTGAAAGAAGTTAAGAAAGAGAAGAGTAAAGAACCGGTAAGGAGAGATAGTTCAAGATTTTTGACGTGACAACGTCTTATAATTCGATAGAGCCGGCTGCACGCACGAAAAAACATGACTCATGCGGCGTTACCTCGCCCTGAGGCGTTCCATGTAAGGCTTGAAGTGCAAGCGAGAGCGCGGACGAGCGACAAAGAAGCACAATCGGACGTTGTCACGTTCAACTATCGTCAGTAAACCGACTTTACAGACAACCAATTTTTTTTTTTAATTTTTGTTTATTTTTTAGGGTAATGGTTAGAAGTTAGAACCTAAGTCTCAAAAGAGACTAAATTAACTTTGATTTGTAAGCCCCTTAAATACGCAAAGGAGTTGAATTTAAACACGTAAACCTGTAATGAAAAAGTATAGCTTTTTTTTGACTCGATAAAAGAAAAAAAATATTATGTGTGTTTATAATTAAATCGAAATATCTCTATGTTAAAACCAAAAATAAATACAATTTTAAATGACAGTAAATTGAGCGCAGCAGCAGTTTAATAAAATATGTTACAAATGTAATATAACAATAGAACATTTTTTTAGAGCCCAAAGCCTAGCAAAGAAGAATCATCGAGCGGTGTAAAGAAAATAACTCGGCTCGGACTCGAGGCGTCCAAAGAAACTGAACTGTCCGACTGGTACCAGCAGGTTATTACTAAAGGTGTGTTAATATACTCAATATTGTTTTCACTGCCTATCTTCTTAATATATATAAATCTCGTGTCACAATGTTTGTCCTCAATGGACTCCTAAACCACTTAACCGATTATAATAAAATTCGCACACCATGTGCAGTTCGATCCAACTTGAGAGATAGGATAATATAAATATACGGGCGAAGCCGGGGCGGACCGCTAGTTTATGTATAATTTTCTTCTGATAAATACATTTTTAATTTAACAGTTATTATTTCATTTATACCTAATTCATACTTAATTACAAATTGAAAAAAATCTCAATGTGTTCCTTAAAAAAATTGTAACGTTCGCGTTGGCAATATAAAATCATAATAACTTTTTATTTTAGAAAGCTCGACCAAAATGACAATTTATAAGTAATCTTGTTTTACTCCCACATACTAGGATAATCATTGTGAATTTAATTGAAAATATGAATTATAATTGATTATTGTTATTGCAGCGGAGATGATAGACTACTACGACATATCTGGTTGTTATATTCTCCGTCCATGGTCGTACAGTATTTGGGAGATCATTCGTGAATTCATTAGCAGCAACATTAAGAAAATGGGAGTCAAAGATGTCTACTTCCCCATCTTTGTGTCTAAGGTACGAATTGAGTTATATTAAACTTGTTTTAATTTGCATTCTTTACATATTAAAAAATATAGTTACATGCATTTAATTTGACTTTAACAACCGCAACCATATGTTATTCATTATTAGCCGTCATTTTTATGCAATATTTTACTTTATAAACATTTGCATACAAGAATGAATTATTTATCTGCAAATACGCTTTATTAAAATAAGTCTAAAAGAAAACATTATTTTACATGTCCCGTGTACATATTTGATTTAAGTTAATAATAATAATAGCATGAACTTAACATGACTTAAAATCCAGTTCAAAATTTAAATGTTATATTATCAGGCGGCGCTAGAACGCGAAAAGGAGCACATCGCGGACTTCGCCCCCGAGGTGGCGTGGGTGACGCACTCGGGCTCCAGCGAGCTCGCCGAGCACATCGCCATCCGACCCACCTCCGAGACGGTTATGTACCCCGCGTACGCGAAATGGATTCAGAGCCATCGTGACCTACCGCTTAAGTTGAACCAGTGGAATAATGTCGTGGTAAGTAACGAACTTTGTCCGCTATAGCCTTGTCCTAAATCTTCTTACCCCAATTTCCTATATTTTTCTCAAAATCTTGGATCTAAAGCCACTATTCGCTAATAATGAAGTATATAGTGATCCGACCCACCTCCGAGACCGCGTACGCGAAATGGATTCAGAGCCATCGTGACCTGCCGCTTAAGTTGAACCAGTGGAATAATGTCGTGGTGAGTAAAGATCTATAGACATGCTTTGTCCGCTATCACCCTGTCCTCTATCCTTTTCCTAAATTCCTACCTTTTGCTCGAAATATTTGCCACTGTTCACTATTCATGGTGCCCTGTCTTCTGTCTTCTGCGCTTGTAAGTGAAGCACATTGAATCCAGCTCACGTTATAAAACCGAGTACTGATACATCGACATATTGTGAAATTTGAAGAACGCTTCTTCATTAAATAATGCTTACATTCTAAAACTACGAATCAATATTCAATTAAACCCCTTATCCAACAATTTTTTTTTTTTTTCACCTTTCGCTGATTACATAAAATTTATTATTATTTACATCTACACTAATATTATAAAGAGGAAAACTTTGTTTGTTGGTTTGTTTGTTTGATTGTAATGAATAGGCTCATAAACTACTGGACCGATTTTAAAAATTCTTTCACCATTAGAAAGCTAAATTATCCACGAGTAATAAAGGATAGGTTTTATCCCGGAAATTCCACGGGAACGGGAACTATGCGAGTTTTTCTTTGAAACCGCGGGCGGAGCCGCCGGCGGAAAGCTAGTTATATGTATATAATTTTCCATTGCTACAGAGATGGGAGTTCAAGCAGCCTCAACCGTTCCTCCGCACTCGTGAGTTCCTCTGGCAGGAGGGACACACCGCCTTCCGTGAAGAGAAAGACGCGCACGAGGAAGTTCTGCAGATTCTTGGTGATTATCGTGTTATTTTAGTTTTTTTGACGTGACAACGTCTTATAATTTGATAGAGCCGGCTGCACGCGCGAAAAAACATGACTCATGCGGCGTTACCTTGCTCAGAGGCGTTCCATGTAAGGCTTGAAGTACAAGCGAGAGCGCGGAACGAGCGACAAAGAAGCACAATCGGACGTTGTCACGTTCAACTATCGTCAGTAAACCTACTTTACAGACAACCCATTTTTTTATATTTTTTAAAGTTATCAATTATCATTAAGCCTGTTTTATTTGAACATTGCAAAAATTGCTTGTTTGATCAACTACACAAAGTATAGGAAATATTCTAAGTAATTTTATCCATATAATTTATGACGTTATTAAAATTAACAGACTTATACGCGCGAGTATACGAAGAATATCTCGCGATTCCCGTAATAAGGGGCAGAAAGACTGAGAAGGAAAAGTTCGCGGGAGGTGATTACACAACCACCGTAGAAGCTTATATCGGTGCTAGCGGACGTGCTATTCAGGTACTTAATACGTATAGAATAAGGTTTATAATTGCTTGCTTTATAGTGTTATGTTTGTTTTATGAGTTAAATTTTGAAGCTTGCATTATTGCACGTAGACATGCTGTTGTGGTATTTAATACCTTTAAAATAAGGTCAATAATTGCATGTTTAAAATACCGACTTTGTTGTGATGTTTCATAAAAAGTATCACATTATAACATTTAAATAACATAAAAATTATTATCTAGTTAGATACTTACCGATAAAAGTTATTCCTTTGCACTTTTCCGTATTATTTGTGCAATATCGTAACACACACGAAGGCATATTTGAATGCGTTTCACTTTAAAACAAATAAAAAATGAGCGTGCAGTTACGCCATATGGCGTATGTTGAGCGGAACATAAGTGATGTAGGCGGTGTCGTCTCCATATGTATATCTCAATGGTCTAACACTATTTTCTTACCTATACAGGGAGCAACAAGTCACTATCTAGGACAGAACTTCTCAAAGATGTTCGATATCGTGTACGATGATCCTGACACGCAAGAGAAGAAGTTCGTTTACCAGAACTCGTGGGGTATCACCACTAGAACTATTGGTATGTATATTGTGTAAAAACAAAGAATTATAATTGTTTTCATTGATTAATTAATTTAATTGGAAAAGTAATATGTAAAACTTAATCAATTTATTTGTTAAAAATCTGTCTGAATTAAAATAACATACAACTAAGACGAAATATACGTTTAATTAGGGTTCCGTAGCCAAAATGGCAAAAACGGAACCCTTATAGTTTCGTCATGTCCGTCTGTCCGTCTGTCCGTCTGTCCGTCTGTCACAGCCGATTTACTCGGAAACTATAAGTACTACAGTGATGAAATTTGATGGGAATATGTGTTGTATGAACCGCTACAAAAATATGACACTAAATAGTAAAAAAAAGAATTGGGGGTGGGGCCCCCCATACATGTAACTGAGGGATGAAATTTTATTTTCGATGTACATACCCGTGTGGGGTATCAATGGAAAGGTCTTTTAAAATGATATAAAGTTTTCTAAAAAACATTTTTCTTAAAGTGAACGGTTTTTGAGATATCAGCTCTCAAAGTCGTAAAAAGTATGTCCCCCCCCCTCTATTTTTATAACTACGGGGTATAAAATTCTAAAAAAAATAGAGGTGATGCATGCTAATTAACTCTTTCAACGATTTTTGGTTTGATCAAAGTATCTCTTATAGTTTTTGAGATAGGTTGATTTAACTGTAATTTATTATATTTGCTGCTACGGAACCCTTTGTGCGCGAGCCCGACTCGCACTTGGCCGGTTTTATATAATAATGTATTCGAAATTTAAAATACATTTACATCAAAGCGCAAAAAATACAGGTTAAGCACATGAGCTAGCAGGAAATCGTTGCGTTAAAAGAAAATTAGGATTAAACACGTTAATTGCTTATTTTTATTATTATTTTATCTCGGAAGATCAATAAATGAAGTTATATTTTGTTGTTTTGAAACTGTTCATTTTTTTATTCGGATATAAAATATAAATGATGTCCAGTGTTCAAATAGACACTTTATTTTCAAACTGTTTTTATTTCTTCTATGTCCTGATTATAAAATTGCGGACAGGATTTAAAGTACACTAGCTTTTCGAACGCAACTTCTCCCGCGTAGTCAAAGGAAAACCCACATAATTCCCGTTCTTGTAGGATTTTCGGGTAAAACCTATCATATTGTGTTAATCCAACTTCCCCTCTATTTGTACAAAATTTTATGAAAATCGGTTCAGCAGTTTTTGCGTGAAGGAGTAACAAACAAACAAAATTTCGCTTTTTATAATATTTAGTAGGATTATTTTCTTGTTAACTATAATTATTACTAGCTTTCCGCCCGCGGCTTCGCCCGCTTTGTGCTTTTTGCCATCTCTCAAGTTGGATCGAACTGCACATGGTGTGCGAATTTTATTATAATCGGTTGTGTTTTAGGAGTCCATTGAGAACAAACATTGTGACACGAGATTTATATATATTCAATGACTCTATTATACTAGTAGACGCGGCATACGCCAACATCATTGCACTAAAAAACAGCGTAATTAATACATACCTACTTACTAACGCATTATCATTTATCACCAATACAGTTGTTCTCTCTTTCACTCTCACGCACGAGACATAATACATGTCTCACTCATGGTACTTCGTAATAACAACTGCCGATTAAAATATAATAAAACCGGCCAAGTGCGAGTCGGGCTCGCGCACAAAGGGTTCCGTAGCAGCAAATATAATAAATTACAGTTAAATCAACCTATCTCAAAAACTATAAGAGATACTTTGATCAAACCAAAAATCGTTGAAAGAGTTAATTAGCATGCATCACCTCTATTTTTTTTAGAATTTTATACCCCGTAGTTATAAAAATAGAGGGGGGGGGACATACTTTTTACGACTTTGAGAGCTGATATCTCAAAAACCGTTCACTTTAAGAAAAATGTTTTTTAGAAAACTTTATATCATTTTAAAAGACCTTTCCATTGATACCCCACACGGGTATGTACATCGAAAAAAAAAATTTCATCCCTCAGTTACATGTATGGGGGGCCCCACCCCCAATTCTTTTTTTTACTATTTAGTGTCATATTTTTGTAGCGGTTCATACAACACATATTCCCATCAAATTTCATCACTGTAGTACTTATAGTTTCCGAGTAAATCGGCTGTGACAGACGGACAGACGGACAGACGGACAGACGGACATGACGAAACTATAAGGGTTCCGTTTTTGCCATTTTGGCTACGGAACCCTAAAAAGAACGTCCAGCCACGACGCTGAATGGTGCGTGACTAAGTGAAACTCGGGCACTTAGCTGAGTTTTTTCTTGCCAAATTAGAGAGCGGGTAACGTATCTAGCTTTTTTATATATCATAGTATATATTAAGATTGTCTTCTATACAGGTGTAATGGTCCTCGTACACGGGGACAACCGTGGCTTAGTTCTTCCACCTCGCATAGCCGAGATCCAGGCGATAGTAGTACCGTGTGGGATCACAGCATCCAGCACTGCAGATGAGAGAAAACATCTCATGGACTCGTGTAAGGACCTGGTTGAGGAACTGAAGGCAGCTGGTATTAGAGCTGATGGTGATTATAGGGAGAATTACTCGCCTGGATGGAAGTTTAATCATTGGGAGTTGAAGGTAGTGTATTTGTGTTATTACTTGTGCTTTGCGGTTTTTACAACAAAAGCAAATTCTAATTGAACTCGTAAAATTAATTATGTGGAATACAAAAGTGAAATCCCATGTCCGTTAGTGGGGTAAGCGGCAGATGCATTATACATCTGTTTCACTGATCGATTTTCTTTAGGGACAAGCAGGTGTCTCTGTGTCCTGCCAGACCGAGATATATTTTTTTTCTTCGTCTCCACCGGGAATCGAACCCAGGACCTCTCGGTTCTACGCTCACGCGTCACGCGTCAACCACTGTACCAAGGAGGCGATTCGGCGGTACTGTCAAAGAAGTTTCAAAGCTTCTTCTTAAAAGGGAAAAGTTAAAAAAGTGTTATATGATGCTTGGTTCCACGTCAACTTTTGCATAGCAATTGAAAATATTTTTTGTATGTAGAAATATGTTAACTGGAGTGTAAATTCAAGAATGTTCAAAGTCAACCGTTTGCCATCGGCTAGTAAAATGTGTTTCAAAATAGAACAGTTAAAATTTTTTTATAATTAAAAGTTTAAAATAAGTTTGTCATATTAAATTAATTTCCAGGGTGTACCAATCCGTGTGGAATTGGGACCAAAGGACATTTCCCGTGGAGAGATTGTCGCCGTAATCCGACTCACTGGCGAGAAGCGCACGCTCAAACGTGACTCCGCGCCCAAGGAATTAGTAACTACCCTCGAAAAGATACACGAGGATATGTTGAATAAGTGGGTTTTTGATTATTTAATAATTTGTTGTAATATATTTAGTTTGCTATAAAAATACTGTGTAAGTTTACTAAGTTATTCAAAAGTTAAATGTGATGCTACCACAAAAAGAAAGAAACAGATGGAATGTTTATATAATAAATTACATTAATTGATTATTTAATAATACTATAGAACATTGTAAAAATAAAAAATCGAATATCCATGAAATTTTGTTAGATAAAAATCTAAATTTCTTATTTGTAGTTTGGTTAACATAATGCACAACCAAAGTACAACATAACTTTGCCTTCATAGACAAAATGTATAACTGTAATTTTTTTTATTTTGTGCCCCATTGAGCCCCGAACGGCCCGATCGGTCCACGACACAATAGATTTTCTATTGTGTCTGTGATTCCGGGGCCTGAGTTATTACGTAAAACTAATTTTTATAATATTGTAACAATTATGAAATATGCATTTGGAAAATGATCTTATTTTTAATTGCAGGGCCATAAAGGAAAGAGACGAGAGATTGTCATCAGTCACAAAATGGGAAGACTTCATAAGTGCCTTGGAAAAGAAGCATATCTTGTTAGCACCTTTCTGTGGGGAAATTCCTTGCGAGGACAACATTAAGAATGACAGTGCCAGGTATAATTTTGATTATGGGCGTATTCAGAAAGAAAGCTTGAAACTTATAAGCGCTTATCGGCGCTTGTCATGTTCATATATTTTCCTGTCAGTGCTGGTAACCCGCGCAGGAAAATATATGAACATGACAAGCGCCGATAAGCGCTTATAAGTTTCAAGCTTTCTTTCTGAATACGCCCTATGTTAATCTGACTTGTATTATTTTAATATGACAGAAATCTATTATACTTTTTATATATCTTTTACTAAATAAAGATCTATAAAAATAAAACTTTATTAAAAAGAATCAATTTTCCATTCCAAAAAAATCCATTGAGAAGTAAAAAATAATTACTGTTAATTACCTATCTATTATAATAATTTCATGTGAACATTATCATATTGTGAGTGTTTTCTTATTTACTGATACAATATATCTTATTAAATCCAACAATATTGTTATTTCATTAGTTTTCTAGTTTTCTATATTTAGTTTTTACGCAGTTTTTATTCAATAAATGAATAAAGGAATAATAATCTAACTTATTTGTTTTAGGAATGAAGATGACCAAACAACAGAGGTGAAAGCTCCATCGATGGGCGCCAAGTCCTTGTGTATTCCGTTCAACCAACCCCGCTCTCTCACAGCAAGTGACAAGTGCATCCACCCAGCTTGTAATAACAAGCCCAAATTCATTACGCTGTTCGGCAGGAGTTATTAAGAAAACTTATATATGTTTTATAAATTTTATTTAAAAATAAATCATTCAATATTGTTGCTGTATTTCATTTTGTATAATAATACTATCAGTACATTATAAAAAACATTTACATTTTTTTTTTATAAAAGTTAAAACATAGTCATAATTTAGTTCTTTTCACTATTCTTCAAGATATCTTCCAACAGTTGTATTCTTCTTTTCTTAGCATTTAATAATTGTATAAATTTGCCATATAATGTAGTTTCCATGGATATTTTTTGATCTGCAAAGTTTGCAAGTTCATTCTTGGATTTTTCCAGATCAAAAGTCAATTTTTCACTATCCTGCTTACACTTTCTAATAATTTGTTGCAATTTCTTATTTTCATTTAACAAAATATCTATAAGATGATCTTTTCTTTCTGGTTGCTGATCTCTTAGTAAAGTTACTTTACCATGGATAAGAACAGCTGTAGAGCCCTCAAATTTCTTTTTCCAGCTAAATACTGCACTGTTATTTGTTTCCGTTACAAAATCGACTATATACTGACTGTCATTATTTTTTAAGCATTCCTTGACGTTTTTCTCATATTGAGTTTCATCTTCGTCAGTAAGTTCTCTAAATTTGTTAGCAGTATCAACTGAATAATTACCAGACCAACTTGCATCTTTAAATAATAGTTTCACATGAAATAAATCATTTCCATTGGCTTTCCATGTAATTTTTGTATAAATTAGCTCTCCTTTTATTTCAAATTTCGATATAAATATTTCTTGTTCCATTGTTTTTTGCAAGGCACTCATTTATAATTATTATTTTGTATTAGTAAAAAATTTGTCATGACATCATGTTTAACTTTTCCAGTCTTCCTTGTTTCTAAACTATATAAAATACATGCACGTGATAAAATTATTAAACTATATATAAACTACAGCGGAAAACTAATAATTTTGAGTGGGTATTTAGAATCTATTGTAAAATTTATTTACCTGTCAAAGGATTCGGATTGAGTCACTCATGTCACTGCCAAGGACTTAGGACTGTCAGTGACTTAGTGTCAAAATTTAACGTAAGCAAAGGCAAAAATACCTCACAAACAGCCTCATCTGGCAACCTGTCTTTTGTATAGTCTATTATCGATGGAACTAAATAAGGCTACGTTCCCATCAAAGATATTGCAGCTATTCTACGAAGATGTAATTTAGCTAAGCTGTGAAAATGTGTGACCGTTTTCACTGTTACTAGACTATATATATACTATATGTATCTCTGGTGGAAAAACACGCTTAGCCATAGAGTAATATAATATATATGCGCTTAGCCCATAGCCATGCCATAGTATGGGTCCTAATTTTGATCGCGGTATATGGACACGAAAAGAAACTCAAATTTTTAAAGAATTCTAGTTCTTTATTATATTTTAAACACCAAAAGATACACACTAAATACTAAATATTATTTTTCAAAAACACTCACTTCTTCAATAATAGGATACTTAACAAGGTTAGTTAACATTATTCTTGCTAACAATTTTTGACGAATTAAAATGATATTAATTTTCAGTTAGTATTCATATCTCTTTTATCAGCAATTTGAAGAGAATATAGTGCTTGTTAATCAATATCATTTTTGTATTCTTAATTATTTCGCCACACATCTATAATAAAATCGCAATATGCAATATAAATATTTTTTATGCTAATTTGAATGAATTTGCAGCTTCATTTTTAAATGACAAATTATTATCCCTGCAATCGTGAATTAATTTATTATTTTTTAGATTGAGTAAATTGAGAAATTTGTCACAAAGTGCCTTTTCCATATCAAGTTTCAGATTCAAAAATTCTTGCGTGTCTTTGAGACACTTTTGATATTCCTTTTCGATATTTTTACATCTCCGTTGCCAGTGGTTCGCTTTGCATGTCAAGTGTTTGTTTACGGCAAGCAGTACTTCGATTAAATCTGGTTGTACATTTTTTGGTGATGTTTCTACTTCTACTGGTAAAAAACCTTCTATAATAATAGTATCTGAAGTTTTTCGTTTCCAGTAGAAAAACCCACTCTTCAATTCGTAAATGTAGTCAGGTCTTTGGTCGGATAAGCAATGTTTCGTATTTTTAATATATTCTTTCTCGGTCATCTGTAAATTTCTACTAAAACTTGCTAAGCGATTTGGTGAAAATTTACCCTTCCATACCTTATCATTTCCATACAAATACATTTCAAACGAGTGACTTTGCCATCCAATCATCAAATACAGTGTTTCTCTCTTTGTAAAAATTTTTGTCACCGTTATTGCATCCTCAAAATCCATTTTAAATAAATTTTCCTAATTCTGGCATCGAAATTATTTCAATAGGTAGTTACATAATCATAATTTTCGATTTTTATTTTTCGCTAAACATATTGAGTTCATAGTCGTATTTTTATGTTAAATGCTACAATTTATTTAAAATCAATATCATTTTTGGTGCAGCTTTCCTTCAAAATTAGTTTTGAATGATATTATGTTGACAGCTGATAATTCATAGTCTTCTTTGAGTGCATAGTTCATCATATTTTGAGAAGGTTTCATTATAATAATTCAATTATTTAATGGTCGAAACGTGGTCGAAACCCACAAATATTATGGTACCTTTACATAATTGTGCAAGTATTTAGGCGATTAGCGATGCGAATAACGCACACGCATATAATTATGTAAAACTAATTATTTTAAACAGTGTCTATTCGCCTTGAGATTCGTGTATTGATGTTAGAGGTTTGTAGACCAGTAATTAAAGGGAAATACAAATGTGTAAACAGTGATTCACGTTGGCAAACATAAACGAATGTTTCATTCTGTTTCATTGAATAACATCGAATCACAAGTAACGTGAATAGCGAACACGAATGTGTAAATGAATGTCTATGGTGAATTTGTGACAGATGTCAAGATTAAAGATGAAAATTGAAATTGACAATAACGGATAACCTATAAACATAAAACATAGTTCGTATTTGGTGTTTTGATTTTGTTCATGTTTTTTGAATTTTCGCTGTTAATTTTACAGTATATTAGTTTTATTTACGATGGAAAGTAGTGACAATGAAAAAGAAATTTCAGATGTAGATGATAATGAAAGAGTAAGTACTTATATCAATTTCTCTATGGATAATTTAAATGTTAATATCCTGAATTTATATTGTTGAAGAATTTATATTGTATACAATTTTATAATATAACTAAGTAGGTGAGTTAAATAAAATTTCTAATTTCAGACTGCTATTAGACAAGAGTTATCCAACATGACGTTTGAAGAGCTCCAAAAATTAAAAGAAAAAATTGGTGCCAAGGTTTACAAAGAAGTTGTGTTTGGTAGAAATAAAAATACTGAAAAACCTAAAGTGTTCACAAGAGAGAATAAAAATAGACCTCGGGAAGTAAGTGCAAAGAAACCAGTAAAAATGCAACTTGATATTGGTGCTGTGAAGAAAACAGAAGTGCGTGACCCGAGGTTTGTTTTCAGCATGTACTTTGGCATTACCACTTTTTCTTATTTTATTTTTAATGTTCAAATGTCTCTATTTGCCTCAATACTAAATACAAGTAGAAAACAAATAGTACAATATATTTTGTTTGCCAGGGTTATTGACATGCAAAAACGTTGTATATTATTGTAGAACCATAAATTATTTAGTATTTCATATTCAGTGAAGAGAACTATGCTTATTAATCAATATGTTAGTCTGTAGTAAATCCAAACTATAATTTGTTTTCAGATTTGATCCACTATGTGGTACATTTGACAAGAAGCAGTTCACCCAAGACTACGGTTTTCTATCTGATATGCGAATGAATGATATGAAAGCTATCAGGAATGAATTAAAACAAACCACAGATCCAGATAAACAGCTCAAGTTGCGGAGACTTCTGCAACGTTTGAAGGATAAACATAGAGCCAGTAAGAGAGAGAAAATAGAGAGGGACAAGAGAAGTAAAGAGATTGAGAATGTGGAACATGAATTTAAGGAAGGCAGACAACCACATTTTAAGAATAAGTGTAAGTTTCTTTTATTATTCAAGTAGACTTTTTGTGATTTTGAGTTAAAGAAAATTCAAATGATTCTTTTGTTTAAAATTAACTTTGTAATGTAAAATGTAAAATGTCTAATGTTTTGCTACGAGGAAAAATTCAGTTGGAATATTAGTCTAAACTACTTATTGAATTTGGCAATATTGTTTCATTGTGCGAAGTAACCTAATTGCAACTTTAGTGTTTGTAAAGTTTTATTTGAAGCGCACTAGTTAGTCCTTTAGTCATGAAAATTTATATTATCTTTAATTGCTTTTTTACAGCGGAATTGCGAGTGGAGTCCTTAGTGCAGCAATATGAAGAACTGAAAAAGAAAGGGTCGGGCAGAATACAGCGTCACCTCAAACGCAGACAACAGAAGATTAAAAAGAAGTCATTCAAAACTCCAGTGGGTGTTGAATGATGTTAATTTTAAGAGTGTTTTATTTTAATAAAAGTTATTATGACAATGTTTGTGTATTATTTTACGTGTAAGTATGTATATGTATAAGTAGTATCATTTTTTTCGAAAATCCTCTAAAGAATGCTAGTGTATAGGTACTTCATCGATAATAACCTCGAATTTTATTCGTAACTAGCTGGACACGCGGTTTGTCCTAGGTACCTATAAAAATATTTATTTTGATAGCTTCGGTTTGGTGTACGTACGTCACAGATGTACGTAATATATTGGTCAGCCTGTTAATAAATGAAGGAAGAGTCAGTATCTAATCTAACTCAAAATTTGTTTGCCTTTTGCTACAACAAATAAAACACAAAATAAGACATGACAATAAATATTCTTATTTTATTAATTCGTAGCATAAGTTAAGTTTAATTGAAGATACATCCGATGAGGTAGGGTTGGTCTGTGAAGTAGATGTGCATGGTGACCACTCCGACGTTACCAGCCAAGTTGTACAGGCACTCCGGTCCTTCAGGCACGATCATCTGGAGAAAACAATAATTTTAAAAATATTAATATTTCCACTTAGTTATGTTTATATATTTAAAGTTTGATTGAACACGATGTTATTTTTTTCTATCATAATTACTTAGGTAAAATTAGAGATTTAACTTATTAATCTTATATACTTACGAACGGTAGACTAGACGAATATCTACCTATAAATAATGCGCTTTCCCACATAAACTAAAATGTCCAATAAAAAAGAGATTTTCTTTAGAAGTAGATTATATATTGCTTACATCGTAGAAAAATGTATGTATGATTAGGAGATTAAGATTTCACGTACTCTGACAGCAGATTCAGCTGGTCTCTCGAACCAGTCGCGTCTTCCGTCAATCAGTTGCAATTTGCCGACGGTGAGGAAGCCGAGACCTTCGAGCTTGCCTGAGTTGACGAGAGGGAACCAGGGAAAGATGCCTTCGGACGTGCATTCTGTTTCTTTGGTCATGTTGTAGTAGTAGTGGCGACCTGGAAATATGCTACTGTTATACAAAATGTTCCTGTTTTGAGGTGGCACAAGTCAAGGTTTAGTAACATATTATGGGCCAATGCCCACGACTAAGCATTAAGAAGATGTCGTCCAAATTAATTATCGAAATATCGATTTTTTATATGATTTTTTTAGTCTGAAAATTGATGCTTAGGTTAGATAGTTTTATACCTAGGCTACTTTTTCAACATATTTCTTGGGGAAATTACAATAACAATATGCAATATCCTACATATACCTATACAATAGGTAGGTATTATATAAATAATTGCAACATAATAAAGTTCGTTGAAGCCATTTATTGTTCTAGAATGATTCACGTGGATTCATTTATCGATTTGAACGACCTGTATTCAGTGCCCTCAGGCGTTTCCAAAGCCAAATAATATGAACATGACAGAAACATAATTCCTGTGTATGATATTTCAATTTTAATTTTTTGGTTGGGATATGTTTTAAACAATTTTGCAGTTTGAATATTTTCGTAGATAGTGTAATGAATTATATCCGCGTAAAGTTTTTATGCCATCGTATTCAATTTCGATGTAGGTAACCTAGATAGATCACGTAATTTTTTTTTGTTTTTTGGGTACCTATGACGTAACTTTTTAGTAGGTATAGGTCAAGTACATACCCATCCATAGGATACAAGCTTGTTTCGTGAAAATGCTGTTTTCGATTTTCTTAGCATCTGCGGGAATTTCAACCATTTCTTTATTGATACCGCTGACCCATATGGCGTCTTCACTAAGGACGTCGATGTTGCCCGAAGGTGCAATGTCTTCATTCAGTTTTGAGCTTGCTGAAATAATATATTGTAATTTTTTAAATAAGTTTCTTTTTCAGAAATTGTGCTTTTAAACTTTACTTATGTGAAATGCCATAAAATTATAATTAAGAAGACACTTACTCTCAGACACAAAGAACACTTGCGTCGTCCAGAAGGACTTCTGTGTTTCACCAGCAACTGGTGTCGGGTTCCATTCTGTGTAACCTTGTGTCTCCCAATCGAAAACGGCGTCCGAAAATTCATCTTTGGCGAGCTAAAGAATATTAAGTTCACATATCATGAATGATTCCTATATTTAAACGAATATTGAAAACTATTCGATTTCAGAAACAGACTACAACATAATAAAAATAGGTACCTACCAGTAACCAGGTATCTACCTACTATCTACTACCTACCTACGTAATATAATATTGCAAAGTATTTGATTTGAAGAAAAAAGACAATACGTTTATTCACGAATAGGTACAACTACAAATTTTCACTTATAATTAAGTAATATAAGTAATATAATATAAATAAATAAATCATTTATTTTCACATAATAATTTTACATATCAAAGTGACCGCGGGCTCATAAGATAGTAAAAACTGTTTTTCAGGAGCCTGTAAATATAGATTAAGTATAGGTATTCAAAAACAATAATATGAAACTAGTTTAACATTTAATATATTAAGAAAAACTAGACAGTACTTACAGCTATTTGCAGACCAGCGATCTGGCCACTCCTGGTGAAGAAACCGCACAGCACGCGGTCTGGAGGGCAGTACAGGACCAGGTTGGGTCTGGTCGAGTCAGCGCGGGAGGTGATGGACCATCCCTCGCGAATCGCATTTGTTGTCGTCTGGGGAACCACGAAGAAGAAGTCGGATCCGATTCCGATGCCAACATTGAATTTCACTGTAAAATAGGATGATGAATAGTATTGTTCTTTAATTATAGATTTGAGGACTTCGACAAAAAAGATAAAGAATTATTTTGTCAATGTTTTGTTATTGGTAAAAGAATATATAATATAATTTTTAATAAAGAACTTAATAAAGAAACGTTTACAGTAAGTATCTAAATCTTTGATATCCGGCTATATTATATCTTAATACTACAGGGTGTCCAGTGGCAGATTTCAATGTTTGAGGGCTTGTAAAAAAAGAAGTATTATTTCTAAACAAAATATTTTTATTAAAGTCAAAAGAAGATGAGTGCGGATTTTATCTCCTGAAAATTACATTTTCCAAATGCCGCCCTTCTACTCTCACACACTCCTCAATCTATTCCGCATGTTGAGAAAAACTTGTTTGCAAAGGGAACTGGGAATTCTGTTTATTTCAGCCCGGATATTTTCCTTCAGTTGTCTTATGGTTGTTGGATTTGATTGGTAAACCACAGTTTTTAGATAGCCCTACAAGAAAAAGTCACATGGACTTAGGTCTGGTGACCTGGGTGGCCACAGGATGGTGCCGTTTCGGGATATGTGTTTTTCAGGAAATAACTGCCGCACTGAATTCATTGACACATTAGCAGTATGAGCCGTAGCAAATTTTGAATAATCTGAATTTAGTATGGATGGAGCTTAACCTTTTTTCACATAATGACCTGAAAAACGATTTAGGAATTCCCAATATCGACGAACGTGTGCGAAGTGATAAACGAGGATTTTCAATTACAGAATTCATAACAAGTTTAATGTTTTCTATCGTGGATACTCATGGTGCTGGTCCCGACCTAGGGTTATTAATGACTGAACCTGTAGCCCTAAACCTTGCTAGCCACGACTGTATCAAATTTATCTAATAGAATGACACCTCCCGCGTCCCCCTCGCACGTCGCGTTTTAAAACTAGAAGCGTTCAAACATTGAAATCTGCTGCTGGACACCCTGTATTATAAAGGCGAAAGTTTGTAAGGATTTATGGATGTATAAATGTATGGATGTATGGATGTTTGTTACTCTTTCACGTAAAAACTACTGAACCGATTACAATGAAATTTAGCACACATATAGAGGGTAACTTGGATTAACACATAGGATAGGTTTTATCCCGGAAATCCCACGGGAACGGGAACTATGCGGGTTTTCCTTTGAAAACGCGGGCGAAGCCGCGGGCGGAAATCTTGTAGAACTATATAGTATATAACTATTAGTTAGTTATAGAACTATTATACTTCCATTTGTAAACATGAAGGTACACTAGTTACGCATTTACTTATTTTTAATAAAAAAAAATTAATTACCTCGTAAACCACGGCTGAGAGCATCTGAAATATAAAAATAAAAATATGTTAGTTTGTAATCCAATCCATCACCATGACTTAAAATAGTTTTACAAAGCTAGAAAGTATTAGCTTTTCGTCCAAAAAATAAAATAAACTAAAAGTACAGTCACAAATTAATCTTATCATCGATAGAAATAGTGCACCGTGCACTACATTTAATATAGTTAAGTTAATTCACTAAAATACCTAATGTATTAAAGCAAAAGATCACAGTATCTCTAGTTTTTTTTTTTTAAATAAAACAGACATCAATTCAAGAACACCTAAGGAATATTCATTAAATATATTGATAATTTTTCAGACGTAATTTAACGAGCGACCCCTCGCTTCGTCAATATTCCTCATTATTTCGTACTCAACTCACTTTTTAACATAATTAATAATGAGTCCTTCAATAGATAATTTTTATTTTTATTGTTTTACAAACATTCTGTAGTTTCATTAAAATACGTATTGCATGCTAGACTATCAATTATCTATAAAATTTCTAATAAAATGTTATAATAATGACCAATGATTATTACGATTATCCCTAATTACCTAGCTTCAGTAAATTTATTCTTACCGCACAAGGGCGCTGCAGAAGCAAGTATCACAATAGCAAGCAACGACCACTTCATCTTTACTGTTATTTAGTAATAAAGTATTGTTCGTAAATTCACCATATTTATACAACGGATTAAGATTTATCTACAAGATAGAGCTTTGTACATTGATTTTTGACACTAATCCTTTTAATTATCGTAATTAACACGGCTCTCTCGCTTTTCCTGAAAATAGTGATAAGATGATAAAACACGTGTTGTGGGAAAAAGAATCACATTTATTTATTCAGCAACTTCAGAAGTAATTTATACTGCATAATGTAGATAATATTCATCATCATCAGCCCATTATGATCCTACTGCTGGGAAATTGCCCTCCCATAAAAGGGATCGGGCCATAATCCTCCAGCTGGCCAAGTATGGGTTGGTGCATGTCACACCACATGTCGTCGGACTTTTGATTCTTCGACATCACATTTCCTGAGGATGTTTTCCTTCACCGTTCAAGCAGTGGTGATGCTATAAACATGCGTAGATAATTTCTAAAATCAATTTATTTCCTGCATTAGACTTCATAGTGATTTCAATAGACCCATAATATTGAAATTTATTATTAAAAATATGGGTCATTTGAACCCCCAGGTGACCTATCTAAAACTATATAAGAAAATAAGAATATATAAGAAAACGATATAGGTAGGAACTTTTAATAGATTTGCGCGATTTAAATAGTTAGAATAGTAATGATTTACTCTTCCGAAGTAGGTATTTGTATAGCTTTTATGTTCTTATTAAGATATGGATTACCATCAGGCCCCAGAATCATAGACACAATAGAAAATCTATTGTGTCACGGTCGGATCTGGCCGTTCGGGGCTCAATGGGTTAATCTGCTACATAAGCTTCATCAATTTCAGTATGAATTAACATGAACCGTTCAGTGGATTTCGTGTAAAAGACTAACGAACATACATACATACAAATTTTCATGTTTATAATATTACATAGTAGTATGAGTATTGAGTACCTACCATTATTCTTTAACTTTCCCGAATGCATTCTACAGTAGAGAGTGACTTCGAAGAGAAGAAAGGAAATTTATTTTGGTTTTAGCATGGAAAAATAAAAAGAATAAAACACATTTGACATGACAATAAAATATTCTTATTTTATTAATTTGTAGCATAAGTTAAGTTTAATTGACGATACATTCGATGAGGTAGGGTTCGTCTGTGAAGTAGATGTGCATGGTGACCACTCCGACGGTACCAGCCAAGTTGTACAGGCACTCCGGTCCTTCAGGCACGATCATCTGGAAAAATCAATAATGTTAAAAATATTTATATATCTACTTAATATTATGTTTAAAAATTTTGATTGTCACACTTTTGAGAACACGATGTTATTTTTTTTCTTCGAATTAGGTAATTAGAGATTTAACTTATTAATCTTCCATACAAAGTGTACACCAAAAGTACTACAAATAGTGTGCATTACCGCACAAATTAAAATGTTAGTAGATTAGGTATGTAAGATTTACGTACTCTGACAGCAGATTCAGTTGGTCTTTCGAACCAGTCACGTCTTCCATCAATCAGTTGCAATTTGCCGGCGGTGAGGAAGCCAACACCTTCGAGCTTGCCTGAGTTGACGAGAGGGAACCAGGGGAAGATACCCTCGGATGTGCATTCTGTCTCCTTGGTCATGTTGTAGTAGTAGTGGAGACCTGGAAATATACTACTGTTATACAAATTGTTCCTGCTTTTGAGGTGGCACAAGTCAAGGCTTAGTAACATAAGTCTAGTTTTTTTTTCTTAAACGACGTAACAATGCGATTTTTATATGATTTTTGAGTCTAAACATAGATGCTTAGGCTAGAGAGTGTTACATGCTACTTTTTTAACATATATTTCCTGTGAGAATTACCTTTGACCACATACCCGGGCGAAGCCACGGGTGGATACTTAGTATCAAATATGTAAAAAACATTGCAATTGCAACATACTAAAGTTCGTTGAAGCTTGTTCCAATATGATTCACGTGGATTCATTTATCGATTTAAACGACCTGTATTCAGTGAGCCCTCAGGCGTTTCCAAAGCCAAATATGAACATGACAGAAACATATTATTCCTGTACCGTACCTATGATATTTTACGTTTCAATTTCAATTTATTGGTTGGGATTTTTTTTGATATTTTCGTAGCGAACTACGAATTTATGTAACTAGGTAAATGGTAAAGGTAAATGTAAAAAAATATGTAATGACGATACAAAAGTGCTTCTAGAAGAAGTTTGAGTTTGAAATTAAATATAGATAAGTAGTTAGGTACTTAGATCACATAATTTTTTTCTTTTTTTCTGGGATATGACGTAACTAACTTTAAAAAACATTTAATCCATTTCCAACCAAGTAATTAAGTAAATTTATAATTTTAGTAGGTCTAGGTAAAGCACATACCCATCCATTGGATACAAGCTTGTTTCGTGAAAATGCTGTTTTCGATTTTCTTAGCATCTACGGGAATTTCAACCATTTCTTTGTTGAAACCGCTGACCCATATGGCGTCTTCACCCAGGACGTCGATGTTACTCGAAGGTGCAATGTCTTCATTCAGTTTTGAGCTTGCTGAAATAATATACATATTGTAATTTTCTAAATAAGCTTCTTTATTTTAGATATTAGGATTTTAAATTGTTTATTCAATATAAAAACTGTCAAGATATAGGAGCATAATATACCTAAACATGTTTAAAAAAGGACAAATTTAAACAAGCATTTCGTTTCGAATTTTTATATGAACTTATGTGAAATGCCAAAAAATTATAATTAAGGAGACACTTACTCTCAGACACAAAGAACACTTGCGTCGTCCAGAAGGACTTCTGTGTTTCACCAGCAACTGGTGTCGGGTTCCATTCTGTGTAACCTTGTTTCTTCCAGTCGAAAACGGCGTCCGAAAATTCATCTTTGGCGAGCTAAAGATAATATGTTCACATGTAATTATTATGATTGCAATAATTTCATGAACGATTCCTATATTTAAACGAATATTGAAAACTATTCGATTTCAGAAACAGACTATAACACAATAAAAATTAATACCAGGTACCTACTAAGTAGATATGTAACATGTATTGCAAAGTACCTATTTAATTTGAAGAAAATACGTTTATTCACAAACTAGCTTACCACCTGCGGCTTCGCCCGCTTTGTCTAAAACCTTCCTCTTGAATCACTCTATCTATTAAAAAAACCGCATCAAAATCCGTTGTGTAGTTTTAAAGATTTAAGCATACAAAGGGACATAGGGACAGAGAAAGCGACTTTGTTTTATACTATGTATGTAGTGATACAACTACTTAATTATTATAATATCTATAGATTGAGTAGGTATTCAAAAACAATATAAAGATTTAATATATTAATAAGCACTTACAGCTATTTGCAGACCAGCGATCTGGCCACTCCTGGTGAAGAAACCGCACAGCACGCGGTCTGGAGGGCAGTACATTACCAGGTTACGTCTGGTCGAGTCAGCGCGGGAGGTGATTGACCAGCCATCGCTAATAGCATTGATTGTCGTCTGGGGTACCACGAAGAAGAAATCGGATCCGATTCCGGTGCCAACATTGAATTTCACTGTAACATAAGTGATGAATATTAGTTATAACTTTGGACCGTATATATGTATTATAGATCTGAGGACTTCGACAAAAAAAGATTAAGGATTATTTTGTAAATGTTTTTATTGGTAATAGAATATGTGTTTAATAATTATGAAACGGTTACAGTAAGTTTCTAAAGCTTTGATTTTCGGCTATTAGGTAAAGTTATAGAACTATTTTATTGTAGCCCTGCCTTCCAAACCAGAGGTCATGGGTTCGATTCCCACCCGGGGCAAGTATTTGTGTGATGAATATAGATGTTTGCTCTGTGTCTGGGTGTTGAATATCTATATAAGTATTCATTTAAAAAATAAGTATGTTTATCAGCCATCTGGTTTCCATAACACAAGCGAAAACTTAGTAGGTATGGGATCAGATCACGATCTGGTCACGGCACGCTGTGTGTGAAAAATTGTCCTGAAAATATTTATTTATTTTATTTCCATTTATAAACAGGAAAGTACACTACACATTTACTTATTTTTAATAAAAAAAATATAATTACCTCGTAAACCACGACTGAGTCTGAGAGCATCTGAAATATAAAAATCAAAATGTTAGTTTGAAGATATCCAATTCATCATCATGACTTAAAATAGTTTTGCAAACCTAGAAAGTATTAGCTTTTATTTTCGTCAAAAAAAAATGAAAGTATTACAGTCACAAGAATAATATGAATTGTTTAATTGATAATGAATATTTTAAATATTCTTATCATCGACGGGATTAGCTTAGATCATTAAGTTACCTACTTAATGATCTAAGGGGATTAGTGCACCGTGCATTATATTTATATCCACTGAAATACAGTAAAAGATCACAGTACCTACTTATGTCTAGTTTTTTTAATAAAACAGATATAAATTCAAGAACACCAAAGGAATATTCATTGATAATTTTTCAGACATAATTAACGAGCGACCCACCTTCGCTTCGTCGTTATTCCTCATTATTTCGTACTCAAGTCTGTATATTTTTTTACCTAAATCTTTATTTAGGTAAAAAAATCTCTTTAGTCCTTCAATAGATAATTTTAATTTTGATTGTGTTTTCATTAAAATACGTATTGCATGCTAGTCTACAACGACGACATGCTAGATTTCTAATAATATGTGATAATAGTGACCTATGATTATTGCGATTATCCCTAATTAGCTTCAGTAAATTTATTCTTACCGCACAAGGACGCTGCAGAAGCAAGTACCACAATAGCAAGCAACGACCACTTCATCTTTACTATTATTTAGTAATAATGTATTGTTCGTAAATTCACCATATTTATATAGCGGATTAAGATTTATGTACAAGATAGAGCTTTGTACATCGATTTTTGACTAATCCTTTTAAATATCGTGATTAACACGGCTCTCGAACGCTTTTCCTGGAAATAGTGATAAGGTCAAAAACACGTGTTGTGGGAAAAAGTATCACAACTTTTTATTCAGTTACTACTTAGAAGCAATACATACTGCATAATGTAATATTGTAAATGCGAAATTATTTACCTGTTGCGGTATTATGTATGAACCGCTAAATCGATTTGGATAGTTTGGATGTAGATATTTGGCAATTAAAATAGGCGTTTTTATCGCCCTTCATAATATAATATGATCATCTTTTTTCTGTCATGAAAATACAACACGATGGGAATAAGACAGGAGATACTTAAATTATTAACATGGGTATAACAATGGTATAACCACGGAATATGTACTTAGACCATAAGTTATATGTGTAAGGTTATTAAATATTTATTTATTTATTTTCTAACTTAGGTAAGTTACATGGAAAATCCTGTGTATTGTTTCCTAGTTTCTCTACATAGACGTAGGTATTATATCCATAAAATCATGTTTAAATTTTAAACTAATTAAGGATGTTATGTAGATGAAGGTGATTTAAACTGAAATAATAGGTATGTGCACATCTTTTCATTCTAAATATCAACTAAGGCGATTAACACACGGCACCGCGCACCGCGGCGGTTGGCAGTGAATCCCTACGAGGAACGGACCGTTCGACCGCGCGGTCGGGCGGTGTATGTGTGTTTGGTATCAACGGATTTAATAGAAGCCAATGCGACTTGAGAACCGCTTCACCGCCAACCGCGGCGGCACGCGGCACCGTGTGTTAATCGCCTAAGTGTATCGTTTACAAGAACTTTTCGTATGTCAGGGAAATCGACCTACCTAATTGAAAACTTTTACATGAATGGTGGACGGTGGTTTCTTGTTTTTTTCTATGTGGTTAGGTTCTTTATATTATGAATAAATGAATAAATAAAACAACTATCGATCATTCAACGTTTATTACAAAGGTATTATCATAATTATTATGTGAAAATGCTCTTCACTTCATCGTAGACTTTGCTTGCGTATCTGTGGCCGGTTAGTTTGATTCTGTCGATGATGGCGGCGGGCTTTATTGAATCTCCGGGTCTGTAACAACACAAATAAGTACATTAATTTTATTCTATACTAATTATTGAAGAAAGAATTGATTTCTTTTATTTATTTGAACGATGGTTGGACTTCAGATAATTTCGTATATGCATGCTGCATGTTAATGTTTTTTAATCTCTAATGAACTGCACAATCTTATGTCATAAAGCTCATGAGGCATACGGTGTGCCGTGTGGGCAATCGTGTGGGTACTTAATTCTCTGAATGAAATAAAAAAAAGCATTGCAAAATTATTGATTAAATATTACTATTTTGATAACCATAAACTTACAAGCAACGGATGTTCCAAGGATCATCAATGAAGTAGATATGAAGCCCGATGCCATCATATTTCGATGCGTTGTCCAGATAGCAGTCCGGAGCGAATGGTACCACCATCTGAAACTAATATTATCTACATAATAGTTGAGGAAATTTGCTGATTTTTTTCTTATTGAAGATTGTCACATTTAAATTCTTTGAAGACGGTTTATTTGTTTGCAAAAAATGATTATCTACATAATATGTTTTTAAATCTGTTTAACGTATGAAGGTATCTCCAATAATAAACGGGCAATAGGCAACATAAAAGGTAAGGAAATTGTATAGAGTTGACGACAGCAACATAAAACATAGATACCTATTTATGATTTCATTGTACAGACACCACTTTTCTAGAATTTTATTATATGTATTGATTATGGAAATAGTAATTCGTACAAAGTACAACGGTGAAGTTCAGTAGGCACCTATGATAAGTCTCATAATTATTTGACAATCTGTTATCCATAATTATTTCCAAGTTTTTGTTTTAATAACATCTCTATTCAAATTTAAAAACGAAGAGATTTGCAAGCAAAGTAGGAACAAAAAATTGTCCATTCACAGCCATATCATACAAGAGTACACGAAATACAATACGCTTTTGTACGTTCTAAAAAACAGCTAATAAAGCGCAGTGTCCAATCATGCAAACATCCTCCTTAAATGCAATTAGACTAATCAGTTCAATTTTATTTAAATTACTACGAACCGCCGCCGGGTCTCTGCCCTTGTACTTCTCGAACCACTCTCTCTTATTGGGTTGTTCGGTGAGCGAGCCGAAGAATTGGAAGCCAACTCCCACGAGATCCCCGTTGGTGGTCAGTGCGAACCAGGGTAGGAGGTCGTCGCAGCTTGTGTCTCGGGTCATGTTCCAGTGGTAGTGGGTACCTGTAGGTTTGTTCAGTGTAACAAAAGTTGAATCATATGGGGTTTGATGGTGTTTGATGATGGTTATACTTTTAAAGATTCTTGGATAGGCTTATCTAACTAATGTTAATTAAATTGAATTAAAGTTTGCAGGTAGTTACTAATATGTTTAGTGGGAAACTATCTAATATTTATCTAATATTTATTTATTATGTATGAATTCAAATAAAGATTTTATTTATTTATTTATTTAGATTATTTTCTACACCTGAGTTTAATAATTAATTATTAAAAGTATCAAGTATATGAAGGCTGCGTTTCAATTGTCATTTGTGGCACTTTCTATGTACACTCGTATGAAAATTAAGGAAAAAACCATTGAGATAATATTACTACGTATGGAGGAGACACCACGAACAAAATCTGTGCGCCATGTTTTTGCTCTAACTAAGTTTTAAAAATTATTATCTAGTTAGGTACTTAACGATGAAAGTTATTCCTTTGCACTTTTCCGTATCACTTGTATTATTTGTGCAATATCGTAACACACACGAAGGCATGTTTGATGCGTTTCACTTTAAAACCATAAAAAAATACCGCTCAACATACGTCACATGACGTATGTTGAGTGGAACATAAGTGATGTAGGCGGTGTCGTCTCCTTATTAATATTAACTCAATGGAAAAAACATGTATTTGATTTTACCCATATTTGGTATGCAGTTTTGCTTCTTGAACAACGTAGTGTTGAGTTCACCCTCAGTGCTAGGGATCCTAATGAGTTGTCCCTCAAGGTCACTGACCCACACGCCGCCATCTTGTAATGTTGCACCGTTTTCCACTTGCGGTCCTGCGCCGGCTTTCAATGATTCTGTAATTTGTAAAGATACATTTATTGAAAAATCCAGACGATTCGATCATAAGAGATTAGCGCGTTCAAACAAACATATAAACTCTTCAGTTATAATATAACATAGTAATAGATTTACCTTCAGAAACATAATACTGTGTAGCAGTCCAATAATCTCTGGCTGGTTCGGTTTCAGTAGCTGGTGCGCGCCATTTGATGAACCTCTTCTCCGGCTTCATGGTTGGAGATTCGAACTCATCAACGGGCAGCTAAAATAATAAACATGTTCGTTATTGTTTGTTTTAACTGTCTTAGCACAAAAAAGCTTTAGACTGCAGGGTTTAACTTTAAGCGCGGGTTGGTTTTGTCGTATTTCACAGAGAACTATTAAAGTGACAGATCCCTGGTTTAAAGTTAGACTGTGTTTAAATTGTTTGGTGGTAAGACATAAATGTCTTCCTCATTTAAAAATTGAGAAATCAGTCTGTCACAACTCACATGGAATAGTGCTTTAGCTCTTAAATATTCATCTAATTTTCCTAATTTTCATAAGACTGAACATGAAATTGAACACCACATTTGTGATTTTGTCGCAAAATTGTGAATTAGAACTATTATTCGATACCACATTAAAAAATGTTATAAATAAAGGGGAATATTCAAAATAATATCAGTTATTATTATTATACACAGTTGAAATCATTATCTATACACATCAACGATTATCGTAATTAAAATGTAAGTAATCCAATAATTAATTTATTATAGATTTCCACTGTCCATGACGTCTTTGACGTCATATTAAAAAATTTATGAATAAAAATATAGCGAAATGTGAGGATTTTAGCGAAATGCGAAATGGGAGGAATTTGAAAATTTACAGGTAGGTGAGGTAAGAAAGCACGGGTGCTACACATATAATATAATATCGCGAGCCTCCTGACATTCCTTTGAAAATTTAAACGTGAAAATATTATTTGGCTTGTTCTAAAACATTTCCTCTATCTAAAATTTTAGTTTTCATGTCCACCAACGCATAATTTTCAAGGTTGGAAGGTAGGTGGTATTCGCGTAGTTTTTCCTACTTCCATGTATTCATCAGTAAACACATGAATCAAAATTACATCCAATCTTTGGATACTAATCAATTTTATAAATAATCGTATGTTTAAGTCGTTTATCGATCGATGTTTATTCTATAATATTATCATGTCTTAAGAATTTTTTTGATAAGTGCACTAAAATTAAAAAATCTCACAGCATTATGTGCTTTAGCTTTATCAGATAATTACATGATACCAATGACATAATAAACAGGCTTAACGAGATATTTTCTCGTTTAGCAACAGATTAAGAATAGATTCAGATTCGGTAATACTTTTTTATGCAATATTAATCGACTGACTAGTTTTTCATCCGCGGTATCTTTCTCGTCACTTAAAAAAATTATGTGCCAACTTTACCGTTCCTCTTGAACCACTCTATCTGCATAACACTTTCTTGCGTAGTTTTAAAAGCAAACATAGTTACACACACAGAGATAGCGGGAAGCCTATATATGATAGATAAATCTAATAGAAACAATACTGTTGTTACGGTTGGTTTGTCATGTATAGTTTTAATCTCGTAATCCTTAGATCAGATTAATAACGAAAATAATGTTTATCTAATCCGTATCTTTAATTAAAATGTAACATTAAATTAAAGACCTACATGTTTGGCTACCAATTTAAAATTTAGTAAGGAAAAAGGAAATAAATACATAGATAACGATGGCCAATTTTGGCTCTCCTAAGTTATGCAAACTTGAATTAAACTATCATCCCGACCTGGAGTTCAGAAAATACTGTATTGTTTAAAAATATTAACCGGGCTATGCCAAGTTTACATGAAATTCTTACATTTTTGTTCCTGAAAAATGGTAGAGTGAGCTCAATATTGCTAAAGACATGTAACATTTAACAAAATTATATATAATTGCTTCCGTTTTCTGTGTGTTCAATGTAATAACAATAGAAAAACAAAACTGAATTGAATTCAAACAGTGTTATTATTTTTAACACGTAATTTGTTTGTTTATTGGGGGTATTATCTATTAAACTATCTATAGAGCTATTGAAGATTTTAGTCATGTTTAGATAAGATACGTGAACGCCACTAATATTTTGTTGTGAAATATTAAGAAATAGAGTAAATAATAAAACAAGTTATACATAGGTACTATTTTGTACTAAAATGTAGCGAAAAAATACGGTAGCTAATATGCTAATACTATCCTATCCTACTAATATTATAAATGCGAAAGTTTGTGACGACGGATGTATGTTTGTTAATCTTTCACGAAAATACTACTGAACCGATTACATTGAAATTTAGCACACATATAGAGATCAACTTGGATTAATTAACACATGAAATACAAATACATACAAATATTGTATGAGCAAGAAACGAGGCTTATAATTTTATTTTAATTATACATTTTAAATTAAAATGCATTCGCTCCCAAGTATTAAATTGTGTCATAAAATGGGAAAAAGGTATAATTATATAGACCCATAAATCGGACTCTGATCAGATAGAAACTACGCACGAATTGCTAATGAAGATTAAAATATAAATGTAGTTGCAGAAATAAAATGTATCGTTAGATAATAATTGATATATTGCATGATATTATTATTTAAGGAGGCCGGAATTGATAAGAGTTTAATAGAAATGCAGTATGTGAAACTTCTTTAGGCACGTTGAGAGTAAAATTTGAAGGTCGCGTCATGGCAATACCGTCACGTCAAGGATTTTGGTATCTTTGAATCTTGCTAGTGAAGTTTCACTTCTGACACGCGTGCTGGGCACACACGCTCTTTTTTTTTGTATAACAAAAGTCTGTACTGAGTAGATTATTGGTAATTTCTATAAAAATATCATAATTATTGAAATCAAACAGATTCAGTTGTTCTACAACTGAATCTGTTTCAGTTGTTCTACAACTGAATCTGTTTCCTTTTAGAATCATTTGTGATTTCGAATAGCCCTCAGGAAGGAATTAAATTGACTCATGTACCTACCTATTGCAATTTGCAGGCTACACTGGACATTTTAGTGAAGTCAATTTTCTGATAAAAGAAAAGAAGAAGAAGAATTACTTTTCAAATTGTATACTTACTTTTAAGTGTATTCTTTTGTACTTTGAACAAATGAGTTTTTCTACTCATGTGCTTTGAATATGATAGCGTTTAGGAATTTAAGATTATATCAACTCGATATGCACATTGTAGGTACGTTAATTACAAAAATAGAATGATCTATAGGCTTTTTATCAATCAAAACATAATTAAGTAATTTAATTAGGTAAAATGAATAAAGATTTAATTAAATTGGATGGCATCTGTTAACTGATTATACAGATATAAGTTGATAATGTAATTTATAGCATTTATCTTAAGATCATTTCAACGTTTTGAAAAAAACATTTTAATATAATTAAGAATATTATTTTCTTGTATGCTAAATTATTTAGTTTAACCCTATCGATGACTAGACCGTTGATTTCGGTCCCTTGGTACCCAAAAAATTAAAGCCATCTGCATCAATGCAATGCAAACTGCATCAAATGTCGCAGGCAGCAGAATTAGCAAGCATTGTTTGATTGACAAACAAATTATATATATAAAACTCAAAGGTGACTGATATAGTGATCTATCAACGCACAGCCCAAACCACTGGACGTATCGGGCTGAAAATTGGCATGCAGGTAGATGTTAGGACGTAGGCATCCGCTAAGAAAGGATTTCCCAAAATTCTTGCGGGAACGGGGAAAAATGCGGATGCACGTACAAAGTCGTGGGCGGAAGCTAGTATTAATATAAAAATATGTTTAGTGAAGTCCCGTGTCCCCTAGTGGGGTAAGGGGCAGATGCACTATGCATACATCTGTTTCACTGATCCATTTCCTTTAGGGACAAGTAGGTGATCAGCCTTCTGTGTCCTGCCAGACCGAGACATTTTTTTTCTTCGTCTCCACCGGGAATCGAACCCAGGACCCCTCGGTTCTACGCTCAGGCGTCAACCACTATACCAAGGAGGCGGTCAATAATATAAAAATATAAACAAATTTTGTTATGTACTACGTAGGTATCTTATAAGTTATAGGTAGTAAGAAAGAGCTACCTTTCCTATATAGGTATGTATATGCGAGCTTTCGTATTATCATGATGAAAGATAGCAATGGAAAAATATATATTTTACATAGAGGGAATATGGAAGATATTTTTCTAGAACTTAATGCAAGTAACTCAGCTCGTTGTAATAAATTAGATAAACGGTTTTATTATTGATTAAATTAGATAAAGCATTATGTCGCCGAGACCGAATTGACTCATCGTATGGCAAAGTACTAGACTGTAACCGCTAAAGGAACATTTAGATAACACTAAGGGCTTATTTATGAGGATTTATTCTGGCTATATGATTACTGTGTAAAAATAGAATTGCGAGTTTTTGTCTCCATTTGAGTTTAAAAGATGGTGGTTAAATAATATGATTATGTATTTCTTTCTCTCAAATTATTATATTAAAATAAATAGAATCAAGTCACTGTTAAGCCATAGTAAAATTTAACTTATGTCTGTTAAAAAAGCAGCGTCTAACGTGGTTGTTATGGAATGTAGAGTAAGTTCATAATAATATAAAAGTAACTAGTATTTTTGCTGCGCGATTTGACCCGTGGATGAACCCATGGGGTAAAAGCTTCTTTATTTAGTACATAATGTTATCCTGGAGGTACACCACCAACGTATTACTATTTACTGCCGAGTGTTAACGAAAAGTAAAATATTAAGATAAAATAATATTAATAAGTTTTAAATATCTAAATATGTTAGGAAACTGTCGCCTTAAAATACTTTATTTACGACCGCAATTTATTAACAATAAAAAATAAAAGGAAAACAATAAAAACAAATATTATGTTAATCAGGTCAGTCACACAATCGTATAAACATCTCTCTGTGTTTATAAACTTCTTAACTCGTTTGACAAGCTTAGTAAAATAAAATTATAATATACTGTTCTGCCCTTTTTCCTATACGGTACCGTGGTTTTAAACCTGTATATGTTCATGACAAGTATATGTATTAGGCTATACCAGGCACATTGTTTTTGACCATATCGAAAGGTAAAAAACATACAATAATATTCTGTAGACTGTAAATGTGTCAATAGTATTGAAGATAGTTTTAATCCTAAGTTATTAAATAGATATATACCTAAATATTTAAAAAAATATGATTCAGATCCTGTCAAAATCAGTACATTTATTATATTTTTTGTAAAATGCACATTTTACAATACGTATCAATACACGCAGTGGAACACATTTAGGAGTCTCAAGAATTAGAAGTTCGTCTTTACAATGAGAGATTAAACCGACCAACCAACAAATAATAATAAACCAACCATCGTCCCTGAACGTTTTTCGTGCATTCTTTTAAAACAATGACTTACCGCAATTTGCAATCCAGCGACGAAGCCAGCAGCATCAAACAGAGGACACACATAGCGGTCAGTGGAGCAATACAGCCTCAGTTCTGGGAGGGGCCCGGGAGGTCGCTCTATGCGCCTCCACCCCTCGCTCTCAGCTTGCATCGTGGTGCGAGGGATGTTGAAGAAGTACTCCTTGTTCGCTAACGCGTCCGACCATCCGAATTTCACTGCATAATATTGGAGAGTGTAGTGGTTGTTTATGAATATGAACAAAGAACTATAATGAACATCTTTGGCAGTGAAAACGACTACTTTCTTGTAAAATAATAAACCTAAATGTATGGTACATCAGTTCATTTTTCGATACGACAAATTTCAGTTTGGTATACCTATCGTTGAGATAAATATCCAGATTTAAAATAAAAATTTCGGTTAAAGGTTTGGATACATTACTAATTATTATTGATTACAATATTTAGTTTATAATATTTTAACAGTAGGTATTATATTTTTCGGTAACAATTGACTCAGTTATTACGTAGTTGCAGTAAATAATAAAACATGCAATGTAAGTATTGTATCAAATTAAACACTAAACAGTAAGTAGAATAGGAACATTACCTCTTAACCCATTGTACTGGATTCCTGAAATAAAAGTGCATAAGGAATTATAATCATATCAATTTTAAAACGCTACAGTTTCTAGAGATAACATAGGTATTAAATGCAAGTACTATCTCCATTATTGCGGGTCACAATGACAAGAGCATACTTTAAACGCATGCATAACAAAACAACGGGTTATCAAGGGTTATTGAAAGTAAATGACATATTTATTTTTACATTTTTTTACATATAATTATTCACAATTACATACCACTAGCTACCGTCGCAGCGGCTAAAAGAATTAACATAAACTTCATATTAGAGCAAAAGCATCGATACTCAGAGAATCAACTATGTCCGTCCGATGCCAGGGTCCGGACTTCAATGGAAGTTATCAAATTGAATCACTTTATAAGACCCTCGTTTGGTATAGCTGGTCAATTTTAGGGTCCCTGTGTCTGTATGTAATAGAGCAAAATAAAGATGGAAATCTTTTGTATTTTTATTTTTTATTTGTTAAGTGACTTGGAAAGAAAACATCAAAAGCGTTTTAGGGTCTACTTTTATGAGTTGGATTCAAATAAACCTGCCTGGGAAGTATGAATGCCTGACGGAATTATCCTCAATGGAATAAGAGTGTTTATGTTGTGAGACCTATTTGGTAGACATCGGCGGGAATTAATTCCCGCACCGAAACTAAAACTACGGTAATATTTTAGTATCTCTCGTTTATGAAATTATAAAACTAAACGATAAAAAAAAAAAGTAAACTCCTTTTTAATCCTTTTTAATAAATTAATAAAAAGTAGATAATTACGAATTAATTCTGTAGTGTATATGCTATAAAAATAATTTATCAACATCTTTTTGTTCCAGTAGCGATCAATAACACGTAAAATGTTTTCTATAGAGACACGTTACGTTCAAAACATTCTAAAACTCTTTGGAAAAGTACAATAAAATCGTTAACAATATGACTCACATCAAAATGGTTAATGATGAGATTCCTGCATAAATACTATTACATATGGAAAAAAACCTAGGACTATAACACTTAACAGCTATAGAGATGGATATTGTTACAATTTTAATTGATTATTCTAAAAAATTTATAAAGTTACGAGAAGTGTAAAATCTATTACAAACCATATCAAGCCCTATTGTTCATTCATTACTGCTTTAATCTTACAATAACAATGTGGAAATGTCTGCAAAATGTCCAGAGGAATATTGAATTGAAAATTAATCAAGTTTTTCAAGCACAAACCGTGGAAATGATATAATTAAATACGACTGCATTGTTACAGTTCCCAGCTCGCCTCGCGTCCCGCGAAGGGGACGTTTTGTACAAAGCTTACAATTCTACCAAGACTGTTTATTGTGTGACTGTGTACTTATTTTAAACGTAAAATTGAAACGTACAACGGATTACGGAACCCACATGCATTACAGACACCTGCTTTACATTGTCGCTTAATTTAAACATTGTTTTTTTGTTTGTATGGCATAAAGCATCTCTTAAACTCGTTTTACAAGGAAAATAAAAAACTCTAGAAACAAAATCCCACGACGATAACTCTTTAGCATGTTTTGATCACCTGTAATGAATAGAAAAAAACATAAAAAAATTGACACGCACCAAATTAGTTAGGTAGGTAACCACTTTTATATTTTTGTATCAATTTCCACGGACAGCTGACTGAGTAATTAAATACCTACAGTTTTTCATTTCTTAGTTGTTTTCATGTATAATAAATAAATAGTAAGTAATAGTAGTATAAGTATGTAATCACTAATCATATTTAAAACAACGATAAAATGTAAACAAAAACATTATTATAGCCATGATGATATTCGGAATGATGTACATACCTTGTTCCTATCCTAAGGGAAGATACTGTTTAGGGTATTCGAATTTATGTTTGAGTAAGGGCCGATTTTTCAATGCTTGGTTAAAACTTATCCGTCCAATAAAGTATTACGCGAATGTCACGTAAACTGTCAAATACGGGCAATTAAGAATACGTTTGGTAATGGTAGTTTTATACATTATTCGGCGAATAAGTTTTAACCAAGGATTGAAAAATCACCCCTAAATGTTATTACCGTAGGTACCGATAGGTAGGTACTTTTATCATAATCTCTTTTTTGGTCAGTCGAGTAAAGACAATAATCCATTCTGCAGGTTTGAGTCGCTATAAATTTGGAAGCAGGTATAATTCCAATCGTGGTTATTTATAATCATAAAGCAACTGGATAAAAAACAATTTTTTTTATATGAGTAGGCCAATTTAGAAATAATTTCCCCTTAATATAGGTAATATTTAAGGGAATTTTTTTTTTAGTTTTATTTTATTTACCTTGTGTTTTGTACAAAATACTGTCTGTGTTTTATTCATCCTACTAAATCTTTCGATAATATAGAGTGTAGAGATATAGAGCGCTAAGAAATTTTCTTCAGGATTATAATAAAAAAAAATCCTTTGGTAAATTTAAGTACCTACTTATAATTTATATTTTTAATACTGAATGATAGATCGAGATCTTCGACAGCAAATGCATTAATCCATAGGTACAATAACGACGCTTCTAACGGCAAAAGAGTTTTATTTTTAAAATGTCGCGAAGGTAATAAATTGATGATGATTGATGTAGACTAAATGTAGAACTTTTTATATGAACTAAGTAATTCTTATTCTGTAACTAAGTATATTATATGTTTAGTGTAGTAGTAGGTTAAGAATGGTTATAAATAACATGAAATATTTCGCTTTGTAATGATTTATTTGTAGAGTGAGTTGTTCGAACAATTTAAAAGTATCTTTTAGACTCAGATAAACGAAAACGAACGGAGAATTGAATTTTACAGAGTTTTTGTTTTAAATCTATCTAATTTTGTCACTTGTATATGAATATATTATACATATGTAATAAACAGTAAAATTAAACTTAAATGTTATAGGGAAATAATAAAAATGCGCTGGGTAGAGCCTAGAGGTGAGAACAAAATAAATAGGTTTATTTAAATACATATGTACCTACGAGTACTTACAACCTGCTTAAGATATTAATTATATGAATGTTTATATTATGGATATGATTGATTATGAATGTAATCATGATATCATTCAAATTTTAAAGCGAAAATTATAAAAATATTATAATGTAGTAACGTTTATTCGATTATTGAACGCCTTGAGAAATAATTTGGCAAGAAGTGTACCGATATAAGATACCATGGCGCCGAACAGGCGTTGTGATTTTAACAACTTGGCTGAAGGCCCGGAATAAGTAATGGTTAGACATCGGATTATATGCACTAACAAAATGCCAAAATATGCATGCAAATATGCACTAAAAAAGGCCGAAATATGCACTAAAAACGACTGATATGCCTAAAATATGCACAATACAAAATCAAAAAACCTTTATTTTTTTTTAATTTAAATCAAATATTGTACAAAAACAGTGAAATTTTCTTGAAATTAACTATAGTTTTTGTGCCAATATACAATTAAGCATTTTTACCAAATTTTCGAGCGCAATTTTGTGCATTTGTCACCCGCGAGCCCTGTGTTGCCACCTTAGACCTTTCCGGGCTAAATCTAGCCCTTTTTTGGAATTCAACCCGTGTTTTAAGTTTTTAGCCCCAAAAGGGTAATCTAGCCCTATTTTGAATGGCTCAAAATTTACTTCAAAATGGAGCCCATTTTGTAATTTTTTGCCATTTTACCATGCCAAATTGGGGTTGGTTTACTCGCTGAGCGTTCTGATTGGCTAATAAAGGTTAGTCGACCAATCAAAACTCCCGCTACTGAACGAAATATGCACGATTGGAGAAAAAGGCTATAATATGCACTAACGCCGTAATTAGAGAGTTTTATGCATTTGCATATGCAAATATGCAAATGCATATAATCCGATGTCTAGTAATGGTACTTTATTTTTCATCCCACGAGTAATATTCAATCAAAAACGGAATAAATTATTTAAATAACTATGCAGTAACATAAATAAATTTGTCATGATTTTTTCATTATTCTTATTGAAAGACTAGCTGCTGACTGCTCCGCGCGATTTCACCCCCGTGGCCCCACTCCTTTTGGTCGTAGCGTGATGATATATAGAAAGAAGAAGAAAGAAAAGACATTTATTTCTAGATAAAGGTACACACACAAGAAGAAAACACAAAATAGAAGAAAAAAGAAAGTACGATACATAATAAAATTAGACATAAATTAGACGCCATGTTTGTTGAGAATCTGGTACTGTGTGTGCACTGCATATCCAGAAAAGGGTCTTGACTCAGCTTTCTGCCATAATCGCAGCAAGCTGCGACTACAGCGCTGGTATTCTGTCAAGACCGAATGGAGGGTGTGCTTTCGACTTTCCACTGATTTGCTACAGAAAAATAATATAAATAATAAATAGATAACTAATAAAAATAATAGATATTAATAAATAAATAAATATGAATATGAATTTAAATGATAAGAGATGCGGTGTTGATTGGTTGATTGGTGCTTTAAATACTATGCAGTAACTACTGTTCTGCCAGAAGTAGATGCTTTAACTTTTGTTTAAAAGTGATTTTGGATCGAAGTTGACGCAGAGGCGGCGGTATATTATTCCAGCATTTTGTGGCACAGTATTTAAAGCAACCACGAAAAGCCATGCTATGATGCTTCGGTACTGAGAGTACATCAACATTAGATCTTAAAGGATTCCGACTTGTGTCCTTACGCCAGACAAGCTTCTCAAATAGATACAATGGGCGTTTAGTTTTCACAAGATCAAACAGGAAGCATGCCATGAAGAGCTTGTGTCTATTCCTCATGTTAAGCATCTTTGAAGAGTTAAGAAAAGGTGTTATGTGGGACCTGGCAGGAATATTAAAGCAGAATCTGGCACAGGCGTTCTGAACTCTTTGCAAAAGCCTCCGTGACCGTTCCAGTAGACAAGACCCGAATACGTTAATGCAGTAATTGAGTCTAGAAAGGACAAGGGACTCGCACAACACAATTCGGAGATCCGTATTAATAAAGGGACGCAACTTATACATTACTTTTAGACGATAGAAGCACCCTTTAACAATCTCAAGAATATGGCTTTCGAATTTGAGATTACTGTCAAAGATCACTCCCAAATTACGAGCCTCTTCCACTTCTTGAATCGGGAAGCCATCAATGGATATTGACAAATTCAGATTTTTTGCTTTGTGAACCTGCCCCTTTGTCCCGATAATCATATATTTGGACTTGACGGGGTTTAATAGCAGAGAGTTGTTAGATGCCCAGGTTGCAATACGACTCAAATCCGCTGTGAAACCAGACAAAGTCGCCGCGACGTTATCGTATTTTATTCGAGAGTATATTTGCAGGTCGTCCGCATATAGATGGTAGTTGGAGTTGATAAGGCACCGCGTAATGTCTGCTGAATAAATTATGAACAAAAGAGGGCCCAATATCGAGCCCTGGGGAACACCACGTGTCAGCAAGAGCTCCGAAGAGACGTTAGAAGAACCATCGTTGTTGTTCAGAATTACCCTCTGTACACGGTCTCGCAAGTAACTGTCAAACCATTTGCAAGCGCCGTCATCAAATCCATAAAAGCGAAGCTTACTGATCATGAGTTCAAAATTGATCGAGTCAAAAGCTCTCGAAAAGTCCAACAGTGCGAGCAAAGACGCGCTGCCCATATCTTCATTAGATAAGAGATCGTCTACGACATTCAGCAGTGCCGAGCAGGTGCTATGGCTCTTCCGGAAACCTGATTGGTACTTCGGTAAGATATTATTCTCTTCACAATAAATAACTATTTGATTGTACACGATTCTTTCCAATAATTTTGAAAAATATGGAAGCAAACTAATTGGCCTTAGGTCTTTAAATTCTGAAGGTTCATTGTTTTTAGGTAGTGGTCGGACTAAAGCTATCTTCCAAGCAGATGGAAAAATTAAAGTTTCAAGTGAACGATTTAGAATAGCGGTCATGGCTTTTAATGTGGTTGGCAATGTAAGCAAAATCATCTCTCTCGATATTTTATCGTGGCCTTGCGCATTCGATTTTATCGCAAGTATTAGCTTTCCCACGGTTTCCTCGTCGACAGGTTATATAGCATATAACCTTCCTCGCTAAATGGGCTATCTAACACCGAAAGAATTTTTCAAATCGGACCAGTAGTTCCCGAGATTAGCGCGTTCAAACAAACAAACAAACAAACTCTTCAGCTTTATAATATTAGTAAGTATAGATTTGCACGTTTTAAGCAATAGAAAATATCAACATTCCAATAATATTTATATAATAAATGTTGTATAGTAAAATACATTCTAACAAACTAACAAATGAATTAATTTGAATTTAGTGTTTGAATAGTAACGGTTGTTTTGTTCGCGTGGATATAAATTGCTATGCGTGTCGGATACAGTTAGAAACTAGGGCTTATTCAGGATGGGTATTAAATAGGTTAGACGCATTTCTAAAGCACATTTGTGGTCTACTCTCATAGAAAATTGTTTAGTATCGTTTATTGATTGCTAAGAAAATGTAGAGGAGTAGAAGGAATTAAAAAGATAATGTTGCAATAGAAAATTTCACAACCAACTTTTTAAATTATAGCTTAAAATATTATCAATTTTAATTATGTTGTACATTATTTTATAGAGATTAAGGAACTAATTTCATTTAGAGCTTCGATATATTGTATAATCTTCTTTTTGCATACCACGTAGGTAATATTGTATCGCATATTTCCTGTTTATACATATTAGAATTTCGAATCAATGCGCGGCAGAAATAATTAAAAATGCTCACAGAAATTCTTGAATACTAACACCGACTATTGAACACGAAAAAATGTTCATCATTTTTTATAGAAAAAAAAAATATTTTAATAAATACAAGAGTCAGACTACAACGTTGGGGTAAACCGAATTTCAAATACAGTATAGTTTTAATTTCACTGTGGGTTTCTTGAGACCTTAGACTTTAGATTTAGAGGTAGGTACTTTTGCCTAGAATCCGGCTTGGTTTTGAAATCTTAATGTGTGTCAGAGCTTATTTGGTATTCCTATTCCTATTCCATGTAAATTATAGTAAAAAGAGAAATACTACTACTAAATAACATTTAAGGATGATATAAGGATATTTTGCAGTCAATGGTAGATTAATTAATATTATTAGATTTTAGTTATCACGAGGTTGCATTTTATGCATAGATCATCTTACGTATCAATTTCTTTATTAACTGAAAAAAATAAAGTTATATTTCTTATCTTCTTAAATTCCTTCCTTCAAAATAATTTAAGTATTTGACTATCAACGAGTTGTGCTGAACTTTGAAACAATCAAATATATTTCTAAAGCTCTCCATATTAAACAATGTTTGATGATATAACACATTTCATCATCCTTATATGATGATTAGAAATGTGTAAGTACATAAGGATGTACCTACTTTCCTTATCAACGTCATAGCGGATCAAAATTTTCTAGTCACAAGTTCATCAAAAATACCGTCTACTATCCTCTTCTATTGGCCTACATTACGTAACTTTTACAACAAAACACTGAGTCAATGGACAGGGAATGCCCAATGTCGTTCATTCATCGACTACTCGAGGCCTTATAGGCAGAGCGCTGGTTGGGAGATTGTTTACAGATCATATTTCAAATTATAGTGTAGCTTCGTTACTGATGACTCAGATGTAAATGCGTAATTTTGTAAGTAATCTACAATTAAAGTAAGTTACGAAACAAACATTTCTCAATAATATACAATATTTATATCATAGTGCTTTCTGATGTTGATTACATTTTCTTGTTCGTTTAAAATGAATGCATAGTTTGCCCAAGAGTTTAAAATAAAATAAAATCTATACATATTTCATTTTACAACTATTACGCATCGGTCTCTCGGACTATGATAATGTAATAGTCGTGACACCGATTTTGAATCCGGCGTATTTGCCTGTATGCAAGTATCAGGTTTAATTCGTATGACGGTAGATTACTGATGCAACATCTAAACTGCATACAGTTTAAAAAATTATAACTTGAGTTTTTTTTTTAATTTTTATTAAATAACTAGATTGCTGCAGACGATGTTCGCTCTGAACGCCTCTATAGTCTATCATAAATAATTCAAAGAATATTATAAATGTTAAATTTTGTAAAATAGTTTTAGACCTAACCAAGTTTTAGAGAAGTTTGATTGAGTAGAGAATTGTATAGAAGGATTATTCATGATAATAAATTGTAACGAAGTCAAGGGAATACATTAAAGTAACTTTTTACACTAATACACACAATAGAAAATAATTAAAATGAATGGTGATGATAAAAAATAATTAAATACGAAACCATTATCCCAATTTCATAATAATTATGTAAATCTGTAACACTTGTAAAGATAAACTATTGATAGGTAATATCATGTTTTTTTTTTGAAAAACCAGCTGCTTGAAACTGCATCGTGCACTAATTCGATCTCATAGATATTTAATTCAATAGAAGATATTGCGTGCTTCATTATATTGAAAATACACCAATAACAGCTATTACAGTTACTGTACTGAGATCTCGGAATACTTGTAACCTACATTTAGATACAGTTAGAACTAATTTAATGGAAACAACTAGAGAATGTACTTACGAATGGGAAATAGATTTTGTACGTCTATCTCCAGCTAGTTTATTTCTGATTGGATTGATCGTTAGAGCGTATACGCACTATGCGGGTAGCCGCATTGCGGGTAGCCGTCCGGCTGACCGCAAGCACAATTATGTACGTAATATTCTTTCTATGCGCACTGCGATGCGGCTACCGCAGACCGCACAGTGCGCATAGAAATGAATATTACGTACATAATTGTGCTTGCGGTCAGCCGGACGGCTACCCGCAATGCGGCTACCCGCATAGTGCGTATACGCTCTTAGACCTAACCGATTCTGTTTAATTCGCATTGATTAGGGTTTAGTATGCCTGTAATTAATGTACAGGTGTGCCCTTATTAATGTAATTGGGCTAGATCTCTTCTGAATTTTGTATGTTGATTGATGATACTTTTTGATTTGAACGTAAAGAAAATAAACGGCCATTGCATTCATTTTCATAATTTATTAACCTTTATGTCACACTTTGTTGTCAATCTTCTCTTTATTTATAGTTCATAGGTAGATTGATAAGGTTGACTTTGGAAAATTTTATATTTGGCAAAATATAGTAGGTTTGTACATTGTTCTACTTCATAATAATGTAGGTAAGTATTAAGAATTTTAAGGAACCTCGCAAACTGCAACTTGATTTTATCTTAGTGTACGTTTGAAATGTATCCTTTTGTTACGTGCAAATCAGACTTGCTACTGTTTCTTGAAGCTTTACACGAATTTTACCGCTGCAAAACAGATATTTTAGACAGCTTGCAACACCACACTTTAAGCGATTCGTAAACGGGCTGTTTGAATGGCGGATGCAGAAATTAACATAATATTTACATCGAACTTCTTCTCTTCCTTCAACATTTATAGTATAGTTTTATATTGTAGTATAGTTATTATACATGTATGTATAGTTATTTATGTGCATAATATAATGTACTTTTTGTGTAAGTATCTATCATACTTTTTTATTTTCATGTTTATATTTAAATTCTAATTTTATTTCCAAAATTTTATTTACTAAATATTTCGCTTTTGTAACGCTTGGTTGCCTGGCAGAGATCACTGCTTAGTGATAAGGCCGCCGATTGTACTACATCTTTCTTGTACCATATTTTCTTCTTATTGTTTCCTATTATTAAGTGATTGTATTACAATAAAGTGTAATAAATAAATAAATAAATAAATTTATTACGGGATAACTACAAGTAGGTAATAACTCAGTTATTGAATTGTGGAATTGAGTTGTTTCTTAAAGAGTTATTTCAGAGAGTAGCAAAATTTTTAACAAGTATTCTAAAGGCAGCGGATATGTAAATCTGCCAGTCATATCAGCTGGTTGCCATAAATGTAAATGTTAACAACCACAATTGTTCCATCGCCATAATTTGTTTAAAATTAATATTGTTAGTTACTATTGGGATAAAAAGTTTATAAGAGGCACGTTATATTCCAAAAATGGAACGTTTATTGTATAATACTCGTAGATAATATTATTATAATTTTGCGCGAAGTGGCAGTTGTACCCACCTCAACGCTTCGCTTATGAGGCGTGCAATACTGCTGATCAATGATGCCAGCATAATCTAAAATACTAATTAAGTATAAATAATAAATATAATGATAAGTTTTGTGAAATGAAAATTGAATTTATATTATAGATAGCAGCAGAAACAGCACTATACGTATAAATACATACAAATACAATGATACAAATTGATAAAGTTTAACGGCCTTAAGTAAATTCGTGCATCTGGATTTGAGAATTTGCAAGGATAGTCTTTGATTGCAAGATTAATCTTACGTTACAGAACACAGGAAGTAGAGACGAATTGACTGCTCCGTGCGCAAACAGCCTTAAAGCTAGAGTGCGTCGCTGACAGTTCCCGTGACACTGACAAATTGGGAGTTGTGGAAACGATCCCACTCACCCATCAATCTTCACGTACCACGATCGATCGGCTACTTTTCCTACGAGCAAGCAACAACAGCTTATTTACGCAAAAACTTTTTGACACATTGATGTAAATGCCCAGTTTGGGAAGAGCTTAAATCACGAAAACGGCGCAAAATTTCATTTTCATTTTAATGTTGGGAATGCCAAGGTAATAAAAACGCGCAGTTTGTTAGCAAATTTTGGTCATATGAAATTATTTAAATGAGGACTTTCCCCAGAGTGTAATATATTAAAGCAAATTATATTCGTCTAGAGTCTAGACAGACTATTAATTGTCCTTTTTATAGGCACGTGGGACATAATTTCAGAATAGTATTTACATGACAAAAAGAGAATTAGAATTTAAATGGAGATCTTCACTATAGGTACTACTTAATTCTAAAAAAGGTGAAATAAATATTTGTAATATCTGTCTTTCCATTCAGCATATAAATTATAAAACATAAATTTTGATATAATATCCGAGAATAAGTATTCAGAGACAGAAATAGCGTTGCAAAATAAAAGATAAGAAGAGTTTGACACAAATTATTTCGCTGTTTACTTTCGATATTATCAATAAATTATGTATCGAATAAACAGCTGTGTTCTTGAATATAAAATTGTCAAACAAAAGGAAAGTACGCTATTCAAACTTTGGTCGACAATGACCCAAATTTAATATCCGCCTCTTTGTTGAACTTTAATTAACACCTACGACATTAATGTTCCTAATATTACTTATATAATAAAATATGTTAATTAATCATAAATTAAGAAAGATAGCAAATTATGGACATTTATGAAGTAGCATAATTTCAAAATAACTTTGATTATATTTTTTATAAATTGATAAACAAAACAAAACTCAATAAAATGTACATAATGCTATAATCTTCAGATGTTATGCAGAACGTGTAACAAAGTGTTTGAAACACGTCATAAAAATGTTCATCAGAATACAGTACCTATAGAGCTTTCAATCAAAATATTTTTCAAATTGTAAAGCGAATACCTACTGAATAGACATCCCAAAAGGAAGAGATTAGTCCTTATTTAAAAAGCAAAAGCATGAATAGCATAGGTACACGAAAACAAGCATCGAATGGGGAAATCAATCTATTGAGGTAGAAAAGGTTAAAAAAGTAAGGTTTAAGCATCAGGGAATGATATTGCAAAATTTTAAAAGGGCTATCATTATGCTATTCCCAAAAATAATCCATATGAAAATCGCACTTTTTGTGTTAATATTTAAACTCTGGATGCGTAAAGTGGGTAGGTATGAGTTTTACTGTGCAAATTGCCTCGATATAAAAACCTCTAATGATGATTGCCGTCGTCAAGAGCGCGGCTGATGAATGGTTCGCTGGCAGAAGGAATAATTTTAAACATTTTTTAAACCATATTAAACTTTTTAATGAAAATGTGAAATAAATAAAAAAAGAACAAACGTTCGTGTACCTATCACAGAAATTGGAACGTTAAAATAAGGTTAAATGTAATATAGGTTTTATGAGCAACTAACGAGCCGTGTCACAAATACGATCACGTAAAATTGTTGAGAGACAAAATATTATAATAGTTAATAGCATAGCATACTGTTATTTGTTATAGAATAGAGTATTATTTAATCGAATAAAACCCATATTAAATCTATTTAATAAATATGATGCATGGATGTAGCGAGAGCATACTCAAGTTTAAATTGTAATTAAAATTAAGGTTGGCAGGTAAGAAATAGCAAAAGTTTGTTTGGTGGTGGAATGAATGGATGTTTGTAACTCCATGCAATGCTAGAGTTTAATGAAATATGGCACAGATATAGAATACAGGAATACCTACAGTCTGGAATAGCACATGGACTTCTATTTATATGGTACCCTGTACCATGCGAGTGAAAATGAATACTAAAGTTAGTGATATATAATTTACGAAGATAATATTATTAAGTTCATTAATTTCAATATCAGTAAAACAATATTTAAATAAGCAACTATACCCAACCAAATCAAACAAAAACAACATAAAAAGAGCTTCGAAAATTTAGTCGCTCTAATTAAGTTAAAGTTTTGTTCGTAGGTAAATTAGGTCAGTGATTACAGATAAAATGAACACCGTGCGTAACAGTAGCGGATGTATACTATCTTTATAATTAAGATTAATCGCTATGCATGTAAATGAACAATAGAATATGTCTAATGGTGCATTTGTATTAAACACATTCCGCATTCGTGCGAATAGCGAGGCGAATAACGAACACGCATACGTAAACAACTTATAGCTATTCGCCTTGAGAGTTGAGAGTATGTATCGATAAAATATTACAATATTTCTATAGGTGTTTGCAGACGTAATCACAGAAAAGACGAATGTGTGAACAGTGGTTCGCATCGACACTCGTATACGAAGACGACTATATCGAATATATCGTCGAGTTAGCAAAGGAATAAAGAACACGAATGTGTGAATGCACCATGAAATGCATTGGTTATTTAGTATTTAGATGTGTTAAAATTTAAAAACTCTAACAATTATTTGAGCTATTATATCCTTTGTACTTTAGGGTTCTTATTCTTAATCTAATTTAATTTCTATTAGGCTAAGGAAGTTAGATAAATGAGAAATTTAAATATAAATGACTATTTATTATCTAAATAACTTCATCAATACCTATTGAAAAAACATTCTACATTCCCGAACACAAAACGTAATGTCGTTTTGCTAATTTCATACTTTTGAGTCCTTTATGAATTTTTATGAAAACGGCACGAGTTCCTTTGACTCATTTGTACAAGCGCGGCGTGGCTGACGTGCTTTGACAAAACCCTGGTATGTGCACTCTGAATTAATATTACCGCACTCTCATTATGTGGTTAGCCTTTTTATTTCTGGAAACAATCCTTGGACAGTTTTGTTTTTCTTGGTGAAAAGATACCTGTTTATTCAACAGTCGTAAATAATAAAACTTCTAAAAAGATGACCCAATACACTTTTTGTAAATTTTTTATTGCATTTGGTAAAATGATTCCAAAAGATTGTGTTGATTTGTGTTAGTTTTGTGTATCAGAATATTTTTTTATAATAGCGTACTTATAATATTTCGTATGATCTATATCTCTACATAGAGTTGTGGTAGTTACACTACTTTTTGGTAACACAAGCGCGGCTCAAAGGATTTGATTGATTTTTGCTTTGTTGGATTAGTGTCCGGTTTCATGAGGATAATACCTAATTGTGAGATTTTTTTTCAAATGTACCCAGTCGGAGGTGTGAGCTATAAGTTTATACTAAACTAGCTGCGCCCCGCGGTTTTATCCGCGTGGCTCCGCTTCTGTTAGCGTGATGACTTCCTCGATAAATGGGCTATCTAAAACCGAAAGTATTTTTCAAATCGGACCAGTTCCTGAGGTTAGCGAGTTCAAACGAATTGTGAGCTTTATAATATTAGTATAGATAAATTATAAGATTCTTACTAGAAAATAATAATCTGTATAATGTAGTGCTAAATCGAGGAAATATATTCGGAATTGGAAAATCGTGTATTTATTTACGTCCTACGCATTTTCGTTTCATAGAAACATGATGGCTTTCACGCAATTTAGTTCTGTCTGCCTTCTCTACCATTCTTTGGTAGTTTGATAATTTATTATAAAGGACTATATTTTATAAAGAATTGGTTATTTTTACTATAATTATAAGAGCTTTTCTTTAGGTATATAATGCAATATAATGCAAATGAAAGCTCATTATGAAATATTTGAAAAAATTTCACTGTCGCGAAACACAGCACGATACAGGTTTGAAGAAGTGCATAGGCTATACTATAAGTATTTAGTTTTTATCCCGGGTCAGCCAGGACGGAGCCATTTTGAACAGATAGCCTTAAATATTGCGCTCTAAGTGAAAGTCGACTGAAATTCGTGTTAATTGAAGCGATAACACTAATACTTTCATCAACATGCATTAAAATCCTTAACGAGGTTAGCAGCATCCAAATCTGCGCTTGAATCGAAATCCACAATTCGTTTGTTTATGTCATCATAACCTTTTCGAGCATTCGGCGGGAACCGGTCCGGTCACTTTCGCACAGAGTATAAAAAAATACAGATAATCGTTAGAGTGAGTCAGGGATCACTTTTTTGGTGCTTTCTCCCACACCTGCTCACTTCGATCACGGATATGAGCACTTTCAACTGGTGGAAAATGGGAGCAGTGTTTTGCGTGGCCTTGTTTCGAAGTAAGCGCGATGCGGACTAGCAAGTAGCGAGGTAGCCGGCAGACCCGACCAGTGTTGGTTCGACTTTCTAGCGCGTTATACGTACCGTGGTGTATAGAAATCGGCGCGAAATCCATCGCGAGTGTTTTGTGTTGTGTTGTGACTGTGTTCAGGATCTTGCAAATCTGGAGCGATACGCGTTTTTTGAGAGGTTCGAATTTTGAATTAACTTTTTTTGTTGTATTTTCGGTGGATTTAAAAAATTTAATATGTAGTTAACAGACGCCGCGCCACGAAATGTGAAAGTATGATTTATTACGATTTGTATAGCAAATTTACTCGAATGGTTGAATAACACGGTGCAAATTTTGATTAAACTTGAAGTTATTTACATAATTTTGAAATTTTTCCATGTTTTTATTTTATAACATTGTTGTTTTCAACTTTTTTACGTACTATAATTAATTATCTCTAGGATATGGTAATATTTCATAAAGCTCTACTATTTTTAACTTACGATAAGTACCTATTTATTAATATGTATTAGGTATGTAGGTATGTCAGAAGCAAGTTCAAAAACTGATTCATTGCCTTATGCTATGAACATTTATTTATGGTCCATGTGTAAAAAAGGATAGTTACAGAACGTAAGCTATTGATGTAGAGCTCCTGACATAAATTTATACAAATAAAATAAAATAAATTACTTATAGTACTTATGTCAACGTACTAGATTCTTGTTCATCGAAGTCCAAAATATCCAAATTTCTCTCTTTTAAACTGTTTAATTATTAATAGGCATGACGAAAGATTTTCAAAACCTCTTCCATAATGTGTGTATACGTGTATTAAACAAGAAAACCCCTATATTTCGCTAATATACTTAAATTTAACGAAGATAAAAGCCATTTTTCAAAAAATATTTATTAACTGTGCTAAAACAGCTCACAGGTGTCATGGCGTAGGCGTGACGTCACTCTTACGTAAATACGTAATTATCTGCTGCATTGCGAAGCAAAATTAAACAAATATTAAATTATTAAGTGTTATAGAATGTAATTTCAAAGTTTATAAGTGGTGTGCAGTATTGCAATGTGAATCTACATAAAAATAATACCCAAAAAAAGTGTTAGTAATTGTTTAAAGTGAGAAAATAATATGAAATGATTGTATAAATTTGACGCAGAGAAACCCGAACCACATATTCGTGAATTCGCAATTATATTTCTGTTCTGAGTCGATAAAGCATACGTGAAAAAATAGAAAATAAATAAAAATGCGTATTCTCAGCATATTCATAACAACAAAATACACCTGCCGCGAAGTTGTTGTGAGTTGTTTACGTAGACGTGACGTCACGCGTGTTTCAGTCAAAATGGCCGACTGCAGAATTTCAATGTTTTATTTTATTGATAATCTCATTAATCTTAATGTTTTTAATATTTCTAAGTCACTATTTTTAATGTATATATTATACATTTTCCCTTAAAAACACTAATTCGAACATTTATGGATACTGTCGTCATGCCTATTGTCCCAAGATACGGAACTTTTCACACGTGTGTCCGACTCGCACTTGGCCTCGTTTCCAGGCTCATGACGCATGTTAGGTATAGGTTAAACATGTTCCTAGTTACTTAAATTATTTCTAGGAATATACCAATCAAGCTGCGCTTTTAGGCGCTTTCATTGAAATAGCGTGTTATTTACGAAGGTCAAGTATAAAGTGAAAATAAAATAATTGTACCGAACTTCGCTTAATTTCTAATTCGCATGCCGGGAACTTTTAACCGTAACTGCTTTTGTTCTGCTAACTATTTGTTCTATCCTACAAGTAATTTCCCGTGTTAGTGTTTGTAATAAATTTTTTCTTCATGAATTTGCACCAAAATTTAAAATGTAGAGCTTCTTAGATAATAATCTGCAATCAATTTATTTATTTTTTACAAATGTCAATCACAAACATTTAAAATTAACATTGTGGGTGCAAAAATATATTCTTTTGATAATTTTTAAAAAATGATTTATAAAAGATTTTTGTAGTTATAATTATATAATATAGGTAGCGAAGTTCAAATTTAACAGAATACATTAAGTAATAGTTACCTGTCTACATAGTAATTAATCATTATTAAAGGTCTAAGAATTTAGGTATTGTGAGCTGTAATAATTACTACGTTTTCGTTAAATTTGGGGCGACAGAATATTAATTATAAAGCTTTCAGCTCTTTATATAGCGCTCAGCTTTGAGGTTTAAATATCTTAATCTTGGTAAATATTCAAAAGAGGAAAGATAATAATTAACTGCTTCGTAGTTACACAAGTATGTAATTGTGTTTTATATCTAACTATCTATTTGTAAATTGTGTGTAGTACCAAAAAGGCTTTAATCGTAATAATAATTGGAGCGTGTCGATAAAAGACTTGACATTTTTTATGGTAACCCACTGTATGTATGTTCGTTTACTCTGTGTATCCATACTAATATTATAAATGCGAAAGTAACTCTGTCTGTCTGTTACTCAATCACGCCTAAACTACTGAACCAATTTTCATGAAATTTGGTATGGAGATATTTTGATACCCGAGAAAGGACATAGGCTACTTTTTATCCCGGGAAAATGACGCAATCCCGGAAATCCCACGGGAACGGGAACTATGCGGGTTTTTCTTTGACTGTGCGGGCAAAGCCGCGGGCGGCAACCTAGTAATAAATAAAACAATACTTATACACTTTATATTTAATTATGTTCACAGTTCTAAATTTAATAAAGCTACTGTTTTTATTTCTGCAAATCTCCAAATTATTCAACATCGAAAAGCTAAGCTAGCATAAAGATAACTAAACCGCACAGCCTATAAACGCCAAACACATCAAAACACTTCAAAACAAGCAATTAATACTCTTTTTATGATTATAAGCAAACTCTTTGTAAAAACGGAATTAATGTAACCTAATTAATTTCTTATCTAATCTTGTGCTAAAAATTGAGAGCCGTAATAAAGGCGGTATGTACAAAATTGTTTTTAATTACCTAAGTCCGAGGCCGCAATGGAGGTTTTTTCAAACCGCTAAGTAAATAAAAAAATGAAAACGGCCAATTTTTATCCCAGCTTTTAGCTATTATGAAAATCCTCAAATAACTCTTGTTTGGTCAACTAAAAGAATTTTAAATTGAACTGAGACTTAGAATCATTATTTAATATTTTGCGCCACAAATAAGCACAAAACATTGATTAAGGTTTCATGTTAGTAAATAAAATAAAGTATTTGAAATTGTATTTTGGAACGCTATTTAGCTATTTTTATAGTGCTTAAAATATTCAAAACAGCGCTAATATCATGTCCATATATTTTATAGAATACAATTAATAATAGTAATCGATAAATGTCATGAAATATGTATGCCGGCTCCATCTTAAAAGCATGACGTTATATCATGTAGTAATCTTCACAATATTTTTCAGTGATGTCACGCATTACTCAAAAGATGTTTTGTAATACATCCGGGTACTTAAGTATTTGAGCACATAAGCTTTATGTATGTCAGGTAATTATAAGGGTGTGAAAAATATAAATATTTGCACACATACATTATACTTACTTACATGTAAAATAGTATAGAACTAAAGAGTTTCATTGTTAGATATGGAATAAATACAAACACTATATGCCACGATCGTGTATTTTAATTAATATTCAAGATTAATTATTATTATACCATTTTTATAAATAGAGACGGAGCTAACTCTTGTCAAACGTCCGAATAATATCTGAATTATTTGATTCTAACTTCTAAGCATCGAAATAAACAGCTTCTATTTGCGTGGATGGATATAACTCATCTCCAACAATTTGTTATCTTGAATAAACTATCTTGGCCTTTGTCGTTACGAGCAAACCTACCTCTTGAAGAAAATATCAATTCGAATTAGATTTATGATATAGAGTTCATGGCAGGTTAAAGACATTAGATAAAGCAATATTTTTTTTTAAGATTCTATAGTATGTGTTTACCTATACATATATCTTTTATAAAAACACCTACGCAACCAATGCCAGGATCAAAATAATAATGATGGTTGGGTTTTGTGTAGGCTCTACAATCTACATCCTTGTTCTGTTATATCAAGATTAAAGTCTATTAGTATTCTCGTGTTTAAAAGTACAAGACATTCAAACAAAAAGTTAATTGACGCTAAAACTAACGTGCAAACAGTGCGTATCCCAGTTTTCAGCGGAGAGTTTATTAAAAAAGTGTGACAATGAAACAAAGGCGCTCTTGAGAATATTTTCGTTTACATAGCCGCTTGAATCTTTGTCTATTCTTTAAGCCTCACTGACAAACAATAGCTCTGAATTGTTAGTTGTATAGTTGTTGAAATACTTCTTGTTTCACGGAGGCGCCTTTCTTTCCTATGCGAGAGGCACTTCGCATCTGAGATGTCGTTAAGACGGATTCTGAAAATAACACGGATTTTTATTTAACATTATTACACCTTTTCCGCATGTAAATAAAGGGCTTGGAAAGGCGCTTTAAAAGGGTTCTTAGATTATACGCTTTTACAGTGAACGCTTGAGATTAGATTCTATTTTTAGATACGGATTAATTTTACAATACTCAATTCTCTGATCTCATAAAAATGCTTGCTACCTTTTAAATCAAATATAAATAAAGCAAAGTTCCTGTCCGATTTGAGGTTTTTGCGCGCAACAAACTTTAGTGATTATTCCAGTATCTAAATGCCATAGCTCTCTGTAACAGCGATATTCCGACCCAATAATAATTTCAAACGATCCCAGTTATTTCGTATTGAATAACTTTGAGAGTTCGGAGAATTGATTGCCCCTTGTTCCACAAGCGCCGCTTACCTACTTATAAACCCCGATAATTAATACTAATATAAAAATTTTCTAAAGGAATAATATAGCCGAGATAATTTCTTTTCAGCTGTCAACGTTCGGGAAAGTACTTTATATCACTTCTATCTCTTGCATCATCCTCAGCCACTCATTCAGGACTTTAATTAAAGTGCGCCGACTAAATTAATTGGCTAGGATATTAGTGAAAGGGCTGTTTATGATAATTGGCTGCTTCATATTTGTAGATAGCAATCTTATATTTTAAAATAATTCAATGTATAATATTCAATAGGCAAAATTAAGTTTTAATTGCACACATTATTTTATGTAGTACCCAATTTATACGTTAAAATATATTTACAAATTAAATCAAAGCAAATTCACAACAATTGTTTATATTAATTATTTTCATAATAAAAGGAATAGCTGATACAAAAGCCGAGACCCGAGTTCGGGTAATTTTTCCATTCTTATGTTATTTATTAAGAAATAATACGATACAGGAAAGGAATTCCATTACAACAATGAATGAAGAAATTCCTTTGAAAACAGTATCTATTGTCTTCAACCGGTATTGATTGAAGCATTTATGGATTTTATTTACGCAATATATTAAGAATGAGATGTATAAGTCATTTGTAAAAGTATGGATTACATGGGAACATAGTGTGCAATTACACAATAATCCGTAAGTAACTCTATCTGTTTACTTTCCTTAATAGAGCTAATTTTCTCTTCTCTTTGGGGATGATTTCCATCGAATTTTTCGTTACGTAATTGTAATAGGTAACTAATATATCTGTTTGTATTCGTGAGTATTAACATTATAGTTTATCACAAGATAATAAGAAGGTATACATTCATGTTAGGAAATAAACGTATCATTTTTTTCAGAAAAGTTATGTAGGTACATGTTTTTTATTAGATTTTACGATAATGCAAAAATGTTTATGTTCAATATGATTTATTCTTATAGGAGTTGATAGAAATAATAAATACGAGAAGCAAATAACAAATTACGAAACTAAGTACGAACAAAAGCGTGAAATTAGGAAACCGTCTTATTGTCTCATCGGGGCTTGATAAATAACGTTATCCCGCGCTAAGTGCTTCACAAATCATCTCAACAATAGTCTCCTGTTATCTGTACAGCTTCTACTTGTAATTAACTAACTGCTATTGATCGTGTTGCTTTGGATTAAAGCTCTCCCCATGAATATAATGATTTTCTGTTCAATTGGATATGCTTAAACCAAGCTTAAACCCTTGTAGACCTTTGACAGTTAATATAACTTATTTTTTAGTATAGATTTAGAATATTGTTTATGGTATTATTAATTTTATCATCAACTAATATTTGTTAAAATTAAAATTTTAGCCTCCTTTGAAATTTTAGGGTAATTCATATAAATTATAAACCTTAATTATTGAGGCACAACTGCCCTCTAGAATGAGTTAATAAAAAAAACGGTATCACGATTCACGATCATTAAAATTCATGTAAAAAAGAAACGTTTCTCATACGCAATTGGAAAGTGCAAATAAATACATTTACATAAGTATATTTAAAGAAACACTATACATATTCAATACTATGAGAATTAAAAGCTATATACTTATTGTCACATAACATTACTACCATTCTATTGTGTTTAGTACATTATGTTAAGCTCGGTCATTGACTAGCATTGTGCTGTTGATGACAATACATTAGTTAGGTGATGGGATTAGGAAGGAAACAGCATATATAATTGAGATTATTCCTACGCAGTTTCTTTATATCTGATTGAGGTTGCCAAGTATGGCTATCGGAGTTAATAATAATTTATTGACTAAATGAAAAAAATGAATATAAAATCTTAAGGCTGTTTATGCTACTTATAATAAGTTTGTTAGAGCATTTTGGTGCATTTCAGTTATATTTTATCGAATTACAATAAAAATAAATGATTTGTGAAGACGTCACGGATCGCACCGAACAATGAAGAATTTTTATACCGTATAATTTAATTTATGAAGTGTTAATTTGTTTACTTTATTTGCAGTCGATATACATACACACAGTATTTGTATTTTATTATTTTTTATTATGCTGAGATAAAAGTTTACGTAACGATGATAGGATGACACAGAATAGAGTAATCGATGTTGCTACACAGTAGTTTTTACAATAATTCTATGTAACGACTCAATACTCAAGCTTAACTGTGCCAATTTTATTTAAATACTAGCTGACGCGACGTTTTTGCCGTCTTTTCATTTGTTATTTACACAAAACCTTATTCACACATCGGTTAAATACAAAAAAAAATCCAAAAGGTCCGTCTATACTCGTTTTCATTTTGAAGTTTTTATTTACATATTTCACTCGCTCTCTACGCGTATAATATGACAAATAAACAAACATATAAACGTGTCATCTCATTTCTCTTCAATTTACACGAACGGCGACAAAGTAAAAGTTTGACGTCTAGATATACCGACAAAGATAACGTGATTAGTTTCAACGCTTGTTCACTTTCAAAGTAAATATGTAGATGAATTAAACAATAAATCAGAATAAATTACGCTGGTTAATTTTGTGAGCATTTAGATCGCGTGTGGAAGACGCATAAAGCCTTCAGCGAAGGTCGTGCTACAAATAATTTTCGGGTTTAGAAAGTTGTAATGAGGAAAGTTGAAATATGATCAGCCTTTTTCGAACCATTACCTTAATCATTCGGATTATGAATGCTAAGTAGGTTCATGGGATTTTTGTAATGTCTTAATATATAGCATGCCTCCTGTGGGAAAATAATGTTTTAACTTATATTTTGGTTGTAACTGTGTAATTTATATTGAATTTGATTGTTAACTGCCGTATAAATGTTCTTGAGATAAACGATTTTTATTTAATTATCAAATTATTTATTTAATTTTAAAACCTCTTCTTTTAACAATTCTTTATTTTAGTAAACAACAACTGTTATAACAGCTAACTACACATTTGATATTTCTGAAACAAAATTAGAAACCTATATTGTACTTATTAAAATAAATCTCTCATCATTTTATTGTCTTAACATGTAGTTCTATAATCTGGATTAAGGAACTAATATATCTTCAACAATTTTCAATATAATATTATACTATACCTACTATACCTATATGTTATGAATTCATAAGTCCTGCAGAATCCTTTAAAGCACATCGTTATCGGCTACGAAGCTTGCAATTTCTCAGAATTATGACTAGATAGTCAGAAAGCTAACATGCATAAATCCCAGATTAAATAAACATACACTAACCTAGCTACGGAATATACCTAGTGTTATTATGCTTTATTAGTATGTAGATATACCTACTCTTTATGTGTGCTCGTGTATCAATTTTATCCGAAGTATGTTACTTAATAAAAATAAAAATAGACGTTAAGTATATGTATTATTATGAAAATGAGTTTCAATGAAATGTTACCAAATAAAATTTTAATTGTCACACACAAGCTAAGATCAACGAAGACCTAAGATTTTTATACATCATCAACTGACCTCAAATATTTTTTATTTATCTCCCGCCAAAGCCCTTATCCGCAGCCAACAGCTGCGTTCAATGGGAAAATTTCCATAATATTAAAAAAACAGCCGAAACTTCAAACCAATTTCCACGGAGCGAAAACATTACTAATAAACAACCGTGAATGTGCACCGAGGGCTTTTTTCATCACGGCAGAGCAGTAAAAATTCATTAGGTGTGATGTCAACGATCCTTTGTGCGGGCATTTAGCATTGTTTGTTTAAATATATGTATATTAATCAAGGTGAATTACTGCGGTCGGAGTCAACGGCGCGGGTAATTCGGACCTCGTCTGGTTAATGGTGGATGATTGTGACAACGGGCAATTTGCGTTTTTTCGGTTAATGGGATCTATATAGTTATGTGCGAGAATAATTTGTGGGATATGACGTATGTGGGACATTTTTTTGTCGTAATTAAATAATTCAATATTTATTATTTACCTAATTTAAATCTTCCACAGATTCATGAATGGTTTTCAGTTGTCATAATTTAATGTTTCGCTAAGTATAATATCTAGATTCCAGCGTAAAGCATAAAGCTATTATACTGCACAGTCTTTATAGAAATAAAAAGATAAACAATACAAACTTTATAGGTATTGTTTACTTTTCTTTTCCTGTTGAAAAAACATTTTTTATTTATCGGCTATGAAAGCGCCACAGGATTAGATGAGGAAGGAAGCGTAGAGGAAGTTGTAAGGAAATTGATTTTACGTTGTATTCAATACGCGTGGAAAATCTACAAAGCGTAACTTTAGCGTAAGATTCAGAAAAAGTCAAAATGTATTGATGCCGTCAATTTCATTGCTTCGATCTCGATAATATTGTACGTCTTTAAATCTGAAACATTCGAATGAGCATTCACATTAGGTATAGAACATGTAGCAAAATTTATTTTAATGATACACAGAAATATTAGAGGCCAATACGAATAGGAAGACAATATATCATGGTAGATTGTGCTGTATTTACAAAACCTATCACAAAACGAAGGCAATATTCCAATATTTTATGATGAATGGGCGCACATACATATATAGAGAGCCTAAAAATCGTTTGAAATAAACATTTTCAATACATCACAACTATTTTTGGTCCAATGGAAGCTAGTTCATTTGCCGCTTGAATAACCGAGCTTGTACGAGTGTGAAAAATATTTTCACTTACATCAACGTGTTTTCTAACCAGCTAGTGCACGCGAATATGTCTATGATGATATAATCTACAATTTATTAAGGTATTAAGCATATAAATCGACTATGTATTTAAGTAATCTAGTATTTATAAGTGATTATTTATGCTTGCTTTGCCACAGAAAATATAATCTATATTCTATACTAATATTATAAAGCTGAAGAGTTTGTGTTTGTTTGAACGCGCTAATCTCGGGAACTACTGGTCCGATTTGAAAAATTCTTTCGGTGTTAGATAGCTCATTTATCGAGGAAGGCCTTAGGAAGGCTATATATCATCACGCTACGACCAAATTTTATATAGGAGAGGAGCCACGGGGGTGAAACCGCGCGAAGCAATACCATACTGTATATAGAAATGTCAAAATATGAAGAATTGTTATACCTATTTGATTTTCCCAGGTGTATTTATTTTAACAATATTTTTACGAACATGATTTTTACGCTTGAACGATCTGTATTCAGTTTGACATAAATGTTCATTTGTAGCAGACTAAATTGATAAATGAATTTCCGCCGTCGACGACTTTTTATGTAAATTCGTTATCCCAAACGTAAAAGAACTCAAAAGAAGTAGCAGACATTACTGAATTGTCACAACTAAATTATTCAATAATAAATGGCACGATCTCTCTACTTTCGAGTTTCGTCGTACATACTTATATTTCTAAACAAGATTATCCTCTTTTTAGCTACCCAATTTGCATATAATGTATTACATTTACATGTAAATTTGTTTCTTATTCTATTCCAAAATAATCAAATGAAAGCTGCAAATACGTCGCTTGAGTGATATTTCCAATAGAAACTTGTGTAAGTTAGTGTTTCGATCTGGTTTCACTCGCTTCTGGCCCACTGACCCGGCATTCACTTTGCATGTTATCAGATTAAAGTAACCTACATAGGATTACTGATTAGCAGATATTGAATAAATATTATAATGAAATCCGAACAACACTGTATTTAGTCTTATTATACTTTCGCTATATGTGCGTAGTAATAATTATACTACGCACATATAGTGAATCATGTTATTAAAAATATATTATTAAAAAAATAAACTTTTCGTTTTATTAAACTTTCATTAAAATATAAAAAAGTGTATAAAAACCGTAATACTTCCGCAAAGCTGCTTAAAAAATATGAGTGAAATTTCGATTGAAAAATATATTATAAACTCATGATGAAACCCACTCGAGAGACCTAGTCTAAAGTTGGTAAATAAAATAATTCGGACATTGGCTTTTGCGTCGTAGATAATTCGTGTTCAAATTATGCAAATAAATCTTAACAAAACACAACAAAACATAGCATAAAGAAACCGATTTATATTATATTCAAGGCGGTAAAAGTCTACACGCAATATCGAAATCTGCGTAATTGTTTGAATATTGCACGCCTCATAAGCGAAGCGTTGAGGTGGGTACTACTAAAAATATATTATTAAAAAAATAAACTTTTCGTTTTATTAAACTTTCATTAAAATATAAAAAAGTGTATAAAAACCGTAATACTTATTTATTTACAGTCACTTCGCGCAAAACATCTGATTTTTCAAACTTAAAATGTCTTTATGTATCATACATTGCACTTGTAAGATAATACATACACACACATATTAAGAAAAAACACTATTTTTAACGTTCATGATATTTTTGATGTCATTTTTGTTATTTAAACTAGTTAAAAAACAGTTTAAAAAAGTTCTGTCTTGGACGTCCGTGTGTCTGTATGTGCGGATCCTTTTTCTTGTTAACACGATAGCGACCGAAATACTTTACTAATCGAGTCTTTTTTTTTCTCTTACGCTTGAGTATGCTCAGGAATAGAACCCTTTCATTTTTCAGGGTCTGATTCGATGTGGTTTAATTGTTATTAAATAAACAAAAATAATAATTAATAAATATTTATTAAAAAAAATTATGAGGCGTGCACTTTTGGATTTTCCAAATTATTTATAACTGCATCGATCATGAGGGATTGGACTGAATTTATTAATATTATAAGAAAAATAAATCTCTCGTATAACCTCGCATTAGGAGTTATAGAAATAGGTTATCATTTTAAAACGTGGTCTACATCATTACTCTACGTAAGACTACATAGATACCTATAAACGATAAAATTATGATCCAAGACGTAATCTCTTGAATGTGTATTAAAAGAAAAATATTGACCGTAAACTTCTTATTTACAAAAAAAATATATAAGTATTAAATATCTTGATAGATAAACAATAAGTAATTCAGTTTAGAAATCTTACGCACTTTAAATTACTGAAATATATTCTAAAGAGACTCGTTGTCTCTAGCGATAAAATGGTCCTTTCGTCCCAAACCGGGTTCGATATGTAAATATTACAACACATTTAGGGTTTATACGTATAATGTATTCGCTGGCCGACATCCAAGGATTTCTTTGTCCACTCGCAGTCACTGACGAGTAATGGAAAGCGGATTTGCATAAACGAATATGTTCCTACTGTTAATAAGGCTAATCGTTTATAGCGTACATTTACTTTATGTGTTGTAAATTGCAAATATGAGGTCAATATAGTAGTCAATACAGTGTAGGAAAGATGTAACTGGTGTTTCATTACTTTTCTTCGAAGAAAGTTTGTCCGAATCACTTTTACGATCATTTATAGGACACTTTCAGATTAGTTAAACGTTAATCATGCACACTAATACTTACGATAACGATCTCTTCTATTTCCGTACAGCTTTATTATTTGAACGATTGTATAGATTTTCTTTTTAAGTGAGTGACTTCAGCCCACTTCAGAAGCAGTTCTTATAATTTGTATAGTAACATAGTAACATGCAAAAGAGCCATGTAAAATGCAATATACTTTTGCAAAACTATCTTCTAGTACTTGTATAATTCCCCAAGGGGCCGTCGCTACGGTGCTCGCAGTAAAAATTTATACATCGACCTCATTTCCTAGTGTCCCGTACTGTTATGATGCACTTTACGTAGACCTCGTTCAATATTAAGCCTCATTTGTATTCGGTTCTTAATGGCCGCTTCTGCTCTGAGATATCTCCTAAATACAACTGTTTATTTCATACAGATTTTTGTACAACTTAGTAGGTCACTGTTTTAAAAAAAGAGTGTCTGTACATAGAGCATTATCTGATAGCGTTAATTTTGTAGAGCACCAAAATTTTGGTTTATAGTTGTGTTTGTTATTGTGTTGTACTTTTTTCTGTTTTTATATGTATGCAGACAATGTTCAATTCTGCTTTAGTACTATACTAGCTTCAAAAGTACGTGATTGTGTTAAGTTTTACCACTTTTACACTCTAATCCAGAGACACGGCATAACAAAGGGGCTAAACTTGCATCATAACAACTGAAATTTCAAGTGAACACGAATAGGTACTAGTATAGTATTAGGATATTATCTGTGGCACGGATAACAAACCGAGTTTCTCTTAGCTTCACAAGAAGTTTGACATCCTTGTTAGTCCTGTAAGTGTATTAATGTAAGTAGGTAATTTGTTAAATGTACAAGGGTAGCAAGTGAAACAGGTTTTTATTTAGTCCTTTTGATACTATAAATATATATAATAGGTATAAATATTAAATCACAAAAACGAAATTATAAATAAAATAATAGGAATGTGTAAGGCAGATAGCCAAAATGTTTGTTTACTTTACATATATTATCCCCACTCCCCAGACACAAAGCTCTTCGACAAATAAGGTCAGCGTCTGTGCTCACAAAGAATAAAATCACAGTACATACACGCAACACATGTAAATATACCAGCAAAATGTATGTGTGATTTTTAAAAGTTTATTTAATAAATATTTATAGATAATGTTTACCTGTCTATATCAAACTCAAACTCATACATTTATTTAGTCAATTAGACTTCTTTTAGAAGCACTTTTGAAAAGTCATTACACATTCAAACTCAAACTCAAACTCAAAAATTCATTTATTCAAATAGACTACTATTTAGTAGCACTTTCGAATCGTCATTACATAGTATTTTTAACATTTACCACCGATTCGGAAAGCAGTATCTATGGAGAAGAATCGGCAAGAAACTCCATAGTTGCTCTTTTAAAATAATGTCAATAAATTTACATAATATGTAACTTATATCTAACTACATAATATGCCAAAGAACTGTCCTGTGGTTTTTACGCGACAACCCTCCATGGGTCTTTATCGTCCATATATTCCTGAATACTGTAGTACGCTCTCTGAACTAGTACATTTTTTATGTAAGTTTTAAATTTAGAACTACTAAACTCTTTAATATTGTGAGGAATTCTATTGTATAAGCGTATACCTTGACCCATAAATGAATTTTTAACTTTAGCTAATCGGAAAAATGGCATTTCAATTCTATTCCTGTTCCTTGTGCCATAATCGTGTCTATCTCCTACTCTTGTGTGTAAGTCAGAGCTTTTGTGTACATGCAAAATATTATTAAATATATACTGTGATGGTACAGTAAGGATACCAGTATTCTTAAAATGATCTCTTAGTGAGTCCCGAGCACGTAAATTATATATAGAGCGAATGGCTCTTTTCTGTAAGATAAATATAGTTTCTATATCTGCAGCCCTGCCCCACAGTAGAATTCCATAGGACATAATGCTATGAAAGTAGCTGAAATAAACCAATCTAGCCGTATCTTCATCGGTGAGATGCCTTATTTTTCGGACTGCATATGCAGCAGAACTGAGCTTACCTGCAGCGGTGTTGACATGGGCTCCCCACTGTAGTTTCTCGTCCAATGTTAACCCTAGAAATACAGTAGACTCAGTAGGATGCAATACCTCCCCGTTCAAGGTAATACCTCTGTTCAACTTTTTTACATTAGGAAGTAAAAATTCAACACAAGTGGTTTTTTTGGCATTTAATAATAAATTATTGGCAGTAAACCATTCAGATATGTGTAAAAGAGCACTGTTCACTTCGTCAACATTTGGGTCATGCCTATCCACATTAAAAATTAATGAGGTATCATCTGCAAACAGAACTATTTCACACCTATCCTGCAAATAATAGGGAAGATCATTGATATATACCAAGAACAGGAAGGGACCTAAAATTGACCCCTGTGGAACACCAATGTTAATTGACGCACCGCTAGAACGTTCTCCATTAACAACTACAGTCTGTATCCTATCATGCAGGTATGACGCTATGAGGTTCTGGGCTTTTCCTTTAATTCCATAGTGATTAAGTTTACGTAACAAAGTACAATGTTCAACGCAGTCAAATGCCTTGGAGAGGTCACAAAATATCCCCAGAGCATTTTTTGAGTTTTCCCATGCCTTATATATATGTGTTAGAAGTGCAACTCCAGCATCTGTGGTTGAGCGCCCCTTTGTGAAACCAAACTGTTTGGTGTGCAGTAAATTATTAGATGCAAAATGACTACTCAATTGGTTTAATATTAACTTCTCGAATACCTTACTTAATGTTGGTAAAATAGAGATAGGTCTATAATTGTTACAGTCTTCTTGATCGCCCTTCTTAAATAGAGGTATAACTTTACTAAGCTTTAGTAAATTAGGAAATGTACCATAGTCACAACACTTATTAAATATGAAAGCTAAATTTTTCGCAATATTTTCTATTATATTATTAACTAAATTTACGGACATTCCCCAAAGATCACAGGTATTTTTTAAATTTAGTGTCTTAAAGGCTGTAACAATATCATTAGCAGTTACGTGTCGCAATTCAAATAATGTGCTGCACCCCGTGACATGGTCCCTCAAAAAGGTCTCTGCAAGTGCTGAAGACGAATTTAAATTATTAGTAATGCTAGCAGGGACACTACTAAAGAAATCTTCAAATGCAAGCGCAACATCAACATTTTTGTCAATAACCATGCCATTATTAACAAGTTTTATGGTATTACTTGATTTGCTTTTACCCATTTCACCATTAATAATAGACCAAACTGTTTTAACTTTATTATCCGAGTCGCGTATTTTATCTCTGATATACAAACGCTTCGCAGTAAAACAAACAATTTTAAAAGTTTTTGAGTAATTTCTAACATAATTAAGAAAAGATGGGTCTTTATTATATTGCTTCATACCATATAACTCATAAAGAACGATCCTACACCTATGTATGCTAGGTGTCGCCCATTTACTAAATGGTAAATCCTTGGTAATATTTAAAGATTTAACTTTAAATATTTTTTCAAATTCATTATGCACTAAATTAAAAAGATTTTTAAACATTTCACAAGGATTATTATGACAGGATTGATCATTCAGTACGGGCAGGTTTTTATTAATATTATCTCTAAATTTATTAATGCCTTTTTTAGTTATAGGCCTAACATTAATCCTTTTAAATGTAGGTATGCAATCCCATTCAAAAACTACTTTCTGGCCACAGTGATCCGAAGTCAATGTATTGAGAATATTTTTCTCTAAACAGATGCAGTCACAGTATATATTATCAATACAGGTTGCAGAAGTAGGTGTAATTCGTGTGGGTTCGCTAAAAAGTTTATATAGATTAAATGACTGAAATAAATTAACAATTCGTGTAGCCGTTTGTGTTTGTAAAAGTAAATCAATATTAAAATCACCACATACTATAACTTTTTTTTTACTCCTGCTTAGACGCTTTAATATTTTACGCGCATTTTTAACATTTACCACCGATTCGGAAAGCAGTATCATTAGAGAAAAGTAGCATTTACTTTATTATTACGCCAAGTTAAGATAATACATAAACGTTGAATACTTCATTCTATTTTCTTTAATAGGAAAGTAATGGAAAGGCAGCTGGTAAGCGGCTTACCTACGAAGTAAATCCTTTTGAATTTCCCATCTTCAACACGTAGTCGGTGCACGGTAAAAGCAATTTTATCTGTCAGATTTTGGCGCTTTATTCCTGTTTTTAATAGATTTACCGATTCGAGCGTATATTATAGATTTTCGCTCACGTGGGGTTGTTAAAAACAGCATGAAAACGTACCGCTTCAATTATTATTTTTGCAACGTTTTTATCTGACTGGAAGCTGGTTGTTATAATGAGAAGTCTGTTCCACTAGATATCTTTCCATCAGCTATAATCACTTTATGTATGAATAATATTTATGGTAAAATTTCTTTTATAATAAAATCCAATTTCGCATACTACACACCTAATCCTTTACTGTTACGAACAGTTTCCTGAGACTTAATTCCGAAATACAGTGTACACAGTATTCTGTCTTGGATACAAAATTAGAATTACGACACGTGTAACTGTTCCTTCGTATAAAAGCATTTCCCAGAGCTACCTTTATTTACAATGAACAAATGACAAATAGCCCTTAACAAATACACGTGTGCCCTACGGAACTTAGTAATTTAATCTACAAACATAAAGGAGGCTTTGAAATTTTATGAAACATAAACTTTATCAGGATACAACGAACACATTATTTTGTTTGCAATAAAATTTTAAATGTGATATAGAGTTCTTTATAAATAAAGAACAAAGGTACAAAATATTGTTATTTATTCAATCAACCTTTGCGGTGTACCTACGTAATTCAGATGCAAGATAAGACACCGATAATGAGATGTTAAACATAGATCACCTCTTACACAACTGGCAGAGCCTTGTCGTTGCTTTGTTCATAAATTAAAACATTATATGTACAACAGGAAGGAGGCATTATTAATATTACACCCACATTCCGTTATTCTGAGCATTGACGTTATCAAAGATGGGATGTGTACATTGTACATAACAAGTACATATTGTACATAATTAGAATTATGTATATCTGTCAATCTGGAAGTTGTAACCATGGCAACGCATATATATCGCTAAAGATAAACCTTCCAACTAGTGGATCATGTGGGTAATATTAAGCTATCACAATCCCTCAGTGCATCTACAATATAGAGTGTCACAGGTGCCTTGCCGGTCTTTAGGAACATAGAGGCATGAAAGCTATACTGCTCCAGTTTTCCTTTTTAAATTTCTATCGGGTGTTACAATATGATACATGTGAATAATGTACCACGTAGCCTATCCATTTAGCATTTAGCTTTGATGTTCAGCAATATAATATACCTATAGCTATAGATTGGACGCTTAAACGATGAAAGAATTCTCCAAAATTCAAATTCCACTTTATCCGCCTCAATTATTTTCATAATATCGTCTTAAAAGGTATGCTTGAATTTGCCTTTTAATTTGTTTTCTAATAAGATCCAATTTAGTTGGCGATTGTACCCCTTCTGATATTGGAGAAGGGTTGCTGCCTTCGCTTACATCCAATTGTCTTCGAAATTCTATTTTTAGACAAAGGTCATCTTACTTACCTTTACCTTTTGTACCTTGTTTAACCTTTTAACTGTATTTAAATGGTCTTTTGAAATAATGAAGGCTTATCGGCTCCATTCTAGTAAGTTCTCTCTGAAAAAAGTTAACAAATTTTTCATTATATTTTGTCATTCAACATTCATTTAATTAACATCAACTCGTTCTCATTTCACATCCATGTAATTTCCACTCATTTCCATGTATAATTTAGTATTTGAATATTGTCAACAGAAATTAACTTAACAAAACCGCATCTAACAATCGGCGGTCTCTTTGTCCACTAAACTGTTTTGATTATTTCGCCAAAAAAACAGTTATTCAATTGTATCGGGTAGCGTGCATCGATGCGTGGAGACGCGTAACCCTGTTACTCATCAGTGGTACACTAGTACCGTAACTACTGCAATCCTGTTTGTAGTGGTACAATATATTATGTGTGCTAGCGTGATAGCATAAACTGAGCTGATCTGTTTGAGATAAATTCAAGTACATATTTTACACTGTGAATGCTCAATACTGAAAATGCCGTCAGAGAGATGTTTTTTTGCATGAGGTTATTTGCTTAAAAAATTAATGAAGTTTGTTTGTTTTTTTATATATGTTAATTTAATGAAACTGATTAATTTTCCATTTCAGTATTTATTTTAGTTCTACGTCATGTTTATTGAAATATCTATCTCTATAGGTATTCAGGTAGGTACAATATATTTGATATTACTTTTACTTTGAATATAACGACGCGGACGTTAGAAACAATAAGTAATAATACTTTAACAAATTCTTAAAGTATTATTACCTACTTATTGTTTCTAATCGTTATTCTTGGAATGGTTAAATAAAAAGTCCTTCGGTTTCCCCTTGTTTTCTTTCACTATTTTCCTTATTCCTTGTACCACAGATAACGGCAGATTAAAAATATTGCTAGCTACAAGAAATCGTGTTAACTGCATTCGTTGGAAGCATCGCTTAGCGGTTATTAAGCCAATAAAAAATATACTTTCGCTCGCAATTACGCTGCGGCTTGCCAATATAGACCAATATAGGTCTTAAAGGATAGCGACCCTTTTACGACTGAATTCAATGGGTTAGTTTATATTATACTATGGAAATGTTGGACCCTTACTGACTACTGTATGAGCTAGGTTGACCCATATGTGGCAGTTCAATATTATTAATTATATTTATATTATTATTAATGCTCTACCCTCTAGCCGAGTCGATTTGTTCGATTTCTGCGAGAAATTAAGAATGAAATTTTTAAATCCAAATATATTATAATCTGTCCATATATTATAATCTGCTTTTTCTAATTTGAAATATTAAACTATAGGTTAATAAACTTAATGACATTAAATAATTATATAAACTGAACCTCTAGTTATGTGAACCGCAACCAACATTATATAGAGCTTGTTACATTATTTTTATCAGACTATTTCATTTTCCAATCTATTTTCTAAACTTCTTCGAGATATCGGGCTGTCAACTCCACACACGTATTGTACAACTTTTAATGGTCAGGCTTCATTGTTCCTTCAGGCATTTAATCCTGAGAACTTGGAAGTTTTCCACTTGGGTCATTCAGTTCATACAAATAATAATCAATAAATTCCAAATATGCTCATATAATGGCAGTTACATTATACTAAGCGAACGAAATATTCAAACGATGTTTTATTACACAGTTTTGGCCGCAGTAACGTAGGCTGCTGATTCTGTTTTGTGGCTTGGCGGTTACGGCTTGGCGTAAAATCTCTTCCATTTTATGGCCAAATTGAGCCAAATAATTACGCTGTTATATACGACACTTGTGGATAATTACCTAAATTGCCGTATTTGTTTTTCTGTTGTTTAAATACGCCTTCAATTATGGTTTCGGTTAAGCGACGGCCGATTATGTATTTAAGAGAAGTACCCTAATTAAATACTCGTATTTTGATGTTAATGTTTACTTCGTGTAATATTTTGTAAGTATAAGAATTTGATTATTCGTTTGTTTTGTTTTCAATCCAAATAGTTAACTTAGTAGGTAAATTCTATGAATAGTTAGATGTCTCTATGAGCTTTAAAGCTCGGAATCATAGCTTTAAATGAGAAATTGTTGCGTACACAACTCTCTCATTTAAATTCTCTTCCAAAGTAAATGTAACAAAATAAAAGATTTTTGTGTCTTTGTTGTAATACCGAATACAAGCTTATGGCTTGCATACTAACATCAAAGAAGCCATTTAGTTTTTTATAGTTTCATTATAATAATGTTGCATTTAATTTAAAACAACCCATTAGTCGTTCAGCGTTTATAACATTATGGTACACACAGACTTGGTCTTATTTCATTTTATCTTTTAAAAAGCTATGAATATGCATCTCTATTAAATATAAACCGCTGCGCTCTACTATGTACCTATATTAAAATTAAAAATATGTCTTTATAAAAGGACAAACCACTAGGTACTTTAATATTCTACACTATGCTAGAAAATATCCCGAACATTTAGTACGTATTTTTAGCTTTTATTACGAACTAGCTGTGCTCCGCGGTTTTACCCGCATTGCTCCGCTCCTGTTGATCTTAGCGTGATGATATTATATAGCCTATAGCCTTCCTCGATAAATGGGCTATCTAACACGGAAATATTGTTTCAAATAGGACCAGAAGTTCATGAAATTAGCGAGTTCAAACAAACAAACTCTTCATCTTTATAATATTAGTATAGATTAGATTAGATATAAAATCATTAGTCACTTTCTTATTTAGACAAAAACAACTGAATGCATTTTACATTTCCCATTTACATACAAATAGGTAATTATCTTTAATGTTCGGGACATTGCCTGATTATGATCCATATTTCAAACAGTAATGACTCCTAAATGCAAATATAGAAACCGATACAAATGGAAGAGTTATTAATTACATCCGCAACCAAGGAAAATACTCGGATATTCTAATCAGTTGGATCATTGGATGTTTGAAAAACACGGATGTGCATTATTAATAAAAACAATGTTATGTACTATTAAATAGCGATAAATTATCTGTTAATTTCAATACTTTGTTGATGACTTTATACATTATTTTTCGTCATATTGTACCTAGTACAAAAAATTAAAGTCACAAAATGCATTCCATTTTTTAAAGTTTATATAATTATTATGAATTCTAAAAAAATATTCAGTTATTATCTGTATATTCTAGTTTTTACAAATAAAAGTTGTAACAAAATGTCTTTCACAGTTTATAAAGGCGGGAAAAGATTATAGGTTATGCGTCAGGTCAAAGCTATTATTTACAACAATTTCCCTAACCGCATCCGCTTGTCGGTCACTGATCGCTGATGTAGCGCGAAGCTTTCGTGATCGAACAATATTTTCATATTATGTTGGTCAGCTATACTTTGTGCACAGAGTATATTACCACTTCAGGGGGGTAACCGGCACCTTTAGAATAACAGTCTTATTATGGGTACGTTTTGTTGCGTTCACAAAATAATCTTACTTTTTTGGCACCGGGACCTTCTAAAACATATGAAAACCAATTGCAACAAGACTGTTTCGAGCGGTTTCGAGACGTCAATCGAAAAATTGGAACCGGCACGCTCTCTTTGACATTTAGCATTCTTGTTATAATGTCAATAATGACAGTTTTAAGCAATTTTAGTGAAGTTGTAAATATGGAACTTTTATAACATTATTTTGAATATTATTAAAAGAATACACATCAAATTTAAGTGAAACGTATGTAGTTGGAAATCTATTTAATAAATGAAGCTTTTAAAGAAGATAATACATTTATTATATTAAAAATGCAAAATTAACATAACTACATCGGGTTGTTCCAAGAAAAGGCTTCAAACCTTTTGATTTAAGAAGAATCGTGTAAATAATTTATTATTGCGAAGTGCGCAATCATCACGAGTCTCTATGAGATATGGGGGCATCATATGAACAATCTTAAAATACAATTATAACCTACAGATTTATGTGTGTAAGATAAAAGTAATGTAAGTACCATACCTACCCAATGCAAATCTTAAGAGTATATTTAAAAATACGTTTGTTTATGTACACATTCTCAACTTGTTATTTCTCTATATAATAAAATGCAACCCTACTTATTCTCTATACATAAATTTTAGCTAATACCTACTCAATGTAAATCTATAAAAGATTCTTTATTATTTCTTCTTGATTCAATATATTTTATCATGTTACATTATTTATATAATAAAACACTTAAAAGTAAATTACACTCAAATGCACTACCCATATTATACTTATGTTAGGGATCTCATTTAATTTTGAGAAGTAATACCATTATTTATTTCCAGATTCTACAATCAATTCCGAGCACTAGGGATAAGATTACCCAGCGTAACCACATGGAAGCATTGATAGTATTCAAGAAGCTATAAAGTGCCAGCGCAACATGAATATATTTTTTTCAATAGGAAGCAATATCATACTTTAAATGTTTAAGTGCAATAAAAAACATTTATAAATCCAAAATCTTTATTTAGTCCTTTTTATTTATTTATTGACAAATCATTTGCTCCTTTACTTCTCTTGATATCATTTATATAAAAAAAAGTGATAAAACATGGAAGTATTCGAAATTAGATTCAATTCTATTTAGCATATTTATTAAAAACAATTAGGTATATATTACTCAAATCCAAATTTGTAAGTAAATAGCATATTAAAAACACCCTTGATTAAAAAAATTAAGTTTTATTTATAGTATCAGCCTTTAAACTTAAAATGCAATAAACAAAAACTTTATATTTACATCACAATGAATAATTCCTGCACTAACAGTTTAATGGTACTTATTTATATTTTTATTTTAAATTTAAATCAATTATTGTATTTGCATAATATAGAGTAGATAAATAATTCAAAAACTTGCAGTACTTATGTATACTTTTAATTTCATTTTTATTAAACTTAAAATGAAAACAATGTAGGTATGTACTATATTAAGGTACAATTAAATTTTTACATTTTCTTTGAATATTTTAAGTGTAGACATGGTGGCGCCTCCCCCAACTTGAAGTTCTCACTACCACATGATCATCTCCCAAGCCGGTACTTCCTTGTTCAATGTTTGGGCAATCAACACAACTGTGAAAGATAAATTGGATTTAAACTGATTCTTTGTTGCTTTAAAATTTAATAAGTACATTTAATATGTTTACTTTTATTATTAAAGGGCTTGTCATGGTGTATGTTTTTTATACAATGTCGGTATAGTTTGTTAAATAATAAATACTTTACTTGTTAATCATTTTTCAAGTATTTTAACATTTTAGTTGTTTATCTTGCAATTCTTAATATCGTATTAAAAAAAAAGTTAAATGTATAGGTGTGTAATTCCTTACAAAACTGTTAAGTAATATAAGTAGCTTCTAACCAAACATAGATAGGTTTGCTTATAAATTAATATAAATATTTACTTTTGACCAGCTGCTCTAGTTTTTGTGAACTCCCAAATCATTTGCACTTAAACTTTCAGCAGAGAATTCTATCAACTTCGTCTCATCATAACTTTTACCTCGTTGGGAGTTATTCATGTACCTATCTTTGTCTTTGTAATTTCGGGGTCAGGGAGCTTCGCGCACTCTGCACAATGTTCTGCTGTAAGTTAAATAAAAATTACTTCAATTAAGTAACAATAATCAAAACAGACGAAATCATGCAAAAACCAAAACTTTATTCGTAAAAATATATCTCTGTAGTCTGTTATCATAAATCGTCCTAACTCGTACTTTATCTTACCTTGCTATTTCAATATTGCTTTTTCGCACTTTCTCATTTATCCAGAGATGAGATTCACATATTAAAGTTTAAGTTTATCTGAAATTTTAGATAATAATATGAATTATGAGGACAGTGACATGACATTTTGATTTTTGACGTTTAATGTTCGATACAAATCATTACGACTTGGCCTAAAAGCCTCGTAGCCAAGCCATTAATCTTAAAAAAATAGACAAAACTTCGGAATTCATTCGGTCATTGGACATTGTAGGCAATCGTATAGTAATCATGTTGAAAATGCTCCCGGTACCAAAATAAAGTAAGATTATTTTGTGAACTCAACAAAACAAGGTTGTTATTATAAAAATGGCGGTGATTGAAAATTAAACGTCAAAAATCCAAATGTCATAATCACTGTCCTCGTATTATTATCTAAAATTTGGATAAATCAAATTGAAAAATTGCGAAAGATACGTAATATGCATTAAAGAATGCATGAAAGAGGCATGAAAGAGCAATTGAAATAGCAAGGTAAGATAATATATGAGTAGGTAATAAATATATCTAAAACCTTGGACGATTTATGATAACACAGATATATTTTTACGAATAAAGTATTGGTTTTTGCATGATTTCGTCTGTTTTGATTATTGTTAATTGAAGTAATTTTTATTTAACTTGCAGCAGAACATTGTGCAGAGTGCGCGAAGAAAATAACTCCCAACGAGTTAAAAGTTATGCTGAGACGAAGTTGATAGAATTCTCTGAAAGTATAAGTGCAAATGATTTGGGAGTTCACAAAAACTAGAGCAGCTGGTCAAAAGTAAATATTTATATTAATTTATAAGCAATTAGCAAACCTATCTATGTTTGGTTAGAAGCTACTTATATTAAAAGTTTTCTAAGGCATTGTACCTACACATTTAAGTTTATTTTAATACAATATTAAGAATTGCAAGATAAACAACTAAAACGTTGAAATACTTGAAAAATGATTAACAAATAAGGTATTTAACAAACCATACCGACATTGTTTAAAAAACTTCTTTTTAGACGTTTACATACACCATGACAAGCCCTTTAATAATAAAAGTAAACATATTAAATGTAAGTACTTATTATAAATTAATTATAAATTTTAAAGCAACAAAGAATCAGTTTAAGTCCAATTTATCTTTCACAGTTGTGTTGATTGCCGGCTTGCCCAAACATTGAACAAGGAAGTACCGGCTTGGGAGATGATCATGTGGTAGTGAGAACTTCAAGTTGGGGGAGGCGCCACCATGTCTACAGTCTACACTTAAAATATTCATATTTGTATCATACATCTGAAAATGTAAAAATTTAATTGTACCTTAATATAGTACCTACATTGTTTTCATTTTAAGTTTAATAAAAATGAAATTAAAAGTATACATAAGTACTGCAAGTTTTTAAATTATTTATCTACTCTTTATTTATATGCAAATACAATAATTGATTTAAATTTAAAATAAAAATATAAATACCATTAATCTATTAGTGTAGGAATTATTCATTGTGATGTAAATATAAAGTTTTTGTTTATTGCATTTTAAGTTTTAAAGGCTGATACTATAAATAAAACTTAATTTTTTTAATCAAGGGTGTTTTTAATATGCTATTTACTTACAAATTTGGATTTGAGTAATATATACCTAATTGTTTTTAATAAATATTTAAGCTAAATAGAATTGAATCTAATTTCGAATACTTCCATGTTTTATCACTTTTTTATATAAATGATATCAAGAGAAGTAAAGGAGCAAATGATTTGTCAATAAATAAATAAAAAGAACTAAATAAAGATTTTGGATTTATAAATGTTTTTTATTGCACTTAAACATTTAAAGTATGATATTGCTTCCTATTGAAAAAAATATATTCATGTTGCGCTGGCACTTTATAGCTTCTTGAATACTATCAATGCTTCCATGTGGTTACTCTGGGTAATCTTATTCCTTGTGCTCGGAATTGATTGTAGAATCTGGAAATAAATAATGGTTTTATTTCTCAAAATTAAATGAGATCCTTAACAACAGACTACATAAGTATAATATTTGAGTGTAGATTTACTTTTATAGTCTTATATTCTATACCTATAGGTAAATAATAACATGATAAAATATATTGAATCATGAAGAAATAATAAACAATCTTTTATAGATTTACATTAAGTATTAACTAGATAATATTTATGTTTAGGGAATAAGTAGAGTTGCATTTTATTATACAGAGAAATAACAAGTGGAGAATGTGTACTTATACAGACGTATTTTTAAATAGATTTGCATTGGGTATGGTACTTACATTACTTTTATCTTACACAGATAAATCTGTAGGTTATATTGTATTTTCAAATTGTTCATATGATGCCCCCATATCTCATAGGGACTCGTGATGATTACGCACTTGTTTACTATTTAGGTACACGATTCTTTTTAAATCAAAAGGTTTGAAGCCTTTTCTTCGAACAAGCCGATGTAAAGTTCTATTATTATCTGATAACTGTCAAATTGTCAAATAGATCGCAGTTCGCACCGGTCCCAATAATTGAGTGAACTATTACGAGTGACGTCGTCAAAATTGCTAGAAAAACAAAATCAGTTTAACGCTGCAACAAGCTTGCGTTAAGGGTGTCACGGTACGAAAAGACATAGTAATGTTATAATAAGCTTGCTATAAGAGATGCCGGTTACCCCCCAGGTCGTAAAAAGGATGTATATTAATTATATTGAAGGAACTCCGAATTAACGGAAGGTAGATATAGTTATTTAATAGTTTAAGTTTGTTTTGGGTTAATAAACTGTATATTAAAGAATTACCTAAGCCATATTTTCAACACACAGACTAAATATTGGCTAATTCAGTATTACTTTCATTTTAAGAAGAAAGTGTAGTGTTAATTAGTCAGCATGTTTCCTTATAAATTACTTAACTTTTTATTGAATAAACGCGTGTCATATCCTTTAGAAAGTAACTACTAACTCATCTAGCAAAATAAAGAGCGATGCATAAATATTGCAATTATATTCAACCAAAACTGCGGTTGAAGTAATTCAAATTACGGTCAAGTATAAACTCGAATAATATAAATAAAACGGGAATAAATGGTTCACTTTACTATTAAATGCAACGCTTATTCGCTGGTCGATGTTCGCCGAGCAAAACTTTCCGCTTTCCACGACTTTTATACAATAGAAATTGTTGAAGACTTCAAAAGGTAAAAAATTGTCGCATATTCTTTAGAATGTAATGAAAACGTGTTCCGTGTCGCGATAAATTTGCATTTTCTCTTATAAATATAATGATATTTATGCGACGTTATTTCTACACAATGAGATGTGAAATTGAAACGTTTTTCATTCTATATTTGACAATTTTAGCTTATTATAATGAAAGCTTGCAATAGGTATGCAATTTGCGTTTTGATTTTCATAATAACTATTAACCAACATTATAACGTTAAAATTATTCTAAAGACTAGCGGTCCGCCCCGGCTTCGCCCGTGCTACATATTTATGTTTTCTCTACATAAGAACCATCCTGGTACTTCAAGGAATATAATAAAAAAAGAATTATCGAAATCGGTTCAGCCGTTCTCGAGTTATGCGCTTACCAACACATTTTGCGATTCATTTTTATATATAAGACTAGCGGTCCGTCCCGGCTTCGCCCGTGGTACATATGAAAAATAGATGTTGGCCGATTCTCAGACTTACCCGATATGCACAGAAAATTTCATGAGAATCGGTCCACCCGTTTCGGAGGAGTATGCAGACTAACATTGTGACACGAGAATCACTACATCACTACATATAGTATAAAACAAAGTCGCTTTCCCTGTCCCTATGTCCCTATGTCCCTATGTCCCTTTGTACGCTTAAATCTTTGAAACTACGCAACGGATTTTGATGCGGTTTTTTTTAATAGATAGATTGATTCAAGAGGAAGGTTTATACGTATAATAACATCCATTAAATAGTGGAGAAGTACTGTTATTTTTGAGGTTTCTAATGTGATGTCGTAAAAAATTACATTTTTTCCGCTTACATTGCAAACGCAGGCTGAACCCTACGAGTTTTATCAAAATAATGTACTAAGTATTATACACATTGAAAAGGTCTACAGAAAAGTCCGCGATGGTATATGTCTATCTCTTATGGATAACCCACAATAACTTTTTTTTGTCATTTACTTTTTACGACAAATAATGGCTAATTTTCGATGCGATTTTAACCAATACAGCATTAATCCTTAACCAATTAAATACCTTGAATACATTGTTCATTTAATATAGATCTATATGGCCCTTTACACCGTATGATTTAAGTGAATATTTTCGAAGATATTACAGATTTAAAAATTGCGGGACGTAGCGTTTGCGGCGGTACCGGCCGGCCGCCCGGCTATCTACAACGTTCACAGTTTTTCTGTGGTGTATAATTTAGTATCAGCATTGCACCCGTGCGAAGCCGGGGCGGGTCGCTAGTTTTATATATAAGAAGAAGATTAGACATTCTATACGATAACATTTACTCAGAACATAACAATACATTGTTTTCAATGTAAGTATTAGAAAATAATACAAAGGGCAATGCACGCAAAAGTTTAGTTTTCTACTGGAACCCAGTCACGTCAGATCAAAGATATTTCTTTGCGTAAACAATATTCCGGTAAAAGCACTTACAATAGAATAACATAATTTTACTACGATATTATTTCCCCAACATTCTTTTTATTACTGCATAAAAGATTGAAATGAAAAAGAACAAAGAATATTATTTTTTCATCGACATAAATTTACTTTTGCTGGTTTATCCTTTGCAGCTCACTGCCTTAAATAACTTTCTGCTCTATAAAAGTTATTTTGCTTTATTAATATTTGTTAGTTTTCTTAACTCATTATTATACTTAGAGTTATGCAAGCAAATTTAACAAAGAACACACCTTTTAGAGGAACACATACATTTGTAGAAACTAAGTATAGTTAGAAAGCATAGACATGAATAATTTCAAAGGATAACACCATCGTGATAATAAATAAATATGCTCTTTTGTTATATTGTAGTAAAAATGCTCTATGTATTTGTAAATAATAGTTTCCTCCGTTACATAATGTTAGATTAACCAAAGACGTTCCGCCATAATATAACAATCTTATTCCGCAAAAAATAATTACTTTAAGTGCCTGTTTTTGTAATTACATCATAATCTTTAGAAATTTGCATGTGAAAGTACTTACACGAAACATGCAAAGTGCATAATAGAGGAAATTGTTAAGTGTTGGTTTATAATAGTTATCTATTTATCAGATAGGTACTATTTGCATTACGTGAACAATTATAATTAGTGGGGAAGAGCTTGTTTGAGATCAAACTAGTAATTTTGATGTATTGTGTAGGTACCTATAATAAATTATGTTAGGTTAGTTATAACTAATGTTTCGAGCCGGGTATTCTACATTATTTCAAGTTGCAGTTATTTTTCTGTGGCTATTAAAATTAATTTCGTTTTAGAAAATTGGCTTATATCATTATTAGATTTTCTACGTGGATGTTTAAATATAATAAGAAGTTAGCAATCCTCATTATTAGCTGTTTCGCTACATTATTTGTTTCTTAGATAACTTGGCGCAATTAACTTTCAACACACCGTTGCTGAATCGACACACATAAGCAAAAGCAACGATACTCTTGGGCAAACTTTATAGTTAATATTATAACAGTATTAACTTAGATCAAAAAGCATAGGGGGTCTTATGTTCTTTAATACGTATTTTTTTGTACCTTCATCAATATTTAAATGGGAAAATGCATACGATGTTGAAAAAGGTATCGTTCCAGAGCCCATAGGGAGAAAGTTTAAGTATGTATTATAGTAAGTAAAGCAAATCCCAGCGTTGCCTTGAGTAAAATGCATAGATATTTATGTACCAAAGTGCCGTCCAAGCTTCACTAGTATTCATGAAATCATTACTATGGAGCGTCACGAGTAATTTAGTCTTTGGTCACCAGCAAAAGTTAGTTGTCAAAGCCACTCAAAGCAGACACTCCCGCGAGGCACTATCGCATGCCAGACCGCGACACGTCATACATCATAATTAGATAAATATAATCTGTACGCATCGTTCCGAGCCACTTTCACCGCAGGCTCATGCGACATAGCGCGGGTGAAATCTACAGGCACGACTGACGTTTCAAATTGCAGACCGGCTACAACGATTGTGACTTTGGACGTCTGATTGTACTGAAATATCGTTGTTCTGCACGGTTTCTATTAATAGTTCTTTTTTGTGCGTGTGAGCGTGACACTTTTTGATGGACTATCCAAGTTTTGTCACATACAGACAACAAAGATAACAATACCGATTAGCTAACTAGATGATGAAATATAATGTCTGCAAATCGATATCTTAATAATTTAACTCAATTTAAAAATAATTTGGAAAATCCAAAAGTGCACGCCTCATAATTTTTTTTTAATAAATATTTATTAATTATTATTTTTGTTTATTTAATAACAATTAAACCACATCGAATCAGACCCTGAAAAATGAAAGGGTTCTATTCCTGAGCATACTCAAGCGTAAGAGAAAAAAAAAGACTCGATTAGTAAAGTATTTCGGTCGCTATCGTGTTAACAAGAAAATCCTCCGCACATACAGACACACGGACGTCCAAGACAGAACTTTTTTAAACTGTTTTTTAACTAGTTTAAATAACAAAAATGACATCAAAAATATCATGAACGTTAAAAATAGTGTTTTTTCTTAATATGTGTGTGTATGTATTATCTTACAAGTGCAATGTATGATACATAAAGACATTTTAAGTTTGAAAAATCAGATGTTTTGCGCGAAGTGACAGTAGTACCCACCTCAACGCTTCGCTTATGAGGCGTGCAATATACTAACTTCACTATTATATTATTCAATATTCTTGCTTTCGGGATATATTTTAATTAAATGCCCAGCAGGTATCAAAAGCACAACGTACATGCACAGAGTATAAAATGTGTACTTGAAATATTCAAATTTAAATGAGAAACTGTGTAGAGTTTTGGTAGTATAATTTACGTTTGTATGCAAATCGTACGACCTTTGACCCTGGCGACCCCACCGAGGCTTCGAGTACGTGAGATAAGGGGCAATATCATTTTGCTGGCTGTACTAGAAATATGAATGAACGAGTTATTCAATGGAGTCATTGTTTTGTGGAAACTAGAACGTATTTATTTTTAAACATTGAATTTTTAAGATGCAGGAAGCAAGGCGCTCTACATTGTTATATCTTTTGCTTGCTTTTCTTCTTATATCTTACTATAAAATAAATTTAAATAAATAAATAAAATATCAAATAAAAATTGTGAAATGTTATTTTTATGGATGTGAATATATTTTTTGGCTCACTAACTGCTGAACAGTATTTGATATGCAATTGATAGTTAAAAATTTGAGAAATGTTGCTTTCATCCGGACCTAACAGAGCGATTTTGCGGTCGGAAATAGTCATAAAATATAAGCCGGATACTATATGTCACGTCATGTGTAACTAATTATTGTGGTAATCCTCAACATGTTTGCTTTTCTGTGTGATACATGTTTACCTACTGTATAGTGTGTACAATGTAGACGAGTCTCTTTACTATGTGTGCAATATAATTATAATGAATATAGATATAAATTATAATGTATTTTTAATGAAGAACTAAACCGTCTTCGAATTGTCATAACTAGAGTTAAATCAGACCAACTGGAAGGTTCTCAAATAAAAAATATCATAAATATCGGTTCATCCGGTCGAAGGTTCTGAGGTTCCGTGATGACTCATAAAAAATAAAGCTAAATTATGAACCTCCTCCTTTAATGTTAGGTCGGTTGAAAACAATAAAATAACTACTATAAAAAGAATATTTAAGCGACACTGAAAGTGGTTAATGAATTTTAATATTGGCGAAAATTCACAGAGCTTTTATTAACGCTAGGAAAATTGTACACGTGTAACCCAGAAAACATGTTCTGAAAATTATTACATGAGTGACATATTATAAATTGCTTTAAAAATCCATTAAAAACGAATATGTTGCGTAGGTATTTTCATAATACAGTTATATGTAATAGTTTTATTTTTTAATAATAAATTTTTCTGTACTGATGGAACTACGTAATATTATTTTTTGTTAAACTAAGTACTAACAGAGAGTTTAAAATCGTCAAAAAATCGAAATAAACTTAATAAAAAGTTTAAAATCCGCGTTAGCGTAGACTTTATGTACATTTCCACAGTTCAAATTTGCAGTCAGTCTAAAACATTAATTTTTACTTCATCTCTTTTATCGTCCAATATAAAGTGAACATTTCAAAATTATTGCCAAAGTTATGCCAGTAAATATACTCCGATGTTCCCATTTCACAAATTGAAACGATCTTTACGTATGATATCCAAATGTACGCACTTTTAATACATTTTAGCTTTTATTCCGCAAAAAAAATATGTAAAATTTGTTTCGAACTGATCAATTTATGTGTCTAATTTTTATAATCGTATTCAATAAGAGTAAAATATCAGTCTCCTAAGTACTTTTAATTGTAGAATTAGATTAGGAAAAAGTAATTAATTTACCTAAAAATAAGCAGAAAATTTTTATGCTTTCGTTGCACTGGAACTTTCAAGTTTAACGTAGAATTAACTACGTAGATTGATGTAGCTGACATACCCAAGGGAAATCTTTAAAATTTAGGGACAAATTTTCTTCATGCAATGCAAATTTTAAAGATTAAAGTAGTTATTACTTTAATATCATACTTTAATTCATTTTATTAATATTTATAAGCCAAAAATGTTCAATAATAACTATAAATGAAGATATGAATACAAAATACGCTACAAATTGAGATCATCTTTTGTTTTTTTAACAAGGAAATCTCTCCAAAACATTTTAAGGGCAGCTAAAGTTCTACACGCAACACGCAAATATTACTTCTTTGTTTTGAAGGTTCGGTCAAGTTCACGAATTAATGTTTAGTGAAATCAAATAATTCCGTGTTCATGAGGTCTCCAGAACAGGATTTCACAAAAGGTCAACAATGTCAGCCGCGCACGTTGCCGTGCTGTGAATAAAAACGAAAGTTGAACCAGTCGCGAACCGTCACCCTAACACGATTTCATAAACCATAAAGAACATTGTTTTTTTTTTATTATGAACAAAGAACAGGCTGAGGCCACGTATCATACTGGAATGTTTCTTAGAAACCGCATGCTGGTGTTTAATATTCATTGAAAAAGTACATCAATAACAATACCATATTATTATTTATGAATTCATAGATTTCGTCTGGATAGAGAACGAAATTCCGGTTTAATTATTTTCTCGTGCAAGAGTGAGTCACGAGCTTCAAAATATTTGATATAAATCATAAATGTCATGCACTAGCATTGGCACTAGCAGGATTATTAAACCAGTAGAATAGATATCTATTGTTTTCATTAGAAAGGTTTATTCCGAATACTTCTATAATTAAAGACAATCACTCGTTAATATAGGTAACATACTGAATATAACTAATAATAGTGATTCCTTTCTTCAAAGAAGGAATTATTTTAAATTGCAACAATATGAAATTCTACCTTGTACATTTTTATGAATTGTTTCGTCAACTTTTGGCTTCGTAATTTCGTTTTCATAGTAAACAACGATCAGTTTGTATAACATTGTGAAAATGTTTTACGTAAATTTTACAAAAGATTTTTACTCTTACCTTTGTTCGTAGTTCGTATCTAGCTTTTTTATTTTACTTTCTTACAGTCATAACGAAGCTCGAAGGGTCGCCAATCCAACGGACTCGTGAAATACGGTCACGATACTGGCCAAATATATTTGTCATCACTCGTTTGTATTCAATAAAAGGAATCCAATTCACTTCACTTTCTAATCTATTATGAGTTATTTATACAATTTGTTTGCAGCCGCTTTCCTATGTGCGGATTGTGGTTGTCATGTAACTATTTTACGTTTACTCGCAATTCGCAAATAATTGTAGATCTAGGCAGAAGATGACTTTGGGGCTTTCCATGATGTTTTTTTAAAGAATGTTCTATATAGGAATAAGATAGGTACCTAACATAATATACGTATATAGAAAGATGCCATAACATACCTGCTAATCCCAAGTTAAAATTAGCAAATTATTTATTTTGAGCATTGCGTGGGGAGTCGAACTTTCACAATTTTTCGCTACGTGCTGTAATTTAATAAAATTTTAAATTACATTTTTGGTCCAAAAGAGAAAAGTTAAAATTTTAATTGAATACATAATATTTTACGTAAGAAACTTTGCTAAGTGTACGTTTTAGTAAGATATTTTTTACAATAGTTACCTCAGTCGCAAAGTAGGTCATTAGAAGTAGGCGCTTTGTGATTTCGTGTATTTTAACGTGTCTGATAGCAAATTTCCAAACTGCTAAAAATAAAAAACGCGTCTTTTATATAATACTTAAAAAACATAATAAATATAAGTATTTCAAAGTTTGAGTCTAGGCAAATCAATCAGTAGGAAAACGAAATGTTTATAGGTATCAAAGTTTTAAAATATTTAGGTGTATTCCACATGAAATTCGATAGTTCTATTGGTATCCCTGAGGGATATCAATCCGTTATCCAATATACCTCGTATTGCAAATAGGTAAATTAGGTTATCTTATTTGTAATTTTTTATTATCTAACTGTTATTTATATTTACTTTAACATCTGTCTTATAAGGACTAGAGTAGCTAGAGGTGAAATCCTATCAAAATCAGACCGAGTTAGAAGGTATTTAAGGGCGCTTCGATCAACACAAAATTTAAATTGTAATCGTAGTGTTGTTCTCGATTATAACAAAATGAATGTTCATTATGAATTATAAAGGTCCAAATTTAAAGGTAAAGAGCATTTAGACTCTATCAATGTGTTAAATAGCTATGGAAATAATAGTCATAAAGTTAAATTAATCCTAGTAAAATTAAATCAAATTAAACGCAAACAAAAAGACGGAACAATTCAAAGTCTATAACTTGAGAAAATAGAAGTAGTCAATTTCCAACAATCCTCTTAAGTAAATTCCAAGAAACTTAAAGTTAATTTTCAGAGTTTGTAATTGTTTCCAAGTTAACTCATATGCGGTTACTTGAATTCTCTAGTGTCATGCCCACGCTAAGTCGTTTTAAACTTTACTCATACATTATGGTCTCTCGCCACAATATCTCTATGGTATATTGAGAACTAAAATTGTAATTTGATCGCTTCAATTTACTAGGAGAAACAGACATTCTAATGAAGTTCGTAAAATATGTAGGTAACTTGAAGTATTCAGAAGTTCAGACTTGCAACTCTATTGAATTTAACAGCAATGATAGATAATAGGTATGTTATTTGATATAATAGGAATCGATATTAGCGAATCGAAATAACTTTTTATGATTTTAAAAAGTTATTTATCAACAAAATAGATTCATTCTCTCTCAAATCGGATTCATACTAAATCGTAAACATAGTTATTCGAATCATCAGTAATAAATCATGGTTTATAATAATAGAGGGTTAAGGCTTAGTCTAACAATTTCTCAAGCAAGAAAGTCTTACTGAATACTTGGCAGCCTTTCACTCGGGTCTTGCGTCACTCCAAGCTTCGCGTCACAGCTACAAAGTTCAATCACTTTACATGACGAGCCAGAGGACACTTTACATTATTCTTTTTTTAAACTCTGTTGTCTATAAGTGGGTGACGTTGCAAAGCATAGTTCATTAGACCGCATTCTAAATTTAAATTTTGAGAAGACTGGCTGGTTGTAATAATAAACGAAAACAGTTTAGAAACGTCAAATTTCGAATACAATGTTAATTATGAATAAAAAAATAATATGAATATATTTGAATCTTAGATATGTATTTAAATAATTACATACTAATTATGTGTTTATAATAAATAATAATTTTTTAATTAACTAACATCTAAAAATTAATAATGAAAATTACAACATTGCACAACCATTTTACTAAAAAAACTTTAGCGCGAATTTTCTTTTTTTTTTAAATTTGACAGCAATGAAAAGAAAAAATATCTGAAAGTTGTACAACGATTGAATAATGTGATTTATGATAAAATTTAAACACAATGTGACTTTAATTAATTGCTGCAATAATAAGTTAACAATACGGTACGTCCTACGTTTGGGTTCAATGACAATACAATTTCGGAGCAAGAGAAAGTGATAATTAGCATCCGTATAATAGACGTAACGTTGCGTAATATCCAGAGGTAGGTCTAATAACTTTTTATAATAATTATCAAATGCATCTAATATAGAAGATTTTTGGTTAAATTATTTATTTATTGTTTTTATTAAACATTATTATTAGCAATAATTATGTCCGTTCTTTGTTTTGGCATTTTTGCCGATAGAAAAATAAAATTCTTCATAATATTATATTAAGAGATCTACGCAAGTAATAATTAGGCAAGCGTAGATGCAATCGAGACTCATCCGAAACAGAATACAGAATGTAATGCAACGAACAAGCACGCGGGAGATCCCAACGGGCACGAGGCCGCGCGCTCACACGTTCTGAATATCAATAATTGAAGACGTGATCTTTTGTTTATTACATTTTTTATCGATCATTACGCGAAATAATTGGGACACCATTGCTAATAGTGGTGCAAAACGAGCTTTTGATTGCTAACAAAGGTATTACGTCATTATCATTATTAGGTCTACTTACCTCTGCTATTTCTTTCGTCGTATAGAACATTGAAGAAAAAGAAACATTGTTGACAACGCAGCTGTTGAATTACGAGCAAGAGTTAAATAGAGCATGTACTATAATTTTTACGTTTCTATAAAATTGTCCGTCAATCTTTCAATGAAGATAGGAACTAAATAATGATACTTCAAACGGAAACGGTACAATCCATATACGCTTCGATAAAACAGATTGCAATAATTACAAAGTGTAGTTTGTACTTTGTAGATCTTTTGTATCAAGGAAATGTACGATTTGGCAATCCTGTGCAGTGCTGTTGCTTAAGATCGCATATAATTGCGTATACAAGGCTAGCCCGTGTTTGGGTTTGTCCTGCCAACGCAATGACTTGAGGATAATGTTCAAATTGATTGATTGATTCAATGGTGTGATACATTATTAAATAGGTTTAAGAGTTGAGACGTCTGAGTGGTTTAATGCAGGACGACGAGTTGATATGAAACATACATGAATTGCTGTTAAAATGTTTTAGTTTTAATAAATATTAAGCTTCGAATCATCACATCACAAACACAATCGAACATTTTTCATCAAAGTTTTCACATTGGTATAATTCGCTCTCGTATCTGCTTTTAGTAGATCTTCAGTGGGTTCTACCACATGGGTACATATAATTTATATATCTTTTGTTTATTGATAGTTGTAAATATACTAAAAATATGTACCTATGCATTGTTCTAGGACCCCTGTGTGTAATGCAGCGATGTCGACACGCGCGGTGAGGACGGCGCTGCTCTGCGCTGTCTTGCTGTTCATGCAACAAGGTATGGATAAAATTAATTAAATATTAATAGTTTAAATTTTTATCCCTATTTTTATTTTTTAGAAATTAGAAAACTATTTACACGTTTACGTACACTTTCATTATACAAGTTTTCAGCTGCGTTTCTTCCGCATGATAATTTTCCACTGAATTTCTAATTTATTTGATAGCGTCAGTATATTAAGAAATATGTTTGTTATTAAAACATCAAACATCTGGCAAATGACATCCTTCTGAATATTTAATTTTGTTGGCCTATTTATGCTTATTGGCTATTGCTTATACTTATTTTAATAGCGTAACTATAAGGTACTAGAGAAACTATAAAATTACAGTCAATGAGAATACTGTTCCATAAGTACGTGCAGTGTAACACACGCACATTAAAGCTGCAACATTTTCAAAGTTTATGGCGAAAACCGCAATAACTTTAGGATTTTATACCTTTGAAGCATTTCGCTTTGAACGCAGACTCCAATTATTTGCTGCTATTATTTAACCCTTAAGTCTACTTTGTTTTAAATACAAGTTTGCGTTTATTTATGAGATATTAATAACTAAGTTCGAGAAGAACGGAAAGTTAAGTCTCTATTTATAATAATAAGTTCCGACTATGTGTGCTTATAGCAAAGAAATTGTGAACATAATATGCAAATAAGATGAGAAATTAATAGATAGACAGTTATATAATTCTAATATATTGAATACTGTCCAAGATTTGGCCCCTGTCTATTGAATCTAATGTTTATTAACTCAATACGATTGCGTTATCGTATCAGTTGTGGCGCAAATTGCTTCGGTTACTGTAAATTGCGAGTTATCGACAGTATTATATGATAGTAATTGATATGCATTGGTTTTAGTTCAATTTTTTTATTTATCCCAACAGCTAGCGCCGAGCTTAGAGGCAGGTGTCCATCAGAAGCGGGCGCTTGTCCACCCAGAGCGTCCCCGTGTAACAGCGACGATGAGTGCGGGGAACAGATCTGCTGCAATACCTCGTGTGGACAGGCTTGTGTGGACCCTTTGTATACTGGTTAGTATTTTAGTAACTGATAAATTGTCAGGGGGGTAAAGGTGTCCAGCGGAAGCGGTTGCTTGTTCACCCAGGGCTTCACCGTGTAGCGACACCTCGTTCTGAATCACACAAGCTAAAAGTTTTCGATGCAAAGAATAATAAAAATATGCAATTTTATATTATACTATATACCAATAGATTTAATAAAAAAATTTAGCCTTTATAGCACAGGATAAAGGTAATGTCCCTGATAACTAAATACGCCCAAAATAGGCACACCAATGGATTGGTAATGGATTCATTATTTTCGCTTCACAGATCATTGCACTGTTTACGTAATGGCCGACCGAAATAATAGAAGTTCTGACCAACGCTGGCACTCATTATTTACAAACATTGCTTACATAACACACCTGTTAGTACTGCATCTAATATACCTTGCATAATTGTTAACGACATGAATAATATTGTGATAAACTCAAACTCCAAATCTCATTGACGATCACGCGATGGTCTGAATTTTAATGGACGAAATTAAGTTCTTCTTTGCGCGGTAGATGGGTATTCCCTTGGCTCTTGTAGTTACATTACCACATTGCAAATATTACCACTATATTTTTAAATTAATTTTACGCTGATTCACTTTGTTGAGTTTAATCCTACCCTATTGGAAGTCTAGACAGTATAGGCTAGACAATGTAGGCTAGGCCATCCTTCACTTCACCAAAAAAGCTTTATATCATCTCTTTGATAGAACAATATGTTCCAAATTACACAAACAATAGACGCATTACTCATAAGCGATGCAAAAACAAATTAGCGAGAGCCACCGTAAATTATATTCCATGAATATTAAATAGAGTCGACAAAGGCAACGTAGCAATACCCGTGAAACCTCTAAATTACATTGGAGTGGGGTATATCCGGTCCCTTGCAAAATGGAGTTGGAATAGGTATTTTGGTCCAGTCCCCGTAACATGTTGAAGTCTATACAATCCCATTGCCAAATAAAAGCTTCCATGACGCAGATTTATAGCCTACCGTGACTGTCGGGTTTTTAATCTATAGTGAAGGCTTGTCGTGAAAAATCGCTCGATTTTAGTGTTGATAACGACACGATTTCTTTTAAATAGTTTTGTGTAGGTGTGGATTTATAGAACGCCAATGTCTTTTAATTTATCGCAGGTAATATTTTATCGTGATACTGTCTTAATTGTCTCATAGAGTATAACAGTTAAAAATGTATTTTACTTGAATACTTTTGTAGTTTTATAACAATGTGAAGTATTTTAATATTTTTAAACGAACAAATTAGGTATCCAAATTACATTTTTTGCGTATTTTTTTTTAACATTTGCATTTTCATCGCATCAAAAACAAACATTTTATTTAAACAAAACCTCGAATACTTAAGTACCTATTCGATTTACCTCAAATATTCACCACATTATTCCTTCCAGGCTGTGAGAACATAAAGCTCTCGTCAGAGCGTATATCGCGCGCGCTAGCTGCAGAAAACACGCGTTCTGGCCGCGGGCTAAAGTCCCTCAGGACACCAAGGTGCAGGCAGAGTGACGGCGAGTTTGAAGAGATACAGTGCGATAATGAGATCGTCAGTTCTTGCTGGTGTGTTGATCCTGCGGGTTTTGAGGTGCGTATTCTTTTGGCTTTTTGACGTGACAACGTCTTATAATTCGATAGAGCCGGCAGCACGAAAAAACATGACTCATGCGGCGTTACCTCGCTCTGAGGCGTTCCATGTAAGGCTTGAGATGCAAGCGAGAGCGCGGAACGAGCGACAAAGAAGCACAATCGGACGTTGTCACGTTCAACTATTGCCAGTAAACCGACTTTACAGACAACCAATTTTTTTTTGATGACACTTTTCATGTGGTCAATGATTGATCTTTTTTATTTTATTTGGAACATTCTAAAATACAATACAAAATCTTTATAAAGGATTATTTAATTTAATGTTACTTTCAAAGTTAGTTTCGTCATATTCTACTGGTAAGTAATTAGTTACAAGTTCAAAGCTGGTAAATTCGTTATGCCGGTTTAATTAAAATTGATAACATGTTTACAAAATCTATCTACAGCTCTTCCAATTAATAATACGTAATATATTCAAATGAAATTGAAATTGTAATTACTATCGAATAGGCTAACCGCTAAACTAAAATGCTACAATTTAGTGACCGACTATTTTTTTAATAATACTAGCGGTCCGCCCCGGCTTCGCCCGTGGTACATATTTACGTTTTCTCTACATAAAAACCATCCTCGTACTTCAAGGAATATAATAAAAAAAGAATTATCGAAATCGGTTCAGCCGTTCTCGAGTTATGCGCTTACCAACACATTTTGCGATTCATTTTTATATATAAGATTTTAAATTTCACTTACTTATATATTTTTTAATATTTACTTTGTGAACATAAACAAATGTACCTACTTATGACGTCATTAATGCTATAATGCCCTAATGACGGTTATAGTCCGGGATACATCGCCCATTTTTGCAAGTGATTACTATCAAGCTAATTTTTCGTGAGTAGCTTTATTTTGATGAGATGCCCAATAATTTCATGTACAAAACTCTCGATTGTGGTAGCTATTCGCATTTGTGCATAATTTTTTGTTGTATAACATAAAAAAATTATGCCCTATTCCCGCTAGATGATAGACGTTTTCTATTCTTAAAAAAAAAGTGTAAGGAAGAGCGAGATGTTACTACTACGATAAGCATTTAAATGCATTAAAGGAGATATCTAAATGATTAAAAAAAACTATTTAAAAAAAATACTAAAATATAAAAAAATGTTGTGTGGTTTTATGAAACCACGGTAAAAGTGAAACTGTTCGAACGGTTCCGAACACTGCTTTGTGTAGCGCATGTCGCGTGACGGTCGGCTGCCGAGTAGGTATACCTACTCGGCAGCCGCGATACTCGCGACATGCGCTACACAGACCAAAAAGTTTGAGACGATGTAATAAAAGTTTCACTTTAATATTTTTGAACTTTAAATATTTCTATTCTTCAGAACTTTATGTTTTCCTAGATCCCTGGTACCCGCGCGCCCGCTGCCGGCCTAGTGAACTGCACGCAAACGGCGGCCTGTTCCGCGCACATGTGCAGGATGTTCTGTCCGCTCGGGTTCGAACTTGATGCTCGAGGATGTCCATTGTGCAAGTGCCGGGATCCGTGTACGGGAGTCACTTGCCCGGGACAGTTGTCGTGCCAGTTAGAAGAAACGCCCTGTTTGCGGCCGCCCTGCCCGCCCGTGCCGACGTGTGAGTATACACTTCTTGGTGGGTTATGCTCTCCTGGTAGATTCAAATAACAGTGAAGTGGGGAATTAGGCAATACAACACTTTTATTTTCTTGAAAATGAAAATTAACATGAACATGAACACGAACACGAACATGAAAATGACCCATCAATTTTCTATCATTAAAAAATTGTGTATGAAATAAATACATATATTTTTCATTATCATTTTCAGTTTTTTTCTTCCATCCAAATCCAATACAAAATCCATTTTATTACAATAATTATTACCGAATTATTATATTAATTATTAGCTTAAATCTATTCCTTTTTAAATTGAACTTTTTACGTATAAATGCTCGATTTCATAGTGCATTTTTTTACGCTACACATTTCATTGAAACATTTATTATATAAAGAAAGTATCGAGTTTTCCTACTTGAATTAACTCCAAATACACTCGCTCGGAGTATTACAACTGCCAGCTCATTGTATATCCAGCGTACACAAAAGTGACACTTCAAAAGGCTCCAGTTAATTATCTTAAAGCCCCGGAGCTCTTGCTTGACTGTCAGATCTTATTATTCTATAAATTACCTTGTCAGTTCCAAGCAAATTCACCATATTTTTGTGTGCACGTGTGTTATATGGTCGCTCAAATAAAGCTGTTTCATTCTTCATAAAGCTGTTTGAATGAAAAGGGAATTATAATTTTCTATAGCCAAAGGGCAAATTGTACAAAGTGCATGTAAAGATTGCCTCTTTGTGCAAGATATCGCTAATTAAAACCACCGTTAGTGTAATCATCATATAAAACATTAATTAACTGGGATGCGTTTATATACAAAAGCTCCTATAAACAGTACTCAGCTTTCACAATAAGCCCTTAATATCGTGTTTTACACTATGAATTACGGAATTATTTGTAATTTTGAAAAAGAAAATATGATATTTCAGGTAAAAGAGGACGTAGTCTTCAAAACATCTGCCCAGTCGGAGAACCCCTACTTATATCAGAAACGAGTCGGCCTTTCCTCTGCGGAACGGATCCAGGAAAACCAAACTGTCCCCCGCTATACAGATGCCTAGTTGAATCAGGTATCAATCGCCCATTGTCTTATTGACGCTTACCAAATATGCTGAAAACAATGGATTATAAATACCGGAGTGCCAGTCGATTGTCACGGTTAATCATTGTTCACGCATGCCAATCTTATGTGATAGATATAGTTGGCGCTTTTTGTGCAAAATACCAACATGCTCGATTGGAGTTTTTTGTTACACGCTCATCTAATTATTGGAATGCAATATCACGCGCATGAAATGTTGGTAAACGATTGTTGAAATAAACTCTCACAAACTTACTCTTTTATTTTAGCGCGAAAGTTGATATTTGGGAAATTTTATATCAATACAAAAAATTTTCCTTCAAACATTCAGGCATGTTAACTTTTTTTTCGAATATTCGAGATTCATTAACATAACAGTTATTAGTTTCATAATGTCACCCGAGCCATTTTGTATTTCATTATCCAACTCATACATTTACAATTCCTTGCCTTCAGACTTCCAATAACTTAAGTTCCAATTTACACCCAGGAAATGACTACGGCGTGTGCTGCCCAGCGTCTCTAGAACTGCAAAAGGCAGGAACTTGCCCAGTTCCTTCCACTGGTGTTTCATTATGAAACGGATACGTTTACAATTCCTTGCCTTCAGACTTCCAATTACTTAAATTCCAATTTACATCCAGGAAACGACTACGGCGTCTGCTGCCCAGCGTCTCTAGAACTCCAAAAGGCAGGAACTTGCCCAGTTCCTTCCACAACCGACCTGGACTGTGGCACCCCTTGTGCCCATGACCTGGAATGTCCATCAATGCAGAAGTGTTGTGATGGCGGTGAATGTGGAAGACACTGTACATTACCACACAATGTGACTATGTGTAGTCAGCAGAAGATGTTGGCTGAATTATTGGTGGTCAGTGAGAAGGAAGGGAGGGGGTACGTGCCACAATGTGCTGATGATGGCTCGTTCCAGTCAAGGCAGTGCTCGAGGAATGGATTGGTCTGTTGGTAAGTCTATAACTGTATTGATTACATTTCATATTAAGGTCAATTTATCTTTTTTTGGTTTAGATTTTCAAAATTTACAGTAACTGATTTTTTTACTTGATTCCAAATTTAATTATTACTATCATATTTTTATATATTTTGTTAATCATATTATTCCGTATTCGAAAATTGCATTGAAGATTGCATTATTGCATCAATAAGAATTATTTTGTTCCACACCACTTTAACTTACACCACACCCCGGACACTCCATACAAAATGATCGTTTTGACAGTCACACTGTAGAGACTGCAAATGTGTGTGTTAACGCTTTATGGTTGGCACATTTGTGACTAGCGTAAAAAAAATTCGCGATTTTCTGATGAAATACATCCGTAAACAGCACAATATCTAACCATTTTCTACGAAAAACGATAATCACAAATCCAAAATAATAAAATTACTTTAAGTCAATTTGATTAATGTTGTCAATCTTCGTTGCGTATCGTCCTTGTAGAAAAATATGGCCCATTTTATGTCTGATCGCGCGGGGGTGAGGTAAGTTTAATTTTGGCGGGAGGCGGAGAGTGTCCGTTCTGTAGCGTTTAGCTACTATTATGTATTCTGTGCTTACACACAAACTTCTGTTCCATAAAGAAAACGTTTTGCCTGTGTTATTTGAATGCCATACAACTTTACCATAACATACATTCCAGGTGTGTCGACACTGAAGGCAACAAACTGCGCGGTTCCATGGGTCCTTCTGCCACCGTCACATGCTCCCCCACCCCTCACCCCGCCCGCACCGGGGGGCGAAGTCTCCAAGCATGTGCAAGAGCCCTATGCGCCGGTGTGTGCGAGTACGGGTACAAGAGCGGTGCGGACGGGTGTGCGACGTGCGAGTGCGATGACCCGTGCGAAGGGTTCCCGTGCGCCGGTGGGGAAGAGTGCGTGCGAGTGCGCGACGCGGACTGTACCGGCGAGTTCTGTACGGGGTATCCTGTGTGTGAGTATTGGACGCTGCTATCACGCATAAAAAGGAAATAACTCAAACTCAAACATTTATTTATTCAATTAGACTTCTTTTAGAAGCACTTTCGAATCGTCGCGTCGTTACGTATTTTTAACATTTACCACCGATTTTTATATTTAACTGTCACAAACGTAAACTATATTTAAATAATTAACTGGTATAATATTATTAACAACAAAATATTAACATCGGCTGATTTCTTTATCTAGTTCTTAAACCATTCCAAATCCTGTAAATTATTTTTTTACACTTATAAAGTAATTTTCCGTATGAAATCTCATATTCAGTTTACACACATTATTTTTTTAATCCGAACTTTCTCAGATCGACCGCAATATCGCATAGTCATATTTTTTTCATGCACTCTTATAACAGAAATCAAAATTTGACTTACTATCACGCAGGTCGACCACGTGTATCATACGAGAACCCATGCGAAGTGGGAGTACCAGCTACAGATGAAGATGGCTCAGTAGTATCCTGCGGCACTCAACGTGACTGTCCATTGGGACATATTTGTGTAACTGCGCGTCGATCTGGTGGGGATGTGTGCTGTCCTGATGTTGGTGATAACTCCACTGATAGCGAGGTTATTGAGGTAATCTATATATATAAAACTCAAAGGTGACTGATATAGTGATCTATCAACGCCCAGCCCAAACCACTGGACGTATCGGGCTGAAATTTGGCATGCAGGTAGATGTTAGGACGTAGGCATCCGCTAAGAAAGGATTTCCCGAAGTTCTTGAGGGGACGGGGAAAAACGGGGATGCACGTACAAAGTCGTGGGCGGAAGCTAGTTAATAAATAAAATTCATTTATTTCATGCCACATAGCCCATATAGTATGTAGCCCATGTAGTAATTAGTAACCTTTGGCCGGTTTAACACCTGCTGGATATACTCTCTTTAGCTTTTCATAGCTATAAAAAGAAATACCCTTTATGCCTATTCAACATTTAAAGCTAAGTAGCTAAAAAGTACAGCTTTTTAAACATATTAAAACCCTTGGTGTAAGTGAAGCTTTGGTGTAAGTGATAACCCAAATTTTCATGAAATTCCAGATTAACTTCGAATCATGTGGATCGGAAGCGGAAGCGATGTGCAATCTGAACTCCACCGCATCTTGCCTTGATGGGAACTGTGAAGATGGACTATTGTGTTGTTCCACGTCCAACTGTGGGCCTATTTGTGTGGACTCTGATAAGATCAAACTGCAAACTGATCGAGTTGATGATACGCCGACTAGTGAGTTGTTTTTACTACCTACCTTCATTTTTTTAAATCTTTGTAAATGTAAGTGTCTTAACAGTTTATTATGTCTGGTGATTTGTTACAGTATAATTTATACAACTTAGATTTTATTGGAATAAGTTGTATCAAATTAGAGGAATTATTGCAGGATGTTAGAGATTCAAATAGGGTTATTTTAATTTTTACCACACCTTATCAACACAAAAGATCAGCGTCAAATACATAATAGTATGTAAATGCTACTGAAGTATGAACTACACTAACTTACTTAAATCAGATTGTGTCATATCTATAATGTATCGTATTTTACCATTCCAGTGTGCGAATACTTACGCGACTTTGACGAAAAAATGGAGGGTACTGTAGATGGTATGAAACTTGCCCTTCCCGCACCGACTTGTGAAGCAGATGGCTCCTTTACATCACGTCAATGTGCAAATGGCCGCTGCTGGTGTGTTGACACCTTTGGAACTGAGATACCGGACACTGCTAGTAATGGAACTGATATAGATTGTGACAAGTGAGCTACTTTAACGATAGATATATTTTAACCCTCCTTTTAAAAAATATAATTACATATATTACATTAGTTTACTTTGATTTTTGTGAAATACACTTTCGTCTTTGTATACATTTTTTGAAGTGAAACTTCCTTAGGCACGTTGAGAGTAATATATCAAGGTCGCATCATGGCAATACCGTCAGGTAATGTGACGATTTTGGTATATTAAATATGTATTTGAATCTTGCCAAATAAGTTTCGCTTCTGACACGTGTCCTCGGCATACGCTCTTTTTTAACTTAATAATCACTATTTATTAATTCACTAGTAATCCCCAAACATTTTCACCAGGGTCCGCTCCGAGCTATCCTGTCTCGAGCTAACATGCCGTATGGGCTGCGACTACGGGTTCGAAGTTGGCGCCAACCGCTGCCCCACGTGCCGGTGCCGCGACCCGTGCGCTGACGTCACGTGTGCTGAGGGACGGGCTTGCGCATTGGTGGATGTGGCGTGTGACGCGGACTACTGCCCGCCTGTACCTGCTTGTGAGTTGGTTGAATAAGTTTATGGGAGTTCGTTTGTGTATTTGGGAGTTGGTTGGAGTTTGGACTTTGGCATGATTTTGTAGATTTTTTATGGTAGGTGTTCGCGGATTGTTTGGAATGGCATTTGAATGTTTACGACATTGAAAAAGTTATAACTCATAATAAAATGTTCAAATGAATATGAATTTATAATAATAATGTTCAAATGACAACTTTCTAACCGTTGTTTGTAATTGTTTTGACCTGCAATTTGTATTTGTAATGTTTAATTTTTTCTATAGGTCTGCCCCGCAAAACCGGTCAATGCCCGTACCTAGTCCCATGGACGGGTGCGTGCGAGTGGGCGTGTCGTTCGGACAGCGAGTGTTCGGGGGAACAGCGGTGTTGTGCGACTGGATGTGGTACTGCGTGTACTGATGTGAAGCACCACTCGCCTTGTCAGCAGAGGAGGTAGGTGGAAAAAATGGGAAAAAAAGGCAAAAGCTAAATGTAGCGTCTCCGGCTGTGGCATCGCTGTTACCGCCATTCTCTACCAGAATTAACAGCGGAATTAGATAGGAGATAGGAGTGCCAAATGAATTAATAAAAAAGGAATAGAAGGAAAATTACTATAAACAATGTAATAAATAGCAGCTAACATTTTTGACCTATGGTGGTGATTGGTCTTCAATTTTCATTAAGAAATCGGAAAAAAAGAAGTACTTAGATAAAGATCATTTTAAATTTTAAAATTTTCATGCAATATTCGTTAACATTTCACTAGTACCCTAAAATATATTATACATATAATTTCAGAGCTCTAGCGCTCCACAAAGCGGCGGAAAGCGGAAACCCGCCCGCTTGGAGCTGGGTGCCAGAATGCACGGAAGATGGCGCTTATCAAAGAGTGCAGTGTAAGGGCACTGAGAAAACTTGCTGGTGTGTTGACGTGTCTGGCAATGAGGTAATTATTACTCTTGAAATTATTAACAAGTGTTTTTCTTATAAATATGAAAAAAGTAGACATTTCTGAATGGACGAATTTACTGTTAAATTCTTCGTCCTTTACTGCTTTTTAGGGCTATAATTTTAGATACTAGAAGATATCTTTTGCCAATTTTAATTGTCTTTGTTAAGCTTTTACTTTAGCAGACAGACAGTTTTTAAAATAACTGCACATATTTCATTTTCCATAGTATGTGTTATGTGTAGGTACTGCGTATGTATGTGTACGCCATTTTTCGCGATCTATCGACATCATAAAGTTTGTAGGGTGTTTCTATGTAAATGTTACGTGTTATTTACTAAAATTTCACCCACAGATCCCCGGCACCAGATCAACGAACTCAACTCCCCCCTGCGATGCCCCACTCGAGTGCCCCACTATACACTGCGAGCATGCCACTTGCCCGCACGGACGGGCACTAGACGGTACAGGCTGCCCCACCTGTGCGTGCAGAGACCCGTGCGCGGAGACCAAGTGCCGCGCGGACGAGACGTGCGAGCTGCTGCCCGTCGAGTGTGAGGTGCGTACTAGTGTCTGCCCCACCTGTGCAATTCTACCCTCTCGAGTGCCCCACCACGCATTGCGGCCTGCCCCTACTAATTTTACACAAAATATTGTTAATATTGTTTTTGTGTGTTCATAGGCATCTTGTTAATTGTAACATTCTGTAATTTTTTTTCAACGAAAGCATAAAAATTATCCATTATATTAAACTTATCTAAAAATCGTCAATATACTGTCGGATCTTCATTGAATGCTTTTTTTAACGCTAAATTGATCACCGTTCTGTTAAAAAAAAACTCACAAATACCTATTGTGCTTAGTCACTCAACCCGTTGTTCTATTAATAAAAAATAAAAACATCCCCACATCATCACAACCACTGGATCTACATCATCTTTTATGATCCTATCTAAACTTCCAGGGTGACACATGTCCCCCACTCGCACGCTGCTCCCCGCGCCCCCAGTGCCCGTGGGGCTCCGCCCTCACGGCGCCCGACGGGTCGGTGCTCCGCTGCGGTCCCAGCGCCGCCGCGTGTCCCTCTACTCACGCGTGTCGCTTCGCCCCACACGACTCCGCCCCGGCTGTGTGCTGTCCTAAGCCACGTGAGTATATCATATTTTGTATATAGACCACGTACACATTATCCCCAAACTTAATAGCGAATACTGACATCTTGCTCGTAGTGCAGTTCGACACTAGTGTCGTCTTGCACTTAGTGCAGTTCGACACTAGTGTCATCTTGCTCGTAGTGCAGTTTGACACTAGTGTCATCTTGCTCGTAGTGCAGTTCGACACTAGTGTCATCTTGCTCGTAGTGCAGTTCGACACTAGTGTCAGCTTGCTCGTAGTGCAGTTTGAAACTAATCTTGCTCGTAGTGCAGTTTGAAACTAATCTTGCGTGTAGTGCAGTTTGACAATAGTGTCATCTTGCATGTTGTGCAGTTTAACGCTATTGTCATCTTGTACAATTTGTCAATTTACTTAAACTTACAGTCTGTCACATTTTAAAAGAAAAACAACACATCAATCTATACAAATTGCATTGATCCAGGTACCGTATGTTTCGAGAACAAGGACGAAGGTGACTGTTCAGACACAAAAGGCCTGAACGCAACGAGATGGTTCTTTAACCCAGAACGCAATCGCTGCGAGAGATTCAAATATAACGGTTGTTCTGGCAACCACAACAACTTCCGAACGAAAGAAGAATGTAATGCTGTGTGTCCTGGTGAGTTAGTATAATAACAAACATGTTAATATCAGCTGAAATTACCAAAATAATAGTTGTTTTTTATTCCAGCTGTACAATTTTTGTAAATGTACTACTCTGTCTATATCATATCCTTTTCTATAAACTTTTATATAATATTTTTAATACCATTTTGACCTTATCTTATTCCATTTTGAGGAAAGGTAAAATAAGTATCTTTTTGCAGGCTTATTATTTTTATTCCTTCCATCTGTCTACTACCGATATGTTATGAAAGCTTTTTATTTTTATTATGCTTTAATTTTACCTTATTATGACTTTATTCTAATCTACCTTTCTATCTAATTCAATGCTTTATAACAGTGGAAGGGGATACAGCAAAATTGACCCAAAAGAAGATTGGACCCATTTTGACTGAACCAGAAGGCATGGTCATTTTTATTAATTACATACATTGTATTCAGCAGTGTTTAACAATATTTTGGGTACAATATTCATCCTAGAAAATACATCTCATACGGTTCAGCACTTCATATTGCTTTTACACTCTCTAATATCAGCTGATATTTATTCATCAGATTACCAGATTTTTCAAGGTGTCCGGTTGATAGAACGACAAACTTACATAGAGTGGACTCTTGATTACTGTAGAGCAAGCTGAAATATACAGCTATAAATTACCAGCTGTTTTTGATATTCCAGAAAGTACTTACTGAAAACATACAAAAAAAAACTGGATTTCTTTTTTTTTGGCATCTTTGATTGTTCAGTTATTTCCCCTTTAAGTTTGTCCTACTACAAAAACCAGACATCTCAATCCCGTCCGTCACAAAGACCATCGTATTCCATCGTCATTTATCCATAAGACATATTATATTAAATTATATTTTAATAAACCATTGTTCCTTAGTACTAAGTCCATGTGAAAGACTGCGAGAGAAGAACGAGGGAGCCGCCCAGAAGTATGGAAAAGGCACTTTCATACCCAAGTGTGATGCTGTAGGCGGCTGGGAACCAGTGCAGTGCATGTCGCATATAGGTAACAACTAACATACCTAATAATAATGGTATATTATTATTATTATTATATATAAAGTGTTGTAATGACACTTAGTTTTTACTCTTGTTTTTCCAGAGGATTAGATAGTAATTGAACTAGAAATAATCGATTTTAACAAAGTTCAAATAACATATGTTGATGTCTTGTGAAAAAAATAGTCTCCATCCCGGTAACTAACTTTTATAAACGTAACACTAATTTATAGGTCTCCTATAAATTTATGTGTAATTTGGCATCAAAACTATACATACAACTTATAGCATCCAATAGAGTAATAAAAGTTACTTCTCATTTTTTTCTTAATTCCGTTATTCATTCCGTCATTAGTTACAAAGGATTAGTTAGAAAACTTAGTAACTAATATTCCTTCACCAGACGTATGCTGGTGTGTGAACGCTCGCGGTTCCCCACAAAAGGGCTCGCTGGTGCGCGGCGCGAAACCCAACTGCAACTTCCGGCAGGCACGCAAATGGGCAGCCGACCCGCTTGATGAAAGAGCTAGAGCTGATGAGGGTATGTATACACACACATACATACACAAACAAATGCATACATGTACGCATGCACGTAAACACGCACACATAAACAAGTACGTTAACGTGACCTTAACACACAGAAATTAATGTAAACATGAAGACTTTGAAGGGTAATACAGATGCAAACTCGCATACATGAACGTAAATACGCAATCATGAACACACACCGTCACACGCATAATATAAACGTGAACTCGCATACATGAACGTAAGCACGCTTACACGAATGCGAACTCGCATACAAGAACGTACACTCGCATACATTAACGTAAAACTCATACACGAACGTAAAACTGATACATGATCACAAACTCGCATACTTGAATACAGACCAGCATACATCCAGAACAACTTTAAAAAAAAATCCATCTAAGTTACTGCATCTTTGTATTGGTGAACTAAACCATAAACTCTCTATTTGCAGTTCTAGAAGAACTAATTCGACAAATGACAGCGTACAGAGTGGACGAATTCGACGATGACATTGAAGAGTTTGACAGTCTTGAACTATTGGAACAGCACAATGATGGAGCTTCAACAGAAGGTTCCAAGGAAGATACTTCAGTGCTCGCTGAGGTTGTGGAGCCGAAGGTTGAGGTCACCAGGAGGAAGGAACTGCCGATTATAGTGCACAAGGAAAAGGTCGCGTTTAAGACGAAATGCCAGATGATGCAAGAGGAGAATGAGAATGGTGAGTTGTGTTGTAGGTGTTCTGAATTTCAAATTTAGCTTTGTAATAGGTATATTGTTTTATTTTATTTATTTGTTTGAGAGATTTTGTTTCTTGTAACTACTTGAAATAAATAACTCTCGTTGTTTAACTGTCGTTATTTTTACAATGTTTGCATATTATGTACAATTTTTGATCATAAGGCCCTGCGCAGACGACAGACTATCCGTGACGCACTTTTTAGTCTGTGAAAATAGAACCTATGAAATTATATGCAGTAACGCACACGACGCGCAAAAAGTCCGACGCACAAAAAATCCGTGTAATTCGGGCAGATCGCACCGCGCCGCGGCGCGCCGCTCCGCACAAAAAGTGTGTGAAAAGAATTGAACGTTTGCTTCAACGCGCGCTAACGCAGACGGCGCACACGTTAAGGCTTTGTCAGACAGAACGCGTACTTAGCGCGCGTCAGAGCGTTAAGTTGACGCCGCGATATGACGCTAAGATGTGTTCTACTACCATCGTAAAATACCGTCAAACAGAGCGCCGGCGCTAGCAGTACGCAACGCTCTGTCGCGGCGTTAGGACGCTTTAACGTCGGGTGTTGTATTTTTTTACAAATTTTATTTTAGCGTCGGAGTTAATAGGCGTAAAATAATAATAAAATACTGCATAATGACCGAAAATTTGATAGAATTGGTTAGAAAATATCCATGCTTATATAATACGAAGGATAGTTCATATAAACTATAAAGATATATCAATGAAGGCAAAATTGTGGGCACAAATCGGAGAAGAAATTAATGAAACTGGTAAGTAAAAAATTCTTCCGACTCCGGAGTTAATATCGCTGTACCTTGTTTTGTTCGTAAGTAATAATTATGTAAACAACATGCAGCTTTAATAATATCGATTACTGTGTCCTAACGCGCGCTAAAGCGTTCTGTTTGACGAAGCCTCGCGCGACGTTAAAACAGGACGCTGCAGCGCTACTACGCAGCGCTAAAATACGCGTCCTATCTGACAAAGCCTTTAGTCGGCAATCTGCATTTGCTAGGGGTGGACGTAACGCACGCGATCTATTATCATGGCTTTCCGAAAGTATAGGATGTACCCAAAATTCTCTATTTCTTTTTCTTTTTCTGTACTTCATGTACAAAATCTCGCGATCTCTGCACGATTTCCATAGCGTCTACGTCCCTACAGCTCTGCCGACAAAATGATCGAAGATGTGCGTCGTGTGCGTTGAGTCTGTGAAAAATCCGCGACCGACTTTTTGCGCGCCATGCAGACTTTTTGTGCGCCGCAGACTCGATCGCACAAAAAGTGTGCCGTCTGCGCAGGGCCTAAAGCAACTAAAGCGCATGTCAAGTAAACTTATTTCTTCTATCTGCTATCATAGCAACAGCCAGTAAGATGAATAAAAAATTCTTACACAAAAAAAAAGAAAACTGTCAATTTGACACTATCAATTCAAACTTCCCGCCAATTCCATTTTTTTTTTCTCACTAACCATTGACAGTGTCAAATTCAAAATTCCCGCCAACTCTATAACTTTTTTTCTTTTTTTTTTTTTCTCACCAGCCATAGAGGGGTGGAGCCCGCGCTGCCAGTCGGACGGCGCGTTCGCCCCGCGGCAGTGCGCGCGCGGCCGCTGCTGGTGCGTGGACGCGGCGGGGCAGAGGCGTGTGCACGTGGGGAATGTGCCTGATGCGCCGCTGCCCGACCCTTGTGGTGAGTAAATACACGTTATATACATCGTGAAAATCGATATAGTATTTAATCATATGAAAAAAAAATTGGTCGTTTGTAAAGTAGGTTTACGATCGAGATGTTTACGTGATAACGTCTTATTGGTGGCAGCGCTCGAGATGAGACGGGAGATCGGTCCGTCTCTCTCTCGTTATACCTGCGATCGCGCTCGTGAGGTTTTGGTGTGACACAAGTTTCTGAACATGTCACCCGACTAAAACGATTTTAAAAACGTTATCACGTCAAAATAGTCATTGCTAACTTTTTACCAAAAGAGATACAAGCGGTGGCAATATTGCTAATAAATTCCATGTTTAAAATAACAATTGTAATTTTTTTATTAACATGTAATATAATTGATGTAATTTTTTCATGAAGACTAATTTCCATGGAAATTATTATTGACAAATCACAGTAATTAATTATTTTAAAATATAAAATTTGTATTTGATTATAAAATATAAAAAATTTTGTGTAATAAAATACGCAATAATTATTAATATTATTCGTATTTTGATCCCCACAGAAATAACCCAAATCGAGTCCGCACAGTTAGAACTAGAAATCATCGGAGCGGACTCTACCACGGGCGATAAAGCGCGTTCCACACTCGCGTCGCGACTCGCGGAGCTCGGCGCGAGAGTCGCGGTGTCTGTGGCGAAGGAACGAAATGTTGTCAAGTTGCGGGCGTTGTTGAGTGGCGCTAGAGCTGCGGATCTTGTTTATCATGTGGAGTCTATGGTAAATGGGATTTATAATTTTGTGTGTTATGGTCATCTGGTGGTCGGTATGAAGAAAAAGTATTAACTAAATTTATTAGTACACGTTTATTAACCTAATTTATCAAATGTTTTATTGCCCAAAAAACAATAATTAATTATTCACATTTTGGTTATCATGCCTTCAGAATTTATTGAGCAAAAAAATATTGTATCCCTCATATAACTTTAATATTTATATTTTTCATCAATTACAGGTTAAAAAGGAAAAATTAGAAGGCGTAGACAAGACAAGTGACGGTGTCCTGGGTGCTGACGTCATCCGCAGTGAATACAGACTCGTTGCAGCTCCGCCCACGCCCGCTATGCACAGAGAGATTGTTAGCGAATCCACTGTATGTTGTTTTTATATTATGTTTCTATGTTTATATCATAAATGTGAAAGTCTGTCAGTGTATTTGATAGGCTTTCACAGATTTTGATTTAAATAATAAGGCTTGAATATAATAATTAAAATAATGATGCTATGGTTCAATATGAACCATAGCATCATTATCGATTAAATGACACAAATTTTTATTGATACGTGCCATGTTCTTAATATATGGAAGCTTTAAATTGATTGACTGTATCCATCCAATAATAAATTGTAATCATTGTTTTTCTTTATCATTGTCTTAGGATTCCGATAAATTCTGTAATACAGGGTGTCCAGTGGCAGATTTCAATGTTTGAGGGCTTGTAAAAAAAGAAGTATTATTTCTAAACAAAATATTTTTATTAAAGTCAAAAGAAGACGAGTGCGGATTTTATCTCCTGAAAATTACATTTTCCAAATGCCTCCCTTCTACTCTCACACACTCCTCAATCTATTCCGCATGTTGAGAAAAACTTGTTTGCAAAGGGAACTGGGAATTCTGTTTATTTCAGCCCGGATATTTTCCTTCAGTTGTCTTATGGTTGTTGGATTTGATTGGTAAACCACAGTTTTTAGATAGCCCTACAAGAAAAAGTCACATGGACTTAGGTCTGGTGACCTGGGTGGCCACGGGATGGTGCCGTTTCGGGATATGTACTTTTCAGGAAATAACTGCCGCACTGAATTCATTGACACATTAGCAGTATGAGCCGTAGCAAATCTTGAATAATCTTAATTTAGTATGGACGGAGCTTAACCTTTTTTCACATAATGACCTGAAAAACGATTTAGGAATTCCCAATATCGACGAACGTGTGCGAAGTGATAAACGAGGATTTTCAATTACAGAATTCATAACAAGTTTAATGTTTTCTATCGTGGATACTGATGGTGCTGGTCCCGGCCTAGGGTTATTAATGACTGAACCTGTAGCCCTAAACCTTGCTAGCCACGACTGTATCAAATTTATCGAAGGTCCATCTCTTAAACGATGAATTTGATAATGGTTATTAAACCGACGGCGTGTTTTTGCCAGCGAAATCACCCGAAAAGTATGCCTCAATAGCATAAGCGCGATGCTCTCCACTCCACTGCTCCATGGCCACTAAAAAATCCGCAGAACTCACGCGCTGAATGACACCCCCAGCGTCCCCCTCGCACGTCGCGTTTTAAAACTAGAAGCGTTCAAACATTGAAATCTGCTGCTGGACACCCTGTACATCAATAGAACTATTGCAACGAGAATAACCTTTTAATATTAATTCATTTCCAGGTATCAGCAGCGACATCCTACCACACAGCGCTAATAGTCCTAGCTGCAACATCCGCCTTCATCATAAGCGTACTCTGCGTTCTTGTAATGTTATATCGAGCGAGATTACAGCGAGAGCCGCACAAAGCGGAACGTTTCCTTCCAGCCGCTCCTCCAGTGTATGTGCTCTCTGCTGATGAGAAAGCGGAACTAGCGCGAGTCTTACACGCGCAAACAAATGACGACCAGTCGAGAGTGTAGACGCACCTTTATTTATCACTAGCGGTCCGCCCCGGCTTTGCCCGTGTTTACGTTTTCTCTCCATAAGATGGTTCTTACTTCAAGGAATGAAAAATACATACATACATAAAAAGACGTGTGGCACTCGGGGACTGCCGCGGTATAGCTATTGCATGCTATGCCTTCAAGCCACACCTCCGCGCCCGTCGGAGTGGGGAGCGTGAAGTTTTTTCTTTACGTAATTTCTGGATTCGGTCCCCGCGCTCAAGGCCCGCGATAGAAACTATGCAATAGCTTAAAAAATAATTATCAAAATCTGTCCACCCGTTCACGCGTGATGCCGTGACCAAGGGAAATAGGGGTTCATTTTTATATTATTTATCGTTTATTTTGTGATCACGTCAGGCCCAGTGCCGCTATTAAGACTTATTGCGATAAGCTGAACGTATGATACTTACAATAATACTTTCTCTTTCGTGCAATTTTCATCATATTTGATTAGTGTATATTACGATTAGGGGTCCAATTGGCTAAAGTCAAACAATGTTGATGTTCATTATTGTAATAAATTTATGTAAATTCAACACTTTATAAGTGTTATTTAAATTGTCTATTCCGTTAAAAGTACTTTTTTTAGTTATCTAGATATCACGTTTCAGTATCGTTTAGGTAAAAAGCTAGTTACGATCTTCCATTCGAATTTAAGATTTTAAATCTTCCAAAAGGAAATAATTAATGAACTATGTAAAGGCTGCAAATGAAGCTATTTAAAATGAGAATGTCTGTTGGTATGTTAGCTGTAAGTAGTCTGTAAGATCTTTTGAAGTTAGAGTTCTAACAGACGAACGGCAAGTTGTGAACGGCAGAAGCTACTTCAGCCACCTGTCGACGGCAGACGTCGACGTGTCGGCGGCAGCAGTCCAAACGTTGACGGCTGCCGTCGACAGATGGCGACTCTTGCAGTGCGTTGACGGCAAACTGCAAGCGTTTGACGTTTGACGGCATCCGTTTTTGCCTGTTGACGGCAGCCGTCGACATATTGACGGCAGCCATCGACAAGATGCAACGGCTGAAGCAGCCTCTGCCGTTCACAACTTGACGTTCGTCTGTTAGAACGCTTAGCGCATGGACGTGCGTCATGAGCCTTGACGAATGTCTGTACGCACCTTTAGCTCTAGCGTCTAGACTCGCTCTTAGGGAAATTAATGTACTTAGGTAATAGGAGCGAGCCTCGCCGGGGAGCTAATCTAGTCTATTTGTTTAACCTTCGTATTTTCCTTACACACAAGCAATATTATTCGTGAACATATATTTACTATGATAATTGTTACACGTTTTTAATGTAAATAATTTATGTACTTTTGATCTTCACTGCACTCTGTATAGGTGTTCTAGGGACCGTTATTGTTTTATTTTCTACTGTACTGTTTAAGTTTCACATTTATTATGTACCTACCAATTAATGTATTATGAATTTATTGAGGAGTAATGTTATGTATTATGTTTTATTATTAAATAGATTAATAAAAGAAATGCTGCTTTATTTAAACTCCCTTACCAATCCCTTACTAAAATTTTAAAATAATTCCAAAAAAATTACCTTGCAGTTTGATTGAATATGTGTAATTAAACTACGCTGTTTAAATTTAAATTTTAACTGCCGACACATGTGCAATATATCTTTGTTTTAAATGCAGCATTGAACTTCAAAAATTTCAAGTTTTTTATGAATATAAGGAATAATTTATCATGAATAATTTATCAATAATTTATATTTATCAGGAATAATTTATCAATAATTTATAAGGAATAATTTATCATGTTAACAATAACATGATAAATAGTCTTTACAAAGACACTGACAATTTTGCGGATATTAGTTTATTTTATAAAAGCCTCTTTATAAAATAAATCTATAAATATATATAAATATATATATATATACTATATACACTAGCGGTCCGCCCCGGCTTCGCCCGTGGTACATGTTTATGTTTTCTTTCCATAAGAACCATCCTCGTACTTCAAGGAATATTATAAAAAAAGAATTATCTAAATCGGTCCACCCGTTCACGCGTGATGTCGTGACCAAGGAAAATGGGTTTCATTTTTATATATAGGTATATAGATGACGTGATATTTCGTGTACTTCAGTGGTTTTCATAAAAATTATGTAAAACAATAAGTATCATCAATATGTAGTTGTTCTGTATAAAGTTTGTTTGTTTGTCTGTATTTTGTTTACGGTGGGTGAGGTATATAGTGCGCGAGTGTAGCGAGTGTGTGTGTTGAATTTCTTTTGACCATGCGGAAGCTGCTGGCGAAAAGCTTATAGTAACTAGCGGTCCGTTGATGTAAAAAATAAAACCAATATATGTAGTTTAAATCATGTATTCTAAAAGGAAAATAACATAAATAATGTGTGTACAAATAATTAAAATATAATGTAACAAAAACAATTATAAAACAATTATACAATTTTCAATCGTTTTAACAATCAGGATCTTGGAAGCAAACATCAAATTATTTCTTCTTCTTCTTATCTTGCGTGGGTCGCTTCTTAACCGGTTTGTACGGGCCCAGCTCGAGCCGCACGAGCAGGCCGCGCCACCAAGCCTGTATCATGCACGCCGACTTGTTCATGTTCTCCCGGTACAAGCGGTCTGCTTCGCGCTTGTCCTTGAAGCTCACCCAGTCTGTTATTTCTTCACCGTGTTTCTTGAGCTGGTAAAAGACGAAAGATTTTAGCCGTAATTATATTATGAATAATCCCAAAATTGGTATAAGTACCTAGTGCTGTTGAATTGTTTGAGATGAAACGTGGTATGAAATTGCGATTGTGATCTGGATCGACAAAAATGATTTCTATAATATAGAAAGTTAAATATAAACTAAACTAAATATTCAAACTAAATATTCGCGTTTAACCAGCATCGTACATGTCCTTTATTAATATGGTTGCCTGGAAGAGATTGCTTTAAGCAATAAGGCCGCCTTTTGTGCACTTACCGTATTCATGTTTTCTTGTTAAATTATGTTTTTATTACTGGTACTTGTACAATAAAGTGTCATAAATAAGTAAATAAATAAATAAATAAATAAATAAACGTGTCATTTTTAAAGCCATAATTTCTGTAGGTAGGTATTTTCCAGCCCCTTATCAAGTTTATCAAGTATTCTTGTCTAATAAAATTATTAAAAGTTAACCTTTTCCTCGAGCTGTATTCTACGTTCCTCCGTATTCTCCCACTCGTTCTTTTTAAGTTGGATCTTTAAATCCATTGCCTCCATATCTTTCTCATACTTGGCCATCCAGTGTTCAACTTTATCCAACGTTTCCTGAAAAACAAAAAAAAACGTTTGCAATTGTCAATACATTGTCGTAGAATACTAACTTCATTGTAGGTACTAACGTATAGAATTAGAAAGAGGATTCGGACAATAAGGGAAGAAAAAAGAAAACGGTAGGTACTTAAGGTAGATAAATTCATTACGTTTATAAGAATACTAATAAGTAGCTCCACTTCTGTGTGCACGCGTTGCTCTTGGTCGATCTTTTGCTTATAGAATTCGATTACGTGTGTGCAAGGAGCTTCTTTATCCCATATCCTCTGTGTGTGCTGCTCGGTGCGCGCATTTTGCCAGTTTTTGACGTATCGGTCGCAGATTTCTACATTTAATGCTGCGTCCTAAAAGGATAAAAAAATTCCAAGTCAAAAAATGGCGTGATAACCAAGTAGAGAACTTACAAATATTGAAATTCACAAGAAATTCATTTCGGCGGTTGAGACTTGAGATGGCAGTTAAGAATTAAGATAAATTTTCTTGACTCAACCTATAGATTTTATAGTCAGAGATGGAATTAACAAAAATCGTAACTTTGCACGTAAAATGATGTTGAAAATGGTAAAACTAATAAAGAAAAACTTATAAAAATAAATATCCTTATCTAATCAACTTAGACAAAATCAACATTCATGTCAATGTTATGCAGGTTCTATCAGACCTATTTCTAATTATAAGTAAGTATAATTAATTAACTTAATAAAAAAGCTATTTCTACTTACCCCAACTTTATTTTTGAGTTCGTCGATGACTGTGTTGTTATCGTAAGTGACGGACTTGAAGTGGTTTCGTTGCTGACGCAGTTGTCGGTTCAAATCACGACGGACTCTTCAATATATTTTATGTTATTTGTTAATACATTTAAAATAAAGTTTACACTTGTGTGGTCGTACTATATTGTACATTATTTATAAGCTATACCTATTCTAGAAAATTAACTTAAGAGATGTATATTGATTGCAAAATTACGTAAACATTTGTGAAAGAGGGAACAGCGCCTGTTGCTTTTATAAGCTAAAAATATTTTAAGAAACTTACATCCTATTTTTGGCTTCAATTTCAATCAAATTCTCACGATACTCGTGTTTATTGTTAATTTTACAAACATGATCAAAGAGTGCATGACATCGGCGATGTTTCGATAGATCCAAGTATGTTTCCTTCATAACTTGATATAAAAAGTTCCTGGAATTGTCACAGTTAGTATTTTTTATGTAAGTGGTAATGTTATTAAAAATAATAGTCATATTTACACTCTGGGCTAATATGGTCGGCTTTTGCAATACATTATAACAGAATAAATAAATAGCAAAACCATTGATTCGCAGCTCCGTGTGAGCTGCGAACCAATGGTAATTTGGTCCTTTGAGCATACCTCAACACCCACTTTTAACGCATTAAGAAATTGTTAAAAGTTCTGTTACATACCTATAAACTAAAATAAATGTTGTGTATGTTGTATAAACAATACTTAGTGCTTGAATTACCTACTTGAATGTTTTAGGACCTTAGGGTCTTACAAGGATAGGTAACTATAACTAACTACTAACTAGGTACATATTATGCATATGGTAAGACCATAGGAAAAAAAGTAAATATGTAAATATAAACCTGTCGTTTTCCAACTTGTCAATCTTATACTCTAAACAGCCTAAGTTTTTCGGATCAATGAGGTCCAGCTCGTCTTTAACTTCTTTTCTAACGACACCAAATTTGTCAGCGAGAAGTTGCGTCATTGCGCCCTTTATTTTGTTAAGCTGAAGCTCTGTGTTACATGATTCTACAATACAATACAAACAGAATTTATATCATTGTTTATAGAAAAAACTGATCAATTAACTGAATTTAGATTACTCACGAAGAATATTTGTTTGCATCATAGCATCTTCTAATATCGTAGCAAATATACAAGCTTTGAAATACGGCAGGCTAAAACAAAATTCCATTTCAGTTATAAAAATTGCGTAGGTTATATTTCTTTTCTTTAATATTCAACATCTACACTCAATACCACAGCTCAATACGCATTTTTCTATTCTATGCAAAAAGTCAATACAGATATTTTTGTCTAGTTATGAAGATGAGAAAATTCGTTATACACGTAGATACGAATATTGTTTATTATTTGATGTTGCAGGTCTTGAGTAACTACTAACACTACGCCTGTGATCTTATAAGATTGTTTTTATCATAACGTTTTATGTATAAGTAATTTTTTTTTTTCAAACATACCTATATCTGTCGAAGTATATCACATTTAGGTCTGTCGTGTCCTGTAAAATCCAAATTTATGTAATTCAATTTTGCATCTAGGGAATACATCAGTATTACTTGATCAGCATTACTACATATAAACTAATGTAATTCCGTTTATCATTAATAGCAGGTATATAAGTTTAGGACAGTTAGAACTTACATAAATAAATGCGGAATCAATTCTATGAACATAAGAGTACCTACCTACTTGTGGACAAATATGTGTAATATGTAAGTATTTTTCCGATTATTATCTAATAATCGGAATTGATAGTGTACTTTTTAATGTGTGAATTTAACTTTTATTACCTGAGAGGCTTTAGAACTGCTTGTTGACGACATACTGAGGTCACTAGCCCGGCCCCACGGCACACTATTTATCGTTAAGCTTGAACTAATTTGTAGCATATTTAAAATTAATAAACATTTGTATAAAAAAGTAAGTAAAAAATAAAAATCTCAAAAAATACAAATGCTATAAATATTCAACTCAACACGAGATATAAGAATGTGTCAATATGACATGTTTCATACAAATTAATATCGTTTTTCCTAGAGCTATTAAACATTTCTGTAAAAAGTTTCAAGTTAAATTTTTCAAAAGGAAATAATACTTTCAATAAAACACAAGAATTTCATTAATATTTTTTAATATCACTTGTTTGCACAGAATATAGTTATAGGTATGTTACATCTTTTAAAAAGAAAACAAACTTTACATTTTGTTTAAAACAAGTTATAATCACATAATTTATTCAGCAATAATTGGATAGTGCTATTTCAAATATAATTACACCTTAATAGACCTAACTACGTTGTATAAAATTCAATACTTTTTACACACACGCTTATAATATGATTGCGTAATATCGCTTTAAGATTTTTTATATATATGTACATGAAAAATATCATTTTATTATTTATAAATAATGTAGCACTTTGTGACACACTTTAAAATAAATAAAGAAAACAAAATGCAACGATTTGAATAAAGAAAGATTATCCATGACGAATATCTTGTATGAGATGATTCATATGAAAAACTTAAAAATGTGTCTCGGTGGATAACAATTTTTTTCAATTTATTTACATACGCATCGAAAACTTAATAAAATAAATACTATACAATTGAAAATCTCGTATATAGAGTGGTGTATTGTTATATTGTTGATGCTTTTAAAAAAAATATTTAAATATATAAAAAGATAAGAGAAAAAATGAACATAGAAGATTTATTTATATGTATAAAACACAACAGATAGATGTAGATGAAATAACAGAAATAAAATATATCTTCCCTTTAAAAACATCAACAAAAACTAACGGCTATTATTTTTAGAATAATACTCAAGGTCTCTTTAGCAAAAATAAACATATTTCTATTATAATTATTATTACACCTAACTAACATATGACTCGTCCTGTCAAAGACAGGTGTTCGTTTAAAAAACTAAATAAACATTAAATTGACAATCAATTTAATTTAAATATTAATATAGTATAGGGTCCGCCTTGTGCTCAACTCATTGCACAATTTTTTTACATAATAAAAATTTAAGCACATCAATCACATAGAAACCGAAAGAAATAAAAAAAAAATTAATACAAAATCGCGGTAAACACATCCGAACTTCTTTTTTAAATTTTTTACAAAAACCAGAGATTATAAATCCGAAGAAAAAGTTACATAATATAACTTTTTTAAAAGCCAGGATACGAGGCTTTTTGACACGTCACTCCATAGACACGAAGCACAAGGCACCCACGTCAATTAGGATCGTCTATATAACGTCACAAAACAGTCCAAAATGCCTGCTAAATAGCATAATATTAAATTTTGATTTAAAACTATGCCGTCAGCAGGATGTTAGAGCTCGGATACACCTCGAGCTCTTGAAACCGACATCACTTGCTCGATGATGGCTGAACGCGTTCTGAAATTAATGAGTTAGTTTCATAATTTTGAGTACGGCCTCCCCCACATTGGGCGTAGGCCGAGCGTACGCGTTTCCTGAGCGTGCTGCCGGCGTCGGCGCGGCGCGGACGTCGCGTCAGCGCGCCGTCTGTGGGGCGCGGGCGTCGCGCCATCGAACGCTATGCAAGCGCTGCGCAAGCGCCGCGCCGACGCGACGTCGCGTCTAAAGCACTCGGCCGCCCGCGCCGTGCCCCTCGCACTCATTGCCCTCGTCGTCGCCCGAACGCCCATGGAACGCGACGTAAGCGCGGCGTCTGCGCGGCGTTCACGCAGCGCCCGCGCGGCGCTGGACAACGCGTAGCCCGCGCCCCACAGACGGCGCGCTGACGCGACGTCCGCGCCGCGCCGACGCCGGCAGCACGCTCAGGAAACGCGTACGCTCGGCCTACGCCCAATGTGGGGGAGGCCTACAAATAACTTTTAACGAAAATATAGGATTTCTAAAAATACTTACTGTAATTTCGTAGCGCTTCTTCCCTTTCTTGAGCATCAAAATACCACAGCGTGATGGCGTATCTGAAAATAAACAAATGCATAAACAATAAATAACCCTTTCTGGACAATTTAAATTCAACTCTTTATACCCAAACAATAGTCAACTATTATTGTATGATAAAATGTGTATTTCATATTTTTTAATGTACCATATTGAATCGATTAGAATGCTCAAATTAGTATTGCAAATTAAAATCATTTTTTCTTTCTGGAGCTATGTTAAATTGTAGCCTGTCTTTAAACTAGATATGAAAACCGATCAATTATTTATTTGTAGCGTGGTGACAGATAGGAAATCATTTAAAAATTGCTAATTATAGTGGAGCCAATTTATTAAGCAACATTTGACGTTGCTATCTATCGTAATATAGTTTATTAGTAAAATCAAATCTTAAAATTAATTGTTGTTTTATTATTATTAATATGTAATCGTAATTGAAAAAAGTTAAGCAAATGTGCAGTTCTATCAAAACGAAATAACATATTATTCTATAGCGTCGTTACTAGGTTACGTTGTTGAATTTTGTTGAACTGTCAAATGTTGCCTAATAAAATGGCTCTATTAAAATAATAATAAAGTTCGTAAATTTAGAAAAAGACGCTAAGTATATCATCAATCGTTGAAAATCTCAAAGCTTTAAATTAACTATTCTATTTGAAGTTTACCTGGTCGCGAAGGCAGGTTGCACTTCGTGCGGGTTCCGCCTGTCCGACCAGAAGAACAGCATCCTGTCGAAGATCGGCGCTATGTCCGCCACCTGGTTCGTGCCTTCCGGGAACACTCTGTAATAATATCAACATTATTATTGGAACGAAGTTCCTTATCACGCGTTGTGAAAGGGGGCTAGACGGAAAAAATTCTTACGATAAGTTGTCACGACACTTTTTGCTAGTTTTAAGCCGTGCGGCGTGCGCGTGGTTCTCTGTCTGTCTCTCTCTAACTTAACACTTCGTTCCATCCGAATGTCCCTTGACATCGCTCAAGTTTTTTTATAAAAAATTCAATTTCAAGTTTCAATTTGAATACAGTTTTAATTTTTTTATTTGTGGACTGTGGTTAATTAATTGTAATTTATTTTAGACTTTATATTCATTTAGTAAAGGTAAATAAATGAATAAAGGAATTTACTAAAGTATTCTTTCCTACAGGAACGTAAATGATAAACTTGACACTAAATTGTTTTGTTAGTTTTCATAATTTTATTGCATAATCTATTAAATTGATTGCTACATACTAAAGGAGCTATAACATAACGATATGTTGAACGATTTTATATTTGTAAACACCATCTGTAGTGAACGCACTGGTATTTGTATATCGGCATAGTTCATCACCATTTATGAACAATATAAACAATGTGGGACCAAGTATAGCTACCTGAGCAACCCCCCGCACCGCTTGACGTCCCAGTCGAGATTCAAATAGTATATAGCGGTGATACAGCGACCGTCCTTGTTGGGGTTGTCTACGTGTTTCACGTAATGGCTTCCAGACCCTGGATAGCACGCTACCATCGCCTAGAAAGAATAGAGAAAGTTTTTAATACAAATAATGAGGTTGCATAAGACTGTTACGCGGCATTATTATACCTAGAGACTGGAATGACGCTTATAGGTTTATCCTTTTTTCAGTTACTTAGCTTAAATAATGTTAACAATTTTCTATGGTTATTTGAAATGTTCTGATATCGATGTTGTCTAAACGAATAAAAAAAAATGGGTTCGCATCTAAATACATATATTCATGGCTTAACGTTTTGATTTATACAGAATCACAATATTAAATGTTTGCAAATAAGACGGTAAAATATATTGGTTTTTCATTTATAACCACCTTGGTGATCGCATAGCGAAAATCATATACACGTATACACCATATATTGACTCATAACTAAAGTAGCGTAGACCACCAAACTTCAATACAGATTAGGAAATAATATTTCATTTGGTAACAGTGACATACATAATTCAAACCAAACTGGTGACTCAAGCAACGCAACAACAAATAAGCATTCAGTAATGAAAATTTATTCAGGCATTTATTAGTGGGACTTTACCGCAACCGTTATATTGATAAACTTGGGGGAGATAAGGCAACGGAAATTATTTTTTTTTTTTATTAAATACTTCATAGTAATTTTACACCTTCTATTACGTAGGAATGAAGTATAAATTTTCTATGTGTCTTGTAGATTAACAATTATTAGGATAAATATGCAGGAGACCTTTACTTCTTTCTAATGAGAAGAACTTATTTTGCCTGTAACTTGGGGCTGTAATATATCCGAGTGAAATTACTGTACCTGATGCCGAAATTAAAGTAATAATAGATTGATTATTTATTTACAAGTAAAAAGTAATAATATAGTTATGCAATTTAAGTGAAGTCCCGTGTCCCCATGTGGGATAAGGGGCAGATGCATTATCCATGACAAGTAGGTGATAAGCTTTCTGTGTCCTGCCAGACCGAGACATTTTTTTTCTTCGTCTCCACCGGGAATCGAACCCAGGACCAACCACTGTACCAAGGAGGCGGTAATATGCAATTAAACTGTTACATAAAAACTAACCGTACACTGCATTCTTTACAACCGTCTTGCTACAGCTCATACTTGTTCTATACGTATATTATGTAATGTGGGAGCTTCAAATGTACTGTATCTAAATACACAAATCAACTCAATTTGCAAATTGTATTTCTATTAAGAGGGAACGCTGCAAGCGAGTGCAGAACCTATCTGATGACTCAATGTGCATTTTCCTTATTTACCATACAGATACATACTGTATACAATGCAGGATGATTGCATATTACTTGCGAATAGATATACATCTGATATATGTGTACGATACATTCTAATCTTTGTACTGTAAAACTATTACACAATATAATGAAAAATGGTTAAATACTCATTTTCGAATTATGTACTATTATTTTATATTTACTGATCCTGCTACTACATATCTATGTTGGCGATCAATTGAGTTGAATAGGTCTCTCTATGCAAAAAGAACGCGTTCTTTTCTGGTCAAACTGACAAACTTAAAAAAAAGATTTGAGCGATCTCTACTGTAGCAATTACAATAAAAACATCATCCATTAAACAGCAAAAGCTTAACAAAAAGGAGACAATAATTAAACTATCATCAGCTATAACCGGCAAAAACAGGGCAGGCGAGGCTGAACACGATTACGATTCAAGAGCAATGTCAACATAGCAGTGACCTACAATTTAGACTATGCCCTTTTGTAAGTGTTTCCGGAGGCGTATTATATTTTCATTAGATTCTACGAGTTACTGAACGTATTTTCTGAAAGTAGCTCGCGCATGTATTAATTTCTAAATGTTTCCAAGTTATAGTTATCATGATCTTAGTCAATTAAGAAAAATATCAATGAAGGACTGGTGGCTAGTAGTATTAGCAAAAATGTTTATTTTGTTACTTCAGACTGTTAATGAATTATACATTTAGTACGAATAAAATATTATAATCATTAATCGCTTAACCCTCTAGGGAGTCCCGTCCCATCAGTGGGACGGTATATAAGCTGAAGATGATAATCGTTTAAACATTTTAATTTCACTGTGTATTGTATAAACCTTAAAGTATTTAATCCACACAGTTTTGCAAAGATTACGTGATTTGTAAAGGTGAACGAAACAAGAATAACAAGATCCCTTTACTGGCGTGGCCTACTTTAAATTTAAAAATATGCACAACTCTTTTGTATTATGTTTATTTAATATAATTTAAATCAATTGCAAATTAGCTATGTTGTGTTACATATTTAAAGCAAAGATTATGCCAGTTTTCACTATGTAAAAAGAAAACAGAATTTCCTGTAATTTGTAAATTAGTACACGACACCATACCAACGACCGTCACGTCATGGAGTAGGGCATCGATTTTGGTATCTTTGAATATTGCCAAAGAAGTTTCACTTCTGACACGTGTGCTGCCACTGATGATGATGTGTCAGAAGTGAAACTGAAATTGTGATGGGCAGTGACGTACGTAGGTACTTAGCTTATGTATCTATTTCTAGTGGGCTCGACAACCGAGCAGATCGATGTTTGTAACCACTTATCTAAGGGATAGAAATAAAATATTCTATTAATTTGTTGAAAAGCAACTGAAACGCCACATTTCCAGATTTTGACGATCTTTGGTCCGAACTGTGTTTTCAGAGTGATTATCCTTCTGGTTTTATCAATTTTTTATCCTTCTGGTTTTATCAATTTTTGTGTACCTATCTTATATCAGATATTTTATACCTACGCGAAAAGCTTTTTTGTGTGGCTCCGAGCTATTCATGTACCTACACCATTTTTTCTTTTGTGGATTTTCCCAGTACGTAGGATTTAACACATGAAAAATATATATTCATAGTTAATACATATTATTCATATTTTTTTTTTTCATTTCAATATCATAGCAAAATTAGGTTCATGAGGTCATGACCACCGTGGATGTATATTGTAGGTATGTAAATGGATAAATCAATAGTATCGATTGTAATTAGTAGCACTACTTTAAGACATTAATAGTAAGACATTTGAATAAAGCAAAGGGGATGTTGGAATGTATTCGTAGCGCAAACGTAGTTGATGAGTTTGTAAACATTGGCAGCGTGGGCCTGCTACGACGCCTGTAATGTTTACAGACGCCCCCCACCCCGCGCCCGCGCCCCGCGCTCGGCCGCCATGCTTCGGATCACGTACGCCGTATCGGCTCTGCGCATGCGCGAACCGATACTGTAGGGATGCGTTCATTGCGAATAATCGATTTAGCATCGATACATGTAACTGAATAACGCGTTTCAGTGAACGTTAGCAAATAAATGTTTAGTCATTTTTTGCGTTTTTGCTGTGCAGTTATTTTTATCGTTAAGATATCTTGGCTAATCTCAGTGTGATGCAAGTTTGCGTGACCTTTATATAAACAATGCATCTGTCATACATTTCGCAACCTTCTGGATGTGATGAAACAAGCTTGAGAAGCAATTTTTTTATCAGTTTCGATGCGTTGACGATATAAATTATTTAGAAAAGGTATAGGTGTTTACAATCCAGATATTTCCAGAAGTTTTCTATTATTACGTACTTACATAGCTACAGAACGATTTTCGTATTATACTATTAGTGGAGATTACGACAGCCCTAATAATTATCAAGTCGTGAGCCTATTTGATCCAAAACCCACGATATCAACTGTCTTGGCACTGATAACGAGTTGCGTAAATAGAAATAGATTTCGTACACACGCGATATACATATTTGCAAAAGGGCACCAAGCGAGCAATCAATTTAATAATTCATTAGTCTGTAACGAAGGGACATTATCTGGACTTTAGATCAAAGTCCTTCTCTTTGAAGACTTCGTACTACTTGTTAATATGTGGATTTCTGAAGAAAGCAACAAACTAGAATATTTAAGATAAGTCCAGGATTAGACCATACATATATAAATCTTGGAAAAACATTAAGACAAAATTCTTTATGCCCTACAACTAGTGCCCAAATACCATTCTTTTGGTAGGAAGTAAAAAGAACCAAGGCTTTCTTCCATAATAATTAATTATTCGTATCAATTTATCGCAGTACAGCAATAAATGATTTAATAAGGTTACCAATGATGACCTTTAAAGGTCGATCGACTTATTAATAGCAACATTTCGTTGACGAATAAAAAATCTTATATTTCTCTCCAACCGTTGTTTTCTTTCAATTATTTTGATAGCTGAGAACATCGTGTTGGTGTTCTAAAAATATAGTCGAAGGATTTTAAGAGCATCCTGGAGTTAAATTTAGATCAGTTGACAATGATGTCCAATTAACAAGCTTTTGTAATTATTGAAAAAGTATACTTCGAAACTGTACGATGATAGTTTCTATAAAATTATAGAGATGTAAATCTCAACATTGCCTCTTTCGTTAAATTCAAACAGCACGAGTCAAATCAAACATCTCCTCTGATTTTTTATCGTGTTGTGATTCGTATCACTTAAGGTGTCCCACGCAATCTCTTTACTTGCTTCGGAATTAGGTCAAGCTCGCGTGGCTGTGTCAAACCGGTTGCTATGCGTCTTCCTGCGGGAGACAGGAGCCCGCTTACCGTTCTGTACTTCCCGGAAGAAAACCGGACTCTTGGATGGCTTAAGTGCTAATTACATTACCGTAATAAAATAATCGAAGAATGATAATGTTTGTATAAAGAAAAGGAAGATAATATAATACGTACAGAATTAAAAAAATCTAATAGTATTAATTTATGGATGACTGTCCACTCCGGAATCGCGCATAAGAATTGATAAGTTTATCTCAAGAATAATGTCTATCAAAATCAATTCAGCAGTTCCAAAACCTACTAATTACTTCGATGAGATTTTCAAAGTTTAAAGGAAAATGTCCTACTAATATTATAAATGCGAAAGTTTGTGAGGATGTGTATGTGTGTGTTTGTTACTCTTTCACGCAAATACTACTGAACCGATTACAATGAAATTAAGCACACATATAGAGGGTAACTTGGATTAACATAGAATAGGTTTTATCCCGGAAATCCCACGGGAACGGGAACTGTGCGGGTTTTTCTTAAAAAACGCGGGCGAAGCCGCGGCCGGTAATCTAGTTTTTTTATCAATTTAATCATATTTACGATTTAATATCTTACCTTCGTCCTTCCATTGATAATGTAGTTTCCCATTTTGCCGTTATTCGCCATTTTATTTGCTTTCAGGATTATGTTGTCCACCTGAAACATACACACAGATAAACATTTAAACATGTACGTATTAAATATGTTAACTTAATATGAACTAGATTTTATGGAATGGTTAGGTAACAGGAGGAAAGAGATCAAGGTGAAGGTGTCTATAAGACTTTGTAATGTGGATAAGTTTGGTAGAATTGGCTAACTTTCACTAAACGTTTCTTAGTAATTTGTACACATACATAAAGAAATTTCATCGGTGTTTCTTTTACTATACATTAATATGTGTAAAGATGTAAGCAGAGCCTTAATGTCAGTTATATTTCATATGGAAACCAAGTTAAATTCGCCCGTCACATGTTTTCTAACGAAGTACTACGCGAATTATAATTTGCAGAGCCAGTCAAATGTGGACCAGCGGGTCAAAATAATACTTTCTATTCACGACCGTTACCATAAGCATCATTTTGCGTTAGTCGTGTTCACAAAAAGCGATAGAAATCTATTAAGTTATAGAAAGCTGTACCTATTGGAATGTGTTTAGCTTAATCATACAGTATGCATAATATCTGTTACGTATCAAAACATTCGTTCCTCACATTCTTCATAAATTTTTCGCGATTTATTATGAATAAGAAAGATTTTATGTGACTTATAAATGATTTTTGGCCACATTCATAAGTGATAAGACGAATTAGTAAAACATTTTACGAATAACGATAAAATTTAAACGTATTTACTCATTTGCAAAATATTATCTATCTTTAGTTTGTTGACTTCGAAATTGTTGACAATAGATTCTCATCGTCTAACGAGACAGGAAAATTTAATGATTGAAACGTAGTATTGCTAGTAAACATAGTCTATGTTTTAGATCTAAATGCAGATAAATCGATTTTCGCAGAATTATCAACAGGTACACATACCAGAGCAATGATTGCTCAGTAATTGAAGATAAATGGTGTTGCGATTGATAAGGATACTGTGTGATATCTGGCGCCAGTGATTGCGACGTGAATATTGCGACGTAAATAATACCGAACGAAATGCAGATTATGATTCAATAACAATTGCCTTAATAGTAAAAAGTAATCAAGGAATAATAATGAATACCTATGTCTAGTAAAGGACTATGAAGGCAAAGAGAATAAAGCGGTGGGTACAGAGTACAGACTATAGAAGCAAAACTATAACAAATCTGAGTTTTTTAATTGGAAACTTCATTAATTAAGACTAGGAAAGTAAAGACTTAACTGGTCAAGTATGGAGTCAAATTAAATATTATCTAGGCCTAGATAGACACTGGTTGTTGAACTCGACTGATACAACCTACAGTCGGTGCAGATGAACTAAAATTCTAACACTAACTTTATTCCTAATTCACTCTTCTGGACCTAACTGCATAAAGGCTTTTTTTGTGGGCAGGACATCTATGTAAGTATCGCTAATCGTATAAGTTTCAGGTGTAACTTTTTAAAGCAAACTAAAAGGTGCAAAACACACGAGTGTGAGTAATTCTAGTGACGCGAAAAATGACAACACAAAAAATGTTTTGATACGTCACAAGTGCGTGTGAACAATTTGGAATTCTTTAGATTTTGAGTTTAATTTACTTCATAATATGTCAGTGGAGAGTCAGGAGAAGGGCAGCATTGCGTTATAAACTTAATTATAGTAATGAAGAACTTGGATTTTCACTACAAACAAGTGGAAATTAAATACGAATCGTATTACAGATTATCAGACTTATCTCAAATTAGAGTACATACATGATGAAGGGTTAACGACTGTTTTAGATACTGGAGCGTAAATAATTTAAGCAATCTACACGTGTATACCATTGAGGAAAATACTGCGCAAAATTCTATCGAGTTCAATGAGCAAGAGAAAAGCAAAAGGTATTACATTAGGACTGGTACTAAGTAAATAGTTATAGTCGGCGATGAAATCATGATCTTGTTTGAACATAATATTTCGCAAAAGCTTAATGTTTACATTATAATCGGAGATATATTAAATATTGACATTAAATGAAGCGAAAAATAATGTCAAAAGTACTGATTATTGTTTGCTTATAGAAAATAGAATAAGCTTCACCGATGCCATATTTGGATTCAAAGTAAACGTGAGACAGTGAAATATAAAGCAATGGAAATCGGATCAAACAAAAATATCCTTTTATGAAATGGTTAATCCTATTATTATAGAACAAAATTCTAGATCTCTTATGTGTACAGGGTGACTGGGGAAATATTTTTCAAACCCGAGAATGTGAAGCTTTGGGATTATATGGAAGAAAAAATATTATACCTCGATTTGAAAACCTTCAGTGACCCGTTAATAAAATGGACTATAGTATTATCTATGACAAAATTCCGCTCTGTTGTTACATCGATAAATCTTACAACTATTATTCGTATAAACAATCAACTGCATAAGATAACTTTCTAAAAAAGCGCAAACAGTTTAACTTTGTTGGAAACACGTACTTAGGTATAACGAAACCGTAAGTTTATATTGGCCGTAACTTCGATAATAGACGTTGGATCTAAGGGCCAAGGGCCGTTCCCAAATAGAAATGCAGACGTGACCAATCTCACACTGTCAAGCCTATGGAAAATGCTATTATACTGTTAGAGCGAGATGCCTTTCCTTATAAGTGACGTCCGCTTTGTACAATTGAAGGTTTTATTTATTTCCTAATACACTTTGTAATTAAGTATCACGTAATTACAGACCTTTTCATAAGCATAGATATGTGAACGAGTTTAATGTGATCGTTCTTTTATGTAAGGTACTTTTAATGGTAGGTATAAAATTGTAATGCTGGTTACTTCTATCTTGTTCTCGGTTTACTTTATTGTCACTAGTTATAAACAGAACGCCCTAACATGAACCCACAAGGTCTATACTCTTTGAGATTTCTTAGTCATTTTAAATTGACGTGATTTGTAACAATTTACAATAGTCTACAACTTCACAGTGGAACATTTCGGCAATTTCGGAAGATCAGCGACATTAACTGGTACTAATAAATACTAATACTATAGAATTATTTCTACGTACATATATTGTATGCATCTTACGATATGGATCATGGCATGACATGGTAATTTTATTCTAAACAGCCCTCACAATTCACAACACATCGCCAAGTATATTTATGTTTAATTTTTTTCTATACGAACTATTGGTTTTAAAGCTGTTTATAAAGTTACATAAGCATCATAATTTCAAATAACTTGTCTAACGCCTAAGAGCAGAATAAAGAGGATAACATACTACGTAGTTATGACGCAGATTGAGAGAGGCCCTTTCGCAACGGCATTTGCATATCATTGTTATAAGATAATAACAAAAATAAACAATATTTATTACAATAAAAGTGAAAACAACATTCAGGTCAGTAAGCGATACAAATAAAACCGCCCGCGACGTCTTTATCACTAGTAAGCGATCTCTACCAGACAATCGCAAAGCAAAGGAAAAGCTCTGCAAGGCGAGAGAGTGAATCGTACAAAAAGAAAACACCATTAGATGAAATATTACATTAAAATGTATAAAGCATTTGCATAATGAATGCTATAAAACTAAATATTATATCAAAAAATACATTTTTTTTGCAATATTTAAGCACAAAAATATGTATTTGAGTAGTTTTTACTTTAAGTAGATACATACTAGACTAATTAGTTGTCCTATATGATAGCAGTGGGGCTCCTTGCCGTCTATCCACGTGATCCTGTCGCTGCGTATCGTCTGCGCCTCCGTGCTGCCGGGGTTCGACACTAGTTGACCAGCCTGCGGAGGGAGAGAGGATTATTCCTACACAAAATTAGCCAGATAGTTCGAAGATGGGATGTAATTTAATAGGATGGGTAGCAATAATTTATGAAGTAATTAATAATTAGTATTAGTAATTAATTCATAAAATAAGGTTGACATATTGTTATCTTTTTTAACCACTTGAATATCTTATATAATAAATCAAATATATCAAATAATAATATAACAAGATAATTTACAGACCCTATTTTGATTTTTACTATTCTGATTATTGTAAATTTAAAACGTTAACCAACATAGTATCTTTCCTTTGGCTTAGGCCCTTTATATAATATTCTGATAATTCAAATATTAAAAGTTACAACATTAAACTACGTCTTTACTAATATTATAAAGCTGAAGAGTTTGTTTGTTTGAACGCGCTAATCTCAAGAACTACTGGTCCGATTTGAAAAATTCTTTCAGTGTTAGATAACCCATTTATCGAGGAAGGCTATAGGCTTATATATCATCATGCTAAGCCCAACAGGAGCAGAGCAATGCGGGTGAAACCACGCGGCACATCTAGTATTTGATATTTTAGTGTATAAGCTTATGCTATAGTGCTTCACTTTAATATCCAACTGCCTTACCAGTCAACTTCAATCCAGCAATTCTTATTAGTTATGTATGGCATCCAATCTGGATAATCAAGTATTATTAGCATGGTCTCATTATTAAATCATGACATAAATAGTTACATAAAACTGCAATGTTTATAAACAAATTAATTACTCAATACATTTGTTTACACAACTCCTTAATAAAGAAGTGTAATGTTTTATAGATTTCTATTTTCTATTCCTATGTATACATTTGTACTACACAACACAATATATCCAAAAATATATTGGTATAGCTTACTATATATAAAGCTAAGATTGCTAATCACCTACAAATAAAAGTTAGACAAAAAAACTAACTTTGAAAGTATTTTGCGCTATTCTCATAAAACATTTTATTTTTGTTAATAAATCTCTAAAAATAATTTTATAAAATTAAATTTTATGTGGTCAAACAAAAGTTGAAAAATAAGTATAATCGTTTATATTTTATGCATAAATCTACACATTTTTATAGTCTTGGTGGCCTCATTACTACCATCATATAATTATGTAATTCATATCCAACATGTTTATGTTAAATTTATCTAATCTATGTTATATGATAATATGTAATTATTGTTAAAAGAAAGCTTTCTAAAACTTCTAAGAATAGTTATTTCTGGAAAAATATTTTAATAGCTCTCTGCCGGCAGCTTCACCTGCGTTTTCAAGGAAAAACCCGCATCGTTCCCGTTCCTGTGGGATTTTCGGGATAAAACCTATCCTATTTGTTAATCCAAGATACCCTCTATACGTGTGCTAAATTTATTTGTAATCGGTTCATTAATATTTGCGTGAAAGAGTAACAAACACACACAGATCCTCACAAACTTTCGCATTTATAATATTAGTAGGAAGTAGGAAAGTAGGATGCTGACCTATTTCACTTATGACTAAGACAAACAAGCAAATAATCTGAATAATTGTACAAACAAATAAATAATTACACTGGAGGTAGTCGGTAGAGGCATATTATGGCTATTAATTCAATCTGTGATTCCATAAATAATAGGCACAATAAGTAGATTATGATTAAAATAAAATTCAATTGAATACCAATTTTTGACAAATACAGACACAGTACTTAAGAAGTTATTAAAAACAAAAAATACTCACTGTAAATATACCGGATCTGTACATTTCTAGCACTTCATTTAACACTAAGAGTCCTCGCTCTTTACCAAGGAAATTGTTCAAAACACACACTCCATACTGAGTCATGTCCCTTATCACCCTTTGACAGATGTCATAGTTGGGGTCACTGGGATCTATATAATAACTGTTCACCATGTTGTTGAAAGGAGCACTACTACCTTTTAGAGAAGCTTCTGGGTATTCCTTTATTTTAGTTGGCTGCTCTCCAGTGAAACTGGGCAGAGCGGGCACCTTCATCTCACTCCTATTTACGGCCTTCAAAACATTTGAAGTACCGGCTGCGGAAAAATCCACCGTGTTTAATTGTTGGGCTTTCTCACTCAATATCTCCTGTTCTGAGGAACCTTCGTGGGTGATGGCACTCACTTTCGACACGTCTTTATTAGTATACACTACACTAGAAATTACACTATTGTTTTTTAAAGCAGTTTCTTTTTGTTGACTTTCACTGTTCTGAGCAACGACTTCAGGTGTGGAGGAATTTTTGTTATCAATAATAGTATCACTACCCTCTTTACTCAAACTTTTTCTTTTTGACTTTTTCAATCGTCTAGTTTCACTACCCGCAGATTTCAATTTGTCGTCCTTCTCATTTACTTCTACCACGTTATTTATTTGTATTGTTTGGGTTTTCTTTAACTCTTCAGCGGAGTGAGAAATTTCAGTTTCTGCTACGCTACGGGAACCTTGTTTTTGTAACTTTGGTGCACATTCACTTTTATGTCTCCGCCAGTCCTGTCTTTGATGTTCTGTATTACAATAATAAACATTAAGACAGCGAGCGCATCTACGATGAGTTTGCTCTTTGCAAACGGCGCAACAAGCGAGTACGCCTTCTTGATTCATTCTGAAATTATATCTTTTTTCGGGCCGGCCCTTCTGATTGTCAATGTGTCAAATAGAAATGTCAGTATGTCATCGTGTATATTTTTTAATGTGTGACATAAACTGAACAGATACTAGGTTTTTTGTGTCTCAGTTCGGATACTTGTACAATGTAATATGGTAGTCGTATAAAATGTCAAAATAGTGAAGGAAGTACGTATGATGTAATTTTTCATTTTTGAATTATATGTGGCATGACGAAAGATTTTCAAAACCTCTTCCATAATGTGTGTATACGTTTATTAAACAAGAAAAACCCTATATTTCGCTAATATACTTAAATTTAACGAAGATATAAGCCATTTTTCAATAAATATTTATTAACTGTGCCAAAACAGCTCACAGGTGTGATGGCGTAGGCGTGACGTCACTCTTACGTAAATACGTAATAATATTTAATTATTAAGTGTTATAGAATCTAATTTCAAAGTTTATGAGTGGTGTGCAGTATTGCAATGTGAACCTACATCAAAATAATACCCAAAAAAAGTGTTAGTAATTGTTTAAAGCGAGAAAATAATATGAAAGGAAAAATGATTGTATAAATTTGACGCAGAGAAACCCGAACCACATATTCGTGAATTCGCAATTATATTTCTGTTCTAAGTCGATAAAGCATACGTGAAAAAATAGAAAATAAATAAAAATGTGTATTCTCAAAATATTCATAACAACAAAATACACCTGACGCGAATTTGTTTACATAGACGTGACGTCACGCGTGTTTCAGTCAAAATGGCTGAATGCAGAATTTCAATGTTTTATTTTATTGATAATCTCATTAATCTTAATGTTTTTAATATTTCTAAGTCACTATTTTTAATTTATTTATTATACATTTTCCCTTAAAAACACTAATTCGATCATTTATGGATACTGTCATCATGCCTAATACTAGTATAACATAATTTTTTTCGATGATTATTTTTTAAATGTTAAATCATAAATGGCATTTTCAACAGACGGATCCAGACCGAGAAAGCAGTCTCGCGTCGTGAAGCAATTGCTGCGCGAAGCAGCTCGGTCTGTGCATACCCGCCTAATGAATATACTGGCTGATCACACAGGAATTTTGTTGACAAACTAAGTCACTTTGATTATAAAAAATTCACACTTGCGATATTGAATTTGATGCAATGTCATAATATTTAAAATAAGTGTTTCGTAGGATTTAAAAGTAACCATGCCTCGTCTTCGTATAGCAAGTGCTGTACAGGAAAACTGGATTCGGGATGATAAAAGCGATCAAAAGGTGCTTCATAATATGCCTACCTATTATAATAATTCCTTAAGTTCTTACTCCTTAAAATCTAGCGCCTTATACACGGGCCATCCCCGCTGTAAGTCTGCTCAAGGCTGTCTGTACAGCAGAAAAAAAGCTTTTGATATAGCAGGTGTCATTTTCACACACGTCCTCTCGTAAACTTCGTTCGATTTAAATGCCGTGCTTGATGCGCGCACGATAGTCAGTATAATACATCCAGCACCGCAGCCTTGAGCTGACGTACAGCGGGGATGGCCCGTGTATAAGGCGCGAAAAACAATTAAAATTGCCTAACTTGTTTTAGGAATCGATTGAACAAGAAACATTCTTACAAGATATATCAATCAATGAGGAAGATGATTATCCTGTCAATAATGAAACGAAACTATTTACGTAATTAAGATATCTTTTAAAATTAAATGTAACACAGTACAACTAGGTACCTACTATAGTAATCCATCGCGTAGAGTACCTAACTCTACTTTGAGTACTTACCTAACAATAAAAAACTATATAAATCTAGCTGCGCTCTACGGTTTCACCCGCGTGGCTCCGCTCGTTGGTCTAGCGTGATAATATTATAGCCTATGCCTTATAGCCTTCCTCGATGCTGTCTAACACCGAAAGAATTTGTCAAATCGGACTTATTCGAATTAGTTTCTGAGATTAGCGCGTTCAAACACACAAACAAACAATAGAAAAGTACTGTTCCGACTTAGCTCACTAGCTGACATTTTGTCACATGCTTTATCTGAAAACCTACGAAATATTTAGCTATAAATTAGTGAATTGAAATAGTTACACGATATTTCAGTTTATCGTATCTGCAAGCTTCTCTGTTCGCTTCTGTGGTTGAAGATATTATTACACAAATCCGTATTCTTGGTTTGTATATTTTTACACAGCATATTGTAAATTGTAATCCACATGAACTATTGTACAAATTTGGTATTTTGAAATTGATTTTGAAGAAAATTCTTTTACTAAAGATCCACTTTCTGCAACATAGATGAAGAACCCCTAAAATATCAATGTAAAAAATTAAGACGGGCTGAAAGTAGAAACAAGAAACTTCAAGTGTTCGTTTTTCTTCATTAGTTCTTCAAGAATCACATTTAGGTACTTGAGTAGCTTTACATAGCACATAACTTACATTATAATGCTAATATACTTTGCAGTTGAGTGTAACAATGAATTACGGATCATCAAGACAATGTCAGATATGAAGTTACTTCTAGCCCTAAAGTATAGAGTAGTTCAGCCGAAAGTAACCGATGAGTTAGCTTCTATCGACCCGATAAACTTGGATTGCAATGAATACAAGTTGAACAAATTGGATGCGGATAGGTATGATTTCCGTAGCTTAATTAATATAAAATATGAATGTCATATGGTTTAGAAAGAAGTCTTACGTCTATCTAACGGTGCATTTACATCAAGCGAGCGAATGTTCATTCTAACTCCACTATGTCAAATTATTTTAGTGTAATCAACCGCAGAGCATTCTTTCGTTGTTCTCAGTGCGTTCGACAGGATTCTATGCAATGTTCTAATACTGAACAACACTGAATACGAGTTTTCGTTTTCAATAAAATATCACGAAAGAATGCTCTTGCTCTAGCTCTATGTTCATTAGATGTAAATGCGCCGTTTCAATGAAACTCTCCTGGAAATCACTGTAGCCGCTATAAAGATTAGTCAATCTGAACAAGAATTTAAGTATCTTAAAACAAATGAATTAATGTCTCTACAATGTACATATAATATTCCGTCATATCCTCCAACATTGCCTTTCCAGCCTATCTTTGCCCAAATAGAAATTTTAACTTTCCCGAGTGTTTATGTGGAGTAGCATGACATTTAAGGCTTGTTTTGTTTTTTGGTAGAAAATTAAAGTCTTTTCTCGCAACACTGATTAGATGGCACATGTATAACGTGAATCAGTCTGCTGCTACATGTCGACAAAGTAGGAGGTGTTTTGGTGGTGCCAAATTTTTCTAAAAAAACTTGTCTCTGATCACTGGGAATCAATTAGAATACGTGAATATGTCTTATTATTTATTAAACTAGAATATAAAAAAGGAGGTTATTTGTTATTTCCAAGCAAAAATACGTAGTATTATAGGAGTTTTGTAGCTGGGCAATGTTAGGTTAATAAACGTAGTGTGACCTATCCCAACATTGCCCAACCGTTTTGAGGTGCTAGGGCTGACACATTTTTAACAGACTTCTCAAATAGGTAGCAAGGTAATTTTTTTTAGGTATAAATTAAGTACACAGCATGTTTTTTCTTTTAGGTACCTAGGTGGGATTGTACGAGTATGTATGTCTACCTAGGTACTTTTTAAATGTTTAGTAGAAATTACGTATAGGTACAATAAATATTCATAATTTCAGTTTCATTTTAAAGATATACCTAGAAACAGTACGAACTCAATATTATTGCATGTGTACCTTCCTATTACTTGTTACCCACCTACATATTTTATTAAACTTAATTTTTTCATCCTTTACCTATTTGATTTTTTTGTGACAACCCTAAACCCTAAAGATTTTTGTATGAAGATTGTGAGAAAATTACACCTAACTTTGCCCATACAATTTAATGAAGATCTACTTATTTTGGATCATTTTTTGTAAGAGATTCAGCATCTTTGCTTTGTCTTGTACTTTGTCTCTTAAAAACAGCTACGTAAGTCTTAAAATGGCTGAAATATTAAAGGTGGGCAAAGTTGTATACTTTTCCACCTTATTTCGCCCACCTGTTTCTTCCTTATTTTTAGAGAAACTATTAAGAATATGATTATTTCAAGTATATCTATTCATTCTAAATTCAATTCCCTACTCAAATAACAGCATCAATTCTGTCCATATTTTGTTTTTTCTTGTATATGATCAAAACACTGTGAAAAGCGGGCAATGTTGGAGGATATGACGGTTAGTGTTATTAACGAGCCAAATAAAATAAATACGCAAATTACCTAAACCTAAAACTTCCAGAAAATTCTTCGCCAACGCAATGGCTACGATTTACGTCGACTTGTCGCTGCACAATAGATATGAAGCTCTGAAGGATACGGTGGATGCCATGGTTGGGGTGCTGGAGTATCGAGTTGCTATTGCAGAAGAAGAGATTAAAAATAGAGGGTTATTTTTTATTCTTGGTTTTTGACCAATATATTCACTATATATTTACCTGGCGCACCTATAGCTGTCTGTAAAGTTAATCTAATACATATTATAAAGGCGAAAGTTTGTAAGGATGTATGGATGTATGGATGTATGGATGTATGGATGTATGGATGTTTGTTACTCTTTCACGTAAAAACTACTGAACCGATTACAATGAAATTTAGCACACATATAGAGGGTAACTTGGATTAACACATAGGATAGTTTTTATCCCGGAAATCCCATGGGAACGGGAACTATGCGGGTTTTCCTTTGCAAACGCGGGCGAAGCCGCGGGCGGAAATCTAGTGGAACATAATTAAAAAAATTGTAGGAAGTGACGGTGATTATTATTATTTACAGAATCCGACACGAATGCAACAAACAATTGCGCCAGCAGCGTAACCACATCAAGTCTGTTATCTATGATACTAATGCTACAATAGAAAAACTGAAGAACAAAGTTGAAGTGGGTATTATTTATATTTTAGATCAATAGTCGATGAAGAGTATCAGTAAAACTAGCTTTCCGTCCTCGTAGCTGTTGTAGCCGATTTGTCCTCGTAGATGACCGCATAGCCAAAGGAAAACCTGCTACCGTTGACCGTTTCTGTCGGATATCCGAGACCAAACCCTGTGCTCAGTTCCTAAGCTATACTTGTAACTAATTTCTTGCAAATCGGTTCAGTGGAAGTTCCTGAAGTTGAGACAGGCTGACAGACTGACAGACATACAGTTACTTTCGCAATTATAATTTTAGTAAGGATTATAATGTTAATTTCTATTAAAATCAGTTAAGTAGTTTGAATGTATCTAAAGAAAAACAAAAAATCATCATCATCATGTATAATACATATTGTGTATACAGGGTGGAAGGTTAAGATGGGGCATGAAGGGCAGGTACCTTAACCGTTGTAGCTACATGAAAACGTTCTTAGGAGACTATCCTTAAATTCTTGAGAAATTTTAATCTACATTCACAGATTTTTGAAAAAATGTACGGTCAGCAAGGAAATCGGCAGTTTTCAAAAAAATTTTTTTTGATGCCAATCGATCCAGTTTCTCATGGGGATCAAAACACTCTAAAAGACCAACTGAGGTATGAGTACTAGAAAAGTCAGAAATCGCGAAAAACTATTTTCATTCATGAACTAGTAAAAAGACAAAGGCACAGCAGCATAACATGCCAGCGACGCGGGGCGTGAGCGGGCGGTGGCTGGCAGCTCGTGCACGAGATGAAAAATTATTTAAATTTGAATATCGAACGAACACGTCACATTTTTATGGCTTATGTAAACAATAACACATAGAAAACAACAAAAGTTACCAAAAGTCACTTTGTCTTCACTAAAAATGTCCTTAAATAATTTGGAACGTTTAGATCTGTTAGAGGCTTACTTTTTAAATAATAAAAACCCAACAGTTGCATTGGAATGGTACAGGAATAAATACCCAATGCGACATGTACCGACGCGAAAGGTAATTGCGAATCTTGTAAAAAATCTAGCAGAAAGTGGCTCATTTAAGAAAAGCTTGACCCGTCCGCGTCGTTCACGCGTATTGAATGAGAATACGGTGATAGCAATTTTAGCACTAATTGTGGAAGCATATCCCGAAATTTCTTCAAAACAAGTTGACGTCGAAGTTGGTTGTTCGCACTGGATAGTTTTAAAAACATGGAAGAAATACGGCTACAAATGCTACCGCCATGGGCGATTAGTCCAAGCATTGCAATCTGGGGACTATGCACGCAGAGTTGCATTTTGTAGATGGTTACGGGGCAAATTTAGTAGAGATAATGATTTTATGAGTTTTCTATTAGAGTCTGTCAAGCGAGTCTAGTCCCATGGAAAAGGCGGCAAATTCAAAAATCTTTTAGGTGTCAACACTGATATAGCACGCTGAAAACTTATTGATACTTGAGTTTTTGATAAAAAAAAACATATTTGAAATAAATAAAAAAAAGCATTTCAATTTTCAATGTATTTATTTGTCACAATCAGAACTAAAATCAGAGTCAAGAAATTCAATACCTTCATATGAAAAATCACTGTCAGTATCATCATTACGCACAGAAATGATGAAAGGTTCCAACTCAGTTTCGGATATCCTGTCTCTTTCTTTATATTTGTTTTCGACACTAATAGTGTGATCTGTGCATTTTTTCCAATCATTGGCTGTGACACTATTAAAACATTCTTTTATAAGGTTCTCCATTTCATTACCTGGAATCCCTAAATTTTTGCTGGCTATTTTTCTTTTAGCCAAACTCCATATGAGTTCAATAGCGTTCAGGTCACAATGATATGGTGGAAGTTTCAAAACTTCATGGCCATGTTGTTTCAAACATTCTTCAGCTTCATATATTGGAGTTGTTTTATTTTCATTCACAAGGCACATAAGCTCAGCCTTTGTGAAAAATTCTCCATAATGGATTCCATTTTCAGTTAGCCATTTCTGAATGTCGGCCTTTAAATCATTCATAGATGGTGGCTTATTTATTTGTGTTACATGGTAGCTAGCGTTGTTCATAACAATGACACTGGGCTGACTTAAATTAGGTATTAATTTTTCACGTAACCATTTCATAAAATTATTTCTGTTCATATCATCATGATAATCTGCCATTTTTGATTTAGTACTGAATACTAATAAAGCATTGGGGACAAAACCTTTTTCTGATCCAGCATGAACAACAATATGTCTTTTGCCTGATGATATTTTATCAATTACACCACTTGTTGATGGCCCTTGCCATGATTTTTTAACTTTATAATTTTGGTGGACATAGGTTTCATCGAGGTAAACTATTAATTTTCCTTGTTTCCGCTTTTCATCAATAGCTCTGAGATACCTATGTCGCCATGCAGCTAGTTCATACTTTTCAAGAAGAAGAGATCTCTCATTTTTATTTTTTTTGAATTCAAATCCATTTTTTTCTAGCACATCTTTTGTTGAATCACTTATTTTTTTAGTGAATGTGTGGAAATAGTTTTTCACGATTTCTGACTTTTCTAGTACTCATACCTCAGTTGGTCTTTTAGAGTGTTTTGATCCCCATGAGAAACTGGATCGATTGGCATCAAAAAAATTTTTTTTAAAAAGTGCCGATTTCCTTGCTGACCGTACATTTTTTCAAAAATCTGTGAATGCAGATTAAAATTTCTCAAGAATTTAAGGATAGTCTCCTGAGAACGTTTTCATGTAGCTACAACGGTTAAGGTACCTGCCCTTCATGCCCCATCTTAACCTTCCACCCTGTATAGTTATATATAATTTGACGAAATCATCTGATGCAGGATGCAACTCTGAACGCCGAAACTGAGAGTCGCTACATCGAAAACTGGCAACGCGCGCGCACAGAACAACATCTTCAAACTATACATGATACTGAGGAAAATCCGTCACGTACTATAGAATATTATAAGCAAAGAACTGACCACGAACAGAGAGTGCACACTGAAGTCGAGCTGTTGATTAACATTATTATAAATGTAATTTTTAAATTTTACCTCCACTACATTTTAGACTCAATCGATTATCATGATTCATGCTGAAAAGATTGATGATAGAAATAACGGTAGCCATCACCATTAATAAACAAGAGATGAACGACAAGAGTAGTTCCTAAAATATATATTTTTATTCACAGGAAACTTTAGAAAAGGTTGAAGATTGGATGAATAAGTACGATAAGGATATGGAAGGTATAGATCTTAAAATACAAATTAAGAAAAACGAATATCAAAATATGTATGATCGACGAGTTAACCTTGAACAAACGGTAATTAACAGTGATTTTATAGTTTTTACAAAGGCAAATGGCAGCAAACTTGTTAGCGTCTGAGTTCTGACAGCAAACCTCTTCTAGTGCTTTTGTTACTAAATGGCATTCCAATTATTTCGACCTATATATACCTTAATTCATAAATATTTTATATCGATTATAACTTGTATGTAGGTAACATCCTACAAACCTGGAACTATGTAAAATAAAACCTTGAAGATTTGCCATTGCAATCCACACTCATTGCAGTTGCGTAACTATTGGTGTTTCCTGAAAATCTATTTATTGAATTAGGCTACCATAATCTTCACAATTTACGCTATTTTTTTCAATCCCCTTTTTGAGATATACTAAAATCGTCTTTGTTTAACTTCATAGCATTTTAATCTATTTTTATAACATTTTTCTTCATATTAATTGCTATTTTCGCAGATCGAGAATCATGACAAGCTGATGAAGGACTGGATCCACTTCAAAGAAGAACGCGAGAAGGCAAGACTGTATCGTGAAAAGATGACCAAGTCCGCCATTACCGTGCAAGCCTGGTGGAGAGGTCTACTCGTGCGCCGGCAACTCGGACCCTACAAAGTTGCTAAGAAACCCAAAGGAGCTGGTGCAAAGAAGAAGTAGTTTATAGTTTTTATTGTATCAAGTGTTTGACTTTGTGATTGTCTTAGTTTTTGTTCTAATGGAATTATATTGTTTTAAATAAATGTGTTTCTGTGACCTTTACCTACATACTTTAAGCCCCGCAAGTTGATATTGCGATTGGCGGCCATCTTGGTGACGTAGTCGACGTCGCCCCGTCAGTACCGTTCGCTAATAAAATAATAAACATAGATTTTTTACATACCAACCTGGTTTTATTTATAATTTATAATTACATAACATTAATTAAAAAATATTTTCATATTTACACATCAACAGTATAATTGTTACGTACTTAAGGGTGATATCATTGTTTTTTATAATCAGCATACAAAACTAGTTTTTTATATGGTGCCGAAATTTCTTAGAAATATACCTATGGTCATAAACAGCCGTCTCGCTTATTACAAATAAACCCATTACCCATGGAAATATATAATATTATGTCTATATTTCCGTGCCCATTACCCTAGCATATTAATTACTTTTTATTAAAACTTTTTTGCTATCTATACTTTTTTGCGACGGATGACGTCACGCGGCTGTTATTGTGACAAGGTTCCATCGCAATATCAACTTGCGGGGCTTAACTATTAGATATTATTATCACAGTATTACCAGTGTTATTATCGTTTTATTTTATCCCAACATACCTACATAAAAAAGTTTACAAGGGAAGGGAAGTTTTATATCTGGACGCTAACTACCTAGATGTGGGTTCGATTGTGGGTTCATTTTTTTTCTATTCTTTTTATATTTGTATTTATAAAACACAAGGTTTGTCTATAAGAGTATTCATAGATGAATTAAAATAGAGTATCTATTATGTAGTACCTACCTACATAATTTAAAGCAGTTAGTTGCTCGCCGGATGAGCTAGTCATTTCAAGTTTCAACTAACCTGTGGATTGTAATCCTTATTAATTACAGCATTTGATGTATCTGAAAATTACATTACAGGAAACTTCTTTATTTTTTACACTCACTTTTTCAAATTATCCTTCTCTATTTTCGTGAATTCGCGAGCCGTTATATTCCTGTATATTCCGAAATCCGAATTCAGAATTCCGATTTCCGTGCAGATTTCAGTGTTGCCAATTTATGTAAAAATTAATGGAAAATTTACCGAAATTATATTTTATTTTTTCAAATTATATATTTTCCAAGTATTAAAAAATCATCAGCATCTAGATACTATCTATAAAAAAAATATTTATATGTATTTAATTCAATAACTCACATTGCATCCTATATTTATTTTTACAGCCATTAGGAGCGATCTTTCCAAAAAGTATATAATGATAATCTTTTTAAATATTAAAAAAGAATATACTGAGGCAGTTCCTGTTTGACACTTACAGCATGATTCGGAACGCATCAATCGCAATGCCCAAATGCCATATTGCCATGACATGATTGCGGATTGCCAAATGCCATGTCAGTTCGTTTATGGTACGCGGTTCTGCTTAATTGGCTGTTTAAAATTGAAATTAAAATTTAAAATAGTCGTTTTTAGTGAATCGTACTTCAAATTAGTGGTGTGAAAGTTTTGGTGTAGTGTTTGTAAATAAGTGTTGGAAGCGATGAAGACTAAAACTGATAAAAATAAGAACGGCGACAGCGACACAGAGGTATGTTTATAATTTTGATAATCTTTATCTTGTCCCAATTGGCATTTTCTAGGTATTTCTTCATAACTTATTCAACGTCTTTGACTGTAATTCAATAGCAAGAATAGCATTATACACCCATACTTCTATTTTAGCTGGTTGTGATGTAATTTGTGTAAAAAACTATGCCGTAACGTAAGACAACCAACATGAATGTAAACAATACGGCATTGTTAAAATATAATAATTAGAAAGAAGTCTGGGGCTTTTAAACAAAATATAGCAAATTAAATGTAGGTTATACTCATAGCAAGAAGACCAATTACCACTAAAGGTTATTTTATTGAAAGAAATTTCAAAAAAAATAACCTTTAGTGGAAATTGGTAAAAGGGTTTGAGTTCAATAAACAACAATTTTAATTGAAATGAAAGCAACTTATGTATTAACGTTTCTTTACATAGAGTATAATAAGACCATTAAACATTGCCACCACACCACAGACAAGCTTTAGGTTCATTTTATGTTAGTTAATCCGTCAGTCCTCGGATCACAGACACAATAGAAAATCTATTGTGTCTCGGCCCGATCGGGCCGCTCGGTGGTCAATGGGTTAATTACTATTTTCATATTGATGTTTATAATTATTTAAATAAGATTTGGATAGTATAGTGTCAAGAATAATACATATTATGCATATCTTCTATAATATAAAAATGAATCCCAAAATGTGTTGGTAAGCGCATAACTTGAGAACGGCTGAACCGATTTCGTTAATTCTTTTTTTATTATATTCCTTGAAGTACGAGGATGGTTCTTACGTAGAGAAAACGTAAATATGTACCACGGGCAAAGCCGGGGCGGATTGCTAGTTTGTCAAATTGTTCATGGAATGTCTAGAGAATAGTAAAACCACAAAATAAAGGAAGATGTCCAATTTACTTCTTTACTACCTTATTATTTAAAATGTTGAGTGATAAGTCATAATGCTAAGATAACTTTAGACACATTATCTAGTAAATAATGAATGAATAAATTGACTGGTGAGGTTATGTTTTAAATAAGTAGGATAATTATTGTTGCTGCGCAGTGTTCCTATTTCTGCATATCTGAAATCTATAGAGAACAAAAAAATGTGTGCGTGTACTAGTGTACACACGTAAGAAGTGAAACTTCTTTATGACCCTTATGATTTACTATATGCAGCCTTACAGAAATACATGGAATCACACAGAAATACATTGTTGCGCCATGAAAGAAGGACAAAGAAATAGATACTGCATCTTATATATAAAAATGAATCGCAAAATGTGTTGGTAAGCGCATAACTCGAGAACGGCTGAACCGATTTCGATGATTCTTTTTTTATTATATTCCTTGAAGTACGCGGAAGGTTCTTATGTAGAGAAAACGTAAACATGTACCACGGGCGAAGTCGGGGCGGACCGCTAGTTTGTAATATTAATAAGGACTCATACCTGTCTTTATTACAAACTGATAGAGAAAATGAAAATAGGTTATTACTTATATATAAGCTGTCAAAACATTCCATCCATTTCTCCTAGCCTCGCTTGAGTTTACTTGACGAGAAATATTTTGCCAACATTACTTGGCAAAGATATTGATTACCTTTTAACCCATTGAGCCCCAAGCGGCCCGATCAGTCCCAGACACAATAGATTTTCTATTGTGTCTGTGGTTCCGGGGCCTGAGTTATTAATTGTAAAATTTGTGTTTTGAGTAAATTCAACTTGGTCCTCAAAATGTATATTTGAATGTGTAACATATTTGTACTATGCTTTCTTCTTCTATTATTTCATGTTGTTTTTTTTAGTAAATCCATATATACAGTTTGTAACACAAGTACATAAAAATTCTCATTATGAAAAACTTGATCCACTTTTGAGTCAAGTGAGCTACAATAAGGAAGTTTGTAGCCCCACGCAAATATCCTTATCCTAGTTTGCTCAACAAGTTCTGTTTACAAGTATCCTATGAAATCCAAGGTTCAACCTATTTGTATTCCAAAATTCATGCAAAGCCATCTATAAAGTGGGTCAAGTGCAAAACTTTGCAATGAAACACAGAGTGTATTTATATAACATTACATATTATGAAAGTATGGGCACCTGTTTAATACTTTTAAATGAAAAGTAAAAGTGAAATTATCAAATTGGTACCAAAGAGATGTTGCGATAGTGTATTTTACGCGTATGTTAAATAAAGCAAGGTTTGTTTATGTTACGGTTTCTTCAATGAGCACCAATGTCGTTCACGATTTTGTAACATAATGCGTTATAATAATAGAGTGTATAATCGCGTTATTAATTTGCCACGTGATGTTTATCGTCGTTTCGCTGAAGATTTGGCACCACTCTCTATTTTCATACAGTTGATCATTGGCGGTTTCGACGTCGCCAGTCGCGAAACACCGGTTCTTTAAACCAATACTTAGAAAGTGCAGTGTATTTTAATATATTTTATACGCTTCGCAAGTTAATGCATTTCGACGCACACACAATATACATGTGCTTGTTGTTAGTAAATAATTAACTTCTTTTGTTTACTTCGTGTTTATTATTTAAATATTCGTAGCAATTATAGAACAATAACATTGTTCGTTATTGTGCTATATTTTGTTATCTATTTCAATTATTTCAAGTAGGTATTACGTGATATAGTCAAGCATAATATTTAATAGACAATAAACTTAATTACTAGTATTGTTTTTATACTTTACCACTCCGTAGTAAATATTAACTGAAGACGCATTTTTAATCCATCTACAATCTAAATACATACTTAATTAATTTTAAATTACGCATTTTCCGACACTGCAATTATATTGAGATGAAAATACTAAAATAGTATCACAAGATAGTGAATCTCGCGTATATTGTTGTCTCATTGTGTATTTTATTGTTTTGCTCACCTTGTAGAGCGCGCTGTGCAAATCGAGATCCTAGCGCGTTTGTGAATAATCAAAATACCTACACTAAATAAAGAAGATAATAATTTAGAAGCTTAACCGCGAGGACAATGTTGAGAAAATGGAAAATGAATATTTTCACACGATGGCGGTACCTTCATGAAATATTGTTGTAATTAAAGTATGTTGCCATTTCCTTAATAATTATCATTGTATAAATACGTAACAAAAGATTTTAAGTTAGATAAAATATGTAGTTTAATTTATCTCGGAAGAAATGTTAAATTATGTGGAAACTTAAAATTCGACGGTTCTCAAGGATAATAAACCCTTTCTGATCTGTAATAGTTAGGGATAGGTAACGCTACGTGTCTTCATATAAGCCTCATATATAATACGAGTAATATAAAGATTTAATTTTGCCGGAAATAACATAAAGGTTGTAATCACGGTTGTAATCATAAATGTTTAATTTTTTCACTTAAAGTATATTATTATTTTTTATCATGTGGTTTATCTAGGATCGCAAACAGTATTCTAATAGCTTATACCTACCTACTGAAGAATTGGCGTGTTTATACAGAATTACTTAATAAAAACTGCGCTTACTTGAAACATGACCAATACCTATGTTTGGTATGAGACTTTCTCCGATACAAAGAAATAATATAAAGGTATGTCATATACCATCAGTGAAGAATTTGTTCTGAAATACGTTTTCTGCACATTTAAATTCCGTTATATATATATATCTATAAATAGATAAGTAGGTACTTAATATGGACGTAGCGATATCCGTGTATATTATAGAAATAATAATAATATATTACAAGAAACGTAAGAACGTGCTGTATCGTGACCAATTTCTTAATTCGCTATAGGTACCATAGTCCTGTTATATGCGATCTCGCTTTCAAAATACCAAAATTTGCGATACATTCGTTTCTGCGCAAACACAGAACTTTCACGTGTACGTGGGATTTCTTTTACCTTTTAAAATTTTTAGCACCTATAGTTCAGGATCCATCGCCCATTTTTGCACTTGATTACTATCAAGCTAATTTTCCGTGAGTAGCTTTATTTTGATGAGACGCCCAATAATTTACGAAACTCTCGATTGTGGTAGCTAACAGAGGTAACAAGGATAAAATATTTTGATTTGATGCTTCTCAAATAGTTATGTATTATAACTGCAGCGCGGTTTCACCCGGAGGCAAAATGAAGTACATATTTATCTATAGCTCATGTGTTATTTTTTTTGTAAAGCCTATTTTACTGTAAAGTTTCATCCAAATCCATCCTCAGAAACTTTCGCATCTATAATATTAAGAACCCTAGGTCTAAACTTACGCCATCAGTTTCAGTTTACACATAATAAACTTCATGAAGACGAAGTCACGGGCTTCAGTTGTTCCACAGAATACAGAACGCTGTACTGGTTAATGTATTCAGCGATCTATCTTATTAAATGAATATTTATAGCCCGTTCATCATGTTTTGTTTTCACTGTGGTGGGTGTACGTTAAAATCTCAGGAATCAACTCGTTTATTTTCAGAAGACTTTGAGACAGCGTTGTCATAACACACGATTTGTTTTCACGTTAAGGGCTTGGTCTAGTAGTGCAAACAAATGCATCCTGTCATCCTATATGTAAATAATACAAATGTACTAAGGGAAAGTTGCTCCACTTAATTTTTAAAAATTAAATCATTCGTATAATTTAATATTCGTAATAAGTACCAAAAATGACAATTTGAAACAATTTTCGTGAAAATTACACCGGGTGATTTTTTTTTATCAGTACACAAAATTTGCGAATACTTTCTATTGATATCTTCAACTTCATGTTTATATAACTGATCAACTTTTACAAAGAAATTTGGACGAAATATAAAAAAAAATAAGCTTTTCATACAAAATTCATAACTCTATACATTTTTTTCGACCTAAGTTTCTTAGTGAAAGTTGTTCAGTTTAACTAATAAAACGGATAAACAAATTTTGTATTTAATAAAAAAAATGTAATGTTTGTGTTAAAAAATTATAAAATAGAAAAATACGCAAATGAAAACAAAAGATATTTATTTCTGACTAGCTTCCGCCCGCGACTCCGTCCGCGCGGATGTCAGTCTTCGCGTCTTCTACAGATTTATTATATTATGTATAATATATAGATTTATATTGATAAACCTAATAAATCTTTCTCTAGCATTCTGATGCTTTATCGGTTGCACTGGATTTATCTCTCTTTTTTCAATCGCTTGAATGATATAGGATGGGTCCTTGATGGGCATCGAATGCTGAAGTCTCGAATCAATCAATTCTGACAGTAGGCAATTTATGTAAAATCCAATAATGGTCCATCATTTTATTTTGCCTAAACGTTACATACTTTTTTATATATGTATTCTATTTTATATATTCTATTTTTAACGAATGATTCACTCCAGTCCAAACAGCAAATAAGCAGACTTCTGCTTCTGCAACGTTTAGTTGTCCCTGAATTTGGAAAAAATAGTCATGATTCTTATCTATGACAAAAGTGTTATTTTTTGCATTGTATTTCAAATATTAAATTTTTTTTTAACCGCATCTTCCGCATTCATGTCTTTTGCCGGAATTAGACATTTAACTTCTACTAGTCCCATTTTCCCTTTTTGATATGGGAGTGTATAAAGTAAATTTTTTAGATATTTCTCGTTATACTTTTAAAAAGTTATCATTGTCATTTTGCTCATTAGGTAAAGTAATTTCGATATCAGTTTTAAGTTTTTTGATACCTGCAATAATAACGTCATAATCGCCTGCACATACTTATCGATTACACCCTGTATACAATCCACCATCCACATTCATAATGTTTTCCTGTCCTCCTCTCCTTTACGCTGTTCACCGATACATTTTAAATGAGTAAATCTGCTACCACTGAAGGATGTTTCATTGTGATCAGCAAATTTTCACCACTGTTGTCGATTATTTGTTTTTCATTTTTAATCAGCAATTGGGAATCATCAGTTTTGTTTTTTGCAGATTGGTGATGTACCCTAACGAAAAGGGAAAGCATCAACGAATTATCGTTTTCGTCCTCTTTTTTTATTCTTCGCGTCTCTGTTACTTCTGTTTGTTTAGTTCTCAACCCCACTGAATTTTGATGATGTGATGATAATCCATTCGTTTTAATATTGGTACTTAGAGTTGGTAGACTAAACTAGAAATGGTGGACTAAATTTGTCAGCGCGTCTGTAAGATCAGAATATAAAACCAACATCCTGTATTTAAGTTACAAAATTAATAATCAAACAACATGCCGCTACGTTGAAAATGACTAGAAGAAAAAATTAAAACACCTCGGATCAATTTTGGAGTAAACAAATCATTTTCCCCGTATGGGGATTTCCCCGGATGAACTTGGGAAGTTCAAGTTCTCAATACAAGTTTATATTATATTTCGTATTTCTCAAACGAAAAATAAACATTTTTGGAACTTCAAAAAAATTATACTTATTATAAGAAAATTTATGAGCTTACTTTAGTTTTAAAGAAATATACATCCCTTTACTGACACCCCGTAAAATAAAGAAATTGTTGCCAATCACCTTTGCAATCTATTTGGTTTCATTAACTTTATGTTCGAAGATAATTTTTTTTCTAGTGGTTACACACGTATTTTTTTCGTTTATTTTCCATATCGAAATCAAATGTTTAAAAATACGAATATTTGCACAAAACTAAGATAAAAATAATCAATTAACAAAAATATTAAATTTAATGAAGTAGAGCAACTTTCACTTCGGTATGAAGGAAAATCGAGCGTAGAGCACACGTCAGAACGCTCCGGCCCAAGGAGCGCGACTAAAGAAATTCGCTAGGATTTTTCCTTATTATTTTAAATATTTTTTTAATATTTAAAGAATTATCAAAATTCAAAAAAAAAAATTTTTTAAAGGATTAATACTCATTGGTCTTCAACCAACTCGAATAAATTAATGGAAAAAATAACTTTTAGCAGTATTTATCAATCGATTTTGTAAGGCAAAAAATGGGAAATTTAATGAATTTATAACGCTCTAATTAAGAAAATCATAAGTTTTTCGGCAATTGTATTCAGCAGTTTTTAATAACGACTATATAAGGATAATAATGCGCTGATCAGATTGTGTAAATTGTAATCGGTTGCAACGTAGTGAGTGCACAAACTTAGCTCGAAATGATTTTGGGGGAAAGAGACTTATCTTGAAGGCCTGATTAAGGTAACATAAAGTAACTTTATAAATGTAAAAAAATTCACGCGCATTGCGTATATAACAGTAATTGATAAACAAGAAAAAAAAATTCAGTTTATCATTTCATTAGCCGGGAAAAAATTGTCAAATAACTTGTTGAAAACGCAATTTTGCTAGACTGCAGCCTTAAGTTTCATGTTAATCCCCTAAATTAATGAGCATGATTTACATTATGAGGCTAAGATGTTAGGCATCTCAAAACTTGGCGTTAAGTCTTCTTTATTGTTATGATAGCTCTTATAAAATGTAAACAAAAACTGGACGTAAATACAGCGTTTATCAAGGAACTAATATTAAAAGTAAACACGGCATGAATTTAGAAACTAAGGCCGCCATTTCTCATCGTCGCTGGTATATTTTTGTGCGATTTCTGCAAATAGTCTTTATTTACGACAAATGTTTCCAGCGGTCGTGCCCTTACTCCACCCACTTCTTAACATACCTACTAGGTATATGGAGCATTCCAACCTCATTTAGAAATCTAGGTCCGCTATCTTTACATTCGCATAGAAAGACGTTCTTACCCCACTATAAGCTTCGGCCTCGGGTGATTAGCTCTTTTGTACATTTCTTAAAGTATGGCTTATTTTAATACGTCAAATCTATCTTAGGTTGGTGTGAATAGATTTTAATTTTACGTTTAGAAATATTATCTGGTAAATCCTTGCTATGTATTTTTATTCGATCATAATCTTGTGTTGTTGTTATAATAGTTATAAGATCTTTGACTGTGACAAAAATCGAACATAAAAGATAGTAAAAAATATAGCATAGAGTAAACATATCCACCAGTATTCATGTGTACATAATTAGTACATCCTTACTTGTTTTATTGAGAAAATATTCGGTGCAACCAAAATATAACATCCAAGTACGTTTGTTCACATCTGCTGAACAGCATTGTCTCTAGATAGTTTTTGTTAAACAAACACTATTTCGGAAATCTCGATAACACGAACCTATAGAGCTTTTTTAAACAAACATCCTGATCCTAAAGTAAATCCTAGTCATTGAAATGAGATTAAATAAATAAAATGTGACGTGTGCCTTTAATTATTTTTCCTGTTTATCATAAACACTTATTTTATCAGGCTGTTTGCAATTGGCTCAACGTCATGTCAAAACCCATTATAATTTTCAGTTCAAGACAAACGCAAACACGCTCTGTGGAGATGATTTAACAACACTGCATTATAATTTTAGCTGAATATTAAGGTAGTGATGTCAGCGCGTCTTTTTGTATCTTGTAAATATTTAAGATAATTGTGGCTCTAAAGATTGAGCTCCGGTGTTGATTTTTATAAATGTCTATTTTTTTTAGTCCGGTTTTGTCACGGAGTTGTGTAAACGTGCTGTGCTGTTGTAGTCTTAAGTAGCTAGGAGCGTGTTATCTTAAATTAATGTAACTTGTACATTACTGATTTAATTTGGGCGCATTACTAAGGTCTAGGAAATCATTCCAATCTGTTTTTTTCTCCTTTGATTATCGATTATTTGATGCTTGTAGATATTAATTAATGTAAAAAGAGTGATAGTTTTTACCTTTAATACCATTTTACCAATTTAAACGAACACCAATGTGACTGTGCAGTGTCTGAAAGTGTAAAGTGCCAGTTCCCATAGAGTTTTCATGGATAAGTGCGTAACGATAGAGGACACAGTGTCATACGTGAGGGCTATAGCAGTTGTGAAAATGCTGGCGTCAGCTGCCTCGGCGAATATAACGAGGAACGCGCTGTCGACGATGTTCCAAGGGAGGCGGTCGGTGGATCGGCCGCTCGTCATGGTGAGTTATGGTTTGCATTAAGAACAATATATGTATTTGTATTACGTTCTGGCGACTTTTCTGCAAGTCTTGCCCTGGTCATGTTATTGAGAATGTACTGGCCGGTCTTGTGTCTTGGTATTTTATCAACGGATGAATGGATCTCTTTTAACGAATGCTTTAGGGATTAATGACAGATTTTTTAACAATAATCCTACGACGCATTTGCTTTTGTGCTAAGCTTGATAAAACTAGTGTTGAGAATAATCGGATGATATAAATTTTAGGATGTCTCTGTTTACTTTTATTCGATAATAATTATTTACCATAGATATGTAAGTTCTCTTCTCTTCTATTGTTGAAAGGTCAATACATATAAAAGTTATGAAGCTATGAAGATCAATATGATAAAATGTTGTCAGAGTAACGCGTAGAAATAAGTTAATGCTAATTTTAAAGAAATTATGCGTGGATATAATATATTTGTCACTTTACTTTTGGTGAAAATGGCTTATTTTACTCACACGTGTCACATTTATACTATAAATTACAACGTTATGAGATGAGATGGAAGTTGAAGACGCCGATATTGTCGACCTCGTTCCCGCTCCTAATGGATAACGCCAAATGGAAAGCTCAATAAAAGAAAATATATATCTGAAGAACATCAGTGCGTTCAGTATTTTACTGGTACATCTGTATTATGAACCTGATGTTTATATAAACACATATGAGCTATCTCTGCTTGTTTCACCGGAAAACATATTTACATTGCATGCTTGACAAAATGCCTTAAATTATGACGTAAACTGAGTGATATGATTTACTACGGAGACGACTTTAGCCTTGAGCAAACAACTAACTACAAAATGTAGTTATGTAAAATTAAGGAATTATTCAACCTCTATTGTTATATTATATTTTATCACAGAACAATAAAAACAAATAGAAGTGCTTTAATGTCATAATTAGTATGAAAACCAGTGTCGCCAAACCCACACATTTAAACCGATAGTTATACAGTACACTACAAGTAAACTATGCCTTTGATTGGACTGCTTAATTTGAGTAAAAACTGACTTAGGTTATAAATTCAGCATTTCAATATGTACCCTAACGCACCATGTTACGGTTTATTTTAGTATAACATCTCTAGGTATATTAGCTGTTTTGTTTCTCATTGCACAGAAATTCCAAATTCGAAAAACATTCAGCTACTCCACAACAGAGGGCGTTAGTTTTCAATAGATATAACTTTGAACCTCAACACATAGAGATAAGGTTGAAATTTGTGTCACTCAACATTAATGACATTAACTTGATATTTATCTGATGCTATGCCCTGAGGGATGTCAGCCTTGTTATCGATATCGAGATATCGATAATTCACAAATAAATATTTTTTGTGTATTTTTTTTTCTTTCTATTATACGAGTATAGTATAATGTGTCACATTTTGGAGTATGTTTATTACTACTAAGTACGTCTTTTTATATTATTATTATTAAATAAAAAACGGAATAGAATAGTATTAATCTATATTTACAAAATACAAACAGAAAATATGCATTATTTTAAATCTTGGAACTGCCGTAGGTTTGCTGTATCGGTGGCCTTTGTTAGACTGCTTAGTGCTGTTCGGCATTCAGTTAACTCGTCACGTTGCATTTATCCATTTCTCTTTTAAATTAGCCTCTTTGGGAAATCTGTAAATAAATTGGACAAATGAAAGCTAAGGAAAAATAAAATAAAATTTAATATTTATAATGTTTGTCTTTTCTAAAGTATCGATACTGTCGATATGCGCCACAAGCATCACTAAAGCGACATTCGTTTGTTTATTGCAATAATATTCCAGAAATTCTTGTTTGCTGTTCAATCTATAATAGTACTAATTTCTTACGGATTAAGGTTCATTTTGACTAGATATTTGTATACAATTTTGACAAATTACAAGCGAAGATTTATCATAAAATATTATATGTAAAATAAATAAAAATAAGACTTACTGATGGTATGAAATGCCTCCATTGCTGATATTATTTCGTCTGCTATCATTTTTGCACTCTAATACCGAACAACACGTCCTAATTAATGAATAAATACGGAAAAAAGGTTTGACAGCTGACAACCGACTCGAATATTTTTCTGCGCACAACTGAGAGCAAGTTAGGTGATCTTACCTTACAAGTGACACGTGGGCCACGCCCACATCACACTTCTATCTACTTTACTGTTCTGTGTATTTTATAAACCTCTGTAATGGTTTCTCAAGAAAACATCGTATGAATGTCTATTCGATGTTCAATTGTACGTAAGAACTGATAAACAACTAAGTAGAGCATAAATTCACTATTTAAACATCGATCAATTTTAATTTGGACCAATTAAATAAATTTATTCTTTTATCCATTTATCCTCAATTTTCAAAACCATTACAGTCCAATTTGTCTCTTCACGCTAACCAGTTAATAAAGAAAAAATATAAACGTTATATTAATAAAACGCGAGAAAAATAATACCCTCGTCTGATAATGCCTGCTTTGTGACACTTTTGTGTACAATGATGACATTTTTCATGAAACTCCTTTCAGCTGCAGCGACCCAAATTCTACATAAAGTGTCAGTTTTATAGGATGTTATGCAAAGTTTAGTTTCTAGGTCAGCGGGTACGGTCTGCAGAACTGGATTGATAGAACATTTGTACGGTCTATAAATATTAATTGGCTCGTGGGATGCTGCAGGAATAAAATACGAAGTTCTGAACTATTTGGATTGGGAAAGTTAAATCCCAAGGGACGAACATTGTCTGAGATATTGCAGTTTTATGTAATGAAACGTGACTTTCCTTTGAATGCACGGATTACGAATTCTGATGAGCGAGGGAGAGAGGTCGCTAATGTGGTAACCAACTTACGAAAGCTCGCTTTTATTTAAAGAAAATTCATTGATTATATTAAAGTCTATGACAAATAAGTTGATAAAGACCTACAGAGTTATCTTTTAAGAATACTCCTCCTTCATTAGTCTTCATTTGTATTGTACGTATGTTATAATTATGGATAGTTACTACGAGTAACTATATGGTGAATGTGACATTTCCTAGTTCCCTTCACTTAATGAGTATACAAAAAGTAACGTAGCAATGTTAATCATCTCGTTATTTATAGTGATATTTGCATATTATAGAACCATACATGACGGATAGCACCATCATTAAAATTTCAAAGCTTAATCAATCCAGTTACATGTAGACGCGTCATAAACGGTAGGAGAAGCAGTTACTTGTAATTCTTTACACTATTATTATCCCGTCAAACAACATCAGCATTAATTTTATAGTAAATTCGGCATCGCATCGTTGTTTATAACGGTACGAGCGTCATCGGTCTCGCATCCGTCTCTGAGCTTGAGCTATAATTTGCATTCCTAAAGGAATAATCCGCGGTATAAACATTGTACATCTTATCTTATACATGGTCACGGTCGCTTCTGTGGGTACCGTTAAAGAATTCATCTTATTCTAAAACAACCGTTTTGGAATAACTATAATATGCTGACGGTGAAATTTTATTCAACGTTAAATTGATTTGCTCTTTTTGCGCACGGATTGGTTGGGTTCTTATTTTATCAAGTAACGTTCTGTCTTATAAAGAGATTGAAATGTTTGTAAGATAAAATTATTATTCTGGTGCTAATGTGCTCAGTGTAAATTTTATCATGTAGGTATGTGCTAAATGAAGGTGCGATGTACTTTAATATGTGTATTTACTATGTTCTATTCATTCTAGAAAAATTGGAATGGAAGTTTATAAATAGATGGTTATTTTTGGAATAGCACTATAGAATGAATTGCATGTGGATCTTTTCGGTTGATACGTGATGAATGATTTAACACTATGAAGGTATCTACCAGTTAGCTGTTAGACTTAAATTATTGCTGATAAATGATTAGCTTAATATGTATTATGGTTTTTGAAAGAATTGAATAAACATCACGAATAAAAAGTTAATATCCATTTTTAAAATTGTAGATTTCCAGCTCAATTTATTATTTTAATATACATATATATATAAACATTGTAATGTAGAATTTTTATGAGAAATTTGACTCAGCACAATATATCTTAAATATTTACACAGCATTTAACGCACTATTGTAGTTGCGGAAAATAGCAAAACCAGTTCGAACCACGATAAAGATAGTCGTAGATATAATTTGCGGCTAATGTTCATGTAAATTAGCATTGGTGTAGGTATGTCTGATGGGCTTATTGCACGGGAATGCCTTAAATGTGTAACACAAGCTTAGGTTTAGGTTTAGTATTTATTGTTAGTTATTATTGATGTAATTATACGATGAAAATAAATTAAATGAACAAGCGAAAGTATTGTCTCGTAATTTGCCTTTTTATCTTCTTTTGTTTTTTGAAAAAGGGAAATAGTAGGCACCCATCAGTGCGTAGTTGTTCCGTTTAACGATCTTCAATGCTACGGCCACACTACCTTACCGTCTACCGGGCTGTTACCGCAATAATTATGGCATTATATTACCGTCTAAATTACTGCATGAACTGATGTGGTTACACTAGAGTTTACCTAGATATGTCGGTAATTATTGGCATTTACCGCAGCAAAAAAAAATATTAGTTAATAATTAATATATATAATATGGTTTCTGTAATAATTCATCAAGGATACTTTCTTTTTCAAATCATCTATTGTACTTGGAAATGATAAATTTTGTTTGATCCGACGCCACGCATCATTGTGTACACTGCGATTTTTATAGTTCTTCCGTCGGGTATCCCAAAGAGAAGAATTCCAAGAATTCCAAAAATTAGCGCCATCAAGCGCTTTTTCATTTGACCACTCCATGTCGGTCGATACGTGCGTCGCCGCCCGCGCGCCGGTGAGCTCATATTGCACGCTGGACAAACGGTAGTGTCACATGAGTAGAAAGACGGAACAGAGACTAAGCTTCAAACAACCGCGCGAATCGATTGCACTACTACAAGTACGCGGGGCATGTGTGTGTGACCGCAAGCCGCTTGTCGCGTACGCAGCGATTCTGGAAAAAACCGGTTTGCGCTTGCACAGGCTGAGGACAGTCTCAGGGTTGATACGACGCACGTTGTTTGTTTTATTAGTTGCAACTTGCAAGTTTGAATATTTTAATATAAAACGTAATATTTTATTGTTAAAAATGGTTGTTTATTGTACTGTGTGTATGAATAATACTAGAAAAACTAAAAATATATCATACTTCAACTATCCCAGGGAGTACAATAGGTGAGTAAATATTTTGATTATTACTTTTTCAAGTAAGTACCTACTTGCGTTTATTTTATTAGGTCCTTTTTTAATAAGAAGAGAATTGTACACGGTGTGTTTTTACCTTTCATTATTATTACAAGTTTAACATTTGTAAGTATGTATGTAATTGTGTGTAATTATAAAACTATTTAACAAATGTTTTCTTTAATTTGTCTTAACCTATTGTGACAACCCTACCAAAATAGGTAACAATTTTGCACGTTCTTAAGAAGCTTAGCCTCTGTTCCGTCTTTCTACTCATGTGGTAGTGTACTAGTGTGGCCGCAAACGCAATAATTACCGCGGTAATCTTCTTTGATGTGCGAAAGAATACCGCCGCCGGAGCTATTGTCTACCGCCATTTGTCATATTGATTGGCATTGTAGAATTATGGCCATAAGTCGTGGTTACACCTAGGTGTTGTTAAAGTTGTGGCAATAATTATTGGCATATCACGGTAGTGTGGCCGTAGTATTATGGACTTCATTGTGATTAATTGATTAGCATGTTGTAATCCGATAAAACTAATCGGTAATAGTAATCTTTGGGAAACGTCTCAAATAACGTTAGTCGGTATGGTAGGTACGTTTAGATCTATGAATTACAACGTAGCACTAGATAATTTGATGATAAGTTTATAACTGTAAAACTGAAAACATTAACATATTTCACTACGCAAGACAATCGATAATAACATTTAAAGTCCCATATTTTGTTTTCTCGATAAAATCAATCATCGTAACTCATAAATCACTTTACACCTCGTCCACCGACGTCAAGTAATTTATAAAACTTAAGGGCTTGGTCTAGTAGTGCAAACAAATGCATCCTGTCATCCTATATGTAAATAATACAAATGTACTAAGGGAAAGTTGCTCCACTTAATTTTTAAAAATTAAATCATTCGTACAATTTAATATTCGTAATAAGTACCAAAAATGACAATTTGAAACAATTTTCGTGAAAATTACACCGGGTGATTTTTTTTATCAGTACACAAGATTTGCGAATACTTTCTATTGATATCTTCAACTTCATGTTTATATAACTGATCAACTTTTACAAAGAAATTTGGACGAAATATAAAAAAAATAAGCTTTCCATACAAAATGCATAACTCTATACATTCTTTTCGACCTAAGTTTCTTAGTGAAAGTTGTTCAGTTTAACTAATAAAACGGATAAACAAATTTTGTATATAATAAAAAAAATGTAATGTTTGTGTTCAAAAATTATAAAATAGAAAAATACGCAAATTAAAACAAAAGATATTTATTTCTGACTAGCTTCCGCCCGCGACTCCGTCCGCGCGGATGTCAGTCTTCGCGTCTTCTACAGATTTATTATATTATGTATAATATATAGATTTATATTTATAAACCTAATAAATCTTTTGCTAGCATTCTGATGCTTTATCGGTTGCACTGGATTTATCTCTTTTTTTTCAATCGCTTGAATGATATAGGATGGGTCCTTGATGGCATCGAATGCTGAAGTCTCGAATCAATCAATTCTGACAGTAGGCAATTTATGTAAAATCTTGATAATGGTCCATCATTTTATTTTGCCTAAACGTTACATACTTTTTATATATTCTATTTTTAACGAATGATTCACTCCAGTCCAAACAGCAAATAAGCAGACTTCTGCTTCTGCAACGTTTAGTTGTCCCTGAATTTGGAAAAAATAGTCATGATTCTTATCTATGACAAAAGTGTTATTTTTTGCATTGTATTTCAAATATTAAATTTTTTTTTAACCGCATCTTCCGCATTCATGTCTTTTGCCGGAATTAGACATTTAACTTCTACTAGTCCCATTTTCCCTTTTTGATATGGGAGTGTATAAAGTAAATTTTTTAGATATTTCTCGTTATACTTTTAAAAAGTTATTATTGTCATTTTGCTCATTAGGTAAAGTAATTTCGATATCAGTTTTAAGTTTTTTGATACCTGCAATAATAACGTCATAATCGCCTGCACATACTTATCGATTACACCCTGTATACAATCCACCATCCACATTCATAATGTTTTCCTGTCCTCCTCTCCTTTACGCTGTTCACCGATACATTTTAAATGAGTAAATCTGCTACCACTGAAGGATGTTTCATTGTGATCAGCAAATTTTCACCACTGTTGTCGATTATTTGTTTTTCATTTTTAATCAGCAATTGGGAATCATCAGTTTTGTTTTTTGCAGATTGGTGATGTACCCTAACAATACGTCGAAAAGGGAAAGCATCAACGAATTATCGTTTTCGTCCTCTTTTTTTATTCTTCGCGTCTCTGTTACTTCTGTTTGTTTAGTTCTCAACACCCACTGAATTTTCTATGTTATTGTGATCTTCCATTACATCTGAGTTTTGATGATGTGATGATAATCCATTCGTTTTAATATTGGTACTTAGAGTTGGTAGACTAAACTAGAAATGGCGGACTAAATTTGTCAGCGCGTCTGTAAGATCAGAATATAAAACCAACATCCTGTATTTAAGTTACAAAATTAATAATCAAACAACATGCCGCTACGTTGAAAATGACTAGAAGAAAAAATTAAAACACCTCGGATCAATTTTGGAGTAAACAAATCATTTTCCCCGTATGGGGATTTCCCCGGATGAACTTGGGAAGTTCAAGTTCTCAATACAAGTTTATATTATATTTCGTATTTCTCAAACGAAAAATAAACATTTTTGGAACTTCAAAAAAATTATATTATAAGAAAATTTATGAGCTTACTTTACTTTTAAAGAAATATACATCCCTTTACTGACACCCCGTAAAATAAAGAAATTGTTGCCAATCACCTTTGCAATCTACATATTTGGTTTCATTAACTTTATGTTCGAAGATAATTTTTTTTCTAGTAGTTACACGCGTATTTTTTTCGTTTATTTTCCATATCGAAATCAAATGTTTAAAAATACGAATATTTGCACAAAACTAAGATAAAAATAATCAATTAACAAAAATATTAAATTTAATGAAGTAGAGCAACTTTCACTTCGGTATGAAGGAAAATCGAGCGTAGAGCACACGTCAGAACGCTCCGGCCCAAGGAGCGCGACTAAAGAAATTCGCTAGGAATTTTCCTAATTATTTTAAATATATTTTAATATTTAAAGAATTATCAAAATTCAAAAAAAAAATTTTTTAAAGGATTAATACTCATTGGTCTTCAACCAACTCGAATAAATTAATGGAAAAAATAACTTTTAGCAGTATTTATAAATAGATTTTGTAAGGCAAAAAATGGGAAATTTAATGAATTTATAACGTTCTAATTAAGAAAATCATAAGTTTTTCGGCAATTGTATTCAGCAGTTTTTAATAACGACTATATAAGGATAATAATGTGCTGATCAGATTGTGTAAATTGTAATCGGTTGCAACGTAGTGAGTGCACAAACTTAGCTCGAAATGTCTTTGGGAGAAAGAGACTTATCTTGAAGGCCTGATTAAGGTAACATAAAGTAACTTTATAAACGTGAAAAAATTCACGCGCATTGCGTATATAACACTAATTGATAAACAAGAAAAAAAAATTCAGTTTATCATTTCATTAGCCGGGAAAAAATTGTCAAATAACTTGTTGAAAACGCAATTTTGCTAGACTGCAGCCTTAAGGCGGATGAAAACAAAAGCCAATAGTCATTGCGATGTCGTTTGTTCTGTTGTTTTCTGTCCTGAAGGTTGGTCTATTTTTAGATTTGTTTCATTATTTATAGTTCAGCATAAACACGGATAATCTATGTTTAAGCAGGCGTTGAACGAAGCTCAATTCATTAAATATTTATTGCTTTTTTAAAATAATGAATGATGTTCTGTTTAAAAATAAATCGCGTAGGTATCTTGACCTCTCTAAATAGCTGTTACTCGTAAATATTTATTCAGTGCAATGACCAAGGAAACATTTGTAGACATATTATTTATAGAGAAGTCTCTCGGAATGAGATGTTCAATATTAGAATAGAGAATTTGCGTTTAGATAGTTTTTGTATGCAAAGTCGAATACAGGAACGTTCCAAATTTCGTCTATTTTTTTTTGTACACGTAAAAATAGGATTGTCATACAAGAATTGACTATTTAATATATTCTGCGATTGAGGCTTGGTACCGGTGAACGGTCGCCGAGAATTCTTGATGGCTTACTGATGGAGTTTCTAAAAATAGACATAAATTTATTCCATTTCGAAGATTTCCGAAGACTCACTGAGTGATATGAACAAGATTACTTGACGTGCTTTATTTTTTTAAATATATATTAATAGTTCAATTATCGAGTCTTTTAAACAGGTTCATTACAAAACAATAATATTATTAGGAGTTTTCCTAAATATTTGAGTTAAATTTCTCGTGAGTCTAGAACATTCCAAAATTTCTCACAATCAAGGAATGTTTCGTTATGCCTGTCTAGCATAGGTTATATGTACAAAAAGAATTGAAAGTTATTTATGTAATAAGCCGATAATATCGAATACAGTTTAAAAAATTAAGAACGGAAAGAAAATTCATTACATGAATATTAAAGTACGTATTAATAAATGAAAGGTAAAAGTCGTTAAAAAGTTTTTAAATAAATGTCAAGTACGAGTATGACGCATTTAGAGCGACATTGTGTTATTCAATAAATGTGAGGTTTTAATACTTTTGTTTTTATTCGAGTTATGAATTCTTCCTGCATGCCAAAAATATAAATATTAAATACCAAATCATAATATGTTCCTACTAAAATTTTCTTTAAAATTAAAATTTAACATAGAAGCGTTAGAAGGATTCGCAGTTTCAGTAATGCAGAATGTTTTGAACAATTGGCCGTTTCATTACAAAAGTGGCAACAATTGGCCGTTTCATTGTGAGCGATATTATTTAATCCAACCACAGCATAACTTTCCGTTGTGAACTTAAGAATAAATTAAACAGTTTTTCATTAACTATCATACCACGTAGCCAGTTAGTAATAAACGCTGCTCTTTAACCCTGCGCTTGCAAAAACATTACATTTACATACCTTCGCAAGTTTCACGCAATACTAGTAGATTTATAAATAGCAAAAAGCAATCGCAAATTCCGAACGGTGTTTACGTTGTGAAAGTATGCGGAGTCATGAGAAGTTCCCAAGTCCTGATCTATCGGCTATCATTGACATTGAATGGAGTTCCACGTGCACCCGCTGACCCACTTTACACTTATGGACTCTTGGCATTAGTCCCAGATATGATTGGGTGCGATTTGCTGATAAATTGCTCTGGAGGACGCTGCCTATTCGTTTTAGGGCGTCGAGTGTGGTTGAGTGCTCGCTTTACCTACCTACGTGTTTAAACTAGGTTTATAGGTGGTAAATATTATGTCTAGTTAACGTGATGAATGAAAAATTCTTTTGTTTTTATAAACATAGGAATAATGCGAATTGTTGGTATGATTGATAGTTGATGAAACAAAGGGTAGGAAAAATGTGGGTCGACTTTAAATTACTCTTTTTGTTATGAGCAAAGCAAACACATTGAAAATTATAACAGTGTGAATGTTAAGTTCAATTAAAGCAAGCATCTCATAGATAATATAAAATAGCTAAAAAATATAACAACTTGAGTGGAATTATTCTTCATAATCAGACTAATTAACGAGTCGTAATTAGCAGCTAAATAATAAAGTAACCTACATTGCTTATAGGTATAATAATGAAGGTTGAAAACGTAGTATTTGTTATATCTGATCTTACGTAGTCAATACAACTCAATTAGGTATCATAAGCGTAGGTGTCTAGTTCAGAGGATTAATTATTTTGTCAATGCGCTTCAGGCGGTCTGCTTGCTGCCCACTACAGCTGATATCGAAACACCCACGTGATATTATGTTCAATACATGACGGTTTTCATAACTGAAAAGAAGTGAATAATGAGTTATTATTAGTTTAAAAGTAAATAACAAATAAAATACTGTTCAGAGCCTAACTTCTAAGTATGCAGATGTTTTACGCAAGCGATCGACTGTAGCAATGATTTATGTAGTCTTAAACTGAATCCTCCAGTCATTTAAATATGTAATTATCGATATAAGTATAATTCAGATAAAATAATAATATGTATAACATACCCTCAATCATTTTCTTTTCAATAGGTATCTATTGACACCAATGAATTTCACTCACACACATTTCAATTAGACTACAAGCCGGCATAGGAAAAAAATATGGGTCAAATGAACCACCAGGGGACATATCTAGAACGATAGAAGAGCAAAAAATAATAAGATTCATCACTATGCCGTCACTTGTAAGCTGTCCAACTGAGTGCAGATGAGAATTCAAAAGTACAGGTAGACTCGGTAAATTTTGGTCATATATTTTTGTACGGCATTCTTAACCATCGATAGATCCATTAAGGCGAAATGAGACCCAAAACAGACGTTTCGAGAGCACGGAGAATTAATTTTTTTCTTCAAAAACTTTGAATTTGATTTTTTTTATTTATCGATTTATTTAATTGAAGAGTTTGTTACTGGGACCGGGAGATACTGACACAAAATTTCGAGTCATTTGTAACAGGATGGCGGTTCTACAGGGGTCTTAGTACGCAATGACAAAAAGAAAAATGATGGTGTGAACGCTGGTACCGGTGGGTTAGTCGCGTGGGCGTTAGTCGAACTCGTCGGAAAAATAGCGAAAGTCAAACGATTTGTAACACAAAAATTTTAGAATTTACCGATAGCCCATAAAAAAGAAGTAGGCGGTAGTGTCATGCCATACTTTTCCGGTATGACTTACAGCCCGCCATACCGACGCGAATGTGTTGATTTAAAAAAAACAATTATTCAACCATTTGTACCAAGCTAACTTTTGCACAGGTAACCATCGTCGTGCAGCCATTTACGAAAATCGCCATGCCATACTTTTCGGACGATTCCAAATGGTCGCCATACCGCCGAAAATCTGCAAATTTTTTTTATTTCGCCTATCTTTTTGTACCAGTATTGCATTTGGCTTTTTGGAGAGTATTTGATAAAATGTGACCATTATTATATTTGCCATACTTCTAGTAGGGGGAAAAAGTGCTGTCATACTTGAAAAATAAATTTATTATTAATTTATATAAGTGAAGATTTCCAACACCTAGATCTTTGAAATTTTGTATTTATATTCGTTGATCCTCAAACTTACAGGAAAAATCAGTGCCATACTGTTACAAATCGTTTGACTTTCGCTATTTTCCGACGAGTCCGACTAACGCCCACGCGACTAAGCCGCCGGTACCAGCGTTCACACCATCATTTTTCTTTTTGTCATTGCGTACTAAGAACCCTGTAGAACCGCCATCCTGTTACAAATGACTCGAAATTTTGTGTCAGTATCTCCCGGTCTACGTTGTGAAGTTGGCCAAAAATTAAACGGAGAATCAATTTCATTTGGACAATAGTAAAGTAATATCAATGAAATTTTATCCACATCCACTTCCATTCAATTCTTGAGGGACGTACGGGATTAGATTTTTCAATTAATACATCAGTAATTTAAAAAAAATATATTTATAAACTATGAGCAAAAAATTGCGCGCAGGCCGGTCGCTTCCGCCGTTCCGCCTCCTGTTAGTCGACGCCAACGCGTCTTAGAGAGCAGTCCTGTACAACTTTTTCGCGCGGTGCCGTTGTCTACTCGCATACGTGATTTAGTGTTAGTGTTACTAAAGTTTTTCATAAACATGGTGAATTTTGGTGGCCAAAACATTGATGGTGAGAACATTAGGAAGAAAATGTTGCGAAGGCAGATGAAGAAACTACAGTTATTGAATCTAAATAGGTAAGTTTAATGTTTATCATGCTTATTTATATTTATTATGTCTTTCGGTCGCTACAAGTCTAAAGATTTCAACTTCAAATATTTTGATTACTAGGTATATGTTTACAAGTCTAAATTGAGAAACGCATAAATGAAAATCTGATAGTTATTTTTATTTGTAATAAGTAATATTATTTTAGTCATATTTTGAGATTTCATTACCTATTTATGATTTTTGTATTAGTAAATATATGTTTACAAAGTCTGAATTTAGCAACGCACAAATCAAGATTTTATAATTTTATGCACTCTGTCTTTATTTTTATTTATAATTTTATTATTGGTATAAATAGGTAATGTTTTAGTTGTTTTTTTGAGATTTCATTTCAATAAATATACTACTGATTTGTGTATGTATGTTTATTTCTAATAGCAAAGCGCGACCACGAAAAATCCGATGTGCAGCTTGCAAGCCAGGATGCAATAAAGACACGTTGGTCTTTTAGACCAACCATGATTACCAGAAACTGATGTGGATCTTCAGACAGTTTCACATAGTACTTTTTTTGTGTAAGTTTATTCTTATGTCATTTATTTATAAGTCATAAGATTGAAGATAGTGGAATATTTCAGACTAGTGTAAGTTATCACTGACGGGTAGGTAATTACCAGTGAGATCAGAAACAATTTTTATTTCAACCCTATTGCGTATAACGTTTTGTTTTTTTTATGGTATTATAACTATTGTCTGAGGTCTTTCACTGCACCGGTAATTGTAATTTTTTTACTTATTAGATATCATGCTATTTTAGGCTTATTGCTGATCTACTAACAATTCTATACACATGTGAGCAATCCCAAGACAAGGATTAGATAAAGGATATTTATTTATACATATATCAATTCGAATGAATGTATGTATGAGTAATTTTTTAATTTGTTTGTATGAATACTATTTGCATATTATGCATAAGCATAATGACTTATAAATTTTATATAAAAAATATTTGAAAAATTTGTAGTTACTAGTTATATAACTATGATGCCGACTTTTTAACGAGATAGGACAATAGAGCGATAAACGAACGGACACAGCTGCGAAATTTTTTACTAATTGTTAGAATAATTGCGGTCAACCGTAAAATTTTGCAAACAAAAGAACGATTTTCTCAGAAAGTTTGCTATGTAAGACGCCGACAATCGAGTTTATTACGGGCTAGGATAATAAAGCGACAAAGAAACGTACACAGCTGTGCAATTTTTTCTAGTTTTGATGACAGTATCTTTATAATAATCGTGGTATTATAAGAGGTATTATCAATTAAATGTTCTCCTATTATAACTTATTATGGTTGTTTCAGCACCTCAATGTACAAGGATAGCTCAAAGTAACGGGCAAGAGACATATTTATTTACGGAACAAGCAGAAGAAGTCGTATCAAGAAGATAAACATTGGAACAATAAAATGGTAACAAAACCAGCATTCGAAAATATCTGATGTTAAGTATATCAAAATGTTGGATATATTTATTCAAAAATAATCAAAATTGTAAATAATGTTTTTTTTTGTCTATTATTGTTTTTTTTTTTTTTCAATAAATATGATATAAAAACAAAAACCCGTTTTTTAAATCTTTTAAAACCGATAATAATGTAAAAAAAAACAAACGTAAATAGCATTATTCTATTATGTATTTTTATTATCATACTAGCGGTCCACCCCGGCTTCGCCCGTGGTACATGTTTACGTTTTCTCTACATAAGAACCATCCTCATACTTGAAGGAATATAATAAAAAAAAGAATTATCGAAATCGGTTCAGCCGTTCTCGAGTTATGCGCTTACCAACACATTTTGCGATTCATTTTTATGTATAAAGATTGTACGTAAAGTCCCCATGTCGAAAACCTATAAAATTTGTTTACAAAGATTTGCAAATAAATTAGTAACGTAGGTAGCGACAATTCTAACAATAACAAATAATTACATCATAAAATAATTTAGTCACAAGCTCATTTTTTGTAACCAGATTTGTACCAATTAAAAATCGACCTTCGAGCAAAGGAACAAAGGTCGATTTTTCTACTTCGATGGGCCCGGCAACGAAAAGACGTTGCCGGATCGCTTTACTCAGCTTTAACCGCGCGAATATAAGAATATAAGTAAAGTTCATTGAACCTCCGTTAGTTCCGTATGTTTCCGTCATCTATTCAGTTGTGTGGCGTGGCGAGGGGATTTTTGTGAAGCGTCCCGCGCGCTCTTATGCTCCACCCAGGGGGCGTAGCCCAAAAGGTGCACAAGCATGATTGTATTTCGCCTTAAAAATAATAAGAAACCGCTCAGTGCCGTACAAAAATGGTGGTCCACAAAGTTGGAATTTTTATTTAATTTCCGAGAGTTACCGGGGGTAATTTTGGTCATTTGACCATGTACGGCATCCGTGTCATACTATTTCTATACTGATTTTAATCCATTATTCCGCAACGCCGTACAAAAATCATGGGGACAAGGGGAAAAAATCGAGAGTTGCAATCCCCTCTCTTTCCCCACTCCAGGGGGTCATTTGACTAAGTACGGCTTCGGTTCCAAAACATTATCTAGCACTCAAAAGTACTATTAGAAGCAATGCCGTCAAAAATAATTGTTCTTTTAAATGAATACCAATAATCATCTTAATTTCATTGAATTCTTGATATAAAGAGCTGTAAGGTCATTTGACCCTGTACGGGAACTTTTTTTTTAACATGATATTGTAAAATTCAATTGTTTTATAGTATTGCCGTTCAAAAGAAACCGTTCTAAAAAAAGTTATAGAGAAATGCAAAAACTGAAATCCACAAGACCACCATTTTTGTACGGCACTGAGCGGTTTCTTATTATTTTTAAGGCGAAATACAATCATGCTTGTGCACCTTTTGGGCTACGCCCCCTGGGTGGAGCATAAGAGCGCGCGGGACGCTTCACAAAAATCCCCTCGCCACGCCACACAACTGAATAGATGACGGAAACATACGGAACTAACGGAGGTTCAATGAACTTTACTTATATTCTTATATTCGCGCGGTTAAAGCTGAGTAAAGCGATCCGGCAACGTCTTTTCGTTGCCGGGCCCATCGAAGTAGAAAAATCGACCTTTGTTCCTTTGCTCGAAGGTCGATTTTTAATTGGTACAAATCTGGTTACAAAAAATGAGCTTGTGACTAAATTATTTTATGATGTAATTATTTGTTATTGTTAGAATTGTCGCTACCTACGTTACTAATTTATTTGCAAATCTTTGTAAACAAATTTTATAGGTTTTCGACATGGGGACTTTACGTACAATCTTCACTACATAGTATAAAACAAAGTCGCTTTCCCTGTCCCTATGTCCCTATGTCCCTATGTCCCTTTGTACGCTTAAATCTTTGAAAGTACGCAACGGATTTTGATGCGGTTTTTTTTAATAGATAGAATGATTCAAGAGGAAGGTTTATATGTATAATAACATCCATTAAATAGTGGAGAAATTATGTTATTTTTGAGGTTTCTAATGTGATGTCGTAAAAAATTACATTTTTTCCGCTTACATTGCAAACGCAGGCTGAATCCTACGAGTTTTATCAAAATAATGTAGTAAGTATTATGCACATTGAAAAGGTCCACAGAAAAGTCCGCGATGGTATATGTCTATCTCTTATGGATAACCCACAATAACTTTTTTTTGTCATTTAATTTTTACGACAAATAATGGCTAATTTTCGATGCGATTTTAACCAATACAGCATTAATCCTTAACCAATTAAATACCTTCAATACATTGTTCATTTAATATAGATCTATATGGCCCTTTACACCGTATGATTTAAGTGAATATTTTCGAAGATATTACAGATTTAAAAATTGCGGGACGTAGCGTTTGCGGCGGTACAGGCCGTTCGCCCGGCTATCTATTTTATAGCCGTGCGAAGCCGGAGCGGGCCGCTATGTTTTTTATACATATACAACGTTCACAGTTTTTCTGTAGTGTATTTAGTATCAGCATTGCACCCGTGCGAAGCCGGGGCGGGTCGCTAGTTATACATAAAAATGAATCGCAAAATGTGTTGGTAAGCGCATAACTCGAGAACGGCTGAACCGATTTCGATAATTCTTTTTTTTATTATATTCCTTCAAGTATGAGGATGGTTCTTATGTAGAGAAAACGTAAACATGTACCACGGGCGAAGCCGGGGTGGACCGCTAGTATGATAATAAAAATACATAATAGAATAATGCTATTTACGTTTGTTTTTTTTTACATTATTATCGGTTTTAAAAGATTTAAAAAACGGGTTTTTGTTTTTATATCATATTTATTGAAAAAAAAAAAAACAATAATAGACAAAAAAAACATTATTTACAATTTTGATTATTTTTGAATAAATATATCCAACATTTTGATATACTTAACATCAGATATTTTCGAATGCTGGTTTTGTTACCATTTTATTGTTCCAATGTTTATCTTCTTGATACGACTTCTTCTGCTTGTTCCGTAAATAAATATGTCTCTTGCCCGTTACTTTGAGCTATCCTTGTACATTGAGGTGCTGAAACAACCATAATAAGTTATAATAGGAGAACATTTAATTGATAATACCTCTTATAATACCACGATTATTATAAAGATACTGTCATCAAAACTAGAAAAAATTGCACAGCTATGTACGTTCCTTTGTCGCTTTATTATCCTAGCCCGTAATAAACTCGATTGTCGGCGTCTTACATAGCAAACTTTCTGAGAAAATCGTTCTTTTGTTTGCAAAATTTTACGGTTGACCGCAATTATTCTAACAATTAGTAAAAAATTTCGCAGCTGTGTCCGTTCGTTTATCGCTCTATTGTCCTATCTCGTTAAAAAGTCGGCATCATAGTTATATAACTAGTAACTACAAATTTTTCAAATATTTTTTATATAAAATTTATAAGTCATTATGCTTATGCATAATATGCAAATAGTATTCATACAAACAAATTAAAAAATTACTCATACATACATTCATTCGAATTGATATATGTATAAATAAATATCCTTTATCTAATCCTTGTCTTGGGATTGCTCACATGTGTATAGAATTGTTAGTAGATCAGCAATAAGCCTAAAATAGCATGATATCTAATAAGTAAAAAAATTACAATTACCGGTGCAGTGAAAGACCTCAGACAATAGTTATAATACCATAAAAAAAACAAAACGTTATACGCAATAGGGTTGAAATAAAAATTGTTTCTGATCTCACTGGTAATTACCTACCCGTCAGTGATAACTTACACTAGTCTGAAATATTCCACTATCTTCAATCTTATGACTTATAAATAAATGACATAAGAATAAACTTACACAAAAAAAGTACTATGTGAAACTGTCTGAAGATCCACATCAGTTTCTGGTAATCATGGTTGGTCTAAAAGACCAACGTGTCTTTATTGCATCCTGGCTTGCAAGCTGCACATCGGATTTTTCGTGGTCGCGCTTTGCTATTAGAAATAAACATACATACACAAATCAGTAGTATATTTATTGAAATGAAATCTCAAAAAAACAACTAAAACATTACCTATTTATACCAATAATAAAATTATAAATAAAAATAAAGACAGAGTGCATAAAATTATAAAATCTTGATTTGTGCGTTGCTAAATTCAGACTTTGTAAACATATATTTACTAATACAAAAATCATAAATAGGTAATGAAATCTCAAAATATGACTAAAATAATATTACTTATTACAAATAAAAATAACTATCAGATTTTCATTTATGCGTTTCTCAATTTAGACTTGTAAACATATACCTAGTAATCAAAATATTTGAAGTTGAAATCTTTAGACTTGTAGCGACCGAAAGACATAATAAATATAAATAAGCATGATAAACATTAAACTTACCTATTTAGATTCAATAACTGTAGTTTCTTCATCTGCCTTCGCAACATTTTCTTCCTAATGTTCTCACCATCAATGTTTTGGCCACCAAAATTCACCATGTTTATGAAAAACTTTAGTAACACTAACACTAAATCACGTATGCGAGTAGACAACGGCACCGCGCGAAAAAGTTGTACAGGACTGCTCTCTAAGACGCGTTGGCGTCGACTAACAGGAGGCGGAACGGCGGAAGCGACCGGCCTGCGCGCAATTTTTTGCTCATAGTTTATAAATATATTTTTTTTAAATTACTGATGTATTAATTGAAAAATCTAATCCCGTACGTCCCTCAAGAATTGAATGGAAGTGGATGTGGATAAAATTTCATTGATATTACTTTACTATTGTCCAAATGAAATTGATTCTCCGTTTAATTTTTGGCCAACTTCACAACGTTTTTCTATCGAGGCAAATTTTGTCAATCGTGTTTCGGTTCCCAAACGTCACTAAACAAACTCTTCAATTAAATAAATCGATAAATAAAAAAAATCAAATTCAAAGTTTTTGAAGAAAAAAATTAATTCTCCGTGCTCTCGAAACGTCTGTTTTGGGTCTCATTTCGCCTTAATGGATCTATCGATGGTTAAGAATGCCGTACAAAAATATATGACCAAAATTTACCGAGTCTACCTGTACTTTTGAATTCTCATCTGCACTCAGTTGGACAGCTTACAAGTGACGGCATAGTGATGAATCTTATTATTTTTTGCTCTTCTATCGTTCTAGATATGTCCCCTGGTGGTTCATTTGACCCATATTTTTTTCCTATGCCGGCTTGTAGTCTAATTGAAATGTGTGTGAGTGAAATTCATTGGTGTCAATAGATACCTATTGAAAAGAAAATGATTGAGGGTATGTTATACATATTATTATTTTATCTGAATTATACTTATATCGATAATTACATATTTAAATGACTGGAGGATTCAGTTTAAGACTACATAAATCATTTGACCCATATTTTTTTCCTATGCCGGCTTGTAGTCTAAATACTTAGGCACACAGAATTTGTTCAGCATTTTAAAGAGACCTTTTTGTCTACAGACCCGTCCAGAGAAGCAGGCTATCCAACCGCTAGCGAACCGGCCGCCGCCGCCCGCGGCGATCGTGCCACGGGCCGCCGACGGCCCCCGCCCGCCCGGCTGGAACGGCCAGCCGCGCAGACAGGGCTCCAGCCGCTTCAACGTGCAGAACCACAATCAGGAGCTGGTCAAATTACCGCCTATTAAAGGTCAGTGAGGCAAGATAGTCTTGGTCGATCTTGTACTTATACGTATTGCAGTTAAGTTGTAATGTGGGTATAGTTTTAGGTAGAAGTCTGAAATTAAATTTGACTAAAGAAAGCAACCTAAGTTCCTCATTACCTTGGTCACACAGTCACGTGCACGCTAAACATACACTAATTTAACACATTGTAATTAAAATATCGTAAATTGTAGTAAAACTTTGAACTACATAATATACTAATACTACTATGAACTAATGTTATTTTTAAGAAAAGTTTAAAAGGAAATTTAACTTTAGAAATTCCATACACATGCTTCGCGCTCACTTCGTACAATTCGTAACATATCTTCACATTCTGTACATACATTCAGCCACCTAGACAGCTGTATATTGCGTTCTCCAATCGTCTAGTTACAAACGCAGAATGGCGCACGTTCCGGCTTCTCCATATCCCACCCTTTGTGTTCAGTTCCGTTTCCTTTACTCTAGACGTCGTTGAGATGTTTGCTATTAGGTACATATGTAACATATACATGTAGTTAAATTGGCTTATATGCGCTAAATGTTCGACGTATTCGTATTGGACATAATGGGCCCTCTTCACAATGGGCAGCGTTGTGAAGAGCATTACGATTATGAAAAAATGACGGCCGATCCTTTAGGCCCTCTACACTATCCTGCCCTACTGCCTCTATACTTGCCAATCGCCTCCCATCGTGAAAAGTGCCCATTACATGTATATATAGGTAGTTTAATTGGCAAATATGTGTTAAATGTTCGACGTATTCGTATTAAACATAACATATTATGTGTTCTGATATTTTTTTTCTAAAAAAAAATTTCGGCGTTTTATTGTGTTTGTTTCTATCTCAGTTTATACATAGTTCTGTCTCGTTTATATGTATGTTGTTAAGTAGTTTCATAGACGAAAGAAAGAAATTGTTGTTCCGGCCCATTTGTTATAGCAACTTTTGCTTGCCTCGGATTAAAAGCAATAAATGTCCTCGTAGAAGATAATTTATTTGCGTGTTAAATTACCAACACCAAAGTTGGTTCGGTAGTTTTTGCGTAATTGAACAACAAACAAACATGACACAGATACTAGATAATTATTGGTAGGAAATAGAAAAGTGAAAAACTAATGCTTGTATTTGATAGTATTTATCATTATTTAAGTCTCGCGTCACTACATAATTATTATTGGTAGGAAAATGTTGATGAAACTTAAAACTTCTTTGATATTATCCATTGGTATTTATGAGTTCCGAGATTATCATAAATATTATAAGCGGTCAAACAACCCTTTGCTCACGTAGTTGCTAAGTGGCAAATTGTTTTAAAAGGTATTCATGGTCACGTATTAAAAATAATTGTTTCATAGTAACGGGGGTTGACCGTGACATCCCCAAGCCTGCGATACTAGATAGTATGTAATATTATACAATTAAATGGTTTAATACTAATAAACCTGTAGCTGATTCGTAGGTGTGAAAATTGTATAAAATTTTATGGGTTTTCTGATTTGGAAGGGAAATCTCACCCTTGCTAACTTATAAGTTATACCTACAGATGCCTGTAAGATGTGTTGTATACTGCGTTGTCCAATTTTTTTTTACATTGAAATTAATTTGTATATGTAGTTGTAAGCCATGTAATCGTTGTCAAAGATTACATTGCTGAAAAAGATAACAATCAGGACTATAATCCCCACATCCTTTATTGTATTCTTCGCACATATCCTCATCACAGTAAATTATCGCCAAATTTCCCCTGAGTAGCAAACAGTCTAACGATAACCGAAAGGAAAGAAACCAATTTATAACGGGTGTAATGTCTATTAGACTCTTCAGTTACTTTGTATGTACCTATAGTAGAGCCAATTTAATAGGCAACATTTGACGTCTATCAATTTTATCTTCATAGGGTGGTAACCTGCTTAAAAACATCGATTAAAGTGAATTAATCGATACGGACTTGAAACATTTGTCAATCGAACTTGAAACACATGTCAATAATTTATGATAATTTTTATTCCCAAGTAATCAATGCATTCGATTCTAGATGTCAGATTTCGATTTTTAGAGTAACGTCTCTGGTATTTAAAAAGAAAAAAGGTTTATTGACACAAAATTGTAGCGACGTCAGTTCTTTAAATCAGAAATTGTTCATTATGTTTAGAATGGTTTATCAGTAAAATCAAGTCCTAAAAATACTTCTATCGGTCATTATTATTATAAATATGTAATCGTAATTGAAAAAAGTTAAACAAATGTGCAGTTCTAACAAAACGAAATATCATGTTATTCTATGTCGTGGTTACTAGGTTACGTTGTTGAATTTTGTTGAACTGTCAAATGTTGCCTATTAAAATGGCTCTACAATACATGGTACATTATCTCACATATACGGTCTCAAGCATAATGCAACTAATTTACTTTTCATCATGAAACAAATTAACTTTACTAGTCACGAATGGAGATTTCACGAATGGATATTTGACACCTTTTAATTTATGAATATATTCAATATTCAACTACGAGAAAGCGTTCGCGTTGCTGTTAATACCATTGTAACATTTAGTTAACACTAAAAAATTCAATTTGTTTTTATAATTAACATACTTTATAATATAATTTTCACATAATAGAAGTACGATTTATACAGAATTTAACAAGCGTGAAATTGCATCAGATAACCCTCTATCGGATGCAGCAGTCGGAATTTTTAATTAATGCAGTCGTAAAATTAAAAACATGCCTTCCAATTCATTTGATCTCGAAAATTCAGAATTTTAATCTCTATTCGTTCACAGAGGCTGGAGTGCACTGTTTAAGTAGTTTTTAAGCTTTAAATTCAACATCATTCGTTCTATCGTCTATTTAAAATGGCATAATTAGAACTGCGAAATAATTCTGCAGAAAATGTGGTTTATTATATAACTTTAGTATTGACACGAGTGTATATCGTCTTTGAATGTTTTATCCACCACAGTCCTGAGTAGGATCGATCCTGAATATCCTTGGCATTACAGTACAGTACATCTTTACAGTATTCTATCACGAATGTGTGACTCATATTCTAGCCCTTATAATACATGAAACTATAAGACTGTCAGGTGTCCTTAGTATTCTTCGGAATTGAAATTACATTTACCTATAAATCGTATTCTGCTCGTTACACCGATACCCAAAGTCACTGGGAAGCCAAAAGTCAAACAAAACTTACTTCCAGGAACTACGCTGAGTGAAACTTTGAAAAGTGTTAGAGCTAGCGCGCACGAGCAACTTTGTCTCCGCAACTATTTTGTCTCTCCCGTCAATTTGTATGGGGAGTTGCGACGCTACGTGCGCGCACTTTCATACTAGCCCATAGGTGGGAGAGACAAAATAGTTGCGGAGACAAAGTTGCTCGTGCGCGCACTGTCTTAGAGCTAGCGCGCACGAGCAACTTTGTCTCCGCAACTATTTTGTCTCCGCAACTATTTTGTCTCTCCACCCATGGGCTAGTATGAAAGTGCGCGCACGTAGCGACGCAACTCCCCATACAAATTGATGGGAGAGACAAAATAGTTGCGGAGACAAAGTTGCTCGTGCGCGCTAGCTCTAACTTCACTCTCCCAAGAACTGCAGACATCCAGCTTCTGAGAGGGAAATCAATTCCAATATTTACATCCTTTATGTAAGAGAGACATCTACTATCGTACAGCATGCAAATGCAAAATACATTACAAAATACATACTTTTCTGGTAGAATAAAATACCGTGACTAGCAAAGCCGAACGTTTGTAGTCATGATAATTAAACTTTGAAGGAAAGTACATTCCGTCAGTCCTCGGATCACAGACACAATAGAAAATCTATTGTGTCTCGGCCCGATCGGGCCGCTCGGTGGTCAATGGGTTAAAAGGGTTAGTGTTTATTACAATGGTCGGAGGTAAATTGCTAATGTAACGAGAATGTCCAAACTACGTATGCTACTCAAAAAGCGATTCGGCAAGACATTCCAACTGTTTTAATTTCACCAACAGGTCGTATAATTTGCTCCTTATCTCAATTACCCGTTGACCTTTCAAATCTATTTAACTCGGCCTCGAAGTGTCTTCCACACAAAGCGAGTAATTTAAATTTAACCCTTTGAGATGCTCATAATGGTCCCTTGTCTTTCCACGAGGGTATATAGGTACTGTGTAGGTACTTGGTTGTACAAATTTAGGGATTATGTTAGTATTTGTTGTTAGGCTAGTTGTAAACTCTAGATGGCTTCAATGACTGGAAATGGGAAAAATTTGAAGAAAAATAGTTGTGCCTAAGTTAGATGACTCCATCAATATGTACCTACATGATGGCATAGAAGTTGGATTTTGATTTGGTAACTATCTGAATAAAGTAAAGATTTTAACAAATTTTATTTTATAAGTTTGGGATAAATATAAAATATAAAAGAACAAGAAATTTCTGTTACTTTCCACATTGATGAACTAATCGTAAGCCAAGGTTTACTTAATTTTATTGCTCTGTAAAAGTTGCAACATTGTTAATCCTAAGACTTATTACATAGTAACTTGGAAGATTTAAAAACGTATACAAACAACATTTTTATTTATATCTTGACTTCTTTTTCATATCGTAATGAACATTCTTTTCTATTTTCGCATTGTTAAACAATTAACAATGCGAAATTTACAAATACGACGCAATTTTGAATTGATTCAAAAACAAACAATGCAAATCAATTACAATAATGTGCCCATAAACTTTTTGTCACCCTTTTACCTGCGATTTTTAGAGATCCGTGACGAAAGAACTACCTTTATCATAATTTAGGTATTTACATAAAAAATAATCAATCCATAGCGAATAAATAGGCGCAACATTTTTAAAAATGTTGTTAGGATATTTCGTTTGTTTTAAACAATATTCATATAAAGTTATTTTTAAACATTGAAAAACCATAAAAAATTAACCACAATGTTTGAGTAAATTTTCACTTTTTTCACTCTTCATCAATTTATAGTACCTACGGAACACTCATTTTACAAGACAACTTTCCCTTGCCGAAGTTTTTCGCTATGACTCAACAAATTGAAGTGAGCATCGATCGGTAGTTTGATGAAGGGGGACATAACCGTCTGATACAGGAACATCTACCCTCACTATCAGAAAATATACCAACTGAAACTTTCACCCCGTGTTTTTCTTGCATACTTTTTAGGGTGGATAATGTCGGAAAAGTTGCGCAGTTATTATTGAGAACGTCTGCTATGGCTGTTAGATATATGAAACTGCAAGTTTTTCTCGTTTTCATGAATGAGATTTCGCTGAATATATTTTAATGTTACAATTATATCAGTCACCCACCTATTATGGGTGAACTATGAATGCATATTATTTTAGAACAGACACATTATTTTAATCTTTCTCAATATACCATGTAGTACAGCAGGAGTTCAGTCACCTATTTTAATATTGGAGCAGTTTGAACGATGTATGTTGATATTATTATGAACACAGCCTTTCGGGGATGACGCGCGACTTTTATTAGGTTATGAAATTGGGCCGGATGGCTGTTATGTTTTCGATGATGATGCAACATTTAGAGTTTACAATCGACCTGATATCCGGCGTTCTAACATACTGTACTTAGGTATGCTATAATTTAGGAACGATTAATAAGAACGTCGTATAAATAAAGTTTGTGCGTTTCTACAACTTTATTTCTTTTGATATGTGAAGCTTAGAGTGACGTGTGATATGTGTGATTCAAAGTCCTTTATTTATCACCAAGTCATAATTATAGGAGAGAATCGTAGAGTATGAGAGGCCCTGGTAGAATTGGGACATTAATTTCCGTATTGCCTAGATTGAATTTCGGAATAGTATTATGTCACAGATCCTTGCGCGATATGAATGATAAGAAGTAGACGGCACAGAAGCGTGGCATAATGATTGCGGTGCGAGGGGCGTGGTGCGCGCGCAGCGGCGCGGCGCGGCGGCGGCTGGCGGCGCGCGGCGCGGCAGTCCGGCCGCCCCCGCAACTCGCCCCGGTCCGGCGCCGCCGGCACCCGTTCGGATGCCGCTGCCGGCCGCCGCTTGCGATGGTCCACGCCGGGCCCACTGTCCGCGCGCCCTCCCGCGCTATGTTCGCCGCCACTGACGCGAAACCGCGCCGTGCAGTCTCGCCACTCGGTATACCCAAGTCCCCCTCGTTCCATTCCGGCCTGGACCTGGTCGCCAGCCAGACGAAGCGCTCGGAGAGCGTGACGGACGTTGCTCGTGCGTTCCGCTTCGCCCTTTTCGGTATGGAGGGCCAGGCGCCCAAGGCGCCCTCGCCGCCTGACGCGCGGTCGCCGCCACCCCCGATACCTGTTACGACTACGCCTCCCACTACTACCGCCCCGGCGGTCGTGTCGCCGGAGAAACCGGCACCCGCTGCTAATGGAGATAAAGAGAGCTTAATGGTGCAGCTAGCGCTGCTGAAAGGTTCGTTTTCAATACAATAGCGATGCTAAGTAATAAATCAAACGTGTTTATACTCGCTGATGCCTTTCTACATACGCCTTAATTATGGCCGTCCATACTTTTGTGTTATTGACATCGACACGTTGAATAAGTAGTTCAATGTGAAAATTGTCCATTGCTAAGCACCGCCCACGCCTTAACGCAACCTTGAATTATGTACGGCGAGTGTCCCTTAGCACTTAAGACGATACACAAAAAAAAATCCACTGCTTGGCGGGCGGAGTCTAAAAGCTCGCTATCGCGAACGCGGGTGTGCGCGAAGTCATTCTTGCAAACTCGCCGCGCTGCCGCTGGCCGACTCGGGACAAACATGTATGGAGTCGTCATACAGTTATAATATTGTCATACATTAATTTAATTGTTGATTTATTGGTTTTATTTTCTTGTTTATAAACAAATAATCTTCTTTTTAACAACTACTTAGACATTATTATCATTTCGTAATGTTTACTTTATTACAAAATAATACAGGTTATAAATAATCTTTAAAATAACAAAAAATATTGTTACTCTGAAAAAATGAAATGGTACTCAATAACGCGGACTACTGAATTGATTTAGATAGAATTTGATGCTGACGTTAGACGTAGATATTACATCATGCCCAGAAATGAAAGGTACTTTTTCTGAAAGAAGTTATAAACCCTAATTCTTCTCAGTCAAAGTCAAGAGTGGAAGATATCACTAATACAGTAAAACTGATGCGAAACTTTGGATATTAATTTGTATATTTTTTTGTTAGTTGTTACTTAATCACGTCAAGACTACATTACCAATTTTGATAAAATATAGCTAATTGCCTGGATTTACACATAGGATACTTTTTATCCGAACTGAACACTTCTGTGGGAAAAAACAGGATTCACGATATAACCTAATTCCACGCGGGCAAAGCCGCGGTCGGAATGATATTTTTTTAAATAAAAAAATTGTTTTAAAAAAAACACACACAATATATATTGACGCATGTATTTATTTTTTGCACTCTATTATAATTGTAACTAGCTGTTGCCCGCGACTTCGTCCGCGATTACGTCGTTTTAGGTCATTCGTCGTTTAAAAAAAATACGTGACACTTTATTTTTGAATGTTCTTAATTGTCTCTTATAAAATTTAACTACATTAAAATTGAACACTCTGAAAATCTTAAAATCGGAGAAAATTGAAAATCTGAGGAAAACATGAAGGAATGTGATTAAAATTCTACATTACTTAGTATTTCAAATAATAATCTAAATTAAATGTAGATTAACAGTTTGAGAGCACCGTTATAGAATATGTACCTAAGTATGTACGTTAGTTTACATAGTAACAAAACAAAAACACGATGACTTTCTTTCGCGCTCGGTACCACAAACTAAGCATGTTAATGGTACGTGGCCCGCGTCACTTGACCCCCCGCGAGTTCCCCTCCTTTGCTATGCGAAAATACATTCGTCGCCCTGCTGTAGGAAAAATTGTAATACTGTGGCCTGGGCGTTATACACGCCCAGGGAGTTCCTGAGTGCCGATAGATGTCCGTCTATTGGCATTTATAACAATCTTATATTAATATCACCATCTTGAGGAAAAGCTTCTAATGTCGATTTAAAACTGCATACATACGAATTAACCTGATGAAACATGTTCTAAAATTGTGAAATGAGTTCAGTTTTAAATTCGAGAAATATTGATAATTCTTGTATTCGACTATTCGTTGTAGTCGAATACAAAATATATTTAAAGAAACTTAGGTTGGCCTTCAGGCAAAAGGGATCCTATCAAATGGTAAACTTGACCTTGTATCTTAAAAGTAAGCATGAAAGGACCTTCTGATAATTGTTGAGCACCAAAGGATCATTTGAAACGCACTACTATAAGAGCGAATATTGTCTAAGAACTGTTTAGATTGCACGTCATGTTCCTCTAAAAGTAGTGATTTCAAAGGTTCCGGTGTATCTTCAAACGAAAGCCGACTCCTTACTCCACTTTAAAGCATTACAAAAATAACATACTACGTTAATATCGCCTATACAGAAGATGATCTGTAATCAATTGTGAGGTTATAAGAAAACCCACTTTTATATTTGTCGGACCCCACCACCGAATTCGTAGATTGATCTTCTATGTTTACCTCTAAGACTATGCGAAATCTGTCTGCAGTAAGAGGGGCCTCTCGCTATTCGTCCGTTTCCAGAGACCGAATAGTTTCAATTCTTAATCTTTCATTAAACAAACTTAATAATCGTTTTTGTCTCAATTAATTGTAATATTCGCGTCCCTACTCTAGTCATTGCTTATGCTCATGTTCATCTTCAAGAGATCGAATAATATTATGGTGCACCCTATCATTTGTCAAACGGTCTTCATATTGAGTAAAAGTTTCAGATTCTCGAGATAAAATGTGACGGCCGTGATCAGCTGTGAGACGTTATACCCTCTCAGTGAAGGTTTCGGTCTCACGGGATAGTACATGCCGTTCGCGGTCAGCTGTGAGCCGCAATTCTCGTTGTGAAGCGGTTTCAGGTTCTCGGCATAACACGTGTTGTTTTCGGCCTAGAGTATACCTCTAACGATTCTTGAGAACTCTTATTTCTCATTTTCTTAGCTTTGCTCGAATTTCGAGATAAAGATTTTTTAGGTGGCACTGATGCATGAAAATAAAAATTGAGTTAAAACGGACTGAGAGTGTTATAGACAAATATAATCAGAAAGCTTCGAACTCCTAAGCTATCGGAAGTTACACGTGTTATTGTGAGTCAACCATAAAAGATAGACATTTATGATGTCGGGAGATATTTTTTATATAATAAGGAGAACATTTCTTTCTGAATACATGATTTCTGTGTAGCTTTAACCATTAAGGTTGCACACGCGACGAAAGCTTAAAAATGGAGTTACTGCTCTGCTCAGGAATATGAAAAATAATTGTACCAAGTTTCGTTTAAATCCGTCGAGTAGTTTTTGTTTCTATACCGGTTATACGGACAAAAATTTTACTGTTTGCTTCTTTGGCATCAGTGTCGATCCCTAATCACCCCGTGATAGTTATTTAGGAAATATATTTCATGTACAGATTTAATATACCTAAGTATAAATAATATATTTAGATTCCAATTTCCATGTAACGTTAAATTCGACTATACAATAACTAACAGACAACGCAGGTTACTCTCGTTTCCGTAAGTTGAGGCGGCTACATATTCGGTCCTCATAACATCACTTTTAGTGAACGAAACGACAGCGCGGTTTAATTCGATGCCAACACCATCAGAAAAAAGGAAATATTTTTAATTGTGAAAAAATATTATGATTTACACTATTTTAATATAAAATATATGGCTGTGAGTGTGTAAAAATAAATCCAGCTAGTTTCACATCACACTTATGTTTATAATTAGCTATACGACATGAAAATATACATATTAATTACCAAGCAATAATCATACAGGTAAATACTGAACAAAAGTATTAACAGTCAAAGTTTATTTTTACTAACATTTAACAACACCCATGTAAATGATGAAGAAATGATAATTATCAACGAACTAACCTTTTCTATAATACTTAACACAGCACATTTTTTAAATTATCTTGCTCAACTCTGCTCAAAAATTTGAGGGTTTTGTTGGAACTGTAATGTGTCAAAACTATGATATATCTAAACTACGATACAACTTGCATGCGGAAATGCTCATAACAATCAGTGAATTTAAAGAATAACTAACAACAACTATTCAATTTTATTGAGCTGATGAATATCTTTTGCCTGGAAGAGATCACCGCCGCCTAATAAATATACTGTGTTTTCTTATAAAATCGTAACATAATTTCTTTTATCTACTAAATTTTAATAAATAAGTTCTTTTTGTTATTTTTATCTAAAAAAATGATCTTGAGCTTATATTAGGCAAAAGTATACATTAACTTTTTATAATTTCAGGACCGCACCTTAAATGGGGTGCTCGGAAAATATGCCTACGGATTATTAATAGAGAAATGATACCTACACAACAAAGTTATGTTGGTTCCATTTTATTTATAAAATATAATGAAAATGGGCAAATATAAAACATATTATGTAAAATGATTAAAAAGAAATAAATGAAGCAACTACGATTCAAAGAAAACATCTTTTTCAGTGTGAAAATGCTCTAAGCAATCCTGGATGATGAGTAGGTATAATATCATGTACTCTCATCCCAGTACGGTCGGTACCTCGATAGCCATAACGATAAATATTATAATCAGATAACAGCAAAGTCAAAATAAAAATCATAACTTGTACAGTTGTGAGTGCAAAATTTATGTTTCATTTGGCAATAACATTTTTTTCGGTACTAAAACGTAGTAGTTTGATATGTGGTTGGCTGCCCCTCCTCTCCTTCCTGAAAAATATCCTCCAAAATTACCCGAGATACTTCCAATGATTGAACCATACGTTGGACATTAACTTCAGTCAAAAATTGACGAAGCGGATGATTACTAATTTCCACTTAATCCTTGCTGCCACTATCTTCATCATCAAATCATCAATTTTCAAGTGGTGTTGTAAAATTGTCAGCAGAAATAGTCTTCCAAAGGCGATATAATTTTATGAACATTGAATCTGTAAATAAAAAATCAAACGTTAATAATTGTAAATCAATAAAAAAAGCTACTTACAAATAAAATTTTATCAACAAACTACTGTTCCCAACGCACCTCAAAATCTTGTAAAAGTCAAAAAGAATTCATCATTTTATTATTTCATTCTAAAAGTGTAATATAAAACCATTATAAAACCAATAAAAAACATGAATTGCTATCATTATAAAAAAAAATACCTATAAAAGTAACAACTTTTGTGGGAACGCATGGTGAAAATTCACAAAACACGAAGATTGAATTTGATATTTTTGGTTTTATGACATTTATTTTAATTTTATTTATTTATTTATTTATTTATTCAAATGCTTTATAAATATAAATTTATAAATAATAAATTTATAAAGAATAGAAACATTCGATCACGAAATTATGTGGGTTCGAGTCCCGCCTCGTGATCGAATTTTTTCTATTCTTTATAAATTTATAAAACACGAAGATTAAAAATGTAACCAATGAACACAATCAATATTAGATTAATTGTAATGGTGTCTAGTTTGACTTAAAATAATAAACATCTACCCTCACTTTTAAAAATGTAGTATATTCACACGAAATATAAGCGCACCTTATAGGGAAGGGAAGATATGGGTTAAAGAGTTAAATAAATAACATGATTATATTTAAATTATTAATTTTCAACAGTTGTTCAGTAGTGATAACATGTAAATTGATTTGATTTTTACGAAATCTCATAGATGGCGCTGTTTCAAATTTGTCTTTATACTACTAAATTCATTAAACTGTTTCTCTGCCCAAATTACGTAAATGACATAGTTTTTATTTTGTAAAGCTAGATAATAGCATGGCTTACTCGAAACCAACATTTAAACATGAGTCTTTAGATTGCACGCTGTCGTAGTACACGGAATATGTAAGAAAAATAAAGGTTCACAGCTCCTCCCGCGAAGGTGATATCATGATAATATGTTTAAACTATCCTCACCCGACCTCTTAGGAATATTCATGCAAAATTTGAAGTAAATCTATGCAGTACTTTCTGAGATTAGCCCGGAAATACATACAGACAAACAGACAAACAGACAAACCGACAAACAGACAAAAATTCTAAAAACTATATTTTTGGCTTCTATATCGATTATAGATCATGGATCAAGTATTCTTTTAAAAAAATATTCAATGTACAGTTTTGACTTTCCTACGATTTTATTATATGTATAGATTATTCATTACAAATAATCAAAATAAAATAGCCAGAACAAAGTTAGGCCCTGGTAGGGTAGGTAGGCAGGTACAGCAATGTGAGACGAACACTGGCTTATTTATACCAATAATAATGTATTATAAACATTAAATTAAGTTTACAACAAAAATACATAATATTAGCTAATGTGAAAACGAATCAACCAATCATCCCACAACAATGAAATGAGCACACAAATATTCATCCAAATCGGTTCATGTGATTAGGAGGAGTGACTGCAGCGCCATCTTCCGGGCCCAATTGTGTTTCCAGATCACCCAGGAACTCAATTTAATATACTTACACAAAATTTTTCGAAATGAAAACTCACATTACTATGTAAATATGAATATAAACCTGTTTTAGTACTAAGCAATTTCCCGCACAGGTGTAGTAAGTATAAATGAAATAAATATCAACATCAAATTCTTTATACAACATACTTATCTACAACCTACTAAGAAATGTAATTCTTGAAATTTTTTCGTATTTTTTTAAATATAATACTACTCCAATGAGCTCCTGTTCCATATTACGGCCACCATACTTCCACTAAGTTCACCATGATTTTTTATTTCTTTGCACTTTGTTGCTTTTTGCTAAAAATGGAATCATGCGATAAAACCAGTAGAGCGTTGATAACATACATTTTTGACTGAATAAAGGTACTTACGAAGGAGTGGGTTCACATTGTGAACAATCAGTGGGTTTATTTTCCTTCTGGATTCCGGATTTCTGAAAAGATTATCTATGCTATAAATGAAAAAAATCTTACACATTCGTTATGTACTTAAAACAGGGGTACATATCAAACATTGTCTATAATACAATTATCATCAAATTTAAAATAAAACCAACTTACTTCATTAATTTGTTCCAATTGTAAGCATTATTTTTCCTCCAACCTTTATGTTTCTTCTTCTTATTTTCTTTATTGTCCCCATTTGTCTCATTTTGTCTTATTGTGTTGTCACCCTTTTTTACGATGGCGCGAGCGACACAAGTTCCCCGTGTGACGGCCGTAGCGGGAATGACTCGTGCAGCGATCGGGGTAGGAAGGTACAGGGCGGCTCTCGCTATATTGGCTGGTCGCGCGCTAATTTCAAGTATTTCTTGTTTATTTCAAAACCATCGCATATTTCAAAATTCTAAATCGGTAGACGTATAGGTTGTATGTTTTATAGTTAATATACAAAAAGTCGTAACTTTACGTTTGTTATTTTGAAGATGCCAGAGATTAAAAAAAAATAACAATGAGAACTTTGTATTTTTTTTCTATCGAGAAAATATCATGGAATCATGTTTCTAAAACGGTAGACGTATTGTGTTACTATTGAACTTTCTTGTCAAGAATTTTCATCACGACAACTTTAATAATATAAAAATTACGAAGGTTTAAAAAGGGCCGTAAATGTTAGAAAAATTAATTCATCACCTTAACGTCTGTTAATGTCGCTACAAGTAAGCAAATGGCGAAAAGGCCGCAGAAATATATCGACCCGTTGGCGACCGGCAGCCGCTGTGCCTATATGTTTGTACACCATGGGAATCAATAACTGCTATCTCAATTAATCTTTAAGCATTGGGAACAGTCACGCTCGCTCGGTCAGTAGGGTTAATTCCACACTAAGGATAAATATCTAATGGTATAATGCGAGGTCGTGAATGTTTTTTTACAAGGTGGTCGCTTAGGTACAAATCCTTTAAATAAAAAGCTATTTAAAAAAATACATATTTAAACAGTTTCCAATCATTACATTTGCTCAAACAACACAAACGTTATCGTTTTAGTTCTGTTTCCTGATAAATCAATATAATTTCAACATTACTAATTCCTCTAATCCTTTTGTTATAAGTAGCTATAGAAGCCGTTATTTGTTTCTCATATAATATGTATATAGTGACCAAACTCAGTAAACTTACAACAACAAAAGAACTTTCGTATGCATCAGTGACACGAGGAGCGCAGCCACAAACATCCTCACAGTCACAAAATAAGCCACTAAACCAACTCATGGATGAAAAAATGAATACCATCTTAAAGCTTTTAACCTCGTTTGATGAGAGGCTTAAAAAACTTGAGGAAAGCAATAAAAGAGCTTCCAATCATAAACAATAAAAATGTCGAATACATTAAAAATTATGGCATGGAATGCAAATGGACTGCTAAAACATCAGAATGAACTAACAGCAGTCCTAGACATAGAAAACATTGATGTATGCCTCATCTCAGAGACACACTTCAACAAAGAATCCCACGTAGAAATCAAAGGCTACAAAGTTTATCACGCGCTACATCCCCATAATACATCAAGAGGAGGAAGTGCTGTCATTATAAAGGAGAACATCTACCATTATGAAGTAAATAAATACGAAAAAGAAGAAATACAAGCAGTGGCGGTCAGTGTAAAAACTAAGCATTGTCCTATAACCATTTCATCCATATACTGTCCACCAAGGTATTCCTTGAAAGCAGATCATTACAAAAGCCTTCTACACGATCTTGGAACCAGATTTATATTAGGAGGTGATTTTAATGCTAAAAACGTATACTGGGGTTCAAGACTGACCACAACCAAAGGAAGAGAGTTACTATGTGCTATTAGAGACACGCAATGTAAAACTTTATCAACGGGTAAACCAACCTATTGGCCAACCGACCGACAGAAAAAACCAGACTTAATTGACTTTTTTATTTATAAAAATATATCACAAAATTTTCTCCACATTGAGGAAGGTTATGACATGAGCTCAGACCACTCGCCTATCATACTAACTATAAGTGAGAGCATAATAATGAGGGAAAGTCATCCTACTTTAGTAAATAAATATACTAATTGGGAAAGCTTCAAAAAGGACTTGGAATCTGTGATAGAATTAAAAATTCCTCTAAAATGCGAGGAAGATCTGGAGCATGAAATCAGAAAATTTATTGTTGATATACAGAAAAGCGCTTGGAATAATACACCTACTGTTAGAAAAAGCAAAAGATCCAATAATTATCCGCCAGAAATAATAAATCTTATAGCCAAAAAAAGACAACAAAGACAGATATGGCATCATACGAGATTTCCACATGATAAAACAGTACTTAATAATCTTACTAAAAGACTGAAAAGAACAATTCAAAAGTTTCAAGATGAATCAATGGATATCTTCCTTAGTCATCTAACTAGTGATCGTACAACAGATTACTCCCTTTGGAAAACCACAAAAAGTTCAAAAAAACCAATGACGCATATCCCACCAATCAAAGATGTGAATGGGAGGTGGGCAATCAGCAACGAGCAAAAAGCAGCAAGATTTGCACAACATCTGGAGCAAATTTTCAAACCCAATGAAGAGAATGAACACTTCACTTTAATAGAAGAAACAGCAAATGATGAGCTAGAAATAAGACTAGTCACTCCAAGAGAAGTATCCAGTGAAATTAAACGACTTAGCCGAAAGAAAACACCTGGCTATGATCTCATTACTGGAGAAATCCTTAGAAACCTTCCGCGGAAGGCTATTGTCAAACTAACTACAATCATTAATGCTACCTTTAGGCTTAAGTGTGTGCCTGATGTGTGGAAAATAGCCGAAGTTATAATGATACCAAAACCTGGTAAACCGCCACATGAGACTACTTCATACCGGCCGATCTCTCTGCTGCCGATCATGTCAAAATTATTTGAAAAACTTTTCTTGAAACGGTTAAAACCCATAATCGAGGAAAGAAACTTAATTCCTGAGTACCAATTTGGATTCAGAGAACGCCATTCTACAATAGATCAAGTACATAGGATAACCAATATAATTGAAAAGGCTCTAGAAGAAAGAAAAGTTTGCTCCACGGTATTTTTGGATGTGGCGCAAGCATTTGATAAAGTATGGCACGAAGGGCTTATATACAAACTAAAAAGTATGCTCCCAAAACAGTTTACTGACATCTTAGAGTCTTACTTATCACAACGTATGTTTAGAGTAAGACAAGATGATGCATATTCAGAGCTTAAGCCTATAAAAGCTGGAGTACCGCAAGGAAGTGTCCTGGGTCCTATTCTGTACTTGTTGTACACTTGCGATATTCCTGAGTTACAGAACAACACCATTGCAACATTTGCGGATGACACAGCTATAATGGCTACAGGTGACACTCATGAAGAAGCAGTAGAAAAAGTTCAGACAGCTGTTAATACGATCTTTGACTGGACGAAAAAATGGAGAGTAAAACTCAATGAGTCTAAATCTATTCACATAGACTTCACAAACAAAAAGCCAAATTATCATCCGGTATACATAAATAATCATGTAATACCTTATCAAAATACAGCGAAATACCTGGGTATGACTCTAGACGCAAAGCTTCGCTGGAAGGCTCATGTCAAAAAGAAACGCGAGGAGCTAGAGCTTCGCTATAAGGCTATGTACTGGCTAATTGGCAAGCATTCTACACTTTCAAAGCAAAACAAATTACTCTTGTATAAACAAGTCCTTATGCCTTTGTGGACTTATGGTAGTCAGCTTTGGGGCTGTACCAAACAAAGTAATATCACTATCATACAACGATTCCAAAATAAAGTGCTGAGAGAGATCGTGAATGCTCCCTGGTACATTAGAAATGACGACCTACATCGGGACCTTAAAGTAGATCTCGTCACGGACATAATTAAAAAAAACGCCGAAGCTCACGAACGCAGACTTCACCATCATGTGAACGTCGAGGCTATCCAGCTCCTTGACAACACGGACATAGTGAGAAGACTAAAAAGGACAAAACCTTTTGAGTTAGTTTAGTGAAGTGTCAGTGTAATATAGTGAGTGCTATTCATAAAGAACACATGAACAAAGTGTCTTCGCCTTAAATAGAGACATTAAGAAAAGTGTTAATGGACACATTCTTAGACATACTATACCTAGCAAATTAAGTTAGATTTATATTACTCATTAGCCTATAGTAAAGGGCTAGATCGTAATTTTCAATAATGATACCTTAGGTTCATTATTTTAGGTAAAAAAAAAAAAAAAAAAAAAATATATGTATATGATTCACACAAGGTATAGCATTCACAATCAAACTCCTTATTTTCCTGAATATCATCAATTGTTTCAAAGAAACTCGGAAGCCTAAATGCTCGCAGGGGGCCCGATCGCCTGCTGCGCGAACATTAATAGCCTGTCACATTTATGGCTAAATAAAACACAATGAAAACATTTACTCCAAGCCTTTTAAACAATACGCAACTGAAAATTACTTTTTACTATAGGCTTTTTACTATACTTTTTTGCTACAATCGTATTTCGATTAACTGGCAATGGACGATTTAACCGACGATTTCATATTATTATATGATACTGTTTGAATCTTATTAATTTCGACCCATTTTATTGGGTTTATTGACTTTAAACACGGCACGGGAAAGAATAAGTATAAAATTGTAAGATCGTTGTATTGTATTGTGGAACATCGACTGTTTATTTTAAGTGAAGCTCTGCCGGTTTTTAAACAATGCTAATCAAAATATATGTTAATCTAAGATGACAATATACAAAATACCAGTATGTACTTTCTTTTGGCTATGATAATCGATAACATTATATATTATGGTTAATTGCGTTACAAAAGACGCGTGACACATAGAGTTCTCTTGTGTGATGTAGAAATAGCGTTCCCTCCTTCTTCCCAAAACTAGAATTAATTGGTAATATCTTCATATTACCGACACCATAACCTGACCTTTATACTTTTATTTCTTGAACGCCATCTGGTCTGGCCTATCTATCCCTCTAATTGTTGCTAATTAAATAAGACCGCCCGTGCGTGCCCTGAATTGTGTCTCTGTTCTTATTCGTTAGCTTTTTATTGTAGAAACAACGTGAATTAGACAAATTCTTGATGAAATTGCAGAGGCATAAAAGAAAACACTTTTATTGTAAACTGCATTATTTAATTTTATTTGGTTTAAAACAGGTTGAGTTATCTTTAATGCTAATATAAACACCCTAGCAGTGTTTATGCACAGTTAATGTATGATCGATAACAACCTACGTACTATGGTATATAAGAATTGTTAAATTACAATTTTATTGAAGCCTAATGATAGCAGTATTACATTATGAAATAATATTAGAAGATTACAAAAATATATATCACATTACTTGACAGTAAGTCACAATACAATGTTGTTAACTGCCACTGCAGGGGGTGAGTGTATAAGGGTGCACTCACACACATCAGTCACCGTCACGGCACGTCACCGGACAGGATTAAAAAAAAATATGTATCAATAGTTCTAGTATGACTCTGTTCCCACTCGACAGTCGCCGGCACGAAATCTATCAGTGACGTCCCCGGTCAGGCACGTCAAATAATCTTTCCATACATGTACCATACTTTTATCCCCACTCACCCGGTGCCGTCACGTCTCAGTTCAGTCAGCGTCGTGCTACCGTCAATTGCTACATGTTCTCTAGCGTGACACACGTCTAATCACTGACTAACCTGATGTATGTGTTCAATGATTCAGTCAAACCGGCGACGTGACTGACGGACAACATGACGGTGACTGGTGTTTGTGGATACGTACACAAACCGTCACCGATCAGTCATCGGTGACTTGACGGTGACTGATGTGTGTGAGTGCACCCTAAATGGCATGAAAAGAACTAAAACAACTATTCACGTGAATGGTTGTTTTGCAAGTCTTTCTTATAGCAAACATAAAAACTCAATGTAAATAGGATGTTCATTCTGTTTGTTCGTGAATCATTTAAAGCTGCCGGAACTGATGACGGTTTTTTAGGAAAGACTGTAGGAGAGGTTTGCAGGAAATCAAATCCTTATTTTAAAGCAAACAACAACTGCCTATAGAATACTAGTTAGACAAGTTTATCAATTTTTTGTAAAGTATTAAAACTATATTTTTGTCCAATGCTGACCCTTCATTCATCGTTTAAATACATTTATATACGTATTTACATTTAACATGTATTAGGATAATTCATTTACTCTCCTCTCAACCACCAGACACACCGGCCGCAGAGCGCGAACAGCTATTCGTGCAGAAGCTGCGGCAATGTTGCCTGCTTTTCGACTTCGCGGAGGAGCCGCTGTCGGACCTCAAGTGGAAGGAGGTGAAGAGAGCCGCGCTGCTGGAGATGGTCGAGTATGTGACGTCACAGCGCGGCGTCATCACTGAGGCTATATACCCGGAGGCTGTTAGTATGGTGAGTGTTCAGTAGATTTCGTCTTTAGGTTTAAAATTTTATAAAGGGTTGGTCATAATTTGTTACTCGTTGCTGACGTTTCTTATGATAGCGCTGCTGCGGCTATAGTTAATTAGAATATGATTAAATTCCGTTGATTTTAGAATATCGCTGGATTAGATAAATTTACTTATTTGGTGATATCATCACAGTGAAATCAGTAACAGAAGCGGTTATAATTATGTCTAATCTCAAATAAAAAGTGTACAGTAATTGACCATTATCTTATCTCGTTTAGATTCCAGGAAAGTCAAATAGTCATATCAACAATGACCAATATTATCAAATCCTATGAAAATATGCTACTATTTACTCCTATAAAACTGTCCTCTGTTTATACTTCCAGTCTATAGCTCTCAAATGTTCTCTACGTGGTAATAATTGTTATTCGCAATGTCTAAGGGTTGCCTTTGAACTGTTATTGGACCTATAATATGGAGATGAGGCTGTCGCTGTTCAAAGTTAATTGAATAATGAATGTACCTTTACGTGTATAGAGCTGCTTCTATAACGACATTGTAACTGCCTTTATGCTTGAATATTGTCTTGAGTAGGGTACAGCAAAATATTTGAACACAAACATATATGAATATGCCATAAATTGCAGATATTAACATCGAATATTTTTACAAATCCAATTGCTTTGTGTCTTGGCAAGGTTACAACTTACAACTCGTGATTCCACAGTTTGCGACGATGTACGATAAAAGATCCAAAAATAATCACTTACTATGAGTTATGAGTTCCTAAAAGCCAATACATATTATGTGTTATGCAAAATACAGATTGTCCTTAAATTTTTGAGTAAAACCATACTTCACCATGCAGGATACTAATAAATTTTTAATTGGAAATTTTACTACTTACACGCGTTACTTTTTTATTTCGAGTTAATAAATGCAGTTGTATACTGTCATAGTTACATTTGAACTTAACCCGTTTACGTCGCCAGGTTGTAAAACGATCAAGTGAACTAGAACAAATTGTCGCATTGCGATTAAATACACATTAACCTTCAATAGTGCCTTCATAAAATTGTACAAGTGAAGTACGCTAATGTCAATGTATTTATAATCGTATTTTTTCATCTAATCCCTTATATTCTTGCCAAAACGTAAAACATTTCGAAATTTCTCCATTCTTTGTCAAATATGCTTTGCGAGATCTTGCATGAAACATATTTATAGTACGACTTTTAGCTTCATTTGTGTTATTCTGCAGATGTTTTCTCGGATAATGAATAGCATAAACATAAATGTATACAAAAATGACATTGACATTGACCTAAAAGTAATACGTGTACTGAAACAATGCTACGAATACGTAGCGGATTAGCAAGGTGACACTTGTGGTTAGCAAGGGGATATGTATTATGAAATTATAGTTTTTCATCCACTTATGTTTTGTTAATGTCACGCTTATATTAAGATAACCTTGGAGGAGCAACAATGTTTTCTTGAAAGTAAATTCTAAAAGAAATATTGAAGGAAGAAGAGATTTTGTGCGAGGATATTGTCTATATTTGATTTGACTTATAGTCGACGTTTGGTTCCACGTTTTAAAGTGACTTAAATACACCCGATTTCTTTTAGCTCAGACAATCTTTAGATTATAATATTTTGAACCACTTTATTGATTCTCAGCTCAAGAAACGATCATACCATAAGCTTAATTAGATTCCGTCCTTGTATTTCCACAATAGAACAAGGAAATATTTGTCCGCAGTTCGCCATAAATCTATTCCGGACGTTACCACCATCATCAAACCCGAACGGTGCGGAGTTCGACCCTGAAGAAGACGAGCCCACGCTAGAAGCCGCTTGGCCGCACCTGCAGCTTGTGTACGAGCTGTTCCTCAGGCTCCTGGAGTCGCCGGACTTCCAGCCCAATATAGCCAAGAAGTATATCGATCAGAAGTTTGTGCTACAGGTGAGATTATTGTTGCTTATTAAGTTTGAGACTTAGGGTCGTTAATAATGTAAGATTCCTTCGTAAGATTATTATTGTTTCCTTTTATTTGATTTATCAAGTTTGTTGGAGAGAATATTATCCTTATTATTGATCATAAAGATCGATGCAAAAAAAAACAACAGTGTTTAATTAAAACAGATTTTAGTCCTATTGATTCCCGGTGTGGAAAGTAAAATTTAAAATGCAGAAATCTTCGAATAGATTTTTCTTTCTTTTCAAAATTAATGGAATGTATCATTTAAGTAAATTTTCCATCTGCAGGATGTGGATTCGATAGCTTTAAAATAGTTAGAAAATAAGAGAATAAGGAATTGGTGTTAACGTAATGGCCGAGTGTCATAAATTAATTATTTACCGAATTTCCTTATCATGTGTCTAATATTTTTTGCTGTGTTTTTGTGTCAATTTCCCGGTAATATTATCTATATCTAAAGAAGATTATTTCAAGATAGTGAAGGAAACCGTGTTATTACCAAGAAATGAATACATTACCTAGGGGCTAACTTATTAAGAGATTATACAGATAATTTGAATATAAAAGACCGGATATTAATGGACAGGAAAAACAATGATTGTAAATTTTATTAACCGCTTATATGTAGCGTGGATGTGTTAATTTTTCCTCGTATTTAATACCTTTATGTGTAAGAAATAAGAAACCTTATCGACGTGTACATAAAGTTTGTTTTACAATGATTGTTTTCTCTATAAATACATCTGAGTGTTAAATCATATTAACACTTAAATACCACATAAGTAAATTCGCCATTGTTTTGAATAAATGTAGTATTCCTAAAGATTTTCCATACAAAAGGGTTTCTTTTTCTTATATCCGCTGTGACAAGATAGAAAAATGTTCCTAATTATAGTGAAAATTTTTGTTTTCGCCGGACTTTTTAAATGGTATTATGATATTCAGATTAATTAAAGTTAGATAAGTAGGTACATATAATCGCACTAATTGCAATGAAAACTCTTTTGTTTTTAAAGGTCTCCCGAACACGAAAACAGCTTATTGTTTTATACATGCCCATTTAGTATGTGGGTTATTTTATTCTCAGGTGCATAAAAAATGGAAAAGAAAACAAAGCATTTTTGTTGTTTTTGTTCAGGTACCTACACGTTATTATAATAAGCGACTTCTTATAATAATAGCGTATATTTTGACCTAAATACTACGTAATGAACTCTCTCAAGATCGCGTCGCGTAAAGCATTTCTTATAAGATGCAGTACGAATAGAATATTGTTTATTTAATTTCAAATTAAATGTCTCTTCTGGAGTAATTGTAACTCTATATTTGTGCATTGTTTTTTGAATAGGTGATAATAAAAAGCATTCTCCTCTTTCTTTATAATCTTGAACGTTATCTCTATCAATAAATTAGAATACAAAGTTATTTTAACAAAATAATGAAATACCCATTCTACGGTATCACTTTAACTTTTGCTGCGCTTAAAACACGGCCTTGCCAAACCTTTGAAAGAAAAGCTAATCAAACATACATCAAACTACATGTGAAGCTTAAGCTATAAATAACATAGCTCCCATCCCCTACCCATCCTCTCCTTCCCTATCCTCATTCCCTCCCATCCTCGCCCCTTTTACCTAACTCCTTCCAAATCCCTTTGAGGACAGCAACACATCCACTTCCCAGGGGAGTGGATGCTTATGGGTGGCGTGTATCGCTTAACACCAGGCGACGCGTCTGCTCGTTTGCTATCCTATAGCATAAAAAAAAATTTAATTAACACTGACACTTGAAAGTTGAAATATATCAAGCTTTCTGCTTTCATAAGTCAATTAACGATTCCACCACATTCGCTAGCGATCGATAAATCGATATTCGGTTGGGATTCGGTTAGTCGCTCACGAGACATCGCCCTTGACCGAATCGAATTATTGAACGCATGTCTGTTCAACGATTTATGATTATACGAGAATCTTCCTTTTATTACCTTTGTAAATGTATGTTTATAAAAATGTTATTGAAGAGAGACTTACTTACCTATAAATTTGTATGTCAGCAGTTTTTATAAGTTCTGCTCTGATCAGTTCTGTTCTGATGTCTTATGCGAGTGTTATGTTTCTTTAATTACTAAAATAGAAATTAACTAGCAGTTAATATTCTTTGCAGAAGCAACATGTGGTCAATTGTGGACCAAATGGTGGTTAATTATTGAACACTGCCAAAAAAATACATACAATAAAAAGGTTCAGATTTTACCATCAATAATTATTTAATGTGAATAGTGTTTATAAATTACCTTGCCGTGGCTAGCTACTAGTTATTATTCTGTGCCGTGGCTAGGAGAATTTTAGAAGTAATTAATTTAATTTTGTAAATTTTTGTAATGGAATCTGTTGCGTGGTAAATGATCTTTTGGGACAACATATGGGGCTTTTTATCTTATACTACTTGGACTAAGTTACATATAACATCAGCGTCAACCAGCGTTACATTAATAATATCATAAAACACACTTGAAGGCTGAAGCTTCAGTTGAGTCTTCAAGAACATTTTCAAATACTTATTTGAATGTTTTTTACTACAAGCATTCAATTATTGTTATTTATAAATTGTAATTTAATTTAGGTATTTTTTGTTCAAATAATGTAATGAGCTATAATTAATGTAACTGGTGTAATACCTACCGTTTTAATTATCCATACTAATATTATAAATGCGAAAGTAACTCTGTCTGTCTGTCTGTTACTCAATCCCGCCTAAACTACTGAACCAATTTGCATGAAATTTGGTATGGAGATATTTTGATACCCGAGAAAGGACATAGGCTACCTTTTATTGCGAAATATGTACCACGGGCGAAGCCGGGGCGGACCACTAGTAAATTATAAATAAATGAGATTCCTTTTAAGTTGCAAGCTTGAACACAAACATGGCTTTCGAAGTTAATCCAAGATTACACGGGTGTTCAGTAAATTAAGGATATACTTAATAATATATTAACTATGTAGGTATGTGTCGAAACCTTCTTCCTTCTTCTGAATGAAGCCTTTTAATGTCTGTTTGTTATTTAATTACAAGGGCGCCTTGGATCTTTTAGATATCTAGAGACTTATTTTGTGCGTAATAAATATACGACTATGTGTCAAGACGTTTATATTGTACTGTTATTAATTATTATACTGCCCAAAAAAAATATTGCCTCTATTTTTCATATATTTATGTGTTTCTTGGAAATCTTTACATACTCTCCTTATATCTTAGCAAGTTCAAATTTATTAGTATCGTAAGAATATGTATATCTAACATGTTGGAGACACGCGCCAAACGATTCTGTCTTTCAATGAATAAATACATATGATTATACGTCTTGCTATTTCTTATCCATATATAGTCGTTTATACAGAGTGGTGTAACATCTCATGGGAAGAAATGGACCCAACATATACTATTATACCACGCATATTCTAGCGCGTTCCACTAATTTATCACACACATAAAGAACTGTAGGTAAAGAACCATTATAGTAAGTGCATGGAATATTCTCGAGTTAATTAGTCTTCACTCGAAACACACCTTAATGCGTCACAAACCTAGAGGGACTTGGTATCTTATCGATATCCCAGTTTACTTTAAACCGTTAAAATAAGAAAGTTATGATGTACAGTTATTATTCTTAATGGGTACGACACAAAGTCGAATGTATGAGACATTTTACGCTTCTAGTAGGGTTACAAATCAAATTGTCTATATATCTGATCTTTTCAGTAGGTATTTGGAAATTCTACCATTTACTCTCCCTGCCTTTTGCTTGACTTCACGCTAGATTCAATTCTTCGATCAATCGCTCATATGTGAATTGTTTAAAAGACCAAAATTTCTAGCGATAGGACCCATTAAGGTCGAAACAAATTAAACTCATATGCACTGTTTCACAGATTCCGAACAGCAGTGTACCATTTAAAATTAAAGTTAGGTATTAAACCTTAAAAAAATAAAACAGACAAATCGTTTATATTATATTTATTGATGGATATAAAAGCATTTGTTGAAACTCCATATGTACCTATATTAGGCTATAACATCGCCACTATGTTAAAACACTGATAATTCAATACCAAATCTCTTTGTCAACAGTTGTTGGAGCTATTCGACACGGAAGACCCGCGCGAGCGCGATTTCCTCAAAACAACACTGCATAGGATATATGGAAAATTTCTAGTTCTACGCGCGTACATAAGGAAACAAATTAACAACGTATTCTATAGGTGAGTTGATGTTTATGTATCGGCTGTAAGCTGGGAATAATGTGCCGTTGTATGCTGTTTTGTTGTCTTTGTTTACGTCTATTTTAAGGTTAATTTCGTTTGGTACGTAATATTTTTAGTCAATGGTAGTAAAGATTTGTTGTCACATTGATTAAACTTATATTTATAAAAATTATAACTTCTGCCCTAGACGGTAGACCACAAAATCAGGCAGAGGCTTTAAAGACATTGCATGCATTATTAAAAAAAAAAATCTAAAAAGATGATTTCATAACACAATATCACCTTCATAAAATCCCACCTTCTCGGACTGTATCTTCCCAAAATATATTGAATCAATAATTATAAAAATGGTAATATTAAAAATATAAACCTTCAGCCCACAAGTCATATACCATAATGACAATCTACAACAGTTGTCATTACAGTATTCCGTGACTCGGTGAAGGTAATGACACGTTCGATGGAAGTCTAGATTTCGATCTAGCTGTAAAAACTAGCTGCAGGTTTTTACTGTATGTTTGTCACGTAAATTATTGATGTGGGTAGTGTAGGTTGCTCAGGGAATTTTGTTTTATTGGTTGAAAAATGCAGGTACTATATTTTTTGACGTTTGCAAAGGTATAATTATCCAGAATCCAGATTGTTATAAACTCTGAAGTCTTATCAATATAGTTTACGTGTGATATTACAACACTCGACAATTCCACAGACTTCCAAATAACTATAGTTCACTTTATCATATTTGGTCTATTTTGTTGTTGGTTCTAGAATGAAAGGCAATTAGAAGAATTTTTAATATATAAATGGTATTACATTAATTATTTAGAGAAGTGATTACATTTGGTTGATTGGATAGCGACTGCTACTGAATACCATATTATGATTCGCAGATGGGTTTCGAATCCTAATATGGACAGACGATTTTGCAGACACAAAGTAAACATAATATTGGTAGGCACAATATATTAAAAATATAAATGGTTTTATATTTTTATGAAAGTTTTCCATTACTGTAAAAACATTAACAACAAACTTTACCAAATACAATATTGCTTGCACTATTTATCAAAAAGAAAAACCTTGTGAATGCACTTTCTGAATATTTAACATCTTATCAAAGTCTGTCCTTTAAACAAAACCAACCGATGACTTTTCCAAATTCCAATACACTTCTTATCAATAATTAACCTATAGTTTGAAAATAAAATTGTCCTTTATAAATATAAGAAGACGCGGGTTCGAATCCCGCCTCGTGAAGGAATTTTTCTATTTGCAAAAATTTATACTTATTTATAAAGCATTTGAATTTGAACACTAAATATCAAAATAATCCTTTTGCAGGTTTATATACGAAACAGAACATCACAATGGTATAGCCGAACTACTAGAGATCCTAGGTTCTATCATCAATGGTTTCGCGTTGCCGCTCAAGGAGGAACACAAACAATTCTTACTAAGGGTAATTATATTAATCCTTAGTAATATTATAAATGTGGAAAGTGTGATTGTTTGTTTGTCTTTCTATCACGTCGTAACGGAGCAATTTTATGATATGATTTTTGTGTCTGGAGATGGTTAGGAGGCTAGCATGTGAGTTTTTCCTTGGAAAAAATCGGGCGAAGCCGCGGGCGGAAAGCTTTTGTGCTGTATAAGTGAGAAATAAACGGTTGAATAGATTTTGATGAAGTACTGATTGCATAATCAATAATAATAATTGAATTGCTATCGGCTTCGTTGTTATATTTGAAATGTTTATTATAGTATAAATTATGATGTAAGGAAATATTAATTAGGATCCGGAGGTTTATTAATATGTATGTACATATATTCAGTGTCGTAATAAATGTTCGCTATAAAATATATAATAATAATTAATAGTGAACAGGAAACGAACGTAAAGCTATAATGAGCGAATTTATTAATAAGTATCAGAGACAACATACATAAACGGTTGTCTGGAAGAAATGGCTTATAGCCATAAGGCCGCCCACTGTATGCCGATTGTATCTTTTATTTTGTGTCGTCTTAATCTTGTATTTCCTATACAGTGAAGAATAAATAAATACTTAAATAAAAATAAACTGAACTACTCACACATACATGTCTGAAAAGTAAAATTAATATAATAAAGATATACGACTCTACAAGCTAATATTTGACGATTATAGAGAAGAAGAGGATCACATACTCAAGCTGTCTCTCTTTGTACTCCTATGTAGTTACATAACAAAAATGTTGGAAGTTCGACTCTTCAATCATTATATACTTTATCTGCATTTTGATCACTATCGAATTATGCGGATTTACAAACCCTTTGGGGTAACTTTGTTTTGATAACAAAAAATTATGTAAATTATAACCGTAATTATATAAAGTTACTACGCCAAAATAAGCAATCATTTATATAAAACAACCCCCCAGGTATTACTCCCGTTGCACAAAGCCAAGTCGCTGTCGGTGTACCACCCGCAGCTCACGTACTGCGTCGTGCAGTTCCTCGAGAAGGACCCCTCGCTCACACAGCCCGTTGTCAGGTTAGTCCATTGAGTTACCATGTACTACGTACTAGAGAGGACATCGCTACTACACTGTTTGTAACACGAGTTAGAGTCAATCGTCTCAAACCAATATTTATTTGTTACATTTATTGGTTTAAGGGCCGATTGATAAGTTTATTCATATTTTTTTAATAAGATAAACAATATTTTTTTTTTACATTGATTGATTTTAATTTATAAGTAATAAGAGGCAGAATATCTACAAAGTGTATGACTCACTCCCCCCCCCTCGCCGCCGCGCTTGTCGCACAGATTTTGTTCGTTGTGTCCTCTCTATAATAATACCTCAAGTCAATGGGTTAGTCGGAAACAAAGATAAAAGATAGGTACGCAATGCAAGGAGTGACAAAACAGTTGGTTTATTTGAGACAAAAGAACACACTAAACTTGTTGTTGTGTATGCAATATTCATACTTTTATTCAAAATTTTATATATTATAACTCATTTGTCTAATTTAGATCACACATAAGATTGTGCAATATGTAAGAGGTGCTTCGCGAGTGTAACTTGTTTCTTATTTTTCAAATATTAAACAATCACTTCAAGAAAGATTACGATCTTACATACAAACTTCAAGAAACCAAGCATCGATCTAAAGTGCAAAGTTCTACATTATAGTAAACTTTACTATACTTATAACAGACAACACAATAATTTAACATAAAAATTGCAGAGCGTTACTAAAGTACTGGCCAAAGACGCATTCCCCAAAGGAAGTGATGTTCCTCAACGAGATGGAGGAGATTCTGGACGTGATAGAACCGGCTGAGTTCCAGAAGGTCATGGACCCACTGTTCCGGCAGCTGGCCAAGTGTGTGTCGAGCCCGCACTTTCAGGTTAGTGTGAAAATGTTTGAGTTTATATTATTTGGATGGTTTAAAAGTATTTATGTATTGTACCTTTTTTAATGTCCAAAATTAGCGTTTGATTGTGATAAGGTTAGATTACTATAAAATTATTAGAACGTGTTGTTTGTATCAGGTATTAAATGAAATCTGAAAGTCCGAGTAACATAAATTTGAATTTAAATTGCTCAAAAAAGATCTCCATGGCCATTCAAAAATAGTTATGCATTAACTATTATGTCTAATCCACACGTCTGCCGAACAACGTGACAAACAACGAACACATAGGGACAGCACTATACGAAGAAAAGAGATGTACTTATTTCCTTCTCGCTTCTCTGTATAGCGCCGTCCCTATGTGTTCGTTGTTTATCACGTTGTTCGGCAGACGTGTGGATTGGACTTTATGTTTGACCTAACTTTTTTGTAATATAAACTGTTAAAACAAATTTAATTAACTTATTATTTCGGCTCCCAGGTGGCGGAACGAGCGCTATATTACTGGAACAACGAGTACATAATGTCGCTAATATCGAACAACGCGACGCACATATTACCAATAATGTTCCCGTCTCTATACCGCAACACCAAGAGCCATTGGAACAAGACGATACACGGCCTCGTGTACAACGCGCTTAAGTTGTTCATGGAGATGAACCAGAAGCTGTTCGACGAGTGCACGCAGCAGTACAAGCAGGAGAAACAGAAGTGAGTTGGGAATGTGTATTGTAAGTTGGTTTGGTCATGTGTGATTTGATGTGTTTTGAGTTGGTCATGTGTGATTTACTAGAAGCTGTTCGACGAGTGCACGCAGCAGTACAAGCAAAGGAAGCAGAAGTGAGTTGGGTATATGTGTTGTGAGTTGGTCATATGTGTTGTGAGTTTGTTTGATGTGTGAATGAGTTGTTCATGTGTGATTTACTAGAAGCTGTCCGACGAGTCGCAGCAGTACAAGCAGAAGAAGCAGAATTGAGTTGGGAATGTGTGTTCTGAGTTGGTTTGATGTGTGCAAGACTTGGACATGTGTAGTTTGATGTGTTTTGAGTTGGTCATGTGTGATTTACTAGAAGCTGTTCGATGAGTGCACGCAGCAGTACAAGCAGGAGAAACAGAAGTGAGTTGGGAATATGTTGTGAGATAGTCATGTGTGTTGTGAGTTTGTTTGATGTGTGAGTTGGTCATTTGGATTTACTAGAAGCTGTTCGACGAGTGCACGCAGCAGTACAAGCAGGAGAAACAGAAGTGAGTTGGGAATATGTGTTGTGAGTTTGTTTGATGTGTGAGTTGGTCATTTGGATTTACTAAAAGCTGTTCGACGAGTGCACGCAGCAGTACAAGCAGGAGAAACAGAAGTTAGTTGGGAATGTGTGTTGTGAGTTGGGAATATGTGTTGTGAGTTGGGAATATGTGTTGTGAGTTGGGAATATGTGTTGTGAGTTGGTTTGATGCGTGAAAGAGAGTGATATATGATTTGATGTGTTTCTGATTTGGTTATGTGTGATATTTGATCACGCCGTGTGCCACTTGACATTTTGAAAAACACCGTGTTTCATACCTATAAAATATTAATCACAGAGAGAGGGAACGTCTCCAACAAAGAGAGGAATTATGGCAGCGGCTCGAAGCAGTAGCGGCCGCCAACCCGGCGAGCCAACTCGTCGATAGTGATGAACCTGACGCTGACCTGGAGACCTTGGCGCAAGAGGTGAGAATTCTATAAAAAAATAATTTCTTTCTGTACCGTCTTTTTCTTATAATGATAACTTATCATTTAATTTTTTGTTTTCAAATTGAAACACTATTTTAAAACTATGATAACCCATTCCTATAACAAATAATATTTTTGTTAAGTTTTAGAAATAAATTAGCTAGAAATTTTAATTACAATCTGAAGTAGATCGAGACGTTTTTAATGACTACCTACTATGAATGCTTAGAACCGATTTAAAACGATAGATGTTTTAAAAATAACATAGCACCGCCAAATTCATACCAATCTTAATATATATAAATCTCGTGTCACAATGTTTGTCCTCAATGGACTCCTAAACCACTATTTATTAATAAAATTCCAATTCGCACGATTATAATAAAATTCGCACACCATGTGCAGTTCGATCCAACTTGAGAGATAGGATAGTTTAAACATGTAGGTACCACGGGTGAAGCCGGGGCGGACCGCTAGTACATTAATATTTTTTTATTTAATGTTGAAATGCAAATTTATCAATTCCAAATTCTCAATTCTCAATCCGTACAGGCCCGAAAGAACCAGAACCACAGCAACGCGTCGAAACCCCTGCTCCGCAAGAAGTCCGACCTGCCGGCAGACGCGTCCACGGTCAAAGCGCTGGTTGAACACAAGCGTGCTGACCCTTACCTTAGCACGCCGCCTGATGCAGACCGCTGCTAGCGGAGCGTGGGGCGGGTGACGTGTGGCACGTGTGGAACGAGTGACGTGTGGCACGTGTGCAACGAGTGACGTGTGGCACGTGTGGAACGAGTGACGTGTGGCACGTGTGGAACTAGTGACGCGTGGAATATGGGACCCGTGTGGGACGCGTGACGTGTGACACGGGAAAAAGTGGCATGTAGATCGTGGGACATGTGGAACAAGTGACACGTGGAACGCGTGTAACGAATGGAACGAGTGAAACGCGTGGACGAATTGTATATGTTAAACGTAATATTATGATATATGAAACCAGTCAAAAAGTGAAATTGGTAATAATGTGGTTGAACTGTATTGAAATGTATATGGGCTGAAATTGAAAAAAGTGTTTTTGATACATATTAGGTTATTGTTCGTTATATCGTTTAAATAACCAGAAAATCATTCAAATTTTCTGTTATATGTTATAGTGATAAGTGGGTGTTTATAGAGCATGGGCAGTGCCAGGGAACAATAAAATCATTGGGTCAAAGTCATAAGTTCAGTATTTGACTGTATTGTTATTTTATAGGAACGTGTGGTGAAAAGAAAATAAAGAAATCAAGCCTAGTGATGTTTCAAATAAATGTTTATTGCACTTTGTGCTTATTCCATTGCCGTCAAATTGTAGTGTAACTCACCTACATGACTAGTATATAACCAATGTTGTCTAAAACTTGGATACAATACGAAAACAAACACACCCAGATTCTTTCTATAATATCTCAAAATAATCGATTGTTGCTAAAATTGTATACAATAAACAAGCTTTATCTACAAATATTATGCGTTAATTTATTATATTTATTTTAGATGTTATAGAAGCATACACAATAGATAATAATAAATGTTGTCAATGTAAACACAATTTATTTATTGTAACAGATGTTAGATTGTATGGGATTTTGGAATGAATGAAATGAACACATCTAGCATCTAAATAGGTTATAGATTTTATTTGGGAATACAATGCAATTATAATTTACACAGGCAGTACATTAATTTATGTAGCTTCTGAATTTATTAAAGTCAATATAAATGTAACCACATCTATTAATATGTATAATTTAGAAGTATTTTTACCAAATTGTCTTATAACTTTTTATTATTCCTTAACATTATGTCAACTATCAAGCTACTTATTCATATTTTAAACTAATATGAATTTGTACAGCATTATTCAGATTTAAAATCGAGAAAGTATTTTTTATCAACAAGAAAAATTTAAAATTATTGCAACAAAAACTACATTAAGACTGTTAATAAAAAACAAAAGAAAATTGGTCGCTGGCGACTGAATTTATATTAATATGTGTAATTAATTATTATTGACTTAATGCAATTTTTTCAAAATTGACATTCCAACATGCTGGTAACATAATATTCATAGTGCCAATATTACACCAGTCTTCAGATTTCATAAAATTGATATGAATTAATATTCAATGAATTATTTTTACTTATTCCTTAAATCAGGCACAATTTATTTTTGAACAGTTAGCATTGCAAGTATTTTTATTTTTTGTAAATTTAACCGAAAACATGTTTTATCATTTTGCAGAAGAAAGAAATCAATTTTAAAATAGGGTAATATTGCATAGCACCAAACCATATCCACATTTATTCTGTATTAAAATAGTAATATAAAAATCATACAAATATTTTTAAGTATCAGTAAATTAACCGTTGAACATATAAGTATCATATTTAACAAAATCAATAAATTTTATATCAATACACCTCATCTAAAATAGCATAAAATTATCAAGTAGATAGTCACCGATCAATAGATATTACAAATAAATATGTTTACTATTGCTATAGGTAAAAGATTAATGCCTACTGATGTTCTACTGTGTTCACATTATATTCTGGAACCTTAAAAAAGTAAAGTTAGTTTACTTACTTTACTTTTTTAAGGTTCCAGAATACATACAGAAAAGTTAGAAAACATTTTTATTACAAAATAATACTGGCAAATATACAATCGTAATATGTATAGTGTTTGATGAAGGTATATACTATTCCTTTGATGATACTAATATTTTTTTTTTACTCTAGGAACCTGTGGTTTAATCATACCCCTAGCATATTATCAAATCAGTTTCATTCTTTGTTTGGCAAAATTTATGTGGATATCAGTGAGCATTAGTCTTACTTTCAAAATAATTAGTGTTATTAAACAATTTTCTATCTTATCTAAAATATCTGTGCTATTTGTTAAGTGTGAAAACTCGAGTCTGATTTTGTGTAAAATACCTATTTTAATGTATTTATTTTCTAATTATACACTTGGACTAAGGCATGACTGTTTAGAATCAACTGTTGCTGTATTTATTTTAGCTTTGGAATATTTATAAGTTTTATATCACAAGGGCTTTATAATAGTTAGCGATATGAAATTGTCCAATGCAAGTACTATGTAGTTATAAGTTAATTTGTTGTAACATTGTGAATGTAAAATCGAAACATGTTTCAGTCTTATGCTTTTGTTTATTCATTTTTAATACGTATTTTAATTTTTCATTATTATTGGGTCATCTCGATATCATCAAAATATAGAACTAAAACACAAATTAGTTTGGCGATGCACAATAGATAGTTTGCAATGTTACAAGTAAAATAACGTCGGTAACACGTAATGACAGGCCCTTATGATGGTGGTTGAAGTCACTACTGTAAAATATATCATGGCACCCGATCAACGGCCCAACAACTACCTTATTGTTATTCGTATTTTACGTATAAATTAAGATTACCGCGCGACTGTACCTGGCCATTAGCGTAATTAAATTAAGGAGTAAATTATAAATATGCAGTTATATTCCGCGGAAGCTTCTGGAAAGCGGTTGAGTGCAATTTTGTATGGATATTTTTAAGGAGCGCCGGTACAGTCGCGCGGTAAAACGTTAACAGATCTCTGAGTGCGAGTGTGAATGGACTGACTCCGATAGAAGATAATTTGCAACGCTGTTCAACAAATTGTAATAAATTTTTGTATAAATATTTATAACGATAATGTAACTGTTGAAAACTAAAGTATTATAACAAATGACATATTGTAAGGTGCTTATCGTTATAATACAGAGTTGTGCATATGTTTTGTAGTTTTATTTCTCCCTTCGCCAAATATTACCTAATCCCGTCAGATCTTTTGTTGATCTTTTGCTATCGAGCATTGCGCCTGATAGTCTAGACTATCACCAGCGCTCATAGGAAGTGGGGCTTCATATGTATGAAGGCGAAGTGTGCCCGATTCCTACATTATAATTAATAAATATAGTTTGAAACGCACCACCCTTGAGGACTTTTGATATTATCAACTGGACATGTCAAGAAGAATAACTGTAGCGATTTTCAAAACTACATGAATTTCAGCTGATTTTATTAATTTTCTCATACTATAACATTTCAGAACATCAGCAGATGTGCTACACTATTCTTGGTACAAAAATATTTGGACTTATACATTTACACAATTTAATTATATTCTAGCTAGGCTATACTTTTAATAAAACTTGTTTTTGAGCCAGAGGGCCCAAAATGGGAATATGTGATCTGGGGACTTTGGCATTTTATTTCTACTGATGAACCAACATTCAGCTGTTTGAATTTTTGTTAATTACCTACTTGAGTTTTACCAGAGACACTTAACTTTTTCAAGACACGGGTAATACATGAAAATAAAACACAATTTTTATGTAATCTCTTTATTTCATATTTATAAATACAGTGTAGAACAGAACACAGATTTACTTACATATTATATTGTACATGTAAATATTTCTGTTGCGTTACGAATTGCAATTCTTTTATACAAATTTTATTATATCTATGTACATTTTTTACATTTGAATTCAATTGAAGAAGCTGATCAAATACGTTAAATTGATTCTAACATTAGGTGAGGTGGTGTGAGATAAAAAGTAAAAAAATAACTGCATTTCATACAGATCATGATATAACTAATACATCCACACTTTAATATTTCTCAAAAAAATATATGTTCCAAACAAAGATTGATGGCAAATTTCTTACAATGGTAATGAAATACTAGTTACATGTTAATACGAAGAGTCTTAAAAAAAAATCATCAGAAAGTTTAAATAAATTTGCGATGGTTTGAAGGGAAAATTTATTTGTTTGGTGAGTGTGTTTCTATTTTCTGCAATATCCTAAAATTATACAAAGTAATTCTAAAATAACGCTTACATTCGTCAGTAGATGTTAAACTCGTAAATATACGCATATATTTTATAGAATTGCTTCTAAAATAATAAATATATATTTAAGCTTATATTAAATGAAAGTTGACTAAATTAACATTTTATTTAAATATAAATACATCCATCACAATGAATAGGGTGATAAATGAAAATAATCACTAGCCGAAAAGCACTAAAATATTTAGGCCTGAAGAGATAAGTAGCACAGGAATGATTAAGTTAAAAGTTTTCTATACATATAATGCTGTGTCTACATACAAAGATCCGTATTCTTATAAAATAACGCTTTACTTTTTTAAAACGCACCTATATTTTCTAATTTCGTGTAGACACAGCATTATTTACATACAGGTAAAACAAGATAACATAAAGGCCCTTACAAAGTTACATCGTATCTTAGCACAGAGATCTAAAAAATTTTTTAATTTTGAGAGCACTCAAAGCTCCGTATCTCCTACCGCCACTCTTTAAACAGATCTAAGTTAAATCATTGCTTTTACAGACATACCCAAGTTTAATGAAAAAGGGACGGGTTTTGTTTTCGTATCTTTTTAAACGCACCAATGACGTCAATATATGGTTTTTGGATGATTGATATTCCGCCCGTATCTTTCCAAAATGTATTCACACTATCGTTCATACCAGCTTTCCTTACTAATTTTCTAGGCAGAAAAAGAGCACTGTCTTGTCACTTGCAAAAATATAGGTAAATGGATTAATACAATAATACAAGGTTGGCAATTATATTTGCATGGGATTACTTTTTTTTATCAAAATAACGTACTCTAACTTGTATAATATTCATTAAATATACTATGTTCAATTTTTATTGCATATTTCTTTCCTTATAAATTTTTATATTGTGTACTTTTATATTATAAGGCTAATCTTATAGCATAAAGGTATAAGAATGTAAGTAAAAAAGGTACCAAAAGCTGTTTTTGATGACAACTTAAAGAGCTCAGCTACTCTTTTATTGAATTTTTATAACATTATAACTTCATTCCCATAAGGCTGCGTGTATGTAAGTTACCGTTTTTCAAAAAAATGTTTTTAGAACATCCTAAACAATTGTTATGTATGTATATCCGTGTGGGAAGAGTAAATTCAGGGTGCTACTTCGTCCCAGTGCAGTGACGAAACACCTCCACGGCGCACATGTGTAACACTTTATAAGCCTGTATCGGTGTATGTGTACATCATGTATACAGGGTGCTATTTCTTCCCGCTGACGTGTAACACTTTATATACTGCCTGTTTAGGATGTACACTACACAGGATGCTATTTCTACCCAATGACGAGCGCACATGTGTAACACAGAATAGTGTATATACTTCGCTTGTGTATGGAGTACACGTTTACAGCATGTATATTCGCATGTATAGCATGTATACAGGGTGCTACTTCTTTCCGATAACACTGCGTATGTACACTGTATACACTGCCTGTACAAGTATAGACTACGCGTGTACATCATGTACACAGGGTGCTACTTCTTCCTAGCGAGGTGATGTTTGAGCTGCAGCAGCTGGTCGTGCTGCTCCGCGAGCCGGTCGTTGAGCGCGGCCACGTGCTCCGTCAGCACGCTCATCTGCTGCTCGTAGTTGTGCGACGTCGAGTGGAGTTCCTCCTCCTGTACAAAACATAATGTAAATAATAAATATATATACAGGTGTCTCGCGTGTGAGGTACTTTTTAATTTTTATGCTCAATGTAACATATAGATATGCATACGCTGTTTACATAAAAACAACGTGAAGTTGTTTTGAGCAAATTTTTTTGCAGACGACAAATACCGCATCGCTAATATGGGCATTTTCTGCATAAAAAAAATTAACGTAGCACCGCAAGCGGGTGACAAATATCGGCGCGTTGTGAGTAGGGGTCCACAGATAGTATAAAAGTCAGGATGTCATATTATTATGTAGTATTTTTAACCATAATCGTTGTATGAAAAATTGTATTTACTTCTAATCTTTATACACTAAATCTATTCATCTTAATTAAATTGTGATTTAATAATTCAATATTAACAATTTCAAATACTAACCAGCCTCGCTATAGTATCGTGTTTGTCTTGTATCGTGTTTGCGTCCGTTTCTTTTTCCTGTTGTAATTCTTCGAATCGCAGCCTTAACATTTCACACTAAAAAATAAAAAATATTTTTTTTTTGGATTCCTAGTTTTGTAAAATTAAAAAAAAATTAATCTTATAAATATAAACTAATAGAGAAAATGCTACCGTGAGGTCTATCATCATAATATGTACCTTGTATTTACAATACAAATATAATATATACTGTATATTGTAATGTTAAATAGTGTGGTACAATAAATGGTTAAATAAATAAATAAATAAAATAATATTTTTTTTCCTATTGTTTAAAAATGTTCAAAGTTCAAACATTAAATTAAGCTTTAACTAGGTAATTCAGCATAAGTAAATACACCTTGCACTAAAAAAGATCGTCAACACACCTCTTTAACATAATGTTCAGCATTGCTGATAAGTTCGTCCCTCTCAGCGCTGAGCTTGCTGATCTTGCTGCGGAAGTAGGACAGCATCCTCTCCTCTCGCTCTTGCACCTCCCCATTGAGGAGGAACGGCACTTGCAGACTTCCTAACAATCCTGTTATCCTACCCTCGCCATCTGTTGTAAAAATATTAAATTCATATTTTAAATAGGTGCCAAGATAAGATGTTGTTCTGCCCTATTGCTACTTTTTCATAAGTTATTAAAAAAAAAATATTCGAATTGGTCAAGCCGTTCTCGAGTTTTACGCTTCGCAACTTATTCAGCAATTAATTTTTATTATTTATTAACCCCTTTAAATGCTAAATAACATAATCAGATCCATTGTAAGATGCTGAAATAACATCAAGCAAATAGCTAATTTTAATAATGTTAGAAAGAATTAGAAATACATAGTACAAAGGAATTGAATTTTATGGTTATTGCCTGATTAGTAACAGTTTAAACTTGTAACAGCGCAAATTATATTACAGAATACTTTTAATATTATAATCAAACTCAACTCAAAACTTATAATTCAAGAATGGTCAACTCAAAAAAAAAATACAAACAACACATACCTATAGAAGTTTCACTAAACATATTAAAGTCCCCAGAGTCGTGCGTATCTCCCCTTCTCCTTTGCGACGCGGACACGTGTTTGCTAATCTCTAACTTGAGGCTTTCGTTCTCTAGCTGCAGCATTCCATATTCCATACGGAGCTTTTGGTTCTCCTACAAAATAATGTTTTAACTTATAAAAAAAAAAGACGTGTGGCACTCGGGGACTGCTGAAAATAATCTTGGTCATACAGATATTCTTAGATGTAAATAATAAGTGCTGTTTGATAAATATCAATATCATAGTAATATATAATACTAATTCAGCTACGCTTGTGCTTGATCACCATCATCATTAAATTTTAAAATTAAAATTGGACAAACATGCAGAACATATTGTATCACTACATAGTATAAAACAAAGTCGCTTTCTCTGTAGATAAAGTGATTCAAGAGGAAGGTTTTAGTATATAATTTATTAAGTTTTAGACAAAGCAGGCGAAGCCGCGGCCGGTAAGCTAATTTATAATAAAAAATGTATGTACAAAAATGAAAATACAATTCAATATTAACTGCATTACTGTAATAATTCAACAGCATTAATATTTACCTGTTCAGAGTTATGTAACTTATTGCTCAGCTGTTCATTTATATGCAAGTCGTCTACTGAACTAAGGGCATCTTCACTGCCAATCTAAAATAAATACATATTTTATAATTTCGATCATTACTAACGGCGTAATATGAATGCTTATAAAACCATCAACTTTTATATTCAACTACTTTTTAAACCATATTTGAATTTTACCTACACAAAAACATTAATATTTTCTAAATTTTTGTGCTGATTTATGTAATTTTAAATAAATTGAAATATAATCTAATCAAACTACTGTTCAACATAGTCCTTAGCTGGTTTTTACTGCAACTTTAATTCAAACAACAAAATCATAATAAAAAAATCTTAGACAGTAAAAAATAATCCAATAAGAATACAAAATCATAATTGTATTACCAAACTTCCGCCTTCCGACAAAAAGTCACCATTACAACTAGCTTGACTACTGGCCTGCACCTTTGGCGTTCCACCTAACCGTTCCTTTCTAGCTTCTTCCAAAGCAAACTGTAATTCTTGATTCTTATTCTTTAATTTAGCGATTTCACACTTATATCTACTTTCACACTCTGTCATGTGACGGTTGCAGTCTTCGATTGATGCTTGCAGTTGGGACACTTCAAATGTTTTGTCGGAGAGCTGAAATTTTAAAATAAGTTATGATTTAGAGGTAATCAATCTATGTGAGGCTTGGTGTAAAATATAAATGTGAAAATTAAATAAATAATTTATAGTTTATTCCTGCAAAATATTATCAGTCACATGGATACAGTTTTTCTTTACCAAGTGGTACTTTTCTATTAAATATTCTATAATGTACTTCAAAACTTGAGATTGCATAGTAAAATTTCAAATTTAAATTCAATTGCATGATACAAATAATGCTATCAATGACATATTGATTCCTCTAGGTTCAAATTACAATAACATTGTTTGCTCTCTGAAAATATATCTATTACATAGGTACCTACAAATCAATGTAATTTTAACTTAAAAATAAATGTACAACTCCCACATTTGTTCCAATATTTAAACCAAACAAACTTCCTTTATCTTTCAAAAGTTAAGAGTCTGTTTTTCAAAGACCAATAAGACGAATACCTGAGAAGCATACTGGGCATTTTCAATAATTTTCTTTTGCAGCTCCTCTTGAAGTAACCCTGCGTCCAACGGTGCAGGATTGCTATTTGAAGGGGCTTTATCATCTTTGCTCTTTGATTTTTTAGTTAGTTTTGTCTATAACATTGAAAAAATGAAACATTATAGCAATTTATTCAATAGTATTACTTTAAATTATAGATAAACTGAATAAAGAAGAAGGCTTGATAATCATTTGTAAAGAAGATCAATTATTGAAATAGAAGTAAAATGCTTCCACATATGCATGATACATAATATGATTGATATCACTGTACATATTATCAACACATATTTGTACATAGTATCCATAATGTTCTAATATATAAGTACATGTAAATAAATAAAATGTAAATATTGTAAATACAAATACCTGTGTTTGTTCAATTTCATCTTGCAAAACAGATACGCGTCGCGTCAATTGCTGATTTCTAAAAGTTAAAGAATCTATCTCTAATTCTCCTTTACGCAATGATTTTTCTTTTTCTTTTAGTAACTCCCGCAATTCATTCGATTTAGCTTGCTCATCTAATACACCTTTTTTCAATACCTTTACATGAACCCTGAGCTGTAAGCGGAAATAATAGATTTATTATAACCGACAATACTGCATTGCATCTTTATCAATGATTATATAGGTTTACAACTTTTACCTTTGAATATTCAGCTGCTAATTTTTGATATTTGGCTTGAATATCACCTGAAGGCAATCCCTCCATTGCTATACTTTACGTGTTCATCACTACACAGTAATAAATCCCATTAAATAATTCTAGAGGGATTTACAATAAACTCGAACATTGAGCAGTGACGAACACCCACTTTGAACTTTCAAAAGTGACATTGACATTAAACTTTGACAAAAATATATCAATGTTTTCTTGAAGATTTAATGGCCTGGCTACGAGACCTTTAAGCCAAGTCTTATTTTTTATCACAAATGTTCAAGATATTAATTTTCCTTCCTTTGTCCTTATTTAGATCGTTTCAACAATGTTTTTTATGTATTTGTATAACGCACTATAACATATATAACAAATATTGCTTCATTCTACAATCGGACTGCAATGCAACTGCAACTGCAATCGGGCTTTGTAAGCACAGATTTAGGCACAGATCAAGGACATAGTACATAATATGGCAAATTCCTCTTTATCAAGTACATAATATATACATTTCATCATCGCGTAATCATTCAGCGATTTCTATTCTTAATACAACAGTTTCTCTAAATAAGTTAGTACATATTAAAAGAAATTTATAAATTGCCGGCCATAAAATTTTTGGCCAGCAAATTATTTAAACCTACTGGTTTTCTGCAGCATTTAAATAAATAAATTTTACCAATGAAACTTAAGAATGAAACAATTAAAGAATACTGAATAGTCTAAAATAGTGTTTTATATTCACACTCATCGAGCATATTTCAATAATTTAATAATCTGTGATCCAATTATAGTCTGCCGTTACTTTTCTTTATAATGCAGGCAACATTGTCTCTGTTGATGTGTCGTGATTGTCTGATTAAAAATATCAATATTTTGGATTTTATGAAAGAAAAGCTATAAATTTTAACTTATTTTACATACTTATATACTAATACATTCAGCCAATCATTTCATAATAGGGTCATGGACGTCAGGTAAGGTTCTGACTTATAAAATAGTATTGTATCGCAACAGGTAAAAAGTTAGTCAGAACAAAGTAAATTATGACGAAACTGTGTGAATTATCCGCAGGGACATGGATTCGAGCAGCTCTACATTTACCGATATAACAAGCGACCACGGTAAAAGCATAATACACATCGACATAGACTGTTTTTATGCTCAAGTAGAAATGTTACGGAAACCAGAATTACGCTCAGAACCACTTGGAATTCAACAGAAAAATATCGTCGTAACAAGTAATTATGAGGCAAGAAAATACGGAATTAAAAAGTGTATGCTTGTTACAGATGCACTCAAAGTATGCCCTAATTTAAAGTTATTAAATGGAGAAGACTTACACGATTACAGAGCTGCCTCAAATAAAATATTTTTACTTTTACAAAATTGGAAATCTCCAGTAGAGAAGTTAGGTATGGATGAAAATTTTATTGATGTCACAAATTTGATTCAAGAAAAATTAAAAAGTACAAATATTGGTAATCTTACAATCACTGGTCATTTATACAGTGAACCCTCTATGGATTGCCCCTGCGGCTGTCACACAAGACTGAAAATAGCATCACAAATAGCTAATGAAATGCGTCAAAAGATACTGGATGATTTAGGTTTCACAACATGTGCTGGTGTAGCACATAACAAACTACTTTCAAAACTAATATGTCCCTTACACAAACCAAATGATCAAACTACTATTTATCCAGAACATGGTGTAAGTTTTATGTCAACTCTAGAGAGTGTACGCTCTATTCCAAGTATAGGATCGAAAACAACAGAAACATTAATATCACACAACATTGTATCTGTCAGTGATTTACAACAAGTGTCCCTAGATGTTTTAAAAAAACACTTTAGCAGTGATATGGCTGTTAGACTGAAAAATTTAAGTTTAGGTGAGGATAATACTCCAGTCAAACAAACGGGCAGACCACAAAGTATAGGTTTAGAAGATAGTTTTAAGACAGTTAGTGTAAAGAGTGAAGTTGAGGAAAAGTTTACTGCACTTTTACAAAGGTTGCTCATTCTGGTTAGGGAAGATGGTCGCATTCCTGTCTCATTAAGAGTGACTCTAAGAAAGAAAGATGTAAAAAGACTCAGTAGTCACAGAGAGTCGAGGCAATGCCAGATCTCACCATCTATTTTCACAATTAACAGTGGTACGGTGTCAGTCACAGAAGCAGGGCAGGAGAAACTTATGACCATAATAATGAGATTATTTAATAAACTTATTGATTTATCTAAACCATTCCATTTGACATTAGTAGGGTTGGCTTTTACAAAGTTCCAAGAACGGATGACTGGAAGAAGTTCTATTGTAAATTACCTCATGAATGATTTATCTGTCCAGTCAGTTCTCAACATACAGAGTGACTGTGATACATCAGCATCCTCCATGGATTACTCTGCAGTGTCTCCCAGCAGCAGCACAACAACTGATCTCTCTGATGCTGAAGTAGAACCATCACCAAAAAAGCCTAAAAAGGTAACATGGATTGCCAAAAGACGATGTTTATCCAGAGAAGATGTTGCATCACCTAGTAAGTTGAAAGTGGGGGAACTGAGGTTGAATTCAAAGGAGCTTGAAAAGGTCTCAGAGCTAAGACTGAATTCCAGAGACAGGTCTTTAACTCCAAGAGCGAGTCCTGCAAAAGATGTGTCTGATAATTCAGATGCAATGAGAGACATTGCCGAAGGTGGCAATTGTGATGAATGTCCAAGTTATGTCGATAAAGAAGTATTTAATGCACTGCCAGAAGAAATGCAACAAGAATTAAAATCAATGTGGAAAAATCCCTCCAATTCAGATATGCCAAGAGCTATCACTCGCAACATGAACAAAACCAAACCAAACTCAATTATGAAATACTTTGTTCCACAAAAATAGTATTAATAATTTGCCTTGTTATTTTAAGTGATAAGTGAATGGTATCTATTTTTTCAAATCATACAATTTTTATTAATCTGATCAAATACATGTTTATGTTAAATACAAATGTTTTATTTTTTCTTATTGCCAATTAATAAAAGTCCAGAGTATATAACTGGGCATATCATTTATTATCTATATTTTTTACAGCTTCATTTACCATAGATTTTAAATCTGTTAGCTTGTGCACTTTATTTACATTAATATGAAGTGATTCTGCTAATTTAGTATAATGTACAACATCAACATTTAATTGTAATCTGATTTTGTCTCCGTCTGTCACACCAGTTGTCTCGTTATTCTGTTGTGAAGTGACTTCTCGAATTTGTTTCAGTCTTCTCAATGATTCTTCAGTTTTTTGCACTGATGTTAAAACATCTTCTACATATTTACAATAACTGAAAGCAATATTAAATTTATTGCAACTGCATGAGAAACTAATAAATGATGCACATAATAAGAATGAAAAAGTACTTACGACAATGTCATTGTATTGAACAAAGATTCAAATATGTTACTCAAAAAGGCATTATCAAGCTTTTTCTCGGAATCTCCTTTGAAGTCATTTACAGTTTTTACAATGGTATCAATATAGTTGCATGGTCTCGTAGGTATACTACGGTTAGTCTTTCTATACAATCTTGGTATATCACTAACTTGTTTCAAGTGTACATTGCAGAAGTCAAATAATTCATTGACTATACTTTCTTTGATGATTTCTTTGATGTGATGAAGTAATTCTTCTGTAGGCTTTATACTTTGGCCCAATAATTCTTTACTTCTCAAATTAGACATTTTGGACTCTACTAATTGCAAGAGATCTGGCAACTTTTGAAGCAGCATTATTGTGTCATTGTATAGGTTTATACAATCAACAATTAAGTTTTTGTTAATACTTGTGGAGTCCAGTTTAGGTGTAGTTGGTTTCTAGTAAAAATAAAAAAAAATAATAGCAAAATATATGAGTATGTATTTTAGTAATCACAAAAATTAATGTAGTTAAAGTAATAATGAATATGGTGACAAATTTCTTACTTGCAGACAACACATTTTTGTCCAAGAGGCATATCTGGATAAAATCTGGAGAGATAACTTCCAAAATTTGTGTGACAACGCCTCAATGTGTATCCCATCAGACCAACAATCCTGTAATGCCTTCCAACACTTGTAAGTCTCTACTAACACAAATTCATCATGATTCTCCTTTGTTGGACTTGCTTTCAATGATGACTCAAAACCACCTAAAAATTAATTTAACACAAAAAGTAAAATTTAATAGCTTTCAAATTAATTGCCCATAGTTGTGATATTTCAACCAAATATTCAAGCATTCATTTTTTATTTAAAAGAAAGTTCATTGAAGCAGAAACAATTCCTACTTTCACCACAATATATTAATTATTCATGACAATCTTCCATACCTGCAATTTCTTGAAACCTTATTTGGAAATAAACTGGGAGATTCCAACGTCTCTGAAAGCTCTTATATTCCGGTGTAGCATGCAGTAATTTTATATTATCTTTGCTTGCACAATACTCCTCTAGTTTTTTAATAAATAACATACTTTCTGTGTATCTTTTGTAAAATAATTGTGGATTTCCAGGAGCAAAAATTGATGCTAAATTGACTTCCAATCGATTTTCAACTTCACACCAAAAACAGTTAACTAAAAACCTATATTTCTGCACTTGAAATGTTAGCTTGGAATGTTCTGTAACTTTTAAGAGTAAATTCAGTTTTGAATCAAGGAGGGATAGAATTTTAGTATAGATCCCCTGTAAGCCTTCCTTGCTTCTTTGTAGAGCTGGTTCATTCACAATCTCTTGTAATAATGGTGCAATGGCTTGCTTCCTGAGTAACATCTCTGTTTCTGTGATTCTATCTAATGAAGTTAATGTCATTAAAGTCTTGAGAAGATTATCTTCATTTCTATCATTCCAGAATTGGAAAAGAAGATCATTCAATATTTGAATTAATTTTCCTCCTACTTCATTATACTGTTTCTTTATTTGTGGTTTAACTATAGAATCACATTTAGCTATAGAGAACTTTAACTGATTGTATTCCATAGCTGCCCTGTCAGCTAGTATTATTTGCTCTTGTCGACTTTTGTCGGTGATGTCTTGTAGAATACTTTCAAGGGAACTAATACAGTTGAGTGTTTGACTGTAGTATTTCAATAATTGTTTCTTTTTTAATAGAGCATGCCTCTGATTTAACCATAATGAGAGCTCTTTCATAGCATCTTCAATAGTTTTTTTTACATCCTAAAAATAAATCAAGTTAAATTAGGTATTTTTATATATAAATGGAACTCAATTTAAATGAAAATAAATACATTAAAGGGGTATTACTTACTTCTAGTTCTTGATTTAATTCCCCTAATGGAACCTGTATTTTTACAATTGTTTTATCAAATCCGATCAGAGTAGCACATAGATTGACGAAATGAGCGTAGTCCTTGTTAATGAGTTCTATCATAGCCACCCTAAGGACTTTTAAGTATACGCCCAGATCATCTCGCATAGTCTCCAAGGAGGCCGCATTTTCATGTTCAGCCAAAAAGTTGTCCACCGAAAAGTTTGTCTACGAAATGAATGATAATATTTTAATAAAATAAGACATGTTAATGATCTAATTGCCTACCGTACGGCTGAAAAACTAGCGATACCTTAACGAAATCATTTCGATCGAAACACAACCCCCGCGGAGCTGGCGGTAATGTGAACTCCTTTATATCACTGTCCATGTTGAATGTTCTTAATTTTACGTATATCGTAATTAAGGCACCATAATTTAAGGGGATCGGAATAAAATGTTTATCTTTACAAATTGTCCCTGTATAATCATTTTGACAATTTAATCACTGACGTAAGCTTGACACATCATCCGTCAAATATTCGTTCGGATATTGCAGGTGTACGTGGTTGTTTTTAGTGGAAATTATTTGTGCTTATATATTTTAAGCTGTAATTTAAACTCACAGTAAACTGTATTTTTGAAATTTACGCAATATCGAAAAACAACATTTATATAATAAATACGCTATTTATATAATACATATTTATATAGTACATACGCTATTGTGTCGTTATATTAATCTATTGCCATTAATTACATTGGAGCGCCTGTTTGTAATATTAAAATAACCGCTTTTTACTAAATGCATAATGTGGATGTATAATTAATACAGTATATATACCAAAATAGTAAATTTTACAATGTTTGTCTGTGTTTGTTCCGGTTAATCTCTGCAACGGCTGGACCGATTTTGACGGAACTTCCACGTTTCAACCGGTGTAACTTGGGCTACTTTTTATTCTGATATCACTTATGGATTAGGAACATTAGGTTCAAAAGGAAAAATTTATTTACGGGGGTGAAAGCTGAAGCACGCAGCTAGTTGTTTTGGATACATAAAGAAATACACAATAAAATCACCAAAAAAGCATAATTAATCAATAAATGACCTTCTAAGTATTATAGGTAAATACAAGATGAGCTATTTACTTACCTAGTAGAGGTACCAACCGTAAAATAATCAATTTTTACTTATTATGTAGAAATTGATGTATACATATATGTAGCTAACTACTTACTTATAATTAACATAAAATATAGTGGACTATTCCTTATAATAAGCAAACATTTAACGAATAAATATTCTAAAACACAGACTTAGAATAAACCACAATACAATTGTTTAAGTGGTCACATTATGTAAATTGGATCATTTATCAAATAATTTCTAAATAATAGCCTACTCTTATATAAATTGCGACAATAGAGTATCGAGACAATATTATTGTTAACTGTTTTATCAATCATGTCGTCAGAATTATTAGATGATTTGTTTTTTGGTAGAGCTAAGAAAATAATGTCAATACTTGGAGTATGGATTCCTCCAACAAAGGAAAATACTCTCCAAAAATTATACAAAATATTTATGCTAATATTGCAATATTCATTTTTGTTTTTCCAAATAATCTACGTCATGCAAGTTTGGGGCGATTTGGAGGCGGTGTCGGAGGCTGTATACCTGTTATTCACCCAGGCTTGCTTGTGTTGCAAAATTACAGTATTCCACGTGAATATTGATATAATCAGAATGTTGATTGTACAGATGAACAGTGATGCATTCAAACCCCAATGCAAACCACATATCTGGTAAAAAAAATATTAATAATGGCCTATCCTTAGGGCCTATCTTTTTCTAAGGTTCAATACGGCAATACTGCCCAAATGCAAATTTTGACAAAAATCTATACTCTCACAAAATTTTAAAGTCCTAAAAAGCAATTTTAACATAGCCCTTCCTGGGTTCTTGGAATCTGGTTGCATTTTATATTTAGTTCCTGATTCTTCATTGTAATTTGTACACCTGATCCTAGACCTTCGCAAGGCTACCAGCACTGCTGAATAAGGATCATAAAACCCGCCTAAGGAAAAATCTGATGGCTGTATTTATTTTTTCAGCATTCTAAAAAGACAAGCTAGGAAGATAAAGCGTTTATTGCTATCATTTATAGTTGCTGCTGAAACAATTTGTGGTATTTGGGGAATAAAACCATTATTCGATGATGTCGGCATCAGAAAGTATCCTTTCGATATGTGGTAAGCTCTAAAAGGTTTTGTCTAAAGAATACAAGCTGCCGGATGGCTTTCGTCAATTATTTTTCATTATTTGCTTTCATTTTCTCACCGACTTTTTTACTAGGATGCCGATAAAACCAGACAATTCTCCACAATATGAACTGGGCTACATATTCCAAGAGCTAACCATTTGCATGAGCGCGTTGATGTACTTCGGGGTGGACAGTGTCGCCATCTCTATGGTCATATTTGCGTGTGCGCAGATGGAGATTATTATGAACAAAATGATGAGCGTAAGTTCATACTTATTTGAATTTATTTCAATGAAATTGGGTTGAATAATTTACAGATTATACTAACTAATATCTCTATGCTCTTTGATCCTTGTGTAATTTTAAATTAGTTTTTAAGAAAATAAGTTATTTTTCGTATGATTTTTTTTATATTCTTAGATCAAATCCTATAAAGATAAAGATGATGATGTCAGAAATCGGACCGAATACTATGCAAGAGGTAATGAGAAATTAATAGAGTGCGTGAAGCAGTATCAAGCGGTGGTAAGGTAAGTACTATGGCCATCGTGACTGAATTGTTGTGAAGAGAACTGTAAATACTACGAGAAAGGAATTTATAAAAATTTTCTTTGCCTACCTTGCTACTAGTCCGGGATACATCGCCCATTTTTGCAAGTGATTACTATCAAGCTAATTTTTCGTGAGTAGCTTTATTTTGATGAGATGCCCAATAATTTCATGTACAAAACTCTCGATTGTGGTAGCTACCAGAGGAAACAAGGATAAAATATTTTGATTTGATGGTTCTCAAATATTAATTACTAACTGAATGTTTATTTTGTTCAATCTCAAGATAATTATCTAAATTATTCGAAAAAATATTTGTCCTACAAAATCTATGGTTTGATCAAAGAGTCCCCCTTTCCAATGTGTATCGATAACGAAGTCATCATAAATGATTACTAACCAGCTGATTTTTTTATTTTCACTTATTTAATACTTATATAATTCAACAGACATATTGTCCTACAAATTGCGTAATAAATATTTGAGAACCGTCAAATCAAAAATTTTTATCCTTGTTACCTCTGTAAGCTACCACAATCGAGAGATTCGTACATGAAATTATTGGGCATCTCATCAAAATAAAGCTACTCACGAAAAATTAGCTTGATAGTAATCACTTGCAAAAATGGGCGATGTATCCCGGACTATACTTTTTTATCATTTTAGATTCACCGAATTAGTTGAAGATGCGTTCCATATTTATTTCTTATTTCAACTAACGGGCACTGTTGGAATTATTGTAATGAGCGCTTTTCGAATTTTAGTCGTAAGTATAATTTTAGATGTGTTTCACTTACTTACTTTAAAAAACTACCTACGTAACTATATACCTATTTCGCTATTGGAATTAAAATTTATTTACGTTTAACCTGGTATTTTTCGAATGAATTCATCGTTCATACAATATGTATTTTAACAGGTCGAGCAGCATAGCATGTTGTTTATATCCCTGATAGTGTATCTGATAGTGATGACGAGTCAGATGTTCCTCTGCTGTTGGAGCGGCCATGAGCTTACAGCCACTGTAAGTATGGATAATGGATATATCGAAAAAAAAATGCTTATTAGTTATTGTTTTGAAAGCATAACATACAACGAGTCGTTAATTGTGAGCGCAGTTGTCGATCCCCCTAAATTTAGGGCTCCTGGACCATTATGCCACCGGATCAGTTATCTTATAGGTAGGAAAATAAAAATATGAAGTCGGTTAAAAACTATGGTACATACTTAGAATGCTCTTAGAATCCTCTTTGATTTCTGAGTTAGTTACTCAAATGAGATATTATAGAATTAACTAGTTACTTTGTTCTATTTGATATTGATTGATTGATTAATAACGATATATTTATTCAGAGTGAAGAATTACACACAGCACTATACATGAGCAAGTGGTATGAACAGGACGTGAAGTTCCAACGTACGTTGTGTTTCGCGATGACGCGCATGAGTCGCCCGCTGGTCCTTCGAGCCGGACATTATATCAGCTTGTCACGGCAGACGTTCGTTAGCGTAAGATATTTGCATTAAAATAATAAGTATTTTCAATGAATAAACGATTTTAAAATGTAACTTTTATTGCTATAAGCTATTATCAAATGTAAGATACATTGATTGAGATGCATGAGTTCTGAGTCGTGTCTCGATAGACCTATTGTACCTGACCTGCCTGAAAATATTTTAATTTGTTCTTCTAATGAATAATGTCATTACCTAATTTCACTTTCCTTTTACAGATCCTTCGTATGTCGTACTCTTATATCGCAGTTTTAAATCAAACCAAGTAATAGATAGAATAGTAAAATACGTACGTTAAATATTATAGTGTGAAACCACAAACAACATACGGCTATTATATAAATTATTGCTTATACTTTAAATTACTGCTTTGTTTAAGTTTGTAAACAAAACCTATTAGAACTTTGCTCTGTTAATTGCTGTTAATTCTTTGAAACTTTTATGGAAATACAGTATGATCACATTAATTTAGCACATTATAATATAACTATTTTTGCATTGTATCTAGTGTAGGTAAGGGTAAGTAGGTACTTATGATGTAGTTCTTACACACGGTTCAAAATTTTCAGTGCAATTGTCAATTAACTAAATTATTTATTTCTTTGAATATTACTAACTAATAATATGGTTGGAAATGTTTTATAATCACTCCTATGTGTTTTATATTTTTTCACCATTGTATCTATTCGTAATTCGGATTATAACATTTGAATATACTTTAACCAAAATGGGTATTTCTACCTTTATCACTTTCTTGTATAATTAATTGTTCTTACTGAAATAAATAATTATAAATAAAAGGTAGCACCCTTTGATTGGGTATTTCTAAGCTATAAAACCTATCCCGAACATGAGTACTTCACGATAATCCATTAAAATGGCCACCAACATCGATCTCTTCTTGAGCAGACCTCGAATCATCTTAAAATATCTGGGCATTTGGATGCCTCCAGAGAAATATGTTATTTTACTTACCATGTACAAGTGTTTGGTTATGTTCACTCAGTTTTCCTTTATTTTATTTGAGTTTGTGTATGTTGCGGTGGTCTGGGGAGATATCGACGAAGTTTCTGAAGCTTCCTATCTTCTTTTCACGCAAGCCTCTGTGTGCTATAAGACAACAGTTTTTATGATGAATAAGGAAAATTTGAAAGACCTCCTTCGTTTCATGGTGGTGGATACTTTTGCGCCACAATCTGTGGAGCATGAGAAGTGAGTTCAGAACAGTTTAGAAGTCACAATCTACGAATGCATAAATGTATTGGATGAAGAAGAAAAAATCTCTTCTTTTGTACCTAGCAAAATTAGTAACTAGTTGCTATTGCAAATTAAGATTATGTAGCTGCCTAAGTGCCTACTATAAACACTTCATATAAAATAGTTCTCCTAGAAATGTGCTTATTCAGTTTTCTAATGTTGCTTGATGTATTTGTACTTGGTTGGATAGAATGTGTGTCTGTAAAATTATAAAGTTTTTGTTAAATTATTAAATAACGCAGGATTCTATCATCTAAAGCGAAAACAATAAAAAATCTGTGCGCGGTTTTCTTAACTAGTGCCATTACTACATGCACCCTGTGGGCGATAATGCCTCTTTTCGATACAGCCGAAACGAGATTTTTTCCTTTCAAAATATGGTAAGTGTTCATTTTCTAAATATTGTAGTGTATGAATTTCATGTCTTAACATAATTCTGCATTGTGTGATGTATTTTTCATTGAAGTAGAAAAGTTTGGACAGCGCCGGTCGAAGTTCGCATTGAAGGTAGAGCCGAAAGTTCTAATGCCGAGTTTACTGTGTAAATCATATTGTTTGGCAAATAACAAACATTAATAGTTACCTATTTATTCATCCGTGAATGACTTTTATTTTTGCATAGGATGCCAGTTGATCCCGAAAAATCACCCCACTATGAGATTGGATATGTATATCAGATGATAAGTATTTATATCAGCGCTTTACTTTTCTTTGCGGTGGACAGCACAGCGCTTTCCATGATAATATTCGGATGTGCGGAACTTGAAATTATCATTGATAAAGTTAAAAAGGTACTTCGAAATAAATGCTACAGATATTTTAGATACAATATTAAAAGGTTCTATAAACAACAAAATAATATACATATAAATAACAATACTTAAATTGTAAAATATGTTTCCCGCCAAAAATCACAAGTAACAATGTATAAATTAGTTGCAGAGTATTCCAATGAGTATGAGATTAAAAAAAGATGTTTGTAAGCAAATGGAAAATGAAAATAATAAACTTTTGAATGAATGTATTCAACAACACCAAGCTGTAGTAAAGTAAGGCTTTAACGATTTATTGATGTCCTTATCAACTTACATTTTGGAAAAAAACATTGCTTGATGAACTAATATTTTTATAACAATTGCTCTGTTTAGATTTATAGAAATGGTAGAGAACACGTACCACGCTAATATATTTTTTCAACTGAGTGGAACTGTTGGAATAATTTGCATCATAGGATTAAGAATTACCATTGTAAGTAAAATCACACATTACCACAAATACATGCATTACGTGGAACATGAGAAAATTAACTGTTATTATGCGTTTGCAGACAGAACCAAGCAGTGTTCAATTCTATTCTATGCTCAATTACATGGTGACCATGCTGTCGCAACTCTTCTTATATTGTTGGTGCGGGAATGAACTGACTACAAAGGTATTTTTGAAAATATACTCGTGTAACAATATAGAGGGCATGTTTTTCTAACATTGGAAATTTTACCACAATATTTAAAGTAATGTTAACTTTGACAACTAACAATAAGTTTGCGTGAATGATTTTAAAAGTGAATAATCTAATTTTTTCTCATAACGATTTTCTATTTTATTAGAGTCAAGAGCTTCGGGAATATCTATACTTATGTCCGTGGTACGAACAAAACGCTAAATTTCGAAGGTCGCTAATAATCGTGATGGAAAGAATGAAGAGACCTATAATATTTAGAGCAGGGCACTACATTCCACTGTCTCGCCCTACATTTGTATCTGTAAGTATTATTTAAACAGATAAATCGAGACTCGATCTTAAAAGTAGCGATAGTGAAAGCTTTTTACTTAAGATATCTACTACTTATGTCTTAGGTAAAGGCACTGCAGGTACATTTGACTATCTCAAAATCAGCTTCATGTTCCTTTAGATTTTCCTTAGAGCTTTAAATTAACTAGCATTTGAATAATTATTTATTGTCCATATAAAACGTTATCTTTCTTTTTCAGATACTTCGTTCTTCGTATTCGTACTTCGCCGTTTTAAACCAAACAAAAAATAAATAGTTATTTTTGAACACAGCATCAACAATTGCTCTAATATTATTTCATTTAAACATACTTATGCCATTATGAACACTCCTTCTAAATTCATATAATCCACCTTCAATTAATGCCACATTTGGGCTAGCGCATACATACAACTTTTAAATCGACTAAACTGTTTCGTCGAGTTGTGTACTTGTCGTGATTTCTACACAACTAAACTGTTGAGTCGACGGAGGTGCGCATACAATCGATTTCAGTCGATTTGTAACCCAAACAAAATTTTTAAATTTATATCGGAATACTCTTTAAGGCTTTAAGCACGGGCCTTTTTTCTACATTATTAATAAACTCTTCCGTGTCGTCGGTAATGGTTCCCGCCATTGTGAGAACAAACGTTGTGCCGCTTACAATGCAAATGCGAGACCATAGAGGAATAATGTATAGCTGTGCGAGACTGAACAGTCGTGGATCGACTGTTTAGTCGATGGTATGCGCACTTCAATACATTGCAATACAAAATGAGTGTGAGATCGACAGTTGTCCAACTTTTTAATCAAAAGCAGATCGATGAGGCTTTTTGATTTTTTTGTCGATCCAGTTGATAATATGCGCACGTTCATATATTGCTGTGTACTTATGAAACACAACAAAATAGTTGTTCATCTAAAAGTTGTATGTATGCGCTAGCCCTTTGACTACCAGACCAAGAATTTTTGTCTTTCTCCACAAAAGTTGGCTACTTGGTCAAAAATTATTTTAACTTATAACTGAGATAAATAATTCTTAGGGATTTAAGGATAAATATTTGAAGAAAAACCACAAGATCACAAATTATTCGTTTATTCAATGATAGACTGTGTATCACATACGCGTAGTGTACATTTACGACATTAGGCAAGTGCTTAGTTTTAAGTTTACAAAAAATTATGAAAAAATACACATCTCCAACAACACCGAACGTCACAAAGTCAAGATATAAATTCGTGCGCTTAAATTAAAATACATTGTTAGCGTAAGGCGAGCGTTCAAAGTATTACAAGTTACAACCATCTTTAGAATATGTCGAAGTTTCCTTTGCGATACCAAACTTCTTTATAAACCACTCAATTACTCAAACGCTTCTCAATTTTAAGTGTCTCTCACATTTTATGACGACAGAATTACTTTGAAGTTGATCTCAAAATTGAGTTACGTCTGACATTTTCATGAGTACCCTCGTTTTAGCAAAAAGTGGAATGTTAAAGTGCTCATGCACGTTCAAATGTAATCGCTTTTAACTTCAATAGCTTTTTTTGAAGTGAAACTTCTTTATCGGGGTTGGACAAAAATTTTGTGTAACATTTTTGCGTTACGCCGTACGCGTGACATTTTTGCGTTACGCCGTACGCGTGACATTTTTGCGTTACGCCATACTCGTGACGTTTTTAAGGTCATAAAGAAGTTTCACTTCTTACGTGTGTACTCTAGTACACGCATACATTTTTTTTGGATTGTATTAAATGTAGGAAAATAAGTGGAAAGCTAAAACAATAGTAGGGCCTTAGCCTTAAGTACATTGAATGATAGAAATTAATTAAAAAATATGCATGTGTACTTTTAAGTAATTTCTAGGAAATAATAAAAGAATATTGTCAAATTCATATTATATTAAAATTGATATTGAATAAAGCGAACATTTGGACATGTATTCGCATTTTAACAAAAGAATTTTCAATCGAATTGTTCGTCAGATACAATTTATATTTCATGAATACTATGAAAATATATTGGGAACCGCTTTCTGAAAAATATCACAGCCAAAAACGATAAAATGTTTTATAAAATTCAGCGGGGTAAAGATGTTTCATACCAATTTAACATTTTTCTGTTCAATTTGTGATATTTAATTTCGCATATAATTATTGTTATTCTTAGAAACGTTATTGAAATAGCCATCAGTCAACATCTTTACTTATTTGTTAAGCTCAGAAGCGGCCGCACATCACACCGACATAAAACACAAAATAGATAAAGAATTGAAAAAATGTACATACAAATGTCGTTGTTTACAACGGTGTTACGTGCGGTTTCTTTATGAGTAATTTTGCGAGTAAAAGTAAGATAAGGCATTGGGTTTATAATTATATCACAGCAATGCGATAATATTAATTCGTCCATTAATTTGCATCAACCTTTTACGAAATGTGCAACACAGAATTTTCTGAAGGATTCATTGTGTAAAAAAATTGTGTCGCATTAGCAAGGTAAAGCCCTTACAAGAGTTACAATGTTGGTAAAATAGTTAAGGCTTTCACTATTAACTTGCAAAAATTATTTTGTAAAAATATATTTCATCGTTTACATTGAAGGCGCACTTAAAAACCAGTAGTATTGTTTCAGTATTTCATAAAAATAATGTGTTACATTACAATAAAGAAGCGGCAAGAAAAATACAGTAACAAATATTATTTTTAATAAAATTCACAACATTTTGAAATATAAAAATTCGAATAAAAACCACAACCGAACGATATTAAGGGTGCACTCACACACATCAGTCACCGTCACGGCACGTCACCGGACAGGATTAAAAAAAAATATGTATCAATAGTTCTAGTATGACTCTGTTCCCACACGACAGTCGCCGGCACGAAATCTATCAGTGACGTCCCCGGTCAGGCACGTCAAATAATCTTTCCATACATGTATCATACTTTTATCCCCACTCACCCGGTGCCGTCACGTCTCAGTTCAGTCAGCGTCGTGCTACCGTCAATTGCTACATGTTCTCTAGCGTGACACACGTCTAATCACTCACTAACCTGATGTATGTGTTCAATGATTCAGTCAAACCGGCGACGTGACTGACGGACAACATGACGGTGACTGGTGTTTGTGGATACGTACACAAACCGTCACCGATCAGTCATCGGTGACTTGACGGTGACTGATGTGTGTGAGTGCACCCTAAAACAATTTAAGTTTATTTTATTACAATTCGCCCTTAAGACCTTAAACATGACATGAATAAGTACTGTATGTAGTACAGCAGATACTTAAATAAGAAAAATTGTTAAAAAGTGTAAGATATAATTTTAGGTTAACTATGACAATTAGTACAAAACTTGAAAAAGAGGTTCAAATAAAATTAATAAAAATTTAGTTTAATCATTTGTGTTCACCAAATCCCACATATTTTCGATAAGTAATGTTACTACACAATTTACCTACGCGTATTTATTTTATCTATAATTACAAAAATAACTACCTACTAGAACTGGACTAAACCTACCGTTGTTTATGCATTCAGTTCATATTGATACATTTTAGTTCATTTGGCTTAAATATTGGCTAAAGATAAAATGATATCGATTATCATAAACACTAACTAGGCAATTACAATATAGAACTCAAGATCTTGTTCAATGGAATTGAATAAAATTATGGTCTTTCCTAGAAGTAGTCGCTATGATTCATTTAATATGGTCAGCATGAATTCAGAATAGAAAATAATTGAATAATTACATATCTACTAAAATACCATCCAACCCTTGTATTTAAATTGCTTCAATCAAACTGAGCAAAAAGCGACCAAATTCTCAAAAGTATAACGTAATAGTAAGGTCATGTTAGCGACTTTCCATGTAAATACTACCAAATGATTTAATTTACCACATAATACTACTAAAGGTACTACATATTAGCATGCAACAAGCTTGCACGCACACATACATATAGAAACAAATGCACGCACGCATATACGCAAACGTGTACGTATAAGCGTGTGTGTGCGTGCGATATACACACACATGCCTGTATACATAGGTAATGTTTAACACACACGTATGTCACACAAACACATGATGTACATTCATATGCAGAGTTGTACGTGCGTGCGTGCGTACGTGTGCGTGCTAAGTTTAAACCAATAGGAAAGTAGAGTTTACTGTATGCATTGTTGCGTTGTCAAATATCAAGTATGGGAGTAAATACATGGAATATCGCACAAGTTTAGCTGTTTTCGATGATGATACGCTATATTACGTTATAACGTTTGAGAATTTGGGATGAATGGAAAGCTTATTATACGGTTTTCTAATTTGCACGAATACCTTAATAATTACAACGGTACACATATAGACAATTTTACAACAAATTATGAAAATATATTTCTCCATTATACTGTTTTTATGTCTGGCTATTGGAAGTGAACTACCCGTTTTTAATGTCTTTTATTCATAAGAAATGCAGCATCGTATTTTGTATGACAACACCAACACACATTAAATTTAAATAATTTCTACAATAATATTAAACAACAAACTATTGTGTTTAGTTCTTAGAAAAACTGAGCAAAATAAACTTGAGGTTTTACGAGATACATCATGAAAAAATTTCATTGTATCTATAAATTAAATAATAAGCATAGAATTATTATAAATATAATCGCAATGCAATTCAAATTGTAACAAATTAAACGTTTAATTTTATATTCATTGAGTAATATCTTAAAAAAACATTAATTTCAAATATATACATCAAACAATAGAACGAGAATTAATTAATAAATACAAATATTATTCAACACAATTATAATATCAACAAAATTAATTTAATTCATTCAAATACTAAATAATATAATATGAAACAACTAGTGCCAACATACGTTGATAAATAATAATAATCGAAAGACCGAGTATTTAAATTTTGTGAAAAATAAGTACACTAAATAAAAATATGTAATTGTATGGAGACATTTAAAATCAATTAAATCAAATATTTAAAAAATATATCCACATTATTTGCCAAAATATATTATCAAGCGTACATAATTTTTATGTTCCCAAAATTATCCTGACTTACTCATTCAGGCATACTGTTATCAAAACTCATTTTAAAATAATACTATTATTTAGTTCTGAATAGAAAATTAATTAAAGACCAATTGTTGGTCAAACTAAGACCCAATGAGAAATAAGCAAAAATTCTCACCTACATAATATACCTTCAAACTATTCACGTAAGAATATAATATTTATGTTGCAGGCAAATTTTATTATTTCGCCGTTTACAAACGCTCGGCATTTTGTAAACTGTTGAGAATTCGTAATCAAAATTTTTTTGTCTGGATAAGAAGTGGGTAAGGTAAGGTTCGTATTTTTTGTAACCATACAGAAATAGGAGCACCCTGAAGCGGCACTCCATCGGCTGGCAACCGACATTTTGTGGACGTTTAGAAAAATTAATTTCTCAGCATATTACAAAATGCCGAGCGTTTATAAACGGCGAAATAATACAATTTGCCTGCGACATTTATATTTGCTTCTAATATTCGTCCACAAATATTCTTTTAAAAAGTGTGCAATCATTGTTTTGTGCGTAACTTAACATAAGTGACGAATAAAACCATAAGTTCTATGTTATCTGCGACACCAAAATAAAGCAAGCTATTTCGTTCTTTCACTATGGAATGCGCCTAAGTTGGTGCGAGACGCATAACAGTTTCGAGACTCCTTAAATTATTATGTCAATCAGACCTAAAATTTATACTATGTAGTTGTTTTTTCAATTATATTTTGTACTCTGTAGATTATAGGACAAGCAAGATTCTGTTTGTAGTGATAGTAGATTAGTGAGTAAAAAAGACGTTTAAATTATACATAAAATAAATATGAAATTTTAAATACTAAAACAACAATGTCCGTGCGAGCCAAAAGGATGAAAGCGGCAACAGTTTATCAGAACAATATTCTTCAACAATATCCCTTTGACTGGACCGTGGACGGGAACACAATGCAACCCGGCTGAATAGAAAAGGAGTGACAAATGTAAGCGTTCTTTACATCTACAACATCGAAAGCGACTTTTTCATTCATCCGAGTTACATCATCATAAAATTATTGGACATGCCTCTATTCTAATATTCTCTACGTTGAGTTAGTATGGCCTTACTACCGGCTGAATACTGTTAACTACATACCTGAGCGCTTGACTAGACAAGTTCGAAATACTTTAAAATCACCAACAAAACAGTAAAATAATATTACATAAAATAAAATTAATATGTCAAACAAACACTGTATCAATTGGAATCATGGGGGATCTATAAAATTTGAGCGACAACTTCGAATATCGATAATAATAATTACTTATAAAATAAATTCAATCAATCTTCTTTGCGTCCTCTCCGATGCACATTCGATAAATAGACTCACCATCCTTGTTAAATTTAGTACCTGCATATGAAAACAGTGATCAATTAATAATATTTTTTATTAATATTATTGTCTAAGTATATGAATGGAGGTTTAAATTTGACGGCATGACCACAAAGCCGCAATCTCGACGAGCTAATATATAATATAAAAATATTTGTTATTTTTATAACAATTTCATTCAAAGACTACTGAACCGATTAAAAAAATAGACATATTTCACCAGAAGATAGATACACTATTCCTCCATTGACGTACAATAAACAACTACGTTTAAAAATGTCTGATTCAAAACTCTGCCGTCACGTCTATTAGGCAGAGTTTTTAGTGAACGTATACAATAGACTTTAAACTTTACTGCATCGAAATAAGGTGTTAATTTGAATCAGTGTTTTATACAAGCTGCTTGTATATTTTGACGACCTTTAAATTTGCAATTACGAGTAGAGTTGTTTATAGCATATAATGTTTTTTATTATTGTAGTCCACAATTTGGAACTAATTTTCCTAAATTAGTGAGGTAATCACGCATAGTCAATATATGAAGTCCTGGTACATGATGCTGCGGACCAGCGACAGATCTAGTACCTGTATATACCCCGTAGCGTCTCAAACACCGAGCTCCCCATACTGCACGGACCACTTCTCGTACGCGGCGAGGCTGTGCGGCGACACCGACGGCCGGATGCGCTTCAGCGCGTCCATGAAGTCCTGGTACATGATGCTGCGAACGAGTGACAGATCGAGGCGTTTCACTTCCTCTGGATCTAGTTCTGCAAATAAAAATAATTAATTTAGTATAAAAATAAAGATTAACTACATTTTTCACAATTTAAGTATAAAATACCCATACAAAATTCTCAGGTCATAGAGTAAATGGTGTGCTAGGGTGGATTTATAATAAAAGATGTAGGACAGTTCTTTGATTGTTTAAATATCTGTAATAAAACTTTACAAAAAAAAATATTAAAGGTATACTTAATGTATAAAAGGAGCTAAAAATATTTAGTATAGCTATTTCACGTTGAATATATTTGCTACAAATAAGCCACTTACTGCCATTGAGATATATACATATGGAGACAACACCGCTTACATCACTTATGTTCCGTTCAACATACGCCATATGGCGTAACTGCACGCTCATTTTTTATTTGTTTTAAAGTGAAACGCATCAAATAAGCCTTCGTGTGTGTTACGATATTGCACAAATAATACAAATAATACGGAAAAGTGCAAAGGAATAACTTTCATCGGTAAGTACCTAACTAGATAATAATTTTTAAAACCTAGTTAGAGCAAAAAAATGGCGCACAGATTTTGTTCGTGGTGTCTCCTCCATACGTAGTAATATTATCTCAATGCTTACTGCTTATTTTTTTTGAAGCAACGGAACGTCTACTTTTTCCATTAAAACATCTCATTCCCATGAGAACTTCCAGCTGCTACATTTCCCTGGGATGAAGGCCTGATCCCTTACCACAGCAGTGGCAGTAAATATAATGGGCTGATAAAGATGACATTTAAGCTCAAAAATGTTTAGTTTAAATGTTCACTACTTAGAGTATATTTATTATTACAATAGTATAGAGCGCGTGTATTGCACAAATTGCTTTGTGCACATCGTAGGCAGATGAGCTATAGATACTATATAGATATTGCGTGTGTGACAAATAGGGATGGGTAGGTATCAATTACGTGTTGAGCTATCGATAAGATGTAAATAAATATGTATCTTAAATAAATTTTATGTTCTCACTACCTCTGATGGGCCCGAGCGCGGCGTCGCGGCAGAGCGCGGTGAGGTCGCTGCCCGAGTAGCCGTCGGTGCGTGCGGCGAGGCGGGCCAGCTCGTCGTCGCTGAGCTGCGCCGCCGCCGCGCCGCGCGCCAGCACGCGCCGCACCAGCGCGCCGCGCGTCGCCGCGTCCGGCAGCGACACGTACACGCGCTTCGGGAACCGTCTGACACCCGAAAAAGGAAATATTAAACACTTTTTTGCGATTTATTCATTACTAGCTAGCTTAATTCTCATGATCCTTGACCTAAGGTTGCCTAGAAGAGATCGCTATATTAGCGAAAAGGCCGCCTTTTTGTACGTTTTTCTATTGTCTGTTTTTTGTTATTATTTTGTTTCTGGTGCAAATAAAGTATTTATTCATTGATTCATTCTAGCTTTCCGCCCACGGCTTCACCTGCTTTTTCAAAAGAAAACCCGCATAGTTCCCGTTTCCGTGGAATTTCCGGGATAAAACCTATCCTATTTGTTAATCCAAGTTACCATCTATATGTGTACTAAATTTCATTGTAATCAGTTCAGTAGCGTGAAAGAGTAACAAACATACACATACACAACCATCCTCACAAACTTTCGCATTTATAATATCCTACTCCAGATACCAGTGAGATCACGGGGAGACAGAGATATTATATTATGTAACGTTCGCGTAAAATCAAAAGCAAGAAAATATCAACGATGTGTCAAAAGTGAAAAGCGTATGCTAAAGTCACTTTTTCTTCAAATAAAAGCCCCACCTCTACTTAGATATGAGGCAAAATAAATAGATATTTTCATTGTGTTGTTATAAAAACTAGCGAATATGTACGTAACTTATATGTACTCATTCATAGAACTTATGTTCACATTGCTGGACCCTGTACCATGGACCTTCTTTTCAGATTATTAGATTATCAAATAGCTTTGTATTCACTTCACTAGCAACAAAGTTTAAAAAAAGACGGGTTGCACTCCGGGAGTGCCGGCAGAAGTGAAAACTTGATTATTAACGTTCAGCATGTTTGGAATGGTATCCGTCTTACGCATGGAATATAAGGGCTAAAAAAAAACATCCGTCTTACGCTTTTTCGATCAGGCCACGTGTCCTGACACGAGTTTAAGATTTTATACCCAACGCCGCTAAAGAAGTTTTCACTTCAAAAATCTTCGATATTTTTTTACTACCTACCGTACAAAAACCAATATTTTTTATAACAGAAAAAAATACTCTTTCTAACCACTCCCATCTCCCTACACTTAAAAATGTTCATCATACCTAAGAGCCGCTTCATCCAGCTCTTGCGGTCTATTAGTAGCGGCCATCACAATAAGCCGGTCCGCCCCCGCCGCGGGCAGACCGTCGAACTCCACCAGGAATTCTGTCTTCAACCGCCGAGACGCTTCATGTTCTCCAGTAGACCGCTCACAGAGTAACGAGTCCACCTCGTCCACGAATATTATTGATGGCTGCGTGGAAATTAAAAAATAAATAAATAAATATTATAGGACATTATTACACAAATCGACCCAGTCCCACAGTAAGCTCAATTAAGGCTTGTGTTGTGGGTACTAGGCGACGATAAATATAATATTTAATAAATACATATATAGATAACATCCAGACCCAAGAACAAATAATTGAGTTCATCACACAAATATTTGCCCTGACCGGGGATCGAACCCGGGACCGTCGGCTCAGTAGGCAGTTACTTTACCACTGCGCCAACCGCGTCGTCAAAAATGAATATGAAAAACAAATACAGGGTGTCCAGCAGCAGATTTCAGATTGTTTGAACGCTTCTAGTTTTAAAACGCGACGTGCGAGGGGGACGCGGGGGGTGTCATTCTGCGCGTGAGTTCTGCGGATTTTTTAGTCGCCATGGAGCAGTGGAGCGGAGAGCATCGCGCTTATGCTATTGAGGCATACTTTTCGGGTGATTTCGCTGGCGAAAACACGCCGTCGGTTTAATAACCATTATCAAATTCATCGTTTAAGAGATGGACCTTCGATAAATTTGATACAGTCGTGGCTAGCAAGGTTTAGGGCTACAGGTTCAGTCATTAATAACCCTAGGTCGGGACCAGCACCATCAGTATCCACGATAGAAAACATTAAACTTGTTATGAATTCTGTAATTGAAAATCCTCGTTTATCACTTCGCACACGTTCGTCGATATTGGGAATTCCTAAATCGTTTTTCAGGTCATTATGTGAAAAAAGGTTAAGCTCCATCCATACTAAATTCAGATTATTCAAGATTTGCTACGGCTCATACTGCTAATGTGTCAATGAATTCAGTGCGGCAGTTATTTCCTGAAAAACACATATCCCGAAACGGCACCATCCCGTGGCCACCCAGGTCACCAGACCTAAGTCCATGTGACTTTTTCTTGTAGGGCTATCTAAAAACTGTGGTTTACCAATCAAATCCAACAACCATAAGACAACTGAAGGAAAATATCCGGGCTGAAATAAACAGAATTCCCAGTTCACTTTGCAAACAAGTTTTTCTCAACATGCGGAATAGATTGAGGAGTGTGTGAGAGTAGAAGGGCGGCATTTGGAAAATGTAATTTTCAGGAGATAAAATCCGCACTCATCTTCTTTTGACTTTAATAAAAATATTTTGTTTAGAAATAATACTTCTTTTTTTACAAGCCCTCAAACATTGAAATCTGCCACTGGACACCCTGTATAACAAATAGGTGCTTATTTTGATGGTAAAATTTGGCATAAGATGGTAAAACAAAAACATAGTAGAAATTCATAAATAGAAATGTGAGTAAATAAAAATAATAATTATTAATTAAAAATACATTAAGTAATAATACTTGGACAAGGCAGTCGTAACTTACTCATTGTCATCGCAAGACACAAAGATTTCACTATCCTAACACGACATGTTTACATTATCGTTTACGTTGTAAATATGTACTTATTATTCTCTAGTTATTCAATACATATTATAATTGCATGACAGTGCAGAAAAATATTATATATTTAACTTATATTATCTCGTAATTAAAACTAGTGTCTTGTGTAACAGAGTGCCTAACAACACTAAATTATAGGTCTGGAGTCTCGACATAGGTGACAAGACGACAAATAAATATATACATTCATACATCTCTGGAATCAAAATGAAGGTCAACTAATGGGATCAATTAGATTACCTATCTAAAGGTGCATTTACATTAAATGAGCGAATGCTCATTCTAACCCCACTATGTCAAATTCTTTTAGTGTAAACAGGCGTAGAACATTCTTTCGTTGTTCTTAGTGCGTTCGAAAATATTCTATACAATGTTCTAATACTGAACAACACTGAATACGAGTTTTAATATACACTTAAAGATTACGAAATAATGCTCTTGCTCTAGCTCTAGCTCCATGTTAGTTTGATGAAAATGCACCGTAATAGGAAATAATTGTTGTTGTAAAAAAATGTATTATGAAAAAGTGAATAATAACATAATTAGTGAAAACACGAGAGAAAAACAATTCCGAACCTTACCTGCAACTCTCTCGCTACTTGAAAGAGAGCTCGAACCATTTTCTCTCCGTCACCAACGTACTTGCTGGTGAGAGTCGCGGCCGACACGGAGAAGAATGTCGCCGAACATTCCGCCGCTACGCACCGCGCTAATAACGTCTTACCTGAAAATTTGGACACATTTTTTCAAGCTCATAATCATACAATAGATGCTACCCTAAAGTTCCAATCATGGCATTGGAACTTGGATATTAGGTTAGGGTAGCATCTGTAGTAGGGAAGAATGCGAACAAATGTAATGCTTACAAAAGAGTTTTTCCAGAGATCAGAATTCTACATAATATACTAGTTTATTGAAAAAAAAGTTGGCTATAGATGAAACTCTAAGACACTACTACAAATGAGTTTCTAACATATTAAATTACTATCTTAGTTTATTTTTACACTTCTAATATGTATGTAAGAGATCGTACAGCTGAAGCATATTTACCATTTCCTGGAGGTCCAAATAACAATAACCCTTTAGCGGGTGATCGCAGTCCAGTGAATAATTCCGGCCTCAAAGATGGCAAAACCACCATCTCTTGCAACGCTTGCTTTGCTGCCTGCGACAAAACGAAAAAACCCATAGAAAAAACTTAAATAAACTTCACAAATAACTAAATAATATCTAACATACAATTTGCTAGAAAATATTACGAAATATAAGAACAAATACAACAAAAGAACCATATTAACTTGAAGACTTCTACCATTCTTAGTTCTTTAGATACCGCAATTTCGTCGTTGTTCGTCTTCTTTTTGTTAACTAACAATGGTAGAGAAGCTAAATGAATGATTCTATCATGTAACGACCATATACTATCCTATTACATCGATTCTATTGTACATATTACGTTTGCTACGTCTACTAAACTACATAGTTCTACGTTGTACCTACCTCTTGTCCCGCAATATCGTCCCAGTGGACCTTCGGCCCGCCTTCCACGATCTCGTCCAGTATAAGCTGGACCAGCTTCGGGTCCACACCTCGTATGGAGAGCGAGGACTGCGGGGTTCTACTTCTAGTGGGAGTGCCGCGTTGGGAGCCGCCGCTCACCGCGCGACGGACCGGCGAACCGTTTACTGGGACCTGATACGCGCTCTGGTTATGAACGCATGTTTGTGGGTTAATGGATGATGATGTTAGTGTGAACGGGATTATTGTATTATTTGCTGTTCTGTGTGGCTTTTGAGTTAAGAACAGTGTTAGAATCTGTTTTATTGTTAAATAGATTTTTATATATGGTACTCTATGGATAGGAGGGTCTTTTGTTATTGTTTGTTATCAATTAAAAAAACATGTAAGAATAGGAACTTATTTGTTACATGATGAAATTTTACAAAAAGAGGACTATAAGATATGAGTCAATATTTATATAAGTATGAAATAAAAGTAAAAGTAAACAGTAAATTGTCTATATTTAAGAAGTAGATCTGTCTAATTTATAGTGAAGTGCAGAAAACGTAAAATACAGGTAAAGTTTACTAAAGGAAATGGGGGTCTTTGAAGTTAAGAAAGTGGAATGGATTTATGACCAATGATGTTACATGCCAATTGTTATGATACACATAATAATCAGAATAGCTTAATTTTGAAGAAATAATTTGAAAAGTGAAGATTTTTAGGAGTAAAAAAATTAAAAATTACATTCTAAAACTGCAAATAAACTAAAATTACAATGTAATAATGTTTCCCATAATTTAAATAAATTCTAGTAACATATCTATTGCAGACTAAGGATTCAGAAATGACAAAAGTTTGCACTTTAAAGTATACTTACAGAGAGTTGTCGCTTAACCGCGGGTGGTGTAGATGCTGGCTTAGCTGGATATCGACTATAACTCCCATTACTGCTGTTGGGCTGTGAAGATGACCGACCCATAGAACGCGGGAGGGTCTGTGACTTCATTAACGGCCCTCCCATACCGCTCTGTGTCCTTCTGCTGGCGGTCGTCAGTTTACGACCGGCCACTAAAATGGTAAAATGGACCTTAATATACAGACAACAAAGTACAATACTGGATAAAGTGATGTGCGTTAAAAGCATGTTTAATATTTGAAATTTCACGATGATACAGCAAGCTAACTATGAACCCGACCGGTGATCTCAATAAAAAGTGAAATTCATTTGATTTGGGAAAGGATTCTTACGCATACACCGCCAACGGCCAAAGTGATATATACTCTAGTGTGTACTTATTAGAGTTCATTTTAATGGAATAAGCTGTTAAAGTCAATGTTCGAATCTGTGACAGTTCGATATGTTACTGTCTGATCAACCGGCTCCATTAAGGCGATGAGCAAGGAGTAAATTTCGTCAACAGCGTTCAGACTATGACGGAGCGCGTAGAAAATAACTCAGACTTAAAATGAAATGGATTAGCAATACTCCATAATAAGAAAGAACGATCGCGTCATGATATTTTCCTTGCAAATTTAAAATTTTAGCTCGTTCCCCAGTCAACCATGTTTGATGAGGTCCAATGGATACACAATGTTAGCCAATAAAATACATAATACAGGAGTGTGGTGATTACATGATACCAATTTACCAATCTACCTCAACAATCGAACTTGTTAATGTGCGGTTTGGTTTGGATGATTTCCATTTGTAACAACACAATAACATTGATATAGAATACTGCATTTGATATCAAATGTAAGGCTACCTCCTTGCCAGTAATAATTTTTAACTTAAAAGCGAGACACATACTATACTGGATGACTAACTATACGAAACAAGATTTTGCTTTTTATATTTACAACATACATTAGTATACACGGATGAGGTTCTATTATAACAACAAAATATTTTTATAATGTCTACAGTCTACACATCATTAAGATAATTAAGAATTGTTGACGTAGTAATGTTTAGATTTTATGTCCAGATGTCCAAAAAATGTTAAAAAGTTAACGTAGCGTAACATTTTACACCGATTTATTACATTATGCTGCAGGTCTATAATTAAAAATGTCGTATTGTATGGATAATCTAACCTATTAACTCAGTATATAGATTTAACAATAGGAATTAAGGGCTATTAAACCGCGCGTTTCCTTATAATGAGTGTAAACACGATACAAATGTGGGAAAGCCCTAATTTGTAACTGGAATTAATTGCCGCTAACGTGTAAAGAACGAGAAAAGAAGATCAAACAAGCAAAAAGGCATTGATTTTAGTATGAATCCACATGAACATGACTTAGTCAACTTAGTTCCAAAAAGGGTTATTTACGGAGATCGGTTTATTTCGGAAGTTCAATACACAGATGGTGTTTATTTCACATAGCTACTATGTATATACTATGTAGCTATACCTATGTAGTTGCAATACCTAAGATTATTGCTGTATTGTGTACCGATCAATTCTTATCAGTGATTCGATTTGGGGATGGCACTTTTGAACAGACAAAATTTTAAACTAATCAATTTACAAAAAGCTTTAAAAGTCGGTTTAATCATAAAACAACAGTCGTATGAATGAATGAGCTTTTGATGGAATCTTTTGTATTTTATTCAGGTGCAAACAATAGAAGAGTATTTTTATGGCAGAGCAAGCAAACCGCATGCTCATGCGGTTCACTCGATGTTAAATAATGGCCGCTATCCGTGATCATCCATACCATAAAAGTGTTGATTTTTTTGTCGGCATTTTGATTTTATTCACTTGATTATACATTATACATTTGATTTGATTAAAAGTTCACCACCAACTTGTTTATAATTAAGTTAAGTGCAAACCTTTTGTTGAATTAATGCCACTATGTTTTGAGCTACCAGATTATTTCCTCTCTTCAATGGAGGATACTTCTTGTGGACAGGTGACTAATTTAATTCAGAATAAATGATCAGCAGGTTGGCAAAATGTCATGCCATGTGTGTTTAATACACCTGCAATAGAGCATCTTGCTATATACGCCTAAATTGGCATTGCTCATTATGGCCAATTGTTTTTAAGGTACAAGGATCATGTTTAAGGAATAAAATTATCTTGACCTTTGAAATATAATGTGTTATTTATTGGTAATATTCGTTGAATGGACATGACAGAAAGCTGTCCTTTACATATAAATTAAAAGTCATATACGAGGCATTAATAAGAGGAAATTTTCAGAAAGCAACCCAAAAAAAAATGGACTTATTTTTCTGCTCAAATAGACCATTTCGTAACAAGAGTAATTTTGCAACGTACGGTTTTCTTTGAAGTTCAATTCGTCTTTATTATAAGTCATAAAAATCGAAGCCAATAATAACACCTACACGTCGTAGGTGTTTTATCTGTGCACAATCATTCGTCACACAAAAACCTGTTTCTTTAGCCGATTACAGAACTGGGGCGTCAATTTGTTGACATACTTATTGCATTTTATCTATTGGAGAATACGATGCAAATGCTGAGACTTATCGTGTTTGTTTCGAAGATTGTGATAGTGGCCCGAATGTTAAAAAACATACATGTGAAAATATTATAATATTTATATGTATTTTTGCAGTTTTTTTGTATTAAAAATTTCTGTATCGATATGCAACGTCTCGGTATTCATTTGTGCATTGATCATAACATGGATGTTTGTTTTTTAAATAACTGCAAGGAAAAAAGTAACAAAATTGAAGATAATTTAGTTTGATATTCCATTTAGATCCTTCCATATTGAAATTAAAATCATTCATAAATTATTCAGTAGTCAATCCATACAACTTACTCAGATTTTATACTAAATATAAAATTATTGTTTATGAAAACGCTTTTAAAATTTCACCATGAAGTTTATCAGATCGAATTTCCATACAACTCGGCAACAAATTTTAACGTGTACGTAGTAACTTTAAAGGAACAATACACCAGGTTTTTAATCCAAAATAATTGAAAACTTCCATTGTATGGAAAAGCATACGCTGGCGGAAGGATATTCTTTTCAATATAAAGGGACAAAAGAGACCGCTTCAGGCTACTCTTAAGTATGCCAGACGCGGTACTGTAATAAATAATATCTATGTAACATACGTATATTCACGGATGTGTAAAAAAATCAAAATTTAAACACTTAAGAATATTATATAAAAAATAAGAGATAAAAATGGGCTTATGGTATATTTTGAAGAGGCAATTTCACGCAAAATGTTGCGTAAAATTAGTTTTGTCACTATCAATAGATATTTGAATGCAATTCACGGTGCCAGTCACAGCATCATCGGAGATAAAGAAAAATAGTGTAATTGAAAAGCATAAATGGCATACTTATTTGATACCGTAATGAGTACCGCAGTTTGTCGCACAATTCTCATCGCTGGATAAATATGAAAAAAAAAAAATTGTAAACAAGACATTAAAGAACTTCACGTTGAAGTTTACAAAGGGGAGAAATATCAAAACGAGGCTTTCACAGCGGCTGTAAGTGTACTCTATCCGAACGAGGCCGCGGGAACAAATCTCGACACCGGGCTTTTTGAGATGCCTTTTTGCGAAGTTATTGGACGGCTTATGTAACGTTGAAAGCTAGGTACGCTAACTTTTGTATGTGTTTCTGAATATGTTGTTATGAACTTATGAGTAGTACTTACGTATGTTAAGTATAGGTACTTATTTAATACATTAACGATTGCTTTAATGTTTAGAGACATAGATGAAGAAATGGAGTTATAATTTAGGTATAGCGCGACCATAGAAATCTAAATAACAAGACACATAGAAGTGCTATATTGTCATAATTCGTATGAAAACCGCTGTCGCCAAAATCAACACATTTAAACCGATAGCTAAACAGTACACACAAGTAAACTATGCCTTTTATTGGACAGCTTGGTTTTAGTGAAAACTAACTTAAATATTAAATTAAGCTTTTTAATATGTATCCTAACTCACTAATTTACGGTTTATTTTAAAATAACATCCCTAAGTATATGAGACATTTTGTTTCTTTTTGCTCCAATACGAAAAAACGTGATAATAAGAATGTCATTCATTGTTATTTCGATTACTATGGTGACAATCGTAATACTCGTAAATATTCTATAATTTTAAGGAAAAACGGCATTATTTCTAAAAAAAAATATTTTCCGATGAAATATTATTCCTTTATTAGTATAATTACAACTTGTGGAAGAATTTCCGCAATGGAATATGCTGAAACACACCATGTTTACACTCATACGTCTCCAGAGCAACTGAACAGTGACAAACACACTGGTGTTGTGTAAATCACCTGAGTGGCGACAAGGTCACGCACGCTTACGACTTCTAGTGTCTTGTTATTTAGATTTCTATGAGCGCGACAAACTTATCTACAGCTAATATGGTTTTCATTTTAGTACATTTTTAGTTTTTACTGTGTGATAATTGATAATATAGACAATACACTTCAATCTGCTGACGTTTTAAAATATTATACATAGTACGGGATAAATTAATATATGAATCGCAGTTCAAAGTCACAGACGGTCGTAAAATTTACGAACCGAGACGGATTTTATAGATATATTTTTTTTCAATAGAAGTTACTACTAATTTTATGTTTACGTTAAATAAAAAATCTCAGTACCTAAGTATATTTAAAATTTTATAATAAATTTGCCTCATGATAATATAAATAAATATTACTTAAATCCAAGTACAAAGGTTTATTTTCTTTACTTGGCATAAATGGCCAGAAATCCTTCAAGACAAGGATATTTTAATCACGTTTTCTTTAATTATTACAAAGTTGACAAAAACAAGCTAAGGATACATACAATATGTACCTAATAACGTTTTTTGTTAATATATCTATAAATGACTTATTATTTTATAAAGTAAAATATATTTATTAAGATGATTAGGTACCTACTCAATTTTACATTCGCTTTTATTTTAAGATTTCGAAAATCATCTGCAAAAGGGCACATAATTTGGTGAGACCTACCTAATAGTACCTACATATTTTTAAGCTCAAAGCGAAATAGTCTGAGCTTGAGGACAAATAATAACATCTGATTATTTTACAAGAGGACATGAAGTCAATCTTCACATAATCATATCTTGAAATTGAATGAAATTAGAGATATTAGAAAGCCATATTGCGGTAAACAAATTGATTTCATCATTGCATCAAGTAATACTGTCAATATAGAAGTGATTATGAGTTCAACCAACATCTACCTAGTTACCTACAGCGTAACAACAGTACAGAATTGAAATTTGCATATGACGAAATATGACCAGGTTTAGGTCAAGGTGATAATACCATATTCGCTTTAATATCAAGATATTACTTTTGACTTTTAATAAACGCAGTTCTTTGAACTATAAATCAGCTTACGTTGGTGAAATATTCTTACGAAGTCTAAAATATTTTTTTCAATATTTTGTATTAATATTTAAAGGATAGCAAAAGCATAAAAAATGAAAACGAATGATGAAAAATTAATTAAATTTACATAAAGTATAGACACCCTATTGAGTGATAAGGTCCCCTATTAAATTTTACTCTTTTACAATTTCTGTGTTAATTAAATATTTCTGTAGTCAAATAAATATGTCTGGACTTTTTTGTATAAATTAAACATACTTTAAGAGACAGTCATAAATTATTGCTCTTTGTTTTAATTAAAACACAACTCCTTTCTCATTTCGCTAGCGTCTAATAAATGCAAGCTAGTTTCTATTAAAATATAAAACAAGTTAGGTTCCGATTTAAAAGTCTGTGAGAAAAAATTTCGAATCGACGCTTGTGTAAAAGTTGAATTGGAAAAAGCAATAAATCTATATACAGATAACGATTTCTAGGAACATAGTAAAAGTTTTGTATATTATTAAAATGTTAGGAATGCCTAAAGAGTAGATATAGATGATCGTTTATACTCTAACTTAACTGATTTTAATTTATCTTATTTAATAACAAAGAAAAATAATTCAAAGTAGAGAATTTGTATATTTCGTACTTAGTAATAATAAATTGTTATAATACTTTAATATGAATTTTTCATCTGTTTAAAGGAGGTTTTTATGTTATTCAGTTAGACTGACTTTTCTATTCCAAAGTTTATTGAACCTGTCTGCATTGTAACTTTGTAAGTAATATTTTTTTCACAAAGACAAAATGAAAACTAATTTACGTAAATAAATTTTGTCCTCAGGTCATTTAGCTTTAAAACTATCCAAAATAGAAAGCACATATCAATCTAGACATGTTCTAAGTGGGCTTAATTGCCAAAACCTAATAAAAAAACTAAAATTAATACCGTAATGTGCTTTAAGTACCTACCTACTAGGAAAAGTATAAACAGATTTTTTTTTAAATAAAGATATCGTACCTACCAGTAGGTATATAAATGTAGTATTTAATTCCCACAATATTCAATCCAATTCCATTCCATCATTTTCTAGAAAAATATCATAATACGAGAGAAAAAAAAAGACATAACAATATAACAGTGAAACAGCATGATACAAACAAAAGAACGCATTTAATTAAAACTTCTGAGTATCTCGTTTTCATTATAGCGTTTTTAAACGTAAACAATGAGATAAAGCTCGACTTATCCTAGCTAGTAGCTACTTAGCAAATTGCTGACATCGAAGGTCGTCGCACTAGAACAATAGACGAACAACATAATATGAGCAAATGTATAAAGAAAAAACATTTATTTTTCTAATGTATCAATTGAAAGAAAGACAAATAAAACTGAAGAATGAAGATGAAATATGAAGGAGTAGAGAATTGGCTATTTGTCGTTTGATATCTCAATGTTGAAACAACTTGGAAGAGGCTGTATGAAGCCTTAAAGCCTAAAAAATAAATACGGTATACTTTTTGCGTAACGAAAGCTTTTTACATTGGCACGATGTGACCCACTTCAGGGACATTGAAAGTAACAAGGTAGTGAGCACTCTTTAAAGTGCAAAATAGCCCAAATTATATTTTTTTTTACTTGAATTGCTATGACTTGAACTTTTACGGATCGATTTTGGTCGCGCGAAACTTAACAAAGAACGCCTCTAAGGAAGATACAAAGATTAATTTTTAGAATGCTTTATAGTCGAGCCAATTTAATAGGCAACATTTGACGTCTATCAATTTTATCTTCGAAGAGAGGTAACCTGCTTCAAAACATCGATTAAAGTGAATTAATCGATACGGATTTGAAACATTTGTAAATCGAATTTATTAATTTATGATGATTTTTGTTCACAAGTAATCAATGCATTCGATTCTAGATGTCAGATCTCGATTTTTAGAGTAACATCTCTGGTATTTAAAAAGAAAAAAGGTTTATTGACACAAAATTGTAGCGGTGTCAGTTCTTCAATTCAGAAATTGTTTATTATGTTTAGAATGGTTCATCAGTAAAATGAAATCTTAAAATTAATTGTATCGGTCATTATTATTATAAATATGTAATTGTAATTGAAAAAAGTTAAGCAAATGTGCAGTTCTAACAAAACGAAATATCATGTTATTCTATGTCTTCGTTACTAGGTTACGTTGTTGAATTTTGTTGAACTGTCAAATGTTGCCTATTAAAATGGCTCTACTATAGTTCCTCAGAGTATTTGACAACGGTATTGTCATTTTGCAATGTTTTTTGGATGCGAAAAGCTTAACTTTTATTATTGCCATAAAGACTGAGGATTAAAACATATTGTACACTGAAAATAAACAAAAAAAAAGGTAAAGGAAATACAATATATTTATACTTTCACTAAAAAGCTTTTTTTTTTTTTTTTTTTTTTTTTTTATTAACGATAGGCAGACGTTTGACCACAATCCCACCTGATGGAAAGCGGCGATGTGGTCTACTTGGGTGCACGTCTGCCTAGGAGGAGCCTATTCACCCTAGCTTTGAAGAGGTCCAGGTTGTATTGCTCAGGAAAAATAGTGGTAGGGAGTGAATTCCATTGTTTGGCTGTTTTAATTATGAAAGAAGACTCGAAGCGACGAGTTCGAATGTTGGGGATATCCACAATGAAAGGATGAAACCCCTCGGCACGCCTCGAGTTACGATTGAGGAATGGAGATGAGGGAATTAAGTTATGTAAACCTAACGCACACTCACCGAAGTGCAACCTGTAGAACACCGAAAGACATGCCACCTCACGACGGTGCTCAAGACTCAAGAGTCGAGCATCAACTAAGGGAGAGTTGTTAATAATACGTTTGGCACGTCTTTCAATTGAATCCAAAGCTCCAAGGTGGCATCTAGCCGCGCCTGCCCACAAGTGACTGCAATACTCCACACACGAGCGGACTTGAGCTTGGTAAAGATTAAGAAGCTGTCCCGGTGTGAAGCATTGCTTGACCTTGTTCAGAATTCCGAGCTTTTTGGCGGCAAGATGGGCCTTGGACTCAATAAACTGACCGAAGTTGAGTGTAGAAGATAAAGTGACACCAAGCAACTCCAGACAGTCGGCTATTGCTAGAGGCACATCTCGGAAGATCGGAGTGGATGTTATAGGACTCCGTTTTGCGGAAAACAGACACGCTTGAGTTTTGGATGCGTTAAACCCTACAAGATTGGCATCGCCCCAATCGGACACAGCCTGAAGAGTTAGGTTTAAGCGAGCAATCATGTCCTCCCGAAGAGATTCGGTCTCAACCTTTGAAGTGCGGGCACTGGACTTGTATCTTTCGACAATAGTGCTGTCATCTGCATAACTGAACATATTCGGAGCAATCATGTCGTCTATGTGCAGAAGAAACAGTGTTGCCGAAAGAACGGACCCCTGCGGAACGCCGGCATTGATCGACATTGGCTCTGAAGAGCTACCATCAACAACAACTCGTATGGACCTGTCCCGCAGAAAGTCAGCAATCCAAGTGCAAAGGTCTCTTGGAATTCCATAAGAGGGGAGCTTGTTTAGAAGACCTTCGTGCCAAACCCTATCGAAAGCCTTTGAGATATCCAAAGAGACCGCAAGGGCCTCTCCGAATTCCTCAACGGCCTCCCCTACAAGATGTGTCACATGCACTAAGAGGTCGCCAGTAGATCTGTTACGCCTAAAACCGTACTGGCGGTCATTCAACAGGTCGTTGGCTTCCAGGTGCATGAGGAGCCGATTGTTCAATATACGCTCCATAGTCTTGCAGAGTATGGAGGTTATTGAAATCGGACGATAGTTAGTTGGATCTGACCGACTGCCCTTCTTTGGAACGGGTTGAACGTTGGCAAGCTTCCAACTTTTAGGGACAACTCCAGTTTTCAACGAGAGGCGAAACAAACGTGTCAGGATAGGAGAAAGTTCAGGAGCACATGTTTTTAAGACGACGGCTGGTATTCCGTCCGGTCCACTGGCTTTATTCTCGTCGAGGTTGCGTAGCGTTTTAAGGACTTCCTTGTTCGTTATGCGGATGTCAGGCATATGAACGCCACGGTGTTGAATTGTCGGTGGAGCAGTATTTTTAGGAGGATCAAGACGAGAATTGTTAGCAAACAGTAAGGCAAATACATCCGCCTTATCCTTCGCACTATGGGCCAGTGAACCATCGGGTCTCAGCAACGGTGGTAGAGTGGGACGGCAAAAGTTGGACTCGACCGCTTCGGCTAAGGACCAAAAAGCTTTGCTTCCTGCGGGGTAAGAGACAAGCTTACTTCCGATATGCCGCACATGAGCAAAACGAGCTCTTTTTTGAATTTTCTTGCAGGTTTTGGAAGCTTTGTTGAAGGCTTTCTTTTTCTCGCGAATATCATGAGCTTTACGGATTCGAGCGTCGACCCAGGCTTGGAAAGCAGCTTGCTTTTTAGCCAATGCAGCTTTACATTGTACATTGAACCAAGGTCTAGCTTTGTTGTTGATGCGAATGTCGGAAAAAGGTATAAAATATTCCATAGCCTGTTGAATCACACCAACAACATTATCCGCACAGCTCGATGGGTCTGCGGTAGAAAAGCACAATTCCCGCCAAGGATAAGATGCAAAAAAGTGCCGCATTTCATCCCAGTCCGCCGCTTTGTATCGCCAAACTCTCCTTGTTCCCTTCAACGAAGGATCTGGAGGGGTGTATGATGACACAGACTTCACCAGACAGTGATCAGATGTCCCAAGTGGAGCGGAAACTGTGATCACGTGACGGTCTGGCTCAGAGGTCAACAAAAGGTCGAGACAGTTGGCAGTATGGCCGTCAATGTCTGGAACACGAGTTGCAACGTTAACCAGCTGAGAAAGGTTTAAAGAAGTCGCAAAATAATAGGTCTCTTTCCCAGCATGGTCGGTCTTTTGGAACGGGAATAACCATTCTGCATGACAGGCATTAAAATCCCCCAGAAAGACAAGTTCAGCGCTCGGATATCTAAGTTGTACCACATCTGCCACTTCACTGAGATAATTAAATAGCCTCGTAGTCTCCAGATCACCTTTATGCGAACGGTATACACAAGCATAAACTATTTTGTCAAAACCTGTATCAGCCATGATCCACAACACAGAGAAACTGGGCTCTTCAAGGTCACGGAGTCGCAGAGTGCAGATGTCATCACGAACATATACACAGGTACCAGCTTTCGGCTGAAAATTGTGTTCAAGCATGTAACCAGGGTACCCGAGATATGACGTGTCATCAGGACATCGGATTTGCGTCTCTGTTAGGAATAATAGGTGCGGCTTTTCGGTCTCAAGATGATGGTGGACCGGTGTGAGATTAGAGTGCAAGCCTCGGATATTGGAGAGGTGCACCTGAAGAGAGAGGAAGTGCAGCCGCTGAGAATACCGTATTCCTTTATTCAACTTTTTCATCTTTGTTTTTAGTTTGGAGAGTGATTAGACGGGGAGCAAAATAGAAGTTGAACGAGGCAATGCGTATGAAACCACCTATCGCCTGCATGTCAAAGCCCAAAAATAATCCTAGCCTGGAGACTGCGGGGACGCCCGAAACCCCCTGTATTTCGCCAACGGGTCCTCCCATCCGATCGCCAATCGGCACGTTGGAGCCAATACAGGATTATGCACAGGCGGCGGGGCAGCCTTTCACGAGTGGCTAATTCGTTACTTGGGCCCCCTACAACCTGCGGTCGGCCAGCGGTGAACCGTTTCTTCGGATCCCGCTACCCTCCAAGACTAGGAAATTCAGGACAATAACACCCAGGCGTCAGATTCGGTTCTCAAATACAAAGCAACTGTTCATACCTATTTTGCTCGTTCAAATGGGCTTCATCTGCCATCATCCCGGAACACGACGAGCGTTTGGCGGCATGGCTTTGACAGATGGGTGGTGACTAGCCGGGACAAATTGTCTCCCACCAGAATAATTCGGTTACTCATTTGGCACTACCCAGGGAGCACGTGTAGGGTCTCTAGAGTTAAAGCCTACGGACGCGAGTAACGTTGCCCCCCGAAACTACACCAAGAGACATAACTCACGCTTTTAAAATCTAGACCGTTAACAGAATCCTTTTAAAACGTCGCACTCATTGCACTCGTCCTTGGTGTTCACTGTATCTGGTGTAAAATCGATAAAACTATATATTTGGCGATGTCTGGGAGCAGCTAACCTCAAGCAAGAATAGCTATTCGATCAATTTCATTTGCATTTCGTGTTAGAAGTTAAATATTCCACTTCATCAATTCAAGCACATTACGTAACGTTTCGGAGAATTAGAATTTTCATGAAGCTTTTGATGAATTTAACCGAAACTGGGTTAATATTTTAAGATGTTTCAGTATCTCTGCAAATAAATCGTTCGTTTCTAATGTGAAAATAACAGTTTCTATACAATTGATGTGGAATGGAACTACCAATGCATATAACAGTTATTAATATCTGCATTTCTATTTTATATCGTAGATAAGCTTTACTCCTCTACAAAAGGTATTGTCTGATTTTGACAAATATTTATTTGGCATATAATTGTTGGCTACTCTTAAATAAATAATTAAGGTTGCCCGTAAAACGTTGGCGAAATTGTTGTTACCGCCAATATCAAATTTCTGATTTCTTTTACATGTTCAATGACAAGTTTTTTCCTGTTACGAGTATATGATACAAAATAAATTGTCCACGACAATTGCAGTTTAACTGTACATTATCAACCTGACCTTTTGCTGTCGCGTTGCAAATGTAGAACATTGTGTGGCCGGAGCTTACAATTTACAAACAAAACAACACATTGCAAAAGCCAGTGCGATAAAGATATTATGGCGCTCCAAAAAGCTACATGTAATGTATCTTTAGCTCTTGGAGCAGCATAGGTATATGACTTGCGTTTTATAATAAATGTGAAAACATTATTATATGAATCAAAATACATACATAATACACTCTAAAAGGTGATGAAAATATGTTCTTCAAGATCAACTATAGGGATATACATGGGCGATATACCTATACTCAATCCATCAAATATCAAAACGAGTCCCGGACCCTAAATAGAAAAGCAGTGCGATCAAATAATAAATGCATAGTGCAATAATTATTATCACCAGAATTAACGAACGGTTGCAAAATACAGCCATGTTAAAAGAACCCCGTTTCCTGTCAACGGCTTTTACATTTTAAAAAGGGGTAGAACATGTTTGCCCTGCGGCTTTTCATGGCTACGACGAGACTGCTACAATCCACGCAAAACACCGTCTCGATTGTATAAAACGAGTTCACATGAATCTCGATGAACCACGTTTTTTCTAATACCGCGAATTTTGAACAGGGTCTCCGAGACCGGTAAGCGTCCCTTGGTCTGGTAAATAAGCTGTATGACGGGGTAACAGTATTTAATCGACTGGACTCTTTTTCTAAAGATGTTGTACGCATTTTACAACACTATAGATCTAAACTTTACATCGAGACATAAATGTTGCTCTTAAAAGACTGAAGATACGCACAATTTATTCCAGCATAAAATGTGATTTCCCAAAGGCTTTAAAACTTTTTTACGGTCGTGGAAGAACTATTAAACTAACTAACGAACTATGGAAGAGTATATTGTTAAGAATTTGTCAGGGAGCATAAATATCAATTATCGATGAGAAGCAGAAATTGAAAAAAAAAAAATGTTGTGCGGACAGTACATAATTACATTTTTGAAATCAGTACAGAAAATAGACAACAACCAAAATGACGATGAAACCTATAGTCATTATAGATAGTAGGCTTTATTTTATTTTCTCAGCCATATCAAAGGCATTACAATATTACCATATTATACATTATACATAATACCTATTTTTGTGATTGCTACAATGACCGCAAAATGCAACTCAGCGTTTATTAATTTGTTTACTGAATGTATTTATTTTGTACGGGCATATATTTTTCATGACGAGCTCTATTTGTCTTTATTTATTTATGTTTGTGCGAGTTTGGATAGCGCCATTGTAGCGGATTGCAGATGAATAATATAGAGAATTCAGAATACATTTAATCTAGATTTGTGGAGATTGAGAACTCTGTTGATTCTGTATATGAATAGAAACATTTTAAGCCAATGATATGTGACTGACGTGTTTTGCCCCATAAATATGGGGATAACACTAGTATACAATCAAACACTAGGATCGGGATGAAATCATATTATGTATTATATAAGTTGCAAATTTTTATACGAATCCGTTACCACGTAAAGCTACATGAATTATGCTACATGCTTGCTATATGAAAATGAAAACAGGTATTATAAACCAGAAAATAGATTGATATACTTATAATAATGAAGTTATTATTTCATTTGATGGCCTACAAAAACATAATTTTCCTGAGTGCTTTATAATAAAAATGAAGATTATAATAGAAATTTATAATAGAAATGCAGTCACGAACAATATCAGTAGGTACCTAATTTTCTTATGAGAAGTAAAGTAATCGAAAACGAAAGGGCGGTTACAATGAAAAAGCCCAAAACATAGTGGGTCTTTATTTCTTGGCTGTGTTTTATTTCAGAAAATCACTGAACGCTTGATTACCTCGCGAAACAATTACCTTTGATTAGCAGATTTGCCGGAAAACGTGCATCAATAACATACAGACTATTCTTTACTCCTGGTACGAAAATGTTCGACAAGAAATAGAGAGAAGGAAAAAACTATGTAAAACACAATTCTTTGTAGAGAAATCCGGTCCTTTTGATACGGTCGATTTTTATATGATGTATAAATATATTCTTTTTTTCTTCTAACTTTAAATCATACAGCTATACTAATTATATAGGTATAGGTTATAGCACATAATTTAACCCGTGCATGTGATAGAGATGTGATATCAGACATTGAAATCAAAATTTACGAAAACGTTTAGTTTTTGAACGAAACGTGCATTTAACAAACAAAAGTTCAAGGTAATCATGCCTTTTCAGCATCTCACGTGACTGAAAACAAATATTCATAGCGCATATAATAAATACGGTTTGTTTGTTTGTCCGTCGTTCAAGACGTAATGATGCAACACTTGACGTTATTTGCATAGGGATAGTTAGAGCCGTGACTCGTTAGAGGGTCGGAAAAAAGTATAATATTGGTAAGTATAATTTTTTTTGTGATTTAACATGGAACAAGCTACTTTTCCATGTAAATATAGGTATTAGACTGAAGTCTTCCACGAGCTTTACGTTGATAAACTAAATTCTTAAGAAGCCTTATTTAACATTATGAACTGGTTTATTTTAAAGAAAATTGTATTTTAGAAAAACAAATCATCAATCAAGTGACTTGGCAATTCAACAAATTATTCTTTTGTCGACATGTCCCATTCTTTATTTTTATGAAACTTTTTTGTTTGTTAGTTTGTGGGCAGGGATTAAATTCCAAGCCTAGTTGTCTCCGTAGCATGCAGTAAGTGGAACACCGGCATCGTTTTAATTATAAATAAGCATGACATTTCCGCGGCTTTGTCTATTTTTATTCGCATCACGATCAAAACATCACGACTGGATTCTGTATCTATTATGTGTTAACAATCCATCTTGAAGTACAAATCGATTTATCTTACTTTAACGGTTCTAATTAAAATTTAAATTTATTGCTGCCACGATTGAGCTGGTCTTGACAAACTTTAGGGAAATAACATATTGTGTATAGGCTTTGTGGTTGTGATGTTTTATTATGTGTTTTGCGTATTACAGACAGTCATTATTTTGTGTATAAGTAGGAAACTATACATTTTTTTTAGCTTAAATGAATAGGCTGGTTTTGGACAGCAACAAAAAACGTGAAAGTCAAACTAAAGTCCGCAATTACCAGGTTAGATTATAGTTCGATATATTATTCCGCGCAAGCCTCTTGCGCTTCTTTTTTCTTTATTCTTCAATGATACCAAGTTCTCAAATAAGGTTTTAACTTTTAAGGTTAGTTAGCAGCATCCGTAACTGCAACTTCTTCTTATTCGACTTCGACCCATTTCATACTTTATGGACATAAGCAAAATTCCAACAGTGTTACCAACTAGGTATTTCGAGCTATTTTTTATAACCGTTTTCAAAGTAGAAAGTTTCTACTGAGTATCATCATCTTCACCATCAGCCCATAGGTATATGTTCCAATTGCTGGGACACGGGCCTTCTATGAGGGTAGGGCCTACTGAGTAGTTATACGTATATCAAATTTTTTTATTGTAGATTTCCTGCGACTTCTACGCAGTTTTTCGGTCGTAGTAAAACATACAAACATGTAAATAAGTACTATATGTACTTATTTACATGTTTGTATGCTCTACATTCTATACCAGTGCTTGTGCATGACACAGTGCCATTATCATTCACTCTGCTGAATATCTATAGTTTTATTTACGCAATAAAAAGGCATGTCCTTCTCCAGGTCCCATTTATTTAACTTCATCCATAATGATTCAATGGTTCGCATTAATAATGGCTATCATAGCCAACACTTATTGATATCGATCCTGAGTTCTAAACATAGGTTTGCCATAAACCTTTTTACCATAAAATCATTGCTTGAACGCACACGCGATAATAAACTGAAAAGCTTCAGGAAACATAGCAGAATTACATGTTTAATGTATAAACGACGGGTGCAAGACGACATCATAAAATATTCACTTTATTCTAGTTAGTCCCAACTCATTCCTTGCTTCCAAACTATTAACGTGTGTATAAATTCCTTTGTCACAGAAGCAATTAACATTAAAACTATATCTAAAATGTACGATTCATTAAGTTTGTGGCAGACGCTGGAACGTGTTTATTTCAAATTATGAGTTTCAGAGAATAGTAACAGTTTTCGAAATGCAATTCTGGCGTCAAGCCATACGAAATTGATACTAAAGTTTCAACTGCGTGCGGTGTTATACAAGTTCGTAAACCCATAAAAATATATGTATGGATTTTTTTTTACTTTTGGGCATTAGGTACTGTCTTCCTGATAATAGCCCAATCTATAATGTAATATAGTAGTCTAACTATGGTAAATTGTGTATCATAAAAAGTATCCATTTATAATACAATAGTAGCAACTCGCCTACAAGGATGTTATTTCAGGTCAATGACATAATTTTATAACTGAAAAGCTCGTGATTAAATTCGCTACTACGAAATAACGGAATAAAAAATGGTTTCAATTAAGTCCTTGCTATTTGCAGTTTTTATTAGCTGGATTTATTTACATGAATGCATAGTTCACTAAAAGTTTTTATTTTCTTTAAAAAAAAATGCTGCTTTTTTGCTCGACTTGGCGGGAGCACTGCCATGCCTCCAGATAATAATTAGAACAATTCATGTAGGTATGAAAATTCTGTCTTCTAAACAAAAAAGTTTAAAAAATAAACAAAGATATGTTTTCCATATACAATAGCTAAACGAATATCTTTTGTAAACATCCGTTTCGAGCCGTATTGGTCTATTTTCAGAATCATCATTATTGCCATTGGAGAACTATGGTTTTGATCTATTAATAAGACGTTTTCAAGTTTAATAACATGGGTTACGATAGGTTAGGATTATAAAGAATCATCGCAATCAATATTATTTTACGAAATATTTATATAAAAATAAATATTAGACGAACGGAATTAATTACAAACTAGCGATTTTTGAGTTATTTCACTTATGAGTAATTTAAATACCTAACTAGCTGTGAAACTTAGTTAATAACGATACCTAATTAAGCCTTACAGGAGTTCAAGGGTAAAACGTCCCTATACGTACGCGTCAATAATCGATTATTAAGCTCACATGTTACAAGTGTTAAATAGTGTGAAACAATAACACATAAATTTAACGCCAATTAAATCCAAATCTCTGAGAACACGTATGATTCTCGGTAGTCGTATAAATAGAAGTGATGTCCTTTTGCAGCCCGTAATTTTCTGATGAGTCAGTCATCTTTACAACTAGAAAAAGGGCATTAAGCGTTCAAGCTATTTCAGGCGGGTTCACGATGTATGCGTGTACGGGCTAGCCGTACATCCTGACTCAGCGCTTTACACGATCCTATTTCATTATGGTGACAAGAACATCTTCACCCAGTTGGTCTGCACTCGCGGCTCGTGTAAAGCGCTCGGGGTGTACGCGCTATATCAATTAATCTCATTATCAATCAACTATCAAATATATCAATATCATATTATCATCATTAGTTTATAGCAATCAACAATAAAGTGATCAAAGGCAATAACTTGTTTTACATCATCAGTAGAAACTATCAAACTATCAATTTATCAACTAAAGGAGTGTATGGGATATCATATCATATCAATCAGCAGCCCATACATCTCTCTTTTTGGTTCTTCGAGCGAAAAATAAATATCATTTTAATCATCATAAGGACTATCTTTTTGGTCCTTCGCAGCCTTGGACCTCGCGTGTGGACATATTGTGTGTGTGATCAGTGTTGTGTTAGTGTTCACAAGTGAGGATTAGTATCAAGCAGTGAGTCTTTAAATTTTTTATCATGTCTAACGCCGAAGATTTGCTTCAAAATCAACAACAACTATCAAATACCATCGAAAACATTTATAGTAATTTTAAAAAGGATGGTGCGGATAGGAAAACCTTCGATTATATAAAAAGAAGGTTGGATGTGCTAGATAGACACTGGCACGAATATCAAGAGAATCATAATGCTTTATGTAATATCGAGGTCATAAGATCTCATAGTTATTTTGAAAATAATGAGTTTGAGTTAGCGCAAGATAGATATAAATATATCAGGGGAGTAATTTCTAATTATAATCAAGGCAAAGAGGAAAGGCCTAAGACACCGTTATTACAACCTGCTAAACCTCTCGGTGTCCCAGGGACCTCTCAATCTCAGTCATCTTCTAAGGTACTAACTGATCAAATAATAAGTAGCAAAACTGACGAAATGATTCGTAGACAGATAAGTTATTTTAAGGCTTTTGATCATACAATATCAAATATCATTTTGGATGATGTTAACGAAAAGTGGGAATTCGATCATTTATTAAAATCAATACAGTCGCGCTGGTCTCTAATAGACTCTCTCCATTGGGAGTTGGACAGTGAGCTTGGGGGTAGAAACTCGGAATACGAGAATACCTTTTTATCATATGAACAAAAATATAACGATATCATCAAATCGCTTAACAAAAAATTATGGTCTATATCACATAGGGAACAATCTACACCACATATAGAAATACCAGTATTTAGTGGTAATTATCATCAGTGGTGCTCTTTTAAAGATGTATTTAAAGAAACAATTCACGACAATCCATCATTATCATCGGCGCAAAAAATGCAATTCTTGAAAACAAAAGTTAGAGGAGAAGCTGAAAGGCTTATTCAGCATCTACCAATAACCTCGGATAATTATTTAATATGCTGGGATATACTTAATAATCGCTACAATAACAAATCATTAATTTTCCGTTCGCATATTGATATTTTATTGAATATACCTGTCGCTCAACAAACATCATTAAATCATATCAAACGGATACATGATACGACCATAGAAACTATCAACGCTATCAAAAACTTAGGTGTCGACGTAGGATCGTGGGATCCATTAATCGTACATTTAATCGCCCAGAAATTGGACTCCGAGACGCATAACGCATATATCAATACTTTAAAACAGCCTCGAGAATTAGCAACATTAAAAGAATTTTTAACATTTCTGGAGAACAAATTTACATCATTAGAGTCATTAAAAAAGAAACCTGAGATCAAGAATTCATATCAACCATTTTATAAATTAAACAAAAATTTTATCAAGACATCGTTTCCCACAAGCAATAAATTTATTTCCCATTCCCATCAAAATCGCAAACAAGAAGACCCATCAGTTCCCATCAGTTCGCAGAAACATCATAAATGCGAACTTTGCAAAACCAACGAGCATTGTCTGTTTTACTGTAATAAGTTTTTGAATATGACACCGCCAACAAGACGCGGCACGGTTACAAGATTGGGTGTATGCGAAAGTTGCCTCTATTCACACAATGGTAAACCATGTTTTTCTGAAAAAAGATGTTTGAAATGCCATGGGAAGCATAATACTATCATACACGAGGCGTATGAGATTTCCATACCTAGTTCTTCGAAAATAGCAAGCCAGGGTTATCAAAAACATGAGCCGCAACAGGTGCAGAGGAATTCTCACGTTTCAATGCAACGTGAAACACCTGAGATTCTTTTAGCGACAGCCATATTAAAAGTACAAGCAAACGACGGGTCATTTATCAAAATGCGGGCTTTAATTGATCAAGGTTCTCAAACCTCACTTATCACAGAACACGCTGCTCAAATTTTAGGACAACCTCGACAACAATGCCGTGGTGTAATATCAGGTGTCGGTATCAAGGAGAGCAATTGCAAGGGTGTCATATCAATCACATGTGCATCAATTAACAATCATTTTCAATTTGAAACGGAAGCATATATCATGAAAAACCTAGTGAATAACCTGCCTAATAGCACTTTTTCGAAGCCATTTTGGCCGTATATCAACAATATCAAATTAGCCGATCCCGACTTCAATATAAGTCGCCCGGTGGACTTGCTATTAGGGGCAGATATTTATTCATTAATTGTTATGGAAGGAATTTGTAAAGGTAATAATAATATGCCTATAGCACAAAACACACAGCTGGGTTGGATTTTGATAGGTAGCGTGAAAACTTTACAATGCAACGTCGTCATCAATAATTTGGAAGAAATTCAAAAATTTTGGGAAATCGAGGATATCATTGAGGAGTCGCAATTATCAACCGAAGATCAAAAATGTATCAACTACTACAAAAATACAACAACAAGGCGGGAAGATGGCCGTTACGAGGTTCGTCTTCCAATGCATAACAATTATTCGGAAAAATTAGGAGAGTCAAAATTCAAGGCTGTAGCGCAATTTAAATCGTTAGAAAAGAGATTTATCAAAAACAATAACATTCATACACAATATAAATTATTTATGCAAGATTATCAATCAATGGGTCATATGATACCGGTCTCTAATACGTCTAAGCCAGAGTGTTTCAATACTCATCATTGCGTGCGTACAGATAGCGACATAAATTCGAAATTTCGAGTTGTGTTCAATGCATCATGCAAAACTTCATCAGGATACAGTTTAAATGACCTTATGCAAAAAGGTCCGAATCTTCAACAAGATTTACAGTCTTTAATCATTAAATGGAGACAATATCAATTTGCTTTTACTGCGGACATAGAAAAAATGTTTCGTCAAATTTGGCTACACCCGGAAGATCAGAAATTATTAAAAATAGTATGGCGGGACTCTACTTCGGAACCTATTCGTGAATATCAACTCACGACGGTTACTTATGGTACGAAAGCAGCTCCATTCCTAGCTATGATGACCTTAAAACAGCTGGCTAGTGATGAGAGAAATAATTATTTACATAGCTCCGCAATCGAAGTCTTAGAGAACTCATTTTATATGGATGACGTCATACACGGTTGTCATTCCATAGAGGAAGCTAAGATATTACAAAACGATTTAATTAAGTTATTGCAATCAAGTGGCTTTAACTTACGTAAGTGGAAATCAAATACTACGGAATTATCACAAAATATAAAAGAATCCAATATCAATTCTAGTGATTTTAGTTTTAAACAATCAGAAACAACAAAAACGCTAGGATTAGGCTGGAATCCCGAAGAAGATATTTTTATATTTCATTCGCAACTAGAACCCTTGAAATCATCAAAAATAACAAAAAGAATGCTTTTATCAGACATATCAAAAGTATTCGACCCTATCGGATGGCTATCACCATTATCAACAAAATTAAAAATTATTTTTCAACAAGTATGGGCGGCGCATATAGGATGGGATGATCAAATACCAGAAGAAATATATAAGGAATGGATCAAAGTTAGAAACGATATTAGCGTGATCAAAGATATAAAACTACCACGCTGGATTCACACCCGTAAGTGCGATAGTATCGAGTTACATGGGTTCTGTGACTCGTCTATGAAAGCATATGCATGTGTTATATATTGCCGTGTAAATAAAGGTGAAGATTCACATATAACATTATTGGTTGGAAAAACGAGACTTGTGCCCACTAGCAAGGTCGTTACATTACCTAGATTAGAATTAAGTGGAGCATTACTTTTATCAAAATTAATGAATAAGGTTAAGGAATATTTTAAGGATCATGATATCAAAATGTATGGATGGGTTGACAGTACAGTAGTTTTAGGTTGGTTAAATGGAGATGCAGCTAGATGGAAAACGTTTGTGGCAAACAGAGTGCAGCAAATAACGAAGGTCATGCCTCCAGATTGCTGGCGGTATGTCAAATCAGAAGAAAATCCTGCTGACTGTGCAAGTCGAGGTTTATCAGCATCACAATTGAAGGATCATTCTTTGTGGTGGCAAGGCCCCAAGTGGCTATCAACATTTAGTGATCAAAATAATAAGGTCACAATATATTCAACAGATCAAGAGTTGAAAGTATCAAAACAAGTTACCGCTGCGGTAACAAATCATCATAATAATTCTATCATACTAGATATATTATCAAAACACAGCACATTCCGTAAGGCTGTGCGAATTGTTGCATGGATGTGTAGATTCACCAACAACAAAAATAAATATCAAAGTTATTTATCAGTGGAGGAATTGAAACGTGCAACATTGCTTATTATCAGAAATATTCAACAGTTATCATTTGAAAGGGAAATATCAGATTTAAGAAGTGGTAATAATATACATAGGAAAAGTAAATTGTGTGAATTAAATCCTTATATCGATCAACAACAAATCATCAGAGTAGGGGGAAGGCTGCGACATGCTTACCTTGACCCTGACATGAAAAATCCTATCATCATACCGAATAACAGTCGTCTCTCGAAATTATTAATTAATGAAGCACACCAATCTACTTATCATGGAGGTGCTAGGCTAACATCATCATATTTGAGGCAGAAATATTGGATTATGGGTGGCTATAGGGCTGTTAAAAAGATAGTACGACAATGTATCAAATGTAGGAGACATAATCCCACCAAGCATCATCAAATTATGGGAGATTTACCAGCTGCTAGAGTAAACCCATCAAGACCCTTCTACAACGTGGGAGTCGACTATACAGGTCATGTATTTATCAAATCAAACGCTGGAAGAGGTATCAAGACAACAAAAGGTTACATTGCAGTATTTACTTGTATGGCCACCAAGGCTGTACACCTGGAACTGGTATCAGATTTATCAAGTGCAAGTTTTATATCAGCCCTGCGTAGAATGTCAGCTCGCAGGGGTAAGCCTGGTCACATCTACAGTGATAACGGCACTAATTTCATAGGAGCAAATAAAATATTACAGCAAGAATACGATGAAATACTCAAAATATTTAACACACAATTTCAATCAGAGGTGGCGGATATGGGCATAACATGGCATTTTAATGCCCCATCTTGGCCTTCAGCGAGCGGTCTTAGTGAAGCAGCCGTCAAAAGTCTCAAATTTCACCTTAAGAGGGTGGTTGGCGAGCAACGATTAACATACGAAGAATATAGTACAATACTAGCTCAGCTGGAGGCTTGCTTAAATTCAAGGCCACTCTGTGCTTTAACAGAAGACTCCGAGGAGCTCGATTATTTGACACCATCACATTTTCTAGCCAGTGGTCCAGTATTATCAATATATGAAACAGAGAGAGATCTACGAACAAGATTACATTTAGCACAAAAAATATTTCAAGACATATGGAAGAGGTGGCAACATGAATATTTAACAAATTTATCAACGAGAAGCAAGTGGAGACAATCAAAAGATAATATCAAATTAAATGACATTGTAATCATTCACGACAGCAATCTTCCCGCAGGAAAATGGCCTTTAGGGCGAGTGGTGGAGTTGCATCCTGGTAGTGATGGCTACGTGCGTGTGGTCACATTAAAAACTAAAAATGGATATATCAAAAGACCTATCATAAAGTTATCAATTTTACCCGTCAATCAAGAAGAAACAGTATCAAACAATCATACAACCACGAGAAGGAGAAATCAAAAATACAATTTTGCAACCGTCGCAACAACAATTCTTCTATTTTTTATGACATTATTTACAAACACAATCGCCTCATATAATATCACTCCGCTACAAAATAATACAAGTTTATTTTTCGACGACATTGCAAAAATGCATTTAATAACAGATGACTGGAGACTCATTGTTTACTACGACATGAACCCGTATTGGCATGGCGACATGGCGTCTCGCAAGTATTTAGAATACTTAGAAACCATCTGTGTTAAGATAAAACAACATTCACAGTGCGAAGGTATCATGTATCAATTAAATCACGAGTACTCCGAGCTACAACATTACAATAGATTGTTGCTAGATCAGCGTCTGGACGGGCACGCGCGCAGACGGCGCGGCCTTATCAACGGTGTAGGTTACGTCGCTAATCAGTTGTTTGGAATACTCGATAGTAACTTTGCCGAACAGTACGAGAAAGATATCGAATTAATTAAAGTAAATCAGCGGCACATGGCTAGTTTATGGAAAAATCAAACTTCCGTTGTAGAAGCGGAATTTAATCTTATCAAAAGAATTGAATCAGTTATGCAAAATCATCATAAAAGCGTTACCAAAAAGTTAAATGAAATCGACATTGCAATGGGCGTATTGCAGTCGGAGATGCAAAACAACACCTATATCAGTGAATTTACTATGACAGCGATAATCGTTAATAATATTTTAATTAAACTTAAAAGCATTCAAGGTTATCTATTAGAAACTATCACAGATATATTTAATGGAAAATATAACATTCACTTTTTAACCCCCAAGCAACTGCAGGAAGAGTTGAACATAATATCATCCCAATTATCAAAAGATTTATCACTACCCACTGACCCCACGAATCCATCAAGTATTTATAAATTGCTAAAGATCAAAGCTAGATTATCAAAAAAGTTTCTCATATTCGAAATATCAATACCTCTAGTCACTAGAGATACATATGATTTACTCAAGATCATTGCTATTCCAAAACAATTTGAAAAAAAATATGATCAGTATAGTACCTATTAGCGAATACCTGGCGCTAAATATAAAGAAAGACTCATTCATAATGCTATCAGAGATCGAATTACATGATTGTGAGAATCAAAACATAGAGACAATGTTGTGTCGTATTAACAAGCCTATTTATCATTTTAATAGCGAAAAAGACTTATGTGAGAAAAAAGAAAACTCAAACAGCTGTCTAACTGTTATGAATAAATGCAAGAATATTTTAGTTTCAATCAACAAACCCAATAAATACTTTTATTTTTGCTGCAACAATTGCCAGTACAAGATATTATGTGAACAAAAACTTATGGCCATCCAATTAAATAACACCGGAATCATATCAATTGATCAAAATTGTTTGATAAAATCATCAGAATTTTATATTCAAACTTATAGAAAGAAGAACAATATATTGCAAATAACACCTGATATGAACACATCATGGTTATCACCTATCAATAATTTAGTAAATTTATCATTAACGGACCTGCCAGCCGATGAGAGTACAAATAATATCACATCAAAATATATTATCAAGATTGAAGAGCAAATTAACAACATCAAAAAGATTGATCCAGTCATCGATGGTATATCTTATCACGATATACATCATTATGCGATGATTTATCTCGCCATGGTCACCATACTGGTTATCGGTGGTATCTTATTCTGGCGGGCAAGGCGGCGAGCACGGGGCTCACCGTCTCAACAACAGCAGCAGGGGTCTCCCGCGCGAGCTAGAGGCTCGCCACTACAGCAGTCGCCGGTGTCGTCGACGCGAGCCAGAGGCTCGCCTCTCCAGCGGCCGCTGGGGCCGGTGGCGCGAGCTAAGGGCTCGCCATTGCAGCAACAAGTGTTAGTGAAAAGTGATAGTGAAAGTGCAAAAAGCAAAAAGTGTGATCGGTCCACTTCCCCAAACAACACTCTATCAATGTTCAATGTATAATCTCCCCCTGTGTTTAGCATTTAAGATCATATATTGTAATATCATCATCATTAGATATAAGTTCTTATTGTTTATCACCTTGTTTAGTTTTAGATCATTATCACATCATCAATATCATCTTTTTCTGACTCCTGCTGAACTGAATCCTGCTGACTGTGCAAGTCGCGGTTTATCAGCATCACAATTGAAGGATCATTCTTTGTGGTGGCAAGGCCCCAAGTGGCTATCAACATTTAGTGATCAAAATAATAAGGTCACAATATATTCAACAGATCAAGAGTTGAAAGTATCAAAACAAGTTACCGCTGCGGTAACAAATCATCATAATAATTCTATCATACTAGATATATTATCAAAACACAGCACATTCCGTAAGGCTGTGCGAATTGTTGCATGGATGTGTAGATTCACCAACAACAAAAATAAATATCAAAGTTATTTATCAGTGGATGAATTGAAACGTGCAACATTGCTTATTATCAGAAATATTCAACAGTTATCATTTGAAAGGGAAATATCAGATTTAAGAAGTGGTAATAATATACATAGGAAAAGTAAATTGTGTGAATTAAATCCTTATATCGATCAACAACAAATCATCAGAGTAGGGGGAAGGCTGCGACATGCTTACCTTGACCCTGACATGAAAAATCCTATCATCATACCGAATAACAGTCGTCTCTCGAAATTATTAATTAATGAAGCACACCAATCTTCTTATCATGGAGGTGCTAGGCTAACATCATCATATTTGAGGCAGAAATATTGGATTATGGGTGGCTATAGGGCTGTGAAAAAGATAGTACGACAATGTATCAAATGTAGGAGGCATAATCCCACCAAGCATCATCAAATTATGGGAGATTTACCAGCTGCTAGAGTAAACCCATCAAGACCCTTCTACAACGTGGGAGTCGACTATACAGGTCATGTATTTATCAAATCAAACGCTGGAAGAGGTATCAAGACAACAAAAGGTTACATTGCAGTATTTACTTGTATGGCCACCAAGGCTGTACACCTGGAACTGGTATCAGATTTATCAAGTGCAAGTTTTATATCAGCCCTGCGTAGAATGTCAGCTCGCAGGGGTAAGCCTGGTCACATCTACAGTGATAACGGCACTAATTTCATAGGAGCAAATAAAATATTACAGCAAGAATACGATGAAATACTCAAAATATTTAACACACAATTTCAATCAGAGGTGGCGGATATGGGCATTACATGGCATTTTAATGCCCCATCTTGGCCTTCAGCGAGCGGTCTTAGTGAAGCAGCCGTCAAAAGTCTCAAATTTCACCTTAAGAGGGTGGTTGGCGAGCAACGATTAACATACGAAGAATATAGTACAATACTAGCTCAGCTGGAGGCTTGCTTAAATTCAAGGCCACTTTGTGCTTTAACAGAAGACTCCGAGGAGCTCGATTATTTGACACCATCACATTTTCTAGCCAGCGGTCCAGTATTATCAATATATGAAACAGAGAGAGATCTACGAACAAGATTACATTTAGCACAAAAAATATTTCAAGACATATGGAAGAGGTGGCAACATGAATATTTAACAAATTTATCAACGAGAAGCAAGTGGAGACAATCAAAAGATAATATCAAATTAAATGACATTGTAATCATTCACGACAGCAATCTTCCCGCAGGAAAATGGCCTTTAGGGCGAGTGGTGGAGTTGCATCCTGGTAGTGATGGCTACGTGCGTGTGGTCACATTAAAAACTAAAAATGGATATATCAAAAGACCTATCATAAAGTTATCAATTTTACCCGTCAATCAAGAAGAAACAGTATCAAACAATCATACCACGAGAAGGAGAAATCAAAAATACAATTTTGCAACCGTCGCAACAACAATTCTTCTATTTTTTATGACATTATTTACAAACACAATCGCCTCATATAATATCACTCCGCTACAAAATAATACAAGTTTATTTTTCGACGACATTGCAAAAATGCATTTAATAACAGATGACTGGAGACTCATTGTTTACTACGACATGAACCCGTATTGGCATGGCGACATGGCGTCTCGCAAGTATTTAGAATACTTAGAAACCATCTGTGTTAAGATAAAACAACATTCACAGTGCGAAGGTATCATGTATCAATTAAATCACGAGTACTCCGAGCTACAACATTACAATAGATTGTTGCTAGATCAGCGTCTGGACGGGCACGCGCGCAGTCGGCGCGGCCTTATCAGCGGTATAGGTTACGTCGCTAATCAGTTGTTTGGAATACTCGATAGTAACTTTGCCGAACAGTACGAGAAAGATATCGAATTAATTAAAGTAAATCAGCGGCACATGGCTAGTTTATGGAAAAATCAAACTTCCGTTGTAGAAGCGGAATTTAATCTTATCAAAAGAATTGAATCAGTTATGCAAAATCATCATAAAAGCGTTACCAAAAAGTTAAATGAAATCGACATTGCAATGGGCGTATTGCAGTCGGAGATGCAAAACAACACCTATATCAGTGAATTTACTATGACAGCGATAATCGTTAATAATATTTTAATTAAACTTAAAAGCATTCAAGGTTATCTATTAGAAACTATCACAGATATATTTAATGGAAAATATAACATTCACTTTTTAACCCCCAAGCAACTGCAGGAAGAGTTGAACATAATATCATCCCAATTATCAAAAGATTTATCACTACCCACTGACCCCACGAATCCATCAAGTATTTATAAATTGCTAAAGATCAAAGCTAGATTATCAAAAAAGTTTCTCATATTCGAAATATCAATACCTCTAGTTACTAGAGATACATATGATTTACTCAAGGTCATTGCTATTCCAAAACAATTTGAAAAAAATATGATCAGTATAGTACCTATTAGCGAATACCTGGCGCTAAATATAAAGAAAGACTCATTCATAATGCTATCAGAGATCGAATTACATGTTTGTGAGAATCAAAACATAGAGACAATGTTGTGTCGTATTAACAAGCCTATTTATCATTTTAATAGCGAAAAAGACTTATGTGAGAAAGCAGAAAACTCCAACAGCTGTCTAACTGTTATGAATAAATGCAAGAATATTTTAGTTTCAATCAACAAGCCCAATAAATACTTTTATTTTTGCTGCAACAATTGCCAGTACAAGATATTATGTGAACAAAAACTTATGGCCATCCAATTAAATAACACCGGAATCATATCAATTGATCAAAATTGTTTGATAAAATCATCAGAATTTTATATTCAAACTTATAGAAAGAAGAACAATATATTGCAAATAACACCTGATATGAACACATCATGGTTATCACCTATCAATAATTTAATAAATTTATCATTAACGGACCTGCCAGCCGATGAGAGTACAAATAATATCACATCAAATATTATCAAGATTGAAGAGCAAATTAACAACATCAAAAAGATTGATCCAGTCATCGATGGTATATCTTATCACGATATACATCATTATGCGATGATTTATCTCGCCATGGTCACCATACTGGTTATCGGTGGCATCTTATTCTGGCGGGCAAGGCGGCGAGCACGGGGCTCACCGTCTCAACAACAGCAGCAGGGGTCTCCCGCGCGAGCTAAGGGCTCGCCATTGCAGCAACAAGTGTTAGTGAAAAGTGATAGTGAAAGTGCAAAAAGCAAAAAGTGTGATCGGTCCACTTCCCCAAACAACACTCTATCAATGTTCAATGTATAATCTCCCCCTGTGTTTAGCATTTAAGATCATATATTGTAATATCATCATCATTAGATATAAGTTCTTATTGTTTATCACCTTGTTTAGTTTTAGATCATTATCACATCATCAATATCATCTTTTTGGCCTGGGAGCATGTACGGGCTAGCCGTACATCCTGACTCAGCGCTTTACACGATCCTATTTCATTATGGTGACAAGAACATCTTCACCCAGTTGGTCTGCGCTCGCGGCTCGTGTAAAGCGCTCGGGGTGTACGCGCTATATCAATTAATCTCATTATCAACTATCAAATATATCAATCATATCATATTATCATCATTAGTTTATAGCAATCAACAATAAAGTGATCAAAGGCAATAACTTGTTTTACATCATCAAACCATCAACTATCAATTTATCAGCTAAAGGAGTGTATGGGATATCATATCATATCAATCAGCAGCCCATACAATGCGTAAAGACAATAGCATTACGGATACTTCCCGTCCCTAATATTATGTATTCCTTTAATCTTGTCAAGTGTTACACGATATGTCCTTAGCCTTACAGCTTTCTTTCATAGAAAGGTGGAAACATTATACGCGAGGGAGTGTGCAGTAATATGAGCGGTTGTATAATCCGCTGTTGAAATACCCAATGCAATTCATATAATGCAAAATTCAACTGGACATTTCCTGTGATAGAGTAAGAGATCAGCGAATTGCTGGACGAGCTCTGAATGCACTCAACGATAAACCCAGATGACAAGTTGGGTATTCAGTGGTTTTGTGTACTCCGGAATAATAAATATCGTATTCAAAGATACGATTAGGGAAATGCCTTGATTCAACACGATCCAGGAAAGAGTTCTTGTCCCGATATCTTGTTCTGGCATTCCCATACCAATAAAGATGTAGCATAGCGTTTTCATAGCATATAGAGTCTGTTGTTTGCCAGATTTTATAACGTATAGATGGGAAACGAACACGCGACTTCCCCCATCACAACGCCAACACACTGACCATTAAACCAATGAGGGTTATCCGATGTTCAGTGACCCGTAATAACCAATTGTATAATACAAATAATACAAACGGAAATGTAATGTGCAACGCATCATTAATGGCTATGATAAACCTTTTTTGAATTGGGAAGTTTATAACAAAAAAAAAAAGACGTGTGGCACTCGAGGACTGCCGCGGTAAAGCTATTGCATGCTATGCCTTCAAGCCACACCTCCGCGCCCGTCGGAGTGGGGAGCGTGAGGTTTTTCGTTCGCAATTTCTAGATTCGGTCCCCGCGCTCAAGGCCCGCGATAGAAGCTAAAAAATTACGAAATAATGTTACGAACATTAATTTCCCCGCAATCAGTACCCTCAAATTTTCTCGTAACGTACTTTTTCAAACATTTTAAGATTGGGAAAACAAAATTAATATTGATTTACCGTTGCCGCATTAAAATAAATAAGACGCGGTACAAATATTACGCAGAGCTGCATTAAGATAAAAATAATAACAATATAGATATAATACCATATTTACACGATTGACGATACCTCTATTTACAAGTAAATGCAGTAATGTTGCATAATAATTATCTTCTGAATCTTTTACTTGTATGAAGTAATATTATTTGCTAAGATGATGCCCACGAATTCGCCCGCGTCAAAAGTGTATTAGATTATTCATTTTATAAAATGAAAGTAGCTCCTATGTTACTCTGTGCAATGAGTCAGCTGAAAGACCTGTTAAATTAGTCCAGCCAATTTAGATATTAGCATGATCAGTTCGAACATATGCCCCATGGTGTTATAGTATATCTATGAAATGTATTATTTTTTTATTATGTATTTCATTAAAGGAATAAATGATTTAAATCTAAGTACAGATATAAGAAATTCCGTAAAAACGTATGCAATGAAGATTTTCTTAACAACTTATAAACTCATATCCTATGGTAATTTGAAACTTAATATGAATATAGATATGAAGATTAAGGGTGCTATAACAGTTTTTTAACAAAAACCGCTATTTTACGGTACAATTTTAACTCAAAGCACTTACACGTGAGAACAAAGTAATATCTTAATTTAAAGATAATATATTCAGTTATACGATCATCTTATAAAAATTGTACGACGTCATACAAAATTGTCACTGAAATACGATTTTCCCAGCACAATGATCGCATAAAATGCAAAAAAATGGGGTCTAAACCGGTACACTTTTAAGAAAATTCAAAGCCTAATCTATCTTCTTACCTATAAATTATTGAGGGATATATAGTCCTTTATAGATTGTGATAATTTTTTTGTATCTAAATCAAAATTTTATTTCAATTATAAGCTAAATTAAAAATACTTGTCGATTTCTTCATACATTTTGCTCTCGCGGGTCGTCAGACCGCGCTCAGAAGCGCTCTTGGAAGGACGGGTGTATCGCTCCTCGTCCCAAAAATAAAAACGAATTAGAAAAAGATTATTGTGCGTATACTGTCGTTTTCGTGATTTGAAATATTTGATACTTTATAAGAGTAAACTGTATAAGTTTCATATTCCAGTTATTTGTAATTTAAAATTATGTTTTAAAAATTATGTTGACTGAGAGCCTCTTTTTTTATGGGTTGTTGAACGGATTGGTGGGGTAAAGCAATTTGACAAAACTTAAATCCAAAATGGCGCCGACGAAAATTTGCCATCTTTTCGTCATGGGTGTCATTTTCATGGTTTTTGGGGTAGCTATTAACCAATACGAGGTCAAAAATAAAATCCAAGATGGCGCCGACGAAAATTTTACATCTTTTCATCATGGGTGTCATTTTCATGGTTTTTGGGGTAGCTATTAACTAATATGAGGTCAAAACTAAAATCCAAGATGGCGCCGACGAAAATTTTACATCTTTTCGTCATGGGTGTCATTTTCATGGTTTTTGGGGTAGCTATTAGCCAATATGAGGTCAAAAATAAAATCCAAGATGGCGCCGACGAAAATTTTACATCTTTCCGTGATGGGTGTCATTTTCATGGTTTTTGGGGTGGATATTACGCAATATGAGGTCAGAACTAAAATCCAAGATGGCGCCGGTGAAAATTTGACATCTTTTCGTCATGGGTGTCATTTTCATGGTTTTTGGGGTAGCTATTAACTAATATGAGGTCAAAACTAAAATCCAAGATGGCGCCGACGAAAATTTTACATCTTTTCGTCATGGGTGTCATTTTCATGGTTTTTGGGGTAGCTATTAACCAATATGAGGTCAAAAATAAAATCCAAGATGGCGCCGACGAAAATTTTACATCTTTCCGTGATGGGTGTCATTTTCATGATTTTTGGGGTGGATATTACGCAATATGAGGTCAGAACTAAAATCCAAGATGGCGCCGGTGAAAATTTGACATCTTTTCGTCATGGGTATCATTTTCATGGTTTTTGGGGTAGCTATTAACCAATATGAGGTCAAAAATAAAATCCAAGATGGCACCGATGAAAATTTTACATCTTTTCGTCATGGGTGTCATTTTCATGGTTTTTGGGGTAGCTATTAACCAATATGAGGTCAAAAATAAAATCCAAGATGGCGCCGACGAAAATCTGTTATTTTATTTTAGTTTACTTCTTTATTATTAAGAAAATTACACCTATGACGAAAAGATGTCAAATTTTCGTCGGCGCCATCTTGGATTTTGGTTTTAACCTCATATTCGTTAATAGCTACCCCAAAAACCATGAAAATGACACCCATCACGAAAAAAGTCAAATTTTCGTCGGCGCCATCTTGGATTTTGGTTTTAACCTCATATTCGTTAATAGCTACCCCAAAAACCATGAAAATGACACCCATCACGAAAAAAAGTCAAATTTTCGTCGGCGCCATCTTGGATTTTAGTTTTGACCTCATATTTGTTAAGAGCAACTCCAAAACCTTGAAAATGACACCCATGACGAAAAGATGTAAAATTTTCGTCGGCGCCATCTTGGATTTTAGTTTTGACCTCATATTGGTTAATAGCTACCCCAAAAACTACCCACACTTGCAAATGTGTTTGCTACGTAGGAAAAGTTCAGATTTAAGAGTATCCTAGGTAATGTGTTATGTGACGAATACCTATAATTTATTTCATTCCGACTATTTTTCGGAATAACATACATTTACTAAGAATTGTATACAATGCCGGATTTAATACAGTGCCGGTAACATCATATGTATGATAATAATTCTACATTTCTTAAAAAGCTTTGATATTGTATACAATTCATAGATTATTATTCAATGAAATAATGATGTAAAATAGTCACACTTTTTTAAGTTGTTTGAATATACTAACATACTTATTAGGATCGTACCTACTAATAAAAGTAACAAAATGAATTTTTAAAGTTCCTAGTAATCTTCTGGAATCAATTTCAATAAAAATACATAATATCAAAAATTAAAAATAATATCAAGTATGAAGATGGTCTATAAAATGGAATGCGCTATGTTTACGTGAGCGTGATATTGCCGCGAACAAAGTTACGTCGTTAGATACCTAAATTTGAGTAACGCAGATTTGTGACAGCGTCCTTAATTATGTATGAATATATTATATTAACTTATTATGTTGGATATTAGTCACACTAGTAATGCTAAACTGTGGAATATTATGCTTATAACAACTTTTATGGTCAACCTTAAAATACTTATTGGTGATAGTTAAATAATGGACTTAAAATATTCTACTCACTCATACGAAATTAAAATGCATGCACAACTCAAGTACACTGTAACACAAACATAGTGTCACACGGAAAGCATAAAAAAAGAATTAGTAAGCACAGTGAACCCACATGCAAACATTGCTAAAAACAAAATTCCAATTATATCAACAAAAAAAAAACTGAAGTTGTCAAGTGTTATGTGAATCTATTAGTTTTTCTCGTTTTGCAGTAGGTTACGTCAAACGAAGCTAAGCATATTGTGGTAGTCTACCTTCGTTGTGAGGCTTCGTTTGACCACTGTTACTTTCTGTATGCGCTAGCAGTGTTGTCTTGGACTTCTCTAGCCTTCTTGCCTTAAGAGGCGACTCCGTAGGCTTTTTTTCACTTCTCTCAGGCTCACTCTCAACCCCCAGCTTACTGAGGGCGACAAGGTTGGCTACATTGGAACAATTCGTCAGTTAAACCTTCGTTAATCGACTCCATATTGTGGTGTGAAATTGTTTTATCGAAAAAATAAACATAAGAAGCTGTCATGCAATACACAGCCAATTGGGATTGAAATTACATAAAATTTTGAGCATAAATAAATATAGCTGTGAAGTGAAGTTTTATATATTGTTTTAATGCGTACCAAGGAAATGTAAACGGTCCTTTGCCATGCCCAGATTGGTTTTCATTTTGTCGTGCAGTCTCTGGGCTCTTTGCCAGGCGTCTCCGCGACCTCCCCAGCAGTCCACTGCTATACCTCGCTCCAACTCATAAATTCCTTTTTTATAAAGTTCTATGGCTAGCTCTTTCTGACCTGGATTGATGTAAAAATAAATGCTTCTTGTGTCTTCATACATTGGGTATTTATATTTTTATGATATTTTCTTTATTTAGCATATTAAGCATCAAAGTATCTACAATATCATAATAATATAATCGAACTGTCAAGCTTACAAATGTTTATTTATTATCCAGATAGATACAAAATACTGAATATGGAAGCAGACTCAAAATAAAAATAACAAAGCATAGTAGTAATCTTACCTTCATTCTCTTCATCAATCTTCAAAGCTTTCGATATGTATTCAAAAGCTTTGCGATGATGATGTTTCTGCTTGGCGAGCAAGGGGTCGCCGGGTCCCACGTTATTTGTGTACGGCATTTCCTCTCCGTGCGCGATTTCTGTCGACACCACACCGTCTTTCACCACCACTTCTAAGTTACACTCACCACTTTTACGAGGCCTATGAATGAAACGATGCGATGCCGAATACAAATATTTGAAAATAATAAATAACTGATACAAAATGGATCGCATCAAATTAAAAAGAATAATAATCGGGAAGGAAACCACGTAGAGGTTTCTTTTATGGACAGAAGGTTGCGAATCATTTCGCAACGTTGATCCTTTTGCTACATCTGCATCAGCTTTCTTGGATTTGCGATTCGGAGATCTAGTAGTTTTACGCGGTAAACGACCACCATTGAAATCGTCACCGGAAACCATCAAGAACACTAAAGTTCCAACTGGTTCAACACCAAATAGCCATACAAATCACAACAAAGACACGCACGTTTATTATTCTACTTAAAACCTAAATACAGACAAACATCGCGACGAGTGAGGAGCTATTGACAATATGATCATATTGACGTTTGTCCGGTTTGTCGTTTACAGTTTATCTGGGTTGTCAGAACTAAGAATTTGAAATTACAATATTTGGTTAAAATCATACAAGAGAAAAATAGATTGAATACTCCTTCTATTATAATATATTAAAGATATAAGTATGATATTCATTCATAGCTATTAAATAGCATAATCCAGGCATTTAAATCAATAATTATTACTATTGTATTAAAACTGAACAACACTGTACAAAATATCAAGTATATTAGACTCAACTTAATTAAATTATTGCAACATAGAATGATTAAAAGAATAAAACTTGGCCTTATTTGAAAATATCACTTTTCTACAATTTTGGGAAAAATTCGTAAGCTAGCAACATGATCAAGTTACGTCACATTAGTTTTTTTAAAACTTTCTTAACGAAAAACAAAATACTTGGCATTTGGATAGAATGAAAAAATATATTGTTATACCATATAAAGATTTTTTTGTTAAAATCGTATTGCATTTTTATTACAAATATATAACGTTTCATTATATTTCATCATTTAATAAGAATACGTTTCATATCACGTCATCATATTAAGAGGATTGTCAAAAGTCGACAAATTGTGACATTTGAGATATTTTGACATTGACACTAACATTTCAACATTGCAAAATGCAATTTGCAAGTGGCGAGGTGTAATTTGTAAATCTTGAATATATTGTGAGTTTTACAACCTTAATTTTAATAAGGTACTTTATTTATAAATAGAAAAGCTTGTTGTCAAATAATTGAAGCCTATGCAGTATTGCATCACCAAAATCCTTAAAAACTTATAACGAGAGTGCTCAGTATTTAGAAAAAGGTTTGTAATAAAATTAAGAAATTCAGCGGTTAATTTCTGTTATACTGTGTTAAACTACAATCACATAGAATCTAAATGTGTACTGTTATTAATAAAAATAACATATTTCATATACACATTTGTGAAAACTTAAAAACTGTGTATGATGAAATATTTTTCATTTTAAGGTTAACCATGGCTGAAATAGAGGATCAAGTGAATAATTTAACAGTTCAAGACGACGATGATCTTGTTGACCCGTGGAATGTTACTGGAAAGTCCCAAACTGGAATTGATTATGATAAATTGATAAGTATGTGTTTTCCTATTCTTCTATGTACTTCAATTTATAACAGTATTAATTATCATACTATAAAATAATGTTAAATCATGGAATTTATTCAAGTTAATTATTTAGTATTTTATAGCCTATTTAATTTAAAAATATATATTGATGAATAATAATAAGAAGAAGAAACATTATGTGTTATAATTATTATAAAGAGTCAGAAATAAATGTAATATTCTTATTTGTAGAAAGATTTGGAAGTCAGAAAATTGATGAAGAACTCATTGCCCGCTTTGAAAAAGTGACTGGACGGAAAGGTATTTATATAAAATGTTATTTACTTTTTTATTAATAACATAAAAATCCATATTATTTAAAATTTATCAAAACAAGGAAACATACAAATATTTAATATTTCAGCTCATCACTTCCTACGGAGAGGTATATTTTTCTCGCATCGAGATTTGAATACAATATTAAATCTACATGAAGCTGGTAAGAAGTTCTACCTCTACACAGGGAGAGGTCCGTCCTCGGAGAGCATGCATATAGGGCATCTTATACCATTCATATTTACTAAGTAAGTGACTTTCCGTTATTCATAATACAGTAGAACTCCAATTATCCGAATTAATTGGGACCAGGACCCATTCGGATAATCAAATATTCGGATAATCGGATTTAAAAAAAATATTGCCATTGGGGAGAATAAAAGCTACGTTTTGATATTGCACTATTTTTTTATTGAATTAAATGAAAGAAACATGAAATTTTCACATGTTTTAAATATTTTTGCAATCATTTTTCTTATTTCCTCTAGTGAAAATGCATCTTTATCATCATCATCCTCTCCATATTCTTGTTAGGGGAAGAATAATAGCGCACTTAGACTTTTTTTGGACATTTTTTTGTGATTCGGATAATCGGCGATTCGGATAGTCGGAGTTCGGATAATTGGAGTTCTACTGTAGTTCATAAAGAGCCCAGGCACTTAATGAAATGGCTAATTAAGTTAGATGCATCATTTACATATATTGGAATGACAGTAGATACTTATGAATGTTATAAATCTGAAAGTGTGTTTGATTGTACTTTTTTAAATCATATTTTGCGGCAATTTTTATGTCTGGAGATTTATTTTATTGTAAATAGTGAAGCGCTTGACCACAATCTAGCCTGATGTTAAGATAGTTTTACTAGAGAATGATATAGGTTACTATTTAGTATTTACCATTGTAAAACATCCTATTTCCAGGATTTTTTGCTTTGACCATGCAGGTGAAACTGCAGGTAATAGCTAATAACCTCCCAAACAATTTTTTCAGATGGTTACAAGATGTATTCAATGTACCACTTATAATTCAACTGACAGATGATGAGAAAGTCATGTGGAGGGATATTAAGATAGAGGATGCAAGACAAATGGCATTCAACAATGCAAAGGATATTATAGCTGTTGGTTTTGATCCCGCTAATACATTTGTGTTTAACGATCTAGATTTTATTGGGTAAGTAAAAAAAACATCACAGTAAAAAAAAATCACATTTTTTTTTTAATTTTTATTTGGCAATCTATGGTGGGAAACTTTCAATTTTTATTATTAAATCTTAGGAAGTAATTTCTTTGGTTACGACGATATTTTAACTAAGCCCTCATTTTCAGTAATTTCTGTGGTGTTTAATTTATAAATGAAACAATTTGTTCTAAAAAAGTATGGTTTTCTTTCAGACAATGCCCAGAATTCTATCAAAACATGTTGCGAGTACAAAAGTGCGTCACATTTAACCAAGTTAAGGGTATCTTTGGTTTTGGAGACTCAGATGTTATCGGCAAAATTACCTTCCCTTCAATAGAAGCGGCGCCAGCGTTCTCTACTAGTTTTCCATTTATATTTGAAAATAAAGTTGTGAGTATGATATCTGAAGCTTAATACATATACTGAATTTTTAAGCTATTGCATAGCTTCTATCGCGGGCCTTGAACGCGGGGACCGAATCCAGAAATTCCGTAACGAAAAAACCTCACGCTCCCCACTCCGACGGGTACGGAGATGTGGCTTGAAGGCATAGCATGCAATAGTTTTACCGCGGCAGTCTCCGAGTGCCACACGTCTTTTTTTATGAAATGTAACAATTTTTTTTATTTTTAATTAAAGGTTTATTTTTTGTAATTTAAATCAAGACTCGTTTATTAAATTTGACTTATTATTTCAGTTACCCTGTCTAGTACCATGCGCGATCGACCAAGACCCATACTTCCGTATGACTCGTGACGTAGCCGCTCGACTAAAACTGCCGAAACCAGCACTTTTGCACGCGGCTTTCCTCCCCGCGTTACAAGGCGCTCAACATAAGATGTCAGCTAGTGACCCTAACGCGTCAATATTCCTGAATGACACCCCTAAGCAGATTAAGAACAAGGTATGTTGGATAGGGTCAATTTTAGGTATGCAATATTTTTTGTTATGTGGATACCATGGACTAATAGAATCTAAAGAATCTAAAAATATATTCTATTAGTCCATGGTGGATACTCATATTTTTCTATGTTGTTCTGATTTCGGTAGGTTTTAGTAGATTTCTAAAATAGTATTTCGCATTACTTTTGTTTTAAATTGTCATCAAATACAAAAAAAAAAAAACAATAGATTAACCAGCCACCATTGGTCATAATTAAATAATTTTTGTAGTGTTTTATAAAAATATTTTCAATTATTTTTTCTTATCGTTCACAGATAAATAAATACGCATTTTCTGGTGGTCAGCCAACTGTAGAGGAACACCGAGAGAAGGGCGGAAACAGTGAAGTGGATATATCTTATAAATACCTTACTTTCTTCCTTGAAGATGATGAGAGATTAGCTGAAGTGAGTATCAGCTTAGTATAAATGTGTATTTAATTCTAAATAAATTCCCAGTTGATGTGAAATATTTTAAACTAGGATTTAATTGGTAATGTCAATAGCAACCTTAAAAAAAAATTTAAAATCTTAATTTAAAAACAGTAAATGGTTAAACCATTTTTAAATAAATTTTGTATGCTCTGTGAGTTAAAAACTACATTAAAATATTTTGTTGAACTACAGAAAAATCCTATTCTGTGGATTATTTACCTAGATAATGAATGTCTTTTGTATATTTGCATTAAGTTTTTCTATATTTTTTTTCACAGATTAAAAAATCCTATGAATCCGGAGAGCTATTAACCGGCGAGTTAAAGAAGATAGCCATAGATACAATAACACCTATTATCCAAGACTACCAGGCGAGACGGGCGAAAGTTACGGACGAAGTTATGCAGGAATTCTTCAAAATACGCAAAATTAATGTCTGATTGTAAATGTTTATAAATAGATTTAATTAAATACATTTGAATGAGGAAATCATCAACAAGAATGGTTAATAACTGCTAAATATCATATTATTTTGTAATCTTTGAACAGTGAAATAGCTTTTGATATACATAATCGAAATATTTTTTTTTATCGGGTATGATTCCGTACGTCTTAGTTAAGCTGATTCAATATTGAAAACTATAGTCGGGGTAGGCGAAGAACTTGACGATTCATTATGAGACGACAGACTTAATTTAACATAGCGATCGTTCTGCGATTCTTTCAAAGAGTTTTCTATGGCTCTCGCCTTTGTTGAAACTAACAAAAGCTACTAAGGCCGCCAGTCAACGGCCGCGACGTGATTGGCCGGCTCGTGAGGCAGCACACTATTTGGTTGGTGAATAGCGGTTTGGCATATACTTACCCGGGGTAAGCGGCGCCAATAAGTTACCCCTATTGGCTCGCTTACAACGACCAAGGTTACGTTCGGAAACACGTACACCCGATATAAAATATATTGCATTTTAAATTCTCTAAATGACATACCAAACTTTTCGATATTATGCAAAAATTATATTAGTTAAACAATCCGGTAAATCCAATCCAATCTATTTTATTTATATTTTTAAGTAATTTATTAAAATTCTGCATTTGTCATTTTCGTGTTCCAAGGTATCAGAGGTGTTTTTGCTAAATTACAATCTTCTTCAATCTTCTTATGTTATTACAATACCAGTCCAGTCACCTTTTACGATTATGTTACATATAATATTATATTTGTTAATGTATTGTACTTATTATTTAAAATCATATTTGAATGTCAGCATACGAACATTGCATAGAACTGCTAGTTCACATAGTTCATCACATATTGTTTTAAGATTTTATCGGCATGGTTTTTTTTACATGATTTATATAAATTCCCTCATGTAAGATGTTGGGATTTAGCAAAATTATGTTTTATTATAAGAGACTTTATTTTTATCGCAAAGAGCATAATATGGCAAGTGCATTTTCATTTGCCTGTTTGTAAACAGTAGGCAAACTAAGTTTATTATAAATTTAACCTCAATTACAATTTCCTAATTGAATAGCTATATTAATATTATAATGTATTTATTAATTACAGTGCTTAAAGCACGAGAATTATTTTTGCTGGTCAATAAATTGCTATCACGAATTTGGTTGCTTTTATTTCTACAAATCCTAATCTGAAAACCCTCTTTGACAGCGCGCCTGGATCGTAAAATTTGTTTTATCTATACTTAATATTATAAAGCTGAAGAGTTCGTTTGTTTGAACGCGCTAATCTCAGTAACTACTGGTCCGATTTAAAATTCTTTCTATGTTTTATAGCCCATTTATCGAGGAAGGCTATAGGCTATATATGTATTATCACGCTAAGCCCAACAGGAGCGGAGCACTGCGGGTAAAACCGCGGGGCACCGCTAGTTCCATATAATTTTTTTTAATCACCTTTTGAACAAAGGAATTGTTAAGTTATCAATTGATCGTAAGATTTCTTGTAACTAAAACATGGAAAAAAAGGATACAGGACATTATTTAGTGAGCTTAGCTCTTTTTAATTCCATGTGAGAACTTAAGAGAATATGACAAATTGTGGGTGGCCTCTAGCATTGATATTAATATAAAACGAAAACAAACATTTAATACACAATGCGACACAGACAAACGCCTCAAAAGACTAAAAACTGAACAACACTTGTGTACACAATACAACTTTGATCGAATATACATAACAATAGCAGAGAAAAGTGTACGACACAGTTCTAATCACATACAAGTGGGTGTCGCACGGTTCTACTTAATTTCAGTGAACTAAATTCTTATCATTAAATATATCCAGTGTCCTGAAAATGTACAACAACTACGAGGAATCCCCCATTCCCCTGATAGCAAATTACACGGTATTGAAAGATGCTGAAGAGGAAAAGAGAGAGACAGATGACAGAGTGATCCTAGAAATTGGTCGACCAGATGATAAGCAACGGGAGGAACTGACTTTTTCACACAAGAAGTATGACAAGACTATTGCTCATCATCGTTCCTATGTTATAGATTATGCGGAACCACGCAAGGTCACATATTTCAGGTCTCAGGATTTGGATGGAGCGCCGGATGGTACGTTCATTTGTTTCATATTATAATATGAAGTATTTTACGAAGCTTCTTTGCAACAGGCAACTAACTGACTTCAAGAAATTTTCTCCCACAGATTAGTTTTCTCGCTATACGTTTAAAGTAGTGACCCGATTTCAGGTGAATCATAACTTTACAATAATATGTAAAATAGACGGTAAAGTAGCCATAGACTCTTATCCATTATCTATAGTTAGGTATTGAATTGTTTCAAATTATTAACAACAATTGAAATTTTTAAGTTATATAATATTAGGTATCTAATATAACGTGGGAAATTAGTTCATAAACGATTTTTATGCTTTTCATAGTCTATGAATGAACGAGTTTTATTTTGGTAAAAAAGGATGGTTTATTAATTTTATAGCGAAAAAAAAACCCAACTTCTATAATTAAAATAAGTGTTTAAAATTAGTATCAAAGTTTAAACACTTTTTTGTGTTAATTTACCTACTAACGAGCATAGAAAATATTTTTTGTTAAAAAGGCTTCTCTAATCGTAGTAGAGTCGAGATATTTCGAGCATGACGAGTACCAGGAGATCAGAAATATACAAGAATCTAACAACTCTAGGTCCTCTGTAGAGTTTTCACAAGACTCGCAGGACGCAAGCAAGTTTATGGACGAGCAAGACGGTCTTATGGATTGGAAAGAGAGAGCTCTACAACTTGAAAAGGGTGTGTTTTTGTAACTTATTATAATATAAAGATAGTGTGTCAGTAATATATGTAATTACTTCTTTTATTACTTATTATTTTTATAATTGTTATATTTAAAGTTGAATATTATAATATCTCTCCTAATTTAAAAGCTCAAGAGTTAGTTTTTCGTTGCGTCGGTTCAACGCGCTAATCTCAGAAATTACCTACTGTTTCTAATAAAACAAAAAGTGTGTTCGTTAGACGGGAGAGAAAACTATAACTAGCATCAATAAAAATGTTACAATTTACGCGGGAAAACGCGTTGAATCGACTCCCTCGCGAACGACGCGACTAAACTGTGCGAACTGCAAAATTGAAATATATACCTAAAGGTTAGCAGCATTCATGGACATGTTATGCAAACACTTTTAAGAACCTGCACTGTAACATCCATTTCATTGCGTCTTATAAAATCCTATTCAGACTTATAGATATTACTTTTCAGAATATAAGAAGACTGCATGTGACAGAGAGCGCACGCGAATGCGTGATATGAACCGTGCCTTCGACTTGCTGCGATCCAAGTTGCCAGTAACGAAGCCGTCCAAGAAAAAATATTCGAAAATCGAATGTTTACGGTAGGATTTTCCTATTATAGTCAGCTCTTTTGACAAACGAGCCTAGAAAATATATAGAGGTACCTTACCATAGATAAAAATTTTGATTTATCATTTCCAGAATAGCAATTTGTTACATTCGGCATTTGGAGTATATGCTAGCTGGTGGCACGGAAGAAAATCCCGTGTTCCTTGAAGTACACAGTCCGGAAGTTCGAAGGAAATCAACTAGATATTAAAATATTGTCCATACTTACATCTAATATCTATAATCTCATTATGTTTGACAAAATATACTTGAAGAAAATGCTACTAGGACATAAAGTGGCATCCCTAATTGTTATAAATTTTAATAGTCAATTAAATTAAAACACTTTTCATTGTAATTATACGTTTTTAATTGACATTTCATAATCAAACATCACACAGACACGTAAATACACACGTTACAAAAATTATATCTATCCACTTTTCTTCCTGATTTTTCTCTCACGGGCTTCATCGTCTTTCATTTTTTCAAGCGCCTTGAGGTAGTCCAAGTACGCACATTTGATCAATAATGGTACTTTTACTACGCCTGAAACGTATACATTGAATTCTTTGGCATTAAATATAATATGCAATGATTAAATTGTAATATAAAGACTTTTATCTAACTAAACATCATGACTTTTTAATTGAAGTGAAACTTCTGTATCGGGGTTGGAAAAAAATTAAGTGCAACATTTTTTCGTTACGCGTGACATTTTTCCGTTACGCGCCATCTTTTTCTTATCCCTACCACGCGTGATTCGATGGTTTTCTGTAAAGTTGCATATATTATTAGTAAATTATTTTTTGAAAAATAAGGTCATAAAGAAGTTTCACTTCTTACGTGTGTACATTAGTACACGCACACATTTTTTTTTATTACACCTGAGTCCGTTAATCAGACTGAACGAGGTATTACGTAGGTACGTAGATTTTTTAATGAGAGAAGTCTGTACATAACACTAATATATTTTAATTTTGAAGACTAATTCTACATGTAAAAACCTAGAGAAAAGCAGAGGAAGATTTTTAACTTAGACTAAAACGGGTGCCATTTATGCACATTATAATTATTATTAATCAGCCTAATATGTATAATGTATACGTTAAAATATAAGAAATAAACAATTATTATTATTGCTATTTTAGTTCGTATCAAATGTTGCTAAAAAGTTAAAAACCAATTAAAAAAATTCTGATTACAAACCACGAAAGGGGAAAATCCAACTCTTTGTAAACCGTACCGTACTACATACCGTGAATTCCAGAAATAAATATGTAGTAAGTAGGTACAACGAGGTATATATACGAATAAAATATATGTTATAGGTATATATGTAATAGTGTATGTTAAAAATTATTGTTAAGGAAATTATTCAGAATATATAATTTTATTAGAAAGCTCTCCCTTCAAACAGTGAAGTAAAAGAAGAGCCTTACCTGAAAAACATGTAGTAACTAGGGATTTGTACATTGAATACAACGGAGCCAGGATACTTTCACTTGATTCTTTTCTCTGCAAATAATTTAACGTTAATTTAATAAATAATCATTATTTGGTATGTCAGCTAACTACTCAAATGTTTTTTTTTAATCTTACATATAAATATTTTGTACGTAAAATAAAATGTTGGTATGCGTTATCAGAACAAGCCATATTTTATTTTATCATAAATGTTCTGAACATTGTCAATGATATGACCTAATTATACCAGGGAGATATCAACGTCAAGGAAGCTACTTCCGTTGTTCAGCGTGAATGTGGATGACTGATACTTTGGTTTTACTCTATTTTATTAATACCAAATGATAAAGGTACCTACAACGAAATATTATTCCAAGTTCCAACTTATAATGTATTCCTTGATATGTATTAAATAACTTAGGTAGAGCAGTAGCTATACAGGGTTACAGGTTAAGTCGACCTATTCCTGTTAAGAGCGTGTAGTAGGGGTCAAAACAAACTGATTTGATCACATAATACCATATCCAAAAGTTAGCCGTTGAAGAGTTATTGCAATTTTAATTTTTTTCTTGAAAATGCCACTTTATCTTCGCATTTAGCGTTTAATTTTTTATTTTACTTATTTGGTCTGGGTTTTTTTGAGTTTTTATGTAAAGGTTGAGTTAAACAATAATTCTCAGCAATAAAAATCCATATCGCTGCAAACAATTCAAAGAAATGGCTTTTAAACTAAAAATAATAACATTAAAATAATTAAGTTAACTCGTTTTAAGCAAAGATATTGAAAAAAATCTCTATGAAAATGTGTCTGCAGATGTTTTTAAAAACATGTGCATGTTCTTAGCTATGTAAAAAGGTATAATAACCTCAGGTAGCATTCGTAGATTCCAAGAAATCGGGGATAAACATGGGACAGTGTTAGTAAAGTACAACATCAGAATAAATTTTGTCATAATTTATTTTTCTTAAAAACTTTACAGTTCCTGCTCAATATGTCTTCCTCTATTGCGAACACATATTCGAAACCTTTTCCACAGAGAACTCTTGACTACCCCAGTTGTTAATTGGTTCCTCATCTTATTGGCTGCATCGATAATTTTTTGTCGTAAAATATCAACAGATGGAATCGGGTTCGGCTCATTGTACACCAGATTCTTCATATGCCCCCATACGTAAAAGTCCATGGGGGTTAGGTCTGGACTTCTAGCCGGCCATGGTATGGGCCCACCTCTTCCGATCCATCTGTTTGGATAGTTGATGTCTAACCATTCTCTAACACTTCTTCTGTAATGTGCAGGGCAGCCATCATGTTGGAACCACATGTCTCTTAACAAAGTCAGGGGTATGTCTTCAAGTAGGTCGTTTAAATGTTGGCGCAGAAAGGTCTCATAATTTTCACCATTTAGGTTGTCCGGAAGTAAGTATGGTCCAATTAATTTATTTGAAATTATCCCCATCCACACATTAAGACTGAATCGTCTTTGTGATTTTTTTGGATTCTTCTTGTTAGGATTGCCACGTGCTTTCGGAGCCCAATAGTGAGCGTTATGGTAGTTTGTGATACCGTCTTGATCAAATTTGGACTCATCTGTCCATAATTTTTTTTTGAAAAACGAGGGGTTTTCCAGATCCGCATTCAACATGAATCTACAAAAATCTAGTCTTCTTAAAGGATCTCCTTCTTCCATCACGTGCACGGGCGTGTAGTGATATGGGTAATATCCTGAAGTGTTCATTGTGAACCATACTTTCCACTGAGACAGACCAAGTTCTCGGGCAACAATGTTTGTTGATGTCGTGGGATCCATTCGAAAAAATCGCTTTATTCCGCACGAGCATGTGCAGATACACCTTGACAAAACCCGTAACACATCAAAATGTCAGCACATTCTTAGTTAGTATACGAACTCATATTGAAAATTCAAATCGCAAGCAAAAATCAGTCCAGTTTCGAGCCACGGTCACAGAATCGGAAGAAAATCAGTCCAAAAAGAAAGCCAAGTCTCGTTGTCAAATGTCAATACACAGAGGAGCACAGAAATCGCATCTACTACGGACGAATCACATAAGCAGACTAAAAAATACACAGCGGCATCCTTCGCCCCATACAACTTCGTCCATCACCTTGCTCGCTCTCTCCAGTAGGTGGAAGCGAGATAGTTGCAGCGTGTGAGTGAGACATCATAATCACGCGGCACAACCCTTTATTGTTCGCATAGGCAGATAATAACTAGACCGATGTTAATGAGCTATTCTAAGAATTATTTCCCCATACCAAGTTTATCCCCGATTTCTTGGAATCTACGAATGCTACCTGAGGTTATTATACCTTTTTACATAGCTAAGAACATGCACATGTTTTTAAAAACATCTGCAGACACATTTTCATAGAGATTTTTTTCAATATCTTTGCTTAAAACGAGTTAACTTAATTATTTTAATGTTATTATTTTTAGTTTAAAAGCCATTTCTTTGAATTGTTTGCAGCGATATGGATTTTTATTGCTGAGAATTATTGTTTAACTCAACCTTTACATAAAAACTCAAAAAAACCCAGACCAAATAAGTAAAATAAAAAATTAAACGCTAAATGCGAAGATAAAGTGGCATTTTCAAGAAAAAAATTAAAATTGCAATAACTCTTCAACGGCTAACTTTTGGATATGGTATTATATGATCAAATCAGTTTGTTTTGACCCCTACTACACGCTCTTAACAGGAATAGGTCGACTTAACCTGTAACCCTGTATATGTAATAATAATACGTGGTAGAGCGTTCGATTCGAATTAAAATATTATATGAATGTCGATAATTTGTAGATATTTTATCAACAAAGCATGAACACCGCAAATTATTGCTCAAAAATATACTACTTATTTAAATGAAAGCATGTAATGGTCTAAGATCCGAACATAAGGCGAAATTCAACGGCGTGATAATAGAATGAGACCAATTTTATAATTAATTTAGTCTATTAAAAAATGTATTAAAACTGGGTTGACTGGGAAAATCCTGGACAGGACATTTTTAATGAATTTAAAAAAAAACATTTTTTTTTAATTAATTGCAGTATCAAGATAATAAAAAAAAATATAATAGACTTAAAGTATGAAACCTACAGAATGTGCAGTCATAGTTTTCTAATATTTACCGGGAAATAAAAAAAATTTAATTCATTAAAAATGTCCTGTCCAGGATTTTCCCAGTCAACCCATTTTTAATACATTTTTTAATAGACTAAATTAATTATAAAATTGGTCTCATTCTATTATCACGCCGTTGAATTTCGCCTTATGTTCGGATCTTAGACCATAATAACAAGAAGAAAGAAAGGGATCGGATTCGGGAATGCGGAATGACCATTGAACGTCCCGCGTATGCAATCTACGTACAGTTACTAGGGTATTATAAATTGTAAGATATATGAAATGTAGAGAGAACAAGTGGAATGAGCCGTAGTGTGTGGATGGAGAGCGAAATATTCGCAATCGCGAATCGCGATTCGTAGCGACTGTTCAATTCGCCGGGAGCTGGCATTCGATGCGGACGCTGTGAAAATTGTCGTCACCTTCCGATACGATTAGCAAGTTTTGTATCATGTAGGGCCGGATAGTACTAGGAAAGTAGAGCCATATTAGAGATTTTTAGAAAATAAGTACCTAGAGTTTAGTTAGTCTTTATTTATTAGTGCTTACTTAATTATTAGGAAAATAATATTATAATTTAATCACATATTAAGTTTAATGAAAAATGTTTATAAAAACAATAAATAATCTCAATTAAAGACATACTTAGCTAGCTAATTTATAAAAACTTATGTTTATTAAACATAAACGTATTATTCGTGTTGAGAGTCTACCTTCGAATACTTATTATGTTTTTATAGCTTATTTTAAACGTAAATTATAAATGTTTAATTTTGTGTATTGTAATCTTATTATATTTATATTTAAAAAAAATCATCTAATCATCTTAAAAAAAGATACTCAAACGATGGGATCAATGAGTATTTCTGTCCGAAATCCATACTTTTGTCCGAAATCCAGTTATGAACAAATGATGACGTAACCATGAACACCAGGATCCCATAAGTAAGAAGGAGTAGTTGAATCTAAACCTGAACATTACGACTGCGCAGTACAAGCAATAATATTTACATAAATTTGTTGATTTTAACTTTATGTAGTAGTCCAGTTGAAAATTGTAAGTTGAATATACTCAGATTCTTACAATGACGTTTCCACAATGATCAAACTGAGGAGGACGCCTTGTGTTGATGCTTCGTATGTATTCCTGCCATCTACGAATACACTCTGTGACGTCTTGCTGATTGCCCCATATTCCTTGAGTATAGGTAAAGTAGACAGCACTTACTAGGATGCCAGCCTAGAAGAAAGTATGTGTGAATTATTCAGTAAAACTTTATTAATACTAATAATGGTGAAATGCAAGGAGGTGTTAAATAAATGTCATTTATTTGAGAAGGCCAATCAAACTTCGCTCTTACCAAGAAACCATGAACATTGGAAGATCGTATCTTTATTCTATTAAGGTACCTACATACTTACTTTTACAGCATACATTAGTTTTCCATGTGCATAGACAGGACCGATTTTTGGTATCTCTAACGTTCGCCCACATTTCCTTGCTTCGTACTCTTCCCTTGTACAAACTTTTATACATGTTGGATGTAGCGGAAGTTCTTAAAAAAGAAAATATAAAATAAAATAGTCACAATAATTTCATAATAACAATTTATAAGATAAAAAGAACGATGAAGAAGACGCGTTGTTGTTTTTTATATCTCTGTTCAAAATAAAAGGTCAAAATTGTAAATTAAATAATTTTTTAAAGATATTTTTTTTCTAATATTAAAAGCTCAGTAAAAATAGCAAATGTTCCAAATTTCTTGGTAAGCACAATTTTTTGTACAGTTGTTACATAATTTGTAACCAGTACCAAGCCATCATAATCATAAGGAGCTGTTTCTACAATACTTTACATCACATAGCTGTTACATTCATTGGTAAGGTTTCGGGATGGATCAGGGTGTTTTTTTCAAATGTATGGTTTCAGGGTACATATATGGTACCAGGTACCATACCAGGTACCATACCATATATCATTATAGGTAGGTACCGTACCTACCTATAATGATATATCCAACAATAGATTCCTTAAAAAAATGTTTTTTGGGCTTTGGCGCCTTGATAACTATGTTTCTGAGTGTCTCTCTATTTATTAAAATATGTGCAACATTGTGCTGCATAAATACATATTTTCTCTTACCAGTCACACGGGGGCAGTCAAACTTTTGTGTAGGACTGCATTTTTCATACATTTGCATATCAGTTTTCGGTTGTTTTACATGTTTAGCCAAATTTATAGTTCGACATGGCTCGCATCTTATGCGATCCGGGTTAAGATTTTCACACATACCGAATTTTTAATTAAAAAAAATACTTAAAATTTTGAACGTTACTCTCCAAATGTTTCAATGATTTTGGTACATGTCAAGATTTCTTCTTTTTCTTTCAGTCATAGATTAATTGTATTATCCATAATAAAAAGGTTACAATGTTTATTTTAGACTGCACGTGTAATAAATATAATAGTAATAAATAGTGAATAAAAATATTGTAAAGTAGATTTCAATTTATGCATTATGAAAAAATTATACCTACGTATTCATCCGGATACTTCGATACCAGGGCCACGGGTTTAACCTAATACTAAATAATATAGTTATTCAAGTATTATGCGTGATATGACAGTCAGGATCACTATATGTAAAGGCCAACAGTCACCCATATATTTAGTTGTAATTATAACAGCACACGGTCGTTTGCAGTGGACGGAAGAGCGATACGCCCACATATGTCCGCTCCGGGTTGCGTAAAGTAGGTACTTCTATCCTAGATAGTGATCCCTTGTTGCGAAATTTGCCAAATTTTCGACCAACCCTTTAATTACAGGAAGTTATGTAAATTTTATCTATCAATTGTATTCTATTCATAGAAAAAAATTATGTAGCGTTTGGTTAAGAGTTGAATGACTTATGTAGGCAACCATTTAAAATTTCATTTGAAGAGTCTCCATTCATTTGTTTAATATTTTTTTCACTAGCATTCCACCCGCGACATCGCTCGCGTAGAATATTTTTATACTTCGTGGATTTTAGAAGAAGAGTCAGGGTGACATTTTTTACAAATAAAGAAAGAAATTTATTAGATATTATTTGAAAACGAAAACCACACACAAATGCTTGCATAAATGACTTACAAAAGATGTAACTGTGATCCAGTTTACAATTAATATTGTCAGTGAATTGTCAAAAATGGTCAAGTTCTTAGAGGGGTTACTGTTTTATTATATTACGTAGAATGTTACTAGATTTTTTTGCATAAAAAATGATGTAAGTACACAAACTTATCAAAAAAATTGGTTGTCTGTAAAGTTTACTGACGATAGTTGAACGTGACAACGTCCGATTCTGCTTCTTTGTCGCTCGTTCCGCGCTCTCGCTTGCACTTCAAGCCTTACATATGGAACGCCTCAGAGCGAGGTAACGCCGCATGAGTCATGTTTTTTTCGTGCGTGCAGCCGGCTGTATCGATGACGTTTTCACGTCAAAAAATCTGAAAAATAATCAGGTACTTAACCAATGGCTCAAAGACAATAAATATTCAGTAGTTTCATTGCATTATAAAATTTACCGTTCCAACTTCCAACCAGATCTAGATTTCTAGATACCAATCTCCATTGTAAGAAGGCCCTTTGACCTAAATTGAAAGTATGGAAAGTCGTGTATGATCAATAGAATGCATAATAAATTAAGATAATAAACGTTGTTTACTTTTGAATTTTGATCCTATGAAAGTTATGGGTTGGTCAGGTCATCAAGTAGAATGCTTTATCAATGCAGGTTAGGAACGTAAGCACAAGGGCGGATCCAGCCTTAGCCCCAGGGGGGGGTCACATATTAGACGTGGGCAATTTTCAAAAGCTATATTTTGGTAATTTAATTGATACGTAGATTTAAAAAAAATTGGTCAAGTGCGAGTCGGATTCGCGAACCAAGAGTTCCGTACAAACATTTTTATATGTTTTAATATTAAATTTATGCTCTTTGCAATTTTTCCTTTATCTGTGCTATAAGACGTAAGTTTCTATTAAATAAAGATTAAATATCAAGATTCTGTGTTCGGGAAGCACCCTCTAGGTTTTGATTCCTGGCAACACTTGCGAATGTTGATAAGCATGAAATGTATGTTTTATCAATTTTTCCTCCATCTGTGCTGACATTGCTTTTAACCAAATTTCAGAACTCTGTGTTCACGGGAAGTAGTACAATACCTATAGATTTTGATTCCCTTGCGATAATGTCGAAATTTGCGATAATTTACAGCATAAACGTCTGTATCTTTTGATTGCGTTGGCTTATAAGTTTGATTTTTTCACAGCTTTAAGGGACCGTACATTTGAGTATTCGGTATGAATTTCAGATTGATACCTCCACGCGTTCCTGAGAAAAAGGGTCTAGACAGGCAGACAAACTTGAAAAATATATATTTTTTGCAATTATTCCTGCATCTGTACTATAAGATGTTGCTTTGTACCGAAGTTCAAGATTCTGAGTTTACGGAAAGTACCCTGTAGGTTTTGAGTTTTGATTCCCTTGCGAATGTCGAAATTTGCGAAATTTTTCGGCATTTACGGCTGTATCTTCTGATTCGTTGACATAGAAGTTTGATTTTATTACATATAGCGTAAATCCATACTAATATTATAAATGCGAAAGTAACTCTGTCTGTCTGTCTGTTACTCAATCACGCCTAAACTACTGAAACAATTTGCATGAAATTTGGTATGCAGATATTTTGATACCCGAGAAAGGACATAGGCTACCTTTTATTGCGAAATATGTACCACGGGCGAAGCCGGGGCGGACCTCTAGTCTTATATATAAAAAAGAATCGCAAAATGTGTTGGTAAGCGCATAACTCGAGAACGGCTGAACCGATTTCGATAATTCTTTTTTTATTATATTCCTTGAAGTACGAGGATGGTTCTTATGTAGAGAAAACGTAAATATTATGTACCACGGGCGAAGCCGGGGCGGACCGCTAGTGTATTATAGACTTGAGTTTTTGGTATGAATATCAAGTTAATACATGTCAGTTAATACAGCGTTCATGAGTAACAGGGTTGTACCTAAGTTAAAAAATTTTAAAAATATTTTTTTATATTATAATCTAAGGAAAAATTCATGCTTTTCGCAATTAGTAAACAAAGTCGTTGTCTCTGTGCCATGTGAATTTCGATGCAGTTTTTTTAAAGATAGAGTGATTCAAGGGGAATAGTATATAATTTATAAGGATTTAGAGAAAGCGGGCGAAGCCGCGGGTGGTAAGCTAGTCTGCGTTATAAGAAGTTTGATTGTACTAAATTTCATGACTCTGTGTACTCGGGAACTACCCTGTAGGTTTTGATTTCTTAGGGAGTGTCTAATTTTGCGAAAAATTTCAGCATTTACAGCTGCATCTTTTGATTGCGTTGGCTAAAACGTTTGAATTTTTCACAGCATCAAGGGACCGTAGACCGTAGGATTTCGACATTAGCAACGGTATCAATACATGCAGGGAGCACCCTGTCCCGTAAACACAGTCTTGAAATTGAGTAAAAAGTATCGTGTTATAGCACAGATGTAGTAGGTAATAACTGCGAAAACCCTAATTATTTAATTAAATTAAATAAAAATATACATATGTATTTAATTGATATTCACATCAGAACTCAGTTCTATAATAACTTAAATCTGTTATTTAATTCAAATTCTATGTCAACGCAATCTGAAGAAAAAGCAATTAGAGCCGCATATTCTGTAATTCGCAACTATACTTCAATGGATGAAGGGAATCAATCAAAACCTACAAGGTACTTCCCGTGAACTCAGTCTTGAAATTTGGTTAAAAGCAACGACTTAAGCACTTAAGGTGGCGGTTCGCGCCGCGACAGAGACAAGCGACCGAGACAGGAGACCGCGGCCGAAGACCGCGACCGTTACTTGACGTTCGGCAATGTATAGGCGACAGTTCGCGAGCGAGACAGAGACAGGAGACAGAGACGCGAGACGGGAGACAGCGAGACCGTCGCTGCCCCAGACCAGTAGTGTCTCGTGTCGCGCTCAAAAAGCACAGCCGAAAATACTTTCTGAATACATTATCATCAAACATTAGGTGCTTGTTCACTAATAGCGAAAATGATCCTTCTTGGCCTCTAGTTAAATAAAATTCTTTAATAGGTAATCTTCTTCTAGTTTTGTTTTTGTAATAATAATATAATAGCAAATCATCGTCTTCTTCTTCCTCCAATAGAACTTCTACTACTTGGTTTTCCATCATGATACAAAACACAACTGACTACATCGACGGACTCTCTGTTACTGATTAACTTTTCGGTCGTGAAGAAACTGAGACACTTGTCGCGGTCTCCGGTCTCGGTCTACAGTACATGCAGAAGAGACCGAGACACTTGTCGCAGTCTTCGGTCGCGGTCTCCTATCTCGGTCGCTTGTCTCTGTCGCGGCGCGAACCGCCACCTTTACAAGCACAGATAAAGAAAAAAATCCTTTAAACAAAATTGTAAGATACAACATAATGAAAAAATATGTTTGCTCGGAGTCCTCGATGCGCGAGTCCGACGCGCATTTGGCCGATTTTTTGTTGTATTTTGACTGTATAGAAAATACTTTGATAATAAGATATTACATACAACTTTACCATTACACTTTATTCCGCAGTTATAGTTTTAAAAAAAAATCGAAAAACCTGTTTTTGTCCTTTAATTACGACCACAGGTCGACCCTAATAAACTTTTTCTATAATTTTTGTTATATTCTCTTCCGTTACCGTTTGTAATTGATTTCATTGTTCTATATTACTTTTATGTCTCAAAATTAAATAAAAACATCATGTTGAACAGTATTAATTTGTTAATTTAAAAAAAGTTAATATTAAATTAGTGGTCCACTTAGGTCGTGGACCTAGCCCAGGGGGGGGGTCATGACCCCGTGACCCCCCCCCTGGATCCGCGCTTGCGTAAGCATGGGTATTATTTATATGAGCGAATGCTCATTTAAAAATAAGGATAATACCTATGTACTTAGTTTGTGTTGAGCAGATTATTTCTAAACATTACATGTTATGCAGGGTTGTAGACTAGAGTCTAGAATAGACTAGAATCTAGAGATTAGGTTCAATTCTTATAGGCTACTTTTTATTTGAAAAATAAAAATGGGATGACTCCATATTTTAGCCGAGAGATCAAAAAATAAATTCGCAAACGTATAATTAAATGAGGATAGGAGGATATCATTTACATGAAATATGTAGAAGTTTCAGCATGTAAAGTCGAAGAAAACACGTTGACTACAACATTTTGTGGGTAATAAATACACTCTTCTTCTCATAGATACTGCTTTCTGAATCGGTAGTAAATGTTACGAAAATGTTATGACGATTCAAAAGTCTTTTATAAGAAGTCTAATTGAATAAATAAATGTTTGAGTTTGAGCTCAGTCGCGGGCGGAAAGCTAGTTATAAAATATAAATACATATAAATAGGTCATACATGCAAAAAAATATAATGTAATACAGTTGCGGATAATCGTTTAGCTTAAAATAGGACTTATCTCGCAGCTTCCTGATGATAACTGAAAATATTTCTGTGTTTTACGCAGACATTACATCATATTATCATAATTTAATTTAACAAATAAAAACTTGGTACAGGCGACTTTATAATTTTCATTAGTCTATATTAGAACAATGCAGAATCAAGTTTATATTTTGAAATAAATCTTATTATTGAATCATCAGTATTTGCAGTTACATTATACTGTTCATTCCGTAATCTGAAACTTACAGGCCGTGAAATAATGTTTGACTCTGCATTAATCTGAACCCCTGGGACCTTGGTCTGTTGATATCCATAACGTTTTATTATAAGGTATTTTGCTCCACAAAGGGCCGGCTTTGTAAATCGAAATGCACTATAAAAAAAGCTCAAAACACTGCACGTAAGACAATGCCTACAGATACTTGAAAAGGTCTTTAGCAAAAGAAATGCAATTAAACTTGCTGCGATACAACATCAAGTGAGCGAAAAAAGAAACAAACTCATATGAGAACTCGAAAAAGCTTTTTACAGACGTCAAAAGCTCGTCCCGATGCCTCCATTGATGTTTTCGTGAATGGTGGTTTGGTGGGGGCGTCGTTACACGATTCTCTTGCGCCGGCTTCTGCCTGACAGTCGACTAGAAGCCGGTGCGCGTGCGCGAACCGTGCGTCCACGATTCGTTCCTCGCTTGAGCGGGAAATTCAAATTTAGAACTTTTTTAGTTATTTTTTCTGTAAAAATTCTGAGACTGTGCCTGTACTTTTGTGGTGATCTTGTGTTGGAAAGGATAATTTTAGGTGATTCGGGAATGCTGTAAGATGGGAACGACTAGTTTAAGGTAAGATATTATTATAAATGAAATAAAAATATAATATTTTTTAACATATCGATAAAGATAAAAAATATAGGAATGCTTTAAAAATCTCCTGTTGAATACCTGTTGATATTTTATAATAACAGTTTTACACAAGGATGATTCCAAAGATTGAAAAGAACACTATTTCCAAAAATCATGCTGATTTCTATTGATTTTATAGAAACACTTGTGTTCTGGAAACCTAATAAATTTAAGTAACTCAAAAATTATTAATTTAAATAAAGAATGATTTCAAAATAAAAACATTTTTTTGTTTCTGAAACAGAATCAATCTACTTAATTGCGTATGCTCAAGGACTTGTGGTAACTTTTATCGAAAGCTTAATTTCCTACGATGCTTATAAATATTTCATCAGGGTAAGAACGTTAAATCAGTAAAAATAATTCAAGGATTCAAAATTTTGTTAATTCTGTAATATATGTAGTATTAACCTATTTTAAGATAATATGTATATTGTATAAGTCTACATCAAGGTATTTAATACGTATATACATACTTATATATTATTTTTTTTCAAATATCTCAAGAGCTCATAATATTTTGATCTGTTTCATGGTACAACCTTCGTTCCTAAGATTTTCGTATTGACGTAAGCCAAATTATTAGAACTCATCCTACTATGTTAGATATCCTGCTACATGCATTATTGTTTCATTGTTTATATTGCAATCCGTGCTCAAATTAATTGTTTATAATTTATACATACAATTATGTAATGCATCTGTTTTTAATTAATTCTCGTTATTTTTCAAGGAAAGCGATGTTGGAGTTTATTAAGTAAATTAATTTAAGCTGTTAAGATTAAACAGCAGACAAGTTGAAAAGACGCTAATGCATTTTTATATGAAACTGTCTTTAACAATATCTAAAGGCAATAGTGTCATGTTAGATGCTTTATAAAATTTCGCAAATATTGCAAATTTTCTTTAGATAAAATCAGATTGGAAATCATATGACGACGTATAAGGATCCCCTTTGCTGTTTTAGAAGAAATGCTGGTGTTAAGGAAAACAGAGCGTTTAATTTGTTAAAATGTTTAATTGAAAATATTTTAACAAATTAAAAGTTTTAAATTGTATTTAAAAGAAAGTATTTGCTTTTAAATACTTGCCGCCTTATTTTTTTCGTTAATGAAGTTGTAATTATCATTAAAATTTTAATTCCGAATGTTTCAATATGTAAAAGAGATATTGACTAATATAACTCTTCCAAAATTAGCCCGCAATGTATTCATTCAAAAGGTATCTTAACTAACTTGCTTTGACTATGAACTATTTTTACATTTTAAAAATTATTTCAGAAGGTTGATGATCTATTTAAATATTTTCTTTCCTTGCTTCAAATTCGAATTGTGTATATCAGAAAATAGAGCTCCTGGTGTTATAAGCTCTACAATTTTTATGAGGACACAAACAAACATCTAAATCCATACTAATATTATAAATGCGAAAGTAACTCTGTCTGTCTGTTACTCAATCACGCCTTAACTACTGACCAATTTGCATGAAATTTGGTAAAGAGATATTTTGATACCCGAGAAAGGACATAGGATAGGTTTTATCCCGGAAATCCCACGGGAACGGGAACTATGCGGGTTTTTCTTTGACTGCGCGGGCGATGCCGCGGGTGTAAAGCTAGTATTCTATACTTAATCGTACTAATCATGGCGTTGGGTTGGTTTTAAAAGTATACGCGCGTACATCAGTTCTCATCTCTTCAAATTTTTAAACAGTAGGTAAAGTTAATATCTATGTCCTGGAAATAACAGTATTCAAACACATATAGATAAAAATCGTCGCGGAGCTAACGCGATGAAACAAACGCATAGCGACCGCTCTCTGTAGAGATCATATCGTAATTAAAACAAACAACGAATTCTTAAAAACCATCTATTCATTTAAATGTGCCCTTACGGTCCAGCAATTTTAAAAGCTTTTCAGCCAATTCCTAAACAAAAATAGTTTCAAGTTACGTCCGTCAAAGCCTTTGGGCGTATAAAAAAACGCAAATTCGATCGCATGTCACGTCAGTCTTCGAAATGCGGCGAGTCCCGCACACGAACTGGATCCGTTCTATAAAAAAACCAGGCGAGATTAAACCTAAGACTATTGTTCCTTTATCCCTTGCTGCCGAAGATTCCCTGCCACTCATGCATAAATTCATTGCCCGCTTTTGAAAAAAACCCCGTATAATTAAGCATTTAGTAGATTTAGATAAATCCTCACATTCTCATTCTGATGTCGCAAATAGGAATTTAGTACTCAGGCTTAAAATACATTTTGCTCTACGTGGAAATTGTTGCGAGTGTTTTGGAAAGTGCTTTTATGTCGGCGTGATTCTTGTGCCGTTGTTCTTTGATCTTAACGCTTTGCAACCGTTTGCACAAAATCCAGAAGATTAGCAGTGTAAACGTAAACATTATGATTTTTTTATAATATTCATTAGAATTAATCCAAACAAGTCCATCAATGGGAACATTTGTATAGAAAGGCAGCCTCAGAAATAAACAGCATGTAGTTGGCATTATACACAAAAGACGAAAGAAGAAAACATTGATAAAAAAATCGAATCATGAACATTGAACATAATATATACCACCAGGGTTTATGTTCTATTAAAAATTCTGAAAATAGCACAGCCCATTTCCAACCGTAGTTAGATCTCAGTTCAAACGATAGGCCCCATTTGCCGGAATTAGGCCGGTCAAGCCATCAAACAAAGCTTTACAATACTTCTTAACAGCCATTGCATAACCTAGGCCGAAATCGTCTAGCACAAATTTAAATGGTGTACAAAATGAATTGAACAAATGCAGAGCAATGGTAATTGCTCTTTAGTGCAATGAATACCGTGGGATATAGAACAATGAGTTGACAAATGGCCATAAGAAAGTTTAAATTGACTAACGTCCAGTCTTTTACCGACTGGATAGTGCTTACGTATGATTGTACTAAGAACCTAGTGCTTGTAGAGCGCTCGTCGTTTATGCTGCCCTAGTACTTGTAGGTATAAAGTTAGACTCAGTCTAGGTCTTAAGTGTTCGGTGTTTAGGCTGAAATTAACGTAAAGGCTAGCGAGCGCCTTAACTCGTGTAGCGCCATGTTATTAATGATTTTTAAATGATAAATAATTATTTTATAATAATTATAATTGTTAATACTAAGAGAGATTATTGAATTTATATTATTTTTATAAAATAGAAGTTCGTAGTATTCTTTTATCTTTCTATAAACTTTTTGACCTGATTTTTATTGGAACAACACGAGTTTTCTGTACTCTTTCTAAGACTCTTTGTCCACATAGGGTCAGACTGGGGACCTTGACCTTACACAAACCTAAGGGATATTGTCTGTTCTAGTTAAGGGGCAAGGACTTCGTTTTTATAGATTACGGTCGAAGGATAGTGTTTACGAAAAATTGTACACATTTATTCATCTAACAACACAGAATGAATCATTTTAAATTGGAGCGTTTGTTTCGATTATCCATATAAACTAATTGGATCTTTTTTTTGCATACATTATATAAATAGTTATGTGATGTATAGATTTTAAAATAACCTAAATGTAAGGTGAGCGTGTACCGACTATGTTCTTCAGGTTGATTGATTAGTAATGTACCGACTTTGAAATAATAACTTGTTAACAGAAAGCTTTCATTTAGTCAAGGTTCTTTCATACTTTAGACGGTGTGTGGTATTGCGTGGGCGTGAATACCATTTATGTTCCCGTGGGTTTAAGTATTTAATGTTGATTTTACTTTTGAATTAAAACCATACGCTTGTCTCATCTAATGGTACTTTTTTCATATTATAGGAGGACAATGGAGGTGGCAAATAAACATTTTTTAAATTTATTTTTAAGTGAATTATAATTTAATTGTAAAAGTTATGTAAATAAGTGTGGGAATTACACATAGTTATGTAAGTATATTAATTGGACCTGTAATTGTATGTATGTTTAAAAAGATATGCTACATAAACATTAGAGAGAAGTTACTCCGTAAGTAAAATGCCATACGTGTTAAAAAGACTGAAATACTTAACTAGTTCATCTATATTTAAAGAATGGACCAAAGATTTTCCAGTAATATTTCCATGTGTATTTATTTTGTATGTGTGTATTATTTCATACGTGTGTTGGTGTATTTATTACAGTAACGTGCATTTACAGAGATGTGCGGATGTAGTACCATATCCGCATTGTACAACCGTTCCTGAACAAGTGTTAACGGTTCTCACTTTCCACGACTATTTGTGGATTATGTGTATTTATTTTATTATAGCAAATGGTGTAGTTGTGAGACGAACACTACCGTGTGACGGAGTGTGACTAGAGTCTATAACACATCAATGTTTACCTATACAACAGATAATATAATACTATCTAGTACTTACCTATAACGCAGATTACTAAATAGTTAGTACGAAATTTAAAGCTGTATCGTTAATGTTCTTATTTCAGATACAATTATTTGATCCGCACCGTTTGTTTATTAACGTTTTTTCAATCCAGACAATACGTCTATAATTATAGAAAATCAAAAAGGCTCTTTTAATTTTTATATTATTCCATTAATTAAGGAAATTAGTGTACAATTTGCAAAATACAATATCGAAGTTAATCTCGAATAACATAACAGCGGATGTCTCTCATAATACGAATAGTTTCAGGAATGCGCAATGCTAATAAAATTTAACCAACATCCAATGTTCCACATTGTGAATAATTGTGGCAAAAACAATATTAAAATTGTAACTTAGATAATTTAACATAATGTTTATTTTAGCATGTTCATTTCCGCCAAAGATAAAATGCGATCACACGTTCACACCACACCCTGTTTACATGTATACCTACACACTTACAGCATCTATGCACAATAATAGTAAATTGAGCCGTCAAGTTATATAGGCGATTTTACGTGTGCGTCACATTCCCATGTCGCATATCTATTTGGTTATCGAACAGCCGGCTTGCACGTGGTGACGGGGATGGCATATGCACTAGGGTTGCAAGAGTCAAATAATGATTGCATTTTAAACACTCGACAGTAATGTTAGATCCAGGGATGTTAATTATATTGCTAGAAATTTGAAAAATGAACTTATGTGGCAAGAGGGCGTACTGAAATATTCAGTTGATTGACTATAATACAGAACTGGTAAAAAAGCTCTAAATAAGTCAGATCGTTATGAGAGCGTAGGTACAAAATATTATAGGCACTAAGTACAGAAAACAAAAAAAAACTTAAATATCTATTTTAATCAATTCAATGATAATATATTTTCGATGTATTTATTTTTCTTTATGTATCAAATAAAAATAAGCAATACGAATGTAATGTCCTCTCTGTTAAATTGCAATTTTCTTCATCAAACACGCTCAATAGATGATTGGTAACCCTTCACAATAGAAGCAACAATGCGCGCTAAATCACCCGCAGAGAGGCGCAACGCTTTGACAGCGTTTATGACAACCCATTGATGTCTTCCTGACGGCTCCTGCATGCTTCCCAGTTCCCATGCTAAGATGCGTCCTTTGAACTCTATACACTCATGTTTCCTTGGTATTACATTGCATAATTCGGAGAAAGTTCATTATTTTCTATTGTTTGTGTTAGATAATAGATACAATGACTCTATGTTAGATATAATAATTAATTAAATATGGTGTCTGGTAATATTAAAACAATATTTTTGTATTCTCTATTACTGCCTGCATCTCAGTAGATAATATTATGCGAACATAAATTACAATTTATATATTTTAAAACTTTATTAAATTATAAAGTGTAGAGAGCCCATAATTTCATAACATTAACTCTATCCCGGAGATAGGTTATGTAATAAATTTTCCCGCCAACTAGAGTCGCACTCCCGCCATTACAAGCGCGCGCGTATTTCTTCCTTCAACCACTAATGATACCTTGTTCCAAGTTTGAACACGACGAATCTGTAGCACTCTATGTTGTAATATTTTGTCAAACCATTTTAACCTTTACGAGAGACACAAAGAGATCAAATTGTATTGAGCAAATTTAGGTACTTTTAAACTTCACCACAGGGCACATAGAGTAAAACATTAATTAGCGGTCTTCACTTAGTTTTATTTTTAGAAACTACACTTGCCTTAACATCCAATTTACTGTGCAATTGTCTCAGTTTTCACGGTAAGATAACATTATATTTCCTATATAATAAAGAACTTAAATGTTTAAAACACTGCAATTTTAGTTATCGTTCGGCTTTAAGTGTTATTACTACGATGCGAAGCGTTGAATTTTTATAGATAAGTGTATGAAGAATCCAGTTTAAGTATTCTACGCCCTTGAACCTCCTGATCTTGCTTTTATACGGCATGTTAATGAAAAAAGGAATAACAAAGAATTATAAGGGCTGTAAGTGGTCACGCAATCAACATTGGCTTGCTTAGGTGGCAACTAAATAAATCCATTAATGAGTATTAATGTGTACGATTAAACACACTGTACGAATTTGCATATCTTTTAAATATTATAGGTAATTTCCAAATAAACCTAAAATATGATCAATATGAACAACTCTTTGTTAGATAATATCGCAATGAGAAAAATTAATCTAAACACAAAATATTTTTATTTTTACTACTACATAGTAGAATTGCCTATCTTATCTGTATGTAATGTACTCAATAAAATATAGAAATTAAGAGCGAAATAGCTCAGACACAAAATTTCGAAAGTGAAGGGCGGCAAGTGGTCTTACAACCGCTACTTACGCTATGTAATCCTGGTATCTTTTACACGTAATTTTACATGTCCTGTGGGAATTGCCTCCGCAAGAGCGGGAGCGAGAGGCCTTGTAAAAGAGGCTGGGGATAATCTAAAATTGTGTTCTTACTTACATGTTTTGTCTTTGTCGTATTATTTATTTTATTTTAAAAGAAGGTAGAGCTAGAGCGTAAGCTCCCGTCCGATTAGGGCCCTTCTGGCCTCCTCCACTCAAGCGACAGCTCAAGCCGAGGTTCGTGGTCCCCGTCAAGGGGGGACGCCCTTGTGCATGTCGCTACCAGGGTGAACCTTCAGTTCACCCCCGCGTCCGCGTTAAAATGTAGAAGCCCTTCTGGCTAACATTGAGAGACACCACAAAAAAAAAAAAAAAAAAAAAGCGTAAGCTCTACTTCTACTTCGTATATATCATCGATTGACTTATATGTTTGTATACGTAGTATATTATTATTAGTCTGTGCTTATGTTATGACATTCAATAATAATGACAAATGACTAAAGATTAATAATAATTGTAATATTATTTGCTTACGTTGTTGTTATATCAGATTTGTTTTAAAATATAAAGCAAATTGCAACTATAAAGTAATACATGTGCAAAATAACAGTGAAAATGTATAAGAAGTAAGAAAATTAAGCATAAATATTTGTAAGATGTCGTGGATACTTTAAGGTCATACTTATCATGATGGTTACACTTACATGAATTTATCAAAACGTACATGTATATCATATCGTCTGAAATATCCATTTATATTTTTAGAAGGCACATAACTTTTAATTTGTAAATTTTCAAAGAGAGTTCATCTAGCCAATTAACCCGTAATTTTCAATGGATGTAACACGAGGAAGTTTCCAAAGCAAACTTTATGGCTGAAGTAACCATTGTACGTTGCTTGGGCAATACTTGCAGGTAAATTTATTTGTGACTTGTAGAGATTCTATATTTAACGTACTACATATTTGAATAGAACGTGAAAGTGACGCAAATGTTTCAAAAACAATTCCATCGTTGTAGAAACCTTTATTTATTTAATTAGTACAGCATTAAAAAAAAAATGCATTCAGATAGCGTCATTATTTTTCTTATTGTCTGTCTAACGTCTGTCTACTTTTGCGTTCAAAATTCATAATTTTAAACCTTATTTTCAATAGATTTTTTTTACAAGATTAAATGTACGTTACAATCTTAATAGATATATTATTATGTGTAAAGAATGTACTAAGTACTTAATGTCTATAGTTCACAAAAGTCTATAGTTCACAAAAGGCGAGTTTATATGTTTGTAAACAATAGAACCTCTTCAGCTTGCTAATTTTCCTAGTAAAACAATCCAGCCAATGTTGTCCATGAACGAGACCCAGTTGAAGGGTAACCACCACACGCCACCCTTGCTTTCAAGTTCCTACCTCATCATTTTGTCTCACTTATTTATATAACTGTCTCTTTTACACATGCTAGCCGTGTCTCGTTCATAGTTGAAGCCTTTAGTCGCTTGACTCCTACATCAGATATGTCGCCCTGGTACTTGCCGGGCGATAGAACACCGCACGCCCTCACCTTGCTCACACATGCGCAGTGACGACATAGTGTTTGTGTGTCCACAGAGCTGTTTATGCAAATTGCAAATCCTGAATTTATACGTGTAATCCTACAGAACAACAGGTTTTTATTTCGACTCTATATAATATAAGAGGTTATTGTCAATTAAATTCTTGTATGATAGTCGTGGTATTATTTTATTATCTTAAATTGCCATACGGGATTAATAATGGAATGTATTATGCGAGATGTGTCAAAAATTAATTTAAACCACAAATAAATTCAGTCAAGTGTAGAAATGACTCTAATGAGCAAATCTATAACCGTTAATGGAATCCCGTTTTTGTGGTTGCATATGCGAATACTAGAGCAAACCACGGCGTACCGACTAATTATGTGAAGTAACAGTATCTAACCACAATGTTTATAATAAAAGGATCCCTTCCTGTATTTAAAACACCGACATAACATATAAACTGGTTTTCCATTGTACCTAGGGACTCTACATACACTCTCTAAGGTTTGCCATTTTGTTTATAGCAAGTAATTGAATTCGTTTTGGAGTAACAACGTTTTATAGTTTATCGAAATATTAGCAAAAAAATAGTTATCGATTTGTGTATAATTATCAAATTCACAAAGTATCACGTGTCGTGAGTCACATCCTGAGAAGTAGACGGCCAGTCGACCAGACCATGCACCATTATAAACTTTGTGACGAATGATCAACCAAAACAAGACACCCATTGTTCTACCCGTGTATGTATTTCCGTTGTTTAACAAAAAATGACACAGTTTAATTTCAATGTATGTATGTAAAGTGCGTCCAATGTCCATGTGCAATTTTACCATAAATTATTTATCAAGAAGTTTGCGAACATAGATTGCTGTATACATAGCAGACGAAAGACCCTCTATATTTTACATAGTATTAATGTTTTACCGTTTTAATACAAAGATATATAAAAAGTCATGTTACGCATCTAATATCGTAAAACTATGTAAAACTACGCTGCAGCAAGAATTTCACATGAAAGTAATATTATATATAGGTAATGTAAACATATTTATTTCAAACGTTACAAACTTCGCGTACGAAATTGTGCAACTAGGTTGAACATTAGGAAGGGCATATCGTAAATTTTTTCCGTTGTTTCTTTTAACTTTATAGTTAGCTATAACTCAAGCACGGCCCAATATTTGGACAATTTATGTGCATCTGTCAAAACAGATGAGTCAAAAACGGACAGCTATTACGCAAACATAGGGCTACCGGTCTCACCTAAATACCGAATGCACTGCTCTAAAAGGTTTAATTGTTTCCGAACACACGACGCGTACAGGTTCTTTTAAATTAGCAAGCATAGTCATAATTGAAGGGAAAATAAAATTCCCTTTGTAGAACAGCATCTGGTGCGATATGAGGTCGATAAACTCGGCTGAGAGCTGCATTTAAATGCACTGGACAAAGTTCTTCTGGGAATTCCACACCGCATATTAATTTGATATTAATAATAATTATCAAATTCAGATAAACATTAAACATGTAAGTATGTAACTGATAAAAGTAGACTCTCATCATTTTAAACTTTATGATTGATGATATGAACAGAAGACAAAATAATTCAGTGAAAATTGCAAGCATTGACTGTCGTCCGATATTAATATAAACAACCTTACCAGGACATCATGAATGCATTGAAGCTCACGAACTGCCAATGTTTCATTGTGCTTGGCAGACTATGAAAATATCTTGTTTGATGTGAACAGTCAGCAAGGCAATTAGAAATTAATATTTAATTATTATTTATTATCTACTAGCTTTCCACCCGCAGCTTCGCCCGCGCAGTCAAAGAAAAACCCGCATAGTTCCCGTTCCCGTGGCATTTCAGGGATAAAACCTATCCTATTTCCCGGGGTAAAAAGTAGCCTATGTCCTTTATCGGGTATCAAAATATCTCTATACTAAATTTCATGCAAATTGGTTCAGTACTTAAGTCGTGATTGAGTAACAGACAGACGGACAAAGTTACTTGCGCATTTATAATATTAGTATGGATAAGTAGGAGAATATTTTCTGCTTTCATTAAAATAAAATATTATAATTTGTACACAACAAGATTAACAGATTTCTACAGGTTTATAAACATGCTTATTGCTTTCGGGATAAAATAAAAATACACTTCTATTAAGCGGACACTTAGGATTTATCTCTATTCCTGGTAAGATATAAATGTGTCGGTCTCCACCGCACTTTCACTGAACACGCTTTAAATATTCAGTTATTTATGGTTACTTGGTACATCCGATTATGTGATTTGAGTCAGACGAGAGCCGACAGTGGTTCAAGTAAGTTCTTTTGATATTCAAATATGGTTAACATATAAAATAAATATGGGTTTATGATAATCTCTTAAAATTCTGAATGATTTCGTTAAAGTAGAGCAAATTGTTATATTATAAACACTTACAATTTTTTCCATATTATAGTTCATTGTATCTAATGATGAACTATATTTCACAGTCATAATTTAAATAAATAGGAATCCTCTGTTTGCCACGAAATGACTTCATCAACAAATTTAAACCAAGTTTGAATTGTAGTTCTCTATCGGTGTTTTAACTAAATGTATTATAAACGATGTGTTATTAGGTTTATGAGAAACGCTTTATGATAATGGTCCTTTAATTGGGGTTATGGTGTATATTAGAATGCGAGGTAGGTGGTCTGCAACCTTAATAACATAATATGAGAATATGCAATCCATAAGGAGAGATTTAGACGTGTTATAATGTGTGTGTTCTCGTTCGTCGTCGCTGGACTATTCACATTATAATAAAACGTAAGAATCAATTTATACAGGGTATTTTTGAATAAAGATAATGTAGAATGTGATTTCGTGTTAAAGAAAATCCCTTTTTATAATTGAATGTTTCTTATGAGAACCTGCACATCAACGGAAAGTTCATCTTGATGACTTGCTCATCATACAAGGCGTATGAGCCTTATAAAATTATAGAACTTCCACAATTTTCAAACACTACAGGTACCTACCTACTGCAATGAAAGTTTTGTATTGTTAAATACACAACGCTAATTGTAATGACTTTGCTGCAATGTGATTTTAATTTTCAACGTAATAAAATTATATTTTGTGCAATTCACAATTCACAACTATCATATTATTATATTTGCATCAGAAGGTTTAAGAAAAATAAAAACTACGCGCAAAGTTAAATTTTACGAAGCTTTTAAATTTAGATGATACGATCATTTGATATCTTCTTAACAAGGATGGTTCTTCGAGATTTATTGTTATAATAAATTCCTCACATAATAATATGATTCACTTGTTACATCACGAAGAGCAGATGTAAGTGGCAGAAGTTTATGTTAAAAGTGTTTATCAAAGGTGGCCTTGCCTGTCTAGACTATATAATTAGTTAATCATTACTCTATTTAGTGGAGCCACACGCACGAGCTAATTTTCGCTACAGCTTTTATTTAGCCCTACTGCTAGGCTGTTATAATTGAATGGGTTTTTAATCTGACCGTCTGTGTCGTCTTGTGATTGTTGTAACGTATTTTTTCTGTATTTTGAAAAAAGATATGAAGCGGAAAAATTTGTTTTTAATTGGAATTCCCAATATAAATTATGATAAGTCACGGTTTAATTTTAATAGCATTATTGGCTGGTCATTGCATAGGGCTTGTACGTAAATATCAATGAAAAGTAGAGAGTTAAACATTATTCCAAAAGTATGAGATATGTATTTTCACGTCTTATCTAATCAAACATGTCAGCTACTTTCCAGATTACTTTACTTATTTATGTATAGAAATTATAAACCTTACTACGTGCTGATGCTGCCCTGGTGAATGAAAATGAATGGCTTCCCTAATCGACAACAATTCACCGAATTTATAAAAAATATATATGTATAAGATGTCGGTTAAAAAGGTAACTCGGTGTCACTTGAAAAACTTTTCTCCTTAAAATTATATCGGTTACTCAATACACCTCTAATATTGAAGTGGTGTTTGTGTAAGCCACTAATTGTACCACATGCGTCCATCTGTGGACGGAACGTGAGGATTTTGTTTATTTTCTTAGTCTTATTATAACTCGCAATGCTTTTGTCGCAACTATGAAATGGTTCAGGGTTCCGTATATTATATCCATAAACGGAACTGGATGACATAATAATATAAAATTCCATATTTTTGATCACCTATGCATCTTACATGGTACATCACTAGTTTTATTATGATACTTATTTGTGATATAAGGACAGTAGAGAAAAACTTAAAAATAAAATTTCTGATTAAATAATTTTTTTTGTTGTTCTTAATTGAACAATCTATTGTCCGCATGCAAAAATGTAGATATTATTAATTTCACAGGTTTCCCACGCGAGACTTACCGCTTTTTTTTTTAATGTGCAAGATTTTATGTTGAACTACTTGAAAAAGGAACAAAATTTAAGGCGCCTTTCGAATTTTTTTTGCTATTTAATATTGATTAGGCTCCAAACCTATGTCAGGTCAAGTTTAATTGCGAAACTGATCTTTGATTTTGCGGTTTGTGCAGTCGTGTTCAAAATAACGAAATCCGATATGTTTTTTAATTAGATGAACAAAAAAATGTTTCTTGTCATACATGTCCTTATTTGCAAATTCTGTCATTACAGTGTATTACAATAATTATGTCCTATTGCTATTGATACCCAAGATATATTGTTACATTTAAAAACTAGGTTAAGAATAAACTATTTTATATGATCAATACAAATGCAAAAAATCTAAGTTAGATTTTTATTAATACTTTTGTCTTTATACATTAGGTACTTTCCGCTTTCCGCCCGCGGCTTAGCCCGCGTTTTCAAAGAAAAACCCGCATAGTTCCTGTTCCCGTGAGATTTTCGGGATAAAACCTATTCTTTGTTTAATCCAAGTTACCCTCTATATGTGTGCAATCATTGTTATCAGTTCTGTAGTATTTGCGTGAAAGAGTAACAAACATACACACCTACACATATACATACCTACATCCATCCTCACAAACTTTCGCATTTATAATATTAGTAGGATAGGATAGGATGTTAGGGAAGAGTTACAAAAACATGTATTTGATATGTTTATAGAATGAATTCACGATTTATCCAAGCAAGAAACCGATAAAAATTATAGTTTCCGATTACACAAATAAAACTAATGCATGCGTCCCAATTTCTTTTAAACATTAAAACTTTAATGCATTTATCTGATGCAAGGTATCCATTGATCACACAATTATTTCAGAAAAGTGAACCATGTTGAATGATATTATGTTTATTTTTGGCTATTTTTGATTGACCGAAATAGAGCAACGTTTGAAATATGTCTTGTGATATGCTTTCATTTGATTTGTTGGTAAGTTAATCGTGTTATTTGAACAGTTTAAGTTGAATGTATGTAATTTGTTGATATTATTTTAGGTGAAGATGCGCGAATTAGTAAAATTGAATGAAAAATACTCTAAAAAAATTCTCGACATCGTTGGTGTTGGGTGGGAGTTGATAAGGCTCGTTTTTACATGTTTCATGTTTCACCCTTCTCCGCTTCTATTGGACGAAGAGGGCCATAATATGATATAGCCTTCCACGATAATTATTGGGCTATCCCGAAATAACGCTATCAAAAAAACTGTTATAATATGTTTATAATATTATTTTCAAACTTTGGAAATGTACCTTATAGGAAAGTGTGTGTGTGTGAAGTCCCGTATCCCCGTAGTGGGGTAAGGGGCAGATGCATTATGCATACATCTGTTTCACTGATCGATTTTCTTTAGGGACAAGTAGGTGATCAGCCTTCTGTGTCTGCCAGACCGAGACATTTTTTTTTTCTTCGTCTCCACCGGGAATCGAACCCTCGGTTCTACGCTCACGCGTCAACCACTGTACCAAGGAGGCGGTCACCTTATAGGAAGGTACCTACTAAATAGTTGCTGTCCAAAATCTGGACACGCTAGGGAGAGCTTGAAAAATGTTTATCATTTACAAAAATAATGTAATACACTTTAGAATTTGTCTATACTCTTTCCAAATATAAGTACAAGAAAACATTCCAGACTTTCTTTTAAAGTCTAGATTAGATTAGGCTTATAATAACATCGCATGATCCTAAGAATATGCGATTAATAAAACGCCTTGGGAGACGGATGTTGCATATTGATGTAATAAATATCTGTAATGTTTCATTTTAAGTACATACCGGATACCCATGCACTGTGGACACGTGTTAGTATTTAAAAATGACCTAATTTTAGGCACTAAATTCTTGCCAACGGATTTTTGCTTGTTAAAGTTAACAATAGAGAATGAGATCATCAAGAGATCATGGATGTTCTTAACAATATTTAATGTAACCAAATATCAAAACAACATTTGCTTCTTTTTTTATTACTAAGCAATTTATCCGAAACTTAATTAGAATTTAATTCCAAAGCCTACTAGTTAATTAAGAAAGCGTACAATATTCGATAAAAACATTATCCCTAATTATCTAAAACCAAGCTTGTAATATAGTTCCATTACTGTTCTCTTTGAAAAAGCCGAACATAAACTAATTAAAGAACACAGAAAAGTAAATATTTCGAAGCGACAATTTTTTATCTGTATCTTAATTATCTGTGACGACTTACTCTGTAGTCTATTAGTCAACTCGGATAGCAATTTATTACTTGTAAAGACAACCATCTTTTGTTTTAGGAAACCAAGACCCTTGGTGCTTACTGCTAGTTTTTAATCGATAACGAAGTGTTTTTTTGTATATGTCTGTTCTTCATATAATTCAGGTTTTCTTGAAATTCAATGTACATCATAGTAACAAAATTAATGGATGTATTGTGAATGAAACATATGGTTTTTATTTATCTTCCAAGATAAATGATAACCTGTAACAATATATCATAATCATCAATAACATCTAATTTTGTTTTTTGGTAAAACGTCTCAGTGCCCACGATACAGGCTTGCCTAGTGTGGGTACTATAAGTAATCCTTTTTATTAAACTAGATTAAACCAATATGTGTAAAGCGTGCAACGTCAATCAAAGTGTATCTGTGTAAAAACATATGGTTTTTAAATAAATATATTTTTCATTTTTTTTTCAATAAAATGGTCTCAAATTGCAATAGAAGATCAATAAAGGATCACTGTTAACTAGCGCTGTCCAGTAGTGTTCGTAGTTAGCTAAGACGCTTTTTATTATTATAGAACACGGGAACCTAATAATCTATGGCTTAGACATTAAAAGTGCAGCTCTCTATATAATATGTTATTTTCACAATACGCGTGGGTATTCTACTTATACACATTACACAATGCTGGTTTGGCGTAAATATTCTATATTTTACAATCTATCATAAATTGGCTTATTCTTCCCAAAATAACATAAAATAACAATATTATCGTAACCATAGATGAAAGCTTTAAGCTACCGTTAGCATAGAGTCACACGATCAGAGTAAAACTTACGGAGAAATATAATAACATGTACTGTTAGTGTTGTTTCTATGATTGCCATTGCAAATAATTATTACCAATGTTAACACTGAGCTATTATTTGTAGATTTAAGATTACTGTTTATAAGTTGAAATAGTGGAACCCTAAGAAAGGAATTTTTTTTTTTTTTTTAATTTATTTATTCCCATTTATCATTTTCAGCGTTGACGTTATGTATTTTTTTCATCAGTTTTAATGTAGACACGAATAATATCTGCCATGTTTTGTGACTTATGCAATAATTCATGTTAACCAAAAAAAAAAACAAATAATAAGTAAAAGGTTAACATTATGCTACTTGACGTTGGTATAAACCGTAACCTCTGTGTATAATTGTTAATTAACTAAATAAAAGATTACCTGAACCACCCTGAACTCTGAAACGTAAAAAAATATTTAGGAGAAATTATACTGTCGACGTTTTCTTGTCTATGTCATAAAATCGTATAGGTAATGATACAATCATATAATATGCTAAATACCATCTACTAAGAAAGCTCTACACTTTAGATATTTGCCAATTACAATTAGTATAGGAATGTAGAGGTTTGTATATAATAAACCGAACATATACCAAATTTGTTGGTTTGTAATATTTAAGAAGTTACGTTTTTTCATAGAATGTGCTCTAATTACTTATCATTTAGAAATCGAAAGACTTTATGCAATCCCTATTGCAAAGTTTTTTCAGTACAAACATCATAATCCTTTGTATTTTTTTTTCCAGTTCTTCTATTAAGTATATATCATATATCTGCGGTCATGTACATAACATGCGTAGTTTTTTAAGGCACATAATTGTACAATTAAGAGTAAATAAATAAAGAAGCTCTTCAAGAAGACGAACAGCTGCTGATCGCGTCAGTAAACCATTCAAAGAATTGTCATATAATATAAGATACCCTACTATCGTTAAAGTTTTATGTGCGATAAAATTGCGCCATAAGTCAGTATTGGATGGAAATTGCACCCACAACTCTCACAGATTAAAAATGTAACAGAATTGGTTTGACACATGAAAGTATGATAAAATATTCTATAATGAAATTAGATCAATAAATAAGAAAACAAAGTTGAATTTAAATAATGAAAACTAAACATGGCACGGTCAGGGCGCGGACAGGGCACGGCCCGGTTGCGGTGTAGGGTATCTAATATCTATAATATTGTAATACTGTGGTAGGGTGAATCATACTAGCGGTTCAAGTTCAAGTGTCTGCCTCGAAATTGCATTCCGATTACACGAAGAAGCGTTTAGTGCCGGCGCGAATCAACGTTATAGGTGGTTATATGTGGTTATAACCTAGGCCTTTGATGTGCCCTAACTCTCCCTACCGTCGTAAAATGTGCTTTCTTGCTTGTTACTTTATATAAGTTATTTATAAACTGCATTTTAAAGATCTGATACAATTTATGGATGGATAAAATTTCAGTGAAAATCATCCCCTTTTAAAAATGAAGTTTAAATGAAGTAAATGTTTGAATGTAGTTATCGTTATGGAGATTATGTACAATTTGAAAGTATTATTTGAAATAATTAAGCACTTTATTTTAAAATTATAATTGTAAATTTACAAAAGGTTATCAAATATACTTTTATCATGGTGGGAAAGAGTGTTATCTTCAAAGCTCCTACACCTTTCCTTGTAATTTGATTTTGAACTTTTCGTAGAAATGTTCTCTAATTAAATTGCTAAGGCAAATATCTTCCAGCCCGATAACGGATAGTGTTGGCCTGTCTGGCGCTGCACGTGGTTTTAGTGAGGTTTCAATATTTTTATCGACATCGAGAATAATAAATAGTCTTCTATTCAAAAAAATTATAATAGTTCGAGATATGAGTTATATATAACGAAAACCTATACGAATCTAAATATAGGAAGATTTGCGAATGATTTGATTAGATGTGGATTAAAAGCTTCGTTAAAAATAAATGTATTTTTTTTAAGTATTACTTAAAAAGAGAAAACTCAGTGAAACAGTAATCGTTTCGCGTATGTCTAAATGTTTATTTCAATATCAATTAGTGTTATTGACTTACAACTGTTGTTAATATTTTCATAGATCATTTTAGCAGTTCGTTTAGAGGGATTATTTCTCTTTTGGTTAAGTAAATGTGATCATTATTAATTAATTTATACTAAAGCTTTTTTTGTCGATAATAATGTAACATCACTATTATCTTTTGTCGGCTCGAGCTTTTTTGCGCGGTCTTCAATCAAAGAATGCGCCCGCATCGGAACATGCGTTCTAAATTATTCCGTATTTCCATTCATTTTAAAATAAAATTCAGTAAAGAGTTAAAAATAGATTTTTCAAAGAATATTCCTTAATATGTTTTTAATAAAGGGAAGGTCTAGTTACAGTTTTCTTCAATAAATAAATATTATAGGACATTATTACACGAATTACTTACTTATGTATCAAATAATTCCAATAAGAATTAAATCAATTTCACAATAGTTACCCATTAAAATTCCGATTAAATACTCATTTTTCATCCATAATTCGAATTAGAATTGGAAAACTATTTAAAAGCTATGGAGCCGACAATCGTACAATTTCGGAATGGGATACGTAATGGAACGGAGTCGTTACTAAAAGTTATGTTGATAAAATTTGTAATAGCTTACGCAACTAAGGTCTCAGAGGTTAATATGAGATTGAAATAGCGCATGTTCCGGCAAGGGGAACAAATTACAATGTAACGAAATTAAGATATTCCCAGGGTTTGACACTCGTATAACATTACATAAACGGGTACCACAGATATTATAATATGTACTGTACTTCTGATACTTATATACTACTTTTCTAGTTTAACTAAGAACTAAAGCTTATTATCAACATTTTTATAAATTTAAAAGAACACTCTTGGTTGTAGGACTAAAATAAAAATCTATTGAACAGAATGAACGCAGTTAATAAAACGTATACAGTGTGTTTATTCGCGAAATTCCTCAATATACTTGCGCCCTACCTTTTTATAGAGAATAAATAAACACTGGATATTTTCGGATAGCTAACACGGGATCTGGGTTGTTGGAAATCTTTGCTACAAACGCCTTGTATTGAGAATCAGCATACATTTACTAACTAAGCAATTTATTAGGTAGTCTTCAAAACTTTTGATTCTGCGTTGTCAAAGAGAAAAAATATAATTTCCTGCATTTCCAAACATGAATATTAATTTGAATTGTGTATTTTATTGTTTTATTTTCGATCCTAAAAGAAATAATTAACTAGCAATAAGATTTCTAAATTTAAATATCAGCTATTCTCGAATGTTTTGATCCTCGCAATTAATTATTACAGCTTCCTGAAATAATACTTACCAGCCACTTAATGAAGCAGCTACTTCACTTACGTAGCCATTTATCTTCTCAAGTATTGCATAAATAAACGGGAATTTGAAATTACAAAACAAATACAGTACTATTAAGAAATTATTAAATCACTTAAAATAAAACATTTTTAATGAAAATTAATTAATTATTATCTATGTAAATATAATTTGCAGTTTTACCGATAATGCAACCCCAACGACATCTATGACGTAACGATATTCCAGCTCGAGTACCAGGCAATCATAACCTTGCAGCAAGTTGAGCGATCAAACGCGGGAACGATTCCGCCTCTATTAAAGCTTTTGCTATTAAAAGCTCAGCCTCAATAAGATAAAACTTAAAAATGATTAGAAACCTATATTTTATTTGGTCTTAATTAGATTTTGGATAGACAGTGTAGTCTAAAATAAGCACTATGAAGTTACGAACTTGTTTATTTTTTCCTATGAACTTATTACCGGTGCCTACTAATGGCAGTTCGGAAACGATAAAAAATAGATCATTAATCAAAGTTAACCACTTTTTGACAGCTAGAAAGGGATAGCGTCATTCCTGCGGGACTAAGCCGGCATTCCATAGAAAGGGAAACTTTTTGTCCTTTTTTCCCATCCTTATTAACGTTAGTGAATAGCGGTAATATTTGTTGTGAGTTTTTATCGGGATTTGTTTGGAGGTGTGAGTCTATTGAATAATTTATTGGGTGTTTTTAGTTGGAGATTATAATTTTATTCATATCTCAAGATAATTTAAATCCGTGTTGAAGTTGGCTTGCATGATTATTTTCTTTTAGATTTATGGGAAGATAGTATTTTGTATTCTCGATTATTTTTTATTAACAGGTTCTTTATATGTATTGTATACTCGTACAATCGTTAGAGTGAGCCTAAAATAAAGATGTACAAAATAGCAATCCTTTCTGTGCGCAGATACTAGCAGCGTATTTCGGCCCGTCGCTCAACGCTACTCAAGTTATAAGGTTTCAGTCACTTCTGTTATTTCTGTTTACAAAAGCACATGGTTAACAAGTGGTAAACATGTCAAATGGATCGAGCGAGGACGACGACGATATTGTATTATACTATTATTATACAAGACGTCGAAGAAATATTCGCACGTTTTGGGTTCATCCGTATATTCGAAATAATGTTAACTGCAGATTATCAGTTGCAGCACGAGAGCTGCGTGAGACAGATAAAAAATTTTTGGGATTCTATAGAATGTCCAAAGATAGCTATTTAAATTTGGTGCAGTTAGTGCAGTTAGATTCTTCTAAAATTTCATCCACTAAAGCCAGCACTCTTCGCTTAAAGGTTCTCGTCTGACTATCGGACATTGCTTTCATGTCTGGTAGTAAGCTTAGTAAAAACATTCGTTTAGGATCCTCTATGTCTTCAGATTTTTTTTCAAGTTTAGCCTTTTTGGCTTCAAAATAGTCCATGATACCATCATCGACAGTTGCAAATGATTTTCCTTTACGACGCTTAGAGTGGATGTTGGTACTGGAAGCAGTTGGTTTAGATGAAGGGCATGACATGGGAGAGATTGGTTGATGGGATAAAGGAAAAGATGCAATTACAGGGCATGACATGGGTGATGGGATGTTTTCAGATGATGATGGAATACTTTGCGATGGTGATGGGATGTTACATTGTAATATGGATTGCGAATCATTTGCTTCTTCGTTATCTTCTTGCTTCATCACTTCATTAACTGCAGGAAGACTCCCTGATATGGTATTGTTCAGAGTTTTTATGTATGGGATTGTAAACTGCATCGCATCGGATAAATAATATGGTTTCTTATTTTTTGAAGAAGATCCACTAGGAGCTGGTTTTGTGTGCCGGACAAAAACCGCACGCAAATTTTTCCATTTTTCTTTAGATTGGATTGCTGAAACAAAATTAATAAATATATACTTTTTTGTAGGTACTTGGCAAGTGGCGATTCGTTTGTGAATATCGGATACTATTTTGCTAGAGGAGACAATACAGTGGGACAGATAATCGCTGAAACTACAGTTATTATTTGGGATGTTCTAAAGGATATTTATATGCCAATCCCGAATGTAGCCCAATGGAAAAATATATCAGAGCGCTATCGTCTGTTGTGGAATTTACGTAACTGTATCGGCTCTTTAGAAGGGAAACATATTCGAATAGAGAAATTCCCTAATTCAGGATCAAGTAACTTTAATTACAAATCATTTCATTCTGTCGCCTTGATGGCATGTAGTGATGCTGACGGGCTATTTACGTTAATTGAATGTGGCTACGCCGGGAGAAATAGTGATGGTGGAATATTTCGTGCTTCAACTATTAAACATTGGCTAGAAATCGCTGCTAATATTCCCGCGCCTTCAAGATTACCTAACGATGACAAAGATTTTCCATATTATTTCGTAGGTGATGAGGCGTTTCCATTATTACGCTATTTGATGAGACCATATCCAAAACGAACTTTGAATAATATAAAAAGAGTGTTTAATTATAGGCTGAGTCGAGGAAGAAAGACTGTTGAATGTACATTTGGTATGATGGCTGAGAAATTTGGCGTTCTAGATAGACCCATACGTTGTCGTGACCCGCAAAAAGTTACAAATATTGTTAAATCTGCGTGTATATTGCACAATTATGTACGAAGCAGAGAAGGTATTCAGTACAATCCACAAGAATTTGAAACAATTGACTTCACTCCAGGATCAATACCAGCACCACAAAATCTTCAAGTAACTCCACTGTCTTCAGCTTATAATCTCAGGGATTATTTAGCAAACTATTTTATTACACCACATGCCGCATTACCGTGGCAATGGAAATATATTTTGTAATTTTGTAATAAATGATAAAAAGTATGTACTCACCTGTCAAATTAAAGATTTTTCCCACTGCACTCCAAGCTCTTTCTGTTATATCCTTTCTGGAGTATTCCGTTAATTTATAATTGTATAAACATGGGTATTTTTCAACCTCATTCACAAATTGAATATTCAATGTTTGCTCGTTCATTTTTATCAAAAAACAAAGAAACTCGGGAAACCAGTAGCGTGGAGACCGGCACGACGCGTCGCGCGTGATTGGTTGCTAACGCGTTACTGACCAGTTAGTAACTATAGTCGCGTGACGCGTCGTGTGCGAATCTCCATAGAACATGACGTATGGGCTGTGGCCTGTGACGCTCAGGCAACTCGTTAGTAATTTGAGTTTGTGACTAGTTCTTTTTGAGTAGCTCCATGAGCGAAGTGCCTTAGACAAACTTTGAAATTGATATTTTGGTTTTATAGCATTAAAATGCTTTATAAATATAAATTTATAAAGAATAGAAAAAATTCGATCACGAGGCACAAAATATCAATTTCAACAAAAAAGGTCGTGTTCCATCGTCACAATATTGTATTCACTGAAAAGTGTTTCATATTGGTTGAGATGGTTGTTAATCATTTCAATAGATGGCGCGCGGTGTGTCCCTTAAGACACATAAAACTGAAAGAATAGAATAAATTCGATTGCTCTGGCGGGTCACGAGTGGCTGAGTTGGTCAGGCATCCGCCCCGGAATGGCGCGAAAGGATGCGGGTGCGAGTCCCGCCTCGTGATCGAATTTTTTCTATTCTTTATAAATTTATATAGACAAACTTTGTAAAAAAAACGGGGGCCTACTATGGATTGCAGAAAAATGTCTTAAAATTTTCTATGACGGCTCACTTATTAATTTTCTTAAGGGCTTGGTCTAGTAGTGCAAACAAATGCATCCTGTCATCCTATATGTAAATAATACAAATGTACTAAGGGAAAGTTGCTCCACTTAATTTTTAAAAATTAAATCATTCGTATGCATAATTTAATATTCGTAATAAGTACCAAAAATGACAATTTGAAACAATTTTCGTGAAAATTACACCGGGTGATTTTTTTTATCAGTACACAAAATTTGCGAATACTTTCTATTGATATCTTCAACTTCATGTTTATATAACTGATCAACTTTTACAAAGAAATTTGGACGAAATATAAAAAAAAATAAGCTTTCCATACAAAATGCATAACTCTATACATTTTTTTCGACCTAAGTTTCTTAGTGAAAGTTGTTCAGTTTAACTAATAAAACGGATAAACAAATTTTGTATATAATAAAAAAAATGTAATGTTTGTGTTAAAAAATTATCAAATAGAAAAATACGCAAATGAAAACAAAAGATATTTATTTCTGACTAGCTTCCGCCCGCGACTCCGTCCGCGCGGATGTCGGTCTTCGCGTCTTCTACAGATTTATTATATTATGTATAATATATAGATTTATATTGATAAACCTAATAAATCTTTTGCTAGCATTCTGATGCTTTATCGGTTGCACTGGATTTATCTCTTTTTCAATCGCTTGAATGATATAGGATGGGTCCTTGATGGGCATCGAATGCTGAAGTCTCGAATCAATCAATTCTGACAGTAGGCAATTTATGTAAAATCTTGATAATGGTCCATCATTTTATTTTGCCTAAACGTTACATAATTTTTTATATATTCTATTTTTAACGAATGATTCACTCCAGCCCAAACAGCAAATAAGCAGACTTCTGCGTCTGCAACGCTTAGTTGTCCCTGAATTTGGAAAAAATAGTCATGATTCTTATCTATGACAAAAGTGTTATTTTTTGCATTGTATTTCAAATATTATTTTTTTTATTTTTAACCGCATCTTCCGCATTCATGTCTTTTGCCGGAATTAGACATTTAACTTCTACTAGTCCCATTTTCCCTTTTTGATATGGGAGTGTATAAAGTAAATTTTTTAGATATTTCTCGTTATACTTTTAAAAAGTTATTATTGTCATTTTGCTCATTAGGTAAAGTTATTTCGATATCAGTTTTAAGTTTTTTGATACCTGCAATAATAACGTCATAATCGCCTGCACATACTTAACGATTACACCCTGTATACAATCCACCATCCACATTCATAATGTTTTCCTGTCCTCCTCTCCTTTACGCTGTTCACCGATACATTTTAAATGAGTAAATCTGCTACCACTGAAGGATGTTTCATTGTGATCAGCAAATTTTCACCACTGTTGTCGATTATTTGTTTTTCATTTTTAATCAGCAATTCATCATCAGTTTTGTTTTTTGCAGATTGGTGATGTACCCTAACAATACGTCGAAAAGGGAAAGCATCAACGAATTATCGTTTTCGTCCTCTTTTTTTATTCTTCGCGTCTCTGTTACTTGTGTTTGTTTAGTTCTCAACAGTCAACACCCACTGAATTTTCTATGTTATTGTGATCTTCCATTACATCTGAGTTTTGATGATGTGATGATAATCCATTCGTTTTAATATTGGTACTAAGAGTTGGTGCACTAAACTAGAAATGGCGGACTAAATTTGTCAGCGCGTCTGTAAGATCAGAATATAAAACCAACATAAATATTTAAGTTACAAAATTAATAATCAAACAACATGCCGCTACGTTGAAAATGACTAGAAGAAAAAATTAAAACACCTCGGCATATAATTTTGGAGTAAACAAATCATTTTCCCCGTATGGGGATTTCTCCGGATGAACTTGGGAAGTTCAAGTTCTCAATACAAGTTTATATTATATTTCGTATTTCTCAAACGAAAAATAAACATTTTTGGAACTTCAAAAAAAATTATATTAAGTATAAGAAAATTTATGAGCTTACTTTAGTTTTAAAGAAATATAGATCCCTTTACTGACACCCCGTAAAATAAAGAAATTGTTGCCAATCACCTTTGCAATCTATTTGGTTTCATTAACTTTATGTTCGAAGATAATTTTTTTTCTAGTAGTTACACGCGTATTTTTTTCGTTTATTTTCCATATCGAAATCAAATGTTTAAAAATACGAATATTTGCACAAAACTAAGATAAAAATAATCAATTAACAAAAATATTAAATTTAATGAAGTAGAGCAACTTTCACTTCGGTATGAAGGAAAATCGAGCGTAGAGCACACGTCAGAACGCTCCGGCCCAAGGAGCGCGACTAAAGAAATTCGCTAGGATTTTTCCTAATTATTTTAAATATTTTTTTTAATATTTAAAGAATTATCAAAATTAAAAAAAAATTTTTTTAAAGGATTAATACTCATTGTTCTTCAACCAACTCGAATAAATTAATGGAAAAAATAACTTTTAGCAGTATTTATCAATAGATTTTGTAAGGCAAAAAATGGGAAATTTAATGAATTTATAACGTTCTAATTAAGAAAATCATAAGTTTTTCGGCAATTGTATTCAGCAGTTTTTAATAACGACTATATAAGGATAATAATGCGCTGATCAGATTGTATAAATTGTAATCGGTTGCAACGTAGTGAGTGCACAAACTTAGCTCGAAATGTCTTTGGGGGAAAGAGACTTATCTTGAAGGCCTGATTAAGGTAACATAAAGTAACTTTATAAATGTGAAAAAATTCACGCGCATTGCGTATATAACACTAATTGATAAACAAGAAAAAAAAATTCAGTTTATCATTTCATTAGCCGGGAAAAAATTGTCAAATAACTTGTTGAAAACGCAATTTTGCTAGACTGCAGCCTTAAGAATATAATTATGAGAGAACCCGCTAGAAAAGCTAGGCAATAAATTTCCCGCTGCACTTAAAATTATGTCAACTAGCTAGCGAACGAGTTTGACAGTTATGCAAACATGGCTGCCGCACTTCGGCAGCTTTACAAATCACAATCAAACAATTGTGCGTAAAATTGTTGCGCACACAAGCCGGTATGGAGCACGGAAGCGGGAGAAAGAAGTGCTAATTGTGAATTTTATCAAAATTGTAAAATTTTTGAACATTTTACACTCAACTTATCATGCTAATTATATCGAGCTTACTGCGAAATAGCCGTTGCATTGAGCGTTGTTTAAAAATCCCTGGTATTAAGGGAGATTTTGAAGGCTTTGAATTTAAATACTTATATTATTAGTCGAATAGAATATAGATTAACGATTACATACTTTAGAATTGATCGGTAAATGTATCATTTGAAAATCACCTAATAAGAAATGTTGAGTCGGAAACTCTACATCTCTTATTAGTGCTGCATTTACGGTGATATATTGAAATGAAAAGTTAAACATTTAGATATATATACCTATATAATTGTTATTATGGATTAATGTGGCACATTTATTGCAATAAAACTCAAGTATGCTGAAATTAGCGAAAATTGCAGAATATAATATATTATGCATACGCAATATGCATACTTTAGCAATCCATAAAGAAAATTCATGTATCAAAATTATAACAATAGACTCATTAATTTTAGCATACAGCACGCAATAGAAATTCTAATGAAGTCATCTCAATTGACGTCCGATAATACGTATAATGGTCGTATTTCGCGGTCCGTTGGCCCTACGGCCCCGTTCCGACAATAGAGCCCGATGAGGCGCGTCCCATTTGAAAAACTTTGTACATATCAATCTCCAATATAACAAGTTGTAGCGGGTAACAAGATATTGTGCATCTAATGCTATATCTTTGCTATATCATCAAAATATTGCATCATGATTCGTTACGAAATAAAACTTGTAAAAGTTTACAGTTGTGAGTACGGAAAGGTAGAGTAATTTAAATGATATTGATTACCTACATATTTAGTGGTCATTATCAAATTACTCAATATGTGTATATGTTTTTCTGTCCGAGATACCTGTCAAGCCCGTGTGTGTAAAGTACACACACACGAACACGAATTTACAAACACATGCGTCATAGATGTTAGTGAGAAACACAGGTGAAAAATTAGAACACTCTTCTATTGCTTCTATAATAACTAAGGCGGCTTGTGTGTGTTTATTAGAAACACCCCAATGACCAATCCATACATCCATACAAATCGCCCTTTTTTATCGAGTTTTGTCCTAAAATGGAAAACATGTACCAGGCCAACAGATTACGCAAAGAGTGAACGAGCACTACCCTTAAAACGACCTCAAGATGCGCAGACTCGAACTTGTCTTTACGCAACCTGAACCCCATATCTAACTCTTTCTAACGCTCTTTCTGCCATCTCTCGTTGTATCTCTTTTGCACATATTTAGATAGGGTTGCGTTCACATACCCTTCGCTATGTATGTGTGGATTCAGGTTAGGGTGCACACAACCCCTTGGATAAGTGATGCGTATATGACTATGGTGTGTGTAACGTCTCACACGAAAGCATACGTGATAGCGACTTCCTATTGATTCCTGTTATCCTGGTGCACGAGTATGTGAAGAGATTAGAATTTGCTTAGCAAACGCCTGTTTTTTTTCTAATCTCACCCCATACATGAAAATCTAATGTGGAATTTTCTAATACCTACGCAAGTGAATCTGTAAAATGAACACGAATAACTTTATGAGATAATATGAGAATTTCTAATCATTAGGTGTATCCACACACGAGAGCTTAGAAGGAGAGAGGGATAGAAATATTTCCGTCTCTGTCAATCCTGTTTCATTCCCCGGGAACACACACGTAGGAATATTGATATGGTTTTGATGTATTTTTTTGATTTAATTTTTATCGAATAAATTGTCGGTGTCATAATTCTGTTTATTTTATGTTGAACAATTTTGTAATGTAATAAGCGTTTCACTTTCATTCATTTTTTATCGTACATAAAACGTAGTACAGATAATAATTAAACAAGTGAAGTATTTGCGATCTGTCGTACATGAGCGTCAAGTTTACACATAATGAGAGTTAGAGGAAATTTGCTGATGGCACATAATTTATTTATATTAGTTTTATTTACCTATGTTAATGCGATTGTATTACCTTAAAGTAGTTGTTATATAAATACGCTTAGTTATTTTATGTTATTGGCAATGGAATATTATATTTATTATAAGATGAAGTGAGTCACTCACACAGTCACTCATAACACTAAAAATTATGTATGTAATGAATAAAGATAACTTATAATTTTTTATATAGTTAAAAAAAATTAATACATAATATATGAACGTACATATGTAATTAAATGATCTGTACCTTTATAAACTCTAGCATGAGCTAACCCGTGTATATTTTTATAACTTGAAATATTACCCTTAGGCTATTTTTCCTTTTTTTCAGGTAAGTATAATCAAATAGCGGGCACCATAAAGGTCCATCAGACGTCGACTATTATAAATCAAAACTAATCCAGTCTCATGTGGGGTCGACGGCGATTATAGCCCTCATAATTTTATAGCTTTTGGTCCAATTAATTAGATTTTACTTCATTTTAAGTGATGTTTGTTTGTTGTACAGCAGTTAATACTACCTATATTTAGGATAAATTATAACATGAATCCAGTTAATTTATTATATCGAAGTAGGTATCTATCTAAATAATATGTTTATGATACTCACGTAAATCGGCTTCTCTTTAATACCCAGATAATAAATTTGATTATTCTAATTTAAAACAAGCACACGATTTACATACATACAAACTTTTGAATGTTACTTGTGAGTGAGTCAAAGCCATGGGAAAATGTGAAATTATTTCAACCCGGCGCACAGGAGAGCAAAGATATCTATCTACGTAGCAGCTTCTTACATATTGAACAAATGAAGTAGCAATTTCACTAGCATGCTCGTGATATGGACGGAACTGATAGAACTTCCGCCGCCCACTCTGTCCGTGCTCTCAGGGACGAACTAGCAGAGGATTCCTTTTTGGTAATATGATATAAAAATAAATATTTAACCATATAAAATGGATAAGTAATGATAAAGAAACAATTGGAGTGCTCGAATGATGAGAGATTTGTAAATTACGATTATACTCGCATAAGTGTAACATTTATGTTTATGGAAAATCGAGTATGTAAAGTTCGTTTTTTTTAAATAAACTATAAGAAAAGCGGTGAGAACTGAGAAGAAAGGTAAAAGCACACATTTCCTTACTTTTACACTTACGTAAAATTGCTTTGTAAACAGACTTGTGTTATGAGATAATAATAAATAATAACTCATTTTAAAACATTTTAAAATATGCCATACCTAACATCTTCATCATATTATTGGTGTAGCTCTAATTTTTTTTTCAAACATTTAAGAGATCATTTAAATTCTCTTTGCCATTCAAAATTTATCAGTACATATTATAAGCATAAGATACCAAAACTAGTTTCTTAAACGAAGAAAGATTCGTTAACAAAATGCATTCCCTTAAAAAAATACATCTTTTATCTTTCCGATCTTAGAGGGCTTCTAAGAAGGAAGTACTTGACCGCAACGTGACGGAACAAATTTTATAAAAGGTTAAGATTTAATCCTAACAAAGACTGCAGTAAGGTTAAAATACTGATAATATTGTTAAAGTATTTCAAAAGTCGCATTCTTTTGACCTTTTTGTTATTTATAAACATGATGTGATAAGAAAGACTTAAAATTAAACAGAACTTTTTTGTGTTCTAAGTATGTACTAGGAAAATATACCTTAACCGTTTTAAATAACAACGTATCTAAAGATAACAAAAAATTGCCATGTATAGAAAACAAAAGAATCTCAACAAAGTCTACAGAATTGAGCTAACGCGTGAGATCAATGGTCCCGCCAGTCAATATTGACCCCTAACACGACGCAACTAATTGCGTTGCGTTGTCCTGGACGCGACATCTAATTACTTATTAGACGATTACTCGGTCGTTGACTTGCGAAATATTTCGGCAACTTCCAAGTATGTGACATGTCACCTACGGGTCAGAAACCACTAATTTACAGTTTATGTTTGCTTGGTATTTGTTCAAAAACAGCTCATTAGTTAAGTAATTTAAAAAAAGAAAAACTGATTATAGAAATAGAAAAATTAATAAATAAATCACAACGTAAATTGTAGTTTAAAATTACGTTTATCACTATTAACTACTTAGCTAATGCTTAATAAACGATTATTAATTCTTAAAAGTGAAAGTAAGCAAGGTAGAGTTGACTCTACACGTCGCGTGCCAAACCTAAAATGAAAAGCAAAGGTAACCAAGAACGCATGCGTCAAACAGGTGACACTGGTTTTGTTGGCCAATATAACTCGAACCACCCTTTCTATAATATTAACCCTCGTCAATAAGCACTTGTTGGGTCAAGAATAAATGGTTATAGATACAGGTAGAACAGGTGGGACGCATGCGCCAGGTAATCGCACCTTCTATTGCTTCATAGACCCCTGGTACTAGGCTGGCATCTTGCCACAGGTACGCTTCTAAATAACAGGTGTTGAGGTCTCATAGGTCTTCCTTATTTGACCCCTAACACCTCCCCTTGACCCGTTTCAGTATTGGTCTAAGATCCGAACATAAGGCGAAATTCAACGGCGTGATAATAGAATGAGACCAATTTTATAATTAATTTAACCAATTTTATATTCTTTTATTATCTCGAAACTGCAATTAATAAAAAATAAAAATAAATAAAAAAAATTTAATTCATTAAAAATGTCCTGTCCAGGATTTTCCCAGTCAACCCATTTTTAATACATTTTTTAATAGACTAAATTAATTATAAAATTGGTCTCATTCTATTATCACGCCGTTGAATTTCGCCTTATGTTCGGATCTTAGACCATATTGAATAATTGAACCCTAGTATAGCGCGATTGAAAATTTAAAAGGAACTATATTCAGCAGGTAATCAAAGATTAAATTAGCTTGCAGTGACGATTCTCATCGTAAAAGCTCATAATTAAAGCTTTTTCTATTGAACCAATTCACGGTATATAAATCTTGGAGTAAATATTATTATGTTAAACTCTATCATTACAACAACTAAAATATTGAGGACAATTTGCACAAAGAGTAAAAAACCAACCTTCAAATTAGATCAAAATATTTGTTAAATTTATTATTTTATTATGTTATTATAAAATTATTATTTTATTATGTTACACATTAATTGTAAAGAAAGCTTTAAGAAAGTATAATAAATTGGCTTTTTGAGATCAAAAGTGACTACAATAAAAATTAAATCTGGGGCAAATTATTCTCCAAATTGCATTTAATCACTTCAGTCATAAATCACGGTAGTCGTAAAATTCAACTATAGGCAATCAAAACCGTATCAGATTGGTTCCGCGCGTTCCACGTATAAATGTGTGCCTAATACGGTGTACGGTGTGATTTGCCAGTGTAACCCACACAAATTGATTGTATGATATTTTTCATACTTAAATGACAAATATAGGTTTTAACTTATCACTAAATTATTGATTTATGGTAGTTTTTTTGAATATTCTATGCGTTTTCTTTTGGCTTTTGGTAAGTGAGCACCTACTGGCATTTGACGCCTACAGCGATCAGAACATAACTAGACTACTATTAATCTAAGACTTAATGTCCACTTATATTAACTCAAATCGAACATCCTAGTATAAACCAAGCCTCTGTCAAGCACTATAATACAAATAAAACGAATAATTATACCTTTTTCTTTTCCTTATAATATGCATTAATTTTAGTCCTGTTTGCCACATCTTTTGTTTAATCAGAGTTTGTAGACGATGTTGCATCTTAACAATAGAGTTCCGCGAAAATAGTTGATTAAAAAGGAATACTTCCTGGAAATAAAGTTTCAGAGATCATTAACCGCTACGACTGTTTCATTTTCGTGATACTGGGTTCGATGCCCGGCGCAGCCAAGCGCGTCACTCGCGATACTAATTGATTAAAATGATCTTTGTCTAGAATATGACCTATCTAGATCGGTAGCAATTGAGCAGCTTTTTTTGGAGACAAAAAAATTACATCACAGTTCTGGCATGTCATGATATTATTTTCGCGGTTCACACGGATTGTTATATGGTAAATTTATCTCTTTTAGATTAGTCATAATTGGTGCAGTGTATTCTAAATATAGAGTTCATTTTGTCGTTTGTCGTCAAGTGGAGTGATAGTGGTTCTACCTACAGAACCTGAGGTAAATATAAACCTTGGTCTTTGTAGATCCGTCCACGCAAATGTTCATTTTCGATACATAAACAATGATTATGATATGATTGAGTGTTTATGATGACGTGTGAGTTTCTGAACTCCACCATTATTACTCAATTTTTAAAACATCAAAAGAAATGCTTCACTTGTCAATCTCCGATTTTTGAATTACTTACTTAGGTTTAATAATAGCAGGTATGAATCTTGACTGGTATAAAATATCTTCTTTTATTTGCATTTCTTGGGAAAGAACTTTTTATTAATTCTGTTTATATTACTCATTTCTCAATTTAGTCTAGTGCCTATAAACCTAGTTCTCAAACAAAAACTGGGTCTTATTTATGTAGGTACTTAAGCGTTTGTTTGAAGTCTGCAATTACTCAGTGAGGACTTAACGAGCTAATACAAAATTGGGTCAAATATATAAGTCTAAGTGTTTGTTTAAGCTGTTTTTAGCTTTAACTAATCGAAATTTATTTGGTCTTAGGCACATAATTTCCAGCGTACTTTAAACTATATCTGGATAAAATTTTAGTTAACCTGTATTTGCACTTTACTACTTTTTTTCTACTATTTACACTTTTTTATTCTATGAATATAGTATAATACGTAAAATCTAAATACAAAGCTCCTTTTTAAACAAGACGCACGTTGCAAAGCTCTCTATTGCGTTTCTCTCATTTAACCTAGCTTACGATTTAATGTCGATTTCATGACATCATTGAAAATGATTAGGGGCCACTATCATCATATTACGCGGAGGACTATGAAAAAAGACTAGTGCAAAATTGGTGCAAAAGCTTAAAAAAATCATTTCAAAAATATTTGTCAAGTTCAATGCTCTGCCACGCAATGTCTAACGTCAGAACAATGTTTTACGATTTGGCTACGATTTTATAGCTCATGCGATTATTTTATGAAGATAAAAACAATAAACTACATTATTTTATTAAATCTATGAAATCCATGATTGTTATTATATACTGAGATTGGTAGATTTTCCTAAAACCCATGCCTTTGAAGTTTTATAAACTTATAAAAAAACTTATCGGTTCTCTTATATTCTAGCTCGTACCGGCTTCGTGTTAAATCATATATACCGGTATAGATATTATCATATAGATAGAAACTACAAAATATTTGGATACTTATTAAATATCTAAAATAAACAATCGAGTACCTATTGCTTATTTTTTCCAATACAAATAAATTCAACCTCTTTATTAGGAACGTGCAGATACCGTCACGTGATATATAGCGAGATTGTAGTTGTTACTGTTATTTGAACAATTGTTAAAAAAAAAACTTTTTTTAATCTACAATATTTCAAGCCTAAAGTGTCAATAGTAGGCGTAGAGGCTGACCATGAAAATATGAAGTGGGAACGTAAAAGGTGAATCTTAAATTTAAATAGAGGTAGCTCATCAGATAAAACAAACAACGCGTTAAAACCTTTTTTCTTTCGTTACAAATAGAAGACAATGTTATTATGTTAATAGTGTATAATAGGTAGGTACATTTTAAATAAATATACTACAGCGGACTACTGCGAAATGTATGTTATCCATAGAAATATTATTTTGTTTATAATTCAACTTCCACAAGATGTTATTACAGTTGAAAAATTATCCCGTTTCTTATTTTCTTAGAAGCCGTCATTCCATGAAAATTGCTAAGTCATATTTACAATGCACATGCTTTGATAAGTTTGTTTAAGCGTTTAATGAGGAAAATTTGGTCGTAAAATATTTGTTAAATAGTTTTTAACCAAAACCACAATTATGTAATTGTTATGGGAAAATTTATAAAATTTTAAGATTATTTGGAAAAATGTATGATCCTATTTATTTATAATGTTTTCCTTCTTTTATCAAACAATAATAATTTTAAAGGAAAAAAATTAAAATTAGTTTCGGTGTATGAGTTGTATGACCCATAAACACCCCGACTGCGTTTTTCTGCTTAAATCGAACATGGTTTACAATCATGAATTCATGAGTATCACCATGGACCCAATAAATTCCATGGTATCACTGAAATTTAAATAATGACGTACCTAACAAGTTATCACGGAATTATGCACACTTATAAATATTTTAAAACAATAGCTGCTACCAAAAAGCAGACATATTAAAAACATCGGCCGTTGAATTTAAATGTGCTAATAATTGTGGGTGATATGATCATCGATTCATTTTTGGACAAAGCTAACATTGTTATTTGTTGCTTAATAAAAGGATTATATTAACTAGCTATAAATCGAATGTAGTGATGACCGACCTGTGCTACTTTGTAATTACATATTAGGGTTGCCTCTATTGTATTAAAGTGTGTTTTTACGTCATTTACATTGATTACAGTACCTACGACTATTAATCCGGTTAACTATAGTACTAAAAATGCAGGTAAGGTTGCATATAATTTATCGCTTTTAATTGGAAAATACCTCAAAGTGTATTTGTTTAAAGTAAATATAGATAAACGAAAATTGCTAAGATTACCTGAACATAAGAGTATCGCAAAGCCAAAGTTCTCTAATTCAGAACGAAGTAAATAAGTATATTTGGTGATAATTATTATCGAAGTTGTTTTATCATGGTTCAATAAAGTGTACTGCATAAAACTATTATTGAGGAATAATCTTAAATGTAATGTAAATATTACGAGTATTAGGTTTAAAAAGATACATTTTAATTTATCTTTATCAAGTAAATTTATGGCTGCAACCTTATTCCTAGTAACCATTCACCTTGCGTGGGTGAACATAGGTTTACTGAAATCTAGAGAACTTTGCACCAGTTTTAAAAACACTCGTTTCTTTTTATTGACAGATTGATAGAGGAAACTAGAGTTTGTTTATGATCTAGATACGTCCATAAAACTTTAAAATAAATTATTCGATGATGGAAACTCCTGCTTTGTTGCATTTTTATGTGGAACATGTTTTGTGAATCATCATCTTTGTGACATATCACACTAGCGGATTGCGAGCGGTTTCAAAGCGGAGCGGGTGCGCAACGAATACGTTGCGGTTGCGCAGCGAATTCGTTGCGGACGCGTGGCAGATGCGCAACGTTTACGTCGCAGTCATGTACACTCATTAACAAAATGGAATCCGTGCTGGTTGTTACTTATAACTTGTGATAGTATAATAATTATGAGATCATTATTTTTTACGAGTTTCATAACATGTTAATGTTTAGGGTATTGTTTTATCTATTAAATCTTGGTCGAAATGCAATCAGATAACTTAATTGCTCATTAAGAAAGTTCATTAGTGAAATAAATGTTAAAGCTCCTTAACTAAAACAGGGCTATCTTATTATTAGATAAATAGCAGTGAATAGAAAATTTTATCAAGCAACCAGCAACTCACTATCACTTTGCTCATAATTAGGTTCACAAAATCTCTTTATAACATACGTTGCTATGGGAGAGATTATACTGGTCAGTCGTTACATACTTTTGGAATGTATGGTACATTCTAAAAGTCCTAGTAATTCAATTTTATAGCACCTTTTTTTAACAACTCCAGTTGTTATTACATCTTTAGTTAACTGTTAAGTAAGTGCATTTCCACAGTACGGTTAAAAAATTGAGTGCTACAGAAACGATGGAAATATTGAATGGAAGTTAGGCAAGGCGGAAGGGCTGGCTTTTGTGCGAGAGTATACAAAATGACGCGTCCGCAACGAATTCGCTGCGCAACCGCGGCGTGTTCGTTGCGCGCCCGCAACGTATTCGTTGCGCACCCGCTCCGCTTTGAAACCGCTCGCAATCCGCTAGTGTGATATGGCACTTTATTTAGGCTTAGATTAAGCTCAGACAAATTATTTAAAGTACCTATCCTATAGCTCACAGAAAATGCAAGTAGAAATAAAAATAGAACGCATATTTTTTGTATATCGAGGCATAATTACAAACTTTGAAGATTCAAGAAAAAGCTTTACAAATTATTTTTTTGACATCTGCAAATCTTTAAACTACTTATGTATATCGCTAGCAATAAACTGAACGTTAGCAACAAAGTCTTGCAACAATTAATAACCAAAGTTATTGTTCCATAAAAATGACAATACATTGCCTATCTGTTGGAAGACATCAATATGAGCTGTCGCTTCATTTGGAAGTCTTACACCCGTTAGGATGGCGTCATTTCAACAGTTACCCATTAAAATTGGCGAACCATACCCGTGGGCTTTGTCAACGATTAATATAACCTATTTATACAATGGATTAGCAACATTACATCATGCATGTCTGCGATGTGTGATACATTTGTTTATAAAAGTTTGTTAATTATGCTGACAATTGGAGTGAAATATATCCTGAGTGAAAAGTTTTATGTTCTTGTTGTTGTCTTCAGGACCAACGACTTTCTGAACTTTTGAAACCCCTGAAAATCTGAAAACTGTAGATACGTTTATAAATTGAGAACTACTTATATGAATACGAATTTCAATGTTGCGTAATATACGCATTTATCCACAAATAATAGCATTTCAAGCTCTAACGCGCATCAGCTGATATTTTTAGCTCGTTACAAGGCGCTAGACTAGAGAGTTAACTTAATAAGCTATAAAATATATTATCTTAAATTATCTTAGAAAAACGTGTATGATAAAATTGAATAACCTCAAAGATTACGTTATTACATTATAGACAGATATATTTTTAACTATTCATAATATGAATTTATCACGATATGTATTCTTAGATATGGTATATTTCCAGTTCTGGTATATTACTAGATTTTTATAATATCTACGAATATTCATTTCGTTTTCTGCTTTAATAGAAATACATAACCACTAACCAAACCTGCAAATATGAACTATTACTCCCTTGATCATCCAACAATATCAAATTTAATTAATAATTTAAATATCACATCGTTATGTTATTACACTTATAAAACATATTAATAGAAATGAACATAGCTCTCATACTATATGTTAATAGTTTTAGCAGTATATTATTATTAGTCTGTGGTTTTAGCAGACGCGTCGGCGTCAGGTCGGAAGCGCGTAATGGGACTTTGCATACACAATGCGTTTAAAAATAATTTAAATGGCTATCAATAGCCACTTGGAGTATATTTTATATATTATGGTTATGATACAGTCGTTCGATATGCACGTGAATGTTTTTTTAACTGTTATGTATTACTTTACTCTATGACTCTTATTATTACACTAGCTGTTGCCCGCGACTTCGTCCGCGATTCGGTCGTTTTTCGTCATTCGTCGTTTAAAAAAAATACGTGACACTTTATTTTTGAATGTTCTTAATTGTCTCTTATAAAATTTAACTACATTAAAATTGAATACTCTGATAAGAAAATCTTAAAATCATCGAAAATCATAGACATCGAATATCTGAGAAAAACATGAATGAATGTGATTTAAATTCTACATTTCTTAGTAATTAAAATAATAATCTAAATTAAATGTAGATTAACAGTTTGAGCGCACCATTATAGAATATGTACCTAAGTAATAAATTACGTTAGTTTACATAGTAACTTTACTAAAAACACGATGACTTTCTTTCGCGCTCGGTACCACAAACTAAGCATGTTTGTGGTACGTGGCCCGCGTCACTTTACCCCCCACGAGTTCCCCTCCGTTGCTATGCGAAAATACATTCGTCGCCCTACTGTAGGAAAAATTGTAATACTGTGGCCTGGGCGTTATAACACGCTCAGGGAATTCCTGAGTGCTGATAGACTTCCGTCTATCGGCATTTATACCAATTTTATATTAATATCACCATCTTGAGGAAAAGCTTCTAATGTCGATTTAAAACGCATATATACGGATTAACCTGATGAATTAACATGTTCTAAAATTGTGAAATGAGTTCAGTTTTAAATTCGAGAAATATTGATTTCTTGTATTCGATTATTCGTCGTAGTCGAATACAAAATATATTTAAAGAAACTTAGGTTGGCCTTCAGGCAAAAGGGATCCTATCAAATGATAAACTTGACCTTGTATCTTAAAAGTAAGAATGAAAGGAGCATCTGATAATTGTTGAGCACCAAAGGATCATTTAAAACGCAATACTATAAGAGCTAATATTGTCTAAGAACTGTTTAGATTGCACATGTTCCTCTAAAACTTAAAAGTAGTGATTTCAAAGGTTCCGGCGTATCTTCAAACGAAAGCCGACTCCTTACTCCACTTTAAAGCATTACAAAAAGAACATACTACGTTAATATCGCCTATACAGAAGATGATCTGTAGGTAATCAATTGTGAGGTTATAAGCAAACCCACTTTTATATTTGTCGGACCACACCACCGAATTTGTAGATTGATCTTCTATGTTTACCTCTAAGTCATTAAGACTATGTCGAAATCTGTCTGCAGTAAGACGGGCCTCTCGCTATTCGTCCGTTTCAAGAGACCAATAGTTTCAATTCTTAATCTTTCATTAAACAAACTTATTAATCGTTCTTGTCTCAAATAATGGTAATATTCGCGTCCCTACTCTAGTCATTGCTTATGCTCATGTTCATCTTCGAGAGATCGAATAATATTATGGTGCACCCTATTATTTGTCAAACGGTCTTCATATTGAGTAAAAGTTTCAGATTCTCGAGATAAAATATGACGATCGTGATCAGCTGTGAGACGTAATTCCCTCTCAGTGAGGGTTTCGGTCTCACGGGATAGTACAATATGCCATTTGCGATCAGCTGTGAGACGTTATACCCTCTCAGTGAAGGTTTCGGTCTCACAGGATAGTACATGCCGTTCGCGGTCAGCTGTGAGCCGCAATTCTCGTTGTGAAGCGGTTTCAGGTTCGGCATAACACATGTTGTTTTCGGTCAATAGTAAGCCTCTTATCTCTAACGATCCTTGAGAACTCTTATTTCTCATTTTCTTAACTTTGCTCGAATTTCGATATAAAGATTTTTTAGGTGGCACTGATGCGGGTGAATAAAAATTAAGTTAAAGCCTGATTCCCACGACATGTTTGCTTCACAAATCCGACCGCGCCACACCACACCACATGCCATGGGAATCGGCGCGCTTGTCGCTCGCCAGTGCTTGCCATACGCACACATGCCGTGGGAACGCTCAGTTCAAATCGCGACGGATGGCGACAAGCGCTTGTCGTCTGCCAATGCTTGTGAAGCAATCTATACATATAATAAAATCGTAGGAAAGTCAAAACTGTACATTGAATATTTTTTTAAAAGAATACATATTCCATGATCTATAATCGATATAGAAGCCAAAAATATAGTTTTTAGAATTTTTGTCTGTTTGTCTGTTTGTCTGTATGTTTGTCCGAGCTAATCTCGAAAAGTACTGCATAGATTGACTTCAAATTTTGCATGAATATTACTAACAGGTCGAGTGAGGTTTTTTTAAACATATAATCATGCTATCACCTCCGGGGGAGGAGCTGTGAACCTTTACTTTTCTTACGTATTCCGTGTACTACGACAGCGTACAATCTAAAGACTCATGTTTAAATGTTGTTTTTGAGTAAGCCATGCTATTATCTAGCTTTACACTATAAAAACTACGTCATTTACGTAATTTGGGCAGAGAAACTGTTTAATGAATCTTAGTACTATAAAGACAAATTTGATTCAGCGCCATCTATGAGATTTCGTAAAAATCAAATCAATTTACATGTTAACACTACTGAACACAATGTTAAAAATTAATAATTTAAATATAATTATGTTAGTTATTTATTTAACTCTTTAACCCATAATAAATCTTCCCTTCCCTATAAGGTGCGCTTATAATTCGTGTGAATATACTACATTTTTAAAAGTGAGGGTAGATGTATATTATTTTAAGTCAAACTAGACACCATTACAGTTAATCTAATATTGATTGTGTTCATTGGTTACATTTTTAAAAATCTTCGTGTTTTAATAATTCGATCACGAGGCGGGACTCTAATACAAAAAGGTTAGTTTGTTGATAATTATTATTCATTCATCATTTACATGTTGTTAGTAAAAAATAATATACTTTGACTGTTAATACTTTTGTTCAGTATTTATCTATATGATTATTGCTTGGTAACAGGGGCGTAGCTACCGCCGTATCTGCCGTATCAATTATACGGGGCCCCCGCGCCAAGGGGGCCCCCAATGTGCGCTTTTGTGAGAAATCTTTACTTCCTAAGGGCCCCCAAACAAATTTTTATACGGGGCCCCGCCAAGGCACGCTACGATTCTGCTTGGTAATTAATATATTTTCATGTCGTATACCTAATTATAAACATAAGTGTGATGTGAAACTAGCTGGATTTATTTTTACACACTCACAGTCTTATATTTTGTGTTAATGTTAAAATAGTATTAATAATAGTGTAAATCATAATATTTTTTCAAAGTTAAAAATATTTCCTTTTTTCTGATGGTGTTGCCATCGAATTAAACCGCGCTGTCGTTTCGTTCACAAAAAGTCATGTTATTAGGACCGAATATGTAGCCGCCTCAACTTACGGAAACGAGAGTAACCTGCGTTGTCTGTTAGTTATTGTATAGTCGAATTTAACGTTACATGGAAATTGGAATCTAAATATATGTATACCTACTTATATTAAATCTGTAGAGGTCAATTCTGCACATGAAATATATTTCCTAAATAACTATTATTTTTCATATTCGTGAGCAGAGCAGCAACTCCATTTTTAAGCTTTCGTCGCGTGTGCGTTCTTAATGCGTGTATCTTAATGGTTAAAGCTACACATAAATCAAGTATGAAAGAAATGTTCTCCATATTATATAAAAAATATCTCCCGACATCATAAATGTCTATCTTTTATGGTTGAGCTTAGGAGTTCAAGCTTTCTGATTATATTTGTCTACTAGCTGTCCCCGCGACTTCTTTCGCGTTGAATAGTGACTATGGGACCTATGACCATGGGCTCAGGGTGGGGCAACAATAAAAAATCATTTTTATTTTCATGCTCCCACTCCCGCGCCCACTCGCACTCCCACGCCATATGCCACGTTCAGTCCCAATCCCACGCCCACGCCCACTCCCCTTCACAATTAGTACATACCAGATCAAAGTCAGGGTAAGCGCCCCACCCAGCCCCACCGTGGCTACGCCCATGCTGAATTACTACTTAAGATACAATTATTGAGTAAATACGTACTAAAGTCCGGTCGCGAAGCAGAAAGAATTTCGTACAATGACCTCTTTACCTACTGACAGTGGTCACAAACATTTTTGAATGAAGTGCAGTTTACATGAAATATTTGGAGGAGAAAATGTTTTTTACTAATTTATTAAATAAATGTCCTCTATTCATTTACAATACTTATTAGTTAGTTACATTTTAACTTTTTCAATAACAACGATATATTATATAAAAAAAAGTGTGCGTGTACACACATAAGAAGTGAAACTTCTTTATGACCTTATTTTTCAAAAAATAATTTACTATGTAGGTACAATATTACAGAAATACGTTATTCTAACACGCGATTTCGACTTAGGCGGATTTTGATTGGATATAAAGAGTTTGAGGTTTATTCTTATAAATTTTGAATTCACAAAATCATAATTGAACACCTGACACCAATCAAGCAAACACAAACCTTACGCTCTCAGGTTAAAGGTTTACAATCCCTAAGGACGGCGGTCATTGCACCTGTGCGAGCAAGACACATTATTTTTACAAGGGAGTGACAGTGACAGGTTAATGTACGAAATTCTTCCTGCTCCGCGACCGGACTTTACCATAAATAATTAAAAGAATTGTTATTAAAATTTCTTACTAAACTGAGCTAAAAAACTTACGTACCAAATTATTAAAGAAAATCAAGAAATGAAATGCCTAACCTATACCAAATAGTTACTACATAATGTAATTAAAAATTATGATTAGTATATAATATCGAAAATCAAAAAAGAAATGCCTAACTAATTCTACGTACGTGTACGTCTACGTAAAATTTCTTTTAAATTATGTCATATTATTTTTTAGGAACCAGGGGGGGGAGAGGAGCAAATTCTATTTCCTTCCTTTCTTAAACGGATGTTTTTAATAATCTATGGTGTAGCCACTGATCAGCTTAATCGATACTCAGTTTTTATCAAATCCAGCAACAAATCCAAATTAGATCTTTCCTGTCTCACGCACGTAACTAAAGGCTGAAGAGAGAGAGAGCACGTAACTAAACCGTTTAGACGAAGAAAAGTGTATAGAAAAAGGAATAAATAATTTCATAAACTTCCCGACGATCTTTAAAAATAAATTATAACTTTCATTTTTTTCATTCCCACTTTTACCCCTATGTAGGTATAATAAGTGGATGAACCAATTTTGATACACTTTATCTAAGAACCAGCGTCGGAAAATATTCTGCCTAACAAAAAAAACCGCATCTAATTCGGTTTACCTGTTAGCCAGCTACGGTGCCATAGACAGACACACACACACAGAAATACATAGCGGTCAAACACATAACACCAGTCTTTTTGCGTCGGGGGTTAAAAATATAATACGACATAATTTAAAGGACATTTTATGTGGAAAATTTACCTATACACCAGGGTAGATAATTTTTGAAACAAAAAAAAAATCGCAGTAGGATGAAACCCATTAGAAAAGGATATGATAAAAATGTAAGGAAAAATAAATTACGGTCAATCGGAGTTCGGGAAGTGGGAGGGGGGGAGCTTTTAAGAGAAAAAAATGGTTTCTCTCGATTTCTCGATAATAATAACACCTGCTAATTTTTTTCTACATATTTTAATTGTACAGACATCACTTTTCCACAATTTTATTATATGTATTGCTTCACAAGCATTGGCAGACGACAAGCGCTTGTCGCCATCCGTCGCGATTTGAACTGAGCGTTCCCACGGCATGTGTGCGTATGGCAAGCACTGGCGAGCGACAAGCGCGCCGATTCCCATGGCATGTGGTGTGGTGTGGCGCGGTCGGATTTGTGAAGCAAACATGTCGTGGGAATCAGGCTTTAACTTAATTTTTATTCACCCGCATCAGTGCCACCTAAAAAATCTTTATATCGAAATTCGAGCAAAGTTAAGAAAATGAGAAATAAGAGTTCTCAAGGATCGTTAGAGATAAGAGGCTTACTATTGACCGAAAACAACATGTGTTATGCCGAACCTGAAACCGCTTCACAACGAGAATTGCGGCTCACAGCTGACCGCGAACGGCATGTACTATCCTGTGAGACCGAAACCTTCACTGAGAGGGTATAACGTCTCACAGCTGATCGCAAATGGCATATTGTACTATCCCGTGAGACCGAAACCCTCACTGAGAGGGAATTACGTCTCACAGCTGATCACGATCGTCATATTTTATCTCGAGAATCTGAAACTTTTACTCAATATGAAGACCGTTTGACAAATAATAGGGTGCACCATAATATTATTCGATCTCTCGAAGATGAACATGAGCATAAGCAATGACTAGAGTAGGGACGCGAATATTACCATTATTTGAGACAAGAACGATTAATAAGTTTGTTTAATGAAAGATTAAGAATTGAAACTATTGGTCTCTTGAAACGGACGAATAGCGAGAGGCCCGTCTTACTGCAGACAGATTTCGACATAGTCTTAATGACTTAGAGGTAAACATAGAAGATCAATCTACAAATTCGGTGGTGTGGTCCGACAAATATAAAAGTGGGTTTGCTTATAACCTCACAATTGATTACCTACAGATCATCTTCTGTATAGGCGATATTAACGTAGTATGTTCTTTTTGTAATGCTTTAAAGTGGAGTAAGGAGTCGGCTTTCGTTTGAAGATACGCCGGAACCTTTGAAATCACTACTTTTAAGTTTTAGAGGAACATGTGCAATCTAAACAGTTCTTAGACAATATTAGCTCTTATAGTATTGCGTTTTAAATGATCCTTTGGTGCTCAACAATTATCAGATGCTCCTTTCATTCTTACTTTTAAGATACAAGGTCAAGTTTATCATTTGATAGGATCCCTTTTGCCTGAAGGCCAACCTAAGTTTCTTTAAATATATTTTGTATTCGACTACGACGAATAATCGAATACAAGAAATCAATATTTCTCGAATTTAAAACTGAACTCATTTCACAATTTTAGAACATGTTAATTCATCAGGTTAATCCGTATATATGCGTTTTAAATCGACATTAGAAGCTTTTCCTCAAGATGGTGATATTAATATAAAATTGGTATAAATGCCGATAGACGGAAGTCTATCAGCACTCAGGAATTCCCTGAGCGTGTTATAACGCCCAGGCCACAGTATTACAATTTTTCCTACAGTAGGGCGACGAATGTATTTTCGCATAGCAACGGAGGGGAACTCGTGGGGGGTAAAGTGACGCGGGCCACGTACCACAAACATGCTTAGTTTGTGGTACCGAGCGCGAAAGAAAGTCATCGTGTTTTTAGTAAAGTTACTATGTAAACTAACGTAATTTATTACTTAGGTACATATTCTATAATGGTGCGCTCAAACTGTTAATCTACATTTAATTTAGATTATTATTTTAATTACTAAGAAATGTAGAATTTAAATCACATTCATTCATGTTTTTCTCAGATATTCGATGTCTATGATTTTCGATGATTTTAAGATTTTCTTATCAGAGTATTCAATTTTAATGTAGTTAAATTTTATAAGAGACAATTAAGAACATTCAAAAATAAAGTGTCACGTATTTTTTTTAAACGACGAATGACGAAAAACGACCGAATCGCGGACGAAGTCGCGGGCAACAGCTAGTACATATAATAAAATTGTGGAAAAGTGATGTCTGTACAATTAAAATATGTAGAAAAAAATTAGCAGGTGTTATTATTATCGAGAAATCGAGAGAAACCATTTTTTTCTCTTAAAAGCTCCCCCCCTCCCACTTCCCGAACTCCGATTGACCGTAATTTATTTTTCCTTACATTTTTATCATATCCTTTTCTAATGGGTTTCATCCTACTGCGATTTTTTTTTTGTTTCAAAAATTATCTACCCTGGTGTATAGGTAAATTTTCCACATAAAATGTCCTTTAAATTATGTCGTATTATATTTTTAACCCCCGACGCAAAAAGACTGGTGTTATGTGTTTGACCGCTATGTATTTCTGTGTGTGTGTGTCTGTCTATGGCACCGTAGCTGGCTAACAGGTAAACCGAATTAGATGCGGTTTTTTTTGTTAGGCAGAATATTTTCCGACGCTGGTTCTTAGATAAAGTGTATCAAAATTGGTTCATCCACTTATTATACCTACATAGGGGTAAAAGTGGGAATGAAAAAAATGAAAGTTATAATTTATTTTTAAAGATCGTCGGGAAGTTTATGAAATTATTTATTCCTTTTTCTATACACTTTTCTTCGTCTAAACGGTTTAGTTACGTGCTCTCTCTCTCTTCAGCCTTTAGTTACGTGCGTGAGACAGGAAAGATCTAATTTGGATTTGTTGCTGGATTTGATAAAAACTGAGTATCGATTAAGCTGATCAGTGGCTACACCATAGATTATTAAAAACATCCGTTTAAGAAAGGAAGGAAATAGAATTTGCTCCTCTCCCCCCCCTGGTTCCTAAAAAATAATATGACATAATTTAAAAGAAATTTTACGTAGACGTACACGTACGTAGAATTAGTTAGGCATTTCTTTTTTGATTTTCGATATTATATACTAATCATAATTTTTAATTACATTATGTAGTAACTATTTGGTATAGGTTAGGCATTTCATTTCTTGATTTTCTTTAATAATTTGGTACGTAAGTTTTTTAGCTCAGTTTAGTAAGAAATTTTAATAACAATTCTTTTAATTATTTATGGTAAAGTCCGGTCGCGGAGCAGGAAGAATTTCGTACATTAACCTGTCACTGTCACTCCCTTGTAAAAATAATGTGTCTTGCTCGCACAGGTGCAATGACCGCCGTCCTTAGGGATTGTAAACCTTTAACCTGAGAGCGTAAGGTTTGTGTTTGCTTGATTGGTGTCAGGTGTTCAATTATGATTTTGTGAATTCAAAATTTATAAGAATAAACCTCAAACTCTTTATATCCAATCAAAATCCGCCTAAGTCGAAATCGCGTGTTAGAATAACGTATTTCTGTAATATTGTACCTACATAGTAAATTATTTTTTGAAAAATAAGGTCATAAAGAAGTTTCACTTCTTATGTGTGTACACGCACACTTTTTTTTATATAATATATCGTTGTTATTGAAAAAGTTAAAATGTAACTAACTAATAAGTATTGTAAATGAATAGAGGACATTTATTTAATAAATTAGTAAAAAACATTTTCTCCTCCAAATATTTCATGTAAACTGCACTTCATTCAAAAATGTTTGTGACCACTGTCAGTAGGTAAAGAGGTCATTGTACGAAATTCTTTCTGCTTCGCGACCGGACTTTAGTACGTATTTACTCAATAATTGTATCTTAAGTAGTAATTCAGCATGGGCGTAGCCACGGTGGGGCTGGGTGGGGCGCTTACCCTGACTTTGATCTGGTATGTACTAATTGTGAAGGGGAGTGGGCGTGGGCGTGGGATTGGGACTGAACGTGGCATATGGCGTGGGAGTGCGAGTGGGCGCGGGAGTGGGAGCATGAAAATAAAAATGATTTTTTATTGTTGCCCCACCCTGAGCCCATGGTCATAGGTCCCATAGTCACTATTCAACGCGAAAGAAGTCGCGGGGACAGCTAGTAGACAAATATAATCAGAAAGCTTGAACTCCTAAGCTCAACCATAAAAGATAGACATTTATGATGTCGGGAGATATTTTTTATATAATATGGAGAACATTTCTTTCATACTTGATTTATGTGTAGCTTTAACCATTAAGATACACGCATTAAGAACGCACACGCGACGAAAGCTTAAAAATGGAGTTGCTGCTCTGCTCACGAATATGAAAAATAATAGTTATTTAGGAAATATATTTCATGTGCAGAATTGACCTCTACAGATTTAATATAAGTAGGTATACATATATTTAGATTCCAATTTCCATGTAACGTTAAATTCGACTATACAATAACTAACAGACAACGCAGGTTACTCTCGTTTCCGTAAGTTGAGGCGGCTACATATTCGGTCCTAATAACATGACTTTTTGTGAACGAAACGACAGCGCGGTTTAATTCGATGGCAACACCATCAGAAAAAAGGAAATATTTTTAACTTTGAAAAAATATTATGATTTACACTATTATTAATACTATTTTAACATTAACACAAAATATAAGACTGTGAGTGTGTAAAAATAAATCCAGCTAGTTTCACATCACACTTATGTTTATAATTAGGTATACGACATGAAAATATATTAATTACCAAGCAGAATCGTAGCGTGCCTTGGCGGGGCCCCGTATAAAAATTTGTTTGGGGGCCCTTAGGAAGTAAAGATTTCTCACAAAAGCGCACATTGGGGGCCCCCTTGGCGCGGGGGCCCCGTATAATTGATACGGCAGATACGGCGGTAGCTACGCCCCTGTTACCAAGCAATAATCATATAGATAAATACTGAACAAAAGTATTAACAGTCAAAGTATATTATTTTTTACTAACAACATGTAAATGATGAATGAATAATAATTATCAACAAACTAACCTTTTTGTATTAGAGTCCCGCCTCGTGATCGAATTATTAAAACACGAAGATTTTTAAAAATGTAACCAATGAACACAATCAATATTAGATTAACTGTAATGGTGTCTAGTTTGACTTAAAATAATATACATCTACCCTCACTTTTAAAAATGTAGTATATTCACACGAATTATAAGCGCACCTTATAGGGAAGGGAAGATTTATTATGGGTTAAAGAGTTAAATAAATAACTAACATAATTATATTTAAATTATTAATTTTTAACATTGTGTTCAGTAGTGTTAACATGTAAATTGATTTGATTTTTACGAAATCTCATAGATGGCGCTGAATCAAATTTGTCTTTATAGTACTAAGATTCATTAAACAGTTTCTCTGCCCAAATTACGTAAATGACGTAGTTTTTATAGTGTAAAGCTAGATAATAGCATGGCTTACTCAAAAACAACATTTAAACATGAGTCTTTAGATTGTACGCTGTCGTAGTACACGGAATACGTAAGAAAAGTAAAGGTTCACAGCTCCTCCCCCGGAGGTGATAGCATGATTATATGTTTAAAAAAACCTCACTCGACCTGTTAGTAATATTCATGCAAAATTTGAAGTCAATCTATGCAGTACTTTTCGAGATTAGCTCGGACAAACATACAGACAAACAGACAAACAGACAAACAGACAAAAATTCTAAAAACTATATTTTTGGCTTCTATATCGATTATAGATCATGGAATATGTATTCTTTTAAAAAAATATTCAATGTACAGTTTTGACTTTCCTACGATTTTATTATATGTATAGATTTTGCGGGTTGTTGTGGCGATTTTAAATACTTTTGCTGTAGAACTAATAGTTATGTGAACTCTGCTGAAGTTAGAAGTAATCTAGAAGTTAGAAGTAATAACTTATGTTGTATAAATAGTAAATACAACGGTAATATGCTATCTGTGCATTTTCAATTAGAACCTTAACCTAGTGGTGGGTCGTTGGAGAGAAAATGTAAGGGCCTGAAATAGTGAAAGAAAGAAATTATGTCTAAAACGCGCACGCAAGTGAAGCCGCGGGCGGAATGCCAGTATGCATAAGCGCAATGTAGCGCCGTAGCTATATTTTATTTAAATACAAGATAGCTACTAGGTACATAACAAGCTGTCGTTGCTTACATTCTATGATATCTTCCGCCAGCATTATTTTCAAAAAATAAGCATCAACATGAACCAGCCATGAAATCGATTCCCGTAAACATTTTATAATGATACAGCGGACTATACACTGCCATTGTAAATTACGTGTTTACGAGACAACGCCTATGAGTAACGTTTGATAATTTTATTAGTTTTTCATGTTCTCTCATAACATGAAATTACGAACGACTGTTGTAAAAACCCGAATACCAAGAAATGTGTGTGTGAATGATTTGTTTATAAATAAACTATCTTTCTGTCCGCGGCATCGGCCGCTTTTCCTAAAAATTTCCTCTCGAATCACTGTACATTTTAAAGATTTAAGCATGCTTATGGATGTTATAGGGACAGAGAAAGCGACTTTGTTTTATACTATGTAGTCAGTAGTGATAATGTTTTATTTTATAACGTACATTGGAGTTTATTTACTACTTTTATTTTACAGGCAAATATAAAATATTAATGAACTCTACAAGCATAGAGTGCTAACAATAATAAACGATTACATAAAGCAAATGTAAGAATAATGTAAACAAGAGTATTCGAGTTTTGAGCAAATCTTTGTCGAAATTCAACAAAGCAAGGCAAACATTGCAATTTGTGCCAAGCACCTATTCAAAGAAACGAGGGAAGTGTAAAGATAATATTTTTTGCTTACATTTTAGCTTTTGCTATTTGTTTATCTATTTATAGATATGAATATGTCAGATTTATTTCTAACTAGCGGTCCGCCCCGGCTTCGCCCGTGGTACATATTTACGTTTTCTCTACATAAAAACCATCTTCGTACTTCAAGGAATATAATAAAAAAAGAATTATCGAAATCGGTTCAGCCGTTCTCGAGTTATGCGCTTACCAACACATTTTGCGATTCATTTTTATATATAAGAAGATATTTCATTATTACACGAAGCTTTTTCACTGTTAGAAGCTTAGAGGTTAAAACTTTCTGTAGACTAGTACCTAAAATTTCCTTTAAAAAATTTCCTATATTTAATACGAAATTTTACTTGTCTACCTACATCTACTGTTTGAACACTTCTATTATATAAAAAACTAACTAAGATTTGTTTAATAAAAAAATGTTTTAAGGCAAAGAACTAAAACGAAAACAAATAAAAAATGCATAGCCTACTACAATATAATTACAGGCTACAGTCCGATAGTTCCCACGTATTTTATCTTCACAAATGGTTTGTAGCCAGATACATTTCAGACAAGTGACGAACGAGATGTTGAAAATAAACACAATTGCGAATTATTTATTTCTTTTACTTTCAGCGCTGTTGTTAATATAAGAAAAGCTCTATAGTAAAGTTTAGACACTTCCATGTATTTCTTGATAATATGAGTTTTATGTTTGTTTTATTAACCAATAAAATGTCTAAATTAGTTCATTCTAGTGAAGAGTTGAAAGCAGCATAAGTCTTCCAGAATGTGAGCAACAATCAATACCTAACAAACATACTAGAAACTTCTCCAAACACACCGTTGTTCTAATCCAAACAAATCGTAGTCATTTGCTGCCACCAAAACAATCGTAAAAGAAAGACTCGGTAGCGAACAAAAAACCATGGAGCGGCTATAACTCAGCCGTTGTATGTTAATTGACAGGCGGATCGGCTTACCTTCCCGCGGAACTCGATATTTGCAATGCCAAGTTCATCTCGCAATGCCGCAAATTAACCGTATCATCACATTTGTATCAAATGTTACATCCTCGCCGTGCTGTGGGCGATTTATGACTAATTGTGTTTATGCAACATAATTTACATTTCCTTTCCTATTTGGATTATATGACATATTATCAAAAGTTTAGACGAAAAAGTGACTCACGTTTGCTAGAAAGGCGAATAATAAATAAATCGTATAATCACATTCGTTACAACATGTAGAATGAAATATCCATTTCTTTTTTAAAATACGTAGCAACTACATCTACCGCGCAATTAAGTTGTTCAAGAAATGTCTTTTTAAACCACGTCCTAACTCCTAATGTAAAAACCAACAACAGGCACTCTTTGTTAATGTCTCTGTTTGAGTGAAAGCTAAGATGTTATTACGAAATAAAGAAACAAAACAATATTTGCTAATTGCAAACGGATGGTTTTACATTGTTTTTTTCTACTCTTCAAATTATGTAGAGTCAGTAGAAATATTACCTAGTTACTAGCGGTCCGCCCCGGCTTCGCCCGTGGTACATATTTCGCAATAAAAGGTAGCCTATGTTCTTTCTGTGGGTTTAAAGATTGTCTGTGCCAAATTTCATCAAAATTGGTTGAGAGGTTTAAGCGGGAAAGCGTAACAGACAGACAGACAGAGTTACTTTCGCATTTATAATATTAGTAGGGATGTAATATTAGCTATGTAAAAATATTTTTCTTTAAAACTATTATGATTTATAAATCCATTGATGAAGGATAAGATATTATAAGGAAGAACACAAAAATAATAATCACGCTCATAGTCGTAATATCTTTATTTCATCTCTTAATTTTACAAACAAAGTTTTAAAATGATGTTAGATCCCCAAGGTACAAAGTAAACTATTAAACTTGCAAATCCTTGAATATTAAAGAGATTACGCAATTAATTCGGACCCAGGTTTAGGACATGATGATCAGACCGGATGTTTATATTTGGCTGTATTTCGTAGGTCTCCTTAAAGATCGTCCTGCTCCTTAATTTACAATTGATGCCCTTGCAATACATCATGTGCAGATTTATTATTCAATGCAGTCTTGGCAGTATCTATAGATTCTTATCAAATAAATCCTAAAGAAACTTTACTAATGTATTTTCAAGATTTAAGTGCCGTTTCCACAAAGTAGCAGTTGAATTCATCTTTTGTTGCTTGTCAAGTTATCGTTAAATTTCCCAAATTCTTAAGGCTTATGCAACATTAATACTGCATTACAAGTTGAATATATAAAGCCAATGTATTCCTTTATTGCTTTTACCACGTCTTTTACAAACTAATTACTATGATATCAAGGTGAATACGTCTTTGTTCAGAGTCATGGCCGCTAATTAACATTTCTTTCATCCTGCTTACTTTCTATACTTTATTATCCCACGGGATTAAATAGCTTTTGTGCTGGTCCAAGTTGAAAAACATTTGAGCTTTCAATTGATTAATTAAACTGGAAATCGGAATCAATTCTAGTAAATAACGTAAGGATTATTTACCGTAGACCTACAAGACCTCCTAGTAAGTATTGTATAGATGATCACTGAACACAAACAGGGAAATGTCATGATATTAACTGATATTCAACCCAAAAAACGATTTTATTAAAAGGATATTTACTTTTTATTCGTTCCACATTCACGGGCGGTCGCTCGTAGCATCAAATAATTTGATAACTTGAGCCACAACCAATAAAGATGATATCAGGTAGAAGCGCGGCAGCAGATCACGCCGCTTATATCTAACAATTTCATCGACAACCTAAGAATGAACCTATCAAATACTTACCTCAATTTTAAATCGTGTAATTGGACACAAAGTGTTTTGAGATGTTCGGAAAGCGATAAAATGCACGTTATCTATCGCTCTGTCGCGTCCACTTGTTAACATTTTTCGAATGTTTATTATTTTATATTTATTACTTAAAGTAGTATGAACCAGGAAGATTACCTTAAATGGAAGTTTCACACCAAAACTTTATGTCGTATAGCGACAATTACGTGTTTTATTTATGCTATTTTACGACTTTCATTAGATTGAGGGCTTATGGTGTGGTCGTTTATTTCATTCTAAGTTTCTTTTTACAGAAGCCTTTTAAAATATTTTTGAACACATTTTGTGGTTTATTATATGTACCTTGATATTCGCTGCTATGGTATCCTAAATCTCTGACCATGTTTAAAGTAACATGTTGAGTCTTAATTCATTACAAAGTAATAACATTGTAATATTGTAGGTATATAGCAATAACATATTGGACTTGATATTAATGGAATGTTGCATTTGTTGTTACAGATCGCTGCTGGTGGCAGCCATCTTTATTATTAATTGTATATCGTGGACGGCTTCAAGGCATCATTTTTCACACGTAAGTAGTTATTAAATTTTAAGTATCATTATAAATTAAAGTTTCAATTTACATTTAATTGATATCATAAGAAAATCAAGGATGAAGGATATAAGTTTTGAAACTTTGAATACCTACTTTACATATCATTGCAACATGGAGGTACATACCTACACACTCAAAATATTTGTATTTCCAAACTAATGTCTATCGCTGGACCTCCCGACGGTTTGACCCTCACCCTGTGAATGCCAAAGAACACATATTAAGCAATAGGCCGTTCGACTATTGACCTCACCACAACGGGCCTTGACTTTGAATCCCGCCGCTCTCATAAATCACCATCTAACCTTATACCGTCCAATTTAATGAGACATCTGTTTTCACAATACACCGATAAATCAATTTTTAGCTAGATGCCGAATTACTTCGTCTATTGGACGCAATTTGCGGACGGTCGCATGAATCGACAATCTATGATTAGAATGGTTTTTTAATACTAGAATAGTTGTTGAAAATAGAACATATCCTTATTTCAATCAAACATACAAGAAGTTAGATCTTTGTATTACAAACAAACTCAAAATTGTATAGTTATGTAGGTAAGTCAATTATTAGAGTATGATTTTCTGTGATATATTTTTTTTATTTGACATGAATTTTACAAAATATTATGATTATCATTTTATACTTAATTGTTATATAGGTATTTTATGCGCTGAAAATGTAAAGGACAAGATTTTAATCTCGTCACAGATTCCCACGAATCTATGAAAAGCCGGAGGCATTAAGTTAGTTATAAATTAAAAGCCGTGGTAATAATAATACCATACAAATTACTTTCAATTTCATTTCTACATCACATAACATTAAAGCACGTGGAATTCACAGCGTGAGACCAACATTTTCATGATATGTAGGGTTGTCACGTAAGGGTTGTAGCTATTATAATTTCTTTAATCTCTTTGTTTTGTGTACTAAAAGAGAGAGTAATGAAATACTTATTATCTCGAAATAAGGATATAAGTAATAAACATGGCCCTCCTAGTTTGCTAATAATATGATACATAGCTGGATTGAAAAAGTATTTATAGTCTAACAAATATTACAAAAAAAAGACGGGTTGCACTCCGGGAGTGCCGGCAGAAGTGAAAACTTGATTATTAACGTTCAGCATGTTTGATATTTTGGAATGGTATCCGTCTTACGCATGGAATATAAGGGCTTAAAAAAAAAACATCCGTCTTACGCTTTTTCGATCAGGCCACGTGTTCTGACGCGAGTTTAAGATTTTATACCCAACGCCGCCCGCTAAAGAAGTTTTCACTTCAAAAAATCCAGATAATATAGCCTATCACTATCAATTTCATTTATACACAATTATAAAAATAATACAAAGCAAAAAAAAATCAAGAACTAAAAAGCTTGCTATGATAAGCTTACAAAATTTAACGTTGACAACCCTACATAATACTAATTGATCTCTCTAAATAGTCATAAATCTAATCATAAGGCGCCTTCAATTGATGGGTACGTTAGCTTATGACCAACTAGATCGGTCATCTACAGCAAGTCTACAGCACTAAAAATTCGGTTAGCTCATTGCTCTATATTAGCGATTTATGAGGACATTGTCTTTTATATTACTCTGTTTAAGACTCGGTCTAATAACTTTTATACATATGTATAAAAACTAAGCGTGCGTATTTGTAATAGGCATGACGACAGTATCCATAAATGTTCGAATTAGTGTTTTTAAGGGAATATGTATAATATATAAATTGAAAATAGTGACTTAGAAATATTAAAAACATTAAGATTAATGAGATTATCAATAAAATAAAACATTGAAATTCTGCAGTCGACCATTTTGACTAAAACACGCGTGACGTCACGTCTACGTAAACAACTCACAACAACTTCGCGGCAGGTGTATTTTGTTGTTATGAATATGCTGAGAATACGCATTTTTATTTATTTTCTATTTTTTCACGTATGCTTTATCGACTCAGAACAGAAATATAATTGCGAATTCACGAATATGTGGTTCGGGTTTCTCTGCGTCAAATTTATACAATCATTTCATATTATTTTCTCACTTTAAACAATTACTAACACTTTTTTGGGTATTATTTTTATGTAGATTCACATTGCAATACTGCACACCACTTATAAACTTTGAAATTAGATTCTATAACACTTTATAATTAAATATTTGTTTAATTTTACTTCGCTATGCATACAGATAATTACGTATTTGCGTAAGAGTGACGTCACGCCTACGCCATGACACCTGTGAGCTGTTTTAGCACAGTTAATAAATATTTTTTGAAAAATGGCTTTTATCTTCGTTAAATTTAAGTATATTAGCGAAATATAGGGTTTTTCTTGTTTGATAAACGTATACACACATTATGGAAGAGGTTTTGAAAATCTTTCGTCATGCCTATTGTATTTGTTCCATGCATTGCAATACAGAATCAAAAGATCAATTTGAGAGCCTTCTTTTGTGTAACAAAACCTTCTTATCAATTAATGCGAGAGACTATTATGGCTGATTTTAAAGCTTAATTACTGATTACTTATACAAATCGAATACGCAAACAGTACACCAGAACTAGGGAAAATATTTTGTTGAATATACAACAGAAAAGAAGACAAAGAATTACTGCTCTACCTTTTAAAAATTAGCAGATTTTCCTCAATTTTACTAAAGAAGGATAGATTATGTAGACAGAACAAACTAAGAGTGTATAGTAGATATACAGTGTACAATCACTTTTCATGACATACGTGCACTTCACTCAATTGTATACCCACTTGAACTAGAAAACATTAAATGGCCGGATGTTTTGATCTTTAACGAGAACTAACTATTGAGTCTTAAGGGTTACACGGCAGGTGTAGGTCTAAACGTGGGCGCAAGTAAATACTTCTTCGTATTGCATTATGCAGTATACACCCAATCCAAACACTAGTGTAGTAACCATTTACTTTTGAGTCTTGAGCCGCGAAAGTGGCGGTAAGCATAGTCTATGATTTTTCAAGGTATGTATTAAATAATTATCGTCACATCTTCACAAAGAACAATCAAGTGATTACTAATAAAATTGTTTCTAAACGATAACGCGTATGTTGATGGCAACTGAAACATTTAAGGCTTTGTCAGACAGGACGCGTACTTAGCGCGCGTCAGAGCGTTAAGTTGACGCCGCGATATGACGCTAAGATGTGTTCTACTACCATCGTAGAATACCGTCAAACAGAGCGCAGGCGCTAGTAGTACGCAACGCTTTGTCGCGGCGTTAGGACGCTTTAACGTCGGGTGTTGTATTTTTTTACAAATTTTATTTTAGCGTCGGAGTTAATAGGCGTAAAATAATAATAAAATACTGCATAATGACCGAAAATTTGATAGAATTGGTTAGAAAATATCCATGCTTATATAATACGAAGGATAGTTCATATAAACTATAAAGATATATCAATGAAGGCAAAATTGTGGGCACAAATCGGAGAATAAATTAATGAAACTGGTAAGTAAAAAATTCTTCCGACTCCGGAGTTAATATCGCTGTACCTTGTTTTGTTCGTAAGTAATAATTATGTAAACAACATGCAGCTTTAATAATATCAATTGCTGTGTCCTAACGCGCGCTTAAGCGTTCTGTTTGACGAAGCCTCGCGCGACGTTAAAACAGGACGCTGTAGCGCTACTACGCAGCGCTAAAATACGCGTCCTATCTGACAAAGCCTTTAATAAAATAAGAGTGCTCTTTCTTTCGTTAAATGGAGGGGATATCTATGGATATGGGATATATGGAGAGGATATTAAACATTATGTTTTATGGTTCTTTTCTCTTAAATATATCGTGTACAGGTACTCAATTAGATAAATTATATTTATTAGTCAACTTTCGCATTCTCGTGGCACAAATGCAACAGCTTATCAACATGGTTTCATATTTCATTTATTTCCAATTGTAAGCTCCTAAAACTGTTTCAGCTTAAATCTTAATGATTTCAACGTAGTCGCTAATCTAAAAGCCTTTACGCTTCTCTATCTACAAAGTCACTACAAGTTGTTTATTGTCATAACAATGTTGTAGAACTTTCCCGCGGTGGAGACGATAAAGCCGCCTGCACATCCACGGGTGGCCGTGTTATATGTTCATACGATAGGTTGTTTTATACGGCTATAAGGAACACATTATTATTATTATTAAATATTGGTTATTAAGGTTGTTTGTAATTATTTCCCTCTTTGAGGTGATAATACCTGATAGTTTAGCTAACATTAAAGACAAAGGAATTTTAATAAGATCCTTGTAATATTATGATCTGAAAAGTAAGGTTTAAGCTAGTTTCTATATTAAGATTTGCTTTGAATGAAATTTCGTACACAGACTGCAGACAATATAAAAGTTCTTCGATCGATATTTTTAAGGTAACTTAATTTTTTTATACAGATTCACGGTCACAGAATAAGACACAGGCGGCAGGGCGCAGGGCTCTTCCTTCCATCTTCATATGTTATACCCGGGGGCGAAGGCGGCGGTGCGTGGGGGGAGTGGGGCGAAGTCTCCCCGTGCTCTAGGACTTGCGGTGGCGGTGTTGCCAGCCAGAAGAGGATATGTTTAGAATTCGGGTAAGCATTAAATGCTTGTTTTAAACAACGTACTAAACGTATTAAAGTAATAAGCATGAAAATTCAAATATAGGTCTCTACGGTATGTATCTAAAATTATGAATACACATTTTTTTTATAAGAGGAAGAGATCTTTTTGTAAAGGTGTAAATAATAATGCAATAGATATTAACATGTGTATTAAAATGTAATATAATTATTTACACAAATTCTAGATCAGATGGACAGCCTCTCTGTGCGGGCGGGGATACCAAATACTTCTCCTGCCAAACTCAAGATTGTCCAGAAACATCCGGGGACTTCCGATCCGAACAGTGCTCTGAATATGACAATGTGAGGTTCCGCGGACAAAATCATAAGTACGTATTCTTAATTATTTTATCCTGGTTAGCTTTTTAAACTCTAACGTCTCTCTCTAACTCTAACGTCTCTAACGTCTCTATGTAATTTTAGACAGCCATAAATTAATTTTTAACATATTTCTGCCCTTTTGGTTTCGGGATTATATTAATTATATGTATATCCTTTTTGGTCTAATCTTATTTATACTATTATAAAGGCGAAAGTTTGTATGGATGTATGGATGTATGGATGTTTGTTACTCTTTCACGTAAATCTACTGAACCGATTACAATGAAATTTAGCACACATATAGAGGGTAACTTGGATTAACACATAGGATAGGTTTTATCCCGAAAATCCCACGGGAACGGGAACTATGCGGGTTTTCCTTTGAAAACGCGGACAAGCCGCGGGCGGAAATCTAGTATCATCAATAAACCAAATGCGTTTGCATAAAACCACATTAACTGACCAAAAATGCACTAGGTTGAAGATTTTATACGAATAACATTATTTCAGATGGGTTCCATACACGAAAGCGGCAAACCCTTGCGAATTGAACTGCATGCCGCGTGGGGAGCGCTTCTACTACCGTCAAAAGGAAAAGGTGGTGGATGGTACCCGCTGCAATGAAGAGTCCTTTGACGTGTGTGTGAATGGTGTTTGCCAGGTATAGTATGATAGCTTTATTTTCTGGTCATATGAAGTTAAATATTATTCTATGAAAATTGAAAATATACTTAACTAGTTAGGAAAAATGTGTATTATCCTCACTTGCAATATTTTTGTATGCATATTATTGATTATTATGTGAGCATAATGTTACTTGAATATTTTATTTATCACGGATTATAATTTATCCATAGTTGATTGGAACCAGACATAAGTTTTTAAGTAAATAATTTTAATTAAATGAAAGAATATGAAAGACTTTTCGTAGTATCTACGATCAAAAACAATATAAAAATAATGGTTGATATCCTGGATTTTTTTTTTAATTATACATATATATTAATCATGACTTATTCCAACTAGCCTGTCGGCTGTGACATGATGCTGGGGTCCAACGCGCGGGAGGACAAGTGCCGGCGGTGCCGCGGGAACGGCACCAACTGCTTCACCAACGCCGGTGTTATCGACACACAAGATCTCACTAAAGGTATGTTTTATGACTAGCTGTTTAATGTGGACTTAATTAGAAATAAAAAGAAGAAGAATAGTGTATTACATTATTTAGTTATGTACATGTTCTTATTGGGTGAAATAGAGAATAACAAATAGAATCAGAGAACACACAATACGATTTTCAAATGTTATACACATTTGGTTATAAAAAGTAAACAGGAAAAATTAGGTAATGAAAGGAAAAGTTGTTGCTAAATTTATTGTATTTTCCAGGTTACAATGACGTATTATTAATACCCCAAGGAGCGACGAACATAATCATAGCAGAAGTAAAGGCATCCAGTAATTATCTCGGTAAGTCACTTAAAAACAATAATTTCAGATTAGTGCTAGATTTATAATATGTAGTAAACATGTATTCATTTTAAACTATAAGTCACTTCAAAGACTCTTAATGCTTTTGTTTTGGTCATTTAAAAGTCTGCAAAGTGAGCTCCTATTTCATTTTAAGTTTTAAGAGCATTTTTTCCGTTAATTTGCCACATTATTTTGCTAAGTTATATCACTGTCCACAGATAAATGATAATATTATACTATACATTCATCTTGCAATTCATTTTTTTCCAGCCCTGCGAGCAAAGGAGGACAACACTTACTACCTGAACGGAGATTATCACATAGATTTCCCCCGCAGTATGGTAATCGCGGGATCCTTGTGGCATTACGAGAGGAGCCAGCAAGGGTTCGCGGCACCAGACAAACTGCGCTCGCTGGGACCTATCACCGAACCACTTTATTTATCTGTAAGTTATGAAAACTACAGGAAAACAGTAGGTCTAGGTCTCTAATTAAAAATACCCCAAAGTTTAAATAGCTCTTGACTTACGCCTAATTTTCCATAAAAGACGCAAATACCTTAGAAACAATTTATACGTACAATGTGTTGATGACCATATTTCTATATTAAGATACAGCAACACGATACAATGATGTTTTTATTATATTTAAAAAATTGACTTATTTTACTGATGTTATCAGCTTATATGAAATTCAGTGACGCAAAAAATAAATTACACAAGTTTAATACCATAGCTTGTTAATAATTTGCACAATTTCTATCAGATTCTTCTCCAAGAAGAAAATGTGGGTATCGAATACGAATACAGCGTGCCATCAGCTCTGGCGCCACCACCGAACCAGCAGTACAACTGGGTGCATGAGGAGTTCTCCCCTTGCAGTGCTACTTGCGGAGGAGGTATGATTATACGTATTTTAGTTATATCATGATGTTAAATAATTGACACAAATGTGTTGTTTAATATATGCATTTAATGATAGCTATACCTAAGTAAAGGTATAATAATTATTGTGTTATATTTCATTGAAGGAATTACCTAAGAATAAAATTCTTAGAAAATAAAAGTATTAACTATTTCAGAGCAAAACGAATATTTAAGAGACCTATGTTTTATAATAAGACATTCTCGTACAAAAATAAACTGTTTCATAATTGACCAAGTAATTCTTTATGATTTCTTAGTCTAAATTAAGTATTATAGGGTACAAAATAATTGATGATCGTCTTCCAAAGGCACCCAAACGCGCGTGGTGTCCTGCCGGTCTCGCGAAGAGCTCGACATAGTAGACGACAGTCTGTGCGACGGGGGCCTCAAACCCGCGACCAACCAGACGTGCAACACGGACGCGTGCCCGCCGCGCTGGGTCGAGGGGCCCTGGAGCCCCTGCTCGAAGCCCTGCGGGGAGGGGGGCTCCCGCTCCCGACAGGTGTACTGCGAAAAGATTATTGTTCAAGGGTAGGTTGCCGTAATTGTATGTAACGTAGTTTCAGTCACTATTGAAGGAAATAAATATGGAATTTTCTTCATTTGTTATAAAGAAAATCCAGAATAACGAATTTTGTTAAGACCTTTCTAATAAATTTATATTGTAATGAAATAAACAGTTTTGTATCTTTATTAAAACGTTGCAATTTTTCTATGCTTTATTTTCTTACATTATATTCATGTAAATAAACTTTTTTAGAATAAAAACGATCACGGCTGACAAAGAGTGCTTCGATCTCTATGGACCCAAACCGGAACTTTACCAGGAATGTAATCAGAACGCCTCTTGCCCGACTTGGTTCACTGGCCCTTGGAGACCTGTAAGTACCCTTTTCCATTTAATTAAATAAATAAAAAAAACGATAACACAGTTTATCATTAAGAATTCAATTACTTACGTTTTTTTACACCGCTCCTTGTTTTTCTAGTGCGACAAATTGTGCGGACCAGGAAAACAGATCCGCGAAGTGGTCTGCTACCAGAAGATAAACGGTCGGGTTGAAGTATATGATGACGATGAGTGCCCTGAAGAACGACCACCCGCGGAACAAGCCTGCATGTTGCATCCGTGTGATGGAGTCGACTGGGTGGTTACTGATTGGGCTGGTGTAAGTTCTATTTCTTTAAAACCTACAAAAATAATTGTTTTAAAACTCTGGATATAAGGAAAAACGTTGATTTCCTATTGTTGAATTTAGTCATGAAAAGTTTCAAGTTTGAATACCTTGACAAAATGCCTACGTGTTAATTATTTTACTCGTTAAAAGTTTTCTATTGTAGTTTTATATTATATTTCTGACATATAGGTAATCTTATAAGTGTCTCTCTAAATAACTGGAATATGTGGTTTTAACTGACTAAAATAGTATAACGCATGGTTTTATATTTAAAAAAATAACATGTGGATGTATTAACGTAAAAATGTGATCGCCCCTAAAACTATTCACATCTTAACGATAACATTTTAGTGCGACACTTGCCTGTCAAAGAAACGCACACGCCTCGCCCAATGTGCCACGAAGGACTACCAAGTGGTGAACTCGAGCTTCTGCAGCTACCACCCGCAGCCCGCGCTCGAGGAGCCGTGCGACCCCGACATGCTGCCCGCCTGCGAGGTGCAGTGGTACGCTACACAGTGGAGCAATGTGAGATATTTTTGATAGTTACCGAGATAGTAAATTAATAGGTTATGTCTTGTAGCTTGCACAGAGAAGTTTACGTATCCTGCTTTGCTGTAGCCATAGTTGTTCACTTTTTATAAATTGCTGGCGTCTAAAAGCTTTTAAAAATGATAGGTTGTGGATAAAAATATGTGAATACAAGCCTTTATAAAGTATATAAATTATTTTAAGTCTATACAAACTAAAAATAATTTATGAATAAGCTGGGTGTAATATGTATTGTTCTTTCCCTGATGTGTAAGAGCAGATTTATTTAAGTAAAATATAACTTTATTACAAACTAATTGATTGTTATCATTCACAAATAATGTTGCTTAGCAGTTACATTACTTTCCCGCAGTGTTCAGTAGAATGCGGCACGGGCAACAAGACGCGTCGCGTGTTCTGCGGGCTGTTCGACGGCGCGAGCGTGCGGCCCGTACCCGACGCGCGCTGCGACGCGCTGGAGCGGTACCGCGACACCGCGCCCTGCGAGGTGCCCGACGCGCTCTGCCCCGCCAAGTGGTTCGCGGGACCTTGGTCTGAGGTAACTCATTATTTTTTAAAAGGGAATTTATATTAAGTTATAAGGTATTTTATCTCATGTGCAATTATATAATGAAAATGTATAATATAACTATGTTAAATAAGTAATAAAAATTAACAATAATTAAGCACGCATATTACTAGTATGCACACGTTATTTATTTCTCATCAATGAAATTATTTGAACCAAAATATGGCTTTCAAAGTACTTTCCATTATAGAATTCGATCCATCTGAAGTGTAGTTTGAAGGAGGTGTTCGTTTCAAAAGTGCTATATTAATAGTTGCAAATGTAAACTTATATAAAAATGTGTTATGTAGTGCACAAAAGAATGTGGCGGTGGAGAACAATACAGGCGTGTCATGTGTCTGAAAGGAGAAGAGAGCTCGAAAGCCTGCGACGAAGACTCGATACTGGAGTCGTCACAGGCTTGCAATGTTGGACCTTGTGATAAAGGTGATTTTTATGTCTAATTTATGCATCTATAAATGTGTAAATACGGATATCTATCATTCACTTGAAATTTTAAAGAATTTGGAGAGTATTTAACTATTAATAATGCTGAATCGTACATGAACAATCATGTTAATAACAATTGAGTGTTGAAAAATTTTCACAGATGAAATGTTACCAGTTGATTCTAAATCTACTCCAATCATGGATGAAGATGACTATGATGAAGAATGTCCTGCAGAGGAAGAAGATTATCCTGAAGCTGGACTTGAAGCTATAGAATCAACAACCCTCGTAAGTAATATATTGTGCTAAATTTCTCCATATGAAAAAAATGCATCTTTTTAATAACATCTATTTTAATTTTCAGTTTGTTGAGTTTATGTTCAGTGACGCTACTACTACTGGTAAGACTTTTTCATTGAAACCTTATCTTTTTAATTGGATCAAATTACGTACTTATAAATTGAACTAAATAACAAATTAATTAATTTTAGAGGGATCGCGATCTAGTAAAGCGGTCAGCTTCTCTGAAATTGAAACCGAGTTCACAACAGAATCTGGATCCGGATCAGGTAATAATAATAAAATAATCATTTTTCACTTTTACCGACCTAATTTTCAAAAGCATTGACAATAATCTTTTTAGCAGAAATTCTAATTATTTAAAACAACATGGTGTTGTAAAAACTTACATATATTTATTCTCTTCTTAGAAACAACATACATCGAGACTGAAACAACTGAAGAAGGCAGCGGTATTACATTTACGGATCTATCAACAGAGAGTACTGACATAACATCTTCCACTGATAGTTCTGCAACAGATGGCTCAACTATAACTGATACAACTCTTGAAGCATCAACGGAATCAACAAGTTCGGGTATGTTCTTTTTATTTGAGTTCAAAGATCTTGTTAATTTTTTTATTTAGATAACTATGCCTTTTATTCATGTTCAATTACTAAATACCTTCAATAATATAAAATATACAGGTTGTATGAAACACAAAATATTGTTATTAGATACAGAAACTACGGTAACCTCAGAATCGGAAGGAACGACCGAAACTGGTAAAACCGAATCTACATTGAGTACAGAGAGTGGTTCTACAATCAGTGAAGGACCCACTACAGAAGGATCTACTGTAAGCGAGGGAACTACTTCAGATGTGACTACTGAAAGTAGTGAAACTGGGTCAACCGAATTTAGTACGACTGAGAGCTCTGGAACTCGAAGTATAGAATCAGGTAGGTACTGAAACTACTTTAGATACAATTATCTTTTGTCGAATATGGAATGCCTGTTCTCATCTTGAAAGTGGGATCGTATAGAACCTCTGTAACTACTCACTTCTATATGAACCTATAAATTAATGAGTTTTTTATGGATTATAAAATTTATTATGATCTTGTAATATTTTATTTTGAATTATTCACATAGGAACTGGAACGACAAAAACAACTAAATCTGTAGGAATTGGAACGACACCGACATCGACATCGACATCAGGCTCCACAGAGTCTAGCATTTCTACCGGTAGGTATTTAGATATTCCTCTAAAATAAAATTATGTTGTTATATTTTATATTTTACGCAGAATTTTTTATTTCCATTAGAAACATCGAGCGGAACCGATGAAACAACAGCAACTTATTCAACTGAAACTGAAGGTAGTTTTGATAATATTTAAGTACTTTATTCATGAATTAATTAAGTAAGAACTTAGAGCATAAAACGTAAATACTAAATAATTTAAAAATATTTTATGGTAATAACATAAATATACTTACGTCGTTTATAAGAATTGTTTTGTATTTTTTTAAATTCAAATTCAACTTATATTTATTTGCAAGAATGTAGTTGCAAATCATAGATGTTTTAATTACAATATTAATGTGGCTAATACATTCTACCCATTGATTGGGTGTGCAAATATTGCAAAAGAAAGTCGATTAGTCTAATTATTTAAATGTACACACAATTCAATTTTCACAATTACACGAACGCACCACGATTTACACGTTTATATCACACACAATTCAGTTTACACTACTTCAAAGTCGTAAATTCTGCAATGTCATAAAATTGTTTTACCATTATCCAGTTCGTCAGTTTATTTTTGAAAAGATTTACTGGTAGTTCCTTGAAATTGTCCGGTATTTTATTATATATTTTAATAACCATAAATATTACACTGTTTTTAGCTTTGTTGATTCTACACGTTGGGAAATGTAATTTGTTTTGGTATCTTGTCAACAGGCGGATGCCTAGACATAAGCGAATTTACTTCTTCTTTCTTCTTAAAGTATTCCGGGTGATATTTTACAAATAAACATACTTCTCTTATGTACATGCAAGTTAAAGTAAGGATCCGTAATTTACTAAACAGAGGTCTACAACTGTCTCTTAGCTTTGGTTCAAACCGCACAGAGCTCTGATACATTTTTTTTGTGAGACAAATATGAAATACCTTCCGCACATTATGATGTGCGGAATCTTATGAGATTGTCCCCAAAGAATGATTCCATAAGAATTTTCCATTTTCCATTTTCATATTACGATATAGATTATAATATTTTTTTCTCTTATTCTATTATAGGTTCAACAGCGGAGACTTCATCAGATAGTTCAACAACCGAAAGTGCTACGGAAAGTTCAACAACAGAAGTTTCAACTTCGGAGAGTTCAACTGCAGAAAGTGGATCAACAGAGAGTTCATCAACTGATGGATCTACTGAACCTTCTACAACAGAAAGTGGTTCCACAGCTGTCTCCACTGAAGAAAGTGGATCTACATATGGTTCAACAACAGAAAATGCGTCTACAGAGGGTTCAACAACAGAAAGTGGCTCTACAGAGGCTTCAACAACGGAAGGGGGTTCAACGATATCAGCTGAAACAACAGAAAGTGGATCAACAGCTACTGATTTGGAAGGAACGACAGAATCTGGCACAACAGAATCTAGTGACGGAAGTACGGCGACAACTGAAATGATGTCAACTGAAAGTACTGTGTCAGGATTCACTGAAACTACGGAGAGTACTTCAGAAGGTAAGCAAATTGTGATCGTTCAGGTTTTGTTCATGAAAATATTTTTGCATGCACATTTTTACGTACAATTTGTGTAAAATTCTATTTTAAGTAAATATTATTAATGTTACATTAATTTAAACGGATTTTTAAACATCGAGATTTTCTAAGAATACTTAAATTAAATTTTAATTTATCTTTAATAATAAAATGCTTGCCGATCAATCTATAAAAGCTCATATAATTATTTTCTTGTAGAAAGTTCGATTTTGTTTTGTTATTGTTCGTCTTAAATCATTTATTTAAAGATAAAATTCATACAGCCTTAAATTATAATTAAATAATTATGCTTTACTATACAGGCAGCACAGAAAGCACAATCGAAGGAAGTTCTACATCTGAAATGTCCACGTCTGAAGGAACTGGTAAGTTGAAAATTGTTTTATTCTTAGTTTTATTTATTTAAAGACTCAATAGCTCTCTTGATTTCTTTATTTCATTGTTGTTTCGATCAAATATAAAAAAATTATCGATTCGACATTTTCAATTAAAGAAAATTTTAATTAAAATCTAACTTCACTTGCCTGGCCTGCTTATGCTTATTTTATTTACGATTATTATCATCTTTTACCTCAGGCAGCACAGAGATTACAAGCGAAGGATCAACAACTGAAGTTTCTGCAACGGAAGAAACAACATCCTCTGAAGGAACTGGTAAGATAATTCGTTCAATAATATTTTCTTTGTTTATCAAACACAACCCGAATAATAATTACTTAAGTTATATTTAAATTAGGATAAAACTATAGTTTCACAAAATAAATAAAAAACTCTTCATAATTCAATTTTATGTAAATACTAGCGGTCCGCCCCGGCTTCGCCCGTGGTACATATGAAAAATAGATGTTGGCCGATTCTCAGACTTACCCGATATGCACAGAAAATTTCATGAGAATCGGTCCACCCGTTTCGGGGGAGTATGCAGACTAACATTGTGACACGAGAATTTTATATATAAGATTGATTTAACAGGTAGCACTGAAAGTACAAGTGAAGGAATTTCAACGACTGAATTTTCTACTACAGAGGGCAGTACAGTTTCTGGAGAAACAGGTAAGTCTAATATAATCTTTAATATTATAAGTGTCTATTTATTACTATTTTTATTTACATAGATACACAATAAATATTGACATAGATACTCAGCGTACAAATGTTATCACCATACCGTATTTTCCCCCACGGAAAGTATGTAGATAGGTATCTTTAATCTTAAAGAGTGTATTACGAGTAAATAGTTATCTATAATTAATAAATATGTATTAAAATCGGATGCAGGTAGCACAGAGACCACGGCAGAAGGTGGTTCTACCACAGAAGGTGAACAAAGCACGCTTTCTGGAGGCACTAGTAAGTCAATAATTTATAAATTCGAATCTTACATAACTCTGATATAAACTTATGTTTATAAATCTTTATCGTTTATAAATTGTTTTCTTTCATTTTTAATTTATTTTATATGCTTACTCATTTGCAATTTATTTTAGCATCATGGGATTGGACCGCAACGGTTGAAGTATACACGAAGAAACCCAAGTGCAAACCAAGGAGGAAAGTTGCTAAATGCGTTAAGAGCAAATTCGGATGCTGTCCAGACAGAAAGTCACCTGCGGCCGGACCTTTCGATGAAGGTTACTTTTCTTCGTAAATAAGTCTTATTTTACATTTGGATTGATGCAAGATTATTATATCACCAGTTTTTTTCTATTTTAACCGAAAGATGGCAAATATTTTCGCCCGTGACTTGCTAATAGATTGATTTTGTAAAAACTCATCTAACACGTGGCAAAAGCAAAGTGCAGCATACAAAATACACTATTACATACAATTTCATTACATTTTATTCCAGGTTGTGCAAACCCACAAACTTGCCAAGAGACTAAATATGGATGCTGCCCTGACAGTGTCTCCCCAGCACAAGGCTATAACGACAAAGGCTGCCCCATCATGCCATGTAACCAAACTCTATACGGATGTTGCAAGTCTGATAATGTTACTGCAGCTCAAGGAAACGATGAAGAAGGATGTCCACCCCCACAACCAGCTTGCAAATCTTCTAAGTACGATCTGGTCAATGTAATAAAATGCTTTTACACGCACGCATATCTGTTCAGTATTATCACTTTCATTAATTTGTAGATTTGGATGTTGTAAGGACGATCAAACTGCGGCGAAAGGTGAAAATAAAGAAGGATGTCCTGAAACAGAACGGACTGTCAAAAATACAACAGACGTGGCTAAAGAAGAAACCGGTTGCGCGAGCACCGAATTCGGTTGTTGCTATGACAACGAGACGGATGCATCTGGACCGAATGGAGAAGGATGCCCTTGCAGTATTAGTGAATTTGGTTGCTGCCCTGATGGTATTGGTACAGGTGAATAACGCTACATATTTATTAAGTTTCAAGTTTCGATCAAATTACTATCAAAATCATACGTCATCGTCGATAGGTTATTTCTTTAACAATGGCAATATTTTTCCAAAGCTCACGGACCGAACTTGGAAGGATGTGTAATGTCATGCATCACTTCTGCATACGGCTGCTGCCCCGACGGCGAGACCCCGGCGCATGGACCGGAGCAACAGGGCTGCTGTTTACAAACTGCATTTGGATGCTGTCCAGATAATTACAAGCCCGCTGAAGGACCACACTTTGAAGGTAACAGCATTCTCATAATATTATCTAAACTATCTATACTAATATTATAAAGCTGAAGAGGCTGTTTGTTTGAACGCGCTAATCTCGGAAACTACTGGTCCGATTTGAAAAATTCTTTCGGTGTTAGATAGCTCATTTATCGAGGAAGGCTATAGGTCTATATCATCACGCTATGACCAACAGGAGTGGAGCCACGGGGGTGAAACCGCGCGGAGCAGCTAGTGTAGAATATAGAAAAAAAAATATCGACGTTTACATAGGTTCCCTACACAGATTGTTTATTACCAACTATTATAATAATTATTTTATCTTTATATTTGCATTGCACATAGTCGCTATAAAAATTCCGTTGTTATGTTCACAATTTTGCATTTTTAATGAAAGTAAAATATTATTTCCAGGTTGTGGCTGCGTGTACGCACACTTCGGTTGTTGTCCAGACAACAAGACGATAGCTCGAGGACCCAACAACGAGGGATGTGGATGTAAATACACTGAACACGGATGCTGTCCAGACAGGTAATAAATTATCTCCACGACCTAATATATTTTTGTTAAATAATTATTTGAAGTAAAATACTATTTATTTTTTTAGGCACACGACAGCTCAAGGTCCTGAATTTGAAGGCTGCGGATGTCACACGTATCAATTCGGTTGTTGTCCCGACGGAGTCACAGTGGCTACCGGACCAAACCTACAGGGCTGTTTGTGTCACGAATCCAAGTACGGATGCTGCGGGGACGAAGTCACTCCAGCGAAGGGCCGCGATGGTGCTGGCTGCGACTGCTCTACTAGTAAATACGGTTGCTGCCCAGATGGAGTCACGGAAGCAGCCGGCGAGAAGTTCCTTAATTGTACTGATGCTCCAGAAAATAAACAAGGTAGGATAGTGTTTGTGAATACCATTGTAATAACCACAAAAGCTTTTGTAAAATAAAATATTTTTTTTAAGAATTTTTACCATAAGAGAAACTTTTCTTAATTGTTTATTCTGTAAAATTCAATTTATTATATGTATAAAATTTTTATTTATCCGGATTTTTTCGGAATTTTATAGAAAATAAAAAGGAAAGAAGCATTAAATACAGAGAAATGAAAAACAAGGTTCAAATAACGATCCAGAGTTGTCATATCAAAATATATAAATTATGTTTCAATAGTATTTATTGTATTTAGCTTCGTGCTCTCTGGCGAACGACCGCGGTACGTGCAGGAACTTCTCTGTGCAGTACTATTACGACATGACGTACGGTGACTGTCTGCGCTTCTGGTACGGAGGCTGCGAGGGCAACGGCAACCGGTTCAATAGTCAGGATGAGTGCGAGGCTGTGTGCGTGCACCCATCGCCCAAAGGTCATTCATTATTATAATATATCAACAATTTTCCACTTATTAACACCTATTCTGTATTTTATATCATTATTAGTAAGTATGTACTTATGTTTGCTTTATGTATGTTTATTTTGTACATTTTATTAATGTGTTACAACTATGTATTACATCTTATCTGTGGTATTGCCTTATTTTTGCTGACCCACAATATATTGTTAAATTTCCTCTGATTGTTGGGTTGCCTGGTAGAGATAGCTACCTAGCGATAAGGCCGCCCTTTGCTGTTTCTTTTAAGTCTTGTCTTTGTTTTATGTATTTTCAAAGCAATAAAGCATTTTCATTCATTCATTCATATATTCTATTAAGTAATAGATTAATACTATAATGAACAACTTTATTTTCGGTTTCTCAACTTGATATTATAGTATTAGAATATTGGTAGGTACTTCAGAACATTTTTGAGGACTATTGGCGATTATTAAATGTAGAACATTATAATATTATGTTTTGTATTATAAAATCTGTTTGTTATCAAACAGATTTTCCACAAAGTAGCTAGTTGGTTTTAATTCTATTTTACAAAAGTTTTTGTAAGGAATATTCTTTAGAATCGGTGTCGAAGTTTTATCTATTAAACTAAATTTTTATTTTTATAATATGTATTATGTAGTTCATAATATTATTTTTAAATTACAGACGCATGTAACTTGCCAAAGGTGAAGGGCGGTTGCTCAGGCTACTTCGTGCGTTGGTACTATGACTCTGCGCGGGAGCAGTGCTCGCAGTTCGTCTTCGGCGGCTGCCTCGGCAACGCCAACAACTTCGAGTCGCTGGAGCTCTGTCAACAACATTGTGAACCTGAGAAGACTGAAGGTAATTTGTATGGAAATAATTAATAAAATACAGTAGGTCCTCTACAATAGACATAAGTCATTTATTCAGTTTCAACCGCGTCGGTTTATTGCATATTGCCACAAATTGATTATATCCAAGCAGTAAGTTTCAAAGTCGATTGTGACGCTCATTAAAAAATTATGCCTACACGTGTAGGCAGAGTTTTGCTACGGACACTTTATGATGATGATTGAGAGTATTTATTGTACGTTAATGTGTATTTAATTTCCATTAGACCAATGCAAGCAACCGATCTCGCGCGGGTCGTGCGCGGGCAACTTCCTGCGCTGGGGCTACGACGCGGGCACACGACGCTGTTCCCAGTTCATCTGGGGCGGCTGCGAGGGCAACGCCAACCGGTTCGGCTCCGAGGCCGCCTGCCTGCAGCGCTGCAACCCGCCCGGCGCTCCGCAGGGTGAGACACTTTATCCAGAACCTTATCTTTCTGTGTGTTTATGCATGAAATTTAGTAGGAAAATGTTGTCCTTTTTAATTACAAACAAAATATTCATAGGCCTGTACTACAAAAATATATCACTAGCGAGAATTTTATTTCTGATCTTTAATTTAAAAATATTAATCTTTCTTATGCTTGGTGTTTCTGGTGTCTTATGAATAACAATCTGGGTACTATCTTATCTTTCAATTTCTTGGTGTTTTGAATGCTCTAATTAATAATTTCGTTTGTGGTAACTGGTAGTACTAACCCTCCTTCCGCACAGCCGCATGCTCACTGGCACAAGACGCCGGCAACTGCTTCAAGAAGCAGCCGGCGTGGTCGTTCAGTGTGTCGGAGAACAGATGTGTGCCCTTCTATTACTCGGGCTGCGGTGGCAACGACAACCGCTTCGACTCCGAACAGGCCTGCTCTGAATCCTGCCCTAGTGAATATGGTAATTACATCTACATGACCAAGTTCTTTTACAGTTCCCGTTGTCCTAGCTAATAAATCTACAGATCCGATAGACCAGATATACAGGGAGAAACGTTTTCATGGAAACTTCAGAAAGGTAGGAAGTGGAAGATTTGTATTTAATTACTCGATTTTTCCAATTTCTTCTCGCCAGAACATCACGTGGTTTAATAATGTTCTTCACTAAATCTTCGAATGTAAAGGTATGTTATTATGTTTATTACTGGACGTTCATCTTTTATTAACGCTTTGTGGTGTGAGTAAATAATAATAATTAATACGATATTGGGGTAAATATTTGCTTTGCATTGGTTTTAATTTTAATTGTAAATGGCGTGACTTGGTAATTTACGGAATGCTAAGTAGTTAGAAATAATTCTGTCTTCATCTTAATATTCTCAACTTCGCATGCTTCTATCGTTCTTGTCTTAGATTTTTTGTGGCTTATAATTACTTAAAAGAGTTAAAGATGTAGTGTAAATAGCGTATCTCTATTTCACCTACGTTATGTATACATATTTATCACTTCATTAAATAATTCTTTAATATTTAATTACATTTCTACATTTCTAGTACAAGAAATATGCACACTGCCTGCTCTCACTGGTGAATGCGCCGATTATACTCAACGTTGGTTCTTCGATACCGCCAAGAGGAGGTAATATATTTGAAACATTTGTTCAATCTCTGCATCTTAATTCTTAACAATATAATAACAAATTTGCAAATTTTGGAGATGTATACTTTAATAAGAGCTTCCTTAACTTAGGTGTCGTCAATTCTACTACGGTGGCTGTGGAGGCAATGCTAACAACTTCGCCAGCGAGTGGGAGTGCGAAAACCGCTGCTCAGAACAGATCCTCACCACCACTGTGCAACCTGCAATCCATCCGTCCGGTAATATTCCTGATCACTTTGTTATGATTCTCGACATGTATCTCGACAAGTTCTATGGAAGTAGTTATAGCGTCGTATATTTAGTGAAACTTACAGTAGTCACTTTTAATGCTACTCAGTATAGTTATATTTAACTTTACTGTTAAGAAGAAAGTAGAAGTTCGTAAAATTGATAGATTGATCTCTAGAACTGAACGGAACAACTTTAATGTTAAAGAAATCAGTTATTCAACAGTAGCAAGAGCGTTTAGAAAAGTTTACTAACGTAGGTACATAAGCAAAATGACTTCCTATCTTTCCAACCCTTTATAAAGCACTAAAAAAAGACGGGTTGCACTCCGGGAGTGCCAGCAGAAGTGAAAACTTGATTATTAACGTTGAGCATGTTTGATATTTTGGAATGGTATCCGTCTTACGCTTTTTCGATCAGGTCACGTGTCCTGACGCGAGTTTAAGATTTTATACCCATTACAGAAAAAGTGCTCAACGCCGCTAAAGAAGTTTTCACTTCAATATTGAATTCTCCAGAGTTCTGTTTCCTGGAACTGGACCCGGGCCCATGCACGCAGCGGGAGGCGCGCTGGGGCTACTCGGCGGCGCGCGGCGCCTGCCTGCCCTTCCAGTACGGCGGCTGCGGCGGCAACAGGAACAACTTCCCCAGCCTCGAGTACTGCCAGTACTATTGTGCGACTACGCAAGGTTCGTGTTATGCACTTATGTGATGATTTTTCCTATTGAAGCGTTATAGATGTAACCACTGCTGGTCATAGGGAGGAGCCAAAGATAAATGAAACTATACCATCAGTCATCACACACCATCTGCTACTACATTTAGATTTATATACTGCAGTTTTATTAGCCAATGTCTATTTAGGTACCAACGTTTATCTTCTTTGGATAAAATACGAATTTCTAAAATTTCTCTTGCGTTTGTTTTTATGCGAGTATTAAGTTAAAATGAAAGTCTTTTTAAGGATTTAAAACTTCCAATAAATTCCAGTTTCTAAAGCTTATATAATGAAATAATATGAATTAATTGCAGACGTTTGCCAATTACCAATGATGTCGGGTCCATGCGAAGGCTCACAGATGCGCTGGTTCTACGATGCTGCGTCTGACTCCTGTAGCCAGTTCACTTATGGCGGCTGCGAGGGCAACGATAATAGGCGAGTCTATATAACTTTTCCCTTATTGTTACTTATTCAGTAAAAAGTAGCAATAAAACATATTTTTAACTTGTTTCTCAAAAGAAATATTTATTTATTTATTTATTACTTTATTCCTCTTAAAAATTACAAATTGAGACTTAATCTAGGATACATTGTACCTAACAAACGGCGGCCTTATCGCTAAATAGCGATTTCTTCCAGACAACCGGTTGTACAGAGAGATATTAATAGTGACATGGTTAACTAAAAGTAACATACATCTCCTATAATGACTATATTTTTGTGTGTATGTTTGAAAGTTTAATCATTATAGCTTTATAGCAAGTAACACCTCAACGTTTTTATTGTCACAGGTTCGAAACTAGAGATGAATGTGAGCGTCGCTGCAGAACTGGCGCAGCACCAAGCACTACAACCGCCGCTCCGGTATGTTTATTAAAAAAGATACTTAAAATAAATTATGCTATTCATATTTATCTACAAAGATTCGAGTTCGAGTTTAGCAGACATGTGTTGGAAATTTTTACTCTGATCAAACGTGAAACTAACTAATTTCGATAGGTTGCCAGACCTTAAAAAAATGACTACAATCACTATCTTCCCTGCGTACTATATTCACCATTTGATTAATGAGTTTTCCAACATTTTTGGGACCATCACAAACTTTGATAACACAAAAACACACCCATTATTTATTATGCATATTATTTATTTATTTATTTATTAAAAAGGTTCATCACCAGTTGTTACATATATGTATCATTCACGTAAAACAGTAACAATAGGATTTACACATTATTATGCACAACTATTACAGATGAATACTACATTCACAGAAATTAAATTATAATTATTTATATCAAGGTACTCATCATTATTTATTATGCATGAGCATTAAAATTTATATCAAGGTACTCATATTCCCTTAGAGCATACGCAGCGAATGCGAAGTGCTACCAGAGCTGGAGGAGTGCGAGGAGGCGGGTGACGTCTGGTACCTGAGGCCGGGCGTGGGCTGCGTGGCGCACCGCAACGCGCCGAGCGGCCGCGCGTGCCGGCACGTCGCCGTCTGGGACTCGCAGGAGGAGTGCGAGCGCTTCTGCGGCTCCTTCCAGGGACTCGGTATGCTCTTAGTGATCGAATTATTGTTCGTTTATTGATAGTTGTACACTGATGAGTTTCATGTACGGAGTGAGATGTGGACAGATTAATTGGGATAATGTCATGAGTTTCATAAATGTATACGGCGGTGATGGTAAACTGATTTATCAAACACGCTATCGGCCAGAAATTGATAACTGACTGGCTATGTCGCGTTAGTGTATCGTAAACTTACATTGTAACTCTTGATACGATTAATTTAGCAATATAGATATTTTGTATTTTTGAAGTGAAACTTCTTTATCGGGGTTGGAAAAATTAGTGTAACATTTTTTCGTTACGCGTGACATTTTTCCGTTACGCGCCATCTTTTTCTTATCCCTACCACGCGTGATTGGACCGACGTATTTCTGTAAAGTTGCATATAGTAAAATATTTTTTGAAAAATGAGGTCATAAAGAAGTTTCACTTCTTACGTGTGTACACTAGTATACGCACACATTTTTTTTCAAATAGCATTACTTGCCTATGCGTCAAAAGAGCCTATGCGTCTCTCAAGGGCCGGCAAAACAATCGCAAGGGTACCTAGGTAACGTTGCAATTGCTATGGGCGGCGGTGAACACCTTACATCAAGTGTACCGCCCGCTCCTTTGCCGGTTGTAGTAATAAAAAAAAAAAAAAAAAAACTTGCATGTTGTCAAATACCATGTTTTTAACAAAACTCGAATCAAATATTCCAGATTATGATAAATAAAGACGTGTTAATACTCCATATTATTGTACATTCGTTTCAAATTATTATTACTTATAGTTGACGGTTGTTAACAAAGTTTTTGTGTCCAGACGTGTGCCGGTACCCCATGGACCCGGGCCCGTGCCGCGAGGCGGTCCCCAAGATATACTACGACGCGGCGACGGACCGCTGCCTGCCGTTCTCGTACGGCGGCTGCGGCGGCGGACCCAACCGCTTCTCCACTGAGCAGGAGTGTGAGGGCGTGTGCAGACCTAATTCTGGTTTGTACCCTTTAAATTATCTATTTAATTCCCACTACCTTATCAAAGCTATTTTCTTAGTTGCAGTTTTGTAAAGCCTGTTTGAAAAAGAAATAAAAATCTCAAAAAATACCCGAATTCGCTTCCTGTTTAGACAGCTAGAGTAAATGCCGTCTATATCTTATAGTCAGAAATTTTCCAAATACATATTTTGTAAATAGAATTGAATATAAAAAACGTAATTGCCTATTGTTTAGATCCATGCCAGCTAGAGGCCGAGCCGGGTAACTGTTTGGGCAACGAGCAAATGTGGTACTACAATATGTACAGGAAGCAATGCTTGCAGTTTTCGTACAGCGGTTGCAATGGAAATGAAAATAGGTCTGTTCTACTTACACATTTTTCTGAATCATCAACTGAAAGATTTTCAATAAAATGAAAATATGAAATCTAACCTGAACAAAAAATAAATAGATTGTAAGAAGCCTTTCGACTTGAGGTCTTCGCCTTATTTGTTTTTCATAAAGTAAGTCTTAAATATTTAATAAGTTTTATGATTCTAGGATGAACTATAATAACTCCATGAACTATAATATCTAAAAATATGAATTTGTGACCAGATTCGCGACCCAAGCTGAATGCGAGAACCGCTGCTTAGCCACCACACACACGGCCATTCCGATCACGAACGCGACCACAACAACGACCACGACCACGACTACGACCACGACCATGGCTCCAACTCCATCTGGATCTTTAGAAAACAGATTCGTTAGTATACTGACTTAGTACTTACTGTATTATTTGACTTAATAATTTAGTACGTGACATTCATTTGGTTGCATTTTTTGGTTATGTTTTAAATATATTACCTATAGATAAAAATATGTTTAAAACATTTACCTACTATCTATATGTACTAATGAACTTTATACAAAATGTATATGAATTATGATATAGGTATTTACCTTCATTGTAAAGTCGGTTGAAGAACGAGTCGCAGTACATATTCTAATTTTTTATTTATAAATTATCTGCTAATTAGTTATTTCATTTAAGTGTAATCTATCGCGTTGTTTTTTTAAATGGCATAAATTTCTTTCTTTCTTATTAAACTAAAAAATGCCTACAAACAGAACGTCGAGTGCAGCACGCCCGCGTCGCTGGCGCCGTGCGGCCGCAACGTGTCCGCGTACTACTTCGACGAGCGCACGCAGGCGTGCGTGGTCGGCGACATGGGCGCGTGCGGGCTGAGCAACGCGTACCGCTCGGAGGAGGAGTGCGAGCGGCGCTGTGGGGCCTTCCGCGGACTCGGTGAGACGCAATATATTAATATAGACGTGACAACGTCTTATAATTCGATAGAGCCGGCTGCACGCACGAAAAAACATAACTCATGCGGCGTTACCTCGCTCTGAGGCGTTCCATGTAAAGCTTGAAGTGCAAGCGAGAGCGCGGAACGAGCGACAAAGAAGCACAATCGGACGTTGACACGTTCGACTATCGTCAGTAATCCGACTTTACAGACAACCAATTTTTTCAATATAATTAATAATATTAACAATGTTTTTGGTTACTAAAATTGTGTACAATGTAATGAAATAGTGGAGCTATGAGAAACTGGTATGTGGCTACGGAAAGCATTGATTAAACTATATTTCATACGAGAGTTGATTCTACTTCTACAAATTAAGATCCAACCCGAAATATTTTGAATGAATGTAGGTCTAGAAAGTCTTCACTCACACAAAAGGTCACTAGTGAAACTGATATAATAAAGGACCTTCTTAAACTTGCAACTAAACATGACTTCTTCTACAGACGTGTGCAATTCGCACCTCGACCCTGGCCCATGCATTCACGCGATCGAAAAAATATACTGGGACCCGACGACGGGCCGCTGTCTGCCCTTCGCGTACGGCGGATGCCTCGGCGGACCCAACCGCTTCTCCTCATACGAGGAGTGCCAGGAGGTCTGCGGGGACTCTGGACCAGGTATGTTCTATTTCCCACTTTCTAGAACACGCTCCTTAGCTTTTGCTAGCAGAAACCTATATTACTTAATGCTTGGTCTTGGGAAAGAGGTAGTAGAGTAGTAGAATAGTTTTGCATAATTGCATCCAACTGTACCCACCTATATAAACATAATGACTAAGCTTTAATGAAATTGCAAGACTAGACATTTTACAAACTGATTATAATATGATTAATTCTGCTATAAATGCCAATTGTAGCCTTCTTAGAAAAGTAAGATTCTAACGAAGATGCACTTTTCTATACATAACCAGGTAATATTATAACATATAGCAAAAATCTGCTAATTACCAAATTTAGGTAGGACAAAAATATATTAACACAAGCTGTTCCTAATCCGAGTTGTACTTGCAGAAATATACCTTATTAGTAAACAAATGACTCCACTACACTTAATCGGTAGAATAGCATCTTGGCATATCCACTAAACCCGAATACCTACGATTTTAATAAGAGATTATGGCATAGACTAACATTAACATAATATAGAGTTAGGATAAGGCTTGTGTACTAACGTGGTGCCGGTCGCGGGTAGAGCGCGCGTGCCTGGAGGCGGTGTCTTCGGGCGCGGCGTGCGCGCGGGGCGGGGGGGCGCAGCGCCGCTGGCACTACCGCGCCGGGGACTGTGTCGCGTTCGTGTTCGCGGGCTGCGGCGGCACCGCCAACAACTTCCGCTCCTACGAGGAGTGCGTCCGCCGCTGTATACCGCCACTCGGTACTGACGCACCACGCTGACATGCTATCGGACGCAACTTTATCGCTTTCTTTTGTTTTTTTTTCAGTCATCACAAGAAATAACTAGAATACATGCCTACATTGTTTTATGTTTCAAACTCAAACTCAAACTCAAACATTTATTTATTCAATTAGACTTCTTCTAGAAGCACTTTTGAAACGTCATTAGGTACATATTTTTAACATTTACCAGTTTGAGCTGTTTTGTATCTAGCGGATTAATGCTCGAACAAGACTTCCATATTTTGTAATACATACAAATACGGAAGGCAGGCAACAACCGGACATACGAAATATACCAACCAATCCATTAATATTTTATATTAATCTTATGTCAAAACTTATGTCATTAACACATTTCATAGTTGCTATAAGTGTAGAAAAGAAAATACGGCACACGTGTAAAATAATAAAAATAAATACGAACTCTATAATTTAAAATAAAGAACCTATAAGTACAATTTAAGTTTCGAGAGATAAATGTAGCGTCCGATATAAACAATATTAGAATACACTGACGTACCTGCTTTTAGATGATTCGGAGAATTATGTTTCATAAATATTAAACAAACATTCACTTATGCTAAAAAATATTATTTAATTCATTTACATTTAAAATATAATATGTACGTCAGTGAATTTGAAGACAAAAAAAGCTAAACGTGCATGAATTTAAGCTTATGTTGAGTTAATAATATGTTTCAACATCAAAAATTGCCTGTTTATTGATCATGATACAATTTTATTTTATGCTTTGCACTGCTTTTAACCCATATAGTCTTACCAACTAAATATTTACCTAGTAAATTATTCAAAATTTCTGAGTATCGTGAATGGGAAGCGGTCAATGTGGCCAATACACACTAATTTGTTGGCATGAATACATGCCATATTTCGAATTTGTTGGACTTTGTTATTTGTAATTTACTTTTAATTTGACTGTTAATGTTGTAAATTATGATCGATTTTATATGTAGAGGTATAGTTGTTGTGGTCATGAATTGGTTTATCTGTACGTGAAATGAATTGGTATGCGTAACGTTGTTCTGTGTAAAGTACCGAAAATACTTCATTATTAACAACATTATATTCGCAACGCAGAGAACAACGAAGTTGTGCCAGTCGACTGTTCCGAGGCCCTCGCGTCATGTACGTTCTTACGTTGCGAGTTCGGCGTGCAGCGGTCGCGTGACGCGTCCGGCTGCGAGCGCTGCTCGTGCGTCACGCGCGAGGCGAACTGCGCGCCGCTGCGGCAGGAGTGCGACACGCTGCAGTGCGCGTACGGCATCGATTGGTTCGATGATGCTGATGGCTGCAGGAGGTTAGTTACATTACGAACAAAATTTTCATGTATAGTGTTGCTGGTATGGTTTATTTAAATTGATGATGGTTGATCTGTTTTCTTGATGAGATTTAAAATTGATGATATTTCTGACAGATGCCGCTGTTTCGAACATCCTTGCGCGAAAAAACAATGTTCTGAGGGAGAACGCTGCGTGGCTTCAACGTACAGAGATCCTATAACACAAGAAGCTGCTTATTCTGCTGACTGTAGAGTCGGTAAGTACACGTGCTCTTATACTTCTGAAGTAATAAATCTTATGAAGAACGAACTTAAAACCGACTTGAAGACAAAGTCACTGTAATTAATCGTAAACGTGTGTTGCAGAAAACAAGCCAGGTTCATGTCCAGTGGACGTCCCAACCACGGTAACAGAGGGCCCGTGCCGGCACGAGTGCAACGACGACGCGGACTGCATCGGCGCGGGCAAGTGCTGCGAGCGCGCGTGCAGCCGCGTGTGCGCGCCGCCCGCCGCGCGCGCCGAGCCCGCGCCCGCCACCGAGACGAGCTTCACGCCGCGCACGCCTTACGTACCTGGTGCGTTTTTGTGATATAATGATTTTATTTAGTGCAGATCGATATTGTTTACATGATGATGTTGTAGAAAAACTTACTAATTGTTAATTTGTTAGGTTTGTTAGTACATTCGATAGATGTAGTAACTTATGTACTATTTTCCTTTAATTGTTTTAAATATTTGCAATCACTGTAAAATTTGTTATGGTACATAAAATTGTTAAATAAATAAATAACTTTAGTTATTCATAACATTTTTTTTCCATTCATAAGACACAAAATACATTAAGTTCTATTAAAAGTAGTTCAGTTACAGAACAATTTGTTATCTGAAAGTTTCTCTTCAACTCAGACTCAAACATTTATTTATTCAATTAGACTTCTTTTAGAAGCACTTTCGAATCGTCATTACATATTTTTAACATTTACAAACATTAATAATTATGAAATTTAGAATATTCCTTTCATACTACAGACAATTCATCCTATATAATAATAATAATATTGTGTGTGCAGAGCTGCCGCACGCGCCGGTGGCGAGCGAGCAGGCGGAGCCCGAGGTGCGCGCGGCGGAGGGCGGCACGGCCACGCTGCGCTGTCTGTTCCACGGGAACCCGCCGCCCAAGATCACCTGGCGCCGCGGGGAGATCACGGTATGTACCATGTCAACTTTATACGATTGCTTCATAGCAGTTTCCATTTTTAGTCAAATTTCCAGGATTAGTACATGACTCTTTATTTTCTAGCTTTTTAGTACATATCGATATTTCTGAAATTGCGATTCATTGAGCTGTAAAATGTATGTACATGGAAAAAAGATGTGTGAAAAACTTCCGTAAAATTTTCTATTATAAGCTACGATTTCATTCCAATATAAATTAGGAATGTTGTAGCCCCGAGTGGTAAGCTCGGAATTCGGATACGAAACATAAATGTGAACATATTATCTGAAGTTAAATGAAGATAAGCCACCTGGCCGGCTGCAGCATTTCCAGGTCTACAAATTTAAACAATATCAGTGAAATTTATATTAAGTATATACGTGGCAGAGCTACAGTGTCACTTAAAATAGACATAGATTATATACATCATGAATAAAAGGTATACGGTTAGCTATCATGTCCCAATTGCGTCAGATCGACGGCGACGTGGGCCGCTACCGGCTGCTGTCGGACGGCGCGCTCGAAGTAGTGTCGCTGTACCGCAACGACTCCGGCGTCTACATCTGCGTCGCGGCCAACTCGCTCGGCGTCGCACAGCAGGAGGTCTACCTGCATGTTGATGGTGAGTGATATACTGTAATGCATTGGACTGCGGTAGAGTCACGTAGTTGATTGGAGTGATGCTACTGTTTGGTGGTAGTTTGGATCATTAATTTATTATATTTACCTATAATTTAAAACAAATACGATGTCAATATTTTACTAAACGAGCGATGCATTTGTCTCTTATTTTGATGAATTATAAATTATAATATCCATTTAGATACATAAATTAATCAGTTATCAGTACCATCGCTTTTTATGCGCACGGGTTTTGGTTTAATCTCTTTGCACAATTTCTATTCTATTCTTTCCTATCTCATAACTCTCAATTTCCAATTTTATTTAGTTCCGAACGGCAGATGTCACAATGAGTAATAACGTTATCTTCGTACAATACTCTACTAATGATCGGTGCAGTGCGCCTAACGACTCGCGTGCTAACAACCTATAATGACATAATATTGTTGATAAAATACCAATGGCAAAATGTTGCAACTCTAATATTTATATAAATATTTCACAAATTTTCAGCAAATTCACAAATTTTCTGAATAAAAAAATGCCTCAAATATCATGTTATACCAAAAGGTTATAAAAAACAACTGTAGAGTAATCAGTACGGTAGGTACCTATGAGGGTAATTGTGGATGACGAGGTGAGGTCAGAAAATATGAATGATATTATTATAAAAGCTCGATCGATTTACTCTGAAGTGGAATTTATAATTTCCGAAATACCTCACGCAATTTACTAGTCCACTATACAAGAAATAAGTCTGATAGAAGCAATTTATAAAAAGAAAAAAGCTAACATATTCCTACATTAGCAAAACAGATGTTTCTTCATTAATTAATCAACAAATAAGTAATAACATGCATTCTTAACAGAAACAATTCCGCCAATAGCCCGTTCCCTAAACATTATAACATTAGCCAGATGTTTTATAAATAAATTACGGATTTACAAGTTGCAACACTTTGCCAGTAATGTTTAACATTTGGCGGTGTGTGTTAGTGACTAGCGCCAGTCGGGTCCGCCCCTTACCGCCGTCACGATGCTCCTTGTGGCACTCACCGTTCTCACGTGCGCGTACGCATCCCAAGGTTGATTAACATGCTTGATTTTTGTTTTGGATTTCCTTTGGTTTTGTAAAAAATGGTTTAATTTAAATCTCTTTTTGTTATAATTAAACTAGTGCTGATAGACCTATGATAAAATTTGTCGATTTGATATTTTTTTTCGTAATGCAAATATTATCTTGATTTTACTTTCTGAATCACCTTTAAAAAGTAATATTTTTAGATTTTTTCTCTACATTAACCTTAATTACTTAATAAACATATTGTTATCTTACATAGGAAATCCAAAACAATCAATTAAGATGATAACATGGTTTTAATTTGGTTCAGTAGATCATTAACATAAGAGTTTGTGGAATGCGGTAGCAATGCTCTATTTATATATTTAAATTAACTCATTCCATTTACGTAAACTACATTTGTTGATGTTATGCGCTTATAACATCAACCATGGAAGCTCGTTACGTAGTTCGAATTCCTTCCACAAACTCGCGTAGAGTAGTTAGTATCTAACAACCCCGCACAATAGATCCAGTGAGAGGGCCCGCCGGGATCGCGGGCGTGCCCAACACGATCATCGTGGGCACGATCGGGCGCCCGCTCAACGTGCGCTGCCTCGCGTTCGGCTACCCCAAGCCGACGATCTATTGGTACAGAGGACGCAACGGGCCGATGGTGCCGTACAGTAGCTCGCTATACGAGGCGAGGGAAAACGTGTTGCAAATACGCAAGTTGAGCGTGGAGACGCTGGGAGAGTACCTGTGCCAAGCGTACAACGGGATCGGGAAGCCGGCGGAATGGACGTTCTCGGTGACGTCATACGAGGAGGGCGCTTCGCCGCCGCCTCGCACTGAGGCCACAGCGCCCACCGCGCCCACCGCGCCGCCCACCACTGAGATACAAGTACCCGTCTACACTGGTGAGGGATAACGCCTGCATGTACTGCCTTGCATGATTTGCATGAATCTGCTTCTTTTGATTACACTTACCTTTTTACCTGTCTTGTTATGTATGGGTGATGGAATGTTATAAAATGATACCTTGCCAATGATTACGATGATTTGAAAGTTATTCTTGATTGCAAATATTTCTGAATTTAAGCTATCGTTATAGTTTATATTCCTTAAATACATTTAAACCGCGCGCTTTGATAAATATTTGAGCTGCCTAAGATTGCAGCTCTATCAAAAATAATCTGGGAATGAATGAACATAATTTGTTCTCAGGTTTGATTTGTATAAATGTCCATTAATGTATGTAAAAATTAAATACCTATCCCAATATATAAAATTTGTTGTGTCGTTCTTGTATTCATTTTACTGATCATCTATTGCAAGTGTGTTGAGTAACATTTTTTCAGTTTCAAAATCTTTCTTAAATTATTCCAACATAAAACGATACTCACAGTCAAATATTTATTTGAAAGTGCTGTCTATAAAAGTTTATTTTTACCGCCTTTACTTCTTAATGCCTAAACAGGTTGAAAATTACAATTAATAATAAAAAAATAAATAAAAAATGAAATGTCTTCGTTACTGTTTTATTTTTATAATCATCACTTCCCTATGTTCTTAAAGCATCTCACACAGCAGGCATAAATATCCCCAAGAAATATAAAAACTCTACCAAAAAAAGCTTAGAACATCCATTTAACAAGTCCCACACAAACAGTGCCGGTAACGACGCGTATCCGCATGGAGGCGACGCGCGTGCACGCGGGCGCCGCGTTCAGCGTGCCGTGCGAGGTGGACGGCTACCCCGTGCCGGACGTCAGCTGGACCAAGGACGCACAGCTGCTCACGTCCAACGATCGGATACAAGTCACCGGTATTCAACTCTAAATATTATTTGTTTGGTTTTCCAGGAATGATGATACCTACACATTTTCGATTTAACTACTACCTATGACTAGTAGAATAATTTAATCAACTTTGTCAGCATATTAATTTAACAGGGACCACTATAATAACTTACGTTAATTAAATTAACGTACTTTTCTGTTTTTAACTGATATCCTTGAGTATTTTGGAAAATTAGTCATTCTAGTGTAAATCTTTTCTCATTTTACAATAATTATTTATAATATGTACCTCATAGCTTCCATTGAGTTCTAGATTTATTCAGCTTCATTAAGCTGCAGATAACTCTAGTAGACGTAAACATAATAGCAGAATATATAAGCGAGAAGTACGAAGAAAATATTATTCATCAAATAAACAAAATCATCAATTGTAATGTATATTTTGAATACCGCAGAGGCTCGCCTGACGATATCGCACGCAAGCACGAATGACAGCGGCTTGTACAGCTGCGAGGCGGCCAACGCCTACTCGTCACACTCTTCCACTGTTCAGATCACCGTTGAAGGTAATGTATCTTTGTAAACCTCTTGTGTTTAGCTTTGTTCAAAATTTCTGCTTCATTAAAAAAAAAAAAATAATAAATATAACTCAATTCTTTATTGAAGGGGAACAGAACTGTCTTTATTTTCTTTAGGACTCGTTCTTACACTTACATAACTATATAGTATTTTGAGCTTGTTATGGTTTTATCTTTTTCCAAGTCATAATGCGAAAATGAAAATTTATTGTCCAACAAAATTGGTTATCAGTTACTGGTATATTCATGAGTAGGTAATAATATAGGTATAGTATTATATTATCTGTGGTATTACATATAAAGTGTTTGCAGGTCTGTACATCCCGCCCACGTGCAAGGACAACCCGTACTTCGCCGACTGCAGCCTCATCGTCCTCAGTAACTACTGCAACCATAAATATTACTCAAGGTATATATCTCCATCAATAATCCCCCTCTATGAATTTTCCTATAATTATATGTATTTTTTTTTATCTTTACCGTAAATTTATTTTTTACAAATTCGTTAAATTTATAACATGATTCACTTATGGATTACTAAGCAAGAAAACAAGGCAATAAAAATTCTTAAAGTAATTTAAAAACTATAATTTAGAAATGTATTATTTATAAATCTCAAATATATTTCAGGTTCTGCTGCAAGTCATGTGTAGAAGCTGGTCAGCTCGATCCCATGGAGTTAGACATGCAGTCCAACTTGGTCGACCGGCAGTAGGGACTGAGGACGCATAGAAATAGATATATCTTTAAATAGATACGAACTTCAATGTAACAAACACACACCAAAATCCCAAATTCGATAGTAATGTAGTGTATAAACAATTGAAAATTCATAATAATTTGGTTCTTAGCTTGACGCATAGTTAAAATGAAGTAACGTAAATATATCTAAAGAAAGCAATATATCCACTGAACACTTATCTATTGCGAAAAGCATAAGTCTCGCCTTCAACAAAAACAGGAAGTAGACAGTAATTTGTTACCTTTAATCCACATGTAAACGGAAGAAGTAAAGACCCAAAACAGAGAGATTATATCGTACTTAATGTGAGTCATAAAAATTATAAACTCAATATAAATAAAATCATTATTTGCACATTGTAATAAATTTCTCTCGTGTTTATTTGTTCTATCGGAATTTCTTTCTTTATGAATTGACCCGTTAAAGGTCTTCTAAAATATAAGATAATCAGAAAAATATTTGTTGTCTTTGTTGCGAATATTGTTGTATTTTAGCAAAGCTAGAGGAAATTTTCAATTGCAAAACAGTTACATAGTGCCATAATCAAGATGTTATTTACAATAATAAGTTCATTATGAGTAGGATTGAACCCAGTTCTAAGTTATTTTGTTTGTTCTCCATACTGCTTAAGATCTGTAACTTGTTTTTACTTATAAACACTAACCCTATCTTCTCCATTCCAGTTTTTATCGAATGCCTAACCTTTATAAATTAACAAAACATAAACACAACTACGTATGTATTACACGTGGAATGTTACAGACAGCATTACCAATAGACTTAATATTGTAGATAGATTAATTTTATGTAAATAATTACTTACGTCACAACTAGGTAATACTCGTATAATAATTCAGTCACAAATATAGAGCCTAAGACGAAACTTTATACTTTGTGTTTCAAGAATAACGTACAATAAATATACTTAGTATTTTTATACATGAAACAGAAATTTTCGACGTATTTAATCCAAATTGTGCAATAAGTCAAACGTAAGGCATGTATGAAGTACTACATGTAGTGCTAGAATGAATTATTTATTTCATGTGTTAATGAAATGCATAATGTTTCATAGCAATAATTTAATGTAACTGTGAGTCATAATAAACTTTTTAAGGCATTTTTATAATGTTACAGTGTAAATATATCAACAATAAATTTTATAAGTGCTAGTGGTGGTTTTTTTCTACAATCCATAAAAAAAATATCATAAAGCGCGTGACACACGGTGAAGATACTATAATATTTAATCTTAAGATACTGTTATATTTTATATTACAGTATCTTAAGGTATCCGGTATCAGCGTTCTGACCATCATTTTTCTTTTTGTCATTGCGTACTAAGACCCCTGTAGAATCGCCATCCTGTTACAAATGACCCACAAAATTTCGGGTCATTTGTAACAGGATGGCGGTATAGTATCTTCACCATGTGTGACGCGCTTAAAGGTTCTATTCCTCGTCTACTATATAGTTATATAAAATAAAATCAGATTCCTGCACTTGTGTGTCTCAATGAGAGTTAATTAACGAACATATTGAACCCCTTGAAAAATATATCGGTGCAAACGAGCTCATTTTAACCACACTAAACAGGCGTTGAGCATTATTTCGTTGTTTTTAGTGCGTTTGAAAAGATTCTATGAAATGTTCTAATACTGAACAACACTGAATACGAGTTTTCGTTAACACTAATAGATCACCAAAGAATGCTCTTGCTCCTAGCTCTAGCGACTAGCTCTATGTTCGTTCTATGTAAATGCACCGTAATACGAATGAGAGTGTCATGCAGTCAAGATTAGGCTCCAAATATAATAATTTTATTTACTCTTTTGTAGTATGATAATGGGAACTCTACATTGCTAAAATAAGCTACACGCAGTCGTCAACGTCAACAAATCAGTTGTTTGACCTCTGTGATAAACGATGACCACCGTAATTAACTGATATTTTTCCTTTTATAAGTAAGTGAGGTTAAGTATACGTAACCTTTACACAGATTATCTATATGTTATAGGCAAACTCCGAAGCTCCGGCGCTCCTAGGTTGGGCTGGTCAATCCTCAGGTCAGACTGAATGACTTAGTCAAAGCCCAAACAAATGTAAATTTTCGGCCTTTGACTAAACAATTTTCGTCAAACCTGGGAGAGACTAATTTGGTCAGGCAAACGTCAAAACACAATTTTATTAAATCGGGGTTTGACGAGTCAAACTCCGATATAGGTATGAAGTGTCTTATCTTCGTATATTTGGAAGCATTTTATCATTTAAGCAGCTTTCAAGTCTTAAGAACCGCTTAACTCTGCCAGTTCTGACACCTGATTGGTCAGCTTACGTGATTTTCACTTTTATATTTGAGATGCTTTGAGAGAATGCCGTGTGGCAAGGCCCGCCTTTTGTACGATGTGCAATAAAGTATAAAATAAATAAATAAATGCTTTGGAATATACGGAGGTTAGTTTGTATAATATTAAGTATAAAAAAATAACATTTTTAAAATTTTGATGTTTATTGTTTTAATAATTTCTTAAGTAATTAAAATGAAAAATTAATCATTTTTTTGACATGGTGAGGCATTAACTTTAATGTTAATTGTTTTAATAATTTCTTAGGTAATTAAAGTGACAAATTAATCATTTTTCTGACATGGTGAGGCATTAATGTTAATTGTTTTAATAATTTCTTAGGTAATTAAAGTGACAAATTAATCATTTTTCTGACATGGTGAGGCATTAATGTTAATTGTTTTAATAATTTCTTAGGTAATTAAAATGAAAAATTAATCTTTATTCTGGCATGGTGATTGGTGAGGCATTATGACATTTAGAATTGCACAATACATTAGACCTTTTACATTTGCATAATTTTGAAGAGCATTTTTTATTGCAGTGGCATTTTATAAAGCCTTGGCCACCAAATTTTGAATCCTTTGCACTGATTTCTCTAAGAGACAGCAGAACGTCAGGCACATCTTCGATCTTAAGAAATTTTTCTTTGCATTCTTTTATTTGATTCCTCGAAAAAGCAGTCACTTCTAGGATTGACTAGGCCAAAACCGAAACAGAATAATTTACTTTCGACGTTTGACTGAAAAGTTAGGAGCTCCTGGGTTTGACTAAAAATACTTCAGGCAAAGGGCGAAATTGAAATGTATTTCGGGGATTGCCTGATGGCTTTGGCCAAACCTAGGATAAACCAGTCCTTCCGCGAAGAGACTGTGTATCGGACTTTGACTATAACATATACATATAATAAATCTGTAGAAGGGTCAATTCTGTACATTGAAAATATTGAAAAAATAAATAGCAGGGGGTGTTACTGGATCGATACCGAACCCAAATATGTGATTAAAAAATTTTTTGTCTGTCTGTCTGTCTGTCTGTCTGTCTGTCTGTATGTGAAGACATCACGTGAAAACTAACGGTTCGATTTCGATGAAACTTGGTATAATTATACCTTAGTATCCTGGGCGTAAAATAGGATACTTTTTATCCTGGAAAAATACGTAGAAAAAAATTAATCTTAATTTTTCAGTTTTATCCATAGACGTTGTTCTGTAGAACCGCGAACACACGTTGCGTATTATTATAGGCCTAGCCGTATTTGGGTCCAATAGATATTTATAAGATGTCATTGTCAGAGTTAATCAAAATGGAGACCATCCACGCGAAGACCGACATCCGCGCGGACGGAGTCGCGGGCGGAAGCTAGTCTACACATATAATAAAATCGTAGGAAAGTCAAATTGTACATTTTTTTACAAGAATCACTTGGGGCGTGATCTACAATCGATATCGAATCCAAAAATATAATTTACTAGATTTCCGCCCGCGGCTTCGCCTGCGTTTGCAAAGGAAAACCCGCATAGTTCCCGTTCCCGTAGGATTTCCGGGATAAAAACTATCCTATGTGTTAATCCAAGTTACCCTCTATATGTGTGCTAAATTTCATTGTAATCGGTTCAGTAGTTTTTACGTGAAAGAGTAACAAACATCCATACATCCTTACAAACTTTCGCCTTTATAATATACTAGATTTCCGCCCGCGGCTTCGCACGCGTTTTCAAAGGAAAACCCGCATAGTTCCCGTTCCCGTGGGATTTCCGGGATAAAAACTATCCTATGTGTTAATCCAAGTTACCCTCTATATGTGTGCTAAATTTCATTGTAATCGGTTCAGTAGTTTTTACGTGAAAGAGTAACAAACATCCATACATCCATACATCCATACATCCATACATCCATACATCCATACATCCTTACAAACTTTCGCCTTTATAATATATATTAGATATTAGATATTAGAATATTAGATATTAGATATGTATTAGATATTAGATATTAGATAGTATTTTCGTCTTTTGTAGACATGTATGCTAAACTTTATAAAGCATGGATTTACTTCAAATTTTGCAGAATATTATTAATAGTTTGGGTCAACATATAATAATATGAATATCATCGAGCATTGCGGGTAAAACCGCGGGCACAGCTAGTTTAAGTACACAGTTAGTTTAGTAGTACCTACCTAACTTGCAACTTATATGAATCGGTTTTAGAAAAAATGTTATGTGTTTGAATGTAACGAAAATGCGACGGATCATACGACAGTATGTTACCTATTGTTAATTGGTATAAAGTACTTAAAAGAGGAAGCGAGTTATTAATTAACTAGCTGTTGCCCGCAGCTTCGCCTGCGTGGAAAAGATAAATTTTCATGGTACAAACTTTCATCCCCTATTTGATCCCCTTGGGGGATGAATTTTCTAAAATCCTTTCTTAGGGGACGCCTACGTTATGACATCTACCTGCATGCCAAATTTCAGCCCGATACGTCCAGTGGTTTGGGCTGTGCGTTGATAGATCACTATATCAGTCACCTTTGAGTTTTATATATATAGATTGCCAGTAATACTACGCTGTTAGGCGCGGGACATATACAAGCGGCGCGGCGCGCATCGGGCGCACCGCGGGCGCGCCAGCCGGCGCGCCGCGGGCGCACTGCCGGCGCGCCTCGGGCGCGCTGCCGGCGCGCATCGGGCGCGCTGTTGGCGTCCGAAAATGATATTTATATAGAGTGGTTAAATGCATTTTCTTCATGCATAATTTAGTAAAATTATGTTTTTTGTGCTAAAAGAGATTTGAAAGTAACGTTAATTAGAAAGTAACGATTTTGTTTTGATAATTCCTTGTAAGTAAATAGCGAGGATAACCCCACGATTGCAAATATATCTTTGTTGGAAATGTTGGAATTTACTTGGAAAATTTTATAGTACTTTTAAAGTAATTTTAAAGTAGTACTGGTGTAATGATGGAAGAAAAGAAGGTTAAAATAACACAAAATTTATATTGTACTAGCGGTCCGCCCCGGCTTCGCCCGTGGTACATATTTCGCAATAAAAGGTAGCCTATGTTCTTTCTCAGGGTCTAAAACCATACATACATACATACATACATACATACATACATACAAACCTTTCCTCTTTATAATATTAGTATAGATAAAATATGGTTTTCAAACACAGGTTTACATTTAAACCATATAAATCTTATCATTAAAATCTCAGTTCAAAAGTATTTACAGTACTGATCATTCCACAATATTATTACAATTACAAATAAATAAAAAACACAATCAAAATCAGGATTATCTTTATTTCTGACATTGTAAATACATGGGAACTTTCATTATGCTCTTCTTCATTTTCACTTTCCCTACTGCCATCACCTGTGTAAATCATTTCATCGATTAATTCAATTCACCTTTAAAAACAAAACGAAGAAGGGTATGTAATAGCAGCTCTATATAATTCCACACAGAGAGAACACATTTTTGACTGACAGGCTACCGTCTCCTATAGACCGGGAGATACTGACACAAAATTTCGAGTCATTTGTAACAGGATGGCGGTTCTACAGGGGTCTTAGTACGCAATGACAAAAAGAAAAACGATGGTGTGAACGCTGGTACCGGCGGCTTAGTCGCGTGGGCGTTAGTCGAACTCGTCGGAAAAATAGCGAAGTCAAACGATTTGTAACACAAAAATTTTAGAATTTACCGATAGCCCATAAAAAAGAAGTAGGCGGTAGTGTCATGCCATACTTTTCCGGTGTGACTTACAGCCCGCCATACCGACGCGAATGTGTTGATTTAAAAAAAACAATTCAACCATTTGTACCAGGCTAACTTTTGCACAGGTAACCATCGTCGTGCAGCCAATTACGAAAATCGCCATGCCATACTTTTCGGACGATTCCAAATGGTCGCCATACCGCCGAAAATCTGCAAATTTTTTTTTTGTAAAAATTGTAACAGACAAATGACTCGAAATTTTGTGTCAGTATCTCCCGGTCTACTACCACCCGATTTGTTTTTGATTGTGTATGACCGTGAATTGACCTCTATTTGGATGCGATGGGGGAAGCGCGCCTGCGGTACGCCTGCGGTACGCCCGCGGCGCAACCGTGGCGTGCCGCCTCGTCGCCTTTCCAAAATTCTTTCATACAAAATGTATAAGAAGGACGTGGTGCAAAACAGATTCAAGAGGTGCGCTTATGGCACGCCCGCGCCCGCGCCGCTTGTGTTTGACCCGCGCCTTAGGTATTATTAATCAGTAACGTTAGTAGCTACATTCATATTATTATTTCATTACCCTTATTTTACGAAATAGTTCTAATGCCAGACCTTAAGACAAAACGCATAAAAAATGAATAATCTATCACTGGTTCACTGTCTAGTTTTTGAAGTGAAAACTTCTTTAGCGGCGTTGGGTATAAAATCTTAAACTCGCGTCAGGACACGTGGCCTGATCGAAAAAGCGTAAGGCCCTACGCAGACGGCACACTTTTTGTGCGATCGAGTCTGCGGCGCACAAAAAGTCTGCATGGCGCGCAAAAAGTCGGTCCCGGATTTTTCACAGACTCAACGCACACGACGCACATCTTCGATCATTTTGTCGGCAGAGCTGTAGGGACGTAGACGCTATGGAAATCGTGAGATCGCGAAGTATGTACATGTTTCTGTACATGAAGTACAGAAAAAGAAATAGAGAATTTTGGGTACATCCTATACTTTCGGAAAGATTACTGAAGGGACAGTTCCATAATAAACATTCAATTCTGAAACAACATCCGGCAAATTTTTTCAAATTTTATAAAATGTCTGTTATTACATTCTACCTATACCTCTGGCGCCATGATAATAGATCGCGTGCGTTACGTCCACCCCTAGCAAATGCAGATTGCCGACTAAAGTGTGCGCCGTGAGCCGTCTGCGTTAGCGCGCGTTGAAGCAAACGTTCAATTCTTTTCGTTTTGTGCGGAGCTGCGCGCCGCGGCGCGGTGCGGTCTGCCCGAAACACGGATTTTTTGTGCGCCGGACTTTTTGCGCGTCGTGTGCGTTACTGCATATAATTGCATAGGTTCTATTTTCACAGACTAAAAAGTGCGTCACGGATAGTCTGTCGTCTGCGCAGGGCCTAAGACGGATTTTTTTTTGCCCTTATATTCCATGCGTAAGACGGATACCATTCCAAAATATCAAACATGCTGAACGTTAATAATCAAGTTTTCACTTCTGCCGGCACTCCCGGAGTGCAACCCGTCTTTTGCACGCCTCATAAGCGAAGCGTTGAGGTGGGTACTACTGTCACTTCGCGCAAAACATCTGATTTTTCAAACTTAAAATGTCTTTATGTATCATACATTGCACTTGTAAGATAATACATACACACACATATTAAGAAAAAACACTATTTTTAACGTTCATGATATTTTTGATGTCATTTTTGTTATTTAAACTAGTTAAAAAACAGTTTAAAAAAGTTCTGTCTTGGACGTCCGTGTGTCTGTATGTGCGGATCCTTTTTCTTGTTAACACGATAGCGACCGAAATACTTTACTAATCGAGTCTTTTTTTTTCTCTTACGCTTGAGTATGCTCAGGAATAGAACCCTTTCATTTTTCAGGGTCTGATTCGATGTGGTTTAATTGTTATTAAATAAACAAAAATAATACCTAATTAATAAATATTTATTAAAAAAAATTATGAGGCGTGCACTTTTGGATTTTCCAAATTATTTTTTACCTATTATTGTATTTAAATTTAACGGCTTCATCCATTTTTTGATTTTACTGAATCTCATATGTCTCAAACTACAAATGTCTTTTTAATAGATGTCCTGTACCTATCTAACTAGGTACCTTGGGAAACGCTTGACCACGATCTTTTCACTACATAGTATAAAACAAAGTCGCTTTCTCTGTCCCTATGTCCCTTTGTATGCTTAAATATTTAAAACGACGCAATGGATTTTTATGCGGTTTTTTTAATAGATATAGTCATTCAAGAGGAAGGTTTTAGTATACAGGGTGACTGAAAATTCGACGTGATCCTTCAAAGGGGTTATACTAGAGGTAATTTGCAACAAATTAATTTTTTCTATTCTTTATAAATTTATATTTATAAAGCATTTGAATGCCATAAAACCAAAAATATCAATTGAAAATTAAGTCCAGTTAACCAGGGGTCAAAAATGGATGGTTATATAATTCATTAGGTTTTAGACAGAGCGGGCGAAGCCGCGGGCGGGAAGCTAGTGGCTGTCTAAGATTACCGATTCTAATAAATAATTATACGGCTACTGTAAAGCCTTTTTTAATACACTCTTCAGGCGCCACCTATATTTGTACTTATTTAAAAACTAAACTCCGTAAAAAATTTTAGCCTATCGCTATAATAAAGTCGTGACGAAAAAGGAAAAATGCGAAAACAATATGCAAATTCTTCGAATTTATTTGTTATTGGGTTTATACGCACTATGCGGGTAGCCGCATTGCGGGTAGCCGTCCGGCTGACCGCAAGCACAATTATGTACGTAATATTCATTTCTATGCGCACTGCGATGCGGCTACCCGCAGACCGCCGTTGCTCGGAGAGCTGCGGCATATACAGTATTATCTATGGCTGCGGCCCGAGCATAGATAATACTGTATATATAGGGCCCGAGTGACGGCCAGCCGGCCAGACGGTTGCTCTTCGGAATAGGTAGAATTAAAATAATAATAAATGTAGAGGGTAGCGTGTGACGCGATATATTCAATTGGCCGACGGGAGCGGCATTCGCATTCGTTTTTTTCTGCATTCGGTCGTTGTGGGACTCGAGATTTTGCTCTGGTAGCAATCACGCGCGGATCGCGATTTATTTAATTTGATACGGATTATCAAAAGCACTTCTCGGGAAGTTTTGGTTGCATCTAATTGTTTTAAATTTAATTGTGATATTCATAATAACGCCGCGGTTTTTACATAACGCGAGAATTGTTCGTTATATGAAACAAGTTTTTAATGACGACGAAGTGTGCCTGGCTGTACAACGGTGGTGACGTCTTTTATATAATATTTTGTTTAATCTATTATTCCCGTAAATATCTATTGAAAAAAACCGCATCAAAATCCGTTGCGTAGTTTTAAAGATTTAAGCATACAAAGGGACATAGGGAAATAGGGACATAGGGACAGAGAAAGTGACTTTGTTTTATACTATGTAGTGATATTACATGTGACCGACCGACACACCACATAATATTATGTACCTATGTTCTACGCAACGTGGTATCAGGTATGTACCTAGGGTTTGATTTCGGTGATATTTAATTATTGTTATTTTGGAAAGTGTGTATCAACGGCCGCCGATCCGTTGAATGTGATACACATTTTTTGGTAGCAGAGCGTGGTTTCGATCCACGGACCTCTGGGTTATGGGCCCAGGCGTGGTTTACACGGAAATATTGATTATAATTACGATATGTTATATGTTCGATTATAACATTTAAATTGTTATACAGGGTGTCCCAAAACTCAACGTCAAGCCAAAACGGGGCGACAGGATTGATTGTAACCATCATGAGAAAAATCTGAAAAAAAATCTATCCCATGCAGTTTGAAAATTATGGGCATTTAAGAAAAACCTAAAAATTTGGTCAACCTGTAACTATTTTTCGGTTATTGTGGTTAATTTTTATTATTTTTGTTCATTTAAACTTTGGAATCGTAACCCTAAATAACATTTCTAGAATCACAGTCAAAAATAATGACACAATTGCCCCAAGTTTCCTTGAATTGAAGACTATTTGTTAAACTATGAATTTAAAATTTTCAAAATTTGTCGACTTTGACGGCCCCTCCTTTAAAAAAAATGTACTAGAGTGCCTTGGCAAGTGGCATTAAAAGTTGGCGCATTTAATCAGGATTTTAAAATAGTACAATACTTGTTAGTTTCATACTAAAAAAAATGAATGAAAAAATAAAAACCTCAAGTAACCCGATTTTTGCTAACCCATATTATTCAGTTAAAATGTTTTTTATTCGCACAAACTCTTGGTAGGTTCTTAGTTTTACGGCAAAATGATGAGAGAGATGGATAGTGGACATGTTTGCCATGAGTGAGCGAGACAGATAGTGACGCCGTTTCGTTCCGATCGTGTTTAGTGCAAGTAAGAGATTTTCTTGACCAGGAATATCCGGGAAGGTGGATTGGACGTTCAGGCACTATCTCGTGGCCAGCCCGTTCCCCAGATTTAAATCCCCTGGATTTTTTTTATTGGGGCGTTCTCAAAGAAAAAATTTATTCAAAGCCCATTGAGAGCGTAGCCGAGCTGCGTGAACGAATTTCTCAAGCTGCTGAGGACACCAACTCTCGAAGATATCAGCCCGGCTAATAAGTAGATCTTTTTTAAGAAGATGTAGGGCGTGTATTGAGGCTGATGGTAAACAAGTTGAACATTTATTGTAATAAAAAATGTTATTTCCCTATCTGACTTTTATTTCAATAAACCTAAAGTAAACTAGGTCAAGATTTTTAATTATTTTTTTAATTTTACTTACTTTTGTTGACTTTGGTAAAAGTGGCGTCACTATCTGTCTCGCTCACTCATGGCAAACATGTCCACTATCCATCTCTCTCATCATTTTGCCGTAAAACTAAGAACCTACCAAGAGTTTGTGCGAATAAAAAACATTTTAACTGAATAAAATGGGTTAGCAAAAATCGGGTTACTTGAGGTTTTTATTTTTTCATTCATTTTTTTTAGTATGAAACTAACAAGTATTGTACTATTTTACAATCCTGATTAAATGCGCCAACTTTTAATGCCACTTGCCAAGGCACTCTAGTACATTTTTTTTAAAGGAGGGGCCGTCAAAGTCGACAAATTTTAAAAATTTTAAATTCATAGTTTAACAAATAGTCTTCAATTCAAGGAAACTTGGGGCAATTGTGTCATTATTTTTGACTGTGATTCTAGAAATGTTATTTAGGGTTACGGTTCCAAAGTTTAAATGAACAAAAATAATAAAAATTAACCACAATAACCGAAAAATAGTTACAGGTTGACCAAATTTTTAGGTTTTTCTTAAATGCCCATAATTTTCAAACTGCATGGGATAGATTTTTTTTCAGATTTTTCTCATGATGGTTACAATCAATCCTGTCGCCCTGTTTTGGCTTGACGTTGAGTTTTGGGACACCCTGTATAACGTAACGGCACCAGTCTTGTACAGATTAAGGAAAAAATTGAAGTTTTTTGCAAATTTCTCGTAGGTTTTTTAACTTTATTGGATATTGTTAAGTTATACCTTTAGTTCAATGTTAGTTTAACGTTACCAATGTTAGAAAAAAGATTAAAGTGCATAAACAATGAAGTTATTTATAAATTAAAAAACCACTTTTTTGCACCAGTGATGGACAGTGAAAATCTAATGATGGACACCCAGTTTTGGACAACATCCAGTTATGAACACCCATTTATGGACTGTACCTAATGTTGTTTCTCCAGTTATTTACACTTGGAGAAGACTTATAGTTATCAATAGAATCTTGAAAATGATGATTGGAATATAATAAATCGGGGATGTATTTATAAAAAATAGTACTTATTAATTATTTTGCATACTTATAATATTTAAAACAGTCTTAATTTACATTTTCTAGGCAAAAATTGGACAAATGCATCGTTAAATACGAGTTATGTCCGTTAAGAAACACCAATTTGGGTTTTTTTTCTCAATAAGTCAGGGATGAAAAATATAACTAAAAAAAGTATTGCCATTCCATCCATTTTGGGACTTCTTCTTCTTCGTCATATCACTCTCGTCAGAGCGAACGTGGTCAACATGAGGTTTGGGGGGTAGATGTTACCCGCTTCACGATGTTCCGCCATATCTCTCTGTTTCCTGGCATTCCGTTACACTCGTGAAGTGAATCGCCAATCTGAATACAGCCTTAATCTGATTGATCCATCGATATGGATTCCAAATTGTAGCACGAGGCAAAAAGCTTTTTTTAAACTGTTGTCAAGATGGTGTGGATGAAATTTAAGCGTGTGTGCTATATGGTGGTGGAATTTAGCAGCAGACAGCGATCCAAACAGTTCATCAGAGAACTCTCTATGATAGATGCGTTACAATACGCATAAGTATGCGACTTCTCTACGCAGTGATAGAGAATGAAGCCGAGAACGAGTCGCACAGCACATAATGACCCATTGTTCTAAAATATATTCTTCATGTTTAGATAGATATTATATTGTTGGACCCATTAGTGTAATTTTCACAAAAAACATCAATGTCCATTATAGGAACCAAAGCAAATCCAGTCATGGACAATTGTTGTACAATATTGGAACCCTTTGTTTGAAATGGTCGTGATAGGTATATTATTAATCAGAATGAAAAGACAATACAGAAAAGCGCATGTAATTAATACCTTTAAAAAAAGTTTATTTTCGACATATGTCCATAAATGGATATATCCATAGAATTAAATCCAGTTATGGACACTGAAGAATTTTATTTAAACAACATAACCTATCATGATACTAAATCGTGTAATATTTCGTACAATTAACTACTATAAATAAAAGTAATATCAAATTTTGCTAACATTTATACAAAAATTCTTATAACCAAAATTGTGTCCTCACTTCCTTAAGGATTTCCTTAGTAAAAACGGATTTCTTCGAAACGAGTCGCAGCATCTAAACATAACGTTCTGCCATCTTCAAACATTTTGGCCGAATAAGATGAAATGTCGTATTTTGATAGCTTATGAACCAAACTTTTATTTTAAGTATTGCCAAATTATATAACGTTAATTTTGGTCTTAATATTTAAATTTAATATTTATTTTGTCCATTACTGGATGCTTGTCCACCACTGGTGCCGTTACCCTATGTCGTGGCCATATTTCCTAGGCCATTTCATGAAATGATCGAATGTCTATAATTGGCCACATCATGATGTGGTTTGAGCACATCAATGATAAGAAATCGTTTCTCGATATGGCCAACTAAACGCGCGGTTTTTTCATGAAATGATCAAAATTATTTGATCATATCGTAAAATAGTTACATTAATTATTGGTAGAGGCGCTGCAAGCTCTGTGTTTATGTGCTAAGATAGCGGCCGCTGGCGAAAATTTAATTATTCGCAGTTAAAAACTTCATAATTCGTTTAATAACAATATGAAGAAAGTCATAGCAAAGAATTTACGACGAAGAGATTCGAGTAGGTACTATGGAAAATGTGGATATCTTATATGTATTGAAGAAAAAATGTGTATTAATTAAAAGGATTTAAGACGCATTTTCTATATTATTATAATTGTTTGTTTTTTAAAAAGCGATCCGCTTCTAGCACTCGCCGGCCGCTGCCGCGGCACGCTCGCTTTGCTCGCTCGGCTCGTGCGTTGTTGTTGTTGTTGTTGTTGTTGCTGTTTTCTATTGCAAAAACGATTCGCTTCTGGCATTCGCCGGCCGCTGCCGCGGCACTAACTTAAATGACAATAAACAAGTTCCTAGAATATTCTGAATTTTTTTAATATTTTATGGACTCTCCATATTTTATACGATCTGGCCAAATGTGGATGACCAAATCGTGAAACGTTGACGATTTAACGATCTGATCAAACTATGTTGGCCATTTCATGAAATGCGACTATTTCGTGAAATGATCAATCATATCATGAAATGAGCAAATCTACGATATAGCCACGACATATATAAACAGTAAAATAAGCCATAGAACAAGTTTGTTATAATTTTCCTCAATCCGTACACGCCCGGTAGTAAGACCTCAGAGTTGAAGTGGCGTGAATGTGTTCTGTGTACCTACAAAAATAAATTTATTCATTAAAAATGCTCGGAATTCTTATTCTGGCGGTATTTTTAAATGCGGCTGATATAACATTATCTTTGAGTAAGTAAGCATTAACAAAGCTAAAACATGTTAATCGAATTGAGCTTAAATGAAGTAATTTTTTATTCTTACTTTATTATTTATATTTATTATTGTTGGATATTATGAATATTTATATAAATAATTTATAAATTAACCTGATTAATAAGTTAAATATAATTTAAAGACAGAAATAACGTGATTAATCAGATTATGAATTTAATCGCGTGCGAATGGCAAAAGTCGGCACGTTATCAGTCAGGGTTATACACAAATACACAATAGTTAAATAAATGCGTCAACGATTTTATAATAATTATTTTACGTAATCAGCGTGTGGAAAGCTTTAAGTTAGCTCTTTTTAGCTCGCTGTAGATAAATCTCTGACTCTCATAATGGAATAATCAAACCTTGGTGAAAGATGTAATATAGGTAATATAGTCTAAACTCTAAGCAAAACAAAACTTGAAAATATGGAAACAACATGCAATAATGATAACGCGAGAATTTCCGAGCTCCAGTATTTTAATATGTATATTTTTTTCCAGAAACGTGCAGTGACTGTATGGATTACACGTCATGTGAAGAGGCAAAACAATTAGCATTTTACCACAAAAGTCCGAAAACTGCGACGATGTTCTTAGAAGCATTTTGTGGTATTGAATACATTCAATTAGAAAGAGTAATTAAGGTTATTCAATTTTTTTATTCATATTTTAATTATTTTCTCAGTACATAATATTATTATTAGTATTCTTATTAAGTATATCAGATAAAAAAAATTGCATCATAAAAACATCCTTCATATTTTATTAAAAAGGTAAACGTTTTGACCTTAGACCTTAGTTTTGACTGATTGGTTAGATTAATTTTATCTGTAAGTGAAGCCCTTAGAATTTTTAAATACCTATAGCCTGCCTAATTTTTGGAAAGCAATATTAGTTGTTGTTGAGAGTTTGTTCAACTAGGCATTATTTAATATGTACCTATACTATTGTATTATAACAATCAAAATTAATTCAACAGGTGTGTTGCTCTGATTTTACCTTATCAGGCACAGATGACAGAAGTGGAATGTCCGGTTTCCAGAATGAGAAGAAAGTCGATAATCCACAATTAAAGTTACTACCAGCTTCCTGCGGTGACATCAATGGTAGGTACACGTATCATCACCGGATGATGGAACGGGGATATAATCCATCATCCGGTGCGGAGAGGCGGCGTGAGAAGTGTTCCACTCACGCCGCCCCCCCAGGAAGGTAGACCTGGCGGCCTCCCGCCACATTCGCGTTGGGCCTGGAGATAGGCTGCCGCTGACGGGTCTGCGGACGCGGTTCTACCGAATACCCGCGGCCCCGTCAATAAAGCGGCTCGGCGGAACACAGTGGAGTTTAGTCGGTAGGACCCTGCACTCAGCAGGGTGAGTCCGACATAACCCAGGGCTCTTCCCCCGAGTGCCCTGGTGTAGAAAAATAATATCTAATATGTTATATGTGAACTTTTTTACTGATTCTCTGGGCCCATAACCTATAGTAAAACATGTCAGTTCTGTTCTGCACTTCATTCTGTTGTTTTATTATAGGTTATGGGCCCAGAGAATCAGTAAAAAAGCAGTTTTTTTTAACAAGAATTTCGTTTTGGTACGAGTGTTAAAAAGCTTTTTTCAACACGTTTTTTCATTGTGTTGTTGGATATTCGTGAAATAAAATTTTTATTTGGAATTACGATGGCGGCCAACTACTTACTTGATAAATGTACCTAAATTACGTGGACGGGAAAATTACAGCGAGTGGTGCTTCGCGGCAGAGAATTTCCTAATCCTTGAAGGCATGAAACATTGTGTAAAGCCAGAAGGAGCGAGCGTAGTAGCTGCAGATGACGAAAAAAGCTGATTATGACAATCGATCCGTCTTTGTTTGTACATGTAAAAAGTGTAAGAACATCAAAAGAACTCTGGGAAAAATTACAACAGTTATTCGATGACAACGTTTTTTCAAGAAGGATAAATCTGTTACGGAATCTAATTTCGATAAGACTGGAAAACTGCAGTTCAATGACGTCCTATGTGACTCAAATAATTGACACGGCTCAAAAATTATGTGGCACAGGTTTTGAAATAAATGACCAGTGGACAGGCTCATTGTTATTAGCAGGATTACCAGAGCGGTTTTCACCGATGATCATGGCAATAGAGCATTCAGGCATTAACATAACGGCTGATTCTATAAAGTCGAAATTGTTAGACATGGAGTCAACCATAGAGGAACATGATGAAGTTGGCGGAGCATTCGCAGCTCGTTCGAAGTACATGAAAAATAAAATGGCGTCAAGAAAAAATGTCAATGTTGGTAACATTGTCGATCCGTCAAAATCAAACGTCAAGGTGAAGACAGTGACATGTCTTAGGGCGTATTCAGAAAGAAAGCTTGAAACTTATAAGCGCTTATCGGCGCTTGTCATGTTCATATATTTTCCTGCGCTGACAAGCAAGACAAAGGAAAATATATATGAACATGACAAGCGCCGACAAGCGCTTATAAGTTTCAAGCTTTCTTTCTGAATACACCCTTACGTAGTAATTGTATACTCTTTGGTGACATGTTACCGATGTAAACAAAAAGGACACTATCGAAATCAATGTACAAATAACGAAAACGCGTCGAACTCCAAAGAAAAACCCCGAATGCAGTCTAATGCTTTTAGTGCTGTGTTCCAAAGCGGGAATTTCAATAAAAATGCATAGTATATTGACTCTGGAGCCAGTGTACACCTTACGGCAAATGAAAGTTGGGTTATGAATGCGTCTTATGATCAGAAACAGGAAATTATCGTTGCAAACAGTGAAAAGTTGTCAGTTTTATGTTCTGGCGATGTGAAGATTACAACTACAACTGGGGGTTCAGCATATTTATGTTATTGTACACTTATCAATATAACATTGTTAGATATAGTGGGGGTGTAGAAAAATAATATCTAATATGTTATATGTGAACTTCTTACTGTACTGGCTGGTTTGGTGATATAGGTAGAGATTGTCTAATCTAAAAATGAACGCCCCTCCACTGTGTTTACGCTCACATTCAAAGTACGTGTATAGACGCAATATACACAAATTGGTCTGCCTCATTGGTCGTTCAGTCCTCCAGTCCCATCTATGCCCGAACGACAGGACCAGTTGGCCAACTAGTGCATAAATGACGCGATGCACGACAGAACGGACGTGTCATTCCGTACATAGCGCGCTCTCCCCGCCATACAATGCTAGGCACCTGAACTGATCGCCCGATTAGTTGACAAATCAGTGCGCGAGTGTCAAAGTTTGCAGTAGAATCGACGCGCGCACACATATAAAGTGGTTCAATAATTATTTGTCCTCACACATTGAAACAATTATTAAGTTTAGTGGAGGGGCGTTCATTTTTAGATTAGACAATCTCTATATATATATGTTTCAAATAATAAAACATGTCAGTTCTGTTCTGCACTTCATTCTGTTGTTTTATTATACGTCCTGGGTATATGCCTAAATGCATTCTCCACTATAAAAAAAAAAAAAAAAAGGTACACGTATCATTCGTGGTGATGTGGCTGGCCTGTACGAGTTCCCCTGGATAGCTCTGTATCACATTTTTTTTTCAGGTATCACATAAAGTTAACTCGTTTTAAACAAAGATATTGAAAAAAATCTCTATGAAAATGTGTCTGCAGATGTTTTTAAAAACATGTGCAATGTGCATGTTCTTAGCTATGTAAAAAGGTATGATAACCTCAGGTAGCATTCGTAGATTCCAAGAAATCGGGGATAAACATGGGACAGTGTTAGTAAAGTACAACATCAGAATAAATTTTGTCATAATTTATTTTTCTAAAAAACTTTACAGTTCCTGCTCAACATGTCTTCCTCTATTGCGAACACATATTCGAAACCTTTTCCGCAGAGAACTCTTGACTACCCCAGTTGTTAATTGGTTCCTCATCTTATTGGCTGCATCGATAATTTTTTGTCGTAAAATATCAACAGATGGAATCGGGTTCGGCTCATTGTACACCAGACTCTTCATATGCCCCCAAACGTAAAAGTCCATGGGGGTTAGGTTAGGTTAGGTTAGGTTAGTTGATGTCTAAATGTATCTACAGACGCTCCGATTTGGTTGGTGCCAACCATATCGGAACCGACAAGGCAACCATTCCAACATTGCTACAGATTGTCCGACGGTTGGCCTTCCAGCTGTCAGTTGACCATAGAGTAATATGTCAGTTGACCATAGTACGAAGAGAATGGGCTAAATTCTACTATAGAAATAGAGAAAATTACAGTCATATGCGGCTCTTACAACTTATTTTTTAAGGTTTTTAATGTAGCCCCACTGTCAATTTTTTTTAATACTTCTAACATAATAAAATACGCTTGATTTCTGGCATCTCTATTTGCGTAATCTTTGTTACTTAAGTCCCACAAACAGGGAAAGTCTTTATATAGTTCCAGCAATTTTATTAATATGTCACGTTCGGTGACCGTAACTCCCTCGGCGTTCATGTTGACGTCCTACACCGGCGGCGTTGCGAATGTGAATGAGCCAATTACCTATATTACTCTATGGAATGAGCCGATTTGGTCGGAACAAAGCTTCCAGACGTTCCAATTTGGTTGGATCGGATAGGAAGTTGGTTTGGTCGGTATCGCCGGCGCATCCGACCACGTCAAACCAATATTAATAATAATTATGTCGGACCGACCGCTCTCTACACTTTCCGATTTGGTCGTGGTCGGATGGTTGGCACCAACCAAATCGGAGCGTCTGTAGATGCTTAACAATGGACTATGATACTTTTTCCCTCTTACGCAAGCGAGCAAAACGCCTTATCAGAACGTGTGAACGTAACTATAAGAAATCAATAGAAGAATCTTTACCCCAATCTACAAAACTTTTTTGGTCTTAGATACATTAAAAACAAAAAACGCTCTTCGTCCGTTCCTCCCACGCTTACTCTGGGTAATCGTTCAGCACGTACAGATATTGAAATAAGTAATATGTTCGCAGAGTTCTTTTCATCTGTCTGGGAAAAAGACTCATCAGGTAATCACATACTAGAAGTTGATAGTGTCGATAGGTCTAATTTTACATTGCACAATATTCAAATAGATAAACTAAGCATAAAACAACATCTTAAAAATATCGATATTAATAAGGGTCCAGGTCCTGACCGTATATCCCCTTTATTTATAAAAGAGTGCATGCAGGGTCTTGTTGAACCTCTTTACATTATTTATAACCTCTCAATAAATCAAGGTAAATTTCCGACTATCTGGAAAACTGCTCACGTAGTACAGGTACTACGTGAGCAGTTTTCCAGATAGATTTCCATCCTTATGCACAGGTCTGTGCATAAGGATGGTGATGTAACTAACTGTGAAAATTATAGACCAATTAGCATTCTTTCATGTTTTTCAAAAATATTAGAGGCTTTAGTGTATGATCATATATATTCTTTTTTATCAAACTGGCTATTAGCACGAAACAACACGGCTTTGTGAAACAAAAATCTACAACAACGAATCTTTTAGAATATACAAATTTTATTCATGGGGCGTTAAATAGTCAAGTACAAATCCATTCTATATACACAGACTTTAGGAAAGCTTTCGATAAGGTTAATAATAGGCAACTACTTGGTAAACTATTCTGCGAGGGAATCCGCGGTAATTTGCTGCGCTGGCTCTCTTCATATATATGGGCGGATGGCCATAATCATCAGAATCACCCATATCTTCAGTAAATTATAATGTTGGTGGAAACAAATGAATCATCAATGTTACAAACAAATGTTATGTAATCGCACAAATCTATGCGCTAGTAATTAGGGAATCACTTGATCAATCGCTTTTAATTAGTTTCGATACAACAATGCACAAGATTACTCGGAACAATAGCGATTCGTCGCCAACGTGGTGCTCTAGCCGTTCTTCGTTTGTAACCAAGCAACGTCTCCAGCCGACCATCGACGCGACGCTCCGCTAGATCGACAGTTGTCAAATCTCGTTCCGATGTAATTCTCATCAGCCAGTAATACTTCTACCAGCCAGTAATACTCCTACACGGCCATTCTGACTATCGACCGTCCTCGGGCGCATCAAATTGCAGTCCTGTAACAATAACACAATCCATCGGACGGGTATCTGTCAATATCTACCCGCTCGCCCATCCTGACAAGCTAATACGTCGTCGTCGTCTACGTCTACTACGTAATATTACGGTCATACAACAATAGGTAATTGTCTCAGAATGAAAAAGCGTGTGTCCTTTCGACCACTCATGGACCGGACGGCACCTTTTTCTACTCACACAACAAACAATGCACTCGCTTTATCGGCATGTCCTATCCTTAGGACCAATTTTTACACAGTATCATTTGGACCGGACGGGTGTGTTCTTTCGACCATGTGCATGGACCGGACGACACTGTCCCTTCGACCAAAGAACACTTATGGTTGAATCGGATAAATGTGTCACTTCGACCAGCCGCTATCAGCTGCATGGCCCGGACGACATTCCCTTCAACCACCTTCACACACCACATTACTCGATAACTGTTCTCACTCAACGTGCCAACATAGTTAAGTAGACTTCATGCAAACAATGCTTACAGATTACTCATTAGTTACGGATTGTCTTGCTCTGCATGAATTTCGACCAACTTTCGACAATTCATGGTCAATGATTTCACGATCTCAGATGTTATGTCACGCCATGCTTTATTGGGACCGTTTTAGATAATCGTTAGCAAACTTTTCAAAGTGCGCATCACACGCTCTACTTGCCCGTAAGATGCCCAAGATCACTGCGCACAGTATCTGGCATCTTACTAAGATAGCTCTATTTTATCAAAAAGCAAGACGACCCGCTTTCAAACAAAAAGGGGACTGACTCACCGGATTACGGCCTCAAGATGCCACTCGACAGTCGTTGTTCGCAAACATTAACCTCTTATTTTGTAGTAGCTCTACCTCCTTTTTAACCGACATCATCCTCTTTCGTTACAATTTGTTGCTACGTGTCCAGCTTGACCGCATATGTAGCAAGATTACGGTCGCAATTTTCTCGGGAGCACGTGTTGCAGTTAACGGATTTTGTTGTTTAGTCATCCCAGAAGAATCTTCTCAAAGACGTTTTTTACAGTCGGCTTGCCGGTGACAAATGACATTGGAAATCTTGAGTCCACAATTCAAGGTTGCTTCAAGTTAGGCTCTTGGAATTCAAGCTCCGATCTTCGCTTTAGAAAAATGCCTCTTAAGATTCTAAATAGCTGAGGTTTGGTAGTGACAGTATATTATGCGTTTAGCTCACGGCGTATCAAACCATCCTTCTTACATAAGACCGATATAATGACGAATTCAGTTATAACATCTTCTGGCATTCGGGTTTTAGGTATAGTTTCGATCATATTCCATAAGCGCAGGCCAGCTTCTGCTGCGGTTTCTTTTGTTCCAATTTGAAAATGCAATAGGTATTTCATCAAAGTAGTCTTGAAATAATTTTGGTTTACAAAATCTGGCCATTAAACTTTGTTTTACAGTCTCTCATGTGAGCTCATTCAAATTTAACTTTGTCAAGCAAGAGGCGGCGCAGCCTATCATTGCATTGGTAAGAGCCAAAAGTAAATCCCTTTAAATTTTTAGTCAGTACTATAAGCTGTAATCTTACACCAACCTTCTACATCCATGTCTACATCTTTCGGATAAAAATCTACAAATTTTACTGCACTAGACTGTGCGCTAGCGGTTGCGTCGTCGCTAACATCCGAGTAAGACTCCCATATTGCTTAATAACTTCAAGGCGCTATTTTCGTCAAGTGTTTGGTTTTCCTCGGCCTTTAGCGCATGGTATATCCCACTTCTGATATGGGCGGATGGCCATAATCATCAGAATCACCCATATCTTCAGTAAATTATAATGTTGGTGGAAACAAATGAATCATCAATGTTACAAACAAATGTTATGTAATCGCACAAATCTATGCGCTAGTAATTAGGGAATCACTTGATCAATCGCTTTTAATTAGTTTCGATACAACAATGCACAAGATTACTCGGAACAATAGCGATTCGTCGCCAACGTGGTGCTCTAGCCGTTCTTCGTTTGTAACCAAGCAACGTCTCCAGCCGACCATCGACGCGACGCTCCGCTAGATCGACAGTTGTCAAATCTCGTTCCGATGTAATTCTCATCAGCCAGTAATACTTCTACCAGCCAGTAATACTCCTACATATATATTAAATAGATCTCAGATAGTTAGAATACTTGGAAGTTATTCTCGTCCTATACCTGTATTAACGGGCGTTCCTCAGGGCTCAAATCTGGGCCCTTTACTAAATGATTTGAATAAATTAAAAAATTGGTGTGCATTGCAATTGCAATACAAATGCTATGTTTCTTAATGTAGATAAATGCTATGTTATGGAATTTGGTAGTACGGCAGTAAAAATAAAATATAATTATTCTATAAATGCTAAAAAACTGATATGGAAGTCAAACGTACGTGATTTAGGAATTATTCTTGATAGCAAACTCTCATTTTTGGACCATTATACACATATTTATAAATCATGTAACAGATTACTAGGGTTTATTTTACGTTCATGTAAGGGTTTCCGGAATCCTAAATCTTATATTTGTCTTTTTAACTCTCTCATTCGTAGCAAATTGGAATATGCAAGTATGATTTGGTCCCCCTTTTATTTGATTCATATAAAAAATATAGAAATAATCCAAATCAAATTTATGAGAATACTTTCTTAACGGTTTCATCTAAATTATTAGATTTCGGAAATGCCTATTTGATAACCTTACTATGCTGTCGCAAGTCCTGCAATAGATTAGAAGCTTGTCTCTTGTAGTTTTTATACCATTTCCCTTTTTAAATTACCTATTATCAATTAGTTAGTATATTGATAACTCTTTATTTATGTGGCAATTGTAATTTATAGTCTAGTAGTCAACACATGTTATTGCAATAACAATAATTAGTCATTAAGGTTTAAAGTGAAATAAGTATTGTAGAGATAAACTACGATAACATGGCGCGCCCCTCCAAAATTCAAAACGTTTGAAAGTATTTGTGAAATATTTACAATGCACCACCAAGATTCACAACGCATGTGTGCGTAATGAGACGGCCGTCAAACAAAAACAAATCCACGGATTTTTTGCTCGACTAGTCACGCTCTAATCGCTCATTATTATTAGTAATGGCGCTGCACTGACGTATTCTATGAAAACGACACGTGCGTTGTCTTGGGCGCTCGGCAACTTATGATTAGTTGACCAACAAATCTGGACGTAAAGTACTAAAGACGAATACGTACAACTACATACAAACTCCTTCGTAAGGATGTCACTACACACATTGAAACAGTAATTTGGAGGGGCGCGCCATGTTATCGTAGTTTATCTCTACCTATATTATTGTTATATGTGTTTGTGTTGCAAATAAAATAAAAATAAAAATAAAAAATAAAAAAAATTCTCTAACACTTCTTCTGTAATGTGCAGGGCAGCCATCATGTTGGAACCACATGTCTCTTAACAAAGTCAGGGGTATTTCTTCAAGTAGGTCGCTTAAATGTTGGCGCAGAAAGGTCTCATAATTTTCACCATTTAGGTTGTCCGGAAGGAAGTATGGTCCAATTAATTTATTTGAAATTATCCCCATCCACACATTAAGACTGAATCGTCTTTGTGATTTTTTGGATTCTTCTTGTTAGGATTGCCACGTGCTTTCGGAGCCCAATAGTGAGCGTTATGGTAGTTTGTGATACCGTCTTGATCAAATTTGGCCTCATCTGTCCATAAATTTTTTTTGAAAAACGAGGGGTTTTCCAGATCCGCATTCAACATGAATCTACAAAAATCTAGTCTTCTTAAAGGATCTCCTTCTTCCATCACGTGCACGGGCGTGTAGTGATGTGGGTAATATCCTGAAGTGTTCATTGTGAACCATACTTTCCACTGAGACAGACCAAGTTCTCGGGCAACAATGTTTGTTGATGTCGTGGGATCCATTCGAAAAAATCGCTTAATTTCATTTTCCTCTTCGTCTTCCTCATCCCGGACAGATGGCCGACCGACGTCTGTTCGTCGTCTTAGAATCGAACCAGTTTCTCTAAGGCGACGATAGGTCCCTTCGAAGGCACTAACATCTGGTGCACGACGGTCAGGATAGTGGGTCAAGTATTCCGCACGAGCATGTGCAGATACACCTTGACAAAACCCGTAACACATCAAAATGTCAGCATATTATTCTTCGTGAGTATACGAACTCATCTTGAAAATTCAAATCGCAAGCAAAAATCAAAGTCCAGTTTCGAGCCACGTTCACAGAATCGGAAGAAAATCAGTCCAAAAAGAAAGCCAAGTCGCGTTGTCAATACACAGAGGAGCACAGAAATCGCATCTACTACGGACGAATCACATAAGCAGACTAAAAAAATACAAAGTGGCATCCTTCGCCCCATACAGCTTCGTCCATCACCTTGCTCGCTCTCTCCAGTAGGTGGAAGCGAGATAGTTGCAGCGTGTGAGTGAGACATCATAACCACGCGGCACAACCCTTTATTGTTCGCATAGGCAGATAATAACTAGACCGATGTTAATGAGCTATTCTAAGAATTATTGTGAAAGTGAAAGTGGGTCAACCGAATTTAGTACGACTGAGAGCTCTGGGACTGGAAGTACAGAATCAGGTACTGAAGGAATTATTACATAAAAATATCCTTTGCAAAATATAGAATTCCTATAAATTCATCCTGACAGTGGGATCAGATAGGATTTCTGTAACTACTCACTACTTTATTAAGCATAGGAACCTATAAATACATATATAACATTTTCATAATGGATAATAATTATGGTGTGTACCTACTATTTAATTTTGAATTGAATTTGAAATTTTGAAAACATAGGAACTGATACGACCGAAACAACTGAATCTGGATCTACGGAAGGAACTGAAACGACTTCATCAGGCTCCACAGAGTCTAGCATTTCTACCGGTAGGTATTTAGACCTCTAAAACAAAATTGTGTTTATATGTTATATTTTACGAAGCATCTTTTGTTTTCATTATTAACATCGAGCGGAATCGACGAAACAGCAGCAACTTATTCAACTGAAACTGAAGGTAGTTTTGAATATTATGTTTATTTTTTTATTATTAGACAGATAATGATATTTTTCTTATTATATTATAGCTTCAACAGCAGATACTTCATCAGATAGTTCAACAACTGAAAGTGCTACGGAAAGTTCAACAACAGAAATTTCAACTTCTGAAAGTTCAACAACAGAAAGTGGCTCAACAGAGAGTTCTTCAACTGATGGATCTACTGAACCATCTACAACAGAAAGTGGTTCCACAGCTGTCTCCACTGAAGAAAGTGGATCTACATACGGTTCAACAACAGAAAATGCGTCTACAGAGAGTTCAACAACAGAAAGTGACTCTACAGAGGCTTCAACAACGGAAGGGGGAGGTTACATAGGCTCCCTACACAGATTGTTTATTACCAACTATTAATAATTCTTTTGACTTTAGGTATATTTGCATTGTATATAGTCGCTATAAAAATTCCGTTGTAATGTTCACAATTGCATTTTTAACGAAAGTAAAATATTATTTCCAGGTTGTGGCTGCGTGTACGCACACTTCGGTTGTTGTCCAGACAACAAGACGATAGCTCGAGGACCCAACAACGAGGGATGTGGATGTAAATACACTGAACACGGATGCTGTCCAGACAGGTAATAATTATAGTAGATACTTATAGCGATTTACTAATTGAAATCTTTTTTTAGTATAAAGCACACAGCAGATAGGTATCATAAAGCAGATAGGTCATTCATCACTACGACGACAGACCTTTCAAAATAATTACTTCAAGTTATTTTTGACAAAAAAAAATACATTTTTTTAGGCACACACCAGCTCAAGGTCCTGAATTTGAAGGCTGCGGATGTCACACGTATCAATTCGGTTGTTGTCCCGACGGAGTTAGAGCGGGGGCACACGATGCGTTGCGGCGGCGGTGCGGCGCCGGAGCGGTGTCGCTGCGTCGTCTTACATAGAAATATCTGTGGCATGTCACACGATGCGCTCCGGCACCGCACCGGACTTGTAACCACCAAGACGAGGCGGGGAGGGGTGAATGCGGTGCGACGTCGGAGCGGCACCGCTCAGTTGTTTTGCGTCACAAGGAAGGACACGCTGTGCAACGCTGCTACGACGCCGCTGCGACATAAAAACGTTACGGCGCCGCACCGCTCGTGTGCCCACTGACACGGTGAAATCTTTGCAGTGCGGCGCCGCAACGCATCGTGTGCCCGCGCCCTTACAGTGGCTACCGGACCAAACCTACAGGGCTGTTTGTGTCACCAATCCAAGTACGGATGCTGCGGGGACGAAGTCACTCCAGCAAAGGGCCCCGATGGTGCTGGCTGCGACTGCTCTACTAGTAAATACGGTTGCTGCCCAGATGGAGTCACGGAAGCGGCCGGCGAGAAGTTCCTTAACTGTACTGATGCTACTGAAAATAAACAAGGTAGTGTTTGTAAATACCATTGTAATAACCACAAAAGCTTTTGTAAAATATTTTTAGGTGAATTTTTTCCATAAGATAAACTTTTCTTAATTGTTTATTCTGTAAAATTCAATTTATTATGTATAAAAAAAATTTCTATGCTGCTTTTTTCGGAATTTTATACAAAATAAAAAAGAAAGAAGAATTAAATACAGAGAAATGAAAAACAAAGTTCCAATAACGATCCAGATCTGTCATATCAAAATATATAAATTATGTTTCTATAGTACATATTTATTGTATTTAGCTTCGTGCTCTCTGGCGAACGACCGCGGTACGTGCAGGAACTTCTCTGTGCTATTCTATTACGACATGACGTACGGTGACTGTCTGCGCTTCTTGTACGGAGGCTGCGAGGGCAATGGCAACCGGTTCAATAGTCAGGATGAGTGCGAGGCTGTGTGCGTGCACCCATCGCCCAAAGGTCATTAATCATTATATATAAACAATTTTCCACTTATTAACACCTATTCTGTATTTTATATTATTACTAGCGGTCCGCCCCGGCTTCGCCCGTGGTACATGTTTACGTTTTCTCTACATATTAAGAACCATCCTCGTACTTCAAGGAATATAATAAAAAAGAATTATCGAAATCGGTCTACCCGTTCACACGTGATGCCGTGACAACGCGAAACGGATTTCATTTTTATATATTAACTAGCGGTCCGCCCCGGCTTCGCCCGTGGTACACATTTACGTTTTCTCTACATAAAAACCATCCTCGTACTTCAAGGAATATAATAAAAAAAGAATTATCGTAATCGGTTCAGCCGTTCTCGAGTTATGCGCTTACCAACACATTTTGCGATTCATTTTTATATATAAGAAGACTAGCGGTCCGCCCCGGCTTCGCCCGTGGTACATGTTTACGTTTTCTCTACATAAGAACCATCCTCGTACTTCAAGGAATATAATAAAAAAAGAATTATCGAAATCGGTTCAGCCGTTCTCGAGTTATGCGCTTACCAACACATTTTGCGATTCATTTTTATATATAAGATTATATAGATTAGTAAGTATGTACTTATGTTTGCTTTATGTATGTTTATTTTGGTACATTTTATTAATGTGTAACAACTATGTATTACATCTAATCTGTGGTATTGCCTTATTTTTGCTCACCCACATTATATTGTTATATTTCCTCTGATTGTTGGGTTGCCTGGTAAAGATCGCTACCTAGCGATAAGGCCGCCCTTTGCTATTTCTATATTAAGTCTTATCTTTGTTTTATGTATTTTCAAAGCAATAAAGCATTTTCATTCATTCATTCACCTATTCTAAGTAATAGACCAATACTGCAATGAACAACTTTACATTAAACAAGTCGTTTTCGGTTTCTCAACTTGATATTATAGTGTTAGAATAATGGTACCTCATGAACATTTTTGAGGACTATTGGCGATTATAAAATGTAGAACATTATAACATTATGGTTTGTATTATAAAATCTGTTTGTTATCAAACAGATTTACCAAAAAGTAACTAGTTTGTTTTAATTATATTTTACAGAAGTTTTTGTAAGAAATATTCTATAAAATCGGTTTGGAAGTTTTTATCTATTGAATTAAATTTTTATTTTTATAATATGTAGATCAGAATATTATTTTTAAATTACAGACGCGTGTAACTTGCCAAAGGTGAAGGGTGGTTGCCAAGGCTACTTCGTGCGCTGGTACTATGACTCTGCGCGGGAGCAGTGCTCGCAGTTCGTCTTCGGCGGCTGCGTCGGCAACGCTAACAACTTCGAGTCGCTGGAGCTCTGTCAACAACATTGTGAACCTGAGAAGACTGAAGGTAATTTGTATGGAAATAATTAATAAAATACAGTAGTACAGTCATTTATTCAGATTTCAACCGCGTCGGCTTATTGCATATTGCCACAAATTGATTGATACAAAATTTTCGATGTATTTTTATTGACTTTTATTCAAATAGTATTGTTCAAAGACGAATATATCGCTTGTTAGACAACTCTGCCTAATACACGCGTAGGCAGTGTTTTGCTTCGGACACTTTTTGAGGGTGATTGTTAGTCTACTTGTTTATTGTTTTAGACCAATGCAACCAACCGATCTCGCGCGGGTCGTGCGCGGGCAATTTCCTGCGCTGGGGCTACGACGCGGGCACACGAAGCTGTTCCCAGTTCATCTGGGGCGGCTGCGAGGGCAACGCCAACCGGTTCGGCTCCGAGGCCGCCTGCCTGCAGCGCTGCAACCCGCCCGGCGATCCGCAGGGTGAGACATTTCACACCTGTCCGGGAGCCAGCAGCAGATTTTATGACCAAGTTCCTCTCAAGCGGTAATTAGTAAAATGCATCAAAGTATAGTATTATGAAGCCTCATGAACGTCAGCTGGAGCTCGGTTGGGGGGAAGAGCGGTTGTAGCCTCCCGTATCAGCTGACGGTTTTTCCACCAAGATACAGCCAGCTGACATATATATTTATCCACAGTTACATATAAGCTATCATCAGGTAAATTTTTGTTTGAGAGGAAATAACGGAAAATAAATTTTTCTTTAAATTTAACTTTCATGTTCGAGACACCAGCTGACGTATAATACACCATGTTGTAACCAGCTGACTATTTTTTTTCGTTGAGATATTGGGTTAGCTACAATTTGACAAATTTTTAGCTGAGAGGAAATGAATGAATGAATGTATTTTTTTTCCTATGTGCGTGGGAGGCTACAACCGCTCACCCCCCCAACCGAGCGCCAGCTGACGTTCACGAGGCTTTATAATACTATACTCTCATGCGTCTGACGAATTATCTCTTGAGAGGAAATAGTTAACCAAATTTGCACCTGGCTCCCTAACCATTTCTGTGTGTGTTTTGATGCATGAAATCTAGTAGAAATATATTTTCCTTTTTAATTAACTCTTGTGTTTAGCTTTGTTCAAAATTTCTGCATCATTAATTTTTCAAAAAAAATAATTACTAACTCAATTCTTTATTGAAGGGGAACAGAACTGTCTTTATTTTCTTTAGGACTCGTTCTTACACTTACTTTTATAGTATTTTGAGTTTGTTATGGTTTTAACTTTTTATATCCAAGTCATAATGCGAAAATAAAAATTTATTATGTCCAACAAAATTGGTTATCAAATACATAATGTCTCAGTGCCGATTTTAAACTTTGAAAATTTGTATAAAAAAAACAAATTGTATTCATAATATTTTTATTGTAGTAAATTAAAGTGTATTAGTGCGGATTTTATTTTTATAATATGCGGTGAATGCACTCTTCAAATCGGACACGCAAATTTGCCGAGACGCGCCGAAGGATTTCCGCTGAAATGGCTCTCACTTCTGTCGTTATTTTAGTCTTCAACTGCTCCAAATTTGTAAGAGGGGTATCAAAAACTCTTGCTTTGGGACAACCCTATAAAAAAAGTCAGCGGGGGTTAAATCGGGAGATCTGGGTGGCCACAATATGTCTCCAGAGCGGCTTATGAATTTTCCCGGAAATGACGCATTTAGTGCGTCCATGGAGACCCTAGCAGTGTTGGCTGTGGCCCCATCTTGCTGAAACCATACATCAGACTTGTCAATATCCTCTTCTTGCAGCTGAGGTACAAAAAAGTTACCGATGGTGGCTTAAAGAGGCAGCATGTTGTCTAAGTGAGCGTCTTGGATGTTCTGTGACCGCAGCGGCGACGCGGTCGATGTGTTCAATCGATCGCACAGGTCTATTTCGTGGTCCAATTGAATGATTTAGTAAACATCCTGTCGCTCTAAACTTCTCTCCTCACGACTTAATTAATTGAGTACTCGGGGCATCACTCAAACAGTGGATTTCATAGCGACTACAAATTTACACCGTTTTTCACTCAACGAAAACGTATTGCATAAGTACGCTTCTACTGCGTACGCGCGGTGCGTAGGTACCAGACCACTGCGCCATGGCCACAAAAAAAATCCGCACTCGTCACCTATCGAACGCTACCACTCCCCTCCAGCTAACCCCGCAGCTTGCCGAGAAATTCGTGTTTAAAGTTTAAAATCGGCGCTGAGACACCCTTTACTTACTGGTATATTCATGAGTCATTATATAGGTATAGTATAGTATTATATTATCTGTGGTATTACATATAAAGTGTTTGCAGGTCTGTACATCCCACCCACGTGCAAGGACAACCCGTTCTTCGCCGACTGCAGCCTCATCGTCCGCAGTAACTCCTGCCGTAAATATTACTCTAGGTACCTACCTTTTTTTTCTAAGACTTACGAAGCCTATCCTGTTTTAATCTCCATCAATAATCATCAATAATCCCCCTCTATGAATTTTCCTATAATTATATTTTTTTTATCTTTACCGTAAATTTATTTTTTACAAATTCGTTAAATTTATAACATGATTCACTTATGGATTAGTAAGCAAGAAAACAAGGCAATAAAAATTCTTAAAGTAATTTAAAAACTAATTTAGAAATGAATAATTATTTATAAATCTCAAATATATATCTATTTCAGGCTCTGCTGCAAGTCATGTGTAGAAGCTGGTCAGCTCGATCCCATGAAGTTAGACATGCAGTCCAACTTGGTCGACCGGCAGTAGGGACTGAGGACGCATAGAAATAGTTATATAGATAGATACGAACTTCAATGTAACAAACACACACCAAAATCCCAAATTCGATAGTAATGTAGTGTAAGAAATTACACGCGAGGCCGGGTTAAATATTAATTTGAAATGTAATAAGAATGTACTGCGATTCTACACAGCTACCTAATTGATGTAGGTAGTTGATAACAAAACGCAGCAAGTCAACGACTATTAGCAAAGTGAAGGTAGTTGGGTCGAACGTCGCGTATAAACAACGTCCGAGCCCCTAGGCACGATTCGTACGAATGCGCCACGAGTCAAGGAACGCGGCAATTTATAGTATTCGACAGCTAAACATGTTCGGACAGGAAACAGTGACAATTATTATTCATCCACAAAAATATTAAATCAAAAGTTACGTCTAACAGTAGTGTATAAACAATTGAAAATTCATAATAATTTGGTTCTTAGCTTGACGCATAGTTAAAATGCAGTAACGTACCTAAATATCTAAAGAAAGCAATATATCCAGTATCCACTGAACACTGCGAATAGTAAGTATAAGTCGTGCCTTCAACAAAAACAGGAAGTAAACAGTAATTTGTTACCTTTATCCACATGTAAACGGAAGAAGTAAAGACCCAAAACAGAGAGGTTATATCGTAGGTACTTAATGTGAGTCATAAAAATTATAAACTCAATATAAATAAAATCATTATTTGCACATTGTAATAAATTTCTCTCGTGTTTATTTGTTCTATCGGAATTTCTTTCTTTATGAATTGACCCGTTAAAGGTCTTCTAAAATATAAGATAATCAGAAAAATATTTGTTGTTGTCTTTGTTGCGTATGTATTGTATTTTAGCAAAGCTAGGGGAAATTTCCAATTGCAAAACAGTTACATAGTGCCATAATCAAGATGTTATTTACAATAAGTTCATTATAGGATTGAACCCCGTTCGAAGTTATTTTGTTTGTTTTCCATAGGGCTTAAGATCTCTAACTTGTTTTTACTTATAAACACTAATCCTATCTTCTCCATTCCAGTTTTTTTCAAATGCCTAGCCTTTATAAATTAACAAAACATAAACACTACTACGTATGTATTACACGTGGAATGTTACAGACAGCATTACCAATAGACTTAATATTGTAGATAGATTAATTTTATGTAAATAATTACTTACGTCACAACTAGGTAATACTCGTATAATAATTCAGTCACAAATATAGAGCCTAAGACGAAACTTTATACTTTGTGTTTCAAGAATAACGTACAATAAATATAGTATTTTTATACATGAAACAGAAATTTTCGACGTATTTAATCCAAATTGTGCAATAAGTCAAACGTGGCATGTATGATGTACTACATGTAGTGCTAGAATGAATTATTTATTTCATGTGTTAATGAAATGCATAATGTTTCATAGCGATAAGTTAATGTAACTGTGAGTCATAATAAACTTTTTAAGGCATTTTTATAATGTTACAGTGTAAATATATCAACAATAAATTTTATAAGTGCTAAGTTGGTGTTTTTTTTTCTCTACAATTCATAAACAAAATTAAATTATAATAAAGGTACTTATTTAAGTAATAAAGTCCTAGTCCTATAATTTATAATCCCTTCTATGAATTAAGATTCCTACACAGCTGTGTGTGTCAATGAGAGTTAATTAACGAACGTATTGAACCCCCTGAAAAATATACCTAACGGTGCATTTACTTCAAACGTCCGAATGCTCATTCTAACCCCACTAAACATGCCTGTTTAGTGGGGTTAGAAAGTAAATGCACAAGTATATATTATATTATGGGCATAGCATTCTGTCGTTGTTCTTAGTGCGTTGAAAAGATTACCTATATGAAATGTTCTAATACTCTAAACACTAAATAAGAGTTTTCGTTTACAATAAAAAATCACGAAATAATGCTCTTGATATAGCCCTATGTTCGTTTGTTGTAAATGCACCGTAACACTAATGAGAGTGTCATGCAGTCAAGATTAGGCTCCAAATATTTATTTTATCTTTAGTATTTTATTTACTCTTTAGTCTTTTGTAGTATGATAATGGGAACTCTACATTGCTAAAATAAGCTACACGCAGTTTCCGTGTATAAACACGCATTTATTAAGAGAGACGTCAACAAATCAGCTGTTTGACCTCTGTGATAAAGATGATACGATGGCCGCCGTAATTAATTGATGTTTTTACTTTTATAAGTAAGTGAGGTTAAGTATACGTAACCTTTACACAGATCATCTACACATATAATAAAATCGTAGGAAAGTCAAATTGTACATTGAACATTTTTTACAAGAATCGCTTGGGGCGTGATCTACAATCGATATCGAATCAAAAAATATAATTTATAGTATTTTCGTCTTTTGTAGACATGTATGCTAAACTTAATAAAGCATGGATTTACTTCAAATTTTGCAGAATATTATTAACAGTTTGGGTCAACATATAATAATATATCATCGAGCATTGCGGGTAAAAACGCGGGGCACAGCTACTTTAAATATTTGCTTAAGCCCGCATCTTCACGTGGCATTAGGAAACAGTCAAAACCTATATACCTACCTAACTTGTAACTTATATGAATCGGTTTTAGAAAAAATGTTGTGTGTTTGAATGTAACGAAAATACGACGGAACATACGACAGTAAGTTACCTATTGTTAATTGGTATAAAGTACATAAAAGAGGAAGCGAGTTATTAATTAATTGCCAGTAATCTGTAATACTACGCTGTTAGGTATTATTAATTATTATTAACGTTAGTAGTTACATTCATATTAACATTATTTCATTAGGTACCCTTACCTATTCTACGAAATAGTTCTAATGCCAGATCTTAAAGACAACACGCATCAAAAATGAAAAATCTATCACTGGTTCACTCTCTAGTTTTTTACCTATTATTGTATGTAAAATTAACGGCTTCATCCATTTTTTTATTTTACTGAATCTCATATGTCTCAAACTACAAATATATATTTTTTTAATAGATGTCCTGTACCTATCTAACTAGTACCTTGGGAAACGCTTGACCACGATCTTGCCTGTTTAAGATTATCGATTCTAATAAATAATTATACGGCTACTGTAAAGCCTTTTTTAATACACTCTTCAGGAGCCACCTATATTTGTAATTATTTAAAAATTAAACTCCGTAAAGAATTTTAGCCTATCTCCATATTATAGTCGTGACGAAAAAGGAAAAATGCGAAAACAATATGCAAATTCTTCGAATTTAGTTGTTATTAACTATTTGTTTCACGAGACATGTATGATAATGAAATAACATTTAGGTCGGACTCAGTTCTAAGAACTTATCGTTATTGTCATTAAGTTTTCGCATTTGACACCGAATGCAGATCTTTCTCCGGTTATCCATTTGATAATGAAACCAGGAACAGTGTGTGACTGACTGTCCGAGAGTAATCAGTGTTTTGCATAGACGCATAGCCAATATGCAAGTTACAGTATATCTTCTTTTTTGTGTAATAATTTCTATCGTTCATTGCAGTCCTTATAATGGTAATTATGTTAATTTGTAATATGTTATATTATAGAATTTCCTTTTTAAAAGTATTTTGATATCTAGAGTTACTAGATCAAATACCTAGGTCATAGGTGGTTTGTTAACGACGTAGTTCGTATAATATTACGAATTTATTCTATATGCAAGTTCCAAAAATTTTCATACTTTCGATCAAAAATACACTAGAATTTTTTGTTAGGCACGAATTTATTTGGTAACGTTGTTTATTTTTCTCAGGTCTACATATACCATCGGAGTGTGTCGATAACCCTTTTTTTTCGGACTGCAGTCTTGTTGTGAGAAGTAAATTTTGTAACCACAAATTTTATTCAACGTAAGTAAATAAATATATTTTTTAATAACTAACTATTGGATTATAAATTAGAATAAAAACGAATTATCCAGTAAGTAATATATATTTTAATTTTCGTTAACAAACAAAACTCTATCTTAACGATTGAATGAATTTTTAAATTATAGGTAATATCCATGAATTTAGATATTTAGAAGTTTCATTTTTTCAGTTTCAGGATTAATTTAAAAAAATGTCATGGCAAATAAAAATGTGTTGTTTCGTACGTTTTTCTAGTGAAATTAAATTTGATCAATTGTTCATATACCTAAGTAAAAAAATAGCTTATTAGTTATTACTCTTATTTTCTCTAGATATTGCTGCGAATCGTGTACAACAGCGGGTCAACTCGACCCCGTGGGCAACCTACGACAACCTATTAGTGATTATTATTAGAACTAGTGTTTTTGTTAACTTATATTACTAGATATATTATAGTGTTTCTTAAACACGTTCACTGTGCAGCTATGATGAGACTACCCCATAAAGGTGCATACTGCATATCCACCAGAGATATGCGAGGATGCGTAGCGAGGAATGTGTTTTATCGCATCAAACGCTAATTAATTAAGAGCGCATATTCTATTTAACGCAAGTCAAAAACTCCGCGATCTATTACGATAGATCGCGGCTTGCGGTATCCTTTTACTATGAACAGCATAGGTCCACAGGAGAGCGCCGAGCAACATGTCCTCTCTCTGGAAAGGCTCGCTGCCGACTGATTTTAATCGGGTCGCGCGCAGTGTTTTATAGTACTTTAAAAAAAATTGTAGAAAAATAATAGAGGTACCTTGGTTGATTTTTTAAATTTTATCTTATAAGTAAGACATTCTTTTATTGCAATATGTATAAATTATATTCAATAAAGTCAAATATCTTGGTGAAAATAATCATTTTGTCGACTATAAATTCTAAAAAAATTCACATTGTTCGGATTTTAATTTCGTAAGTTAGGAGTCCAAAATAAAAAAATCTTTTAACTAACTATTTTAATAAGGATTTTTGCAGTTAGTTAAAAATAATTGTGAGTTAGATCTGTCAGCAATTTCAGATATTTTTAGCTTCGAAATTGACACTAAAAGTGAAATCAAGTAATCATCGGCTCAGTTATCTTGATCGTATTCAGAAATACTGTATTAATTGAAAAAAACTCTTAACTAACTACATAGACAATAAAATTTCCTAAAATTATTAGTGATTCATATGTTTGTAAGATACGTGGTTGATGGACAATCTGGTTTGAAAAATCGCATATTTGAGCCAAACAGCGCACGGACCGCGTACACGGCCTTAAGCTATATGATTGGTTCTTTACAAAAACATCCTCGCATATCTCTGGTGGAAACAAAGCAAATTGTTGTTTTGTTTTTAATTGCCCCCCGGGTTGTTGCGAAATATTTTTTCTTTGTTCTTGTTCACACATGTAAGAGGTGATTTTTTTAATTTTTCGAACAACGTATGACCCAGTCGTGGCCCGTGGGTCATGCACGTGTGATTTATTATTCGATTCGATGACCGGTGGGTCATGCAGTGAACGTGTAAGTCATAATTAGAACGTAGTTGTATGAATAGATATTATGTAGATTTATATGTCTCATCGTCACTCGCATTCTACGTAGTTTTATATATGAATCTGTGAACTAGTATCGCCATATACTTACTTACTTTTTTAAAATCCTATTTGAGATTGTATACAAAATATAAAAATGTGACCAATTGGAATAAAATTATGTGTTTTGTACTATTCTTATAAATCAGTTTCCAAGAATGTCAATTCAATTAACTTTTCATGTTACAAAGTAACTTACAGACAAATTGTAATTATTGTAATTAATGTTCTAATATATTTTGTTATGAACTTAGGAGAAATTAGTATTGAAATAAAACAAAATATGCAGTAACATAAATTTTTATTTACATCCTGAATTTCACAATCAATATAACAAGTAAACCGCCTACGTCCGGCAGTCGGCAGAGCGAGTACATCGCTCGCTATATACACCTAACCTGTGCTTCGTCTGTGCTTCCCCACCTGTGACGTCATCTCCGCTTTGGACTCTAAACTATGTCTTGTTTTACGTTACAACATCAAGAATATTTAGTACCTAAAGCTTGGTTAATATTGTACCAAATGCTTGCAAATCTTTTTACTTATGAATATTTTTAAAGTGAAACTTCTTCTGGCGCGTTGAGAGTAAAATTTCAAGGTCGCGTCATGGCATTACTGTCACGCCATATAGTAAGGCGACGATTTTGGTATCTTTGAATCTTGCCAAAGAAATTTCACTTCTGACACGTGTGCTCGGCGCACACGCTCTTTTTTAAATTTTCGGTACTTTCATCGCTCCTAAAATATATAAATGCAGCTCAAACAAAAGTTACACATCTGCTTCATACACAGATAAGAACTTAAGCTCATTCTTTCAAAAATCTAAAGTATATAAAACTACATTCAAACTTGAAAACTAACGATTCTAATGAAAAATACTGCGACTGGTAGAGATCCAACAGCACTACATGGAGACATCACTTGCGATCAGAACACAGACATGCAGAATACATTTTTCGCTTACAAAATGCTAGAGCACAGCGACATGTCACTTTGGACGCTTAACCTTGTCGTCACAGTTAAATATAAATAACCGATATACATTATACGTATCGCTTCTAGAAATTTACGCCGTTAAGTCCAAAACAAAAGTCTGCCAATATCGAGTGGTTCAGTAGGTGTCGATTATTGTCGCTAAATAAAACTATACGGCTGGGCCCATACACAATTTATTAGTTCTGTTTAGTTCCCGAAAGCTTCACTCCGTACCGAATCTCTTTACAGTACAATAATAATATGATCTTAAATACAAAAGTTAAAACGCAATAAGTTTTATTATATACATCAAATTATAATTTAACACGTCTATATAATACATAGTTATTCGAGCGAACATCCAGAATCGTCTCGCGAACACTGAACGTCGCCGGACACTGGATATGTACACGCGACATGAGGTATTGTAAAATAAACTCTAAATATAATATATATACAGTCGAACCTCCTTATGCTCCGATACACCACGCATCACATTTTTACAAATCGTAAAACATTCATTTTAGGTTACAACTATTACGACAGGGATTCGTATCGACAGAAATATTAAAAGATGCAGATATGCACATTATATGGAATTTAATGAATCTACCACACGTACGAGACTATAAAATTTGCTATGAATGTTTTTCCCGAAACGGGAAGGAGCGTCGACTGCAGCCACAAAATATAAAACCGCAACATTTACACCGCCGCGTACACATATCGCTACACAGAGTATGATGCGGTCGGACGCCGTAAAATAACTTACCGGGCCGCCGGAGCCCGTTATAATATCACAATACACGTTAAACTAAACGGAGCTCGCCGAACGCCGAGTCGCCAGAACGTCCTACAGATAAACTAAAGATTTTACGAAGTTTGCGGGGAGAGAAGGTTAAGGGCGCTCGAGCGTTGGCCGGCAAACGCGAATCTCAGCAGCTGCGTGCGGCAGGTGGGTCGGGCTCAGTCGAACACGTGCGACACGATCTTCTCCATGTCGTGGTCGACGACGGGCGCGGGGCGGGCGCGGGGCGCGGGCGGCGCGGCGGGCAGCGTGAACGGCTCGTCCAGCTCCTCCAGCCCCGCCGGCACCGGCAGCTTCGCCAGCTCCTCCTGCAGCTTCACGTAGTGACGCTATAACACACACGATTATAAGTCATGTGGAAATGTTACACTTTGGTTACAATTTCATAAATAAATAAATAATAAAGGGAAAAGTCGACGTACTTCTTAAATTTGTTAATTAAAAATTAAAGTTTTTTTTTTTTATTGTACAATAGGGGAGCGCTTGGCCACAATCTCGCCTGATGGTATGCTGAGATGTGGCCTAAGATGGAGCGCGCTTCCCTAAAATGTACCTGTTCACTCTCCTCTTGAAGACCTTTGAAAGTTATAAATTCGGACTACTAATATAATTTAATAGAAATAGAGAGAGATATAATTATGTTACCGTATATATCGACAAATCAAATGTAAACATTCCATCATTTCTATATGTATAACTATATCTTGGTATAAGAAAATAAAATATTTAAATTATTATTTATATTTAAATAGTATAAGACCCAACATGGAACCTAAAATGGAACCCCTAACGTGTTGGAATGACAACTAGTCATCTGGTATTCACCTTGAGCGCCATGAGGTTGAGGTGTATGGTGCGCTGCGTGCGCTCGTCGCCCGTCTGCCCCTCCAGCTCTGTGATCCAGTTGGCCACTGTTTGCATTATCTCGTTGCGCTTTATCCAGAAGTGCGTTTGGATCACCTACACACCAAATATCTTATTAGCATTACTATTTGATATTAATCGCAAAACTAAACGAATTCTTGAAAGATAATTAACTTTTTAAGATATTCTGGTCCTTCGAGTCAAAAATAAATTAACAATGTTAATATATTCATATCTAGTAGAGCATAACAAGTAGAAAACAGTCACATTTACACTACTTCTTATAATTTGTTTGGTGGTTATCCATCTGACTAAACAAAAGTTCTAACGTACTTCAACTTATTTACTTCTTTAAAATAAAATACAGACAACAAATCACAATCTTGTTGTGCCTATAGGCGTTTACATTATTTCCGGATTCAAATCGCATCCCAGCAAAAATGAGGATAAATAGCAAGTTTTTACTTAAAAAACTACTATATCCCTGCCAAAAATAGGTCACACCTCCTTAAAGCATGGCTCGGGCGAGCGCAGATGGTCCAGCATGGCCCAGCGCACGCACGCCTGGTAGATGTTGGAGTTGTACTCGAGCGACGCGCTGTTGCCCACGTGCGTGCCGCGGCTGCGCTCGTAGCCCGGCTCGTTGAAGTACGGCTCCGGCACCAGGATTAAGGATTGGATTGATACCAGAACCTACAGGACAGACATAGTCATCATTATTCAAAAATACATAACGACGCTACAAAATTAAATCATATTGGTGATTTGAATTTGGTAAATACAGTATTTCCCTTGATAGCAACGCATAAGTAAACGATAAATAAAAATTAAAGCTGATAACCACTGAAAAAAGTTGCCATAGTTATAACAAGCTTTTGTCTCTCAAGCTTTTATATTTATTTTCTTAATGCCGTAGTGAATTTACTTTAGGTCTTAAGTTCGAGCCATTACACATAATCATACTGTGTTATGAAACATATAATTAAAAGCAATTGTTGTAGCAAGTAGCGTACCTGCAGGAAGCTAGAGGTGTGCGCGTTCCACTTCTCCTCGGGGCGGCCGTGCCACGTGTTGAGCACGGAGAGGCACACCTTGCCGTCGTTGTACAGGTTCGGGTTGAAGCGCACCGAGTGCCGGCCGGTCGTCTCCAGGTTGATCAGCATCGGCACCGCCGGGTACTCCGCCGGGAAGTACACGTCCAGCACGAAGCAGCCGTTCGCGTACGGCGTGTCCGACGGGCCCGTGATCAGCACCTGCGACGTGCGTGCGTTAGTTACGTAAGTTGAGAATGCAAAGTTCACGATTATCAGGCGCTGTACGCAATTATTTTGTAGAATGAAGTAATACATTTCAAATATAGCATATTGTAGCAACTACTTTAATAAAAATATAAAACTGATAGAAGGCTGATGTTTAAATCGTAGAATATTAACTGAGAATGATATATGCTGATCTGAAGTTTAACTTGTTAAAAGTCTAACAAAAATAAAGTAAGTTTTATTAAGATGAGATTCTTAATGAATTCATATTTGAATGACTACGTCATAGTTCGAATGAGTCCGTGCGTGCGTGCGTGCATTTGTATTTACGTACGTGCGTGTGTGTGCATATAAGCGTGCGTGTGTGCGTGCGTATGTAGGTTTGTGTGCGTGTGAGCGTGCGGGAGCAGGGTCATCACCTTCATGACGTCGAGGCGGTCGGTGTCGGTGCGCACGAACACGCTGGACGAGTAGGAGAGCGGCAGGCTGGTGGCGAGCGTGGCGGCCTCCTGCGCGAGCCGCTTCATGCGCGCGGGGTGCGTGCGCTCGCCGGCCGCGCGCACCGTGGCCTCGAAGTGGTACGGCACGCAGAACCGGAACCCGCCCTCGCCGTCCTCCGTTATCATTTCGAACGTTTCTGTGACGTCACACGACACGTGTTAGTACACAAATTAAGTGGAAGAACCAAGTCATACATAATAGACAATAAATGAAAGTAAAACACATTGTTAGGCACATCTCTAGTACAATACCCAAAAAAAAAGTACCTAGCTAATAAAAATATGCAATGCACTCCGGTATTTAATGTAACATTAAACATTTGAATATTATTCTTATTATATCATAAAATATGTTGATGTTATTGCAATTGATCTGTAATAGAAGAAAAAACTTATTTATTCTCAAAACATAAACGCCCCTAAGGGCCGATTTTTCAATGCTTGGATAAAACTTATCCGACCAATAAAGTATTACACGATAATATTAAAATGCCACGTAAACTGTCAAATACGGGCAATTAGAATACGTTTTATAAAATGGTAGTTTTATACATTATTCGACGAATAAGTTTTAACCAAGGATTGAAAAATCAGCCCTAAGTCTTCAACTAACAAAGCAATCTCCAAATAAACTGAGTACACATATAAAGGTCTCACCAAACTGCATGGTACGCATGAGCTCGATGTATCTTGCCTCTCGTCCGGCGCCGCGCACGGAGCGCGCCACGCCCACGCTTTCCGTCTCGCTCTCTGACCGGCACATCAGCGCGGACGTCGCCTGTAACACACAATATATTATTATACATTTTGATTATTTTGAGACTAACGTATATTATGTAAAAAAAATTATGTTTGTTCAAAAATAATTTTATTTTTTCATAACTTAGTTCACCACACAGTTGGCCAAACGAAGGGAGTATAGTAGTAGATATTTTGGATGTAAACATAATATTTCTTTGTATAACAATAAAGGAAATAACGTAGTTTACCTGAATGTCAGCAATAAGTGTTGCGAGTCCTTCGTCTTCTTCAGATAATTCTGAATTACTTGATGTACTAAATCTTTGGCTATACGTCATTTTTCCGAATATATTCTTTTTGCTCATCCTGTAACAAACAATTAAACGATTTAGATAAAACGAATAACTGCTACTTTCAAATGAAGATTAAAGTAAATGGCCCTTGTCGTATATTTTTTAGTAACTACAAAACTGCTTAAGAGCTAACAAAATGAGTAAAAGAATTCAAAATTAGGTTTTCCTATTATCTATTGCTGTCGCGCTATGCCTCAAGCCTCCCCCTTAGAGCGCGACAGGGACAACTGTAGCTCTAACCGAAAATACCTAGGAAAATTACCCAAATTCGACGTTCCGTAGTCCCCTGTTTCGTCCTCCAATACTGGACCGATTTAATTACGTTTTTCATAATTTAGTAGAGAAAAGGCTATGTTCCTACGTTTTGCTTTTTTATATAATGTTCAAAAATTAGTTTTATGGAAGACGGAACGTAACGGAAAATCTGTCCTATTTCTTAAGTTTTGAAAGATTCATCTTTTTTAATAATTAAGATATGACAAAAAGGAAAACGTCCTACGTTTTCCTTTTTGTGACATGGCTAAAGTTACCATACATTAATAGTAAAAAATATATTGCTCTAGTGGCACAATCCTGGGAGGAAACTACATTTGTATGGAAAAACGGCTCATTTGTTTGCTCTTAATATGTGTTCCATACGACAGGGAAACTTATTAAATACCGCCGTACAAATCTTCCTTCTCGAGAAGAATATATCTGTTAGACTTTCTTATAGTAAAAAAAAGACGGGTTGCACTCCGAGAGTGCCGGCAGAAGTGAAAACTTGATTATTAACGTTGAGCATGTTTGATATTTTGGAATGGTATCCGTCTGACGCTTTTTCGATCAGGTCACGTGTCTTGACGCGAGTTTAAGATTTTATACCCATTACAGAAAAAGTGCTCAACGCCGCTAAATAAGTTTTCACTTCAAAAAATATTTTTTTGCACCTTATCATTGGTTGATCACCCACCTGTTGATCATCTAAAAACGATACAAATACTTCACCTTCTCCAGGATGCATTACGTAGCTGGGAGCCCGTCGTCAACCGCTTCCGATCCGTAACCCGTGAAAGTTATCGTACCATTTGTAAGTGCACGTACTTATCATTCCGTATGTAAATGTACCTGAGCTTGGTGGCGTACGAGTTGGTGGTGCGGCTCATGCTGGCCAGCAGCGCGGGCAGCGGCCGCAGCGCGCGGGCCAGCCGCCGGCAGCGCAGCGACGCAACTGCGCGGGCCACGCGCAGTACGCACACGTACAGCGGAATGTGGCGGGACATGTCCAATACTGTACAAGCACAATAAAAAAAATTTATAACAACATAAAAAACCTGTTCATAGTGTTTCTAAAATATAAAAAAGAGCATGGTATGCTGAGCATTCATGTCAAAAGTGAAGCTTCTTTTGCAAGATTCAAAGATACCAAAACCATCGTCGCGTATGGCCATGACGCGACCTTGAAATTTTACTTTCAACGCGCAAAAAGAGAACTTAATAAAAATCATACCTGAATCATTCCTGAGGTAGGAGCAGACGGCAGGTACAAGTGAGCTGTTGGCGACGAGATCAATGAACTCAGGCGGGAGGTGCTGCGTGTCGCCCTCTTCCGTGTCTTCGATTTCTTGCGCCTCCTGCGAGCCTTCTTCGGGCGGCCATTTCTCGCCCGGATTCATATATGAAGCTAATACCTGGGATAAATTATTATTTATAAGTATATATAGGGATAAATTATTATTATAATGGATGTTCAAAATTGATATTAACACTTTCTGTTTTTTAACGTGATAACGTTTTTAAAATCGTTTTAGTCGGGTGACATGTTCAGAAACTTGTGTCACACCAAAACCTCACGAGTGCGATCGCAGGTATAACGAGAGAGAGACGGACCGTTCTCCCGTCTCATCTCGAATGCACCAATAAGACGTTATCACGTCTCTCGATCGTAAACCTACTTTACAAACAACCAATTTTTTAATAAAAAATCAATACCTGCAGCAGCACAGTTACGTGCTCCTCCTCAATCCGTTGTCTCACGAGCGCCTGCTCCACGTTCCACGACTGCTGCGTGGAGCCAGTACCGAAGCCCGTTCCTTTGGCCCAGTATAGTTGAGCTTTGTCCTCTTTACCGCCGCCGTTTGAATTTTGATTGTTCTGTTGAAGTTAAATATAATTATAATAATAAATAATAAATAAATAAAAAATTCATTTATTTGCCTTCACAACTTAAAACTATTACAATGGAACTAAATATGTAAACGTGTAGCATTTTCGTTGTAAAGGACTAGTGTCTGAAATAGGTCTTTGAAAGACCTGTAGTACAGATCACTAGCCCCCCTCGCGGATAGCACTACTAAAATACATTTGAATTATAATTCAAATATTTCAAGAAAAGAAAAATTTAAATAATTGTTGTTCACATTCGAATGGTTAACTATTGATATAAGAGCAAGAATCTATTCCTTGTAGCGACACACACCTGTGAAAAGTTTGTAAAATTCATCGTACGTGTTACGTGTGCGGCGTGTCTTGGTGTGTGGAATGTGTATGTGTAATTGTAATTGAATGAATTTAGGGTTATTATCTCGGAAATCTCACAGGAACGTGAACTATGCGGGTTTATCTTTGATAACGCGGTCGATGCCACGGTCGGAAAGCTAGTAATGTGTGTGAGTGTGTGTGTAGGTAACTTTACTATATTACTAACGTGTGTGTGTGTGTGTAGGTAACGTTCACATACCGAGGCGGGTCTATGGTGCGTGAAGACCGCTAAGCACGCGAGCACGAGCCGCACGGCGCCGAGCCGCAGCAGCGCGCGGCGCAGCGCGAGCGCCGCGTCGTCCCGCGCGCCGCGCTCCAGCAGCCGCGCGACCACGCGGAACGGCAGCGTGCCCAGCGACCACGTGCCGCCGCCCGCGCCGCCGCTCACCACTATGCTGCCTGATAACACACAGACACACTTCAATTATAACGTCTTCCAGAACACATAAAAATAATAGCAAAATATACGTACGTACCGTACGTTTGTTTGTCTGAAATAAATCGCTATTTAGCGATAAGACCGCCATTTGATTTAATTTATAGTTAAATTAAGTTTCATAGCGAAGTTATAGAGCAGTAAGTATAATTTTATAGCAAGTTTTATATCTTCTGCAGTCAATGTCACGAACCAAAGTTTTGTCTTGTAAATCACTTCAAAATAATTCATGATTAAATATATACTCACGGCCGTCCTCGTCATGCGCGACACCGAGTAACAATCGCAACAGATGCACGGCACGTTCGCCCTCTTCAAGCAGCGCATGCGCATAGCCCGGCAGTTTGAGCAACAATGCTAATGCCACCAACGCATGTGCGGGCACTCCTGCGCACGCGGCGCTTTCTTCTGCGGATCCTCCGTTTCCACCACCGCCGCTGCCAGCATTGGCCGCAGACGTTACACCTAACTCTACTACTTCCTGGAATACATGAAATAACACAAATTATAATAACAAAGTACATAATAGACACAAAACGGAAATAAATCAGCATTGTAACTTTTGTTTATTATAAAGAAAATATTTATATTTGATAGCATTTTATCAAGAACATTTTACACTCTAAAAGCAATAGCATTACACATTTGTATAAAAACTTACCTCATAAGTGGAATCGTCCAATTTCACCCAGTCCAGTTCGTGCGCGTGGTGATGATGCGCAGGCGGCGGTGCGGGCGCAGCATGGGGACGCGGCAACCTCGCAGCCACCAACGCTAAACCACCACACGCTCCAAACTCGCGTAGCACTGCTCCACTTCCCGACCCTGTACTATTCGAGCCGGGTGCCGTAGACCCACTGCTTGACGCATTACTAGATGTGGGGTTGGTTGTAGTGGTCGTGGTGGTAGCGGTGCTCGTGCTGGCTGTTTCGGTGCTCGTCCCCCCGCCATCCCACATTGGACCTGTCCATGTTTCTGTCGATTAATATTTGTGAAAATTAAGTTAACACAATAATATTTTAAGAGTGTTTTTCTACGATACTGTTATTTTATGTCAATTTTGTATCGACAATATCACTCATACACGAACTATTTAGTAGCGACATGTAGCGAGAAGTGTGTTAGGCTAAGGTATGTTCGTTTTTTAAAATAAAGTTCTTGTCTGTCAATCAAGCGTTTCATTGATTAGAGATACGATATACGATACCGTAGAATCGCTTCACATATTTATGATTTTTTTGGACAAAATAAGCTACCTACCTTTTTTACCTACCTTTTTTATATTAACTAACCTCCAGATGTATTAAGATGCAGTGTGAGCGTGAGGTGTGGCCCGAATTCATGCGACACGGCGGCACAAAGCTGCGCCAGCGTAGTGCTAGCTGGTATGTAGCCTTCTATACCGGTCACTTGCACTCGGATAGATGACTCCAATAATTCTGCAACATTTAGTTAATTATAGGACACACGAATAATTTTACCACATTATTCTAAAATACATAATATGGTATATACCAAGTTGATGATAATCATTATTTCTTAATATTTCGTTTATTAGAGACAGAAGGTATTAATGAATACGTGTTAAAGTGGATTGCGGGATAATGTAATAACTTATAAGGTACCTAGTAGTGGGGGAAGTTTGCGCATCAAATTTTAGTACATTTTTATATGCGCAAGCTTCCCCCACTACGCTACTTTTTGGCCAAGAAGTTTGCCGGGCGCTATATCATATATGCACGGATAATTTTCTGTGCAATACCACGTTGAGAATTACAAAAAACACAGCTAACACAATGATCACAATACTTTAATATAATAGTCCTCACCGTCCGTAACAGCGAGCACATTGGGATCGGCGTTCGCCTTGCTCTGCCGCTTCTTGCTGCCCTGCTGCTTGAGCGTGGTGTTCTTCACGTCCTTAACGCGCTTGTCCTTAGACGCAGATGCAGCGGCAAGTGACAGCTCCCACGCTTCCGCGACCGTCATGATCGCTGTGTCTGACGCGCTGCGTAGTACTGATGTACAGCTGGATGTTGATGGGTTGCCCGCGCTTAGTTTCGCGTTGTCCTCCATTAGTGGCACTGTGGGGATATTGCGTTTTATATACATACGTCTTTTCAGTTCTTGGAAGTCTGAATTATACGTATGTGATGTAATTTCATTATAATGGTACAAGAGTGACATTTTATTTAGAATAAGATACTGTGCTAATTTTTTTCAGTGAAAATGGTAAAATAGAATAAATAATGGTCAGAAACTCATTAAACGTTTATGCCAAGTCTCGTTATTACACTTTAACCCATTGAGCCCCGAACGGCCAGATCCGGCCGCGACGCAATAGATTTTCTATTGTGTCTGTGATTCCGGGGCCTGATGGATTAAATACTACAATACAGTAAAGTCACGAAAAAAGTCGAGCAAACAACATATTCAAAAGAAAAATAATCTGATTTTTTTATTCAAATTAAACAATGCTACAATGCCCCATCTACAAATACAATAATAAAGGGTACTAACACGGCGGGCGGTGGTCCGCGAGCAGCGTGCGCACCGTAGTGTGCAGCGGCAGCGTGAGCAGCGCGTGCGCGCGCGCCGCCGGGTGCGCGGGGGCGGGCGGCGCGGGGGCGGGCGGGGCGGGCGGGCACGAGGGCGAGCCGCCCGCCCAGCGCAGCGCCACCGTCGCGCGCTCGCCCGACAGCACCAGCCGCAGGATGAGGGACCGCGTGAACCCGGATATGCCCTCTGGTCCTGCAAGTGATGTAGTGACAAATCGTTAAATAGTTGTTATTGATGACGATATTTTACAGTTTATAGCTTCAGTTATATAGTTACAAGTATAGCTTTGGTTTACGATTTCAAATTTCCTTTTTGTAAAGCAATATAATTTTAAAAATAATTTGGAAAATCCAAAAGTGCACGCCTCATAATTTTTTTTTAATAAATATTTATTAATTATTATTTTTGTTTATTTAATAACAATTAAACCACATCGAATCAGACCCTGAAAAATGAAAGGGTTCTATTCCTGAGCATACTCAAGCGTAAGAGAAAAAAAAAGACTCGATTAGTAAAGTATTTCGGTCGCTATCGTGTTAACAAGAAAAAGGATCCGCACATACAGACACACGGACGTCCAAGACAGAACTTTTTTAAACTGTTTTTTAACTAGTTTAAATAACAAAAATGACATCAAAAATATCATGAACGTTAAAAATAGTGTTTTTTCTTAATATGTGTGTGTATGTATTATCTTACAAGTGCAATGTATGATACATAAAGACATTTTAAGTTTGAAAAATCAGATGTTTTGCGCGAAGTGACAGTAGTACCCACCTCAGCGCTTCGCTGAGGCGTGCAATATTGCACTTATTGTAGTTAATGTTATTAATGGGTTTGTGTTTTTGTTTTTAATTTACTTTTTATGCAAAGCTTTCAGGTAATTTAGCCAGTAACAATCACTATCCTGTAACGAAGATATTACTTTAGATTGACGTGCTAATAAATCATGTTTAAATTATGCCGTACCGGTACATTGCATCGATTCCAAAATGTTGTGCAGCGTTGACGCGAACAGTTTCTGATTGGCAGCGTGGCACACCGTCAACTCAGAGAAGAGTCTTATTGTGTTCTCTTCTAGCTGAGCGTATAAGTCCATCTCACGCCATGAGCTAAATGAATAATGTATAGTTAAATTTGATTGTACAAAATTGTCAACAAATTGAATACGATTCAATATGAGAAATCAAGTTACAAAAGTTAGCAAAGTAACTAATGAATTGATAAATACTGGAAATAAACAACACTTTTTTGCTTATAAATACCTTACCCCGAGGCTAATAAGCCACATATTTTCTTAATGCTATATGTTTATTACTTCTTCAACTACTCAATTTAGTTTTATGGTGATAAATTTTCCATTCGAGCATATTCCATTTTACCTAGAGTCCACTGAAGCCTTGCTTATAAAAAAAGACGTGTGGCACTCGGGGACTGCCGCGGTAAAGCTATTGCATGCTATGCCTTCAAGCCACACCTCCGCGCTCGTCGGAGTGGGGAGTGTGAGATTTTTCGTTACTAAATTTCTGGATTCGGTCTCCGCGCTCAAGGCCCGCGATAGAAGCTATGCAATAGCTATATATATAATTATAATATAATTAAAAATATTATATAATTAAAAATATTTATAAAACCAGCATTTCCCATACCTATCGTGCGATCGTGGCTGACACAACAACGCAAGCAGCGGGCGCCAGAACGTAGCACCGGCACCACCGAGCCAGTCTTTGAGCCGTCGGTCCGCGCACATCAGCCGCGCCCACTGCACTATGTCGCATACTGTTTGCATTGATGTCATCTCTGAAAAGGATATAATTCTTGTAGATCATAATATTTACCAAATCTTTGAAACCGAAATATATTTGGATACTTTCTAATTTCATGACGACATGAACATTTTCTGTGTAATGTGTAAGTTGCGTAGGTCTTGTTATGGAATTTCAGTCAAATTATACTAATAGGAGGTCCATGTCCCAGCAGTGAAAATATAATATATGGGCTGATGATGATACTTAAAAATATTGAAATAGATGTTAGTGGTGGTTTTAAAAAAATAAAAACATTTGTAAGAGTTAGTCGTCGTTCATCTTCGTAAAGTTAGAATTTAAATTATTTTTCATAGTAAAAATAAACTTACCACTATTACTATCCAGATCACTCAAATCAGTCATGTGTATATCCTCCTGTGAATTCGTCCGTGACAATATCTGTTCCAACTTTGTCTCACAGAATTCTGCAAAAACACAATCCTTATTAGAAAAACATTTAAATACTTTAAAACTGAATTCTGAATACAAAGTAAAGGAATGAAAATAAATTTTTAGATTTAACTGCACATTATCATAGGAAAAGATAGTATGGAATAAGAAGCGCACTAGCCGATGTAGATTGGTGGATTATAGCCTGATTCCCCATAGGAATGCTTATTTCCCTGCATTGGAAACAAATATAGACCGACGATGATATCCCAGAACCTAGTAATATCCAAATACACTAACCAGCCACATATTGCAGCAGCGCGTGCGGTAGCGGCGAGTGCAGCAGCGGCGGCGCGCACGCGGGCGACAGCGCGACCGCCGCAAGCGTGCGCAGCTGGGCGCCGCGTAACCGTCGAGCTGCACTCGCGCCCGCCCAGCTTCCCACTGAGATACCGCTCTCACCGGAGGCTGATGAGTGCATCGGCCGACGTACTTTTGTGTCGTCCGTTAGGCCCTCCATGCTGTACAAACATGATAATATATTCTCAGAATGTCAAAAGTATGCATGAATTAAATATTATTTATTGCATTTTGATCACAATTGAAAAGCTTAGCTACATGATAACACAATACAATAAGAAAACAACAACATTATTTTGATGTAAACAATTTTTCTTATAGTTTTTAGTCCAAAGTTGTGTACGGTGTTAATTGGATTGTAGAATTTACATGTAGATATAAGGAACTGTTCTACAATCTGTTACTGTACCATTTATAAAAAATAAAATAAAATAAAAAAAAACACTTAGTTTAGCGACTTTACTATATCAAATCGTAGATGTAACTAAATAAAGTAACTAAAACTAAACGCCTATGCAGATTCCGCGAAATGGATAACGGATATAATCGCCTGACTTTGTATTAAATGTTTCTCAGTACTTAAACACTACATTGTAATTAAAACAAATGTTTATAGTAGAGCCATTTTAATAGACAACATTTGACAGATCAACAAAATTCAACAACGTAACCTAGTAATGACGACATAAAATAATATACTTTTTTGTTTTGTTAGAACTGCACATTTGCTTAAAATTTTTCAATTACGATTACATATTTATACAAGTAATTTTAGGATTTGATTGTACTGATAAACCATTCTAAACATAATTTTATGATTTAAAGAACTGACGCCGCTGCAATTTTAATACCAGAGACGTTACTCCAAAAATCGAAATCTGACATCTAGAATCGAATGCATTGGGTACTTGTGAATAAAAAATCATCATAAATTAAAAAAATATTGTGTGGTTTTATGAAACCACGGTAAAAGTGAAACTGTTCGAACTGTACACGCGGCTTGCGCTACACAGAACAAAAAGTTTGAGACGATGTAATAAAAGTTTCACTTTAATAAATGCGTTGTGTTTTTTTTTAATTATGTAGATACTTGTCTTATTTTGCTCCTTAAATTTACGAAAGAAAGTATATTACTGGGACAGGGATTCGCCTGATGAATTTTAAAATTGACATGTGTTTCAAATTCGATTGACAAATGTTTCAAGTCCGTATCGATTATAGTCCTTTCCACCTAAGATGATTTCTGTGACACATCGATTTTTGACACGTATAGAGATGTCGGTTACTGAAATCGTATCAATTGTTTCCGATAATCGATAATATTCTATATGGAAATGAAATCGATTTGAATAAAGTACCAAAATTAGTTTTTTCGGCATTTCGCCAACAATTAACTAAGGAAACTTAGCAAACAACAGCAACAAAAAGTCAACAATAACAATTAGTAACAATAACAGAATACCACGTAAAGTATCAATATAAAAATGCAACTTGTATACAAGGCTGACGCACTCGTACAGACGATTGACTCGATTGACAAACGATCACAAGATGGGCGCCGATTATACGATTTTCCAACTCTATGATTTTTCAACGATCCATTTCATGTACACGAATTGCGTAGGTATTATATTTTTGTGTTATTTTATTTTATTTTTCATTATATTAAACTAAACAATACTGTTTTTTATTTATAAGCTTACGATGTTTCATTTTTATATTTTTGGTAATAATGCCGCCACAAAATAAAAATATTATGCACTAAAATTATTTTGACTTTTTAAACATATAATACGTAATTCGGAACACGATGAAGTGTCACAGGAATCATCCTAGGTGAAAAGGACTATAATTCACTTTAATCGATGTTTTTAAGCAGGTTCTTCGAAGCAGGTTCAGCTCTCTTCGAAGATAAAATTAATAGACGTCAAATGTTGCCATTAAATTGGCCCGACTATAAAATATAGAGTTCGAGGTACTTAACGACCTAATTAGGTATCATTATTGATAATGTAATGTGGCAGGCAAATTGTATTATTTCGCCGTTTACAAACGCTCGACATTTACATAACGGTGTGTTTACACTGGAGCATTCTTCGGATACTTACATGTAATGAAACGTCCCTGCGAATACTCGACGCTTTGTGCGCCGCAATATTCACAGTAAAAGAATATTTATATTCGAGCAAAATAGCCTCAATGGTTTTAAAAAAAGTTTCGAATAAAACATCAAAGTCATATTCGAACAGCAGTTAATATATAAAATTTACAAAGAAGGATAACGATAACCTATTTGCCAGGCAAATACATTTGCTTACAAAAAATAATGCAATTGGCAATAGAGCTTGATGCATTGTACATTAATTATTGATTTATTACAAACAAAATAGTAAACTTATTTTCTGGAAATAAAATAAATGCTTACCTTTCTTCAGAATCGATGGGTATCTCCATTCTTTCCAACAGCAGTTTGAACAATTCAGGTCTAATGTAGCACATTGAACACATTACTGAAAAAAAAATGTATGAATTAGGGAAACCTTAAACTGTAATTTACCGATTTTATTATATTTTAGACGATTAACATTAAACTTACCAGCATCCAGTGATTTCTTTAATAAACTGGCTTCATTCACATCAGTAACCCAAGTACAGATAAGCTCAAACAGATCATCAGTTATCAATTCTTCCAAATTGTCCATAAGTTTTTCTTCTTTCAGTGTCCATAATACCTGTTCGAAATACATTCAAGATTAAAACAATATAAATTAAATCAGATTTCTTAAAATTATTATGGGCTTCAAATAATTAATTAATAGGCAAACAAATTGGTTTGTTTTGAGCACAAAATAACAAAATGTGTGCGAGTACCCTATTGTTGTATACTTATATTATTATATATCGTGTGAAGTACAGAAACGGTAAGTAAAAAACTATTAAAAAATTATACACAGCGTCGATTTAAGCAAGTCGTATGCAGAGTAATGTATCGATAGTGTAACGTGTGGTTAGGTGGTTAGCAAATTTGCGATACGCAGAGTAATGAGTTAGTAACGCATGGTCACGTGCTTAACAAGTTTCGGTACACAGAGTAATGCATCAACAGAGTGTAACGTTACCGCAGCGAGCGTGTGCACGAGCGCGGCGGAGGGCGCGGCGCGCAGCTGCAGCGCGCGCTCGGCGGCGCGGTGCAGCCAGCGCAGGTAGGCGCGCGCGCACCCGGCCCCGCACGCGCGGCACAGCGCCGCCACCAGCCCGCACACGCCGCTCATGCTGCTCGTGCTGCCGCGCAGCGGCTGGAACGCTGCACACATAGTGCATATTGCTTAATAGTTAATCCATCAGGCCCCGGAATCAGAGACACAATAGAAAATCTATTGTGTCACGGTCGGATCTGGCCGTTCAGGGCTCAATGGGTTAATATACTCAGTGTCTGATTACTTTCAAGCTATTGGGATGTATTGTAAAATTGAATTTAAAAATTTCCAATTCCCAAAAAACAAAATTGAATTTGATTTCACAGACATATTTCTACCGAAAAATTCTGATAAAAATAAAATATTTGAAAGTTACAGCAGTTTAGCTGAGCCAGCTTAATTGATATAAATTTTACAGCAAAATTGAATTTTAAACTAAACGTAAAATGTATCATACCATGTGCGTGCGCATGGGCATCGAGATCCAGCAAGCGGTCGAGCAAAGGCTCCTGCAGCGAGGGCTGCGCACGCGCCGCGGCCAGCAGTGCCAAGTGCGCATGATGCGCGGGCGCACCGCCAGCCAGCAGCGCTCCGCATAACGCGCGAACTGCACCGCCGCCGCACGCCGCGCGACCACGCACGCACGCGCATACTACGCTCGCCCAGTTGTTTCTAATAATAAAAATATAATATGTTATAAAAATCAATTAACCAATTCATCACGCATCATCATTCATGCATCAATTAATTTTACCAAAAATGCCTTCTTATGTACAGTCACGAGCAATAATATATGCCTAGGGGGCGATGTGCAAAAATATCTGTCACTAGAACAAATTCAATAATATCTGTCTGCCCGTATACAGCAAAAATATCTGACATTATTAGGCAGCATAATAAAGTGGCATCAAAATTATATGACGAAAATGTAGAGCAAATAATTGTGACAACCTCTCGAAGCATAAATATGTGACGTCACCTAGGAGGCAATAATATCTGACACAATTTTATATTTCTGTATTGTAAAATATAATTGATTCCTCACAAAAAGCATAAATATGTGACACTAGCTTTCCGCCCGCGGCTTCGCCTGCGTTTTCACAGAAATACCGCATAGTTCCCGTTCACGGCATACATATTATGTGACATCAACTAGGTGGCAATAATATCTGACACAATTTCATATTTCTGTGTTTTGCATCGATTCCTTACAAAAAGCATAAATATGTGACATCAACTAGGAAGCAATAATATCTGACACAATTTCATATTTCTGTATTTTGCATCGATTCCTCACACAAAGCATAAATATGTGACACCAACTAGGTGGCAATAATATCTGACACAATTTTATATTTCTGTATTTTGCATCGGTTCCTCACACAAAGCATAAATATGTGACACCAACTAGGTGGCAATAATATCTGACACAATTTTATATTTCTGTATTTTGCGTTGATTCCATACAAAAAGCATAAATATGTGACATCAACTAGGAAGCAATAATATCTGACAAACTAGGAAGCAATAATATCTGACACAATTTTATTTTCAATTTAATATTGAATTAATATAAAATAAATAAATTTTATTTTAACTACGTTGTTTTAAAACATGATTATCATATTAATAAATATGTGCCGTCGTTGTATACTACATATTGTATGTCTAGATATTATATCCTACTAGCTTAACACCCGCGGCTTCGCCCGCGTTTTCAAAGAAAAACACGCATAGTTTCCGTTCCTGTGGGATTTCCAGGATAAAAGCTCTCATAAGCGTTAATCCAAGTTACCTTCTATGTGTGTGCCAAATTCCATTGTTTTGTCTTTTATTTGTGTGAAAGAGTAACAAACATCCTTACATGATACGAACTTTCGCATTTATAATATTAGAAGGATATCATATCATGACAAAATTAAAGTATTCATATACTTATATGAATACCCACTTGGGTAGATCTATTTTATTTGAAGGTTCAGTGTAACCTTCGTGTATTATTTAGAAATTGTTTTGTTATATTTGACGTTAGCGGCGTTTGACACGATTGCTTCGTTATTCATTGGTTATTCATTTTCATTTACCTATAATATTGCTATTATTTTATTGAGTATCGAAAATTATGGCAAGTTATCATATTATAGTAATTTCATTTAAATAAAAAATATTTACAAAATATAATGTGTCTTTTGTTCATATTCTTACCCCAGCAAAATACAAAACACTAATTCAATAAAAAAACGTTTGGCCTTTTTAAAATCCTATCCTATCTTATCCTACTAGTCCTACTATAATCCTATCCTACTAATCTAGTATTTTAAATGCGAAAGTTTGTGAAGATGTGTATGTGTGTGTTTGTTACTCTTTCACGCAAATACTACTGAACCGATTACAATGAAATTTAGCAGACATATAAAGGGTAACTTGGGTTAACACATAGGATAGGTTTTATCCCAAAATTCCCACGGGAACGGGAACTATGCGGTATTTCTGTGAAAACGCAGGCGAAGCCGTGGGCGGAAAGCTAGTGTCACATATTTATGCTTTTTGTGAGGAATCAATTATATTTTACAATACAGAAATATAAAATTGTGTCAGATATTATTGCCTCCTAGGTGACGTCACATATTTATGCTTCGAGAGGTTGTCACAATTATTTGCTCTACATTTTCGTCATATAATTTTGATGCCACTTTATTATGCTGCCTAATAATGTCAGATATTTTTGCTGTATACGGGCAGACAGATATTATTGAACCCGTTCTTATGACAGATATTTTTGCTAATCTGCAAATGGTAATATATTTATGCTTCTGACTGTACATGTTTAAATTTTATTCCGTTTCATTTGCCCATGTTAGTTGAAATTCTAATAAACAGGAAATAATTGTATTTAATAAATTGGTAAATTATAAAACGGGAAACAAACGGTATCAATAACTTTATCATATCAGTACTTACTATTTAATAATTGTATATTTTGTAATTGTATAGCTGTAAGGTACCTTATCATAAATAAATAAATAAATAAATAAATATTTTTAATTTAAGCTTATAAGAATAGAAATAAAACTAACTATTAAACACTCACCCAGTACTATCATGAGTATAGGACGTATTGTGCACATCCGACGTCGGAGGCAGAGTCGGCAGCGGCGGTTGCGGCGCGAACGCGGGCGCGGCGAGCAAACGCAACTGAAGCAGGCCCATATTCGACGAGTCTCGTGGTCTGTACAGACGCAGTTGCACTGTTGTGCATACGATGGGTCGGGCTAGTACCAGCCGAATGAATGTCATGCCGGCGGTGCTTTGTGGCGGGCCAAGTGGGGCCAGTGTGCCACCGCAACCAGCTTCTACACCTACAGCTCCAGGGCACGCTATATACAGAAATAGTTTTTGTAATAGAACATAATATTATGAGATTAGTAATAAGTTTTCCTTGAATAAAATAAAAAATTGGTTGTTTGTAAAGTAGGTTTACGATCGAGATGTTTACGTGATAACGTCTTATTGGTGGCAGCGCTCGAGATGAGACGGGAGATCGGTCCGTCTCTCTCTCGTTATACCTGCGATCGCGCTCGTGAGGTTTTGGTGTGATACAAGTTTCTGAACATGTCACCCGACTAAAACGATTTTAAAAACGTTATCACGTCAAAAAAAGTTCTTTATGGCGGATTAACTTTACAAAATGTAAAAAAAACTACTGTGATAAAAGCTATTTACTTGATATAAATGAATGATAAATATCATCCTATTAAATTAATATTTGATACAAAACGTTAATTTACAATGAAATGTTAAATGTCTATTAAACATAAAATCCTATTTATGTCCACATTTTAACATTAGCAGTTGCCGTTTCATTATTACGGTGCGTGCTATATGCGTCGAGTACTAACTGGCGAGGCTGGTGACGTGCGGCTGCAGGTGCACCTCGTGCAGGCGCGCCGCGTACGGCAGGTGCAGGCTGAGCGCGAGCGACGCGTCGTCCGCGCTGAAGAAGTGGTAGGACCAGGCGGCCGCGCGCACGCGCCGCGCCGCGCACCCCGCCCCGCGCGCGCCCTCCGCGCCGCCGCCCAGCAGCACGTCCGCCGCCTGCGCCGTCGGGTTGCCGCACGACACTGAGCCTGCACATCATAATACAAACCTCATTTATTTTATACTGGCTGCTCCGCGCGGTTTCACCCCCGTGGCTCCACTCCTGTTAGTCGTAGCGTGATGATATACAGTGTGTCCGGACATGACATACCGATATTTGAAGGGGCTATTTATTCTCCAGGTATTTTTATCGACAATAGGCATGACGACAGTATCCATAAATGATCGTATTAGTGTTTTTAAGGGAAAATGTACAATAAATAAATTCAATATAGTGACTTAGAAATCTTAAAACCATTAAGGGCTTGGTCTAGTAGTGCAAACAAATGCATCCTGTCATCCTATATGTAAATAATACAAATGTACTAAGCGAAAGTTGCTCCACTTAATTTTTAAAAATTAAATCATTCGTATAATTTAATATTCGTAATAAGTACCAAAAATGACAATTTGAAACAATTTTCGTGAAAATTACACCGGGTGATTTTTTTTATCAGTACACAAAATTTGCGAATACTTTCTATTGATATCTTCAACTTCATGTTTATATAACTGATCAACTTTTATAAAGAAATTTGGACGAAATATAAAAAAAAATAAGCTTTCCATACAAAATGCATAACTCTGTACATTTTTTTCGACCTAAGTTTCTTAGTGAAAGTTGTTCAGTTTAACTAATAAAACGGATAAACAAATTTTGTATATAATAAAAAAAATGTAATGTTTGTGTTAAAAAATTATAAAATAGAAAAATACGCAAATGAAAACAAAAGATATTTATTTCTGACTAGCTTCCGCCCGCGACTCCGTCCGCGCGGATGTCAGTCTTCGCGTCTTCTACAGATTTATTATATTATGTATAATATATAGATTTATATTGATAAACCTAATAAATCTTTTGCTAGCATTCTGATGCTTTATCGGTTGCACTGGATTTATCTCTTTTTTTTCAATCGCTTGAATGATATAGGATGGGTCCTTGATGGGCATCGAATGCTGAAGTCTCGAATCAATCAATTCTGACAGTAGGCAATTTATGTAAAATCTTGATAATGGTCCATCATTTTATTTTGCCTAAACGTTACATACTTTTTTATATATTCTATTTTTAACGAATGATTCACTCCAGTCCAAACAGCAAATAAGCAGACTTCTGCTTCTGCAACGTTTAGTTGTCCCTGAATTTGGAAAAAATAGTCATGATTCTTATCTATGACAAAAGTGTTATTTTTTGCATTGTATTTCAAATATTAAATTTTTTTAACCGCATCTTCCGCATTCATGTCTTTTGCCGGAATTAGACATTTAACTTCTACTAGTCCCATTTTCCCTTTTTGATATGGGAGTGTATAAAGTAAATTTTTTAGATAATTATCGTTATACTTTTAAAAAGTTATTATTGTCATTTTGCTCATTAGGTAAAGTAATTTCGATATCAGCTTTAAGTTTTTTGATACCTGCAATAATAACGTCATAATCGCCTGCACATACTTATCAATTACACCCTGTATACAATCCACCATCCACATTCATAATGTTTTCCTGTCCTCCTCTCCTTTACGCTGTTCACCGATACATTTTAAATGAGTAAATCTGCTACCACTGAAGGATGTTTCATTGTGATCAGCAAATTTTCACCACTGTTGTCGATTATTTGTTTTTCATTTTTAATCAGCAATTGGGAATCATCAGTTTTGTTTTTTGCAGATTGGTGATGTACCCTAACAATACGTCGAAAAGGGAAAGCATCAACGAATTATCGTTTTCGTCCTCTTTTTTTATTCTTCGCGTCTCTGTTACTTCTGTTTGTTTAGTTCTCAACACCCACTGAATTTTCTACGTTATTGTGATCTTCCATTACATCTGAGTTTTGATGATGTGATGATAATCCATTCGTTTTAATATTGGTACTTAGAGTTGGTAGACTAAACTAGAAATGGCGGACTAAATTTGTCAGCGCGTCTGTAAGATCAGAATATAAAACCAACATCCTGTATTTAAGTTACAAAATTAATAATCAAACAACATGCCGCTACGTTGAAAATGACTAGAAGAAAAAATTAAAACACCTCGGATCAATTTTGGAGTAAACAAATCATTTTCCCCGTATGGGGATTTCCCCGGATGAACTTGGGAAGTTCAAGTTCTCAATACAAGTTTATATTATATTTCGTATTTCTCAAACGAAAAATAAACATTTTTGGAACTTCAAAAAAATTATATTATAAGAAAATTTATGAGCTTACTTTAGTTTTAAAGAAATATACATCCCTTTACTGACACCCCGTAAAATAAAGAAATTGTTGCCAATCACCTTTGCAATCTATTTGGTTTCATTAACTTTATGTTCGAAGATAATTTTTTTTCTAGTGTAGTTACACGCGTATTTTTTTCGTTTATTTTCCATATCGAAATCAAATGTTTAAAAATACGAATATTTGCACAAAACTAAGATAAAAATAATCAATTAACAAAAATATTTAATTTAATGAAGTAGAGCAACTTTCACTTCGGTATGAAGGAAAATCGAGCGTAGAGCACACGTCAGAACGCTCCGGCACAAGGAGCGCGACTAAAGAAATTCGCTAGGATTTTTTCTAATTATTTTACATATTTTTTTAATATTTAAAGAATTATCAAAATTCAAAAAAAAAATTTTTTAAAGGATTAATACTCATTGGTCTTCAACCAACTCGAATAAATTAATGGAAAAAATAACTTTTAGCAGTATTTATCAATAGATTTTGTAAGGCAAAAATTGGGAAATTTAATGAATTTATAACGTTCTAATTAAGAAAATCATAAGTTTTTCGGCAAATGTATTCAGCAGTTTTTAATAACGACTATATAAGGATAATAATGCGCTGATCAGATTGTGTAAATTGTAATCGGTTGCAACGTAGTGAGTGCACAAACTTAGCTCGAAATGTCTTTGGGGGAAAGAGACTTATCTTGAAGGCCTGATTAAGGTAACATAAAGTAACTTTATAAATGTGAAAAAATTCACGCGCATTGCGTATATAACACTAATTGATAAACAAGAAAAAAAAATTCAGTTTATCATTTCATTAGCCGGGAAAAAATTGTCAAATAACTTGTTGAAAACGCAATTTTGCTAGACTGCAGCCTTAAGATTAATGAGATTATCAATAAAATAAAACATTGAAATTCTGCAGTTAGCCATTTTGACTAAAACACGCGTGACGTCACGCTTAAGTAAACAACTCGCGTCAGATGTGTTTTGTTGTTATGAATATGTTGAGAATACGCATTTTTATTTATTTTCTATTGTTTCACGTATGCTTTATCGACTAAGAACAGAAATACAATTGCGAATTCACGAATACGTGGTTCGGGGTTCTCCGCACCAACTTTATACAATCATTTCTTATTATTTCTCGCTTGAAATAATTACTAACACATTTTTGAGCATTATTTTTATGTGGATTCACACTGCAATACTGCACACCACTCATAAACTTTGAAATTCGTTTCTATAACACATATTAAATAAAGACTTTTTTAATTTTCTTCGCAATGCGTACAAATAATTACGTATTTACCAAAGTTTGACGTCACGCCTACGCCATGACACCTGTGAGCTGTTTTGGCACAGTTAATAAATATTTTTTGAAAAATGGCTTTTATCTTCGTTAAATTTAAGTATATTACCGAAATATAGGGTTTTTCTTGTATAGTAAACGTATACACACATTATGGAAGAGGATTTCAAAATCTTTCGTCATGCCTATTCAACCCCTCTACAGTCCCCTACCTCACCCCCCTCAAAATGGTTTTCGAATTTTTTAAAGTATGTTTCATCACTCTTATCAATTAAATTTGTTTAGTGGTCCCTAGAATAACTTGTTATTGTTCAAATAAAACCAAATTTAGTATTTTGTGACACTCACTTTCGAAGTTATTACAATTTTCATAAATTCACTATCCGAATTGATAGGTTTGCCATTTTGAGGGGGGTGAGGTAGGGGACATTAGAGGGGTTGAATTGTCGATAAAAATACCTGGAGAATAGCCCCTTCAAATATCGGTATGTCATGTCCGGACACACTGTATAGCCTATAACCTTCCTCGATAAATGAGCTATCTAACACCGAAAGAATTTTTCAAATCGGACCAGTAGTTCCCGAGATTAGCGCGTTCAAACAAACTCTTCAGCTTTATAATATTAGTATAGATAAATTATCCACTACATTTTACTACTAGAAATACATGATGTTACTTTACTACATATGTAATGACAAAATACATAATATTTTTTTAAGGTATTGTTATTATTGCTAGGCCACCGGCCAATACAGTGTAATAGTGTATTTTTTTTAAATGTCTGTGTTTACAGTACATATTAGAAGTATAGTATAACTTCACTTTAAAATACAATACATTAGAAATTTCATTAATTACAACTTGATAAAAAAAATCAATTACATTATGCAATGTTCACAATAGAAGTTTTTACTAAGCACCTTATCCAAAATTAACGTCCAAATTTATGATGGACCATTATAAGTACTAACAAGAAAAGTAGAAAACTTACAGAATGGTGCAATATTGATAAGCCCATCGGTAGCTTCGATGACCGGCGGCTGCGTTTTCTTACTACTGGAAGCAGCGGGCGTAGATAGGTTGATAAGTTGCGGGGGAAGCTTCAAGTGGTTCATTAGAGATGATACCAGCCCTTGACTGCTGCTTGGACCCGCCTGTAGGAATATTTTAGTTGAAAATAATTTAGATTTTATTAATAATGTAGCAACTACCGATACTATAAAAAATTTAAAATCATAAAAAAACCCATGGTTAAGTTCCTTTGTTTTTAATGAATATCCTAGGAAGCTATGAAATTCTTGAATAGAATAGTACTTTTAATAAATTTACCTGGTGGCAGGCATTGAGCTTTTTGACAGCAAGGTCCATACCACCCGCGTCTATGAATGCGGCTAAAACCTCCGGCTTGTCCAAAAGTCGCATAAGCAGTTGTTGCATCGCCTGAGAGAGATTCACCACTTCGTCTTTGGCTGAAAAAATAAATACAATTTAACTTTTCTAACTTGCTTTAATCTGAAAACAATCAATACAGAGAAGAACTAGTATATGAAAAGTTATTTAACAGCCGAACATCTAAACATTGATTGATTAAATATTTAGAAGTAATTATACATAAACTTTTTTTTAATGTTATCTTATATTATGCAGAGTGGACACGTAGGTATACAGATGGGCCTCATAAATTTGTTTTTTATAAGCTATCGTGCATTCGTAATATTAGTATGTATTTTTATCTTATTACTTACAGAGGTAACGTATAAGTGCGGGCAACATAAGCACAGGGCTGGAAGCCACCGCGGGAATGTGCGCCACCAACCAGAACACCTCCTCCTTCAGAGAGCACTGCTCCGTTGAGTTCTCTACGTTTCCGCCTTAAATTACAAAGGCATAAATTATGAATCGTGAATTTCAAAATAATTTTTAAGTATGTACCTAATATGTATATAATTAGGTACTTTTTAACTTACTTGAATTTACTACCATTGTGGTCATGCCATCGCACATTGATAGTGTCCTGTAGAACTTTTCCATGATTGTAGGATGTTGCAACACTGCAAAACAATAAGTTTATGTAAAATAAATATAAAAATTTTAAGAAAGTGAAATTCAATGATCACAAAGTTTTTTCACATAGAAAAGTCAGCAGTTGTTTGTCAAAGACAGAGAGTATTCATAGAAATCCTGATGAATGATTAAAAATATTCGGGTTCCTTGATATAATTAAAAAAGGAAATCTAATAAAATAATAACGTACCGGTGTCAGCTAGGCAAGGCGGACGCGGTACGTGCTTGCGCTCGTCCTCCAAGTTAGTGCCCGCAGACTGTTGTTGTGCCTGTTTGCTTTCGTCTGTTTGACTCTCCTCACCGCCCGAACCGCTACCACCGCTGGAGGTACTCTCGGGGCTAGCTGCCGCCTAATGTATATATTTTTATATGAGTACTAGCGGTCCGCCCCGGCTTCGCCCGTGGTACATATGAAAAATAGATGTTGGCCTATTCTCAGACTTACCCGATATGCACAGAAAATTTCATGAGAATCGGTCCAACCGTTTCGGAGGAGTATGCAGACTAACATTGTGACACGAGAATTTTATATATAAGATTTATTGGACAAAATAAACAAAAGACTCACAACAGAGATTTTAATTATAGTTAATTCGATTTTATAGATAGTAGATCAAATTAAAACGAATTATTGTTTGGCTTTCCTATTACAAAAACTTGTTATTCAATTACTCCAACGTTACATAGCAAAGTAATGGTACATGCTTTCAAAATTTACATTCTATGCAATTAAAAATGGTAGGATGATGATAGGATTACTAACATAGTTTCTAAGATTATAACATATACATAATTATACACTAATACACTAACACAAATATGGATGAATAAATGGGAATAAAAAAGTATTTATTATTAATTATATGCGTATAGTATGTACACGTACCTGAGTTGCGGGCTCAGCGGAGCTACTGCCACCCGCAGCAGCAGCCGCAGCGGAGCGCGCGCGCGGCAGCGGTTGCGCGAGCAGCTTGCGGCAGTAGAGCAGCAGCGAGGCGAGCACGGCGCGGCGGTGCGGCGGGCGGCGCGCCGGGGCCCCGCCCAGCACGTCGGCCAGCAGCCCGCCGCGCGCCTCGCCCCACGCGCCGCCCTCCGCGCGCCACGCGCCGCCCCACCACACCCACCCGCTGCACTGCTCCGCTTCAACACAAACACACAACGTTACAATACTGTTAGACGTAACTTTTGATTTGATGTTTTTGTGGATGAATAGTTGTCACTATTTCCTGTTAAAACATGTTTATCTGTCAAAAACTATAAATTGCCGCTTTCCTTTGAATCGTGGCGCATTCGTACGAATCGTGCATAAGGGCTCGGACGTTATACGACGTTCAACCCAACTACCCTCACTTTACTAATACTCGTTGACTTGCTGCGATTTGTTATCAACTACCTACATCAATTAGGTAGCTGTGTAGAATCGCAGTACATTATTATTACATTCAAACTAATTTCTTTAATTCGCGTTTAATTTCTTATAATACATTCAAGAACAAAATCTTAACACACATTCTTTAGAAGTAAGACATTTAAATCTCTCATTATATAAAATAATCCAGTTGCCTTTTAAGGTCAATCTGGTTTTGATATTTCTATTAAAACATCACTTACGTACATAAATAGTATAAATCACTTTAAATATTTCAACATTTCGCGTAAAACAACCTCCAGGAACTAATTAATAATAATTATAACAGTACTCACCGACAGCTTCAATCAACGGCAGCGCGTGGTGTATGTGCTTGGGCGCGAGCGCGGGCAGCAGCGAGTGCGCAGCCCGTAACAATGCCGCATGCAAATCGAGTGCGTGGTGTGCGTGCGCATGTGCATTGCCGCTCTGCCATAGCGCAGCTAGCGCACGTAATGTGCACAACGCGCCAGCCGCACCGCGTGGCACAACTACACGGGATACCACTGCTTGGAGGGCTGCTGCAGCGCCTGCTCCAGCTCCGACTGTGCTGCCACCCTATTGATGGAAAAATTAAATATAAAATAACCTTTTAGTTTTCAGTAAATAATCTACCCAATAATTGAAACTTAATACATATTGGAAATATGATATATCAATAAAATCTATTTCAACATGCAATATATTAAACACGTCAAATCAAATATTGTTTTCTCCGCGTGTTAGAGTAAGTATAAAATTTTTACCATGTAATCAACTTAAAATTAAATACAGCACATGAAGAAAATTATAAATATAACTTACCAAATAGGGCTCTGATGAAACGACGGCACCATCTGCAGCAATGTCAATGGATACAAATTTAACGAGCGCCGGCACGAAGTACTCGCACTCCAAGATCACGCGGCCCATCGTTTGAGTGCTGCCTTCCGTCTGTTAACATATTATATTACTGATTAAACTTATCATTTTTACTAATGACGAATCAAATAATTTAACATCTGTTCAATGTGGTTAGGTGAATTAAATAAAATAATATACCTGAAGAGGTAAACTAGCAACCCATGCTAATGCCTGCATTGAAAGCACCCAGCAACGCAGTGATATATTTTCCAATCTGTAAGTAATAATTGGATTTAAAGAATAGAACAGGATAGATTTATTGTATTTTTTTAAAGAATAAATATTGTATTTTATTTTAGAATAAATTTGTCAAAGTTAAATAAAATGCAGTCAACCTTTTTATAAGCAAAGATATAATAATTATGATAATTGTAGTACAAAAAAGTAAAACACATTGCGTGTAGAAGAAGCGCTTAACACTAATTGACATAAACTGCTCAAGTATAATCATTACGAGAAGGGTTACCTATCTTAATCTCGAATTTTTATATTCCGAAGTTTTGTTAGCCATATAATCGCAACTCCGAATTTCGTTTGCCCATTTCTTCATTTGTACGACGTTTCACAATCCAGACGAATGAGTTCCAGACATACGAAATCTAAATGCACAAAATCGAGATGACCGTAATCCATATGCACGAAAGCCAGATTTTTAAAACACAAATTTTTGAAATACAGTTAATTGATATCCAGACAAACAATGTCCAGATTTTTAAAATTCAAATAAACGATATCCAGAAAAACGAAATCCTTCCAGGGGGAACCTAACCTAACCTAACCTAACCTACTGAATAGATTTTAACACTTAAACCTTTCTGTAATGGGCAAATAAAACAATAGCGAGTCGGTTCTAGCACTCGCCGGCCGCTGCCGCGGCACGCTCGCTTCGCTCGTTCGGCTCGTGCGTGGGGTCGCAGTTCAAACCTAACCAGAGGCGGCTCGTGACAAAATTGTATGGGTGTTCACTTGAAATAAAACAACGAAAATACAATAGCGTTAGCAGGATAATTTATTACAAAAAAAATTAGCACCACATTATAAATCCATACTATAATATTATAAATGCGAAAGTAACTCTGTCTGTCTATCTGTTACTCAATCACGCCTAAACTACTGAACCAATTTGCATGAAATTTGGTATGGAGATATTTTGATACCCGAGAAAGGACATAGGCTACCTTTTATTGCGAAATATGTACCACGGGCGAAGCCGGGGCGGACCTCTAGTAATATTATAAATGCGAAAGTGTGTTTATTCGTTTTAATGTGACATGGCCATGGGTAACTTTTGACAGCGGTGAAACGACTCATACTAATGCGAATTTAACATCAGGGGAATCCGCGGGCAAAGAAAAATATATGAATATTGTTTTCAATCAAAATGATGATGATGATATTATTGTTCATGAAATTAATAATAATTCCATAATTCCAGGGCCCTGGTGAAGGCGCCCAACGACCGGGCGAGTTTATACGTTCGCTAGCTATGCAGATACTGAGCCATTCTGATGGATAGAGAGCATAGCACACCTATTCCCAGGAATAGGTGGGTGGTTGGTAGTACTTTAATCAGTCGTAAAAATTTCCAATTTTAGGAAGATTAGAAAAATGCTTTTAACAATAGTTAGGGAAATTTCGATTGACAGAAAAATTACGATAAGTCAGGAAAAAATTCTATAAATCAGGAAAATTTCCATGTCAGGAAAATTTCTTTAAGCTGGAAAATTTCCATAAGTAAGGAAAATTTCTATACGCGAGGAAAATTTCCATAAGGAAAATTTCTATACGCCAGGAAAATTTGTATGTCAGGAAAATGTTTATAAGCCAGGAAAATTTCTATACACCAGGAAAATTCCTATAAGTCAGGAAAATGTTTATAAGCCAGGAAAATTTCTAAACGCCAGGAAAATTTCTTTAAAGAAGGAAAATTTATATACGTCAGGAAAATGTTTATAAGCTGGAAAATTTCCATAAAGAAAATTTCTATAAACAAGGAAAATTTCTATCCGTCAGGAAAAATTGTATGTATAAGCCAGGAAAATTTCTATGCGTCGGAAAAAATTCTATACGTCAGGAAAAATTAGATAAGTCGGGAAAAATTAGATAAGTCGGGAAAAATTAGATAAGTCGGGAAAATTTCTATACGCCAGGAAAATTTCCATAAGTAAGGAAAATTTCTATACGCCAGGAAAATTTCTATACGCCAGGAAAATTTCCATAAGAAAGGAAAATTTCTATACGCCAGGAAAATTTGTATGTCAGGAAAATGTTTATAAGCCAGGAAAATTTCTATACACCAGGAAAATTCCTATAAGTCAGGAAAATGTTTATAAGCCAGGAAAATTTCTAAACGCCAGGAAAATTTCCATAAGTAAGGAAAATTTCTATACGCCAGGAAAATTTCAAGTGATAAATTATGATAAATTTATCGCTATTTGTCATTCATTACATCTGTCTTTACAAGTTCTAACAACGGGGTTTAGTTTTCGGGGTTTTAAGATTCGGGTAATAGTAATTCGAGTTTGTTATGAGTCACATGACACATCCCGCAAGTACGCACAGCTCCAGCGCACCTTCTTCACGCACGCAGGTGCAGTCACGTACACATGTACACACACACACGGCGCATACTCACTCACACTCGTGCGCAGGGATACACGTACAGTGACGCATAGCTCCACACACACACACACACACACACACACACGGCGCATACTCACTCACACTCGTGCGCAGGGATACACGTACAGTGACGCACAGCTCCACACATACACACACACGCATACTCACTCGGTGAGCGACTTGAGCAGCGCGGTGACCGTGTCGGAGGCGAGGCGGATGCGCGGCGCGTCCGCGGGCACGGTGAGCGCGGCGAGCGACCACGCGCCGCCGCCCGTGCCCCACGACGAGCCGTTCAGTGTGAGCCATAGAGACACCACGTTCTCCATGAACGTGCAGTCCACCTATAAAGCGAGATTAGGATGATAATAACGCGTCAAATTTTGAATTTAAACAGACACTAACTAACATAGACTATAGAAATGACTGCAAAATTTCACAGTGATATGCATTTTGTTGCAAAAAAAAATGTTTACAAGTGTTACTGTATACCATAGCGTCTATAGTGTATTTAATATTTATATTGTTTGCTTTTCATGAGTTTGATTATTGGCTTTAAAGTGATTTCTTTTTTGTAATAATTATTCTGAAGCAGCATAATAATCTCCCTAAATTCATTGGATATAATACAACACAATATTTATTATTATGAGCGTCCATCAAACAAACATTCTTGGAAATTACCATTAAATCTATAAATCTAATTTCAATCAAAATATTCACCTGATTGGGGAACTCCAGAGCGAGATGTCTGAACACATCGTATAGCGTGTGCGCGAGCGGCGGGTTGTGTCTATTCGCGGGCGCCGGCGGGGAGGCAGGCGAGGCGGGGGACGCGGGGGATGACGGGGAAGGTGGGGCGGGGGGCGAGGGGGTGGGTAGCGGTGTGGGCCGGTGCGGGGGCGCGCGTAACGCCGCGGGTAGAGATAGGGCAGTAGCGGCTAATACGCGTCGAGCGGCCACCTCCGCTGCCGCTGCCGGTCCGCTCTCTAGCCGCGCGTCCACACACGAGGATAGCGTGCTGTATGGATTTAAAACAAAAATATAAAAATGTCACCCGCAAAATATCAAAAGATGATCATTTAGTCACACTTTTGAAATAGATTTTTAATAATATATTCGAAGAATAAGTTAAAATTTAATTATAATCAACATTCTGATAGATAATACCTTGTGTTTAAATCGACAGCTTGTTTGGTTTTTGTCTCTTTCTTCACAGCGTCCAATAAATACTGCTCCAGTTTCTCTTCTGGTTCTGAATCATCTGATTCGATTAATTGACTCAATTGGTATTCCATGTAGTAATTAAGATCTGCAATGATTAACAAACATGTTCCAATTAGGAATTAATTGTACAATCACTTGAATAAAGGATAAAATTCATCAAAATATAAATTATTTACTGGATAATCTTCAATAAAACTTTGTACATTAGAACAAGTACAACACTTATTTACTTATTAACCTTTTATAGGAGCCTTCCCAAAGTTAGGCTGGTCGTGAGCGAGCGTAGCGGTCACACGCGACGAGCTAGCTGCGTTCCACTCTTCGGCTACTGGTGTTGTAGGTTCACCACATTCAAATTCCACTAGATCCTGATTAAATTTAAGACTTGATTAAATACACTGAGAACCGGTTTCATCATTTACTGATAATTTTCTTAATAGCTCTACACAACACTTTTTTACGTCTTTTTTTTTCATAATTTTAAGGGACAGACAAATGATAATTTCTATAGAACATATACAGAAGCTGTAATTGAACGAAAAAAAAAAAGACCATAAGTATCTTCAACTGCTTTAACTTCAACTTATCTGGCTTAGATAACAAATTTACAAGAAAAAAAAAGGAATTTTATTTTCCGATTTATCATCTACCACTATTGCACGGTACCAACCTGCAGCAGCGCGGTGAGAGCGTGGCGTGGCCATGGGGGCAGAGTGACAGCACGTCTTGCGAGCCCCAGTATCCCACCGCCTTCGCCCCACCCGCACCAGCCGCACCCACCGCACAGCGCGCACACGCGACCCACCACCTAGAGATAAACGACAATTTGATTTAGAGAACTGTTTTTCGCACATTACAGAGAGCGTGGACTGTCAGTCTTGAATTTCTAAATGGCATACTCGGCAAAATCAAACCCTAGATTTTACTAAGATAGAATTACACAATAAAATAAATATTGATCGTTAGTTCAATATTTGTATGAAGTTGTAATAAAGTTCTATAAATAATATTTGTATTTCTATTATTTGTTTTCACCCTTACACGGCAATCGTAGCAGAATACTAAACAAAATTCCTGAAATAATTTCATTTACAAGAATTAATTTAAATAAAAAAGACAAAATCTCACCTTAGCGCACAGCAGCAGGTGATCAGCCGCGTGCGTGGAGTCAATAGTGAGTATGTGTGTGAGCAGCGCCTGCGCGAGCGCGGACGCGAGCTGCGGGCTCACGATGCGCACGTCGTCCGCGGGCCGCGCAGTGCTGGCTGTGCTGCTGCCCGCACCGCTTGAACCGCTCGCCCGCTTGCCCATCAAAGCCATGCGCGCTTTCAGTGTGAGCCGCGCGCGCTGCGAATAATACACGGTTTATTAATTGCAAATAAAATGATCAAATACATTTTATAGGCGTTCTAGATAAATACCTTAATTTATTAATTTTCGAAATTTGCAGTATACATTGTTTTTTATTTTCAATTATTTATAAAAACAATTCTTTAACATGTCAATATTGCGTACTTTACATTTTTTTTATATTGAACTAAATCAGATATATCACCAATGACTTGGAACTGGCATAAAAATTAGTTTTAACAAAACATTTAGGGCCGATTTTGCAATGCTTGAATAAAACTTATTCGTCGAATAATGTATAAAACTACCATTTTAAAAACGTATTTTAATTGCCTTTATTTGACAATTTACGTGACATTTTAATATTATCGTGTAATACTTTATTGGACGGATAAGTTTTATCCAAGCATTGAAAAATCGGCCCTTAAACGTCACTTTTAATAAAGGTAGTCCAGCCCAATGCCGTACGTCAAATGTTAATTATTTAAACATTCTCAATATAAAAACGCATGCTAACCTGCTGCTGCTCGAGCGCCACCTGTATGCCGCGGCGCGACGCCTCGAGCTCCTGCATCTGGTGCAACAGCTTCTTGTGCAGCTTGCGGCGGTGCAGCTTGCACTCGGCAGCGCGCGGCGACGGCGCGCCGGGTGACTCGCTGCCGCTTGCTGCACCCACGCGCCCGCCCGTCACCCAGTCCCATCTGGATACAGTAAATTATGTCATTTTAGAACTTAACCTCGTATTGTTGAAATATAATTATTGAATTGTATTTCGATAACGTGAAATAATTGTTAAAAATCTAAAAAATTCGTTTTTTCTTCGTTACTGTTCCTCTCAATGTAATTTAAAAACACAAATCACAGTAACAATGTTGAGAAAATCAGAAAAAAATGATTGATAGCTCGTAGGATACAACAAATTTTCACAAGAAAATGTTATCAGCCATATTATTGTACCTATTGTGCGCGTTAGCCGGAGTATTAGCCGGTGTGTTGCTAGCGAGCGCAGCATCCAGTAGATGAGCCAATGCAGCCAACATAGCCGCCAGCAAGGCCGGCGGTGCGGGCCCGCTGCGCACGAGCTCCAGCGTGCGCGCCGCCATCGCTTGTGTGACGCCGCCGTTGTCGCGGCTGCCGCAGTGCGCGTACATGCTCTTGCGAGACATGTACATGATCGAAATCAGGCATCTATGAAAGCAAAATCATGTGTGAGTTAAAAAGTAACTAATTTTTTTCATCAATATGCTTTATATTTGTTTATTTTAGTTATTTATATTTCCAATGTACATACGGTGTATGACAATAGACGTTTGACCACCTATTAAATCTGCAGAAAAACTTAAAGTACATCTAGAAATCGATTTTTTGCATTATTGAAGTGAAACTTCTTTATCGGGGTTGTTAAGTACGACGTATTACGTAAAGACGTATTTCTGTAAAGTTGCATACAGCAAATTATTTTTTGAAAAATAAGGTCATAAATAAGTTTCACTTCTTACGTGTGTACACTAGTGGACGCACACATTTTTTTATAATGCTTTTTATGACGTTTGCTCACCTGTCGAGCGGGTGCGGCGGCGCGTCGTGCGCGGCGAAGGCTGCGGCGAGCCGGTCAGCGAGCAGTGCTCCCCACCAGCGCGCGGCGCCGCACAGCCGCGCGAGCAGCGTGGCCGCCGCGGCGCCCGCGCGCCCGCCCAGCTCCCACGATAGCGACACCACGCCGCGGCACCATGCTGCGCTCACTTCGCCGTATTGCTGGATATTAAAATAAAATATTAATAACCCCAGTATCATTTTTTTCAATATTATTTATATTAGTATTATTTTGTCAAAGTATTATTTTTTACAAAATACTCAATGTACAGTTTTAAATTTCCTATATTATGTTTAGATTAGTAAATTCATAAAAAAATGATAATATGCAGTCATAAGATTGTACCAGTTACGCTAAACTCACCACATCATTCATTTGGAACAAGAAATACAGCAGCAGATCCACTACATTCTCAGTTATCACGCGCAGTTTGTCTGTAGACGCTCTATCTAGAAGCGCATCTGACGTAACGTGGCCAGCGTCTACAGCATCCAGTACTTTATCACTGCAGTCCGGTACATTTTGCAGACGTTTCAATATGTTGGTACAGTTGTGTAACTGCTGCTGCAATTCTATGCACTCCTGGTATGCGAGGACGACTTTAGCGTCGGTTTCTGCTTGGTTTAGATACGCCATCATGTGCGCGGCGTTACCGTTGTATAGTTCAAGGTATGGATTGATTAAATCTATTAGCTTTCCAGTTGCCAATCTGCAAATAATAAAAACAAATTAAATGAATATATATTGAAATATGACCACACAGAAAAATTTATATTTTTTTTTGTTTTAATCCACATACTTTGTAGAATAAATTAAATTCATTATCAAAACGCTTATAAGCTAGTAAAATTAAGTTATAGCTTACCTGAATCGACAACTAAGATCTTGATGTAATGCATTTAGCGCATTAATTGACGCAGTGACGTTAGCTATCTCAGCGATTTCTCCATAGAACCAGCCCAGGGGTATTTTGCATTTCATCGCTGACATACCGTAGCGGCCTATTGTTGTAATCTATAAAGTAAAATGAAGATTTTTTTAAAGTTTTTACCTTAAAAATTTTGCCTTTAATAATGCTGGCGTTTTATTTCTCATACTCTGACAACGAACGCGTTTTTTAATTTTTTGGTTGTATAAATTACTAGCGGTCCGCCCCGGCTTCGCCCGTGGTACATGTTTACGTTTTCTCTACATAAGAACCATCCTCGTACTTGAAGGAATATAATAAAAAAAGAATTATCGAAATCGGTTCAGCCGTTCTTGAGTTATGCGCTTACCAACACATTTTGCGATTCATTTTTATATATAAGAAGACTAGCGGTCCGCCCCGGCTTCGCCCGTGGTACATATTTACGTTTTCTCTACATAAAAACCATCCTCGTACTTCAAGGAATATAATAAAAAAAGAATTATCTAAATCGGTTCAGCCGTTCTCGAGTTATGCGCTTACCAACACATTTTGCGATTCATTTTTATATATAAGAAGATTACCTTCATATATCTGCAAAGTGGAGCTGGCTGTATATCAGACAACACGAGGTGTTTTGTCGCAATGTCCGTGGCGAAGGCTAACTTAACGCAGTCTGTCTCTTCGCCGACCGTCCAAATGTCGATGCACAATGTCACTAAGTCTGAACATGATGGTATAATCTGTGGACAACAAGGAACAAATTAAATTTAAATTTGTAGATTTCTTAAACAAGAGATGTTGCGAAAAATGTGATAATGTCGATAAATGGGAATTATGCAAAAAAAATACTTCATAGAATGAAATAGACATTCCAAGTCCATTACAACATTCAAGTATTCCTGCCCCGTTGCTTGCTCAGTCATAAAAAAAAACATACCTAAAAAATAACGACAAGTTACTCACCACATCAGTAAGTCGCACGGTGTGTCCAAAATCGAGCACGATATAGCGGCGCGCGCCCGAGTGCATGCGTTCCACCACAAGCGTGTGCTGCGGCGGACGGGTCACTAATGCTGCCCACGGAATGCCACATTGCTCTTGTTCCTGATAAACAGTTTAAAAAATTAATTACAATGCTCTAAGTGATAATCAACACTTCTAGAATAGAAAGGTCGAATAATTAACATAAAATTAAAATAAACGGAATATAATCCGCCTCGAAGGACCAAAATAAAATTTAAGTTAACAGAAAATTTAGTAGTGACGAATTCATTATTCGTAGGTAACGAAATAATTTGAAATAAATTTAATTAATTTTAAAAAGAAATTAATGAATGGATAAAAAATATCGTACTTTGAATAGTTTATCTTCACCCAACTCCGGTTTATCTTGAGGATCGCAGTCCATCATCGAACCATCCGCATCTTCCGGCGAATCGGCCTCTTTGGAAGCTTGTTTCATTTGTCCTTCCTTCACGACGTTCCACAACTATAGCGAGGTAATCGAGTATAAAAATTAAGGTTTTTTTTTTCTAATTTAGTTTTAGTATGTATGCAATACATATTTTTAAAGCCTATCTATAATTTAGAATAGATAGATAGATACCTAAGTACTAATCTTTATTTTAAATTAATTTGAATTGCTTTAACAAAAAAATATGCCATGGTAAGCCATTTTTAAATAAATAAAGGATACCTGGTGCGGGTCAGCGGTGTGCGCGCTGACGACGGGCGGCGGGTGGCACGTGGCGGCCGACTCCAGCTTGGTGCCATCCGACGCGACGTGACAACTCACGTGCAACGGCATGGACTCGCCCACTACTGCCAACGCACCCAACCCGCCCTCCAGCTCGTACCAGTTGGGTGTTTGACTGTTGTTTGTTGTGCTCTTTATCTCGACTGGAAAGGAAACGATTTTAGTGTTGCGTGAGATTGATTAGATAATTAAATCCTTTATCTGTTTAGAAGTAGTTACTTATTAGACCAATCACAGCAGAAAATGATAAGGATATCATATTTCAGGTATTTTATTTATTTATTAAAGAAATAAATTGCAACATGTTATATTTTTTTTTTCGTTTGTAGACGCGGAATAAATTGAAAAAATAAATGAAGTTACTTATTATTTAATCACATAATATTAGAATTCTTATAACATAGGATAAAGATTAAAATTATATTCGGGCAACAAAATTGTTTTTACCAAAGTAACTGTTAATATTTTATAGATATAAAAGTCAACTTACTAGCATCAAGCGGCATATTGAGCAAGTCTCTAAGCTGTGACTCTTGTTTAGGTGCCTGAGGGGGCTGCACGTCGCCAGCGAGCACGCTCGCGTACGTTACAGGCAGGGAGGAGCTGCGCCCAAACTCGGGGATCTCCACTGCGAATATACTGCGCTCCAGGGCCAAGCCATAGAGACCAAACCTGTGGAAAAAAACAATTTTATTAGACTTTAATAACGATTTTTGCACTATAAAATTGATATTAATGTTTTGATTGTTTTAAAGTTTAGCTTATTAATAAATATAATGAAAATGACAGTTAATGACTGAAAAGGAAAGATGTGTTCAAAAAGACAGACAAGATATTGGTCTTGTCTTGCAAAGAAAATCATATAAATGAAAAAAAAAGATAATGATAATAAAATATATTACCTAGCGCGTAACAATTGATGATAAGGATTGCTTCGCTCCCGCAAACACCGTGCAGCTTTCTCCAGCAGTGTAAGACACCGCGCAACTAATTCAGGAGCAGAGGCTCGTGAAGTGCCATGTTGGGCCAGCGCCATCAACCATTTTAGGGCACCTGGTGATTCACAAGCACCCACTAACGGTATACAAGCGATTACGCTATTTGTTAATGTGTTCTCAAATGTGCACTTCCAAGGACGAGGTAATTGTTTCACCCCCCTGAAAAAAATAATACATAAAAGGTTTCCTCAAAAATAAAACAAGCTGTTTCATCAAAAACGTACGTGATGATACTTACTCAGTAGTAATAAGGATAATTTTGACGCATTTCTTTGCGATGCTGCGATTAGCGCATAAAATGCACTTCTTCAACAGCGCGCTAGTGTGTTTTTCAATAACTGCTATGCACTCCATCTGCTGCGTCTCCACCGGACTTGGCGATTCCTTGTCTTTACTCTTTTCATTCTTCGCCAATCGCATGCGTTGAAGTCGAATTGAAATTACCCAACTTAAAATATCAAGAGCAAGTTTTCTCTTTTCTATTGAATCTTTACTGACAGCTATTTCACACAGTGAATTCAAGAAACTATTAGATTCCAGCATGTTTATTCTTTGTTGTCTCTCCAATGGGACTTCCGTGTGAGGAGTAGAGCGCACAGTTATAGATATTTGGTGCAACCAGTCACATCCAATGAAACTGGACTTCTTTGCACTACTCTCACCAGATTTTATTGGTCCTTTATTTATATCTTTAGCTGGGTCGAATAAGGTTTTAATATGAATCAAGAAAGTCCTGCCCCTAGCACGGTAAAGTCTTGGACTGGTTAGAATTAAAGTACCAGACTGTTGAGTCATATCTAACCCAGATGATAGCAATAATGGACCCGCGAGTATTTCTGCGTTATGTGCTTGTAAATACTCTTCGCTATTTACCGGATTTTCGAGATTTGATACATCGGCATCAATGACTGAGAAATGTACCGGTGATTCCGACCTCAAACCATATGAGGCGTCCTTGTTGTACCCGATGCCGTGTAAATTCTGTTTCAACAGTGTTACTTGTATTATAGGCAAATTAACTGAATTGGCAGAATGCAATGTAAATCCAAACTCTATATGAGCCAAAGAAACATTGTATAGCAAAGTCAGTTCAAGAACATGTTCATCCCAAGTGGATGAAGTATTCTGAAGTCTCCATGATCGATTATTTTGATGATCCGATCTTGATCTTTGAGCAGGTGACAACTCGCACCAAAAGCCTGGAACTACGGCGCTATATGGGACAGTAGGATTAGGGCAGTAAGAGCCAGTGAGTGACATTATTGATGTAAGATCAGCTAAATCGAGATCTGTTTTATTTGCTAGCAATACTGGTGTTGTTGCTGAACCTGAAACATCATCCTTCGGCACACGTTGTAGCATGTCAAAATCAATGTTAGCGAACTCATCTTCATTTGTTTCACCAGATGCATCTTTCTCTCCATTATTAAGAGCATAGAAATATATCATACCGTGTCTGGTAGATACACTCAAGCGCTCGACAGAAGCACAGTAAGCCACTGACGTAAATCGTCCTTTGGGCACTTGCTTTTGGGAAAGCAGTTTAAAATCAGGGAGAGAATACAATCTTAGATGACCGTCAAGGCCAACCGAAGCAAATGAGTATTGATCATTTTTATCTACTGGCAATAAACATAAATCTACAGGACTTTCGTTGTATGGTAGCTCCTTTATTGTTACAGGATTATCCTCTAAAGTGTAAATAGAAGTTTTATTATTAATTTTATAGTAAAGAAAATATGCTTTAGTGTCATTATCATCAGTCTTATCAGGTTGGTCAGAGACTTCATCAACTTCCATTTTTACGTCACCATCAGCGTCCGTCTCTTCTTCAGTTTTAACTTTGCTAGGTTCGATTGAGGATACTACGACTAAAAGATGTTCTTTATCTTCAGATGGTAAAAGATGTGTCACTTTTGCATCGTCGCATATGTTTAAGCTAGTTGGAAGACTTAGACATTGTATAGCTATACCTTGCGAGACGGCTTCTTCTGGTGGAGGATCACTGTCAAATCCATCATTTGGGTTAATACTGAGCACTGTTTGTGTACCAGCTTTGCTTTTCGTAGATGACGATAGTTTAACCTTTTCTGAATTATCAACTCCTTCATACCACTTTAAGTCTGATATTTCCAACGGTCCCTGACCGGTCATGTTGAGGTAATGCGTGATAGGGTCACCTTGTACTGCATCTGTTTGATCAACTATTTTGGTTATAACAGTGTCTAAATTTCCACTTTTCCAACTCTTTAGTTGTGATATTTTTCCGACAAAATCTAACATAATGCCCTGTTCTGATTCTGGCAGCTCTGGCAACAAAGCAGTGGGTGGGGGTGGGGGTAATACTTTGAAATGTTTATTGAAAATAGTCTTTTTTGGTCCCCAAATTTTGCAGTCCTCTTTACTAGATGATGCATCTAAATTAAAAACATTACTTATTTGTTCATCTAATAGGTTTGTGCATTGAGGAAGCTCTGTATCCTCGTCAGAATATTGGAAGTAAATGTCGTCGTATATGTTTGCATCATCTGTCCTTTGTACTGTACAGACCTTTTTACTCCCACCTGGTTTCGAGTTCCCGCTGCTGTTGGATGTGTGTATCGCCGTCGTCATTGAACCCGCCATTGAATTGTGTATGTCGTATGTTAGCAAAAATAACATTTTGTTTGTACTCGCTAAATTATTCTTAGCTTCGTTCTGGTCATTCATGGCTTGGATGGTTTCTTTAGATTTTTCTGGATCTCCAGCATCGAAAAGAGCTTTGCTTGAGTCATCTTTAATTGGTTGGTTTGTGGGTATTGATACTGTTCGAGTGATTACTACAGCGCAAATGAGGGATGGTTTTGCTTTACTTGTGTTTGTTTCCTTTTCTGTATTTTCACTATTTTGTGCTTGAGGATATGTCTCTTGTTGTGATGCCATTCCAATAAAGGTCATGGCAGTAAGTTCAATTCCATATGTTGCTAAAATAAGGTAAAAAATAATTGTAATACAATTTGTAGTTGATAGGTATGGTGTAAATGAAATAAGAAGAAAATTTAAATAGTCAATACTTACATGAGTCTTTTTCTAAACTTGCTGACCAAACCTTATGACTATCAGTTGTGAGAATGCCACTGAATATTGAGTCATAAGGTGAAAGATGTAAGAATTTCACTAATTTAAGTCCACAATCGAATTTCCAGATATTAACCTTGCCTTCTGTTGTGCCGGTTGCTATAAGATCTCCTGTGTTACCTTTGGATACTACCCTAACACTTGGACATGGCACCGCACATGCTGTGGCATTGGTTACCTATAAATATTACAATAGAATTTTGTATAAAACATTAAAAGGGTCGAAAAAAACAGCCAGCTTTTTCAATCCCGCTCATTATCAAATTTTTCTAGTCTTCAAAATTTTTTCATTTATTAAACCACTTAATTCTATAAAACTAAAAATTCAATTTATCAAGCTTTTTAATTTCATAAATAACAAAAACTTTATTACAAAAACAAAAATTTTAAACAAATTTTTACAAAGCCCCCAAAGGATAAACCCCAAACTCACCGATATAGGAACATTGTGTGTGTACTCGCCCCTCACGAAGGGGCAGTTGGGCGAGTGCCGCTCGTGCTCCACCCACGGCTCGTCCGACTTCTCCCAGCACACGAGGCACACCATGCACGTGAAGCACATGGCGCGGTCGTCCCCGCTCGGCGACGGCTGGTGGTAGAACCCCGCCTGCGCCATGCGAGCGGGGAGAGCCCATCTGGATCGAATTTTAACATAACATAGTTGTACGTGTACCAAGAAGCTTATATCTAATACACTGGAGATTGCACTATGACCATTAAATTGTAACAAGTGCAATCTCCAGTGTATTAGATATAAGCTTCTTGACGTGTACATATAGTGAATATAAAATTTTACCCAGCATCATATACATAGATGGGCAACTGAGTCATATATATTAAGTGATTATATGTAGTAGTGAAATTTAGAAAGATAATGATTTGCAAAATACAATGTATAACTAATTACAATCTTGCCCAATAGTTGATTATAATTTGATTTCTATGCAAATCTTACTTGTAATCCATATGCGGCCATCGTTTGAAGGTCTCTTTCCTCTCCGCCTCAGAGTACATCAAGCCTCTGGACTCGTCATCTCGGTTGCAAGGCATTAGCTCATTGGCCCTTTGTCCAACTGCAGATGCTATTGCAAGTGCTGGTATCCGTCTGTTCTGACCTTTTAACTCTTGTACGATGCCGATCATAACCAAACGGAGGGTTGATTGCGGTAAGGATATTGTCACTGTACTCCACTAGAATTAAAACAAAATTTATGAATATTGACATATGACTGTTTTTGCAAAAAAATCTGCAAAATTTATCACAATTCCTTTGTCAAAGACATACCTTTTGAGCTTTGACCCCTTTTCTGACAGGCTCCATATCAATAGCTCTCTGAAGATCACTGATGAAGTCTGGCAGACCCTCAATGGAGTGAGCATCAAGGCTCTGCACACATTGGTACAGTAACACCGCCTGTTATAGAAAACAAAGTTACCATTTTACGTATTAGGGTTACCTTTGGAAGAGTGCAATGACATATTTTTATTTTATTAGTTTAAGGGCCGATTTTTCAATGCTTGGATAAAACTTATTCGTCGAATAATGTATAAAACTACCATTTTAAAAACGTATTCTAATTGCCCGTATTTGACAGTTTACGTGACATTTTAATATTATCGTGTAATACTTTATTGGACGGATAAGTTTTATCCAAGCATTGAAAAATCGGCCCTAAGAAAAATTGTTGTGTGTTTATTTTCTGCCAAGATAATATTTTTTCTAACACAATAACAATTGGCATGTGTATTAAGAATATAATTAAATTATAATGGTATAAATTAAAACATACATGACTTCTAATTCAAGTAAAATCTTATCTTATAATAATACAATTCCTTGTTGTTTCTTGTCACGACTTAACTGTGTGTTAAATCATCCTTTACAAAGTAGAGCTTAGCAATGAGAAGTTATAATAATAATAACTTGTACAGTTAACAAACAAACCTTTACTAAACATGATGATACACAGAAAAATTAATCACTACATAGTACAAAACAAAGTCGCTTTCTCTGTCCCTATGTATGCTTAAATCTTTAAAACTACGCAACGGATTTTGATGCGGTTTTTTTTTATAGATAGAGTGATTCAAGAGGAAGGTTTTAGTATATAATTTATTATGTTTTAGACAAAGCGGGCGAAGCCGCGGGCGGAAAGCTAGTTAAAAAGTAAACATGAGATATAAAATAATGCAATGATATAAAAAACACATTTTCAGTTCACTTCAAGATACATGTTCTCATCCTGTACAGAGAGAGTATGCTATGATTAATATAGAGTATGCTATGATTATGGAAAATAAGGTTTAAAATGGTAATTCTTATGAAATCATTATGAAACAAGAAAAACTAATGCATTTAAATGCAGTGCTACTAATGGAAAATTGGTTGCATTAAATTACTCATAAGGTTAATATGATCGTTCACTGTTTAAATAATTCTTAATATATGTATCTGTTACATTGTTCATTGTATGCTTTTTCTCAGATCTATGTCCCTATTATTTAAAGGTTAGGTTCCTATTATTTAAAGTGACACAGAAAAGGAGAACTGCTATGAGTAACTACTTTAAGCCACAACCTACACTTGTAACTTGACAGATGTTTTAAAATTTATTTATATAGTCTAACAAAAAATAATGCATTAGATAAAAGGAAATGGCACAGATCAATTTTTTCCATAGTTTGCAATCTTACAAGTTAGATTATAAACTGATGTTTTTTATAATATTGCGACCAGTTAAATACTTATTCAATGTATACAAGGTAATATTTATTGTTTCACCTAACCTAACGTTTTATTGCACTGCAAGTAGGCTACATTCATAAGGTTAATAAATTATAAAGATATCACAGTATAACAAATCCAAGTTCTGATTGCCATCTTAACCTATTGATGAATGAGTGGTTGTGGGTAAGAACATACACAAAAATGTTATTTGTCTGCACATAACATTTTTAAACTCAAATAATAACAATTTGATGAAGTACATGTAAAAAATAACTTTAATTCAAGTAAAATATAACTTTAATGACTTTAATAACTTTAATGATAACTGAATTAAATAACTTTAATTCTAGTAAAAAATAACTTTAAATCAAACATGCTTTCATTTTCCTATGTAGTTAAGTTGGACTATTGATTTTAAATGTTATCAAAAATTAAGCAATCAATATTAACTATGCCTTTATTTACATTTATTATTTATAGTTATGCATAAAACATCTTATAAATTATAACACATAATTTGTTATTAACACACAATTTAGTTTATTGGTAGTTGTTAAGAATTAGGAATATACATATGAATTAGAAAAACAGAATAAATTAAAATTGTTAAAACATACATATTTTATATACCTACTGGTTAAAAATAAACATATCAAATATTATATAAAACACCATTATTTGCCACAGAGTATGACACCTTTTGTTTTTCATTTAAGGATGTCATACCTGCTTATCGGTCAATTAGGGAAAGCTGGCATGTTCACAGTACTCACACTTATGCAATTTCACTTACAGTATGTTCAAAAATAAATGCGACTCTAGTTTCATTTTAGACTTGAATTGTAAAATGGGTGCGTTGTAGATATGTATATGCAAATATAATTACTTATGAAAGCTCTCATAATTTACCTGTAAAATTATAATTTAAAAGTAAATCAATTGATGAACTTAATTATTTATTCTAATAATAATCAATTGGATAAAAGTATTAATAATCATTCAATTATCAAATAATAATTAAATTCCTGACTTTGGTTGAGTAAAGATATCTAAGAAATATTATATTTGTAGTAAGTACGTAATACCTACCAATACGCGCTAACAAATATGTGTTACATGTTTATTGTATAATTTTCACACTATTGGTTTTAAACTCAAACTCAAACATTTATACAATTAGACTTCTTCTAGAAGCACTTTTGAATCGTCATAACAGTTTAACAGTTTTAACATTTACCACCAATTCAGAAAGCAGTATCTATAGAGAAGAAGAAGAATCTATTTAATCATAATCGTAATCTTCTACTTCACTGTAACTTTCATCGCTCGAAGAACTCGATGTTTCGTTGTCGGAATTTCTTAATGTTATTAGTTATTACTTATTATAAATGAGTCAGTGTAATTATCTACTTTTGGTTCTAATTGAATATATTTTTCCTCATGTTCTCGCGTCTTTCTCCAAACGTCACTAAACATATCCAGACTAATAGCATTTGCTTCCTTTCTAAATAATTTTTACACAGTTTTCAAGTTAAAGTTCACATTTTGTGATGCTACTTTCCCTTTAATTATGCCCCATAGTAACTCTATTGGGTTGAGATCTTTGAGGATTGCATCAAGTAGGTAAAAATTGTGTATAGTTTGGCTTATTTTTTTTAATAATGTGATAACTCTGATTATTAATTAGTTATTTGATTTTTGAAAAAAAAAATGCCGATTTTAGTCAAAATTTATATTTTTCTAACAAGATCCTTATCATCCAAATTTCCACCTTGGTGAGAAAAATTGACATTTCTAATGAAAATGAACAAAAAATTAAATTATTTTATTAAATACTGTAAAATAGTCTATAATTCTTCCATTTACTGTATCACAAAATTCTTCATAGATTTTTAGATATTCGTACTACACCAATTACATCACCCTGTATTTATAAACAATTGCAAAATATGACACATACATAGGCCGGGAGATACTGACACAAAATTTCGGGTCATTTGTAACAGAATGGCGGTTCTACAGAGGTCTTATTACGCAATGACTAAAAGAAAAATGATGGTCAGAACTCAGAAAGCTGGTACCGGCGGACTAGTCGCGTGGGCGTTAGTCGAACTCGTCGGATAAATAGCGAAAGTCAAACGATTTACAAATCGTTTGACTTTTCCGCGGTATGGCGACCATTTGAAATCGTCCGAAAAGTATGGCATGGCAATTTTAGTAAATGGCTGCACGACGATGGTGCAAAAGTGAGCCCGGTACAAATGGTTGAATTGTTTTTTTTTAAATCAACGCATTCACGTCGGTATGGCGGACTGTAAGTCACATCGTAACTGTATGGCATGACACTACCGCCTACATCTTTTTTAAGGGCTATCGGTAAATTCTAAAATTTTTGTGTTACAAATCGTTGGACTTTCGCTATTTATCCGACAAGTGTGACTAACGCCCACGCGACTAGTCCGCCGGTACCAGCGTTCTGACCATCATTTTTCTTTTTGTCATTGCGTACTAAGACCCCTCTAGACCGCCATCCTGTTACAAATGGCCCGAAATTTTGTGTCAGTATCTCCCGGCCTAACATGTGCAATGTGTAAATGTGTTGACGTTCCAGCTCTTCTTAATATACCTGTACCAAAAATGTTATGCAAGAATACTTACTTTATTATTCATTCCAAAAGAAAAATTTATAATATTATAATCATCCATTTTATTAAACAACAACTATTGCTGGTGTTTAATATATCTAGAAACTAAGGTAACAGGAGCAGGCAACCTCTTCATAATGGTTATTATGATTTATGCAGATTTAAGAAATTGAACAGGTTTAGCGAGTACAAACAAAGTAAAAAAATAATTAAAACTAGAATATTAATATGTTGTTTAACAATTCATATTAAGGCATAGAAATAAATATTTTGCACTGACAATTTAATAATAATAGTATTTAAGCACATTATTATTATAATAGTGAATTGAATTGGGGATGGAATTTTTCAGAACATAAATGCATCATATATGATTAGATATTATCATTATCATGTAAAATTTACATAAATTATTACTGTGATCTGTCTGACTAAATAAGTATATTACCTACCTGATTAAGTTGTGTAATACTATAAGAATGAAATTAATTGCAAATCAAACCTCAGATAGAACAAGTTCAATTCTGATGGGACTGTCTGGCTGTGAGATGGGTAAGGGCCGCTGAAGAGCTGTGTGCAGGAGCAGTACTCCATTGTAGTCAGTTCGAGCGCCTATCCCGCTGTTATCCCATACGAACACACGGTCCGCGCCCGGCGCATACTCAACACCCAAAGTGCCATGCTCATCTACAAAAACAAAGACCAAACCAATATTAATACGGCCGGTAGCTATAAATTTTGATACGGAATTGTTTACGGAGAACTGTCAAATTAAGACAATGTAGGACATGAATTATTATAAGCAGAACAATCGCAATTTATTAGCGAAAATTTATAATTTCGTCATTATTGACTTACTCTCATTAACGCAAACCAATAATTACAAGTGCAAATTCTTAACTTACCCGCTGAAAGGTGGGAGCTCTGAAGTATCACACCAGAATTAACATCCAAAACGTGTACACCACCCACATCAGTTCTCACCAAAATTATATTTAAGTTGCTGTGATACGTTAATGAAGCAACGGGAAAAGTCATGCGAATATAGCCATCTTCTCGTAATATCAAAGAATCATCGCCCATCGTGGCCGTGAATACATCTGTCTGTTCTACGTAAACGCCATTTGTAATTATATTTTTTTACGTCAAAAAATTTATCATTTGTGGCCAGTTTAAAAATATCCATAGACTAAATAGAATCTCATATTTTAATAGGATTTTTCTAAGGGATTTTTATATTAAATTATTACATTTTAATTATTATTGGGCTTTTGCAAAAATAAAATGCACTATTTTAAATATAATTACTAGTTGCTTTGTAGATAGTTTACAACATTTTAGGTATTTATGGGAGAAAAATTTCGCAGCCAAAAAGTATTAGGGCGCTTGTGCACTACAAGGAATTTTACTGTCCGGCATTCCGATTTTTTACGGTCCGGTGTGGCATGAAAAAACCGATGAATTGCTTGTGCACCTGTCCGTCTTTACTCGGATCAGTGCGGTACAGTTCAAGGAAGTTTGGCGGTATAATGCTATCATAAATGATTGTTTTTGCATTTTACAAGAAACGAGTAAAAAATATAGAAGGTGAAATATTATATTACTTCGTTATAATAAAAAGTAAAGTTCCGTAAGAGATTTAAAATGCGTGTTTCACTTATTTATTTTAATCGGTGACGAGGAGCTAAAGCTATTCCCACTTGAACTTTAATTTACCAACACTTACTTAGATAATAGGTAATTATAGGTCAATGCTTGGTCAATGTATATAAAATAACAATACCGACTTCTCAAATCTCATTGCCAACTAAAAGAAAGTAAAACAAGAGCTTGCTTTTAATTGGCATATGCAGTGAAAACAGTAAAATCCAAGCAAGTGGGCATTCGAAAACAATTATACCTACAGCGACTCGTAGACACAACAAACCATCCGGAATAGGGAAAAGTAAAATGTCGGACAGTAAAATTACGTATAGTGCACAAGCTAGTATATAGATTAAGGGCGCTTGTGCACTACAAGGAATTTTACTGTCCGGCATTCCGATTTTTTACGGTCCGGTTTAGCATGAAAAAACCGATGAATTGGCTTGTGCACCTGTCCGTCTTTATTCGGATCAGTGCGGTACAGTTCAAGGAAGTTTGGCGGTATAATGCTATCATAAATGATTGTTTTTGCATTTTACAAGAAACGAGTAAAAAATGTAGAAGATGAAATATATATTACCTACTTCGTTATAATAAAAAGTAAAGTTCCGTAAGAGATTTAAAATGCGTGTTTCACTTATTTATTTTAATCGGTGACGCGGAGCTACATCTATTCCCACTTGAACTTTAACTTACCAACACTTACTTAGATAATAATTATAGGTCAATGCTTGGTCAATGTATACAGGGTTACAGGTTAAGTCGACCTATTCCTGTTAAGAGCGTGTAGTAGGGGTCAAAACAAACTGATTTGATCATATAATACCATATCCAAAAGTTAGCCGTTGAAGAGTTATTGCAATTTTAATTTTTTTCTTGAAAATGCCACTTTATCTTCGCATTTAGCGTTTAATTTTTTTATTTTACTTATTTGGTCTGGGTTTTTTTGAGTTATTATGTAAAGGTTGAGTTAAACAATAATTCTCAGCAATAAAAATCCATATCGCTGCAAACAATTCAAAGAAATGGCTTTTAAACTAAAAATAATAACATTAAAGTAATTAAGTTAACTCGTTTTAAACAAAAATATTGAAAAAAATCTCTATGAAAATGTGTCTGCAGATGTTTTTAAAAACATGGGCATGTTCTAAGCTATGTAAAAAGATATGATAACCTCAGGTAGCATTCGTAGATTCCAAGAAATCGGGGATAAACATGGGACAGTGTTAGTAAAGTACAACATCAGAATAAATTTTGTCATAATTTATTTTTCTTAAAAACTTTACAGTTCCTGCTCAACATGTCTTCCTCTATTGCGAACACATATTCGAAACCTTTTCCGCAGAGAACTCTTGACTACCCCAGTTGTTAATTGGTTCCTCATCTTATTGGCTGCATCGATAATTTTTTGTCGTAAAATATCAACAGATGGAATCGGGTTCGGCTCATTGTACACCAGACTCTTCATATACGTAAAAGTCCATGGGGGTTAGGTCTGGACTTCTAGCCGGCCATGGTATGGGCCCACCTCTTCCGATCCATCTGTTTGGATAGTTGATGTCTAACCATTCTCTAACACTTCTTCTGTAATGTGCAGGGCAGCCATCATGTTGGAACCACATGTCTCTTAACAAAGTCAGGGCTATGTCTTCAAGTAGGTCGCTTAAATGTTGGCGCAGAAAGGTCTCATAATTTTCACCATTTAGGTTGTCCGGAAGGAAGTATGGTCCAATTAATTTATTTGAAATTATCCCCATCCACACATTAAGACTGAATCGTCTTTGTGATTTTTTTGGATTCTTCTTGTTAGGATTGCCACGTGCTTTCGGAGCCCAATAGTGAGCGTTATGGTAGTTTGTGATACCGTCTTGATCAAATTTGGACTCATCTGTCCATAAATTTTTTTTGAAAAACGAGGGGTTTTCCAGATCCGCATTCAACATGAATCTACAAAAATCTAGTCTTCTTAAAGGATCTCCTTCTTCCATCACGTGCACGGGCGTGTAGTGATATGGGTAATATCCTGAAGTGTTCATTGTGAACCATACTTTCCACTGAAACAGACCAAGTTCTCGGGCAACAATGTTTGTTGATGTCGTGGGATCCATTCGAAAAAATCGCTTAATTTCATTTTCCTCTTCGTCTTCCTCATCCCGGACAGATGGCCGACCGACGTCTGTTCGTCGTCTTAGACTCACTAACATCTGGTGCACGACGGTCAGGATAGCGGGTCATGTATTCCGCACGAGCATGTGCAGATACACCTTGACAAAACCCGTAACACATCAAAATGTCAGCATATTCTTAGTTAGTATACGAACTCATATTGAAAATTCAAATCGCAAGCAAAAATCAAAGTCCAGTTTCGAGCCACGGTCACAGAATCGGAAGAAAATCAGTCCAAAAAGAAAGCCAAGTCTCGTTGTCAATACACAGAGGAGCACAGAAATCGCATCTACTACGGACGAATCACATAAGCAGACTAAAAAATACAAAGCGGCATCCTTCGCCCCATACAGCTTCGTCCATCACCTTGCTCGCTCTCTCCAGTAGGTGGAAGCGAGATAGTTGCAGCGTGTGAGTGAGACATCATAATCACGCGGCACAACCCTTTATTGTTCGCATAGGCAGATAATAACTAGACCGATGTTAATGAGCTATTCTAAGAATTATTTCCCCATACCAAGTTTATCCCCGATTTCTTGGAATCTACGAATGCTACCTGAGGTTATCATACCTTTTTACATAGCTAAGAACATGCACATGTTTTTAAAAACATCTGCAGACACATTTTCATAGAGATTTTTTTCAATATCTTTGTTTAAAACGAGTTAACTTAATTATTTTAATGTTATTATTTTTAGTTTAAAAGCCATTTCTTTGAATTGTTTGCAGCGATATGGATTTTTATTGCTGAGAATTATTGTTTAACTCAACCTTTACATAAAAACTCAAAAAAACCCAGACCAAATAAGTAAAATAAAAAATTAAACGCTAAATGCGAAGATAAAGTGGCATTTTCAAGAAAAAAATTAAAATTGCAATAACTCTTCAACGGCTAACTTTTGGATATGGTATTATATCAATCAGTTTGTTTTGACCCCTACTACACGCTCTTAACAGGAATAGGTCGACTTAACCTGTAACCCTGTATAAAATAACAATACCGACTTCTCAAATGTCATTGCCAGCTAAAAGAAAGTAAAACAAGAGCTTGCTTTCAATTGGCATATGCAATAAAAAGAGTAAAATCCAAGCAAGTGGGCACTCGAAAACAATTATACCTACTGCGACTCGTAAACTCAAAAAACCATCCGGAATAGGGAAAAGTAAAATGTCGGACAGTAAAATTACGTATAGTGCACAAGCTAGTATTTAGATTAATTGCGTGCCATACCGGACCGTAAAAAATCGGAATGCCGGACCGTAAAATTCCTTGTAGTGGACAAACGCCCTAATGGCGTGCCATACCGGACCGTAAAAAATCGGAATGCCGGACCGTAAAATTCCTTGTAGTGGACAAACGCCCTTAGGAAGTAAAAAAAATGTTTTAAAAACCCAACAAATTGTCAATTCAAACGACGCGGCCATTTGGCGTTTGATTTGGCGCGCTTCGTGTGACGTCACAGTTCATGACAACAAAAAATTCAAGTCAAGAAAATAGTTGAACAAGTTTTAGAAATTTCTTTGATTCAATATCGTTATTCGTTTCTTATAATTGTTAATAAATCGCTATGGAACATCTTTCTTCAATAGAAAAATACTATAAGAAATTGTAACGTAGTAGTTAATAGTATAATATCTCAAATAACTCAATGGTTTGTACCTACGGAAAAAAGACACAGTTATAGGTCTACCAGAATCTGATGGCAAATTTATATTTAAGAAATAAAAGATTTTCATATGGCAACTTTATTTGACAACTATCAAATTGGTTGTCAAATTATTTGTTTACTTCGCAGTTGATGAATAATTTTTAGAATTTTGTATAAAAATCTTCTAAAATGTCGAAAGTCGCTGCGATCACAAGCAAGAGGTGTTGTTTACAATGTGTATAGAAAAATATTCGATGAAGAAGTGTCAAACACATCACAATTTTCAATTTTGTAGATTTTATTGGTAAATTGGACTTACCCGTTTTGATACTTTAAATTAAAAATATTATGAGTAGGTAACTATAATATTGTTTGTTGATTACAATATAATTTTATGAAAACTTATTACAGGAGTTTCCAATACGGTTATTCGTCAAGTCCAAGCTGTCCAAGTCAATTTTATAATGTGTGTATCTGTTAATACTTACTAAAATAAACATAGTTTTATTTTATTTTATAAAAAAATATAAGCAATCTAGTTTCGATCTGCATTATCATTACATCCATATTTTCATATGGCATAATGATAATGGTATATTCAAATATAGGTATGTGTAAATAATAATACAATGTATTACCTTTATAAAAGAAATATGAATATTATACATGTAAGTATGTACCTACATAATAATATTAAGTGGATATCTCATTATTAAGTACAGTATTGTCCACTTATGTAATGTGACTGATTCAAATGATATCGAGGACAAAATAAAAAATTAGCAGTATCAAGATCGTTCAGTCCATTTTCCCTAGGGTTGCACACTCAAAATTTTGATTTCCCTAATTGCCATCAGATTCTGGTTTACCTATAACTACATGAAGCATGAAATCAATAATTTGCAAGAAAACAGACCTAAAACTATCAAAATCTAAAACTATAAAAATCCTTGTGTATAGGCAGATTAGAGCACAAATTTCTGAATTTTCCTCAATGTAGTATTCATGGTTTTCTTTAAAAAGGTCATTTAATTGTCCCCATAGCTGGAGACACACCTATGAGTATAATGAGTTCAAATACAACCGTCCTTATTCTTTCTTTATATCCATTATTTTTCTTTTTGTTCTGTAGGGATAAAAGCCTACGTTCGCGTTGGCAACACTGACGATTTAATAAATGATACATTCTATGGTACGGGGTACCATGTGGTATCTTATGCATTATGACGTCATAGTTCATGCTTTGCTCTGACCAATGGTGTCGCGTTTTATAATATACTAGAGGTCCGCCCCGGCTTCGCCCGTGGTACATATTTCGCAATAAAAGGTAGCCTATGTCCTTTCTCGGGTATCAAAATATCTCCATACCAAATTTCATGCAAATTGGTTCAGTAGTTTAGGCGTGATTGAGTAACAGACAGACAGACAGACAGAGTTACTTTCGCATTTATAATATTAGTATGGATGTATTTGAATTTCCAAGACTTTCTAGAAATTAATTTCACAATGAATTTTAAATTACTTACTTATATCAAAAAATATTAACAGGAGCTTCATTAAGAAGTAATAAAGTTTATTAAAAAAATATTTGAGACTAATTCGAGTTTCATGCATATTCCCTATTAATGACCTACAACATGGCCAATCCGTCAAATTTACTACACACTAGTATCTTTACCGTAGGGCTTATTTCGTGGCACGCTCTCCCTATGGGTTATGGAGGGAATAGAACTCTGAACTGGAATTAACAATAGCAACGCTGAGCCGTGAGCGCTGACCTCGGTGGAAATGTAAAACAGAAGGGGCTTACAAGTTACAGCTTTACTACGGAAAAATCCTTGTCACGATATAGTATGATATACGTAGATATAGCATATTGCACTGCACATAGCCGTATACAGCGTTTGCCAATAATGTGATCTAAGCAAATTAGCTATACGTCTTGGATTTAAAATAAAACACCATAGTTAATAAATATTTTTTTTTTATTTTCTTAATATTGAAAAATATTAGTTTATAAAAAATATTTTAATACTTTGTTGGACGGAATTGAAATTTATAAAATCAAAGAATAGGTAATCTATACTTATAATAAATCTGTAGAGAGGCCAATTCTGTACATGAAATATATTTAAAAAAAAACTATGAAGGGGTGATAAGGGATCGCTACTGATGCCAAAAATGCAATCAGTAAAATTTTTGTCTGTCTGTCTGTCTGTCTGTCTGTCTGTCTGTCTGTATATTCGTTATAGAAACAAAAACTACACGACGGATTTTAACGAAATTTGGCACAATTATTCTTCATACTCCTGGGCTATATAGGTTATAGTAAAAGAATCATGTAAATCGGTGTAGAAACACCAAAGTTATACATGAAATACGCTATAAGTCATCGCGCGTGAATTACATGCCATAAGGATTATTTTTGTGTATCAGTTGCCGCGTTCGACGCGCTTCGCGGCGGGAGCTATAAAAAGGCGGCGGGTCCGCACCCGTTTCGCGTTGTCACGGCATCACGTGTGAACGGGTGAACCGATTTCGATAATTCTTTTCTATTATATTCCTTGAAGTACGAGGATGGTTCTTATGTAGAGAAAACGTAAATATGTACCACGGGCGAAGCCGGGGCGGACCGCTAGTCTTAAATAAATTAATAATATACTAAATACAGCACCACAAATAATTATATTTATATTTCTTAAGTTTATAACTAGAGTTCTCAATTAGAATTCAGTCGAATTATTTATTAGTTTATCTTATTAACATGTGTTTTTTCAGTTATATTTATACATATATCACATTAAAACTCCCAAGTATCAAGCCATTTCAAGCCGCTCATGGTGGAGTTAGGCTCTGTTGAGTGTGGGCCCGTCATGCCGTACGCGAGTGGCGCGAATAGATAGAAACTATATACAGTCGCTGACAGGATTATACCCATAGCTGTGTGGTATAGCGTTCTACCTGCGTCTCGGTTGAGATAGCTTTGTATACTGCGTAGTAGATACTCTGTGAGGATGCCTGGAAAAAATATGTTAATTATTTATTTCGTTTGTTTATGTATTGAATGACTAAAGTTTTTTCAAAAAAATTAAGTCAATCAAAATCAAGTTATTGATCAATTATTTAATTATTGTAAAGCTTTTTGTTTCAACATTAATAAATGCTTGGTTACAGGTTTACGTTTACACAAATCATGATTTAAAACCATTTCTCATTAAAATTTTCAAAGTGACCAAATTTACTACATGTTTAAATAAATAACATTTATAACATATTTACCAGTTAGCATAGAACTGAAGATAAGAGCAGGGAAGTAATGATGGAAGTATAGTACTCGTCCCATAGCCCAGAAGGGAATATAGTGCAGGGCCCAACCAACGAAACTCCAGCCCGCTCCGTTTAGTAGAGAACGTGTTTGATCCACTGAAAAACAATAAAATCTTTATTAAAATATTTTTTTTTATAATTAGTAAGTGAGTATTTTCATATGCAATTTGTGTCTTTTTCACAATCTGATAGAATTCTTATGACTTATTTCACAACTGAATAAAAGCATACAATTTAAAAAAAGCGTGTGTGCCGAGCAAACGTGTCAGAAGTGAAAATTTTATGGCAATTTCAAAGATACAAAAATCGTCGCCTTACTCGATGACGCAACTTTGAAATTTTACTCTCAACGCGCCCAAAGAAGTTTCCCTTTAATAATTCTTATTTCTTTAACCAAATTACCTTGCAACGGTCGCCCAAACGCCTCCGCCCGTTTTTCTCTTATAGCATTCACAACATAAATAACAAAGAACAACACAAGGAAGGCCAAGTTCGCCCACCAGATCACTGGGTTGCCGAGTAGATAGATCCTGTATGCGCTGCCTGAGAAATATTGTCCCTAGTGATGGAGGAATAACAAATTAATAAAAGTTAATAAACTTATAAAATTAACCAATTTATCTTCTTATATATAAAAATGAATCGCAAAATGTGTTGGTAAGCGCATAACTCGAGAACGGCTGAACCGATTTCGATAATTCTATTTTTATTATATTCCTTGAAGTACGAGGATGGTTTTTATGTAGAGAAAACGTAAATATGTACCACGGGCGAAGCCGGGGCGGACCGCTAGTTACTTATAAAATTAACCAATTAAATTAACCATTATAAAATTAAACCAAAAGAACAGTTATTCGTATTGAACATTGAAGCAAATCCGTATTTTACACATTGATCATATTTTTACGGAAAATTGCTTAATACTGTTTCCTATCTTCATTTTTATTAATTATGATTCATAATTTATTATAAAGCAATATTTAAATTTAAACAGTTCATTCTTTAAATATTCTAAGAAAAATATTTATTTTTTAAATAATATATTTCCATTACAAATAATAATCCGTTTTTTTACAAAATTCAAACGTATATTTTTTTAGTTTAAGTTTGATTTCATAATAATAGCTCACTCTATAGTTGATGGGCCACTGCCAAGGCTGCGAGGTGACTTCGCCCTCCTTGGGCTTGAGACCCGCATTTCCTTGGAACATGACCGCGTGGGACTCCACTAAGCGCTCGAAGAAGCCCGATGCGTACGACTCAAAACTCATTTTCGGTACTGAAAATAAGAGAAATGATCAATTTTGTGACCATAATATGAACGTAATGTGCATTCTAATGCTGGGGCCACACTAACGGGAAATGCCATTAATTAACGCGATAATGGACGTTAACTTTAGGTGTAGCCAGTATTATTTAACAACGGCATTAACATTGCCGTTTGGCGAGGCGATAGCTTTATCGCGAGAATTAACGCAATGAAGCGGTCACACTACGTCCATCTTGCTAGAATTTTAGTAAAATTAACGCCGTTTTTATCGCCAACAATCGGCATTCACGTTGACCGTTCAAGTGGCTAACCCACTTAACGCCTTAAAAATTATCGGAATAATTATCGCGATAAAGGGCATTAGACGTTAGACGTTAGTGTGGCCCCAGCATAATAAATATTTCAATAAACAATTATTAAACATCGAGTCAAAACAGAATTTTTTTACCAAAAGACAATTTTTTATTTTTTAGAATTCAAATTCAAATGATTTATTAGAAGTTCTTCCGTTTTGTAAGAGTTAAAAGTCCAGTAGAAAAATCTAATATTTTAGCCTTGCTATCTCTTTCCACCGTTACCCATATAAGTCACATGCAAACGTAAATCAAAATCCTCTCACATCCATCAAAGATATTATCCTCAACATTCCATAACGCATTTTTATCCCTCAAGTTGGGATTACAGGCCACCTCTTGTTGTTCGAAGCCCCACTTTGGCAGTTGCTTGCCTGTCGTTGTTAGCACACAAGACTGTAAGAAAAATAATGTCAATAAAAGTAAGCCGAATGTCTTAATGTTATTCTAAAATCAATAAAAAGAACAAATATTTACCTGCAGATAGTGGACGAATATAAGTTTACTGCGCACTGTTTGTATTTCGTCGCCATCTTTTCCACCAGATACAACAACTTTCCATACATCATTCGCGTCTCCAATACCATCCTGAGTTAAATAGAACATTATACAATAATAATTAATTTTAATATATTATTTTATTACATAAATAAGCAACAAGTAAAATACAGTAAGAAGGCTGTACGTGAAAATACACCTAAAACTATCAACACATGGATTTTTTTATCCAAGTTAATAGTAATATACTTGTCTGCAAAGTAATTGTTATTTTTTCAAAAAAATAAAAAACGTATGTGTTTGCGTACGTGCGTGTATACGTGTGTTTGTCTATTTGTATGTAGTCGAGTGTATGTGTTTGTCTTTCTGTGTGTGTGTGTGCACAACCCACCTCCCCGTAGCCGGTGACCTGCAGGAACTTGGGCGTGACGGGCGCACGTTCGCGGTGCGAGTGCAAGTTCCGCGCGGTGGCCGCGTGCGTGAGCCGCACGAGGTCACCGCTGCGTACGAGCTGCGTGCCGTCCACCGTCTCGCGGTCGTACGGCTTTATCAGCCACTTGTTGTTGTCGTCCTTGTGCGTGTATGTGGTTATCTGGAATGCGCTTTTGTTGTATTGGAGCGTTTTTCGGAAGAAAAAAACAATAAACATATGTAGAAATTAAATTTTTTACAAAAAAAAAATACAATCGATGTATATTTTTATTTTTTTAAACGTCTGTGAGAGTTAATTTCGCGAATACGATATTACGTTTATTTAGGATGTTTTGCATTGTAAAAGCATTTCAAACGCCGATTTTTTTTTACAGACATGTTTCTGTGCACTTTTATCGTTTTTATAAGCCTACCTGCTGCTGACGAGCTCCAGCCGAGGGCGGATACAGGTGGTGGTGTGAATGCAAGTACCCTCCCCCCGTTCTATGGTTCTTCAGTGTTAATAACGCGCCGTACGCAAGCACGCGCGGTGCGCTAGCGTTGTGCAGGCTGTTGCCTTCGAGGCGAGCTTGGAAACCGGATGAGTAAAAACCGTCGCCATTACCACTGCGATACAAATGACGCATTGTAATTTTATGTACATTTTTATTCTTAACTCATAAATAGTATGTATATTTTTGAAGTTATTATATAAAGATTCGGTTTAAATTAGAAAAGAACCCTTTAAATGCTAATTACACACAATCTAGATAGCTTAAAAGTTTGAATTATTTGCCAAATTACTGTATTAATTTTTTATGCATAATTGTATTGTAGTTACAATGTTACAGTCTTACTAATAAAATGTTACCCATTCGCTATGCAATGGATTAGTTATTGCAATAACCTGTCTTGTTTTTATGATTGACGTTTCATGTGAGCAAGAGCAGAGGGGCTAGTGTGAGTTTGATCGAGTACGAAACGTTACTATCGCGTCTGCGTCACAGCGAAATTTGTATGGGGAATCAAAGCTTCCGTCCGCTAGGGGCGCTGTTCGATTTCCCATACTAATTCGGCTGTGACGCAGACGCGATAGTAACGTTTCGTACTCGATCAAACTCACACTAGGGGTACAGGTCAAAGCTATGGTAGAAATTTATCCATTGTTTAACTTTTTATTAGTAAGGCCATTACAATATATGGAAAAAATTCTAAAAAATCTTATACATCTAAATATAAATAATGACATACACTTACCTTTTACTAAGTACAGTCAGGTGAATCCAAAAGAAAAACACATATAGCATGATGGGCCAAATGATTAATGTAAAGCTCCTGCCAATCAGGTGTTTAACAGTAAGAGTCTGTGAATGAATAATAATGGAACATACGTTTTTATGAAATGCAATAGGCAACAAACACACGGAAAAATGAAAAATGTAGTCAAATCTTATTTCATGTTGAAATACACTTGTATTAATTTAATCTCGTCTACTTGTATGTAGCATGGCCTGTTTCAAATAGTTGTTAATGGCCATTTATTTTGTTTTAATTCAATGTATTTACTTACAACTGGCTGTGATAAATCTCCTAGAATATTCCATAAATCAGCTATAGTCCGGAGACCGACGAATAACACAACAAACAGGCCGACAAACTTCACGGACATGGTACAAGCGAGGGATGCACCGAGAAACAGCTGCCATATCAACATTCGAATAGAAAATGGTGCTAGGCCAGCTTCTGTTAGAGATCTAACCTGCGGAAAAAATTATAATTTAAGCTTAGGGCCAGCTTAAAAGTATTCAGACATGCACATTGTACACTGTATTCCTTTTTGGCTTTGTTATATAAGTTCTTTCGACTGAGTGAATCGATTTTAATGATTCTTTTTTTATTTCAACACTGTGTGGTTTCATTTAAATTAGGTCAGTTTCGTGACAATTTAAAGGCATTTAGAAATTAAAGATTTTAACGGATTTTAAATGCGATTTATTCATGATATTTTAATCCCGTAAAATCAAACAAGAAAATACAATTTAAAGGCATTTCAGTTTTTTGTTAAAAATAATTTTATTAAGCTCATCTGTAAGATAAAATGATGGACAATTTACATAATTTTTTTATTTGTATTATGGAAAAGCATGAACTTCAAAATGATAAATTCTACAATTCTACAATTTTCGTATCACCAAGAACTTAAACGTAACCTACAACAGATGTGTAGCAATGATGTGTTTAGTTACTGAGACAGGCCATTGTCATACAAACAATGAAATCTAAGAATAATGCCGCATTTGTTAAGGCAATTAACAATAACAAAAGTGAAACAACTATTATGACCTCCAGGTGAATTGCTATGAAATTTTCGGCATAATATTCTAAGATTCGTTTTGTCAGATGATTATGACAATTATGTTCAATTTGTTGTTGATGGCTAAATATTTTTCTTCATAGTACAGTATGGCTGTAACGGCTGTTACTTTATGTAGTTTTTTTATAATGAATGATGAGAATTTACATGTAAATCCAAAATTTGACTCACCTTAAACACTCCATACATAGAACAGCTCATAAAAAATAAGAGAATTGGATCCAATAAAATATATCTGTTTAAAGTTAAGAAGCCAACATCTGAAAAAGAGTAATGTTATATTTTAATCTATGTATAATAAAACAATAATATTTTGGTTGAAGGCACTTACCAAAAAGCAATAGCATTGTTCCAATTATTGTTGAATCAAGGGATTTTGTCATCTCCCATATTGTCAAAAATGTTAAAGGTATTATAAGAGCACCCAATGTTGCACAGAACTAAAAAAAATTAAATATTTATTAATGGGATACATACTGTTAAAGTTAAATAAAATTAAAAATAAAATAAATAATAAGCAGTTCTTTCTGTCTTGCTTTAAAAAGTTCTAGTATTAAAATAAATACTAACAATCCGCATCCCTTCATATTTAGCACCATCAAATTTGTCTCCTGGCTTTTCAAATGGATATTTGCCATCATACCCTGTCAGCTTACCAGATAGGGCAATGAGCATCTGTCAACACAAATATGTAAAATAATACTAGCTTACATATTCGAGAAGTTTAATTTATTGTTAATGTCTCAGTGATAAGCTGCAGAGGTTGATACACTTTACAATATGTTTAATTTTTTAGACATGGTAATATCTTAGATTGATTTCATTTTTTACGTCTTGTGAAAGTATGATAGTGCGCAACTGCTGCAAAGCTTATATTCATGATCAATAAGGTGGCAAAGACTAGACTTAAAATATTGTTTACTCACTTTTCCTAATGGTGGATGTACATCAAAGAAGAATGTCCTATTTATGTACCAACTAGCCATTTTCCCAAAATGAGTCTCATCCCAACTGGAAAAATATGTAACAATCTTATTTAAAGCATATATTTAAATATATGTGGGTAATACCTACGTAAAATAATAATATATACATAATATAAAGTAGTAGTTGTACTATTCATTGTTTTTTATGTGAATCTATTTGGGGGGAAAAATGCCAATACTCGCCACGCTTGGCAGGCGGGTTGGCGAGCGCAGTTGAAGGTGGAGATCATGCATAACGCTGCTGCCCGTTTGCATGTAGTTAACCCTTAGTCGCCTTTTACGACACCCACGGGTGGAGATGGGGTAGTGCTATACTAGGCCGGCACCACACGGCAATTATATATATTCCTGGCTACGGTAGCGGCCATGGTAACGGCCGGGCAAGGGGTGCTAAGAATCACCAGACAGACGACCTGATCAAAGTGGCGGGGAGCCGCTGGAGTCAGGCCGCTGGTGATCGGTCGTTATGGAAATCTTTGGGGGAGGCCTATGTCCTGCAGTGGACGTCTAAAAAGGCTGGAACGGAATATAAAGTAGTATACATATAGGTAAGCAAAAATCACGTTCTTTTTGGTTTTAACAAGTAAACAAAACTTATTAACTCTTGCTTTAGTATTATTAGAGTTTACAACTTGCTTTAAAGTTCTAGTATTATTTTTTGTTACCCTCCACACAATAAACATGTGTGAACATTTTAATGTTTTATTAAATATGTATTGAATAATAATCCATAAATTATCCTTTCTTACCACACATGGTCTGGTTCTAATACTTTGTAAAATCGAGTCAAGAAAGTCGCACCACATATAATGCCGAATGTTATCCACCATCTAAAATATAAATAACAATTAAATAAACTATAACATTATCAAGTTTATGTTAAATAAGACGATATTAATACATTTTAGTAACAGATTTCGTTGTCATTTTGTTTCAAATTAGATCATAATAAAATGTAAAAATTGCAGTCTATTCATTCCTTTTCAGCTGGATAATATTTTTATAAATACTACTGCTTATATATACAAACTGTGGCCTTTAATTTCTGTTTTTTTTAGGAATATAAACGTAGGATTTAGAAAAATAGAAAGTTATGATGTGGTATGTATTCAGTTTACAAATAACGGTGTTTTGACTTTTGAGTTTGGTAATGTCTTCTGTCACTGACAGGTGACAAAACTGACATTGACACAAGCCCTTAATACACCTTCCTAAATTTAGCCTCGAAATGCGCTTAATACGCCTTCCTAAATTTAGCCTCGAAATTTACAAGGTCATTAATTTTTATGAAATTAAAAGCTTTTGAGTACTATGTCCTGAATTGAGAAACTAAATCGTGTAGTGAAGATGATGAGTTGTTCATTTTTAGTGGCTAAATTTAGGGAGGTGTAATAAGGGCATTCAATAAATTGACGGATGACTGTTGCATGCTGCAGCAGCTGTCTTATGTCTAATGTCATTATTTGTCACTTGTCAAATGTCAGATTATGTTTATAATTCACTTTGCAACAATCATTCTGATGGTCGATGCTTGTTTGTGGTAGTGAAAGCACGTGTTATTGAAAAATTTTTCATTATAGTTTTCTATTTGGTGTATATTTCATTCAAGCTACGATTTTTTTTGTTTTTATTGGTGGTGGTTGTATTGTATAGTGTTTAGTGGTAAGTATACTAATCTAAGTATGGATATCCCTCCGGATCCGCCGGATCCTCCTGATCCTAACGATCCCTCCCAAAATGTACAGACTCGCCTTCCTCACAAAAGGCATTTGGACGATGATATTTCAAACGTCTCAAAACTAAAAAAAACTTCTGTGGAGATTAATCCTATAGCGGCATCTATCCAGACAGTTTATACTCACCCTATGCTATCTGAAGGTGAAAGAAGGTATTCGGAAGCAGACACTGGCCCATTCCTTGTCCACTTATGTAAAAATGAAACTGATCTTGCTTCTGGTTCAACTTTGAGATCTGTAAAGGTAGGCCAACTTTTAGTTACTAATGGTATTAATAATATTAAACGTGATGGCATTAAAAAGATAGGTAGGAATCGAGTCTCTGTTGAATTCTCTAATGCTGATGACGCCAACAAGTTTTGTCATAATCCAATATTGAGTAATAACAATCTTACTGCATCCATCCCTACCTATAATTTTTCTCGCATGGGAATAGTTAGAGGAGTTCCTACTGACATTTCCATGCAAGAATGTGTAGAAGCTCTAGAGATCCCCCAAGGCTTCGGAATGGTGTTAAAGGCCCGTAGACTCAACCGAAAACGAAAAACTGATGAAACTACTGAGTGGATTCCGACGACTACTGTTGTCCTAACTTTACAAGGACAAAAATTACCCGATAGAGTCTACCTATATAAATCCTCCTTAATTATCGAGAAATACCAACTTCCAACTATACAATGCCGGAAGTGCTGCAGGTTTGGGCATATCAAATCCCAGTGCCGATCAAAACCTCGCTGCTTCCGGTGTGCAAAGGACCATGATGGCATTGATTGCAATGTTTCTGAGTCTGCCGCTTCATGCATCAGTTGTTCAGGTTCCCATCTTGCTACGGACCCAGTGTGTCCTGAACACTCAAGACAAAAAAATATAAAACATATTATGTCTGAGGAAAACATTTCTTACTCCGAAGCTTCCCTACGTTTCCCCATGTCCCGCAAATCCTTTGCTGATGCAACCCGTCAAACCCCTTCTTCTTCAATTACATACTCTTCACAAAATCCGCCCTCTTCCCCTACCTCGTCCTCTTATAAGAAAACCGTTTTCTATATGCCTCGTCCTAGAGCTCCTCTTGGAAAAGGCTATGATAAAGCAACCCATAATAACATTGTTCGAGATCCCCAACTAGAACCGCAAAACGGGTGTGCCTTATCAGGCACTTCCCCTATTACCAGATCTCAAAGAGAGAGCAACGTCCTCATCTCCTGCCTGACATTTTTCTATGACATCATTAAAACATGTAGTGATGTCGACTTACCGCACAACGTGAAAGAAATGTTATTCAGAATTCTTGACACTATCAGATTAAATAATGGCTCCGAAGAGCCTGATACAATGGAATGCTAGAAGCGTTCGACCAAAGAAACATTCAATCATCAGCCTTATTAACGAATACGACCCTGTGATATTTGCCATATCTGAGTCGTGGTTAGTTCCTAAGACTCGTTTTACCATCCCTAATTATGTGTGCTTACGCAATGACAGAGCCGACGGTTATGCCGGTGCTGCTCTGATTATTAAAAGATGTATCCCCTTCTCCCAAATCCCTATTCCCAATCATAGTGAGGATATCAATGCTGTTGCAGCAAAAGTTTTTGATTTTACTGTTTTATCTATATATATCTCGAAACCTTGTTCCTCTTTAATTCCTGATTTGTACTATATATTGTCCTCTCTCCCCGGTCCTATTTTAATTTTGGGGGATTTTAATGCCCATCACACCTCATGGGGCTCCCATAAGTCCGACCTATTTGCTGTATCTCTATTAGAACTGTTTGATGATCTCAACTTATGCATTTTAAACAATGGCTCCCCTACTCATATTGTTTTACCTAATCAAAATCCTAAAAGTGTTGTTGATTTGTCCTTGTCTTCCCCCTCCTTATCTCTGTCCTGTAATTGGTCCACTCTCCCTGATTCCCATGGGAGTGATCATTTTCCTATCCTCCTCTCCTTTGACCATAACATCCCCAAAGCCCAATATGTTCCGTCTCTAAAATTCCACCTGTCTAAAGCTAATTGGTCTAATTATTCATACTCTTTAGAAACTAAAATTAATCTTTTTCCCCCTATTTCATTTAATAATGTATTGCTTGTTTATTCCCAGTTTGAATCCTCCATCCTTTCATCTGCCAATGCTAATATCCCTCAGAAAAAACCATCTCATTATAAACCCTCTACTCCTTGGTGGGATCAGGAATGTACAGATATTGTTCGCCAAAGATCTGATGCGGAAAAACTATACATTTCTAGTATGACACCAGAAAATTTCCTAAACTTTAAAAAGATTTCAGCTAATGCGAAAAAAACTCTTAACTCCAAAAAGCGTTCTGGATGGCTAAATTTTTGTGAATCCCTCTCTCCTAAAACCCCTCCTTCTCTAGTCTGGAAACAAATTAAAAGGTTTAGAAAGTCATATTCCCCAATTTCCTTAACCTCTAACAATACCTCCCTTTGGTTAGATGAGTTTATAAATAAATTAGCTCCTACCACCGTCCCTGCCTCTGACCTATTTCCCTCCTCACCCTCCTTTCTCCCTCCCACAAATAACCTAGACTCGCCTTTTTCCATGGATGAACTCTTATGTGCCCTTGATGGACTCAAAGATTCATCTCCTGGTATTGATGAAATTCCCTACTCATTTTTAGTCCAATCAACAGAAAAGACTAAGGTATTATTTCTTGATTTAGTAAATTATTTCCTTTCCACCGGCTTCATTCCTCCATCCTGGAAAACCCAAATTGTAATCCCTATCCTTAAACCAAACAAGAACCCATCAGATCCTAACAGCTATCGCCCAATTGCCCTGTCCTCCACTTTATGTAAAATAACGGAAATTTTATTAAAAAACCGGCTAGAATGGTTTGTTGAAAATAACAATATCCTGGCTAAATCTCAATTTGGGTTCCGCAAGGGATTTAGCACTTTAGATAGTATTGCCGTCCTCACTACTGATATCCAAATTTCCTTTAAAAAAAAGCAGTTCCTTGCTGGAGTCTTTCTAGATATTGAAGGTGCTTATGACAATGTTATTCTTCCAATACTCAGGCAAAAATTGCATCAGCTGAGTATCCCCGAGAGGTTAACAAGGTTCATTTGCAATCTTCTTATGTGCAGATCAATCCAAGTAAGAGTTGATGGATCTTTAAGCTCTCCGAGATCCATTTGGAAAGGTCTCCCGCAAGGATCTGTGTTAAGCCCCCTTTTATATAGCCTGTACACCTATGATTTGGAGTCATCAGTAAATAGTTTTTGCAACATCCTACAATATGCCGACGATATTGCGTTATACTGCAGTTCATCCTCTATATCTGAAATAGAATGTAATTTAAATAGTGCGCTCTACTACCTACATGAGTGGTTACACCCACATGGCCTATCTTTATCCGTCTCAAAAAGCTCTTGTGTAATTTTCACCCGCAAAAGATTAGTTCCTCCTTTAAACCTTTTTTATAATAATGATCCCTTCCCTTTTCATGATAATGTAAAATTTTTAGGAGTATATTTAGATTCCAGAATGACTGGATTAGTCCATTCAAATTACATTGCTAAGAAATGTGAGAAAGGCGTTAACGTTTTGCGTGCGTTGTCTGGAGTTAGCTGGGGCGCGCACCCTTTCTCTCAGAAGCTCCTGTATAATGCTGTGGTCCGTAGCCACTTTGATTATGCTTCATTTTTATTGGAACCATGTAATAAGGCCGGCAATCAAGTTTGGGACAGAATCCAATCTAAATGCTTAAGGATTATTCTAGGTGCTATGAGATCCACAGCAATTAACGCCTTACAAATAGAATCCGGTGACCCCCCTCTTCATTTTAGGAAACAGTACTTGTGTGATAGATTTATTTGGAAACTTTTTCAAAATTCTTCCCATCCTCTCCTTGCTAGATTACAAATTTTACATGGTTTAGTTGACAATAACTCAGCGTTCCCCCTCTTAAAATCCTACTCATTTATTTTAGCATTACCCTATACTTTGTATAAATCCCCCTCCAATCCTATCTTTTGCTCTCCTTTTGAATCCCTTCTTTTTCGCCCAAATATTGAATTTTTTAAAATTTCAAAACAATCCCCCGACGCCAATCATAAATTCAACAGCATTTTAGCTGAAAATTGGAATGGATGGACTCCAATTTTCACTGATGCTTCAAAAACCTCTGATATTGAAAACGTGGGTATAGCTGTCTGGATGCCAAAATTTGCCATTATGTTGTGTCGTAAATGCCCTCCAGTAACATCTACCTTTGTGGGCGAGGCTTTAGCTCTGTTAGAAGCGGTACTCTACGTCCTATCTCATAAGCTGACTAAATCGATTATTTTCACAGACTCCAAAAGTTGTTTACAGGCATTGACTTCTAATCAATTTCGTTCAAAGGTGAAATATCCGGTAATTATTAAATTAAAAGAAGTCCTGTTAGAATGCAAAGTAAATGATATTGATGTTACCTTGGCTTGGATTCCTGGACACAGTGGTATCACAGGTAATGAGTCCGCCGACCTGTGTGCTAAAGCAGCCATTAATATATCATCAGAGTCTCATGAACTTACATACTCACATGACATTGTTGCACTTGCGCGCCCTAGACTTTTTGAAACATGGAAGGATTTTTGGTCTATGTCAAGTAGAAGTAAGGGCAAATTCTACCGCTCTATACAAAATGATATTCCTCCAAAACCATGGTTTTTTAAATATAAGGACATCCCCAAAGGTGTTACCTCTACGATCTGCCGTATTCGACTAGGCCACGCAAGTACTCCAGTGCATCTAGCAAAAATCAGGGTGAGGGACAACTCAATTTGTGAATGTGGTATTGATGAAGCTGACCTGGACCATATCTTTTTTAACTGTACAAAGAATTCTTCCCTATATGATAACCTTCCTCCTACCGTTCCTCGTCCTACTAACATGCAATCCCTCCTCTCATTAATTAGTACTCGATTTGTTTATGTTATATCTAAATTTATTATCTCTAACAAAATAAAACTGTGAATATTTATCAAGCGTCCAAATATTGTGGATTTTAGTTTTTATGTTATACTTTGTACATAGTTTACTGTTCGTCCTTTATAACAATTAAATTAACCTGGTGTTGGGAATTTCTATATATTGTGTGTGTCATTTTTTTGTTGTAGATATCTGCGCTTGACTGATACATTTCAGTTTCTTATAAATCTATGAGATGTAAAACTATCCACAACGTGACATTGGCAAAATTGTGGCAACGCAGCACTGCCATTTATAAAATAAATTGAATAAATTGAACAATCATTCTTAATTTTTGAGTTCGAATAAATAATAAGGTTGTCGTAAATTGACTCATTGTTTCGAAGTTATTAATCGTATAAACATGGTGCGATGATCTAGTGTTCAGCTTACGTCATGGTCAAGTTAATTGCGTTCTTATTTATTCAATATCTACTCACAACAGTTTGTTTCTCGGAATTAACTGTAGAAAAGGGAGATAAGGTGTTGAATGGATTTATAGATTTCTTAAATAACCTACCCAACCATCCTTATGTTTACAACGAGGGTACCCTACAAAATGCGCAACAAGTAAGTTAACCATCTAACAAAAGAACAAAACGCACCTAACGTTCTGAATAAACTTTCTCTTTTATGGAATATTATGAATTTTGAACTTATTTAATTAAATTTTTAAGAGTATAGATATCTAAATAGAAAAGGTTATCTACTTGGACCTTTGATGATATGCTTAAATCATTGTCCACATAATCCGGATACTGGTAATGATATAATAATATTTAAATTTAACAATACACTCATTTTTTATGTATGATTTGATATGTTATGATCACATACTTGTAAATTATAATAATTTTTATAGCATATAAGGAAGCTTTGTACATTGAAAGAAATATTTAGCTTCACAACAATCAGCCATCATTATATTATTTATTGCAAATTTATTAAAATATGGACCATCTTTTTGCTAATGAAGGCATAGCCAAAAGTGTCTCCTTTTGGCCATACTCTGAATTACAAATACATCAAAATATTGTGATGTTTATATCAAATTAAAATTATTGCTACTTTAACAGGAACCAAATAGTGATGTGATCCACATAGAGGTTGTGCTACAAGGTAGTGACGAGGAGCAACTGTACGGTAGAAAAACAGTAAAATGCTCTGCAGATGTCATTGATCTTATGGAAGCTGGGATATCTGTTCAGAACCAGCCACAATGCCAAGAAGTGGAAGATGTGACTGTGCCCAATGTTCACAATGAACCAAATGTAGAAGAAGCTGATACAACTGCTCCTCCTCATGAAACAATACATCTTGATAACGAAGAACAGACTGAAGGGGTTTGTATCAAAATAATTGTTTTATTAATTGTATTTTATTTAGGTGAAGCTGACCTTACCAGATTAATAAACTGTCAAGTAAGAATGTTATTGCATAAAAGTGGATAATGTTGTAACTGTAACAGGAAAATAAATTGTTTGCATAGTTTTATAAAAATTGAGGGAAGCAACTTTCTTAGATTACTAAAAAGTGAAGTCCCTTGTCCTCTAATGGGGTATGGCAGAAATATTATTATTTCTTTTGTATGAATGTATTTACATCACATTATTTCATTATTACTCTGTAACAGATCATAATATCATATTATATAATTTTATGTATGTTTTGGATAACATTTTTTGCCCAATTTGTTTGTTTACTTTTATTGTTTGTTTACTGACATTTGAAACTGTTGAACAGGTTTGGTATGGCATGTTAAATATTTACATTGCTTTTGTGTTGATGTGTGAAATTCTTGAATTGGAATTTATCATCAGTATTTTTATTTTACTATTATTTTGTTTTCATTTAATTTTTTTTATTATTATAAATTAAAGGACACATTTAACTGTGTTCTACAACTCGCACAATGTTCATAGCCGCCATCAAGTTTGGACTCAATTGTATCTTACGAAAAATACTAAAAAATCTGCATCGGAATCTGCTCTCCTCTTTGCCCTGTCTGTGAGAACATACCCTTAAATGATGTATACATTGATAAAAAAAGAAAACGGCGATATGTTGATAAAACGGCGGGACACAGCTAGTCTAATATGATAGATACATTTACAAAATCTTATTTGTCCATTATGAGTATTTAATAAAAATGATCATTATATTTAAGTGATTAGTGTTATGTGTATATCTGATACGGATGTGTGCGTTATTGACATTAATGTGTCAATAAATATTATTCTAGAATCGAGTAGCTAGATTTTTTTTCAATTGAAATAACATGAATTATTTGATGTGAATTTCTATGTCTTCTTTTGTGGTATGGGGCAGAGGCATTATACATCTCTTGTACTGATCAATTTTCTTTACGGACTAGTAGGTGATCCTCCGGCCTCCCAGACAAAGTTTTTTTTGTCCTCACTGGGAATCAAACCCAGAACCCCTTTTTCTACTCTCACGCGTTTAACACCGTACCAAGAAGTCGGTCTAAATGATATTATGATATGCATGAGAAATTTTTATTTATTTAGATTTGATATAGTGGTTTTTTTTTTATAAATAAATATATATAGTATATACTAACCGTAAGTATACAATATAATTTTTATGTTTCTCATTAGATTTCTAACATAATATGTACTAGTTAATACAATGTTTTAGTCATAGGAAAGATATCTAATTTTTGTCAATTAAAATTTATTTCAATGTAAATTATATTTTTCTAGGTAACGTCAGGGGAACAGTTTATAGCAGTACCTCGTCGTTACTTAAATGCGTCGTGTGCTGGTTGTGCCGATCACGTTAATCCCGATGCGCCAGGAGTGAGAGAGCTTGCCTTGCTGGCTGTAAAACACCTTGATAAACATGAACCAGATGTTAAACACACTCTCAGAGATATTGTTGATGTTGAAAGACAAGTTCAGGTGCTTATAACTTGTCATAATTCCCAAATTATAGTAATGCTTATTGTTTATTGCTAAGTGTTAAATTTGTTTTTCTCTTTCAGGTCATAAATGGCATTAAATACATACTAACTTTAAACATAGACTTTAATAACTGTACATCACCTGAAGAATTATGTGATGAAATTGTTCCGTGCAAAATATCGATACTTGAAAAAACTTGGATAAAATACCCTGATGGATCAAAATACCGAGCTATCACATCAAATAATTGTACAGAACAGTGGCAATTTGGTGACGATGGTGAAGAAATAACTGATAAAGATAATAATGCAGTATCAAATGCAAATAATGCAGATAGTGATGAATATATTCACGCCAAAACTAATTCAGCATTGGATGCTCAGCCAAGTAAAATTAAAATTATACCTGATGAGGTAGTTAAAAATATAGAAGAACAAATAATTCCTTATAAAGAAATTGAATCTTCTAAAACTTCCGTACAACATCATCCAAACTCATTTAATTCAGTTGATGTTAAATCTGATCATGTTAAGGACTTAGATGCAATACCTGACAATGGTAAGGTACAATTTGTAGAAACCTATGTTGAAAATCAGAAACCGATACAATTTCTAACTGATGAAAAGAAAAAAGCTGTTGATGATCTAATAAATTTTTTTAATTCCGCTGGTTTTGATTTTAGTACAACAGACAACTCGCAGCGTGCAAAGAGAAGTTTCGACAATGATTTAAAGTTATTGACTGTAGTTGAAAAGTTTCACAAACTCAAAAAAAATATAAACAACGCAAATTTAATTTATTCTTTGGCTCAAATTATGATCGATTATTTGAATGAAATAGATTTGGAAATAAAAAACAGAGTTTTGCAAGACGTAATAAGTGCAGAGGAAGAAAATGAAAATTACCAACATTTCTTTTATATACAAGCCCGTGTTATTATACCGTGTGATAAATTATATTGTGATGATCAAAGAAAAAGAGCTAAAATTTGCAATGGTGTCATTGAGAGTGTTGATGGGGAATCGCCACATATTTTAACTACATTTTGTTACGATGACGTCAAGAAACCCTCTTCGATGGGTAAATCGATGGCAGTTCCTTTAGATGATCCATTACTAAAGAAGATGATAAATCAGGCAATAAAGAAAATTGAAAGTAATTCATTAAATTCAAACGCCATAAGTGTTAAACAGGTTCTCGATGCCACAACACAAAGAGGATCTGGTGCATTCACCAAAGTATTAGTAGAAATTGTATTCACGAATTGTAATAAAACTCTTTCTTTCAAGAAAAGGGAAAACTGTACTATCTTAAATTCTTTGGGTTCTAATATTTGCGAAATCATCGTGTTTGAAAGATATTCTCTGAAGGAAAAAGATATGACTACTACCTGTAGTCCAAGGAATACAGAAGAAACTTTTTCTAAATCGAAAGAAACACAAAATATCAACCAAATATATGAGGATCATATTATCGCTGAAATGGTTCAACAAGCCCTAAAACAAATTGAACTGGATTCAAATCAAAATAATAAACAAAGAGTACTACAAATAAACTCAGTTACTACTCAAGTTTTAGCCGGCCTTTTAACTGAAATTAATTTTGTAGTGGGTTATACAACCTGTAAAACTGATATAGACAATGATATTGACGAGGCTTCATGCCCATTAAACAATGAAACTCCACGAAAATGCCAAGCAATCATTTGGGATAGACCTTGGTTGGAAGATGGGCGTCAGATTAATGTGACTTGTAACAGTGAAGATATACCTTTTAATATTTCGAGACCAAAACGAAGTATCCAAGAAAACGGTCTACAGGGAGCGCAAAAAAATAATGACCATAATGATCCCAAATACTTAAATTTAGCAAAAGAATCTTTAAATAAATATTTTTTAACATCAGGAGTGTCTCAACAGTATGAGCAAATAAAAATAAAAAAAGTCACAACACAGGTTGTATCTGGTACATTGATAAGACTTGATTTTGAAGCAACTGGGCCAGGGAATGTCATCACATGTCATTCCAGAGTATGGGAACAACTTTGGTTGAAGAAAAAGGAGATTAACGTTACATGTCATACTGATAGTGAATTGTCGAGAGAGAAGAGAGGCATTCCTGGGGGAGAAACAGAACAAGACCCTAATGATCCAACATTTTTAAATTTGGCTCAGGAATCATTGAATAAATACTTTGTTACATCAGGAGCGTCTCAACAATATGAAAAAATACAAATAAAGAAGGTTACAACTCAAGTTGTAGCTGGTTCATTGACAATAATTGATTTCGAAGCAACTGGGCAAGGGAATGTAATCACATGCCATTCAAAAGTATGGGATCGACCTTGGTTGAAGAAAAAGGAGATTAACGTTACTTGTAATACTGATAGCGAATTGTCGAGAGAGAAGAGAGGCATTCCTGGGGGAGAAACAGAACAAGACCCTAATGATCCAACATTTTTAAATTTGGCTCAGGAATCATTGAATAAATACTTTGTTACATCAGGAGCGTCTCAACAATATGAAAAAATACAAATAAAGAAGGTTACAACTCAAGTTGTAGCTGGTTCATTGACAATAATTGATTTCGAAGCAACTGGGCAAGGGAATGTAATCACATGCCATTCAAAAGTATGGGATCGACCTTGGTTGAAGAAAAAGGAGATTAACGTTACTTGTAATACTGATAGCGAATTGTCGAGAGAGAAGAGAGGCATTCCTGGGGGAGAAACAGAACAAGACCCTAATGATCCAACATTTTTAAATTTGGCTCAGGAATCACTGAATAAGTACTTTGTTACATCAGGAGCGTCTCAACAATATGAAAAAATACAAATAAAGAAGGTTACAACTCAAGTTGTAGCTGGTTCATTGACAAGAATTGATTTCGAAGCAACTGGGCAAGGGAATGTAATCACATGCCATTCAAAAGTATGGGATCGACCTTGGTTGAAGAAAAAGGAGATTAACGTTACTTGTAATACTGATAGCGAATTGTCGAGAGAGAAGAGAGGCATTCCTGGGGGAGAAACAGAACAAGACCCTAATGATCCAACATTTTTAAATTTGGCTCAGGAATCACTGAATAAGTACTTTGTTACATCAGGAGCGTCTCAACAATATGAAAAAATACAAATAAAGAAGGTTACAACTCAAGTTGTAGCTGGTTCATTGACAAGAATTGATTTCGAAGCAACTGGGCAAGGGAATGTAATCACATGCCATTCAAAAGTATGGGATCGACCTTGGTTGAAGAAAAAGGAGATTAACGTTACATGTCATACTGATAGTGAATTGTCGAGACAGAAGAGAGACATCTTTGGAGGTGAAATGGTACAAGACCCTAATGATCCACAATTTTTAAATTTGGCTCAGGAATCATTAAATAAGTACTTTGTATCATCAGGAGCGTCTCAACAATATGAAAAAATACGAATAAAGAGAGTCACAACTCAAATTGTAGCTGGTTCATTGACAAGAATTGATTTCGTTGCAACTGGGCATGGCAATGTCATCTCGTGTCATTCAGAAATATGGGAACAATCGTGGACGGGAACAAGAGAAATAACTCAGGTTAAATGCCAAACTTTTAAGAGAAAATCTAGAACTAGGAGAACTTTAAGGGGTGGTAAGACTGAAGAAAATCCAAATGACCCTCGATTTGTAAATTTAGCCAAAGAGTCGTTACGAAAATATCAAATGTTAATGAAAAGCAGATCAAAACACGAAGTTATATCAGTGAAAAAAGTTAATAAACAAGTTGCGTCTGGAATCATTTATAAAATAGATTACATTGCTTTAAGAAAATCATGCCCTAACAAAAAAAAAATGTGTCGAAAACCCGAAGGTGCGAAACTTTATTGCCATACTAAAATATGGGAACGGCCTTGGTTAAATAATAAAGAAATCGCTGTTGATTGTTATGAAAATGATGAAAATGATGATAGCGAAGAATATGGTAGAAAAAAGCGACATATTACAGAAAACATGTCTAAAATGGGAGATCTGAACGATGAGAATAATAACATATTGTTGGAGGCAGAGAAAAAGCTCTCTAAAAGTATTCGACAGAAAAGACAAGTAGAAGAGGAATATATCGATGAAGATACTAAGTATTACTATGCAGACCGAGCTATACAACAGATAAATGAAAATTCTGATACAAACAATCTACAGAAAATGATCACGATTCATTCATTTCAAAGTGGAACGATAATGGATGTAAATATGGTAAGAATGTATATAGAAACAGCTTATACATTTTGTTTGCGTAATCAAGATGAAACAGAATTGACTCAATGCGAAGAATTACCTGGCATGTACCATAAGATATGTCTTGCTCGCATTTGGCCTTCTCCAGACGATGAGCTTGTTATTCAACAAATACATGTCGTATGTAATGATGAAAAAGAATTTGAGACTGTTACCGGTATATCTGCCAGATCATTCATTGACGCTTCAATTAAAGAGCTGGAAGCTTCACCTAAAATTAAAACTAAAATTGTCAGTCTAGGAGAACCTAATGTAATACCTAGTCTTGATTCTAGAGAACCAACAAAAGTTAATTTTATGTTAGGATTTACTAATTGTTCGAAAGACGTTGATTTGAAACAATATCCTAATTGCGACATTGACACCACAAGGCCATATAAAACGTGTACATCTCACATATGGTTGGTATCAAATAGTAACAAAATTAAGAAACTGAATGTTCATTGCATGTTTCCCAATGTCATGAGGAAAAAACGATCTGTGTCAATGAACCCGACAAATGCAACATCAGATGAAATAACCATACAAAATTTAGTCCAGGAATCTTTAGAAAAACTTGAAATGAGTTCTATACATAATTATAAACAGCGAGTATTACAAATAAATAGTTATTCCTCGAAGATAACAAGTGGTCGAGTTACAACAATCGATTTTGATGTTGGATATACGTCTTGTTTAAAATTTGAATGGGTTGATAATATTACAAATTGCGCCTTTCTTGAGCATTTGCCTCGAAGGCATTGCATTTCCTCTATATGGGAGCGATTATGGCTAGATAATGGTAAACAGATCGATGTTAACTGTCAAGATGATGAAACTCCTATTGAAGCTCACGTTGAATTTGAAAATCCAGAACATGCGATGCAACTAGCGAAGCAGGCTTTGAAACATATCGAAGCAAAGTACCCGAATCCTCTTCGTCAAAAGGTTGTTAGAATATTTTCAATGGAAAAGCAAGCAATTGCTGGTGTACACTATCGTATGAAAATTGAAGTTGCAAATACTAATTGCCCCGCATTGAGTACGAATGATACCTGCGAAGTAGTATCAAATATGGGTCTAAATAAATTTTGTAGAGTTAATGTTTGGATAAGACCCTGGACAGAACATCCTCCCAACTACCGTGTGTCCTGTGATTTTCAGGACGGAGCGACCACGGAGTTGTATCGACACATACAAGCAGAACGCCTTTTCTATGATTTCATAACTACTTATAGACCGGATTACATCAACGATCACGACGAAATGCTGAAGCGATTTGAAATTTTTAAAGATAATGTGAGGAGAATTCACGAATTAAATATCCGCGAACAAGGGACAGCTAGATATGCTGTAACTAAATTCGCAGACCTGTCATATGAAGAATTTGCCAAAAAATATTTGGGCTTACAACTTGGTCTCAGAGATCCAAACCAGATACCTTTTAGAAAGGCAGATATTCCTGATGTTAAACTTCCTGACAAATTTGACTGGAGGGATCATGGCGCTGTAACGGAAGTGAAAAATCAAGGATCTTGCGGAAGCTGTTGGGCTTTTAGCGTGACAGGTAATTATAATTTTATTACCCTACATATAATTGTTTTGGTTTCAATTTCGTTAAAGCCACGTCTGTAGTTTTTTTAACACTTTAAGGGCCGATTTTTCAATGCTTGGTTAAAACTTATCCGTCCAATAAAGTATTACACGATAACATAAAAATATCACGTAAACTGTCAAATACGGTCAATTAAATACGTTTACGGAATACGTTTTTAAATGGTAGTTTTATACATTATTCGACGAATAAGTTTTAACCAAGGATTGAAAAATCAGCCCTAATATGAATGATAGGAAATTTATAAGTCTAAGTGAAGGTTTCTCTGAAATAAGTATAAAAATAATGCTAGTGACTGGTTTGATATGAAAAAGCAAATCTAGGATGAATTAGTATGACTAGAATATTTATTTATTTATTAAAAAATAAATATTTAGATATTACGGCAACACAGTGTGAAATGGATGAAAGGATGGCAGATTTTGAAGGGACTTAACGACTGAACTGAAGTCAAATTAATTCCATATTCATTAATTAAAGTTTTTTTTTAATTATTCAAACATTTTTATCAGGTAACATCGAGGGTCAATGGAAGATTCAAACGGGCGAGCTTGTGTCGCTATCGGAGCAAGAATTAGTGGACTGTGACAAACTGGACGAGGGCTGCAATGGAGGTCTACCTGATAATGCGTATAGGTAAGATATTACACTGAATTACTATTATTGATAATAATATATTTGTTCATAAAAATATACAATTCGTTAGGTATTATGATGGAAAAAAGTTGAAATTCTTTTCCGAGGTTAATAATGATTCTCTTATTCATAATCATGCGCTATATTATTTACTTCCAGCTATCTACTATGACTGCTAGTGCTTTGATTTTTTTATCCAGCAATTTATGGAATGTCTTTGCTTTACTTGTTTAATTTCTTCTTAGAAAATTAGTTTACTTGAAAATGAAAGTCTCCAAAATTTATTTTCTTGTTATCGGCTCAATGTGTTTATAATATTTTTTGCTAACCTTTCACACACGATAATGTTTAGCCAAATAAAAACCTAAATAATTTGAGCAAAAGTTTTGTATGCGAAATTATGTATAGTCGTGTTAGCAGTAAAATGTAGGTCATGGCAACAGATTCAGAACGAACAAATAAACACATTTGTTCGCCTTTTCATATCCAGAAAGGGCATGTTTTGACCAAGTTACGTGCGGAAATAATTCATGTAAACTTTATAAAAGTAAGAATTAAATAAAGTTATTATTGTTTGCATACTGCATTATCTTCACAATAAATAAAACATTTAATATGAACCCATTTCAATTTTATTACTTTGAAGGCTGTTTAATTTTGTTTAAAATTGTTTGGCCAAAATCAAGTATTTTTATATTCATACCTGCTCCGCTCATTTGTTGAAGCTATATTACTGCAAAGTTTCATCCAAATCCGTCCAGTACTTTTTCGTGTAAGAGTAACCAACATCCATCCTCACAAACTTTCGTTTTTATAATATTAGTGGGATTGGAAATAGCAAAATAATAAGTTATTTACATACATCTGTTATCAAAGTATTTAAATACTAGTTACGGCCCTGCCTTCATACGAAACTGATGAATACGCCGTTCGCACAGGAATAGAATGTTGGTCCGATTTCCCTGAGTTAGCATCCAAGCTTACGTCTTTATAATTATTAAAATGTATAAATTCATTCTTTAACTCCGGTCTGCATCGTGCAGACATGGGTGTAAAAGTCTCAATTTATTTATTAAATGTAGTTCTAAGTATATCTGAGTTTTCTTTTGAGGCCTCCGGCTGCGGGAAATGTAATTTACTGTTCGGCCAAATTATGTAAACTATAATTATTTTAGTTGACGGTTATTACCAGTGTTTTGCGGTTAGCAGTTAACACGTCATCAGCTGATATTCAGTTATCTATATTGAACTTAAAAGTTGTCCTGTTTACACGACTTTGAAATTATTAGTTTACAATATATTTAGGTCGAGGCTACAACTTCTACGTTGCGTATTCTTTGTCGTAGATTATCTATACATTATTAGGAGACATATCATTTTATCTGAAACTAGCGGTCCGCCCCGGCTTCGCCCGTGGTACATGTTGACGTTTTCTCTCCATAAGAACCATCCTCGTACTTCATGGAATATTATAAAAAAAGAATTAACGAAATCGGATCAACCGTTCTCGAGTTATGCGCTTACCAACACATTTTGCGATTCATTTTTATATATAAGATTTGTTATGCCTGTATGAAATTTTTTTTATGTTTTTTTTTCCATTCGCACATTTTGATGTTGCATACAGATGAGATCTTTGAAATGAACATGATTCACTAAATAGTAAATGGTAGACTCGCACACATACTGCCTACACCCATAAAGGATGGGGTCACTAACAAGTTTAAATCAATTTTGAACTTACATAATATAAAGAAACAGTTATAGCATTAATACATAAGTACTAAATCAGGACAGTACCTATACAAACAGTCTCATAGAGAAAAAAAAATTAGCGACGATTCGCCACTAATGAATATTTTGTATTCCATAATTTTATCAATACTTTCGTCTGATTTAAAATATCGCAAAAGTATACGTTAATTGATTTTATGACATCTGCACGGTAGTATATCGGGATTATAGTCAGATTCGTTCTCAGTCTATAATAAGTCTCCCCCACCATGACAGGATGTGCCAAATTTTTATATGTTTATATTTTTTTCAGAGCCATCGAGCAGCTAGGCGGCCTAGAGACGGAAACCGACTACCCTTACGAGGGAGTGGATGACAAGTGCGCTTACAACAAGACCCTGTCTAAGGTCCACATTCGCAGTGCGCTCAATATCTCTTCCAATGAGACTGAGATGGCTAAGTGGCTGGTGCAGAACGGACCTATTTCTATTGGTAAGATTTTTTAGTCATGTAGTTTAGTTTGTGTTCTCTTGTGTAACTTTTTCAGGTGATTAGGAATTTAGAATAGTATTATTTACAATAGCGCTGTAATTGGCTTGCCCCAAGAGGTTGAACCTAGCAATACGTGTAAAATTGAGTTATGCAGATTTTCATCCCGCTTCACTATGGTTTATTAGTTTTCTAATCTATAGCAGTTTAAATAGTTTTAATGAGTTATTATGATGATAAAAAGTTAGAAGTGTTCATTAGTATTATCAGACATTTAAAAACCCATTATACTATAATTAACGTTACTAATTTCTATTACCGTAACGGTCACAGATAATTCATATTTTTTTCTTTTATTACTTCGTTACCCATAATTTACTTTTTTTAACTTTACAGCGTTACATTTCAATTATTTTTACACATAGGCGATTTAAAGCTAATTTTAAATTACGATTATTGAATTATTCGCTAATAATGTTTCAATGTTAACAATTATTGCCACTTTAGCGATAAGCGCCTCGTGTAAATACGATTAACCGTTTAAATAATTTTAACGATGCTTGGAATCTTTTAAATGTGTTTTTGTACCACGTCAGGATAATGAACTGTTAGATATGCTATATTTCTCTTCAAGCGTTTACGTGAAATAAGAGAAATTGAGAAAATAAATAAGTAGACTTTAAATTTTTTCTAGTTCTTTTTTTATATGTATTTGTAGAGATTTTTCGGTTTAGTTATGATTCAATCATCGTAATGGTGTAAAATACGAGATGACACATTATGTATTTATATTTACATTACATATATTTTGTATAGAGATATTCCTTTACCTTATGAATAACTGATAAGACGTACATACGTATTACTAAAATAATAATTATACGTATATGTTTTGCAAAACAATGAGATCATGGCCAAACAATTGACTTATTAGGGTTTAGTTAGTCTTTATTTTAAATTTGTACTTTAGAATATACTGCGTATATTATATTGTATTCTATATAAATTAGTTGGAGAATACCAATGTTTATGTAGATTTCGTTTAAACATTTACACAAATATATAGGTTTAAAAGGAAATACAAGTTAGATATAAAACTAATATTTCTTGTATTTAAACTTTTTAAAGGTATCAACGCAAATGCAATGCAGTTCTATGTGGGCGGAGTGTCTCACCCCTGGCGGATGCTGTGCAACCCCAATAACTTGGACCACGGAGTTCTTATAGTGGGATATGGTGCTAAAGGTAACATAACTTTCACCGTTTTAATTTAAATAATAGTTTTGATAGGGCTTTTAAGTTTCAGGATTTTTAACATTTGAAGATTTGTGTTTGTATTTTATACCCTTGATAAAAGTATGAAGGTTTTGGAAAAAGTTGGTTTTTGGTTGAAAATTATTATTCTGGAAAAATATGCGTTTATTTTAAAATCGCGCTGCGCTTTGTTTATAGAATATTCCACATTTTAAAATTGAGCATAGACAGTTCCGTATTCCGTAGGTACTTGTTTGCGAAATAAATTTATCTCTCAATAAAAAAATTTAAGCCTGTTCAATGGCAACAATATTTTTCAGCCTAAACTCAACTAAAGCATACCTTTCTATTTTACAGACTACCCGCTATTCCACAAACATCTGCCGTACTGGGTCATAAAGAACTCGTGGGGCAAAGAGTGGGGCGAACAGGGCTACTACCGCGTGTATCGCGGGGACGGGACCTGTGGGGTCAATCTGATGGCTAGTAGCGCGGTCGTGTAGGATCTTGGGCCATGGGGCTAGAGGCTAATTGGAACATAACTGGTGGATTAAGTGCTACAGTCATCGTTAATTTTTTTATGAATGCAAAAACTTGTGACATTAGGTGTAAGTCAGAGTTGTAAAATACAATTCAGATAACGTTATTATATTATTGGTTTCAATCCAGTACCCAATCGATATTTACTATTACTTTTAGAAATATAATTAATAATATCCAACTAAAAATTCGAGACTGTTTTAAAACAACGCAATTTTCAAATTAATGATAAAGCTGGTTACGAATATATTTTATGCCATTTATTACCATTGGTAACCATAGCAACGTTAAATTTACCACATACGTTGAATACACTGTTAAGTTCCAGTTATCCCCTATATTTAAAACATAGACTTTTAGACCACGTTAAAAATAAAGATGCTGCAGATATTATAATTAAGTAATAAGAATATGATTTACACTTAACCTAGATAATAATATAATTAACTAACACGCACTAATATATACACAACACTTTACTTTAAATAACATTTTATGATGTGAAATCTCATATATTCGAATTTGCAATATATTTAATAATACGTTAAAAATACTTGAAATTCTTACTAGTCATGATCTTGGTGAATTTTGACAAAAGTTAATATCTCATCGAATAATATTTCTCAATACTTTGTGATTGTCTTTATCATTTTATATTGGATGTACTGGCATAATAAAAAAAAATTATGTTAAAAGAGACCAAGAAAAGAAGCTAATATTATGTAGTAATAATATCATCGTCCAAAAAAATCACCGTTTAACTTTTTAACCAGCTTTAATGTGCATTATATTATATTTTGTTTATATATATATTACTTTTATTAATTAAATATTATATGTATATCTATGACTTGTGTACATGATAAGCTTATGAATTACATTAATATAATTAAGAGTTTTCTTAACACTAAAAGATCACGAAAGAATTATCTTGCTCTAGCTCTATGTTCGTTTGATGCACCGTTATACGAATCTATATTATCAAACTTCTTCATACAAAAGTCGTCTGTATTACCAAGGAATTCGGTTTGAAGTTGAATGAAGTGACATTTCGAAAAATAATACGTTATTTTATGAATCCTTCGCACTAATTACGAGAAATAAAGCATCATATTGAGAAACAAGTCATTTTTGCTTAATTTAACTACATTTTACTACCAGTGCCTTATGAAAATATTATGCATAAGCGATATTTTTAGGATATTTTATTATTTTTAGATTCTCATGAGATTTTGAGGTCTTATACATAAATTTAGTATAAGCAGACTAGTTATGATTTTTAAGAAGAATGAACTTTCATAGACCTGTTAGTTTTAGCAGTAATGACGCCTTACCGTCAGAGGGCGTTGAATCGATTCCCAATATTGAAAAATATTAGGAAAATCAAATTTTTTCTAAAGCCTAAATACATCATAATATGTACGTAAAGAATTATGAGATTCATTTTTGTGATATGATGCCGCTTCTAGGAATTTCCCATGACAATCTATATTATGTATAAAAAAATTGTTTGGTGAAAGATATTGGCTACGTTGAAATTGGAACATTGGTTCATCTACAATTAATTAGGTCTGCATTAGTTTATATTATGGTCTTAACTTGTAGAATTTTTGTCTATGATGTTCTATCTTTTTGAATTTTAAGTCTTCCGCCTAATTTGACCATACCAAAAAGATTTTATGATTCAAGAATTCTAATAAATTGTTAATTATGTTATACTTAAACGAATCTCTAAAGTAAATACTCTTATGCAATGGCTACAAGAATACGTGTTAACGTCTTATGCATAATAATAAATTGTTAAACTCTATGAATATTAATTATAAAATGTATCATATAATGATTAAGGAAACTATGTATTAATTGTACTTTTTGAGGTTGTATTAAATAAATATTATATCATAAGCTATTTTGTTTTATTTTATAGGAACCCTTTGAATATTTATTTACCTACCCACAATTTGTTTTATAAAGGAAGTTAAATCGTTTCATTCTACCCACAATTCTACCGAATGTATTTCGCAATGAATCATACCTACCTTTATTTAATAAATCAGTAGCGTATCATCGCGATACGAATATTGGAATAACTATGAGCGGAGTAACCGGTGAAAGATATCATATCACTCCATCCATCGATATCTATCGTACTCGTACAATTAAAATGAGAGTCTTTAACCAATTCTACTCTGACAAATACTTCCATAATTCGCCTAAACGCATTTCACTATTAAAACGGCACGAGTCACGACCCAATTCCATTACTGCGATGATAAAATATATCGCAGTATGTTTACAGCAGAATAAATCGATCCTTTCATAATACATTCATGAATTAATGCAATAAGGAATCTACGATGTATTACCAACTCTGCGGCAGTTAACTCAATAAGCGTGCGTTCGTAATTCAATAGGATGCCTACTGAGACGCTCGCTGCATCGCTAGTGCAACTATTGTGTAGTGGAACGGGCTGGTTCGCTTCAACGATCAACATTTTTATGCTTAAATTGCACGTTCTGTTCTGTTCACTATTTTATTGGCTTTTTTTTTTGGAAAGATCACAAGTCAGTCCTAATAGCTTCCTAATTGTTACTCTTAGGATAGGTAGTAGCGGCTTAATGACTCAACTCTACTTTAAGGAATATTTTGAAGTAGAACTAGACAAGTCTCATAATGTTTTAACATAAATAATAGGCGGTAATGATGTACCTTCGACAACGAAATAATAGGTAGGTACCAAGTTCTCGTAAGTTCTATCCTGTTAACCATTTATTTCCTACATTGGCAAAGAGAATATCGACAATGTCCAGTAATGAATCAAGCGCCTTTATTAGCTTGTGTTGTTACGAATGTATTCAGAATTGTTAGGGTGAGTTAACAGGAGAGCAAGTCGAGCGTGTAGCACCGCCCTAGACATAGGTATTGTCAAGTCGAGGTCGCGAAAGTGGGCCGTCGAATGTTCTCACGGAATGAGGTTACAGATGCATAAGTACATAAAGTATACGGAAAGCCTATTATTCATGACACTAGCTTACAGTTTTGATCTCTGTTGTTATTCTTAAATAGCTAAAACACATGTCTTATTGGCGCTCAATTCGTGTAGACGGTAACCGCAGGTACAGAGTTTCAGTGAATAAAATGTAAATTTAGGCACATCAGGGCAGCCGGCAGTGTCAAATGAGAGTCATAATTATTGATAGGAGAGTAGGTATGTTTTGTAGAGGTGAAACACGAACAATAAAGATTGTTCTTGTTCCTTACAAACCGAAATTCTTCAAAAAGTTGCAGAATTCACTTGTCTAATAGATTAGGGACGTAACTAGGTAGATAATTAATTCTTTTATTTTGTTGTGTAATAACAGCATTAAATAATAATCTTGCAAAACTTCAAAAGTAGCTTGTTACGTATGACACAACAACGCATTAGAAGCTTCGGATAATTCGTTAGAGCAAAATGTTATAGGAAATGTACGTCTCATTTCCTAAGTACGAATTCAATCAGGTTAATTAATACCAGGAACCTACGTGATTAGTAATATAGTTAAAATGCAATAAACGGAGTATAATCCCGTTAACCCGCGCTAAGAGGTATTTGATTAACCCTCCAACGATTCGATCTATTTGATCCCAATGTTTTCTCTTTTAAATTCGACGGACCAAATAGTTAGGTGAGGTGAAATCCAAGAGGAATTGGGTCATTTTCGAGTTCAAACGGTTGATTTGGTAGATATGAGATTTTACGTAGATATTACCTATAGCATTACGAATGAACGAAATTTTTTAAATTTTCTTTTGGGAAATACCTACTTCTTAGACGCCTTGGAGTGCCATTTATGATTTAACATTTGCCTTGAGTGATATGGGAATATTTTTATAAAATTATATGTATACAGGTATTCTGCTGAATCTTTAATATTATTAGAATATAATTTTAAAAACATGTCTTAAACTTCTTTCTGTACTCTGTATGTATAGATTACATATTATATATATTGCTACAAATGCTCCAGCGTAATCTCCAGATGTGATTATATTATGTGTCTTTTTATCGAGAAAAACTCAAAATATCGAATCGGACGAACTGACTACAAAAATGACAAATAGCGCAAAAATTTCTCCGACAGTTTATACGAAATGAAACTCCAAATTGCTCTTACAAGTTAACAATTTTATCACTTTTCTGGATAGATTGGCTGTTACAAAGAATAATGGTTCCAAAGTAATATTTTGAACTGAAAATTTTATTACATTTACTCAATTTTACTCACAGTTTATAATTAATATCTACCAACCCAACAGTTACTTACAGTTGCTTTAACTTCTTTTAAAAAATATTACCCTCGTAGATTCGATTTAAAAGTGGTTCGTATTTGAAATGTATACAATTGAGCTATTAATTCTTCTCTCTCACAGCGTATATACAAGGCTATTTACCCAGCAGCGGTGTAATCACACGCCTCGCTGGCATCTCTCTGACCGGAAACGCTCTGCCTCCACTATCTACAAGTTTCAGACGCAGCCTTACATTTAACAACTGTTTTTCTAGAGAACTGCGAGACAAATTAGATGCCATTTCATTGTAGCTATTTGAAACAGCGCTTTGCCGCGTTAGAACATTGCGTTTTGTTTGGTTCAATTTAGTTTTGTTATACGTTATTTTAATAAAGGATGTTTAATAGATAACCTTAATGAATGCGATTAAATTTTATTCTACCTGTTGATAGTTGCACTTGTTTACGTTTTGATATATTAAGATAAATTCTAAAGCTAGAAATGACGTATTTTATAAGTACCTAGTCTTCAGAAATATTAAACAATTTTTGTAGTGCTGGTGTTATTTCTTTGTATTTACAATAGTACCACGATTGTACCCACTTTTAAGTTTAAATACAGTGGCTTTTTCCTACTCTGCTATCATATAAAACTTCTTTTCTGTTATTCATTGACAGGACATAATACAATACGTGACAATAACCATAGTTTAGAGAAAAGTCAAATAAAAATTATGTTTAGTTTTTAATCAGACATTTGTTTATAAGGTAATGTTGGATTAAGCTTTGCTACGATGAACAATTTAAAACCGAGAGCCTCCATATCTGAAGAAATGTTTCCTTTAATGTGTCATCCTTCCAGTGACTATCGACACTCTGATGATATTAATATAACCCGAGAGGTGTTTAGAAATAAGACCACTGCAGTTGAAGTTATTGTGAAACAAGTGGCTAATAAAAATAAAAAGTGTTCCATGCCAGAAAATACTACAAGTAATGCTAAGGCTGGCGAACTTTACGCAGAGATAGAAATTCTAAAGAATGAGTTACATAAAGCAAACACTAATTTAGACGAGACCAAGAAATGTTTCAACATAGTTTTGTGCGAAGTAAAAAAACAATTAGAAGCCGCTAATCAAAGAGAATTCAAAAGACAAACAAAGAATCTGCTTTTGCAATTAGAGAAAGAAAAACTGAAGGCCTTATTGGATTCAAAGTCAAACTTGGTGAGGAAGCTCAAGAAAGAATTGTTAAGTATGAGACGGATACTGAAATTCGTTATAAAGGGAATGCATTGCATTCCAGACTTATTTGTAGACGCTTTTGATGAATACTCTGAATTTGAAAAAGATCTACAGCGACGAAGTGCATCTGAAAAAAACACTAATGGCTTCGAGAGTCTCACTCTTGATAGCATATTGTCGAGTAAAATCTGAATAATATTTTTAAAATGATAATATTTTATGTAACGTGTATTGATTGTTGTTATGTATGTCATTTTTAGTTATTGTATTTCAGTTTAATAAATAATATACTAAAAACAAATGTATAGTTCAATCTGTAGTGTAATAAGCATAGTCATATATTTTTTAAGTTCAATTGTAGAATATTATACTGCGGCAAAAGTTATATGATATTTTTTGAAAGGATTCCCTGATAATTGGTTCTCTTGAGACGAAGGAAATCAATCCGGCGATGCAAGTGGTGGATACCCGGGCGGTGCATACCCGGCACGGTAACCGGGTCACGTTGTGACCGGGTCACGCGGTCAAAGCACACCCCGGTCACCCGCCGAAGGAGGCCCCGCCCTCACTGACTCATTAAACCATTCACAAATCGAGCTTATCTGTTATTTACAATACATTTCGCGAAAAACGAGAATCGAAAAAGCATTTCACGTTGGAAAAGCGCCAATGGATGTCTGAAAAGATAAATACATTCAAAGAATACGATGTTGTGATCACCGTTTGTGATCTCGGAGAGTAATGGTTGAAGTGCTTGTCTTATTGGATTTGCTTTTAAACAGTGGAGTGCCTGCAATAACTGGCTGCCAGTTCAAGTGGCGGAGAGTTAACGAGTTTTTGTTATTATCACGTGTATGTTATGTCCATTTTGCACGTGGATTTGTTGGCCTTTTGTCAATATATGAATAAAAAATTATCGTAATTGAAATGTCACTTCTAAACTGACGATGAAGCAAAACAGTTTATTAAATACTAGTGGTCCGCCCCGGCTTCGCCCGTGGTACATATTTCGCAATAAAAGGTAGCCTATGTCCTTTCTCGGGTATCAAAATATCTCCATACCAAATTTCATGCAAATAGGTTCAGTAGTTTAGGAGTGATTGAGTAACAGACAGACAGACAGAGTTACTTTCGCATTTATAATATTAGTATGTATTAAATAACAAAAGAATATTTTGTTGCATAGTATGTACCTACTTATAAATACTGAGTTTCTATAGCCTTTGTGTAAAGGCTTTCCTTGCTTTGGTTGCAACTTGCAAGCCGGCATGTTTGATGCTAAGCAATTTCACATAAAGTTAAATAAATTGTTTAGTTTCTCATAAATTTATAGTTTATTTTCTAAAACGATTTCCACAATTTCACTTTTAAGATTTATCAGGGAACTTAAATATATTTTTTTAGATAGTTGAAGGCGTCAGGCGATAAAGTGTATTTTCCTTGACCTTGTGGAAACTCAGAATTACGAAAGTTGCTTTTTGTACTATTGAACCCTAAAAGCATTTCTGACTTAATTATGAAATATATATTATCGACATGCCATAACTATCGCATAAACATAATATGTAAATTGATGAATGATGTTTTTACGGCTGTTTTTGTTATAATAGTAAGTTGTTTCGTGATCAATCAAGTAAACTTCGTTCTATTAACATTGATATTATATTATTCAACTCGATATTTGTGTATTATATTAAACGCAAAATGATATACTTTCATATCTCGTATTTAACAAAATAACAGATGGAAATGTGTAGAAAACAAGTAAATTCGAGGAAATGAGATGTAAGATATAATATTGTTCAATAAATTGTTTGAACTTCCTTGAATTTATCGTAGTACCTGCTCTGCTCTACATCCTTACAGTAGCAAATAATCTATATAAAAAACTAAAGAGTTTGTTTTCATTTCATATTAATTGTTTAAACGAGTTCATACTGTAATTGAAAATTTATGTTGAAACTGTAGGCACACAACGACGTTATAGAAAAATAGAACACAATATTTATCCCTTATAGAGTAGAGTCACAGTATTACAAAAAACTGTCGTAGAGCGGTAGTTATAAACAATGACACCTTAAATTATAAGAACTATAAAATGTAGTATCAGCAAAACTACATAGAAAATGAAATAAATAATAAGCAGCACATTAACATTAATCTAATACTATTTAAATCATTATAATCTAAATCCAAACAAATTTAAACAAAAAACTACTCTACAAAATAAAGATAAAACATTTTTATATACCTACTTACCAAAAGTGTGAAAAGCTATACACCGTTATCGAATTCTCGCGCATCGAGTGCATCCAATACGATATCGTATAAGTGTTGCATATTTCATGGACTCCTATATGAACTGGTTTATTACAGGTCCTGAAAACTCGGGACGTCTTCGGAAAGCGCCGCTCGTCCCAGTCGGTCCCTAGCTCTCGCGTGATGCACACGTCTCAACCTTCCACTCTCCACATGTGAACTTTCACTTGTAGTGTTGTGACTGTGTGCACTACTACCAAACTGCCTATAAGACTTTAGTGTAACAATATGGGTTTTTACGAAACAGCCAGGCGAAGACTCTAGGCCAATCACCGGTTCGTAACTAGATGTTAGTAAGACTTTCAACTAGGCGCAAAAATATTTCGGTACTTACATTTTGACTCTAGAATGTTTGCGAAATTAATTTTATTTATTTTAATACTGAGGAATAATATGAAGATTATAAATATTTATTTATTAATTCTGATATTTTTTTTCAGTTTAATGACTTCCACTTTTTTTATAAATTTGAATAATATAATAACTGATAGTTATAATTAATATAAACAAATGTAATTTATGTGATCTTAATATAGGTACACATAGCTAATTTAGTTTTAATAATTGTCATTATTTTCATTTATATTTTTCGAATACAAAACAGTATTTTTGTTTTATATATTAAAATAGTTATTTCAGTAAGTGTTCATAAATTAACATAATCCTTAAATATATTTAACCTAGCATATTTTAAAGTATAAGTATTTTATAGAAAAAAAAAATTGAAAATGACAGAACTAAAAATTTTATTAAAAATTTCGTGAATATTTAAATATTTAAAGCTGAATTTATTTGTCTGTGTAATACAATTATTAAAAAGATATCAAATACTACCTAGATAGTATGTAGTTATAACAAAAAATATTATAAACCAATTTTAGAACCAATTAAATATTGTAATCGATAAGGTTACTAGGTACTTTGTTTCTGTTTAATTTTTATATTATACTAGTGGCCCGCCCCGGCTTCGCCCGTGGTACATATTTCGCAATAAAAGGTAGCCTATGTCCTTTCTCGGGTATCAAAATATCTCCATACCAAATTTCATGCAAATTGGTTCAGTAATTTAGGCGTGATTGAGTAACAGACAGACAGACAGAGTTACTTTCGCATTTATAATATTAGTATGGATTATTTTCAATTTATCAGCCTAGTAAATAAGCACACTCATTTATAATATATAACAAGTCATCGTACAGCAAAGAAAAAAACAAAAATAAAGGAAAAATTACAAAATACTTACGTAGATACTAGATATCCTTCTTACATTAAATAACGTATAGTAACTTTATACTGTAAATTGACTAGTAGGTACCTAAGTGGCTTGAAACGAGAAAAATTGAAGGTTTAGGTACTAACTTATGCTATTATCAGCTCGTTTCTCTACATGCATCATATATTTTATATAACGCTAAAATGTGGTCATAAATAAGTATCGACTGAAATTGCTGTACCAACTTAATACTGAAATTCTTTCTCTCTTAATTGGAAGACACGTACTTACTACCCTTAGGTTTTAACTCTCAGACCGTGTTGGGATTAATTTATGGATTACTAAACAATAAATGTATTTAAAAAAGAACTTACAATTGCTAATATAGGCACAACAAAATGCCCAATATAAGTTAACCTCGTTGAGATTGATCGCCGCAACCGAAATTTGATCAGAACATTATAACACCAAGTTGCAGATTTAACGATGTAATAGAATATTATACACAAGCGATAAATTGTAGAACCCATGTTAAATAGATGCTTACAATAAGTCCAGACAATGTAATTTATCGGAGTAAAATATTCTCACACAAAAGAAATGAACAATTTTGTGTTGTTTCTTTCAGACAGTCGTAGAATGTCTGTGAATGTACAGACTGTAGTCTAGAAACTCTTTTTAACTTTTCTATTTATACGACGCAGATAATATAATTTTTCTATCCCTACTAAGGTTTAAGTATTATACGAAAGTCTATCTCTTTGTTACGTTTTCACGCTTAATCTACTGAAACTGATCTTGGTGAGATTTAGAATAAATAGAGATAGACTAGACTTTGAAAAACTTTATAAAGCTAAAGCTACTTTTTGTCAATAAAACAAAACTGTTCCGTAGTTCATCACGGTATATTATTGTATATATCTAATCTTGTTCAAGGGTATCAAAGATAGTCATCAAGTAATCTTCTTATATATAAAAATGAATCGCAAAATGTGTTGGTAAGCGCATAACTCGAGAACGGCTGAACCGATTTCGATAATTCTTTTTTTATTATATTCCTTGAAGTACGAGGATGGTTCTTATGTAGAGAAAACGTAAATGTTATGTACCACGGGCGAAGCCGGGGCGGACCGCTAGTACTATTATAAAGGCGAAAGTTTGTAAGTATGGATGTATGGATGTATGGATGTTTGTTACTCTTTCACGTAAAAACTACTGAACCGATTACAATGAAACATATAGCACACATATAGAGGGTAACTTGGATTAACACATAGGATAGGTTTTATCCCGGAAATCCCACGGGAACGGGAACTATGCGGGTTTTCCTTTGAAAACGCGGGCGAAGCCGCGGGCGGAAATCTAGTTATAACATAAAACATGATTCATATCTAAAACCACGTAAGATTCCACTTATTACCTCAGAATTAAGTATTCAGCCCTTTGCTACCGTAAGAATCCAATTATAATCTTAAAACAAAAAACTACCCGCTATTAAAATGAATCCCCTGAAATCTCCGATACAATAGGAGCGAGTCCCCAGAACGATTTGCATATATTATTTCCATTGTATTTTTAAGTGAGTCCGTAGCAATTTCGTAGCACGCAGTTATCGTCCCAGTTACCCTGCAGGGAAAATAAATAGTAGCGGAATTGAAGCTGACTTTTGACATGGAAAACTTGTATTCAAAACAATGATTGACAGCGGGAAAATTTAGATCATGGCCGCTACAAATGGGTGTGCTGTGAGTCGTGACTTACATTTTTACAGACACTTTATTGTTCTTGTGCAAAGGGAATAAGGGCGATTACTGTTGTAAATTTTCAGTTATGAAACGGATACAGAGTCGGATAGTTGAATATTTTAATTAATATTTCGCATATGATAAGAGACTTGTGAATAATTCGATATTAAAGTGTAAATATAGGTATTTTTATTATGAGTTTTATTAATAACTATAGCTGCGCTCCGCGGTTTTACACGCATGGCTCCGCTCCTGTTGGTCTTAGCGTAATGATATATAGCCTATAGCCTTTCTCGATAAATGGGCTATCTAACACCGAAAGAATTTTTCAAATCGGACCAGTAGTTCCTAAGATTAGCGCGTTCAAACAAACAAACTCTTCAGCTTTATAATATTAGTAAAGATTAAAATATTCTAATTTTGTTTCAGAGGCTGGTAACTGTACGGAGCAAAGATCATAATGTTTTCCTTATGTCGCCGATACAAAGATGAACACGGTAAGTGGTACATTTGTACAATTAGAATATAATATAGACCTTTCAAATATTAACTTAATTTCAGATTATGAGAATTATATCAAGTTAAACTTTTATGCTGAAAAATATGTACGCGAAAAACACTGAGAGGCATGTACTTATAACCACTATTACACCCGTAGTCCGGGACTCAACCGATGAGACCGTAACTCTTTACTTTCCAACTTATAATGTAGAACTAGAAAGTTCTATCTTGGTAGAGAATTTATGTCAAATTCAATTTTATTATTTACATTGAAATAACAATGTAAACCAAAAGTGGTACAAATAATATGAGTAACAAAAGGATACGTCACAGCTGTTGCTGACAGAACGTGACAATATCTAACTGTGCTGGGCATTCAGTTATCCCTCGGCCTCTATTTTCAGTGAAATTCGAGATTGCGAGGGATCTTAATATGAATTTATAACAGAAACAAATCTTATAAGTAATTAACGTTTATTCATCGTGTATATAAAAAAATATAACATTGCACTGATTCAAAGTTCTTTTTCATTTTACAAGCCATTGTTCTTGACCTTTGTAGCCTTGACAATATGACGGGGAGAATATGCGCTGATGTTTAGCCGTGAAATCATGAAGCGGCTCTTAAGGGCCCTCCGGCGTTATCGAGGCTGAAAATATCCATGTGGAATTGTATAAAAATACTCATGAAATAATAAACAGGTCGACAATAAAGTTCACAGTTATAGAAATCGCCTTTGACGAATATGCTTTGTTGACATAACAAATCAAGAGCGCGTTGTAAGTCCCTTTATTCCTTGTTTATTCCAGAATAACTTCTAAATGCCTATAGATTATAGAATTTGATGTATGGGAATCTTCAGCTATCTGTCTCAGGCTGTTACGGAATAGTTTATATTACCTTCGGGTCTTCTGCTTTTAAATTATTATCAGCATTTTATAATACCTACGCCTAATTATGCCTCTCTTCTGTATCATAAATTTCATTCATAATTTTCGTGAAATTTGCCAAAATTAAGTCTTGTCGTTTATCCTAATATACTATGAAATAAAAACGCAATGCAGAAACTGGAAAAGGATGTCATGAAAATCGGTCGAGCCAAGCGAGTTACAAATGATCATTTAAACCCGAGTTTTCTTCTTTTATGAGTAGCCTCAGCTATTAATCCATACTAATATTATAAATGCGAAAGTAACTCTGTCTGTCTATCTGTTACTCAATCACGCCTTAACTACTGAACCAATTTGCATGAAATTTGGTATAGAGATATTTTGATACCCGAGAAAGGACATATGATAGGTTTTATCCCGGAAATCCTACGGGAACGGGTTTTTTTTGAAAACGCGGGCGAAGCCGCGGGCGGAAAGCTAGCTAGTATTTAATAAATACATATTTTCCATAATATTTTTCTTACAAGATACTTGATACGGCTCGAGTCGTTGTTATCTGTGCTACCAAACAGAACTAACAATACACAACTCATATTATCAAGTTTAATTCGGAAAGTTAGACTCGCAACTTGCGGATTGTATGGTGCATAGAACCTGTGATAGAACTTTCTACGTACTCGTTAATTGAATATTGAATGCTTCAAATTACAATATTATTAGAATTATGTGATTTGGGGAATAATAAGACACACATAAATCTCTACCTACTGACAATACCAATTCGCGAATAACAGCCAGTACAACATTTATAATAAAAAACATTGCGATATCTATGTAACACGGATTAATGTTTACCGGATTAATAAAATAAAATTTTAAATCCGCGTTATTATCAAGCTAAATGAAGCAAAATAAGGGCTTGAGGCCCGTATCTTTTTCCAGTTCTCTCCTTTTTGGTGTGTAATACCTACATTTTTAAAAAAAGTTGTTCGATATTTTGATCAAATGACCATCGGAAAATTCCCTAAGCTTTTCATCAAGTGTAGTTTAGTCAGTAAAATATAAGGCAAATAAAATTGCGATTAAATATTTTGCAGCAATCGTGGTAAAAAAAGGAAATGTTCAAACTTCTCTAAGCGAATTTTACACAGGAATTTTACCATACATGAATATTTCAATCGTAATATTATATCATCAAATTAACCCTTGTTATATAACAAGTTTATTAAAGCAAAACTAAATACCAACACTAATTGCTATACAAAGCATTTTCTCGTTTATGTTATAGTGTCACGTGTACAAAACGAGAAATAGAATATTTGAAATCTATACTATCTATACTAATCTATACTAATATTATAAAGAGCAAAGGTTTGTATGTATGTATGTATGTATGTATGATTTTCACGCAAAAACTACTGGACCGATTTTGATGAAATTTGGCACAGATAATCTTTAGACCCGGAGAAAGAACATAGGCTACCTTTTATTGCCAAATATGTAGGTACCACGGGCGAAGCCGGGGCGGACCGCTAGTATTTTATAAATGTATGCGTTTATAGTGCGTATGAATTATGATAATTAATTAATCAGCAGGAATATTTATCGTGCTTCGGAAAGCGTTATACCTTTTTCACTACATAGTCAAACGCGCTTGTAGTTTTTCAATTCCCTTTTTATCCCGCCGGATTAGGGAGTGAAGGTGCTTCGAGGTTTAGTGAAGATTTGTGCATTATACTATCTCTTTACAGAGCCTTCTCTTAAAATATATTTAATATGTTATTCAGTTGAAATTGATGCTCTAAATACCTCGATGATGAGAATGATTATGAATATATGTATGTACCTATATTGTATAGGTAATAATTCCCTAAATGTTTAAAATGAAATATTATGATATTTCATTTTGCTTGTGGTTGATTGGATTTTATTTCATTTGTGGTAGAATCACAAAAATTGTAATTTAAAAGCGCACAGAAAACCGATCTTGCTTATAAAGGAAATTGATCGGAAATTAATTTCTGGCTCATAATATGTAGGTACTATTTCACGTCCACAAAGAGACAATCATTTTATGGTATTCTAAGATGTATCAAAATATATGTGTACATAATAAATTCACTAGTTTGTTTATTTTGAACTCAATTAACGAATTTTGAGAACATTTTTCACTTCCTTAAGTAGAACTAAATTAAAGCTAATAGTTAGATACATATTTCCACAAAAGTCGTCGGTCGTCAATAAGTACCTACCTGTAAGATAAAATTACGTATGTAAAGAAAGAAAGAAAACACACTTATTGGTACAATTAACATATAAATACAGTTATTATAACAATAAAATGATTAAAATTAACTATACAGTACAAAATGGATATACCTATCCACTCAGTGCTTGTGTATGTTGGCTTTGAATCTCTCGAAAATGATGGAAGTGAATATTATATAATATATATATAATGTAGTTTATCTCTTTATTTAAGTGAGATTAAAGTACCATACAGAAATATGAAATAAGTATATTATTCGTATGAGAACAATCGATGTTGTTTATCGACAAAATATCCGATTTGTGCTGTTTATTGCCTGAATTCAATAAACGACGCTTACGATCGACATCTGTTCTCAAAAGCAATTAGTGTTAATTCCAATCTTATTTATTAGAAAAGTTGTTATAGAATAAGTCATCCGTGGCAAAAACAAAGGATTTTGTGAAGTTGGGCCGCTTTGATAAAAAGGGGATGATTAAAAGATTGCTGCTAACTGGTCCAGTTATTTAACCCTTAATTAATTAATACCTACCTACTATTTAGCGTAGTTTGAATATTACCTACCTATGTAGTTACATTTCAAAAGTTTTAGTGTATCTACCATTTAGGAATTTTTTTTAAATAGATACCCCACCCGTCCACTTATATAAGACATTATTACATAAGTAAGTAAAATCAATCCAAATACCTATCTATGTTATACAAGTTAAACCTATTTATTCTATATTATGAACAAAGATGTCAGATACAAGGCATCTTTCTGAAATATAATAATAGTATGTATAACATAAAGTAATATCTACTGAATATACCACACTTTTACGGATTCACCCAATTTGCCCGATTGCGTTACCAACATAACATGACTAGCTTTTTTCAATATAGCAATTTTTGTAATTATATCAGCGAGGCGAGTTTAATAATTTTGTATAATTTACATAATGGTTCTAGTAGTCTCTAAGCTGGATTTTTAAATAGTTTTAAGAAGTGATTTTTTTTAAATATCTGGCAAAATACACATGACTGACTTAATTTCCTGTGGCCCCTATGTGGGACAGAGGGCGTCCAAAATACACATGAATGTACATATTATGTGCATAAATTTTCTTTGTATAATTTATGTATAATTAATGAATTTCAAATTATTTGATTCAAATAAATATAATATTCAGACTTGGTCTTAATAATAAGACTTTCTTAGTATGAAATATCTTTTATCCGATTCACTACTATTGGTCTCTAATTATTAAGCATCGATTTTATAGCCCTGTTGACCCTTGAATATAAGTTTGTTCGAATATCACATTCGACCCTACATTATAATGAAAAGAGACACAACCCAGGAGTAACTCGATTCTCTTTAGGGTTGCCAACATTCCGACTTAAATGTCATTCCTTGTGAAACCAAAAATATTATTATAAAGGTTATTTTATTCATATTATCTCTTGAGGAGTATTTATTATGATAACATCGCCTTTAAAAAATGGTTAATCAAGAATTAACTGAATAGTTTGTAACACCCCTGTATAAATCTCATGTGAAACAGACCTTTTCCATGTGTGTTTTGTATATGTAGTAGGCCTGTATCAAGTAAGCTTTGAAGAACTTACTGAATGGGCCTTTAGGTATAGGTACTATGGACTGACGCTTTTGAAAGTCCGATATCTTACAAACATTATTGATCTAATAACTATAGAACGAGCTTATAAATCTATATGAGTGTTATATAAAACAATAAGGAATGAAGAAGAAAATAAACCTTTTATGTTAAGTGTTAATTGAAGCGTCTGCAAGTGGTAATAGGCGGTGGTAGCGCTTAGGTACCATCAGGAGACCAACCATCTCCTTTTCCGACTATGACATAAAAAAACAATTTATAGTATATGTATATGTATTTTCCAATTTCCAATTGACAACCTTTGCGTAAAACTATGGACTTTAGTGCTCTCTAATTTCAATTATACCAACGTTATGTTCCTACTGTTCCAGTTGAACTAACGAAGCAAAATGATACTGTATTTTATCAGCCGTGAAAACGTAACAAACAGGCTGAAAGATAAATTAACAGTTCTGTCTTAACTAATATAATATTTGAATCAATTGGATAAAATGTTTGAACAATAATTTCCAAATTCAATGATAATAAAAAAATACAAAACTGCCATTCCTGTTTTTGTCGTCGTTTCAATAATTTTTGTCCGTATTAAAAGTTATTTAATCATGAATACTAACCCTGTACAGTTATGAAGTTCCCTCAGAGGGCCACCGGAGTGGGTTTAATAGCGGTTTTTAGCACTCGTGAGGACATGCGAGGTAATAACTTTTTATGAATTTGTGTGTTCTAGGGAAAATTTTACCAAGTTGACGGAATATTTGAAGGTGTATGCGAAAATCAGGTGGAATTTTGGTACTTTTTTGTTGAAACAAGCTGTATTTGATAAAATTAAGGAGGATTAAATAGCAAGGCATTTCGCTTTACATCGCAACATTACGAGAAAAGTTTATTTAAAAATAAGCAACTTAAAAATAAACGTACGCACTGCTATTACAATTAAAAGTAGTTCATTTTAAATTGCCATATCATTCACACGAAGCTGAGCATGAAACGTTAGTGAAACCTCCATGAGCATTAGTAATAGTATCTAGCCACTTTAAACTAAGTGCTATGAAACTAAACATCCAATCAGCTGTGTAGCAAATGATATCAGGGGAAGGTGTGCGAGGGGCGCGGGGTGCGGGCGGTGGCCATTCATAAAACTGAAGCCGATCGATATGGGGTGTCTCAACCGACTCCTGAAGCCGACATCTTCGCCTGTCTCCGCACCATCGCTGGCTCAACTCAGTTACTCCCGCCAAGACGCTAGTCGTAAAGAGCAATGAATGAGGAAGTAAATTGAACGGGCGTTGAACACTCCGAATATTTTGGGCGTCGGACCTATATAGAAATAGTTATTTGGAAAACCAATGTTGGATTTGTTGCTCATATAGTTCATATGTATGGAGGAGTATTTTTTTGGCGAAAATCCTTCCAAATAGGATCAGATATTTCATTACGAAAAGGCCGAGTCTGGCTAGACTAAAATAATATTTGACCTATCATATTTACGTTAGGTTAGGTATAGATAGCTATATTATTTACTTGGTAATCTTGTATAGATTTTATATGATACTAGCGGTCCGCCCCGGCTTCGCCCGTGGTACATATTTCGCAATAAAAGGTAGCCTATGTTCTTTCTCAGGGTCTAAAGATTATCTGTGCCAAATTTCATCAAAATCGGTCCTGTAGTTTATACGTGAAAAACCATACATACATACAAACCTTTCCTCTTTATAATATTAGTATAGATATAGATTAAAATATTGCATGTTAATTAATTATTTAACTATGCCCAGCTACTTAGCTCTGCGGCCCAAACAGAGGTCTAAGAACAGATAGATTATTTTAACAATTAAAATATCTGCAAATCTTGTGCGAAGCTAGTTACTAAATAATTCACTAAATAAGGTACTTACTTATTCATTTAAATTCCTATTTTATAATATTATATTTAATGGTGTTACAAATTTAAAAGTTGTAAAGATATAAACTGTTCTCTTAAAATATAAAGGAATTGTGAATTTAACATTTAGCAGTGTCTGCAAAGACCGTAGATAAATTTATATATCTGTAACAATATTCTTATTCTGATTTCCTGGTTAATGAGGTCTTATTCAAGGCAGGACCATAGTGCGTGCAAACTAGGTCCCGGAAACCTGCACAAAATTGACTTCGATTTCATAGCTTTACATAAACAGGGATTTCTCAGAATATCGCTAGGTTTATTCGGCGTCTATTTTGTAAAGGATGTTGGTATTGAAATCGCTTCGAATTGAATCATTTAATTTTTATCGGGTGGATTTTATATCAACAGATATACCTAGAACAGTCACATAAATAAACACTTTAACAATGAACAATTAAGAATACACAAATGAATACATGAAAAAATTAAACGGAGAAATAAAACAAAAAAATAAAAATTATTTCAAAACGGGCGCAACTCAGCGTTGAGTTTCGAACAACCGGCGCTCGTCTTCCGTTGGGACCTCTTTGGACGCAGCGCGAAGGAAAAACGGTTTTCGCTTGACTTACAAAAAATAAACAGACCTACATTATACACATTACATTTAACTACCGCCATTTGAAGTAAAATTGTAAATTAAAAACTGCAAAACGTTTTAATATTTATATCAAATTGTTTTGCAAGATAACACTGGAATAAGTTATCAGAAAGAAGCCTTACGACTTATTTGCGCAGGCTGAAATAAATACATAACAGAATAGATTTATGTGACGTATCGCATGAAAATTGTTCTGTCTACTGAGTGTTTTCGGAAAGTTCGACAGAACTGTCGTTATAATAAGATTATGGTAGCGTCACGACGCCGTCGCACCAGCCGGAGCCGACGACTCTTTATCAGGATAAATTGCCGAAAGGATAAAGCATATCACAAAGGGCCTGGAATGGAATCGGCGATGCGATATTAATGGACTTAGTTTTAAAGTTCTTTTTCATTTGAACATTTTTTCGTTTACGTTTTTATGCAAAATTTTGGGAATTGATTGCTCATTACTGATTAGTGATTATAATATTTGCCTAATGAAAAGACTTATATCTGTCCACAGCCTTTTATTATTATTAATGCATGATGAAAATTACATTTTATATCAATAAATTAAACCAATTTAACATTAAATTTCCATTGTTATTTGATATTATGATACAAAACACTGCATTTCATGTTACATTATTTAAGTGCCCTAATTAAATAGAGCAATTAAGTAGTACCAATCTGTGGTTACGGTTCTGAAATGGCGGAGCATATCGATACTTAGTCATTGTTAAAATAAATTTCATATTTCAATGTCTATCAATTTTATGAGCAAAAACCGCAGATTTAAATTTAATAATAAATTGAACAAATTAATGCTGCTAGGAGATAAATTTTAAACTAGGAAACGTATTATACGTAAATAGCAAGTTCGAATTCCCTAAGAACCTGCCGCCGCACTCTGCCACAGTTAGACCACGTTAGACTAAATTTTAAAGGACCGTAATAGATTTTTCGTGTCAGCTATCTGGGTCGAAATACGAATGCACTCTCCGTAGGTTTGCAGAAAGGTACTCGAAGTTCGTGAAGTTCCCCGACGGCTCTGAGACAAAAGCTTTTTGGAAACAATCTGAAACTTCGCTTAGAATTTGTCGCCGTTGTTTTTTGGATCAGTTGCCATATAAATTTATGTTTTAAGGAGGAATTACAGCTTCATAAAACTGTACCATTATTACATCATAGTTTTATTAACTGTTGTTACGTATACATATTATTTCGTCTACTATCTTGAATATTCTCAAGGTTTCGGTAATTTGAAACACAATGTTCAAATATTCGTAAAAAAATATTGTTGTCGTGAATTACACAATGTTCTTTCACGAGTAATAGTGTTTGTTTGTGACTTGTAACACAATTATTTTTAATATTCTATTCTGTTATATTTGGCATCGTTTTATATGATTTTAGAAAGGTTGTGAAGCTTGACATTTTATCTTTGACATCTTAATATTTTGTTTCGATTCAGTAAGTTCTTTTTGGGTTTTAGGTCATGCTTATAGTTACTATTTTCACGATGATCTATTAAAAAGAATGGGTAAATTACAATTGGATTTCTTGTTATTTTATTAGAGAAGATTAATATTGCACGCCTCATAAGCGAAGCGTTGAGGTGGGTACTACTGTCACTTCGCGCAAAACATCTGATTTTTCAAACTTAAAATGTCTTTATGTATCATACATTGCACTTGTAAGATAATACATACACACACATATTAAGAAAAAACACTATTTTTAACGTTCATGATATTTTTGATGTCATTTTTGTTATTTAAACTAGTTAAAAAACAGTTTAAAAAAGTTCTGTCCTGGACGTCCGTGTGTCTGTATGTGCGGATCCTTTTTCTTGTTAACACGATAGCGACCGAAATACTTTACTAATCGAGTTTTTTTTTTTCTCTTACGCTTGAGTATGCTCAGGAATAGAACCCTTTCATTTTTCAGGGTCTGATTCGATGTGGTTTAATTGTTATTAAATAAACAAAAATAATAATTAATAAATATTTATTAAAAAAAAATTATGAGGCGTGCACTTTTGGATTTTCCAAATTATTTTTTTCTGTTAACATAAATGAGAATTCAACTTAAACTTCATGATGAAAGTCTCTTCGATAATATCTGTACAATCTTACTATGTAATCATAAAAAGAGTGTAGACCGTAAGTAATTTATACCATTTTATAATCCAATATCTGAACGGAATTATGTATATGAAAAGTACCTACCTATTTCATATCACGTCAACATAACAGCTCCAACTGAAGTTTTTAAATAAATTACCATATGAAGTGTACTGCATGTAGTGTGCGGCGACAGCTACCTACAAACTCGAGCAAAATTATGCAGACACAGTCGCAAAAACAAAGACAGAATATAAGATTTCATTTATAAATTACTCAAGTCACTGAATATGTTCGAATATTTAACGAGAAACGCATATAAAACAATATGAAAAGCGATTACAATGAAAGGCTTTGAAGGATCGAGGTAACGAGTATGGAGAGGCACCTTTATCGAAAATCTCTTCAGAGCACACAGTATCCATCATTTTCCGTCGATATGAAATTGTAAGGGACGGAAAATGGTTTAGGGCAATCGTTACCTACCTACAGAGTGCCGGGTAACACGGGTAATCTTCAATCTTTTTTGAAGGGCCTATCTTCGCTAATTTCCATTTTGAGATCGTTATAATATATTGTATTTTTTATTACTTTGATAGCTGGGCATTATAATGTTAATGTTGTATCGAAATTTATGAGTATCTTGTCATAGCTACTCTTTGTAATTGCACGCCTCATAAGCGAAGCGTTGAGGTGGGTACTACTGTCACTTCGCGCAAAACATCTGATTTTTCAAACTTAAAATGTCTTTATGTATCATACATTGCACTTGTAAGATAATACATACACACACATATTAAGAAAAAACACTATTTTTAACGTTCATGATATTTTTGATGTCATTTTTGTTATTTAAACTAGTTAAAAAACAGTTTAAAAAAGTTCTGTATTGGACGTCCGTGTGTCTGTATGTGCGGATCCTTTTTCTTGTTAACACGATAGCGACCGAAATACTTTACTAATCGAGTCTTTTTTTTTCTCTTACGCTTGAGTATGCTCAGGAATAGAACCCTTTCATTTTTCAGGGTCTGATTCGATGTGGTTTAATTGTTATTAAATAAACAAAAATAATAATTAATAAATATTTATTAAAAAAAAATTATGAGGCGTGCACTTTTGGATTTTCCAAATTATTTTACATTAGTATGATTTATATTTTGCCCTGAAGGGCAAGACACTAAAAACTTTAAATTACACCGTTAACCAAAACTACAACATTCCCTAGAGGAACCATTAAAGTAATAAAAGAAATGTATCAAGGTAAAAGGAACATTTTAATGTTATGAGTAACTAGATTTCCGCCCGCGGCTTTGCCCGCGTTTGCAAAGGAAAACCCGCATAGTTCCCGTTCCCGTGGGATTTCCGGGATAAAAACTATCCTATGTGTTAATCCAAGTTACCCTCTATATGTGTGCTAAATTTCATTGTAATCGGTTCAGTAGTTTTTACGTGAAAGAGTAACAAACATCCATACATCCATACATCCATACATCCATCTATATATTAGATAAGTAAGAGTTTAAATAAGAAATCGCTGATGCCAGTAATGTTATTGACTTTGAAAAAGTTTGCCTATCCACTTTGGCCAAATATGAATCAAGATGTAGTCCATATCAAAATTTAGAAATATAGACCTACATATTTTTATAATATTAACTTTTACGTTATTTACAAGATTCCCTCGTAAGCTATAGGTATACGTAGTTATGTGTGTGTCTTACTGTGTTTCTAATTAAAACTAAATAAAATTCACCCTTACATGAAAAAACAGAAAAATTAAAGCTAATCCATATAATTTAAAAATTAAACAAATTAAATTCGACAATTCCATTTGCTGCCAAAACAATACTACGGCCGCTGTTAGCAGACATTGTTTGTTTTTGTTTTAAATAATAAACATCAAACAATAGCTGTCGTGAAATCCGCGCAAAATGCCGGACAGAACTAAGCCGTATAAAAACTATTTCGTAATATTCGCGTTTGTGAAATAATTGGGCTGGCTTTCTAGGGGAAAGAAACGGGTCAAGTTCGGACGAATTTTAATCAGTGACTTTTAAATAAAATCACAAGATGACTCGCGTCAAAACTAAACTGCATTAAGAGCCGCCATGACATGGATGCTTCAGGTCAACAGCAAAGTGCAGTTGTACTGCGGTGAAAGGCATTATCTTCACGTCTCGTAGAGAATTCCATAGCAGTAAACAATTTCAGTTTACTACAGATGTACCTAATTAAATGGAATTACTTACTGTAAATTATAATGTATAAAACGCCTTTTTACCCAAACGGTAGAACACCTAATTATGATTAAAATACAAATACAGATTTCACATCGTTTTAAAAGAGATTTGACTCGTACTCCCTCGTACTATACTTTTGGAAACGTGGAATATACTTGCTTTTATTTTTATTTTGTGGACGTTTGAAATATAATTGGGAAATCTAATGAAATTGCTACTAGATTTATTATTTAGAATAACATATCTATTATAGAGAACTTCATAAAATACTGATGTAACTGGGGCAAAGCTCGAGGCTTGTGAGTAATTATTGCAACGAAATAACAGACACGATTCGCATGCGTTAACAGTTCTCAAACATTATGTTCGTAATATTTATTGAGATTGAAAAACATTTTCAATTTGTTCACATCACACTTTACTGTGCAAACATTTTACAGATCTGTCAATTTTAAAATTCAAACTTCTAAATTATTCTCAGCCACGGTTCACGGATTCGAAATGTTGAATAAGGTATTAAAACACTAATACCTATACTTTGAGTATATTCGCACTTCTAAAACTTATAAATACAATCTATTAAAAGGCAATTTGAAAGCTTTTCAGTTCAGCCCCGTTCGATGGCTCATCTTCTTTCGAGTCAACAGATATTAGCATAAAAGTAATATCAAGCCGAAGCGTCTGAGACGCCACCTGCCTTGCAGTTTTTTTTATAAATTACGGCCGCTCTTGATCTCGGATACGATAGCGCTGAAATAAAGCTCTTTAGTTGAATTATTGACTTTGTAGGAAAAACTTTTGATCCGATTATTGTGTAATCCAGTAGGTTTAATTTATGCAAATAGAAATTGGCTGATTGATTGCATAGAGTGAAGTGATTTCCACTAATTTGGCGTTTATGTTTGTATATGTGTGTTTTATCATTACATTATGTAAAGTTAATAATTATAATTTATTCGATTTGCGATTTACTCTCGTTGCTATGTATGTTACACATAATATTACTATTGTATTGGGGGGGCAAGTAGGTATCTCGCCTTGCGGCGGTGCTGAAAAAAAACTCCGGTATTAATGATTTAATGTGAAAGTCTGTGTGATTTTCTGTTACATATTTACGGTTTTACCACTGCACGTTATTTGCTGAATTTTGATGGGCTAAAAGCACAGCTAGTAAACAATACATCAATAGTCTTTGTAGTTAAACTGCTCTCTTCAACCCTGTACTCAAACTCAAACTGAAAACTGTTTTTAACGAGGCCTAAGCGACGAAATGATCTTTTTGTTTGTTTGTTTGTTGTATGTTTTCTCAGGTACGCCAGGTATATTGAGTACATAATATATAAAAAAACTGTATTACTTATGACAATGTCTCGACAGAGAATTATATTTTTTACTGCGGAAAAAGGAGTCATTCAATTCAATTTTTTTGTTGATGAGTGGCAGCTTTGTCTTATCTTGTGTGTGTCTTATGGCACATGAGATATCTTTTCAATTGTCTCTTTTTGCGTGAAATCTGATCGATTCAAGAGCGATTCTTTGCCAAAAGCACCTTTAATAAGCTGTGTGCTAAATATATCGCTCATCAAGTTTAATAATTCAACTTTTTTTTACTACCATTAATAAAAATATGTACTACAACGTAAAAGTAACACATCGAATATAAAATGTATGAACGAATTAAAGAATTCATTGTGACCAGCAAACTAATTTTCACACTCCTATATCGACGTATATAGGAAAAAAACAGATAATATAAAACCATAAATAATACTATAAAGTATAGATAATACTGTAGGAAACTTAATAATATAGTGAACAAGAAGCCGCGTCGCGTGTAAAATTATTCAATTAGCTCCTTCCTTGGTCGGTTACAATGGATTCCCTTTCACAGTATAAGAGCATTGTGGCACGTGCATATAAAATTTGTGAAATCAAATTGTCGCTCGCTACTCGCATATTATATTTAACTACTTTGACATAGTGGCGCGCTTACGTTGTAGTAATGAAGGTAAATAATATACGAATACCGGGCTTTGTTCTTGTATCATTTTTCTATCTCCGAATAGTGAGGATGATTCTCAAACAGCTTAACTGGAAGGTTTTTGAGATTCTAAGTTAGTAAATTATACATTTAAATTACGACATCACCCTTTTTTAGAGGAATCTACAATTAGATGACAAATTTCGCAGTTGTAATAGAATAAGAATGCTTTTTAGATTTTTTTTATATTTCCGGGGAATTCTTACTTCATATCAATTTATTTTTATATCATTCTATATCATAATCAAACGCCACAAATGTTTGAATCTCAATAATGAATCACCATAAACAATAGCAATTTTAATTACATCAATTATTACTTACGAAAAATGAAGCGCGCAAGTAAAAGTCCCGGCGAGATCGAAATTCTCGTTTAGTTAACGTAATTGATATTCGAAAGGCTTCGTCGCAACAATGGTTGTAATTAAAGTCCTTTACGACACTTTTCAGACCAAGATAATACAATCGATAAATTAACGAACTTGTAACGGAAAGTATCTGGGTTAATCCTATCCATAAACGTTCATGAAATCTGAAAGCTCTCAATAAATCCGACTGTTTTAAACTTTATTGCACTCATAAAATGTTTATTGTATAAATAATGTCTCATCTAATTTGGAATTGGGCTCAACTGTGATCAATATGTAAATGATATTGGGGTTTATTTTGATTGCTGTGCTGGATTTTGTTTGGCTGCTTTTACGATTTTTTCTGTAAGTAGTTGTCTACGGAAATTTAACATGAATGAACCTTCAATTTCACCAGTTGAAGTAGTTTAGTTCACTAGAAAATATCGAGCAGCTAATGAAAGGTAGAGATAATATCTTCAGCCCTCGAACCTATTATAAACTTTATATAGTTTAGACGTAAACAAATTTCATAATCGTTTGTATGTACGTATATATCTGTCAACTGTGTTTGTACTAACCTCCTCCTAACGGCGTAGACGTACAAAGCACATCACAAAAGTATACAAAATCAAGAGAACAATACGCAGTAACGACGAAAAAAAGAAATAATAAAGAAATATCAGAATAACAAATTTTATTATCCCATTTTACACATTTATACTCGAATTCGTGTGTTTTACGCTCGAGTTATAATTTTATAACAAATTCTGCTCACGTAAGCGTACGCTTCGTACTTTTCTGATCAAATTTTCCTGTTTACCGCAAACAAGGGTGTATTTTTCGGTGATTGTCCATCAAAATGTCTAGGAATGGAATAACGGAGTATCTACATTATAAACGGGTTTTATTGTTGTAACCTAACATATTTTGCGTACTGATTTTTCTCAATATTTTATGAATAACAAGCTGACGCGACCTGTGGTGGTATATTCCAAATATTCTTATTATTAAAAATGTTCTTTAAATAACAGTCTAGCTTAAAATGTTCATAGTTCTTTTGATATAACACTGTTTACTCAGATGAAGATAATTTGGTAAAAAATACCCTGAAAAGTATGAAATAAATAGGTAATATACCTATCAATATCAATAATATCCTAAGCATTGTATTGAATACCGGATTACCGGTAGATTACAGGTACCCATATAAGACCGAAAGTCAGTATTAGTTATTGAAAGGAATATAATCGCATAAAGAGGTTATCATCCCTATTCCTACCTCTCTTGAGATGTCTGAAAACTATAATAGTACTTATTAATTAAGTGATATTATCTTGTATTTATTTATTCCTAACTAAATAAGCTTAGATAAATTTCCATAGTGACATAATATATCACAAATTGTGCAATTTTGTAATAGGGGGGCCATCCATAAATTACGTCACGCGAATTTTAGAACTTTTAAACTCCTCCCCCCCTCCTTGTCACAGGTTGTCACATTTTTAGTACCCCATCCCCCCTAATGTGACGCCACACATTTTTCAAACTTACGAACCAAAGTTAGAATTATTTCCTCAAAGGCATTCAATTTTTTTAAAGAAAACTGTCGGCCATGTCATATCATCAAAAGCAGACAATTACGTACAGTCATTCCGAAAATATTCCGGACATTTTCTTACCACCCTGTATTGCACAAAAATTTCACACTGTACGTTTATAGCATCGATCGTTAGAGCCAATTAATTATACGAATGAAATCTCTCAAACAAACTTAATCAATCAGGTGCAATTACAAAATTCCACCCTGTATATTATTATATGAACAGGTTTTTCACGTCTTTTGTCTAAATAATTTTGTGGAACTGCCATTTCCCCGTTTACATTTCATAAAAGCAAAGGTATTCACAATGAGCGCAGTTTTGTTTCTGTTGATAAATAAATGGATTGTGAATTCCACTTGGTTGGGTTTAACTGTTAAAATAAAGATAGTATAATCGTATAAGAGTTAAATTGTTCGAAAGCAACGGAGATTCCGTGGGATGTCTTTATTTGGTATTATGTGGCATTACAATAGTAAATTGACTAGCAAGTGAAGTACTCATGTGTGTTAGGCAGAACTTCTATCAATTATTTCTAAATACATATTAGGTAGTATATTTCATTTCAATAAGCTCTAAGTAGAATTTTGTTTTGCGAATGTAAATGTAAATGAGGATAAACTTTATGAAAGTTTTCATTATAATAACTGTAAAGTTAACAAAACTGCATGTTTTGAACAAAATCTTATTCAAGAGACTCTATAACAGTTTATTTTATGAGATATTTTTTATTCCAGAACATGGCGGAACACAAATCAAAGGAGGTTACATGCTGCGTTATAAACGTAAGTTAATTTATATGAGCTGTCTTTTATTTTTAGTATGTATTAAATTAATGTGATATTTAAGCGGATCCTATGTAAGTAAGTTAAACTTAAAATGTGTGCTTGCCGTCCTATCAATATGTTGAATAAATTGTTTAGTTATTCCTCTGACATAAGATATATTAAAATCTTTGCTTTAGTTCATTAATAAAAGATGTCTCCCGTGAACCTAATGATAAAATTTTATTTGCTCGTATTATTGTATACCATTCGCTTACGTTACGTGATGTGGAAAACCTTTAGTGTAAGTCGGTAAGGGCTGTTTCACACCATAAGGGCAGTCATATGTACGCAGAACGGAGATTAAAATTTAACCTGAAATTATAAAGCTACAAAGCAAAATAGCTCTCTTATCTGTCAAATAATATCTATTTATTCTAACTACAAAATGAATTAATATTTAACATAACGTCTATCTTAATTTGGTAAATATTCAACTAACATAGTTTATTAGTCTAAGAATGTGTTAGGATATGAAGATGTTTGCTCTTTAATGCAAATTAAACAACGGATTCGGTAGAGGTGTGCAAATAGACTATAGCCTCGAATATGGTTTCAGCTAGTTAATAATTAATTAACCTGCCATATTTCAACCTTGTTAAGGAATTATATTTTTTTAGAGCAAGCAAAAGGGCAGGTGGGCCACCTTATGTTAAGTGGTCACCACTGCCCATATATACTTGTAAGTTGTAACATTGGAGGCGTTACAGGTGCTTTGCCGGCCTGTTAATAACAAGAAACATAAGAACTTTTTTCTAAGCCTTTACTCGTATGAAAGGCTCTGTGTCGTAAAATCGTAACGCGCGACATAAGGTTACGACTTGGTCCCAAATAATGTGCACTTGTGTCCCATAAACTCGACGCGATATCCAATTGATCGATTCAATATTTCATTCGAGCTGTTTATGATTGCCCAGTAACGTGCAGAGCTCGCCAATTTTTGTTTTATTGACTACGCTTTTTTACTTGCGCTATATCTTATTTCCTATTAAAATGGTTATAATATTATGAATTCATGACTTTGGAGCCATGTAGGATCCCACATGGCTCATGGCAAGCAGGTTTGCTTCTTGTGCTATTACAAAAAGAATAAAGCTACGAGTTAATTAGGTTTTAATGACACAATGAAGAACCTCATATTCACCAGGTAATAGTGAAAAAAAATATTATAAAGCGCAATCCTACTACTTGAATAATAAATATTATTTGACTCGAGCATTCCCTCTGAAACAGTCAGTTAAATGTAGTACAAAATGAAAATCAAATACATTGATAAAATGTGAGCAAAACAACCGTAAAACGTCCATGAAACGAAAATGAAAGATAGCAAGTAACAGTGCAGCACTCATTTGCTGTGGCAGGCATTAAGCGTTGTGTGACGTTTGGTTCAACTTCATTAGCGTTACTTGTCTATTTTGTAATTTCTTTCTGCATTTCTCTTTTAAATTCCAATGCGAATGAAACGAAACTATATTTAGCTAACATTTACGTGTAACAACTGAAATAGGATATCAATATATAAACATATGTTATGGCATGACATAATCTCAATTGGATTGATCGTTTTGTGGGTCGACATTCGTCATTCAATCATGGTACTTTCAAAGTATGTACTTTTAAAGATATATTTTTATCAGGATAACATTTATCATAAAATTATGAACTGAAAATACATTTAAAAGTATTAAATAAATAAATATTCAATTAACATTATTATGACATGGAAATGTCGAATATTTGTTACCATTAAATAATCGCAAACTTTGCTTTAAGTTAATTTTAGCAATCAGCAGTCTCGAGATCAATTAGTTAATAGGAACGGTGCGGTATCTTATGACGTAAACTCAACAGATGCATATAAGTACATATTATTTATTCGACCTCAATTTCAACTCTAAATTGGTAAATTGAAATAAACGTATTTTCTGATATGAATAAATTTTATTTTCATTGATATTATATGTATGCAGCTTATATAAGCCGACGTTATAATTATTTTATTTTATTAATAAAATAATAGCTTATTGGACATCGTAGAGCGTAAGCGTAGCCAATAAAATGAAAGCGTAGCGCTTATTGTAGCAGCGTAGCGCAATACGCGTACCATGTACCTAAATAATGTAAATACGACCCAGCATCAACTGCGCGTTTGTAAAAGAATTAGGCGCTTGGAAAGCGTACAACGGCTGACCTTCTGAAGTTTAAGGGATTTTCATTTCATTTCAGTTCAGTTTAAATGTAATTCTATATCGTAGCGCATATTGGTATATGGTGAAGGTGATTTTGTAAATGCTACTTAATACCAATTAAGTAGAATTTACAAAATCACCTTCAACAATCACTATCAATACAGTTATCGGAAAGCGGCGTTCAAGTAATCGGTTAATTGACCGATGCGGTATCATCTGATTCAATATTCCTGTAGTTATCGACATCGTGATTAAATTCATTTCATAATTTAATAAAGTCGTGACCTAGATGAGAGAGCTTTGTATTTTGTTCAAAGCAAGACGTCTTAGATATTTTTTTTTATAATATCAATTAATAAAATACAATATTTCAGGTAAAATTATATAATTGTGTATTTCAACAAAGTCGTGTAACTTTACTGAAAAAAAGAAACTCGCTAAAACGTGACTACATTGTCAACAATTGGATAAAAAAAAACAATTTAATTTTATATTTTAAAAGAAATGTCAAACTCTAGATTAGATAACGGTAGTCGAAAATTTTGTTTTTTCTAAGTTTATCATACAATTTCCTACAACGTTATAACATTTCAGGTAAATACTTGTGGAATTCCTGGTCTGAGGAGTGGGTGGTGCTGTACGATGACTCCACAATGGCCTGGTTCAAGGTAAACTATTTTTTACACTATTAACTATAAACACTTTTATTTATTGAAGTGAAACTTCTTTAGGCGAGTTTAGAGAAAAATTTTAATGTCGCGTCATGGCAATACCGTCACGTTGTTGAGGCGACGATTTTGGTATCTTTGAATCTTGCCAAAGTAGTTTCACTTCTGACACGTATGCTCGGCACATACCTACGCTCTTTTTTTATTTATGTTAGTTTTAACAATTGTTAAAGGCCAAGTAAAAGGCCAGATAAAGGCCAAAAATACCTATTACAATCTTAGTCATAGCATTGTATAACAATATTGAACTATAGTTGAGCCAATTTAATAGGCAACATTTGACGTCTATCAATTTTATCTTCATAGGGTGGTAACCTGCTTAAAAACATCGATTAAAGCGAATTAATCGATACGGACTTGAAACAATTGTCAATCGAACTTGAAACACATGTCAATAATTTATGATGATTTTTATTCCCAAGTAACCAATGCATTCGATTCTAGATGTCAGATTTCGATTTTTAGAGTAACGTCTCTGGTATTTATAAAGAAAAAAGGTTTATTGACACAAAATTGTAGCGACGTCAGTTCTTTAAATAAGAAAATGTTTATTATGTTTAGAATGGTTTATCAGTAAAATCAAATCTTAAAATTAGTTGCATCGGTCATTATTATTATAAATATGTAATCGTAATTGAAAAAAGTTAAGCAAATGTGCAGTTCTAACAAAACGAAATATCATGTTATTCTATGTCGTCGTTACTAGGTTACGTTGTTGAATTTTGTTGAACTGTCAAATGTTGCCTATTAAAATGGCTCTACTATAAATATGTAATAATAATATAAAGGTCCGTATTCATCTACGTTATAGTTTTATAAAAATACTTTCAATTCATCCTCAATTTTTCCTCAAGATATTCAAATTCTAATCAGCCCAATCACATCGGAGGCAGGAGACAGGTGTCCATTCACAAAAGACCTAATCAGATTGATAATTGATTTCAAAGAGACCATTCATCACGTAGAAGGGAGCCACTCCCTTGATCCCATTTTAAGCCTCGACGTTTCATCTGGTAGCTTTAGGATGTGATAAATCACGTTAAAATATTACGGAAATATTCATCCGATCATATTATAGTTTAACGGGATAACATAAAAATTAAAAAGTTTAAGGGGTACATAAGATAACTTTATATATGTTAGTCTGTCTAAGTGTAAGTCTGATACATGGGTCTAGTAGGTCTGTAATCTGAAATTAATTATATAAATAAAATCAATATAAATTAATAGCAGCTATTCTTTAAGAACTAAGAAGTAACCTTTAAAAATAGTTTTGCTATCATCTTTTTTAAAAACTAAATAGGTCAAGAAGAGGTCGCACATGAACTTTTTCAATAACCATAAATAGTCGAACGATAAAAGTTTTAACTGCAAACGTAGTAAATACTTATAGTACTATAACTTCTTGACGCGTTTTTTATGTTAAATATTATAGTAGTTGTAAATTCACCTCACGTAAACTCAATTTTTATTATATTAAATTACTAGCGGTCCACCCCGGCTTCGCCCGTGGTACATATTTCGCAATAAAAAGTGGCCTATGTCCTTTCTCGGGTATCAAAATATCTCTATACCAAATTTCATGCAAATTGGTTCAGTAGTTAAGGCGTGATTGAGTAACAGACAGACAGACAGAGTTACTTTCGCATTTATAATATTAGTATGGATGTGCTATTTATTAAATAGGTTTGAAGTTGGTGCCGAACATAAGCACTTAGTATTAAGCCCGTGCACCGACATCAAACCTTTTTAATAAATAGCACATATAAATTATTTCTTACTTTTCCGTTTTTGAAGTCGGTTGTTTTTAACGCAGTTATTTTTATTAGTGAATATTAAGCTTTCCGTGCGATTAGAGCTTTTTATGAGAATTAAGCTCTCCGTGTGATTAGAGCTTCTTGTGAAAATTAAGCTCTCCGTGCGATAAGAGCCTTTAATGAAAATTAAGATCTGCGTGCGATTAGAGATTTTTGTGAAAATTAAGCTCTCCGTGCGATTAGAGCTTTTTGTGAAAATTAAGCTTTCGGTTCGATTAGAGCTTTTAATGAAAATTAAGCTCTCTGTGCGATTATAGCTTTTTTGAAAATTAAGCCTCCGTGCGATTAGAGATTTTTGTGAAAATTAAACTCTCCGTGCGATTAGAGCTTTTTGTGAAAATTAAGCTCACCGTGCGATTAGAGCTTTTTGTGAAAATTAAGCTTTCCATGCGAATAGAGCTTTTTGTGAAAATTAAGCTCTCCGTGCGATTAGAGCTTTTTGTGAAAATTAAGCTTTCCGTGCGATTAGAGATTAATGAGAAAAATTAAGCTCTCCGTGCGATTAGAGCTTTTTGCGAAAATTAAGCTCTCCGTGCAATTAGAGCTTTTTGTGAAAATTAAGCTTTCCGTGCGCTTAAAGCTTTTTGTGAAAATTAAGCTCTCCATGCGATGAGTTTTTTGTGAAAATTAAGCTCTCCGTGCGATTAGAGCTTTTTTGTGAAAATTTAGCTTTTCGTGCGATTAGAGCCTTTAATGAAAATTAAGCTCTCCATCCGATTTTATGCGGTTATCAATTCGGCTGGTATATTTTTTTTTATGTATGTACACCGATTACTCCGAGGTTTCTGAACCGATTTACGTGATTCCTTTTTTGTTCGATGCGGGATGGTGTCGAATTGGTTTTTTCGGATAGGCCCAGTAGTTTTTATTTTATGAGCATTTTTGTCTGTACTCGATGACTAAGTTGATATGTAGCAAGTAACTTTGATTCACTTCCCGGTAACCGATTGAGCTGAAATTTTGTATACGTATGTAAATTTGATAGCGATGAAACATTATCATGACATGAAGCTGATTTGATGAGGGAATCGGAAGGTGGCCATAGGAACTCAGTAATATATTGACTCAACTTTATCGAGTTTGGGCTCGTTTGATTCGTGTTGAAAAATACACTAAAAAGTATTAAATAAAAATAACTGCGTTAAAAACAACCGACTTCAAAAACGGAAAAGTAAGAAATAAAAAAGATTTGATATTATTAACTACTACATAATATTGTACATTGTACAATGTACATATTTCGCAATAAAAAGTGGCCTATGTACTTTCTCGGGTATCAAAATATCTCTATACCAAATTTCATGCAAATTGGTTCAGTAGTTAAGGCGTGATTGAGTAACAGACAGACAGACAGAGTTACTTTCGCATTTATAATATTAGTATGGATTGATTAAACAACTTCGCAGTCGCAGTTTCGGTCGTTCCCAAGTAAAAAACGTAGTACGGAATTTTCTGGTGCAGATATTTTTTGGGCGGCAAGATAGAAAACTTTTTCATTTTTAAGCTATCAGTTTGTGCAATCGATTAAATTAATAAAACCATAAAAGATCACAAGTTTAAAAACACGAAATAGTCACACTATAATATTTTACAAACTCATATCTTCTTCTTTATATATAAAAATGAATCGCAAAATGTGTTGGTAAGCGCATAACTCGAGAACGGCTGAACCAATTTCGATAATTCTTTTTTTATTATATTCCTTGAAGTACGAGGATGGTTTTTATGTAGAGAAAACGTAAATATGTACCACGGGCGAAGCCGGGGCGGACCGCTAGTTTGACTATAAAATACAACTGCAATTACGCGCGCGATATCATGCGATATACAAAGCCTTACCAAAGCGACCGCGACGTTTTGTTTAAAGTATCTCCACGGTTACTTTAAAGTATAATCTCACTACTAAAATCACCCTTCGCCGGTTGAAGTACAACGATGGCGGCGAGAGAGGCAGGTGACAATAGCTCTCAGCTATGTAACGAACGCCGAAGGACACTTCTTTAAAATGTTTAACTTTTACCGTAATATTTTCTTCAGCCTGAAGTTAAATAGGGTGCAAATGGGTGTTAAGGACCTTGCTTTTCTCCCTAAGAATAATCTAGAAGCCAAGAGACTCATTTGAAAACCTTGTTTTAAAAGCTATACAAAATATTGACGTGGATTTAAATTGCACGGATTAAAATGCATAAAACGTATTTGCCCACAGCTGTTTTGTTTTGCTTTCACAATTTTTATACTGGAAAGAGTTTTATTTTGCCCGATGCTTCAGCTGAATATATACTTTGTAGGTACGCTAGGAAAATAATTACTGGTACAAAATTGTAACGACGCTGGTGTACTAAAAGCGAAAAGTTTCTTTGCAACGCAAATATATCCTCGTCATCTTGCAATGTGATATTACGCTGCAACAAATCAGGTTTAATTTCAGACTCTTAAACATCTAAATCTTTTTTCTTTTAATAGTTCAGGTCTCTTTGACGACAAAATTATAAAAAGAGAATATAAAAATAACCTTTTAAATGAATATCGAGTCTCTAAATGATAACTCAGAGCCCTTATCATAAGTTTTTAAATACGATTCATTTAATCGATACATAGTATTTAGACTGAATGATAGTTCATTCATGTGAAAAGGAATTTCACAACAAATTCAGTTACTAGTTTCCGGCGCTCAAACAAATTCAATTTCGGCCGTGTCTTCGAACAGAGCCAGTCTGTGGTAAACCTTCATAAAAATCAAGAGGAAAGATTGAAGCAAACACCGCGTAAACTGATTCCTGTATTCGTTTGGCGCAAATGTAAGAAAAAAAGCGGATTTTATCAAAAGCATGTATAATTTATCATTCAAAATGGAAGTGAAAACTTGAAACATTCTGGGTCTTATCAGATTTTTTTCCCCAGTATTGTAAAAGAAGACAGTCAGACAAATACTCGAAAATAATATTAGGGCCGATTTTTCAATGCTTGGTTAAAACATATCCGTCCAATAAAGTATTACCTATACGATAATATTAAAATGTCACGTAAACTGTCAAATACGGGCAATAATTAGAATACGTTTTATTACTTAAAATCCATACTAATATTATAAATGCGAAAGTAACTCTGTCTGTCTGTCTGTTACTCAATCACGCCTAAACTACTTAACCAATTTTCATGAAATATGGTATGGAAATATTTTGATACCCGAGAAAGGACATAGGCTACTTTTTATCCCGGAAAAATGATGTAATCCCGGAAATCCCACGGGAACGGGAACTATGCGGGTTTTTCTTTGACTGCGCGGGCGAAGCCGCGGGCGGAAACCTAGTGTATAATATTTATAGAATATATATATCTCACAACCTATAGCTTATACCACACACTTATGCCAAGTTATTATAAGTTTTTGTCGCAATAATCTGAAGAAGCCGTCACTACGATTGGTCGGTTATTCTGCTTGAAGGCTCCATCTCCACTCTGAGATCTTTCTGTATACGTATAATGTTATTTTCTAACTTGATTTATATTCACATGAAGATAAGATTACGATATTTTTTTGGATATAAATTGACGATAAGAGTAAAATACAACGTCTCTACATTTCTGACTGGTCCTTCAGTCTTTAAGTGTTTAAATAAATATTTATTTATCAGTTGTATATTTTTGTGTAACAGTTTATATTTTAATAAGTTAATAAATTTATAATCACAATTTTCGTGGTTCTATTGCTGTTTTTGAAAATTAAACGGTTTCACGATACGATTTGAATCATTAATAGAGATAGCTAGTTATTTGGCTAAATGAAAATTGTTAGTCTATCCCGTAAAGAGCTGATAAATCACGACACTGATTGCAAACCGCTGGTAATGAATAGAATACATGAACAGAAGGTACTAGGTAGTTAGACGTTGATGCAGCTAATATAAGATTGTACATAACATTTCAAACATTGGATCGTTTATAGTCCTTTCCACCTAAGATGATTTCTGTGACACATCGATTTTTGACACGTGTAGAGATGTCGGTTACTGAAATCGTATCAATTGTTTCCGATAATCGATAATATTCTATATGGAAATGAAATCGATTTGAATAAAGTACCAAAATTAGTTTTTTCGGCATTTCGCCAACAATTAAGGGGATTACTATGGTCAAAACCGAAAAACACCTTATACATATTGAATTTTGTTGAGGAAACTGTTGGTACGATTGTGTTAAAAAAAATATATGTGATACTCAAGGATATAATTAACAAAGTGTATTGTTTACTTTTCATTTTAGAACGGCCTAAACATAAAAAAAATACATACAAATCAACCCCTTTTTGAACATAAAACGCATTTTGTTAGGAAAACGGCTACATATTTATACATGAAATTTATACCAAAAAATATGTTATGATATTTGTAACAATTTGTATTGATTGTTTTTTCAATTTTCATTATTATCGTTAAATTATCAAGAAAAAACTCGAATTTATAATTAAACCCACATAAAACCTCACCTCTATTGCATATTTTTGACGAAATTTGACGGTGTCAGTTCGACTCGGACGGGGGACTGTACGTGCGGTTTTTTTTGCAAAATAACGCTAAAATTCACCGAATTGAATGTTTTGTTAAATTAAACCAGATTGTAATAGGTATTTACATGAGCAGTTCATGAAATGAAAGTTAAAAATAGGTATGTAAAGATATAAATATCTGTTTGTAAATAAGTTTTGTTTTTGATAGGCGTCATTGAGTAATATCCAGTGTTGATAATTTTTGACAGTAAAATATTATCAGAAAACACATACCTATAAAACAGTAACCAGACTTTCCCTGTGTCTTGAATATTTTTTAAAAAAGATTAATTGCTGTTCTATCGTATATTTTAAGGGTTCAAAACAATCCAAAGCCGGGAGATACTGACAAAATTTTGGGTCATTTGTAACAGGATGGCGGTTCTACAGTGGTCTTAGTACGCAATGACAAAAAGAAAAATCATGGTCAGAACAGTGGTACCGGCAGACTAGTCGCGTGGGCGTTAGTCGAACTCGTCGGATAAATTACGGAAGGCAAACGATTTGTAACACAAAAATTTTAGGATTTACCGATAGCCCATAAAAATGAAGTAGGCGGTAGTGTCATGCCATACTTTTCCGGTGTAATTTACAGCCCACAATACCGACGTGAATGCGTTGATTTAAAAAAAAACAACCATTTGTACCAGGCTAATTTTTGCACAGGTAATCATCGTCCAGTAGCCATGTACGAAAATCGCCATGCCATACTTTTCAGACAGTTCCAAATGGTCGCCATACCGCCGAAAATCAGCATTTTTTTTATATTGTACAAAATCATTTAATTTTATATTATTGTATAAAATCGTAGGAAAGTCAAAACTGACATACCTAAACGTATAGCAACATTTTTAGCCGACGCCATTATAGGACGAAATTCTCAATTCAACTGAATTTTTTGTTGGTTCCGTTACCTCCGCGCTTTTAACTGGGTGAACCGATGATTTCTTCTACACTAATATTATAAAGAGGAAAACTTTGTTTGTTTGTTTGTTTGTTTGATTGTAATGAATAGGCTCATAAACTACTGGACCGATTTTAAAAATTCTTTCACCATTCAAAAGCTACATTATCCACGAGTAATATAGGATAGGTTTTATCCCGGATTTTCCACAGGAACGGGAACTATGCGAGTTTTTCTTTGAAACCGCGGGCGGGGCCGCCGGCGGAAAGCTAGTGATTCATAAAAATATAAATTATATAACAATAATTCCTTTGCAGTGACTCTCCGAGGAAAAAAGAAATAGATTCGTGTTACAAATTTTAAAATCATACATAGAACATTTCCATCGACAAGGTTTTCTGGTATTTATAATCTACCGCCTGACAACTTAACCTCCCCTCCAGTTGGTTAGTTGTCAGTCGATCGCTTACATTTTTTGAAGAGACGATCAGCGAGCCAATTGATCTTAAACAGCCGACCAGTGCGGTCTATAAGTGCCATAGCCGTGCCTTGTGATTTATGTAAGATTTAAGAAAACTATCAAGTGAATGTACCAAGTGAAGGAATAATAAAATATGAATTGTGACGAAGGCGTTTTTATTCTACAACCCAACATTCGGGATAATAATAATCAAATAAGGTTTCATTATAAATATATTTATAAAAAAAACGAAGGTTTTTTCAATATTATTTTTTTGTTAAATTTTTACTTCACGAAAGCGAAAACTCTTCTGAAGACGTCAACTCTCTGGAAAATCTGTTTAATCGGAGGATTTTAATAAGATACTAGATAATATGTCGCAGTCATCTGGAGCTGCTGCAGCTGGTCTGCTATTTGATTGAAGACTAGAGCGATTATTGAATGACCACATGTAATTGAATGACTAAAGAACAACTCGTCATCCAACAATATGCCGAACGTTCTATCCGCTCTGTTCAAAGGGCTATAAATTCGCTAACTAGTTGGACGTCGTGAGTGATGCTTGTTAAATCAACGTTCGGCCTAGTAATCCAAACAAATATCAGATTTAATCAGATGTCGGCGATGTCTTATAGACACAAATAATGGAAACAATGCTAAAAAACATAAATTTAAAATTACAGTATCATAAAAAATAGATTTGATCGGAGCCCTCAGTGCGCGAGTCTAACTCGTACTGGGTAGGTTTTATTTCCTTCTCGAATACCTTTAATCTTCAACTGCACTATAATTTTCCTGTTGCCATGACATGGTGGTACTGATCTACACACTTCACATGCATTTTTTCCAAAGCCACAACAAAATAAATTATCCAAGTTTGCACCCTTATAAAACCAATTCCAAGTTGCCCAATTTCTTCCTTGCCCGCGCCAACATAATATGTAAGACTGTTTAACTATAGCGTTGAACATTGTAATAGACCATAGATACCGACACAACTAACACTGTATTCTTTGAACGGAAGGTATGACCCATATCAGTCATAGTCATAGGCTCTGGTAACTTCAGTCGCAGGAAAATCACTCATTTTGTAATGTGTTCAAAGATAAACAGTAGAAAAAAATAAACTCAGTTTAAAACACGTTATAATATTTTTGATTTTAAGCTGCTATATAGTCGATAAATAGGCACCAAACTCTTAAATTTTAATGTTTAAAAATCGAAACACATTTTTTTCTCGTCATCATTTCAAAGACGTAAGGAATTTAAAAAATTTACCCCGAACTAACTACAAAATACATAACAAGTCGAAAAAAACGTGATTTCTTGTCCGTTCCCCTATTTTTTTCGGTGTGTGTAGGTTGCATGCATATATTCCTACTAGGTATGAAGAGATATACAGAGAACGCTAAATACATTTGCCTGGTCATCATTACCATTCGATACACCATGACATGGTAGAGGCCGTTCTATAGAATTACGTCAAATAATGTACTCCATCTTTTATATCTCTGTAGGTGAGATGTTCTCCACCCTAGCCATCATCAGGTCTCCAGAACATAGTAGAGTCCGTTTTGAATAAAATTAATTTCTAAATCGGTGTTTTCTTAACTGTTCCCCACTCTAGAACTTATAATTACTTGCTTAGTCATCTTAAGGTCTCCAGAATGGGTCATGTAGTAGAGACTTTGCTTATAACGGTTAATGTTGAAAGATGAGTCTTCCTACATTACATTTACAACATACATAGTACACAATATTTACTATTCATAAATGTAATATGTTACTGCCTCTCAGAGAAAACATAAATTAGGTAGAAACCACTAACACATTACGATACAATACGATACATTTTACAATTCCATAATCTTTGGTCACTTTTACTTCAACAATGATGTATATTATAGAGGGCGGTTAAAAAAACAAATTCAAATATAGTGACAGAATCATTAAGGTCGTTGAACCATGTAATTGCCTTAACTAAGGAAGCTTAGCAAACAACAGCAACAAAAAGTCAACAATAACAATTCGTAAAAATAACAGAATACCACGTAAAGTATCAATATAAAAATGCAACTTGTATACAAGGCTGACGTACTCGTACAGACGATTGACTCGATTGACAAACGATCACAAGATAGGCGCCGATTATATGATTTTCCAACTCTATGATTTTTCAACGATCCATTTCATGTACACGAATTGCGTAGGTATTATATTTTTGTGTTATTTTATTTTATTTTTCATTATATTAAACTAAACAATACTGTTTTTGATTTATAAGCTTAAGATGTTTCATTTTTATATTTTTGGTAATAATGCCGCCATAAAATAAAAATATTATGCACTAAAATTATTTTGGCTTTTTAAACATAAAATATGTAATTCGGAACACGATGAAGTGTCACAGGAATCATCCTAAATGAAAAGGACTATAGTCAGCGGAGATTATATCACTACATGTCACACATATCAACATATTTGGCGATACTAGAAAAACAACATGAATTCACAAATATTTTCCCGGAATTTGATGTATCAAAACAAATTATACATCTAAAACATTGACAGATCTACCGGCAGCTCCTGCAAAAAAGCGGTGGTAAATGTATTTTTCGCTCTACTAGGTAGGTAACTACTTGTTTCATACAAAATTTGAATATGAAGTTTATTTTGTTTTCTATAGTTTAATACAGTCAGCCTTATGTTTGGACTTAAGAAACCACGTCTAAACTACGCTAGACTTAACAGAACTAATTTGATTAAGCCACTAGTAAGTAAATTACCAAAAGCTTGGAGGACACAGAATAATGTTTACTTCGCTACTTAAGAGATCGATCATTTAATAAGATATGAAGTTCATTCGTCCTCCAATACATACACACACGCAGGACACAGACAGGATTTCATTTTCCATGCTAATAAAATAAGCGTGTAGACAAGGCAAAAACTGCAGGCCTGTATTTCATGCATATTCCAGTAACCGCTTTAATATTCCACGACCATCCATCCTCTTCTGTCAGCGACAAACGAGGTTTTTTCATAATAATGATCACAATTTATTCTTGTCGGCCATCTTGGATAGCTTATTCGAGACGGTAACAATGCGATTAATTAAAACTCTATCTCTTTTATTATTATCTTTTAACAAGATGCCATTTGCGATGGTATAGTTCTCTCCAAGTGGACTCTGCGAGGTTCATAATACACTGGTCCAATACAGACAGTACTTGCTTTGAATGTTTTTATCTATAGAAAAATATTTGTATGATTTAATAAAATATCGTGTTGATTTAATTAATACTAGTTTACAAACAATTAGATAGTGTGAAATGAAGGACTTAAATTAGCTTATAGATTCTTTATTTCTTTACTGCCTTAATGTTTTGTTAATTCCAAATGAAATGTTCCAGTGACTATAGCGAAATAGTGATGTTATACCCACGAAGATCATTCTCGAACCCTTCCTCGATCAGCGGGCGACATATCCACACGATATAAATCTTCTGTAAAGAGAGTGTCACTCAACTATAATTGATGGAGCGTTCGGAATGGCTGCCTTTGTTGGGAAACGATTCGTTTTGAAAACTATTTTAATTATTACCGTGTGGGGACTTATGGCCGGTTTCAGAAATTCTGGATGTGTTCTGTTTACTTATCTGTCAGTTAAAATGACATATGAATGTTGAAAATATTTAAGAGCGTAGACAGAGTCTCTGTCTACGTTTAAGAGTGATAAATAGGCTCAGGGATAGGTACTACAAGCAAGTGATGACACCGGTTTTTAAAAATACGGATGAATAAATTAGAGACATTGTTTAGACAGAATTCCAATGAAAATAAGAATCATACGGAGTTTTTGCGTTTTCAGTTCATAGTATTTTCTTCTTTAAGACGATCACTTTTAAAGTACAACGGGAAGAAGACATTGGCCGTCTCAAGTTCGAGTATCAAATAAACGGAATCTACGAGTTGTACATTTCCAAGTAACTAATGAAGAATAGTTGGAAAGTCCTCCGTGATAAATCCTCATGTACAAGCCGATGCAATAAAGAACTCCATTGAACCGAGAGAAATATTTATACTCAGTCGGTAGGACAGAAAGTTAATCAACAAATTGAAACCAATCATAAGTTAGCTGAGTCGGCTATATAATTTATGAGCCGTGAAAATAAAGGTTCAGTTGTAGTTACAATTACACTTGGCTGGGATATAGAATTATTGCGTAAAAGGAGCTGATAGTATCCGCTTGCACTTGTTTGATCATTTTCGCGCTAGTTTGAAAGTTTTGTAAGCGATAAAACTTCTAGTTGTGTAATTATTTTTCTCCAGTTTACAGTTACAGCAGTGTTGATTTGTTTGGACTTTACTTTGCTTTGATATAATTGTATCAGAGAAATATATTTTCTTATATTTCTTAATGATACTTATCTTAGGCTGTCTACTTTGAATCTTGAATGACTTATTTTTGAATCCGTGTTTTCGCTCGCATGTTTATCTGAAAAAAAAAAGACGTGTGGCACTCGGGGACTGCCGCGGTAAAGCTATTGTATGCTATGCCTTTAAGCCACACCTCCGCGCCCGTCGGAGTGGGGAGCGTGAGGTTTTTCGTTACTAAATTTCTGGATTCGGTCCCCGCGCTCAAGGCCCGCGATAAAAGCTATGCAATAGCTTAAAAAGGTATTTAAGTAGTGTTCACTGTTATAAACTATTTTTGGATTTGTAAAAATAATAAACGTAAAATGCTATAGGTAGCAAGTATCCATAATAAGATAATTGACCTAATAACAAAATAATGTTACATTACCTATCGAGCAAACGTTGCAAATATTTCACATGCCGTCCAATTACTTATACCGAAGTATTAATTGAAGGTGACAATGCTGCTGAGCGCGGCAAGAACGATGCAGACAATTTTGATACCAAGTTCATTAGAATAGCATTGAATATCGCTTGCATTACATAATATTGTAGGTAGGCAACTGTTCAACTACGGTAAGCATTTTGATTAGTTTTCAGTTCAGTTTGTGCTTTGAGAGAATACCGCTCTTTAATCACTCGACTTGGCCTTTCTACATCATTACTCTTGTTTCTATAGTTACACAGTTAATTGTACTGCGTTTCTTGTTATTATATAAACTTCTAGTTTAGAATACGATGATAATCAAATTAAATTCGCATCTGCAGTACCTACGAGATTTCTTTGTGAAGTTAATACGCTAGGTTCCTCGATTTATGAAATTACTAAAACCGAACAAAACTTATACTTTAAAATCAGTTGCAATTTAATATTTAAAATGCCTCTCTTATATGAACCTACTTTAAAGATTTTTTGGTTATATTTAAGAATATATTTATATGCAAAATAAAAGATCGAACACGCTTCTTATCATAGCAAAGAAAGGATTGAATAAATTTTATTCGAAACGTGAGCAAACGAACTCTACGCGCCGCTACGATTTACGAAAACTGTACAAATCGCGCATCATACAACCTATTTTTCATCGTTTAAATTCCCGTTTAAACATTCGTGTTCGTAGATGTAAAATTCGTATGTCTGTAAAATTGGTGTAAGCAAAAATACGCGTATCTCAATTCTCAAAGCGAATAGGTAGGAAGTGCCCTGTTTACACATGCGTGTATTCGTCTCGCTAATCGCCCCATTCGCACGAATATGTAAATGCCCCATTAAACGTTTTATTTCCACAGGACGCGTCCGGCAAGTGCATGGCAACACAGAAACACCTCGTAAAGGAGAGTCCAGAGATGCTGGCTATCGCCACGTGGACGGGTCAAGTGCCGCGGCGACCGCCGCTGCCGCCGGGGGCCAAGTTGTCACAGTTGATGGCCCTTGGCTCCCGGAGGGACCCCAGGAGGGTCGTGTGGATGCTTGCCAAGTCGGACGCCGAAATGAAGTAAGTTAATTGGGAATTAATGAGTATCTTGTCATTGTTAAAGAATTGTCCTATTTATATGACATTCAATAATTCTTTTTCCATGTACTTTTATGAGAGGTGCGATAAAATACAATACACCTTAAGTAGTAGATACTTAGTATAGTAACCAATCTGAAATAATATATTATGTAAATTATGTGGAATGAAAATTGTAATAAATTATAAGAGAATGTAAATAGTACAACACACATTTAATTTCGTTAAAAGACTTATCGCAAAGGGTGTAGTCTCCGCGTCTCAGACGCAAAAGAAAATAAAAATTCAATTTACTTTATTATACGTTGAATTATAGCAGATGGATTCATTTGATGGGGAATGATCAGAATAATGTTTTAATGTACATTTTTCATTGCTTTTACGAGGCTTTTGGAAAATATTGTGGCTTTTCAAATTTCATTTAATGATACTGATTGATATAAACTCCCATGTTTTAAGGATTTCCTCAAAAAACACATTAATTTATTATTAAACCTATTAAGAAACTCGAAAAGGTTTACAAAATATGTAGATTTTAATAAATTGATAATATAATGATTCTTCATTGTTTTGCAAACAATAAGATAAATAAATATATTCGTAAAAGTAAAGCGATAGGAATATCGTGTCATCGTTAATAAATAGACCTTAAACATCCAAACAGGGCTTATCCAAGTTACAAAAAAACAATTCGAACTGTTTACGCACATACCCATAGACTGGTTATTTATCGCTCTCACCCTCGCCGCATTACCACTTCTACGGCATTCGGAGGGCGGGCAATTTTTTCGCAAACGCTACGTCATTTCCGACAGCCCCACGTTCCTAACTTATTTGATACTTTTTATTGTTCAAACTCGTTCGTTATTAAAACTTTATCTACGTGTATAATAAAACAATAAAACTTCCGTTTAAGATAAATTTCGGAAGTCTTGCGAACATCGAAGAAATTTTTCTAAGGATAGTGTTTTACGTTTCCGGTTTCCGATTTGTAATCGTATTGGATAGAATATTAAAAGATTTAACATCTCACGTGAAAACAATAGATAGTTCCAAGTTAACGTAATAAGTACCTACTGAAGATACGATTTCAGTAATCAGTAATATAATTTTGTATATAATATTATATGTCGACACACAAATAAGACTTCTTTGAAACTCTACTTTGTTAGCAGAGTAGAATGGAACGAGACAATATATGATTAAAAATTCTTTAGCACTAGAATCTAGAGATAAAACTTTTCTATGTAAATTATTATCCTCTTTAAGTTTTCCTTTATGACTATGGATTTCACATAACTCATAGAACAATTTTCCTATCCACGTGCAACAAAGAGCGAGATATTAATTATCTCCGTTCCCTTATTAAGGTAACAAATGCGTACAACCTTTGTAATATAGAAAGTAATAACGCCTGCGTAATTTATACGGCATCTCGCTGCAAGTAATTTTAAATAGGCGCTTTAAAAGTCTTAAAAGTTTGCACATCACCTGAATTTTACTTATAATGGCAATGAGTGGGCAATGAAACAATCATTAGAGCTTATTTATAAAGCTTCCAATTAATAGTTTACTAAGAGGTTTATAAACATACGAGTATTATGCCATTAGCGACATACAGTTCGTTTATTTTGAAAGTGATATCGAAAAAGTTTTTACTCTTCGGGGAATACGAAAGTGATTGGATAGCGTGGGTCACCGCTATATAATATTATGTATTGGCTTATGATACAAGTTTAATATATTTTTAATGAAAATTGTTATAGGATTATATTTTTTAAAAAGACCCAGGCATTCGTTTTCTTGCATTTTCATAGATTTTTTTAATTTATTTCTTTGTTTTATAAAATCTTGTCACATATAATATTACACTCGCATATTATTTTAAACCTTTATTATAGATACCTCTTCTTAATAAAATTAGACAGTACTCAGTAGCGCTATCTTTTTATTTTTTTTGCGCGTTTTTACTATTCGCTGTAAAAGGAATAGTATGGCGATAAATTATATTACCTAACATTTTTTTAAAGTTAACATCCTTCTGAATACCAATATATACCTACTTGAGAAGAATGAATCGAGAGATTGAAATCAAATTGTATAAAAGTGTCGTCGATACTCTACATTAATAAATTTCCAATTCGATATATTTTTAGAATAAATTATTTCACACCGTCAATAAATAAAACCTTTTTAATTAACTACAAAAAAATTCACACGAAATAAATGATCATTGAATAAGTAAATCCGAAACAAGCTGGGTGCATAAAAATATCTCATTTGTACGTGACCAGCGAACTGAAATGTAATAGAATAAGGATTGGACGTAGGTACACGTAATGTATACTTTTCAGGCAGTATATTACCCGGCTTCACCTTTTGTCAGGGACCTCAGAGGCGCTGGGCTAAATAAAAGAGAGAACTGACAAATGAGCGGCTTAACGCATGGAGCAACGGGAAAATAAAATGTGCTGATATATCTATATTCTATAGTGATGGAAGCGAATGTGGTCCAAATATATTTTTTTCATTTGTTTATAGGTAGATAAGTAATTGGATACGTTATGTTCGTTATATATTTACACATTTAGAGAAAACAGTTTCCCGTGATTGCTAATGTTTGTTCATTTGTTTTAGTGTAATTGTCAAATATAAGTTTTATACATCTTAAAACCTTACATAATAATATTATGTTCGCAATATTTATGATTTAGTATGAAACTAACCAGCGTGTAGCTTTACCGGAAGCATTTGTTACTCCCCATAGCGTTTTAGCTCATTACTTATACGTTTAACTGTTAAAAAGTTACATACACACAACTGAACTGTAAATATTCCTTGGTAAAAATAGTGAAAAACATCACGTAATAAATTGCTATAAGCAACCGCGTTCCTCAGGGCGAGCTTAGTAAGCTCCACTGAGTGACTTATAGCTTCTAGCGAGGAACTTTTTTAGACTTTTATATGAAGTCTGAGACTTATGGTTTGTGTGCGTTGATTTATAGCGGCCATATTATATGGATTTGCGGATTACGGATACAGAATAATGAATAGGTGCGTTAATTTTGTATGCAAATAGCGATCCCTTGTGATAAGATTAGCCGTTCAAAATGTCTCTTACTTGTACCTTAATTTGGGTATAGAAACACATGATCAAAATAAAGGTATTAATAAAAACGTTTCTTTTTATCAATCATGTAATTCTTTGTGGAAGAGAGACTATTAGCTTCATTAGTGATTTGCAATAAACCCAAACTTATAACATAGTTTTATGTATCTGATCGGTTTAGATTTTAACTATGATTTTAAATATCTCTTTTTGTTGATGCTTTCAAAGGGAATGGATGGCTGCAATATCAAAAACAGTGAGTATATTTGAACAGATGTTGAACAATATTGTGAATTTTAAACGTGGCTCTCCATGTGTTTTATAATTAATTTTTTTTGACTATTTTGTAGTAGTATCTACTACTAATCCTTCTATTAGTGTAGGTAAATTGTGCAAAATATATAAAGTTATCGAATCACAACCAGAGATTTATCAAGACTTTTTTTACCTTTTTTAAATTTTCAGTTTAACCCAATCCAAGCAGAGGCAAATAGTGACAACTTCAACAAGACTTTCTTTTATTTATATACATGATGGAATTAACATAATTTTCGTTCCAGCTGCCCCCGCCGCCACACATCGAGTTAGTTATGTCAATGCCTTACCTCCGCACTGCCTTCAAACGACCGACAGTCAGAGTTAGACGTAAGTAACTAGATTCTAAGTCTAACCTAATAATTGTTGCACTTTGATGTATAGTAAAACGCCGTTTATCCGAACGCCGATTTACCGAATCGCCAAATATCCGAACGCCGATTTACCGAGTCGCCGATTATCCGATTCGGTCCTAAGCGTAATACAAAAAATTAAAATGAAGTACCTACCTAATCTCTGTTTTGTTTAGCTGTAATGAGTTGGAATTTGCTGGAGTCCAGATATATTTCAACTGGTGTTTCAAATTTAATATGGTAGAAAGCTATAAGGAAGACCCTATCTACGTTTATTCCATATGTGACAGTTGTTTTTTTACTAATAGTCTATGTCTAATTATCAGATTTTTCGAATATCCGAATCAGCCCGGTCCCAATTAATTCGAATTTATTTGATACTTAATTAAGCCTTATTTGTCGTGTGTTTCACCCCTATTTCTCACAAAAACCGTAAACATAATGCAAGATGTAGTATGGTCGTGTTTTTTGGATTTCCATAAATTAATTTATATACTAATTTAGAAAACTAATCCTGTACGATACTATAAATTCGAATCGCATCGTAATGGAGGGGTTTTAGTCAGTAACATAACTCACGGCCTTTTCAACGAAGCTGTAGGGATTCCATGCAGGTTTTTCCCGTCTATAAATTCAACTAATCTATATGATATGACATGTTTGTCTGTATGTTCATTATAGAATCGTAAGCTATGCATTTGATTATGTGATGATGATGCATGAGTCCACGAAGGTAGTACGACCAATCTTTACAGCGTACTATAGGAAAAGCCTGGGTGCACAGCTAGTAGTATTACTATACGAGTTCTTTATGTTTAATAATATGAAATCTTGTTAGACTGTTTTTACTATATAGAAGTTGATTTACCTGCAGAATTTACACACTATACTTAAAAGTCCTTAATAATTATCTCTACAAAAAGAAGCTGCTGAAATTCATCACTCTATTTCAACAAATTACATTTCCATAATACCAGTACTTCGTTACGATATAAAAACGGGAATGTTGTGAAGTGGCGACATTAAAACTCATGTAATTAATCCCACGTACAATTTGCACGTGCCTGAGATTAAAATAACGTATAATATACGCAAGTGTACTGAATGGGCTGACAATTTACTTGTTCATTAAGAAAATAATAAATATGTAAGCTTCAGCATGCGCCTTTGTTTGAATAGTTGCTAGTTAAATGTAGCGCGATAGATATTCTCCATCTTGTCGCATCTGGCTTTATGAGATCTAATATAATTTAATAAAATAATAATTTTATTAAGTTAAAAGTAATATTTTTAAGGTAAAAGAAACTAACATTAATAATTAATCAGTTTTTAACCCTTCACAACACTTCAATTTTTTTTTATTAGTATCAAAAGCAATACACGCGCCAGATATCAATATAGGTAATATCTAAAAGTTGAAAAATCACTTATATTTCCTTATTTCACTTGTCAGAGCATACCGTTTTAGAGAAAAATAGGAAAATCCTTGTTCGCATCACAGTCCACAGAACTCAAAAACAGTGAATTTATACGCGGACGTTAAAAATGCAGGAAATACTAATTGCCACGCTTTTAACTATTCATCAATTTGACGGCTATCAATAAATGAATGAAAACTGAATTGGAAATGTTTGCACGTGATACCGACAGCGTTGCATTCATATTCGGAGCTCCCAAAGCATTTCTCTTTTTATTTGCTAATACAGCCATCACTGATTTGCTTTGACGAGATCTTTCAAAACATTTTTGCCGTGATTATTTTTATGAACACATCATTATGGGCGTTATAATCAAAAGAAATGAATTATATATTTAGTGTAGTCTAGAATAGTAATATAATCATGGTCAAATTAAAAATAATTCTTAATATCCAACAATACGAAACCCAACAGACATTATCTACCAATAACTCGGATACCGAGACAGCAAAATTTTATGATCCTACAGACAAAAAGAAGGGTGCAAATCCTAAACGCCAAAAACGTCGCAGGGGATCGCAAGAAGAAGATGTATATAAAACTAGAGAGGATCACCAACAATTTAAGGAAGATATATTTAACAAAATTGACGCTTGGAAAAAAGAACAAGAGCTAGTGCTAAAGAAACTGACTGATGATATTGCTGAAGTCAAGCAACAAAATATCAGCATTCAAAAAACTAACATTGAAATCAGAAACACAAATTCGGAAATAGAAAAATCCTTCCACTTCTTGTCAGAAAAGTATGAAGATCTTAAAAGTGCCGTGACACTGTTGCAGAAAGAGAGAAAAGAAACTTTAACTTATATAAAGTCTCTAGAGGATCAAATTGATATGATGCATAGGTCACAAAAATCCACCATGATTGAAATTCGAAACATCCCCCCCACTCCCGCTGCGACGGCTGACCTCTTATCGGTTGTCAACAAGACATGTGATTCTCTGGATGTGCCTATTCAATTATCTGATATAAAAGATGTTTCCAAAATAATTAATAAGTTCAATCAAAAGAAACCCTCAGCGACTGTTTTGGTGGACTTCACTACCATCTCTATTAAAAATAAAATTCTATCCAAGGTTAAAGAATTTAATAAAACTAATACTCACAATAAGTTTAATTCGCAACACATTGGCATCCCTGGACCCGTTGTTCCCATATACATAACGGAAAGCCTCACTGCCAAAACCAGAAAACTGTTTTACTTAGCTCGACAAATTGCAAACGTCCATGGATATAAGTTCTGTTGGACAACGAATGGCAGAGTGTATATGAGAAAAACGGACGGTGGACAACATATTCATATCAAGGAAGAAAATCAGCTGCGACAACTGAATGAAGCGACAGCATGACTTATATTATCCAAAACCATACTCATATCCATACATTATGATAGTTATCGAAATAATTTATTGTTAACTCTATTTCTCCCTATATACCCTATTTATGATCTTTTACAAAGAACTGTGAAAAATCAACATACACATTACACACGTTATTATACACAACACAATGTCCATAATAACAAGGAATTTAATCTGTATTTACTTATATTACTTTGCAAATTGGCACGTGCTTATAATTCAGATGATCATTGTATATTTAACCAGTGCATGTCTAATATTCGGGTCCCTAATTTAGCGAAACTTTTAATATGCTTTCAAATTCGATGATGATAATAATATTTATACTGAGTTAGAAATAATTAGTGAAATCGATTGTACATATCTGCCGAGTCCTGCAGACTTTAGTAGCCCAGATAACCACAAATCGCTATTAATACTAACGGTAAATATCCGCAGTGTCCACAAAAACTTCGATCAACTTGCTCTATTTTTGGCATCCTTAAACTCAAATATAGATATTGTCGTTTTAACAGAGTGTTGGATAAACGGGGACAGTATAATACCAGGCTTGAACTCTTATACTGCCATAAAAACAAGTAAAAGTTTCAATCAAAATGATGGCGTTATTGTATATATTAAAAATCACCTCAAATATACTTTTTCGGAACCGGAAATGGAAGGTGGGAATTGTCTTCTTCTAACAATTGGGCGTAATCTTTCTCTTATCTGCTCCTATAGACCACCAAGCCTTCATCCTTCACTGTTTATAAATTCGCTGGACAAATTATTAAGCACTATCCCAAATAATGAAATCATTCTGACTGGTGACATTAACTTGGATATTCTTCCCAGTAACACTACGGGTTACGCGTGTGACTATCTGAACATGATGTACTTCCATGGCCTTAGACAAGGAGTAAATAAACCAACACGGATAAAATCTTGCATAGATCACTTCATGTTAAGAACAAAAAAAAGGTGTAAAACTGTTGTTTTTGATCCCTTGACAGATCATGCACCTATCCTTCTAGAAATCAGCACGTCAAAAGATAAGAACAATAATGAAACGCTATATAAAACCATCTATGATCATAAGCTTCTCCCTGACTTAATAGACAATATAAATTGGTACGAATTCTATAAGATACAAGACCCAAATGAAGCTGTGACTTTCTTCATCGATAAAATTGAATCTGCATTAAATAATTTCAAAATAGTTAAAAAAGTTCCCAACCGAAAAAGACCCCTGAAACCTTGGATTACTTTCGGGCTTATTAAATGTTTAAGAAAAAGAGATAGATTACATAAAAGAACCAAAAGAAACCCCACAGATCTTGCTTTACTCGATGAATACAAGAAATATAGAAACACATGTAATAACATCATAAAAAATGTGAAAAAGTCATATTATAAAGACAAATTGGACAAAAATTATGGCAATCCAAAGGGCATGTGGAAGATAATAAAGGAGGCATGTAGTCTATCGAACAACAGAGCACCTAGCAATGAACTTTTAAATTTAAAGTATGATACGATTGACGCATTGAATGTAGTCAATAACTACTTTATTTCAATAGGTGGAACACTCGCAAAATCTACCCTTAATTCACTGAAGAAAACGGAGAAGGAATTAACACTAGATTTAAAAAACGATGAGTGTCCTAAAAATTCTCTTCTACTTAGTCCTACTGATCCTCAAGAAATATGTGGGCTCTTATCTAAGCTGAATTCCTGTAGTGCTTCTGGCTATGATAATATACCTACCCGCATATTTAAAGAATTCAGAGACCTCCTGTCACCCCACATAGCCTATATATGCAATCTAAGTATTAAAACAGGAGTTTTTCCAAAGCCTCTTAAAAAAGCCATTGTCATCCCTATCCATAAATCAGGCGACAGATCATGCCCCTCTAATTACAGACCTATTTCTCTGCTATGTACTTTAGCTAAGATATTAGAAAAATGTGTAAGCAAGAGACTTACTCGCTTCTTAGAAAAAAATAAGCTCCTACATAGCAACCAATTTGGATTTAGATGTGGAAGATCTACTGAGGATGCCACACTGCGGCTCACTACACAAGTGTCAACGCATCTGGATGAAGGATATAAGTGTCTAGGAATATTTCTAGACCTTCAAAAAGCCTTCGACACTGTGTCCATCCCAATTATGCTTACTAAGCTGGAGCATGTGGGCGTAAGGGGCCTTCCCCTTGCCTGGTTTACAGATTACCTGTCGAATAGAACGCAATCTGTGCGTATAGAATCTAAACTGAGTAACGAGGGTGAGGTCTCTTATGGAGTGCCGCAGGGTAGCACTCTCGGTCCTATGCTGTTTCTGATATATGTGAATGAGCTGTGTAAACTAAATGTGGCTGACTGTGAGGTAACTATGTTTGCTGACGACACGGTTATATTATTTAAAGGTAAAACATGGAATGAGGTATTTAAAAAATCTGAAAAGGGACTTCGAGCTGTGACCGGGTGGTTGGAGACTAATTTGTTAAAATTAAATGTATCTAAAACTAAATACCTATGCTTTTCAAAAACATCTGCAATTAGTCCAGCTGATCACCTGGACCTTACACTACATGTTTTTCCGTGCAACCGTGATTCCAGCAGTACTACAGGCTCATGCATGTGTCCGAAGATACAGAGAGTTCCCCAAATAAAATATCTTGGCATTATAATTGATGATAAGCTTAACTGGATTCCGCAAATTAGAAATGTCTCAACGCGGATCAGAAGATTAATATATGTATTTAAAACACTTAGAAACTTTGCAAGCAATGACTTAATAACTCTAATATATAAAGCACTTGGGGAATGCCTCATAAGCTACTGTATAACATCGTGGGGAGGAGCAGCAAAAACCTATCTGTTAGAAATTGAAAGGTCTCAGCGTGCGCTTTTAAAAGTAGCTTTCAAGTTACCATTCGACCACCCAACTACCATGTTATACTCTAAAGTGAAGATTTTAAGTGTCCGAAAACTATTTGTGTATCAATGTATACGGCGTTATCATAGATTTAATAACAGCAATGAGTATAACAAAAATAGAAGAGTTGCTGTTCCAGTTCCGTGGACTAAATCCAAATTTGGACACAGGCACTATAAATATATTGCTCCAAAACTGTACAATAAAATGAATAAGTTTTATAATATTACTGCTCTGAATAATTACCAAATTAAGGCTAGAATTTTGAATTGGTTATCTAGACTTGACTACAATGACACAGAAAATCTATTATAAATTCCTTAAATGGCTTAATTATTAATACAGGTATCCACAAACACAAAGACACACACACACACACACGCACCCACATACACACATACACACACACATGCACGCCTGCACACACGCACACTTACATAAACTTATTCTCCTAATTAATATAGTATTGGTAATGGTTTTGGACTTATTGATTTTTTTTCTTTTTATTAATTTTAATTTTTAAAATATTAATTTCCATTTCTTGATTTTTTACATTTTAATATACTTATCATGAATCTTAATTTTACCTTTTAATTGTAATTTTAATTGATTGGAAATTGTAATTTGTAATATTTAGCTATAATAACTTAGGTACTACTAACTTACATTTTATTGTTATGTTGATTGTAACAACTTATAATAATAGTGTTGCATTGTTTCGATTTAATATTGATTTTTTGCTGATTTAATATATGTTGCTCAATGTATTTTATAATTACTAACTTATTTAATTTTAGATGAATTTATTTATGTGATGATATAATTTTCGAAATTTGTTTTGGACGTGCTTTATTTGTAATTAGATACCTAGACACATTTTGTTTTTTATTTTGCGGTATGTACTTATTTGTTATTGATTTTTCTTAATAGTTTTAATTGCATGTAAATTTTTAATTTATTTTTGATTTTATTTAATTTGTCTCTGATTTTTTTCGTGTCATGTAACTGTAAATGGAAGACACAGGCTCCTGAAAAACAGTTCTTACTATCTTAGGAGCCTGGGTCGCTCTTATTTGTAAAATGTTTTGAGTGGAATAAATGATTTATTTATTTATTTTATTTAATAGATAGGTACTAGTGAATAAGTATGAAATTCTCATGGAATAATATAGCTAAAAGGCAAATTTTTGCTTTCAAATTCCCAACTATTTAGTCACTGAACTATAAGCTTTCGTTTTAATTTCAACAGCTCACGACTTTCCATCAAATTAGATAGCGCTCTTTGTAAGTCGAAAATTCAATAAAAACTACGTGACTTCCCTTGTCCTTCTCGTTTTAACGTTCTTGTTTAATGTTCTCTTAAACATGAATTATGAAATTCAGGGCATTTAATTTTCTTTGTTGGTGATAATAATATTAATATTTGTTTGCTGGAAGCTGGGTAGCGGTGGACAATGTTTTGGTCATTTTGTTTGTTCTTTAAAAGGGCACGGCGTAAACAATGAACAAATTCGGCCGGAATTCTTAAACTCAATTTATAATTCAATTTACTCGCCCTTGTAAGTGTATATTGTTGAGTATCCCTCAGTATATTCCATACAATACGGAGCAAAGAAATACAATTTGTATTTTATTACGGAGTTCAGTAACTTTGATACGTGTGGAATTGCTATCAGATCTTTATATATTGTCAGGCTCCAAGTTTAATTGTCCATCAAAAACACATGCACCTCTTGCCCATAAACTTGTACTTTCATTATTTTTCCTTGACCACTAGATTGCCTGGAAGAGATCGCTGTCTTAGTGATAAGACCGTCTATTGTGCTCAACTGTGTCTTTTTTGTTGTTTGTAGGTAAATCTTAACTATAGTTATTAATGAACATAATTAACCTAGCTAACATAAAATGAGCCAGACAACAAACGCGTCGACTTAACATCTTAACATTAGATCAAGATAGATTTACTAGTTCCCAGGGTGATATGGACGTCTTATCTGAATGAGAAATATAGGATAGAACCGCAATTAAGCGTAACTAGGACTAACTCTAAATGACCGAACTTTCTCGAAACCGTAATGATGGTCTGGACTTTAAATAACGGAAGCTTCGCGGAGTTAAATGTTTGATTTCAAAACTTTTGACGATTAATAAAACCAATGTTTAAATATTTATCGCCTTTAATAAATAACACACGTTTATTTATTACTAGCGGTCCGCCCCGGCTTCGCCCGTGGTACATATTTACGTTTTCTCTACATAAAAACCATCCTCGTATTTCAAGGAATATAATAGAAAAGAATTATCGAAATCGGTTCAGCCGTTCACACGTGATGCCATGACAACGCGAAACGGGTGCAGACCCGCCGCCTTTTTATAGCTCCCGCCGCGAAGCGCGTCGAACGCGGCAACTGATACACAAAAATAATCCTTATGGCTGCATGATTCTGTATTCACGCGCGATGACTTATAGCGTATTTCATGTATAACTTTGGTGTTTCTACACCGATTTACATGATTCTTTTACTATAACCTGCCCAGGAGTATGAAGAATAATTGTGCCAAATTTGGTTAAAATCCGTCGTGTAGTTTTTGTTTCTATAACGAATATACAGACAGACAGACAGACAGACAGACAGACAGACAGACAAAAATTTTACTGATTGCATTTTTGGCATCAGTAGCGATCCCTTATCACCCCTACATAGTTTTTTTTTAAATATATTTCATGTACAGAATTGGCCTCTCTACAGATTTATTATAAGTATAGATGAAGTACCTACTCAGTTGATGACCTTTTATTCAAGATAATGTACGGTATTTAAATTAATATCTCTAAAGCGTGGAGTAGTGGAAATTTATTAAATTTAGAAAAAACTCTCGTCAATAAACCTTGTCCTTAGCGGTTTTATAAAAAATCCAATATCACATTATGTTTCGTTTCTAAATTAAATAATTCGATATGACCTAACGCTATTCTTATCTGTAATGAAATATATTTGGGATCCAAACCCGTCTGACCATACGTAGGAATTAAATGAAAATTAACGTAAGCTTCTCAGCTTTACGAGGGTGAATGAACTAAGTTTATAATAATGTTCATTCGATGATAGAGATTTAGTTTATCTGTGGAATGAGACTAAAACAGTATACAGATGTATTAAATGATTTTGAGGTTAGATTATCGTCTGTCTGCTTGTCCAGCTTTGTAAGGGTTTAGTTTTAAGACAAACTCAAACTTCTATATAAGTTTATTTAATTTAGATTCTATAGAGACCATCGCCAAGAAGCCTTCGTAAGGGCTCTTTTCAATAATAGTTTATACAAACTCAAACTCAAACTCAAACATTCATTTATTCAATTAGACTACTATTTAGTAGCACTTTCGAATCGTCATTAGGTACATAGTATTTTTAACATTTACCACCGATTCGGAAAGCAGTATCTATGGAGAAGAATCGGCAAGAAACTCCATAGTTGCTCTTTTACAAAGAATTAATTTACAAAGAATTGTAATCAACTTGTAGAGTCGTATAAAACAGAAATGCCACACAATGTCATAATTATATCTATACAATTGCATATATGATGCAGTATTCTCTTCATTTTATAATTTTTCTTATCTCTAAAGTCAATCTTCTATGAGTGTATAGTTAGATACTTTTAGTTCGAGCATGACCCAATTAATGCCGTAGCAGGCTCTACCACTTAGAATATTATAAATTCATATTTTCTCGTAGGAAAAGAAAAACAAGTCATAAGACATGGTTAGTGGAAGCTTGCATTAACATTTTATGCATCATGTTTTTCAAACAAATATAAATCTGTTCAGGTTTCTATATAAATTATTATTGTTATATTAAAAGTAAATTTAAACTTTGCAATGTTTTCGGTTTTTTGGGTTTGATTGACAATTTTTTATACGCAACCCCGCGGCAGCACTTTATGAACACAAAACAAATTCAGGGGCGTTACTCGAAGAGCAAAAAAGGTTCGATACGCCCTCTCCCACATGAAAATCAGGGACGGAATCACAATATTAGACTAGTGTAAGCTTGATTTTATACGTAACAGCCTAAAGTAGCGAACCTTGAAACGAAAGAGCCTAAGAGGGAAGATATCTACAAGGAAAGAAAAGACCACAAAGAGTATGTTGCGTTATACAAAACTTTTTTTTAAAGTTTAATTGTAGTTATTATTATCTGATAGTGAATAAAATACATTGATTTGAACATTATATTTAATTGTTTTGGGCATGTTTGCTTTCATGTCATCCTGAACTTAGACTGAAACATAAATTTTTATCAAAAAAATATGTATGATAACTTTTACACGCTCATACGTATGAACTAGATACCCCATACATATATCCGAGGAAGCAATAAGAAAGCAAATGTTTGCCTTAATTACCGCTTAAAATACGGCCCTGTTTATAGCAAGAACATTTCGAAAACTTGTAATGCGTTTGTCATGTCGCGCCCAAAATCGCTTAAAACTAAGCCTCCTTATTTATGGCTTAAAAAATATATAAATGTATTATTAAATAATACATAATTTTACGTAGGCAGAATTATGCTTGTACAGTTGAGTAAGTCGAAAATTAATAATTATGTTTAATATTTTTACTGTGTTCTAAAGGTTAATTTTACAGTACTTTAATAAGAACTAATTAAATAAATAAATAAAGCAAAGCAAAGGATGTTTTACCTCGGGGATTAAAAGTTAAATTGAAGTATAGAAGCATAATAAATGAGTTTAGCATACTTTTTAATTAAAACATTACGTTCTACACAAACTAAAATATTTTGTTTTGGTAGTTTTGAATTAGGGGTTTCGTTGAACTTGTGTGATCGCTTATTATTGTGTAATTTATGAAATGAAAATCTCTAGAGCACCTAGGTATCTCTAAACAACAAAGGCAATACCATCAAGTGAAATTTTATACAATTTTTTTATACCTACAATACTTATTACTTAATACATTTAAATTTGGGTTTGAAGCTCTTAAATATTAATTAATCTAGTTTTGCGTAGTTTTCGGCTATCAATTCAATATTAATTTCTCTTGTAATAATATCAGTTTGAATTTCCAAATAATTTTCACATAGCAAAAAAACATTTCCCGCCAAAACCAGATGTCAAAATAATCTGTTGTCTGTACAATATGGCGGGTTACCCGCCCCGTAAGTAATGCGTAGTTAATGGCTCAGCTGCCTCTTTCTTGTTGAGCAGCATTATTGTGCATAATTCTCCCCAGCCAGCCCCTTTTATAAGCTTTTCTAACAATATGATCTCATTTACATTCTTTAATAAAATTTGTAGGTACGCATTTTAGTATTAAACTGAAAGAATTTTATAAATGCACAATGTGGTTGGTAATAGTGTTTTATTATTATTTAACCTGATATTGTTGTACATGATAATGAAAATAGAGTAAGCTATAAGCCTACTAGCTTTTACACTGTGTAATATTATCTGTGCTGTAAGATAAAAGCATTTGTAGGAGATTGCATAATATTATTACGATAAATAAGACGCTATAGTCTATAGAACAAAATATTCCATACTAGCAAACTGGGCGAACTCCGTTTCGCCACCAGCCTTTTCTTTGCTATAAACCTCACGGAGCCCGAGACCTTTCCAACGAATGCAAAACCGTGGAAATCAGTTGGTGCGTTCTGGAGTTATAGCTTCAGGAAGGAAAACCCGACTTATTTTTATATATAGTAGATAAGACTAAATTACATAGCTAGTAAAATAATTCGTTTTGTATCTCCAGCGACACCATCAGAAGCATACAATCGGAACGCTCGCAACGCGGTTGGTGCGCTCGACGGGCGCGGTCTGGTCGCCGTGATCAAACGCCAGGTGCCACTGGCCGGACAGCTGAACCACGAGCTGGCCTGGGGGCAAGGCTGGGGCTGGGTCACCCTGCCAAACGGCGTGTGGAGTGGAAGTTAGTATTATTGTGTAGCTAGAATAAAATGGTTTAGTGATGGGTTCTGTTCGTATAAAAAGTGTACAACATTAATTGATCCTGGTCTTGTAACGTCATAGAAATGAAAAAGCGAAAATTTTTTAAACTATTTTGCCTGCCAAAACAATACTAAGAAATTAGAGAAAATAACTACAAAAAATTCATTCCAAAAACAACACCCATAACTCAAACTAAAAAAATGAACAAGTAGCCTATCAGTATGCAAAAGATTAGTATCTAAACTCATATGTTTACATTCCAGGACTAACATGGTCGCAAGACGGGGAAGACTTCGCGCTCCACGCGATGCCCATCATGCACCACACCAACGTCTCTGAAGCCTGCTCCATGCTGGACGGCGTCACGGCCTACGAGTGCTCTGCGTATGAACAGGCGCTAGCGGAGTACGACGACACTGCCACCACCTCTGATGACTGGGACTTCGGAGTAGACTGCGGGGACTTCATGATGTAGACTGAATTCCAGTCGATGAAATAATTTTGCGTTCTGGCTCTACTTTACGAACGGTTTTGGTAGATGAGGTAGATGCTAAATCTTCGATGCTGAAAGTAGACTTGGTATAGGTAAATTAGGGAAAGCTGGCATGTTCACAGTACTCACACTTATGCAATTTCACTTACAGTATGTTCAAAAATAAATGCGACTAGTAATTTCATTTTAGACTTGAATTGTAAAATGGGTGCGTTGTAGATATATAGGTACAGTGTGTTAGGGATCGGACTTCCTACTTTACCTACGTATTTTTCATTATATTTTATCGACAAAATACCATATATTGGGGGGTCGCACCCCTCACCCCTCTGAATGGCAGCAATTTTTAGTTTTAGTGTCTCTTATTCTATGGAGTTAATTGAAAACCGTTTCATTTATTAATTTTATTATGTCCACACACATAAATGTGACCTTATTTTTAAGGTAATGAAATTCACTAGTATCTGAAACCAAATTTGTTAAGAAAGCAACAATAATTTTTAACAAAAACCTTTGACTTAGACATAAAACTTAGCAAAATTTTAAGTTATTTTTTAGTTTTTGTGCTGTACCTTGAAAACTAGGTCCTCAACATATCGTTTTTTTCTTTTAATTAGTTAAAAATTAGTTATGCTAACAAACCCATTTCAAATTTATGCCAAAAGTTAATTTAATAAAAAAAACCAGGGTCTACCCAACACTACTGAAAACCATCAAAAACATCCTTATCGAAAATAGGTAACATTCCATTACCGTGTGAGCGAGAGAGGTATTCTTACGATAAAAAGGTGCGAGTGAGTTGCTATTTTGTTTTTCAATGACTCCATTTTTTCAGTTATCCATCGCTTCGCGTTGTGACAACAACTACCTCATCGTTTTACCGCTCGTACATTTTAACGGAGTATCCCGTGCTATGGTTTATTCAGCTCGTGAATTAGCAGACATACATTTTGTGTATGGTTTCTGCGATGGCAACGCAGCTGCTGCCGTTGTGGAATACCAAAGAAGATTTCCAACACGACAACTGCCTAGTGCTCGAACTTTCACGAGTATAATAATGTGATAACTCTGATTATTAATTAGTAATTTGATTTTTGAAAAAAAAATGCCGATTTTAGTCAAAATTTATATTTTTCTAACAAGATCCTTATCATCCAAATTTCCACCTTGGTGAGAAAAATTGACATTTCTAATGAAAATGAACAAAAAATTAAATGATTTTATTAAATACTGTAAAATAGTCTATAATTCTTCCATTTACTGTATCACAAAATTCTTCATAGATTTTTAGATATTCGTACTACACCAATTACATCACCCTGTATTTATAAACAATTGCAAAATATGACACATACATAGGCCGGGAGATACTGACACAAAATTTCGGGTCATTTGTAACAGAATGGCGGTTCTACAGAGGTCTTATTACGCAATGACTAAAAGAAAAATGATGGTCAGAACTCAGAACGCTGGTACCGGCGGACTAGTCGCGTGGGCGTTAGTCGAACTCGTCGGATAAATAGCGAAAGTCAAACGATTTGTAACACAAAAATTTTAGAATTCACCGATAGCCCATAAAAAAGATGTAGGCGGTAGTGTCATGCCATACTTTTCCGGTGTAACTTACAGCCCCCCATACCGACGCGATGCGTTGATTAAAAAAAAAAACAATTCAAACATTTGTACCAGGCTAACTTTTGCACAGATAATCATCATCGTGCAGACATTTACGAAAATCACCATGCCATACTTTTCGGACGATTCCAAATGGCCACCATACCGCCGAAAATCTGCAATAAAAATTTTTTTTCGCCAAACAATTTGTACCAGTATTGCATTTGGATTTTTGGAGAGTATTTGATAAAATGTGACCATTATTATATTTGCCATACTTCTAGTAGGGGGAAAAAGTGCTGCCATACTTGAAAATTAATTTATTCGTCACGTTTCAAAAATACGACTGTACAATACGTAAAATAATTTTTTACAGTATGGGATCATTATATTCTGTTTGTTTGTATACAATTCTACCTAGAAAAAAATATCGCAGATTGCAAACATGGGGCGGATGATTGTAAGACTTAAGCCAAGACGTAAAAAAAAATGAAAAGAATTGGCGATTTGTACCAGTACGGCATTTTTGGAAAGTATATGATGCAACGTGACCATTATTATATTTGCCATACTTTTAATAGAGGGAAAAATTAGTGCCATACTGCTACAAATCGTTCAAACTACGAATAAAATCTTACAATAAGAAAAAAATCTTATACACATTCGCCACCTCCCACAGGTATGGCATTATCACACTTCTATTTATAATCATTCAGGAGTTGTTGAAAAAAAAATGTAGGGTGGTACAAATCGTTTGGCGAGAAAAAAAAATTCAAAAATTTGCAGATTTTCCGCGGTATGTCGACCATTTGGAATCTTCCGAAAAGTATGGCATGGCGATTTTAGTAAATGGCTGCACGACGATGGTTACCTGTGCAAAAGTGAGCCCGGTACAAATGGTTGAATTGTTTTTTTTAAATCAACGCATTCACGTCGGTATGGCGGACTGTAAGTCACATCGTAACTGTATGGCATGACACTACCGCCTACATGTTTTTTAAGGGCTATCGGTAAATTCTAAAATTTTTGTGTTACAAATCGTTGGACTTTCGCTATTTATCCGACGAGTGTGACTAACGCCCACGCGACTAGTCCGCCGGTACCAGCGTTCTGACCATCATTTTTCTTTTTGTCATTGCGTACTAAGACCCCTCTAGACCGCCATCCTGTTACAAATGACCCGAAATTTTGTGTCAGTATCTCCCGGCCTAACATGTGCAATGTGTAAATGTGTTGACGTTCCAGCTCTTCTTAATATACCTATAGGCGGTTCGTATAGCAGAGCAGAATTGCGTATATTTATGTTGTGTTTCAAGTTTTCTTTCATTGTGAAAGTGTCAAAACATTCATTTAAACTGCTAAGCAGTGTTTTATGTGGTTTTGTCTATTCGTCATTACTCGTTCGTTTTTCTTTTAATTGATCAACATTGAGAGTGCTGGTCACAATCCTTGAATTACACTGATGTGCCAATTATCTAATGATTAATATTGAAGAGCGTCTTATGAATTTTATACAATGACCCTTTATGGTTAAAGCGAGAGAGTTATATATTAACCGATGGACGAATTATGGATCGATCGTATTTTCAGTAATAGTTGCATGCTCTTTAGCTAACTGTGTTGTCATAGAGATGTGTGTAGACGATAAAACTAGATTTTCGTATTCTGCTCTTCGGCCTACGACACTGTAGGTTATCAATTGTCTTAGCCATAGACCTCTTTAAGCACTGTAGCTACGTTTCTAAGAACCCCGTATTTGGTAGTCGGAACATTAAGTGCAAGTCTATACATCTTCCTTTTTATACGTTTTGTACGGTTTGATGTTGAATAAATACATGATTTTGAGTTATTTATGTACCTTCAGGAATGAATCCCTCAATAACGATAAACCTTTTTGAATATTTTATGAAACACGTATCCAGGGTAATGAGTCTGCATATTCCCAATGAATTTTAATATTCAACACATTCGTACGATAATCGCACAAAATCAAATTGAATTGCAAACGTGTAATTTAGTTTTTTTTATAGAATAAGTGACTTGCTTGATCCCTGATAACACCAATTATAAGGATTAGAATTTAAAAGAAAGAATCTATTTTAGACGTAAGTAATCGATGTTAGGATGTAGTGAATGTGGTCGGTAGAATCCCTCCATTACCCCAATAATACGGTCGGTACTAAAAATATATTAAATCGCTTAATGAATAACATTAAGAAGCGATATAAAGGTTAAGCATTCGATGCAAACGAACCAAACTATCGAGCAAACGGAGTCCTATGGTTATAGACCAAAAAGTTTACACGAGGAAAATTAATCATTCCACGACCTCTAGAACCTAATTATAAAGATATATTTAGGGTCTTAGTACAATTATTGATGAAATTGTATAACTAGTCGCTAAAATCTTCCGACCTACCCAAAGACTGCCTAACGTACGTTACCTGTACAGTGTACATGCGTGTGTTGTAATGGCGTGGAAACCTCGGTTAGTTCCCCTGCCCTGCCAATGCCATTGACATTGCAGACATTATTATTGACGTACAATTTAATAAAATTCATCAATATCATCGTTTTTCGATTCATAATTAATGTAATCATGCCGTTTTTCGGAATTCTTCAATAAGTATAATATAATAAATTATATAACAAATATTGTTATTAAGTATATTTGATAAAACCAATTATTGCAAAACACACATCATAAAGTTCCCACCATGATTTGTGTAAATAATAATGCTGCAATGTAGAATTAGATGTTGTAGGAAATTATTAAATATTAATTATTATAGTTAATTAAAAGTTTAGTCTTACATTTATAAAGGTAATATGTCTCAATTATTTTCTTTAATTCTTCTTATATTTTCGATACTTCTGCAGCTTATGCAATTTTTGTTCTCTTATATTTTTAAAAGTATTTTTTGTACGTGTACTCTGAACTATTAATATTGGTAAAATTTTTGACGCTGGTATCGTCGAGAAAGTTATATTTATATAGTGATACGATATTTTTGTATGACGCTTACCTGTAAATTATCATTTTTAATTTTATCGCGTTTTAAATGGGAATATATTAGTTACCCTAATCAAAATAGTATTAATATGTTCTTAGTATGTTACTCATGCAATACGTCGTGTTGATAACAAAATTCTGGTAATCTATGAATCTACAAAACGATATACTATGAACATATTTATAACTGTAACATCATTTGATTTTATCTGTTTATTTTGTGCAACTCAGCTGCTGAACAATTCAGTCATCACCTCGCAGGAAAAATATTATGTTTTATTCCGATTTTTATTTTGAATACTTTCAAAATTGTATTTTTTATACAGCAATATATATTTTAGGCGCACACTAAGCGTTTAAATTATTTTGTCTATGAAATATAATAGTATTACACAGTTCATTCATTTCTAAACTACTTACAAAGGAAAAAAATAAGTAATGTGTAAAACTATATTACTTTGTGGCAATGTAATGAAGTAAGTCATGGTATCAAGTGCTTTTTTGTTCTTGTTATTATGTTACAACTTACAATCATATCAACTTTGTTGCAGTACAATTACTTAAAGCATCATACAATATTATACATTTGTTATTTTAAACCAACATTTGTTTTAAAGAAGTTTGTAATTGTGTATTAAAGTATTTTGAATGCAGGCTCGATACCCGGTATATAACTTGGTATCGATACTCAGTATCATAATTCCAATAACATGAATTTTTTTTATCTGGAAATATAATAGATAAATAGTTGAGTTGCTATATTCATAATATATGTACGTATATTATCGATATAATATCTGAATATTATACAAATTACCTATGTTTGTTATATCTAGATGGAATATTATATTGTATGATTTAAAACTTTAATGTATGCAATAAGGAAAGAGCATTAATATTAACTGGTGATTATGACATCGATTGCGAGTAGTGGTCTTAGGTGTAACACGTAGTGCACATTGCACGAAATTGCACTTAGAGAAGTGTGAAAAGAGTAAAGATTCCTAAATGCACTGACCTTTAGGAAGTGTGTTCTTCGGAGTGCGGCAATTTGCCTTGCCTTGCATGCTAAGGAATAAAAAAGGTCGTCGAATGTTATCGATTTTTAAGTGTATTTTTAGGAATTTGACATTTGTAGATTAGGTATAATATATAAATATAAATCAAAGTATAAAGCAATTCATATTTTATTCCTTATTATATTTTAAATGTTGAGATCTAGCAAAATATGTCGTGATATTTATAAATTATCGGATACTTTTTACGTGTCACTCTTTATCGTATTTTTAACAATTTTTAAGAGGATTATTTGAAAAAAAATGAGTCTCTTGTTGTGATGATTAATGGATTTCGGCATTATCAATAATGTATTTTGTATTAAAACCCTAATTTTTAGGTCAAAAAGCAATAAAGATACCTATATTATATTCTTCTACAAACGTTTGAAAAAATACGAATGAACGACGTCATTCCCTACTTCCGGCGTGTCTATAGATTAAATAAATCTATTTAATCTGTTCCCTGGCAGGTTTTTTTGATATAATATAATCTGTATTCATCGTCGCAATGTGCACTTGTGTGAAATAAATGACAAATAAATCGCGTAGGTATGTAGCTAAGATGTGTCACGTGTGTTCCAATCGGCATTATAGTGACGTTCACGTATTGAATGTTTGTATGTAACTTTTATAAAATAAATACCTTAACGGTGTACTCATTGTTTCATTTCTCCTTGTGGTAGTGCCAGAACTACGATTAGAACCAATAAAATCGTTATAATTAACAAATAATTTAAATTAAAGTAGAGATAGAGTAAGAACTTAAAGAAATTATCCACTTCACACTTAACTACTGCTATTTCAATGAGTTTTTTTGTCATCAACATCAACTTAAAACTGCTTTACTTATATTATATGTAATTTTCTATTGATCTCAAACAAAACAAAAATATATCTCAAGACTTTAGATAAAATATCTAATAATATTTTGTTACAACAACAATACCACAATACGGTGGTATAACAATATAAATATCTATACAAATATTATAAAGAGGAAAGGTTTGATTTTTTGTTTGTTTGTATGAATTGAATAGGCTCCGAAACTACTTGGCAGATTTGAAAAATTCTTTCACTGTTGGAAAGCTACATCATTTCTGAGTGACATAGGCTAGGTTTTATCCCGGAAATCCCACGGGAACGGGAACTATGCGGGTTTTTTTTTGAAAACGCGGGTGAAGCCGCAGGCGGAAAGCTAGTAATTTATAATATAATTTATACGAAATTAACTACTCTTTCAAAAGTTAATAATGTGAAAACATATTTCAATAAAAACAAAAGCTTTTCATATTAAATCTGCCATAATAATGTTGCGTAACATTTTCATTAAGCTCACATTAAACTTACATAGTGCATGAAACTTGAACCTAAGAGCCTGCGGTTCAACAATAATGGGCTGAAAATTGCTGAAACGCAGGCACAGAATTATTCATATAACCTCCATACCTACAAACTAAATGATTTTCAAATCGTTGAAGTTTTTTCTAACTTTATTAAAATAATTTGATTGTGTTAGACATCTTTAAGCAGTAGGTAGTAGGTACCTAAATATTTTAAAGTGAAACTTCTTTAGGCGTGTTGGGAGTAAAATTTCAAGGTCGAGTCATGGAAATAAGGTGACGATTTTGGTATCTTTGAATCTTGCCAAAGCAGTTTCACTTCTGACTCGTGAGCCCTTCACACACGCCCTTTTTAAATAAAAATACATTTATATGGGGAATAATACAAATAATTGTAAAATGTATTGAAACAGATTTGTACTTAAGTAATACAATCTTCATCGTTTATAAAATAATTATAGTATAAAATATCATCAATGGGAAACAAAGTGAAGAAAAAAGTCGTAAAATATGCTGTGGGAAACACGAACAAGCGCCGCCACATGTCACATATTTGATCACAAACTTTTTCTTTTTATATCTTCCATTATTATTTTCACTCTACAATACTACAAAATTAGCTTCAATAAGATTTTGTAATAATGATTTCTTACTTATAGGTACTAACAAACTATAAATGAATTAAAATATAGGTACCTACCTAACTTTAAGGAAAAATAGATATTGAAACTTATCGAATTTATTAGGATTTTTTAATAAATTAGGTAATCTTACAAAACATCGATTAACATAATATGAAATTAAAGTATTAATGAGCAGATTTAATTAAATATAAGAATCAAATTCATTCAATTTATATTCACGCATTTAGATGTAGGTATTTAGCTTCTATAATAATATACAGAAAATTTTACATAATAGAGTATAATATGTACTACAATCACTGTACTCTAGCATAACATAATGAAAACGCCACTAAGCTATCAACTCAATTTGCGATACTCGTTACAAAGCTCTTCATGACTCCAAGCATTGCATAAAATGCAGTTAAATTACTTAGCGCTTGAATGTGGGCGGCTCCACCGCGCCATCTCTCGACGATTCGCTTCGGCACGACATAACAGCTGTGAGCCGTCAGCCGACTGTCTGAGTCGCTTGGCGACCGCTGACTTGTTTAATCGGTGTCACGAGTGTGTTTCCAAAGCCATTTTAATTTAAAAAAAAAGAACTTTAATAATCTGCGCGCGTTCGAAATTAAAAAAATAAAAATTGTCAAAGTTGTTTATTGTTCAAGTGTCAAAATTTGTAAATAAATGTGTTTTGATAAATCGCGTGTTATCGTTTTATTTGCGGAGCATTATTTTATACAATAACAATATACAGTTTTTGATACGTGTGTTGATATTATATTAGAGGAGAGTCATGGAAAAAACTGGAGGCTCGCGGTTACTGCAGATGCAGGTGAGCTTTGTAGCTTTGGCTTAAAAATTAATAAATGATTATGTAAATATAGGTAAATATAATACTATACGTTTAGGTAAACAATTTATAAAATTAATAATAAAGAATAGTGTGGTCGTAGAATTAAAATATGAAATAAGAAATGCTCTACCACTGCTCTACATTTATTAAGTACCGATTAATAATATAATATTCGATACAATACATTACAGTTTACATACATATAAACACCTAAAGTACTTACTGAAATTGATAACATGATAATATATTATTATTATCCTTGTTTCCTTCAAACAACTTGTTTATACCAACGTAGTTTTCATATAATATGTTCGGTTTACTAAACAATCATAAATTTTACAGTCTTTACGTAACATAACTCAACTATTTGAGCTCTGTTTATTTTATTTTAAATAGTAAATAAGCTTTAGATTTTAATAATTAGCAATTATAGAAACTCTACGATATTTACTCCGAAGTAAATTATATAAATATATAGACAAGACATTGCAACTTCTCTTCTTGTATGACTCTACAAACTAAGAACGACTCTACGTACATGAAGAAGGTTAACAATGAAATACGTATTATAGATACTAAGTAGGTTTTCAATGTAAATTCGTCATTAGATATTTTTATGTTATGTATGTATATTGTATAGCCTACAGGTAAATAATAAAATATTATAGAATATTCCTGCATAACATTTTCCTTGTTAGTTACATAACTTTAACTTTTTGTTAATTTTAAGACTTGTAAATTACCTAATATAATATAAATTAATTTTATAATAATTATAATCACTCATTTACCTCAATACCAACGTTTCTGAGTAATAATAATTAATCTCTTTACACTACAAGCATTCCAATATGAATCACAAGCAGTTATTTTTTTAAACTGCAGAATTCGTTACAAGTTTCGCAAACATTCTATCCTTATCACACCACAATATTCCCCCATTAGTTTGAAAGGGAACGGAAGATGTAAACCGATTTCTATTCAAAGAATCTCGCGAACTGAACCTTGACCTCGGTCATTTCGTTCATTTATTTATTATTTACTCGCTCATTGGAACCGCATGGCGTGTAAAGTAAGCATTTTTTGCAAATACATATAACAAACATTTAAACATTGGAAGTAAATAACAGACAAACTCGGTTCTGTTCTATTTATAACAAATTACACATTACGATTACATTAGGTTTATATTATTTATATTGATCTACTAACTTCTCAAAATTATATGTTTCCAATATTTTTATTTTCTTTTTACATAAATTAATCAGATACCTAATAAAATAGCTCTACCATTAGATTTCTTAAAGTTGTTCTGAGTAATGCTGAAGTAGAGACTTTGTGTACTAGTCATAATTTCTGCTTTTCATTTTGCACATTTACATAAAAATAATACTTGTTGCCGTTATTGCTGAGTCAAGAGAAAGGCTATTATAGCCTATTAATGTTCTCTGTAATAGCGTTACAGAGAATGGCTTAAGCTCTAAATCCTTGAAGCCATATTAGATTTTTTCACACCATCGGTCAAAGGTTGTTGAACCGAATCAGTAATCATCAGAGTACTGTAACGGACATGTGCGAAACTTTATACCTACATTAGTACAAATATTGGGAATTCTGCACAGCTTAATTACAGAAATGTATTCGCATTTTAAGGCAAAAATTAAAAAATCAAAAAGCAGTTATTAAGCGTAGTTAGGTAAGTACCTATATACAAGTGTATAAAATTAAATTTACCCAAATAACAGTTTACTATTAGGTACCCACTTTATCACGCACCCACTTTTAATATAACAAAAATAATGGAAATAAATAGACAAAGGATGAAAAATAGGTAAATCTACTCAATCTAACCTATAATTTACTCATCCCCTTAATCATGTCGGAGTTACATGAACATTAGACCTAACCAAATTCACCGGAATTTCAATGCTTTCCAAATGTGCATAAATTATCCTACCATTACAAAAAATTACAAAGTAAGACGAAGGAAACGGAAAGGCTAATGACCGTTTTGTTACTGTACATTGTCGACAATGGTCTTTTGCAATTTTTAAATTTCCGACTTGCAACACTAGGTACAATAAATTGCAAGGGTCCTGAAATCAGCTACTATTCCACATGGTAATTGTTTCATTAAAGTATTAGGTAAACTTGTGAGTTTATAAAGAGGAAGTTATTCCTAAAAACGTTGGCCCCTTGGAATAGATTGATAAGATAATCGTATCCTGATAAATACGTTGTCTGAATCTTCATATCGGCTCTACTGATAAGTTATAGCATCGATTTTTCCGATTAGGTACTGCATTAGCATAGACGCATAACTGCCGCTTTAATACACACAAGATATTATTTAGAAAATTTGTGTATCAATTACTAAATTACCTATCTATAAAAGTGTACCTAACTATTGGGCGGATTTAAGTTCTTGATATCCCAAAACCTGACCAGCTAATAAACATTAAACTCAAACAGATTTGTCAAAAATGTTTTCCAGACGCTTCAAAAACATAATTTCATTATTAATCAATAAATTAAAGTTACACAATAATATAAAACGTATAAATGTTCACGTCACAAGGGTGGAAACATTGGTAATCCGTAATAACATAATGGGGGACGTGTCATCGCGACACGTTGGCCCACTTCCCTCGGTCGATAACTTGACAATGCTGCAATTCGGGTCACAGTATTGGAAATAACGGTTTAACCTGTATTGACGATTAATTCGAAAAAGGGATTAACAGGGCAGAGGGACGATGCCGTTGGAAGGATGATTTATAGACTGGAACTCTACTGTAGAATATGTTTGTAATAAATTAAATTTGTAAAGCCTCGTTAGTATTTTTTGGAATGAAAAGAAAAATCTTAATATCCTTTTTTTATGTTTTACAGATTCGGTACCCTGTGCAAAACTGAGTATTATATTATTTATTCAGAATGAAAATAATTCCAAATTTAATAAAATATTATGTAATAATGTAAATGTATCTTAGAAATTTCATTTCTTATAGGTACCTAGCGATATATTTTTAATAAGAGGATCAAATTAACCGGAAGGCATTGAATTATCCGCTAACAATTACTCTAGCCCATTATCCAGTATCATAATTGCTTAACATAAGATAGCCTGAAGCCTGTATTATTAGTTATTATAATTTATCGCCAAGTAAGTATAGACTAGTCTAGGCGATGGTTCGAGAAATAGGCTCTAATATTGCAAATCCTGTTTAGTTCCTAATAACTACTGTTTTCATGGAAGCAATAGATTACATAGAAACTAAATCGTTCTAAAGAATCCTAGAGCCTATAAACCTAGTGTGAAAGGATTTCAAGATAAATCCTCCTCAAGTTTAAAATAAAATCCAAATGCAGATAATTACTGTGACATGTAGACGGTATAGTTTTTTTGATTATCTTTAGTGCGTATTTCCTTTTTAGTAATATCCAACGTAATTTCGTTAGTGAAATCAAGTAATTAACCAGAATTCGACGTGTTACGTAGAAATTGAATATTGAGCTTTACGACCATGCATTATGAGCATGATAATTTTTCATAAAGTTATTTAATCATACTGAGCTTTCGAGGTGCGGTGGTGAGGTAACTATCGTAAAAATATGACTTGTGTGAATGCCCTTATTCGCGACGCTTATCGTATACACGCAAAAGTCGGCTACATTTCACAGTAAATGATGTAATGGGCACGGTTTTTATAAGTAAAATTAAAAACTACAATAAAATGTAGGTTATACAGGTTTAACAGTATGAAATATTAAAATTACCTATATTATACAGCGTAATGTAAGTTACAATAATTGTATCTATTTGAATACGTATTAGGAAAACACAACACATTCATAATGTTAATACATATTACAAAAGCAATAAAAAAAATTGTTAAAAATATATGTGGTGCCTCTGTTCTCCATAAATATGTATGTACGACAATTTATTGAAATAAACGATAATCGCAAGCATATTTCCGCATAGTTGATAGTATAGCATGATAAATGCAAAATGATATTCAAGTACTTGACCCAAATGCATTGATATCGATTAGCGTACAGTAGACCTGTCTGTACTTCAATAAGCCTTTTAGAAATATATCATTTTACGACACTAGGAAATCTGAATGACAGCATGGAAATGCGCTGGAATTAAGGAAAACAAGGTTTATTTATCACATAATATTGATATTATTGTTCCGATGAATGCTAAATCCAATATTTCTCACTACTGAATTTGTAGTGTCCACTAACTTAGTTAATTTCCGTCTTTAATAAATTTATCAACACATATTATTATATATTTTAGCGAACAAAAGAAAACTCCCATTAGGAAACTGATCACGTCGCAACATAAATCAAAACGATTTTTGTCATTGTATTTTAATGGTAAACGCTTATAAAACACCACGGACGTCTATACCAAAATATCCTTGTGCCTATATGTGGAGGTCCGTGGGTGCTATCTGATCTGGTTTTTACGATTACTGCTTAAAATTGCAACAACCGCCTACGTACTTATTCGAGTTCCTTTAACGAGCATATTTATGATTTAATAAATTATGCAATGGCAAGTCTTCTTTCCAACGCACAGGGATCATAATAATTTCAATAAAATCAATAAAAAATCCATTTTCTCTTTCATAATTATGTTGCAGCTGTATTTTGATATTGTTATGTTACTTTTTTTTACGTAATTAATAAATGATAATAATTATACGATGTTACCTACGGCTATTTATTAATCATCCACTTTTCAATCATCCAGGGATATATTATTAAGTTAAATCTGTTTTCTGTAAAAAAATAAAAAATGCAAACTACTTCGGATAAATGTTGATATTAGGGAAGTGTTTGTCGTGAAGTACAACACACAAGCGAAGCCACGACTGAATACTTAATGCCAAATAAGCCTTGGATAATCTCAGTATGATTCCTTTGGTCCATTTCATATAAACTTTTCACATTATGACCCACCAAGCAAACGCTATCAAAAGAAGGGTCAACACATCATTGACATTGCGCTGTAGTTGCCGTGTCCTTACTAAGGTCCTATACGTGCAATCAATGCAGAACAATAGATTAAAAACAAAAGCATTATTATTGCAGTAGATATATGCAGTACAAAGTACCGAGGCGGAAAGTGGCGAGCCGTTCTGACTAATCGAGGAATGCGCCATAATGGACACTTGAGTCAATAATGTTCCAAGTGAAGTAGAGTCGACTTAATTTATATTTTATTTTATCTTGAAAGTGTTCATTAGTTAGCCAGCCTTATCATACGCGGTTAGCCAAGCTTCCTAGCATATATTACAAAAGGGTTATAATGAGGTTAACTTGCGACGCATAGTGTCAGTGATTATCTCTACAAAATATGATCTCGATTAAACTAGTATACAATTTAAATCCTTAACATTTCATAACAACACTTTGTAGCCAATTAGTCCATACATCGAACTAAAATCATGAATATAAAATGAAAAACATTTTGCCTTTCAGAGAAGCCAGTTCAAACAGTTTATGTTTTAAAAGGTTTTATAGTATCCGCCGCTCAATGCTTTTCATTAGTAGGTATAAAAGGAATGCAGTAACACGCGTGATATAGTTTACTTAAATGGATGAAGTACATGCTGCATTATCACACAATCTTTGAACAGATGTTCCGATGCAGTATTTATAAATTACTAGTGGTCCGCCCCGGCTTCGCCCGTGGTACCTACATGTTTAAACTATCCTATCTCTCAAGTTGGATCGAACTGCACGTGTGCGAATTTTATTATAATCGGTTAAGTGGTTTAGGAGTCTATTGAGGACAAACATTGTGACACGAGATTTATATATATTAAGATTTATAATATGCAAGCATATTGGTAAATTATTTATTGTTTGTTTCACAATGTGAAATTGTGTAAATCAAGATATAATATCTTATAATATTAACAAGCATAATTATGAAAGTACACAAAACATCAAAGTAATGAATTATAAGTGAGCCTATAAATAAACCCGCTCCAAGTGTCTAGACACTGGAAAGATCAAATATAATAATGATATTTATATACAATGCCATTCCTTTCTCATTGAGCTACCAAAATCCTAATAAACCCTACCTAAACCAGGCACCAGCTAATAATCCTCGTAAATTCCTCATATCCTTTCCTGGCTAATTTCCTTTTCTTTTCTTTCACAGGTAGAAAGGACAAAGCGAATGGTAAAGTATTTTAAGTTATCTATGGATAGTAAAGACTTCAAATAATAATACACAAATAATATGTAAAGACCTTGTCATCTACGATCATAGTTTTGGAAGGTTCCACCAACAACCTTATCAAGCAATAGCTCAAATATTTATAAATTTTATAAGGGCTCTATCAAAAGAACTTTCGTAAAATAACATAGGTATCTATCTATACTCTTTAAAAATAAATGAAGAGCCTCATTTTTTTTCTCATTTTTTTAGCTTTTGTAATTGGATCAATACCTAAGTTTAAATACAAAAGGCAAGCGAACTGTATTTCCTCAAATCTAACGCGCTAAATTGCCACATTCAATTTTAATTTTTCACATCTTGCCTTTGCTGAATATATTGAGCTCGTTATTCAATCGCGGCAAATTGATATAAATAACAGTTCAATACTGAAAGGACCAATTAACACGTTCGCTGCATTACGAGATCTATAAGATCCCTTGCAGGACTTTTGTTTTGTGCGTTGAATATAATCGTGTTTTTTCACTCCTTGCGGGAGGATCTAACTTGTAAAGTTCTTTAAGTATGAGTAGGACAAATATACATATTTGCTTCCTACTTAAAGCTGAGTTCAATAACATTAAAAAATAAATTAGAGATGGATTAGGTCCCTAACGCACAGTACTGTAATTATATTCATTCCTTGCGTTAGGAGATATGTCGGTACTCGTGGAAACGTAGGCCTCGTAGACGCAAGAGAGGGAGGGTAGGCGGCGCGGGCGCTGCTTGATTCGGTTTAGTGTTGTCCTAGCATCGATGTGGGAGCTCGCTCGTTTTGGAAATAATACTCGCGTATCTAGGTGTTGATTATTTTTTTATAAACAATGAGTTCTTTTAAAAGAAAAAAGTGTAAAAAATCTATTTATTTTGGTGAGATTTCTAACAAACTCAAACTCAAACATTTATTTATTCAATAAGACTTCTTTTACAAGCACTTTTGAAACGCCATTACATATTTTTAACATTTACCACCGATTCGGAAAGCAGTATCTACGGAGAAGAACAAAAAATCAAAGCCGGATTATAACTGCTGCATCGTCCAGTATAATAAAAATTTTGGAAAATGTTCGGAAAACGAATTGTTACCATATGCGTGCAATGCAAGCAATCAATTTGCTTACCATGTTTTAATGAAAAACACTTTGCATTATTAATAAAACTATTTCAATCGACAACTGACATTCCCATCACTACTTACTACACATATTGAACTATCTTCGGTTGCGGTACGAGATACAATCGATATCTAATTTTTTTTTTGGTATTTGTAGTTTATTCAAATGTCATAACTGCGTGCGAACCTAGCAAAATATAAAACAATAGACTATCTTTCATCCACAAAAAATTTCAAAGTATATGTCATTGTTTTCTGGAAGATATAAATTATTTTCAAAACTGTATCTTTAGGAGACTGATTAGGTCTCAAACGCACCAAAGGGTGGGTAAGTTTCGAGATCTTTTAGGTCTCCAAAGCACCAGCTGAAAGTTCTTTGATAATGATGGCGCAGTGAACGTGTTAAGGTCCACGAATGTAATTGACGAAGCGGTATTACTTTACTTGACACACTATTCATTATTTATACATTGACCTCATATGAGGAACATGTAATTATGGTAGAATATAAATAAGGGCTTTACGATTTTTTTGTTTTTGGTTGAAAGATCATGGATTTTGAATGACGTGTTTTTAAATCTGCATATAAGCGAAATCGTAATGTCTTCAAACCAAAACGAAGATTTTACGTAAATAAAATTAATTATTATTTTAAAAATACATTAGTATTTTTATTGTAATGTATTAACATTCCTCGTGTCTCTAGCTAGATCAATAAATACTGTAAAGGTTGGTTAAAGCTCATTTCCACGCTTACTACCTATCTAGTATGACACGATTTTTTGTATACGATCGTAATTCCTGCATGGACATGAAAATCGCGTTTCAACCGTCCATATATTAAATTTAGATACCATAATATTGGACACGGTTTATAGATTAACAGCCACGATATACAGGCTAATCTACGTGCTCCACATTATATTTTTCGACACTTGAAAAATGATATTTTATTTCAGAAATTAGGCTATTAAATGCATGATGAACCAAATGCTCGCAGAGTCAAATTATTATTCTCAACTTAGAAGTCAACAGATTGTGTTATTAAACTCTATAGATTTTTGGCACTATTTTTGATCCTCTTTACGAATAATTAATTCATTTCTGGAGCAAATGTATCATAGTAACTGCTCAAAATAGGTACATTTTCATCCGAGAGGTGTCCATTACAAGATCCTTAGGCCACTCCGGTTTGTCCTTGGGAAAGCAAACCAGTCGTTGTATCAGCCGCCATCTTAATGACGTCTATAACGCGCAAACCGTGACGAAGTGAGGGTCCACAGACTGACACCTCACACCACTGTCCACTGATGAGTACATTGCGAAGATCATTTGATACTTTGTTGGGGGAAGGTCAACTTTTACTCATTAAGAATGTGCCTTTGTTGTTACTTTGTGTTGCTAAATACTAACTAAGAATTCTATGGAATTATTAAGCAAAGACTGTACGTACAGAATAAGGCTAAATACTTAACACTTTAAAGCTTTTACTTTTCAGTAATATAAAATCGAAAGTACTCACAACTCACAACAATTAAGATCCAACTAAGTCGACATACGGAAGCCATATTTAGTGTTGGCGTACAATGAGACCAAATTAACGAAAGTGCTGACGTCACAAACGTCCTACAAGGAAGCGATCATGAGTCAATAGTCTCGTTGAGTGAACATTTATGGATTTGCATCTAGCTACGTAGGCGAACAATATGCCTTAGATCATTATCATAAAGTTCATCTCGCATTGCTCAGTCAGCGAAGAGCGCAATGATGCCAAAGGCCAAGATTTCCAAGCGTAATATTGGAAAGTTAGAAAGTAAGGACTGCACCGTTGAAATATTTATTCCAAGCGAAATTTAAATAGCGAGCGCAGTGAGATTTACTGAAATGTACGATTTATTTTTAAAGAGTTTATTTCAAAATTCTTGTTGCGCGGGTTTGTTATGAAATGTTTATAAGGACCCAATTATAACTTCTATATAATATGTACCTACTTACATTATATTATGTACATACAACTCGAAACTTCCATCATTGTCGAGAACACATTTTATAACACAAAAGGCTCATAAACATTCTTATCATTATTATCATTGATTCTATAACTTAATTACGTGCGATTTTCACAGCTATCTTCATATTATTATAATTCCCCATTTCACCCTTGACTCTGTGACATTATACAATTAATAATACAATTCCCGAAGATTTATTTTAATATTATTGTACCTACATGAGAAACACGATAACTCCATCAGGTTCCCATTAGCGGTTCGTACGTTTATTTAATCGATCCATTGTCAATCCACAAGAAACAAGCAATTGTCCGTATTTAAGCAAAAAGGAACCACCCAGCAAAAACGCACTTCTGAGATATTAAAGGATTTACAAAAACATTTGCAGCTCTGTCAGATGAAGTAAAATTAAAATTTATTTTATTTAAATTCATTGATAAATCACTTATTTAAGTATGTGTATATAAATTTGCTCTGAATATTCTTAAACTTTCTAGATAATTAAGAAAATGTGCATGTGGTTCCTTTTAACATTTATCAATTGATAGGTTTTCTCTTATACAAAAAGGAACCACATCCCAGGGATTTAATGATATAAATAAAACTATGTATTTATAATATCGTAATTAAAGCTTTAATTAATAAAATATATAAAATAATACTTATATAGGACGTTTATTCGACGTTATCATCAAATTGGATTTCGAAATCCACCGTGTCTAGTCCATCTATGTGGTCTTCTATTGCATCATCACTAATGAGACCGTTATAAAAACTGTGCATCTTGTGGAATGAGATGTAATATGGACTGAATATCGCTAGAAGGTGAAGAAAGCTTCTCCAGAGGCAGCGACGTATAAGGTTCTTCGTTATCTTCTGTAATAAAAAGAAAAAAAGCTTTAAATCAAAACAATAAAGCCGCGTGGCTTTTATACGTAGGTATATGGCGACAGCAAAATATTATTAGTTCTTATAAAGCCGTGTCCCTACTAGACGACTAAGTATGTTGTATGTACATGCGCCATGTACAAAAAACTGGCTAAGTGGGAGTCGGACTCGCGCAACGAAAAGTTCCGTACCATTATCTATAAAAACGGCAAAAAAATCACGGCTTATTGTATGGGAGTTTCTTAAATATTTATTAAGCTATTGCATAGCTTCTATCGCGGGCCTTGAGCGCGGGGACTGAATCGAGAAATTACGTAACGAAAAAACCTCACTCCGACGGGCTCGGAGGTGTGGCTTGAAGGCATGCTATGCAATAGCTTTACCGCGGCAGTCCCCGAGTGCCACACGTCTTTTTTTATTCTGTTTTTTAGCTTTTGTTGTTACAGCGGCATCAGAAATACATCTAAACATATTTTACCAAAATAGTAGGTAGGTACCTAGATCATCGACAGTTATTTTTAAAACAGGGTTTAGACTTTAGTAGTTTCATCTCACAATGACAGATGAATCGTAACAAAATGATCTCTTAATTCGACTCGCCGCGCCTTCGTGAACAACGACATTGTCGTTAAAATACGTAAATCCACAGAGGATTCCTCTTGTACTTACTTAATGAACTATCTTCTTAAAATCACACCACAATCGGGAATGAATCAAAAGTGGATAAAGCGTACCTGCATCTCAGATTCAATAAGTACTTAAATGCATTAAATAAAACTACTTACCCGTTGTATCTTCATTATTATCTTCGGTGTTCGTCTCCAATGCTTTTCTTACCCATTGCTTGCTTATTTATTTATTACTAAACATTTTCACATTTAATTTTAAAGGTAATTAACAAAAACAATAGAACTTACTTCGCGGAGGAAAAAAACACCGTCACGTATTCGAACTACTTCGCTGAATGTCACCTATATTGACAGATGTTCGACGTTTTACTTTAAAAATTGGAGTTTTGCACTTTGAGCTATTTAAGTAATGAAATACGTTGTTTAAAGATGACAAGCATTGTAACAAGTCAAGGCATTTGGTTCCATATAGCGATGATGGGTTTCAGAATGTTTTACAATATTTATTTATGCATAATAGAACCGAATGCTTGTGGTTTTATTTTGCAATAAAAAATTACAATTAAATTATGTATTTATTTTACGCATAACCATACCACAGAAACCTGGTTCCATTTTGTGTATAAAAAATAATTGTTATTAATAGAAATATGTGTAATGTATAATGGTACCAAGTAGGTGTGGATCTGTTTTGTATAAAATGACATGATAGTAATATCGTTTATTTGTTTGAACAAAGCAGTCCCGTGGTGCTGTGGTTCGGTTTTGCTTAATCTGGTATTATTCGTTGTTGCTGGTGGTTCCTTTCTGCTTTTAGTATACCTTGTTTCCAACGTAAAAATCATGTGGTTCTTGTTTGTATAAGAATTTAGACCACTTTTGGATGAGTATTCTTCAATAAAAGCAAAAAACGAAATTTGTCGAGTGGTTCCATTTTGCATAAATACGGACAATTTGTCCCATCATTGTTTACTCTCAATATAGCTCATATTGCCAATCTCGGATCTCCCTTCAAAACCAACCTTAACACTGCTGCATAAGTTCTATTTTAGAATGTTGCGAATGTTATGTATATTCACTTGCAAAATATAAAAACCGATGTTGCAATAACAGGGTCAAGTTAACGGTAAGTCACTCGCAGGTCATGGTTTATTAATGGCGTGACATTGGTTGCCACGTGCTCCGTTGCATAGGAACGGAAAAACAAACAAAACTTTGAACCATAAGTTCTGAAACTTGAACCATTCATTCAGTATGTCTTGGTTGTTTGTTTCGAAATCAGTTTGGTTCGAAAATAATGTCGGTTTTTTTGAGGATTCTGCATAATTTGGATAATTAATCTAGAGGCATTTTTCGAAAGCTTTATTGCGAATTGTTCTTTCCTTGTTCAAATAAATTTAACGATTTGCTATAAAGTTATGGAAACAAGTTATTCAAGATCTTTGGACCATGTGAACTGGTGGAACCCGGAACATTGGAAGTCTCGTCGCCTTAAAACTATGTCTTCGTCATCGTTAGACATTGCTGATCCTACGGAGATAAGAAACGGTTGGCTCACTCTAAAAGAGTCAAAGGTGAGATTAGTTATCTGTCAATGCCCAGAAATATATTTTTCATGAGGAACTTGATAAATTTCAACATTTTTTTGGTAGAAATCAAACGATATCCTATTACCTACGATTTACTATCCACTATCATCAGAAATGAGAAATCTGGGAGATACATAATTTCAGTTGCGTCCGGAATCCCATCGTGCTTGCGCTACATTTCTAAACTAATACTGGAATTCAACTGCACCTCACTGATCCGTATACCATATTACAAGTATAAACAATCCTTTAAAATCAGCCTTTACACAAAAAAAGAACCCCAATGTGTTTATCCACACACCGAAACAATCAAAGATGTTAAGTTAGTCAGCGAACGTAGGCGATCGTGTGTTACATCACACGCTTAGCATACGACCTCGTGAGTCACGCTCCATGCTGAATACGAAACTAGTTTGCAAATTGTGACCAATGGTGTTAACTTCGCAGAAACTTGGAGCACTTGCGATCTTGCAGGCGCTAGTAATGTAGAGCGGTTGTGATTCCACAAGCTCTCGACAAATGTAAAGAAAATATATTAATAGATGAGATGAGATCTATGTATTTAGTTTCAAAAGTAATCTAATGCACGATGAAAATTAAAGAATACGACCAGACTTCTGAAAGATATGATTAATGTGCCAAGACTGGGAGATGAAGTTTCCTTTGTTCAAAAAGTTCCGGACTTGGCATTCAATTACCTGTTGAGAAATGTACTCTGTTACATAATACATTTACCGCTGCATTATCAAAATCGCGATAACATTAAAGATTCAAGCAAGACTCGTTTCTATCTGCAGTAAGGTCGTTGACAGACGATGAGTCACACACGACCAAGTGTGAGCTTCCCATATATGGCTTTTGTTCACGAGACCGCTTGCCTTGACGTATATAATATGGAAATTAATTATATGACAAAGTTGTCTAAACAAACATGCAAAGTAGATAAAAGTTAAAATATTAAAAAGGCGCACATTTGGCCTTTGTCAGGATACTGTTTTTACTTCCTTGAGTACTTGTATATGACGGAAAAAGGGGCCCAAAGGCTATTTTTAAAATGAGTGACGTCAGCAATTCTGACGTCAACATCATCAGAGCAGGCGCTCATACTCGGAGTAGAACGCCTGTGGGTATTTTTACTGCCTTTTTAATCTACTTGTCTACTTGGAAATTATAGAGAGAGCTCCGAACGCTCCGACGGCCGGCGAGTGAATGTGCTCTGTGCCATCGGGCGCTCGTATTTAAAGCAAACCATGACTCACAAGAATTAGTTTGAGTGTTGCCACTCTGATTTTTACAATGAATTTTAATCATTTTTAACAAACATCAATTATTTCGTTAATTTAATTATTTCATTAGTGGTTGATTAATGAATCAACCACTTATTTAAAAAGATCAAAGTAAACTTTAGCTAGTTATAATTATTTAGTAGTTTGAGGGTAGTCGTTTATCGTCGTTGCGCCGACACGGCCATACTGACAGGCGGTGCGCGCTCTGCACCAGCCTCGTTGTAAATGTCTCGTTGTAAAAGCAGGTCACTAATGCGCTGGACTGACCAAGTGAAATCTGCTATAGGAATTTGTGTATCAGACTGCACCAGACAGTCTAGTAACAGGAAGACATGGCGGGAGATCGTACGGAAAGCTGTGTCCGCCTCCACTACCAATGTGGATGTCTCGACGTGACCACGACCACTCTGCCAAGAGTGAATCGACAAAGAAGAAGAGAAAGATTCTCGGCGTATTTTGTGTCGGTTCTCTGAGAGTCTCGAAGGTTCTCGTAGATTTCTCGAAGGGTCTCGTAGTTTCTTTGAGGTTCTCGAAGGTTCTCGTAGATTTTAAGTCTAACACGGCCATACTGACAATCGTACGTCCTCGTACGCCTTTTCTCGTATTACAACACTACGGTAGTTCATCTCGGGATTTCAAAAACACACTGCCTCGGCCACACTGACCTTTCAGAATACTGAACACTCCACATGACAGAGACAGTCCGTTCGCGTATCATGTGATCAACACCTACTCATTTGTGATATAGGCAGATTCTCGAAGGTTCTCGTAGATTTCTCGGAGGTTCTCGTAGATTTCTCGGAGGTTCTTGTAGATTTATGCTTATCACAAAGGGAGGCGCAGCCCAGATAACACACACAATTCCTTCGATGAACTACACTCCCGTTACAATAATCCACGTAACAAACTTTTACTTTACACAACGCACGAAAAAACACAAACGCCAGTATGCCGTTACAAAACTACGTAAACGTTAACATTTAAAAATAGAGAGCTTGAATTCTATCCCACTTCTGATGACGGAAGAAAGGGGCCCAAAGGCTATTTTTAAAATGAGTGACGTCAGCAATTCTGACGTCAACATCATCAGAGCAGGCGCTCATACTCGGAGTAGAACGCCTGTGGGTATTTTTACTGCCTTTTTAATCTACTTGTCTACTTGGAAATTATAGAGAGAGCTCCGAACGCTCCGACGGCCGGCGAGTGAATGTGCTCTGTGCCATCGGGCGCTCGTATTTAAAGCAAACCATGACTCACAAGAATTAGTTTGAGTGTTGCCACTCTGATTTTTACAATGAATTTTAATCATTTTTAACAAACATCAATTATTTCGTTAATTTAATTATTTCATTAGTGGTTGATTAATGAATCAACCACTTATTTAAAAAGATCAAAGTAAACTTTAGCTAGTTATAATTATTTAGTAGTTTGAGGGTAGTCGTTTATCGTCGTTGCGCCGACATATATAATATGAAATAAATAAATGATTCAATTTCTACTAAATAGACATGTCATTATTGTATATTTAATCACACACACATACCTACATAATACCTATTTTTATTTTATGCTCATAACGTGTGGTCCGGGAGCCAGCAGCAGATTTTATGACCAAGTTCCTCTCAAGCGGTAATTAGTAAAATGCATCAAAGTATAGTATTATGAAGCCTCGTGAACGTCAGCTGGAGCTCGGTTGGGGGGAAGAGCGGTTGTAGCCTCCCGTATCAGCTGACGGTTTTTCCACCAAGATACAGCCAGCTGACATATATAATTATCCACAGTTACATATAAGCTATCATCAGGTAAATTTTTGTTTGAGAGGAAATAACGGAAAATAAATTTTTCTTTAAATTTAACTTTCATGTTCGAGACACCAGCTGACGTATAATACACCATGTTGTAACCAGCTGACTATTTTTTTTCGTTGAGATATTGGGTTAGCTACAATTTGACAAATTTTTAGCTGAGAGGAAATGAATGAATGAATGTATTTTTTTTCCTATGTGCGTGGGAGGCTACAACCGCTCACCCCCCCAACCGAGCGCCAGCTGACGTTCACGAGGCTTTATAATACTATACTCTCATGCGTCTGACGAATTATCTCTTGAGAGGAAATAGTTAACCAAATTTGCACCTGGCTCCCTAACCAGTGTGTATTTTGCTAAACAGTTAAAATTTGCATCTCCCGTAAATACTTTACAAATAAATCAAAATTTATTAAGGAAAGTATATATTTGTTTTACATTTAACTAAGGTAAATTATCAAGGTCAAAATGAATAGGTAAATCTAGTTTAAAATTAAATCGATAATTTGCAAATGACCTTGTATTGTTTGTAAATATCATATCACATCGATTGTCCACCTACGATGTATAAAACGACTTATTTGAATAGCGAGTTCCTTTTATTGTTAGAGGCATAATAATGATCGATTGATTTATGTTAACGCGTAATACAATTTAAACATCGATAATATGCGAACTTTCAATTAAAAACAACAATGATTTTGTGCTTTTTTTATAACATAGAGCTAGAGCAAGAGCATTCTTTCGTGATCTTTTAGTATAAAAGAAAACTCGTATTCCGTATTGTTCAGTATTACAACATTGCATATAATCTTTTGGAACGCACTAAGAACAACGAAATAACGCTCTGCGCTCTATTTACACTAAAATAATTTGACATAGTGTTATAATGTTATTGCTTTTAATCCTTAATTATTTTAACCGATAACTACAGCATAATTTGCACTACGTCTAGTGTACACAGCAATATACACTAACGAAGCAGCCCTTGGCGCTCTAATTAAACTCCAAGTACACGCAATAATGGAATCCAATAATAATCAATGTCTGTGGACCGAGTGACCGTTGTGACAGTGTTAATTAGGCGTACAACCTGATTGCGTAACGAGCTGACGCGTAACAATGTCGCGTAATGAATGGTAATGTTGAGATTCCACTATTTGTATATTCCACTGATGATGAGAGAGAGGTGAGATTTCACTATATAGGAAGGGTGAAATCGGATCCTCTGAGAATATGTTGCATTTGCAAATGTAATTGGTGAAGTTGTAGAGAAACTACTAAGTCTAACAGTAATTGACTGGATAATTATTTTAATACATAATAATCATCAGCTCTTTAAATAAATAGGGGCATATTTCTTGTGTATTATTAATTATTTTAGAAGACACATTACACAATAATTTAATGTCGTTCTGAAATCTAGAGCCTAAATGATAGAGATTAATGTTAACTATAATTTATAGGCATCGAAACAATAATCTTAAATAAACAGATAGTTTAGAATCTAACCTTCGAAAGTGTAGCGCGGAAATTATGTAAATAACAATAAAAGAAGGCGGTAGACAGGTTGGTGATGCGTAGGAGTCGACCTCCTGTGCTGTCAAGCGTATCCTATTACAACCTGAACCACTGGTGTTTCTTTTGTTGTATATTTACCTTAGGGAAAATTCTCTATAAATCGAATTATTTTAGTTCTATACGAAAATCATTTAATTTAACATTAAATAAATACTCATATGTTGTGTCCTTAACGAGTAGGTATATATTGTGCAAATAATTTGTCATAGTTATATAACGATGCTAAATATAGTAATTGCTCTCGTCGTTTGTTCATACTTTAAACATATACCTACCGCTTATTGTACTTAAATTACCTGTTAAATTATGACAGCGCTCTACTTCATTAAAATTACAAATTATGTTAAGACAAGACATTCACTCTTCACACACTCTTCTACTTACTTGCAGAAAATAAAATAAATATCTCACTATCATATTCCTTTTTGCTAAAGGAAGATATTTGGTCATTCTGGTAGCCATTTTAGGAAATACATTATTAGGAAATTTCACCGTACATAGTTTACAGATATCGTTCATATTCATTACTCCTCAAACTCTTTTACATATTTAACAACATTACATTCAAAAGGTTTCTCTCCCACCAGGCGCGGTTCCAACAAAAGCAGTTACAAGAGAAAGAGATGAAGATCGCATCTCTATACGAGGCTCAACAGGCTAGAGCTCTGGACAGGGTCAGACATTCGCCCAGCAATGGGAATGTCACAACCCCTAGCCCGCCCATTCCCCATCAACCTGGAAAGGTAACATACCTATTCATTTTAAGATGGTTAGAAGAAATCCTTTAACATTTTTGTTGTATTAGGTATATAATATGAGAGTAGGCAAACGAGCATGTGGATCGCCTGATGGTAAGCAATTCCACAGCCCATAGGCATCTACAGACGACGTGTCCGAAGATGCATTTCTAATCACTATGCATTCTCTCTCAAAAACTTGCCCAATCATAACATACTGTGACAAGAAAGTCAACTCTAAGAATCTTATCTGCTTCCTAATATTATACAATGTTTAAAAATTATTATATTTCTATAGTTCAATGAACCGTAGACGAAATTCTGAATATTATAGAGCGGCTTACTTTACTGTAAAATTCTTTCCACTAATCAATGAACATAATATTCTGTAGATTGTATGTAACAATAGTAATTTAAAATTTTCAGGTGCGTCAAATGTTCGAAGAGCGTCGTACAAAAGCGGGCATTGACAAGAGTTACCCGCTACAACCGATACAAAACACGGAACGAACACAACCCAGGAAGGCCTTACCTAATGGTTATAGTAAAGTTAGCAATACAAAAGCCACAGTGGAGAAGAAGACGTCCATTCGAGCCCAGAATACAGTGAGCTCACATAGCGTCAGGAAACAGATAACTCAGGTACGTTTTTTTTTCGTAAAACTTATTACTGAATGATTTGCGGTGAGCTTCTTTCATTTCTAGAACAATCTATACCAAAATTATAATGATAACAACATGGACGTATAAAAAAAGACGGACGCCGTATTACGAACAAACAACGTGAAGCCACCATAGTAAGCTAGCGATCGTGTAAAGACAATAAACACGCACACACTCTCACCATAGTAAGCTAGTCGGCCGCCATTACGTCGTGAACTACCGACTGATTAACTGCGTCACTGTTTCACAAAAAATATTTAAAATGCCGTCTTGCGTTGTTAAATGGTGTCGCAACAGTACAATTTTAAATAACAACACGAGGGATTACATTCCACAGGGAAGCAAGTTATTTCTTTTATGTTTTAATGACAAAATTATTACGGCAAAATTTATAGAAAAAAATACAGCCGCCATTGTCAACAGGACAGCTGTTGCCATGGCAACATGGCACACACACATGGATGTTTCGCCGCCATTACTAGGCTTCACTCAATGTTTAGGCGATATACCGTCCGTCTTTTTTTATACGTCCATGGATAACAATTTGATTGGTATAGCGGAAAGTTATGCTGATGTAGGGAAAAATGCTTTCGATTTCAATGTTAGTTTAGAAAATTATTAATATATTACACATTGTCTTGCAATTTAATAAGTTGTGTTAATATTTTCAAGTTAATATTACACATTTATATATTCTTACCTCATCCATACAAAGACCATCTTACAATAATGGCAATTGTGGTAATATTGACAATGGTTTGTACGTCAAGTTTGTCTTAAATCAAAGTCGACGGTGCGGTTAACCGCGTATAGGTACAAGTGTAGTGAGTACTCAGCTATCGCACAATGTAAAACAATATGGAGAATACTAGAAACAATTACTTTATTGTATTGTAGAATATTCTTTGAAATCGGAAAATGCTATCTCTTATGATATTTTTAAACGTTAAATCTTAAATGACAGAAAATGTAGAGTCATTCGAATAACCTTTTAAATTTTTGATAAGATTTAAAAAATATAATAGTTAGTATAGTAATAAAGTATCTTGAAATAAAGATTTTCGAACGCTGAATTCGAATTGGGTCCGAACGTCAAAATTATTGTAAAAATTAAGATATAGGTCGACCTGCACCGGCGTGATAATAGAATGAGACCAATTTTATAATAAATGTAACTAGTCTATTAAAAAATCTATTAAAGATGGGTTGACTGAAAAAATCCTATAGTTACCAGTTCCTTACACTAACACATACTATAAATTACGATGAATTTGATTGATTCGAAACGTTACGACCCTTACAGGTACACAAAGTGAACAGCATTGTAAACGGATCGGGCGATCTCAACCACAACCACGAATTGGATCTCAATGCTGTCAAATCATTGGTAAGTTATCCATATTTAACGTTCAATAGGTGTCAATTTATTGACCATTTGCATTGATACTTTTATGAAGTGAAACTTCTTTAGGCGCGTTGAGAGTAAAATTTCAAGGTCGTGTCATGGCAATACCGTCACGTCATGGTGGAGTAAGGCGACGATTTTGGTATCTTTGAATCTTAAATAAATATTACAGGACAATTTTCACACATGGCACGGTCTGATCCCGTACTAAGCTTTCGCTTGTGTTATGTTATGGAAACCAGATGGCTGATAGACATACATGTATAATTTTAAATAAATACTTATATAAATAATGAACACCCAGACACCGAGCAAACATCTATGTTCATTACACAAATATTTGCCCCGGTCGGGAATCGAACCCACGACCTTTTGCAAAGAAGTTTCACTTCTGACACGTGTGCTCGGCACACGATCTTTTTAATGTACGATATTAAACCTTAAAATGTTGTACACTCCAGTCAAACACCAACGGTAGGGACCATTCGGTGGACGAGTTGGATCGCGCGGACAATAACTATATGTTGGAAAACGAAACGTTTCCGGAGGCCCTCGCGCCGGTCACTCCGCGGTCTCCCGAGCTCGAGGAAGTTAAGCGAGTTGTTAAAAGGTAGGTTTATTTATTAATTAAGTGATATAATTTGTTATTTTTAATGAGGAGAAGTTGGTATTGAAGGAGAAGTTTAATTGTAAGATCATTGATGAAAATTGTCGGAATATGATGTTTAGCAAATCTCTTTATTGTAGAAATCCCCCTCCACAAACTCTACCTACGACAAGAGCTATGAAACCCATTTCAAAACCAACAGCAACTGTGCCAAAGAAAGTGTCCAATGAAAATGCGGTAAGTAATGCTACAAGTACATCACAATTCATTAATATATTGAATTTTTTTAAGCCTCACTTATAAGAGCACAATTTTATAATTGGGTATTTGCTGTATTTCTAAATAATTTAACTTTCAAACGCTTTTACTTCTTTCAAGCTTCTTTCATTAGTACAGAACAGATTATTAAGAATAAGTGCTTCAATTTAATTTTCTTGTAATAAAATATTTTGTTGTAACAACCTTTTTGATAACAATCTCCTTTCATCAACAAGCTTTACATTTTTTCTATGTGACATTCCTAATTCGAAATTGCCAAACACAACACGTCGAATCCAGTCCACAATGTCACCCAAGTTTTATAAAATTAAAATTTAAAAGTGCAAATATTAAATAGTGGTTACAATTAAATGGCAGGTAACGGAGAACACCAGTAAGCCCCGAGGGGTCATGCAGCGAGTTAACCCTGTGAGTATACTTAGATAAAAAGACTATAAAAAATATATGTTTTCGCCTGAGGTTTTCGCGCTAAAAACTCAAAAGATTAGTGCATTCATCAAAATAGAAAACTCGCAAGTTCAAGTTTGTTTGCTCATATTTTCATCAAGATGTAACTGAACTCTATAATTTTGACGATTTAGGTATTATTTAATTGCATTTCTCAGTTCGTATTTTTTTCCATTGAAGTTTTTGTTTATTTTTTGTATTTTTTTCAGGTGCCAAGAAGAACGCCCGTGGTACGTGTATAATTTTTTTAACAAATTTTAAGAATATTTTTTTGTAATATCTTGATTTTTTGAATGTCTAGATATTCAAAGAAGTAGATACAATTTAAGGGCAAACAGGCCACCGGCTACAGCCGCTGGTGGCCAGTGACAGACATTTTGAAAAAAAATCGCAAAAATCTTGCTAAACATTTTTTTTATTTTTTTACTAAAAATGTATCAATTAAATGTTTAGTACATAACGAGACTAATCTACTAGACATTTTATATACAATCCCGTAACATTATAGAGTCCACAAGCGTCAAGCGGCCCCAAACCACGTACGGGGTCCGGGCCCCGCGCGGGACCCGTGGGCACTAGTGCGGGCGGTGCGGGGTCGGGGGACGCGTGCGCGGTGTGCGGGCGCCGCTTCGCGCCCGACCGCCTCGCGAAGCACCAGGAGATCTGCCGCAAGACGCACTCCAAGCGACGCAAGCCGTTCGACGTCATCAAGCACCGGCTGGTGGTGAGTGGGGCGTGGGGACACATTGTGTACTGACACATTGTATATCATGAAATAATACATACTGACACACTGCATAATGAAATAATTCATACTGACACACTGCATAATGAAATAATGCATATTGACACACTGCATACTGAAATAATGCATACTGACACACTACATACTGAAATTATGGATACTGACACACTGCATACATAGAATTTATAATTTCAGAATAATAAAATTATAGCGTATACTTAATTTATTACATTTTCACGCTTTACTGGAACAGGGTACCGATGCAGATAAGGCAAGCAATAATTACCTTTCATACGAAATTTATCATTGTCTATTTGAACCAAATATCCCATCGCATCACTTTCCCACAGTACCCAAACTATAGCTTGTGTACAAGTCACCAAATACGTCGTAAACTAAGAGTCTCTGCAAAATTACTAAACTGTTTACAATTAGACATAACGCCTTAACAAATAAACTACTTAACTTTATCAACATAAAAAAAGGATTGAGTTTAAGACATTCATGATATTTTTACGTCGTTATTCATAAATTACACTGCGTATCTCTCATAATAGTACTACACATAATAAAAACACAACAGGGCACAGAAGCGGAGCCGTTCATCGGCAAGCTGCGCAAGAACGTCACGTCCACATCATCCAGTAAAGTGCAGAGCAAATCTCTGAACAGTAACTGGCGCCAGAAGCACGAGGAGTTCATACAGGCGATACGAGCCGCTAAGCAGGTGCAAGCGCACCTTAACGCTGGTGGTGAGTGGTGTATTGTAAATTATCTAGATTCTAGGTGAAAATAAATTGCACGTTTTGTTTGGTAAAGATGTAACTTTTTCTCTTTATTATATTAGGTATTGCATAATTTAAGTGCAAAAACCGACTAGGAAAAAATTGCGCTCTTGTTGTTTTAAGACACATCCCTATATTTCAATACATTTTTTTCAGGTAAGCTCAGCGACCTCCCCCCACCGCCCCCCTCTGAGAACCCCGACTACGTGCAGTGTCCGCACTGTAACCGCCGCTTCAACCAAGGAGCCGCCGAGCGACATATACCCAAATGTGCCAATTTCCAATTTAATAAGCCCAAACCGGCCGCAAAACGCAGGTAACTGTCTGGCAAACAGACGAACACACGACAACCAAACAGTACTTGGGACACGACAAACAGTACATGTAACAGAAAAACAACACTCGTGGCAGGTTAATAATACGGTATACAGTACTTGAAACGCAGTATACAGTACTTGTGACGCAGTATACAGTACTTGTGACACGGCAACCAGTGCGTGTAATATTACAACAAATACACTATGATATTTGTAGTGGTTTAGTCAATATAAACCAAAGTTTGATCGAAAATTGGTTGTCGAATAACTAAGTAAAACTCATTAGAAGATATAAAGTCAAATTAAAATTAATTTTTGGCACAATACTTTGCTTGATTAAAGAAAATTTAATTCTGTAGACTCAACGATTATTAACATTTTAATGGATCAAATAATAGTAACAATCCTGTAATTACGTTTTTTTAAACTATTGCTCTAATGTAAATTATACAGCAAATAATGAAGTGTCAAAAACTATGTAACTTTAGGATAAGTACTTCTAAATTTTTAATAATTAGTCATTGTTACTTTTAATCGAAATATTTTTAAGTGACTAAGCATTTTTATGTAGAATATGACAAATATTATTTATTTGTGCCCAATTTTCGTAAATAATACAACGAAATTGTGTAGATATACTTTATACAACTATTGTGATAATCGATCGCTTATAAGATATAAATTTTAACGCATTATAAATTGAATATTTTAGAAAAAAATCATTATGTGGAAAATTAGTTATGTCTGACATAATAATAACTTTTGAAAAATCGATTCCATTTATTTACTTGGAGATTATAATACAAGCCATTTTTACAATAACATTATTTTACTTGGTGAAATCGTTTTATGATATAATTAGTCCCAATCCAAATTAAAATGAAGAAAGTAAAATTAAAGGATAACAATAAATTTGATTGTGGGACTTGCTTTCGAAACTTTATCCAACGCTTGTTGTTAGCAATCGTACTTTATTATATTATATGGATGTCGATTGTTTTCCTGTATTACGTTGCCTGCGTTTTTCGAGACCTTCTCGAATGTACGCTATGCAAGAAATAAATTTTATTTACTGTATACCAGTAGAGCGAATTTCATAGGTCGCAATACCTTTTTGTTTTTCTTAAATTTTAAAATACATTTTTCTGTTTTAATTGAATCTCTACCAAATTACTATTATCTAGTAAGTAATTCACAAAATAACTGACATTATGTCGTGTCAAATAACCCATTTTATAGTCTATCATAATGGTTGTTAATATACAAGTAATAAATAGAATAAAAAATACCTACATAATAATAATTTGTAACGCTTCTGAAATTGATAATTTTAGCTAGACTAAGCGGACATTCCGACTGTAATGATTCCATAATATGGATAATCAGACAATAGGCTGTATACATATTCCTTAGAAGTGACATTAGTGTAGCTTTTGGGACCTTTAATTAAAATTGTGTAATGTTCAACTATATTTTAAAGTTTAAGAACGTTTGTACAATATACGCTTTTAAAAATGTTAACTATGCGAATATTACATTTTTTTAAATATATGCATTTTATATTAGATTCGTTGTTTAATTTTTCCCTACACCTAACCAATTATATTATTATATTACGGTGCATTGACATCAAACGAACATATAGACTACAGGCCCGTGTTGAAAAAATTATGGGTCATTTGACCCACCAGGTGACCTGTCTAGAACGATATAAGAGCATAAAATAATAAAATTCAGCACTATGACGTCACTTGTAAGCTGTCCACCTGAGTGCAGATGAGAATTCGAAGGTTCAGGTAGAGATTTTCTCCCCTTGTCTCCATGATTTTTGTACGGCGTTGCGGAATAATGGCTTAAAAGCAGTATAGAAATAGTATGACACAGATGCCGTACAAAAATGGTGGTACACAAAGTCGGAATTTATTTTTATTTTTCGACAGTTGCCGGGGTAAATTTGGTCATTTGATTTTGTACGGCATCGGTGTCATACTATTTCTATACTACTTTTAATCAATTATTCCGCAACGCCGTGCAAAAATCATGGAGACAAGGGGAGAAAATCTCTACCTGAACCTTCGAATTCTCATCTGCACTCAGGTGGACAGCTTACAAGTGACGTCATAGTGCTGAATTTTATTATTTTATGCTCTTATATCGTTCTAGACAGGTCACCTGGTGGGTCAAATGACCCATAATTTTTTCAACATGGGCCTGTAGTCTAATAGAGCATATTAACGAAAACTCGTATTCAGTGTTGAATTCAATATTTGAACATTGCAAAGAATATTTTCGAAGGCACTAAGAATAACGAAAGAATGCTCTACGCCTGTTTACACCAAAATAATTTTTAAAAAAGAATAGTGGGGTTAGAATGAGCATTCGCCTGTTTGGTGTAAATGCACTGTTATACCATAGGAATTTAGGAAATAAAACTCAGAAGTACATTGCAGACAACTTTAATCACGTTCAAATAAAAAAGAAATGCAAATCATTCAACCGCAATATAGAGCGGCAAAGCTTCTAACTCTTTTCTTCTCTTCTAATGTTCTGCCGTAGTCTGTGGCACGTACGAAAAGATGATTGTAGACTTCTCTGGGATTAGGACGTCGCCTGTGGGCACTATTTCAGCGTTGTTGTAGCTGTAACAGAGATATTAAGATTATAAATCAAAATCTTTTGAGTTATATGACTATTTTATTGACAAAGAAGTACATTTATAATAAAAGGATTAAATCTATCGCTTCACATGTGCGTAAATATTGTATCGACTAGGCTTAGTTACCATACTGTTTCACGTTTATACTGTGACATATGATATGTACAACAACTACTTACAGGCTTTAAAATAACAACAAATAATATACTATTCTTAAATTGAATCTAAGTATTTCATGATTATGCCTAATATATTGTAGATATTAGTAATAATTAAATATTTTGTCGATTCTATAAGGAGTCTAATCGAATAAATAAATTATTGAGCTTCGACTTACAATGTCTAATAATCTAATTGAATAAAAAAATAATTTAATTGGAATTTTGATTTACAACAAACAAACAAACATACCCCGAAGCCTCTTTAGTACCAGGCGACAATAAATGCACAGAGAGTTGTTCGGGCAGCGACGCGAGCGAGGTGAGGTTTGCACGCGCCGACACGCCCGCGTTGTGCACAGACACGTAGCCCGTGTGACCCGCCTTCCATCTGTAACACACAATAATTATTTCACACACATAAAGGACCATCACCACGTGGTGAACATATTATAATTTCATGTAAAAAGAAGCGGAATTGGAAACACGTGGTGGAAAGGAAATATGAAGTAAAAGTGTCCTCGAAGGACCATTTTTTTTTGACTTTACGATTATGTTTTCATAGAAAATGTTCTCAATAAGCTATCGTTGAGACAAGACAATTTTACTTAGTAAAGAGGAATTAAAAAAATCTTTAAATGTATATGAAATGTTTTTACATCTTTGAAAAAAAACTTAACAATTTTTACATGACATGAAAAAGTAAAGTAATTAAACACGGAACAAATTTAAAACAAAAAACCACAAACCTAGCACACGCGAGCACTTCGCCCGTGTTGTTGTGCGTGGGCGCCGCTTCGACCACGTAGCGGCCGTGCTCGATACTTGCGTCACCGCGTAGTGTGCTCAGCTGGGATAGTAACTCCGCCTGGCGGAAGTAATAGTTATCACATTTTATTGTACTGTTATTGATGTTTTATGATGTGAAATATATAATGTGTTTATAATATAGTGCTTTTTAAATTAAATAAATTCCAAAAGTGAGGCGTCTGAAATAGTTAGAAAGACGGATCATTGTCAGGATAGAGCTGACCTAATAGTTATGGTCAGTGTACGATGGTTTATCATTCTCTAGAAGATGATATCATTGCACAAATATAGCAAAAACTTTTCTGCAACGAATCTTTTTAATATAAAACTATTGAAATTCGACGTTTTTTCTTCTTTTTAAATTTAAAGATATTAAGCACTTACAGCGGTTGAGTTGAATTCCGGAGCGGTGAGTTGCTCCAGCGACAATACAGGCCCAGCTGGAAGTAACATGCTGAAGGCGGCCAGCTCCAGACTTGGTTCTTCAGATGTAAGCTGTTACAAAAATACGGAAAATAATATAAATTCTAGATGCTCGTAAGAGTTTAGGTATCCTTGTCGATTTCGGCAAATTGTAACTTATTTATCTATTTTATTTAAAATTCTAACTTATTATAAATGAGAAAGTTACTAGTTACTAAACTAATGAACCGATTAAGATATAGTTTGGGACTTGAGAAGGAATATTTTTTCTAGAAAAATTACTTTTCTGTTAAATCTATCGGTATCGTACCTGCACAAGCGGCCACCTCGGCAAGCGTTCCCTCAACTGTGCTGCAGCTGTAGCAGCAGGCTCCGCGGGTATTGGCGCGGAAGCGGCCGGCCGCAGTGAGCTCGTGTTGCGGGCTAGTAGGTACAGTTCAGGCCGTCCACCCGCTTCCGCGATTGTGAATACTGACTCATCTGCAAGTGATAACAGAAGTTAAGATACACACAAATATTTTCAACGTGTACATCAATCGTCAATTAAAAATGTCGTCGAAAATGTTTGGCCGACATGGGGTAAATGATTAATTGAAATAAACAAATTAATTCCTGGCTAATGTTCAAACTATAAATTGTTCAAGGAAACTATGCCTAATACATGTAGGCAGAGTTTTACTGGAGACAATTTTTAAGCGTGATAGTGAGTTCAGTTGTTTATTGTACGCGTTATAATGTGTTATAAAGGCATTTTTAAGCTATTGCATAGCTACTATCGCGGGCCTTGAGCGCGGGAACCGAATCGAGAAATTCCGTAACGAAAAAACCTCACGCTCCCCACTCCAACGGGCTCGGAGGTGTGGCTTGAAGGTATGCTATACAATAGCTTTTCCGCGGCAGTCCCCGAGTGCCACACGTCTTTTTAATTGATGTCACGATTGCCGCGTGTGGTCTGCGGCGGGCTGTGTGCTGTGTGCAGTGTGCAGTGTAGCGTGTCAGTCACCTGCGGCGAGGGCACGCACGAGGGCCGCCCAGTGCGCCAGCAGCTCGTCGAGCGCGGGCTGGTCGGTGCTGTGCTTGTGGCGCCAGAACGCGTGCTGCGTGTGGTCTGCGGCGGGCTGGCTGCCGCTGCCCGTGTGCGGCACTTCTGGGGCCAGGGTCACGTTCACCACCAGCTCGCGGGCTTTCTGCAACCTGGAGACAGACAATTCTATTATATCAAAAGCTATATCGACCTAAATATCAATCAAAGACACCCGGACCACCTTTTTTATAGTGGGGAAATCTTGCATAGATGCTCCATCCCCTGCTTTCTTTATTACAATCCCCTGGTCCCAGGGATGGAGCATCGCAATGCAGCGCAGTCATAGCCGGACTAAAGCCCCACGCTGTTCCGACCTTGTTCTGACCTCCGGGACAACCTGTTCTTCATTACGATCCTACTGTTTTGAAACTCACCTAATACCATCAGCTCCAGCTTTCATCCAGATTTTGAGCACGTCATCAAACTTGTTGACAACTGCGGGGTTGTTAAAGTTAAGCTGCGGCTGGTCGGCTCCATACAGGTGCAGGTAGAACTCCTTGCGATTTTCGCTCCAGGACCATGCCGGCTCATTTTCTGTTGATACCTAGAAATATTTTTGATATTATGAGTGATTTAATAGGAAAACAATTATTATAAGGATTCCTTGTTGTTATTTAACTTTTTTTATTATATTGTATTTTAATTACCCAAGCATTAGGTGGTTTTGGTGTACCACTAGGCTCATCCGCATCATATTCCTTGCTTGACTGCCAGATGAAGTAGTCCTTGTATTCCTCTGACCGGTTCTCGCTCAGTTGGAACCATTTGTGCGATAGGGGAACGAAGTTTGCTGTCAGGTCGACTATCACTCTGAAAATTAATAAACATGTTAAAGTATCATTGAGAATTCAATTCCTGTCAAATTTCACTTTCTTTGTGTCAACTTTATGTATACTGATACAATTTCCTAAACTAATAGTCAGTCTGTATATTAATATAGTTTGGCGTGTATTTCATCAATACCACTTGCTTGCTTAAAATACATAGAACTTGGAATGGTTCATACTCCGAAGTAACAAATAGTTTACTTACTTTTTATTCCTTTTCACATTTTACAAATATGTACAAAATCACTGATGTGACTATAATAAAAGTTACTCACTTAACACCATAAGACTTGGCCTTGGCCACGAAGTCCTTAAACTGCTTCAAGCAGCTGGCATTTTCATTATCCAGTACTTCATACGCATCCTTGCAGGAGGATGCGAACACTCCGGCCACTTGCGCGTCTTTGAGCAGCTCTAGGTTTGGCTCTATTGTGGTATAGTCCTCTACTGATGAAACGTCTACTAGCGGGCCTTTTTCGTACCTATACATATAAAATCATGAGCAAATTGCTATTCCTCACTAGAAAATGAACGCGAAATTATACGTGATACACAAATTCGTTATTTTGGAAGAAAAATAACATACCCAAAAGGAGATCTATGGTTATATATTGAAAATAACAATGGGTAATTACTACATCTTTTTTAATTTTTGACGAAGAGTCAATTGTTTTTCAGCATATTGATTATTGTTCGTCTAATTTATTTTTATACTTAACTACCGACAAATGATTTAAAAAATCATCCCAATTTAATATCGACTAACCATTTGACAATTACTTCAGCCAGCAGGCGCAGCAGTAAGGTACACCACATCATAACATTATACACCACTATTCATTTAGACATTATTTTTGCCACAATTTTTTCTCACTTCAAACAATATTCTTCGACCAGATTGGAATCTAGCAATAACATTTTCTACATAAGAAGTGATTTTGTTTATGCAATTATAGTATTAAAATAGTATATATCTAATAGAGACATCCGAGTAAGGGTGATCAAGTAAAAAAGGTAGGAAGGTACAAATAGTAGACTTTGCTGCAGTGTAGTAGAAAATATACCGTAAATTCATTACTCCTACGTGTTTTCCAGAAATTTATATCTGTAAAGATGGTTTTCTGACCTAATGGTATAGAGAATAGACTATAGATGTGAAATAGGAAGAATTTTTTTACAATATTATGGGATTATATGAAGAAGTCTGAATCTAATTTCTATCAAACATTCCTCTACTTACCAAGTCCTTGGCGGCGGCGGTGCACACTTGGGCGCCTGCACAATGATCGCGATAGCTCCGGCCAGCATGCACAGCCACATGGCCCAGAACAGTATGAACATGAACCAACGCAGGCGGATCCAGAACGGGTCCTCTGCGTACTTCATCAGCTCCTCTTTCGTCAGCCCAGTAAATTGCTGCACAAATTATACGTGGCTGATGTATTTGCTGTTCGTTTATTGTAACGAGATGGCACGATGGCAGATATTGAAGTGAGAAGGGGACAGTTATGTTAAATTAAGCAGGGTTTTTCTTTGATGATAGCATATACGAATTAACCCAGATATTTAACTAAAAGTTCAGTTTCATGAGCATCTGTCTGATAGTGACGTCATGGGAAATTGAATTTCATCGCTAATCACAAGGCGCCAATTCGCGAACAGATATCACCAGACCAAAGGTCAATATAGCTCAACTAATTGGATAGGTTTGTAAATAATTGGGACTTAATATTGATTTGAGCCATACACATGGCTGCATCCGAGTTTAACGTACTTTATCTTGTGTAGAGCAAACAATCATTTATTACTTAATCTTATGTTTAATTTCAATTTACTTAATTTCTTTATTGATAAATATTATTTGAATTTACGAAAAATATAAGATAATAATTATTGTAAAATGTCAATATTTCACATGAATAACATTTGACATTATCGGATGTGCTATTGCCAATTTTTTTATCATTATTAACTGAATATAGAGTATTATACATGTATATATACTCTTTACTTTACACCACGGTACTTTTATTTATTTAATCAAAAACTCATCTACATTCAAAGTTGAAAGAACACTTATTATAAACCCAGGCCTAACTCATTACAGTTGCAATATTAATGGACTTGTGATAGCGTCAGGTCTTATTATTTTCCTTCAGAAAAAACAGAGAAATCCTGCCATGTTAACCCTGTTATAAGCATTTTTTTATCTATTAAATTTCTTCGCATCAATTCCTCAAACACCTAAGGCTAACTTACGCGTTTATTGGCATCCAGTTCAATCTTCGCGTCTCCATTCCTGTGGTCCTCCACCACGTACTTGGCGTCTGCCATGTCGACCCTCGTCACGATCTTGGCTTCCTCCTCCTTCGCCAGAAGCTTCTCCTCAGCACCGTCGCCGGATACCTTCTCCTTCGACTTGTGAAGACTGGCTTTGGATGTACGGAACTCTGGAATGGCATTAAGAGCGTTTATAAAAATGTATGCAGCTGCGTTTGGTGAATTTTAGTGTTACGTTCATTGAGAGTCGTGAATCGTGATAAACGTGTTCTCAACAGTTTTAGGAATACAGATATCAAATAAATTGTGAATAAAATATATTAAAGTCGCTAAAAACAATTATTTCTCGTAGTGGGATGAGGTATTGACGCATCCGTCTCAATGATCAATTTAACTTCAGCCATGAATAAAAATAAAACTACAGAAAGACAAAACAACAGGGAAAATAAGAAAAGAAAATTTTCTCTCTATTTTCAACGTACAATTTGTTCTTGTAACTGCACTTAATAAAACAATTTACCGACTAGATCTTATTCAATTCAATTAGATAATTGCCCATCACAATTTTAGAAAATTCTTGCTTACAGTTTCAGATTTTGTTGCTCTTATTTCGTATGGATATCCACGATATCTCACATTCCAATATTGTTAAAACGTCTTCTATAAAGACTAATCGCAAGTGACCGTGACTTTAACCGAATTCTTCAGCTAAATTATTCAATTGCCTCGCGAATATGTCCTAGTGGTACATTAATCAGCTTAAGTATTATAGTAGGGGAGCCCAGGATGCTAAATGTGGATTTACTCGAGCGTCACGGGAACCTATTAGAATAGGTAGATTAGACCATAGCGAGAAAAAAAGGTCCTATAATGTTTTCACTTTTAGCGGTGGGGAAGGGTTTTTTGATTTTTTTTAATTTAAAAAAGAAAAAAATTGGCTTGGAAATACTCAAGCGCGTTAGATATTGATATTTTGCATGCTCCAGGACGTCACTGAAAAAAAGTATACGTTAATCTGACGATTTAAGTGGCGATTTAATCGCTATGAAGAAAGGGTAAAAAATTTAAGTAATATTATTCGAGCGCGTCAGATTAATATATGGGGGGGTTAATTACAATATAAGAAGTCCCCATTTCGCTAATCTGACGATTCGAGCTCAACCTTAGGAAATTATGGATTATTCAAATTTTCCAGCGGGGCCCCTGAGCGCACCCACCAACCATAACTGCTCAATGCTCATATTGACTAGAGGTACTAATGAATAGCTAAGGTACCGTCCCTTATAGTAATCTGACGCGCTCGAGTAAATCCCAAAATCCCCTCTTGGGCTCCCCTACTATTAGTACATATAACGATATATACCATGAGACCAAATTGAATGCACCTTCCAATAGATTTAATAATATCGGTGATCACACGCACTTACCTACCTACTTAGAAAATACCTTACTTTCTTATTTAATATGCATCTGTATCGAATTGGTTTTCCACTCTTATTTATTATACGTTCTTAAAATATGTAGTAACGTCTTCGAATTCATAGATTAATTAACAAGTTTTCTCTATTGACCTAATTCCGGTACACGTACATTTTATTTAAAAAACACAATTGTATCAGGTATTTGTATGTAAAAATGGTATAATACAGAGACCTTGACATACCTAATAGGTATTATTTAGTACGCGTATAAAACTACAAATAACCGTTACCGCTCTATTTTTGCGCATACGCACAAACACCGGGACGTTAGTACAAGGGTTCTAACAATGAAAACTTGTCTCGGAGAAACTACAATGCCAGCTTTATAATGACATTACTATTCAAAATTCAACCTTAACGTTTAGATCATAGAATTATTATTATATTATTGGTAGTAATCGCACAAGAACGCGACCATCTCATTAACGAGATCGGCCTAATTTGTTGAAACTGGAGCCGTAAATGGGTAAATTATCGTAACACACGTCTTATGACTTATTTTACATATTTGTCACATTTATTATTTGTGTACAAAATATTTACTTTTAACGGAATTGAAAATATCCGTTGTCGATCAATTTACGTATTGAAGCTATTTATCAAAACTTATGTGAGGCATCTTTAAAATGGTTATAGAAGCCAAAAAAACGGTAACACAATTTTTTGTGTCGAGAGGTTCAGCACGAAGGGCTCTTCAAAAATTTTATGCATTTTCCTCTTATTTTTTTCAGCCAAAAACCAATTTAAGAATTCGTCAGTTCAGGCAAAGTCGTTAGCAGGGTTAGCAGTTTGTAGATAAATGGCATATTTTCTCATCAAAGTTGATATTAATTCAATGAGACGTGAGCTACGTGCATTTCGTGATTTTCTATAATTATAAAATTATCTGATCAATTAATAACACATTTCAATAGTATCTAGTTATGTAGTATTAATTTATAGATTTTTCATTAAAATAATACATATGGATTACTTTCTAAAGAAAAGCTCGTCAAGTTTTCAATCATGCAACTGAACGTCTCTTGCCTACGTAAGCAATTATTTACAAGAATAACATTAAAAACATTGAATTATTATTATGAATTCATTTTAATTATAATACAATAAAATATTTTTTACAGTTTAAATTAATTAATATCGCGGGTCTCAATTACTGAAAAATAACACGTCTACATCAACAGAACTAAACGTTTTTACCAAGGAATGTTCTAGCTAAGATTATATTAATCAATTATAATAAAATAGTAAAGAAAGCTTACATTATTCAATGCAATATGCACTTCCGTGTACACACGTCCGCACTACAAAAGACATCACTCCGTACTGCCCAGTGCCCATGCTATGTGGTCAACGGCCAGTTAACCCGGAGAGATTTGCGATGGCACAAAAACCGAACCAGCAAGCTTATAAATTATAATGTACTAAATGCATTTAACACTAGCTTCTGCCCACGACGCCGCTTATGGCATAAGCATGGGCACTGTCAGTGTATGGGCAGTGCAAATTCATGCAGTTTTTTAGCGACATTTAACGAATATTAATTATTATACTGATACTTTGAAAAACCTCGTTTCAATTTTGAAACCTCAGAAATTATATCGTCTACGTCTGATAAAACTATTAAATTTATCGTAGGTAGATTACAGAGAAATGTAAATAATCTATATAGGTCTATAAATCTTGAACTCAAAGCTGAAAGCCAAACCCGTCTCAGCAAACACTAGTACTAAAACTAGTACTTTAAATTTAGGGAACAGCTGTATATTTGTTTGAACTTTGAAGCTGTTTGAAGCCATATAATACATTTCAGTCAGTCTTTTTTCAATGACGAATGCAGTTTTTACATAGTATATTCGGTTAGTATGTAATATGTATACACCTTATATTTATCCTATATCAAACAATTTTACCCATAGGCCATACGAGTTATTGTAAGTAAAACCTTATTATATTTAACTGACCATAAAAAATTTCGGTTCAAATTAAACCGATCTCTGATTGTAAAAAGCTGGTTTGTATCTTCCAGGAAAGCTTTGGGAATGCAGTCGAGTCGGTGCCCCGTCGACTTCTTGCTTCGTAATTATTGGCTTCATGTTCGGCAATAAGAAGTAATATTTCATCATACACAAGGCATTGTATATGCTGAATGTGCTTAAAAATGTAATGGAGCCGTGTTGGCAAATGTGAAATGCTAGATCAGGAGTGACGTATGGTCAAGGAATATAAACTTTAAGCTATTTGTAACAATTATACTGACTATACTTTGCAGTTGCTCTATAAAAAAAAATACGTGTGGCACTCGAGAACTGCCGCGGTAATCTATGCCGGTTGGAGTGGGGGGCGTTAGGTTTTTTCGTTACGGAATTTTTACATTCGGTCGCCGCGCTCAAGCGCTCAAGCGCGCTCCGCGATAGAAGCTATGCAATAGCTTAAAAAAGATTTAAATATTTTGATATCTGTAGATATACACGTCATGGGAAGTTCCCAAATATATCAAAATTATTTTTCTTCTTGAAGGGACAACCGTAACAAAATTACAGTTCTTAAGAGACAAGCCAATTTGAGACAAGATTGTCTATAAATCTATTAAATGTATGTTCAATAACCAATTTTATTATGCAATGGCTCATCTATCGCTAATAACTATGCATGTTGCATTTAAATTGGGTCGATGCATCCGTTTAAATCTACGACTTGCAATTCAATTACTCTGAATCTCAGGGGAAAGACGAGTTATGCCTTTCACCATAGAATACGTTTCACCATCGATTTTCTATACCGTAAGTATTAAGCATTCACTTTAATTAGATCGAACCTTTCACATCTATTGAGAATTCCGACTGAGCCCACATACGTAATTCTCTATGGGTTGGAACTTGGAGCTTAGGGACATCAAATTAGGTCTTCGCACATACCATGAAAAATTATCGTTTTCTATTAGGCTTCATTAAAGAAGAATGTAGATGTATGTCGTAACTACTAACTACCTACTCATAAAAGTCTAATCTTGTAAGTGGAATGTTATTCTTATGCATTGATGGATTCCAAGGGCTTCGTATCAGTATGCAATATTATAACAGAACATTTATTAAATTATATGAAATAAATCCTCTGTAGTTTATTTGTAACAATAGTTTATTGATAATATATATTAAACGTTTAATTATGTACCATAATTTTCGTTCAAAAATAAAAACATCATGCCAATATGTTCTCTAATAGGAAAAATTAAAGCATAAGAAAAACACAAAAACACCTGATAACCACCGTGAAGTTATGAATTTTAAACAATAGTTAGCATATGTTTATACATATTTGTAAAAACAAAATAACAAAAGGCACCCGTAAGTTATGGTATGATATCGATATATTTAAAACAAGCTGTGCCCTGCGGTTTTACCCGCAGTGCTCCACTCCTGTTGGTCTTAGCGTGATGATATATAGCTTATAGCCATTTTTCAAATCGGACCAGTAGTTCCTGAGATTAGCGCGTTCAAACAAACAAACAAACTCTTCAGCTTTATAATTCTAAAAATACGAGTAGGTATGTGGATTTTCACATATTTATCAAGACATGTAGGTATTATTGCTGGATGGAATCTCGAATTTGCGTCTTCCTTGTTCTCTTTAAATCCCCTCAATATATCACGTCTCGATTCGAATTCCTAAGGCGTCTCTACAATAAAGCTAAATTTACGCATTCGAATCCCGCCTCACGATATTGTATTGTAAATAAATGGTTTGGAAGTATGAAAGAAGAATGGAATATACTACTAAGAGAATGAATAAGCAGAATTTTGAATAGGTAGGTAGTATAAATAAAGCAAAAGATTATAAAAAAAATCAATTTTAATAATAAAATTTGTGTATCGAAATTACTCATTCATTTAAGTATTTTTTATGATATTTCTATACTTATACTTAATAAAAAAAAAATTAATCTCCAAAAAAATATTTGAGTACCCTTCGAAAAACTCTTGAACAAAGATATTAGAAATTCATATAAAAATAAACTTACGTACATATATAAGTTTTTTATAGAGCTTCCTTTACTAACATCACTACATCACACACGTTCAGACACTGAAGAAATGAATATATTTAGCCGCGTCGATAGATACGCGTGCAGCGCAAGTATGAACTATCTATCTCCCAGGCATTACTAAATTATATCCATTATTACAACTAGAGCACAAAAATTCCATGATGAAAGATTTATTGAACATTTTAATCGAAAGTAAAAAATCATTATCACACATCAGTCATTTTGAGAAAGCCACGGAGTCGAGACGTACCTACACAGTCGCGGTGTGACGAAAAATATACTCGTCGTCGCCGTAACTTTTATGAACAGAGATATTCATAAATCATACCTTTTTTGTAATCGATTTATGAAATTGTACCTATAAAATCAATTTTTTATAAAGAGACCTTATAAATATGGAATATTAATTAAAGAAGCTGTTTTCTCTACTTTCCCCCATTTTCCAACTAGTGTCCGAGCTCCGAGTCGTAGTGTGGATCGCGTGCGCCTGTAGTAAGTATAATATTTATTTTTTGGCTTTCTGTGTGTTCCCATTTAAATGTTGTACAGCTCTGACCATTTGAAGGCGGTTTAGTATTTTTGGTAAAACAAATTATGTTTTGATTTGCTGAATAAAAAAAAACTCAAGTGTCACAGAAAGCACTAGCTTTCAAATAAATAAAAAAATTACAATCATATGAACCAGACACCAAACTCGAAAAGCTCTGCGGTACTAACGTACAAATCTCAAAAAAAAATTGTAATTTTATTGGAAAAATTATATTTACTTGGAATATTTACAACAATTCAATTCAGTTCAATCGAAATGAAAACCAATAAGTTGTAAGAACTCTTGAAGTGGCTAAGCACGGACATGTATCAAGATAGACTAAGCGAGTGTATGTACTTCCCGTGTCCAAACTAAGATTATGAAACTTACTTGACGCTGGCCTACACTCAGTCCGCGCTTGCAGTTCGCCAAGGAAAGACGTGAAGCTGAATAAAGTAAAATGCCGAATTACGCCGTTATAAACTGTAGAAACTCCACAGCTGTGAGTGGCCGAGTTAGCAGAGATGTTTCCTTCCACCGGTAAGTAATTTTCTAATCAGAATATGCACTATTTATTTTAAAATCAAATAAAGAATATCTGTGGAAAACGATCGTGACAAACACGGATACCAAATCATACGAAATGATTCGGAATACATTGCGGCTTTTACTTGGCACGGTAAAGATCGAGTCGTATGATAACAAGCAATGTATAGCGTCTTCTCATTTTTCTGTTCTCATTTTTCTGTCCAATTTTGTGGTTAGTGATGTTCATTTGATGCAACAGTTCTCGATTCTAATCGATTTTATAATCGAACAGAAATATGATAATTTGAAGGAGCAATTTTTCAGAAAAAAAGGCATAGATTTTTTTTGTCAAAACTCCTTATTGCTTAGACTATGTTTGTTTTTTCAGTTTTCCAAGTAACCCGAACATAAAAGAAAAATGGATTGATGCAACGGGACATAAAGATTGATTGATTGACAGTTTCATTACTTTCTTTCGATGGCCTCTCTAGTACGTAGTACACGGTAACTCAATGGGCATATGTAAGAAAAAGCTAAAACACATTAGTTTACTTGTTAGAATATTAAAAGGTTTATAAATTTATTTTATCATTCCTCTGTCTATGGTAATTATCATTTTTCTGTCTTGAATCGATTTAGTAATCGATTACGATTCATTTATTTAATTACCTCTTAGACATAGATCTAGTTTGATCTGATTTCTTTCGATTTACTTCGATGGGATAGGACGATACTAGAATCGCCGCGGGAGTGGCGTCCTAATCGATTTAGCGTAAAATGAAATTACCATCACTAAAAAGCGCTCGTGACGTCATAACGCGTCAAGGTCAGTACAAAAAATATGACACGCTTGGTTTTCATACAGATCGCGGTACTTGCGTAGTCTATCTATGTCTGTGTGGCTAAGTGACCTATTTCTTTCATTTGCTTTGTATCAAGTGAACAAATATTTACTGTACTTCTCTTTTGATGGATGCTAATGATAGAAGCTTGAAATAATAATACAAAAGTGGAAAATAAAAGATATTTATTTCTTTATTTTTTACATTTTGACATCACTCGTACCATACTCATGTGGTCATTGCTAACTTTACAAAAATAGAATATAATATTAAGGAAATAAGTTGCTTGATTTCTTGAAATAACTGATTATAACAAGCTCACTATTAATTTAAATTGAAAGTTATGACCATAATCATGTATCAGACCAGTGAAAACTTAAGAAAAATACATACATAAGTACTTATTTGTGTGAACTAATTATTGATAATAAATTTAAATTGAAAAGACATCAATGACCACATGCAGTCAATATTTTAGCTTTCCTTAAAAATACTTCAATCACATTTATACTTAGGTACATTACAGAAAAATAATAACTATCAGTCTTATCTATTAGTTTTGATTTAGTTTTTCTAAAAATTCTTGAAATAGTCTATTCCTATCCCTCTGTATGCTATTTGATTCTTCGACTATATTAATTAATCTATCTAACTTCTCTTCAACCAAGCGCTGCCTGTCTCTTAATTCTAGAGTCACTTTTCTAAATTCCGCATTACGTTTCCGCAACAATCGTCTTTTAGTTTCCTCATTTTCACCACTAGAAGGTTCCCCATTCTCTTGAACTTCTTCAAATTTTGATGTAGACCCAATATTTCTCAGCACTTTTACTATTCTATCACTCGTACAGTCTCTCAGCTTTTGCTGTATTTCAGGCTGATACTCCCCATCAATGCTATAAATTTCTTCAAAAATATCAAAATATGGCCATTTGAATGCAGTCACACCGTTCCTGTTCTTCTTACGTAGTAGTCTTATATAAGTTTGCTTTAAATTTCTAAACTTTTTATCACAACTGTCTGGACCTTTACCCACTTCATTGGCTATCTCTATCCACACATTTTTTTTTCTTATTTTAGGATTTCTAAACCTATCTACATTCTGTAAATACAATGTTAACATGCCCAGAGTGCTCTCGTGGTCCCAGTGATCATCGGGATCATCTGGTGTCTCCATTATATCTGATTGATTTAACTGCATGAATGCACCATCAGCTTCTATATACTCTATTTTAGTTGCTGAAAATAAAATCTCTGGTCATAATTATTTTATATTCTTTGTGACTACTGGTTTTGATATTGAAAATTCAATTGAATTAATTCTCTGCAATTGTATTCAGTAAACCCCTCTGTCCTCAATTGGTTTATAAGAACTTCCTGGTATCATACAATGAGTTTATCTTCATGTGGTAACACTAAGAACAGATTTAATATATTGTATTTGCGAAAAAACTTTCGATATCTTTATGATGGTTTATTACAAAAAAAGATGCAAAAATTTGCTTCATTGCATCAGTCAGCGGCTTGACGACAAAATGGCGCTGCGTGTGGCGATGTTCGTCCAATAAAAGCGCTTTATAAACCGTACGAATTGCGAAGTCTAAACGTGTTGCTTTATGAAAATTGTGCGAATTCAGAAATTTATTGAAATTGATAAATTTTTATTTCAAAAACCAATAATAATTTGACGAAGATCCTTAATTATAAATAGAAACATGAAATGTAAAGACATTTTTTTGCATTTTAGTACGCGAATATTTTTTCACACTCAACATAAATTAGTCGGGTTATAAATGACATTAATTTGTCAAAGCAATGTCAACGATCAGCTGTTATCTCAAATTCTGTCATTGTTTCATTTATCAAGGTAAATTTGATAATAAGTTTCGATTATCAGGTAGTTACGTAATCATAAAAATTATGTATAAATAATAAAAAATTATGTATAATAATTCAATTATACAAATTCTGTAACCTATGATCTAAGTGTAAATTGATTTTACTCAATAAAACTATGATTATCACGTTACATGAAGTTTGAAAGCATTTTATTAGAGAAACTGAATGTTTTAAATGTAAAATATAATTAAATGTCTCGTTACCTCCATCATTATCTGGTAATGGCTTGTATGAGGCAACATGATCGTCTTCTTTCACTTGTCCTCCGTCTATAGACAGATGATTTTTCCGGCCCTCCGACATGGTTGATGACTTCTTCCAAACCGGTTTAAATTACTTTCACTAAACCCAATGTTATTGATAAGTTTTATCAGATTTAAATAAATTACAATTTCACTTTCATGATAACCATCTGCTCGTAGTAGCCTCAGCGCTAAGCGAAATAGAAGAATGACAGATCAGTGATCACCATTCACAGTCTAAAATTGAATGAGACAGATGTGAGATGAATGAATATAATATATGGAGCATAGAGCAAATACCACGCCCTAAAAGCAATGATATTTTATGTATAGATACGTTATATAGTCACAATATATCCAAAAAAATGCTTCATATGCAGTGTCAGGCACACACAAATACAATTTTCATTTTACTTGATTTATTACATTGACAGACTGTATAAGAGAGATGGCTCTAATAAAATGATATAAACAAAAAAGACAAAGATGGTTTGTCACTTCCGCGCAGGTGTAAGCAAAAGTCATAAGAATTCGCCAATTAAATATAAATAAACAAATAGTTGCCATGGTAATTGGCATAGACTAACGACACAGAAGGTTCAATGTTATAGATATAGATGTTAGGTTTCCTGCACAAGTAAATAAATGTGACAATTTCATTTACTATTTTATGATTATTATGATGTCGTATTACAATGAAAAAAAAATTTTTTTTTGGAGATATAACTGTATTAAGTATTTATTACTAGCTGTGGTGTTCGTTTTCGGTCATCATCATTTCACCCGATAAACACCCACTGCTGAGCATACTGCATAATCCTCCTTATAGAACTCCATAAGGACCGATCTTACGCTATTCGTTTCAAGGCAGTTCCCGAAACCCGTACAAGGTCATCACTCCAACTTGTAGGATAATTATAATAATAGTGGTGCCTAGATGAAAAAAAGATTGAAATAAAAGAAAGGATGAAGTATAAGCCTTTTTTATCTAAAACACAAATAAAATTTATGTTCAATAGCTATTTACAGAAAAGCAAATAGCATTTTTCGTCAGTAGCGATAATCTTTTCTTTAATGTTTACGTATATTCAACATCATTTTATTTTTATTTATCATTTTATTATTGCAAACAAACATTTTTGCCATCACGATTTCATTGTATATAATAAATAGCTATATTTGTTAATTATATGCACTGGATGTAAACTGTGGATTTAAATATAAAAATAATCAAGTATTTACCAAAATCGAAATTAATAAAATAACCGTTCTATTTTCAATAATCGTATCTACGTGATAATCTTTGAACACAGTGTACGCTAGCTTTGTCACACTAGTGATTGAAGCAATGTTTTATCCCTTTCATTATTTCAATACACGTGTCAAGCAAGTGTCATTCATAAAGAATTGTAAATTGTTATTTTTACTCTTAAACTGTAATAATTTAATATATTTTGCTGTGATATGATATTCCTTTATCTTTTTTTATTTTTTTACACGAATACGTGCACTGTCTGAACACACAGGAAGGCATTTTCGACAACTTTAATGTACCTATCGGCATATACGCTCACTGGGACCGGTGACAATCTGACTGATTGCATTGGTCCCAAATAGGACCAATTCACGGAATCAGTTTTGGTGCGTTGATGACGTATCTACCTCTTGTTTCTATATATAATATCATTGCCTAAAAGTCAATAAAAATTCTACTATAACCTTGAAGCACGTGGTAGCACAGAGCAAGTAATACATTACGTAGTAGTCTGACTTGAGTACCTATTAATGAGAGTTTGAAAATAACATTTTGTTTAATATGTTTTTTGATTGGTAGAATTAAAAAACGAAAGTTTCTTTTGATCAGTACTCCGTACTATTTTCTCTACGATACAAAAGATGGTAACTAGGAGTCGTCTCTCACAGAACAGTAAAAACAAACAGAATGTATTTACTGTTCTGTGGAGTCTCTAATAAACTTTTTAATAAATAATTGACACTAACAGTTTATATAATCTGTTCTTTTCACTTTTCACTTTTCACAGCTGTTATTTTTGCTGTCATATTTTGTCAATGTCAAAATGTAACATCTGTAATCGGATACGTCTTCCTCTTTTATTTACTTTTGATTTATAATTTATTAATTTACAATATTTATTTTTGATTATGAGATTTTATTAGGTAATAATTTAAAATATGTGCACAATACCGCCAGCACCACCACCCCCTCCTGGCACACTTATTCTAAGAACGAATTCTCCTCCAAAAACTTTAGATAACTCTTTCCTTGAGAAGTATCCCAACGTATGCGAATGGGCTACATCCGATTACCAGCTTTGGGACGCATGTTGGAAGAACAATATTTGCCTTCATCAACCCCCTTTCCAATATTCTTACAAGCATTATGACTCCATAATGCAGGTGGGCCCTACCTGTGGCTTGGTGGCACTTTCTATGTTATTAAAAGGCAAAGTAACATCAGATGAACTGTTGAATATTACAAAGGCTGAAGGTTACAGTAACAATGGTGAGATGTTCAGTTGCCAAGATATGGCCAAATTGGCAGAGAAAGCTATAAGTATGGCAGAATTAAATGATGCCAGAGTAGAAGTAAAAAAAGGTGGTCTTTATAGCAATGAAACTATAGGTGAATTATTAAATGGAGCTACACTGCTTGTGGCGTATCCTTTTCAAATATAGCATAAAGAACTAAAAACCTTAACAAAAAATCTTTGCTAGTTTTTTTAAGAAGGTACATATTTAATGTTTTGAAAAAAAATGCATATTGAGCTTACAAATGAAAATAATGATAATTTCTCAATAAGCATAAATAATAGCAAAAAAAGCATACAATTTTATTTTGATTGTTAAATAATCTTGTCACCTTAATTTTTTATATTATTGATCATCTGATTGTACAAATAATTCCTTAACATCAATTCAGTTATGACACAGACTGCAACCACTCGCCATGCCTGCGAAATGGTCATACTGCCCACTGGGCGCTTGTGTGTGGAGTCATCATTGTTGACGACCCTAAAGATGATTATATCTCCAATCCTAATAACACTTTTATATTGGCGAGACATGGAAAATCAAAATTCCTTGCCGCATGGCCATTAGAACAGTTAGATAAAAGTAATAAAAATTTACAGGAGTTTTCTCCAAAGAAACAGGAAGATGGTTTGCTTTATATTTTACCAGAAGGGGGGATGGGAGGGGAGAGAGGACTAAGAGATCAATTTTTAATGTTTACAGGTCTGTAACAATTATTAATAAGAAATACTATACATTGTTGAATTATACAGTATGTTGTTTTTGTTTTAAGATTATTAATTAGAATAGGTGAATAAATTATTTATATATTGTTGATATTCTTTTATTTACTTTTTATATTTCATTCCCACTTACATGCATTTAAAAGAAACTTTCAAGTAAATAATACAACATTTAATTTTAATGCAAAATGTTTATTTGTACAATAAATACAAATCATACTTGCGAATTATGATAAAATAAATCTCATGACTTCACTTAAAACATTACAATCATATTGAATTTATTAAACTGAGTCATTTCATATAAAAATTAATTAAACGGGGGAAAAGATTTGCACCATTCAAACAATATAGAACTCCTTTATAAATAACTTAAAAATAGAATAGAGAAACATAAAATATCTTTTGTACTAATTAAATCAACTTAAACTTCATAACTACGGTTACAGTTCTGCTAATAATGCCGCAAAACAATTTGTGATGAATAATTGTGTTACATAAAGATTACAAATGTTTTAATGAATATTGACTTATATGTATTAGAATGATAAAACTTGCATATTGGCGTACTACATTGCCAAATTAAGAAACGTAGGTATAATCGCCACGGTCAGTATTAATGAGATCATTATAACGAAATATTAATTATTGAAGGTATATAGAGGTTGGTGCTAGCTTATGGCATAAACAATGTTAAATACCTCAAAAGTCAAAATATTTTACAACAGTTAAGCTCAATGCTTGCGGACAAGAAGTGAAAAAACCAATTGTATTAATTATACTTTGAATAGGTAAGAATTTATTTTTTTCAACTTAATAACTGTCATAAAAACCATAGACAACTTCCTTTTTGGAGGGAAAGTTCATTCGAATTTCGAACTCGCGTAAAAATCGAACACATGCCATAAATTACCACCAGCCGCTGTACTAACGATACATGGGTGTTAATTACAATAAAGATCGCTAGGCTAGGCCTCTAGACATAATGATCACTTGAGCTTCTTACCATTGCAACGCCATTAGTGGCCATTTACAAAAAATCCCAATCCGTACAGCCTTTTATATCTAGATGCGCTCAGTTGTGTAAAAATATATTGGCATTATAATCCATGCAGGTTGAATCAATAATAGTACTTAATTTATAATGAAAAAGAAACCTTCCATAGGTTATGATTTTACAGACTCATAGACAAACTCGTAATGAAATATTCTTAGAAATTGTAAGAAATTATTGTTAGAGTTGTGACTTGTGACCTAACGTTAAAAATAAGGATAACATTATAATACGACAACAGTATTTTATAAAATTATCCTTGTTCTCAAGCATAATAGACTGGGGTAGAAGCCTTTAAAAATAATGAAAAGATAAAAAAAATCGCAGACGGATGAAACCCATTAGAAAAGGAGGGGAATATGATAAAAATGTAAGGAAAAATAAATTACGGTCAATCTGAGTTCAGGAAGCGGGAGGGGGGAGCTTTTAACCCTCCGTGCACCATGTGGGGTTTAATACACCCCAGCCATACAAAAAATCTTTGTATCTTTTCCAAACATTGTGCGAAAGTCTTGAAACCTCGTGTAGCTGGAGTTGCGACCTTGCCAGACCTCTTAGCGACATTGGTTTAGTAATAGCGTCGCAGACGCGGTAAACGGACGCCGTCAAAGTGCAGCTGGGTGTCAGAAACCCCACGTAGTTCGGGACGTCCACTAAAAGGTGAGCAGTATGGTGTGATAAAATACGACTATTTTTATATAAATATTTATTTAGTTTGTTTTTTTATTATTTAAAATTATCTGAAATTGTTTCTAGGGCTCATTATGGCTCATCACATCAATGAAAATGCAATAATATCCGCACTTATGGAAGAAAATGATAGCGATACGGATGAGCTGTTTCTACCTGGAAGTGAAGATGACTCGGATCACTTGAGCATTCAGTCTGAAAGTGAAAGTGAAGAGGATGTACAGGATATTAATTTTTAAGCTATTGCATAGCTTCTATCGCGGGCTTTGAGCGCGGGGACCGAATCCAGAAATTCCGTAACGAAAAACCTCACGCTCCCCACTCCGACTGGCACGGAGGTGTGGTTTGAAGGCATAGCATGCAATATCTTTACCGCGGCAGTCCCCGAGTGCCACACGTATTTTTTTTTTCTTAAAGTCTTACCGAACCGAACATAGTCTTATTTTAGTTGGTAAAAAGTACTATTTTTGTTACATAGCCTAAAGATATAATAAATGTTTATAATATTTGATAAATTTATTTTATTTTTAACCTCTTATAGTCAAGGGATAATAATAATATACACATTACAAATTTACAATAAATACTAGCTATAAAAACGTGGAAAGATTATTGGGTCCAGGAAACCCCACGTAGTGCAGGACGTAACTTTTATCCACGTGGTTCACGGAGGGTTAAGAGAAAAAAATGGTTTCTCTCGATTTCCGACAAAACTACAAGTCCTATAGAAAAAAGTTCAATGGCAAAGTTGTAGGTAATTAAAAGTTCTACAACTTTTGTATTCACAATTTTTTCACATAACCCCAAAATTTAGGTGAAAAATTAAAAAAACCAAGTTTTTGGTCTTTTATTTTTATCTACTTCAAAATTTATTTTTTTTCTACGAAATTTGGTGGAAACTTACTTTATTATGTCCCAAATACACTGTAATTTATTTGATTGAAAATATTTATTTTTTCGCCTTATTTTGAATTAATACCAAAAAAACAACCTAATTTTCAATCGAAAAGTCACCCGTCAAAATATCAGCTTTTTTCAAAAACTTGGGGTGCCTTTTATTCATTGAAATCTCTACTTTCATATGGTGTTAAAAAAAATAAACACCACCATAGTAAATGTTCTCAGGAAATGCATACAAACAGTGTGATAATGAGCTTTTACTAAATCAGGCACACTTCTTGAACTCTATATCTTCTCTTGTATCGGCTTTTCGGTAATATTTCAAAAGAAAAATAATTATCTGTTCTAAGTTTAATATTTTACAGCATATTCAAAAGCAAAATGATGTCGATAAAAACATTTCAGGTAGTTCGAGAAGTGTGCCTGATTTAGTAAAAGCTAATTTTCACACTGTTTGTATGCATTTCCTGAGAACATTTACTATGGTGGTGTTTATTTTTTTTACACCATATGAAAGTAGAGATTTCAATGAATAAAAGGCACCCCAAGTTTTTGAAAAAAGCTGATATTTTGACGGGTGACTTTTCGATTGAAAATTAGGTTGTTTTTTTGGTATTAATTCAAAATAAGGCGAAAAAATAAATATTTTCAATCAAATAAATTACAGTGTATTTGGGACATAATAAAGTAAGTTTCCACCAAATTTCGTAGAAAAAAAATAAATTTTGAAGTAGATAAAAATAAAAGACCAAAAACTTGGTTTTTTGAATTTTTCACCTAAATTTTGGGGTTATGTGAAAAAATTGTAAATACAAAAGTTGTAGAACTTTTAATTACCTACAACTTTGCCATTAAACTTTTTTCTATAGGACTTGTAGTTTTGTCGGAAATCGAGAGAAACCATTTTTTTCTCTTAAAAGCTCCCCCCTCCCGCTTCCCAAACTCGGATTGACCGTAATTTATTTTTCCTTACATTTTTATCATATTCCCTTCCTTTTCTAATGGGTTTCATCCGACTGCGATTTTTTTTTGTTTCAAAAATTATCTACTCTAGTCTATAAGTAAGTCATATTACTATGACAAAAGAATGAACAACCGTGATGTTAAAAGAAAATTGTAGTTTCAAAACAAGAACATTGTTATTCTCTGAACATTTAGATGTTTTCATAAAGAAACAAAAAAAATATTATCGCTATAAAATATTATGTTACGAGAGAAAATCATAACTTTTTAGATGTCTGTTGTACTAAACAATTTAGAATCATACAGCGAAACCTTATACACAACTGAGCCCACAGACTACAACTAACCACATAAATATATCAAATGTAAATATACAATACATGCATTTTAAACTTCTATTCTAACATTGATATTATATAATTTCATTTTAATTTCCCACATCATGCTTATAAAACAAACCTTATCTAGATTAAACTGATATTTGTGCTTTATATCACCATTAACACAATGGCTTCATTTCAGATAAGAAACATTGAATATGCTCAATCAATTTTTGCCATAATACTTGTAAGCGAAATTTATATTGTTTTCTTTTAGCTTCAATTTATACCAATTCAATGAACATTAGTATTGTATTTTAAAGTGTTCACAGACAAAAAATATTGCTGATCATGTAGATAATAAATAGATAGATATTTCTTTGCAAAAATTCATCAAGAGCATCCATTTATAATCAAGCTAATTGTGTAGTAAAGAACGATCTCTATTTATAGAACAATATTAAACTCAACCAAGAAATAAGTTAGGACTAGACCACGTTAAGCACGAATTAAAAAATGTTGTATTAAATTGACGGATATCAATTTTGTGCTATGAGATTTTAAAAATGTTTGGCATTTTTTGTTGCTATCTAAAACAATACATTAAAATATTTCATAAAAATCAAAACTGTACTGAATTAAAACTATTTTTGTATGTATATTTCAGTCGAGAACGTGGTTTGTCCTATTTCGGATTGCATCGATTTGAGAACACAATTTAATCAAATTTGGCACAACGGATACGTGCATGTACAAAAGGAAGAGCACCACGGATTCGTAAATCGTAACCGTGAAAAATAAATCGTCTCAGCATTAACGTAGCATCAAGCTTTCGGCGTATACAGAATACACTAACATTATACATCGTGTACACCCACCCTTACACTCACACAGCCACATAATAATAATACACATAGATTCACTAACGATTTCAATAAGTTTAATTATTGAGAACATTTACTCTATGATATCATGGAACATTCCTTTATACAAGGACATCTAAACGCTACAAAAATTAAGAAAGACACGCAGCAATAGAAAACTATTTTTCTAAGCTGGCTCGGAGTTAATTTCGTTATGAAATTACAATTTGGTTATCGATTTAATACTGACATTCAGTCATATTAGGAAATTCATATTTCGAACCTATTCAATTATTTATAGTCTATGATACCATTTAAAAAAAGAAATCGATGAAAGCCTTCGCTTTACTTATAAAAAAATATGCTGCATTGACAAATTGCGACCATCGCCTGCCTACATAAAAAAAAAACAAATCACAGATTAAAAATAAAACGTGCTTCAATCAGCACGAACCTATTGTGATATGTGCCGACTTTACTCGAAATTCGGTTTCACCTACACACCGATATAACTTAGTACTTACATACATGGAAATGTCACGAACCATTATTCATTTATTATTGAGTACACAGAGTAACTAACTACATCTACATGACTATGATGTATTGAGCTTCTATTATGCAACTTGAAATACACCGTAACACCAATTCTATAAAATCGTAAAATTACACTCTATTTTGTCGTTAAACTGGAAAAATTTCTTAAATATTCTTAAAATTTAGACGCTCAGCTGATTTTTTTATTTAATAATAACGCATGCATAATTATTATTGTTTTTTCGATCGCACCATGTTTGTCGCACGCAACATGACAGAAGCCTTACACTAACAGTCATTACGAAATATTTTAAACGGCTTAGCTGTTAATAATTTACTCGAACTAATGTACAATATCGATTGACAATATAAAATTTCTAACAATTTTGCCACCGATAATTTCTACGGATATTCAAATCACACAACAAAAGCTTTAAAATGGCAGCTCGATAAATTAAGTAACGCATCTACATAGAGCCTCTTACATCCATTTTGGTTTCTAGAACCATCTTTATCTAACAATTATATATTTTTTAATTTGTCGCAAGAAAAGTAGCGATTTTCTTGCATTTGATGGTAATGGTTGGGAAGATAATATATATATATCTTGATCAGTCTCTGAATAATTTTGTTTGTTCCTTATTGGATCCGATGCGTACAGAGTCTAAAAATTGAAAATCTATCGACCGATTTCCAAATTCAATTGCTCTGTCAATTTTACAGGACATTAAATAGTATTAAAATTTTTGCATAATATATTAAAATTCAGCGCGTACAAATTGATACCTACATCAAATGCGACTGATTTACTATGTCGTTAATTTGTGCGATTGCAGCTTTGATTTTGCATATTTCATAAACATAAGCATACAGACCATCGACTTTAACTCATAATCAAACGAACTTTCAGTTCCAAGCCAGTTGTTCACTACATCTTTCGAGACAGATTTCCATTAACAATGTTCTTATATATGAAATATTAAAGTCAACCAAAACCCCATCTATTTTTCACATCATTCCTTACATGGTACCTACCATCAAAGCTGCAAACACCAAATCAGGCTACATAAAAAAGCTAGGTCAGTCGTCAGCGCGGTTTATCTCTAGATTTCTTCTCTAGAAATCTTACTCCAGACATAGGTCTAAAACTAGGTCTCAATCCATAGATACCTACATCTATAGATAGCTTTCTATCTATAGGTATAGGCCTAGATGTTGACCTAGACCTAGGTTTAGCTCCAAATCCAGGTTTTGGTCTAGATGTCGATCTATATTTCGATCTAGATCTAGGACTCAGTGGATGCTAGCGGCGCTCCGCACGTGGCCACCGGGAACGTCTTGACGTGCGTCTGCCATTGCGTAGATAGTTGGAAGAACTTCACTCCTGTCCATTCTGTGCCGTCGATGTACACTGTAATAGGATTAAGTATGATTATTCTGTACACACTTGATTTTAAGAAAAAAAAAACGAAGATTTTGTCATTTATGTATAAGCCAATCACGAAAGCAAAACTTTTTATGAGGTAGAATAGCCAACTCAGTACATTTTTTTTGTTATATCATAACTTTTTCATCTTTACAATTCCTAAAAATATTACACAATCTTGAGATAAAAGAAACAAACTCTTTAATCATTGTAGCGTGATATTGATGAGTTACATCACAGATAGAAAGAAAAAGAACGTTAAATACTTTTTCTCTATTAAAAAAAAAATACTAAATTAACGAAACAAAGATACAGTACAGTATTCAATAAATTATAATCTCAAAAAAACGAAATTAACATTAGAAACGCAAATGTATTCAGTAATTTATTATAACTTTGTATAATTTTTTTAAGGGTTTTTAAGGGTTGCCTGGTAGAGATCGCTACCTAGCGATAAGGCCGCCTTTTGCTTGTTTTATATTATGTGTTGTGTGCTTTTCCACTTGTATTTATTTATTTCTAAAAAATAAATAATATTCATTCATTCATTCATTCATACCTTTAAGCGGCGTATGCGACCCTTTAGCAGAGCAGATGAGCCTTGCGACGCCCTCCACACTGTGCGCGCGACCCGCTTCACTTTCCCCGCTCTTCTCCTTTTTCTTGCCCAAGCGCATTACTGGGGACAAAACGTACTTGTTACCAAATAGCAATACCTTCAATTTTCATTATTCATATTGTGTAGAATATGCAGATCAATCTAGTCTTGCTATCTAGTGAGTACAAACCCTTAATTTGTAATCTAAGAAAATATAAAAGTTAATAATAAAAAATAAAAATAAAAATCATTTATTCATCAATTTGTGGGTTAGGTACAAACATGTAACATTTGGACCCCAAACTAGGACAGCCTGTATTTTGGGGTCCACCTTCCTTAATGACACAATAATAACAGAACTATAGCATAATATTATTCAGTTTTTTAAAATGTATGAATGTTTCAGTAACGTTCACGCGAGAATCACAGAACGGATTCGGCTTATACTTGGCAATAATGAACCTTATGTATAAGTATCGAACACCCACTATAAAAATGCTAATTTTTGCCCAAGGTTTCAAAGTGTAACAATTCGGAAATAAAGGTGAAGGGTATATAATTTTTTTTAATTAATATTAACAAATAACTTTGTAAATAAATTGACTATTTGTAAATAAAATAAATAAAATAAAAATTTGTAAATAAATAAATTGACTGGCCGGTTGGCTTGGTTGGTAGGGGCCCTGCCTTCCAAGCCAGAGGTCGTGGGTTCGATCCCCACCCGGCAAATATTTGTGTGATGAACATAGATGTTTGCTCTGTGTCTGGGTGTTAATTATCTATATAAGTATTTATTTAAAATTATATATGTATGTTTATCAGCCTTCTGGTTTCCATAACACAAGCGAAAGCTTAGTATGGGATCAGATCATGCCGTGTGTGAAAATTGTCCCGAAAAAAAAATATTTATTTAATAACAACATACTCTTCTGTTTCTTCTCTTTGGTCAGGTACGTGATGGCGAGGTGGTGGTTATGTCTCGTCACTAACAGCGCTCTAAACGCCGCCTTCACCGTCACTTTGCCCCCACCACCCGTCCCACCCTCGCAGCCCTCGGCACTCTTGCCACCGCTCGCACCGCCCACCTGGAAATTAATATAAGAAATAAATCATTGTATTGTTAAACGTAACTGTTGATTTAATATTTTAGTGGATGAATAGTTGTCATTATAGTTGTAACTATTTCCTGTCAGAACATGCTTAGCTGTCGAATACTATAAAATGCCGCGTTCCTTTATCCGCGACCGATGCATTAGGCAAATGGTTTCGCAAATGGGGTATCACTGTGAACCCCGACAAGAGCGCCGCCGTGCTCTTCAGGCGCGGCGGCCCCGGGGCCATAGATAGTGTCAAACTCTATGGCCAAGTCATTCCGTGGCAAAAGCACACCAAATTCTTAGGCGTCACTCTAGACGCACACATGTCATTTAAAGCCCACATTAAGGCAGTCCGTAAGAAAGCCAGCTATGTTTTTAGCCGGCTCTATTACCTTATAAACAGTCGCAGTAAAATGTCCCTTAGACATAAGGTGACACTTTACAAAACGGTGGTCCGTCCAATCCTCACTTATAGTAGTGTAGTTTTCGCGCATTGCGCTCCCAGCTCCATACACAAGCTCCAGACGATTCAGTCGCGGTTCATGAGAACGGCGACTGGAGCGCCCTGGTTCGTGCGTAACGTGGACCTACATAGGGACCTAGAACTCCCCACCATAGCCCAATGGATGAAGCAAGCGTCTAAGCGCTACTTCGACAAGGCTAAAAACCACCCCAACCCATTGGTGACAAAGGCCATCGCATACGTCGCGAATCCCGATCCCACTCGTCGTCGCAGGCGGCCGAGACACGTCTTGGACGACTCCGACGACGACATTACCAAAGCTAACGCACGGCTAGACTCGGCGATTGAAGCCCAACGTCGAACCAACCGCGACACCGCACACACCACAGCAGAAAGCGTACACCGTCTTCGCCGGCGAAGACGGTGTAGAGCCGAGGTTCGTGGTCCCCGTCAAGGGGGGACGCCCTTGTGCATGTCGCTACCAGGGTGAACCTTCAGTTCACCCCCGCGTCCGCGTTAAAATGTAGAAGCCCTTCTGGCTAACATTGAGAGACACCACAAAAAAAAAAAAAAGACTCGTGGCGCATTCATACGAATCGTGCCTAGGGGCTCGGACGTTGTTTATACGACGTTCGACCCAACTACCTTCACTTTGCTAATAGTCGTTGACTTGCTGCGATTTGTTATCAATTACCTACATCCATTAGGTAGCTGTGTAGAATCGCAGTACATTCTTATTACATTCAAACTAATATCGAACCCATCCTCGCGTGTTATTTCTTATACAGGGTGTCCCGTGGCAGATTTTGGATTTCTTGATTAAATTAAAGAAGGTTATGCTTTTAAAATATACATATATTTGTTATAAAAAGAAAGACGAGACATGCGGATTTTACTTTTTGAAGATCACTCCGTCCAAATGTTTTCCATCGCGACGTACACACTCGCGGATTCTTTCTAGAGTATTCTGAGCGACGCGCTGTAATACTGACCGAGGAATAGCGTTCATTTCTCGCACGATATTTTCTTTTAAATCCGATAGATTCGTCGGGTTACTTTCGTAAACTTTTCCTTTTAAATACCCCCATAGAAAAAAATCTAATGGGGTAAGATCTGGCGATCTGGGTGGCCATGAGATATCTCCAAATCGGCTTATTAATTTTCCGGGGAATTCTTCGCGAAGGAGACTCATGGTGGTTCTTGCAGTACGCGGCGTGGCGCCATCTTGTTGAAACCACGTGTGCGAGCTGTTCGATGGATGTTCTCTCAGTTTAGGAATAAAATATTCGCGAATCATGCGGCGGTAGACATCACCATCAACAGTAACAGTTACTCCACGAGAATTTTCAAAGAAAAACGGTCCAATAATTCCATTGACAGACAGAGCTGCCCAAACAGTTACTTTTGGGCTATTCAATGATTGTTGGTGTTTTAATCGCGGGTTTTGTCCTCTTGGCGCCCAATAGCGGCAGTTTTGTTTATTAACAAAGCCATTCAAATGAAAATGAGCTTCATCACTAAACCAAATTGTGTCAACAGTTCGGAATCGGCTCAACATGTTTTCACAAAACTCTTTGCGTACTCTGTAGTCATTTGGTTTAAGTTCCTGCACCAATTGGATCTTGAAAGGGTGGAGTTTAATATCCAAGCTTAAAATACGGTGCAGCGTGGTTTTTGGAAGCCGCAAACTTGACGCTCTCTTCCGCACGGACTGGCGGGGATTTTCTTGCACGCTGCTTGCAACTCGTTCAATGTTTTGTGCAGTCCTCGTTGTTCGGCTAGGACCTGGGCGTGGCTCGTTAGCTGTCGAACCCGTTGCACGGAACTTCTGGATCCACGTCCTAATCAAACTTTCACTTGGTGCTTCACTTAAACGACGAATTTTGTACTGAGAACAAAATTTCCGTCGAGCAACAGTACACGATTTGTTAGATGCAAAATACGCTTCGACTGCGAAAGCGCGGTGCGCGCCAGTCCACTGCGACATCGTGACTGACCAATCCGCACTAGTGCCGCGCCTAAATGTCACCCCACCCCGGTCCCCCGCGCAACCGTTGCAAAAATATTCGAATTTTAAATCCTAAATCTGCCACGGGACACCCTGTAGTATAGTATAGTTATAACTGATATAAGAGGGTATTTTCTGTTAATGAATATATGCTTTATAATTTGCTTTTATTCGAAAGTTTGTCACAGGTCAATTTACTGTTAGATTTAATATAATATTTAGAATGATACAGAATTTATAAAATTCTTATAATTTATGCTGCTAACTAACTGGGTAACCATAGAACCACAAGTTATACACAGTTATACAGCGCGTTTAGTGCGTTGCGAGCATTCTACTATCGACCCGAGCGGACGCCGTCAGTGTGTGCTATTCTGTATTTCGCATTTTTTGTGTCCGTACTTCGCAGTGATTAGTGCAACAAAATACAATGCAAGCTTTGCGCAGAATTGTTTTGTCGTCAGTCAATTTCACTCCAAACCTAGTAGCATGTCCACACAATACAAACTCAGTTTGCTGCTGTGGACCTGTGTAGTACGTGTGTGTCAGTATGTTTGTGTTGTAGCATTTGCTCTCCGTGTGCGTCTGTGTGCATCATTGAGTTACCATGTACTACGTACTAGAGAGGGCATCACTACTCAACTAATTGTAACACGAGTTAGAGTCAATCGTCTCAAACTCAATTTTTTTTGTTACATTGATTGGTTTTAATTGATAATTTTATTCATATTTTTTAATAAGATAAACAATATTTATTTGTTAGATTGATTGGTTTTAATTTATAAGTAATAAGAGGCAGAATATCTAAAAAGTGTATGACTCACTAGCTGGGCCGCTTCGCCGCGCTTGTTGCACAGATTTTGTTCGTGGTGTCCTCTCTATAACAATACCTCAATGGTGTGCACACTCACCAGCCAGTAGTCGAGCTGCAGCTCGAGCGGGTCGAGCGCGGGCGGCAGCGGGTCGGGCGCGGGCGTGGCGGGCGGGGAGGGCCGTGCGGGGGGCGAGCCCTCCTCGCCCTCTAGTGATGTGCCGCACGCTTCTGCCCACCCTACGCGCACCTCCTGTGAACACAAAATTAATCTATACTTATAATAAATCTGTAGAGAGGCCAATTCTGTACATGAAATATATTAAAAAAAAACTATGAAGGGGTGATAAGGGATCGCTACTGATGCCAAAAATGCAATCAGTAAAATTTTTGTCTGTCTGTGTGTCTGTCTGTCTGTATATTCGCTATAGAAACAGAAACTACACGACGGATTTTAACCAAATTTGACACAATTATTCTTCATACTCCTGGGCAGGTTATAGTAAAAGAATCATGTAAATCGGTGTAGAAACACCAAAGTTATACATGAAATACGCTATAAGTCATCGCGCGTGAATACAGAATCATGCCATAAGGATTATTTTTGTGTATCAGTTGCCGCGTTCGACGCGCTTCGCGGCGGGAGCTATAAAAAGGCGGCGGGTCTGCACCCGTTTCGCGTTGTCACGGCATCACGTGTGAACGGCTGAACCGATTTCGATAATTCTTTTCTATTATATTCCTTGAAGTACGAGGATGGTTCTTATGTAGAGAAAACGTAAATATGTTCCACGGGCGAAGCCGGGGCGGACCGCTAGTAATTATAATAAAGTTATACTTGCTCATTATTTAAAATCTATCGTAAAAAACTCCAATACTAATATCAATGAAATAAGTACCTTTACACATTGCAAATAAAATACATTACATACACTCTTGTTAATTTAATAAGTAACGCGCATAAAGGAGCTTACGGAGAGAGATAAACAATCAATCGATAATCAATCAATCGATAATCAATCAATCTATAATCAATCAATATATTACTATAATTAATGCAATTTGAGAAACTGGACCTTAAACTTCTTCAGCCTTACTTATAAAAACTGACTGATCTGTTGCTTAAACACCTCTCAGTTAAATAACTCTCAACTCCTTAAACAATGATTAAAATAATCATACTTATAAACCTGTCTCAGCAGTCTCTCAACTAAGTAACGTAAATATATTTTTTTTCTAGTAACATTATCGAAATAAAACCCGATATTCACGTAAAACTTAACTAAAAATGTACTTTTTGACAAATGTGAATGGTAGACTTTATTTTGTATGACATTTAACTGCCAATAAACTTTCAAATATATATATGTTATTTCTTTGTTATTTAATATAGGAATATCAATTATTGTACAGCTGTGATTTATTAAGATTAGGTTTAATGTTTATCATATTTGTACAGTGAAAAATCAAATAACTGTGAAAATGAGCATCAATAATTATTGAACTTATGAAGCAACAACAAGAGTTGCATGAAATTAGAATCCAACAGGAAAGGGAGACTCATGAAAAAAGGCTCTAAATACTTACTTTGGAAGAGGAATATTATAAGAAAACAATAATAAATTTACAAAAATCCGAAAATATTCATCTATATATATAAAACTCAAAGGTGACTGATATAGTGATCTATCAACAGTGTCCGTTCTGTAGCGTTTAGCTACTATTATGTATTCTGTGACGCAGGCTAAGCTGCGGGCAACAGCTAGTTCAAAATAATAAAAAAAGACGGGTTGCACTCCGGGAGTGCCGGCAGAAGTGAAAACTTGATTATTAACGATGAGCATGTTTGATATCCATCCGTCTTACGCTTTTTCGATCAGGGGCCTTAGACAAAGAAGTTTTCACTTCAAAAATTGTCAATAATACTATATTGAACGCACGTAATGTTCAAAAATTAAAAAAAATTGTAACGATACATTTTTTCACATAACAGAGTAAAAAATATCTGTCAGGAATAATATACTTAATTGAAATTGTTAATAGTAACGCGTTAGGAAATTTTGATGAAAAGTAGAAAATTCAGAATAAAAAATACGTAAAGCAAAATTGGCCACGCCTCTGACGTCCCGCACGGCCCTCTGCGAGCGCATCATTTATATTAATGACATTGTACATAATTCTCTAGTCTCTTAAAATCACAGAAGAGTGACATAAGTAAAAAAAGACGGGTTGCACTCCGGGAGTGCCGGCAGAAGTGAAAACTTGATTATTAACGTTGAGCATGTTTGGTGTCCATCCGTCTTACGCTTTTTCGATCAGGTCACGTGTCCTGACGCGAGTTTAAGATTTTATACCCATTACAGAAAAAGTGCTGAACGCCGCTAAAGAAGTTTTCACTTCAATAAATACTTTCGAACAACACAATTATAGTTAAATTCTGCATACTACAATTAATTAATAAGTGCAACTTACGGCGATGAAAGGAACGAATGTCTGACTAGAATCCTCATCACCGGACTTGTCTCGGTACGCGACCATCGCCTCGCCGATCGGAATGTAGTTCACCGGACCGATGCTGTTCAAATACCTAACGAATATATAAAATCAATTAATTAACTAGCACTTATATAATTATCATTCATTATATTATTATTCTGACTTATATTGAGGAAAAGAGTATGTATTGATGTAGACAAGACTATGTTACCATATAAAATATAGACATTTGATACTTTTACAGTTACGGTAACTGTTAAAGTATCAAAATGTCTTTATTTCGTTTTTGATAATTTAATGGTTAATCGAAAAACATTTTTTCTTTCATCTATCTACTCCTAAACGAACATTGCCTGTATAACGCGAATCATGTAAAAAGAACGCTGGATGAAAGTGATGGGGTGTGTTTTGGCATGTATCGAGTTTAGCACGAAAGTTATTTGCTGCATATTTATTGTTGAAGTATGCTCTCGAGTCGTGGCTTCGCAACTACATATTTGTTATTCTTATACCACCTCATAACACCAAATCTTAATACTATTATAAAGGCGAAAGTTTGTATGGATGTATGGATGTATGGATGTATGGATATTTGTTACTCTTTCACGTAAAAACTACTGAACCGATTACAATGAAATTTAGCACACATATAGAGGGTAACTTGGATTAACACATAGGATAGGTTTTATCCCGGAAATCCCACGGGAACGGGAACTATGCGGATTTTCCTTTGAAAATGCGGGCGAAGCCGCGGGCGGAAATCTAGTAGACCAATAAATCGCCAATGCGCAGCTTAACCATCAGCGTTCTTTTTACATGACCCGACCTATATGTACGCACACGTGTTTATACACACATCATTTTATTGTCATTACAAGTAAAGGTGGAATTTCAACCTTAAACCATACAAAATATGGTCGAATTTCAACCACCAACTCCCCAAATTACCTAGCAATCCTCGAAGACATCTCCGCGATGTCCGCCATGCTCGCGTCCGCAGCGCGCTCGCACAACGCCGTCCAAGATTCGCTCGCGAATAGTGCCGCGTACGTAGGGTCGTTGGCGGCTAGATAGCGGGATACTGTGCATTGACCTGTAATAATAATTATGTTAAGATAGATTCTATCTATATGACACAAAATTAGTTTAATGTTAAGAAACAGGGGTAATTTTATACTTAATAAGAACACTAATTTATCACATTGATCTTCTACAAGTAGGGAATTATTCATACTGCCCGGTCCAAGTATTCAAATATAAATTCAAGCTTTCTCAAATACATATTTATTACATGGACTCGTTGTCCATGTAATAAATATCAGAAATAATTAATAATGGCCTATCTAAGTGATAAATTAATCACTTTGCCCTTCGCTCTTGAGCCTTATTTATAATGGCCGGTCCTTATTAATAAAACGCAGTTAATACGTTGCCCGTAACATATACAGTATACACACACGTACACTCACCGACGGCTATAATTTTGAAGCTAAGCAGTGTCGTTTCGTCTGCACACGCACATGGGTTTATGCTACATCCACACACACGCACACTCACCCACAGGTATGATGTAGCAGCGCCGTGGCAACGTGTCTTATGACATTAAATTGCACACACGAACCATGTTCTATGTACACACGCACTCACCCACAGGTATGACGTAGTACCGCAGCGGCGGCGCGTCGTGCGGGCGGCGCGCGGCCAGCTCGACGTGCGCGCGCAGCCCGCCCGCCGCCGCCGCCTCGCCGCCGCACACACACATGCGTAACGCACGACGACTGCCCCTAAACACATCATAATTATTATGATTATTAAGCATATAAAAAATTATCAAGATTAAAAAAAAACACTTTATTGCACACACATAAAACATAATCAAACATAAATGATACAAACAATGCAATACGAAGCGGAACTAGGCAGCCTTATCGCTAAGAAGCGATATCTTCCAGGCTTACATATACAATTCGAGGATTTAAACTAATAACAAAAAAAAATTAATAAGACTTCACCTAGTTAAATAAGAAAAGTAGGGTAAGAGACTAGATTTCAATAGATTTACCGATGCACAGTACAATAACAAACAAAAATACAAAATGTAAGAGTAAAACCTCACTATTACTAAAACAAGTTCTATTTTTTTTGTGTATTTTTTATGTAATTTCATCGATGTACAGCTGCTAATGAGCCTTAATAAATAAATAAATAAACAAGAGTTTTAATACGACAGTTTCAATCCATCTAAATAACAACTTAACCCACGATTCCTACAAAAAAAACATTACTTCACAACATTCTTCCCAATCTATACTATTAATAGCTACTAACTGCTTAGCAGCCCTAGCTAGCACGGCCTGCAGCAGCGGGCGCGCGTCCGGCACGACGCCGTGCGGCGCGACGGCTGCGGGCACGGCGAGCGCCTGTAACGCGCGCGCCAGTGTCCCGGGGGCCACCGCCACGCACTCCGGCACCGGGCCCTCCTCGCCCAGCACGCGGCTCACTTGCTCCGCCATTGTGCGCCGCGGCTGTGTGTGATATACATGATGAAAAGAGGATATAGAACTCAAAAGTTTAAGGAAAATTTAATGTAAGAGTGATCTTTGAGAGGAACGAAATGTTTAGGAAAAAATCTCAATTACCGACTTGGCATTGAAAAATTTTGTCTAATAAAGTATGTAATAAGTTCAAAATAATATAACATTGACCATTTTTTTGTCGCTTAGACAGTGCGCGCACGAGCAACTGGGTCTCCGCAACTATTTTGTCTCTTCACCCATGGGCTAGTATGAAAGTGCGCGCACGTAGCGACGCAACTCCCCATACAAATTGATGGGAGAGACAAAATAGTTGCGGAGACAAAGTTGCTCGTGCGCGCTCGCTCTTAGCGACCACGTCGTTCCATAAATTCCATTAACATAAAGTATTGATTACTTAAATATAAAAAATATAAATCGTGTTATTTATTGAGGAATATAAGTTACAAATTCATCATTCATCCATCTTTATTCGAACATACTGATCACTAACACTTCACACTTGGTACTAAAATTTATTAGCACTTACCTCCAACGTAGTAGGACTCAATGCGGGCAGATCGTGCGCGGACAGCGGCCGCTCTCCTCCAATCACTAGCGAGTTCTTCTTCCTGGCGCCAGACGCTGGCGTCAAGTTACCACCGCTTGTCGCGCTACGGAACAGCCGTGAGCGTTTGTCCTCCTGTAACATTAAGTTTGGTAAAAATAGTACCTATGAATAAATAAACTATTTAATAGTTAAACATGCTGCAACTTTTTCATGTTTAAATATGATCAATGAATTCTTCCGCAATATTTCGAACTATGCGGTATAAAAAGTTTTAATAAATGACTTGTGGCGACAGTTTTCGGACTACCAATTTTTATTTTTAGTCCTCATTGTTATACTTAAGCTACAAACCTTGGTCTCATTAGGAGGCGAGCTGGAAACAGACGCTCCAGACACCTGAGCGTCGAGGGTAGCGTCACCATCACTATTCCCTTCACTGCCTCTCTCGTCCCCCGCTGAACTACGTACTGCTTCCGATTCTATACCGTAAGATAAAATCAATACATTTGAGTCTTAATTTTCCATAGCTACACTTTCAAAATTGTTTCTTTTCAAAATGTTGATGCCATTTTGATCCATGTTCTATGGTGTTAAGGATCGAATTGGCTTAACTTTTATATGCACATCGACGACATTATAACAATTTTGAAAGTGTATCAAATAGACAGGAAAGATAAGAAGGAACTGTTGAGCAATAGGAGGAAAGGAAAATAAGAGAACTCCACTTTGATAATAATGAAATCCAAGAAATTGTAATAGTTAGGGAGACAATGTCTTCATCTTCATTCAGACAGATTTTTTTTAGGATTTTCAAATGACAATACAGTGCACATATTATGCATCTGTTAGATAACACAAACTGTGAGGATTCAATCATAAACTTTACATAAGAGTGATAAGACAGTTAAAAATATAAGTGACAGTGCATGAAATAAAAGCTAAATAAAATAAAAGACAACACAAGAAGCTTGCTATGAATAGTGCTAGTGATGTGCTACAGATAGTTCTAAGATATTTTTATAAAAATTTGTCATACAAAAATTGTATAAAAATATTTTTGTAAGTTATTATTACTGTGTTATGTGTGCAATCATGTGCTATGTTAGTTTATTTCCTAAACATAAATAAATACATGAATAAAACAAACAATTAATCATTGCAACAGGTGTGAAGTATCCCTATGCTTTAAACAAGCAACTTCAGGCCCAGATTAAAAATAAATCTTTTCTCTTCCTAATTCTCGAGTAAATCTAATAAATGGACAAATAAAAAGATACAATTTTCAGCATTCATGATTAGCAACACAACATGTCCATTCAGCAGTAAGAAGTATCCTTATTTTTTTTTGTTTTTCTATGACGGAAAACTTCCTTACTATCCTGAGTGGCATAGCCCATATTCATTTTAGATTTAATCTAACATAGCACACGACCGCACACTCGCTCGCTATATACCTGTGAACGAGACCGTCGTGTGTCGGCCGCGCGGACGCAGCTCGGCCGCGGACGCGACGCTCGCGTGCCGCGTCACTGCGCATGCGGTATGCTTACGTGGGGCGAGTGGCGGGCGTGCGTGCGCGAGAGTGTAGTGCGCAATTTGAGTTTTTTTTTTGTAGGCGATAAAGCAAGTGTGTAGATGGATGAAAATTATTTTGTAAGTGACATGGAAGGCTTGTAGTGTGTTGATAAGTATTAAATACATTGAGTTCAATGAAAGTAAAAGACGTGTAAACTTTGTGTAACTTTTTGTGTGTTTTATTTAATAATTTTGAGCAGCAAATTTCAAACAAAAGTGAATCATCAAAATCGATAATTTACGAATGATAAATTATATCTTTTGCCTTCAATTGTGAAATATGGCTTGATTAAATCAGCCTAATCGCCTTACAAACTATACAAACAATAAAACAAATTGCGCACATCATACCACATCGCACACGCACATTGATGAAGTGTCAGTAAGTGTGGACACACAATGTTTGATTAATAATGATTCCAGTGTTTTTAGTTCATAAATGTGCACCGCCACTGTCACCCACACATGCACTAAACTATGCACACAGCGTTACATATACAAAACACAAAATTATGCAATGAAAAACGATACATCTACCTACATTTTCATCTGTTATATTTTGTGCAAAATAAAAATAAAGCAACCATACAATACACGAATTAAATGCTCATATCAAATTGTAATTAAATTTTAAATATCTTTACCAGGTATTTAAGTAAAGTATTACTGATATATTATAATAGTATAAAAACTTATTTATTGCAATAAATTAAACACGATTATTTTAACTTCAATTTACTTTAATGCAGTTACCAAAAACTATTCTAAATACATCTCCATTACACTTAATAATTCAATTCAACTAAACTATCGGCTTATGGGTGACGTTGATGTTCATATGAAATAATCAATATATTACTATCTAATAAATAATTTACTATCTACAATAACCATTATCAACTTTTTCGTAACTTTACCTAAACATTAAAACATCTAACTTCTAATATTGAAAACCATAAGCCTAATTGCAACACTGACCACCAACAAAAAAGAAACAAAATAAAAAAAACCACAATGGCGGCGTTCGAATTTCGCGCCAAACGTCAATGTCACTTGTCAACGTCAATGTTAAAGTCACTCACCATTCGAGTGTCGGTGGTGGTCCTGGTTGGCGAGGCTGCGTGAGCTACTGAAGAACGGCCGTAGCGAGGGCTTGGGCGTAGAGCCGATACTGATTGTGTCCATCTGGTCGGGACCAGAGTCCTCACCCTCGCCGCAAGAGAGCGATTCCAGTTCCTGGAACGACTGCGGACTTGTATTTTATGATCAATCTTGCTTATAATATTTTTTAATGGTCACGTTTACATTTTGATAGTACCTTAAGAAATGTTTGGGATGTTACTAATTTAATAAAGCAAAAAGTTAGTTTAAATTAATTTCAGCGTCTTCTTCTTCACTTACATGAGCGCGTGCTCTTCTCTTCTGATATATTATGATTGTTTATTTAATTCATAGAGAAGCATAGAATATAATTCTTCTATGTTCTGCGACTTAACGAAAAAATATTAATGTGCGTATGTGTGCATTTCCTACCCTTTTTGCTATCTACCTCGTATTTTCTTTCTATCTATCTAGTAAACATACCTGAAACAGTTCATCAATGTCCCGTTGCGCGTTATGGTTATCCCGCGCCGCGCCTCGTTCCCCCATCTCTTCGGGTACGCGGAATCGGCGCAGCAACGCCGCGAACTTCTGCTTTAGATTACGTTGCTGGAAGAATAGAAAAACAAAACATTTATGTGTCGAACTGGACTTTATTTACCACCAAAAAACAGGTTTCTATAAAGACATTGTTTTTATATTTGTAAATTGTAATAGCTTTCAATGCAATTTAGCAGCTAGATTTATTGTATCATCATATTACGTAGATATGAATTACCAGCTGTTTGAATAGTTATTTTTCGCACAACTCATCTTCGAGTAGGACTTTAAACTAATTTAGTTACGCTAAGAACAAATATTTATATCTAGCTTATATTTCTTACCCGCTTATTTAATGCCATAAACTAAACTAACCTACTTACTGTGTCTGTGACAGTTTCAGTCAAATAGAAGGTATCATTAACATTTATAACAGGAAAAATATATTGGAAATTCCCACTTTCAGTCTATTTGTTTTTAGATCTACACAACATAACCAAGGCCACTCTGTGACAAATTTTATATGCCTTATTATATCTAGATTCGCGCAAACAATGTGCGATAAATATTAATCCATCAATAAATTTCACATAACCCTGGCTTTATATTGTTACTCGATTAGTAAATGTACACACATTACCACAAAAGTTCGTTTTAACCCACTATCAATTCACACAAAACACAATTACATCCGCTGAAAAGGAAAATTATTTCAACGTTATTCAAACCACACCCTCCGTGCAAATTTAGAGCCAATGTTCACCCCAGAGAGTACACTTTCACTTGGCATAATCTCGCAGCAATAATTACCTGCATCGTATTCAGTAGTGCACATAATACTAATCTTATCGTGTTGCTCCCGTACCGACTGATAAGAGTGACATCATACTTTTAGAGCAAGCGAAGGTTGTGTCAAGGCGGTGCGGATGACGTAAGAAATATGAAAATAGGTCTGGAGTCTATTGACTTGATAAATAGAGAAATGTTGGAAGAGTTTCCTTCATTGTTTATTAAGTATCTATATATATAAAACTCAAAGGTGACTGATATAGTGATCTATCAATGCACAGCCCAAACCACTGGACGTATCGGGCTGAAATTTGGCATGCAGGTAGATGTTAGGAGTTAGGACGTAGGCATCCGCTAAGAAAGGATTTCCCGAAATTCTTGCGAGAACGGGGAAAAACGGGGATGCACGTACAAAGTCGTGGGCGGAAGCTAGTTGTCATATAATTGTGTATCACATATCAAATCGATGATGATGATATAAAATAGCAACCTTGCTTATAGAATATAGAGGTACATGAAAAAGATTTCAATACTTGTGAAATTCTGTTAAAGGTACCACACAATAGCTCTTAGTAAGATATAGAATAGAAGACCATGCTTACAAATACGTATTTGAAGTTTTGCAAGTATTGGACATCATACATTTAGCCAGAAAAAGTATAAAGGGATAATGTATATTATCTTTAGTAGGGAATAAACACAAAATATACTAATTAGAATTAAGTTTTGCATATACTTATAGAAAACCATAAGGAAACGAATTATTTTTTTTCACACAACACAGGACAGGACAGTATGTGATATCGTATATGAATTATTTGTAACGTGTATAAGGATAAATATTAAGAACACAACACAAAACTAACTACATACTAGAAGTATCTACAATTCCTAAAACGCAGGCAACTGTATGAAAATAGAAATTAACATATGAACAGCTTTCTTATCACATTCTACATCCATTTGTTAACAATAACTTATTTAAAGTTATTATAAGAGCTCCATAGAGAAGTGTAAAGAAGGCTTCTACTGTTTAAAATTGAACTCAGAAAAATCTTGATACAATAGTTTAAAGAAAATTAATCTCCATTTCCATATGAATAAAACTGAACATCGCGTGCCGGCTCACCGCCAGCTTGCCGCGGCTGCCTTTGCGCTTGCTCGGCGCGTGTTCGAGTTCACTATCGCTGTCCCTCTCGTGCGCCTTCGAGCGGATATAGCTCTGTCTCTCTCGGTCCATGTAGCCCAGCTGCGTGCAAGCAATTTTATTACGTTTGGTTTACTTTAGAACGTCTTTTGCGTACATTTTTTAAATATATTTAATTAATAATTTAAGAATAAGAAACATTATTTCGACCACTAAATTGTCGAAGGAGCAACATTTCTAATGTAAACCATACTTTTTGCATAAGCACATAAAATATTTTTATCAAATATTAATAAATTTCGACATAATATCATAAATATATAAAAAAATATGAATTTAAAAAAACGATGTGAATGTACTTTAATAAATAACAATAATTATATATGTAATTGAATGTATATTTTCAATATAAGCTCGACTATAGCGGAAGCCGTGTTCTAAACATGCACATGAGGCCAGGTTTTCTTTTCTTCATTTTCAGCATAATAACTATTATATATTTATACTAATATATATTTAATAACTTTTAGAGAAATATATCATAAATGTTTTTATATCTTTTTTTCCTTCAAAAATCCCTTAACAAAACTAAACTTATAAGTAAATTTGACCACACTTTAAAACGTCCTAAAATGTACCCACAATGTAAAGAAAGTATCCCCTACGATTCTGCCCGAGCCCTGAAGCCATACCAAACGGTACGATCATACTAAAAAGCTCCCCAGGGACCTTACCTTTGTATAAGAGAAGTCCGCCTTGTTAAACTCGATCTGTCTATGTGGCCGTCGCCGCGCCGGTGCTCCGTATGGCATGTCATCAGCTTCTTCCACTGAACTGAATTCACCCTCTTCTTCTTCGTCTGAATAGCCTCGCTCTGGAAGTTAGATGAAATTTTATATAATTTTAAGCTATTGCATAGCTTCTATCGCGGGCCTTGAGCGCGGGGACCGAATCCAGAAATTCCGTAACCAAAAAACCTCACTCCGACGAGCACGGAGGTGTGGTTTAAAGGCATAGCATGCAATAGCTTTACCGCGGCAGTCCCCGAGTGCCACACGTCTTTTTTTATTTATTTGTTGCTGGATTTACTAGTTGATCATATTAAGGTACCTATTACAAGTGGTTAGTCTTTTTTCCTAATATTTATTGATATTTATTACTGAGCTCCCATCTATAGGTAACTATTTAAAGTTAATACAAAAATAGCAAAAGAGAGAAGTTAGCCATGGTTTGAATGTTTACAAATTATAATGTAATTTAAACAGTTAATTTTACAAGCTCTTGAATAAAGGAATTAAGGATTTTTAATTCATGGAAGGAAAGAAGGTCTTCATTTACGAAGAAGCGAATATTTGTATAACATAATGTCTTATTTTACAGTAAACACCTACCTGTAATCAACAGCGTATTATTATTCTTAGTGTCATGGTCCACGGGGGTCGAAGCCAGCCCGGTGATGGTGAGCCTCGCGACTGGCTGGCCAGCCGGCGCTCCCACTTTGCCGCCTACGCTGATCAGCTCTAGCTCCATGTCCATGGACCTTTGGAGCACCTGCGGAAAGGAATTTTATTTAAAATAAAATTGAAATAGGTCTTGGTAAACATGCTTCATGTTGGGAGGCCTTTTCACTTTTGATTACCAATAAAATTAAGTGCTTTGACTAAGCAGTAAGCACTACTAATACTAGTAGCTACTCAGAAGTAAGGATTATAACAGGGTTACAATATCTTGAAAATTTCCCCTAGTTCTATTCCAATCATTCGAGTAACAAGAACAAGTATTGTGTATACTTATGACAAAGATCTAGCTGAGGTTTATTGTTGCTTTCCGCTTAAACTATTTGGCTGCCAAAAAATAAAATATGATACCATGTTCACTTACTACGAGCACGAACTGTAATTCCTATTCTTTTAACAACCATATTATTCTTATTTACATCAACAATCGTTTCCAACAGACGAATCGTTAGCAATAATGCCAATGTTGAGCCGTAATGACTGATCATTACCGTCATTACCTCGTAATGAATGAATTACGATACCCACAAGAGATGGGAACCGCAATCCGACAGCTTTAATGAAGCAGACTTATCAATATATGCCAAGTGCAATTTCCTGAACGTTCGCATATTACTCATTCAATATTAACAGTCTGGATGCAATGTGAAACTATCGGTGCACGTTTCTATTCGCACATTCCAACTATCAGCGTTTAATAACTAAAGTATGAAAAGGCAAAGTTGCTCGTGTTCCATTGTATGCAGGCACTGAATTCAAAGATCCTGTTTGAAATATTCAGAACGAGCTACACTGTATGCTCGGATGCATCGACTTTGTAAACCACGAGCTATTTGAACGTGCTTGAAGTTGTTCTACAAATACGTATTGGTTTGATCTAGATATGAATGTACAGTACGTTATTGTAATATGAGGATACTCTGTCAATATTTTTGTAACCTTTGCTCCCCCTCCATTACGTTAATCCACTGAACAATTTACTAATTCCAGAACGCAATATATTTTTAGTTCTGACTGGCAACGTTCAATTGGATGATTCACTAATCGCCCAAACTATGTCGGATACGAGGATAGATTTAAATATTTGAACAACGATACACGGTAAGCTGTTGGTTAAAAGTTTAATAGAGTTATTCCCCTTTTCCTACGTACACCATTTTATTAAATTGCTGTTCCAATTAAGCTGGTATATTTTATACGGAAGTGATTTATGAGTAGGGATATTCTGCATGGGAAACGGTATGTACTCATTCATTATATTTTTTTCGTAAACCTTCGTAGCTCAAATCCTTTTACATTTGAAGAACAAAGTTATATTAATGAACATTACCTGATCCATCCTGATGACACCTTCAGCGAGCGTCTTGTAGCCCAGTATGGTGCGATTCTTATACTTCTTGCGACGCTGCAACATTATCTGCAACCTGAAACATACGATGTTAAATATTTATGTGATACAGGCAACAGGTACAACAAAAAAGAAAGATAGGTTTGATTTGCCATTATTAGAAGTTATTTAGTATTACACTTACACTACATAATTACTTTGGGAATGGAAGATCGCACTTAAGAATGTATATTACAAACAAACCCACAAAAAATTTTGTTCGAACAAAAATATGTTACCCCAACGATCATAGTACTGATCAGTACATGATCGTTTGATCATTCTTTTCTTTACATAGACTGCCTAAGCAAAAGTTTCACGCGTGAATTTGCGCACCCATAATGATATTTTACGGTAGACGCAGAAATAAACAAGCCAGGACGTTTCCCCTTTAAATTTTACGACACGGCTCTGACACGACAGCCATAAAACTTATATAAAATGTAACCGGGAGCCGGGAACGACGGGACTCTCATTACACGTCGCGCTTACTGCACTTGTAAAATATTATTCAAATTTAATGCCACGCGAAACTCTTATCCGGAATTATGGCGCACATTATTTTAATTTGATCCTCATTTTAGTTAAATTTAAATATAAAAAAATTGTTAATATATTACGAAGGGTACTCCATATGCAAAAACATTGAGAATAAAACGAAGTTTATATTTTATTATAGAATGATCTTTAAAGCTATAAAACGCATAATGTTACTTCAATACTTTGAATAATGTTCAGCACACCTCAAAGACATTACAAAGTTAAATTCAAGTCACGTACGAGTAGTTCATTCGCAACAAGCACTAACGCCTTTAGGCTCAATGCGAAATCCAATAATAATGAACTATTGTAAGAAAAATATTTTCGCCGTCACAGAAATCCTACATCGAATTTCCTATATTTTATCCCGTACATACAGCCAGATCAGCTCGACTCCAGGAAATCCGGTCTTATTAGATTTCTAAGCCGGCGACGAGCAAACTCATTTCTGTATGGGAACTTGGCAATGCGCCTAATATCCTGATCGCTTTACCTGTATTTATGACAGATTATAAACAATACGGGGTACTAAAGAATGTGGGCATAAATGGTGGAAAGGCAAATTATTTTTTGTTTTGTCTGGTTTACAGAAACTATAGAGCTTATGTTGAAACTTTGGAAGACAAATTAATGTGTGTTGTGCGGTGTTTTCAAGCCCGTACTTACATTTATTAAGAATTATTAAGTAATCGATTCATAGCCTAAGTTTCACATCTTGCTGATAGTTTTCTTTGCCTATTTGAATTATATTTTCATACATTACTAGAGGTCCGCCCCGGCTTCGCCCGTGGTACATATTTCGCAATAAAAGGTAGCCTATGTCCTTTCTCGGGTATCAAAATATCTCCATACCAAATTTCATGCAAATTGGTTCAGTAGTTTAGGCGTGATTGCGTAACAGACAGACAGACAGAGTTTCTTTCGCATTTATAATATTAGTATGGATAGTATGGATTTGTCTTTTTAACTGACATATCTTCTTCTTCTTCTTCTTTCTTATATATAAAAATGAATCGCAAAATGTGTTGGTAAGCGCATAACTCGAGAACGGCTGAACCGATTTCGATAATTCTTTTTTTATTATATTCCTTGTAGTACGAGGATGGTTTTTATGTAGAGAAAACGTAAATATGTACCACGGGCGAAGCCGGGGCGGACCGCTAGTAAGTTAAAAAATCAGTCCTAAGCTAAAATTATAAACGAAAGTGTTAATTTTGCATTGTAAGTTTGACAGTTGACGCCATACGAATGCATGAATAACAACAAACTAAAAGCCAACATTATTCTCACTGCAATCTTAAAAACTGTGTCTGAAACTACAAACACTTAAAACTTACTCCGTTACAAAATCGCATTGCTATTTTAATATCAATAAACATAAAAACGGAGCACGGCACCCATAAAGCCAAGTTCAGACTAAAAGGGGTCACGCCGTTGAAGGCCAATTTCACGGTTAAACTGCGTACTAACGTGCAGCGAAGAAAGCAATAGAGGAAACTGTGCCCATTCGCCTGTTTATTTCTATATGGGTTAGGGTAATCGTGTCTTATTCTCACAAGGTATTTATGCATTATGCAGTGGTTTTATTCCCTGCACAAATCGGAGAGGCAATTTTTATTTAAAAGCTGTTTACTTTGACAAAAAATAATACTTTTAAAGTACACTCTCATCTGAATGTCTTAGGTAAATATTTCGATTTATTCTCACAGCACATTATGGTTTAAATTGATTGAATGTGTACAGTAGCATTTGTATTCAAACTCTTTATAGAATTAAATCCTACTGTGTATGTTATCCTATGTATCAATCGTTAACATAATATACCTACCGAAAGTTTTCTGTTTCAATCATGAATTATATTTTTCTAGCTTGTGCTATAGACTGCTTGTTCAGGGATATCGATTCAATATCACTTTAGGGACATCCGTCGACTTAAGTGCAGTATTAAATTCCTTTAAGGAGATATGTCTAGACGGCCGGAAAAACAAGTGCGGAGAGCTTTTTATCCCTATTTATAAAGGCAACATTCTTTGAAATATTTTAACAGACGTGTTCCTAACAAGACAATGTAATAGCACTCTAATAGCAAGACACTAATATCCGTAACCTCGACCTTAAAATATCATTGCTGTTCACATTTGAACCGCCCATAACTCAGAATGTTTCAAGTCGTAAACCAGCCGCGATGAGTAACCGAACATATTTTATAAGCCAATAAATATTTATTATACGAAAAGCTTCCAAATGATTGGCCTAAGACAGCTATGGAGAATAGATGATGTCGTAAAGAATATCATGGACAAACTATTGAATATCTTGGAATTGTAATGGATAGAGTATTTGGCAAGGTTTCAGCTGTATAATTCATTTTATATTTTTCTAACAGCATACAATTAGCAGTCTAATAATTCACAACATCTTCCATTATTTCTTGAATGATAAATGACTTGTCATTGAAGAATTTTCATCTCCAATTCATGGACATATCATATAGGTATAGTTAGTTTAATTTGTAGCTAACAGACGAAATGCGGGTACCTACTGCAGTGATAAGCAGAAGTCGCCACATCTAACGACGGTATCGTTATATCGTTAGATCGCAGTGTCCTCTTACTGTACCTTCAAGCACCAGTTCAATATGTGGTAGATATGCGTAGCTATTAGCTAACCTGTTGCCATCGCGTTTGACAAAGTGCGGGTACTGCAGCGAGAAACAGAGGTCCAGTTCAACATCCATTGGCGGTATTGTGATATCATTTGATCGCAGTGTGCGCTTGCTGCTGTGCATCCGCGCCGCAAGGGTGACCGCGCCCGCGCCACCGGCCGCCGCACCACCACCCGCCTCGCCGAGCGCGCCGCACACGCGCAACCGCGTCACGCGGAGTGTGCATAGCCTGGAACATGAAGATTATGTTATAGCAAATTGTATAGAATAAGGCTTAGATAGAATACAATTTCTGAATTTTTATGTTGCATGAAACCTATTACAACGAATGGTCCATTAGGAACAACTCCAATTGGAATTTTTGGTTTTAATAAATGTCATAGGTAATATGGAGGTTTAAATAATGTACTTAAAGTACGAGATAAGTAAAATTTGTGGTCAAAGTTTAATAAAATAAGCTCTATATAAAGTAAACACCATAATACAATAATAAATCGAAATTAATATCGCAAAATCAAAACAGAACTAGCAAAGTAAATGTTGTCAAACCGTCTGTTTGTGAACGAAGTTAAGCTGTCAGCCGGTTAGACTGAAATCCCACTGGATAACCTCCATCCGATTTACTGATTCGTTTATACGGTTTATGTTTATACACTCTACGCTGTTTTGACAAATATTGGTTTCGGCTTTAGCAATAATGTTCGATCAACTTCATTTATATTGATATTGAAAGCTAGACACTTGAAAGTTAAAACACAGTTGACAGATATATACGTGGTTAAAATGTTTTCGGATACTACGAGTGCTCAGCTTAGAAGATCCTTTTCACGACTGTAGCCTATTGTGATTAAAATAAATTATTTCGTTTGATCTTTTGTGTTATTTCATAACCATATTAACAATCTCTCAGGACATCTGAATACACAAACCATTATCATATTTTTCAGAAGTGTCTGCTTTCATTCCTATTTTAAAATGATATTCACCCACATCATCTAATGCAGATGCCATTTATTTACACTATTTAAAAGTCTGAAGTATGAAAAATTGTCCATCGCAATTCTTACTTGAGGTAAAACTATCTCACGGAAGTACATCGGTTCGCTGCACCGGAAAATTACCTTCACGTCGCAAACTATTCATCACATTTGTTCTCTGCTGTACCTATTATTTATAAACCTATAGCATAAGTAGAATTCAGGATAAAAATATGGATAATGTTAATCCCAATGGCGTTTATAATCGACAAATATACAAACACCTAGAAAATAATTATTATCTATAGTTACTGATGATAATATAGAATTGAACATTGACTTATTTGGGTAAAAAATCTTTGAAAATCTTGTTAACAATCAAAAATAGTAAAACAAGAAATAAGTGTATGCCTTTTTCACTCTATTTGATTTTAAATCAACAAACATTTGGGTTATTTTGAACATATGTAATATAATATTGAAACACTTATATAAAAATAATCATACCACACAGACAAAGCATAAAATGTCACAAAGCAATCCTCTTCCACAGAAAATAGTGATCATTACTATTACGTCATCGAGTCGGCAGCAGAATATAGGACTTGCATTCGAATCCCTCAGGACTCTCGAGAATTATTGGAAATGCAGCATTTTCATAGAACAGCGCACTCGAGACGTAACGAGGCAACGTAATCATTTGAAAATATCTACCGCAATGCTATTGAGAGCTAAGGAATAATGACTTCGTAGTTTGAGTTTGAGTTTGAGTTTGAGTTTGTTTGGTAGCTGAATAAAAGCGTTGTCTTTTTAATCGCGTTTCCAGTATTTAAGCAAAGTATTCAAAACATTCCCGATAAAAAATAACAGATAATCTTGGATAAAACGCGTAAAGCTCATTGATCGCGGGCAAAAAACAAAAACTCATTAGCGACGAAGATTGTCGGTAAAAAAGCATTTTCCCACTTAGCGTCTAAGGCTCCTAATGAAGCATAATTAATTTCCGTTTACCGTCAGTAACTGGTCGTAATGCTGGTCCATTGTGCGGAGACTAACAAACGCTATTAATTATCGCGGTGAGCGAGCAATTATTGGGTATGCACACTACAAAGGGAGCTTTGGTTGCATACTAGTACATAGTGTACGCTGGCGACAGTAATGAGGTCCGTTTGTAATAACTGAAACCTTTTTATTTGTACGTTGGAGCTCCGGAGCTGCTATTAGACAGTGCGCGCACGAGCGTGACTTTGTCTCCGCAACTATTTTGTCTCTCCACCCATGGGCTAGTATGAAAGTGCGCGCACGTAGCGACGCAACTCCCCATACAAATTGATGGGAGAGACAAAATAGTTGCGGAGACAAAGTTGCTCGTGCGCGCTAGCTCTTATATGAAGGTAGGGAAAGTAGATGACAGTGATATTATTTTTTCTTTTGTTTGAAGTTTAGCATCGAGCGCATCGTTTTTTCTTGACCACGGTCAAAACATAAATAGGTTTCTAGCAAAAGTTTTCAATACTTCGACACACAACTTTTCTTCTTGCACCGGTGGACACGATTCTTTCATATAGAAAGTTTGAAGAGTGCTTAACTAAATTTCATCGCCTAGAAACTTGCCTAGCTTGTATATAAAAATACCAAAGCATAAAAATATTGTTGTTCCAAGCGATAGCACGTGAAAAAAATAAATGGACTTAGTTCTTACAAGTGCTATCACCGTGATTTCATTGCAAAAGTTTCTAAAGAAAGTGTTAGAAAGTTGTAACCAAGTCTAGACTTTCGTTCTAGCTCAGTGATAGTAAAGTTTTAAATAAGCTCTCAATCTATTGAATTATTCAAAGGCATAGCTTTTATATAATGTTTTTAAAAAATAAATATTACGTAGTTACATAAAGTGACATTTTTTTAAGTATTTTATTGGAGAAAACAGAATAACAAAGAAAATTCCTGAACCTTTTAAAAATATTAATTGTCACGTCTTCCGTAATAAAAAGGAAAAAGCCAATCCAATAACCTTAGTCACCCTCCATTAATTTTAAGATAATGGAATTTTTTTTTCAAATGAAAAGCTTCATTATTACTTTCTTCTAATTATGAAGTAATTAAAGGTAGGAATCATTAAATCTAAAAGTATTTAAAACTAGCTTTCCACCCGCGGCTTCGCCCGCGTTTTCAAAGAAAAACACGTTCCCGTTGGATTTCCGGGATAAAACCTATCCTATGTCCTTTCTCGGGTATCAAAATATCTCTATACCAAATTTCATGCAAATTGGTTCAGTAGTTAAGACGTGATTGAGTAACAGACAGACAGACAGAGTTACTTTCGCATTTATAATATTAGTATGGATTGACCTTTATGATACTTAAGTTTAAATTAATATCCACTAAGCATCATTGTATCTATTTTAAATTACTGTACTTTAACAAGAATTGTTCAGTGTTTTCTTAATATTTTATTTACAAATATAATTACTATTTCGTCTTTAACATGTACTGCAGTCACAGAGCTTTCAATTTAATCGAGTCTTTCAGGTTAGTTATGAAGTGTTATACAAACTATAATCAACATGTATCATTTTAAGATTTAAAACCATCTCTTAGTACTAACATTATAAGTGTTAACCACCAGTTACTTTGTTGCTGATAGCGTTAAAGCTTTGTAGGTGACAAATCGTTAGTGACCCCGACAAGGTCTTGATCTAGTCGGCCACGACAAAGCCCCACTTCGGCTATGGTGCTTCAACCTTTGAACTATCAGCTGACCTTATCCAGCCACTCGAATATCTCCAACATAGAGGCACTTTTCTTTGATTGAAGCTGCTAAATTGTGCCGTAACGTAAAAACGTTTGTGTGAAATCTCTTTATCTAGCAAGATATAATGAATAAACCACAGGAATAAACAGTTGTGAAATCTCTTTATCTGTCACGATATAATGAACAAAAAGTTTATATGGAACGTTTATTAATTTTGCATGCAGATGTGTGATATATGTGTGACGCAGAGGAATGTACGTTTCTCGTAGCTCCAGCTGTAGGCTTCTACGAAGTATTGTTCGTAGCAAATATTATTTTCTACATTGTTAAACTAGTTGTAGCTTAAAATTTTATTTGATTAAGGAACTGGAAGTTATATTTAACTGTTTCATAATTTATGAGACATAATAGTTAATACATTTCATGAGTAGGTCTCATTAGGTATGACGTATTAAAAACCAAAATAAAATGTTAACGTATACATAGGTCACATTCCCTTATCAACACCGAAATCGCAACCTTTAAATAGAATATAAGAATAGATCGGACCTCGAACCCGAAAAAGAATTAACGTAGAACAAACGTATTATTTAAAAGGTGTTTTATCCAAAAATACCTTAATCGTAACACGCAACCCGCAGAACGCCCAAAATACCTTTCTCAGGTTCTGACGAAATTCACAAATGCCTAAACAATGCTGACGAATGTATTTTGGTTGTAACAATTTAATTAACTCACAGAATATATGTGTGTGTGTGTGTTTTACGAAACTTCACGTATTCACAAATACGGATGTAGAGGAATTCGCGAAGGAAATGCGTGAACAGGCAATGCGTCAGGAATTTAAACAAATTGAGGTATCATTTCTTGCAAGAGCAAAAAAATATTTGTAGAATTTGTTTTGTTGAGAATGTTTACATCATTAGGACGAGATTACAACATTGTAAGGATAACGTTCCGCACAGCATCATGACGCTGATCATGGGCCATGGCTCTAAGAAACTAAATTGATTTCTAATATAAAGACAATATTATATTTAGTGAAATCGACTTATACAATTATTTGACCCATATCAACATAATATGACCATATTACATTCACATATAACGTTAATAAATTATCCCGCCAACTTGAACGAAGAAAGTATTTATTATTCTCGTCTCGAGTCGGAAACTCATCAATATGCGACATCGGTCTCTCCTACGGAAAGTTTGTATTAAAAATCCCTTTTACACGCGTATCCGACGTTAATAGAATCCATCAGAGAACTTTTATTTATTGGTTGCGACTTGCGACAATTTTTATTTACTTTCAAATTGGGTCGCGGTTATGTATTTTCAGCCGCCTTACATAATACCTACAGGTTATCGATTTTTTAGGTTACTTTCTTATGCTTTATAGCGGTGAGAAACAAACATTTTTAAGCTTTATTATTTTCTAACTGGTCATTTACGTGGACAATATAATAAAGTGTTTTAGAAATCGTCATCTAAAACGCTATAAATAAAATTCTTATTTTGATTGTTCACGAAAGAACATATTGTATTAATTATCTTCTACTGTCAACTATAATTGTAAGCTTATCTCGGTCATTTTCCCATTCCACATCATCCACCACACCATGTGTGACTAAATAAACCTTCTTCGCCCTATTTCCTATAGAAACATTAAGGAAAACCGGCGTAATCCAGTTGTATCATAATCCAATAAGCACGCCTCATCTCACGGCTTCTCCGCAAGATCCGAGCTTAATTAAATCCCCGACAAATAGACTATTGATTATATCATGAAATATTGTAGTGTATAAAAGATGAGTAATTTGACCTGCTTATCAATAATTAACCTCGTTACGAACCTCCGCGAAGTTTATAATAACAAATGATTTACAATTTTGATGAATTGTGTCCGGAATTTATCGTCATCTCATTTTGCTTCTAGATTTAATACTGAAGTGGATACCTATCCATGCAAAACAATATTGTATTTTATAGGTAATTTCTAATGTATAGTTAAAATTCATATGACTATAAAATTATAACAGAACAGCGAAGTCATTGATAAAGAAAACCTATTGAAACTACATGATGGCAGCATTGATAAATCGGCCGGTTCACAAAAAGTTTAAAAGGCAGACAGTCTGGGACGCGACAATGAAACTGCTACGTCATCGGAAAGTCCCTTTGGCCAACTACGGAACTACGTATACGAGTCACTAATCAATGGCTTCAGATTCTATTACTTTTCTGTTAGCACATGCCGTCTCTCTTGCTTACCATATGTGTAAAAGGGACAGAGTAATCACGTAACCAGACGATGGAATACGCAATGTGTATTCAAAAAAAGTATTCGCAAAACGAATATAAAACCAGAATAAATCTTGTCACAATCAATCGTACCGCAGCATTATCGCAGACGTTCATCGCTCGTTGACGGCACGCACGGCCAATTTGAAACCTCTTCGCGATAAAACTTTTCGGACGAACCACAGACTAAATAGAATAGAAAAAAAATTGCCTGTCACGATCCATATTTGTCATACGTCAGCACTGACAGCCCATCAAGAGCACAAAGTTCGGTTTGGAAATTATTAACGTACAAAAATAATAATATGTTTTCAGCGAACGCGTGGAGAATATGTTTTCATAGGTACCTTATTAGCATAGCTATTATAATCCTAATACATTTTATGAGGTTACTAGGGTTAACATTTGTTAGTACAGGCGTAGGTTGTTCTACAAATAACTTCATTTTAACCTTATAGAATTTAGAATTGCAAAAAGGGTACAATAAATAAAGGGTCAATATATAGGCAAACTAAAGGTATGTTAGTCGATGGAATCAACGAAAAAGCTCTTAACCCTTAACAATTATACTTGTGCCAAACCATTCATAAAATCGACCATTGAATCTCGGGACGAAAATCCAAATCTCTATTTTACAAAGATTTTACCTTCAATATTTCAGCTAAACTTTCTTGAAAGGGTAAAATTAACAATTCAAGTTTTAATCCTTCAGGTTTAAGCGTTTAAGATTCCATAGCAAATCGGATTACAATTTTTCGTAACAAAATTCGTTATTTGCGAGAATAGATTTTCTATTGAAAATCAAATACAATTCAAATTTGTTTATTTGTAGGAGCCTGGTTACATTGTAGGTAAAGTTGTTACATTTTGTTCTGTTTATTTCTAGGAAAGGATTTGAAATGTTTATTATCATTTTGAATACTACATTCTTAGATGTACATTATTCCATTATTTTGTGAATTAAATTTAATTTCTTTTATAATTTAATAATAATACAACCACTTGCAAGAACATAGTTACAGACAATTTAATATGCAAGAGAATATGAATTCAGCCTTACCATTTAACGTGCGGTAGCTTTAATAATAATACCTATATGCATATAATAAACAATAATCAATAATATAATTAAAAGGCACCAGCACTTCTCACAATTACTACGACCGTACTGCAACCCTTGCAAAGGCGAGTCACAAGGCGGGAAGGGAAAAGCCATCACCACTCCACCAAAGAAAAAGTACTATGTGAACCCACCAGGAGGCAGGACTTATAAAGTTGGCGAGAACAGACGGTATTCGCCTTTCCACTATCCCGGTCAGGTAACTATTTGTCATTGAATTGAGTATTCGCCTTTCCACTATCCCGAGCAGGTAACTATTTGTCATTGAATTGAATACAATATGGGGTCATCGTTTCTTATACAATACTATAAATATAAAAGTTTATGTAGTTGCTCGTCTAGAGCGGTAAAGATAAATCTGTACTTATAATATAGAGATCAAAAGCTTTTTATATATGTTTCTATAATAAACCCATTTTGAAAATATTGGTAATCTAAAACCCAGCAGGTCGAGCGACCAGAGGCTCATTAAAAATAATTTCTAATTTATTAGTATTAGTTGTCACGTATATCTGAGCTATTATATTTCCATCGAGAATATATCTTATATATATGTCGGAGATCCCCCCCCTGATATTACCGAACGCAAGCGCATGACTCACGAAGTGCACTTGGACATGGCCGTGGTAGCGGACGGGCATTCAAGTGTTGGAGCTCATGCCGAGCGGACTTGTCTGTTCGAGTCTATATCAGTGTCTATATTAGTTTGAGTTTAGATTCGCTATACAAAGTATTCATTTCAGTTCATTAGTGATTGTCAGTGTTAGATTCCGTTTATGTCTTTTGATGCTCGAAGTTACCCAAGACGCCCAATGTAGAGGATATAACCAGCCCACATAGTCCTAAACTCCAGCCGTCGCCGATATCAGAAGCGGGATTGCTTTGAGCACAAAGAATAAACGTGATTTTAACAATCGTCATGTGGTAATGTAGACGTGTTATAAAATTATTCTGGAGGTGCAAAATAGTATCATGCGACGTTTAATCGTAGCCATAAGAAAACCGGTGAGTGCTTACAACATACAACAAGTGGAACAATAACGTGCGTGATGTAATGCCATTGTCCGTTGATCTGTGTTTTGAAAAAAGCCGTTAAAGTTATTATTTGTTACTACATACTTGCTATTTATGATGCGTTAAAGTGCTTTGCAGTGTCTATCATGTCTCTTAATTTATTTTCTGGTAGCAGGGGACACAGTAAGGAGAATTGTTACCGTATTGTGTAGCGTAATGTGACTATGTTGAGCCCGCTGCGGCTGCTTGTGTTAACTTGCAGGGTGGCGAGCCAAGCGACGTGAGTGCCTGTCGGTGTGTGTCGTCGGGTTGTGTGCGTCAGTGGCTTCTTGGCGATATGTGAGTGTGAAGGAAGTTGCCACTTCAACCGTGTTGTCGCGTGTTTCACGGTTTGACAAGCGTTTGCAGCGTGTGGCCCTTGCTACTACTGAGTTTGTTGTCTTTATGCGGTGAAGGGCTTCGCAAATTAGTGACATTTACAGGACAAGTGCGAGGCGTAACAGGGCTGCTTCGCTGACTGTGTGCTATCAATAAGTCTGTATGAGACCTGCGTGTGAATGCCATTCGCAGACAGCAGATGGAGGGCGCGCGACGGATCAGCAGTCCTCTAAGTGCAGGGTTTAACCATCGCGAGTCATTTGTTTCATGTGTGGCGTGTCTGGCCACTTTGCATCGGAGTGCACGGGCGGAGATGGTGCTAATGATTGCACTAGGCATAGAATCACCGAAAACCAGCGGGTCAGGTATATCCACGTTGCCTGAGCGCAATCATTGAGTCAACACGTGCCGTGTGGCAAACTTATGGACAACAGTTGTCAGTAATTTACTGTGAGTCATCTGTCATACATGTTTAGTTTTGTTTCGTGATACTGAGTGTATCCTCATCAGAGATAGAATTGCTAGTAGCAAATTGACTAGTAAGCGTTTTTAATAATAACATTAATTTCAAAATAATCTGTTAACATATTGTAGACAGTTCATAACAAGGTTTATGGCAAGTTACAATAGGCGATTACTTTTTAGTAATTTTAAATTGTGTTGTGCCTAATCATTATTATGATAGCGATGCTAGCTTATTAGGTTGAGAAATTAAACACAAAGTTTACATGTGTGATATTCTAATGTGTTATTTTATTGCGTATTAATGTTCTTATTTGTAGCAAGTCTGATACGAGAAATTGTTTTAATTTTTAACGCGCTTACATTTGGCTTCCTTTATTGTTCGTATGTAACGAACTCGATTTTGAACTACCTACTTTAATTAGACAGATTTAGTTCACACTGTGTACATTTACTAAGGAATAGTGACAATACAATAATTTCATCTTATTGAAGCGTGTTGCTTAGTTAATTGAGTTTCTCTCTATTATACACTGGTACCGATAGAAGAAAGATACCTAGCGGTTTGGTAGGCTTACGTAGGGACATAAGTCCAACATGCAGAGGCGTGAATTTCAATTACAGAATTTTAATGTGTTGTGTTTTAGTGTATTATTATTATTGCATTAGCACTGATTTACCATCTGAGTTACAGTTGAAATATGTGTCTGTTCTAGAGGAAATTTGTGCGTTGCACGAGCAGCAGGTTGCGTAAAAAATCATTGAGTTTTTAACAGCTGGATTAGTGAAGCTATCTGGTTAGCTTCTCTCGTCGAAAAAAGGACAATGCGCTTCCAGATTGTAGTAAGAAATGGAGTGGAGTGGATGCTTTGAGGAAGGTAGTGTCTTCTTTAAACCTATCCAAATGTAAGTTTTGAAAGCGTAGTGTTGAATACTTAGGCTTTGTTATTAAGGATGGTAAAGTACAGTCACATAGCTTATACAGCTTCTTATTTCTGTTTGTTTATTAACAGTTTTCTTAAATTATAGCACTATTGTTTGTGCTTACAAGTTACAAGGGAAGTAAAATTAATTAGTGATTACTCATCATCACATGAGCAAATCAGCAACGTTTATTAGTCTTTTAACATTACAGCCTATTCTTATGGTGTATGACCTCTGCAGTTCACATAGATCCAAGCGCGGATGGATGTGGTACTGAACTGATACACAAACATGACGGTTAGTAACATCCAGTTGCTTACTACAGACGTAGAACTACTGCCTTAGAGACCAGGTTTTACTCCCATGCATACGAGACCGCAGTTTAAGTTGCAGCAGCATAGCAGTGGTTAATGCAGTTATGCACTTCAGGTATTATTTTGCAGGAATGCAAGTTTGCAGCGGTGACTGATTGCAATTCGGTGGGAGCCGTTTAGTAAAAAGCAGAGTAGTGTCTTCACGTGTTCACAGGTAGAGAGGGTCTGTCTCCAGTCTATCGACTCTAATATCATTCATGACAGAGATAAAGGGAGCTAGTCTATAGGATGTTAGTTGCCTTTCGAGTTTCGCGCAATGCACAATCGCTATCACAGTATGTATTTCGATTATTGCAAAATATGTGGGGCAGAACGAGTCAACATAGCTGAGCTTTCCGTTGACTGGTTGCCAGGACCATGAGAGGCATTCGGACATGCAGAATGAGTTGTTACTGTTGTCTGGAAGACATATGCGGTAAGGTTGCAAATTATTTGTCAAGGTGCAGATAAAATGGTAAAAGATCAGTGGTACATAATATCCACGATTCAGTCATGCATCTGGGTTACATGTCTAAGTTCGGGCGTAAGTTCGTTGTGAACTTTATCACTTGCTAAATCTCTAAGCCTAGCTCGGGCAGAATTCAAGCATAACTCTTAAGTTAGTATTTCGTGCACATTGATGCTACAGGGGAAACTTAGTGGGAAGAATGATGTTAAGGAGTATGTTTAAGTTTAATTGATTCTTTCCCCGATATGTTTTGCTCTATTACTTTAAAAATGTGTAGAGTGGTTTAGTAGTACTAGAAGTAGTATAACGGCACTAGAGGCCAGTGTTAATTTGTTTTGATAACTAGCCAGTATTATTGATAATCTGGCAGGTGCTTAGAAAGTAAATGTTTTCTCAGTTATTTTGTAAAAAAAATAAAGTTACATTAAGATATAGTCTCCACTGGGGGTAGTGGTGTTAATGATCAGGCAGATCGTGACGAGTACGCTGAAAAGGTGTGCTCATGGCAGTCATCATTCATCAACGTCATCGATATAGTCCACTACTGGACATGGCATCATCGTCAACATAATCAGCCTTTTGCAGTACACTGCTGGACATGGAAGTCATCATCATCGTCATCGTCAACATCATCTGCCTTTCCTAGTCACTGCTGAACATGGAAGTCGTCATCGTCATCATCATCAACATCATGAGCTTTTGGTTGTTCACTGCTAGACATAGCAGTAGAGTCTAGCAAACATCGATATTGTCAAGATACGTTAGGTGACGTATGACTGGCAATGAACTTCACTATAAACCGTGTTACAAAAGCTAGATAGCTGAAGGAGCTATTATTTGTTAGAGGAGACTTTGGGGTTAATGTCTGTAATTGATAATGAAGTCGATCAAGTTATGATAAAAGTAAAGCTTCTCTAAATGGAAATTTAATATTGGTGATAATCTTCTTTTCGACATTGAGGAAATAAATCAAAGCAAGCTTGACTTGAAGTTGAAGGGTACGCTGAAAATTGTTGAGGTGTAGTTATTAGTGCCACTTAAAATCATTCAATTCCAAAATCCTCACAACAGCGTCAGGAAAATATCCGACCATGAGGTTATTAGTAGTAGCTAGTAGTGGTAGTAGTTAAAATGACGTAAGAGCTTTGTGTAAAAGGGGAGATGTGAAATGTTTTATCTGGATTTTGTAATGCATTGTAGTGCCGTTTGTTGAGTACTGTGGTTGAGTGGTAGTAGATGCAGTTGCCATTTGTCTCTTGTCTTGTTTTTCGTTACGTTGGTGCGTTAACGAGTAATGTCGTTATAGCGACGACATTTAGAGTTGTCCTTGTTTACGTTGGTGCGTTTACGAGATGAGTCGTTGAAGCGACGATATTTTGAGATATCCTTGTTTTCGTTGTTGCGAAGCGAGATGAGTCGTTGTAGCGACGTTATTAAGTGTTAGCCTCATTTCGTTGGTGCGAAATTGTGGTGTGTCGGTGTTTTAGCGACGATGTTCCGTGCTTTATTTATTTCGTTGGTGCGAAATTGCGGTGAGTCATTGTATTAACATTATTCAGTGTTGTGTTCGTTTCGTTGGTGCGAAATCGACATGAGTCGTTGGTGCGACGTTATTCAGAACTATTACGTTTCGTAGGTGCGAAATCGAGGAGAGCTGTTGGTGCGGCGCTGATTGGTGAATAATGATTATTGTTTGTTTTAGTGACGACCTAAAATGGTTGACAAGAATCAGTATGGCCGAGCAGGATACTGTGAGTATGTAGTCTTTGCAGAGACCTCACACGAGGACGTGTGATCGTCAGAGATGGCCGTGTCGGAGATCCCCCCCCTGATATTACCGAACGCAAGCGCATGACTCACGAAGTGCACTTGGACATGGCCGTGGTAGCGGACGGGCATTCAAGTGTTGGAGCTCATGCCGAGCGGACTTGTCTGTTCGAGTCTATATCAGTGTCTATATTAGTTTGAGTTTAGATTCGCTATACAAAGTATTCATTTCAGTTCATTAGTGATTGTCAGTGTTAGATTCCGTTTATGTCTTTTGATGCTCGAAGTTACCCAAGACGCCCAATGTAGAGGATATAACCAGCCCACATAGTCCTAAACTCCAGCCGTCGCCGATATATAAAATTCTCGTGTCACAATGTTAGTCTGCATACTCCTCCGAAACGGGTGGACCGATTCTCATGAAATTTTCTGTGCATATCGGGTAAGTCTGAGAATCGGCCAACATCTATTTTTCATATGTACCACGGGCGAAGCCGGGGCGGACCGCTAGTAAATCTATAAATTAAAGGGCAACATAAAATGTGTTTTATAGTCAAATCGATTAAGTTTTAGTGCTTTCTATTAACACTTAAACTTTTAGTATATACAATTACTATAGTACCTAACAATATTTATTTATTTATTTGATTGAAATGAAAATCAACATCAAAGTATTGCAATTCTATCAGATTCATATAGAACCTGAAGAGAGAAATATTCCTCCAAATTACAAGATAAAATAAAATAGATACTCTGATTTTATCGAATTATATAGTACCTACTTTTAAGTTATAAAAGATTAATTCAATTGAACTCCAATTGCCCAAAATTATACTTCAAACTTGTTTAAAAGTTTTACAAGTTAAAGGTAGAACAATTTAGCGTTTAATTTACAGCATTCATTTAATTTTCAATCTTTACTTAATAATATCGAATTTTAGATATTGTTACATCTAAGGAAAAGTATTAAACTATCTACACAGTTATAACCCCTTTCTTCGTATATTCATTATTTCATACTCCTACCTCTTACAAATATTTCCTAACATTATCAAAAACAACAACAACAAACACACTACCCGTCAGTTTTCACCCCGCCTTAGTACCTACACCAATCCTTAACGAAACATTACCTAACAAACTAAACTGATTACTTAAACATTGTGTCACCTTGGTCGAACCTAGGTCCGATCCAATTACTAAAGAGTATCCGACTTGGTAATGGACGGGACGGTCGGATTTTATTGGAATTAGGTCTTGGGAGGTATACCCTACATGTAGGTATCGTTTATTTTAAGGTCCTTTTACTAAGAGACATTTGCTTTCAATAGACCTCTTAGAAGTCTTTTGAACAAGAAAAGGCCAGGCCTCGTTAAGTGCTCATTTTATGGATTTTAAAATATATTAGGAAACATGAAACCTATAAGTAGTTTACTTTACTTTACACGATAGCCTATATCTAAAGCATGCCTCATAAATACGATCCTTTTATTTTACTTCATTACAATTGTATATAACACATGCTTTGTAAATAATCCAGTTATTATTCTAAAATATATATAGTACAATATTAAAGACATATTTCAAGCGAAGCCAACTGAAACAGAGCTCTCTTCAAGCCATTAAGCCGTCGCAATCTGCGCCTGACGTGAATGTGGTCTGCGAGAGCATACTCCGGCCGAGAGCCTTCGCCTTAATTATGTAAACTTTAAGCCGATTTACCTTAAAACGTATTAAACGCTCGTTGTCTGACCTTCACTAAAATAAAACTAAAACAACACTACATTGTACTTTAACTAACATAAATAAATGGTTATGTACACGAGACAGGACTTAAATGTTACAACTAAGAAATCTATACCATTTTAAATGAATATAAGTAAATATTTAAAAAGTACTGATTTGACGTATTAAATATTTTGTAACAAGACTGAATGACTGCTGAAGGAGCTTGCTTGAAAAGCTTATGCATAGAACTTTCCTTATATATTCTGTTCATTGAGGATAGACCGTCCGAGAAAAATAAACATTATGCCTTAGTACCCGCTGTATGCTCATGTTTTAAAACCCACCTGCAGCTCAACATTCAACAAATATTTCAGGATCATAGAGAGTTGTTCTCTTGCGTTTATTCGACCGTTTATTTTTAATCTCGCCGTATAAACTTCCCGTAAACATCTCCCCACAATAGCCAAAGGTTTATAAGAATAACGGATTTTTAGGTGTTGTTTAAATCTGGCTTGAGATAATTCTGTGTAAGGTTAAAATTTTATTTCATTTGCTATTGGAAAAATTGTTTTTGTTTGTAGCAATAATAGTCTCACAGTCATGTCTTATTTGCAGAGGATGATATTCTCGCCGAGCAACTTTTCGTAACAATATTACCTTCGTATCTCAACAAGAATCCAATTTATCTGAACAATGGAGTAAATTTTCAAAGATTTTCAGAGAAAAAATCTAAATAGACATCTTTAGGCTCGACTTAAACAAGTTTAGTCGAAGTTTGCTGAGCGAATGTAAATTGTGTTCCGAAAGTAATTGGTAATTTATCTATCGCCGCCATATTGCGACGTTGGCGAACAAAGTTTTGGGCCTAATCTTGATTTAATATTTTCGCTACGGTGCTATAATATTGCATTTATTTAAAGTAAACATCGTTCGCGATAATTGATTTTGAAAATTCAACTAGTAGTAGTAGCTATTTACTATTGCCGTCCATAACATGCATCTTGCATGCTCAATTTATAGTCATACTAGCTGTTGCCCGCGACTTCGTCCGCGATTCGGTCGTTTTTCGTCATTCGTCGTTTAAAAAAAATACGTGACACTTTATTTTTGAATGTTCTTAATTGTCTCTTATAAAATTTAACTACATTAAAATTGAATACTCTGATAAGAAAATCTTAGGCCCTTCGCTCATGGAGCTACTCAAAAATGACTGAACTAATCAGTAATTACGATTACAAACCAGTTACAAATTGTATCTCGCATACAACGCTACTCAAGTTATAAGGTTTCAGTCACTTGTCAATGTTTGCTCGTTCATTTTTATCATAAAAAACAAAGAAACTCGGGAAACCAGTAGCGTGGAGACCGGCACGACGCGTCGCGCGTGATTTGTTGCTAACGCGTTACTCACCAGTTAGTAACTAGTCGCGTCGTGTGCGAATCTCCATAGAACATGTATGGGCTGTGACGCTCAGGCAACTCGTTAGTAATTTGAGTTTGTGACTAGTTCTTTTTGAGTAGCTCCATGAGCGAAGGGCCTTAAAATCATCGAAAATCATAGACATCGAATATCTGAGGAAAACATGAATGAATGTGATTTAAATTCTACATTTCTTAGTAATTAAAATAATAATCTAAATTAAATGTAGATTAACAGTTTGAGCGCACCATTATAGAATATGTACCTAAGTAATAAATTACGTTAGTTTACATAGTAACTTTACTAAAAACACGATGACTTTCTTTCGCGCTCGGTACCACAAACTAAACATGTTTGTGGTACGTGGCCCGCGTCACTTTACCCCCCACGAGTTCCCCTCCGTTGCTATGCGAAAATACATTCGTCGCCCTACTGTAGGAAAAATTGTAATACTGCGGCCTGGGCGTTATAACACGCTCAGGGAATTCCTGAGTGCTGATAGACTTCCGTCTATCGGCATTTATACCAATTTTATATTAATATCACCATCTTGAGGAAAAGCTTCTAATGTCGATTTAAAACGCATATATACGGATTAACCTGATGAATTAACATGTTCTAAAATTGTGAAATGAGTTCAGTTTTAAATTCGAGAAATATTGATTTCTTGTATTCGATTATTCGTCGTAGTCGAATACAAAATATATTTAAAGAAACTTAGGTTGGCCTTCAGGCAAAAGGGATCCTATCAAATGATAAACTTGACCTTGTATCTTAAAAGTAAGAATGAAAGGAGCATCTGATAATTGTTGAGCACCAAAGGATCATTTAAAACGCAATACTATAAGAGCTAATATTGTCTAAGAACTGTTTAGATTGCACATGTTCCTCTAAAACTTAAAAGTAGTGATTTCAAAGGTTCCGGCGTATCTTCAAACGAAAGCCGACTCCTTACTCCACTTTAAAGCATTACAAAAAGAACATACTACGTTAATATCGCCTATACAGAAGATGATCTGTAATCAATTGTGAGGTTATAAGCAAACCCACTTTTATATTATTTTGTGGGATCACACCACCGAATTTGTAGATTGATCTTCTATGTTTACCTCTAAGTCATTAAGACTATGTCGAAATCTGTCTGCAATAAGACGGGCCTCTCGCTATTCGTCCGTTTAAAGAGACCAATAGTTTCAATTCTTAATCTTTCATTAAACAAACTTATTAATCGTTCTTGTCTCAAATAATGGTAATATTCGCGTCCCTACTCTAGTCATTGCTTATGCTCATGTTCATCTTCGAGAGATCGAATAATATTATGGTGCACCCTATTATTTGTCAAACGGTCTTCATATTGAGTAAAAGTTTCAGAATTCTCGAGATAAAATATGACGATCGTGATCAGCTGTGAGACGTAATTCCCTCTCAGTGAGGGTTTCGGTCTCACGGGATAGTACAATATGCCATTTGCGATCAGCTGTGAGACGTTATATATACCCTCAGTGAAGGTTTCGGTCTCACAGGATAGTACATGCCGTTCGCCGTCAGCTGTGAGCCGCAATTCTCGTTGTGAAGCGGTTTCAGGTTCGGCATAACACATGTTGTTTTCGGTCAATAGTAAGCCTCTTATCTCTAACGATCCTTGAGAACTCTTATTTCTCATTTTCTTAACTTTGCTCGAATTTCGATATATAAAGATTTTTTAGGTGGCACTGATGCGGGTGAATAAAAATTAAAACGGACTAAGAGTGTTATAATCTCAATCATCATCATCAATACATATAATAAAATTGTGGAAAAGTGATGTCTGTACAATTAAAATATGTAGAAAAAAATTAGCAGGTGTTATTATTATCGAGAAATCGAGAGAAACCATTTATTTCTCTTAAAAGCTCCCCCCCTCCCACTTCCCGAACTCCGATTGACCGTAATTTATTTTTCCTTACATTTTTATCATATCCTTTTCTAATGGGTTTCATCCTACTGCGATTTTTTTTTGTTTCAAAAATTATCTACCCTGGTGTATAGGTAAATTTTCCACATAAAATGTCCTTTAAATTATGTCGTATTATATTTTTAACCCCCGACGCAAAAAGACTGGTGTTATGTGTTTGACCGCTATGTATTTCTGTGTGTGTGTGTGTGTGTCTGTCTATGGCACCGTAGCTGGCTAACAGGTAAACCGAATTAGATGCGTTTTTTTTTGTTAGGCAGAATATTTTCCGACGCTGGTTCTTAGATAAAGTGTATCAAAATTGGTTCATCCACTTATTATACCTACATAGGGGTAAAAGTGGGAATGAAAAAAATGAAAGTTATAATTTATTTTTAAAGATCGTCGGGAAGCTTATGAAATTATTTATTCCTTTTTCTATACACTTTTCTTCGTCTAAACGGTTTAGTTACGTGCTCTCTCTCTCTTCAGCCTTTAGTTACGTGCGTGAGACAGGAAAGATCTAATTTGGATTTGTTTCTGGATTTGATAAAAACTGAGTATCGATTAAGCTGATCAGTGGCTACTGGCTACACCATAGATTATTAAAAACATCCGTTTAAGAAAGGAAGGAAATAGAATTTGCTCCTCTCCCCCCCCCCCCCCCCCCCGGTTCCTAAAAAATAATATGACATAATTTAAAAGAAATTTTACGTAGAATTAGTTAGGCATTTCTTTTTTGATTTTCGATATTATATACTAATCATAATTTTTAATTACAATATGTAGTAACTATTTGGTATAGGTTAGGCATTTCATTTCTTGATTTTCTTTAATAATTTGGTACGTAAGTTTTTTAGCTCAGTTTAGTAAGAAATTTTAATAACAATTCTTTTAATTATTTATGGTAGTACAACAGTACAGTATGGTTGTACGTATTTACTCAATAATTGTATGTTAAGTAGTAATTCAGCATGGGCGTAGCCACGGTGGGGCTGGGTGGGGCGCTTACCCTGGCTTTGATCTGGTAGGTACTAATTGTGAAGGGGAGTGGGCGTGGGCGTGGGCGTGGGATTGGGACTGAACGTGGCATATGGCGTGGGAGTGCGAGTGGGCGCGGGAGTGGGAGCATGAAAATAAAAATGATTTTTTATTGTTGCCCCACCCTGAGCCCATGGTCATAGGTCCCATAGTCACTATTCCACGCGAACGAAGTCGCGGGGACAGCTAGTAGACAAATATAATCAGAAAGCTTTGAACTCCTAAGCTCAACCATAAAAGATAGACATTTATGATGTCGGGAGATATTTTTTATATAATATGGAGAACATTTCTTTCATACTTGATTTCTGTGTAGCTTTAACCATTAAGATACACGCATTAAGAACGCACACGCGACGAAAGCTTAAAAATGGAGTTGCTGCTCTGCTCACGAATATGAAAAATAATTGTACCAAGTTTCGTTTAAATCCGTCGAGTAGTTTTTGTTTCTATAACGGTTATACAGACAGACAGACGGACAAACATTTTTGACGTCGATGTCGATCTCTAATCACCTCGTGATAGTTATTTAGGAAATATATTTCATGTGCAGAATTGACCTCTACAGATTTAATATAAGTAGGTATACATATATTTAGATTCCAATTTCCATGTAACGTTAAATTCGACTATATAATAACTAACAGACAACGCAGGTTACTCTCGTTTCCGTAAGTTGAGGCGGCTACATATTCGGTCCTAATAACATGACTTTTTGTGAACGAAACGACAGCGCGGTTTAATTCGATGGCAACACCATCAGAAAAAAGGAAATATTTTTAACTTTGAAAAAATATTATGATTTACACTATTAATACTATTTTAACATTAACACAAAATATAAGACTGTGAGTGTGTAAAAATAAATCCAGCTAGTTTCACATCACACTTATGTTTATAATTAGGTATACGACATGAAAATATATTAATTACCAAGCAATAATCATACAGATAAATACTGAACAAAAGTACAGATAAATACAGTCAAAGTATATTTTTACTAACAACATGTAAATGATGAAGGAATAATAATTATCAACGAACTAACCTTTTTGTATTAGAGTCCCGCCTCGTGATCGAATTATTAAAACACGAAGATTTTTAAAAATGTAACCAATGAACACAATCAATATTAGATTAACTGTAATGGTGTCTAGTTTGACTTAAAATAATATACATCTACCCTCACTTTTAAAAATGTAGTATATTCACACGAATTATATAAGCGCACCTTATAGGGAAGGGAAGATTTATTATGGGTTAAAGAGTTAAATAAATAAATAACATAATTATATTTAAATTATTAATTTTTAACATTGTGTTCAGTAGTGTTAACATGTAAATTGATTTGATTTTTACGAAATCTCATAGATGGCGCTGAATCAAATTTGTCTTTATAGTACTAAGATTCATTAAACAGTTTCTCTGCCCAAATTACGTAAATGACGTAGTTTTTATAGTGTAAAGCTAGATAATAGCATGGCTTACTCAAAAACAACATTTAAACATGAGTCTTTAGATTGTACGCTGTCGTAGTACACGGAATACGTAAGAAAAGTAAAGGTTCACAGCTCCTCCCCCGGAGGTGATAGCATGATAATATGTTTAAAAAAACCTCACACGACCTGTTAGTAATATTCATGCAAAATTTGAAGTCAATCTATGCAGTACTTTTCGAGATTAGCTCGGACAAACATACAGACAAACAGACAAACAGACAAACAGACAAACAGACAAACAGACAAACAGACAAAAATTCTAAAAACTATATTTTTGGCTTCTATATCGATTATAGATCATGGATTATGTATTCTTTTAAAAAAATATTCAATGTACAGTTTTGACTTTCCTACGATTTTATTATATGTATAGATTATATTTCTTCACTTTGTTTATGACGCTACTTGAGTTAATAAAACTTGTGTACATGAATTGTGATTCTTCTGTAAATTGTTTTTAGTATAATATGGTTTGGAGTAATTATAACATTAAAATAATTACAGTCCAAAATGGAATGGGTGGTGGCTCGCTTGGACGACATATTGAATTGGGGCAGACAGGGCTCCCTGTGGCCTCTAACGTTTGGTCTGGCTTGCTGTGCTTTGGAGATGATGCACTATGCTGCTTCTAGGTAAGTGTTCATTTTCATATATTATATGGTATGGCTGTGTTCTTAACAAATGATCTGAAAAATTCCAGTCTTATACTTACTTTATTACAAAGTATTCGAAACATCGATATGTTAATTTATAATGATTGTTGTTTGTTGTAATATGGGTGTTGAATGCATTGCATGTTTTAATGCTTGGTCTTTAATTACTAAATGTAAAGCATATAATTAAACACAAACCAAAAACATTATAAGACATAGAGATTCATCTTTACTTCTTTTCAGTTGCCTTTCAAGAACTGATTTATGCCATAACTCAGATTTCGGCTCACGTACAAAGTTACACAATCATTTTAGTACAATCGATGTAAGTGCGATTGAAACCGAACCCGCGCTGTCACGCGACGTCGCACCCCAATGTTATTCTAACAGCGCACCCTTATAGTTATCACCTATACAAATGGTTATATTCAGTACTAGTGCCAGTTCTGTCTGGATTAAAGCGGAATAAAAACGACTAAATTGTAGCCTATCGTAAAGAATAATGTTGCCTTCTACTGAAACAAATTAAGTCATATGACATTTTGTCTGAGCAGATAAAGAATAAGTCCAAAATTTTCCTTTAAATGACAAATAATGGACAATCAAAAACGGTCAACCTGTCTTTTCATTGAAGGTAATATTTTTTTATTGCAAGGAATATTTTTTATCCAATCTCCTAAAAGGGTTAAATAAGGTGAAGGTCTGTATTATAATTTCAACATTTACGACCCGGAACACAAATTTATTCTACTTTATATAGTTGTATACGTATGCTATTGTATCATTGTATGTTAACCATATCTCTTGGTTCACAAAGAAAGTAACTTAAGTTTCGTTTTCGTTTAACTCTATAGGCGTTTTAATTAAGGCGTCTTTTATAAGCGCTTTTAATTATCATATTACAACTGCACTGTAAGCTAGTAGGTAATCTACAGAAAATAACCGAGACAAAACTCATGTCTACTCTTTCCAACCAGACGGCAACAATATACATGTCACCCTATTCAAAACTATGCTTTCACGTTATTCTTTACAGATACGACATGGACCGCTACGGCATGGTGTTCCGCGGCACTCCTCGCCAGACTGACGTCATCATCGTCGCCGGCACCGTCACCAACAAGATGGCGCCGATCCTCCGCAAGACGTTCGACCAGATGCCCGACCCCAAGTACGTGGTGTCGATGGGCAGCTGCGCGAACGGCGGCGGGTACTACCACTACACGTACTCCACTGTACGCGGCGCTGACAGGATTATACCGGTTAGTTGGAATAATAGTATTATAAATTTGTATGTATATGCCGGAATGCGAACTATATAGAGCAATTAACACCACAGGTTTGAAGGGTTTATTTTTTCCAAATAATGCTTGTATTCAAAACAGTCAATTAAATATTGTACGGAAAAGTGGAAAATTTTGATTAGAGAATATATTTTTTTGTTACAATTTAGTTTCAACAATTAATTTCATCATCATACAGAGCTATAAGTAACATTGTGAATTGTGATATTCAAACTTCATACGTTAATTATACGATGCTTGTAGTACACGAAGAGCGACATGCGTGTAAGTTTTCATAAAATGTATGCACATAATGACTGCATGATTCGTGTTACATGTAACGCCGAATAAATTAACGTATGTATGAAATACCGTATTGTCATATTTAAAATTGCTTCACGCTATTTTACGAAATAATTATTTATAAATAAAGACATTGCAAAGAATTTGTTGCAAATTACGTTTCTAAGAACTTCACCCAAGTCATCTTAAATTTCAAAATTTTTATTTCAACACGCTCATTCCATAAAAGCAAAACTGCAAACATTTCATCAGTGCCAGCCGACGGAAACGTTTTTCACAATCTTACATCATTTCACATCTTAACGATATCTAAAAGTACTAAAACATAAACCACCCCAGTGCAAACTGTAAGGAGCCGGAGATTTTTTAATTAATTACAAGAACGACGCTCAACGTTTGCAATTTGTTCGCAGTAAGCTCCGGTACAATTCACTGGCTTAATTGGAATTTCCTCTCCTTCCGAGAAGCCACTTTTTTCTCTCTCCACATTCATTACACTCACGACTTCGATTTATTTAACGAGGTTCATGCTTCTTGTATCGATGACTTTATTGCGTAGTAGTAATGGGCATTAAAATTCGGCCAAATTCAGACGCCAGGGTATCAGATCAAAGAGCTTTAGGTTTAGCAATATTTTGTGCGCATATTTTTGTTAGCTTTCATCAGATTTATTTTTCAAAAGGTCACGTCCCATGTCCTCTGCAATATGGTTTAATTAAAATAGTTCCTAATAAGAATGTTATAAAAATAACGAAAATCATTACTTTTTCTATTGCTGGTATATAATAATAGTTTTTACTAATCTTATTCATATTTTTAGGTGGATATCTACGTGCCTGGTTGTCCCCCCACAGCAGAAGCCTTGCTGTACGCTATGCTAGTCCTACAGAAGAAAGTCAAACGTATGCGAATGTGCCAAACCTGGTACAGACACTAGTATTATATTAAAACATATTTCTAATACTAATATTATATTGAATATATTTCATGATAAAATGTTGTTATTTATCTCACTTTTGCGAATGTAACATTTTATTCTATACAAAGAATGGGAAATAAATTGTCATTTCTCGTAACGTCGCGAAGGAATCCAATAATTTCGTTTGTGAGAGCCGACAATACGAAATGTGTAATAGAAATCGTTTTTATATTGCGCATCCGTTTGATTAAAGTATTTTCTTATATCCTCCATTGTTGCGGCACTCGTCCCTTTGAATGAGCGTTATTCGTTACCATGGCGACAATCTTAATTTAATTAGAAAGGGATTTTATTAAGTAAAATTATTTTACTTTTGTGTCGAGAGTATTCTGTTTTATTCTACTGAAGACAATTTTGTAAAATGAAGTATAATAATGGGAATGGAATACCTAAGTATGTACCCAAGTGGGTAATTTAAGGTTATTAAGGCTATCGAACTAATCTATTACAATAATTAAAACCTTAACAAATAATTAACTTTTGTTAAATTTCATATGTATTTTACGATCACATGCTTGTACGTTATTAGTTTCTACCACAGACATAGATAGACTACGCAAGTACCGCGATCTGTATGAAAACCAAGCGTGTCATATTTTTTGTACTGACCTTGACGCGTTATGACGTCACGAGCGCTTTTTAGTGATGGTAATTTCATTTTACGCTAAATCGATTAGGACGCCACTCGCGCGGCGATTCTAGTATCGTCCTATCCCATCGAAGTAAATCGAAAGAAATCAGATCAAACTAGATCTATGTCTAAGAGGTAATTAAATAAATGAATCGTAATCGATTACTAAATCGATTCAAGACAGAAAAATGATAATTACCATAGACAGAGGAATGATAAAATAAATTTATAAACCTTTTAATATTCTAACAAGTAAACTAATGTGTTTTAGCTTTTTCTTACATATGCCCATTGAGTTACCGTGTACTACGTACTAGAGAGGCCATCGAAAGAAAGTAATGAAACTGTCAATCAATCAATCTTTATGTCCCGTTGCATCAATCCATTTTTCTTTTATGTTCGGGTTACTTGGAAAACTGAAAAAACAAACATAGTCTAAGCAATAAGGAGTTATGACAAAAAAAATCTATGCCTTTTTTTCTGAAAAATTGCTCCTTCAAATTATCATTTTTCTGTTCGATTATAAAATCGATTAGAATCGAGAACTGTTGCATCAAATGAACATCACTAACCACAAAATTGGACAGAAAAATGAGAACAGAAAAATGAGAAGACGCTATTCATTGCTTGTTATCATACGACTCGATCTTTACCGTGCCAAGTAAAAGCCGCAATGTATTCCGAATCATTTCGTATGATTTGGTATCCGTGTTTGTCACGATCGTTTTCCACAGATATTCTTTATTTGATTTTAAAATAAATAGTGCATATTCTGATTAGAAAATTACTTACCGGTGGAAGGAAACATCTGTGCTAACTCGGCCACTCACAGCTGTGGAGTTTCTACAGTTTATAACGGCGTAATTCGGCATTTTACTTTATTCAGCTTCACGTCTTTCCTTGGCGAACTGCAAGCGCGGACTGAGTGTAGGCCAGCGTCAAGTAAGTTTCATAATCTTAGTTTGGACACGGGAAGTACATACACTCGCTTAGTCTATCTTGATACATGTCTGTGGTTTCTACAGTGTACAGAGCAATAGTTTCTTCCGATCGGTAAAGAGATGTTTACGATAAACAGCTTTCAAATATTCTATGACAAACAATGGAACTACTTCAACAGAACACCAGTTAGTTTTTGCTATAGATAGAGCTTTACAAGCAACAACTTACATACATTATTTTATATTAAACATTACTATAATATTGACTTCACAAAACTACAGAGCACGAATCGATCAATGGACAGCATTAAGCGCTATCACGTCCCGACAACTGTTCCTAACAGAATCTAATGTAAACTAGTCACTATGTTCATATTACCATTTAACTTGTATCTGAACCGATGTTACGTGCCGTGAGTAAAGATGGGAGAACCGATTTTCGCGGGAGCTTATTCTCTTGAACTATTAAATTCGAGATGGTTTGTTGTCTTATAGCTATTATCTTAATTATACGTTGATCGTGGATTAAGGTTCACTATAAAGTGTAGTTACATAAATCGCTGTTGATACCCTTCTCACAGACTACTTACCTAATAGTAATGCCTTTGTGATAGATGTCTTCATTTCTCCGTGATAATAAATTAAAAATTATTATTAAAATCTACGACCTATAATTTGAGAAATGCAAAATTAGAACAGCGTTACACATATTTCCAACCAACGTTTCATATTTTTATGTGAAGAAGCCTTCCAATTCTCTCCAACACCCACATTAAATATCAAACGCTCCATTTTCAATATCATCATCCAAGTTCACAAATTGAATCTGAATTTCAATATACTCGGAGCGTGTCTCCGCCGACGAGGTACATACGTACATACATACAAACTAGCGGCTGAAATATTCAACAGTTAGTGTAAGCACTGAGCAGACTGCAACTGAACTGGGTCAGAGACAATGCTTAGTGCATCCCGCTGCTCGGAACAGTTATACAAAACACGAGAAATGAAACTGTATAAGGGCTTTGTATCATACATCTTTATGTTGAATTAGATTACACGAATCTTCGTCGGATTGGGGTTTATTACCGTCGCTTTTGTGAGGATTTTATGTAAAGAAAATGTTTGACTTACATTTTTCACCACACAGACTTCCAATTTCATTTATCTCCGTATTGTGATGTTTACCTGAAACAAGAAAACAAATTGTATTAATCAATATTCAATACCATCTCCATTTCCAATTCGTAGAAAGAGAAAAACGAAACAACGAGACGTAATTCATAATTGATAATAGAGAAACGAATACAGATAATCAAAAACAATTACTCATTATTTCGTGACCTTCGAAATCACCATAGATACAGGCAGACCTTTTGACACGTGTAAATGTATTTAAGACCATAGAATAACATGATATTTCGTTTTGTTAGAACTGCACATTTGCTTGACTTTTGCACGCCTCATAAGCGAAGCGTTGAGGTGGGTACTACTGTCACTTCGCGCAAAACATCTGATTTTTCAAACTTAAAATGTCTTTATGTATCATACATTGCACTTGTAAGATAATACATACACACACATATTAAGAAAAAACACTATTTTTAACGTTCATGATATTTTTGATGTCATTTTTGTTATTTAAACTAGTTAAAAAACAGTTTAAAAAAGTTCTGTCTTGGACGTCCGTGTGTCTGTATGTGCGGATCCTTTTTCTTGTTAACACGATAGCGACCGAAATACTTTACTAATCGAGTCTTTTTTTTTCTCTTACGCTTGAGTATGCTCAGGAATAGAACCCTTTCATTTTTCAGGGTCTGATTCGATGTGGTTTAATTGTTATTAAATAAACAAAAATAATAATTAATAAATATTTATTAAAAAAAAAATATGGGGCGTGCACTTTTGGATTTTCCAAATTATATTTTCAATTACGACTACATATTTATAATAACAATGACCGATACAAGTAATTTTAAGATTTCATTTTACTGATAAACCATTTTAAACATAATAAACAATTTCTGAATTGAAGAACTGACGTCACTACAATTTTGTGTCAATAAACCTTTTTTCTTTTTAAATACCAGAGACGTTACTCTAAAAATCGAAATCTGACATCTAGAATCGAATGCATTGATTACTTGTGAATAAAAATTATCATAAATCAATAAATTCGATTGACAAATGTTTCAAATCCGTATCGATTAATTCACTTTAATCGATGTTTTTAAGCAGGTTACCTCTCTTCGAAGATAAAATTGATAGACGTCAAATGTTGCCTATAATAGCATCTACAGACGCTCCGATTTGGTTGGTGCCAACCATCCGACCACGACCAAATCGGAAAGTGTGGAGAGCGGTCGGTCCGACATAATTATTATTAATATTGGTTTGACGTGGTCGGATGCGCCGGCGATACCGACCAAACCAACTTCCTATCCGATCCAACCAAATTGGAACGTCTGGAAGCTTTGTTCCGACCAAATCGGCTCATTCCATAGAGTAATATAGGTAATTGGCTCATTCACATTCGCAACGCCGCCGCCGGACGTCAACATGAACGCCGAGGGAGTTACGGTCACCGAACGTGACATATTAATAAAATTGCTGGAACTATATAAAGACTTTCCCTGTTTGTGGGACTTAAGTAACAAAGATTACGCAAATAGAGATGCCAGAAATCAAGCGTATTTTATTATGTTAGAAGTATTAAAAAAAATTGACAGTGCGGCTACATTAAAAACCTTAAAAAATAAGTTGTAAGAGCCGCATATGACTGTAATTTTCTCTATTTCTATAGTAGAATTTAGCCCATTCTCTTCGTACTATGGTCAACTGACATATTACTCTATGGTCAACTGACAGCTGGAAGGCCAACCGTCGGACAATCTGTAGCAATGTTGGAATGGTTGCCTTGTCGGTTCCGATATGGTTGGCACCAGCCAAATCGGAGCGTCTGTAGATACATTTAAATTGGCTCGACATATTCATCTGCAGTTTGATAAATACTAAGGATAATAAGATCTGCATGAGCTAAATATTATATATGTATATTATATAGAACTAATTCTTCGTGTTATAATGTTCATCTGCAGTTTCTGTAGATGAGTCACGTTGACGCCGGAGCGTCTGCAGCCGTCCGCATAGCCGTGACCTCACTGCCACACTGGTGAGTGGTGAACAATAAAACATCCATGTTTCAAGATGTTTTACTCGAGAATATCGGAATAAATTGACCCCAATTAGTGTCTATTGGACTTGTGTTTTAACTATTGAAACATGTTTTAGATTATCAGTTTTTAATTCCCGTTTACTCCACGTTCCATGTACAACCATAATTCTGTTTCAGAAAATACGTGAATCATAAATCCTTTTTACTAAAACCGTTAATAAATGGAATATCAAAGACAAAGCTTGCTCTTAATTACAAGGAGAATCATTTTAATCAAGTGCAAAAGTCAAAGCAACGCTACATACAAATAGCAGAGAACGTTAGTACTTTATCCCAGCTCCTCTATTCTGCAATGCATCCACCATTTGACTTAGACTTAGCCCTGATCTACATATCTCACACAATTAGTTCTCCTGCATTGCTTACGATCCGTTTACTCAGCATTTGCAACTTTAATTAAAGCAGACTCTCAAGCTTACGCCATAGGGTTCTAAATTCAATACGAAGAGTTATATACATACATATATATAGCTAGTATAAAACAAATAGCACGTCCCATAAACCGAATCTGCTTCGCGTGCTCCCCAATCGTGTCACAGCTCCACAGATGCCGTTTAAAAAACAAACAGTCATTAAGATAAATAAAATTCTATGGGAAAAAGATGTACCGATTCGCGGCACGCGCGGTGGAAATAATTGCATAGCAACAAAGAGCGTGAGAAGTGACAATTACAATTACGTGGCATCGGTAACACGACTCGCTTGTCAGTTGTCACTCCGCTATTGTCCGAGTGATTGTTGGTAATTACCCCGCGGGTACACGGTTTTGTTTTGATTTCTGGAACACGATATGGCTGTTTGCTTGGAGATCCCTTGGAGGATAACGCTCGGGGCTATAGGAAAATAGTGAAGTCAGTATTTTTACACGACTATTACGATCTATTGGTATTTGTATTATTGTTGAGTGTATGCCTTACCATCATACTTGAAAACGAAATTGATTTATTGTTACATTTTTGTAATTCTTAAATAAATAACACACTAAACATACCACTTATTTAAATTAAAGTAACAAATTATATCACAGGAGCACATAAAAATGAAATTCATATTTTTATTTAGTTGAATTTTAAATAACCAAATCGTCTATAACTATCGTGGGATTGCTTACATCATCTTACGACAGTTTTATCGCAATCTCAACTCGACGATTTTATATTTTTATTTTTGTTGTAAAACTCTGTCATAAAAAGTGGCTCACTTAAATCTAGGTGTAACTTCAGTATTATATTGCTGTACTGATCAATAAATTTCAGGTATCGCATAGAATTGTTAAGAACTTCATGAATTACTTATTTCTAACGATAGACTCGATATTAACTATATTTAATGTAAACTGTTTGCCGCTCACTAATATTAAAAGATCAAATTTTGTTTAAAGATAGACAAATTATTAGGTCTTTTCTGGTAAGCATATTCTAAAATTCTTAATCGTGATCCAAACATAAATAGTGAGTTATTTTAATTGATAGTTGTCAACTAGGTACACAGTTTATTAACTGGACAAAGTATATGCAATTAGTTATCTACAGAAAAAGTTATTAGCGGCATATCATAGTAATAGCAATTATCTCTTAATAGATCGTTCAATTATAAAGGGAAAAAAACTCGTCCATATTACCTACTATGCTTCTGTTTTTTATAGTCTTTATTTTAATTGTACAATTTTAAAAAAGTCACTGTGACTATAAATTAGTTTATGATGAATAATTAGTATTAAAAAAACGAGATTTATAATATTTCATGAATATACTTCAGAAATTTTATGTATTTGCCACCATTTCCTAACATCTAGACAATTTCCAAACATAGCGGTAAGTAATTTGACCATGAGACGGCATTAATTTATTTCTGAACATTTTTACTTAGAAAACGTGAATCCTATTTAATATAGATCGTAATGAACATATTCAATAGTCCATCACCAGTTACAAACTGGTCTCTAAAACTTTCTCGTTTTCATACATAGATGGAGTCAACTAAAACTGGTTCTATAAGCTTTTATCTATTGAGTGTGGAACCGGGTGTCATTAGCACTGTCGTAAGTACAGCATTGATCCTTCTGATCCGCTTAGTCCGTGTAGAAATCCTAAAATGTGAAGCCATTCAATTAGTCAATAGTTGCAAAAGAAGTCCCGTATCCCCTGATAGGGTACTTAACTACTTAGCATTTCACATCTGTTTCAAATTGCTATACTCAATTTTCTTAAGGGATAAATAGGGAGAAGTAAATGATAAGGTTCCTGTACCCTACCACGTCTACATTTGCCTCGTTTTTTAAAGTTTATAATAGGCCTTGAACATAGGACCTTCCGGTTCTACACTCACTCTTTAACCGCTATACTGTTATGGTGGTCAATCAGTAGGTCACTAAAAAATTTCTTAATGGGCAGCTGAGCGATGCAGCTTTCGATATACAAGTTTATTATCTCTGATTTTGCAGGTGAAGCCAGCAGCTGTCACCCGCAGTCGTAGATACATCCATGCACATACATAATTTAATGCATCAGCATATAGGTGTGACTTGGAGACAAAGACATTACACAATATACATAATAATTAAATTCTAACGATAACATAAAAACGCATCGGTGAAGTGCTACTTTTATTCCACATTGTTCTTTACAGTATTTGTTTTGTTTTTACACGTTTTAAAATATGGCAGGTATAATTGTTGAAAAATAATTATTTTCCGACAGGTTCTACTCTCTCTATTTTGTGTCTAATCGTATTATTTCGTATCCAGAACTCGGTTACAAAATACAAAACTGTAGTTCATTTCGCAGAAGCCTTCTCCAAAACCACAATGCTCAAGCTTTAATCGCTCAGGACCCTTAACCTCAAAATTTAATTACCGCCTCTGCCGCCGGAAATTATTCTTTTTAATATCCCTTACATGCGAGGCTTCTGTAAACATTAACGAAATGTTTTAATAGGAGAGGTTCATTTGATGTTATAATACATTGTACGCTCCTACGCGATATGAAAAAATATTTAAGACACTACCTATATAAAGATAAATATAAAACAAAATATAACAAAAAAAAATTCACAACAATCCAATATTACGTTAATGCTAGTTTAAGAAGACATAATTACATCCCATTGGAGAGTTTTATTGCGAACTAGCGGTCCGCCCCGGCTTCGCCCGTGGTACATGTTTACGTTTTCTCTACATAAGAACCATCCTCGTACTTCAAGGAATATAATAAAAAAAGAATTATCGAAATCGGTTCAGCCGTTCTCGAGTTATGCGCTTACCAACACATTTTGCGATTCATTTTTATATATAAAGATTTGCTTAATAATTCAGCAATATACCCAGTTACTCCAACAATGTACGTATAATTCATTGACTCCAATTATAACACTCAAAATTACCTAAAAGAAGAATTATTTAAAAACTACAATTACCTGCGTTAAGTTTCCAGCCTTTCGAACGAAGCAGGCTCGAGTAAGCCTGAGATGTTCGAGCAATTAAACTGAGATTGAATTTCAAGCTAATAACTGGTTTTATGTTAAACCTTGGTTACGGATTAAATATTTCTTCGCAACTGTAAGAAATATAACGCTTATATTCGTTCAAACAACGATTTCTCTAATCCCCATGGCTTAGTAGAACGTTATCAGTATTCCCCATCGTGGGCTTCTCTATTAGACACTTTTTGCGAAGTATTAGCATGTAGCTGAGATTTTTTTCTACGTTAAGACTCAGTTACTTCCTCTAACATTATCAGTCTGCCTGAAAATAACCTGTAAAAATTACTACAGACATTAGGAAAAGCCAAAAATTATAATTTACAAAAGGAACTTTTACAATTATTTAAAAAGCTGATCTATTAACATTAGGTACAAACCGACCGTTATAACTAATAATCCAATTTAATTTATTTGCGTTTATAATTTTTTATCATAATTATCATTCAGACCACGTCTTGACCTATAAACTATCTCTAAAGAAATGTTCCTGGGTATAATTTATTTTATTGAGACGAAGAAAAATACTCTAGAGCACTTGCTCTCCGAGATTGTACGCAAATCGCATCTGGCATCGCTCCGACATAATAAAATGGGATAAACTCTGAGACAGCGCGGAAATTAAATGAATGCTGAAATAACGAGAAATAATATCTCCTATTCGAACGTTGCTTTCGTATTCAGAAAAAGAACGCAAATACATTTTTTCTATTTTATATAACACGTTCTGGTACGGGAAATAAGTATATTTCCAGTGTTTCACCTATTTATTACTCTTTTATGTACATTTAAACCGCAAAAAACATACAAACATAACACTCTCTAATAAGGTTTTTCAGACCTATGTTTTGATTTGAACGAAATATAGCGTAGAACCTTGAAACCTTCGAAAACTGAACTAATATTTCTACCCACACGTGATAAATTCGTACCAACCCAGTTTAAGGCACCGTTTAAAATAGTCAAAACACAAAAGACCAATCTTGAAACAATGTACGTGCGTCTGTACTACTATTATGTCTTAAATCAGCATTAATTGTATATGTAAATTCTCTACAACATTGGCACACTGATATAATATGAAAATAGAGTTAAGCCACGCTTTTGCAAACTTAATTAACTTCGTCACACGCTCTGCCGCCGACCTGACACCGTTATCGGAAATTAATCAACTCTGAAATTAATCAATACATAAAGCGGTGTGATAGGCAGCCATGCGGGGACGCGAACAGATGATAAAAAAACAAGCTTTCATAAATGTTTGATATATGTACCCATGTATTAATTAATTTTATTCCAAGCCTTGCATGAGCTTATAGGAACTTTTTTTCAGACAAATATTTTGTTGAACAAATTGAAGAAATTACCTACTCAAATAGCTTACGTCATCTAATTGCACCCAAACAACATAGTTAAACAAATATAGGCCGGATCATAATTCAATAAATAAATACAATGTTCCACCTATTAAGCACACAGCCGCTTGCTTATAGCCCTTTCATAAATATGTAATAAACAAACAATTGTTCACAAACACATTCCCGACAATCAATCATTAGACATTATTCAAAAGTTGGAAGAAAGCCATTTATCATGAAAGGTTAATATTAATAGGTTTTTGGCAAGTTATTTTAGGGCTCTGTTAAGTTGGAACACGAGACTGGCACGTTCATTAATTGCAAATCTGTTTAAAAGTTATCTCATTTAATCAGTTTGGTTAAGTTGATTTTATTAATTGGATATATAGCAATAATGTATTGGTTTAGTCTATTGTTTTAATTTATCTTCTTATTTACAGCTAATAATAAATAAATAACTTTATTGGCTAAAGCTAACAGAGAGTTTCCATTACTAATTTCAAATCTTTACTTAAAAGTTAAACCATTTTCAACTTTGTATTTAATGTTTGTTGCTAGATCTGAAACGGTCAACTAAACTACCCTGTAAACGGTATAAAAGCTATACGGGCACCATAAACTCAGTTTTTATTAAGCTGACTATTTCTCTTTACTCCGTAATACACATAAAACGAGAAACCTCTGCATTCAAAAGTGCACTCACTTTAAAGCCTCTTTTAAGGCATTTTGCATTACTGCGAAGTACAGAAAAAATCCTTTAATGAAATATTTAGTATGAGAAGCAGAATTGGGTCACAGAGCAATAAGGGTTTAAGTCATTCAGGGAATTGATTTTTCTTCGCTAAAATAACATCATTTTTGAGAGGAGTGTTAAGTTTGAGAGGCGAGTTATATCACATTTTTGTCATATTTTACTTCAAAGTAATCACGACTTCTTTTCGACTTTCACAGCGACCAAAAAACTTCCTGCTTTTAATTCTTCATTGCCTGAAGTCGAGTAAGGGTGCACTCACACACATCAGTCACCGTCAAGTCACCGATGACTGATCGGTGACGGTTTGTGTACGTATCCACAAACACCAGTCACCGTCATGTTGTCCGTCAGTCACGTCGCCGGTTTGACTGAATCATTGAACACATACATCAGGTTAGTGAGTGATTAGACGTGTGTCACGCTAGAGAACATGTAGCAATTGACGGTAGCACGACGCTGACTGAACTGAGACGTGACGGCACCGGGTGAGTGGGGATAAAAGTATGATACATGTATGGAAAGATTATTTGACGTGCCTGACCGGGGACGTCACTGATAGATTTCGTGCCGGCGACTGTCGTGTGGGAACAGAGTCATACTAGAACTATTGATACATATTTTTCTTTAATCCTGTCCGGTGACGTGCCGTGACGGTGACTGATGTGTGTGAGTGCACCCTAATCCTCTTCATTAATTAAAACGAGTTTGAAGCTACTCTTCAAACAAATTCACGTAGAAAAATTACGGTATCTGGCAACGAGCGTAGCAACGTAAATATTTACGTGTTTAAGGCAATTTATTTCCTCTATTTCAAAATTACGTACATATTATAATATCTCTTCGGGGCGCAATAGAATAGAACTTACGAAATCTGGCTATTACGTAAAGCACTATTTTAACGGCTACAATGTTTTGACTGCTGTAACAGTTAGTGTGTTGAGGTGGCCGTTGATTATTTTTACAACTGTTTCTATATTGACTTTTCTTTGCATTGCAACTAATATATTGCTTGTTAATTATCGAAATTCTAAATACAAATTATTCAGCTCTTTCTATTTCAAGTTTTCAATGGAAAAATTACGTTTTAATTTACCTTAAAATATGTCCTATTGAGTAAGCTTTTCTTGATTAGCACCACATATTTTACATTTTCAAAAAAAGGCAAAGGGTTGCCGATGTATTGGATTCTCTCCAATAATAATTATTCTTATTATATCGAGTGCGGATATTATAATGCAAGCTTTATCATTGACTAAAGATGCGTCCCAAAGACATCCTTCAGTTTTGCCAGTATTCTAATAAATCACATAAGTGTTTGAATATCGTAACTTAGAACCAAAGCCAACTATTAAATGAACTTTATTATAAACAGGGCGTGCATTTCTGCGAGCAGATGATATTTATTTTATAAACAACTATTACCCACAGGCCACATGTTTGAGCACGGGAGCGCAAACAGCGTTCACGCGACTTCGTTGGCCGACATCCAGTGCTATCAAGTCTTTAAGTTGTTATTATATTTACTAGTGTAGAACTAGAAAAAGTAAAATTTGCTCCTTGTTATGATCACGAATTATATGATTTAAAGACGACGATATAGTATTCCATTTTTATGTATCCTTACAAGGGTATTGTGTTGACATCCTAATGATTAGAGTTACCAATTATATTTTAACATTTTTTTCGTCTAAAGCCTTCAACTATAGGTAACTGTCCTAAGTTAATGACACGATTTCATTCTTAACATTTCTCTTTGTCAGTGCGCCAAAAATTCCATCGAAAAAATAATACATCAATGGATACCATTCATCATGCACTGGCATAAAACAACTATACAACACTTCTACTTCCAAAATTCACGAGAGAAACAAAACTAATCGCCTAAAGAAAAACCTACTTTACACCCACATAGAGAATTGCATGCAAAGTGTGGTATTCACACACACACACATACGACCCGTTGGCCGACATCCAGATACTAATAGCGCTGTCACTTTGTAAAAACCGCTCTATGTGTTACCGCCTTTATTAATTACACGTTGCACAGACGTAGGAAATATGCCTATGCCTATAATTACTATGGCATTTCACATGTTTTGTGTCGTTTCTGCTAGATATTATTTATTAACATGAAGTGTATACTTACCCATTTTATACGGAAGACGATCAATAATAGTTGAATTATTTCGTAAAATTGTGAGACTACTTTTTTCAACTTTTTCAAACTTTTTTAAACACTGTAAATAGTCTAAACAATTAAACAAATCTAATATTTTAATAATATGGAAATTAAACATTTTAATCGATCGCTTTAAACCACACCACAACCACCAGTCCTTTTGGTCATCTACATTTGTGTCTACATATTATGTACGTTTATAGCATAGCAAATCAATTAAAAGTTGACAACTCTTAACTCAATCCAGTTAATTACACTATATCTCATTATACCATACTAATAAAAAAAACACATGTTTATGCCCTTGACTGTTTGGCATTACAGTTTCAGAGTATGTGCCAACTAATCAAAACTTAGTTGCCAAACTATGTCAGCTAATAGCTAGAGACAAAATATGTCCATATTACAGAATGTACTATGTAACAGCTATAGACTGTAATTCTTTGCCAATATTTCCGGTATCAACAACGATCTATTGATATCTCTTTTATATTATAAGAACACTACTATTATTGTAGGGTTATTTATATTTCTGAAATAGTAGTATGATCGATTGTCTAACTTATAAATAATTTCAGTCTTATAAATCTATATTTATAAAAATGAAACCCGTTTCGCGTTGTCACGGCATCACGTGTGAGCGGCTGAACCGATTTCGATAATTCTTTTTTTATTACATTCCTTGTAGCACGAGGATGGTTCTTATGTAGAGAAAACGTAAATATGTACCACGGGCGAAGCCGGGGCGGACCGCTAGTAATACATAAATTCCAAAATCTACAAGTATTAATTAAATAAAGATACATGCTTTTACTGTATTTTATTACAGTTTTCAAAGTTTAAAGCATAAAATATGGGACATCTTTAACGGAAATTCTCTTGGAATTTTCGTTATTTTTCCTCGAAGCTTCTAGTTATCATTAAAACTTATCGCATAAAGCAAAGTCAAAGTGACTGAATCCTAAAAATATTCCAAAGGAAAATTCGTTCCATATTTTCCGTGCTTAACGAAGTGAAAAATAGTTTAAATTGAAGAAATAAACATTTTATGCCGGTTGAATGTGGAGTTTTGCTTAATAAAGATATTTTGTGGAACGGTTTCCGATTTAGGGTGCACTCACACACATCAGTCACCGTCACGGCACGTCACCGGACAGGATTAAAAAAAAATATGTATCAATAGTTCTAGTATGACTCTGTTCCCACACGACAGTCGCCGGCACGAAATCTATCAGTGACGTCACCGGTCAGGCACGTCAAATAATCTTTCCATACATGTATCATACTTTTATCCCCACTCACCCGGTGCCGTCACGTCTCAGTTCAGTCAGCGTCGTGCTACCGTCAATAATTGCTACATGTTCTCTAGCGTGACACACGTCTAATCACTGACTAACCTGATGTATGTGTTCAATGATTCAGTCAAACCGGCGACGTGACTGACGGACAACATGACGGTGACTGGTGTTTGTGGATACGTACACAAACCGTCACCGATCAGTCATCGGTGACTTGACGGTGACTGATGTGTGTGAGTGCACCCTTATCTTATTTTCCGTCATTTTGTATAAACTTTTAAATACACCGGGATTAAAAATATTTTTTCTACGATATCTCCTCTTCTATTTTCTACCATAAATTATTTTTTGATATTTGAATACAGTATAAATAAGAATAAACATAAAACTATCTTCAATAAATATAATACTTTAGTAACGTAGTAAATTAAATGGAAAAAATAGTGTTACAAAAAAAGGTCTCTCGAACTGTGAAATTACATCATAAATATAATATTCTTGGCAGCTGTAGCAGGAATTAAGTTATATTTTATGAGCTATAACAAGTTCAACGAGAACCGTCTATTCGTTCAACCAAAAATACAAAAACATATTTATATTTAAAAACCTATATTAGACACTTAGATAACGATAAAAATTGAAATCATACAAAGAAAAAACTTCACAAATTGTAAATAGTATTTAATAATTTACTTTACATCCTTGAGGATCGAGTTAATCAAAATCCTTTCTTAGCGGATGCCTACGTCATAACATCTATTTAATACAATCATATTATCATCTAAATGGTTAAATTAGTTTAACATTTTACTTATTCCACCTCTCTCTAAAATCATTTCTATATCTCAAACACGAAAACGAAACCCTATCACGTTGATCGCAGATTCACTCAAACAATATAATAGGTACAATAGAAATAAATATTCCTCACAATCGGGCCTTTGCCCTCATCTTAATTGGCTTAACAGCTTAGCCAGGCTATTGTAGCGACCAGTACCTTTTCCATGCGGGTATTACAATTTACATATCTAGTCTATCTTAAGCTCTACGACCTCGTCTTTATACTGAACTGTCCTAATAATATTACAGTATTTTACTTAACCACGTCGTAAAACCACTCTCAAGTGAATGCGAATAAATAATTAATTATACTCCTTTGAAGAAAAACAAGGAAAAATCTATGCGGGTCGGATTAAAAGCGTTTCCTGTATTTTGCGAAGTACACGTGCCTTCATAATAATTGACATTCTAAATATTAATGTAACGAGAATTTCGTTTACAAGTAAAAAAAATCTCAAAAGGCCATCATAATTACTTTTTGTTTCTTTTTGGCAAAGTCATAACTCGTAACCTCTTTCCCACAGAGTATCGATTTGTGTTACCGAATACTGCTCCATGCCCGGAATGGAGACAGTAACTTTTGTTTCTTATTTTATTATTGTACTAGGTTTAGGCCTGCGACTTGATCCGTATAGGTAAAGGAAATTCCAATAGGAAAACGACATTTACGACGACTCTCTAGCGTCTTATCACAAGCCACAGAAATCGTCAAATCGCTTCGTTGCGACTTGAAATAAAATTAGAATATTTATTTATTAGAGACTATAAATAAACCCTCAATCCTCGCCTCCATGTAGCATCAAAAACAAACTCGCAAACAATTGTATATATGTACTTACATCAAAACAATTAACCAGCTGCAGCGCATCGCATTATCCAAGCCGAAGTACTACGTATACATATCAATTCACAGTCGACGGCAATTTCAACTTTTACCATAGTAAAAGTTTACTATGTACGTACAGATCACGTGTGCTAACCCCGTATCTCCCATGTACGTAATGTGCATATGAATATCCATTATCCAGTCATACGTAAGAAATTGAATATGCAAGAGAAAGTAATCGTTGAGTCACGAAGATTTTGCGCTTAGAGTTTTAGTGATTTTTCTTCTTTTTGTCACCTTTAAGTATTTGATTAAATTAAAGGTTTATCGAAATCATCGCCCGAATTTATAAGTCATATTTGGTGACAGGCTTACAAAGTGAAATAATAAGGTAGCTTACTCATTGTTTCTCCTTATTTAACTGCATCAAATAACGTACCTGTAAAAGAAATAATAACATTTATTGTCAGAAACAAATACCTTTATATGAATTTTTATTCAGACATTCCTTACAAAGTACAAGTATCTCTTCTACATTTTCAATTCCGATGAAAAACACCTGTTCCCTGCCAAATAGATTGTACGCTTCAGACATTCTTCGAATTTAAACGACGATACTATTTTTATTTTGTTTCGTGTAGAAACTTATATTTAGTATTTAAAAACAGATCGTGCAGTTAAAGTTTAATAAACAAAAAAACTCATGGCGATTCTAGATTTACAATTAAAACAAACAGCAGTTCATAGTTTTATGAACTGCAAACTCATGTTGGTTGTTATTTGTTTTATAATTTCGGTTAAATATGCTTTAAATACTTATGAAGTACATAAGTATACCTAAGGAAAAAAGGCAAGTTAGTGTGCTAGAAAACTAATTTCCGCTGTCATTACACCGGCGACCGCTTTGATGGAAAACATGAAACAAAGCATACCGGAGCGAAACTATTTGCGCGTACATTTTATATGTGAATGTGATTTGAGATATTTAAAGGTTGTACAACATTGTACAGCTGTAACATTTAAAAGGCCTTGATAGATTCCTAGGGACAAAACTCTTTCAGAAAAGTGTTCGTTATTGTAGGTATAATTATTTATCATCACCAGTTTAATACTGATTCATTATCAATATTAATCATGACGAGTAGTTCATTAATATATGCTACAAAAAATTATTATCTATCTTGAACAGTTCCCACACAAACGATTGCAATCATAAACTACGCTCGCAATAAGTTCATACGATAACTATGCGCTACGCTGATCTCAATAACAGATAACACGCTCAGCGCAAAAGCCATAGAAAAATCTATGCAAATATTAACACCGGACGTGTATAAACCGGTTGTAGGAGCGCGAAAATTAAACATTTTCCTGCCATGAAGGCCCGATATCCCGCCCATTTATTATTCGTGTCCAATAGGGCCGGGCCATTTATCTCCTTTACAGCTACAGGGTGCTCTGTCTGCTCGCGAGAAAAATGGGATTCTCTAACGAACATGCATTGAGCCGATTTTGCTCGTTCGATACAGCTTTCCTTGGATCGAGCTTCACTTTATGTGATCTTTTAATACCACTTATAAAAGGAAGAAATTCTCAATAGGATTTAATTGCTTGTTACCGTAAAAAACCGACTCTTATTAATTGGTTCGAGAAGTACGTTTAAATGATTTAAAGAATATTATTATATAAATATCTCGTAAAAAAAGTTCAGTAGTTCAATAATATATATAGCAAAAACTGTCATAGAGTCGGTTTATATTTATGTAATCTCAATTATATCAGTTTTTATAACCTGTACTGTAATGAACGGGAAGTAAAGATATAATGAAATACATTTATCAATATAAATAACGTTACTTTCATAAATAAGAGACAGAGCAGGTGCCAGAACCATATTCTTAATTAAATCCTATGAATGAGGAAGAAATATTGCTTAATAATAAATTCAGAAAAAAAATTACATCAACAAATTCCGAATATCACTGCTGATTAAATCAAAGCATTCCATTATGTCATATTGCAAACATCCGTTTGACATATCGGCATTCTCAACATGGGTAATTGTGCCCATGTTGAGAATGCCAAACTCCATCGGGAGACCAAAATATTCCTTTGTCATTAATTAATTTGGAAGTTACACGCAATTCCAATCACGTGGTATTGTTTCCCTCATTCACCGTCACGTCTAACACGCGAATATTGACGTGACCCGCTGCAAGCTTATTGGGGTTGGCATTCAAATGTCATATGCGGATTTGAGCATATGCCTCTGCGACAGACTTCCTTTAACTGTTGTTCTTGCTTTAACCACATGGGTGTATAATAGAAACATACCTATTTAAGTACCTAAGGTTGGGTCGCCTAAGATCGGATGTGACATAAGATCGGATGCATGGAATAACTCGCAAACTAGGCAATATTCTCTACTGCTACCAACACTACTAGATCCGCCATTTTGTTCTGCCCCTCTCTTCACTCTGCGGCCGGCCAGCAACCAGACGGGACGTGTACACAGGTGATTCAGCAGAAAAGGTGTATTTTGTGGCGAAAATCGTCGATCCGATCTTACCTACAAAATTTTGATGGCTCATTGTGGAGAGTACTTTCATTGAAATAATGTAATTAATTATTTTGGGGCAGAATTAGCGAATCCTCTTTCCATCTGTATACTTTGATTACGCCTAGGACGTTCACAACCCAAGATCCGATCTTCCCTCCCAATGCCGAAGATCGGACCGAAGTTTAGCTCTTGACTGCGCCTTATGCAATAATGCGCAATAATTATTAACTTTTAATATATTTAACTATCCAATGACGCTATGACTATCAGACCTTAGGTACATTTTCATTATTTAGTCCTAGAACACGGAGGATAAAAGTTTGAGAAACTTAATTAGGATGAGGAGGGAAGACCGGACTAAAAAAACGCAATAAAAAAAAAACTTCTTTGTCAAATTTTTTGAGGAATTTCCTGACTCAATCATTGATGCTCAATGTATGGACGTAAGTCCGGATGTTTTCCTAATGTGAACATTATTATTAAACGCATAGAAATGAAGATACTACATAGTCCGATCTTCGGCCGAACTGTTATTTTCTTCACTATGGTAAGTCGAAAAAAGTCTGCTTTTTAGGCTCTAAATTTGCTTAGATAGATAGCATCTACGCAAACCAAAAAATTAGGGGTTAAACAATATTTTTTTGTCATCAATTTACAGTTGACCGCAACAGAAAAACGACATCGAATCATGAGAAATAAAATAAAAAATACAGTACGTATAAAATTTTCGGCATATGCGTCCGATCTTAGGCGACCCAACCTTACATATAATGTAGACTGTTATAGACGATCTCGTGAACTTCGAACTACCTGAAATTGATTTATTTCTATTTCTAATCCACGAACAAGAAGAATAGCCTAGCGTGATCTGGTAAAATATGAAGATCAAAATCATATACGACTAGAAATATTAACTAGAAAAACTTAAATAAGATTCGATGAACAAGCATGGCAATGATGATTAATCCGACCGGTGACTCAGATATTGAAAGGTACATTTTTGTCTTTGTGCTCTCGAGCGAACGAATCTTACAATGAATCATCCTACTTTTTTTAATCTCAAACCACGACACTGCTTTTACACCTTAAAATCAAATTTTTACCCAATACCATAGCTAACATTCTACGTATTAAAAAAACACATATGTTTATAATCAATTCGCCGTCATGGTACAGGCGTGACAAGCGGCGCGTGCGCACAGCATCCTTGATCCACGCATCCTTAAATGGCGACGGCCCGTGTTAGGTTGATCTAATGTCGATGTTGAGACGCATTTACGCCTAATGAGTATACACAGCACGAACATAATGTCCAGTTTGAAGATTACAGAAATACACACGCTTGTTTGACTAACTGTAGTACAGGATCGTCTTATTACTGTTATAAATTATAGCAAACTTTTTGATAAAAAGAAAACTTTTTTTATTTATTTACCTATTGTTTGAAATATTGATCATATTGCATTGTAATCACTTATTTAAGAAATTACATCGTGAAACGTGAACCGATTAAAAAAATTGTAACGTGAAATATTTGTTAATTTAGGATTCCATTTGCTTTTACCACAAAAATTGTCTACATAATCGCACATACAGTCCTAACTCAGAATAACCTACCAAACGACTAAAACCATCGAGATAGAATGTACTACGTACTAGAGAGGCGATCGCTACTACACTCTCTTTAACACGAGCTAGAGGTAAGAATCACAAGTCTCTTTAGTCTGTGTCGGACTGTGCCCCCCGCTTGCCGCGTCAACACGTGTTATTGCTCTGTTCAAAATGCCTTCGTGTTTGGTTAGATATTGTTTTAAAAGTTCCCATAATACAAACAAAGCCCGAGGAGTGACTTTTCACCAGTAAGTTTCCTTATTATGAGTAAGTCATGCATTTTACTAATATTGTTATCATTTTGCGAAAAATCACCACGCGTTCTGCGTTTCGCGCCATTTTTCATAGACTAACAGCACAGACGTGACACTATCGATGAGTCTGTTAAAAAAATGTAACTGGATTTTTTTAACTATGTATATACAATATCTACTAGGAAAGATTACCGTGGTGTAGTATCTAAATATTTATACTTTTACCCGACTACGCAAAGTAAAACGGTAGGTTATATTAAGTAATATTTATTTATTTACCTATTTTTATTTATTAAAAAAAGGTTAATCAACAGTTGTTCCAATAGGATTTATAAATTATTATGCACAACAATCCATACTAATATTATAAATGCGAAAGTAACTCTGTCTGTCTGTCTGTCTGTTACTCAATCACGCCTAAATTACTGAACCAATTTGCATGAAATTTGGTATGGAGATATTTTGATACCCGAGAAAGGACATAGGCTACCTTTTATTGCGAAATATGTACCACGGGCGAAGCCGGGGCGGACCACTAGTTACAAATAAACACAACATTCACAGAAACTAATACAGTAAAAGTTCCTTAATCGCGCTTCCTATTCGACCCAATTTCTATATTCACGACTAAAAATTTTTTTTATTCGCGGATTTAATAAGTACATACATAATAATAAAATTATTCCAATAGGTATCTTACCCAATATCCTTGTCAAATGGACTAATAAGAAAGTAAAATAGATCTTATTACAAGTTTGCCTAAAGTACATAATATTATGTTCTTAAATGATATCGCCGAGGCCTTTGACACAAGCCGCCTTTGTCGCAAGCCACCTCTGAGGCGATTGATGTTTTTGAGAATGTAAATAAACAGAATGGAAGCAACCTTATAACTCAATAAATAAAGTATATTTTTAAATGTAGTTCCGTTTATAGTAAAGTTACAAAAATTGTGATCGAGTAAGGGGGCGTCCATAAATTACGTGAGGTGTTTTTTAAAATTTTCTGCACCTCCCTCCCCCCCTGGTGAGATGTCGTGAGAATTTATTCAACCCCTCCCCCATCCTCGAATCTCACGTGATATTTTTCAAAATGTGAGTTTCTTATACGTAAACGCCATCAACATTGAATCATCGTATCCATTTAATTAAGGCTATTATAAACCAATACTCCAAAATTCGATTACATCATGAAGCAAAAACTGATAAAACTATTGATTACTACACAAAACGACAAAAGCTTACTAAATTGATATTATTTAAAGGAAATTAAAATACATAGTTTAATATAAAATCCTCGTTTTATTAATTCCCTAGTATCAGTACCACCAGATAGTACCGAGTAAACAGATTGCACAATGTGTCGCATCTGCACGCATTGCTTAATCTTTGAACTTGAAGCCACGCCTCGCTCGTTCCACACGTACCCCACCACATCGGCCGCGCGCAATGTTTTTGTTTGGAATAACCCCTCTAGTACATATATCTCGATGACTAAAACACATTTCCAAATAAAAGTATATAAAGTAAACATCCAAGTAGGTACTTTCGATAAACTTCTATCGCAAGTAAATGTCACCGGTCGGTTGTTTGGTCCGCGCCGCCGCTCTTGGGCAGCGAAAGTGGAAAGTCAATTACAACTAACCACTCAAATTACTCTGTGTACCGTATTACAGTGCAACTTGATCGAGCGTTGGCTAATGTGTACCTACATCAGTGAACTAGACGTTGAATAGTTGAGTTTATAATACTTTTACTGCCTCATTATTGGTCTCTGTCCATAGACCATACCCAATTTTCGTATAAGATTTATACATTCCTCACCCGATCCAACGGATGGTGTTTTCATTACTGCACACTATAAGTTATTATCACTAAATAGTATAAAACAAAGTCGCTTTCTCTGTCCTTATGTCCCTATGTATGCTTAAAATTGTAAAACTAAGCAACGGATTTTGATGCGGTTTTTTTAAAGATGTGATTCTAGAGGAAGGTTTTAGTATATAATTTATTAGGTTTTAGACAAAGCGGGCGAAGCCGCGGGAGGAAAGCTAGTTACACAATAAATGCTACAGGCTACCAAAGACTTTAGGACATTCAGTTCAAAAATAATACCTGACATTTTGTTCCTACCTATACCCGTGCGTGGTTCACAATCACAAACAACCACCACCCACACACGTAAACTATTTGTTATAGAGAGGTGTTCAAACCCTTTCATCTGCGCACCGTCAGAGCGTACCATAAATCCTTCCTCTTTGATGCCGTAATAGCTCAGCTTAACGACACAAGTTCCCGCAAATTCCAAACGAAAAGAATTCTAGGCATTTCGTACGGCACAAAGGTGTTTAGAATTTATTTTGCGGTCTGAAAGAGAAAGCTCTGGTTACTTTAAGAAATACAACTTTCTGAGAAACGTTTTTGAATTATGTTTTTAAAAATGTCCACGAATGCTGGTAGGTAATGCCCCAGTAGTGAAATAGTATATTTGATGTCCATTAAATAAGGAAAATCTAAAATGAGCAAGGTAAATAAAAAATGAAAACAGGCCCAAAAACTAACTGGACCACATCAGATTACGTCACGCCATTGCTCTACTACGTGTTTACGTGAGAAGTAGATTACGAACGATAGCTTATTTTATCAGCTACATAAACATACATACATTATAAATATGTCCACTACACTCGTTATCTAAATAATGCTAAAAATAGAGCCATAAAATATATTCGTAACCCGAACTTCCGAAGTGTGACGTCTTTTGAGGAATTCTAATTATTCCAACAAAATGACAATTATTTTCCGAATAGAAATCTAGTGGCCTTGTAGCATCGGCAACATGCCAGATCGCACTTGACCGCTATTATGAATACTGAGAACTGACACTGTGACACTATAGTCACAATGGTTCTTTTTAGATTCCACGTTTTATAATGAAAGACGACTCTTTTCGCGATGTATTTTTACGTGTAATAAGGTGACGTCGAGCGAACAAAATATAAAGAATGCACATTCCGATTGTATTACTGCGTATCTTTAAAAAGGAAATGTTGAAGATATTTTGAAAAAAAGCCATATCGGATAATATTATGAAGTGATAAGTGATGACGCATACGTCCTAAATTAATTTTCTAGTTGTGTTCATGTCAATATGTCATTGTTACATCCGCGAATACAGATAAATCCATCAGTATAGGTATAATTGGTTTAAATAAAACAATACGTCCGTCCATTCGTGATTGGCGTATCACAAAACTGGGTTATCGATCGCTGATATGACATGATTCGCTCTGATTTCGTTTACGAATTACCACGAGGAGTTTTATCAGTACCATATGTAATAGTAACCTTTTCAGCCATACTATAACACTACTACTACAACAGTAGGAACATTTTTATATTTACAGATAAATTTATCATTCTCCAATTACAAATAAAAGGCAATTTTTTATAATTCAACTTTATCTTCCCTACACGAAATTACAGTAGGTACCTATCCAGCGAAAATTCTACAAATAAATCTCCTAACATTTCCAAACAAGTCATCCGAATCAATCATCTTCCTGAACCGTTTACCGAAAAACATTTTTGCCAGTTCATTGCTCTCCAGAAACAATGTACTATAGGTACCTACTATAGCGACGAGAGTACAGAGGGCGTCTGTCCGTCTGATATGGAGGCTGTGTTTAACTAAGGTTACAATTCTACAGGTCTTTGAACCTGGAAAAAGTTTGACAGATAACGAGGGTTGGTTTGATTGATATGCGAGGCTCTGAACACTTTGTTTATGAATTATTTGTGTACGTAATAATATTAACAGAAAAGAATAACCCTTTTAAAAATTATACCACAATAATACAAGATAAGCTATTATCTTCCTTTCCAGGTTGTCTACGAAAGACCACTTGCGATCGATTTGCGACCCGCCCTCTAAACAGTTTTCAGCTACCTCCTCTTTCTCTTTTCTTTTCTAATATGGTGTACCATTGAGTATTTTTTCATTAACTCCTTCCTTTAAACTTTACGTGTACAGTTTTGTGGGACTTAGACTTAAGTTATTGTAATAATTTGTAAGAATAATTTCAGTAAATAAAAAAAAGTATACTATGAACTATGGGCGAATCTCAATTCATCACATTAGATAAACACATCAAATGAGTCCTATATCAATTAATCCACAACCACGCACAAAACTCGTACTCCAAGCACTCCATAACCAAGATAACAAATTGCTATTTGTGCTATACGACCACGGACATGTATCAAGATAGACTAAGCGAGTGTATGTACTTCCCGTGTCCAAACTACGTTATTGAAACTTACTTGACGCTGGCCTACACTCAGTCCGCGCTTGCAGTTCGCCAAGGAAAGACGTGAAGCTGAATAAAGTAAAATGCCGAATTGCGCCGTTATAAACTGTAGAAACTCCACAGCTGTGAGTGGCCAAGTTAGCAGAGATGTTTCCTTCCACCGGTAAGTAATTTTCTAATCAGAATATGCACTATTTATTTTAAAATCAAATAAAGAATATTTGTGGAAAACGATCGTGACAAACACGGATACCAAATCATACGAAATGATTCGGAATACATTGCGGCTTTTACTTGGCACGGTAAAGATCGCGTCGTATGATAACAAGCAATGAATAGCGTCTTCTCATTTTTCTGTTCTCATTTTTCTGTCCAATTTTGTGGTTAGTGATGTTCATTTGATGCAACAGTTCTCGATTCTAATCGATTTTATAATTGAACAGAAAAATGATAATTTGTAGGAGCAATTTTTCAGAAAAAAAGGCATAGATTTTTTTTGTCATTTAATACGACTTGACCTAGAACTTTTAAGTATTTTAATACAAAGGTACTAAAAATAAATATTACGACATGGACGCCATTAGTTAAAGTGTCATCTTGGGAGTTTTTTAAGAAAACTCCTTATTGCTTAGACTATGTTTGTTTTTTCAGTTTTCCAAGTAACCCGAACATAAAAGGAAAATGGATCGATGCAACGGGACATAAAGATTGATTGATTGACAGTTTCATTACTTTCTTTCGATGGCCTCTCTAGTACGTAGTACATGGTAACTCAATGGGCATATGTAAGAAAAAGCTAAAACACATTAGTTTACTTGTTAGAATATTAAAAGGTTTATAACTTTATTTTATCATCCCTCTGTCTATGGTAATTATCATTTTTCTGTCTTGAATCGATTTAGTAATCGATTACGATTCATTTATTTGACTACCTCTTAGACATAGATCTAGTTTGATCTGATTTCTTTCGATTTACTTCGATGGGATAGGACGATACTAGAATCGCCGCGCGAGTGGCGGCCTAATCGATTTAGCGTAAAATGAAATTAACATCACTAAAAAGCGCTCGTGACGTCATAACGCGTCAAGGTCAGTACAAAAAATATGACACGCTTGGTTTTCATACAGATCGCGGTACTTGCGTTGTCTACTTAAATATACATGTCTGTGTATACGACACAAGCTCGCATTGTTGAGTCTTCAAACGCATGCCGGAATCTGGGGCGATGGGTAACATACGTCGCTCTATAATTACTGAGCTAAATTACGAATTTCTCTAATGTTGAGATGAGGCTAAATATTGAAGTATGACACAAAACGGACGGATTACTGGAAGATGAGTCTGTCGTGACGCGTCGTTGAATCATAGGTTAGAGCCGGTATAGAATAAAACACGAAAGCTCAGTTGAATTCCTTTCCTCCTTGCGAAACTATAATTTACTTTCTTTTCAGCGAATTTAGCCAAGGATCTTTCTTATGATATTTGTGAGAATTATTCTAGAATTACAATGTCATGAGCAGTGCTCATCCTAACAATATTTTTATAAATCAGTTCACACTTCCTATCCCACTTTGTACTAAACATTCTTCTTTGTATAAAGACCAGATGCGTCACTACGAAAGAAACCACCCACCCGTGCGTTAATTGTTTCCATCAACTCTTAACGATTTCTCACTGTATAAAACTAGAACCCTGCAAAGCTTCCAACCAATACACGTTTTAAGAGTAGTTAAAACGAGCGCTGATGGATCCCATCCATATGGCCCGATATCCCGATAGACTACAAGGAAATAGTTTAACGATACCACACTCAAATGGAATGTTGAGCCAAACAAAGTGGCCACTAATCTAAATGCGGTAACTCAAATAGTTTACATTATTTCAACACACTTCTTTATCTGCTCCTAATAGCTAGTTAGAGCGTTGACCTGTAATAGAATTTGAGATCTATAGCCGATTGTTATACGAAAATAGTATATATTAGGACGATGAATATAATAAAATTGATCGTCTTCTATAAATACGCATAACTTTTCCAATCATCGAAAGATAAACACGTTTACGAAAGAAGTACACGCCCATAAACAATTAAGTTGACAACTGCAGCGCAGTCACAAATCCGAAAAAGCGACTAAACGTGTACGGCATGGCAAAACTAATTAGTCTTTGTTTAATATAGTACTGAGTTCATATTTGTGCAGTATGAAATATTAATGAGCAGCCCTTTACAAGGTCTCGCGTGCGTGGCTTTAAAATCGTAAGCGCATAGAGCGGAGCCTTGACGCGATCTCTAGTCGAGATTCTCCTCTGATTATCGGTGACCTTATCACGAAGCAATCTTTACACACGTGTGTTAAACACTGCTTAATTATAAATCAAATATGTATACAATGCAAATAATAACTAAAACACGGAAGTTTTACCATCGTTCCTAGGTAGGTACACAAAATATAACATTCAAATGTAAACAATATTAAAATATAGCGTTTGAATAACTTACTTTATGAATACATAGAATCAAAATTTCGTTCGTGAGGTTTAAATAAATCAGTATTTAAATATTGTAACGCTTTGTAAAGCTAACACAAGAAATCTCCTGTTCAGCAAAGCTTAATTTTAGAACTTCACGTATAAAGACTAGATATCGACCTTCGAAACTCCTGGAAAATACTTTTTTTTTATTGGGGAAATCTTGCATAGATACCCACGGCCTCCGGGGAAGGGGCCGTGGGTTATGTCGGATTCCTACCGACCAAAACCCCACTGTGTTCCGTCAAGCCGCATCAACGACAGGGCCACGGGTATGGGTAGAATTCATCCGTGACCCTGGAAAATACCTACGAACTTGTTATAGTTAAGCTCCTTCAAGCTTTCACATCTAACAATATCAATATCAATATGGCAGATAAACAACAACAATATAATATTATGTGCGTGACCTTGTTATGCGCCGGCGAAGCGTGAACGCGTAGAAAATTATGCAATCATAACACAACAAATGCAATTCTTGAGAATCCCCTGCGAAACCATTTCTAAGAAGTGAAAAAAAGTAGATTTGTATAGCAGTTTCCTGCTGAATAGAACCAACCTGAATTCCTATATCTTATAGCAGTATTATTTCCAGTACTAAACAGTGATCGCGCCAGACGACCTATATAGCGCTGTCATTTTTCCATACTGGATATATTACTGCTTTAGTACATCATGGTACTGGGGCAGATCTAAACACGTAATGTTGTAAAATAATTTACGGGAAACAAACAAACGGTACGACTCACTCAAGTCGTATGATCAATTGTTCCTTAGAATATCTACCCTTCAAAATACAATTTGAGAAAACTCGTTTGTTATCACATTGATTTTAATATGAAAAATAAGAATCCCTAATTGATTTCAAGTTCCCGAGAAAGAATCACAATAGAAAGTTTATTCAATTCAAATTAACCGTTACGACATTCCACATTTGAAATTTAAATCGTTCTCTCGATTCAAACGACAGAAAACAACAAATCGCAAATCTATGAGTAACAACTGACGCTTTAAACTTTAACTGCAACATTTTAGACGGACAATATAACATTTTCCAAGGATCACATACATCATACGGTAAGTAAGAGTAAATAATAACATGAGAAAATGTTAATTCCCAAGGGTGCAGTGCGGTTGCATGGCTGTAGGATATTTAGTGAGCGACCTCGTTGCAATTTCGTCCTCGACATAATGTTATAGCGCATAAATAAATACTGCGGTATTATATTTAAAGTGACTACGACTCACGATATGAAGAAACATGATGATATGAAATTTGAATGATAATATTAATTATTATTTGTATGTTAAAGTCTATCATTAATCCAGATTAAATAATATAAAGATTTCGCTTGGGTAACATGTAGATACCAATCTGATTGCAAACTTACTTCCAAAAAAGCCAAGCCAGAGCCAAGCGTCTCAAACATCATACATCGCTTATGTGGCATATATCAATGACTACTACTAGCCGCCAGACGCGCGCCCCGCATGGCCGCGATTGTCGCACAGATTTTGTTCGTGGTGTCCTCTCTATACGTAGTAATAATACCTCAATGCTTCCAAAAGATAAAAACCATAATAGAATTAACAGCAAACATTTGTTGTAATGCGTCTAAAATTATATAATAACAGACAAACTAAACATTGTGTCACTAATGTAATACAATTTCATATCGAAAGTAAAACGTTATGACGTCACTGCGTTTATTTACATAAAACATTTTATGACCACTAAAAGTTAACAAAAAGTAGTTTAGTTAGTCTCATAAAAATTTATAACGCGAATTATAAACATTTAACGTTTCGTATTAATGTGTTAGTATAATCGATTTATTCATTCTTTAATGTGAATGTATTAATGACCACTATTGAAACACTACCTGTGCCCCGCGCGTTTTATCCGCATTGCTCCGCTCCTGTTGTTCTTAGCTTGATGATAGATAGACTATATATAGCCTACCTCGTTAAATGGGCTATCTAATACCGAAAGAATTTTACAAATCGGACCCTTAGTCCCTGAGATTAGCGCGCACAAACAAACAAATGAACACTTCAGCTTTATAATATTAATTAATAAAAAGTATACCTAGATTTATCTTTCTACTTTATAATTGATCTTTTAAAATAGCAAATAGCATAAAAAGATGTTAACGATACTTTTGATACTTCAAAAGAAACAAATGGTTCGCGGTCCGCGGATATATTAACATTGTTATGAAAAGAAACAAGATACGAGTAACATCTGCTACAATAACACCGTATTTCTCCGCGCACTTGAGATAATTGCTACATGTAAATCCACAACGTACAGAACGTATACAGCTGTAAACAGTGGTGGATACATTTTGGCAAGCAAATTTCCTAAGACAATTAATTACTCAGGGTTTTAGAATTGATCAATATTATAATAAAAGTTCCAGGCCAGACATTTTCAGGTATTTAATAAATCACCTTACACCCACTGCAAAAGCCTAGAGGAATATAGAAAATCAATTCCACGTACTCAGGTTTCAATTTGCTCTTTTTACATTCACATTTTATCCATCAAAAACGAATGTCGACATCTGAAACTGAGCACTTCGGATTCAAATCCCCGCCTCCAGTTGAGCAAACTGTGCAATTCATACTTTTAATTGGACGAACTTCCCACTTCACCCTTCACATGAAACTTGCTCCCACTTCTGAAACTTTTGAAATCAAACTTTTGACATAACAGCCTCAGTTTGCTCCAACAATAAGGTTTTGCGGAAACTGATATACTTACATACTGGAGCTGAACAACGCTTACGCCCAAACTCGGGAATGTTTGCTTTAGAAACATATTCATTAGAGAAAACTACTATGAATTTTAGTACAATGAATAATCTACAATTTATGAACTATATGCGTTATCGTCTATCGCACTTTGCAATCGACTCCCACTATTAAGTTACTACTACTTCTATTCCTCGACACATTGCCAACAGTAATCATAAGCCCTACATTTTCATTACGATAAGTAAACAATAATGAAAGCAATATCTCACACAGATCTGAAAATAATGTCCTTACATAAAGAGCTCTTATTACTTCAGGAGCCTTCATACATCATGCGTATCATCACGAATATATCCCATACATTAGAGAAGCCATTAGCGCTCGTGCGTTATAAATGATTTAATGGAAAAACAATTTGGACCCTTCATCGACATTTCGAGATAACCCTGAACGTATAGGCTTGAGAGTTGAGTGATGTTATGTAAATAGACAGCTATCTGACATGGGATAATTCCAAGATAATTCCCTTTTTATTTATGCTGAATGCCAAATTTGCATCATAAGGCGTCGGGCACGTCTGGCGACCTGATATTACTAAAGATGAAACTAAAATTTCACTTAGGTATAATATATTTACATATATTTCATTCCATAATTTAACAAGAATCTACTTCTTCCATAATATATCAAATTCCTCATAGACCAACAATGAAGCTATTTGCAAATCAATCAACACATTTTACGACTTATATAAAAACTAAGGAAAAAAGCACTTTAGTTCGATCGGATCTCCTCTAAGCATTTCAATTGGGAGGATGCCAAAAGATAATAAATAATATTCATGTAAAAATGTGAACGGAACCAGCGGTCTTCAATAAATCATATCTCGTTATTTTCAAAGTGATTCTCTATTACTTGTATCCGTCTATCAGTTTCTTTTGAGTTTACCTCACACGTGTTACCGTGCTCAACAATTAGTTCATAACATAATATTGCTTGTGATATTTCTATTTGGTAATATATTTTATTGTTTCTCGTATTATTTATCATAAAAGAAAATATAGGTACTTATATAATCGAGCCTCATGTTTCAAGTCGCTTTTCCAGTAAGCATATTCTATAAAGTGTGTTTAACTGAAAAATAAGGTACAGAGCAGGTTAGGGAATTAGAACTCGAATCCACAATTATATAATATATAGGACAAATTAGTAACTTAAAAAAATGCTTCAACTTCCTCGCGCAAATAATATTTAACTCCAACTAATTGCATATTCGTAGTGAAAGCACTATACAGATCAATTTATTTTTACCAATAACCTACAAGAACCACGCTGCCATTGCCATCAACATGATATCTTATCGATTACTCACAATTCTTAGATAAGAAACAATAGCGTCGCAAACGATGAAAATCAACGGTTCAAGCACAAGCGCTTTGATAAAATTGCAATCTATGCCATTGTATTATTTCTTTGAAACGTCCGCTTATCGTATGTAGATTCGCATTGGAAATTCAATTCCTCTTATAGCTCCCGATTGATCTGAATATATCATTCGCGTACACGTTTTGCTAACAATAATCTCTTTTGACGAGAACCGTTTGAACTGTATTTAAACATGTTTTTAATATGCATACACTGGATTATAGTGATATAATATTTTGAATAGAATACAGATTATTAAATTTTTATCGTTGGAGATTAATGTTTGAGTATCTTTTTTGTATAACAAAATATATCGTTACAGTTATAAATCGTATGCACTTAAATGTTCCACTTTGATAGCACGTAAAGGATTATGTTATGATAATTGATCCATTTATTTTCGAGAATATTATATGATTGAACTACTAGCTTTCCTACTACTTTTTTAGACATTAATCCAACGATGTTTTTGAGAAAATTGTGCTATCATATCATTTAAACTTATAATAGTTAAACGGTTGCTTCAATACAGTTCTAATCAATACCATTTTTCAATATTGTCTTCCCTCCAACCAACTCTCCTTCAAACAATTAATACAGAACTTGATAAGTAAACACTGATTACGATAAGACCGTATCCTACGCTCTCATCAAGCACAAAGAGGACAAAGTACAAGCACCGAAAGCACTTGAAGATATCAATTGATCAACGCCTCGTTCCCACGAGTGCGTCTGATAAGGGACCATCGACTCGCCTCCTTGCTTCATACTTATTACAATCTCAGTACTTTTGCACTTAAAACCACAATTTTCCTACACATTTGGATGGTTGTGACGTCATTAACACGCCAAAGTAACTTCCTATGAATATTTGTAACCGACTCCACGATTCGATTTTGACTCACTTTAAACGGACATATTTAATTCAAACTTATCAAGTTATGTAGGTATACTTATCAAGAATCTGTGACAATACAATAAACTAATTCCATCTTATTAAAACGTATTGTTTTAGCTGTATTTATTATTTTAATAATAAAAGCTTTACAATACATTCAATAAAATTACTCATTTTGAAAAATTGTTTTCATATTCACAAAAACTCACATTTTAGGACGCGACACAAATCTGAAATCACCCTTTCGCATTCAGAAAATTGGGTCAAAACAATAAAGCATCCATTTCACTGTAGCATTGTAAAAAAGCGATCGCGCAATCGTATCAGAGCAGTCATCGAGGCACAATGCAATCGAAGATAAGCACATTGTGACATGGTTTCCGAAACTGGGGTAATGCTGTCGTATCGGGGTTATGAAACGAGCTGATGACAGTGATCATCCACTTGACGGTATACCAGAAACTCATCAACGAGTTATATGGATCCTTAATAATATAAAGTGTCTTTGTTTGTCGATGTTTTTATGGCAGGATTTTTGCGTCTGGACATAAATAGGAGGGTAGGTAGTGACAGGCTTTTAACATCGGTTCGCGGTGAATCATCAACATCTCATTCCTATGGGAATTGACTTTGACCACGCAGGCAAAACAGCTACCGGAAAGCTATACATTATACAAAGATAAGTAGGTGATGCTGTTGAAATTGGGCACAGTGATCATCCACTTAACGTTACAACAGATATACAAAAGAGGTTCTTTAAGGAAATACATTACACAATGCAGTAGGTGATGCTGTGACAATTGACTTGGCTTGAGTTGTGAAAGACACTGTTTTAGAAAAATGATAAGTTACGGTCTAAATATTCTATATACATAGTAGTGTAGAAACTTTAATATGTTCAGAGTGGTCCTACATAGAAATAAATCTTATAGAAGTGGGTTAAAAACTTTGAATGAGTAAGACTTCTTTTAAATGAATTCCTTGTCAGCTTTACGAAGGAGTAAAAATTATGAGGATTTTTATGAATACTTCTTTTAAAAACTTCTTACCAAAGACGATTTCTTTGGATTAATTTAAAACTGAGTTGAAAGGAGGATAAACGTTTAAAAGACTGTCAATTATTAATACATACAAAGTTTTTGCCCATTGAAAATGGACTGCCTTTACATCTTTTATATTAGTATCATATGACTGAGCTAATAAATTAATAGGACTCATTTTTTCCGTAGAAGATTACGTCTATTGAATTAGACACATAATTATTTGAACACCTCAAAAGCTCCGGTCAAAAAATTAATTTACCAAATCAACCATCCTAATCTACATATTATACTACTACTCTCTACTTAACTAGTAACATACTTCTATTACATCTAAAATCGGTACAGAGTAAGAAATAAACAAAGGCACAAAACGCGAGCAGCCGGCGCCTGGTGATTAACGCATAGTTGCAGCGTGATGCATGACGCTATGAATCACTCGTCGCACAATTGTATCGCAGAAGCTTCATTTCGACCATATGTAGGGTAAAGACAAGTGACCGAGTCAACTTATAATTCACGAAATAATTTAGAAAATTAGTATTTTCATATTTACTATATTTACAACCCTATTCGATTGAACATTTAGTTAAGCATTTGTGAGTTTTAAAAGAGAAAGCATAACTAAAGTAGCTTTATTTCGAAATAGTTATATAATGTAAACTAGCTTACCGCCCGCGGCTTCGCCCGCTTTGTCTAAAACCTAATATGTAAATTATATACTAAAACCTTCCTCTTGAATCATTCTATCTATTTAAAAAAAACCGCATCAAAATCCGTTGCGTAGTTTTAAAGATTTAAGCATAAAAAGGGACATAGGGACAGAGAAAGCGACTTTGTTTTATACTATGTAGTGATATCGTAAAAGCCATTACAACTTTTTCAAGAGGATCTGGATTATACGGATTCAAACCTACTATAAAACTTTTATTCGAAATATATCATTTGAAAGTCATAAGAGGTCTTTCGTACCAATCGATGGCATCAATTCCAAATCAAAAATAACATTTTCATCCTTCTCGAAGTCCAAATGTTAAAGAACTCCAGTACGAAAATAACAAACAAACAACCAACAAATACAAAATCACACATAAATTCAACATATAATTCAAACAAGATAATAATAATAAACCAATAAGGGCCGATTTTTCAATGCTTGGATAAAACTTATTCGTCGAATAATATATAAAACTACCATTTTAAAAACGTATTCTAAGTAAATGCCCGTATTTGACAGTTTACGTGACATTTTAATATAATCGTGTAATACTTTATTGGACAGATACGTTTTATCCAAGCATTGAAAAATCGGCCCTTTATCTCACAGGCGTGCATCAATCAACGAACAGACAAGTGACGTCGCGTCGCGTGCGACTGTAGTCATTAACGCGTCAATCACAAGCACACATGTCTCTGTATTTAAATGCACATTCATTTGATAAAATGTTTGTTTAATAACTCTTTTTATCTCAACATTAATAATTAATATATGTACGATAAAACTTAAATTTGTAAAGCTAAAACTACTTCGATTAGCTAGTGGTGGAATATTGCTTTTTACTCATAAGTCATAACGCCCATTCATGATCTACTATTAAACTATTGTTGATAAAGGCATTACGGACAGACACACGTTATGATTACACGTATTAAAAGATCGATGAAACCTTATCGTTATAGGAGTAATAACCTCATACCTAAGGTGAGCAACCATTCAAGTGTCTAAAAACTCCAGACATTCAGCACTTAAAATTTCATGAGCACAAATTCAATCCATATTTTCAATTAATGCAACGAAACCTCAAAAATACATCGATATATAAACACACATACAATTAGTTAACCCAAATACCAAAAAACAATTCCCACTAGATATTCAGAAACTCAAATCAATCAAACGTTCCGCTCAAATTGGCACAACTGTATGATTCCGAGCCCAAATAACCAACAATCAACATCGCATGCAATGTGTACAAACAGCGATCCAAACTTCAAAGCCGAAACGTCAACATGTGCACAACTCCGATCGGTATCAGAACATTAAATTTCATACCGCATTGTATGCATGAATACCTAATATATTTTAAGAACCGGGAGTTTACCACGTCTTATAATAACAGTATTCCAGTATGAGAAAGTGATGGCACTAGACGACGCTATATATGTACTACCTACATATATAGTTGTCATTTTAGCACAATGGAAATAATACTGCTTTAAGACAGAATGTTACGGGGACAGAACATTAAATTTCATATCGCATTGTATGCATGAATACGTAATATATTATAAGAAGTCGAGACATCGTTGAAAAGCACCTCTTTTTCCGCATATCCACTGAATGAGCTATAAATCACAATGGGCCCTTTGATGTCGCATTTCATTATTAAACATAGGTCTACCTTTTTTCTCTAACACAGCATTCCTACCTTTTTCATTTAATCGATTGAGAGTCAACTTTAATAAAAGCTAATACCTAATCATTAGCGTTTTGTTCTCATAGAAAATCAGCTCAATACAAACTGTCATATACCAATACAGAATTAATACCCCAGAGAGAAGATCCGTTGCTTTGCACGTCCTCAGCAGGAACCATACCACACTGACCCACATTACGTTCAGCTGACCCTCATACTCATTACTCATTAACCTTGTCATACAAAAATCGTATGCAAATTGCGTCTCATTAGCGGAAACAACGGTTATAATAATTAAGAGCGTCCCGATTATTTCCCAGAGCGTTCACCTCAAGTTCAAGGATTTGTCGAAACGGCCTCACAATGTGGCACACGCGGTAAACGACCGCATTTAACTGTTCGCACATTACTCATTTTTGAAGGAAAAGTCGCACTTATCTCGACGCGTAACATATTTGAGATGACGTCACTGTATTTATGGAATGTGCTACGGTATCAAACGTGTGATCTGGCGCCGCGAGGGGACGCAATGTCGACCAGTTTTTATGGAGATCAAAGCCTCAAATGTTCTATTTTCACATCAAAACAGTGAAACCGTTTCTGATTTAAATAGATAAAATCTTTGAACCTGTTATAGGCTTCATTTTATTGCTATAGTTGAACGTTGACTAACTAAATTTTTGTTTGCAAAATTCTCTCTCCAAAAATGAATAAGCAGAATCATCGAAGAATTTGACAACCCATTATTTTTAATCACAAATCATATTATATCCATATCCTATATATTTTAATCAAATATTTACATAATTTAACGTCCGTAACAATTTGTACAAATTGCCTACTGTCACCTCCGGCGCGGCGGTTCACCGACACATAACCCTGGGGTCAATGTTATTAATGAGTGATTTGAAGTTATTTAGGACGTTATAGGTATGTACTTACGACTAAATATAAAAGTTCAATGTTTCATTTCCCATATTATTCAATATTTATATTTTCTTAAAAGAAATCTCTTCTTTCTCTCATTCGATCGCGTAAATAAGAACAATACCAACATCCATGAAATAAATCATAAACTAAAAATATTTTTCGAAAATTCCAGTAGAGCATCACGTTTCGATTTCAATTTCAATAAAAAAATATAGATCATAGATAAAAATAGCCAAAGAGAATTTCTAAGAAAATTGTTATCTCAAAAACTATTATCTAACATCGTTTCCATGACAAGCCAGACCCGATATAAAGCCACTTTCCTGTTCCACTTGCCAAATGTCAACGGTATAATCTGTATTCAATATTGCATAACTTTATAGAGATAGAGATTATATTTTTATAGATTCTTCGAAATATCTGTTGCGCATATAATACGAATCTCAAAGACTCCAAAGATTGTACGCCTATTGTACTTTATTTATGAAACGAAGTAACGAGTTTATTGTCCAGTCGATTTTTATTTATGGGCAAGAAATCTGAATTATGAATTTCACTGAAGCTTTCATTCAGTCAACAAAAAATGTTTTCCTGACATTATAGTCCTTACAGTTTTTAAACAGTCACTACGATTTTATTTATTAGCATGGGTACATTTAGATTCTGAATTGACCATAGCCTTTCAATAAAATAAGGCAGGCTTATTTCTAGTTCACTGAACTAAAGAGGCGGTGTGAAGTCACTGAAGTATCAACAATGTATTAAAATCTTATAGACTAGTCACTAGACCTTGTGGAAAGTCTATTAAAATAGTTATACAGGGTGGAAAATTTAAATGGGCCCTAGAGGAAAAGTACTTGATACACTGGAGATACCAAATTTAGCAAAGAGGAAACATTGCTTTATTTTTAAAAGAAATAGAATTACATTTAAAAATTTTTAGAAATTGACTTACCATGCTCGGGAATCCCGTTAAAAATTTCCACCCTGTATATTATGATGTTAGTAGTGTATAACATCATAACTGCTATAGGTATAAGTTTTCACAAGTCAATAACTACGTTGCAAGCAACCTCACACAAGTTAGTCTATGAACGGGGAAGAAATTTTAAATACAGTTCACTAGTTACTTTAATAATGTATTCATATAGGTAGCATGGAGAAAATACGTTTAAACACACGTATACTTAGTGTGGATTTATGCCCTGAGCAACTTGCTCAGACTGTACTAAAAAGAGAATTATGTTTTTCCATTTTAGGCATACGCCTATAGGTAGGATATTGTTTATTTTTCTTTATTAAAGGTAAACCCAGTTCCTATTTTAATGTCATTAACCTAATTACCTAATGTATACGCGCTTTTAAAAAGAAAGCAATCGATAATACATCCTTATTACCATCAGACACGTAAATCCTTAAAACCAGACTCAATAAATAGCAGGCAGTAATCCAAATCGTGCAAGCTTTTAGAATGATTGCTACATTCTTGTTATTCGCATTGTGCACTTTACTGCCTTGTAAAAGGGGCTATATTTATAAATTTCACACACGATTAGGCTAGACGAAATGGTAGAGCAAATATCGGTCAGCGACCCTTGGGAGCGAAAGTGATATCCGTCACTTGTTGCCATGTAACTAGCGGATACGGAAGTAATTGCTAATTAACTAGTCGATTAATGAGCAATATCGACTGTTTGAAGTCAATATGTTTTCGCATCGGAATCAATCGACATATTAAAAGAAAACACAGAACAGAGCGGAAGGTCGTCGAACTACTTTTGCTTCAATAAATATAATAAAAGCATTAGTTAAACATTTTTTTTATGAACTAATTATTGTTAATATCTACATTTAGAAAACGCAATTACTGTGCTATTACCCGAAATCGTTCACTGAATCATTAAAATTATGGTGGGCCATTGCGAAACATTTATGAAACGAATGAAAAAATGTACGAGCCGGTTTTGAATATCTGTGACTTTATTACGTAAATTTTTAACTTTTTAATAATCATACCTACAAGAAAGGGTTTATTCACAATTCGTTTAGCACAAATTCGAAAGGGATAGGTACACGAAAAAAGAATTCAGGAAAAAAAAGACAAAATAATAAAACAGCGTCATTCCCGCGGAAACTCTCTACAGAATCGTTTATTTTAAATCTTCCAAGATAATTAATAACCTGAATCTAGGAGTTAACTTGAACCCATTCCGGGTAACGAGTTGAGTTCTACGAACTTAACTCCTAATTGCTCGCGAGAGACGTTTTTATGGCGTACTAGACTAGCTAAATCTATGATTTAGATTTTAAAGGTAATGCAAAATTTAGTTGAGCGTGAAATTTTCACTCGACCGTAATTTGTGTTTGAAACGTCTTTTAGGATTTTTGCAAAAAAAAATATTTCACGGGTAGGTATTTTTCCTGCTTTTATCTAGGATCAGATATTTTTTAACAGTTTGTACTTTTTCTAAAATAACAAAAAGCGCAATTAATAAAATTAACAAATATTGATTCACTCACTTTTAAAATAATTTATCGATGCATTTCTTGCATCAGCAGTCTTATAACAACGATGTACAATGTACATACCTGAAAACAAAAGAATAATAATAAAGCAAAGTCCATATTATTACATCTTTACAAACATAAAATCGAAAGTGTGATTGTCATGTACATAACAAATAACAATGTTAAAGTATATACAATTATACATACATATTCATAATATGCAATTTAAATAGGTAAGTGACCCGAGCACTGCAATAATGTAGTAAACTAATTGCATTTGATAAGTAACCATTTTCTTCGTTGTAGGAATGTTCCGACGATGAAACACCACTTTTACTTGCAACAATGTCTCTGGATGATATATCAAAATAAAGTAATTATACACACGACGATATATCTTTTTTCTCAAAACCTATCATGTGCATTTGTGTGAGTGAATTTTCTTATATATAATATGTACTTAGTCTACTTAGTCTTCAAATTTTATAAATTTAACTTATGCGAAAAGGCATTCATAGCGCGTTATGGTATGCGTATAAAATGCATAAACGACGCATATAATTGCGTATAAATGCGCTCATATTTGTGGGAATTGAAATACCAATTAAATACTTTATCGATTACAATGTTAGTAAACATTTATAAAATTTGTTCTATTGAGCATCATCCATAGCATGATTTTACAGAATACTTTATTCTTGCCCCTAGACAGGACTCTCACATAGGTCTTGAACAGTGATGATATTTTTTTTTTTTTTTTTTATTGCAACCCCGGCAATGGAGCAGGCGACCCACTTGATGGTAGGTGATAGTCGCCGCCCATGACGTTATCCAAATACGCAAGTAAATTGAAAAATCAATTTACTTCCCGCACCCTCGCCTAGTCTCGAACCTCCGACCTCCTCCGTTTCAAGACCGAAGTAGTCATTGAGCCACCAGTGCACAACCAGAGCAATCATTAGCAATAACGCATAGTTCAATGACCCGAGTTGGAAATAGATTCGCACGTGTCGTACGATTGTAATGCCCTTTTCCTGTACCATTCAGTTTGTGCAAATATAATAGTGTTTAATGTGATGCAGATGTGGGCTGTGACTGGGAAGCTTTCGATTCATTTGGATTTCCTTTTAAAACAAAATAGAGGAAATATGAAGGTAAATGTGAGAGTTCCACATTCTGAAATATTGATTCATTTAATATAGGTAATAAAATAACTTAAAAAAATTAATGAAATAACAACAAACTTTTTTTTCAGATTATTAAAAACTGTATTGTTCCTTTGTCGATTTAAATAATAATAAATGTAGTTTCTTTATATTTTTGGCCTTTTTTAATACCCAACAAATGCATTAACATATATATACAGTGGTGGTCACATAATTAAAGACACTAAGAGCATTTTATACTACCCCAGACACATCTCTCAACATTTTTTTTCACACTACCATTGGAACTTGTTAAATAATTTTAAAATATTCAGGTATGTGTTGTCTAATGCTAAACTAAATTTTATCTACAGAACTTGTCGGTTTGTTAGATTTTAATCAGTTCATCCTTACTACTAGCAGTTTTAGCCTAGCAAAGGTCTGGCCATATAATTAAAGACATTAGACTCGCTTATGAGAAATATAAAAAAATATTATTTTAATGAGATTATTTTTCCAACACAAAATGCCTGACGTATTTACAAAACATTTTTACATTTTTCAATATTTGGTTGCATGTCCTTTGGCAGTAATGACGGTTTACATCTCTTGGGCATTGAAGCAACTAATTTTGTACAAGTTGCATCACTAATTTGGTTCCATTCTTCGAAAATGCTTTGCAAAGTTAGTCGACGTTTGATGACCGCTTTGCCGCGACTTCTTTCTTTCTTGATTCCATAAGTTTTCGATCGGATTTAAACCCGGGCTGCAGGGGGGCCAATCCAAAACAGTTACAGATTGGTTCCTTAACAAGCACTTCACTACTTTTGCTGTGAGCTTAGGATCATTATCGTGTTGAAAAGTCCAAACAATAGGTAAATTTTCCTCCGCATAGTGCAGCATGGATTGCTCTAAAATATACTTGTACTGGAATTTATCCATGTTGCCTTTTCTCTTTTTGACAGGTCCAACACCAAGTAAAGAAAAACAGCGCCATACATTGATATTTCCATCCCCATGTATGACTACCTACTTATTAGTTTATCTTGGATCCATTTCCTTATTGAGATGTTTTCTGACAGAATTAATCATATTAATCTTAGTTTCATGCAAAAACAGCACATGTTTCCATTCTCGTTCAGTCCAGTGTTCGTATTTTGTAGCAAAGTCAAATCTTGCCTTCACATTTTGTTTTTTCAAAAGTGGTACTTTCCGAGATAATCTTCAGTGCAAGTTTTCCTCACACAGTCTCTGTCTAATTGTCCTTGCAGACACCCCCTTCAAGCCTGCTGCACCATACAACTCTGAACTGTATCAGTTTCGACCCTTTAAATGGATCTTTTTAGCCAACAACACCATTTTTTAATCTTTCGGCCAAGTAGTTTCACTTGGTTTTGATTTTCTGAGTACGTTTTCGGTCGTGTGGAACATGTTAAATATGTTTTATAGCATTCATAACAATATCCTAGGAACATTTTAATTATCATGGAAGTTAAAAATAATATTTCTTGTGGACGAGTCGCAACTCTTGATTTTAACCATAATAATCGATATTAAAACAATTAAACATATGAATTTTAATTTTAAAAGTTAAAAATACTCAAAAATATTATGGAGTGTCAACGATTTATGAAATTACGCGGCAAAACGAAGAAAAGCACAATGTTGTTTCTTTTTATTTATAAAAAATTACAACTCATTTCTTGTTGTCTTTAATTAAGTGGCCAGCTACACGTACGTAAACAAAGTTTGTGTTACATTCCCACAGAGAGCAAGTGTCGAAACTAACAAGGAATATAACTATTTTTTGTCCCTCATTTTAAAGAACATATTGTCTTGTATGGTTTAATAAAAATAATACTAGATCAAATACCTTTTTCAGATAATTGTACTTCCTAATGTTAAACTTTTACGGTCAATTCGGGGGTGTCTTTAATTATGTGACCACCACTGTATATGAGTAATCGAATATTATTTACCTTTATTTGTACAAAATTATAAGTCAATTTGAACACCATTATTTCCGTGCTTTATAACCAAAACCACACTGAAATAACACCAAATCTCATGAATATTAAGCCCGCGAGAAACGAGAGAATAATTATAACGTATACACGGGATTATGGCCATTAGCTATGAAATTATAATTTTGCATTAAAAGCCTGTTAAATAAACATTACAAGAGTAAATTACGTATATTCTCATGTGTGTAAATGTAACATTCAGTTATAATTTTCATGAGCATTATGTCAGAAATATTTCAAACTCATAAGGTATTATAAATCAATCAGTAGATAGAATAGTAATAGATAATAACAGTAATAGATCACACAATATGATGTTAGTTTGAAGCCAAAAATATACTTTGCAATAATTAGTACCTAATTTTCATTAATAATAAACAGAGTTCAGTCCTTAAAATACCAAATAAGTTGGTGAGAAATGACCCCAATTATACAGCTGTATACATAAAACTTTGTAATTGTTATTTTCAATTAAACAAAACTGAAACATGGCTGAATATAATTTGAAATAAACACACCACTCTAATCTCTGCGAAACGCGATCGGGCATATGAGCTAAATTAATTAATGGGAACGCCATATGGTGTCCTAATAAACTCTCTACATAGTACCAACAGTGAGACGACTAATTAAATTTGAGAAAATTATAATATAATAATATATTGAAGAACTTTAGGCGAACAAGCACTAGAAGCCATCACGTCTGGTAAGATCGAATGTTTACTTTTAAAAATTTCTACGATAACGTTCTATATTTACTTAACGACAAATTAACTATATTTTCATTCATCATCACTACGATAATTTCGTCAATATTGCGTTAATTAAATAACTACCCAGTTTTATTAAAACATTTAATTCAGTAAGAAAAATCTGAACAATATAAAGTCACAAATCTCCCTAAAATATATGGACAACTAGTAAAGAACTAATAACTTGCAATATGACCTCTTTTACCGATATTGGTCGGAGAGCGATGCTATTTACATACCATGCTATCAGTCAACGACACAATGACCTTCCTTATCAGCCACCAACAAAAGTCTACCACACACCGAGCGAACAACACATGTGGCATATTTTATGTGCCAGGCACTATTTTGCTATAAAAACATGTAATATTTATGAATCTGCTCAAAACCATAGTCAATTAGATCTGCAACGTTCTGCTTTTTTAACCACCATAATATTATTTAAGTATTTTCTCATATATAAAGTGTTACTATGTAGTTTACTTTCTTCTTTTCTTCATCACATCCTAATACACGTTACCAAGAATTCAACACACCATCCGACCCAAGTTTGCGCAAACCCCACATCAAGCCGCGCAAAGCATACATTATGTCAACGAGTGCACGCTCGTTTAACGCTAAACTGCAACAAGACCTGCGCATTACCTAGAACCTGTTAGCACGGAGCCAACAGATTTTCACGACAAACACCATTAAATTAACGACCATACACACTTGCCATCTTGTATCGAGAGACAGCAACTTGCAGGCGATTATTATTAGGATCCCCGCCCTCCGGAGATACAGGATATGTACGTAATTTAAAAGCGAATTGCTTCGTGTGATGGCAAAACTATGCATGTTTAATAAACTATGTACCCACGTAGGGCCTCAAGTGTAGATACAATTGTACAACCGAGAAGCATTTGAATAACCTCAGTTCTATAAATACGATCGCTCTTATGTATTTGTTGTTGAACTATTTTTTCTTCATGTGAAACGTTATTTAAGGCTATCACGAACTCATTGGTAAATGTGGGACATACCCGGAACATAAAGCAAGCCAAATTGTAATATATCATTATTCGAACCCTCACGAAACCCATGTGGCCTTTACCAGCCTGTACCATAAAACAATACATGTCAGCCGAGCGCATTATACAACGCATTTCAACGTCATACTCGAGGCATTCAAACGTCGCAGCACCGAGCAATTATTAATCCTGCAGTCAAATGAATTTATCGATTTCCCGTTCTACCTATTATGGTTGTATCTACCGTGAGTCATTGACTCCTCGCCGCAGCATCATCTAGGGAGAAAAAACTGCGCATTTATTACGGAGACAACAAAAGGCAGCATCCATTGTCGACAGTGCGAATCACCCGGCTAACGGGCTTTTGTTATTGACCTAATGTACTGTCTGTGTTGTGCCACGATTAATGTAATGTATAACGTGATGAAAGATGTTTTTGGACGGCTATATTTCCTACGTATGTTGTTTTTGGACGGCTATATTTGATTCTTATAAGAACATTTGATACAAGCAGAAAAGCATATAGGTTCGCAAAAGATCAATCAACGTAGTATAGGTAAAAGACAGTTTCTACGATTATGTACTACCTATGTAGTTAAAATGTCACAAATACGAATTCACACTAGAATTGTAGCCATTTTCCTACAATGTAACCATCGTACAAAATTTTCTCGTCTACACGTGTCCAGAAACAGACAAATGCTTATCACGAAACCAAGGATACTTCACTTGCTATAATAAAATCCCAGTAACACAATGAGTTGCAGCACGCCAACTGGCATTCCTTATAAATTCACCAGAATCAAGATAAGGTACAGCGACGGACAGCTTTATAAGTTCCTTGGGGTCAAGTGAATAACTATGGTAGGTATGAGTAACATAATATTTAAAACAAATTTTCATTCCATTATGTGGTGTGTGAATGTCGGTACATACATACCTAGTCAGATAGAGAGTTAATAACATAAAAAAAACTACGTAATCTTTAAAAACATTATATAGATTAGGTATGTAGAATTTGAAAAACTGTTAAGTCATCTAAATTACGCACTTTGGAGATAAGATACCTATACCGATAACATATCAGTATCTATCACATTCACACATAATCCACACTAAATTTAAACTACCCTAATTTCCCACACCCAACTACACAAACTCGAGAGCCAATTATCGCAAAACCCAACATTAGGTACGGCTGCATATTGTCATTTGTCAGACATCAGGCACATTATCCCGTGGGAGGCGATATACTGACACATCAAACGAGCATACACACACTGATGAACCGTGCAAATCGTTGATTGAACCGTTGATGTACCACATTAGGCTGGACTGCACTTTGCTAACGTTACGAAAGTAAAGTACCTATAAAGAGAAAATTCTGTACGTAAGGCCGTAAATAACTACGGGACTTATAGTCTACTAGCTTTCCGCCTGCGGCTTCGCCCGCATTTTCAAAAAAAAAACCCGCATAGTTCCCGTTCCCGTGGGATTTCCGGGATAAAACCTAGCCTATGTCACTCAGAAATGACTAGCTTTCCGCCTGCGGCTTCGCCCGCATTTTCAAAAAAAAACCCGCATAGTTCCCGTTCCCGTGGGATTTCCGGGATAAAACCTAGCCTATGTCACTCAGAAATGATGTAGCTTTCCAACAGTGAAAGAATTTTTCAAATCTGCCAAGTAGTTTCGGAGCCTATTCAATTCATACAAACAAACAAACAAAAAATCAAACCTTTCCTCTTTATAATACATATTTGTATAGATAGACTAGCGATGCCAGAGCTGGTCAATTTTGGCTCACTATTGTGCTATCTACTAGATATTAATCTATGCTATTGTGAATATTTTTATCCTACATCTAGAATAGGATACATCTAGATACCGAGGTTGTGGCGCAAATTTCTGAGCGATAAAACTTTTATGATAAAGAAAAACTTTAAAAAAAGGTTTGTTTTGTTGATTTTAATCGTAATACATAATAGTAAAAACGGCAGTAAGTACATAACAACTGCATAGTTATAGTTACAGACATCTCGCGTCTTCACTTATGGACCCTATAAAAGAAACCTATGCTAAAAACACACAGCAAATATTATGACGTCAATCCATTAAGAAACTCGCAAATATAAGAACAATGTAACACGCATAGATGCAAATCATACAGACAGCTAATTAAATATTTAAATTAACACGCATTTGCATACAAATTAATTTCCATTTACTTAAACGTGGACCTAAAATTAAAACAATTGTGATAATAATTACTTAACAACATTAATTTGTAAACTGTGCGTATTTAAAATTTAAATTTACCTACTTAAAAGTTTTCAATAACCGATTTAGTTTAAATTTATTATGTCAATTACACCTGAAACCCCTATTATGGTGGTGAGACATTTACCTATGAGTGTAATTTTGTTATAGATATGCGGGTATGTGCATATTTTACACACAAAAATATGACGTAACAACTACGTAAAGGCTGTGGTAAAAGGGGCCACTTTCGCATGAAACTTTATTCTATTCTTAACTAAACAAAACATTCTTTATACAAGACTATTTTACGAAATTCACCGTATTACAAATTTACAAGTGGGCAGTACAGAACGGCCGGTGAAAGCGTCACTAAGTGAAACGCAGGATGTCACAAAATAGGTTCGTTTCGACGGCGAGTGACTAAAGTTATTTCAACTTCGTATAAGTAATATAATTATTTATTAAAATCTACACCGAAACAAATTTTATCTCAATAAATGTACATTATTTTAGATATAAGTCACACAATATGATAAGGATTACGGGGAAAAGATAATCGGGTAAGTCTGAGAATCGGCCAACATCTATTTTTCATATGTACCACGGGCGAAGCCGGGGCGGACCGCTAGTTCAATATAAAATTTGAAAAAGTAGCCCCCCGTACCTACACTTGTTTAATGAACTAAAATGAATAGAAAATTCAAAAAACATTATTCTGCGTTATTAATTATTGACAGCATGATGATAAATAGTTAACCAAAACCAACAATTCATTTTGAATAAAAAAATTCACACATAAACATTATATTACAACACATAAAAACATAACATTGAATTGGCGAAATCAAATTCCACTTATCAATTAAAGCTCGCGTGATAACACTATAGTATCAGCTGATAAGAGATAAAACAATTGGCATTGCAGGAATCTACATCAACGTAAGTATATAAATAAAACTAAATCGTTCGAGTGCTAATTTTGTTGCACCTCATGTGGCGCCCGGAACACAAATACGTGATGGGAAACATGGCGTTTATCTGTTTGCATTAAATTTATTTACATATGTATGTATATAATGAAAAGTTTAACAAGGTTTTGATACATCATATTAGTTTTGCTCGCTCTCCCGATAGTATATTATAGCGAATGAACATTTGTAGAGTACATTTATTGTACTTACTCACTTATTAGTTTTAAAGAGATAAAATATGTATTGACGACTGGAATAAAGGAATTGATTAGGAAGAGTATTTCTCCTATAGGCTTAGGTATACGGGCCCCACTCACATCCACTCAACAAAACAAAAATTCCGCGAAGCATCATCCATCACTCTTCTACAAAACTTAGCCATACGGTATCATACCTATCGAAAGAACCCAGCTCTGCTGTCAATCTACCAGGATCAAATACATTGTATACTGTATAGAGTATACATTAGTGATTAGACGCCATATAGACAATTTTATACACTGTATGACGTCATATAAACAATTGGTAGCTTACGAGCCGCTAACATAATATGTTTACTTCAACCCGCATCCGGGCCGGCCTGTTTACTTTACAAAACTAGCTAGCGCACGCGACTACGCCCGTGATTCATCTAAAAATACCTATTTGAGATTGTAAACAACAAAGTTGGTGAAAGTTTATAAACATAGCTATATTTAAATGAGCTATTTAAAAATAAGTAACCGGTTATAAACAAGTTCAGAACGAATGGCCGATTTTTATAGGCCTTGATTGATTGGCGAGTGGCAACATACAAACGAAAACATAATAATAAAGTAGAACATGGAACAAATACCCAAAAATAGGAAAGAAACCTCATTAGATATAGCTATAATTTAAAATTATAACCTTTCAGTGTCAATCTATTAAAGCTGCCATGGCCTTAGTAAAGTGCATGATATTCGCTACGTGGGGTTAAATAATACAATGAATAAATCTAAATTTCACGAATATATCAAATAATAAACGTAACCTTCTAACCTTTCTATGCAAAGCTCATGTATGATTCATCGTGCAATAATTAACACTATATACACGTGATACACTTTAAAACATTGTATTTACAAAACACGTTCATTGGTGATAGAGGCGTGTTGATATTAATTATCCGGGTTTATACTTTATTAAGCAAAACATCTGTAAAAACTTACATTCTAAACATTTCCCTAAATCAACTGAAATATTAATAAAATGAGTTATGTAGAATCTCTTCAAGTAACAATTCTCCTAAATAATACCCGCAGACAAAAGATTCCGACATACTAAATTACGCTCATTATTTTGCACGGTGACACAAATGAAATTTAAGCCTTCCATTCATGGGCGAATCAAACTTTTAAATCTAGACAAATTGAAGATTGTAATTTTACGAGAATAATACTTACTCATAAATGCAATTCGTGCAAATTATTATGCTTAAAAATAATCTTTATATTTCAACCAATAAATACGATTAGATTATCAGTATACGATGATCACATCAGTTACCTAGTTCTGTCGTAAAACACAATCTACATATTGTCTTTTTATTGCATACTAGCGGTCCGCCCCGGCTTCGCCCGTGGTACATATTTACGTTTTCTCTACATAAAAACCATCCTCGTACTTCAAGGAATATAATAAAAAAAGAATTATCGAAATCGGTTCAGCGTTCTCGAGTTATGCGCTTACCAACACATTTTGCGATTCATTTTTATATATAAGAAGAAGATTAATATTTGTTAAGCTGTTCTGTATGTAAACTTTTGACAGCTCTGTCAAAATGGACTTGAACCCAAACCTTGCAAGTTGCAACGACGGTAATATTTCCTATCAACTTGAGATATTCAGAACTAGCTTCAAAACCGAACCTCCTCCTTTTTAGGGGCCCAACGTTAAGAGGAAAAGACGGCAACCTAGTAGGATATCTGTTTGTATCTATGCTTGTCAAGACCATTTTTCTCAGGAACGCGTAGAGGAAGTAACATCTTATAGCACAGATAAAGGAAAAAATTACTTGAAAATAGGTATCTGCGGAGCCCCCGGAACGCGAGTACGAGTACGACTCATTTTGAATTTGGTTGATAGAACAATAACGCTCTCTCGTTCCTTATTCAATGACGTCACCCAGGATCCGCTGCCGCCGCATTGTAGCGAGCACAACAGATTTCGGATGTGTCAGTTATACGAAATTGCCTCCAATTACACCCGTGGGGGACATGTTGTGACGTCATCAATTAGCGTGTCCTTCTGCGGGCCATGCACGCTGTTGGGTTACGACGATTTGTCAAGTGCTTTGAAATACATTGATGCGTGTTGTTATATTTTGGAGGAGAATTCACTTATAGTCTACTAATATTAATTATTTTTCAAAACAAAATGCGATATATATAAGAAATAAGTTCCATCTTGTAGTCCGCACCACTATATTTTTTACATCGAATATTGATTGCAGAGGCTCGTAATTTTCGCAAAGATAACTTTTAAGTGCCTACTTAAAGTTATAATCTTCTCGATATGATAAGTCTAAACTCGAAATGATAAACTCGAAATTTTCCCATAAATTTCCACAGCTCGGCACAATCGTGTTTCTTTTATAGGGTTACCACATAATCACCTTATTATAATTAATTCATAGCTAAAAATTCTTGCTAAAATGAACCTCTAGTTTATTTATTTATTAAGACATACCAAGAGTTAAAATAAATACAGAAGAGCTCGCTCTACTGGCTCTAATCAGTATATTTTAATATCCGGTAAACTAAAACTGATAAAAGGGTGACAAACTTGTTACTACGTAAAGGAAGTTGATCATTTATTTACTTCACATAAAAATAAATTAATTTCTTATATATATTTTCCGAATAACATATAGGTGTCAGCCCTATACACCCGGAAATCGATTAAAGCTGACAGAGCACTTCCTACACTCGATCGAGCTTCACACGGCGCTTCGATACATCCTCGTATGTAATCGCTAATTGATTGACATTTTATTCACACTCGTTTTGTCACGGGAATACTATTGTGTGTCATTTGATTTTATTTGCATTATTTCCTTTAATTTTTAGAGTTCCGTACCTCAAAACGGAAAAAATGGAACCCTGATAGGATCACTTTGTTGTCCGTCTGTCTGTTAGTCAAGAACCTTTTTTATAAAAAATACTATATGTATTTCAAATCAATTCATAGCTCAAAACTCGTACCATGCCACGCCGCCCTCAAAACTCGTACCATGCCACGCCACTCTGCCCTGCCATGCCACGCCGTGCCGGCAGTGGGCGCCGGCCCTAACAAATTAGCATCGTCTAACACAACGTCACATAAGCGCTCTAAAGCATAATTATTATAGTCTGATAAACGCAAACATAAACACATGACTCAAGATCACTTCCGATAATTAATAGGTATATTCTCACAGTTTTTCCTCGAAGCGTGAAACATAACAATGGTCGAGATTTAATTGTATTTGTGAGGTATGGAGCAGATGCCATCTTTTTTACAAATCGATTTCCTTTATGTGCAAATTGTACACTTTATAAGGTTTTTTTTATGTACCAATACTTTAGGAATTAAAATATGTGCTTACTTAGAAGGCCATTATGGGTAATGGGAGCATATAGGTAGTAAATCAATACGTCTCGATAATCATACGAAGTCATTGCTTTTTTTTAATTTTAATTTTGTTAACTATTTATGTTTTATGTATCAATGTGGTGTACCTAATAAAAATGATTTATTCTTATTCTTTTACAAAAGAACTAACCTAATTTATTAAATAAAGGAAAATACGGAGAAATTGTTACTTGTTTAGTTAATCTAATACTGTTTAATATTTGAATTAATGATAAGTGCCTATTATCAATAGACGAACAAACACTTTGTATCAACACAAGCAAACAATTCATTGTTTTAAACATTTACTAGAAACTAAACAAAATACGGTCATAAACAGTTGAAAACAATAAAAGCTTCCCCTTTATGTTTGTGTAAAAACATAAAAAATTACCACAAAAACCACACGCGTTAAAACTGTTAACACATGTCCCAAATGAGTATAATTATTATGTCATCGCCAGATACATACTAAAGACAGTGATTCATACTGCAATAACACAATACCTATTTACATATTATACCTAGTACCTACTAGCCTACCTATATTTTTTACTGTTTTTCCCTGATTAAGTGAATAACCAAACGCAGGTATTAACTACGTTTATTAAACAACTAGCTGAACTCCACGATTTCACCCGCAGTGCTCCGCTCCTGTTGGTTTTAGCGAAATTATATATAGCCTGCCTTCCTCGATAAATGGGCTATCTAACACCGAAAGAATTTTTCATATTGGACCAGTAGTTCCCGAGATTAGCCCGTTCAAACAAACAAACTCTTCAGCTTAATATGTAATATTAGGCTGATTATAGATTTTGTTTATAATTAAAAGGTTGTATATAGGATAAACGAAGTATACTACCATCTATATGAAAAAAGTTCCGTATAGTTATTACAAATCCATTAAGCTTATTGATTGTACTAGTCAAATAGTATTGTTTGCTCAAATAAACGTTCGCGTTTATAGACCATTAAAATTTGTATGCATTAACAAACACAATTTGATAAAAGCAAAAAGTACTATACGATGTAATTAAAAGAGATACTAACTATAAATAAAAAAACTAGTTAAAAAAACACTTTCAGCGTCGAGAAAACCCATCCGGAAAAGGTCATGTATCGCAAACAATTAGTTCCTGCATATCACATGTCACAATGTGGTGCGCGTACGCAACATTGCATACAGTAGCGGTGACAAAGACCATTACGTGGATAACATACTAAAACTGTAACTTTTCGTCTGTCCGTCTTTACGCTTTCACTGCTGTAACAATAAGTTGCAAACTTTGTTAGTTTGGAAAACAGCTAATTGGAATCATTGGAACTAATTGGAACAAAAAATAGTTCGAATAAAAAAATATATATATTTTTGAGACTTGTTAATAATTTATAACAAAAATACTTTCAACGTTAAATCGAACTAAATATAGGCAATTAAATAGAAGCAATTGACCAAATTATGAAAAAATAGTGAATAAGCTTGATGAGCTCATTCCGGTTGTTAAAAATATTGACACAAATTTTAATGACTCAATTTAACAGTCCGATGTATCTAGTCAAATTATAACACAAATAAAACCATAATTCTATTTTTAAACCTAAACCTAAATATAAAACAAAAATATACAGTCGAATTGAGCACCTCTTCCAGTAGTAGTTAAAGGCATAGCTTCAAATGAGCCACATAAGTCATAAACCCTGTCGTACATACTGCCACCACGAACAGAAGCAAATAAAAATCCCCTACAATCAATACAATCGTCAACGCAATTAGCAATCCAACTAACCATCGCTTATATAACCGAGATGTCAGTCAACGACCGTGACAGGCGATGTTGCTCGATCGCTAACGGTACCTCGATAATGCCAGCGTTTAGCAGATCCACCACATTTCTACAGCTTATAATTCGGTAGCGTTTGAGGGGACATTTTAACAAGCTTTGGTAATCAGAATGTAGTTGCTCACATATCAAAGCTATTTAAACGTAAGGAAAAACCAATCTTCTTTCGGTAAGTATATTACAGTACGAGCGACCGAGTACGAGAAAAAGATAAATTGGCAAAATTAAGATAATATGTGTATGTCAACGCCTATTAATTGCAGATAACTGCAATATTAATTTTGCCAATTTATCTTCAACACGACTAAACCCCTAAACTGGCACCTAGACTAGTGATCTTCCCTGAATAGCTATCATAGACAAAACTATAAGATTAAGGTATGCGCCAATAGCATTGGTCGATAGCATGCGTATGACAGTATGTAGCCCGATATTAACGATTACTAGACTAGGGTCCCTAGTCTTTTAATTTTCACCAAAGACGTTGTAACACGGCGTGGTGTGGCTGAACTCTTAGATCCACAGCAAGGAGAGCAATGACGCTCGATTGTACAATTACGTTACATTATGTGATTAAGAGAGCACGTACATTGTACAGCATATTTCATATAATCGTCGGATATGAACTTAATTGAAATTAGCCATTGCTTGCGGGCTAGGAATTTTAATGTACATACAAATTACAGTATACTTATAATTTGCAACTAAATTAACCATGTATACCTACCATACGGTAGATTTTAATTCATCTAAAAAAATGCATTAACATATAGCGGACATACAGTATTAAATTTAACTGATGACTAATTATTATTATTGACACAATACAATACATCAAATAACCAATTTGTTTTACAGGCGTGTATTTTAAATAAATGTTATTGATATTAACCATTTGTACAATTACTTTTCAATTTGCCCATAAACCAGTAATAGTTGTACCTCTCAGATAGGTTAGTTAGTTGTAACTTGTACCTCAATAAAGGCACATTACATCGTGTAGTCACATGCAGCGCGCACATGAGGCGGCGTGTTATCGAATAAACTTCTGATTAAATCCAAACAATGGTTAAAGCCACGGTACACAGCTAACAAGCTGATAAGCCCACAATGGACTTCGCTGGGCGCACGGCTATGCAAAACATCCGCCCACGCTAACGTTAATTATTCACAGCTTTCCTATGAAACGCTATAAAGGAATTTTTCACGTGCATATTTTTATTGTATCTATATTCCTACATTTTATATGTGAACACATTTTGGGCATTTCATAACACAAGACATACATTTCATCTGTCTGTTAACAATCTGAATAATTGCATGTGCATTTAGTGGCAAACCATGTTGTAAAATATAACCGTACAGTATGTAATGTCAAAGCAAAATCAAAAGGAGTTGGATCATTCGTTTGCGAATATTTGATCAAGAGTCCATGCTCACATCAGAAAACTTCCACCAACGGGATCGAAATATGTATATGTATACCAAAAATCTTAACAATCCAACAACTCGTTATGGATACTAACTCGCACAAAGCAATTAGCTCAAACAACATTTAATAATACGTGTATTATTTAATTTAATCGCCAACAAGGCATTGCACTTGCCACCGAAACGCGTCGGCCTTGTGTTCGGTAAATAACGCTCGTTCTAAGACAGCCGTGACCTCGATAGTGTGCACTTCTACGTGTTTGGTGGATCCTTATGCATTGTTATCAAATTTAATATTTTATTTTTAGAGAATGTTTAAACGCTTTTTAAAATAAACAATATTAGTTTTCAATTTAAGAAAAAAAACAGTGTATTATAAAAAATAATAATAATAGTTTAAAAAAACTAAAAAAACACGCTTTTAGTTCGGTTTTCTATAAAACGCGTGTTTTTTATTTTTTTTAACTATTATTTATTTTATCAAATTAGTGTATTGTCATCGGTCCTAAATAAATCTACAAAGTTTGAACGAAATCTGGCCGTTTAAAGTGGGTCAAAATCGCGCCCAAAGAAGTCGGTTACAAACATACAGGTGAAGCTAATACAGGGTGTCCAGCAGCAGATTTCAATGTTTGAACGCTTCTAGTTTTAAAACGCGACGTGCGAGGGGGACGCGGGGGGTGTCATTCAGCGCGTGAGTTCTGCGGATTTTTTAGTCGCCATGGAGCAGTGGAGCGGAGAGCATCGCGCTTATGCTATTGAGGCATACTTTTCGGGTGATTTCGCTGGCAAAAACACGCCGTCGGTTTAATAACCATTATCAAATTCATCGTTTAAGAGATGGACCTTCGATAAATTTGATACAGTCGTGGCTAGCAAGGTTTAGGGCTACAGGTTCAGTCATTAATAACCCTAGGCCGGGACCAGCACCATCAGTATCCACGATAGAAAACATTAAACTTGTTATGAATTCTGTAATTGAAAATCCTCGTTTATCACTTCGCACACGTTCGTCGATATTGGGAATTCCTAAATCGTTTTTCAGGTCATTGTGTGAAAAAAGGTTAAGCTCCATCCATACTAAATTCAGATTATTCAAGATTTGCTACGGCTCATACTGCTAATGTGTCAATGAATTCAGTGCGGCAGTTATTTCCTGAAAAGCACATATCCCGAAACGGCACCATCCCGTGGCCACCCAGGTCACCAGACCTAAGTCCATGTGACTTTTTCTTGTAGGGCTATCTAAAAACTGTGGTTTACCAATCAAATCCAACAACCATAAGACAACTGAAGGAAAATATCCGGGCTGAAATAAACAGAATTCCCAGTTCCCTTTGCAAACAAGTTTTTCTCAACATGCGGAATAGATTGAGGAGTGTGTGAGAGTAGAAGGGCGGCATTTGGAAAATGTAATTTTCAGGAGATAAAATCCGCACTCATCTTCTTTTGACTTTAATAAAAATATTTTGTTTAGAAATAATACTTCTTTTTTTACAAGCCCTCAAACATTGAAATCTGCCACTGGACACCCTGTATAAAGCGTGTAAAAAAATTAGTTACTAAATAATAAAGCCATGTTATTGTAGTGAAATAACTTTTATCTAAATTTTATTATAGAGTGGAACAACTATTTAAAACGAGCTATAGCGAGCGGCTTCATTTGCGTTGTATGAGGTATCCATGTAAAAAGTCCTATATTCATCCAAAACCTATCTCGAATAAATTTCATACAGAAAGTATCGGGTGTTTTTGCATAAGTAAAAGAAAACAATTGAATAACTTACACGTTTATAAAATCAGCTGTAATAAGATATCGCCAGAGCCATTTAATACAATAACATAGTATCATTTCTCTATTCTTCTTCAATCATAATTGGATTAACTTGTTCTCAAGTCATGAACCGGCTAAGTACGAATACATGATTATATACTTGCTGTAGGTAACCCTAATCATTATAATATCATACGGCTTCAGGCCAAGTTATGCAATAAAACGCTCGATGGTCGAATATTAAAAATATTTTTCTAATTGAAAATTACTTTTGTAAAAATTCGATTTTTTTTTATAATGCCTAATTTTTAATTTATTAAAGTAGATTTAAACGTACCAATGCAGACGTTATGTAGCAGTAATACAAATTTACAATTTTTTTTATCTTTCTTTTAAATAACGTAAAGTTTTAACTAGGGATGTAACGATACCGATACCGATACCGATATATCGGCCGATATATCGGCAAGCCGATATATCGGTATCGCCGATAATAAATCAACCGATACCGATATTTTTTTATTAAATTCTTTCTTTTCTTTTATGTTTTTGCATTGTATTCATTCATATTGTTTTACTTCTGTTTCTGTAATAGTGTTAAGGAAGAGCGGAACCTCCTGACACAAGCATTTTATTTGCTTACTAGGAGTGTTCCAATCACAAAGGAGATTGCCCAAGTGACTACGGCACTTGGTATCGCAATCAAACTTATTGTGTCAAGTTGAAATATAGCTCAATTTAAAGCTTGATTTTAGTACTTTTAGAAACGATTAAAGTTTTTTTGTAAATAAGCCGCAATTCGCGACAATAAAAATAAAACAATAGTTTTTTTTCAACACTTCAAAAAATACTTTATCGAGTTTAAACTAACGATAAACGATAAGTTTTACATTTATTACACAGGTAATATTTTAATTTACAAGATAAATGTGAAAAGTAAATCGTAATAAACATTATTTCAAAATAAATAACGTCGAACAATGCGTCGAACACATTCATTTCAAATAGACACTATGACAAATGACGCAGGACGCTTGCAAGAGAGATAGATATATATGTGTCAAATCAAAAACTTTTACTTTTATTTCTATTTACTCGGTATAATTACGACTTAATAGTGATAAATATGATCATTATAAATACAAATAATTTGGAAAATCCAAAAGTGCACGCCTCATAATTTTTTTTTAATAAATATTTATTAATTATTATTTTTGTTTATTTAATAACAATTAAACCACATCGAATCAGACCCTGAAAAATGAAAGGGTTCTATTCCTGAGCATACTCAAGCGTAAGAGAAAAAAAAAGACTCGATTAGTAAAGTATTTCGGTCGCTATCGTGTTAACAAGAAAAAGGATCCGCACATACAGACACACGGACGTCCAAGACAGAACTTTTTTAAACTGTTTTTTAACTAGTTTAAATAACAAAAATGACATCAAAAATATCATGAACGTTAAAAATAGTGTTTTTTCTTAATATGTGTGTGTATGTATTATCTTACAAGTGCAATGTATGATACATAAAGACATTTTAAGTTTGAAAAATCAGATGTTTTGCGCGAAGTGACAGTAGTACCCACCTCAACGCTTCGCTTATGAGGCGTGCAATAGGAATTAACAATATCACGAACACGTGACACAACTAGTATTTTACCGATTCCATACGTGGTCATACATGTTTCAAAAGACAAACTTTTAATATTATTTCGATTTATCCGGTATAATTAAGACTTAATAGTGATACATATGATCATTATAAATACAAATAGGAATTAACAATATCACGAATACGTGTCACAACTAAAATTTTACCGATACCACCCGTGGTCATTCTCCTTTGTGTAAAGGAAAGAAATAAATAATTTTGAATTTTTTTAATTTTTAACGTGATAACGTTTTTATAATCGTTTTAGTCGGGTGACATGTTCATAAACTTGTGTCACACCAAAACCTCACGAGCGCGATCGCAGGTATAACGAGAGAGAGACGGACCGATCTCCCGTTTCATCTCGAGCGCTGCCACCGCATTATGTTATCACGTAAACATCTCGATCGTAAACCTACTTTACAAACAACCAATTTTTTTGATATCAAATAATTAAAAAATCCGCGCCCAATGAACGATGCGGGAGGACGCCCGCGCGTGCGCACTTTGTTTTCTGAAAAAGCTCTACCAATAATAGTAAACTTTTATAAGGTACTGATTGTATGTGTATTACTTAAAGTTTAACTGACTTCGTAAAATAATAATACTAAAATAAATGGTTTTGTTGTTTTTTGATTTGGCATTTTTATTTAAAAGAATACGATGAACAGTTGTCTCTGTTAAATGTTGGTAACTTTTTATGCATAATTCACTATTTATTTTTCTACCAAGCCATCGATATCGGTATCGGTATCGGTATCGCCGATACATTACTACAGATATCGGTATCGGTATCGTATCGGCAAAATCATGTATCGTTACATCCCTAGTTTTAACACTATTTAGTATTTACCTACTATATGTACTCTGTGCTATAATCTCAAATTCAAATTCATTTATTAAGTCTCATTATGTTAAATCTGTTTGTTTATTTTAACACATTTTAGGGGAAATGTTTTATTAACATTCATTTTAATATTCACTTCGTTAGTTCTATAAATAACGTGGTGAATTAAAACAATTTACTTTATATTATCGTACGCAGCCGGCCTTGCGGTCAGCCCTTCGTTGCAAACGCATCGTGTTACAAATGGGTTACAAGATCTATTTAGAAATGACTCAGAGCATTGTATTTAAGATTATTATAAATTCTAACATAATATAATATGATACATCTCAATTGAACAAGAAACGTGTATGAATTTGAACTTTTAATTCGTCCAAATCAATCGATCAACGACTCGACGAAACAAATAAGAGATGAAAGGCTCTCGCACAATTTCCAATAAGAACTAAGCAACAAATAATTTTAATGAAATAGAAATGAAAGAAAACAAGACGCAAATCCCGGACGAGGTAATTAATTATTCAGCTTCTAAAGAACGTGCAACAATCAAGTTATAACTTATACCAAGCAATAGATCTATTATAATGTGCTTTATATTTTTATTTAAAACAATAAACGATATTGTATAAACTTTTATCTTAATTAAAACAGATTAATAATATAATTAATCAAGTCGTTTTTTTGAACAATAAATCCATCAAAGTCTAGCTTATTTCAATTACACAATTTATTTATCCTATTCTAGAGAAGCGGACACGTCTCTAGTGTAATAAGGAGAAGGAAGGAAACATTTAGGAAAAGAAGACGATTTACAATTAAATTATTTGACGCAACAATCTATATATATGTCGTGGCCATATCGTAAATTTGCTCATTTCATGATATGATTGGCCATTTCACGAAATGGTCGCATTTCGTGAAATGGCCAATTTAGTTTGGTTGGCCACATCATGATGTGGCTTGAGCAGATCAATGATAAGAAATCGTTTCACGATATGGCCAACTAAACGCGTGGTTTTTTCATGAAATAATCAAAATTATTTGATCATATCGTAAAATAGTTACATTAATCATTGGTAGAGGCGCTGCAAGCTCTGTGTTTAAGTGATAAGATGGCGGCCGCTGGCGAAAATTTAATTATTCGCAGTTAAAAACTTCATAATTCGTTTAATAACAATATGAAGAAAGTCATAGCAAAGAATTTACGACGGTTCGAGTACTATGGAAAATGTGGATATCTTATATGTATTGAAGAAAAAATGCGTTTTAAATAAAATAATTTAAGACGCATTTTTTCCTTTAGGATATATATTTATATATCCTACTATAGTATTATAATTGTTTGTTTTTTAAAAAGCGATCCGCTTCTGGTACTGGCTGCCGCGGCACGCTCGCTTTGCTCGCTCGGCTCGTGCGTTGTCTATCAAAGTCTAACCTAACCTAACCTAACTGTTTTTTATTGCAAAAACGATTCGCTTCTAGCATTCGCCGGCCGCTGCCGCGGCACTAACTTAAATGACATTAAACAAGTTTTTAGAATATTCTGAATTTTAATATTTTATGGACTCTTTATATTTTATACGATCTGGCCAAATGTGGATGGCCAAATCGTGAAACGTTGACGATTTAACGATCTGATCAAACTATGTTGGCCATTTCATGAAATGCGACCATTTCGTGAAATGATCGATCATATCATGAAATGAGCAAATCTACGATATGGCCACGACATATATATGTCGTGGCGTGTTTGGCCAGATCGTATAAAATATAAAGAGTCCATAAAATATTAAAAAAATTCAGAATATTCTAAAAGTCATTTAAGTTAGTGCCGCGGCAGCGGCCGGCGAATGTTAGAAGCGAATCGTTTTTGCAATAGAAAACAGTTAGGTTAGGTTAGAGTTTAGACTTTGATAAACAATGCACGAGCCGAGCGAGCAAAGCGAGCGTGCCGCGGCAGCGGCCGGCGAGTGCCAGAAGCGGACACATAATCCACATTTTCCATAGTACTCGAACCTAACTTCGTCGTAAATTCTTTGCTATGACTTTCTTCATATTGTTATTAAACGAATTATGAAGTTTTTAACAGCGAATAATTAAATTTTCGCTAGCGGCCGCCATCTTATCACATAAACACAGAGCTTGCAGCGCCTATACCAATGATAAATGAAACTATTTTACGATATGATCAAATAATTTTGATCACTTCATGAAAAATCCGCGCGTTTAGTTGGCCATATCGTGAAATGATTTCTTATCATTGATCTGCTCAAGCCACATCATGATGTGGCTAAACTAAATTGGCCATTTCACGAAATGCGACCATTTCGTGAAATGGCCAATCATATCATGAAATGAGCAAATTTACGATATGGCCACGACATATATATAAAACTCAAAGGTGACTGATATAGTGATCTATCAACGCACAGCCCAAACCACTGGACGTATCGGGCTGAAATTTGGCATGCAGGTAGATGTTAGGACGTAGGCATCCGCTAAGAAAGGATTTCCCGAAATTCTTGCGGGAACGGGGAAAAACGGGGATGCACGTACAAAGTCGTGGGCGGAAGCTAGTATGAGTAATAAAATAAACGATGAACAAATTGTATAATATTATATTCGCCAACAAAGATAAAAATATGTACATGTGGCTTATTACCTTTTTATGATAAAGATACCTTACTTTTATGTGTTTATTAAATAATATATTTTATAATAACAATTGGGTTACATAATACATACACAATACACATGCTTGCCACACCTATTCTTTACATAAGGGAAATTAAAGAGAAAATGTTTCCTTAAATTTTTCATCCAATTATGAGATTATTATACATGGGATTAGAGACGTGCGTAATTAAGATGTTAATGACGTCATATATGTGCCAACTTCACAAAGCGGGCAATGCATTTACTTACCCAGTTTTGTACATATGAGTCACGCATTTCAACACAAGTATATCACCGAATTAACTTCCGTAAATACGCGATAATGTTATATACACAATCGCTTTGTTTCTTTACATTGCGAGCGCTCGAATTACCTACAACTGCGTTATATGTAAATTTTATAACGTAGTTAAGCGGTCCATAATAATGTCTTTGTGGAGGCAATTTATCTCTTATGTAGGTTTCTTTGTTTGTACGTTTATAGTGGTTTTTAAGGACTATAAAATGTTGATATAAGCTACCAGTAATAAATGTCTGAATCTTCAAACGAATGAGGTTTTACGCTACTCGTTACCTTGCAAAAGGGTGTTCATATCGCGAAAACAATACTCTAAGGGTGTGAAATGCGGGCTGGAATTTGTATGGTATGTCGCACCATTAGAAGTGCACACGGCAATTCAAAACATTCGCAAACACGGTTTTGGAATGAAACTAGGAACTGAGACATAATTTCTCGGAGGTGATGATGCAAAATTTTCTGAATTTATAGTTTCTACTGCACTGAGCAACCTATTAGTGACGAGTACTTTATTTTTATTATAAATTTAAACAATGAAAAACATAACTCTATATAGATAGAACAGATTATATATACCGTGTCGACTTCGTTTCGATCATTAAACTAACGATCGAACAAATGTACATAGTGTAGCAGTACGAACGCCTCGTTACATGAACCTAGTTAAAGAGAGTCAGTATACTAACACAGTATTACCATATTTCCTACAGTATGGCGACGAATGTACTTGTGCAGAGAAACGGAGAGGAACTGGCGGGGGGTCGGGCGACGCGGGCCGCTTACGGCTTAATGCAATCACGCTGAGTTTGCATTAACTATCGCGAAAGGACGACGCAGTCGTATTTTTTGTGTAATAATTTTATTATACATAGGTACTTAGGTATTCTATTATGGCGCGCAAAAACTGTTCCGTTTACGGATGTAAATCTACATTGAAATCCCAGAAGGAAACAATATTTCAGAAAGATTGTATTAATTGTATCTGTTGAATTAAAATCAAAGCTATGTATATGTTGTCCTCATTATTTTCTAATCAGATTGTACATCCCAATGCGAATGTATTACTTAGTTAAATGGTATAATATACAATTAAGAACATCCAAAAATAAAGTGTCCACGTAAATAATATTTAGCAGTGCAATATCTGTAATTATATATTTATGAACAAATAATTACATCAGATTTAATAATCGCAATTATTTTGAATGTACATATGAATAAATGATTTCATCATAATATTAATAATCACAATTGTTTTATTTCCCATTTGTTGCAACCCTAGCGTATTTTCGTGTGGCAGCGTAAGTACCTACGCTGGCGGCGGCATCGCGCGACATCAAAGGCGTTTCTTTACTGTAGGAAATAATATTGTTATACTGTGATACTAATATGGTTACTGTCTGTACAGTACTCTGTACACAGTTACCATTGTCACCGTGCCTAATGGATTAACGACTACTCCCGAATTGTAGCGACATCGCCGGTTAGGACCAAGCCTTTGTTTGGTCGTGATCGTTTGCTCTGTAGATGTTTATGATATAATCATATATCGTGTATGGTGTTACCCGTCAACATAATAATTAGTGTGTTTATTACTAACTTTTCTAATGCATTAAGAGTAATTACTATTACGGAATACCAAAAATTAAATAGCTATGTAAATTAATGACACCTATAAGTTTAATTTTTTTAAGGCCAATCAAATTAAATAGATTATGAAATACTAATATTATAAATGCGAAAGTAACTCTGTCTGTCTGTCTGTTACTCAATCACGCCTAAACTACTGAACCAATTTGCATGAAATTTGATATGGAGATATTTTGATACCCGAGAAAGGACATAGGCTACCTTTTATTGCGAAATATGTACCACGGGCGAAGCCGGGGTGGACCTCTAGTAGATTATGAATTATAGTATATTGTATGTATGTAAGAATTAGCGATCTCGTGAATAAGTTCGAATTAGGTATTAAATGAAAAAATCTATATGGATAGATTTTACCCACAGATAAAAAAGCGCCTACGAATAACGCAGTAACTACCATATCATACAGCAAAGAATTTAATCAATCATTAACGAATACTGCGCAAAAACCCGTTATGCAAATCCCGAGCCTCCTTTGTCCCTCACCATAAATCGTCGCTGGACACGTAACAATGTAACATTGCATAAAATTTAACCCATCTAAGGACGGAAGGCGCGCAAACAATTGATGTAGTTTAAAGACAGGAACGTACAACATTTTTCTTATAGAATTCATTACATTTTAAAGAAGTTTCATAAGCCAACTTAAAGAGGAGGTTCTTAATTTGTCAGTATTTTTAGTGATACATTTTTATAGAATAGAAAGAATTCGGTATTCGAATCCGCGTCTAAATGCCATTTCAGGGCGACACCTAGCAACCCATGATCCTTATACTTTTGGTTTTATCTACCTAAAGGAAACTGTATTATTTGTGTTTGATACCCCAGAACTTTCAACTAGATGAGCCAATTTAAATTATTCTTTGTATTTATTTGAATGCTGGTGCTTGCCTCATTTAAATTTGGTCTAGTTGCGATAATTTGAAGGGGGTTAAGTTCTTTGTCAAATCTTATTTTCAGGAAGTTATTCAAGCAACACATAAAAATGAAAAATAATATTTTTTTATAATAGTGTCAGAGTTCACTTGGGACAATAGCGATTGTAATGTTTCTAAAATATTACGAATATTTAAAAGTAATCATTAAGTTAAAATTCTTTCATAAAAACATAATGTTGTTGTTTATTGTTGAATAAATGAATAGTTATTCATACATACTTAGGTTATTAACTTTTAAAATACTAGTGAAAGATATTAATTAATTTATTTTTACATATGTTTACAAAAATTAGCACATTACTCCGACTCATGAACCAAAAGCGTTATAGATATGCAAAAAAATATAGAAAACAATTGAGATTCATTATTGACAAGTTATTTTTTTAATCCTAATCCTGCATTCAAATACAAGGGGTATATAATATATATATGTATGTACTCCAGTCACGAACTTGTGTTAATATACGAATGAATAACATATAAAAATTACTTTGATTAAATTTTATTCCTTGGAGCTATTTGAACTGTAAACATACATTTTATCTCTTTGTTCTCAATAACAAAGATATTTATATCCCATACAGGATATGTATAAATATTTAAGGGTAACTGTGACCTAAAATACTGGTTCTTCAGATACCTGGCTAAGGCATGAATGTGACATTTATTTTAAAGTTAAATATATCGTTTTATTTATCAATCCAAGGTAGAATGCAGTTTATTATTTTTCATTCACCACTGTACTATTTTACAGACTCAAATTTTAACTTGCTCCCATACTCAGTATTTATAGTACACAGTTTCATGGAAGCATTAAAAAAACTTACAATTATTATTATTGTAAAAATATGTATTATACTTGGCTACAGAATATATCACTAGAAAATAAGTATATTTATAGATAAGTAATAAATGAAATTAACAATGCATTCCACCAATCAATACAATTAGTATGAGATAAAGTAACAGAGGCAATGTATTGATTTACAAAGCTTAGCTACACATAAAATAAAATAATTAAAAACCTTATTTGATAGACTACATATGAATACAACCAATTTATTATGTTTACTGTCTATAAAGTCTTATCTTAATGTGTTTTTGTTAATTACTTTGTGAAGGCAATAATAACAACAAGATAATATGTATATTTTAGATACTTTTAAGCTGGATCAAGTCAATATAGACACTGAAATTGATACATGCAAAGAATACTTTAAAACTTGATATTATATTATAACTAATAAAAAAACATTGATCGTATTTTAGCCGGTAGACGTGCGAGACACGTAAACATATAGATCCAGTAAGACTATTAATGTTCGATTGAACATTTGTATCGGAAAACACTACTGATAGCGGCTGAAGAACAAAAATATTTCAACAATACATCGCTTCGAGTAAGCACATTCCACAAAACAACAACTTCACTTAAATATCGCTTAATAATACGTGACAAACATGCCAAGAGCGCTTACCTTGGGATACAGTTGGATGGAGTCCTGTCCACCTCCCAGGCTGCAAAAAGTTTCATAGGAACAGGTTTCGATGAATTAGTCATCTTTTCGGATTTATTTTTCTCGGTCATTTTTAATCAGCACCAACACAACTGGGTACAACTTTCACAACACTGCACTTATGTGTCGGTTTTAACTTGCATTGTTATTTAATCACTAAACATAACACTGTATTCATTTTTACCGTATCACCGTATGAGTTCTAATTCGATAATAGCTGGTTCTGGTACGGCAATGCTCAATACACTTTCTTACCGCGCTGATCATGCAAATCGGCCTAACGAAGCACAGATTAAGTATTAGTTACTACGTAACAGATGCGACAGTGATGTTTTCCATAGTTTCAGTTGGCCAGTTGTGGCGCTGCTGTAGCCTTATCAATTTTGACAGTAAAAAGTAGTGTTGCCTACCAGTTCGATATCTATATCTGATTATCGATACTTTAGTGAGGTGCCCATTGTATCGATAAAAATACTACGTACTAGCACAGACTAAGATATTAAGTAAGTTCCAAGCGTTATTATTGCGGATAGGTATTAAAAATAAAACAGATTTCGTTTTCAATGTTTATTTATATAATGCTCTTTTTCTTAATTTATTTGTTTTATATTTTTTTAAAGCAATTTTATGGATTCCTGCCATTTTTTGCACATATCTTTCCTCTATAGCTCCCTTTAAAATTTTATTTATAATATTGCTCCAGTTATGGACATGAAGCCTAACAATATATGTTAAAAACATTTTTCTTAAACACATATTGTGTGTTTTCTGACACCCTAACCAGGAAAACTCCAAATCTTGAATTTTTTCTCTTAAATTTGCCCCAATTTTGTTTTGTATACAGTTATTGTTTAAATAATTATGTATTAAACAACTTGCTTCCCTGTACAACACTAGAAGTTTGGAACTTGGATAAACTAAATTACTATTTTTTAAAAGTTTATATTCCCTTTGGCGCATGTAAGAATAAATATTATCCTCTGTAGATTTACTAGTAAAGCTCTTCATGCAATTTTTACAATTATTAACACTTTTGGTCATTTTTCTGCAAATGTACCCTGCAGTATAGGCAGAGCATTGGACTTTTACTTTTTCCAAAATTACATTTGCATTTTGGATTGACCCACGGAATGCTGAAACTTGAGTTTCCTGTGAAGTGGATGGTGTGGAGACGTAATTTACAGTTTGCTTATTTTCGTCATTATTATCTTCAAATAAAAAATTTGTGTCTATCAATGTGTCTCCATTGTCCACTTCACAGTTGGCAAATTTTGAATGAGGGCTCAACAGATTTGAAAATAATAACGATTTAAATGAATAAATAAAAGTATTCGCATCTGGGTTAATATTACGATAATTCAGAGCCCTCACACGTCCAAAGAAATTTTCCAGTGGGTCTTGATTAATATTTCGAGGATAATAATATTTTACAGCATACTTTTCAAATAATATTTTAGTTATCCTAATAAAACTTTCTAAAGTTGTAATCCAACCATGTACAGATGGCACCCGTACAAGACGAGGTTTTCCTGATTGTAAAGCTATTTTACTGGATGTGTCTTCAAATTTTATTTCTTTTAATTTTTTTATGGCTTCTGTCCAAAACTGAATGTGTGGGGAGTTTATTTTCACTGCTTTTCTCATTTTCCCTTTTGTTGCGCCTCCAGGATAACAATTTACGCTATCGAATAATTCGTCGAAGAACTCCACAACTTCCGCTGTAGTAGCCATACTGCTACTGCTGCCCGTGTGAATGTTATCTAAAATTAAAAATATTTGTAAGAAATAAAAATCTTGGAAACACATAGTTTTTATTGTTAATATTATTTTTAGCTTAATCAATCCCACTGCTGGGAAAAGACCCTAAAACTCCTTTCTTTGCTCTCGCCTAAAGCGCCAGTTGACCAGTTATGCTTGAATGAGTTTATACAATGACACAATTAATGCGTCAATTCTGAACAAAAGAACACCGCTCTACATACCTTCTTTGTGGTATTAGTGTTCTTTTTTATATGTTATATATGAAATTATAACTTAAAAAATCATAAAGTTAATTTGTAATGACATTTTTTTACTTTTAAATATCCACATTTTAGTTTAAGCCGAATTATTTCTATATAGAACGTTAAATTGTTAACTTACTGAGTGCGTTGGTATATTTTAGCATAGCAGCAGTTCGAGCACTTAGAACTTGCGCAGCTACACTCACTTTCATTTTTTTAACTTTATTTGGGTCAACATGGTATACCGTTAATTTAGGCAATGCCCTTGTGTGTCCTAATTTGCTATCCAAATCGTAAATGAATTGTATATCTTTCCAGGTTGCTGTTTTGCCATTCCAAATTATATTTTTATTAAGAAAATTGTTTCTCAATCCTTTCAAAAGATGAGGTGGGTCAAAAAATACACTTAAATTGTATCCACAAATGGTTACTGTGCCATCTGAAAGTAAATTAAAATAAATTGAAAAAAAAAAAAACAAACACATATTAGATAGGTACCAAAATTAAATAAAAAACTAACCATCTCTTTCATTCTGATTTTTTTTTTTATGAATGGTAATCTCCCTTAAACTTTTAATGGCGGATCTAAATGTAGAACCCTGGTCACAAACTAGACCCAATGGTATTAAACCAGTTTGTGCCACTTCTTTCACAAGCTGTTTCAAAATATTTTGAAGTGCAGCTGAAGAAACAGTCCCTTCGCAAAAATAGAATGCCACAGTTTGACGCCATGACGAACACACACCCCTAATCATAAATACTAGAGCGTGGTCACAAAACCTCATCTTCCTTGTTCCAGCTTCATCAACAAACCCATAAATAGTATCATTTTTTTCATTATACGTTAAATGTGGTGTTAATGCTATTTCGTCAAAGACGATGGTACAAAGTTTTTGTCCAGTAGTCCAATTTTTTGTTTGTTTTGCTATATATTTAAAAACTTTCTTATTCATCCCTGGTTCTATAATTATTTTTTCTGTAAGACGATTCAAAGTTCTTAAGTTGGGCAAAACAAACATTTTTTCCAATAATCTGTATGATTTCGGGCTTTGCTTCCACAATACTAGTGCAGTCAACTTTTCATCTAAGGTGAATCTTCTAGCCATTTTATTTTTGCGACATTGCTTTAACTGCATCAACAGAATGGTCTGTGCCTGTTTGCTTAGACCATCAAAGTTTTTAAACAATACTTCATTATTTCCATAGGCAGCAGCCTGTTTAAGATTTTGTGTGGTTGTTTTACCCAAACTGTCAGCAGTTATTTTGGTAATTTGCTTCATAAATTTTCTTTTCTTTGGGCAATTTTTTTTCATAAAATCTGAAAACAAAATTTATGATACAATTTATTTTGATGATTCATTGTGGTGGTGTGGTTAATAATAATAATTTTATCACTGAAAGAGATGTGAAAAGCACTTGTTATGTACATTATATTACTAATAATAAATTACCTTTACGCTTTTGAATGATACTCTTATTTTCATGAGTAGTTTTTTCTTCTACTGTGGGTTCAGTTATATTTCCTGAAAATAAAAGTTATTTTAGTATTTGTAGTGAGCCCATCCATACAAAGACAATTCCACAGTTCCTATTCAAATGTTGTAAACAAAGCCTCAGATTTAAACAATGGCAGTTTAACTGTGAGATTGATAAGTCACATACAATAAACATATCTAAGTAACCACAAACTTAAAGATAGTGCAAGTGCACACTATACATATTGTGTGATCCTACATGTGTTATATAATTTATGAACACCACATTTTTTAGCATCTGTCAACCTTAAAAAAAAACCTTTTTCTAAATCCCATGTCTCTTGCAATCTGCACTAATAAAATCAAAGTTAACCAGTAAATAAAACCAAATACTAACCTGCATCTTCACAAAGAGTACGAAATTCTATTTCTTTGTTTAAGGAACATGAAGTTTGGTCTGCCATATCTGTAAATCAGTAACAAAACAATTACTTTTAAATATAAAGTACCTACAAACATTACATACATATGAAACTTTGAATCTAGTAACAGCTAATGGAATTCTCTTAAAAACAGCTTTATAGTAAAATCTGAGAACATGAATAAAAAACTTACTAAAATTTACAAACATGGATTTATCAACCTATAAACTATCATAAATCACATACCTGTAGGTCTTTTCATAACAACTGGAATAGCTGGAATGCATGATGGATGTTCATGATAATCATCACCTAAAACCAAAGAACTTATATAAATCTATACTATATATTATACTAATATTATAAAGCTAAAGAGTTTGTTTGTTTGTTTGAACACGCTAATCTCAGGAACTACTGGTCCAATTTGAAAAATTCTTTCAGTGTTAGATAGCCCATTCATCGAGGAAGATATAGGCTATATATCACCACGCTAAGACCAAAAGGAGCGAAGCCACGCGGGTGAAACCGTGGAGCGCAGCTAGTAACTTATAAAATCCTGTCCTGATTACTATATTATGATTTATGTTAAATATAATACCATATTATAGGATAGCTTAAATAAAAATTTGAGTGCATAATACATACCTGCCCTTCCAATGACCAACATATTATCTGTAACATTTTCATCCTCATCTGATCCCACTTTGTGATAATTGTGATCACTCAGAGCATTTTGTACTGTAACAAGTAAATACATATGTAACATTTAAAAATATAATTCAAACACAAATAGAAGGTATGTAAAGTATGTCAAAGTATTTGTTTGGAGCCATGAAACCTGTCTTACCAAATATCAGCTATTCACATAATTTTTAATCATGTTATTTATAGCTCCAGGTAGAACTCACCAGTTTCACTGGAAGACAGGGGCACGCCGTGCGCTATTTCGTCATCCGTAAATAGGCATGGGTATGAATGCCTAAGCCTCTTGCCTTCTTCATCGAACTGATATATATCGAAGTGTTTCTCACAAACGCGTTTGTGTCGAAGTTGATCTTTCGACAATCCGATGAGGGAGGAATTAGTGGGCACCAGAAAGGACATCCACAGGTTCCTCAAATAATCATTCTGCGGAAAACAAAAAAGCCGATTCGTCGCATTGGTTGCGGTGCAACCACCGACACAGCACTTTAATAGTCCCATGGCAAATTTAGCACTTCTTTACAGTAGAACACTATAAAGACTAGTAGAAGGTATCGTATCAAAAAACTAAGGAGTAATTGGATATTTTGGATCTCAACTCAAGCAAAAAGCGAGGAAATACACAAAACACCAGTACACTCAACTCAGTTATTAGACACAATCAGTGGGTCGACACTTAGAACATCGTTTTGGTTAGGCTTACACTATCAAGCAATTTTAAACTTCATTCAATTGACATAGAGTTCAAATTATTTTGTACTTTTCCAAGACCTAAGGTCAAGTCTGGCCTGCCAACATTTAGAAAAAATAAAAATATTTCTAATGTTGGCCTCTCCGATGTAATCATATAATAAAAGATTTAATATTTTAGTTTTACTTATTTATTATTATTTCTTCTTTTTTTTTAAACCTTATTTTTGTACATTTTAATTTTTAGCTAGTACAATAATAAATTATTTCTTTCTTTCTTCGATTTCTTGTCAATGGTTAAGACTTAAGCATAGACAACGTCTTGATGTTGATTTGTTGTTTGAAATTTGAATTCAAAATGGCGTTTTATTTTATTGTTTTGATGGTTGATAAACAAAATTTGTTCTTCGTATATCGTAGATTTTGTTATTTACTCAGTTAATGTACAGTACATTGAACTATTTAATTTGTAATATTTCTGCCAAAAGTGTAAAAAGAAGAAAAAGTGTTATATTGTGTAAACAATGTTAAAATCTTTGTGTGTAGATAATTATTGTGATTTGTGACTAAATATTTGCAATATGTACCCAATGACTGTTCTATATAGAAGATAAAACATAATAATTACAAAACAATTTATGAGAAAACGTCTCTAATACGTCATGTTCTGGCTGTAGAATCAATTGGAGAGGAGATATTATTATGTCCAAAGAAAACAACGGCTTCTTCATATACAATTCCAATATGGCGATCCGAACGGCAACGATATATTGGTAGTATCGAAATTTAGAACGAGATATAATAGAAATCCCTCAAATTATTTCAAGGAAAAGTATAAAATGAGAATCTAGTTGTATTCACATAATATTTAAGCCGAATTAAGTCCTACATGCCTTATTAAAGATATTCAGTAAAATTCAAATGGAATTATCAATTTTTGCAAGATTTTTGCTGATAATAGTGTGTTTTAATATTATTAAATAATTAATATAATAATAAACTTATTGATCTACATTGTTGGTGTTTTATTTTTAATTTCCCTTAATTTGAATATGGATGAGAATTATTAGTAGTGCTGTTACCCAGCATCGATAATTTTATCGATATCGATATGAAGTTTTATCGATACTAGCACTCATAAAGAGACATCACTAGCAACGACAACTTTTAAATGTTGGCAGCAATGTGGGTCATGTTTGACGTAAACTTTTCATAGGTTGGTATATAAGATTTGACCTAAGTAATACATGCATATGTGTGCGTGAGCTCGAAATCGAAGTACTGAGTGCCGTCTCTTACTATATTACTTGCTCTGTGGACACAATGGTCGTTTCATTTAAATAAATGTCAATTGTCAATTGTCATAACATGGCTTCTCAAAATGGCGCCGTAGCCGGAAACAAGTAGAAAAAAAAAAAAAAAAGTACAGGAAGTAATGCAGCGCCACAACTAGCCATTTTGAAACTAGGCTGTCAGGGCCCTGTAACGAAGGCGAAGTACGAACGCCGTCGCCAGCGTTCGATACACTATGTTTGACAGCTGTCCACAGCAGCTGTCACGCCCTAGTGTTACTAGTGATCTGAAATACGGATGCCACCAGCCACACGCCATATTAGAAAATTGCCATTCCTAAAATAATTGTCATACAAATTACAATGTAAACTTTTACAATAGACCTACATAACATATATCCGATTTTCGATATGTTGAAAATATTTTGAAAGCAGCAGCTTCTAATATTAAATTTATTTATTGCAATATGTGATATTATTAATTCGTTTAATTCCAACGAAGATTAATAGATGCCGCTATAACCAACGTATCCAACAGCGCTACAATCTAGATTCTAGATTCATTACATACACAGATTACATACTATTTTTGTAATATTATTTAAAAAAAAGCCAGATAGGTAAGCCTTCTGAGGCTGTTAGCTATCTTAATACTAATCATAAATTGTGCTAAAATTTATGCTAGCCTCTAGCCCTACATCCCAATTCGGAACTAATAATAATAATTTGTAACAGAATTTGATGGTGAGCCCAGAACAGGTACAGCATTGTGATCAAAAAAAATTAAACCAATGGAAATGCACCAATTCCATATGGCATAAAATACCAGATGACAAACAATATTACTCAAGGCTTCAAATTTCTTCGTCCACTATTAATACCGTCCATGATGATCATCATAGTTGTAATAACTAATAAGACCAATTAAATATTAAAATAAAAAATAGCATTTTCTTAACCTATTTATTTACACTTATTTTAAATATATATACAAAATCAGAGTTATAAGTCCATTTTATCAATCTCTGCCGCAGCTGACGCTACCTCTTCTTTAGTTATATTTTTTTCTATTTTCTTCTCAGGTCCTTGAATAACTTGTTTCTTCTGAGACTCCTTTGACTTTGGATTGTTTTTAATATCAAGGAATTGCTTGTCAATATCTGCAACTTTTTGTTTAATCTGGAATGAAGATTCATCTTTAATATCGATACATATTTTGCAGTCTTACCAGTAGATGAAATTTATTGTTTATATTTAACTATCCGAAAATATACTTTGGACTTTTTTTACAACAGAAAAGAGCAGATGAATAATAATATCATTCACATCTTAGATTTCACTTAGAATAAAATCTCCACTTACATTTTTAAGGCCTAAGTTCACCGCTTTAGCCTTCGTTTTCTTTAAACTTTTGGCTCCGGCTACTTTGAAAACATTACCTTTGATTCCCTTTTTTTTGTCTTTTCCCATTTTGAATTAAATTCTCTGACAAAATTCCGAATGATTTAAAAAAAAAGAATTTTAAAGTATTTTTTTTTATACAGCGAAATCACCACGTTGTTTTGACATTTGACACATGGCATTTGACACTTGACAGTGACACATTCTGTAATCTACGAATAGTGTTATTTCCACGTTATTTCGTAAAAAAATGTTTTTTTAACGAGACATTAAATGATTAATCCAAAATTTATTTTGATATTCTAAGCAGATTGACTTTTCTAAACTTCTGATAAAATCAATAAACTGGAACCAATTGGGAGAACGTTCGAATCTGTAAAAAAATTCGAAAGTCGAAACAGCCAATGCCAAACAGCCTGCTGCCTGAAGTTTAAAATGTCAATATAAAATTAAAAAAGGCGTTTGTGATTTGTCGCTGAGTGGCTGATATCCAAAAAATTATAATTATAATACTAATTTTTCCTATAAAAAATTAGCAATATCAATTGATGCCGCATTTTGGCTGTTGATTTGCAATTACAAATAATAATAAATTACTAACTGAATGTTATTTTACTATATTTATCTTTCAGCATAATAATATACAGGACCAAAATAAACTAAAAATAATCCATAAAATTAAATTTGCTTTTTATAAGCAAATAATAATTTTAATAATAAAGGTTCTGTGAACACCGCCAAAATTATTTACTATTCCAAATACGAAAATATTTCTCCAATGGCCAAGGTAATAAAACAGGCTTTTGTTATTTTTATTGTAAGTTAATTTAAATACTTGTTTATCTAGATACATGTACAATATTTAAATAGATATTAAATACTGGTTAGACCAGTCCTATCGAGTGTCTACTAGCGAGAACTTGTGTACAATAATATTTAAAACATTTTCGGAAAATGGGTGAGAAAACTGATGATAAGGTAAATTATTTGTTTGAAATTACAAATTACAATGTAATTTTATAGCCGCGACTTTCCCGGCAAACAAGCCAGATTACCGCGCAATATGTATAAAAACTTTTATTTCTTTTTACCCCTTTCAACTTAAGTAAAAGTTTTCTAAGAAACCCAAACAAAAATTTCTATAAATGTGAAATATATTAGGAATATGTATTTTATACTTTCCCGCTTTATTCATGCTTTATTACTGTAATTTTTAACTGGCATAAATTTTTCACATTTATTTATTTACAGCCAGTGCTGTATTCATACTGGCGCAGCTCATGTTCCTGGCGGGTTAGAATTGCATTGAATTTAAAAGAAATACCGTATGATATAAAAGCAGTCAGCCTCATCAAGGGTGGAGGGGAGCAGCACTGCAATGAGTATAGAGAAGTCAATCCTATGGAGCAAGTCCCATCACTAGTCATAGGTAATTTCTTTTTTAATTTCAAATTCAAATTTAGAATAATAGAATTATTAACAAGAACAGGATAGAAAAATTTTCAAATGTTGATTGAATATCTTTGTTTGCTAATGAAGAAAATTTGTGCTAATATTGATGTTTAATTTTGTTTTTGTTTAATTTGTGTTTAAAAAATAAAATGATTATACTATTATAGAAATAAATGTATCCCTGGTGGCTGGTGCTTTTACAGAATTTCACTAAGATTACAGATGAGTTGTTAATTGTTATACTGTAAAAAGTATTAAATTATATAATAATTATAACAATTTATTTGTTTTTATCTTTCAGATGGGCATACTTTAATAGAATCACTAAGTATAATGCATTATTTAGAAGAGACAAGACCTCAAAGGCCATTGATGCCTCAAGACTGCTATAAACGGGCAAAAGTTAGAGAGATTTGTGAGGTAAATATGAACTGTATGATGTATCTATTTTTTATTTAATTTCTTAACAAGTACTGTTAAGTTTAAATTTATGAATTTATAAGTTAGTCTGTTTGAATTCACACAGATTGTAGATGAAGATATACTTACTAATATTATAAAGCTGTAAAGTTTGTTGTTTGAACACCCTAATCTCAGGAACTACTGGTCCAACTTGAAAAATTCTGTTGCTGTAAGATAGCCCATTTTTTAAGGGCTGTAGGCTATATTATCATCACACTAAAACCATCAGGAGCCAAGCAATGTGGGTAAAACCACGGGGCACAGCTAGTTAGACTCTTTAATAATTTTAACTACTGAAACAATGAAATAAAAAAGGTTAATCATGTAGTGTAGTATTAAGTATATTATGTATGCATTTCTTTACAGTCAAACATCCACCCAAATTTCACTTATTAATTAGTGTTTCACCTATATTGCTCAATTACAATGATATATAAAAATATCTATATCATTGCAGGTTTCTTTTCCTGTAAATTTTAACCTTTTAATGTATCAGACATTTCATATCAGGTATTTTGATTTATTTCATAACATATTTTCAATAGTTATATCATCAGATACATAAGTGATAACACTTATCATTGTCTGAGTACTATGGTATCTGTGCTATCAAACATAACATATATCTCGACCTTTATTGTACCTTGAGATATATTTGAAGAATGACAAACTACTTTATTTAAAAAGCAAATAAATCGCCCAAGTTTTATTAACACATTTATGACATGTGAAGTCAACATGAGCACACAAGGTACTACACAGTATAAAACAAAGTCGCTTTCTCTGTCCCTATGTCCCTTTGTATGCTTAAATCTTTAAAACTACGCAACGGATTTTGATGCGGTTGTTTTTAATAGATAGAGTGATTTAAGAGGAAGGTTTTAGTATATAATTTATAAGGTTTTAGACCAAGCGGGCGAAGTCGCGGGCGGTAAGCTAGTTTTAAATAAAAAGTAAAAACTAAACTATCAGAATTATAATTATCAGAACTAAACTACTATACATTGTCCGTACAGAACTAGTTTTCTGTTATAAAAACAATCAATATTAGACTACAAGCCCACATATGAAAAAAATATGGGTCAAATGAACCACCAGGGGTCATATCTAGAACGAAAGAAGAGCAAAAAATAATAAGATTCATCACTATGCCGTCACTTGTAAGCTGTCCAACTGAGTGCAGATGAGAATTGAAAAGTACAGGTAGACTCGGTAAATTTTGGTCATATATTTTTGTACGGCATTCTTAACCATCGATAGATCCATTAAAAATAATAAGAAACCGCTCAGTGCCGTACAAAAATGTGGGTCCACCAAGTCGGAATTTTTATTTAATTTCCGAGAGTTACCGGGGGTAAATTTGGTCATTTGACCATGTACGGCATCTGTGTCATACTATTGCTATACTGCTTTTAATCCATTATTCCGCAACGCCGTACAAAAATCATGGGGACAAGGGGAAAAAATCGAGAGTTGCAATCCCCTCTCTTTCCCCACTCCAGGGGGTCATTTGACTAAGTACGGCTTCGGTTCCAAAACATTATCTAGCACTCAAAAGTACTATTAAAAGCAATGCCGTCAAAAAATAATTGTTCTTTTAAATGTATACCAATAATCATCTTAATTTCATCGAATTCTTGATATAAAGAGCTGTAAGGTCATTTGACCCTGTACGGGAACTTTTTTTTTAACATGATATTGTAAAATTCAATTGTTGTATAGTATTGCCGTTCAAAAGAAACCGTTCTAAAAAAAGTTATAGAGAAATGCAAACCCAGAAATTTTGTTAAAGTTTAAACATCGTAGATTAATGAAATATAATAGTTTTCTACACTTTATTAGTTGTTTTAAATAGTATTAACATAGATAAATTAGGAAAAAACGATGCCGTACATTTTTGTGCAGACCACATCTTTTAGGCTGATGAAAGCGACGAAAGCTACAATTTTAAGGGTGCTTTATGGCCATTTGATACAGTACGGCATTAACATATTTTTACCCAACTACGGCAAAGCAAAAGGAGGGTTATGGTTTTGACAGGTCATGTATGTATGTTCATCTATTCCCTCGTAACTTCTAAACTACTTATCAGAATTCGACAAATGACATATCATTAGAAGCGTCTGAATTGTTCACTGGATAATCAGTGACCAGCTAGCTAAAGGCTATATGGGGTTTCACAAAATCTAATGTGGCGCCCTCTAGCGGACAAAACATAAACGGTCTTACTTATAAAATGTTACCCATTCGCTAAGCAATGGATTAGTTATTGCAATAACCTGTCTTGTTTTTATGAATGACGTTTCATGTGAGCAAGAGCAGGACACAGCTATGGTAGGAAATGGTTGAAATTTATCCATTGTTTAACTTTTTATAAGTAAGGCCGATAGAGTAAAAAAATAAAGTTAAGATAAATATGCCGTGTTTGGTATCATTTGAAAGCGCTTTACTTGTACATTTTGAATATGTATATATTACTAGCATTTGCTTGTGACTTTACCTGTATTCATGGGCTGATTGAATATAATTCACATCTTTTCGTTTATAGCTTTTTTATTAGTTCATCAATTTAACGGAGTCCATTCCACTTGACTCCGACTTTCCAAGGTGATAATTAACCACCTCGAGCTTTTTAATATTAATGTATATTTATATTTTATTAGAAAAATATAAAGCAAACATTTCGTTATATGGATTTTTTCTTTTTCAGATTTTTCCCCTTTGAACCAACGAAAATGTACGGCACATGAAAAAATATTATCTATGCATAAAATACTTTAAAAATAAATTTATTTCGTGTTGTGTCAAATGACCCCCTGGAGCGGGGAAAGAGAGGGGATTACAACTCTCGATTTTTTCCCCTTGTCCCCATGATTTTTGTACGGCGTTGCGGAATAATGGATTAAAAGCAGTATAGCAATAGTATGACACAGATGCCGTACATGGTCAAATGACCAAATTTACCCCCGGTAACTCTCGGAAATTAAATAAAAATTACGACTTGGTGGACCCACATTTTTGTACGGCACTGAGCGGTTTCTTATTATTTTTAATGGATCTATCGATGGTTAAGAATGCCGTACAAAAATATATGACCAAAATTTACCGAGTCTACCTGTACTTTTCAATTCTCATCTGCACTCAGTTGGACAGCTTACAAGTGACGGCATAGTGATGAATCTTATTATTTTTTGCTCTTCTTTCGTACTAGATATGTCCCGTGGTGGTTCATTTGACCCATATTTTTTTCATATGCGGGCTTGTAGTCTATATTGGTTCACCTTAATCGAAACTCCTGAGGTTACAATAAGAAAAAAATATGTATAGTCAAATTGAGAACTCCTTTTTTAAGTCGGTTGAATTATATTATGAAATTAAGACAACCTTATACTAAGAAGATAAAAGGGAATATTCAGTGCTAGCTTTCCTCCCGCGGCTTCGCCCGCGTTTTTAAATAATAACCCGATTAGTTCCCGTTCCTGTGGGATTTCCAGGATATAACCTATCCTATAATTATGTTAATACTACTTACCCTCTGTGTGTACCAAATTTTATGAAAATCAGTTCAGCAGTTTCAGCGTGAAGGAGTAACGAACATACAAACAAAAATATAAAGTTTCACATTTATAATATAAGTAGGTTAAGTAGAATAAATATAAAGAGAACTTCAAATCATTATTTGCCTCCATACTTATTTTCATACTAGCTTTCCGCCCGCGGCTTCGCCCACGTTTTCAAAGAAAAACCCGCATAGTTGTGGGATTTCCGGGATAAAACCTATGTGTTAATCCAAGTTACCCTCTATATGTGTGCTAAATTTCATTGTAATCGGTTCATTAGTTTTTACGTGAAAGAGTAACAAACATCCATACATACAAACTTTCTCCTTTATAATACATAGTAATAATAGGATCTATACTATTTTCAGGTAATATCATCAGGTATACAGCCGTTACAGAACTTAATCGTTCTAATCCACGTGGGGGAAGAGAAAAAGAAAGAGTGGGCACAACACTGGATCACGCGTGGTTTCCGTGCCGTGGAGAAGATACTCGCGTCCATAGCGGGGAAGTACTGTGTGGGGGACGAGATATCGCTCGCTGATTGTTGTCTTGTGCCGCAGGTGTTTAATGCTAGAAGGTGAGCATTTTATTGAAGTGAAACTTCTTTATCGGGGTTGGAAAAAAATTTAGTGTAACATTTTTTCGTTACGCGCCATCTTTTTTTATTTTACAACCTTTACAACTTGATCATTAGGAATTTATTACCTCTATTGTTCGAACAAAAATAAGTTACCGCCTTTAAGAACTTGCCGACAATGTAAGTACACTATTGTTTCTTAGAAAACATTTTAAGAGTATACGATTATAAATCTATGACGTAAACACGTGTTTGCTTGATTAGTGTTCAATAATGATTTTGTGAATTCAAAATTTATAAGAATAAACCTCAAACTCTTTATGTCCAATCAAAATCCGCCTAAGTCGAAATCCTTTATAAGTTGAAAACTCTATAACTCGAATTTTTTGGCGTCTCCCTTGGTCTTTTGAACTACCGCACGAGCGGAGCGAGCGAAGCGAGCGAGTCGCGGCAGTGGCTGGCGTAAATATTCAAATAGGTAGCGAGGAGCGAAGCGACGAGCATCTTAGGTTAACTTTTGAACTACCGCACGAGCGGAGCGAGCGAAGCGAGCGAGTTGCAGCAGGGGCTGGTGTAAAAACATATTTAAATAGGTAGCGAGGAGCGAATCGACGAGCGTGTTAGACTAACGTATTTCTGTAATCTAATAAATTTGTTTGTTTGTTTGTTTGAACGCACTAATCTCGGGAACTACTGGTCCGATTTGAAAAATTCTTTCGGTGTTAGATAGCCCATTTATCGAGGAACGTTATAGGCTATATTTCATCACGCTACGGGCAACAGGAGTGGAGCCACGGGGGTGAAACCGCGCGGAGCAGCTAGTATTGTATACAAGCTGTGTCGCGCGGTTTCACCCACGTGGCTCCGCTCTTGTTGGTTTTAGCGTGATAATATGTAGCCTACTAGCTTTCCGCCTGCGGCTTCGTGAAAGAATTTTTAAAATCGGTCTAGTAGTTTATGAGCCTATTCATTACAATAACAAACATACAAACTAAGTTTTTCTCTTTATAATATTAGTGCAGATAGTAAATTATTTTTTGAAAAATAAGGTCATAAAGAAGTTTCACTTCTTACGTGTGTACTCTAGTACACGCACACATTTTTTTTTACTGGTGTTTTGGACTGTATGTATTGAAGTCATTAAGAACTTTTTAATGAATAGAATACTATAATGAAGCAGGTTTTTTTGTTGTTTTTGAAGTGAAACTTCTTTAGGCGCGTTGAAAGTAAAACTTGTAGGTCGCGTCATGGCAATATCGTCACGTCATGGATAATTGCGACGATTTTGGTAAAGAAGTTTCACTTCTGATACGTGTGCTCGGTTCACACACGCTTTTTTTATATTGTTGATTATTGTTATGTTGGAAAGTCATTTACAAATGGTTTGAAATTGGTTTAATTTAGAGTATTGTACATACATATTATTCTATTTAATTTTATTACATTAATGTGTAATCTGGATGTGTTTGAAGATATTATTTGATACATCAGTTTTTTTTTTATAATTATACACTCTTTTCACATAGATTCCACGTGGATTTGCGTCCGTTCCCAATAATCCTGCGCATAGACCGAGAGCTCGAGAACCACCCTGCATTCCGCGCCGCGCATCCGTCCGCACAACCGGACTGCCCGCCTGAAGCCGCTAAATAATATATAGTGTCTGGGGTTGGGGGTGTGGGTGGGATGAGTGGGATGACAAGTTTGGGTGGGATTGGTATCAGCTGACATCGGGTCATTTGCGGTTTTGTTCCGGACTGCCCTCCTGAAGCCGCTAAATAATATATAGTGTCTGGGGTTGGGGGTGTGGGTGGGATGAGTGGGATGACAAGTTTGGGTGGGATTGGTATCAGCTGACATCGGGTCATTTGCGGTTTTGTTCCGGACTGCCCTCCTGAAGCCGCTAAATAATATATAGTGTCTGGGGTTGGGGGTGTGGGTGGGATCAGTGGGATTGCTGGGATGAGTGGGATGACAAGTTTGGGTGGGATTGGTATCAGCTGACATCGGGTCATTTGTGGTTTTGTTTTATGTAGCTACTGTATTGCTTATGCAGTGGGATTTGTGAGACGAGTGGAAGCCACTAATTGATATATCAGAGTTCTGTGACGTTTCGTTAACCTATCCTGTAGTTGGTGGGACAGGTAACGAAATTAAAAAGGTATAATGAATATGTGTGCATAGGTACCAGCTGATACTGTGTAGTTTGCGTTTTTCATTCTTCTTTTAAAATTGCGTTGGGATTGGTGGGATAGTTATTACCAGTAAGGTGGGTTGGTGGTTTGACCAGTCCAGACCAGTAAGGTGATGAGTGGGATGTATGGAATTGCTACCAGCTAACAACAGATTGATCGTGCTTGACACGCTCATAGCCGTAAATAAATATAAAAAAATACCACCAATGACAATCCGTGGGATTATTAGCAGTTGCAGTGGTGTTTTATAATAATTCGTGCACGGTACCTTTGCAATATTATTAAGAGCCCACATATAAGTTATATATAGGGCCTGTTCGGACCAGATCATTTGTTATATTGGATTTGATTATAGATTTGTGAATCTATATAATTTTATCTATTATCAAAAACGCTATAGATAAATGGCATTCGTGTAAAACGCCGCCGCTAGCAGATAATCATAGAGATATTATGGATAAAGAAATAGATACCATTCTTTAGAAAAAGAGGGAAGATTGTCGGCTATTTGTCTCTTACTCGCCAAAAGAACACAGGAAAATTCGGTATTAATCACATGACACATTTTGATAATAACACAGGATAATAATAATTAGTTGCATCAGAAGTGAGAAACATAGAGTACTGCTATCTTCTTTTTCTTTCAAAAGATTTTTGCCAATAATCCTAGTTTCATATCTTCCATTACTATCTATCGTATCTCTATGTTTTTGTCAACTGACAACTGTTTGAGAACAAAATGTTACCCTTCAATTAAACGAGGTAATTTTGAAACAATTGGTTTTGGTCTATTTTACAAAATGTTTTTAATAAGGCAAGAAAGATCAAATTCCTTATTATAAAATTTATATTCTCTCACTGTTCATATAGAAAAAAACTTGAAAACCAACTTGAATTTAAAAATGAGATATTAATTATAAATTCCATTTCATGCAAAAGCTTGAAACAAAAAAATGAAAACAGTGATATTAGCGCACAATCCATTATCCAATCTCTTATACATTCCTTCGCTCCTTTGTATTTTTAAAGTACTCTTACGAACTTTCAGGTACATATATAAAATAAATATATAACGTAAAATTATATTCTAAAAAAAATATAGCGACACATTACATGAAATCGTGTTATATGATGTGTGATGTAAAACCACTCTTTGTTCGAAAAATATATAGATATGAGTGCTATAGCAAAAAGCCAAGCTTCGAAAAGATTGTTCGTCAGTTCTCCTTGGCTTTTGATATCATAAATGTGTAAACAAAGATGTTTCTACACTGAACATGGTTTTTATATGCTTATAACTCATACATATGGACTGTGGACATAATAAGAAAAACGGTACAAAAAAGATACAGATCGGAAGTTAAAATATGTTTTTTGTTTTAACTAGCATTTGAAATAAAGTTTGATATCTGACACAATGTTATTAAATCAAGTTTTTTTATATATTTGGTATAGCTTGACCGCAACCACTATACCGCTTTATAGGTATGTGCGGGGCGAGGCGGGGGAGAGTACTGTCCGTTCCGTTTTTTTCTAACTTCACTGACTTGATAACTTTAACTTCTAACTCGTGCTCTTTCCCGGTCCCCGCCCCACCGCACATACCTACATTAATGATTGTAGGTGAACAATTTTCTTAGCAAAATTTTGTATTATCATGATAATGTTTGTTACATTGTTATTTTTGTGGGTGTTTCTTTGTAATAAATACAAACATTCCATATCTGATTTACTACGATTTTCACAATGGTATTATTGAAACATTCCATTTTTTCCGTAATAAGAATATTTTCTTTTTAGTTTACCGTTTGTAAGTGATTGTGTTCGAATAAGGGCCGATTTTTCAATGCTTGGATTAAACTTATTCGTCGAATAATGTACTAAACTGCCATTTTAAAAACGTATTGTAATTGCTCGTATTTGACAGTTAACGTGACATTTTAATATTATCGTGTAAATACTTTATTGGACGGATAAGTTTTATCCAAGCATTGAAAAATCGGCCCTTAATTTTTATCCAGTGATAAAGTACTTAAGTCTAGTCGTAATTTTTTTAGAAAGTATCTACTTTTGTAGCTTTTTACAACAGCCGTTTTATTTGGATAAGCCTAATATTAGATAGGTATGATTTAGGTGGCATTCACCCCTTGCCTTGCAATAGGCAAGTATGCCACTTAGAAATAATCGTACTATAAGTATTTTTTATTATTCCGTTGTTATTGTTTCTTTCGAAATTGATAGTAGAATTTGCAAATTAAGATTTTATTATTATAATGAAATTATTATTAGGAATTAGATGGTGAAATGTTTTTTCTAAATAATAAGTTTTTAATCACGGAAAGTTTTGTGTATTCGTACTAGTTACGTGTGTGTGCCATTCCATTGATATTCATATTTTGATATTATTGTTTTCGATATGTTTATAATTAATGATATTATAGTGTCTTGTGTTTCTATTAAAAGATTACGTATTTTTGTGCCTTTTTATTTCACCAGCCTTTCGGATCCTTTCCTTTGTAACCATCATGGATAAAAGCAATAGTAATTATGGCAATAAAACAACATTAATTAAAATAATTATGACATTAAAAAAATATATCTTGAATGCGTTCAATAATTATGTACCTACAGAATATCTACTTCATATTCAACTGAAAAAGTGTTATAAAAATAAAAAAATAACAATCAAACATCGTGGGCTATCAGAATATGTATAACTACTGTCTACTCCATGTATTTCAGCCGAAGAAAACTTTAAAAGATTCGAAAACTAGGAAAAATCGTCTAACATACTTACATTTTATTCTGATAACCCACGATGTGAGAAACCTAAAAAAAATATTGACGTTAAGCTGTATAGTTTCAACTACTTGTGCTCCGCGGTTTTACCCGCAGTGCTCCGCTCCTGTTGGTCTTAGATGATATAATATAACCTTCCTCGATAAATGGGCTATCTAACACCGAAAGAATTTTATAAATTGGACCAGTAGTTCCCGAGATATGCGCGTTCATACAAACAAACAAACTCTTCAGCCCTATAATATTGGTATAGTTTATTCACATGCTCTCTATGTGAACTTTAACAAATTTTGAATTGTTTGGGATCTTAAAAAAAACGATATTTCATTAACATGTCTTTTATTGTTAAATTTAACAAAATATAACATATCCTTAAGCTAATTTAACTTTGTTAATAAAACAATTTAACATAATAGTAGTAAATAAAAGAAAATTAATAACGTCCACTCTCTAGTTATCGCATAATTACATTACGCGTATGAAAGTGATTTTGTTAACTACCCTTCTACTAATGTAACATTAATGTAGAAATTCCACATAATTATACATAGTAGTAACTTAACAAATAAAAGAAGAAAATGCACAACAATTTTTAATTCCTTAGCACATTCCTTTGGCGGGAAAATGTGTTTGAAGGAACATTCGAGAATCTTAAATCTATTCTTCGTCAGTCACGTCGGGCTCGGCTTTCTCGTCTTCGCTGACTTCAGTGACTTCGGGTTCAGCTGCAGATTCTTCTGCGTTGTCTGGAACGACTTCGGGGCTTGCTGGTTCCTCAACGATGGGCTCTGCTTCCTCTGCTGGGACCTCACTGAAAAAAAAAAGATAAGAAACATTAGAATAACATTTTTAAGGCATTTAAAAGTCCGTAACGGGTTTCTTTTAAAATTAAATACCTAGGAAGTTTTTGCAATTAGAAATTAAAGATTTTAACAGATTTATTCTTTATACTACTACGATTAAATCACGTAAATCGCGTTTAAAATCCTTTAAAATCTTTAATTTCTTAATTTATAATGCGTAAAATCAAACACAACAAAGCACTAAATTTTTCGCAAGTTATTATTTCTAAGTTATGTTCAAGAGCACATAAGAATTAAAGACTAAATAGAAGTTATAAAACCGTGTACCGTGGTATTAATGAGCAATTTTATATAATTACGTACTTTGACTCTCCATCGACGACATCAGCAGCAGAGCCACTCCTTGAGAGTTCTTCTAAGCGAGCAGCTGCCAACTCGGATTCTTGTCTTGCAATTTCGGCTAATTCAGCCGCCTTTAAAGTAAAAAACATATTTAATTTTATACATGTTTAATCATTTACCTACTATAGCCAGAATTTTACTTAAAACAACATATTTATTTAGACCTAACATTATCTATTAACATAAAATACCTGTCTTGCAAGTTCTGCCTCACGTTCTTCTTGAGCTTGACGTTCTAATTCTTCCAACTTAGCTAATTCCTCTTGCCTTCTCTGTTCGGCTAGCCTTTCTTCTTCGGCTAATCTGGCTTCTTCGGCTAAACGAGCTTCTTCCGCTAGTCTCGCCTCTTCGGCTAATCTAGCTTCTTCTGCGAGTCTGGCTTCTTCCGCAAGTCTAGCTTCTTCTGTGAGTCTGGCTTCTTCTGCAAGTCTAGCTTCTTCTGCGAGTCTGGCTTCTTCTGCAAGTCTAGCTTCTTCTGCGAGTCTGGCTTCTTCTGCTAGTCTGGCTTCCTCAGCCTTTCGCGCCTCTTCAGCTAATCTTGCTTCTTCAGCCAATTTAGCTTCTTCCTCAGCTCTCCTGGCTTCCTCTTCAGCTTTACGTTTAGCTTCTTCGGCTTTGCGTGCTTCTTCTTCTGCTTTCTTTTTCTCAGCAGCTTCACGGTCAGCCTGTAAAATATAAAGCCATTTCATTAAAAGATAATTCATAAATTGTACCTGTTAAACCTAGTTATACCGTTTTTATTAGACATTTCAATTTCATAATAAAAATATGTATAACCACAGACTAATAATAATATACTACGTATACAAGTATAACATAACAAGCAGTGTGGGATGAAACGACATTCTTTGGCACAATATTCATGAAGGTATTTTAATAAAATCATTGCGCCCACCTGGTTATCGTTATATTATAAATAACATAGTTAATAGCTACATATTTATATCAGTTCTGTATGACAGATTATAATTATTACCTGGGCTTTTCTTTCGGCTTCACGTTTAGCTTCTTCTCTCAGAGCTCTGAAACAAATAATAAATATTTTAAAATAATGATATCTTTTTATTCATTAATTGTATCGTAGTGATATTATTTTTGTCAAAACGAAAAAAACATGCACGATATAATTTTTAGTTTATAAAACAATCACTTACTTCTCTTCAGCAGCACGAGCTTCTTCCTGCCTTTTCCGCTTGATCTCGGCCAGATCGACGGACGGAGTCAGGACTGGCTCGGCGGTGGTCGCGCGGAATCTCGCCTCGCGGTCCGCCTTTGCCGCCTTCAGATCGAGCTCGGGGTCCTCCATCATCTGAGGCGCCTGGAACTTGCGGCTCGGCCTCCACGGCAGGAGTTTCACTGCGCCGCGGCAAGGCACGCGTAGTAATAATGGTTATTGACGAGTCATGCGCTCGTCGAGGCCTCGGCCAATGATCGTTCGAAATGAAGCGATATATGAAATTGATCGCTCTAGTGAGACGGCGTAGCATTGGCCCCAGCCCGAAAGCTTATGGAAAAGCACCTCTTAAGGCCTTTGGCTTAGTGCTATGAAGCGGCTGCAAGCGTGGCTGGGCCGAGAGCGCATACAGTCGCAAAGTGTTGCATGAAATGGGATCAACTCAAAATTTAAATAAACAATCGTTTCCATTATCAAACAAAATACTAAGTGATATATAACTCAGTAATGGCATGTATTTACAGTAGTATAATCTTAAATAGGGTTAATACTTTAATATCATATCAAAGACTCAAAGTGAGAAAATATACATTTATGAGCTTAATTAGTCGAGAAAGCGAAGCGTTAGGAAGCGTGGACATCATAAGCGTGGAACGGGATAACTACCGTGCAAACTAATTGAAACAACAAGTGTGATTTAATATTTATTATGAAACAAAATCAGTTCTGTTTAGTGAAAACGAAACTCGATCATCACCGCGGCGAACCGCTGTATAACGACAATGACTAGATAAATGTACAAAATAAACCGTTCCTTTAAAATGTTAACAAAATAAGTCGAATCTGAATATAGTGTATAAAAATATATGATATTTCGGTTAGTCGGAAGGTGTTATACCGAGATCAAAGAGTGCGAAAATAACGCGACGCGGGGGCAAGGGAGCGGTTGCTGCGGCTTGCGCCCGCGCCGCGCTTCGCTGTAGGCACATGGGGAGATCCGATCTACGCGCACTGCGCCGCCGTCGTTTGTTCCGGCGCGTCTTTCGCTGCAAGAGACACCACACTCAGTGTTATACACAAAATTTATTTCCCATTTTAAAGCTCTCTATTTAACACCGACGACGTCGGAGTTCCGAAGCAAAGTTTTTAGAAAATTAATACGCCTAAGAGCTAACCTCGCAACTTGTGAATGATAGAGAAAGAGCTACTCACTAAATTATCGTACATTTGTCTTTAGCATTCGTGATTGAATGTGACTTTAATGTATAGAAGACTGGTTATAGACAATTTGCAAAATGAGATAAAATTAGCTTCTAATTCTAAGAAGATAGATAGATACTAATAGATAGGGAGGCGAATAGGGGAATTTTCAGTAATACTCGAGCGTGGCAGTTTAAGATATGAGAGATACCTTAGACCTAATAGAACAACCTTGTTAACTATTTAGCTCTATTTGTAGTGACGCGCGCCTAGGGTAGACGATCAGATTAGCAAAAAAAAAATCGATAGTCTGAAATACTCGAGCGCGTCAGATTAAGATATTGGGGGTTGATTTTAGTATTTTAAGACTAAATTTAACTAATCTGACGATAAGTCCTTGACGCCGCCGAGTTATAGGGTCGCGAACTTGTAAAAAAAAACGTTAATCCGGCATTCTCGAGCGCGATTTTTTTTATTTTTATCTTGAAGAATATACTTAATCTAAAACTTACTAAAAATACAAAATCTGCCGGTTTCCGCATGACCGGAAGTCTGGAGGAGCCATTTCGTCTTCCGAAAAACGCGTTGCAGTATATAAGTCGCGAACTTTACTTTTTCCAAAAAAAAAGTTTAAATAAACAAAAAAGGTAATTTTATTTTACAAAAAAAGGTCTCTTTTCATTTTTGTCCAAAGTTAAAACTTTTTGACTTAAAGCATCATAAAAACTCAAGCTCCCGGTTTTTTGAGTATATCTGGAAAACTGAGGGTGTTAAGAAAAATTGATATGCAATAACGATGATTAAAAAAAAGAAACCCAAAAACCTTTTTTGGTCAGATTAAGAGAACCCACCAACATTTTTGTCAGATTAAGAAAATGTGCTTTCAGGATACCGAGATAAACTTCCCCTATGAAAATCTGACGCGCTCGAGTATTTCAAAAGGACTTTATTTTTTTGCATTTTCAAACGTAACTATCGTAACTTATCGTAACTTATCGTCACGCCGGAATCGTCAGTTTTTTTTAAGGGGAGCTTCCTTGGGGCCTACTTAACACCCCTTCCGAAAATCTGACGCGCTCGAGTAAATTTTTTTTTTGTGCATTTTTGACGAATTTATATGCCTAGCCCCACCACGCAAACCGGCAGATTAGTATACCGTTGTTATCAGAGGCACTTGGGGCATACGTAGTATGAATATCTGACGCGCTCGAGAATGCCCAAGTAAATGTTTTTTTTTAACATTTTTGAAAATCCGTACGCGCCAAACCCACCGCTAAAATGGTTTTTACCATAGAAGCTTTTCTTTTCGAAATTATTTTATCTTTCGATTTTGATAAGTCTCGACGGCGCCGTTGAATTACGCCATTTAGCTACCTCGCCTCCCTATCTATAAGATAGGAATCAAATAGGAAATCTGTACAAGAATTAAACACTTAAATCTAAATATTTACAGTGTGGATAAACTAATACCACAAGATGATTCTTTAAGGTGATATTAAATAAGCGTTGCAGCTACGAGATTTCTCTGGCGTTTCTTTAAATTTCTTTTATTGATTATGCAGAGGATAAGCGAGCGCTAGTAGAGCGTTTTTGCGATATACCTGTGACGTTCTCGACGGCCAAACCGGCGGCCGCGAGTCTGTTCTTCGCGTAGAAGGATAGGAGGTTCACGTCATCCCTGATGCTAAGTTCTTTGTAGAGGGGTCTGCGGTTGGAGAAGGCCTTATTGCCGGAGTAGTGCACGCACGCGAGGTTGCCGCGTCCTGGCGAGCAACACTCTGTTACCACAGGGGCACACTGGGACTACACGTTACACCTGATTAGTCCAAACGCAGAATAGGGTCATACGTAATCCCCTCTTGTATTCATGTTTGGTCGGAGGACATTTTAGAGTTTAAAAGGTTTACAATAAAGAGTAAACACACAAGTAGGATTAAATAAGAGTTATGTCACATATATAGATAGATAGGTACTTTTAATCAAAGTTGTTATTAACGTCTACCTGCTTCCATAAATACCTGTAAACTTCTTAGCTGGCTCGTTGTAGAACGAGATGTTGTGGATGTTGTCAGAAACGCTTCTAAGAGGCAAGAGCAATTTAGCGACGTATGCGTCATTGCTGAAACGGTATGGGACCGGCTCTCCATAGGAGTATCTGTAATCAGTCGTAGAAAATAATTAAAGAAATTCTACACGACTGCTAGAAATTTACAAAGTACGACGATAAATAAAATTCTTATGTGTTTATTTACGTTATATCTAATAAAAAATCCAAACATTAAACATTCTTAAAGTACGAATGTCAAACTATTTTCAGAGACCTTGTCCCACCGCACAAGGTCGCGAACCCGATATTCAATTTGCGTCACAATTTCCTTCGATATTATCAACATCCGAACGATGTGTAAACTTTATTTAAACACAACGGATATCTCCAACCAAAATAAACCATAAAAATATAAAAGAACAGTGGCCGGTAAACATTGGCTGGCATTTAACTGATCTATAATTATATCGTTGGAGCGTACGAGTACAACGCGTCATGCAGATACTTTTGGCGGTGTAATCCACACCCACTCTGGAAACGTGTTCTTATGCATACATCTTCTTATATAGTAGTTGGGAAAATGGGCAATAGCTGTAGGTCACCTTATGTGTTATCACCTCATTCGATGTTTTAAATAAACAGGACGCAATTAATAGTTCGATCTGTGAAAACATTGTATGCTACGTGCAGCCTACGATGTGGGAAAGAAATAAGAATCTATAGGCGCTCAAAGATATTGCTGAAAATATTCCAACGTTTAAAACAATCCTTAGATAGGTATTAAAAACGTTAAAATTTCGTTTATTTATTCCTTGTTTGTCCTTTTCAATCTAACTTTAAACCAAATGCAATAAAGACGACACAATAGATAAGAAGTAAATTGTTTTTTTAGAAAACTGTATTATTGGAATCTCGTAGACGGGAATAGAGGTCCGCGCCACGCCGGCGTGCCGCCGCCGAGAGACCCCGGCGCGCCGCCGCCGCCGCCGGGTCACAGAAAAATTGGCGCCGAGTTCAAATTTTGCGCGCGAACCATGTGTCACGCACGCGTTGTTGTCTACAACACGGCAACGTCGCATCGATATAGTAGACATTGTCTACTATATCGATGCTCTTTATCCCGGCCGTGCAAACACCTAAAAGGAAAGCCTCAATGAGAGTCGAAACAAACTTGTGTCTGAAGTCGAGTCTTCTTAATCTTGTCGAGTTCAATCCCCTAAAGACACAGGTTTGCGCGTTCACCGCTAAAAAGACCCCATTTGTCGTAGAACATCGGTTTAAGAGTACTTCCCTTAGTATATCGCTGAAAATCGGAATCCTCGGAGTTGAAATCTCGAGTGACATTCAATTCCGCAGTCATTTGGAAGCGAAGGCTAAATTAGCCTCGAAAAAACTTGGTGTGTTCAGTAGATCGAGACAGTACTTCAAGCCGGCCCACCGACTTCAGCTGTATAAGGCTCAGGTGCGACCGCATATGGAGTACTGTTCTCATCTCTGGGGCCTGGACCGGAGCCCCACAGTATCAACTCCTTCCTCTTGACCGCATCCAACGTCGAGCAGCTCGAAATGTCGATGACCGTAGGCTTTCCGATAGGCTCGATCCACTGTCAGTGCGAAGAGACGTTGCGTCTCTCTGTATACTGTACACTGTACAGAATCTACTATGGGGAGTGCTCTGAGGAATTGTTCCACCTTTTACCAGCCGCACAGTTCCACCACCGGACCACACGCCGTAAAAACCAGTTCCATCCGCACCACCTGGATGGTTGGCGCTCCACCACTGTCCGCTTCACCCGCAACTTCCTTCCGCGTACGGTGAAACTATGGAACGATTTGCCACCTGCGGTGTTCCCGAACAAGTACGACATTGGGGCCTTCAAGAAGAGCTTGTTTGTCCATAAAAGGCCAGCAAAGCACATGTAACACTTCTAGTGTTACAAGTGTTTATGGGCGGTGGTGACCACTTAACATCAGGTGGCCCATCTGCTCCTTTGCTTGCTCTGACATAACATTGCCAATAAAATTATTGGCAATGTTTATAATTATTATCATGTTCATCACTAAATAGTTAAGCTACTTGATTTTAATAAAAATATTTTTAAAGTGAAACTTTTATTACATCGTCTCAAACTTTTTGGTCTGTGTAGCGCATGTCGCATGTTATTGCGGCTGCCGAGTAGGTATACCTACTCGGCAGCCGACCGTCACGCGACATGCGCTACACAAAGCAGTGTTGGGAACCGTTCGAACAGTTTCACTTTTACCGTGGTTTCATAAAACCACACAACATTTTTTTTTTATTAAACTTTAAGAGAGATTTTTCTACTGCCCGCCCACCCCCTAATAAAAAAAAGTTATTAGGGGGTGCCTAATAACTTTAAAAATAACTAGCCCACGCCGGCGACGCCGCGCCGCGCCGGGTGCCGCACCCGGCGCGCCGCCGCTGGGCTTTTGGACTGCGGCGCGGACCTCTAGACGGGAAATAGTTAGGCTATCATTTTACATTAATTAAAAAAAAAAAAATTATAGGGTCTTTAGGAATTATTTCCAAAAACATTTTACAGAGAGCTTACTCTATACAAAAATGTTCGTAAAAGAATTCGACATTATCAAATCCTGAGTCAAGTCCTACCTGTGCCTTCATCTCTACGCTTACTTTATTGTTTACATTGCACTGATGCACTGCCAAAGATGCTCTTTGGTGGGTGTTCGTCAATGTCAATGTCGAAGCGTCTGATAGTCTCATCAATGGACCGACTATTTTGGTCCTGTTACATCAGTATATGCCAAGAAAAACTAGACCCGTCATCACGCAACAGCTACGTGCCTGTATTTTTAACACGTGTACTGTTTCTTATAAGTTAGCAGAACTATAATTTGTGTAAATTATAAACAACTGTTATTTGTGATAAGTGATAACTAATGTTTCAGCTTTGTGTAAGTAATTCACGGATGAGTAGTGAGAAAATAGTTTAAAAAGATCACCCTGTACATTATGTAATCATTTAATTAATAAGTATGAGTAAGGGTATAGAGATTTGGGTTTTGGGGGAAATAAATAAGCTAAATTGAAGTAAACTTACGAGTAAATAGTGTCTAAAGGCGCAATAGTTTTGGCTCGCGGGACGACGGAGCGAGCGCGGTTCAGCAGCGACGCTGTATCCGCTCTGATGCGACGGGTCTCATCTTCGAAATTCTGCAAATCACAAATTATAGACACGTTTAGATTTACGGATGAAAATGCTTTGTTTATGGCACATTAGGTAACGCTTAGATAGTTCAAAAATGCGAAGTTAGTTTGCTTTAAATTTATTTTATTCTTTTTGAGAAATAAATCGCGAATTAATACTTACTTTATTTCACACGATTAACTTACTGAAACAATTATAACAGTGGTATTTTTCCTCTAATTGCTACTGTAATTGAAAATAATGAAAATTGACTTTAAATTGTTTGTGTAAGTACCTACATTTAGTTGAAATTTCTGCGTGGTACGATGTACATTACACAACAAAATGCAAATTATATATTCTTAACAATTCAACCATATGGACCAACTCCAAATACAATTTGACGACATTAATAAAGCTAAGAATGCAAGTGGCAATGACGGGAAATGTGCCAGGGACGTTGGTTTAATTCGTTTTCACAATCTTTGTTGGTTTGAATACTTACCTTTATTTTTATTTCTTATCAATTTGTTTGTGAAAACTTTTTAAAATCTAAAGGTTAAGTTAAGAACTGCTACATCAGTTGGTTCTATTTATCATGATAAAATAATTATATCTAATAATGGAGTGTTCAGTGTTCACACCTTGGAGAGTCGTCACTTTCTATTACTAAACTTTGAGATGTAAATAAGTACAAAATAGAAAAGCGTAGGTAAATTTTCCATTTCTATGTCGAGTATCTAGTTAGTTGTAACAAACGTTTTAATTATGTACATCTTTATAACAATTATATTATTATGCTAATGCAACCAACTAAACATTAACGCTTAAAATTCTGAAATTTCAGCCGGTCTACAGCCAAAACGACATTATTTACCCTATTTTTGTACAGATTTTACAACCAGCTTACCTTAGTAGATTCTTCGCGGTAGTAATCATCAAGAGCAGACACAGAGTACGCGGGTCGGCGGCGATACGCGATGCGGTCCAACTCCCGCAAGATGACAGATGGACGCACGCGGACGCGCACGATGTGGTGCGGCGCCTCGGGGTACGTGACGAGTCGAGTGACGGTGCGAGTTGTAGGCCGGTATATCAGTTCTGCCTGTAATTGTTTAGCATTCTAGAATGTAGGGTCTAAATGCTAAAGCGTGATCAATAGCAAATGCATGTAAATATACAGAAAAGCAAAAGCATGTAATATTCTTGAGTTTAAGATATGGGTACTAGTCATAAAGCTTGGTATAATGGTAACTATAATAGATACTAATTCTTAGTTGAATCCTGTGGTTGAATCGCATATAATGTCATGTTATAAATCCGCAAAGCTACGAAATGCGTCGCAAGGTGATGCAGAATATTTACAGCCGGACGAAGGTGCATATTTATAACTAAAAAGAATGTTTGAACTTTGAATAACATGTGTATGAATGTCAACAAAAATAGAATGGATGATCCATAAATCTCATATTAAGATGATACAATTTCTACTGCATAGATGCATAAATGATAAAGCTCAAAAATGAATTCGTTCTTCAATGAAAAACTCTAAGAATGTTTCTTATTTACTAAACAGGGATAAACTAAAATATTTTAAAGAATTTCTAATTACAGATAATAATATAATACTATACTGTACCAAATTATGTATCTTTAATGAATAATGAAAGATGCTAAAGAAATAAGAATTTCGATGGAGTAAACAAACTTTAACTAGAAGTATCAAGTAGGTATGAAAGATTCAATTTTTTTGTCTGTGGTTTCCACATGATCTAAGTATATTATTAGTTATAGTTTCTTCAATTTATTTTCCAGCCATTAATTATTTGATTCAAAACTTCACGATAAACACGTGAAAAGATAAATAAACTTTGATTATCCTTCATCGCATCTACTTTTAATTTCATAAGACGCATTTCGAGATTGCCGACTGACTCACGATCCAAACGCAGAGCTTGGTAAAATTAGATCAAGACTCATTCAATGATTTGTTATTAAGATATGTTATACTTTTTTAATCTTAACCTGAAATATTACATTACATATAGTATGAGTAGTATAGCTATTACTGATTACTTGTAGTAGAAAAGAGTATCATGTTAATAAACAAAGGAGAGCAGCAGAAAAGAAAAGGAAATTACTTCTAAAAGGAAATTTGATAATGTGTGTAGTTACCTTCCTAAAAGCTTAGGCAAGCTTTCAAAATTAGTTCTGAATTAAGGTATTTATGGGTAGTATGAATCAGAGGCGGCTCGCCCTAAGGAGCGCTGGTGCAGTGAACTCCCATAAATAATTATAATAAAATCATACTCCTTAATTTAATTATTAACATTAATTATTACTATTTAAAATCAATCGTAATCTTTAAAACTACTGTTAATACCAATGAATATATCCATCATTCCATCATCCCATACACCTGTATAATACCTACTGTATTATGTAACGCGCGAAGCGGTGCGCTCACGATTGCGCTCCAATGAAAAAAGATTTAGTACATTTCCTAATACGAAATCCAATAGGAGTGAAAGAGAGGGTTTTGCCAGAGCCCTGCGCGTGAAACAAAAGATTTTCTATGGAAAAGTAGCAAAATTCGGTGCGCCGCACCCGCAAACGTTGCCGGTTCGTTTTTACCGCCCGGCAGGACAGCGATTGCGACGTTGCCAGTTGCTACGTCTATTAATATAAACAAACCGTAGACAGAGAAACCAATTGGATTCTCTGTCTACGAAACAAACACTCGACTCTCGAGTCAACTTCAATGCACGCGGCGCGATTCATGCAATTTTCTAATTAAAATTATAAAATACGTGTTGAAATAGCCTGTACTTATCAGTATTACTTGTGAGTGTTAAAATGAACAATAATTATAATGTGGCGTTCATTAAAAAGTGTGATAAAACGTTACAAATTCGGCTTGAATGTAAAGCTAAGGGACCGCCACGGCCTGAACTTGAACTTACGCAAAAATGTACGACAAAAACGAAAACATATACCTACGCGTGTGTTTAAATCTGAACAATATGTAAAAAAAACCGTGGTTGTGTGGTTGTGATGAAAGCAACAACAGATATTTACGAATGTCTTGTCGCTTTAAGTTATAGATATTTTTGCACACCAAAAAGAAAGACGTATGTAGGTATTTCCTTTATAAGTAATTTTTTTGATAAATGTACTGCTTTACACCATGTATTTTCAGTGTTTTATTTCAAGTGAACACCCATAAAATTTTGTCACGAGCCGCCTCTGGTATGAATATATAATTTATATACCTACGTAATTAAACAAATCTGTATAATATTCACAAATAAAATAAGAACTTAGAAGATAGATCCTAACTCCTACTTTTCTTTTGGTTTATTTTTACGTAGACGTAGGTAGAGCAAAGTACATGAAACTTTTCCATCACGATGAGTCATGTTCCTTATGTTCCTTCCTCATGTTCCTTAGTGACTATTAAATTTATGAACAACAACATTAAATAAAAGCAATGTACGTACAACATTGTTCTAGAGACGCAATAAGTCAAACAAACAGAAACGCGTATAAAACTAGATTGTTTAGCTTTCGTAATACGCAGCCGTTTTCTCTTGGCCTTTGGTGTGCTGCCAAAAGCTCGTTCGCACAATCACAAAACATAAAGTTTCCAATATTCTGGGAATTTTCATAGGTTCTTGACTTTTCACGGGAATTATAAATATGTATCTAATAAAAAAACAACTGTAGTAAAAACAACTGTAGTCTGTAGATAAGTATAGTAGGTATGTGGTTTGGTAGCGTGACATATTCCGTTACCTATTAATTAATTAATTCACTTTCATAATTAGAGAAATTGAAACTCAGGTACAATAGTTTAAGTATCTACTATCTACCTGCTTATGTACCTAAATACAATAACTACCTACCTAAGTATTTCTGTGTTCCAGAAAACTTTGTTTAGGTTTTCTTTATCTCAATAACATTGGTAATATATTTAGTAATATTTATGAAATCTATAGTATCAAGAGAGCAATCTATTACTACTACCTAATCTTAAGAATTATTATTTCTATTCGAAAATATATAATTGTATTGGATATAGTCCACATAACGAGAGAAGCTATATTACTAGACTGCTACGACTTCTACGCACGTAGCACCAATGAAAAAAAATGCATAAAAAACATCCATTTATATATGTATATAGTCGAAGTTGTGTGGGTCTGTTGTTCGGTTATAAATGCAAATTTTAACTAAATCAATCGAGCCCTTCAAATTAAAAAATTAAACAAGATGAGAAAAATGTATTTTTGAATTTTGTAACGTAATATACTGTTCAAATAATTTAAACACGTTTGAGTGTCATATACGAAGTCACATCATGTTATATTTTTGGTAAACACAAGTTTATTTACCTATTTTTTTCATAGTTTCATTTAGCAGATGAAATAACTACATCCACATTACATTTTTTGTATCAAGTAACTTTTTAGTCCGAAATCATCTTTACCTATAAGTATCTGGAGGATAGAAAAATATTCAAATTGAAAGCGAATGAAAATATATGATACCTATATTACGAATATATACGACTAACACTGCGTGTAATTTACTCAACAAACTGACAACACAGAAATTAATTAAATGCATTTATGCTCTAAAATTATGGCACTCACTTACTCTCTCTCTATCACTTTCTTAGTTTCTTACTCTTTGCCTTTAGGCACAGCTTTAGGATATAAGAAGTGCACAATCCCTAAATTTTCATCATTATATACCTGAGTCAAGACGTGGTAAGTCTTAAAGTTATTGTTTACTAGTCCGCCCCGGCTTCGCCCGTGGTACATATTTCGCAATAAAAGGTAGCCTATGTCCTTTCTCGGGTATCAAAATATCTCCATACCAAATTTCATGCAAATTGGTTCAGTAGTTTAGGCGTGATTGAGTAACAGACAGAAAGACAGAGTTACTTTCGCATTTATAATATTAGTATGGATTGTTATTTGACGAACTACAACAAATAATATCAATTCATGTTGATGTAAATCTATTTCAATTTTATTCGAAGTTGATGTTTTGTAAATTAAAATTGTATGCATTCAAAGGCTCGTTATATTCAAATGATGGTAGGTACGATGATAGCATGCCTATGTAAACAATATGAAAGGTAAGCCTGTAACCTAATTGCAATGATTCTGTTTATTGCAACACCTGTGCTTTGCGTCGACTGTGCATACAAAATAAATATCAAAAACATAGCATTTTGAATGACGATGGTTTATTCTGCAATGGATAATATTGTGCTGTCATGATGCGTGATGAGAGCTTCTGCATAGCTTATTTACAGCTGTTCCCGACTCACCTGAGACAGCTTGGGTATATACGTGACGTAGGGGATATTGTAACCCGGTAGTAGTGAAGATATGTAGTACACCGATGACAACGGCTGCAGCGCGTCAACAAACAGGTAAGTTGGTATCATGTTTACATTATAATTTATAGTGTGTAATGTGTTTGTGTATTATTTCAATATCACCTACTATTCTCGGTTTATGTGTGTGAGCAAAATAGAGATTTGGTTTAAATAATGGTTGATCGAATTTCGAAAGAGAAAGTCAAATAATAATTGTGTTGAAATTGTTTTGTTTATTTGATAATGATTTATAAGATGCATTCATTCGAATACATTTACGTGCAGTGAATCACATTTCCTGTGCCTATTTATCTTGGCTAGATCTTTAAAAATACTAGGTACTAATAAGATTGATTGAATAAGTAAATTAAGTAAACATAAACAAATTTCAAATATGTTATGTTAGTGTATAGAGTCGAGTCATAATCGACCTTATAGTGTGAGAGGAGCACATTTCAGACAGAAAAACGAGAATTATAAATCACAAGCTTTATTAAAAATTCAGTCTAAATTATAAGATTATAATATATAAAAAAATCTTTAAATACTAAACACCAAAAAGCTGAGAGATACACGTCCACTTATAAATATAGGGAAAGTAGAGCGATCACATTGCGTTAGCGAATACTGATTATGTCGGGAGGGTCGTTAGGGGTGAGAGGAAACAGGAGTGAGGGTCGGGAGGTCGGGAGCCGGGGCGCTACACGCGGTAAGAGTAGTGGCGGTAGGTGGTGCCGTAGGGCAGGCGGCCGCTAGTGGTGGACGAGTAGGAGTAGCCGCCGGGCCCGCCCAGGTTGCTGGAGCGCTCGCTGGAGTACGAGTAGCCACCCGGGCCAGAGCCGGCGCGCCGCTCCACCGTGTTGCTGTACGAGCTGCGCTGCGGCAGCCCACTGCCCGTCGACCGCTCCGACGTGCTCGTGTATGAGTACGAGTATTGCTCGTCGGCGCGACGGGGCAGCGTGTCCCGGTCCACCACGACGTAGTGCCGCGGCGTCTGCAACAACCGCGCCCTTAGCACCGCCGCCCTAGCCGCGCACCCTCGCACCTTCCGACCCAGCAAAGCGACACACGAATGACTGACTACGACCGACTCAATACGTAGCGTAGTTGCTGTAGAAGACGTGGCGGTGCGGCGCGTGCTGCGGGCGGCCGTGCGCCTGCGCGAGCAGCACGTCCATGTGGTCGCGCGGCGTGCCCAGCGGGTCGGCCTCGTACGCGCGCTCGCGCTGCCCCACGGCCGCCAGCACGCGCGCGCGCGTCTGCTCGCGCGGCGACACGTACGGCGCGAGCGGCGCGAGCTTGGCCTCGGGCTTGGGCGGGATGTTCTGCCGCGTGACGGGGTCGAGGATGGAGCCGCGCGCGCCGGGCCGCGCCTTCCTACCGAACGCCGTCACCGGATCCGGCACGAGGCTCGGCCGGGGCACGAACGGCACCTTCTCCCAGTCGCCCGCCCGCTGCAAGCGTAGAATTCGCCGTTATTCAGACGGGCGTCGTCTCCAGCCGCGGCTATATTTGGCGCGCGCTAGCTACGCTTTCCTACACTTCGTTTTTCGTTTCGATCTGACCCACTTGCGGGACGCTACCGACACGTCCTATCGAGCCCTACGCTAATGAAAGTCGATACGACTAGACGGCTACTTAAAAAGCAACAATTGTAAGCGGTCTCGGATCTCGATGATAATTGAATGTTGTATGTGCTAACTATCGTTCTCTAAATGTAGAAAAACCGTGAAAAAACAATGAATATTGGATATGACGAGGGTCGTTTTGGTGCGAGGGCGTCCGGCTCCCGGGATTAGACTGGAGCGAGGTGCACGCTCAGTAGGAGTTAAAACATCAGACTTACCGTCGTGCTGTAGGTGGACCGGTATGGCCGGCGTGTTGTATAGAAGTCACTTTCGTAAACCATGATTGCTGCTCGGAATTCGTTCGTGTGTAACTCGCGACGGTTGGTCCTCGACTGGTGAGCACGCTTGGCCAGCCGCCGCGCGAACGCCGACCCTTATTTTTAGATCACTGTCATTGCAATTTTCACGTCATTCCTGATTCCTCCTCTGCTTTTCTTAATTTTCAAAACACCCGATTATGATGTCACAATTAGGTTAAGGATAATCATACTTTATGTGGAATGCAACAGACCATGGGCGTGTTTAAATATAACTGTTTATAATTGACGAGTCATCCAAATAGTCATCAGACGAAAGGGATCTAGGTTTTAAAATAACTATGCATAGTTTATAATTTTACAGTTTTGAATGATGTGACGGCTTGGCACGCTTTAAAACTCGAGTGGCTGCGTAGTGACAATGGAAAACTGTTCATTCTCATTGATGAGATTTTTGGATCCGTAGTTAACTCAAACATTTATTTATTCAATTAGTTAGGTACTTACTTCTTCTAGAAGCATTTTGGATCGTCGTATTTTTTACATTTACCACCGATTCGGAAAGCAGTATCTATGGAGAAGAACCAAAGAAGAACCGGTAAGAAACTCTATAGTTGTTCATTTAAAATCATCTCAATATTAAAATTTTTACATAGTAGGTAACTACATAGTTATATCTTTTCGTCTACATTTCGTTTCATTTATTCATAGTTTAACTCTAAGGTTTAACTAATATAATATAAGATTCAAGAAAAACATAAGTTGGAAAATACCTTAATTCAAATTTTCTAAGCCTGCGAACTTAAATTACCAGAATAATAACTAAATAAAATGTAGCCCATGTTATTTCCTAATAATGTAGCTTTCTATTAAGTAGTGGAAAAAGGATTTTTGGAACCTATTCAAAAGAAACAAACAATCATAATTATTGGCTTTGCTATATAAATAGATGTATTTAACAAAATCGTTCTCCGATCACCTAACTAGGTACCAGTTTTATTTGAGAACTTGACCTTTTCTTACTTAACATATCTATGTCTAAAATCTTAATTGTCTTAATTCTCAGCTAACTCGTGTAACGCGAAGGTCTAATCAGAATAATTAATATAGATCTTCCTTCCTTTTTAACAATCTGGCAGCCGTTCAAGAAGTTTGTCTGTAATTTATTGAGAAAACAACTCGAATAAATTCTGAAAACACTATTAGGATTTTATTATTTTAGATAATACACACATTAACGTTCGCAGAAAGATTACTGAGGATTACAAACAAAATAATATTAAGTTTAATTTATTATTTACCTACGTCACGTCAATGAAACAAAAAAATCTACTGGTATGAATGAAGTGTTGGAACCTTAGGTGTACCTATTATGAATTCCACATAACTACTATGTAGTAAGCATGCATTATGTATTTAGAACAAAGATTATAATAGGATATACTAGGGATTTAGAGTTGTGTCCTCTTATTGGCTACTTGTGCTGCGCGGTTTCACCCGTGCGCAAAATCAAGTTCATATCTTACATATCTATAACCATAACCATTCATCAATCAGTCATGTGTTATTCTGATGTATAAACACAGAACACATGTAAGTAGCTACGCTAGTATAAACCTATGTTCCTGTAAAGCTTCATCCAAATCATACCTGGGAAATTACTCTTTATTATCTACTTGTGTATTAGGTAGACTCAGGGCCGAGCCGCCCCTGTGTGCGAAGTGTGCGGCGCACACAGGCGCCAAGACAATAGGGGCGCCGCGCCGCCACTGCCACCAAAATTATTTTTGTTACCTATATGATTGTTTTTTGTAGTGGAGTATCGACAAGTAAGTAGGTACAATAGGCGCAATATAGGCCTTGTAAACAACAAAACATCTATAACGCTTATTGAACAAGTCTCTCAATATTTAATGTTTATTATTATTCACGTTTATGGTTTCATTTTACGTTTAGGGTTTTAGTTTACATTCCTTACGAGCTCAACGTTAAAACGGCGGCAGTTCTTTGAACCAGAGAAAAAGTACTAGTTATTTTAAACCGTAGAGGCGCCGAGTTTGTATGAGTATGAAATTAGTCCACTCATTTCGTCCGAAAAAAAAAAGGCAAATAAAAGAAAGTGAATTTGCGCATCTAATTTTTTGATATGTTGTAGGGGATACCTAGAAAAGCTTAACTTGAGTTTTTCGACCAAGATTTCCTATGAGCTTTCGTCGCCATCTTGAAAAAAGGGGTAAAATTGGTTTTTCGGCAATAACTCGGCTATCCGATGAAATTCGGAAATCACTTCTAAGACACTTTTTGTTCCTTTTTTAATGCTCTACAATTAAGTCCTGACCATTTTTACTGTATCGTGCATAGTTATCGAGATATCGATCGATAAAGTAAAAAATTATTGTAAGACCTGGCATCCGTTTTGACGAGTGTGTTTGCATTTTTTCAATTACAAAATTTTCTTGAAACCATTTTTCATTCATTTTACCGTGTGTTGTACTTTTTTTCGCTCAAATGTACAGTTCAACTTTTTTTTTACTGCACAAACAAATTATTTGTTTAATAAATATACTTTAGTGTGATCTTTAATTTGTTCTAAAGTCTGGTCTATGTACTTATTTTTTATCCCATCAATTTCCTAAACAATTTCCCATTCGATTCGCCATGCGAACACAACCGAGCGAGCAGCTCGCTCGACGGTGAGCGTGAATTCACCGACTCTGCGGCGCGCTGGAGATCGTAATTTTTGTCCAACTAAAAAACTCCAAAAAGAAAATTGTAGGTCTGAATATTCTCTACAAGTTCGAATTCTACGATTTTTTAAATACATGTATATGTATTAGATACATATACATAATGTATATTATGTATTATGTCCTAAACAAAAAAAAGCAATAAACTAAAAATGTGTCCTGAATTTTTGAAGTGAAACTTCTTTATCGGGGTTGGAAAAAAATTGAGTGTAACATTTTTTCGTTACGCGTGACCTTTTCCGTTACGCGCCATCTTTTTCTTATCCCTACCACGCGTGATTCGACGTATTTCTGTAAAGTTGCATATAGTAAATTATTTTTTGAAAAATAAGGTCATAAAGAAGTTTCACTTCGTACGTGTGTACACTAGTACACGCACACATTTTTTTTACTTTATCGATCAATATCTCGATAATGATGCATGATACGGAAAAAATGGTCTAGACTTAATTGTAGAGCATAAAAAAAGGAACAAAAAGTGTCTTATAAGTGATTTCCGAATTTAATCGGATAGCCGAGTTATTGCCGAAAAACAAATTTTACACCTTTTTTTTAAGATGGCGGCGAAAGCTCATAGGAAATCTTGGTCGAAAAACTCAAGTTAAGCTTTTCTGGGTATCCCTACAATATATCAAAAAATTAGATGCGCAAATTCACTTTCTTTTTTAAATGTATATAATGAGTGGACTAAATATGAATGAGTGAGTTTCTGAACGCAACCCGATGCGATGCGTGCGACGCAAGCGAGGCCCGGGGGTGGGGTCATGGGTATTCCCCGATTTTAACGAACGAGATAGCTAAGGCAAAACAAAACAAATGAACAATCATTTGATTGAAAGTGTGTGTGTAAGGTGCGCATTGAATTTTTATAAAAAAAGAGGCGCTTCATAGGTTTCGCACACAGGCGCTGCCGGGGGTCGGCGCGGCCCTGGGTAGACTGTTAGAGGTAGAATCTCATAAGCAGATAAAGAGAGACCAAGTTTCAGTCAAAAAATGTTATCATAATTTTATATAGAATTTTATTTAGAAGTAGCAAGGAAGATGGCGATGTAGGTACATCCCGCGAAGAGCTGCCGCGTCTGCGCCTGATGACTTTTTGTCTTGTCGACCTGTGATTGAATAGGAAATACTCCTGCTCGCACTCCTTGCGCTTATTTCGATATTTTGAATAGGATAGAATTGAGTGTAACCAGACCGATTTTGATGTTATTAAATTAAATTAATAGGTTAGGTTAGGTTATTTTATCATGTGTGCGATATAACTTGGTTTCTTATAATTTTAAGGACCATCATGTATTATCATCATAATTTGGTTCAGTCTTATACCATACATTCAAAGAAATCTAAATAACAAGACACTAGAAGTCGTAAGCGCGCGTGACCTTCTTCGCCACTCAGGTGACTTCCAAGCCACCAGTGCGTTCGTCGCTGTTCAGTTCCTCTTGAGACGTAAATGTGTGTAAACATAGTGTGTTTCAGCATTTCCCACTGCGGAAATTCTTCCATAAGTTGTAATTCTACTAATAAAGGAATAACATTTCATCGGTATTTTTTTTTTTAAATAATGTCGTTTTTCCTTATAAATTATAGAATATTTAAAAGTACATATTATGTACAAATGTCACCATATAAATCTAAATAACAATGAATGTCACAATCGACCGTTCTTATTAACACGTTTAATACAAATATCAACCTTATTTCAATGTGTTTAGGTTCAAAGTCATAACTATTGAAAATTAACGCCCTCTGTTGTAGAAAAGCCGAATTTGTTCGTATTGGAGCAAAAAGAAACAAAACGTCTCATGTTAGGTACATGGATGTTATTCTAAAATAAATCGTAAAATCGTACGTTAGCATATATATTAAAAAGCTGAATTTAATATTTAAGTGAAAACTTCACTAAAATCAAGCTGTCCAATAAAAGACAGTTTACTTGTGTGTACTGTTTAACTATCGGTTTAAATGTGTTGATTTTGGCGACAGTGGTTTTCATATTTATGACATTAAAGCAGTTCTAGTTTCTTGTTATTTAGATTTCTATGCATAAATGTTTCTTACCAATGAAATATTAGTATTTTTTATCAAATGTCAAAAGCTCTTTTATCAAGTTTTTTAAATGCTATTTTGCATTACATTCATGAGATGTAATTTAATGGGATAGGAACCACGTCAATGTAAGTTGAAATCAAAAAGTTATTAATCAACTTAAACTATTTATTTCTTCCTTTTACAAAATGACGTTAGGACTTTACAATAATTTCTCATTATATCGTTTGCATACGCAATATCAATCACAGAAGAACGTGTGTCGTTCAATTAATGGACCATACATTAATTCAATCGTAAATCAAACACCCGATCCCAGACCCACTGCTTTATTGACTCACCAGTGATTCCATACAATAAATCATAACAATTCAGACAAACAAAACAACATGTGCCGAACTTAAATACGTCACAACGGTCTGGCGCGTCGAGTAGTGTTCCGGATCTCAGTCTGCCTTCGGGGCACCAATAAATATCAACTTATGTACACGAGCCCACTCGCGACACAACCTCCCTTAAATATAACTTTTTTTTAAATTTATAATTTATTTCGTTATGTCCTATCTATGTAGATCGTGGGCGCCGTGAGCTTCCGAACGACAATTCTTTCGCTAGATGGCGCTGTTTACAATCACATACGCAAACTATCCCGCCCACAAACAATCGACTCTTCTCTCTGGTTTGCGCGTCACTTTCACCCGTAGAATTACGTCATCCGGATATGTCAGAATACCGTAACAATTACACTGGACGAAACCTAGCTAATATACAGATTCGCTGTATAAGTCAGTTGTACTGTGATTAAGGCATCGGAGCACTGAGACAGTCTCAGGATTTGGGGGACAGGGGACCCTCGGTATAGACGGGTTTCAGTTAGTACCGTTTCGTTAGCACCGATAGAAACAATGCGAGGTTCATGCAGCGATATTTAAAAAGTGTAAATTTTAAACTCGATTTGGGAAAGATGTCAGAAAAACAAAAGTTAAAACTGTTAACACAAAATGTGTAAAAAACTGTATTATGTACAAAAACGTACAGTCGAAGTTTGGTCAAATCACAGGTGAAATGTATGCAAATATTTGGCAAGTGTAAAATCCACAGTGATCGTTAAGGAATGCTCGAATGTAACTGACCTTTAGGTTAAGAATTTAAAATCGCGATATTGAATTCGTAGCCTAAAGATGAACCTAACAGGAAGGGCTACCAAAATTTTAAAGAGCCGTAACTCTCGTATTTAAGAATACCTTGTGACTAAGGACAGAAATCATATAACTGTCGAAATTAAAATAGGAATAGACAATCTCTTTACTATAAAATATATTTGCTCTGTTAGACATAATTGAAAATAATTTCGGCTAACATAGCAAAATCGCTTCTATAACAATGTTCATCTATATCGGACAACTATTGATTGTGGTTTCGAAGGGAGACATTGTTTACTTTCCCTTACTTTTCAGTCAGAAATATCGCAACGATCTGAATCTATCGCATTACCATCACGCATGAGGTGGGTCATATCGACAACTGCTATTTATTTTCATTAGAAAAGTTACAAACGCGAAAGACAACAAATCTTAATCAAACATTGCCAGAGACCTGTTTTCTTTCCCTTTTCAACTTTTCGTTACCTTCACAATTATCGCGAATTTATAGACTATAGTGGACTAACGCGTTTTACCTTTTATTTACACCTAGCGGCGCTTGTGAGTTCTTAGAACAGTATGTTAACTATCATGCGAGTGTATTTGCTATAATTCTATAAACATTTTCTGCAGAACATACTTTGAAATAATAAACACAATACAAACATTAAATAATACACAGACGTCATAGATAACATCTCAGACTGAAACTCACAAAGCCCGCAAAAATTTAGTCAACTGACACAATCACAACCTAATGCAATCCGTGTCTAAATAACTAAGAAGAAACTATATGCAACCGCCCTTATCAGTTGACAAACTTGTTTACCTTATAAAACTCTATTTTATTTCAATACTTGAGAAACAATTTGTCATGTTCAATTGCGATCCAATTTGGATATATGTCTCATAGACAGATCAAAATTCATTCATACATGAGCATCACAAATTATTTCTGCAGTACACAAACGAAAATTAATAAACCCATCTTTGCCAACTACGATCAAAGTACACCATACCTCCCATCTAGCGAAGCGACATGAAGTACATCGTTAGTTTCCTAAGCTCAGTTGCATATCACCTTCATAGTTACACCACTCAACCGCAATCACCGGCACACAACTTGAACACAAACACGCTGACCGAGCACGCGAGCACTACACGTTAAATGTCATTCACTCGCGACCGCACGATCGTCCAGCCGGTGTCCTCTTTTCAATCTTCAATAAGGCCAGCGACGGTGACACTAGACCGAGCGACTTCAATTCGGCGTCACTTCGCGGCGGTTAGACTGCAATCGGTTTCGACTGTGCAAGGTGCGGGTAAGACGCGCCAGTGCACGGGCCGGGGGTCCAGTGTGGGCGCGCTACTGCGACGGGTACTGCGCGGACGGCATCGCCGACGCGTACATCACCGGCTGCGGCGCGCCGCCCCACGACCCGCCGCTGCCGCCCGGCATGCTCATGCGGTACCCCGCTGGAATTCACATAACAAATAATTACTTATTATTGTTCATTTAATGCAATTTTGCAATATTAGAACATTCAACCATGAAGCCATAATAACTATGTTTCTAAATATATTTATTATTTTGATGCATGATAAAAATAGTCAGTCAAATTTTTTAACATGATTATTAATTAGACCGGGAGATACTGACAGAAAATTTCGAGTCATTTGTAACAGGATGGCGGTTCTACAGGGGTCTTAGTACGCAATGACAAAAAGAAAAACGATGGTGTGAACGCTGGTACCGGCGGCTTAGTCGCGTGGGCGTTAGTCGAACTCGTCGGAAAAATAGCGAAGTCAAACGATTTGTAACACAAAAATTTTAGAATTTACCGATAGCCCATAAAAAAGAAGTAGGCGGTAGTGTCATGCCATACTTTTCCGTTGTGACTTACAGCCCGCCATACCGACGCGAATGTGTTGATTTAAAAAAAACAATTCAACCATTTGTACCAGGCTAACTTTTGCACAGGTAACCATCGTCGTGCAGCCATTTACGAAAATCGCCATGCCATACTTTTCGGACGATTCCAAATGGTCGCCATACCGCCGAAAATCTGCAAATTTTTTTTTTCGCCGAACCATTTGTAACACCCTAAATTTTTTTTTCAACAACTCCTGAATGATTATAAATAGAAGTGTGATAATGCCATACCTGTGGGAGGTGGCGAATGTGTGTAAGATTTTTTTTTATTGTATGATTTTATTCGTATTTTGAACGATTTGTAACAGTATGGCATTAATCTTTCCTATAAGTTTGAGGTTCAACAAATATAAATACAAAATTTCAAAGATCTAGGTGGTAGAAATCTTCACTTCTATAAATTAATAATAAATTTATTTATGAAGTATGGCAGCACTTTTTCCCCCTACAAGAAGTATGGCAAATATAATAATGGTCACATTTTATCAAATACTCTCCAAAAATCTAAATGCAATACTGGTACAAAAAGTTTGGCGAAAAAAAAAATTTTTGCAGATTTTCGGCGGTATGGCGACCATTTGGAATCGTCCGAAAAGTATGGTATGGTGATTTTCGTAAATGGCTAGACGACGATGGTTACCTGTGCAAAAGTTAGCCTGGTACAAATGGTTGAATTGTTTTTTTTTAAATCAACACATTTGCGTCGGTATGGCGGGCTGTAAGTCACACCGGAAAAGTATGGCATGACACTACCGCCTACTTCTTTTTTATGGGCTATCGGTAAATTCTAAAATTTTTGTGTTACAAATCGTTTGACTTTCGCTATTTTTCCGACGAGTTCGACAAACGCCCACGCGACTAAGCCACCGGTACCAGCGTTCACACCATCATTTTTCTTTTTGTCATTGCGTACTAAGACCCCTGTAGAACCGCCATCCTTGTTACAAATGACTCGAAATTTTGTGTCAGTATCTCCCGGTCTAAATCATTTAGCTATATGATTACGATACATTTTTACCACCTTTCATCAACTTTATGATTTTATTGACTTTATTAACCAAGTGAATTGTTTATTTATAATTCAATATTACATTTTAGTAACATTGAATAATTGTAAAACCCTTTTTCCTCATAAAAACTGTGTAACAACAATAATTAATTTAGACAAAGTATTAGTTAATATTATTATGACGAGTTACATAGATTACATAATTTAGGAAAATTATTTGGTATTCCCGCGAAAATCCTGTTTTAACATAAAGTGATTTGCTGGCGAATGCCAAATATAAATATTGTTATGAGTGAATACTCATAACAATATTTGAAATAAATGTAACAACAATACTGCAGCAAATATTTGCTTTTTCCTCCTGGTTATGCAATTTCAATAGCTGATAAGAACTTTATGACTTTGTGACATGTGCCTAAATGTTTTCCATCTAAAGAATCTATTAGAGAACCAGGTTAACTGAATGTTGAACATGTTTAAATTTTATTACATATCAAAATTTTATACAAATCCAATAAATAACACAAGTTTTTAACTTTTTATTTTTCATTGTATAAAATAAACAAATTTTGTGCTTTAAAACCTCTGTAAACGTCTAAAATTATAACAAATACAAATGAGAAAAACAACGAGAGCTAAGAATAAAAGTATCATCACAGTTGTACTACGATAAGGTGAGATAAGGAGCGATAAAATTGCGATAAATTATAGGATTCGGCACGGTTGTAATTTTTTATGTTGTAGTGAATGTGAGGAATTTAACGGTGGTTAAGTTAAGATTAAATATTTTATATAGTTAAGATTATATAATTATAGTTAAAAAAACAAACTATATGAAATTACTGTATGGCCATCGATCTTTCATAAATGTACAAATTTTAAATTAAATCTATGCTTTTAAAGTAGCTCAAAATCGAGTATAAAAGGACTCGGTTCTATACACACATGTCGGTTACATACAAGCATATAGGTGAAGCTAATAAAAGCGTATTAAAAGAAGCCAAATTTGATTGCTTATGAAAATTAAAGTTATAAATCTAAACAATTGTTGTAAATGACCGAATAATATCTAACGATATACATATTAGGTTAATGGTAGTGACGTAAATCGCTAATGAATATGGATTTATGTACTTTAAATTGTATTTACTCCTATGCTACGAATTTCTATGATACTTCTTAACAGTATACCTACTTCGTTTCCTGCGCGTGCGCAGGGTATTTTCAAATACATAATTTCAATTTTAACTTTTTATGTTAAAACATACTTTTGAAAACTTTATATGCACTGTATTTAAGCGGAATTCTCTATACAGAAAGATAAATTAACGGTATTTTTTTATTGTAAGCAACATGTTGAACCTATCAATATTGCTATTTATATTATTTACATATAAATAAGCTTGGTATGCGACATGTGTCACACACTCCTTATTACAACAGTACCTTTACTGTGAGCGGAGTCAATCTTGCGGTATTTTTCGCTTCAACAGACGTGCTTGTAAACAGTTTCTTTGTGTAAAAAAATATTTTTTTATACACTGAACTACAATTAATTTTGTAAAATAATAATTGCATTTTACATGTGTATTTAAAATAATCAGACTAAAAAGAACCATATGCAAAATGAAAAATACCTATTTTCTGGATCTTGACATATTTTAATACTTAAAAAATGGCATTACTGTTTCCACATGTGAAATTGACTTTTGCATACCTAGGAGAAGTAGTGCTCTATTTCTGTTTTTTTAATATGGTGTTCCTCATTACATTATACTAAATTAATAAAACTGAGGAACAAAATAAGAAACTTACAGAAGCCGAAGTCAATCTAGTTAGTACAATATTTGTTTAGAAAGTGTTATGTATATCTTACCAGCTGCTGCCGCCTGCGGGTTGCTATACGCATACTGCTGGTAGTAACCCGGCGCCATGTAGCCCTGTATCGCGGGGTAGCCCTGGAAAATGTATCAATTCATAAGAGAGCACATATTTCACATGCAATCTTATTAAAAGTACATAAATTTCTACAATAAGCAATACAAACCTTATGTTTATTTATTATAAACTCTAGTATATTTGTAGAGATTTATAATACTGTATTAACACATAGTTGTGTGTTATCCAGCGGATTAAAAAAAAGGCCTATGTGTTAACCCAGACCTTCCTCTGTACTAAATTTCATACAGTTACTATAAGCCTCACAAACATTCACATTTAAAATATGTATTAGTAGAATAGGATAAACTGAATCATACCAGTAATCAGTATCTAATAAACTTTCCATAAATATTTCTTATTTCATATTTCAATATGTACTATTCTTTGTTATAATATGGTTGTATAGGATACACACATTACACGTAAAATACACAACATTCTATCATGCTCCAGATTCTAAGAGTTATAACCACAGACATGTATCAAGATAGACTAAGCGAGTGTATGTACTTCCCGTGTCCAAACTAAGATTATGAAACTTACTTGACGCTGGCCTACACTCAGTCCGCGCTTGCAGTTCGCCAAGGAAAGACGTGAAGCTGAATAAAGTAAAATGCCGAATTACGCCGTTATAAACTGTAGAAACTCCACAGCTGTGAGTGGCCGAGTTAGCAGAGATGTTTCCTTCCACCGGTAAGTAATTTTCTAATCAGAATATGCACTATTTATTTTAAAATCAAATAAAGAATATCTGTGGAAAACGATCGTGACAAACACGGATACCAAATCATACGAAATGATTCGGAATACATTGCGGCTTTTACTTGGCACGGTAAAGATCGAGTCGTATGATAACAAGCAATGAATAGCGTCTTCTCATTTTTCTGTTCTCATTTTTCTGTCCAATTTTGTGGTTAGTGATGTTCATTTGATGCAACAGTTCTCGATTCTAATCGATTTTATAATCGAACAGAAAAATGATAATTTGAAGGAGCAATTTTTCAGAAAAAAGGGCATAGATTTTTTTTGTCAAAACTCCTTATTGCTTAGACTATGTTTGTTTTTTCAGTTTTCCAAGTAACCCGAATATAAAAGAAAAATGGATTGATGCAACGGGACATAAAGATTGATTGATTGACAGTAATTTCATTACTTTCTTTCGATGGCCTCTCTAGTACGTAGTACACGGTAACTCAATGGGCATATGTAAGAAAAAGCTAAAACACATTAGTTTACTTGTTAGAATATTAAAAGGTTTATAAATTTATTTTATCATTCCTCTGTCTATGGTAATTATCATTTTTCTGTCTTGAATCGATTTAGTAATCGATTACGATTCATTTATTTAATTACCTCTTAGACATAGATCTAGTTTGATCTGATTTCTTTCGATTTACTTCGATGGGATAGGACGATACTAGAATCGCCGCGCGAGTGGCGTCCTAATCGATTTAGCGTAAAATGAAATTACCATCACTAAAAAGCGCTCGTGACGTCATAACGCGTCAAGGTCAGTACAAAAAATATGACACGCTTGGTTTTCATACAGATCGCGGTACTTGCGTAGTCTATCTATGTCTGTGGTTATAACTAATATCTAATATCTTAATCTTAATCTTAATACTATTATAAAGGCGAAAGTTTGTATGGATGTATGGATGTATGGATGTTTGTTACTCTTTCACGTAAAAACTACTGAACCGATTACAATGAAATTTAGCACACATATAGAGGGTAACTTGGATTAACACATAGGATAGGTTTTATCCCGGAAATCCCACGGGATCGGGAACTATGCGGGTTTTCCTTTGAAAACGCGGGCAAAGCCGCGGGCGGAAATCTAGTTGTCAATAAATGTATTACTAGAATCTAGAAAACATTAAAATAATTTCTCTTTTAAGTGGTCAATGCATTGGTAACAATAGCATGTATAATGTTTAAAACAATTGATCATTAACCGAAGTCATAGTTTTATTCATAGATTCTTGAGACAAATTGGATACTTTAAAAACCTAGTTAGTTTAATGAGGTCAAGTTTTTTCGTTCAGTAGGTACTCATTTTAGTGTAAATCATTAATTAAAATTCATGAAAAGAATAGCGCAAGTTCTTAAAATAGATCGCCTTAAATTCTTTGTGGTAAAAATTACATTGTTAATTTTTAACCTTAGATTAAGTTTAACAAAAAAATAAAAAAAAAATTGAAATATAGACAAATCAATAAATCATCTAAATTATTAAATCTATTAAGCTATATATAACCAGTTTTCGATGTTTTCACAGAATATCCATTGTAATAACGTCAGCAAAAATGGCCACTTACGGCTTATAACCACCTGTTACACTATATTTGGCCGTGACCCTAATGTATGCGCGGACGGCGAAAATCGCTTCGCAATACATACCTAATATTATGTTTACTAATAATTTCACATCGCTATTCAAGTGAGACCATTTATTAAATGTAGTAGAGGCCTATCATTATAAGTAATTATTAATGGAAATCAATACAAAACAATAAAATATTATAGGCTTCTTTAAAATACTACCAACATTGACTGAATATGAAATTCTACAGTCAAAAATAGGTTTTGTTCAAATAAATATATAAAATTTTAAACTTACCAAGTGAGCAAAATTTACAGATTCATCGCACCTACATATCTATACTAATATTGTAATTTGTTTGTTTGAACGCACTAATCTCAGGAACTACTGGTCTGATTTGAAAAATTCTTTCAGTGTTAGATAGCCCATTTATCAAGGAAGGCTATAGGCTAAAATAATATCATCATGCTAAGACCAATAGGAGCAATGTGGGTGAAACCGCGGAGCACAGCTAGTAGTATAATAAAATGATAAATATATGTGTTTCATACAATTTGAAGGTTACCCTAATGAAATAATTAAGTATACACTTAAAACTTGTTCAAATATCTGTAACGTAACTACTAACTAACTGTAAACAATGTTTATACAGTACATTCCACTTATAATGTATTATGCATTTCTTTGCGTTAAAGAAATCATGATTGTTATAAATAGCAACTATTATACATAATATTATAAAAAATATTGTTTAAAAGTTTCATTATTGAAAGACACAAGTTTTTTTTTCTTATATATTATATCCTTTTGTATCTTTATAGGTTTTCCTATCTTATTTTTGACTTATTTATAGGTGGCCAATCCAGGAGCCAAAACAAGCAATAGCTGTTAACAAAAAACAATTCTATTGCAATACAAAAGCGAAGCTATACTGCTTATATTAAATCACCTGACGTTTTTATCACTATAAAGCCTACTAGATGCCATCAATTACACCAAATAATTAGTAGCAATAAAATTAACATGTCAGAAATGATTAGTGCAATGAACCTGACTCACACAGTCCTTGAGTGTGACCCAATTACTGAGATAACTGACACATGCCGAGTTTTCATTTGTCTTCAGATAATGACATGGCAAAATCTTTATTTTAAACATTTACATACAACTACATATTAATCATGTAGTATATAAATGGATTTTCAACACGCTAAAGTCTCTCACTGCATATGATATGAAGCTAATTATTTTAAAGACTAGCCGCTCCGCGCGGTTTCACCCCCGTGGCTCCACTCCTGTTGGTCGTAGCGTGATGGTATATAGCCTATAGCCTTCCTCGATAAATGAGCTATCTAACACCGAAATAATTTTTCAAATCGGACCAGTAGTTCCCGAGATTAGCGCGTTCAAACAAACAAACTCTTCAGCTTTATAATATTAGTATAGATTAATGAGTCAAAGTACATTATGAGTTTTACTGTAACATTGCATACTGTAGAAAGTAAATAATATTTAATTTTTGTATACCAAATAAAAATTATTTGAACACAACAAAGTTAGAAATTCTACATTAAATATTGCTATTCTGTCAGTCCAAATTAAATTCTTATTGGATGTACAATGTACACCTTGTTCTATATCAATTAACTTTTAAATATAAGTAACCTTACACCTGTTTAAAATAACTAATCAAAAAGATATGCTGTATAAGTATTAAGGCTGTTAGCTGATAAGACTGACATTCAAATAAACAATTTCATTAGCACAAAGGAATCTCTGTGGCACTTTCTAAATAAACTGAGACAGCAACAATGTGCTTTTGTTATGGAGATTGGAGATATCTATATTCATTGAATCGGACATACCACATGACTAGAATTATTAAGCATGCTAATACTAAACCTAGGTTTGTTCCTATACATGTATTAAAAACGTTGCAGATCATTTTTAAGACATAGAGCTAACTTTATTATTTTTTAATTCTGTCACTAGTTTTAGTGCATTTTAAACTTCTTGTAGAAGGTTCAAAGTTCACTTTTTGTATACAGTATTTGTAATGAGTTTGCAAATATTTTTATATACATTTTCTGTACATAAAATATTAAACATTATTTATAAAAACAAAATAATATTTTCACTCTGACCTAAAAAAAATTTCATCAATATTTTGGCAAAAAAAAAATAGAAATATCTTCAATAAATTTACATTGAAATTATAGAAAAATTTGCTATAGCCATAAATTTTGAAATAATTTTAATTTTTATAAATTGTTAGTAAAAATTATGGAATTAGAATGTAAATTTCAGGTTTTATTACTTTCAAAATCATTGATCACCATAGAGGCCTTATATAATATCCATGGAAACCAAATGTATTAATTAAATATACCTACATGAATTTTACTACATACACCACTACACAGAAATAAGTCTACATACAAAACATAATAATAGAGCTAAGCATAACAAGAATATATTACATAAACCTACAATTATCATCAGTTTACACATCAAATTATAATAATATAGTTATATTAATATTATAAAGGCGAAAGTTTGTATGGATGTATGGATGTTTGTTACCTTTTCACGTAAAAACTACTGAACCGATTACAATGAAATTTAGCACACATATAGAGGGTAACTTGGATTAACACATAGGATAGGTTTTATCCCGGAAATCCCACGGGAACGGGAACTATGCGGGTTTTCCTTCGCAAACGCGGGCGAAGCAGCGGGCGGAAATCTAGTATAGTTATATAATGATTAAATAATGGATTTGTTTATTTACCTGAGCATACCAGTATCCCATTCCTTGTTGATACGCATAGGGGTACTGTGTTTGTGCTCCCATTGCTGGCGGCGCTGAAGGTGGGTTGCTCGTACTCTGCAAGATAATATGGGTCATAAGATTCCCATTCTAATAATATAAATCAATTGTATAGGATTCTCAACATACCTGACTCTCATTGCCTCCATTCTCTTTCCCCCAGAAACATTTTACTGTGTGTCCACTTATTTCTGTATTATGTGTTGCTTCTATAGCATGAGCCGCTGCTTCCTTTGCTGTAAACCTAATGAATGCATAACCTTTGTCCCTGAATACTCTTATATCCTGTATTGGACCAAATTGTGAGAATGTGTTCTGCATTAAATCTTCAGTAATGATATTACTAGTAAAACCTCCACAATATACAGTTGTGTTTGTCGGTGAGCTTTGGTTGTAAACCTCGTCAAATGTCGGCTGTTTCGCTCGTTTATTGGTCGGCGCGCCTTCGTTTGCACCTTTGGCTGGTGGCTTACGTGTCGACCAATTGGTACGTATAGAACGCGAGCCCAACCATTGTCCGTTCATAGCCTGGATTGCCGCCTCAGCATCAGCCTTTTTAACAAATGACACGAAGGCATAGCCTTTCGATTTGAGTGTTTGTGGGTCGCGCACTATTCGACAGTTCGAAATCTCACCAAATGGAGCGAAAGCTTCTCTTAAAATATGTGTTTCAATCTCTGGCGACAAATCACCAACGAATATGTGGTGATGGTTACTTGTGTCCGTCTTGGGCTGATTACCCGGGCTTGTAGCCCAGTTAACCTTCATTTCCTTGTCGAGAAATACTCGCTTGTTCATGGCGGCCAGGGCCGTAGCCGCCGACGTGTGATTTGTAAACTCAAGGAACGCATAAGGGTCGTTACCTGGTTCTCGTATTATTTTACAACCTTTTACCTCACCTATTTGTCCGAATAACGCGCATAAGAATTCTTCTGTCACACTCGCGTCTAAATTACCGACGTAGAGAGTTTTCGGGTGGCTTTCGTCGCCCATATTAGCTTATATCGTAATCTAGCGGTTACTTTATTACGACTATGAACACTTATTATGAGAATACTTGCTAAACAACGTGTTATTTCATCACATTAAACATTGGATGACGGATAAAAGAAAGAAAAATGTCGCAAACAGCGCCTAGAACTTCTCGAAAGACGTTGCTGTTGACTCGTGAAACGTTCACTTTTCGGAAACAAACGCATCTATAGACGAATTTCCGGTAGAATGTTTTTAAAATGTTGGAGGGAAAATTTTTTCTTCATCAAATAAATCAAGAAAAGAGTGTCTTTGATTGTGAATATTAAAATCTGAAATAATTGTTTATTACCAATAATTTAACCTATTTAATTATATTTTTAATTGCATTTTTAAAACTCTATTATCTAACCATAAACTGTTATAAATATTAAAACATAGACAATAAAAATATCTTTTCCGGAAATGTGTGTCGCTTTGAAGGCTCATGAATCATCACAGATTCTATTTCTATTACAATAAATTGATGCTAGATCTGTATTTCTATTGGATGATCTAAATGTCAAATCATAACAACCAATACGAAATTGATTAGTGTATGGTTTATGATTGTAGTCAAGCAAAACAGCTAAAATTAAAAACAAAACTCAAGATTTTTTTAATGATGTGTTTTAATTTTTTTAAACCAGAAACTTTAAAGCATTGTTATTATTTTAACCGTACCAGGGATGAAATTAAAAATCAATGATTATTTTTACCTTTAGCAGAAGTATTGTTTCATACAATTGAAATATAAAAATCAATATATTTTTCAAAATAATAATAAATTACAACAAATAATCAACAGCCGTTGTACAGTGTGGGTTGTACACTGTGGTCCATAGTATTTGTATTCTCTTTGCTGTGGTCGTTGATCAGCACTATAGAATAGATTAGAGACCATTGACAATTAATTATATCTGCCGACTGCACAGATCTGTGGCCGACTGCCACCTGCCAAAGTGCCAAGTTGCCAACTGCCAAGTGCCAACAATAATCGACGATAACCAGGGCCCTGACAGCCTAGTTTCAAAATGGCTAGTTGTGGCGCTGCATTACTTCCTGTACTTTTTTTTTTTTTTTTCTACTTGTTTCCGGCTACGGCGCCATTTTGAGAAGCCATGTTATGACAATTGACAATTGACATTTATTTAAATGAAACGACCATTGTGTCCACAGATTGTGTCTAATAACTGAGTTGAGTGTACTGGTGTTTTGTGTATTTCCTCGCTTTTTGCTTGAGTTGAGATCCAAAATATCCAATTACTCCTTAGTTTTTTGATACGATACCTTCTACTAGTCTTTATAGTGTTCTACTGTAAAGAAGTGCTAAATTTGCCATGGGACTATTAAAGTGCTGTGTCGGTGGTTGCACCGCAACCAATGCGACGAATCGGCTTTTTTGTTTTCCGCAGAATGATTATTTGAGGAACCTGTGGATGTCCTTTCTGGTGCCCACTAATTCCTCCCTCATCGGATTGTCGAAAGATCAACTTCGACACAAACGCGTTTGTGAGAAACACTTCGATATATATCAGTTCGATGAAGAAGGCAAGAGGCTTAGGCATTCATACCCATGCCTATTTACGGATGACGAAATAGCGCACGGCGTGCCCCTGTCTTCCAGTGAAACTGGTGAGTTCTACCTGGAGCTATAAATAACATGATTAAAAATTATGTGAATAGCTGATATTTGGTAAGACAGGTTTCATGGCTCCAAACAAATACTTTGACATACTTTACATACCTTCTATTTGTGTTTGAATTATATTTTTAAATGTTACATATGTATTTACTTGTTACAGTACAAAATGCTCTGAGTGATCACAATTATCACAAAGTGGGATCAGATGAGGATGAAAATGTTACAGATAATATGTTGGTCATTGGAAGGGCAGGTATGTATTATGCACTCAAATTTTTATTTAAGCTATCCTATAATATGGTATTATATTTAACATAAATCATAATATAGTAATCAGGACAGGATTTTATAAGTTACTAGCTGCGCTCCACGGTTTCACCCGCGTGGCTTCGCTCCTTTTGGTCTTAGCGTGGTGATATATAGCCTATATCTTCCTCGATGAATGGGCTATCTAACACTGAAAGAATTTTTCAAATTGGACCAGTAGTTCCTGAGATTAGCGTGTTCAAACAAACAAACAAACTCTTTAGCTTTATAATATTAGTATAATATATAGTATAGATTTATATAAGTTCTTTGGTTTTAGGTGATGATTATCATGAACATCCATCATGCATTCCAGCTATTCCAGTTGTTATGAAAAGACCTACAGGTATGTGATTTATGATAGTTTATAGGTTGATAAATCCATGTTTGTAAATTTTAGTAAGTTTTTTATTCATGTTCTCAGATTTTACTATAAAGCTGTTTTTAAGAGAATTCCATTAGCTGTTACTAGATTCAAAGTTTCATATGTATGTAATGTTTGTAGGTACTTTATATTTAAAAGTAATTGTTTTGTTACTGATTTACAGATATGGCAGACCAAACTTCATGTTCCTTAAACAAAGAAATAGAATTTCGTACTCTTTGTGAAGATGCAGGTTAGTATTTGGTTTTATTTACTGGTTAACTTTGATTTTATTAGTGCAGATTGCAAGAGACATGGGATTTAGAAAAAGGTTTTTTTTTAAGGTTGACAGATGCTAAAAAATGTGGTGTTCATAAATTATATAACACATGTAGGATCACACAATATGTATAGTGTGCACTTGCACTATCTTTAAGTTTGTGGTTACTTAGATATGTTTATTGTATGTGACTTATCAATCTCACAGTTAAACTGCCATTGTTTAAATCTGAGGCTTTGTTTACAACATTTGAATAGGAACTGTGGAATTGTCTTTGTATGGATGGGCTCACTACAAATACTAAAATAACTTTTATTTTCAGGAAATATAACTGAACCCACAGTAGAAGAAAAAACTACTCATGAAAATAAGAGTATCATTCAAAAGCGTAAAGGTAATTTATTATTAGTAATATAATGTACATAACAAGTGCTTTTCACATCTCTTTCAGTGATAAAATTATTATTATTAACCACACCACCACAATGAATCATCAAAATAAATTGTATCATAAATTTTGTTTTCAGATTTTATGAAAAAAAATTGCCCAAAGAAAAGAAAATTTATGAAGCAAATTACCAAAATAACTGCTGACAGTTTGGGTAAAACAACCACACAAAATCTTAAACAGGCTGCTGCCTATGGAAATAATGAAGTATTGTTTAAAAACTTTGATGGTCTAAGCAAACAGGCACAGACCATTCTGTTGATGCAGTTAAAGCAATGTCGCAAAAATAAAATGGCTAGAAGATTCACCTTAGATGAAAAGTTGACTGCACTAGTATTGTGGAAGCAAAGCCCGAAATCATACAGATTATTGGAAAAAATGTTTGTTTTGCCCAACTTAAGAACTTTGAATCGTCTTACAGAAAAAATAATTATAGAACCAGGGATGAATAAGAAAGTTTTTAAATATATAGCAAAACAAACAAAAAATTGGACTACTGGACAAAAACTTTGTACCATCGTCTTTGACGAAATAGCATTAACACCACATTTAACGTATAATGAAAAAAATGATACTATTTATGGGTTTGTTGATGAAGCTGGAACAAGGAAGATGAGGTTTTGTGACCACGCTCTAGTATTTATGATTAGGGGTGTGTGTTCGTCATGGCGTCAAACTGTGGCATTCTATTTTTGCGAAGGGACTGTTTCTTCAGCTGCACTTCAAAATATTTTGAAACAGCTTGTGAAAGAAGTGGCACAAACTGGTTTAATACCATTGGGTCTAGTTTGTGACCAGGGTTCTACATTTAGATCCGCCATTAAAAGTTTAAGGGAGATTACCATTCATAAAAAAAAAAATCAGAATGAAAGAGATGGTTAGTTTTTTATTTAATTTTGGTACCTATCTAATATGTGTTTGTTTTTTTTTTTTTCAATTTATTTTAATTTACTTTCAGATGGCACAGTAACCATTTGTGGATACAATTTAAGTGTATTTTTTGACCCACCTCATCTTTTGAAAGGATTGAGAAACAATTTTCTTAATAAAAATATAATTTGGAATGGCAAAACAGCAACCTGGAAAGATATACAATTCATTTACGATTTGGATAGCAAATTAGGACACACAAGGGCATTGCCTAAATTAACGGTATACCATGTTGACCCAAATAAAGTTAAAAAAATGAAAGTGAGTGTAGCTGCGCAAGTTCTAAGTGCTCGAACTGCTGCTATGCTAAAATATACCAACGCACTCAGTAAGTTAACAATTTAACGTTCTATATAGAAATAATTCGGCTTAAACTAAAATGTGGATATTTAAAAGTAAAAAAATGTCATTACAAATTAACTTTATGATTTTTTAAGTTATAATTTCATATATAACATATAAAAAAGAACACTAATACCACAAAGAAGGTATGTAGAGCGGTGTTCTTTTGTTCAGAATTGACGCATTAATTGTGTCATTGTATAAACTCATTCAAGCATAACTGGTCAACTGGCGCTTTAGGCGAGAGCAAAGAAAGGAGTTTTAGGGTCTTTTCCCAGCAGTGGGATTGATTAAGCTAAAAATAATATTAACAATAAAAACTATGTGTTTCCAAGATTTTTATTTCTTACAAATATTTTTAATTTTAGATAACATTCACACGGGCAGCAGTAGCAGTATGGCTACTACAGCGGAAGTTGTGGAGTTCTTCGACGAATTATTCGATAGCGTAAATTGTTATCCTGGAGGCGCAACAAAAGGGAAAATGAGAAAAGCAGTGAAAATAAACTCCCCACACATTCAGTTTTGGACAGAAGCCATAAAAAAATTAAAAGAAATAAAATTTGAAGACACATCCAGTAAAATAGCTTTACAATCAGGAAAACCTCGTCTTGTACGGGTGCCATCTGTACATGGTTGGATTACAACTTTAGAAAGTTTTATTAGGATAACTAAAATATTATTTGAAAAGTATGCTGTAAAATATTATTATCCTCGAAATATTAATCAAGACCCACTGGAAAATTTCTTTGGACGTGTGAGGGCTCTGAATTATCGTAATATTAACCCAGATGCGAATACTTTTATTTATTCATTTAAATCGTTATTATTTTCAAATCTGTTGAGCCCTCATTCAAAATTTGCCAACTGTGAAGTGGACAATGGAGACACATTGATAGACACAAATTTTTTATTTGAAGATAATAATGACGAAAATAAGCAAACTGTAAATTACGTCTCCACACCATCCACTTCACAGGAAACTCAAGTTTCAGCATTCCGTGGGTCAATCCAAAATGCAAATGTAATTTTGGAAAAAGTAAAAGTCCAATGCTCTGCCTATACTGCAGGGTACATTTGCAGAAAAATGACCAAAAGTGTTAATAATTGTAAAAATTGCATGAAGAGCTTTACTAGTAAATCTACAGAGGATAATATTTATTCTTACATGCGCCAAAGGGAATATAAACTTTTAAAAAATAGTAATTTAGTTTATCCAAGTTCCAAACTTCTAGTGTTGTACAGGGAAGCAAGTTGTTTAATACATAATTATTTAAACAATAACTGTATACAAAACAAAATTGGGGCAAATTTAAGAGAAAAAATTCAAGATTTGGAGTTTTCCTGGTTAGGGTGTCAGAAAACACACAATATGTGTTTAAGAAAAATGTTTTTAACATATATTGTTAGGCTTCATGTCCATAACTGGAGCAATATTATAAATAAAATTTTAAAGGGAGCTATAGAGGAAAGATATGTGCAAAAAATGGCAGGAATCCATAAAATTGCTTTAAAAAAATATAAAACAAATAAATTAAGAAAAAGAGCATTATATAAATAAACATTGAAAACGAAATCTGTTTTATTTTTAATACCTATCCGCAATAATAACGCTTGGAACTTACTTAATATCTTAGTCTGTGCTAGTACGTAGTATTTTTATCGATACAATGGGCACCTCACTAAAGTATCGATAATCAGATATAGATATCGAACTGGTAGGCAACACTACTTTTTACTGTCAAAATTGATAAGGCTACAGCAGCGCCACAACTGGCCAACTGAAACTATGGAAAACATCACTGTCGCATCTGTTACGTAGTAACTAATACTTAATCTGTGACGATAACGACAGATGGGCTGTGAACAAGATTAAAAGTCTAAATTTGTTTAATATTGTTAATAGAGCTTTTTTATAAAATATGTGCATAATTTATAAATAATTTTTACAGAAAATCGATATCTTCAATAAACCTTTGCTATCGATTTTACTGTAAGGTTATTAAATGCGGTTCAAGTACACGTATGCAGTATTTGTGGTCATAGTTTGTGTTGTTTAGGTAGTTTAAAATGAAATAACTTAAAATAATACAAAATTAATCGTTACAATGTTACCTTTGACTCAAAAAGATACGCGGCATTCACGCGGTGGTGTTACCGGTATCCCGGAAAAATTCGGCAACTGGTTTAGACTCATTTATTCAGACAAGAACTCGAGGAATTTATTCCTCTTCCTCATACTTAACTTATCTTTTGCCTTCGTCGAACTGTTCTATGGCATATGGACCAACAGTTTGGGTAAGTTTAATTGATGTTTCTTATTTATTCTGTAAGAATTGCACATTATTGTTTTCCTATTCGAAGATTGGTTGTTTTATTATAAATTTATACCTAATTGATACCATATTGTTTGTTGACTATATAAAAACACAAAAATTTAACTACTGTTTAATCTTATATATAAAAATGAATCGCAAAATGTGTTGGTAAGCGCATAACTCGAGAACGGCTGAACCGATTTCGATAATTCTTTTTTTATTATATTCCTTGAAGTACGAGGATGGTTTTTATGTACAGAAAACGTAAATATGTACCACGGGCGAAGCCGGGGCGGACCGCTAGTTTATTATATAAAAATCCTGTCTAATCAGTTCTAAAATAATAGATACTGCAATGTACCTATTGCAATATATTTTAAAGTTATTATTCGATTTATAAACATGTTTACTTTTTATAAGCACATGTAAATTGTAATACATTTTACAAACAGTAAAATCATATTCAGTCATTAGGTATATATTATGTAACTAGCTTCCGCCCACGACTTTGTACGTGCATCCCCGTTTTTCCCCGTTCCCGCAAGAATTTCGGGAAATCCTTTCTTAGCGGATGCCTACGTCCTAACATCTACCTGCATGCCAAATTTCAGCCCGATACGTCCAGTGGTTTGGTTGGTGGCTGTGCGTTGATAGATCACTATATCAGTCACCTTTGAGTTTTATATAATATAGATTATCAAGCCACCATATTGAGCAAAATATCACAACTCAACATCCTATAAATCACAATTTATATCCAAAAGACAAATTATTAAATTGTCTCTTACAGGTTTGATATCCGATGCTTTCCATATGTTCTTTGACTGTACGGGCTTGGTGGCTGGCCTGGCTGCGTCCCTGATATCAAAATGGAGAGCAAATGAACGGTACTCCTATGGTTACGCGAGGGCTGAGGTGCTAGCTGGCTTTGTAAATGGCCTGTTCTTATTGTTTATCGCATTCTTCATTATGAGCGAGGCTGTTGAAAGAGCTATTGAACCACCGGAGGTATGTATATCTATGCCTAATATAAAGCGGATGAGTTTGTTTAAACATGCTCTGGAACAACTAAAATTCAATATTAATATTTAATTATTTAAAAATTGAAGTGAATATATTTGGGGATTATCTGGGATTTTATTGTATTGTTCACATTATTTTAATCTATTTAACTTAAATTTGATTTATTTTCATTGATTAATATATTTGGTTTTGCTTTTGAAACAAGGTAACATAAACATTGAAAAATATAGCATCTAAAAACTATAAACCAAACTGGTATTACTTATTCATAATATGAATTCCTAGAAATGGAATTGAATAGTAGGTCAATAGAATGATATGGTATTTATGTAATAGCTTTCATGGCAATTAATGGCTTTCTCAAATTACTGTAATCTAGAAACAACTAATTTGAAAAATTGTGGCAATAGGGTTGCCAACTTTTTTTTTCCTCATAATTAATTTTTTTACATAGGTCTGAGATGGAAAATTAACACTTTTTTATGTTTAAGAGCCTTTCTTTTAATGTAAAAAATATATCTTTGCACTGTTATAAAAAAATTATAAAACATAAAATTTAAAAACCAAATAACTTTGGTATTTGCATTCTTATCAGTAGATATAATAACTTAATCCTTACTAAATTGTGATATTGTTGGATAACTATACTGATAACAGATCTTACCATTCATAAAGAATTATTTTTGCCTAAAATGAAACATTGATGGGCAACAAATTTGGAGCAAGGAATATAAATTTTCTATTAAAAATCTAAATAGTCTAAACTGGAATAATAAAATTAAGTGGCCAAGTGAATACATAAAATTTGTGAAACTGGTTTTTTCTCAGATTATACCTACCTAGTTTCAGATTCTCAAACAAATTCAGGATCTAGATTTTCTGAAAGTATTATAATTAATACTTACCTATAAGAGATCTGTGCGAGTGTCGCTTTATTCCAATTAACAATTTTTTGAATTGCTTTAACTAATATTTGTGGTATTTGTATATTGAATCAATTAATTATTGTTACTGATTTCAATTATTTGTAGATGGGTTTATAAAGACGGAAAAGTTTTCAGCTTGTAGGCATCTATACAGCTAGATATATGTTTTATGCTGATTTTTCCATTTTTCACAATATCGAAATTATTATGTGATCTTGAGTATGTTCAAATTACAAACTATCACGTTTTTATCAAATGATAAGTCGACGAATCGGCACGTATTTTTTCTCAAGTTAATTTGTTTTTTGTTACGTTAGCATACTTTACAGTAATGCCTTTCGTAATACCTAGCAACTTTCTATCGAAATTCCATTCGTATGACATGTATTTGGAATACGTTTAATTAAAAAATAAAATATCAAATAGATTCGAAAGAAAAAGGTTACAGACACTGTAGAGATAGATAGATGTATGTAGGTATGTAATAAATAATGATGTTCCAAAAATTAACAAAAAAGGCGGCTATTGTGTATCGAAATAAAAATAAGAGACTTCAAACTAGATGCTAGTTTTTACAATATGCAAAATACCATTAATTAGTATAATATCATGTTTATACTATTTTGAAAAGATACCACGCTACTTGATTATTATTAAAAGGTCAAATGTATAAAATATGCATCATGTAAGTTGAAATATAATTGGAAGATCACAGCCATTCGGCATTCTTTGAAGTAATAGTTTTTTTTTTTGTTTAAACATGATATTAAGAACAATAAATGACAAGACGCTTGTCTGGGTTGACCTGGGATAAAAATAAATACTATACCTACGATTTTTCATACGGTTAAAAATATAGCAATACAATGGTACCTAATATGATAATGGTATAATACAAGCAAGAATATTAATTCATTCTTCTAAATAAATTAACTTCGTCTTAATTTAGATAAGGCGCTAAGATCTCCTATGAATTGTTAATCATTTAAAATTATTACTTTTCAGGTAAAGCACGAACGTCTACTCTTGGTGTCAATTCTTGGGTTCTTAGTGAACATGGTTGGTATTTACGCTTTCCACCATGGCCACGGACATGGGCACGGTGGTCACGGTCACTCGCACGGCGGCCACGGCCACTCGCACAACCACGACCACGGCCACTCGCACGACGATATTGAGGCGCCCACGGGCGCAGGATCAGCCATCATGCGCGGAGTATTCCTCCACGTCCTGGCCGATACGCTAGGTTCCGTCGGAGTGATTATATCCGCCATTCTAATGCGAATGTTCGGCTGGATGAGAGCAGATCCGATTTGCTCGATGGCTATCGCGCTGTTGATCGCCGCGAGTGTGATTCCTCTAGTGCGGGATTCGGCGGGAGTGTTAATGCAAAGGACGCCGCTTTCGATCGAACGCGCGTTACCGAATCTATTTACGCGCGTCGTGGGCCTGGCCGGCGTGCACGCGGTGCAGGAGCCACACTTCTGGACTCTGTGTAGTGATGTTCACGTTGGTGCTATAAAGCTAGAGGTAGCGAGGGAGGTGGATCCGCGGTATGTCACGGAACAAGCCGCTAGAATATTCCGAGAGGCGGGTGTGAAACATTTAACAGTACAATTAGACTATTCTCCGCTTTGATGAGTACTTGGTGTACAGTTTGGTTGTTTAATTTGTATATAAGATAGAGTAAATGAGTGTTATATATAGCATTTGCACATACAAGTGTCACAGTTTTATTTATGGTAATCAGAGACGGGCGGACTGAGCGAGTTACGAATTTGACAATTTGGAAAATGAATAAAAATGTGTGCAATGTGAGAACTATCTTTAGTATTCATGTTTACACCTCATAGCTTATTATTTCGGCTGAATTTATAACAGACTGTAGAAATCAATCAATCCTAGAGAAATGATTATAAATCACTAACCAACATTAATTTTTACTAAAATCAGTTCATAGTCCTGTGCTTGTAGCATAAACTGCATTATTCATGCGTAAATGATATCTAGACTAGTACAACTGGAAAGACTACACTTTTTTGCAATAAGTAATTTGATATGCGGTGCTCAGATTATGTTACCAAGTTACAGTAAGAGATTATAGAACTCGGGTAAACTAGACAATTTTCTAACATGTTTATACGATTAGAAGAAATAGCAGGTACAAAACACCAAACTTATGAGGCGAATGTAGTGACCTCTATAACTTGAAAATATTTTTATCGAAGCCCGAAGATAGATTAGGAAGTTGTAATCAACGAGAAATTCTTGTATCATAAAAAGTATCAAAAGTGAATAGCTAATTAACCATAATATGAGATTGTTTTAACCTCCTAAATTGGCCGGTCAACAAACCGTATTTTTATTTTTGTTGATTTGAAAATCTGCAATAACATAATATTATTATGTCGTATGTACCTTTATTATGTATTTTATGATTTTAATTCTAGGAAAATATTAAAAGAAAATTACTTATTTCTATTTACACTTTTTTATGCTTTCTATTTTTACTTACTTTTATATTATTTTTGTAAATGTTATACATTCCATGCAATCGATATTTATTTAAAGTTCTCGTTGCAAATATTGTTTCCTTATAAATTATTAAATATATTATGCACATTATTTTACAAAAGCCCTATTAACGATGTAGGTACTTTTAATTACGAAAATGATTGAGAAACGGAATATTGCTTGTTACATTATTTGTCTAGTTACGAGAAAAAAAATATAGGTATTTATGTATGTTTATTAACTATATTTATATAAAATAAAATACTTTTATTGAGAATGGTTGCAAGCATGCATTTAACGATTTCCCTCTCACCGATATGATAGGTACTGTAAATATTAAAAACCCAATATTGTAAATTTTACAATGAAATCTAATTGTTATAATTACCATTTAGTATTTTCCTTAAATTAAAATGGCATTTGAATTGAAAGTTTTTAATTAACAATAGTGAGAAGTTAGAACTACATTACCCAATATAATTTTAATTGGATGCTTGTCGGGCGTCACTTTACATTTCAATGATGCAAATTAGAGGGAAATTAAATTTGACACATAAATATTTTGTTAGAGCTAGCGCGCACGAGCAACTTTGTCTCCGCAACTATTTTGTCTCTCCCATCAATTTGTATGGGGAGTTGCGTCGCTACGTGCGCGCACTTTCATACTAGCCCATGGGTGGGAGAGACAAAATAGTTGCGGAGACAAAAAAGTTGCGGAGACAAAGTTGCTCGTGCGCGCACTGTCTTAAACTTTTCTTGTCCAATTTTAATATAATATGTATGAACTTATTGAATTGGTACTTTTTAATGTTACTTGGCTTAAGTGTAACAAAATATCGCATTTATAAAGGTGTTTACAATAATTGAACAATTTATTACGTAATATTATTGATGGGAATGCCAACCTGCAATCGTTTTACCACTTATTGATGATTATTGTAATAAGTGATACCATAGTATAAAGATAACAAGTAGGCCGTGCGTTTAGGAGCGCACGGTACCTAAACTTCCGAGGCGCAGCGTTCTAACATGTCACGTTGGTATTTTTAATAATTGTTTATACAAACACCGACCGCTCACAGCAATAGCGCCCCCGCGCCCCTAACGAGTTACGAGAACCGTCTATGAGAAGTAACCGAGCGACGTTGTGTGCGTGCGTCAAGCTTGCGTACGTATATGAACGGGGGGCGTGGCCAAGCGCTCCAAGTACATACAAATGACGCGAAGTATCTTCGTGCGAAGATAACTTACTTGCTCTCTTTATACTATGGTGATACTAAAGAAATTGTATTTAAATTATATAATAATTTGCATCATTAGGTAAGTTCTTGATGAGCTAAAAATATTGTCACAAAGTAATAAATCAACATCTATTGGAATTAGTTAATATAATACGAATTCGCAAATAATATGGATTTGAAATAATGAATATAGCCTACATTACACAATAGTCTATAAGAAAAAATTGTTTCAAGTATCTTAATTTTATAACTTATATGTAAATTATTTTAATGTTACATCTTGATCTATTATTTATGGTTTTCGTTCAGATGTTTTTCAAAGGAAGGGTTTTTAAAGAGAAATATTCTACAATCCACAAGTGTACAAGTTACTCAAACTTATGTTTTTTACCAAGCAGATGTATTTAGATTCAGCAATAAAATATTAATTGAAACTGGTGTTTTATTACTTATTTTCATTGTTAACGCTGCAATTATCATTAAGTACTTAAGTATCCATATAATTTTGGAGAAAATTCAAATTATAATTTAAGAAGTTAAACAACTGATATCTTGCAGATAACGATCCAATTATGCGAGGAATGTCGGCCAAAATTAAGTAAATAATACATCACAATTTCAATAAATATATAAAGGTTTTTAACTTACATAAAATATCATGTAATAGAATTTCTATTCATGTTCTATTTACGAATTTATTGGAATACAAAAAAACACGCCATTATTTCAAATACTTTTATACATCCTTAGACAAAATCATTCATATACATACAACAAAAATATTAAATAAATCTGTTTAAGTTATTGTATATTACGCGACGACTCGACCACTTATCGCCGCGAGATCTAAAACGGTGTAGCCACAGCATATTGGTCCAGAGATAAGTTTTGTTCTAGTCTCGACACAGAATTTATAGACATTTGTGCAAACAAAACCAAAAGCAGGAACATAACAGAGTATTAAATTCATAAAAATAGGACAATTTAATACTTATTTACTTATGCACATTAATCGATAAAAACTTGCATATTTCATTCAACTTATTTTAAGAATGTTATCATTTTATAGGTAAATAATATATGAATAGCGCGGGACACAAGTGTGACTACACCCAAATAAATAAAGTTGTTATTCAATAAGTTTCTTGGCTTTGAAGTATCTACGGAGGTAGAGCACTTGCCACGTCGCGAGTCCCAACAGGCACACCATTGAAAATATACTGAAAAACAGGACTCTGTTGTTTGTTGACTCTGAAATAAAAAAAAATACATTTTATTGTTAAGCAAAGTCAGGAGAAACTTGACTGTCATGTATAAATATCAATTTTGCATTATATGGAAATGAACGCAAAAAGCTATGTGATTCAGCTAAGAATAGGAAAGTCAATGACTTTCATATGTCTATTGTTTGTTAGTTTATTTAAATACAAACAATTTTTTTTAGGTTATATTCGTTTGAATGAACACCAATGACGTCACAATATGTTATATGGCGCATAATCGATCTTACTCTTAGTTGAATCACATAGGTTTTCAAATGTCTTTACCATTAGTGTCTCTCATTTCCTCTTCCCTCTTCCTCATGAGAGTGAAGTCCTGGACAATCGCCTCGGAGAGATCTTCCAATCTTTTCAACTCCAATTCCATTGGCTTCAATTTGGCGGCTTCACCAATCTATATATTATATATTATACATTAGATATATACAAACAAATCAAGTATGTTTATTTAAATAGTCTGCTTTGGTTCTGCTAATAGTCTATTTCAATGCACTCAAATTCTAGTTAAAAGGGTTTTTTTAAACACGAACAATACTTGCTAGAAATATCTCTTTTATATAGTAAAAAAAAAGGTGAGGTTATGTCTTTAAAAGTTAAAACAAACAAGGCTTTAGGATTTGTGTAGTGAACTATATAAAATGGCCAATACATGCAAACTCTTTAAACACTCATACACAGATGATAAAATGATATCAATCACACAATAAATGCTGTTAGGAAATATGATAATAGTTAAAAACACTCATACAATTAATGGAATAGCAATGTACACACATTTTGTGATAATCAAATTGATTTCTGGTTTTCTATATATGTATTAGAATTACAGCCGTACAAATAAAAACTTGCTTATTCAAACCTTATGCAATGCATAGATATGATAAGAATAAGGATGTCATAATTTCTTACAAATAAATTTGGAATAACGTCGATGTAACTATGCTCACGCTATGCAATAGGCGCGAAGCGGCAACGTCGCAATTCATTCACAAAATTATGAAAAACGTTGAAATTGTCTACGGTTAAGCCTTGGTGCTGTCATTTTGCTGACGCTCGTTTGACTTCGTCGAATTTGTTGTGAAGTTTCATCATACGATGTTCTGTTTATTTATTTTTTTTAAATATTTATTGGAAATAATTTAAATATATCATTAAATATGCAAGCAAATGAAAGAGAACCCTATCCAATATCTGGAGAACAGAAGATAAACCCACCTTGAGATAGAGAGTTGCCAAATAACTGGTACTCAAAACATACAACTCCAGGCTTAGAAGATTTATATTTTCAACGAAAGTGTATATTATTGTGATAAGTTTAGAAATATGTTTTATGTATATATGGTTTGGCGCATGTTGTAAATAAATAAATCATTATAAATATCAAAAGGGTTTTTCATAATTTCGTATATTTTGACATTTCATACAAAATTTTCCATTTCAATAGGTACGTAATGAAATTATTAATTTGCTCAACTTTTTCTACTTCTCGTATTACTCTCATTGCTATTATCTCAAGTTTAGATTGAAAATTGCTTCTAAAACTTGTAAAACACAGCACAATGTACTAAAAGACATGTTATAACTCGGTTATGTCAGACTTATACTAGGGTGGTAGCCGTAATAAGGACGGAATAGCATTAGTATGAATACTTATTACGAAGTTATACTAGGTTACATTTATTTCGTGTTTATTTGTATGATTTTTCCTTATTCTTAGTTTATTCTTTGCATAAAATGTTATAACTCGTTTATTTGTACGGCTGTTAGAGTTTAGAATAGTAAAATAAATACTTAATAATAAATTTTTTGATCCCAATATTGACTATTTGATAAAAAAAAACTTAAGTGAAGACATAATGGACAGATGGATCAATAATTTCATTATTAGACATTTTCTTATTAGACAAAAAAAGCTTGTAAAAGGCATTAAGCAAAATATATTACATAAGCATACATAAATACAAAAATGAGAAAAAAAACAGTAGCATGCTGAAAAAAATAATGCAGACACTCAACAATGTAAATAAGCACACTTTACCCATGTATTCTAGAAGTTGTTGTTTGTGAAGCGCACCAACAAAAAGTAGAAATAAAAATAAAATAAAATATAAGCATTGAAAATTAAAGTAATAAAATAGAGCGTGTGTGCCGAGCACATGTGTCAGAAGTGAAACTTCTTTGGCAAGATTCAAAGATACCAAAATCGTCGCCTTAATCCATGACGTGACGGTATTGCCATGACGCTACCTTTAAATTTTACTGTCAACGCGCCTAACGAAGTTTCACTTCAATAAATAAAAAGTGGAAAAAGATAAAACTTAAATGCATATTATATTGTAGTAAAAACTAAAAAGTACTAACATAGTAGTAACTAAATCTATTGAAACAATAATATATAACCATATATTTTTATTAAAATTAGTGCAGTAAATACTTACACCTTCATAGTTTTTAGCTTCAATTCCTACTTTAATGTCTAAATGTACATCTTGTGGCACACCACGGCGTTCTGAAAAATAATACAATACATTACTATTTATTTATATATTTCTCATATTAATGAACAATAACATTTTTTTTATTTCTCAGCATCTAAGTGTTGCAAGTGGTTTAAGAGAGGTCTTAGGTTTAATCACAATGAAACAAAAATTAGCTTAGCAAGGGACCGAAAGCTGATCAGTCATCACCATAATGAAACCATATTAGTGAAAATGTGAAATGAATCGAACTTATACTAAACTAGGTTTCCGCTCGCGGCTTCGCCCGCGCAGTCAAAGAAAAACCCGCATAGTTCCCGTTCCCGTGGGATTGCGTCATTTTCCCGGGATAAAAAGTAGCCTATGTCCTTTCTCGGGTATCAAAATATATCCATACCAAATTTCATGAAAATTGGTTCAGTAGTTTAGGCATGATTGAGTAACAGACAGACAGACAGAGTTACTTTCGCATTTATAATGATATATATGGATTGATAAGAGGTCACTGACACACATTAACAGTCATATTTTGTGAATGTATTACGAGATTTTTAACATTCAGGTCTTATTTGTTATAGGCATTAATAATTATCATAGTTGATTGTAATTGTTTATGATAGTATACTAATTTATAAGATGGTGTGATGACTATGTAGCAGAAAAATTTGTACTTACTATAAGTACAATGGTCTAGATTTTGTGGGTGAAAGTTACCATCACTAAGGACCATGGGTTTTCATTAATTATTGAATAACAAATTTATCTATGCCTTTTGATTACAAACAAAGTAACTACATAATCCAACAAAGTATAGAGACTGTTAAGCAAGTAATATTATCGTTAAAATATAGATTGATCATTCATGATAAATGATAATGTTTATTTATCAATAACATATTATGTAGTAACAGTTTATACACTTCTTCATGCACATAGTCCAGTAAAAACTTTTAGGTTTTTTTTATCGATCAAGTCAACTTATACTTAGTATTTTTTCATACTTACCAGGTGGCATTTTAGATATGAAACAAACTTCAAATGTATCATATGTTTCTGTCACAAATGTGAATTTTCCTTTTTTAATGTTATCATTCTGTGCTAAGATGTGGCCTTTTGAGTCTTTGACCTGGCAAATAAAACAAATAAACATTTTAAATGAACATAGTCTGGCTACAATATTGTCATATTGAGTGGATCAGTTTTCACACTTCATTTATATGTGTGATGATGTGTATTCTAATAAGATTAAATCTCAACCAATTACTGGATTGTCTTGTATTATAGGCTAGCTGGACTGAATACATTGAGTTACTATGTACTACGTAATAATACCTCAATGACTGAATACCGAAATTTATATGGCGGTAACCTTAACAAAAATACTTGTGTAATGTAACTTCTACTTACAACATAATCTACACGTTGACCAGTAACTTCTGTAATTTCATATTCTCCAGCGACTAGCACGTTTCCTTGTAACTCTTCTTTTAAACATTTTTGGGTGTTAGGTGCCAAACTCCACATAATAGCATCGCAGTTACACCAAAATATACTTAACAAGATAGCGAGATATTGTACCTCCATTTTGCTATTATATGTTCTTCTATTTATAAGCTAAATAGTATTAAACATGTCATAACTTTACGAGGAGAAAACAAACATAAATTCGTATTCGTTTGAAAAAGATACCGATGAGTTGGCCCGACAGAAGAGAAACGTCGTCGTGTGTTTTTTTTAAATAAGAAACTATGTCGTGGATGCGAGGCTATTCGCTAGATAGATTTTAATTTTTAAATTATAAAATTTTCGTTTTATTTTCGTATTATTTACGTTACCGGAAATGTATGAAATCAAGGAATTGCATACAAATCCTAGGAAATGTGTACAATTCCGATACCATTTAGGAAATGTATAAAATATTGTTTAATAAACTATTTAATGCATAGATATCCTAGGAAATGTATAATCTTCCTAGGAATTGTATACAATTCCAATATCGTATTAGGAAATGTATAAAATAAATGATTTCTGTAATAAAACACTGTATCGGGTAACAGTGATTACCGTAAAATAATAATAATATGTTCATATTATCTTACTAATTAACATTTCTTAAATCAACTTATATTCAATCAAATCAAATTTTCATTTGGTTAGTAATCAGTCCCCTCGTCCCGCTAGACCCCTTGTACACGTCCCAGTCGGATTGTATAATCCGCCGTATTACAAACGGCCGGCATTTTGTAATATGCCGAAATTCGTCTTTTTCCAAAATTCTACAAAAAGACGGTCGTGAGCCGACGGAGCCCCACTTCGTGGGGCTCCTATTTCTATCTAATTTTAAAAAACACGAACCTAACCTAACCCACCCCCTTATCCAAACCATAAATTCTGATTACGAATTTTCGGCCCGCCCCCCATCGACCCGCGTACCTTCCAATATCTTAGATGTTTTACATTTCCGATTGCTATTTAGGAAATGTATAGATTTCCTAGGCAATGTGTATAAAATAATTTATTTCACACATTTCCGTACGATTTTAGGAATTACATACATTTCCTAGGAATTGTATACAATGACGGATTATATACATTTCCGTTAACATATATATTATGTACACCAATAATAATCATTATTTATAGTATTCTAAGCATACATGAATACCATAAGGAGGCATAGAATCTTTTTTTAACCAACTTCAATAAACGAGGTTATCAAAATTTCAAATTTCATATATTGTGTATGTTAAGTAGGTTTTTTTGTTTGTATGTTTGTCCATGCTTAACTCAAAAATAACTTAGGATTGAAATGATTTCTTTAGTTGTACCTACATAGTATTATGTAACACAGTTATGTAAGGTACCTATATTTCAACCCAGGCATCAGTGAGTTTTATCAAAATTGGTTCATTTTAGATAGAGGGCTAAATTGTGCACAATGCACAGAGAAAACAAAGTCGACACGACGCTGTTTTGAGAATTTGGCTAAATTCACTCGATGTTTGCGCACTTTCTAATGACAGAATTTTCGAAGTTGGTTTAATTTTGTACATTACAACTGGTTCATATTTTGAATCAACCTGTACGCAATCAGAATATACGCTAAAAACTATTTTAATAACTAGTTTTTAGCGAATGAATGATTTGCATTTGCACGATGCACGATCATATGATCATAATATATGATACCACTTCGACACGTATAAAGGCACAGCCCATGTGTAAAGGTAATCAACATATATCACACAACACAAAACAATATATTAGATAGGGATAGGATTTAGGACTTAAAAATATTTTTTTTAATTAATTTTATTTTATGTACTTTTAATGGCTTATGGCTACCCTAAATTCCCAATCACATAAAAAAAAAATTAACAAACGTCAAATGTCAATTTTATAACCACAAAAGTTGTTTAGATTGGGAACTTTTTAATAAAACTGCAATATTTTGCAACGAATGCTATATATTACCTCAATTTTAATACCGTAGTGTAGATCTTTCTGGTTCTAAAATCATTTAGTACTGTAAATAACGATTCTTCGAACCTACAAATACATAAATTTAACACAGAGCACTGATTATTATTCTCGAAGTTTTGAAGTGTTTTTAGATATTAGAGAAGTTATTTTATGGATGTTTTATCCTATGTAACTAGTTGGTTTTGGAACACATAAAGTTAAGTAAGTATGAGTCATAAAAATTATTTCGTATCATTACTCCATGTTTACATAATACCAACTCCTAGAAACTTAGGGTACTTTTAATGAGGAAGGTCTGTACTTGTTTATTCTATAGGTACTCCTTATATGTAACAAATGCAAATAATACTATCCCTCTCAATGAACAATAATGCAAATTAATTAATAATAATATTGTAGAAACAGAAAATGTTTATATTTGTGGAAAACTTACTGCCAATTATTATATGGGTTCTTTCTAAGTAATGATTATTTTCATTTCACAATTGTACAATGTGTATATTTTTAATGATATGATGTGATGAATGATAGTTCACATAGATTTTAACTTTTAAGTTTAATATGCAATAACGTTCAATACCAAAATTACATTAACTAATAAATATATTAAAATATTAGGCTTAACATATAATATAATGGTTTTAAATTTTAAATTTCAGTCTTTGCCGCTCAACCAGATTGAACTTACAAGTGACCACACTCAAACTGCTACGGCCAGCAAAATGCATCTTTCCAAAGCATTGGACTATTTAATATTTTTTGTGTAAGGTGAGTTCTTTATTATTATATAATTTTTTTATAAGTTTAACTGTACAAGTGAAGGGGCCTTTCACTATATATAATTTTTTTTTTATATTTTTACACAATCATCCATGTCATATGTGATGCCTTACTCCATAAATGGACTATCTACAAAAAAATTCAAATTGGACCTGTAGTTCTTGAGATAAGTGTTCAAACAACCAAACATAAGTACATCTTCAACTTTATATTCTTAGTATAGAGATAACTTGTCATTTTATACATAGTATTAACTATTAATAAGATATGAAGTATCTATTCTCAAATTACAATTGTGAAGTATATAATGCTTCAATACCTCATTAATTGTCTTAGGCAATTTTTCTGATGTTTTAATAGTGAGATAAATAATATAATAATAGAAAAGATGAATATAATAATATTAAATGTCATAAATATTATATTTGTCAATGCAGGTACAAAATCGATTTTAAAACCATGTTTTACTTTTCTATTGCAAGCCTTGTTTATTTTTACTCAAAATGTTTTATTATAATTCACATCACCAATAAAGAAAAAAATATACATTATCGTATAGGAGGTAGCAACGTTGACAAGAGAGAATTTTAGAATACATGTTGCTGTAATTTCAGTTATTTCGATGACATTTTAATTATTTTGAAATAAAAAATTGCACATGGCACCTATTTAACAACGAAAAAAAACGTCTTGCAATAAAAAATTTATGTCTGATGGATCTACCTAAAGGCAAAAGATTAAAAATTACGCGTTAATAAATGACTTTAAAGTTAAGTATATTTTCCTGTGCGCACTAATAAACGCAACCATTACCGCCAGCCAGACAGCCCGGACTCTAACCGAAATAGCAAGAGAAACAGTATATCAAAAACCCAACTATACTAAAATGACTTTTTTTAAAACGTTGCTAGCTCCATTAATGCATAAGTAAATTTTATTGTAGTTAATGTTAAAAACAGCCAGTTATAAAATTATTATAAACTAGCGGTCCGCCCCGTCTTCGCCCGTGGTACATGTTTACGTTTTCTCTACATAAAAACCATCCTCGTACTTCAAGGAATATAATAAAAAAAGAATTATCGAAATCGTTTCCGTACTCAGCCGTTCTCGAGTTATGCGCTTACCAACACATTTTGCGATTCATTTTTATATATAAGAAGAAGATAATATTATTATTATAACACAAGGAATAACAAACAATTATTTTTATGAATAAGTTTCTGCTAATTTAACTAGATGGCTCTGTTCTCAATTTATTTAAAACTGTAATCTTCATCACTCAGATAATAATTTATAAGTTTCAAGGACGACAACAATTATAATTAAGAATTAAATAAAAACTTATCTATTTTTGCAGAATTGTGTTAGAGGAAAATCTATAAATTATAATATAAGTAAACTATTTTTAACTGACATTCTCAAATCAATAGACATTCTTTGGTCATCATACATCTTGGTTTTCCTATTTTATTTAGATATAATTATATTATTTATTTGTATTCATATGATGAGATGGCAAGATGAAATAAAAGAAAGTGTTATTCAATAAAAGTTCTTAAGTCTTAAATTTATGTATGAAAGGAAAAAAAAAATAAGTAAAATGTTTTTCTCATTTTTTTAAATTGGGATGCGTATTAAGTCATCCCAATTTATGAGATATCTCAATCGTGAAATAAAAAAAACTATAACTGTAAATTACATTTTCGTTGCCATTAGGAAAAATAATAAAGTAATGAACTTTTTTTAATTAGAACTTTTATGCTAAACATTGTTATTATACAAACGCGCTTTGTGATGTATTATAATTTATGCGTAAGTATAAGTTGTAATACTTATACAGTTTAATTTATATTGAATCGTTTGTAGTTTATCGAACAACGAAGTACTTATTGCAATTATGCGAATATTTTCCGTGTACTGTTGATTTTGTTTACATTTCATTTCAATCGGCCGATGTAAATAAGCGCGCCACTTAGTGATGTAATATTATACAATGAAAACGAGAGTTGCAGTGGTGTGGCGCGAAAATATTCTTTATGCTGCACTCGGCATTCGGTTCCATTCAGCTGATGCGGCCGTGACAATGCGCGCGGCCGGCGCGGGGGCGGGAACGGCGAAACTGGGTCGTTCGCGATGTGTTGTCAAGTTCAAGGCCACCCAGAGGGGGAGGGGGCTTCCGATCGTCCATAGATGGCGTTGTGCGATTCGAAAAATTTTGCGAGCGGGGTTGAGGTGGGGTGCAGGGGAGAGGAGCGGGAACGAATTTTCGGTGCAACATACGACACGACGCTGCACTCGCGTGTCGAACGTCGCGACGCTCAGTACTGTTAGCTTTGGCGTGATAGCTAGACCCAAATAACACTAAACTAATCCGGCACAACCGCGCCGACATGGACTGGATGGAGATGGACGATGTGGTGCGTACGTTTTTTTCTTTTTCCAAATGCGCTATTAAAATAGCCGGAGTAAAAAGAAATTTTCTATTATTTTCATTTTTGCGAAAAGCGGCCGTTCTTGACCTATCCTAACAGTTTATCATCGCACATTTATAACAAAACATTACATTCTTATCTCCAATATTTGGTGCTCTATATTTTTTTAGTCCTTATTCTTTTAGCTCGTTTGAAACTGTACACTCTCTGTGCAGTAATAAAATAATATATGATTTGAATGTGCTCTAGCACAATTTATGCTATCAATTCTTCCACTCATACAATGTAGACTGATAGAATAACATAGCCACAACTATGTATCGGCCTCTGCACTCATTTAGTATTCGCAAGTGGCTAACAATCGGTCGATTGAGTAGTCAAAAATTGCCTTCAAATCCTGTTTGTCATTCTAACACACGAACCTGGTGCGGAAGTCCTTTAAGGCGAACTATTCTGTTTTTTTTTACATCCTATATCGATTTTGAAGTTAAATATTTAAAGCGATAAGATGTTTATATTGAAACATCAATATACATGACTGGGTACATTACATGTTCATAGCACATTATGTGCACGTATTTCGGGATCGGAAAGTTCACGTTACACGTGCGAAACGCAAAGTAACGTAGACCCGACCTGCCTCAACTCGCCGTGATCGATCGCCGAGCCGTAGCTGCGTCTAGCGAAGCCTATAACGGTTTCGCCGCTCCTATTTCACGTAACGCAGGCAATTTGTTTAGACTGCCAAAAGTATGACGTAATGCTAAATTACCTGCGAACACAATATTGCCTTTAAACATAAAATGTCGATAGTGTATCATTAGTGATCTTAACGTTGATCACCCGGTACTTGATTTAGAAGCGGTGCTCAATTTTAATTATAATTGGTCCTTCAAAACGAGCGCTAAAACGTGTCAAACAATATGCTCAACTTGAAGTATAGGTCGAGGCCGTCTAAATGATTGGTGAAAGGTGTTAATAATAAAAATTATGCAAGTCTATGCACAAGAAAAATACATGATTGAGCTAACAAAAAAATCTAATCCATCATCTGTGGGCTATTTTTTATGGCGTCTTTGAGAACGGGTTCTTTGTTTGAAATAAAGAATGAATACGGCCAGACGAAAGGATGTAAGAAAAATAATATAAAAATTTAATCATCTGCGTTTTGAACTAACTCTAAATCATTAGATGTCGCAAAAAATATTACCGAGCTGATCAGGAAACTATAGTTATTCTGACGTAAAGAAAATTTGGTAACGGCTGTGTAAGCAGGCACAGATAAAATGAGAGTTCTGCCATATTATTTTAACGAAGTTTACTTGTATCTAATCTGATTTGCAGTTGCATACGATAGTATAGTGGGTTGGCCTTGGCTGCTTATCTACAGACGAATTATAGCATAATATTAATTTACGAAGATTTTTCGGATATTTATTCATATTTTGTTGAATCACAAATAATATGATCTGCACTTGTCGTGCCCCGCGGTTTCAAAAATTCTAATTTTGATTGTGAATTTTTATAGCATAAATAGTAAATACCATGCAGATAATTGTTATTTCGAAAACTTTACAATTAGATTGAGAATGTTTCAATGAAACACTCAATTTTCATATTTAATAAAACAAGTATATTATGTTGTCTGTAATATGCTAAGTACATGCTATAATTAACTTATATCTTATTGTTATTTTTATTTAATATAGATTTCAAACTTCCTTATTCTATCTGTTTATTTAAGTCGTATTTGAGAACATTGAATTCAAAAATATTTGAGATATTTGTCGATTTTTTGAGTATTGTCTTGTGATTTTGAAATTATGTCCAAAATTTTATCACCTAATTCTATGCATTTGTTTTATATTTAAATTTATTTACATGATATATTTCATGTAAAAATGAGCGTCACGTTTATTGGTGGTGATATCTTTTGTCACGATTTACCTAACAGCGATATGGAGGCTCATAAAATTATACTGTGTTGGAACAATCAAGGCTACTCGACTTCTTCTAGGTCTGGGGTGCGAAGGTCGCCGAGGCGCTCCACGAAATAAAACTGTCTAGTGTTACATTCACAGTTTGTTAGCATTTCTTGTCTAAATATTTCGGGCCTTATAAAAATCCACCGTCTATTCAATGATCTAAATGGATTTTATTAAGTATGTATTTGCGCTATCCACCAACCATTTGATCCATCTCATTTGTAATTATCAACGTCAACAAAGATATTGTATCGATTGGGGTCACGAGATCATATGTAGCTTTGGTCATGGTCTTCAATAGATAAGAAATAATTTAAATGTAACACTTCCGTAGTGAGCAACCAAGTTAGGGCAATAGATGTTTTCTGCACCACTTCATAGATCTAATATTCTCCAGACACGTTTCGAGTCTTATCGTAATCGTATTGGAAATTTTCGCTTTACATTGTTACGATATTTTATAAAACATCTGTAACCTATTGCGACTTAAGTTTGTGAAATTAGCACAACTCTATTCTTTGTTGTTAACTTCTAATCTTTAACTTAGAAATGCGTCAATACACGGAGTCAAGGAAAAGAGAAAGTGATAACGTTATTCCGATAAAATTATATTGGTACATAAGCACTCGCCTATTACTTTTGACATGAAAATTTTGTGTAGGTAGCAGGGTGATAGCTAAGGGGGTGAGTTCCTCGATTGAAAGCCATGATTGGCAATTCGATAGTTTGCGAATACACATAATTGACAACTTGAAGTAGGGGTATCAGGAGAGGGGAGCTGGAGCGGGAAATTTGGCGGTTGGCCTTGACAATGAACTGGCGGCGCGCACACTACCAAAATCCTCTTTGTACGTAGCACTCACTCACACAAGGTTAGAGGCTGCTATTCCACGAATGGCCTCTCCCACACAATTATTATTGTCGTAGGGTTGGCAATGTGGTTCTAATTATTTCTGAGCAGATGTGAAACTTAAAGTATAACCAGTTTAGACTTCACATTCACAATTACTGATAAATTATGTAATACAGAGCTGATTGATCATCGCATTAGATAATGCTGAGATTAAATTAATAGGCAAATTTTCTTTGTCTTGATTATGAGATTTCAGAAACATAAAACCATATTTTCAAGAATGTAGATCAATTTTATGATGTCTAAGATGTTATGCAACGAAGTCTACTTCTGTTGCATAAGATGACAAAGCTCTTTTAGCTCTCTTGTCAATTATAAATCACGTTTGGGCATTATGTGGTGACCCTATATCCAAAATTCGAGGTTGTCGGCTGCGCGCCGCGCCGCCGCGTGCCTGTCCTAACACAACATACGTATAGACAGCCTAGGCTTTGTCGATAACGACTAAATATCTGCCGCCAAGGCTCTTTGTTACCTATGTGTGTAATACGTATAATGTCTCCGTGTGTGAGTCATCGCCAAAAAACCTAACTGTTATATTTGGTAGTCTGTCCTATTTTTTATTTATAACAATTATAGAGGTAACTAATTGCTTCAATTCTAGTCTGCCCAGGTATTGCTATGTATTATCTTTGTTCATGGCTTTTGTTAATTTAATTTATGTACCCTTGGGGTTTTTAGTTTTCTGTTATCAACGGTACTTTGTTTTATGTTCCTTTAATTTTTATGGTGGCCTTGGGTATCGTCTTTTAGACTTTTAGGCGTTGTCTAACTTTTTACACATTTTGATAAATTTTTATTTGATTGGTTTTAACTTGAAGTATTTTTTAAGTTATAGTTTAAGATATTACGTTCTCAAATATTCTTATTTCATATTTTCAATTACCTATCTCAGTGTAGGTATTTTTGCAGTGCTGTAATTACAGTTATTTAATTAGTGGTTGTTTCTTGACGATAAGCACTCGGCTTGATTTATAATGCTCGTGGTGAATCATGCGTTAAATCATCATAGTTATCGGTCATATATTTAATATCATATAATGTTTTATTCAAAGTTCGGACTAGGTCTTTGTGCATGAATATAAACAATACACTTATGATTAGCAGATTTTTTTTCGGCAATTTCAATTGGCCTTAATTATATTTTAGGTGTGTGTCTAAAATCTTGATCTCATCAATGAAATTATTTCAGAAACTTCATAAAATGTTTAGGTACCACAATTGTACCCAATCATTTCATAATAGCCCCTAAAATACAGCGCTGTATCTTTTATACATAACCTAAACGATGTAAACAACGAACTCTTACATAACGTAAAAGCAGGTAAATCTTCGAAGCGACCAGCCAATGGTGAGCGCCGTTTATTGGGGTCACTTGGGAAAATGTTAACCTGCAGCACTCATTCGTTGTTGCATTTCGAAGGGCTATATATACGTGAGTTATTCGTGGCGGCATTATCGAAGGGACCAATCTGAAAGGCGATGGGCACGTGCTTGGGCGGCGCGTGCGCTGGTGGGGCGAGGCGTGATGTGCGCGTACGCAGTGCGTGCCAGTGCGTAACTGTCGCTACGTTTGTTTACATCTACAACGTTACAAGCTGGTTTTGTATCGTCGACCCCATCATGATTGTAAATATCCGCGTCGTAAACTTTATGAATTTTAAACTGGATGGTCCTGAAATCACGGTTATGGAAATTGCAGTTTTTAAACGTGTGTATAATGTATCGGATGTTATTTGATAAAATTAGTGTGGAATGCAATGTGAAAATGTGAGTATTCTTTGTGTAATCCGTGAAAATTGATAAGCAAACTTGAGCGTGTCAATTTAATCAAAGGCATGTACCTAATAATTACGACATTTAATATATATTCTCGACTGCGTTATGATGTTTAACAAAATCTTCCATTCTTTTCAAGCCAGGAATTTTAAAACCAGACAATTATTTAGGAATAAGAATCCTACCTACTTTGCTGTATCTTCCAGTACCACGTAGAACTAATTTAGGTAATAGCCTAACACCCGTTAATTTTGTACTCCGTACCTTTGACTAATTACGCAATAAAATAGATATAAAATGACTGTCTAAATACACTTGACATTTTTATCATGCACTATTTTATTCACTGCAAAGATAAAGTATGGTTTGTTATTTTAATATTGCGTTATGGATGTGTCGCTAGAAAGCACTGTTTTAATTGAAAGGTCAGGCTATCAAAAGCCAGTTATTAAATACCACGTTATTAGGCCGCGAGACTTTTCATTTTATTTTCTTCACATTCTTTTTAAATTCACTTCTATGTATTTACTCTTTTCTCGGATCTACTCAAATGCGTGACCTAAATATGTTATTATTCAGGACCGTATTACGGTTGTATGAGAGAAAAAGCGCCTTCGAAATTGTACTTTTTGTGAATTTATAAGTAATCCCGGCTTTCGGTTTGTCATGCTTGTCGCATAAATGTAATACTTTTATTGACCCGTCCTTTATATTATGCAATACCCGTAATCAGTTATCTCATACTCCATCTTTTGTGACGAGGATATCATACGTAATTACCAACTCAACCTTAAATTTTTTAAGATATCTTGGAAATTTTAGAGGTAACGGTAAAACATAAATAGCACAAAGATATCGTTAAAATGGAATAAAAATTCATGAGTTTGCGATCTAATCTTCCCTAGGCTTATATTTTATGTAGCTTATTTCGCTCTGTAGTTAATCAGCTCTAAATCATTGTCAGACGGATAAAGTAACTCGTTTATATGGATGTATAAATGTTGTTTTTCATCTGATTGCCACCGAAAAATATTGAAGAGTGATTAGGGAGAGAGCGGTGAGGCGTAGTTTTCCGCGGCGCGAGCCTTGGTATAGGTCGGGCGCGATGTCATCGGCCGCGCAATGTCACCCGGCGTTCCGTCGCACCACCCCCCGCCCCATCTAGTTCAGCGTCTGCGTGAATCAACCGACATTCGAGCTTCGAACCATTTCCGAATTATATAAAATCATAAGCCCCTCTTTACATGTATTATATTGAAATGTATTCACTGCGTTTTAACCACTTTCTATTGTTTTTAACATTCATTGTCGTGTGCGGTACGAATGATGTAACGTGTGACTGGGTCACCTTATTCCTTTGCATACCTTTTCAATTTTATTTACAAAGATGCAGAATGCGCATTACGTAGGTAGGTAGGTACCTAATGTTTTTCGTGCAATTAAAAATTATCATTTTGATGTATTTTGTGTTTTTATAATTAAAACATCATTTATATTTTTAGCTCCTGTTTTTAATACTTAAATTAATTGCTTTTTTTTCCATTTACATGATCAATTTTGCAGGCCTGTACCTACTAATACTTTACGAATTGTGATATATAGGTACCTATTATCGTTAAGATAATGATTGTGTCACGCAATATTAAAACAAGCTAAGTACCGAATTTTTTGGTTCTGCTTTTATATCAGATTAGTTTTGCTTATGCCTTCCTTTGTTTTACATGAAGGAATTTCAATATCCCAATACCGAGAACGGCGATGAGATGTGATTTATGATGAATGTTTGCGAAACCTTCGTGTGTCACGCATCGCTTCAGAAAGTATGTAAATGTTGCCACAATTGCCTAGAGATTGTGGTAGGTCGTATCTAGCCGCTCGCCTATTGGTCGGGGCGGTAGAGCGGTTAGATTGGTAGAGCGGTAGAGCTGGGCAGGTGTTTTTGGTAGTTGTCCGCGTGGTGATATTGGGCGATGTCGGTCGTTGACACCGCGCTATCTGCATTATTTAGCCCCGACTCAATGTCGGCACAATGTCGAATCGCTAGAGTTCACAGACCGGCGTGCGCCTTACCGACCGCCTTGTTCTAGCTCATTTTCATCGCTCGCTCTTTGGGCTTTCGCTGCCATTATGAGGGGCCATTTATTTATTAATGCGTTTATAGTTTTATTAACATTAACATTATTGTCCTTGTATCCTTATTTTTATACTTTATATATCTAGATATTGAGTGTAGACATGGACAAGGATAACTGCTTTAAAAAGTAACAATTTGTAAAGAATATTCATAAATTAATAAATTGCCACTTAAGAATTTTTAATAAAGATGAATAATTCTGGCTTATTTTAAATTCAAATCATGTATAATTTTATATATTTTATTTATGTAACGCAACAGTTCTTTTAACAGTTGAAATTAAATCACCACCTTCCATATCTGTCGTTTTATATAAGTGGTGATACGTGATGGCCGTTTAGGGTAATAATGTAGTAAGGGCACGCTGCACGTTCGCCGTTCCCGTATACCGTTGCTCGAAGTGGCAAGGCATGCTCCGCAGTCGGTCGGTGGGCTGCGAGTTGCGACAGTGGGTCGGAGCGCGCGGAAACCACGCCACGGTCAAGGCCGCCGTCTAGACGCAACCCCCGCCCCGGCCCCGCGCCCTCGCACCTTCCACCCGCCTTCCCACCCCACCCTATTCGTATCTCCCCTCTATTTATTTTTACCTCGACAGCCGCCGCCGAATTTGCCTGGGTTTCTCTTTGTAGGTTCACGGACCTGACCTACCCATATACGTAACGCTAGGCGCGACGTCTGATTCTCTTTAAGATGATAATTATAATTAAATTATTCACTCACGATTAACACGAATCTCCCAGGCCCGTTTAGATTCGCCTCCGGGTAGACATTGATATATTATTACGCAAACCCATAATTAACTGAGGTTTGATATTTTAAAATTATGATTTGATTACTTGGAATCATAAAACTAAATGCTATTTCGACATGTAGCTTTGGTGCTTCTAAATTTATTTCATTACTCACTATCTGAATAATTTGTGTTGTTTTGTTCGTAAAAATAACTTTTACAGTAGGAGTCGGTTGATTTTTTTAGTTGGAACGAGAATAAAATTCTTCCGGAGATTACGTAGGTTTTTGTGATTTGGCACCTGACATGAATTATATAGCACTAGCAATGCCCTGCGGTTTCACACGCATAGATAGCGATATCGTTACAGTGAAAAGTCTACTATAGGTCGGACTATAGGTTTAATTTTTAATCACATGAAAATCACCTTTACCCCGTCCCGCACTAAGGCCTTTTTTTTTGTTTTAGTGGGGAAATCTTTCATAGATACCCACGGCCTCCGGGGGAGGGGCCGTGGGTTATGTCGGATTCCTACCGACCAAAACCCCACTGTGTTCCGTCAAGACGCATATTGGTAGAATTCCTCCGTGACCCCCGCACTACGGCCTGCTCGAACAGTATACCTACTATTTTCTGTAGATTGACACTTTTAAAAATTCGTTATATCTTTTGAATGGAATATCCAATTCTTTTCATTTAAAAAGTATTTTGCTGGTATTGAAACAGTCTATAATAAAACATCATTTAATGGGATAAGGATTAATATATGTGTATGGATAACATGGTTTGATTACTGTCGGCACTTCTATTTACTTTGAAAACGTAAAAAAGTTGTTGTAGTAACATAACTACTGAAGATGGACATATGGTATCGCGGACTTTCTTGTAGACATTGATCCATTCTATAATACCGTAGAACATTTTTTTGTTCTATCTTCAATAGATTCCGCAGCGCACGCGATGACAGAAGTTTTATTGAGGATTTTTTTACACCTTGGGTTACATTATTGCATTTTTGGTAAGGATCTCTAATTTTTTTGAAAATGCAATATAGCCTATGTTGCTCAGTAAAGATGCAGCTTTCTAATGGTGAAAGAATTTTTGAAATCGGTCCAGTAGTTTTTGCGTGAAAACCATACATACATACATACTTACATACATACTTACAAACTTTTCCTCTTTATAATATTAGTATAGATTTAGTTACTACAGTACGTTCGTACGTGGGACACAAATAATGATGTACATATTTATGTACAAATCATAATGCTGACTTTTGAGCTAGAGACATTTATTTTTATTTATTTATAACACTTTACTATGCTAGTTATACAAATTACTTAAAACTAAAACTTATAGCTAAACTAGCACAGAGGGCGCCCTTATCACTAAAGAGTGATCATTTAATTAGGTATCCTTGAAATTCAAAATGCAATTTATAATCGCACATCGTTAATCGTATATTCAAAAAGTACCTGCAGGAAGTATTTGGTCTTCCGAATTCATTACTCTCAAATTAATTTCAAACAGTGTTAGGATAAACACTGCCTGTCAAAACTGGTCAAGGAAATAGCTGTTCTTCCGTATTCCAATTAGATTTAATTTTAATGACATGCTATCTATCGCAAAGATCAAGTGTGTAACTTGTTTGCAAGACTCTCTGATTGGGAGTAGTGAAATCATCGACGGGCGGTCTGTCTGTGAATAACTAATGTTACCTTGGACGTTGTGGGACCACACGCAAATGCTGCACGTTATATAAGTAGACTTTTTTGTCTATTTTTAACGTGCCAATCAAATGCAATCGCTGCGCTAATTTCGAGAACATGTTAAGCAATGCTCGGCTTGAATGTTTACCGAATATCGTCCGAAGCTCTTATACAGGCGTACGGCCCTGAATTCGGTTCCTTCTCTAACGTCAATCGTCTTGTGGGATGAGTATGTTCATTCAACGCTAGGTTCTTGTAAGTATTGAAGACTTAAAAGAATACTTATGGAGCTACATTTCCATTGACTAATATCTCGAGAATTTCCAACGAACGAGCTCTATTGATTTTATACGTTCCAAATACTTAGGAATAACTTTCTGGGTAAAAAATTCATTTATTTTATTTTAAATCAAAAGCTTTGCGTTTATAAGAAAAGTAGCGTGGTGAAAAGTTATTTAAACTAGAACTGAAGCTATAATTTTCTTAAAATTTTTATTGAGTTCAATTTAAGTGTATTTTTGTAGTATTACGTAGGTACATTGCAAAAGTGTATGCAATATGCACGGCTCAATTATGTATGGGAAAGGATTGAATATTTGCATTATGTATAACATGCAGAAGCATTTACCATGGTAACCGATTTGGAATGCCGGATTCAGCAAATATACAATTCTCGATTGTTAATTCTCAATTACATTTTTTTGTAACATATCCTCAAAAGGTACCTAAATCAATTTGTCAAAAGTTGCAGCGAAGCAAATTACAGCTCGCAAAAAAGTCTGTCAGTTTTGTAATTACTAATTATGTTCTCAGTTTTTGATACGAACACGTTTTGTCCGTGTTAGAATTGTTAGTCTCCTTACATAAATCTCTTAACCTTAATAACGAGTTTTACAGCCCACACGTTTGTCGATATCCGATATTTGAGATAACTTAAAATAGCTCGATCGATGTTTGTGATATTACAGCGGAACAAAAGAAAAACCGGTAATGCCTAAAACGATTCAATTAAGTGGTTCTTTATAATTGAAAACTTTCGTAACAACAGCGTGACAGCTAATTGATATTTTATTTGAAGTTGATTTTTTATCGTGTAGCAAGAGATATCGATATGATAACATATGGAAAAATATGGCAAAGACGTTGGCAATGCTAAACGATCATAATGTTGTGGTAGGTCCGGGATTTTCATAAACAATGCGTCGCGTCGCTGATATTTTTTTCTATCGGCTATTGCTAATGTACGTCACGATGTTTCTGATAAAGAGGCAAATAAAAACCTAGTCTTTTATTGTGTGCGATAAGCGAAAAATCATAAATGAACACGTTGCTGTGAATTTATTAATTTCTCTAATACTTTCATGAGTATAGTATCAATAACTAATTATTGATTGCATAGAGCTATACTGCATGCGATTATAATAAATTTCATAAGATTTTCAAGAGAAATTTTAATGCCTAAAACTTTGAGTATGCACATGATAAAAAATAAAAATTGCGATATAAATAAGAATAACCATTGTCAGTCATACTTGGAATGTTCTTTAAATAAATTCTAAAGGAATAGGTATTCTGATCATAATGTGGAGCAGTAGGTACAATTATATGTATAACGTAATAGATTTTTCAAAATGAACTGGTTTGGGATTTACGAAATAACCTACTTATTCTTTGAAGTGACTAAAGTAAAGTAAGTAATTACTAATTAGTATCACTCAAATGAGAATATTCTAGAAGGAGCACTCTGACTTATATTTTTAATTACGTAAATTGTACAAAAGTAATTGGCTTTGTTAATCATGAAAAGGTAAAGCTGTATTATAATAAAATTTGGATTACTGCTTAAGGAGTGTTATGCATAAATACTTCGGGGTTCATCACATTTGCTTAGGATTAAATGATAATGGAGAGAGATACTCTTCCTCCTGTAGGAACTCGCCAAAGTGTAAAAAGTGTGCTAAATCACGTTGTCCTTGGTCAGGTCCAATAGACGGTCAATTTTTAGCCGTTCATTGGTATTTGGCTGACAAAAAAGTAGCCCAGGCGGGCGGGTGGCCTTGAATTCGATAAAATCGCGTAAGCATGCGATTTTCGGTGTGTTGAGGCGCGAATAGATATTCATAATAACAAGCGCGCCAGTTCATCGACCGTGTGTCCGTGGAGTCACCTTGGAGGTTCGTAGATAAATGGCAATTCGTTATTCGGCTACGCGGACCGCGGTGGCCTCGCCGCTCGGCTCACGCGGCCCGGCTCAACGGCGCTAGTGTTGGGATAGGCTTGCTGTAAACATTACGGCTCTGCGCTTGATGACTTGACAAATCGCTCTTATGTTTTTAGGATGGCCTTGAATGTGTACATGTGCGATGCGAAGCGGTGGAAGGCTTGATCTTGTTTTGATCAGCAGATGTTAGATGTTAAGATTTTGACGACTCCTAATTGATACTATCAAATATTTTTATTTCTATAGGATATAAATATAAAAAGGGTTCCATAAGTTTCATATAAAAACTTTTATCCAAGATTTCATATCTTGGATATATAAATAGAATATCTGCAGTTTTCTTTCAACCCCAAATACGAAAATATTAAATACTAGCTGTGCCCGCGACTTCGTTCGCGTGGAATAGTGACTGCATAGTAGTTACTAATTAACACACAATTATTGAGTAAACACGTCTTGAAACACGTACTACTAAACAACTAAATTATAAGTACTTACAGATTATTTTACAGTTAAGAAATAAAATAAATAATAACACAAAATAACTGTTAGTAAAATTTATTACTAAACTGAGCTAAAAAAACTTAGGTACAAAAGAGTTCAAAATTTCCAGGGTATGGCTATCCTCCCGCTCCCATATCCTTCTACTTTCACAGACTTTCAACTTTTCCCTTTCACCCCTAGTAAATGGCAGAACCGATTTTGATGTAAACCATGTCTAATTGTACCTATATGTACACGTCATATCCTTTCGTTTGGTGCTCCATTTGGATTATTTATCCCCACTATATCACCCCTAAGGTGCCCTATATGTAATAAACAGATGAACCGATTTTGATAAAACATGACTAATTGTAATTCAGACGTCAATTGATATGCCATGCCGCTTGAGTATATTATTTGACCACATTCGATTATTCATTCCCACTTTTACCGCTATAATCCAATAAATGGATGAACCGATTTTGATTAAATACCTAGATGCCTCATTATACTAATTCTCACGTCATGTCATGCCCTTTCATTTGATATGCCACTGTCAAATATACCCAATTTGACAAAATTCATTTTTTTATTCCCACTTTTATACCTATATCCAATAAATGGATGAACCAATTTTGATAAAATATGTGTTATTGTACTTTACACGTCATGTCTTTCATTAGATACGTCACTTGAGTATATTTGATAAAATTCATTTATTTATTCCTACTTTTACCCCTATATAAAATAAATGGATGAACCGATTTTGATAAAATTTGACTAATTGTTTCTGACAGGTCGTCTATTTTCATTTGATACCTATATCACTTGGGTATAACTGACAACATTCATTTTTTCCATTCCCACTTTTACCCCTATATATAATAAATGGATGAACCGATTTTGATACACTATACCTAAGAACAACTAATGTAACAAAAAAAAACGCATCTAATTCGTTTTACCCGTTAGCGAGCTACGGTTGCACAGACGGACACGCAAACACACATAGCGGACGTAACACCCCTCTTTTTGCGTTGGGGGTTAAAAATATAATACCTACGACATAATTTAAAAGACATTTTATGTAGAAAATTTACCTAGAAGTAACCATAATGCTATTTGTGCAGGTTTAAGACTTATGAGCAAAAATCGAAATAAAGGTCCTTTGATCCCCCCTCAGCTAAACCCCCCCCCCACCCCACGGTACTTTCGATATGATCATCTGGACATGTCAAGGAATAACTTTAGCGTATAATTATTTACGTAATAAAGTTATTCATGTATAGAATGCCTTAGCAAATGTTCGCCGTGATTACTTAAATGGTCATAACTTTTTTATTTATGAACCGATTGACATGAAATAAACACTAAATGTTAAGTGAAGCTTACCACAATATATTAGTGAAAACCGCATCTAAATCGGATAAGCCGTTTCTGAGATTAGCGTGCACGAACATACAGACAAACAGACAAACAGACAAACAGACAAAAATTTTTTTAACTACAGTTTTGGGTTCAGGATCGATTTAATAATAACACCTGCTAAGTTTTTTTTTTATATTTTCATTGTACAGACATCACTTTTCTACGATTTTATTATATGTATTGATGATTGCCTACAGTCATAATTCTATGTTATTTTCGTTATTCATACTGGAACTTTCGAGAATCTGTTGAGTTGTGACCATCCTTAGATGTAGGTATCCATTTGGAAGAGTAACCAGGAAAATTTTCCGTTTTAGCTTTACATTAATAAATTATAACAAGGAAGTCACATAAGTGTGAATAGTAATATTGAGCCAGTGTTGCGTAATTTGTGTTTGTGTGTTTGTCAGTATATTTAACCACTTGTGGCCCGATCGCTCTCCGAAAGATAGCTATTATTTTAATAATCTTATTATTGCACCGGTTGCGTCACGAGAATTTTTATCACAACCCGGCAATGTCATTGGGTCGATGAACTTAAATCCTTGGCTGCGTAAAAGATAATAATTTTATTTTCGACTATTTGCTATCTGAATAATAAAATTATGACCTAACTTGCAAATAATGTGACCTATTTTATACATATTTAACTTTTATTGTACTTTCTTCATGAAACGTTTGTGTGAGAGCGTGAAACAATTATATGACGATAATCGTGCTATGTACACGGCAGTTTTTCAAGGCGATTTAGTAGTATTTTTCAAGCTAAAAATAAATAGATGACGCTTTCGTTTGCAGCTGAAAAAAGGGAAATTATACTTTGAATTTGAGCAACTACTTCCTGCGTTTGATGGATTCTGAGATTTTCTTTTGTTGTTTTTTATGCTCTCCGGTTTCGTATGGAATTTAAACAGGTAATATGAAGGATTAGGATGAAGCGTTTAAGGTTGTAATCGGAAATTCCAGGAATGTAATTAGATAGTCTTTTATGAAACAAAAGATTATTCGGAATATTATTAACGTTTGTGGTATCCAATCTCTCTTTTGGGCTTATCTTTATTCATATAAGCGTTTATTGATCGTTAGAATTTATTTGTTTACCGTATTCGGATATAATATAATATTTTAATATAAAATATTATTATATAAATTGTCCACCAGGTTGTCTGGAAGAGATCGCTGTCTGAGCGATAAGACCGCCTGTTGTGCTCTTTTATTAACTAATGTATTGTGTCCTTATTTGTACTTTTCTCTGTGGTGCACAATAAAATATTTTGTTTGTTTGTTTGTTTAATAAGATCCTATGATGTGTATTATTTTAATATTATACTACATATTTCGCCTGCGGCTTAGAGGACGCGAAGCTTGCATATTTATTTCTATTTTAATTGCATCTAGGGGATGTTCAGTTTCACCTACTTATGTGTTTCTGGACCAATGAATGACGAAATAGCGAAACGAAATTTCAAGTATCCTGACTGATATTGACGTCTACCCTCTTATTCCAGGTGCAAATGATGTCAGCAGTGAGTGGTGAGCCCCTACTGCGACGTGTCAAACAAGAGGCTGAACCGCCACCGCAGTACTCGCCTCCGGAACAGCAGCCCAGACCGATGCCAATGATGCAGCCGTGTGACGTAAGCAATAGGGTTTTAAATGGCCTGTAATATGTTTGGAGTGTTCCTAACGGGCCCTTGTCACAATGGGCAGCGTTGGCCCAACAAATCGTCGATGTTTGATGCAATTACGGCGATTATGAATAAACATCTACAATGACGGCCGATCATAGACATTTATTGTCGAGCCAATTTAATAGGCAACATTTGACGTCTATCAATTTTATCTTCGAAGAGAGGTAACCTGCTTAAAAACATCGATTAAAGTGAATTAATCGATACGGATTTGAAACATTTGTCAATCGAATTTATTAATTTATATGATGATTTTTATTCACAAGTAATCAATGTATTCGATTCTAGATGTCAAATTCGATTTTTAGAGTAACATCTCTGTTATTTAAAAAGAAAAAAGGTTTATTGACACAAAATTGTAGCGACGTCAGTTCTTCAATTGAGAAATTGTTTATTATGTTTAGAATTAGTCCATTGAATGAATCCTTCCAAGGGGGGTCTAGAGTGCGTGAGTTAGTAACGTAAGATGTTTCTTCGGAAACATGTCAAGAGTCCCTAGGTAATAAACATACTAAAACCCCGGGCCACTAGGAGGAGCCCCGGAGTGGGGGGAGGGGGGAAATGGGTCCATTTTTTCATTTTTCGTTTAAATCTCAAAAACGGTACATGTTAGAGAAAAACTTTTAAGGAAAAGTTGAAAGGCCATAGAATTATCTACAAGTTGTACCTCAATCATTTTTTCCTATATCCTACCGTTTCTGAGTTATACGCAGTAAAACATGATTTTGGCTCAAACAATTTCCACATCAATCGATCAAAAAATATTTCTTTCTTCCAAAAAACTCAAATGTGCAACTTGTGACCAGTACTGATAGATTGCTCTTAATTAGGTCTATAATTGGTAAAATAAACACATTCCTCCATGGAAGCCTTTAGGAGGAATCGATTGTCAAAATATTATATTAGGGCAGTTTGAGTTACTGAACTTGATCTTTTTATTTTTTTCTTCCAAAAAACTCAAAAGTGCAACTTGTGACCGGTACAGATAGATTGCTCATAATTAGGTCTATCATTTCTAAAAATACCAGATTCCACCACGGAGGCGTTTACGGGGAATTGAATTTTATCAGGGTAGTAACGATACATGAACTTTTTATTTTTTTTCTTCCAAAAAGCTCAAAAGTGCATTTTGTGACCGGTACAGATAGATTGCTCATAATTAGGTCTATCATTGATAAAAATACCAGATTCCACCATGGAGGCGTTTACGGGGAATTGAATTTTATTAGGGTAGTTAGTTAAAAAGTTCATGTATCGTAACTACCCTAATAAAATTCAATACCTCCTAAACGCCTCCATGGTGGAATCTGGTTTTTTTTATCAATGATAGACCTAATTATGAGCAATCTATCTGTACCGGTCATAAGTTGCACTTTTGAGTTTTTTTGGAAGAAAAAAAATAAAAAGTTCAAGCATCGTATCTACCCTAATAAAATTCAATTCCCCGTAAACGCCTCCGTGGTGGAATCTAGTATTTTTATCAATGATAGACCTTATTATGAGCAATCTATCTGTACCGGTTACAAGTTGCACTTTTGAGTTTTTTGGAAGAAAAAAATAAAAAGATCAAGTTCAGTAACTCAAACTACCCTAATATAGTATTTTGACAATCGATTCCTCCTAAAGGCTTCCATGGAGGAATGTGTTTATTTTACCAATTATAGACCTAATTAAGAGCAATCTATCAGTACCGGTCACAAGTTGCACTTTTGAGTTTTTTGGAAGAAAAAAATAAAAAGATCAAGTTCAGTAACTCAAACTACCCTAATATAGTATTTTGACAATCGATTCCTCCTAAAGGCTTCCATGGAGGAATGTGTTTATTTTACCAATTATAGACCTAATTAAGAGCAATCTATCAGTATCGGTCACAAGTTGCACTTTTGAGTTTTTTTGGAGAAAAAAAATAAAAAGTTCAAGTATCGTAACTACCCTAATAAAATTAAATTCCCCGTAAACGCCTCCGTGGTGGAATCTGGTATTTTTATCAATGATAGACCCAATTATGAGCAATCTATCTGTACCGGTCACAAGTTGCACTTATGAGTTTTTTGGAAGAAAAAAATAAAAAGATCAAGTTCAGTAACTCAAACTACCATAATATAATATTTTGACAATCGATTCCTCCTAAAGGCTTCCATGGAGGAATGTGTTTATTTTACCAATTATAGACCTAATTAAGAGCAATCTATCAGTACCGGTCACAAGTTGCACTTTTGAGTTTTTTGGAAGAAAGAAATATTTTTTGATCGATTGATGTGGAAATTGTTTGAGCCAAAATCATGTTTTACTGCGTATAACTCAGAAACGGTAGGATATAGGAAAAAATGATTCAGGTACAACTTGTAGATAATTCTATGGCCTTTCAACTTTTCCTTGAAAGTTTTTCTCTAACATGTACCGTTTTTGAGATTTAAGCGAAAAATGAAAAAATGGACTCATTTCCCCCCTCCCCCCACTCCGGGGCTCCTCCTAGTGGCCCGGGGTTTTAGTATGTTTATTACCTAGGGACTCTTGACATGTTTCCGAAGAAACATCTTACGTTACTAACACACGCACTCTAGAACTTTTTATTCAATGGACTAAATGGTTTATCAGTAAAATGAAATCTTAAAATTACTTGTATCGGTCATTATTATTATAAATATGTAATCGTAATTGAAAAAAGTTAAGCAAATGTGCAGATCTAACAAAACGAAATATCATGTTATTCTATGTCGTCGTTACTAGGTTACGTTTTTGAATTTTGTTGAACTGTCAAATGTTGCCTATTAAAATGGCTCTACTATAGGCTCTCTATACTATCGTGATTGCCTCTACTCGCCCAGCGCTGCCAATTGTGAAGATGGCCCATAATATTGTGAACTTTCAAGGGCGGTAACGATCATAGTTCAAGTGGTGTGATGAAAATATATTTTCTAATGCCTTTCTCTTTGAAATATATGGTGGGCGGGATGTGGAAAATGAGCTTTAGGTATTTATTGAGCGGTAGAATTTGTTCATGATTAGTTTACGTTTTCTCTATAAATAGTTAGTAATTTGTTTTGTCGCTGATTATAAATATATTTGTATTTATGGAACTATACCATAACATAAATCAACAATAGCAAAAATATCAGCATTTCTTCTTTTGCGTACTGGATGATATAACTAGACTTGCGTGCTTCTAAGTAGTAAATACTAATTTTAAAATGTGACATGAACCATTTATCAATTTTATAATCAACATAAACTTTCCAATTTTTCAACCTTTACATGGAAATTGTGTTTAAACTTTTCTTTAATTCTTTTAATAATTTTTAACATACGTTTAAAAATAAGCTATGGATTTTCTGAATGTCAGTGTATTGCTGACTTTTATTACAAGTAGGTATAAGAATAATAATGGTTTATTAAAATCTCATTTTCACAAAAACAATGCAACGTATTTCCTCAGATAGCAATCTAGACAGACATTTAACTTAGTCCAGAAAACATTTTCGGTTTAAACTTTATTATCTTGTTTGAACAGCCATTGAATATGGTGTTAAGTCGACTCTATTCATAGTGCACGATTAAAAAGTTGTTTACAATATAGCTTGATATAAGACAAGAACGACAACTTTCTTCCACAGTTAGATATAGAGCCGAAGGAGGAGATAAAGTTCTGCGTGTCCCCCGGCGAGGGAAGCCTCGTGGGGAACGCCAGCCCAGAGCAACAGCACTGTTCCTCCACCACAGCCGCTGCTGCGAGTGGGGCTAGAGACGATGACGCACCACGAAGAGTTTGTCTCGTATGTGGTGACGTGGCATCGGGCTTCCACTATGGAGTCGCTAGTTGTGAAGCGTGCAAGGCTTTCTTCAAACGGACCATACAGGTTAGAGCCCGTCCTACCCAAAAGGGTTTAAGTGTGTGCGTAGTTGCGTGCGTGTGTGCGTGCGTGTGTGTGTACGTGCGTGCGTGTTTTCTCTATATAAGTGATAAATTTAAGAAATCGAGATGATGTTTATATTTTATTAATTATTATTGACATAGGCCTTATAAAGAATAAAACATTTTTTACATTATAGTCTAATCAGTAATAGGGTAAAGGGTATCGGTGAAAGATATTCAAAGGTTAACAACTTTTACTCGTTTTGAATCAATATACGTTTGAGTTTGATATTAACTTTGTATTAATTTTTTCATTAAAAACTAGAATCATATTCAGTTTAAGAAGATAATGCACTCAACATTTTGACAGTTTCTTGTATGATATCAGTTTAATGTATATTGTATGTGGTCGGGCTATTAATATACTTCGCAACTGTTTTAATTTATTTAATGTTAAACTTGATTCTGTCAAAATAAATACGCCACTGATTGCGGGCGGAGCGTAATGTCTCGTAATACGCGACCCTGAAAGTTTGACCAAGTTCAGTTTAAACTCTGTGTTGTTTTAAGATATTTACGTAACGAGTTGAACGCTTTTAGATATGAAGATTTTGTTATTGTTTTAGTATTCAGATTTTTATACCGATTCTAGTTTGGATACAAGGAAAAATTAAAAGTGCATTCATTTTCCTTATCTTTGAAAATACATTTATGTAACTAATAGTTTGGGATTTTTAAGGTTTCTCCGTGTTAGTGCTTAATGCTGTAGTAACTTAAATTATTTTGGGATGATTAATGATTTTTGAATAATTGAAGAAATCCTTTGAGTAACAATTGTATATTTTATTCCATTTCCAGATTAACATTTTTTTTATCGATTGTTTATTTCAATTGACAACGCTGTATACTTATACTTTTTGGTACCCAGATTTTCAGTTCTTTTTTCTTTATCGATTGTTATTTGCAATTGTCAACGCTGTATTAATGTGTGAAAATACTTTTTGGTACCCAGATTTTCATTTCTTTTTTTTATCGATTGTTTATTTTAATTGACAACGCTTTTGGTACCAGGGCAACATAGAGTACACGTGTCCCGCGTCCAACGAGTGCGAGATCAACAAGCGGCGCCGCAAAGCGTGTCAAGCGTGCCGGTTCCGCAAGTGCCTGCGCACGGGCATGCTGCGTGAGGGCGTGCGGCTGGACCGCGTGCGTGGGGGCAGGCAGAAGTACCGCCGGGCGCCGGATCAGCCCGCACCCGTGCATCCGCGCCCGCAGCTCGACGATATCAAGGTGAGCGTGCTGGGTGATCAGCTGGATGCTGTGTAACGTGGCCAGAAGTGTCCTGGAACTGTTGTGTGTACTAGTCGTGCTAATCCCGCAAGTGCCTGCGCACGGGCACGCTGCGTGAGGGCGTGCGGCTGGACCGCGTGCGTGGGGGCCGGCAGAAGTACCGCCGGGCGCCGGATCAGCCCGCACCCGTGCACCCGCGCCCGCAGCTCGACGATATTAAGGTGAGCGTGCTGGGTGATCAGCTGGGTGCTGTGTAACGTGGCCAGAAGTGCCAATTGTACTGCACTAAAGTATGCCAGTAGGCAATTCGTGCTGGGTAGCCGGTTGGATGAAGTGTAATGTAGCCAATAGTGCCCTGATTCTGTCGTGTGTGCCAATCATGCTAGAACCGAAAGTGCCCGCGCCCGCGCACCCGCGCCCGCAGCTCGATGATATCAAGGTGAGCGTGCTGGGTGATCAGCTGGGTGCTGTGTAACGTGGCCAGAAGTGCCAATTTTACTTCTCTATAGTATGCAAGTCATGCCAATTCGTGCTGGGTAGCCGGTTGGATGAAATGTAATGTAGCCAATAGTGCCCTGGTACTGCCGTGTGTGCTAGTCGTTACAATTCCGCAAGTGACTGCGCACGGGCATGCTACGCGAGGTAAGAGATAAGATGGCGCCGTAAAGTGTGCTTGGCGTGCCGCTCCCGCACTTGACTACGCACTCCTAATTCGATATTATTATGTAGGACATTTATTTAGTTTTTGTATTTTTCCTTATATAATATGTAATATATGAAATAACACACGGGAGGCCGGGTTAAATATTAGTTTGAATGTAATAAGAATGTATTGCGATTCTACACAACTGCCTAATTGATGTAGACAGTTGATAACAAATCACAGTAAGTCAACGACTATTAACAAAGTGAGGGTAGTTGGGTCAAACGTCGTATAAACAACGTCTGAGCCCAAATAAATCGATGCTTCGACCACACTTAAATAAAAATATCTCCAGCTCTGGAAGTTGTCTTTAAATTCAAAATTTACTCGATAAAACATTAAAGCTAACAAACGCACGCTGCATAAATTCTTAAAAACAATTTTTTGATTGAATTTATTATATTATTGATTATTGATGATAATTCCCTCCTTTTGTAGACGCTCAATGTAATTTTAATACGTTTTATTTGTCACAAATTGATAGCTACTTCCTACTAGAATTTAACAAATGTGATATTTTAGGCGATTAGTGTGTTTAGAGCCAATTTAGTCAACTATTTCAGGGTCACATATTTATAGATATTAGAGAGCTGTTGTTACAATACATATTGCACGTGGCCGTCATATTGGGGATATTCTTGACCTTTTTTGATTGAGTATAACGGATTCTGCGACTATTCTTTATTCATGAATAGACAATGAAATAAAAAACAAAACTATTTTCATCGTAAAGTAATTTTTATATGACATTATTAATACCAAAATCGTAATTCCTTGTCTTTTTATGAAAAAATGTTCGCAGAAGTATCCATTATATTCGACCAAAAATATCAAAGATACAATATGAAGGACAATGAACTTTCTAATAAAAATATATTATGTAATTACATTTTCTATTTGTATGTACATGTTTATAAATAGAAATAAATATTTTTTATGGAACGAAGTTTCTCATCGCGCGTTGCGAAAGGGGCTAGACAGAATTTACACAAAAAGTACATAGTAACGACACTTTTGCTATAGTTGTAAGGCGTGTGCGTGTTTCTTTGTCTGTTTCTATCTCTCTTTAGTAGAGAGAAGACATTTATTTTGTAACTTCGTTCCATCCGGGTGCCCCTTGACACCTCTCAAGTGTTTTTGTTTTCTAAAAAACATCCATATTGCTTGACAAAACTTAAAAAAATGTACAGAAATGGTCTGGTTACTGTTTTATTATATGTATAGACTACTCGTAATTAATTTTCAGGACTATTTACTCTTGTAAAAATGACGAGGCAGACAAAAAGATATATAGATATTTACACATAAGATTTTTATTTAAACAAATGCGTGCGTGTGTGTGGCCAAGTGTTATGTCTTTCCGTATTAGGTTAGGTTAGTTATGTTTAACTTTTTTTTATGCTTTATCATATAAACTGCAAACATAACACAAAATAAAAACATAATAATGCAGTTAAAATAACTCTAACACAAATTACTTTTACGAATACCTATTTTTGATTATAGTAATTTAAAATGGTTATCAGTATGTTGATTTTTTATGTCCTTGAAGCGGAAAATATATTTGGAAAAGTGTCATTTCCTGTATCCTAAAATTATATAGTTTTAGAAGTGGTATCAGTAGTTGCCTTATGGTTACCAGCTTTTAAAACATCCTATTTACTAACTAACATTTCTCAACATGACAGAGTTCAATTCTCACCGTATTTTATGTAGAAGTTAGATAACAGGATACTTTGGCGTGACCCAAACCTAAATTTTGTATACAGGGTGTTAAAAAGTTTTTATTGTCATTTTACGCATTAGGTTAAGTACTTTCGATATCAATTTATAGTTTTTTGATATATGCAATAGTTACGGAATAATCGCCTGTGCACACTTAACAATTACACCCTGTAAGTATACAGGATGTAATCGTTAAGTGAAACAACAAAAGCTAAAATGAGTAAATTTTAGCTTTTAATGTTATCTGTAGCATATTATACATATATCCATATTTCCAGGTGCTAGAGGCGCTATCGTCCTACGAGCCAGAACTATTATCATGTGCAGCACCCCCCGCGGGTGTGACGGACCCCACAGCAAGGACACTGGCCCTATTGGCAGAACTATATGATCGGGAGTTAGTAGGCGTTATTGGTTGGGCCAAACAGATACCCGGCTTCACTGAGTTGACGTTGAATGATCAGGTGAGTAGAGTTGAGAATTTTTGATTTCAGTTTGAGGAAAAAGGAAGGAGGAAGAATGACTGGTACTTGGATAATCTTTTTTGTTGTAAGAACATTTTTTTTTTGTTAATCTTGCAGTTATTAGGGAGTATCTAGGGATTTTTTGTAATGCGTTTCTGTTTTTACTTTTATATGATTTTTTAATACAATTTAATGAATGACTAAAGTTGGACAATATGTTTTACCGTTAAAGTGGTTTTTGTTAAAGTTGTAGGCATTAGTTACTATCCAGGGACTTTTTAAATTTTGTGTCTGTTTTTAAGTTAAAATTTTTATATTTTTTTATTTAAGTTATGTGCAGTGCTTATCATTATCTTCCAAATAATAGGATTGCGAGCTTGATAGAACAACTACAGCTTGCAACATGATTCGTTAGAGAAAACGGTATATGTCTAGTTTCAGTGTTATACTCCGATGTTACCAACTCACGAGCCGCACAGTATTCTGTTATGTACAATAAAAAAAAAATTAAGTACCCATAAGGTATACTGCTTTATGTGTGGTTTATCGTGTTGATGGTAATAATTATTATTTTGAAGTGAAAACTTCTTTAGCGGCGTTAAGCACTTTTTCTGTAATGGGTATAAAATCTTAAACTCGCGTCAGGACACGTGACCTGATCGAAAAAGCGTAAGACGGATACCATTCCAAAATATCAAACATGCTCAACATTAATAATCAAGTTTTCACTTCTGCCGGCACTCTCGGAGTGCAACCCGTCTTTTTTTATTTAATTATAAGGTATGCAGTATGTTTCAATAGAAGATACTCTAGCTTGCAATATGACTCGTTAGAGAACACGTAGCTTTCGCAAAGTTCTCCAAGGAGCATTAGAGTAACCAAACATGTGTACATAGATGCGGCTACTCCAAAGCACATGGGCGGAGATGCTCAGCCTGATGCTGGCGTACCGCTCGCTGGCGGGCGGCGCGCCGCTGCGTCTGCGCTTTGCTGCCGACCTCGCGATAGACGAGGCGCAGGCTAGGGAGTTGGGTGCACATGATCTGTACCAGCAGGTATGGTTATATTTGTTACAAGTAGATAAAATATGGTTGTTGTACCTTTTGTTTTGTTTGAACTCAAAAATCGAATTTTTTTAAACTACCCTCATTTTAAGATTTTGATGTTTAAGTATATATTATGGCGGGTTTCACAGTTTTTGGTTATGTTTTGTTTTAGGTTATGTGTAAATTAAAATGGCAAATAATTTATGTTACTTATTAAATAATAATCTATTAGGGACAGTAACAGCAAGCGGTAAAACCGATTCTCAAACTTATGAAACGATTGTTAATATGATGCAAGCGGTAAAACCTAAACTTAGGATACGATTATTATTTTTTTAAGCATTGCATAGCTTCAATCGCGGGCCTTTTGCGCGGGGACCGAATCCAGAAATTTAGTAACGAAAAACCTCACGCTCCCCACTCCGACGGGCGTGGAGGTGTGGCTTGAAGGCATGCTATGCAATAGCTTTACCGCGGCAGTCCCCGAGTGCCACACGTCTTTTTTTCTTCTTTTTTCTTTTAATGTGTATGTATGTGCGCAGATAGCGGGCGTGTCGCGGCGGCTGGAGCGCGCGGCGGCGCTGCGCGAGGAGTGCTACCTGCTGAAGGCGCTGGCGCTGGCCAACAGCGAGGCGCGCATCGACGAGCACGCGGCGCTGCGCCGCTTCCGCGACACCATACTGCAAGCGCTCAACGACGCTGTTAGCGCGCTCAGGTAACGAATATAATCACTCTGTATAACCAAATCGAAATAATACTTTACAGTTCCTAAGTCTCTTACCTACAATTGTCGTGCTCATCGACGCGGTCTCTGCACTCAGGCAACACCTAAAACCATTATGTATATGGGTGTTTTTGGTCCCTTGTAGCATATGCAGGGGACTATTTATTAACATAATAAATTAAAACTACATTCTGTAAAGTCTGTCACTTTCACACAAACCAAAAAAATCAACTGTATTTGCAAATAAAATTTTAAATACACACTGTTTTCTAACACGAGTTAGAGTCAATCGTCTCAAACCATTTTTTTGTTACATTGATTGGTTTTAATTAATAAGTTTATTCAAATTTTTTTAATAACATAAACAATATTTATTTGTTACATTGATTGGTTTTAATTTATAAGTAATAATAGGCAGAATATTTGCAAATTGTATGACTCACTATACTCGGATTTTTAATTAGATAAAGTAAACTGACAGCAGCTAATGTCACTTTGTAAAATAATGTTGCCACATTTAAAGTAATAGTGAGGAATTAATTTCTCATTCAATCAGATGAATGAACAATGACTGAATAGTTCATCATTTCAAACTATAAAATAACATTATTTCTAATTATAATATATAAAGCTACATAAGATATAAGTTACTAGTAGAGTGTAATTATAATCATTTTTTTATTTTTATTGTTACGCTGTTTACGTTATTGTTTTTGTAATTTTTTCGTTAATTGTAACTAATTACGTTGTGTTTGTTGTCATTGTTGTGTTTATTTGATGTTATATTGTTACAAACTAAATATTCACTAGACGATCGATTCAATTTCATTCATTCCCAATTTTCAATCATTCACTTTGTGACAACGCTATTTTTATTTCATCAAAAACTGACAACACAGAAAACGTCAGTTTACTTTATCTAATTAAAAATCCGAGTATAGCCACCCCGCGTTGCCGCGCTTGTCGCACGGATTTTGTTCGTGGTGTCCTCTTTATAATAATACCTCAATGTAATTATCATATATCTCACACACAGGCCGTGCAACGCGAACGGCGCTCTCCAACAACTCCTACTAGTACTACCAGCGCTCCGGCTCGCAGATGTGGCAGTACGCCGCTTTTGGGCCGCCGTGCACAGGGACCGACGTGCGCCCATGAACAAACTGTTCGTGGAGATGCTTGAGGCGTGTCTGCGGTAGAGGTGCTCGTGATTTGTGGACTGGATGGGGATATAAGAAAAAGATAATATAGTGATTTGTGGACTGGATGGGGATAGAAGAAAAAAAATAGTGATTTGTGGACTGGATGGGGTAGGAATAGTGAGATGTGGACCGAAGGGGAAAGAACTAGTGAGATGTGGACCTAAGGGAATAGTGGACAGGGATAGAAGAAAAAGATATAGTGATTTGTGGACCGGATGGGGATAGGAATAGTGAGATGTGGACCTAAGGGGATAGTGAGACGTAGACTGGAAGCGACAAAGTTAGAGAGACACGATGTGGATTGAACGGATGGGGACAGCTCGACGGGAATAGAGTAACTGAAACCCTTTGCGATCCGGACAGGTTTAGAGCGGAGAAATGCAAGAATCGGCTTCATAGAGCATTTCGCAGCGTTTGCGGATTAACTCTTTCTGCAGAAATGTGAATTTGTGGATGAACAATGCTAGGGAACATAATATAATGTATATATGTGGGACATTATCGTGTGCCGTGCACGGTCTGCAAGCCCTTAACTCATACTGGAAGGTTATGTGCCCGAACCCAGACATGTTCCCGTCTTGAAGCAAGTCACTTTGGTTTTTACAGAATATAGGTCCAGTCTTTATATTATGTTGCAATGAGTTGTCAGCGTGCTGTGAAGCTGTTGGGTTGACAACAAAGTGAAGATTATTTGCCTGAACACTGTGATTCAGCCTCCAACCCACACTTTTAAAAATATGTGTCAGCGGAAACAAGATGGTAGACTATAATGGGATTGTGTTATAAAGGTTGTGTACAAGATTTAAGACTTGCATTTCTACAGCTCGTAGGAAAGAGTGTGAACTATGGCTTAAAGTGTTAAAGTTTTGTTCTGGGGTGGGGGGTGGGGGCAAAAATGTAAAAATACTTTGTCTAAAGTCTGTCTCGGTCCGCGGCTGATGGTGTAAAAATTTTTAGACTTTGAATGTGTATACATAGGTCGGGAGACGGTAAATAATGTTAAGTATTGTTTACAGTTTTGAGTAGAATATAAGGTAATTAACAATGGCTGAAAATGTAAATGAACAAACTAACTGAACTCTATCACTTAATTTGAAGATGTGACACCTTTTATAATAGTTCCCATTTGTTTATTTATTATCTGTATACTTAATGGGATATGGAAAAAAAAAGATGAATTACAGATATATTTTTTTTCGTTTACATTTTCTGCCCATGTTAAAAATTCAGAATAAATGTGTGCGTCAGGTCACTACTTTATAACTTTTAAGCTTTTTGTTTCAATAATTTAATACTGATGATTTTTGAATCTACAAATTATATTTAATGTTTTGACTTTTCCTTTATTAAAACTTTGACATGAAACATAAAAGTTATAAAGAAGGATCTAGAAGCTTCTTTCTGTATAAATTTGTGTTGTGGAATGCGGAGACGCGATATAGTTAATGAAATATTATTGCATTTATCACATTGGTTTTGTTAAACTTTTAAAACAGTATCTTTTTCATTATTATAGTCCATCACTTGTGTATTTTTATCAATAACATAAACAATAATGATCATGCAATTAGTATATTAATGCAAACATCACATTTTATTTTTATGATTTATGAATAAATAGTTGTAGTTATATGTATAAAAAAACCTTGTTTATGTTTTAATTGATAATTAGTTTCAATGAAAAACAATGGATTATGTTCGGTGCGGACGTGAATTTATGTTACAGACTTGAGTCTGATATAATGGCTGTGAAGACACGATCAAAATTGTAAAAAAAAAATACTTTCTAGCTTAGATTAAGGATTGGTCTCCGCGCGCGCGCTACGACTAGATACCGCTCCACCTAAAAACAATAGCTCCGTGAGTGTGGCAACTCAGTTCTGTAGTGTGTGTAAGGCAATTTGTAAGTACGCTAGTGTGCTGTGTGTGTGAAGAATTGTACTGCCAGCTACATAAATGCGAAATGGGCTATCTTGGAAAGAAGTTTGAAAAATATTTTTATTTCATTTTGGCCTTGCCGGGAATCGAACCCATGAACATGCGACTCAAATCCACTTGCGATGCCACTATACTATCACAAAGGTTGTTTAAAAGTAAAAAAGCTGTAATAAAAAAATAACATATATATTAGTCAGTCACCTTGTTTAAGGTTAAACAGAAATAAATTATTGTTATTATCATTTTTTTATATATATGCGTTAGTAATAGTATTGAAAAAAAAAACATTATGAATAAAATAAGTTCAAATTAAAAGTGTTTTTGGGATATGCAGTACGGCAACACTAAATGGCGTCGTATTTTCGTAAACAACATTTTCAAAGTACAGGTGAAATATCGAATAATACGATTATTCCTAATGGTACGTGATCCCAGTGTCTTTCTTATTATTTGTTGTATTTTTTTAAACAGTTTTATGGCACAAACGGGCATTTTACTTCAGGTTTTGTCCAAAATCTTTAGAAACTATCGGTACGCCCTCTCCACACAATGCTTGTGACACGACTGGCTTGGGTACGCCGAATTCGGCGTACTATTAGTTGCCGCATTTTTCGAGTACGCCGGCGGTATCTAGTCATAGCGCGCGCGCGGAGACCAATCCATAATCTAAGCTTTTTAGGTTATATTTGGCGGGAAAATAGATATCGCGTCCCCGCGCCGTTAATGTACAAAATGGACGGATTTAGTACAAAACTTGTTACTATTTTTGTATAATATTAAAAATATACGTAGTTTTACTTGCGGTGAGGATATGAGATTAAATGAGGTCGGAGAAAGAATCCAATATGGCTAGTTTTAAATTTTTGTTATCGCTTGCTGAATATTGTTTCGGTTTGTAATTGTCGCGTTTTTTTTTCGTTACAAAACAACAATCTAGTTAACATTATGTTGTAAGCATTTATTTTTAATTTTCCTTGCATTCTCTCTTCGACCGTGAAGTCAGGAAGAATACAAGTTGTTTTCGGCGGTGAAAGCCGGTTTCTATCAATTTTTAAACTGGCATTGAAATCACATAGTGGTTTTCATTTCCCTATCTATATTTCTGATAGATCTCCTGATATTTACATAACGATTCATAGATTTATTTAAAGATGAACTATTTTTACAGCTGTTCCACGTGTATGATATATATGTCCTTGTATTCAGATACTATATTTTTAATGGATTATAAATGTTATATGACGTAAAAAATATCTATTATTCCTACTACATAATATGTGTACATATAAATGTTATGTATTTAAAATAGATATATGGGCAGTGGAACAGTATTATATACAATAAAATACCTCAGTAATCTGTTACCATACACAAGTGTCATTTAAAAATGTAAAAAATACCGCGAACAGTCAATATAGGATCTGAGTGTCGCTTTATTTTGTAGTTTAAGTATTTTTATCGAACAGTTTTGATGGTGACATTTGGTTACGATGATAAATTTATATACAAATCATTGTTTCTAGAGAGGTAATATTATGATTTTATTTGAAAAAAAATCAAGAAGCTTATATCTAATACGCTGGAGATTTCAGCTTGAACATTAACTTGTAACAAGAAAATATGACCTTGAATGACGCCTGTATGTTCATACTGAAATCTCCAGTGTATTAGATATAAGCTTCTTGAAAAAAATTAAACCGCTCTAGTATTTGTCAAATGGTGGAATCAAAAAGTACAAAAACAATCACTGTATTTTAGAATTACAGTACATAAATTAAGGACGAACCCATTTGACAGATTTTTGAGCGGTAAAAAAAAAATATAACCGTAAAAACATAGTTGGTACGGTGGGTTTATTTCCAGTGAATGTTATATAAAGCGTCCTTTAGTTATTCTTATGTTAAGAATATTTGATATATTTATAGATAGTATGTAAGTTCTCGCTGGTGCGATACAGGCGGGTGTGATACTTGTACAAAGTGTGCGATGTGCCAGATTAGCTTTTAAGTTTTATCTTTTTCTTTTCAATTTAATCTGTGGTCGTTCGGAATTTGATGGCGTTTTTTCATAAAACGAAACAACGAAATGCATTGTGTATATTGAATATTCATTCCAAGGATTACAGATTAAATATTTATTAGTAGGTGGACTTGTGTCTTATTTTTGTAATGAATGAAGTATGTTTGTTTAAACAATGTAATTTAATGGTGTTGTGGAACTCATGGGCGGCTGTGGTCACTTATTCGATCGATGACCCGCTTCTCGTGTGCCTCCAAAATGTTATCAGGTGATATGGGCCTGGAGAAATGTGAAATAAATTATAAAATTATTATCTTTGTGTTTTCTTTACTATGGTGCTAACCGTACATAATGACCTAAATGATCCAAATCTTGCCATGAAAATTGGTGGAAAATTGAAACAATAGTATTTTGCACGCAATCATGTTTAGTCGCAAATTAACATAATATGTTTGTTCAATTGTCATTTTCAATATTCTACCAACGTATATTCTCTTTATTAAAAAAAGACGTGTGGCACTCGGGGACTGCCGCGGTAAAGCTATTGCATGCCTTCAAGCCACACCTCCGTGTCCGTCGGAGTGGGGAGGTTTTTTCGTTACGGAATTTCTCGATTCGGTCCCCGCGCTCAAGGCCCGCGATAGAAGCTATGCAATAGCTTAAAACTAAATCCAGACTAATTTATTCAAATTAATTTCATAGAAAATAGCCATGAATACTTACGACAGACATACTGAGTGTTTATAAATGAAACCAATTTGATAAAAAATAGCTCATCTGGTCATTAGATGGGTGAAGTTCGACCTGCTACAGGCTACTATCTCCTTTACTCATCTATGATATAGAAGGATCTATAAACTCTTAGTCTTCTATGTATAGTTTAAAAAAAAAGCGATAAATCAGTGGTTCCCTTCAAATAATCAAAAAAAAGGTCACCCACCCAATCCAACCGTTATTTTTTAACCTCCATTTTTGTTATTTCCGATTATAGCGGCAAAAGAAAAACACAATTTAAAAAAAATTCCAGTCTCCATTTATGTGATACAGCCCGTGCTTGATGGGCAGACGATATTAAATAAATACATATAGGTTAAAAGGGCCCCCAAACCCCGATAAAAAAAATAGGCGATAATTTGAAAAAAAAAATCTGTAGTTTTCGAAAAACAAATTGATGAAAAATCGCATACCTACTTCAATAACTTTTGCTAACATGTAAAAGGATGTTTGCATGTTGATTTTCAACTTATAGAAAATAAATCTTATTTATTGAAACTATTTGGTTATTTAATATACTATTATATGCCGTGGCCATATCGTAGATTTGCTCATTTCATGAAATGATTAATCATTACACGAAATGGTCGCATAACGCATTTCATGAAATGGTTAATTGTCTATTGGCCACAACATGATGTGGTTTGAGCAGATCAATGATAAGAAATCGTTTCTCGATATGGGCAACTAAACGCGCGGTTCTTTCACGAAATGATCAAAATAAAAAAGTGTGTGCGTGTAACCTTTACGCGCGATTGAAGTAAAACTTCTTTGGCGTTGACGACATATATCACTGAAATGATTAAATATTAACTTAAATAAATAAATATTATATTATAATTTAATTATATTTATTATTCATGTGCTTTACAAAGATTATTTAAATGTTATATTAATATTATTCATTCGAAACAGGTAATTGAATGTCATCATAATTTCTTACGTACGAAATTATAGGTTTGTGGTAACTATAATGTGAAACATAAATTTTACTCTCTAAATTTGCTACTTTTCTTGAAAATACAGCATCTATCGTTGTACCGAAACGCGTTGTTGAATGAAGTCGAGAAGTATTCATAGATAAATCAAATTTTTCTTCTAAAAAATCAATTAACGGCTGAGATTCCTGAGAGCGAAAATTAACATTAAAATCTCCAGTTAGAATCATCGGTAATTCATGATAATTACTATTTAAAAGTCGAGAACCTTCAATTGTGAAGTGAAGTAATTGCTGATGAATAAATTTTATGATATTTGTCAGGCTAGTATTTGTAGAAATATAAATAACAACGATAATCACAGGTTGGTCATTCGTATTAACACATCGAACCAAGGCGATGTCACCAATTTGTGAAACCTCATCGGAAATTTGTGATAATATAGTTGGTGAAATATTTTGAATTGGTGTTACATTGTTCAGTGTATCTGTAGATGAATGATATACAGCTACTCCACCAGCAGTTGAGTTGGGTCGTTTGTATTGGGTAACGCAATAAAAATTTTCAATAAGAATTTGTTCGTCATTTTTCATCCAAGTTTCGGAAAATAACAGCAATGTGGACCTTTTTAATACTTTATCATTCAGATCAGAAACATGAGCACGTAAACTTTGGCAGTTGAAGGAAAATAGTGTAATGTTACTCTCATTTACAAGGTTATATAATTCTTCCTGTTGTGTTATTAGGCGAGAATTTGAAAGTCTTTCAAATTCACACTGTAAATCAACTATTCCCCCTGGACGCTTTCTTCCATGATAAAATTTGTTGTCATCGGTGTTTGAGACAATGAACAATCCATTTATATCAGTTACTCGTGATAATGCTACATATAACAGCTGCTGACTGTGACTTTTATTGTATTCATAAACGCTTTGATCAAAAGTACCACCTTGAGACTTATGTATTGTAAGCGCACAAGCAGATACTAATGGAAAGTGATTTCTCTTTGCAAATATTGTCTTATTTCTATTCATTGGTACAGATGACGATCTTCGTAAAATTGGGACTGCTGTTCTACTAATGTTTAGAGTTTGAATATGATGGGCAGCTTTTTTCCTAATTTTCTCTCCTATCTTACCAGGAAACTCAAGCCATAAGCGTATGATGTTATCACTGTCATCACGTTCAATATACACTAACTTTCCAACACAACCGTTGGCTAAGCCATCAGATACATCAATATTGGTTGTAATAATGTAAAATTTGTTAAGAACTATTATGATTTCATAAGGCGATCCTCCTGTATCAATAACTGACATTTTATGAAATTGTTGGCGTACATATGCTTCTTGTTCAACTGAATGACAACCTATATACATATCTGTTGCTATGGATACTACTTTGTCTTCAGCAATATTTAAAATAGATTGATTATAATCCGCAACATGTTTATTTTTATTTTTAATTTACTTATTTTAAAAGTAATAAATAAACAAGTATATTTAGAGATTTTCAAAAAATTTTGCAATTTAAAATAATGTTTTTAAAACTGTTGAATTTTTCATTCACTTTGCTATTCACAATTGATCCGTTTGAAAATTTGAAAATAAATAATCCTAATTGATTATGATATTTGCCACTAGCTGGCGTATAAGTCAAGAAGCGTGTAGTATATGACATATACTTACAACCAATCAGAATTATTATTTTTAAATGGCGGAAACTACGCAGACTATAGTAAGCGTTACTTCCGTCAGAAAATAAATCTGAGTTACTCCCTAGTCGCGCCTAAAGAAGTTTTACTTCAATTATTTGATCATATCGTAAAGTAGTTACATTAATCATTGGTAGAGGCGCTGCAAGCGCTGTGTTTATGTGTGGAGATGGCGGCCGCTGGCGAAAATTTTATTATTCGCAGTTAACAACTTCATAATTCGTTTGCTCGTTCGTTTAATTAAAATATGAAGAAAGTCATACAGGGCCGGACCGTGAACTCTTGGGGCCCTGGGCTGTAACTACCCAGGGGCCCTTTTTTATGGAAATGTTCATATTAGTTTCATACTTACTTTCGCAATTTTGTTATTTTAACATAATCAAATTTTATTTTAAATCGTTTCATTAGTTCAGGAGTCTATCGCGGACAAACAAAGTGACACGTATTTTTTTATACATAATATAGAGATAATAAAAATATAATAAAATAATGTTATTTAATTGATTATAAATTAGTAAAAGAATCTGACAGATTATGTATGAGACAGTTATGTTATTTAAATAATAATTTAGCTAAGTAATTTAGAAATCAACCTTTCTGCATTTTTGTGCTGCAAATTCTTTTATTTGGTCATCACATTGCAAGTCTTTTGTAAGATCACAATTTATGGAAAGAAGTGATAAATTATTTAGCCGATTATCGATTGTTGTCCTATATTAATTATTTTCTACATATGACATCTTGGAGAAGGAGCGTTCTGCTTCACAGCTAGTGATTAAAAAAAATCTTTAAAATGGTGAAGCAGTTAACACGAACACGAACACGAACACGAACACGAACATCGAACATCGAACATCGAACATCGAACATCGAACATCGAACATCGAACATCGAACATCGAACATCGAACATCGAACATCGAACATCGAACATCGAACATCGAACATCGAACATCGAACATCGAACATCGAACAAATTGGAACAACGAACAACGAACAACGAACAACGAACAACGAACAACGAACAACGAACAACGAACAACGAACAACGAACAACGAACAACGAACAACGAACAACGAACAACGAACAACGAACAACGAACAACGAACAACGAACAACGAACAACGAACAACGAACAACGAACAACGAACAACGAACAACGAACAACGAACAACGAACAACGAACAACGAACAACGAACAACGAACAACGAACAACGAACAACGAACAACGAACAACGAACAACGAACAACGAACAACGAACAACGAACAACGAACAACGAACAACGAACAACGAACAACGAACAACGAACAACGAACAACGAACAACGAACAACGAACAACGAACAACGAACAACGAACAACGAACAACGAACAACGAACAACGAACAACGAACAACGAACAACGAACAACGAACAACGAACAACGAACAACGAACAACGAACAACGAACAACGAACAACGAACAACGAACAACGAACAACGAACAACGAACAACGAACAACGAACATCGAACATCGAACATCGAACATCGAACATCGAACATCGAACATCGAACATCGAACATCGAACATCGAACAAATTGGAACAACGAACAACGAACAACGAACAACGAACAACGAACAACGAACAACGAACAACGAACAACGAACAACGAACAACGAACAACGAACAACGAACAACGAACAACGAACAACGAACAACGAACAACGAACAACGAACAACGAACAACGAACAACGAACAACGAACAACGAACAACGAACAACGAACAACGAACAACGAACAACGAACAACGAACAACGAACAACGAACAACGAACAACGAACAACGAACAACGAACAACGAACAACGAACAACGAACAACGAGCAACGAGCAACGAACAACGAACAACGAACAACGAACAACGAACAACGAACAACGAACAACGAACAACGAACAACGAACAACGAACAACGAACAACGAACAACGAACAACGAACAACGAACAACGAACAACGAACAACGAACAACGAACAACGAACAACGAACAACGAACAACGAACAACGAACAACGAACAACGAACAACGAACAACGAACAACGAACAACGAACAACGAACAACGAACAACGAACAACGAACATCGAACATCGAACATCGAACATCGAACATCGAACACGAACACGAACACGAACACGAATACGAACACGAACACGAACACAATCAAATTAAAATTCAAATTCAAACTCAAATTTTTATTCAAATTCAAATACAAATTCAAATCCAAATTCACGAACACGAACACGAACACGACCACGAACACGAACACGAACACGAACACGAACACGAACACAATCAAATTCAAATTCAAATTCAAACTCAAATTCAAATTTTTATTCAAATTCAAATTCAAATTCAATCAAGTTCAAATTCAAATACAAATTCAAATCCAAATTCACGAACACGAACACGACCACGAACACGAACACGAACACGAACACGAACACGAACACAATCAAATTCAAATTCAAATTCAAACTCAAATTCAAATTCAAATTTTTATTCAAATTCAAATTCAAATTCAAACTCAAATTCAAGTTCAAATTCAAATACAAATTCAAATCCAAATTCACGAACACGAACACGAACACGAACACGAACACGAACACGAACACGAACACGAACACGAACAACGAACAACGAACAACGAACAACGAACAACGAACAACGAACAACGAACAACGAACAACGAACAACGAACAACGAACAACGAACAACGAACAACGAACAACGAACAACGAACAACGAACAACGAACAACGAACAACGAACAACGAACAACGAACAACGAACAACGAACAACGAACAACGAACAACGAACAACGAACAACGAACAACGAACAACGAACAACGAACAACGAACAACGAACAACGAACAACGAACAACGAACAACGAACAACGAACAACGAACAACGAACAACGAACATCGAACATCGAACATCGAACATCGAACATCGAACATCGAACATCGAACATCGAACATCGAACATCGAACATCGAACATCGAACATCGAACATCGAACATCGAACATCGAACATCGAACATCGAACATCGAACATCGAACATCGAACATCGAACATCGAACATCGAACATCGAACATCGAACATCGAACATCGAACATCGAACATCGAACATCGAACATCGAACATCGAACATCGAACATCGAACATCGAACATCGAACATCGAACATCGAACATCGAACATCGAACAACGAACAACGAACAACGAACAACGAACAACGAACAACGAACAACGAACAACGAACAACGAACAACGAACAACGAACAACGAACAACGAACAACGAACAACGAACAACGAACAACGAACAACGAACAACGAACAACGAACAACGAACAACGAACAACGAACAACGAACAACGAACAACGAACAACGAACAACGAACAACGAACAACGAACAACGAACAACGAACAACGAACAACGAACAACGAACAACGAACAACGAACAACGAACAACGAACAACGAACAACGAACAACGAACAACGAACAACGAACAACGAACAACGAACAACGAACAACGAACAACGAACAACGAACAACGAACAACGAACAACGAACAACGAACATCGAACATCGAACATCGAACATCGAACATCGAACACGAACACGAACACGAACACGAACACGAATACGAACACGAACACGAACACAATCAAATTAAAATTCAAATTCAAACTCAAATTTTTATTCAAATTCAAATACAAATTCAAATCCAAATTCACGAACACGAACACGAACACGACCACGAACACGAACACGAACACGAACACGAACACGAACACAATCAAATTCAAATTCAAATTCAAACTCAAATTCAAATTTTTATTCAAATTCAAATTCAAATTCAATCAAGTTCAAATTCAAATACAAATTCAAATCCAAATTCACGAACACGAACACGACCACGAACACGAACACGAACACGAACACGAACACGAACACAATCAAATTCAAATTCAAATTCAAACTCAAATTCAAATTCAAATTTTTATTCAAATTCAAATTCAAATTCAAACTCAAATTCAAGTTCAAATTCAAATACAAATTCAAATCCAAATTCACGAACACGAACACGAACACGAACACGAACACGAACACGAACACGAACAACGAACAACGAACAACGAACAACGAACAACGAACAACGAACAACGAACAACGAACAACGAACAACGAACAACGAACAACGAACAACGAACAACGAACAACGAACAACGAACAACGAACAACGAACAACGAACAACGAACAACGAACAACGAACAACGAACAACGAACAACGAACAACGAACAACGAACAACGAACAACGAACAACGAACAACGAACAACGAACAACGAACAACGAACAACGAACAACGAACAACGAACAACGAACAACGAACAACGAACAACGAACATCGAACATCGAACATCGAACATCGAACATCGAACATCGAACATCGAACATCGAACATCGAACATCGAACATCGAACATCGAACATCGAACATCGAACATCGAACATCGAACATCGAACATCGAACATCGAACATCGAACATCGAACATCGAACATCGAACATCGAACATCGAACATCGAACATCGAACATCGAACATCGAACATCGAACATCGAACATCGAACATCGAACATCGAACATCGAACATCGAACATCGAACATCGAACATCGAACATCGAACATCGAACATCGAACATCGAACATCGAACATTGAACATTGAACATCGAACATCGAACATCGAACAAATTGGAACAACGAACAACGAACAACGAACAACGAACAACGAACAACGAACAACGAACAACGAACAACGAACAACGAACAACGAACAACGAACAACGAACAACGAACAACGAACAACGAACAACGAACAACGAACAACGAACAACGAACAACGAACAACGAACAACGAACAACGAACATCGAACATCGAACAAATTGGAACAACGAACAACGAACAACGAACAACGAACAACGAACAACGAACAACGAACAACGAACAACGAACAACGAACACGAACAACGAACAACGAACAACGAACAACGAACAACGAACAACGAACAACGAACAACGAACATCGAACATCGAACAAATTGGAACATCGAACACAAACACAATCAAATTCAAATTCAAATTCAAATTCATATTCAAATTTTAATTCAAATTCAAATTCAAATTCAAAAATAAATTCAAATTCGAACACGAACACGAACACGAACACGAACACGAACACGAACACGAACACGAACATAAACACAAACACAATCAAATTCACATTCACATTCAACATTCACATTCACATTCAATTTAACATTCAACATTCACATTCAACATTCACATTCACATTCACTTTCACATTCATATTCACATTCAACAATTCACATTCACATTCACATTCCAACACAAACAGCCATCCACACGCTTGGCGAACGTTCATAATTTTTATGCTCATGTACGAAAATAAACTTATCGACGTGTTCCTTAACTGCTACACCATTTTAAAGATTTTTTTAAATCACTAGCTGTGAAGCAGAACGCTCCTTCTCCAAGATGTCATATGTAGAAAATAAATATAGAACAACAATCGATGATCGGCTAAATAATTTATCACTTCTTTCCATAAATTGTGATCTAACAAAAGACTTGCAAAGTGATTACCAAATAAAAAAGTGTGTGCGTGTAACCTTTACGCGCGATTGAAGTAAAACTTCTTTGGCGTTGACGACATATATCACTGAAATGATTAAATATTAACTTAAATAAATAAATATTATATTATAATTTAATTATATTTATTATTCATGTGCTTTACAAAGATTATTTAAATGTTATATTAATATTATTCATTCGAAACAGGTAATTGAATGTCATCATAATTTCTTACGTACGAAATTATAGGTTTGTGGTAACTATAATGTGAAACATAAATTTTACTCTCTAAATTTGCTACTTTTCTTGAAAATACAGCATCTATCGTTGTACCGAAACGCGTTGTTGAATGAAGTCGAGAAGTATTCATAGATAAATCAAATTTTTTCTAAAAAATCAATTAACGGCTGAGATTCCTGAGAGCGAAAATTAACATTAAAATCTCCAGTTAGAATCATCGGTAATTCATGATAATTACTATTTAAAAGTCGAGAACCTTCAATTGTGAAGTGAAGTAATTGCTGATGAATAAATTTTATGATATTTGTCAGGCTAGTATTTGTAGAAATATAAATAACAACGATAATCACAGGTTGGTCATTCGTATTAACACATCGAACCAAGGCGATGTCACCAATTTGTGAAACCTCATCGGAAATTTGTGATAATATAGTTGGTGAAATATTTTGAATTGGTGTTACATTGTTCAGTGTATCTGTAGATGAATGATATACAGCTACTCCACCAGCAGTTGAGTTGGGTCGTTTGTATTGGGTAACGCAATAAAAATTTTCAATAAGAATTTGTTCGTCATTTTTCATCCAAGTTTCGGAAAATAACAGCAATGTGGACCTTTTTAATACTTTATCATTCAGATCAGAAACATGAGCACTTAGATTACAAAATAAAAGACAGATGGAGCATGTCAATCATTCATCGCCCTTGTCAAAGAAAATACGAAATCAAAAACGAATACGTTCCTCCGCTAGTGCTATAGCGATTCTAGTGTCATGCAATACGTCAAAAGGGGTTTGATATTTTAGTAAAAAAATGCTGTCTTGTGATATTAAAACGCTGTAAAACTTGTTCCCGAAAACAAACAAAAAGATAAAACATCGTTTTACAGATTTTCTGTAGATTATTTGGCTTATTTAATTTTGTATACAAATAATAATTTTACAAATACGAAGGAATTCAAAACTTCAACGTATGCTGCCAGTATTTTGAAAATGAATTTGCCATTTTTAGGGGTAAAATGGTTAAAAGATATTCGGGGTAGTGCTGTTGGATTTTTCGATCGTGAATGTGATTATTTGTATAGTGCAATAAAAGTTCATGGTCATTATTAGATTATTTTAAAAAGCATTATACATTTATTTGTTACTTTTATAAAAAGCGTCGTTTTCGCTTGCGATTTAATTCATGTGAACACATGATGGATATGATGAAAATAAAATGTCCCGCATTCTCGACTAAAAACTACCGCTATTCGCATTCATATGTTTTGAAAAATAAAAACTTTTTTTAATGTAATTTATTTAATAAATTTAATGTAATTTATTTAATAAAAATTGAATAAAATTATTTTGTCCATGTATAACTTTAGTAGATAGGTGATAAAATAATTTTTACAATATTATAAAATAATTTGGAAAATCCAAAAGTGCACGCCTCATAATTTTTTTTTAATTAATATTTATTAATTATTATTTTTGTTTATTTAATAACAATTAAACCACATCGAATCAGACCCTGAAAAATGAAAGGGTTCTATTCCTGAGCATACTCAAGCGTAAGAGAAAAAAAAAGACTCGATTAGTAAAGTATTTCGGTCGCTATCGTGTTAACAAGAAAAAGGATCCGCACATACAGACACACGGACGTCCAAGACAGAACTTTTTTAAACTGTTTTTTAACTAGTTTAAATAACAAAAATGACATCAAAAATATCATGAACGTTAAAAATAGTGTTTTTTCTTAATATGTGTGTGTATGTATTATCTTACAAGTGCAATGTATGATACATAAAGACATTTTAAGTTTGAAAAATCAGATGTTTTGCGTGAAGTGACAGTAGTACCCACCTCAACGCTTCGCTTATGAGGCGTGCAATAATATCAAAAACCCGAATTTATATTAAAATAAAAATTAAAACATGACTGCTAATAATTTATGTAGCCTACGTCACTACCACCACAGCTACCTTCATAATTCAGATGATTGCAATGACACCTCATAAGTCACAACTCAAAATCGATCCATCAGTTTATACTGCAGGGCGTGTCAAAGAAATATTATACATACATACCTACACTCGAAAAACATAACCCTCTTTCTTCCGTAGTCGGGGAAAATTTTGGGAAAATTTTCAATATCTGGTAACATAACACCCACACAGAAGCACCGTGTACGTACAGTGCAACGGCGAAATGACAGCACACATAGCTTTATGGAAATGACGATAAATTATTCGGTTTAGTTCGGCAACGCTCCATCTGTCTTTTATTTTGTAATCTAAGCATGAGCACGTAAACTTTGGCAGTTGAAGGAAAATAGTGTAATGTTACTCTCATTTACAAGGTTATATAATTCTTCCTGTTGTGTTATTAGGCGAGAATTTGAAAGTCTTTCAAATTCACACTGTAAATCAACTATTCCCCCTGGACGCTTTCTTCCATGATAAAATTTGTTGTCATCGGTGTTTGAGACAATGAACAATCCATTTATATCAGTTACTCGTGATAATGCTACATATAACAGCTGCTGACTGTGACTTTTATTGTATTCATAAACGCTTTGATCAAAAGTACCACCTTGAGACTTATGTATTGTAAGCGCACAAGCAGATACTAATGGAAAGTGATTTCTCTTTGCAAATATTGTCTTATTTCTATTCATTGGTACAGATGACGATCTTCGTAAAATTGGGACTGCTGTTCTACTAATGTTTAGAGTTTGAATATGATGGGCAGCTTTTTTCCTAATTTTCTCTCCTATCTTACCAGGAAACTCAAGCCATAAGCGTATGATGTTATCACTGTCATCACGTTCAATATACACTAACTTTCCAACACAACCGTTGGCTAAGCCATCAGATACATCAATATTGGTTGTAATAATGTAAAATTTGTTAAGAACTATTATGATTTCATAAGGCGATCCTCCTGTATCAATAACTGACATTTTATGAAATTGTTGGCGTACATATGCTTCTTGTTCAACTGAATGACAACCTATATACATATCTGTTGCTATGGATACTACTTTGTCTTCAGCAATATTTAAAATAGATTGATTATAATCCGCAACATGTTTATTTTTATTTTTAATTTACTTATTTTAAAAGTAATAAATAAACAAGTATATTTAGAGATTTTCAAAAAATTTTGCAATTTAAAATAATGTTTTTAAAACTGTTGAATTTTTCATTCACTTTGCTATTCACAATTGATCCGTTTGAAAATTTGAAAATAAATAATCCTAATTGATTATGATATTTGCCACTAGCTGGCGTATAAGTCAAGAAGCGTGTAGTATATGACATATACTTACAACCAATCAGAATTATTATTTTTAAATGGCGGAAACTACGCAGACTATAGTAAGCGTTACTTCCGTCAGAAAATAAATCTGAGTTACTCCCTAGTCGCGCCTAAAGAAGTTTTACTTCAATTATTTGATCATATCGTAAAGTAGTTACATTAATCATTGGTAGAGGCGCTGCAAGCGCTGTGTTTATGTGTGGAGATGGCGGCCGCTGGCGAAAATTTTATTATTCGCAGTTAACAACTTCATAATTCGTTTGCTCGTTCGTTTAATTAAAATATGAAGAAAGTCATACAGGGCCGGACCGTGAACTCTTGGGGCCCTGGGCTGTAACTACCCAGGGGCCCTTTTTTATGGAAATGTTCATATTAGTTTCATACTTACTTTCGCAATTTTGTTATTTTAACATAATCAAATTTTATTTTAAATCGTTTCATTAGTTCAGGAGTCTATCGCGGACAAACAAAGTGACACGTATTTTTTTATACATAATATAGAGATAATAAAAATATAATAAAATAATGTTATTTAATTGATTATAAATTAGTAAAAGAATCTGACAGATTATGTATGAGACAGTTATGTTATTTAAATAATAATTTAGCTAAGTAATTTAGAAATCAACCTTTCTGCATTTTTGTGCTGCAAATTCTTTTATTTGGTCATCACATTGCAAGTCTTTTGTAAGATCACAATTTATGGAAAGAAGTGATAAATTATTTAGCCGATTATCGATTGTTGTCCTATATTAATTATTTTCTACATATGACATCTTGGAGAAGGAGCGTTCTGCTTCACAGCTAGTGATTAAAAAAAATCTTTAAAATGGTGAAGCAGTTAACACGAACACGAACACGAACACGAACACGAACATCGAACATCGAACATCGAACATCGAACATCGAACATCGAACATCGAACATCGAACATCGAACATCGAACATCGAACATCGAACATCGAACATCGAACATCGAACATCGAACATCGAACATCGAACAAATTGGAACAACGAACAACGAACAACGAACAACGAACAACGAACAACGAACAACGAACAACGAACAACGAACAACGAACAACGAACAACGAACAACGAACAACGAACAACGAACAATGAACAACGAACAACGAACAACGAACAACGAACAACGAACAACGAACAACGAACAACGAACAACGAACAACGAACAACGAACAACGAACAACGAACAACGAACAACGAACAACGAACAACGAACAACGAACAACGAACAACGAACAACGAACAACGAACAACGAACAACGAACAACGAACAACGAACAACGAACAACGAACAACGAACAACGAACAACGAACAACGAACAACGAACAACGAACAACGAACAACGAACAACGAACAACGAACAACGAACAACGAACAACGAACAACGAACAACGAACAACGAACAACGAACAACGAACAACGAACAACGAACAACGAACAACGAACAACGAACAACGAACAACGAACAACGAACATCGAACATCGAACATCGAACATCGAACATCGAACATCGAACATCGAACATCGAACATCGAACATCGAACATCGAACAAATTGGAACAACGAACAACGAACAACGAACAACGAACAACGAACAACGAACAACGAACAACGAACAACGAACAACGAACAACGAACAACGATCAACGAACAACGAACAACGAACAACGAACAACGAACAACGAACAACGAACAACGAACAACGAACAACGAACAACGAACAACGAACAACGAACAACGAACAACGAACAACGAACAACGAACAACGAACAACGAACAACGAACAACGAACAACGAACAACGAACAACGAACAACGAACAACGAACAACGAACAACGAACAACGAGCAACGAGCAACGAACAACGAACAACGAACAACGAACAACGAACAACGAACAACGAACAACGAACAACGAACAACGAACAACGAACAACGAACAACGAACAACGAACAACGAACAACGAACAACGAACAACGAACAACGAACAACGAACAACGAACAACGAACAACGAACAACGAACAACGAACAACGAACAACGAACAACGAACAACGAACAACGAACAACGAACAACGAACAACGAACAACGAACAACGAACAACGAACAACGAACAACGAACATCGAACATCGAACATCGAACATCGAACATCGAACACGAACACGAACACGAACACGAACACGAATACGAACACGAACACGAACACAATCAAATTAAAATTCAAATTCAAACTCAAATTTTTATTCAAATTCAAATACAAATTCAAATCCAAATTCACGAACACGAACACGAACACGACCACGAACACGAACACGAACACGAACACGAACACGAACACAATCAAATTCAAATTCAAATTCAAACTCAAATTCAAATTTTTATTCAAATTCAAATTCAAATTCAATCAAGTTCAAATTCAAATACAAATTCAAATCCAAATTCACGAACACGAACACGACCACGAACACGAACACGAACACGAACACGAACACGAACACAATCAAATTCAAATTCAAATTCAAACTCAAATTCAAATTCAAATTTTTATTCAAATTCAAATTCAAATTCAAACTCAAATTCAAGTTCAAATTCAAATACAAATTCAAATCCAAATTCACGAACACGAACACGAACACGAACACGAACACGAACACGAACACGAACACGAACACGAACACGAACAACGAACAACGAACAACGAACAACGAACAACGAACAACGAACAACGAACAACGAACAACGAACAACGAACAACGAACAACGAACAACGAACAACGAACAACGAACAACGAACAACGAACAACGAACAACGAACAACGAACAACGAACAACGAACAACGAACAACGAACAACGAACAACGAACAACGAACAACGAACAACGAACAACGAACAACGAACAACGAACAACGAACAACGAACAACGAACAACGAACAACGAACAACGAACAACGAACAACGAACAACGAACAACGAACATCGAACATCGAACATCGAACATCGAACATCGAACATCGAACATCGAACATCGAACATCGAACATCGAACATCGAACATCGAACATCGAACATCGAACATCGAACATCGAACATCGAACATCGAACATCGAACATCGAACATCGAACATCGAACATCGAACATCGAACATCGAACATCGAACATCGAACATCGAACATCGAACATCGAACATCGAACATCGAACATCGAACATCGAACATCGAACATCGAACATCGAACATCGAACATCGAACATCGAACATCGAACAACGAACAACGAACAACGAACAACGAACAACGAACAACGAACAACGAACAACGAACAACGAACAACGAACAACGAACAACGAACAACGAACAACGAACAACGAACAACGAACAACGAACAACGAACAACGAACAACGAACAACGAACAACGAACAACGAACAACGAACAACGAACAACGAACAACGAACAACGAACAACGAACAACGAACAACGAACAACGAACAACGAACAACGAACAACGAACAACGAACAACGAACAACGAACAACGAACAACGAACAACGAACAACGAACAACGAACAACGAACAACGAACAACGAACAACGAACAACGAACAACGAACAACGAACAACGAACAACGAACAACGAACAACGAACAACGAACAACGAACAACGAACATCGAACATCGAACATCGAACATCGAACATCGAACACGAACACGAACACGAACACGAACACGAATACGAACACGAACACGAACACAATCAAATTAAAATTCAAATTCAAACTCAAATTTTTATTCAAATTCAAATACAAATTCAAATCCAAATTCACGAACACGAACACGAACACGACCACGAACACGAACACGAACACGAACACGAACACGAACACAATCAAATTCAAATTCAAATTCAAACTCAAATTCAAATTTTTATTCAAATTCAAATTCAAATTCAATCAAGTTCAAATTCAAATACAAATTCAAATCCAAATTCACGAACACGAACACGACCACGAACACGAACACGAACACGAACACGAACACGAACACAATCAAATTCAAATTCAAATTCAAACTCAAATTCAAATTCAAATTTTTATTCAAATTCAAATTCAAATTCAAACTCAAATTCAAGTTCAAATTCAAATACAAATTCAAATCCAAATTCACGAACACGAACACGAACACGAACACGAACACGAACACGAACACGAACACGAACACGAACAACGAACAACGAACAACGAACAACGAACAACGAACAACGAACAACGAACAACGAACAACGAACAACGAACAACGAACAACGAACAACGAACAACGAACAACGAACAACGAACAACGAACAACGAACAACGAACAACGAACAACGAACAACGAACAACGAACAACGAACAACGAACAACGAACAACGAACAACGAACAACGAACAACGAACAACGAACAACGAACAACGAACAACGAACAACGAACAACGAACAACGAACAACGAACAACGAACAACGAACATCGAACATCGAACATCGAACATCGAACATCGAACATCGAACATCGAACATCGAACATCGAACATCGAACATCGAACATCGAACATCGAACATCGAACATCGAACATCGAACATCGAACATCGAACATCGAACATCGAACATCGAACATCGAACATCGAACATCGAACATCGAACATCGAACATCGAACATCGAACATCGAACATCGAACATCGAACATCGAACATCGAACATCGAACATCGAACATCGAACATCGAACATCGAACATCGAACATCGAACATCGAACATCGAACATCGAACATTGAACATTGAACATCGAACATCGAACATCGAACAAATTGGAACAACGAACAACGAACAACGAACAACGAACAACGAACAACGAACAACGAACAACGAACAACGAACAACGAACAACGAACAACGAACAACGAACAACGAACAACGAACAACGAACAACGAACAACGAACAACGAACAACGAACAACGAACAACGAACAACGAACAACGAACAACGAACAACGAACAACGAACAACGAACAACGAACAACGAACAACGAACAACGAACATCGAACATCGAACAAATTGGAACAACGAACAACGAACAACGAACAACGAACAACGAACAACGAACAACGAACAACGAACAACGAACAACGAACACGAACAACGAACAACGAACAACGAACAACGAACAACGAACAACGAACAACGAACAACGAACATCGAACATCGAACAAATTGGAACATCGAACACAAACACAATCAAATTCAAATTCAAATTCAAATTCATATTCAAATTTTAATTCAAATTCAAATTCAAATTCAAAAATAAATTCAAATTCGAACACGAACACGAACACGAACACGAACACGAACACGAACACGAACACGAACATAAACACAAACACAATCAAATTCACATTCACATTCAACATTCACATTCACATTCAATTTAACATTCAACATTCACATTCAACATTCACATTCACATTCACTTTCACATTCATATTCACATTCAACAATTCACATTCACATTCACATTCCAACACAAACAGCCATCCACACGCTTGGCGAACGTTCATAATTTTTATGCTCATGTACGAAAATAAACTTATCGACGTGTTCCTTAACTGCTACACCATTTTAAAGATTTTTTTAAATCACTAGCTGTGAAGCAGAACGCTCCTTCTCCAAGATGTCATATGTAGAAAATAAATATAGAACAACAATCGATGATCGGCTAAATAATTTATCACTTCTTTCCATAAATTGTGATCTAACAAAAGACTTGCAAAGTGATTACCAAATAAAAAAGTGTGTGCGTGTAACCTTTACGCGCGATTGAAGTAAAACTTCTTTGGCGTTGACGACATATATCACTGAAATGATTAAATATTAACTTAAATAAATAAATATTATATTATAATTTAATTATATTTATTATTCATGTGCTTTACAAAGATTATTTAAATGTTATATTAATATTATTCATTCGAAACAGGTAATTGAATGTCATCATAATTTCTTACGTACGAAATTATAGGTTTGTGGTAACTATAATGTGAAACATAAATTTTACTCTCTAAATTTGCTACTTTTCTTGAAAATACAGCATCTATCGTTGTACCGAAACGCGTTGTTGAATGAAGTCGAGAAGTATTCATAGATAAATCAAATTTTTTCTAAAAAATCAATTAACGGCTGAGATTCCTGAGAGCGAAAATTAACATTAAAATCTCCAGTTAGAATCATCGGTAATTCATGATAATTACTATTTAAAAGTCGAGAACCTTCAATTGTGAAGTGAAGTAATTGCTGATGAATAAATTTTATGATATTTGTCAGGCTAGTATTTGTAGAAATATAAATAACAACGATAATCACAGGTTGGTCATTCGTATTAACACATCGAACCAAGGCGATGTCACCAATTTGTGAAACCTCATCGGAAATTTGTGATAATATAGTTGGTGAAATATTTTGAATTGGTGTTACATTGTTCAGTGTATCTGTAGATGAATGATATACAGCTACTCCACCAGCAGTTGAGTTGGGTCGTTTGTATTGGGTAACGCAATAAAAATTTTCAATAAGAATTTGTTCGTCATTTTTCATCCAAGTTTCGGAAAATAACAGCAATGTGGACCTTTTTAATACTTTATCATTCAGATCAGAAACATGAGCACTTAGATTACAAAATAAAAGACAGATGGAGCATGTCAATCATTCATCGCCCTTGTCAAAGAAAATACGAAATCAAAAACGAATACGTTCCTCCGCTAGTGCTATAGCGATTCTAGTGTCATGCAATACGTCAAAAGGGGTTTGATATTTTAGTAAAAAAATGCTGTCTTGTGATATTAAAACGCTGTAAAACTTGTTCCCGAAAACAAACAAAAAGATAAAACATCGTTTTACAGATTTTCTGTAGATTATTTGGCTTATTTAATTTTGTATACAAATAATAATTTTACAAATACGAAGGAATTCAAAACTTCAACGTATGCTGCCAGTATTTTGAAAATGAATTTGCCATTTTTAGGGGTAAAATGGTTAAAAGATATTCGGGGTAGTGCTGTTGGATTTTTCGATCGTGAATGTGATTATTTGTATAGTGCAATAAAAGTTCATGGTCATTATTAGATTATTTTAAAAAGCATTATACATTTATTTGTTACTTTTATAAAAAGCGTCGTTTTCGCTTGCGATTTAATTCATGTGAACACATGATGGATATGATGAAAATAAAATGTCCCGCATTCTCGACTAAAAACTACCGCTATTCGCATTCATATGTTTTGAAAAATAAAAACTTTTTTTAATGTAATTTATTTAATAAATTTAATGTAATTTATTTAATAAAAATTGAATAAAATTATTTTGTCCATGTATAACTTTAGTAGATAGGTGATAAAATAATTTTTACAATATTATAAAATAATTTGGAAAATCCAAAAGTGCACGCCTCATAATTTTTTTTTAATTAATATTTATTAATTATTATTTTTGTTTATTTAATAACAATTAAACCACATCGAATCAGACCCTGAAAAATGAAAGGGTTCTATTCCTGAGCATACTCAAGCGTAAGAGAAAAAAAAAGACTCGATTAGTAAAGTATTTCGGTCGCTATCGTGTTAACAAGAAAAAGGATCCGCACATACAGACACACGGACGTCCAAGACAGAACTTTTTTAAACTGTTTTTTAACTAGTTTAAATAACAAAAATGACATCAAAAATATCATGAACGTTAAAAATAGTGTTTTTTCTTAATATGTGTGTGTATGTATTATCTTACAAGTGCAATGTATGATACATAAAGACATTTTAAGTTTGAAAAATCAGATGTTTTGCGTGAAGTGACAGTAGTACCCACCTCAACGCTTCGCTTATGAGGCGTGCAATAATATCAAAAACCCGAATTTATATTAAAATAAAAATTAAAACATGACTGCTAATAATTTATGTAGCCTACGTCACTACCACCACAGCTACCTTCATAATTCAGATGATTGCAATGACACCTCATAAGTCACAACTCAAAATCGATCCATCAGTTTATACTGCAGGGCGTGTCAAAGAAATATTATACATACATACCTACACTCGAAAAACATAACCCTCTTTCTTCCGTAGTCGGGGAAAATTTTGGGAAAATTTTCAATATCTGGTAACATAACACCCACACAGAAGCACCGTGTACGTACAGTGCAACGGCGAAATGACAGCACACATAGCTTTATGGAAATGACGATAAATTATTCGGTTTAGTTCGGCAACGCTCCATCTGTCTTTTATTTTGTAATCTAAGCATGAGCACGTAAACTTTGGCAGTTGAAGGAAAATAGTGTAATGTTACTCTCATTTACAAGGTTATATAATTCTTCCTGTTGTGTTATTAGGCGAGAATTTGAAAGTCTTTCAAATTCACACTGTAAATCAACTATTCCCCCTGGACGCTTTCTTCCATGATAAAATTTGTTGTCATCGGTGTTTGAGACAATGAACAATCCATTTATATCAGTTACTCGTGATAATGCTACATATAACAGCTGCTGACTGTGACTTTTATTGTATTCATAAACGCTTTGATCAAAAGTACCACCTTGAGACTTATGTATTGTAAGCGCACAAGCAGATACTAATGGAAAGTGATTTCTCTTTGCAAATATTGTCTTATTTCTATTCATTGGTACAGATGACGATCTTCGTAAAATTGGGACTGCTGTTCTACTAATGTTTAGAGTTTGAATATGATGGGCAGCTTTTTTCCTAATTTTCTCTCCTATCTTACCAGGAAACTCAAGCCATAAGCGTATGATGTTATCACTGTCATCACGTTCAATATACACTAACTTTCCAACACAACCGTTGGCTAAGCCATCAGATACATCAATATTGGTTGTAATAATGTAAAATTTGTTAAGAACTATTATGATTTCATAAGGCGATCCTCCTGTATCAATAACTGACATTTTATGAAATTGTTGGCGTACATATGCTTCTTGTTCAACTGAATGACAACCTATATACATATCTGTTGCTATGGATACTACTTTGTCTTCAGCAATATTTAAAATAGATTGATTATAATCCGCAACATGTTTATTTTTATTTTTAATTTACTTATTTTAAAAGTAATAAATAAACAAGTATATTTAGAGATTTTCAAAAAATTTTGCAATTTAAAATAATGTTTTTAAAACTGTTGAATTTTTCATTCACTTTGCTATTCACAATTGATCCGTTTGAAAATTTGAAAATAAATAATCCTAATTGATTATGATATTTGCCACTAGCTGGCGTATAAGTCAAGAAGCGTGTAGTATATGACATATACTTACAACCAATCAGAATTATTATTTTTAAATGGCGGAAACTACGCAGACTATAGTAAGCGTTACTTCCGTCAGAAAATAAATCTGAGTTACTCCCTAGTCGCGCCTAAAGAAGTTTTACTTCAAAATAATTTGCTGTACAAAAATGCAGAAAGGTTGATTTCTAAATTACTTAGCTAAATTATTATTTAAATAACATAACTGTCTCATACATAATCTGTCAGATTCTTTTACTAATTTATAATCAATTAGATAACATTATTTTATTATATTTTTATTATCTCTATATTATGTATAAAAAAATACGTGTCACTTTGTTTGTCCGCGATAGACTCCTGAACTAATGAAACGATTTAAAATAAAATTGGATTATGTTAAAATAACAAAATTGCGAAAGTAAGTATGAAACTAATATGAACATTTCCAAAAAAAGGCCCCTGGGTAGTTTCAAGGCCCCAAGAGTTCACGGTCCGGCCCTGAATACAACACATAAAATCATAATGTCAACATAATGCATATAATTATTAGGGGATAGTAGTATCGCTTTGCTTTTTAAAAAACTCAAAAATTAGCTTAAAATGTGCTAAATAAGGCCGGTGCCACACTTGCAAAATTATTTAAATTCGGTTTCTTATACCAATAATATAAAGCTATGTAAGTATAAAAAAAATGTGCACTTACACAAATAGTAACTATTGTTGAGTTATAAATATCAAATTTTCTAAGCTATTTTTCGCTTACGCTAAAGGTATAATTACTTTTCACCTTTCCTCCTTTGGCTTCCCCTTCCTTCAATAATAAAAAAGTTACATTATGTATATTATGTGCCCAGCCACAATCTCAGCATGGCCAAATGTTTTAATTCGTAATGTGTTTAAAGGTATGATTAGATTTATTTTTTATGCGATGCGTGATATTTACTATCGCAGTCTTTGAGTTTGATGAAATTTGTCTGGGTGGAATGCAGAAGGATAAAATGGTCAATTTCTTCAAATTTGTTTCTTATAGAGTACAAAACCGCCACCGCCACCGCCATCTATCCGAATTTTATAAAATTTGGAGGTATTCAAATGCGCATCCTATTTCAAATATTCTTCCATGGAAATGTGTTGTTTCATCGTGGTAAGTAGTGTAAGTAGTGGTAAGTGGATAGAGGGCGGATAATCGAAATATAGCAAATGAGCGACATCTTCGCTTTGCTTTATCGATATTATACCTTTTCAATTTCTCGTCGGGGAATTTTTATTTTGTTATATCTCATAAGTATCAACATAGCATACCCATTCATTTTATTGATAAAGTTTAAATTGAATATTTGATGTAGGTATATATACGTATCTAACTAAAGAATTACCATACGGCATACTTTTAAGTTTTAATAACTTGTAAATCACAAAAATGAGAGAAGGTGTATACTTTCTGTTATTTTTATTGTAAGGATATACATATATTGCAATAAAAATGTTAAATTTGTTTTATTAAATATCGGTGATTCATTGATTATTGAGAAATTTGATTTATATGTAAAAGTAGCTGTGGTATGATTGATATAGTTAAATTGATTTTTGTTTTTATTGTAGGATAATTTATTTGTGGAAGAGGTAGTGGAAATAAAAAGATAAATTATGACAAATAAATTTATTAATACTATTATACATTAAATTATCACTTAAACAATAGCAAACTGTTCGTAGAGCAGTTCTCTGATTTTGTAGTATTCTTCCGACAGTACGCCTTCTAACGCCACGCGACCATTCTCCAACTGTAAAAAAAAAACTAATTATATCTATATTTTAGCATATCCAGTATTAAAAGTTACACTGTTTTAATCATGTGGTTTTAGTTTTCTGCAAATTATACAATAAATCGTAAGTTACTAGAGTTTTAACTGATTTGTACTATATGGATGCAATATGCATATAAGAAAGAATTAAATAATTACTACTTAAATTATATTGTTATAAAAACAGGGTATCTAAGCCCTATTATTGCGAGACAAGATTTCTTACCTCTATCCTAATCTAACCTACCTACCCATACCCATTCCCTCCCCCCTTTATCTGTTTTTCCACCTATTTTTCCCGCCATAACCTCCCCCCCTTTCTAGGCACATCCCCCTCCCCTTTACTCACCCTCCGTTTAGCAACAGTTTAACAACTTTCAGTTTGTGATAACTACACAGCATCGCTAGGCCTTTACTGCGTGTTTTCTCTTGAAAATATCTTTATCATGAACACGTTGTAACCTCCGCCTACTACCTATATAAGCACCCTTACTCAACCTACCCTCATATACCTACTTTTCCCATGTTGTTATGAAAGTAAAGTGAGGGGGGGAGCACTTTACTGTGGGTAGATAGAGAATATTATATACACTAGATTTCCGCCCGCGGCTTCGCCCGCGTTTTCAAAGGAAAACCCGCATAGTTCCCGTTCCCGTGGGATTTCCGGGATAAAACCTATCCTTTGTGTTAATCCAAGTTACCCTCTATATGTGTGCTCTCTATATGTGTGATTACAATGAAATTTTCATTGTAATCGGTTCAGTAGTTTTTACGTGAAAGAGTAACAAACATCCATACATCCATACTTACAAACTTTCGCCTTTATAATTATATATCAAGATAATATATTCCCATATTTTAACTCACCCTCCGTATAGCAACAGTGCCATTACAACACTCCAATGCGCCCGCATTGAACTCAGCCGAAAGCCCGTGCTTTCCGAGCGCACCTCTTAGTTCTGATAACTTGACAGCATTCACGAATGTAGCTGCCCGAGCCGTGGATACCGTACTCGCTTCGAGAGATATCATCTCGTCCATGGCTGTGTCCTCTATTGGAAAAAAAAAATGTTTTGGTCAACAATATTGTAAACACATAGTTAAAATGAAAAAAAAAAAAAGACGGGTTGCACTCCGGGAGTGCCGGCAGAAGTGAAAACTTGATTATTAACGTTGAGCATGTTTGATATCCATCCGTCTTACGCTTTTTCGATCAGGCCACGTGTCCTGACGCGAGTTTAAGATTTTATACCCAACGCCGCTAAAGAAGTTTTCACTTCAAAAATAGAAAAAATCGATGACGAAGCGGGAATCGAACCCGCGTCTTTCGCCTTACTAGAGCGACACCTGACCTGTCGGTTGAACAAGAAACATAATGTGGAAACATAATTTTATCTACACTAATATTATAAAGAGGAAAACTTTGTTTATTTGTTTGTTTCTTTGATTGTAATGAATAGGCTCATAAACTACTGGACCGATTTTAAAAATTCTTTCACCATTCGAAAGCTACATTATCCACGAGTAACATAGGCTAGGTTTTATCCCGGAAATCCCACGGGAACGGGAACTATGCGGGTTTTTCTTTGAAAACGCGGGCGAAGCCGCAGGCGGAAAGCTAGTCTATTATATTATGTTATATATAGCGTTCACGAATGTAGCCACCCGAGCTGTGGTTACCGTACTCGCTTCGAGAGATACCATCTCGTCCATTGCTGTGTCTTCTGTTGGAAATTTATTGTTTTGTACAGGATTGTTAATTAAAATATTATTATACAATAAAAACCATGTAATAATATGTACATTCTGTTTTATTTATTTTATCCTGTCTAAAAGTCTAAAAATATATAGTATTGTGAAAGCTTTTTGCTTTTTTATCATTAGAATTTTTAGAATTTTCTCATTGAATTATTAGACCGGGAGATACTGACACAAAATTTCGAGTCATTTGTAACAGGATGGCGGTTCTACAGGGGTCTTAGTACGTAATGACAAAAAGAAAAATGATGGTGTGAACGCTGGTACCGGTGGGTTAGTCGCGTGGGCGTTAGTCGAACTCGTCGGAAAAATAGCGAAAGTCAAACGATTTGTAACACAAAAATTTTAGAATTTACCGATAGCCCATAAAAAAGAAGTAGGCGGTAGTGTCATGCCATACTTTTCCGGTATGACTTACAGCCCGCCATACCGACGCGAATGTGTTGATTTAAAAAAAACAATTATTCAACCATTTGTACCAAGCTAACTTTTGCACAGGTAACCATCGTCGTGCAGCCATTTACGAAAATCGTCATGCCATACTTTTCGGACGATTCCAAATGGTCGCCATACCGCCGAAAATCTGCAAAATTTTTTTATTTCGCCTATCTTTTTGTACCAGTATTGCATTTGGCTTTTTGGAGAGTATTTGATAAAATGTGACCATTATTATATTTGCCATACTTCTAGTAGGGGGAAAAAGTGCTGTCATACTTGAAAAACAAATGTATTATTAATTTATATAAGTGAAGATTTCCAACACCTAGATCTTTGAAATTTTGTATTTATATTCGTTGATCCTCAAACTTACAGGAAAAATAAGTGCCATACTGTTACAAATCGTTTGACTTTCGCTATTTTCCGATGAGTTCGACTAACGCCCACGCGACTAAGCCGCCGGTACCAGCGTTCACACCATCATTTTTCTTTTTGTCATTGCGTACTAAGAACCCTGTAGAACCGCCATCCTGTTACAAATGACTCGAAATTTTGTGTCAGTATCTCCCGGTCTATATGCCATTACATTTATATTTTTCATCATTATTTTAATCAAACCTAAGCGTCAATTACGTTAACGATACACGTATAAAGGGGAAATGAAAACACGCGCATCACCTCTCAGGCAGCTTCACTACATCAGTCCCAAAAACATTTGTTCTACGCTTTGATTTTAATTAACACTTAAAAATTTAAGTTTTTTCATACAAAATAAACAATTATTTATTGCCTCTGAACTCGCATTACTCTACAGTCTACGCACCTTGCGTAAGCAAAATATCGGCACGTGTTGTATCGCCGATGCACAAAATACAGAGCAATTAATAAACGAGGAAATATTTTTATTTTTTGGGTTATTTATCAAAATTTGTATTCATAGAAAAAATGTTTGTTGTGATTGATATAGTTAAGCTGCCTGCGAGGTGATGCGCTAATTTTTATTTACCCTGTGTAAGTTGATACATAGTAATCTGCACTTCTAAGAAATCACTTTCCGTACGCATTACCATCTAATATCTAATATATATTATAAAGGCGAAAGTTTGTAAGGATGTATGGATGTATGGATGTTTGTTACTCTTTCGCGTAAAAACTACTGAACCGATTACAATGAAATTTAGCACACATATAGAGGGTAACTTGGATTAACACATAGGATAGTTTTTATCCCGGAAATCCCACGGGAACGGGAACTATGCGGGTTTTCCTTTGCAAACGCGGGCGAAGCCGCGGGCGGAAATCTAGTAAAGAAATATTTTTATCATTTCTATCTACTAATCCAGCCCGCCACTTTACACAAACAAACAAACAAACACACTTACCGCTGTTGGGCTCCCGCTGTCTGGGCGGCGCGACGCTGGCCGACAGCCACGCTAGTTCCGCGTCTCCCGCCCCCCGCCATGTTATACCGCACATCAGACTGTCTGTTAATTTCACCTGAAATATACAAATTAAGTATATTAAAAAAGTGAGCACACATGTAAAACTTTTTTGGCAAGAAAGATACCAAAATCGTCGTCTTACTCCATGCCGTGACGATATTGTTATGACGCGACCTTGAAATTTTACTCTCAACACGCTTAAAAAAGTTTCATTTCAAAGAATGTTCGATTCAAGAACAAAAAAAGTAAGAAATCAACTATACCTGATAGATATGAGACTCTGTAGTTGCGTCGACAATTTCACCTTTGCCGGGTGTAAATATTTTTTCTATTCCTTCGTTTTCACAGTGTTTCCTGTAAAACAAGACATTTTTATTACAACCTTCCAAAAATAATAAAAATAGTGAGAAACGGCTCGAAATTTAAAAACCAACTTTACCCATAAACAGCAACACATCACACAACTTTAGCGGTGCGTAAAAATTACGCGGCTGCCGCGCGAACCAAAGTTTGAAGTAAATTTGACATTCATTGGTTCGCGAGCATTGGCTTGTAGCGGTCTACGAAATTTTATTTCAACATATTGATGTAGAAAGGCACCCTAATTGTGTCACGCGGAAAGCGCCTCTAACTTGATCGTGCTAAGGGCCACTTTCCCTGCGCGCAGTACATCATACGACTGTAATTGTGTCAAGCGGAAAGCGCCTCTAACCTGAGCGTGCTAAGGGCCACTTTCCCGGAGTGCAGTACATCATACGAGTGTAATTGTGTCAAGCGGAAAGCGCCTCTAACCTGAGCGTGCTAAGGGCCACTTTCCCGGAGTGCAGTACATCATACGAGTGTAATTGTGTCACGCGGAATGCGCCTCTAACCTGAGCGTGCTAAGGGCCACTTTTCCGGAGTGCAGTACATCATAAGACTGTAATGTGTCAAGCGGAAAGCGCCTCTAACCTGAGCGTGCTAAGGGCCACTTTCCCGGAGTGCAGTACATCATACGAGTGTAATTGTGTCACGCGGAATGCGCCTCTAACCTGAGCGTGCTAAGGGCCACTTTTCCGGAGTGCAGTACATCATAAGACTGTAATGTGTCAAGCGGAAAGCGCCTCTAACCTGAGCGTGCTAAGGGCCACTTTCCCGGAGTGCAGTACATCATAAGACTGTAATGTGTCAAGCGGAAAGCGCCTCTAACCTGAGCGTGCTAAGGGCCACTTTCCCGGAGTGCAGTACATCATAAGACTGTAATGTGTCAAGCGGAAAGCGCCTCTAACCTGAGCGTGCTAAGGGCCACTTTCCCAGCACGCAGCCCCACAACAGCACGTGGCTTGGCATGCGCAACCACACGCAGTAACGACTCCCCATCGCAGCGGCCTTCCAACTCGATGTATTGTATATTCGCTCGTACTGCCACTTGTCGAACCGAAGACACGCACTTGCTAGGGATCTCTGTTACTTCCTCTGCAAAATATTATTATAAATTAATTTATTGTTTAAGAGAGGAAAGATTTCTATTTTTTAAGAAAATAATTTATATTAAAATACTTTTTTATAAAATAAAAAAAAATAAAACCTTTAAGATTAGAATCTTTACAAAGTAGTTTCTTATTCTAAGGCCAGGTTTGCCATAAATTTGACTTATATTTTGTTCTATTTGATAGGAGCACAATTTATGCTAATGTGTTTGTACCTTCAGGCTCTGGTTTCTGCGGCGGCGCGGGAGGCACGTCTCGTATTTCACCCTCAGCATCTACTATTTCAGCCAGTCTGTAATCTTCCGGCTAAAACCGAATGAAATAAGTTAATAACATTTTTTAATCATTTTTTTAAGAATAGAAAAATTCGATCACGAGGCGGGATTCAAACCCGCGTTTCCTGCCTTACCGGGGCGTCGCCTGACCCGTGATCCTGCCAGCGCAATTGCTTTTATCTTATTCTTAAAAAAATATATTTATCAAGCATTTGTATTAAAATTTTATTATGACTAACTTGCCATGCCATTATTACCACCATTATTTATTTATTTACTCTTCAATAAAACTATACTTACATAGAAAACTTATTGCTAATATACAAAACAAAAAACAGTATAGTTTATTAGGCGACCTTATCACTTAGAAGTGATCTCTTCCAGGCAACCTTATTATCAAACTCACCCGTATAACTTCTCCATAATCATCAGCTCGTGACCGTTCCTCATGGCACGGGTACATAGCGTGGTGTCGCTTGTTCGTCTTAAAGCACCCGGCCGGACGTTGGTCCGATCGAACCGGAATATCGTGCCGTCCGGTCACCACCCACATCTCTAGTTCACCATCCGATTCGGAGTCGGATGAAAGGCCGCTCAATTCCTCTCTGGAATTAATTTGATTGAGGGTAGATAGAAATCCTATAAGGATATAGGAATGGAATTGGTATTTACTCCGATTGGATATTTGATTAAATTATGAAAAGCAGACAATATATACAAACTTTTCAGATTGAATAAAACTACTGAATATGCAAAGTCCACAAAGTACATACTTAACAATCATGATGCTTAAATTTGAAAGATTTATATGAATAGAATGAAAATAAGTTTAATCGAAAATCTTTATAATTTACATTAGTAAAAAGGCAGAATATATATTTTCTAATTTGTTAGAATAATGAGATTAGGCAAATATTATAATGAATTATAATACATTTTTAGATAGTACCCCAAGAAATTATTGTTAAGATAATTTTCGACAGTTGAACAAATATTATCAAACCATATCAAATCAGTTATCCCGAAATTACTAAAAACAAGTATACTGTAGCTATAAAGTTATAAACAGTTCTACATACTTAACAGGATCCTTGACTTTGGTCCGCTGCTGCTGTAAGAACTCTTCAAGCTCAGCGCCCTCTAAACGGATTCTCTTTCGTATAGTTAACTCTATGGTGCGATCACCGCCTTTTTCTATTAAATCACGCGCTAGTGTGCCTGGAGACGTTCTGAAATTTATTAAAAAAAATTGTTTAACAAATTTTCAAGAAATAATCAGTTTACTGTTGTCTTTCTATATAGTTTAATGGTGAGGTCTGTCGATAAGATTTTTATGTTGATAATACAAAAAGGGAGTTTTTCACTAAATACATTTGTGTTTTCATTTTCGGTTATCTTGTTACCAGAAATCAAGTACAGGCTACCTTTATTTAAACCACAACGAATTTCAATACAATATTTTTATGGTAATAATAATTGATAATTGCTACTTAAAAAAAAAACAACATGAAATTTAATTTTCTTAAAAGCAATTTTTTTATTCCTACCTTGCAGTTAAAATGATAGAATTTTGAGGATTCGGCGCCCACTGCAGAAACAGATCTCTCGCAAACCCTGTTTCGAGATCTGGGAACGAAGCTAGAACCACTTTTGGTCCCGGCGTTCTAGTGACCTCTATTACCGAGTGACAGAGGTGCAAATGGCGTAACGCGAATGGATTGCTTCTCGCGCCTTCGAACGCGCGTGTTAGCTTGTCGCTCATCCATTCTATCTGTAATAAATTGCAATTAGATTATGTGAATACCTTTATAGATTTTTCTCTCAGAAAATAATTAATGATAATGTAAAAAAAAATACAAAAAGAAATACATATAATTTTTTTATTGCCTCTAATTACTCACAGTATGCGAGTTTGATTGTTAACTTGAAAACAGTATTTTTTCAACACTATAGAACTTATTTTGGAGAATCTTTAATTTGTTTTTTTTTTAATCTATTTACCCTATGAAAACTAGATACACACAATTTTTTTTTTAATTTGAATTTTGAAAATTTAATATATTACAATAACTATTGAACAATTCAAACTCAAACTCAAACTCAAACATTCATTTATTCAATTAGACTACTATTTAGTAGCACTTTCGAATCGTCATTACATAAGTATTTTTAACATTTACCACCGATTCGGAAAGCAGTATCTACGGAGAAGAATCGGCAAGAAACTCCATAGTTGCTCTTTTAAATCATGTCAATATTACATAATATGTAACTTATATCTAACTACATAATAATATATCATAATATGCCAAAGAACTGTCCTGTGGTTTTTACGCGATAACCCTCCATGGGTCTTTATCGTCTATATATTCCTGAATACTGTAGTACGCTCTCTGAACTAGTACATTTTTTATATAAGTTTTAAATTTAGAACTACTATACTCTTTAATATTGTGAGGAATTCTATTATATAAGCGTATACCTTGACCCATAAATGAATTTTTAACTTTAGCTAATCGGAAAAATGGCATTTCAATTCTATTCCTGTTCCTTGTGCCATAATCGTGTCTATCTCCTACTCTTGTGTGCAAGTCGGAGCTTTTGTGTACATGCAAAATATTATTAAATATATACTGTGATGGTACAGTAAGGATACCAGTATTCTTAAAATGATCTCTTAGTGAGTCCCGAGCACGTAAATTATATATAGAGCGAATGGCTCTTTTCTGTAAGATAAATATAGTTTCTATATCTGCAGCCTTGCCCCACAGTAGAATAATATTCTAAATTATAGTCTATCCACTTACCTGTGACTTAGCAAACTCGACCACATTATAGCTGACATTCGACAACAGAAGCAGCGAGTATGCTACAAGACCAGAGTCCTTATTCCTCCACAATTGGTCTAACATGTGTGCAAGTTCTAACACTCTGCCAGCTGTGTCCGTACACACTAGGACTGAACCACCGCCTCTGAGAGTTGTGAGGATTGTTGCTGTAAAAGAGTAGTTATATCAATAATCTGCTTAATAACTCAGGAACCACAGACACAATAGAAAATCTATTGTGTCATGGACCGATCGGGCCGTTTGGGGCTCAATGGGTTAATATATTCCTACCTATATGAGATGAACTTAATAAAATGTTCTGCCAATTAAAAGTAACCGTGGATTAAATTTTAATAAACATTAAGCTTTACTAACTAACTTGCAAGTTGATATATTATAGCCTATAGCTTTCCTCAATGAATGGTCTATCTAACACGGAAAGAATTTTTCAAATCAGACCAGTAGTTGCTGAGATTAGTGCGTTCAAACAAACAAAAAAACTCTTCAGCTTTATAATATTAGTATAGATCTATACTAATCTATCAAATTTACTATGCTTGTTTAATTTAATCTTTCTTATATATAAAAATGAATCGCAAAATGTGTTGGTAAGCGCATAACTCGAGAACGGCTGAACCGATTTCGATAATTCTTTTTTTATTATATTCCTTGAAGTACGAGGATGGTTCTTATGTAGAGAAAACGTAAATATTATGTACCACGGGCGAAGCCGGGGCGGACCGCTAGTTTATTATAAAATCACAGTTTTTTTATAAATGTACATCCATTTATGTAAAATTAATTGTATAATTTTACTTTATTTGAAAACTAATTCAAGTAAAAATGCTTACTCATAAGCTTCTCATCTCTAAGCCGTCTTCTTTGTTGTACATAATCAGCGTTCATAGCGCCCAAAAGCAACAGAGACGGCCTCATAATTCTTTCTATTTCACAGCCGTTCAAGTGACGCTCCTTCTTATGGTTAAAGTCTGGTGCATAGACTATATCTTCCTCGCCCGGTGCAGCTATCCTCCAGATGGTGCCTCCGAGTAGATGTCCAGCTGGTAATGGTGTGATGCGCAGGCCTATACCTTTACCTGTAATATTGGAGTCGAATATTAAAAATTTTGGACTGGATATAAATTTCATACAACCTGATAAAATTAAAAAAAAAAAGACTGGTTGCACTCCGGGAGTGCCGGCAGAAGTGAAAACTTGATTGTTAACGTTGAGCATGTTTGATATTTTGGAATGGTATCCGTCTTATGCTTTTTCGATCAGGTCATGTGTCCTGACGTGAGTTTAAGATTTCATACCCATTACAGAAAAAGTGCTCAACGCCGCTAAAGAAGTTTTCACTTCAAAATAAAATTTTGTATGATGTAACTGTTCTGATAACACACAATTTCAGTCTATGAAGATACAATTTTTTTCAATATCTAAGACTTGGTTATGAATTAATGATGATTTTGTGATATAGAAGTTACTTATTTACTAAGTTATAACAACATACCTTTAATATCCACGCTCTGATTGTATTTCAACTGTGTTATCCTATCAAAAGCTGTGTCTACATCGTCTAGTGAGAACAGATCAAAGTCAGACACATTTTTATGTGACTGGTACAAGTCATACATGTACATTTGGCCCATTTTGTACACTGGCAGTGTAGCGTATATGGGACAGTTGAGAGCAAGCTGACCCACTGCGTATGGTAAAGCTCCGAGATGCAAGGGATCTGAGTGAGATAGCAGCACTGCATCTATACTGTTTATGTGCCTGGAAATTATTTTTTTGAAATGTCTTACCAATTCTTTGATCCATCTTTTTGGTTATGGTTTAATTACTGTAAATTCGTTATTATAGAAGCTGTATTAATTTTAACCTTTAAGTATGGACGTCATTTTTTCTTAACACTACTGCGGACGTGGAGTCTCACAGGCTCCTATATGTACATACTTTTTTTTTGAGAATTTGATATAAGGTTGCTTTAAAGCTGATTGGATATTGAATTTAAGGGATTTAGTAATAAAATAACGTGCTTATGTAATCAACTTTTATTAAAAAAAATATAGAAATGTAAAAAATAAAAAATCGTGACACTTTTAAGTCTAAATTTACTTAGGCTACATTTTTAGATATTAAAAACAGCCAAACTTATGACTATAACAAAATGAGTCTTTTTTTCTTAAAATATAATATATAAGGAACCAAAAACACAAAATACCTACTTCAGGTAACTAATACAAAAAATTTTGACAACGGTCTAATAACGCTAATTTATTGGCAGTCAGTGCACAAAGGTCTAGAACATTGGAGACACACAGGTTTCTTGCACCCAACACAAACATAGGTAGTTATCCTATGTTTTTTCGCGGGACTGATTCTACATGCTCTTCTGGACCCTTGAATGGTTTCTTGATCCTGGACACCTTCTGTAACCATATCATTACCTAAAAAGCGATTCATAGTCAACCTCAGTTCTCTTGGCAATGAAGTATTTATAACACGTCTTTGCACATGAGGCACTACAAGCACGAGTGCTAGATTTTTTTAAAAAATCTCCTCTTTCCACAGCTTTTGGAACTGTCCGATTCTTCTCCTAGGACCTGGTCCGGTTCCCGGTCCTGATCTTGGTCCTGATCTTGGTCCTGATCATGGTCCTGATCTTGGTCCTGATCTTCATCACTGTCACTCTCATGATTTTGTATTAGTTCGGACTCCAATATAAAAAAAAACCTTCAATATTCTCTTCATTGTCAGACTAATCCGTAGCTAACAACTCACTCACTTTTTGTTCGAAAGTTGGATCAGCGACACGGAAATTTTTTGCGCAGGGCCCTGAACAGAAGTCGTAGACGGTAGTTTTGGTGAAAAATTACCGGCATTATTTATAATTTGATATTTTGTACTACAAAATCTGAAACAAACATAATCGCCCTTATAAAATATATTATATGACAACAATGGACGTGTAGCCTGACAGGCTCCAGTCCATTTTTGGATGGTTATTACTCACGTAATATTCACCGGACGACACAACCTCCTCCCTCGTTGGCAGTTTGGCAACTAAAACAAAAGCTACTGAGCCGCTCAATCCCGGGGAGCGGGGGGAAATAGGTGAAACTATGAAAACGTAAACATTGAGTAGCCTGTGAGACTCCACGTCCATACTTAAAGGTTAATTGTAACGTAAATGACATTGTTCTACTTTTGAATATGAGTAATAAGAGTATAAGTAAAATTTAACGAGTCTCTGTTACTCCTAAATAAATAATATAGTTTTTATTTATAATAAATTCTTAATTATAAATGATTTTGCAACAAAAAATGTTGTGTGGTTTTATGAAACCACGGTAAAAGTGAAACTGTTCGAACGGTTCCGAACACTGCTTTGTGTAGCGCATGTCGCGTGACGGTCGGCTGCCGAGTAGGTATACCTACTCGGCAGCCGCGATACACGCGACATGCGCTACACAGACCAAAAAGTTTGAGACGATGTAATAAAAGTTTCACTTTAAAAACACTGCTCGTTTTTATTGTTTACTATATAACCTCAAATTACCTCTTCAGTTCCTTTATGAAGTCCATATCAAATTTCTCATCCCATCCACAGTCCAACAGGATCTTATATTCATCAATTTGTAATACATAGCAAGGCGGAGATTCATCACCAACCCCAGAGATACAGTGTAATTTTACAATTGAAGTCATGTTTACAAAATTTAATACTGCAGGAGCTATCTAGTTATATATTAAAAATTAATCATAACGTAATATTCACGAATAGAAGCTATCTTTATTGAATTATAAGTGCTCGATTTCAAACTTTTGGTCTAAATTTTAATACAAAAGTAACAAATATAAATGCCGCGATACTGCCACAAAAACAAACGGCAAATTCGTTTGTCAAATTCTGACATTGCCAGTAATCACTGACAGCTTGAGACATTGACAGTCTAATTTTTCATAATGGTAATTTGAGATTTTAATATATCCTGGTGCATTTGCAAATATGTATTCTATTCGTCTAGCCTAAATAATTATTAACCTCGCTATTCACAATATACAGTACCCGGTTCACATTATACAATAAAACATTCTTAATTCTACAGGACCACAGATGCATTAGTTTTTTCCTAATATCTGTGCATTTAGAATCATCGCTTATTACATAGAATGCATCGAGATCTTGCAGTTCTCGCTGATATCGTTGCAGAAAAAAAAAAAAAAAAATACGTGTGGCATTCGAGGTCTGCCGCGGTAAAGCTATTTCATAGCAGCATCGCATCGCTGTGCCGGTTGGAATTTTTTACATTCGGTCGCCGCGCTCAAATTCTGAGATAAAAGCTATGTAATAGCTTAAAAATATTTGCGTCAAACATTGAGATAGCGTCAAAGTACAATAACTTCGATGGCCCTGATGGTAAGCGACCACCACCGCCATCGTCCGAAGGCAATCCGTAGGGGTGTGAGCAAGTCCACCTATTATTCGTGTATTATTATTATTAAAGCAGAAATTATTTCATTATTTTGAATCCACTGGTCTCCATTATTCATAAAAACAGTAATCGACCAGCGTTAATAGTAACTAGGATATGAAAGTCTCGAAAGAGTATGTTGATAAAGTCGAAGGTTTCGGCTCTCACAAAATTATTTGATGATGTTTGCTATGAAAAATCACGTATTCCTGTAATACTTTCTTTACGAATAAAATTAATAATGTACGGTTTTTGACAAGTAGACAAATTAATGCTGAAGATATTAGGAGTTTGGGACCCCAAAATAAATCAGAAAGAATACTTAATGGAATTATTATAATAGTATGCACATAACATTAGTCACGGAACATTAAATAACAAGGGTACCGATATCCTGTACCTATAACTTTTCATCGATCTTTTGTGTTCATACATATAATACGTACAAGTATAGGACATACAAAAAATAGGTAATACAAATACCTACCTTCATTATTTTTTTGGTAACTATACATAAGTTCACAATTATGCTTTTAGTTTTATTCAAAAAGGTTAAGAGTGAAGGTAGTAAAAATTGCATTTCACTTCATAAAACACTTTCATTATTATATGTAAGTATTTATTTAAGCACAGTCCTTAATCGATATAAAACTAGGGCTACTTCTAAAATAATTCTATAAGTGGGATACTTTATTTAAAAGTCATAGCGTCTTTAACTATGTTGATAATAAGATTTTCAACCCACTTCTTCAGATCGTCACGTTCAGATTCAAAATTACTGTTTTTGCTATTTCTTTTACCATTACCGTTATCTTGTACGTAACTATTACTTTTTTTTCGACCATAAACAATCATCCAATCGGATACATAATTATCGTCTAAAAAACTCGGTCCAGATTTCACTAGGTCTTCTTTATTTCTCAGTCTCGGTTCGTCACTCGATCGAGGTGAACGCGTACTTCGTAATAAGTTGCGTACTGAGTCATCGCGTGCGGTATCGGCTCACCGCGGTTACCGTTAGGTTTCTACCTGCGGCAGCCGCGCGTCGGCCTTTGAATTAAATAATGGATACTGATAATCTAATCCATTCTGAGCGCGAAAGCGTTAATATTACTAATTTAAACCACTCAAATTGTCACGAGGAACTTGACGATACCTCAGAAGACATACAAGTTTGTTCTGAGACGCCGAAGAAAACTATTGGTGAGCATAAACCAAGTAAAAGAGGGAGGGATGAGGATGATTGGAATTTAATTCAAAGAAAAGAAAAAAGATGCAAAACTAAGATTGTGGAGGATAAACTTCAAGTTTATATTTCTTCAAAAGAAATTTTACCGAAGCAGTTTTCTTTAGCTAAATTATTTAGCGGTGAAGATATTTTGGATGTTGAGAGTGTTAAATATATAAACCCCTATAGAATTAGGGTTGACGTGTGTAACGAGAAGATGGTGGAAAAACTTGAAAAGTCTAAAAAGTTTCAAGAAATGGGGTGGAGAATTCAAAGGGCTATGGAAGTTAATTTTTCGTATGGCGTTATAAAAGATGTAGATTTGGATTTAAAAGAAGAAGAGATTATTAAAAATATTTCGTGTCCAGAACCGGGCGAGGTATTTTCCGTTCACAGACTTTCCCGCCGAAGTAGTAGCGAGAGTTCAGGATGGAAGTCGTGCGAATCCATTCGCATTTGTTTTAAAGGTTCTTACCGCCCACCCTATATATCGGTAGATGGATTGCGTATCAAAGTAGACCCTTACGTATTTCCCGTATCACAATGTACGCGCTGCTGGAAGCTTGGACATACTAAAAGCAAATGTGTGTCCTCAAAAGTAGTATGTCCAAAATGTTCTGAGAACCATCCTAACTGTGATACATCAACATTCAAGTGTGCTAATTGTGGAGGAAAACATATGTCTTTGTTTCGTTCTTGTCCGTCTTACCAAAAGGAAAGAAAGCTTAGAGAGTTGATGGCGGAGTATAATTGTACCTATAGAAGAGCACTTTCTCTCTACGTTCCGTCGGATTCTACTAAAAATAAGGTCTCACACTCTGCTGATAATGAAGATTATTTCCCCATAAATGAATACGTCGACGGTAATTCATTTGAGGTTCTGCCTGTTGAATCTATTCAGGTAACGCCAAGTCGGAGGTCAACGTACGCGGATGTCGTCAAAGACTCATTTCTATCGAAGAGCAGAAGGAGTAGAAGCTTTTCTCATACACCAAAAAGGACAAATATTTTTAAAGAGTTTATGGATGTTGAAACGTCCTCAAAAGTAGAAGAATCAGAAGTAAAGAATACAACAGAGAATAAGGAGAAGAAAGACGTTAAGTTCAGTGAGCTTTTAAGCAGGTTAAAGGACATAATCTTCCTGAAAGGAGCCACATTTAAAACTAAAGTGCAAAGTGTGATTAGAAGTTGTATTGAATGGGTAATGCTTGTAATTGTGGAAAATATTTCTGATTGGCCAATCTTACAGTATGTTATTGATTTATTGAATATTACAAATGTCTGTAACTAAAAACAAAATAAAGCTTAATATGATACAATGGAATGCTCAGAGTATTCGCCCAAAAGCTAATGCATTAGAACAGTTACTGAACCAAGAAAAGATTCACATTGCTGCTGTTAATGAGACATGGTTAGAGCCTGAGAGTGAGTTAAGAGTAAGTGGCTACAATATTTTCCGTAAAGATAGGTGTGACGGGTATGGTGGTGTTGCTTTAATCGTTCACCGGTCAGTTAGAGCAACTTTAAAATGTGACTTAACTAATATAAGGTCGGGTATTGAAATTGTAGCTATTGAGATATTTAATTGTGAGGGTATAAAATATGTTGCGTCCATATATTGTCCCCCTTCGATAAATACAAATAAATCAGATTGGGATCTTCTTTTTAGTAATTTTGATAAGAAATGTGTGTTATTAGGCGATTTTAACGCACATAATACAAACTGGTCAAATAAAATAGACACGCGTGGCATTAATATTCAGGACGCTATTTTGGATAGTAATCTCATTACGTTGAATAATTGTAACACTCCCACGCGTTTAAAACTTGTTAATAATAATTTGCAACAGTCCTCGCCGGATATATCCCTGGCTTCTACCGATATAGCTTTAAAGTTGAAATGGTCCATCTTAAGTGAAAATTTAGGTAGCGATCATCTTATCATTAAAATAACTTCGCAATGGGATAACACACGAGGGCATTATACTTTGCGCCGTAATTTTAAAAACGCGGACTGGTCGTCTTATACATTGTTTTTAGAAAAAGAATTTGATCACTGGGTATTTTCTAATGAAGATCCTCAATCGTTGTATAATAACTTTATTAACTCTATTAATTTAGCTGCCGATTTGTATATTCCATTTGTTAAGCTAAGTCACAATCCAGCAAGTAGTTTCAAACCGAAACCTTACTGGAATGTAATCTTATCAAAGTGTGTAGCAGATCGACGGTTAGCTCTTTCCACTTTTCGCCGCAACCCGACTCCACATAATTTTGCAAAGTTACAAACTAAAGTCCGCGAATCTCAACGCTTGATACGGGAAGCGCAAAATCGGTCACGCCACGATTTTTACTCTTCTATTGATGGCCAGTCTAAGTTAGGTGAAATGTGGCATAAGATAAGCTGGTTGAAAGGCATCAACACATCGCGCCCTTGTGTCGATAAAGAGAGTGCCGATAATCTCTTACAGAATTTGACACCCGACTCGGCCGTCCCTAAGGATCCTATTTTTGACGCTGGCATGACTATTTTGGACAACCAAATTTCCATGCAGGAATTAAAGTCTTGTATGCGTCATAAGGACTCGACACCAGGAAGTGATAATATTTCATACTCTATGCTGGCTCATTTACCTGAAAACGGACAACGAGTTTTACTGAAGTTATTTAATGTTTTTTATTCCTTTGGCTTTGTACCATTACAATGGCGAGATATCACGATTGTACCTATTCCAAAACCCGGTCGAAATGATCAAAGTACTAGTTCCCTTCGTCCTATATCGCTTATTTCTTGCCTCTGCAAAGTTTTTCATAATATTCTTCTTAAACGCTTAGAGTGGTATATCGAAAGAAACAATTTTTTCTCTCCTAATACTGTTGGGTTTCGCAGATGCCGTTCTACTCTTGATAATTTAAGTAACTTAGTTTCGCGAATACAAATGGGCTTTTCTCGAAATGATATTTGCCTCGCTACATTTGTAGATATAAATAACGCATATAATAATGTCGATGTATTAAGTTTGATTGGAATTATGCAAAAGTTAGGAGTTAGCCCCAAAATATGTCGATATATTTGGAATTTTTTGAAGGACAGACGCTTGGAAATTAGATCTAATTACTTTTCTGTTCGAAGATCTACCTCTTGCGGCCTAGCCCAAGGAGACCCTCTTTCTCCACTCCTTTTTAATATTGTTACCATAGATATTTGTAAAAATATAAATAATGTGTCTATTTCACAGTACGCAGACGATTTTGTTCTTTTTATTAATTGCCGTAGCGCGGAGTATGGAAGATTTCACTTACAGAGAGCATTGGATAAATTAGTCGAACTATTGTGTGCTATTGGTTTGGACATTTCGATCCATAAAACAAAATTTTGCATATTCAAAAGGGGTTGGCGTAGAGAGTCTATTAATCTTTTCATTGAAGGTATCCCAATACAGTCTGTTGATAGCGTAAAATATTTAGGGGTGTGGCTTGACCGATCTTTGCGCTGGTTCACTCATATAAAATATGTCAAAGAAAAATGCTTCAAGTTGTTAAATTTTTTCAAAGTGATCGCTGGGTCGGATTGGGGCATTCATCCAATTATGTTAAGACACATTTATATTGCAATGATTCGAAGTAAGTTAGACTACGCGTGTGTTCTATATGGTAATAGCTGTAAAACTAATTTAAGTATTCTGGATAAGATACAAAATCAATGCATGCGAGTTATAGGTGGTTTTATTAAATCAACGGCTATACATGTTATGGAGAATGAGTTATCTCTTCCTCCCCTAAGGGTGCGTAGATATTATTTAGCTGGCAAGTATTGGCTAAAAAGCAAAGCTTTTTATGATAATAATATAGTTGATATCATAAATGAGTTGAGTAGTCTTTGTAAAAACGGTTATTGGGCCCGCCGTAATACTCCTTTGTTAGCCTTGGCTCATGATTTGTTAAAGGAAAAGCCTATGCATTCTAGCAGTCAGTTGGATATGTTTACTTTACAAACTTGGGTCAGCAATGTGGATCTTTGGGATGTGTTGGAACTGGAAATCAGGGGTATTAATAAACCAAAAATGAGATATCAGCCTCAAATGTTAAAACAACTCGCGATAGAGTATTTAAATTCCAATTACTCAGATTTCTATCATATTTACACAGATGGCTCGAAACTGGGCAACTCATGCGGCCTAGCTATTTATGATCCTCAGTTGAACTGCTCCGTTCAGTTGCACATTAATTTTTCAATTTCTATCATGCACGTTGAACTGATTGCTATTGCAGAAGCTATTTCATATATTAATTCATTGGGAGATGGTAAATTTGTTATATTAACAGACTCTAAAAGTGCTATATATCACCTGGCTCGATGTACCTCGAATTTTCGAGGCACACCGATTGCCTACAGCATTTTGAAAATGCTGTGGAATGGTTCCTGCAATAGTAATCAATCAATTAAGATACAATGGATCCCTTCTCACGTGGGTATTCCTGGCAATGAAAAAGTTGATTCCCTTGCCAGGACCGCAGTTACGGAAGGAGTACCATTCACGTGCCTGCCATTACACACCGATTATTTCTATTGTTTGCGAGAATTTTGTGGTCAGATGTGGAAGGAGCATTTCGACGAGAGATCGTTATCGAAAGCGATTTGGTATAAAACCATTCAGCCGCACATTTGGCAATATCCTTGGTTTACCAGTTCCAATTTAAGTAGATCTGAAATTGTAATTGCTCTCAGACTTCGTTCTGGACATATCCCACTAAATATGTTCACATATCTGATGGGTAAATCGTCATCCCCCAATTGCAGTGTGTGTAACATAGTGGAGGATGTTTACCATATTATGGTGGAGTGTGTCCGGAACGAGGCTGAGAGATCTGCTGCTGAGTTGAACCTTAGATTGTTGGGCAATGTTAATGTTTTTTTGGCGCTTCCTTCTTCAAAGGAAGCTAGATTTATTTACAAATTTGTTAATCTTGGTATTAAGCGTAGATAGTTGTTTTTTGTAATGCCAATGAGGGTGGCATGATCATGTTTGATCAAACCCTCGTTAATAAAATAAAGATTAAAAAAAAAAAAAAAATTCTTTATTTCTGGTTTTTAAATTGTCCTCTTTGTTGAAAACAAGTGAAACGTTAGCTGGATTAATTTCTTCCTTTTGATACCCCAGTTCTAGAGATTCCCTGACTTGCGTAGTTTGATTGGTGGATCTTTCGGACATCCTTTTATATCTTTCTTCGATTCGGGTATCTATAATTTATTACTGTTAAATATTTTATATATTCGTGTAAAACTGCTAAATTAAGATGTACAAATTAAGGAACATCTACATCTTTGTAAAAAAAATTGATCATTAAAATTGATATTTCAAAACATGCATCTGCCCCATAGACCATGTGATTCTAATAAACATTACAACACACATTCTGTTTTTGATATTAAGCATACGAATAAGTATCAACTAAAATGTTATAAAGAAACAATAACTAATACATTACAACTACTACACAATTAACACATAACAAACAAATACCATTGATTTTCTTAACAAAAAAGTTGATAAGCAGGAATATCGCGAACACACCAAAGGCCATTATCAGAAACGCCCACCACTCCAGTTTCGGTGGCTGCGGACAATGTGCGCTTGTCATTGTATTTCAATATTTATTGACTCTGTATCTGTAGTATTGTATCTGATACGTTTATGTGGAATATTCCAGAATTATGTTGATGTTGATGTTTTTGCACGCCTCATAAGCGAAGCGTTGAGGTGGGTACTACTGTCACTTCGCGCAAAACATCTGATTTTTCAAACTTAAAATGTCTTTATGTATCATACATTGCACTTGTAAGATAATACATACACACACATATTAAGAAAAAACACTATTTTTAACGTTCATGATATTTTTGATGCCATTTAAGTTATTTAAACTAGTTAAAAAACAGTTTAAAAAAGTTCTGTCTTGGACGTCCGTGTGTCTGTATGTGCGGATCCTTTTTCTTGTTAACACTCGATAGCGACCGAAATACTTTACTAATCGAGTCTTTTTTTTCTCTTACGCTTGAGTATGCTCAGGAATAGAACCCTTTCATTTTTCAGGGTCTGATTCGATGTGGTTTAATTGTTATTAAATAAACAAAAATAATAATTAATAAATATTTATTAAAAAAAAATTATGAGGCGTGCACTTTTGGATTTTCCAAATTATTTTTTTCTACTTAGGCATACTTGCATAGTGCATAATATTATGAAATGGCAACAAAAATCGAATATCTAAACTCTAAAGGATACTAAAAATAAATTCAAAATTGTAAATTCGATGAACTTTTCGACCTTGGGAAAAGACAGGCTAATTTTTCAAGAGAACATAACGTGATGAAAGAGAAATACGCTTCACATAATTAAGTGTAGTTCAGAGTTCTATATTATCCATCGATTTTAGTACTTTAATATATTTTAGAAACAATATTAGGTAATTGCTCTGTGGAAACAATCATAACAATTGTTTTATTTTACTTGTTCTTACATTCATTACTACGTACTAGGTAGTAATATGTAGATAGTAGATACGTTAAACGTTACCATATCAAAAGAAAAATGAAAAATATACTTCTTTAATATTGAGAACTTTCTTTACTTACTGTAAATAAAATTGTAACAGATATTTCGAACATAACAAAAAACGTGCTTTGAGCTTTGAGAGTTCTTATTATTTGCTAACTTTAACGCTTACTGTTTCTTGATACAATATAAATATTTAACTGAAAACTGAAAACATTTATACTTACAACAGTATTTTTATTTACTTTATTTATCTGCCAAGTTTACTCTGTCAGATCACGTCAGAAATTACAACGGGTGAATAATTTTAAAAAAATCACAAAGAAGATTGTAGGTATCACTCATTTTGTAACTATATAATATAAATCACTTATAATAAACACTTATATTTTTAAAAGCTCTGACTATATGTCCAAAATACTAACATAGGCCCGTTATTACTAACGGTATTTGGTTTTCGTTTGGTTTTCGTCGACGTTTTAGTTTTTAATTAAAGTTCGAAGTTTAAACCATTGTCTATGGCTCACTACATAATACTCCTATACAATTTCTCAAAAAAAAAATCTATTGTGGAATTTCATTCTGCGGATGAAAGGCAAGCCTGAAATATAAAGGCTTTAAAAATTTTCGCGTTCAAAAATGCAGATTCAATTCGCCACATAGGAAATGTTTGTGACAGCATTTTGTTCACTTAGTGATCGGGTCTATTGTGAGTGACTGGCAGGAAGATTGGTACCATCAGAAGCGTTGCTGTTTTCAGTTTTGTTTTTGTATATTCCGTAGTGCTTTTATTTTGCGCAAATAAACTTGGCTGTATGACTGTTGACCTGAGCCTGTTACATAAATGTCAAATTTTGGCGGGAGATTGGTTTTTCTTTTTTTTTTAATTTCTTTAGAACAATCCTGTTCCAAAACATTAATCAAATACTGCTTAAATTACAAAGTAAGTAGTTACATTCATTAAAGAAGTAAGATATTGGAGGTAAGGTTTAACTTTCCCACTTGCGAACAGAGCTTGGAGCAAATTAACCAATATTGACGACGCAGACAGTGCCTAGGCACAGACGTGCTTGTTCCAACACATGCAGATACGAAATATATGGAGAAGATATTTCAACATTATTATTAGTGATATTAGGTGTTAGCTGTTGTTATATGGTGATAATAATACTTATTTTACAGGTATTAATACAAATATTTCCCCTTCAAATTAAAATAATAATTTAAGTTAATTTAATACATTTTTAGAGATGTATTACTGCTGCATAATAAACATAAACAAGGAATGTTTAAACATAAACACAAAATAAACGAACAAAAGGCATCATTCTGAAAAGTACGTTTAATTATAATGTACATTTTTCCCGCTTGAAATGTCAAACAGTCCAATGAGACAGAAATTTAAGATCAAGGGAAGGACTAGCTTGTTTGTTATTATAGCCGTGTAGCGCCCTCCAGGCTTGCGAGCTGTTTCTGAGAATTGTGCTTATTTTCGTCGTGCCTGGTAACAGAGAAGTTTTAATAAATAAACAAAAATACGGAATTAAAGGCTTCGTATGTATGTATCATATTCATGACGTCTTACAAGCTATAGCAGTATTTTTTCCAGTGTGGAAAAGTGATGGCGCTATACGACGCATATAGCGCTATCATGTTTCCACACGGGAGATAATACTGCTTTAAGACGAGGTACGAGGGCAGAAAACAAACTATGCAAGAAGCAAGAATGTTGATAGCACATTATGTGATCGTTATCACAGGAAGGGAAAATAAATAGGACTTATTAAGCCTTATGGCGGGGATAATTACACCCTTTTGTGTTTATTTTGGTGCACGTTCTATATCTGTTATTGTTTTCATAATATTACATGTTAGACGATGTAAGCCAGATTTGGAGCCAGAGCTTAGAAATGAAATTTTGAAAAACTTTATTACAATATTAAATTTTACGTCGCGCTTGTTGACTATGATATTAATACTTATACAAGCTTATACATATTATATGAGAATTTTTTTAGCTTATACCTTATTAAGATTACCTATTATAGTTTTCCTTTGAATAATGTATCTGTCTTCATTCAATGCTCCTGAAGAAAAGAATCTTATATACAGGGTTACTTGTAAAACACCAGCAACCTCGCAGGACAAGATAGCTAACATCATAAGTAACAACATTTGTTCTACGACTTTTGATAATTTGTTAGATTTTATTTTCATACAAAAATAAATATTCATTTAATTTTCCGTTTGAATATTATAAACTCTACGCGCATTCCAAAAGTTACGTAAACAAGAAGCGAACGGGAGGGGAAAGGGGGCGTCGCGTCGTCCTTTCGATAATGAATAGAACATAGACTTACAAATGTTAGGAGAGTACAATAAAAGCTTAAATAATCATTTAAAAATAATTTATTGCGTTATGCCAAAAGTCGTAGATCAAATGTTGTTACTTAAGATGTTAGCTATCTTGTCCTGCGAGGTTGCCGGTGTTTTACAAATAATAATAACCCTGTATAAAAATGAATCGCAAAATGTGTTGGTAAGCGCATAACTCGAGAACGGCTGAACTTATTTCGATAATTCTTTTTTTATTATATTCCTTGAAGTACGAGGATGGTTTTTACGTAGAGAAAACGTAAACATGTACCACGGGCGAAGCCGGGGCGGACCGCTAGTAGCTAATAATTTACAGTACATATTGCCATTTTACAATATTGTTATACAGTACCTATCGTAATTTCGAAGTATATTAGTTAGGTACGTGTAATAATTCCTAATTCCTTCATAGACAAAACATCAAAATTTAATTCACCCAGTGTTTAAGCAATTGAATTACCTAATTAAAATCAAATAATAGTTGAAATTTATAAAATAATTTGGCAATTTGCCAACATGAGGGAGGCAATAGTAGACTACAAGCCCGCATAGGACAAAAATATGGGTCAAATGAACCACCAGGGGACATATCTAGAACGATAGCAGAGCAAAAAATAATAAGATTCATCACTATGCCGTCACTTGTAAGCTGTCCAACTGAGTGCAGATGAGAATTGAAAAGTACAGGTAGACTCGGTAAATTTTGGTCATATATTTTTGTACGGCATTCTTAACCATCGATAGATCCATTAAAAATAATAAGAAACCGCTCAGTGCCGTACAAAAATGGTGGTCCACCAAGTCGGAATTTTTATTTAATTTCCGAGAGTTACCGGGGGTAAATTTGGTCATTTGACCATGTACGGCATCTGTGTCATACTATTGCTATACTGCTTTTAATCCATTATTCCGCAACGCCGTACAAAAATCATGGGGACAAGGGGAAAAAATCGAGAGTTATAATCCCCTCTCTTTCCCCACTCCAGGGGGTCATTTGACACAACACGAAATAAATTTATTTTTAAAGTATTTTATGCATAGATAATATTTTTTCATGTGCCGTACATTTTCGTTGGTTCAAAGGGGAAAAATCTGAAAAAGAAAAAAATCCATATAACGAAATGTTTGCTTTTAGACCGGGAGATACTGACACAAAATTTCGAGTCATTTGTAACAGGATGGCGGTTCTACAGGGTTCTTAGTACGCAATGACAAAAAGAAAAATGATGGTGTGAACGCTGGTACCGGCGGCTTAGTCGCGTGGGCGTTAGTCGAACTCATCGGAAAATAGCGAAAGTCAAACGATTTGTAACAGTATGGCACTTATTTTTCCTGTAAGTTTGAGGATCAACGAATATAAATACAAAGTTTCAAAGATCTAGGTGTTGGAAATCTTCACTTATATAAATTAATAATAAATTTATTTTTCAAGTATGACAGCACTTTTTCCCCCTACTAGAAGTATGGCAAATATAATAATGGTCACATTTTATCAAATACTCTCCAAAAAGCCAAATGCAATACTGGTACAAAAAGATAGGCGAAATAAAAAAAATTTGCAGATTTTCGGCGGTATGGCGACCATTTGGAATCGTCCGAAAAGTATGGCATGGCGATTTTCGTAAATGGCTGCACGACGATGGTTACCTGTGCAAAAGTTAGCTTGGTACAAATGGTTGAATAATTGTTTTTTTTAAATCAACACATTCGCGTCGGTATGGCGGGCTGTAAGTCATACCGGAAAAGTATGGCATGACACTACCGCCTACTTCTTTTTTATGGGCTATCGGTAAATTCTAAAATTTTTGTGTTACAAATCGTTTGACTTTCGCTATTTTTCCGACGAGTTCGACTAACGCCCACGCGACTAACCCACCGGTACCAGCGTTCACACCATCATTTTTCTTTTTGTCATTGTGTACTAAGACCCCTGTAGAACCGCCATCCTGTTACAAATGACTCGAAATTTTGTGTCAGTATCTCCCGGTCTATTTATATTTTTATAATAAAATATAAAAATAATTTGGAAAATCCAAAAGTGCACGCCTCATAATTTTTTTTTAATAAATATTTATTAATTATTATTTTTGTTTATTTAATAACAATTAAACCACATCGAATCAGACCCTGAAAAATGAAAGGGTTCTATTCCTGAGCATACTCAAGCGTAAGAGAAAAAAAAAGACTCGATTAGTAAAGTATTTCGGTCGCTATCGTGTTAACAAGAAAAAGGATCCGCACATACAGACACACGGACGTCCAAGACAGAACTTTTTTAAACTGTTTTTTAACTAGTTTAAATAACAAAAATGACATCAAAAATATCATGAACGTTAAAAATAGTGTTTTTTCTTAATATGTGTGTGTATGTATTATCTTACAAGTGCAATGTATGATACATAAAGACATTTTAAGTTTGAAAAATCAGATGTTTTGCGCGAAGTGACAGTAGTACCCACCTCAACGCTTCGCTTATGAGGCGTGCAATATACATTAATATTAAGAAGCTCGAGGTGGTTAATTATCACCTTGGAAAGTCGGAGTCAGGTGGAATGGACTCCGTTAAATTGATGAACTAATAAAAAAGCTATGAACGAAAAGATATGAATTATATGCAATCAGTCCATGAATACAGGTAAAGTCACAAGCAAATGCTAGTAATATATACATATTCAAAATGTACAAGTAAAGCGCTTTTAAATGATACCAAATACTGCATATTTATCTTAACTTTATTTTTTGTCCGCTAGAGGGCGCCACATTAGATTTTGTGAAACCCCATATGGCCTTTAGCTAGCTGGTCGCTGGTTATCCAGTGAACAATTCAGACGCTTCTAATGATATGTCATTTGTCGAATTCTGATAAGTAGTTTAGAAGTTACGAGGGAATAGATGAACATACATACATGACCTGTAAACAACCATAACCCTCCTTTTGCTTTGCCGTAGTTGGGTAAAAATATGTTAATGCCGTACTGTATCAAATGGCCATAAAGCACCCTTAAAATTGTAGCTTTCGTCGCTTTCATCAGCCTAAAAAATGTGGTCTGCACAAAAATGTACGGCATCGTTTTTTCCTAATTTATCTATGTTAATACTATTTAAAACAACGGATAAAGTGTAGAAAACTATTATATTTCATTAATCTACGATGTTTAAACTTTAACAAAATTTCTGGTTTTGCATTTCTCTATAACTTTTTTTAGAACGGTTTCTTTTGAACGGCAATACTATACAACAATTGAATTTTACAATATCATGTTAAAAAAAAAGTTCCCGTACAGGGTCAAATGACCTTACAGCTCTTTATATCAAGAATTCGATGAAATTAAGATGATTATTGGTATACATTTAAAAGAACAATTATTTTTTGACGGCATTGCTTTTAATAGTACTTTTGAGTGCTAGATAATGTTTTGGAACCGAAGCCGTACTTAGTCAAATGACCCCGTGGAGTGGGGAAAGAGAGGGGATTGCAACTCTCGATTTTTTCCCCTTGTCCCCATGATTTTTGTACGGCGTTGCGGAATAATGGATTAAAAGCAGTATAGCAATAGTATGACACAGATGCCGTACATGGTCAAATGACCAAATTTACCCCCGGCAACTCTCGGAAATTAAATAAAAATTCCGACTTGGTGGACCACCATTTTTGTACGGCACTGAGCGGTTTCTTATTATTTTTAATGGATCTATCGATGGTTAAGAATGCCGTACAAAAATATATGACCAAAATTTACCGAGTCTACCTGTACTTTTCAATTCTCATCTGCACTCAGTTGGACAGCTTACAAGTGACGGCATAGTGATGAATCTTATTATTTTTTGCTCTGCTATCGTTCTAGATATGTCCCCTGGTGGTTCATTTGACCCATATTTTTGTCCTATGCGGGCTTGTAGTCTATAGGGTTATCAGCTGTATGCAAATGTGGCGATATACGAATTAGGGACTCATCAATGTCCTATTAATATTTTATGACATGGTAATCACCCCGTTTAGATGCAGAATAGTGTACCTAACTGTTACGTGACTATATGGGCGATGATTAATTTATCTGTTAATCCGAAATATTAATGCAATTTTCATTTATGCTACTGGCATTGCATTTTTTTAGATATTTATAAATATAAAATAGCGTAGATATTTATAATTAAATTGAATGATGAAATGAAATGAAACTATGTTTTTAAATGTAATATTTTTTAATCCCATTAAAAGAAGTATGTACCATAAACTACAGTAAAATACCGTTAACAATACCACAGACAACAGAATAATATAAGTATAGAAAATATCGTATCTAAGGTTTATCCCATCCACGTTATAAGCTATTCAATGTAGTCTAGTATTTCCGAGCAACTTTATCGCTGCGTAGTGTCTATAACTTGAACGTGGCCTTTTATAGTTCACTTGGAACGGGTGTGTGTTACACCCTGTTACAACAATCGAACATACGATTGGAGTTGAATTGCAATTTTACTCGTCAATTGTGTGACGGCAGTTTTCTTAAGAATGTTGCCTGCTGCGAAATACTAGCTTATTTACCGGGTATGAATATACATCTAATAATATGTTAGTTTACTATAATTACTGTTATTGTACATTGTAGAATATTTTGATTAAATTGTATGCATATTGCATAGTTTTACTTTGACCGGGGCAATTGCAAAGACAGAAAACCCTCAATAACATATAATATTTCTTAATAATGAAAACACCAACATTAGTCTTATAATAATAACTTATTAACATTATAACTTATATTCGACACATATAATACTACGTTGTACTAATAAGTTCATACCGAAGTTTGGCTCACCAACAAACAGATAACCAAAAGAAAATACCGAAACCGCTAGTCCTTGTGCGTCTAAGATAATATATCACGGCAAACTTAAATGAGAGGAAAATTAGTTTACACTGAACGTGTAATACAACTGTAATATGAGTGTGGAGTTTCGCGCCGCAGTCGTGTTTAATTTCCAGAAAGTTCTAGTCATTACCGTGCGAGTAACAAAGAAGGTGGAACAATGAAGCGTACGCAGTGACGTCGTGGATTTTAGCGGGTAATAAGGTGTGAGGAAATAGTACTCAAGTAATTAGTTTGTTACATACGCCTGTTTTAGACTTGTAAAGTAATAAGCTGTTTAATTAAAAAGTAGAAGGTAGATAATATTTTTTAATTAAACAGGTAACAATACTTTTACTGATTAATACTAGAGTGACGATGATTATCATCCAGTAATTTTGATAGATTTGATTGTATGTATTTTTGTTAAGAGGCTAACTAGAAATAATGATATTGAGATTAATGATAAACACCATTTTATTATACACTAGCGGTTCGTCCCGGCTTCGGCCGTGGTACATATTTCGCTATAAAAGGTAGCCTATGTTCTTTCTCAGGGTCTAAAGATTATCTGTGCCAAATTTCATCAAAATCGGTCCAGCAGTTTATGCTTGTAAACCACACATACATAATTACAAACCTTTCCTCTTTATAATATTAGTATAGATAATAAATACATTTCTCAGAAGGAAACTTGCGTAAACAACTGTAAGTAAATATTACCTGAAAAAACAATAAATCTCAGATATTTTCAGCATAGATTTCAAGGAAGCTGCCCTTATTATTAATGCAGGGAACTTCAAACAGGTATATGAGCAACATATATCACAAAAGGAATGCACAGTTGAGGTTATTACACGAGTGTTTGAATTTACGAGTGGGGTTACCTTATGTTGATTTGGCCTCCCGAAAAGTTGGGAAATTTTGTTATTGAATAATAAAATGACATACTTAATTAAAATTTTATGCTTGTTTATTATTAGAGATAAATATATCTACAGATAAATAAACGTAATTTATTCTAGAATATCTCTTTCTGTGTAGATAATTTAAATTCAAATACATATTAATTGGCTCTAGCTTTACTCGCTATGAATCAATTGCTTTTTTGGAATATTATTTTCACATTTACCTACATAAAAACTAACTCTGCGTTTCTGTATTTTACTAGCTATGAATCAAATTGGTATGGCTGCACTATTCACATACCTATGATAGTAAAAATAAAATTGTCTTTGTTTTTCGAAAGCCAAATTTCAGGTGAAATTTCATGTAATGGCAACACTGCAAGGAGCGGCACTCGTTTGCAATCATGGTAATGCGCTTCAGGTGCGTATAGAGAGATTTATAGCCAGCGTCAAAATGATATAATGTATAGAATACAGTAACCACCAAGTGTAGTCGGCTCCTAGTCGGCTCTTTTTCTAATTAATGTTGCCAGGAATAAATAATCACTATTGAAAAGGTAAATGTGTAACTTTATGTAATGAGATAGCTTTTTTATTGGTTTGGTATTTCTTTTTTTTTAATGTCAATGAGATGGTAATTTTTTACTGATATTTTTTATTTCTTTTTTGTTGAATGTCACAGCAATGTTAAAGGCTGTAATGTTATGTTAATTGTTATATCCGGTTTGAGGATTAATTTTTTCTAATGAACCTGCGTAGTAATACGATGCACCGCTTGGTTGAGTAGTAGATTGATATGACTGTATGTAAAAGGAAGTAGGTTCGATGTGTACTGATGAATATGTGACAAATATTATAAATTTCTATCACAAATTAAAAATTTAGATTACCTGTTTAACATCAAAATCTATCTAATATCTAATCTAATCTAATCTAATATATTATAAAGGCGAAAGTTTGTAAGAATGTATGGATGTATGGATGTATGGATGTATGGATGTTTGTTACTCTATCACGTAAAAACTACTGAACCGATTACAATGAAATTTAGCACACATATAGAGGGTAACTTGGATTAACACATAGGATAGTTTTTATCCCGGAAATCCCACGGGAACGGGAACTATGCGGGTTTTCCTTTGCAAACGCGGGCGAAGCCGCGGCGGAAATCTAGTTATATACTAAATTAGCTATGTATACTTTGTATGAAATCTAACTAAATTTATTATTGCATTTTAAAATAATTTGGAAAATCCAAAAGTGCACGCCTCATAATTTTTTTTTAATAAATATTTATTAATTATTATTTTTGTTTATTTAATAACAATTAAACCACATCGAATCAGACCCTGAAAAATGAAAGGGTTCTATTCCTGAGCATACTCAAGCGTAAGAGAAAAAAAAAGACTCGATTAGTAAAGTATTTCGGTCGCTATCGTGTTAACAAGAAAAAGGATCCGCACATACAGACACACGGACGTCCAAGACAGAACTTTTTTAAACTGTTTTTTAACTAGTTTAAATAACAAAAATGACATCAAAAATATCATGAACGTTAAAAATAGTGTTTTTTCTTAATATGTGTGTGTATGTATTATCTTACAAGTGCAATGTATGATACATAAAGACATTTTAAGTTTGAAAAATCCATAGAAATCTAAATAACAAGACACTAGAAGTCGTAAGCGTGCGTGACCTTGTCGCCACTCAGGTGATTTGCACATCACCAGTGCATTCGTCACTGTTCAGTTGCTCTGGAGACCTATGAGTGTATACATGGTGTGTTTCAGCAATTCCCATTGCGGAAATTCTTCCACAAGTTGTAATTATACTTATAAAGGAATAATATTTCATCGGAAAATATTTTTTTTTAGAAATAATGCCGTTTTTCCTTAAAATTATAGAATATTTACAAGTATTACGATTGTCACCATAGTAATCGAAATAACAATGAATGACACAGTCGACCATTCTTATTATCACGTTTGTTCGTATTGGAGCAAAAAGTCTCATATACTTAGGGATGTTATTCTAAAATAAACCGTAAATTCGTGCGTTAGGATACATATTCTAAAGCTTAATTTAATAGATAAGTTAGTTTTCACTAAAATCAAGCTGTCCAATAAAAGGCATAGTTTACTTGTGTGTACTGTTTAGCTTTCGGTTTGAATGTGTTGATTTTGGCGACAGCGGTTTTCATACGAATTATGACATTATAGCCCTTCTATCGTATAGGAGCTACCAACGTTGACAAGAGAGCATTTTAGTATAGTTGGTTCTTTGATATACTGTTCCTCTTGCTATTTCGGTTAGAGTCCGGGCTGTCTGGCTGGTCGCAGTGGTTGCGTTTTTTAGTGCGCATCTCATCTGCACAGGATAATTTCCCTAATTTGAAGTCATTTTTTAACGCGTAATTTTTAATATTTTACCTTTAGATAGATCCATCAGACATAATTTTTTTATTGCAAGACGTTTTTTTCGTTGTTAAATAGGTACCAGACGCAATTTTTTATTTCGTTTTTATAAAAAATTCAAATTATTTTAGAATGTCTGTAAATTTCATATTATGTTCTTCAAACATAATATAATCTAAAATTAATTAGCCAGACGCTAATTCGATTGTTAAGTATTAAATAATGTGTATAAATAAAAAAAAGTAATGAAGCATGCAGCTCATCAGCTAGTGTATTTTAACTATGCGACAGGAAATAATTGCAAGAATACAATATTATTTACACTTGTTCTTATAAATAAAAGCTAAAATGAAAAAAAAAAACATAAAAGTGAAAAATAAATTAAAGTTACCATACATTGAAAAGAATGGAATAAAAACTATATCAATGAAGGTTAAACAATTACATTGTTAAATTTAAAAAGCCATCTTCATAATCATCATCATCATCATCTTTCCTCACACTGTCAGAATTATTTATGTTATCGTCTAAGTAATTGTTATTGTTTTCCAATATTCCATCATCTGTAAACAACTAGAAAGTTTGTTTCAATATTGATGTACACACGTACACACACACAACACACACACACCATACCACACACGACACACACACGTGAACACACACACACACGCATGTTTAAGTTTGTATTGAATTTAACTAAAGTAGTTAGCATGAATTTATATAGGTAGGTATACTAGCGGTCCGCCCCGGCTTCGCCCGTGGTACCTACATGTATAAACTATCCTATCTCTCAAGTTGAATCGAACTGCACATGGTGTGCGAATTTTATTATAATCGGTTAAGTGGTTTAGGAGTCCATTGAGGACAAACATTATGACACGAGATTTATGTATATATATTAAGAATTAAGATTAATGAATTAATATTGTTATCATCATCACTACATAGTATAAAAAAGTCGCTTTCTCTGTCCCTATGTCTCTTTAAATCTTTGAAACTACGCAACGGATTTTGATGTGGTTTTTTTTAAATAGATAGAGTGATTCAATTGGGAGGTTTATATGTATAATAACATCCATTAAATAGTGGAGAAGTACCTACTGTTATTTTTGAGGTTTCTAATGTGATTACGTAAATAATTACAATTTTTCCACTTACAGTGCAAACGGAGGCACCCTACGAGTTTTATCAAAATAATGTACTAACTACATTGAAAAGGTCTACAGAAAAGTCCGTGATGGTATATGTCTATCTCTTATGGATAACCCACAATAACTTTTTTTATCATTTACTTTTTACGACAAATAATGGCTAATTTTCGAAGCGATTTTAACCAATACAGCATTAAACTTAACCAATTAAAGACCTTGAATACATTGTTCATTTAATATAGATCTATATGGCCTTTTACACATGGATTTAAGTGAATATTTTCGAAGATATTACAGATTTAAAAATTGCGGGACGTAGCGTTTGCGGCGGTACCAGCCGGCCGCCCGGCTATAACTATCTACACTAATATTATAAAGAGGAAAGCTTTGTTTGTTTGTTTGTTTGTTTGATTGTAATGAATAGGCTCATAAACTACTGGACCGATTTTAAAAATTCTTTCACCATTCGAAAGCTACATTATCCACGAGTAACATAGGCTAGGTTTTATCCCGGAAATCCCACGGGAACGGGAACTATGCGGGTTTTTCTTTGAAAACGCGGGCGAAGCCGCAGGCGGAAAGCTAGTATTTTATACCCGTGCGAAGCCGGAGCGGGCCGCTATGTTTTTATATTCAACGTTCACAGTTTTTCTGTAGTGTATTTAGCGATTATTGCACCCGTGCGAAGCCAGGGCCGGGCGGGTCGCTAGTTAATATTAGATATATTATATTAGAAAATTTAACTTGTATTGGCAACACTGTATTTTGTTTGTGGTTCTTTTTCTTCTTATACGCGGTGTGTAATGTGTGGTATTAGGCAATGTGCTATTGGAAACAATATACATAAGTTTATGTAATCGCTGTTTTCATTTAAACCCATAACTTAATAGATAAGTAATAAAAAAATTGTTTTGTATAGAAGATTGTTGATGTACCTAGTTTATTTTTTAGCCTAAGGAATAAAATGTACCAATGGAAGGTACTTGTTCCCACAACACAGGGAATCCTAGAGTAGGAACAATTCAATTTCTATGCATCTTAGGTATATTTTCGAAAAAAAGAAGTTATTTTTTATTGTTATTTAATTTTCGCGGCCGACCCTTTCTATCTCTCTTGCACTTTAAACTATCTCTCCATATACACAATCATCAAATTGTTATACTTACCTACTTTCACTACGTTTTTATTTGTACATATTTAATACTTAACAATCGAATTAGCGTCTGGCTAATTAATTTTAGATTATATTATGTTTGAAGAACATAATATGAAATTTACAGACATTCTAAAATAATTTGAATTTTTTATAAAAACGAAATTAAAAATTGCGTCTGGCACCTATTTAACAACGAAAAAAACGTCTTGCAATAAAAAAATTATGATTGATGGATCTATCTAAAGGCAAAAGTTTAAAAATTACGCGATAAAAAATGACTTCAAATTAAGGATAATTTCCTGTGCAGATAAGATGCGCACTACTGAACGCAACCACTCCGGCCAGCCAGACTGCGCGGACTCTAACCGAAATAGCTAGAGGAACAATATATCAAAAAACCAGCTATACTAAAATGACTTCTTTTTCAACGTTAATAGCTCCCGTACCACTATGTGTCTTGTTATTTAGATTTCTATGGAAAAATCAGATGTTTTGCGCGAAGTGACAGTAGTACCCACCTCAACGCTTCGCTTATGAGGCGTGCAATATGTATATCTAACAAAAGCTGTTCTTAAAAGTCCATTTTATTTAAATAACTGAATTCACCCAAATCCGTTTAGTGGTTCAGGTGTGATAACTTGAGAATATAGTATTATAGGGACTTTAATAATATTAGTATGTAAGTGCGAAGATAGTTCTTTAATTAAATTAGAAACTGCTAGGGAGGAAGATAGTTTTAATGATGCGGGGAGGCTAAAGTTACCAACACAATTTAATTTACTGTTTACAAATATGTGATTTATTTGTAAATTTTAAAATATTTTGTGTGAATATTATAAGGAATAAGCAATGAATTATGTTTTATATAGGAAAAAATGAATGTAAATTAATTTCGAATAAAATATTTATTCCATCTCAAGATGTAAAAATAATACGTTTTTATTGTAAGACTGTTATAAAATACATAATAGTTTAAATTATGTATGTATTTTAGTTTTTGTTTAAGTTATTTGGCCTTCCTCTCAATGTTTTACATTTTGTTACGAGGTCTTTAGAAGTAAGAAAACCAGATTTTGTCAGTCACATCAATATTTATTGGATAACAAAGTAAAACTTAATATCTACTTAAGTTACTTACCGTTCACATTATGGTTTATTTGTATTCAAATTTACGTTTCTGCACTAGTTATTGGCCACCAAATAACCATTATCACACGTGAAATTAGATCCAGTTATTCCCTTAGCTCTATCACTTGCCAAAAACAATATAATATCAGCTATTTCCTCTGAATCACTCCAGCGGTTTAAAAGAGTTTTGAATCCCATTTCATCGTATGACACTTTAACTCCTGCGGTGGCGAATATTGCAGTTTTCACTGGACCTGGGTTTACTGTGTTCACTCGTACACCGTGTTTTCCAAGTTCCAGAGCAGCGCCTCTCCCAAAATGGTCCATAGCAGCTTTCGACATACAATATGCTACGTATTCCTGAGAAAATATTGTATTGCTTGCTATACTCGATACATTGACGACGTTACCTTTAGAGGCGATCAGGTACGGGGTGGCTAACATCGTTAAATGAACCGCAGAACGGAGATTCGTCTTCATAATTTCATCATATACCGATAACATGTTACCCTTCTCTAGAGTACCGCCTAGAAGAATACCCGCGTTGTTGACTAGAACATCTAATTTGTTAAACTTCTTAATTGTTTCACTGATAATTCTTTCAACGTCTTGATCTTTTGATACATCCGCTTTGATGATCAGCGGGGTCTTTCCATTCGCTGCACATTTTTTCGCGACGTTGTTTAATTTTTCTTCATTTCTACCTACTAGGACTACGTCAGCGTTTTCTTTTGAGAAATATTCTGCTGTAACAGCTCCTATGCCAGAACTGGCACCGGTTACTATAACGACTTTGGACTTGAAACTCATGGTTATGCATGCGCCGCGTTGGAGTGCGCCTTAGAGTAACATACTCTAAGGAGTGCGCGTTATTTATACCAGATTGAGATTTTTTACATAATATATTCAAAGGTTAATTTAGATACACGTAGTATTTTCTTATGTTTGATTTTACGCGAGTATTGTATATTAAGAAATTAAATATTTTGGGGCTAAGATACACGTGTATAATAATATAGCGCTTTTCCGGTAAACTTCTTTAAGTTTCTGATTAATAATAATTGTCATTTTTAACCAACATTAGATATATAGTATTTAATATAAAGTATCAAACAAACTCGCTCTCCACTCTCCACTCTCTAAACTTTATTTTTTGAAACCACGGCACGGATTTTAATAATATTTTCACTTTTGTTTAATGAAATTACTCCAGAAGCTCCAAACGTTTCATTTAATTACCTAAGTATTTGTATTCTACAGAAAATTAAGTACTAAACTGTATCAGGTACTTGAATTCCTATCAAAAAGAAGTACTTTGGAATAGGATATCATAAAAAAAATTACATAAAGTTCGCGAAATATATTACTATCTCTAAGGTTGAATTTAAATACATATATACGGAAGTAGATACATGTCTTTATGTAATTTAATAATTTGAAAAAAAAAACTTTATTAATTGCAAAGGTGATACTCCTATTATCAGTGATTATAACCAGATATGGTTATTAGTTAATCGTTACCTTGACCGTCTGACACAGATCAAAAAAGTCATTTACCTTATTTTATTTAAATAAATACCTTAGAAGTAGGTATATATTTAAAATTACACGCAACTAAAAAGGGGACATTATTTAAAATGATAATTAATATATGTACTGATATAATTTCCTTCATCGTATAAGTACTTTTACAAATTAAGGTGATCGTGTTTTTTACTGAATTGGCATGTCTTATATATATAATTACTTATAAGTAAAATTATTAACCTTAGGACGAAACCTTATATTATAAAGGTCAATGTCATGTTTTATAATATAATATTTATAATAATTTCCGCAACAAGAATTGTTTTGTATAGTTACGTATGTCATATGCATTGGCCTTAGCGTGATGATAGCTTATAGCCCCTTACTCGATATATTGATTATTTAACAGAAATTGATTTTTTAAATCGGGCCCGTGGTTCCTGAGAGGAGCGTTCAAGCAAACAAACAAACAAGCTCTACAGATTTGTAAAATTATGTAGTATAAGATTAGTAGGTTAGGTACTGGAAGTGGAGGGCTCTTCAGCACGAATTCGGGCCAGATCGAACCGGGGAAGATAACACCTCCACAGAAGATAACGGGAAATAGTAGCATGTGAAAAATTCTACTGTTTTTCGTTTGGAGAGTGGGTGAGGTAGATACCCATATCATAACCTTTCCAGTACTTTCCTTTGTTCCCCTTAATATTTTATTTATCCCGTACCTTTTTAAGTCGGTAAACCAAATAAGAGTCATGCAAATGTTTGGACGGTGATGGCGCTCATCAAGCGCAACATAACAATATACCATATATTTTAACTATGTACTCATTTTAACTTACAAAGCTGCACCAAAGTTGGTAGGATCCTCTTTTAAGTACTTACGTAATCTGTTTGAGTGCATAAGCATATTAATTTTGGCTATTTATCTTCAATGACAGAGGAATACCAAAACAAATTATTTAATTCTATACGCGTGATATGCATTAGCATCTAATTTGTTTTGCAATTTTTTTGCTCTTTTTTGTAAGTATGTAATACAAGTTTAACATATTGGTAAAAACTTAGTCGCTTGCCCGACTTCGCCAGGGTTGACACATTATACTTATCACTACATAGTATAAAACAAAGTCGCTTTCCCTGTCCCTATGTCCCTATGTCCCTATGTCCCTTTGTACGCTTAAATCTTTGAAACAACGCAACGGATTTTGATGCGGTTTTTTTTAATAGATAGAGTGATTCAAGAGGAAGGTTTATATGTATAATAACATCCATTAAATAGTGGAGAAGTACTGTTATTTTTGAGGTTTCTAATGTGATGTCGTTATTTTTTACATATTTTCCGCTTACATTGCAAACGCAGGCTGAACCCTACGAGTTTTATCAAAATAATGTACTAAGTATTATACACATTGAAAAGGTCTACAGAAAAGTCCGCGATGGTATATGTCTATCTCTTATGGATAACCCACAATAACTTTTTTTTGTCATTTACTTTTTACGACAAATAATGGCTAATTTTCGTTGCGATTTTAACCAATACAGCATTAATCCTTAACCAATTAAATACCTTGAATACATTGTTCATTTAATATAGATCTATATGGCCCTTTACACCGTATGATTTAAGTGAATATTTTCGAAGATATTACAGATTTAAAAATTGCGGGACGTAGCGTTTGCGGCGATACCGGCCGGCCGCGCCGCCCGGCTATCGGGCGAGTCGAGCGGGCCGCTATGTTTTTAATTTTATATACAACGTTCACAGTTTTTCTGTTGTGTATTTTGTATCAGCATTGCACCCGTGCGAAGCCGGGGCGGGTCGCTAGTAACAAATATTTCAGGACAATTTTCACACACGGCACGATCTGATCCCATACTAAGCTTTTCACTTGTGTTATGGAAACCAGATGGCTGATAAACATACATATATAATTTTAAATAAATACCTACTTATATAGATAATTAACACAGAGAAAACATCTATGTTTATCACACAAATATTTGCCCCGGGTGGGAATCGAAACCACGACCTCTGACTTGGAAGGCATGGCCACTACCTAGGTCATATAGTCGTATCTTTATAGTAATAAAGCTTATATTACAAGGCGATTATTTAGCTATCCGAATGTTATTTTTTTTTCAAATAAGTGCATTAGTTAATTAATGAATTCGCAACAAACAAAAAATCAAATCTTTCCTTTTTATAATAATATTACTTTAGATTATAGGTAGGTTCTTTTCAAGGAGACTGTGAGATCGTGCTCTCGTTATTGTTACACTAGCTTCCGCCCGCGGCTTCGCTCGCGTGGTGTTTTGATAAAAGGTTCTTTCTCAGGGTCAAAAGATTGTCTGTGCCAAATTTCATTAAAATCGGTTGAGAGGTTTAAGCGGGAAAGCGTAACAGACAGACAGACAGACAGACAGAGTTACTTTCGCATTTATAATATTAATATGTTATATAAATCCGGTGATTGCCCAAATTAAATAAATAATTAATTTAATAATTCAGATACTATATATTTCTTGTAGGTACTTGGCAAAAGCAAAGAAGTGCGAGTTATTAATATCATGAAATAAAAAATGGTCATTGATCATTGTTTGGTTCAAGATCGTGTCCTCGGGACCTACGAAGTTAGCATATTTAATCGAGGTCAACAACCTCATGGGAATTTTATAATTTTAATATAACGTCAAATATGAATAAAATAAATCTTATATATAAAAATGAATCGCAAAATGTGTTGGTAAGCGCATAACTCGAGAACGGCTGAACCGATTTCGATAATTCTTTTTTTATTATAGTCCTTGAAGTACGAGGATGGTTTTTATGTAGAGAAAACGTAAATATGTACCACGGGCGAAGCCGGGGCGGACCGCTAGTTAAAAATAAAAATGTTGTGTGGTTTTATGAAACCACGGTAAAAGTGAAACTGTTCGAACGGTTCCGAACACTGCTTTATACCTACTCGGCAGCCGACCGTCACGCGACATGCGCTACATAGACCAAAAAGTTTGAGACGATGTAATAAAAGTTTCACTTTAAAAATATGATAAAAAAAATATGATTTGTTAATTTTAGATAACAGAATATAATATGACAAATGCTCTTAATAGTCAATTATTTTTGATATAGGTACCACAAGTAATCTAAGACCACAAGATACTATTTGTACCGCTCATTTAAAATTGGCGTGGTATAAAATTGGCTGTGACAGACACACGAGTTTTCCTATAGGTTTCAGGATTATCTTTTTCGTACGGAACCTAAAGCGAGTAAGAGATCAACTTGCTTGCAGAATGAATCTTTTATCACACACCTGCCACGCTTTAACCATTTTTGTTATTAATGTTTAAATAAAAAATCGGAGTTGCCAGATTTTTTACATGAAAGGCGACTGACTATTTACCTGTTTATCCTTGAGTTTTTTTATTGAAATCCAAGAGGTATGCAAATAACGTAACTTCAAAAACATCGGCAAGATGTGAAGCGAATACATTACTAAATTGTGTTGTCAATTGAGCCTAATTGCAAGCAAACGATGCAGGCTTTGTTTCGTGGTATTCCCACAATGTTCTTCGTGCTTGAGATGAATTCATAATGAGTAATTAATATAATATGTGATAAAAAAACTAAACCCATTAAACTATTGTATTGTCATCGATGCTTGATAAGTACACTTATATGTCCGTTTAAAAATGGTCAAAACCGAGTCTACAGGAGTCGGTTACATGTAAACATACAAGTGAAGCTAATAAAAGCGTGTTAGAAGAACTCTAAAGGTGCCTAAGAACGCTTAAGTTTGGCAGCTAGTATAAGCACTAAGCATGCCTAATAACGAAACACAATGACGTAATAATATAAGGTAGATGATCTGATGCGAAAATGGAATTACACACATAAATTCGCCACTATACCCTAAGCTTTATTCCAATAAATCGATATATTGTTACGTTTGCACTATATCTATAGGTCGTCAAATACAAATTAGTTTGTCAGCGTTAATTAATTATCTATTTCATTGACAAAGCTGGCCATGATGAATGACTTTTAGTGGTAATGAATAGGCTCGTCTCTTCGGTGGACGTCGCTTATCGTAAAATATATTTCGATTTCTGGGAAGAGATGACACAGATTATGTAGGTATTTGTCTCTCTCATATATTTATTAGTCTTTTTTATTGTTTTCAGTGATTATGAATACCGTTTTTAAAATTCAGAAGCACTATTTCCCCTAATATATATTTTGGAATATCCTATGTAGTTAGGATGAACTACATATTTGATTAGTGGCTAGTCCACTATAGTCTATATGCCTATGAAAAAACTGCTTCATCATAAAATACATTAGGTACTTACTTTTTTACTTTGTCAAATTTCATAAAAAGTTGTTTTAATTTGATAAGTGCTTAAATCAAACCAGACTAATTATGCAATGTCCAAATGTAATTTTAAACCAAAATCTCTGTAATACTATCAGATAGCATTAGAATACTGAATAACATTGTATTTCAATAGGATTTGTCTGCTTAATTGCATTCTGTGGGCTTCTTGTGCACTGAGCTGTTTAATCTCACTGATATTATTTAATGCTAAAGCATGGATTAGGATATTTGCTATTTATTTTTAATAACGAGCATCTTAAAAACACTAATAATCGTGTTCAATACAGAGTGAGCATCCTCGCGAGGCATTTGCTGCACGAAGTGTAGGTACTTGGCTCGATCGAAAAAAATAGCAGTATACGCGTTTTCCCCGACCACACTGGCCAAGCTGCTTCGCGCAGCAATTGCTTCGCGAGGCTGCTCGCTTTGTGGAAACCTGCCTATAAGAAATTGAAGGAAAGCATAAATTGGGTTCTTAGGTAAACATAAATATAATTTAGAGGCAGTAAAATAGGATGGCCTTTTAATAACCTACGATACAAAGACAAATCTAATAGCGAATCATATAATATTATGAGAAGTAAATGTAGATATAAGCAATATCACATAAAATAGTAAGTTTGATAGTTTTTAGTATGCTAACATTATGTCCTCATAGTTAGATATTATACTTTCATTGATTGCATACAAAAACTTTTATTGTACACCATCAATTAAATTGTTCATCTAATAAATAGCAGATAATCCGCGAAAAAAGTAACAACGATTCTCGCAATTGCTTGCAATATCCAGGCGCGAAACGCAATAAAGGTAATAAAATAAAAACTAAGGAATTGTAAAAAGGCACTCCATTAAATTGGCTCGTTACGAGTAATGAGAAGCTGCAATCTCAAAACATGCTAGCTTTATTCTATCTCACATTTAGGTTATGGTATTTTTAGTATCACATTAAAAGTTTTATTATACTTTCATAACCAACTGTGTCTGTGTGTAATAAAAGTGTTTTCGAATTCAATATGCAGACGGAATGAAAAAATAATACGATTTGCTTAATGCTATAATTAACATTAAAAAATATTACCATATAGTTAATATTCAAATGTTATTGTTGATATAAATTTTGATATTTTATATGCCATTCAAAAAGCAAAAATACGCATCATGCATAAACAATATATTTTGAACAAACACCGACCAAATGCAAGGCAGAGTCGCGACTGGTTCCGCAAAAATAATCTGAAAAGAAATTGCAAAAAATGATCACCCATCCAATATATGACTGTACCAACCGACGTTTAAACTTCATTCTTTATTATTCGGCAGTAGAAATGCATGATGTCTGAAAATTTCAGCTAATATTACGGTTCTCGAGACATAATATCACACATCAGCCTGGTGACAGACGAACGGACAGACAGACGAAGTCTCAGTAATAGGGTCCAGCTACACTTTTTGGAGATTGATCTAATGGAAATTTATTGCTCTGAACAATATAATTTGTGTGCAAAAATATAATTTTTGAAAAAAAAAAATACATAATAATATTGTTTTCTTAAGAAGAAAATCTATTTTGTCTTAGTGAAAGCTGCGCTCCGACAAAATTCAGTGTTAAATGAATTCTGTATAAGATAATGATTCTTAAATAAGAATATGAAAATAAGAACAAAACTATTTCAATTTTAAATTATTTTATTCCATAAAAACATTTATTGTGAAAAATAATAAGTAACTAAATCTTGGGTACCAGATTTAATTAATAATTATCTATGACGTCACCTTTATTCTACACAAAAATAGAGATAGTAAAAAAATGCAGTAAGAGTACCTATACCAAACGAACGAGTGTTATGCAAACCGTTGCGGATTCAATTTCCGGCGAATGCAATGATTTGTGCCGACGAGCTTCCGTTTGTGTGCGTGGAATGCACAAACTACGAATTGCGCATATGCGAGTGTAGAAGTACTAGTATAGTATTATTTTATCGGTGGTAATATTATATTATTATATAATATTAGGTATATTGGGGGAACCGGGAAGCCTAAGTCCAGCAATTGACTTCCTTCAGCTGAGACGACGACGACGATCTGTGGTAGAAGTTAAGCTCAAACATCAACTGAAATGTGGTGAATAAATATGCTAAACCGCGATTTTAATGTTAGTATCATTTTAAAATTATATGGATAGTGAAAATGCTTTGAGTGTAAAGTTTCTCGAAATGAACAATCCCATAATATTGTAGGTATTTTTTTTTTAATTATGGTGTCAGCAGATTCAGTATTCAGTCTGAGATCGTACCTACTTTCATAAGTATCTCTCTATACAACTTATCTTTATATTAACCACATATTGTATAACATAGTAGATACAACATGTCCAAGAAAGTTAGTAATAACATTTTTAATTTAACGGCCATTTTCCAGTTTGTTAAGGGATAATTAAGTGTTAAATATGTAAAAAGAAAATTCTTAGAGATAAACCTTGACACCGAAAAAATGGCGCCGTATAAAAACAAGTGAGATTAATAGGCAAAGTAATTAGGGGTAAATTAAAATACGCTTAAGTGCTCAAATAAAGCTCGTGTCCGGAGAAATTCTAAGAACTATAAAAAGTGTCTGAGTTAGTCTTTAAGCTGTTGTACAATGAGCTGTGTAAGATCTTAGAAATTTTATTAAGATCACTACATAGTATAAAACAGTCGCTTTCTCTGTCCCTATGTCCGTATGTATGCTTAAATCTTTAAAACTACGCAACGGATTTTGATACTGTTTTTTTAAATAGATAGAGTGATTCAAGAGGAAGGTTTTAGAATATAATTTATTATATTTTAGACAAAGCGGGCGAAGCCGCGGGCGTAAAGCTAGTATTTTATATTTTGAAGTGAAACATCTTAGGGCGCGTTGAGAGTAAAATTTCAAGGCTAACCCTCACGTCATGGAGTAAGGCGAGGATTTTGATTTCTTTGAATCTTGTCAAAGAATTTCTGATACTTGTGCTCGGCACACACGCTCTTTTTATTATTCAACGTAATTAGGAATAATATATGTATAATGATCTAGATACGAATAGTTAGGTCTTATTTCATCTGGAAAATTTTTGTCTTTAAAAAGTCGGCTAAAACATTCCTTCAATTTTTAATACTTTTGAGAATATTACGGAAACATAATAATCTTTCATAGATTCTTTCATAGATTCCTCTATTAAGGAAAATCCTTAACAAAAAATATGCTGCTATTTTTTGGTCGTTTATTATAATTGTTGACTATTTTATTTTTCGTGGAAGTCTTGTCTTTTATAATATCCTTTACGCTCTTTAATTAAATATAACTTTTGATGATTTTTTTTATTTAATAAAAACACTTTACTAATGTTATATCTCTCTTCTCAATGTACCACTATCGCGTTTTAAACACGGTTTTGCTTAGTTTGCTTTGCGACAACCGACAGTTTTTTAAGTTTAGCTTTTAATTATTTTAACTGCTTATTATTTAAATTGTTTGCAATGAACTTTGAGTTTTGAATTGTGAATAATGTTTATATTGCATTTGAGATGATATGAAATTATATTATTCAGTTGTTTTAAACATTGAGATAATATGAATATGGAGCAGACACCACGAACAAAATCTGTGCGCCAAGATGGCGGCGCGGGGCGCGCGAATGACGGCTAGACAGTCATAGATTATGCGATGTCACTGACTCACCGCTATAGAGGCGACACTTTGTTTCTTTCTGTCTATTTTATTGGGTGCCACTCCTTACATGCACGTTGACTTGAAATTTTCTTTGTACTTACTTAATATTTATTTTAGATATAAACTGACTTTACTACGCGGGGCTAACAATATCTGGCATATAATATAGGATGAGGAGGTTCAGTCAGGGCTATGGGAAGTTTCATTCCTTACAAATTGAGCCTTTTTTAGAAAAAAAATAAAAGCCGTGTAAAAATTGTGTTTATTTATATTTAGTTCATCATCCTCAGAACATGTTCCCGGCTCAGAAATTGCTTGTATTGTTCCAGTACTATTGTAGCACACCTTCGGCTAAAATAAATATAATTATAATAATGTTAGTGATGGCTAAAATAATATTTTATTTGTTATACAAATCCGTAAAATTTTATTATTATTACTAACATCAATACAAGGAACAGCGGACTTCTTTAGAATACGCCTTCCCGCTTTTGTGGTATATTTATCCTCATCGCGAAAATGCAATGAACAGACGCAAGTTCTATCGGATGGTAACCAGGTTTCTTCACTGCGGTTGTTTTGGACAAATTTTACCCATTTTTCCCTTTCTTCAAGGCCCAGACATGGAAACCTTGAATAGAAAAAATATTAATCTCTGAACTAGCGGTCCGCCCCGGCTTCGCCCGTGGTACATATTTCGCAATAAAAAGTAGCCTATGTTTTTTCTCAGGGTCTAAAGATTGTCTGTGCCAAATTTCATCAAAATCGGTCCAATAGTTTATGAGCCTATTTATTACAATCAAACAAACAAACAAAGTTTTCCTCTTTTTTTTTTTTTTTTTTTTTTTTTTTTTTTTTTATACACTTTATTGTGCTGTCAACATAACAAAAGTGGGTACAATAGGACTTAAACTAGAACAAACAACACAGAGGGCGGCCTTATTACTAACAAGTAATCTCTTCCAGGCAACCAACAGATTGTGTGAAAAACAATATTACTACAGCGGAGGTAGGTAAAAAGTTAAACATAAATAGATGTTACTAAAAATACAGTCATAATATACACACTAAAATAAGATATAATATACCATACCAAAAGATATAGAATACATATAATAATATAATGCTATAAATAAGATAAATATAATAATATATAAATACATCATAAAAATATAAACATAATATACTATAAAATATACTACAAATACAAAATACTATATTGATTCAAACGCGAGATTTAAAAAGTGGTCACGTATGAGGCTCTTAAATTTAGATAGAGTTTGAGCTTGCCTTATGGGTATAGGTAAGGAATTCCATAGATTAATGGCCGTAATAATAAAAGAATCACCATAAAAGCGCGTGCGATGGACAGGTGTGCACAGGACAAGCCTATCCACTGAACGAAGGGAATAGCTTTCACAGTGCAGGAAGTCAAATTTATTTTTAAGGTATGAAGGAGTCTTAGGGTCAAATAGGACACGATAAAGTAACTGCAAGTAATGCACATTCCGGCGAAAGCGGACTGGGAGCCACTTGAGCTTCTTGCGGAAGGAAGAGACATGGTCGTATTTGCGAAGACCAAATACAAACCGGATACCATAGTTCTGGAGGCGCTCAAGTTTTTCTATCTGCTCGACTGATAAATCAGGAAAGCAAGCATCAGCGTAGTCAATAATAGGAAGGAGAAGGGACTGTGCTAGCATAACTTTGGTCGATATGGGTAAGAAATTACGAAGACGCCGCAATGAACTGGAAGCAGCATAAAATTTCCGACTCAGTTCCTGAATGTGATGCGACCAAGATAGTGTCTGATCCAGGTAGACACCTAAATTTTTGACGTGCTCGCTATAAGGTATGATTTCTCCCCGAATCTGTACAGAAGGCAGTATACCCCAATCAACCTCCGATATTTGGTAAGGACTACCGATAACGATGACCTGACTTTTCGACGGATTGATTTTTAGGCCAAATTGATCACACCATGTTACTATGTTGGTTAGTTCGTTGTTGATGGAATGAACTGCGTTAGGTAGGTTATCAGGGGTTGATTGCGTGTAGATCTGTAAATCGTCGGCAAACATATGGTAGGGAGAAGTTAATTGAGATGTGAGATTGTTAATAAATATGGCAAATAGGAGAGGTGACAAGACGCCACCCTGTGGCACACCGGCGGGTACTGCACACCAAGATGAATGTTTGTCATCCATCAGGATACGCTGCCGCCGGTCGCCCAGGTAACTTTGAAACCAGTTAAGAACTGTCGATGAAAAGTTAAGAAGTCGTAGCAAACTCAGAAGGATATTGTGATTTACCGTGTTAAAAGCATTGCTAAAATCTAAGAGAGTTAGAACAGTAAGTTGCTTGTTGTCCATACCATGACGAATGTCATCGGTAACTTTAACCAGGGCTGTCGTCGTACTATGACCGGGACGAAAGCCTGACTGATAAGGACTAAGGACGTTATTAGTGTTAAGGAAACTGGTAAGCTGGGAGTGGATAAGACGCTCGAGTACTTTAGAAAGGAATGGTAAGATGGAGATAGGACGAAAATCAGGTAAACTCAAAGGATTAGATTTTTTGGGCATAGGAATGACATGAGCGTCCTTCCAGGAACTAGGAAAAGAACCGGAGGTGACTGAAAAATTAAGGATATGTGTTATGACGGGAATAATGATATCAAGGATAGGAATGATCATATTACGACTGATATGGTCAGTACCAATGGCATTCGATGATATGGACAGGATTGTCTTCTTAACTTCATCTACAGAACTTTTCTTGAAAATAAACGGGGGAAAATCAGGAGTAGAAATGGTAGAAAGATTTTTAACAGTAGAGGCAAGTTGTACATTATGATTAAGAATAGACGAAGAAGCAAAGTGTGAATTTAAATTATCGATATTAATGTTACAAGAAGAAAAGGTGTGGGAGGCTTTACCAACTCCTAGAGATTTTAAAAATTTCCAAATTTTAACAGGGTCGCCGTTCTCGACCGACTTATGGATATGGCGTCTTTGTGCATCCCTACACAATACGTTGCAACGATTACGGATATTTTTATATTTGACCTGTACCTCAGCAGTTTTAGCAGTTTTCAATTTAGACTTGGCACGATGTTTTTTATTTAGGAGCGATTTAAGTTCTGGAGAAAGCCAGGGTGCAGGTGTGTGCTTTTTCTTCACAGGTCTTAATGGTGCGTGTTTATCATATAAAGCAAGCATGACATCGTTAAATACGCTCACTTTTAAGTCCATGGTGTCTGCATCATAAACTGCCTGCCAATCACACTCAGAAGCATCCAGTCGAAGTTGATCGTAATCCATACCGGCAAAATTACGCAGCAGGATAGAGGAAGGTTTGAACTTAGGTGGGCGGAGTTTGTAGGATAAGTAGATCAGGTCGTGATAGGAAAAAGCATCAGCAGAACACTGCCCATGCTTGGATACGGAAAGAGGGCTCTTTATAATATTAGTGCAGATAAATAAATAATAATTCAATTATACGTTCAAGTCAGTAGCTTATATATACAATATCAATTAAAATTGATTAAAATCAATTAACAAAAAAAAAAATTGGTGATTAAGTAATTGATTTTCATATTTCATGATTTCACCTTTTATCAATTAACAACCAGTCTATGCTTTTCTAAATATGTAAAATTATTATTTTATACTATAAAAATATACGCCAGCAAATATTACTAACAACACTTATTTCATGCCCAATGTCATATCTTAAATTTTTAATCTATGACAAATGACGCAAAATGTGGCCCGCCAAAAATTTTGTTCTAACTAAGTTTTAAAAATTATTATCTAGTTGCTTACTGATTGAAAAGTTATTCCTTTGCACTTTTCCGTATTATTTGTATTATTTGTGCAATATCGTAACACACACGTAGGCATATTTGATGCGTTTCACTTTAAAACAAATAAAAAATGAGCGTGACGTTCGCGCCAATGAGCGAGCAAGCGACTGAGTGCAGTTACGCCACATGACGTATGTTGAGTGGAACATAAGTGGTGTAGGCGGTATCGTCTCCATATTCATATTATCTCAATGGTTTTAAATAGCATTATTTTTCGAAGTTGTTGTTCTAGTTGGACTTGTTATGATTTATGATATATTATAAATTATAATGTTTACCAATACCTAACTAGTTAAAAGAAAAAAATCATAATGTCAATTTAAGAATTTATAATAGACATCGAATTAAGTTTTAATACTTATCACAAGTCAATATGGAAAAAGTTCTTTATTATTTAATAAAAACGTGTTATATTGTCTTTGTCAAGAATCGTTGATGAGGCCGTTAATTTTCCCGCCATTTCCATAAACAAACCCTCACATAACGCGGCAAGAACAACAAAAGTACAAATCATACAAAATTAAGTGTTGCCATAATCGCAGCGAGGCGAGTTTTTTAATTAAGCGGCCACCTCAAGCGGATCATTAACCCAGTGTTTTGCGACGAAAGGACGAAAGTAAAAATTAATAAGAATCACCTAAACGACCCCGCTTTATTTACTTTTTCTTCGCGCCAATTTGCACTTGTTTTTTTTAATGAAGGTTTGATACTTTTTTTTGTATTTCCGGCAATGGGACATGACACAGATAGGTAAAAATTGTCACAGATACGCAAAAACAAATGTGGGAAATTTTTTTAGGTTAAAATATTGGTAGAATATTATGTAACATAGTATGTTCAATATATTTTCTCTTAATTTTACACAATATAAACAAATGATTTGTTATGAATAGATTTTCCCTCAGTTTAGGAGTCATGTTTCCGAATACATATCAAAACACATCCACAACGAATGAGCGTAAATCAGCTAAATAGTTAAATATTGATAGAAATAAACAGTAAGTTTGTTGCCATAATCATAAATTGTTGTAGTTTGCGGTTGCTAAAGAGCTCTTTGGCTGAATGTTATTTGCATAACAGATGAATCATTAACGTTACAATTTAGTATTTTACTTTTCATAAAATGCGAATAAGGTAAGACTTAAAAGAGATGCTATCTTACAGTTATGCTTTGTGTTTCATTAGATTGATAGATATAATAAAAAGAAAACAAGTGTGTTTATGTTCTTGATATCAAATATGAATTATAAAATAAATAAACCAATAAAAGTAGTCAACTCTACAACTAATTATAGCCTACCTACATTTCACTTTATAACATATCATGGGCTAACCACGTCTCGTTTACTCTCGCCCCACATTAAATGATTTTCTGTAAAATTATTTGCTCATTTTTAAACGTGAGTAGAGTTAATAAATTAAAAAACCCAAATATACTCCTTCCGGCGTGATGAAGGGCGCTTGCTTCCCGCAATTAGATGCGCCTCGTTAAGCCGACATCAAGATCTAATGAGCCACGCATACAGTTACTACACTCACAGGATCAAAAATTATAATATATTCAACCAGTATAAGTAAAACCCAGCTCTTTTGCAAATCAAAAGCTGGCATAGCTCTTTTTTATCCGGACGAGTGATGGTGACATTTGCTTGACGAGTTTGAATGACATCTACTATTTCAACATTTTATTTTCAGCCCTAAAGCTTTGAACATAAAGTCTGTAATCAAGTAAACGAATTACGAAAACGTATGACACGTCATATTGGGTCGCATTCGAATTTCAATATTTAAACCATTTCCCCGCGCTAAAATAAAATAGCAGCGTGATCTTCCACATTTTTTATGTCTGGCAATATTAAACTCACAGATTACATATGTAAAATAAAAAAGTTTAAACGTCAAACGGCCTTTAAAGGTTGGAGGGAAATTGCTGCTGAATTTCGTTCGGATATATTTTCTGTAATGAGTTCTGTATTACGATTTTCGAGAAGTAATTGACTCGATTTGGTCGTGCCGCGTGGGATTTTTATTTTCTAGGCGCCCGCTGAACGTGAAAGGGCTCTAATTAAAGGGTGAAATTCAAAGCTGACGCGGTTGTTTTTATTTTATTTCTGTAATGATATTTTATTTGAATAAGTTTTTTAATTTAGCATTTGCTGGTGTTTACTCGGTTTTAAAATTATACATTTAATAATTTAGTCTGGTAAATTACTATCGTCGATGGAAAAAGAAAAACATATCAATTTTGATTTGGTTTGAACTACGTTCTCGATTCTTAATAGGAATCTACTTATGTACAATGATTCATGGTATTACGTACTATTTCAAAGGAAATTGATTTGTAGTTTTAATTATAGGTTGATAATATGTTTTTGTTATATAATAAACATTAATCAAGCTTAATATTTGCCAGTAGTAGCTGGAAAAACAGATTAATATACGTATAATATAAATTTAAAGAAAGTTAAATTATTCAATACAACGAAACAGTGTTAAAAGCTGAATGATTAAATTGCAATTGAAATACAGGTTGAAATATCAAAACATGCCGTGCCCCTAGATTCCACCCGCGGCTTCGCCCGCTTTGTCTAAAAGCTAATAAATTATATACCTACTTAAACCTACCTCTTGAATTGTTCTGTCTATTTAAAAAAACACACAAAAATCTGTCGCGTAGTTTTGAAGATTTAAGCATACATAGGGGCATGGGGACAGAGAAAGCGACTGTGTTTTATACTATGTAGATTTCAACTAGGCTAAATCTAGTTAAAATTAACGTTCCTAGCTCCATAGTTTTTATATTATTTATATATAACGCATTGTAGATTGTAACAGTAGGACCAATTGAATTGCAAATACACCTAAATTAAACTAATTGCTACGCCGCGACTTACTGAGTTTGCGAATTTGAATTCCTTCCTGTTGAATTAAGGAATATTGGTGGAAATATTATATTAAAGGGAAAAATGTTCTTCGAATACGAGGAAAATATGACAAGTTGGACGATCCGATAGTGGTGAAGCTAACATTTTTTATGAAAAAAAAAGAAAATAAAAATAAACAAAAATCTTTATCTTCATAACATCTTATGCATTGAATATTCCATGACCTTCATAACTAATTCATAGAAATAAAAATGCGTTTATTTTGAACGATATGCCCTCTTGTTTGCTCAGTTTTTTTATGTGTGTCAAACAAAAAACCCGCATAGTTCCCGTTCCCGCTGGATTTCCCTGAGAAAACCATCTACTATCCTATATCCTTTCTCAGGTCTCAAGCTATGGCTGTACCAAATTTCATCCAAATCGGTAAGATGGCTGTGGCTTGAAGAAGATACAGACAGACAGAGTTACTTTCGCATTTTTAACATTACTTAGGATGGTACTAAAATAAATTTTGAGTTAGGATTTGCACCTTTGCTTTTCGGTTTAGGAAACCGTAGCATCTTGGCCCTTGATCAGAGACCGTTCACGACCGTTTATTATTTCTTCTTTTAAAACATTGTAAATCACGAAAAGAAAGTCTACGTTATTATGAGCAAAATAAATAAAAATTATATTTGAACTGATGCTTTAAAAATTGGACTACAGAACGAATCTTCATTATACTTAGAGTTCTGTGGTCCATAATTAATGTGGACAGACAATAAATTCCACAGACTATTTCGGGAGAAAAGCGCAAAAATCGCAACTATTTACCATTGCCACAGTCGGTCAAAAGTTTAGTCTCATTAAACGTCTTTTGCCATGAATGCTTGAATTTCTCTATTTTGCTTAAATGTGTTAAGGGCCCTCGACTCGCTTGACACATTTTTGCATTTTACATCCAACCTTTCACAATGTGGCATGCCTATTTTATTTTAAAAACGTAAAAAGTAAAGAATGAATTTTTGCTCCTTGTTAAAAAGACTATGGTGAAAGTTAATAGCGCCCAAATAATCTGAAAGTTTTCATTTCAGTTTTATCCTTGGTGCTTTTAGAATGTTTTTTTTCGTCACAGTTTTCTTGATATAGCTGTAAGTTCTTCTTGCTATACTTACATGCTATACATAAGTAGTCAGTCCCAACGAAATTGGCTCGCCAAATTCTCTATATTAGAGATAAGAAATTCATCTATTCTTAATTCAATTACAGAATTAAGGATAGATGCTTTCTTGGAAAGAGACTGCGCATATTCTTATTAAGTGGATACTTTCCTGTGAGATATCACTATCTGTATAGGTACTAAATTTCATCTCAATGTCGATGAAGGTTTTTCCTTGTTCGTAAGAAACTTAACAAAATCTTTTACTCGCATTTAGTTTTGGTTATACTAATGCAAGGTTCTTGACCTATTGAACACATGTTCGATAATAACAGAAATTCGCCCAAGCGTCTATTAAAATTTTCCAATATCACATGCAGATATCGCAAGTATTACGACAATGGGTCAGAGCTATTACGTCCCACGGCCCACCCAATGCGAAACATTTTCCCCACTTCAAATAAACGCTTACATTTTCCATATTCGACGCAGGGACGGATTTGCGGCAATTATTTTCAGGGCACGATACGGAAGTAGGTTTTTTTGCTACATTTGCCTTTTATACTCATAAAATAGAAAGTAATATAAGTAAGTAATAAACAATGAATGGTTGATAAAATAGTGTACGGTAGTGGTATCCGAGCGGTAGACATGCATTTATGTAGCCAGATCAGAAGATCTGACACAGTTTTAAAATTGATTACATACATAATTACATACTTTTGTATGTAATTTCACTGATGTGATGAAAATTGCTAATTTATAGTTAGCCAATTTTCAAAATGGCAGCATAATAAACATTTTTAAATTATTTTGTCCACCAAACAATCAATCAATGTACGCTAAGTGATAACATACCGCTAAATGAAACATACCGGGCTCCCATAAATTGCAGCAGTTTTTCCAAACGGCCCTGTAGAAGCAGTGACATATAGCATAGTGGAGTGCCCTACGTTTTGTTACGAGAGATCATTGACTTTACTTTGTGACAAATATCTTGTATATTTCATAAAGGAATAGAGATCAAAGCCCGCTCTTATTCGCTTTGACGAAATACTTAGATTCGATTTAGTTGTGAGTGGTTTTTTGTTTAAGACGATTATATGTTTAGAATATTTTCTCCTTTGTAGGCAGGAAGTGGCTTTCGAATCAGCATTTTACATCTTTAGCTTTTTGTGGTATAAATTTAACCAATTGAGATGAAAGGCAATATATTGTTCCTTCTATCAATAGATGCTGTGTGGAAATACGTTTATATGTAACAAAAATATACAGTAAAGGTTTCTCCAAATAGTATGAAATGTTATTTAGATATCTAGATTATTTGCTCTACGTTATTAGAATTGGACCTATGTTGATTGTTGACTGTGGATGTCTCGAAAATACGACTAATTTATAAGTCCCAAACCTACTGATATTGGTCTTTACCCAAGTATTAATACCTCTATCTATACCCAAGTATTAATTTTATTTATCATAGTTATATTGTTAAACGCCAAAGGGTGCTTTTTGCCAATAATTTGCCAGGATATTATGTTACGAGGAATGTGTTTGTAAAACCTGAAGAACCTGAGAACCTTTAGTTTGAAGTTTGAAGCGTTTAACGTTTTATGCGATATTATTGGTTACTTACAAATATATTCCTCGCTATACATCCTCGCACATTATTGGTGGAAAAGCACCTTTATACTGGTATTATTCTCTAAATATAATTTTCATTGCAACGCATATCAGATGTAGTCCTAATAATCATTCAGGGAACCTCTGCTCGTAATTATCAGCTGATACATGACAACCTCGTATGCACCAAACCATTTATTATAGCTATTATTCGATCTTCAACCATTCTGCACACATGTCACGTAAAATGTTTAGGAATGGATTAATATAAACTAAACAATTACGACATTTAACGAGCGCAGCGTCGAATCTCAAACTGTACCTTTCTTTGATGTTTTCCTTTGTGTTGTAATGGAGTCACGCGTCGGCTTAAATATCTCGATTCTGACTCGATCTTGTTAGGTATCGAGTTGTATCGATTCGGGATTATGTGTCCCCGGCACGTGTACCTTACCCCTATTGTACGGAAAAATAAACTGAGAAAATATTCTTGTGTTATTGTATTTAAATTTACATGAATACGAATAATGGCAGACGAATTTACAGGTTCTATTTATGAGCAACTTGTTACTAGGTACGTACCTTCGCATGGTAACCGCCATTTCTTTACAAGTAAAAAAATAACCATATAGAATTGCCATTCAATTCTATTGTACTATATTATAATAATCTTGTTTGATAAACAGTTTTAATTTTGGTATAATAATCTTGTTTAAAAGTGTTCTAATTCGGGTTTGATCCTCCGATTTCAGAAGCTCTAATTAAGCATTGTTTCCACACTTCTAAAAGGGACACTAACGATTTCTGAGAAGAGAAAATTATAAGAACAGTGTTAAATTTGAAGGACAGTAGACTGCCCGGTTCGCTTGGTTGGTAGTGGCCCTGCTTTCCAAGACAGTGGTCGTGGGTTCGATTTCCACCCGGGGCAATTATTTGTGTGATGAACATAGATGTTTGCTCTGTTTCTGGGTGTTGATTATCTATAATATAAGTATTTATTTAAAACTATATATGTATGTTTATCGGCCATTTGGTTTCCATAACACAAGCGAAAGCTTAGCATGGGATCAGATCGTGCCGTGTGTGAAAATTATTAAATAAAATATTAAATTCTAGTATGGTTCTATCGTCTATGAGCGCGGTAAAAACGGTCTTTGAAGTATGGGAATGAACTTAATGAAGGAGAAAGGGGAAAATAAGATTACCCATGGCATTTGGAAGTTTATGGTTGCATAAGGGAACCATCCTTGGTTGACAAACGAATTTAAGATTTTGTGAAAATAGAAAATTTAGAAATGTATAAAATGAATATATCCATTAGTACATAGTTTCTAATTCATTGTATTCTTTTAAGATTGAATATAAAATATGTATTTACAAGATAAATTTCCATTTTATGAGTATTTATGTATAGGCATTTATTTTTCCTAGTTGTGTAATTGCTCTTAAAATGTTAACAGGCATAGTAAATTTTATGATATTTTAATGTATATAATATGATTCAATTTTATACCATACTGAATATATTTGAATATAATTTAAGTACATAATATGTAGTCACTACGTAGTCCATTAGTTCTATTGCTACTCGAAGCAACTGGAAGATAGTTATTATTAGTTTTAGGTACCCAATCTATTGCTCGGCTTCTAAGAATGGCTTGGCCGAGTTAAATGTCTTTTGTTTTTATAAGAAAAATAATTAAGAAAACTTGACTGATTAAAGTCTTCAAAACAAAATATTTTACGAATATAGAGCACTTATTTATTTTTAAATCCACAACATGCTTTCAATTGAAAATTTGTCCCCTTGAGATTGAGACCTACAATTATTTTCGTATACAGTATAAACAATTTCCAATATGTCAGATTAAGCGAGATTGTAACCAAAGTGAGAACTTTTAAAATATAATCCGATAAACGGATTATAATTTATCGTGTGCCGATATAGCTTCGGGATGAAATACTGTGAATCCGGGATCGAAAGGGAGGCATAAATCGAGCTATGAAGAGAGGTCAGATGAGTTGACACAACAATTTTGGCGGTTTGATTTATTTCATGCGTTTATCATCATATTTTTGAATGTTTAAAGCACGTTTGGCTTTTCTTGGCGGGTTTATTTTTTATGAGTTGATATAAAAAATAAATAATATAGCATACACAAAAAATTGGCTCTAGTATTATGCTCGCAGTAGTGTACAAGAGACGTTCACAACTTCGTTGAATATATTTTTCTAAGAGGACTTCTTCTGGTAGAAACTGTTTACATGAAACAATAGACAAAAGCCCTGTTATATTAGTAACTGTTGTTTTATTATATAAGCTGTTTTAGTCGTGTAATTATAATAGTGTTGCCATTTAACGTAATATCATACAAAATTCAATAACAATTAGTGACTCTTCACACAAAATACATTCCCATAAAATAATATCAAAAGCCAGAAACATTCGGAAATAATATAACAGAAGGTAAAGTTTTCTCCTTTCTCGTGGATAAAGGGAAGATAAAATCTCAGCCTATACGCAAAAATTTCCCTCAAAAAGTGGAAATTGCTGGGGTTTCGTATTACGTTGTAATGACTTATTCCTTATCGATATTTTTTGTTAGCTTCGTATGGTATGGGGTAAGTTTAATATAAGAATTTCTATTAATAGTCGATACTTTTCTCTGTTATTACTGTGAATATAGGGATGATTTATTATATGTGATAAGTAGTGAGCGTTAGTTTACTTTGATGTCAGAAGGGAAAAAGTGAAAAAATAACCATAAGCAGCACTTGATGGTCAATTGCTTCTTATTGCAAGTTGATATTGTAGACAATCTATGGAAACTATCGTCAAGGTATCGTATCGTCATCGACAGCAACGTCATTATTAGCAAATAAGTTCCTGCTACGCTCGGCAGAGGCGCTATTGAAAATACTACACAAAATATGTTTTCGGTGACGATGTTTTTCGTGCTTGCGCCTTAGATGTTAACTTTTTAAAGCTAAATGTACTTATACAAAAATATTATTAAAAAAATTGTCATGAAACGAAATAACTTTTAATATTCTAATTTTATACGCAGTACATAAAAGCCTTAGTAAATTAGTATAGCAAGATTTCAGTCAAATTTCGCATTGTATTAACACCATTGTGTGTCTATATCAATTTAGGCGATCCAATACACATCTCTAACAAAAACTTGGCACGCGATCCAACACAATAGTGAAGAGATTTGTGGAATATTAATCAGCTAGGTGATAGATAGTGTGCCAGATACGTACGAATTAATCATATAGCAGACATTAGCATTGTGTACGATTTAATAGAGAAATGATGATGTTTTTGTACTAAAAACTCTATTCATATAGATATTATGATTGAAGTCGGTTTGTTTTGTTTTATTCAACTGTTGATAGTGATCTTTGAAACAATAATGCTGTAGTGATTCCTATCAGAATATTGATGAGGCCTTATGTGAAATGTCACACCTTTTTGTTGCATCTTATTTTGTACAATATTTTCGTGAATATTTGTTGGATTATTACTTGCGATACTTATTAGAAAAGGCACAACAGCGTTATCCGGGTCAGCTATAATTGTTTACTTTTAATCATTAAAAATATTAGTCGATATTTTTCTCTGTTATTATTTCGTACCTACATCACTTATATTTCAAATCACATCAACCGCAACTGGCTTAGATCAGTACTTTTAAGTTTTAACCTTACAAACCATACTAAGTTAAGCGCACTAACCTCACTAAGATAATCTTAAACTCTAAATCCATCGGTTAAAACGTATAAAAGTGTCTCGTATTTACCGAGGCGCCTCAGTAGATAGTGTTCCAGCTATCGCCCGGAAGAGCCACGCTTTTCAATGTCGCATGCACGAATTTTACAATAAATCACCTGTAGGAAGGAAAACATCGTGAATAAGGTTTTCGGAAATCTTCCCGATTTATAGACGAATTTTAGTTCAAGGACGGGCTGATAATGTGAAGTGCACTAAGCCGTGATATAATAATAAGGATAGACAGAATATTTAATTTTGCAAAAGCACTGGTATCGAGATGTGCTTTGGGGAGACTTCTTAAAATAAAACAGATATAATTGATGCATGTATTATCAAATCTTGATGGATAGATATTTGTTTAAACCTGAATGAAATTGGATCTAATGAACGAAAAATAAGAAAAGGATAATAGAATTACACAGAGATTGTAATAATATATATATATATATATATATATATATATATATATATATATATATATATATATATATATATATATATATATATATATATAATATTATTACAATATATATATATATGTATAGTTTAAAGGGCAAGTATTTAAATGTTTTACAAGTAAGTATTTTGTTAAATGTACTATTCTCAGAATTACAAAGATTTTAGTCAAAATGTTCACTTTAAACACAATATGTATTTCATTTGAACTCTTCACGTCTGTCTCACGTCGGATAGCAGCGATGTCGCCGCAGAGGACAGGCCAAGTTTCCCTTTTATCATTGTAAACATATGTTTTGTTAAGCTTTTGTGGTTAATAATTAATTTATTTTATTTGGATAAGATTTTTCCGAAGGTTTGTAGTGATATTATTTTGGTAGGAGGCTTGATAAATGTTAGTCCTGCTATAGATAAATTAGATAAACCTAAAGAAAGAATATTTCCATAAATTATTATGAATCAATTTCTTCGCCTGTTATCAACATTTTTGAGAGGTTGAACGGTATATATGAATATTTGTTTGTTACTCTTTCACGCTGAAACTGCTTGGATCTAAGCTTATGGCATAGAATAATATTATTATAGTCTGTATAAGTCTATAGGTATTTTTACATGGAAACTTCGGTCCATGCGAATACATATATTAGATCTACACTATTACAATCCACGCATTTTTGGATGACATGGATACTACAGCCTACGTGAGTACATTTATTCGAACTACGCTTGTAATTTTAAGCATAAATAAAATTATACATGAAATATTATCAAGTGCTTTTAATATTAATCTATATCAAAATCAATTACTTATTCTCTTATGAACGCTCCAAAGTTATGAATATTGGACCCTCGTCGGACCTTCTGCACTTGAGACCCTGTATTGTTTAGGTTCCTTAGATATTTCGAGACGTTTATATTTAGGTACATAAGTATGTACTCGATGGTAAACTATTATTAGCAAAAATCAATTGCCTTCAAAAATAAACAGAGAATATAGAGCATGGGTACTCTTTTATGAAGTCATTAAAATGTAGAGATCGTCTTCCTAAGAACACTACGTTTCTGTTTTTACTTGCTTGCCACACGGCTTTTTATACTCATATTTCTCAATTTATTTTAACTCTATCTCATGTTAAACTAACTTCTACTTCACGATATTGGTACGTTCTCACCTTTTTAATCTTAAAAGAAAAGCTTTCACTGAAAAAATAATGGGCATCAAAGCTCAATTTTATAACACGGAGATAGAACAATCAATTCTATTAGACCGGGAGATACTGACAGAAAATTTCGAGTCATTTGTAACAGGATGGCGGTTCTACAGGGGTCTTAGTACGCAATGACAAAAAGAAAAACGATGGTGTGAACGCTGGTACCGGCGGCTTAGTCGCGTGGGCGTCAGTCGAACTCGTCGGAAAAATAGCGAAGTCAAACGATTTGTAACACAAAAATTTTAGAATTTACCGATAGCCCATAAATAAGAAGTAGGCGGTAGTGTCATGCCATACTTTTCCGGTGTGACTTACAGCCCGCCATACCGACGCGAATGTGTTGATTTAAAAAAAACAATTCAACCATTTGTACCAGGCTAACTTTTGCACAGGTAACCATCGTCGTGCAGCCATTTACGAAAATCGCCATGCCATACTTTTCGGACGATTCCAAATGGTCGCCATACCGCCGAAAATCTGCAAATTTTTTTTTTCGCCGAACCATTTGTAACACCCTAAATTTTTTTTTCAACAACTCCTGAATGATTATAAATAGAAGTGTGATAATGCCATACCTGTGGGAGGTGGCGAATGTGTATAAGATTTTTTTTTATTGTATGATTTTATTCGTATTTTGAACGATTTGTAACAGTATGGCATTAATCTTTCCTATAAGTTTGAGGTTCAACAAATATAAATACAAAATTTCAAAGATCTAGGTGGTAGAAATCTTCACTTCTATAAATTAATAATAAATTTATTTATGAAGTATGGCAGCACTTTTTCCCCCTACAAGAAGTATGGCAAATATAATAATGGTCACATTTTATCAAATACTTTCCAAAAATCTAAATGCAATACTGGTACAAAAAGTTTGGCGAAAAAAAAAATTTTTGCATATTTTCGGCGGTATGGCGACCATTTGGAATCGTCCGAAAAGTATGGTATGGTGATTTTCGTAAATGGCTAGACGACGATGGTTACCTGTGCAAAAGTTAGCCTGGTACAAATGGTTGAATTGTTTTTTTTTAAATCAACACATTTGCGTCGGTATGGCGGGCTGTAAGTCACACCGGAAAAGTATGGCATGACAGTACCGCCTACTTCTTTTTTATGGGCTATCGGTAAATTCTAAAATTTTTGTGTTACAAATCGTTTGATTTTCGCTATTTTTACGACGAGTTCGACTAACGCCCACGCGACTAAACCACCGGTACCAGTGTTCACACCATCGTTTTTCTTTTTGTCATTGCGTACTAAGACCCCTGTAGAACCGCCATCCTGTTACAAATGACTCGAAATTTTGTGTCAGTATCTCCCGGTCTATATTAATCAGTACTAAATTTAACAGCCGTTTTTGAGAGGCACTGTCAAACAATATTATTATCATAATTCATAAGCCGACACGACTACGACACGATTTCCAGCCTGCACGATACACACCATTAAATAAATAAAACAGACAGATTTACGATCTTTACAGCGAATTATGGTGGCAATTATGCGTAAACACGAATTTTAAAAGTTGTCGAGGTTAATGCGTACTGTTTACCCGCGAGACGTAATTAGGAATAATAATAAATCTCGCTAAATAGACTAGATAGCGGGATTTGTAGGTCATTACACAGAATGTGTCGCAACACGTTTATTAATGGCTAGCGAATTCTCGAATTGGTTGGTTTTTTAATTGGGTAAAACGGACGAAACGAAAAATTATAAATTCTTACTAAGGTTGTTGTCTTTAAATCTATTAATTTTGGCTTAGTAAGAATACCTAAAGAGCAAATAATAATTTACTTTTAAATTGTTCCAGGACCGTCTTCTTGGTAGAGGGGGTCGCGTAGGAGCGTAGAGCGTACTGCGTAGAATCATAGCATGGACTCCTGGTAGTGACTAAAAAAGAAAATTTTCATCATTTGTTTATCTCTCAATCATATGTTTTACATTTGACCTCACAATCAGAAATATAAGAACTTCTTATGGCTCTATATGCGACAATCGCGGTGATTATTCGAAAAGAGGTGAGGAATTGAATATTACATTTTAAACGGTAATTTAGTGCAGATGTTTTGTGTTCTATAAAATATTGCCTCAACTATCCGAACAAGGATAGCTCTAGCCATAGAAGAGTTATGAAAAACAAAGCTAGTTAGCATCACAAAGCGGCATACATACCGCGTAATTGCTTCAAGAACTGCGCAAGACAGCTCCCTTGTTATTAATGACGAACCTACCCTCCTATTTACAAGTCATTAACTGGATCCCAAGGAATGTTTGCAAGCAAATATTGCGCGGCTGTGAATATGATTTATCTATCTCGAACTAGGGTAATGTTACAATTAGATTTACCGCCTTGATTGTAAAATAATATTCGGTTGTTTTGCTTGCTAGTTTTGATCTATGTTGTTTAAGTCGACTATTTGATTACCGTTTTGTGTTTAATATAAATAATTATATTATGGTAAGATATCCCGGGAGAGCAATATAATGTGTATTCTCTTTTTGTATTTGATATTGTATGAAGTTAAACTCAGATTTTGCATCTATGTGCATTTCCTAGATCTGTCACACGCGCACAAATAATGGCTGATGCCCTTTCTTGAGATAAATCGCAAATCATTTAGAATAGTAGTTGCTTCTTGATATGTGCAAAATTGCATATATCCCTGTTATAATAACATTTACTGCGGCTTTACAAACAGCTTATAGTGATAGAGTCCAAAATACACAAATAAAATTATACCAGCTAAAACAGTTTCTTCTCCACGTAATTGAATTGCTCCTACCAACCAGGTGTGACGAAACAAATTGCTTGAAAACACCAAAACTAAACGCACCTCCATTATATCTTAGGCCGGTAATTCAAGTCGGCAACTCAGGCTGATATGAATCTTCTCAAGCCAGTAACTAATTAGAGCAACGCTCGCCCAGACCACAAATTGGTCATGCCTGACTCGAATACCCGACCTATAGATTTCTGGTAATTATAATAGACGTCTTGACTCGAATGGGTGTTGAGAACTAGTTGGAGATTTGTTGCTATGTGCTGGGATGCGGTCAAGTCGATACGCTTTTAATCTTGTTTCAGTTCTGAAGGCTGGAATGGTGGATCCATTTGAGGGGTTAGTTCTCGTCATTGTGCCTAAAATTTACCATAATTGTGAAAATAATTAGGGCGATGTCACAATATAAGAACAAAGATGAAAAGGAATTCATAACGGCACTTATTTTGTTTACTATTTATATTCATCGAAAAAGCCTGAAAATCCCTTATATTAAAAATACGCATCTCTTGAGATAGTGAGTGAGGATACAAACGACATAAGAAAGGAAAAAGAACGCTAAAGAAAATGGCATCTTCATTTGACTTGAGTTTGCTCCTTACCAGTAACAGGGTTATATTTCATCGCGCTTTTAACACAACACAGTGTGAAATTAATTTTCCAGTGTGGGAACACTTTGTAAGCAGGTGCATCGCTGTCTAATAGGTAGTCTTTTTTAATGAAATTTATGAACCTGGTATTATGAGCTCTTGTGCTTGAGTGTGAGTAACGACGGATAAAAGCATGCATTTGTACGAATATACCAGCACTACAGTATAAGCTTAGTACGCCCTAAAAACTAAATCTATTTTCTCGACTCAATTTATTTTTATTTATCGCAATAATTTAATCGAAAAACTTGGTAAAACGAAATGGATTTAAGTTGTAGTAAACAGATTAAACAGTACATCTTGCGCGGGAAAATCGTAAATTCTAGAAAAACGATTTTCGCAAAACTTGGGTAGTTTAAAGTTTCGTAGCAAGCAGAGCGGAACGGGCTAAGGGTGAACCCTTATGTTCCAAATCATGGCCATTCTACACGACTTTACATTTAAATTACAAACTGTACTCATTTTGTAAGGAATCGTTTTTGAGGTGGAATAATAGAAACAGTTACGTTTATACGATTTGCATAGATTTACTTTTAGATGGAGGGAAAACTTGCGTATTCGTTAAGCGATACTAATTTATTATTGAGTTTACGAAATGAGTGATAAGTAAAAAGTGTTTATATGCTACAATAATAACAGGGCAAAGCTATTATGTAATAGACTGAAGAAAATTCAATAACTGACATTTATAAATGAAGCCAGCGATAAGGAAGGTTAATTAATATCTGGAAACACAATGAATAAGAAATTTCAATTACTTTTTTACATAATATTATGATTTGTGAAGAGTTTTGTTGATCTTGTGATGCTTGAAAATGTATCCTATTACGAGAGATCTAAGTGATAAATAAGGAAATTTATTTCATTTAATATTAACATTTACGAAATTCTTGTGAAAAATTTGATCTGTACCAACATAACATACCGAATGTTAATTAAGGACTTGGTGGAATGTCACTTTACTCTTTCACAAAACAGTCCAACTGTACAAAATTGATTATGTTACAACTAGCACGCTTGACCTTCCACGGACAAAAGATTTAAATATCAAAGAAAATATCCACTACAATAGAAAATGGGGATAATTTTATATTTTTTCGTGAAAAAAGAAATAAGCCTTTGTTCTTAAGGCTACGCTCCGTTAACTTTTTTATCCAGTGATAATCCTATTGTGAAAAAAATTGTGTCGCTGAGGGCGTTGGATGTAGTCTGAGCTGATTTTTTGCGTAATGAAAAAGTATTTAGTATGATGGGAAAATGGGGACGGAAGCAGGAAACAAGTTAAACAGACACGCACATTTATGAATTATGGTACAGTTAAAAGGCACAATATTAAAAAAAAATTATAATTGGCAAGCTTATAGCTTAGCAACCGGATTATTATTAACGAAAATTCTTTATTGGGGATATAAAAACAAAATATTAGGACAAGTTTCAAAAGAAATAAAAACTAAAATAGCACATAATATAACTCAGAAGAATGTTAATCTTACTAATTGATGTAAATCAAATTTAAACATAATTGACCAATGATTTTCATCTATTCGCAGTTAAATACGCTAAAATGAAACACAAACCTGACACAAACCAAACATGCAGGACACTTCAAACAATTCCCCGTGAAAACTTTAAATAAACAACGTTTAAAATATCAAGTGTGTGACTACAAAAGCATACCGCTGACAGGGGGAGCCACTGGCGCATTTTCTATTGCGACTAAACTTTGTACCGCTATAGTGAGCACGATTGAGGTGGTAATCAGAAACTTTGGGATTATATTACGGCTGCAGATAGTTTTTGCCTGTGTGACATTATATTTCTACCCGAGTATAGCGAAGCCCTCCTTTTTACTTAAAACCCTCCTTTTTACTTTAAATTGAATATGATTTTGACCTTTATCTATATAGGTGTTGTTAGTAGAATTTTTATTGTCGGCTGATTATGTGCATGACGTTCCGTTAAATTGACTACAGAGCTCTCTAGGAGAGTAGAGAATTAAAAAGAAAAGTTGTGTGGGGTTCAAATGAAAGAGATTTCCTAGCAAATTTCTCATATGTAATATGTATACACCTACATATAATTCACATAACTCCAAAATAAGTTAAATAAAAATAAAGTTTAAAACTAAAACCCGACTATTAAATCTACGTTGAAATAATGTACAACGTATATTTATAAATCATTATATGCCAGATACTGTATCAAAAGCAGATTCATTTTAATAATGAAATAAAATCATAGTGACATACGATAACATCTATCCTTTAATTAAATATCTATCAGTATAATGTATATCATACAGAATTATATCATAATATGTATAATGTACTTACTGTGATTTTTGTCCTATATTTTCAGAATTCCAAGTCACCCTACAGATACAAAGACGTAAGAGTTATGCAGTATTCTGGAAACCGCCTTAGTTGGGACAGGCTCTGGAGATAAACGGCTTTCTTTGATATATCTGTATCATGTTATCGAACTGATGCTGAAGCAAATATGTTTTATTTAAATAGATAATATTTAGTACTAGAAATGTGTGTGATGACCAGCAAAAAACCTTCATTCAGACTGTTGTAGAATGCAGATTTTTCAATTTTATAAATAGCTGTAGATGCTTTTCATCAAGCCTTCAAAATGGCCGAGTAAAATAAAAAAAACTATTATTTTGATCTAGATTCAAAAAGGTTGAAATCCACCATGAAATAAGCAAATGTTTTTTGTGAAATTACTAAACTGGAATATGCCATACATTTGAATTCTTCACATGCAGACATTCAGTTAAAACAAACACCAATTCAAAGCGCCATTGTTATATGGCTAAAATATTAGTATAATACATATGAAATAAGCATTATATCAGCAACAAACGCGGCGTAAAATGCACAAAGATGTCGAAATAGCTGGAATTCTCAGCTGCGCTTAGTTTCTAATTTTGATATCCACACTATGCGCCTTTACTTATTAGAATATGTGTACACGTGCGACTTTTTGTCGATTTAAAATCGCATGTTGAGTATACGCGACTTATTTTCTACTAAAGTCTAACTCATATTAATAAGTAATAACTATAGAAATAAATCTGTTCCAAAACTTCACTAATTCCTTAAGGAGGCTACATAGACTAATGCTACATAGACCTTGAAGATTTATTCAAAGCTGTTTGTACATACGTAAACTGTGAAAAATAATCATGTCGGTAGGTACCAGATCATCACAATTAATTTACCTTTATTATTTTACATAGTACTTAAAACGTAAAAAATATATATAGGTCTAACCTATCTACTTCATTATTTTTTATCAGTCTCGCCACGCCTGTTTTACATAAGCATAATCTTCAAGGTCATTTAACAATTTTAAAGCAAATATCTTAATTTAATTATAAATCAGGTCTTACATACAGTCGTATAATATTCTGAAAATTAGCATTTGGGTGCTATATCCCTTTCTCTTAATGCGATAGACAAACATTGTAAGTTTATTTTGACAGGCTTCTCGAGACGCTTTGGTTGCGTTTTGTTATGATCCTATAGAGAAATTTGCATTGTAATTAAGTTGGTATTGTGTTTTCAATCCTTCTTAGTCTGTATTGTATTGAAGCTGAAGGAATATTTGGAGACTCTAAATTGTATGGGTATTTGAGCAGTATATGAAGTCAAAACTATTTCTACAGTTAAACCAATGCAGACTGTGTAATAAAAAATTAACTGTGTAGTCAATATTCCATTAACAGAAAATTACCTATAACAAAGAATTGTGCAGAAATATAATATAAAAGCTTACAACAATAATGCCACTAAACTTCATTCACTTGAACAGTTGCCATTTGAAAACGACGGTATCTCAATACGTCGCGTATTTCAATAAAAGTTCGACGAGTACAATATCGGGGTCTTCAAGACAAGAGTGAACCGGTACTGATTAGAGAAGCGTATACCATCTTAGAGCACATCTCAGCTTTCGATCAGGCGACATTGTGGTCAAGCGCTTCCCTATCCTATCCTATCCTAATTAATATTATAAATGCGAAAGTTTGTGAGGATGGATGTGTATGTGTGTGTTTGTTAATCTTTCACGCAAATACCACTAAACCGATTACAATGAAATTAAGCACACATATAGAGGGACTTGGATACTTGGATAGGTTTTATCCCGGAAATCCCACGGGAACGGGGACTATGCGAGTTTTTATTTGAAAACTCGGACGAAGCCGCGGGCGGAAAGCTTGTCTACAATAAAAAAAGTCGCAAATACCGATAAAAGTCTGCAGCCTGCACAGTCCACGTAATGTCCAGCTAGCAGCCACAAAACGGGGCGTACAATATGTCAACCTGACCGCAACATTCTGTTGAAATTAAGGGAATTAATGTTTCAATTTTCCACTTTGAAGCATGTTAGGTATTATATTAATGTGACATCGTTAGAAGGTCATATTTCGCTTTTTCCCATAGCGCTCCTACTGGGAAATCACCTGTATACGCTGCATTTAATATTTAATCTTTATTAAAGTTGAGATTGCTGTTTGTGCTGTGATTTTTATTGTTGGTTCAAGTTCATTGCATTCTTGTTTCTGTGTTGCATGTAGGAATAGAGGTAATTTAATTTATTGATTTATTGAAACACTATTGCGCTGGAACGCGCCCAAAAAATATAACATAATATTAAGTACAGTTAAAGGAAAATTGTCTTGTACCTTTTTTTAATATTTTAATCGATTGAAAGTTGTAGCAATGTTTTCAGTTGCCTCATGAATTCATGTAACCTGCTTGTTTAGCTAATTATGTTTTCAGGCGTTGCAGGTAATTAATTAATTTTCAGACATTATCCGATCAATCAATTTGGTGTCAAGTAACAATAATATGTTGTTACGTGAGATACAACATGCAGTAAGTTTGTTACAGTAAGTCTGCACGAAAAGCTAGCAATACCAAATTATAGAACACATTTCTACTTTTAAATAAATATTTTCTGTGTGTAATATTTAAATAATTTAATTTATTGGACTCGAAAAAATAAAAAGCGTTTTTCCTTGGTTAAGTATAGGTACCTCGATTATGATATTGAATTTCATATTTTTTACTGACCTTCTTAGAAGCGGTGGACGTTTTGAAGTTTGTTTGAACGTGGTAATCTCAGGAATTACTGGTACGGTTTGAATGATTCTTTCGGAATTAGATAGCCCATTTATCGAGGAAGGCTATAGGCTATATATCATCACGCTAAGACCATCAGGAGCGGAGCAATGCGGGTGAAACCGGGCACAGCTAGTATTGTAAAGAAATCGTAAACTGTTATATACAAACATACAGGTGAAGCTAATAAAAGCGTGTTAAAAGTAAAACGTCTAAATCGCTACACGATATTTAAAAAAATAATTTTACTATATTTATTCCTGTCGTTAACTGGGCATGAAAATATTTTCAAGAAAAATATATCCAAAGGAAATGTTTATCGCGAAAATTTGTTATGGAGAATGTTAAAATATTTTCCACGTGACGAGCCTTCGTAACGCGGACAGCACAATTTCTCTTACATATGTATCGCCAAGGTCTTTTCCATACTCGATCCATGATTTATTAATATTTATTGAGTTTGAAAATTTATAGCATTAAATTTAAACTTCAATTATTGTAATCAAGTAAAGGCTTGTAAAGTATGATTCTTGACAAATAATAATTAATAAATAATTCGCTGTATTCCATAGTTCACTTTTTGATTAATGCTGAACGTAATAGACATAATACTAAAAATATAATATGTTAAACAGTCGATTGATATTTTCTTGTGAAGGAGTTTACGCGACTTAAATTTTAGAACGTTTTCTTCTATGTAAAATATATTTTAGAATGCATTAAATCTAACGGAATGGCCAATAAAGGTTGTTATAATATAATGTCGTTAAAAGGAAAACGTCCCGACCGCTTTTAAAATTGAATAAAAATAGGTATTCATATTTTTATTTGCTCTCGAAATATCAATGGTTCAATTATAACATAATATTTATGTACTTGTTTATATTCCATAAATATTTCAAATATTATTAATACAATAATTATTAATACAATGAAGTTTTAAAATATCAATAATTTACACTTCAATATCTTAGATCCAGAACATTCATATACTATCATTTAACACATAATTGGGGTAAACCAACAAAAAAATTATTATATAAAAATTATAATTAGAAGTCGATCATGCAACACACTCAAGTCAGAGTTTACACAAATTGAAGCATACTCTACTATCCAATTTGACGGCGAACGGTTAGCGTCCTTCAGGTAACGAGCGGTCCAACTGCCTCGAGTGTTTTAGTTTATTTTAAAATATTACTTTAGTATCCTTTTAGATAGAAGATTTAGATTTTGTATTTTAATGAGTATAATTATGTAGAACTAGAGCTCCGCCCCGGCTTCGCCCGTGGTACATATTTCGCAATAAAAGGTAGCCTATGTCCTTTCTCGGGTATCAAAATATCTCCATACCAAATTTCATGCAAATTGGTTCAGTAGTTTAGGCGTGATTGAGTAACAGACAGACAGACAGAGTTACTTTCGCATTTATAATATTAGTATGGATTGTAGAGTATGTGTTAAAATTACTTTAACCAAAAACAGGTTTTAAAAACAGGTTAGGTCAAGCCTATGTTTTGATTTCTCGAATTTAAATAAAATATTGGAATACTTAAGTTATTATTAATAAAATGATTCACTCAGGAAGGCATGATGTTCATGCCATGCTCTAATCATGAACTTCGAAATAACGAACGAATAACTAAATGTATTCGGTATTTTCGGCTGAGAGAACTGAAAATTATCTGCACAGTCCGGTATTTCAAGCTTAGGAGAGCTTGATAGATGCAGTTTCACAGAAACATAATTGCACATGTATTTTTTTGTAATTTGATACGATTCTATAAGTACGTTTCAGTTAAATAGTAGGTTTAAAACGGATTTATTTTAGGTACATTTGAACCTGAAAGAAACCTTATTATTCTAGGCAGTTTATTAAACGACATTTTACCTATTTATCTAGTTTGAAATTCACTCCTCCTGGTGCATTCCTAGTGCTTATAATCAAGGTCTACTTCATCGAATTTACGTCAGATAATAATTATTATCTAGCAGATTAGATAATGGATAGTGCAAATAATACAAATTTAATCCAAATTCAGTCAGACAGTCGTGATTTATAGCGCAACTGAATAATATTAGACATTTCCAATCATAGCTAGACAACCCAATCTGTATTTCAAAATGTTATACGATTCATAAGGAATAGAGGTAATTTAATTTATTGATTTATTGAAACACGTATTTCGCTGGAACGTGCCCAAAAAATATAACATAATATTAAGTACAGTTAAAGGAAAATTGTCTCTTATTATTATTACTTAAAATTTGCATACATATTTCCTGTATTACTTATATTATTGTAGTCTATTGTGATATTTTCTTGTCATTAATCACGATTTTAACTTAGTCAACGACATCTTTGTTAACGATACAGTATTGTCAATTTCATAATATATATACATATATTCTTATCTTAATAAATACGATTTAAGAGTAAATTCGCTTCTTATTAGTATAAAAAATACACATTTCGGCAATTTAAATGTTTTATTCATTAATACATTATTTTAAAATAACTTACTTTTATTGTGTCGACTAACATAGGTACTAAGACACATTTAATATCAGATACAGCAAACAGTGGCAAACATAATTCAAACAAATTTCAACCAGCCGAATATCATTACGCCGCCGTCAAAAGAGACGACCATGTTTATATAACAAGAACAGACATCAAATGGTAATAAGTTTACATTTCAAAATTTAATCCCCGTGGTATTTGTAACGATTCGAACATAATGGGCCCTCTTCACAATGGGCGTCGTTGGGCGACTAGAGGCAATCGCGATAGTGTAGAGAGCCTAAATGTCGATCGTTGAATGTTGATCGTCTCTCTTTGGAGGTGTTTATTCGTAATCGTAATTCGAAATTTCATTACATTTCATTGCAGCTTTGGCCCAACAAATGATCGTCGATGTTTGCCACCATTACGGGGATTATGGATAAACTACAATGACGGACGATCATAGACATTTAGGCTCTCTACACTATCGTGCTTGCCTTTCGCCCAACGCTGCCCATTATGAAGATGGCCCATTACATTTCAAAATTTAATCCCAGTGGCATTTGTAACGGTTCGAACATAAATATGACTTGTCGGAATGTCACAGCATATTTAATTCGCTCTGTGAGTGTGCATGACACACAGAATTGAGTCGAGAAACTAATTTCGTAGCGTGGTCCGAATTTGGTACTCGTTAAAACTTTTACTGTGGCATGTGAATGATTAGCGATTGAACTTAGTGAGTCGTATGTGTTACACGTTTCTGGGTAAATAGTTTTGTTATCTATTTATGTCAAATTTCAATATACCCACACACTAATCTATTTATATTTTATTAAATACTAGATTTCCGCCCGCGGCTTCGCCCGCGTTTTCAAAGGAAAACCCGTATAGTTCCCGTTCCCGTGGGATTTCCGGGATAAAACCTATCCTATGTGTTAATCCAAGTTACCCTCTATATGTGTGCTATATTTCATTGTAATCGGTTTCTATTGTTTCAGTAGTGAATAAAAATTAAATTTAGTAACTACCTCAAACAAAAATGTAATAAATATTTAATTGAAATTAAATTTGATATTGTAACGTTAAGACAATATTGAATAATTTATTTAGGTTCAAACATGAGGTTCTGGAATAATTAGAATTTTAATATATTTTAAAATAAGAAAGTGATGTTCCTTTATATTTAAACAATATGAACCAAGAAACTCGTTATGAAATGAATTCCAAGAATTGTACTAGTTTGTCGGTTGATAGAGGGTGCTATCTCTAGGGCCATGAACTTTTGATAATATTTTGTATGATCTCTATAGACCGGGAGATACTGACACAAAATTTCGAGTCATTTGTAACAGGATGGCGGTTCTACAGGGGTCTTAGTACGCAATGACAAAAAGAAAAACGATGGCGTGAACGCTGGTACCGGCGGCTTAGTCGCGTGGGCGTTAGTCGAACTCGTCGGAAAATAGCGAAAGTCAAACGATTTGTAACAGTATGGCACTTATTTTTCCTGTAAGTTTGAGGTTCAACAAATATAAATACAAAATTTCAAAGATCTATGTGTTGGAAATCTTCACTTATATAAATTAATAATAAATTAAGTTTTCAAGTATGACAGCACTTTTTCCCCCTACTAGAAGTATGGCAAATATAATAATGGTCACATTTTATCAAATACTCTCCAAAAATCCAAATGCAATACTGGTACAAAAAGTTTGGCGAAATAAAAATTTTTTGCAGATTTTCGGCGGTATGGCGACCATTTGGAATCGTCCGAAAAGTATGGCATGGCGATTTTCGTAAATGGCTGCACGACGATAGTTACCTGTGCAAAAGTTAGCCTGGTACAAATGGTTGAATGATTGTTTTATTTAAATCAACACATTCGCATCGGTATGGCGGGCTGTAAGTCACACCGGAAAAGTATGGCATGACACTACCGCCTACTACTTTTTTATGGGCTATCGGTAAATTCTAAAATTTTTGTGTTACAAATCGTTTGACTTTCGCTATTTTTCCGACGAGTTCGACAAACGCCCACGCGACTAAGCCACCGGTACCAGCGTTCACACCATCATTTTTCTTTTTGTCATTGCGTACTAAGACCCCTGTAGAACCGCCATCCTTGTTACAAATGACTCGAAATTTTGTGTCAGTATCTCCCGGTCTACTATTCATATGCTCGAAATAATGTAGGCAACAATTTCTTGACAGTTAATTTTATAATATGACTGCATTCAGAATGTTTCTATTAATTGATGATGACTAGAGTATGAAATTTAAAATGTAATTTTTTAAATAATACCATAGACTAATACACTCAAGAAGACTTACAATCGCCATAGTAAAAAACGTAACTCGATTCTCAGTTCCCAATTTTGTCGATAGATGTCACTCACAGTAGCATTTGGCATTTTTATAAGCTTTTTTATACGTTTAAGAACTAGATGTCGCCTTAGAGCATTAAGTCGGTTTAATGAAGCTAAGAGATGTCGCTACAAAAAAAATCAATGTGCCAAATAGTATCTTGACGTAAAATATAATACGCAAAAAACGTAAACTATAACGTAAAATATAATACGTTAAATATAATACGCAAAAAAATATTTTTATTTAAATGTTATTTTTTGCTCTGAATCGCGCAAGCGAAATGTTTTCGTTACAGAGCATATATACAACTTTCCGCCATTAATAATCGGGGCCTTTACGGCCGGCCGGTCGAGTAGACTAGTCTCTCCCTTTTTCGATTGAGGAAATCCACCTCCCTACCTCCACATCATTTTGTTTTAGTTTTAAAGATTTAATAAGCGTAAAATAATACTTTCTTCATTTTTGTATTTTGACTTTTGAGTAAACGTAACACTAATAACCACAGACATGTATATTTAAGTAGACAACGCAAGTACCGCGATCTGTATGAAAACCAAGCGTGTCATATTTTTTGTACTGACCTTGACGCGTTATGACGTCACGAGCGCTTTTTAGTGATGTTAATTTCATTTTACGCTAAATCGATTAGGCCGCCACTCGCGCGGCGATTCTAGTATCGTCCTATCCCATCGAAGTAAATCGAAAGAAATCAGATCAAACTAGATCTATGTCTAAGAGGTAGTCAAATAAATGAATCGTAATCGATTACTAAATCGATTCAAGACAGAAAAATGATAATTACCATAGACAGAGGGATGATAAAATAAAGTTATAAACCTTTTAATATTCTAACAAGTAAACTAATGTGTTTTAGCTTTTTCTTACATATGCCCATTGAGTTACCATGTACTACGTACTAGAGAGGCCATCGAAAGAAAGTAATGAAACTGTCAATCAATCAATCTTTATGTCCCGTTGCATCGATCCATTTTCCTTTTATGTTCGGGTTACTTGGAAAACTGAAAAAACAAACATAGTCTAAGCAATAAGGAGTTTTCTTAAAAAACTCCCAAGATGACACTTTAACTAATGGCGTCCATGTCGTAATATTTATTTTTAGTACCTTTGTATTAAAATACTTAAAAGTTCTAGGTCAAGTCGTATTAAATGACAAAAAAAATCTATGCCTTTTTTTCTGAAAAATTGCTCCTACAAATTATCATTTTTCTGTTCGATTATAAAATCGATTAGAATCGAGAACTGTTGCATCAAATGAACATCACTAACCACAAAATTGGACAGAAAAATGAGAACAGAAAAATGAGAAGACGCTATTCATTGCTTGTTATCATACGACGCGATCTTTACCGTGCCAAGTAAAAGCCGCAATGTATTCCGAATCATTTCGTATGATTTGGTATCCGTGTTTGTCACGATCGTTTTCCACAAATATTCTTTATTTGATTTTAAAATAAATAGTGCATATTCTGATTAGAAAATTACTTACCGGTGGAAGGAAACATCTCTGCTAACTTGGCCACTCACAGCTGTGGAGTTTCTACAGTTTATAACGGCGCAATTCGGCATTTTACTTTATTCAGCTTCACGTCTTTCCTTGGCGAACTGCAAGCGCGGACTGAGTGTAGGCCAGCGTCAAGTAAGTTTCAATAACGTAGTTTGGACACGGGAAGTACATACACTCGCTTAGTCTATCTTGATACATGTCCGTGCTAATAACGGTTAGTTTGACCAGAGGCGACTCGTGACAAAATTGTATGGGTGTTTAATTAAGTATTGAACTAAAGTCTAAAACAAAGAAAATACAGTAGCGTAGTAAATTCATTACAAAAAAAAAGCACCACAATAAGGGTGCTATTACAGATTTTTAACAAAAAACGCTATTTTACGGTACAATTTTAACTCAAAGCATGAGAACAATCAACAAAGTACATAATATCTTAAATCTTTTATATATAAAAATGAATCGCAAAATGTGTTGGTAAGCGCATAACTCGAGAACGGCTGAACCGATTTCGATAATTCTTTTTTTATTATATTCCTTGAAGTACGAGGATGGTTTTTATGTAGAGAAAACGTAAATATGTACCACGGGCGAAGCCGGGGCGGACCGCTAGTTACAAATAATTGGAATATTTCGATTTGCAACAAATAATGTTAACGATATTTTTTATCAGTTAAATAGTTTAAGAGATATATCGTAAATACCATTTCAACCGCTATTTTCAAGATGGCGGCCGTGGGACAAGGGTGGCGACCCCACAAACTTGGTTTTAGCTTCACACTGACCCCCCCTACACATCAAAAAAACAAAATTGCGTCCTCTAAAAAATGCAAGGTTAGGGCTAAAAAATGTAACATTTCAATGGATCACTAATAAAAGTAACAAAATGAATTTTTAAAGTTATCTTCTGGAATCAATTTCAATAAAAATATAAAAAAATAATACTATCAAGTATGAAGATGATCTATAAAATGGATTGCGCTATGTTTACGTGATCTTTTGTTTCGCGAAGGACTGAAAATTTCTCTTAACCTCTTATTGGATTCCGTATTTAGGCATTTGATATTCGTATTGGAGTTTAGGTATACGATAAATTTAATTTAAAATTAAAGATATATTAATTGTTAAATGAATGAGCACAACTTTATTATAATTATTTATGGGAGTTCACTGCACCAGCGCTCCTTAGGATGGACCGCCTATTTTTGTCACTTCGTTCATCGCTGTTCGAGAGTGACTTCGTGACCACCATGGATGGTAATCGATAACACTCGCAGGTGTTTCCCCTTTTGTCGAGGTATAAGATTGTTCGAATCGAAAAATCTTATGCTTTCATAAAAACTACTTGCGTAATCGATTACAAACACTCTGCGTTTTCCTAGGCTAAAACATCAAAAGGACGTCTGCGAGTGCTCCGCTAAAAATGCCGTTTTGCACTGTCAAGCCTTGCAGAAGCAATTCAAACATGTCGAATATTAAAAAAGATGGAATAACCTTTCATTTGTGTATATTTTTTTAACGTACATTTCTAATTAAATGCAATTTCTAATAATCGTCGATGTATCGTTTAGCGATATGATCAAGACAAATAATCGAGTCGTTTACTCGATCATTGATGCGGCCCCACGACACTATCATGGAAAGAAAATATACAAATTTAATCTTTATGAACTAAGAGATAAAGTTGAATTTAAAACCCGATAATGAACCGCATTCCTTACGAGTCTATCTTTTAGCCCCTTGACCACCGAGCGGCCCGATCGGACCACGGCCCACGGGCCACGACACAATAGATTTTCTATTGTGTCTGTGATTCCGGGGGCTGAGGCATTAAAGAAATACAAATTTAATCTTTATGATCTAAGTTATAAAGTTGAATTTAGAACGCGATATTGAACCGCACTCCCCACGAGACAACTTGGAATGAAATACAAATTTAATCTTTATGAACTTAGGGATAGAGTTGAATTTAAAAACTCGTCGCTTAAAAGGTCATAAATTTTTACGACTTTCGTGACACAAATTATTTTTGTGAATGTGTGATTGTGTTTCAATAGTGTGAGTTACCTTCCCCGCACCAAAATCAGCAGAAAGTTTAGTTAGAACATTTGCCAGCGTACTCCATCCATTACTTAATGATCTAAGACCATGGACCACGTTGCTATGAACTGTTTTTGTCAAAGAATTACTCGAACAATTAGAGCATACATTTCTACGTAAGATGTATAGGTGCCCGTAGCTGTATTGATGAGTCTCGTACTTAAAAACCGATAGATGCTGGTTCAAATCATTGCCGTACATCTTTTTTTTTTTCCTTTCCCGTATTTTATGGTCATATAAATAATACTGTTTACAAGGGAATAATTAAGAAGAAAAAAGATATAGACATTTTTTTTAACAGAAAATAAAGAATTTAAATAATATATATTACTAGCGGTCCGCCCCGGCTTCGCCCGTGGTACATATTTACGTTTACTCTACATAAAAACCATCCTCGTACTTCAAGGAATATAATAAAAAAAGAATTATCGAAATCAGTTCAGCCGTTCTCGAGTTATGCGCTTACCAACACATTTTGCAATTCATTTTTATATATAAGACTAGCAGTCCGCCCCGGCTTCGCCCGTGGTACATATTCACGTTTTTTCTACATAAGAACCATCCTCGAACTTCAAGGAATATTATAAAAAAAGAATTAACGAAATCGGTTAATCCGTTCTCAAGTTATGCGCTTACCAACACATTTTGGGATTCATTTTTATATTATAAAGATATACACTACTCTGATCACTATGTCGAATGTTTGTAGTGGGTGTCGAAATCTTATTAAAGGTACTCTCTTCCTTAAGATGCTCCACAATCCTATATAAGTTACTCTATGATGCTCCACCACCGCGTTGCTATGAACTGTATTTATCAAAGAAATACTCGAACAATTAGAGCATAAAGGAGAATGACCACGGGTGGTATCGGTAAAATTTTAGTTGTGCCACGTATTCGTGATATTGTTAATTCCTATTTGTATTTATAATGATCATATGTATCAATATTAAGTCTTAATTATACCGGATAAATTGAAATAATAGTAAAAGTTATTCTTTTGAAACATGTATGACCACGTATGGAATCGGTAAAATACTAGTTGTGTCACGTGTTCGTGATATTGTTAATTCCTATTTGTATTTATAATGATCATATTTATCACTATTAAGTCGTAATTATACCGAATAAATAGAAATAAAAGTAAAAGTTTCTGTTTTGACACATTATATCTATCTCTCTTGCAAGCGTCCTGCGTCATATGTCATAGTTGAATGAATGTGTTCGACGCATTGTTCGACGTTATTTATTTTGAATTATAATGTTTATTACGATTTACTTTTCACATTTGTCTTGTAAATTAAAATATTACCTATGTAATAAATGTAAAACTTAACGTTCATCGTTAGTATAAACTCGATAAAGTATTTTTTTGAAGCGTTGAATAAAACTATTGTTTTATTTTTATTGTCGTGAACTGCGGCTTATTTACATAAAAACTTTAATCGTTTCTAAAAGTACTAACATCAAGCTTTAAATTGAGCTATATTTCATCTTGACACAATAAGTTTGATTGCGATACCAAGTGCCATAGTCACTTGGGCAATCTCCTTTCAATGTAAGACGTATAAGTGCCAGTAGCTGTGTTGACTGCACTTGACTGAGTCTCGTACTTTAAAATCGATAGATGCTGGTTCAAATCATCGCTGTTCATCCACATTTTTTTTTCTTTTCCCGTATTTTAAGGGTCATATAAATAATACTGTTTACAAGAGAATACTTAAGAAGAAAAAAGAAAAGACATTTTTTTTAACAGAAAATAAAGAATATATATAATATACACTACTCTGATCACTATGTTGAATGTTTGTAGTGGGTGTCGAAATCTTATTAAAGGTACTCACTTCCTTAAGATGCTCCACCACCGCGTTGCTATGAACTGTATTTACTATTTATCAAAGAAATACTCGAACAATTAGAGCATAAATTTCAATGTAAGACGTATAAGTGCCTGTAGCTGTGTTGACTGAGTCTCGTACTTTAAAATCGATAGATGCTGGTTCAAATCATCGCTGTACATCCACAATTTTTTTTCTTTTCCCGTATTTTATGGTCATATAAATAATACTGTTTACAAGGGAATACATAAGAAGAAAAAAGATATAGACATTTTTTTAACAGAAAATAAAGAATATATATAATATAATTATATTATATACACTACTCTGATCACTATGTCGAATGTTTGTAGTGGGTGTCGAAATCGTAATAGAGGTACTCACTTCCTTAGATGCTCCCTAAAAACTAAAATAATAATTCAAAAACACCGGAGTTTTTAAAACAACGCCCTCTAGATGTAATAATTGAAAATCGATAGTTTGCTGTTTCCTTAGTTCTACAATTGGTCACTAGGTGGCGCTTTTAAAACTGCAAATTAAATAATAAGCTCAAATGAGAGCGCCATCTAGCAATAAGCTGAAATTACGGGGTACGATCTCTAGTATGACAATCATCAGTCCTCTTTAGATTCTATTAGTCCATGATAATACTTCATGATCATATCTACAATATATACGTTTTATAAATACCTACTATACGGATAATCTAATGTGTGCACGTACGATAAAAATCGTTTTAAAGTAAAAGTTAATAGCATATTGAATAATCACTACATAGTATACAAAAAAACAAAGTCGCTTTCTCTGCCTCTATGTCCCTATGTATGCTTAAATCTTTAAAACTATACGCAACGGATTTTGATGCGGTTTTTTTTAATAGAACGAGTGATTCAAGAGGAAGGTTTTAGTATAAAATTTATTAGGTTTTAGACAAAGCGGGCGAAGCTGCGGGCGGTAAGCTAGTATACAATAATTATTGAGAGAATTAAGCGTGGATACTGCATAATAACATTATAAAATCATTGTTTCCTTTATTCGCTCTTGCACCTGACTTTTATAAGAACACAATTTCTGAGTAAAGCGGATGAAAATGAAACTTCAGCCAATAATTTTCCCGAGTGAGAACACTCGACGAACAACTTATACAACTCCAATGTTTTAGAGAATTGAAGTTATTGAATGAATATAATATGAACAAAAAACTCGCTTTAACTGATATCCAAATCGATTTATTACCTTATTTATACATACCTGCTTATAGCTATTATTATTATTTAGTTTTTAAAGCCAACGTTTAAGCTCCGCTTTTCTCGTTCTTTACCTTATTAATTAACTAAAAAGTGACAAAAAGGAATTTTATGAACAAATCAAAATAATTATGTTCATTAGCTCTTCTCAACAGGCATTTTCTCTTCAAGTGTATTTTGTAATTAAATATAGGTATAGAATACCATGGCCGGGCAACTTACCATTGCTGATCAGCTATATCAACTATATTGTATTTGTAATTTTCAAAGCTAATTTCAACCTTATAACCATAGCTACAAGAACCACTCACGCAAAAATTAGCCACTACATCCAAGCCTTATATAAAACTAATGATAGAGTATCTTCTAAGACCCTAAAGGGACAGTGTAGGGCCGTTCTAACCCATTAGGGACCATGGCCGTGCGTACCCTTTAATTTTTCCATAATCTCTTTCGAAGTTGAGTTTCCCGGGTACTTCTAAGGGCTATTTCTAAGGGCACTTTGCAAGTAATTAAGCTCGATTTCAATTTACGGAAAACTGATCCGTGACCGAAACTTTACCTGCAGCTTAGCTAGTTTTATTTCTTTACCGAAGTCCGAATATAATAAACTTTAACAAGCCGTTTTAGATTGTATGGAAATTTTTAATTTTTAAATCTTTTCAGAAGCTTTCTTGTTGCGTTCGATATTCTTTAGAGTTTTTATTTTCTTCCCATGAATACATCGGAATTTGAATTTATATACCTTAGAAATAAATAATATCGCCTTGTCTGATAATTAGACAAAAAATTTATACTTAAAGTTATGTATCCGCATGGTAGCACATCTGATAATTAAAACTTAATCAAGGTGATATAATAATTTAAACAGTAAGTAAATAAGCAATTTTACTTAATTAGTTCAATAATATGTTACTGCTACCATAAACATTTATAGCGACCAATATCCAAGGTTTGAATCCTCCCGACTCAAACACAACGTTAACAAATTAATAATATCTTTAATAAAGCATTAATAAAACTGATATAACACAAACAAACACACAAATATAATTCGCTGTTAATAATCGAAACTCCCTATAAAGCGAAGCCACAAACGCCGACCCGTCTTCTCTATAATTAGTTAGTGAATACGTTAGCAACACTAAATATTATGGTTTAATTAAGCGTACTGCTGTTCCGTATATTGGTTTTCGTAAATAACGTAAATATAATTATTTATTAGATATAAACATATCTAAAAGGATATATAGAGAAATGCTTTTTTCGACGTCTATTGAAAGTAATGCGACTGAATGATGGAAAAATTATGATATTCCTTTTCTATTGGAGTATTGTTAGATATAAGTGAAGTCCCATGTCCCCAAGTGGGGTAAGGGGCAGATGCATTATACATACATCTGTTTCACTGATCGATTTTCTTTTAGAGACATGTAGGTGATCAGCCTTCTGTGTCCTGCCAGACCGAGACATTTTTTTTCTTCGTCTCCACCGGGAATCGAACCCAGGACCCCTCGGTTCTGCGCTCATGCATCAACCACTGTACCAAGGAGGCGGTCATTGTTAGATATAATATTAGTTTAAAAATTCAATATAGAATACAAAATAAAGGCATATAAAACAAAGATATGAAGCACACAAAATACAGAAAATAGAATGGTTTTATGGGATCAAGGTACATACCACCGTTTGTATAAATTATATAAAGGCGAAGATATGTTTATGTTATGTTTTGAAAACAACCATTATTTATTTATCCAATAGGTTATACAAATGTATTTTAGAATGTATTTTACTTATTGAATCGAAAATTTATTTGTAAATAATATTATGATACCCTACACTTCTACTTTTCTATCTAATATATTTCAAATGTAATTTGGAAGAGATCGCTTACTAGTGACAAAGCTGCCTTTTATAAGGTACTAGCAGTCCGCCCCGGCTTCGCCCGTGGTACATATTTACGTTTTCTCTACATAAGAACCATCCTCGTACTTCAAGGAATATATAAAAAAAGAATTAACGAAATCGGTTCAGCCGTTCTCAAGTTATGCGCTTACCAACACATTTTGGGATTCATTTTTATATTATAGACAAGTATCTAATTTTTGTATGTGTCTGTTCTTTTTAATTTTAATACAGTTATTGTATTTTATTTCTCTCTTTAGGCCTTATAGCCACTTCCAAAACACTAAAAAAATCTTCTTAGACCATGTTAATGCACTTCCAAAACAAAAAAAAAAAAGTTTACACTCACAAAAGTTTCTTTTAACTAAAATCGACACTCGTATCGGTCATCACCAATTCATAAGAAGCCCACACACTATCTCATAATGTTAATATTGTTGCTGTATAAATTACTAAATGCGCGAGATACAAAACAGCGTCTCGCCCCCGGGAAATCTTACATAAATTATTCCATCCCCCGACAGATTCGCTGTCAAATAGAATACTTAATCTACGGCAAAAGCTATATTGTGTAGCTTTTATTTAGATTGTAGGAACAAATACGAATTATTATGGTAACGGATATTGAAGCCGTGTACATTCAAAGAGATCGCGTACGGTTTGCAGGGAAATTATTGGCAGTTATTATAAACTGTCAGGCTCAAGTATCTCTGAAACCGTAAAGTTTGATTTGTTTATTATGTAAATTTTTACCTCTAAAAGCAACGTTTATTTAGATTATCTTGACGTTTTAATCTAATTTTGCAATGGTTTCTACCTTAGGTTACTACTAAACTACTTGTAAGTAACTAATAAATAATATAATTAGAAATTGAAATTTGCTTAAATTTTTATCAGTGTAAGCAAGTAGACTGATTTTTCTGTTACTAAATATTGTATCCTTTATACTTATTATATACTAGCGGTCCGCCCCGGCCTCGCCCGTGGTACATATTAACGTTTTCTTTACATAAGAACCATCCTCGTACTTCAAGGAATATATAATAAAAAATAATTATCGAAATCGGTCCACCCGCTCACGCGTGATGCCGTGACCAAGGATAACGGGTTTCATTTTTATATAATATGTAGATTAAAACGTACATGTTCTTACGTATCGATATTCCCCGATACGTGCAGACGTGCATTGTAATGGAAAGTCGATAGAAGGACGAATTTCAACCACCGGGCGATTCCATTAGACATAAATTCGTAAGGGCGCTTGTGCACTACAAGGAATTTTACTGTCCGGCATTCCGATTTTTTACGGTCCGGTGTGGCATGAAAAAACCGATGAATTGCTTGTGCACCTGTCTGTCTTTACTCGGATCAGTGCGGTACAGTTCAAGGAAGTTTGGCGGTATAATGCGGTAATACGGTATAATTACAAGAAACGAGTAAAAAATATAGAAGGTGAAATATTATATCTGAATATTACTTCGTTATAATAAAAAGTAAAGTTCCGTAAGAGATTTAAAATGCGTGTTTCACTTATTTATTTTAATCGGTGACGAGGAGCTAACGCTATTCCCACTTGAACTTTAACTTACCAACACTTACTTAGATAATAATTATAGGTCAATGCTTGGTCAATGTATATAAAATAACAATAACGACTTCTCAAATCTCATTGCCAACTAAAAGAAAGTAAAACAAGAGCTTGCTTTTAATTGGCATATGCAGTAAAAACAGTAAAATCCAAGCAAGTGGGCATTCGAAAACAATTATATACCTACAGCGACTCGTAAACTCAAAAAACCATCCGGAATAGGGAAAAGTAAAATGTCGGACAGTAAAATTACGTATAGTGCACAAGCTAGTATTTAGATTAATTGCGTGCCATACCGGACCGTAAAAAATCGGAATGCCGGACCGTAAAATTCCTTGTAGTGGACAAACGCCCTAAGCCTTGTGTGATTGAATTAAAAAAATATAATAGTTTAAAAAAACTAAAAAACACGCTTTTTGAAAATTGAAAAATGGAATAACTTTATCAAATTACTGTATTGTCATCGGTCCTCAATAAATCTACAAAGTTTGAACGAAATCTGGCCGTTAAAAGTGGGTCAAAATCGCGCCCAAAGAAGTCGGTTACAAACATACAGGTGAAGCTAATATAAAGCGTGTAAAAAACACTGACAAATAAATTCTAAATCCAATTTATAATATTATTATCGAGTTTTCGAGTTTAAATTTTCAACTAGATCAAAAAGAATCCGATCAGAAAGCTTTTTATAACACGCCCTTTCTGACATCCTACTAATATGTATTTATAAATGCGAAAGTTTGTGAGGATGTGTGTGTGTGTGTGTCTGTTTGTTACTCTTTAACGCAAATAATACTGAACCGATTACAATGAAATTTAGCACACATATAGAGGATAACTTGGATTAACACATAGGATAGGTTTTATCCCGAAAATACCCACGGGAACGGAAACTATGCGGGTTTTTCTTTGAAAACGCGGGCGAAGCCGCGGGTGGAAAGCTAGTTTTTTATAAACATCCATTCATGCTTTCTTATTTCATTAGGAAACAATTTTTCGTACTTTTACCAACGTTAATGATATAGAAAGGAAGAAGAAATACTTTCTTCCTTCTTTGTTCCTAATTATATGTATATAGGATGAGCCTTTTTTTACATTCAACAAACATAGACAGATCTAAATAGGCTTTTTTAATTTTGAATTTCATCCAAAACTGTTTAGTTATTTAGGATAAAACCACATGATACTGGTAGATTACATTCTCCAAAGTTAATATGCGATACTCTACAGCTACAGTATGAAACATAAAAGTTAAAAACTCTTATAACAAGAACTTATGTAGTTTTATTACTTTCACTTGATATTAATCAAACATTTTTAGAATTATTTGATAGTTGTTCTTCTAAAAATAGATAGCTTCACATCGAAAAAATCGATTGAATTAATAATAAATATTTAGCGTCAATGTTGTCTTAAAATGATTGAATTGCAAATATTAAATGTTATAAAGGATGGCTTAGTGATTAGGACTGGGACTTCATAAAAAGTCTGGGTCAGTTTTAGACGTGAGCTAAAATTTTGCAAAAATTAAATTAAATTTTGGCATTTTTAGGAATCAAAATTCGACAATATGTTAAATCTGTTCTTCACCTGCGTGTGAACAAACATGGACTGAAACTGATGATGATGATGAATGTCATTAAATGTTGTAATCTATATAAATTCATGGTTTTTATGATATTATAACTTAATATAAATTAAACTATATTCAAAAGCAAATATTTACAGTTCACAATAGTTTCAAATAATAAAAATGGCTGCAGTCCATATTTCAGAACAGCAGATGTCAAGATGCTTTCTATCCTGTAAGTATGAGGACATTTTATTGTGGACAATGCATTTAACACTACTTTATTTTTATTTATTTTTTTCTAATATAAAGGTATTCGCCAAAATTGACAATGTATATATGTACATTTTATTAAATAAACACAGTTTAACTTATATCTCGTAAAAACAAATTTACACTCATTATCTACGTAATATTATTAATCGATGTTTACTAAAAAGACTTTTCTAAACTTAGAATATTTTTTTAAGACGAATGTTTTATTAATTACATTTTGTTATCTAGAGTTACTTGGTATAACTTAAGTTATTAAGCGGGTTTAAACCCGCAACTTATTGGAAAGACATTACATAAAAAATATTAAATTAAAATAACTCATCAGCGTTAAAATTATGCTGTAAGTCTAACGTTCGAAGCAGCTGTTACCGGAATTAATTTTAATCGTAAGAACTGTAATAAAATCCGTCTAATCTTGGTGTAATGGTGTAAACTTCGTGGTTATAACTGAGAGTGTTAGTTTATATGTATTATTGGAAGGATATCGACAGTCAAGACATTAAGGCCCTTCGCTCATGGAGCTACTCAAAAAGAACTAGTCACAAACTCAAATTACTAACGAGTTGTCTGAGCGTCACAGCCCATACATGTTCTATGGAGATTCGCACACGACGCGACTAGTTACTAACTGGTGAGTAACGCGTTAGCAACAAATCACGCGCGACGCGTCGTGTCGGTCTCCACGCTACTGGTTTCCCGAGTTTCTTTGTTTTTTATGATAAAAATGAACGAGCAAATAACAGAAGTGACTGAAACCTTATAACTTGAGTAGCGTTGTATGCGAGATACAATTTGTAACAGGTTTGTAATCAGTAATTACTGATTAGTTCAGTCATTTTTGAGTAGCTCCATGAGCGAAGGGCCTAACGGGAATCGAAGTGACTTCTCTGGCTCTGCCTTGTGCCATCGCGACTATTTGTGTTGTAACTGAATTGAGAATGAAGTGTTGCAGATTCTTTGCAGAATCCTCGTATTGATTGTTACTGATTACGGAAGAAACATAAACTGTATGCTGTAGTATGCTTTTTCCGCGTGCTACAGAAATGAAAATGGGCCCTTTAATAAAAAATAAAAAAACACCTTTCTTTAAGACCGGCAACACAGTCACCTTATTGAATGTGCAAATGAGCAACGTTGATCATCATCAACATCATATTACTCGTCTGTTCATTGGCTGGTTTTTATAAAATAAATATGGCGGTATCCCTTATTTTTCCCTCTCTCATACAGCTCAATATTAAATTTGGGATACATAATAATTATTGGTAATGCTTTTGAATCAGAAGTTAATTCGTAAGTGATATAAATAAGAAATCAGATACCTACTGACGTATAAGTTTTAATTTCTAACAAGTAGGTATACGGAAAATTAGATGGCATGCAGTATGTAAAAGACACCGTTTAAACTTGAAGTTAAGTTCAGATAACTTGGTGGCACTAGTTAAAGTGAGAATTTGTTTCAAATCTAAACTTTCTCTGGTTGCCTGGAATTTTCTACTTTTTTCTTTTTAATATTGGATAAGTTTATTCAGTAAAGGTGATAAAAATATTCATCAGCTGTGATTACTTAAACTGGTACATATATACACGTTAAAACTCTGTACATAAACTTGAGTTAAACACAAAATTTTTAAATTTAGAAGTGTTTTTAATTTTGCGTACTACACAGCACATACCACTGGTTCGTAAAGAGATATAACATAATATAAATAAAGTACTTATACGAATATAATAAAACTCATGTGAATGTTGCTTCAATATTTATACGATAAATCCAATATACACAAAAGCTCTTAAATTATTAAATTCAACAGTCACGCATCCATAGTGATTATCTCACTATATCCAGATTACCTTCAAAGGTGTCACTTACTAAAGGATAATAGCCTTAAGGTACGGAATAAGTTACCCTTTTGACCCTTCAAACCTAAACCTTTATGTTATAAATTATTAAATTATTTATTGCTCTTTGTAGTTCATATAATGTTGACGTCACGTATGTGATGTTATAAAATAAAAATAGTTTTTGAGTCAAACGTTCGTATGAATTTATCATATTACCAACAATTAAAAAAAGACAGATGAGTGATAAAGAAAACAATAGACTATCCAATTATTCAAATATAATTTGGAAGTCTTAACTATGTACCTAGAATAATCGTATTTAATAATCTTCTTATGTATATAAAAATGAATCGCAAAATGTGTTGGTAAGCGCATAACTCGAGAACGGCTGAACCGATTTCGATAATTCTTTTTTTATTATATTCCTTGAAGTACGAGGATGGTTCTTATGTAGAGAAAACGTAAATATGTACCACGGGCGAAGCCGGGGCGGACCGCTAGTAATATTATAGATAAAACTCGCAAAGAATGTGATGTTACAGCTATTTCATATAAACAGACTTTTAAAATAGTAGCATACATTTATCAAAACATCCAATCTAAGGCGTTGGATCGGAAGTAAAATTAAATAAACATACATCAGCAGCTCGGAGTAATTTCCGTAAAACGGTGCACCGTGCCGTGACGTCACTCGCGTTTATTTTGTGTTCGATTTTCAATTTGAATTGATTATTTTTTTATGTAACGTTCTTTTAACGTACGTGATTTATAGGTGTTTATAGTTAACTAGGAAAGTTAAAGGATTCAAATTATGCAAAAAAATGTGTATATTGACTGCTCTAGATGTGCATATATGAATAACGGTGGAATAACGCATAATGTCTACATAATAATATGCTAAATGTATTTTAATTTAAACCCATAGAATTTAATTAAATAAGGTAAATTAATATATTTTCTTTGTTTAGAGAGATTCATGTTTAGAGAAAAGATAAGTATATAAAGTCTACAAATACAATTATATAAGTATTCGGGATTTTAGTGTTTCATTAATAATTAATATGAATACTAATAAAGAGCGCAGGGCCAGCAAAATACTAGACAAATCACCTTTGACCTTTACCTCATATAACTCTATATAATAGTAGTATTTATTTGCTAAACAAAATGTTTACTGCTGAACGCGTAAAAACTTTTTTAATAAGCATCCGAGTTCATAGCTTTCACAATAACAGAACAATGTTCAATGTTCATACAGTCTTTCCTCGAGGTTCATTTGTAAGTGCTATAACTTGTGTGATAATTTGTTTAGAAACTTGTAGAATGTTCTAGAAATATATGGGCTTAAATTTGTTTACCTAAAATATACTAGACGATTATATCCTTAACACGCATTTATTATTAAAAAGGCTATAATTTAAATAGGCTCAGAAACTTTTAAATTTTAACTTATAACACAAAACGTATAAATATTTAAATCGGCTAATAAAATACAAGATCCTTTGTAGCAGTCTAAAGCATAATAGTAATTTAGGGAACGCCATCTCCATACTAATTCGTTTCAAAAGGCACGGTTACATTAAAATCAAGTGACTTTCGAAGCGAACCGAACTTACCTACGTGTAGGGTGACTAGATAGAATGAAAATGGCAGACTTTAAATTTATTAAAAAAAAGTTAGATATATAAAACAATATCAATCTTCAATTTAGAGCAATGAAGTAGATTTTGTTTTGCTAGTGCATAAATTCTACATGTATGATATAAAATTATTTTAATCAAAGATTTCTAATTTTACAGATATTAGTAAATAGTTAAATCTAAAGGATTGGCGTGAGATTATGACCATTCTTTACAGGTGTGAACACTCAACGGAAGCAAAACTCACGACCGGTCACTTCCCATTCAATACAATAAAGTTAAAGTGCTCAAGGAAATTATCACATGAAAAACTAATCATGATAATGCTTTATAGAACAAAATATTCCTTCATTCTGCTAAAACAATATTCACTCTACAGACGCCCAATTGAAAAGGTGGCTCGGCCTAATTATATTGAGGCGACAACTTTTTTACCCGAGTCTTTCCAGTGAATACAGAGTAGACGCTGCACTAACGACTCCGTTTCTTGATTTTGAGAACTCGCCTAACTATTTTCATTACTTTTCTGTTAAATTGTAATTGGTTCGTTGTCTGTTCGTTTCGTTGGTCTGTGGAATCGTTGGGACTATGTTATGAATAGTTTTGTTCTAATAAAGTGGAGAGGAAGATTTTGGTATTTTTTCTCACCAGTAGGAAGGTGATTTTTTTTTTTTTGAAAAAGTAAGCTAAGTTAACGATCACTCAGCTGATGTTCACCATACTTCATAGCGTGAACACACACTGGTGGTATTACAGGTACTTCGTCTTAAACACTATTTGTGTTTAAATGTTAAAAACTGATAGATTTAGGACTAGGAAACTTTTCGTTTTGGCTAAAAGCAAATTATTCATACCGTGTTAACTAATGCTATAAGTAGGTACTTTATAGAATATTTGATGTTATTTATTACCTTTGGATAAGTCATAAGTTAGAAATAAAAATACGGTCAAGTAGTAAACTCTATTTTAAATTTATGAAAAATAATAAGTATTCATATATTGAACTAGCTTTCCGCCCGCGGCTTCGCCCGCGTTTTCAAAGAAAAACCCGTTCCCGTAGGATTTCCGGGATAAAATCTATCCTATGTCCTTTCTCGGGTATCAAAATATCTCTATACCAAATTTCATGCAAATTGGTTCAGTAGTTAAGGCGTGATTGAGTAACAGACAGACAAACAGAGTTATTTTCGCATTTATAATATTAGTATGGATTTATATATCAATAGCAGCCGACTTTATTATTTTACACTACATAATACCTTGTTATTTATAGGCGTTAAAATTGGATTGTAAAATAAGTGGTTTTGTTAAATCGATGTTAAACGAAACAGATTTAAAACAACCCGTGGTTTTGTTAAACACATTGTTGTACATATATGATTTTGCTCCCTGGGGAAATAGTTTTATATTTTTAAGGGCTAATTTTTCAATCCTTGGTTAAAACTTATTCGTCAAAGAACGTAAATTAAACTACCATTTCAAAAAATGTATTATAATTGTCCATATTTGACAGTTTTCGGGTGACATTTTAATAATATTATCGTGTAATACTTAATTGGACGGGTAAGTTTTAACCAAGGATTGAAAAATCGGATCTGAATAATTTCAATAAAGAAATGTAAAATATTTTGTCAAAACATATTATACATATAAAGCCGCCGCCTTTCCGCTGGGGCTTCACCCGCAGCCAAACTGCATTTAAATTGGAATGGGATGTTCTATTGCAGTAAGAAGTAGCCTATACCACTGTCTAGCCTACCAACTATATCCCGACGGAAAAATCATACCATAAAACCGCTCTATATTAGACACTAGCTGTGCCCCGCGGTTTCACCCGCGTGGCTCCGGTCCTGTTGGTCTAAGTTGTCTAAGCATTGGTCTAAGCGTGATGATATAATATGGTTCCTCGATAAATGGGCTATCTGACACCGAAAGAATTTTACAAGTAGTTCCTGAGATTAGCGCGTTCAAACAAACAAACTCTTCAGCTTTATATTATTAGTTATACTAATATATACAATACTTAATACAAACCAAAACATGATAACCTATTCTAAAAGATAGCAGCTCACATATAGTTAGTTATATGTGTTATAGAAAAGAATAGACACATAGTTTTATTATGTACTTGGGTACGTAATATGAGTGTCACCCTACTGAAAAGCTATGGTCACTAAGAGGACAACTTTCAATAGAAAGTAGAAACAACTGCAACGTTATTAGAAACGTAATATCTGATGTATTAACAAGAGTCATACATGGTGTTAGCCTAGTACAGTCCTTTCATACACCAATTACAATACCTAGAGGACGCGTATGATATTTAGATCATAATATTATTATGTATGATGAAACCCTGTGAGGACTTACCTAATAAGATTTTCATTTTCGAAATAGGAAAATAATATTGGATGTGACAATTTATTACAAATACAACAGAAGACAATATTACAATTACAATTCGTGTATTTCTATGAGTTCCGAGTTGACTGAATAAAAATTCTATTTATTTATTTAAAAAAAGCGTGAGTCAGATAATTTATAACAAGGACGCATCTATTAACTTCATAGCTCAGTTACAAAAAAAGACTAAAAGTAAGTATGTGGTAAGTATTTCACATTATATTGTATAACAGTTAATACACATAGAAATTGTAGAATAATTCCAATCGACAATTTCAAAACCGCGTTCCCGCGTAAATAGAACAAGATTCATTCGTCTCCAAAGCACACGAACGATTAAACAGAACAAACGAGCGAAGTCGTCGCTTCGTCAGCGCTTGGCTACACGTGATATAATATAATACTGCTGGTCGCTGAAAGCGCTGCTTTAAAGCGTTTTATGGTTATGGACATGAGCGTAGCGATATCGGAGTTGACAAGTCTTACCTTAATTTAATTGTTAGAATAATTAATTTGGTTCTATTAACCGTCATTTGTTATTAGATATCTTATTGTGATTTTATTTGGGTTGGTTTCCTGATAGATATTATTTTGAATATCTTTAATGTAGTGTATTAGCTTGAATCATAATCGTTTCATTTCGTTAAAAAATACATTAGAACTCTACCTAGAGTTTTAAGACAATTTCTTTATTTAGGATTTCTAACCTAAATAAACTTCAAAACTTCAGTAAATTTCCCGCCAATTTCGTCGCCCGCCAATGCATCGAGCGCGGCTTAACGGCCATCATATTGTACACACGCTTCAATGGATTCTTGGTTTTTGAAAATGGAACACTGTTGGCCTTGTATGAAAAATGTGCGGCCAGCGATGGTATTTTGTTTTAAAACTATACTCTGTGTTGCTTTTTAATTTGATACGTCGAAAAATAGTTAAAGGTTATTGGAAAAATGTAATTACAATGGCATGATAAAAAAAAATTTTTTTTTTTGAGAAAAAAAGCTACATGCCGCACATGCAACAAAATATCTAATTCGTGCTAAAAGTTTTATATAGTTTTATTGGCATTAAAAAATATTTCCTATTTTTTAATATGAACCAATTTTACTTGAATTTTGTGTTGTTCCTTAATCCTAACATTTCTTTGCCATTTCGTTCTTTTTTATAGTAAACGTTATAAAATTCTTTCTTATAAAATTGAAGACATCTAGAAACATCTAGAATTAAGCATCAACATGCCTATTTGTTATCAGTTCACTAGAAAAAAACATGTTTATACATCTCGGATTTGTGTGATCCCACCATTACAAAACACCGTGTAGCCGCACCATGACGAAATTATACAAACGCAAGTGAGTTCTACATAAAATATGAAAGGAGTACAAATATAATTTACCTTACACGCGTATCATCTTAAAGTCGCCATTTTCCTTAACCTGTTTTCGTTTTTGGTACAAAATTGACTATTGTGTAAAATGGAACGACACAGCTTCTTGCTCGCGGGTTTTTGCCGCCATTTGTAAAGATTGGTGCGCAATGGGTAATTTTTTTATTTATTTCTATTACAAATATTATCAGCATCGATTCAGTCGCTAGTCGAAAAACATAAAACAGTTATACAACGACAGACAGGCAATTATAGAGAAACGACTTTGTACTGAATTTTTTTTCGTGTGTGAAAAATTTGTTAAGATAACATGGTAGGAAGGTACTTAACTTTAAAAATATTTTTGCTTCACATTTTTGTTGGTCGTTGATAGTTTTTTTATAGATGATACATTTAAAATTGTAGAAATATCATCTTTATAATACTGTATAATTTAATTAACTATTACCTATTTTAGCTGTTATAAAAACGCTTTGACACAAATAAACGTGAATAAAACACAAGTATTTCTGTAACATTATTCTGTACATTATGTTACCGCAGAGAAATATAAATATTTGTGAATGTATGGAGTTATTACTAAAATAGGCACGTATTCAATATTTGGTCAAAATGTGTTTTTGTCAATATTTTAGGTAACATCCGAGTTTTTAAGCAATAATAGTTTTTTTGGTTCTGGCTGTAGCTTTACTGATTCAGGAATCAAGGTAAATAAATGGTAATAGGTTCCAGTACCTAAGACCTTTTATCATCTACTAGCTGTGCTCCGCGGTTTCACCCGCGTGCCTCCGGTCCTGTTGGTCTTAGCGTGATGATAATAAAATACAATAGCCTATAGCCTTCCTCGATGAAATTGCTATCTAACACTGAAATAATTTTTCAAATCGAACCAGTACCTAGTTCCTGAGATTAGCACGTTCAAACAAACAAACAAACTCTTCAGCTTTATGATATAAGTATATAGATTGGTTTTACTAAGTTATTTTTCTTCCTCTGATAGTGTGTAATAATAGTTAAACAGTTAATTATTACTACTTAAATGAAAAGCTATTATGAGTATGAAAACTGACGCCTGACCCAATTTATAATGAAGCATGCTTGACGCTTATTGGACCTCTTTTGGACAGTGGTAAAATTGTTGTGTACCTATACGAAATACGAAGTTATTTGTTGTTTTTTTCCATAACGGGATGTTTTGTACATACTGAGTTTTATATTTTTGGAAATTATTTAAACTTTTTATAATTTATATCCTAATCAAAGCTGATATCCACCAATACAACAAACCAAAGATAATTACAATCCGTTTAGACTTTAGAGGCTTACACAGGTAAGTCATGTAACTAACAACTAACAACTTCTATAAAAGTTTATCGCAATCTAAGAAAAGAAAATATCCAATGAATATATTATCTTTATACTTAAGTAATCCTTACACATCTGTATTAAAATTCCACTCTTGTCAGCTCAATCAAATTTAAAGCGCAAATAAAAACCCCTGCACAGAATTAAACCCATTGATTAAATACCATAACTGTCCGAACTGAGAAACTAATTTAAATTCATTAACGGTCTCTCGTTGTCTAAATATTTGAATAATTCGATTTCGCTCTGTTGAGTTGGAATAAACGCAATTCAGGTCCGTTAATAATTAGAAGGGACAGTGGTAACAAGGGTGTAGCTATGTAAGTATAAGTGAGCTGGAGTTCAAACTCAAACTCAAACATTCATTTATTCAATAAGACTACTATTTAGTAGCACTTTCGAATCGTCATTACATAGTATTTTTAACATTTACCACCGATTCGGAAAGCAGTATCTATGGAGAAGAATCGGCAAGAAACTCCATAGTTGCTCTTTTAAATAATGTCAATAAATTTACATAATATGTAACTTATATCTAACTACATAATATGCCAAAGAACTGTCCTGTGGTTTTTACGCGACAACCCTCCATGGGTCTTTATCGTCCATATATTCCTGAATACTGTAGTACGCTCTCTGAACTAGTACATTTTTTATGTAAGTTTTAAATTTAGAACTACTAAACTCTTTAATATTGTGAGGAATTCTATATTATAAGCGTATACCTTGACCCATAAATGAATTTTTAACTTTAGCTAATCGGAAAAATGGCATTTCAATTCTATTCTTGTTCCTTGTGCCATAATCGTGTCTATCTCCTACTCTTGTGTGTAAGTCAGAGCTTTTGTGTACATGCAAAATATTATTAAATATATACTGTGATGTACAGTACAGTTGTATAGGACAACACATTTTTGAAGAATAATGGACCATTTAGGATTTTCTGTATTTATAACCAACTTCAAAAAAAGGAGGAGGTTCTCAATGCTACTGTATTTTTTGGGTTCGTAACTTCGGAATTTGAAAAGTTGGTGAACCGATTATGATGATCCCATTTTTATATGAAAGATAGTGCTTTCCCGTTGATTCTATTTAAATTTTGTCCACTTCGTAGTATATTATGACGTGTGTACGATATTTTCGACAATTGTGAACCGATTTAAGTTTTTATTTTGCTTACAAGTGACAGTCCTGTCTAAATTCTTGGCGGCTCAGATTTTATCGGTTTTTCTCTTGGGCATTTTTGTGGCACATGGATAATGTGAATGGGCATTACGAATTCAGTCTAAGCTTACAAGATTTGACTGAGCTACGCAACTGTCAGATATGATATCTGACAGATCTTAGGCCTGTACCCTAATAATAAAACATATCAAATGTAGAATAAGAGCTGCTGAAAATTATACGAGATCAGGATTAAAAATAAATCGATTTAAAATAAATCAAATGTATAAAATGAAACGAACATTTGTTAAATGATTAAAAATTTATTGATTACATTACATAATAACCACTACATTCTTTAATCAAGCGTATACACATTGATGGAGATACTCTTTAAGAGTAGTAACTCCTTCATCAGTGTTCCTCCTTACAACTGAGCAGCAATTGGCCAGCTTTTCGCAAGACTGTCCGTTGTGACGTCGGGCATTGGTTAGACTTAAGTCCAGCTCATAGCCCAGAGAAGCGGCCGCACGAGATATCTCCTTGAGACAAGATGTTATATTTGATCTGAAAGAATATTGTAGCATTTTAAGAATCCATCGTGATCTGATGGAAAATACGTGAATAATGATCCAAATTTTATTTGAGTTATTAAATGTTAAAACCATTTATTCTGCAACAGAATCTATGTCATTTGCTAGGGCATATAGAATGGTGCAAAACTTTATCCAAATATGAAAGCTTTAATTTTTCAATATTAATCCCCTTCAAAGTGTACTATTATACTATTAATGAAGGGGATTAATTTTGAAAGAGTATTAACATAAAGTGGGTTAAACAAACACGATAAACAGGCGTCAACTCCTGAACTAATTCTGATGAAATTTAGTATACGAATAAATCATGATCAGTTGTAGGCTTTGCATTATTTCATAGTAAAACATATTATAGCTTAGATAGTAGATAATTAAATAACATACTTCGGTACATCCTTATTCATAAACTTAGTAGCATCAGCTACAGCAGCTTGCATATGATTTCTTGTAATGCTGATCATTTCTTCAGCATATTTACCCATTTTGGCTATAGATGCTCTAGCTTCTTCTGTACATCGGTATGTTAGTGCTACATGTCTGCTGGCTATAGTTCTGGCTTCTCGTTTCTCTTCGTCACACATTTCTGTTAAATATTCGTGAAAATTTATTAATGGATAGTGGATTTCCTTAGTGCATATATCTTTAGTGATCTTATTAACGAGACAGTCGTCTTGGCTTTCTATACAACTTAAATATTAGTTCTTCTTGCTTAAACCCTAAGTCATATTTTATAATCAAAAATTCCCTTTATAATATGTACTATCGTTTTTTGACTTGAATTTTTACTCTTTACAGTCTACGTAAATTTCTATCTATTCAAAGACCTTCTCATACACACACACACACATACACATTTTACAAGAAAAGCTCCACTTTAATATTTTTTCTGGAATTGGTAAGAGCAACAATAGTTTTTCCAAATTACTATATTAGTAGCTGGTTGACCCAAATGATTATTTGGCTGTACACTTCCCGTATTGTTTACATTCAACAAAATATACAAAACAATTCAATTTTAAACATTTTCAACAAACACGGCATTTGTTTGCAATACTTTGCGAAAAGATCCGGAGTAGCTAACCCAGTTTTAAAATATTTCATAAACGTGTCCTCTTTTCGTTTGAATGCCGTGGCATATAAAATGTCACCTGATACTTTAATAGAAGTTTTCTGTTTACATTATACGCTTATTATACAATGGAATATTTTCATGGTATAAAATAAAGATGAAAAGTAAAATTAAGTTAATGGTTGGACATGAATATAGCTCTCTCGACTCGTATAGATCATCTTATTCCGTAGAAATATATTTAAACTGTTTTGTTATAACTGTCAAAAATTGATTCGACCACGAATAGCTGAAATGGAAAGACTGCCTAGTTGGTCTGGTTGTGAGTACATTTGATGGCAGATGGCAGAGGCAAGAGGTGCAGTGTATAACCCGGGTAAGTTCAAAAATAATTAATAGAACGTTTTTTAACTAATCTAAACTAAAGCCAGGAGGGAAGAAATAGTAGGAACAGAAAGAAGAGAAGAAGATTATGTAGTGGTGTCCATTCTACGCCTGATATCATCCTGGTCGTGACAAACAGTAGGAATTTTGAATTTGTGCATTTGTGTTTGCGAACATTTTCGTGCACTTTAATATAATCTCCAGAGAAGTCAGTCTCAATTGAAATAGCCGAATATAAACCGGGAGAATAATTATTTCAACTAGCTATTTTAGCAGAAGTAAAATGAAAATGGCGTTTTGATGAAAATACCTGGTACGTTTAATTTATCAGCCAGATCAATGAGTTCTGAATAAATCTTCTGCTTCTTTCTTAATGCTGCATTAATTTCCTCTTTTATTCGTTTGAGAATTTTATTGGTAAGTTGCTGGTATGCGTTCTGGATGTTTCTGTGGTATGTGTCCAGAAACGGTGCTATTACTGTTGCCATGTATCGGTTTACCTCGCTGGAGAATATATATCAATAAGATAAGTAAGTATCCGTAATAATCCTACTAATGCTATAAATGCGAAAGTAGCTCTATCTCTATGTCTGATTGTCTCTTCTTCAATCCTAAACCACTGAATCCATTTGGACGAAATTTGGTTCAAAGATAGTTTGAGACCTGAGAAAGGTTTTATTCCACAAATCCCATGGGAACGGGATCTATGGAGGTTTTCCTTTGACTAAACAAGCGAAGCTGCGGCCCAAAGCTTGTTCAGAATAAATAAATATTATTGTGCGTGTAATGGAAGTTAGAAGTAGACAGAAATAATTGAAATGAGCCGGAATTGAAGTGTTCTCGTGATAATATTGGTTAAAGGTCAAACATAAGCATCGCATTCATAATGGATAAAATGAAAGGTTATTCAGCTTTTATTGCAGTACGTATATAATTAATAAACTACTGTTATATGAAGGCTTTGTATTGTTTTAACTTGGCTATTTAATGACATTGTTATTCGTTATTCGCAAATAATTAAAGTCTCGCGTACAATCAGTTTAATGACTAGAAAAGTTAGTATTTTTTAATAATGAAACATAAAACGTTATCCACATTGGTAGAATTAATAGAGATAAAATCGAATAAAAAACTACAGTCTAAACATAAGCATAGGCATTAGTAGTTTTTTACTGGATAAATAATTTCCAATCAATAGTTCAGAATATAACTTCCAACCAACAAACTTCCTATTTTTATTTTCTTTTATGTCGTGAAATGGCCGTAGGTTATGTCGGACCCCCACTGCCTAAAGATCCATAAGCAGTGGACCGAAACTTCTCACTTTATAGTATTACTATACATGAATAAATTCTCACCTATTTATAAGTGATAAGCGTGGTTTCCTCAATTGCCGCCTGGTGTCATTTCCCCATACATCCTTTATTTTATTGAGATGTTCGTCCACTTCGACTGGTTGATGCTGCCACGGAGGTATCTCGAAGCAAAACCCTCCATCTTGGCGAAGATGATTGCTACGGTCCTGAAAGAGAGTAAGAAGTAAAGTCAGAAGTGACTGAAGAGTAAAAACATTATAGTAACTAGGAAAAGAGTCTTTCAAGTTAAGACCGAAAATTAAAAATGTTTTTTTTTTCTAAATTGAATTGACATTATGTCTATTACGGTCGTTATCTTCAATCAATAATGTTGTTATGAAGGCAATGCATATTTAATTGAATATTGTTGAACGTGTTGTAGGCTTAAGTTTATGAATTTCATAAACTTTATTTCTCCGGTTAAACTTGGCGATAATTTCAACAGATCTACATCAACAGTAGTAATTTTTTTAGACTCCGGTTTCCTGGTGGCAATTTCTATAAAAGTCTTCAATATAAAATATGCTTCTTGTATATAGCCTAAGAGCTGATGACAAATTTTTCAATTAAACATTAACATAAGCAGAATATTAAACTTAGTTCGAAACAACCGAATAGTACTGACAATTGGATGAACAAATGACACTCATTTTAGAGCTACGCAAATTATTTCATTCGTAACTAAAAACGGACGTCATGTTATTAAAACTGTTCCAGTCTCACGCGAATTTTAAATGTGAGTTATATTGCAAATGTGGCAATACAAAACATACTGTATTTTATAAACCTATATTTATTTATTTATTTACTCTTTATTGTACAACATATTAAAATAAAAGTACATAAAACAAAACCATTTAAAATGTACAAATGGCTATATATAGGGTGTATTTTTTTTTGATGTCAATGTCACAAAAGAATTCCACCCAAACGACGTTAAAACGTAAATTACACATTTACCCACCAGTAAAAATACACAGTGGAGTAAATTAAATGCTATTTTTAGCTATATATTAATTTAATTTAAAATTTTCCGTACATTTATTTAACCCTTTACAATACGAAAACTGATATAAACGTTGTTCTGTCAACCAACGCAACTGGAAAACGCCCACATTGGACGAGCGGTTACTTTCCGCGGTTTTTCGCTATATGTTGTGGTAATATTTCTTTCGCCCGAGAACCACGGCGGGTAACACTGTAATTTGCTCCATGTTACTTGAATTAAAATTATGTTTATTTTACTTTATTAACTGGTTTAAGCCACGAAGGCATCAGTTATAGAAAATTCGAGATTTTTCTTTCTTGAATTTAACGTATTGATACATTCTGTATAGTCTCGGTTTATAAGATGTATTTACTAAATAAGTTTCAGGACCTTATTTTATGATGTTACCTTATTTTTCAGTTCCTTAATATTGACTGACCGGTTGGCTTGGTAAGTACAGGCCCTGCCTTCCAAGACAGAGATCGTGGGTTCGATTCCCACCCGGGGCAAATATTTGTGTGATGAACATAGATGTTTGCTCTGTGTCTGGATGTTAATTATCTATATTAGTATTTATTTAAAATTATATTTGTATGTTTATCAGCCATCTGGTTTCCATAACACAAGCGAAAGCTTAGTATGGGATCAGATGGTGCCGTGTGTGAAAATTGTCCTGAAATATTTAATTTATTCCTGAAATATTTTTCGATTTTATATTATCATTTTTTTACAATCACAAAGAGAAGGATACGGCCAAAATGTGTGATGAATCTATCTTTCCATAAAAACTCACCCTGCAGTTAACAGCCGGGTGTACGGTACCCACCAACACACATACGATCACAAAACACAACATAGCCTGTACTTATTTCACATCAATTTCACGTAAAGCAAACCAATTATAGGCTTCAGTGAGACGTAAAAAATGAATCTTATATCTTTATTGGTTTTTAGGGTGCCGCGAGTCGAGGAAATTAGTTTCATGGAATGCGTCAGTGTAAGCAAATTTTATATTTGACATATATCCCTTTTCCCTAAATATTAACTGTGTATTTGTTTTTAAGTCGATTTTGTAAACATCACATTCTAATGTATTATAAGGACTTAGAGTTCTGGTGCGAAATGAAAACTTAGTTTATTAAATATGAATTAGCCATTTTAAATCAATACATATAATAAAATTCTAGAAAAGTGGTGTCTGTACAATGAAAATATGTAAAAAAAAATTAGCAGGGGTTATTACTAAATCGATCCCAAACCCAAAACTGTCGTTAAAAAATTTTTTGTCTGTTTGTCTGTTTGTCTGTTTGTCTGTTTGTCGGTTTGTCTGTTTGTCTGTATGTTTGAACACGCTAATCTCAGAAACGGCTTATCCGATTTAAATGCGGTTTTCACTAATATATTGTGGTAAGCTTCATTTAACATTTAGTGTTTATTTCATGTCAATCGGTTCATAAATAAAAAAGTTATGACCATTTAAGTAATCACAGCGAACATTTGCTAAGGCATTCTATACATGAATTACTTTATTACGTAAATTATACGCTAAAGTTATTCCTTAACATGTCCAGATGATCATATCGAAAGTTCCCAAGCGTGGGGGGGGGTGGTTATGCTGAGGGGGTAGTAGTAGTATAGGTCAAAGGAACTTTATTTAGATTTTTGCTCATAAGTCTAAAACCTGCACAAATAGCATTATGGTTACTTCTAGGTAAATTTTTTATATAAAAGGTCTTTGAAATTATGTCGTAGGTATTATATTTTTAACCCCCGACGCAAAAAGAGGGGTGTTATGTTCGCTATGTGTGTATTGCGTGTCTGTCTGTGCCACCGTAGCTCGCTAACGGGTATTATACGAATTAGATGCGTTTTTTTGTTACATTAGTTGTTTATATAGGGGTAAGTGGGAATGAAAAAAACGAATGTTAGTTGTTAATGTAGGTTGTAGGTTATACCCAAGTGATATATCAAATGAAAATAGACGACATGTCAGAAATAATTAGTCAAATTTTATCAAAATCGGTTCATCCATTTATTTGATATAGGGGTAAAAGTGGGAATAAATAAATGAATTTTATCAAATATACTCAAGTGACGTATCTAATGAAAGACATGACGTGTAAAGTACAATAAGACATATTTTATCAAAATTGGTTCATCCATTTATTGGATAAAAGTGGCAATAAAAGTTGTCAAATATACCTAAGTGGCATATCAAATGAAAGGGCATGACCTGACGTGAGAAGTATAATGAGGCATATTTAATCAAAATCGGTTCATCCATTTATTGATTTATAGCGGTAAAAGTGGGAATGAATAATCGAATGTGGTCAAATAATATAAACAAGCGGCATATCAAATGACGTGTGAGTTACAATTAGTCATGTTTTATCAAAATTAGTTAATCTGTTTATTACATATAGGGCACCTTAGGGGTGATAGTGGGGATACATAATCCAAATGGAGTACCAAACGAAAGGATATGACATGTACATAATATATAGGTATGATTAGACATGGTTTAGAATTTAGATCAAAATCGGTTCTGCCATTTACCAGGGGTGCAAGGGAAAAGTTGAAAGTCTGTGAAAGTAGAAGGAATATGGGAGCGGGAGAATAACCACATCCAGGAAATTTTGAACTCTTCTGTACCTAAGTTTTATAGCTCAGTTTAGTAATAAATTTTACTAACAGTTCTTTTGTGTTATTATTTATTTTATTTCTTAACTTTATAATAATGTGTAAGTACTTATAATTTAGTTGTATATGATAGTACGTGTTTCAAGACGTGTTTACTCAATAATTGTGTGTTAAGTGGTAACTACTATGCAGTCACTATTCCACGCGGACGAAGTCGCGGGCACAGCTAGTCATAGGAATAAGGCTTATTACCATGCACATTATCTGCTCAATAAACATCTCCACTAAATCCTTATCTATTTCTACATACCAAAATCAGCGGTTTACAAATTAACATACAAACACTATATTCATGAACTTTAAACGGATTATTTAAGGATGTATTGATAATCTAAATCTGTACCGATAAACCTACAGAATGCATTTTTACTTGTGACATAACTTATTATGGTAACAAGCATTGAAGGAATATATTAGATTGGTAATCCGGATATCGCAAGATTCTGTCCAATTAGTGATCAATAAAATAATATTATAAGTGCATTTTTCTATAATATGTCTTATCCGATATCTTGCCATCTAATCCCAATATAAAGAAATATTATATTTCCTCGACTTGGTTGTACGTACTATTACGACTAAAAGTTCAAAGCTTGCGATAAAGTTGATCTTTACGTATCAATTGACATTATAAACACTACTAGCTTTCCGCCCGCGGCTTCACCCGCTTTGTCTAAAACATAATAAATTATATAATAAAACCTTCCTCTTGAATCACTCTATCTATTAAAAAAACCGGATCAAAAACCCGTTGCGTAGTTTTAAAGATTTAAGGGACAGAGAAAGCGACTTTGTTTTATACTATGACTACATACTCTTATCACTATCACTAGATAGTGATAAGAATAATAATAAAAAAAACAAATTCTCCATATTTTTTTGGTACTAGCAGCAGATAAATTCGATAATTTATCAGACGTTCGACAGACGTTTCATTATAAAATCTAAAAGAACATTCAACAAACGCATCACCACCAATCTTAATTAAAACAAGCTAAACACTATAAAAATATGAAAGCACGTATTTTGCACCGATTTCGCAGACGGTGGAAGAAATTTAATTAACTGTCTAATTAATTCAGGTAACGCTAAGACTGGTCTGGCACTTAACGTTGAAAAAACACATTATGAAAGATCCTTTGCAGTGCTGGTATCCTGGTAATATTTTTGATGAAAATAACTCAGCGTTTCCAAGCATTTCATTATAATTGTTTGGTCTTTGGAGACGTTTCTTTAACATGTTTCTGTTTTGTCTTGTGTAGAAAGGCATGTGCTTTGAAATATATATGGTTTTAGTGCAAAAAATATGTTGATTTTGTTTTTACGATTGGATAAATTTAAGCAAGGTGAAATAATATTTAATTAGCAATGTTATAAATCAAAGCAAAATATTGCTTTAACACACGACTAGGCTATAAAATCACACTTCAATACATGTGTATTTCTAATTTTAACGTGATTATTTTTCCGACCCAAATATCGACCAATAGAATTGCACCATTCGACGTCACGTGGTACAACCTACATGGTATTATATCTAGTGATAATTTTTTGAAAATTTTCTCTGGTAGTTGACGTCAAACTGACAGGTTGAATTCAATTGTGAAATTATTGGCCGACATTTGGGACGGAAAAATAATCCCCCGAATACCACACGAGCTTCAAAATCAAATAGCAAAAAAGCTCTTGAGGTATTATTACTCATTAGCGTGTCTAAAATTAGTCTACATTATGTAAGGTCATACCTGTATTTTCTTCAGTTTCTATATTCAGTGAACACCTGGAAAGCCTTTTACGAGCGATGTGGTTCTTGTGAAAGCTTATTCTTTGTAGCAAACGTACTGTTAACCCTTCGTTAGTCTTTATATTTTTATTTGTGGCTCTGGTCATTATAACCATAAATTGCTGATAAAGAAGAAAGGAAGTTTTAAAATTATTAAACTTTATTCACATAAACGTATGCTTTAAATAATCTGGCAATCATTGACAGACTTTATTAATTGCGCTCCTTTATAAAATTTTGTTTAACTGTCATGTTATATATTTTAATTTTAATATATAACAGCTAGTGTGTGCGTTCAATATGTTTCCACATGCAATAGATACACATAGTTACATCTATAATATTATTATCAACGAAACTAAAAAAAGACAAACCTAAAGGAAACAACGCAGCCGAATACCAGTGACATTTTAATCGGATTATTTCACCCCACGCTGGCCGAGCAAGGGTTAAACTCTAAAGAAATATTCTATCGCCTGCCTACGTGTTGCGAGGTAAGGCATGCTTCAGACTTGTTCAGAATAAGAAAAGGCTGAACATAAAATACGGGATAAAACGAAATTTTTTTAGCTCCATTTCCAAGTGCGGTTCTTTGAGGAAAAAATGTTTTCATTAGAGTTTGTTTGATACGCTCGCTTTGAATTTTTGTTATTTGTTTATCCATGTTCTGTCTAGTTTTAGAATGGTTTAGCGATTGAACATGAAAGACGGTAAAATGTTTGTAGCAGCTTTTGAGATCCTTGAAGCTTTTGTCGATTTAAGGAAGGTATTCGTTTGTGTTGAACTACTAACTAGATGTTTGAATGCGGATGTTCTTTATGTAATTCATCGAACAATGTCGAACTTCGAATTCAGTGCATTCAGTATAACCCTCCCATTTCCCAAGTATAACATAACATAACACAACATAACACTCCTGCGTTATGACTTTTAGAAGTACATATACCTGTATACGAATAGTGATGGTAAATATGTGACAAAAAGTTAGAATTCTTACGGCTCAGATCCTGATATTAGTTCTCACAAGCTTAACAATTTAGAGGTATTAGTTAAGTCTCAAATTATATTAAGTTTGCTTCTAGGTTTCTCGAACATTCGCTTCACTTTGTCGATGACGTCACCGTCACAGCAGCTAATCACTCAAACTGCACATGCAGGTATATAAAAGATATTTCACTACATTCCTGTACTAGACATCAGAGTTTCAGACACATAATGTAAATAGTAAAGCGACACGTATAAGAATGCGTTAACTCCAGCAATGCAGACGGAGTTTTGTGACTTGAATATTTATTCCTTCTCACTCTTTAAAGAGCATTGCTCCTGAGATATTGGGTGTTTCTGTACATTTGTCTGAAGCTGCAAAGTTATTTGGCTTTAAAAGAAACCAAAGTAACGTTCAGCACTACAAGTGTTGAACAGTTAATTTTTAAAATTAACTAGATAACACATTCTCTATTAACTTAATAAAAAGACACAGAAATGCAAAGTGAGAAGAGAAATGAGATACTTACTTGTTATATACTAGTCAATTTAAAATTGTATTATATGTATTTACCTCCTCATCCGCAATAACCCTTGCATATATTACATAACAAATATTATAAAGAGGAAAGGTTTGATTTTTTGTTTGTTTGTTTGTTTGTATGAATTGAATAGGCTCCGAAACTACTTGGCAGATTTGAAAAATTCTTTCACTGTTGGAAAGCTACATCATTTCTGAGTGACATAGGCTAGGTTTTATCCCGGAAATCCCACGGGAACGGGAACTATGCGGGTTTTTTTTTTGAAAACGCGGGCGAAGCCGCAGGCGGAAAGCTAGTATATTAATAAATTAACTAACATCGTCATCATCATCTTCAATCGTCATCATCAGTCTATGTTTTCTATAATACCTATCAATTATTTCAGAAAATATAATATTATTTACCTATATTTAAATACAATTTCATCTTTGCAACTCCGAATGTTAAAATCGTATCTATCAAGCACGAACCAGTTAAACTCATTTCTATACATTCACATAGTTATCGCAAGGAGCGTACAAAGAAAAAAATAATAATTTCACTTTTATTGGTAAAGTCCTTCAACAAGATTTTTCCATACGAAGAAAGCAATTTATGTGATAACGTTCGGGGAAAATTGCTTTCTGGCCTTTTCTTGCGTCTATTGAATTTATTGCCTGATTCAAATTGAGTGATATTTATTATACGACCATTGATATAGAATACAAAGCCGCGCTATGGACGCAAAGCCAATTATTAACTGATTTCCTTAAGGCTACTAATACAATAGGTACTTACTATATAGTGATTCAAAGTGATAAACTATTGTCATCCAGATAATTTAGCTAATAAAATAACGAAAAAAGAATGAAACAAAAATAACGCTATGTACCGACAGCTCTAGGTGTGAAACTACTAATAATATAATTTTTATGAAGCTTAAAAACGATACCGCATACTATTATGAACTTTGAGTTAATTTTTTAAGATTTTCCTTTAATAATTTCACATAAAAAAGTGAAATTATTAGTTATAACTAATAATTTTATAATTTATAATAAATTATAAATATTTACTTACATTAATGCTGAAATCATCTTGTGTCTTGCAAGTACCTACTTTCAATGATAACACCACAATTCACGTCATATTTGTTTCAAAGAAAATATTACAACGAATCCATACATATTTCAATAAGGATGCAAAAAGAAACACGGGATTAAAAATGGAATCTGAAAAGCGCGCCAATACACCGCGTTCTGTCATTGTAAAAAAAAAAAATAAAACAGGCAATGGCCGAACGGCGTTCAGCCTATATTTCATTCCACAACCACAACCCTCCAAGTTCGATAAATCTACAAGATTTCTATTACAGATAACGGCTTGATTCTTTCCGGATATTTTAATTTTATGTCCGCTCTGCAGCTTCGGATTCTTGGTTTGTTATTGGTTTTTAATTTTTATGTATTCCCTCGCTTCAATTTGTTACCTGAGCCGCGGTATTCGTATTTCGAATTTTAATTTAAGCAGTTTTTTTTCCTTTATTTGCGTATGGGTATTTATAATTAAGGTGTAGGTATTTGGTAATTTTGTTACTTTAATACTCATTGAAAGTTAATTACACCACGGATAATATTATAATACTACGATCAGGCTTAGTTAATAACATTATTAACAATTACAGTAGAACAGTACACACACACACATACATATTATGGTGTGTGTACTGTGTGTTTCAAATTTCTTACGTTTCTGTGTCATTATTTAAATCATGGACGTATAAAAAAAGACGGACACCGTATTACGAACAAACAACGTGAAGCCACCATAGTAAGCTAGCGATAGTGTAAAGACAATAAACACGCACACACTCTCACCATAGTAAGCTAGTCGGCCGCCATTACGTCGTGAACTACCGACTGATTAACTGCGTCACTGTTTCACAAAAAATATTTAAAATGCCGTCTTGTGTGGTTAAATAGTGCCGCAACAGTACAATTTTAAATAACAAAACACAAGGGATTACATTCCACAGGGAAGCAAGTTATTTCTTTTATGTTTTAATGACAAAATTATTACGGCAAAATTTATAGAAAAAAAATACAGCCGCCATTGTCATCAGGACAGCTGTTGCCATGGCAACATGGCACACACACATGGATGTTTCGCCGCCATTACTAGGCTTCACTCAATGTTTAGGCGATATACCGTCCGTCTTTTTTTATACGTCCATGATTTAAATCTTTTATTTCTTTCACTATTAAAATAATTTTTATATCCAAATAAGCATACATTTATGTAAGAAAGTATAATTAAATAATACGTTAGAACAACTACATAATAACAAATTGCAAAGTAAACGTTCCTACTGAAATAATCTCACAAATCCTTGAGAAATGATCATAAAATAAAACAAGCATTGGCGGTATTGCAGAGTCGTCATATTTTAAAAATTCGTTAACAGTAAACATGAGAGATAAAATCTCAACTTTAGACTTCTGTATTTTATAGAATACAATCTACGGACAATATCAAGCTGACTGTGCTATTTTTCAATTTATTTCCAGGTAAAATATTTTTCAAAAGATTCATAATATATGAATTTTTATTACCTCCAGTTTGTGACGTGGTTTTTTAATGTAAAAACTGTGTATTTAAATAAATTTCGCTGTAACCGGAGATAAAAAACTATTGAATATGATATTGTGCTGATGTTCAGGAAAAAACTGTATTGACTATTATTTCAGGATCGTGTCGTTGGATGTGGAATATAATTTTCGAAGCTCTCACATAAAGTGTTAGCACAAATATAATCTAGACACATACCTATATATAAATGTATAGGAATTTTTAGAAATTCACGATTGATGTTTTTTTTACGGTAGTATAATTAAGTATTATTTCATAGGAAGGAGGTACCTGTATAAATTGGGATCGAATATGAATGACGAATGATGGTGATTATATTTTTTAGGACAGATTAATAAATATTCCATCTCTGCTCTCAAATTTTACAAAGGTGTGTGGCGTTTCCACATTTGTGTGGCGAAAATTATATTGGTGAGGATAAACGTTTATGATTTTTGTTTAGAATTTAAGAATGAGTCAGCCGGGTTTGTTGGTATGGCCGGTTTATCTAGTTAATATACTTTTTCATTTGTACATGTAGTATTTCATTTATTTTTGTTTAATTTTCATTCAATTAATCTGCAGGAATAGCAATCAAAGCCGCTGGAGCATCTAGTACAGAATAAATAAATGAACCACACAGCTGTAATTATATATCAAACGAATTTACAGATTAGTTTCTGAATGCAGGCACTGTAAACACTCGGTTCTAGTACCAATGTAACTAAATAGGTAAATTCCAGCATTGAAGCAGGCGCCGCAAACCTTTTGTTTGATTTGCGAATGCTGTTTGCTTTTGGGAGATTTCCAAAGGTTTATGATTTCTGAGCAACATTATTGTGGTTATTTAATTTATGTCGAATGGTTTATGTTTACTATGTAATGACAGAACGATCGTTTTGGTAAATAGAAGATTATTATACATTTATGAATTATTCCAAGAAAAAGTATTTTAAGTTCTATTTATTTGTATAAAAGGTAATATTTAAAGATATTAGAAGTTAGATAGTAAGATATTTATTATTTGATCTCTCTCTATGTTAGTCTGAATTTATTTAGTAAATACCTAGGAGTAAGATTGAATTATGAATAAGTACTAAGTATGATTGCCCTTTGCAACGACTCTCATATAATATTATGATAGTCGATGAATAATATGAAGCAAAAAAATCTGTTTTAAATTAGTCAGTAAAACAGAATTTCCCTTTATTAAAATGTATAAATTAATGTTATAATAAAAATCGGCTTTATGTATGTTCCCCACATCATATAAGTCGTAAAGACGATGCATAATCAATCTGTATACAAATTACGAACTAAATTAAAACAGTAAACCAAAAAACTCAATACAAAAATTCCAATAACATACAATACGGCAAAACAGAATAAAAATATAAACAAATAAACGTTAGAAATTGAATTTGGATCCTTGTCTTTGGATACTTTCCAATTTTTGCAATTAACAGAAAAGATATTTAAATTTTAATTGGATACTGAATGACTCGTTACCTTAATGGGTACGAGTGCCTACTTTTAAATAATTAAAATTACTACGAGCGTCTTTGACTTCTGCCACAGATAATAAAATATTAGACAGTTCAAGAGTTCGCCAGTCAGATAAAATTACGCGCAGCAAAACTTTTGCGGGGGTACTAAGAAAACAAAATCCAAACTATAAAATGATACTTAATGTTTATTATCATACCCAAACTATAAGTAGGTACATAAGTTTGGATTATGGTAATGGAAAGGCTAAGTAAAAATTAAACAAGATTTTTTTATATGTCTGTAATAGTAAAATGCAATTTTATTTATGTATAACGTATTCTATTTCAGTGTACTTTTACATATATACACAATCAAGCTTTAGTAATGTGCCAAATCACAATATAGATTCATTGAAATAGATTCTTACTTGATTTCGCTATTAATAACTAAAGTTAAATAAATATCTAGTTTGAAATAAAAGAGCAAATAAATAGTTTGAAATATAAGAGTCAATAAATGCTTTTACAATGAAATTGAAAATTAGTATCTAATATAAGATGAAGGAATCTCTCATTTTTTATTTGTCTGTGTCGTTATTTAAAAGCGATGATACTTGATGAAAAGGGACGCTATTTCGTCGCCAACCCTTTTCTAATCATATCTATTTCTAACAAATATTACAATTCTAATATTAGTAATAGAATAATTCATATTTGGTATTTTTTTCCCAACTTGTACGAATTTATTTCATCATTCTATACATTCGTTCTATAAAACTTTGATTGATTTTACCGAGAATAGTTTTGCTTTTTGTAGAAAATGTTATGAACTGATAAATAACTATTATAATACCGAATAATTTTAGGCTTATAGTTACAATCCCGGATGTATTATATTACATCCCAAAACGAGATTCTTATAATTATTTTTAACAAAAAACTAACCCCATAAATGGTCAGAGAAAAACCAAATTTGAATGGAACGACATGGGAAGCACCAGCTTTGACACATCAAAATCTTTCTTCATTCCAAGTTGTTGTTAGAATAAGTTGTTATCTTAAAAAATACACAACATATTTTTGTAAATACATGCAAATTCTTCGACATGTGGCAAGGCCAACCTAGATTTGGCCTGTGGAAGAAAAATAAGAAGCCTATTTTCTTGCAGTCGCAAAAAATATAGGCTTATATGAGAAACACCCTGGTGACAACTATATATTAGGTATATAGTTTATCCCACGATATTTTTGTGGAGGTAGTTCAACTTACAATTGGCACAACATCAATCAATTATAAAGTGGGTATATTTCTATATGATTTTAACATGTTTTATTCAAAGTAACTCGCGTGGGTGAGAGCACTGTTTCTATGAGTGCTTCCATAATAAGATGCCTTAGGCGTGAGCTTTTTGTAGGCTGAAATTTATCATTATTATAAACAAACATTTGGGGTTGTAGAGTCAGTTTGTAGAAAGCATTACGAGGTATTATTTTACTGTTTTCATAAATTTATATTGGGCTTCATTATTTCGCACTTATAAATAATTGTGAATACTTTTAGTATCCATAATATTTTACTGTTTTTATATTAATGCTATTTTCTATATAGTTTCAGTGAAATTATGAGGATAATTTAAACCAATAAACCCATGGAAACATTCCGGCGAACAACACTCAAAGCGAAATCTGAAAATACATATTATAACGACATCAAAAACAAACGTTAAACATTCTCAAGAAGGATTAAAAGTTAAACAGAAAGCCATGCATTCTATAACGACACTAAGTTCACATCACCCTTATCCTTTAATTAAAATAAATACAATCTTACATCCGACTTAACGAGTTGGTGCCATATTGCCCCAATATTTATTTAGGCACGTTCCAGACAAGTAATGACGATACATTTTAATATGGGGTTCATGCACCAGGGGTTACCATCTTATAACAGTATTATTTCTTGTGTGGGACAGTGATGGCGCTAGACGACCTATATAGCGCTGTCTCTTTTCCATACTGGAAGTAATACTGCTTTAAGACTTCATAGTACGGGGGCAGGTTTTGGTATTCGTTTTTGAAAGGGCTCTTTAATTGGTGGTGAGGAACGTGTTAATATGTCTCATTGTAGCGTGCGTAATCGTTGTTAGAAATTTGAATATCATTAAAAATATGTATTCTTGAAAACAATTTAGCTAAATGAGACTGTAAACACGACCTTAATGAATGATTGTGTATTGACTGAATTATAATTCAGTTGATTATGTTTAAATTATGTTTTAAATGTCAATACTCATAGAGCAATAAATAAAGAAAACAGTTGAATTGAAATCTATCTAGTTAAAATGACTATTTTAATAGATTTTCTAGTCCTTTTTAATATTACTTATGGTCAAGAATTGCAGTTACTATTTGTGTTTATTTCAACATGTTTAATCATAGGAGTATAAACTAAAACCAAAGTGATGTCCCGTGTCTCTGTAGTGGGGTAAGGGGCAGATGCATTATGCATACATCTGTTTCACTGATCGATTTTCTTTAGGGACAAGTAGGTGATCAGCCTTCTGTGTCCTACCAGACCGAGACATTTTTTTTCTTCGTCTCCACCGGGAATCCAACCCAGGACCCCTCGGTTCTACGCTCCCGCGTCAACCACTGTACCAAGGAGGCGGTCAAACTGAAACCAAAGATTAGGATTATTATTTCATCGTCATTTCTTGCACTTAAACCTAACAAGAAAATGTCCAATTTCATTTCATATAATATTTGGCTCATCAAAAGCCAGAATCATATCTGCTACAAACCCATAACCTGTGAGCAGGTAAGCGGGCATCATATTAAAGAACGAGCTTAAGGGCTGACCCCCTTTTATCATCGCCCAACAATGGACGCGGGAAATGAAATACTGAATCTGAGATACCTTCCGTGGATTACGCACTGCGCGGTGGATATCTACACAATATCGATATATGAGGTAGCCGATTCCCCCAGCTTAAAAAATAGCCTATGTTACTATATAGCTTTAAGGTAAACTAATGTGAAAATCGATCGAGAAGCTTTCTACTTAAATTGCATCTTCGACTTAAATAATATAGCGTATAAGTCGCATTTAAATCCTTCAAATGCGACTTATACGCTTAACTTCCTTAATTTATCCAAATGTTAACTTAGGTAAAAGCAAACACAAGAAAATGCCATGTTTAACAATGATTAAATCAGTTTTTGTGCCATGCAAAGTAAAGTCTTTGTTGGTTTGGGACCAGAGAGCTTTCTATGACATGTCCGGAAATATTTTTTATGTTGACGCTGAATTTTATGTACAGGTTTAAAAAGTTAGTTGCATATGAATATCTATACTAATATTATGTAACTGAAGACTTTGTTTGTTTAAACGCGCTTATCCCAGGAACCAAGGGTTTGATTTCATAAATTATTTCTCTGGTAGGCAGTCCATTTATCGAGGAAGGCTATAATATATCAACACGCTTCTTAGCATTATAGCCAATAAGAACGGAGCAATGCGTGTAAAACATCGGGACACAGCCTAGCTATACGAAGCACGACTGTGCTTTGTTGTAATATTATTTTTTTTTAGCACAGTCGGTAAACTAGCTTACCCGAAAGAATTGTTTCCTTAAGAGTTCCTGCGGGGCACGTAAAAATTAAATTGCCCTTTCTGACTGAATATCGGATGGGTCTCTATGGCGAATTGAATTTGCCCTGTATGATACAAGAATCAAATTATTTTGACGACACTCGATACAAGTTGTGTTGTGGATGAATAGAATATTGATAATATAACATCACCACATATTTTCCGAGCGAGTAAATGTGATAATAGGTCACGAATGTTATTGTTGATTTGTGTGATAGAGAAAATGAGAGACGATAGAGATGTAGTACCTAGATAGAAAATAGAAACAGCATTAATAATACGATAAACTTTATAGAGTTAACTTAAAAATCGCATTGCTTGCGAAGAGCTGAAGTATTACAGTTAAGGTCTTCAAGGTTTTGCGGCTAAAAGGGCACGCAAATAGACAAATTGATGATCTTGGAGAAAAGGTACTTATCTACAAAATCTCCACATCACTACTTTATGAAATGGTAGAGGTGCAGGAAAGAAAGGATTGAAGTAACGTGCTATGTTTAAAAACATTTGATCAAGCGTCTAATAATATATAATATCGTCATATCAATAATAATCAGTCCAGTTGTTAATGGTCTAAGCTTTTATCCTCACGAGCCTTGTCCCAGCATTAATAAAGATTGGTTGAACTGAAAAAAAACAATAGCTAATTTTGTAAAATATAAACATTTGAAACATAACTGTGAATTCGTACCTTTAATAATAATTCAATACAATATAGAAAGAGAAAAATAATTTCATTTCGCATTTTAATACTCTAAGTGCAAATACAATGAATTTTAAAACGTTAATTTACTTGTCCACCCTGACGCAGCACTCGAGAACTTTCCTAACAAATTATATCATGAATAGACAAATAGTCTCTTTTAGCCTTGTTTGAGTATTATATTTTGATTGTCTGTAAATAAACCTCTCATCTACAGCAATAATAGGAATTTATGGGGGCAGAAATGATCCCGTGTCAATACTCGTGATTAATTATATATGGGCATGGACCGTTGCTTAGTCACCGTGAAAGGGTTAAAAGGGTGCCTGTGATACCTTCGATTGTGGGAAAATCTATTTAAAATCGTGGCGCTAAATGATTTTTAGGGTTATCAATATAACCAATGTTGGCTTGAAAAGAACGAGTAGGCGATAGATGGTGCCTTTGTTAGTTACTAGATAATTGGTTGATTTGAATATAATCAATTATGCTATTGTGAAGAGAAATTGGCGATAGGCTATATTTTTTTAATCTCCACCATTTGAAACATTCATGTCATTACTACATGTATCTCAATTATTAGATCGCATTCAAGTGATTTTTCCAATAATTGCATTTAAAAACTATCATATCATATAACTAACTTGTAACTATCTTCAATAGCTGTCTCGAGGATCAGAAACTCTCATAGATACAAATATTATCCTATTATAGAATTCAAAGCATGGTCAAATTTGTCCGCACGGCTAGTTAAACATAATACGGTTCTACCTCAAAGCAGTCTGTTTATAAGTCGCTTGGGATACTTTGGGGTCTACACTTAATGTCATTAGTCCCACTTCTGAGTACTTTGAATCTAGTTAAATTAATAATATAGAAGTTAATTTTAGACTTTGATTTAAGGAAGTGTGCACTTTTAATTTGAGTGCTCTTGAATACGCTTTTTGGAATAATTTAATGTTGGTATTTTAAACTTCTTTTTTATCGACTTCAGTTATAACTGCTATTAGGTGATGTGAATGATATGAAACGAGTAGGAAAAGTAAAAAATAGCAGAGATATTATATTTATTGGAAACAAGGTGAATTTTTCCAACGAAATATTTGGCGTAGAAAGTTTTCCATTTTTACAGTTACAATATGACAAGTTTAAATTAAGTAAGAAAAATTTGAATAATAATTTTTTTCTCCGGTAAACTGATTGTTGCGTATATTTGGATTTCAGAAAAATAATATAATTTTGTCTGAAAAAGACGATATAAACAACAACGCCTTTTTAATCGCACAAACCAAAAATATATCAAACAATAGACCTCAAGAAAGAAACATTCAACAAAAAGTGTAGAATATAAATTAAAAATCTTAACCGCTTTTATTAATGGATGAACAGAAATCCGAGGGACGGTCCCCGCAGCAGACAATTACGTGCCGTAGTTTGACAAACTTCGCTTCACTGACTTAAAGACAAGTTTATTTCTAAAATACAGCTTTCAAACAGAATATTTTATCTTGAAAGTAAGTAAAAGTGACGGACGTAGGGATTCTGGATGTGATGGATAGAAAATTTTCAAGATTACAAAAATACGAATTTTCTTTAGTTCGTACTTTTGTAGTGTTGGAATCTCAAGTTAGCAGCTCAACAATATTTTTTTGAATTCAGAAAATCCAAACCAGATTGTCAATAGATTGTTTATAGTAAGATTGGATATTTTAAAGTGTGTAGACTATGTTATTTTGGTAATATAAAATTCACTACACGTTAAGTTGAAAGGACCTGAAAAGCCGGCAACATACTCACAATGTCTCTGGCACTGTGGGTACATATGGGCGACGTGGAGCACTTACCACCAGGTGACGCGTCTGCTCTGTTGCCTCCTATTGCATAAAAAAAAGTTGAATGCACCACTGAAGAACTAGTATTGTTTATTTGTCTGTATGGATGTGGTTATGCAACTTTACAGCTATTTAAATATGTACAGAGATATTAATAAATAATGCCCAAGTTTTTATACTTTTTAAACAACTTAAATTCTTTTGTTTTGTTTAAAATATTTTTTTTTGGTAGTGCTGTTGTTCTTAACACATATAATATGAATTTATTTGGTGTAAAGTGAGTGTTGCTTTAACCTATTTTAAGAACATCATGCATTTCAATAATGACATTTTTTGGGTTGCGAATTGGAAAGATTTCTAAAATATTATGTTGAAAATAGCTAGCTAGTTTTCTAATAAATTTTGTGGTAAGAAATTATTTTTGTGATTACGTAAGATGATTCCTGCTTATTGATAAATTAAAATAAAACTTAATCCAATATCAAGTTTGTCTATTAAAATAAGGTTTCCAGTGATAAATTAAGTCTTTAGAAACCTTATCCGTAGAAGTATAACTTTTCTTTGATCTCACATAAGTGTCTAATGATGTAAACGTCGTTCGGATAAATTCTTTGTCTCAAGTATGCATATAAGAATGTTTTCTTTGTTCTGGGGGGTTACCATTGATGTCTTATAGCAGTTTTATTTCTAGTGTGGGAAAGTGATGGTGCTAGACGACGATAATAGCGCTGTCATTTTTCACTCTGGAATTATTTCTGCCATACATTGTTCGTGAGCTGAGCTGCCCTTTACGATATTATGTTGAAATATAAGTGATAGTGAGGTCTGTAGATAGATGCATGTAATGTTGTTTATGTGGTTTGGAGTTGTAGATAAGTACAATTTATAGTAGAATGAAACCAATAGCAAAAGAAGGAGAATTTAAAAAGAAGACAGGGTGAGATCGAGTTGCCACTAAAGAAAAAAAAAAAAGACGTGTGGCACTCGGGGACTGCCGCGGTAAAGCTATTGCATGCTATGCCTTCAAGCCACACCTCCGTGCCCGTCGGAGTGGGGAGCGTGAGGTTTTTTCGTTACGGAATTTCTGGATTCGGTCCCCGCGCTCAAGGCCCGCGATAGAAGCTATGCAATAGCTTAAAAGAAGAATACAATTTAAATAACCACAACAATCCACATTCCTCTTAGTAAATAAAATAGAATGTACCAAAAGACACATAATCTATTCATAAGCGATATCGTTTTATTAACATTCTATAGTACTCTTAAAACCCGATTGTAAAATAAATATTTTAAAAGCATAGAGCATTAACCACATTAAAACCATTCATTAAATATGAATAGTGCTAATGCTCCACTAATTAATTTAAAGCTAATTCGTGATCAATAAATCGCCGATCAAACAGCAATGAGAAGTTAGAACTGAAATCAGCTAATTCTATGACTTGAATATTTAATGAAATGCACTTCTAGACTTTGACGCTGACTTCGTAATTTGCAGTTCGACTGCCGGAGTTTTGAATATAAGAGCTGCTGATCATTTTTGAGCTGTTTTATTTAATTTTACTCGTTTATTATCTGTATAGGATTGCTAATAAGGTCGACTTTATCATCAGCCGTTTACGGAATGAAAAAATATATCTATCTAAATTTAAATTGATTTGCAAGATAGTATTTGATTACTTTTATTTGTTACAGCGTTCTTGTACGACTTTTGGCTTTTCAGCCTTCTTAACTGCAGCAAGATGAAATACTAAAACATAATAAGACAACCAATAAACGAATGTTACATATTACTATTGATAATAATAATTAAAAACACCGTATACCTGCTATATTTTATTAATGTAGGGAAAAATATAAAAAAATATAAAAGGGAATATTAAGGTTACCAATAAATTAAAAATAATGTCCTCCAATATTTTTACTCCATACAATCACCGGAAAGTTGCCAACTACCCTTAACCACGAAAATATTAACATAAATATGAACGTTAATTATATCATCAGCCCTTGGTCTAAAAGCCCGACAAAATTCAGTACACCCCCAGCGAGTTCAAACTACTATTTAAAGTGAAGCCATTGCAATTGGTAGCTTTTCGTTTTAAAGCAAATTTGACGGGAATCCGGGACTCGCCTTTTAGCGCAATTTTCATATTGCTTTGGGAGTTATGGTTGCCCTTAGGTTATTAATTAATACATTTATATGTTTTTTATCAAGGGAGAACAAATTGGCTTGTAATTAAGGTTCATTTTTGTATTATTTTTCATTTTTATAAATTTATTTAATGTACAAGATAACATAACCTTTTTTTTTCATTTTATCCTGCCAGATTGAAATAATGTTATTAATCATAAATACACCTCTAACCTAGAAATCTGTTGATACTAAACAAGTATGAGGAAATAAGACGTGTTATACATTTGTAAATAGGACCGTCTTCACTATCAACTACATTGTATAAAACAAAGTATGCTTAAATCTTTAAAATTAACGCAACGGATTTTGATTGAATAGATATATAGATTCAAGAGGAAGGTTTTATTATAATTATAATTTATTAGGTTTTAGACAAAGCGGGCGAAGTAGCGGGCGGAAAGGCAGTCAATCATAAATATAGGTCTTATCTAGAAATCTGGGTTGATATTAAACAAGGCGTGTATGAAGAAATAAGGCATGTAACAAATGAGCTAAAATAGACCATCTTAGGGTTATAAATCACGCGCTCATTAGGCATTCAGTTGTTCCCCACACCACGCTGCACGGCCTACTATCTAGATCTTAAAATCAGCCTTCTGTTTACAGAATTAGACTAGGGTACACAACCATAGCCTTTGCTGAAATATACTGAAGTTGTAATAAGGGAGTCGCTGAGAATCGCTTTCGTATTTAAAACCTGTGCTTGTATGTTATGGTATGGTTAAGAGGCAATCATTTTAGCATGAAGACAATAATTTAAGTATTTTTTGAGTTAGCGAATGTCACATGACCGCGTATACGTAATTATGTAGCCTATGTGCAGCTATATGGCCTATCTAGCCTATATGCCACTCTGATGATTACAACTACACCGTATAATTCATAATCCGACCAGTGGTTTTCGCTGTAGGGCGTGTCAAAGAAATATAAATACTTACCTACATTCTTTCGCAGTCGGATAGAAATACATCGGCCTATTGGCTCTTTTATTCGAACATTGCGTTAAGGAGTAGCGTTTTATATCGCTTCATAATTGAATACTTAATAGTATAGCCTACAATGTTTGCTGGAGTACACGTATTTCCTTGTCGTGGGCAGCATGAATGCATTACATAAGCCCTACCCTGATAATACCTTATTGCACCGAATTGCCACAAGGTCCGCTTGGAGTCACGCCAGGTAGACTTAATCTTTGATGCCCGACTTGAATTATTCTTGCTTTACCTTCGCGACCTTCTGAAAAGAGGTGTTTTTATTTACTACACATATCTATTTCAAAAACTGCTGCTCTTTTTATAATACAAATGTTGAATCGCCAAATGTTTTGCTAAGTGCAAAACTCGAGAACGACTGAACCGATTTCGTTAATACATTTATTATTATATTCCTTGAAGTACGAGGATGGTTCGTATTTAGAGAAAACGCCAGGGCGGACCGCTAGCATTAAATAATAAAAAACTTGAGCGATATCAAGGGACATCCGGATGGAGCGAAGTGTTAAGTTAGAGAGAGACAGACAGAGAACAACGCGCACGCCGCACGGCTTACAACTTTAGCAAAAAGTGTCGTGAAAAGTTTTCGCAAGAATTTTTTCCGTCTAGCCCCTTTTCACAACGCGCGATAAGGAACTTCGTTCCAAAAATTGTATGACTAGTATGTTTCTCTTTGATATCTACCATTTAAAAAAGCAAATAGGGTTGGAAATATTCAAACACCATTAATTAGCAAGTAGTATTTGCTTTTGTTAACTACATTGCTATAAATTGTGAAAAATGGTCGTCGCAACTAACAGACAGATGGAATCAATAAGCCAGTAGATTGTATTACATCAATCAGCCTCGGAACTATCGGATGGGATTTGTAATTACAAGAGAGGATTCCTTTTTTGTTCAAAAATATGTATTTTATTTTTATTTTTAAAGTATTTAGCGTAAATAATAGGCTACGATAACATTTTAGCGCCACGAAAACTACGATGTAAATCAATTAAAAAAAATTGCAATCATTGTTAAAAATCTTTAACAAAGCTATGCTTTTATAGTTGACTACATTTCCACTTCTCCCACGTTTTCAAAGAAAAACCTGTACAGTTCCCGTTGTGGAATTTCGGGGATAAAAAGTAGCCTATGTTTTATTCTTTCAGCTACCTACATACCAAATTTCTTTGTAATCGGTTCAGTAGTATTTTCGTGTTCATAAAATTTCGCGTTTATAATATTAGTAGTATGGTGGTTATTATTTTATACATCTAGTTTAAATAAAGCTTTATATGAATTTAAATTAATTATTGCTATTCCCAGAATTTTTTTTTGACGTGATAACGTTTTTAAAATCGTTTTAGTCGGGTGACATGTTCAGAAACTTGTGTCACACCAAAACCTCACCAATAAGACGTTATCACGTAAACATCTCGATCGTAAACCTACTTTACAAACAACCAATTTTTTTTTATACTCGATAGGCAGACGTTTGACCACAATCCCACCTGATGGAAAGCGGCGATGTGGTCTACTTGGGTGCACGTCTGCCTAGGAGGAGCCTATTCACCCTAGCTTTGAAGAGGCCCAGGTTGTATTGAACGAAAAATTTTAATTACTTCAATAAATATCAGCGTACAACTAATTCATTGTTTCGTTAATTCATGCAGTTTCATAATATAATATAATTAACAAATTGAGAAGTATTGTCTCATTTTAATACCATTCTTTAAATACAGTTTCAGAACTAATTTAAAACATTGTAAAGAATCTACGCGTTCAATTTAGTGGAGTCGTTAAGTCATCGTCCAAGTTCGGCTTAATTTAATCGAACTGAAACCAGATCGAACTGAATTAGCAGCTTTCTTAGTGCGCATGTAAATCGCAATTTCGAAACTATCGCTATAATATGATGGGCCATCTTCACAATGGGCATCGTTGGGCGAGTAGAGGCAATAACGATAGTGTAGAGGGCCTAAAATGTGTTCGCCCATCATTGTAGATGTTTCTGCATTATCGCCGTATTGGCGGCAACATCGACAATCATTTGATGGGCCATCGTTGGCCATTGTGAAATGGGTCTATTAAGCGTTCACTAGTCAAGTGTCGAACTGATAGAATCAATAATCGTGCTCGGATTCGCTTACATCAATCATGATGTGCCGGTTGACGTTTGCAATTTGGCTATTTTGGCCGGCTTTATATTTGGCATTGTATGATTTTTGGTGGATTGCTCCTTATAGTGTTACTGGTTAAGGAAACATTTTTATTTTTATTTATTTATACTATATTGCTCTTAGATAACTTAAATATGAACTTAATTTAATTATAAATTAAAACAAATGGCGGTCTTATCGCTATATAGCGATTTCTTCCAGACAACCGGAGTACGGAAGGAAATTAGTTAGAGGAGAGGAATAGAGCAGAGCATAAAAATATAATATGTAAGAATATAATATATATTCACAAAAGTACAGGCAGGAATAATTAAAGCCATAAAAATATGTTAATCATCATCATCATCATCATCATCAATACATATAATAAAATTCTAGAAAAGTGGTGTCTGTACAATGAAAATATGTAAAAAAAAATTAGCAGGGGTTATTACTAAATCGATCCCAAACCCAAAACTGTCGTTAAAAAAATTTTTGTCTGTTTGTCTGTTTGTCTGTTTGTCTGTATGTTTGAACACGCTAATCTCAGAAACGGCTTATCCGATTTAAATGCGGTTTTCACTAATATATTGTGGTAAGCTTCATTTAACATTTAGTGTTTATTTCATGTCAATCGGTTCATAAATAAAAAAGTTATGACCATTTAAGTAATCACAGCGAACATGAATATATGTAAAAAAAAATTAGCAGGGGTTATTACTAAATCGATCCCAAACCCAAAACTGTCGTTAAAAAAATTTTTGTCTGTTTGTCTGTTTGTCTGTTTGTCTGTATGTTTGAACACGCTAATCTCAGAAACGGCTTATCCGATTTAAATGCGGTTTTCACTAATATATTGTGGTAAGCTTCATTTAACATTTAGTGTTTATTTCATGTCAATCGGTTCATAAATAAAAAAGTTATGACCATTTAAGTAATCACAGCGAACATTTGCTAAGGCATTCTATACATGAATTACTTTATTACGTAAATTATACGCTAAAGTTATTCCTTGACATGTCCAGATGATCATATCGAAAGTTCCCAAGCGTGGGGGGGGGGGTGGTTATGCTGAGGGGGTAGTAGGGGGGGTCAAAGGAACTTTATTTAGATTTTTGCTCATAAGTCTAAAACCTGCACGACTAGCATTATGGTTACTTCTAGGTAAATTTTCTATATAAAAGGTCTTTGAAATTATGTCGTAGGTATTATATTTTTAACCCCCGAGGCAAAAAGAGGGGTGTTATGTCCGCTATGTGTGTATTGCGTGTCTGTCTGTGCCACCGTAGCTCGCTAACGGGTAATACGAATTAGATGCGTTTTTTTGTTATATTAGTTGTTTATTATATTATTTAGGGGTAAGTGGGAATGAAAAAAACGAATGTTAGTTGTTAATGTAGGTTGTAGGTTATACCCAAGTGATATATCAAATGAAAATAGACGACATGTCAGAAACATCATCATCATCAATACATATAATAAAATTCTAGAAAAGTGGTGTCTGTACAATGAAAATATGTAAAAAAAAATTAGCAGGGGTTATTACTAAATCGATCCCAAACCCAAAACTGTCGTTAAAAAAATTTTTGTCTGTTTGTCTGTTTGTCTGTTTGTCTGTTTGTCTGTATGTTTGAACACGCTAATCTCAGAAACGGCTTATCCGATTTAAATGCGGTTTTCACTAATATATTGTGGTAAGCTTCATTTAACATTTAGTGTTTATTTCATGTCAATCGGTTCATAAATAAAAAAGTTATGACCATTTAAGTAATCACAGCGAACATTTGCTAAGGCATTCTATACATGAATTACTTTATTACGTAAATTATACGCTAAAGTTATTCCTTGACATGTCCAGATGATCATATCGAAAGTTCCCAAGCGTGGGGGGGGGGGGTGGTTATGCTGAGGGGGTAGTAGGGGGGGGTCAAAGGAACTTTATTTAGATTTTTGCTCATAAGTCTAAAACCTGCACGAATAGCATTATGGTTACTTCTAGGTAAATTTTCTATATAAAAGGTCTTTGAAATTATGTCGTAGGTATTATATTTTTAACCCCCGACGCAAAAAGAGGGGTGTTATGTCCGCTATGTGTGTATTGCGTGTCTGTCTGTGCCACCGTAGCTCGCTAACGGGTAATACGAATTAGATGCGTTTTTTTGTTATATTAGTTGTTTATTATATTATTTAGGGGTAAGTGGGAATGAAAAAAACGAATGTTAGTTGTTAATGTAGGTTGTAGGTTATACCCAAGTGATATATCAAATGAAAATAGACGACATGTCAGAAACAATTAGTCAAATTTTATCAAAATCGGTTCATCCATTTATTTGATATAGGGGTTAAAGTGGGAATAAATAAATAAATTTTATCAAATATACTCAAGTGACGTATCTAATGAAAGACATGACGTGTAAAGTACAATAAGACATAATATTTTATCAAAATTGGTTCATCCATTTATTGGATATAATATGTAGGTATAAAAGTGGGAATAAAAGTTGTCGAATATACCCAAGTGGCATATCAAATGAAAGGGCATGACCTGACGTGAGAAGTATAATGAGGCATATTTAATCAAAATCGGTTCATCCAATAATTATATGTAGGGCAAAAGTGGGAATGAGAAAAACGAATGCTGTCTGTTATACCCAAGTGATATATCAAATGAAAAAAGACGACCTGTCAGAAACAATTAAGTAGTCCAATGTTATCAAAATCGGTTCATCCATTTATTTGATATAGGGGTAAAAGTGGGAATAAATAAATAAATTTTATCAAATATACTCAAGTGACTTATCTAATGAAAGACATGACGTGTAAAGTACAATAAGACATATTTTATCAAAATTGGTTCATCCATTTATTGGATATAGGTATAAAAGTGGGAATAAAAGTTGTCAAATAATATACCCAAGTGGCATATCAAATGAAAGGGCATGACCTGACGTGAGAAGTATGATGAGGCAAATTCAATCAAAATCGGTTCATCCATTTATTGATTTATAGCGGTAAAAGTGGGAATGAATAATCGAATGTGGTCAAATAATATAATCAAGCGGCATATCAAATTACGTGTGAATTACAATTAGTCATGTTTTATCAAAATTGGTTAATCTGTTTATTACATATAGGGCACCTTGGGGTGATAGTGGGGATACTGTATAATCCAAATGGAGTACCAAACGAAAGGATATGACATGTACATAATATATAGGTATGATTAGACATGGTTTAGAATTTAGATCAAAATCGGTTCTGCCATTTACTAGGGGTGAAAGGGAAAAGTTGAAAGTCTGTGAAAGTAGAAGGAATATGGGAGCGGGAGAATAACCACATCCTGGAAATTTTGAACTCTTCTGTACCTAAGTTTTATAGCTCAGTTTAGTAATAAATTTTACTAACAGTTCTTTTGTGTTATTATTTATTTTACTTATAATTTAGTTGTATATGATAGTACGTTTTTCAAGACGTGTTTACTCAATAATTGTGTGTTAAGTAGTAACTACTATGCAGTCACTATTCCACGCGGACGAAGTCGCGGGCACAGCTAGTCATCATCATCAATACATATAATAAAATTCTAGAAAAGTGGTGTCTGTACAATGAAAATATGTAAAAAAAAATTAGCAGGGGTTATTACTAAATCGATCCCAAACCCAAAACTGTCGTTTAAATTTTTTTTGTCTGTTTGTCTGTTTGTCCGTTTGTCCGTTTGTCTGTTTGTCTGTACACGCTAATCTCAGAAACGGCTTATCCGATTTAAATGCGGTTTTCACTAATATATTGTGGTAATCTTCATTTAACATTTAGTGTTTATTTCATGTCAATCGGTTTATAAATAAAAAAGTTATGACCATTTAAGTATTCACGGCGAACATTTGCTAAGGCATTCTATCATCTATGGACACTATTAAACAGTGTACGATAAAACGTAAGTTATCTGTTATACGCTACAGTTATTTCTATAAAATGTCCAGGTGATCATATCGAAAGTCCCCAAGGGTGGGGTGGGGGTGGGGGGGTAAGCTGAGGTAGTAGGGGGGGGAGGGGTCAAATTAAAATTATGCTTATTTTTAGGTAAATTTTATACATAAAATGTCCTTTAAATTATGTCGTATTACATATATTTTTAAGCCCCGACGCAAAAAGATGAGTGATAAGTGTTTGACCGCTATGTGTGTCTGTGTGTGTGTATCTGTTTGTTCCACCGTAGCTCGCTAACAGATAATCCGAATTAGATGCGGTTTTTTGCTAGGCAGCTAATTTTCCGACGCTGGTTCTTAGATAAAGTGTATCAAAATCGGTTCATCCATTTATTATACCTACCTATATAGGGGTAAAAGTGGGAATGAAAAAAAAATAAAGTTGTCGAATCTAAGTGAAAAAAAAAAGTATATTAAATGAAAGTGAACGTTTTATCAAAATCGGTTCATCCATGTATTTGATATAGGTAAGTATAAAAGCGGTAATAAAAAAATGAATTTTGTCAATTACTTATACTCAAGTGACATATGAAATGAAAGGGCATGACGTGTAAAACTTAATTAGACGTATTTAATCAAAATCGGTTCATCCATTTACTATACCTATATATAGATAAAAGGGGGAATGAAAAAAACGAATGTTGTCAAATATACCTAAGAGACATAATATATCAAATGAAAGTGCATAACGGGTGAAGTACAGTTAGTTATATTTTTATCCAAATCGGAACTTATCCATTTGTTAGACTACAGAGGTAAAAGTGGGAATGAACAATAATCGAATGTGGTCAAATAATATACTCAAGCGGCATATCAAAATATGAAAGGGCAACGTGTAAATCACAATTAGTTAGTAATGTTTTATAGAAATCGGTTCATCCGTTTATTACATATAGGGCACTTTAGGGTAGGACTGTTAATAAAATATCTATATATCGAAATATCGTTATTATTATTTCTAAATATCGATATTTATTACTAATATTTTTTGGACGATATATCGATAGTTCGGTATTGAAATATCAATATCGATGGTCGATATTTTTTTAAATATTTTTTTTCCGCAATTTATTTAATCTAAAACATCATCGTGAACTTAATGTTAGCAGTCGCTTGACAATTTTTTATCATCTGAACGAGTTGCTTCTTCAATCAATCTTTCAGTGCCTAACAATCTTAGTAGCCAAACAGCTGAACATAATATTTAAAACAAAGAGTATTTTTAAAAACTCTTACAGAAAAATATTGGTATTGGTACACATAATTGTCTTATTTAAATTTAAAAAGTAATTACCAAGAACTATAACCTACTACTAATGTACATTCATAATTTAATTTGTTCAATAAATCTACTAGACTATAAATTGTGTAATCATTTTTGAGCTGACTTACGATTTTTTTTAAATAAAGCCGATATATCGAAATATCGATATTTTTTTCGATATATCGAACTCCGATACTGATATATTTGAAAATATCGATACATCGAAAATCCGATATTTTAAAAAATATCAACAGTCCTACTTTAGGGGTGACAGTTGTTGGATAAATAAACCAAATGGAGCATCAAACGACAGGATATGACGTGTACATATATAGATACAATTCATGGGCGTAGCTAGCCATGGGCACAGGGTGGGGCAAAAAAAAACCGGCCAAGTGCGAGTCGGAGTTGCGCTCCGAACAAACCTACTTTTTATTATGTTGTAATTCTAAAATGTATGTTTTAGCAATTTTTTCCTTTATCTGTGCTATAAGACATTGCTTTTAACTATGGAAATATATCCAGGGTGTCCCATTGTTGGGATACTAAGCTCAAAGGAGGTTATAGTTTTGCATACGCTGAGTTCGTAAAAAATACTTATAAAATTCCAGACGCATTTTTTTTCAAATAGATGAATTCTTAAAACTCTATGTGTACACCCTTATCATGCTACCCGCCCAACTTTGTCACCAGCACGTGAGCTATCGTTTAATATAATGTTTTCATAGACAAAATGCTCATATTAGCGAAGCGGTATATATCGGCTGCGCGAAGCTAGAGGAAAAAACATGGATTTGCAGGAAAAATTTAGCAAAAATTTTTTGACGTAATTTTGTTGTTTAAGTATTTTTTTCGTGATCAGTGTAGGTGGCAACTGAGGTGAGGGGAGCTGGTGTAAATGAAATAATACGACCGTCTCGGTTGAGCTTATGATTTATTCTGTCTTAGTAAGATACAATACCACTACACCTCCGGGGCAAAATAACGAAAAAAAAAGTAATTAATACAAATTATTTTTTTTTGATTATAATATTAATTAATTAACAATAAGTAACTTAAATTTTCTTAATACGTAACACGTAGTACGTACGATAACATTAATTATCCTTAACAAAAGGTTTCGTTCTATCTTTGTGAACAACATCAATTTTCCCATTTTTCATAATTTTCACATTTGGTTCCTGTTCTTCTATTACAATATATGGACCATTATACAAAGTTTCTAATTTATTTCCTGTCTCATTTTTCACTAATAATAAATCGTTTGGATTGTATTTTACTTTATTAACATTCTTATCATACTTCAGCTTTCGGTTTTCTTTACACTTTAACAAATTTTCTCTTGCGTCTCTATTAGCTACTTGCAACCTGTATCTTAACTCTAAACTATAGTTATCTGGATTATACAATGGTTCTATATTAGAAGAAATTCTACTGGGAATTTCGCACGGTTTGCCAAAAACTAATTCATATGGGGCATATTTTGTACTTGAATGAACAGTATTATTGTACGAGAAACACCAAAATGGTAGCCAGTGGCTCCATGTTTCAGGGTGACTATCGCATTGTATACGTAAAAATGAACCTAGATGTTTATGCGTATTTTCAAGTGAACCAATAGTTTGGTGATGGTATGCTGTAGAGCTAACTTTTTCTATGTTAAGTAATTTACATACCTCTTCCATCGTCTCCGAAATGAACTCTGTTCCACGATCTGTAGTGATGACTTTTGGAATGCCAAACCTTAAAATGAAATTGTTCACAAAACTCCTAGCTACACTTACCGTATCTTTACTTCTAAGAGGATAAGCCTCGACAAATTTGCTTAACTCGCACTGAATTGTTAAGATATATTTATTATGTTCTAAATCTAAATCTAAGGAACCCACTATATCTAAAAATACTTTTTCAAAAGCAAAACTTGCCGTGGTTGTTATAACCATCGGTTCTCTTATATACCTAGAGTGTTTCATTTTTTGACACTTCTCACATTTATGAACAAAATTTTTGACGTCATTTTCAATTCCTGGCCAGTAGAATTTACGTTTTATATTATTAATCATTCTGCGTACCCCAGCATGTCCGCTTGTTGGTAGCAAATGAAAGTCATTTAAGGTAAATTGTTTTTCTTCGTCATTATCTATTCTTTTTATTCCTTTTAAAATACAAATGCGTGGTCCGGACCACTTTTTAATACTCTTTATTTCTTCTATCATATTTTTAATGAATAACGCGTTATCTTCACTTTTTATCATACAAATCTCTTTTATTTCTAATTTTTCACATAATTTTCTCAATTTTTCCACAAAAACGTCTCGCGTGTATTGTGCTTTAAAATCGAGATTTACATATAATACCTTTTTATTAGCAACAAATGCGAAGCATTCAGATTCGACATCTATGCTTTTATTTTTTCTCATTTTCTTTAACAATTCTCCCTCAATCAAACATAACTCAACTGATCCGTTCGGTATCCTAAGTATCTCCACAACTTTTGGTTGATCAGGCCAATCGTTAGAGTTGATACTTGGTACACCGCTTTTCTCACTATCATTACCACTTTCATTCTTGTGTTCATTCATCTCTTTCATTTTTCTAGCTTGAGCTCTTGTTGTTACAGCTACTATTTTATCATTCATACCCTTTAAATCTTCTGACGTTACAACAATTCGTGACAAAGCATCTGCTAGTACATTTTCTTTGCCTTTAACATAAGATATTTTGAAATTATACTCTTCTAATGCTAAACGAAATTTTAAAAGTCTACTTGATGGATCCTTCATTCCAAATAGATAAATTAGTGGCTTATGGTCAGTTACTATAGTAAAACTACGTCCGTATAGATATGGTCGAAAATATTTAACACTCCAGACAATAGCAAGAAGTTCTTTCTGAATAGTAGGGTAATTTAACTCTGCTTTATTCAAAGGTCTACTAGCATAAGCTACTGGTTTCATATTACTGTTACAAAGTACTGAACCTATCGCCGTTCCAGAAGCATCTGTTTGCAATACGAATTCGTTAGAAAAATCTGGATATTGTAGAATAGGTGGTGAAATAAGAGCATTTTTCAAAATTTTAAATGAGTTTTCGCACTGTTCCGTCCAATCAAATTTAATATTTTTTCTACATAATTTATTTAAACAATTAGTTATATCTGCAAAATTTTCTATGAACTTTCTGTAATAGTTACACATAGCAACAAAACGTCTGACTTCATCAATATTCGTCGGTCTAGGATAATTTTGAATACACTTAATTTTTTCTTTGTCAGGTCGAATGCCATCAGCCGATATAGTATGACCTAAGTATAATAATTCAGTTTTTAAAAATTGACATTTACTTGGATTCAGTTTAAGATTCACTTGACGTAAACGTTCAAAAATTTCGATTAAATTTTTGTTATGGGACTCTAAATTTCTACCAAAGCAAATAAGATCATCTAAGTAGATAAAACAATTTATAAAGTTTAGTCCAGACATAGCTATAGACATGACTCTAGAGAAAGCACTGGGACTTGTCTTCAATCCCATTGGTAGGCGTTTCATTTGATATTGTCCTGTACTGGTAGTAAACGCTGTAATTGGTCTTGAATCTGGTTTTAATGAACACTGATAATAAGATTGACTAAGATCTAAATGTGAATAATAAATAGCACCAGACAACGAATCTAAAATTTCTGTAATGTTTGGAAGTGGAAATTTGTCATCTTGTATTATCTCGTTTAATTTTCTGTAATCAATCACTAAACGCCAATTTTTATTATTTTTACTATCTGATTTTTTAGGTACCAATAAAATCGGACTGGACCATTCACTTTGAGATGGTTCAATTACATCATCATCTAACATTTGTTTAATTTGTTTCTCTATTTCTGGTTTTAAACTATGTGGCAATCTGTATGGTTTAACATATACCGGATTTACATTTTGTTTCAATTGAATTGTTTGTTCACCTAAGTTCGTGGTAGTAAGTTTATCGCCGGGCAAATGAAATATGTCAGCATACTTTGAACAAATGCTTTCTATGCTATGGCGTTCACTTGTACCTAAGTGATCAAGTTTCAAAGATTGCAACAATATTTTTGCACGTGTGGAATTAGAAGTACACTTGTCAAATGAACATATATTATAATAATTTAAAGATACTAATTCGGGCTCAAATACAGAAATGACTATTTCTTTTTCACTAGTATTCAATAATCTAATAGGAATTATGTTATTTTTAGGTTTTACTATTAATCCAGCTAAAAATAAATTTTCTTGTAACTCTTTCGGTATAATCACACAATCTTCTCTCACATCTGAATTTAATTTTATGTAATGAATAGATTCACATCTCGCTGGTATTGATATATAATCGGTACACAGTTTAGGTGAAGTATATAAAGGCAACAAACTTTGTTTTTCACTATTTAAGATTAAAATATTTTTTTCTAAGTCAATAGTAGAATTAAAATTATTAAGAAAATCTAATCCAATTATTCCATCTGATTTACAAGGCAAACTGTCAAATAAATAAAACTTATGTTCAAAATTAGTTCCATCGGATGCTTGTAAAGTTAAATAAACATAACCTTCTGAATAAGTTTTACCGCCTATACCATTTATAACTATAGGGTCTCGATGTATTGGTATACGTTCCGATAAAGAGTTACTACGAATCGCTGATAATGAAGCGCCTGTGTCTAATAACCATGAACACTTTTGAGTACCTATATTTAAGTATATATATTTTACGTTATTGTCACAAGTTAAAATATTATATTGTTTAGGTCCGAAAAAACTGACTCCGGTCCTGAGATTCTACATCTTGGGGATTTTCGACTTGTACTGAACAAATATTTCGACTATTATTACTATTACCCCTACCAGTATTAAATCGACTACGATTCGAAGTCACAAAATTATTTTTGTAATTATTACCACGTATTTGGCGAGCGTTATTAAATCTCCAATCATAATTATTATTGTTTACATATCTGCCTCTCGTATTAAAGGTGTTAGAATTCCGTCCTCGATTCGAATAAAAATTACCTCTAGTCATTTGACCTGAAGGTGGTCGGCTCTTTCGCGGGAACCTAGAGTAATTAAAATGGTTACCTCTTTTTTGTACGTTAAAAACGTTATTCGATGACGAAGGTTGTCCGAGCTCCTCATCCTCGGCCGCACGCACCGCGTCCTTCAGCTGCGAATAGTCCCTGGCTGATATGATGGTACTCAGCCGCCTATTACGCAAACCATCTGCAAACCTTTTAATTGCAAGTTTTTCATTTATAGGTCTCAGTATCTCACAAGCTTTCGGGTTTCCGTCACTTTGAGCGATAGTGAGGCCTACGAATAAATCTGACAATTTATCACCAAACTCATTGATTGACATATTATTTTGTGACAAATTATTTAATTGGCTAAGTATAGAGTTAGCCGATTTCTTAGTTAGTAAATAATTCTTAATGTCTTGAATAAGACTCGCTACATCACTATACTCGCTTTTTAACTTTAACTTAGCAGATTTTGACAACCTTGTTTTTAACACAAATGAAATTAACAATTTTTTCTGACTATCATCTACAAGATATTCATTATACATTTCAATACCATCTATAATTTTATCAATAGTTTGTTCTGAATTATCCATTACTGGAATTAAAGAAGTAGCGGTTTTTATGTCAAATTTCTCCATATTTGCAACTGTGTTTTCACTAGTACTAATTTTATATGTTAAAATTTGCTTATATGCTAATTCTATACGGTCTATTAATATTTCAAAGACATATTCTGAAAGTTCTAAATTACTTTTAAAAATATTAATTATATTGTTATACTCTAAATATAATTCATCAGCTTCTAAAATTTTTTTCTTAACATTACATGCATATTTTTCCCTTCTAGTAGGACCTAATTTTCTTAAATTACTACTTATGTCATTCAACTTACTCAGAATTATTTCCAAATTATGTTCCATAAACTAACTATGTCACTTAAAGTCACTTAAATAAAATTGTTCATTTTCTTTTCTTGAAAGTGAAGATCGATGCTCCTAGATTGCACGTATTATATACGAAAAAAAAAAGAAAGAGGAGGATTTTCACAGGGGCAAGAGGGCAAAATTACGTTAAAAATAATTTGGACGAACGAAACAAAATTAATTAAAATAATTTGGGGAAGGGGCCGCGCACTTTTATTTTAGCTTCTGTCATCAGGCTGGGTCAGCTCCCTCGTCTGCTCCGCCGAATCTTCCGGACAGCCGTTGCCGCATTCGCAAGAAAAACTGCTGCTGCATTTTCCTCTGCATCCACTTCCTTTCACTGCGCCTCCACTTGGTTAGCAAGAAGTAGATCACGGTAGCAATAACCACGACTAAAATTACAGCTAGTAGAATGTTATTTGTTACGATCTGGTGTTGGACGTCATTTTCTTCGAAAATTTGTGCCTTGTTGGAACCTGCCGCATTTTGGTTTATCTGGATTTCCTTGTCTTCGGTTTTTGAGTACGATTTTCTCATTATGTTCAAGCACATTTACTGTCTCTTTACACACGTTTGTCACCACTCGGCTCCAAAGTGACGCACTAAAGTAAAAGTTTTTATAACGACAACTGTAAACTTGGCTATCTACGAGCACCGAGGCACACAGGAATCCGCCGCGTTGGCGAAATTCGCCGAGTCGCCGGTCACCCGACACTCGCCCACGCCACGGTATGGCAGGGTCGCCATGAGGTGAGGGGAGCTGGTGTAAATGAAATAATACGACCGTCTCGGTTGAGCTTATGATTTATTCTGTCTTAGTAAGATACAATACCACTACACAACTGGCAGGTGCATACCTACTACCATTTTTGCATAAAAATAGAAGTTCTTTCGCGCTTAGTATACCAATAGTGGGACATCCTGTGTAGTATGACCCATATTTCGTACTTTTAACCAAATTTCAAGACTTTGTGTTTACGGGAAGTACAATGTAGGTTTTGATTCCCATCCGAATGTCGAAATTTGCGATAATTTGCATTTTCAGAGCATTAAAATGCTCTTAGTTTCAAATGGTAGACATAACTCAGTAAATAAAGCATTTAACCTCGCACTTCCGATTCAATTTCATTTTTGTTTTAGGTTAAGGGTCACTTATCTTCTTATATATAAAAATGAATCGCAAAATGTGTTGGTAAGCGCATAACTCGAGAACGGCTGAACCGATTTCGATAATTCTTTTTTTATTATATTCCTTGAAGTACGAGGATGGTTCTTATGTAGAGAAAACGTAAACATGTACCACGGGCGAAGCCAGGGCGGACCGCTAGTTGACCATAAAAATACAAAATGTTGATAGATCCAGGTGACCGATATCTCGAAAACTACCCACTTTAGGGCAAAAGTTACGTAGACTTTTTTGTAGAAAGTCAAATTTTGCATCTTTTATATTCTGTAAACTTTTTTGTTAAACTTACTGCTTACGGTTTATGGACTACTACCTTTCCACCCGCAGCTTCGCCCGCGCAGTCAAAGAAAAACCCGCATAGTTCCCGTTCCCGTGGGATTTCCGGGATAAAACCTATCCTATTTCCCGGGATAAAAAGTAGCCTATGTCCTTTCTCGGGTATCAAAATATCTCTATACCAAATTTCATGCAAATTGGTTCAGTAGTTAAGGCGTGATTGAGTAACAGACAGACAGACAGAGTTACTTTCGCATTTATAATATTATAGTATGGATTTAATGAACCGGTTTATCGTTTTTGGCTAATAACTCGTAAAATATTGGACTAATCAATAAAATGCATGTATATAGTTTTTAGAAAACTTTATTCTCTACAACTTTTATTTGAAATTTTTTCTAGTGCCTATATTTTTTGAGTTGTTGTACGTTCAAAGTAGAAATGCCGCTCGGCGGGTGACGTGGCAAGCCAAAAGTTATTTTTACGGATGTAATGAAAACGAAGAAGAAATTTCTAATGCAAGAGGATTTTCGCCGTTTTGGAAACGGCAAAATTTTTGATTTTTTTTACTTATAGAAGTTTTTTTAATACATTTTTGAAGTGAAAACTTCTTTAGCGGCGTTGAGCACTTTTTCTGTAATGGGTATAAAATCTTAAACTCGCGTCAGGACACGTGACCTGATCGAAAAAGCGTAAGACGGATGGATATCAAACATGCTCAACGTTAATAATCAAGTTTTCACTTCTGCCGGCACTCCCGGAGTGCAACCCGTCTTTTTTTAATATTTTCCTTTCATTTCCTTTTATTTTATTCGTGCATCCGAATATAAAATAATTACTCAATATTATTTAGTTGTACGAAATATATATGAAACATACATACCTTGAAATTTTCTATTTTTTGCCCGGTAATCCAACATTAAACGTTAAATAACTCAAAAAGCATTAGAAAGAAAGTTTCAAATAAAGTAATCTTAAAAAGTGGATATATGCATTTCATTGATTAATCCAATATATAAAGAGTTACTTGCCAAAAACGATTAGCCGGCTCATTAAATAGGCCATAAATCGTAAACGGAAAGTTTTACAAAAAAGTTTACAACGTGTAAAAGATGTATAATTTTACTATCTTCAAAAAAATCCAAATATTTTGTGCCTTAAAGTGGATAGTTTCCGAGATATCGGCCAAAAACTTTTATTTAAGATTGCAAGCGATTATAAAACAAAAGTGAAATTGGATGGGAAATTTAGTACGAATTTGGCTAAGTAAATAAAAACAGCTCTATTTAATGGGGTAACTACTACTTTTTCTGTCACCAAAGGTGGTTTAAATCATGCAACATAGAAGCGCAAGCTTTTTGTGTCGACTGACAAGTTTCGAATGAGAATTTTTTAGCGGATAGCGGAAGTTTTGTAGTCGGTACCTAGATAATTAAGTTTTTTAAATTTGGTTAGGTACCTTCCAGGTCAGAGCCAGGGTGGGGCAAGCGCCCCACCCTGCCCCACCGTGGCTACGCCCATGATACAATTAGATATGGTTTACATCAAAATCGCGGTTCTGCCATTTACTAGGGGTGGAAAGGGAAGTCTGTGAAAGAAGAGGGGACATGGGAGCGAGAGGATAGCCACACCCTGGAAATTTTGAACTCTACTCATAGCCACATAGGCCTGGCCATTGGCAATTTTTTTTCCTAAATATACCTTCTTCCTACTTCTTTTACCACTGTGGTCCATTGCAATTTGTGCACGGTTACGGCCCAACTTAAAAGATTTCAAGGAGCAAAAAGCTTATAGATATCAATATGATGTAGGAATGTAATATGGAGGTAGAATTGTTAGCTCGGTCTCGCTCACTTGAAAATATTACATGAAAATAAGAAAATTAAATTATAAAAGAAAATTTAATAAAAAAAAACCCAACGCAATGAAGAAAAAATTTTAGGAATAAAATATAATTTTACAAACTTTCCGACGATCTTTAAAATTAAGTACCATTATAAAAGAAAAAATATGACATATGTATTATGATAATGATGGCATGGCAGCCCCGTCGACTTTGTTTTTTATTTTTATAAATATTTAAAACTAGCTTTCCGCCTGCGGCCGTTTCCGGGATAAAACCTAGCCTATTTTGCTCAGTGAAGATGCAGCTTTCTGATGGTGAAAGAATTTTTGAAATCGTTCCAGTAGTTTATGCGTGAAAACCATACATACATACATAATTACAAACATTTCCTCTTTATAATATCAGTATAGATGGTATTTATTTTTAAAGATCGTCGGGAAGTTTGTGAAATTATTTATTCCTTTTTCTATGCACTTTTATTCGTTGCGTTGGGTGTTTTTTAATTTAATTTTTATTGCATGGTCTAAACGGTAATTAATTACTACATGCGTGAGACAGGAAAGATCTGATTTGGATTTGGTGCTGGATTTGATAAAAACTGAGTATCGATTAAGCTGATCAGCAGGCCAAGACTAATGTCAGAGAATAGAATAACGCTAAAGAATAGAAACTACTATCGCTAATTTTTTACATAAACTCATGATATTTTAGTAATGGTTCGGTCACACTACCAACGTCGACGACAACGACCAAAATTGTCCTCCAGACAAAATTGGTTTAAAAAAAATATAAAAATTTCCCGTCATACTGGTACTCGAAAAGAAAAAAAAAATCGAGGATAATTAATATAAAAATAGGTTTTTTGCGATTGTCGGCGAGACGGTAAGTTAATCATATATGTAATTATCTTTTACCAAAATTGTAGATCATAAAATTATCTATAAAAAACTTCAAATACATTTTATTCTAGGAGCCACCGTTTCTAAGAAAAATATATTTTTTCATTCATTGATCTCAAAAAAAATTCCAGGCACCAGAATGACAGGAAATTTTAATATTTTATTTTTAATTGTGTTTTGCACAATTTTGTTAAATTGCGACTGAATGAAAATTTTGTTCGTGGTCGTCGTCGTCGTTGGTAGGGTGAACAAATCCTTAGCAAAACATCATACGCTTATGTCAATTAGTATCGATAGCGGATTCTATTCCTTTTCGTTTTGACGTTTGTCTCGGCGCTCAGTTGCTGCACGATACATTGTTAAAAACACACATACAAGAAAGGAAGGTAAATAAATTTGCTCCCCTCGACCCTGGTGCCTAAAAAATAATATGACACGTAAAAAATTAATTAGGCATTTCTTTTTTATTTTTTAGCTCATAGATCAAGAGCCCACGACGGCCAGACTTTCCTTTCTTTCGGAAAGTTGAAAGTTTCTCTGTATATGTCTCCTATACAGATAAGAACGACCAGCGACTATCAAGTTTGGGTTGTGGTTACTTTGGCAGGAAACAGGTAGTAAAGGTGTATAAAATAGTACCTAACTTTCATTATAGTTTAAAAGCTAAATTTTATATATGTTACTTGGGGACCTATAAAAAGATATCACCTTAAGAGCCAGACAGTTTTCATGGTTCTTACATCTAGCCAGACACATTTAAAAAATAACTAACATATCATCAAATTCACATAACTACCTAAAAGCGTAACAAATATGAAATAACCCACTAAAACATTAGTTAACTATAATTATTAAAAAAATAAAAGTATAATATATAAGTAATAAAGTTATTACTTATCTTTTACGGGGGCTTATGTTGATGGAATTTCACGTATCTCGATGACACAATAAAAAAGTCATCGGGATACGTGAAATTCCATCAACATAAGTCTAAGTAAAAGATAAGTAATAACTTTATTACTTATATATTATACTTTTATTTTTTTAATAATTGTAGTTAACTAATGTTTTTAGTGGGTTATTTCATATTTGTTACGCTTTAGTAGTTATGTGAATTTGATGATATGTTAGTTATTTTTTAAATGTGTCTGGCTAGATGTAAGAACCATGAAAACTGTCTGGCTCTTAAGGTAATATCTTTTTATAGGTCCCCAAGTAACATATATAAAATTTAGCTTTTAAACTATAATGAAAGTTAGGTACAATTTTATACAACCTTACTACCTGTTTCCTGCCAAAGTAACCACAACCCAGACTTGATAATCGCTAGTCGTTCTTATCTGTATCGGAGATATATACAGAGAAACTTTCAACTTTCCGAAAGAAAGGAAAGTCTGGCCGTCGTGGGCTCTTATATTATCAGTTTAGTCATAAATTTTACTAACAGTTCTTTTAATTATTTATGGTAGTACGTGTTTACTCAATAAAAGTTAAGTAGTAACTACTATACAGTCACTATTCCACGCGGACGAAGTCGCGGGCACAGCTAGTAAATAATATATGAAGCGATAAAGATATAATACAATTATTAAGTACGACAAGCTATATGCAAAAAAAAAATAGACTGAATCGATAAGTACGTAGTAACATACATTAATTACATATTATTTTGATATATCATATCATATATATATAAAGCTACACTACCACTCACTGACTGACTGACTGACATCGGGTTTCTCGGAAACTACGGGGAAAGTTGGGGGGATTTTGACGTGATCATGTAGAGGTGCTCCCAGTGACCACCGGAAAAATATAGCGATCTCGATCATCTTCGAAAACCGAGTGGACCCCTGGAGGTGCGCAAAAACGGTGATACCTGGAGGGGGGGTATCTGAACAAAAAATGCTCGGAACTGGTGGCGATTACCAGGGGTGGTGGAAAAATGGCGATTTTCGCGAAAACAAGATGGCCGCCGTACTTTGCCAAAATCGCCGTTTATGAATCCTTACGTCTCAAATTTGGCACACGTGCTCTGTTTGAGCCGGCCAATCGATCGGTGCCCCGTTCGAGTGGCTCCGGGCCCCAGTTTCCAACTTCCATACAACGTAAAATCCAACGGCCCGCGGAAACGGTGCGAGTTGGGTGGGGGGTCCCGGAACTAAAAATGATCACCACCCTGGGACGCTACCAGGGAGCCGTAGTAGGACGCTCGATTTTGGAATTTTTCCATTTTTGGCGCAAACATAAAAACGTAAATTTAGACGAGGTGGCACATCGCGGAAACACACTCACACCACGTTCGTACTCGCCCAGCTCCCAGGATATCCAGAAAAATCCGATATCTTGAACTTTCTCACAGCCCGCGGAGACGGTCAACGGCCCGCGCAAACGGTAGCAGCTACATCTGGGGTGCTCAAACTAAATGTGTAGTAGACCTCGAGCAATTACCACAGATAGTGAAAAAAATTCAAAATGGCGGAAAAAATGGCCGCCGCCATACAAATGCTAAAATGGCCATCGCTGGTCCGATCGCGCTGAAACTTGGCAAAGGGGCTTTAATCGAGCCGCATATTAAGTTGGCATACTCATAATCGAGTTTTCACTGCTGGTTTCCGAGTTTCATACAACGCGAAATTCGACGGCTCTCCGAAACGGCGCAAGATAGGTGGGGGGTGTAGAACTAAAAAATGATCAGAAACATGGGGCGCTACCAGGGCAATCGAGAAATTTCAAGTTGGACGAAATTTTTTTTTCAAAAATGGCCAATTTTTCAAAGCAAGATGGTGGCGCCGGTTACTTTACGATCGGTCTGAAAATTGATTTCTGTGCTCTAATCGGCCAGATTCACAAAACTGCATACTCAGAATTTCTCTCCGACCCTCGGTTTCCATTTTCCATACATCACGAAATTCAACGGCTCTCTGAACCGGTGGCAGGTAGGTCGGGGTCGCCGAAGTAAAAAATGCTTCAAAACCTGGTCCGCTTCCAGGCATATAAAAATTTTTGGTAAAAAGCGAATTTTTTTTTTCGAAAATTTTGTATGGAAATTTCCATAGTAGGAAGAGTAATAGGAATATAGCAACGGAAAAAGATGGCACCGCGGGCTGCTTGCTGCCCGCGCACCGCGCAACCTCGAAGGTCGACAGCCTCCCGGAGTAGAAAATATTTATTAACTTTTGAACTACCGCACGAGCCAAGCGAGCGAAGCGAGCGAATAGCGGCAGCGGCTGGCGTAAATATTCAAATAGGTAGCGAGGAGCGAAGTGACGAGCGAGTTAGGTTAACTTTTGAACTACCGCACTAGCCAAGCGAGCGAAGCGAGCAAGTCACGTCAGCGGCCTGCGTAAATATTCAAAGAAGTAGCGAGGAGCGAAGCGACGAGCGAGTTAGGTTACTTTTGAACTACCGCACTAGCCAAGCGAGCGAAGCGAGCAAGTCACGTCTGCGGCCGGCGTAAATATTCAAAGAAGTAGCGAGGAGCGAAGCGACGAGCCAGTTAGGTTAACTTTTGAACTACCGCACTAGCCAAGCGAGCGAAGCGAGCAAGTCACGTCAGCGGCCGGCGTAAATACTCAAAGAAGTAGCGAGGAGCGAAGCGACGAGCGAGTTAGGGTACTTTTGAACTACCGCACTAGCCAAGCGAGCGAAGCGAGCAAGTCACGTCAGCGGCCGGCGTAAATATTCAAATAGGTAGCGAGGAGCGAAGCGACGAGCGTGTTAAGTAAACTCTTTAACAGTTTATTATGAAAAGTCACTGCCCACTATCCATTAGACACCTCAAAATGATGAAATTCGGGGATCACGTTTCAAGAATTTAACCAATATTTGAATAAGTAATTTATAAACAGTTTCGACTGACTGTAGAATTGCTGTTAGCAGATGTAACAAATGGACAGGAAATTCAAATGCATTTTCAAATGACTGAAGATTTCTGCCCTGGGATGAGCCGCGAGCTGCTTGCAGCTCGCGCACCACGCACCCTCGAAGGTAGACAGCCCCCCGGAATAGAAAATATTTGAATGGGAAATTTATAAGCACTTCCGATTGACTGTGGAATCGCTGTTAGCAGATATTAATTAACAAATTGACGGGGAATTTTTATGCATTTTCAACTGACTGAAGATTTCTGCCCTGTGATGCTTCGCGGGCTGCTTGCAGCCCGCGCACCACGCACCCTCGAAGGTGGGCAGCCTCCCGAAGTGGAAAATACTTGAATGGAGAATTTATAAGCATTACCGACTGACTGTAGAATCGCTGTTAGCAGATGTAACAAATGGACAGGAAATTCGATTGCATTTTCAAATGACTGCCCTATTGCTTCAACCCAGAGGCAAAAGAGGCTCGCGGGCTGCTTGCAGCCCGCGCACCACGCACCCTCGAAGATCGACAGCATTCCAGAATAGAAATTTTTTTAAGTGGGAATTTATAAGCACTTCCGATTGACTGTGGAATTGCTGTTAGCAGAAAATTACAAATTAACTTGGAATTCTAACACATTTTCTAATGACTGCCCTATTGCTTCAACCCAGGGGCAAAAGGGGCTCGCGGGCTGCTTGCAGCCCGCGCACAACGCACCAGCTAGTTTTTTCATATAAAATTAAAAGTAGGTAATGAATTTGTTTTATTAGATTACTAAAAAAAAAATTAGAATTATTATTTTTCCAGCTATAGTTAGACAATTTATAGCTACTAAGTTGTTGTATGCCAAAAAATATTGCTCTATAGGAGGAAAAAATAACTATGAGTCAATTATGCGATTGAATGAAATGAAAAATATGTACATACTATTTCGGAAGGATATAATGAATACGGCTGATACCTGAATAATTTGAAAAACATATCGGTTAATATAGACGTGAATACTGTTTAGTCCTTTAGGTTTCCTTTTTTATCTTTATCTGCATGGGAAAGCGATATACCGAACCGCCATTTTCAAAAACTTTCTTTACGATGGCTCGGAGAGATCTTTACATTTGAAGTTTGGTTTATGTTATAAACTATTGGAAGAATTTATTTTAAAATAATAATCTTTATATATAAAATTCTCGTGTCACAATGTTAGTCTGCATACTCCTCCGAAACGGGTGGACCGATTCTCATGAAATTTTCTGTGCATATCGGGTAAGTCTGAGAATCGGCCAACATCTATTTTTCATATGTACCACGGGCGAAGCCGGGGCGGACCGCTAGTCTTATATATATAAAATTTTCGTGTCACAATGTTAGTCTGCATACTCCTCCGAAACGGGTGGACCGATTCTCATGAAATTTTCTGTGCATATCGGGTAAGTCTGAGAATCGGCCAACATCTATTTTTCATATGTACCACGGGCGAAGCCGGGGCGGACCGCTAGTTTAAATATAAAAACGTGATAGTGTGAAGGCAGTCATTGTTTAATTATGTGGTGGTGGTATCTCATCATAATATTGTGTTCGGACAAATTGAAAGTGAAACATATTATAGTATTGATCAATAATTAATATAAGTAATCAGTCTTTAAAATCGTTGATTTTAAAAATCATTGATTATTTTTTTCATTAACATGATCGATAAATTTATATTATTTTTACCAATTACGTATTTTCGACATTATGATTTATGATTATTGTTTATAATAATAATAATAAATCAAGCTTTTGCTTATTATACACGAGTAGGTAATTCTAAAATTTACCCATCCATTTCGGCGTGTAGTTATGCTGAAATTATTCCATTCTAGTATTGTTATAGAAAAAAATTGGTTGTCTGTAAAGTCGGTTTACTGACGATAGTTGAACGTGACATCGTCCGATTGTGCTTCTTTATCGCTCGTTCCGCGCTCTCGCTTGCACTTCAAGCCTTACATGGAACGCCTCAGAGCGAGGTAACGCCGCATGAGTCATGTTTTTTCGTGCGTGCAGCCGGCGCTTGTCACGTCAAAAATAATCTCCTTCAACTTGTACCACACAAAAACTCCCTCTAGTTCTTGCTAACATATTGCAAGATTTTTGTAAAGTGTTGGGACCTACGATGTTTTTCTTGTATCTATTCAACGAGTTTTATTGGACGCTCGACTAAGTTTTATGATTTCCGCTGAACACGATTCAGACTTTAAGCCTTGGTGACAGAATGGCTTTTCACTTGAACTTAATGAACCTATTTATTATTAAACATTTTAGTTTACTATAAATTTAAGATTTTTGGTGTTAATGATAAAGCACTTGATCCGGCAAAGACTCTGTGAGGAAGTTCTTATTACAGAAAACTAGTGAAGCCGTTTCGGATGACTTTTGTAACAAACAACCGAAAATTTCATAGTCCTGGATTACAATTTATTATAATTAGAAATGAAAGAAGACGCAAAGTGGTTTTAAGTTATGTGCTCTGTCTTGTACGGTTGGGGCAAAAGCTTGACGATTTTCCCTCGTTACTTTCCAATGGGAATGGAAACCATTACCGCTTGGTTTTACGCCCACCTCTTAACCACTATACGAGTATATGAGTTACTAGTGCCCTGCGGTTTCACCCGCATTGCTCCGATCCTGTTGGTCTTAGCATACTGATATAAAGCCTATAGCCTTCCTCGATAAATGGGCTATCTAGACACTGCAATAATTTTTCAAATCGGACCAGTAGTTCCTGAGATTAGCGCGTTCAAACAAACAAACAAACTCTTCAACTTTATTATATTAGTTTAGATTTCATTGACAATTTGATTACTTGTTAATAAATAACATAAAAGTATGAGTTCACACATTGGTACAACTATACAATCAATAAAATTAATATAATTCGCATAACATACCAAACTCATTAACAACTAGCAGTCCGCCCCGGCTTCGCCCGTGGTACATATTTACGTTTTCTCTACATAAGAACCATCCTCGTACTTCAAGGAATATAATAAAAAAAGAATTATCGAAATCGGTTCAGCCGTTCTCGAGTTATGCGCTTACCAACACATTTTGCGATTCATTTTTATATATAAGACTAGCAGTCCGCCCCGGCTTCGCCCGTGGTACATATCTGGGGGCACGGCAGTGCCCCCGCCAAGTCGAGCAAAAAAAAAGCGGCACGGCCGTACCATCCTTTTCTCGAAGCAATTCGGGCCTTTTTCGACCCCCTATAATTCGGTTGTGGATAAAGCAAGAAACCTGAATCTTCAGTAACTAATCCGGCATTGTATAAACACGGAATATTTAAAATTTCAGTAAATTTGAACCAGTAGTTTAAGAATGACAACTTGTTAAAGTTTCTAAATTTTGTCACTCACTGACTCACCGATCATCAAAAGTCCAAGGCACTTCTAGCAGACTTAGAAGCTTCATATTTGGAATACATATAGAGTTTAGTGTCTTAATCATGGGAAAACTTAAATATTTTGTAATTTCGGTCCAGTTTTCCAAATACACCAACTGCATCAATAACTTTGTAATCCCATATAAATATATGGGATTACAAAGTTATTTATGCAGTTGGTGGTTGGTGGTGGTTATAAATTTAATAGGTGTAGATAGGTACCTACCATATGAGGCAAGGGAGGGGGTATAGGGTGGGTAAGGGTGTGTTTAGCCCATGAAACTGAACAACATTATTACTTGTAAAATGGTCGACGTAATGAAAAACACATGATTGGTCATTGGACATGTCTTGAAGTACGAAAATCTAATAAAACAATATATTATAATTTAAATCTGTTATATATAAATTGTTGGCGCGACTAGCCTCCTTACAGACAGACTGGCCTCTATTTTACTTTATGACTGAGTAGATGGTATCAAAAAGAAAGGCTCTACAAAAAGAAGTGAGATCCCATCAAAAACATCCTGTAAAAAACCCAAGTCTCGCAGCTCAGTCTTTCTACCGTCAAAAGTTGTGAGATCCATGTAATACCAAGTCGGTTAATCTATTTAGTGTCTACTTGAAGGACCTTCTGTCTTAAGTTATTACATAAGTTATTATCATGCCAATATTAAAAATATTTAACGTTTTAAACAAATAGATCGACTTGGACATCGCATGAAAACAAAATGAATATTACAATATTATATTAGATTCTTAGTCTCTCGCGCCTCACGCGATTGAAACTCTCGTTCCTGTTGGTCGCTGGCCCGTCGTGCTGTGTGGTGTGATACTGTATACTAATAATCAAATCAAGCGATGTCCAAGTCGATCTATTTGTTTAAAACGTTAAATATTTTTAATATTGGCATGATAATAACTTATGTAATAACTTAAGACAGAAGGTCCTTCAAGTAGACACTAAATAGATTAACCGACTTGGTATTACATGGATCTCACAACTTTTGACGGTAGAAAGACTGAGCTGCGAGACTTGGGTTTTTTACAGGATGTTTTTGATGGGATTTACGTTTTCTCGACGTAAGAACCATCCTCGTACTTCAAGGAATATAATAAAAAAAGAATTAACGAAATCGGTTCAGCCGTTCTCAAGTTATGCGCTTACCAACACATTTTGGGATTCATTTTTATATTATAGACAATATGTCTCGAAAAATTAATTACATCGCTGTTGTTAGTTTACTTTTAAATGCAAATTAGTTTATGATTTATGAAGCGCATTAACTGTTTATATCAATTGTCTATTTTCGTTTCAAAAAATTGCACATAATATTTAAACTCGAGTTCAAATAAACCGCATTCTATTTTAATTAAAACCAGAGTAATAATTTACACTAACATTTACAGTTTGAAAGAATTGTAATATGAAAAATGTACATAAAGTACAAGGTATTCTAGCCATTACGACTTACAATATAGAGCCGTATTTAGGCAGCAATAATTAAGTATCCAATTTAATTTGCGACTTGGCTTCTATTTCAGCAGAAGATTGAATTATACGGGACATACAATTTATTTACTAATTTAATGCAGCTAAAATAAACCATTTCTGTTTGACATTCTTTCTGAGTGTTACCATGTGTTACTTTTAGTGTGAAATAATTGGACATGTTTTAATTGTATTTTATATTATGTGTATCTTTACAAAGGTTTGTTTTTATGGAAGCCAAGTTAAGTGAGGGAACTGAAATTCATATAACATTTGCTAAATTAAAAAATGCATTATTTTTATATAAGAAAGAAAACTGTAATTTAAAGATTTCCGATAATTTTCTTGTACCGCCGGATTTTAATCGATAAAATTACATCATGTATTTATTGCATTGATCGTTAGGACAATTATTAGGAATTGAATCTATGTAACAAACTTGATAAATCAAATGAATGAACAACCATGAATTCACTTGAATTTTACAAAATTAAATATGAGGGAGACGTTGCAATATTATTCATTGTTATTTCAGTCCCCTTTAAAATATTTCATGCAAATGTTTAATAAATAAAAACGTTGTACAATCGATCACGGTCTTCGGTAAGCTTGTAATATAAAGGTCAGCGTTCACTGAACGCTATTTTAAACTTTAAATATAACTTTTTTAGGGTTAGAATCCTTTCAAGATGGTGATGACAGATTTAGAATAAATAGATGATATTGTATTATCATATTTTCTATAATTTAATTATTCAATAAATGGTCAGTTTCAAAACTTGTCAACAAAGTATATTTTCCTTCATTATATTTTTCCATTTTAACTGACAGATAAGCTAAAGTGATCATGTAATAGTTTTGAAATCAGCCAACATTGGAGGTGAGACTAACGGCAGAGAATAGAATAAACGCTAAAGAATAGAAACTGCTATCGCTAATTTTTGACATGATATTTTAGTAATGGTTCGGTCAGTAACTGTTAACCGATGGTTCTAGTAATTCTAGTATTTTTTAAAAAATTTCTTTTGTTTGGAAACGTTTCCATAGTTTTTTTATCTCTATTTGTTCACTAATTGCAGTTTTAAGTGATAAATAACAATTTATTCGATTAATTTTACACACAATCATGTTAGCTTAAGTGGTAATATTTCTTATTTGGCTTACACATTCTAAAAATACACATACTTACTATCCAGCAGTGCAACATCTCTGTACCCGATAATTCCTTAACCCAATAAACATATACTTTATATTCCAAAGTAGGAATGATATAAAATTTCATACATTGGTGACCGCCGCGGCTGGCGCACACAAAAATGTATGACGATTAGGGAATGCAATCCCGATCCCGCGGGATCCCGATCTCGCGAGATCTCGTGTAATTTTTCGGGATCAATCCCGACGCATCATATGACGAGATCCCGTTCGAGATTGACGGGATTAGGCGGCAGTGGTCAGCGACGCATTACACAACCACTCGGGGCGCAAGCGGTGACGGCCGGCCGCTAGAAAACTAATCCGACTATTTCCGAATATTAGCGACAGACAGGTGACGAGTGGGACAGATAATATTATAGAACTGTATCGAGTACTGTCGAGTAAGTGAGAAAGAAGTATATGCGCGCGCAGAGGCAGTCATTTGTTTGGTTACGTTCGTCATTGTTTTAGTTGTGCAGCTGTAGTGATTATTTTTTCTTTAATTACACATTTTTTTATTGTAACTTGTACTAATCGAAGATGACTTGCCTCTTTCAATGATTGCAGAAGATTTGAATTTACGTGCTGCACAAACTAATAAATTGCTTCAAGAGGAATTAGAAGAAACTCTGCGAGCTTCTAAAAGTCCTTTTGCACGTATATCCACGTCCACGAGCTTAGACAAATTAGAATCTACCATTAAAAAAGAAATGGATTTGTTTGAATGTGGAGGAACAAGGGGGCGATTTTTGCAGTTTGCATATAATTGCTTCGCCACGCTGTTGCCAACCAGCGTTGAGTCGGAGAGGGCATTCTCAGCAGCGGGGTACATTGCAACTGACATTAGATGCCGTTTAGCAGATTAAACTATTAATACCCTTTGTTTTTTAAGGAGTCATTTTCAAAATCACTCTTTTTCCTAATTCCGTTGAAATAAGCTTATTGTTTTGATTACCTAATTTAACTACGTTAATTTCCTTACAACCTGATTATTATTTAGTTGGTAAGATTAAATAATAAAGGTTTTTATTTTCTTTCGAGTAATATGTTATTTTAGTTAACCTCACTATTTTATTTATTTATTTATTTATTTATTTGATTTGCCAACAGATGTACATCTTATATTTATAATATATTTTGAGTATGTGACATAAATTAGCATGCATAGCAAGATGTAGATCCAATTACAGGCAAATACAACATGCATTTTTGAGTTGTATCAAATTATAGCTTCTAATCGTAGTATAAATTCTAATCAGAAAACATTATTCTCATCAGTATAATTTTTATGTAAAACGCTTTTATATGCAAACAAACTAAGAAAGTTGATGTCAACTTTTGTGCTATTAAATAATCTATTATGTTCCCGACAAACTCTAGCAATGACGCTGTTGAAGCCTAAATTGGTTCTATATCTTTTGACAAAAAATACATTGGTTTTCCTAGAGTATCTCCTTGGAACAGCTATATTAATTTTTGATAGAAGATTAGGACAAATATACGAATTTGTAACAATTTTATATAACAACATTTGATCTGCCATCCATCTCCGATGTTTAAGACTTTCCATTTTAAAAAAGTTTAATCTGAGGTCGTATGATTTTAAAGATTTAAGTTTTTGCTGATGAAAAGTAAGTAGATAAAGAAACTTTTTCTGTACAGACTCAAGTCTTTTTATGTGACATCGATAAGATGGATTCCAGACTGGTGAGCAATATTCCAAGAGAGATCTTACTAATGAACAATATACAATTTTTATAGGTAGCACACTTTTGAACATTTTGCAATTTCTCCATACAAACCCAAGAAGTTTTAGAGATTTCGTTACTATATTATTAATATGATGAATAAAACCTAATTTTTTATCAAATGTTACTCCTAAGTCTCGCACTTGGGTTATCTCCTCAAGGATGATATTATTTATGGAATACGAAGATGATTGAGGTCGTAACTTTTTGGAAAATTTTATAAATTTGCATTTATTTATATTTAACGGTAGCTTATTAGATACTGTCCATTCTGAGATTCGATTTAGATCGTCTTGAAGAAATTTAGCATCCTCTGTATTATGTATATTTTTGAATATTTTAAGGTCATCCGCGAATAGTATAAATTTTGAGTGATTAATTTCATAGGACAAATCATTAATAAAAATTAAAAACAGAATAGGCCCCAAGTGCGAGCCCTGGGGAACACCCGAAGTAGCTACAAATGGCTGCGATTCATAACCATTAACCGTAACTTTTGACGTTCTATTGCCTAAGTAAGTTGCAAACCACTTTAACATTAGACCATGAATACCAACCCTTGACAACTTTTTAAGCAGCAGCGAATGATCCACCTTATCGAATGCCTTACTAAAATCCATATATATTGCATCTATTTCTTGACCTCTATCAATAACATCACACAAATCATCAGTGTAAGTGACCTATCACAAACAAGCAGTTATTAGCTTTTTCAGTCATCTGTATTCAACATTTTTTTTAAATTAGACGGGATCCCGAAAATTCCGGGATCCCGCGGGATTGATATTTCTAATCCCGCGGGATCCCGAATTTGCAATCTCGAGTCGGGATTGCATTCCCTAATGACGATAAAAAAGCGCCTGCAATACGTCGATAACGCTGAATTCTCACTCGAAATTCCTGATATATTCTCCGTAATAACCATTCCAATTGACTTTATTCGACACAGCAATATTTCGACGTGACAAAATATCTGGATCGTGTTTCTTGACTACGGTATTGCTGTATTAATTAGGATGCGGTACTAAATGTTTGTGAATTGTTTTTGACGTGCTGTTTTTGGAATTGTGTGAAGGGGAAAGGTTGTGTTATATTCGGAAAGGGGAATGTTATTGTCTGGGGAAATGATATCCATGGATACTAAATAAAATTAATAATTATTGTAACTTAATAATAGTTGTCATTTTTTACGTATCATAATTTATAATAGTACAATACAGTATAGGTATTATAACAATAAAAAATTAAAATGTTTGCAATTGGTTCTTGTATTTGGAGTAGATGTATAGAAATTCATTCAGTGTGTGCTCTACTTGCATACATAGCAGATAATCCGTTCATATATTTACTTTCGTAAGTCGATACATATAAGTAAGAAACTAGTTGTACCCTTGTACAAACTATGTATAACTCCATAGTTATACGCCTAGTTTCTACAAAATCTCTCCCACACACAAGTACCGTTTCCGAAGAGTATCAATGAGCCATCTCGCCTCATCCATTATATCCAAAACATCGACTCACAGGTTGTTAAGGGATGTCGGTCACGAAACTTAGATACACTGCGGGACACAAGGTGGAAACAATTTTAGTAAAGAACTGATTTGTTGTATTTTATCCAGATAAAGATTACTTCAAGTATGTGTAATCGACAGTAATATTATATTATTTATATATTAATTAAGAGAAAAGATACAATTCTACGTTTGTTTTGTAATAAACAGGCTCCAAAACAATGAAATAAAAACGTGAGATTATTAGATTTGTAAATTTTACGTTGAAAACTGAATATTTATGTAATTATTGCTATACACATAGAAACACATTTACAATGAGACATAATTAATAATTAGTCTATGATACCCTATGATCTTTCCAATATCTTTTAAAAATACAGAGAATTTACCCACTTTATAAAATGGTTTTTCTATTGAAACTGACATAAAGGACTGTTAATTCCTGCGGTTAATTTAAATAACTTTGCATTCAATGAAGCTACCAATTACCAAGTAATTACATCCCAAATTGAGGTTCACAATTACATTCATATATTACAACAACAACACACACACACATACTTTAATTAAGGCTGTAAATAATTTTAGTACCAAATTTGTTGCGAGTTTACTAGGTACTTCATGCCTATCTCGGTATAGCTTTAAAGTAACTATAAATATTTTGCACAGTAAATAAAAATGTTGTGTGGTTTTATGAAACCACGGTAAAAGTGAAACTATTCGAACAGTTCCGAACACTGCTTTGTGTAGCGCATGTGGCGTGACGGTCGGCTGCCGAGTAGGTATACCTCGGCAGCCGCGATACACGCGACATGCGCTACACAGACCAAAAAGTTTGAGACGATGTAATAAAAGTTTCACTTTAATAATACAAGAAACAAAATCTAAACACATCATACACATCTGTATTTTGTTAAATGTAATCTATAGTTTTTCTTTCACATGTATACAGAAGTTAATCTTTAAAATGTTACTTTTAAATTCAATTCAATTTTATGAGAAAATAATTCTTGTATGAAAACGGGATAGGTAAATAAACAGAGGTACCAAAGATGAGATGTTAAAATTAGCAGTGCTATTATTCACGTCAGAATAAAGGACTATTTCTTTAAAATATTTGAATAATTGCTAACGACTACATCTGTATTAATAATAATGTTGTAGCATTAGCAAAGCATTAAATTGTTTAATTTAGTAATTTTCTAAAATTCCCAAATATTCCTTCACCACCGCAATCTTAATCTGCGCCGTCTATTTTGCTCTGAACTATAAACATTTTCTTTCGCTATACAAAGATAAGAGTGTATTATCGTCACTGGTGAATAAATTAGCCCTATCCATTGTTGTTTAGGGTTTCCCTTTGTCCTTCTCTCATTTCTTCCGATTCAATGGGATAAGGAAAGTCTATTATATTTTGAAGAATGTGAGTGCGCGATCCAATCTCATTATACTTTTTGATTTATTTGTGTCTTAGTTTTGTTTTATTATGTGCGAAAAACAATATAAGTACAAAACGTTCGACGTGTTTTTATAAACATTGGGGTTTAAGTAACTTGATTGCATATTTAAAAAGGTAATCAAAATACGACCACAAAAGCTAATTCTGTACAGCTAAATCTTCAAATACTACGATTAATATTGGGCCAAAGCCAACATTTAAAACTCACGCCATATAAAGTACCGACGAATGAAGTCATGACATGCACTCATTATTAATCGATTCAAATCGCGTTTTTTTTGTGTTAAACGTAACAATTAGTATTCTGAAGTACTTGCTCTTGAAAAGGTTATTAAAAAAGTTAAACTGGCTCAACTAAAAAAAATATCCAAGTGACCGTAATACATCCGTTCTTATTTTGTAAAGAAAAAGAAAGAAGGGAGTATTGAATTTTGTATAATAACATAGCTTACTTACTTACTGGAGTGGCGCAGGGACCCAGAGTGAGTCTTGGCTTCCGACAATAAGAGCCTCCATTTTACTCTATCCTGCGCCATCTCTTGCCAGTTCTCGATTTGGAGGGTGCGCAGGTCTTTGGCGATTTCGTCATTCCAGCGGTACCTAGGTAAATGTAATGCAAAAATTAAGAGTTCTGACTTGTTTAATCTCAAGTGCGACTCGAGTTATGCATACTTATGTTAGCCTAGGAGATTCATCAAAGATAACGATGCAACTGCATCATTACAATGATTGCATTTTTGCTGCAAACTAATGACCAACCTCAAGGGGGCACGATTTGGAGAATTGTCAAATTTGTTTAGAATGTGTGAGTCAGGAGTCAGAAATACTGGGCCTGGGCGGTAAGTTGCAGTAATTTAGTTAATTTGTGCCTATGTTATCGTGGGACAGGCGACCAGCGTGAGATAGGGGGTTTAAGCCTTGGCGCCCTGCCAGCCTGTGGCATCTGAATTGGGAGCTATGTGTGCTAGATGGTACATCATTATGTTAAAAACTAGTTTCAATTATTTAGAAATCTAGTTTCAATTATTTATTAATCTTCATTTGCAATATCTTGTATGATTATTGCACTTTTTGCAAAACATTACAATTTTCCAGAGCAAGTTGATTGACCCTACAGATTCTTGATTGCAATGTTACTTATTATATCTATGGCAGGGGGTTAGTAATTTTCATAAAAACATTGCTATTTTAACTGTGAAAGGATTTTATTCATTGCCTTTCCTTCCTTCCCGTAATCATCATCATCAGCCCATAATTGTTCTCACCGCTCGAACTCAAGCTTAGGAGTGCCAAGATGAAGGTGTTGGCCACGATCCTCCTGTAAGAATAAGTCAATCAATTAAATGGGAATAATTTAATGAAGTATCACATCTAGTATTGCTATGATCTTGTTTCAGAACGACAGTGCAATGTACCCCGCACCGTGGCTCTGCATGCGATACACGTGTGAATATTTGAGATTTTGTCAGCTTTGCGCCACATTATTCTAATCGTACTGCTTTCACAACGCCAGGCCATGCCAACGTAGAAAATTCCAGGACCTTGCTATTACATAAATGGCATCTTAGTGACCAAAGATAAAAGAAGGAACTAAAAAATGTCTTTCTTTTGAAAATAAGTTCGTTCGTGTCAGAAGTGATAAGATTCAAACACAAAGATACCAAAATCGTAGACTTACTTCATGACGTGGCGGTATTGCCATAAGGCGACTTTGACATTTTACTCCGCGCCTTATATTTTACGTACAGAACTTCAAAAACTATTTACTCTAAAATTTAAAAGCTAAAGCAAATCTACATGGACACTAATAATGTACGAATCAACAATAGATGATAAATATTGTCCTTCATGTACTCGATAGGGACCAAATAGTTTCTACGAGAAAAGGTACTACTAACTATCCTTTACCCTTCACCCTTATCTAGCATGAAATCTGTTTCTTAGCCTGGAGCACGGTGCACATTAATTACTTGGACGTGCAGGGCTGCGACACGAAAATAACGTTACAACGACGAAAGATAGAAAACTATGAAAACAGTCCTCATCCTTCATTGTCTAAAACAAAAACGAAGCGCCATCTTAACTAATTTGCGAAAGTAACTCTGTTTGATTTCCTGATTATAAATTATAATCAGGAAAAAAACCAGAGTATTAGACGCTTTACAACATGCACAGCGCCTAAAATGGAAATGGGCTGGACATATCGCCCGTTACTCTGATGAAAGATGGCCAAAAAGGGTCACGAAGTGGATAGGTCCAGGAGCCAAGCGGAAGAAAGGCAGACCAAAGGCTCGCTGGGTCGATGATATCCTGAAATTGACGGGAAGAGACTGGATGAAGACAGCTGGCAACAGGAAGAAATGGGGACAATTGGAGGAGGCCTATACCCGAAAGAGGCCAGGACATTAATCCGAATTACATGATAAATATTAATATTATTATCTTCTTAAGTTTGTACTTTGCTGTAATTTGTGTTGAAATGTCATGGAATAATAAAGGCTAAATAAATAAATAAATAAAACTCTGTTTGAATGACATATAGAAATATTTCATACGATAGCATAGGTCATAGAATAAAAACTGGGTTACACGTGGAAAATGGACTTGTTAAAAGAATTCACAAGTTATATTTAAAATTCGTGTCGTTATAATCAGTCCGTGTATCTTGCACTTCAAATGACTGATGTATCAGAGGCAGATGCATTTATTAAATACCTCAAATAAAATAAAAAATGAATCCTAATAATATGATAAATGCGAAAGTTTGTGACCGTGTGTATGTGTGTTTTTTACTTTTTCACGCAAATACTACAGAACCGATTACAATGAAATTTAGCACACATATAAAGGGTAACTTGGAATAACACATAGGATAGGTTTTATCCCGGAAATCCCCCGGGGAACGGGAACTATGCAGGTTTTACTTTGAAAACGCGGGCGAAGCCGCGGGTGGAAAGCTAGTAATAAATAAATTCACGAGGTAGGTACCGTTGTAAATTGTGAAAAAAAAAAAAACATCCATACATTTTACGTTATTTAATTTACTCATATAGTAACATCCATATTTGCGAGTTTATAGGCTGTAGCTGTCCGTGCTCGTGCATACTAAGCTTTAAATTTGCATCGTGACAGTTTTTTCCACGTGATGTTAATTATGTAAATGAAACAATGCCGATCCGTGTTATACAGATAACTCAAATATGCTGATATTATTTTGGTTTTCATTGCGACTTTATTTTAAAGCTAATTCTATTAATTTATAGTACTTTTGTATATTCTTTTTACATCGATAGTTTTACTGACTGACTTATATCTGCTTTATTATATCCGCATAGTTCTCGTTTCCGTGGGATTTCCAGGATAAAACCTATCCTATTCCCTGGGGTAAAAAGTAGCCTATGTCCTTTCTCGGGTCTCAAAATATCTCTATACCAAATTTCATGCAAATTGGTTCAGTAGTTAAGGCGTGATTGAATAACAGACAGACAGACAGAGTTACTTTCGCATTTATAATATTAGTAAGTATGGATTTAAACCGTATGCATGTATAATCTGAGTATTATACACTCAGATTGAGATGATTTATCTTCTTTCAGATTTCTTCACTACAATAAATATTGCCCAGAAGTTAACTTTTATTGACATTGGCCAGCGTAGCCTTAACATTGAGAAAGGCATCGCGGCTTTAAGTTCCAAGTCCTGGATTTAAATTCCGACGGGGGAATAAATTTGGATAAAGTATTTGTTCATTCTCGTATTGTTTGATGTTGTGGAGATGTTTGCATTATGTCAATACTATTGAATCGAAATATTTTAAAGCTGTTTTTCGATGTGTTTATTTTTGCAGGATATTTAAACAAATACTTAAGAGATAACAAATTTTATATTAATATTTGAAATATTTTTTTTAATATTATAAACATTAAATGCTATAAAATTAAAGAGATACTTTTTTAATAATAATATTTTTTTTAAATAGATACTTTTGTAAAATAAGACCTCAAATAAAAAAAAATCTATAAAACTATGTAAAATATGGTTTAGGTTTATCGTTAAGGTAACAGCCATTTAATATTTTGTGAACTGGTTAACGCGAGAGCGTAGAATAAAGTGGCCCTAGGTTAGACCCCTGGTGCACACCAATAAAAAGAAAACAATCAGTCAGGCATAGCACAGTAGCTGTTTACCTACTGCCCTAGCATAACCACCGAAAAGCGACACGAGAAAACACTTTTTAATTCGTTAAAACATCTCTTTCAATCCTTCTTTATAATGTTCTATGAACCGTATTGACCGTCATACAATTTTGAAAGCGCAATTTTAATTTACTCCCATTGAAAGGGGTTTATAAAAGCTTTAGTATTATGAAACGGCTTCATAAACAGTGTGATAGCGTCCTAATTAGTGTGACAGGGGACGGAAAATTAAAAGTTCTTTGCAGGATCATACCTCGCTGCAGTCCGCAGTGCCTAAATAAATGTCTTTGTGTGGATTGTCGAAAATATAGAATAAACACTGAATGTGACATTTATTTTGGTCTTTTATATGCTATGATGAAAACGAAGGTTTCAGTTGTATTGTAGAAAGATGTAGAAATGGAGCTGTTTTTGATTATAACCATCCGATATTTTTGAATACAAGCACATAATGCTTAAAAATTATAAGATCTTTTTTCAAGTTATTCAAGCGTAATAAGCGGCTGATTCTCGATTACTTTAATGTTCGATGAAATCTGAAACATCTTTCAAAGACAGACTTTTCTTGAAAATATTGTTTTCTTCAATGTCGGAGGCATGTTGTTGATACGTTTGTGATAATACGTTTATAAAGATTATCCAGTTTTGTTCATGGAAGAAAACTTTATAGGTAGGTTCTTTCTTTAAACTAATATAGGTTTCATTAACAACATATAGTAAAGTCTCATGTCCCCTAGTGGGGTAAGGGGCAGATGCATTAAACATCTGTTTCACTGATCGATTTTCTTTAGGCACAAGTAGGTGATCAGCCTTCTGTGTCCTACCAGACCAAGACATTTTTTTTTCTTCGTCTGCACCGGGAATCGAACCCAGGACCCCTCGATGTTACGCTCACGCGTCAACCACTGTACCGAGGAGGCGGTCTCATTAACAACATAATACCTTGATTTTCTTCATTTTTTATATTCAAGCCTTCTACAGTCACATAAAACTAGAATATGTTAAAGTTATATCACATTATAACTGAAACCTCAAACAGCAACAATAACACACAAGTTTAAAGTGCATTTTTATTTGAATCTAAGATGCATTTCAACATTGAAGTACGGAAATCCTTTTCGCAAGTTTACAATTCTAACAAAGCACCTTCAGTAGCTATCTATACGTATCCAGCTTTCGCCTGTGGTGTAAGATCAGGGGATAATTACATAAACATACATAATCTCACTGTTGTAAAGAATTAATTTGGATATTATGTACGTTTAAAGTTTGTTACTCTTTCTATGTTTTAGCGTAACAACGCAAACAAACAACAACAAAGACGGTTCACACGTATTGAATGAGCTCTAGTATAACTCCTACTACTACAGAATTAATTTAATAATTATTTTTTTTGTTAAGTTTTGTGTAACAGAAGTGTGTGGTCGCGATTGAACCGGTTCGTGGTATCAGAGAGATATTTATTTAACTTTTACTTAAATACAGTTTCTTATTTATGACTATATAAAACACAGTTAGAGGAGATGAATACCTCCTTCATTTGATAATGATGATCTTCCAAAATGATCTCGCATTAACGATACGTTTCTACGACGTAGCACATTCCTGCTTCATTTCAAGCCACCGTGGAATAATAAATTGTGAAGGTGGTATATGTACCTATATGATTAAGTAATTCAATTTGTTCATATTTTGGTAGTCTCTTCTATTTAAATTTCTGCATTTATACCAACAATATGCTCTAAACAGCAGAGTATAGTTCGTATATTCTAAAATACACTTCTGGGAAGACGTAACACAACAAAGTGTAACAATATTATAATGTAACCGCGTCAGCACATAACTTAAAACGTGCGCCCATAATAGTTTGTGTGAAGCTATGAAATGAGGCTCTCTGTATGCGAAACTTTGACGTCTTGGAACAATAATAATATATAACAAAGATGAATGCCACCGACCGCAGCTGGAGCGAAATTATCTTTTATTTCCTACTAGCGGTCCGCCCCGGCTTCGCCCGTGGTACATGTTTACGTTTTCTCTACATAAGAACCATCCTCGAACTTCAAGGAATATAATAAAAAAAGAATTATCGAAATCGGTTCAGCCGTTCTCGAGTTATGCGCTTACCAACACATTTTGCGATTCATTTTTATATATAAGAAGATTAGTTATTGTTTTATGGAATTGTTTGAAACAAACTTACAGGTACAAAGTGTTCGTTTGTTGATCAAACAACCTGTTACATTCATTTATAGATAGGATACATAGTTTAGGTGAAATAATAATAATGAATGTGACCAATGCTTATCTGGACATCACATGATTTAGATGTTTCGGATAGAAAGTGAATAGAGAAGCAAAGTGAATAAATTTAACATGCAAAAATATATTAATATTAGTATTTTCTTATGTTTGATTTTACGCGAGTATTATACATTTAGAAATTAAAGACTTTTTAACGCTCGCTGTAAAGTGTTCGAAACGTCGGGAAAATAATAGAATGAATAAATCGTGTTTAAAATCCGTTAAAAAGTCTTTAATTTCTAAATATTAATATTAGTTGAATTCTATACATTAATATTTATTTATATCTATGAAAGAAGTTAGTAGATTGGCTATAGGTATTTAAACTGCTGCTTGTGGGTAGGAATTCAGTGTAGGCTGTGACTAAGAAACACAGGCGTGTTTATCCACAAGACATACAAGGTGGCAGGCCAGGCATTTCTAAAGCCTTTTGTAAAAGCGTTCTATTACAAAAGCCTTTTCAAATACCAATTGAAATAATGACAATCTACTTATAGTACCTATTTACGTCATAAATTGTCTTGTGTTTGATTTTACGCGACCACGCTCGCTGTAAAGTGTCCGAAACGTCGAGTTTAATCAAATGAATACATCGCGTTTAAAATCCGTTAAAATGTCTTTTATATCCGACAGATTAAGTAAAGTTTCCTGTCAGAATATTGCTTATATTATCAACTAGCGGTCCGCCCCGGCTTCGCCCGTGGTACATATTTCGCAATAAATGGTAGCCTATGTTCGTTCTCAGGGTCTAAAGATTATCTGTGCCAAATTTCATCAAAATCGGTCCAGTAGTTTTTGCGTGAAAACCATACATAAAACATACATACAAACCTTTCCTCTTTATACTATTAGTATAGATATACTGCTACGTAAAGTCTCTGAACGTTAACGGCCTAATTTCTTCAATATTACGCCGTCTATAATCAACGTTAAAAGCTGATGTAATTGAGTTTCAAAGCTAATTGCCGGTAGTTCTTGGTTTTGTAATAAACTGGGGGTCCAATCAAAAAGCCTTCGATATAGTTCCGGGAATTTTTACATTTTGTAGGGCGCGTGTTGGACTTTTTGTTTAGAGTAGTTAGTATATATTTTGTTTCAGAATTTGTTCATTTATTCTTTTGTGGTTTGTTAATAATATGCAATATGTGTCTTTTGCGACATAATATAATATATTAGTTATAGGAACTAAATATATTATGTGGATTAGTATCCACATATATTTAGTTCCTGGGAAATCCTCCCATACAGATTCATATACTGGCCTATTTTCCAGGAACTGCATGTCGCGTTAAGTATAGAAGTAGAAATCCAATCGTTCCAGAAAGTTCTTGAAACAAACCGCCATAAGTTACGCTAGTGTCGCATAGTTTTTAAAATAGTTCCCTGCGAGTTGCATGATTGCACGTCAGCTGAAATTATTGTTCAGAACCGTGATTGGTTAGGAGCCGCCCTTTCATGACCATATACAAGTATTTATTGCTAAACGTAATTAGGTTAGAGGTTTTTGTTTTGTGGGAATTGGTCTGGACGTAAATGTAAAACACGCTTTAGTAATGGAAGTTAAAATACGTATCGAATGCGAAATAGGTATAGGCCGATTAAGAAGAGCTGGAACGTCAACACATTTATACATTGCACATGTGTAGTGTCTGTGAAGACGCGCGCGGCGTGACGTCATACTGCATACGCATCATGAAAAGTCTGCACGTCTCTCTCGCGCGCAAACTAACTTATGAGGGTGAAGGGAACAATTATTGTTTTTATTTTGCAATTGTTAATAAATACAGGGTGATGTAATTTAAACAAAGACGTTAGGTATACTACTAACTATATAGTAGGTATAAAGTATCGACAGATTAACATGATTATTTAGTAACTTGATGGAAATCTGTGTGACTCTTTTCTATATTGCGACGCCTTAGGTATTTTTAATAAAAATTCAATTTCCTTGTAGATTTTGTTTGAGATTAGTTTTAAACTTTCTTAGTTAGTAGTGACATCACTGAGTTTATAACAAAATTTATGACGGAAGCCTGCAAGAATTGCTGGAAATGCTTCTTTGTAAGAATTCGTAGTAATACTATGAAATCTACCTTTTCTTTTGTATTTGTGTACTTTATGTGATTATGTATTTGTATATTAAATCTATGTTTCTCATGAAATTGTAGTTTCATGTGATTAAGGGCCGATTTTTCAATGCTTGGATAAAACTTATTCATCGAATAACGTATTAAACTACCATTTCAAAATTGTATTCTAATTGTCCGTATATGACAGTTCACATGTGTTTGACAGTTTACACGTGACATTTTAATATTATCGTGTAATACTTTATTGGACGGATAAATTTTAACCAAGGATTGAAAAATCGGCCCTAATTCTTGTATTTACTTTGAAATGTATTCTGCATTATTAAATGAAAGCAAATCAAATATAAAAATGAAGGGCCTTTAGTATTTATCGATGATTATCAGTTAGTATATACTTACTACAGGTGGTAACTATTTAGTAATCAGTTGTAGTTGTATATAGCGCATTATAAAAAAAAAACCTGTTTAAAAATTAAATCCTCTATCTGCTTTCTGTCTCCAACATATCTATAAATTCATCATGTCCATTAGACCACTATCAGTGCAGGAAATAGCAAATTAATTATCAGTAAGTTCATAAGATTGATTCCTCCGGGGCTGAGCGATGGCTCCCCACGGCCGTGATTTACTGTTCGCTTGCAACTACAAGGAATTTTAATGGGATTATTTACATTGCTATTTGCATCGTAATTAATGTACCCGGGACCAAGAATGTTTTTGTTGTAGTGTACATTAAATTCTTAAGAGTAGTAGTAGATTAAATTCTTTGGTTTACTATTTATTTTGCGATATTAATGTATATTATCGAAATTGCAGGAACTAGAATGTTGCTAGAAAATAATTTTAGGAATTTAATATTTTGTATTTACTTTCGTTACCTAAATATTAATATAATATAGGTTCCTGATTATCAATTTCACATCAAGTAAAAGGAAGAACACAGATCCAACAATTCGTTAAAACAATTTACAGAAACCGAAATCCCCTAAAAACTATTTTATGAAAAAAAGATTCATCTGCCATTTCTCTCAAGGGGGAAAATACTCTCATTATCTTGCACTTGGGATGCAGTTCGCATTATTTTCTAAGCAAATAACGCTAATGCCCGGGATTACATGATCCCGGCTGAATACGAACACAAAAAGTGGATTTATTTAAAAGGATTTTCAATTTTAACGCATTTTTTTCGAGTTTCAATTCTAATGTTGGTTTATGAATATTTCAGTTGTTTTTGTAGTGCGTCCGGTTGAACATGATTTATTTGTTTTTATTTAGTTTTTATTGGAATGAATGCGTGATTAAACATGCTAGGATTATATTTTGTTGCTTGTTATTATTTTTTATAACCTAGCTGTCTCGTAGTGGTAAGAAAATAACAAGATTAAACGTAAACGTAATTAAGTATTTAGAAAGAAAGAAAGAAAATAAATTTAATCACAAATACAACATTTTAGCTTACAACAAATACATTTTTACATTGGATATATTCTAGTAGATATTTGGTCAGTATTTGTGATAATGTGGACTACTCAGCATTTGCCTCTCCGTGTTAGAGGAAAGGCGCCGGTTTTCAGTAGTCCCCTCGACTTGCTACGCTTGGAGCACCAGAACGGTATTTTGGGTGGTTAAATAAATAGCATAAACATATTAGTTTTATAAGCATAGTGGATGCTCTATTTTTCTGTGGATATAGTTGAAATTGTTCGTATTATAAAAATTGTTCGTCATATTATAAAAATTGAATAGTTATTTTTTTTCGGTGATTTGAACAAAATTCGTTCCTAGCTGGTGAAAAAATATTAGAATAATCTAGTTTTTGTGTTTCTACATTACGAACAACTTACAATCAATGCTTCCTCTTTATGTAGCTGTATAAAGATGTAAATAAATAAATAAAATAAATAAAAATTTTATTAATTTGCCTTCACAACTAAATAAGATAAACTCTTGGCCTTCTTGGAGAGTAACGTTAATCAATTTCCATCTATATAATTGGATGGAACGGACGGACGGAAATTTATGTTGAATTATATCTACGCTTTGACATGTCCTTGGATGACCCATCGGGACAAATTACCTAAGTAATAGTTTTATCTTTAAAATAATATAGGTATACAAATTATAATTAAAGAGTGTCTGTTTGTAATGTTGTAATAGCCGCCTTTTACTAAATGCATAATATGGATTACCTAGAAGGAAAATACAAATACATTTTTTACAATTCTTGTCTCTCAGTCTGTTTGTTGCGGCTAATCTCTGGAATGGATTGATCGATTTTGACGGGACTGTCACTGTAACTAGAACTCTATTTAATGAGTAACTATCTGCTTTTATAATTCTACGCGGAGAAAGTCGGCGGGCACAGCTATAAGAATACAATATACAACAAAAAACGAGACACACAAATACGTCTACAAGACAAAATAACGAACTTAAAACTATTTATGTTTAGCTACTAGCTTCTAAAAGATAAAACGTTGTTTGTTCCGGCTCGTATCTTTGATCTTAGGAACTTGAACAAATTTGATCTTTATCTCAACCCGCTCCAGTAAGGAGTTAACTACGACCTGATCTGGGTTAATAACGCTTATTGGGAACGAAATTGTAGCAAGACTCAGTTAAACTGCGATACAAGAACTACACTTTCCGTATGCTGAATAATATGGATTTTATTAATCTATAATATTTAATCTAATATATAAATATATAAATCTAATATTTAGCTTCTATTGCGGGCCTTGAGCGCGGGGACCGAATCCAGAAATTCCGTAACGAAAAAACCTCACGCTCCCCACTCCGACGGGCACGGAGGTGTGGCTTGAAGGCATAGCATGCAATAGCTTTAACGCGGCAGTCTCCGAGTGCCACACGTCTTTTTTATTTAACAATTTATTGCACCACACCATTTGACATTACAATGTACAGTATATATTATCTATAGTTGTATAGATGCGAGGTAAAGTACACAGATTTAAAGAAATCTATCATAATAAGCCTGCGTGACCGCTTCCTTGAATAAATAAATAAAAATCGTTTACCTATTTAGAAACAATACATACTTACATACAAAAACAATTTAGACACGACGATTTATTTAAAGTAGTTAGCTATTAGTTATAGTAGTATTTTTGTATATCTTAAAATTGCAACTGATTTTGATTTTTTAATAGATAGAGTGGTTCTCGAGAAAGGTTTTAGTATAATTTGTTAACTAGGTATTGGACAAAGCAGGCGAAGACACGGGCGGAAAGCTTGTTAAATAATATTATGGAACAATTAAATATCACAAATTAATTTTGGATAAATGGACAAGATTTAGAATGAATATTTGTACAAACATCATATAAAAAAGGCTTATTTACACTGGATTAAATTTTACACACAGAGAGATCAATTTGGATAAAAAAACTGTTTATTCGGGGACATAATATAAAATGAGTCTCGCGCTTATAAAAGTTTTAATATACCTAGTTATTTATTTTATTTCCTAAAATCGCATATTGTAAATGATGTGTGTGATAATAATTTATGTTGTTACTTTTAAGTTTTTATGAGTTATTTAACCGACATACAAAATTAGAACTCTATATGCATTGGACGAAGCCATTACAATCATAAAACATAATATTGTTTGTGCTTAAAAAAGTTATTTATGGCAATTTGTAAATGTTTAATTTCATTAACCTTATGACGATTGTGTTTTCTTCAATAAATTCTGTTTTGTTATTTTTTGTACAACTTCAAGGTTTATATTTCAGTCCAAGATTTCAGTTATATGAAGTCAGACAAGTGATATTGTGAATTAAAAATGAAATTAATAATATTTTTGTGTTCTTTGACGTTTAGTGTTTTTGTACGTGGTGATTTGGTAAGAAATAGTTTATGTAATATTTTTTATGTGTATTCTATGAATATTATTTATTGAATTATAGCATTCATATCTAAAATTAAATCTGAAACCATAAATTTTATTATACCAACCATTAAATATAGGTATTTCATTACAGGATGTCATACAGCCAACGGCGTCTGAAATTCCAGGATTGCTCCCAGCATCCGTTTTTTGTGTCGCTAAAACAGGAATCAATCCTAATGTGTTACACCAATTGATATCATGGGACGTCAAAGATACCAAACCTACTAAAGACTATTTATACTGCTTCCTCCGAAGAATAGGATACTGCGATAGATCAGGTCATATTAAAAAGGATAAAGTACTATATTTTATCGGGAATTACGATAAGAAAGATGAACTGGCTAATGCTATTGACGAATGCAACAAAATTGAAAAGAAAGACAAATACGAAAACCTGTTCCAAATTGCTGATTGTATACATAATATGTCACCGCTACAATTTCCTTGATTCGTTTTCTATTTATAAGGAACCAAGGTAATTGAAAGTTAATTCAATAATTAATATAATAAAAAGCACGCTAAAACTTATGAAATTATTGTATTGTAACGATCCTTGGTAAGTGTACAAAGTTTAAATAAATCTGTCTGTTTAAAGTTGGTCAAATCGAGTTTAAAGGGGTCGTCTGCATACAGACATGCCCGTTACATGCAATCATACAGATGAAGCGTGTAAAAACACAGAAAATGTTCGTCATGACACATGTTCATGAAAAAGTACTTAATAATTTATGTGGAAAACTCGTGACTGATGTCTCACTTCATTGATAATAATATAATAATTACAATTGGTGTTTATACAAAAGTATTTAAATTTTGTTGTTATCATGTTCATTTTTGTTAATTTTTTTTCCTGATGGCATTTGATTCTTCCTCTTGTCCTTCCATGTATTCTAAAATAAAGGTATTTTAAAAGTGGTAATCGATTTTTAATAACGGTACATTACAACGATAATTCTAGATAGGTTCCATTATAATGTAAGGATCCTGCATCTATTGTTGAACACGTTGAATATATTAACATGCATATTCGCATTTACTTCATACGTATTCCCCCTAAAATATACATCTTTAAGGCCTTTATAGGTAAAACCATCTAAATACAAAATTGCCTATAGTAAATCTGTGAAAACCATATTTTACATTATTGAAAAATTGAATCCACAATTTTCAAAGAAAATACCGATTGGAAGACGTTTAGGGGAATAAAGAAACAAAATTCGTGAATTTGTTATGGGTGATTATACAAAAATGGGGTAACTTTTGAGGATATTTTGTTTACTATATTTTTTATATCAGATTGTTACAAATTAGGGTGTATATGATAGCTAATCTAATGAATATATTGTTCCAAATCGGGCCAGCCAGTTTTTTAAGTAGATTGTGAGATATTTTAAATTTTCTGGAATTGGCCTCCAGGGGACTGACGAGGCTAACATGGTACTGATAAAAAACACAATTTTGTAATATTCTTAAAGAAATTGAATGAAAATTACTACAAATCTCTCAGTTTTAATAATGGCACATGTCTTTTAAGTATTAAAATCACTTAGTTACGTTTAAAAATGATAATTAATAATATGTGATACTGGGAAAAAACAATGTCTCAAGTTTCAAAACAGCCTTCTGACATTTAACGCTACGTGAATATTCTTACCCTCTTACTTAACTTTTTCTACTTTGACTTAGTTTTACTTGATATTTCAAGTAATTCACAAACAATAGAAATAAAAAAACGGCCAAGTGCGAGTTGGAGTCCTAAAAAACCTATTTTTTATTATGTTTGTAACTAAAAATTTACACTTTTAGCAATTTTTCCTTATCTGTGTTATAAGACGTTGCTATTTACCAAGTAGAAGTAAACTATATAGCAGTTTATAGTAGACTGTATACACGGCAAGCATCCTGTGTGTTTTTTTATTCCCTTGCGAATATTGAATTTTGCGGAAATTTGCAGTATTAACAGATGTAGGTATCTTTTGATTGCGTTGCGTTATAAGTTTGATTTTTTTACAGCCCCAAGGGTTCTTAATCTTGAGTATCCAATATAAATTTCAGATTGATACCTCCACGCGTTCAAAAAAAAACGTCTTAACAGACAAACGGACAACAAAGTATATAATATATATATAATATATTATATAAGGGTTCTGTTTTTTCCTTTTGAGGTTCGGAGCCCTAAAAATCTACCAATATTTATGTTAAAAGTACTAATTATAGTAAAATTAAAAACCAAAGTCTCGAATGAAAGTCTCATCTGAGTTTTCATAAGAGCCCCTTGACATTTTTATAATGTTATTAAGTATATTAATTAACTTTTATGTTATTTTGAGGTAATTTTACTTCACAGTAATATACGTATACGTATTTATCTGATAAATATAAAAAGCTATGCCCTGAAAGCATCAAAATCAATAATTAAAATAAAATAAGATCTTTTTTAATAAAATTATTAGTAGTTTGTTTCAATAGCTCTTTTCTTTGCTACTCTTTCTTAAAAGTTTCTTCCCTAGTCAAATTCAGGTTCTTTTAACGTGGCGCATGATGTTTTAAACTGAAATATGAAATAGAAATGCTTATACCAATAGCAATCAAGATAAAAGTTCTCAAAAACGACAGAATCATCAGTACTATGGGGTCGCTTCAGTCCTCTGGCACGATATCTGACAAAGGACTGATGCCAGCGGATTGATGAAAAGGGACTTAATATGAGGTTATAATCACAAATTATGTTTTTTTGCCTAATTTCTAATATCAACAAACTATAATTTTACAAATCATAGTTAACCATTTATAAATGAAAATAAAAATCGGATGAACAATAAAATAACGACTCACCATAGGACTGAAATGTTGACTGGCGCAGCAAGATTTTAGAGGACAAACACAACCCTAGCGCTGGTACAGTTATGACGGCCGTCAAAATATGCGGTGCACAAGTAACTTCATTACCAACATTAATACTTAGACAGGGATTTGACCTCGACTTGGTGATATTTAGCGAGAATTTCGAATTTAAAAAACACACAACGGACTGACTAGTGAAAACGATGACAAAGTTTAATTTTATTTTTTAAATCAGTCATCAGCTGATCGCGAAAGTGAAAGGTCGTTGACACACGGTGCGCGCGCGAGGGCAATGGCCTCTACGGTCTTAAAATGTTCTGCGTGTAACATAGTAATAAATGAAGTGCTGGCTTTCATGCACAACAAAATGAACGTCATGGATGAAGAAGGGTTGGTGCAGATCTGCCGAACGGCTTTCTCCACCGATGATATTTTCGAAGCAAAAAAGTTGTTGTTTGACGCTGTTCCAATAAGAAAAATTAAGAGACGAAAGAAAGAATCTAAATCTACAAGGGACTTGGAGGATGTCATTGAACTACTAAAGCATATAGATGCAACTGATCCAGAACGTCTACCAATCTTCGTGGCTAGAGACTTACATAAGTTACCACCTGTGACTTTCGATCACGTAGACGTAACCAGATTACTGCGTGATATTAACTTACTGAAGGACGAATTAAAAACAATTAAATCTACTTATGTCACGAAAAAACAATTAAAGGATACATTTGAATGTTCGCGAGAAAAATCGTTGAACTACATAAACACAAAGCGGGGCGCATACGCATTGAATAGCTTTAGCTGTGATAGCGGACCGATGGGTCTTCAACCGCTCTGTGACGAGTCAACGGCCACTGTTGCTAAGTGTAGTGCGAGTGAAGAGTGCGCTTATATATCATCTATCTCGCCCTCACGCTCAACGTTCGAACCGGCCTTTCAAGGACATTCGCCGAGACAAAGAAATGAGGCCACTGCGGTTTCGACACACGCAACTGTTGATAAATGTGTTGTCTCATCTCTTCCCGAACCTGAGAAAGAGACCGCGATAGGCTCGCGCGTGGAGGCCAACACCGCGGTTTCGTGCATTACTAAACCGGTTGAATGCAGCGCGCGCGCTTCTGTGGAACGTGCGATGAATTATACTTATAATAACATAAATGACTGTAATACTACGGAGCGAACTATGGCTGACATTGTTCGTGAAAGTTTATTGCATGAACGAGTAAATGAGGATGAAAAATGGCAAACGGTTCAACGAAAAAAGAATGTTATATCTAAAAATAGATTTATTAGTGAGACAGGGCGAGCGAATTTTGACAATAAATTTAGAGCTGCGCCGAACAAAGTACCGTTGTATATATCTAACGTGTGTAAAGAAACAAGTGAAAGTGACATAGTGGAATATATTAAAAACAAAACTAGTGAATTAGTAACTTTAGAAAAAATTCAATGTAAAAAGGAAAAAAGCTATAACTCATTTAAATTATTTGTCGCTAGAAATAAATTACACATATTTTTGAATACAGAAACATGGCCCGAAGGTATCTGTTTTAGGCGTTTTATTACACTTAAAAAATCTACCAAATCGGGAAAATCACGTGAAGTTGTCACTGTAAAGTAGTTGTTAATAATAGTTAAAAATTAATAATGGCTAAAACATGTAAAATGATAAGTTTTAATTGTAAATCACTGAAGCGATCGTTGGATAATGTGAGCGATATGTGTAGATATGCAGATATTCTTGCTCTTCAAGAAACTTGGCTACTGCCGTATGATCTGCCTTTGCTTGGGTCGATAAGCAAAGACTTTGAATACACAGGTAAATCAGCTGTAGACTTAACTAAGGGCCTACTTAAGGGCAGACCATACGGTGGGGTTGCAATCCTGTGGAGAAAAGGCTTGTTTAAAAGTGTAGAAATTATTGATTGCAATAGTAATAGAATATGTGCGTTTAAAGCTGTTTTAAGTAATAATACACATATTATAATATTTAGTGTATATATGCCAACTGATAATTCTGAAAATATGTTTGAATTTACGAGTTGTTTATGTGAAATTAAGACCATAGTTGATAGCTATAACATAGAAAATATTTTCATGTTAGGTGACTTTAACGCACATCCTATGCAGCCTTTCTGGAATGAGTTAGACACTTTTTGCTCTGATGAATTGTGGATATGTGCGGACACAAATAAATTGGGTATTAATTCTAATACATACACCTACAGAAGTGACATCAATGGCAGTCTTCGATGGTTAGATCACTGCATAGTGACTAAATCTGCTTGGCGGACTGTAATTGATGTAAGTTTAGGTCATGATGTCTACTGGTCTGACCACTTTCCTCTTATTATAGAATGTGACCTCAATTGTATTATGACAAAAATGCCTCAATCAGGATATGTCATTGATAAAATAAAATGGGGTCACAGGAATGAGCGCCAGATTAGTGAGTATCATGAAATATGTAACAGCAAACTCAGAGAGATTGATTTTGCTGAATTTCATAAAAGTTGTGGAAAAATATGCAGAGACACATATCATAAAGTTTGCCTTGATAAAGTGTACAATGAGATTATAGGAATTCTGTCCCATGCTGCCTCATTGTCTCATACAGTAATTGAGAAGAAAAAAGGTCAAGTTGTTGGATGGAATAAACATGTACGTGAGGCACACTGTGAGGCTCGGTCGAAATACCACATATGGCTGTCATATAATAAACCAAAAACTGGCAAGATCTGGGAAGATATGTGTGTAAGTCGTAAAATATTTAAAAGTAGGCTGAGATGGTGTCAGAATCATCAAGATGAAATAAAAATGGACATGATTGCTTCTTACAGGTCAACAAAAAACTTTTCCAGATTTTGGAAAGCGACCAATAATCTCAATTTTCGACCGAGCTTACCAGTGAGTGTCGCGGGCTGCAATACTCCGAAAGAAATTGCAAATATGTTTAGGGATCACTTTAAGGTATCATCACCTTTGGGACCTTCCAAGCAAATGTTTAGCCTTGATAAAGATCTAAACAATGATCTTATTACTTTTCCAGCTAAACAGGTGGCGAGTGTCATAAATAAGATGACGAGAGGTAAATCACCGGGCTATGATAGCCTCAGTGTGGAGCATTTGAGATATGCAGGTGTGCACTTGCCCCGAGTGCTTGCTAAGTTTTACTCTCTTTGTGTAAGTCATTCTTATATTCCCGCTGAGATGATGAGAACTATTGTGGTCCCTATTGTCAAAAACAAAACTGGCAATATTTCGGATAGGTCAAATTACAGACCAATATCACTGGCCACCATAGCAGCTAAGGTTTTGGATAGTTTGTTTGATAAATGTCTTGGCGAAGCGCTGAACCTGGATGATGCCCAATTCGGCTTTCAACCAGGTCTATCAACAGAAAGTGCGATACTCTGCCTAAAACAAACTATTCAATACTATACTAGCAGAAGAACCCCAGTGTACGCCTGCTTTCTCGATCTTTCTAAGGCTTTTGACCTTGTATCTTATGATATACTGTGGGAAAAGATGGAGAAGGCGGGAGTACAAAGGGAGTTGATAAGTGTACTGCAATTTTGGTATGCAAATCAAGTGAACAATGTCAGGTGGGGGACAGAGTTATCCGATTCATATAGGTTGGAGTGTGGCGTGAGGCAGGGAGGTTTAACCTCGCCGAAGCTTTTCAACCTATATGTAAATGAACTCATATTAGAGCTCAGGAAAAAGGGAGGCTGTTGGATAGATGGTGTATGCGTTAATAACATCAGCTACGCAGATGATATGGTCCTGTTAGGACCCACTGCAGGTTCCATTAGAGAACTACTGAATTCCTGCCAGGAGTATGCTGCCAAGCATGGCTTATCATATAATATCGCAAAAAGCGTTTATATGATCTTTGGAGTCCCCCGAAAGCACATTGGTTACGAACCCGTAGTCAACTTAAACCAAATAGCATTAAAGAGGGTAAAACAGTTTAAGTATCTAGGACACTGTGTTTCGGAGGATTTGAATGATCAAGTTGACATTGAGCGTGAGAGGAGATCCCTGGCGGCGAAATGTAATATGCTGGCCCACAGGTTCGCCCGATGTAGCAAAGAGGCAAAAATAACTTTATTCAAAGCATATTGCCAAAACTTCTACACGGGAAGCCTGTGGTTCAAGTACTCAAAAAAGAGTATGAATGCATTACGGGTGCAATATAATAATGGGTTTAGGATGCTGATGGGCTTGCCGAGGCATTGTTCAGCGTCTGAAATGTTTGCGCAGGCTCACACTAATGATTTTCATGCCATTTTGCGAAAAAAGACAGCTTCAATACTCCAACGGTTACGTGCAAGTCCCAACGAAATACTAAATGCATTATCGCAAAAAATAGACTCACCAATACACGAACATTTTATTAATGTGTTGGTGAGACGTGAAGTTTTTTAAATTGTATACCTAATAATTTGTATTTTTAGATTAATTATTTATTGCGTATTTTAATTTTAATTTTAATTTTTTGTTTAATTTTTCTGTGATTTTATGTATGTTTCATTGATTATTATTATTTGTGACATGTCAATTTTATAATTTGTATTTTTAGATTAATTATTTATTGCGTAGTTTAATTTTAATTTTTATTTAATTTTTCTGTGATTTTATGTATTGATTATTATTATTTGTGACATGTCAATTTTATATTTTATATTTTATGATTGTGAGCTTAATTTTATATGTGTATTAGTGATTTTTGTGTATTGTATGTAAAATGAGTCTCTGTTACTCTTAAATAAAGAATTTATTATTATTATTATTATTATTATTATTAAATAAAATGGAAAACATTGCGTTATGAAAGTTGTAGTATATAATACTATGTACATCAAAGATTGTAGTGAATTAGTAAGTTTTCTTAAATCGATGATAATGTTTAAACGATAGTCACTTGATTGTTGGTTTTCGGAGTTGTGACATGCCAAAGTACTGACGTTTGAGGTATTAATTTATTTTTTTTATTCATTTGTATTTTAAATAAAGAAGTGAAATTGAGTGACCAAATAAAGGACGCTTCATTGTTTTAAAATAGATTGTTATTTGAATAAAATATAATAAGACTTTGTTTAAATTGGCTGATGACATCGAGTTACCCCATTTTTGTATAATCACCCTTATTCAAATAAGATCGAGGAGTTGAGAATGGAGCCTCAAGGCGTTGGCTCTCTCCATATTATTCTATATCTCTATTTACATTATTAGGGAAATGGGATCTTTTATATTTTTCAATACCTGGAACAATATTTGTAATAGTTTTGTTATTTGTTGATTTGTGAAGATGCGTTCAATTATTTTATCTAAAAACATCGCAAGAACTTAAATATTTAAAATGTTCTCATAAAATTGCTCTTTTTTTTTTTTCTTTTTACATAGAAGCAAAAATCTGTACGTATCTGATTATACTGTATAAAAATGGTTAGAAATATGTTAATTATCTTTTAATACTTTAGTTCTCTCAAATTACTAAAGTACCGTAGGTATACCCATTACCCTCGTGGAGTCGGAGTCAGGCAGATACATTTCACCCTTCTTTCACAGATCAATTTTCTTGCCAAGGAGGTAATTAGCTTTCTAGCGAAAGTTACGGTATATTAAATAATATTTCATTTAACGGGTAATCTTGATTGAGCCAACTGGGAGATATAACAAATAAGTATACGCGCAAATGTAAGTGCAATATACAATTACTTTTACAACAGCGAAACCCTCAATACTAGATTTAAATCTTTGTATCAATTGAGGAGCGTGCCCCTCACGCGCACGTTTATAAACCAACTAAAAATAAGAGGACATCATTAGATTCCATTTTGGTCAAAACTCGTACCATCTATACGTTTAATAAGGTTGATAACCCACTCGTTACGATTATCGCACCATAACGCTCAAAAACCTTTTGGCATACGTTTTTATACGCGACGACATCTCGAGTCCGAGCCAGGGTTGCCAAGTGCAATATCATTATTTCATACAAGATTCGTTCGGAAACGCTGCAAGATGTTTATTGTTTGATCTTTATTCTTACGGAGATTGCTTTTGCGAATTTGGCAAACGACTGAGGACGTTGAGTGCTTATTTTGGAACTTTATTTTGTTGAAATTAAATTTTGATGCGATGCGAATTGTTCGGAGCTTGGAGTCTTGGAGGGTAAAAAGCCGGTCCTTTCATTATTTTAAAGTTATTGGTGCTTGAACGAAGTATTCATTGAAATACTGTAGATTGCTATCTTTTCTTTAGTTTGGAGTATACGTTCGCTGGTAATATACATATAACATTGAGTTCAAACCTTTTCTTGTCTTAGGTAACCTGAACACCAGTTAGCGTGGCTGAAATTAGTTTTATGACAGGCAGTTCTGCAATACATATATATTAGTATCGCATACAATAAGTCCCATGATAACTAATATTTAGTAACTAATTTACAAAAAAAACTTTACTTCTAAATATTTCTCGTTTAACTTGAAGATAAATCTAGAATCTACTGAATTTTATTATTTTATTTTTAACTATCTTTCCGCCCGCGGCTTCGCCCGCTTTGTCTAAAACCTAATAAATTATATACTAAATCTCTTGAATCACTTTATCTATTAAAAAAACCGCAGACAAATCCGTTGTTTAGTTTTAAGGATTAAAGCATACAAAGGGACAGAGAAAGCGACTTTGTTTTATACTATGTAGTGATTCCAATTACTCCAATAATCACTACCCACATTAACGTAAAGTAAATTAACTAGCACTATGTTGAACTAATATTTTATCCCGGCTAACCTCATTTGCGGTCAATCGTCTAAACGAGGCGTGTCAAATATCTGTCGGGAACAGGCCTGCTTTGTTTGCGGCTGGTGCATAATAATGTCTATTTACAAAGGAATACTAGATAAGATTTCTTGACTTCTAGTTTAATGGTTAAACTGAGCAAGGAGAATGTCTACATATAAACAGTCTGATAACGTTATATCAGTTAGACTATAGTCGGTAGTGTTTTCGGCTAAAATAAAAACTAAATACTGAAAAAAATACACTTTAATGCATAAAAAAAATATTGGTAAGGTATTTCTGATTACCTTATCGATAGATGTGACAGAAGATAAATTAAATTGACAAATAAATTTGGAAAAAATCATTAAAATTGGCATCAATCTAAATGTTATTATAATTGGTAATTCGATACTTACCTACATGTTGTAATTAGTGCTAATTGTGCAGAATTGTTTAGGTTTCAGTCTAGATATTTATTATAACAGTTCTAAAGTACTGGGAATTTTCTAAGAATTGTGTCTAGGTTTAATTATATTGTGTTGGACTCTTGATTAAAATACAAGTAAAAAATAGGAATAATCGAATTGTTCAGTATTAGAACATTGCATAGAATCTTTTCGAACGCACTAAAGATCAACGACGGAATGCTCTACGCCTGTTTAGACTAAAAGAATTTGACATAGTAGGGTTAGAATGAACATTCGCTCGTCTGATGTAAATGCACCGTAATCTATACTAATATTATACAGAGAAAAGGTTTGTATGTATGTATGGTTTTCACGCATAAACTACTGAACCGATTACAATGAAATTTAGCACACATATAGAGGGTAACTTGGATTAACACATAGGATAGGTTTTATCCCGGAAATCCCTCGGAAACGGGAAATATGCGGGTTTCTTTTAACAACGCGGGTGAAGCCGCGGGCGGAAAGCTAGTATTATTATAATCGTGTATAAAGACAGGTGTGCAAATACATCTGATGGTATTTACGTAAAATAATTATCAAAATCAATGGATAAACACCACAATAAAAAATAACTGATAAATATCACATTTTAATATCTCTTATTCATGCATAATAATTTGTTTTACTAAATTATAAACAGTTTCTTCTAATAAGCAAAACACACTCCCAAATAAAACGGACAAAATATTCTATGACCGCAGAAATTCGTATAGAAAATATTCTAATAAGGAAAGTAGCGTATTCGATACCCGGAACAATTATCTGATAGTAGGTACTAGGTACTGTTGGTTATCACCACAGACATGTATCAAGATAGACTAAGCGAGTGTATGTACTTCCCGTGTCCAAACTAAGATTATGAAACTTACTTGACGCTGGCCTACACTCAGTCCGCGCTTGCAGTTCGCCAAGGAAAGACGTGAAGCTGAATAAAGTAAAATGCCGAATTACGCCGTTATAAACTGTAGAAACTCCACAGCTGTGAGTGGCCGAGTTAGCAGAGATGTTTCCTTCCACCGGTAAGTAATTTTCTAATCAGAATATGCACTATTTATTTTAAAATCAAATAAAGAATATCTGTGGAAAACGATCGTGACAAACACGGATACCAAATCATACGAAATGATTCGGAATACATTGCGGCTTTTACTTGGCACGGTAAAGATCGCGTCGTATGATAACAAGCAATGAATAGCGTCTTCTCATTTTTCTGTTCTCATTTTTCTGTCCAATTTTGTGGTTAGTGATGTTCATTTGATGCAACAGTTCTCGATTCTAATCGATTTTATAATCGAACAGAAAAATGATAATTTGAAGGAGCAATTTTTCAGAAAAAAAGGCATCGATTTTTTTTGTCAAAACTCCTTATTGCTTAGACTATGTTTGTTTTTTCAGTTTTCCAAGTAACCCGAACATAAAAGAAAAATGGATTGATGCAACGGGACATAAAGATTGATTGATTGACAGTTTCATTACTTTCTTTCGATGGCCTCTCTAGTACGTAGTACACGGTAACTCAATGGGCATATGTAAGAAAAAGCTAAAACACATTAGTTTACTTGTTAGAATATTAAAAGGTTTATAAATTTATTTTATCATTCCTCTGTCTATGGTAATTATCATTTTTCTGTCTTGAATCGATTTAGTAATCGATTACGATTCATTTATTTAATTACCTCTTAGACATAGATCTAGTTTGATCTGATTTCTTTCGATTTACTTCGATGGGATAGGACGATACTAGAATCGCCGCGCGAGTGGCGTCCTAATCGATTTAGCGTAAAATGAAATTACCATCACTAAAAAGCGCTCGTGACGTCATAACGCGTCAAGGTCAGTACAAAAAATATGACACGCTTGGTTTTCATACAGATCGCGGTACTTGCGTAGTCTATCTATGTCTGTGGTTATCACATTAATTTATTGTTTCCGTAAGGCCGTGGTTATAATACTATGGTCGATATAAGTGCTTTTCCTAGATCTTTTATAGGGTTAATAATATTAGTGAAATTCATCAATTTCTCTTGTTTAAGTGTAAAAATGAGCATTTTTCAATGGTGGATTGTGATTAGTTCTGAAAATCTTTTATAAATCATAGCATTTTTGCGTTATATCAATTAGTGTAACAGTCCAAAATATCTCTTATATACATAGATAAGTATTAAATAATATATCGGGCTGTGTGCTTTCCTAAAATGATGTAGGTACTTATTTGTTTTACTATTTTTAAAATCTTACATAATTTTATATGGCTTTCGTTTTAGTCTTTATAATTAATATAAATTATAAATTGAACTGCCATCTATTTATAAACATGTCATATTTAGTGTATGATTAGCTGTAAGGTACCAAGGGTACAAATAAATAAATAAATGTCGTATCGAATAATTAGTCAGTTTTAAATTTATTACGAGCGTGGGTAAAGCCTTTGTTACAGAAAATAATTAACTCTTTACCTAATATAGGTTAAAAATGTATAAAAAAGCCTTTGTTTTCTCACGTAAACACAGCTTTTTATTAAAAATAACCTTAAAAAATAAGTTATTTTTGGCATACTCGTTCCTTTTGATCTTACTATTTCGTCAGCGAATTCGCATACCGTTGGTTTGAAGCCAGATTCGAACGGATCGGAGATTTTAATCACACCCCGTTGCCAAGACAACCATCTTGGATGTTTTTGTTAAGATTTTGTACGGTTGCGATATTAAAAATAAACTTTTCTTTAGGAGGATACAAATATATCGCTGTGCAAAAATTTGATAAAATATGTCTGTAATTTTTAGGTTTGTTTACGCAAATATGATAAAACATAGACAGATGTCTAACGAGCCGTAATTTAACACTTGGACACACCCCGGACACTCCATACAAAATGATCGTTTTGACAGTCACACTGTAGAGACTGCAAATGTGTGTGTTAACGCTTTATGGTTGGCACATTTGTGACTAGCGTAAAAAAAAATTCGCTTTTTTCTGATGAAATACATCCGTAAACAGCACAATATCTAACCATTTTCTACGAAAAACGATAATCACAAATCCAAAATAATAAAATTACTTTAAGTCAATTTGATTAATGTTGTCAATCTTCGTTGCGTATCGTCCTTGCAGAAAAATATGGCCCATTTTATGTCTGATCGCGAGGGGGTGAGGTAAGTTTAATTTTGGCGGGAGGCGGAGAGTGTCCGTTCTGTAGCGTTTAGCTACTATTATGTATTCTGTGACTTGGATAAACTGCTATTGATGTTGTATTGTCAATGTGTATTTTCATACACTACATATTAATATCTGACAAATAACCTAAACAGAACATAATATCCGGAAGCTATGAAACGATCCCTAAGAGCTATTACGCACTGTCGACCAGTCGCTGGCGACTCAGTCGCCGGCGACTGTGACTTACTATAGTTTAAATAGGGGCTTGCGCACTTAGTCGTCAGTCGTCCAGGAGTAAGTCCAGTCGGCGGCGACTGAGTCGCCGGCGACTTGTCGACAGTGCGCAATAGCTCTAAAGGAGGTGTCCAAAAAACAACCCAGAATCGACAGGAATAAAATATGTACCAATGGTTTGACAATCCATACTAATATTATAAATGCGAAAGTAACTCTGTCTGTCTGTCTGTCTGTTACTCAATCACGCCTTAACTACTGAACCAATTTTCATGAAATTTGGTATTTTGATATTTTGATACCCGAGAAAGGACATAGGCTACTTTTTATCCCGGAAAAATGATGTAATCCCGGAAATCCCACGGGAACGGGAACCATGCGGATTTTTCTTTGACTGCGCGGGCGAAGCCGCGGGCGGAAACCTAGTTAAATATAATATAATGTAGCTAAAGCGGCAATCCTGAAATCGTTATAGTTTAGGAGCTAGGAGCATAATAAAATAAGTAAGAAATCCGTTTCAAAAAATGAAAAATAAATTTACGCCATAGCTTATAAGACGTTGTAATAATGTTGTATCACTTGTTTTATACATAATAATTATCATCAACACATTTTACAAGCAACAAAAAAAACAACAACAATTCAACTAGGACGAGCCAAACAAAACACCGTAGAGTTTCATTGGTTTCATTCAATTAGAATTCAACATAACCCCGTGACCCTCTAGGGGTAGCAAATATTCTATGCAGGTTTCCATAAAAGAGCTTTTTTATGAGGGACCGGACCGGGTCACTTGCAGTTAATTAATCAGGATTTCATATGGAACCTTTCTAGTGGACATGGGGTCTGTTGCAGATTCTTTGTCCTTTAAGGAATATAATGTGGGGTATTTTTTTAAGTATTTTTGGGGAACAGTGCTCGTCCAATCCGAAACTAACATCGAACAAAATATGTTTGACAGTATGTAACATAAGAAAATACAGAATTTTGTAAAATGGGAAATTTCATGCTTTTTTTAAGTAAATACGTCTTGTTTAAGTATACTTTAATACATAAGTATACACTTATATAAGTACCTATACCAAAACAATAGTTATAAGAAATGGCTCGATCGATATCATCACATCAGCATCATTGCACATGCAGCTTCTAATGACTCGTGTAGCATTTTATTTATTTGGTCAAATAAATAAAATTATCCCACAAATATATTTCACAGACGAAGCCACGGGCGTAAATAAGTTTTCTAATAAATCGATGATAACCAATCCTTGATTTCAGTAAACTAACTTCGTAACTTCTTCACCGCTTTGAGTATCGAGAAATTAATACCGCTTTATTACAGAGTGCTCGTTCAATGTTAATAAAGTAATTGGCGGAAATTTATTAAAATTTAAGCCCTTGTAACAATATCTCTTGTTAATTTTGGTTTTATAAGTCTTTAATAATAAATATAATTAAAATATGAAATATGAAAGTGATAATAATAAAAAACAACCGCATTATACGAGTATAATAGATAGTTTCCTAACATCTGAAAATGTTCTGTTTGGCTTTTATGTCAGTTAACAAATACCTACCTAATGTATGAAAACTTTTTTACAGCGTACAGTGACATCAGCAAACTGGAATTAAGGTCTAGTTTCTGTTTCAGCCTATTAGAAAAGAAGTATTATTAGATTTGGCATTTTTCAGTGAGTATGTAATAAGATTGAATGTTATTTAAAATAAATATTATTCTTGATTTTAATAGTAGTCATAGAAACCTCAACAAATTTGTATTTAAGTACCTACGTACGTATGTACGGTATATATTATGTTCACGAATACTGACCAAGTTTCAGTCACGGCCAAAATATTATTATAAGAAATAAAACGCCTTGAGACACTTCCCAAAAAACTTCCACAGTAGTCAACCATGAATAAAGCAAGACATTCAATCGTGGGTCATGCGATAAATCTCATAACTTATTTACCCCGCCCTCTGCTGTAGCTTGTCAAAATTAACGCATAAATCTTCCTCCCGCCATTTTTCTGGGGAGTCAAATCGAGTTACGAATTAAAGGTCGGCTTTGATGCGTCCCAGAAAGTTTTTCTTTGTTTAAAAATTATTCTTGCTGCGTAATTGGGATTTTGTTTTCGTGAACTTGACTTCGACTTGAAGTCTAGTCATTTCGGTAGTCTAATTGACCTTTGATAAAGTTATGTATAAACAAAAAAAAAAGTGTAAAAAAGAAAACTGACTCAGATTTTTTAAACATTAAAATTAGGTTAATAATAAACGTATTTTAATCATTATTCTTTAGTCAGTAACTATATAAAATGAATTCATGGAATAAGAGAAACAAAATAGATCTGTAATTCTAGGAATGTATTTATCCGTCTATAGTACCTTAAAAGTTAAAATCACATTTGGAATAGCTCAAAGTTTTTCCAGGCCATATCAACGAGACCTGGCCCAGTAGACAAAGTAACAATTACAAAACGATAACGAAGTTAGAAATCGCAAAAATGTATGGGATTGACATACGCCGCGTTAGATCACGTGGTCTATCTAATGTCAATCCCATACATTTTTGCGATTTCTAACTTCGTTATCGTTTTGTAATTGTTACTTTGTCTAAGGCCCCTGTTTATTCATATTAAACCGCAAATGAATATAACATTTTCCTATCGTAAAAATAATAACATTAACCATCTCAACTCCTCCACTGGGCTTTTCTCAACAGGAAATGAAAGCCAAGACTTGAGAATTTAATTTTCTTAGAGAAACTTTAAATAACTGCGGAACTAATCTGAGGTAGACGTGGTTTTATTATTTTTATATTATGCTTCTTTTGTTGTTTCCAGTATGTGTTGTGTATTTTATCTGAGAGTGTAAAAAGGCACGCGTTTATCTTATGATGGGAAAAAATGCAAAAAGCATGTTTTCCCTGTATTTATCGTCTGCCGCTTGATCAAAACGCCCCCAGGGTATGCAGAGTTTTGGCAGTATTTTCACCGAAAATTAAATTGAAGTGAGAATATGGTGTCAAATTTGATAAATAATGTATAATGGAGTGCTGACTTGAAAACAATCTAAGGATCTTTCTTTAATATTCAAATATCTTGTTTACTTCAAGGCAATTGGTAAGCGTAGAGTAATGCATTTCTGATAGTACTACCCGTCTTTAAGCTCAATCAAATCCATGTTCTTTCGTTTTAATTATGTCGCTAAAATCCGTCTTCAAGATTTTACTATTAACATATTATGCATAATATGATGAATCATGAACCAATTACGATTTATTTAACTTCCGAACATAAGGTATACCTACTTTAATTTAACAGGGATTGCATTCCTAGTATCCATTTACTTATTCCATACTTCATTGGATAACCGATCGGAACTTGAGAATCGAGCTGCAGTGAGCAGTCAGTGCTGTCACAATAAACAGCATGAGTGCCCCGCGCGCCGCTCAATTTCCTGCCTCGCCTAACAACTTACGGTCTTCCTTTGTTGGACACAAGTTATGGGAGAGCGTGGTTAATTAATTATGTTATAATTATACTCCTATGTATTCATTTTCATCTCCTAATATATATATATACATTTTCATTTTCATTTACCTATTTTTCACTTTTAATCCGCACTTGGCCAGCGTGGTGGATTAATGAAAGAAAGTGACTTTGATTGATTTGCACATTACAATAATGTTATCATGAACAGGTCCTTAAACGAAATTCTTAATGTTACATTTTCTTTTATTGATTCTTTACCAAGTCATCGGTACATAATAATATTATGATAGTTAATGAAATAAGATGCAGTTGATGAAAATGCATTGCTGCGAATTTATCTTTAGTGTGATTTTTGGGAGTATAATACAACTTTAGACAAGACAACAAAATAACTGTAGCATTTTTCTCTAGATATAAATTTCAAGGCATTATATAATATATAATGCATAAATAAATTAATACCTAGTATTGAATAACTCGCTCTTCCTACCTCTAATATTATGTCAGTGTGACCTGCATCAGTGGGCTTCTTCGAATCATGAATAATTTCCATACTGCCAGCAAATCATATAGAAGTCAATATTAGGTGTACAAATTTCAGAGAAGTCATGCTTCACATAACTTGTGTTCAAAGTGTACCTAGTCGATACAAACTACTACGTCATTAGATTTTTAGTCACTGTTGAACACTGATCTCTTAAAGGCAATCGTAATGCCGTCCTAAAAATGAATACTTTATTATATTTTTAGTCGCTATTTACTAACGTCTGAAATCTTGCCTTAAAGACGCTAGCAATTAACCCAACTGCATTGAACTTCCAAAACTCTTCAATCTATCAATTGCAACACATTAGGCCATTTGCAGAGCACTGCACCGCAATTTAACCCATTCAATTCGGTCACCCTTACACTTATGTTGCGTTTGCTCTGTGCACTAATGCATCGTAAGCTATGGAAATGTTTGGGATGTTTTAAAACGCTTAGCACTCGTTTGTAAACAAATTGTTGGATTTTCTGGAACGTTCTGGAAGTTTTGCTTGGAATAGCAGGCTTAGTTAAATTGTATAACGTTATGGTAAAGTATTACAATTAGACTGCTTAAACATTTCACACATTCTTTGATGTTTAATCAATGTAATTGTAAATTGACAGGATTTTTCTTGTTATTGAGTTTATTTTTTTTTATTTCCAAGCGATTGCTGGTCTGCTTACTTTCGACAGAATTATTAAGATTATTTATTCTTATAAGTAGATAATAATTACGACGTTTGTTACATACAGAGAGCATCAAACTTGGAAGAATGAGGACATAAAGTATTTGATTCTACATCATAAAGTTTTGCACAACAAATACAACTGAAACTTTAAATCGAATAATAATCTTACAACGCACAAAATAACATAAAGTGAAACGATTACAAATAACTCAAACGCACACCCCTACAAACTAGCTCTATATACCGCAACGCACACACGCAAACATCTTCAGGCTACCGCATTGTGATTCAGGGTTGGCCCCTAAATATGAAATGTGTATTTTGCCTAGTAAATAAGTCATCAAGCACGGCATTGAGGCAGGCGCTAGTGTCGCATTTGCCACGTAACACAATTTGCGTGAGATACGCTCGTACTCAAATATTCAGGGGCCGGCATGTGTTGTGGAAACACACGGATGAATGTGTGAAATAAAACGTTACGGTTTTTTGGAACATCTAAAAATTATGCTTATTGTTACGTTTTACATAATTATGATTTGTTTTTATATAAAGGACAGTATGGTACAATATCAATTTAAATTTTGTAATCGTGTGTAATCTGAATATTTCTTATACTATATCGAATTTACATACTTATCAGTCTTATAAGCCTTATCAGTCTAATAAGTTCATAATATGATTCTGGAAAGCTGTAGAGCAGTGAACAAATATTTAGGTTGCCGTACCATGTTGGTCTTTACGATAAAGTTTATCTTTATTTCATACTTGTTTCGTACATTAGCGTGGATACTCATTACAGACTATATTCAAATGAACGTTATTAGGTTATTAACCTACATACACACCTTAAATAAGATATATAAAGACAACCGTTTCTGTTTAAAATCATACTATTGTTAGTAAAAAGTGAAGTATTTCTGAAGTCACGTTATTAAAACTTCACGAACGTTAACCCAACCTTTTCCCGTATGTTTAGTTCATAGCAAATTTCACTAGTTATTTACTACTAGCCAAGTAGAGATATGCAGATTACAAGCCAACGTCGCATTACCTTGAAATATTCTCAAGACACCCATTAATATGTAATTAAAGGGGTCCGTCTTGACCTTACTCTGTGCTACTTATTTATTCATAAACGTAGCGTGTAGTTAGTGTAAGGGTATGTAAAAACATGTAAACTGATAATTAGCTTAAAGCCTTATGTTGAATAGGTAGTAATTGTTTAAAAATTTGATGAAACTGAACCTTAAAATCCAAACTTCTAACCTAACTTTATAAAATTTATGACTATATAATTTGAGGTGTTTTCAACATAAAATAAAAACATAAAAGTAGTCTACTAGAAATTAAAAACTATTTAATTCATAAAATTATTACATAAAAATAACACTTGTTTATTGTAATCTACTAGTCCATACTAATATTATAAATGCGAAAGTAACTCTGTCTGTCTATCTGTTACTCAATCACGCCTGAACTACTGAACCAATTTGCATGAAATTTGGTATAGATATATTTTGATACCCGAGAAAGGACATAGGATAGGTTTTATCCCGGAAATCCTACGGGAACGGGTTTTTCTCTGAAAACGCGGGCGAAGCCGCGGGCGGAAAGCTAGTAGCCTATAAAATTAAATACTAATCTTTACCTCTTAATTATCATAGAAATAATCTAATCGACAAGTATTCTGTACGGTAATTATTTGGAAAGAAAATTTCCAACATGGCAATCCAGTTCAGTATTTCGTCCTTAATTGTCAATAAACAATCACACAAATAAATGTACCTATTTAATAGACATTAAGAGAACTTTTATCTTATATAAAGTACATAAGTTTTCAAAACAATGTTTAAAATTTGCATAGGAAAACGTAAGTTCTGTAATAGAGAATGAACCCTTATTTGCCAGGTTTCATACACAACTTTTTGCTATTCCGAGTCCGTACGGAAACATAATTATCATCAGTTTGTTTGTTAAATAAAAAGGACGTTCTAGATTTTTCTTTTCCTTTCTCGTCGCTTGTTCAATGTTATATCTAAATAAGTAATAACATTATGCTTTTATGAGTATTTATGGTGCATTAAATTTTAATATTGACAAAGTATCATATAAAGAACATCAGAATTATTATAGTAATTTTATAATAATAGTGACGAAATACATCTTCATGAGTATATTCATTGTCATTTTCATATTAAATTTATAATTAACTACCGAACAAAGGCATAAATGAAGCATCCCAGATGAAATTACTTAATCATAAAATATTTTCATTAGTCTCAATATTTTTGTGCTTTTGCAAAATATTCGAAATGGGCTCAAGTTGTTAATAATGGTTTTATATTGAAAATTTTATGTTATTATTATGTGTTTCATATTATATTATCTGTGTGATAAAGTGCACCTGGCTTGAATTCTTTATGCAAACAATTCGTAAGTGCTATATAAAAGGTTAATTGAATATTGCTGCCTTCATTAGTTTAATAATATTATACAGCCTTTATAACTTTTGCAATTTCTGAAATACAGTATTTATGACTTCCTAAATTAAACATAGAGAAGATAATATTTGTCTATTAAAAGATTTTCATAGTGTTTCCTTGTGTGGTTGAGGCTTTAACGTTTTGAGTTTTGTCATAATATTACGTATGTAAACGTACATGCTACAATAAACATTTAAGGCTGATTTTTCAATCCTTAGTCATCGAATTAGAATATCGTTTTAAACAACCATTTTAAAAATGTGTTACTTGCCCACTTTTTGACAGTATTTAGGTGACATCTGTATATTATTGTGTAATACTTTATTGGACGGATAAGATTTAACCAAGGATTGAAAAATCAGCCCTTAAAAACTAAAACAAAAAAACAACTTCGTGAGTAAAGTCAGGATGAGCATTTATTTAATATTATACAGTGTTTATGCTAATAAGTAATATATAATAGGTATATAATAGTGGGTATAAGAATAATTTGTAAACAATTTAAACACAAATGATTAGATGTATTAATTACACGACTCGACAAAAAAATTTTCGTTCTTTGTCCTAAAGTTTATACTATTATTTTCCAGTTAGTTATGCACAAAAACGAAAAGAAAATACCTTTTTTCGGTATAAAGTTTGCTTTTGTGATAGTTATAATAATAATACTCATTTTTCAATTTTTTCATAAATTTTAATTGATTTTAATATTTTTAAAAAGACCGCGCGGTGAGAGTGGGGTGTTAACGTTTACAATGTGCCGCTAGATGGCACCCGAGTGATAAACAACCATCAGGTGTTATTTACAAGCCCAGAATAACTTAAAATGTCGTCACGAAAGTGCAAATACGATGCTGATGCATTTTGTTTTATATGTGGTCAATTTATTAAAGTTCGAGACGTGAAATATGAACTAAAGACATCTCATGTTCTCTGTGAAGCCTATGAAGCATATTTTGACTGTCCTGTACGGAATCAACATAAGCCATGGGCTCCACATGTTGCTTGTAGTTATTGTAAAAGGTGTTTGGAAGGTAAGGCAAATTACAAATTTTAAGGCCATGGGCTGCAGGATGTCATTAAAAGTACATATGCTGCATGCTCATTTGGATAAATTTAAAAACAATATGGGAGCCTATTCCGAAGAGCAAGGAGAACGTTTCCATCAGGACATCATAAATTTTGAACAACGCTATCAAGGCCAATTCAATGAAAACATGATGGGCGACTATATTTGGGGTTTATTGAGAGAAAGTAGCTATGAACATAAAAGAAAAATTAAAAGTGTGCACTTTTAAGTTATTTCCCACTTTTCTGTAAGCTAATTTGATAGTAAAACTTAATAAAAATAATAAACATTTTTATTTCAATAGTTTTATTTTCAATCAAAAATTAAAATCCGAGATTTTTAAAAATTTCGTTCAATCAGTCTTCTAAGCACAAAAGCAAAGTTTTTCATGCCATATATTTTTTTTCCGTCTAATTACGACCTAAACTACCAAAGGACATCGGCCACTGCCCATACATACCAAGACCTGACTATGAAATGTCACGACCATGATTAATATAGGGCTTAAATGGTTCGCCTAACCACCCTTAGCAATCCCACATTGCAAATATATTATTTGAAAGTGGTGGAGCTTAGAATTTTTACATAATTTGCCATTTTTGAGGTTATGGCTACGTATATAATGAATATGGTTTAGAGTTATACCTACAGCCATAACTAAATTCTAGGGGTGGACGACGTAGCCTATGTTATTTATTTGATTGATATATAAGCCAATACAACACAAATAATAAACAAAATCATGTTTATCAGGTGCGCGTCAGTCATGTCATGTGTCATCTAACCTTTGTGACTTGTGTCTATTATGCCGGTAAAAAATACGTTCCGTTTTACATATTTTAGGTATATATTAAATGTATTTATGGCAAAAAATATTTTTTAAATCTATAAATTATATCTTTCTTACTGTTTTTGCTATTAAATATGATAGGTGAAATAAAACAAAGAAATATATATATTATTATTCTAGTATTTTTTTAAACGTAATCGCTAATTAACTCCCGCTGTGCTGTGAAAACGAAACGCATGACACAGGTAAAAATGAAAGACGTTTGGATGCGTTCAAACAATGTTATGAATTTGAGTTTATTTATTAATAATAATACATAACATTTTCCCGGCCCGAAAAAAATAAGTTAGACCCCGTTAGTAAAAGCACGCATAAATTACTATTTTTTGATACACCGATGATTAATGTTCGCATTCAGGTCATATGTGGCCATCCTCCTTTAATGCTTTGCAATCAAAGTCAAATTTCATGGTGACCCGTTGTTATCGACCTACTTATTAAGACAATCTATAATTACATGTGATACGATCGACGATAAATCCTATAATTAACGTCAATTAACTAAAATTAATTACGACTTACGATATTACGGAAATAACTAATCCACGCTATATCGAATACTCTGAACTATTTTGAATTTATGCTGTCCTGGTATTCGGCATTGAGCGACTATGTGTATGTGTATCCGATACATTATTTAGACTGAAATAAATAACTTTAAAATAAAATGAAACTGGTATTCAAAATATATCTGTTTAGTTGATAAAAGTGTGCTCATAGTGAACTATTTATTTATTTGAAAGTCACTCGCTTGTTTTACATCACTTTATATATTTTAATTTAGTTTAGTAATTATCTCCGGAACGGATGCATATAAACAAAAAAGTGAGTTAAATAGTATTGTATATCTCCAGTAAATTAAAACCAATTCTGAAAATTTTCTAGGTGGTGGTAAGAAAGTCACTTATCTACTTTGATTTAAAGCAGACGCTACCGGGCCGAGCTGCTATCGGATAAACACTATCATTAAATCAATAAAGATTATTAACACTTCGAAGCAAATCAATAAACAGGTACAAAACCACTTTGTTTACGTTTTTCAGTTTCCCAAAGTTTGTTCACTGAAAATTTCATTAGTACTTTAGAAAGACCTTCGAGAATGGCTCTCAATTATTCATAAAGTTTTCCACTTTGTTTGAACACAGTTTAGATTAGCCGCGAGTTAACCATACGTCGCTTCAAGGAATATATTTTTCAATTACAAGCTACATAAAATATGATTTTGAATATATTGTACAATGTACGTAAGTATTTTTTCAATCATAAGCTTTTTTTAATGTTACTTTTAATATTAATTGACAAAGTACGTATAAGGTGAAAATTAAAGAAAATCTATATTAATTTTAAAGTTTAAAATTTGCTTGATCGCACTAATTTGTTAACTAGGTACTGGCCCGATTTGATATTATTTTCCCGTCCGATTAGGGCCCTTCTGGCCTCCTCCACTCAAGCGACAGCTCAAGCCGAGGTTCGTGGTCCCCGTCAAGGGGGGACGCCCTTGTGCATGTCGCAACCAGGGTGAACCTTCAGTTCACCCCCGCGTCCGCGTTAAAATGTAGAAGCCCTTCTGGCTAACATTGAGAGACACCACACAAAAAAAAAAAAAAGATATTATTTTAGTGTTAGATATTAAGGAGGAAGCCTATGGGCTATATATCATCACACTGAGACCAATAGGAGCTATGTGGGTAAATCCGGGAGACAGAGCTAGTAATTAGTAAATAAGAGCGTCCTAAACTAACAAGGAAAAAACAAAAAAAAATAATAAGTTCCGTTCTTTCTGGGAAAAGTTGATTTAAAATAAATAAATTCGTATATATAATATATCATTTAATGTAGTTAATTAGGTATACCATTTAAATTATAAGTTAGGTTAAATTGAAGATTTAAAATAACTTTTTTAAATGATCCTTCTGTTTCATTTTCAAAGAAATTAAAATTTTATCTCCGTCAAAAAAACGAAATTTGTCTTCGTTTCAGTTTCAGATAAAGATAGTTTCTCTAATCAGATTTTCAAATCTAAAACTCGTCACCTGTCGCTACGTAACTTCTGATTTCCATAAGACGTGACAGCTTCTAGAATCTTCAGCCACAGATAATATAATGCTATCTTCAGCTGTGTTTCAGATTAGATTCCGAAGTTACATAATATGACACACTGTTGTTCTACGTAGCTTTTATTACATATGAAAATATGCAGTACAAAAAATACACTACACCATAATAATACTAAAGAACAGTCTCGAGAAAAAAATTGGACGACCGTTTATTATATTGTCATAATATAAAATGTGTACATGTTTATGTGCCCATTGAAAATATTAGCTCTATCAAAACACTTGAAAATTTAAATCAATACACAAATAGTTTTGGGAATGTAGTAATTATATTAGCCTAAACAAATAATAAACTTCGTGTACCCAAATGAATAATTTACAACAGCAAACCTTTCCCTTAATAAACGTTCAGTTTTCCAATATTGAGAAATATTTAATAGTCAATCAATAACACTTGCGATAAATGTATAGGAGTTTGTTTGTTAGTTATTTAATCGTGTGAAGTTATATTTTGCCTTTAAACAAACATAATAATATAATCAATAGGTACAATATAGAATTGATTGCTTATTTTAATCATCATCAACATCAATATTTATGAGAGAATAAGGATATATTACCTGACCTTATGCGGTAGTTAAGGATGCGTTGATAAAATGTCTAATGGCGGCTGTACACGGGTAGAGTAAACGCGGTAGAGTGAACTAGCATACTACTCTACCAGTTCCCAGTACTCTTCCGGTTTTAGTAGAGTAACTGTCATACTGCCCGATTGCTAGCCACTCTAATCTACCAAATTTTAGTTCTCTATTCTTCCAATCGTGTCTACATTAGTATAGTAAGTAGGATAGTTAGTACTCTACCGCTCTACTGTACCGTTTACTCTACCCGTGTACAGGGGCCATATTGTATTTACTTCTATTTTTTGTTGATAATTATGAAGTTTTCCTATCTGTTGTACACCCTCACTAATTAAAATTATGGTACGGTCGTAAATGTTAAAAATATGTATGACGATTCGAAAGTGCTTCTAAAAGAAGTCTAATTGAATAAATAAATGTTTGAGTTTGACTTTGAGTTTAAAGCAATTGTTGGTGTGGTCTGCTCATACATATAGAAAAAAATAATTGAAATTTTAGACTCGTCTATGTCCGAACCGACAACTTTTTATTTAAGTCCGACGTTTTAACCACTGAGCTGTCTAGATATATATTTAATACAAATTCATAGATCCGTAATATCCATTTATATAATGAAGCTATTCTGTCAATGACAGGACGGTTGTGTCGAAGCATCTATCTGGAGTTCACGCTTCAATGACTTACTTACTGAATAAGAAACATAATGTGTAAGATTATACTGGCGAAGAAACTTAGATTAATTAGATTTTTGGGTGAACTTGATTTGGCAAAAGAGTCTGTTTAATAAAAAAAAATAAAAATAAGCAATATTTATTGTAATAATATTTATTTATTGCAATCAATATAAGCTATAAGCTACTGAAGGCCCCATCAATTGGTTTTAAAGTTCCATCTTAGCCTCACTAAAGAGAAGAATATACATATTTTGAAAACTGTATTTTATATTTTTGTTTAGTTCCTGATTTATACCAGGAAATGGTATAAATCTTATTTAAACTAGATTTTTAAGGTACCTACTATTTTTTCAGAGAAAAAGTAGGTATCTAATAACATGGAAAATACGCTGTGAATACACAATACCATACAATGAACTATTAAAATAATTAAACGTCTGCATACTCCATAGAGACCGCCTCCTTGGTACAGTGGTTGACGCGTGAGCGTAGCACCGAGGGGTCCTGGGTTCAATTCCCGGTGGAGACGAAGAAAAAAAAATGTCTCGGTCTGGCAGGACACAGAAGGCTGATCACCTACTTGTCCCTAAAGAAAATCGATCAGTGAAACAGATGTATGAATAATGCATCTGCCCCTTACCCCACTAGGGGACACGGGACTTCACTTATACTCCATAGAACTTTTTAATCCTGGATTGGAAAATAAACTATACCTTAACTAAAGGTAGCTAAACTATACCAAATCAAAACCTCAGAACTTCCAATACAACATGAAAAAGTTCCATAATTTAATTTGTAGTAAATTCAATAGAGTTATAAGTACAATGGAACGGGGGTCAAACGAGAATCAACTTATTTAATTTGGCACGGGACAAGCAGGGAAGTTTCAGTTACGGAATATTAAAAATTTTCGCTGCTTCATTATCGCTGACTTCGTTGGACTTAACAGAAGAGAAAAATGAGGTAAGTTACATTGGGATTGGTGTTTATTTATTTATATATTATTTTGTAGATAGTAAAAATTCAAATTGAGAAATATTGCAGATGGACATGACTGTTAATACCCAATGGACTGTTAATACCGTTGCATTACTGAGCTTAATATTTTGAAATACTTGCACATAACTTTGAAATACAATAAAATTTACGAATATGTATTTTCAAATTCATGCATTGAGCTTGTATTACCACTTTATTTCAAAATCATGGCTATTTTAACTTTATTACTCAACAATAATTTATTATCTACTCTTCCAATAACGTTACCTATTAATAAAGAATAGTTCTTATAAGGAATTATATAAAAACGCCAAAAGAATTGGACTCGTAACAAACGAAATATTGTCACTTACAACATTCCGCCTTGTAAGTCTCCCAGCTGTTAATTAAAGTCTTGGACCAATGAATTTTGTACGACAAAACTTTATTCGAATTGTGTTTAGTGAGATAATTTCTGTTTTTCGGAAAATGATTTTTCTCCGTTGGGAATAACAAAAGTCAAAGACATTAAAGGAAGTTTTGCTTACGGAAAATTAATTGTCCTGATGATAGAATATCCGGTTTCTCTACCTTTTTTAATGTCTATTTTATGTAAGGAAAATTAAATTTTATTTGGGCTATGAAAAGTGTGTAATATAGCTTTCAAACTCAAACTCAAACATATATTTATTCAATTAGACTTCTTATAGAAGCATTTTTGAAAATTTTGTTAAAATACACGCACAAAGTGAATATATATTGAAGTTTTTACGAATCTATGGATTTGTGTTTGATATTTTCAGTACCTCTATAACCTAGAGATTCTAATCATTTCCATTTCAACCATTACCGGTAAAATAATGGTAAAAAAATTTAACAAAACACAGAAACATGCTACTATTTTACATCGATCTTCAGAGAGTGGTACTTTCTGCAGTGCGTGCTAGGCAATTCATGATTAAATTTTTAGGTTGCATGATGGTTGAATGCTACATAAAATATTTATTAATAATACTTTATTATTGTCCTAAACAATGTGAGGAAATCTAGTACAAACTTAAATGTACAAATATTTTGCACAATAGGCGGCCTTATTGCTACACAGCAATCTCTGCCAGGCAACCTGGTAGAGATTGCTGTGTAGCAATAAGAGATATAGCTAGATAGAGAGATAGCTGTGTAGTGGAAATAATATCTTCTTCGGTGGTAAAAGGTAAAACTATGCAATGACGATTCAAAAGTGCTTCTAGAAGACGCCTGAGCCTGTGTGTTTGTTATCTAACCTTGTGTAGAAGACAAGACACATATGTTAGTGACCATATGTCTATTAACACCTATACAGATGGTACTTCATAACAAGCTCATAGCCCATCAATTATACTACATTGAGATATATTAATATACAGTGAAAGCGCATTGCGCACCTGACTTAGGATTAGCTACGACACCCAATGCCTACTAATTTAGCTCGTTCAGTTCTATCTAATTCCACTAAATCACAAGTGACTAGACCGTATTATGGATTATATATTCTGATAGCGCGCGACTTTGTTCTTATGTTGTTTTTTCAGGTAAGTTTTTCTATTAAAAAAAACTTGTATACTATTTCTCGCAATATCATCTATTGTGTATAAAAATGGACTATTTTGAAAACGAGCTGGAAAATACTATACAAAATTGTCATGTTTCAAGTTTAGGAAAACGGAAAAGAATCTTCTTTTCACATTTTAAGCTATTGCATAGCTTCTATCGCGGGCCTTGAGCGCGGGGACCGAATCGAGAAATTCCGTAACGAAAAAAACCTCACGCTCCCCACTCCGACGGGCACGGAGGTGTGGCTTGAAGGCATGCTATGCAATAGCTTTACCGCGGCAGTCCCCGAGTGTCACACGTCTTTTTTTTCTCTTTGGGTAAACTTGAGTCTTTAAGTACCCTTTTGAGCGTATCATACATTCTATAATAGCAGTAAATCATAAGTAAATAAGAAGAGAATAAAATATTGAAGCAAATTGTGTGTATGTATGTACTTCTGTGTATGACTTATTTTTTTATTTAGGTACCTTTTATTCTCTAGCTAATACCCAATAGCTAAAGATAAGTATCACTTTCTACATTGAACATTTTTGTGACTTTATTATTAAATTAAAATAAGTATGTAAATAACTCAATGAACTACATATAAAACACTTCTATCTTCATTTTGTATCTCCCACAATTGCTGGCATATTATTATAAACCCATGTAAACCAGTTTCCAATAATTAATATACAAAGAGCCTAGTTATAATAAACAATTAGCCTGGCACAGCCGGGTATCGACATGTCCGGGTCAAGATGGCCGCCCGGATATCCGGCTATCCCGGGCATTGAGATTGCAAACAACTTGTTTACAATAATTCTGCTTTTTAAGGCTATTTCGAACTTTATCTGATGTGGAATGGATAGATGTATTGCTTTGTTGCTGTATCTGATATTTTGTTTAAATAATACAATTTTTTATACGAAGCTATCTACCTATCTAATAATTTTGTCTGGAAGGAAGAAATAATCGACTTTATATTACTTAGCGATAATTGTTATTTAGTAAGCTTATCTTTTGAAAACTCTTGAATAAAATATAAGGTTCTCTCCTTACGTTTAGGTATACAGATTTAATGGTTTCTTGGTATCGAGATGAAAAATAAAAGATAAAGGTGTATTAAATTATGTAATATTGAAATAGCTATAACTCTTGCAATAATTGTGAAAATAATATACACTTCTAGTTTAGCGTACCAGTTAAAAGAAAAAAAACACGCGTGGCACTCGAGGACTGCCGCGGTAAAGCTATTGCATAGCATTGCATAGCTGTGCCGGTTGGAGTGGGAGGCGTTAGGTTTTCTCGTTACGGAATTTTTACATTCAGTCGCCGCGCTCAAAGCCCGCGATAGAAGCTATGCAATAGCTTAAAAAGAAACCACTTAAATTTCCAGTAACGTATTCCAAAAGCGATTAAGCAATAATTTAATTAAATAAAACCGGCCAATCACAAACAATCATCCTTTGTTTTATTATCCTCACAAAGCGTATAACAAATCACTAATATTTCAAACTGTCACAACTAATATTTACTACTACAATTCAAATTTTACTTAAAAACCCAGGTGCAAGGAAACAGCAATTACTTTACGAAGTGCTATCGGCTAAAAAAGTCGAAATCCCATACAATGGTACATTATTGTCAGCAGTATAATGGCTATAGCGTGTGAAAATGAACGACACGCCTACATACGTGAAAAATTGCCAGCCTCTTTGTCCTGCGCCTCTATGGGGATTTTATATTTCTGTTTTACGAGCGGCTTTTAGAGTCGTGTTGCATTTCGGGGATGGTGCTAGTAGACTTATGGATGATGATGTATGGTTCTGTGTACATCTGCGTAGAGGAAGAGATATTAGTACTGATTCTTACTGATATTATCGATGTGAAAATTTGTCAATATGAGTGGATGTTCTTCTTTTACACGAAGAAAGCTGAGCGTAGATCTTAAGTTGTTGCCTGTGTTGTTTGTTGGGTTGAGCTTGTAGTATTAATTCCCTTTAACTTTTAAATTGAGTCCTAACTACGGTCTAATAGATTCGTAGATATATAAATACCACAACACAATCACACATAATTAATTCTTTTACTGGCAGGCACCATCATAAGAATCTATATTTATTTTTAAAACTTATTTACCTGGTCAGTATATAAAGTATTTTTAGTATGTCCATTTTTATCAAACACATTACGTTGTGTTCCAAACATCTTCTACAAACGTAAAGACATGCCAAACCTTCATTCACAGTATGAAGCTACAAATCCCACTAGAATTGAATCATTCCCACATATTGTTAGAATCAAACATCACACACAATCAATGGATGACGTCATTCATGGACACAAACATGCGATGGCAAATCTATTATAACGAAATACCAATACATCACATATTCATGTATTCTGAGGTCTGAGTTTAGGAGAATAATTTGATCTTTAGATATTTTGCAAGCTATTTTTGATAACGTTAGTAATTTTGTTGGGTCTCCTGGTAAAGATTGCTACACAGAGAACGAGCCTTTTTGTAATTTGCTTTATAGGTTCTTATTTTTATTGTAATAAAGGATTTTTATTTAATTTAATAATTTTGGGTACCTACTGTATTAACCTATAATATTTTAGTAGATATTCAGCAAAAATCTAATTTTCTGAAACATAAATAATACATTATACTTTGTAGGCATTATAAAAATAAGGTTAGATATTAATAAATGTAATTCTCTGAAGAATCTACTGGAATACATTTTAGTGTTATCAATAAATAACGAGTGTGTATCTAGCCTAGACACAAATAAAAGAAATTACCTTTAACCCTTGGCATGCCTGGTGGGCATAAGTTACACTCTATGCCTGGTGGGTCTCTCAGACCCCGATTTTAAAATGGTATTTTTTTCTATAAATTTTATTATGTAAGGTGATTTAATGATTCAAGACGCATGCTTAAAGGGCAAAAAAGAGATAGTAATAAAAATCACATTAGAAATGAATCAACTTTATTAAAATATTTGAAATTAAACTTTAACTCACATTTTTAAGCAACATTTCGTGACTATACCTTTGTTAACATATAATTAGTATCAAAAGTAATGAGATCATAATCAGACTTTAATCCAATGTAAGGCACTATCATATACTTAATCTAAATAATAAAATAATTAGTCTTCATCACTTGCATTTACACTTTGTAAAGCTTTGGTTTGGTAACACTTTGCGCATGGAAAAATCGAGTGGTCAAGACAAATGTGACAACTAATTGTTTCACAAATGTACTAATGGATGGACAGAGGCACCTCCATTTCAGTATCCGAAGAGGTGGAGCCTGCATCATTTTCTTCCTCCTCAATCAAATGCAACTAAGTCTTCCTCATCCAACTCTTAGAATATTAAACTAGCTATATCCTCGTCTGTTAGTTGTTTATTCATGATTAAACTGAAAAAAACAATAAAATAGGATAATGTAATGTACAAACTAATATTATTTAACGCCAAATTCCAATATTTATAAGAAAAAAGAAAAATAAATACTTACAAAATAAAGTCACGCCGTATGCCTGGTGGGGTCTGTGGGACCCGCACGCACTTTAAGCACATCCTTTTACGCTCGTAGCTCGCCTCGGGCTGAGGAAGTGGGCGGAGGGCATTCCGCGGTTAGTAACGGCCAGCTACTAAAAACGGTGAGGCGCGAAATTCAAATTTAAACCAAATACAACGGTTCGCGCGTTGGTGTGGGTCTGACAGACCCTACCAGGCATGCCAAGGGTTAAAAAGCCAGTTAACAATACAATCTACAAAATATGTACCATGTCTTACAAAGTTGTAGAGATCCATGGTATCAGCTAGTAAATTATACAAAAATATTTTGAAATCATTTGCCTTTGCGCTCGTGTAACCAAAATTTTCCTTTCCTCATTTAATTTATATAGTTTATTTTCTTTGTCTTTGACATAAGTATAAAAACCTTTTATATATTTTTACGTAAATATTGTACCTATACTAAAATCAAAACGAAATAATAATGGAAAGAAAATGCACAATATTAGAAATATTGGTAATAGTTAACTAAATCGGAAAAATAAAAGCTATAAAAATAAAAATTAAGTCCATGAAAAAATAGTAAACATTTCTTCGATAAATTAGGCAAAGTAGTGAAGGCATTGTACACAAATATAAAATCTATACGAATATAATGTGGCAATGATAGTGGTACTAGGTACTTAAAATAGGCTCATAAATCGTGCCACATTGTTTGTATACTAACTTCTCCGAATTGACTTGTTACATGACTCAATTAGTATGTAACATAATAGCTTAAAAAGCACACACACTGCATCATCACTACATAGTATAATACAAAGTCGCTTTCTCTGTCTCAATGTCCCTATGTGTGCTTAAATCTTTAAAACGGATTTTGTTGCGTTTTTTTAAATAGATAGAGTCATTCTTGAGGAAGGTTTTAGTATATAATTTATTATGTTTTTAGACAAAGCGGGCGAGGCCGCGGGCGGAAAGCTAGTTGTTACTAAACTTAAACGAAAATATATATACCTATTCTAAATAAATAATGCTATGCAATACTAAGTTCATCTGCTACCTGCAGAGGTTATACAAAAATATTCCGTTTTGTATGCAAATAATCTATATTAGAAGGAATAAATAAAAACTGAATTCAAACACATATATTGCAGCATTTGTTTGTTCGCTTCTGTTGGTTTAATAAAACTGAGGTATGGCGTTATTGATCTTACTGTAATAACATTTGAATCTTTATTACAGGATAGGCCAAATAGAACCGATATCTTTTATATAGGATATGGAAAAAATCATAAATAAAAACATTTTTCATAAAACCTCGCATCAAAACAAATTCGCATTCTCTGTCACTATGTCCCTATGTATGCTTAAATGTTTTAAACGGTGCAACGGATTTTGTTGCGTTTTTTTAAATAGATAGAGTCATTCTTGAGGAAAGTTTGAGTATACAATTTAGTAGGTTTTAGACCAAATGGGCGAAACGGCGGGCTAAAAGTTAGTGGGGTATCTACAAGTTGATGGTGGGATCGAATGAAACTAAACCTGAACTAACAAGAAGGAAAAGAAACTTATGTTAATATTCATACTGCAAAGAGAGTCTTATGCCTCGATGGCTTATAATATTGTATATATGTACTTAAAATCAACGCAGAAGTATATAAAAATCCAACGTTAACTAAATTTTCATATTTAATAGAAAAAAAGGAATATAATGATAATGGCAAAATTGCACTGAACGCGCCCATCACATAAAACCTTTGTACATTTGCATCGAATTTATTAATGAAATTTATCTCCGTTAACAATATTATATATAATTAAAACGCACTCCATTTCAATAAAGGCGCATTTCAATTTTGATCAATTGAATAATTAATCCACCTCGTCATAAAAGATCAAGATAAAAGATTCATATCTGAAATTATGCATTAACGTCGCCGTTGTAACTGCGAAAGATTGAATTTATTTCAGTCCAGTCTTTTGTTCTACCCATTTCTGATTCCAATTAAATTTTCAATATATGGTAATGAATCATTGGGTATATTGTTGAACGGCGGCATTAATTCAGAGTGGACTTTAAGAGGAGGTTCGCTTGGAAGTTAAACTTCTTATTGTACGGTTCATATAGTGCGGATGTTTAAAAGGTTCTTATTGTAAGGTTACGTCATTGTAAAACAAAACGTAAACTTAGATTAAGGACATCAATCTATTAGGAAAATCTAAACAACTACTAGACACAAAACAGGAAAATAATAAATAATAGTAAAGTGAAGTCCCGTGTCCCCTAGTGGGGTAAGGGGCAGATGCATTATCCATACATCTGTTTCACTGATCGATTTTCTTTAGGGACAAGTAGGTGATCAGCCTTCTGTGTCCTGGCAGACCGAGACATTATTTTCTCTTCGTCTACACCGGGAATCGAACCCAGGACCCCTCGGTTCTACGCTCATGCGTCAACCACTGTACCAAGGAGGCGGTCTAATCAAAATAAGAATACTAAATAATAGTAAGTAGATAATAAAACAATTTAATCTATTGGTAAATGTTAGATTTGATCTACCATACGTTTTTTAAAATAACGCAAATCACAAAGTCTAATTCACTCTACTAGAGACATTAATACCCACACCGAGAGTGCAATCAAAAAGTTTAAAGCCCAAGATTATTTCCCTTAACAGTTCGACTCACATTAAAGGAATCGAGTGAACACGTCGTACTCTAAATGGCCAGTCATTACCGTCGTGAGAGATTGCTCCATACTGCTAGAATTTTTCACACTAAGATTGAACTAGCGTTTTTAGAGCAAAGAGTAATATACTGGATATTAATCTTCGCCTTCAAAAAGTCTGCGGAGCTGTTTGGTATCGATAAATTATGTTTGCGCTAAGTTGGGTTGTTGGAATTCTTGCTGGATGCTATTCAAATTATATGCTGTTAATTAGGTTTATAGATTTTTACGATGTTTACAGGACTGTGAGAGGAGGAGGTTTATATGTTTTTCGAGTGTATGACGTATGTGTATATGCATATTTTAACAAACCGATTTTGAATTAGGAGGTGTCGTTCGTCGGTCGTTGTAATCATCAGAATTGTGGCAGTGACATAGGCAACATAAATTAACAGTCGGGTTTTATGTTTTAGTACTAGCAAATAATTCTTGTTTATATTAATAATAATTGTTTATCACACGATCATCATTTAAAATACAACAATCAACACTTATACCAAACAACACAACATACGAAAAGCGTGAAACAATTAAAAAATAATAGCCAATGTCTGAAGCGTGCCGAAGTTGTCTCATTAAAATAATTTCACTTTTTCGAAGCGACTTGTTTTACGTTTTTAATTTAATGCTACAATGTCCTAATTATGCCGACTGACGGATTTAGATTAGTGTAATTAAAATTTTAAATGGAAAGTAGGTTACGAGTAAGTATTGTTACTTTGTTTTGTCGTGTAAAAATGTCTGTGAATGCTGTATTTAATTGGTTGAAGCGTGTTGTTTTTAGGAATTGTATTTTCTAATGCTGCTTTGGAGTTTTTATCATTTTGGGTGCGATTTTGAGATAATGTTTTCTTTTTGTTGTTGATAATGATAATGTGAATTATATATTTTTATTATTTTTTATAACTGCATAGATTGGCATTGTTTAAACGATTTTTTAATACTCTCACTCTCTCAGTAAAGTTTTAAACTATATGTTGTAGTAAAGTATAGAAATAGGACTGAGGTTAATTAATGACTTTTTTAATATTGAAAACTGAAACAATAAATCTTATTTAAACTACAACTTTTACCCATATTTCAAGTACTCAAAAAGAATGGCTATAAAAGTTAAAATATCATAGAGTATTTTGCGTACGAATGGTCGATAAATAAGTCGATAGCGTGGAGCCAGCTCAAATTAGGTTAATGTTTGCCGGCTATTCATTTAACGCCGGTAGCTGAAACTTACGTTATTACGTGGATGTATGAATGTTTGGATGAGCGAAATATTCTATTAGGGGTCAATTAAATATTGTGTAGAGATATGGAAAGTTAAATTAATATTCTTTATGCATTAATTGGTGAATGACAAAGCATAACTTTATTTATCATCGGGAATATGTGTTGATTTTTTTACTGATTTGAAGAGGCAGTGGCATTTTAATAATTACGATGTGTATGCCGTAGGTTATTAAAAATATGGAATTAATGTATGTATTTTAAGTAATTTATGTTCCATTAATTAACAACAACATTAATATAAGAAAGAGGCTTGGCTACAGTCAATGATGTCGAAATACAGTTCTTATTAATTATCACCCCATGTTTATTATTGTAGGTATGATTGATGTATTTTATATTTTTAATGATGTAATAATATAACTTATTTATTCGAAACTGTACTCCTATAGCTTAAAGCATATGAAAAATAATATACTACAGAGGTACCGCTATTATAATTTAGGTATAGTATAGACATACCGCATCCAAATTTTCCACCATCCTTTAAGTAAATTTAGTAGCATAAGAATTATTGAATTATTTATCAAAAGTCGAATTGTAAAATGTAAAATATTACGGTAATGTATCAAGAAAAATGTTTGCTACTTGGAATGGAGGGCCAAGCCGCATTCAGGGGCTTTTTAAGAAATTAAATTTAAGATCTTGGGCTCAAAATATGTTTTATGGGTGTCGCGTCGGCAAAGTTGTTTGAATAAATAACTATTTTGTTGTATGTATGAAGTATGGAGATAGTTTTGGTTCTATTTTTGTTAATAATGAGGAATTTGGTGCTGCAATCAACCAAGAAAATTGTAAACACAGAAGAAGATTGAAATATTTCGTACCTATAGTATTTGTTTGTGTTATTTGTTAACAAAGAACTACTTTAATTGAAATTCTGACCAAATATTGCTTTTTATTAGCTTACAAAATTAAAAGTTAGTACAAGGCATGAGAAATCGAATAAAACAAAAAGGAATTACGTCCGAAACTACTAAACTGGATTTATCGTCGCCAAATTGGGGTGGCCATGACTATTCAACTGAATCTAGTTTTTTTGGTATAATTTAATTTTTTCTTGTAATGCCTTGCGTTTACAGTAAATTGTAGATTCTTCTCATTTTTTTTTGCATCTGTACTAACCAGAGTAGTAAATTTTATATTATGCTATTAGTAATTAGTATTAAATTATAATTTATTTAAACTTAATATTTTTAATCTTAAAGTGTTTTTTTTTATATACTGCTCCAACAAATTGTGGGAGCGTGATTCAATTGATAAACATATTATAGTAATAATTCTTATTCGATTATCGTATAAGATAAAAAACGTAGGTGTATATAAAATGCTGAAATCATTAAGTTTTGATTTAAATATCAATTGCAGGCTAATCAAATATTTTCGAAATAGAACTTAAACTTACACTACACAAACTTGTATTTCCTAGCAACAGAAAACATGAATTTGTAATCACAAAAATTCACTTTCAACTAGCAATAACAATCCATTTTAAAACTTGATAAAGCCCACTTAAAATTGAATAAATTTTCTTTATCACAAATCTATGTCCTATTAACCTATTTTAACCTAAATCATGGCTACCGTTAGAGCTAAACTCAAGAGGTATCGGTCGAACTAATCTCATGCACCTGCTACAAGAAAAATGTTGCCTTTACACGCTACTAAGCGCACATTTCAAGTTGAAAACTATTAAACAAGTAGTTTGTATCGGACTTTTTAGATGTCGTTTGATAAGCATAACCTTGCGTTCAAATTTGATGGTTGAGTTTTAAAATATTTTGTTTAGAATAAATTTTCTTTTCCACGTTTAAGCATAACTTGGAACTTTTAGTAATACAATTCAATGGATGAATCAATATTGATGCTCTTATAGCGAAAGTGTCTTGTCTGTCATGCAGTGTTTGTTGTGCAAAGACGTGTTTTTTTTACAAAAGGTAAGCAAAAATGTTCAATGCATTCTACAATCTGAAGAGCAGTAGCTACTTTCTATAACTGAATTAATTTTGAAATATTAACACAATTTATAAACAAACAACCAAGTAAATAACGAAAATGAGATCGCACGCACACAACAAAGGCACTCCTAACCCAGCATTAAGATGCTATATCATTTTATGATCTTCAATAGAAAGCAGTCAGTATGCAAATTGTACGGCATAATTACCATGAAACTGTTTTGAAGGGACCCACTGATTAAGAACACAGAGTTTAGAAATTACACTTTCAAATTCTGCCCCAATCGATGCTGCGGGCCTTTATCTAGTTTAATTCGGAGAAGGATTAAAATATTTAAAGTTCTCTCTTGTATTACCCATTCAAGCTTGGTAAAGTGAGCTGAATATGAAATCTGAAAGCTAAGTGTAATAAAACGAATCGTAGACCGTATACTATTATTATTTATTGGTGTATATACCTATAACAAAAATTTCTTTATTAACTTTTACTTATCAGTGTAAAAAGTTTCTAAATTACCAACTTATCCTAATGAAAAATATGAGCCAATAGTTGGCCAAATATGCATCTATCGAATTTTCACCAATACAATCAGAAAAATTTACACTAAAGGTACTAATAAATAAAAACTAATCATTTCACTCTCAACAAACTGTCGAACATATTAAAGGAATTGGATTTAAAGGTTTTCATCTATTTATTTTAAATTTCTGCCTTCAGGTTTTCATCGTGTGAAGAATACTTGGGTGCCGTCAAAACTTTTTTCACCAACTTTCTACAAAATATCATCGTACCAACACCGTAAATAACTATACAACATAACAGCTAAGTCTGAGTCACACAGCAGTCCGGGCGACTCATTGCATCGCAACCTAATCAGAGCCTGGTCCAAGCTGGAATAACTTTATGAACTTATAAAATCCTTTGTCAAGAACTCGCTCCCAAGAACGTTACAATTGAAAGCGCCCAAGTCCAAACATCGTTTGGAGGCAATAAATTGTCCGACATCGATTGCTGGCTCCCTAACAATTTATGCTCGAACTCCGGTCCTGAACACGGGATGTATTGTATCCGATCTTTGTATAGACATGTTCATTTGGCGATAGATTTATTTGTAGATGTAGCGGAAGACGCTTGTTTTAGATTGTCTTTAAGGCGCGTTGTGAACGAACGTCTTCTTTGTTAATTAGCGCTTGTTCAGTGAATGGTACATGGATTAAATAGGTGTGCGAATATGAAAAAGTTACATCTAAGAAAGCATGATGTCTTTTGCCATTTTGGTAATGTCTATCGGTGTGGTTTGACATGAGAATTAATTGAGATTAGTGGAATATCATTAACTTGTGGAGCAGGTCGTATGCCTGCCTGACATTATTTGCTAATTATTAACCGCCAACCGCAAATATACTGCTTGTCATCTCCAAGTAAATAATGTATAGCCAAATATAGATAGTTATGTATTTCTATGTACCATGTTTATGTATATAATATTAAGGTTACTTAAAATATGAAACTTAATCGGTTTAATTAATGTTTAATCTGTCTTAATTGTTATAATTTACTAGCTTACCGCCCGCGGCTTCGCCCGCTTTTTCTAAAACGATTTGAGATTTAAACTATCCTATCTCTCAAGTTGGATCGAACTGCAGATGGTGTGCGAATTTTATTATAATCGGTTAAGTGGTTTAGGAGTCCATTGAGGACAAACATTGTGACATTTATTAAACATTTATATATATTAAGATTATACGTGTTATACATACTAAAATTAGAAAACATCACTTGGCGTATATTAATGAATGTCAAATCAATAATATGCCGCGTTTTGTCTGGTCGTCTACAAAAGTCCTAAATCAAGAGAATCTTGTCCAGGATCCCTTCAGCTTGTGTTGTGATACTAAAAGGACATAACAAAAGATATGAAGCGGAATTCATTGTTTATTGTATACAGATATAGAAGAAAGAAATTGTGCGACTGAAATTATATCATACGATCCTATTGTAACATTTCCTTCTATCTAATATAAAACGAGGAATTGTGAGAATTAAGAGCTATCTCAATATTCAATTTCTCGTTTTATCTATATATTTGTTAGATACTCTTTCACACAAAAATAGCTAATTAGATTTGTAAAAAAATTGATAAAACAGAAATGCATTATACTTTCGTTTAGTACATGGTTATTTTTTTTACAATGCTTCAGACTGAGAGCTCAAATCTAGTAAATTCATGTTAGGTATACGTGAGGCATCTAAACCTAAACAAGCCTAAATCTATCAAACCTAAGTACAATTCAGGGAAATAATATGTACATAATACGATGAAGCTTGTGCTTATAAGATGTAGTATTTGCTTCTTCTATAGAATAAATAGGTACTGGTACACTGTGATTGCTTTGATGTTAGTTTCTCTGAAGCTTGCATTTAGAATAATTATGTTAAATCTGCTGTTTTGAAATCAGTTAAATGCTAATTGTACACTTGTACATTAACACAATATGTAAGTTGATATAGCCATAACCTGACAAAAAGATTATATTTTTATTGTAATCATTGAAAGAAAAATCTCTTACTTACATATGTACTTACATTTGAAATATAACACCTAAAATAGGTCATAAACTTTACAACCCTATATAGTGACGTCTTTATAATATCCTGCCTTACTTTTAATTAATATAAATTACTAGCGGTCCGCCCCGGCTTCGCCCGTGGTACATATGAAAAATAGATGTTGGCCGATTCTCAGACTTACCCGATATGCACAGAAAATTTCATGAGAATCGGTCCACCCGTTTTGGAGGAGTATGCAGACTAACATTGTGACACGAGAATTTTATATATAAGATTATAGGTAGTATTTTAATAAAACATTTTGCTATAGTCAGTCTTAAGAATTATTATATTAAGAAAATTCCGTAGCCTTTCTCACAAAAAAGATATTACGTCAAGATTATTGTACCCGTGTACAAGCTTACTTTGTAGTTAACGAAATATTTTCATACTTAAAGGTTCATATATTTCTAAATCTTAACATGTTAATTAAGAAACACGCGACGTGCTTTTGAAATTTACAAAAATACGAAAATATTAAAGTCTCCCTTACATAAAGCCAAGTATGAAAAGCGTCCTTTCAAAAGCTGTGCACGTCTAAGGCTAGCTTTGTGTTCTTTAATGATTTTTTAGAGCCCTGTTTGGTTGAGACATAAGGCCTGTTAGCGACGGACGACTGAACCGTGTGTGAGTCGTAGTTCTTAGAAATGTTGTGTTTAAGAGTAAGATTTTTTATCTTAAATTTCGCGTTATAATTATTTTTATTCTATATTATTATTATTATAACATTATGTAGAGTATAAAATACTATCTCTACATAAATATACCGGATGTAACAACAGACGTATTATATGAAACACAAATGATTTAAAGAAGTGATAGTTAACTATAGTAAATAAAAAACAGTTATTTTTCTTTTCATCGACACAAAATCGTTAAAAAACAACATTTTTTTATAATTACAATTTAGCCCAACCCGGGCATCTAACGTTTTAAATCGCCCGTCCGTGCCCAGCCTTATAGATGTAGATAAGAAATTAAAAAGGTAGTTAAAACCTGAATTGATGTCCCCGATAGGATGTGTGATAGCAATTTTGTGCGGTGTTTTGAAATTTAATTTTTGACGTCCCCCTTAAAGCTGTTCAATAGAAACTTTTTACGTGAAAGGGGAGTATAATTTATTGTTCTTTTAAGTATTTCTAATTGAATTTATGTGGGGTATTAACCTTTATCTTATCTACATTGATCTTATATGGCAATAATTTATTTCTTAATAACATAGAAATAGGGGTAAATTTAAAAATAGGTTAAACAGTAAACTTCTATTTCACTAGTATAAAGTAGCATGCCTACGTCTAATGCAGTAGGCGGCAAGCCTATTATTACGTTCCAGCTGTAATTTTCCATAGAATATAGAAAAAAGCTGCCCTAATTATGATCAAATACAGTGTTGTTAAGAATAGGTCCTTCCAAGTTATTCCTACGAAATAATATGAATATAAAGGCGTGTCTCTTACAAAAAAGTAAAAAGTTGTTATGATTTTTAAAGCGACACATAACTCAGATTAGGTTTAAAAAATTCAGCAGCTTTTTTCAAGGATTCAATTTATTACTTCACGAAATGTATATGGAAAAACGTAAAGATCATCACGCGGAAATGTGCTTAAGTCCAAGGGGCGTAGGTTGAAATTTCTTCGCTGTCAGTTTTCATTTCAGAACTTACGAGATACAGTCGATACAAATATCCTTTCAAAACCCGAGTATAACCTTTCGCTTTACAACCGACCGTTTTAAATTAATGGTCGAATAAATCATCCTATCCCGATCCAGTACTATGATTAAATATTTCGAGTCTTCGCGTTAGTTTATTGCTTAACATTTGTGGAATGTTTTTTCATGGTTATATTTGAGGAAAGAGTGTAATGGGAACTTTTGCTAATAAAGTGGATGTGCGTAGTTAATAAATTATCCTACTAATATTATAAATGCGATAGTTTGTGAGGATGTGTGTGTGTTTGTTACTCTTTCACGCAAATACTACTGAACCGATTACAATGAAATTAAGCATTAACTTAACTTGGATTAACTTGGGAAACTTGGATTAACACATAGGATAGGTTTTATCCCGGAAATCCCACGGGAACGGGAACTATGCGGGTTTTTGTTTGAAAACTAGTTGTTTATAATTTTAGGCATACATTATTTCAACAACTTTATCAAGAGAAACCTAAGTATTTCTACGTCTTTTATTTTATATAAATAAATCTTTGAGTAGGAGGAAACTTTTTCTATATCTAACTAGCGGTCCGCCCCGGCTTCGCCCGTGGTACATATTTACGTTTTCTCTACATAAGAACCATCCTCGTACTTCAAGGAATATTTTAAAAAAAGAATTATCGAAATCGGTTCAGCCGTTCTCAAGTTATGCGCTTACCAACACATTTTGGGATTCATTTTTATATTATAAGATGTAACGAAATTGAATAATATACTTAACTAATAGGTAATGTAAAAAGCCCATATCTTATATTACTAATTTAATGTCATGCTATTAGAACCCCCGTATGTATCGACGTTTAACTCACTACTCCGTCACCTTCTCGAAGCTTCGAGAACAATCAGTAGCCTTCGAGTCCAGCTAGCAAACCAATCCAACGGTGTCCCCAGGAATCTTTGTCTCCAATTCAAATGCGGATGGCGTGCGACGGACAATTATTTGAGTTGTAAACAAGATTAATTAGAGAGCCCGCAGCCATTTTGATATGCCCATTACATGGAAGGGTACGGTTGATTTAATTTGTGGCCCATTGTTTCAACTGTTAATTAGCTTTATAGTATTAAATTGTTATCCGAGGTTTGTGTTGTTAATGTCAGCTATTCAGCGGATTTGTATTTTTCGCTGCATGTTCATTTCTCCTGTTCTGTCTATTAAATAATACTATACACGGAATATGTAAACGGATAACACGGAAATCCGTAATACAATATTTGATCTATAAATATATAAAAAATGGCTCATAATATATTATTATCAATTGTTAAAACCTCGTTTATGAAAAAAATAAAATGTGGTGTTTGAAATTGAAAGTATTTTTATTTTGTCACAATACAAGTGGTCTTTCTGACCGATTTTCGCGATTTCGGCTGAAATTTGAGACTGGTCGGCATGATTTATTCAGTAAACTTAAGATTTAGAAAAGTAGGTACCTATGTGTGCAAACACAGTTGCATATTCGATCACTTTCAAAAATAATCTTTGCACATTTTCCTCTAAGCGGACACACAAAGAGAGCACAAGAAAAAACGTAACCCAAGATTATAAACCGCGAAAGCCGGTGGTCATGAAATGTATGAACGAGCACATGCATTAGAGCAACAACGCTATTTAGAGAAAATTCCTGCATACTCGTACGGAGAAGCTTTCAAACCTTAGTGTAAATTTAATCCCACGCTACATTTACTTTACGAAGTGCACGCTACTTTTGAGCGGGGCATTATAGAATAATTTCGTCTGGAACAGGAACACAATTTTAATTAAGGAATGAAACGGCCAATTTGAGACTTGCATTTTTATAGCTTTGCTAGGACATACTGATGGAGTTGCTGGGATGTTCGCTCGTGATTTTCGTGTTGATGTCATAAGCGCTTGATTGTGTTGTTTGAATGTTTTGCGCCGTTTATCGTGTTTAATTAGTATGCTATATTAACAAACAGTAATGTTGATAAATTTTATTTAGTTATCTGTAAATGCAGTATTGCCATAAAGTATCTATTTCAGAATATAATAATTTATGGCAATAAATTACCTAGTTACCTTTATTTCATGAAAAGAGGCCATTTACATTATAATCTTTGTAATCGAATCTAATGATCCTAGATATTATGCTTTAAAATTTTATTCGTACGTTTAAAGCGAGTGTGACACGTTGCCGAGTTGACCGTTATGAAGTCTTTAAATTTTAAACACAAATTCCCTAGATCAATTTCCTCACATGATGAGATGTGTGCTTATTTAATCACGTCCAATATTGTAACACATACATATTATTATATTGTACTAGCGGTCCGCCCCGGCTTCGCCCGTGGTACATGTTTACGTTTTCTCTACATAAGAACCATCCTCGTACTTCAAGGAATATAATAAAAAAAGAATTATCGTAATCGGTTCAGCCGTTCTCGAGTTATGCGCTTACCAACACATTTTGCGATTCATTTTTATATATAAGACTAGCGGTCCGCCCCGGCTTCGCCCGTGGTACATAATATTTAAGTTTTCTCTACATACGAACCATCCTCGTACTTCAAGGAATATAAGAAAAAAAGAATTATCGAAATCGGTTCAGCCGTTCTCGAGTTATGCGCTTACCAACACATTTTGCGATTCATTTTTATATATAAGACTAGCTTTTCGCCCGCGGCTTCGTCCGCGTTTTCAAATAAAAACCCGTTCCCGTAGGATTTTCGGGATAAAACCTATCCTATGTCCTTTCTCGGGTATCAAAATATCTCTATACCAAATTTCATGCAAATTGGTTCAGTAGTTAAGGCGTGATTGAGTAACAGACAGACAGACAGAGTTACTTTCGCATTTATAATATTAGTATCGATTGTATGTAGGGTAAATTATGTTTATTTGGATAAGAAAATAAGACACCAAACGTTGGACCATACAGAAATGGTAACCTAATTGCAAGGAAAGAAAAACGATCAGGGAAACAAATTTGAAATTCATCTGCTCTATATCCCATGGAAAAACACGGGATTTCACTTCAGAAGATACATGAATATGTATTTTGAATTAAATTCATTGCTTACAATGTTTCAATTAATCAATGTATGTTTTAACCATTAAAAAGCATATGTTATTCAGAATTTATGTTGTTATGATAAACGTCTCTACATTTCATCTTCTCTTAAGCGCGTCACACACGGTGAAGATACTATACTATTTTATCTTAAGATACTGTTATATTGCACGCCTCATAAGCGAAGCGTTGAGGTGGGTACTACTGTCACTTCGCGCAAAACATCTGATTTTTCAAACTTAAAATGTCTTTATGTATCATACATTGCACTTGTAAGATAATACATACACACACATATTAAGAAAAAAACACTATTTTTAACGTTCATGATATTTTTGATGTCATTTTTGTTATTTAAACTAGTTAAAAAACAGTTTAAAAAAGTTCTGTCTTGGACGTCCGTGTGTCTGTATGTGCGGATCCTTTTTCTTGTTAACACGATAGCGACCGAAATACTTTACAAATCGAGTCTTTTTTTTTCTCTTACGCTTGAGTATGCTCAGGAATAGAACCCTTTCATTTTTCAGGGTCTGATTCGATGTGGTTTAATTGTTATTAAATAAACAAAAATAATAATTAATAAATATTTATTAAAAAAAAATTATGAGGCGTGCACTTTTGGATTTTCCAAATTATTTTATATTACAGTATCTTAACGCATCCGGTATGAATAATATGAATATTATAATATTAAGCGTAGATTGCACACGTGCAAACCTAAAGCTCCGTTTACACTAACTGCTTTATAATATTGCTAGTAAACTGATATAATAGATATACTGTAGGTATAAAGTCTAGTGCACACGAGGCGCGACGTCAAAGCAAGGGAGTTAAGCGCGTCACACACGGTGAAGATACTATAATATTTATCTTAAGATACTGTTATATTTTATATTACAGTATCTTAACGCATCCAGTATCAGCGTTCGGACCATCATTTTTCTTTTTGTCATTGCGTACTAAGACCCCTGTAGAACCGCCATCCTGTTACAAATGACGCGAAATTTTGTGGGTTATTTGTAACAGGATGGCGGTTCTACAGGAGTCTTAGTACGCAATGACAAAAAGAAAAATGATGGTCCGAACGCTGATACTGGATGCGTTAAGATACTGTAATATAAAATATAACAGTATCTTAAGATAAAATAGTATAGTATCTTCACCGTGTGTGACGCGCTTTATACATATAAATAATATATAAATTTCTCGTGTCACAATGTTAGTTACCATACTCGTCTGATAATTCTCATCAAATTTGAGTAGGTCTAAGAAGCAGCCAACATCATTTTTTATACCCCTAAGTGGTAAGAGTAAAGCAGAACAACGTTTGCTAGGACAGCTTGTATCATATAAATATAACTAATCATCTAGTAAATGTTATAATAATCGTATTTTGTTAGAAAATATAAAGTTCCGTGTAAAGCAGTGTGTATAAGGAAATTGCAACACTATAAGCCAGCGGAAAATATCTTGCTGTACATCTCATATTTTTAACAATATTATGCCATATTAGTCTACGAACGCTAGCAGTAATTTAATTTCCGACAAAGCTTCACCCGGCATTCTGCAACATAATAAACACAGAGCTAAATGAAGCGAAAACCCTCTGCAGACTAGATTACTTAGAGATGTTGCGGTGAAACAGATGAACTGGACATATGAGAAGTGTCTAGTTAAAAAAAGCCTGACTTAGAAGTTGTGTTCGCGTGAGTGAGTTGGAATGTGAATAAAGTTGAAGAGGGATATTATGGTAAAATTGATGCTTCAAGGAAATAGAAAAAAATATTTCTTCTGTATCTGTTCAATTAAAGATAAGTATATTGATATTTTGTATCATCAGGACTCATAGGATCTTAACCTTAACAGCCGTAGCACTTTCTTATAATTTTACTAGGGATGAAAGTGGTATCGTTTGGTAGAGCCAATCACCAAGGAAAGATACACCAAAGCAGCGGTCAAAAACTGATTTTCAAACTCAAACTCAAACTCAAACATTTATTTATTCAATTAGACTTCTTCCAGAAGCACTTTTGAATCGTCATTACATTCTTTAAATTTACCACCGATTCGGAAAGCAGTATCTATGGAGAAGAACCGGCAAGAAACTCCATAGTTGCTCTTTTAAAGTCATGTCCATATACAATATAATTTTACATTACATGTTACTTACATCTAACTACATAATATTATATATTATCATAATATGCCAAAGAACTGTCCTGTTATTCTTACGCGACAACCCTCCATGGATTTTCATCTTCCATATATTCCTTAATGCTGTAGTAGGCTCTCTGAACTAATACATTTTTTAAATAAGTTTTAAATTTAACACTACTAAACTCTTTAATACTATGAGGAATTCTATTGTAAAAACGTATACCTTGGCCCATAAATGAATTTTTAACTTTAGCTAACCTATAAAATGGCATTTCAATTTTATTTCTATTCCTTGTGCCATAACAGTGTCTATCTCCTACTTTTGTGTGTAAGTCCGCGTTTTTGTGTACATGTAAAACATTATTAAATATATACTGTGATGGTACAGTGAGGATACCAATATTCTTAAAGAGATCTCTTAGTGAGTCCCGAGCACGTAAATTATATATAGAGCGTATGGCTCTTTTCTGTAATATAAATATAGTTTCTATATCTGCAGCCCTGCCCCATAGTAGAATTCCATAGGACATAATGCTATGAAAGTAACTAAAATAAACCAATCTAGCCGTATCTTCATCGGTGAGATGCCTTATTCTTCGAACTGCATATGCAGCTGAGCTGAGCTTAGCAGCGGTGGTGGCAACATGGGTCCCCCATTGTAGCTTCTCATCTAGTGTCAAACCAAGAAAAACAGTAGACTCGATTTCTAGATATTATTTCCTATAAATCCGTACTTCCCACCAATCCTGCAACACAGATATTACATAAACAAACACAGCACCACCGAACTAAATAGGTTTTCGATAGGACACACACCAGCTAAGCCGTAAACACTACAGTTTCGAAAGACAATCGACGCTGAAGCACACAATGCCATACGATGGGTATCTTAACCGCTCTTAGTTGGATATGACGTTTTTCTACTACTAATTATTTACTACTACTAATTAATTTCTACTACTAATTATTTTTGTGTAGAGGTGTTATTTGTATTGTCATTATGAACGACAAGTGCTTTCCGTAGACAGTGTTATTACACAGGATATAATATTTTGAAATGTGTACAGAAATATTAATATTATTGTTATAGTAAAAATCCCTTTAAATTCAATAGTGTTTTCAAAGGATGGGATGTCTCTGAGTAGTGACTAAGTTTTTTGCTCAACACAAACTTTTATTTTCCATCCCATAAATGTACATATTTCTAATATCTTGTTTCTTTCTGTTGTTCTTTCTTAATTCTTAATTATTATACCTACATGTAGTACTTAAGCCAACATTAAGTACAATAAATACACAAATAGAAAACCTCAAAACTCGTGTAACCAAAGAGGATTATACAAACGTAACAACACAAACACTGAATACAGTACAATACAGTACATCCAATAGAATACAGTGTTACTAAAGGACTTATTGATTCAATGCCAATACATTCCAAGTATTTGTATATTAGACGTTTTTGTATCGGTGCCTTGAATGAATATCGCATGTCGTGATGACTACAGATGTATGTGGAATTGAATGTGGTACGTAGAGCTTAAAATAAATCCATTTTACGGTAGTAATAATTTAATGTTAAACAGTTATATAAACTTCATTTAGGTTTGGTTGTTATTTGGTAAAAAAGGTTAATAAAAGATTTGATTTGACGATTGGCTATTAGTTCACTTTTTGGCTTAGACATTTTAGAAATACAAAACATTAAAAAGTGTTTCAAAATGACGTCTCATATTACAATAAGCTATTTAACGTATTTCTATTATTAAAAGATTTAAATTAAAAAAGGAAATTAGCTATTAATTAATGTCTCAAACGGTTATGATTATTGCTGTTTTTGTGACTAGGCACTAGAAATATCACGATTGCCGAAAATATCTCATAATGTTGTTTGCTACGTGACGGACGCGTTTGAAAAAAACAAGATAAATAAAATAATATCCTCTTATTCGGAAGTTCAGGCGCGCAGCTGAAAACCGTTTTATCTTTCTACGTGTTGCATAATTGTATGTACCTGTGGGATTTTTGAAGTGAAAACTTCTTTAGCGGCGTTGGGTATAAAATCTTAAACTCGCGTCAGGACACGTGGCCTGATCGAAAAAGCGTAAGACGGATTTTTTTTAGCCCTTATATTCCATGCGTAAGACGGATACCATTCCAAAATATTAATCAAGTTTTCACTTCTGCCGGCACTCCCGGAGTGCAACCCGTCTTTTTTTTTATTTTTCTCTCATTTTTATGAGTCAGATTAAAAATTACATTCCTTGATGTAAAGTTGATAAATGAGGAAGGCTTCAAACATATTGATATTAGTGCCTACTTAGGTATCTAATGAATATTCATATTGATGAAATAATGAATTAATATGAAACTAATGACAAGTCTGAATTTATATGGGTAGCTGCTGGGGATAACACATTATATTTCATCGCTTTTGGGTGTCAATCGTTAATTGTTTCAGTTTAATTACATTATATCAAGTAAATTCAAACAGCCACACCAAGTAGTATCAAAAAAGAGACATAGAATAATAATAATTGTAAATTATTTATTTAATCATATTATCTTGCAACTTGATTCTGGCCACTTTCCATCATTCTTTGGTTCTCTCAACCATTATTCTTACTTAAATAAGTAATTTTCTTCAATACTTAAAAATAAAATACTTACACTGAAAATAACACCAGCTACATACCTCCACGCGGCCCATACCTGCGGAGACCACCGGCCATTATTGTGCGAGTGACAAACTACATCAGACATTTAATAAAAGCAACTTTGAGAAATATCCCTGACGTGCAACCCTTTGTTATCCGCACCATTTGTAAATGCGCTCACAATATCTCTTTTAAAATTGAGTTACATATCATGAGAGTTAGATCTTTAGGCAATTTTATAAAACTATGCTTATAATATCTTACAGTAGATCTGTGCTACTACAAATTTTTTAGTCAATGATGTGGAAGACAGTTTATAAATATTACATGTTTTCCTCTTCAAGTTATTTATAGTACTTCCATTAATTTTATAACTTTTTTTGACAACAGTAGTTATACCTATAACTCTCTCTCAAATATAATTTCAAATATAAAGCTGATAGTGCTAATAGATGGATGCTTTACTTCACATCTCTCTTCACGATTAGAATGGAACAAACATATCCCATACGTTTTATCATAACCTAGATAAGTTATAAACAAACTGTACATTCTAAAAAATAACAGTAAAACCTCCTAAAACATTACATTTCTCACTTACAACTCGCAGCATCCAGCAGTTTATAAAGGCTGCATTATTTAAAAAACTTGAATAAAATTGTACAGAAATGCAAGACGTCGGGGTTAAAACACTACGTTAAGCGGATACACTCCAGACAGTCAGTAAGATGAATAAATGAAGTTAAAGCCTCTTCTTATCACGCTTTTCTGTGCCAAGAAAAAAGATAAATGGCCGCCAGTGCAATATCTATGTTGTATGTAATTTGATGATTATGATTATCATAGTTGTAATTGTTGGTCATGTACGTGTTAATAATAAAAAAATAGATTAATGTAGTATGATTTATTTAAAATGAGGTGTTATAATAATAAATGAAACAGTAGGTATGTTTATTGTAGAGGTAACCACTACTACTAGTTAAATTCTACTCCACAGAAACTAATAGTTAAATAATTATACAATAGATTCAATGGGATTGTTGAATAGTAAATAAAGTGTACATAATAATATGTGTTTTTATCGCATAAGTAGGTAGGTACTTAGGTGCTTAATAATTTTGTCACCTGGGATATCAAGTAGGTACATCAACATCAACAAAAAGACAAATTAAAATGAATTATAACCACAAAACAATAGAAAGAGCTAATCAACGAAACTAATTTAAACATAGTGTAAGCGAATACGAGCGCAGACAATGCACACGGACGTAAAACATGTAAATTGGTACTACTCGATTCTACGCTAAATTACTCTTTGCGCTCGACGCTCGTACGCCGACGCGCCATTTTCTCTGCATCTAGAATGTTCTAATTTTATTCGGCATTAAACCTTCTCTGCGTATAAATCATAAGTATTAATCCCTGTAGAGTGTAGAGTGTAGGTTAAGATTGGTGCAGACTTAAGAGGATTTAATTCATTAACTTGTCACTTATGTACCTATAAGAATTAATATTTGTAACAAAATACATGATAGTTTCTGCGTGTTTCTATTTGTCAATCATCAGGAATGAGTAGTGTTCATTTGTTTTTTGTTGAGATATTTAAACAAAATAAGAGATAGAGCAGAATTAGTATCTAAGAAAGCTCTCCGCATGTTACAGATGATACATGATCGTAATGCGCAATGAACACTCTCTACTACTACTACATACTACATTCAAGATAATACCACAATAAACAGGTACAACCAGTAGGTTCTTCTTCTCCTCTTCATACAACACATTCAAAATGGCTCACGCACACAAGCAAGCGTGTTTACGAGAATCGCAAGGGTATCCTTATATCTATCAATTGTTTGGTTGTCCGTTGTATCTGTATATTGTGAAATTGAACAAATCTATCTAATTTAGTAAGTTCAAAATACTAATTAACTGATATTGATAAAGAAGACAGAGAATTTTCACACATAAAACTCCCGTTTAATTAAATATATTCAATACTAGCTTCCGCCCGCGACTCCGTCCGCACGGAAAAATTAAGATTTATTTATTTCTACGTATTTTTCCGGGATAAAAAGTATCCTATTTTATGCCCAGGATAATAAGGTATAATTAAACCAAGTTTCATCGAAATCGAACCGTTAGTTTTTACGTGATGCCTTCACATACAGACAGACAGACAGACAGACAGACAAAAATTTTTTTAATCACATATTTGGGTTTGGTATCGATCCAGTAACACCCCCTGTTATTTATTTTTTCAATATTTTCAATGTACAGAATTGCCCCTTCTACAGATTTATTATAATATGTATCTAGAATACATTTGGAATAAATTGAAATTGTACGAATTTTGATATAAATATAATTTGGCGATGCTTTACAATCGGATGCTTTACAATCGAATAATTGAAAAGATTTATTATAATTTCGAATTGAATTTTATTGTGTAAAAGTAATTATCGTCAACGAAAATCGGATTTTGGTTAACGCACGTTTTCATAAATAACGTATAATATACATGTATCATTTGTTTTAATCTATGGTTACTTTGGATTACTGTATGTATAAGAACTTTGTCTCACATCGTCTCTCTGATACAAATCTGATGCAATATTATTGATCATAGGAAATAGGTACTACGTGAATTTCATATTGAAAATCGTGTGCAACTTGCTACTTGCACACACGTGGCGGAAGTATCTAATATCTATGCGGAAGTATCTATATACTTTATCTAAAGTATAGACTTTAGTCAATTTTAGTCGCAATCAAAACATAACATTAAGATTCAAAACTTAACAGATTAATTGTCTAAAGTCTAAACTATATGAATATTATTAGTATCCTTAAGTGCGTCACACACGGTGAAGATACTATAATATTTTATCTTAAGATACTGTAACATTTTTTATTGCAGTATCTTAAGGTATCCGGTATCAGCGTTCTGACCATCATTTTTCTTTTTGTCATTGCGTACTAAGACCCCTGTAGAACCGCCATCCTGTTACAAATGACCCGAAATTTTGTGTATCAGTATCTTAAGATAAAATATTATAGTATCTTCACCGTGTGTGACGCGCTTAAAGCGTAGATTGCACACGTGCAAACCTAGAGCTCCGTTTGCACTAACTGCTTTATAATATTGCTAGTAAACTGATATAATAGATATACTGTAGGTATAAAGTCTAGTGCACACGAGGCGCGACGTCAAAGCAAGGGAGTTAAGCCCTTGTTTGAAGTATTATCGATAATAATTGGAGGAGCTATTATTACTGTTATTTTAGTGACAATTCGCATCTATTTTAAGCAATTAAGGTTGTTACTGTGACTAAGTAACGTGAATGATGATTATTACTGCTCTTTCTATAGTAACATGTGAAATAGATTTGAGTGATGATGAAGTCCTGATATTTGGCCTTGAGATAATATTTTCGTAGGGCAATTTTCTCACTTTCAGTCCAGATTTAGTATTAGAAAGATTTCCATATTAGGCTTTATGATAACTTATGAGAAAAAAAGTAATACAGAAACTACTTAAAAATATGCTAGATAGGTAATAAAAAAAGACGGGTTGCACTCCGGGAGTGCCGGCAGAAGTGAAAACTTGATTATTAACGTTGAGCATGTTTGATATTTTGGAATGGTATCTGTCTTACGCTTTTTCGATCAGGTCACGTGTCCTGACGCGAGTTTAAGATTTTATACCCATTACAGAAAAAGTGCTCAAGGCCGCTAAAGAAGTTTTCACTTCAAAAATGAATCGTATACACTATACAGGACCGATTACACCAAATCGGAAAATTTATTTTCCTTTTTGTGTTCTTTGTTGCCGTCTGAACAACGTTTAAAAATATAATCTAAGGAACAAACGAATATAAATGAGGTTGTAGAAGGCACCCCGCACCTCAAACCTTTTGTAATTACTACTAGAACTTTTATCTCATGTAAATTAAAAAGATTTGTTTTATCTAACTTACCTAACTATTTTTCATCAACTATATGACAATATGCATGTTTATTGTTTATGCATAGAATATTAAAGGAGACATAATTAAACTGAAATCCAAAAGACATAGGTATGAAACAAATAAAGTTACACATTAGAGCACAACAAGCATGCACGCCCCACCACTCGTTAGATCGCTCCAACAAAAATTCTTAATATTTCCCTTCACAATATTATTTGCCGAATTTTCGTCCGACGTACCCCAGTAATGGCCGGATCTTCGAAATCTCCAAGGAAGGAATATTCCGTACATTTCGTGGAATAGTAAGGAATATTCTGAAAGGTAAAATCTGGCGGTATTACGTACCTCCTTTGAATCTGTAATAGAAGAAATCGGTTTAAGGAATAGCTCAACAGGATTCGCTCGGAAACAGTGTGACGCGTCAAATATATTATGTATTCATGTTTGGTAAATAGTATATAGAGTAAATACCAATAATAAACAGGTACATACAGCACAGCATAGCATGAAATTTTTCAAACCCTGTTTTCGTACGAGCTGATTGATTTAAATGATATAAGGTCACATATTAAAATATAGAAACGAGTCATAATTTGGATTTGAAATATCCACAAAATAATAGGAAAAGATAATAAAAGGTCCCTTCTTTAAAATTAGAAATAGGGAAAGTGCACGTAATAATGTAAAAGAGACACAATACATGCCTTACGATGAAAATGGAATAAAAATTTATAGCTTTGTACTCCTTCGTTAACATAATATGATAATCGAATACATTTATCTTATCAAAACTAACAGCTAACTAATATAAAATTATACTAAACACTTCAATAGTTTCCGATATTAAATCCAATAAATTAGCCTCTATATTACATACGGTTCCCTCAAACCTAACCTAAATATGCGTTAATTATTCTCAATATTGACAAATAATAAACAGTGCGGTTAATTATTATAACAAAGATTCGAGTATTAATATACAATTTCATAAACAAAGAGGTTCCATTGATCGCGTATTATTATTGGTACTAGAGTATCGAATAGATAGAAATCGGAATTGCTATCGAGTCTTAATGAAAGTGATCTTCATGTTTTGAATTATCAATTGAATATTATGAAGCGGTATTTCTATTTGAACGTTAGAATAACTTTTAACTTAATAACGGGGGTGATGTTTTTTTTTGTGGAATAAACATAAAGAATTCCAATGTTATCTACGCGGGCGATGCCGCGTGCAAAAAGCTAGTATTCAATAAAGGTGTTTGGATATAACTTTCGTTTTTGAAGTGTAAACTTCTTTAGCGGCGTTGGGTATAAGATCTTAAACTCGCGTCAGGACACGTGACCTGATCGAAAAAGCGTAAGACGGATGTTTTTTTTTTAGCCCTTATATTCCATGCGTAAGACGGATGGATACCATTCCAAAATATTAAACATGCTGAACGTTAATAATCAAGTTTTCACTTCTGCCGGCACTCCCGGAGTGCAACCCGTCTTTTTTTTTGCCCTTATATTCCATACGTATGACGGATACCATTCCAAAATATCAAACATGCTGAACGTTAATAAAAGAAAATCGATCAGTCCCTAAAGAAAATCGATCAGTGAAACAGATGTATAATGCATCTGCCCCTTACCCCATGGGACTTCACTTTTTGAACGTTAATAATCAAGTTTTCACTTCTGCCGGCACTCCCGGAGTGCAACCCGTCTTTTTTTATTACCTATCTAGCATATTTTTAAGTAGTTTCTGTATTACTTTTTTTCTCATAAGTTATCATAAAGCCTAATATGGAAATCTTTCTAATACTAAATCTGGACTGAAAGTGAGAAAATTGCCCTACGAAAATATTATCTCAAGGCCAAATATCAGGACTTCATCATCACTCAAATCTATTTCACATGTTACTATAGAAAGAGCAGTAATAATCATCATTCACGTTACTTAGTCACAGTAACAACCTTAATTGCTTAAAATAGATGCGAATTGTCACTAAAATAACAGTAATAATAGCTCCTCCAATTATTATCGATAATACTTCAAACAAGGGCTTAACTCCCTTGCTTTGACGTCGCGCCTCGTGTGCACTAGACTTTATACCTACAGTATATCTATTATATCAGTTTACTAGCAATATTATAAAGCAGTTAGTGCAAACGGAGCTCTAGGTTTGCACGTGTGCAATCTACGCTTTAAGCGCGTCACACACGGTGAAGATACTATAATATTTTATCTTAAGATACTGTAACATTTTTTATTGCAGTATCTTAAGGTATCCGGTATCAGCGTTCTGACCATCATTTTTCTTTTTGTCATTGCGTACTAAGACCCCTGTAGAACCGCCATCCTGTTACAAATGACCCGAAATTTTGTGTATCAGTATCTTAAGATAAAATATTATAGTATCTTCACCGTGTGTGACGCGCTTAAAGCGTAGATTGCACACGTGCAAACCTAGAGCTCCGTTTGCACTAACTGCTTTATAATATTGCTAGTAAACTGATATAATAGATATACTGTAGGTATAAAGTCTAGTGCACACGAGGCGCGACGTCAAAGCAAGGGAGTTAAGCCCTTGTTTGAAGTATTATCGATAATAATTGGAGGAGCTATTATTACTGTTATTTTAGTGACAATTCGCATCTATTTTAAGCAATTAAGGTTGTTACTGTGACTAAGTAACGTGAATGATGATTATTACTGCTCTTTCTATAGTAACATGTGAAATAGATTTGAGTGATGATGAAGTCCTGATATTTGGCCTTGAGATAATATTTTCGTAGGGCAATTTTCTCACTTTCAGTCCAGATTTAGTATTAGAAAGATTTCCATATTAGGCTTTATGATAACTTATGAGAAAAAAAGTAATACAGAAACTACTTAAAAATATGCTAGATAGGTAATAAAAAAAGACGGGTTGCACTCCGGGAGTGCCGGCAGAAGTGAAAACTTGATTATTAACGTTCAAAAAGTGAAGTCCCATGGGGTAAGGGGCAGATGCATTATACATCTGTTTCACTGATCGATTTTCTTTAGGGACTGATCGATTTTCTTTTATTAACGTTCAGCATGTTTGATATTTTGGAATGGTATCCGTCATACGTATGGAATATAAGGGCAAAAAAAAAGACGGGTTGCACTCCGGGAGTGCCGGCAGAAGTGAAAACTTGATTATTAACGTTCAGCATGTTTAATATTTTGGAATGGTATCCATCCGTCTTACGCATGGAATATAAGGGCTAAAAAAAAAACATCCGTCTTACGCTTTTTCGATCAGGTCACGTGTCCTGACGCGAGTTTAAGATCTTATACCCAACGCCGCTAAAGAAGTTTACACTTCAAAAACGAAAGTTATATCCAAACACCTTTATTGAATACTAGCTTTTTGCACGCGGCATCGCCCGCGTAGATAACATTGGAATTCTTTATGTTTATTCCACAAAAAAAAACATCACCCCCGTTATTAAGTTAAAAGTTATTCTAACGTTCAAATAGAAATACCGCTTCATAATATTCAATTGATAATTCAAAACATGAAGATCACTTTCATTAAGACTCGATAGCAATTCCGATTTCTATCTATTCGATACTCTAGTACCAATAATAATACGCGATCAATGGAACCTCTTTGTTTATGAAATTGTATATTAATACTCGAATCTTTGTTATAATAATTAACCGCACTGTTTATTATTTGTCAATATTGAGAATAATTAACGCATATTTAGGTTAGGTTTGAGGGAACCGTATGTAATATAGAGGCTAATTTATTGGATTTAATATCGGAAACTATTGAAGTGTTTAGTATAATTTTATATTAGTTAGCTGTTAGTTTTGATAAGATAAATGTATTCGATTATCATATTATGTTAACGAAGGAGTACAAAGCTATAAATTTTTATTCCATTTTCATCGTAAGGCATGTATTGTGTCTCTTTTACATTATTACGTGCACTTTCCCTATTTCTAATTTTAAAGAAGGGACCTTTTATTATCTTTTCCTATTATTTTGTGGATATTTCAAATCCAAATTATGACTCGTTTCTATATTTTAATATGTGACCTTATATCATTTAAATCAATCAGCTCGTACGAAAACAGGGTTTGAAAAATTTCATGCTATGCTGTGCTGTATGTACCTGTTTATTATTGGTATTTACTCTATATACTATTTACCAAACATGAATACATAATATATTTGACGCGTCACACTGTTTCCGAGCGAATCCTGTTGAGCTATTCCTTAAACCGATTTCTTCTATTACAGATTCAAAGGAGGTACGTAATACCGCCAGATTTTACCTTTCAGAATATTCCTTACTATTCCACGAAATGTACGGAATATTCCTTCCTTGGAGATTTCGAAGATCCGGCCATTACTGGGGTACGTCGGACGAAAATTCGGCAAATAATATTGTGAAGGGAAATATTAAGAATTTTTGTTGGAGCGATCTAACGAGTGGTGGGGCGTGCATGCTTGTTGTGCTCTAATGTGTAACTTTATTTGTTTCATACCTATGTCTTTTGGATTTCAGTTTAATTATGTCTCCTTTAATATTCTATGCATAAACAATAAACATGCATATTGTCATATAGTTGATGAAAAATAGTTAGGTAAGTTAGATAAAACAAATCTTTTTAATTTACATGAGATAAAAGTTCTAGTAGTAATTACAAAAGGTTTGAGGTGCGGGGTGCCTTCTACAACCTCATTTATATTCGTTTGTTCCTTAGATTATATTTTTAAACGTTGTTCAGACGGCAACAAAGAACACAAAAAGGAAAATAAATTTTCCGATTTGGTGTAATCGGTCCTGTATAGTGTATACGATTCATTTTTGAAGTGAAAACTTCTTTAGCGGCCTTGAGCACTTTTTCTGTAATGGGTATAAAATCTTAAACTCGCGTCAGGACACGTGACCTGATCGAAAAAGCGTAAGACAGATACCATTCCAAAATATCAAACATGCTCAACGTTAATAATCAAGTTTTCACTTCTGCCGGCACTCCCGGAGTGCAACCCGTCTTTTTTTAAATAAATTAAATGTACCATCGCTTAGTGGTTAGCGTCTGAAATTAGATATTATATCAGATTTTGAACCGTAATAGAGTTCACATAGTATCTAATGTCCTGTACATTATAAAACAGGATATATTACGTTTGTCAGGTCACGTAGAACACTTTACGTGTCACAGACAAATCCTAATCCCAGGATGATAAGACGTAAGTGAAAATTCTTGTGACGAAACTGTTCTTTCACTTTAAAAGCATAAAGTTAACGCGGAAGGTTGCAATTATTATTTTAATGCTAGGTTTTAATGAGCAAAGTAAACTCCCATTATTCCGCCTTAGAAATCCCTTATAACTTCCCAACTAGCCTCGAAGTACCGGATTTAGTCACTAAAAAATCCTACGAGTGTTCGTATCACGGCTTATCCTAGCTTAGTTCAAGGAATGTGGAACAAAAAACCGATTATCTCGGCTTAAATGTGGGTTTGCGGCCGCTATATATCGGTAAATACCGGAATTGCCTACTGAACGTTTGGAACGGATTAAATGAGGAATTTTAGTTCTCTTCGTATGTACTGTAAGCGGATGTTGGTTTTATTTTCATCTTATTTTGTAAGGCTCTTTATGCTCAAAGTGTATAGATATTTGAATTTTTGTGGAGGTGTAGATACTTGGAAATATGGAAATATCGTTTATGAAATTGAGGTTTCAAAACATGTTGTAGCTTTATCTTTACACCATAAGTTATATTATAGGTTTTACACATGAATGGTATTCATTTTCTAATCAGATTCAGTAGGTAACAGACTATTCATAACTTGGATGATTTTTCACCCAGTAACTTTTGAGGTCTTTGAAGTCGTAAAAACTATATATGCATAAAGAAAATACAGTTTCACTTCCTTCTATAAAAAGCATTGTTAATCTTATTAACCTGTAATCAAATTCATTTTTTATTTCTCATGAAAATCATCTTGTTATTTAGGTGTGTGACAAAAAAGGTTCATTTCAACCCTTATCTATCTTACCTACCCTTCAAGCACAATATTGTTTTTTAATTTATAGAGGTATGCTGGAGGCGAACTTATGACACTATTTCAAATGTATAAAATAAGATTTTCGTTGAGAGATTCTATGTAAATGAGAATTGGCAATAATATTATGTAGGATCCTAAGTTCACTTACTCGACGTAAAAAAGGGGTGAAATAAAACAATCAAATAACATTTTAGAATATTTTTCGTTTATTTTCGTTTCATATTTTATTGAAAATCACCCTCGACAAAAGATCTCATTCAAACTATTTACAAATTCCATTTATAACAAAATTCTTATTATAAACCTTTGACGACAACAAAATTAGATATTTCATATCTATAAATACAAAATCAATATTAATAGATTTATTATCTACTTTTAAACACAAAAAATAATGAGAATTCTTGCCTAGTCTTGCGTGATTTCTGAGCGATTAATGTACATTACGGGTTCGAAATTGCAATTGTATTTATGGAGGCATTCATTTGGAGCGTTGTAAAGAATCATATTAATTTCAAACATTATTTTGATCTATTGTAAGAGTGTGCTCCTTTCTAGGTAGAAAGTATGTGGTCGAATTTTCTCCAAAATGATTTCTTTTAAACTGATGCGTTCTTTGGTGTTTTGATTTTAAATATAATATTATGTTAGTTTTTTCAAAGTCAATGATTTCTTGCATTAATTTAAAATGAATTTTTATGCCTAAATACTATTAATTACTGCTTCTTAATGTGGTTTGCAGTTTTCAATGAAAAGCTTTTCGATATTATATTTCAGCGACAATTCATATACTCTTGGTTTGAAAGGACACAGATAGTAAAACCTTAAAGAAAATAGATCCATGAAACGGATGTGAAATGTGTTTGTCGTCTTTCCAAGTGCCAGGCCACTTAGAACTTCACTTTAATTCTGAGTGAAGCTCTAAATAATATTGAAGAAAAGAAATATAGTATTGTTATGGATTATTGTACTTATTATTAGGATTATTGATCTCTAATCATTTGTCATTACTCATTACGTCCGTTTATATTTATTAAATAATTAATTAGTAAGTAATGGCAGTGATGTATACGCCAGCTGTGATTTTGTTTCGCTGACCTTTAAGTAGAGTTTTTGCTTATACACGTGTATTATTAAAACAATTAGAGAAAATACCATAAACATAATATTATACAGTAAAAATAATATCTAACTGAACAAGAAACCTAATTTGTGACAGAAAAAGACCACATACTTTAACAAATAACTTAATAATTTAACAGTATGATTAATAATAATTTAACAACGAATCTCTTTCACTCACTTTCAATCTGTAATTTGCAAACTATGAAATAATTTATAAGTAAAATTCTTAAAATTTATAACATTCGTGATTTCCTAACCACTTATAGGAGTAGCTGTATTATACAAAAATTTTGTTATATCATAACGTTGTATATACAAAGTCTTCCTTAACGGACAAATTGATATAATTATGTCATAATAAATACCACAATTTAAATCATATTTTCAGTTTAACACTATGAATTTACTAAAAATCCTAAAATTTAACTAGTCCATTGCATATATTACCTATTATTTATAATATTTAACGACTTTTTTATTATGTGATAAACAATAAAAGTTTTAATTTAATTATATTTATTGTGAATTTATTAAGGTTAACCCAGAGTCTCAGGATCAATACCTAGAACTTATGACAAGTGTGGAAAGGCACATAGGGATTCATGTTTCACAAAATACTCGTAGAAATGTTCCCTAATTCAATTTCCCATACCATTGCACCAACAATGATCATAAGCAAATGATAATTACTTTATGATAAAAAAATATGCATTTAAAGTGTGGTATAGATTTATTTATAATACAATGTTAACGTATTATCACAATTTAATAACTATGGTTATAATTATTTCGTTTATGTACATTATAATATTATAAGCGAAAGTAATGATTTTAAAATGCGAATTTAATTATTTTCTAAATTTCACTATGATATTTAACACAAGTACAGGCTCTAGGTTTTTAAGGGCCTTCTTTTATGACATAAAATCAAGTCGGTAAACTGCTTATAGTTTTCAACCAGATTGAGTTTTAGGAGAGAATATTTACTCTTACAGCGCATTTAGATTAAACGAGCGATTGCTCATGCGTAGAGCATTCTATACAGGCGTAGAGCATTCTATCGTTATTCTTAGTGCATTCGAAAAGATGTAATGTGTTAATACTGAACAACACTGAATACGAGTTTTCGTTTACACTAAAAGATCACGAAATAATGCTCTTGCTCTAGCTCTAGCTCTATGTTCGTTTGATGTAAATGCACGTAACGTGACGTAAATAACTCTTTTCTCAATAAATTCAATTATTTCGTCTCTTTCTGGCTTAGATAAAATTAATTGAAAGTGTAAGAGAGCTGTAATTTCCATATACCTACTTTTATACATTAATTATTTTGTCTAAATTATCTCGCGTTCGTATTTACTTGAAAGCCCTTAGAAACTTACAGCCTGTCTTGCCTAAAATTTAACGAACCATAATTATACATGTATTTTTAATTATAAAACAAATGTTATCGGTATGTATTTATAATTTACAAATTTCACAACCGTTTCACTAAAAGAAAGAAACAAAATCGTATTCATAATTATCTAATTACTGGAATATTTACATTACATTTACAAACGAGTTCAATTTTTAGTTATCCTAACTATTTGGTTATAATATTCCGAACGGTTTCGGTTGAAAATATATCCTTCGAATGAATATTAAACATATCGAATCCTTTGTGATAGTTTGGAATATGAGTATATTTTCATATAATAGTTGCCTACTGCTTTGATTGGGTTGAAATGAAAATATTTTCAGTGTAATCGAATATATTCACACAAAAGTGATTTTTTCTTGAAATATTTTGTTTTTGTTTAGGAAAGGCCGGTAGGTATAACGAAAAGTAAGGTCAGCAACTGAAGTCAATTCATTAGGTAGCACATAATATGAAATAAAATTATTTTCGATATAGAGAAATTGATATTAGAAAAGTCACTGAAACTTATGGCAGTGAATAGGTTTGTCAGTAAATCATTAAAAATTAAATATTATAAGGATGCTTTCGTTGCTGGCCTTACTTTAAATAGAATCAATTTTAACATAGCAATTAAAAATAGGTCACAAAAAATATAAACATCGTCATATTGTAATGAACACATTTTTATTAAACAAAACTTATAAATATATTTGATCACTGACATTTGATCGTGCGGATGCTAATTCACTGAAATAAATCAACCCCAATTCTCACAACACGTAGACCATCTCACAACACATCCCTTGAAATAAAACAACAAAGTTTCAACACGTTTATTGACAACACAGTCCACCGAAACCGTTGCACTACGTATTACAGTCCATTGTCCTATAGCTGCGTGGTCTGTCAGAGCGGCGTGTCGCGGGGCGGGTGTTGTGTGTGCGGGTGTTGCGTGTGTGCGAGTTGTGTGTGTGCGAGTTGTGTGTGTTGTGTGTGTGTGTGTCGCGGTAGTGGTGTGGGTAGGGCGCGTGGGAGTGTGCGTAAGTGGTGTAGCGGGATGCAGCGCTCGGTTGTGGAGCCGCGCGGGAGCGTGCATGAGCCGGAGCCGAAGCCCGCGGGCGGCGGGATGCCTTGCTGTGACTGGGGATGGTATGTCTCATTAATATAGTATTATAATGGGAGGTTTATATTTAAAAGTTGAATTTTATAATATAAATTAAAGTACCTAATAGTTATAAAAAGCTGGCAAACGTATTATGTACCTACTACATTAGTAGGTACATAATACATATTATTCAGAAAGTAAATTATAAGATGTGATTTATTACTTTATTCTTAGTAAGAATTTGTGACCTAGGAATCAAAATTAGCTTTCAGTTGTGTTATTACGTGAATCGTTCAATTACAAGCTACTTATTTATCGTAATAATTACATGATCAAATTCATGTCTGTATATATACTACACTATAGTTAGGTTCGCGCATTTTATGGGTTAATTCAGAAATTCTAAATCTAAAATCTGTGGGAAAAATAGACTATAAATGTGGAAAAAATACACATAATCCGAAAGATAAACACAACATGCAGTAATAACAAACATAATAAAGAACACTCTTAATCACAACATAAAAAAAATATATATCAATAACATTTTTTTAAATAATAGAAAAAAAATATTCTTCATAAATGTCTCATTTATAAATCTGTTGGTCTTAGTGTGATATATAAGACCTTCAGCTTTATAATATTAGTATAGATAATATAGTATCTTACCGAGGCATCCCCCTGCATGGGTGTGGGTGTGGTGGTGCGCAGCGCACAGTACGCGGGCAGCGCGCGCACGCCGGCCACCGAGCCGCGCGCGCGCGCGCCGGGAGGGGGGGAGATCGTGGACACTTGCTGCTGGCGGTAGTATTCCATCTAAGGGTGTATGTAGATAATAGAGGCTATAATCTTTTGACGTGACAACGTCTTATAATTAGATAGAGCCTTCACGCACGAAAAAACATGACTAATGCGGCGTTACCTCGCTTTGAGGCGTTCCATGTAAGGCTTGAAGTGTAAGCGAGAGCGCGGAACGAGCGACAAAGAAGCACAATCGGACGTTGTCACGTTCAACTATCGTCAGTAAACCGACTTTACAGACAATTATTTTTTTTATATTCAGGACAATTTTCACACACGGCACGATCTGATCCAATACTAAGCTTTCGCTTGTGTTATGGAAACCAGATGGCTGATAAACATACATATATATATTTTTTTAAATAAATACTTATATAGATAATTAACGCCCAGACACAGAGCAAACATATATTATGTTCATCACACAAATATTTGCCCCGGGTGGGAATCGAACCCACGACCTCTGGCTTGGAAAGCAGGGCCACTACCAACCAAGCCAACCGGTCAGTCAATTAAGCACTGGATGGTTACAATGCTTCACAGTACTGAAAATCTGCAAGTTTGATTAATCGTTTTATATTTAAATAAAACTATGTCGCACTACAGAATCCGATAAGAGGATGATATCAATGCAGTCCTACATGAGGAAAGCAAGAGATAAAAATCGTAAGAATAATTGAGGTAACCCATGCGAACAAATAATCATGAAACCGGTGTCTAGTATAAAAAATTACAACTAGATACATCATGTTCATACATCACTATGTATCATATTAATACATAAGTAGCTATAATAATCATGGGTATATCGATCCAACGGAATAACTTTAAAATATTATAACATTGTTAATTGATGCTTGTAATTCTAATCCTCGCGAATTACCTGCACCCTTATTAAACAATTACAATTAACTTGGAAAACAGCTCATTAGTATTTAATGTCTATAGTATCAGTTTGTATTCGATACCGGATACACAGACGTTAAACCGTGATCCGATCTTGCCGTAAACAGCTTCGGAATGTACATAAGTAGATAGAGTTTATTGAATAGATTGAAATCCTGATCTTCTGGGAACGGACTACTAACTAAATAGGTATAACCTCATGAGGAATAAAGAAAATGTAGCGAAAATACTGACGATGGCTATAATAGCGACAAAAAACAATAGATAGATAATAATACCTACTTTATTGCACACACACAAGATTTACATAAAACACAGAAAAAAACGTAGTACAAATGGCGGCCTTATCGCTAGACAGCGATCTCTTACAGACTACCATTGATTTGAACAAGGAAAACACATTTGGGTGAGCAAAAATTATTGCGTTGGGAAAAATAAATTTTATTACCTTACATATATTTATAGCATAAATTATATAAAGTAACAATATAATAAAACAGATAATACATATTATTATAAACCTAAAATAAATAATTATGAATAACTTAATACATTAATAGACTCAGATGGAAATCTCGTTTAAGATGTTAAATTAATAGTGAATATGTAAGTAAAAAATGCATGCCCAGATACGAATACTGAATAGGTCATATTAAGTCAAGGTAATTCTAACTTGCATTGTTCTAGGTAAGCTAATGATTAACTAGTTGCATCTGAGGAATAGAGGAAGTACTAATTTACTCATATCTTGAATAGTTCTAAATGCTATTGTTCTGCTTGTAGGATTTAATAGTTATAGGGCATGTTATAACAGAGCAACTAAACTCACTGTTATTTTGTATTAGTGGGTACTGTAATTTCTGTTGCTTTTTCTTAACTGAGTTTATCTGGAAGTTTATCTAGATATGACAATTTCAATATTCGTATCATTTGGTACGATTTACTTGGCAACCCATACCTTCAAGTGATTCGTTTAAATGGCTACAACATTTCCATCTTCCATTTTTTACCCTATAAATAGGCATATCAACGGTTACCCACACACCCTGCAAGTCCTCCCTATCACACAACAACTCACCTGCAAATGCTTTATATCAGGGAGTATCAAAATATATTAAAAATATCTAAATTCACCGCGCGCCCTCCGCGAGTACGAGGATGAAAGTCTTTCCTCCGCCAACTACAGCGACATGCCTAACTGCAAGTCCTCACTACCAACACAAACTCACCTGTAAATGCTCCCTATCAGCGGGTATAATATCTGGGTTGCGATCATCCGTCTCACTATCTTCCTTATCCCTCAGTTTATCTGGAGACGCAGGTGCTAGCGGTGCACGTGGCTTGCGCTGTCCGCAGCGAAGTCTCGCGCCCACCGCTAGGGCTAGTACTAGGATTATTAAAGCTTCTGTCTACTACGGCGATATACCTACCTATTCCTCTCTACCAACATAACTAACCTGTAAATGCTCCGTATCAGCTGGTATAATATTCGGATTACGGTCATCCGTTTCACTATCTTCCTTATCCCTTAGTTTATCCAGTGAAGCAGGTGCTAAATGTGGGCGTAGCTTGCGTTGTCCACATCGGAGTCATGCGCCCACCGCTAGTGCAAATACTATAGCACCCTGCCCCTAATACAGTAACATCCCTATTCCTCTCTACCAACTACCCAGGCAACATAATCACTGTAAGTCCTCCCTACCAACACAAACTCACCTGTAAATGCTCCGTATCAGCGGGTATAATATCCGGATTACGATCATCCGTCTCACTATCCTCCTTATCCCGCAACTTATCCGGTGACGCAGGTGCTAGCGGTGCCCGTGGCTTGCGTTGTCCACAATGGAGTCATGCGCCCACCGCTAGTGCAAATACTATAGCACCCTGCCCCTAATACAGTAACATACCTTTTCCTCTATAATACAGTAACATACACATACCTATTCCTCTCTACCATCTACCCAGGCAACATAATCACTGTAAGTCCTCCCTACCAACACAAACTCACCTGTAAATGCTCCGTATCAGCGGGTATAATATCCGGATTACGATCATCCGTCTCACTATCCTCCTTATCCCGCAACTTATCCGGTGACGCAGGTGCTAGCGGTGCCCGTGGTTTGCGTTGTCCGCAGCGAAGTCTCGCGCCCACCGCTAGGGCTAGTACTAGGATGATGAGTGCCCCACCTCCACCTACTGCGGCAGACATTGCGCCTGATAGTTGGAACGCGGTGCGTGGGAGGTCTGTGTGTGACATAATATGAGTGTAAGGAGACAATTCATACAGATATACAAACAAATATATCTTATAAACGATAGCGAAATAGTCAACAATAAAAGAGAGAATAGAGATTTTTTTTCATATCAATAGTATTTATGTACATGTTTTATAGAGATGGAAATAGTTTGAGAGTTCTTCGCAAGTTAGTTCGTTTTTTATAGTTACAAGATGAAATTAGCTGACGTGGGATGTCCTTTTCCGTAGTGAGTGTCTTTCTTATTTAAGGAAGAGAAGAAGAGATATTCGATTGAAAATAATGTATTTATTTTCATATGAAACATTATCGTTACGAACATTGTTACACTTATTTTGACACGGAAGTTATTCTACACTGTACAAATTTTGACGTCATTGTGCAAAATATATTTCGCCAAGTTTGAAATTACATCATAAAAACGAAACTCTTGGCAACAGTCACAGGAATCCAGTCAAAATTTTAGAAGCGTAATAATATAGTAGGAGCTCGAATAATAATTTAGTTTATGGATGAATAAACAGTTGAATGAGATAATTTTGTTATAAAAGTTTTGAAACAATGATTTTAATTGTCATTTTTAAGTTTTAGATATACAATGAGTTGAGACTTGTGGAAGATGGGCGGGACATTATTGAATAATATAAATTTAATCGAATGTATGTAGATATTTAAGACCACATGATATTGTGATTCATGTAACAAGCCTTATAGTTAACAGCAAGGCAGATGGAAATTTAATTTGCGATAATTATTCTATTTCTCGAGCTTCATTGAAGTTAACTTTTTCTGTCGTATTCCTGACTATACAAGTAATAAAATAAAACAAAATATTTTCTCCCTACTGTACCAGCTCTAACCTTCTAGTGTGAAATAACAAATTACCCTGAAATCTAAGCTTTAGTCGTTCATACTCGTGGACATATATAATATAAAAATACGTGTTTAAATATCACAAGACACATCGGTAGTCCACAGCAATAAATCACTTTACTCGAGCTCTTGTCATGCACGTACCACGTATCTTATTACTTTGTGTTCAAAATTATTTGTTATATGCAATATTAAGTTACGCTGTCCTTCATCCTGGCTCTTGACGGGTAAGTTGTTAAACATATTTTTGGCTAAAGTAGTGTGTAAGTAGTTGCGTTGAAACTTAAACTTTTGTCCTGCTTGTGCAGTGGACCAATAATTTTGCATACATTGATTAATTAAATTATCGTTTGCTCAAAGGATGATAACTATTTTAAAAAAGCGTGTGTGCCGAGCACATGTGTCAGAAGTGAAACTTCTTTGGTAAGATTCAAAGCTACTAAAATCGTTGCCTTACTCCATGACGTGACGTGACCTTGAAATTTTACTCTTAACGCGCCTAAAGAAGTTTCACTGTAAAAATATTATTTTTCAACTATACCTATGTTTATATTCTTAGTTATACACAGCCGGAATAGCCATAGCGTTCCCTTACGTTTTAAGATTATATTATAAAGCTATTGCATAGCTTCTATCGCGGGCCTTGAGCGCGGGGACCGAATCGAGAAATTCCGTAACGATAAAACCTCACGCTCCCCACTCCGACGGGCTCGAAGGTGTGGCTTGAAGGCATAGCATGCAATAGCCTTACCGCGGCAGTCCCCGAGTGCCACACGTCTTTTTTTTATAGTGGTCACACCAAAATTAACATAATTAAACAGAAGCCCTATAATATGTATATTACAAACAGATGCTATCTCACCCAAGCTCTTATCATGCACATGGTGCTTCTCAGGCGGGCGCAGCGTGTTGACCCGCAGCGGCGCGGGCTCCGCGCGGCCCTTCGCGTTGAACGCGACCACCGCCGCTGCGTACGTGCGACCCGCGGACAGACCCGCTGCGGTGAAGCGGGGCACTGCGCTCGATACGTTGGCGACTAGCTCCTGTTGGTGTTACTTGTAGTTAGAGATACTTGTTTGCGTGTGTGTTCCCACACACACACAAGTGTACACAACACTTGTGTGTGTGTGGGAACGGCGCTCATCAGGTTGCTAGTGTGCTACTAGTTCCTGTGGATGTCGTGTTATTAAGCAATAGCTTATAACACGACATCCACAGGAACGTAATGCAATGCTAGCTATGCAATAGCATAGCTTCTATCGCGGGCCTTGAGCGCGGGGACCGAATCCAGAAATTTAGTAACGAAAAACCTCACGCTCCCCATTCCGACGGGCTCGGAGGTGTGGCTTGAAGGCATAGCATGCAATAGCTTTACCGCGGCAGTCCCCGAGTGCCACACGTCTTTTTTGTTGCTTGTGTGTGTATATTATGTGCGTGTGTATGTCACAACCCAGACCCACGTGAAGCGTGGGACGACGCCGGATACGTTCGTGACTAACTCCTATGGATAGCGTGATGACATTAAGGTGATGAATTAATTTTTCTAACATTTACGGCCCTTTTCAAACCTTCGTAATTTTTATATTATTAAAGTTGCCGTGATGAAAATTCTTGACAAGAAAGTTCAATAGTAACACAATACGTCTACCGTTTTAGAAACATGATTCCATGATATTTTCTCGATAGAAAAAAAATACAAAGTTCTCATTGTTATTTTTTTATAATCTCTGGCATCTTCAAAATAACAAACGTAAAGTTACGACTTTTTGGATATTAACTATAAAATATACAACCTATACGTCTACCGATTTAGAATTTTGAAATATGCGATGGTTTTGAAATAAACAAGAAATACTTGAAATTAGCGCGCGACCAGCCAATATAGCGAGAGCCGCCCTGTACCTTCCTACCCCGATCGCTGCACGAGTCATTCCCGCTACGGCCGTCACACGGGGAACTTGTGTCGCTCGCGCAATCGTAAAAAAGGGTGACAAAATGAGACAAATGGGGACAATAAAGAAAATAAGAAGAAGAAACATAAAGGTTGGAGAAAAAAGAATGCTTACAATTGGAACAAATTAATGAAGAAGTTGGTTTTATTTTAAATTTGATGATAATTGTATTATAGACGATGTTTGATATGTACCCCTGTTTTAAGTACATAACGAATGTGTAAGATTTTTTTCATTTATAGCATAGATAATCTTTTCAGAAATCCGGAATCCAGAAGGAAAATAAACCCACTGATTGTTCACAATGTGAACCCACTCCTTCGTAAGTACCTTTATTCAGTCAAAAATGTATGTTATCAACGTTCTACTGGTTTTATCGCATGATTCCATTTTTAGCAAAAAGCAACAAAGTGCAAAGAAATAAAAAATCATGGTGAACCTAGTGGAAGTATGGCGGACGTGATATGGAACAGGAGCTCATTGGAGTAGTATTATATTTAAAAAAAATACGAAAAAATTTCAAGAATTACATTTCTTAGTAGGTGGTAGATAAGTATGTTGTATAAAGAATTTGATGTTGATATTTATTTCATTTATACTTACTACACCTGTGCGGGAAATTGCTTAGTACTAAAACAGGTTTATATTCATATTTACATAGTAATGTGAGTTTTAATTTCGAAAAATTTTGTGTAAGTATATTAAATTGAGTTCCTGGGTGATCTGGAAACACAATTGGGCCCGGAAGATGGCGCTGCAGTCACTCCTCCTAATCACATGAACCGATTTGGATGAATATTTGTGTGCACATTTCATTGTTGTGGGATGATTGGTTGATTCGTTTTCAGATTAGCTAATATTATGTATTTTTGTTGTAAACTTAATTTAATGTTTATAATACATTATTATTGGTATAAATAAGCCAGTGTTCGTCTCACATTGCTGTACCTGCCTACCTACCCTACCAGGGCCTAACTTTGTTCTGGCTATTTTATTTTGATTATTTGTAATGAATAATTACAATTATAATAGAGTGCAAAAAATAAATACATGCGTCAATATATTTTGTGTTTTTTTTAAAACAATTTTTCTATTTAAAAAAATATCATTCCGACCGCGGCTTTGCCCGCTTGGAATTAGGTTATATCGTGAATCCTGTTTTATCCCACAGAAGTGTTCAGTTCGGATAAAAAGTATCCTATGTGTAAATCCAGGCAATTAGCTATATTTTATTAACCGACTTCAAAAAAAGGAGGAGGTTATCAATTCGGCCGGTATGTTTTTTTTTATGTATGTACACCGATTACTCCGTGGTTTCTGAACCGATTTACGTGATTCTTTTTTTGTTCGATGCGGGATGGTGTCGAATTGGTCCCATAAAAATTTTATTCGGATAGGCCCAGTAGTTTTAATTTTATGAGCATTTTTGTCTGTATTTGTAAATGTTGCAAGTGCAAGTTTGAAGTCGGTTGTTTTTAACGCAGTTATTGACTTGTCAAAATTGGTAATGTAGTCTTGACGTGATTAAGTAACAACTAACAAAAAAATATACAAATTAACATCCAAAGTTTCGCATCAGTTTTACTGTATTAGTGATATCTTCCACTCTTGACTTTGACTGAGAAGAATTAGGGTTTATAACTTCTTTCAGAAATAGTACCTTTCATTTCTGGGCATGATGTAATATCTACGTCAGCATCAAATTCTATCTAAATCAATTCAGTAGTCCGCGTTATTGATTACCATTTCATTTTTTCAGAGTAACAATATTTTTTGTTATTTTAAAGATTATTTATAACCTGTATTATTTTGTAATAAAGTAAACATTACGAAATAATAATAATTATTAATAATGTCTAAGTAGTTGTTGGAAAGAAGATTATTTGTTTATAAGCAAGAAAATAAAACCAATAAATCAACAATTGAATAAATGTATAACAATATTATAACTGTATGACGACTCCATACATGTTTGTCCCGAGTCGGCCAGCGGCAGCGCGGCGAGTTTGCAAGAATGACTTCGCGCACACCCGCGTTCGCGATAGCGAGCTATTAGACTCCGCCCGCCAAGCAGTGGATTTTTTTTTGTGTATCGTCTTAAAGAGAGTGTTTTGTGTGTGTGTAGTTGTGTATCTGTACGTGCGGTCGCGGACAGACCCGCGGCGGTGAAGCAGGGGACCGCGCTGGACACGTTGGCGACTAGCTCCTGTTGGTGTAACATGTTGTTAACAACAGTGTTTGTGACTGTGACAACTTGTATTTAAATTGATTAGTAAGGTTGTTGTGTGTATATTTTTATGTATGAATGCCACCACTGTAAAACGGGGCACTGCATAATATTTGCTGCTTGTGTGTGTGTAATGTGTATATATGCCACAACCCAGACCCGCTGCTATGAAGCAGGGTACTGCGCTGAAGACGTTGGCAAATAGTTCCTGTCTAGTATAAAGGTATTTTTTTACAATCGAATATAAATTTACCATTTTCAATTATTCTACAATCAATAACATAATAATACTAAATTTGTATTAATTACCTGCGTTACAATTTCTCTAACTTCTAGAAGAAAGGACTGTGGCATGCCTCCGTTGAACCCTTCCGAGCATCGAACACCGAATGATGTTAGAGATGCGTTCACCACTGTGCAGTTGTGGACCTGATCCGGTCGACCTAGATAAAAAAAATATATATTAAAGTACTAGAAAGTTACTGATATTTATTTTTCAGATTTTGTAAAAATATTTATGAATTTTCATATACTAAATATTTAAGTAGTTTTATTATTTATTTTTAATTAAACCTTCAACAATCGAATTAATTGGACAAGTCCCAAAATATGTAATCTTACATCCTGTAACAAATATAGAATTAGATTAACTTTTATCTTTATTCTAACTTAACAAAATTCTTCGTGACTTAATAAGCAATAAAATGTTTGAGTTATAATAAGAAATCAATTTGATAAGAGCGAACGCGTAAAAAAGCTTTTACAAGAGGAAAACGGATCAGCGAAAGTTCGAATTCACTGTCCAAATCATTTTCACGTACATACGTATAAGTATTGTCGTGTTTTAGAAGGAATTTTATACGATCCCAGGGGAAAATTATAAGGATTCGGGATAAAAAGTAATAGGATATGAGGAAACCAGGAAACCGGTCCATGTGTTAAATTTCAAATCCCATTCAGTTGGCGTGATTTAAAAATAACTTACTAGTTTGTATTGCTTGGCAGGAATTTGGTATATTTTATAAAAAAAAAAAATAACTTGTACAGTGAAGTTAGCTAGAGATACAGAAATTTTAGTTACACGTTCTACGTAGCTTGTACGTAGCTAGTTCGTAGCTAGTACGTACGGTAGTTTCTACGTAGCTTGTACGTAGCTAGTTCGTAGCTAATAAGTAGCTAATACCACAATATACAGATACAACCTACTGGTCTACTGGGAAACTTCTTACAAACGTTAGAAATGGCTCACGCACACAAGCAAGCGTGTTTACGAGAATCACAAGGGTATTCTTATATCTGTCAATTGTCATAATACCCACGATTCTCGCAAAAAACGCTTGCTGCTTTGTATGAAGTTTCCCTACTGGTTCTATCTATATGTCGTGCTCATACGTAGCTAGTACATAGCTAATACGTAGCTAGTACGTAGCTAGTGCGTAGCTTGTACGTAGCTAATACGTAGCTTGTACGTAGCTTGTACTAGTAGAGCACGATATGAACGTGTCGCTCACTTCGTTGTATGCAGTGAGCTACACAGCTGCACACAACGAGAGCTGCTGCTCCTAGTGTGGGAGGGTTTTCAATTTTACATGTATCTAATATTTAAAAAAAAAATTGTTGGCTGTAAACTCGGTTTACTGACAATAGTTGAACGTGACAACGTCCGATTGTGCTTCTTTGTCGCTCGTTCCGCGCTCTCGCTTGCACTTCAAGACATGGAACGCCTCAGCGTGAGGTAATGCCGCATGAGTCATGTTTTTTCGTGCGTGCAGCCGGTTCTATCGAATTATAAGACTTTGTCACGTCAATAAAGTTATTATTTATTGTTAACTCACCGGCCGCTATGATGTGATACACGCAGGGCACGCGCTGGTCGCCGATGCGGTTGCGCGCGAAGCACAGCAGCGTGCCGTAGTCCATCTCCGTGTGCGGCGTGTACGTCACCGTGGAGCTCGTGCCCGACCGCGATATGTACGTGTCGCTCACTTCGTTGCTGTTCGCCGTGTTGTTGAACGTCCAGCGGAACTGTTGATATATTACAACATAAATTTATATCCTACACTACTTATTCGCCCGCGTTTTCAAAGGAAAACCCGCATAGTTCCCGTTCCCGTGGGGTTTCCAGGATAAAACCTATCCTATGTGTTAATCCAAGTTACCCTCTATATGTGTGCTAAATTTTATTATAATCGGTTCAGTAGTTTATGCGTGAAAACCATACATACTGTATACAAACCTTTCCTCTTTATAATATTAGTATAGGTGAGCGTGAGTCCATAGTGTAAGTAACGGAATAAATGACGCTATGCTATACGCGACGCGATCAAAACTCCTGCTTCAGCATAGAACTTACATATAAAACTAGACGCTCGCCCCAGTCCACAGACCAGGGATAAAAACGAATCAAAATATAGTCTGTGTCTCAGTAGAAATGTTGCTTTCAGCTAGTGTAAGAATTTTTGATATCGGTTCAGTATTTTTTGTAGAAAATATTACAAATAACATACGAAAACATAAATAATTCCTCTTCATATTATTATAACATAAAAAAATGCTAAAAAATCTAGGAAAAAATCGATCCCAAAAACTTATGTAACCAAACTATGAAAAGGTCGATCTTAATTGCATTGGAACAATTTAATGTTGTAAACTTATTTTATTTGAACTTGAGTGCAAATGATATAAAAAAGAAACAAGATCAAGATAAAAAAAGAACAAAGAACACGCTTCATAATACTGATTTAATTTGTTTTGAACGATCCGCTCTTTTGTTAACTCCTAATTAATTAAAGCTTAAGTGCAAGAAAAACAAATTCACAACAAAACGTAGAAATAATACTGGTCGAAGCTTATTAATTAAACGAGACCAAATTAAACCATTTTTAATAGGAAATAACGTATTTGCCAGCTTTTAATAGAATTATTTTAATAAAAATACGTGTGGCACTCGATGACTGCCGCGGTATTGCATAGCATCGCATCGCTGTGCTGGTTGGAGTGGGGTGTGTTAGGTTTTTTCGTTATGGAATTTTTACATTCGGTCGCCGCGCTCAAAGTCTGTGATAAAAGCTATGCAATAGCTTAATAATTCTTTATTTCATTCACCAAGTTGTTTATATAGAAAAGAATAATACTCTTTCACAATCAATAAAGACACAAGTACAGATATTGACGTGAAACAGACGACAGCAAAACTTCCCGTAATCGTATCAACGAATGTTGTCCACAACACTAAGCAGTTCTTTACCAAGTCATTAATTACTTTCCAACTCGCAACTTGGCTTAGTGTTTGCACACGAGTCGTATTGTACGTGCCCCGTACTCGGCTAATTAACGATAATTCGAACTTGCAACATACATTGCTTCTAAAGCCGGGTATCCACTTAGGTTCGCCGTGGTTTGCGAACGCGCCCGCTCCGCAAACCAAACATAATGGATACGTCGTGATCGCGGAGCGCGACTGGAGCACGATCGGAGCACGGCGGAGCGCTCCGGAAGCGGTTTTTTGCGCGAACTCAAAGGGGAGCGCAGTTTGTTCGTGGACGCGAGCGTGTGTTTGTTAAGTTCGCGAACATGGAGTGGTCCGATGAAATGATGAATATATGCATTATTTCATTATTTCTTCTTCCCTTATTCATATTACCTTGCCAAAATTGAGGAGGTTGTTTGTATTCCATCACAATATAAGGTATCAAAATATAAGCTGCACTTCCTACTAATTCTGGAGGCGGCATGTTTGCACCGACCGTCTGTCGTGTGTCTACTGGAGACCGGAGCGCGGAATTTAGCGCTCCGACAGGAGCACTGATGTTGCAGCCTAAGTGTGTACACTATACACGTTCACGTTCGCGGAGCACACATTGTTCGCAATCCACGGCGAACCTAAGTGGATACCCGGCTTAATGTTCTAGTGTTATTGAGTGAGCTGAGTCATATACTTCAATGTAAGTGATGCATTTTTTGTGAACCACTCAACATTAATTGCTATTTTTTTAAATTAAGATAACACATAGGTTGTTAATATACATTAATAATTCGAATTTGCAACATGTTACATTGCTTCTTATGTTCTAGTGTTATAGAGCGTGCTGACTCATATTTTATTTCAATGGTAGTGATGCATTTTGCAAGGCCGTTGACCAATAGTTATATGTTTTACTATGAAACTTCTTGCTTCCGTTAGTAAATGCTCGAATTTGTAACTCTAGTAATGTTTTAGTGTTATAGAGCGTTCTGAACCATATATTTCAATGTAAGTAATTTTTTGTAAAACACTGATTGAATTCTAATGCTGCTAAACTGCATTTTTGTAAAGCTCTACGTTAATATTGTTTACTATTGTCATATAACATTATATTAGAAGTGTTTTAGCATTAAAATTTGCTGCTAAAATTATATGTATATTATAAGTTCACTGCATTAGTTTCAGTAAAAATGTTAAAAAACACATTGAATGCACATCGGGATACTGGTTAGCGTTAATTAGAAGCCTTTCGTAGCGCTTCGTAGCAACCGTAGCAGAGCATATATACGAATCTAATTGCTACGGAAAAGCAATTATTAACTATCATGTTTTTTTATATTAAAAATTAAATTTAAAGTATAAGAACTGACGCTCATATTTTTATACTTTGCACGTAATGTGTATGAGACAACATTTCAACTATAACTTTATTTCATAGGATTTTTTTTAACTGTAATAAATTTTCTCTTTCATTTAGATTAATTACATTCAGAAAATTACCTTTTTTAGTATAGCCATTCGGGAGCGTGTCAAAAAAATTGTGCTAGACCGATATACCGAGTATTAAGTAGTTATTTTTATATTACAAATAGACAATTTTATTATTGGTATAGATAAAGTAGTAATGAAACAGCAATTCGTTGTATAATAATAATGGAATAATCTCAAGTTTATATCTATTTATTTAATTTAGTTGCACATAATATCTATTTAGCTATCTATACTAGTGCACTCACAGTGACGAGCGGCGGGTTGGCGTCCACATGGCAGGTGATGTGCGCGCGCTCCTGCTTGGCCACGCCGTGCACGCGCTGCTGCGCGCTGCGGCACGTCGGCGCGTCTGCGATAGTGGAGCTTATTTGTATGGGGATAAGGTCGCTTATTGTGTGAGCTTTGACATGTATGAGCATAAGTTTGCGTTGTAAGGGGCTTTATAGTGCGTTGCAACATTGGCGCTTATTTATGTTGGGATAAGGTTCTTTGTTGTGTGTTCGCTTTTAAGGAGCTTTGTAATGAATCTGCAACATTGACCCTTATTTAGTTAGGGATAAAGTGGGTTGCTGTATTTTCAGTTTAGTATATTTATATGTATGTTAAATATTGTGTTGATGTTTATTATGGTAGTGAATATTTTGACGAAAGTGATTAATTTGATCTTGTTGGTGTTAATGATGATGACGATCATTATGAACGTAACGATCACCATGGTGAACTCACAAAGCACATCAAGAGTGAAGGGTTTGCTTTCCCCATCGCCCTCCGCGTTGAACCCCACACAGGTGTAGTTGCCCGCAGTACTGCGGCCAACACCTTGTAGTACTAGAGACTGGTTGCTGATGATGATGCCGTGCCCCACGTTGTGGCTGAGCATCTTGCCCTAGAAATATTATAAGATTGGTAAATAACAATGTTATAGGATAATCATAAAATTGTTTTTGTAATGGATTAAGTCAAACAAGAATAAGATGATATTGAAAAGTTTTGACGTGACAACGTCTTATAATTCGATAGAGCCAGCTGCACACAAAAACATGACTCATGCGGCGTTACCTCGCTCTGAGGCGTTCCATGTAAGGCTTGAAGTGCAAGCGAGAGCGCGGAACGAGCGACAAAGAAGCACAATCGGACGTTGTCACGTTCAACTATCGCCAGTAAACCGACTTTACAGATAACCAATTTTTTAATTAAATTAAGCACCTGATGAATACAATCTTATGGATCAAGCGTAGAGTGCTAGGGAAGCGCATTCCATTTAAGGTCTTACCATTGGACGAGATCGTGATCAAGTGCTTCCAATAAAATCAAGAGTAACAAATCTATAATAAATAAATAAATTTAACCCGTGACTGGGGCGATAACAAATATAACAAGCGCTAATGATAAGTTTACATACAATATTAATCTATCGTCAATACAGTTTATGAATTTACAGTTCTTCAGTAAGTTTTTTCGAATATTTTATTTAGTAAGTTTTTAGCTAGTATCTTTTAGCTCACAATGAGTTTGGTGTAACAACCTGCTACACAATGTACAGTGTAAAACAACGCAGACTATATCTAAGTCTGAGACGATGCAAAAACTTTGGACACTTTCACACGAAGTGCAGAAACATGCCACCTGTGTCGTGTGTTTTGCGTCACGACGCTTTAAGATGTTTTGTATGATACTTAAACTATTTTATTGGAAAAGTGACACCTTTTTGAAATAAATACTATGATAAATAGAAACTTGAACCTTCTTCTGAACCGAGTTTGTCTTTATATTTTTGTTTATTAACATATTTATTATTTAATCCTTTTCGCTGTATTTTTTTTTTCATAATAATATTATCATGTAATTTATCACTCTGTTATAATAGACGCGATATTTTTTTGATAATCAAGACCATTATGTTTCAATTTCCTTATTACTTAAGTGGTCTATCATGATTTTGCATAAATTCGACATCGCGTTTGTTACGTCATAAGATTGGTTAGAACAAACATGAATGAAGTAAATCTGTACGTAATTGTATTATAGGTGTAAAATAGTTATTTTTATGTTTTATAATTATTTTTATGTATTATAATTATTTTTATGTTTTAAAGCCATCAAGGTTCAATTAAGATTAGCTTTACATAATATACAACATTATCTTATTATTAATTTTAACCGATGTGAAATGTAGGAACATTCCCGTTTTGTAAATTCAAATATCACAACAGTAATATTATACAATTATTCCGTTTAAACTTCCATTACATTAAAACATTACCAATAAAGGGAATGTTGAACGTTCAATTCAAAGTAATAATATGCGTTTGTCCATCAAAAATCAAAAGCATTTATACAGCATTTAATTATCAGCAATAATTTACATTAGAATCTGAATATGATGACGGTAGGGCCAAATATTTACATAATAAGAACCATTTAAATAGCCAATTTATTTGCAAAATCAAATATTTATGAGAACTCGAGTATTATCAAAGCGTGGAATTAATTTGACAATGTTTTATTAATACAGATATAGAATTTGGCGTTTGTTTACAAACACTCGTATTTTTTAACCGACTTCAAAAAAAAGGAGGAGGTTATCAATTCGGCCGGTATGTTTTTTTTTTTTTATGTATGTACACCGATTACTCCGTGGTTTCTGAACCGATTTACGTGATTCTTTTTTTGTTCGATGCGGGATGGTGTCAAATTGGTCCCATAAAAATTTTATTCGGATAGGCCCAGTAGTTTTTATTTTATGAGCATTTTTGTCTGTATTTGTAAATGTTGCAAGTGCAAGTTTGAAGTCGGTTGTTTTTAACGCAGTTATTGACTTGTTGTTGAGAAATTTATATTAAAAATGTGTGATGTTATAAATATGAAATAGGATTTGACCTAGATAGGAAACTGGGAAAAGAATGAAATATAATGTATAAATAACGTATATTTGCACTTACGTTATGCCGCCATTCGACTTTGTAGACATAGGGATGTGCTTTTATAATACAATCGAAGTAAACGTCTGTTCCTTCTCGAATGTTCTTTGGGTCCAGATTCGTTCCTAACCGCACTACTGTTTCTGGAACATCTGTGGATTAAACATATTATTTTTTGATATTTTTAGTTATCTATACAATTTACTTGTTACAAAGTTTTCTTTTAGACATTGTGTTCTCAGACTTTGTGAGCCCTATATAGAGCTCTAGACTATAATATAGTCTTTAAATAAAACTATATAGTCTACACTACTGGAAATATGACCTTCACACAAACATTATTATTTCTCTCAGAATCCGTAAAAAGCTACTTTAATGCTAATTCATATTAAATTAAGTTTTAGTCTACTGAAGAAAGTGATTACCATATTCGTTGATATTATTTTTTTGTAAGTGTGAGTAGCCTTAGCTTTAGTTTTTAGTTGTTTTAACTGGTTCTTATGAACAAGAAAAAAATGGTGATATCCGCACTAAGAATTCCATAGTCACATTCTTACAATGTAAATCGGGACACTAAGACTTGTTTCCGTACGTACATTAGAATAACTATTCTCCCGCAACAAAGTACTCTATATCTCATAATTACACCCTGAATAATTACGAACTGAATAAATAAGGTCATAAAAAATATCTTTTATCATAATCCTTACACTGTATATCCAATATCCAGTCATCTTCCAAGGGCGGTGTGGACTGCATCTGCGGGTTGGACGCGCGACACGCGAGCTTCGCGCCCGCGTCCGACTTCGTTAGTTGTAACGACACTGTTGAGGTTGTTGTGTTGCCGTCTGTTGATAACTGTTGATAAAAATATGACCTAGAGTTAAATTAATTTAATTTATTTAATTACATACTTTTAACTTGCTTATTTATATATTTGCTATGGGAGAATAAAATCTATATATATAAAACTCAAAGGTGACTGATATAGTGATCTATCAACGCACAGCCCAAACCACTGGACGTATCGGGCTGAAATTTCGCATGCAGGTAGATGTTAGGACGTAGGCATCCGCTAAGAAAGGATTTCCCGAAATTCTTGCGGGAACGGGGAAAAACGAGGTTGCACGTAGGTACAAAGTCGTGGGCGGAAGCTAGTCTACAATAAAGTCTATCGAGTTGATCAAAGTTGCAGCTTTGTAATGGTAAAATAAGGTTTAGAAGCGGTTGAAAATTAATTTAAATCAGTGTCATATAATATAAATATACATTAAACGAATCGGTCTATCATCAATGAAACAAAAATTGTAAATTATTCGTATTCATAATATTAGTTACAAAATTATAAAAATCCTTAGTTATAATATGCAATCTTTACCATATTATCAATATCATGTATTAGGAAATCGTTTGAATAATTAATTTAATACAGTTTTGTATTTCAGAAGCGCAGTTTCACTATTTATAATAATCGCTCTAATTAACAAAGGAAAAGAGCCTTTCCTATTATTATTGAAACATTATATTATAATATATTATATTACAAATTCCATGTAAACACGACTACACATACGCCTCAAAAGATATAAATTGATATTTAATTAAAATTAATATTAATAACAGGCATGCGAAGAGCTTCGTTTAAATTAATCGCTTTGAGAATTTCATTATGTCCAATATTGTCTTACATGTGTTACATGTTTTACTAATAATTACGATATTACAATACATAATCAAATGTTACATGAAATGATCAACATGGCCTTAGTGAGAACATTAAAGCAATATCTTATATATAAAATTCTCGTGTCACAATGTTAGTCTGCATACTCCTCCGAAACGGGTGGACCGATTCTCATGAAATTTTCTGTGCATATCGGGTAAGTCTGAGAATCGGCCAACATCTATTTTTCATATGTACCACGGGCGAAGCCGGGGCGGACCGCTAGTGTTCATCTATAATGTTTAATAACTTGTATGTAGCTTGTGTTTTTTATTCACGAAAGATATATGATGTTGTTCTATTTCAAATGTTTTAGTTTCACATACATATTATGATATAAAACAGCATTGAAATACTTAAAATGATGCACTTGCATTTTGAGGACTAATGTGTTCTTGTTTGTAAAAATGTAAGTTGCTGTGTTCATCACATTTTTCTAGTTGTGATTCAATCATATTTACACACGATTTATGATAATAACTCTCTGTATATTCGAATACAATGCATAATTCTGCATGGAAAAATTGAAGGGATATTTTGATTTAAATGAGCATTTTCCTACACCTAAACTATTATCTAAGAACAAAGGTCGACATACTTTTATAATCAATTAAAAATCTAAACTAATAATAATTATTATGTATGGGTAATGGGTTAGATTCCCTAGTAGGTAGATAAGTAGATATTATGTGTATTTGAGCTTTTTATTAATTATTTGGTTTAAATTGAGTACGTTTTCCTTGTTCATTGGAATTTTTGTGGATTCTTATAGAATAAATTATAGATTAAAATAATACCAACAACATTACTGAAAAAAATACGTAGATCGAACTCCTTGAAAATAAAACTGAAGCGAGTTTACTTAAAAAACTAATTAATTCGGTCTAATCCTTATCGATTTAAGATAATCTGTTGCCTATTTATTTTAATGAATACACATTGAAGGTGGTTTTAAGCTCTGTAATTCTTTATACTCTTTGGTACGATTTAAGTATGTACAAACAATTTAATGAATACCTATAAATGGATCTATCAATTTAATATATAACTAGCCGCCCGCCCCGGCTTCGCCCGTGGTACATATGAAAAATAGATGTTGGCCGATTCTCAGACTTACCCGATATGCACAGAAAATTTCATTAGAATCGGTCCACCCGTTTCGGAGGAGTATGCAGACTAACATTGTGACACGAGAATTTTATATATAAGATTTTAAAACGACAATAATACCTACTATTACTTTTATAGAAGCGAGAATAAACCTGTGATGTTTTCATTAATTCTGAGATTTATAGACATAGAAAATGTGAATACTGTAATATAGAAACATAAAATTTCTTTGATGTTTTCAAGTGAATAATAAATAATACAAAAAGAAATCAGACTAGTAATTTTCCAAAGAACTTATAATTAGGTAATATTATGTTTAGTTGATATCATACAAAATGATTTCAATAAATGCTCCCAATATATCGATCTCCACGAAATCTCTATAGTGGTACAATATAAGGAACGGTTAGCAACATAATATACTTATTACCTTTTTATCCATACTAATATTATAAATGCGAAAGTAAATCTGTCTGTCTGTCTGTTACTCAATCACGTCTAAACTACTGAACCAATTTTCATGAAATTTGGTATGGAGATATTTTGATACCCGTGAAAGGACATAGGCTTCTTTTTATCCCGGGAAAATGACGCTATCCCGGAAATCCCACGGGAACGGGAACTATCCGGGTTTTTCTTTGACTGCGCGGGCGAAGCCGCGGGCGGAAACCTAGAATATTGTTAATATAGATGTATGTATTTTCTAATCGATGACACAATATTGTGCAATTAATTATGATTATATTATGCGGTTTTTACCAGATTATATCAATAACACGTATCTTATAATTACTTTTGATAATACAACAATAAGGCTTATATCCGCATAACATATTATGAAGACAAAGATTTAGACGTTGTAAGAAACACTCTTATATAAATTCACTGTTATTAGTTCCAGCAAGCGAATTCCACTGAACAGAAAAATGTCAACGAAGTATTCCCGCGATTCCTACATTATCACAAGCATCAGATAAAACTTGAAAGAAGCCAGACTCCCGCCAGGGTCCCTTACGAGCAATCTGAGCGTGCCCCAGGCGCAAAATGTCCCATTCAATCTACATTTATTACTTTTACGTGCCCCTATTTTAGTGATGTTGTTCCTTATGGTAATAAAGATTACTGGCCCATAAATTCCGCGGACGAAAATTAGCTTTGTAAAGATCGGTTTATGTACAGAGGACGTCCGGTAATGGAAGTGTGGAATTAATTTAATTTCCTGTTCAGCTACGAACTAAGGAAAGAAACACCTAGATACATAGTGTTCGGCAATGATATAAGATACTCTGAAAACGGCACACTATAACGCATACACGATTAGACGTCAAAATAAAATAGCATAATTCAATTATCGTTAGCGAAAGAGAGACAAAGCCAATTCTGGCTAATATTACATTACTACCGGAGTGCTAAAAACCTATCTACACACTTTTGCTTATAGTATAATCGCTGTTCAGTATACAAAACACATTGATTGTACGAAAAGCAAATTCAATAATATCATATCAAGAAAATTCACTTGCGAATGTAATTGAGCAGTGATATACGATTTTATGTAATTCATCTTCAAAGCGAGAGAATAAAGGGATAAAATTTCATATACAAATAAAATACGTCGGAATGTGTTTTAGTAAATAGAAATGTTGACTGACAATCGCAGATATAATACTAAATGGTCAAATAAGACTGTTGTAAAACATGCGATAGAACATCGTGATAAACTGCTTTTAAAGTGACGGCACTGTTATCTCAGAAACGAGTTGATAACAAAAAGCTTTGCTAGATTCAAGAAAACATACTAAAATTCCTAAGACATACTAATAGTTTAAATGTAAGTTGTTGTAAATAGATACTAATAGTTTAAATGATGTAAGTTTAAGAATTAAGAAAAAGAATATTTAGAAAATGGGATAAATTTGATAAATTTATATATATACTTTTGATGTGATCTCAAATCTGTTACAAAACCGAAACATAACCTGATTTCACAGCTCATTATCCAAAATCTTCAGGGACGGTGTTGACAGGACTAAAGATTGATTAATTTAATCAAAGATAAAGCATGTATTTCTCCATGATTAATTGAATTTGTTTTGCCTAAATTGGGAAAACATCGCAGATTGCAATGAAGATTATTTTTCTATTACTTTTGTTTTGTCTCGTATTAAATAAGAATTGCTAATAGATTGTCTCGTTAAATAGCGTATTTATCTTATCGTTTAATAGATTTTGGCTTTCTTTATGAGAAAAATTAAATGCGAAACATGAAACTTCAAATTTAATCCCAACGAATTTTCTGATACACGACGAGATTTTGTAATGTTGTCTATTTACACATTAATATCCCTTTTCAAACCAACTGCGTAAAAGAAAGAGTGAAAACGGAATCTCGTCATAAATTCGTGTATTTATTTATATCTACTAGAAATATCTGTATATGAACTTTTCATTCAGGAACGCGTGGAGGTATCAGGCTGAAATTTATATCAAACTATTGTGAAAAACATAAATTTAAAGGTTTTATTCGGTGCGCGAGTCCGACTTACACCGGATTCTTCCACCACGTGCACAATGACCGGGGAGACTGGGGACAGCAGTACACTACACAAAACTTACCGTCTCCTTAGCATTATTAATCCTATGTCCGTTCTTCCACCACGTGATGAATAATTATTCTACATATGCATTGTGAGCGGAGGGACTGCGCACAGTAGTACAAGTACACCAAACTCACCGTCTCCTTAGCATTATTAATCCTATGTCCGTTCTTCCACCACGTGATGAATAATTATTCTACATATGCATTGTGAGCGGAGGGACTGCGCACAGTAGTACAAGTACACCAAACTCACCGTCTCCTTAGCATTATTAATCCTATGTCCATTCTTCCACCACGTGATGGAAGCGGGCGGTCGCGAGCCGGCGCTCTGGCAGAGCAGGTCGTAGCGGCGCCGCGCGGACAGCGGCTGGTTCGAGCCCAGGATGTGCACTGTGAGCGGGGGGACTGGGGACAAGTGGGAAGTTTTGTTAAAAAGAAACATTTGTTTGACAAATATTTTGACTTCAAATGGTCAAAAGTAAAAAAGAATAACATGGGCTCAAATAAACAGCTTCCAAATAAAAAAGAATCATCTAAATCTGCACCCAGTCAAAAGTCTGAAGTACAATACAAAATAAAAAAGTACAGTCGAATTGATCCTCCTCCTTGTATTGATATCAGTTGAAAATAGGAAAATTCTATGTCGTATTCTGTGGATAGTAAGCTATTTAAGTATCAGTCTGAATCAATACCCTAGGAAAAATTCAACTTATCCGGTATTGTCATCGTTAGCTAATTCCCAACAATGAAAAACAAATTTTCCAAACCACAAACTATATTTCGCTACAAAAATATACATGTCAGCTACTACGAAGGCATCAACGTAAAAACATCTTGAAAAATATTCATACATGCAGAAAATAAGAAGCTATATTCCTTAACTTCCCACGACGAGACGTTAGCAAAGCGAAAACATTTTAGCATCACGGCATTTAGGTCAAAATTGTCGAAAGATTTTAAAGAACTCTGCGAGTGCTTCTGGCACATAGTTAAGACTGGAGAGTTGCTTGAAATCCAACCGACAAAGAATCTCTTTGACGTACGCTTAACATATAACGTGGGGCTAAAACGTGCGGTCGTAGGTCAGGGAGGGCATAGTTTCAATGGGTCTCGGTCAGTGTTAGTAAAGAAAACTATTTATTTGAGAAAGTTGAATGGAATTAAAATTTAAAAATCGATTGGTTACATTTACATGAGTTTGAAATTATGTAAATTGGATTTATTATAAGAAGTGGAAAGAAAATAAATTATCGAATACAATTAATTTTGAAAAAAAGTATACATAAAACTAATACTTAAACCGTCAACTAACATAAAATATGATTATTTTTTTGTTAGTTTTCAGTTGTATCAATGATGGGTACAGGATTTACTTACTCACGAATTATCAATTAGAACAACAACTTTGCTAATTACATACACAAACATAATATTAGCAAACGATAATATATATTATACTCAACAGCATACATAATATATTCATCATACTCTATCGACAAGATACCAATTACCAATAATGCAAACACTTACAATTCATATCCAAAGTGAGGGTAGTTTCAATAGGATGCGCGCGCACATGGTTCGACGCTCGACACGTCAGTGTGGCGCGGACGTCCGTGCGGGTGAGAGGTCCCACGCGGAGCACGCCGCGAACTGCCCCGCCCGGTAGGACTGTTACTGGTGTGTCCATTTCTACTTCGTCTCGGTACCATTTTACCCAGGGTCGGGGTCGGCCTAGGATAAATTAAAAATTTTAAAAAAATTTGAAGAATATTTTTATAGCAATATTATATTGTTGTAATAAGTTAGTCAGTGATGTCATAACATGCGCAGATGATTTGGAAAATCAATTCATTTCCTGCACGCCCGGTCTCGAACACCTCACTTATACATTTGAAGTTTTGAGTTGATAGAATTTAATATTTATTAATATTTTATTTTTATAATAAATATTAAATTTTTATTGAACAATATAATATTATGTAGGTACTATTTACGTAACTTTGTAGTAGTAATAATACTTGTAATTTATTACAATTTTATCGATTTTGATAAAATGCAGACGGAGTTTATCGATAATTATCAACGTATTAATTAATGCATTCATCATTAATTATTAATTAGTAATTCATGTTTGAGATAGTATCAAAGTGTCTCGTGACAATTTCTTATTAAAATAAATAGATATATAATTATAGGAAATACTCTGAATAATACTTGTAAGATAAAATTACCTCCAGAGACATCGCATTTCAACGTGAAAGAATCGCTTTCGACGTAAGGTCCCACTATCGCCTGCTTTGTGTCACCCATATCATCTGTGATAACCATCTTATTCGGTGGTACTGGAACAATGAAAATAATATATAGACAAAAAATAACAATGAAAATAACTGGAAATTGAAAGTACCCTTGATCACGCTCGCTGCAAAGTGTGGGAAACTCCGGGATAATAGTTTAATCATAAAATCACGTTTACAATACGTTAGAATATTTAATTTCTAAATAAAAAAGTCATCAAGAAAATGTTTATCTTTGTTTGAATGCACCTAATTTATAAATATCTACATAACCAGATCCTTACAATTTCTACTAAAAGCATATAATTTTAATATTTATAATGCCAAGAGCATTCAAGTAACTCAAAATTAGTTCAGGTACAATAATTAACAAAAGGCAAGCTTCATGTTTAATGCCTTGGTGTTATCACACGCGCCACTGGTTTTCGTTGGTCTCAAGTGACTTTTCAGTTATCAACATTTCAAATGTTCATATTACTTAGCAATACAATATTAGGTACAATCTAAAATGGGTTGATTAAGTGAGAAAGGAATGGTGAATTAAATTTGTTTAAATTAAAATGGAAATTGTGAATAACAAACTAGAAGGATCTTGATTAATTGGGTATATATTAACTTTTATTGGGATGAAATTTGAGAGAATTTTTAAAATACTTGTACAGTACGCAAGGAAAGCGAGACTGCCTGTACGTGACTGACACGTACACTGTATAAATAATTATATTGGTATAAATAAAACTATTAAGATGAACGTTTAAAAAAATCATACCTTATTGGCATAATTTCTGAATTAACTACTGAACTTTACATGAAAATATTTTATTATTTTCTTTTTACTGTCATACGAAAATTATAGGGAGAAAGCTCCTTAATTTTTGTGTGTGACAAATTGCGTCGTGCATTATCTCAGCTAAACATCTTTCGCCTATACGGAATCGATATTTATTAGGGTTCCCCAGGTCATGTAATAATGGAAGGGCTCCCCGGAGCATAAGTTTCATGCGTTAGGAACACACAAAGTGTCCTACTTAAGATCCTTTCAAAGGATATTCAGTAAATTGCTTTTTGGATATTTTATACTTCACACTAACCTTTTAGCAATCTTTATTCAGGTTAGTTTTTATGAAGTTAAACATTATTACTCTATTTATTTGTACCGATTTATTGCCTACTTACATATTGTGTATAAAATTGAATTTTGTTTTTTCATAAAAGTTACTACAATGTTATAAATTACATAGTAATAACTCGGGCCGCGGAATCTCAGACACAATAGAAAATCTATTGTGTCGTGGACCGATCGGGCTGTTCGGGGCTCTATGGGTTAAAATACTGTGGCAACGATTGCCCGATTAAAAAATATTACCTATTAAATAAGTCGTTATTGTATATTGACCAGATATCCCAGTATCTTTGATACAATTACATGAAATTTTTCGACTATACAATTTATAAGACCAAGTTCACTTGGCACAAATCCAAAAGTGCGAGATTAAGCGCGCTGAAGAAAAATAGACTTTTTTGAAAAAACATTTCTTGTTCCTTTATGAAATTTGGTTCATGTCACAATAAATTGTTCAATATTTTGTTTATTTTTTATGATAGCGTTTATAATAAAGAGAATTGAATAGGGCGTTAAATCCCATACTGATAATATGTATTTTTTTTGTAAATGTGGAAAGAATTCCCGCATAAAAATATATTGTAAGCATCTATTCTATGACTAATACATGCTTACAAAATATTTATCGACCAAATGTTTGCTTGACTTTGTCCGTATTCGTAGCAAATATTAAAAATAAGGCTAATTCGTATCTGTAAATTCATAATAAATAAATAAATAAATAAAATAAAAAGCCTTTATTGTTGTTCTTAATTTAAATTACAAAACTTTTCTAAGTATGCCGCAGAACTAATTACTACTCACATTTACTAACTAATTATACTTTATAAACTCAACAATTTAATTTATATTTAAGTGATTTTAGTTCGGCAAACGGTAGTTACTCCTCAACTTGTCTTCCGACAAAGGCCTCCTCTAAAGATCGCCATTCTGTTCTGTCCCTAGCCTTTCGAGTCCACATTGGACCTGCTATTTTCCGAATACCATCTTCCCACATTGTAAGTTGTCTTCCTCTGTTCCTTTTGCAGTCTATCGGGTACCATTCTGTTATTTGTCTAGTCCATTTTTCCTTCTTCTCTCTTATCATATTATGACCTGTCCATTTCCACTTTAGTTGTTTGTATGTTATATTATATGCATTCTTGAATTTAGTTTTACTTTTAATGTCCTTTAGTTTTTCTCGATCTTTTCTCTTAACCAAAATTCATAAAATGCATAATAGTCCACAATAAATAATATATATGAAAGACTAGGAGCTTCATATACTTTTATTTCAGTCTATGAAGCAAGGTCCAAGATTAGATAATAAATTATAAAAAGGGCCATATTGGCATACTCTTTCTTCTAATACGTAATTTTATTTTTATTTTATAATTGCTTAGTGTTAAAAAAATTAAGTATCTGTATGAGTATGATTAGATTTTGTAGATTATTTTTCCGACCCAAATATCGACCAATAGAATTGCACCATTTGACGTCACGTGGTACAACCTACATGGTATTATACTGATAATTTTTTGAAAATTTTCTCTGGTCGTTGACGTCAAACTGACAGGTTGAATTCAATTGTGAAATTATTGGCCGACATTTGGGACGGAAAAATAATCCCCCGAATACCACACGAGCTTCAAAATTATCTGGCATTTCCCTCAAGGTTCCCTGCAAACAAATAAAGTCGTCAAGTTTTTCAGGAAAAATCACTTGCGCTTCGCGCTCGTTATTTTTTAACCTGAAAAACTTGACTCCTTCATTTGTTTGCAACGAACCTATCGGAAAATACCCGATAATTTTTAAGCTCTTGTGGTATTATAAGTGATTATTTTTCCGACCCAAATATCGACCAATAGAATTGCACCATTCGACGTCACGTGGTACAACCTACATGGTATTATACTGATAATTTTTTGAAAATTTTCTCTGGTCGTTGACGTCAAACTGAAAGGTTGAATTCAATTGTGAAATTATTGGCCGACATTTGGGACGGAAAAATAATCCCCCGAATACCACACGAGCTTCAAAATTATCTGGCATTTCCCTCAAGGTTCCCTGCAAACAAAAAGTCGTCAAGTTTTTCAGGAAAAATCACTCGCGCTTCGCGCTCGTGATTTTTTAACCTTGACTCCTTCATTTGTTTGCAACGAACCTATCGGAAAATACCCGATAATTTTGAGGCTCTTGTGGTATTATAAGTGATAATTCGCCATTTTACACAAAACAATATAGAAGATGCTTCATACGAATCCATTATCAACAAATCTAATTTTAATAGAACAAAATGTTTACCATAAATGACGTTATATTAAGCACGAAATTTAAGTGTCATTAACATGAAAGTGTCCCATTGACTCCCGCTTAATGTTCGCTCCACAATCTTAAGCCTTTGAAATAATAAAATATTACTCACAAAACGATTATGAAGTCGCAAAAGCTGTACTAAAAGCGCATTATTATAAAGACTAGCTATTTATTTTAAGCTCTTTGCTGAAGTAATAATGGCCTTATTTGCTTGAAAGGGAGGTTTTTTGTTCTTCGCCTTTGTGATGCTGTATGTGACTTTAAATAATCTTATTCTGAATATATTTCAAATGTTACGAGCTTAAATAAAAGACGCAAAAGTTGTATGCAAAGAATGCGGGGTAATTTTGAAATTTATGTAAGTTTTAAATATATTTTGGTGACCCGATTTGGATAAAAATCTTTCATACTATTTACAAAGGGATGGAATTGTAATTGGTTTATGTAAAGCCCTACATTTTATTATGTAGTCGTTTCATAATGACGTAAAATTGTATTTGTTGAAGTTTATAAAACATCTGACAATCTAAGCATAGATACGTCTATTCAATTGTGATTAAATAAAGTATGGGTTTAGTTAAATGATAAAATGATTACATAAATATTTGTACAAAGAAGATAAAATAAAAGCTTTCATACCATGAATAATTTTAACAATAATCCAAATAAAATAGGAAGAATAAAATTTATTTCAAACTACAAAAACATTGGTTTTAATTTAATAAAAAATAGTCGTTATAAAACAATATGAAACTGAAAATGAATGTTATTGTTATAACGATTCTATGTTTCACATTAATTACCAGGAATTGATAAAACTCGGAAATACCAGAAAAATATTGTGGATTTTCTTGCATTAATCAGTCTACCGTCGTCATTGGAAATACCCGATTGATTAATTATTATTTATCACACGTAAATATTGATATCTATGATAACAAAATATAATCAAAATTAATTTGGTTTCATTACAATAATATGTTCGCATCAAGATGGGTGCCTGTTATTTTCCTAAATATATTTTATATCAACTTTTTATGCTGTATGTAATTGCATTCTACAATTCAACAAAATACAATACAATTCTACAAAATATTGTAGAATTGTAGAAGACACACATCATATTTTATTTTAAAATATTTTACATGGATTGGGTAAATAATGTTACTCGACCGTGTCATAATATCCCTATTAGGTGTAATTTTGTTCTGTTATGATAGCTGATTGTTATCCAATAATATAAAACATGAATTATATTAAGAGACTGCAGGTTATCAGACTACCTTGATATTAGATTGAACAGTAGTTTTTCATGTACCTAGGTACATTATATATTTTTATTGCATTGACGATTGGCGAAAGAAATTTTTTTGTAGATTTTAAGCAGACATAAAATAATTCTTAAGCTTTTTTAATCTTAACTACCTGTAGTCAGTTAAATATTGTAGATATTGTGAAACATTACAAAAACTAACAGTTTAATAAATTATACACGTATCTACTTTACGTAAGTACATCTTGTATCTCCGAATTAAACTCTCAGAAAGAACATTTTGCTATTTAGTTCATAACAACATACGAATATAATTAATATAAATAAATTCTCAGAATATTTTTAACTTAACAACAATAGGTTTCTCCATTAGCATTTTTTAATAACGTACGAATTGTCATTATACTTTATTTTCTATTGTCCTTAAGTACGTACCTACTAATATAACTGCCGTCGTATTTCAATGTAGCCATTATAATATGAAAAGGTACAGTTTAATATTAAGCCAAATTGTACAAAACTAGTGTTTCAAATTGCTCGTTATTTGCATAAGGTTCACACGAGTCATATATCTCTGTAAAATGCAATTTTATCTTTCTGTTTGATATATGGCCTTATAATGTTGGCTAAAAAGATATCACGATAGCGTAAAATATAACGTGACTTGTTACCTAATGGTAGAGATTAGAATAGTTTGGCCAACTGGCTAGTGAAAGGAACTAAATGCTAATAATATGAGATCCAATCCGCATAGTGGGGCAAGGTAAAAATGCATTTCATTATTTTAATAATATGGCTTCAATGGTGGTAGATACTAATACCCTAAAACTTGAAAGGTACCAGGGAAAGAAATCTTAAATATAAAATTGAACACGTTCGTATTAATAATGGAAGATGAAGACAATTCAAAAACGATACGTGACAAAAATAACGACACAAGATGCACGATAGGTTACTCATTTTATGTTCTTGCTGTATTTTTATGTGCGCAATAATTAAGATATACAGAAATTTTTCATAAAAGTTACTATAATGTATTCAATAAAATTTTCAAATACTGCAGCAATTATTGCCATCTTATCATTTTACATCTTACTCCATTGCAATATATTGACCTACATTGTCAGAATAATAAACGAACGAACAGAAGCTATAACGAAGATAATAATTGAAAAACTTACCAATAACAGTAAGGTTTATCCTAGAATTTCTTGTCTGTGCCTGTTTGAAGTCCACCCTGCATCTATACAGGCCCTGGTCCGTGGGCCGCACGCGGTCCACGCCCAGTTCCGCTGGTCTTCTCTCGGGAAGAAAATATGCTCTAGACGCGAATACACTCTCATCTGACCATCTTTCCGCTATGCCAAAGTCTTTCTCTCTTGCGTCCACGCTGTGAAATTCATTAATTATTTGAACACGAAAAATGCTATGTCATACTTTGACCAACCATTTTGAGGATTACTTTTTTAGGACACTTTCTATAACACAATTTCATATGAATACGATTCACAATAATTTGCCTTCCGTTACCATCGGGTAATTTGACGCGACATTTGCTTTTCCCTGAATAAAATATATTCCAAATACACAAAATGAAGAAAATGACATACCAAAGGGCTTATCTTGCATTAGGTAAGATTACCAGTCAAAGACCGCTTCAAACCTTTACCCGGAGAGTATTCAAATCGTATATTATTATATCGTGAGTTTAGCTCAAAGTAATGCGTTAACTTTCAATCCATTATCGTTTTGATTGTGTTGATTTAACAAATTACGAAATTACTATTTTGTCTGTTTATTAGCAATTACACAGACATTATTTTTAAATTATGTCTTCTGAGATCTTTATTTTACCTAATTTTACTGTAACATAAGTGACTTCACAATCAATGTACAATGATAATGATTTACAACTAAAAGCCTCCACACTAGATTGATATCAAAATGCAATTTCATTCCAAGTTAACCAAAATGTACCAGTATTCATAACAAAATTACATCTCACTCCATTGCAATATATACTCGGAATTTCTTGGAATTTTTGGGTTGAAATTGAAAATGCTCATGCACAAGTTTCTATTGATATTGGCTGCTGGAGTTGAAATTCAGTTATAAAATAGTATCAATACCTGTATATTGGCGTGCCCAAGTCTTCTCTATACCATAGCACCAGTAGGACTGCATCATCTTCGTCTTCTGTCGCGATGTCACATGGTAGGTACACTGGCTCCCCTGCTACTGCCACCATATGTGATATTGGTCCTGTAAAGATAGAAATAGTTTTAAATAATAAGGTTTATACGAATAATATAGCTGATTGTGTCGAAGAATACAAATAATAAGAAGTACTCTTCAATTAATTCGAAGTTAAGAATGCCTACTCATAAAAATAAAATGAAGCTCATAAAACTTTGTAGGCACCTATTTTCTGCTAAAATTATTTACAAATTTTGCTTTCTTAAAAGAAACGAAGTCCTATTTATTTAATTTGTACAAAAAATAAACAAATATCATTTCTTGTGGATTTTCTTCTTAAACTTTTTATTTAAAAAACGGTACCTACAATGTTGAAACAAAACCCACGTGAAATAACGTATTTCCATCCCGTGAGCTGCTATGAAAATATTTGTACGCGGAAAAGCAAACACCCGGACGGGCAGAATGGCCCGGATATACCCGGGTTGTCCGGTTCCTTGGATCCGGTTGCATTGAGACAATAACGAAAAGCGCACTGCATTCTCTCACAATTGGTCCATTCATTCGATTCAAGTTGCAGCCAGTAGAAAATTTTCTATTTAAACCGCCATCCAAGAAACGTTTTACGTCTATATATACTAAATGAAAATGGCAGTTATTGGTTTGTAGAATTATTTTTATTCGAGCTGTTAGTTACACGGGTCGTATGCAGTTGAAATAGATTTTAAAAACTATACGCGTTACAATATTTTTATCACAGATTTTTATCTATGTTATATTATTGTAACAAGATTTGATACGTTGTTCATATTTTATCTAAGACAAACTTAACGGGGTAACTTATAAAATACATTTGCTTAATATATAAAACGTAACTTCACATTTTGTAAGTCCCTTTACCTGTTTTACATAAAAATATAACAATCTGATTAAAACAACACTGGTGAGTATACACCCAAACACATATACTTTATCAATCAAACGTATGTTATCAGATTCCACCACGCTGTCTACAGCAAGCTATCAGCTATTACATAACCTCTACGTTCAACGGTATACCAACCTAGGGAAATGCTATTAATTTCCGAATGTCGAGTTGCCTGTCTGTATCCTTGGATATTCTAGTTTATTTTGCTATTCGAATACTGTTGCTTCGTAGTACGGTTCTTCGTTTTATACGCAAAATTAAATGCAACTTAGAGCGTGGATTTCTCAACCAGTTAAATTCTGGATATATATGTTTTTAAACTACCTGAATTTATTTTTTCCAGTTTACAAACCTGTCCTTTTTTATTTTATAGCACTTAATCCTTTTCTGATGTATAGTCTTCTTTTAAAATAGAGATTTTGTTTAAAAATTTCGTAATTACTCTTTCATTAGCTCTGCGACACTGTCTTGTCTTTCGAGTTTCGACACAAGTTATAAAATTATAAAAATGCTTAAATATTTATTCATACTGTAAAGATAGATAACAGATACCTGACTTGATTATGTTTTACATCAAAACCTTTATAAATTCACTACAATGGCTTATCATAAAAATTCATTGTGAATTTTTACTCGGACGTAACTATATGGCTATAAATCTATATCATAATTCTGGTTAATTACTTGTTCAGTGATATATAAATGGTTCATACAATACAATTAAACAAAATTCCCGTTACATTCAGTTTTCAGTTGAAATTGTCCTGTAACATCCATTAGCACTCAAACGGATTGCGGCATTGTCCACGATTCCTCTGTATTAGTCCCAATTGCATAACCAAACACGCAAAAAAGCTTTATAACCGAAAGAAGACTTACAGGTTTTATTTCTGACACAGCCATTCAAATACAAACTTCAATCTCTAACAATAAGGTTGGAATTTGCTTAACAAACGATCTAACATTTGGAGGACGCTAGGACATCATTTGAATAATTAAAAAGGGACTTTATCTATTTATTCAGTTCTCTGAAGCAGAGTTGCAATGGTGCCAATTTTGAGCACCGAGTGTACTTAGCGACTTGGCTGAAATTTATGTTCAAGGGCTTTTCCGATTTTGTGAAACGGAATCGTGTAATATAAAATTTTGTGAATTTGATGGGTTCCGTGAACGATTTTTACTTTTCAATTGTTTAATGCTTCTCAAGTTCGGTATTTGCAAGGACTTTTGGCCATAATTGTTCAAGAATGTGAGTATTAAGTATCAACAATTTATGTACCTACCTATTCCTAATTAAGAGAAAGACGCGGGGTTACACACACACATTACCAGCTCTTAAAATGAAAATTCACGAATATAAATAAAAATCTCTCTAACTATATTATTAAAAACATGATTTAAATAATAAACACTTACAAGTTAAACTCATGATATTAGCAAAAGCGTATCAAAATTGCCACACTTTTAATTTAGCATTTAATCAGTCTCCGGTTCGTGAAAAAAATTCCATTTCGCTTTGTATTCTAACACGGTCGGCTTTGTCATTTTTTAATACAACGTGTATCGATCTAATCCTCGCTTCGAAGTGAAGTTATTTGAAATCCTATATCCTTTTAGGCGTGTTTATTTTTCATGTACTCATAGAGAGGTAACCTAAATAAAATATTAATTACTATTTACTCACCTCGACTGCAATTGAAATGTGAATTTATATACAAACTGTCAGTTTAACTCAGTTTTGAATAATAATATTATCGCTAACAATTATTATAATAATGGCACACGGCACACATTTCTTCGTCTGTACTTTTTTCGTTCGAATTTCGCGCGCGTATTCTTTTTTTTTAAAGTATAAAATGTAAGCTGCCAGTATGAAATGTAATTTTTTTTTTCCAAAGAGGTTTTAAATATTTAATTAATGACGTGGAAAATTTAATTAAATATTTCGAATTAATTAAATTATTTAAACCCCGTATTTATATTTTTTTTTAATAAATATCTTGGAACTGATGTCGAGATTTGTACTACAATGCAAGATTACAAAAGTTTTTATTTATAAATTAATAATTTAGGTTTTATTATTACTAATCTCAATTTAAGGTAAATTAAAATAATTATAACTACAAACTAACAAAACCACAGATAATATTTTACAACGAAATTGAGCGTCGTGTTCTGTTTTTAAAAAAATAAAAAAAAATGTAGCTGCCTGTTAGTCGAATATTGATAACCGCGTATGTTTTTATCGTTAAATTTTTTATCATGTATTTTAGTAACGCCAATTCTATTTAAATATTAGAAGATAATTGTTATAAACAAGATATACTTGTAATACCAGATAATAATTTATGAATTCTTCGATTCTGCGCGCTTTTACCTCGATGTAATAATATGTAACCAAATGTCATCTGTAACCAAATTATTAACTATTTAGTAATCTGTGACCGAGTGGATAACTATGGACTGAAACGTCACTCACTTAATAATATTATAGGTCTCAGACACAGGTCTCAGAGCAATAGGTTTATTCCTCTGAGTTATAGGTAGTTTTAAAACTTCCCTCCAATATGGGTGCGACCTATATATATATATATATATATATATATATATATATATATATATATATATATATATATATATATATATATATATATATATATATATATATATATATATATATATATATATATATATATATATATATATAATATTATAAAGAGGAAAAGTTTGTAAGTATGTATGTATGTATGTATGTATGTATGGTTTTCACGCAAAAACTACTGGACCGATTTCAAAAATTCTTTCACCATTAGAAAGCTGCATCTTTACTGAGCAACATAGGCTATATTGCATTTTCAAAAAAATTAGAGATCCTTACCAAAAATGCAATAATGTAAGCCAAGGTGTAAAAAAATCTATACATATAATAAAATCGTAGGAAAGTCAAAACTGTACATTGAATATTTTTTTAAAAGAATACATAATCCATGATCTATAATCGATATAGAAGCCAAAAACATAGTTTTTAGAATTTTTGTCTGTTTGTCGGTTTGTCTGTTTGTCTGTTTGTCTGTTTGTCTGTATGTTTGTCCAGGCTAATCTCAGAAAGTACTGCACGGATTTACTTCAAATTTTGCATGAATATTACTAACAGGTTGGGTCAGGCTGTTATATACATATTATCATGCTATCACCTTCGGGGGAGGAGCTGTGAACCTTTATTTTTCTTACGTATTCCGTGTACTACGACAGCGTACAATATAAAGACTCATGTTTAAATGTTGTTTTTGAGTAAGCCATGCTATTGTCTACCTTTACACTATAAAAACTACATCATTTAAGTAATTTTGGCAGAGAAACAGTATAATGAATCTTAGTAGTATAAAGACAAATTTAAAACAGCGCCATCTATGAGATTTCATTAAAATTAAATCAATTTACATAATATTAACGCTCCTTGGAAATTCATAATTTAAATATTATGAATTATGATGTTGGTGAGGTTGTTTTTTTTTTAAAGTTAAATAAATAATTCATATCTTCCCAGAGTCCATTTCAGGTGCGCTTATATTTCATGTGAATATACTAAATTTTTATAAGTGAGGGTAGATGTTTATTATTTGATGTCAAACAAGACACCATTACAGTTATATAGGTAAAAGACGTAGTATTTGTATTCTCTTTGGGTAATAGTAGATAACAGTGATTGTGTTCATTGGTTACATTTTTAAAAATCTTCGGCTATTTTTTAATTTTCGCCTTCTTGCGTTCCCACAAAAGGTAAGTTGTAGCTTTTATATTTATTGTTTATTATAATTATATAGTTATACTCATGTTTTTAATTAGTTAAAGTTATGACAAAATAAGAAAATGATGAAATTTTATTTTTATGTATAACTTTTACAAGACTATATTATACGCCCAAAGAAGGTCACTTTAGTTCTTGATAAAACTTTATTTGTTAGTAGCTTTTTAATAAAATTAGGTACTTATCTTTTGATTTTTTTTTTATTTACAGATTCAATGTTCATAAAAATTGACGATTTGCGTGAGGATGTAGTGGAAATTAGTAACCTTGCGCGTGGTCAATCAATACATATAATAAAATTCTAGAAAAGTGATGTCTGTACAATAAAAATATGTAAAAAAAAAATAGCAGGGGTTATTATTAAATCGATCCCAAACCCAAAACTGTAGTTATAAATTTTTTTGTCTGTTTGTCTGTATGTTTGTGCACGCTAATCTCAGAAACGGCTTATCCGATTTAGTTGCGATTTTCATTAATATATTGTAGTAATCTTCATTTAACATTTAGTGTTTATTTCAAGTTAATCGGTTCGTAAATAAAAAAGTTATGACCATTTAAGTATTCACGGCGAACATTTGCTAAGGCATTCTATTGTACACTATACAGTGTACGATAAAACGTAAGTTATCTGTTATACGCTACAGTTTTTCCTTATAAATGTCCAGGTGATCATATCGAAAGTCCCCAAGGGTGGAGGGGTAAGCTGAGGTAGTAGGGGGGGAAGGGGTCAAATTAGAATTATGCTTACTTCTAGGTAAATTTTATACATAAAATGTCCTTTAAATTATGTCGTATTATATTTTTAACCCCCGACGCAAAAAGATGGGTGATAAGTGTTTGACCGCTATGTGTGTCTGTTTGTGCCACCGTAGCTCGCTAACAGGTAATACGAATTAGATGCGTGTTAGGCAGCATATTTTCCGACGCTGGTTCTTAGATAAAGTGTATCAAAATCGGTTCATCCATTTATTATACCTAGGTATATAACCGTAAAAGTGGGAATGTGGGAAAAAATATTAGTTATATTTTTATCCAATTCGGTTTATCCATTTATTAGATTACAGCGGTAAAAGTGGGAATGAACAATAATCGAATGTGATCAAATAATATACTCAAGCGGCATATCAAAATATAAAAGAGCAACGTGTTTTATCGAAATCGGTTCATCCGTTTATTACATTTAGGGGTGACAGTGGTTAGATAAATAAACCAAATGGAGCATCAAACGACAGGATATGACGTGTACATAATACATATAGGTATAATTAGATAATATGGTTTACATCAAAATCGGTTCTGCCATTTACTAGGTGTGGAAAGAGAAGGGTTGAAAGTCTGTGAAAGAAGAGGGGGATATGGGAGCGGGAGGATAGCCACACCCTGGAAATTTTGAATTCTACTCAAAGCCACATAGGCCTGGCTCTTGGCAATTTTTTTTCCTAAAGATACCACTTCTTTTGCCACTGTGATCCATTACAATTTGTGCACGGTTACGGCCCAACTTAAAAGATGTCAAGGAGCAACAAACTTATAGATATCAATATGATGCAGGAATGTAATGTAACCGCAATCGCCGGTACAGCCTGAAAATCAGCGCTACTTTTGTGCAGCATTTTGCTGAGGCTGTCTCCGTTTGCCTAATTGTAAGATAAATTTTATAATGTGTTTGGCTGTGTTTTTTTTTGGCAATAAATTTCTTTTCTTTCTTTCTTTTTCTTTCTAATATGGAGGTAGAGGTCAAAAACTCACTTGAAAATATCACATGAAAATAAGAAACCGAAGTTAAAAATTTAAAAATTAAAAAGAAAAACCCAACGCAACGAAGGAAAAGGAATAAATAATAATTTTACAAACTTCCCGACGATCTTTAAAATTAAGTACCATTATCTATACATATAATAAAATCGTAGGAAAGTCAAAACTGTACATTGAATATTTTTTTAAAAGAATACATAATCCATGATCTATAATCGATATAGAAGCCAAAAACATAGTTTTTAGAATTTTTGTCTGTTTGTCGGTTTGTCTGTTTGTCTGTTTGTCTGTTTGTCTGTTTGTCTGTATGTTTGTCCAGGCTAATCTCAGAAAGTACTGCACGGATTTACTTCAAATTTTGCATGAATATTACTAACAGGTTGGGTCAGGCTGTTATATACATATTATCATGCTATCACCTTCGGGGGAGGAGCTGTGAACCTTTATTTTTCTTACGTATCCCGTGTACTACGACAGCGTACAATATAAAGACTCATGTTTAAATGTTGTTTTTGAGTAAGCCATGCTATTGTCTACCTTTACACTATAAAAACTACATCATTTAAGTAATTTTGGCAGAGAAACAGTATAATGAATCTTAGTAGTATAAAGACAAATTTAAAACAGCGCCATCTATGAGATTTCATTAAAATTAAATCAATTTACATAATATTAACGCTCCTTGGAAATTCATAATTTAAATATTATGAATTATGATGTTGGTGAGGTTGTTTTTTTTTTAAAGTTAAATAAATAATTCATATCTTCCCAGAGTCCATTTCAGGTGCGCTTATATTTCATGTGAATATACTAAATTTTTATAAGTGAGGGTAGATGTTTATTATTTGATGTCAAACAAGACACCATTACAGTTATATAGGTAAAAGACGTAGTATTTGTATTCTCTTTGGGTAATAGTAGATAACAGTGATTGTGTTCATTGGTTACATTTTTAAAAATCTTCGGCTATTTTTTAATTTTCGCCTTCTTGCGTTCCCACAAAAGGTAAGTTGTAGCTTTTATATTTATTGTTTATTATAATTATATAGTTATACTCATGTTTTTAATTAGTTAAAGTTATGACAAAATAAGAAAATGATGAAATTTTATTTTTATGTATAACTTTTACAAGACTATATTATACGCCCAAAGAAGGTCACTTTAGTTCTTGATAAAACTTTATTTGTTAGTAGCTTTTTAATAAAATTAGGTACTTATCTTTTGATTTTTTTTTTATTTACAGATTCAATGTTCATAAAAATTGACGATTTGCGTGAGGATGTAGTGGAAATTAGTAACCTTGCGCGTGGTCAATCAATACATATAATAAAATTCTAGAAAAGTGATGTCTGTACAATAAAAATATGTAAAAAAAAAATAGCAGGGGTTATTATTAAATCGATCCCAAACCCAAAACTGTAGTTATAAATTTTTTTGTCTGTTTGTCTGTATGTTTGTGCACGCTAATCTCAGAAACGGCTTATCCGATTTAGTTGCGATTTTCATTAATATATTGTAGTAATCTTCATTTAACATTTAGTGTTTATTTCAAGTTAATCGGTTCGTAAATAAAAAAGTTATGACCATTTAAGTATTCACGGCGAACATTTGCTAAGGCATTCTATTGTACACTATACAGTGTACGATAAAACGTAAGTTATCTGTTATACGCTACAGTTTTTCCTTATAAATGTCCAGGTGATCATATCGAAAGTCCCCAAGGGTGGAGGGGTAAGCTGAGGTAGTAGGGGGGGAAGGGGTCAAATTAGAATTATGCTTACTTCTAGGTAAATTTTATACATAAAATGTCCTTTAAATTATGTCGTATTATATTTTTAACCCCCGACGCAAAAAGATGGGTGATAAGTGTTTGACCGCTATGTGTGTCTGTTTGTGCCACCGTAGCTCGCTAACAGGTAATACGAATTAGATGCGTGTTAGGCAGCATATTTTCCGACGCTGGTTCTTAGATAAAGTGTATCAAAATCGGTTCATCCATTTATTATACCTAGGTATATAACCGTAAAAGTGGGAATGTGGGAAAAAATATTAGTTATATTTTTATCCAATTCGGTTTATCCATTTATTAGATTACAGCGGTAAAAGTGGGAATGAACAATAATCGAATGTGATCAAATAATATACTCAAGCGGCATATCAAAATATAAAAGAGCAACGTGTTTTATCGAAATCGGTTCATCCGTTTATTACATTTAGGGGTGACAGTGGTTAGATAAATAAACCAAATGGAGCATCAAACGACAGGATATGACGTGTACATAATACATATAGGTATAATTAGATAATATGGTTTACATCAAAATCGGTTCTGCCATTTACTAGGTGTGGAAAGAGAAGGGTTGAAAGTCTGTGAAAGAAGAGGGGGATATGGGAGCGGGAGGATAGCCACACCCTGGAAATTTTGAATTCTACTCAAAGCCACATAGGCCTGGCTCTTGGCAATTTTTTTTCCTAAAGATACCACTTCTTTTGCCACTGTGATCCATTACAATTTGTGCACGGTTACGGCCCAACTTAAAAGATGTCAAGGAGCAACAAACTTATAGATATCAATATGATGCAGGAATGTAATGTAACCGCAATCGCCGGTACAGCCTGAAAATCAGCGCTACTTTTGTGCAGCATTTTGCTGAGGCTGTCTCCGTTTGCCTAATTGTAAGATAAATTTTATAATGTGTTTGGCTGTGTTTTTTTTTGGCAATAAATTTCTTTTCTTTCTTTCTTTTTCTTTCTAATATGGAGGTAGAGGTCAAAAACTCACTTGAAAATATCACATGAAAATAAGAAACCGAAGTTAAAAATTTAAAAATTAAAAAGAAAAACCCAACGCAACGAAGGAAAAGGAATAAATAATAATTTTACAAACTTCCCGACGATCTTTAAAATTAAGTACCATTATAAAAAAAATATAATTGTATATGATATGATAATGATGGTATGGCAGCCCCGATGACTTTGTTTTTTTAAAGTGAAACTTTTATTACATCGTCTCAAACTTTTTGGTCTGTGTAGCGCATGTCGCGTGACGGTCGGCTGCCGAGTAGGTATAAAGCAGTGTTCGGAACCGTACGATAATTATTATCGTACAAATACGATAATTTTGTGCCTAAGTTTCACTTTTACCGTGGTTTCATAAAACCACACAACATTTTTATTTTTATAAATATTTAAAATGGTATTTATTTTTAAAGATCTTCGGGAAGTTTGTAAAATTATTTATTCCTTTTTCTATGCACTTTTCTTCGTTGCGTTAGTTTTTTTTTAATTTAATTTTTATTGCACGGTCTAAACGGTTTAGTTACTACAGGCGTGAGACAGGAAAGATCTGAGCGCTGCGACAAACGTCAAAACGCAAAGGAATAGAATCCGCTATCGATACTAATTATTGTCATAAGCGTATGATGTTTTGCTAAGGATTTGTTCACCTTACCAACGACGACGACGACCACGAACAAAATTTTCATCCAGTCGTAATTTAACAAAATTGTGCTAAACACAATTAAAAATAAATTATTAAAATTTCCTGTCGTTCTGGTGATTGGAATTTTTATTTTTGAGATCAACGAATGAAAAAATAGATTTTTCGTAGAAACGGTGGCTCCTAGAAAACAATGTATTTGAAGTTTTTTATAGATAATTTTACCGTTTCTACGAAAAATCTATTTTTTCATTCATTGATCTCAAAAAAAAATTCCAAGCACCAGAACGACAGGAAATTTTAATATTTTATTCTAATTGTGTTTTGCACAATTTTGTTAAATTGCGACTGGATGAAAATTTTGTTCGTGGTCGTCGTCGTCGTTGGTAGGGTGAACAAATCCTTAGCAAAACATCATACGCTTATGTCAATTAGTATCGATAGCGGATTCTATTCCTTTGCGTTTTGAAGTTTGTCTCGGCGCTCAGTTGCTGCATGATATATTGTCAAAAACATCCATACAAGGAAGGAAGAAAAATAAATTTGCTCCCTTCCCTCCTGGTGCCTAAAAATAATATGACATAATTTAAAATAAATTTTACGTAGAAAATTAACTAGGCATTTATTTTTTATTTTTTAGCTCAGTTTAGTAATAAATTTTACTAACAGTTCTTTTAATTATTTATGGTAGTACGTGTTTATTCAATAAAAGTTAAGTAGTCACCTACTATGCAGTCACTATTCCACGCGGACGAAGTCGCGGGCACAGCTAGTCCTCAATAAAACTTCTGTCATCGCGTGCGCTGCGGAATCTATTGAAGATAGAACAAAAAAATGTTCTACGGTATTATAGAATGGATCAATATCTACAAGAAAGTCCGCGATACCATATGTCCATCTTCAGTAGTTATGTTACTACAACAACTTTTTTACGTTTTCAAAGTAAATAGAAGTGCCGACAGTAATCAAACCATGTTATCCATACACATATATTAATCCTTATCCCATTAAATGATGTTTTATTATAGACTGTTTCAATACCAGCAAAATACTTTTTAAATGAAAAGAATTGGATATTCCATTCAAAAGATATAACGAATTTTTAAAAGTGTCAATCTACAGAAAATAGTAGGTATACTGTTCGAGCAGGCCGTAGTGCGGGGGTCACGGACGCGGAGGAATTCTACCAATATGCGTCTTGACGGAACACAGTTGGGTTTTGGTCGGTAGGAATCCGACATAACCCACGGCCCTTCCCCCGGAGGCCGTGGGTATCTATGAAAGATTTCCCCACTAAAACAAAAAAAAAGGCCGTAGTGCGGGACGGGGTAAAGGTGATTTTCATGTGATTAAAAATTAAACCTATAGTCCGACCTATAGTAGACTTTTCACTGTAACGGTATCGCTATCTATGCGGGTGAAACCGCAGGGCATTGCTAGTATCTAATATTCTAATATATGTATATTATAAAGACGAAAGTTTGTAAGGATGTATGGATGTATGGATGTATGGATGTATGGATGTTTGTTACTCTTTCACGTAAAAACTACTGAACCGATTACAATGAAATTTAGCACACATATAGAGGGTAACTTGGATTAACACATAGGATAGTTTTTATCCCGGAAATGAAGAAGCGGGCGAAGCCGCGGGCGGAAATCTAGTAAAATATATATTATTTTATAAGTAGATACCTACAATGCTTTGCTAAAAATATTTTTTAGACTTTCCTTGCTAATATTAATTTCAGACGCTAAGAACAGTCACAATATAATTACACGGTAAAATGAATTCGTTATAATAAAAATACAAATATTCATTTGTTATCATCTTCGATGTTTGAAATATGTTGCCGATTTGTTCGAGCCGTTCACGAGTTACGCTTAGCAACACATTTAGAAATACTTTTTTCCTAATTAAGATAGATAGTGTGTTAATTTAACCTAAATAACAGAATGTCGGAGCGCTGAATAATTAAAAAAGACGTGTGCCACTCGGGGACTGCCGCGGTAAAGCTTTTGCATAGCATCGCATCGCTGTGCCGGTTGGAGTTGGGGGTTAGGTTTTTTCGTTACGGAATTTTTACATTCGGTCGCCGCGCTCAAAGTCTGTGATACTATGCTTAAAAAAATCCCCGTTCTGAAAACTTATATCTGACCAAGGACATTGAATACGCCCAAAATAACTTATAATATAGAAGCAACGTCGCAGTGTTTCATATGAAATCTTCAGGGAAATCTCTCCTTGTCTCATACATCGTATGATTTACGCGCCCTTGTTTTATGTTTGTACAAAGACAAATCATAAACACGTTGCTTATTGCTTTCGTTTCTATAAATATAATATGATGATATAATATTTTTACCAAACAAATTGTGTTGTTTCTCATTTATAATCGTAAGTAGGTAATTGCATAATTGTGTGGAAACCGTCCATAGAGGCGTCAAATTACTACGCTATAGGTACCTACTATAGCTTGTTGAACAAGGAATCGCAAAAAGTATGAATAACCAGGTTTTATCAAAATACCTACATAATACTAGCGGTCCGCCCCGGCTTCGCCCGTGGTACATATGAAAAATAGATGTTGGCCGATTCTCAGACTTACCCGATATGCACAGAAAATTTCATGAGAATCGGTCCACCAGTTTCGGAGGAGTATGCAGACTAACATTGTGACACGAGAATTTTATATATAAGATTATGTGTTTTGGATTCAAAATGTTATCAACATTCCTGTCACTCAAACCGTCCATTCAATGCAAAATTAACAAAACGTAGATTAAAATTTTATTTCTTACGTCCTCGTAAATAGGAATGTATCTATAATACATTTTTTTTGTATTTGTTTTAACCTAAATTTTTACGGTAGTTATAAAATTATATTAGCCATGTTTCATTAAAAAAAAACATCATAATTTTAGAAGTTTTATTGCTTTAATTCAATCTAATTTGAACATAATAATTGTCTGTTTGCTACACCACATTATCAAAGTCAATAATTTTTGCAGCGTATCAGAGATGTTTGCAGAAGCTCGTATAGACTGTTTTTATGCTACAATGCGAAAGAGATGCACATCCTTGGTGCGCCGTGTGCGGGACAGCCCCAATGTAATCATGCGCTGTATAGCGAGTCGGCTCGACTGCTGGTATGTAAACCACTGCTGCAAACTGTCTGCTTCATTGATAGTACTGTAGCAGTGCATTCCTAGTAGTCATAATAAATTGTATTATTTTTACTAACATAATTATTTTTTAAGTTATTAATTGTTATTAACCTATGTTATTAACAAATGAGTCCTGGTTGCTTGGAGAAATGAATAAATTATTATTATTATTGAATAAATAATTCAAATGTAACAAAGGAAAATCGTAAATTATTTGAATATCAGCGCAATTGCTCATGGCAACTGTAGCTATGCTTTGTAAAGTTTTATTGCATTCAAGTTGGAGTCAAAATTGTCAGTATCTAAAATTAGAGTTAATATTAGTACCATTACTAACCACACCAACCACTGTATATTATGTACGTTTAATCCTTAAACTACGCAACGGATCTTAGTGCGGCTTCCTTTTTTAAAGATAGACTGATTCAAGAGGAAGGTATTCGTATATAATTTGTCTTCATACAAAGCGGCTGAATGTTAGTTATTCAATATAGTATAACTAACTGACAAAAAGTAATTATGAGCTTCGAACCATTGCATCCTCAGATTAGCGCGTTCAGATAAACTTTAGTTTTATAAAATAAGAATAGGTAACATATAAAAAGGCAATAATAAGCTCAGGTAATGAATTAGTATTACATATTTGATTTTAGAGCATGCGCTGTGAATTAATTTATTGTCCAGTTTCGTAGAAGAGTGTCGAGTTATTGAAATTTTCAGAACTAGCTTCTTTTTCAAGTACATAACGAAAAAGCAGTTCTGTGCGGAGGGCACATTAAAGTATTTGAATTTCAAAGGAAAATTTGCGCCTACTTTAGTCACTGACAAAATATAGCCTGTGCTAAATTAAGTTTCGCGGAATGACAACACCAGACAGATAATAATTAATAAAAATTCCCGGTGAATAGATAGTATAATGAATTCTGCGAATTATATATTATATTAATGAATAACATAGATAATTTTAAATGGTCTTTGGACATGGCTATGATAAAATTTCAGTATATAATAATGAATTTAGCATAAAAAGACAACAGAGAAACTTGGTTTTGCAATGAGAGTGTTAATAGTGATAGCGGCACTTTTAGTAGTGGCTTTAGCTAAAGAGCCTATAACTCTTGATTACCACAATGAAATTGGTATACCATTAGCTACCAGAATCAAACAGGCAGAAGAAGCACATGATTTCGATGGTGCTAGGATTGTTGGAGGGACACCAGCAGCACTTGGAGCCTATCCTTATCTCGTAAGTGTATTCTGTTCGAAATCTATCATTTTGACGTGACCTTGTTAGTGAGGAATAAAAAGGGATTGAAGTAGCTTATATTAGTGAACGAATTTTTTAATCAGTCAAGTTTTTGAGTGATATTGTTACAAACAAATCACCTTTCGAGATAATAATAGAGAAGTCAATGATTTACTATTTTTCAGGGTGGTCTTCTCATTTACTTAACTAGCGGACGTACTTCCGCCTGTGGTTCATCCCTGGTTACCAACAGCAAACTAGTTACAGCGGCTCATTGTTGGACAACTCCTGCTTCCGAAGCAACTTATTTCACAGTGGTCCTTGGATCGATTCGTCTTTACACTGGTGGTGTTCGTTTAAACACGAATAGAGTGAAAATTCATGAAAATTACGATACGTGGAGCTTGAATAATGATATAGCTATTATCACAATTGAGCCCGTTAGATTATCAAGTAAGCAACCTTCTTATAAACTAACTATTCGATCTAAAACGGAATACACAAACACATGTAAAACGCAATTGTTAAATCATATTTCATTTCATCCACAAAATATTATCACTAACGATCTCCCCTGGCTTCGTACGGTTGCAACTATGCCTGTTATTGAGGCACATTGATGAATGGTGTTCTTTGGTAGACAGATGAATTCGTTACTAATAAATAACATCCTTAACTTTTAGACAATATTCGCCTAATTGCATTGGCATCTGGAAGTAACAGTTATGCTGGTATGTGGGCAAATGCTGCTGGATTTGGAAGGACCAGTGACTGTAAGTTAAATTTAAAAAAATGTATCTATAAACACAATTAATTGAAATGATTTAAAAGCTTATATTCTTAAATTTTAAATGTTATGATTACGTGCATCATGCTTTTTTTCTCTCATGTTTGTAATTAACCGACTTCAAAAAAGGAGGTTATCAATCGCCCGGTATGTTTTTTTAAGGTTTATGTTTATGATTCCAGCTCAAACTAACATTCCTAAGGACTCTGTTTTAAGCCACGTGTCTCTTCGTGTGATGACGAATGCTGAGTGTAGAAATATTTACGGGCCAATAGTAATAATTGATTCTGTCCTTTGTACGACTGCGTCAAAAGGACAAAATATATGCCGTGGTGACTCTGGTGGTCCGCTTTCTATTGGATCTCCATCGTCTGCTGTTCTGGTAACTTTTTTGTTTTTAATAATAGTAATAAAGTCTGTGAAGCTTCTTTATGACCTTTTTTTTCATAAAATAATTTACTATAATATGCAACTTTACAGAAATACGTCGAATCAAAGATGGCGCATAACGGAAAAATATCACGCGTAACGAAAAAATGTTACACTATTTTTTTTTCCAACCCCGATAAAGAAGTTTCACTTCAAAAAGATAGGTTAATAATTAATAAAAGCAATGTAATTTGGTTGAAAGCAACCATAGTTATAGGCTATATAATATAAACATATTATGTGTACATATTATTAAACACTAGCGGTCCGCCCCGGCTTCGTCCGTGGTACATATGAAAAATAGATGTTGGCCGATTCTCAGACTTACCCGATATGCACAGAAAATTTCATGAGAATCGGTCCACCCGTTTCGGAGGAGTATGCAGACTAACATTGTGACACGAGAATTTTATATATAAGAAGAAGATATACTACTTGCTATTAGCCACGGCCTTGCCAACATGGTCAAAGCAAAAAAGTAAAGTTCATAAGTTAATGGATGGTTCATATATTATAAATCACATCACTATATAGGTGATAAAACAAAGTCGCTTTCGCTGTCCCTATGTCCCTATTTATGCTTAAACCTTTAAAATTTCACAACGGATTTTGATGCTGTTGTTTTTTAAGAGATAGAGTGAGTCAAGAGGAAGTCTGTCGGAAAGCTAGTTTTTAATAAAGCGAATCAAGCTATCTATTGGAATTGGAGCGAAAACTCATTATTTATTGTTATTGATTACAACAAAATTATAAGCACAAATTAATTTTTCTCCCAGATTGGTCTCACGTCCTTTGGATCAGCGAATGGCTGCGAAAGCGGAGCACCGAGTGGCTTCACAAGAATCACTGCTTTTAACTCATGGATCCGTTCTCGCATTTAATTAATTATAAAGTATTTAATTATAGTTTTGTAAGTTGACGCTAAAACTTTTGCGAGATATAACAATGATTGATTATAGTTATGATGATTCTGTTTCATAATATAATTTGATAATGCATTTAAATATCTGTAAAGAAACATCTGTGTGCTATTTTTAATAATTCTCCATGATTAAAATCTTTGACAATTAGAATGAGAATGAACTTTATATTTTACGACGAAAAACTTATTGATAGGTACGAAATTATGTAAAATTAACTTATAGTCTAAGATCCAAATTGAAAAAAATGCTTGCGGCGAAATTTTGACTGGCAAGTGGCAACCCAGTCGATATAATAATTATATTCTCCTAATTATAAATACACATAAAATTTTGGTTTTAGCAAAAAAACTATGAACGCACTAATTTAGCAAATGGTTAGCTAAATAATATTTTATTTATTTGTCAAAAATCATCAAGAATAAAGTCAACTGTCAACAATGTATTCAAGAGAAAATTACCAAACTGAGTCATATGATTAAATTTTTTAAAAGTTATCTATTTTTTTATTTGTTTACAATTATTGGTGATTTCATATCTTTGGTTATCTTTGGTGATGAACAGATTTGGTTTTATTATCTATTTATTATCTGTTTAAATTACTTTGGAAAATGTCCAGTTTGTGTTTTTAATATTTCCGCATATTGTGTAATCACTGGAAAACGTGAATTTAGGATATTGCAATTATTAATATCTACGCATTAGACTTTTTTTCCATTTTTTACTACTGTATTTATTTGAACGTATAATAATATCGGAACTGAAAACATCAATAATTACAGTACTCCAAAATTTATAATGCGCATGAAAATCTTCGCTACTATAATAATGTATTTCCGAAAACATTCGAATCATTGAATTGTAAGAGCCCTGAACAATGCACTTGCATTTTACACCTTGTTCAAAAGATATAGAAATAACCCGGAAATTCATAGTAGCAGAAGAAACTATTAAAAATGATAAAAGGGCATTCAGACATTTAAAAGACAACTTTTTACGGTGATGTCGTACTTGCACTGAGCAACAGCGGGGTCATTTTAAAAATTTCTGGTAATTAAACACCTTGTTTAATTGGTTTTAATTTGTTTTAATTAATCATCATGTTAATTCAATTTTTGCACTTACCAAATTTAGATTTAAATTTTTCGATTGAAGCCTTCTGAATAATAAAATGAAATTTTCAGGGTAGCTACCTGATAGATAGAGCAAGTTTTTAAAAGCCAAACGGAAAACTTTTTAATGTGATTTTATACTTTACGGGCTCTTGACACGAATTACCCAGTATGTGGTCAACATACTGGGTAATTTTATCTTTCTTGGCATTTAATTCTTTTTTATTCCATTCAAAGATCTAACGATAGTAAATGTTAACATACTGAATTGGCCTATCTTTCAGCTTAGCACACAAAAAAATCAAGTATCTTCCGCAATAATTGACGTCACCATGAGTGAAAATCTCATCATACTCGGCGATAGGTGAAAAGATGAAAAAAACGTCAATAACAAAACTCCGAAAATACGAAAAATCGCATAACATACATGGGGGTGATGCGGATAGCCCTCTAGGTCCTCTACCTCCCAGCTTCAGTATATCACTACTTTTTGGGACACCCTGTATAAAGATTTAATAGTAGGTAATATTGTACTTAATAGTATCACGTGTTATTATTCGTTCTAAGTAAGTCAAGTACCTACTCAATGTACATGAATGTGGACATTATCCAGATATTTTAGATTGCAATGTGCTTCCTTCTGGCAATGTGTGTTATGTTAGTTTATTCCTTGGTTTTAACTTACTACTATTATATTTATATTATCATAAACCTATATGTACAGATTAACTACTACTATCTACTGATGAAGTAGGTGAACAAAATATATTAACGTTTCCTCTAAAAAAATATTAAGCTCTAGTCAGTTGGTACCCGATTTTATCCATTTAAGGAAATAGGTATACATATAAAATATGATTGTTTTATATTTACACTTCAAAGGATACTAAACTAGTACAGAAGCTGCATAAATACCTACAGAATAATAATATTTTCAGCCGATGATTGCAATATCACTCTGATAAGATAATAATTAGTTTTGATAATATACGTTAAGATTAATAAGATCTTAACAAATAAAAATAATATTAATTAACAATTTAAAATGAATACCTACTTTAAATCATGTGATTTGACGTTTAAATTTCTTTAAAAATTTTAAGTATACAATATCAGTGTCATTAAAGTGAAACCAAAATATTATGTATTTTGATATTATTACAATTTTATCATGACCTTCTTGTCCTTAATCCATGTTATTTGGAGTCGGTATAACACGGTTTATTTTTCTATTCTCCTGACAAACATCAGGGCATATTTTACTCTTTTTTTCTTTCATAATATAACTTTGCACACTAACACCTCTTTCCTTTGGCCTTTCTCTTGTTCTGCATCCATTAACATTCATATCCATCACTTTCTTAGTCATATGCGTGTCATCTATCCTCACCACATGTCCATACCAAGACAGACAATTCCCTTTCATTCTTTCTGTAATAAGACCAGTTTAAATCTTCATTTTATATATTCATTCCTTATTTCATCTATTCTTGTCACCCCACACATCCATATCAACATTCTCATCTTCGCTAAATGCAATCGCTTTTTTTTCCATCTTCTTCACTGCCCAGATTTCCAATCCATACAGTACGACAAGTCTAATCAAGGATTTTTATATATTTCCTGTTAACTTTAAGGGCATACGTAAGTTGCAATTGGTTCCAGCGAACTGTCGCTGCGTTATTTAGCCTGATTTGATCGGATGCTTAACGTTTTTCTTTAATTATGACAACAATAAAAACCAAAATAATTTTGCAATAAAGAACCAACCCACAAAAGTGCTTTTTTGCAAGACAGAACCGGGCTTTTCAAGGATTATTTTGTTAAAATTTAATAAATATCCATGTATCCCTAGATAGGATTCAATATGATACATACGCCAAACAACTTTTTTTCTCCAAATTTTACAACGCAGTATGCGTTGCAAACTCTTTTCACAAAAACCTCATTTTCTCGAAATTGATCCGGTGTGGGTTGGTTCCTGTTTGCATAAATAGGTCCGTATAATGAATTCTGCGAATGATATATTATATTAATGGATCACATAGATAATTTAACATGGTCTTTGGATATGGCTATGATAACATTTCAGTATATAATAATGAGATAAGCATAATAAGACAACAGAGACGCTTCGTTTTGCAATGAGAGTGTTAATAGTGATAGCGGCGGCACTTTTAGCAGTGGCTTTAGCTAAAGAGCCTATAACTCTTGATTACCACAATGAAATCGGTATACCATTAGCTACAAGAATCAAACAGGCAGAAGAGGCACATGATTTCGATGGCGCTAGGATTGTTGGAGGGACACCAGCAGCACTTGGAGCCTATCCTTATCTCGTAAGTGTATTCTGTTCGAAATCTATCATTTTGACGTGACCTTGTTAGTGAGGAATAAAAAGGGATTGAAGTAACTAGCTTATATTAGTGATCGAATTTTTTAATCAGACAAGTTTTTGAGTGATATTCTTACAAACAAATCACCTTTCGAGATGATAATAGAGAAGTCAATGATTTACTATTTTTCAGGGTGGTCTTCTCGTTTACTTAACCAGCGGACATACTTCTGCCTGTGGTTCATCCCTGGTTACCAACAGCAAACTAGTTACAGCGGCTCATTGTTGGACAACTCCTGCTTCCCAAGCAACTTATTTCACAGTGGTCCTTGGATCGATTCGTCTTTACTCTGGTGGTGTGCGTATAAATACGAACAGAGTGGAAATTCATGAAAATTACGATACGTGGACCTGGAATAATGATATAGCTATCATCACAATTGAGCCAGTTATATTATCAAGTAAGCAACCTTCTTATAAATTATTTATTATCCTATTCGATCTAAAACGGAATACACAAACACATTTAAAATGCAATTGTTAAATAATATTTCATTTCATCCATAAAATATTATCACTAACGATCTCCCCTGGCTTCGTACGGTTGCAACTATGCCTGTTATTGAGGCACATTGATGAATGGTGTTCTTTGGTAGACAGATGAATTCGTTACTAATAAATAACATCCTTAATTTTTAGACAATATTCGCCTAATTGCATTGGCATCTGGAAGTAACAGTTATGCTGGTATGTGGGCAAATGCTGCTGGATTTGGAAGGACCAGTGACTGTAAGTTAAATTTGAAAAAATGTATCTATTAACACAATTTGAAATGATTTAAAAGCTTATATTCTTAAATTTTAAATGTTATGATTACGTGCATCATGCTTTTTCTCTCATGTTTGTAATTAACCGACTTCAAAAAAAGGAGAGGAGAGAGGAGGTTATCAATTCGGCCGGTATGTTTTTTTAAGGATTATGTTTATGATTCCAGCTCAAACTAACATTCCTAATGACTCTGTTTTAAACCACGTGTCTCTTCGTGTGATGACGAATGCTGAGTGTAGAAATCTTTACGGGCCAATAGTAATAATTGATTCTGTCCTTTGTACGACTGCGCCAAAAGGACAAAATACATGCGGTGGTGACTCTGGAGGTCCGCTTTCTATTGGATCTCCATCGTCTGCTGTTCTGGTAACTTTTCTGTTTTTAGTAATAGTAATAATAATAAAGTCTTGACAGAATACCACCGCTGTAGTTGCAGCCTGTTGCGACTACAGCAGAAAGCGGAGTCAAGACCCTTTTCTGGAAGTGCAATGCACACACACAATAAGAAATTTTCGGCAAACATGATGTCTAATTTTATGTATCTTACTTTCTTTCAATTTTGTGTCTTACTTCTTATGTATGTACATTATTTGCGAAAAATCTATTCTATTCTAATAGTCATTGTACATATGAAAAAGATAGGTTAATTAATAAAAGCAATGTAATTTGGTTGAAAGCAACCATAGTTATAAGCTATATTATATTATAAACATATGTGTATTTTTTATTATATATACATTATACAACTTGCTATTAGCCACGGCCTTGCCAACATGGTCAAAGCAAAATTAAAAGTTAACTACATAGGTAGTATAAAACAAAGTTTCTTTCGCTGTCCCTATGTCCCTATTTATGCTTAAATCTTTAAAATTTCACAACGGATTTTGATTCTGTTGTTTTTTAAGAGATAGAGTGAGTCAAGAGGAAGTGTTTAGTATAAAATTTATAAGGTTTAAGGCAAAGCGGGCGTAGCCGCTGTCAGAAACTCATTATTTATTGTTTTCGATATTGATGAAATTATAAGCACAAATGAATTTTTCTTCCAGATTGGTCTCACGTCCTTTGGATCAGCGAATGGCTGCGAAAGCGGTGCACCGAGTGGCTTCACAAGAATCACTGCTTTTAACTCATGGATTCGTTCTCGTATTTAATTAATTATAAAGTATTTAAATATATTTTTGTAAGTTGACGTTAAAACTTTTGCGAGATATAACAAAAATGTATTGATTATAGTTATGATGATTCTGTTTTATAAGATAATTTGATAATGCTTTTAAATATCTGTAAAGAAACATCTGTGTGTTATTTTTAATAATTCTCCATGGTTAAAATCGTTGACAATGAGAATGAGAAATATATTTTAAGATAAATCTATAACCGCTATATTTTATTAATTTTCTCGGACTATAGATATAATGGAATAAATTATTCCGAGCGAATCTTCGTTACATTTTCCTGCAAACTAATTTCCAAATAGAATTACTTGGTCTAGCTAGCGTCAAAATAATGCTATCGATATTAATCAAAAAGAATCAATTTGTATGTCCTTATAACAATCAGCAGTTTAAGACTTCCCAATAAAGACTCTGATTAGTGACAACTAATAGACAACTTTTTGAATAAAATTATTATTGAAAAAAAGGGCATACGGTTGTAAAGTATAAGAGCATTCTTTATATTGTAGAGCATTATTTATATTTTCATTCTTTACTAGCGGTCCGCCCCGGCTTCGCCCGTGGTACATATTTATGTTTTCTCTACATAAGAACCATCCTGGTACTTCAAGGAATATAATAAAAAAAGAATTATCGAAATCGGTCCACCCGTTCTCGAGTTATGCGCTTACCAACACATTTTGCGATTCATTTTTATATATATAAGAAGAAGAAGATGATGATGAGTACGTTTTAATTAACTATAGTGAAAAGAGTAACAACGGTAGTATTGTATAAAGATTTAATAGTAATAGTGATTGTACCTAATAGTAACACGTGTTATTATTAGTTCTGAGTAAGTTTTTGACAAATATTCGTACTCAATGTAGTGAACATTCTCCAGATGTTTTAGATTGCAATGTGCTTCCTTCTGGTAATGTGTGTTATGTTAGTTTATTACTTGGTTTTAACTTACTACTATTATATTATTTTATTGTAAGAAATAAAAAGCGAGACAAGGTTAAATATTAGTTTGAATGTAATAAGAATGTACTGCGATTCTACACAGCTACCTAATTGATGTAGGTAGTTGATAACAAAACGCAGCTAGTCAACGACTATTATGGCGCAGTTTCATTAGTCGATAGGGCCCGCATGCGGGGTGCGAGAGATTTCTGGAACGCGTGCCACAGGGCCAGCATTCGGGGAACCGTTTTCATTAGTCGATAGGGCCCGCATGCGGGGTGTAGGGAGAACCTCCATTTTCCAAGCTGTATATTGACCGATGAATTTCATTGGTCGATATCACGGTCGGTATTAAGCATGCGGGGAACTTGTTTTCATTGGTTGTTATCTCGCCTGCGGGGACTCCCCGTATGCTGTATACCGAACGAGTTAACGACTAATGAAACGGCGCCATTAGTAAAGTGAGGGTAGTTGGGTCGAACGTCGTATAAACAGCGTCCGAGCCCCTAGGCACGATTCGTACGAATGCGCCACGAGACAAAGAAACGCGGCAATTTATAGTATGCGACAGCTAAGCTTGTTCTGACAGGAAACAGTGACAATTATATTGACAACTACTCATCCACAAAAATATTAAATCAAAAGTTACGTCTAACATTATATTATCATAAACCTATGACAGCTGATTAACTACTACTACTGATGAAGTACACAAAATATTTTATTTATTACTTAACGTTAATAAATATTTTATTAACGTTTCCTTTAAAAAAATATTAAGCTCTAGTCAGTTGGTACTCGATTTTATCAATTTTCGGTAATAGATATATACATAGTAAATATGATTGTTTTTTATTTACAATTCAGGGAGACTAAACTAGTATGGAAACTGCATAAACGGGCACTTACTACGTACAGAATAATAATATTTTCAGCCGATGATTGCGATATCACTCTGATAGGTAAGGTAATTAGTTGCGATAATATACGTTAAGATTAATAAGATCTTAACAAATAAAAATAATATTAATTTACTTTAAATCTTTAGATTTGATATTTAAATTTCTTAAAAAATTGTAAGTATTCAATATTAATTAATATACCTACAATCTGAATATTATTTTAAAATAATGTATTTTTGTGATCCGAAATTTCACAATTCTTACACTAGATAACTACCCTACATAATATTTTGTAAATGAATAAGATTAAACAATCCATATCCATGTTCGTCAAATCGTGAAAATTAATTCATACCTGCCAATAAATTACAGAATTTCCCTAATAAATCAGTTATTATAAAATTCGCGCCATATTTTACATTCCATGAGGATACTATGTATATTGAATTTATATGAACTTATTTTGAATAGAACTGATGTATATTGTGCGATCAATACTTAAATAATGTAATGCTAATAATGGACGATTTAGGGACGATTTAAGTATACAAACAGCTTATACAAGCAGCATTCCCATGCTGCATGAATAATCAAAAATATAAAATCATGTATTTTTCACAGTTCGCGTCCAGCCTGAGAATAGTCACAATATACAGATAATATAACCAGTACAACAATTTTTGTATGAAGATTCCCTACTGGTTGTATCTGAACTTTGTGGTATAGTGAATGAAACACTAAGGCTTTTGCTTGACAGAAACCGATCTAAACTAAAATACTGCATATCAGTCTAACTTGCAGGATAGAAAATATAGTCTAGGAACTACATTAATTGTAACCAATCAAAAAATACCTATTATTACAAGAGACATTTTTTTTCTCTTTATTACTTCAAATTATCGTAATCTTCTTATATATAAAAATGAATCGCAAAATGTGTTGGTAAGCGCATAACTCGAGAACGGGTGGACCGATTTCGATAATTCTTTTTTTATTATATTCCTTGAAGTACGAGTATGTAGAGAAAACGTAAATATGTACCACGGGCGAAGCCGGGGCGGACCGCTAGTTGAAAATAAAGTTAAGCAAATGTGCAGTTCTAACGAAAGGAAATAATTTATTATTATTAAAATTACTTATATGTGTGAAAATACAAAGACAACTTCGCGAAATGATTTAAAATTCACATTGTGCGAAGGGACGCAAGTATCTGAAAATCTTATTACAGGAGCATTTTTTGTAACTTATAAATTAAAAAGTAGGTTCTATAATGAAATGGTATGAATCTTTTTGACATCACGTCGTATATTAAACCGTAATTTGTTGAAGAAAGAGAAGAAGAGTATTTGGTTTATTTTAGTTATAAGATAAAAAACTTTTTTTTACACGCTTTATATTAGCTTCACCTGTATGTTTGTAACCGACTTCTTTGGGCGCGATTTTGACCCACTTTAAACGGCCAGATTTCGTTCAAACTTTGTAGATTTATTGAGGACCGATGACAATACACTAATTTGATAAAAAATTTCTATTTTTTAGTTCGGTTTTCTATAAAAAGCGTGTTTTTTAGTTTTTTTTAAACTATTATTATTTTTATATAAACTCAGATGTTTTGTAATACTTAATACGACTATTAAAGAATGCGGATCACGAACGAATATTGTAGACATTCCTATTAATATTCTTATCGGTTGAAATTGAATTGTAAGATTATGTACCTTTTAGAATTCCGTTGTTCTTAAGAAGGGAAAATTATTATTGACAAAGAAATTTTATACATTAGAAAAGAAATCGATCATAAAGCAGGATTCGAACCTTCGCCTTTTTGCGCGGGGCAACTCATACCTACCCTTTCGGCCACCCGCGATCACTCTTTGGTTTCATGTGCCTATGGGACAAAAATAATTTATGATTCTTCTAAAGTACAAATCTGTGTGTTTATTAGGTCTTCATAGATTTATAATTATTATAATTTTGAAAACATAAAACGCACTTTAAAACATGTTATGAAAACTAAAAATAAACTTGAAATTATTTATTTCAAAGTTCGTATTTTCTAATCATACTGTCTGATAATAATAAAAAAAATGTTGTGTGGTTTTATGAAACCACGGTAAAAGTGAAACTTAGGCACAAAATTATCGTATTTGTACGATAATTATCGTACGGTTCCGAACACTGCTTTATACCTACTCGGCAGTCGACCGTCACGCGACATGCGCTACACAGACCAAAAAGTTTGAGACGATTTAATAAAAGTTTCACTTTAAAAATAGCTAAAACGAATGTTAGATTTCAAAGCTTCATCATCATCATCAGCCCATCTATAATGTTCCCATTGCAGGGACACGGACTTGCTAGTAGGCAATTTCAAATGTATAAAAATAAATAATACGGAGCCCTTTGCAGACTCACTGTTATTAATGTTCTAATCTGTAGGTTATTTTAAAAGCATTATAACATGTTAATTGGCTTAAGATCTGCTGATTTAATCTAATGATCGTTAATATGATCAACCAAAAAAAGTCCTTAAATTATTACTAACAATGATTATATTAAAAACAATAAGTACCAGAATAACCGACAAAAAATGATAAGATTGAAAAGGTTATAAACTAAATACTATTATGTACAAACGACTTGATTTCCTGCACGCTGATAAATCATAAAACGTAGTATCTGGAGATGATAAGCCTTTTGGTATAAAACACAAGATGAAAATGTCTGTTACACCAAACGTTGTAACCAGTATCAACAATGAAGTTGTTAGTAGTGTTTGCCGGACTTCTAGCTGTGGCTTTGGCCAAAGTGCCAATTACCGTGGATTATCACCATCAAATTGGTATTCCTGAGGCACAAAGAATCAAACAGGCCGAACAAGCGCTTGACTTCGACGGATCCAGAATCGTTGGAGGCTCTGCTGCAGCTCTCGGTGCTTACCCTTACATTGTAAGTTATTATTTTATACTACTCAGTTATTTAAAAAAATATCATTGATTATTATATGTTTCACTAGCTTCCGCCCACGACTTTGTACGTGCATCCCCTTTTTTCCCCGTTCCCGCAAGAATTTTGGGAAATCCTTTCTTAGCGGATGCCTACGTCCTAACATCTACCTGCATGCCCAATTTCAGCCCGATACGTCCAGTGGTTTGGGCTGTGCGTTGATAGATCACTATATCAGTCACCTTTGAGTTTTATATATATAGATATTGTTTTTATATATTCATAATGCTATGTTTTATTTCAGGGAGGTCTCGTCATCACTCTAACAACTGGATCAACCTCAGTATGTGGTTCATCTCTGTTGAACAACCGCAGACTGGTTACAGCTGCCCACTGCTGGAGAACTTTCTCTTCCCAGGCCAGACAATTCACAGTTGTCCTTGGCTCTACCCTTCTCTTCTCCGGTGGTACCCGCATCGCCACCTCAGATGTTGAAATGCACGCAAGCTACAACATGATCACCCTCGCTAACGATATTGCTATTATCAGAATCAACGCTGTCACCTTCTCGAGTGAGTTTCATTCTATCATAGTCCAATTCCAACTTCGCTTGATGTGTTATCCATTATTAAAAATCTCCAATTTAATATGCTCCTATGTTTAGTAACTAAAATTTAGCCCAATATCCATTTCTTTATTATGTTATATTAATGTTATATTTCTAATTATTTTAGACAGCATCCAACCAATCAGCCTGGCTTCAGGAAGCAACGACTACGCCGGCACATGGGCCAACGCCGCAGGTTTTGGCAGAACTAGTGACAGTTAGTAAAATACACCTTTAATTTTGAGCATCATGCATACAAAAGAGCATATAGCATGTTGTTATATGCAACTATACACTTCCGACATCATTAAACTATTTGAAAATCGCATCATAATTCAAAAATTCAAATCATTTTCTTCAACTTATCAAGTTTATTATTAAATGAAATTCATAGACCTATTTAGTTGTAACCGTGTTGTAACGATACCTACTAAAAAAATCTTCACATTTTAAATGGTAGTATTACTGTCATAGTATTAAAAACGTTATTTTTTTAGGTGCTGGTATTTCAAGCGGCGCTTTCTTGAGCCACGTCTCCCTCCGTATTATCACGAACGCTGAGTGCAGGAACACCTTCGGTTCCACCATCATTGACTCAACCCTTTGTACTAGTGGTGAAAACGGTCGCAGCACTTGCGGTGGTGATTCTGGTGGTCCTCTTGCTATTGGATCAGCTACCTCTGCTACCTTGGTAAGCTTTTCTATCCTAGTTATCTTAATCCTTACTAAAATTGTAAATAAAAATGTGAGTTTGTTTATTTTTCTTTCACATCGAAACGTAATAAACGTGATAGTTATAATAATTATATTGCATCTGAAGTATTTAGGATACTTACTATACGGATTACTACTTTGTATTCGGTGAAACATCTCGTTTCAATGGGAAATTCTTATAACTACGCAGACGTAGTTGCGGGCGGAAAGCTAGTTGATCATCAATACGAATTTGAGATATTTCAAAATTTCTTTCACTCTTGAATTTGTACGTGATTTGTACCAACATTGTACGTGATCTCTGAGTGCTATATGTCTTTAGTCTTTAGAATTTTTGAAATCGGTTCAGTAGACAGTGTGAAAACATTATAAATATACTACTAACAAAATATACTACGAGATATTCCCTCTCTAAGATATTAGTTTAGATTAGTGAAGGCATATGGACCGCTAGTAATAAATTCTTCTTTACAGGTTGGTATCACATCATTCGGTGCAGCTGCTGGTTGCCAGCGCGGCTTCCCGGCTGGGTTCGCCAGAGTTACATCCTTCAACTCCTGGTTGAGCTCTCGCCTGTAAACTACTTCAATATTGATCGCATTTGTACATAAATAATAAATAACGCTTTTGTAAATAAATTATAAAAATTACTCTGTGTTTCTTGTACTTACTCCTTTGTCGAAATTCACTCTTGCGTATAATAATTATTAATAATGAAAATATTACTTATAATGTATTATTGGGATTAATTTTGATTAATTTTCGTTAAATAATATTATTTAAATAGAATCTGCTGTTATTTCCTTGTCAACAAAAACAATGTTTATATTATGTAAAACGAAATAACTTTTTAATTTCGATTAGATTTTTTTAAATCACATTTACATCCACAGCCACGTTCTTAACATAAAAACAAAAAAGATAATTCTAAATTATAAGCAATACCTACCTACAGATTTGCTAATTGAAAATTTTTTACTAAATATTTTGCCATTGAAGATTCAAACACAAAAACATAACAAATGGGATTACTTATGTTTAAAAAATCCTTTAAAAACATATAACCCATTATAAAATTACTAGCTTCCGCCCGCGGTTTCGCCCGCGTGGTGTTTTGATAAAAGGTAGCCTATGTTCTTTCTCAGGGTCTAAAGATTGTCTGTGCCAAATTTCATCAAAATTGGTTGAGAGGTTTAACCAGGAAAGCGTAACAGACAGACAGACAGACAGTTACTTTCGCATTTATAATTTTAGTAGGTATTAAAAATAGCAACATGGGCCGGAGGACGCTAATCTACTTACTAAATTAAATAAAATTTTAGGAATCTACTATATTATTATAAACATCACTCTTAATTTCTCAGAAGTTCCTATGTTAAATAGACCCAATTTAATTTTCTGTACGAAAATAACCAAGCAATTAAAATTTGCGGACTACGTAAATAATTTAGGTAATGTAAGTCATATTAAAATAAATTCTGTATGAGTAATTTAATTTTTCTTTGTTGTAAGTTAAAAATATTACAATATTACAAAAATATTACAATGTAAATATTTGACCTATCATATTACAGGCACATTCATTAAACAAATATATCAATTTCATCATTTATCACACACGAATTAAAAAAAATATATAATCAACTAGCTTTCCGCCCTCGGCTTCGCCCGCGTTTTCAAAGAAAAACCCGTTCCCGTAGGATTTCCGGGATAAAACCTATCCTATGTCCTTTCTCGGGTATCAAAATATCTCTATACCAAATTTCATGTAAATTGGTTCAGTAGTTAAGGCGTGATTGAGTAACAGACAGACAGACAAAGTTATTTTCGCATTTATAATATTAGTATGGATTTAGCCGTTTACACCAGAGCTGTGCAGAGCGAGGCGAGGTAAATGAAGGGATATGATTGGTTCTTTAGCTACGCATCCTCGCATATCTCTGGTGGAAACGCAGCCTAGGCACGTGCCGCCCTGCCAGGTGCGAAGCGCCCTTATCTACCGCAGCACTAAAACAAGGACATTAAAAAAAAATTGTATAATCCAGATATTCTGCAATGCACTCAATATCTAATGGGTTTTCACCTGTTTTAAAAGCATTTGAATACATACTGATTTGTGAATTATATGCCACTAGCGACCCGCCCCGGCTTCGCAAGGGTGCAATACTGATACTAAATACACTACAGAAAAACTTTTAACGTTGTATATAAAAACATAGCGGCCCGGCCGGCCGGTACCGCCGCAAACGGTACGTCCCGCAATTTTTAAATCTGTAATATCTTCGAAAATATTCACTTAAATCATACGGTGTAAAGGGCCATATAGATCTATATTAAATGAACAATGCATTCAAGGTATTTAATTGGTTAAGGATTAATGCTGTATTGGTTAAAATCGCTTCGAAAATTAGCCATTATTTGTCGTAAAAAGTAAATGACAAAAAAAAGTTATTGTGGGTTATCCATAAGAGATAGACATATGCCATCGCGGACTTTTCTGTAGACCTTTTCAATGTGTACAATACTTAGTACATTATTTTGATAAAAACTCGTAGGGTTCAACCTGCGTTTGCAATGTAAGCGGAAGAAATGTAATTATTTACGACATCACATTAGAAACCTCAAAAATAACAGTACTTCTCCACTATTTAATGGATGTTATTATACATATAAACCTTCCTCTTGAATCACTCTATCTATTAAAAAAAACCGCATCAAAATCCGTTGCGTAGTTTCAAAGATCTAAGCGTACAAAGGGACATAGGGACATAGGGAAATAGGGACAGAGAATGCGACTTTGTTTTATACTATGTAGTGATGATGTTATATGATAATAGTATTAATTTGTTTGAATTCAATGAATATTTAAACAGGTACAAAAATAGAAATAACCCATATTTAAGCTTATTTAGATTAATTTAAACATGAACGCAGCCATGCATGATTACAGCATATTACATTATTTATTACCTACATTATTTAATGGTTTTTAAGCATACAAAACAAGCGAGAGCTGTGTGCCAGGGATGTATTCGGGGAATAGAGCAGGCTCCAAGGAGATGTTCGTTTGCAAAAATAGCGGACCTAAATCTGACTTCTGATATATATTATATAGATCCCAGACATCCTATAGACAGATGTTGCCAACCAGTTTAGTGGTCCCCCTCCCCCCACCCGGTAATTAAATATGGCATACAAAGAAAAAAATAAAAATTTCCAAAACATGCCGTGTGGGGTATCAAATGAAAGAGCTTAAACTCAAACTCAAACTCAAACATTTATTTATTCAATTAGACTTCTTCCAGAAGCACTTTTGAATCGTCATTACATTCTTTAAATTTACCACCGATTCGGAAAGCAGTATCTATGGAGAAGAACCGGCAAGAAACTCCATAGTTGCTCTTTTAAAGTCATGTCCATATACAATATAATTTTACATTACATGTTACTTACATCTAACTACATAATATTATATATTATCATAATATGCCAAAGAACTGTCCTGTTATTCTTACGCGACAACCCTCCATGGATTTTCATCTTCCATATATTCCTTAATGCTGTAGTAGGCTCTCTGAACTAATACATTTTTTAAATAAGTTTTAAATTTAACACTACTAAACTCTTTAATACTATGAGGAATTCTATTGTAAAAACGTATACCTTGGCCCATAAATGAATTTTTAACTTTAGCTAACCTATAAAATGGCATTTCAATTTTATTTCTATTCCTTGTGCCATAACAGTGTCTATCTCCTACTTTTGTGTGTAAGTCCGCGTTTTTGTGTACATGTAAAACATTATTAAATATATACTGTGATGGTACAGTGAGGATACCAATATTCTTAAAGAGATCTCTTAGTGAGTCCCGAGCACGTAAATTATATATAGAGCGTATGGCTCTTTTCTGTAATATAAATATAGTTTCTATATCTGCAGCCCTGCCCCATAGTAGAATTCCATAGGACATAATGCTATGAAAGTAACTAAAATAAACCAATCTAGCCGTATCTTCATCGGTGAGATGCCTTATTCTTCGAACTGCATATGCAGCTGAGCTGAGCTTAGCAGCGGTGGTGGCAACATGGGTCCCCCATTGTAGCTTCTCATCTAGTGTCAAACCAAGAAAAACAGTAGACTCGACAGGGTATAATACCTCCCCGTTTAAAATGATATCCCTTTTGACCTTTTTTACATTTGGAAGGATAAACTCTACACAATTTGTTTTTTTTGCATTCAATAATAAATTATTAGCATTAAACCAATTAGATATGCGTAAAAGAGCAGAGTTTACTTCGTCAACATTTGTGTCATATCTATCCACATTAAATATTAATGAGGTACTTATTGAGTAGATCACGAAAATATAGCATACTATAACATTTCTTACACTTTCTCTAAGACTTTTTAGAAAATTTACGAAAATGCTCCATTTTTGAGTTAACTTAAACCACTATAGATTGAAAATTCATGAATACATTTTTTTAAATTATTATTTTATACAATTAACAATAGTCCATTGTTTACGATTCAATAATATAGGTATACTAGCGGTCCGCCCCGGCTTCGCCCGTGGTACACATTTACGTTTTCTCTACATAAGAACCATCCTCGTACTTCTAGGAATATAATAAAAAAAATTATCGAAATCGGTTCAGCTGTTCTCGAGTTATGCGCTTACCAACACATTTTGCGATTCATTTTTATATATAGGCATATAATACTTATAAATAAATTTTGTATACAATTGTATAATAGGTATAAGCTTTAGCATAGCAAAAATGATAAATAAACATGATATAATATAATATTAGAACGTTTCGAACATTTTAACGACGAGCCTGGTCACGTCCCGGGAAGAACAGTCTCGAAAGCAGTCCATTAAAATAAAGCGTGTATGCCGAACTCACGTGTCAGAAGTCAAATTTCTTAAGCAAGATTCAGAGATATCAAAATCGTCGCGTTTCTCCATGACATGACGGTATTGCCATGAGGCGATCTTGAAATTTTACTCTCAATGCGCATTGAGAGTAAAATTTCAAGTGAAGAAATTTTACTCTCAATGTGCCAGAGAAGTGAAACTCTCACTTCAAAAAAATTAAAACAATTAGCCTCTAAGAAAAAGTCGCAATTAAAGATAATATACAATATTAAACTTAAACGTTTATTTATTGAATAAGACTTCATTTATAAGCACTTTTGAAGCGTCATAACATTTTTGACGTGACAACGTCTTATAATTTGATAGCGCCGGCTGCACGCACGAAAAAACATGACTCATGCGGCGTTACCTCGCTCTGAGGCGTTCCATATAAGGCTTGAAGCGGAACGAGTGACAAAGAAGCGCAATCGGACGTTGTCACGTTCAACTATCGTCAGTAAACCGACTTTACAGACAACCATTTTTTTAACATTTACCACCGATTCGGAAAGTATAATCATTGAAAACAAAAATAGTAAAAATCCATTTGATCCAATAGCATCGCTGAATTACTTGACAAATAATTTCCAGAAATGATTTTAAATCGATTAATCAGTCTATTGACTAAAACACAGATACGGATAGATTGATAACATTCAATACACAAACAAACTTTAACTTATTAGCTAAATCTAGTATTGATAACAAATAATGATAAGAAACCTGGTTCGAAGAAAAATTGACGAAAAATTGTGCTATTTAAAAATAATTACTTTCAGCATAATCAATATAAACAATTAAAATTGTTACTTCTTTTAGATTTTTCTTCCTAAAATTATGGACAAAACTTCCAAGTCAGTATTATCTGTTTCTTCTACCAATTTTGATGATTCTTTTAATTATTGTTTTATTTGAACTTCTGGTTTGTTTGATGTCCAGTTCTGACCATTAAAAGGCAGTTTAGATTTTTGTAAAAACTGGTCATATTGAAGAAAATACATTTTTATGTCACTGATAAATACGTTTTTATTTGGACGGATGAATTAAAACTATAAAAAATATTGATCCCCTACCTACATGTCCCAAAAATAAAGTAAAAGAAGTTCCACTTCAAAAAACCTTGGAATTTAGTCCTTCCTATCTAACAAAAACAATGAATGAAGACGGATTACATTTAGGATTTTAAGCACGATAATTAATCAAGATAATTATGGTTTATATTTTTGCAAATTTAGGTTCAGTACTAATAATTAAATGATTTATACCCGAATACGACGGAAGGATCTAGATTTTTTTGTTCGTTTGTTTGTTCTTCGATTACTCTGTTATTTTTAAATCAATTGATGGGGTCTCAATTTAAAATAAAAGTTAGGTTGATAAGAAATCGCCATCTTGCCTTCTAAGCACAAGTCGGATTAATGAATGTATTTTAAAAATAATTTTGAAAATATTGGGGATGAATAGTCGAAATTAGACTTTTATCAGTATTATCACGTATTATGCCGCGTCCAACTCAATGTCGATTCTAATAAAAATTGGTTTGTCATATTATGGTGATAACATTTATTTTGAAAAGTAAATGAAAAAATATTATGGCATGTCAGAATGATTAAGAGCTTTTTGATTTTTGTAATAACATTATTTTCTTATAATTTAAGTATATTTAATTTGTTTTATTGTGTATTTGACACAATAAAACATATTTAATAAGGATTTAAAAAGTCGCTTGTTTATAATTGTCGATTAGATAGATCTTTTAAAATTGAAATTTAGTTAAGGGAATAAATATTATACTCCATATTATATTTATAATAAATCAATGGCGCAAGTAAGCTGCGTTAAATGGTTTGCCTCCGAACAATTTCCAGAATACGTCATAAACAGCCAATTTTTTGAATTTGGACCCTCCTATGAAAGATTTATATTATCACTAGCGGCCCGCCCCGGCTTCGCCCGTGGTACATATGAAAAATAGATGTTGGCCGATTCTCAGACTTACCCGATATGCACAGAAAATTTCATGAGAATCGGTCCACCCGTTTCGGAGGAGTATGCAGACTAACATTGTGACACGAGAATTTTATATATAAGACTAGCTGTCAGCCCCGGCTTCGCCCGTGGTACAGATGAAAAATAGATGTTGGCCGATTCTCAGACTTACCCGATATGCACAGAAAATTTCATGAGAATCGGTCCACCCGTTTCGGAGGAGTATGCAGACTAACATTGTGACACGAGAATTTTATATATAAGATTATTATTTTTGTAAAATAAAACGCCTATGCCCATAAAAATAACTTCAAAAAATGGATTTTCCAGTAATTTTATAATTCCATTTTAAGCTTAAGTTTCGATAATAGTAATAATGATTTATTATCATTATCACTGTCATGTCATCAGTATAGATAATGCTTTTGTATAAAACATCGCTCGTGACGTGGTTAAGCATTCCGATCCTTCAACATGAAGTTATTAGCCGTGTTCGTTGGCTTGCTGGCCGTGGCTTACGCCAAGGAGCTGACCACAGCCTTCAACTACCATGAGAACTTTGGTATGCAAGAGGCTAGAAGGATTCAGCTAGCTGAGTCTGCTATTGACTTCGACGGTTCCAGGATTATTGGTGGAAGCCAATCCTCCCTTGCAGCTCACCCACACTTGGTAAGGTTCACCGTTTTCTTTATATCGTTAAATTTGGAATGGTCATCATCGTTTGAAAAAAAAAATGTTCTTATCACCGCTTTTAAACTTATTATTTTCAAAAAAATTGCTTATTTATCCAATAAGAAGAATAATTTCCAACTTTCTGCATTATAATTGAGCTGCAAAATACAAAATTCTATTTCTTCTGGGAGGGCTCATCATAACTTACACTAAAGCTTCTAAATTTGTAAATCATCTCTTATTCTATCAAATAATAGTACATGTTTTAAAATAAGGTTGAAATCGACTTTTATTAAATCATTCTCTCTTATTTTTTATTTTAGGGAGGGCTTGTAATCACCCTGACCTCTGGCGGTACTTCAGTATGCGGATCATCTCTTCTCTCAAACACAAGAGCTGTGACCGCTGCTCACTGCTGGTTTGATGGACGCAGCCAAGCTCGTCAATTCGTTGTTGTGTTGGGTTCCCTCTCTCTGTTCTCTGGTGGTACTCGCATCACCACCACCAATGTTCAAATGCACCAAAACTGGAACTGGAATACCGCTAACAACGATGTTGCTGTTATCGTCATCAACAGGGTTGGATTCAACAGTAAGTAGACATAATACATTTTAAGTGTTTATTTTTTCTATTGTTTTGTTCAATTTCCTCTATGATATTGTAATCAGTAAACGTTTATTTTCTTATTAGTTGTTTTGTGCATCTAATAATAGAAGTGTTTGTGATTAGAGTTATACCGATGAAATACAATGAATTGAACTCGAATTACAAAGTTGAATATATATTTTTTCAGACAATATTCAAGCTATCAATTTAGCTTCCGGATCAAGTGACTACGTCGGTACCTGGGCCACCGCTGTCGGCTACGGCAGAACTTCTGATTGTAAGTATATGTTATAAAGCATATTTAAAATTATTTTTAATGACCTAAATAGTCACAAGATGCTTAATATGTGATATGCCCTAAAATTAATGGAGCCCTATTACAATTTTTTTTACCATGAGATGGTTTGAGCCTTGAAGGGCTTTACATAATAAAATTCCAATTAATTTTTAGCTCAATCTGGCGTCCCAAGCAACACGAGCCGCAGACAAGTCAACCTGAGAGTGATCACGAACGCTGAATGCAGAAACGTGTACGGATCAGCTTCTGTGGTTGCGTCAACCATCTGTACAAGCGGTGCCGGTGGTGTTGGTACCTGTGGTGGTGACTCTGGTGGTCCTCTTAGCATTGGATCCGGAAGTGGCAGAACTCTGGTAAATATTCCAACATCATCATTCATCAGCATATATTTGAAACTGCCTACTTACTGTATAACACTATCATTGTGAGACTTTAAAAATATCTTGATGAATTGAGTGTACATGAATTTAATATGCATATCCAATGCAGATATCAAATAAATTGATCAGCTATAACATATGACAATAGAAATAAAATTCTAGTCAGCCCAATATCCTAAGGAGTGACAATTTTTTAATAATAAAAAGGCAGAAGACCTCGTCGTTCCTATTTATAATCTGTTTTATCGGCCATGTATTTCAAGTTATTAATACTATATCTTATCTTCCAGATTGGTATCACCTCCTTTGGTTCAGTGAGGTGCCAAGCTGGTCACCCATCTGCATTTGCAAGAGTCACTTCCTTCAACAGCTGGATCAGGGCCCGTCTATAAATACTGATTAAAAATTTGTTTAAATAAAGCTATGAATGCTGCTATGAATTAAATAAATTCTCTATTTATCTTATCAGATGTTTTAATTATCTATATTATAGACTAGCGGTACGGCGGTGCGGCTTCGCCCGTGGTACATATTTCGCAATAAAAGCCTATGTTAATTTCATCAAAATCGATCCAGTAGTTTATGCGTGAAAACCATACATACATACATACAAACCTTTCCTCTTTATAATATTAATATAGATAACAATATAGATAACAATAAAGAAACATCAAAAGGGAACATTAACAAAAATGTGTCTAGTCACGGACTTCAGTATTATTTCTTCTATATGCTTTATGTATAGATAGATTAGATGTAGAAAAAGAAATAGGTCTAGCTAGACATACTAAAATTACAATCGGCCTGATAAATAAATACTAATTCACGTAATATCCTAAGAGGTTGTAATCGTGAAGATAGGTGAATAATTGAACTTCTGGGAAATGCAAAGTAGACGTTTATCTTCGCCTCATTATTATCACCTTTTGCATATTTTAAGCTAAATCACTACATAGTCTAAAACAAAGTCGCTTTCTCTGTCCCTATGTCCCTATATCCCTATGTCCCTTTGTACGCTTAAATCTTTGAAATTACGCAACGGATTTTGATGCGGTTTTTTTTAATAGATAGAGTGATTCAAGAGGAAGGTTTATATGTATAATAACATCCATTAAATAGTGGAAAAGTACTGTTATTTTCGAGGTTTCTAATGTGATGTCGTAAAAATTACATTTTTTTCCGCTTACATTGCAATCGCAGGCTGAACCCTACGGGTTTTATCAAAATAATGTACTAAGTATTATACACATTGAAAAGGTCTACAGAAAAGTCCGCGATGGTATATGTCTATCTCTTATGGATAACCCACAATAACTAATAACTTTTGTCATTTACTTTTTACGACAAATAATGGCTAATTTTCGAAGCGATTTTAACCAATACAGCATTAATCCTTAACCAATTAAATACCTTAAATACATTGTTCATTTAATATAGATCTATATGGCCCCTTACACTGTATGATTTAAGTGAATATTTTCGAAGATATTACCTACAGATTTAAAAATTGCGGGACGTAGCGTTTGCGGCGGTACCGGCCGGCCGCCCGGCTATAATACATAATTATATATATATGTTATACCCGTGCGAAGCCGGAACGGGCCGCTATGTTTTTTATATACAACGTTCACAGTTTTTATGTAGAGTATTTAGTATCAGCATTGCACCCGTGTGAAGCCGGGGCGGGTCGCTAGTTAGAAATAAAACGAAAAAAGTAGGTCACACGTCGTGAGGTCTAATCATAGCAGAAGTTTCCTATCCTATTCCTTATTTCACTGAAATGGTTCACATTTATTATCATATTGTATTTTCATATATATTTATCACAAAACAAAGTCGCTTTTTCTGTCCCTATGTCCCTATGTATGCTTAAATCTTTAAAACTACGCAACGGATTTTGATGCGGTTTCTTGTAATAGATAGAGTAATAATTCAAGAGGAAGGTTTTAGTATATAATTTATTAGGTTTTAGACAAAGCGGGTGAAGCCGCGGGCGGAAAGCTAGTATTAAAGAGATCTGTAAATTCTTAGATTTATTTACTCTGTAGTATTATTTTATAGACTATCCCCATGCTTCTGTCAAGTTTTTCATGACTAAAATTTTAACAATGTGTGGTACTTAACGGTGATGTGTACAGTTTATGTATTAGGTACGTGATTGCGTATATAAAAATATGCGCCTACAAATTTTTCCTTATCGATAATGATTTTTATATTCTTTGCTCAAACATATATCTATAGCTCATTTTTATTAATAACTAACAACATAATCTAAAACTTAAGCTAATAAAGTGTTTTTCTGTATGATATTATTTTTTTTATAACGAGTAATATTAATTTTTATCTAAAGATTGGATTATTGGCAATCTCGCTGCAATCATTAGAACACATTTATTGGTAAATACGATTTTTGTTGATCCTTTAATCTACGATAATGTTTATTCAACATCAGATTGATAAATACATTTACACAGATTGCCTCCATTTGCTTTACATTCTATTGTGTAATTCTCCGTTTTTAGTTTTTGTTAAATACGTCTTTCTTTCTATCGGGGGCAGAAATTGTTGATTAAGTAGTTTTTTTTTAAATCGCTTGATTTAATTAATTTAGAAATTAGGTTATCCAATAAGTATTTCTAAACGCACAACCATTTTAAACTTGTTTTCATTTTATTGATTGTATTTATTTACAATTCATGGAAACATTCCTGAATTGATGAATGCATGTGAGAACGCATAAAATAAACTTTTTATTGGATAAGATGATCGATAATAATTATTACTGTAGTTGAAGTTTTCTTATAAATCCATCTACATGATCTGTTACGAAGTATTTTTCACCTTTTATTATAGATTTTCAATAATAGACTGTGTTTTAGCGCCTGGCACTTTTTTTCCTAACAATAACTAGTGTAGATAATAACATTTGCTCCCACATTATTGTAAAAAGAAGGCTCATTTTATAATAATTGGGAATGTTTTAAGGGATAATATGCCACCATATACCAAAACAAATTGCTTAAATATTTATGTTGTCAGTAAATCATTTATTTGGATTGTAGATACCTTTTTATATAAGAAAACATATAAATATTTTTATTTAAATTAATCAATATCATCTATTATCACTGTATAATATAACGAACAACGTTACATTCGCAAATAGAGCTTATAAAATTTATCTTGTACCTAAACAGGATGACGGGTAATCACTAATCAGGTAAATAAATCTCTAATAATATATCAAAAACAAAAAGGGTTCGAAAATAGATCCCTGTGAAACACCAATTCTATTATACACACCGTAAGATCTTTTTATCATTAATTACAAAGGTTTTTATTCTGTTATTTATTTATTTATATATTATTATGTAGGTATATAGAGACTTTAAAGACTTAACTTTAATTTCAAAGTAACTGAGATGCGTAAGATTCAAATGCTCTATCATTCAAATATCCTAAAATATCAAGCTATATAGTAGGGAATGCAATTTGGAAGGAAATTTTGGAAGGAGTGCAAGGAAATTTTTCTTCAAAGAGCAGTGAATCAGCATACAGATGTGTAATCTTCATAAAACTATTTGTTTTCTAAAATAGATTATAATATTATAATATAATGTATAATCCTAATCAATGAGTGTGATTTTCATTTATGATAGCTACCTACTCAAAACAAATATAAAGATAACGCCCAGTAAATTATCAAATTTATGTACACAACTTTAAATCATTTTATGGGATATTTTTTGTTTAAAATATTATAATACTAGCGGTCCGCCCCGGCTTCGCCCGTGGTACATATTTCGCAATAAAAGGTGGCCTATGTTCTTTCTCAGGGTCTAAAGATTGTCTGTGCCAAATTTCATCAAAATCGGTTGAGAGGTTTAAGCGGGAAAGCGTAACAGACAGACAGACAGAGTTACTTTCGCATTTATAATATTAGTAGGGATTATGTTAATCAATCTCCATATTTTTTAACAATACATTTACTAATATAATTACGCATCTCTCCATAAATACTAATCATATTTAAAACTATTTTAAAACATATCTATTTTTGTAATTTGTTGCTAAAAGAGATTAATAGTCATTAAATGTATTTCCGCGATAAGCAAAAATGATGATATCATTATCAGAAAGATTTAATTATTCTACAAATAGATAAAATTTGGTATAAAACATCACTGTTAACATCGGAACAGTGATTCTGTTGTCCGTCAATATGAAGTTACTCGTCGTACTCGCTGGCCTTCTAGCCGTGGCTCTTGCCCGGGAAACCACCACCACTGCTTTCAACTACCACGAGAGCATTGGTATCCAAGAGGCCAACAGAATCCAGCAAGCAGAAGCAGCTATCGATTTTGATGGCTCCAGAATTGTTGGCGGTAGCCAATCTTCCCAAGGAGCTCACCCACACTTGGTAAGTCACAAAATTTTTCATATTGGAAACTATAACTGAGTATCGAATCCAAGTATCTTAAGCTTCCACTTGTTAAATGAAAAAAAAATTAGCTGTCTCGTCTTTATTATATCTAATACTCCAAAAGTTCTCCATCCGTTAATTTTAAATTCGGATGCAACATAAAACTCGCTTAAAAAATTGTGTTTTTCCGATATTATATTTTGCATATACGATATGCCACAAGCTGTTGATATAAATTGTGATTAGAATTGTGAAAATATTTTATGTTCTGAATATTTTATGTTGCATATGTAGAGTACTGAATGTTTAAATCAACTTCAATATCAATTTGTTCTTCTTTTATTTAAGGGAGGGCTTGTTATTACCCTTACCAATGGCTTCACTTCAGTATGCGGATCATCTCTGATCTCTAACACCAAAGCTGTGACCGCTGCTCACTGCTGGTTCGACGGAAGAAACCAGGCTCGTCAATTCGTTGTTGTCTTGGGAACTCTCACCCTTTTCTCTGGTGGTACTCGTATCACAACCAGCAACGTTCAAATGCACCAAAGCTGGAACTGGAACAGCGCTAACAACGACGTTGCCATCATCACAATTAACTGGGTTGGATTCAACAGTAAGGAACTTTTTTTATCAATAATAAGCGTTCTTCTACAATGTCCGTCTATCTGCTTAGAAATTATTACTATAATGGTAACAATATGCCTTCTCAAATTGAACTATCATTTATGTATCGGTCTTAAAAGTTTCTTCCATATTATTTTACACCTTTGTGTTGCTTGTTAACTTTAATTTACGATTTGTATTCTAGACAATATTCAAGCTATCAACTTGGCCTCTGGGTCAAACGACTACGCCGGTACTTGGGCCGTCGCTGCTGGCTACGGGCGTACTTCTGACTGTGAGTATCTTACTCATATTTTTAACAAATAATATGTTTGCAAATAGAAAGGACGTATTAAAGTCTTTTGTACTTTCAGCTCAATCTGGCATCCCCAACAACGCAAGTCAAAGAAATGTCAGCATCAGAGTGATCACCAACGCTGAGTGCAGAAACACCTTCGGAACAAGGATCGTCGTTGCATCCACCCTCTGTACCAGTGGTGAAGGTGGCCGCGGAACATGCGGTGGTGACTCCGGTGGTCCCCTTTACATCGGCTCTGGAAGTGGCAGAACTTTGGTAAATAACTTTATAACACTTTTTCATACAAACTTCTTATTTCAAACGTATTTTGGAACTCGGCAGAAAGAATTACAGTTTCCTGGACAATGTTATCATTAAAAAATCGTCTATAACCATAATATTATTAGCCATAAAATAAATCATTTTACATCAAATGGTCACCAACATTAATGGATCGAGGTTCAACACAGAGAGAGAGACTATCACTAATCAGACTAATTGTCACTTATTTAGACTCTACTATACCTCTTTTAATCACTTTCAATCACCGTATTCGATTCGCGCGATACAATCAATCAATTACTGAAATTACATTTTAATATTCCAAACGTATTGAAATAAAAAAAAACATATAAAATGGGATTAACAAACATTTTTATCATAATTAAGGAAACTGTCTATTATCGTATGACAAAATATGATAATTATTTTCCCATCACGCATGACAACATTAAAATGATAATACTTATATAAATCAGCATATTCTGAATTCATATTTTTATTAGTTGATGAGAAATGTGAACGAAGCGTAATGAAAGTTATTTTTGCCATATTTCATTCAAACAACATCATCAAGAGCATTAGTTATTGCCAAAACTTACTAATATACCTACACGTATAACTTACAAATTTTCGATCCATACATTTCCTTATTCTATCAGTAAGATTTATACTACTTTTATTGTCTTCATCTTCTAATCTATTGTCTTCTTTCAGATCGGTATCACCTCCTTCGGCTCTCCCCGTGGTTGCCAAGCTGGTCTGCCCGCCGGTTTCGCCAGGGTCACCTCCTTCAACAGCTGGATCACGTCCCGCATGTGAACAATTCATAGCTCCATTGTTAAGACTTAGGTTAATAAAGTTTTTGTTACGTTATGACTTTGTTTTTCTTTATTATATCTAATACTAGCTTTCCGCCCGCGGCTTCGCCCGCGCAGTCATAGAAAAACCCGCATAGTCCCCGTTCCCGTGGTATTTCCGGGATAAAACCTATCCTATGTCCCGGGGTAAAAAGTAGCCTATATCCTTTCTCGGGTATCAAAATATATCTATACCAAATGTCATGTAAATTGGTTCAGTATTTAAGGCGTGATTGAGTAACAGACAGACAGACAGAGTTACTTTCGCATTTATAATATTATAGTATGGATTTTAGGTTATATGCAAGAACGTTGCAACTCTTGGAAAAAAATGAAGAATTTATTTATTTAAGATTCCTTTATTTTTAATAGTTAATGAATATAAGACATGCAAAATGTATTCGAACTGGCTCCGTTTTCTTTATTAATACTTTTTTATTTGCTTTGCATTCATTTAATGACTTTAAGTAATCAATAAGGTCTTATAAATTCTAATCATACCTAAATGAAATGTTCCTTTTCAATACAGAAGACCTTCAGTAACCACAATTTGATTTAATATAAATTCTGGTTCTGCCATTACTCATCAAAATTGTTGTCACAAACAAATGTATTTTGTAATATTCCTGATCATTAATTTTCTTCTGTAACCAAAAGGAAGTTAGAACAAGATGGCATTATTGAATTTGTTTTGAAAACAAATAGGTAATTGATTTATATTCACAGACAGAAAGACATTTTCGTGTTTCATTCCACTCGCTAATTGAAACCATTATAAATTTCAATCAATTAATTACTTATTAAAGATGAAAGTGTAAAGAAATTTTAATGTATTGGCTATGGAGAATTTTAATTCAATACTTACACAGGAAATTAACGGAAATTTTTAAGCTATTGCATAGCTTCTATCGGCCTTGAGCGCGGGGACCGAATCGAGAAATTCCGTAACGAAAAAATCTCACGCTCCCCACTCCGACGGGCTCGGAGGTGTGGCTTGAAGGCATGCTATGCAATAGCTTTACCGCGGCAGTCCCCGAGTGCCACACGTCTTTTTTTTATTATCAGAAACAATAAGGTTTACAAACATAAGTGTACAGTTGTGACTGAAGAAAAACACTGAGGTTTATAATTATGTTCGTATATAGTAATTTACATAATAACAATTTCGGTTTAACTGTTTAACAATTATGTTATAAAAAGATTAATTTATACAACATTCCATTTTCATATTCAATGATTTCAAAAATATTAGAGTAGATACGTAAATATTGTTCTCGTAAATAAGCGAAGTTTCGTTTACTGTTTCATTTGCAATTTTATTTCTGTCTCAATATTTTCTTGTAAATAACGATACAATCGTTGTGTACAGGAATCGTAAAGTTATAGCTCTTTAGAATATAAAATAAGTAAAAATGACTTAAAATATTATTTAAGCATTAAAAAAAATTCATCCCAATGTTGTTAAACTCTTAACATTTGAGAACCTCCATCTGTTATCACTTACTACTCACTAAAACTAAACGAAAACAGTCGTACCAAAGATAATTTCAAAGCAAAAATTGTCTCATATTTCCTCCCCAAGGCAATAAGCATCTTTACACAAAGACAAAGTAAGACGTTGAATAATACAACTTGTCCTAGATCCACACATCTATAATGGTATTACGTAAGGGCCGTGTTTACTCAATAGAATAAATACGCCGAAAGTATTTATTATATGCGATGTTTGTACAGGATAATGTAACCGTAAGATGTTTAAATTTGTCTCTCTAATAAGTAGCTTTGTTTTGGATGAGATGGCGTGTACGAAATGACATAGGGTCTACGGTATCTCATTTATCAAGGGGACTGAGAAAATAACTTCTGCTACGCGTCGTAGACATATCTGTATTTGGCTCGAACTGTTCGGTGAATGTCTATTCAGTCAATTACTAAATGTACTGAGTGGCAGTTTTGCTGAAGCATCGCTTGGCTTTCAGTGATGGAATTTATCGCGTCGCTTTTAACTGTAAATGAACTTTGAACTCTGAACTAATGGGAAATACAGTTAATTGAATGGTATTAGAAGAAGGTATCTTTGGAGAGTATATTCTATCTGGAAATAGTCATAGCATCCAAAATCGCTATTCTAATCCATACTAATATTATAAATGCGAAAGTAACTCTGTCTGTCTGTCTGTTACTCAATCACGCCTAAACTACTGAACCAATTTGCATGAAATTTGGTATGGAGATATTTTGATACCCGAGAAAGGACATAGGCTACCTTTTATTGCGAAATATGTACCACGGGCGAAGCCGGGGCGGACCTCTAGTTGATCATAAATTACATATACTTATACATTTTTACAAGATATAAAAAAAAGTAAAAACATGTTCTTTAAAGCATAATATCAGTTAATATTGCTTCATAGTTAAAACATTCAGGCTCATTATATTTTACACAGCGCATTAAAGAGCTTTTTTATATTTCACTTAAGACGGGAAAAACTCATTTAATTTTAATTAATTAATTAATAATGTTATTAATTAATGAAAATTGAATCAATAGTACCTACCTACTGATATGGTTCGCATTATATGATTTTTATCTTGCATACAGATATTATAATTAATAATAATTAACAAGGTCGTTTGAATATTATATTTTACAGCATTGATTTTTATCTAATATCTAATATTATATATTATAAAGGCGAAAGTTTGTAAGGATGTATGGATGTATGGATGTTTGTTACTCTTTCACGTAAAAACTACTGAACCGATTACAATGAAATTTAGCACACATATAGAGTAACTTGGATTAACACATAGGATAGTTTTTATCCCGGAAATACCACGGGAACGGGAACTATGCGGGTTTTCCTTTGCAAACGCGGGCGAAGCTTTGGGCGGAAATCTAGTTTTCACACACAGAACACGCGAGCGCGCATACATGCACACTCGCACACACACACGCACTTACCACGCACATACGCACCTACGTACGAATCCCTAATTCCTTCATAATCCCCATCTTCGATATATCTTTACAATAGCTAATTATTAATTATCTGTAGTCGATAATCTCATAACCAAAATGCTCTGAACAATGCATTTCAAGCTTATAGAATCAATATTGCATTTCAGCACTAGCTTCTAGTTTAGCGTACTCAGCTTAAATATCTGGAGCTGATTAGTTGATGTACCTGTAATAATTTCTGAACAACGTTATTGGGAAATCGAAACGTTTCTGGTTTAAGATTGAATGAATTCATATCGTTAAATTTAGATTTAAAATCAAAGGAATTTTGTTAATGTTTGGCATATATTAAAAGTTTTGTATTGAATATTGTATTGGTTACTATACTTTTATTTTACGGTCGTTAATGCAACTCGTTCTTGAGCACGAACATTTTGTAAAACTACCTTGTAAACCTTTGTAAAATTACTATGGGAATGAGATGTTTAACGTAAAAGTAGCCTAGTCCTAGCCTCTTTCTTCAGATAAAACAATCATACCATTAAATCGTCCATGGCAACGTGAAAGACAGACAAAAAAACATTACTTCCCATTTATAATAAATGGTGGCAATACCGTTACGTCATGGATTAAAGCGACGATTTTGGTATCTTTGAATCTTGCCAAAGAAGTTTCACTTCTAACACGTGTAATAATTTTAATCATGTTTATCATTAGGTTTATATAACAGATCGAACTTTAGTCGTTAATCGAATGTAACGAAATCGTTAATCGTTACTTATCAAAAATGATACTATTTTATCTTATCAGGATAATTCTTTTTTCTTGGTGGCAAATGACGCGTGTTTTAATATTGTGTAATCCGTTTTAATTATGGGATTAATAAAACGACTTATATTATGACACGTAATAATTAAACCTATTAAATTAGATATATTTTTTGACTTCTATACATTAACCATACAAATTTAAAAAAATTTCAATAAGAGTTTTAATCATTAAATAGTCGTAGTTCGTAGACGATGGTATAATAATACTAGCCGCTCCGCGCGGTTTCACCCCCGTGGCTCCTCTCCTGTTGGTCGTAGCGTGATGATATATAGCCTATAGCCTTCCTTGATAAATGAGCTATCTAACACCGAAAGAATTTTTTAAATCGGACCAGTAGTTCCCGAGATTAGCGCGTTCAAACAAACAAACAAACAAACAAACAAACAAACAAACAAACTCTTCAGCTTTATAATATTAGTATAGATTATGTCCTGCATCGTGCATTACTGCTTCCGCAACACACCATTCGTGATAGACTCGCATGCAGTGTTTTTACTTTACGAAAACAATTAAAATTAACTTTGATCGTTTTTTTGACATTGGTATAGGAATTTTAATCCTGAAGAAAACTTGGAAAAAATACGAACGTATATGCCCTGCATTACTGCTTCCACAATACGTCGCAGAAGATAGTCTCGAATGCATTGTTCTTACTTATAAATAACATAACAATAACAGCTAAACGAGGTCAACCACAGTGATCGTATTGCACTAATGACACATGTATTCTCTAATCAAGTGCATCTATTAATAATGTAGGAAAGCCATCGAAGCATTTAGCACATACTTGGGTAACATCTCCAGACCAATATTGCAGCGCTGCAAATCTATATACATTATAATTTCGCGTATTCAGCATGTAATTTGGCACTCGGTTGATTAGTACTTGTAATAGACGGTTTCGATTAGTGTTAATGACGACGGAATGTGCTACATTCATCAGCGCATTTAATGCTAATACTAAATACACAAGTACTCTCGAATCTGGGATTATTGACGCGGTTTTAGGGCGTAGGGTTAATACAAATACTTAGTTTAGCAAGAAAATTTTTTTGGCTTTTGGCTTCACCATTGTGACGTGTCGAAATCAGTCTTATATAAATATCAAGTTTGAATAACGTAATTTCATATGTTTGGTAGGTAGCACATGATTCATGGTTGCTGTCTCATTTTGGAAATTTAACATTTAACATACTAGCTTTCCGCCCGCGGCTTCGCCCGCGTTTTCAGAAAAACCCGTTCCCGTAGGATTTCCGGGATAAAACCTATCCTATGTCCTTTCTCGGGTATCAAAATATCTCTTTACCAAATTTCATGCAAATTGGTTCAGTAGGTAGTTAAGGCGTGATTGAGTAACAGACAGACAGACAGAGTTACTTTCGCATTTATAATATTAGTATGGATTGAGCTATATACCTAGCTCATTGCTCATTCATTTGGAACGTAGCTTTTCACATCGGTTTCACTTCATAATTTGCAAGACAAAATCACTTCTTCAAGAGCGATGATCGGGCTTAACAGCTTAGCTGTTTCGTTGTCTGAAAAAAGACGGTATCGTGAAATATGTTTTTATAATAAAACTAGCGGTCCGCCCCGGCTTCGCCCGTGGTACATATTTATGTTTTCTCTACATAAGAACCATCCTGGTACTTCAAGGAATATAATAAAAAAAGAATTATCGAAATCGGTCCACCCGTTCTCGAGTTATGCGCTTACCAACACATTTTGCGATTCATTTTTATATATAAGATGCCGCACCCAATCCAGCCGTTCGTTCCCAAAAGGTATCCATACGAAAGATTTATTCACCGCTTTAATAAAATCTCGAAAGGAGCTAATATGACAAAAGTGATAAAGTACCTAGCCGGTATTGTCAAAGATCAAATTGTCATCATCTATCACGGCTGAAGATAAAGCCTGTGTCTTTAGTGAATATTGTTGATATACGGCCGTTGAGAACTGAACTTCTAAATCTTAATACATTTTCTGTAGATTCCTCTCATTTAATAGGCTTGTCTCGGCTTCGTCCGGGTCCGGAATATAAACATAGTATGCTATGTTATAATATGTCACTGGTAAAAATTAGTCCAATACTTTCTTAACTTTATAAAAATGAATCTCTATTTCCCTTGATCACGACATCAAGCGTGAATGGCTGGACCGATTTTGATAATAATCTTATGATAGAAATTGGTAAAAAAAAAAACAAGGGAAAAACTTCTCGCGTTCGTCAACTTCAAATTGAAACGTTCAAAAAACATAAAGTACCACTAAGATCTTCATTAAACACTAACAAACCTAGCTTTATAATTTACACTAGAGTTAGCATCCATAATATCTTTAACTTCAAACAGTTGGTTAGTTATTGTGCAAGAGCATTGTTTCCGTAAAGTTACGCTACAACTTTAAGATATGAGAAATATAAATTACTGAAAGCGTTTCTATAAAACAAAAGTATTATATAGTACGAAAATATAATATGTATGTACTCTAAATCACTGTTATTTGTTATTTGAATTATAAATAACTGCTATTAATCACTGTGATATATTCTAGTAGGTACATTAAAAGTCCCAATTTCACGACATTTTAAATTGCTTTATAAAAGTTATTCTTGACGATTAAAATTTAATATTAGGTAAGTATATGTCACCAGAGTTATAATTAAGATTCATCTAATAGTTTGAAATCCAAATATTATGGGAATGAACTATGTTTACACAGCCTTAGACAAAAGTATAAGATGGTGTGCAGTAGTTGTCCAAAAATAATCTAATTACTACTAAAATCACCACTAATGTTATAAAAATAACTGTTACATTTCACTGTGATTTCCTCGAAATTACATGTGAATTTTAACTTCAGACCTAACATATCGTTTGGGATTTAGGTTGAAATTTTGGAAAGGGTTAGCGATAAGTTTGTTCATTGTTTCGGATACATGTCTAGATATACATTTTATAAAGGAAAAGGATCACAGATGTTTTCAGGCGGTTTTGTTAAAACTTCCTTTATGTTTTATTTGACGATTAATAACTTTATTCATTAAGAAATAAAATCAATTCGGTATATTTAATTTCTAAGCACAGATAATATTACGTACTATACGAGTAGTTATTGCAGATGCAACTATAATAATAAACCGTACAAAATTTATTTATTTATTACAAAATTTATATATTTATTTATTAAACAGTACAAAATTTATACGTATAATTAATTAATTTCTCCGATATCTATTATCGGGTTGAGATTATTACTTTTATCTAACGTACAAAACTCATATTCTCTCATAACTCGTATTTGTACAATATTTATAGACTTAATGTAGTGATGCATCATATAAATAAGTAGTTTTTGTAAGTAATTACCTTTCATTTACATAGAGTTACCCAGATGATGGGCACATGTTATAAGAGTTGAGCTAGTGTTAAAATAATATATAAAAAATCCTGGTTTTATTTGCTACATCCTTACTAGACCTTTGTATTTTCAGAACCTATGATTTCCAGTTTAAAATCAAAATGTAAACATATTGTTATTCATTTTAAAACTCTACAAAGCAAAATTACAAACGTTTCCATACAGCGAAGCTTCATTTCAACTGTTACATATTTCGGAGGCAAAATGTAGCTCCATTATTTTTGCTTTTATATTTTACGACTGGCCCACCTGAGACAAACGAACGTTATTATTATAAACGTTTCAAATATATAGTTGCTATAGAATAGCCCATTTACCTGTCTCTTGATTTATTTCCTCCGTGCTATCGTGTGAAGGAACACTTGTACTTGAATATTTTAAGAGTTTCAAGGGATAATATATGCGATATCGATGTTTGTTTCCACTGCTGTGACGTAAGGTTAATGTATTCCGTTAACGTTGGAACATTTGATACTGTGAGAATTAAGTGCTGTGAAGGATCGTTTATGGTATCAAATGCGCAGCACTTACTGAAAATACTCGGTAGATTTATGCGTATGGTCTTGGTAATATATCATTATTAATTAATTATTTATTGACATGTTGTAGACAATTTAATTTTAGGTATCATTGTATCAACAAATTAGGGTAAAATTGTCGATCACTGATCGTTCAGGAATAAATAAATATATAACACCATACTTATCCAATTTACGAAGTGTAGACATTCCTTGAATTACCTGAAACCAAAATAAATACTCATAAATAAATACTGAAAGTGTCATATACATTTAAATAAATTTACAATCAAACATAAAATAGAATATGAAAATCTATGTATATGAAGAAAATTTCCTAGAAACTATAATTATTCAAATTATATTATACATATATAAATATTCGATAAGCTATTATTGTCAAATCAACAATTCAAATTACCAACAAAGGCATTCAATACTACATACACATTCAATCCAAACACAAGCATTAACAAATCATTTACCAACACACACTTCAATTAACCATATCACTTTCAAAAATAGTACGTAAACATTATGGGATAAACCGGGCCCTTATCTCCAGCAGCAAGGCATCATTCACTGGGCTCCGTATTAAAGACTTTATCGACAATATTGTTAGAGCCCATATCGGGATTATCCCACTGCCGCTAGAACAATGGGTGTGAATCACTATACTGAAGATAGCAATGTAGCGTAAGAGCTGCTTGTATAAATAATGAAGTTGAATAGAGTAGTTTGTTTAGGATCGTTTTGAAGGATTGTGTAAAAGTCAAATCAAAAACTGTGTTGGTTTAGATGTGGAATGTATTAGGAAATTATTTAATTTTAACATAACGGCGCATGATAATAATAAGAAAATATGTTTTTTTTTATTCAATAGATAGACAAATTATAGCAGTTGTTCTTGATTCGAAGGTATTGTTTGTAAAACGTAATATAGTGTATAGTGCAGAGAATAAAAAGCTGTTATAAAAATATTACAAATCCCTATCATAAATAAATTCATAATACGGATTACGGACACTATTCATAAATTCTCCCATTAAAAATGTATTTTCAATATGAAGCCAATGCTGAAAGGTATAAATTATGTACCCGTATTGTGGAGTTAGAGTAAAAATGAACTTAATTAAAAAAATATGAACTTATCAAATAGCTCGTCGACCCGAGGGACGTGTATCGTGTTGTTGATTCATTAAAATTTATTGACATAAAAAACTATGTTTCCATTTTCAAATTCAGTTCCCTCTTTTTTTAATGAGACACGAGTTTAACTAGGACGAGAAAATTATATCTCCATCGCTTCATACATTTTTGCTCGAATAATTAACGAATAAATCAACATGAAATATAACGAAGTAATTATGAGGGAAGTCAACATTCGTACTTATTTGTCAACATAATTAATATAGAGGATGATCTGGGGGAGTCATGAAATATTTTTTATTTGGACGTATTTTATAAGGCTATGTTATAAATCAGGTACACAGCCTAAAATGAAAAATATAGCCGAATTAATAGTTCCCCTGACCGAGTTTTAGTCAACATGACCAATTTCATTCTATTATTCTCATTTATTGTAAAAAGTTATTCACAATCTCTTCGCTCATCTTAACCTTTCTCTTTTTAAATTCATAGAGCTTATAAAAAATTCTCTTTCAACTGTTTATATTTATTTACACGTGCCAGTTTAAAAAAGCATGCACAACATTAAGTAGGTTAACTCTGTCCACTCATTCGCAATCCATTAAAAATTTCATTTATAGCACAAACATTTCCTCGACCATCACGACCTTAAACTACATTCCCATCAAAACAAAGAAAGTAGTGAAGCCAGTAAAATGGTTTTAAAAGAATCGTTCTACTTCACCGACTCTTATGCTAATAGTCCCTGTATTTGTATGTATGTTTCAACACGCTCCCGTCGCACCCATTGACCCAGAAATGTAAGGCGTACTTTGAAAATGAGGACGGGATCTTTTGTAGCTAAAATTTTTAGGTTTTTCTCTGTAATTAGGCTTAGATTTTGTGACGTGTGACGATTTTGGGAACTTTGCGATTAGTTTTGTGTTCTGGTTCGACATTGTATGATTGGATGCTAATTTTTATAAATTTCTATGGTTTTTTATGTTTATAAATATAAATTTATAATGGATTGTAACAAGTATTCCTAGATACCGATATGAATCATAACTTGGTAATATAGACTAATTATGCTATTTTTAATTTACTACAACGATTTCATTATTCCAATATTAATCAGATGATAACTGATAGATTAGTATAAGATATTTTTATTATATCTAAACACTTTTTAATTGTAATCTTGTTATTTTTAATTCTTAGATTATCGGATGTGCGTAACCTCTCCCTACATGATAATATTATGATTTTATCGAAATGTGTGAATAAAAAATATCAATTAAAATTTTTGCTATATGAAAAAATATTTCAAAAGCGAAACAATTTGCATGAAAAGTCGGTAACTGAAACAGTAAACGATTCTTTTATTTATATCGATATATCGAATGGATATATTCGCAGCACTAAGCCATATCCAAATATTGCCTACATAAAAAAAATCCTTAAATTCGGCAATTCATTCAAACAATATAAACCAACAAATCTACATACAATCCATCACCGACCGCTTTCCGGATTGGGTATGGGCCATAAATATAGCATGGTGTACCAATGCTAGATGGATGGGTTTCGCGTGTACCCATCGGGGATATTTCATTCTGATTGTGTGCGAATTATTAGAAATCGGCGAGCGATTTCCGGCTTTATGAAGTGCGAGGAATGAATTATCGGTTTGGGAGTAAGCGTAAATAACGTCGACTGATTTTAGGTCCTTTGAGAAGAGTGTTTACAATGAAGAAAATTTTCCAATCTAAAACTTTGTACGTAGTACGGAATTTCAATTATTTACGTGTACACCGTTTGGGTACCAGCTTTATTTCCTTTGCAAGTGAAAAACTTTAACACGACGTATTCGGTCTATTATTTCACTAGACTTTTAAAACATTTTACAGTGAGTACAAATCGTTTTATTTGAATTCATTTTAAACCTCTGGCTTACTACTACATATTTTTATTGTAAACTAGCGGTCCGCTACGGCTTCGCCCGTGGTACATATTTACGTTTTCTCTACATACGGACCATCCTCGTACTTCAAGGAATATGATTAAAAACGAATTATCGAAATCGGTCCACCCGTTCACGCATGTTGCCGTGACCAAGCCCCAAGGAAAACGGGTTTCATTTTTATATATATAGATGGCTTGCACATTTTCTGTATATATCCATCAATATCGGTCTCCTTCTGAATCAGACGAAGGAATTGTCTTCGGATTACGGCAATAGGTTCCTGTATTAAATGGAACTTAATCATAGAGAAATATGATGTACGTGCATCTCTAAGCCTTCGGGTTTAAATCGGATGTAGAAAATGATAGAATTGCAAAAATATGAGTATTACAGAGTTTTATATTCATATTCGATGAAATTCTAGATGCATAATTGAAAAGAACTACTTGCATTAAATCTATACATGTAACTAAGCTTCTTAAATGCTTACTTACCAGGTGAAAGGTAAGACGTTAGACGAATTTAGACAGGAGCTTCTACAAAGTCCAAATTTTTTTCTACGAATTCAGCAAAGTTGTAGAACAACAGTTGTTCAGTTTCATGAGAAGAAGCTCCTGTCAAAATGCGTCTGACGTCTTACCAGTCACCCTGTATAAAAGTTATAAAAAAAAATTTAAAGTATAAGTCTAAGATTTAATTAATCACGTTGTAATTACCTTTATAAAAGTGTAATTACATTTACTGGTGAAATTATAATCAGACTCTCCTATCATTAAATTAATAATTAATCTACACTAATATTATAAAGAGGAAAACTTTGTTTGTTTGTTTGTTTGTTTGATTGTAATGAATAGGCTCATAAACTACTGGACCGATTTTAAAAATTCTTTCACCATTCGAAAGCTACATTATCCACGAGTAACATAGGCTAGGTTTTATCCCGGAAATCCCACGGGAACGGGAACTATGCGGGTTTTTCTTTGAAAACGCGGGCGAAGCCGCAGGCGGAAAGCTAGTTCCCCCCAACGGTCCAGGCCTTGTCGCGGCGGAGGGGCTCAGTAGCTCAGAGTTATGGCCCTCTGAGTGAAGCGAAATTGGACCAGCGAGGGGCTGAACGGCTGGTTTAGAGTCGGGGAGACTCGACCGGCCCGACGGCCAGGGCTAGGTGTGGCCCAGCGGCCGCTGTGTGCGGCGTGGGATGGCGACCAGAGGTCGTGGCTTGGCGGACCCCGTGTCCACTAGGCAAGGGTGGCGCTGGACGGCAGTTGGGGTTGGAAAGCCTCGACTGACCCGACGGCAGAGGTCCTGTTTGTGGACCAGAGAGGAGCCGGCTTTTATGCGGCGGTGGATGGCGGCCAGAGGTCGCGGCGCGGCGGGCTCGCTGGTTTAGCAGGCCACGCCGTGCAGCGGAGGGCGGGATCCCGACACGTCATTGTGATGACACGCGGAGACTCCTGCAGAGAGGTGTGGGGCGGCGGCCGCTGTAAAACGGCCGTCTGCCAACTCGTAATCCGGTCCGTGGGGCCGGACCGAGGGCCGCCACCTCTGGTGAGGTGGGGGCTGCGAGGTAATCTCTATAAAAGTGCTCCGGAGGGTCCCCCGACGTGTATTCACACATCGGAGGACCTTCCGGCGTGCACCCTCCGGCCGGACGGTGTTGGGGTCGGGAGTTCGGGGGAACGCGGATGATGGAGCGGGGAAAGATCCATTGTCTGCGCGTTGGTGGCGTAAGCCTTCGTTCCAGCAGCCGCCAGCGAGGGGGGTTCTAGTGGTGGGCCTGGAAACGGGCATCTGCTGGGCGGGACACGCGGTAGAGTCGTAACCGTTCCCGCAGTTCCGTCCAAAGCAGCGCGATGGAACAGAGTGGGGTTTTAGTCGGTAAAAATCCGACATAACCACGGCTCCATCCCCGGGAGCCGGGGGTATCTAAGAAGATTTCCCCACTATAAAAAAAAAAAAAAAAAAAAAAAAAAAGGCGGAAAGCTAGTTAATTATATAATAATCCACTTAGCAAATCATTTATCTGTTTATGAGACTATGTTTTAGTTGTTACTTTTCCCATTGTCGTCAATTTCATTGTAAAATGAAAAGAATATGTTTTCTACTGCTTGTTTTAATATTTGAAAAGCATAATACGTGGCTTCATACGGATTATTATAATCCACGTTTTCCTGAACAATTCCCTGCGTCCTATTAGTTTTAGCTTTTGTAAGTCATGAGCTATTCATTTCTAGTTTGTTTGTTTGTGTGTATGTTTGTCCTCGTTTTACAGAGTAATAGCATGACATTTATATTATGCCTGTTCAGTAAAAGGATTGTTCTTTGAATCAAACATTACTCTCTCTTCCAAAAATGTATACCTACTCGCTATGCGGCAAAGTTAAAACTTATGTAACTAATTACTTAATATAGTAAAATATAGTTAATAATTCGGATAAAAACTACCTATTTTTTTAAATGCAATTTTATGACAAGATAAAAATGGTATTTTTTGATGTTTGATTTTACGCGAGTATTATACATTTAGAAATTAAAGACTTTTTACATCTCAGTCTCCCCGTGACCACGCTCGATGTAAAGTGTTCGAAACGTCGGGAAAATAATAGAAAGAAATAAAATAAATCGACGCGTTTAAAATCCGTTAAAAAGTCTTTAATTTCTAAAAGATAAAAATGGTTCAAATTCATTAAACCTGATTTAAATTTTGATATATTAAATCGAATTTACAGCTATCTTATTTAATCACTTAGACTAATGGATGTTGATTTGTTGTTTAGATTTAAGTATAACTATTTTTTTTTTCTCACTGTAGGTATAATAACACCTTTTATAGTTTAATTGTACGCATGTGGTGTTTACCTACTTAAATTGTGCACTTAGTTTTAAGATTATTTTTTTGTATACTTGCTCATTAATTTGTGTAACAATTACTGGTAAACCTAAATAAATAAATAAATAATAAATAAAATAAATAAGGACAATGTAATTAACTTATTAGATATATTTAGATATTGATAAGATATGCAAAATCACCATAATACGTTTGAGTCATATCGTTTTAACAGATTATGATTTTACATTTCAACCACGAATAGATACTTAAAAATTCAGATAGAATGATCAATTTCCCGAACTTTTTGTCATTTTGTGACAGCTTTGCGATCATAAACAGTCTAAAAATTGTAAAACAATTCAATTTGATATAAATTTCGTATCGTCATATTGTATTTTATAAGAATTATAAGTATATGAATATAGCAGACATTTGATCGTTTACATAGTAAGCCTGTGATCCAGGAACCAGTCGTAAAATATCTGACATAACAGATTTCCATTCTCACAGATAAAAATACAATTCCTTAAAACGTACACCATTGCGAGTTGCGACATCCTTGTTTCCCGCCATTACGCTCTTCATTACTCGAAGGGAGCATTTCAAACGGTCCCGTATTTTAGGCGCTTGTACGCGTAAATTATAGGCTAGGAGCTGAATGGCATTTTCATGTTTTAGTGTTTATATTGGAAGAAATAAACACTAAAACATGAAAATGCCATTTATTGCACAATACACAGGCACAGACAAATAACATTACACAAATAATTCGATTGTACAAATTAGCAGCTTTATCGCTTCGAAGGAATTTATATTTATACAATATTAAGATTTACAATGGGAATAGGTGATATCAGTAGTGCAGGAAAATATTTTCATGAATGCCACACACAAATTATTAAGAAATTAAAGAAAATCAAAAGTGCAAGTTTGAGCCATAAATGTAGTTAAATGTATCATATTTTTTTCGTAACAAAAACAGCACCAGCTCCTACACTATACACATAATGTCGAATGGAATTCAACGAGGTAGGCTCCTACACTCATCCACATTCCTAATGTTACTGATGTTATAAGCTTTTTGATTTATTGTCCAGGAATATGAAACATCCGTCTTTTTTAACTTTTAGTATAATATTTTGAATGAAAAACCAACTGAGTTTTTTTCAATTTATGTTGAGAATGTTAATAATTTGAATGTATCTTAAAAATAAAAAAGTAAAAACTCATGTTCCCATTTTGTGTATTATATAGGGATGTCATTTTACGAATGTTTAACCAGTAATCAGTATAACAATGAATGAAAGAATAAAACAAAATTCGTGATTCTAAAAAATATATATTTAATGAATTGATAAGACTTTTAAAATAAAGAAGGAGTATATTTCATTTACAAACATAATTATATAAAATAAATAAAGTAATCTAACCGTCACCAGATCATTTTTCCCACACATAAAAACAAATTCAATACACAAAGGTACTCAAAATCAATTTATTAAAATTCAAGAACAAAGCTTTCCAAAGGTAGGAAATTCATATGCCTTTATCTTCTATAAACACAATATAGCCTGTTATCTGTAGCCGAATAGCTGGCCGCGTGCTCATACATATTCTGATGCTGGTATTGTTGGCTGTTTCATACTGTTTCGGCAAATTATACCAAACTGAATGGGCAATAGCCGTATGAGGAGTGAGCAACATTGAAACAATGTGACTTTTTGAGTTTGTAAACTCTTAGCTAAACAAGAGTTCACAAACTAGTCTTTCCAATATGTAGGCAAATATTTGTGGAGACAAAACCCCTGTGAGTGTTATTTTTTTATCAGAGCAAGTAAAGGGACGGTTGGCTACATAATAATGGTCACCACCATCCTTAAATGAGTAATACAGGTGATACAGGTGCGTTGCCGGCCTTTTAAAATCAAATACGCGCTTTTCTTGAAGGCCCACTGTCGTATAGTTCCTGGACTGTCTCTCTCTTCTATCAAAATAAAGTTTTCTTCTTTTAGTATCATCAATATGGACACCTTCAAAAAAGAGCTTACAGCTACCTGAAAGGCCAATAAACTACGCTATTCCCTAATCCACCGATTTATTTATTTATTTATTTGACCCCATATTATCTTGTCCATTTCCCTCTTCTAGTAGACTACACCCGTAACATCAGTTGCGGTAGTCTATGGGCGGCGCACTTAGCTTACCACCAGGCAAGGCGTCTGCTCGTTTGCCTTCTTATGTCATAAAATCCAATCTCAATATTTTAATCTATTAGTCTCAATAAATTCCTATACTATTAGTGCTATTATGTTGATCCCTTTCCAAGATATTTATTGACTTTCAAACCTATACAGTAATAGCTCAATAAGACCTTAAAAATAAGACCTGAAGTTTTTATGGATAGTTTTAGATATATCATAGTTCTAAAACTATCCATAAAAACTTCAACCAGTAGTTAGTACAACTAGTTCACAGTAATCTCTAGAAACTTTATCAATATCAGCATTTAAATCAAAACAATTTTAACAGCAATCTCAGTTCGAATACCACGAAACAATTTATTTTAGCCCGGCATTCGGGAAATGGGAATAAATTGGTCCGGGATCGCGGGCCTTTCGAATAGTGCGTGAGAACTATCTCGGGAACAAACATTGTTGGAGCCTTTTAGTTTACCGGGATTAAACTTTCCGGGTAAAAGTTGGGGCCAATTTTAAAATTTCGTATTTCGAATTCTTGTTTGCGAAACGTTTGTGTGGAATCATGGTATTGCCGTTAGTTTGCATTGAATACATATTATTATCACAGTATTACAATATTATTTCCTACAGTAGGGAATCGCCTTTGATGTCGCGCGATGCCGCCGCCAGCGTAGGTACTTACGCTGCCACACGAAAATACGCTAGGGTTGCAACAAATGGGAAATAAAACAATTTTGATTATTAATATTATGATGAAATCATTTATTCATATGTACATTCAAAATAATTGCGATTATTAAATCTGATGTAATTATTTGTTCATAAATATATAATTACAGATATTGCACTGCTAAATATTAACAGATACAATTAATACAATCTTTCTGAAATATTGTTTCCTTCTGGGATTTCAATGTAGATTTACATCCGTAAACGGAACAGTTTTTGCGCGTCATAATAGAATATGTAAGTACCTATGTATAATAAAATTATTACACAAAAAATACGACTGCGTCGTCCTTTCGCGATAGTTAATGCAAACTCAGCGTGATTGCATTAAGCGGCCCGCGTCGCCCGACCCCCCGCCAGTTCCCCTCCGTTTCTCTGCACAAGTACATTCGTCGCCATACTGTAGGATGGTAATACTGTGTTATTATTATGCAAGGAAAGATAATAATATGTTTGTTCATTTTCTGCTCTTTTCTTTACCATATTTATTATTTAAACTGTGAATTTTGTTTATGGGTACATTATAAGACCAATTTCATCATACGATTTTCGACTCAGAACTTAGACTATTCTTTTCTTACTCCTCTCTTACAAGATATTTATACCACGCTGAATCTTTTCAGGAACATTTATTACGCCTTAAAGCAGTTTAAAAATCGTAAAAACTGACAATAAGTATCGCTCACCAGATCAAACGCACCGTGTTGAATACTGGAGATATTTCCGAACGAATGCTTATCAGTAAGGAGCTGCAGGATTCATTTTCCAGACCATTGGTCCCAGCAATTTCCGTCACGCTTTGAACTCTATTGCAATTTCTTTAGAGTGCTTATGTTATGTGCTATTGCGTCAAATTCTTTCAGACACTTTTAGAAGCTTCTACATAACAAAGGGATAGCTTAGAATTCTTTGCTTTTGGCTATTTTCATAGTGTGTAGTAGGTAATGTTCTTTCTTGTGAAATTAGTTATTTGCCTCATCAAAAATATTTATGCAGGTAACAAAAAATCTCATAAAACTTATATTACAAAAACCATGTGTACCTACATGGTACATATTTTACAAAATTTCTTTTTTCGATTCGATTTATAACAATTTTAAAGTTTTGCGCTAATACGCCAGCGATGTCACTTTGACAGTTCGCAAATACACGACGAATCACGAATGCGCTTTTTATTTCGTTCCCGATTATTTGAAATTGTATTTTTCAGTTGTCGAAGTATGCCCAAGCTGAAATGAAACATCTCCTTTGTAAAACAAATGTTCGATTCATTCGATTCTTTGATAGCTTTAGCTTCGTAAACCAATCAAGCCGCGATATTAAAAGTGAATAGTAACTCGAATCTCGAAATATCTACGAATACCTATTTTCCGTATTTTCAATCATTCACATCCGATTTCAATGATAATATTCAGGATCAAGTCACTCTCATACAAAGTATTTTATGAAAACCCGTTATTTTATGAAACTATTGGTTCTCTTCTCTTTCACTTGCAGGATTAAAAAAACTATTCGGAAAGTTTTTTGAGCTTATTAATATAAATTGATATTTATTTATTTTATTAACCCATATGTTACTTCTTCCGCAAAGAATCGGCATGACATTCAATGGCTCTATCAAACTATTTTTCGTAAACGCAAAATGTAAGTAATAAAATGTTCTTATTATAAAACTACTAGGTACCCTGTAATTGCAGACATGTCATAAATTTTAACCTTACTAATATTATAAATGCGAAAGTAACTCTGTCTGTCTGTCTGTTACTCAATCACGCCTAAACTACTGAACCAATTTGCATGAAATTTGGTATGGAGATATTTTGATACCCGAGAAAGGACATAGGCTACTTTTTATTCCGGGAAAATGACGCAATCCCGGATATCCCACAGGAACGGGAACTATGCGGGTTTTTCATTGACTGCGCGGGCGAAGCCGCGGGCGGAAACCTAGTAATATTATAAATGCGAAAGTTTGGATAGATGTATGTGTATGTATGTACTTATGTATGTTTTTTACTCTTTCACGTAAATACTACTGACCCGATTTCAATGAAATTTAGCATGCATATAGAAGATAACTTTTTATTAACACATGGGACAGGGTTTTATTAATGTTAAGTAAAATTATTTTGCAAAACCAATTAAACGTGTATTCTTTGTAAATAAATCATGATAATTGTCACGTAGGTATACTCGTAGTATGACGCTTTTTCTCTTTTGCCTCATTGCGTTCTAACATGTTTGCAACAACATAATATTATTATATACATAGATAGGTAGGTATGTAAACATTATATTTTTATGTGAGTCAAGTATCGCACCTTACTCATTTACTCAAATGAGTCAAATGATAACGAATATAAGAAAACCAAAACCTTAAAAAAAGATTAAACATAGCGTAAGTACATCATCATCATCATCATCACTACATAGTATAAAACAAAGTCGCTTTCTCTGTCCCTATTTCCCTATGTCCCTTTGTATGCTTAAATCTTTAAAACTACGCAACGGATTTTGATGCGGTTTTTTTTAATAGATAGAGTGATTCAAGAGGAAGGTTTTAGTATATAATTTATTAGGTTTAAGACAAAGCGAGCGAAGCCGCGGGCGGTAAGCTAGTATTAATATAAATTGATATTTATTTATTTTATTAAATCTATCACCCATTAAATATGTTACTTCTTCCGCAAAGAATCGGCATGACATTCAATGGCTCTATCAAACTATTTTTCGTAAACGCAAAATGTAATAAAATGTTCTTATTATAAAACTACTAGGTACCCTGTAATTGCAGACATGTCATAAATTTTAACCTTACTACAGCTATTTTATTATTTAAAATAACAAACAACAAAAAAACATTATTTACATATTCCCAAAAAATTAAAAGCATCTTATTTCAAAGACATTTATGTGAGACAAGTTGTCGCAATATCTTTTTACGGGACACTGGATTCTCAAATCAACTTCAAAGCGGACAATAAACGTTGAATACTATTCAATGATATCTAATGGCAATGAATATAATAGCTTATATAATTTCTTATTATAATAGAAGGTTTTATCGAAAAAGCTTGCAATACAAAGAGATATAATAATGGCCGATGCCCGGTTTATCCGGGCACAATAAAATCCGGACATGACGGTCATTGTCCACAGAATATGGGAAGATAATTGAAAATATTTGGACGAGTAAATACAGAAATAGGATTGAGTAATGCATTGATTGAAGGAATTTACTTGCAGTTTGGATGATCTTGGTCTTAGACGTTGATAATGTTATCTAAATTGTATTATTTATTAATTGTCATATACTTAAACTATTTTCTTTATGGTATGGTATTCTGAGTGCACAATATTATGGTGTTATATTATCTGCGTTAATGGTTTCTTTTCTCCCAAGTTATTCATATTTTAAGTTCATTTCACTGCTATTTTGTTTTTGTTCTAAATATTTCAATTTCAATTCAATTGACAATTTACATTTCTCTGTAGTGTGCAATAGGTATAAATCTTTATATGTGTATTTTTCTAGGTACAAATGCTATCTCATGCAAAAGCAAAAATATATAAATATTCTATTAGTTTTTCATAAACTTGATGTAATTTTGCCGACTGTTTAATATTATCCCTGCCTGAGTTTAACGGTCACATACATATTAATGGGTATATTCATATTATTTATAAGCTAACTAGACTATATAGTATTTCATTGGTAATTTCAAAAATACAAAAATATTGTAGTTCCTTTTCACAGTATTATTTTTTATTCATGATAACAGCTCCGCCCTTAAGAGAAATGAAATCAATTCCATGTAATGTTATATAACGTACTCACAAAAACAAGAAAATAGTTTTCTATTCCACATACTTTGCCTGAACTCGCAATTGCCTACCTTTCTAATGGCGTATCATACAAAATCCGTAGAGTACTTAAATATTCATAGCATAAGCATTCAATACGAAACCCCAAAGGAATGTGCTCGCATGGAAAATAGGTTAGCAGAATCTTTTGAAAGCGATTGTTGAGACAAAAGGGCGTTTCACAGGCCAACGGTCATTGAGCGGCATGCAAAAGGGTACGCAAAAAACGTAAAATTGATTTCTCCGCGAAGGCGATTTCCCTTTTCCATATTCGTTCCTTTATTAAGAAAGTGATTGCCGTTAGTAATGGAAAAACTATTAGCGCTGACGCGGAGTGTTTGTTTTTCTAATAGTTAAGCCTTTTATTTGATGTAAACATTTGTTCAGCAACAAAGTTGAATCAGCAAAGTTACAGCAAATGTTGGGTTTTAACAGCATTAGTTAACAGACAAAGATGGAAGTCTTAAAATAAAGTGTAAACTGTTCCTTATTCCTTTTGGTCCTCCACAAGGATTGACTTTGCACGGTAGTATAGATTGAAAGCTATTAAATTTTTCGTATGACACCGTTCTCACGCATCTTTTTAAATAAAGTTAACATAACCTACACACACCAACGACATACGAGCTATTATAAGACGCACAATAACAATTTAATATCCCATAAGCATTACTAAAGATTTTCCATACACCGTTTGAGTATCCAAGAAGAAATGATTGTATAAAACTGAAGAAGCACAACATAACAGCCACTAGGCGCGTCAACAATACACACAACAAAACACTTGAGACCCACTTAAAGTACTCAGAACCCTTAGCGATGTGGTTATTTTCCCCCTCAGTGAGCCCTTAAATATGTGTATAGATGAGTGTCGTTAAACCAAATGTGGAATAATTAACAATTAGGAAAGCCAGGACGTGACGTTTTCAGAAATCATAGGAATTCGACGGGATTAGACGGAATTGTTTGAGGCAAACATCGTTAGGAATTCTCGAAAAAATGATGAAAAAAAAATTGTAATAACTACAATTATACTAATTCTGATATTCAAATATAATCTAAATCTTTCAACAACTATACTATAGAAACGTGATTAAACCGTTTAGCTGACATATCAAATTTAACGTCACAATGCCAAATCTATTTAGACCAGCAAACCAGCTATGATTTAACTGCATTTCACCAGGACAATATTGAACACCTCGATGCATTTGCCAGATGATGCCTACCACACATATATACAACTAACACATACACAATACAATATGATAGATCAACATTTTACCAACACTTATTGACACACAAACACAAACTCAATATTTGCAACTCACAAACACATGCGCATGATGGTCAAAACTGTGGTCAAAATTGTACCAACATTTTTCCACACACACACACATACAAATACACAAACACACTCAATCTATAAAACTAACAAATACATACACATGATAATAAGTCAACGCTGTACTAACACGCGTCACGCACACACACAAGTATTGTACGAGCCGTGTCAAAAGTTTTTCAATAACACGGTGAGACGAATTCACGGTACTATATTCTACGTAACTATCACAGGAACTATCCAATAGTTTGACAACGATATCGCATTGTGAAACTAGTCGATCAACTCCACTCGCGTTCAGACTTTTTCACACAGACGCGTTATATTATATTCTCTGAGTTTTCAAATTCAGTTAGGATTTTATATGCAAACTGCCATAATATTGTAGGTTCGTTTATTGATAATTGCGTCAGTGATTTATCTGGACTAGCGATAATCACATGCAAATAACATACAAAGACTATTTTACCGCTTTACCTAGAGAATTAAAAGTTTATATTTTAATAACTAAAAACCTTCAAAGAAAATGTCTTGTATTTTTTTTGTAATTTACGTAGTAACTACTTAGCAATATATGTCTTAATAAAATACCTATGCACAAGCCAATACTTTTCATAAAATAAAACGGATCTTAACATAAAATGAGCACATTATTTATTTTGTTTTAAAAAGCTTTCTAGCATTTTTATACGTAGCTTTGATATATCTTTAAATCTAGATTGTTCTGCATTAAAAATAGATTTCAATTCATCCATAATAAATCGAAGTTTAAGCATCCATTCCCTATTTAGTACATTGGATTATTGGATAATCATAAACCCATATTTAGATAGGGTCCTGGGTATATGGCGCTTTTCGGATGTGCCCAATGTTATTTATATTAGAACTGAGTGACATGATTATAATGTGTGTAACATGTCGTTTGTCACTTGTAATCCCTTCGCACCTGCGTTCGAGCTGTCATGGGTTCCTCAAATCATTTCGGTGTATGGATAGGTAGTAAATTGCGTTATTCCTGTTATTTTACTCTTTCATTTCGCACCAAAAATTGGGTACGTTACAAGATAATATTATGATATACAAAATAATAACAAGTTAGGTATTGCAGAAATGCTGGATATATTTTGTGAACCTTATCCGTCAGTAAAGATGAACAATAACGTATGAAAAGATATTTTCAAAATTAGTATCGTAACATGTTTTAATATCAGACTATCAGTCTCTATATAGTGAAACCTGCTGATTTTTAATTGCCATATTTTAACGAAAATAAACTTAATAATATTATATTAAGAATCTCAATACTAATGAACTCAATCAACGGAAAATTATTTCAACTACTCCGAGAAGTGAAATACCAATCTAATAAGGAATTCGGAGACTCCAGAGGTTGTTTACGAAAATAGAAAATAATTGTTTTCATAATATACATTAATTTAGTTGTACTGGAAATTGAACACACAAATTATTTTATAAATAGATGAGAGTTAAACAAGAATACTAAATTAATAAATCGGGTTCTACGAAATCGTAAATACAATTTTCTCTCCTATATTTTTAAGACTAACCGACAGAGTAACCGACTCGTAGTTAATAAGAATGCGTTATCTTATCGTGTGGATATCGCCCCTTATTTAAATAAGTATATATAACTAACTTGTAGTTAACATCCATTATTTTAACCTTTATATTCTCAGTATGAACAAAAGATTACCAAAACCAGTCTATACGTATAAACTTAGGTAAAGAGCACACAAGGGTTTTTGACTGCATAGTCCATACCTCTTATTCGAGTGTTATGAAGCGTACAAGTTAAATTGTTTGAATCGTATAACCCATTTGTAACAAGCCTCAGGGCTGGATTTAAGCTGGAGCATTAATAAAATTAAGCAAAAGTGTGTCCTATAATCTTTAAAAATAATGAAACGGTTTATTTTTATTATTGTGCACGACTCATAATGCAAGAGTGCTCTTCGAAAATTTTGTATTGCCCTGTATGTTTATACAATTATATTATGTTCCTAGTTAAAAATCTTACATGTTTCAGTATTTTTTAGATACTTATACTCTAAGCTATTTAAAAAACAGCATTTGGATTAAAATGTTATAGAATTTACCACTTTTGACGCAGTAGTTTCGAATGGTTATAAGTATTTGGTAAACAACGGTCAGACTTCCAAACATCTAGACCAAGATAAAAGGATAAAGTTTATTTATTAATACTTACATATACTTAATAAAATGTATACTTATTACACAATAACCTAAGTTTGTCTCTGCGATTGCATTCAATTAAATAAATTCATCGGATTCCGATCGAGTTCTCTTTTAGTTCATCTGCACTCGTTTTAATGGCTCGTTTAGTATCGAGTGCCTATATTGAATAAAAATGGATTGAATATCATTTGCCGTATTGTATGGGGATTTTGTTTGTTATTGTGTTGCTATTAAATTGATAGGTATCCATTGTTGTGTGACAAATTGACGACAATTATGCGAGAGACCTTTTGAAAGTGCAACATATTAAGTCGTTAATTTATCCTGATATTTTTACAATTGGCATAACAACTTATTACATTCAACAAAGAAAAATAGCGATGAATCTTCTAGAGAATTTGTATCAATGTATAAAGTGAGAGAGCGATCTCACCGACTATTATTATATTTTAATTAAAAACTGATGATATTTTGGGGAAAGAGGTGAGTACGATATTAGGTACTGAATTCGGCATCTAATATCAGCATCTAATTAGATGCTTTATGTGTGGTAACGATACCAACGATGACTATGACTGAATAAAGGGAAACGTAAAGTAAAATCCACACGTATATTTACAGAAGAAGATGAACTACTGAATTTGAAAAAGTAACCATTAGACTTTTATCTGATCGATTTATCTTTCATAAAACCTACACCAGTCCGTTTTATTTTTCTTTTACAAACTTTTAGGCTTGGTCAGGGACACAGCCATTTGTTTTCACCCGCATTATTTCATTTAAATAACAGTACGTAATCCTCATACCTCGAAGGCACGTCACAAAAGCCTGTTTAACGATATAAAGTGTCATTTGAATCAGATAAACAAAATGAACCCTTTTCCATCGAGAGAGCATTTACAAGGAAAATAGACCGCCATTTTGAAATCGAGCTCGGATATGCGCTATTTGACAGGTCGGTTAAAAATATCCGATAATTTGATATTTTGAGTTTTTTATGGCGTTCAAATGCGTTATAAATATTATATTTTTTAGAAGATAAAGAGTGGATAAAAATCCTAAAAATCGATCACAAATTTGGTGGAAAACGCGGATTCGAATACCGTCTCGTGATCAATTTTTTTCTATTCTTTAAAAATTTATATTTGTAATATCCTATTATGCTTGGATTTTTGGTTTTGTATTAATTGCACCATGGATTCAATTTATATTGAATATTCATTTAGAAATAAATTATGTAGAGCAAATATTAACTTATTCATGGAATAGTATTTTGTGTACCTAATAATATTATTTAGTAGTAGGTATGTGGGAATCAACGTATTAGTTTTATAGTAGTTGACGGATCAAATAATTTGATTTCACAAACATATTTATTCAATAAAATACCTACACTGCCTTGGTGAACTGATTTAAACATAATATAACATATGAAAATCTGTTGAAATTTTATAAATAGTAAGTAAGAGCTTTAAAAATAAAAAAATGCCGAATAACTTTGCAATTTAACTTATAAAGCAAACCTGATAAATCCTACTTAGAAGCGCATCATCTAGACTCTGGTTTAGTGCCTAGTGGGAACACAAGCTGCTACCTATTTATTCGTAAATAAAAAATCTGTGAAATAGATGTGACATACATCTGCCTCTTATGCATAAGACATGGGAATTCACTAAAGTAATACGACACTACAGTAAAGTCATGCAAGTGCATCAAATTAAAAATTTCTAAAGCATCCGATCGGGATCCTACCACAAAAACTAACTGTACATTTTGAAAAAGACTTTAATTGAAATATAGCTGAAAACCATTACCAAATTGATCCATTCGTTTCAGGAGCTACGATATAACACATTTACTATATGCTAAACTTGTAACATTCCCCTTTTCCTATAGTATTTTTCCAACTGAGTATAAAAAATGTATCGTATATTTCTAAATGTAGAAATTGCTACATAGGGATAAGACCGCCAATTGTTTAAATGTATTCTTGAGTTATATTTTAAAAGTGTGAGACATAAAGAGTAAATAAATGTATTTCATCCATTATTACAACTATTAACATTTAGTTGCCTAAAGAGAAAGAAAAAGAGATTACTCTTGAGTTTTAAAGCTTGTGCTGGTTTTTCAGATGTCATAGAAGGACTTGTAAAATAAATAAAATAAATTAATACATATCACCCTTATTACCATTATCAGATGTATACGCAGACCTACATTAACTGTGACTAACATACGGTGGAAATAGGACACCGCTTTGTCAAACGCACTCCTAAACCCTAGTGGTGTGTGTAAAATGTTTTGTAGCGTATTCCCAACAGTGCTTTTTATACATGTATGTTACTTATGCAACTAATATAATGCATGTTGTTGATATATCCGATTAAAAGTCATCATTATTTAAAGTGAATCCTGTAATCGTCTATACTCTACAATATTGAATGATTTTTTATGTTTAACAAATCTATTTGCATTCTTATTTCATACAAACGATGCTGTGACAGACGAACAAATTTTCGTAAAAAGTCTGTAACTGTGTAGACCCAAAACCATATCATAAAATCGTTCCTACCTAATTGAAACAAAGAAAGACAAACAAACAAACTTACTTCGGTATTGTTACCATTCTTAACTCGACTCGACTGTATTCCACAGATAAACAAAATCACAGACACCATTTTTTACCCCGACAACTGAAAAATCAAATTATATGAGGTAATTTTAAATAAACGCGCAAACGACATTTGCGGCGGAACAGAGAAGGTTTTCCTTGATTGGTGGAATACATTTATTTTTTCAATAACAATTTTATAAATAAATTATCGTACGGATTACCTTTGTATTGAACTGGATTGAACATGCTGTGAGGTTATGAAATTATTATTGTGGATGTTAAAGTGGTTTGTTTTATTATTTGCTTGTTTTGCGCCCGCGGCTTCGCTCTCTTTGTTTATAACTTATTACATGTAAGATATCCTGTTCTAAAAGCTTATAGAACAGTTGTTTATTATCAAAATTAGTTTAAATAAGCACTCACAATACGCTTAGCCTGAAATCAGACTCGTTCTAGTCACATGAAATAGTAATATTCTTTCAATAAGCTATTAATGAGCCAATCTATTCATATATACAAGAAACACCTGCACTTTACGACCAAAAGACAACCTAACTTCCATACAGAGCGGAGTAGATTCAAATTTATGAGTAAAGTTTATATTTGCGCACCCTCCATATAACGGTTGCTATGGTAACCCATCTTATTTTATGATGGAACTGTTTTGATCAGAAATTCGATGGTACAAGTGACGTCATGGAAAAGATAGAACGTATTGGTTCCATGCAGGTTCTGTTCTATGCTTTTTTTGTAAGTCAAATACTCCAAATACCATGTTAATTTTAATACATTTAAGAATACACATTTAAGAATATAGTTGATTTTAACACATACTAGTTGAAGTAACACGTATTGCCGTTGGACTAACAACTAAATGAGTATGCTTTTATAAAAGTGCAATAACACTATAATTCAAATTCAAATTCAAATTCAAATTCGTTTATTCAGTCTTAACTTAACCTAACCTTAGAGCTAAATACATTTGTGGTAACTGTATAATGATAGGTATATATCAATCAACGGTTCGAGACTGGCATCTTTGCTAGATTACCGAGTAGGTAACCTGTATTAAAGATATCAGTTCCTTCCCCATATAATTTATATAATATAAGAAAAAACATCTTAAGGTGGTCATCACAACTTAGTCAACGAAATTGATTTTTAAGTTCGGATATAAAGAATATAAAAGTAAATTAACTAATTGATATCTTAACTTATGAACATGAAAGGAGTCGAGTGATTATGTGTGGGCATAAGTTAGTGTGTGTGCGTATGTGTATTGAGTATGTTTGTGTCTGCGTATGTGTAAGTGAATGTGTGTGTATGTGTGTGTGTGTGTGTGTGTTTGAGTGGATGTAGATGTGTATGCATATAAAAGAATGTGAAATATGAATGTAAAACTTTCATTAAGTCATTGTACAAATTAATTTTCAGTCTCCTGATAACTAAGATTTAGCAGCCAATTAGTAACTTGCGTTTTGCAAGTAGCGTAGGGGAGTTTATAAATAGGTAGTACTATAATGTTTACTAAGTTATGAAATATGTAATAATAACCCATATCATAAACATTAAAAGCCAGTATACAAATGCGGTTGAAGAGGTAAAAATACACTGTCAAGACCATCGTCGATTATTTTTCCATTACTCATTATGAACCGGCACCAAAGTTCAATCGGCGATCATTAAATTCGTCTTCAATTACGTCGTTTCGGTAACCCCTTATTATTGTCAGTATATTCAAAGATTTTTTAGGTTAATTTTAAAACAATTTCTTTATCAAAGAGTTCAAAAGAGTTTTTATTCAGCCCGCGTCTCCAAATCGAATTTCTTGAAAGGCGGCGGGGAACGGAAAAACTAACAAAAATATTTTCATTCCATTTACGATCTTATAGAGGTGGCGCGGTGGAAATGGGCCAGTTTCTACTTGAACGTGACGTTTTATGATACGATTGGAACATAGCTATGGAAAATCCAATAAATTACTTCTATTAACATCATATTATGGATCGAGTTCTCCATTCATAATTATTACAATGTAGTGTGTGTCTAGAATTAATATCACCTGCCCCCGTACCATGATGTCTTAGAGTTCTTACAGACGAACGGCAAGTTGTGACTGCTGCCGCCGACTGTCGTCGACAGGTGGCGACGGTTGAAGTAGCCTCTGCCGTTCACAACTTGCCGTTCGTCTGTTAGAACGCTTAAATCAGTATTTTTTCTACTATGGAAAACTGACAGAGCTCTTTAATAGGTCGTCTAGCGCCATCACTTTCCTACACTGGAAATATTACTTCTATAAGACATCATAATCAATCTGTATGCTTTGAATTGTTAATTTCAATCGAAGTTACTGCCTTTTTTGACTTCCTCGTGGTAACAATTTGTAGTACAAACTGATGTTTCGAAGCACGTTGTTAGAAGCTTCATTAAATTAATGTTCAAACCTTAGTTAACGGTATCACTATATGTATACGCTACTATATTGTAAGATTACCTAATCACTCTTCATTTGGAATGGCAGCAAATCTATAACTCATTAAAGTGAGTGTCTTACCTCAAGCGGCAGTTTATCCTTAAGCGTGTGTTTGTTTTATTTCATAATATGACACGGATAGGAGACGGAATACTTTATGGCGTTTTATAAAAATAGACAGAGGGGTAAACAATCTGTTAGAAAACAGTAGGTAGTGTTCAAATATGATAGAGCTATAGGCTATAGGTCGCCTAGCGTCAATACATTTCTATACTGGAATAAATACTGCTTTAACCTTTTGAACGCCAATGACATCTATAGATGTCATGCGCAATCGTGCCCTGTGCGCCAACGACACCTATACATGCCAAGAAACAGATCATAGATAAATACAAAATAAACATATTAAACCTTTACTTTTACGTGTTTTATTTATACAGTTTATGAACTGAATCCCCAGTTATTACATAATTGTACACAGTAAACAAAATTGCCAAGTAGTTATTCAAATATTTGATGACAAAAAATAACTTAATTAATGGCTAAAAAAGCATGTTCTCTCGCGCCAATGACATGTATACGTGCCTACTAGTGATGTAGTGTATTATTCAAGTAACTTCATTAAAATTTCAGCGAAATTACTCTAATTCGCTTAATTTTTGTAATAACTACAAAAAAAAATATATAAGCTTAGTCACTGAGAAAAAAGGTAAATACTACATTCTTTGGTATAATACCATATTGTCTATATTGTGGATATTGTTGATTTGAATATTTTCCTTTTCGCCAATCATGCGCATCCCTAGCACAGTATCGATATGCAATCCCTTCTGCGCCATTGACATGAATAGATGTCGGACTGGTGACGTCGTAAGCGCGTGCCGTGTTGTTAAGTGCGGAAAGTTGTAAAAATATTTTATCGAGTATTGCCGAGAGTGTGAGTGCCTTTATTAGAATATTCTTATGATACAAATTGTCGCTATGTCATATCAAAATATGGTAACCTACATATAATTAGTATTTGTAATAACTCAAGTATTAAACTAAATGATTGGAAAATAAATATGTCTGGTCGACAGTGCGTAATAGCTCTTACGCACTGTCGACAAGTCGCCGGCGACTGTGACTTACTATAGTTTAAATAGGGGCTTGCGCACTGTCGTCCAGGAGTAAGTCCAGTCGCCGGCGACTGGTCGACAGTGCGTAATAGCTCATAATGCAATTCCCTTTATTTAAAAGTAATAGTTGTTTTGATATTTACAAATAAACACTCCACAATAATACCTATAGTTCATATAAACTTAATAAATAAACTCGATAAGTTATAATAATATAGGTACAGCTACACATCCCTAATCAGAAGCGAGAGATTATAAAAAAAAGGATGGTTGCCCGCGCCATTGGCATGTATACATGCCAATGGGGCGTAACTGATAGAGAATAGTGCTGTAACTTGCTGCAATTTTATATGTATTTTTGTATCTCAAAAGGTTGATTTTTTTTGTTGATAGTTGCTATTTAATGTGGTCTTAAGTTTTTACAGTAGGAGATGAGGTTAAATAAATATTATTTTTGTGTTATAAGCTGTTTATTCAAATATTCAGACGTGAATTATTATGTTTATCGATAACATTTTGGAATCCCTACTATTTTCAAGGTTATCTCATTGAATTTGTAGCTTGGCGTGGAGGGCACGGCGATGCGTTTTTGCTCTGGCGGTCAAAAGGTTAAGACGTCATAATAACCCAGGGCTTGTAATAATAGTGTAGTATAGATTTATTGAAGAAATACAAATATAATATAAAAATTGTATCTGAATCTGCATTTATAATAAAAGCTTATTAAAATTTTACAATAAAATAGCTCGTAAGTGCTTTAATTAGATTTAAATTTACAAATATTGAGTAAACATTATGATTTTAAGTGTAGTACAAAGCTGTCAAAGGTTTTAGGGTTGTCACTACATAAAGAATGGCATACATAAGTTATTACTATGCAATCAGTATCAAGCTGATAAAACCTCATAAATATTCAACATAATATCTCCCCTGGTTAATTAAGGCAACGTAGAGAAATATTTAGTCGCCTTTGATTAAGTTTACGAATAGTGTAGCGGGATTTTGGATTAAGCGATATTAATTTATGATTTGTTTGTTTTGTGAGATTCGTAATGAACTAGGGCTGTGTTTAATTGCTTCGGGTGATGTAGGATTTCAGACTTGTGTTTTGTAAATAATGCTTAATTTTAATAGAAATTGCCATCCCTTATTCTTTGTGTCCAGCCTTGTGCAGATATTTAGTTCAACTCAGCATTTTATAAACTTTTCATACTTGTTATTGCTTTGAAGTTGAAATGGTACTGCAAAGACAGCGTTTGTAAAAAATGTAATAGCGTCCTTAAATGACAGTTTAAACTTGAAATAATACATTTTACTTTATTAAATACGTATTCAATTTTGTTTAATAAGCCATCCTTGTAATATGTAATAATGTTGGTCAACCCTTTTTGAAACGACAAAATATCCTCGTAACCTCTACATTAGTTTTACGCTAATGTGTTTACGGCCTTTTTAATATCGCAATATTATATGAAAACAAGCAAATAACTTTTACGAATATGTGAAGTATGGTTTTACGATACCCATAGAAATGGCGCGGAAGGTGATTCCTTACGACCCCCTTCATGGCGATAACTTATTTTATTGTTTCGGAATTTCGATAAACAAACATAAAATACTGGATTTTATTGTTAAAGGCGTGACTTTACAGAATCTATGGAATGCGTTAATCTTGACGACTGTTAAAGTGTGGTTGACTGGCTTTATTTGTGTGATAGAGGTCAAATAATAGCGTCGGTGGTCGTTAGGTAATGTACCTAATGCATATATTGGTTTATTTTTTTAATGTTATAATTTTAAAATAATATTATGATCGGTAGGTAATTTAAGATACAGGATAAAAGTAGAGTCTCGTGTCCCCTTGAGGTGCATAATTAATATTTATTACATAATTTTTATTTATTACTTTATTTTATTGATGTATTGTTTTTTTATTTGAAGTTGTGTTCTTGTATGGGAAATACTCCTGAAATAAATCAATTTTATTTTATTTTTTATTTATTGAAGTAAAACTTCTTTAGGCGCGACTAGGGAGTAACTCAGATTTTTTTTCTGACGGAAGTAACGCTTACTATAGTCTGCGTAGTTTCCGCCATTTAAAAATAATAATTCTGATTGGTTGTAAGTATATGTCATATACTACACGCTTCTTGACTTATACGCCAGCTAGTGGCAAATATCATAATCAATTAGGATTATTTATTTTCAAATTTTCAAACGGATCAATTGTGAATAGCAAAGTGAATGAAAAATTCAACAGTTTTAAAAACATTATTTTAAATTGCAAAATTTTTTGAAAATCTCTAAATATACTTGTTTATTTATTACTTTTAAAATAAGTAAATTAAAAATAAAAATAAACATGTTGCGGATTATAATCATTCTATTTTAAATATTGCTGAAGACAAAGTAGTATCCATAGCAACAGATATGTATATAGGTTGTCATTCAGTTGAACAAGAAGCATATTATGTACGCCAACAATTTCATAAAATGTCAGTTATTGATACAGGAGGATCGCCTTATGAAATCATATTAGTTCTTAACAAATTTTACATTATTACAACCAATATTGATGTATCTGATGGCTTAGCCAACGGTTGTGTTGGAAAGTTAGTGTATATTGAACGTGATGACAGTGATAACATCATACGCTTATGGCTTGAGTTTCCTGGTAAGATAGGAGAGAATTAGGAAAAAAGCTGCCCATCATATTCAAACTCTAAACATTAGTAGAACAGCAGTCCCAATTTTACGAAGATCGTCATCTGTACCAATGAATAGAAATAAGACAATATTTGCAAAGAGAAATCACTTTCCATTAGTATCTGCTTGTGCGCTTACAATACATAAGTCTCAAGGTGGTACTTTTGATCAAATCGTTTATGAATACAATAAAAGTCACAGTCAGCAGCTGTTATATGTAGCATTATCACGAGTAACTGATATAAATGGATTGTTCATTGTCTCAAACACCGATGACAACAAATTTTATCATGGAAGAAAGCGTCCAGGGGGAATAGTTGATTTACAGTGTGAATTTGAAAGACTTTCAAATTCTCGCCTAATAACACAACAGGAAGAATTATATAACCTTGTAAATGAGAGTAACATTACACTATTTTCATTCAACTGCCAAAGTTTACGTGCTCATGTTTCTGATCTGAATGATAAAGTATTAAAAAGGTCCACATTGCTGTTATTTTCCGAAACTTGGATGAAAAATGACGAACAAATTCTTATTGAAAATTTTTATTGCGTTACCCAATACAAACGACCCAACTCAACTGCTGGTGGAGTAGCTGTATATCATTCATCTACAGATACACTGAACAATGTAACACCAATTCAAAATATTTCACCAACTATATTATCACAAATTTCCGATGAGGTTTCACAAATTGGTGACATCGCCTTGGTTCGATGTGTTAATACGAATGACCAACCTGTGATTATCGTTGTTATTTATATTTCTACAAATACTAGCCTGACAAATATCATAAAATTTATTCATCAGCAATTACTTCACTTCACAATTGAAGGTTCTCGACTTTTAAATAGTAATTATCATGAATTACCGATGATTCTAACTGGAGATTTTAATGTTAATTTTCGCTCTCAGGAATCTCTGCCGTTAATTGATTTTTTAGAAGAAAAATTTGATTTATCTATGAATACTTCTCGACTTCATTCAACAACGCGTTTCGGTACAACGATAGATGCTGTATTTTCAAGAAAAGTAGCAAATTTAGAGAGTAAAATTTATGTTTCACATTATAGTTACCACAAACCTATAATTTCGTACGTAAGAAATTATGATGACATTCAATTACCTGTTTCGAATGAATAATATTAATATAACATTTAAATAATCTTTGTAAAGCACATGAATAATAAATATAATTAAATTATAATATAATATTTATTTATTTAAGTTAATATTTAATCATTTCAGTGATATATGTCGTCAACGCCAAAGAAGTTTTACTTCAATCGCGCGTAAAGGTTACACGCACACACTTTTTTTTTTATTCCTTCAATCTGCAATTGCATATATTTTATCACGATCTACTCTCAAATAAAATTATACCGTATGTTAATGTTATAGGTTTCCTTAAGTAATTTCAAAACATTTAATTTTAAAGCTGTTGCACTTTTATAGCTTCGGATTGAATTGGTTTTAGGAGGTTCGTTGCAAAATGTTAAAAATAAATATTATCGCAAATAAATCATTAATTTCTACAAAATATAATATTTTCGTTTTAATAAAAAAATATGTATAGTTTTAATAAAAAAAATATGTGTGATGGCAATACCGTCACGTCATGGACTAAGGCGACGATTTTGGTATCTTTGAATCTTGCCAAAGAACTTTCACTTCTGACTCGTATGTTCGGCACATCGCTCTTTTTTAGTAAAACCACACCCCGGACACTCCATACAAAATGATCGTTTTGACAGTCACACTGTAGAGACTGCAAATGTGTGTGTTAACGCTTTATGGTTGGCACATTTGTGACTAGCGTAAAAAAAAAATCGCGTTTTTCTGATGAAATACATCCGTAAACAGCACAATATCTAACCATTTTCTACGAAAAACGATAATCACAAATCCAAAATAATAAAATTACTTTAAGTCAATTTGATTAATGTTGTCAATCTTCGTTGCGTATCGTCCTTGCAGAAAAATATGGCCCATTTTATGTCTGATCGCGCGGGGGTGAGGTAAGTTTAATTTTGGCGGGAGGCGGAGAGTGTCCGTTCTGTAGCGTTTAGCTACTATTATGTATTCTGTGGTAAAACTACTAACATTTACATTTTACACCCCTTTTGAATAGGATATCTAGTAACCAAATTGGGTCAAATGCCCTCCTAAGCCCTCATTTCAATAAAAAACATCACCATAATCAATTCCAAGCAGACGAGTTAAGCATAACGCTACATCATGACGAAGCGATTCTCAGCAGCTGACGATCAACTAACGATTATGATTATTATTTAAATCGATATCCGATGAGCGTTATCCTCAGTAAGCGATTCGTTGTATCGATTTGTGATGTGTATTTATAGATGCGTGAAAAGCGTACCTAATATATATTTCTTGTTGACTACTATTTTCTAGTAAAAATCTATGCACAGAGAAAAAATGCTGCTTTGTAATAATATTAAAATCTGTTTTCAGAGTAAAAAAAACTGAAAACGGTTATGATGACTCAATTTACAAAGAAGAATTCGAATGTTTGATAAATAATGGTAAGTACGGTTATATACCTATATGTAATAGTTTCTAGTCGCTAGAAACACACCATATAAGCTAAAAGATAAGCTAGAAACCATAACATATTATAAACTACGCTAGCTAAGTATAATTATATAAGAGTGTGTACTGATAATATAACGTACATAATATGATAAAACCTCCTCTTAACAAGGCCTCAACGAACATAAACTTTATGAAAGACAGTCAAGCCGATTAAACAGTATTCCGATCCATTAAACATAATTACGTTGAACTGAAAAAGAGGAAATTAAGTAAAAAATACAAAACTTTTTTAATCACACAAAATGAGCGCGCAGTTGGTAACTTTTAACAAAGTACCGATTTTATATTTGGAAGTTTACTTCTGATGAAATATTCGCGATGTTTGTTGTTTCGCTGAGGCATCTTTATTATTTCTTTGTTCTGGCATAGCAACGGTATAATGTAATAAATATTCATTTTACACAATAGTAATGATAAAACAAAGGTTTGTATAGGTATTTAATTAACGTGCTGAGAAGGTTGGTGAGTAGCCTACGTGGTATTGTACACTTGAACAATTGAAAAAGCTCTTGTTTGTTTATTTTAGCGATTATTATTTTTAGTATATAGCGTAGATTGTTTCTATAAACTGCAGGATGCTGAAATATAATTTTTTTATCCCTAATTGCGAATATGTCACAGAATATTTTAACATTACACATTTTCTATAGAATCTTCTATAAATTACGTAGAAATAACACTAATAAAGTAAAACTTCACACGGAAATCCGTATAAACACGCCACGCCACGTCATTGAAAAATAATACGAAAAATCATATACTTTATTTAAGAAAATCCAGTTTACACTCTTAATCCAGCTTTTTGAAAGGTTCTCTCACACGAGCAAAGCCTTGTAAATTCTATTAAAAGGCACAAAGCAGTGCGGAAATGTAGATTTTTAAGGGATTAATGCTCTAATTAGATCGTATAGCTTACTGTAGTGATGCGGATTGTACCAGATCTTTGTTAGTCTTTTTTGACCTTACGAATTATCAAACAACTAGACCTGTTAGAGCACCTATCCTTAATACTAAAAACATTCTTTGAAGTTGATCTGAAAAAACAGACAAAGAATAATTATTATCAACTATGTTAAGAAGTAACGGACTAGATTCCGTAGTATATCTGAGTGAGTCTGATAATTAATGAGATAACTATTATTTAAACAATTATAGTATCGATAAAACATATGCTGCTTTATTTTTTTTTACAAGATGTGTGTCATTTTTTTACGTATTAGTATAAATAAACGAAATAAGAGCTGATGATGATCTTCATCAATTATGGTTTAAATCTTTATGAGGCTTATCATTGTAAAGAAGAAACAGGGATTCATTATTCCTTTTTGCTCCTACTGCAATGAAGCACAGAAAATGAGGCCCTCGATGATGATGGTATTACAGTAAAGTCTATCAACATCATCATGATACATACAGCTAGTCTATAAAGATTTTTTTTTTTATAAGAGGAGGCAACAGAGCAGACGCGTCACCTGATGTTAAGTGCACTGCGTCGCCCATAGGCACCAGCAATGCCGGGGACATTGTTAGTGCGTTGCCGGCCTTTAAGGTAGGAGTACGCTCTTTTCTTGAAGGTCCCTAAGTCGTAACCGTTTGGAAAGACCGCATGAGGAAGTTCGTTCCATAAACTCGTTGTGCGCGGAAAGAAGCTTCTGATAAGAAAGATAATTTCCTTCTGAAAGATAGATAATTTCCACCTTACCCAGAACTACACTGATTATAATATTGATTTACTTACACTATTTGTCTGATAGTTTTCATATTACGAACAAATTACAATTCACCAACATTAAATTTATATGCAAGCACACTATTGTGACTTACTTAATCGTCACTTAGCATGTAGCGCGCATTAAGCTATGCTGAGGTCGTATTAATTATTCCTTAGCACCGTTTGTGCATAATTAGAAACGTCCTGCTGCTGAGATTTATGTGTTAAGCTTAATTACTTCTAAGTTAAAGTTTTAAAATCTTACATGAATTGTGGATATAAGCAATTTCGAAGTATCAATTTGATGCTTCGATTTGTTTAGTGTTTTTCTTGTGGTTGATTTAAATATTATGAATGGTTTTAGAATATGTTTTTTTTGTACAGACAAAACAATTCGTCAAAACAAGGATTCAATTGAATCGAATTATTTACCACGAATACATTTTTGTCGATTTTTTGAAGTAAAACTTCTTTGCATGTTGAGAGTAATATCATGGTCAAGGTCGACTCATGGCAATACCGTCAAGTCATGGAGTAAGGTGACGATTTTGGTATCTTTGAATCTTGCCAGTATCAGAAGTTTCACATCTGACACGTGTGCTCGGCACACACGCTCTTTTTATAAGAATATATCCATGTATTATAACTTGAATCTTTTAGTATATAATAACAGTCTAGCTTAAAAAGCATCTTAAAATCTTATTCGCATATGTTCAAAGGATTATGCGCTACGCATATCTAATGTAGCGACCGTAATAAATTTATATAGTGAGGATAGGTACGGCGAATAAAATTACAAATGTTTATTAGAAAACCCCGTTAATGTTTTAATTAATGGATAAAATTGTACTAATGATAGCAGGTTTATGGCGGTACGTTTATGAGGAATAAGTACTGTAGAGTCATAAAAGCCACGTTTGACCTACCTGATAATAAACGACCCTTTTTATTAAGCCCATTCTAATTGAGATTAGATTGAATTAAAAAGATCCTGAAACCAAAGGTTTTTAATCCTTGCTTCCCTGACTGTACTTTTAATTTTTCTTTTAAATTTTGACCGGTTGTTCATTTATTACATAATTTATGTTTTTTAGGAGACCATAGCTATCAATTTCTTTCATTCAAAATCTTGTTTAAAATGAATTTATTTCATAAGATTTTGGACCTAAATGTGCATTATTTTCATTGACAATAAACTTTACCTACATGACCTTCTTAGGATACAATAATATAAAACTATTAAACCGATTTCGCTAAAATTAAAATCAACTTGTCCATATAGGATTATACGGTCATAATATGGAGAATTAACAATTATCATTTATACAGGGCGGAATATCCTCGTAAAAAAATATGGAGACGAAAAGTAAGTCAAATAAATAACTTACTTTTCTTCATTTTGAAGCCAGCAGAAAATGCATCTGTATTTCTAATTAGCCGACTATCCAGTGCCTCCTATTATGCTAAAATATTTACCTAGTTTACGATACATTTAACCAGTTTTCCCTGAGGTTCCTAACTTATTAATGCAGTCTACAAATGTGGGGTGTACTCAAATATACAATGAATTCTTGGTGCTGGTAAATATCTTTGTTATAAACAGTTTTAGTTGGGGAATTTGTTGTGCATTTCATTGCAAATTGTTTCATTGTGACTAAATGCACAAATGCATATTATATTATGTTATTATGCTCGAGATTATTTCTTACACAAAGCTAATTCATTTAAACATACATAGGTGCTTTCTTTACAAATACATATTGCTATATTATATAGAAGTGACGATATGATTTTATAATGCCAAAATCTCTCAGAATGTGTTAGTAAAACACACGTAAGATATCAGTTATTAATCATACCTACTACTCAATTAAATCAATATTTTAATATTATTATAGGATCTTTAGGATATGCATACTTAGCGCAGTGATAAATAATGATAATCTTGATGGTATATTACTACTTATACCAACTACTACCTAATTATCCTACTCAATTATAAGATTCAAGCACGACTAGTTAAGGAGTGACAGTTTATTCAACAGCTAAAACACAAACGGTACAATTCCTTCACTACTCCCCCAATAGTTTAGTTTATCTTCCGATTCAGATTTTCGCGTGCATAAATTTACATCTTAGACGCAAAACTGATTTAATCATGTCTCAAACTTTGTGTATTTTAATTTATATTTCTCGCTTCGTTGCTGAAGTTTGGTCGTTATTAAATAAATGTATGCGGCTTAATTGTTGAGCCGGTGCGGTTTGCGCGATGAAATGTATAATTTGATCAGGATTATTCAATTTACCGTCTTTGGTGGTAAAAATTTGTTGTAGCGAAATGTTTGATAGTTTTTTACAGAAGATAAAGATACAGCAGCAGAAGTAGGAGGGAATATTGAAGTAGCTTTGGTATTATCTACGCAAAATAAAAGTATAAGAGTCACAGTACGACAATCGAAGTAGAATTTTCTGGATATTGTGTGTATAATGTATATTTAAATTAACTTAAAATAATAATTGATTAAAATTTAAATTAATTGAATTATCAATACTGAATAACACAAAAGCAAATGAAATAATTCTCAGTACTCAAAATACGTGCTTTGGTATAAAATCAATCAAATGAATGATAAATGCTTTATAAATATATACATATCCACAAAAACACGTATTTGCAAACATAAAACCTTAAAACTAGATCACAACTTCTTCACTTAACTTACCAAAACAGTTGCACTACACTAATCTTAAACAATATTAAAACATCGCAAAGGATTTTCAATCAAACGAACCGCATAGACAGACAGACAAAGAGCAAAAACGTGGACGCTCCGGGCGTTTCATTTGTCCCGTATTCTTTGTTTGTTAGCAAGGTTTCATTAAGCGATCCTGGAAGGGAATAACATGTTTGGGCTTTGATATTTTTTCTATTGATTCCTTTAATTACTGTTACATTGATACTGTTGCGTGCAGTCTATCGGTATTTGCTGTGTTCTTTTCAATGTAAACACTTTTTACAAGTCTGAGGTTTTCCATTTCAAAATGCATATTCTTTTACAATTTACGTTCGTATTCGGTATCCATACGATAGGAAGGAAGAAAATTTAGATTTGAAATGCATTCAAATCAAAGATTTTCCGTTCTTTTGTGGCCTTGAAAGGTAAAATTTCTCTACAATTAATTTCAATATTATATACCATATTAAAACTAGTCACATGTTATAATTTCAGATGCAACAATATTGCAACTTTTAACGTAAAATTATCGCGTCTTATTCATTCTTTGGTAATACATAAAAGTATATAAATTAATTATGTAACCAGCAGCTCTATCAAGAGCCAAAGTAACTTGTCCTTTGTTCACCAGAGGGTGAATTGTACTATAATTATACCAATTACAAGTCAAAGTATCGGCTTGCCTCTGAGACTATCGTGTTGATTGATGTTGCATGATAATCGACTCAATAATTACTGCATTAAGAACCATTTTTGAACGTCCGGGGTTGTCAATTATCATTAAAGATCATCCTTTGTGTTAATGTTTTTTCAGTTTGTGTTATTTGATTGGAGTTGTTTTAATCGAATTATTATTACATTGATCGATCGGTCATAGTCTGTTTGTTTCTTAATTTTTATTAGTTACTTCATACTTCAATATAGTTTTCAAGGTCTTATATTTAAGTTCTACATACATTTTATTGATTTAATATTATACTGCTATATAACGTGACAAAGAAAATGGGTTACCTAACTTCTCTTCCTTCGAATATCTAAAATAGCTAATAAAATAAATAATTTAACAGTCTCGTAGTGCTACACGGCATAGTGCTACACTGTGACTACGAGGCCTACGAAGATTCGTAGACCTCATAGACTTCGTAGATCTTGCTCGTGTAGTCTATACTTTGTAGCATACGTAGCACTACTACGAGCGAATCATAATTGTTATTAATTAGTTAAAATGCGTTTCTGTGGACCAAATATAATAATATCTAATCAATAGTAATGAAACCAATCATGAGAATTGTAAACACTTTACCTTAAAAATAATACATTATTATTAGGTACCGGTCTTAGCTCGTAATCAAATGACGATACCTTAAAGGCTTGAGCGCTATCGTATCCAACTTTTAATGTGTAAACTTTAAATACTTTCTAAGAAATTAAAGTTCGTGGTTAAGTTCATGTTCACATCCATTACAAAATACTGAGAATAAGTTTGTAATTTAACTATTAATTTCATAAGTTTATGCAGTTGCAAATGTTTTATACTTAACTAATTAACATTTAAATATAAGAGAAATGGGAAAAACTTAAAGTGAACTAGAAATAATTGAGGGAGGTTTATGAAATAGTCATATAATAGAGCAAGAATTAAAAAAGTCTATCTTTATGTTTATTCCTGCTATGTACAGGTATATGAATAAAACATTGGTTATTATTGTAAACTAGCGGTCCGCCCCGGCTTCGCCCGTTTTACATGTTTACGTTTTCTCTACATAAGAACCATCCTTGTACTTCAAGGAATATAATAAAAAAAGAAATATCGAAATCGGCTCAGCCGTTCTCGAGTTATGCGCTTACCAACACATTTTGCGATTCATTTTTATATATAAGAGAAGATTAAGCATTTGGCTACAGCTTCTCTCGCTTTCCAATTGTAAATCTGAACCATTTCCAAAACCACCAGAAAAAATAAAAAATTCGATACACAATCCACAAGAACTTACCTTTTTTTTTTTATAGTGGGGAAATCTTCCAAAGATACCCACGGCCCCCGGGGAAGGAGCCGCGGGTTATGTCGGATTCTTACCGACTAAAACCCCACTGTGTTCCGTCGAGCCGCTTTAATGATGGGGCCGCGGGTATTTGTTGGAATTCTTCCGCGACCTTACCTACTAAATGTCTATTTGTAATCTATAACTATTAAATATTATTATAATATACTTTAACTTTATTATAAAGCTGAAGAGTTCGTATGTTTGTTTGTTTGAACGCGCTTATCTCAGGAACAAATAATAAACGAACGAATTAATAATCACGCAAAGACAAACAGGAACTGAGCCACACGGGTAAAACCGCAGGGCGCAGCTAGTATATTATACAACCAACGCCATACACGTAATATTAAGTATAAGGATCGGAAACAAATTGTCTTAAATCTACCAATAGCCTAAAAAACAAACATGAGCTATTTCTATTTACAAAACACATACATTGGTTCTCAAACAAATAATAGATACATTATAATATGAAAAGACAACAATACATTTATCATAGTATCAAAGGAGATTGGAATTTGTTGAAATATAATGGTTATATCGAACACACGCAATGCGATCATTTCATGATGTATGGAATATTATCAGTAATATAATAATTATTGAATAGTTCACGTGTTTGTAAACATTAAATTACGTATACAGGGTGTAATCGTTAAGTGTGCACAGGCGATTTTTCCGTAAGTATTACAGATAACATAAAATTTTAAACTGATATCGAAAGTACTTAACCTAATGAGTAAAATGGCCGTAATAAATTTTTAAAAATAAATCGAGAAATATCAAAAAAATTATCTTTAAACCCTCCCATACATTAAGTATGAAATATGAATATCCCTTAAACATATTTTAATATGAAAGATTTTAGCTTTCTTTTTTTTTTTTGGTTTTCTGCTTTAATTACTTCGCAAATTTGAAGTGACATTTTCCACGTTTTTCCGGACATTTTCACGCATTTTCCGGACATTTTCCGGACATTTCCCAGGCATTTTCCGGGGATTTTCCAGGCTGGGAGAAGCGTGGAAAATGCCTGGAAAATCCCCGAAAAATGCCTGAGAAATGTCCGGAAAATGTCCGGAAAATGCGTGAAAATGTCCGGAAAAACGTGGAAAATGTCACTTCAAATTTGCGAAGTAATTAAAGCAGAAAACCAAAAAAAAAAAAGAAAGCTAAAATCTTTCATATTAAAATATGTTTAAGGGATATTCATATTTCATACTTAATGTATGGGAGGGTTTAAAGATAATTTTTTTGATATTTCTCGATTTATTTTTAAAAATTTATTACGGCCATTTTACTCATTAGGTTAAGTACTTTCGATATCAGTTTAAAATTTTATGTTATCTGTAATACTTACGGAAAAATCGCCTGTGCACACTTAACGATTACACCCTGTATACGTAATTTAATGTTTACAAACACGTGAACTATTCAATAATTATTATATTACTGATAATATTCCATACATCATGAAATGATCGCATTGCGTGTGTTCGATATAACCATTATATTTCAACAAATTCCAATCTCCTTTGATACTATGATAAATGTATTGTTGTCTTTTCATATTATAATGTATCTATTATTTGTTTGAGAACCAATGTATGTGTTTTGTAAATAGAAATAGCTCATGTTTGTTTTTTAGGCTATTGGTAGATTTAAGACAATTTGTTTCCGATCCTTATACTTAATATTACGTGTATGGCGTTGGTTGTATAATATACTAGCTGCGCCCTGCGGTTTTACCCGCGTGGCTCAGTTCCTGTTTGTCTTTGCGTGATTATTAATTCGTTCGTTTATTATTTGTTCCTGAGATAAGCGCGTTCAAACAAACAAACATACGAACTCTTCAGCTTTATAATAAAGTTAAAGTATATTATAATAATATTTAATAGTTATAGATTACAAATAGACATTTAGTAGGTAAGGTCGCGGAAGAATTCCAACAAATACCCGCGGCCCCATCATTAAAGCGGCTCGACGGAACACAGTGGGGTTTTAGTCGGTAAGAATCCGACATAACCCGCGGCTCCTTCCCCGGGGGCCGTGGGTATCTTTGGAAGATTTCCCCACTATAAAAAAAAAAGGTAAGTTCTTGTGGATTGTGTATCGAATTTTTTATTTTTTCTGGTGGTTTTGGAAATGGTTCAGATTTACAATTGGAAAGCGAGAGAAGCTGTAGCCAAATGCTTAATCTTCTCTTATATATAAAAATGAATCGCAAAATGTGTTGGTAAGCGCATAACTCGAGAACGGCTGAGCCGATTTCGATATTTCTTTTTTTATTATATTCCTTGAAGTACAAGGATGGTTCTTATGTAGAGAAAACGTAAACATGTAAAACGGGCGAAGCCGGGGCGGACCGCTAGTTTACAATAATAACCAATGTTTTATTCATATACCTGTACATAGCAGGAATAAACATAAAGATAGACTTTTTTAATTCTTGCTCTATTATATGACTATTTCATAAACCTCCCTCAATTATTTCTAGTTCACTTTAAGTTTTTCCCATTTCTCTTATATTTAAATGTTAATTAGTTAAGTATAAAACATTTGCAACTGCATAAACTTATGAAATTAATAGTTAAATTACAAACTTATTCTCAGTATTTTGTAATGGATGTGAACATGAACTTAACCACGAACTTTAATTTCTTAGAAAGTATTTAAAGTTTACACATTAAAAGTTGGATACGATAGCGCTCAAGCCTTTAAGGTATCGTCATTTGATTACGAGCTAAGACCGGTACCTAATAATAATGTATTATTTTTAAGGTAAAGTGTTTACAATTCTCATGATTGGTTTCATTACTATTGATTAGATATTATTATATTTGGTCCACAGAAACGCATTTTAACTAATTAATAACAATTATGATTCGCTCGTAGTAGTGCTACGTATGCTACAAAGTATAGACTACACGAGCAAGATCTACGAAGTCTATGAGGTCTACGAATCTTCGTAGGCCTCGTAGTCACAGTGTAGCACTATGCCGTGTAGCACTACGAGACTGTTAAATTATTTATTTTATTAGCTATTTTAGATATTCGAAGGAAGAGAAGTTAGGTAACCCATTTTCTTTGTCACGTTATATAGCAGTATAATATTAAATCAATAAAATGTATGTAGAACTTAAATATAAGACCTTGAAAACTATATTGAAGTATGAAGTAACTAATAAAAATTAAGAAACAAACAGACTATGACCGATCGATCAATGTAATAATAATTCGATTAAAACAACTCCAATCAAATAACACAAACTGAAAAAACATTAACACAAAGGATGATCTTTAATGATAATTGACAACCCCGGACGTTCAAAAATGGTTCTTAATGCAGTAATTATTGAGTCGATTATCATGCAACATCAATCAACACGATAGTCCCAGAGGCGTGAAAAATGCGTGAAAATGTCTGGGAAATTCCCGGAAAAAGCGTGGAAAAGGCCATCTCAAATTTGCGAAGTAATTAAAGCAGAAAACCAAAAAAAGAAAAAGAAAGCTAAAATCTTTCATATTAAATGTTTAAGGGATATTCATATTTCATACTTAATGTATGGGAGGGTTTAAAGATAATTTTTGAAGTGAAACTTCTTTATCGGGGCTGGACAAAAATTTAGTGTAACATTTTTGCGTTACGCCGTACGCGTGACATTTTTGCGTTACGCTGTACGCGTGACATTTTTGCGTTACGCCATACTCGTGACATTTTTAAGGTCATAAAGAAGTTTCACTTCTTACGTGTGTACACGCATAAATTTTTTTTGATATTTCTCGATTTATTTTTAAAAATTGATTACGGCCATTTTACTCATTAGGTTAAGTACTTTCGATATCAGTTTAAAGTTTTTTGTTATCTGTAATACTTACGGAAAAATCGCCTGTGCACACTTAACGATTACACCCTGTATAAGTTAACATTTCATAGATATTATTGAAGTGAAACTTCTTTAGGCGCATGGAGAGTAAAATTTCAAGGTCGCGTCATGGAAATACCGTCACGACATAGAGTAAGGCAACGATTTTGGTATCTTTGAATCTTGCCAAAGAAGTTTCACTTCTGACACGATTCTTCCACTTTTTGGAGAAAATACCAACATAATTTCGATGAAACTTATTTCAGAACCACAAATAACGAGAAAGGTTATTTATATAGGTATATATACCATTTTTATGATGATTATACAAATAATTTTACGCGTGGATACTGTTCAAATTTTTATTGACAGGTTCAAAAACTTATTTTCAAAACCAGTGAAACTAATGAACAACTAAAATCTGTCAAACAGGTGTATAACATGACCAAACAAATATAAATATTTAACAAAGAATTAACATATCGCACACGTTGTTTGTCCATCACTCGCGGCAATTAGAAACGAATTTACGTATTTTTCAACAAACATATCAAAAACGGATCACACTACAAAAGTTAATATTTGAAAGTTATACGAATGAAATGTTTGCGGTAATTTTTTGAATAAACACGATACTCTGCGAATGGAAATGTAGTTTTTTCAATGTATCGACGATTGATACTTGTATGGTATATTTTGTCGTGCTATAGACATTATTATTGTCTAGCTGTGCTCCACGGTTTTACCCGCAGTGCTCCGTTCCTGTTGGTATCAGCGATATATAGCCTATAGTCTTCCTCGATAAATGGGCTATCTAACAACGAAAGAATTTTTCAAATCGGACCAGTAGTTTCCGAGATTAGCGCGTTCAAACAAGAAAACTCATCAGCTTTATAATATTAGTATAGATTTATTGTATTTTAATTTAATACATGCTAACAGCTGACAGTTATAATGGTACCTATTTATACTGGGAAACACTGTGCTAATTAATAATGGATTTAAATGATAAACAGTATCTATAATATTACTAGCGGTCCGCCCCGGCTTCGCCCGTGGTACCTACATGTTTAAACTATCCTATCTCTCAAGTTGGATCGAACTGCACATGGTGTGCGAATTTTATTATAATCGGTTAAGTGGTTTATTCCATTGAGGACAAACATTGTGACCCGAGATTTATATATATACACACACCGGCACAATTAGCGGAACAGAAACCGATGCGCGAGAACATCGTCTGGGATTTGAACGAATGGCAGCAGGTTCTCTTTACTGATGAGTGCAGAGTTATTTTAAAACTGATCGATGGGAGACAGCGAATATGGAGACGCAAAGGAGAAAGCCACATACAGTCTAATTTTGAACACACAGTGGTTTATGGTGGCGGCTCGATTATGGTTTGGGGAGGGATATGTTTGGGAGCTCGCACGGAGTTAGTGATAGTCACAGAAGGGGCCATGACAGCAGATCGATACATCAGAGACATTTTAGAAGAACTTGTGGTACCATTTGCCCCATTTATTGGTGACGACTTTATTCTAATGCAAGATAATGCTCGTGCTCGTAGTGCACAATCGGTACAGGCATATCTGAGCCACGTAGGTATACCGGTAATGCAGTGGCCAGCAAATTCCCCCGATATGAATCCGATAGAGCATGTCTGGGACTTGCTAAAAAGAAGGGTTAAATCCAGAATGCCAGCCCCCAACAATCTGAATGAACTTGGAAACGCATTACTTGAGGAGTGGGAGCGGTTGCCTCATGAAATCATCGATAACATAATCTGTAGCATGCCCAGACGAATGGAAACCATAATCAGAGCAAGAGGGGGAAACACTCGTTATTAATTTTGCTTTAATTTCATTGTTAAATCATTTAATGCTTACTTTTTTTATTTTTTGTGATGGTTCATAATCATCTAAAAATTTCACTTATTTCAAATTTCTTTATTTTTCAATATAAAATAACGAAGGCTTTTCAAAGTCGTTGTTAAAAGATGTTAATCAATTTGTTATTTTGTGTCTAATTACATTTTCGTCAAATATATGCGTTATTATCTCATAGTCTCATTTTTTTTTCTGTTCCGCTAATTGTGCCGGTGTGTATATATTAAGATGTATTCAGAAAAAATAATAGCTTTATGTATAAATAAAATACACCTTGTCATTGAGATTAAACCATTTGATTCGTACTAATATAAATGCTATTATTTTCTCTACGTAATAATGCGGAACAGAAATGGCAATACTGTGTAAGAAAGACAGCATGACATCGGCTATCACATGACTATCACTATTTAATAAATCCATGAACATAATATACCTAAACTATACCATACCATTGGAAGACTTTTTAATCGGTCAAGTTTTTAAGCGTGGCATAATTATTTTGTCCATTTCAATTACCTTTCCTCAATTATTTAAAAGTGTATCAGACTAGTGAAAAAACATTATTTCCTTTACAAAAATGACCTCTTCTTCGCTGTAGACTTTCCCAAAAATACAAAAAAGCAATTCTTATTAGCACATCAGCAACATTTTCACTTAGTAGTAGTACCATTCACACTCAACACACAAAAGAATCAAAGAACACAATTAAATATTTTCAGGACAACACTCCGGATTATAAGAATCACTTAACGATACTTGATAAGACCTTTCGGTCCCGCAAAATGGGAACCATTACATTCGACTTAGCCCCGTTTCTGTTAACTCATTTCTTTTTTCCATAACGACCGGTATTATGCCGACTCTTTGTTTTGAATTACCCCACGAATAATTTGTTATTTTTCCGCGAAGAATTATTGCCTGTAGCGGTTGGCCCTTATTATGTTGAATCACCATCTCGCATTACGAAAATGAAAGAGGAAATTTACGGGACCGTACTGAGTCGTTAGATGTTTATCGGTGCACTAATCTCTAAGCATTGTGGTCTACATCACCGTTGATTTGTTTATTTATTTAGAGAAGAACGAAGCGTACCTAAACTAAGAGTACTAATACTCTTAGTACTCTTAGTTATATTATGCGGATAACAAATATCCAAGTATTGACAGAAAACATTAAATTTTATCGGTAGATTGAATGGTAGGTATCTATATTTATAAAGAACAGGAATAAGAGTCTAATATAAACAAAAATATTTGTAACAATGGTATCATGTGGTTCAATTCACATACATGAATATATTTAGAATGTTTACAAAACATCTCCAATAACAAAAATACTCCCTTACCCAAATAGTCATTAAATTAAACAAACGATGAGCTATAAAATTAGCACACATACATATTTATGAGTATATAATATTCACAGCTTGACCGCAAATTTTTGCACCCAAACTAGCGAAGCTAACAACGCACCGTCAAGTAATCATGTAATTTATCAAGGTGTATAAGCGTCTTACCTATAACACTGTGGTTTTAGGAGAAGCGATAAGCGGAAAACGTATGCTTAACTAATATGTAAGAATATATTGATAATAATATATTCTATATTATGATCTGAAAATTAGCAAACAGTCAGTAAATTAGTCTATTTTGCGTCCATTTCATTACTTTTGCAAAGAAAAAAGGGAAATATGGTTTATATAACAAACAAATATCGCCAGACGTTCAAAATAATGCCATTTCTTCAATAATTATTAAGGGCCGGCGCCCACTGCCGGCACGGCACGGCATGGCACGGCAGAGCTTCCCGCGGCGTGCAATGGCATCCCGCGGCATGCCGTGGCATCCTGCTAAAAGCCCCACTAATGCTGCATAAGTTTCAACCTTATTTCAACTAGCTAGCAATCATAATTCCTCGACCCCAAAGCAAGACACGTCATGCCGCCGCATCCTGCGGCGTGCCGCGTCATGCTGCAGCATCCTGCGATACGTCGCGGCATCGTGGCATCGAAATAAAGTAACTTGAATTCTAAACTGATTGAAATAAGATTCAGAATAACTTCATTAGTAATAAAATCCTCTGCCCTGCCATGCCACGCCGTGCCGGCAGTGGGCGCCGGCCCTTAATAAACGATAAAATAATTGTTGATAAACATTATTATTGGGTGTCCTATAAAAACAACGTCACACAGATTTTTCGGTAGTGAATATTGAACTCACAACTACACCAATTAGTTTCTAACTATTATACTAACATTCTAAATGTCGTATTAAATTTTTTTTTCTTCTTTCTTTCAAATTGCCAGTTATATTATAGCATAACTCGATGAAGAGATGGTTCTATTATAACTATATACTCTACATTTGTTGCCTGAAATAAATAAATAAATAAATAAATAAAAAAATACATGTCTTACCAACCTTGTGTCCTTATTATAATTTAACTCAATTTTGAGATTCTCTTTCGTTTATCTTATCCGCTATTCGCTTTAACTTCACTTGCAGTCGCACCCGGAGTCTTATGTCTTACGGTTATTACGTAGGGCTCGTTTAATTTCCGGCTCTGTTCCTATCTCACAAGGTCGCCACTTAATCCCCAGCTTCTAAGAAATTATATTGCCAGGTTTATTTTAAGGAGATTACTGAAATTGCAAATATGATCTTTCTACGTCGAGCTAGTACTGACGAACTGTTGGATAAATATAGCGATGGATCTTTGTACTGAAAATAGATACTTCGTTTTAATAAAATCTTAATTTTGTAAAATTAATTAATAATTTTGTAGTTTGTTGTTTTTAAATAGCTTAGGTAATAATAATTACAGACGATAGTTTTAAAATTGACAAGTCAGTAATACTTGTAAAAGTATACATGAATAAAAAGTATATTTTTAGTTTGAGTAATTAATTTTTTAATACGGCTCTACATACACCTATATAGCTCCACTAATGAATAATATTTGCTGTGTACAAATGTGTAAAATAATTCCACTCATCAGCATCAGGTAACCTTTTATAATATCCAAAATATTTTCATCACACATAATATCATATTCTACTGTATGTAAAACTGCATTCGCGCAGAAATCTGCATATCATAATAGATTTACTTCGTCCTTAACATGCTTACGTAATATTCCTCACATCAGCAAACACACAAACAACCTTAACCAAATAAAATAAAAGCCATTTTGATGTAAAATGCACTCTCAGACTATTTTCATTTCGTATTACTTCAATTCAATAGATATTTGCATGTTCATATTTTTCTGTTAGCTTTCCGTTGGATTTTTAAAATTGTTTGCTTCAAAAGATGGAAGGATACGTGAAATAAGATATTTTAATTATACGCGAGGAGGATAACTCGTATATAGAATCCCTTTTTTCCGCAAAGCATACAAGTTGGTTTATGAGTTTACCTCTATTTGATAAGACTGTAACAAGCTTCATGTTTCGATTCCACGAGAGTAGACTGTTGTATATTAAGTTTATTTAAAGCTTTTCCTTAAGGGATAAATCCAACGAACCTAAAATTATTAAAAATATAAATGCAAATGTAAGTGTACATCACTAAACCACACTCTCTTTTACTAGTACATATTAAGGGGGCGCATAAAGCAAAATAACCAAACTTCTATTAGATGATACGTGTAATATGCAAGACCAAATCTAAAAAATAAAATATATATCAAACTAGATGATATGTTCAACGATTCTGTTTAATCAAAAACATAAAATATTAAAATTTACTCGATAAAAAAAAATCACCAAGTTAGCTCTAATTTTCACACTTTTACGTTTTCTACTTGACATGGTAATACTTATTATGATTTTTTTTTCATAAACAATTATTATATTAAAACATTTGCAAGATATTTGTCAGAGCATTTTGTGTAATTACTTTTAGTTTTGGTTTTATCTGCGATAAACCACTTTTGGCGCTCTTTTTTTCTCGAGATAAACGTTTGATTTATTCGATCCCATTCCATAAGCTTTCTCAGCGTTGTGTTATTGTATCGTGACAATCATAACATTTTATAGAAAAGTAAGAAGCACAGAAATACGGAATTTTACTCCCAATTAAAATATATTATACGTTTGGTAGTTAGTACAAAGTAAATAGCTTTTTATTCAATATTCTACAAATCACATAATTCGACTAACAGCTACATGCTTACATTACATTGTATTAATATAAAAAGAGTTGAAAAAATTCGGCCTAGCGGTTCAAGGCGTCATCACGGTAAGGCGAAGTTTAAAATTTTCTACTATTTATTTTTTTCATAGACACCTGATAAATACGTTTAAAAAAATTATAAAATAATGTTCTATTTGACTCAATAGATCTAAATACTATTATAAAGGCGAAAGTTTGTATGGATGTTTGTTACTCTTTCACGTAAAAACTACTGAACCGATTACAATAAAATTTAGCACACATATAGAGGGTAACTTGGATTAACACATAGGATAGGTTTTATCCCGGAAATCCCACGGGAACGGGAACTATGCGGGTTTTCCTTTGAAAACGCGGGCGAAGCCGCGGGTGGAAATCTAGTATGTACTATAATAAATTAAGATGAAAACTATTCTTATTATAGGGGATAGTTTTTAATATCCACTTAAAGATCTTAACTAACTGTTCCACTAACGCTGCTCAGTAAATTAATAATTTAAAAGCTGTCGTTATTCTTGTCACTAGCGAAGAGGCCATACTCGCTAATCTTGTGGATAATGCTGGGATGATCTAGGATTAACCTGCTCCGACCTAAACGGTCTTAAACGATAGTGTCCTTAATAATTTATTATACGATTAATCTTATATACGGTCGCAAATTTATTACGTAGGAATTAAAAGTTTCTTAAAAAAAATGTGTGTGATAAATCAATACTTTAGGAAAAACATTACAAAGATTTAGATTATTTTGCTCATATGTCAATGTTATTCTTTCATTATATTTGGTAGAAAGCCACTGAGTTCGTAAATATTACTAGACGGTCACCCATCAACAACTTGACAGCGTCTCAGACCACTTAACCCGTATAGATTATCGACCAATATGAAACAAGCCGAGCTTTTGTTATGTAGATAAAAAGCGAACTATAAAACACAATCCTCTTGACCGAATTAAAATCTTCGCTCATGTTCAACCCGAAAATAAAACATTAACCCCACTTATTAATATGTGGATGAAATTATACAGAACGCTCGCTACCACCCAACTGCTTAACCAGATTCGTTCATTATACTTTCATAAGGCATAAAATGTCGCGCTTAAGAACTTTCTGGATGCCATAAATTGTTTAGAGCCCGCCTAATTAAATACACGCATTTGCATTGTATTGTATTTTAAAATTTTCGGAAGGAAGCACATAAATTTCATAAAAATGGCTTAATTTCGCTCACATCTCGTTTTTCATGGTTGCAATATATCATGGGCTCGTTGAAATTGTATTGTTTTTGCGCCTGTATTTCATTATGAAACGTTAATGAAGCGAGTGTTCGAACCGAGAAAAACTTTGCAGTTCGTTGTTGCTAATTGTTGGAAGCAATTTTGGTAAACGCTACGGAATAAAGGGCTATTTCCCGGTGTCAAAGTTAGTGGTATATTGATTGTTTAGAAGATTAACACTAAACAAGGTTTCTTTCGTATTTCTTATTATTTTGTTATAGCTAAATCGTTATTGAATTTTTCATCTTAATAAGTTCTTACTTGTGCTTATTGAGAGAGATTAAGAGGTTTATCAGGTTACTGTATACTGTTTGTATGCGCTTGTATTTTTTAGAAATAAAGTTACACGCGTTTAGTTCATTTTGTTTGTAAGCTAAGTTAATGTTCATTGTACTTAGACGTTCACTTGTAATAAATACAACAGGGTTTAAAAAAAACATACACGGACTATACTCAGTCTTTTGATAAACGTCTGAACATTCTTTTAGATTTTAATGAAGAATTGATTGTATTAGCTTACCTGGTGGAATGTGCAGCTGAGCATTAGGTGGAAGACCAGCACCCACGATACCTGTGAACAAACATACATGATTAAAATTATGAATATAGTTTCTTTCAAAATCTTCCTCTCCTCGAGTCGTGTATAAATAACATTAGACATCAACTTAACTATCGATTCGTTACTAAATTCAAAGGGTCTAATGCACTGCATTTAATATAGTAAAACAATGGGTGTATAATATCAAAAGTGGGTCCACTTTTGCGCTATATTCGTCTATTTCTTCAAGTCATGTCTCTCACATAAACAGATGTACTCGTAGTTCGGTATTTTCGCTAACAAATACACACCCCACACGCATATAACAGACACAAAACATATAATTACAATATTATAGTTTGGCAAACATTAGTAGCTCACGCATGATATACGATGAAGTCAATTAGAGGCAGACAGTGAGTGATGTGGCTGCATAATGCTTAAGGAAAATGGATTTATCTTTGTGAGTTAACACTCGCTTATAATCAACAGGGGGATGCGTGTCATTGCGTCTGTGATTTCTTTGTAACTGTCTTAACCCTAGAAGCCTAATCTATATAGAACGTACACAAAGCCTTAATATACGTCTCAGAGGCGTACACATATAAAAGCCCTTATTTTAGGTATATTGTTTAATTTTTATTGTTTTAATAAAGCGGAAATTTGAATTTGGGAAATAAACTAAAAATAAAACCACACTGATATCAATTATAACTATAATTACAGTTGTTTGTTACAACATAAAAAACAATGTGCATAAATTGGAACAAAAATATTAACTTCTTCAAAATCATCTAAAACATAATATATTACTTTTATAGAGTATCAATTTTTTTACGCTAATTATATATTTTTAGATCAAACATTACAACTAACCAGTTTTTAGAGGACTAGATTAACTTTAGGAATAGACTACACATAAATCAACTTTGTGCTCGCCACACACAGATTTTTTTACATTTATATACACTCTAATTTTGACATTCATGGTTGGATTAGTTTCTTCAGAGGGCTCAGATTCTTGAAATGACGCAACGAATTCAGACACCTCATAATTTTCGTCCTCGCTTTGAACGTCGTCGATAATCTGGTCATCCTCAACTTTGGAATCTGAATCCTCGTGAGGACTGTCTTCTCCGTTGAAAATTGTGATAATGTCGTCTTTATTTAATATATTGGACCGTAACATAGTCATAACTGAAACAATGCCGAAAAAATATATAAAATACACGAGAAACAATCAAAAGTAAAATCACTTAATCTTAGTTCAAAGTTACACAAAGCCTAAACATACGTCTCGCAGGCGTGCAACACTTCGATAAATCAAAAATGGCGAAACTTACCATAACGATACAGGCACCGTCCTCTAGCTCCCGTCGACCACTGAGATAACTAAAGAGTACGACGCGCTAGCTTTGACCGTTAGAAAGATACATCCGATATTCGAAATCGTGTACGCCTCGCAGGCGTAGATTAGGCTTCTAGGGTTAAAGAGATTGTGGTTTTCCATTGGCTGTGGTCTGTAAATGATAGCAAATGATACATAAGAATAGGTCGTGTGTGAAAATGAGTGCAGTATTATGTTTAAACTCTTTATATGATGGGCCTATAGAGCTTTGGACTGCCATTCATTCTATTATCTCCAGGTGTTGATGAACACTTTCCCTTTTTCTGTATAATAAGACTATCTTATGTCTATGGTGCCTAATAAAAGTGTTTCTATGGTTTTGAAAAGATAGCAATGTATAAAAATTTACATACAACATAAATTTCTCATATTTCTTATCTTTAATATAGAAATCGACTTCGACTGCGAATTCGAACTATAATAATTAGTAGGATGCTTGCGAGGTTTGCGAGGATGCAGTACCTATGTTTGTAACTATATCGAATAAAGTACTGGACGAAAAATAGTCATATAGCTTATGCATCAGAACAATAAAAGAACTACCTACCTATAGAAATACTTGATTTTGCCCACGAGTGAATCCGCACGGTACAGCTGGTAAACTATAATCATAAGGCGCGGGTCAAACACAAGCGGCGCGGGCGCGGGCGTGCCATAAGCGCATCTCTTGAATCTGTTTTGCACCACGTCCTTCTTATACATTTTGTATGAAAGAATTTTGGACAGGCGTCGAGACGGCACGCCACGGTTGTGCCAAGGTTGCGCCAAGGTTGCGCCTTTCCAAAATTATTTCATACAAAATGCCAATAGCGCACCCGATGCACGCCGGCAGCGCGCTCCCGGCGCGCCCGCGGCGCGCCGCACCGCTTGTATATGTCCCGCGCCTAATAGATCTCAGCTAAGGCTGGAGCAGACAGTGCGACAGTATTAACGAGTCCAACGAAATCACTTCAAACTGACAAGGGATGTCGTCAGTGTGAAACCTACTAATTGTTAGCGTCGCATTGATTGTAGTGAACATTAGGCAGGAGTTACGAGTTAAATCACTTGCTGTTTCTTATTTTTAGGACGATATATTATTAATTCTTGTGGAAATGTAAAAAGGGATAAATAAGGGAGCTTTTGGTTTCTCTTTATTCGAAACTGTTTAGTTAGCTAAGTCTTGTGATTTAGAGCTATGTAGTTAGATAGAGAACTATGTATCAGTAATATAGAGTAGTATAACTTAGTCTATAATAAAAAAATAAACAATTAATAAAATATCGTGTTCCTATTTATTGATAAGGACAATCATCAATTAGTAAGAAATCGTTTAATTATTTACTTAGTGGGGCATAAAAATCTACTGCAATATTTATGAGTGTTTCTAGGATTGTTATTGTGATGTTTTTTTAAATTCTATAACAATATACTCTAAAATTTGGTACATGTAAAATAAATATGTACTTATAATATATCCTTTGTAACGCATAATTACACGCGCTTAACACAAAGTATCAGTTCATGAATGAACTGCATGCATTATTTCATAAAACCAACACAAAAGCAAACAATAAAACGCGTAAATTTGCACATTATTATAGGTTTTAATGATATCGTAATATGATAAATGTTTTCGATAACGGGATCGGATGGATCGTCAGCGTAATAAATGTAATTGTAAAAATGATTGCGTTGCGATTATTGAAAATGCAATGCAATCACTTCATTTGCAAGCTTTTCAGATATTAAAAATAAAAGCCATGTTATAGTATACAGTTAATAAATTATTTCAAATAAAAATGAGTGGCTTTGTCTTCACAAACTAATATAAAACAGATAATAAGGGATAGCCTAGTTTAAATGTATGTAATAAAAACATAGGAAATACTGACTCAATTTATTTTTTATTGATAAAACTTAGGTAACTAATGTAAATTGAATCACCTATCTCTATGTAGCAAATCGCTTCTGTAGCAAAGGTAATATTTATAAAAAAGAGCGTGTGTGCCGAGCACACGTGTCAGAAGTGAAACTTATTTGGTAAAATTCAAAGATACCAATTCAGATCGCCTTACTACATGGCGTGACGGTATTGCCATGACGCGACCTTGAAATTTTACTCTCAACGCGCCTAAAGAATTTTCACTTTGGTCTAGTCATCAGAAGTGTTTTTGTAAAACAGTAGGTAAGTATACACTTAATGCTAAAAATATGACAAAATTCCTGAACCGCCACTTCAGATTATCGCAACATTGTCGACAAACACCCTCCAAAAACATTCAATTCGTCACCGAAGACGTGGCTTAATTAATTTCGGATATTGTCGGTTACATTTATTTTGGATCTTTCAATTGAATTGTTTGGAATTAATTTCACCGCGTCTGCTTCTTTGTCCGGGGCAAAGACCAAACACTGACAATGGTCCGGTTTAATTTTAGGTATTTGTTACTTCTGAAAGTTGTAAATGAATTTGTTTTGATTAATGAAACTGTTGAATACAAGGCATTTTGGAACACTTCCGTATTCAAGCTGTGTTTGGAATTAAAAATTTTAATCGATTGTCTGATTGTTTACTTGTCTCTTGTTGGTTGTAGCAAAATTATTCTTCGATGAATAGACAAAAAAAAACAATTTGTACTCGTCAAAATAAACTTTAGATTTATAAATAATATAGATTAGACCAGCGGTCCGCCCCGGCTTCCCCCGTGGTAAAGATTATCTGTGCCAAATTTCATCAAAATCGGTCCAGTAGTTTATGCGTAAAAACAATACATACATACATACATACATACAAACCTTTCCTCTTTATAATATTAGTATAGATTACACACATACTAAATTGTCAGAATTTATGCAACAGAAAATATTTCAGCATGAAAACCTTTTTTTAAATTATTTAAATTTTTACACACTTTCACACGTTCACAAGAACATCAATAATTGTACGAAATAATAGATAAATATTATAAAGAGGAAAGGTTTGATTTTTTGTTTGTTTGTTTGTTTGTATGAATTGAATAGGCTCCGAAACTACTTGGCAGATTTGAAAAATTCTTTCACTGTTGGAAAGCTACATCATTTCTGAGTGACATAGGCTAGGTTTTATCCCGGAAATCCCACGGGAACGGGAACTATTCGGGTTTTTTTTTGAAAACGCGGGCGAAGCCGCAGGCGGAAAGCTAGTAATAGATACAGATCTTAACTAACCCTAATTTCCTCACCAATAAGAAGAAGAATAGTACATATTATTTATACTTCATTTTAAAACCAGTAGTAAAGCTCAAACTCTAACCCACAATGTCGGGTATAATAACCTAAAAAAATAAAGCCCAGCTTTGGTAGGAACGTGGAAAAAATGTTATTTCTAAATAAGAGCTCAGAGCGTGCGGCACCGCGATAACAGTGTATGTGCTGAGCAAGCTATAAACCCTGCATGGTGTTGTCCTTCACAAAAAAAGTAAATGTTGCCAGGTATGATTATGGATTAAATCATAGAGAATAATGAGGAGAAAGTTGGTTGAGAAAAAGAATTGTACCTTTCTTTGGAAAATCGGTTAAAAACAAATGTTACAGTTCAAGCTTTTATTTGAGGCGGTTATTATTAAAATTGTTACTGTTAAAGCGTAGTAAAAATTTAGAAAACTAATCAATTTTTCGTTAAAAAAATACAACGAATTAAAAATAATATTGAAGGTAAAAATTCGTGGAATCTCTAACCAATATAATATAACAGGGCAGTAATTTTTTTCATATTTTCATAGAATGATTTTGTATGGACAAAATTGTTTTAAAAAAGGGTTACTATCGAGTTTTAGCTGATTTATTAGAGCGGAAAATATATTTCCATCAAGTGCAAAATGTTATATTTTTTGTATCTATATGTTCTAATGTTCATAACATAGCCGACCCAAAAATCAATGGCTATATCTATTTTATATGCAGTCATAATATTAAAGTTTATATCAATAAGTATTTTAGCTAACCAGTTAGCTCAACGAGAATTTTTTTCCCTTTTTCATACGAGTCTTATTTAAGTTAAGTCTTTAGCATCATTATTTTTCCACTCATACAATCTATACTATTATTATTATATATTGTAGAGCTGAAGAGTTTGTTTGTTTGAACGCGCTAATCTCAAGAACTACTGGTCCGATTTGAAAAATTCTTTCGGTGTTGGATAGCTCATTTATCGAGGAAGACTATAGGCTAAATATCATCATGCTAAGACCAACAGAAGCGGGGCTACGCTTGTGAAACCGCAGAGCGCAGCTAGTACTTAATAAATAAGCAAGTACTCAATTTATTTACTAGGTTTCAGACGTCAAACTAAAACTAAAACACACCACGTGTCCTGGCAGCCATGTTTCTATTAATCTTAGGTTGCTAGAATGCGTTCCCGCTAAGTCTATTAAAGTTTAACAACTAGCAGGAAAAATTCCATCAGCACTGGACCGTCAAATTATCTGCTAAAATGTGGATTTTATGACTTCAGGTTGACGAACTTGGGTGTTAAATGAAATTGCTGTTTTGAACATAGTAAATATTATAGAACAGGAAAATGTAGAGTCTGTGGTATGCTTTTTAACACGCTTATAATATCTATCTTATTATCTGTATTGTTATGTGTGTGTTATTGTCATGTGTATGTATCATAAATATTGTAATAAAATAGCTGTAAGGAATCTATGTAAGTATGTAAAAAATATAAAAAAATGTAACTAATTTCTTTAGACTCAAATCTGGCAAAAATTAAATAGATTTCATTAAAACTCTTTATACTTACGTTACCTATGTGGACGGCAAGGATCGGACAAAAGGGTGACAATCCATACTAATATTATAAATGCGAAAGTAACTCTGTCTGTCTGTCTATTACTCAATCACGCCTAAACTACTGAACCAATTTTCATGAAATTTGGTATGGAGATATTTTGATACCCGAGAAAGGACATAGGCTACTTTTTATCCCGGGAAAATGACGCAAACCTGGCAATCCCACGGGAACGGGAACTATGCGGATTTTTCTTTGACTGCGCGGGCGAAGCCGCGGGCGGAAACCTAGTAAAATATATAATGTCATGGGTTTATCTTAAAAAAAAAACATGTTTTTTTATAAGAAGTTTATTCTTTTAAGTTCCATTCCTTATCCATACCTTTAAACGTTACAATTATCGAGATATTACACACACACAATGTTCTAACCTTATTCTAACTCTCGAAAATGTCTTTCAGCGAAACATATTTACAATACATTAACACCTTTTCATAATAATTGGTCAAACACTTGTCAAACATAACACATTCCTCTATCGAAAACATTACGCCGACTATAGTCTTTTCTAGACCTGAAATTGAACTCTGCCATTATCTTTCAAGTGAGTAAATACTAAGCAATTAGCGCCTAATGGCCAGAAGAATCCCTAAAACCAATCAATACTAAACAATTGGAGGTTCTTATCTTGATGTAGGAGATTTATGTACTTACATTTAGGTGTGTTGACTCAGCCTATTTCAAAGAAATTTACTACTTAATACTGTACAGTACTTTATTATAATCAAACAAAGAATGTGGATTATTTGTAATACAAAATAAATTAAACTACGTTTAATATTTCCAATAATAAATAGTTACTTTTGTGGGTTTGCTTCCTGTATATAACTACTAGCTTTCCGCCCGTGACTTCGCCCATTTTCTCTAAAACCTTGTTAATTATATACACCTTCCTCTTGAATCACTCTATCTATTAAAAAAATCCGTTGCGTAATTGTAAAGATTTTAGCATACATAGGGACAGAGAAAGCGACTTTATTTTATACTATGTAGTAATATGTAAACATATATTTGGTATAAGGCATTTTGCGTATCATTTAGGATTGATCTAGTGTACCTAGTAATTCATAATACAAACAATTGTTAACAATTGTAACGGTCAAGGCATGTGACGACTGACGAGGTGAAATCAGAACGTAGAAATTTTATTGCTCTCTGTAATTATCCTGGGCGAAATTACCCGGAAAATCAAATGGGCCGAAAACAATAGTTCAGCTATAATTGGCCCTTCGTTATTTTATATTTGCCGTTCAAGATATTTCCTTAGTGTATTTACTGAGCATGAAGGGATTAAGCGTGCAATGAAACAAACACTAGAATTTGATTTGATGTCTTTAATTTAGGCTATTTGAAACATAATAAATCAGCCTCAAAATGTCACAATAAAAAAAAATGATCTGCTAAAAACAACTGAAGTATCTACCGTGACATATTTTGTATAATATTGAAAATACCCATACATTCTTCATCCTTTCACAATAGGATGTGATAGCGTAACCGGGCTCATAGAATTCCACATAAGAATTTCCAGATCTTCGTTTGATGGTCAAACCTTGATAAAAAGTTCAAAGTAAACGTCATAATATAATGAAGCTCAAACTTCATTCCTTTTAAAACATCATTTACGTCCGCAGCCTCGACTATCTGATAACCAGACAATAGAATCACCCTAGAAGGTTCCAGAAAACCTGTTAGAAAACAGTGAACGAGCATAGTTCCATTTACTTTACATAAATGTATCAGTCACGGAATCCATGCTGCGACAGCATTAGCATAACAATATCAGCCTTAACGCCATTTTCCTGTGAATCATATTTCACCGTCTCGAGGAATTTAGAGAAGTATGAAGTTGCTTTAAGTAGTTGCCTCTCTTAATCCCGGGTGAAATGTATTTTAAACGACGGAAAATGGTGATCATTTTTTTTTTAAAGTTCGTGACGGGTTTATCATGGTACTTTTTTTGGAGAGTTATTATATTTTGCAGATCATTTCTATATAAGAGTAGCGGACGTTTATGTTGTCGTCATATATCATCATTGCGTGAAAATTTTTTGAGTCAAGAAGTGTTTAAAAACAGATCATACAATGCCATTTGTTTTTATTTGTCTCCAAAAGTTATTTATATTGTCATTGATTTCCAAATTCACACATACTGGTACTTATAAACGAGTATATGCATCATTGTCTATCTAATGTGTTAGTTCAACAATCAAAAAGTAATTTTACAATAATAATAAGTGAGAAAGTATTTATTTGGTTCCTTTCTATTGCAGTTTCATATTATTTACAAAGACAGCTCCGATCATAATACGACATAAGAACAGACCACTGGATGGAATTCTCAAAATACACCCTTAATATTTAGATCTAAATTTTATATCGAATAGCACAATACGAATGTATAAAACGATTTAGGTATACCATAATTTGGATGTCTTCCCGTAGCGGTACCTGTAACAGAATGAAATTAAATTTTAGTTTATTTGTTGACTCCTTTAATAATATTACATAATATTAAATATTTACAAATCTTCAAAATAAATATCAGACTTAAAATTAGTGTTTATATTAGCTCAACATATATTTCCCGGTGAGATTCTCCACAATATTTTTATGTAAGAACTAAGAAGCAATCTTTAAACATAAGTGCTTTTCGAACACTTCAGAGCTAGCGTAGCCACATTCAGAATGATAAGTCCACTTTAAATGATATTTAACTGAAATAGTAGAATTATGTCTTTAATTCTTAGATTTTTTAATGTTACTACCAACACAAAGGTAGTGATAAAAAATAATATTTTTTAACTTGTATCTATATAAATCGTAGTATTGTATCTATCTCAATGTCCTCATATAATACGATACATACCGAATAAGCAATAATCCCATATTTACCTCCCAGATCAAACTATAAATAAACAGGAAATATGTACAGGGGAACGTAATTAATTTTCAAGGCTACGAAATTGGAGATAACATTAATAATTCAGTGTTCGGAAACACATTGGTTTAATCGAGTCATGAATAATTTCACTTATACGAAACACCACTTAGGGTTTTCGGGTGTCACTGTTACATAAATCACTTACGAGTGTGTGATTTCAAATCTATACTATAATAATATTATAAAGCTGAAGAGTTTGTATGTTTGATTGAACGCGCTATTCTCGGGAACTGCTGGTCCGATTTGAAAAATTCTTTCGGTGTTAGATAGCCCATTTATCGAGGTAGGCTATAGGCTATATATCATCTCGCTAAGACTAACAGGAGAGGAGCACTGCGAGTAAAACCGCGGAGAACAGCTAGTTAATAATATTATTTAAAAAAAAAAGCTTCATAATTCAACTTTGAAATTTTATTTTATGATGATTTATGCGGAGTTACCTTTTTACATCATTTGCGTAACACGTATTTCAATTATAGAAAAGTATGTAATATAAACTCAAATGATTTGATTTTTCCGTGTTTATAAAACTGAATATAAACAAAAAATCGCACATAAACTGCCGCCTACTTTAATTAATATGTAGGTACTAAATCAAAAAACAAACTCCTTCATCTAAATCCACACACACTACACAGCTACCGAACAAATCATCTAAATATTAAACGTTTAGAAATTGCGCTAGAAAATTTAAAGCTACTCGTATACCGTGCGTCCGGCTGGAGTCTACAAAATTCAGTCAATTTCCCGTCCAAACCACTAACACCACGTGTCGATCTATTTGATCCTGGGAAAGCCACGGTTCACTGCTGGAGGAAGTATTTATTGAGCCATAGTATAATCATATAGTATCTAAAAGGCGGTACCGATCTTTTCGTATAATTCTATAATATAAAAATGAATCGCAAAATGTTGGTAAGTGCATAACTCGATAAAGGCTGAACCGATTTCGTTATTTTTTTATAATATTACTTGAAGTACGAGGATGGTTCTTATGGAGAGAAAACATAAAGATGTACTACGGGCGAAGCCGGGGCGGACCGCTAGTAAGCATAAGACAAAAAACAGTTTAATAACAAGACAAAAGTATTAAAGAGTATCACACCTTTCTGTATAACGCGAATCATGTAAAAAGAACGCTGGTTGAAAGTGATGGGGGGTGTTTTGGCATGTATAGAGTTTAGCCCGAAAGTTATTTGCTGCTTATTTTATTTTTGAAGTAGGCTCTCGAGTCGTGGCTTCGCAACTACATATTTGTTATTCTTATACCATCTCATAACACCAAATAGACCAATAAATCGCCAATGCGCAGCTTAACCGTCAGCGTTCTTTTTACATGACGCGACCTATACATGCCTTGCTGTTTAGATATTTGAACTGTATATTAACAAGCGTACATTTAATATAATGTGCAAAACAATATTTACAAATTAATAAACTACCGACAAGCCAATATATTTCTCAAAACTCCACACCCAAGCTTCCTGACCTAAATAATTCCGTCTCAACAATTCGATAGCGATATTAATTAACCAATAATCTGATGTTGAAATATATCCAAATCCGAGACCCCATTAGCGCCTCACTTAACTCCAGTAGTAACTGTTTAACTAGTTTGTATAATTAACTTGTTATAGTTAAATTTGCATTTAAAAACTTTGTCGTACGCTTGAGTGCTTGGTGCCAACATTGGTCTTTATCTCGGGCTAATTTGAGTAAGTATTTGAATGTAAATCATTCAAGATTTAAGTGGCGTTTTATTAGGAAAGAAAGAATAAATATTTATTGCCAAAACAGTGAATACAACATTTATCCTAAGATTAAATGAGGCAAACGGACAAAGGCAGGATTAGTATCCAACTATCCTAGTAATATTATTATAAATGTAAAAATTGGGGACTGCTTATGGATAGATAGATGGTATATGTGTTACTCTTTTATCAGATTTGTATGAAATCTGGTACCTATAGAAATAAATTAGAGTATGGAATAATACATTGGCTCCTTAACATCCGAGTACCATGCGAGTGAATAAGTATTACTAAACCAGGGCAATGGTAAGTTTCTGTATTCGGAGAAAGATATATTTGTAGGTCCCAGTGTTTCCCAATAAATGGCAATTATTGGGAAACACTATGTCGACGTGTAATAGAATCCTCAGTGAACATACATGGTATAGAATTGAGACTAAAATATACAAGTTTCTGAGTAACAATTTTGTATTTAATCTCTGAGTGTTTTTTATACAAAATTCTACATTAAATCTACGATAACACGAACCACTTTTATTAAAGGAGACTAAAATATCTAAGTTTCTGAGTAACAATTTGTTTTTTTTCTCTTAGTCACTTTTTATACAAAATTCAACATTACGTCTTTGATAATAAGAAACACTTTTACATTTTACTAAATCACAATCTAGATAAACCTACTTCTAGGTAAAATGTCTGGTTTGAATATAATCTGTATACATAGAGCGTGTACGCGACAAACACGCGACGAACACGCTTCCCCTTAAATATTTAAGGGGAAGCGTGTTCAAGTTCGTGATGAAGCGTAAGCAGATATAATTGGTGTTGCCAGCGGCATCGCTACTGGAAGTTAAAAGCAGCTTACATGTATGGGAATAGATATAGAGACAATATGCTAACTTTAACGTTTGTACTTATATGAAGAACCATAAAATTATTTTACTTCTCATAAACTTAACCCCTAAGAAATAGGTAATAATCAATATCAATAAGCTATTACGATAAAATATGAAACCAATATTTTATCGCAAAACAAGCTATAATTTCAATGTATGCCTAAAAAAACAATTTACATTATTCAACCTAATAAAAATACAGATCACGTCGCTCTAATAAAACCGTTATAACAACTCGGGCGTTTAAATTTGGAAAACACGACTTTCATATTTTATAAATTCGGAAACCTGAGGCCCGAGGCGATTGCCAAGAAATTCTCACAGACCAATCGGATTCGGTTCCAAATTCAAAATCCGGTCGTCAGTTGACTCGTCGGAAACACCCGAACGAGCCAGATACCGTTAAAAGCTGATTTCGACATTCCGATTTGAAAATTTAGAATTGTTAGCTTTTTAATGTTGGCAGTGATTGTGTTTTGCGCGCGCTTCTTGGCAAAAATTTGGATTTTAAGGATTTATGAGATTTCTTGTTTATGCTTTAGGTAGAGAATTAATTCCGATGGATTTGGTAGAGATGCATTATGGATGTCCGAATGTTGATTGTACACTTTAAAACAACTACATAGTATGTTTGTTTATGGACTAAATTGTTGGCAATATAGCTAAAAGGAAATCCTAAACGATACAATTTAATATTATGTCGACTATTTCCTAAAAGAAGTAATTATTTCTTTGCTTTCGCTTTGGAATTTGCAAATGATTATGAATTTCTTTGTAATTGCAAAACTTGTAGATAATATGAAACGTAACAGAAACAAAAACAATAATAAATCTCACAAAGTTGTAGGAAAATTAAAAGCAAGAAAACAAATAAGGAAGAATAAAAGGGAATTCCTTCGAAGTGAAAACATCAATTTTAATTAAAACAAACAGACGCCTTAATGTATATAAAGTTGATAACTTTAAGGGAAATAACTTTCAAACTTTGGTACAAATCGCTTTTTATGCTGCAGCGATAACTTCAACATACATTATTGTTTTCAAACGATTCCTTAAATACAAAATTATTATTTAAATTCTTTAACGCAATTCAATAAAAGTGAAGTCCCGTGTCCCTTAGTGGGGTAAGGGGCAGATGCATTATCCATACATCTGTTTCACTGATCAATTTTCTATAGGGATAAGTAGGTAATCGGCCTTCTGTGTCCTGCCAGACCGGGACATTTTTTGTCTTCGTTTCCACCGGAAATCGAACCCAGGACCTCTTGGTTTACTCACTGTACCAAGGAGGCGGTCAACACAATTCAATAACATGGGCAAAATAACTTTATACAATTGAAGATGGGGTGGTATTATTGGGGTGATACTAAACCAACAGGTTCATGGTGATTGATAATCGTCTAAAGCCTATTATTTGATATATTAGGATAAAACCTACTTGTATACGAAATAGGGACGTTTGATACAACCATATATAATTATAAAAAATGCTATGATTTTTATTATAAAAAATCCTATGTCTATGTGTTTGGTACCATTCACTCCTAAATCGCTGACAAAATTATGATGACGATGAAATCCATGAATCGTAAGAAAATATACAACTCAGAAATCGAAAGGGCTGAAATAGGGATTAATATTTATATGAGGATCGGCTGTCGCATGATAAAGTGATGCTGCGTGAGGAATGGTAGTAAAAATATATGATTTTTATAAATATTTAAGATATTAATTTATGTAGGTTCATAAAATCGTCAGAATATATGTCAACTGTACTAGTAAACATAATTATTATAATACTAGCGGTCCGCCCCGACTTCGCCCGTGGTACGTGTTTACGTTTTCTCTTCATTTAAAACATTCCTTGAAGTATTAGGGGATATTATAAAAAAAGAATTGACGAAATCGGTTCAGCCGTTCCCGAGTTTTGCGCTTACCAACACATTTTGCGATTCATTTATATATCATAGAAATATTAGGTTAACGTTATAATCACTTAACATCTAAAGTTTTGACAGTTCCGCTAAACATGTACACATCACCCAAACTTCATAATCTTCCAAGGATATTTACCTAACTTCTAAAACCACATCGATCAAAACAATCACACTCAAAGACAGATTACGGTATTAAAAATCACACTCCACAGAATAAGCGCGATCCCCGCGGAGCAGTCGAAAATAAAATAAAAAAAGAGAAAAACTTTTTCCCATCCATCACGGTTTCAAAGCTTTTGTAGGCACAACGAACGATTTTAATAGGGCCTGCATGAACGACAGAGATTCATCGTACCCACTGGGAGCTGCGATGATAATAAATTTAGAACCCAATAAATCCGATTCTTTTGTTTTCACATTCATTGTGCTGTGATCGAAATGTTTGTTTAATATTTTAATGGACGCTGTTAGCTGCGACGGATCGGTAACTATTATTTTGCAGAACTGGACTGTACTTAAGCTCAGCGACCCAGTCTTGCCGCTTGTGAGTCGATAAACGATGCAAAAATACAAATGCGACTCAGTGAGCACAAAAAAATTAAGACCAAAATAACCAGTTAACAGAAAACTCTCACAACACCACTGTTTTTCAATCATAGGGATCAACACTAATCCTCTGAGATCAAAAATTCTAACGTGAACGTGGATGAACTAGTAAAAAAGCTATTTTTCAATCGCTACCTGTTTATTTTGAGCTTCAATTTCATCGATAAGATAAGACAAAATATAGCTAAGTTTTAATCAAATTTTACGTTAGTGTCTCACATTTCCACGCTCATCCTAAAACAATTAATACCATCATACCACGCGAACAATGAAAATTCATTACAAGAAACGCGCACACAGCCGAAGCCGCGGCAAAACAGGAACACAAGCGAAACACGAGCGTTCTGATAGATGCTGGCAAACAGAGATTAGTACGAGAACAAGTATTAAGTGTATAAACTTGATGAAGTTGCAGCGAGAGGAGTAAACAAAATGCGACGGGTTGGAGCCAGATGCGGATTTTGGCGCCCTAGGCCTTGGATATTATCTGCGCCCTTGTGGGGAAAACTGTGGGACAAATATAAAAATATACAAAGACTATTTGTTACGTATTAGAGGTAGATAATTTTAATAGAGCTTTAATAGCTCTAGCACATGATATAAAATATTAATCAAATTCTTGGAGTAACAACATCGAATAGATGCCTCGAAATTAATGTCAATTAATCAAAGTATGTAACAAAATTAATTGCAAGAAAGCATTCATAAATATAATTACGAAAAGACCGAAAAATCACAAACAAACTTCGTTCGTAAGCGTTTGTCCTAAATAAATGTGCTATGTAAATAATTAGCTTCTCTTCTCTTACTACTTAAATGAAGTGTGCTTCTTAATTACCATTAGTTAGAATAATAATATTGAATGTCCAATTTTAGTACCGCGTAGACAATACTAACTCCGTCCCTGGATAACACTCATCATTCCGGTTGTACAATAGATAACTGTAAGCTTCTTATAGACTTAAGAATCGAAAATAGCTGCAACCATTCATTCTAGCATGTTTAACACAATTCAGCAAACATCATGAAAACCCTCCGTTTTGAGACGTTACAATAATTATTTGTTTATAAAAACTAAATCGCTAAAGTGTCAGAAATAGACAAAATTTATAATAAAAGATGACACACAAAAGGCACCAGCTTCCTAATAAAAAGTATCATTAAAATTATTTCACCCATTCGAACAAATTCTTTTTGGTTCTGTCGTAACAATCCCAAAAAATGCAGTCGAATTGAGAACCTCCTCCTTTTTTAATTCGGTTAAAAAGACAAATGCAAAACGTAGGAGAGTACCCTCGTAAACTTAGCAACATCTGATATCACGCATTCATACTTCACAATTCACACATAATACAGGTTTACAGACAATTACAGCGGAATAGGCGCTTCAATTGAACACACCGCTGAGCTCAGCGCTGTAGCGATACAGTTGACTGGGAAGCGCCTTTCAGGATGCGGTGACGCTAAAAGCAATTCTGTATTCGCTTTAGGTGTGGAATGGAACGTTCTAGATGGCGCTGTTTGTTTACAACTGAATTGAATCGAATGTTTGTTCCATTATTAATTTACAAGTGATTACGTCACTGAATTTTTAAAGGTCTTGAGAATGTTCGAGTGTGAATTTCCAAGTTGGGTTTGAAAGACGACAGCTTGATTGGCGTTCTAATTATTAACACTGATTGTGCGCAAAGGTATGAGTATTCGTATTTAAAGAAATGATAGATGATAAAAGTATCAGATTAGTGCAAATCCAAAATTTCATTTTGCCATGAACTTATGTGAGACTGTCAGTAAAGCAAACAAGTTTTGCCTTATGCTATGTATAATCTGTTTTATGGGTGCAAAAAAAATTATGATTGAAAGAGCTTTCATGAGCTTTATGACTCTATGTAGCTTTATCACACTGTCATTAAAATTATAATTTATAGCTTTTCATATTCAATTTCAACTTTGCAATTTAATGCGATTCTGAAGCTTCTAGAATAATTTATAGTCTATTAACAAGTTATTTTGTAACGGAGTCCACGATACAAGGCGTAAATTAAAGTAATTCGATTCCCTTTGATAGTGAGATCTTCAGAATTCTCTATTCAATACGACGTTCATCTTATCTGATACTGTTTATTGATTAATTTATAGGTTTACGCTTTATAAATCTTTAATTAATTATAAAATAATATTGTCTATTTTTGCATGTTCGTATGGTATGGTTTTATCGGATGTGATAATAATTCTACTCAAATAAGAAATATAATGTGCAAAATATACGAATGCGAGCAAAACCTTCAATAAACTTTTTTATACGTCGCAGGGAAATAAATGTAGTAAAATTATGGATTTATGAAATAATTAGTAACTCACGCAATCGTTAGGTTATTTTAATTTTTAAAAACTACACAGAAATAGGAGTCCCACCTAGCGGGCTCAGTTGACCGGCAACATATATATTTTTCAACCGACTTCAAAAATAGATGTAGTCGTTTTGATAAAATTTGGATGCTCTAACTAGGTACTTAGCAATTATACGGATGAAACTGCCAGGCACAGTCAGTATTCTCATAAACAAGAGAGCCTTAAGAAAAAATAGTTCACATCAAAATCAGCGGTCTTTTGAAGTGATTAAGTTCCCGGGAGCTGTGCGAGCCAAATGGGACAACATCCGGCCTTTGAGATCAGATGTTTGTTAATTAACGAGTAAATTTGGGTTACTTTGATATACCTATGTCGGAATATAGATCATTAGCTTAATTAATTTGTGTCTCTATAAATAAAAAATAAGGGTAATGTTTGTGGAATGTATGAAGGCGAATTTTTTGCAAGGAATGCAAAATGAGAGAAATTATTTTTTTCACTGTAATATGTGTTTTTTCACTGTTTGTTTAACAGTATGTTATACGCTAACGTAAGATGCAAGTTCAAGACAGAAGCCTTTCTGTTTTCTATGAAATAATAATTTGCTTCAAAAAGCTCCTAAAAAAGCTAAAAAACATAAAATTAAGCATTATTTTAAGCATTATTAAGCTACGGTCTAATAAACAACATGATGTATTTAGTTGGCCTGTCAACATACAGAATACAGTAGCTCATAAAAACTATATGAAACCTGAATTATATTTTAATTGACGTATACAATCATCATCCACAAATATTTGTTATATATTTTAATTTAAACTCAGATATCAATTCACACTAAAACTATAAATACGTAAGACTTCTGATTGAATTGTAACGTTTTCATAACCCAACCACGCAACCTTATAAATACCAAACTAGAGAAGATCATTGCTACATGCTTAATTATTGTCTACAAATTATAAAACTATAAGCCATAATAATAAAACCAAAACATCCATCTCCTATCATGTAATACAATTCTCGTCCAATAGCCCAAAGACAGCCACAACTTGCATAACATAAGCTATAGCTGAAGATTTGAAATTATACAATAAATTTCCTCTCCGCGTTTTATGCTTCCCACATCAGCGATAAAGAAACGCACGTACGTCCCTACCCTCTGTTGAACACGACAAAAACTCGTCAACTTGGGGTTAATTCGGAAAAATGGTATTTGGGCATTACGATGGATTGTTGCTTTTTGTTTGTGAGAAGAAATTGTGCCGTTTAGTGGAACCTTTATTATGAATACAAATTGCTGTTGACACGTGATAATTGTCGTCTTTGGATGTCTGTTTTCGTGTGTTGTGGTTTTGAATGTATGGAATTTTTTATGATTGGTATAGTGGTAACAAGGCAAAGGGTTTCCTAGAACTATATAAATACATTGCGAGTATCGTCATTTCAGCGTACTGTGAAAATACAATTAATAAAACAATTACCAGTGCATGGCGCACATTATATTTTATTTTTAACTTTAATAGATACTTCAAAATCATATCTGACAGGGCAGAACTACGATCTCACGCGAAAAAATCTGATACAAATTCTATTTTTGCTTAATAATCAGGTCTTTTTCATAAAAATAATGAACTAGTCGCACTGACTAACGATAAAAGAAAAAAAAAAGCTCTATTGTACAGAAATAGATAAACATACCTCATATAGCAACAATGAACTCGCGCTAAACCTTATTAAAATTTGCTCCATATTCGCAAGGCTCGTGCCTCTCCCAACTAGGCGCCTGTTTTACAACGCCATTTACATAAAGGGTGACGGTGCATACAAGCCGGGGTTACAGAGGGCAAATTATATTGTTTATTGTGCTGTCTTTATTTATTTAAGGCTCTTTGTTAGAATGGGAGCGTGGTTAAGAGATTTAGTGCGAAATTGTTGGGTATTTTAGTGTGTTACAATTATCTCTAATTAGATTTATGTATAGTTTAATTTAGTGCCCTTTCAATTTGATATATAAAGTATCTGTCTCCATTTAAAACTTCTAACCATGTTTGTCAACACATTCTTAGCTATTATGGATCCTAATGTTCAAAGCTTTGTTACTCCAGGTAATGCAGAAACTTTGTTTCTACAAAGTTCTGATTAAATTTAACATATACAGTAGTACTAGACACACTAAATTAAACTCGAAAGATAAATCACTTCTCTAGGTAAAAATTAATATTAAAACCAAAACGATGACGTCACTACGAGTACCGTTACGCAAGTAAAAATAATTATCCATTTTAATGTAATCTTTTGTTTCCAGATACACGTTTCAGCTTGGGAATTTTATTTCCAGAGAAACGAGCATACGTGTTTCCGTTGGCAGCGACAAGCGGCGCCCATAAAGTTGTCAAGGGTTCATACTATATACTATCTACACTCATAACTAGCTTTTCCACCGAACTGTACCTGTATACAAGCTGCACGTACTGTTCTCGTTTTGGTTACAGATTTTGTGCTTAATTGTACCGTTGTATACGTAACAGATTAGCATGGATGAAGGTACACGTATCTATGAAACAGAGCGAGTAGCTGCCTATACTTCAAATGATAAATGGAGTGCTACCCAGGATACATTTGTCTAAGTACATAATGCTACAACAACGTATAACTATGGCACTAATTATATAAAGGGGCAGCTAGCCGCCTCTAGTTGCTGATCCCCTAGTACTTTGAAATACTAGAAAGATTATCAAAATAAGTTATTAATTATTCACGTTTAAATAAATATAAATCGTAATTAAAATCAAAATTACGATTACATAATTATTCATTGTTTATGTAAGAACATTTTGTTTTAGATATATGTAGATTTCTTTATTTTATCATCAACTAGCTTTCCGCCTGCGGCTTCGCCCGCGTTTTCAAAAAAAAACCCGCATAGTTCCCGTTCCCGTGGGATTTCCGGGATAAAACCTAGCCTATGTCACTCAGAAATGATGTAGCTTTCCAACAGTGAAAGAATTTTTCAAATCTGCCAAGTAGTTTCGGAGCCTATTCAATTCATACAAACAAACAAACAAACAAAAAATCAAACCTTTCCTCTTTATAATATTTGTATTGTATAGATGTATAGATATCATCTTCATATGATTGGATACAGCTTTGATAGTAATAATTAGTGATTAACGCTGGCATAAGAGGGCCTTTAATTGGACTAATTAAGTATGTAATTATACGAGATAGCTCGTTACATACAGGTCACTGATTCTTCATATTACCATGTGGAAATTATATATTAATAACTCATTTTCTTTATTTTATCATAGAAGAGCGCACATTTATTGTTCGTTAATTTTAGAGATTAAGGGGTCTAAGACACGGTCAGAATAATGATGGGTTACTAAATTTCGGTTGAGATACTCTTCAAAATAAGTCACAAAAATAGTTAATTCCATATGTTGTTAAAGTCCTGATGTCTATAGTCGTTAAGCCAAAAAAGTTGTACGGGCAAGATTGATAAACTTCTTACTTGTTGGCCACTTACCAAAATATAAATTAAGATCATAAATGATTATTACGTGACACAACAAATTGTGTTTCGAGAACTTTCGAAGATTGGTTCAAACAAATTGCTTTTACCAATTGTAAAATCGTCAACCTATATAATATTTAGGTTTTAATAAAAAAACTCAACGTTCTTCGAATGGTCAGAGATCGACAAAATTTTAAATTGGTACCTACAACCGAAAGGCACCTGCATTCAAATAAAAAAAAATACGTGTGACACTCGGGGACTGCCGCGGTAAAGCTATTGCATGCTATGCCTTCAAGCCACACCTCCGTGCCCGTCGGAGTGGGGAGCGTGAGGTTTTTTCGTTACGGAATTTCTGGATTCGGCCCCCGCGCTCAAGGCCCGCGATAGAAGCTATGCAATAGCTTAAAAAGAATCATCGAAATTGGTTCTCCCATTCGAAAGTTCTGAGGTAAGGAAACCAAAAAACCAGCCGAATTGAGCAATCCCTTTTTTTTCGTTGGTTAACAAAAGAAGTTCTTTTCCAAAAAATTATTTAGAACCTGATCATGCAAAAAGGCTCAACATCTTGCGGTTTCACGAGCCTACATCAAGAGTGTCGTAAAGCGGACCTCGTGGTCAGTGAACGATACTATAAAATGTAATAGTTCCTAGTTTATTGTCTGGAAATAAAATGCGGATAAATTCTGGGAACGTTTACTTCGATCCAGATCTATCGGTGGCTTTCTTGGAAATTTTTGTGATAGAAATAGAAAGGTTTTTTATTTTTTATATAAAAGTTTGTCATGTTGGTGAACACAAACTTCCTCACCATTACATAGTATAAAACAAAGTCGCTTTCTCTGTTCCTATTTCCCCATGTATGCTTAAATCTGCAAAACTACGCAACAGATTTTCTATTAAATATAATTATCTATTAAAAAAAACTTTATCACTCTTGATTGAAGAGGTATTATAATTTATTAGGTTTTAGACAAAGCGAGCGAAGGCGCGGGTGAAAAGCTAGTGAAATAAATAGCTAGATAACAACTAGAATTATTTTAGAGTGTAGAAAATAGTGAAGTTCTAAAATAATTTGATAAAATTATTATAAAATTAATTCTTACACTTTTCATTCACGAATTAAGTCGCATTATAGGTACAATTTCAAAGCATAATAGAGCTAAAACTAAGCTCATACCTAAGCCATACATAAAATAGTCTACTAGTAATTACTAGCAGTATACAGGGTGTCCCACTATCGGTATACTAAGCGCGAAGGGACTTGTAATTTTGCATACACTGATCACGTAAAAAATACTTAAACAAAAAAATTACGTCAAACTTTTTTGCTAAACTTTTCCTTAAAATCCATGTTTTCTTCTCTTACTTCGCGCAGCCGGCATATAAAGCTTCGCTAATGTGAGCATTCAATCAATGAAAACGTAATCTTAAAAGATAGCTCACGTGCGGGTGGCAAAGTTGGGCGGGTTGCTTGTTAGGGGTCTAGACATATAGTTTTAAGAATTCATCTATTTGAAAAAAAAATGCGTCTGGAATTTTATAAGTATTTTTAACGTACTCAGCGTATGTAAAACTATAACCTCCTTTGAGCTTAGTATACCAACGGTGGGACACCCTGTATAAAATGATATATATTTTCCACACATCGGGAATCGATCAAATTTAATGATACACGCTTGCAGACTTGAAATTCAGTGATCCGATGATATTCACGAAGTTGTTTTAAATTATTATGAAATAGGTATACATTTCCGTTATAGGCAGTAAAATTTTATATTTGATATCATAAAGTTTTTTAATTTATGTTTAAATTATGTTACAGACATATACTTTTGTAAATTACATCGTAACTGGTATTCAAAGTAATTACATTGAATTTTCAGCAACATTAATTTGACGTTAAAAATTTTGCACTTACGCATTTTCATTTATAGTATAGCTGAAGAATATTCTTCATATTCTATCGAATTTCTTATACTAAAATATATAATAATTATATCCTCTATCCATACTATCAATTATAATTTATAATTGTAATCTGTAAGCCATTTCGTTGAACTTTACTTTAACTTAACCTCGTAATTATTACAAAAATAGAACTATAAAATAACAATTTAAAAGCACAACTCGAATAAAAAGTTTTACAATTTTATAACTTTCATAATTGTTATCGTTTAATTACTTTTCAAAGCATTACTATAATTGTGAACAAGTCGTAACTAACTGGGTTTTAATAAAAATATATATTGTTTCTAGAATTTCACCTGCAAACTCCGTCCGTGGCTGCCATCAGTGAGCCTACATAACTTTTGTAGCATTCACCGCTCTACACACTACGCTGTGGCTCAATTTATAAACTTTTTAATGATTCATGTTTGCTAATATTTGTAGAAAGAAAAAAAATGGTTTATTAAAGGCGAAGAGATGATATTATGTGTGGAACATATTATCTTCGTATCTGGTGTATATAATAAGGTAAAAATATTGATGTAAAAAGCTAAAGGGTATTTATTAAGGTAAAAAAGTATAAGTTGTAAATACTATTTCATTGTATAGTCTGTATGATTGAATAATGTCGTCTAATTTATTTACAGACATGATAAAATATATAACTAAAGAAAAATATATGAAGAAATTACGCTCTTTTAGTACAGCAATTTTTCGTAAATGCCTCATATTTTTTTACTATTTACAACAGGTTATTTATTAGATTGATTCGTTTGTATTATTTTTAAATTCAGGAATATCCGTTTTGTGATAAGATATAATATTAACAAGCTAAAACTTCTGACGATAAAGTACCTTTGAAGTACACGTTAAAGTTTTCACTTGTCCCTGATATGTTCTGTTTAACTTATCTTTCAGTTAAAATAATATATCATACGTTAGCCGTATGTCGGATACTGTTGGTAACATTATCAAGTTATTATGTTTGTATCTAATGTAATTAGCTTTATTAATAATTATGTTCATAATTAGCTTTCCCCGCTCTCCGCTTATATTTTGTACCACACTCCACCCCTGTATGTAGGTCATGGGTTGCTCTCTAAATGAGCACTGACTAATGAACACGAATCTTAGAGTGGCCGTTCACAAGTGCTTATAAACGCTCACGCCAATCTACCCTCTAAGCCTACTAAATAAGAGCTAAAATTCTCCCACTCAAATTGTAGACTGCGACGCAAATGTATGCTTTTCCAATTAATATCCGTAACGTATATTAATTAACTAATTTACAATTAAAATCTATTTAATTACCTTCGCTAGGGGGTTGATTAGATGACATAAAATCTACCTATTTATCATTGTAAGGTATAATTATTTGGCAACATAAAGAATGTATTTATTTAATCAATTTACGATAGGGGTCATAAATGAAATAAAACTCTATGTTGCATTTATTTCAATATGAATTTGATCCTGTGAAATAAATTTGTTTTCTATTTCATTTCTTTTTATATTTGATCATAAACTATTTGAAGTTATGCTTATTAATGCTGTAATTCATAAATGATACATTTCGTTACGATATTAATCCTCAAAGAATGGTTTTCCTCTGACCATGTCTCTTTTCACCATATTATTTTATTACATCTACTCCTATCTCCTTCTTTTCTATTATTTTCAGTTTTACCATTCTAAATTATATTTAATATTATTCCTAAAAAAGTCCAACAATCTTCTTTAAATAAATAAACTTATTGGATACCACTTGACGCATATTATTGCCAGCCAACAAAATTGTATTTATGTATTTATTCATCCAAATTATAACATTTATAATGCGGCAACTCCCGTCTATTTACATACCAACTTATTGCGCTAAAATTCTCATCTCAGTTGTTTTAAAGTAAATATTTTGAGAACATCTTTGCGGAAACTCGCAAATTGTTTTTCATAACAGTGGCATGTAAACCTTGTTTTATGATAAAATTAATCATTTAAGTCCGTATTTAACTAAAACAAGGAAGGAGAGTAATAACTAATAACGTTGTAAGTACTGTTTGAAATAAATAATTTTTTTTATTCATAATCGTTAAAATAAATCTTATAAAAACCTCTTTTTGGGGAGTGGCATTTAATTATATACTCACACATTATTTTACATATCAATTTGAAGCTTAATAATTTTCTTCATTAAAAGAAAGGAAAAATATCGGCAATTTGTCGCTGAAATTACACATACAATTAAATTTTTAATTTTTATATTCGTCTAAATTACTGGAAGTGTAGTGAAGTATTATATGAATTATTATCACTAAGCACAGGTTTATATTTCGGCAATACCTGGGGCAATAGATAAGTTATGATAATATGACACATTACGATAGCGAATGAGAGCGAATGCTTCTTCTAACCTCATTATGTCAAATTATTTTAGAGTAAACTGACGTAGAGCATTCTTACGTTGTTCTTAGTGAGTTCGAAAAGATTCTATACAATGTTCTAATACTAAGCAACATGGAATACCAGTTTTGGTTTATACTCACGAAAGAATGCTCTTGCTCTAGCTCTAGCTCTATGTTCGTTCCTTCCTATTTAAATTCTCTTTCTTGTGTACTACCAATTATTTTGAAATGGCGTAGTGCATTAAATTGTTAAATAAATAAAGATTTACACTTAATTCAGTTCATTTGTCCATCTATCAAGAACAAATATATAAAAAACCTACATTAATAGACCTACATTCCTAGTACACATGATCTTTACGTGACACGCTGACCCGATTCGATATAAAATGTATAATTTTAATCCGACATGAAATAGGTTATACGCTCTGGTCACGTAGCGCGGAATGGCAGCGGGCCAGGCTCATCTGGCCTCTAACAGCCGCTTACGATCACCAATATATCATGGAGATAAATTAAAAGATTGCTAATATCATGGGGAAGGAGCTAGATATTATATTAAAGTGGTGAAGTGGTGGTGGCATCGTACTTTCTATATCGCACTTAAGGTTTTATCAATGACTAGTTTTCAACAGTGGCTTCGCCCGCTTTTCCTAAAACCTAATAAATACACTAAAGACTTTCTCGAGAATCACTCTATGTATTAAAAAAACCGCATCAAAATCTGTTCCGTAGTTTAAAAGATTTAAGCATAGGTACATAGGGACGGACTGACTATCAGACAAATAATCATCACTACTTTTATAGTGATGTTTGTTTAAATCGATTTAAATATTGTAATAACGGTAGTTTAGAATAAGTAACAAATTAATTATTATGGTTGAGGGTAAATCAGTTTCTTTGTAATAAATCAGTCTGTCGTTGAAGCCCGCCTTTCATTTACGTATCATTGGCGACGAGGCAGGATTTTTTTTTTCTTTGTGTTTCAACTGTTTGTTCTTTGCGAAATCCGAGATGCCTATCGGTAAAATTGAACCTTTCAATTTGAGTTCGAAGCAGTGGCCTGCGTATATACGACGAGTAAATCAGTACATTAAATTGAACGAAATTGGTGACGATTTAAAGGTGTCCATGTTGATAACGGTCGTGGGCGAAGAAACATACGCGTTGATGTGCGATCTATGTGCTCCGAGTTTCCCTGAAAATAAAACTTATGAACAATTAATACAAATCGTGACGGAACATTTGGAACCCCAGCGTTCCGAAATCGCTGAGAGACACGTGTTTCGGTTGCGGCGTCAGCGTGCCGGCGAATCGCTCACTGAGTACCTACAAGCGTTAAAGCATCTCGCGGCTACTTGCAATTTCGGTAAATGCAGTTCGTGTTCAACTCTGGAAGAGAACTTGCGCGATCAATTCGTGTCGGGGCTATCGAACGATGCGATGCGCTCCAGAATATTCGCCGAGAAAAAAATTCGGCTAAACTGTACATTATAGGGCGTGGAGTTGAGAGTCGTAATTTTTTTTGTGGTTAGCTATTGTCCTATGGAACCTAAATCTGAAATTTCACAGCGCGAAAACTTTTTGTTTTTGAGTCACGAATTTTTGAAAATCGGAAAATTTTACTCCATTTTATCTTTGAAACGCGAACTTACTGTTATGACAGTGTCAAATTGACCTACAGCGATTGTCAAACGCGTTTCATTTCAGGTAAAACATTTCTATCTAACAAAAAAAATATTATAATTTTAATTTTATTTATGAAATTTGTATATTTTTTAACAACAACATTAAAAATAATTATTATTAAGTATAGTTTTTGTAAAATAGATTAAATAAAATAAAATTATTAATATTCGCAATTTATAATTTAACAAAAATATTAATCGAAGTGTCTAGTCGTCCGCTAAACGGATGAATAAAATAAATTAGTCGCCCGATTACCGGATGAATAAAATAATTTAATCGTCCGATTATTCGGATTACTAGATAACCTTTTAACACTAAAGCTAGTTGGGTTGGACTAAATCAAAGGGGGCGCAGGACTTTTGATGGAGTTGGTGTCATTTTAACACCTATTTATTATTGTTTTATCGTAAAGATAACGCTAATATAAGCATGTTTTATAGGAACAACTTTTCTCTAAAATCAAAAATGGCGGAGATATTCACCCTCAATTCGTTAGGTTAGGTTAGCCTTTAGGTTAGGTTAGGTTAGGTTTCTTAAAAAAAAACTACACAGAAATAGGAGCCCCGCGAAGCGGGGCTCCGTCGACGCGCAAAAAAAAATCAAGTTAGGTTAGGTTAGCCGTTAGGTTAGGTTAGGTTAGGTTTCTTAAAAAAAAAAAAACTACACAGAAATAGGAGCCCCGCGAAGCGGGGCTCCGTCGACGCGCAAAAAAAATCTAGTTTAGGTTAGGTTAGGTTAGGTTTCTTAAAAAAAAAAACTACACAGAAATAGGAGCCCCGCTTGGCGGGGCTCCGTCGACGCGCAAAAAAAAATCTAGTTTAGGTTAGGTTAGTCGTTAGGTTAGGTTAGGTTAGGTTAGGTTTCTTTAAAAAAAAAACTACACAGAAATAGGAGCCCCGCGAAGCGGGGCTCCGTCGATGCGCAAAAAAAAATCAAATACCTACGTGTGCCCTCCTCCCCCCACAAAAAACCTATAATACGTGCGGCAGTTCTCTAAAGAAACCCCGATAACCTAACTATATAGATAAATAGATGTTATCGGACGATTAAATTATTTTATTCATCCGGTAATCGGACGACTAATTTATTTTATTCATCCGTTTAGCGGACGACTAGCGCTGTCCAATATTAATTGTACGCTTTGTACCGTGGAACAAAACAATAACGACGTCATTTTCAGTTACCGTTCGTTTGCTGCCTTTCAGTCGAGATCGTTTCGTGCGTACTCCTGTTAAGCCCTAAAACTGTACAAAACTATTAAACTTTTACTTTTAGCATACAAATAGGTAGCGAGGAGCGAAGCGACGAGCGTGTTAGGTTAACATTTGAACTGCCGCACGAGCCGAGCGAGCGAAGCGAGCGTGCCGCGGCAGCGGCCGGCGAGTGCCAGAAGCGACTTTAGGGCGATTCAAACAAAAAAAAAACTACAATGTCTATTACATTAAATCTGTCATATTTCAAATCAAAGAGCTAATGCAATATTACTAGTATTGAAAACTATTATTGTAAAGTAATAATTAATATTAATTGCTTCAGATCAATGTGGAACTGGAAAAAAATACCTAAAGCAAAGGGGGCGCAGGACTTAGAAAATTTTTGATGGAGTTGGTATCATTATAACACCTATTTATTATTGTTTTATCGTAAAGATTACGCTAATAAAAGCATGTTTTGTTGGGGCAACTTTTCTCTAAACTTGATAATTACCAAGATACATGACGGATTGTAAAATGTAAATTTTTTCAATGATGGAATATTATGTATTCAATATTAAGCTGCGAAAGTCCGAATCTAGCTAAAAAACGTTACGCTAAAATAAGCATTGCATTATCATAAGACTTGCCACAGAACCGAAGCTGTCAACCCCGAATTCCACGTGGTCTTGTCTGCCCTACCCCTAGAGTGTATGTAAAAAGCCGGAGGCACGGAGGGAGAGCAGCCCTCGCCCGCCGTGACAAAGCTCGGGAGCCGTGCGGAGCGGAGCGGCTGAGGCTGGTCGCCGAAGGCGACCAATTAGCTGAAGCTGCGAAGTGGAGTACGGGCGACCGTGCTTTGTCACGCAAGGGCGGAAGGGCTGCACTTCCCGTAGCGCCGGAGCTAAGGCAGTGTCTGAGACAATATAAAAAAGACATGAGGAGATAGGGAAAGGGTTAGGTTAGGTTTTATCATCAATCTTTGAGGGCGAATATCTCGGCCATTTTATATTTTAGAGAAAAAGTTTTTTTTATAAAACATGTTTATTTTAGCGTTTTGAATAAAAATTATGTATTTTATGATTCCTATACAATTTTCACTTTAGATCAAAAATTTTCTAAGTCCTTACTTTGCGCCCCCTTTGCTTTAGGCGGACCAAAACTTAATTTGTAAATATCTCGAAAACTATTAATTTTCGCGCCCCCCCCTTTACAGGGGAAGTTCCTAGTACCCACCCCCCCTCTCTCCACCCCCCACTACCCCCAAATTCCACGCCCTATAATGTACAGTTTTACCAAAAATTCAGTACAGGGAGGCCGTGGAACTCGCGCTAGCTTTAGAGGCTGCGGAGAAGCACGCAGAAGTGAGCGGCTCCACCGGGGCGGGGACGACGGATTCAACGGCAGCGGCGAGCGGCGAGGCGGGCGAGGGCCTGCACTACGCGCGCGGCGGCGGCGGCTCGGCCGGCCAGCGCGCGCGGCCGCTGCGGGCTGCCGGCGCGCGGGGCGCGGGCCGCACGCTCGAGGCGCGGCCGGCCGCCGGCGCGGAGGCGCTCGGACACCGCGGGCGCAACTGTTGGCGCTGCGGCAAGGCGCATGCGGCAGAAAAGTGTCGGTTTAAGCATTACAACTGTGATGAGTGCGGCCAGCGGGGCCATATAAAAGTGATGTGCAAACGAGTGTCAGGTCGGCAAAATTTTGTGAGCGACGAGTCGGACGATGGTTTGTACAACATCGACGTTACGACACGAGGTAACCAACCATTCTTTGTTGACTTGTTAATTGACAATAAACTTATTCAATGTGAAGTGGACACGGGCAGTCGTATTTCGGCAATAAGCGAGGATATGTATAATCGTTTGTTCTCCCATAAATTAATAAAAGCTGATAATTTAATTTTACGTTGTTATTCGGGTTCACGAATTCAATCTCTGGGTTTCATCGAGGTGGACGTACGTCTAGGCAGAGTGTATAAAAAAGAATTACGATTATATGTTATTAAACAGGGCGCACGGCCTTTATTAGGAAGAGAGTGGATGCGCGCGTTAAACATTACAGAAATCCGCCTCAATGAAATCAGTGAAGATGAATTCGTGAACCAGTTATGTAAAGAATTCCCAGAAGTATTTTGTGATAAGTTAGGCACTTGTAAACAAACAATTCGATTACGACTCGCGGATAACGAACCGGTTTACGTGCGAGCGAGACCGGTGCCGCTAGCGCTGCGCGAGAGGGTTGAGAAGGAGCTAGCTCGTCTCGAGGCGGACGGCTCGATCTATCGCGTTGAATATTCAGACTACGGAACCCCGATCGTACCCGTCGTAAAAAAGAATGGGGAAATTCGAATCTGTGGTGATTACAAAATTACAATTAATCCAAAATTAAAGAGGGATTTTTATCCGTTACCGCGTATTGAAGAGTTGTTTGCTAACTTAAGGGGAGGCGAGAAATTTACAAAGATTGATTTGACGCACGCTTATGAACAGTGTATTCTTTCGGATGATTCACAACCGTACACCGCTATCACTACGCATATGGGCACGTTTGCATACCGGCGCACCCCGTACGGTTTATCTTGTATACCCGAAAAATTTCAAAAATTAATGGAAGAAACCCTCCGGGGAGTGACGGGATGTGTCGTATTTTTAGATGATATCTGTATAACGGGTTCTAATAATTCGGAACATATGAAAAATTTGAAATTAGTGCTCGAACGGTTACGGGAAATGGGGCTCACTGTTAAATTAAGTAAATGTAAATTTTTGCAAGATTATGTGAAATATTTAGGGTTTATTATAAATAAGGAGGGATTACGGCCGGATCCAGAAAAGTTGGAAGCTATTTCCAGTGCACCCACACCTAATAATGTTTCGCAACTTAAGAGTTTCCTAGGCATGCTTAACTATTACGGTCGATTTATTCCTAATTTAAGTACTATATTACAACCTTTACATAATTTATTAAAAAAAGACGTGAACTGGAAATGGGATTCAGACTGTAGGGAAGCGTTTAATGAGGCAAAGCGATCACTCTTAAATGAACGGTGTTTGGCACATTACGAGGAAGGACGCGAGTTAGTATTAGCGGTGGATAGTAGCGCGTACGGGCTGGGCGCTGTGCTGGCGCATCGCTACGCGGACGGCAGCGAGCGGCCGGTGAGCTGTGTGTCGCGCACGCTTAACTCGGCTGAACGTAATTACAGCCAACTTGACAAAGAAGCGCTCGCTATTTTGTTCGGTGTAACGAAACACCACCAGTATTTATTCGGTAGACGATTCACATTACGCACAGATCACCAACCACTAACATATATTTTTGGCAGTAAGGGCGGTATTCCGCAGACGGCAGCGAGCCGTTTGCAGCGATGGGCAGCGCGTCTGGCTGCATACGATTTTAAAATTGAATTTGTTAGGTCAGCGGACAACGGGCCGGCTGATGCGTTATCGAGGTTACCGTTAACACGAGAGGGTCGCATTACAGATTCAGTAGATTATTTAAATTTAGTTGCGGACGCATTACCTGTTTGTTACAGCGATGTCGCCGCGGAAACGGAACGTGACAACTTATTGTGTAAAATTAAGCGGTATATTCTTTTTGGCTGGCCGCTTAGTCCGAGTTGCGATGAGGAGAAACCCTATTTTGCTAGAAAACAGGATTTTGTAGTTGAACAGGGGTGCGTTATATATAAATATAGAATAGTCATTCCTTACGTTTTACAAAACAAAATTTTAGAGGAGATTCATGAGGGTCACCTTGGTATGAATAAAATGAAAACCTTATCACGAAATTATGTATATTGGGCGAGTTTAGATAAGGATATTGAAGAAACATGTAGGTCGTGTCCGGCGTGCCGCTCGGTGCTGGACGCGCCGGCGCGCGCACAGCTGCACCCGTGGGAGTTCCCGCTGCACCCGTGGCAGCGCGTTCACGCAGATTTTGCAGATTGCGGGGGTGTACGCTATTTAATTTTAGTGGACGCACATTCTAAGTGGATTGAAGCTTATTCAATGCGGTATACGAATGCAGATTCCACTATAAAGGTTTTGGAGAGGCATATTCGCAAGGTTCGGTCTACCATCGCAACTTGTAACTGATAACGGTCCACCCTTTTCTTCGTATGAGTTTAAGACTTTTTGTAAAAATAATTGTATTAGGCACACGACTTCGGCCCCTTATCGGCCACAAGGGAACGGGGCGGCGGAAAACGCCGTTAAAATAATTAAAAAAACAATTAAAAGAGCGTTATTTGAAGGCGAGGACGTGAGCACAGCACTAAATAAATTTCTTTTTAAATATCGCAATTGTGAGCACGCCACGACGGGTATATCACCAGCATTAGCACTACAAGGACGACGCCTACGCAGTCGCCTGGACGCATTGCGACCCGACGTGGCGGCTGCGGTTCACGATAAACAGGAAAAGCAAATCGCGCGCAGTTCGGCGACGCTGCGGGAGTTTAGCGTGGGGGATGCTGTGCTCGCGAGGGATTATAGGTCTAAGGAAGATAAGTGGGTAGAGGGCACTGTTTCTAAAAAGACAGGACCGGTTTCATATAAAGTCGAGTTAGGAAACGGCATCGAGTGGCGAAGGCACGTCGATCAAATAATATCCGCGAAAAATAGGTTCTCGTTAACACGAACAAATGCCACCTGTGCAAATGACGCGGGTGACCTTGAGGTCGGTAAAAAACTCGAGGGGGAGACGTGGGAAGACGCAGCCAGTGGTGACGAAACAAATCACCAGTCAGAGACTGCAGGGCTGTCCCCACCGGCCCGCGTAGAGGCGGCACCAACGGCGTCGCAGGTTAGCCCTGAGACATCACAAATGTCCGCTCGTGCACTGCGTGCAATTAATCGAGCAAAAAAATTATTGTAACGAAGTGTATGTAATTTATGTTCTAGTAGTATTTATATAATATTAAGTATATGTAATTTGGGTTATGGTATTATTATGTATAGTTGTGCGATAAAGGCGTTTCCTTATGTTTATTATGTTCCAAGCTGTCTTTTAAGTTTGTATGTTAATTATTACCTACTGTTGTGTCTTTTAAGTTTGTGTGTTAATTACTTGTCCTATATTATGTTATTGTGATCTTGTTGCGGAGGAGTGTAATAACGGTAGTTTAGAATAAGTAACAAATTAATTATTATGGTTGAGGGTAAATCAGTTTCTTTGTAATAAATCAGTCTGTCGTTGAAGCCCGCCTTTCATTTACGTATCAAATATAATAAATCATGACATATTGCTTTGTACATACCTACTATCATATATGTACAATAGAAACCTTAGCACTACGATAAAATATATGAATATCATTTCTATAACACAATTTTTATTGGAACTCGAACGTGCTCTTATCATTCTGAAGTGCGTTAGAAATGGAAATAAATATTTTTAATTTAGTTTAGAACTTATACTATATGAATTATTATCACTAACTACCACACTAACTACTGATCCGATTCAGTCGAAAGTCTCATACAGAATATTATTTCATTCTAGCTTTGTCTCGCTGTTTTACCCGCATTGCTCCGCTGTTATTAATCTAAGCCTGATCATAGCCTTCCTCAATTAAAAAGCTATATAATACCGAAATAATTTTTGAAATCGGACCATTAGTTCCTGAGATTAGTGCGTTCAAGCAAACACACAAACTCTTCAGATTTATAATGTTACTACAGATTAGTATTGTGTACCTACAGAGAATAGCTTATTTATAATTACTGATAATTCAACGTATTAGAAACTCAAATAATTTATTTATCATTACATATTATAAAGTGAAGTCCCATGTCCCCTAGTGGGGTGGGGCAAGTGCATTATACATCTGTTTCACTGATCGATTTTCTTTAGGTACAAGAAGGTGATCAGCCTTCTGTGTCGTGCCAGACCGAGACATTATTTTTTCTTCGTCTCCACCGGGAATCGAACCCAGGACTCCTCGGTTCTACGCTCATGCGTAAACCACTGTACCAAGGAGGCGGTCATCAATACATACAAGAGAGAGAGAGAGAGATCAATACATATAACCAAACCGTATTATAATAGAGAATTAATAATACATATCTAGTACCTACATTAATTAAAACATAGGTTCTGATTTCTATGTATCTTGGCGTAATCCCCTATTACCATTATGAGATATGAAATAATTAATACAATTAGAAGGCTTTTGCAAAAGTTTTTTAACCGAGACTTATTCATTATTCATACATATTCATATAAATGATAAATATTAGGTATTTTTTTTATATCTGTCTCTAAAAAGGTTAAATAAAACAAAATAAACCAATTACCCTTTAATAAACCAAAACTGAGTTCTAAATTTGGCCACAGACTTACGGTGCATTTAAACGAACATAGAGCAAGAGCTAGAGCAAGAGCATTATTTCGTAATCATTTAGTTTAAACGAAAACTCGTATTTTTTCGAACGCTCTAAGAATAACGAAAGAATGCTCTACGCTCTACGTTTACACTAAAAGAGTTAAAAGTGCGGCTAGAATGAACATTCGCTCGTTTGATGTAAATGCAATACAAATTATTTTCTTTTAATAATTATTATAACAAAGAAAAAACTTTTTCACATAGATTTATATACATAACTCAACTCTATCATCGTAATTCAATTCAATTGCCCAGTACCCCCTTCGATTGTAAAGCCAATACACAAAAGTCACATATCCAACAAGACGCAACTCCCCCGGCATCCCTTTGTAAGCCGAGCCAGGAATCTCCTTATTAGCTAAAAGATGTACTGAACTAAGCAAGTAGATTAGTGCTCAAAATACTTCGTAAGCCAATTTAGTTGAGCTGTTCCTTTGGCACTTGTGAGCAGTTCTTAAGTAGATGTCCAAAGTTTTGACCGAACTTAGTGTACGGTATCTTTTAAAATTATAGCAGTTTCAAACTTCTTTGCCCTGTTTAATAAGAGGTGTAAATTATCTTGTAAGTGGTTTGCTTAAAGTGTTAAGGTTGGATTGATTTAAAATTAACATTCGTTTCACATCACTTGAGTATATAACAGACAGTATATGAGGATATAACAGACGTTAGACGTACTGTCTTGCAAATGTTCTAAATGCCCTAAATAATAAACGTATAAACCTTAAACAAAATGTAATATTTCAATCAATACCCTTCATTGATAAAATAACGAATCATTTTTGGAAATTACTTTTTCGTAAATAAGCCAGCATTTTTTTCCTATTTAGATTCAAGCGTAGGCTGTTTCGCTTAATAAATTTTAAAAAAATTCAATTATTCTTAAACAGATCAGAATCTCAAACCATAAACATCCAAAGAAAACTTCGCAGATACGAACGGTCGAACGTAAAATACTGAAACGAAAACATAGTTGAAGAAAATTATCTGGACCACCCGAAACTTCGCAAGGTTGAATATTCAAAACTTTATAACGTCGTGTGCCAAAAATGTTGCAATAAATCCGATTGCAGACAGAGTTTCAATTGGTCCTCCATTGGCCGAATCGTATTTGCTACGTAGTTCAAAGTTGCAAGTTCATGTGAGCAGTTTTCTTTTGAGCAACTTCGACGTATGGCCCGGATAAATTTGTTAGAATCGTGATTTATTCTCGTTTTATTTTCCGTAGACTTTGTCAGTTTTCAACTTTAGAGTTACTCTTTGGTATTTGAGTTGAGAGTTACAATACGCGTGACGGTCGAATTCTTAACTTCATAAGTATCTCATTAGGTTGTCGTCAAGTTCTTATTTTGTTATTTTATTCTTATTTTCTTTTGAGACATATAATATTCAGTAATATTATTAATTATTGTTCTGTGAAATTTAAACATAGATTTCGATACTAATTAACTAAGGATTGTGGACTTTAAGCAACGTAAAGTATTAACTATTAATTTTCACATGCACATGGCGTAAATTATTTTTCGCTTGCATTAACATGATTAATGATTAAGGAAACCCATTAATTTGAGATAGCAATTTTATTACTACTTAATTCTGCATTAACTTTTGATTAATAACTCTTTGTTATAGTTAAATTTCAGATAATTTTAATTATTTTGATAAAATTCGAATATGTAACAACGATCACACCAGCAAGGAAAAATTCAATTATCTACACAAAGATGACTTCCTATAAAACTGGCAAAACAAAAAAACTTGCATCATTTGAGCAATTTGAAATTTTTAAACGCTTTTACAGTTTGTAACTTCCCGAAAAAACTTCGTGCAGTAAGGGAATACAAATTTCGCCAGCTATATTGAATATTTAAAAGTTTCGAACGTGCCTTTTCCCTGCTTCGGAATACTCGTGAAACCGTGTTAGCAACGGTTGCCTGTGGCGGTTGGCCCATATAGGCTTTAATCTCGACCCATCTTGCACTAACTTGCGTCTAGGCTTAGGATATTACTATTAGTACACGGTTCAGATAGTATGGTAAACATTTTTGTTTTAGTTGGAGAATATCCAGTAGGAATAATTTTAGTTGAAGATTTAAACATTTTTTATTAAATTAGTATTTTAAGATGAGAGTCTGTGCATTTCATAAACTGCAATTCGTAACAACAACCAAGACGACATTAAAATACATTCAAGAATCTGCGATGCTCCAATAAGTCCTCTTCAAACAAAAACCCAAACTTAAGCATTCAATAGACGCAATAATGAGATTAGTTCCCAGAAATCCAATTATCACACATCGAAATTTAGTTCAGAAAGCTTGGAAACGCATATTATTCTTCCGTGTCCTACCAATATTATAAATGCGAAAGTTTGTGAGGATGTGTATGTGTGTGTTTGTTACTCTTTCACGCAAATACTACTGAACCGATTACAATGAAATTTAGCACACATATAGAGGGTAACTTGGATTAACACATAGGATAGGTTTTATCCCGGAAATCCCTCGGGAACGGTAACCATGCGGGTTTTTCTTTAAAAACGCGGGCGAAGCCGCAGGCGGAAAGCTAGTAAAGGAGTCCTCCCAATTTTCGAACGTAAACTTGACAAAAAAGGTACGCGTGGTTCTCAAAAATTCAGCCTAACCTTACCTAATGTGCAGTAAAGCCGAATGACCAGCTTGCGATTTTACGACACGCTCTTTAATATTGTATTCTTCGATACGTGATCCTGAATGTTCAAGAAAGTTCTTTGTTTTTGTGTTAACATTATAGATGTACCTACTAGAAATAAAAACATTATAGTTAGAACTTCATAATTTATGTATTGTACACAGTTATCAAAAACTTTTAGAAATATAAAACATATTGAATGTTTGTATATCACTCAAACCGTTACTGCGACTGGCTGTAAAACCATGAATATACAATTTAGATATTATTAATATTAATAAAAACCACTTAAATCCGTAGTCTTAGCACAGTATTACAATATTATCCATACTAATATTATAAATGCGAAAGTAACTCTGTCTGTCTGTCTGTTACTCAATCACGCCTTAACTACTGAACCAATTTGCATGAAATTTGGTATAGAGATATTTTGATACCCGAGAAAGGACATAGGATAGGTTTTATCCCGGAAATCCTACGGGAACGGGTTTTTCTTTGAAAACGCGGGCGAAGCCGCGGGCGGAAAGCTAGTTTCCAATATTTTAATACTGTGGTCTTAGTACGTATTGTGTGTTTTTCTATTTTCCTGTTTAATATACTTACATCTTCTGTTTCTTTTTAGAGAGACAACGTTATAATATTTCAAAGGGCACATCCAAGTGCGTTTAATTTACATTTCCTTTAACATATTATTATAAAACTCATAGGAATATAGTAAATAAGTACCTACAAAATAATACATAAATAGTGTCCGTGAATTATGGAGAGCCTATAATAAAAAGATTCAAACCATCAAAAATGTATCCGAAAAGCACCACTAAAATGCAGTAAAAAAATATTTTTCAACTCCATTTAAAGCTCAGAAATTATTCAAAATTATTCAAAAAATAACCAGCAGTAGGTAATGAATAAAAGAACAGAATTGGTGTTGATATGTTAAATGTTGATTAAAAATTCACATTCACGCGAGTTCCGGCTTGAATTAATTTTTTTTTTCCAGTACTATTTTAGATTAAACTATTCAAATCGGTTTCATTGACAAAAAAACAGCGTGTGTGCCGAGCACACCTGTCAGAAATGAAACTTCTTTGCCAAAATTAAAAAAAGATACAAAAATCCTCGCCTTACTCCATGACGTGACGGCATTGCCACGAATTTTACTCTCAACGCAACTATAGAAGTTTCACTTCAAAAACATGTCAATAGAAAGCGACTGTTTAAATTTCCAGATCTTTTCTTACTAAATATTAAATTTTTTTACGCTGCAATAGGGGAGCGCTTGGCCACGATCTCGCCTGATGGTAAGCTGAGATGTGGCCTAAGATGGAGCGCGCTTCCCTAGAATGTACCTGTTCACTCTCCTCTTGAAAAGTAAAATGTTTGAATAATAACTACAGTTGTATTTATTTAGATATAACTGACTGTCCCGCGGCTTCTGAGAATAATTCTCGTAAACATTACTCTGAAAATATTAATAAAAATTTTCTTTATTCAAACAGCTTCCAATTTGTATTTAATTGCTAAATTGCCTTTCCACCTTTGTTTCGATTTTATTTATTTTTAAACTGGTAGAAAACTATAAACAAACTTAAGTTTTTAATCACAAATCGAAACCTAATTAACGTTTCCATTACACAACAAAAAATACGAAACAATAGAAAACCTATTCTTAATCTTATTGAAGTATATATTAAATTCTATTACTCATTTTGTCTTCTTCCAAAGAGCAAAAAGCATAAACAAACTGAACGGATTTCATTGAACATTTATTAATACACTAGCTGTGCTCCGCGGTTTCACTCGCATTGCTTAGCTCCTGTTGGTCTTAGCCTGATTATATTATTATATAGCCTTTCTTGATAAATGTGCAATCTAACACCGATAGAATTTTTCAAATCGGACCAGTAGTTCCTGAGATTAGCGCGTTCAAACAAACTCTTTAGCTTTATAATATTAAGTACATATAGATATTTCGAAAACCTTAATTTTTCTACAACCACATACCAGTAAATATTGCGATAACCAAGCCTTATAAAGTGCATGCGGTTAAGGTTACGTTTCAAAAACCTCAAAGGCGGTCTTTTGTTCGTATCTGAGCATACAGAAATGGCGTAGGCTCGCTCTCTGTGCCTGTAATCTAGCAGAATCTGTTTTTACACGTCCGCAGCTCCTGTATTCTCTTTTATTCCGTTTTGCCGAAGTTGAATGTTACGTTTTTTATACCCTTTGTAATTTTATAAAAGTTGAAACTTTCTCTGTGTATGTCTCCAACACAACTGTGTTCTTAACTAAGAATGACCCTCGATTAAGTTTCGATGGTGGTTACTTTGACAGGTAGTAAATGTTTATAAAATAGTAGGTAACATAAGTAGTAAGCACAGAGTACATATTTCATATGGTGGTCTACATTGTAATATAGCATTGTCTGTAAATTAATAATGATTTATAAAATTACTATCAATAATGGTAAGTCATTTTACTAATCTGTGTCATTTCAAAACTAATAAATAGCTTTTGAAAATAAATTTAAATTAACATTTGCATTTTGTCTGAATTTAAATATAATTATGATAATTATAAGTAATTAAGTTCATTCACGTTTTGTCAAGTTGTTTCAACTCATTTTCGTTCCTCTTCCTCATTTTCTTTGATAAAGTTTCAAAACGTAAACAGCGAATACACTGTTTACGTTTTGAAACATAATATAAGCCATTTATTTAACACGTTCACTGCGGCATGTCCAGTATCGGGCCATCAGCGACTACACCACAGTGCGGCGCCCAAAATCGCAGTTTTCACCGTGGTGCGGCGAGGTTTTTTATATGTTAATCAATGACTAGAAAAGAGACAAATATATTTTTGTGATCACAGTTTGAAGTAGGACTCAATTTCGTTTAAAAATCGTATGGCAAAATATTGGACCAACGCATAGAAAAGAAACCGTTTCTTTTGTGTGCGGCATGTCAAATATTTTGCCATGGACAAGCACCTCATGCCGCACTGTACTGCGAGCGCGCCGCGTGTCAGTCTCGCATAGTGATGCACCAGGACCGAAGAACTTTTTTTTTGAGTTTTTTTAAATGACAATGATACCTTAAAGGCTTTAGTTTTTTTACTTTCTTTTATTTCGTAGCATAAATGCAAAAATGTGATGACAGTTGTGAAAATAATATAAAACATTAAAACAAAAGTTACTGAACAAATTAAAACAAAAGTTACTGAACAATTTCCTGATAGTACTCTATCAAGTACCTTGTTTTATATGTGTTTTTGAAGTAAAACTTCTTTAGGCGCGACTAGGGAGTAACTCAGATTTTTTTTCTGACGGAAGTAACGCTTACTATAGTCTGTGTAGTTTCCGCCATTTAAAAATAATAATTCTGATTGGTTGTAAGTATATGTCATATACTACACGCTTCTTGACTTATACGCCAGCTAGTGGCAAATATCATAATCAATTAGGATTATTTATTTTCAAATTTTCAAACGGATCAATTGTGAATAGCAAAGTGAATGAAAAATTCAACAGTTTTAATTTAGTTCAAATACAACAAAATAAACATGTTGCGGATTATAATCAATCTATTTTAAATATTGCTGAAGACAAAGTAGTATCCATAGCAACAGATATGTATATAGGTTGTCATTCAGTTGAACAAGAAGCATATGTACGCCAACAATTTCATAAAATGTCAGTTATTGATACAGGAGGATCGCCTTATGAAATCATATTAGTTCTTAACAAATTTTACATTATTACAACCAATATTGATGTATCTGATGGCTTAGCCAACGGTTGTGTTGGAAAGTTAGTGTATATTGAACGTGATGACAGTGATAACATCATACGCTTATGGCTTGAGTTTCCTGGTAAGATAGGAGAGAAAATTAGGAAAAAAGCTGCCCATCATATTCAAACTCTAAACATTAGTAGAACAGCAGTCCCAATTTTACGAAGATCGTCATCTGTACCAATGAATAGAAATAAGACAATATTTGCAAAGAGAAATCACTTTCCATTAGTATCTGCTTGTGCGCTTACAATACATAAGTCTCAAGGTGGTACTTTTGATCAAATCGTTTATGAATACAATAAAAGTCACAGTCAGCAGCTGTTATATGTAGCATTATCACGAGTAACTGATATAAATGGATTGTTCATTGTCTCAAACACCGATGACAACAAATTTTATCATGGAAGAAAGCGTCCAGGGGGAATAGTTGTTAAGTATATGTCATATACTACACGCTTCTTGACTTATACGCCAGCTAGTGGCAAATATCATAATCAATTAGGATTATTTATTTTCAAATTTTCAAACGGATCAATTGTGAATAGCAAAGTGAATGAAAAATTCAACAGTTTTAAAAACATTATTTTAAATTGCAAAATTTTTTGAAAATCTCTAAATATACTTGTTTATTTATTACTTTTAAAATAAGTAAATTAAAAATAAAAATAAACATGTTGCGGATTATAATCAATCTATTTTAAATATTGCTGAAGACAAAGTAGTATCCATAGCAACAGATATGTATATAGGTTGTCATTCAGTTGAACAAGAAGCATATGTACGCCAACAATTTCATAAAATGTCAGTTATTGATACAGGAGGATCGCCTTATGAAATCATATTAGTTCTTAACAAATTTTACATTATTACAACCAATATTGATGTATCTGATGGCTTAGCCAACGGTTGTGTTGGAAAGTTAGTGTATATTGAACGTGATGACAGTGATAACATCATACGCTTATGGCTTGAGTTTCCTGGTAAGATAGGAGAGAAAATTAGGAAAAAAGCTGCCCATCATATTCAAACTCTAAACATTAGTAGAACAGCAGTCCCAATTTTATGAAGATCGTCATCTGTACCAATGAATAGAAATAAGACAATATTTGCAAAGAGAAATCACTTTCCATTAGTATCTACTTGTGCGCTTACAATACATAAGTCTCAAGGTGGTACTTTTGATCAAATCGTTTATGAATACAATAAAAGTCACAGTCAGCAGCTGTTATATGTAGCATTATCACGAGTAACTGATATAAATGGATTGTTCATTGTCTCAAACACCGATGACAACAAATTTTATCATGGAAGAAAGCGTCCAGGGGGAATAGTTGATTTACAGTGTGAATTTGAAAGACTTTCAAATTCTCGCCTAATAACACAACAGGAAGAATTATATAACCTTGTAAATGAGAGTAACATTACACTATTTTCCTTCAACTGCCAAAGTTTACGTGCTCATGTTTCTGATCTGAATGATAAAGTATTAAAAAGGTCCACATTGCTGTTATTTTCCGAAACTTGGATGAAAAATGACGAACAAATTCTTATTGAAAATTTTTATTGCGTTACCCAATACAAACGACCCAACTCAACTGCTGGTGGAGTAGCTGTATATCATTCATCTACAGATACACTGAACAATGTAACACCAATTCAAAATATTTCACCAACTATATTATCACAAATTTCCGATGAGGTTTCACAAATTGGTGACATCGCCTTGGTTCGATGTGTTAATACAAATGACCAACCTGTGATTATCGTTGTTATTTATATTACTACAAATACTAGCCTGACAAATATCATAAAATTTATTCATCAGCAATTACTTCACTTCACAATTGAAGGTTCTCGACTTTTAAATAGTAATTATCATGAATTACCGATGATTCTAACTGGAGATTTTAATGTTAATTTTCGCTCTCAGGAATCTCAGCCGTTAATTGATTTTTTAGAAGAAAAATTTGATTTATCTATGAATACTTCTCGACTTCATTCAACAACGCGTTTCGGTACAACGATAGATGCTGTATTTTCAAGAAAAGTAGCAAATTTAGAGAGTAAAATTTATGTTTCACATTATAGTTACCACAAACCTATAATTTCGTACGTAAGAAATTATGATGACATTCAATTACCTGTTTCAAATGAATAATATTAATATAACATTTAAATAATCTTTGTAAAGCACATGAATAATAAATATAATTAAATTATAATATAATATTTATTTATTTAAGTTAATATTTAATCATTTCAGTGATATATGTCGTCAACGCCAAAGAAGTTTTACTTCAATCGCGCGTAAAGGTTACACGCACACACTTTTTTTTTTGTATCGACGATCTCGTTATCTGTTAATCCCTCAGTCCCTGAATCACAGACACAATAGAAAATCTATTGTGTCGCGGCCCGATCGGGCCGCTCGGTGGTCAATGGGTTAACAAACAGACTGAAATATACAAAATTGATTTATATCGATATCGATGTTTTATTTTACAGTGTTTCCCATCGCTATTACTGTAAACATGCCGTATCAACGCAGTGCGGGATGGCAAATAATTTTTCACAAAATCAGGGGTTTATATTTTCCCTCATATCTTTTAAACTATTCGGTCAAACTAAAAGCTATTCATGCGGTATATACTAGACTATATATACTATTATCTGAAAAAATTTTTTTTGAAATATCTTGAAATTTCATGAAATTATTAACCTTCAAAGTCAGAAGGTGCGATGTGATAAAAATGGCTCATGACGCACAGTGGTGAACTTGCCGATGTGAAGTATGGAAGACATGCCGCAACAACGGTAAGTTTGGCATTTTAGGTGCCGCAGTGAACGTGTTAATAATATTATGTGTTCTATTTACTTCGATGTCCTACATAAACCCGCACCGCATTAAGGTTCGAGAACAGTAAACACTAAACACAAATGTAATCTAACGAAACCATATAACCAACACAATTTACAATACAATGCCGATTTTCTAACAAAGCTATCATTTTCATTTCACACGAAGCGTGACATCTCAATGAAACCGTCGTGAAAAAACACATTTCACGTAAATGCTCTCACCTTTCTTTTTTACTTGCTCAACAGAGCGACAACGCCAGGCTTTTAGTATGCTAAACGGATTTGAACTCAACGGTACGCTCAAATCTTTATACCCACGCAGTACAGAGGAAAAAGTAGTTTAATTCGACATTAGTTTATTACTGTGAGCTTAGAGAGCATTTCTATAGACCCACAATTGACCGAGTACGCCATTCATACGATAAATGCTTTATATTTTTTCTCAATTACAAAAAACTGCGGTTTTATTGTTGTAGAACATTCGGGAACAAGCTTTTCGATGCTTTGTGTACTCAAATTAACTACGTTCTAATTAATTGTCCTAAATTATTTTGTACACGAAATAGCTCAGAATTTCGTTCATTATAATCATAAAGGAGAAATGATTTTCCGAATTTTATTAAGTGTTATAATTAAAGACTATTCTTATTAATTTGTTAGTTGAAAGTTTGGCGTTTTGTCCTAATTTAAAAGATATACACAGTGTTATTGGTTCTGCGTAAAGCGAAAAACAATCCAAACTTTACTTTCCTTACATATTACACTAATTAAAACATAAATATCTAATTTATTCGTGTTTTCATTAACATATTATAATTACACCTCATTAAAAAATCCTGTTATGCTATTTCAAACAAGCAGTAGATACAAATTTAATTTCCAAATGTACCTGCAGTAAATTCCCTTAAATCCACACTCGAAAGGTTCTTATCAATGTATCGCAAGATAACATAAGTCACGTCTACCTCCAAATTGTTCCAGCTTTTTGATTTATAATTCCGTACACGACATTGTTCTTGTAGTAATATCCGACTAAGGTCTCGGAGTTGACATGTTTATCTACTGAGGAAATAATGTTTTATTGTGGTCGGTAAAGTGAAATTTGTGAGTATTTCGCTGTACTGTGTTCGGGAGTTCATTGATCTATGAAGCGGTTTATATAGGCTGTTTCTTTGTTATGTACCCTTTGTTGTTTTGATATTATAGCATAATATTTAACAATAAACCTCAATATTAAAAAAATACATCACATTGAAGTCACCAATTTCATGTTTTATATAGGCGCTCTATGATGTTTTCAATAAACATAAGTATGAAATAACCTATGATTTACACCTAAAACATCCTTTTTATAAGATAATAAGTTTTATTCTCACTATTCACTCGTTTTATCTTTTCACCACACTGACCTTCATACAAAGTATACAGCTTAGAACAAATCTAAATCCATCCCAAGATTTAAAACCCGGTTACAATGCAAGAGATATAAGATACTGCCAGCCAGGCCATAAATGTTCTTTACAATGTGGCGATAAAAAGAGCATGATCCGTTTTACTGTGTGTTTATGATGTGATCCAATAACACGATGTGGAAATGCTCTTGACACTCGAAGAGATTACGTGCCTTTTTAACTTGGCAGGGTTATACATGTTCAATAAGAACTAGATGACTGAGTGAGCTTCGTATCTATACCAATATTGTAAAGCTGAAGTTTGTTTGCTTGTTTGTTTGAACGTGCTAATCTCTGATCGCGCTAATCAAGAACTACTGGTCCGATATGAAAAATTATTTCGGTGTTAGATAGCCCATTCATCCAGGCAGGCTATAGGTTATATATCATTACGCTAAGACCAACAGGAGCGGATCCACGCGGGTGAAACCGCGGAGCGCAGCTAGTTTAGTAATATAATTAATTTAAATGTATATTCTAAATTAAGACGTAGAAGTATATTAAGGGCTTAAATTGGTTGTGTAATTCTACAAAACATAATTGGTTGAGAAAATTTTGAGCTTAATCCTATCCAGCTTAGGGGAATTGTTTTTTAATTATGAGTACATTTACATTTCCAATGAATGTATAAATAAATTAAGCTTGGTATTCGTAGAATAAAATATGTAGTTTAATCTACTGATTCATAGTTATGTTCCTAATATCATACAATTGCAGATAGTATACATTTCTTATAGCCAATGAAATATGTAAATCGTCAAATACTTTAATTAATAAGATAACTACGAACTATTATAGATAGTTAAAGCGAATTAAACAGTAGAATTGAAACGTTTTTAATCAGCAACTCGGATAGAACGGTGCTGAATCTCAGTTTTACACCAAAAAGTTTTCATTTAAATCTAAACTTAAATATTACAACACAGAATCGAGAATAATAATTATCAAACACGAAACGTAATACATTAAAACAAAAGGTTGAAATAACTCGAAGACAGCTAAATCTTGTACAAAAGACCAACGGGGTTACCATCTTATAGCAGTATTATTTCCAGGGTGGGAAAGTGATGGCGCTAGACGACTTATAAAGCGCTGTCACTTTTCCACACTGGGAATAAAGCTGCTGTAAGACCGTGGTACGGGGGCAAGTCTTAAAGTATACATTTAATAGCGCAGTGGGCAATTGTAGATACGTCTGGGATAAACGATTTAGTGAAATATAAATGGAGACTGAATTTCTTGTATTTTTCCAGCCTTTAGCTTTAGGAGCACTTTGCATATCGTAAGTGTTACAGTCAAACCCCTTAAAAACCTTATTGACCGGTAAAATCAGTCAATAAGGATTTTGACCGACGCCCTTTGTCAATAACCTTATTGAATAATTTTCCCGGTCAATACGGTTATTGACTGGTTAAGGATTTTGACTGTAAAATATGTAATTATTACATTATGTGAACCAATAGCACAAGCAATGGATAAAAAAGGAAGGATTGAGAAAGAAAGAAGATAAAATTATATTCTGAACACAAAAATATCAAGCACAAAACATGGATTTGTAATATTATATCTGAAAAAAAATGAATGAATTCAAATAAAAACACGACAAAAAAATCCAAGACTTTTTTGTCGTGTTTTTATTTGAATTCATTCTGCTCAAATCCCATTCCTTAAACACACCGAAAACTCGACGATCGATCAATATGAAAAAAAATCTACTTTCCCGATTTATTCATTGTTCAATGTTCCAGAAATATTCTATGTTATTGAAAGTGTTTTTGTCGGTAAACATTGTCTTTATTCTGTAAGAAGAAATAACATTCATATTTGTTTTACAAAAGCTCTAGTAAATCAAATAAAGAACATGGAAAATAATATATTGCTTTGATCTACAGAACAATGTAATTGATTTTTTAATTGTTGAAAAATTGTTCAATATTTTATCCCCAGGGGTATTAAGATACAAAAAATAGTATAGAAGATGAAAAAGATGTACCTTTTTAATAAACAAAAAAATATAAATCAGTGTCGCAGTAAAAATCTGAAGATAAATTCATCATCATCATCAGCTCATATTTATTCCTATCCCAGGAACACAGGCTCTTAATAACAAATTCTTTGATATAATCCTACCACATTCAATGACAAAACGAAACCTCAAGTGTACACCGCACTTCTTTGTCTTTTCCATAGCCGGGTAATAACGGTCATACAACATAACCCACATTGACCTACAAGATGAAACTTAAATTTATAGCGCGCGGTACGTGAGCCCCGACTTTGGGATTTTCTCCCTCGGGAGACGGGTACTTTCCCCGAAAACACTGTAACATAATGTTGGATAATTTATATTTACGTTCGCGTTTACAGGTTAGGATGTTTCGTGAAATATTTTTTGACCTTGTATCTACACGCTTAAGTGAAACTCGAGTTTATCTGTTTTTGAATTGCTTTTGTTGCGTAATTCGATTTTGTCTTGTCTGTATGATTTGAGACTTAGTTTTATTGTAAACTACTTAAAAAAGGAGTATTGTTGTGTGAATTGTTAAAGCTGATCATTGGTTTGTTGTTTGTTAAAAATATCTAGTTCATAATTTTTCTGACTTCTCTTCTACCCTTACAAACACGTGTCTTTGAGTTCATAAGGTTTGATTTTTTTTTATTTCTTTATTTTTTGGCAAATTGCACACTTTCTTTGTAATTCATTTACACCGCATATTCTACAGAAATCCAATCAAAAATAAAAAAAAGTTAACTTATCTAGCAGATCGTTTTACCCCAGTCACAAAAGAAATCCTTTAAGTTAGGTTGGATTGTAGAAAATTTTAATGAGACTCATAATTTTTAAAATTACGCGATCTTTAAGACCTGAACGCTATTCGTATAGAAAATTCTGAGTAAGCTCTTTTTATTAATATATATAGCACAATTATTATTATGTCCGTAACTTACACTTTACAAAGAGTAAATATTAGAATTTTCGTTTGTATACAATTTTACAGAAGGTTCTTTGTGGGTTTATTCATCCATGAGTGAATGTGTGGACACACACACTAGTCCAACAAAATTTAGATCAAAATTCATTTGAATATGTACATTTTAATTACGTAGAATCTATCTCTCGTCATAAATTCAGAAGGTACTAAATTTATAAATGTATAATTAAAAACTCAAAGCTAAAAATGGATCAATACTCTGACGTAAAGTTTAATTTGGTAAATAAAACCCTATGATCCAATTACCTCTGTCTTGTATTTACACCCATTACTTTAACAATAAGTCTCTACAATTTCTTCTTCACGTTTATTATCAATTACACATTTCTATGTCAATGTAACTCTTCCTTCGTTAATACGTTCGTCCTTCATCATCAGGCAGGTTTCCACAGAGCCAGCAGCCTCGTGAAACAACTGCGCGATGCAGCTCGGTCAGTGTGGACGTGGTTTGGCCCAGGAAAATAACGTGCTGTCATTTTCAGACATCACACGCTAACTTCAAGAAGCCTAATGACGAACGTATGATTGCAAAAGAAGGGTTAGATTGACAAAGAAATGAGTTTAAATAGCAAATAACACAATGAAAAAAGGGTACATGAAAGACGAAGAAATGGTAAATTGCCTATTTATGTATCAAATTGGCTTCACACTAACAACGGTCGAACTGTCCCAAACTTGGTACAATATTAGCCTTTGTACGATCTCAGCTGAGCGCTAATCCGCGTACCCCTCAGTTAACATCTCCTAAACTTAGTCTGTGCTGGATTATTATCTTTGCTAAGTTCCTAAGCTTGTTATCTTCACTAACTGTTGTATTAGCGTCAATAGTGTGTTCTATACTTAAACTACGTGTAGCACTTAACAGACCGTTTTACAAATTGACGGTAACTTCTTGCTTGTTTGGATTATATGAATTTTCGACAGTATGGGAACTAATATAATAATTTGAACGGTGGTTGGATAAATTTCGTTTTTGTAAATAGAAATACTTAATTTTTGAAACCTATCATGTATTTTTTATTATTTACCTATTTTTATAATGAGTGTTAAACCTTTACAGATCATGCCACGCACTCTCGTCTACTTCGACTCAGTAGTAGTATATAATATAGAATATGTACTATATTCATAAGCTGTATAAACATACGAATAAGATATTTGAATAGTAGTCACTTTAAAAACCACAGATCTAAAAAATTACATTGAAGTACATAGAAAAATACTGTAATCTTTTAAAAGTACGCGTTTCTGTTTGTGCCTCCCAATTCCGATCAAGAGCACTCAGATATGCAGAGCTATCGATAAACAGATGCATTTTTTATGTCAATGCTTTTAGCTCGTTTAGAGACGATTTGTTAAACGGCTACTTGTGAGATTATTTATTTAAAGCTGTATTTTATTTTTTTGTAAGTAGTAAATATTAATGCGAATGTAATAAATTATTATGTTGATATGTAACTATCTATATGATAAATTTAAATTGATAAAAAAATTTAAAAAGCATTATTTTATCATGATTAATTTAGACTTAGATACACGTAGATCAGACTACTAGGCAAATAAAATGTATTAATCTTCTCTGTAGCAGGATTGAGATTGCAAGGAACATGCCGAATCTTCTATTCACCTAGACATTTTTAGTCCCCACGGGTATCGAAGCCGGGCTACCTGACTTCACTTTACGATCACACATTAACCTCTGTACCAGGGACTTTTTGATTCTAATTCTCGTCGGTATACTAGATCGTTGGTTTACTGTATCGTTGATATACTGTATTGTCAGTATACTATATGTATAGTTAGTATACTGTATCGTTGGTATACTGTATCGTTGATATACTGTATCGTCGGTATACTATATAGTTAGTAGGTATACTGTATCATTGATACTGTATCGTCGGTAAGGGTACTGTATAGACCTGGCTATAAAGAAGTGTACCTCTCCATTGCAAGCGTGACCCAATTATTTCTGGTTTGACCCCGATCCTCCATTCGAAGTTGCAATACCTACTTACTTTAGATACGTGTCGTTGATAAGTCAACTCCTAAACTTCTTTTTAACATGCCTATATTAGCTTCACCTGTATGTTTGTATGTAATTGACTTTGGACACAAATCAAGGGTCGGTGACAGTATAAATAATTAAATCTTTTAAAACGTATTTTTAACCTATGTTTACTATTTATCTATGTGATATCTCATCTATATATTTTGATCTGTGGGAATACTCTGGTAAATGTTGATTTATTCGGTATTAAGTTCGGTATATTTTGTATTCTAGCATAGCCTCTATTTTCTTAGAATAAAATTAGAATCTGAGAAAATGTTATCTAGCGTTTTTAGGATTTTTTGAGCTCTTGATAATATAAATTGGAAGAAAGGATGTGAGGGTTATCAATATCAATATTTTTATTGACACAGAAAAATAATTAAGCAATGAAATCTAGGTCTATCACATTTCGACAAAGAATTAAGAATATTCTAGTATGAACTATTGTGGGTATAGTAAAGGAATAAGTAATCTGTTTTGTTTAATCTTAATATATATAAATCTCGCGTCACAATGTTTGTCCTCAATGGACTCCTAAACCCCTTAACCGATTATAATAAAATTCGCACACCATGTGCAGTTCGATCTAACTTGAGAGATAGGTTAGTAGCACAAAGCGGGCGAAGCCGCGGGCGGAAAGCTAGTTTATTTATATTTTTATTACACACTAGCTGCTCCGCGCAGTTTCACCCCCGTGACTCCACTCCTGTTGGTCGACCAACAGGCTATAGCCTATAGCATGCCTCGATAAATAAGCTATCTAACACCGAAAGATTTTTTCAAATCGGACCAGTAGTTCCCAAGATTAGCGCGTTCAAACAAACAAAAAAACTCTTAAGCTTTATAATATTAGTATATCTATAGATTTACTGTATGAATAAATTGAAATATTGTAGTAAAAACCAAATACAAAAGTAACAATATAAAAGTAGCAACCCTAAATGCTGACCTAATATGAAAAAGCTTAAAGAAACACTATTGTTTCTTTGTGGAAGTCCGCTCATCCATAAATAATATCTTCTGATAGCAAAAACCATCAAGTTAACTCGGATTTTATTCGAAAAACTATTATAACATTTTGATATGATTTAATAAATAGTTTCAGACGCTCGGCTTATATCGTTACGGTATTAAAACAGTTTTTCTCTGCTCACGACCTAATTTCGAAGGCTTATGCTTCAACCATTTATGTTCTATTTTATTAATTGAAAGAGGATACCGAAAGCACTCGGTTTATGTCTGATATTTATTTATTTTTAAAAAGTATGTCATCGCAGGCCTACCTTATTGAATGCCATTTCATATATTTCAATATTTGTGCAATTTGCTACGTATTTTATATGTTTAATGTACATTTAGTATAATCTCAGTATCTTGCATTTTTTTTGTAAATAAACTATCATTTAGTTAATTGCAAAGTGCTTTGGTACATTATTGTGTACATCCTACTATACTATTATAAAGGCGAAAGTTTGTAAGTATGGATTTATGGATGTTTGTTACTCTTTCACGTAAAAACTAGCGGATTAACACATAGGATAGGTTTTATCCCGAAAATCCCACGGGAACGGGGACTATGCGGGTTTTCTTTTGAAAACGCGGGCGAAGCCGCGGGCGAAACCCTAGTACAATATAAGTATTCTTCTGAATATTGAGAACAGACTATGAATTTGTAAATATTCAACACACATGCTAGATAAATACATTGTTGAGAAATTAAAAAAAAATAGAAAAAATCGACCAAAAGGCTTTATTCTGAATTTTTTTTGTATTATTTAAAAAATTCTCATTTATAAAGCACTAGCTTTCCGCCCGCGGCTTCGCCCGCGTTTTCAATAAAAACCCGTTCCCGTAGGATTTCCGGGATAAAACCTATCCTATGTCCTTTCTCGGGTTTCAAAATATCTCTATACCAAATTTCATGCAAATTGGTTCAGTAGTTTAGGCGTGATTGAGTAACAGACAGACAGACAGAGTTACTTTCGCATTTATAATATTAGTATGGATTTGAATGCAATAAAACTAAAACATCACAACACCATACATTATTACTATCCTTACTTTTCCTACAGTAACGTTATTGAAACAAAAGCATCTTGCAATAAAGAAACCGCACATTTTAAGATACAAAACTCAATTGCTCCACAATCGCAGAATTGTGCAGTCGAAGACAGTTGTGAGATACATGTCGTCATTTTAAATTCAATGCGAATCGAACAATCTAGAACCGTGGCTGACATGATGTGGAAGTGAAATGAATAACAAAAATGGGTAAATCGTTTGCTTTATTGTGCATTATTATCAAAATATTATAAAATGGTAAGTCATTGTTAAACTATGAAGTTATTAAACTGTAGAATTGTCCTCTAAATAAAACATGTTAGGTAAAAAATATTGGTTGTCTGTAAAGTCGGTTTACTGACGATAGTCCGATTGCGCTTCTTTGTCGCTCGTTTTGCGCTCTCGCTTGCACTTCAAGCCTTACATGGAACGCCTCAGAGCGAGGTAACGCCGCATGAGTCATGTTTTTTCGTGCGTGCAGCCGGCGCTATCGAATTATAAGATGTTGTCACGTCAAAAGTAATATTCAGATTAGGTTTAGATGCTGATTGCAATATTCACAGGTATTGAACCGTTCCCATATCGATTCTACAAGGACGGTCAATACTCAATACGATATAAAAACAACATCTAACAGCATATCTATATTCGTAACACAATCAAACAGTAATCTCACAACTACAAACTGCTGATTGGAATGTCTTCAGAATGATTACGTGTAAGTTTCGTAGTTCCCGAGCAAATATAGTACATTCATTATTCGTTTCAGTAAAAGTAATTCGAAGTTAGACATTCGTTGGAGTTGTCTCGTGAATGCGATTCCAAAGGAGTGTAGTTTGGATTGTAATTTGTTGTTGATGTAATATGAGGTGTGTTGAGTGTAGTGATTGAAATGTTGAGTTGTGTATTGGTATGTTGAGTTCAGTACGACAATAGGTTGTTGGACATTGCAATCATATTTTCTTCAATTGTTAGGTAAAAATTTACTTCTTTTTATTAGCCACAGTCATGTTATAGCAGGAACTGCTGAATTTCAAGATGAGGTATCTAGAGAAAGGAGTCATTTATTGATTAATAAGATCTATATGTTTTACCTACATTTGCAAGTAATATCTAAATACATCTGCAATTCAACACATAACTTACGTTTTAAAAATAACCAATAATCATAGATAGAAAAGAGACTATTTGCAAATATTCATTTTATTAAAAAAACCTAACCATTTACGTCGACTTTTAAAATCGTAAATAAAAAACAATACCCACACATTTGCTCGAACCCAATTCCATTCTGAAAGGATGATACAGAATTAAGTTGTCGCTTACAAAATTTGAACATAAATGTATGGCTTAAAGAATTTTTGTAGAGTAAATTATGCGGGTTGTAACCTCAAGCGGATATCCAATCGTATTGGACGATTCAATTTGTGTCCTGTGTAGAATTTATTGATAAACAGCTTGGTGAGTTATTATCTGTCTATTAATAGATATCGATACGCAGTGGGATACCTTCTTGTATACAAGGAAGGTTATATATCTTAGTTTCTCTCTAAATATTAGGAGGACAAATTATTGTAGGTATATCAATGAAGATTTGTATAATTTTGACGACACAGGACAAACAACTTAAGAAATTGTATAGCTTGCATAGATAGGCAATCTGCATTTTGCATTTTAAGTTATGGTTTGATGATAATTGTAAGGTTTTATAAAATCAAATTAATTATTGTTAGGTATTTTTTTTTTTAATTTATTACATTTATGGTGTTCGCAAATTTTCCTAACTTATAAATATGTGAATCAAATTAAGAACCTCTTTAAAAATCGGTTATAATACAAAGAACTTGAATTTTCCTTGAAAATTTTATCTGTTTCTTTAAAACTGCGAGAAAAATAAGTAATAAGATTTTAATTAAAGTTAGCAGTTTTATACTGGGAAAGTTCTTAAAGAAAATTGCACTTTGTTGCAAGTTGCTCCATAAAAATTGGTACTCTTAAATGTTTCAAAGGAATCGTTAAATAAATAGGATATTTTACATATTTTACTAAGATTTGAGACACTATCATAAGATTAAAAACACGATGTTCACTTGTGCTTGTATTTAATAAGTTTTTTATAAACATTGTGTTTCACACTCGCACTTTGATTTAAGATTATTTTTAGTTTAATATAAAATAATGCCTTTTCTGCCTTGACTTTAAAATTACACTTCAGCAATAGCAGAACTACTTACAATATTATGTTACAGCAAGTACATATCTATTTCTCACATGTGTGCGTGTAAATATCACTATATATCTGTAAACAACTCTGAAGAAACTTTATTTAGTCTTCACTCCCAACATGTGAAGGTCCGTAATGACACTTACAATGGACTTTCTTACACCGTACTCTAGTTGTCGACTCTCCCACATAGTGCAAAAACTTTAATAGAATTATAAATATATGGAATATTATGTTTCTCTGTGTTGAATAAGTTATTTTTTTCTACTAACTAAACTATAAAATACCAGTTTGTTAAATAATAAAATAAACCTTCATCAAACCTTGTAGAAAATGCTAGTACAAAATTGTGTTTGAGTTTAAACTGTAGGTAGTGAACTAACTTCGACATTGAGCTTTTAAACAATATCATGTGTTATACCTATACACATTTATCTGATGCTTTTTAAACTAAAGAATAGAAGATAGAGAAAGCTTCTGAATCCATATTATGATTAATAGATTGGTCATATATTTACTCGCATTTTTATGACGATAGCAAACGTACCCGACGTAATGATGTAATCTGAAATCGAAAGGATATTTAACCCTTAATTACTCGCACAAAGAACATTACATAACTGCTCGCATGGGGTCACAGATAACCCCAAATAGTATGAGTAGTTTCTAATATATATTGAAATATATGTAAATGAAACTATTTTATAATGAAAGTGCTTTGTTTATTCTATAATATCTATAAGTAATAACATGGATTACTAACTAATTACACAAAAATAAGTTAAACTAAAATAATTATCCATAATTAACAATTTCTACTTTGGTATACTGAGATCATGGTTAATACTCGTATTTTTAGGAACTCTCCGAATCACTCTTGTTACACTGTTGACAGTATATATCAGAGTGATCACTGCATACAAATCTTGTGAATTTTTTGCACTTTGTTGGTACTTTGCGGAGGTGAGGAGTGAGAGGATTGTGAGGAGGTTTCATCGATTTCACTACCACTGTCGTGGTCACTCTGAGTTATCACGTCTAATTCTGGCTCAGAATCAGACACTCCAACTTCTTCTTCATCAGAAGCCCCCTCCAACTACTGTGCAATTTGTTTTTCTCTAACTCTCTCGTCTAAGTCTAACTCTGAAAAAAAAAAGACAATACTCTTAGTAAAATGGAATTTTTGGATAATTTCATGGTATAAAACTTATTTATAAAAAAATATTTATTCACTAAACATACAATGATACAAATTTATTTCATAATACACAAAAAAAATACATAAAATAAAAAACTTACCTCTTCCAAAAGAGTAACGTAACTACTCGCATGGGGTCACCGCTCAAGAGCGCAGCGACGTGTCCTTCCACTCCCGTGACTTGGTCACTATATAAATACAAACTTAGACGTGCGTTATGAAGCTAGCAAGGGCGCGGGGAGAATCGGGCCGCGCCAAGTGCTTCATTTTTTAATTCGAAATTGCTTTGACCCCATGCGAGTAATTAAGGGTTAAGATCCAGAAAGGTAAGGGATATGAGTTAAGAGCCCCTTATACTGAAAGTTTAGGCATTTTAGGCACTGAGACGGCTCGCGCCCGCGTTGCGCAGGAGCCGGCGCGACATGAACTCCGGTGACCTAAGAAAGCGGGCGATTACGACACAGTATAAATAAATCAGTAGTTCGATTTTATTTGCTATCGTAGGAATGTTGTTGATAAATAAATTTACTACTTATCCTATACCATTAAACGAGCAATATTTGCATATTTATATATTTGTTTGTATATATACAGTGTGGAAATTTTCGATGTGCCCTGAATGGAAAGTACTTGAAATACTAGGGATAGCAAATTTTTCAGAAAGGAAACATTCCTTTTTCAAATTTTATTTTATTATTCAAATCGATAGAAACAATATAAAAGATAATTTATTGTTAATTTCTCGTAAAATTATTTGCTCTTAGAAATAAAAATATCATGGAATCGAACATTTTTATTGTAGAATCAACATCATCTAAAAATAAAGAACGCTTCTGGTTTATTGGTCTATTTTATACATACATTTAAAGTTTAAAATGAAACTCTCGTTCTGGATTCTCGTTTAATAGTATAGAATAAGAAGTTAATTTATATTTACAACAATAATCCTAGGATAACTAACAAAATCAAACTACTGATTTATTTATACCGTGACGTGCTCGCCGTTTTACTCGCCGCTCGGTTCTAATACGCGAGCGGCGACTACAACGTGGTCGGGAGCAAAACTAGCACAGGTCCTCCTTCGATGACGTCCGGCTGGACTCTGGCGGCACTGACGTGGTGCGCGCGAGTCGCATTTTACGTATTATATTTTATATAGAAAAAAATAAGGGCTAAATTATAAATCTATCCAAAAATTTCCCTGTAAAACCTGATTAGTAAATGAAATGTAAAATTTTCATAAACATAGCGTTCCCCTAATTCTCATAAAACTGATTATGCTTTCAAAATCGATGTTACTTCTGATTTTTTTTTGATCGAGTCAAATGTTTAATATTGTGTTTTTATCCAAAAAAGTCACTAGATCAAACGTTTATCTGTGCTATATATTTTTTTAGGATTTTAAATATGATGATTTCTATCCAAAAACCATGATTTAGAAACATACATTTTGAACAAGGGCGCCTTAAGCCTTCGCTTATCATCGATACGTTAACATACTTTCAATATATGAGTAAGAATTATATTATGAAAAAATTAATATCCTTCCTTATAAAAGAGTAGGTTTACATAAATACATTTGCTTAGTACATTATTCCAAATTGTTAACATTAGTCTTTAGTGTAAATTGAATCCAGGACTTTAATAATTTTACCCTTAATTAATAGCCGAACTCTCAAATAACTTACTTAAACACATCACCAATATAAATTTACCATAACATGGTAAAATAAAATAAACATTCATGTTTGAACGAAAGCCTCACAGTATATTAAAAGAAAAGAAAATTGTTCGTATAATTTTTTCTCTGTTCAATAAATCAAATAACGTTCGTACAAAATACTGAAGTATTGAACGATCTCTCGAAGTTTGCTCGAATATTCTCGAACTAATAATAATACTTAGTTTAATCTTGTCTTGCGGTTAATGTTCAGGTCATACTCAATAAATACTATATTGATTTCTGTCATCAAGGTTTTAATATAACAATTAATGCTTTTCAGTAATTTATAGTGAATTATTTCGTATATATGATCGAGTCTTGTATGGGCCTATGTGTATATTTTAAGAAAATGAATCTCTACATTTATCTATTAAATTATCGAATTTTTAAATATGTTTCTTTTCTATTAAATTATCGAATTTTTAAATATGAATTTATTGTAATACGCTTTAGATAACTGTAAGCTGTATCCCATTGTAGTAGTAATTGTACACATTTTGTTGGGTTGCGATCTGCTCGTGAAATTGATGTGGCGCCTATGGACCCGGCAAGATCGTGGCCTGTTATGTGTATTTAATTTTAAATAAATAAATAAATAAATATCCTATATTGAACTTGTTACAATTATTGTTTATAAGTAAAGTGCATGCAAGTTGAGTTGTAGTTATATTAAATACTAGCTGTTCCGCGCGGTTTCACCCGCATTGCTCTACTACTGTTGGTCTTATGATATATATAGCCTTCCTCGATAAATGGGCTATCCAACACCGAAAGAATTTTTCAAATCGGACCAGTAGTTCCTGAGATTAGCGCGTTCAAACAAACAAACAAACTCTTCAGCTTTATAATATTAGTATAGATTTAGTTCTAAAATGTAGTACATCCTGTTCTTTATCAGAAACACTCATATTATTAATAATAATTTATTCAATAATACAAAAATGTGACCACACATCACACCGAACAAAAACATAGGTCGCAAATCTATATATGCTCGCGCTACAGTGTGATAGGCAGTCTACTTCGCTCTACTTTATAAAGGAAGGCATGTTTATGAGTAAAGTTTTCACTTGACGACTATTAGACTACAAGCCCACATATGAAAAAAATATGGGTCAAATGAACCACCACGGGACATATCTAGTACGAAAGAAGAGCAAAAAATAATAAGATTCATCACTATGCCGTCACTTGTAAGCTGTCCAACTGAGTGCAGATGAGAATTGAAAAGTACAGGTAGACTCGGTAAATTTTGGTCATATATTTTTGTACGGCATTCTTAACCATCGATAGATCCATTAAAAATAATAAGAAACCGCTCAGTGCCGTACAAAAATGTTGGTCCACCAAGTCGGAATTTTAATTTCATTTCCGAGAGTTACCGGGGGTAAATTTGGTCATTTGACCATGTACGGCATCTGTGTCATACTATTGCTATACTGCTTTTAATCCATTATTCCGCAACGCCGTACAAAAATCATGGGGACAAGGGGAAAAAATCGAGAGTTGTAATCCCCTCTCTTTCCCCACTCCAGGGGGTCATTTGACACAACACGAAATAAATTTATTTTTAAAGTATTTTATGCATAGATAATATTTTTTCATGTGCCGTACATTTTCGTTGGTTCAAAGGGGAAAAATCTGAAAAAGAAAAAATCCATATAACGAAATGTTTGCTTTATATTTTGATAATAAAATATAAATAAACATTAATATTAAGAAGCTCGAGGTGGTTAATTATCACCTTGGAAAGTCGGAGTCAAGTGGAATGGACTCCGTTAAATTGATGAACTAATAAAAAAGCTATGAACGAAAAGATGTGAATTATATGCAATCAGCCCATGAATACAGGTAAAGTCACAAGCAAATGCTAGTATTATATACATATTCAAAATGTACAAGTAAAGCGCTTTCAAATGATACCAAACACGGCATATTTATCTTAACTTTATTTTTTTACTCTGTATGTTTTGTCCGCTAGAGGGCGCCACATTAGATTTTGTGAAACCCCATATAGCCTTTAGCTAGCTGGTCGCTGGTTATCCAGTGAACAATTCAGATGCTTCTAATGATATGTTATTTGTCGAATTCTGATAAGTAGTTTAGAAGTTACGAGGGAATAGATGAACATACATACATGACCTGTCAAAACCATAACCCTCCTTTTGCTTTGCCGTAGTTGGGTAAAAATATGTTAATGCCGTACTGTATCAAATGGCCATAAAGCACCCTTAAAATTGTAGCTTTCGTCGCTTTTATCAGCCTAAAAGATGTGGTCTGCACAAAAATGTACGGCATCGTTTTTTCCTAATTTATCTATGTTAATACTATTTAAAACAACGAATAAAGTGTAGAAAACTATTATATTTCATTAATCTACGATGTTTAAACTTAAATAAAATTTCTGGATTTGCATTTCTCTATAACTTTTTTTAGAACGGTTTCTTTTGAACGGCAATACTATACAACAATTGAATTTTACAATATCATGTTAAAAAAAAAGTTCCCGTACAGGGTCAAATGACCTTACAGCTCTTTATATCCAGAATTCGATGAAATTAAGATGATTATTGGTATACATTTAAAAGAACAATTATTTTTTGACGGCATTGCTTTTAATAGTACTTTTGAGTGCTAGATAATGTTTTGGAACCGAAGCCGTACTTAGTCAAATGACCCCCTGGAGTGGGGAAACAGAGGGGATTGCAACTCTCGATTTTTTCCCCTTGTCCCCATGATTTTTGTACGGCGTTGCGGAATAATGGATTAAAAGCAGTATAGCAATAGTATGACACAGATGCCGTACATGGTCAAATGACCAAATTTACCCCCGGTAACTCTCGGAAATGAAATTAAAATTCCGACTTGGTGGACCAACATTTTTGTACGGCACTGAGCGGTTTCTTATTATTTTTAATGGATCTATCGATGGTTAAGAATGCCGTACAAAAATATATGACCAAAATTTACCGAGTCTACCTGTACTTTTCAATTCTCATCTGCACTCAGTTGGACAGCTTACAAGTGACGGCATAGTGATGAATCTTATTATTTTTTGCTCTTCTTTCGTACTAGATATGTCACGTGGTGGTTCATTTGACCCATATTTTTTTCATATGCGGGCTTGTAGTCTATATCTGTTAGGAACTTGACACTCCCCTAGCGAATGTCATATATCTCGGGAGGATTTTTAATTGTAGCTCTTCGCACTTGGGTATTTGGGTTAGTAATTTGGATTTAATGATAATGTGCTATGTGTGCGCTAGTGTTTCCGGGCTTGAGCCTTCTCAGTTTATAAGTATATAATGTATATATAAATGTGACGTCATTATGTTTATGGGCGAAACTGTATGAAACAGTTGGACAGATATTAATGATATTTTTTGTGTATGTTTGGTTGGTGTTTTAATAGATTGTGACGTATTTTTATATCAAAACTTGATTAGTTAATTAGCAAAATATTATATAAAATAAAAATTTTCGTTCGCTAGAAGGAACGGAGATATAAATCTTTTATCGATTATTCTTTGTAAGCAATATTAGAACTCTGTCTAGCCGAAATAAGAGTATTTCATTGTATAAGGAGGAGATTATTAGGAATAAATATTACTTAAAGAATATATCGATGGAAAGGCAACACTTCTTCAATAACTGATTAAGAGAAGAAAGTCGTGATGTTTGAGTATTTTCACAAAAATGATAACTATATGAATAGATACTGGGACAATACTTTAACGATACGAATAATTAGAAAAAACTGCGCTACTAAGTATGTAGTTGTAGTACAAAAATCTAACATGTATTTTATTATTACAATTTGGGAAGATTTTAAGATAGGAGTTTTAACGAATAAATTAAAAAAAAACTGCTTTACTGATTTTAAAAATTATTTACTTACCAGCTGAAAGTGACATTATTCTGAGTCACAGGCTATTTTATTTTTCTATTTGAGTTAATATGGGCGGAGACGGGACGAGCGGCTTGTCATAATATATCGTAGATATAGAGCCAAAACTGTATTCTGATTCATTTACTACTGTAGTTGCCAAAACTTTTTCTAACTCTCGTTTTATCCCTTTCCAAATCCTACCTTTCAAAAGTGTCTTTAAACAAACTTTCACATTTACATTCCTAACAGAGAACAAAATTCTTCTTACTAAATGAATATTTGATCTAACTTTCGGCTACAGCTTTAGCTTTTTCTGATTTTCCAATCTCTTTTAAGACCTATATCTCCTCCTTAGCAAATTTTGACTTAGTCCAAAACTAAGCTCCTAAAAAGGCTTCATTACTACCATAAAGCATGGTTATCATATCTGCTACCCTCCTAATCCATACAACCAAAATGTTAAAAATATGCACATTCACAATTCCGTTACATATATGAAGAAAAACTTCCGAACAATAGACTTGAACCATAAGATCATGGCTATAAGAACGCCTATTTTCCTCAGGCCATAACAGTATATCGCTCGAAGCAGTAACGTCTGAATTATGATAACCGGAGATGACATGGTTATGTATGAAACTACGTATTGTTCATTTCTTCAGAGATTTCAGCGGTGTTCGGTGTATTTTATGGGACGACACGTTCTGGGAAGATAAATGTCCCGTTGTACAATATGTCATTGCCAAGTATCAAAATATATGCATGAAATGCAATTAATGAGGTACGTCTTATCAGAAACTTAATATATTATGCAGTAGCTAATTTTTATTGTTTTAATGCTAAGTAAATGTTGAGGTACGAAGTTTATTCATAAAGTACAGGAGATGTTAATACTTATATTGATATCTATAATTATTAATTATATTGTTATCACAGCATCACGTGTGAACGGCTGAACCGATTTCGATAAATCTTTTTTTAATATATTCCTTGAAGTACGAGGATGGTTTTTATGTAGAGAAAATGTAAATATGTACCACGGGCGTAGCCGGGGCGGACCGCTAGTAAAATCTATAATAAAGTAACTAAGAATAAAACAACAACGTGAGCCAAAAATTTTGTGAACATTAGTTTGTAATTCATACATAGCTATTTTATGAACCATTGAGTAATTCCTATAACTCAAACTAACAAATAAAACATACACCAAAAGCGTTAAAATCAATGAACCACATAAAAACGTCCAAATACGTAATACAAGTCACAGTTTACAATATAATATTAAGTTAGGAATTTCTGAGACATTTTTATAGCAAGTCCAAAACAGGATTATAGGAAAAATCCAATAACACCCGAGATTACAGATGAAAAACTTCTTACATATTACCAGTCCATTCAGAGTCGATCTCTTGGGGGCTAAGTAGCCGAAGATTTATCTTTTTGATAAATCTGTTTTGGATATGTGCAAGGAAATTTAACAAGTTTTATTCACAACTAGCTGTTGCCCGCGACTTCGTCCGCGATTAGGTCGTTTTTCGTCATTCGTCGTTTAAAAAAAATACGTGCCACTTTATTTTTGAATGTTCTTAATTATTGTCTCTTATAAAATTTAACTACTTACATTAAAATTGAACACTCTGATTAGAAAATCTTAAAATCTGAAGAAAACATGAATGAATGTGATTTAAATTCTACATTACTTAGTATCAAAATATAATAATCTAAATTAAATGTAGATTAACAGTTTGAGCACACCATTATAGAATATGTACTTAAGTATTAAATTACGTTAGTTAACATAGTAACTTTACCAAAAACACGATGACTTTCTTTCGCGCTTGGTACCACAAACTAAGCATGTTTGTGGTAAGTGGCCCGCGTGACGCGTCACTTGACCCCCCGCGAGTTCCCCTCCGTTGCTATGCGAAAATACATTCGTTGCTCTATTTTAGGAAAAATTTGTAATACTGTGGCCTGGGCGTTATAACACGTCCAGGGAGTTCCTGAGTGCCGATATCACCATCTTGAGGAAAAGCTTCTAATGTCGATTTAAAACTGCATACATACGAATTAACCTGTTCTAAAATTGTGAAATGAGTTCAGTTTTAAATTTGAGAAATATTGATTTCTTGTATTCCACTATTCGTTGTAGTCGAATACAAAATATAGGGTAAAAGTGGGATAGATGCCGCACCGGGATAGATGCCTCATTTTCAAAAAACCTCACTTCCCAGAGTCGTGACTACGAATTAATGATTTAAATAGGAGCTCCTATCACCCCGCACCTCGGGTACGCATGAGCTGTTGTTTGGTGAAGACGTGTTTCGCTAGTGCGTGTTGTAATATCCGCGGCGAACTTCACGAACACGTTAAAATTTAAAAAGGTTGATATTTGCCTTTGCATAACTTTATAAGCATTTCACTATATTTCTTATTATGTCTATACACTGGTTCATTAATTACAAATCTAAGTGAAAATATTGGCTCTTTTGTTTTTATTTAATAAAAAAATACTGGGGCAGCTATCCTTATCAAAAAGTATAGTTGCCCCTTTTTTTTCGAGGGATAGATGCCCTTAGGGGCCTCTAAGGGCATCTATCCCTCAATACATATTATGTATATGTTATTATCGATAATCACAGGTACCGTTTATATTTTTACCTGATTGCGCCAGAGGTTTTCTCTATGTTAACCGATTTTACTCGTTTAATTTGCTTTTTTTTGTTATGTATACTTACTTATTAATGATCTGCCCTTATACTGATTGTAGGAGAACCACGCCACGAAAATACAAAAGAAAAGAAGGAGTGCGAGCGCAAGTATATTCTTGGACAACAGAACAACTATGTTAACATGACATTTGCTGGTTTATCATATAAATTTTATTAGATTTCGCGTTTATAGAGTATGTAAGGCATCTATCCCACTCTGCAGGCATCTATCCTCAAAAAAGGTGTTCTACAAAAATGTTTATTACACATTATCTATAAATGATAGGATAAAAAATATATATAGTAATTCAAAACAGATAATTAACCTAGCTATATTCATACAAAGTGTTCGTATAAGATTCATGTTTTTAAAATTGAGGCTATTTCAAAAAGTGGGGCATCTATCCCACTTTTACCCTATTTAAACAAACTTAGGTTGGCCTACAGGCAAAAGGGATCCTATCAAATGGTAAACTTGACCTTGTATCTTAAAAGTAAGCATGAACGGACCTTCTGATAATTATTGAGCATCAAAGGATCATTTGAAACGCGCTACTATAAGAGCGAATATTGTCTAATAACAGTTTACATTGCACAGTATGTTCCTCTAAAAGTAGTGATTTCAAAGGTTCCGGTGTATCTTCAAATGAAAGCCGACTCCTTACTACACTTTAAAGCATTACAAAAAGAACATACTACGCCTTTACAGAAGATGATCTGTAATCAATTATGAGGTTATAAGCAAACCCACTTTTATATTTGTCAGACCACACCACCGAATTCGTAGATTGTTTACCTCAAGTCATTAAGACTATGACGAAATCTGTCTGCAGTAAGACGGACCTCTCGCTATTCGTCCGTTTCCAGAGACCGAATAGTTTCAATTCTTAATCTTTCATTAAACAAACTTATTAATCGTTCTTGTCTCATATAATTGTAATATTCGCGTCCCTACTCTAGTCATTGCTTAAACTCATGTTCATCTTCAAAAGATCGAATAATATTATGATGCACCCTATCATTTGTCAAACGGTCTTCATATTGAGTAAAGTTTCAGATTCTCGAGATAAAATATGACTGTCGTGATCAGTAGTGAGACGTAATTCCCTCTCAGTGAGGGTTTCGGTCTCACGGGATAGTACAATATGCCGTTTGCGATCAGCTGTGAGACGTCATACCCTCTCAGTGAAGGTTTCGGTCTCACGGGATAGTAGGGGAGACCGGGTTTGGTTGTCTAACGGGATGGTTGTCACAGCGGTCTTAACACAAAACTGAACTATCGAATAAGTCTGTTGAACAGCGTGGCAAGAGCGATACAGTGACAACGCTGTCCCCACTTCGCGTCAGACCGCCCCGATCTGCCGTGAGGGCCTCACACGTGTTTATTGTTTTCGCACAGATTTTTTATGATATGAGGACCGAATATGCTCCTCATAACATCACTTTTTGAGAACGAAACGACAGCGCGGTTTAATTTAATGCCAACACCATTAGAAAAAAGGATTATTATTAATTGTGAAAAAATATCATGATTTACACTATTAACACTCTTTTAACATAAAATATAAGTCTGTGAGTGTGTAAAAATAAATCCAGCTAATTACACATCAAACTTATGTTTATAATTTGGTATACGACATGAAAATATATTAATTACCAAGCAATAATAATACAGATAAGCAGTGGTGGCTCAGTGGTGAGACCTCGGACTTCGAATCGATAAGTCCGGGGTTCGAGACCAGGCGAGCGCGCAGGAAATAAATTGATTTTTCAATTTATCTGCGCATGTTGTAACATCACCACTGCTCGAACGGTGAAGGAAAACATCGTGAGGAAACCGACATGTCGAAGAATTAAAAAGTTCGATGACATGTGTCATCCGCCAACACGCACTTGGCCAGCGTGGTGGATTAAGGCCTGTACCCTCATAGGAGGCCCGTGTCCCAGCTGCAGCAGTGGGAACGTATATGGGCTGATGATGATGAATAATACAATATAAATACTGAACATAAGTAGGTATAATAGATAAGTAGTATTAGTTAAAATATACTTTGACTGTTAGTCAAAGTTTATTTTTACTAACAACATGTAAATGAAGAAGAAATAATAATTACCAACGAACTGACCTTTTCTATAATACTTAACACGGCACATTTTTCAAATTATCTTGCTCAACCCTGCTCAAAAATTTGAGGGTTTTGTTGGAACTTTAATATGTCAAAACTATGATATAGGTATCTAAACTACGATACAACTTGCTTGCGGAAATGCTCATTACAATTGTGAATCTAAAGAATAACTAACAACATACTATTCAATTTTATTGAGCTGATGAATATCTTTTGCCTGGAAGAAATCACCGTCGCCTAATAAATATACTGTGTTTTCTTATAAAACCGTTACATAATTTATTTTATCTACTTAAATAATGAAAATGATATTATATTTATAAAATATAAAACATATTATGTAAAATGATTAAAAATAAATAAATGAAGCAACTACGATTCAAAGAAAACATCTTTTTCAGTGTTAAAATGCTCTTAGCAATCCTGGATGATGAACTGTATCATGTTCTCTGATCCCAGTACGGTCGGTACCTCGATAGCCATAACGATAAATATTATAATCAGATAACCGCAAAGTCAAAATAAAAACATTACTTGTACAGTTGTGAGTGCAAAATTTATGGTTAGGGAGCCAGGTGCAAATTTGGTTAACTATTTCCTCTCAAGAGATAATTCGTCAGACGCATGAGAGTATAGTATTATAAAGCCTCGTGAACGTCAGCTGACGCTCGGTTGGGGGGGTGAGCGGTTGTAGCCTCCCACGCACATAGGAAAAAAAATACATTCATTCATTCATTTCCTCTCAGCTAAAAATTTGTCAAATTGTAGCTAACCCAATATCTCAACGAAAAAAAATAGTCAGCTGGTTACAACATGGTGTATTATACGTCAGCTGGTGTCTCGAACATGAAAGTTAAATTTAAAGAAAAATTTATTTTCCGTTATTTCCTCTCAAACAAAAATTTACCTGATGATAGCTTATATGTAACTGTGGATAAATATATATGTCAGCTGGCTGTATCTTGGTGGAAAAACCGTCAGCTGATACGGGAGGCTACAACCGCTCTTCCCCCCAACCGAGCTCCAGCTGACGTTCACGAGGCTTCATAATACTATACTTTGATGCATTTTACTAATTACCGCTTGAGAGGAACTTGGTCATAAAATCTGCTGCTGGCTCCCGGACCATTACGTTTCATTTGGAATAACATTTTTTTCGGTACTAAAACGTAGTCGTTTGATATGTGGTTGGCTGCCCCTCCTCTCCTTCCTGAAAAATATCCTCCAAAATTTCCCGAGATACTTCCAATGATTGAACCATTGGACGTTGGACATTAACTTCAGTCAAAAATTGACGAAGCGGATGATTACTAATTTCCACTTAATCCTCGCTGCTACTATCTTTACCATCAAATCATCAATTTTCAAGTGGTGTTGTAAAAATATCAGCAGAAATCGTCTTCCAAAGGCGATATAATTTTATGAGCATTGAATCTGTAAATAACAAAATCAAAAGTTAACTGTAAATCTATAAAAAAAGCTACTTACAAATAAAATTTTATCAAAAACTACTGTTCCCAATGCACCTCAAAATAATAAAAGAATTCATCATTTTATTATTTCATTCTAAAAGTGTAATATAATACTACCAACAAAAAACATGAATTGCTATCATTATAAAAAATAAATACCTATAAGTAACAACTTACTTTTTGTGGGAACGCATGATGGTGAAAATTCACAAAACACGAAGATTGCATTTGATATTTTTGGTTTTATGGCATTCAATTGCTTTATAAATATCACTACATAGTATAAAAAAGTCGCTTTCTCTGTCCCTATGTCCCTTTGTATGCTTAAATCTTTAAAACTTCGCAACGGATTTTGATGCGGTTTTTTTAATAGATAGACTGATTCAAGAGGAAGGTTTTAGTATATAATTTATTAGGTTTTAGACAAAGCGGACGAACCCGCGGGCGGTAAGCTAGTAAATTTATAAAATACGAAGATTTTTAAAATTGTAACTAATGAATGCAATCAATATTAGATTAATTAATGGTGTCTAGTTTTACTTAAAATAATAAATATCTACCCTCACTTTAAAAAAATGTAGTATATTTATTATTTACACGAAATATACCTTATAGGGAAGGGAAGATATGGGCTAACCGCTAAAGAGTTAAATAAATAACATAATTATATTTAAATTATTAATTTCCAACTGTGTATTCAGTAGTGTTAACATCTAAATTGATTTGATTTTTACGAAATCTCATAGATGGCGCTGTTACAAAATTAACATTATACAACTTACATTCTTTAAACTATGTTTCTCTTCCCAAGTTACTTAAATGGCATAATTTTTATAGTGTCAATCTAGATATTGTCAAACAACATTTATATATGCGTCATTTGATTATTAATTTCCAATAGTTAACGTGTTTTTGATTTTTCTAACACTTCATAGATGGCGCTGTTTCAAATTTGTCTTTATACTGCTAAGATTCATTTAACTGTTTCTCTGCCCAAATTACGTAAATGACATAGTTTTTATTTTGTAAAGCTAGATAATAGCATGACTTACTCGAAACCAACATTTAAACATGAGTCTTTAGATTGTACGCTGTCGTAGTACACGGAATATGTAAGAAAAATAAAGGCTCACAGCTCCTCCCCCGAAGGTGATATCATGATAATATGTTTAAACTATCCTCACCCGACCTCTTAGGAATATTCATGCAAAATTTGAAGTAAATCTATGCAGTACTTTTCGAGATTAGCTCGGTCAAACATACAGACAAACAGACAAACAGACAAACAGACAAACAGACAAACAGACAAACAGACAAAAATTCTAAAAACTATATTTTTGGCTTCTATATCGATTATAGATCATGGATTATGTATTCTTTTAAAAAAATATTCAATGTACAGTTTTGACTTTCCTACGATTTTATTATATGTATAGATATTGCTACAATCTCTACCTTCCTATATCTGTTTGAATAATAAAATAGTATTTCTAAAATATTTCGGAAATAAGACGTTCTTTTGTAGTTAATTTTGCACGTATAAAAATTAACATACCTATCCTACAGATTTACACGTCATCACGACATTCTTTATTTTTCAAATATATACAATTTCAAACTGCAAAAACATTTACTATAAATAATTCCCACCGCAAACGGAAGCAACCGCTTCAGTTATTCGTTCAAAGTAACAAGCGGTTATGCAGTATTTCTTCACGCCCCTAATCCGCTTCCATTCCTAATCCCTCAACCTTATTATAATACACGCAAGTTCACAACACGATAGCTTGAAAATACTATTCACAAAGATCTCTGTTGAATAAGGGCCGATTTTTCAAGGCTTGGCAAACTTATCCATCTATTAAAGTATTATGTATTGCACATTATTAAAAAAAAAGAGTGTATGTGCAGAGTACACTGTACACGTGTCAAAAGTGATACTTTTTTGGCATGGTTCAAAGATACCAAAATCCTACCTTACGTGACGGTATTGCCCTGACGCGACCTTGAAAAATATAACCAGTAAAATACCAAAAAACGGACAATTAACATATTTTTGTAATAGTTGTTTACTTCAAATTTAATTCAATATTCAACGAACCAGATTTAACCAAGGAAAGAAAAATCTGCACTAAATCTAGAGACGTTAAAAATTTATAGCACACACTACATATTATGCACGCATCTGTTTCGACCCACGACACTCAACTTTATTCTCACAAACTTTGACACTTTCTGAGCCGAATTTACGAGTAAACTTCCTTACTATCCGTCACTTTAGTTCGTAGATAGATCAGCCAAGTTCGGACCTTTTTAATGATACGTCGCATGATTTAGATGTCGCACTCTTCATTAATCATTAGGCGGGTTCACAAGGAGCGATGCAATTGCTAAATGAAGCCTGTGAATGAAGCAGAAGGAAGCAGATTAGATCGACAAATGACAGCATACGTCACTTTCTTCTACCAAGCCACGTTCACACTAATAGCCATATCCCCACAGCAGAAGCAATTGCTGCGCGAAGCAGCTCGGTCAGTGTGGACGTGGCTTGGCCAAGGAAGGCGCGTGTGCCACCTTTTTACTAAAAGCTGAGCAAATTGCCGAAGAGCTGCTTCACGAGGCTGCTCGTTCTGTGTAGACCCGCCTATTGAATATGCTGCTCGAAAAGGAAAATATTGTTGTTATAACTTTGAAGCCAAAGTGAAAGTGACAGTTGGTTATTGGATGTCATATCATACTGAGTTATGAACCGCTTATTTCTAATATGTATAACGTTAGAAATTTTCCTCATATAGAATTACGATGAAGACGTATAAAAATATGAGAATAACCTTAAAGTTGCCACTAGGAATTCATAATAATGAATATTTACATAGATATATTAAATAATCGTAAATTGCTTAATACCTAACCTATCATAACATGCTATTCACAGCGATACATTATTCTTAGTAACTATTGTAAATATAACTGCATGAGTATAACTTAGATCTTTCATATCACTAATATTTCAAGTACAAATAATCACATTAACCAATAGATAAATATGTAAATTTCAGTATTTAGTACGTGGCTCCAGGCTAGAGATCGCTATCGATGCAATGTAGAGACGATTTTGCCGCATCACTTCCTACATTGTATGCGCCTCTAGAGGCATGCTTCGATATCGATAGCTAGCCTCGATGCAGCCGATTTAATCTACAATGTTTCCAACTTAAATCAAAGAAAAAAATATCTCGAACGTTTACGAGGATATTAAAATATAGGAATAAATAGATTGAAACGGATCTGATCTCGGTATTGACATTGAGAAATCCATTATGGAACAATAATTGAAATAGGAACTTCATTTAACTTAGGCAACGCCTAAATATTATACCGTTCTATTTAATACAAATACATAATCTCATTTACTATCTTTGATTAAATCGTGACACAATTTTCATCACACTAATAATATAAATAACACGAACAAATGATATTTTATTTAATTTCAGACGTCAAAATTCGATTCCATTTTTAAACAGCACCCTAACACTGCCACAGATAACTAATAAAGAGTATAATAAACATTCTTTATTACTGGCAAGTGAGTGGCAACGTATGTGAAAAACAAACAATGACGTAACAGAATTCCAATTTCAAATTCACCTATCGCCGTCGTTTCTAAGGGCTGGCTTGATTAAATTCGCCCTTTATGTACGTGAGAGCTACTTGGTTACCTTCACGTTATATAATTGAAACGATGTCCTTTTTATTTCGACATGGCAATACCCAATTTCGCGCGTTTTTGTTCTCTAGATATTTTATTCCAACTAGCTTTTAACTAATAGGTATCGAATATGCATCAGTTTTCTCGTAAATGTGGTTTTTTGAAGGTTATTGTAAATAAGCGACATGGAAACTTTTAACAGCCACTCACTTATGCTTCTGAATAAGTTTGAATGTTATCTTTATGTAGAACACATTTTCATAGTTATGCTAACAACGTATTCAATTAAAAGTTTGACATTTTTGGTCAAATTAAATAAATTTTGGAAGTTCTAAATTATTTTTCGTATGAACTCTATAAAAGTATTTCTCTCCTGAGAATAAAGATATTCAGAAATGCTCTGAAAATTGTGGTCATCATTTTCAAACTAAATACAGATATCAGCACTTGTAAAAACACAAAAACACATAGGTAATATCATGGACGTATAAAAAAAGACGGACGGTATATCGCCTAAACATTGAGTGAAGCCTAGTAATGGCGGCGAAACATCCATGTGTGTGTGCCATGTTGCCATGGCAACAGCTGTTCTGTTGACAATGGCGGCTGTATTTTTTTCTATAAATTTTGCCGTAATAATTTTGGCATTAAAACATAAAAGAAATAACTTGCTTCCCTGTGGAATGTAATCCCTCGTGTTTTGTTATTTAAAATTGTACTGTTGCGACACCATTTAAGACGATACACAAAAAAAAATCCACTGCTTGGCGGGCGGAGTCTAATAGCTCGCTATCGCGAACGCGGGTGTGCGCGAAGTCATTCTTGCAAATTCGCCGCGCTGCCGCTGGCCGACTCGGGACAAACATGTATGGAGTCGTCATACAGTTATAATATTGTTATACATTTATTCAATTGTTGATTTATTGGTTTTATTTTCTTGCTTATAAACAAATAATCTTCTTTCCAACAACTACTTAGACATTATTAATAATTATTATTATTTCGTAATGTTTACTTTATTACAAAATAATACAGGTTATAAATAATCTTTAAAATAACAAAAATATTGTTACTCTGAAAAAATGAAATGATAATCAATAACGCGGACTACTGAATTGATTTAGATAGAATTTGATGCTGACGTATATTACAATATAATGCCCAGAAATGAAAGGTACTAAGTATTTCTGAAAGAAGTTATAAACCCTAATTCTTCTCAGTCAAAGTCAAGAGTGGAAGATATCACTAATACAGTAAAACTGATGCGAAACTTTGGATGTTAATTTGTATATTTTTTTGTTAGTTGTTACTTAATCACGTCAAGACTACATTACCAATTTTGATAAAATATAGCTAATTGCCTGGATTTACACATAGGATACTTTTTATCCGAACTGAACACTTCTGTGGGATAAAACAGGATTCACGATATAACCTAATTCCAAGCGGGCAAAGCCGCGGTCGGAATTATATTTTTTTAAATAGAAAAATTGTTTAAAAAAAAACACAAAATATATTGACGCATGTATTTATTTTTTGCACTCTATTATAATTGTAATTATTCATTACAAATAATCAAAATAAAATAGCCAGAACAAAGTTAGGCCCTGGTAGGGTAGGTAGGCAGGTACAGCAATGTGAGACGAACACTGGCTTATTTATACCAATAATAATGTATTATAAACATTAAATTAAGTTTACAACAAAAATACATAATATTAGCTAATGTGAAAACGAATCAACCAATCATCCCACAACAATGAAATGTGCACACAAATATTCATCCAAATCGGTTCATGTGATTAGGAGGAGTGACTGCAGCGCCATCTTCCGGGCCCAATTGTGTTTCCAGATCACCCAGGAACTCAATTTAATATACTTACACAAAATTTTTCGAAATGAAAACTCACATTACTATGTAAATATGAATATAAACCTGTTTTAGTACTAAGCAATTTCCCGCACAGGTGTAGTAAGTATAAATGAAATAAATATCAACATCAAATTCTTTATACAACATACTTATCTACCACCTACTAAGAAATGTAATTCTTGAAATTTTTTCGTATTTTTTTTAAATATAATACTACTCCAATGAGCTCCTGTTCCATATCACGTCCGCCATACTTCCACTAAGTTCACCATGATTTTTTATTTCTTTGCACTTTGTTGCTTTTTGCTAAAAATGGAATCATGCGATAAAACCAGTAGAACGTTGATAACATACATTTTTGACTGAATAAAGGTACTTACGAAGGAGTGGGTTCACATTGTGAACAATCAGTGGGTTTATTTTCCTTCTGGATTCCGGATTTCTGAAAAGATTATCTATGCTATAAATAAAAAAAATCTTACACATTCGTTATGTACTTAAAACAGGGGTACATATCAAACATCGTCTATAATACAATTATCATCAAATCTTTTATATAAAAATGAATCGCAAAATGTGTTGGTAAGCGCATAAATCGAGAACGGCTGAACCGATTTCGATAATTCTTTTTTTATTATATTCCTTGAAGTACGAGGATGGTTCTTATGTAGAGAAAACGTAAACATGTACCACGGGCGAAGCCGGGGCGGACCGCTAGTTTAAAATAAAACCAACTTCTTCATTAATTTGTTCCAATTGTAAGCATTCTTTTTTCTCCAACCTTTATGTTTCTTCTTCTTATTTTCTTTATATTCTTATTCTATTATTTTCTTAGTTTCTTCTTCTTATAAGACAAAATGAGACAAATGGGGACACCATTTGTCTCATTTTGTCTTATCGTGTTGTCACCCTTTTTTACGATTGCGCGAGCGACACAAGATCCCCGTGTGACGGCCGTAGCGGGAATGACTCGTGCAGCGATCGGGGTAGGAAGGTACAGGGCGGCTCTCGCTATATTGGCTGGTCGCGCGCTAATTTCAAGTATTTCTTGTTTATTTCAAAACCATCGCATATTTCAAAATTCTAAATCGGTAGACGTATAGGTTGTATATTTTATAGTTAATATCCAAAAAGTCGTAACTTTACGTTTGTTATTTTGAAGATGCCAGAGATTATAAAAAAATAACAATGAGAACTTTGTATTTTTTTTCTATCGAGAAAATATCATGGAATCATGTTTCTAAAACGGTAGACGTATTGTGTTACTATTGAACTTTCTTGTCAAGAATTTTCATCACGACAACTTTAATAATATAAAAATTACGAAGGTTTGAAAAGGGCCGTAAATGTTAGAAAAATTAATTCATCACCTTAACCATGCAAGACGGCATTTTAAATTTTTTTGTGAAACAGTGACGCAGTTAATCAGTCGGTAGTTCATGACGTAATGGCGGCCGACTAGCTTACTATGGTGAGAGTGTGTGCGTGTTTATTGTCTTTACACGATCGCTAGCTTACTATGGTGGCTTCACGTTGTTTGTTCGTAATACGGCGTCCGTCTTTTTTTATACGTCCATGGGTAATATATACTTGAAAAATGGTGCACACGAATCAGTTATATTTTCCATACAAACATCAATCAATCTTTTAAAGATTGATTTGTTGAGAAATATTTCCCATTTATAGAGCATTTGAATCCTATTAAATTAAATATCAACTTGATTTGATGTTTTACAAAATAGCGCTACTATGTAAACAACTGGCCTATAATATTAAATAAATTAAAATGATTACCTTGAGATGAAAAGCATTGAGAGGTAAAAAATACAAAAACAAATTTGTGAAAGAAGTTATATTTGAGTTTGATATTCGAATTTTTATTAATATTATAGAAATGAATTTATGCTTCGGTGATTTCTAAATAAAATATCCCCCGAATATTTTAGACAAAGGTATGATTCACGAGTCTAAAAACTTATTATTAACGCGTACATATTTTAAAGATAGCTCTAGCTTACCAGCACATTTAAAAAATCATTCACCAAAAAAAAACAAATTAAAAAATAATAAATAAAAAATAGTGCAAGAGTTTCAATTTAATGATCAAATATTTCCCGTGAAACATTGCTTTCCCGTCTATAAATTGCATACGAATGTAATAAAAGCACTCAAAGAAATACACTTATCTATACATATAATAAAATCGTAGGAAAGTCAAAACTGTACATTGAATATTTTTTTAAAAGAATACATAATCCATGATCTATAATCGATATAGAAGCCAAAAATATAGTTTTTAGAATTTTTGTCTGTTTGTCTGTTTGTCTGTTTGTCTGTTTGTCTGTTTGTCTGTTTGTCTGTATGTTTGTCCGAGCTAATCTCGAAAAGTACTGCATAGATTGACTTCAAATTTTGCATGAATATTACTAACAGGTCGTGTGAGGTTTTTTTAAACATATTATCATGCTATCACCTCCGGGGGAGGAGCTGTGAACCTTTACTTTTCTTACGTATTCCGTGTACTACGACAGCGTACAATCTAAAGACTCATGTTTAAATGTTGTTTTTGAGTAAGCCATGCTATTATCTAGCTTTACACTATAAAAACTACGTCATTTACGTAATTTGGGCAGAGAAACTGTTTAATGAATCTTAGTACTATAAAGACAAATTTGATTCAGCGCCATCTATGAGATTTCGTAAAAATCAAATCAATTTACATGTTATCACTACTGAACTCAATGTTAAAAATTAATAATTTAAATATAATTATGTTATTTATTTATTTAACTCTTTAACCCATAATAAATCTTCCCTTCCCTATAAGGTGCGCTTATATAATTCGTGTGAATATACTACATTTTTAAAAGTGAGGGTAGATGTATATTATTTTAAGTCAAACTAGACACCATTACAGTTAATCTAATATTGATTGTGTTCATTGATTACATTTTTAAAAATCTTCGTGTTTTAATAATTCGATCACGAGGCGGGACTCTAATACAAAAAGGTTAGTTCGTTGATAATTATTATTCCTTCATCATTTACATGTTGTTAGTAAAAATATACTTTGACTGTTAATACTTTTGTTCAGTATTTATCTGTATGATTATTGCTTGGTAATTAATCTTAATGGTTAAAGCTACACAGAAATCAAGTATGAAAGAAATGTTCTCCATATTATATAAAAAATATCTCCCGACATCATAAATGTCTATCTTTTATGGTTGAGCTTAGGAGTTCAAAGCTTTCTGATTATATTTGTCTACTAGCTGTCCCCGCGATTTCGTTCGCGTGGAATAGTGACTATGGGACCTATGACCATGGGCTCAGGGTGGGGCAACAATAAAAAATCATTTTTATTTTCATGCTCCCACTCCCGCGCCCACTCGCACTCCCACGCCATATGCCACGTTCAGTCCTAATCCCTACTGAACTCAATGTCAATGATAATTATTATTCCTTCATCATTTACATGTTGTTAGTAAAAATATACTTTGACTGTTAATACTTTTGTTCAGTATTTATCTGTATGATTATTGCTTGGTAATTAATATATTTTCATGTCGTATACCTAATTATAAACATAAGTGTGATGTGAAACTAGCTGGATTTATTTTTACACACTCACAGTCTTATATTTTGTGTTAATGTTAAAATAGTATTAATAGTGTAAATCATAATATTTTTTCAAAGTTAAAAATATTTCCTTTTTTCTGATGGTGTTGCCATCGAATTAAACCGCGCTGTCGTTTCGTTCACAAAAAGTCATGTTATTAGGACCGAATATGTAGCCGCCTCAACTTACGGAAACGAGAGTAACCTGCATTATCTGTTAGTTATTGTATAGTCGAATTTAACGTTACATGGAAATTGGAATCTAAATATATGTATACCTACTTATATTAAATCTGTAGAGGTCAATTCTGCACATGAAATATATTTCCTAAATAACTATCACGAGGTGATTAGAGATCGACATCGACGTCAAAAATGTTTGTCCGTCTGTCTGTCTGTATAACCGTTATAGAAACAAAAACTACTCGACGGATTTAAACGAAACTTGGTACAATTATTTTTCATATTCGTGAGCAGAGCAGCAACTCCATTTTTAAGCTTTCGTCGCGTGTGCGTTCTTAATGCGTGTATCTTAATGGTTAAAGCTACACAGAAATCAAGTATGAAAGAAATGTTCTCCATATTATATAAAAAATATCTCCCGACATCATAAATGTCTATCTTTTATGGTTGAGCTTAGGAGTTCAAAGCTTTCTGATTATATTTGTCTACTAGCTGTCCCCGCGACTTCGTTCGCGTGGAATAGTGACTATGGGACCTATGACCATGGGCTCAGGGTGGGGCAACGATAAAAAATCATTTTTATTTTCATGCTCCCACTCCCGCGCCCACTCGCACTCCCACGCCATATGCCACGTTCAGTCCTAATCCCACGCCCACGCCCACTCCCCTTCACAATTAGTACCTACCATATCAAAGCCAGGGTAAGCGCCCCACCCAGCCCCACCGTGGCTACGCCCATGCTGAATTACTACTTAACATACAATTATTGAGTAAATACGTACAACCATACTGTACTGTTGTACTACCATAAATAATTAAAATAATTGTTATTAAAATTTCTTACTAAACTGAGCTAAAAAACTTACGTTCCAAATTATTAAAGAAAATCAAGAAATGAAATGCCTAACCTATACCAAATAGTTACTACATATTATTGTAATTAAAAATTATGATTAGTATATAATATCGAAAATCAAAAAAGAAATGCCTAACTAATTCTACGTAAAATTTCTTTTAAATTATGTCATATTATTTTTTAGGAACCAGGGGGGGGGGGAGAGGAGCAAATTCTATTTCCTTCCTTTCTTAAACGGATGTTTTTAATAATCTATGGTGTAGCCACTGATCAGCTTAATCGATACTCAGTTTTTATCAAATCGATACTCAGTTTTTATCAAATCCAGAAACAAATCCAAATTAGATCTTTCCTGTCTCACGCACGTAACTAAAGGCTGAAGAGAGAGAGAGCACGTAACTAAACCGTTGAGACGAAGAAAAGTGTATAGAAAAAGGAATAAATAATTTCATAAACTTCCCGACGATCTTTAAAAATAAATTATAACTTTCATTTTTTTCATTCCCACTTTTACCCCTATGTAGGTATAATAAGTGGATGAACCAATTTTGATACACTTTATCTAAGAACCAGCGTCGGAAAATATTCTGCCTAACAAAAAAAACCGCATCTAATTCGGTTTACCTGTTAGCCAGCTACGGTGCCATAGACAGACACACACACACACACAGAAATACATAGCGGTCAAACACATAACACCAGTCTTTTTGCGTCGGGGGTTAAAAATATAATACGACATAATTTAAAGGACATTTTATGTGGAAAATTTACCTATACACCAGGGTAGATAATTTTTGAAACAAAAAAAAATCGCAGTAGGATGAAACCCATTAGAAAAGGATATGATAAAAATGTAAGGAAAAATAAATTACGGTCAATCGGAGTTCGGGAAGTGCGAGGGGGGGAGCTTTTAAGAGAAAAAAATGGTTTCTCTCGATTTCTCGATAATAATAACACCTGCTAATTTTTTTCTACATATTTTAATTGTACAGACATCACTTTTCCACAATTTTATTATATGTATTGATGATGATGATTGAGATTATAACACTCTTAGTCCGTTTTAACTTAATTTTTATTCACCCGCATCAGTGCCACCTAAAAAATCTTTATATATCGAAATTCGAGCAAAGTTAAGAAAATGATAAATAAGAGTTCTCAAGGATCGTTAGAGATAAGAGGCTTACTATTGACCGAAAACAACATGTGTTATGCCGAACCTGAAACCGCTTCACAACGAGAATTGCGGCTCACAGCTGACCGCGAACAGCATGTACTATCCTGTGAGACCGAAACCTTCACTGAGAGGGTATATATAACGTCTCACAGCTGATCGCAAATGGCATATTGTACTATCCCGTGAGACCGAAACCCTCACTGAGAGGGAATTACGTCTCACAGCTGATCACGATCGTCATATTTTATCTCGAGAATTCTGAAACTTTTACTCAATATGAAGACCGTTTGACAAATAATAGGGTGCACCATAATATTATTCGATCTCTCGAAGATGAACATGAGCATAAGCAATGACTAGAGTAGGGACGCGAATATTACCATTATTTGAGACAAGAACGATTAATAAGTTTGTTTAATGAAAGATTAAGAATTGAAACTATTGGTCTCTTTAAACGGACGAATAGCGAGAGGCCCGTCTTACTGCAGACAGATTTCGACATAGTCTTAATGACTTAGAGGTAAACATAGAAGATCAATCTACAAATTCGGTGGTGTGGTCCGACAAAATAATATAAAAGTGGGTTTGCTTATAACCTCACAATTGATTACAGATCATCTTCTGTATAGGCGATATTAACGTAGTATGTTCTTTTTGTAATGCTTTAAAGTGGAGTAAGGAGTCGGCTTTCGTTTGAAGATACGCCGGAACCTTTGAAATCACTACTTTTAAGTTTTAGAGGAACATGTGCAATCTAAACAGTTCTTAGACAATATTAGCTCTTATAGTATTGCGTTTTAAATGATCCTTTGGTGCTCAACAATTATCAGATGCTCCTTTCATTCTTACTTTTAAGATACAAGGTCAAGTTTATCATTTGATAGGATCCCTTTTGCCTGAAGGCCAACCTAAGTTTCTTTAAATATATTTTGTATTCGACTACGACGAATAATCGAATACAAGAAATCAATATTTCTCGAATTTAAAACTGAACTCATTTCACAATTTTAGAACATGTTAATTCATCAGGTTAATCCGTATATACGCGTTTTAAATCGACATTAGAAGCTTTTCCTCAAGATGGTGATATTAATATAAAATTGGTATAAATGCCGATAGACGGAAGTCTATCAGCACTCAGGAATTCCCTGAGCGTGTTATAACGCCCAGGCCACAGTATTACAATTTTTCCTACAGTAGGGCGACGAATGTATTTTCGCATAGCAACGGAGGGGAACTCGTGGGGGGTAAAGTGACGCGGGCCACGTACCACAAACATGTTTAGTTTGTGGTACCGAGCGCGAAAGAAAGTCATCGTGTTTTTAGTAAAGTTACTATCTAAACTAACGTAATTTATTACTTAGGTACATATTCTATAATGGCGCGCTCAAACTGTTAATCTACATTTAATTTAGATTATTATTTTAATTACTAAGAAATGTAGAATTTAAATCACATTCATTCATGTTTTCCTCAGATATTCGATGTCTATGATTTTCGATGATTTTAAGATTTTCTTATCAGAGTATTCAATTTTAATGTAGTTAAATTTTAAAAGAGACAATTAAGAACATTCAAAAATAAAGTGTCACGTATTTTTTTTAAACGACGAATGACGAAAAACGACCGAATCGCGGACGAAGTCGCGGGCAACAGCTAGTTAATATATACAAAGCTGAATCCTCCAAAGGAAACAAGAATTTCCATAATAATGCAAAAAAGCACCGCTCAAAGCTACAATATAAAAGTTCCACGTATTTCCCTAGCAATGCAAAAACAAACAGACATCTAAATATTACAATGCTTCTTATACACATCAAAGATACTGTTATGGGTAATTCAATATATCTACACTCTCTACTTCGTCCTCGCATTGCTATTGACAACCTTATTGATCGTTACTTTGAAAACAGTGTCTTCCTTTTATATTACAATATGTACCAAGCCCTTATTTATAACGCGATAAAGTCGACTTTGCACTGACAAGGAAATGGTGTTTCATATTTTTACCGGCGCTGTTGGTGCTTAATCTGAACACCGTTTAAGGTTATAAATATGAGACAATTCATCGATTCCCGTTGAGGTTTCGTTCTTGAGATAAGAGCATTTGAATTGAGTGAAGCTTTGAGTAGATATACAGGGTGGAATTTTGTAATGGCACCTGGAGGGAAAATATCTTTAATACTTTAGATAGAAAATTTTTACCCCGTACCAGTTAACATTTCAATTTTTATATTATGATCGTCGATGACGTCATAACCTATGGTCACATAAAAGCTTGGATAAAAGTGTTTATTAGATTATTATTTTTAATTTTTAGCCAATATATTAGAAATAATGAAACCATTTATACCTTAGTTTATTTTTTGATCAGCCAATCACTTTATTTCTGCTGACAGCCACCTTTACCTTGGAAAGTTGATCCAAGTAACATAGTCTACATTATACTTCTTTGTTTTCCCGGGTCAAAAAGGACGAAGCCGGGATAAGCGGCTAGTAACACACCCTACGTCAACCCGTGTCCCACATAATATCATATAACAATACAAGTTGAAAACTCCTAGCCCTCATCCAGGAGACACCTGAGCTAAAAACTTCACACACTAACTTCGACAGATGTCAGACAAACGAATTTATATGGAGAGAAATTTCAACTATTTCGTGAGGCGCAAAATTGTTTTGGGCACTTTACTGAGACGAAGTTTTCCCTGGCAAGGACCACGCGTAAATTTTAGCCATCTGAAGTATGGGTAAACGAAAGTTAGGAGTCATTGACGAAACTTGGCAAAGAAAATTTGGATTGATGTACAAATTGAAATGCGAGTATTTCCATTTGTGGGATTTCATTAGTGTTGGGACTTGTTTGGTCTTTACTGAATCTTTCGTGTATGTTTGTAAGTTAGCTCAAAATTAATGATTAAATAAGTATCATTTTCATACACACTCTTTGTCTCTCATTTCGTACTCAAGTTATGTGGCTATTTTAAACATTATAGGCTCAGTATATGGTCTGAAAAATCACTTCTTTCCTACTCTTTGGATTCTTCTCACTAATAAGCAAATTAAAAAGAGAGCGTGTTTGCCGAGCACACGTGTCAGAAGTGAAACTTCTTTGGCAAGATTCAAAGATACCAAAATCGTCGCCTTACTCCATAACGTGACGGTATTACCATGACGCAACCTTCAAATTTTACTCTTTACGCGCTTAAAGAACTTTCGCTTCAACATTGTAAATGATTGCAAAATATATAATTTTACAATACGCACATAATAATTGTATCTGTTATTTTCTGGCGCCAGAGATAATTTAACAACCAACCGTCTATTGGTTTGTTCTTCTTATTATCTCTCTTTTAACAACGATATAAATAACAAACAAATAATAATATATTTAATAGATCAACAATTATTATAACAATAGAAAGTCATTTTTCATATTTAATAAATTGTTATGAAGAATATAAAGTTACATCAAGATGTCTATCGTCACATCAAAGTCAAACGATCAAATTATCAAAAGGCTTCGATTATCGTAATGATTCCACGGGAACAATGAATTATAATTGTAATATAACCCGACCGTTTGAAGTTGACACCTTTGTTCTGTATCAATACAATTCAGGTGGATTATAAAGTGTCTGAAATAAATTCAATTAATTTTACAACAAAGGATGTTGTATTCCGACAGTCTTTTAACAAAGACGGTTCAAAAATAATTAATACTTATGCATTTTAATTCTTCTTCTGTTCTTATGGCTTTGATAAAATAATTTTTTGAATGGTTTTGCATTTATATTGCGAACATTCGTAATAATTTTTTTTTTTCATCTCGTAGAGATAATCTAGATATAGATATAATCATATAGATGATATAGAGATAATCGTAGAAATAAAATATACAAAATCAATATCTCTCTTTGTTTTTTATCAAATCTTTCTATTTTACACGACCATAATAATATCATACTAGTTATAAAATGATAAGTAATTTTTTGGCATTTTAACTTTTATTATTTTAAGTAATATTTCGATCAAGTGCGGTCCGACAAAGGGATACATTTTTTCAGTTTAGTTATTTGTAGGGTTTAAATTTAGGTTAAGCTAAATTGAAACCTAAAATCCACGCATAACCTACTTCTGAAAAAATCCGTTAACCCTAACATAACAACTTTACAAAACGCACTAAAAATACATTTTGTACCGTTCCCGTTTTAAAAGTACCGTCAACAAAAGCCCTAAAATATTATAACCCGTAGCGTCAGCAACGAACTAACAAGGGCGTCAGGAATAATGGAAAATGGAGGACATTTGTTTTTACGCGGAAAAACTTTTTTGGCCACACAAAAAGTAAATAGTCAATCTAGGAAAGTATCTACGCTGAATTCGTAAAAAATGATAAAATTGTATGAATGGTTGGATATGTGGAATAACACATTTTTATTATAAACTAGTGGTCCGCCCCGGCTCGCCCGTGGTACATATTTAGTATCCTATGTCCTTCTCCTGGCTCTAAACTACCTCCCTGCCAATTTTCAACTAAATCGGTTCAGCCGTTCTTGAGTTAAAAGTGGAGTAACAAACACGACTTTCTTTTATATATATAGATAGATAAATACATTTTTATAAAATAAATCAATTTATTAAAAATCTTAAACTCGTCGAAATAGATACCAAAAAAAATTTTGATTGATAAAACCTTAATACAAATTGATTACACAAAATGCCCTGAAAGTGTTCTTCACCAGGTTTCCCATGATCGATTCTACACCTTAAAATGCAATGTTTAAGGTCACTAATCACTCAGCAACCTGGTCAAATATATATATCAAAGCTTGAACTAACAAAAGGTAAAACTATTCGGATGTCAGATTTATTCGGATAAGTAATCTCCTCCAAAGAATTGAAGTGTTCGTATAAATCAATGTAATAGTTGATTTATGTGCTATTTTCGACTGTATAAAGTTCAGAGATGCCATAAATTTGGAATGAAAATGAAGATCCATTCATATTAAAAATCTTATAATGCTGTCTATGAATAACTGTTCCTATTATAAGGAAAATACAGATAAATGTGCTTAGTAAAACGGTAAGTATAGCTACTGTTTAGGCAGTCATCGAATATAAAATAGGATAACCTAAAAAAATGTATAAACGTATACCTAACTAAGTAAATAGCATTTAAAAAGTGTCACCCAAATGAAATGTATCTATAAACCCACAAAATTCGATTGAGTAGCACGCAACGCTTTTATCGCACACAAAAATCCACCCTTTCCTGAAACTCCAAAACCAACAGCACGATGCCTTTAACAATATTAGTATGCCCTTATGCCCCCATATTTACAATTCAAACGGGAAAGTTTGAGAGAGCATAAAGGGGTTTTATTTTCCAAGCCCCCAAGGGGACGGAGCACTCAGCTCCGTATGCAAGTACTGGATGCACAACTTTTGTCGTTAAGACGATAGCCAATTTGTCTTTATTGTATGAGTTTGAATACTCAATTGTTTAAATAGTTTTTGAATTGTTTAATGGAGAAGTGAGGACTTTTATTGTTCGGAAGTTTAATTGTGGGGTGATTTAACGTACGGGTTGTTTGAGATAGGTGCTTCGTCGTTTTTGTCGTCTTGTCTCAATGGTATTTGATGGTGTTTCGATTAGTAACTCTACGTTATAAATTTTAAACTCTACTTTAGATATTGTCATTCAGTAAATTGTAAGGGACGAAGGATTTATTTAGGTTGTAATAATGTTAGCTATCTCTTATAAAAATCGTAAATATCTCTTATAGTTAAGCTCATGAATGTAGGACTCATGTATATGTATGTGTGTATTTACTCACATTAAAACTGGAGATGAAAAAATATATTTATTAACGGTCTATAGTACACATTCTCTCAATAATAAAACTAAATTCAACTTTCATAATCAGTTTTATTGTTGCCATAAAACCCCTCCAACTAAAATGGACTCGTATAATCCATCAAAATTAAAAAGGACAAGTTGTATAACCCAGACCGGGGAGTGGTTAGGGCGTTATGAATCGCCAGTGTTGTCAGCAGTAAAATATGGTGATAGAACATTGCAATACAGTGGTATATGAGGTAGATTATATTTCTGAAAACTTTATATGTGACTGAAATTCTGTTCGTTTAACAGACATTCGAACAAAGATAGGTAGGAGGTAGGATTTTGAAGATTCAAAGAATTTTTATGAATGTAAAAAGTAACCGCAGAACCTGTTATATAATAAGTATTTAAGTTATAATAAATACTTATAAATGAGATTGTTGCTAATAAAAAAATTAACTATTCAGTTACATCATTATAATATATATTATACCGAATCTTTAAATAGTCAAAAGTCATGAAACGATTGAATTCATTCCCAATTATTTGTTCGACAATCATGAAAATCGTACGTTAAATAAATACGTATTTTAAAAGCAATTCCGTCGATAACAAGCAAACATTTTTGTAAATGAAATAAAATATTATATGAGCAAAATTCATAATCGAACGTTATCGTTTGAACGCACTAATCTCGGGAACTACTGGTCCGATTTGAAAAATTCTTTCGGTGTTAGATAGTCCATTTATCGAGGAAGGTTATAGGCTGTATTTCATCACGCTACGGGAACAGGAGTGGAGCCACGGGGGTGAAACCGCGCGGAGCAGCTAGTCTAAAATACAAATTAAACATGCGAACATGTTTCAACAACAGCTATATTTTATACGTTACCTCTACACAATATTTTTCGGAATTTTTCATACATTTATTGCACACAACGGGACAAAGAAAGACATCTTAACTAACACAGAGTTGAATTTTTAAATAAACTTATATTTCACTATGAGAAATCTCTGTGACTTCCTTAAATATCTCTTTTTGTGATCTCCCGAGATATTCTTACGACTCATTTTGAATTCTGCAAAGCTCCCAGTCTCGGGACATTTTTTATTTATACACTAGGTACGAGAATACTTTGAAATGGTCACTGGTAATTGTAGAGAGGTGAATTTGCTATTCTTAGGAAAAATCGCTTTATTGTTGGAAATGTTAGTGCATTCAGCCTTTCAACGCGCTATGAATTCAGAAATGATCGAGTGTCATTATTTCTTTTATGGAGTTTTGCTTGATAACCGTTTTGTATAGAAGTTAAAATATTTTTCGGAATTTTTAAAACAAACTTTGTCCATCTATTTTACTATAATCCATAAATTGATGTAATTAAAATATTTATATTAGCTGAATAGGTTATCGCTACTCGCTAATCCCTAAAAAGGACTGATTTCGAAAATTCTTTGCTATTGGTTCTTTACGTTATGCCTCAGTGATATAAGCCTTCAGGCTATGTTATTTATGCACCTACTACCTATCAGGGTAAAGCCGGGGCGGATCGCCAGCTATGCATAAAAGTAGTTTTCTACACTATACCAAGGCGACAATTCTATAATACTAAAACATAAGCAAAAACCCAACGTTTCACATTTAAATAAGCTTTGTATTCCATTGTACAGTAAAGTGGTGTCATTTTTTAAAGCGGCAACTCTCAATAGGGTACGCTTAGCCCAAATTACCCCAATTAAGTATTTGCGATACAAAACGTAAACATTACAACGAACAAACACTTTCTTATCTTACCACTAATGGCGACCAGGATCGATGGCTGGTTGAATTTTCTTCAGCAATTTCGGTTTTATTTTACATTTTATTTTTTCAGGCTTATTTACTGTGCTTTGCCATTTTTATTATGTATATTTTATTTAAAATGTTATAAAGTATATTAAATTATTTTCAAGCCCTTATTTTTCGATATGACTGAACAAATTTTAATGAAATTTCATACTTATTTGCGTAGTCGATAAATCCTATCAAAATATATTTTTATAATTTGAAAAAGGTTATCTATTTATAAATTAAAAATTTTAACGGATTTTGAAAGCGATTTATATTATATGCTCCGCGCGGTTTCACCTCCGTGGCTCCACTCCTGTTGGTCGTAGCGTGATGATATTATATAGCCTATAGCCTTCCTCGATAAAGGAGCTATCTAAAGCTGAAAGAATTTTTCAAATCGGACCAGTATTTCCCGAGATTAGCGCGTTCAAACAAACAAACTCTTCAGCTTTAAAATATACCTAATACTCACGTAAAATCAAACACTAGAAAAGGTTATCAAATCAGAATTCATATAAAGCCAAGCTTCTAACTCTACGCGCCCTAACATAACAAATTCTTCCTCAGCTAAAACACGCGGCTTGGACATAATACGTTTAAAAAGTTGTCTTTTAAAGGTATGGAATTTTTCAGCACACGTTACTACATTGCGACGGCCGCAGAATTTAAAGTTAAATAAATTTTTACTTTAAAGTTCGTATGTTTTTGATATCAGATCGAACTATTTACCAAAATCAACGCTATTCAGATGCATCCAGTTACTCCATTGTTTTCAATTCATATATTCGGAGTTGTAATTCCTCCACATTTGAATTTAATATCCACGTCTATAATTTTTCTTCTTATTAAACGTTCTTTACTAACACATTTATCGCTTAGCATTTTATTACATTAATATTTCTTGGGATTCCTTCAATGTTTCGTTTCTTATTCAAAACGTTCCAATAATTCACTTTTTATTGTTCCTACGTGATTTAGTTCAATTGTTATCATTTCATCCCTTTCCCGATTCATAATTTCTGAGATGGTAAGGGATGCTTTTTCAGGCCGATTTCTATTTTAATATTTTTCCTTCGAATGGAGAGATTGTTTTTATAAGATCCTGCGGAAGGGCAATACTTATGAAATATACGGTATTAATAAGCCTGTTTTCCCTCTAAGTTCAACTATTATATAACATTCAAAATAAATTAAGGTTACACAAGTATTTCAAAATTGGAAAGATTTTAGTTTTTCACCAAGGAAATAGTTTTTAATACGAGTTAAGTGTACAGTTCACATTGGTTGTATACCCTCTACTCCTTATTGGTCTTCTATCTTCATCTTCTACGCCTAATTAGTACATACATATTTATATTCCCTTCTACGTATTTATGAAAAAAACTTAAACCTATAATAAGCCTATAATAAATAGGAAATAGAACAATAATTTTGTGTAAAGTTAAGGCCACGTTCCATCGATACAGTATCAGACAATGTATCATACTGGTTTATGTTCTAGAAAACTTTTGATAGATGGTGTGAAGTTTCCATATTGACACTCAAAACTAAAAGGGTATAAATTCAGTAGTTGAACTGTATTTCATTTTGGCCAGCAAGCAGCTGTCGTACGATACGAATGATTTTTTATCAACATATTGATGAGACATTCACTATTTTTTGATAGAGATCAAAATTTTAATCTGAAACTATGATTTTAAGCTCATAAAAACTTAGTCATATATCACCGAAAAATCTAGATCGGTGACAAGTACATAAAAATTTTGAATCCAATAAAATGTTTTTCTCACCTTTACTTATATATTTTCCACCCAAGAACGAAACCACAGACAAAAACATATTATATTTTATAATAATATGTTAGTGATAATCTACATAATACACAACATTTGTCAATATTACATCTTCAACGCGGATAAACATTAGCCAAGTTTAAGTAAGATTTATGAAATTTGTCAAACAAATTAAAGTTGCCAAGTCTCAATTAGCTTAAGTTTACGATATTTGTTTGTAAGTGGTGTTAAATTTTACAACAGTTAGCGAAAGGGGACATAAATTATGTTTCTACTTGTACTTGGCTTGAATATTTTAATACAACATCTAGATTTGTCCCGAATGTCATTGGCTTTGCAGCCTTGGAGAAACACTCGGTAGTTTAAGGTCATATTTTAAAACCTAAAAATATGCATAGAAAAGATAATGTATCAACTAACAACGATGCCTAAATTAAATGCATAGTGCAACAGACTTGGTCTAGAAACTAGTAAATTTGCATATAAACTTTTATCGTAAATCGAACAACGAAAATAAATAGAAAGACTTAAATTGTTCCTTTTAAAAAATACCGTGGCAAATGTATAGTTACAATATTATAAAATACCAAAACTACGAAGAGTTAGAAGCAAACAAAATGAACACTTTAAAAAAAAGTTTTTTTCCTTCTCTTAATTTCGATCTTAGATATCAATATCTCCAGCAAGCAGGCAAAGCAATACCAAATACCTAGTCTACTCTGAGAGGCTTATGTACATGTAAAGTGCGTGAATAATTGACGTGTTAGTCTGTTAACACTTGTTGGTGACGTAAGGTTATAGCTTACATCTTGTTCACCGATCACTAAATTAATCTGAAACTTGATATTGTTAAAACAATTTGCTGTTGTAGATGGAACGAAGTTTTATCCACGGGAACAATCTTTGATCTCATCATATTCAAAAATCTGTAATTGTAGCAGTAAATTCAGCTATTTAAATTAATAAAAGAGCGTGTGTACCGAGCACACGTCTTAGAAGTGAAACTTCTTTAGCAAGATTCAAAGATACCAAAATCGTCGCTTTACTCCATGACGTGACGGTATTGTCATGACTCAACAAATATAAACCAGAACAATTGGACAGAAGCAGAGAAACATTACTTCATGGTATTGTATGTAATGTAATATACATACAAACTTTCATACATACTCACCTACATCAATTCCAACATAGGTAAATGCATTAATTTCTCTAGAAATCCTTGTCTTTATAATTAATTCTTGTGTATTTTTAATAATATACACATTAAATTAATAACTGCCGTTTTTTAAAGTTGGTTAAACACAAAACAACGATTCATTAAACTCAAATAGGCATTTAAAAAGCGTGTTTTTAAAACATCCATCATTCATAAAAAGAATACTCCCCAAATAATTAATGTATTTTTACCCGTCTCATAAAGCAGCGGCATTCAACATTTTATGATGTATTCGTATTTTGACGATTCATTTGCATGTGATATGAGGAATTATTAGTATAATGCTGGTTTGATTAAAAACAAAGACGTTCTTTGAGGAAGATGGTTTAATAATAACAATATTGAAATATCATACAATTTATTTTTGACGTGACAACGTCTTATAATTCGACTAGCTGTTGCCCGCAGCTTCGCCTGCGTGGAAAAGATAAATTTTCATGGTACAAACTTTCATCCCCTATTTGATCCCCTTGGGGGATGAATTTTCTAAAATCCTTTCTTAGGGGACGCCTACGTTATGACATCTACCTGCATGCCAAATTTCAGCCCGATACGTCCAGTGGTTTGGGCTGTGCGTTGATAGATCACTATATCAGTCACCTTTGAGTTTTATACAGGGTGTCCCACTGTTGGTATACTAAGCTCAAAGGAGGTTATAGTTTTGCATACGCTGAGTACGTAAAAAATAATTAAAAAATTCCAGACGCATTTTTTTTTTTCAAATAGATGAATTCTTAAAACTCTGTGTGTACACCCATAACAAGCGAGCCGCCCAACTTTGCCACCAGCACGTGAGCTATCGTTTAAGATTATGTTTTCATAGATAAAATGCTCATATTAGAGAAGCGGTATATGCCGGCTGCGCGAAGCTAGAGAAGAAAACATGGATTTTCAGGAAAAATTTAGCAAAAAATTTTGGATGTATTTTTTTTAAAAAGTATTTTTTACGTGATCAGTGTATGCAAAACTACAAGTTCCTTCGCGCTTAGTATACCAATAGTGGGACACCCTGTATATATAGAGCCGGCTGCACGCACGAAAAACATGACTCATGCGGCATTACCTCGGCGGAACGAGCGACAAAGAAGCACAATCGGCCTTAATATGTTGTCACGTTCAACTACCGTCAGTAAACCGACTTTACAGACAACCAATTTTTGTCATAATTTACTAGTCTATACCCATAATCTCACGACATTTTTAGTTTGAATTTACTTTTATTTATTTTTTATATTAAATGGATTCAATAGTTTAAAAAGTTCTTGTGAAGTTTTATAGTAGCTGCAAGAATCTATTTTACTGTGAACACGTCCTTACATCAACACTATGAACGTGACCTTATCAACAGTGTGAACCATCCCTTACAGTTTACGAAACACAGCTCCAAATGATTTGAATTTAGAACGAACAATCCGAACACACAATAAAGATGTTAGATCCGCCAAAAGAGGTTTTATTTCGAGCCGTTAATTTTTGTTTCGCCCAAACCGAAGTGTCGCACTGCGGCCGCCATTCCTCCTGTTTTGCTTAAGTCCCGCTTCCGATAAGGCTTAATATTCAAATTAAGCTAGAACCTAGTTTAAGAGCTGTACCTTTGTATCGATGTAAAATTGTTTTTGTAGCGCTTGGAAAAGTTTTTTTATTTACTTAAGAATTTGAATTGTATGAGTGTTAATGATAAGTTAAAGGTTCTTCAAATGTATAAACTGACCATTCATTATGTATATTAAAATTATTCACAAGACGTTTTACTTCTCTTATTGAAAAGATGTGAAGTCTCTATCCAGAGCAATCATTATACTATATTGATATTTTCTATATATTCAGATGTTCTTTACAATGATCTTTCAGTTTTAAAATTATAAAAAACACCATAATATTAGAGAAATACGAGTAGAACCAGATGACACCATTATTCACTCGTATAAAAATCGTTTACAGGAACTTGAATTGTCCTAACAATATCACCAATATCTTAGGGTACTTAAAACTAATAAAAATATGAATATTCAAATACATATAAATTTTAATCAACCGTCCTCATTTCCAACTACCTACTTAGATACGTCAAAAACCAAGCATCCGTAAGCAAATAATTTTACATTATCAGAATGAGACATTAACGCGTTTTACAGAAAATTTAAATTTAAAAATAAAGTATGCAAAACATATTTTTAAAAGCGGTTCTTAAGTCAAGTTGGAAGTTACATGACGCTGTCACGCCGGGGAAGGAGGGGCTTAACTTAGTTCGAACATAGCTTATTTTGAAACTAGTGCACTAAGAATCACTCTAGACTTTTTCGCAGGACCCAATTTAAAAATGTTCTGCGACTTGCCGTTCATTTATGTCGCTTTTCAAACGAGCGTATTATGTCAAATTAAGTTAATTTAAAGTTCCTGTGGTATTTCTTTTCTCTTGGGTTATTGTGAAATTATTTTATTACCTTAAAGAGAATGAACTGGGATTAAGCACTTCATAACTGTAATAGATTTTGATGTCTTAATAAATTAAATATCTACAATTGAGTATACACTCCATGCAACTATAACTAAATAAAATTTTCTATGTATCCCGAATAATAATTATGAAGCTTTTAATCCAGACCATTTCTGTGCAATATTTCATCCATGTCGTTCAATCGTTTCGACGTGATTGATCAAATATCCAAACCAAAAATATGAAACTAAATATGGAGAAAATTACTTGTAGTACAAATATATCAATATAATATGCCATTGTGATATGTGAATGGGAATATTCTGAAATACGTATGAGAAGACGACCCATTCCGTTTATATTCATAGTCGGAATAGGCACTCATTCTACAAGAGTGAAGTCTGTACAGACTACAGATATACATTTTTATAAGCTACTAGCTGTGCTCCGCGGTTTCAACCGCATTGCTCCGCTCCTGTTGGTCTTAGCGTGATGATATTATGTAGCCTAAAGTCTTCCCCGATAAATGAGCTATCTAACACTGAAAGAAATTTTTCAAATTGGACTAGTAGTTCCGGAGATTAATGCGTTCAAACAAACAAACTCTTCAGCTTTATAATCTTAATACTATTATAAAGGCGAAAGTTTGTAAGGATGTATGGATGTATGGATGTATGGATGTATGGATGTATGGATGTTTGTTACTCTTTCACGTAAAAACTACTGAACCGATTACAATGAAATTTAGCACACATATAGAGGGTAACTTGGATTAACACATAGGATAGGTTTTATCCCGGAAATCCCACGGGAACGGGAACTATGCGGGTTTTCCTTTGAAAATGCGGGCGAAGCCGCGGGCGGAAATCTAGTTTGAGTATAGATTTGAAATTGTCATTAAAAAACGTTCTCTGTGTGTGTAAATTTTAAAGATCTAAATAGAATACAGACAGCGGGAAGCCAAGGATTTTCTCTGGTTTTGTTCGCGGCAGCGGGAATCGCGCGAAATGAAAGTGAGTGCATTTTTTAAATTTATCTTTCCAAAACTACTCAACAGTTTCAATTTTATCAGCCTTTCACTAGATACGCTATGTATCATAATACATCACTATACGCTATGTACTATGTACTATAAATTCATAGGTACTATAAAGATTTAGAAAAGATAAATAAAAATGTTTGTAAAAATGCTTCTTAGCTCTTAAGCTATATCGTTCTAGCTAAGCCATTAAGTTGGTATTATGGAGCATTAAGTTTTTACACGTGTAGCAATGTAGTTATCATATTATCCTATTTACATAGTTCTAGTGTTCTTTTTTCATACAGTTTAAAGATATAGGGATTAGTATAATGTTATTAGGAAACCTAGCTTAGACTACGACTTTGTTTTGTAACACTTACGAAAAAATGTTTCTATGAGGTTTTGGTTATAATAAAATATTATATCCAGATTAAACCACATTGCCATGATTTATGCATCGATCATTCTCAAATTCTTTTTTCTTAACGTACACTAGAAAACATTCGATATAATAGGTATTTATTTATTCTAAAATGTAAATTACGATTATTTATTTTTCCTTATGTGATTTATTCAATACGCTATCTTGAAAATTGCAGAACTCAACTTTCAAGGCAACTCATGCTATTTCTGTTCGAGTCAACGGAATTTCCATCTATCTCCAATTTTAAAAAGCGCGCTCCCCAGGGTGTCCTGTCACTGATGAGCGCTACAGCCGCTGCACGCTATGTCTATACCGGATGATACAGCGCTGTACCCACGTCTACTATTGTATGCGTCGATTTGTACAGCGCTGTTTCGCTTTAGTTTCATTTGCATTGTAAATGCTACCCTTTCTCTTGTGTATTGAGCGTAGATGTGAGACGGCGAATGAAATAATTTGTTACCGTTTTATTTGTTAGCTACACTTATATCAATTGGTACTGAATTTAAATTGTAGGTACTTAGTATGCATTTATACCGTTTTCCCATTCAATTGAAATTGTACTCTATTAAAAAGAACACGTTTAAGAAATATTTTCGTGAACGTTAGTATAAGCTTTATATTACCTGTGGCGATGTTTATTTTTAAGATTTGAATTACAGATTATAAAAATAACATCATTAGACAGCGACATTTCGAATCTGTGAACGATAAATAAAATTGCCTATTCATAAGCACTCTAAAAGTTTACCTGAGTAAAAAAGTTTTTATATTTGAGTTAATGTTGATCGTGAATCAAATCTACGCAAGTATATCATTGAAATATAATTTCCATGATATAATTGCGTTACTTATAATGTAAATTCATCATAGAATAATATTATAATATTATCTATAAGTAAGTATATAAAAAGCATATAGGTATATCCAAAAATATTCTTATCATTGCTATACTTAAATATAAATTATTCTGTTTAAGAGAAATGTAATTGCTTCTTTATTTAATCAGCTATTCCCTAGAAAAATATCACTTACAATATGTTCAATCATTATAGTCTCTACCCTCTACATAATCAAACTCAAACGTTCTTTTTCATATACTAATTTCTATAGTTACCTCCTACCGGCATCTAAAGACGCAATCTTCAGGGACGAATAAAACTACAATTCACTTATTACTCAATGTATTTTTCTAATTTGTATAACAATTTGGACATAGCAAGTTATAAATCCACTTAACACCCAGACACAGAGCAAACATCTATGTTCATCACACAAATATTTGCCCTGGGTGGGAATCGAACCCACAACCTCTGGCTTGGAAGACAGGGTCACTACAAGCCAACCGGTCAGTTAAATAATAATTAATTAATGTTATATCTCTCTACTTTCAAGCTTACCATTCTTCGGCGCCATTGAGATCACAGCACCCAGTACCGCGGACACGATTAGCTGACACAACGTCAGCCGCATGGTGACCAGAATCACATCACACACAACATCACAACACTATTCACGCTTCTATCACGGCACTCCTTAGCACAACACTAGCGTCCGTGACATTTTATATGTGGAACTAAATTCTCATTATGATCGCATTTTTTTTTATTTATTATCTGTTAAATATGAGATGGCTAAAAGTGGTTGCGTGGCCTCACTGTGTCACAATTTCTTATGCCGCGTCATCTGAAACAAGAAAAGTTTATTTGAGTCATATTTTCTTTAAAGCTCATTGAAAATACGTGAAAAAGAAAAAAAGTAGAGCTGAGCACACACATAGACGGTAACATGAAATAAAACAAATGATTGTTTTTATTCCAAAATCCTACGAGAACGGGAACTATCCGGTTTCATTAGACTTCGAAGCTGCGGATGAAAAGCTAGTTATTCATTTATAAAATTTATAAAGGGAATGCTACTGTGTATCGTGCGATGAGTGAAGGAGATTCACCCTTCCCAGTCAATTCTCGTTATCATATTATTAATCCATACTAATATTATAAAGCTGAAGATTTTGTTTGTTTGTTTATTTGAACACGCAAATCTCGGAAACTACTGGTCCGATTTGAAAAATTATTTCGGTGTTAGATAGCCCATTTATCGAGGAAGTCTATAGGCTGTATCGCTAAGACCAACAGGAGCGGAGCACTGCGGGTAAAACCGCGAACCGTGGGATAATACCATATTTATAATACAATATTTTAATACCCCTTTATCTCTTCAGGCTCTACCTCTACAAAATCTTCATGGTAATGATCGTCTAGCATCAGGCGAGCCAGTTGCACAGTTGTCTGCTCTGACTTTAAAAAAAATATGTATCGCGAAATGCCCTAAACGAAATTTTTGCGATGTAGTATATACGGTTATGTAATGCTATGTTTATCTAAGTACTTATTTTATAAACAGGAATTTTTGATTAATAAAATTCGTTTACTAATCAAAAATTTCCAGCTTAGTGATGTATTAGATATCTAATTATTACCGAGTAGAATAGTAGGTATATTTCTTATTTCTGGAAACCCAGATGAAGCCTGGACAAGCGGCTTGTAATTTGCTACCATTATAGCAACGCAGATATAGTCAAATGGAATTGTTTCGTAGTATAATAGAAACAGCTTATGCTAATTAACCATTTTAATCCTAGTTTTTAAGTTAAATATTTAAACGTACTTAATTAAAATTAATTGAAGGTCGTGCGGTTTTACCGCTCGAAATTGAAAATGAAATTATTATTCAAAATTCAATTTGGCTGTCTAAAATTCAATGAGCTCTACTAATGTAACAATCACGTACGTGCTTTTAAATAATGCACCCCGAATACCTAATTATAATTAACTTTGTTACATGTCGATTTCATCACATTTAACCTTTTGACCGCCAGAGCAAAAACGCATCGCCGTGCCCTCCACGCCAAGCCACAAATTCAATGAGATAACCTTGAAAATAGTAGGGATTCCAAAATGTTATCGATAAACATAATAATTCACGTCTGAATATTTGAATAAACAGCTTATAACACAAAAATAATATTTATTTAACCTCATCTCCTACTGTAAAAACTTAAGACCACATTTATAGCAACTATCAACAAAAAAAATCAACCTTTTGAGATACAAAAATACATATAAAATTGCAGCAAGTTACAGCACTATTCTCTATCAGTTACGCCCCATTGGCATGTATACATGCCAATGGCGCGGGCAACCATCCTTTTTTTTATAATCTCTCGCTTCTGATTAGGGATGTGTAGCTGTATATTATTATAACTTATCGAGTTTATTTATTAAGTTTATATGAACTATCTAGGTATTATTGTGGAGTGTTTATTTGTAAATATCAAAACAACTATTACCTTTAAATAAAGGGAATTGCATTAAAACTACATATTTATTTTCCAATCATTTAGTTTAATACTTGAGTTATTACAAATACTAATTATATGTAGGTACCTATTTAGGTCAATTACCATATTTTGATATGACATAGCGACAATTTGTATCATAAGAATATTCTAATAAAGGCACTCACACTCTCGGCAATACTCGATAAAATATTTTTACAACTTTCCGCACTTAACAACACGGCACGCGCTTACGACGTCACCAGTCCGACATCTATTCATGTCAATGGCGCAGAAGGGATTGCATATCGATACTGTGCTAGGGATGCGCATGATTGGCGAAAAGGAAAATATTCAAATCAACAATATCCACAATATAGACAATATGGTATTATACCAAAGAATGTAGTATTTACCTTTTTTCTCAGTGACTAAGCTTATATATTTTTTTTGTAGTTATTACAAAAATTAAGCGAATTAGAGTAATTTCGCTAAAATTTTAATGAAGTTACTTGAATATTACACTACATCACTAGTAGGCACGTATACATGTCATTGGCGCGAGAGAACATGCTTTTTTAGCCATTAATTAAGTTATTTTTTGTCATCAAATATTTGAATAACTACTTGGCAATTTTGTTTACTGTGTACAATTATGTAATAACTGGGGATTCAGTTCATAAACTGTATAAATAAAACACGTAAAAGTAAAGGTTTAATATGTTTATTTTGTATTTATCTATGATCTGTTTCTTGGCATGTATAGGTGTCGTTGGCGCACAGGGCACGATTGCGCATGACATCTATAGATGTCATTGGCGTTCAAAAGGTTAATTAACCATGGCAGGCAATTTGGCATTTGAAAAAACAACATGGCCGACGGACTTGACTTGGCGGGAGCGTAAATAAATAGTACATTGTCGATGTCAGATTTGGAATTCGAAAATTCGAATTTCAATTTCAAAACGGGCTAAGCGTACGTGCAGCTCGCGTCAAATGAAATGTGGTCTGTTAGGATTGCAATTTGAAATACGAGTACGAACATCGAATGTTGTTATAGCCAGCCAATATTTTGTGAACGAAACGGTCGTGTTTGTAATTCTTTTCGGGCTTATGTATATTTTCTGACCTAGACGCAGTACGTCATATGATAAGTAAATGTAGACGAAATACTTATTTACATTTTGGCTAATATTAATTTTCTCTGAAAGAAGCGTTCACACTAACAAAAATAATTTTGCATGCCATTTAAAACGGCAGTATATGTGAGAAATAATATTGTATAAAATCCTTAAATGACCATATACGAGCAAATAATTAATATTTGATTTATTTGATTTGATAACACAATTTGCGTATTAACATTGTACACAAAAGATTGGTTATATTCTAAATGATAAAATAAATAAGAAACGGCTTTAATAAAACTAATTATATACGTTATACAAATTCAACATGATTGAAAAAGAAACGTTATTACTATGTAAATACATAAAACATGATAACAGTACGAAGTAGTCAACCAAAAACAGAGCAAAACGTATTATGAATATTAAAACAAAAGCCTGCTTTTATTAAAGAGATATTACGTAAAGAAATTATTAAAGAAAGTAAATGGAATGGAGATAACACAATTACGTCCAAAATGTAAAGTAATTGAGGAAAAGTGGAATTTTTTCGTGCCAAGTGAGATTAGGATCCTTGTTATGAAAATTTTCGTCTACGTAACGTAAAAATTGATACGAAGATGCCTTAAGTGACGGCAAATCTGGGCGTAAGTGACTTTTACATGGAATTGGACAGGAGTCGAGTGGAAATTTAAATATTCACAGTGGTGACGACAAAACTTGCAGCGGAAATAACGGAACGAGAGACGTGTGTGACGTGTGACACCGCGCACGATGAAAATCCATTTGTTTAGGAAATTTTAATGCCGAGTTTAATTCGTTCTTTTATATTATATAATATGTATTTTATTAAGTTAATGTCACTGATATAATAGTAAGTTGCATATGTTTATTGCAATAGTTAAACAAAGATTAAAAAGATTATAAAAATAATATAGGTATAATCTCCGAAAAAATCTTCTTGTTGCTTTGGATAATAGGAATATAAGATAGGTGTACATTAACATATCGTGTTTCATAGAACAGAGCATATTCTAAAGATAGATCAACACAACATACATTTTTACAAACATAACTAAAAGGTAAACTTTATATACTACTAGCGGCCCGCCCCGGCTTCGCCCGTGGTACATATGAAAAATAGATGTTGGCCGATTCTCAGACTTACCCGATATGCACAGAAAATTTCATGAGAATCGGTCCACCCGTTTCGGAGGAGTATGCAGACTAACATTGTGACACGAGAATTTTATATATAAGATATATTTATCCGCCTCTTAAAAAGCACCTTCATTAAACACAGAAATTAAACGAACACCGAAAAATTCTCAGCTCATAGTGATCGAGTAAATATTTGAATTAGTTTAACAAATTCCGGAGGCCGGAGGGCTAAACATCTAGGGCAAGTGCATGTTTGTCCCGACAGTGGAATGCTATTGGGTGACATGAGAAAATCCGTAGTATGTGACTTGAGGTGAAATTGGTTACTGAAATAACGCGAAATGTTAGTTAGTTAAATTGACAGTTTTGCTATATGTATTTACTGTGAATTCACGTCATAAATGCTATGTTATTCTGGAACTCACGATTTCTGTGAAGTTAATTGCATTTTTAGCACGTATTTATTTCTCTTATTTTAGTAATTAAAGAATGGCTCTTTAGCCTCTATATAAAAAAAAACTATAAACGATCAATTCAATCTGGTAAACATAGCATATTACGTCATGATATTAATTAAAATAATAAGTAGATAATTCTTTTTGCACGCCTCATAAGCGAAGCGTTGAGGTGGGTACTACTGTCACTTCGCGCAAAACATCTGATTTTTCAAACTTAAAATGTCTTTATGTATCATACATTGCACTTGTAAGATAATACATACACACACATATTAAGAAAAAACACTATTTTTAACGTTCATGATATTTTTGATGTCATTTTTGTTATTTAAACTAGTTAAAAAACAGTTTAAAAAAGTTCTGTCTTGGACGTCCGTGTGTCTGTATGTGCGGATCCTTTTTCTTGTTAACACGATAGCGACCGAAATACTTTACTAATCGAGTCTTTTTTTTTCTCTTACGCTTGAGTATGCTCAGGAATAGAACCCTTTCATTTTTCAGGGTCTGATTCGATGTGGTTTAATTGTTATTAAATAAACAAAAATAATAATTAATAAATATTTATTAAAAAAAAATTATGAGGCGTGCACTTTTGGATTTTCCAAATTATTTATAGCTATACCTAACACAATTTAAAGCACTTTTGTTGTACTTGGAACTAAAATCCCGTCAATATAAGCTTAGATTCAAAAATTATATAAGTACGATATATTATCAATAACCAAAAACAATAAGACTCTACAAACATTAAAAAATCCTATTAAAATAAAATCGTCCATCTGATAACAGTACTTATTTCAATTACTCGCAAAATTGGTAATTATTATTCAGAACTCGCTTCGAATCTGGATAGTGGGTAATTAATTACCAGTACGTTTTGTGATGTTAATGAATAGTTCACAATCAAGAATCAAAACCTTTTTGAAGCTTAGTGATATGAAATTGATATTTTTTATTTTATGGCATTCAAATGCTTTATAAATATAAATTTATAAAGAAATAGAAAAAATTCGATCACGAGGCGGGACTCGAACCCGCATCCTTTCGCGCCATTCCGGCACATGAGTAGAAGTCCGGGGCGGATGCCTGACCAATTCAGCCACTCGTGACCCGCCAGAGCAATCGAATTTATTCTATTCTTTCAGATTTATGTGTCTAAGGGACACACCGCGCCATCTATTGAGATGATTAACAACCATCTCGACCAATATGAAACACTTTTCAGTGAATACAATATTGTAACGTTGGAACACGACCTTTTTTGTTGAAATTGATATTTTTAGCTTATATTTATAAATTTATAGCTTAGTGATATGTTTTAATAATAATTATGAATATGATATTAAGTTCAAGTAGCCTTCAAATCCATACTGTCCATACTAATATTATAATTAATGCGAAACTAACTCTGTCTGTCTGTCTGTTACTCAATCACGCCTAAATTACTGAACCAATTTTCATGAAATTTGGTATGGAGATATTTTGATATACGAGAAAGGAAAGGCTACTTTTTATCCCGGGAAAATGACGCAATCCCGGAAATCCCATGAGAACGGGAACTATACGGGTTTTTCTTTGAATGCGCGGGCGAAGCCGCGGGCGGAAACCTAGTCCTTTATAAACATAAACTTGTAAACGATAGAAACAATTCAAAAATCCCGCCTACCGATAGATTTTTTTGCATCGTTTTAAAAAAATATAATTATGAGATTATCACACTTACCCCCAGGGGCTACCATGATGTCTTTTAGCAAACTTATATCGCGCTAGGCGACCTATATAGCTCTATTATTTTTCCACGCTAAAAATAAAAAGCAGTACCTATGCTTTACAGGTTAGTAGAATTTTACTAAAGAACTTATGTCTACAACAGTTACTTGCCAGTTTAGTTGTTCTAAGGAATAGCTTATAAGTAATTAATTTCTATGAAATACGATTTAAAAGCGCTTTAGGCCAAATTATTTAATAAACGATTGATTTAAACGAGAATACGATTTAAACGTTTGTACGAGAGTGACTAGTTCATAAATATTTACTATTTATACACACGTACACTGCCTATCACAAAAGATATTAAAGATAAAAATAATCATATAGACAAATATCTATCAATAAATAAAGAAAAAGTAACCTAACCTAAAAATGACTTAACCTGAACCGATTACTCATAACTTAAAGACGATTACTTATAACTCTCCACCACAATTTTGCCCTGAATGGAATATGATTGAGTAAATACCAAACGAACAAGGGGAACATTCGAGTCCCATCAAGGAATTCGTCGCTGACGCGTTCGACCCACAATGAACCAATATTCGAGGCTAACGAAGCTTGAAGGTACAATTTTCTAACACCAGTAATAGCGCTGGATGACGACTGTTGATTTTGCCGTCGGCAGTAATCAACTCGCCATTTCTTGTTTGATTTTTCACGCTTAAAATTGTTGCGAACGCTGGGAACGTTGTTCTGACAGATTCTATGGGTCAAATTATGTTTCAAAATGGTTGTGACGTCATTGGTTCGTTCTAGAATGGTGTTTTGGTTGAATGGTGGCATGAGTTCTATATGTGGCTAGTTATCCTATGGTAATTTTTAAATAGCATTTGAATATGAACAATAAGTATGTATAAGCACGTAAAAGGTTGTGTATAAGAGAAGAAACAGACAAAATAAATACCAAGAAAAAGAGAAAAAGTGCGATCACCTTCAGGTCTTTCTAAATTTATATAGCTCTTATAAAATTATTTGATAGTTTGATTTTAATAAAAATAGCCCTGGTATTTCATTCGAATTAAAAATTACCGTGCGGTAAAACCACAAATATCCACGGGTTTTGGAAAACAAAAACTGTGTCACTGCCAAAATCAGAAAAAAAATGAACTAATAAATAGCTGAATTCACGAAGTGATGTTTGAAAATAATTAAAGATATTCATAAAAGCTTGCTAAAATTAATCCAGTCACCTATTCTAAATAACAAGAAGGAATGTTATTTCAGGAATTTCATTTAATTACTCGTTTAATAAGGTCTCAACTTATAAATTATGGAGCGAAATACTACGACAAAATATCGGCTTGAAATACCACAATTGAATTGGCGTAATGATGCGCTTTTCAACAAGATACTTTCAACACAATTTACACAAAGAATTGCATTCGCTCATTACCAAAGCGCAAACTTAAACCTTGTAATTTTAACTAATGAGCATAAAAATAAACGGGGTCAAGCGTTCTCATTTAAATCACATTTGTGACATCATTACTCTTTCATTTACATTTCTTTCATTTCACACAACTTTTATGCAGTGCAACGCGAAATTACATCAAGGTAACATAGCTCTTATTTAATGGTACTAGAGCTTGGATTTGCGTGGTGATATATGAAGCATAGTACATGTAGGGGCAAAAAGATAAAGACTGTTCATAAATACAGCGATTGAACGCTTAACGTTTATCGGGGGAGGATATTCAAGCGTCGTAGCCGTTAGTTACCGGTTTATAGTATGTTAGTAGCATAAAATAAATAGACTGTTATGAATGAGTGCTAAATTATGAAAATGTTTGGAAAAATTGCCGATTATCGGGAACAGCTTTTGTTCGCGTTCACGAAAAAAGAGCTTGTTTTGAACGTACTTTTAACGGTTTATAGCGTTACCCCTAAATTATACCGATCATAAAACCAGACCATCAATGTATTGTCTCTTTTACTGGGTAAGAAGTACCGTAAGAAAGACTGAGACAAAACAGTAATAAGTTAGAATAAACATACAATAAATTGATGAATATTACAATCCATTCTATAATTTTACCTTGGTGAAAAATTCGTTGAATAAATACCGACATTCTATATTCAATAATTACATTACCGCTCATCGATTTATTCGAGATTTTGATAGAAAGTTCATTTTGAAGAATATTCTATTTTACATGAAAAGCATTACTACATTATTAAACAATTTTTTATTCGCATTGACAAAAATCCTGACTCTAACATGCTAAAAACGTATCTATACTATTAGAAATACGCGCCAAAATAGCTTACATTTCAGTCAATAATTCCAGAACCTTCGAGATCGTGGTCGAAGTCCTTACCGTTCCAATATGCACGCCTCAGATAATTCTCACGATATCAGACTACACACGCATGAAATACTTGTAAATAATTGAAAGTCGTAACTCTAATATGACTGTTTATTAATGTAAATCTTGGTAATATTGTATTTAATGTGGGGGAATGTTATGATAACTTGAGATGTGATGAGAATATTTAATATGTTTCAGGTATAACGTAAGACGCTATCTTCATTTTAACGTTAGTAGTAAAAATATAAATTACATTTTAATATCTATAACTATTATCATGAAGTCTTCTTTAAATTTTAAAAAGGAATCTATTAGAAGAATGTTAAGAAAATATGGAAAATGCATCCGATATTTTTAAATAGGCTCTACTTTAAATTTTTCTCATCACCGAAGTTTCAGATCGAATCAGTTCCTGAGATTTTCGCATTCAAACACTATTAGTAAATTACAAAACTCCTTTCTCCCTGTGCAGTTGGTTAATAGCATCTAGTAAATTGAATTCAGTTGAACAGTTTCGTAGCCATGATTCAGGTATACCGTATTCGGCCAGTCATCGCCACCTTCCTTAGCACCTAACTTCGTAGACATTGATTTATTAAAACACATTTGAATTTTCAACCAGTCTGCGTTTATTATTCGTACTTCATTGTTTGTTTTGTATTTTTTTGCTTTGTAGTAAATGTAACTTTTATTTATTAAATTGACAATTATTTCCACAATGATTTCAGACTACAAAAATTGAAGGATTGATTTTAGAATCTGGCAAGTAAATTTCTCTCTAGCAGAATTTGACGAATCATTATCAGCATATAGCAATAATATCTATTTCTTATAGGTATGCACATACCTATCTAATATCTATGTAGTATAACCATATCGTAGAAACTTTTAGCTCTCTATACAATGGCATGAACAAAACATCTCCCGCTTTGATATCTCAATAAAACACTACAAAACTATGCAAATAATTAAGTTCATCTCTCATGTATTCTCCCAAAAGAGTTCCATTATTGTTCAAGGAGCAATTTTAAAGAGCACATACATCAAAGATAAGAACGCTACAGTTCGTAATAAAAATACCGCCTCGTGTATTTTTACAGAGATATATTTAAAAAATACACTCGGATACGTGGAAACTATGTTGAAATTTGACTAGTTATAATGGCACATCAACTGTTATTATAATTGTTCGCAAAATTGAAATATAACGCAGAACTTTCAGTATAATGATTGTACAATGTACGTATTCAATATCAAAGGCAAGATGTCGAGCAAAACAATAAAATGATAAAGCTTAAACAAGTTTAATCAAGATTAAAATCTCAAAAGCCATATTGTTTGATTATTAATATTTGAACTATCACTTTGACGTAAGAGTCAAATAATTTAAAACTAAAAGATGAACATCGACTTCAATATATTATAGACGATCTTTATATTAAGGCGTTTATTATAATATAATATCTAAGGCGAAAGACGTGGATTTGAATCCCTGGTGATCGATATTATTTTGTTATTCTTCAAAAATTTGTAATTTGTTAATTAAGCATTCGAATGCTATAAAACTAAATAAGGTCTTCGATATTTCTTAACACCACACGCGTCATAATAAAACCCAATATAAAATGAGAACAATTTCGCATTATCAAAACCCATCCTTTTTCAGCTCACTGGAAAGTAATTGTGTTATCGTATACATCAGCTAAATCAATTAACTTGGATACGGTTCGCTTAATACCCAGTGATATTTAATTTTATTTCCTTTAAAATTGGGAGCTAAAATTTTCTTTATTCTTGGCTACTGTTCAAATTGGCCACCGATCTGTTTAGTCGGTTATTCCGTAAGACGCAGATGTAATTGAGTTTTCAAATAAAAATTAATCGCACTATCACCTAGTTTGGGAATTCGTGTTGGAAATAAAAATGGTGAGTTAGAATCGAGTTTGGTAACAGTTTTATCGTTATAAAAATGTTTGGCTTTATTGTTAAAGAAAGTAATCATATTTGATAAGGCTTAGGATATTATAATAATGTAATTTTTATTCGTCACGCTTTTATCGTGAAAACCACTTAAATGTGTTTGCTATTATACTTACAAAAAGGTAGGTAAAATATGTTTCTAATATTGAAATAGTGAGCCCTAATATACCTATAAATATTACTTAAAATATGTGTATTTCTATAAAATGTGAGTTATCAAACATGTATAATTATTATTACATCCATACACACACTGTTTGTTTTTGGACTTTGGATTAGCTTTTTCTTATTTCTTAAATTTATGTTTCTCTCTTTTTTTTAATTCATGTAAGGGATCAATCCTAGGGAAGGAACAGGTCCCCTTAATACAGGTTATACCTAGTAAGGGGGCCTGAACCCCAATCTACTGTAACATATTAATGTATGAATTCAAATAAAGAATAAAGATTTTATTTATTTTTATTTATTTATTTATTTATTAAGCTGGCTAAAATTAGTTTTCGCACATTTTAGATATGATGAATAAACCAATAATATCAAATATGAACCATTTTCCAACGACATAAGAAACTTCAATGCAAATAAAAATCCGCACAAACAAATAGTACTATAATAAACTATTATAAGGTTAGTCCCCGTACAATGCTATCTTAAAGCAATATTATTACCAGTATGGAAAAATGACAGCGCTATATAGATCGTCTAGCGCCATCACTTTCCCACACTGGAAATAACACTGCTATAAAATGTTTTCTAAGGTCAGACCGAGACGAGAAGCTCCTTATCACGTGTATGATTGTGCATTTCAACCACGTCTTCACGTGGTTGAAATGCACAAGTTTTGTTTCGGTTTCAAAGAAAAACAATAGCAGGACATTTTTCACTCTTTCTGTTGGCAATTTCAAAGAAGCAGTGGGTATGGTCTAAATCATAGGAGATTTACGTTTGACGTTTTTAATATATATAAAATGGAAGTTTAGTTTAGTTAATACATAAAAAGATGGAAGTTTTCAGTTTCGTTGCTCTATGGTTACGCTTATTGAAATATATATCTATCTGTTGTGTATTTATCTGTGTAATGTAAGTCTTTAAAGTTCAACCAAACAAAATAACGTTCAATGTAAATTGTGCGAGGGTGAATCGAGAAGACTCTAGTGTTTATTGAAAATTACATATTTTTTTCCAAATAAGCTTAAAATTATCTCTACTATTATTGAACTGTTATTTGACCACAGGCCACATTTTCATTTTAAATCCCATACACATTTTGCATTTCAATTTATTTCCTCCAATAATAATTCCTAAAAACCGCGTTTTTCCCATGACTCGTACCACACAAGCGTATAACACGTCAGCATGTCCCAGCGACGGTTCCAATTTAGCAGCTTTTGTGGTTCACAGTTGTTTATTTACTATCCGATACATGGACAAGGGAATCTGTGCAGATATCCAAATTGAACAACTGAATTGATTTTTACAGACTCACGTGTTTAATATTGCGTAAAAATGATTGGTTTATCTATAGGTAATCCGATGTTTAATCGTATTAAGTTATCAAATGCCATTTTATCAAGATATCGTATATGTATAATTTTAAAACTGGGTGACCCGTAACACAAGTATTTTATGCTTATCGCGGGCACCTCACATATGTTAGGTATAAGATATAGATGAACAATGTAGCGTGTAAAATGATTTTAAAACTTTTAATAATAATTATTTTATTTTATTCGTGGACCTATAGTAACATATCGACCCTACATAATTGGTTGCATGCATTAATTTTCTATCACAATATTCCTAAATCATTATGAATACTTATAGGTCCTCGAGAAAAATATATCTGTAACGAACCAAAAACAAACAAATTAAAATCACTTGTAATATTTATCCCTCATCCATGGACGTATAAAAAAAGACGGACGCCGTATTACGAACAAACAACGTGAAGCCACCATAGTAAGCTAGCGATCGTGTAAAGACAATAAACACGCACACACTCTCACCATAGTAAGCTAGTCGGCCGCCATTACGTCGTGAACTACCGACTGATTAACTGCGTCACTGTTTCACAAAAAATATTTAAAATGCCGTCTTGCGTGGTTAAATGGTGTCGCAACAGTACAATTTTAAATAACAAAACACGAGGGATTACATTCCACAGGGAAGCAAGTTATTTCTTTTATGTTTTAATGCCAAAATTATTACGGCAAAATTTATAGAAAAAATACAGCCGCCATTGTCAACAGGACAGCTGTTGCCATGGCAACATGGCACACACACATGGATGTTTCGCCGCCATTACTAGGCTTCACTCAATGTTTAGGCGATATACCGTCCGTCTTTTTTTATACGTCCATGCCCTCATCTATTACCATAATTCTATTAGATTATTACCTTGTATTTCACAAGAAAATTGAATTATTCTTATCGTATAATTGGTAGGAAAAGCTTTATGTTTTCTTCGAAGAAATAAATTCCTTGTTTAATCTGAAATACAAAGTAATCATTTTATTTCTGTAATTCAAAATGAACCCAATCATTACTAAAAAAAGTGAAGTCCCATGTCCCCTAGTGGGGTAAGGGGTGTTTCACTGATCGATTTTCTTTCTTTTTACAGGGACAAGTAGGTGATCACGATCAGCCTTCTGTGTCCTGCCAGACCGAGACATTTTTTTTTCTTCGTCTCCACCGGGAATCGAACCCAGGACCCTTCGGTGCTACGCTCGCGCGTCAACCTGTACCACGGTCCAATCATTACTAAGCACACCTATCATTCGAAATCAATTAAATTCACAAAATCTTTTGTCGATATTACGATTTTTAAAATAACTCCTTAAACTTGAAGCTTCAAAACTTTTTCAAACAATAAGAATCGCATATATATTAATAGTCGTTAATTCACAACTTAAAATGGCCGTCTGGTTGGGGTCAATGACCGTTCTTTGTCTTATCTCAAAATAAAGTCACTTGAATACGTTTTCAATTCCCTTCTAAGGATAAAAATAATATCAACCGCTATTCTTTTCAATTGATCTTGCGATAGGTTCATCAATTTATATACTGGGACAGATAATTCATTTTAATTCAAATGTATTCTTAGCAGAAGATAGTTTTATTCGAACGAAGTTTCTTTCGATAAGATAAAGTTGTTTTTGAAGATGAAAATGCAAAATGTGTTTTTGTCTTCAAAATGTTTTGAAAGCAGAATTTATATTCAATCTGTTAATGTCGTTATTAATCTTAATATATATAAATCTCGTGTCACAATGTTTGTGCTCAATGGACTCCTAAACCACTTAACTGATTATAATAGAATTCGCACACCATGTGCAGTTCGATCCAACTCGAGAGATAGGATAGGTTTTATCCCGGAAATCCCACGGGAAAGGGAACTATGCGGGGTTTTCTCTGAAAACGCGGGCGAAGCCGCGGGCGGAAAGCTAGTCTATACTATAAATTATCGCAATATGTGTTAGTAAGCGCTCGAGAACGGCTGAACCGATTTCGTTAATTCTATTTTTATAATATGAAGTACGAGGATGGTTCTTATAGAGAGAAAACGTTAACATGTACCTACCACGGGCGAAGCCGGGGCGGACGCAAGTTTCATATAAACATAAACAGCTTATGTAGGTATTGCAAAAATTTAATGTAAATAATACATCAAAGGTTATAAGAAAACAAATAACCTACTCGATATTTAAGTCGAAAATAAAAGCTTATTTGTGTTATTTACATAACACAAATAAGCTTATATACCTATCCCAGTTTTCCACAATATCTAAGCTTTACAATGAATACAATAAATATACCTGAATATTTACACATAAACAATAACTGTACAAAGGATGTTTGAACCATGTATTGTGTTTGCAAAACCATACAAATCTATGTTATTATTACAAAGAGGAAATCTAATAATAAATAAATATTTTGTAATGTAACAAACAAACTCAGAAGTACTAGACCTATTCAAAAATGCACGCTGTAAAGTTTGTTTGTTTGAACGCGCTAATCTCAGGAAGTACTGGTCCGACTTGAAAAATTATTTAGGTGTTAGATAGCCCATTTATCGAGGAAGGCTATATATCACGCTAAGACCGACAGAAGCGTAGTAATGCGGGTAAAACCGCGGGGCACAGCTAGTATTTAATAAAGAAGACGCCAGAACAAGCAGATATACAATAAATCATAATATGTACCTGATATAAGATTACCCAATCAACATAAGTTGATCACATATCAATAGCAGTGTAGATCAAATACAACACTACCTCTTTACTTCAATTTCTGCCCCAACATACCAACCAACATCCCTAGATTGGCGTGAAGGACGCGGCTTTGAATCCCGCTTCATAATCGATTTTTTTTCTATTATAAATTTGTATACCAGTATCTAACCAACCAACATTCATGTCATTTCCACATTTCACAAGGAAAGTCGGGCTCAAGTCGAGATAAAATAGACAAATGCAGCGACTTGCGTAAACCCGGCGTCAATCTCCCTGATTACAGTATAAGCTTGAAAAAATACCTGAGAAATGTGCTTTCCACCTGAGCTTCGGAATTTCAATCTTTTAGAGTAATATTTATAAGTGACTCCGCTTGATGTGGTAAATCATTGCTATTCAGTTGTTGTTTAGTGCCTTACTTGTGTTGTGATTTGGAACGTTTTCTGTTATTTAAATAAGTAAGGTTGTAGGTACCCAATATTACGAAAATGTAATTAATTATGAAAACTAGCTAATGCCCGCAAATTTGCTCCTGTAGTAGCGTTTAGCTACTATTATGTATTCTGTGCCTATAGACTAAATGGTAAGGATATTTGTTGCTTTATCCTGCTTGAGGGTTTGGTTGGAGTGATTAGTTTAATTTTATTTTCTTATGGGCTAAGTATTTATATGTTCAATCAATCAAACTAACACTTTAAAATAATTACTTTTATCCATCTTGTGCCGTAGCTTGGAAATAATTGCTGTTAAGTAATTAGTTCACCTTATGTACTTTTCATTACATATTTATAACAATTATGGTTTATACTAGCAAACCCGGCGAACTCCGTTTCGCCACCAGAGACGCTTCTTTGCTAAAAACCTCACGGAGCCCGAGACCTTTCCAACGAATGCAAAACCGTGGAATTTGGTTCGTGCGTTCTGGAGTTATAGCGTCAGGAAGGAAAACCCGACTTATTTTTATATAGTAGATACTTAGATGTTCTAATGTTAAATGGTGTGGTTCAATAAATAAATAGTTTAATAAATAACAAAAACATCTTCCAAAACTACCACCACAATTATTAAACAACGGCCCTATCTGATTGGGGTTAATGAGTCACAAACACTGATTACTTTAAATTAACTTTATTTCTAAGTAAAAATACCGGGAACACATGCAGTCGCTAAAATGTCACGGAGCAGAGAGAGACCACAGATTATACACCTCACAGGAAGGCACGCAATTTAGAATAAAACAGATAATAAATAAATTTACTTTAACACTCCCTTCAAATAAGAGCCTTCCACAAAGAAAATATAAACAAAAAGTTTCAACTTCACATATACATAAGTTTAACATAACAATTTACTTCTTATTATAACAGAACTTAATATTCACCTTTTATTTAACATACCAAATTTACTTTTAATCTTAAGTCTATCTTGCTATACAAACATTCAAAGTTTTCAAATTTAACATACCAATATTACATTTATTCAACTTAAATCTATATCGGAATACAAACACTTTAAGTTCCTAGATTTGACATACCAATATTACATCTTAACAATTTAAATCTATCTCGAGGTAACGCTTTAGTAAAAATATCAGCAAATTGATGATCTGTACTAACATACTTTAAAGAAATAATCTTTTCATTATATTTTTCTTTCACAAAATTATACTTAATATCAATATGTTTACAGCGTTTATGAAATTCACTATTTTTAATTACATTTATAGCACTTTGATTGTCAATATTTAAACACACAGAACTTTGTTTGTATTCTCCTAAATCACACAATAATTGTTTTAACCACATTAATTCTTTGGTGGCCGCACAGGCAGCCATAAATTCCGCCTCAGTAGTTGACAAGGCTACACTATGTTGGCGTTGACTGGACCATGTGATCGCAGCTCCACTTTTCATGAACACATAGCCTGTCATGGAACGCCTTGATATAACATCATTAGCATAATCAGCATCGCTATAGCCAATTAAATCTGAGGTCTGTGGCTTACATTGATAGCATAGACCAAAATCAATGGTTCCTCTTAAATATTTTAATATTTTCTTTACAGCATTCCAGTGAGACTCATTATAATTGTGCAAAAACTGACTTACCAGACTGACTGCAAACATAATGTCTGGTCTGCTTACAGTTGCTAGGTGTATAAGTGATCCAACTGCTTCTCTGTATGGTAGCTTGTATGCAAGCATCGTCTCATTTTTCTGTAACTTTACATGAGGATCAGCTGGAACAGAGTTAGGGTTAGCACTGCTCATGTTGAACTTTTCCAACAGTTTTTCAATATATTTACTTTGATGAATAAAAATATGTCTTTTATTTCTTTCTATTTGCATACCAACAAAGTTAGAAGGTGTACAAGTCCTTATGTTAAAGCTTGTTTTCAATTCATCAATTACTTCTTTCAAAATCATCTTATCTTTTGACATTAAAAGACCATCATCCACATAAAGGCATAAATAACATTTAATTTCATTAACTTGACCAATATAGACACACTGATCAGCTAAGCTTTTGACAAAACCAAATTTTTGTAAAACTATATTAAATTTAGTGTTCCAGCACCTAGGAGCTTGTTTGAGGCCATAAAGTGATTTATTAAGTTTACATACAGTATTAGGCAAACATTCTAAGCCCTCAGGTGGAACCATGAATATTTGTTCTTTTAACTCTCCATAAAGAAATGCTGTTTTTATATCAAATTGCATTATTTCTAAGTTTTGTTCAGCAGCTATTGATAAAAGTGAACGGATAGAGTCATACCTGACAGTAGGTGAGAAGGTTTCATCATAGTCGATCCCCTTCGTTTGTGCATAGCCTTTTGCACACAGACGAGACTTGTACCGTGGACCTGTTGGCTCATCCTTTATTCTGAATACCCATTTGCATCCAATCACTTTGGCATTTTCAGGTTTCTTAACCAATGTCCATGTCTGGTTTTCACTATGAGATTGTAATTCCTCACTTATTGACATTTTCCACTTCTCAGAATCAGCTGATGTAATTGCATCATTGTAGGTTAAAGGTACATCTAAAATTCCTTCATTATAGCATAAATATGTTCCAAAATCTTTTAATTTAGAGTGCAACTGTTTATTTCTTGGTCTTAATGTTATGTTTGGATCGGGCAGGTTATTAATATTTGTATCTGGTACATAAATACTGTTTGACGATGAGTCATAAGAATCATATTCATCATAATTACTCACTGTGTTTGTGGAACTTGAGTTTGTGCTGTCTGAAGGAAGCTCTTCATCTAGAGACTCGTCCTTTGCTTCAGTTAAGTCCACCGGAACATAGTTTCTTGTTACAGTTGATTCTAGGAAGACTGCATCTCTGCTCTTCACAACCAGTCCAGATGTAGGAATGACAAACCTGTAACCCTTGGTATTAGTACAATAACCAGTAAATATTGCTTTCTGTGCTTTTGGATCCCATTTCTTTCTTTTCTCTTTTGGTAGGTGTACCATCGCTTCACATCCAAATACACGTAGGTGACTAACACTTGGTTTATTTCCCGTCCATACTTCTTGAGGAGTTTTATAATCTAATGACTTAGTTGGTATTCTATTTAGTAGATAAGCAGCCGTATGGATAGCTTCCGCCCAGTATCTTTTAGATAATTTTGCATTGAGTAACATACACTTGGCTTTTTCTACTAATGTTCTATTAAGTCTTTCAGCGACACCATTTTGCTGTGGTGTATAGGGCACAGTAGTTTGATGTATGATTCCATTACTTTTTAAAAGATCAGAAATATTCTTATTAATATATTCAAGGCCATTATCAGTGCGTAGACATTTGATTTTACATTCCAATTGTTTCTCTACATAATGTTTGTATTCTTTAAATTTATCAAGCACCTCTGATTTGTGCTTTAAGAAATAAACAAATACATTTTTTGAAAAATCGTCGATAAAAGTGAGAAAGTACTTAGCTCCACCGAGAGATTCTGTCTCCATGGGCCCACATACATCGGAATGCACAAGTTCAAGGAGTTTTGTAGCCCTTGTTCCTTTATTTTTGAAAGGCAGTCTCGCTTGTTTTCCTTCTATGCATGTTATGCATGTTAAATTGTTAACACTTTTCTTTAGTGCTTTCATACCTTCAGTATTTTCTAATAGTTTATCTAAGTCACTGAAATTCAGGTGACCCATACGTTGATGCCACAAATATGCATCATTTTCTTCAACATCGGACATGCATGCATAGCCTCCTTCGGGCATGTTCAGCCGGTACATGTTGTTGATAATACTAGCTGTTGCTAATATCTGATTTTTATTGTTCATAATAACGCAGCCAGTTTTGTCAAATCTTACTTGGCCTCCACAGCGAATAATCTGACTTACAGATAGTAAGTTTGTAGCTAATTCAGGAACATGTAATACATTTGTAAACAGTACCTTATTTTCTTGACCTTTTTCATTGTAAGTATTTAAGCTCACTTGCCCTGAGCATTGCACTGATAATACTTTGTTATCTGCTACTCTTATATTCTTTATAACGGAAGTAGTCTCATTCTGAAGCAAACTCTTGTGTTTGACCATATGTGAGGATGCGCCTGAGTCCACATACCAGGAATCACACTGTGCAGTTGTCGCAGTAAATACAGCGGCATATGATGAACTACTGGAATTTTGTGATACTTCTTTATTTTTCAATTTGCATTCTGGGCTTTTGTGTCCATATTTATTACAGGTGTAGCACCTAGGTCCTTTAGAATGCCTCTTGAAATTTTTCTGAAATTTTTTGTTAACTGCGAATGCATTTGACTCATTTTCATATGGTCTGACATCCTGTAATAATTTTGCCTTTACAGAATCTGAAGTAATAGTTGTGCCTGAGCTTTCAATGGCCATTATCATTGGTTTGTAGCTTTCGGGCAGACCTGAGAGCAACATAGTACCTAGCCACTCGTCGTCCACTTTGAAACCAATGTTTCTGAGTTTATGAGCTGTGTTCATTATTCTGCTTACATACTCCTCTACATTTTGACATTCAGTTAGTGACGTGTTACATAAATCACGCAGTAGCCCAACTCTGCGTGTCAGCCCAGAGTCATCAAATGTTGAGGACAATTTATCCCAAACTTCTTTGGCGGTGCGAGCCTCTTGGATATGCACATAGTTCGTGGGATCCACTGAGAGGATTATCTTTGTTCTCGCCTTAGTATCTCGTTTTGGATCTGATTCCATGTTAGATTCTATGCAGTCCCACAACTCCTCATGTTGTAGATATGTTTGCATTGCAAACCGCCAAGTTGCATAGTTTTCCCGACCGGATAGCTTTTCAATTAATGCCGATTGGTTATTTGTTGCCATTTTGTTTGAATTTATTCACTTTCAACACAAAAGTTTGTATTATCAAAAGTCACGTTGCCGGTTTGAGGTTAAGTTCACATGTAATGTTTTAATCACTGATTTTACAACGAGATTTCGCACTTTCTTTGTTTCTGAGCTATCTGGGCCCATAACCTGATTGGGGTTAATGAGTCACAAACACTGATTACTTTAAATTAACTTTATTTCTAAGTAAAAATACCGGGAACACATGCAGTGAGCAGTCGCTATAATGTCACGGAGCAGAGAGAGACCACAGATTATATAGGGATGGCGATCTGAGATCGATTAATCGAAGAATCGATTTTTCGAGCAGAAAATATCGATTTTTTAAATCGATATGAAGTACTGTGTCGATTCACTGAATCGATATATCACCCTTGAAAATCGACATTCGATTTTTTCTGTTTTGGTATAAACCATACAATTATTTGCATTTAGTTGAATGTGCCTGAATTATAAGAGTGCTGCCGGTTAAAGAGTTAATTACTCATAAACTCGCGAGATGGCTGTATGTTTAGTATCCTTTACTCGCCTCTCTTTAATAAAAAAGTTACGTTTGTTTAGATATTGAGCATTGGGAACTATAGTTCCCAGTTATAATTCCCAATGCTTAATATTTAAACTTTATTTTAACTTATTTTTTACTTTTTTGCAATCAATAAAAACATTCAGTATATAAATACTTATTTTTTTTTTATAGTTGACCTTATAGTTTGATGCGGTAATAAAAATAATTGTTATTTTTGAATTCCCTGATTTTATTGATAAGATATCGTTAATTGCAATATTAATCTTGTTTTTAGTAAAATTGATAAAAATTTACATTGTAAATGCAAACTTGAAAAAAAGATCGATTTTTTAAGAATCGATTTTGTAGGCCTCGATTTTTTCGTGAATCGATTCATTAGACTACGATTCGAATCGATTTAAAAATCGATCTTTTTCGTAAAGAATCGCCATCCCTAAGATTATACACCTCACAGGAAGGCACGCAATTTAGAATAAAACAGATAATAAATAAATTTACTTTAACACTATCATTATTAAAATAGTTCCTTAACAACCGCGCTTAATTCAAAAAGCAACTTTACAGAACCAAATATCCAAGCCAATAGAAACAATATCACAAGACATTAATAAGTGTTTTTGCGTAATCCACACACGTTCTAGCACGTTAATGCTAGACCATTATTGGCAAACTCCGCATCTTAAATTTCCATTTTACAATAGATGGAGCATTATTAAACTGGTATAAGTGAATAAGGAATAATAACAAAGTAGGTATGTTTTCATATTTCTTCGGTTTCAGCAAGTTAGCAGCTTGAGCTAAATATCTTTACTTCATCATAAGGAGATAATTTCTGTGCCCAAAATACGGTCATGTTGTTATCAAATATTACTTTTTGCTAATCATCTTAAAAGCGATATCTTCGTTATCGTCTTTGAGATTTAATTGTAGGTACATACAAATAAAACTTACTTCCACTAAGACAATACTCACTTATGCTATAGATATGCCTTTTAGAAGGTTTCTTTATATTTAAAGAGAGAAAAAATACAACTCTACATATTTTGCCCTTTATGTTTTATCTGCTAAGTAATTCAAATCCCTGTAATTCAAAATGTCAAATCATTACTATAAAAATCTTAACAATGAAGTCTCAGATGATATACAACAAGATAACGAAAACCTTAACATTCTTGGCATGGAACTAGCAAAAACATTTCAGAACGACTCCTTCATGCGGCACCAGAACTTATCTTGAAACATTCTTTCCAACAAAACCACATTAAAACAATGCACGTAGGATCAAAACCGCGAATCTGTACTAACTTGCGAACATCTAAAATTCGGTGGTCAAAGTATTTCACGGTACATTTAGCAATCGATTGCGCTTCGCTGACGACCCTAATTTATGGGTCCGGTTAAATATAGATTCTTTCAGTCTTCCTGTTGTTGGGACTGATTTTGAAGGAAATTGACCGTGAAATAATGAAATTATCTTAATACTGACGTCTTGGGGATTCACGAACTCAGTGATCTCGCATTAGTTTTGACAGATGAGCGATTGATCGCTTTTTAGGTTAGTTTTTTGTTCAGAATATGGATACATTTTCGTGAAAATAATGCAGAGTTTATAAAATTGTTTTGTGGTATAAATGTATCAATTATAATTCGTAATAAATACTATTATTAAATTAATCATTCCATTATTATCATGAATATTAATGTAAAAGATAATTTAAACACATGAAATGATAAGTGAAATGAAATTTCCAAACAAAGGAAATCATGATAGGTATGATTAAATTTACATTATTTGTTTATTTGTTATAATGGTGCATACAACGACAATTATTTTTTTTTTTATATTTTTACTTAGAATTTTAGAAACAAATAAAAGCCTGTTTAACTGGAAATACAAGATGGCGGCCGACAACGATACTTTTGAAGCTATCCCATTTAGGGCACCAAAACTTGAGTCTGTAATGTATTCATCTAATATCTCGCGCCAGTGATTATAATCGAAATCGGAACAATTCTGAAGCATCGACTCCATTATGTCTTTTCACAATCCGAATGTCTCTCTGTAATTGTCATATTACCGTCACGTCCTATTAAATCTGCTTTAGAGGAATTTAAACTCTGTGCCGATGGAACAAGATCGCATCTGGAACGCAATCTGTGTATTTTCGTCAATTCTCTGAACGAGCACTGCGTAACTTGGTAAATAATTGGTTATTTGCGACGTCGATAAGCTTCGCAGTTTATGAGGTGATATTTACCGCAGGCCTCAATGGGAAAGTATAACATGCATGCTATCCAAATATTTTGCCTTACCTAATCCAACTAATAATAAACTATAATTATTAATGTCTTATAAAGAATAGGTAGGTATGTGGTTAAAACTTTATCGCAGAGATTTATAAACACCAGAGATTATAAATATTCAAAAATTAATCAATATTGAATTGGAATAGAGCAAAACTTTTGTGATAAAACCTTATAACTATTATCTACTAAAATCGTACGACAATTTGACCTCCAAATAAACAACTCAGCAAATACACCCACGGAGATAAAGTGCCGAGAAAATGCGAGTCAGTGATTGCTTTTCTTTTGTATCTCTATATATCTTATGTCTTACATTCACAGGTAAAACTATAGATAACATATATTTTAAGCGATGATGCATTAATAATTGTATTTAAACGGAACTTCGTACACAAAAACAGATTGAAAAAAGAGCGTGTGTGCCGAGCACACGTGTCAGAAGTGAAACTACTTTGGCAAGATTCAAAGATACCAAAATCATCGCCTTTCTCCATGGCGTGACGATATTACTATGACGTGACCTTGAAATTTTTCTCTCCGCCTAAAGAAGTTTCAATTCAAAAAGTTTATCTAAGTCTATTATTACTAGAAATAACTCTACAAACATACAGATGCACTTATTCCATAATTATTATTTTTTTCCAACAATAACTTTTTTACCTTCTTTATTTAATGGTGAATTCGACTCTAGATAATTTAAAGCTAATCTGAAGATAAAATTTTAAAATTATAAACAACGCAACATAAATAATGTTACAGACTTGTATCATAAACATACAAGCTAAAACTCATCACTCACAGTTTTTGTTTCATTTTAAATTCATCCAATAAAGCACAGACTAAAAATTTAAAATAGCAATTTCATCCCGCGCGCCGCTGGTTTTACGTTAAAAAATTGACTTAGTCGCCATATTCTGTGTGTAATTTTATTGTGACTCATTGAAATATGATACGATTTATATGATTTACATACAAAATGCGATTAAACAGCGTACAACCAAAGCTCTGTTTAATAAATAAGTCGTTTCCATACTCCTCCAAAACGGCTGCACCGATTCTCATGAAATCGGGTAGATCTGAGAATCGGCCAACATCTATTACCCCTAAGTGATGAGTAATGCCGAACAACGTTTGCCGGGACAGCTAGTACATAATATTCTATAGTCTATATGAATTAACATTTAGATCACACCTTCAACAGTGATATACATAACTACATTCTCAAGTTACAACTTATGACCAAACTTATAGCAAGTTTAACAAAGTTACAGTAAAATTCATTTTGTTTGTGCGAAATAAAGTTACCGAGTTGGAAGGATGTAATGTCTTACTGCAATTCTGATGATATTACTGTATACATTTAAATGAGAACAAGTTCATATTTGTAACATATTTAATACAAAATCGCTTTGAACCGTATGTGTGTTTGTATGCTCAGTTCTTTAATAGATAGAGTGATTTAAGAGCAAACTTTTCTGTACTGTTTAATATGGATTTTACCTTATTAAATTAAAAAAGAGGTACCGCATTTAATTTCAGTTAATATTATGCATATTAACGTCATTCTTTCAATCTTTCCTTCGATAGATTTTCACACGACCAAAGTGTTAAAGTACTCCGTTCAAAGAAACTTATATCACTTGAACACCAAAGAAAAAGACTTTTAAGTACATAAAAAGAGCTGACTTACTTTGAATATAGGTTCATTCTTAAGTATTTTAATATTGTATCATAAGATCGGATAATCGGAGACATAGTTGCTAGAAAATTATTCTCTCATCAGTTATAATAATATCAATGTTAATATATTTAATAATTAAATAAATAATTAATATTTTATTGCTTACTGATATCTTTAGATCCATAAAGATTACGAATTACGAGTTTTTTTATATCACAACATGAATTCGATCATAATATAGGTACGTCATCGTTTACAACATGCAAATAACATCAACCATTTCTTTCCAAAACACATGACAGGCTATGGCTGAAAAACAGCGGTGAAAGCAGTGGCCTTTCTCCATATTATGCTGTGTCCATACCCTTTTCGTGGTGATCTTTTATTTTTTATCTGTATTTTTACTATTAATTTTTTGTTGAAGTGAAACTTCTTTATCGGGGTTGGAAAAAAATTTAGTGTAACATTTTTTCATTACGCGCCATTTTCTTATCCCTACCACGCGGGATTCGACAGATTTCTGTAAAGTTGCATAATATAGTAAATTATTTTTTGAAAAATAAGGTTTTACCAAGAATAAATGAATTCTATTCTATTCTACATACTAAAAGACTAAACTACCTTTGCGCTTAACGTTCATAAAGCAGTAATGCTTAGAAGCATTACTGCTTTATGAACGTTAAACTAAATTAATACCTAGCTACAAGAATCACTATCAGACTATTTACATCCGATCCGCACCCATTAAAATAACAAAAATAATACTGAGTTCAACGCTAAAATGTACCTGTAAAATGCTAAGAAGTTCGTTCACACCGCTTACATCCTATTACAGGAGGTCACTGCCTCCACACATCAAAGGTGACATCTGCATTTGTACTGCAAAATGAATTTATTTAGCCAACTCACGGGTAATTCCTCGTGTGCGGTTTTAAATCTAATTTTATAGTAATAGTTGGTGAAAATGTTTACGTCTATAAATCGCGCTATTTTAGTTTGTATTTTTATTCAATTTATTCGATTTTACATTCAATGTAAATTCACTTTTGACTGAAAAATCGATTAAAATATTTCTACTACTAATTGGCAAACTAATTGGCATTGGTCAAAATACGTATTTAATTCATGTTTGCAGTCAAAACTAGTTTTTACCGTTAATGAGTTTTGACTGTGACATGTATTTTAGGATTGTCCGAACTAGAAAGTAGAAACTAGTATAAACTAGGAAGTCCGTTTCCTTATCTGAAGTAAAAAGAGGGAAAATAAGTTCAAAAATACATAATTAATATGAAATGAAACATTACCCAGACAATATTAGAAAGACCTAAGTTTGAATAAACACAGAATACAACTGATTTTAATATCTATCCTATTTATTCAAAATGCTAAGATAATAAGAGTTAACTAAATGTTAGATCGATTTCTAACTCTAACATAATATTTGTATCTAACGAGAATTGTATAATAATAGGAATAGATCTATGTTTCATTTTTCCCTTTTATTCATCCCATATTGCAAAAAGTTTGTATTAAATACAAGAATGAGGGCAGTCCTCTAGCTTTTCTTAGAAAATCCTTTCTCTGATATATTCAAACCCTTGCGGAAAATTCGGTTGAGTATTTAAACATAATTGTTATTCAATTATCCACACTTCAGCTCCACAAATTACTTTCTGATATTTCTCTCATTTTTTATACGATCGACGAAAATTATAAAGTAAAAAATGGATATTCGGTTTAAAATTAAATCTTCTATACCGTTTTAATTATATTTGGAACCTTGAATTAATTTTGTAAAGGCATAATAATCTACTTTTAGTAAGCTATTTTCATTCAAGTAGATGTATTATATTAAATTTTATTTAGAAATAAATAAATAAATAAATGAGGTGGTAGAATGTGTTCATTTCATTTCGATTCCTGTTAAATTTACAATGAACTGTCGTAAATAAATAATTATAAATCTTATATTTATGCGTTTTAAATCCAAAGTTGTAACCCACTAATAATATCTTATTTCATATTATAATGAAATGAAAACTTAAAATTGCATTAAAAAGTAAAACCATAAAATTAACTAATTATTTATCTTAACGTCCATTTTAATTCATTAAGCGTATGTTTATTGTTAACGAGAACTGATTAAACTTTATCACAGCGCTGTTAATTAAATTTTAATTACTAAACGATGGCCAACATATTATATTTTTATTTAAAATCCCAGTCAGATGCTCTACCTATAACAATAACAATATTGCAAACTGTTATTTTGACGTGTAGTTTATTAGAACAGCTGTAGCATGAAGAAGTTAGTATAATAACCAACTTTAAATATCAATTTTCGTGATACAGTTTTAAAGTAGACCTCTTAAACTAGGTACGTCACAACTGAAAGCAAATATATTTTATACCTACTATGTAGTGACGGTACCTGGCAAGCCGCATGCCGAAAAAAGACGTGTGGCACTCGGGGACTGCCGCGGTAAAGCTATTGCATAGCATGCCTTCAAGCGAAACCTCCGTGCCCGTCGGAGTGGGGAGCGTGAGGTTTTTTCGTTACGGAATTTCTCGATTCTGTCCCCGGGCTCAAGGCCCACGATAGAAGCTATGTAATAGCTTAAAAATCCTGTCAAAATAGATTCAACTCTTACTGTAAATAGCTCGGAACAAACAGACAGACAATAAAATAAAATTCGTGTGCGCATGGGTTTCCTGAACAATCATTCTGGGTAAAATATTATGATATTATACACTTTTCATAGTTATCTAAGCTTCTTTTCACTGTCTGAGAAAAGAAGAAACGTAGTTTTAGATATATTAAGTGGTAGAAAGTTCTCGAACGCAGGGATCACGTGACGTCATTAGCCACTACTCCGAAATGCGTTGTGCTTGACTGTCGAGAATTGAAGAAAACGTCTTATCAGTTGTAGACAGCTCAAATATCTCTTTGTCACGAGTTTTCCACTCAATGAGTACCAATTGTGGAATCGACGTCCCTGATTGCTTTTCGAGAGGAAAAACTTTGGTATTGTCGAGTTTTTCGACTTCCAGTACGGACGGAGTTATCGAGAAATTTTTATCGTGATCCTTGTTTTTCACGAATAATGGACAATGGACATTACTTGGGAAGGAAAATATTTAACAATTTCTAATTGTTGCAAAAAACAGTACTTACACAAAATAAAGTATTATTTTTTCCGCTTTCTTAATGATTTAGCTCTGCTTTAACATGCTATTTGATGCTAGCACTTAATACAAAATACAAAATAGTCTGTAGATCATAGTAATTTTAAAGTATATGACGTCAAAAATATATGAATTAACTACATAGTTATTGCTTATTCCATTTATTCGCGTGTTCTTTTTAATTAAAAAAGCATGCAAAACTACAAAGTACATTTTAACCCCAAGCTCACCCTTTATTAGATTTAGATTGCCTTGTTTATCGCCACATGTGAATACGTAAAACCTAATTACCAAAGCCACATTATTAATTATCCGACGCAAATTGTATAGTGAAATTCATTTCATTAGGAAATGCAAATGACGTCATAATCTACCACTCAATTATGTTACTCGTGTTTTACACCATTGAAGGGGTAACAATTGAATATTAATTATCTGTTAATCTCAATGGATCGTAAATAATAACATGTCTACGCTATTTTTGAAATGTCAAACTTATAGTTTTTTGGATTTTTAAGCTATTGCATAGCTTCTATCGCGGCCTTGAGCGCGAGGACCGAATCCAGAAATTCCGTAACGAAAAACCTCACGCTCCCCACGGGGACGGGCACGGAGGTGTGGCTTGAAGGCATAGCATGCAATAGCTTTACCGCGGCAGTCCCCGAGTGCCACACGTATTTTTTTATAATAATTATTGTTCCTATATGGAGCCTTTATGGTTATGTCTTAACTCTGAATGAAATAATCGTTATAGTATAATAAATATTTATTCTCATTAATGAGATGTTCACTTACAGACAGTGCTATTTAGGTTGTTTTAGTATAGAATGTTATATATGCAGTTTCTGTTTGGTCTTATAGTTTCAGACTCAGTCTACGTAGCCAATTTTTACGCACACAGGCTTAAATTTACTAAATGATGTGATTCATGTACGTAAACGTACATGATGTGATTCATGTACGTAAACGTACATGAATCACATCATTTAGTAAATTTAAGCCTGTGTGCGTAAAAATTGGCTACGTAGACTGAGTCTGAAACTATAAGACCAAACAGAAACTGCATATATAACATTCTATACTAAAACAACCTAAATAGCACTGTCTGCCAATTTCCACTCTATGCATTAACCCATCAACTTCTGTTCACAAGTTTGTGTATCCAATTTGTATCATACCTAAAAGTTGGATCTAGTCAACAGCTGTTAGCTGTATAACCAGAACTTAGATTATTCTGAGCAATTAGCAACTTTATTGTATGCTATAATGAGTTTGATTTAGATTGCAATGTATCATTCAAATTTCCCTAAATTAGCAATATAGTTTTAATGGCATCTCAGTATGTGGCTTGTCTTCACTACATAGTAACAAAGTCGCTAATGTTGTCTATCTCTATGCATGCTTTTTAAAACTATGTAGGTTAATGGATTTTACTCCTTTTTAAATAGATAAAATCGTTCAAGAAGAAGGTTAATAATTTGTTAAGTTTTAGACATCGCGGGTGAAGCTACTTCCGGAAACTTAGCATTCTATATGAAAAATTAATTTATTATTACTATTAGTTTCAGTCAGATAGCAAAATTTAAAATCTTTGATTTCAGTAGCCTATGAAAGCTATCTAGCTAGCGTACTAAAAAGTATCTAAAGTATAATCTATCATTGCCCAAATATCATCTAAAACCGATCAGCCCTTTTTGCGTAAAAAAGTAACAAACATCCATCGATCTTAAAGTTTCGCCCATAAAGTAGTCTAAAGTGAGATGTATGAATGAAAAGACTATTTTTGGTTGATGAGTCCATAAAAGTTTATCTATCTCTGATTTAGTAACCGTATTCTTTGGACTCTATTTTGGTCCAATTTAAGTCGACAGATTCAAAATATCTTAATTATGAAATTATAGTTTATCTATTGGCATGTGTTTAGCTTTTTTAAACTATTTTATTATTGAAAGTCGTCAACGTGATCATTTAAACTGTTTTTTTTTAATTATAAAAATATATACATAATATCAAGTTTTTTTGAATTTAACACAATGTTAAATCATTCATCGAAATTCTCATTTCAATGAGCACCGTGAACTATAAAATCCAATGAAATTTGGAATTTATTTACGCGCGAATGTTTTTTGTGTGCGGTGGCCACACATTATGGTAACGCGTGTTTTCCATTACATTTAATGACCTGTCATGAATATCATATTATGGAAAATAAAAAATTATGATAAAAATATTAATGTTTTAATTAACAATATGTAGAGCTTATTTATTTATGTATGCTGTATAAGACAAAAAAAAATTATTTTAGTATAGAGTTAAAAATGAATCAAATTTGTATATTTCAATTTTAAACAAATGCCTTATGCTATAAACCAAATAAAATTAAAATAACTTCTTCACCGTAATTGGTTAAATGAAGCGATATGATTGGTTATTTACAAACAACACATCGCTACACATCCTCGCAAATTATTGGTGCAAAATCACCCTTATAATTTTATTTTGAAAAGCAATTCGAGTCATGGAGTATAATATAACGTCAAAGTCCCATTGTTAAGCAAATTCAATACAGCTAAATACTTTTTAAGTCAATTCTCGTTCATGAATACGTATTTTTCACAAATATATGTGTCAAAACAAACAGAGCTCATAAGATCTTTCAGCCACTAATGTGTTTTTACCGAAGTGTTATTTTACGATCTCTTAAACTGAAATAACACAGAGAGGCTGTTACCGGAGTTATTTATTGTTGAGTACAATGTTAGATGTAGGGTGTCCACGAGTCCTTGAATTTACGAGATCGTTAATGGGACTCGTCTGTCACCCTAATTGTTAACTGTAGGGCTTATATACAAGTTCAAGACGTCGAAATTCGTGAAAACATGATTTTAGATGTTAAGTTAAGGCTCCTGTGTTTTGATTATTTTTCATGAAAAAATTTATACAATGTGCACTATTTCTTTTTAATTATACGCTTTTATTTAGTTTTAAAATTTACGCTGTAGTAAGATAGTTATATGGTTGAGTTTAAAATATAAAATGCAAAGTACAATGCGGGCTACTTTTAAAATCTTCAAATTTAATCTGAAAAAATTTGAAAAAATACTATCATTACATACATACTATAACATTAGTAAATTTATTGGAATGTCTGTTAAATAAATAAAGGGAACACAAGGAAAACTCGAACTTGGCAAGTTGATAACAGATAAATAACGGGAAATAAACGTTGTGTTTATGTATAGGGTCAACTAAATTGTATGTTTATTTGTTTATTTATTTTTGAAGCCTCATTGCATGCCCCATTTGAAACCCATTTGAATTATTCATGATAATGAATCTGACTCATAGTTTGAATTAACCTTTTTTAAACCTTATTAAATTTAATCCTAATCAAAATATTTTTAAGCTATTGCTATTGCTTGAGCGCGGGGACCGAATCGAGAAATTCCGTAACGAAAAAATCTCACGCTCCCCACTCCGACGGACACGGAAGTGTGGCTTGAAGGCATAGCATGCAATAGCTTTACCGCGGCAGTCCCCGAGTGCCACACGTCATTTTTCTTTAAAATCTGTTTTCTTTATTTTAAAATTGTGGTAACAGTAACTGTAGGCGTTAAAGCGCTGTCAACTCACTGAAGTTTTTAACGTTTCGTGTTTACTGGTTCCCTGAAATTACTCGTTTTGAAACCGTATAATAACTATACAAAATGAAATATCTTTTTAATGAGCTGTTACTTTTAAAAATAATATTGACGATGAACAAATAGGATAGAACGATTTGTATAATTATGTCCTTGTATTGTATCGGCTCAATGGCGTGCCATGACTGAGGCCTATTTCCAGCAGTGGACAAACATGGGCTGATAATGTTGATGATGATGATGATTGTATAAACAACTAGCTATGCTGGGCGGTAAAGTAAGTATTTCTGCAAGACTACAAAAGTAAGTACTTCTCTATAAAATTTTTGTGTTATTCTGGTACATAAACATACATCACTGTAAATTAGTATCATGTAAATCCGTTGAAAGAGTAATAATCATACCTATTCTTACAGACTTTCATGTCTATAATATACTTACAAATTATCTTATTGAATAAGAAACAAAGAGATGGAGAACAACACTAATTAAACTTTAAAAAAGATCTCAAATAATAATCAGAATCCCACCAACCCTATCCAATAATCTACAACACAACAATATGTATTGATACAATACAAAAACCCCAGAAATTGCATCAGCTATAAACTCGATAATTAATTACGAATGAACGCGAACTATTAACGATATGAATAAACAAAAGCAGAAACTGTTTATCAGAATACAGGACATCTTCGTTCATGCGAGTAAAATTACAATAATTAATTTTCAGTGCACATACCGTAATGTAATTAACGTTCAATGTTCATGTTTGTATATTACAATACTGCATTGTCTTCAGTTTTATTGACATAATCTGTATATTAATGTGGGATGATAAAAGTGAAGTCCCATGTCCCCTAGTGGGGTAAGGGGCAGAATGCATTATACATCTGTTTAACTGATCGATTTTCGTTAGGGACAAGTAGGTGATCAGCCTTCTGTGTCCTGCCAGACCGAGACATTTTTTTTTTCGTCCCCACCGGGACTCGAACCCAGGACCCCTCGGTGTTACGCCCATTTGTCAACCACTGTATCGAGGTCCGAGGAGGCGGTCAGGGATGATAAGTTGAGATGAATGATTAATTTATGTTTCTGAACGTGTGTAAGATTAGTTTCTGAACGATGATGAGAATGGAAGAACGATAGACTTTGAGTGAATGTGAAGCAGAGAGCGAATGAAGAATGATCTTTATCAATTTTTTTCCAATAAAAATTGGGATCGCGGGTGAAGACGGCTGTTTCTCTGATATAAGTTATCTAAAAATTAAGATTGTGGTCTGGAAATAAATCTCAAGAAGTTCAAAGTGTTTTTCATTTAGCCCCGATCGCGATCCTACAATAATAGTGATTGTTATCTCGTGGGTATTTTAGTAGTCAATAGTCATATATGTCGCGCTGATATAATAATTTATAGGTACCTATAGATATACAATGCACATTTGTCATATACAATTACATGTGTGTATGTTTAACTGCGATTTATAAACGTCATTAACGATTGTCTTCTTTACGATTATTATTATTTACTATTTTTTGCATAATTAGTAATCGTTAAGAAAAACCTCTTCTAATTTGAAACAGTACCTACTATTATCGTTTCTTTTTTTTTATTCTTGTATTATTGTTGAGAATTTCAGAGTAGGTAGCTAATAAACAATTTTCCAAAACATTATCGAACGTATTCGCTATGATCGAAAATAATTTTCACCTAAATGTTAGACCTTATTAGTTCATCAAAGAAGTCCATCTTACTATACGTACTTTTATGATTGTATTTTTTTTGTTTAAAATTATCTTTTCACAGTTATAAACATATTATTTACTATCTATTTTTATCTTCAACAAGAACTACAGCCGGAGCCACTTGCCTCTAACGCGCTAATAATTACAGAGAGCAGTTAAGTTATTTATAATAACAGACACTTGTCTATAAATAAAGCTATATAAATAGCCTAATCACTTGTACATAAATAAATGTATAAGTAATCTATAATAGTAACTTAATCATCATTAAATTCCTAAATATAGATTGAGCTTTTATCTTCACAAACAGGTCACATGCTTACGATGAACCGTATTATTTTAACGACGTATTTTATAATACTCTTAAAATTCCAATGATTGAATATATTCATTTTCAGTTTATACTGTCACTAGCTGTTTGCCCCGGTTCCGCCCCGGTTGTCTTTTTTTTTTAATTTAGGGATTAGAAGTATCCTATGTGCCTCTCCTGGTTCAAAGTACTCCCTCCCCGTCAGTTTACAACCTAATCGAATTAACCTTATGCTACATCAATGGACTACATTTATTACTTTTTTACTATACGTACTTTCCGAATATTCGACAATTTGATACATACTTCGAATTCATCATTTTGACTAAAGCTAGAAACCTAAACCGAAACTAGAATTAATTGGACCCAATAGGAACTGAAATAAATCCTTCTCTAGCTAACAATAAATAAGGCACGATAAATAGCCAATACAGCGATTTTGTTCAATTACCATATCAAATGTCGTACGCATAGTTTGTCGACATTTGTCAAACCACAATGCGACCAAAACATAGTTTTCATACCGAATTTAAAAGCCTATTTTATGGTTTACATTCCTGTTATTGTTAGGTATTAGTATTTAAATAGATGTATTGGATTTTATTGTTTTAATTTATCTGTTGGGACTTTTATTATCCGCAATGTCGATGTTTAATGACACATTGATAATATCGCAGAAGACGCAGTTCCATGTTGAAGTTTTCTGAATTATTTGAAAACGGGTGAGACATAGTCATAACAGCCTTACTGACTGGGCTATAAAATTTATTTATATGAATTTTTATTTTATTTAAACTATTTAACTAATATCTTCTCTATTATATTAATATTTGCTTATTCTTTGGTATTTACAAAAACCCTAAAATAAAGGGTTAATACGATTCGACACCCACAATGTGTCAACCCTTAAGACTGTCGTCTATAAATTCCGGCAATAATTAAAATAAATATTGGGCATTATTTTGCAAGCGAAGCACGAGCACATAAATCATCACACCACATCCCGATAACGCACCTGTTTTCATTTAAATATAACGGTTTCGTAAATTAAAAATGCTTTATTACCATATTTATTTATAGCATTGAAATTAACTGTAAAATTTATTGAAGATACATTAAAATTTCCAAGCCATTAATATCGCCAGAATTATTGTATTTTGTGAAGAACTGTTATTACTTGTATCGATTTTATCTGTTTAAATGGTCGTTTTAATAATTACAAGCTTTGGTACGGAAATTTCGACTTTATGACTATATACGACTTCTTTTCCGTAGAGACATAAATTGAAAAATCTATTCAAGAACGAATTTGGACAGCCTTTTGGATAGTCAATCTTTAGGCAGACTTTCGATATGATCATCTAGACATATCAAATTTTCAAAACTACACGAATTATTTCCGCCGGCTTATTTTCTCCGGCTATAAAGACATTATAAACGTGAAGTAAGATCGCAAAAACATTCCAACTAAACTATTAATGCATAATGCATATAGACGATCCTCCACTACAATAGTACGATGTCAACTAACTTTATAAGTATAGTTAGTATCTACAAACTAATATAGGAATTTACTAAACACATAATAAGTTCCTGCATTCTTGATAAAACCTTTCATCGTATTTCAACTCAGGACAATGAAAACTTGAGAGTTTTTCACTTTTTATTCTAATTAAAAGCATTGGCTTATAACAGTTTCTTATTCTATTAAAGTTAGCTCTACACTTGGCTAATTATTTTTAAACTAAAGTTAAATTGGAAACCGCTTGAAACTTTATAAATTCCTCGAGTTTCCCACGTGTGAGGGAAATTATTCCCTACTCGAGTTTTTATGGATTGCCACATATTACTTTAGTAGTTAATAGTAAGTAGTATATTATGTATGTGTAAATATGTAGTAAGAATAAACGGCAGAGCCTCAACTTGTAGTTCCATACTAGTGAGCAATAGGTACACGTCATTCATATACATGTAGTATATAGCCTTAAGTTGTCATAAGCTAACATAGCCTTAAGTTAAAATAAACATTATATAATTCATTGTATTAATTTAAAATAGAACACAATAAATCATCGTTTCGGATTGATCACTCGTTTCATTTGGTATCGCCTAACAAACCCATCAATTATTATTAAAATTATGGACGGAAATGATACATTGCTGCTGGTGACCTGTACCTCAGACTTCTATGTAGTCTATTTCAGGTACCAGTTTCTCACAACGTTATCTTCTAAGATTGTGTAGTATTACTTAGTTTTTGTAACCTTTTAATGTTGTGAGAACCTAATAAAGACCATTTTATTATTATTTTATTATTGTCAAATATTAAAAAATATCACGTCATTTTTTAATACCTTGCTTTTATTTAATAAGTTTCATACTTATGTTAGATTCATACGAATCTTCAGGCAGTTCCTTAATCTTCTTATATATAAAAATGAATCGCAAAATGTGTTGGTAAGCGCATAACTCGAGAACGGCTGAACCGATTTCGATAATTCTTTTTTTATTATATTCCTTGAAGTACGAGGATGGTTTTTATGTAGAGAAAACGTAAATATGTACCACGGGCGAAGCCGGGGCGGACCGCTAGTGATATAAAAACCTAATCTAGAAAATACATTATGTTTATAATTTACATCTAAACATATTTTAGTGAATGGATTTTGTAATTGTTATTAAATTTATTGTATAATTATAATACTAACATAGTTTTAACAAGTAACAACTATATGAATGTAAATCTGATTTAAAATATTTTAAATTAAATAAATAAATAATTTTCCAAGTACGCTATCAAGATGTTAGTGAACTTAGCAGATAATTTTTAGCAGATCAAAAAAAAATGTGAGTTCTTATCGCGTGCAGTTGAGTTCTACAGTTCCTGATACTTTTTAGAAATAGTTCTGGCGTTTTTACCTTAAATAAAACCGGCCAAGTGCGAGTCGGGCTCGCGCACAAAGGGTTCCGTAGCAGCAAATATAATAAATTACAGTTAAATCAACCTATCTCAAAAACTATAAGAGATACTTTGATCAAACCAAAAATCGTTGAAAGAGTTAATTAGCATGCATCACCTCTATTTTTTTTAGAATTTTATACCCCGTAGTTATAAAAATAGAGGGGGGGGGGACATACTTTTTACGACTTTGAGAGCTGATATCTCAAAAACCGTTCACTTTAAGAAAAATGTTTTTTAGAAAACTTTATATCATTTTAAAAGACCTTTCCATTGATACCCCACACGGGTATGTACATCGAAAAAAAAAATTTCATCCCTCAGTTACATGTATGGGGGGCCCCACCCCCAATTCTTTTTTTTACTATTTAGTGTCATATTTTTGTAGCGGTTCATACAACACATATTCCCATCAAATTTCATCACTGTAGTACTTATAGTTTCCGAGTAAATCGGCTGTGACAGACGGACAGACGGACAGACGGACAGACGGACATGACGAAACTATAAGGGTTCCGTTTTTGCCATTTTGGCTACGGAACCCTAAAAACGACATTTGAAAAAATGATCTGCCAACTTCCCGTAGTAGATAATTTTTAGCAGATCAAAAAAAATGTGAGTTCTTATCGCGTGCAGTTGAGTTCTACAGTTCCTGATACTTTTTAGAAATAGTTCTGGCGTTTTTACCTTAAAAAACGACATTTGAAAAAATAATCTGCCAACTTCCCGTAGCAGATCATTTTTAGCAGATCAAAAAAAAATGTGAGTTCTTATCGCGTGCAGTTGAGTTCTACAGTTCCTGATACTTTTTAGAAATACTCGCGTAAAATGAAACACTAGAAAATTTATTTATGTCATATATACGGCGTGACATTATGTCACGCCGTAGCACCATGCCGTAGCATCATGCCGTAGCATCATGCCGTAGCATCGCGCCGTAGCATTACGCCGTAGCATCACGCCGTAGCATCACGCCGTAGCATCATGCCATAGCATCATGCCGTTGCATCACACCGTAGCATCACACCGTAGCATCACGCCGTAGCATCACGCCGTAGCATCACGCCGTAGCATCACGCCGTAACACATGCCGTAGCATTACGCCGTAGCATCACGCCGTACCATCACAGCGTAGCATTACGTCTTAGCATCACGTTAAGCCGGGTCCAGGTCGGGTTTTTTCAAATGTCGTTTTTTAAGGTAAAAACGCCAGAACTATTTTTAAAAAGTATCAGGAACTGTAGAACTCAACTGCACGCGATAAAAACTCACATTTTTTTTTGATCTGCTAAAAATGATCTGCTAAGTTCACTAACATGCTATCAAGTTGGTAACAACATGTTTTTCTGTAATATATAATTTTTCTAATACCAATAAATGCCTCTACCAATTAAGAAACGGTATTACTTACTTGTATCATGTATTAAACCATTTTATTTATTTTCTTTACGGACAAGTGATCATTAATCAGCCTTCTGTACTCTAGACCGAGACTATTTTAACCAACGACGCAAAGAGGGGTGTTGTAACATGAACGTGTGTATATGTGTATACGTATTTCAAAACTGGATGGTCAGTTTTGGATGTGGAATTTTAATTGAAAGTCGTCTACATAGTTATAAACTTAGTTATAAACTATATTTGGATGTAATGGATGATGCAGATTCCACGATATGCCTTCTAACAGATATTCAGTTAATATTCAAGCTAAGAATTCGTAAAACATTAGTAATTAGTTTTATTTCATAGCATTTCTAAATGTAGCATTTTTCCATGTAATAGTTTTATATCATGAATTTTTAGTTCTTTTTCTGTTCTTAAACTATATATTTTCTATAGGTGTATAATTTTTAGACAGTGTCTATGATATTCTGAGAATTGATAAACCCAGTACTTACCTTCCATTTCTGCACCTCCTATATCGATGTACCAACTGTACTATACAATATGACGATATTTCGATTTTTCCATAACATACCTCTCCCGATATGCAATAGATTATCGCATATTGAGAAATTCTATGCATATATGTACGTGATCGGCGTACCTCAGGTTACCTCAGTTCATGTGAGAGTAGGAACTCTTGCGAGTGTGAAATCTTACGCTCGGTTGACCTAAATATAGCCTGAATGACTAAAAGAACTTTCTAGAACATTTCTTGTATGTGACTGAATGCTAAATTACGTGTAAAAGTACTCGTTTGAAATATAAAAACTGAATGCTAATGTGTAAAATCTGGTACTTTGGATGCTGTAATATTTCATTTACGGTTAAGTCAAAGTAAAATTTTCTGTATTTTGCATAATGTGTCTTTGATCTAAGTGTCGAATAATTCGAAAGAATTATTCGAGAGTGTATTAAGGTTATTTTCTTGTTTACTATTAAAATAAAATATGAATTGTGAATGTGTAATTTAATTCTAAGCTTGTTTGGAAGATTTTGTTTCTAGATTTAATAATAAAAATGTGTTTTATACCAGTGAAAACATCAATAAATACTCCTTTAATCTAAAAAATTAAAAAGATAGCGCTAACACTACACCAATACTTAAAAACACATCCAACACATGGGATACAAAAACACTATCAAAACTTTCCGTGCAGGGCAAAAATTCACCAAACTTCCTCTACGTTTTTGCAGTCCGCAAAAAAAATCATCTATCTTCCCCGTCAACCCTTTAGGTTGTAACGACGCGACCGAATTAATGGTTATTTTATAACAATCAATAATAGCGTCCTCGTCAAATAAAAATGATTTATATTGTGTCCGGACCTTTGATAGATGGGCAGCTCAGGTTGGCGTGTCGAGTAATTTTTTAACAATTAAACTATATACTAGATATTATAGGTTTGAACATCATTCGAAAAACTTTATATCACGTCACTAAAAACATCAAAATTGGGTTTCAATAATAAGAATCAACTTCACGTTATTAGATTGTCCAATAAAATATAATAAATCACTCGAAGACAAACTGTTTGATGTCAAAGTGTCTGATTTATCGGGCAATCTTCGTGGAATCCAGGTAAAGGAAATATGGGTTGCGTAAAATTTCATTCATTTCTGTCATGACAACCTTTGACCAGAGCCACGTGTATACTCTGATTGGATACTGTGATGATAATCTCGATGATAATTAGATTCGAACTAGTTGCTAAGGGCGACGATTCTTATTTTCAATTTGTATCCTGTTCCTTATGAACCTTCAATTAGTTCGTTATTTAAAGTAGAATTACATATTGCGTCTAGCTAGATATTTTTATACATTTTATCACTTTATTATAAAACATAGTCACTTCTTACTTATAAGTTATAATTACTAATATGATCAGATCTTTAAAACTACGCAACAAATTCTGATGCAGAATTTTTAATGGTTTATTTTAGAAAAAGTCGGTTAGGCGTGGGTGGAAAACTCGTAAACAGATAATTAAAAATATTAAATCAATATTTTTTGTAAAAGAATGGCTATAGCTATAACATATCTGTAAAAATGGAAAATGGAAATTAGGAACAGCGATTATTTTTTCATGAATAGATACAGTTTACATCGATAAAACTCATTAAAAAGTTTGCTATTGAACTAAACAATATCTGTGGTTATTAATACAATATAAGTTCTAAATTTGTATCATAAATTGTGTACATATTAAATTTCTTGATTTCACTACTAAAAACTGTGCTTACTTTTGGCGAATGTAACCACACACACAATCTCATTTAAACCGTCACCGTGTAACGTAGTAAAAATAAATCAAAATATATTTCGTCATACGAATTTTCTCTTTTTAACTACATTCGGGAAATTTATCAATAACTACGCTTCAAACGGTCGAGCGTTAGATTACAAATTTTCATGAATTTTTCGCGCATACATGTTGTTTCTATAGAGCCAGGAATGTAATTTAGTTCGAGATTTATTTTTAAGCTATTGCATAGCTTCTATCGCGGGCCTTGAGCGCGGGGACCTTATCCAGAAATTGCGTAACGAAAAACCTCACGCTCCCCACTCCGACGGGCGCGGAGGTGTGGCTTGAAGGCATAGCATGCAATAGCTTTACCGCGGCAGTCCCCGAGTGCCACACGTCTTTTTTATGGTATTTTATTGTAGGTATCTATATTCGGTATAGGGCGTAAATTGCTTTGGCACTTTATGCCTCCGTGTCAAAGTGGTTAAATTATTAGAATAAATATTCTGCGTAGATTTAGGGGTTCTGTAAAATATACATGAGTGTTCGTATAGTTATGTGTTATCAGATAGTAATGCTAAGAGTGTAAAAATACGGCATTGCGAGAAGAGAAGATAACTTCTTACGTGAGATTTTCTTACATAAAATCTCAATCTTATGTTTGCGACGATTTAGTATAAATACGAACGTAAATATAAATGCGCAGTAGAAATTATAATGGCACATAGGACTAATAATACATGTTATAACTAAGTACATATTTTAAACGAACGAAAATTCATACAATGTTTACACACACAACCCAGAAAGGTATTCCTATCATAAATCCAACCACTCTGTATTCCCCAATGCGATTCAAAATAAGGTAGCAATTAATTAAACACACATACAGCTACAAGATCAAGCTACTACCTCATTACGATAGATTCAAATCCACTGAGGACTGATTAAGGATCGGATGACAACTGCTCCTTATAACAAGATAATGTTGACGAAGGTTGAATCATTATCGGGTACTGTTTGAATTGTTTATGGGATAATGTGTTTATTAAGGTATGTACACACAAAGTCAAAAACACACACATGCAAATTACGAACGCCACAGCCACATATGCACTTCAAGTAGGTATATAATATTATGAAAATTACAATATTTTTACTTTATGTTAATGCTAACATTAAGTTGCTTATGATATTATCAACACAATGAATGTATACGTATAGTTTATGCTTTAATATAGGATCATTAAAATTGTTTAGTTTTTTTTGGGACGGGATAAATGCATTTGAAATATTACTACCGGTTTTTTTAGCAATGGAAGGTGGAAGGTTGGGCCTGATAACTCATTAAAAATCAGACTTAGGAGGTGAACATTCATATCCTGCTAAAAAAAATAAAAAAATGTCCGATAGACCGGGCCTGGAAGGCTCTACCTGCACGTAAAAATGTTGTCTGAGTAAAACAGAATATATTAAATGTATCCCCTACGGCCTACCCCAAAACGTAGGTAACGAGATATTTTACAGAGTTTTTATTAGAAGGGCTACGTAAAGCCCTGTGGTAAAGCCTAAAATCAATTTTGTCCTTTAGAGAGATAAATTACAATTTTATTAATTAAAATTGTGCACGTTGGCAATTTTAGTTTATAAATAGATATCAAATTCCACATAAAGAAACAGAATGAAAAAAAACACAGATAGTCGCAATATTAATTCAAATAATACTTAAAAAATGTTAAGACAACAGGAAAAAGTCTATAATTTCAAGTCGACTCGTGAACCCTTAAAAACGCACCAATTAACGGAACACCAAACAAAGCGGAGAATACCCAAAATATTTCCAATTACATACAGTCGAAATATGCTTAGCACTCCTTGAAATGCCCTCCATTTAATTATTTCACCAATTAAGACTGAGAATTCAGTTTCATAAAATTTTCCCTTGTAATAAAAACGAATTAGCGACGGCTCCACGTAATAAGCCCGCGCGTGACGGGTTTTTTCCATTTCTGTTACAACATAAAGTTAAAAGACTCGAATTGTTCAAATTATTCGCGCTATATTCAGCTTTATGACTCTGACAGTGCGTAGAACGTTGGAATTGATGAAATCATAAAATTGGCACGCATTTTGGTGATTGGACTTCATAAATAAAAGATGGTATTCACAAAATGGCGATGGTTCGAGAAAATTAAAAGATCTTTACGTATCTTTACATATGAGACAGTTTTTATTTCAAGTACCCCTTAATAGAAACGCATTTTTTTTAAATTGTTGTTAGCGTGATGGTAATAGGTATATTAGCCTATAAGCCTTCCTCGATAAATGAGCTATATAACAACGAAAGAATTTTTCAAATCGGACCAGTAGTTCCCGAAGGTTAGCGCGTTCAAACAAACAAACTCTTCAGCTTTATAATATTAGTATAGATAACTTGTACTTCAGAATATAAATTTTAAATTATAACCATTAACTTATAGATGATTTAAATTATAACCATTACATATTTAGTCTACCAACTCTATCTGTTACAATTATTTTAAACAACATTTCCAATTCAATTAAAAACCCTTCATATAATTCTGCCAAAATTCCCAACACAGTAAAGGTATGGAAATAAACAGTGCACCTTTTAAAATCATACTCCAGTGCAGTAACGTGCATATTGCATAATCAATACCTCAATATTGACGTTCCTCTCACTCACTGTAGCTCCAAACTGAGATGCTGTTTCATGCAGTTAAACCAAAGTTAAACTATGAATCATTATAACCTTTAAAAATGTTTTTAAATCATATTATAATGTGGTAAATATCACGAAAAAATTGCTGAATAAATAATTGTTTAAACCGTTGCAAGTTGTTCCTTATTACTTCATGTTTATATTAATTTTTTTATTAATAAATAAATAATGCTATTCTATGCATTTGTTAAATTATAACCTTTAAAACATTTTTCATGCTATACCCTGTAGTACTTTTCTAAATCCTCGTCCAATAGTTAAGGCGTTACCCGGCAATTTTGACTATGTTCAACCTCTATAAAGTCTGGTACAACATAAAGCACAATACCGAAAAAAATATATAAAATAGGATGGTCTTTGATCTTTAATTGCTCGCGAGGACTTTTTTCCAAAGTTAATAGATTTCTAGAAAAAAAATGTGCCGTGGTCATCGATTTTTCCGCAAATACTCTATAAACTTCGTAACCTGCTGACTTAGAGCTCTGAAAATTTTATGTTTAATAAATTATCAGTTACACAACAGTCCCTGACGAGGATTTTTTGTTTCACTGATTGGTATCTTTTTAAATACAAAATGCGAGGAAAAAAGAAGGTGCAGCGGGAGAGGTTTGAGATCCGTCAAGTATGGTCAAGGTTATTAGCGCATGTATAAGCCTTAAATATCATGGAAAATTGCTAGAGTGTTATTATGTATCGTTTAAATTTTAATTAAATATGTCATGATTCTTCACTGATTGATTTTAAAATAACGAACAATAGCCAATTCTTCTAATCATTGACACAAGCACCGTGTGACATTACATATCATTAAAATATCGCAGATGCCTTCAAGCACCCAATTTTCGCAACCTACATTTGAAAATTCCCTAAAAATTCACCACAAATACAGTCGCTTCATACATACGTAACTTTATCTAACTTCATACGAAAAGGTGAACATCAAAATTCCCTAAAACGATTCGTTAAGTCAAATATGGAGGCAGCAAAATTAATGCGCCGCTCGTAAATTCTGCTTCAACAGTAAAATATGTTTGAAAAATTTACGATCGCATATGTGTAAAGTATTCACACCCATCGTTATGTGATATGTATATTTATATTAAATTTTAGGGTGAAATGGTGTGTTATAACAGAGTAGCGAATCATGTATGTAATAGCAAAGGTTGGATTTTTTGGATTAAAATGGCTAAAACAAATACATCCAACAATGGGTACATTGCTTTTATCTTCTGCCAAACTGCCGTAATTAAATTGCAAAGTTGTCTATTTTCTAATTAATTAAAAATATAATTTGGAAAATCCAAAAGTGCACGCCTCATAATTTTTTTTTAATATATATTTATTAATTATTATTTTTGTTTATTTAATAACAATTAAACCACATCGAATCAGACCCTGAAAAATGAAAGGGTTCTATTCCTGAGCATACTCAAGCGTAAGAGAAAAAAAAAGACTCGATTAGTAAAGTATTTCGGTCGCTATCGTGTTAACAAGAAAAAGGATCCGCACATACAGACACACGGACGTCCAAGACAGAACTTTTTTAAACTGTTTTTTAACTAGTTTAAATAACAAAAAAAAACCGGCCAAGTGCGAGTCGGGCTCGCGCACAAAGGGTTCCGTAGCAGCAAATATAATAAATTACAGTTAAATCAACCTATCTCAAAAACTATAAGAGATACTTTGATCAAACCAAAAATCGTTGAAAGAGTTAATTAGCATGCATCACCTCTATTTTTTTTAGAATTTTATACCCCGTAGTTATAAAAATAGAGGGGGGGGGACATACTTTTTACGACTTTGAGAGCTGATATCTCAAAAACCGTTCACTTTAAGAAAAATGTTTTTTAGAAAACTTTATATCATTTTAAAAGACCTTTCCATTGATACCCCACACGGGTATGTACATCGAAAAAAAAAATTTCATCCCTCAGTTACATGTATGGGGGGCCCCACCCCCAATTCTTTTTTTTACTATTTAGTGTCATATTTTTGTAGCGGTTCATACAACACATATTCCCATCAAATTTCATCACTGTAGTACTTATAGTTTCCGAGTAAATCGGCTGTGACAGACGGACAGACGGACAGACGGACAGACGGACATGACGAAACTATAAGGGTTCCGTTTTTGCCATTTTGGCTACGGAACCCTAAAAATGACATCAAAAATATCATGAACGTTAAAAATAGTGTTTTTTCTTAATATGTGTGTGTATGTATTATCTTACAAGTGCAATGTATGATACATAAAGACATTTTAAGTTTGAAAAATCAGATGTTTTGCGCGAAGTGACAGTAGTACCCACCTCAACGCTTCGCTTATGAGGCGTGCAAAATATGTTTGCTAAACGACATCAATCAAAACATAGTTACGAACTCCACATGTTTTTGTTATAGAGAGCTATACAACCTATCGTCCAAACTGCGTGTTAAACAGTGTTCTAAGTAGACGGACAATTCACTTAAACTGAACCAAAAATAACTCCAATCATTAACATTTGTACCAAAAATGAATTCACACCACGATTGCGCTAGCTTATAGAGAAATAAATCGATAGATCGCATCCCATTCGAACGATTTATTCGAGCGCAGTACCGCAGACAATGTACCGTACCTATAAATCTATGAATTTATCGCTCATACATCTATAATGGTAATATCGTGAGATGTTTATCGTCTCTGCTGTCCCTTGAGTCATATCCGAGCTAATTAATTGCTATGCTGTTGATAGAAGCAGCAATGAATATCGCTCAGCGTTTTATTGTCGCCCGATCGCGTGCAGAAGTTAAAACAATCGAGATCAAATACGTATGTATGGAGGTGCTAATTACGGGGAATGTTTTATTTGCTTTTTGCAATTACATTTTTTATATGAATCAAACGTAATATAAATAAAAAAAATACGTGTGGCACTCGAGGACTGCCGCGGTAAAGCTATTGCATAGCATCGCATCGCTATGCTGGTTGGAGTGGGGGGTGTTAGGTTTTTTCGTTACGGAAATTTTACATTCGATCGCCACGCTCGAGGTCCGCGATAGAAGCTATGCAATTTTGATGAAAACATTTTGACGAAAGTATTATGGGTATTACCTACTATAGAAAATCTGTGTGATCTTGCAAACGGTTAAATAACATTCCCATCAAATAAGAAAAACATATGAATAAATGAACGTGAAATAGGACAGCAATATAATATTGTCCTTTTCGTAAATTCGCAAATTGCTAGCTGGTCGTCTGCCAGACTTACAACGCACTGGGAATATGATGGAGCGAAATAAAGATGTACTAACAAAATATATCGATGTATTAAATCGTAGATTTCATGAAAGAAAATATATTATTAACTAGCTTTCCACCCGCAGCTTCGCCCGCGCAGTCAAAGAAAAACCCGCATAGTACCCGTTCCCGTGGGATTTCCGGGATAAAACCTATCCTTTTTCCCGGGGTAAAAGTAGCCTATGTCCTTTCTCGGGTATCAAAATATATCTATACCAAATTTCATGCAAATTGGTTTAGTAGTTCGGGCGTGATAGAGTAACAGACAGACAGACAGAGTTACTTTCGCATTTATAATATTAGTATGGATTAAGCGATTGAAGTGATGTGAAGTGAAAGCGACTTCTAAAAAACCTTTAATTACTAGTATTATCTTGCACTTATTCACTTTCAAAGAACAACTATATTCTTATCTAAAAAGCAGTTATTTCAATTCCCATTACATAAGTATTTTGGTAGACGAGCAGACGGCGGATAATCAAATTTTAATTTTAACTTTCAATATTTCAACTCAAATTTTCGTGTCTTCAATCGTCATCCAGATAAACCACTACCAATATTATTACACGAAATAAACACAAAGTAATCAGCACTTATTAGAAAACTTCGTTGCCTAAGATTTATTTAACTAAACTAAAATGTTTTTAAGCAAACAGGAGTCAGATTTCTTGCCAAAAAGCTAAAACTTGTACAGCGTCTGTTTGTTTGTTTACACACGAATTCTCTGAATGAGTTTTAAGAGAGTTCGCGAATTTATTTGCCTTTAATGTTTATTTATGTTACTTTAACATCGGGGTTTAATATAAAAGTTTCTTCGCACAATTTGTTTCGAAAGACATCGCAGAGTAATGTGAGGTACCTTCTATTTGGGATAAAAAGAATATTTTATTGCCAAGTAATTGGTTGAAAACATTGAGATAATATTACTACGTATGGAGGAGACACCACGAAAAAAATCTTTGCGCCATTTTTTTGCTCTTACTAAGTTTTAAAAATTATTATCTAGTTGGTACTTACCGATGAAAAGTTATGTTAGTCACTTTTCCGTATTATTTGTATTATTTGTGCAATATCGTAACACACACGAAGGCATATTTGATGCGTTTCACTTTAAAACAAATAAAAAATGAGCGTGCAGTTACGCCATATGGCGTATGTTGTGCGGAACATAAGTGATGTAGGCGGTGTCGTCTCAATATGTATATCTCAATGGTTGAAAACTACAAATTTTGTATTCACTGTGGACGTCAGAAATATAAAATTACTAGTATGGATCTTTATAATAAAATTAGCAAGCGTAAGTGAATCCAACTTTATTTCTCTTCAAATGATATTTTATTTTTCTTCTAAAACTTATATCAAAGTTTTTATATGAGTATCAATCAAATCAGGAGAAAATAGATAAGAATCAAATTCTGTACAAGATTAATTTATTATATTGATAAAAAAACCAGGGTTTCAACTTTGCAATATTTTTTTTTCATTGAGATTCGGGAATGTCAATCTATAAGAATTTAACTTAAATATATTATGTTTTACCAAAAGGCGTATATTTTAACCTCAAATAAAAGCAATATACATTAACAAAGCTTAAATAACATAGTATTAAAACCGATAACCAAACTGTGGGTAATCTAATTTCAAATTACGGATAATTACAGCGCAATAGATGCATAACCTATGTTAATTGGATGTCCTCCGGCGAACATCAATAATAATTCATGTTATCCTGATACATCTCTAATTTACTCGCATTGTCTTAGAACTATAGCTTCTAGAAGATTTAATATAAAGCTTGAAATCGCTTGTAGTGGTAAGAATTCTGTTTTTCACACTCACGTCTCACACTCATCTAAAAATACTTATTAGAAAGATAGTATGTAAGAATATCCATAAATTCTTACTGTGCATTTAGATCAAACGAGCGAATGCTCATTCTAACCCCACTATGTCAAATTCTATTAATGTAAACAGGCGTAGAGCATTATTTCGTTGTTCTTAGTGCGTTAATTCTATGCAATGTTCTAATAATGAACAACACTGAATACGAGTTATCGTTTATATACTAAAAGATCACGAAAGAATGCTCTTGTTCTAGCTCTAGCTCTACGTTCGTTTGGTCTAAATGCACCTTTACACACATTTTCATTATTGAATAGATTTTAATGATACCCAAGTATCTATTATTAAGTATATACTGCTTACAGTTTTTAATGTGACAGAATATCACATAAGCTATTAGAATACTTGCTTTTGCCCACGGGTTTTGCCGCGTGTGAAACCGCGCGACACTGCTAGTAAAGATCTAAAGAAAATAAAGACATGTTTAAGCTTCTTCAGTATTATTTTTCTATTGAGTAATCTAGATACAATATAAGTTGAGACAAGTTCCAAGAGCTGAATTAAGAGTGCTCCTTATAAAACTTTTAACTTCACTTTGCGTCGGCAGTTAAAACAATTCTGTCTACGATGTTTTAATAAATTTTTTCGAAGAATATTTATTTTATCAAATTCTCAGAAGAATATTCCAGACTATTAAATTTAATAGCAGCATTAATTCTATATTATGGGAAAATACATCAAGAAAATTGGTTTGAAAACTGATAAGACTTCAGCGAAGGAAATCTTTAGAATAAAGGTATTCATATAGTTATCATAACTATATTGTAGTTTCGCTTATCAAATACATAAGAGTTGATATAAGAATGTACCAAAAATGGGTATGGGCATGGGCATGGGCATGGGCATGGGCGTGGGTGTGGGCATGAGCATGGGCATGAGCATGAGCATGAACATGAGCATTAAATGAAAATAAAATCTCAGCCATCTCAATTCTCAACTGAACTACTGAAATTGTTGGATAAGGGTAAAAGATCAGAATATATCTAATAGTTATATTATGTGTAAAATGATAAAATATATGTGACAAATATTCAAATTCAAATTCAAATTCAAATTCGTTTATTCAGTCTAACTTAACCTAACCTTAGAGCTAAATACATTTGGTGGTAACTGTATAATGATAGGTATATATCAATCAACGGTTCAAGACTGGCATCTTTGCTAGATTACCGAGTAGGTAACCTGTATTAAAGATATCAGTTCCTTCCCCATATAATTTATATAATATAAGAAAAAACATCTTAAGGTGGTCATCACAACTTAGTCAACGAAATTGATTTTTAAGTTCGGATATAAGGAATATAAAAGTAAATTAACTAATTGATATCTTAACTTATGAACATGAAAGGAGTCGAGTGATTATGTGGTGGCATAAGTTAGTGTGTGTGCGTATGTGTATTGAGTATGTTTGTGTCTGCGTATGTGTAAGTGAATGTGTGTGTGTGTGTGTGTGTGTTTGAGTGGATGTAGATGTGTATGCATATAAAAGAATGTGAAATATGAATGTAAAACTTTCATTAAGTCATTGTACAAATTAAATTTTCAGTCTCCTGATAACTAAGATTTAGCAGCCAATTAGTAACTTGCGTTTTGCAAGTAGCGTAGGGGAGTTTATAAATAGGTAATATTTTATTAATTTTATTGTATAATGAAGGGGCTAGAAAACAATTAAATCTTTTGGAGTGTACGAAATTACATTTATCAACTTCGCAAATTCTATCCTTGCGCCTTTTAATAATATTTTGAAATGGAGTCACAGAATGTTGAGAAAGAACAGTATGTAATATAAAGAGTTGCCTCACAGTCAATACTTTAAGGCTCTTGTACAGGTCAGCTGTCGGAAATCTGTATTTTTTAAAAGTACCAACTTTTAAAATAGCTCTCTGAGCTCTTTCAAGCTTCAGGAGATGAGTCTTAGGCGCACCACCCCAAGATGATATGCAGTAACATAAAACCGATTGGCATAACGAATAGTAGACCTGTCTCAAAATTTGACCATCAGCAATATGGCGAAGAGTTTTAAAGATATAGATCAATTTTCTGACTCTGTTTTGAAGTTGTTCTATATGTAAAGAAAAGGAAAGATTGCAATCAAGAGTTATACCCAGATATTTAGTGCTTGATTGTCGAGTGAGTCTGGGGCAATTGCAGTGCTGATTAAACGGATTGTTGCAAGTGTGAGCGTATAGACATAAAGTAAGGGGGGGTTGAGATGTTTGCCGAAGAGAAAAAGCCAAGTAATTAGTTTTATCGGTGTTCAAGGTCAAGAGATTTTTAGCTAGCCATGTTGACACTAAATTGAACCCACCCTGTGCTTTGCGAAAAACCTCTGGCCATGAGTCGCCTATAAAAGTTAGGGCTGTGTCATCGGCGAAGGCAGATATTTTACCATCCTGGAGATCCAATTGGCAAAGGTCATTTAAGTATACCAAAAACAGGGTCGGACCGATCACACTGCCTTGCGGGACTCCGAGTGATATTGGAAGTTCATCGCTTACGTTATTATTAATTTTAACACACTGTGTTCTATGACTTAAATAGTTTTCAAACATCGAAAGTGAATGGCCTCTAACGCCTATTTTTTCAAGCTTTTGTAAAAGCAGGGGAGTGGCAACTGTGTCGAACGCCTTGGCAAGGTCCAAAAAGATAGTGATGACTTTTTTTTTATGATCTAAATTCTTAATAATATAATTGGTAATGTCCAATACCGCTTTCGAAGTGGACATGTTACGTCTAAAGCCGTACTGATTTGGAGATAATAGATTTTTATGTTCTAGGAAATTGATCAACTGCTTATTTATTATTCGTTCCAATATTTTAGACATTACAGGCAAGACGGCTATTGGACGATAATTGGCGACACAGTTACCACTGCCGCTTTTGAAGATGGGGTGAATAATAGATTTTTTTAAATAAGTAGGGAATGAACCAGAGTTTATACAAAGATTAAAAATATGTGTTAGGATAGGTATTAATTGAACCTTATGCTTCTTGAGCAAACCCGTTGAAATTTTATCCCACCCCACTGCGCAGTCTGATCTTAAAGACGTCAAAATGGATTCCACCTCACTATGGTCTGTTGGAAGAATTACAAAAGATGTACTGGGAGATGAAGCGGAGCTATTGAAATGTGTTTCCGAGATAAAACTAGGTGATTTAATTTTACTAGCAAGATTCACACCAACGTTAACGAAGAATTCATTCACTTCATTTACTGAACGCTGTGGAGACGAAGACAATTGTAATAAATCGTTAGAAGTCGTTTTTTGTTGTACACAGTTCGTAACCCTCCTTATAATCTGCCAGATACGCCTGCTATCAGAACCAGCATCGCTAAGTTCTTTCTTTTCGAATTTATTTCTGTATATTATCTTCTAGTGGAAAAATCAATTAAAACATTTCAGTCATTTCAAATTGAAAATATCAAAATAATATTGATTTAAGGTAATGTATTTATTCTTAGTTAGTTAATCATCTACAACCACAAAGGGATATTAGCGAACGGTTAGTATGGCTTATTTGCATTTACCAATAATGTAATGATGTTCTATTATTACCATGTATATACGTATTATACTTACAATGTGACGTGATTAATCCATACTTACTAATATTATAAATGCGAAAGTAACTCTGTCTGTCTGTCTGTTACTCAATCACGCCTAAACTACTGAACCAATTTGCATGAAATTTGGTATGGAGATATTTTGATACCCGAGAAAGGCTACCTTTTATTGCGAAATATGTAAGTACTACGGGCGAAGCCGGGGCGGACCTCTAATTTACCATATATCTACATAGTAATGTATACTAATATTAATGCTAAAGAGTTTGTTTTGTTGGTTGATTAAACGCGCTAATCTCAGGAACTACGAGTCCGATTTGAAAAATTATTTCAGTGCTAGATAGCCTATTGAACGTGGAATGTTATCATCACGCTAAGATCAATAGTGGAACAATTCTAGTAAAACCGCGGGGCGCAGCTAGTAACCATGATATAATTCGTTTAAAAATATTGATATAGTAGTGTTTGAAATAAAAAACAGCTACTTCAGGAAATATCATTTAATGAATGTGTATTTTCCATTAATGAATAAATAATCATAAAGAGTTTTTAACTGATCCCCAAGGTGAACACAAAATAAAATGATAATCGAGCGCACAGTTTTATCTACACAATTAGTAAACAGAATTGAATAATCACTACATAGTATCCATACTAATATTATAAATGCGAAAGTAACTCTGTCTGTCTGTCTGTCTGTTACTCAATCACGCCTAAACTACTGAACCAATTTGCATGAAATTTGGTATGGAGATATTTTGATACCCGAGAAAGGACATAGGCTACCTTTTATTGCGAAATATGTACCACGGGCGAAGCCGGGTCGGACCTCTAGTAAACTATAAAACAAAGTCTTTCGTCGTTATAGCTTTCTGTGTCGCTATGTCCCTATGTACATAGGACATGTATGCTTAAATCTTTAAAACTACGCAACAGATTTTGATGAAGTATTTTTTAATAGATAGAGTGTTTCAAGAGGAAGGTTTTGTATACGTAGTATTATTATTAGTCTGTGGTTTTAGTATATAATTTTTATGTTTTAGACAAAGCGGGTGAAGCGACGGGCAGAAAGCTAGTCCCTAATAAATAAACCAACAAAATAAACCCGACACATAACCGGTGAAAAATAAAATAGCGCCAGAATTTCAATTAACACTGTTTCAAATTTCTCCTATATTTCATTGCGAGCTGTCAAAAAACTATCTAAAGTGTTTTTCAACAATGGAGTTGCACAGTTTAATGTATTCCAAAAACTTCATTCTGTTTTAAATAACTAGAGTTTCATGTATTTATGATTCCGTTCTTTCAGATTCTTAATAAAAGCTAAAAAGAGAATCGAAAGAATAATATCGAAAGAGAAACAAAATTAGGTGGTAAGGCTGAATTATAAACCATATAATGAAATGTAAACTTAATTGCTTGCTACTGACATGACTCTGATGTAATTGTATTTATGTATTGATTGTATTCCAACCGACTTCAAAAAAAGAGGAGGGAAGAGGAGAGAAGAGGCTTTCAATTCGACTGTATTTTGTGGTGTTTGTTTCCTCACTACATTAAAAGCCGGTGCCTACCAATGTGGTCTATTTCTAACAATTTAGTGGCGGCTTAGACTACAAATTAATAATTATACAACATGCATAATTTTTTTTTATACCTTTTAACACTAACAAATGTAAAGATGACAGCGCATTTATTATTAATTACACTTCGAGCACATGCGAATGCATCGTAAAATCGCAATTAAGTGCAGGTCCCTTCCAATCTCGGCTAATAAAATTAACATATCGTGTTAACACGACGACCCGGCGTTGCCCGCTAATGGAGGCCATACCAGCCATGCCGTTTAATATAATTTGCGATCGGAATTTCAGGCAAAATCCAAATTTTATTTCGATCCAGGCGCAACGGTCCATGAGGTTTTATTTAGTTTTTTTGATAGTATTTACTGTTTTTTGGTAATATTTTTTTGGAAGTTTATAACCAGACATGTAATAATACGGATAGACAAGGCTGCTTGAAAAAAATCCATCCATCCATCCATACTTACAAACTTTCGTCTTTATAATGTTCGTAGGATTTATCCAGTCAGTACTTTGTCAATTTAAATTTAATTTATTTGAAAAAGGCAGACTCATAATGATAATATAAAGTAGGACTGATAGACAGGCTCTTTTCTATCTAGAAATAATTTGGTATTGATTTATTTAAACAGTGTTTTATCCCTTTCAATTTCAACTTGTTTGAAGAAAGACACAAAGTAATAATTACTTTGGTATTGATTTTACGTTACAAGTGAAGTTCAATGTCACTCTATAGTCTATACTTGAACAAATTTAGTATTTTTTAAATATGAATGGTAGGACAAGAACACAGTTCAATACTACTTTTATTTATCTGTTTTCTTTTTACTTAATTTGTAAGTTTAATTATTTGTAAGTTTAATCTGCTAAAATAATCTATACTAATATTATAAAGCTGACGAGTTTTTTGTTTGTTTGAACGCGCTAATCTGAGGAACTACTGGTCCGATTTTAAAAATACTTTCGGTGTTACATAGCCCTTTTTTCGAGAAAGACTATACATATATAGACTATATATCAACACGCAAAGACCAGCAAGAGCGAAGCAACGCGGGTAAAACCGCAGGGCACAGCTAGTCTATTCTATATACATAATATAATAAATCTGTAGAAGGGTCAATTCTGTACATTGAAAATATTGAAAAAATAAATAGCAGGGGGTGTTACTGGATCGATACCAAACCCAAATATGTGATTAAAAAAAATTTTGTCTGTCTGTCTGTCTGTCTGTCTGTCTGTCTGTATGTGAAGGCATCACGTAAAAACTAACGGTTCGATTTCGATGAAACTTGGTATAATTATACCTTATTATCCTGGGCATAAAATAGGATACTTTTTATCCCGGAAAAATACGTAGAAATAAATAAATCTTAATTTTTCCGAGCGGACGGAGTCGCGGGCGGAAGCTAGTTATGAATATAATTACTACACACACAATTTGAACACATTTTAATTACTACAATTCTTACTTTTCAAGCAAAAGGACCATACTACATTTTATTACCATACTAAATAAACTATTATTCGACCTTTACATCGACTTGAAAATATTACGCCAATATTTCCTGATTGAAAGGAAAATCCTCAATTCGTTATTTTTCAAACAGGCAATACATAACTCAAACTCATTCTCAAGTGAGCTTTTATAAACACTTGAAACGTCGTATTATTTTTACCCAAGTCTTGGCGGATTGAAAAGAACTAGCAACACTTGAGCGGTTGCGTTTAAAAAAAACAAACACGGACTTGTAACTGAGTTTTATAAATAGTGTCTGTTACTTAATACCTGAAATTTAAAAAGGAGCTATAAGGTCTAACACATTCAGGTTTTGTTAGTATTTCTCTTCATGTATTAGAGTAGTAGAGATATTGGTAATATGTGCAGACTAAGAGATAGCATTAAAATTTGCAGGATTACTGATTGAGAGAAATTTTAACTTTGCCTGAACAGTTACAAATAAAGAGAATTATAGACTTTTAACCTGCATACAAATAAAATACTGAAATTAGTTAAAATCTTAAATCATCACACCAAAAGTTAGAACAACAAAATACCTCAAAAAATATCAGCCAACCCGTTGAAAAACGTCAAAAGACGAGCGTTGTAAATCAGAAAACAATCAGGTACAGTCACATAAAAAAGTCCTTTGACATTGTTCACCTTATTTAATAACCACAGCATGCTATTGTTTACCGGGAACGTACAATTCTTTCAGGGATTATTAAAAGCAGTTTTCATTTATATTCTTAATTGTACACTGACCTGTGCTTGCTGTGAAATAAATTCCTTTTCATACAATGACAAACGAGTAATGAAAAATGGTGATAATGTGAGCCTGTTCATTAGTGGTACGTGTGTTTTGTGATTTACAGGACATTTGTAGTTATTACAGAACAAATTGGTTCAGTAGTTGATTGACTAAGATTTAACTATATTTGTATATTATTTGCAATGTAAAGAGGATATTAATTATTTATAGATCACCTTGGTCGAATGTTTCTCAATTAACTAATTACCATTTGTTAAATCGTTCCAAATTTTGTGGAAATTGACGGAAATATCTTTATGATGTAGAGCCACAAATTAAAATGTACAGAAAATGCTCAAAAACGTTTAAGCTATTGCATAGCTTCTATCGCGGGCCTTGAGCGCGGGGACCAAATCCAGAAATTTAGTAACGAAAAACCTCACGCTCCCCACTCCGACGGGCGCGGAGGTGTGGCTTGAAGGCATAGCATGCAATAGCTTTACCGCGGCAGTCCCCGAGTGCCACACGTCTTTTTTTTGCGTCGACTTTGAAAAAGTACAAACTTAACCATACTGATCATTAGTCGATAGTCTGAATACCTTCGAAATAAAAAGTATCAATAAACCTCAAATCGATTCATCCCTTTAGCAGATTATATGTTTATTTAGATACAGATTTCATACTGCATTTCAAGCATATATAGAGCAAAATGCAGCATAAAATCTGTCGATGCATTCATTAAAACATTTACAAGCACTCGTATATTCCTCAGAAATCCTTTGAGTTTCCGTTCTCACAAGTTATGTTATAAATGTCAATACAAACAAGGATTTATTTCTATACAATATATCCACAAAGGAGTTGCATAAGCTTGCATGTAGGTACATGATTTATACATCGGTGCTATATGAAAGTGTTTATCTTAATACTATTATAAAGGCGAAAGTTTGTTTGGATGTATGGATGTATGGATGTATGGATGTTTGTTACTCTTTCACGTAAAAACTACTGAACCGATTACAATGAAATTTGGCACACATATAGAGGGTAACTTGGATTAACACATAGGATAGGTTTTATCCCGGAAATCCCACAGGAACGGGAACTATGCGGGTTTTCCTTTGAAAACGCGGGCGAAGCCGCGGGCGGAAATCTAGTTTATAATACCTGAGTATAGAAGATATAAACCAATGGATAATGTAACAGAAGTTACGAAAACTATCAATAACTAGGTATATCTTAAAATATATATAAATCTCGTGTCACAATGTTTGTCTTCAATGGACTCCTAAACCACTTAACCGATTTTAATAAAATTCGCACACCATGTGCAGTTCGATCCAACTTGAGAGATAGGATAGTTTAAACATGTAGGCACCACGGGCGAAGCCGGGGCGGACCGCTAGTTAGAATATATATTTCTGCTATTGATCTAGAAATGCAAGTATATATCAACTGATTAATGGATGCGGAAAATAAAATTGAATAAATATACATATGTACTTAAAGATACTTAACAGTATATGAAAGAGTTTGGGCCATACCTTAAAAATCATGCTATCATGCTAAATACAACACAGTTTAAAACTGATACCTTATAAACTTAGATAATGTATATTTCTGCGTTACGTTTTAGTAATCAACTCGTTAGCAATCGTTTCGAGAAGATTAAAGCTTGCTATAACATCTAAGACTTCTAGATAAATCGCTTAGAGAATAAACATAACTCTACCTATAACCACACACGCACAACACAGGCTGTTCAAACATCTCTGAAGAAACTACCAACTTTAATTAACACTTACATTTGTCTCCTCAGCTAGGCCGAGGCATGGCTCCAAATTAAACACATTTTACATCGCACATTACGGCGCTTAACGAAATAATGTCGCGAAACGGAAACTTACTGCGACAGGTTTGTTAACGCTGTGTGGGGTGAGAGTGCTAGCGGTTTTGTGCGAAATAGGGACTGACGTACCGAGTTGAAAGTGTGTGGAACTTGAAGGTATAGGTACGCTTATAGAAACAACCGAATCCTATCCTATCCTACTAATATTATAAATGCGAAAGTTTGTGAGGATGGATGTTTGTGTATTTTTGTTACTCTTTGACACAAATACTACTGAACCGATTACAATGAAATTTAGCACACATATAGAGAATAATTTGGATTAACACATAGGATAGGTTTTATCCCGGAAATCCCATGGGAACGGGAAATGTGCGGGTTTTTCTTTGAAAACGCGGCAGAAGCCACAGGTGGAAAGCTAGTTTGGTATAAGTTGTTAGTTTAGATTCTATTGCATACGTTAATTTTTGTGCTGCATTAGCACAGAGCTTCTTAATTTGTCCGTTGCGTAGGTTTTAATTTTTTGCATTGACCAAATGTCTTTTAAGTCTTAACAGCAGTTAGATAGAGTAACTTTTATTTTGATATGGAAACTTTTGGATGTTATAATATTGTCTCTTTCTATTGACAAACGTAAAGTATCCCTTATTTTACATTTTTACGACGAAGTCCTTTTATCTCTACACGAAATGGTGGATAATCATGAAATATTTAAACAGAAAAATTAAAAGCCTCTCATACAACTCGGGCACTTAAAATAATTTACTTTATTATGATGACTTTTAATATTTCATGAATACATTGAAATCCGCTTCACGCTTGTACTTGTACCACGCAATAGCAATAAATCGGGTTGAGATATAAACACGTTCCCATCTAAACTAGTGCGTAAAGTAATGGCGTACATTTTATTGTTAAACTAAATGTAACAATGGCCTGTCAAATAAATACATCGTAAAAGGGAGTTCCGGGTTCTGTAATGAAAACAGTAAAATCATCTTTTGTGTCTTCCTTTTACGATCATCATCATCGTTTTTATTACATTGCATCATATGAATATTTTGGTTAATGGTCGCTGCGCTGGGATTTTTAATTTAAGTCACATGTGGTAAAAATTTGATTTCAACCTTCAGGTTATACGTTTTTTTTTTGAAGTGAAAACTTCTTTAGCGGCGTTGAGCACTTTTTCTTTAAGGCTGCAGTCTAGCAAAATTGCGTTTTCAACAAGTTATTTGACAATTTTTTCCCGGCTAATGAAATGATAAACTGAATTTTTTTTTCTTGTTTATCAATTAGTGTTATATACGCAATGCGCGTGAATTTTTTCACATTTATAAAGTTACTTTATGTTACCTTAATCAGGCCTTAAAGATAAGTCTCTTTCCCCCAAAGACATTTCGAGCTAAGTTTGTGCACTCACTACGTTGCAACCGATTACAATTTACACAATCTGATCAGCGCATTATTATCCTTATATAGTCGTTATAAAAAACTGCTGAATACAATTGCCGAAAAACTTATGATTTTCTTAATTAGGACGTTATAAATTCATTAAATTTCCCATTTTTTGCCTTACAAAATCGATTGATAAATACTGCTAAAAGTTATTTTTTCCATTAATTTATTCGAGTTGGTTGAAGACCAATGAGTATTAATCCTTTAAAAATTTTTTTTTTGAATTTTGATAATTCTTTAAATATTAAAAAAATATTTAAAATAATAAGTAAAAATCCTAGCGAATTTCTTTAGTCGCGCTCCTTGGGCCGGAGCGTTCTGACGTGTGCTCTACGCTCGATTTTGCTTCATACCGAAGTGAAAGTTGCTCTACTTCATTAAATTTAATATTTTTGTTAATTGATTATTTTTATCTTAGTTTTGTGCAAATATTCGTATTTTTAAACATTTGATTTCGATATGGAAAATAAACGAAAAAAATACGCGTGTAACTACTAGAAAAAAAATTATCTTCGAACATAAAGTTAATGAAACCAAATAGATTGCAAAGGTGATTGGCAACAATTTCTTTATTTTACGGGGTGTCAGTAAAGGGATGTATATTTCTTTAAAACTAAAGTAAGCTCATAAATTTTCTTATAATATAATTTTTTTGAAGTTCCAAAAATGTTTATTTTTCGTTTGAGAAATACGAAATATAATATAAACTTGTATTGAGAACTTGAACTTCCCAAGTTCATCCGGGGAAATCCCCATACGGGGAAAATGATTTGTTTACTCCAAAATTGATCCGAGGTGTTTTAATTTTTTCTTCTAGTCATTTTCAACGTAGCGGCATGTTGTTTGATTATTAATTTTGTAACTTAAATACGGGATGTTGGTTTTATATTCTGATCTTACAGACGCGCTGACAAATTTAGTCCACCATTTCTAGTTTAGTCTACCAACTCTAAGTACCAATATTAAAACGAATGGATTATCATCACATCATCAAAACTCAGATGTAATGGAAGATCACAATAACATAGAAAATTCAGTGGGGTTGAGAACTAAACAAACAGAAGTAACAGAGACGCGAAGAATAAAAAAAGAGGACGAAAACGATAATTCGTTGATGCTTTCCCTTTTCGACGTATTGTTAGGGTACATCACCAATCTGCAAAAAACAAAACTGATAATTCCCAATTGCTGATTAAAAATGAAAAACAAATAATCGACAACAGTGGTGAAAATTTGCTGATCACAATGAAACATCCTTCAGTGGTAGCAGATTTACTCATTTAAAATGTATTGGTGAACAGCGTAAAGGAGAGGAGGACAGGAAAACATTATGAATGTGGATGGTGGATTGTATACAGGGTGTAATCGATAAGTATGTGCAGGCGATTATGACGTTATTATTGCAGGTATCAAAAAACTTAAAACTGATATCGAAATTACTTTACCTAATGAGCAAAATGACAATAATAACTTTTTAAAAGTATAACGAGAAATATCTAAAAAATTTACTTTATACACTCCCATATCAAAAAGGGAAAATGGGACTAGTAGAAGTTAAATGTCTGATTCCGGCAAAAGACATGAATGCGGAAGATGCGGTTAAAAAAAATTTAATATTTGAAATACAATGCAAAAAATAACACTTTTGTCATAGATAAGAATCATGACTATTTTTTCAAATTCAGGGACAACTAAACGTTGCAGAAGCAGAAGTCTGCTTATTTGCTGTTTGGACTGGAGTGAATCATTCGTTAAAAATAGAATATATAAAAAAGTATGTAACGTTTAGGCAAAATAAAATGATGGACCATTATCAAGATTTTACATAAATTGCCTACTGTCAGAATTGATTGATTCGAGACTTCAGCATTCGATGCCCATCAAGGACCCATCCTATATCATTCAAGCGATTGAAAAAAAAGAGATTAATCCAGTGCAACCGATAAAGCATCAGAATGCTAGCAAAAGATTTATTAGGTTTATCAATATTAATCTATTTATTATACATAATATAATAAATCTGTAGAAGACGCGAAGACTGACATCCGCGCGGACGGAGTCGCGGGCGGAAGCTAGTCAGTAATAAATATCTTTTGTTTTCTTTTGCGTATTTTTCTATTTTATAATTTTTTAACACAAACATTACATTTTTTTTATTAAATACAAAATTTGTTTATCCGTTTTATTAGTTAAACTGAATAACTTTCACTAAGAAACTTAGGTCGAAAAAAATGTATAGAGTTAAGCATTTTGTATGGAAAGCTTATTTTTTTTATATTTCGTCCAAATTTCTTTGTAAAAGTTGATCAGTTATATAAACATGAAGTTGAAGATATCAATAGAAAGTATTCGCAAATTTTGTGTACTGATAAAAAAAAATCACCCGGTGTAATTTTCACGAAAATTGTTTCAAATTGTCATTTTTGGTACTTATTACGAATATTAAATTATACGAATGATTTAATTTTTAAAAATTAAGTGGAGCAACTTTCCCTTAGTACATTTGTATTATTTACATATAGGATGACAGGATGCATTTGTTTGCACTACTAGACCAAGCCCTTAAGGGGATTACTATGGTCAAAACCGAAAAACACCTTATACATATTGAATTTTGTTGAGGAAACTGTTGGTACGATTGTGTTAAAAAAAATATATGTGATACTCAAGGATATAATTAACAAAGTGTATTGTTTACTTTTCATTTTAGAACGGCCTAAACATAAAAAAATACATACAAATCAACCCCTTTTTGAACATAAAACGCATTTTGTTAGGGAAACGGCTACATATTTATACATGAAATTTATACCAAAAAATATGTTATGATATTTGTAACAATTTGTATTGATTGTTTTTTCAATTTTCATTATTATCGTTGAATTATCAAGAAAAAACTCGAATTTATAATAAAACCCACATAAAACCTCACCTCTATTGCATATTTTCGACGAAATTTGACGGTGTCAGTTCGACTCGGACGGGGGACTGTACGTGCGGTTTTTTTTGCAAAATAATGCTAAAATTCACCGAATTGAATGTTTTGTTAAATTAAACCAGATTGTAATGGGTATTTACATGAGCAGTTCATGAAATGAAAGTTAAAAATAGGTATGTAAAGATATAAAAATCTGTTTGTAAATTAGTTTTGTTTTTGAAAGGCGTCATTGAATAATATCCAGTGTTGATAATTTTTGACAGTAAAATATTATCAGAAAACACATACCTATAAAACAGTAACCAGACTTTCCCTGTGCCTTGAATATTTTTTAAAAAAGATTAATTGCTGTTCTAGGGTCCAAAACAATCCAAAGCCGGGAGATACTGACACAAAATTTTGGGTCATTTGTAACAGGATGGCGGTTCTACAGTGGTCTTAGTACGCAATGACAAAAAGAAAAATGATGGTCAGAACAGTGGCACCGGCAGACTAGTCGCAGCGTATTTTCAAACTATACATAGCCAGAACGCAACCATAGGAAACTGCTCGTGTATACTTTGTAATGCTGTTTTTAAGTTTGTTATTACAATATATACACGAATTTTGCGTACTGATCGTGTATACTTTGTAAAGCGGATGCTTGCTTCTTCGTTCCAAACTATACACGATCAGTACGCAAATATGTATAACTAAATATAGCTAACACCACTTACGCTTGAGTGAAATAATAAATATATAGGCAATCAAAGACTTGTACAGCTATATCTATCTACTTTTATTCTTCTTGATTGATTCAGTAAAATATGGAATAAAAATATTATTAGGTAAGCTTAGAAAAATAAATAGGTAACAGATATAAGGGTTACCTATGGGTTAGGTTAGGTTCGTGTTTTTTTTAACTACACAAAAATAGGAGCCCCGCGAAGCGGGGCTCCGTCGCCTCGCAACCGTCTTCTTCTGGACTTATTAGATTCTTACATTTTAGCACTATTGTCAATTGTAAGTCGTGCAGTATAGTCGGGAACGAAGACACAAGCATCCTCGATACAAAAAATATACGATCAGTACGCAACATTATATACACAATACACATGCATTTTAATAATAGATTTCAAAACAGCAATACAATAATATAAACGCGAGTAATGGAGAGACGCCGCGCTTACTCCGAAACATACACGATTAGTCCGCATGCGTACTGGCGCTGTATATTTTGGAGCGCTATTCTTACTTACTTCACTACAAAGTATACGCGAGTATTTGCGTACTGCTGTTGTATAGATTGGAAGAACTTTGTAAAAAAGTTATTTCCAAACTATACGTGATTAGTTTCACACCGTTGCGTACTGGCCTTGTATAGTTTGGAAAGACGCCTAGTCGCATGGGCTTAAGTCGAACTCATCGGATAAATTACGGAAGTCAAACGATTTGTAACACATTAGTTTTAGGATTTACCGATAGCCCATAAAAAGAAGTAGGCGGTAGTGTCATGCCATACTTTTCCGGTGTGATTTAGAGACCACAATACCGACGTGAATGCCTTGATTTAAAAAAAAATTAACCATTTGTACCAGGCTAATTTTTGCACAGGTAATCATCGTCCAGTAGCGAATATCGAAAATCGCAATCGAAAATCGAACGAAAATCGCCATGCTTTTCAGACCGACAACTTTTCAGACAGTTCCAAATGGTCGCCATACCGCCGAAAATCAGAATGTTTTTTTTTCGCTAAACGATTTATACCAGTATTGCATTTGGATTTTTGGAAAGTATTAGATAAAATGTGTCCATTATTATATTTGCCATACTTCTAGTAGGGGGAAAAGTGCTTAAAAAACTTATTTATTCGACACGTTTCAAAAATACGACTATACAATACGTAAAATACTTGTTATAGTATGGGATCATTATATTTTGTTTGTTTGTATACAATTCTACCTACAAAAAGTTATCCCAGATTACAAAAAAACATGGGGCGGACGATTGTGAGATTTAAGCCAAGACGTAAAAAAAAATTGACGATTCGTACCAGTATGGCATTTATGGCAAATATCTATTTGGAAAGTATGTGACGCAATGTGACCATTACTATATTTGCCTTACTTTTAATAGAGGAAAAAATAACTACGTTAAAAATAAAAAATAAAAGAGATTTGATATTATTAATTACTACATATTATTTATATGTGCTATTTATTAAATAGGTTTGATGTCGGTGCACGGGCTTAATACTAAGTGCTTAGTGCTTGGCACTTTGTTGGCACCGACTTTTTTTTAACGTAGTTATTTTTATTTAATACATATGTACTTTAATAAAGTATTAGTCGGTTAAAAATTTGTGCCATACTGCTACAAACCGTTCAAAATCCGAATAAAATCTTACAATGAAAAACTTTATTGTACAAATTCGCCTCCTCCCATAGGTATGGCATTATCACACTTCTGTTTATGATCATTCAGGAGCTGTTGAAAATAAATGTTGTGTGGTTTTATGAAACCACGGTAAAAGTGAAACTGTTCGAACGGTTCCGAACACTGCTTTGTGTAGCGCATGTCGCGTGACGGTCGGCTGCCGAGTAGGTATACCTACTCGGCAGCCGCGATACACGCGACATGCGCTACACAGACCAAAAAGTTTGAGACGATGTAATAAAAGTTTCACTTTAATAAAATTTAAGGTGGTACAAATCGTTTAGCAAAAATTTGCTGATTTTTGGCGGTATGGCGACCATTTGGAACTGTCTGAAAAGTATGGCATGGCGATTTTCGTACATGGCTACTGGACGATGATTACCTGTGCAAAAATTAGCCTGGTACTAATGGTTGAATTGTTTATTTTTTAAATCAACGCATTCACGTCGGTATGGCGGGTGGTCACACCGGAAAAGTATGGTAGGACACTACCCTACTTCTTTTTTATGGGCTATCGGTAAGTCCTAAAATTTTTATTTTATTTTATTCGATTACCATAGATATCGCCACAACTAACACTGTATTCTTTGAACGGAAGGTATGACCCATATCAGTCATAGCTATGGCTCTGGTAACTTCAGTCGCAGGAAAATCATTCATTTTGTAATGTGTTCAAAGATAAACAGTAGAAATAAATGAACTCAGTTTAAAACACGTTACAATATTTTTGTTTTGAAGCTGCTATAAATAGTCGATAAATAGGCACCAAACTCTTAAATGGGTATAATATATTTTTTTTAATAGTTAAGCGGGCAAGCGAGCAGGCGGGTCACCTGATGGAAAGTGAACTGTGAAGCCCGCCGCCCATTAGCATTCGCGTTGTCAGGGGCACCGCGAATGTGTTGCCGGCCTTTAAGATGTTTATATGCCCTTTTTTTGAACATCTCCTTGTCGAAGACGCTTGGAAACACCTCAGATGGAAGTTCATTCCACAACGATGTTGTTCTTGGCAAAAAGTGCCGGGTGAATCGCACTGTACTAGATCGCCATGCATCCAGATGATGAGGATGATACTTCAGTTTGAGACGGGATGTGCGGTTGTGGAAATGAAAAAAAAAATTTAATTTTTAAAAATCGAAACACATTTTTTTTCATCATCGTCATTTCAAAGACGTAAGGGATTTAAAAAATTAACCTCTAACGAACTTCAAAATACATAACAAGTCGAAAAAGACGTGATTTCTTGTTCGTTCCCCTATTTTTTTCGGTGTGTGTAGGTTGCATGCATATATTCGTAGGAATATATGCATGCAACTTCATGCATGCATGCAATTCGTAGGAATATAGGCATGAAGAGATATACAGAGAACGCTAAATACATTTGCCTGGTCACCATTACCATTCGATACACCATGACATGGTAGAGGCCGTTCTATAGAATTACGTCAAATAATGTACTCCATCTTTTATATCTCTGTAGGTGAGATGTTCTCCACCCCAGCCATCATCAGGTCTCCAGAATATAGTAGAGTCCATTTTGAATAAAATTAATTTCTAAATCGGTGTTTTCTTAACTGTTCCCCACTCTAGAACTTATAATTACTTGCTTAGTCATCTTAAGGTCTCCAGAATGGGTCATGTAGTAGAGACTTTGCTTATAACGGTTAATTTTGAAAGATGAGTCTTCCTACATTACATTTACAACATACATAGTACACAATATTTACTATTCATAAATGTAATATGTTACTGCCTCTCAGAGAAAACATAAATTAGGTAGAAACCACTAACACATTACGATACAATACGATACATTTTACAATTCCATAATCTTTGGTCACTTTTACTTCAACAATGATGTATATTATAGAGGGCGGTTAAAAAAACAAATTCAAATATAGTGACAGAATCATTAAGGTCGTTGTACCATGTAATTGCCTTAATGGGTATAAAATCTTAAACTCGCGTCAGGACACGTGACGATCGAAAAAGCGTTTAGACGGATGGATATCAAACATGCTCAACGTTAATAATCAAGTTTTCACTTCTGCCGGCACTCCCGGAGTGCAACCCGTCTTTTTTTTATACACACGGCACGATCTAATCCCATACTAAGCTTCAGCTTGTGTTATGTAAATCAGATGGCTGATAAACATACATATATATAATTTTAAATATAATACTTACATAGATAAATAACTCCCAGACACAGAGCAAACATCTATGTTCGTCACACAAATATTTGCCCCGGGTGGGAATCTAACCCACGACCTCTGGCTTGAAAGGCAGGGCCACTACCAACCAAGCCAACCGGTCTGTCCAACCGGTGTGATTAAAGATTTTATTTAGTAATTTATTTAGTTTTTCTGTTCCTCTTCCCAATTTCCATTTCCATTTTGTGTTTGATTACCATCATAGGATTTATACAATATTTTTGCAGCATATATGATTAATAGTTTGAAACATACAATAGGTACAACAATTTCATTAAATCTGATAATCACTTCAGCAATATAATATAATTTATTTCAATTTACCGTATATATTTTTCCTTCCAATTGTTTATAATTAATTTTCTAAAGCCCTCTTCAAATCCTCCTTAAGATTTATTTCAACAATTTACCTGCAAATAAATTGTGTTGTCCTCGAAAAATATAATTCATAAACTTGTTGCCAACTTGTGAATCATACCAAAAGATACGAGAATTTAATTAAAACTAGCTTTACGTACATGGCTTCATCCGTTTAAGCGCAAACATAACAAATAATATACAAAAACCTTCGTCTTGAACCACTCTACAAATAAAATAAACCACATCAAAATCCGTTGCGTAGTTTTATAGATCTAAGTGTATAATGTATATAGAGAATCTATAGACACGTATCGATGGACAGACAGACAGCGTGAAGCAACTTTATTTTGAGCTATGTGGTGATGAAACTAAACAATACAAATTGAGCAAACTAAAATGAGAGATTAAAAAAACCACAGATTCCGAATAAATCTATAAACGACATAAATTATCTGTGGATCCTGCATTAATTATTCAGTCGCACGCCGACACACGAACTGTACGCACCTCACATATCCAATAAACAAGTCATGACGTGTCGCTCGTACTTCTGAATTAGACCTTACGAATTAATCTTAGATTAAATGCAAACTCTTGTAGGAAACACGTGTTATCTGCGTGATAGGGCTGCTACCGATGAGATGTTTAGGTACTTAAATTATATGCTACGGTGTAGGTACTGTACTACAAAATAATGTAGTAATTATAGTAGAGAAAAGGAGATTTCAATTTTCTTTCTGAGAGCCATAATATGTTCTTAACATTAAATATTTTAAAAGAACTTCATGACATTTGACTACCTTCATATTTATGGTGTTGAATTATTATGTTGCTGCTTTAATAAAATATACTGGAATTAGTAACATCTTTTAAATGTTCTGCTTAAAAATATTCACTTTTTATTATTTTCTGTGAATGAATGACGATTGAATAAAACAATAAATTGAATTTCGGTGGATGGACAACCCTTAGTTTCACCGCGTCAATCTGCTTCATTATTATACAATCACTGAGCTTGAATAAGACATATGTATCAAGCCGTTAGTATTAAGATTGTTTTAATAACTTAGATTTAATACGAAACATTATCTAGTGACGGTGCATTTACATTAAACGAGCGAATGCTCATTCTAACCCCACTATGCCAAATTCTTTTAGTATAAGCAGGCGGAAAGCATTCTTTTGTTGTTCTTAGTGCGTGCTTTCGAAAAGAGTCTGTGCAATGTTCTAATACTGAACAACACTGAATGCGAGTTTTCATTTACACTAAAAGATCAAGAAATAATGCTCTTGCTCTAGCTCTAGCTTTAGCTCTATTTTCGTTTGATGTAAATGCACCGTAATACGAGTTATTAGAGTGCAAACTACTCAAATGCAACAAAAATATATTTTCATCTCACCAATTCAATATTTTTCCTCATCTAATAAACTTCACAAGCAAAATATTTGCCTAACATCCTTTAGTCATGAATACAAATTTTAGAGCCATTTCAATAAAAGCTAGTAACCCTTCCCATTATATTATAATTTGAATATTCATACTTAATGTTAGCAGTAAACGAAAACAAAGGATAAATAACCAAAAAACTGGAAAGCGCCACAATAATTGGCCATACTTAACACTTGTAAGGAAAATGACGCTTTAGTCGCGAGCAAACTGAAGTCAGTCACGACACGTTGTTTAATCGTGGGCCGGACTTTGCATGCATGGGGCCCTATTATAGATTTAATTATTTCGTTCTTTTTTTCAATGTCAAAAACTAGTCCGTATTACTGTCTCTGTATACTATCAGCTATTATAACAATATAATAATTATTTTATTAATGTTGGGTGTGAGATCTATTTGTAAAGATAACTTACTCGAAGTCATAATATTAATCTTGAAACCGAAAACAAAAGCGTATACAATAAATCTATCAAAAACTAAGTTATTAACAAAGCTAATATCAATAAATAACACAATATTAAACATCCATAACTCCACATAATACACACGAGCACAATGCTTTCAAATTTATAGTAACTAAACGAAATATCCGAGCGGTATCTTATTTATTACTTTTGTTCTCTGGATCTTAAGCGCACTGCATACAAAGTAATTATGGGCCTGGAGCTCAGCCAACAGTAATAAACCTAGCTGGTTCAAGACCATGCTTGGTTTGAAAAACTTGATAAAGCACTTATTGTTGAGGCATCCTTACTATTACAAATGAAAGTGCGTGTTCTTTGCATCGTAACTTCACTATCACTACATAGTAGGTATAAAGTCGCTTCCTACGTCTGTCTGTCTATGTGCTTAGATCTTTAAAACTACGCAACGGATTTTGATGCAGCTTTTTTAAAGATAAAGTGATTCAAAAGAAAGGAGTTAGTATATTATAATTTATTCGGTTTTAGACAAAGCGGACGAAGTCGCGGGTGGGTTAGCTAGTGTACTATAAAAGTAAATGTGGTTATTTAGTTTGCTTTCCACCGTTAACCATTATATACTCTTGTTATAAGAGAGAATAAAAAGAAAGTCTATTATTTTTTGTAATACAAACTTCGAGAACATTTAATGGATTCATCTTCATAACAAGTCTGGATTCAAACAAAGGTAAAGTTTTAGACTTGATTATGGACGTCATTGACCTTAAACAAAAAGAGCTTAACATGCGTCGCTAGTTTAAAGACAAAGTTAAAAGACGGAGATATCGTTTTTTTATTGCTCTATTATTTTACGTATAAAAAAAAATTTAATGAGTTTATCAAACTTCACAAGAGATTATTAGATAGGTTTGCATTTAAGGAATACCTTTCAATACGCAAACATACTTATAAATAAACAATGATTATGTATTTTCAAGCGGAATAATTCCAATTCCAGTAATAAAATTAAAAGCCGCATATAAATGACACATTATCAAAAACCTATTCAACATCTTAACCAAGCTTTTCTAAAACTATTAAGACAGCCTATTCTGTTATGAAACAAAAAAGACAGAATCACCTGAGGGCATGTAACAAAGTACGTCGCATAGCATGAGCTATAATTAGATTGGATCGGTTACCTTCCGTTAATCGAGTCACTTGCAGTGTTTACATCGCAGTAATCATTCTCTATTCAAGTGCTAATGTTTCTTTGTTTTGAACAAAATTACAATTTATTTATTTTCATACGAAATTATTTCAATTTCGTTAAACCTTTACGGCATCATGTTACAAACATACTCTAACAGTGAATAGAATTTCATGTAATTTGAACTAGTTATCATTTACTAACAAGATGAAATATGAAGAACATACATATATCTTCGCTTATAAACATACGCTATAATATCATCTACGCAGTTAACTATTCTCCCCTGAGAATGTCCACCATGGCCGAAATTCGGAGGATTTTATTTATTCACTAAAGCCATAGAATAAAGCACATAAAATACATTTTAGCTGAGTATGTAACAACAAATAGCTGGAACTTACGTTAAGGTCATAATCGTACACATAAAATATATTGTTATTCCCCAGAGATTCTATTATTGCATTCATCAGAGTTTATACTCACAATAAATAATAAAACACTGTATTCTGCGCCGATTAATAAAAGGACAAGACAAAAGTTCCAGCGAGGCAGTTATTTAAACTTTTTTGTACACTGTTTTACAAGTATTCTCGGAGTCGCCGATTTATCTTTAAGTCGACAGAATCTAGCTTACAGTGAGCTGAGATAAAGTCACGACCGTAAATTTAATTTCGAAGCAAGCTATGGCGACAAACTATAGATTACGGTAATGTCCTTGAATTAACATTTCACGCTTTTAATGAATTGTGTTTATTTTGCAACTTTTCAACTGATTTATTTGCTTTACACTTGCGTTCATACAAAATAACCTTAAATTTAACTTTCAACACAAAGGGCTTTTTTATTATTTAAGAGTGATCTCTTCCAGGTACTGTGCACATTCATATCATTAAGGATGTTAGGAAGTATAATTTTAGGTTCAGGTTTCGTATTTCATGGCAGTCATAAAAACTACACAAAAAAATGAAGCACGTGGGAACATTTCTTCGTCTTTAAAACTATAATATCTAAACTATATCGAACTATTTGCATCAAATTTTAAGTATTAATATTAAATAAATTGCATACGAAATAAAATGTCAGTTAAATTCTGTCCTAACATACTTTCACTATCGTTTAATTAGTGCTACCACCGTTTAAATTATATACGTTAATGTCCATAAGATCTAGGGCCCCAAATATATTTTACTACACAGTAGCTACAATACGTGCCTGTTACCGTTGAACTCACGCGACCACTCGGGTTGAACATGACCACAGTGCATGTAAAGATTAACGACTTTTAAATTGTGATTTTACTTTATTATATATGCTTGTGACGGGCTTGCGTGTTGAGTCTGAACTTTTTGACCACCTTAGTAATGCTTTTCTATTTTTATGGTAGAGGTACAAACGAATGTCCATACGTTATAGAAACATTAGAAAGAAATGAAGTTTATTCAACAACAAGAAGTGTATATAAATAAATTAAACTAATGTAGTAAAACTGTAAAACAAGACAAAAATAAACTACTTAATAAACAGACACTTTTAACAGTAAATAAATGTTTTTATTATAAGTAGAGTCATTAGAAAAAATACACATTTGTAAAAAGATATTATGGTGCTAACTATGCTGCTTTATCCTAAAACGAATGTTTGTCATGGTAAAAATATAAAGTATACAAATATAATATTTACTCTGAAGTAGCTGCACTTACAGTTGTTAGACTATGTAGATTGTAACATGCCAGATGCACGGCTGTAACTTTACCTTTGTCTAAAGTCTGGTAAAGGAAATTATAACCTCTCTCGTAACTGAGATTTAAGATTTAACATGGTTTCTTTATATTTAGTGGTATTAGTTTCTCAATAAGTAAATTGAATAATCATAGATCATAAAAATACAGTACTCTACTTATTATTTACATTCGATTTAATTAACATTTGACATGTTTGAATAACATAAAAAATTAAATAACACTCAATTTATTTAACGTGAACTAAGTAAAGCTCAGTACATAATAACTAATTATTTTCATAAAAAAATATACCAATGTGCAATAAAATAAATTTTATACAATAGCAATTGGCAATAATAATAAAATACAGTAGATACTTTTCATGAGCACTGAAATAATATTCAAGCTACTCAAAGAGCTATAGCAAAAGTTAGTTAATTATGGCTTATATAACGGAGTCAAAAACCCCGTAATAAGGATACTTATTCGTATTAATGAGAAAAACCTCGTATTTTTTGTAAGCACTGTGTTTCGAATAGGCTGAGGGAAAATGGAGTTCTATTTCATACGAACAGAAAACACGTCCTATTTTTCTTAATGGAGTACGAGTTTGTACTTAGTACAATTATATTTCCGGCATGTAAGGTTCATGTTTAAGTTGATTTTAACATTAATTTGTCCATTTTTATATAAAGCCGCTTAAATATCGAAAATATTACTCTACATAGATATGTAGAAGCAAAATACATATTATTAATTTTACAACCAACTATAAACAATTCAAAAAAGTTATATGTTTACTATTTTACTCTAGATATAATTAGAAACTTGAGTATTTTGTATTAAGGTACATTTTTCAATGAGAACATTTTTCAGATAGATATGATTTATAGTTTCTATTCAAGAATACTAATCCCTACAAGTGAATGAGTAAATAAATTAGATTTTGACTTTCACAAGGACTAAGTAAACCTAACAAGACCTAACGCAGATAAATGGATCTCATATCCAAACATAGTAGAGCATTCCGCGATCTCGTCTATATTTTCATATGCAAAAAGAGAATGTAACACTAAAATATTTTAGGAATTCTTATAAGATTTATTAATCAATGTATACAAAGCTGAATCAAAATATTTAGTATCTTGTGTCTGCACTCTGCAGTAAAGCAAGTGTTATTAAATAATTTAATATTTTTTGCAACGACTTAAAACAGGATATATTCAGTCCGTTGATGGCTATTTATTAATAAATCGAGTAAAGCGTGTTATAAGTCCCGTTTATTTATTCACTACTTCATCTCTTTCTCCCTCACGACAAAGCGAAAGAGATACTACTCCGAGATTAAAAGCAATATCATTTTCTTTGTACCAAAATCTCCAACTAATCCAGCACTTTTACACTAGATAAGGTTTTATCACGTACAAACTTATATAACAGTACACATAGTGTAGGAAACCTTTACAATGAATCAACGTCAGCCCCCGCCTCAGCCCCCTGTCATAATAGTCGCTTGATCCAACAAAAAGAAATTATTTTGGATACACAATACTTGTACGAATAAATCTTTATTGTGTAAGTTATATTAGCTTTTTATTTGGGGTTTTCTATAAATCTTTTGTAATAGTTATTATTATAAAAGTGGTTTTTATACAATAGATAATCTGGGACGCCTAACAAGCTTATAATTCTTTTTGTTTTTCATTGTTATTTATAAATCAAATCAATTGTCTTTGATCTATATTATCATGATATACCTAAATAGAATTAAATTCAACATTTGCCCGTAATAGATTTATTATTTTCTATAAATATTACAATATGAAAATTGTTGCTCAAAACCGATTTCTATTATCGATACTAATATTACAAATTCCTAAGTCTGGTATGTTTGCGGATAAAACATAGACCAAATTTAGAATGGAAATAGTTAACCCTGGGACAAACATCAATTACCTTAATTATCAAGAATCAACCCCAAAAGAGTTTTAAAATTTTTGCCTGTGGTTTTGTCCGCGTATTTTTAAGCAAATTATTTTTCGCAATAAATATATATTTTTATTGATTAAGAAAGAAAAGTAAATAGATTTTGCTTAATATACAATAGCAAGTTAAAGTTTACTTCAAAAACATCCATACTAATATTATAAATGCGAAAGTAACTCTGTCTGTCTGTCTGTTACTCAATCACGCCTTAACTACTGAACCAATTTGCATGAAATTTGGTATGGAGATATTTTGATACCCGAGAAAGGACATAGGCTACCTTTTATTGCGAAATATGTACCACGGGCGAAGCCGGGGCGGACCTCTAGTATTATATAAATAGGTCATTAAAATATCTATTGTTCTCAAGCTAAAAAATCCTTATTTCTTTTACAGTTTAATTCACAAGTCTAGTATAATTTATTCAATGAATAGTAAAGTTGTGTATAAAGAATCGTGTCACCCAGTGGGACATAGTATGAAAAATACATCTCATACCTTATTTTTTGCCTAGATATAAACGCGAATTATTTTTCTTATACTTAAAAACTTTTTACACACAAACAAGCTGTCTGAATCTATGCATATTTTATTCAAATGTTTGTGTAATAATATTATTTCTAAGAAAAATATAAATAGAATTTCTAGAGCCTAACCAAATAAGAAAACAATAATATTCGAATTAAACTTTAATAAAAAAACTCTTATTTACTGTCTAAGAAAAACTGGTAACTAAATAATAATTTTAATAATTTTAACATCCATCTCTTGATAGAGTGGCTAACACTTTAACGAATTATGGGTTCGGGGTTGTTAAAAATAAGAGCGTGTGTGCCGAGCACACGTGTCAGAAATGAAACTTCTTTGGCAATATTCAAATATACCAAAATCGTCGCCTTACCCATGACGTGACGGTATTGCCATGTCGCGACATTAAAATTTTAATCTCAATGCGCCTAAAGAAGTTTCATGTCAAAAAAAGGCATAAAAAATAAACCGTCAGACCTTTTATAACCACACACTTATACCATCCAACTTTACTTGGAAAAATAAATCTATCATTGAACAAAAAAACAGACCTGTCAAATATCTCTCTGAGGGGATAAAACTTTAACTTTGCTGGTTTATAGAAATCTTATTAATCAGAAAGTTTTTATGGAGTTTTGCCGATCTCTAAAACTAAGGAACAATTTTTGTTTCATACGGAACAATTCTTTATTCTTATAATGTTTCTTTCATTTATCAAAATGTATTGAAAATGTCATGTAAAATATATTGTGAAGGAAGGAGATAAAACCTTTAAATGTTTACTCTTTACTGTTTACGAAAATTGAAACACAAAAGATTTTCAATCAATACAAAAGATCGTTTAATTTCGTCTCGAAAATGTCTAATCTATGAACAAAAGCTTAATAAGAACAAGAACTAGCATCTCAGTCTTATAAATGTATAAATATTAAGTGACTAAACACATCTCTGTGATTTTCCAGTATACTATCTAAAAATTACTTCAATTTTGTTTGTGTTTCATTTCAAATGAGAATGTTTAAAGTAATTTTAACACACGTACTTTAAAGTACGTATAAAACATGAGCGTTATGTATCATTTCAATGATCTATTTTAAGTTTCATTATGAAGAGATATTTTATGAAATGAGTTAGTAATTATTTTCTAGAAAATTGTTCAAATATATTTATAATATCTTTTATAAGTGCAAAGACTTTCAGAGGTATCCGCTAATTTGGCAAATGAATATACTATTTGGTAATTGAGAAAATTATGGAACAAAAGTGTTGCTGTTTAAAAACGATGCTGTTTTGATGCGCCTTCCCAATTTACCATTGTCTCATATATCCTTTATATTTATGGTTGCCTGGAAGAGATTGCTTCTAAGCAATAAGGCCACCTATAACACTTTCCAAGTTTATGTGTTCATTTCATTTCGATTCCTGATAAATGTACAATGAAGTATCATAAATAAAAAAATAAATGAACGATTAGAAAGTATCAATTAAGAAATCAATTTAGTCCACCGCCTTCAATTAAGACTAAAATAAAGGATGACATATTTTAATACATTGGATATCTATTAACTACTCAATCAATAGTTTCGCAAATTTTCCGATTTACAGATGAAAAACATCTAAATTATGTTTAAGCAGGAGAATTACAGTATCCAGTTTAATTCTACTTTTGAAAAACATATTTAAATCACGTAATTATTTCCAAAAATACTATATGACTGCTCAATCATTGGAAAATAAGGATATTATGAATACGAATTGAGACTCAGTCATGTATAAATAGTCTAGATGAAGGCGGTTGCTTAAAGACCATCAAAGGAATCCCACATTAGTACCCCATATTAATCCCATAAAATCACAAGGATAAACTAGTTATTCATAATGTGAATATGTTTCAACAAATTCACTGCAGTGATCACTAAAGATTAATATTTAATTTACCTACTTCAGAATTCAGCGCAGTCATAACTAATTATATTATGAATATTAACAAAATCTCTCTCAAATATTACTATTAAGGGGTATTATTAACTTAAAATAGAATTATAGCTCTAGCTGATGAAAAACGTATAAAATGTATTCTACGATGCTTCGAAAACATAATTTGTGAAACGTTATTATAAAGCCTTAAAATTTTAATGAATTCCAGCGAAAATACGGCGTCTCTTAATTTCCATAAAAGGTATTATTTATATTTGTTTGTAATTTATACACGAGGTATGAAATTATACTTGAGTATTACATTTTGTTGAGATAAATTAATTGGATTCATAAAAGCATTATTTTAATTGTTAATTGTTATAAAATTAACTCTCCTAGTCATTCAGTTTAACTGAAAAATGTATATTCAATAGAACAGGAACCTCTACTGCCTAGTCAAAGCTGTAGGCTACACGGGTACAACAATATTTAACAAAATTCTTAAAATATAATGTAAACATACCCAAAATCTGAAACATTACCTTATTGCAACACTCACACACTCACACACTTCACTCATATGTGTATCAATTTAGTGTATCACGCTTCCACTATTGTACCATAGATGCTACACGTCACTGCACTACGCGTATCACGCTACGCCGTAGCGGGTGCTGCGAGCTACGCGCGGGCTACGACTGCCGTCCGCGTTGGCCCCACCCCCCGCGTGTACCGCGCTCTGACGTACGCTCCTAAAATTATTTAGAATTTTAGCTAATAAAATATCAAAAATCAACGGTTCAGCTGTTTGAAGAATATAGAGAAGTAATTATTTATAAGCTAATTACAGAGAACTGAAAGTATATAACATATATCAAATTAATTATTAAAATTCATAATAGAATATCAAAAATGTGTTCCATTTAATTTATATTAGGGTAAAACCGCGAAAAATTGTACATGAATTATTTTTTCAATGTTCCCATTTTATTTCTCATATGGCATCAACGTTTTTTGACAACAAGTGTTTTGTTAGATATGTAATAAAAGGTATGCTTGTGTTCTTTTAGATTATTTCATAAAACTCAATCTATCTCTTGCAGAAATATTTTATTTTATATTTTTTTTACTGGCTCCACTTTTCTGTCCATATAAAAAATATTTGTCCACCTAACACCCTTGTGACAAAAACTGATAACCCCTACGAAATGGTATGACTGACTCGCATTTTTATGAAAAATTTAAGTTATTCGGTTCTTATTCAACATGTACATAAAAATCTTTTAATGCACAAGGCCTAAATCGATTTTTTATTATTATTTAAAAAACTGTCCACTTTTTTTATACGTGTGTAACGTCACGTATGTAACGTCTCTAACTGCCATACTATAAGAATTATCAGAATCCTTCTCTTATTTTGTTGAGTGGCAACACTATTTGGCATGCTGGCAACATTTAAAAAACAAAAGCAGCCATTTTTTCTTTGAGAGAAATGGTGTTTTGTGTTGATGTGAGATTTGTCGCTCGAAAAAAGGGTATTTAAAGTGTTTGATTGCGAGGTAAGTATATATATTCTGTCTTATTATTATAAATCTTTACGTAGGTTTACTATAAAACTAAAGAATCAGACTACTTCCTGGTTCTTAGCATTCACAATCGAGTAGTAATTTTAATTTAAGGTTATGTCGCCCGCATTTTTTGTCATGATTGTAACGATGTGTAACGAAATGTGTTACGTTACAGTCATGACATATTGTAAGGCTTAGAACACATAGGTCTATTAAAAAATTGCGCGAAAAAAGGACGATAATATTTTCAAATCTAAACGGCTGAACGGATTTTGATGTGCAAGATATCATTGGATTGGTCTTTATCTATAGTTTTCCATTGCCTTGATATGTTTTAAATTACAGATGGCGTTGACGAATGCCGAGAGGCAAAAAAAATATCGAGAGAAGTTACAAGTTCAAAATCCCGAGAAATATAAAGAACTACAAACGAAAAATGCAGAAAGGAATAAAAAGCGGAAAAAATATTAATTTTTTTCAATACAATTTTGATTTATGCATCTTTTTGTTTTAATTCATTATTTTATGATATGAATTGGTTTTACCTACCTATATCTCCATTTTTTCCTGTCGTGTGAGTGTAAGACACCGTGTCGACGTTAACTTTTTAATGCTAGGAAGAAAAGATAACTGATATATGTACTAAGCTTTATAATGGTCATGTAAGTAACATTCAGTCATGTATGTAACGTTTGTTATGATGTCATGAATGTAACGGTACAATTTTTCGCGGTTATACCCATTAACTGGCTTATCATAAATTCGTTTATATTCTTGGTAAAATAATGCTAAGAGCGATCTGGAAAGAAATCGAAGGGATCTGTTTCAAGAGGCATCAAAAAAGGAGAGCCATACCATACCATACCTGTTATGCCATATAACCATGATATTTATTAGTTACAACGAAATACTGTTGAACGATTATTTTAACGGACTCTTGGTACATATGCATACCTAACTTCTTCCTACTCATTTCAGAGGCTACACCCTTCTGACCGTAGATAACGCCCTTTCACTGTATCACTTGAATCAAAGAATCGACTTAACTAACATGTCATGTCTCTATATATAGAGAGACAAAAGAATACTCTTATAGCATGAATAACCTCATTTAAATAAAATTGAACATTGATGTGGTTAATGATCGTTATTTTAAATACATCCATACACACACTAACACATTAATTTTTTCCAGGAATTTAATCTAAATAACAGCCAGTATTACCTTACTTGATTTTCATTGGTATACAGTAAAATCATTTCCTCTGTACTGTAGAGGGAGAGAAATGCAGAATTTGTACACCCAAATGATGTACAATTTGCAACATAGATATAATATATACGCTACAGTACGTATAGTTTACTTGCAACTTGCGTTCAGTATTGTATGACTAAAATGAAAATTACAGCTAAAGTTTTGCTAACCGTTTACAGAGAAACACTGATGTAAAAATCATTATGGCCCACTTAATTGTGAATAATGTCATTCTCAACAGCTCTACCATTTTGTATGTTCACAAATAACTCACCAATTTAGAAATTCAAATAATGTACACTCTGCATACTTATGATCCTAAAACCATTTAGATATAAACGCTACTAAACAAACTAGTACTACAGAACTAATGCGAAAATAATTAGGGCCCACTTAATCTATATGTATATGAAAATGAAACCCGTTTTCCTTGGTCGCACGGCATGAACGGGTGGACCGATTTCTATAACTTATTTATATTCCTTGAAGTACGAGGATGGTTCTTATGTAGAGAAAACGTAAATATGTACCACGGGCGAAGCCGGGGCGGACCGCTAGTTATGAATAATATCATTCCATCTCATTTGGTATGTTCATAAATAGAATGTCAATTTATTCAAACAATACATTTACATAATACTAGCGGCCCGCCCCGGCTTCGCCCGTGGTACATATGAAAAATAGATGTTGGCCGATTCTCAGACTTACCTGATATGCACAGAAAATTTCATGAGAATCGGTCCACCCGTTTCGGAGGAGTATGCAGACTAACATTGTGACACGAGAATTTTATATATAAGACATAAATAGAATGTCAATTTATTCAAACAATACATTTACATAATACTAGCGGCCCGCCCCGGCTTCACCCGTGGTACATATGAAAAATAGATGTTGGCCGATTCTCAGACTTACCTGATATGCACAGAAAATATCATGAGAATCGGTCCACCCGTTTCGGAGGAGTATGCAGACTAACATTGTGACACGAGAATTTTATATATAAGATAATCCTTTACAAAATTGTTAACAGTGATTCTTTAAAATATGAACGCTTCTAAACAAGCTAAACGCTCTACAAAACTGAAGTAACCTGTGTTAACTACGATCAAAACCATGACAATCTTCCACAATGAAATTACACGTACATTGTTACACTTTCCAATAGTAAACGCGAACAAAACACCTAAAGAGATCAATTAATACAATCTGATATTTACCCGGAAATCCGACCTTTTAAAACGAAGCAATCGCTCACTCAGATCATTAAGTTCTTCGTAACTGGATATTGTGAGGAGATCCAGCTCTCTAACAAAAAGATTTCAACAAGTTTCGTTGAGTAAAAGTTTCTATTGCACGCCTCATAAGCGAAGCGTTGAGGTGGGCCTACTACTGTCACTTCGCGCAAAACATCTGATTTTTCAAACTTAAAATGTCTTTATGTATCATACATTGCACTTGTAAGATAATACATACACACACATATTAAGAAAAAACACTATTTTTAACGTTCATGATATTTTTGATGTCATTTTTGTTATTTAAACTAGTTAAAAAACAGTTTAAAAAAGTTCTGTCTTGGACGTCCGTGTGTCTGTATGTGCGGATCCTTTTTCTTGTTAACACGATAGCGACCGAAATACTTTACTAATCGAGTCTTTTTTTTTCTCTTACGCTTGAGTATGCTCAGGAATAGAACCCTTTCATTTTTCAGGGTCTGATTCGATGTGGTTTAATTGTTATTAAATAAACAAAAATAATAATTAATAAATATTTATTAAAAAAAAATTATGAGGCGTGCACTTTTGGATTTTCCAAATTATTATTATTTTTAGTTTGAACACTTGCTACGTTCGCAATCAGGGTCGCAAAACAAAAGAATTGGAAACATAGATGAGTTCAACACTGACGTCATTTGTCTTCATAAATATGTACTCTTTATTTAAGAATTTTATTACGGTTATTTTTTTATCACTTTATATTTATTTACAGCTCTATACTTACTTATCCTTTGTGTGATATTTGTACCTGTGAAAAAGAAGTGAAACGACTCATATCCCGTTATACATACTAACTATTACTCCAACTTGACTGAAAATAATAAATAAATAAATAAATCATTTATTGCATGAAAACATGGTACATACAAAGATATTAAGATCAAAATTAAGGAACATTCATGTTTTTACTATAGTTACATAGCATACAATAATTATTATTAATTCACAAAATGAATGAAAATGATTACCTAGTTACAATAATAATACGAGTCAGGAGTATTGTCACTTAAAATTAGTTTTATACATAAGTCACTATAGTCATACAGTCAATCAAGTATCAAAATCATTATTTTATATTATTTATACATTTTTCATATTATACAGAAATTCATTTAAGTTGTAAAAACAATTCTCTAACAAGTATTTAGTTAATTTATTTTTAAATCCTGGAAGAGGAACCCCTTGCAAGTCTTTTGGAATTTTATTAAATATCTGAATACCTATGTAAGGAACATTTTTTTTGTACAAAGTTAATTTAGGCCTCGGTAAAAACAATTTGTTTGGATATCTTGTTAGTTTTCCAACTTCTTTATTAAGTTTAAAATATTGAGGATTTTTTTTTTATGAAAATACAAATTTCTTTGATATATATACATGCAAGAGGCAGGATTCTCAAGTTTTTAAAAAGTTCCCTACAACTCACAGTAGGCCCAACATGACAAATAGCTCTTATGCACTTTTTTTGTAATTTTTAAATTACAAAAAAAGTGCATAAGAGCTAGTAGTAGCTAGTAGTGCTCTGTCAAACTCAACCGAATTGCCCCAAATTATAATACCATATGACAAAACTGATGATACATAGCCGTAGTAAGCCGTTATCGCTGCTTCCCTTGATATCGTCTGTCTTAACCGCCTTATTACATAAACAAATCTATCAAGCTTCGTGCAGACCATATCAATATGCGACTTCCAGTTACAGTGTTTATCATAAATTACCCCAAGAAATTTAGCTGTTTCGACTTCTTGTATTATATGTTCTTTGTATTTTACTGTTAGGTTATGAGTTATTCCATTATACGGGCAGAACTGAATAAAATTTGTTTTTTGTAAATTTACTTGAAGATTATTGGATTGTAACCAATGTATTGTTTTTTGAAGTATATTGTTTATTTCTGTTTCGTATGTATTAACATTCGTACACTGCACAAAAATAAGTATTGTTATGTGTCCATGCAGGCAAAAATTATAATCTCAATGTGAAATTTCATTTACAGTCTCCAACAGAAGTTACATCATAAAATATTTGTACGAATATTATATTACGAACGTATCAAAATTTAACTGCAAGTTTTTTTTTAATATTTTTTATCAAACTCAACCTCAAACTCAAACTCAAACATTTATTTATTCAATTAGACTTCTTTTAGAAGCACTTTCGAATCGTCATTACGTGGTCATTACATATTTTTAACATTTACCATTATCATATCATTTACTGTCCTAAGACAAATCTTACAACCAAAAATTCGTTTACATCTGTTCAACCTTTCTTGAATTATAAGTGGTATAACACGACTTTATGCAGATTGATTACATACCAAAATGACAGTTAAATTCGTATCAAAACGTCACCTGAAACACGCACCTTCACCCCTCAAATATATTTCCGTACAAAGTAACAAAGAATATAAAGTTGAATATCGTGCATGACAAGGGCTATGATTTAAGGAACTTTGAAAGAACTTATATCCAGTTGAATCACACTTCTTTTATTAATGAAAACGTCATCCAAGTATCTTGCGAGTTATCTTAGGACTTAGAAGATATTATAGAAAAGTAACTTTTCGCATTAATGACTCTTGTGAATGAATATTTATTCTGTAATATAAAAATAAAACGCTAAATTTATTTTGTGACATTGTTTACTTTTCACTCATAATGAATGAATGAAAAATTCTTTATTGTACACCATATAGAATACATTTTATAAACTTAACAATAAATTAATCAATGTAGAGTAGGCGGCCTTATCGCTGGCAGCGATCTCTACCAGGCAACCCAAAATAGACGAGGAAAATAAATAAATACTAAATAAATAATAATAAATAAATACTCATACTATAATCTCTTTTGAAAGTAATAAATTAAAAATACTTATACGAGTTTTTCCCCTTATACACGTATATGTATACGCGTGCCACAATATCATCTCATATCATTGTCCATTCAAACTCAAAACTCAAACTCACACATATATTTATTCAACTAGACTTCTTCTAGAAGCACTTTTTACATATTACATACTAACATTTACCACCGATTTGGAAAGCAGTATCCTATGGACAAGACACTGCTCTTTCTACCTGATAAAAAGTAAAATATTTGTTACAAACCACCGTATTACCGTATATATTCTCTCATAATAGAAAATGTATTCATTCAGCTATATAATCCGAACGCTTAACTTATTACCAACAACAAAACGAACTCCCAAAGACACATTGCTCCATCGACCTAACGCAAAGCAGTCGAACAATTAGTTCCACGATTAATTATCGTAATAAAACGTTAAAGCACAATCTCCACTTACACAAGACGTTTTTCCTCAATAAAAATCTCCCAGACCGTGAAATCCACTGAACTTTTAAAATCAAACGATTTCACAAAGAGATTTCATATTACCTGACTTTCAGTGATTGAAAACTATCCAGTAAGAAATCCTTTTTAGCATTCAATAGAACGTTTTGCGTTTAATGGGAAAGTGGATAGTTATAGATTTATATTTCACACATCTATAGGAATTTAAGTTTTTTTGCTTGTTTGTTTGTTTATTTGAACGCGCTAATCTCAGGAACTTCTTGTCAGATTTGAAAAATTCTTTCGGAGTTAGATAGGCTAAGTATCGCGGAAGGCTATAAGCTATAATATATCATCACGCTAAGACCAACAGGAGCGGAGCAATGCGGGTAAAACCGCGGGGCACAGCCAGTAGATAATAATATTGTTTAATCAGCTACATTTGTTGATCACAAGTGCTACATAACAAACTAGATTTCTAAAATAATATAAAATCGATAGTCATCTATAGTTTTCTATGACCACTAAAATAGACCGGTCTATATCTCGTAAAACTGAACATAAAGGAAACTGGGCTATAAAGTTTAAAGTGCATTTTGAATTCATTTCATTGACACGGTTTAATCTATACTAATATTATTATAAAGCTGAAGAGTTTGTTTGTTTGTTTGTTTGTTTGTTTGTTTGTTTGAACGCGCTAATCTCGGTAACTACTGGTCCGATTTAAAAAATTCTTTCGGTGTTAGATAGCTCATTTATCGAGGAAGGCTATAGGCTATATTATATCATCACGCTACGACCAACAGGAGAGGAGCCACGGGGGTGAAACCGCGCGGAGCGGCTAGTTTAACATATAATACTATAATAGCTTTATTAAATAATGTACCTTACATTATGTTATGAATAAGAAGATTATATAGTACCATGTTTTATTATTTTATGAAATAGAAGGCTTTGTTAATAGAACATTTTGAAAATTAACAATAGCTTTTACTTTATTTCAAATAAATTGAGCGTAAGAAGTTGTTGTCATTTTAGATCGACCTAATCAAAGTAACTGGTTCGAATTGAATCCATACTAATATTATAAATGCGAAAGTAACTCTGTCTGTCTGTCTGTTACTCAATCACGCCTGAACTACTGAACCAATTTTCATGAAATTTGGTATGGATATATTTTGATACCCGAGAACGGACATGGCTACTTTTTATCCCGGGAAAATGACGCAATCGTGGAAATCCCACGGGAACGGGAACTATGCGGGTTTTTCTTTTACTGCGCGGGCGAAGCCGCGGGCGGAAAGCTGGTAAACAATAAATATTGATGGTGTTTTAAATGTGTTTTGGTGTAGGTATCTGACTCATTTAATCAGAAATAAATATATGAAGCTATATTACAACATTATGCTACGACCAATAGCAGTATAGAAGTAGAGAATAAATTACATAAAACAAAAATGTGCTTCCTTTTCAAAGCAAAATAATTATGTAGAGTCTAGTACTGATAGTATAAGTATGCTATAAGTTTCGAAAATTTGATTACGTCGTTTTAAAAAAATTATCTTGATACTAGCTTTCCACCCGCGGCTTCGCCCGCGCAGTCAAAGAAAAACCCGCACATTTCCCGTTCCCGTGGGATTTCCGGGATAAAACCTATCCTATGTCCTTTCTCGGGTATCAAAATATCTCTATACCAAATTTCATGCAAATTGGTTCAGTAGTTAAGGCGTGATTGAGTAACAGACAGACAGACAGAGTTACTTTCGCATTTATAATATTAGTATGGATTAGGATGCTAATATATAAAAGATATTGAATTTACTTCCGAGACATTACTATAATGTTTGAAATATGTTCTTGGATATAATACTTTATCAGGTTCACGGCAAAACACTGTGTTTATAATTTTGTATGAAAAATTTTAAATAATTTCCCTACCATCCCTAAACCCTTCGCTGTAAGACAAATAGCATATCGTTATGAAACATTTCGAATTTTCCCATTTTCCCACAGGAGCTATGGAGTGACCTTGACAATCGCGAAGGTCGTGGGTAAGGACTGGAAAAATATTATGGGCATAGCGTGGCATAGCGTTGTTTTTCTTGTATGGTAAATGTATAAAAACTATGATCAAACGTCAAGTAAAAACTCCACTAAATTAGGCACTATATGTGTCTTTAAAGACAATAATATAAATATCCAAAATAATCTCAATTTAATATAATCACAAAAAAAATATCATAAAAAAATTAAAGCCACTAAACCCCCCCTTTATATGCATTGAAATAAATTTTTATGTATACTAGATAAGTGTATATGGCTAGGTTAATGCGTACTAAAGTTCAGTGATTTGTAGCTCGTAAAAATCAGTCGGGTTTTCACAGTAAAATCATTATGTAAACACAGCTTACTGATAAACATTCGATGGACTGAGAAATGTAGTGTCATCTCTTTCGCACTCAAAGTTCTCATGGTTCAAGCACCCTTGGAGTATGGCTTAAATTATAAGAGGTAGAAATAATAAACTAATTTTTTGGTGTTATATGGACCTGAACAAAAATCCATACTAATATTATAAATGCGAAAGTAACTCTGTCTGTCTGTCTGTAACTCAATCACGCCTAAACCACTGAACCAATTTGCATGAAATTTGGTATGGAGATATTTTAATACCCGAGAAAGGACATAGGCTACCTTTTATTGCGAAATATGTACCACGGGCGAAGCCGGGGCGGACCACTAGTTTTATATAAGTAACATTCTTAGCATTATGTATTTTTTTAATATTAATCGGTAAAGCGGTAATGAGCATTTTCGTTTGAACCTAAGTTTATATAAAAGTTTAACACGCAACTGTTAAGCAGTTAATTGTTAAGCAGTCATCAAGTTATCTAAGTTTCAAATTTGAACTGATGAGAATAGATAATTAATAAGATGTAAATAGCACGAGTGTTCTATATAATCTCATATAGATAATAACGGTATAGGAACGGTACGGTAAAGAACGAAAACTCAAGTGAACTTTTATTAATTTTATTGCAAAATAAACTTAAATTATATCTCATATCTTTTCATCTGCAGTGCTACAGACTTGACATTCGACACGCCATTCGAAACACCGAGGACAACACCTGTAAAAGAAAATGTATTAAAGTTTAGCATGCATTAATATTATGCGTGTGTATATTTTGGAAAGGACTCCATTTACGGAATTCGTGAAATAATAAGCTCAATATAAAAAACGCAAATAATACTACCTAGTCACTACCTACTTTAAATGCAGTCTTCTCTTTGAATCGTGAATATAACGAAAATTATTATTTATTCAACTATTCATTTTACATTGAAACACATGAAATTTATTTTTACACAGACCTTATTGCTTATAAGCGATTAAGACTTAAACAAATAAAAGTGCTAATGTGTACCAAACCGCTCCCGCCTGTCCCCCGACCCCCACCCCACAACGCACGCGCGGTCCACATTATCCCCAGAGCAAAAACATCTGACATGCGTATTACCTTTTTTTCTGTGCTTAATTACGCCCAAACTTTCGCCTGGCAATAACTAACGTGGCAATAATATCGCACTTGGCCCTGGGGAATCGAAATGATATTATTAAATATCTTCTATTGTGATGTAGAATTTGTCTGAAATAGATGCAAGGCTTCTATAGGTACAAATAAGAAACGAAGATTGAAACTACCTGACCCAGGTGTCTTTGTTAAGAAAGGTGTAGACTAAAGAGTAAGCTGTATTATTTTTAACACTATACGCGATAAGAAATTAAACAAAACTTAAACGAATTTAAAACCGCGATTTTATTAGTGACGCTATTTTCGATTTTAACTGACGCTACTTACCTTCAAGTGTTCGCGACTAAACGCAAACCGCGTTTGCTAAGTGTGCGCGGAGAATGACAGAACATCTACCCCATGAAACAAATAAAATGCCATTACACTTTACCATAAACCTTAAAACAAATACAGTGAAACCTTTCCTACCTATTTAACAAACCGCACTATTACCGATTCATCCGTTTGGGAGCTACGATGTAGGTTACGAATGTACAAACGTATGTTTTCATTGATAGTTCAAAAGTTAAATAGCACGTATAATCTCACGTATAATATCACTTCATTGCACATTTAGATTAAATGGAAGTTCTCCTTGAATAGGAAAACAGAATTCCACTTAAAATTACTACTAGACCGAGTTACCGGTTCTTACTTCTTACCTGTAGAAATTGTCCTATGAACTGCTGATAAATAATATCAATGGATATATAAATATGTACATCTTCTTACAAGGCGTCATGTTGTTTACAACAAATTTTATCTATAAAGTTATTAAAAACTAGCGGTCCGCCCCGGCTTCGCCCGTGGTACATGTTTACGTTTTCTCTACATAAGAACCTTCCTCGTACTTCAAGGAATATAATAAAAAAGAATTATCGAAATCGGTTCAGCCGTTCTCGAGTTATGCGCTTACCAACACATTTTGCGATTCATTTTTATACATAAGATAAGATGATCATGCGAATATTAATGTTTGCTATTTATTTCATGCAAAAACTAGTGAACCGATTGAAGCGTATGGCATAAAATAAAAATTTAAAATTAAATTATAATGGATGGAATCTGGCTACGCATTCCTGCAAATTGAATATGTAGTCAGATTTTGAATTGAAATAACATTTTTAGTCATAAGATGTCGACTGCTGTATAAAAGCCTCTCTCGAAGACTTTTCAAGAAGGGTCACCAGCGGCCTGCATAAAGCTGCTCTCTGCCACCTTGATAACTTCTTCTGTTCATTTAGTTGGAAGCCTTTCTATGTTGTGTCGTCCTGCAACATAACACATAGGTTACTTTTTCGCACAACGAGGGATCTTCCAGGATGATTTTACTAGCACATAATAGTATGGTATAACGATTGAATAATAATAACTTTTGGAAAAGCTTCCTAAAATATTATTTGCTTATTAAATCAGAGGTATCATAGAATATTTTCTGCCACAAAACAAAGCCATGTTACCGTAATTTTAAAAATCTAGGCCGCCCAAACAAAAACAATCCGGCCCAAACATTCTAATCAAATTGAAATCATCAATAAAACAGGAACGGAATGAATAAGGCATCGCTAGGCATCCACGGACGTAAACAAAAAACGCTCAAACAGAACAACCTTCTAACTGGGACTCCTTTGAATTTTTAACCGAAAGTCCCATCTCTCAGTTATAGACTAAGAGAGGTGGGACAATTTTGTGTCAACAACTAATTGTACTTAAATTTTACAAATGAACAATATAACACTTTAACTATGGGAAGGTAATACAGAAATAAGAGGCAGTTAATAAATTATTTGTTTAAATGAGTATATATACAAAAAACATCACAGATACAGAAATAAATATGTAACTATGTTATCAAAAAAGAGTGATAAAAACGTACGGAATTTTCCACACTTAGTCCTAAAGGAATATTAAAATCAAAGCATTAAGAAAAATACTTGAAAGAAGTGAATAAAATTGTAATAAAGTATAGAAAAGCAAATTAGGTTAGTAACGTGATAGCTAAGTAAATAACATCGTAATATTTCGCAATAATTACTGCGAATTTTATTCCCTTGAGAGATTTACGAAAATGATGATATTATTTGAGAAGCTTCTGAATGTAGGTCTTCTGAACTTAACCCAATTATATGATAGCTTCGACTGAATAGTGTTATTGTTATATGATTAATATACATTTTAATTAATGATATACCTCGATCAATTTAAATCTTTTCTCTAACTAGTATGTGTTTACTAATCTGTCACATATTAATTAAAACTATTTTTACAAATTTTGTAATTAAAACGATCTACATTAATTAATCATCATCATCAGTCGATATACATTTCCACTGCTGGGACAAAGGCCGCCTATGATAGCATTTCTTAATCCATACTAATATTATAAATGCGAAAGTAACTCTGTATGTCTGTCTGTTACTCAATCACGCCTAAACTACTGAACCAATTTGCATGAAATTTGGTATGGAGATATTTTGATACCCGAGAAAGGACATAGGCTACCTTTTATTGCGAAATCTGTACCACGGGCGAAGCCGGGGCGGACCTCTAGTAGTTAATAAAGTGAAGTCCCATGTCATGTCTAGGGTTGTTGAGGATTCCTCTTCCGCTTCCTCATAATGCGGAAGTTCCGCAATATTTTGGGTTCCTCTACCGTTACCGCATCCTCAAAAATAAAAATAAAAAATTCCTCTTCCGCTATCGCTTCCTCAAAATTTAGAGGAAATTTATGAGGATGCCGTATCTACGGGAACGCACTTGCTACGCGCGGACTCTACTCGACTAAGTTTTGTTCGTATGTAAAGTTTGAAAATATCTCGACGAAAGCTAATCCATTTGAGTCACTTTTTTACTTAGATAGATTAGGTTTTGTCGATTAATATGCATAAACAAAAGCTCATCTGAGTCCAACTCGTAACTCAGTATAGTATAGGCTTTGTAAATTCGCGATCGGGCGAGCGAGACCTCCCCTCCCCCCACCCGCGCTGTTATTTGCTTGTTTCTTCTTGTCATATACATATACAGGGTGTCCCAAGAAGTATGGATGAACTGAAGCCAGGAGGTAGAGGACCTAGAGGGCTATCCGAATCACCCCCATGTGTGTTATGCGATTTTTCGTAGTTTCGGAGTTATGACTCTTTTTTCAATTTTTCACCTATCGCCGAGTACGATGATATTTTCACTCATGGTGACGTCAACTATTGCGCTAGATGCTTGATTTTTTTTGTGTGCTAAGCTGAAAGATAGGCCAATTCAGTATGGTAACACTTACTATCGTTAGATCTTCGAATGGAATAAAAAAAAGAATTAAATGCCAAGAAAGATAAAATTATCCAGTATGTTCACAACTTCAAGGGCCCATAAAAAAATAAAATCACATAAGAAAAGTTTTCCGTTTGGCTTTTAAAAACTTGCTCTATCTATCAGGTAGCTACCCTGAAAATTTCATTTTATTATTCAGAAGGCTTCAATCGAAAAATTGAAATCTAAATGTGGTAAGTGCAAAAATTTTATTAACATGATGATCATTAAAACCAATAAATAGGTGTTTAGTTACCAGAATTTTTTTTTAAATAACCCCGCTGTTGCTCAATGCAAGTGCGACATCACCGTAAAAAGTTGTCTATTAAATGTCTTTATGCCCTTTTATAATTTTAAATGGTTTCTTCTGCTACTATGAATTTCCGGGCTATTTCGTCCAAATTGTGGCATTCTCTCAAGTAGCCGAGGTCTATTTAGTATCCCCATTGAAACAAATCAATTGGGTTTAGGTCGAGGGACCGTGGAGGCCAGGTTTTAAGGCAAGCGTCACCGGCGCATGCGCAGGCTGCAACGACCAATCCATCTTTCAGGGTATCTTTACCCTTTAGCCTGGCCTGAACGGTCTCCGGACATAAACCATATTGATTTTTTTCCGTGGGGATACTACAAAGACGAGAGACTGCTACAATTTGGACGAAATAACCCGGAAATTCATAGTAGCAGAAGAAACCATTAAAAATGATAAAAGGGCATTCAGACATTTAAAAGACAACTTTTTACGGTGATGTCGCACTTGCACTGAGCAACAGCGGGGTCATTTTAAAAAATTCTGGTAATTAAACACCTATTTATTGGTTTTAATGATCATCATGTTAATAAAATTTTTGCACTTACCACATTTAGATTTCAATTTTTCGATTGAAGCCTTCTGAATAATAAAATGAAATTTTCAGGGTAGCTACCTGATAGATAGAGCAAGTTTTTAAAAGCCAAACGGAAAACATTTTTTATGTGATTTTATTTTTTTACGGGCCCTTGAAGTGGTGAACATACCGGGAAATTTTACCTTTCTTGGCATTTCATCCTTTTTTTTATTCCATTCAAAGATCTAACGATAGTAAATATTACCATACTGAATTGGCTTATCTTTCAGCGTAGCACACAAAAAAAAATCAAGCATCTTCCGCAATAATTGATGTTACCATGAGTGAAAATATCATCGTACTCGGCGATAGGTGAAAAATTGAAAAAAGAGTCATAACTCCGAAAATACGAAAAATCGCATAACACACATGGGGGTGATTCGGATAGCCCTCTAGGTCCTCTACCTCCCAGCTTCCGTTCATCACTACTTTTTGGGACACCCTGTATATCATATTTGTTTGTAATTAATAAACTCAACAATTATTGGACCAATGAATTATTAATTTTTATTGAATATGAACACTGAGTGAGATGCTTTTTTGTAGTTTAAGACAAAGGGCTAATTTTGCTAGTAGTTAAAATATCAATATGTACAGACAGGAAAGTGGCTTTTGTTTTACTTCTCAAAGTTTTTGTTTTTAATTTTGATTATAATTTCCTGTCATCCTCATCCGCTTCCTCTTCCTCATCCTCTTCCTCAAAAAAATATCCTCATCCTCATCCGCATCCCCTAAATTTGTATGTGAAAATTCCTCTTCCTCCTCCTCTTCCTCATAATCACTTCCTCAACAACCCTAGTCATGTCCTAGTGGGGTAAGGGGCAGATGCATTATATACATCTGTTTCACTGATCGATTTTCTTTTAGGGACAAGAATGTGATCAGCCTTCTGTGTCCTGTCAGACCAAGACATTTTTTTTCTTAGTCTCCACCGGGAATCGAACCCAGGACCCCTCGGTGCTACGCTCACTCGTCAACCACTGTACCAAGGAGGCGGTCAGAATAGAATCATAATTTATTTATTTATTTATTTATTTATTTTATTTATAAAAAGATACCTTACAGCTTATAATACAATAAATAGTAAATTAATAATTAAGTACGCCAATAACAAGGTACACCAATTATCAGTTCAACTTAAGTGACAAAAATAGAAAACAGTGCTTAAAGTACTTAAAACTATACAAATTGGAATTGGTTATTATAATTAAATAGCAAATTTCAACCCAAAACAGGTATGTGTGTATGTGTGTGTGTGTGTGTGTGTGTGTGTGAATGTGTGTGTTGTGTGTGGGTGAAAGAGAGTGTGTATGAGTGGGTACATTGAATGTAGATATAGTTCAACTAAGTATGCAAATTATTTTTTATATTCTAAATTAATCAAGTCAAGGATCGCAGTTTTAAATTTAGCGCGAGATAAGTGGAAAATGTCGACAGATGAGAACTTTTTATTGTAAACGTTGGGAACTCTAAGAAACGGTGTGTTTTTAAGATAATTTGTTGATACAGCCGGTACGTGGAATAGGGGTGTGTGGCGAGTTCTCTGAGTAGGTGTGCAAAAGTTGATGTTTGAGAGCGCTGATAAGAAATCAAACTTATTACTTACGATATCATGCAATAGCATCATATCAATAAGATCTCTTCTATCTTCTAAGGTATTAATATTAAAGTGTAAACAAGCCTCCGGGTAATTTGTTGAGAAATATTTAGTTTTAAAACTTAATTTTTTAATAAAAATCTTTTGAAGCCTTTCTATTTTCTCGATGTGGCATTTATATATTGGACGCCAAATGACACTAGCAAATTCGAGGATGCTGCGAACATACGCAAAATAAATCACTTTAAGACAAAGGATATCATCAAACGGATCTGCCTGGCGAAGAATAAAACCTAGATTTTTATATGCTTTTTGGGTTATTGTATCAATGTGTATGTTATAAGAAAGTTTTTCATCAAGGATCACACCAAGGTCCCTCACAGTTGTAGCAGCCGGAATAATTTCATCGCAGATTTTGTAGTTGAAAGATATAATAGATTTATTACGAGAGAATGATATTTTTTGACATTTTTGGATATTTACGGATATTTTATTAATTTTATAATAATTCGAGAGTCTATTTAGGTCTTCCTGAAGTAAAAAGCAGTCTTCTAAAGTGTTTATTTTCCTAAAAATTTTTTTATCGTCGGCATACAACAAGAATTTTGAATTCAAAAAGCAGTTAACAATATCGAATAAATATAAATTGTATAATAAGGGACCGAGATGTGAGCCCTGAGGAACTCCTGAGGTTACATCGACGAAGTTGGATTTAAAGCCTCCCAGTACGACTGATTGACACCTGTTTCGGATATATGATTCTGTCCACCTAAGAAGATTTCCCCGTATTCCGGCTGCAAAAAGTTTACGCATTAAGACATTGTAGCTAACCCTGTCAAAAGCTTTCTCAAAATCTGTGTATATGACGTCGATCTGAACACGGTTATTCATATTATTATTTATGTAATGTGTTAATTCAAGTAGATTAGTTACGACATTGCGCGATTTAATAAATCCATGTTGCTCGGAAGGAATACAGCTGATAGTGTGGTTATAAATCTGTCGGTATACTAATTTTTCTAACATTTTTGCGAATATATTCAGCAGTGATATCCCTCTATAGTTTGTTATACATTTTTTGGAATTTTTTTTATGAATAGGTATTATTAATGCTTCTTTCCAGCAATTTGGAAAGATGCCTTCATCTATGGATCGTTGGAAAAGAATACGTAAAGGAGCGAGAAGACTAGTATGACAGCGTTTGATAAAAATTGCGGGTATACCGTCAGAACCCGCTCCTTTCCGACCGTCTAATTGTTTGAAAAGCATCTTAAGATCCTTATCTTCTATGGCGATGGTAAATAAATTGTTAGTAAAGGGAGACTCACATACCGAGGGCAGAGAATCCAAAGGATTATCAGATTGAAAAACAGACTGGAAGTATTCGCTAAACGCTGAACAGATGTCATGTCCATTCGTTAAATTACGATCCCGGTAAACCATACTACAAGGATAGGTACAGTTAATACGTTTGTTGTTTATGTATTTCCAAAATTCCTTAGGCGTGGATTTAATTGAATTTTGACAACGCTGAATGTATCTCGTATATGATTCTTTTTGTATTTTTTTAACTCTAGTTCTAAGTAACGAAAAAGCCGCATAGTCGTTAGGATTTTTATGAGTTTTCCATCGCGAATGAAATTTATATTTTTCTTTAATCATGTTAATTAAAGCTGGAGTGTACCATTTAGGATATCTATGGCGTGATGAAATTTTTATTGTTGGTACAAACCTATCGATCACATTATTCAATACGCTATAAAAATAAGCAGTAGCTTCATCGACCGAACCCGAATTTAGAAGTGAACCCCAATTAACTTTGCTGATTTCAATATTTATTGCATCATAATTCGCACTAAAGAATTTTTTTAATTTAATAAAATGAGGTCTAAAAGGTTTAATATAAATATCATTTATAGTTATAACTAGGGGCCAGTGATAGCGGTCTATATTAACAAGTGAATCGGAGCACACAATGTTATTACATTCTATTAATAAATTCGAAAAAATAAGATCTAGGATATTTCCACAACAGTTTGGAGAGAAATTATACTGTCGCGCCCCCATTAAATTTATAATATTTAAAAGTTCCAATGCAGCTTCCGAACATTGAGAGTTATTGTTACCAGTTAAATTATGCGTGAAGTTATCACTCCATGAAATAAAAGGTAGGTTAAAATCACCAGCGACTAAGTACGTATTATTAGGGTAATTTTCATAAAGTGTTAATAGGGCGTGGTTAAACTTTTTTAACGTGTTAGGTAAATTTGAGTTTGGAGGAATATATACGGCTATTATACTATACGGCTATTATATAATAGTATACTTTACTTAAAATATTAATATGATATTAAAATAAAAATTAGAAAACAAAATTTTCAAAGTCGTCAATGTAATACATAAAGTATATCACTATTGTGATAACGTTATATAACACATTATTGATTATAGCTACTCGTGTATTATTTGCTGGCAAATAATACTCAATGTTTAGTGAAAACAAAGAAAATAACAAGAAAATAAAACGCTAAAATAATAATAAATGGTAAGCCTAATAAAGCGTTTCTTAGTATTGTTACTGAGCGTTTATTTAGATGAATTTATATACATCACTTCTTGGTATTTTACTAACTACAAGCTCTCAATACAAAATATGTAAATTAAAAATATTGACGAACATAATTTATATTGCTTTCAAGTTGAAATAGAACTAAATCATTAAAATATTTAAATAACGCATAGATCATAAAGTGTCACAATATGAAACTATGCAATCATGAGATGATGTTGTGGTGTTGTACAGTTGAATATAATTTAAGGTCACTTAATTACTCGTAAACAAATATATTCTTATCGCAACTTCGTGCAGGCCAACATTTACTACGATTAAAATTTGAAATAGTATAGGTACGCAGGTAATGTATTAAAATAGGAAACACAATCATTTTATACCACCAGCTCTCACACTACATCCGTCTAAATTGAAAAAAGGCACCGCGCCACATAAATTCTGACTCCCGCACCAGATTTGTTCTTTTCTGAGACGTTTTTTACTTTTCTCCTTTATTTACAAACTTCGCAATGCAATTAGTGATCGCCCAACTGTATGTCCAATTAGTAAAGTTAAGCCTAAACTATACATTTTTTCACGTTATACAATTTACGGAAAATCACGAAAAAATTTGAGAACTTTTGATTGGTCGTAAAGTTGGGAAAGATTAACGATTTATACATAAGCAATAACTACGGCTTATGTATTGAAACTTTGGGCAACATTTTTAACAACTCACTCAGTATATAAACGTACGCAATGAACTGGTAAAGTTATGTACAGAATAACAATTTTATATTCAAACCAATTTGCAACATGTTACATAAAAGTTTATAACTTATAAGTACAATCAGGTTTAGGTATACCAATTTTTTTTGTTGTATTGGGATTCCCTCTATTTTTAAATTTCATTTATTTCAGATTTTCTAGGATTTTCTGTTCAAGAGGTTTTGAGTTATGGAGGAGTACAACAAAAGTCGCTCGAAATGGTTCGTATACAGCGCTGAGACGTATTTTGTTTGAACTTGGCTCATGCTGCATATTTCGATACGAAAAATCTATACACAAAAAATATGTAGGACCAAACTAGCATTCGTCTGGATTATCCGTATTAAAAATATAACATGATTGATACATCCGTCAGCGACTAATCGTGACGGATGTCAGGACCGGCCGGACGGACGACGGATTGTGGCTGTCACAACCGGATATTAGAACTGTAAATTTATTTAATAAAAACTATATTTTTGCCTGTGTTTTTGCGATCATGTTATTTTTACGCTGTGGATGGCTATCCGCTATGTAACATGAAGGCTATAAAACCATTCTGTCCATTCTATTAAAGTTGTTTTTCGTTGGCGTATGTTATCACGTTCATAATCATAATCTTAAATAATGAGAAATTTAAGAGCCAACAAAACTTAATTGCATGATCTATACAGGGTGTCCCACTGTTGGTATACTAAGCTGAAAGGAGGTTATAGTTTTGCATACGTTGAGTACGTAAAAATACTTATAAAATTCCAGACACATTTTTTTTTCAAATAGATGAATTCTTAAAACTCTATGTGTTCACCCATAACAAGCAACCCGCCCAACTTTGCCACCAGCACGTGAGCTATCGTTTAAGATTATGTTTTTATAGACAAAATGCTCATATTAGAGAAGCGGTTTATGCCGGCTGCGCGAAGTTAGAGAAGAAAACATGGATTTTCAGAAAATTTAGCAAAAAAATTTTGACGTAATTTTGTTGTTTAAGTATTTTTTACGTGATCAGTGTCTACTAAAACTACAAGTCCCTTCGCGCTTAGTATACCAATAGTGGGACACCCTGTATATTATTATTTTTTTACAATATCGCTGGGGATAGTATTTATTTCTTATAAAAGCGTCTTCTTAACATCCGTACAATTTTTAAATATATAATATTATAGTTATTATGTTTTAATTAGTTCATATGGAGAATTTGTTTTTAAAACAATATTACATATAAATAAATATCTAAAGCAATTCGAAGATAAATTACATTGTAAAAAGACTCCAGAAGATTCTACGACTCCCTCGCTGTAGCACCTCACGGCCTACTAGACTAACCCATGTCACTGTCAAATTTGATACTTTTATTCTAAGCTTCTACAGAATAGAACACGTTTTGATCCTTAATACGACTCAATTATAAACAAAAAAAACGTTTTTTTTACGCTAAAATCGTAATCTACATTTTGGAAGAATAAAAAAAATTCGATGATGAGTCGGGATTTGGCGTGATATTTTTTTTCTATTCTTCAAAACTTTTGATTTATAAAGCATTTGAATGCATTAAAACTATCAAATTCATCGTAATCTTATTTTAAAAGATATGCTACCCTAAAATACATATTCCTAATTACAAAACTATTTATACCAAAAAACTAAATTACGAAGGTTAAGGTGATTTATTAAAATGTAATATAAAGGTTTTAATAAGCGCTAATACAAGTTAATTGGGAAGTTAAAAGGAATCCGTAGCTTATATTGTTGAACGCACGCTACGAAATTAAATTTTAATCAAAACATTGTTTGTTGAGTTAGCGGACATAAATAAATTTGCAAACATTTTCGTATCATAGTCTAGGAGATGGTGACAAAATGTTGATGCTTTCATTTTATACCTAAGCGTTGATAAGATAACATGCAAGTGATAATAATAAGATTGAATCTTAAACGAAAACTGTTCAAAATAAGTTTAAATCTCAACTGAAACATTTATATTAAATTCATCAATCAAGTTAACATAGAAATTAATCTTCAGTATTAATATTAATAATCTGCAAAAGCAATTAGACAAATGGCCGAATTTTATCCAAATTAAAATGTCTTCAAACAACCAAACAAATTTTTTAATTAAATAGAGTTATGTCTATTAATCGATTTAATTAAACTTCAAAGTACCCTGTTCAGGTATACACTTTAAGATTAGAAAGTACAAATAAAAAAAGTAATTCATTCTAACTGTAATAATATTATAATTGCAAAAGTAACTCTGTCTGTCTGTTTGAACTGAACCGATTTGCATAAAATTTGGAATAAGTCTTTGGATTAATCTCTAAGCATAACATCACATTTGATATGTATGTCACCAGCCAACTCGTAGACTATCTCTTTCCTTGTATTTTCCTTGTACATAAATTGTATTATATTGTATTGTTATGTTCTCTATCTCTTTGCCCATCTGGAGATCAGATTTATCCTCCACCGTTTGATGTGGCGTTTGCGGCTGTCAGACTTTGTCCTTCGTAAAACTAATTCGCTTTGTTTTGCACACAAATGTAGGTATGCAAACTAATATTATAAATGTGTAAGTCTGTCAGTTACATTGTGACAACTATAGCACCGATTTGGATTAATTTTCGTATCGAAATAGTTGAAGACTCGAACATTAATTAATTCAAGTAGAGTTCATTTAAATCTTAAAAATATAAAATTTTACTTTATTATTTTTTTTTCGAAAATATACTGGTTTTAAAGTTAACTTTGTCTTTGGCTTTGAGAGCAGGTGTAACCGCGGGGTAGTAATACTAAATATTATATCTATTGCGTAGGTGTGTACTCGACTCAAATTACATCTATTTCAGAAAACGATTTCCTAGAAATTACAAGAAAATATATTTTCTATGCTATTTTTCTGATGAATATATTTATTGTTTAATTTATTATAATCAGTTCGGGTTGATTCTATATTATTATTCATTTATCTTAAATTTTTACTGATATAATATTATTTTATTTTATACTTTAGTAGGTATTTTTCATAATATTGAAATAATATCATGATGAAGATTATTACTTATTGATAACTTAGCTGAATAATTTTTTTTTATTAGTTCAGCAAGCCATAGGCTTTATTTGTTCTATTAATTTCTACGCCCACGTTGGATTACGTTCTCGAAATTGGTATAAAGATTATTTCATAATACCTTTTTAATACTGAGGTAAAACTAATAAGTATCTATTTTAGATTTAAATCATGTGACACCCACAAAATGATCACACATACCAAGTTTGTAATAATTATATTACCAAAACTTCGTACTCGTGTTTACGTAATTTCCTTTACCCTTCACTGAGTGAATTGTTTTGATGACGGTTCCTTCACTTGACAATTTTATAAATGACTTGATGCACGTGTACAAGATAATGTTTTTGAAATGAACCATTTTATTTCATAAATAAAAAAATTTAGGTATAAAATATATGAAGAAAAATAATAATCAAACTGTGATTAATTTTCTATTGAAATCGACCAATATATGTAATCAATTTTTACTTAAAACGTGATAAAAATATGGATAAAATAAAAGATGTTATAATATAGAGATAAACATTTTATATTTTATAAGTCAAAGTCATAGTTTATAAATCATATTATAAATTAAATTATTATAAAAGTCCGGCTCCTGTTTTCCAAGAAAGACGCGAATAGATATTCGAAGAAATATTAACAAACTTGCACTTGGAGTTAACTACTTGTGATAACAATATATTGATTATTTTTTTATTTGTATAAGTAATAAAAATAAACTTCAACTTCGTACTTTATTTGAAAACCATTATCCTAACACATTACTCACATCATATGTGAATACATTGCAGTTCTTAAAGTATCAAATAGAACCGAATAACATTTCCTTGTTTGCTCCCGATCAATCAAAAAGTATTATTTCCAAGTTTATAAACTTGCATACATTTTCCTCTACCGTGTACACCAAGCACTCAACAACATTACACAGTAAAATATACAAAATCGGGTTATCTTCCAACCACATTCATCAAATCTTATTATACAAAAACTGGATTAGTACCTACATAATATTAAGCCATGATAAGAATTAATGGTTCAGAATAATTAATTCCGCCAAAATTCGGGAAAATATTATATTGCACGTGGCACGTCAGCTGAAATCTACAGTATTACCAGCTTAGTCTTAACAATTTAATATTAAAACAAGGAGTCAGCGTCAAAACTTCGTGCCTTAAGTGCGAGATCAGGAATTGCCGAGTGCGTTTGAATTAATTAATTTGTACTGTTTAAAATTATATTTTGTGCTGTTAAAAGATGAAGAATGTGCTGGAAGTCTCAAACTATCAAATAATTCAACCAGAATATATCTATCTGCATTTAAGAAGTAGGTACTTTCGTATACTTACATTGAGATATTCACTTATCATTTTTACTGTTTTCATCAGTTTCTAAAATAAATAGTTAATAATTTTTTTATTCGCTTGTCTCGATCAGTGACTGTGGATAATTTAATGAAAGTTAATTTGCTATAAATTAGGTATACCTATGTTATGTTATTTTCTATTCAAAACTCTCAAAAAGGTTGAATATAGATAATTTCTCCGATGCGATTGTGATCCAAGCTGAGGATCCAAGTCATACATGCATACTTTGCTTTTAAACCTCATAATAAGCCTTTATATAGAGATAACCAACACGGTTCAAATTGCAAATTTCTCGTAAAATTTTAAATAGTAAATTTTTAAAGGAAAAGTAAATTATTTAAATAATTTATATAATTTCCCTAGTACTAGTATCACTCAGGCACACTCATGCACTTGACGACACCTCTCAAGCAGAACCTTTCAAGCTGTGCTACAGACCTAAGAAATATAAATACAAATGTTTCTTTTCGTTTTTTAACATTAAATGTGTTAAAAAATATGTTTAAAGAGTTTTAACGGATTTCAAAGACTAATTTACTAGATTTATTTATACGATTTATCCCGCAGACATAGGTCTATTATTATTATATATTATAAGTGAAGTCTCATGTCCCCAAGTGGGGTAAGGGGCAGATGCGTTATACATTTGTTTCACTGATCGATTTTCTTTAAGAACAAGTAGGTGATCAGCCTTCTGTGTCCTACCAGACCGAGACATTTTTTTTTTCTTCGTTTCCACCGGGAATCGAACCCAGTACCCCTCAGTGCTACGCTCACGCGTCAACCACTGTGCCAAGGAAGCGGTCATTATAATATATTATAATGTTTATTATTAGCAAAGATCGTTGACAATACAATAATTTCATGAGTAACTATACCACAGATTACTAAATTTCTAGATACTTTAAAAATAGCGTGGTTTCGTAGCGTGATTACTTAAATAAATTATGGATTTTCATTTCTTTCAAAAGCACACTTATAGTTGTATACAAGCGCAGTTATAGTTATTTTCACCCTTTTAACACATTCATTATTACGCTTACCTTAAGTAAACTATTCTTCTATAAAAACTTACTAAAGGCTGTACATACAATTGTATCGATAGAGTGCACACCCACCCTTATTCTATTCATCAATTGATATTTTCCCCTCTACAACGTGGAAATCAATGACCGTATAACCTAAAAATAAACTGAAAAGAATCAGTCAGCTGACCAGTAACCTGAAAAAAAATAGATGATTATTACAAGTATATTAAAATGTTATTCATTAAGTTGCTATTAAATTGTTTATTAATGTATATGAATAAAACTTGAGCTTTCATATTATATCCTTTATTTAGGAAACATATTATATTTTGTGTTATACCAGAAAAGTTTAATATTCAATAGAAAAGCAGGAATAATAATGTGACATAAATTAGCCTCTACTCCACTCAATAAACTAAATATGAACTCGACTATGTAAAACCGATCACATTCTACCTCCAACAGAATTCTCATAGAGTCAATCGCGATTTAAGTACAAACTAAAGACGTTACAGCGCGTAATAGAATGTACGATAAAATGTCCACATTATTCTTTAAGCGCAGTAAGTGCCCAGCATTCACTATTCAGCAAATAAAAGAGCCGTTCCCTTGGATCTGACCGGATAATGGAAAAACAGAGGACGCCGAGGACTACAGGGAATACGGAGTTTTCTCTGTAATTTTGTAAGCTCTGCGGTTTTTAATCTTTGATAAACGTTCAGCGAAATGTTGTTATGAATTGCAATTAATAACGTTTAATTTTTGTTTTTATGACTAAATAAAATATCTTGCATACATTTTAATTTGTTCATGTGTACTTATGAAGTTGTTAAAAGATAAGCAGTAAGTAAACTGAAATATGATCTACCCACATACAAGAAAAACAACAGTCCTCTTACTTAACTTTTGTTGTAAAAATACTTACTTACTTACTTACTTACTAGAGTGGCGCAGGGACCCAAAGTGAGTCTTGGCCTCCGACAATAAGAGCCTCCATTTGACTCTATCCTGCGCCTGTAAAAAATACAATGAATTAAAAATTAAAATATACTGATTAGTATCAACACACAAATTCACACCCAAAAACACCTACAATAAGAAAAATACAATAATTATATTTTCTTAGTCTTTATAAATAGATATTTATTAAGTTACTTTTAATCTCAAGTCGACAGTCACCGTAGTCGAGCTATAGAGCGGAGTGTTCCGCCAAGATAAATGCGGTTTGCTGAACAAATATACAGTACATATTTATAAAATAGTTAGCAACTACTTAGAGCTACTCAGGCATTTATTTGTTTTTCTTCGAGAATTCAATTAACTTTTTATAACACACTTAGCAAGTTATAACTGTGATGCATTCAGTTTGTAGATACTGAAAGTGATGTCGTAAAATATTAAGTGAAGTTTTTGATATAAAATTTGTGAAATCTGTTGATTACCCTCGACTTATATCTTATGAAATATAACAAAAATGTCATTTCCAAGCTAAACAGCTATTAAGTAATAAAAAATAAGTTATTGAGTGTAATATTATTTTTTTTTGACTGACTCACGATTAACTAAATAAGTAGCTATCTTGGATTATTATGTATATTCGATAAATATTTATATGTACAATTAAGTAACTAGGTAATTGTTCTTTAATAAATTATTTAAAATTATATATCTACATTCTGCAATTAATAAATCAACACACCTAAAGACAAACTAAAATACATAATTCACATAACTTATTGATATAACTAATCCCCAAAAATCGTTCATTAGTGCATAATGCATCCTAATTCGGCGCCAAAATTCGATTACGTTGACATTACGTCATGCAGCACGCATTACGGCGGCCGATTTAATTCTAAATAATGGAGCTTATGCCTCCCGCTAATTAATATCCGCTAGCGTTTAGAACAAAGCATGTATTGGGTATCAAAAACACGATATTTAAACCGAATTTGTAATTCAAATGAGAGAAGGAATTTATTCAATGGATATACAATGCGTTCATATTTTCATTTGTTTCTTGTCAATGAAGAATGGAATAACAGATGCGTCATTTGAAATGGACTATTCATTTTAATTTAAACCCGAAGAGTTTGTTTATTTGAACGCGCTCATCTCAGGAACTACAGAACCGATTTCAAAAATTCTTTCACCATTTGAGACCATATAGAGACCATATAGACTATATAATATGTACCGCGGGTGAAGCCGGAGACCGCTAGTAAAACAATAAGCGCTAATGTGCTGAAAATAGAGTGCTGCCCTAAAATAGGCATTGTCTATTTTGGGCTAGCAACCTATTGTAGTACCCTCATGGATATATAAATAGAATGGGATGATACCAGGAATAAATGAGAGTTCTCTCAAGTTTTTGTTTCATTGTATTTTACTTTTGATGGTGTGGGCTAGTCGATTTACAAACAAAAAAAAATGTGTGCGTGTACTAGTGTACACACTTCTTTATGACCTTATTTTTCAAAAAATAATTTACTTACTATATGCAACTTTACAGAAATACGCCGAATCACGTGTGGTAGGTTTAAGAAAAAGATGGCGCGTAACGGAAAAATGTCACGCGTAACGAAAAAATGTTACACTAAATTTTTTTCCAACCCCGATAAAGAAGTTTCACTCCAATACCATTATTAACTGTCCACCCAAAACAATAAAACACGGGTTAAATCAAATAAAACATCTTTATTTTGCTTGAATATGGTAAATAAGGTGTTAGGTACAATATTTTTTATCATATTATGTACTGCAAAATTTTATGATATTTATATTATCACTAGCGACCCGCCCCGGCTTCGCACGGGTGCAATGCTGATACTAAATACACTACAGAAAAATTGTGAACGTTGTATAGGTATAAAAATATAGCGGCCCGCTCCGGCCTCCGGCATCGCACGGCTATAAAATACATAGCCGGGCGGCCGCAAACGCTACGTCCTGCAATTTTTAAATCTGTAATATCTTCGAAAATATTCACTTAAATCATACGGTGTAAAGGGCCATATAGATCTATATTAAATGAACAATGTATCCATGGTATTTAATTGGTTAAGGATTAATGCTGTATTGGTTAAAATCGCTTCGAAAATTAGCCATTATTTGTCGTAAAAAGTAAATGACAAAAAAAAGTTATTGTGGGTTATCCATAAGAGATAGACATATACCATCGCGGACTTTTCTGTAGACCTTTTCAATGTGTATAATACTTAGTACATTATTTTGATAAAACTCGTAGGGTTCAGCCTGCGTTTGCAATGTAAGCGGAATAAATGTAATTTTTTACGACATCACATTAGAAACCTCAAAAATAACAGTACTTCTCCACTACTTAATGGATCTTATTATAAATATAAACCTTCCTCTTGAATCACTCTATCTATTAAAAAAAACCGCATCAAAATCCGTTGCGTAGTTTCAAAGATTTAAGCGTACAAAGGGACATAGGGACATAGGGACAGGGAAAGCGACTTTGTTTTATACTATGTAGTGATATTGATGATTCGTTACGAGAGTTAATTGTAAGTATTAAATAATAAAAATACTTCAGCCTAATGCAAATCAGTCTCTTGTTTTTTACATGAAAAATACTGATTCATTATTAATTGTGGAGGATAATCCCTCTTGACCCCTTTATTATAATTTATCTTGAGATAATTATTCCACCGGAATTACTTAGTTACCTTTCGTTGCGCAGTGCCCTAGATTTTTCGAAAATTTAATCGTTGTTATAAATATCTCTTTTTTTATTAACTATATAATATTCTAGGTATTATTATATGAAATAATAAAATAACATAGGTACATACCTATCCTCAGAATAGGTACTTTCAGAGAATCTCAGTTTTCATAATTTTATTTAACACATATTAATAGTAGATAACTATAAAATTTATCAACCTACTATTTACATTAGTTACATAATATCTCATAATAATAAGTTTTGTCCGCTTTCCCGAAATTATTGTCGATCTCCGCCTAAGGCATATAACAATATTTAATTAATATTGAATACTTCTCTACAGAGTTCAATAAAAATCTCTTAATAATAATATATCAGACAAGATCTTACACAATCTTATACCTAAAGCGAAGAAAAAGAACTACAATATTTTTAATTGTCCAGAAATCTGTATAATTCCCTTTTAATTTACAGTAAAAACAAAAGGTATAACGAAGTAATTACCCAGTTACCAATAAAGAAAATAAATAAGAGAACTATAAAATCGAATATCGGAAAATAAAATGAGCAATGCAATATAAGACTGGTTGGGTTCGATCTAATTTGAAGGCAGGCTTTCGAGGAATCGACCTTTGATTGTTCATTATATCGAGGTACACGCTTAACCACTTTCCGGGGTTAATAAAAATTTATTTAGTTCTCTATTTGGTGAAGTGTGTTTGTAATTACCGAACCGTGTATGAGGTATACAGGAAGTCATATTAGTGACATACATGGATAGTGTTGTTTGTAATTATTATCAACTAGCTGCGCACCGCGGTTTCACCCGCGTGGCTCCGCTTTTTTCGTCTTAGTGTGATGATATAGCCTATAACCTTCCTCGATAAATGGGCTATCCAACACCGAAAGAATTTTTCAAATCTCAAACAAACTCTTCAGCTTTATAATATTAAGTATAGATAAATCATAAATTATAGGAATATTTGAATGAATTATATATATAATATAATATTTCTTAATACGTATCTAATTAAACTAGTAATTACATAAGGTCCATCGCTATAATTTCTCAAATTAATAATAATTATATGCGAAATCTCCAACTACTAGAATTTCACTAATCACGGTTAATACAATACCATTAGTAATACAATTAAAGCTCCTAGCGCTTTTCAAAATCAATAATAGTTCCATCCGCTCGCCAATAGATGGCGCGCAAACAAAACGGCCAATCATTTGCAATATTTAATCCTAATTCAGCTGATACATCGCTGAGTCGGCTCAAACACTTATCGGCAGATCGCACGTCCGATTGCCGAGCCAATTTGCAAAACGTTTTAATTTTTAATAAACCGTTGCTTGCTTAGGCCTCACTGCTGCCTTGCAATTTTTATAATGAGTGGGATTAGCTGAATTCCAACGCCCTCTGAGATATTTGTTTTCGTTCTGTAAAATGTTTGGGTATTTTTTGTATTTTTAAATGATTACACGTTCCGTAGGCACATACTGTTAAAAACTCGTGAGTTTTATAACAGAATATTGAACTAGGAAACCTCTTCTTGTTTTTTATTCAAAAAACAAAAAAAAAATAACTTGACCCTGGCTCATACAAATTTTCACCCAAATCAATCCTGCTGAACAGACAGTTTATCGGATTTATAATAATTGAGATCATAGAAAGTGTAAATAATCTTGTATAGGTATAGGCAATATAAGGGTTATTAATTATTATGATACCAAACGAACCTAATAAATAATAATAAAAACTAAAGAAGAATAAATTCAGTTTTAATTATATAACTCTAATGTGACTTCTACGCTATTATAGGTGCCTTACATAACAAAGACTAAGCTCTTAATCCGGATCTACTCATGTAAGCTTTAGAAAACGTGCACTTTTCGATGCACTATTGGTTTAATACAAGTATATTATACTAATAATACATTTATTTATTTAAATGCTTGAATTAATTGCATTATAATGTGTGACGTATGTAATTATTTAATCTTATATATAAAAATGAATCGCAAAATGTGTTGGTAAGCGCATAACTCGAGAACGGCTGAACCGATTTCGATAATTCTTTTTTTATTATATTCCTTGAAGTACGAGGATGGTTTTTACGTAGAGAAAACTTAAATATGTACCACGGGCGAAGCCGGGGCGGACTGCTAGTAATTTTAATATAAAATATATGTGTATGTGTTTATGTATATTCTACATTATCTTTATGGTACCATTTTTATAGAAGGTGTTATTATTTTTTAATATTTAACCCATTTTTCTATTTCATCATGGTAAGCGTACCTGTCATTCAATGACGTCACAAGCCTTTTAAATAAATAAACAGAAGAAGATTGAAAAGCATGAAATTAGAAATATCCATTTGCTAATGGCAATAATAATAATAAAACATTTGCCTTTTATATTTATATCAGACATAATTAAAATGCACGCCTTTTGCTCGCGGTACAATTATGAAAATTACGATGAATGCAAAATAAATCGTATTCTATGGATAAAGGATTGCTATACAGCTGTTTTATGGCTTCTAGATATTTATAATTATACATTCGCTTCTATTTCTTAGTTAAATGTTAATTTAGTAAAACGTGTTTTGTAGTATTTTTACAATCTTATATATAAAAATGAATCGCAAAATGTGTTGGTAAGCGCATAACTCGAGAACGGCTGAACCGATTTCGATAATTCTTTTTTTATTATATTCCTTGAAGTACGAGGATGGTTCTTATGTAGAGAAAACGTAAACATGTACCACGGGCGAAGCCGGGGCGGACCGCTAGTCTATAATATAAAAATGAATCCCAAAATGTGTTGGTAAGCGCATAACTCGAGAACGGCTGAACCGATTTCGATAATTCTTTTTTTATTATATTCCTTGAAGTACGAGGATGGTTCTTATGTAGAGAAAACGTAAATATGTACCACGGGCGAAGCCGGGGCGGACCGCTAGTATTTACATAATAATAACATGGTGTGTTTATTTTGTATAATGTTTTAATAGTTTCGACTTTATCAAAACACAGCTTGTTTGAAGTTAACCCCTTAAAATGCATTGTAATAAACGTATAATGAGCATCTTCTAGCGGGCAAGCTTTATTTGTAAATCTTGTTAAATCAAATATCCAATATCCAATTAAATTTGTTGGATAGGAAGCAGATATAATTTAATAATTATTATATTAATCGTATAACTATACTGCATGCTTTGAAATAACTCTCAGTGCTTATATTTTACTAGTAGATAAACTGTATTATTTGTATGGCTTATTTGTATAGAAAGAAGCATTTAATCAAAAAACTACAATACAATTAAAAAAATATTCTACAACTTACTTATCTATTTACCAAATCCAACACAATCAGTCAAATCGTTTTTAAACACATTTACAATTCAATCTAAATTCCACATATATACTAGTTAGCCGTTTAATTAATACAAAACGAAGCCCTTTATCTGACTGATAATGATGTAAAACTAATTAACTCCTAAACATGCCGCGGCATCAGTCCATAGTCATTGACTGTACAATATAAAGCCAATAATGACGAGCAAATAAAATGTGGTCAGAGGCCGTAATCCCATGGTTTAGTGTTACCGCTGTGTACAGTTAAATACTGATAACTATCAAGTTCTATACTAGTGGAATCCCGCGATATCGCTCGGCAAATAGAACTAAAGAAAGAAAGAACGAAGAACGCACGCGTTAATCTTATTTCAGGGGGTTGATATCTTAAATCAGTTTTAATTCCTCTGTCATTTTTCCACACTAGAATTATTAATTCTTCTTTAAGACATCATGGCAATTCCCCGTCGAATAGTTAAGTGGAGATCCTAGAAAAGCTCTTTGTCAGGACTTTAAGAAGCGCATTGGAATCGTAGTTGATACTAGTAATGGTCCGGGAGCCAGCAGCAGATTTTATGACCAAGTTCCTCTCAAGCGGTAATTAGTAAAATGCATCAAAGTATAGTATTATGAAGCCTCGTGAACGTCAGCTGGAGCTCGGTTGGGGGGAAGAGCGGTTGTAGCCTCCCGTATCAGCTGACGGTTTTTCCACCAAGATACAGCCAGCTGACATATATATTTATCCACAGTTACATATAAGCTATCATCAGGTAAATTTTTGTTTGAGAGGAAATAACGGAAAATAAATTTTTCTTTAAATTTAACTTTCATGTTCGAGACACCAGCTGACGTATAATACACCATGTTGTAACCAGCTGACTATTTTTTTTCGTTGAGATATTGGGTTAGCTACAATTTGACAAATTTTTAGCTGAGAGGAAATGAATGAATGAATGTATTTTTTTCCTATGTGCGTGGGAGGCTACAACCACTCACCCCCCCAACCGAGCGCCAGCTGACGTTCACGAGGCTTTATAATACTATACTCTAATGCGTCTGACGAATTATCTCTTGAGAGGAAATAGTTAACCAAATTTGCACCTGGCTCCCTAACCAAAAGTATTATCATTCATTTATTTGATCGACTAGACTTCTCGATTCCACTTAGAAATGCTTTTGAATCGTAGTACCTACTTCCACCATTCCATGTACAAAGCAGTTAGGTATCATTATATCGTCATTTAAATTATATTTGTATGATTTACGTTTATAAGTACGAGTATGTAACCGTCTCCTTTAGAGTCGATTTTGACCCACTTTAAACGGACATATTATAATAAAGGTTATCATGGACAGTATAATAATTTTATGAGTTTATCTTAAAGCGTCTTTTAGTATTTTTAAAGTAAGCATGTTTATTTTTCTACTATTTTAAATGCGAAAGTTTATGAGATCGGTTTACGCTTCCATGCAAAAGCAGTTTATAGAATCTGAATGAAATTTGGCACGGAGCTGGGTTATAGTCTGGCTTTAGTATATGTAATATGTATACATATTGACTCAAAATTTCATCACACGCTAAGTTCTATGAGATAGATGGATAGATATTCTAGAATATTCGATATAAAGAGAGCAAAAAGTAATCCAAATTATTGCAAAAATGTTGAAAATGATTAGTTTTCGGTAATTACAAATGATTAGGTTTTGATATTATTGTGCTTATCAACTGAATTAAATTGAACACCCGTTATTGAATTATAATAGAGTAATGTTTCACATTACCGTTCGGAAAGTCGTTTGCCTTTCAGACGCTTTTCAGACACATAATTTTTACATTAAATTTCTATTGTGAGCATTGTTAAACACTATAAATTACAAGCATAAAGTAACTGCGAGAGAAAAATTAAAATGTTGGTTAATTCTGCTTTTACTTTGAATGTAAAAACTTATAGTACGAAATTACTTGTAACTATGCTTGTAATATACAGCACATAAGGCCTTCTATATGTACCTATTTTTGTTTTGTTGACAGCACAATAAAGTGTTTAAAATAATTAAAATGAATAGTAAATATGCGTCGAAGGGCTATATTCTAATAGATATTAAATACCCCGTTTTGTCTAGATAAATTACCACAAATTCCTACGTAATATAACATTCACTGACTACAGACAAAAAATAAAAACAATTAACCATTTTTTTACCAGAACTGAATAAAATATCAATTAATTCACAGTTCGGTGTTGGTTAAAATTATAATCCATTATAAATAGCCGCTGTATCGGCTCATTCCATTTGCATTTCGCTAAAAGCTATGAAAATGAGAATATATTGGGAACGCATTTCATTATATGTACTTAATACAACGAAATCGCGCCATTATGCATTCTTACTTTTATTTTCAATGCATTTATTTTAACGAACTAATTATAAAATTGCCCGCGGTTCGGCTGATTTGCCTTGCATTTCATTATGTTGAAAGGCGTTTATTTTATATTTGTTTTATTGAATATAATACCGATAAGTACCTTAATTATTGGCTCTTTATGTTGAAATAATTATGGACAAACTTCGATGTACTATTATTGTATTGTTAAAGTTCAAGAACAATCAAGGAAATTAAATGCTATAATCAGCGCACGAATTCACTACAGCGCCCGGCAAACTTCTTGGCCAAAAAGTAGCGTAGTGGGGGAATTTTGCGCATCAAGTTTTAGTACATTTTTATATGCGCAAGCTTCCCCCACCACGCTACTTTTTGGCCAAGAAGTTTTGCCGGGCGCTATACTTGTAGTAGACTATGAATTTACTTCGTTTTCTCAGACTAGGTATTTAAATACAATTCTACCTAAAACACATTATTTAGTCCAATTAAACTTATACACAAATCAGTCCTGACTGTTTTTAAAACGCTTGTATTAGCTTCACATATTGTATGTTTGTTATCAACTCCTTTAGACTTTATTTTGATCGACTTTAAACGGACAGATTTAATTCAAACTTGTACATTTATCAAAGATTAGTGTAAATACAATTATCATGAATTTATCTTATTAAAGTGAGTTTTTTTTACTTTATAACTCAGGCCCCGGCCCGATCGGTCCCAGACACAATAGAAAATCTATTGTGTCTGGGACCGATCGGGCCGTTCGGGGCTCAATGGGTTAATATTATTAATTTCCAATAGCTGAATAAAAAGACAAGTCACGTAAATCACAGACAAAACCGGGTAACAAGCTAGTAGATGCGTGGGACAATAATACCGGGTTACGCCCCGGGCCGCCCGCTCTGATGAAAAAATAACACAATAAATATTTCTATCTTGTTTTGCTTGAGGACTACAACGACTCCGGCTAACCTTGTTCTTGTGGACTTTTTATGTGGGTTCCGTAGGCGGGAATGTTGTAAATGGAGTCACTTAGTTTATCTGTTTGTCAGTTTGTATGTTATGTGTTATACTATACTCGGTAACTATGTTGGTATTTGACAGTATGTATATATCTCTATTTTTTCTCGACTGAACGTCCTACGTGGTGTTGTGTTTATTGACTCTCCATAAAGCAACATTTGCTGTATTATTGCCTTGTTGAAAGATTTTTATGTAATTATATGTTTTAAATACTAAAAAAAAATTGGTTGTCTGTAAAGTCGGTTTACTGACGATAGTTGAACGTGACAACGTCCGATTGTGCTTCTTTGTCGCTCGTTCCGCGCTCTCGCTTGCTCTTCAAGCCTTCGTGGAACGCCTCAGAGCGAGGTAACGCCGCATGAGTCATGTATTTTCGTGCGTGCAGCCGGCTCTATCGAATTATAAGACGTTGTCACGTCAAAACAATTATATATTCCCCAACAAATAAAAATGTATCAATTCGTATGTGATTGTATTAACAAAACTTATTAAGTTATTTCAACATTTTTCCTCTATACAAGATATCTGAGTGATAAAAAATTACGGAACCATTATTGAATGCGTGACCGACTCGCGCTTAACCGGTATTTTTCCTTTGATATTAATTTTAGGGAGTTTCAATGTAGATAAGAATAACAAGTGACCTTATCCTCGCTAATAATTGTAAACGTTTCTTTCAGTCTTTTTTTAATTTTTATTTCATTCGTTCTACGAAAGACAACATTTGATTTTTTAATTTGGAAACTTTAAAATAATATTATTTTAAAGGAAGGTGATCTAGTGCCATTGATGAATGATTGACGTCTCAAGAATTATTTACATGTCTGTCTGTTTACAGTTTAGAAATAATAAATAATAATAGTTAAAAAAAACTAAAAAACACGCTTTTTTTAGAAAACCGAACTAAAAAATAGAAAATGTTATCAAATTAGTGTATTGTCATCGGTCCTCAATAAATCTAAAAAGTTTGAACGAAATCTGGGCGTTTAAAGTGGGTCAAAATCGCGCCCAAAGAAGTCGGTTACAAACATACAGGTGAAGCTAATATAAAGCGTGTAACAATAGAGTCGCCTTCTAGCGTTTTTTTTATCATAATTTTAAAGACCAGCTTGTTCAGACGAACAAAGTTCCTTAATTAGTATTTATAGTATACATAGTCTAATTGTTTTAATATTTAATTATGCTTTTAAATTATTGCTTTCAAATAAATTTAAATATGTTATATTGGTAAAAACTAAAAACACACAAAGCTTAACCACCAAATGATGCGTGTAATACGGACGAACAAGGGTGACCTTTATAAAAATATCAGTCCTCTGGCGTATCTGCAAAAAATAGTTAGGGAGCCAGGTGCAAATTTGGTTAACTATTTCCTCTCAAGAGATAATTCGTCAGACGCATGAGAGTATAGTATTATAAAGCCTCGTGAACGTCAGCTGGCGCTCGGTTGGGGGGGTGAGTGGTTGTAGCCTCCCACGCACATAGGAAAAAAAATACATTCATTCATTCATTTCCTCTCAGCTAAAAATTTGTCAAATTGTAGCTAACCCAATATCTCAACGAAAAAAAATAGTCAGCTGGTTACAACATGGTGTATTATACGTCAGCTGGTGTCTCGAACATGAAAGTTAAATTTAAAGAAAAATTTATTTTCCGTTATTTCCTCTCAAACAAAAATTTACCTGATGATAGCTTATATGTAACTGTGGATAAATATATATGTCAGCTGGCTGTATCTTGGTGGAAAAACCGTCAGCTGATACGGGAGGCTACAACCGCTCTTCCCCCCAACCGAGCTCCAGCTGACGTTCACGAGGCTTCATAATACTATACTTTGATGCATTTTACTAATTACCGCTTGAGAGGAACTTGGTCATAAAATCTGCTGCTGGCTCCCGGACCACGACTTGCCATCAGCAAAATTAAAACCCTAAAATACGTTACCTTTGCAAATACACATAAAATTGATATGTATGTTTGTTATGCTGTTTATGATTATGCTTATGACTTATGAGAGCACTTTGTGTTTGTCTATTCTATGTCACTTTGTTCTGGCTAATCTCATAAATGACTAGACTAATTTTATTGAGACTCTCCCCGTCGGATAGCTGATACTTTACTATTTACTACTAACTAAGTTATCATGCTCGTTATATTTTCACGAGTGAACGAACTTAGATAAACTGGAAATATAAATACTTCGACAAGAGCAAAAGGTTCTTTATTTTGCTTAAACAAACAACTTCAAATAAAATGAGAAACAGTATTTAGTAGAAGAAACTATCAAGTAATGTAATTTACGCAAACAAATCCGTATGACTAAAGCTAGCTAAAATAAATACTTACTTGGACTTGCGAAATAAATCGTTCTTTTTGCTTCAATTGCGAAATTCAATTGCATGCAAATACTTGAAGCATATTTTGAAGTGTATTTGATTTTCAAATACAAGAAATAAACGTCTTTAACATTTTAAAATCAATTTTCCAACGGATATAGATTAGGCTGGCGTCCAGTGATGGTTGCGAGCTATGTCTTGTATTATTTTAATTTATTGTAATACATTGGCTTCGCTTGTACATACCTTGTGCTTCTTAGGTCATAGGTGTATTATAGCTCTTCCTGAAACATCCTACGTAAAACCACGTGTTAAAGTCAGATAATATGAAGAACTCTCCAATGTCGTATTTATTGGGGAGTTTTTATGCTTACTATGCTCAAAATAATACATAGCGCGAGCAATTAAAAAAAAATGTTTGTTAACTGCTGTCTTACTTTCGCGATATATGGAAAAAAAATTGAAATAAAAGAGATGCATAATATTACTATCACGTATCAATGAACAAACTAACTCGAAGATGACTTTCTAACATAACTGATGTAGGTACTTAAATTTGTCCTAGTAATCCTACTAATATTATAAATGCGAAAGTTTGTGAGGATTGATGGATGGATGTATGGATAGATGTTTGTTATTCTTTCACACAAATACTTCTGCACCGATTACAATGAAATTTGGTATGTAGGTAGCTGAAGACCCAGAATACGACATGAGCTACTTTTTATCCCGGAAATCCCACTGAAACGGATGCGGTTTTTTCTTTGAAAACGCAGGCGAAGCCGCGGGCGGAAATCTAGCGATACTTAAAAACCTAAATCCTAACAAAATATTAATCGCTTCGCCTCAGCTTTGTGCACCAGCATATTTGAAGTCAATTCACGGCTAACCGAGAAGAAATCTACGAAGTGAAAGTTATTGTTTGCTTAAAATGCAATGTTTTCATTGTGACTCCTTTGACGGGAAATTGTTCATGTTTTCCGTGTAAAATATATGTTTTTTTTTACAATATTTGGAATGTATTTTTAACTACCGTTACTTTCTTATAAATTCTCCTCCAAAAATGAATACTACAAAAATGTATGGATTGTTTATCGGTCTTCTTATGTTGGCTTATTTTCGCAAAAGGATGAGCTATTTTAATGCAACTTTCACTAGAAGATCGTTTATATTATTACATGTTACCCAGACTATCCTTATATAGATTAAGCTCTCCATTATTTATTTGATCAAGAACTTGAGAAAAACTGTTAGGTAGGTATATTATGAAGAAATTTTACTCAATTTTATATAAAACGTGTATCGAAAACAAAATGGAACCAACGAATACAATTATTCGTCTGCTTTCCGAACAAATTCCACATTAATAAATCTGAATAAAGATCAATGAAAATTTTGTAAAGTTTTTAATTAAAATGGTGTTTATTTGAGATGCGAAATTTTCGAGTCCGCTTTGGTAACTCGTAAACAAATTGTTTTATTACACCGATGAGTATTATTTTAAAGGTTTTATATGGTTAATTCGTATTTAAATTTTTTAATTTCATATCATTCAGATTTGTAGAAGCTATGTAATGTTTCTATATTTCAGCCTATATTTAAAAACAATTCTTATTAACTAAATACCACAGACAAGCATTAACAGATAATAAACGAATCAAAAAGGAAACACACAAATCTGTTCCATTTTTAAACAAATAAAAAAAGAGAATAGACTACAAAATGGCGACGGAATTCATGGAACGTTTTGAATATTCACCGTTCAATAATATCATTTCATTCGCCGTAAGATCCTTAAAACAAAATTTAATTTTTGATTCGCACTGCGAAATTAATTAGGCCTCCATAAAATTTTAATTACGAACATTATTGCTATTCCTTACGAAGGTTTAATTAGGGATAAAGCTTGATTCAAACATAATATTTGAATTTGAATAAATTTGATTTTATTATTCGTTCAGAGATATATTTTCTTATACGTTCATTATTACTCTAGTACATGTTCCTTTTGCCCTTGAAAATTTTAATGAATCACGTAAAGTAAATACATTTTTCATTAATATTTTTAATCTGTTCTCTAGACTATATTGCACGCCTCATAAGCGAAGCGTTGAGGTGGGTACTACTGTCACTTCGCGCAAAACATCTGATTTTTCAAACTTAAAATGTCTTTATGTATCATACATTGCACTTGTAAGATAATACATACACACACGTATTAAGAAAAAACACTATTTTTAACGTTCATGATATTTTTGATGTCATTTTTGTTATTTAAACTAGTTAAAAAACAGTTTAAAAAAGTTCTGTCTTGGACGTCCGTGTGTCTGTATGTGCGGATCCTTTTTCTTGTTAACACGATAGCGACCGAAATACTTTACTAATCGAGTATTTTTTTTTCTCTTACGCTTGAGTATGCTCAGGAATAGAACCCTTTCATTTTTCAGGGTCTGATTCGATGTGGTTTAATTGTTATTAAATAAACAAAAATAATAATTAATAAATATTTATTAAAAAAAAATTATGAGGCGTGCACTTTTGGATTTTCCAAATTATTTACTTATCTCTATGGTCTTTGCTTTGTCTTTGCTATATATTGGTGAACTGAGTTCAACGTGGTTCAACTATACCTTGACTCCGAGCTTCAAATTACAGGTAAGAATAAAACAACTTTTCATCGATGCTTTAATATAATCAAACATAAAAAATATTGATATTTACCCTTTTTAGAACGTTTAGAACAAAATTACTAGCAAAAAGTACGTGAATTAGTAGACTTTGAACTTCTTTGAAAGTCTCTTTTTTTTTTTCATATCCGTTACGAACGTTAATAAATAGAACGTTATTTCCACATACACAAACGTCATTGTTAATTATTGTTTTTTTTTTTTCATTTCAATTCGTACCTATCGCAAAAAATACATCTCTTATAACGTTCATTATCTCCCAAATTCACGAAAACACCACAAACTTATCAGAAACCCCGGATGTACAAAGAAAAGGCCCTAAATTACACCTGGCCAAAGCGTTCAAACAGTAAATTAATGGAGTTTTTTCGAAATTCCCCAAACCTCTTACCGCGGGCCATAAATTGCTGGCAATCACCCTTTTTGTCAACTGGACATGTTTCGTTTTAGGCCCGATGTGATTTATATTTACACGCCGGCCCGATCGGTTATCCTTTCATATTTTATTTTTACGAAAATCCCGATTTTATACGAAAATTTGTTGGGCACAATTTATAAGGTATGTTTGTATTATCCTTCAATTTCTATAAGATTCCGTATAAGTCGTGCCAATATTTGGTAAAATTATATAATGTTTGTCTCAAACTTATCTCGATTCAAATGGATTTAATACGTTTTACGTTGAGGGAAAGACAATATTGCAATACACTATTTTGTAGGCTTTAGAGCACTTTTATGAATCTATTATATGTATGGCTACTTAACATAGTAGTAATTAATGTTAAAAGAACATGATCTCACACTATAATAAGTACCTATATAAAATTATTATATTAGGTACGTATTTAATTATTATTCGAACAACATTCAATCCATCATTAATTTATTAATTAACCGGTTTAATCAGCATAGAAAGGAATAAGAATATAGGAACTTTCGTTCGTGTATGTACCCTAAAAAATAAAATTATACTCCAAGAGCCGACCAACCGATTTCCTTACAAAACCTCGCTTCATTACTGCACCTAAATACCCTTACAATACACCTTTGTTAGGAGTTCACAGGCGGTCCATTAATCTCTATGACGTCACAGTAATCTGATTGAGACTGCGCTATTCTCTTAGCATTACAGTGTTAATGCGCCTTACGGTATTACACAGATAATGCATGTAATTTTGGTCTTCATTAAGGTATGGGAAGTTTGCCTCTTATACACCTAGTGTCTCCTGGACACAGGAAAAAAAAACTTGAGCGATATCAAGGGACAGAACGAAGTGTTAAGTTAGAGAGAGAAAGACAGAGAAGCACGCGCACGCCGCGCCGCACGGCTTACAACTCTAGCAAAAAGTGTCGTGACAACTTTTCGTAAGAATTTTTTCCGTCTAGCCCCCTTACCACAACGCGCGATAAGGAACTTCGTTCCAACAAATTATTAGCAACATTTTCAGAAACATAACCTCTGAAGATGTTACCATCAGGATACCAGCCAGTTTGGTTGCCTACTCTCATATTAAAAGGTCTAAAAATATTATCTAGGTCCTTTAATAAAATTGTTAAAGTTTGTTATATTGTATCCTATTTTTGATATCAGCTGGAATATTCCATAACAGAAATAGGCACCCGCTCTCAGGCAAAAATTATTGTGAGGTTTAATATACAACTTTTTATATCTAATCGCTTGGTATTTTGTATATTATGGTCATACGCTTTGAATGCTAGATTAATATACATATTTCCAAGCTTCGAATAGTAATAATAGCATAGTTTTTGTCTTAATTAATGAACAACGAATCATCTCAATACAATACTGAATCTTTACTAAGTTAATGTTAGGTATAACTGTATAAGATCAGGTAACTTTAAATCTCTAGCCGGTAAAATCGATCTAGCCGTTTTTTAGATCAAAATAAAAAATTTTTACTATTTAATAACTCAGGCCCCGGAATCACAGACACAATAGAAAATATTCTATTGTGGCGTGGACCGATCGGGCCGTTCGGGGCTCAATTGGGTTAATATTCATTCGTACACAGACACTACAGTTAAATTCATTTGTATAGCATCTCCCACAAAACCGCTCTTCAAATATCACATCTGAAAAAATCTCTGTATGACGTCACGATTAACGACACTCACAAACATACAATCTACTCTATTATTGCTAAAGGGAATGAAGTCGCGGGTGACAGCTAGTCAGAAATAAATTACTGTAATACTGCGAAATACAGTTTGAAATCGCTTTGACAAGATTCATCTCGCTCAGTATTGGATAACTGAGATAAAGGGATGTATTTCGAGGTAAATTCATGTACCAAGTAATTTTTCATATTAACATTACGTATTCTTGGTAGAAAAGATTGTGAATATAATATTATATAATGTAAGTGTGGAGGGAAAGTACAAACAAACATAAACATGTCTCATAGATTATTATAATCTATTTTTACTCGTGTAGGTACACAGTTTCAAATGTAATAAAGAGTTCTTTGTTGTTTATTAATTCAAAATAACTTTTCATATTAGTTCCACTTAAACTATAGATTTATAAGTTTTCTAGCAGTTCCAGAGTGTAATGCCACAGAATAATAACTAGTAGCTAGCTAGTAGGTAATGCCAAAAATAATATTTGCTTTTTCAGTTTCAACGTTTATAAACAACCAATGGAAAAAAACACGGTTATCACAATACATATCTTCTAAATATTCGGGAAAAAAATAAACAATTGAAGAAACCTTTGCTTCCGCTTCGAGCGAGCAATAATTTACATTTTGTGTTATCTTCTATTCTTTTTAATCATATATTGTAGAAACGTATTTAATATTATATATATTTATATGAAATTAACAAAATAATAAATGATTTGAAGACTTCTAGCGCACCTGGCCTCGATGGTATATCTTGTAGATTTATAAAGCTAGCAAAAGAATATCTTATTAGTCCAATTGAATATGTATGTAACTTAAGTTTAGAACAAGGTATCTTTCCAGACGTCTTTAAAAAAGCTATCGTGTCTCCAATTTATAAAACAGATGATAAACAAGATGTCTCCAACTACAGACCAATATCTTTACTTTCAACACTGTCAAAGATCCTTGAAAAAATTATCAATAGCCGACTAATCAATTACCTAGAAAAAAACAATTTAATTACTGCTTCTCAATATGGATTCCGGAAAGGAAAATCAACAGAAGAAGCCATACAGAGATTAACAACGTTAATTTATCAATATCTCGATAGAGGGGACAAGGTTGTTGGCGTGTTTCTTGATATAAAAAAAGCTTTTGATACAGTTTCGATTCCGATTCTATTATCGAAGTTGGAAAGCTTAGGAATTCGTGGTCATGTGCAAAATTGGTTCAGAAGTTATCTGTCTTGTAGAGAGCAGTATGTGAGAGTAAAACATGATATGAGTGATGCCTCGTCGTGTAGTTTTGGTATTCCTCAAGGCAGTACGTTAGGACCTACTCTGTTCTTAACCTATATTAATAGCCTCCCTGACCAAATTGCTACCGACACTGATATCCAGATGTTTGCTGACGACACGGTCTTGTTATTTCACGGTCACAGTTGGGAACAAGCTTACAGTAAAGCAGAGAGAGGATTGAAAAATGTCACAAGCTGGCTTGAGGATAATTTACTCACATTAAATATTTCTAAAACGAAATATCTTTGTTTTTCAAAGACAGCCACCTACGGTCCATCCACAAGTTTAACCATCAGGCTACACTCTTTTCCATGTAATAGAGGGCAACTAAGTCAATGTAATTGTGCGACACTAACTAGGGCTACATCTATAAGATACTTGGGTATACTAGTAGATGACAAATTGAGTTGGAAGGACCATATCACTCATGTTTGTAATCGTGTTAGAAAGCTAGTTTATATATTTAAGCATCTAAGATCAGTTGCTAACAAAAAACTGCTTATCCAAGTGTACAAAGCACTATGTGAGAGCATTATAAATTATTGTGTGACGTCATGGGGTGGGGCTCCTAAAACTATAATGTCCGAACTTGAGCGTGCCCAGCGGGCAGTGTTAAAAGTACTCATGCACCTACCATACAGGCACTCCACGGCAGATGTTTACGCGAAATCAGGAGTTCTTTCAGTTCGCAAGATTTACATATTAAAAGCTCTGTTGAGATACCACCGTTTTACAGCCCACACACTGCCTCGAACATGGAAGAGAAAATTAAGGTGCCCTATACCCACCACCAAGACTCATTTTGCAAAACGGCAACTAAATTGCATTGCTCCACGGTTATATAACAGTATCCCGACTAATGACATCAACAAAATTATAAATTTACCTACCAATCGTTTTAAAAAATACATTGTCAATTGGCTCCAAAATCTTGATTATATACAAACTGAAAATCTTTTCATTACTATTAAATAAATGCTTGCAACAAAATCAATCACTCATGCACACTCACGCAAACATAGGTACACACAAGCACACACACTCACTCATACTCACACACACACACACACACACACAATGTCCATCGGCCCAAATCATATTCTTTTATTTTCTTAATCATTTACTTTGTATTTTTTCATCATTAGTCACTAAAATTTATTTTGTTAACTTGCCAAATATAATGTAATATGGAATTTGTAAGGGAAGGCACTGCCTTCTGAGATACAGGTAATTACCTAGTTCAGAAGGCAGAGCAATATTGTAATGTTATATTTGAAGTTGCTAATAAATTTTATTTTATTTTATTTTTTATTTTTTAATAATGGTTGTCTGACTTGTTTGGTTTTACCGTATATTTACAAAAAAAAACAATACGGAAAAAATGGAAAATTCTACTTAAAATAGATATAAATCTATTATGTGTTCTTAATAAATTATGTTTTAAGTTAATACTTTAAAAATGGCATTATTACAGTATAAATAATAAACAATTATTATCCTTACTAACTGATAATGTTATCTAAAGCTTTCCATAGCAATTGTATTCTTATTTGGAGTCTCATATGAAGGTGTAAGCCTTTTGCGTGTTAAAATATAACAATAAAACAGTAATGAAATATATTTGGTTTTGGAAAATTAAAACCCTGTCACAACAGGTGAGTTGTGAGCTTGAATAACTTAGATAAAAAAAATTTACTAACATGACAAAATATATTTACAATAACCAAAAGAAAAACTACACTAACTAGGTATAGGTAGTTTTCCTAGGCAGATAGTACCTTCCTAGGCAGGATTTCCCTACTTTAAAAAGGCAGATAATACCTAGAAAAACTACCTAAACTATAAATCTGTTCATAGTTTTGAGAATATAGATTGATTATTTTATCAAAACTACTCGAAACCTCATAGAAATGTCCATCAATTTTTCCTAGAAATCAGTCAAATCCACAATCACAGAATACTTCCCCGAAATCCAACCGTAACTATCAAGGCTATTTGTAAATTATTGTAAATTAATTAAACGGGTGCCGACAGAGGCTTTATTCAATTACCTTGTATGTAAATGAACCCTTGACCTCCGTCAACTGTGAAGATAAGCGTGGCTAACGCCCACTGAACAATGGGTAACTAAATAATAGACAATGCCTGTTAATTTTGCCGCTATTTCACATGAATTTATTTTCAGTACATATTTATTTTCTTTTTTTCGGTCTGATTGTTTTCTCCGCCTTGGGTAATGTAACTAATGTATATTTACGAGGACTGCGTACATGTGGAGATAAATCCACTACACATATAGACAAATTTAATTCGAAAACGCAACACTGCATTTCTTTTTAGTCTAAAACTCTAATAAACACAGATTTTTAACGATTCAAGAGGAACCTAAATGAAAAAAAAAATATTTGCATAAAACATAGCTGAAATTCAAGACCGTTTTAATAATTTGAGTCTTCCATACCACGAAACACAATTTTCCGTCCAAACAAAAACAAAAACGAATTTAAATTATTACAAGTAATTTACGCTGTAGATACGAAAACATTTTATCACAACTTTAATAATGTATTGGCGAAAACTGATGGCAGCGATTCGACAAAAACAAAGAAAGAACAATTAAAAACTTCATAACCGCAAACGAGTCTCGCCGACCGACGCACTCGCGGTACGGTCGATGAGGTTGACACAAAGAGGATTTTAAAACTAAAAAATATTAATTAAAATTAGATAACTGACGTCATTCAGGATACTTCACTGATAAATACATGGAAATCGGTAACGTAGCTTGAATAAAATGATTACAAGACTCTTGTACTGCTTTAATCCGGGTTGGGGCAGGATAAAAATGTATCTATGTTACTCAAAAAAGTAGCTCTATATTGGTAAAATGTTTTTCAATGTGGTCAGTAGTTATTCGTTAAAACGTAAACCGACAAGCTATCAAATCTTTTCTAATTCTTAAACATAAGTGTAAGTTATATAATCAGGTACGTTTAGTTAAACAGAATATTAGCATTCTGTTTAACCTAGAAATGTCTCCACTAGGTTACCTTGACTTGAAATTTACGTACAACTTGCAAGGTGAGATCTAAATGTGAAGTAGGTACATATTTCATGCTACAGTAAACCATAATTATACGGAGCTCATATTAAGCCGGAGGATTAACATAATACTTATAGAAATATTTGTTAAACATATAAGAATACATAGGAAAAATTGCTGACTTTTCTGTTGTAAATTTATACAATTATTAGTTACATAACTCCGCTACGTCTACATATCAATAAGAAAGCCCAAATATTATTTATATTTAATCCTTCGTTTAGATACAGCTACTAGGAACCCATGCGCGCATTCTAAATTTATTAACCGACTTTACTAACCGACTAAATTTATTAACGAGGTTATCAATTCGGCCGGTATGTTTTTTTTTTTTTTTTTTTTTTATGTATGTACACCGATTACTCCGTGGTTTCTGAACCGATTTACGTGATTCTTTTTTTGTTCGATGCGGGATGGTGTCGAATTGGTCCCATAAAAATTTTATTCGGATAGGCCCAGTAGTTTTTATTTTATGAGCATTTTTGTCTGTATTTGTAAATGTTGCATGTGCAAGTTTGAAGTCGGTTGTTTTTAACGCAGTTATTGACTTGTTTTACTTAAAATATTATAACAACTTATATTGAATAAAAAACGTATTATTTGTCTCTCACTTCAGCTCACATACAAATACACAAAAATGCGTATCAAATACACTGACCACAATACACAAGTCCACTGCATGACCAAAAACAGCGTTGCATTACCGCAAAGCACATGGCTCTGAATGAAAAATTCATAACCCACGTCATAGAGTATAAAAAGTGCACTCAAATATATTGTGCCGCAAGAGCCGACTCGCGGTGAGGCTCGGATGAAATATTCATAAGCAAACGTTGAGACAATGTGTATCAGATGATGTTTGCTATGAACTGTTCATTTTTGACAGCAAATATTTGTGGTACGTATTTGGCGTATGTTGCTTTTATTTTACGTTTTTAATATTTTGTAAATGTTATTGCAGAAGCAATAACTTAAATAAGCTTATCTTTATTTCCCAGTTTTAGCCACCTACTTCTCCAGAAAGATTATTCCTGACAAATTATTCAGAATTTTTTGTTGTATTTCTGAACGTATTAAAAAAGTCAGAAGTGATTTTAATAAAATCACAAGAAAAGGAAAGTTACGCATATTATTATTATAGTTGCTATAATATGTTACTCCTCTCATTAATTGGATAATTTAAACTTTATGTAAATAATCTTTGTGACTATAACTACTTCATAGCCACGGTCTACCTAACGAACAGTAAATTTACAATCACTTCACGAATTGCGTAGGTATTAATTTTATGTCCTTGCACTATAATTTTTATTTATTTTTTATTTATTTATTTATTTCAGGTAACAGACAATAAATTGTACAGACCCATATTATAAATACCTTACAGACTAACATACATATAATAATTTAAAACTAAACTAAATTAATACAAAACTAAGAATATATTAAGCACTACACTATACACAATTCACGGCACTGGCGGTGTCATATTGCGCTGAACGGGCTTTGGCTGGGTGTTGCGAAGCCGCCCGCGAAACCGCCGGAACACAACACCACGGGGCCAGAACTCCTCGCTCATGAAGGTCGACAGCTGCTCGCTCGGTACACGCACAACAAATGAATTAAAATTCAAATTGTTGCGCGGCTCCAGGCGCTGGACCCTCACGATAAACTTGGTCTTCACCCGCACATACTCCACTACATCAGAAGCTTGGGTAGAGTGGTGCAGGCGGGACACGTACAGCTGCGTCGTCGGTATGGCGGGCCGCAGCAGGTGGTTGTTACCGGTCGGGGCGGTACCGCACTTGTTGGAGGAGGGCTTCTTTTTCTTCTTCCTTTTCTCTACCTTTGTAAAGCCTTCCTCATCGAGTGGATGACTATTCGCGCTCGATAAGGGTGCCGCACGGCGCGGGGAGTCCCTGTGCTTAACGGGATCTCCATCTCGGGTGATATCTTGCCGCTTTACGGGAGGCTTGGCGGCAGCGGCCGCGTAACCAGCCGGTGTCGGGTTGGCTACACGTGGCGGGCTCTCCGGGGGAGGCGCGGGTCGGGCGGGGCGCGGCGTGACGCGGTCGACGGCCGGCGGCGTCGTCAAATTCGCTGACTCAAAAGTCTCACGTTGCGCTCCACGACGTGTGTTCACATTTGAAACCTCCGTTGACCTACATAATGAAATTGAATCGCGCAGGGCGACGACCTCATTACGCAGCTCGTTGATGGTGGATTGGGAAGCTCCAAATTTGAACTCCATCTCCTTTAGGGCCGTCCTTAAAGAAGTGATATCCTTAAGAAGGCGGGTGACGTCGACGTGGTCGAATGTGACGGGAGGCAGCTTACGCAAATCCTTCGCCACGAAAGTCGGCACGTCGTCCGGATCGGTCTCCTTGAACACCTTGATGATGTCCCGTAGACTTCTCTCTCCCTTCTCGTCCCTCCTGCGAGACGGCATCCTATCGGCCATATTCAATGCCGAAAAGAGAAGTGATTTGGCGTCACGAATCTCTTCCTCCGTAAAATTGCTCGTGCAAAGTTGTTCTATGCTAACTTCATCCATGACATCCAGCTGATACTGCAGGAATGCCAGGACTTCATTAGGCACAAGCGTAGCGCTCATTGTTACGAGCGAAAACTTCGATAATAAAAAATATTAATTATTTATTATGAATATTCTGCACAGCGCAATGCGTCCGCTTTGGAGCGCGCATTGCACTAGACTCTGATATATAATAGATAGATAATAATACGTGGCTAAATTTTATGGCTAGTAAGATTTAAGCTTACAACTGATCTGGTGGACTACCACTATTTCAGAATCATTAAATAAATAAATAAATAAATAAATCATTTATTTGCACCATTAGATATATCTTACAAAAAAATTAATGACCCAGGCTCCTAATATAGTTGTAAACTGTTTTTCAGGAGCCTGTGTTCACACTAATTTATATTACACTGTTACAATGGCGTATGTACATTGCAGGGCTAAATTTTATGGCTAGTAAGATTTTTGCTTACAACTGATCTGGTGGACTACCACTATTTCAGAATCATTGCAGGGCTAAATTTTATGGCTAGTAAGATTTTTGCTTACAACTGATCTGGTGGACTACCACTATTTCAGAATCATTGCAGGGCTAAATTTTATGGCTAGTAAGATTTTTGCTTACAACTGATCTGGTGGACTACCACTATTTCAGAATCATTGCAGGCTCTTTATTATTGAAAAAGCTTTCGTTCCTGTACCAACTAACCAAGTAGTAAAAAAAAATTATAAAAAAGTAGCCAATATGTAATATACAGGGTGTCCCACTGTTGGTATACTAAGCTCAATGGAGGTTATAGTTTTGCCTACGCTGAGTACGTAAAAAATACTTATAAAATTCCAGACGCATTTTTTTTCCAAATAGATGAATTCTTAAAACTCTAGGTGTACACCCCTAAGAAGCAGCCGGCCCATTTTTGCCACTAGCACGTGAGCTATCGTTTAAGATTATGTTTTCATAGACAAAAAGCTCACATTAGAGAAGCGGTATATGACGGCTACGCGAAGCTAGAGAAGAAAACATGGATTTTCAGGAAAAATTTATCAAAAATTTTTTGATGTAATTTTGTTGTTTATGTATTTTTTACGTGATCAGTGTATGCAAAACTACACGTCCCTTCGCGCTTAGTATACCAATGGTGGGACACCCTGTATAATCTATACTAATAACCATAAATACATACATACTCTCTTTATAGAGAGGAAAGGTTTGTATGTATAAAAAATACTAACAGATTTCTATAATATACTTCTGTACTTCAACAGGTTGATAACATCCCGAACAATACCTTTTAATTAACATGCCATTATAGTAGGGGAGCCCAGGATGCTAAATGTGGATTTACTCGAGCGTCACGGGAACCTATTAGAATTGGTAGATTAGACCATAGCGAGAAAAAATGGTCCTATAATGTTTTCACTTTTAGCGGTGGGGAAGGGTTTTTGATTTTTTTTAATTTAAAAAAGAAAAAAATTGGCTTGGAAATACTCAAGCGCGTTAGATATTTATATTTTGCATGCTCCAGGACGTCACTGAAAAAAAGTATACGTTAATCTGACGATTTAAGTGGCGATTTAATCGCTATGAAGAAAGGGTAAAAAATCTAAGTAATATTATTCGAGCGCGTCAGATTAATATATGGGGGGGTTAATTACAATATAAGAAGTCCCCATTTCGCTAATCTGACGATTCGAGCTCAACCTTAGGGAATTATGGATTATTCAAATTTTCCAGCGGGGCCCCTGAGCGCACCCACCAACCATAACTGCTCATATTGACTAGAGGTACTTACTAATGAATAGCTAAGGTACCGTCCCTTATAGTAATCTGACGCGCTCGAGTAAATCCCAAAATCCCCCTCTTGGCCTCCCCTACTATTAGCAATATATCAAAAACATAACTGTCAAAGTGATATAATAACACTGATAATAAAATTACACACTCATTTTTGGGTATTAATTTGTACGAAACAGTTGCATTGTTTTAGTTATTTATCGTTTCAGGATCAGATAACATCGCAATAGTGTTTCAGTAAATTTGAAAACATTTTTAACGCTATTCGTATAAAAATGTGCAAATTGAATTATGAAAATATATTGTACACTTTTCCAATGAATTGATAGTGATATTGAATGCTTTGGTAACATTTTAAAGTACCATATTGATAAAAATTTGTAGATTTTAATCGGTCAATCGGTAATGGTTTTATACGTAAGTAATACAATTAAACCGCAAATATAAGTTGAAATTTCGTGCCACAGTAAAATATCTTCATTGAAATAAATAAATCTGATTGTTACGTTTACAGTTTGATAAATCTTTCTACAGATACGTAGCGGAAAAGACTTTGAAACAGATTGTAGTCATTATATTGTAATAATATTCGTATTATTATAAACGGGAAAGTTTGTGAAGATGGATAGATGTAGTTTGTTTCTACTACATATTTCACGCAAAAACAGCGAATCGGATTTAAGTATATGAATTACTAGCGGTCCGCCCCGGCTTCACCCGTGGTACATATTGCGCAATAAAAGGTAGCCTATGTTCTTTCTCAGGGTCTAAAGATTATCTGTGCCAAATTTCATAAAAATCGGTTCAGTAGTTTATGCGTGAAAACCATACATACATACAAACCTTTCCTCTTTATAATATTAGTATAGACTAGCTGTGCCCGCGACTTCGTCCGCGTGGAATAGTGACTGCACAGTAGTTACTACTTAACACACAATTATTGAGTAAACACGTCTTGAAACACGTACTACCATAAATAACTAAATTATAAGTACTTACAGATTATTTTACAGTTAAGAAATAAAAAAAATAATAACACAAAATAACTGTTAGTAAAATTAAAACTAAACTGAGCTATAAAACTTTGTTACAGAAGAGTTCAAAATTTCCAGGGTGTGGCTATCCTCTCGCTCCCATGTCCCCCTCTTCTTTCACAGCCTTTCAACCCTTCCCTTTCCATCCCTAGTAAATGGCAGAACCAATTTTGATGTAAATAATATTATCTAATTGTACCTATATGTACACGTCATAATTATCCTATCGTTTGATGCTCCATTTGGTTTATTTATCTGACCACTGTCACCCCTAAAGTGCCCTATATGTAATAAACGGATGAACCGATTTCGATAAAACATTACTAATTGTAATTCACCCGTAAGCACATTCATTTGATATATCACTTAGGTAGGTACTATCACAATATTTGACAACATTCGTTTCTTTCATTCCCACTTATACCTATACAGTAAAGTAAAAAAAGTAGTCAAATTTTATCAAAATCGGTTCATCCATTTATTTGATATAGAAGTTATAAAAGTGGTAGATAATAAAAAAAGTGAATTTTGACTCAAGTGACATATGAAATGGAAGGGCATGACGTGTAAAGTATAATTAGACATATATATTATATTATCTACCACTTTTATACCTATATCAAATAAATGGATGAACCGATTTTGGTAAAATTTGACTTATTTTTACTGATAGGTAAACTAACACTTTCATTTAATATATCACTAAAGTATATTCGACAACTTTAATTATTTTCATTCCCACTTTTACCCCTATATACCTAGTTACAATAAATGGATGAACCGATTTTGAAACAGTTTATTTAAGAACCAGCGTCGGAAAATATGCTGCCTAAAAAAGAAACATCTAATTCGGATTACCTGCTAGCGAGCTACGGTGGCACAAACACACACACACACAGCGGTCAAACACTTATCACCCATATTTTTGCATCGGGGGTTAAAAATATAATATAATACGACATAATTTAAAGGACTTAGTTATGTATAAAATTGTTTATATGTGTATAAAATGTTTATGTATAAAATTTACCTAGAAATACCCCTCCCCCCTACTACCTCAGCTTACCCCCCCAACCCTTGGGGACTTTCGATATGATCACTTGGACATAACTGTAGCGTATAACAGATAACTTACGTTTTATCGTACACTGTATGTGTACCAATTACCATAGAATGCCTTAGCAAATGTTCGCCGTGAGTACTTAAATGGTCATAACTTTTTTATTTAAGAACCGATTGACATGAAATAAACACTAAATGTTAAATGAAGATTACCACAATATATTAGTGAAAACCGCATCGAAATCGGATAAGCCGTTTCTGAGATTAGCGTGTTCAAACATACAGACAAACAGACAAACAGACAAAAAATTTTTTAACTACAGTTTTGGGTTTGGGATCGATTTAATAATAACCCCTGCTAATTTTTTACATATTTTCATTGTACAGACACCACTTTTCTAGAATTTTATTATATGTATTGATGATGATGATGATGATGATGATGATGATGATGATGATGAAGTGCAGAGATAAATTGTAGTGTACGTTGCATTCCAAATAATTACTATCAAACTAATGAGTTCATAATAATATAATAAATAATTGACAAATAGTTGAAATCGTTTTATTCCGGAGATTAGTTTTCATCTCCGAAAAAGCTGCAGCAATACAACTGTTTTTGCAATTTGAAAGAACAGCTGAAAAATCATCAACATATTGACGAAAATACAAACTGGTACATTACCTTGTATTCTAATTTCCCTGTATTCTATTCTATTGATCACACCAATAATCACAGAATTTAGTGATGACAGACAGCAAAGGTGCAGAACAAAGATGGCGGCAACATTTTGGCGGGACATGATTGATGCGCGATGTAATTGGTGCCAGATTGAAGCCCGTGTGAGACAGATTTGATTACATCCACTCAGCATCTGCGCTCCTGTCTGTAGTGGTACAGTTAGTAAAAAGGGTTATTGCGTTTTAAATAGGATATTTGGTTGTGGGTACGGATGTGTCTCATTATATGGCTAAGGTTATGTTAGAGTTAAGCGTGTAAGCGATACTTGTAAAAAATCTGCATGGTTGTGTCCAGTACCCATACATTTTCCAAGAACATAATTATTTATAAACGAACTTTGAACATGTTTGCAAATGTGTGAGCATAGACAGTTTTTTTTTTATGTTTTAGTTAAATTCAAGCAAATAATACCGGTATATATTTCATATGAAGTATAAATTTACAAAAAAATTCTAAAAACAAGGCAGCTTCTGTAAACGGTATCTCTTTTTACATTTATATCATTTTTTCGGCACTGAACCTTGTACCTACATCCTAGAACTCTAACCACTGCACCACTATGTCACAAAAAGTTCACTATTCAAAAGCCACATCGATATTACGAACACGTGATTGGTAAGCGGAACACGGCGCCGTAATTACGCGCGCCGAGATTGAAACTTCCACGTGCGACTGACATTTTATTACAACTCCTCTCTACATCTGCGCTCCTGGTACCCGTACCTGGGAATACGGAGTCATATTTTTATTTAATTGTACAAAAAACAAATTATTTTCCTATAATCGTAATTATTCATAGAAGCTGCGATGTGAATAGTAACATAATTACAATTAGTCTCAAGTACATTTATTTGTTCTTTTTTAATATTTAATCCAACAAAAAAGAGCCTGAGAGAAATCGAGTTTCTCTATAATCTATAATCTATATCATAATTAAATTTTAATTACATGATAAAACGCTAAAGTTTTGAACAATAATACCTGAGAATAATACTTGCCTATTGCTTCCTATACCTAACTTAGAAAACTCGTAATGCAACTGTACTGTGTTTTCAATTTATGAGAAGAAAACTTAATATAATATTTTAATTTATTAGTATTGATTAACAATATATGTACTTATAGACTAAGTATCGTATAAGTCGTGATAAAAGACCAAAATATGCTTCAGTTTGCTTTACTTACACAGTATACCTAAAATCCTAACTCACACTCAACAAGATATTATTATTATTAGTTACCTATAATAAATATAATAGTTTCCAAGTCAACTAAAACCACATCAAAGGACGAATTCCAAGCAGCGTGTATATAATTTAGCAAGAATTTCATATGTGCGTAGTTTTCATCACATTCTATGTAGAATTCGGAAGTTATGTGGATATAAAAATATTTGACGTCGTGCTACAATAAGTATTCGTTCCATGAGAACTGTTTTTTAGCAAACGTTTTAAATAATATTCATTCTAGGGTCTATTTCTGAAGCCTTTCTTTGTAAATTTCGAAAGATAGATAATAAGACAAGATGAAAATGTAGTTTCATGATTTCGTTTTTAATATTGTATAATTTATATCCGAACTAGATGTAAGATCAATCCATCCAATAAAAATAGGAATAAAAAATAGAAGACCAGCTATTATTTACTTTATATTTCGTTACTTGACATCTACGCGTGAAGGCATGAAACACGCCGTGGACAAGGTCTGAATACAACACGTACTGTGTAGCAAATAAATGGAATGCTTCTCTCGGAATTCCATTGAATGTCACACGTCGTATTGACAAGTTCTAAACGCAAAACTCGGACCTCTAGGAGGGACAAGGGGACACCTCTATAGCTGTTATATTAAATCTTTTGTGTTATGGCTGGTGCATTTACACATATCTGTTTTGGATTGGAATTACTTTTCATTTACTTCTAAAATTTCAATAATGTACTGACTATTTGTTTACGTAATTCAGTACAATGGCCGGCGCTACTCCTTCTGTTTTTAACGCAACGTTTGAATGTTTTAATTATTATTGTCAAATGAGTGTATTCCAGTAATATTTTTATAAAGAAAGCTTTATTTTTACGTCAATGTCGACTGTGGAAATAGTAGCAATAATGAATAGTAGTTTCGAAAATATTCAACTATAACGACGCGGTTGGCGCAGTAACTGCCTACTGAGCCGACGGTCCCGGGTTCGATCCCCGGTCAGGGCAAATATTTGTGTAATGAACTCAATTATTTGTTCTTGGGTCTGGGTGTTATTATCTATATATGTATTTATTAAATATTATATTTATCGTCGCCTAGCACCCACAACACAAGCCTTAATTGAGCTTACTGTGGGACTAGTTCGATTTGTGTAATAATGTCCTATAAAAAAAAAAAAAAATCTCACAAAATCTCACATAACGTACAGCTAATATAATTAAAATTTTTGCATATCTGTATAATTTCAAACAATCAAAATATCTATACATATAGCTGCAAAGATTTATTCCAAATTTTGTCTTATTTTATATTTCTTAACTTTTGCGAGCATAGATAATTGATTTGTTTATCTAAACAACAACTTTCTCAGAACAATATTTACCAGTATATACCATTTAGACTGGGGTAGAAGCCTTTGAAAATAATGAAATGATAAAAAAAATCGCAGTCCGATGAAACCCATTAGAAAAGGAGGGGAATATGATAAAAATGTAAGGAAAAATAAATTACGGTCAATCCGAGTTCGGGAAGCGGGAGGGGGGAGCTTTAAAGAGAAAAAAATGGTTTCTCTCGATTTCCGACAAAACTACAAGTCCTATAGAAAAAAGTTCAATGGCAAAGTTGTAGGTAATTAAAAGTTCTACAACTTTTGTATTCACAATTTTTTCACATAACCTAAAAATTTAGGTGAAAAATTCAAAAAACCAAGTTTTTGGTCTTTTATTTCTATCTACTTCAAAATTTATTTTTTTTCTACGAAATTTGGTGGAAACTTACTTTATTATGTCCCAAATACGCTGTAATTTATTTGATTGAAAATATTTATTTTTTCGCCTTATTTTGAATTAATACCAAAAAAATAACCTAATTTTCAATCGAAAAGTCACCCGTCAAAATATCAGCTTTTTTCAAAAACTTGGGGTGCCTTTTATTCATTGAAATCTCTACTTTCATATGGTGTAAAAAAAATAAACACCACCATAGTAAATGTTCTCAGGAAATGCATACAAACAGTCTGAAAATTAGCTTTTACTAAATCAGGCACACTTCTTGAACTCTATATCTTCTCTTGTATCGGCTTTTCGGTAATATTTCAAAAGAAAAATAAATATCTGTTCTAAGTTTAATATTTTACAGCATATTCAAAAGCAAAATGATGTCGATAAAAACATTTCAGGTAGTTCGAGAAGTGTGTCTGATTTAGTAAAAGCTAATTTTCAGACTGTTTGTATGCATTTCCTGAGAACATTTACTATGGTGGTGTTTATTTTTTATTTTTTTAGGCGAAAAAATAAATATTTTCAATCAAATAAATTACAGTGTATTTGGGACATAATAAAGTAAGTTTCCACCAAATTTCGTAGAAAAAAAATAAATTTTGAAGTAGATAGAAATAAAAGACCAAAAACTTGGTTTTTTGAATTTTTCACCTAAATTTTTAGGTTATGTGAAAAAATTGTGAATACAAAAGTTGTAGAACTTTTAATTACCTACAACTTTGCCATTGAACTTTTTTCTATAGGACTTGTAGTTTTGTCGGAAATCGAGAGAAACCATTTTTTTCTCTTAAAAGCTCCCCCCTCCCGCTTCCCTAACTCGGTTTGACCGTAATTTATTTTTCCTTACATTTTTATCATATTCCCCTCCTTTTGTAATGGGTTTCATCCGACTGCGATTTTTTTTTGTTTCAAAAATTATCTACTCTAGTCTAATTGTGTTTATAGACATTCAAAAGTTGTACCTCATCTTACTTAACATTTACACAAAATTGTAACAATTAGATGTGCTCACTGAAATAGAGCATTTACGTTCTTTGTCCGCAACATTGTAGACCTGCATAACGGGACCTCAAGACCTAAACACCCTCTCGACCTTAAATGTAGGTGTAATGACTTGCTTATTGACTCGCTTCTACACTGGCGTTAGCAGCTTCACTTATCCAGATAAGAATGTACAGAACGTAAAATAAGTCTATGAGACCAATCTATTCTTGTTTGATTGGTTGAAATTGCTAATCTCAAGAATAATTGATGGTTCGAATTATTTTTATTATTATTATTTATTGAAATTATTCTTACAAATTATTACAATAACTTAAGTCTAAGTCCCACAAAACTGCACATGCAGTTTGTCTGTGGGATCAAGCCTATAACTAAATTTATTATATAAAATATCTATATATCTATCTATAACTAAATATATTATATCATATTATTATCTGTTATAAAATATAATATTAAGTGAATAGGTATATCTATTTATGAGCTTGTGTTTTAGCTTGGTTTTAGCATTCTATTGACGAAAGAAGGTGTTTCCTTAATAATCTTTTAAATTTGTGAATATTTGCTTCTGTTCGTATGTACTCTGGTAAGCTATTGAGAAAATATGGTAAACGTTTATCTAGAGTTCGATCTCCAAAATAATTGTTGACTCTCGGTACTTCATATTTTCCTGAGGTCACTGACCTCGTTGTATGATTGGTATTTAACAGATTAAGAGAAGGAATAGAGCTATGGTTGTTTACAGCAAGAAGATATTTGTGCTTAAGGCTGACTGGAAGAATATTACAAAATTTAAATAGCATTCTATAGTTATGTTTATATTTATGTTTTATTTTTTTACTGACCAAGAGTTTTAAGAATCTAATTTGCATATTTTCTAATTTGTTTAAGTTAGTTTTAGTAGTAAGTCCGTAACAATCAAGAGAATAACTATAGTCCTTTTCACCTATGATGATTCCTGTGACACTTCATCGTGTTCCGAATTACGTATTTTATGTTTAAAACGCCAAAATAATTTTAGTGCATAATATTTTTATTTTATGGCGGAATTATTGCCAAAAATATAAAAATAAAACATCTTAAACTTATAAATCGAAAACAGTATTGTTTAGTTTAACATAATGAAAAATAATATAAAATAACACAAAAATATAATACCTACGCAATTTGTGTACATGAAATGGATCGTTGAAAAATCATAGGGTTGGAAAATCATATAATCGGCGCCCATCTTGTGATCGTTTGTCAATCGAGTCAATCGTCTGTACGAGTGCGTCAGCCTTGTATATAAGTTGCATTTTTATAATGATACTTTACGTGGTATTCTGTTATTGTTACTAATTGTTATTGTTGACTTTTTGTTGCTGTTGTTTGCTAAGTTTCCTTAGTTAATTGTTGGCGAAATGCCGAAAAAACTAATTTTGGTACTTTATTCAAATCGATTTAATTTCCATATAAAATATTATCGATTATCGAAAACAATTGATATGATTTCAGTAAAGACATCTCTACACGTGTCAAAAATCCATGTGTCACAGAAATCATCTTAGGTGGAAAGGACTATAAGTATTGAATCCACAAGGGCCATGTACAGACATTTTAAAGTCTTTATAGGAACTTTGTAACTTATATGATAGAATTTACCTAACAATACTTTTAATTTATCATATATATAGTCTATGTGTGTAGTCCAAGAAAAATGTTCATCTACCCTCATGCCCAGATATGTGACAGTTTTCACGCGTTCAATCGGTTTACAAATACAATTTTTAAATTGATTATGGATGCATTCAAAAGTGTGGGTGAACATGGAATGTGTTTGACTGAGAGGTAGGTATGGTGAGTGTACGATTAGAAGCTTAGTTTTATCAGTATTTAAGACTATTCCATTGTCATGTGACCATTTCACTACTGCATCTATATCAGTCTGTACGAGCCGGCAGGTCTCCGTGAGGTCCGTACCCGCGCGCATGGCACATAAGTCGTCTGCGAACATGTGTGCTGAACAATGTTTCAATACACCACACAGACTGTTTACGTGCATAAGATAGCACACAGGCCCGCAGCCTGAACCTTGAGGGACTCCACACTGAACCGCTTTCCCGTCACTGAAAGTGTCCTCTATTCGAACTTTAAAAGATCGTGATGTAAGATAGTCACGGAACCAATTGTTAAGGGGCTCTACGACCCCGCACTCCTCCATTGCGTTTAAAAGGGTATTCGTTTCTAAAGTGTCAAACGCCTTTTTAAAATCGAATAACACTGTTACAACAAAGTTTTTATTATGAAGGTGTGAATTTATTTCGTTTGTAAAGTTAGATAATAAGGTGTTTGTACTTTTTCCTTTTTGAAATCCGTGTTGACATGAATTTAATATACTGTTTTTTTGAAGATAATTACTGAGTTGATTAATAATACATTTTTCTATAATTTTGTCTACACTAGATAATATAGCAATGGGTCTGTAATTAGAGTAATTATTACGGGTTCCTTTTTTGAAAACTGGTCTAACTATTGCTTCTTTTAACTTGTTTGGGAATATATGTTGTTTTATTGACATATTAATTAATCTCGCAATGACTGGGCTTATTTGGTTCACTACAATCTTAAGATCAGACATGCGCACTAAATCACTACCTGGTGCCTTATTGATGTTCATATTACTTATAACTTTCTTAACTTGTGTTTCGCTAACAGGTTGCAATCTCATGCAAACGTCTGACTTTTTTACATAGTCCTTCCTATCGAGCCAGACATCATTACATGAATGTTTTATTTGGGAAATTTCGTCTGTAAAAGTATTTGAAAAGTTATTACATATTTCTTTGGTACTACCCTGTTTACTCATATTATTAAGTATAAAACTATCTAGACTAGATCTTTCTTTCCCCATTAACATATTTATTCTTTCCCATAGTTTTTTTTATATTTCTATTACAGTATAATATACTCTGTCTGTCATATTCATTTCTACATCTATTTATAGTTTTTGTACATTTATTCCTGTATTTAGTGTATTCAAGTCTTTTTAACATATTTTTTGGTTCGTTACTCCATATCTTAAATAGTCTATCTCTTTCTAGTAGCATTTTCTTTAAATTACAATTTATCCATGTTTTATTATTTCTATTGCTAGGCCTTATTATTTTAGTCTTATAAGAGTCGTTATATATATTATCAAATAACTTAGAAAACTCGTTATACAATTTTAAAGGACACGAAATAGTCATTAAGTGACTAAAATCAGTAGACAATAGTTTATCCCTTACTAGACGGTTGTCAAGAACGCGCCGGCGCACAGGTGCGAGGGGCCTCGACAGGGTGGAGGCCTCGTATCGCGCGGCGGAGGCACGGTTCCATTGTATCGATGCAGCTACATAATAATGATCCGATATTTTATGTTCAATAACAGCAGAGTTGATAGTACTCGTAATAGGTACTCGTGTGTAAATGTGATCTAAGCAAGATTCGACAATTTTTTCTGATACAATTTCTTTACGCGTTACTTTATCGATGCACTTAGTGAAACCAAACTCTGACATTATGGTCTCGTATTCAATGACATGATTATTTTCTTTGTTTAACAAATTAATATTTATATCCCCGCAGATTATTACGTTCTCTTTGCTCGGAAAAGATTCAAGTAATGTATGTAAGTCTTCAAGAAAATGAACAATTTTATCCTGTCTTTTAATTTTTGGCGGCCTATAAATACCTATTACGTGCAATATCTCGTCGTTATGGTGCAGTACAATGGGAACGCACTCCGCCGCTCGCATGGTAATAGCGCGCGCTCGGTTGTCAACCTGTGCGCGGAGCCCTTCCCGCGAATACACCAACACGCCCCCCCCGCTACGTCCCCCACGAGTATAACTATTTATATTAAAACCTTTTATATTATAAAAACTTAACATAGAAAAGTTTATATTTGGTTCGGTTACAATCAGTATATCGATATGGTTTAAGTAACTTTCCAGCGTTAGTAGAAGTTCACTAAAGTTTTTCTTCATTGAGCGAATATTGACATGCAACAAACATATTTTATCTTTGCTATTGTAGGTATTTTGTATGGTAGATATCCATGTATCAAAACTATTTACTTTAACGGCGTTTATTGAATCCTCAGATATGGATTCGATATTATTTAGAAGGGTCATTATAATGGTGAATTTATACAATTTAAATCAGAATAATTAGTAATTTGTGATTAGGTAACTAAATACCTATATACTAACGCATTAACCTACTTATTTTTGAGTAAATCACGTATGTCAGATTCGGATCTCAACCATGAGGACTTGTCGCCTTCAGCCTTTTTTACGAGTACTTTCCCGTTGACCACCCATATGTATTTGTAGGACCCGATGAGCTGCTTCTTCGTATTCCATAGTAGAGATCGTGTGGCTTTAGTTAGATCTTCGTTTATGTAAACTTTATTCAGTTTTGTTCCTCCTGTTACCATGCTGCTGTTAACCTCGGAGAGTTTGCGGCGCTGAGCCAGCCAGTTGTCACGGGTGCCAGTTCCAGAGGTCCTGAAGCCCACGGTGATGGGGGCTGGTTTATCATCCTGCTGCTTTCGCTGCGGGCCTCGCCTCACCCATTCGATGTCGTCACAGCTAACATCTAATAGTTTTCCTATTTTATTTACTACTTCCTTTACGTTCTCACCTGGCACCTGCTCAATACCTACAATCTCTATGTTGTGTTTTCGCGTATTTTGTTCAATTTCGTGAACTTTTTGTTCTAAGGCAATGTTACACTTTTCTAGATATACGCATTTATTGGAAATTGATGTTACTGTTTTTTCAAGTTTATTAATTTTTGCATTTGATATTTCCTGCTCCGCTAATAAGGTATCATATTTCTCCGACAACATACTCATGCTTTGTTTTATGTCATCCAAATGCTTTTTCAATCCGGGTATAACGCTAACTTTTTTCTGTATGTCCTTTAGGATTTGCTGAAGGCCCTGTTTTACTTCTTCTCCCTCCTCATCTTCGGACTCGTCTTCTTCGCAATTGTTGCAAAATATGCGGTTTTTGCCGGCTTTTAGATCGGCTGCTAAACCCTTTACGCATCCTTTGTGAAAAGTACCTTGACAGAGGCCTTGACACACGAAATGAGCTCCTTTTTTAGATAGAGTTTTTTTACACTTTTGACACTCCATAGTATATGATTTTAAACACGATAAACACTCACTCGAGATTATTTTATATACACTAGACTGCACGATCGTCGCAATAGTCCTACACGAATTTTTATTTGAAAACTTTACATACTTTCGTAAAACAATTTCGTAAAAGTTAAATGCGGTAACGGACGCGACGTGCGACACGACCACCCGGCGCAACGGCTTAAACAGTGAAAGACGAATTGAATAATTATTTTGGGGTTGAATATGTATTTATCGAGGGAGGCGTAGGCGTTTTGAAGTGAAACTTGTTTAGGCGCATTGAAAGTAAAATTTCAAGGTCGCGTCATGGCAATATCGTCACGTCATGGAGTAAGGTGACGATTTTGGTATCTTTGAATGTTGCAAATGATATTTCACTTCTGACACGTGTGCTCGGTACACACGTTCTTTTTTTCATATTTTTTTTTTCTTCCTTGAATATAGATATTAATTATTACGCATTAAATTAGGCATTAAGTTAGTAATTAAACATTCTACTAAAATTGTGCCATATTTCCTCCAGTTTCATTCGGCTTTTTTCATGAAATATTAAAATATGGACAGTATTTTTTTGTGTTATTCACTACATTTACTATTATATTTTATGAAACAACGCAAAAATATAGTGAGACCGTCAATTGTATTGTACCCAGAGGCCTACTTATTTTATTCTGAAGTAGATAAAAGTCATAATGGTAAAATATTCATAAGTTTGATGCTGTGCACATCTTGCTACTTTTTAGACCACTGCAACAGAAAAGATTACATTTTCTATTATGTATGTAAACATACTTCATCGCTAAGTATCAATATGTATATTTAAAAACTAAATGTTTTGTTATATTCGTTAAAAATAATATCTACTGACTGTATCACAATAATAAAGAAATTATCTAAATTTATATTAATGAAATAAACTGACCCGTATCTGTATATTAAATACATTTATTACACATAGCAAAGTTAATTCTAGAACCTAATTGGACTGTCATTAACATTAAAATTAGGGCTAAAATGTCTGATTTACACCGAAGCTAAGACCCTTGTAAATTACGAATAAAAATGTGAAATAATTTATACAAATAATTAATAGGCCGAGCCAACCCTTTAATAATGAAACATTTTAAAAGATTTATACAACAAGCCAAAAGGTTAACGTATTAGTTAATCAAAGCTATAGGTTTCCTTGCAATAAATACCCGCGCAGACATTTTTATGGGTAGCTATAAAGAAATTGTTGGATATTAAGAGGACTGCGAAATTAAAAGTTACCTTATTATACATAAATCTGTGCTGTTTAGCAGTTTTTGGTTTAATTTAGGGTGAAGAATTATGGCGTATTTCTACTATTATGTGAAATGTTTAAGTATGATGTTTTGTTCGCAAATGATTCCGTATAAATTAGTAACAAAATACCTGTTGTTATGATTGTTATGTAAATGTATAATTTGTTTTCATGTTAATTTTACCAGAGATAATTACAATATGATTTTTTTACATTTAGTAAAATCGACACAATTTGTACCTATATTATGATGAATGATGATCCTACCTAATGAATTAAAGCTTTGATATCTACATTATTTATTATTACAAACCATTTACTTTGCGTCGATCAAATATTAAATACCACAAAATGAAACTATAATTTGATTCAACTAGAATTTCTTTTCCATATTGTCCCTACTAACATAATAAACGCTAAACTATAGCGGCAAAATTAATAATGTCCTAACCACTTTCTGCGATATATTTACTTGTTAGATATACAAGAACCTTGCAGAAGGACAAAGGCTACTTTTTGTTCAGAAAACTTAAGGGGGTTAAATAAAGGATGAAAAGCATGGGGAATGGCCATCACGCGATAAAATCATCAAGTGCACGCGAGAAAATGCGAGGAAACCCGTGGGAAAAATTATATGATATGCTATGAAAGGTATTTTTGATAAATTGTTTATATAATGTAAGAGATTATGGGTACTTAAGCTGCAGAAAATGTATGTAATAGTTATAATAATCTATCGTCAATGCAAGTAGGTTATATTTTTTAGGTTATTGTTACATTTTTTGTGCAACTAGTTTTAATATAAACGAATACCTATATACATATGTTTAATATATCTATACTTATTAAGGTAATAACTAACCTTCAATACATATTAACTACTAGCTGCGCTTCGCGGTTTTACCCGCGTGGCTACGCTCCTGATAGACTACAGGCCCGTGTTGAAAAAATTATGGGTCATTTGACCCACCACCTGACCTATCTAGAATGATATAAGAGCATAAAATAATAAGATTCAGCACTATGACGTCACTTGTAAGCTGTCCACCTGAGTGCAGATGAGAATTCGAAGGTTCAGGTAGAGATTTTCTCCCCTTGTCTCCATGATTTTTGTACGGCGTTGCGGAATAATTGATTAAAAGTAGTATAGAAGTAGTATGACACAGATGCCGTACAAAATCAAATGACCAAATTTACCCCGGCAACTGTCGAAAAATAATAATAAATTCCGACTTTGTGGACCACCATTTTTGTACGGCATCTGTGTCATACTATTTCTATACTGCTTTTAAGCCATTATTCCGCAACGCCGTACAAAAATCATGGAGACAAGGGGAGAAAATCTCTACCTGAACTTTCGAATTCTCACCTGCACTCAGGTGGACAGCTTACGAGTGACGTCATAGTGCTGAATCTTATTATTTTATGCTCTTATATCATTCTAGATAGGTCAGGTGGTGGGTCAAATGACCCATAATTTTTTCAACATGGGCCTGTAGTCTATGATGGTCTTAGCGTAATGACACAGTATTACCATTATTTCCTACAGTAGTGCGACGAATGTACTTGTGCAGAGAAACGGAGGGGAACTTGCGGGGGTCGGGCGACGCGGGCCGCGTAAAGCAAACACGCTTAGTTTGCTTTACCTAGCGCGAAAGGATGACGCAGTCGTATTTTTTGTGTAATAATTTTATTATACATAGGTACTTACATATTCTATTATGGCGCGCACAAACTGTTCGGTTTACGGATGTAAATCTACATTGAAATCCCAGAAGGAAACAATATTTCAGAAAGATTGTATTAATTGTATCTGTTGAATTAAAATCAAAGCTATGTACAGGTAAATTAGCTTGGAGAAATTTTTGCGTTTGTAGTAGTGTATGGTCAGCAAATAAAATAAAACAACATTTTATTTTTAGTTTTTATTTTATACAGGGTTACTTGTAAAACACCAGCAACCTCGCAGGACAAGATAGCTAACATCATAAATAACAACATTTGTTCTACGACTTTTGGCATAACGCAATAAATTATTTTTAAATGATTTTTTAAACTTTTATTGTACTCTCCTTACATTTGTAAGTCTATGTTCTATTAATTATCGGATGGACGACGCGACGCCCCCTTCCCCCTCTCGTTCGCTTTTTGTTTACGTAATTTTTGGGAGGCGTAGAGTTTATAATATTCAGACGGAAAATTAAATGAATATTTATTTTTGTATGAAAATAAAATCTAACAAATTATCAAAAGTCGAAATGTTGTTACTTATGATGTTAGCTATCTTGTCCTGCGAGGTTGCCGGTGTTTTACAAGTAACCCTGTATATATAAGGGATTTTAAATTAAACTATATGTGTTTCTCCTCTGAAAAAGATGAGACTTTATTTTAATATTTGCACATTTAACATACATATAACTTTTACATTAACAATGTTACTAAAATGAAAAATTTACTAACCTGAAAAAGAAACGACATTTAAAGTTTAATTCTTTAGTTTGAGAAGTCAAAGGCTTGCCTCGACCATGTTTTAACACTGGAGCCATATTGAATTAACAATATAAAGTTACAACACTTACACACAAATTAAACACTAGTTATGGCCCTGCCTTCATACAAAACTGCTGAATACGCCGTTCGCACGGGAATAGAATGTGGATGCGATTTCCCTTATAGCATCCAAGCTTACGTCTTTATAATTATTAAACTGTATAAATTCATTCTTTAACTCCGGTCTGCATCGTGCAGACATGGGTGTAAAAGTCTCATTTTAGCTATTAAATGTAGTTTTTAAGTACATCTGAGTTTTCATTTGGGGCCTCCGGCTGCGGGACATGTAATTCACTTCAACAAATATTATAACAATAATAACAAATAATAACAACAATCAACAAATACAAAATTTATCAATTAAACTACGTACATAATAATTATAATTTTTGAATGAAATGTGCTTTATGTTCTAACGCTACCAAACGACTGCACGTGGCACCTGCGGACAGCGTAAACTGGTTTATTCTGGTTTTGTGCGTGTTTCCACTTTCCACTATCAAGTGACGATTTATTTATTTGTTTTGTTTCGTAATTATTATGGTCAAATATTAATTATGAAACAAATTATTATGGACACGATATTTTATTGTTTCACGGTAGTCGCCTTGTCGTTTGCTCAAGGACGTAAAATTGAATGATATATTTTTTTTTATAAAGTCAAAACCATTTTCTTTCAAATAAAAACTTGTTTTTATTGAAAACAAAAGTGTTGCTAGGAATAAGTATAAAGTTAAATAGTAATGTTAGGATATCGAAACATTTTTGTATAGGCCAGAACGATATAGTGGAAACGCGCTCTAAGATCTGAGTAATATACACACCACTACATATGCAAAAATTTCTCCAAGCTAATTTACCTGTATATATATGTTGTCCTCATTATTTTCTAATCAGATTGTACATCCCAATGCGAATGCATTATGTTATAATATACAATTAAGAACATCCAAAAATAAAGTGTCCACGTAAATAATATTTAGCAGTGCAATATCTGTAATTATATATTTATGAACAAATAATTACATCAGATTTAATAATCGCAATTATTTTGAATGTACATATGAATAAAGATTTCATCATAATATTAATAATCACAATTGTTTTATTTCCCATTTGTTGCAACCCTAGCGTATTTTCGTGTGGCAGCGTCATTACCTACGCTGGCGGCGGCATCGCGCGACATCAAAGGCGATTCCTTACTGTAGGAAATAATGGTAATACTGTGGTAATGATATATAGAATACTAGAGGTCCGCCCCTGCTTCGCCCGTGGTACATATTTCGCAATAAAAGGTAGCCTATGTCCTTTCTCGGGTATCAAAATATCTCCATACCAAATTTCATGCAAATTGGTTCAGTAGTTTAGGCGTGATTGAGTAACAGACAGACAGACAGAGTTACTTTCGCATTTATAATAACTATTAGTATGGATGATTAGCGCGTTCAAACAAACAAACTCTTCAGCTATATAATATGAGTATAGAGAAAAAAATATTAATGCCTCCAAAAAAATCCCACATCGCAATCAACAAGCAATTACGATACATCCAGAAAAAAATCAAACCACATCAGGCCATTAGGGAAGCGTAAGAAGTCATATTACTGAAACATTTTAAAAAGGCAGCGCATTTAGCGGCCATAAATTTCAGCTATTAAATATTCGTTAGTAGAGCCCCGTTCAAAACACGATTTATAATAATATGGAATACATTAGCTGGAGCCGGCCACAAATCAACCGGAATTGGGATAATGTAAAATGTAATGTGGATATAGATTGGACTGCTCCAATTTTGATAGATACGCTACGGAGTGCTTTTATAGCATGGTAACCGACTTCCGGGAAGGGAGTTAGAAGTATAGGATTAATCTTGTTTTGTTATAAAGAACGTGGGAAAATAATATTGTCTCTTGATAGAAAAGACTTTTCGAGAATTTATTCCACTATCCAGTTTCAGCAATTTTTATGGGAGTTTATTTTTGGCAATCTTTAATTTGGTAAGTAATACAGAGATTATACAGAAATTCTTCTGTACTGTTCACTGTATCATTTCTTAAAATCTGATTATTAAATAGTTGCGTGGTTCAATTAAACCAGTAATTTCTTAAACGACGTTTATACCAATAACCATACCTACCAACCATGGAACTTTCGAAATAAATACTCTAGTAATCCAATGAACATTTTGCACTCCATATTATAGAAATGGCCTGCATCATTTCTTTTCTCAGCTGTCACAAAAATACACATTTAACCGCCTTACAGACGCCTCTAAGCGACTTTCCCTTTTGACAAGCAAAGGCTTTGATTGAATTCTAAGAGCCTTTCACATCGGTGACCATTCATTACATGATATTGCGTTTTTTGATAACCTTTTTGATGTAAGACTGTGGTTTCACTTTAACCTGAATAAAAAGGTATGGAATTTCTTTTTCCAATAACAGAACATTATATTAGATTTATGTTACTCTACTAGTAAATATTAGATTATTTATGATATATGGATCATAAGAAAACACAGGTCTAGTATCTAGATCTAGAAAACCAAGTGAAATTTATGAATCAAGTTATAAGATTAACTGAGCCAATTGCGAGTAACATTTTAAATGACATCGTACACAAAGCCCAGAAAATATAAATATATATCCAGTGGATATACGTCAAATGATGGTCATAAATCTGTGAAGAAAATAAATTGACAAGAGGCAAAGAGGGTCACATTGACCTCTGGCCGGTCAGGGAATGCCGTCTGTCAAACGTTCATCAATTATCACAATATATCTGAACACCAATGCTAGGAAAATGTTACTTTGTCTAAGTGAATGTAGAAAAAGTAAGAAAGAAGAAAGAAAGATAAAACATTCTTTTCTAGGACTAGAGTAGATAATTTTTGAAACAAAAAAAAATCGCAGTCGGATGAAACCCATTAGAAAAGGAGGGGAATATGATAAAAATGTAAGGAAAAATAAATTACGGTCAATCCGAATTCGGGAAGCGGGAGGGGGGAGCTTTTCTTCTTCTCGAACTACCTGGAATGTTTTTATCGACATCATTTTGCTTTTGAATATGCTGTAAAATATTAAATTTAGAACAGATAATTATTTTTCTTTTGAAATATTACCGAAAAGCCGATACAAGAGAAGATATAGAGTTCAAGAAGTGTGCCTGATTTAGTAAAAGCTAATTTTCACACTGTTTGTATGCATTTCCTGAGAACATTTACTATAGTGGTGTTTATTTTTTTTTACACCATATGAAAGTAGAGATTTCAATGAATAAAAGGCACCCCAAGTTTTTGAAAAAAGCTGATATTTTGACGGGTGACTTTTCGATTGAAAATTAGGTTGTTTTTTTGGTATTAATTCAAAATAAGGCGAAAAAATAAATATTTTCAATCAAATAAATTACAGTGTATTTGGGACATAATAAAGTAAGTTTCCACCAAATTTCGTAGAAAAAAAAAATTTTTTGAAGTAGATAAAAATAAAAGAGCAAAAACTTGTTTTTTTGAATTTTTCACCTAAATTTTGAGGTTATGTGAAAAAATTGTGAATACAAAAGTTGTAGAACTTTTAATTACCTACAACTTTGCCATTGAACTTTTTTCTATAGGACTTGTAGTTTTGTCGGAAATCAGGAGAAACCATTTTTTTCTCTTAAAAGCTCCCCTCTCCCACTTCCCGAACTCGGATTGACCGTAATTTATTTTTCCTTTTATTTTCATCATATTCCCCTCCTTTTCTAATGGGTTTCATCCGACTGCGATTTTTTTTATCTTTTCATTATTTTTAAAGGCTTCTACCCCAGTCATAAACAAGTAACACTTGTACTTAAAGTAACATGAAAGTACGTAAAAGATGAACTAACATAACAAAGTAGAAATGAAAAATAATACGTGAAAATAAACTCTAAATTAGAGCTGTTTATTAGACTCACGGTAAAAGATAATATGGACTAGTATGTTTAAATTATTTCTTCTTTTGTTAACATAAACGATATTTCTTTACTGCATGTGTAATTTCTTATGCAATACCTACTACAAAATTATATACTAGATGAATCAATGATATATTTACCATAGAACAAAACTAAAAATCTAATCACGAACATGTCACATTTCTAAAAACCACTAAATACCTCTAAAAGGAGTTATTTAAAAAGAAAAATGACTGCATTTAGAGCAATAATAATTGGTTAGCGGTTCAAGCATTTTCTATTAGTGCAGGCGGTAGTAAGGAATGAAACTAGTTCAATTTCCGCGGACAATCTTGTTAATTACCTTCGAGTGTGCACCAGGTTTAAGTGACAAGAGATATTCAATCTTATGTGTAACTGTGTATTATTTGAATCTGTCTTTTTGAAAAATAACTGTACTAAGCAGGTACGATGAGTGTAAAAACTCGTGGAACGTTTTTTACAAAAACATTAACACATAATCATCAAAACAACAACATACAACACGTAGACATTTTATAAATATATTTTTTTTTTTACTTTATTTAATTACAGCTTTAACTGAAACAATGATATAATACCTACATAGAAATGAAACCCGTTTCACATTGTCACGGCATCACGTGTAAACGGCTGAACCGATTTCGATAATTATTTTTTTATTATATTCCTTGAAGTACGAGTATGGTTCTTGTGTAGAGAAAACGTAAATATGTACCACGGGCGAAGCGGGGTGGACCACTAGTAAAATAGATTTGAAATATAGTGACAAATCTCTATTCCGTGATACAAATTTTTGCATTTACAATATAAGCATATTTTAGCCATAATTTCTAAGCAGACGCCCTCAACTCTTCACTTGCTCCAAATTTCTTTAAAGCTGCTCCCAAAACACTACACTCGTTTATTGCTGCACGAACTTTTTCTAGGACGAGTGCTCTGTGTATTACACGCGCATAAAGACTACAATCGCTTGATGAATAATTTAAAAATCATAACCGAAGTGCTCATAATACCGCACATTTGCTATCCAAATTCGGTCTTTATTGTACAACCTAGTGTTAGGACTATTAAAAATTTTAGTAGCTATTCATCCGTGGCGGAGTTTGAGCGCTTTGCGAGTCGTTAAGGTAATTGCTTTTGATTTAGAGCCATAATTTGTGAAGTTAAAGTGGCCAGAATGGAAAAGCCATACAATGCATATGCATTTCCCTTTATGCACTTCGCTTTTTATTGTTCCGTATTTTAGTTACAACTCGTTTATTTTTTGCAATTTTCTCAGCCTTACATTAATTCATTTTCTTTGGTTCAACATTACCTATTTATCCATGAAAGTCCGTTCAATATTTTCTTGCTGTTTCTTCAAACCAAAACAGGCGAACAGGCCTACAAAAACATTTTTAAAGTATCGCATAAACATAGAAATGTCTGCTTTGTAGTCAAAAGAAATTAAAACACTAAACCATTAGTAGAAAATGGTTGAGGAAACTGGAAATCGTATTCTTCCATGAGGGTGAAACTATGTAAAAAAATATGTACTTTACGTAAAATATATTTTTACGATGCTTTTCTTACTAAAAATAACTTATGCACGACAGATAAACTTATTTATGAAATAAGAAATTAATACAATTCTTGAGTTACACTATCTATACTACATTAGATTTTTATTGCTTTACCGACATTCATTTATTTTACTTCATCAACTATATCTCTACCTCGTTTGTAAAACTATTCATTCAGCAATACATATAAACTCTGCAGTCCAAAAATATAGAATACACAATTAACCATTAAACAATTGAACCATCACTGCATCTGAATCCGCAAAAAAGCGGCTCGGAAGCGCCATTCAAAACGAAAAAATCCGACCGTATTGTATAACACTCTATATTCAATGACCGACACAAACTGTGGGGGCCTCCGTAATTTTCCTGCCTTGTTTTATCTAGGACGAACAATGGGGGCGGACGAAACTCATTTTGGGGCACAATGAATTTCATTTCGACCGCAATCCGCCAAAATACAGCCATTAAAAACCTCTCGCGGTGTGTCCGGACCATTGTTCAGTCTAATCTACCACTATTTGTTATCCAAGGTCAATACTTCATTGCACGTCGATAAATAAAGAGCCTCAGCAAAACAGGAAACCATGTATATAATCTGTCCTCTTTTCGCAAGTGATTATCAACAATTTGTCGTCCCTTTCTTTATCATCGACTAACATTTTATTGTCACTGATCACAAGGATCCTGACGATTGCCGTTATTTTCTTTTATATCTTAGAAATATCGATGAATCGATGAATTTTCTTTACCTACTATTTAATGAAAAAAGTATTTTGAGAACTAAGCTGTAGATGCATTTTTCTCATTACTATGGCTATTATCATCAGTGTGCGATTGCCGATCAAATAACTTTTGTATGCAGATAAGAAAGAATTATGTATTTCATCTAAATTAAAACACAAATCCCAAAGAGACAAAAACCAGAAGTCCAATCAGCACACACGCCAGAATATTGTGAATATCCTGCCACTGTGACATCAATCTCACCTGAATCACCAGGTATTAGAAATCAATTTACTATATCTAACATATTGACACATCAGTTTGATGTTAATACCCTAGGTACTTAACTAAATCTGTATCAATCTATCCCTTTTGATTCGGCACACGTAACAATTAGTTGTCCGGTATAATCCAGATAGCACCGGTAGGAAGTAGGGTTGGTATACGCTAATCTTACAAAATTCTTAAGGGTTGAAAATATTCTATAAACAGCGTATTAAAATAGTTACCTACTTCTTCACAACCAGAGCATATCTTAGCTTTACCAATTTCTGTCTAATTCCGTTTATTCCATTAATAAAAAGTGTATAAATCGTATAAAGTATTCAAACATAATGTAAAATAAGTAAATAAATAAATGTAACTTAAAAGACCAAAGAAGTGACTACACGAATTACAATGTGTATTTAAAATTATCCATCTACTTAAAAGAAACACACATTAAAGAGTGTACAATGCCCTCTAGAGAGCGTCGTATTGAATTAAACGTGAGATGACAGACATTACCATATCGTATCCAGGGGACCATTATAGGGTTCTAAAGACACCTTGTTCTTCAACTTTTGTTACTTAATAATTAATATTGAAACCATAAAAAGCTACATACAGGCCAAGGTATCATATACACTGTTTTTGCTTCATGAGTTGAAAATAGTCCTAACAATAATTGACAAAACTAGACTAAATTTCTATCCTACTGGTGCATCCCACCATATGCACCAGCAGAATTTTATCTTTAAAATAATCATCAAAAAAATATTCTAAGTTACCAAACCAAAAAAATACGATCGAATTGAGAACTTCCTTTTTTAGAAGTCAGTTGAAAATCAAACTCAAACTCAAACATTTATTTATTCAATAATTAGACTTCTTCGAGAAGCACTTTTGAAACGTCAATACATATTTTTTACATTTACCACCGATTCGGAAAGCAGTAATCTAGGTGACTTCCAGTTTCAAGCAGTCAACCCTGAAGGCGGTTACTGCGTCTGTCGAACATTTGGCCCAATTTGTTTCGTGTCGATTGTTTTTGCCAAGGAACGTGGTCGGAATGGCGATCGCGGTTAATAGAGGAAGAAGTCGATACTTCGTTTGAGCAAGTTTTTGGGTGCGTGATTTGACGTCTAATAGCCCTATGTTTGCGCTGTTAATTTTAACGGTCGCTTTGATCAGTTGCCTTTCGAGGGATGTTCTATTTAATTATTACTTCTTTGATTTTCTTAAGCATTCGAAACACACGGAGTTTATCTATAAACGACTAATTCCCCGAAGAGCGCTGTCTTAACTATAAGATCGCCTATTGTACTCTTCTATGTATGTATAATAATTAATATGTCTGTCAACAGTTTAATGCATACTAAAGTGTTTTAATTTAAAGTTGATTGCATTTTTGAAATCACCTACATATCTGATTAATGACCTACTCAATTCGAACTAATTGAGAAAAGGAAATGATTATAACCATATTCGAATATTCTCCGTGCAATACGCTGTAAAAAAAGTAATAAAATATAATCAGAACAGCATTGGAGTATCAATGTTATCACTTTTTACAAGACTTGGCAGATGTCTGCAAGTCGTTACGATAGACGAAGCCCAACCGCGATTTTTTGATCGGAGTTGATGGATACACACAGACAGGTTAACTTATGCCGATTTTTCAGAATAATTAAAAAAGTATAAAAAAATTAAATACAAGTTTATTTGGCCCTTAAAAACATACCTACACAACATTTTTAAGTAACGTTTTACTCTATAAGTTAAAACAATTACACCTATGTTAAATCAAACCTGTGTTATAGCGGTCAAATGTAACGATTTAGAGAAAGGAAAATGGAAATAATTTATAGTATACAACAAACAGATTGTTATCAATCTATTCTATAGATTTATTTGCAAATCAACAGGTCTGCCTAACGTGTTAGCTGGATTACATAAGCCGAAACATTCTACAATTGGTACTCTCAAAAGTCAAGTAGTACTCGTAGTAGTAGCAAGCAATATATGTCAAAATCTATCATGTGATAGTAATAGTCCAGATGCTCTGTATTCCGTATAAAAATAGTAGCCATCTTCTTTAATCAGTACCTAATTGGAAAATTTTTGAGCCATTAAACATAACATAAATAATAGTAAAAATTTTGACTCGAATAATTTATTTGTGATTTAATTTTGACAAAAACAAAGATTTTTACAAGCAGTGTATCACGCTGAGCCGATTCGTCTGCAGCAAGGCGTAAAATAGCAAATAATCTTCTAAGAGATTATCTTCGTCGCATTTGGAAGCGAAAGACCTTAGACCTTAGAGAAAGAGCTTAGACCTCGACAGTAAATGTAATAAAGTCACTATGAATATTGTGCATTGTTAAATATGGTGATAAAATATAATCTTAAGTAATTAAATATTAGTGAAACCTGTATTCCGCCCACTTAATTGTAGAAAATAAGAAATAAAGTAATAAATTCGTTCAATGATTTACTTTGCTTTTTATGCATTAACTATTGCTTCATATGTAGAATATTTTTTAGCATGTTGGTCTGTATTTACTGCCTATAATCATCGTGTAGGAGGTTAGGGTATAAAATAATACTTCACTTCACTTTATCACCTTTTATTTTACTATATTATACTTGTGTACTGTTCACAAATTAAAACAGGACTGAACAAATATTAACGGGTGGCGGTTATTTTATACTTACAAAAAAGATCAAATGAGTTACTATACTCATAATAATTTATTAATTTTTGCATATAATTCCAACAATAATAATTTATTAATTTTTGCATATAATTCCAACACGCCCCCTCAAAAATTAATCATTAAATCAATCTTTACAAAATCAAACTCAAACATTTATTTGTTCAATAAAACTTCTTTTAGAAGCACTTTCGAATCGTCATTACATATTTCTAACACTTACCACAGTACAGTACAGTTTACAAGTATACACTGGGAATACATAATAATAGTCCAACATTTGTTGCAAGGATTAGGAAAAACCCAGAAAAACCTAATCAGACTATATAATATTCATAAATGTATCAATCAAACATAATTAATAATTTTCACAATAAATTAATTGAATCATTTAAAATGAATCATATTCATTTTAATCCTAATTTTGATTTCATTGCTTGAAAGGCCACGACAGGTAATGGCTTTGTGAGTCCATCTGCTAGCTGCAAACCTGTGGGAATGTAATTTAATTTTATTACATTTTGTTCAACCTTTTCTCTTGAAAAATGATATTTTATGTCTATATGTTTTGACCTCTTATGACTGGTGGGGTTATTTGCAATACTTATGCAACCATTATTATCTTCATATATAACAATGGGTTTATCTATGTTTAAATGAACACTAGCCGCTAATGATTTTAGCCATAACGCTTCCCTTACAGCTTCATACAGTGCCATATACTCAGCCTCAGTCGAAGAGGCTGCCACCGACATTTGTTTCTTGGTACACCAAGTTATAGTACAATTATCAAACAATTTAAATATGTAGCCAGTTGTACTTTTTCTGTCCTTTGTATCACTTCCACCCCAGTCAGAGTCAACATATCCACATAAAATATTTTCATAATCAGACCGTTTATAACATAATTTTAAATTAATAGTACCCTTAAGATATCTGAGAACTCTCTTTAAACACAGCCATAACTCTTTATTATTTTTATTAGAATATCTGCTAAGTATATTAACACACAAGCTTAAATCTGGCCGAGTACATAACATTACGTACATTAAGCAGCCTAAAACATTACGACAAGGTGCATTATACTTTTCTTCTGAGTTTAAGGCATCATAATTAAGTTTTACTTCCATAGGAGTATTTATGGGATTGCATTCGTGCATTTGAAACTTATGTAAAATTGTTTTAATATATGCACTTTGATCTAATAATATTTCATCGTTAGATCTTGCAATCTTAATGCCCAGAAATAATTTAATTTCTTTTAAATCGGTCATTTTAAATTTGCTCATTAGGTACATTTTAAAACTATTCATAACACTAATATCAGCGCATACAATTACTAAATCATCAACATACAATAGCACATAAATACTTTTATACACACTGCCCTTGTCTAACATGTAAATACACCTATCTACAGAAGAGTTTTGGAAACCTTTTTCCACAAGGCATTGTTCGAATTTTTCGAACCAACACCTAGCGGCCTGTTTTAACCCGTACAATGATTTATTTAATTTGCATACATAATTATCTTTGTATTGTACTCCTTCAGGTATTTTCATATATATCTCTTCTTTTAAGTCACCGTTAAGAAAAGCTGTTTTAACGTCCATATGGTGAATGAGCAAATTAAACTGATTAGCAAAACTAACAATAAATCGGAAGCTAGCTATTCTTGCAACGGGGGCAAATGTCTCATTATAATCAGTTAAATATTCCTGACTAAAACCTCTTGCAACAAGGCGAGCTTTGTATCTTAAAGGCTTTCCAAACTCATCAGTCTTCAGAGTGAAAACCCACTTGCAATCAACTATATTTCTATTTTCAGGTTTAGGAACTAAAACCCATGTATTATTAATATCTAATGAATTCAATTCATCTTTTATTGCTTGTTCCCAATAAACTTTATCATCCCGAAATTTAATTTCATTAAAAGAGGCGGGTATATTATACAAAACGGAATGAGCACACATTAAGTAATCATTATTACATTCATCAATTTCTTTATATGACACAGGCGGACGCCCTTTAAGCCTAGCACTCCTCCTTAATTCATTATTACTTGAACTCGGACTAACAGACTGCAGATCAACATGTGTTTGTTCACAATCATTTACATCTTGGTTCTTACTCTTTTTACTAGGGCACTCATTATCATCAGATTTATTACTTGCAGAGACTCTAGGCTTTGACACTGATTTCGACATAAAGTCACTATCAGTTTGGTCATGAGAATTTCGAACATTCTCTTCAAAATTATCTATAGGCCTAGTTTTAATAAAGTTGACCTCGTCAACTATAACGTCTCTAACAACACAAAACCTTTTAATTTCAGGATTCCAAACTTTATATCCGTTTGGTTCATAACCCACGAGAATACCCTTCCAAGATTTGTCGTCAAACTTTGACTTCATAACTTTATTGTGAACATACACAGTCGATCCAAACACCTTTAAATATTTAATTCGGGGCTTTTTATCATGCCACATCTCAAACGGTGTCTTATGACATTGCACCGCTTTAGTCGGAGTCAAGTTAATCAAAAACACAGCAGTTAATACCGCTTCACCCCAAAATACTTTATTTAATTTAGCGCCGTTAATCATAGCGCGGGCTTTCTCAGTAACAGTCCTAACCATTCTTTCTGAGACGCCGTTTAACTGTGGGGTCCTAGGTACAGTTAAATGGTAAGTAATACCCTTCTCAACACAGTAATTTTTCATATCCGTGGATAAGTATTCACGGCCATTATCACAATATAAATTTACTAATTTTGTATTGAATTTACTTTCACTTTTAGCTACAAAGTCCCTAAATACTGAAAATACGTCCGATTTATACGTTATCAAGTAAACCACGGCGTAATGCGTGAACTGATCAACAAAAAGCACAAAATAATTTTTATTATCTACGGTCGGAGGAGTGATAGGTCCACAGACGTCCGAATGAACAATAAATAAAGGTCTCTTCACGTAACTTTTATCCTTGACGTCGTTAAACGGTAGTCTACTCTGTTTACCTTTTATACAGGCTTCGCAAAATTCATTAATTGGCAACAATGTTTCAATTTCATTAAAATCATCTGTCATTTTATTATTTTTCAGTTCTAAAAATTTATTTTTACTAATATGGCCCAAACGTTCGTGCCATAATTTGTACTTGGTAATATTATTATTGCAAATATTAGAAACAGAGTGACTCTCGTGTAACGAAGTCATAAAATCAACAGTTATTAAATTATTATTCAACATACCTCGCATGATGACATTACCACTCTTATCTAGTACACGAGCACCGCACTGGTTGAAAATGATGGTGTAACCAGCTTGTTGCATTTTCGACACGGACAAGAGATTATACGGCACATCAGGACAGTAAAGCACGTTCTCCAAGATTCCCTGTATGCCTGTATCACTGGTTACCTGCAAAGCTCCTTTTTTATTTGCACAGATGAATTGACCGGTTTTAGCAATCGAAATTTTGACAGGCGAATTTAAAAGAGTACAATTGATAAACAAATCTTCCCTGTTTGTTATATGGTCCGATGCTCCAGAGTCCAAGATAAATGTTAATTTGTTACCTCTAAGATCATTTCGATAATTTCCCATCATTAAAACAAACCCAGAAACATAATTTGAAGTTGACGGTTGATTTGTGTCCACTACTTGTAGCGTTTTTTGTCTGTCGGTATAATCTTTATGCTGATTAAATGCCTGATTATTCCTTTTGTAATAGTAGCAGTCATTTTTAACGTGTCCTTTACGCCCACAATGATGACACTTTATAAAATGTGATGTCTTCTTTCTTTTATGACTATCGTAGTTAATTTTATGACGATTGAACTTCCTTTTCTTCGGAATCTCAACTTTAGCCTGTAAGACTTTCATACTAGTGTCACCAGATTCATTCTTCAGCTTCACCTCGTGGTCTAAAAGTCTCGTTTTTACAAAAGCTAACGTTAGATTGTCTTCCGTCAACGTCTCAATTGCAGTGACGATTCCATCATAAGATGAGGGTAGTGTCAAAAATAAATGGGCTATTTTATCGGTCTCTTCCAATTTAGCGCCTGCAGCTAAGAGCTCCGTTATCAAATCATCAAACGTAGTAAAATGCTTGATAAGAGGTACATCGCCTTGTAGTTTTAACGCCAATAACTTCTTTCGTATAGCCAATTGTGTAGCCATACTTTTTCTCTCGTATAGGTTGTCTAATTTTTTGAAAATTTGCCTCGCTGAAGAATCTTCTTTAGCGAAACCGAGAAAAGAATCCGCCAAATATTCCACTATAATACCTTTTGCAATCCTATTGTTTTTCTCCCACTCATTTGTCGGAATGATGGGATCCTCGTCGACCACCTTAAGAACGTCCATTTCGGCCAATAAAGCACGAATACGAAATTTCCACGTACTATATTTTTCGCCATCGAACGGCTTAATGTTTCGCTTCATTTTTTGGTTCTCCATTTTAAATATTAACGTATACGCACTTAACTTAAACAACACTTAACAATTCACTGCACAAACACTGCACTATTATTTTCACTCGCGTAATCTGGGCCCATAACCTGTAGGAGGTTAGGGTATAAAATAATACTTCACTTCACTTTATCACCTTTTATTTTACTATATTATACTTGTGTACTGTTCACAAATTAAAACAGGACTGAACAAATATTAACGGGTGGCGGTTATTTTATACTTACAAAAAAGATCAAATGAGTTACTATACTCATAATAATTTATTAATTTTTGCATATAATTCCAACAATAATAATTTATTAATTTTTGCATATAATTCCAACACATCGCAATAGCTATTGCGATTTTGAGCTTATATTTAAAAACTTGAAAAATTTTTCTTCGATAATAACAATTAAAACGATTGCTATAAAACCTCTTTAATAATATTTATTAAAACTTTAAAGCAGACCACCTAGATAGCTGCATTGTCTATGACAGTTCTTGTCAATAACACACGATGGCCGTATAAACATTTCTGAAAACTTCTCATAATTCTCAATACAATGTAGTTTATTTTAAATCAATAAAAAATAGCTCTATCTATGGAATGGTGGATATATGGCCCAGTGATAATGGCGGTGATAATGTTCCTGCTGGTTGGAACTGTGTTCGAACGGAGAATCGAAGCGGCTGTACGACGAATTAGTACGTTAGTCGTTTATTATTAATACTTATAAGAATCCAGGCATTTACATGAGCGGCACGATTACCGGTGTGGATATAGTCTTTGTACATTGAGTAGGTACATAATATACAAATTCCGAGAGAAGATTAACAACAAATTTCTGTGCTCTATCAAACTTATATGCTTTGAAATATATTTGAATTAATTTTATTATATCTGTACGACAAATTGTATACAAAATTGTCTAATTTATCATCAAAAATAACCAGAAGTTGCTTCTTTGATTCATATTGAAACAAATATTGTTTGAATTTCATCACTTTTATAACATGGCCCAACTTCACCCTTTTCGCTCAGCCCTCCAATGTGGCCATACCATCACCACCTAACCCAACAAATAAAACAAGCCAGCTTACGCCTACACGTACACACGAATTTTCTCGTTACCATAGCGCTTTCAATGACATACCCTTTGATCCTTTGCCGAATACAAGCTGTGAACCAGTTGTTTGTTGCATCCAATGACGTTTGACGTCAGTGTGGACACACCATAGCTTTAAAATCGTACAGGACAAGGAAGCGGATAGGAAAAGTTATAAGCTCTGTTTTAAAGATTCATGAATACTTCATTTAAATATCGCTTTGCCTTCAATAATACGTAATCTTCAGTAAATATAAGTGTAACATAAATAGAAGTTTTATTTACGGTACAAAAATTAAGACTAACACAAAATAATTTTTATTTTGAAGTATTGCGATCGAATATATTATTTTGTCGTCAAAAAACCTGAAAAGAATACCTACATAGAATACGATTGTTACTTTGTTACATCTTACATGCATAATAAGTACCTAACTAAAAGCCCTTTAATACCTATTTTAAGTTTTATAGCGTCACATAAAGTTACATTTTATCATTTCAGTCGAACTGCGTCAAGCCCAGATCAGCCAGGATGAAGCCAGCGACTCCACTCCAGCCACCAGATCCAACCAGGAACAACCTGATGAAACAACTACGCCTCGGCCTCTACGGACGGTATCGCAAAAGAATATTGCATGTAGAAGCAGTGTTAATATCAACGCTAATCTGAACCGGTCTATGCCTCAACTAAAGACATGAATAAAATTGATAAGTACTAGATTCATTGTTTCTTTTATGAACCTCTTAAATTTTCATAGGGTATAAATCTTTCGCATACATGTTGTATAAGTAAAAATACTAAAGTTAGTGTTGTGAAATTAGCGCTAACATAATTAGCGGTAACAATAAATAAATAAAAACTTAGGAACCAGCCTGCCCTTCGCCTGGCTGTAAGTTTTTTTTAATGTATAAATTCGTTTCAACTTTGAAATATATTTTTTTCGCTGGCAATCATCGTCATATTTTGTCCAATTTATACAAAACCTTTATGAATGTTACACCTTCCTGCATATCAGATATTGGTAGTTGTATGAAAACTGAACTTCCGTTTATAAATAAAAACTTTATATGTTCAAACAAGGTTCAAACAGGAATTGTTTCATTCATTTATATTTCATACACACCAATACAAATTTCAGCGACTACCTGAGCCCGCGGATTTATCCACATCATTATTGACTATTCCGTCATAAGTTTTAACATGATGATAATATAAAGACTAGCCTTTCTTGAATAATTGGCTATATTTCACGGAAAGAATAGCGCGTTCAAAAACTTCAGTAGATATTTGTTTAACAATATTAAAACATTAATTATAATCCTAACAACACAATTATTTATTTATTTATTTATTTATGTAATTATAATTATAACTTCAATATAGCACTCTCCATTACATTTTAACATATACATTATACGTGTCACTCAAAACAACATGAAACCGTAACCCTTGCTTATTTTCTTTGACCCTCAAAAAATTAACATGCAAATTGGATCGCAGCTCCCTGCAGCCTGTAACGGTGCATTTACATCAAACGGGTGAATACTACTAACCCCACTATGTCAAATTATTTTAGTGTAAACAGGCGTAGAGCATTCTGTCATTGATCTTAGTGCGTTCGAAAAGATTCTATGGAATGTTCTAATACTGAACAAGACTGAATACGAGTTTTCGTTAACACTAAAAGATCACGAAGCTCTATGTTCGTTTGATGTAAATGCACCGTGACTAGACATTCGACACGCTGTCTGACAGCTATTTCGTACATATTTACCGTCGTTCATGCCTTTCAATGTTCGCTGGCGACTGGCGAGGTGCAGGAAAATTACCCGTAATTATAGAAAATAATGAGTACCTAAGTAAAAAAAAACATTCAGGTAAAAATCACACGTAACGGTTTCGAGATATTGACCTAATGTGGACTGTTGAACATAAAGACAGACTTATTTTCATTATTTTAAAATTGTCATAGATTGGAAAACACAGGTTTGCCAGAGACGATTATTCACTATCCCATCTTAATAGCATTTCTAAATCCCCAATTAATGCCTAATAACATTCTATATAACGAATGTTCTAGAGCATATTGCACTTCCAAAAACCCAAAACTGCCTCAATATAACATCAAGGAATCAGCGACTCGTATGACACACGACAAGAACATATTACCCGGGTAACAGGGAGCGGGTAATTTCCCAGGTGGCCGCGTCTTTGCATGCCGCTTTACCCGCTTCACCCCGGGATGCCCGGGTGCCCGTCATTTGTTAGTGGCTACTGGTTTTGTGGTGGAATGTGACAAAGATAGTGTTTAAATTAAGGAGAGTTTAAGGAATCTTAAAATGTGTCAATCATTTGTAGAAGTCGAAAATAGACGGATTTGTCTGTTTTTATTAACATATGTCTGTTTTAACATTAAAATTTGTCTGTTTTAACAATGCTTTTTCGCCAATTGCAGCTCACATTTTTTTATGGAAATTACATTTGGATGTAAATGCCGTATAACATTTGAAAATAATTGCACAGGTTTAAATTAAATATGCTATTTTTAACCCCTAGCAATTAATTTCAAATTTGGCCTAAATACATTATTAATTCAAGCTTTTTTGTATACAAACCAAAATCCTACCAGCACATAAAAAATTCATTCGTCTCGAAATACTTAGCATTCAAATAACTAAAATTTTATAATGGGTTACCTACTGCATAAAGCCTACACAAAAACTAGGTAACTATTTTCGTGCACTTTCCCTCAAATATCAGAATACTTAGGTATATTTCAATAAACATTCGTTTTTTATATCAATTTACAGTTATCAAACACACTACATTACTTCCAAAGACAAAACATTCTCTAAACGATTCACGTTTTCGCTTCGCTCGTTAGCGTCTGATAGAATAGATGCACCTAAGTATCGCCTCACAGTAATTAGGGGACTCCCCTACACTTGATACTGAGTGAATTGCTGAGTGATCGGAAATTGGTTATATGCCTTGGAAGTACTTATATTATCAAGAATAATTAATGAAGTAGTGCATTAATTTTTAAATGTTTAATATATTATAAAAAATTATCCCTTCATTCTGGCTCCGCCCGGTATGACCCTTGTAAAAATCATATTATGCCTAGATTACTATGAATTGCGTCAGGATATTTACTTTGTGCTCGGTAAGATTTTTCATTTTTATACGCAGAGATGCTAGAGCGAGCTCTATCTTCATAAAAGAAAAACTTAGCTTGCAATTGTTGTACACAGTCGACAAAATTTAACTAATCATCACACATATTGTATCAACACCAAAAACAACATTATTTCAACCTAAACATATTTAATAATTTAAATAATCAGAGAATTAAACTAATACGATATCATTCTAAATATCCGAACACATAATTAAAATGGCGTCTCCAACATACAAAGGTATATAAAGTTAATGAGAATGTAAACAAATATCCTAATTTGATGCGGGAGTAAAAATAATGTGTGATTTATATTAATGACATTCATGAATTCATTAATTGTGTGTAGACAGAATATTCGGTGACACTCAGCGAATGCTAAAATTGATCTCACAACGTATGTTTCGACGGTTTCGAAAGCTAGCTCCTTCTGGGTATGTAAAATAAATAAGAAGAATTTCGTTTATTATACGGTCTTTTTAGGGTTCCGTACATAAACGGTAAAACGGGACCCAATTACTGAGACTTCGTTGTCTGTTTGTGTGTGTCTCCAGGCTGTATCTCATAAACCTAGAAATTTTCTCTAATGATTTATTTCCGTTGCTGCTATAACAACAAAAATTTAAAAAATATATATACATATTACGTACATAGAGGTAGTGGTAGTATGGTTTTTTTATAACGGGGAGGAAATCTTCTAACTTCTTTTGATGAAAAGAGAGCATGTGGAATACCCACTAAAACCTCCTCGGTGGCCAAACCCAAAGCATGGTAGCGGGGTCAACGGGATCTCTTACAGAACGCACCAGAGGCTTTATTATACGTCCATTGTGTCTTTAGAAAACCAGATAATTAATCAATAGAAATGTCAATTACGATCTTTGATATTATCTATAGAACTACATTTATCAAATTGGAGTGTTTATTAGCATTGCGTAAGCGTTACATTCTTAACATTTTGATATTTGTTTTAATAAATGCCAAATAACATCTAGGAAGTATTGGATTATTAATTTTAACGAGAGTTTCGTCAGTAAATATTACGAATATTACAAAATCATAGTTAACATTTTCAAAATACTTGTTTCAAGGGGACAAATACAGTCAGCTATTAGTTAAAGATGTAGATAGTGATCTTAAACTTTTGTTACATCAACTTTTTAGTTACATTGTGCTCATATGTCACTCAATCGACAGATTGTCACAGGTGCTTGAGTAATGAATTACTCTCTGGAGCCTGCTTCTTTATCTCGTTTAATGTGCACCACATTTTTGAAATAAACAACCTTCCATCTTACCCCTATACGAATATTTGTCCACTCTACCTGTTTATTTACTACTAGAGGTCCGCCCCGGCTTCGCACGTGGTACATATTTCGCAATAAAAGGTTGCCTATGTCCTTTCTCGGGTATCAAAATATCTCCATACCAAATTTCATGCAAATTGGTTCAGTAGTTTAGGCGTGATTGAGTAACAGACAGACAGACAGAGTTACTTTCGCATTTATAATATTAGTATGGATGTGTTTTCCTTCAAAGTCTTCTTTATTATACATAATTTATTTAAGTATATTATAGTTTCCAACATGGATTCCAAGTTCCCTTATTCTTCAAAGTCTTCTTTATTATTTCCCAAATTCTTCTTAGCACGAAATAGTTATGTTATTGAACTGAACATTAGCAGTAACACAACCAACCAGCTCGGACAAAATACTTGAAGAATATACGAAATTAAATCGAATATTATACTCTTACGAAGTCTCCACACATACGCTACATTATAAACAAAACACTGAAGCAAGGAACAGTATATATCACGAAATAACGACGCCATTACGTATGCCAAACAACTTTTTATTGGAAAAGATGTTAAAAGCGCGGGAAAGTGCCTCGCGTTTGTTTGGGACTAAACAAATACGATATGTAAATTTAATTTCGAACCGTTTATAAAGATATTGCCCTTAATGTATTTATAAAACATCGCTGGAAGTAACATGGGCAATGTTTCACGCGGTATATTGACTTCGGGGTTCCGTAGGACTGTATTTTGTGTCATATCTCTTTCAAAGTCTATCCGAGTGTCAAGAGCATTAATGATAGAATGAAAAATTCTCTATTGCACAGTACAGTTTGATAAAACAAGAGCGATACAAGTAATAGCGTGTACAGAGGGCGGTATTATCGCTGTAAGCGATTTCTGCCAGAAAACCGAAAAAAAAGGCAAACATATAATATGGTACATATGGATGGTACATTACAATTTTATTTTTGTTTTAAAAATAAAATAATAACTAAGTATGTATAAATATAAATATTTATTTATCACGATCACAAAATATATACCATCTTTATTAGTTTCCTTTTTAAAGCGTTGGCAAAGTGGAATACATAGGATACTAGAGTTCCGTAAATCTACACTAATATTATAAAGAGGAAAACTTTGTTTGTTTGTTTGTTTGTTTGTTTGATTGTAATGAATAGGCTCATAAACTACTGGACCGATTTTAAAAATTCACCATTCGAAAGCTACATTATCCACGAGTAACATAGGCTAGGTTTTATCCCGGAAATCCCACGGGAACGGGAACTATGCTGGTTTTTCTTTGAAAACGCGGGCGAAGCCGCAGGCGGAAAGCTAGTATCATATAAACTAAGCTCATCATTTTGCTCTGCGCCCATCCGTATGTCAAAGCGTTTTTCTTTATGTCTTTTTGCCAATAACATTTTAGATATTATTGGCACGTTGACAACGAATATATTTTATACAAAGAGAATATAACATTATTTTAAACATGTATCTGAGTACGTATTCTGTGCTTGTTACTGCTATCCCTGCAACAGGTATATAGCAGTTTCCCCATAACATTTTAAATGTATTAGCTTTTTTAAAAAGGCCGACATATACATTAAAATTGTTAAAATAATAAATTTGGAGGCACTCAATGAAATTTCAGTTTGCTTTACACAATCGAATTTATTTACCTACTATTTTTGCACTCCTGTTCATATAAAACGAGCAAGTTAACACTTATTTCTAAAGTTCTTTCACCAGAAGGAAAGTACAGTCCGCAGTGACATAGGCTTTACTTGTGATAAATGATATGTTTCAATGTGAAAGTAAAAAAAAATTGTTTGACGCCCACACACGGGTAAAAGTCAGCTAGTATCACATAAACATTTAATGGTCGCATTAATCATTAAATATAAATACCTGTCGATTTTCACGACACCTTGGTACAGTGGTTAAAGATTTAACATCGATCCACGGTAAGTTCGATTCCCGGTGGCAACGGTGTCGGTCTAGCTGGACACAGATAGCAAACCTAGCAGACCTCGTAGGTAAAGAAACTCTTCTTCTTCCTTTGCCTTATCCCTTTATTTGGGGTCGGCTCTCCTCGTTCTCATGCGCCAGGATGGTCTATCCTGGGTTGTCTGTTTATTCAATTGGGCTCTCTCCAAGTCTTTTGATATAGTAGACCACCAAGTGGCGGGGGGACGTCCCAGACCCCTTCTTCTATTTGGCAAGTTTAGTGCCCTCCTTACTACGTGGTTTTCTTCACGCCGCATTACGTAGATAAAGAAACTCGATCAATAAAACAGATGTATTGTATATATTTTTTTGAAAGTATAAGTATTCCATTTCTGTGCCAAGGAAAACTCAACATAGTCTTATCAGAGTCCCACATGACAGACACTCCTACTTCCGTGCCCTACATAACTAGCACAACTGTAGAAACTAGTCATACATTCACTGACGTTTATATTGTTGAAAATAAAGACCATAATTCATGATTAGCCCCAAATCTTGACCACAAATCCAGTGTGTTCCGCTGCGACTCCATTCATTTCCCATGACAATACGCGAAGCTGGGGTAAATCTCTTGTATTATGTGTGGATATTCCGCTGTCAAAACAGCATGGACGCGTGTTAATGAAAAAAGTTTGGAACGAGCAATGTCCGTTCTATTGGAATGTTATCTATGCCGACAATCTGATATTTTTTAATACTGCACATAATTGAAATGCTTCTTTATAGGTATTTTATCATGGATGTAATGAAAATGTTTAAGTAGGTACTGTAATATAATTGGAAAAAACGTTCAGCTAATGCTGTGTATTTATATCACTTTGGATGACTTCACTAGACTTGACCTAATGAAATGAAAATTGAAATTACTATAATTAAATTAATTAAAACTATGAGATTGTAATTAATACAATAAACATATGAATAACGGAAATATGGTTGACTTTATTTTAATATATTTATGTATTTATTTTACTTCACCAGCAGATAAAGGTGAATTTTTGTATACTTTAATCGCACCTGCTCCTTAATAGTAGATATTAATATTATATTGGTAATCTAAATCAGAATTTACTCAAATATGCCATAATCTACAAATAAATATAAATTCAATAAATCGATTGAATACTCTACCTTCTTACACAAACAAAAAAATGTTTAAAATATTTGATAACAACGCCATCTACAGTTTTACAGTTGAATTATCTCATTCGACAAACTCTACCACTGAGTTTTGCTGTGGTTTTACTTTTATGTCGAATCTTCTCTACAGATATCACTGTTTAAAATTGATGAAATGAATCTAATTAAAAAAATGCCATAAAAAAACGCTAAGGTATCAAGTATCTCTATCTGTAAGCTCTATTCCCATTTATTTGGCTCTACTTATTACATAAAACTCCAGGGCAATTAAGAAAGTGTAAAAACAAAAGATTGACACAAACTAATAAAACTGTTAACTAATTCATTTGTTGTGGCTCGCTTATAATAACGCAAATATCATTATTAGCTTGTAGAGTTTTGAATTAATTTATTATTTATTATTGAACTAGCGTCCTGCGTCCCGCGGTTTCACCCGCGAATTTTAGATTTTCCTACTTATCCTTACGTTCCTGTAGGAATATCAGAATAAAAATAGCCTTAGTTACTCCTTATAACATCCAGTTATCTGTACTGACAGATAACTGGATGTTATAAGTAAAAGACTGATTTTGACGGGACTTTCACTGGAAAGTCCCGTCAAAATCAGTCCAGCCATTCCAGAGATTAGCCGGAATAAACAGACGGATTAGAAATTGTATTTATTACTATTTTATCATTAAAACCAGACACTACAATTTTATTATTGGTATAGATAAACTGGTAAATATTTTAAAATCGCAACCTAAAAGTAGGTAGGCCATTGAACGTCATTCAAAACTTATAGCATAAGTACCTACTTATCAGTGAAATGTGGGTGGGTATAAGTAATTACGAAAAATAGGCAAATTGCGAAAAGTCCACATCGTAGTGATTATTTTAACATTAAACACTTTTTTGGAGATTCGTAAATGTCAACTTATGGAGATCTTAATCTTAATCTTAATACTATTATAAAGGCGAAAGTTTGTAAGGATGTATGGATGTATGGATGTATGGATGTATGGATGTATGGATGTTTGTTACTCTTTCACGTAAAAACTACTGAACCGATTACAATGAAATTTAGCACACATATAGAGGGTAACTTGGATTAACACATAGGATAGGTTTTATCCCGGAAATCCCACGGGAACAGAAACTATGCGGGTTTTCCTTTGAAAACGCGGGCGAAGCCGCGGGCGGAAATCTAGTATTAAATAATAACGTGCAGAAGTTCGTTGCCACGTGGTGACCATGTTGTATGAAAGATTTGGGATAAAAAATATTGAATGTCTTTGAATAGATTGAATTCGTCATGATTATGTAACAAGTCTATTATAAATATTTTAAATCAGTAAATAAATACTTTAGAAAGTGTGTCTTTTTACCGATGGAATTCGTAAGAGGCTAAAAGAGGCTAAAATAAATAACAAATATTGCATTCGTATTGCAATATAAAAGTTAAACAATTAAGATTAATAAGTACCTAACATAAATTCATAACTAGTTTTCCACCCTCGACTTCGCTCGTGTTTTCAAAAAAACCTTTATAATTCCCGTGCGTGTGGAATTTCAGGGATAAAAAGTACCCTATGTCTTATTCTGAGTCTTCAGCAACCTACGTACCTAATTTCATTGTAATCGGTGCTGTAGTATTTGCGTGAAAGAGTAAAAAAACATCCATCCATACATCCTTCCATCTGTCCTGAAAAATTTACGCATTTATGATATTAGTAGTATTAAAACAGATACTAAAAAGGTACATGAAAATCTGTTCCAACTTATCCTCAAATATACAAAGATATGGTCACACTGTAGTATATACAAAAGTTTTGTAATAAGTGAAAGTTAAGTCTGAATCTCTCACAACGCACAACCGTACTCGACACACTCCGAGATGGTAAGTTTCATTTTCTGCATTATTAACATAATTTTGTTTTTTTTTATCCTAAATTATAAATAATTGGAATCCATTGTCTTTTGCATAGTGTATGGTGTGTTCTCATAATATTTTTACTGTAGTTATAGAGCAAAAACTAATAGATATAACGGTTATGTTAAGGCTTTCTTAAATCGCATATTGCGATCAATGATATTTGTTTGCATACTAATGTATAAGATAATATGTTTATTTGATAACAATATAATATGTTATTGTATCCATTCATATGGAAAATAAATGAAAAGAGAGAAATATGCTTTGAATTACGTATGACTAGCGGACTCTACATTTTCTGCAACACCAAATGCTTAGACCAAATGTTGTTTGTATCCAATGTCATATTTTCATTTCATTTCATATATCCAGTCTTCGGTTTTCTAGAAAATTCCATTTTTTTGTGATAGATTTCCTTTTTATAAATATTTTATTTTTACTTTCAGGGTGCAACACAGAGCGAGTTAGCGAACAGCTCAAAAGCAGATTTGGTATCTCGAATCAAGGCGAGAGTGGAAAATGCTGACAAAAACAAAGCGAGAGAAGTCGGGGGTGTTTTCTTGTTTAACATTATTAAAGGCACATCTGTATATTCTTGGAGTAAGTTCTTAACGTATTTGATTAGATTTTTTGTTGGATTTTGTAATAACAAAAGAGTTAAAAATAAGGTTCCATGGTGATAATCGAATGGTCGTCAATTGTGCGAGTACACATAAACATAACAATATTATGAATAAAATATTAATACATGTAAAAATACATGCAGCATTAGTTCCTATTTGTTTAATACATAAGTATTATTTTTGATATAACAACGAGCGCTTATTATAATATCCTTCCTCGATAAATGTGCCATTAACACTGAAAGAATTTATAAATCGGATTCGTAGTTCCTGAGTTTAGAGCGTTCAAACAAACAAACAAGCTTAGCTTTTATAATCTTATAGAACCAGAACTAAAGATGTATGAACACGGTATCTGATCAATATCATCGAGAACTGGCACGCGGGCTATTATATTAGGTACTAGCTGCTCCGCGCGGTTTCACCCGCGTGGCTCCACTCCTGTTGGTCGTAGCGTGATGATATATAGCCTATAACCTTCCTCGATAAATGGACTATCTAACACCGAAAGAATTTTTCAAATTGGACCAGTAGGTCCCGAGATTAGCGCGTTCAAACAAACAAACAAACAAACTCTTCAGCTTTATAATATTAGTATAGATACGTACCTATTATATTATGCAAATACTAGTTTTCTATATTGACTACTGACTGACTAACTATTACATAATACCACAGACTATATACATAGTATAATATGCTCGTTATTTAATAGAGCGAGAGTCTAGACTCCAATGCATAAACTCAAAAGTAAAATATATTATGGAGCTATATGGATATCTACTGATCAATTTTTTTGTATTGTAGCGCACCTAAAATCCCATCAAAATCTGTTCAGTAATTTGCATATTCTCGAACATATTATAAACTTTAAACTGTATTCTAATAAGGAAGTACCACTTATTACTCGGCACAACAGACACTTTCATATTTTATGAGCTATATTATTCTACTTCATGTCACAGAATTACGCCCGAACTAGTAGTATATACTATGTACATAAGTCAAAAGAAAATAATTATAGATATCAAATGCGCATAGCGAAAATATGTTTTTTGTTTGTCCGTATTTTACGTCGCAGCAAAGCAATATTATGATATGATTTTTGTGTCTAGGGATAATATGGATAATAATTAAGACTGTAGAAAGAAACATAGGCTAATTTTTACCACAATAAAACAACTCTTCCTCTTAGAAAGATTAATTTTAATTCATATTAATATGTATCTGAATCACTCCTATATTTATACCTAAATTCCGATATATGGTGCTATATTACTAATTTCACACGTAGAATAATTATAATTTTCTTTACCACGCGACCGTAGCCGCTGGTGGAGAGCTATCTATATGCCACTTGTAAATTTAAAAACAAATACTATATGATCTTTCTTTCTTTTTTTCTTTCTATTTCTTTTAAATGTGTATTTATTATTATATTACTTTCAGCAATGGACCTGAACCAAGTGATAGTCTACGAAGGCGAACCAGCAGAGGACCCAGACACCACATTTACCCTCAACGAGCATTACTTCAAGCAACTGGTGCAGGGTAAAGAAGACCCTCGGGTGATCATGCAGGCTGGCCGGTGTTCCGTCACGGGCGACATCATGAGGGCAATGAAACTTGAACCCTATATTAAGCTTAGTTAGAGTCGGATTTTCATGTTCTTAAAAGATTGTAGGAACTGTTATATCGACGTAGATACTATGATCTATCGGATTTAGAAGTAGTTTGTGGGGGCTGTTATTATATAGACAGTACCCAGCTATGGACTTGTAACATTTATTTATCAAACAATAACATTGGAAGCATATAGTTAGTCACAGAATGCTTAATAGTAGATAGCTAACGTTAGTATTACGTACTACTTAAATTTCTCATTTGAGTAGTTCTATCTGCTTGTTATCTCTAATTGGATTATTTGATCACAAAGTGTTTTTGTTTTTTTTTTTTTACTTAATTATAAGTGACAATGTATAGCTTTACTTTTTGTAATAAATTAAGTTTTAATTATTATTTCCTATTTTATTTCCGTCTTTATCCCTTTATCACCCTTTTATAATTTACATATTTGATTGACTATACTTAGCTAAGATACGTTGTATAACATTACAATCAAATACCTCAATAGTATTTATGTACATAAAGATCTTTTACAAATATGAAAATCTACAGTGTGTCCGGACATGACATATCGATATTTGAAGGGGCTATTCTCCAGGTATTTTTATCGACAATTCAACCCCTCTACAGTCCCCTACCTCACCCCCTCAAAATGGCAAACCTATCAATTCGGATAGTGAATTTATGAAAATTGTAATAAATTCGAAAGTGAGTGTCACAAAATACTAAATTTGGTTTTATTTGAACAATAACAAGTTATTCTTGGGACCACTAAACAAATTTAATTGATAAGAGTGATGAAACATACTTTAAAAAATTCGAAATTTTTTTTAAAGTATGTTTAAAATATTGGGAAATAGATCCCAATATATCTATTCTCAGTTTCTCACTATTTCGTGGCGTTATTTATCGTTCGACGGCTGTCGTCTCTATATAGAGTCATCAAAATACTTCATTGAACGACTGTCATATCTATACTTTTTTTTTTATTATTGTCATACTAGGCAGTAGTCATTCACCACTCCAACCATTCATAAAAGTTGAAATTAAATGATACACAATTTTGCGTCAACCGAGCATAGCGGTGTCCCCTCTAGACAAGTTAGTCTCAAAAAAAATTAGCATCAAAAGTCAATATGCTTTGATTTTACGATAGTCAAAATAAATTACGTTATCTCATTTAACTTTTAAATACATCTAATTGATCCATTTAAAATACCGTTTCGGATCTAGTCTATCATCCATGGCCTAATATGTGTTTTATAAGTTGTCGATTTTAATCGCTATTTTTATTTATAAGGTAGCGTATATAATGATGTTGAGAGTTTATAACTATACTTAATTCAATTTTCAGAAAATTAAAGGCTTTAGATAAAATAATATCTTTATATTCTCAAGACTACAATATATGCATTAGGTAGGTACCTAAGTATATAAAATGATGATAATAGAGTCCAAAATTATAATTTATATAATATGAAGTACTGTTAAAAACAGTATTTTATCCCACACTATGACCTTGTTTACCGTGTTATTACTATAAGCAATGAAACACGTATTTTAAATTCAGTTTAAAAATAATAAAATATTATAAATGACTTCAATTCACGCGATATTCCCAAACCACAGCAATAAACTTCTTAATAACTTCTTTAATTAAACAAAAACAAAAAAGTCGTTTAAATTAGTATTCAATATACATACGTCTTAATACAAAACGCCTCTACAACTGGTTTGATATTACGGTACCGCCGCGCGGTCAAGCACCCTGAGACCCTGACATTAGCCAAGCCTATAATTATACAGATATCCTTTATTTACAACCCTTTATGGGGCTATCATCTGGATCTAAACTAGGACCGCTTGGGATAAACAACACACACAGGTTTTTATAATAAACAAACACATTTATGCAGCTGAAGCGGCAACTCTAAACACTTGTCGAAGTTCCATATTTAAAACAACAACAATTAGCTTTATAAATTAAAGTGTATTTAAAAATTAGTTGGTAGGAATAATAAAAAAAAATTGTTTAAGTACGTAGTCGAAATTCCGTTTCACAAAAACCAAACATCGAAGCTTATTTTCGCATTTTCGTAACATAAGTATGAAAATATTATAAAAGCATGGAAGGTCGGGACTCGGGACTACATTTTGTTATTTTTTAAGTGCACAATACAATGTTTAAAAACAGACCTGAAACAACTAGGCTTTAATTGTTAAGGCCTGAGCAGTTGCTACATTCCCCGGATGTTTGCTTTCACACCCTAAGGTTTCTGAACTTGGTTTATTTTTAAACGTTGTTTATAAGCATCATAACACACAGGCTTCTAAAAGTTCCTGGATAAAAGATATTCTAATCCATTTAAGTACAATTTGCAAAAGTTTTATTGAACTTTGCAATATTTAAATTCTTTCTAAATATTCTAGCTATTGCGCGAAAAATGGTTCAAATATTTTCGTTCGATTTAACTGTTCTACGTAGATGATTATTATAGATAACTAGCGGTCCGCCTCGGCTTCGCCCGTGGTACATATTTACGTTTTCTCTACATAAAAACCATCCTCGTACTTCAAGGAATATAATAAAAAAAGAATTATCGAAATCGGTTCAGCCGTTCCCGAGTAATGCGCTTACCAACACATTTTGCGATTCATTTTTATATATAAGATAATCACTGTTATTTTAGTCTTGCGGCTTGTCCCGGTTTTGCCCGATGTGCTCTAGGTGTAAGAAGGCTTGAGTTTTCTTTCACTACTTTCGCGCACTTTTTCTTAATTAGTAATAACTCCCAAAATAATTATTTCTTGTAAAAGATACTTTAAGTACATAACTTACATTCCTCATAATATTTCAGTTGGTAAAGAGTTATTATCTCACACTGCAGGTGTCTATTATTTTAAAAGAATTCATCTCTAGTAAGCTATTTTGAAAGCCGCATGAAAATATTACGTTCTACTTTTTTACAATCACAAACAATGCAATCAGACAGTTATGATGGTAGACTTTATTATATGTAATACTAGCTTTCCGCCCGCAGCTTCGCCCGCGTTTTCAAAGAAAAACCCGTTCCCGTAGGATTTCCGGGATAAAACCTAACCTATGTCCTTTCTCGGGTATCAAAATATCTCTATACCAAATTTCATGCAAATTGGTTCAGTAGTTAAGGCGTGATTGAGTAACAGACAGACAGACAGAGTTACTTTCGCATTTATAATATTAGTATGGATAATACTTACGATGCTTTATGTACAGATATATAATAGGTATTTATAAATGTATTTATCGCCAGTATTATCATTAATAATTAATAATAGAGCAAATAAACATTATAACTAAGAATACGTAAAGATTAATGTACATATCTCGATTATAATTGCAGAGAACGGGCCATATTAGGAGTAGAGGACAACTGCAGTAACCCTTGGTCTAATATCATTGCACTTGAAGTACACTTCTGCAGAAAATGCAATTTAAAATAATAAAAGAAATTTGGAGTAACTATTAGAGCAAGTATTAATTAGTATGTTATGAGGGAATTAAAAAATATCTTTTGACATAGGTACATAGTTTGTAATATCTGATTGTAAATCAAAAAAAATTGTATATTAATTGGAAGAATAGTTATTTCCTACATACTATAAATCATATTATTATATCTTCATCTCTCCTATTTTTCTTCAAAAAACACTAAGTTATCTTAAAAATCGTTACCCCTCAGCTGTATTTAACAGATTAGAGTGCATTTCTTTTCCAATATTTTTTTATTCAATAACCGATCTTAATCTACAGCTTCAGCTATCATATTATAACAATCTTGACAGTGTTGTCCATTGTGCATATCAAACTTTTTTCAAACGAATTTCTCGCTTCATTTCTTTAACACACATCTGCTTATAAAACCGCTTGTGTATCTCATTGTACCGGTATAGCAGGCTCTTACCGAGACCTAAGCGGTGTTTTTATTTATTTACATTCGTTTCCCATCCGTGGCACGGTCACCACATATTAATTAAAACACAAAAGTTACAAAATGGCATCTTATATGGTATCATTTTTAATAGTGACTGCTCTTATAGCTGGAACTCAAGGTAAGAGCTTTAAATAATCTGTCCTAGAAAGTATCTCTATTTGATTGTTTAAGTAGATATATTTTTACTAACTACTTACTTGGAAATAAATTGTTTATAAATTTTATTTGCTAATTCTCTGTATCATCATGTGATATGCAGTGAAAATTTCGAGATAAATAATGAAAAAAAATTTAATTAGAAATGAAGTCTCCAAATTTTCTAAAAGCTCCTTTAATACATATTAGAAATATTTACTTTGAAGATTATTATGCTTCTGATTAGATACATACCAAATCAGCTGTATATTTAAATTATAATTATTATGTTAATTAATTTCACTAGGTGCCCAAGATCAACCAAGTAATTATGACTTAAGCAGAAATAAAATAGGAAGTAGCAGAAACGGTAACCGATCAATTTATCGATAAATCACCAAGTTATCACTACCATTATTCACTTTGTTTTTAAATTATCTAATTTGTATTCATTTTTGTCCATTTTCAATTCATGGTGTCCATAAACTAACTGAATGTACCTATGTTATGTTCGCACATTCACAGGAATGTAAACAATATAAAGTTTATCCATTTTATCATCATGTCGCTAATTCATTTTAATTGTTTTAATAATAAATGTTTAGAAACTGCGCTTTTGTTCTTAAGCCATCAAAGTTTAAGCATAAGAATCTATCGTTTTAATAAATCGTGTGAATCTTAGTCACTATTTGCGTCACTATACCTACCTATCTACTTATGATAAACATGTAGCTATAAAAATATTTATATTACAGGAATATAAATAGTAAAACATACTGCAAGTTGCAACCCGCGGTCAAATAGTTAATAATAAAAATCTATCTGAGCATTAACATCCAGTTAAAACCGATTCAGGGCAGTGTTGCCAACAGAACTGGCCCTAATGTCGCCGTTTTTCATGCATGAAGTAGCCTAATATCGCCGAATTTCAGTTGTAGTAGCCTAAAGTAGCCCAAACACCAAAATATCAATATGAATAAAATAAAATGTAGTTTTCATCAATTTATCTATACTTACTAATATTATAAAGCTGAAGAGTTTGTTTGTTTGAACGCGCTTATCTCAGAAACTACTGGTCCTATTTGAAAAATTCTTTCGGTGTTAGATAGCCCATTCATCGAGGAAGGCTATAGGCTATATATCATCACGCTAAAGCCTAACACTAACAGGAGCGGAGCCACGGGGGTGAAACCGCGAAGCGCAGCTAGTTTATAATATGTTTTAGTGTGATAAATAGACATAAGCCATCTTTAGAACACGCTATGAGCGTGGCGTTACTCCCGTTCAACGCACGGTACCTACCGGCCGCGGCCACAGACATGCGGACATGCCACAGAGCAAGAATAATATAGGTAGTACCAGCCGGCCGTCCGCGTCACTGAGCGCGACCGCAGTATTACGATAATGTATATTGTAATACTGTGGCGCGAGTTCATTTTAAGCTTAAGTTCATTTTTTATCCGAACCGCGAGGGACTGTACTGCTTCCTGTGTTCTGTGTTCCCCGACGAGTACAATAAGGGGGTCTTGAAGTGAAGAGTGAAGGTACCTTCTAGGGAAGCGCGTTCCATCTCAGACCACAACTCAGCTTAACATCAGGCGAGGTTGTGGTCAAGCGCTTCCCTAGTCCCAATAAAAAAAAAAGCTGTATTTAGAGCAATTAAAAAAAAAATCTACAAAAATATGCGTGTTTGAGTGGATTGTTTTTGAACGAAAATTAAATATATTGGAGTATTTCAGCCAAGTACTAGTAAATTAATCGGTTAATTGAAATACAACGTCAAAATAGACGGGAGTCAAATAATTTTACTAATATCTGGCGTCTGCGTAAAGCTTCGACCATAAATTCCAAAATTCCAAAAACGGCCTGTGTCCGATTCTAGGACATGAACTCTCTTATTGAAATGAACGTTAACATTTTAAAAACTACATATTTTTTTTTATTTTTGAAGTGAAACTTCTTTATCGGGGTTGGAAAAAAATTTAGTGTAACATTTTTTCGTTACGCGTGACATTTTTCCGTTACGCGCCATCTTTTTCTTATCCCTACCACGCGTGATTCGACGTATTTCTGTAAAGTTGCATATAGTAAATTATTTTTTGAAAAATAAGGTCATAAAGAAGTTTCACTTCTTACGTGTGTACACTAGCACACGCACACATTTTTTTTAATTTGTTTATATAATAGACCTAACATGTACAATTTGTTTATATTAGGCCATCATTTTAAACGACGTATAATCTAGTTTCAAAATGAGTTAGTAAAAGTGAAGTCGAGGGCATAAATTTGTGGTAATAGAATTAAATTTCCAGAAAATCCGTCCAAAAAAAGTACAATTAAGTATTTTTTTTTATTATATTAAATTATAATAATAATAACCGTGCGGCGTGACCTGTCCCGATAAAAACGTTCTATTTAAAATCTAAATTTTTTTCTAACCCCGATAAAGAAGTTTCACTTCAAAAATTTTTCCCTAGAGTAGCCTAATCGGCGACCAGTCGCCTTTTAGATTTTTTCGTCGCCGATTCTCGTTCTGAGTAGCCTAAATGGCGAAAATTCGCCTACGTTGGCAACACTGATTCAGGGCTTTTTACATCATAGCAACATGGTGCCTCATAATCGAATTAAACCCATTTACCTAGTCTACATAATACAGCGATATAATTTTAAACTGAACTTGCTCAACTGCAAGTTTTATTATCTCCGCTACTATACTATCATTATGATATGACATTGGTTATAGAAAACTAAATAGGTACATAGAATAGAAAATTATATCAATGTTTATACAAATCGCGTGAACCCATGAGCGGCCTACATTGGGAAAGGTCATTAAATAGTTTAACACATTTTTATGTTCACAAAACGGTACGGTAACAGCTGATATAATATTATATTAGAGAGTAGAGACATAAACAGACTGAAATACAAGTTTTAAGTATTATCGGTAAAACGTTAAACTACGTACTTAGTTACTATCTACTTAGACATTTAGGAAAATAAAGCCCTTATTAATTTGCATTTGTTTTATAGAGCCTGCTATAGATTTAGTATTATAATATATTATCTGTGATAGAGCCAAGGTTCTACTCCCTATAGTAAGATATTTAAATCATGGTACATAAAATTAATTATACATTTATAACAAGTTATTGTAATAAAGTACCTTTGTATTAAAGAAACAAGTAATCGTAGATATTTAAATCAGTTGATCTAAATCTTTATGAGTAGGTACTCTAGTACTATAAAAATGTATGTTTTCATGTAAAGATTTTTTTCTAATTTCCTTCATACTTCCTAGTGTTGATTTATGTTCAAGTTCAAGCAAGGTTGCACTTAAAAACGTTAATTGTTTACACTAATTACCAAAGACGCGCAGATTATCATAATTATAATTTTGAGCGTTTCCTTGATTTTGTACCTAGTTACTTTGCATAAAATTGTTAAGAAAAACTCATAAAAATTTACCATAAAAATATTCATTAAGAAAAATAATCATTTTGTATTTTAAGAATATGGTATGGTGGTATGAAAATAGTAAATAATTATTTCATAAACCGAATACTAATTTAAACTTTAGAAATTCATCAAAACATTTCATTACCTACCTACTGCATAATGCATTTCATTATAAATATTTTCATAATGATGCACCTCACATAATTTTTCGCCAACATAATCATCACTCCACTATTTTATTTTCACTGCAGAAACACAAGCCTTCTACTTTGGTTGGTGTTTTTCGTCATTCGTCATGCCGGGTTCCTCATCACATTTTCTTACACCAAAATATACAGCAAGTTAATCAACTTATTTCGTGGCCTTTTAGCTCTAGTCGCAAACCGATTATATTCTTATAAGTAGTCTAAATTGATTCACTCTGAACCATCACTGCATTCATCAAACAAAAATGGGGTTCACCACTGCACCTAACTGCAGATCATCACCACTAACGTTCACCATCATTCATCGCATCGCACATCTTATCACCAGGTTTCGGATTAGGAGACTTATGGGACTATTTAATAGGCGCTGGCTTCGGACAATATCCTGGTCAGTACCCTGGCCACGGACAGTATCCCGGACAGTACCCTGGACAGTATCCAGGGAATGGATTGTATCCGGGGCAGAACCAGCTTCCAGGCCCGCCGGGCGCTCATCCGGGTTGCCCGCTTTGTGATTCCTCGGTCTACAGTTATTGTTCTCACAAACAAGCACATGACTCGTGCTGTTGTGAAAACCAATCTTGTAAGTATTTTAAATACGAATTTTTTTTAAAAGGCTTTATGACTCATTGGTACCGATTTCCAATTTTTGTTTTAGTAACTCCTACTGAGTACTTATTTAGTAAGAATAAAGTCATGTAATATTTTATGAAGGTTACCATAAAAACCGAAAAATACTAAATTTATAAAATAACATTTCTTTGTAGTCAATTAATAGTCCTCTTGTTTGTATATATAATATCATTGTTTGTATTAGTCTGTAGTTACGATCACGGATGATTTTTAAAAAAGTTACGTAACCTATGTTTGATTCAGTTTCTTTAACTATTTTAATTTCAAATTTAATCAAAATCGGTAGTTTAGTTGTAAATTGTAAAAGCATAACAGGCAACAGACAAGACTTTCGCATTTAATAATATCAATTAGTACCGATTAACAAATAGTTACGTCACTTTAATTTTGAAGCGAACTGCGAAAGCTCTTCATAATCAAAAAATCGAGTCCCATGCTAGATAAAAACATTATATTATATTCCTAAAAAAATTACAGATCTTCCCTTCTCTTGCCGTAAAACGGACTGCAACTTCATCTATGCGAACTCCTGCCAAGAATACCACTTGATCACGAACTGCTGCTGCGTAGATCTTCAGAAAAGCGCGCCGGTACAAGCTGTGGTACCGGCTGTCATTGTATAGATTTATGAACGTATTGTGCAGTTTTGGAACGAATTTTCTAATTGTAAACTTTGGTAGGAATTTATTTCGCCTTTAAAAACTTTAGAGCTAATTTTGGTATCTTCGTAATGCGAAATATCCTATGATTATAAAATTGTTATAGAAAAATCGATCAATATAAAAGTTTGGAGGTCTATAAAAATAGCAAGAACTTGTTTTAATTATTTGCATAAGAAGTTTATAAATACTAACAAAGATCAGAATTTCGTTTAAAAAACTGCACGACCTCTCTTTTTTACTCATTTTATATATAAGTTAGTAAGTAAATCTAAATCCTAGCTTTAAATTAATTTTATACGAAATAAAAATCTTGAAACGACGTGTATCTTTTATTTTAATAGCACAATATCCATTAGTAAAAATTTTATGAATAAAGGAATAAGTGAATAAGTGAATAAGTTTTTGTAACAAAATGAAATACTACATGAACCTATGTTGCTCGGTATCGGCTCCCTGAGCAAAAAAAAATTAATTTCGCTAAAATAGTTTTTGAGTTAAATCATAACTAACAACAAAGAAAAATCTAATATCATTTTTCTGTAATAAGGCCAAACGTAAACTTATGTAATCTTATTTCTATGGACTAAGGGACAAATAAATAAAAATAAAAATTCAATGTCATCACAGAATTTATAATTTTACTTGAAACCTTACATGCGAATACAAAGCTTATACAGTACTTAAAACTAAATTAAGATTACAGCTAATGTTTGAGGTCGATACTTCTTAGGCTGAATCTAAAATACTTCGTTCTACGTAGCGTAGACGATTTGAACCTTTTTCGTATTGCCGTCCCTTTCTATCGTAAAAAAATTCATATATTAGAGCGAGATAGCATAAGTATGTCGAGACAGTTACTATTTTCCCGTTCTTCTATTATGGTACATTTACACATTCGTGTTCGTCATTCGACGAATCATTCGTATGAGAGTGTCTTAACACACCACTATTCGTAAGTAGTACAGTAATTTAAGATTACGTCAGAAAAACACTCTTAACACGAATAAGCGAATGTTTAGGCGAATATCGAATGCACTGTATAAATATGCGTGCTCGTTATTCGCCTCGATGTTCGTACGAATGTGTAGTCACCATGATGTTTTATTGATAGCAATAAAAAGAGACAGCTATAGGATATTACTAATCTTTTCACAAATATTGTTAGGTAAGTGTTAGGGATATTTAGATATTAGGAATCACTGCAATACTAATATAATATCAGTGTATTACACAATTTTGGATTAAAAACTTAACTATAATTATAAGTAAAAAGGTGCAGATAATACTCATTCATAAGATCAATAATTTGGTTATTTATTTTTATTTTTCTCTTTTCTGTAATCATGCAATCTCATATAAAAAAGTATGCTGTAGTTGCTAGATAACTAAAAAATCGTTCCTTTTTACTTATATATAATAGTAATGCCTCTTTAGAATTATTTTACTCCTTTACTTGGTCGAACTATCTTCGTGAAACAAACAACTATTGTTCTATTTGTTATACAGAGTAAAATGAAAAATTTATTGGTAATAAATACAAGAAATATTTAAATGTAAAATCCCAAAGTAATTTTACTAATTAGTACAATTTATTGATGTAACACAGAAACCTATATTTATGCTAACAAAACTAGATGAGAATTATTTGTACACAAGTACAAGTTTATATTTGATACAAATTATTTTCAAGTTATTTAAAAACGAGTTTAAACCACAGTTATCTCATTTGAACTAGGATTCAGACAAAACTGCGTTTTATATAAAGATAGAATAAGACACAGTTATAACTGTACATATACATACATACACACGCTGTATACAGTGTGTGTATGTATGTATGTGTACAGTTATGTATTTTTACATAAATTATATTTTTATTTATTCTTCCTTGACGTAAAACTTTTAGGAGAGACAATTTTTGTCAATTCTAATTTAACACTCAAACGAAATAATGTTAATAAAGGAGCATAGTTTGAGTACAAACATAGTGGAAAAGATTTAAAATTACATTTTATTAAATGAAATTGATAATCGTTGTTTGGTTTCTAAACGTGAAATCGACGGTCGGCATTATTTTGTTGACATAAACATAATATTATGTATGTAATTTACTATTGTATTGGATCGATTTCGGTATGTTGTCGTTACAGTACAGTCAGCAATTTAAGTCGCGCAATTCATTTACATACATGTCCTATTCAAACATTTGATATAAAAAATATAACTAGCGTAGACAAAAATACTTCAACAATAAATCCAACAAGCGAGTTTCATTGCACTTTATCTTATATGGTACCAATTAAACAGCAAACTTAACTTGCTGACTGTACCACTAGGCACTGTAATCATTAAAATCGACGATTTACTATCACGTTTTAAAGCAGGAGTACATCCAGTATTAGAAAAAGACACGAGCTATATCGTGTAGCGCCATCACTTTCCCGCATTGTAATCACTCCAACTAGAACAGTGGTATGACGTCTTAAAACAGAATTACATACAACTACAAATCAAAGTACAATTGTTTTGCTGACTCCACATAAAGTTAATCAAAGTAATCTGCCGACCGTACACACGAGTGTACTATTTTTCGCGTAATCTGCCGACCGTCGGTACCTATATTTTTACTGACCCTACATTATGAATACAATCTACCGACCATGCGTAATCTGCCAACCGTACCTCATCATCACGCACGAGTGTACTATTTTTCGCGTAATCTGCCGACCGTCGGTACCTATATTTTTGCTGACCCTACATTATGAATACAATCTACCGACCGTACGTAATCTGCCGACCGTACCTCACACACTAGCGCATTCTATAGTGGTTCTTCTCTTGCACCTGGCAGAGCTCGCCCTTGAAGGAGATCTCGATCTCGAAGTCGAGGTCGCGGTTGTTGCGCGCGTTCGGGCTCATTGAGAACGTGCCCATTATCTCTTCGCCCTTTTTCACCTGCGAATTATTATTAAATCGTTACATTTTATGATGATACAGTCATGTTTAAAATAAATAAATAAATATATAAAATATTGAATTACAATAAAACAATGAGTATAAATTATTATATTTTAAAAAATATTATTATAAAACAATTTGTTCTATTAAGGGCTGATTTTTCAATCTTTGGTTAAAACTTATTCGTCGAATAATGTATAAAACTACCATTTTAAAAACGTATTCTAATTGCCCGTATTTGACAGTTTACGTGACTTTTTAAAAGTATCGTGTAAAATTTTATTGGACGGATAAGTTTTATCCTTGTCTAACAGCTACATATATCTAGGAAAGCTAGTATCATTTAACGAAAACTGTAATGAAGAAGAATTAATGGGACGTGGAAGAAATTTTGGGCTCAAAAAGAAATTTTAAAAGGAGACTACCACATAGGATTGAAGAGAATAGTGATGGATACCTGTATTTTACCTAGTTTGACATACGGGAGCCAGACATGGACATATACAAAGAAAATTAAAAACAAAATTACCACATGCCAACGTTCAATGGAACGAAGTATATTAAAAATAAAAAAAATACAGAAGATTAGAAGCAAAGACATAAGAAATAAAACTAAACTAACAGATGCTCTCCGCCAAGCTCTACATCTCAAATGGCAATGGGCGGGTCACATATCGAGATATACAGATAACAGATGGACATTACTGACAACTAAATGGGCAGGACCAACAGGAAAAAGGAAAAAAGGTAAACCAAGAAAGCGATGGGCTGATGATTTAATAGAAACGGTGGGCAAAAACTGGATGAAAATTTCACAGGATAGGATTACATGGAAGAGGAGAGAGGAGGCTTTTACCCAATAAGGGGTCCGTGGAAATAAGAAAAATAAAACTAACATTAGATACTAAAATAGATTAAGTTAAACTAACAACTAACAAAACATTTGAAATGTAAATTTTGATTTTTTCACGGAATAAATGAGCTTTATTATTATTATTATAAGTTTTATCCAAGCATTGAATAATCGGCCCTCAATAGATTAATATACACAACAATTTAATCAAGAGACAAGACCCGATCGCGACACGGCGTAGCGTAAATCCGCTTTTAAATGAGGCAAAAAGAAAACATCTCATCATTTATTGTCCTCAATTTGTTTTGAGGCAGCGCAAATTAAGTGGCAGCGCAAACGGGCCACCGACCACAGCCACTTATATTACTTTAGTGGCGTTGGGTATAAAATCTTAAACTCGCGTCAGGACACGTGACCTGATCGAAAAAGCGTAAGACGGATGGATATCAAACATGCTCAACGTTAATAATCAAGTTTTCACTTCTGCCGGCACTCCCGGAGTGCAACCCGTCTTTTTTTTGAAGTGAAAACTTCTTTAGCGGCGTTGGGTATAAAATCTTAAACTCGCGTCAGGATACGTGGCCTGATCGAAAAAGCGTAAGACGGATGTTTTTTTTTTTTTTTGTAGCCCTTATATTCCATGCGTAAGACGGATACTTTTTGGAATGCCAAAATATCAAACATGCTGAACGTTAATAATCAAGTTTTCACTTCTGCCGGCACTCCCGGAGTGCAACCCGTCTTTTTTTTGAAGTGAAAACTTCTTTAGCGGCGTTGGGTATAAAATCTTAAACTCGCGTCAGGACACGTGGCCTGATCGAAAAAACGTAAGACGGATGTTTTTTTTTTTTAGCCCTTATATTCCATGCGTAAGACGGATACTTTTTGGAATGCCAAAATATCAAACATGCTGAACGTTAATAATCAAGTTTTCACTTCTGCCGGCACTCCCGGAGTGCAACCCGTCTTTTTCTTTTTAAAAAGCGTTGTGCTTTGCTTTGCCAACTCACCGTCATATACTCGTCGAAGTAGAACACGGTCTGCTTCCAATGCGTGTAGGCGGCCTCGGGCGCCGTGCTGAAGCCGAGCCGCTTGTGGCACTTCGTGAACTCCACGTTGAAGAACGTCACTAGCGCTTGGATGAAGTCGTTGCGGCGGACCTAAGAGAAATATGAACAGTTAATTATTATGACCCATACTAATATTATAAATGAGAAAGTAACTCTGTCTGTCTGTCTGTTACTCAATCACGCCGTAACTATTGAACCAATTTGCATGAAATTTAGTAAAGAGATATTTCGATACCCGAGAAAGGACATAGGATAGGTTTTATCCCGGAAATCCTACAGGAACAGGTTTTTCTTTGAAAACGCGGGCAAAGCCGCGGGCGGAAAGCTAGTAATCTATATATATAAAACTCAAAGGTGACTGATATAGTGATCTATCAACGCACAGCCCAAACCACTGGACGTATCGGGCTGAAATTTGGCATGCAGGTAGATGTTAGGACGTAGGCTAAGAAAGGATTTCCCGAAATTCTGGCTGGAACGGGGAAAAACGGGGATGCACGTACAAAGTCGTGGGTGGAAGCTAGTCACTTATATTATGTAAGCTATGGTTGATATCAGCTGAGTTACATACAACTAGCTTTAACCTGCGTAAAAAGTAGCCCATGAGCAAATACATTGTGCACCAATTTCACAATATAAATAGGAAGAAAGGTTTGTCTGTAAAAAGTGTAATTCATTTTCTATGAAAATTCTTGAAAAGCAACGTCTACATTACAGTAACTGGTTTCAAATAGGCAGATTTAACTTTGAATAAGTATTCTAAGTTTTTTGACAACACAATTTCTGCTCCATAAGTCTAAAATCAACATCATTACCACTAAATTGAAAAAAGTATACCTAGTAAAATAAACATAAAATTAAAGATCCATCAACATACCTGCAGGTGGAACTTGGACTCGAAATTCAGATCTTCTTTTTTCACTGTGTACAAGTCAATTTCCTTCAGCAAACATGAGTTTGTAACCACCTAAAAAAATTATATTGCAACTTTAATTATTGTTTGTAAATCTTTCAAAATGTAAATTGTATAATCAAAATATATAATCCTCGAATGAGAACTACAGAAAAAAAATCTTTCATAATTGTTGAACCATAAAAATGTTTCAAATAATAAAACAAAACAAAAAATCAACATGAATTTAAAAAAATTTTGCCTCGTAAATGATTTAAATTATTTAAGAAGCGATCTGTTAAAAAAGGGCCTGAACCTTTTGAAGAATGCAAAGCAACAACAAAACAAAAAAATTGGTTGTCTGTAAAGTCGGTTAACTGGCGACAGTTGAACGTGACAACGTCCGATTGTGCTTCTTTGTCGCTCGTTCCGCGCTCTCGCTTGCACTTCAAGCCTTACATGGAACGCCTCAGAGCGAGGTAATGCCGCATGAGTCATGTTTTTTCGTGCGTGCAGCCGGCTCTATCGAATTATAAGACGTTGTCACGTCAAAATTACCTGTTTAGCATCAACAACGTCCACCAGTGGCTCCGAGATGGCCACCTTCCTGATGGAGGACATGTCAAAGCCATATACATCGTCCCACCAGTTGATCTTCTCATCCTTGTACTGACGATCTTCAATACCACAGATGAATAGGGTACATCTGTTGAAGATAATACTTTTTGATGGAGTTCAGGCCAATAAAATTAATATTTTATAGTTGACATCAGGTAGTATGGTTATTAAAAAAATTATCTAAGTTTTTTATAACTACATAATACATTCGGTATATAGAACACTGTTAGGGTGCTTTCGATTTTTTCGACTGTTAGGATCGTCCATGCACTGTACGCCTAACACACCGCTTCGGCACTGCAGCCGTCCGACATGAAATGCATAAATTGAAAGCGCCCTTAAATACTGACGCTCTCACTTGGAGGTGGTCTTACTTCAAAGAAAGCTACTTCAAATTCAATAAATTAATGAGAAAAGGAGAAGACAAAATTATATTTATTCAAGAAAACAAGAAACAAAGAAAATGTGATTATGCTAAAAAACATAGCTTGTTATTTATGGTTGAATAAACCCAGATATTAAATTTTTTTAAATTAAAGTTGTTGCAATCTTTTAATGGGTAAATGTAATAAAGAATGATAATTTTTATAAATTATTATTAATATAATTAACCTACAAAACAAACCACTGTAATTGTTCATAAAACACAAGAAATAACAAAGCATTATAACACAAAATAACCAAAGCATACCTATCAGGGAACAGCATGCCATCCTCCTTCAGCCACTTGTCTCTCGCGTATAGCACAGTGTCAAGCATGCTCTCGTAGAAAAGGCAGTAGCCCATCCACTCTGAGATTATGATGTCCACCTTCTCAACTGGGAGCTCTACTTCTTCTACCTATAAATGATTAAATTGTAAATTGTTAGCGGAAGCTTTGAATATCTTTAATATAAACAATTATATGGAATAAGTGATTTTAAGATAACTTTTGTTCATCGTGATGACCTTTACCACTTCAATGTTTTACAAACATAATATTTAATTATCTCTTAAATCTATAGAAAAATCTACGTTTCAATTATAATAAATTGTAGACTATCAAAATGTGCTTACCTTTCCCTTAACAATTTCTATAACATCACTAAGCCTATTCGCCTCCACAATCTTCCGTGCATAGTCTACAATATTGGAACACTCTACAGCTATAACTTTGGCAGCCCCAGCTTTTGCAGCGAACATTGACAGGATACCAGTCCCACAGCCAATGTCTAGTACGGTCTGTAAAATATGATTAATAATGAGTTTGTTATACTAATTCATATTAAAAAACACTACTTAAAAAAATTAACTACTAACAATGTAGGAATGCCGAAACACGTGAGAGCATTTAAATGGAAATATGTTTAATACATAATCTCGTGTATTTTATTTGGAAAGCTATAGAGTTAAATGAATAAAACTTACTTTTCCCTTAAATAAGTGCTTATTGTGGTACATAGCGTTTCTGTATGTAAGCGTGCGTACTTCGTCCTTTAACATTTCCTCGTGTATACCAAAATGTGCGTACGAATCAAAATAATAATCTCTGGACGTCATCTCCTCCGCTGTTACAGTTTTATCGGGTCCTACGACATTTTTAAATCATTTATAACAACTAATTGCACATAACAAAAAAGCACGTTTCTTCGCTAGGACGCCGGCATTTTCAGATTCAAAGGAAAGAAACATACCATTTTCCTGTAGGGGTGTGGATGCTGCTGAGGTACCTTCTTGTGCGACGTCCATGCTTTCCATTGTATTCTATTATATAGTTATTTCTCAAAAGACGATTAAAGGCTTGAATATATTTATAACCTTCAAACACCAAATATAACTGTCACTAATCTTAAATTATATTAATTTGATAACTCATGTATCATTCCGTAGCACAACTATTATAGTTAAATTGATAGTTAGGTACATATAAAAATATCACAATCTAAGTAAATTAATAAAGCATTGAAATGCTCGATTCTATGAATTGAGCTTCTCTTCAATAAATTAAACAGAAAGGGGACGAACGAAAGCGAAACGCGAAACCGAGCGCGAAACCGTGCGAAAATCACAGATGCAAAAGTCAACGTAATACCGAGTCACAGATTACCAAGAAATTAATACAGACTATACAATTAAACATTTTATCTATTATCTATGCCCTATAAGGTTTTTAGTAAAGTGAAACTTTTATTACATCGTCTCAAACTTTTCGGTCTGTGTAGCGCATGTCGCGTGTATCGCGGCTGCCGAGTAGGTATACCGTATACCGTCGGGTTTTTAAATTCAGGATTTTTCGAAATAGAAAAAAACTAAAAATCATAGTCAATAAATAATAACGACATATATTTTTAACAGTATTTATATTATAATTACTGATCATACTTTATGCTTACGTTAGTTAAACGAGCTTACTAAAATGATGATAAATTTGACTATTTTTTGCCATTAAAATGATTGTAAACAGGTAAATGCATGAGTATTGAGGAATATTGTAAATAACGTAAATATTATACACTTGCCTGTGAAATTTTATGCCAGAATTTGGTTTCCAAACACTTCCGCAATTTTGCATAATACAATACATTCTTTATATTCGGAAAATATTTATTAAATAAGTAACAATATTAGCTTAAATATTCGAAGCGACGCAATTTTTTTGACACACATGCCATATTGACAAACTGAGAGTTGCCATAATTTTATTATGGTGACTATACCCATAAACAGGGAGTGTGACTTTTTAATGATTGGCTCAGATACTTAATTTATTTAGCATAAATAATAATTGTCTCATCCAACAATGCTTCTGAACAAGAAGCTTATATCTTATACACTGGAGATTTCGGTATGAACATTTGACGTGTAACAAGAAAATTGTTGTGTTCTATCACTTTCACACCTAACTTGTATTGCCACTGTTAATACGAAGTTTTCCCAAGGCTACTATGTATGCTGTAATATTCTGTTCAAAAGGTTAGTTTTTGTACATGAGTTTGTTGATAAATTGCCAACAACGTCATTCAGAAGCATTGTTGGATGAGACAATTATTATTTATGCTAAATAAAATAACTATCTGAACCAATTATTAAAAAGCGATATTCCCTGATTATGGGTAGTTACCATAATAAAATTGTAGCAACTCTCACTTTGACAATATGACATAAGTGTCAAAAAAATTGCGTCGCTTCGAATATTTAAGTTATTAATGTTGCGTATTTATAGGTAAACCAGAATCTGATGGCAATTAGGGAAATCAAAATTTAGAGTGTGCAACCCTAGGGAAAATGGACTGAACGATCTTGATACTGCGTACTTTTTATTTTGTCCTCAATATCATTAGTCACATTACACAAGTGGATAATACTGTATTTAATAATGAGATATCCACGTATTATTATGTAGGTACTTATTACATGTATAATATACATATTACTTTTCTAAAATACATAATAATATTATGTATTTACACATACCTATATTTGAATATATATAATTATGGCATGTGAAAATATGGATGTAATGATAATGCAGATCAAAACTTAATATTTAACGATTGTTTATAATTTTTTATAAAATAAAACAATAATAAAATAAAATCATGTTTATTTTCGTAAGCATTAACACATTATAAAATTGACTTGTACACCTTGGACTTGACAAATAGCCGAATTGGAAACTCCCGTAAGTAATAAGTTTTCATAAAATTATATTTTAATCAACAAACAATATTATAGTTACCTATTTATAACATTTTTAATTTAAAGTATCAAAACGGGTAAGTCCAACTTAGCAATAAAATCTTTCACGCGCTTTAAAATTGAAAATTGTGATGTGTTTGACCCTTCTTCATCGAATATTTTTTAATACACATTGTAAACAATACCTCTTGCTTGTGATCGCAGCGGTTTTATCGACATTTTGAAGATTTTGAAGACAAAATCCTAAAAATTAATCATCAACACAAATAATTTGACAACCAATTTGATAGTTGTCAAATAAAGTTGCCACATGAAAATCTCGTATTTTTGAAATATAAATATGCCATCAGATTCTGGTAGACCTATAATAAATATTTTCCGAATATTAATAATGTATTGCATTGTGAAAAATTGCAGAAGTTTTTGGACACCAAATTCTGGCCTATAATTTCACAGGCAAGTGTATATTTACGTTATTTACAATATTCCTCAATACTCATGCATTTACCTGTTTAGAATCATTTTAAAGGCAAAAATCGTCAAATTTATCATCATTTTACTAAGCAATCATGTTAAATAAGTTCTTTTCCTAATACTTTCATCATTTTTCAACAAGTTTTCAACAAACAAATTTAACAAGTAAGGTAACCATGATGATGGGTTTTTACGGATAGCGACGATAATATATTGCTAAACAATATTATGATGAACATTTAGAACACCATTTTAAATTTTTTTATACTAGTAATGAAACAACACACGACATCGGTATTGCACTCACATATTGTGGTTTGTTCTTTTTTACATTGAAATTTATACTTTTTAACCTAATATTTTTTTGTTTTACGTATTTCAGCTTTCCAAAAATGAAATAAAAAGAAATAAATGGCTGTCCATAGTGCATATCAAGGGTAAAATTTATCAACATGCCAGAATATGCAGTTTGCATTTTAAGCCTGAGGATTACGGTCCAGAAAAAAAATACCTTTTGAAAAGTGCTATACCTTTTTATTAACCACATTCTTGTTACTGCGTCTCAACTGATAAAGTAATTTTAATTATATTATAATTAACCACCATGAAACCATTAGTGACCGTAAGTACAGCTCCTGAAAGACATACGAATTTCTGAGAACTGTAATATCGTTACCACACATCAACATGCAACTCTCCCTTTGGAATATTGAAAAGTTTTAGACTGAAGCTTGAGTAACCAAAACGATGTTTTAATGTATGTAGCACTCATTTTAATTAAAAAATCGTAGTATGAGATCAAAAGTTATCAAGCGTTATTTAAAACTATCATTCTCTACCAATTAAAATGGTATGTACCTATAAAGATGATAATTATTCATGTAAGTTGAGCAGTAATATTATAATATAAATACTGTTAAAAATATATGTCGTTATTATTTATAGACCATGATTTTTAGTTTTTTTTATTTCGAAAAATCCTGAATATACAAACCAGTGTGGTCACCCACGGAAAGAGACAAAAAACAACACTGACGTCATTCAAGGCTATATTTTCTTGTGACAAGTTAATGGTCATAGTGCAATCTCCAGTGTATTAGATATAAGCTTCTTGCTTCTGAATGATGTTGTTGGCAATATATCAACAAACTCATGTACAAAAACTAACCTTTTGCACAGAATATTACAGCATACATAGTAGCCTTGGGAAAACTTCGTATTAACAGTAGCAATAGGTACCAAGTTAGGTGTGAAAGTGATAAAAAACATAAGTAAGGGTCAATGAACTTGTGCTCAGTCGTCAATCCTGGACGATATCTCCAGTGTTTAGATATAAGCTTCTTGAAACCCACTGATTGTTCACAATGTGAACCCACTCCTTCGTAAGTACCTTCATTCAGTCAGAAATGTATGTTATCAACGCTCTACTGGTTTTATCGCATGATTCCATTTTTAGCAAAAAGCAACAAAGTGCAAAGAAATAAAAAATCATGGTGAACTTAGTGGAAACTGGAAGTATGGTGGACGTAATATGGAACAGGAGCTCATTGGAGTAGTATTATATTTTAAAAAAATACGAAAAAATTTCAAGAATTACATTTCTTAGTAGATGGTAGATACGTATGTTGTATAAAGAATTTGATGTTGATATTTATTTCATATATACTTACTACACCTGTGCGGGAAATTGCTTAGTACTAAAACAGGTTTATATTCATATTTACATAGTAATGTGAAAGTTTTCATTTCGAAAAATTTTGTGTATATTAAATTGAGTTCCTGGGTGATCTGGAAACACAATTGGGCCCGGAAGATGGCGCTGCAGTCACTCCTCCTAATGGGATGATTGGTTGATTCGTTTTCACATTAGCTAATATTATGTATTTTTGTTGTTAGAAAATTAACTTAATTTAATGTTTATAATACATTATTATTGGTATAAATAAGCCAGTGTTCGTCTCACATTGCTGTACCTGCCTACCTACCCTACCAGGGCCTAACTTTGTTCTGGCTATTTTATTTTGATTATTTGTAATGAATAATTACAATTATAATAGAGTGCAAAAAATAAATACTTGCGTGAATATATTTTGTTTTTTTTTAAACAATTTTTTTATTTAAAAAAATATCATTCCGACCGCGGCTTTGCCCGCGTGGAATTAGGTTATATCGTGAATCCTGTTTTATCCCAGAGAAGTGTTCAGTCCGGATAAAAAGTATCCTATGTGTAAATCCAGGCAATTAGCTATATTTCATCAAAATTGGTAATGTAGTCTTGACATTATTGAGTAACAACTAACAAACAAATATACAAATTAACATCCAAAGTTTCGCATCAGTTTTACTGTATTAGTGATATCTTCCACTCTTGACTTTGACTGAGAAGAATTAGGGTTTATAACTTCTTTCAGAAATAGTACCTTTCATTTCTGGGCATGATGTAATATCTACGTCAGCATCAAATTATATCTAAACAATTCAGTAGTCCGCGTTATTGAGTACCATTTCATTTTTTCAGAGTAACAATATTTTTTGTTATTTTAAAGATTACTTATAACCTGTATTATTTTGTAATAAAATAAACATTACGAAATAATAATAATTATTAATAGTGTCTAACTAAGTAGTTGTTAAAAAGAAGATTATTTGTTTATAAGCAAGAAAATAAAACCAATAAATCAACAATTAAATATATTTATAACAATATTATAACTGTATGACGACTCCATACATGTTTGTCCCGAGTCGGCCAGCGGCAGCGCGGCGAGTTTGCAAGAATGACTTCGCGCACACCCGCGTTCGCGATAGCGAGCTATTAGACTCCGCCCACCAAGCAGTGGATTTTTTTTTTTGTGTATCGTCTTAAATCATTTACAACATTTTTTATAGGTACTGCAAAGGCAATGAGACTATTAGAAACGTGAAAAGTAACGTAAAAACGTCTGTAGTGCCATCTATTATTGGTTTAGCATCGCCAAATCGGAGGAGAATAACTTGTTTATAGTAGTTTCATGAGATGGCGTTGTTTAAATATAAACTTTTCTGTAAAATTAGTTAAAATCGAGCGAAAATGAAATTAAATAATAAATAGGTAGGTTCCATTTACAAAAGTATGTAAAAAATTATAAAAAGCAATGAAATTGCAATTAAATCTAATTTTATTTTTTGCTGGTTAAAATGATGCACTTAGCGGCATCTATTGGTAGTCGGATGGCATTAATTCTGTTTTGTATGAAATGAGCCAGACATGCTATCACGTTTTGAAGCAGGAGTATATCCAGTATTACACAAAGAGACGCATCCTATAGTGGTTCTTCTCTTGCACCTGGCAGAGCTCGCCCTTGAACGAGATCTCGATCTCGAAGTCGAGGTCGCGGTTGTTGCGCGCGTTCGGGCTCATTGAGAACGTGCCCATTATCTCTTCGCCCTTTTTCACCTGCGAAACGAGATTCTTTATTTGTAGAATTATTGAATTTCTAAGAATAAAATATAGTATTAGAAACTATTATTTAATTTTTTAACTTTATCTGTTTTATTCAAAAAATTATGTAAGTATTTAGAATATATGTATTATAAAATTAGACTCTTCACATGGGAGTTTCAAAAAACTATCCATTTTATTTTAAATATGTAAACTTAGCAGTCCACACAACTTTAGCAATTGTAAATTGATAACAGAACATATCCACAATAATTACACAAGCCACATCTCACTTTAAAATAGTTGAAGACCTCCAATTAGAACTGTGAAACTGGTCGTCTCTTCAAGATTTGAATCAACTTTTTTTTTTATAGTGGGGAAATCTTCTAAAGATACCAACGGCCCTGAATCAACTTACCATCATATTATACTCGTCAAAGTAGAACACGGTCTGCTTCCAATGCGTATAGGCGGCCTCGGGCGCCGTGCTGAAGCTGAGCGGCTTGTGGCACTTCGTGAACTCCACGTTGAAGAACGTCACTAGCGCTTGGATGAAGTCGTTGCGGCGGACCTAAGAGAAAAGATTAATTAATTAATGCTATGATTTATAAAAAAACTTTAGATACGTTACCCGCTCTCTATTTTGGCAAGAAAAAACTCAGCTAAGTGCCCGAGTTACAGAAAAGAGCCATTCGCTCTATATATAATTTGCGTGCTCGGGACTCACTAAGAGATCATTTTAAGAATACTGGTATCCTGACTGTACCATCACAGTATATATTTAATAATATTTTGCATGTACACAAAAGCTCTGACTTACACACAAGAGTAGGAGATAGACACGATTATGGCACAAGGAACAGGAATAGAATTGAAATGCCATTTTTCCGATTAGCTAAAGTTAAAAATTCATTTATGGGTCAAGGTATACGCTTATACAATAGAATTCCTCACAATATTAAAGAGTTTAGTAGTTCTAAATTTAAAACTTACATAAAAAATGTACTAGTTCAGAGAGCGTACTACAGTATTCAGGAATATATGGACGATAAAGACCCATGGAGGGTTGTCGCGTAAAAACCACAGGACAGTTCTTTGGCATATTATGTAGTTAGATATAAGTTACATATTTTGTAAATTTATTGACATTATTTTAAAAGAGCAACTATGGAGTTTCTTGCCGATTCTTCTCCATAGGTACTGCTTTCCGAATCGGTGGTAAATGTTAAAAATACTATGTAATGACGATTCGAAAGTGCTACTAAATAGTAGTCTTATTGAATAAATGAATGTTTGAGTTTGAGTTTGTTTGAGTTTGAGTTTCACTTAGCCACGCACCATTCAGCGTCGTGGCTGGACGTTCTTTTAATTAACTCAGATTCTATATTCATCTCTTTCTAATAACAGATAAGGCGTATGTTGACATCCATGTTGTTTCCCTTTCTCGCAGCGATCGGACGGAGTATAGGGCCATATAGTGCGTTAGTAAGTAGGTATGTATTAATTACGCTCTTTTTTAGTGCAATGATGTTGGCGTATGCCGCGTCTACTAGTATATTAGAGTCATTGATTTAATGTATATATTTTAAGTGATTATGCGTATATTTGTTCTGTAGTGCAGTTAAATACACTTATATTTTAAAACTGCTGATAAAGGCTGAGTTTTAGATTTTTTTATGTACAACTTGAAGTATCTAGGGTCCCCATTTAAAGCTATATTCAAATAAATTAACAAGATTAACTCAAGTGAAATAGACAAACTAAATTATACATATTTTATTATTGTATTCAAATTAATAATTAATATGTTAGAATTATCGAAAAAAATCATTTCAATATTATTACAATTTTATTTCCATATCCAAAACCTACACCTAGTAAAGTAAACATAAAATAAAAACTCCATCAACATACCTGCAGATGGAACTTGGACTCGAAATTCAGATCTTCTTTCTTAACTGTGTACAAGTCAATTTCTTTCAGCAAACATGAGTTTGTCACCACCTTAAAAAATGAACAGAGGAACTTTAATTATTTGTAACTTTTGTGAGTTTTGTCAGTAACCAGTTATGAAATTTTCTGTATAGTCAAATAAGTACAGAATTAAATAATAGAAACAATAATTCATGTGAAACTGATCCATATAAGTGGCCAATGGCCATATTTCTACAAAAAATCAACAGAATTATATGATAAATAATAACATGTATTTTCATTTAGGACCGTTTTTGGCCGAAATTCCCCCGTCTGTAGGTAAACTGGTCAATGAGTATGCAATTGTATTGATATTTTTCACGATAACTGTCATAGAATCCGTAAATGTTTCAAAGAATTGTCTTGATTTGGTTTGTATTCTCTTTCTTTTGTGACGTGACTAGACTCAAATGTAATTATTATTATATTTTTTTCCATGTTGTGTTGTCCTATAATTGTTTGTCACAATTATCAAAATTTTTAATTTTAACTTGTACCACAGAATACATAATAGTAGCTAAACGCTACAGAACGGACACTCTCCGCCTCCCGCCAAAATTAAACTAACCTCACCCCGCGCGATCGTGATTAAAATGGGCCACATTTTTCTGCAAGGACGATACGCAACGAAGATTGACAACATTAATCAAATTGACTTAAAGTAATAGTCACAAATGTGCCAACCATAAAGCGTTAACACACACATTTGCAGTCTCTACAGTGTGACTGTCAAAACGATAATTTTGTATGGAGTGTCCGGGGTGTGCCTGTACCTAAGCCATAAGTATTGTTGTGTTGGGTGACCTCAATAAATGAAAAAAAAAAACATAATCTCAGAGTTATGTCCCCACAACTTTTGAACTGTTAAAAAAACAATACACCCATTATTATTATTATTATTACACGCTTTATATTAGCTTCACCTGTATGTTTGTTTGTTTGTAACCGACTTCTTTGGGCGCGATTTTGACCAGGGATGTAACGGAGGTAGTTTTATCGGAACCGAAATCGGAATCGGAGTTTTCAAATTTGGTTTATCGGAATCGGAATCGAAATCGGAATCGAAATCGGAGGCAGGGTCAGTTTGTTTAAGGACAAATAAAACATGATTTATAGTCAATTCTTTTCATTTTTATTTTTTATTATAAAATAAAAAACAACTGCGAAAAAAGAATTGGCATAATTCCAAATGAACAAAAGATAAAATTAATGAATTTAAAGTTTAATTAAAATTAAAACCCAAAGTAGCGTGTTACATTTGGTGACATTACAATAAATGAACAATAGCTAAAGCAAATTAAATCAAAATGGACTCCAAAAATAATGTATTGTACTTTATGAACAAAAGCTTTGATGCTTTGTCCCCATCCAATCTATTTCTTAAAGAGTCGTAAATTAGGCCAGCACCACTAAAAAGTTGTTCACTAAAAAGTCGAAATCCTATACCTTCCACAAAATTGAAGGGTAGGTCTTGCAAAGCAATCATTTCCGAAATTAATCTGTCAATTTCCTTAGATTTAGCATGAGAAGTGCTCCATTTTGTATTCTTCAGCAAAGTTTCTTTTAAAGTCATTTGTTTTTTAGCATCCTGAAGAGGCGTCGAAGTCGAAGGTGCACAGTATCTTTTTTTTCTGTTCTGACTTAATGAATTCTTCATATTCAGTGGCATGGACAGACTTCAAATGACTTTTTAAGGACGTTGTCGTACCTCCCTTTCTTGAATACGTCTTCATACACAGTTTACACTTTGCCGAATCTGAATTAACTTCATTGAAGTAGTTCCAAATACAACTGGACTTAGGTTTCATTATCCCACACAAAAACAGATCACTTTCATTGATAATAAGCCGCAAAAATCAAAACAATTATCTATAACCTATAAACGTGTCTTGGGCGTAACAGCTAATAACAACTAACAAGTGAAAAAATAATTGATGATAGAGTGCACGTAGTGGGGGTCGGGGGATTCCCCGCGCGACATGTATGAACCTGTTCGGCACAGGCCGTCGCGCGCCGCCCGCTTTGTTTCGTTCGACCTCCGATTAACATCCGATACAAAAGTATCGGAACCGAAGTCGGAACCGAAAGTGTAATAATAATCGGAAGTTCCGACTTAACGGAACCGGAATCGAAGCTCCGTTACATCTCTGATTTTGACCCACTTTAAACGGCTAGATTTCGTTCAAACTTTGTAGATTTATTGAGGACCGATGACAATACACTAATTTGATAAAATTGTCTATTTTTTAGTTCGGTTTTCTATAAAAAGCGTGTTTTTTTAGTTTTATTAAACTATTATTATTTAACTATGAGAGAGTACAAATCTAACACAACAAATACCTGTTTAGCATCAACAACGTCCACCAGTGGCTCCGAGACGGCCACCTTCCTGATGGCGGACATGTCAAAGCCATACACGTCATTCCACCAGTTGATCTTCTCGTCCTTGTACTGACGATCTTCAATACCGCAGATGAATAGAGTACATCTATAACAATAGATAGTACATATCAGAATTTTGTAACTTAATTAATATAAATTTACTTATATAAAAAATTACAAATTGTTTGTATAAGTTATTAAGGTGAAACTGTATTTCAGGAGAACATATTTTAAATATTTAAAACATTTAAAGAATTCAAGGACCTGCACTACAAATAAATATATTGCAATATATTTCAGTATAAGTAGTAAACACACAAAGGTCAGATTCAACAAGAAACAACCATCACAAGCGCAATAACTCGAAAGTTTGGTCTGACTGAAATCAACTTTTTTGCGAAATTTGTGAAAAATAAATTTTTTTCGGACGCGATATTTTGGAACAATATAGAACAAACCTAGAACAACTCAGAACAACCGCCAGAATCGTGATATCTTAAAAGTGCGGTGCCAGCTCTAAAATCGGATTTTTTTTACTTTTCTCAAAATGTTTAATCTCAGCTGTATGCAATTCTGGAACAAAGTAGAACAAACCTAGAACAACCTGGAACAACCTTTAAAATTTTTCGAACTTCAAAGTGTGGTGCCAACTTCCTGGAGGTCCAATAGTTCCTGAGATTAGTGCGTTCAAACAAACTTTTCAGCTTTATAATATTAGTATAGCATACAACAAAGCATTTTACACATTTAACCAAGACATACCTATCAGGGAACAGCATGCCGTCCTCCTTGAGCCACTTGTCTCTCGCGTATAGCACAGTTTCAAGCATGCTCTCGTAGAACAGGCAGTAGCCCATCCACTCTGAGATTATGATGTCCACCTTCTCAACTGGGAGCTCTACTTCTTCTACCTATAAATGATTAAATTTTAAATTGTTAGCGGAAGCTTTGAATATCTTTAATATAAACAATTATATGGAATAAGTGATTTTAAGATAACTTTTGTTCATCGTGATGACCTTTACCACTTCAATGTTTTACAAACATAACATTAAATTATCTCTTAAATCAATAGAAACATCAAGTTTTACATTATAATAAATTGTAGACTATCAAAATGTGCTTACCTTTCCCTGAACAATTTCTATAACATCACTTAGCCTATTCGCCTCAACAATTTTCCGTGCATAGTCTACTATATTGGAACACTCTACGGCGATAACTTTGGCAGCCCCAGCTTTTGCAGCGAACATTGACAGGATACCAGTCCCACAGCCAATGTCTAGTACGGTCTGTAAAATATGATTAATAATGAGTTTGATATACTTATTCCTATTAAAAACACTACGTAATAACTCAGGCCCCGGAATCACAGACACAATAGAAAATCTATTGTGTCGTGGACCTATCGGGCCGCTTGGGGCTCAATGGGTTAAAAAAATTAACTACTATAATAACAATGTAGGAATGCCGAAACACGTGAGAGCATTTCAATGGAAATATATTGAAAACATAATCTCATGTATTTTATTTGGAAAGCTATAGAGTTAAATTAATAAAACTTACTTTTCCCTTAAATAAGTGCTTATTGTGGTACATAGCGTTTCTGTATGTAAGCGTGCGTACTTCGTCCTTTAGCATTTCCTCGTGTATACCAAAATGTGCGTACGTATCAAAATAATAATCTCTGGACGTCATCTCCTCCGCTGTTACAGTTTTATCGGGTCCTACGACATTTTTAAATCATTTATAACAACTAAATGCACATAACAAAAAAGCACGTTTCTACGACAGGACGCCGGCATTTTCATTTTTCAGATTCAAAGGAAAGAAACATACCATTTTCCTGTAGGGGTGTGGATGCTGCTGAGGTACCTTCTTGTGCGACGTCCATGCTTTCCATTGTATTCTAATACATAGTTACCTATTTCACAAAAGACGATTGAATATATTTATAACCTTCAAACGCCAAATATCTTTTATATAGCGTCGTGCATTGTGTATGACCTTGGCGGGACGTACGTCCAAACTCCAAAACTAGATCTGTGCATACATTAATGGCGATTATGGTAACGCAATGCAAATTATTATCAGAATAGCTTAAAGGCTGGTTTACACTTTGATTAGAGCGAGTGCAGGTGATTAGTGACTAGGTGTGGACAGCAACTGTTTAGTGCAAGTGATTAGTAGGCTGTGTAGTAAAGTGAATAGAAGCGTGTTCTATTTTTTTGCGAGTTGACTGCGAGTAGCCACGTCCCGCGCGCCCTCCCTTCCCCCTCACTCGCAGTGTGCCTGCCTAAACACGTCTGGACAGGAGTGTTTAGTGTTAAGTGTTTAGCGTAGTGTGTAGCGTCGCGAATTGGACACTACTCGCACTACTCACCTGCACTCGCAGTGAATTGGACACTACTCGCACTACACACCTGCACTCGCACTAATCACCTGCACTCAAGGCTGGTTTACACTTTGATTAAACCAGATTTGATTTGTAAACCAGACACTAAACACTCCTGTCCAGACATGTTTAGGCAGGCACACTGCGAGTGAGGGGGAAGGGAGGGCGCGCGGGACGTGGCTACTCGCAGTCCACTCGCAAAAAACTACCCTAATAAAATTCAATTCCTCCTAAACGCCTCCATGGTGGAATTTGGTATTTTTAATCAATGATAGACCTAATTATGAGCAATCTATCTGTACCGGTCACAAGTTGCACTTTTGAGTTTTTTGGAAAAAAAATAAAAAGTTCAAGTTCAGTAACTCAAACTACCCTTAACTATATAATATTTTGACAATTGATTCTTCCTAAAGGCTTCCATGGAGGAATGTGTTTATTTTACCAATTATAGACCTTATTAAGAGCAATCTATCAGTACCGGTCATAAGTTGTACATTTGAGTTTTTTGGAAGAAAAAAATAAAAAGATCAAGTTCAGTAACTCAAACTACCCTTATATAATATTTTGACAATTGATTCTTCCTAAAGGCTTCCATGGAGGAATGTGTTTATTTTACCAATTATAGACCTAATTATGAGCAATCTATCAGTACCTGCGAAAGTAACTCTGTCTGTCTGTCCGTCTGTTACTCAATCACGCCTAAACTACTGAACCAATTTTCATGAAATTTGGTATGGAGATATTTTGATACCCGAGAAAGGACATAGGCTACTTTTTATCCCGGTAAAAAGACGCAATCCCGGAAATCCCACGGGAACGGGAACTATGCGGGTTTTTCTTTGACTGCGCGGGCGAAGCCGCGGGCGGAAACCTAGTAACGACATATATTTTTAACAGTAGTTTATATTATAATATTACTGGTCATACTTTATAGGTACATACAATTTTAATTGGTATAGAATGATAGTTTAAAATAACTTTTGACTACAAAGCTTGGATATGAACCAATATATAGCATTAACATCCATTGTAAATAGAGGAAAGTTGTGTTTTGCATCAGATGCTGTTTACCAAATTGTAAGCTACTCAGATCTTCTTTTTAAACGCGTTGCTTCGACGGGTCAATTTCAAGCCAAAATCATCAAAGAAAAACTGTTTAAAGCAGCCTTGCACAAATTTCAGCTAACTTTACAAAGTTTATTTTTCAAAATGTATATTGAGGAATATTGTAAATAGCGTAAATATACACTTGCCTGTGAAATTTTATGCCAGAATTTGGTGTCCAAAAACTTCTGCAATTTTTCACAATGCAATACATTATTTATATTCGGAAAATATTTATTAAATACGCAACAATAATAACTTAATTATTCGAAGCCGCGAAGCGACGCAATTTTTTTGACACTTATCACTTTGCTTATCACTTATGCCATATTGTCAAAGTCACGTCAAAGTGAGAGTTGCTACAATTTTATTATGGTAACTACCCATAATCAGGGAGTATCGCTTTTTAATAATTGGTTCAGATACTTATTTTATTTAGCATAAAATATAATAATTGTCTCATCCAACAATGCTTCTGAATGACGTTGTTGGCAATTTATCAACAAACTCATGTACAAAAACTAACCTTTTGCACAGAATATTACAGCATACATAGTTGCCTTGGGAAAACTTCGTATTAACAGTGGCAATACCAAGTTAGGTGTGAAAGTGATAAAACACAACTGGGCAATATTTTCTTGCGTCAAATGTTCATACCGAAATCTCCAGTAGTAAGCTTCTTGATTTAAACTCTGAACTAAGCATATTATATTATTATAGATGTCATGTTGCTGACTATTTTATCAATTATAACTACTTTCGAAGATGTTCCTATATTATTTTATCGACCGACTACAAAAGTAAGGAGGAAGTCCGAAGTGCTCGATTCGACTGTATTTTTTAGTGTTTGTTACCACCTGCACCAGTACTTTCAATTGAGTGAACCGATTTTGACGATTCCTTTTTATTTAAAATTTTAAATCTGATCTAGATAGTTCTAACAATTCGAAGGCGGTAGTCATTTTAATAATTTTCGTTCACTATTGAGTAAGTAGTAACCCCTTTTTTCAGAATTCAATATTGACTAGTGAGTTAAGTAGAGGAAATTTTATTTTATTTATCTGAAAATAAATAAATGAAAACTTAGTTAATATGCAGGTAGTTAAATGTACTATTTTACGAAGCAGATGCATGGGGTACATACAACGACGCGGACGTATCTTTGGGTACATAGAACTCTATCAGTTTTGAAACCGTATATGCACCTGCTTCGTATATTAGCCCAGTCAATTTTTTAAACATTCGAATTTCGAAGCTACATAAAGTCCACAGGCTGAATTTCTGTGAAGTTGTTGAAAACATAATTATAAACAATGTCTAAAAGTTCCCCATCATTCCCCTGTAAGGAAAAATTTTTATTCAAGGTCAAAGGTAAAAAAAAAATAGTTTTTCGCGATTTTCAGTAAAACGGTAAGTTTTATCATAAAGTACCTCAGGCAAAGATTGTAGATCATAAAATTATCTATAAAAAATGTATCTTTTTTTCTTACGAGCCACCGTTTCTGAGATATAACTATTCAAAAAGTTATAAAAGTTGTTATCGTCATAATATGCACACGTTTCCACGCCACCTATGAGGTAGTGTACTTAGCGCGTTTTTTAACGTGGTTTCCCCAGTAGCCCTACTCCACGGGTCAGTTGTGAGCACTTAGTATTAAGCCCGTGCACCGACATCAAACCTTTTTAATAAATAGCACATATAAATTATTTCTTACTTTTCCGTTTTTGAAGTCGGTTGTTTTTAACGCAGTTATTTTTATTAGTGAATATTAAGCTTTCCGTGCGATTAGAGCTTTTTATGAAAATTAAGCTCTCCGTGTGATTAGAGCTTCTTGTCAAAATTAAGCTCTCCGTGCGATAAGAGCCTTTAATGAAAATTAAGCTCTGCGTGCGATTAGAGATTTTTGTAAAAATTAAGCTCTCCGTGCGATTAGAGCTTTTGTGAAAATTAAACTCTCCGTGCGATTAGAGCTTTTTGTGAAAATTAAGCTCTTCGTGCGATTAAGAGCTTTTCTGTGAAAATTTAGCTTTCCGTGCGAATAGAGCTTTTTGTGAAAATTAAGCTCTCCATGCGATTAGAGCTTTTTGTGAAAATTAAGCTCACCGTGCGATTAGAGCATTTTGTGAAAATTAAGCTTTCCGTGCGATTAGTTTTTTGTGAAAATTAAGCTCTCCGAGCGATTAGAGCTTTTTTGTGAAAATTTAGCTTTCCGTGCGAATAGAACTTTTTGTGAAAATTAAGCTCTCCGTGCGATTAGAGCTTTTTGTGAAAATTAAGCTTTCCGTGCGATATGAGCTTTTTGTGAAAATTAAGCTCTCCATGCGATTAGAGCTTTTTGTGAAAATTAAGCTCTCCGTGCGATTAGAGCTTTTTGTGAAAATTAAGCTCCGTGCGATTAGAGCCTTTAATGAAAATTAAGCTCTCCATGCGATAAGTTTTTAGTGAATATTAAGCTTTCCGTGCGATTAGAGCTTTTTATGAAAATTAAGCTCTCTGTGTGATTAGAGCTTCTTGTGAAAATTAAGCTCTCTGTGTGATTAGAGCTTCTTGTGAAAATTAAGCTTTCCGTGTGATTAGAGCTTTTTGTGAAAATTAAGCTTTCCGTGCGATTAGAGTTTTTTTGTGAAAATTTAGCTTTCCGTGCGAATAAAGCTTTTTGTGTAAATTAAGCTCTCCGTGCGAATAGAGCTTTTTGAAAAAATTAAGCTCTCCATGCGATTAGAGCTTTTTGTGAAAATTAAGCTCTCCATGGGATTAGAGCTCTTTGTGAATATTAAGCTCTCCGTGCGATTAGAGTTTTTTGTAAAAATTAAGCTTTCCGTGCGATATGAGCTTCTTGTGAAAAAATTAAGCTCTCCATGCGATTAGAGCTTTTTGTGAAAATTAAGCTTTCCGTGCGATGTATACATTGCAAATATACATATAATATATATACATATCGCACTTTGCCTTGTTTTTTTTTTTTGTAAAATATAAAAAAAATACAGAAATTTTCTCAAGTTTTTGCTTAAATAATAGGGTACTGTGATATTTAGATAAGTTTCGGTTATAATTTGAATTAAAACAACATTTGGAAGTAATTAAGACATTTTATTTACAACTTATCACATTAGGTTTAGCATGCCGATTTGGACACGATGTTTTGTTTATTAGAAACTTAAGCTTATAAACTATGTATTACGAAAGTATCGCAGCACTATATTATATATATCTTGAGTATGAGTTAAACAAAAATGGGTCAAAAATTTGGGTCAAAAATTACGTACATTTAAAAATATAGTTTTTGGAAAAAATATTGCAACTAACGGAACTTTAAGACATTTTCTAAGATTTAGATAGATTCAAGCATCAAAACAAATCAACAAAACAGTACAGTTCTAGGAAATATTTCAAGATATAAGTTGTTAAAAGTAGCAAAAAATTTTTCATTTTGGTACCTGGATGCTATAAAAAAATGGATACGGCTTTTCGTAAAACATAATATTTTCAAGGTATGGCTCTTATGAGATGTGTTTGTTTTTTACTATCGTACATTCAAAACATCTATTCTAGTCATATTTCGGTAATGTAGCAGTCAGCAATCAATTAAAATTTTAATGCATACAAAAATATTCCTGTGGCATATCCATTCTTAGGTAGCATCCCAAAAATACGTATGCTGTTGACGCACCGGCTCCCGGTGTGATACTACGTAGTATCGTATTTCACTACATATTTTCATGTTTTTGAAACAAATATAATGCTACCCTATAAAATATATCAAAACTAAGTAGTTTTACGTTTTAGATCTAACATCAACTTGCCTTTTTATCCATTTCTGGCTGAAATATAACGATAATAAAATCGCTATCACGCGTTCGACCTTGCACATGCTGATAGTTACAGACCGATTTTTAGTGAAAATTAACAGAACTATTATATAATTAGTATAAATAATCAATATTTAATAACCTATCCATCGTTGCTTTTAATATTCAGCGAATCACTTTAAGATTAGTACAAGTTTTCATCAAAACAAAAATACGTAGTCACCACGTGCGATGACGGAGTTTTGAATGACGCGAGTTTAAATTTTTTTCACTAGCGCTGCGCAAGTTTTGGCGTCACTAGCCGGCCTGTTTCTTCTTTAAGCATTTGTAATGTGTTAGAAAGGATAGGTTGATATACAATAACGTTGTTTATAGTAAAAACAAAACACTCGAACCCTCACCGGCCCCCGGTTGTTCAACAGACACGACTAAAATGTGACACCTCCGGGAGCCGGTGGTTCAACATACGAGGGGGACGATAACAACTTTTATAACTTTTTGAATAGTTATATCTCAGAAACGGTGGCTCGTAAGAAAAAAAGTATTGATACATTTTTTATAGATAATTTTATGATCTACAATTTTTACCTGAGGTACTTTATAATAAAACTTACCATTTAACTGAAAATCGCGAAAAACTCATTTTATTGACCTTTGACCTTGAATAAAATTTTTTCCTTACAGGGGAATGATGGGGAACTTTTAGACATGGCCTGTTGGGACTTTATGTAGCTTCACCCTCATTTTTTGGTTTGAATTGAACGAAAAATTTAAACGGATCGAAAAAGTTTCGAACCGTTTATTAGTTAAACATTGTATGAACTATCCCGTGCCTTGACCTCAAAAGTCACAATTAAATGAACACTTAGCTAATTGATAGCTCATACCCATCTTTTATTTCGTCAGTCACTTCAATAATTTGATACGGAACTGAGCATTTATTATGTTATCAGCTACTTAGTTAGGTATATCTATAAATTAAATATTATTGTTGAGTTTGAGAGTACATTTATCAAGGAAAGCTATAGGCTTGTGTATATTATAAATAAATTATAATATCAATAGGATCAGAACATCGATGAAGTTTTTATCGATATTAGATACCACATACCACGGCCTCACCATCACCATCTGTTAGCCGTTGCTGTTGGCGGTTGACAATTACTGTGCACTTCAAATAAATTTCTTTCCGCGCACAACAGACCTATGGAACCAGCTTCGTCATGCGGTTTTTCCAAACAGGTACGGCTTAGGGACCTTCAAGAAGAGAGCCTACTCTATAAACTCCTACTGCTATCCTCCTAAGTTCGGCAACACACTCACGTTGTCGCTGATTTTGTGGGTGAATAGGTATAGGCGACGTCGATCACTTTCTATCAGGTGACGCGTCTGCTTATTTGCCTCCTAATCTATATCATCATCACTACATAGTATAAAACAAAGTCGCTTTCTCTGTCCCTATGTCCCTTTGTACGCTTAAATCTTTGAAACTACGCAACGGATTTTGATGCGGTTTTTTTTAATAGATAGAGTGATTCAAAAGTGATATTATACATATAAACCTTTTATATGTATAATATCATTATCATCTATTAAATAGTGGAGAAGTTATACTGTTATTTTTGAGGTTTCTAATGTGATGTCGTAAATAATTACACTTTTTCCGCTTACATTGCAAACGCAGGCTGAACCCTACGAGTTTTATCAAAATAATGTAAGTACCAAGTATTGTACACATTGAAAAGGTCTACAGAAAAGTCCGCGATGGTATATATGTCGTGGCCATATCGTAAATTTGCTCATTTCATGATATGACTGGCCATTTCACGAAATGGTCGCATTTCGTGAAATGGCCAATTTAGTTTGGCCACATCATGATGTGGCTTGAGCATATCAATGATAAGAAATCGTTTCACGATATGGCCAACTAAACGCGCGGTTTTTTCATGAAATGATCAAAATTATTTGATCATATCGTAAAATAGTTACATTAATCATTGGTAGAGGCGCTGCAAGCTCTGTGTTTATGTGATAAGATGGCGGCCGCTTGCGAAAATTTAATTATTCGCAGTTAAAAACTTCATAATTCGTTTAATAACAATATGAAGAAAGTCATAGCAAAGAATTTACGACGGTTCGAGTACTATGGAAAATGTGGATATCTTATATATGTATTGAAGAAAAAATGCGTCTTAAATAAAATAATTTAAGACGCATTTTTTCTTTTAGGATATATATTTATATATCCTACTATAGTATTATGATTGTTTGTTTTTTAAAAAGCGATCCGCTTCTGGCACTCGCCGGCCGCTGCCGCGGCACGCTCGCTTTGCTCGCTCGGCTCGTGCGTTGTTTATCAAAGTCTAACCTAACCTAACCTAACTGTTTTTTATTGCAAAAACGATTCGCTTCTAGCATTCGCCGGCCGCTGCCGCGGCACTAACTTAAATGACATTAAACAAGTTTTTAGAATATTCTGAATTTTAATATTTTATGGACTCTTTAACACGTTCACTGCGGCACCTAAAATGCCAAACTTACCGTTGTTGCGGCATGTCTTCCATACTTCACATCGGCAACTTCATGAGCCATTTTTATCACATCGCACCTTCTGACTTTGAAGGTTAATAATTTCATGAAATTTCAAGATATTTCAAAAAATTTTTTTTCAGATAATAGTATATATAGTCTAGTATATACCGCATGAATAGCTTTGAGTTTGACCGAATAGTTTAAAAGATATGAGGGAAAATGTAAACCCCTGATTTTGTGAAAAATTATTTGCCATCCCGCACTGCGTTGATACGGCATGTTTACAGTAATAGCGATGGGAAACACTGTAAAATAAAACATCGATATCGATATAAATCAATTTTGTTTATTTCAGTCTGTTTGTTAACAGATAACGAGATCGTCGATACAAAAAAAAAACACATATAAAACAAGGTACTTGATAGAGTACTATCAGGAAATTGTTCAGTAACTTTTGTTTTAATTTGTTCAGTAACTTTTGTTTTAATGTTTTATATTATTTTCACAACTGTCATCACATTTTTGCATTTATGCTACGAAATAAAAGAAAGTAAAAAAAATAAAGCCTTTAAGGTATCATTGTCATTTAAAAAAACTCATAAGAAAAGTGCTTCGGTCCTGGTGCATCACTATGCGAGACTGACACGCGGCGCGCTCGCAGTACAGTGCGGCATGAGGTGCTTGTCCATGGCAAAATATTTGACATGCTGCACACAAAAGAAACGGTTTCTTTTCTATGCGTTGGTCCAATATTTTGCCATACGATTTTTAAACGAAATTGAGTCCTACTTCAAACTGTGATCACAAAAATATATTTGTCTCTTTTCTAGTCATTGATTAACATATAAAAAACCTCGCCGCACCACGGTGAAAACTGCGATTTTGGGCGCCGCACTGTGGTGTAGTCGCTGATGGCCCGATACTGGACATGCCGCAGTGAACGTGTTAAATTTTATACGATCTGGCCAAATGTGGATGGCCATATCGTGAAACGTTGACGATTTAACGATCTGATCAAACTATGTTGGCCATTTCATGAAATGCGAACATTTCGTGAAATGATCGATCATATCATGAAATGAGCAAATCTACGATATGGCCACGACATATATATGTCTATTAGTCCATTGAAAATTTACATTCGCGTTTTTTAGAGGACGCAACTTTATTTTTTTGATGTGTAGGGGGGGTCAGTGTGAAGCTAAAACCAAGTTTGAAACCAAACCATTTTCGAAGATATTACAGATTTAAAAATTGCGTTTGCGGCGGTACCCGCCGGCCGCCATTGCACCCGTGCGAAGCCGGGGCGGGTCGCTAGTAGGTATATAAAAATTAGAGATGAAACAGATATCCGGTAACTATCCGGTATCCGGCCTATCCGGCCGCCATAATACTATCCGGCCGAATACCGGATAGCTACTATTCGGCCGGACATCCGGCCGATTAAAAAAAAATAGCTCGATAAAAGAAACCTATCCTATGTGTTAATCCAAGTTACCCTCTATATGTGTGCTTAATTTCATTGTAATCGGTTCAGTAGTTTTTACGTGAAAGAGTAACAAACATCCATACATCCATACATCCATACATCCATACATCCTTACAAACTTTCGCCTTTATAATATTAATAGGATTAAATACCTAAATATTTCAGGACAATTTTCACACATCGCACGATCTGATCCCATACTAAGCTTTCACTAGTGTTATGGGATAGCTGATAAACATACATATATATATATATATTTTTAAGTATAGCTGATAATTAACGCCCAGACACGGAGCAAACATCTATGTTCATCACACAAATATTTGGCCCGGGTGGGAATCAAACCCACGACCTCTGGCTTGGAAGGCAGGGCACTACCAACCAAGCCAACCGGTCAGTAAAATAAAAAAAGAATTATCGAAATCGGTCTTCATTACTTTTTATCCCGGGAAAATGACGCAATCCCGGAAATCCCACGGGTACGGGAACTATGCGGGATTTTCATTGACTGAGCGGGCGAAGCCGCGGGCGGAAAGCTAGTACAAAATAAATCAACCACGCTAATCCAGCCTATTTACATGTAGTTAGGTACTTATATTATTTTTAATTTTACAAACTACCTACCTCCTTGCTATGTAGAGTTAAAAAATATTTCTAAGCTATTATCATGCTTGGTATATCAGTCCATTTTCTGGTGGATATCTTTTTCTCTGTTGGAAATACAAAGAAAAATTGAACAACAATTTAACAATTTTATTCAATTCTATGCCTATAATTATTTTGCGGCGTAAAAAAAGAGTAACAGTTTAACTACTAGGTTTTCAATAAACAAACAATTTAGAGTACGAACTACCTACGAAGCGTGAAATCATAAACATTCAATTTACCTCGTAATAACACGATCAATATTTAATTAAACAGGGCAAATGGCTAGTAATACAATCGATTACGAATGTTATGGCATACATTCACGAGACTATCTTATCGAGAAGTGAAGATATTTAATTAAAAATGAAAACGATAGTAGCACGCGGCCACGAGTCACTCACAGTCCTTGAAATCGCATGGCAAGTATAGCACGCGCCAACGCGCAGTATTTAAAAATCGAACGATATTTTTTTTTTGTTTATGGTTCTAGTTGATGTGAAAGAGTTTTTGTGTTTGGAACTAAAGTGAAAAAAAAGTAAGTGCATCTTAATTTTTTTTAAATCCAAAAATAATAGATTTTTGAAAAAAAAATATTTAAGTTTTATATACTTTTTTAAATGATGCGAAATATTCTCCTATGGCGTGTTCAGTTTATGAATAGATACCGACAATATATACCTAAAGGAATAAGATATTTTCTACATTTATTTGCCATTGATAGCTGTGTTTATATTCTTGGGGTAATATTTTACTATGGCTTTAAAAAATCTGATAATTTTATCAAAACAATGCTTCTTTTATCATTTACTAGCTGTGCCCCGCGGTTTTACCCACAGTGCTCCGCTCCTGTTGGTCTTAGCGTGATGATATAATATAGCCTATAGCCTCCCTCGATAAATGGGCTATCTAACACAGAATTTTTCAAATCGGACCAGTAGTTCCCGAGATTAGCGCGTTCATACAAACAAACAAACAAACTCTTCAGCTTTATAATATTATAGTATATAATATATGTATGACGTTCATATGTTGCGAATTGCTATCGTACGACAATTTTTTTTCATCCCTATGGGGTTCAAACAAATAATAAAAAAATAAATAATTGATTCGAAATACAATCTCTGCACTGAAATAAACTACCTATTTTGCTTTTTATTATATTAAAGACTCTATGAAAAAATAATGTATCTTTGCTGCCCTACCCGTTGAAGAAACCCCAAGGGATAGTTTCTTTTTTAATCTAGCTAAAAGGTGTAAATTGATAACAGGACCTTTTTTATTCAAGATTTACGATTATTAGTCGCTACAGGCAATCAGTGAATTGAAAACAAATCCACCTACACATTGAAATGTTTTTTTTATTATTTTGAGTAAGTTTTGATTCCCTCTGAATCTTTGGATTGCGTTAGCTTTTAAGTTTCATTTTTTCACAGCTTCAAGTGGCCGTAGACTTGAGTATTCAATATAAATTTTAGCTTGATATCTCCACGCGTTCCTGAGAAAAAGGATCAATATCCTTTTTGATCCTTTAGGGGTTCCGTTTTTTCCTTTTGAGGTTCGGAATCCTAAAAAGATGTACACCTCTTTACTAAAATTTAATACTCGTATACAATAATCCTCTGTATCCATAGTATGTATTAGTTACTCAGTACTACATGATACGCACTACATACAATATTACTATAGACCAATGCTATAGACACGATATTACGCAGCCATTCATCACTATCAGCAGTTTTATATTTTCCTCTACAAAGATAAACACACACACACACACACACACACACACACACACACACACACACACACTACACACATGTAGGTATGCTATGAATAATATAAATATTACTAAGAACAAAAACGAAATTCTCAAAAAAATTGCAGGAAAAGCAAATTTGCGTCTATAAGCATAAAACAATAGAGTAATAGATAACGACAATGTTACAAAGCAAGACAATTTTGATGTAATATCAGTGTTCAAATAGCAACAAGTGATAATTATTATGTATTTATGAAATTCCTGTTTTGCTAAGACTTATTATTATCTCAATTGAAATCGGAATTGTAAATTTCAATAGATGATAGAGATTATTTCATTTTTTATGACACACACACAATTTTTAACGTATTGTTTTATATTTTGTCATTTCTTCTTCGGACGTGTTGTTATAAAGTTTTATTTATTTTAAATTATTTAATTATTTTCATTATATTTGAACCTCAGTCTTTTTCCTTTCTTTTTGAGATTTTTTAAATATTTTTCGTACGTCAGACGTAAGCGGTGAGTCGTATTTTTTTTTTTCAAAAAAAAAAGCTGCTGCTGATTTCTTTGCTGGTTTATCACAAGCTTAGATCACAAGAATAACATTTTTTTTATAAGCATTAAAAAAGTGCGCACCTAGAGTGTGATTTTTTTTGACATGTAATATAGAGCGTACCTATATTTTGTTATTTCATTGCATCACTTCTACGTCTACGTGATTTCACGCATTTTTGTGATGCATCTACAAACATGTAGATTGCAGTAATTGTCATAAAAACATAAAATTTATTGTTTTGGCATCGGTTTCCCTAGTAATTTCTCATATACGTCTCTCTATCGAATATAATGTAAAGACATCGCATTATTGATGTATTAATTTACTATTTATATGTATGTTACGGGCAATTTGATTCGTCCAGACACTATTAATAATGGCCGGTCCTTATTTATTAACGTAACGTTACACATAGATATTATGTATTTGTTTTAATACACCATATTTTACATAACTAGGTACGTACTTACTTCTGTAAATATGCAAACGATATAGGGTCTATGAATAATAATAAGCACTCATAATATCTAACACAAAGTACCTAGGTAACAAAAATGGGCCAAAATTTCTTAATTAATTAATTCACACATTCAAGTGGATCATGTAGAATCGCTTAGCAGCCACGCGTTTATAGCTTGCGCTATGAATATCCGAAAACCTAAATTTGTGCCAAGATGGATTACCTACAGGCCAATTAAGGAAATAAATCTGGATGACTTCAATGATTGCTTATCAGGTATGAATTTAGATTTTTTATTTAATTTAGAAGATGTAAACGAAATAGTTCTTTATTTAACAAATTTATTAATAATTCTCTTTGATAACTACGCACCACTAAAATCAGTAAAAATTAAAGAAAAAAATCACCCATGGATCACTTATAATATTAAACTCATGATGGCGCGTCGAAATGAGGCTCAGGCTAAGGCGAAAACTGATGCTTGTCATAAATCTTATTATAGTGAGCTCAAAAAGTATGTAAGATTAGCAATATTACGAGAAAAGGATGCCTATTTCAATAAATATGTTAACGCGAATATCGATAAACCTAAAATATTATGGAAACACATTAAGAATCAAGTGAATATCAAACCTGAAAAAGACATGGTGTTGCCCGCTCATATTAGCAATCCGGATACCATTAACAGTTATTTCGCCAACATACCAGGCAACAATAATATACCGCCAGACATACTTGCCTATTTTGAAACAGAGCGTTTTAGTCATGAAGTGTTTGATTTCCAAGTCATTTGTGAATCCGATATTGTAAAAGCTCTTAAAGCTCTGGACTCAAACGCCACGGGAGTCGATGGTTTGTCCTTAGACATGATCAGGCTCGCTCAGTCATCTATATTGCCCGCCTTGACTCATTTGGTGAATATGTCTTTCAATACCAATATCTTTCCAGACCTTTGGCAGGAGGCTATAGTCCGGCCGATAAAAAAGGTAGCTAATCCACAGGAATTCAAAGACCTCCGCCCAATTAGTATCTTGCCTTGTTTTTCAAAGATAGTCGAAAAAATTGTCCACTCTCAACTTTCTGATTTCTTTGAATCCAAAAATATTCTCCCCCACCGACAATCCGGCTTCAGAAAAGGTAGGAGTACTACAACCGCACTATTGGACGTTGTGGACAATGTTTTAGATGCACAGGATGGTGGTAAGTGCAGTATCTTGGTCTTGTTGGATTATTCTAGGGCATTTGACACAATAAATATCGATCTCCTTCTGGCCAAGCTAGCTTACTATGGATTGAGTGACCAGGCTGTTCATTGGTTCAGGAGTTATCTCGGTAATCGCAGACAATGTGTGGCGGTGGAAGACGACCTTGGTAACACGTGTTATTCGCAACCTATAGCTCTTAAGAGAGGAATCCCTCAAGGTACAATATTGGGCCCTTTACTTTTTATTATTTATACTGCTGATATAATCAAAAGCATAGAACATTGCAAATACCACCTTTACGCTGACGACATCCAACTGTACATTTCATTTGCACCTAATGAAACGCAAACAGCGATCGAGCAATTAAACGCAGATCTCGCACGAATAGCTGCATGGTCAGAACGAAATGCTCTTAGTTTAAATCCAACTAAAACTAAATTCATGGTGCTGGGATCTCCATATACCATAAAAATTATTGAGAAATCAATTCTTCCAATTCGCGTAAAAGGAGAGACAATAGAGCGGGTACGAGAGGCCCGTAATCTTGGTATTGTCTTCGATGAGTCACTACGGTTTGAGAGACACGTCAACCAAACAATTTCTAATTGCTACTACCGTCTTAAAGTTCTTTACCGTATAAGAAACCACCTATCAACGAAGCTAAGAATCAGACTGTGTGACTCATTGGTATTGTCCAAGTTTAATTATGGTGACGCAATGTATGGCGATCGAATCCTGGGACGCTCAAAAAAAGCAATACAAAGGGTTCAAAATGCATGCGCTCGCTTTTGCTGGGATGTACCTCCCCGATCGCATATAACACCTTACCTGAATAATGCGAGGATTTTAAACATGGAGAACCGTCGAAGATTACATTTTGCCGTTTTGCTGTTTGCAGTTATACGGTCAAATGTACCCGCTTACCTCTATGAAAAACTATCATGGTTGGGGAATTCTGACACTGTGTACAGAACCAGGGCGTCACTGACTAGGTTAGCTATGCCTCGACACCATACCATGGCTTTCCGGGGTGCTTTTCGGTACCGAGCAACGAAGTGTTGGAATGATTTGCCTCCACCATTGCGTAATAAATGCAGTGTACTAAGCTTCCGTAATGAATTTAAGAAATCCATTCTACATCGGCAAATCAATCAACATTAGTTGCTTGGCTCGTTAGCGTATGGTTATTTTTCTATTTTATACTGCTATTTTCTGTTATCCTTAGGTATATAAATATTTAACTTATTTATTAATAAATCATATTATTATTATTTCTTTTGATGAATCTTGTTTTGTTTTGATATTTATGTAGTGTATAATGTATATATGTGTATAGGTATCTATTTTAATTTATTCATATTTTTAATTTTCTGCCACTATAGGCGTCATTTGGGAACATGGGAACCACTGAAAATCAGTGCTGCAGCTCTTAAGCCGCAGAATTCCTGAGTGGGGTCCCTGTTCAGCACACAGGATCACACCTTATTAATATGTGTTTATGTTTTATATCGTAATTTCAATGTGTTTTTCTATTTAATTTCTGTTTTATTTTTATTTGTCTTTATGTGTGTGTTGAATTAAATGTCTTTTCTTTCTTTTCTTTCTTTCAAAATAACCAACTAAATTCTTGTTTATTATATGGCAATTAAAATAAATCTTTGTGCTATCGTCGAACGCTTTATTTTGATAATAGATAACAATATTTTACAGCGTTTCATGCGAAATAAATGATTTAGATATTAAATATTATATTCAAGGCATTTTAAATATTTTTTTAAAGTGAAACTTTTATTACATCGTCTCAAACTTTTTGGTCTGTGTAGCGCATGTCGCGTGACGGTCGAACCGTACGATAATTATCGTACAAATACGATAATTTTGTGCCTAAGGTTCACTTTTACCGTGGTTTCATAAAACCACACAACATTTTTGTGATTGCTATAATTAGTAGGTATAATTTCAAATTTGCATCATCATAATATCATACCTACATTGTATGGTTGTAAAACGGTTAAAAATATGAAAAAAAGGCTTTAATAAATATTGTACAGCTACAAGACAAGTGAGCCGGAATAAAATAAAAAATATATAATATAAAGAAAGTGCCTTCTAGTTTGACAGATAAAACGTTCGATATTGGGCCTTACGACACAAAACATGCATCGTAAAGAAGAATAAGGTCCTTAATAGTGTTGAGTCACTTATGTTTGATAATTTGATATCAGTGGCGGACTAACCAGGAGATGGGAGAGGCCCTGGGCCTCTGAATCAAACCAACTACCAATCATCGATCGGTTCTTTCGACCAAATCCTATGTAAAAGTAAAAAATATGCTGATCTTGTAGTGTTTGAGTGAAATAGGTGCAACAATATATTAAACTATATTATGATTATTATTAAATCTCTACTGAATAGATTTCTACTAAGTTGAACTGAAAAAAATTTGAAGTTAAAAATTCTAGGTGATGCCAATATATATTATTTATAAATAAAAAAAAAGGTTGCACTCCGGGAGTGCCGGCAGAAGTAAAAACTTGATTATTAACGTTCAGCATGTTTGATATTTTGGAATGGTATCCGTCTTTGATGGAATATAAGGGCTAAAAAAAATAAAACATCCGTCTTACGCTTTTTCGATCAGGCCACGTGTCCTGACGCGAATTTAAGATTTTATACCCAACGCCGCTAAAGAAGTTTTCACTTCAAAAAATATTACTTTATGAGCACCAATAATCAACTTTGATATAAAAATATATCTAAATACGTCTGATTTTCCGCACCGGGCCTTCGATGAGTTTAGTCCGTCTCTGTTCGTAGGCCGATATTTTAAAATCATTTGACCGTTAAAGCCTTGAAGGGTCGTTACTGGGGTATAAAGGGATTTTTAAACAGGATGTAGATTGTAGAGCCATTGTAGGCTTGGGAATTTAATGAATCAACGATTTGAAGTTACTGAAGTAGATGTTAATGCTGTCAAGTGTCGATGCCTATTTTTCTTATAAGCAGTAGGTACTTAGGTTAAAAAAATAAATAAGATATCATAAATATATAGAAACCTTTCCGAAGGAATCTTTAAAGAAATCATCACCTACACATAACACAGTCATAGACAAAAAGTAAAAAACAATTAAGTAAAATGTTAATATCTTAATATGGAAATTTAAAACTCTAATGAGTTTTTCCTTTACATTCAATATTATATTACATAATTCTAGTGCTTAGAAACCCCGCAAATAGCTCTGACCACGACAAACACACTGCTGTTATATGTACACTATAATACATGGTATGTTCATTCAATACGGCAGTCGGAAACCTTTTGTATTCTCATCTATTCACTGCCATTACTTCCCAGGTCCTTTTTTCTGCTTTAAAAAAATATATCTAACCTCCCATAATAAACAAGTTTTATTATAGGTATTCGAACTTCAGAGAGGTGAAGTTTGTGATTAAAACGTTTTCGAAATACGTGCATCACATTTCATAAATAATTTAAAACCAATAGGAATTACAAATTTAGGTACATAGATTTCTAATATGTAACAATTAAAACATAATTTTATGTTATGTAATCAATTAGGTTCTTACTTGCCTACATGAAGTCACAACATAAAATTTCTTATATTATGTTCTATCTACGCAAGTTACAGCTAATTGTAAGCTCCACTTCAACAAAATTACACCAATTAGAAAGTGAAAATTGACAAAAAAACCGTTAAGCTTCAATGCTTTTTGAAGGCCTTTTGTTTCAAAATCAATAACACGTAGAGCTGGCCAAAAATATTACGAATTTAAAAATAAGAACGAAAATTCCAAATTTAAAAATAAAGTGACAGTTCGAAATTCCGCTCTCCTTTTGGGTTTTGTTTATTGTTTTCACTTTTCAGTCAGAACGTTGACCGACAGATTTAGTTATTCATGTATTTTAAGGTTATAAATGTTTATTTCTTTTCTTTGAGCGTTGGCAAGTGAATTTTCTTATCAATTTTCCTTTTTGATTATAAATTAAAATAATTTGGAAAATCCAAAAGTGCACGCCTCATAATTTTTTTTTAATAAATATTTATTTATTATTATTTTTGTTTATTTAATAACAATTAAACCACATCGAATCAGACCCTGAAAAATGAAAGGGTTCTATTCCTGAGCATACTCAAGCGTAAGAGAAAAAAAAAGACTCGATTAGTAAAGTATTTCGGTCGCTATCGTGTTAACAAGAAAAAGGATCCGCACATAGTAGACACACGGACGTCCAAGACAGAACTTTTTTAAACTGTTTTTTAACTAGTTTAAATAACAAAAATGACATCAAAAATATCATGAACGTTAAAAATAGTGTTTTTTCTTAATATGTGTGTGTATGTATTATCTTACAAGTGCAATGTATGATACATAAAGACATTTTAAGTTTGAAAAATCAGATGTTTTGCGCGAAGTGACAGTAGTATTAATCAGTTCTTTAAAGAAACGAATCTTCAATGGCGGCGCTTATCATTCCCTCTCGCTCACACACGGCCGTACGGTATGCAAAAAAAAAATGGAAAAATAAAATTACTAAAATGTATTTGATTTTCCCTATAATAGTTTTTATCATTAATTTTACAATGACAATTATGCATTTGCGAAAGTAAATAATGTTTTATTGGAATTTGACAAAATATGTTCTTTGGGAAAAGTTGTTCAGTTTTATGGGCATATTACAAGTGTTATGGGGATTTTATTACATTCTGTATACGTAAATATGATAATTCATATAAATACACAAATACAATAACCAAAAGTTTGCCAACAAACAATTTGAAATAATTAATAAAATAATTATCAATTTACGTTATTTTTATTTTCTTTTTTGCTGATCCTACCATCTGTCAAAGTCAGCTTTGGCCGCCATTGAAGATTCGTTTCTTTATTGAACTGACTAATACCCACCTCAACGCTTCGCTTATGAGGCGTGCAATATGTCAAATTTTGCCGCGTTCATGTTTCAATTTCAAACTCTTAACTTTTTTTCGTTCGGATTAAGTTAATTACATGACAGTTACATTCAATTAAAATAAATACTTACCTACACAAAGAAAAAAGAAAATTTCTCAGAATTTTATAGGTACCACACGGCACACGCAGAACGCGTACCTACTTCAAAATTTGCATCATTCGTTAAATATGACAGGTTGAAATTAAACTTCCAAGTACTGTACTTGCATTTATTTAAAAAATAACAATTATAATATGTAAAGGAATATACTCGGAATTCACGGGGTGTCGTGTTCGACAACGTCAGAATCAAACAAAGCTGAGATATGCAGTTGCATACTTTTGCATACCTTATTATAATTAATGTTATATGTGGAATATAATATGATACATTATCATTTATCATGTATAGCATAACCTTAGTGCTAGGTACCAAGCTAGTTATATAAGCATGAATGAAGATGACACTTGGGCATTAAAATGGTAGGTAATTATTGTAATTATTTTAACTGAAGGAAAAGCTTTTTAGATGCATAAAAAATTACTAAATAGTTATTGTGCTATATCTGAAACAGCTAGACTGATTTTGATGGGCAGGTAAACTGGCAGATATCTTACGGAACGTTTTTAGAAGAATTAGATTAGACCTTTGACAAAAAAATAATATTTTAACGCATTTACTTATTATTTAACCGTCATCGGAACTAACGAAAAAGTAATAACGTGAAAAGTGGAAAGTTACCTCCAATGCAATAATAAGTACCATATTATCAATTTAGAGATTTTTTTTTATTCCTTTTTTAATACAATGCCAACTACTATCTGAGATCTCACGTTCCGATTATAAGCTTGTAAGAACGCAATTCGTAAAATTAAAAATAAATATTTATAATCACACCAGTTGCCAAGTGCAGGCGCATTGTAAACATAACGCGAGGTCAATCACCTTTCCGTATGTGTTTCCAAAACAAAGAGATTTTTTTGTTAATTCTTACGGAATTGAATTTATTGAGATGCATGTACCTAGTGTTTAAATTATTCGGAATTATATGCAAAGCGTTGATGAAAAGAGTTCTTTTACAATTTTCTTTAATTTCTCACATACAATGTAGTTACGTTAATATAATAATTATACCTATTGTAATATGTATATATACATAGTGTCCCACTACCGGTATACTAAGCACGAAGGGACTTGTAGTCTTGCATACACTGATCACGTAAAAAATAGTTAAACAACAAAATTACGCCAAATTTTTTTTTGCTGAGTTCATGCATGTTCGTGTTTTCTTCTCTAGCTTCGCGCAGTCATAACGCTTCGCTAATGTGAGCATTTTTTCTATGAAAACATAATCTTAAAAGATAGCTCATGTGCGGGTGGCAAAGTTGGGCGGGTTGCTTTTTAGGGGAATTTTATAAGTATTTTTTACGTACTCAGCGTATGCAAAAGGCTATATAGGTACCATCACGCTAAGACCAACAGGAGCGGATCCACCTAGTTATAGATAATAATATTACAAAATAATATTAAAAAAACACTAATAAAACAATCAATAAAATTCCCATTTATTCTAATATTCTTTACTTAGTTAGTTTAAATTACATAACTGTTTTTTCCATGTGAAATCGATCTTTACGACTGGCCTCGCCTGTAAGCCATTTTCTAATTGGGTCGCCATTTTGCGAATTGTTTGCTAAGTAATTACCTACATGGCGTACCCACAACACAAGCTAATTCCCTTTTTGAATGTAAAAACGTAAAAAGTATTAGACCAAACATAATAAATAACATAATAATGTTATGTAGGTACATGATACAGTCGCAGATGTAGTACAGTTGCTTGAAATAAAAAAAAAACATATTTTTATTGAGAAATGGACTATCGTCTATCATTTGCCAAAATAAAATAAAACTAAAAGTGTATCCACAAACTTTTCACCATTCTGTTCTTGTGTGTGGAGGAGGAGCCATTGAGTTACTATGTACTACGTGGAGGAGCTCATATTTTTCAGTTTATGGTCAACTGAAGTGAGTGTGGAACCATATTGCGTAGAATATAAAAAATAATTAAACAAAATAAATCGAATAAAAACTAAGTAGGTAAACACAGAGAGTACAAAATAACAGCGTCTCTGAGCTAAGCTCTTTATTTTTATTTCAATATAATTTTCTATTCTTTCGAAATTATATACTAGCTGTGCTCGGCGGTTTTACCCGCATTGCTTTTGCTCCGCTCTTGTTGGTCTTAGCGTGATGATATAATAAAGCCTATGGCCTTCCTCGATAAATGGGCTATCTAACACCGAAAGAATTTTTCAAATCGGACGTAGTTCCTGAGATTAGCGCGTTCAAACAAACAAACAAACTCTTCAGCTATATAATATTAGTATGTATAGATTTAAAGGAGAAATAAATGATACGTTCTCCTTTATTGTGATAATGCTCTTACCACGATATCACTTCGAAGATGCAATCGTGGTGTTTTATTTAGCAAAATCAAGTACATTTCTTAAGCTGTAGTGTTTACAGTATACAAACGTGCTTCGTAATGCCTATTGACCTGATTTATTTAAGAAATACATTGAATACTATCAACGTTTACAATATTACGAGATTATTGTAACTCTGAAACACGTTCGCATGAGTTAGCATTTCTAAATATTGTTGACATTATTTTCAATAAGTTTTTTTAATTAATTTGATAATATTATCAGACAGGTCATAATTAAGATAAATTATGACCAGACACTATGAAAATAACCTAGATATGGATACTTAGCACGCATTTATCTTAGAGCTATTATATATAGGCTTATTTTTCTTCCGGGGTGTAGTGTAGACGTACATTTTCGTACTATTTTATGGTGAAAATTATTGTCTATATTATATATATTGTAGCAGTTAGTACACATAAAAGTGCACAGGTGTTTACGCAAAGACATAACCACTCCATTGAATCACTATTAGTGAATTATTGCAATCTCTACTCCTTGACTCAAATATAAGTACTCAACTGTTGGATCAAAAATCATTCTGTAATTCTTAGTAAAGATTGATTGCGTCTTTAATTACCTTACGAATTCTTTAAAAGAAATTTTCCACAGAAGAAGCTATTCCACATACTACTGTCAACAAACTCTACAAATTAAACATAATATGTGTAGTAATATGTGGTATGTATATTGTTATTAAGCCAATGAATAAAGCCCTTAAGGAAACAATCCTAATCCCCATCAAATATTGACAGTTTCTGTAAATAAAATATGTACTTACTGCTGTTATCAGTCAATGACTTTAAAGTATGGATAATGGATTACGGATGGACAATGAACAAATATAAGTTATAATAAATTTATAATAACAATCAAAATCGAGTTTATTGCTCGCGCTAAAATAATAAAAAAGTGTAAAACATATAGTGTACTATTCCGCTCGAAAGTAATAAGTAGTAAAAGACTAACAAAAAAAAAATGTTAAAAATATACCTATTTGACGCCCACGAATCTCTAATATACAGGGTGTCCCACTAATGGTATACTAAGCGCGAAGGGACTTGTAGTTTTACATACACTGATCACGTAAAAAATACTTAAACAACAAAATTACGTCAAAAATTTTTTGCTAAAGTTTTCCTCAAAATCCATGTTTTCTTCTCTAACTTCGCGCAGCCGGCATATACCTACCGCTTCTCTAATATGAGCATTTTGTCTATGAAAACATAATCTTAACGATAGCTCACGTGCTGGTGGCAAAGTTGGGCGGGTTGCTTGTTAGAGGTGTACGCATAGAGTTTTAAGAATTCATCTATTTGAAAAAAAAATGCGTCTGGAATTTTATAAGTATTTTTTACGTACTCAGCGTATGCAAAACTATAACCTCCTTTGAGCTTAGTATACCAACAGTGGGACACCCTGTATATTAGCTTATACATATATAATATACTTTTATCAACGTATGTAGTACTTCTAGGTATATTTTGTTGACTTTTCCAGTGTGATCGTGACCTAAATCACGAGAGTTCTTGACCACATGAGCTAAAATCTGACTCTACAATCTACATTCATTCTAAGTATAAATAACGTACTATTTTGCTTGAATTTAGCATTGTTATTCTTATTTTGTATTAAATAAAAGTTCGTCAATACAGATTCAATTGTGAGTTATCGTAACTATGTAATTATCTACAATATATAATGACTGTATTAAATATATTTCCACTTTATCACTTTACTCGAAGTTTAGGGCTGACCCATACCTAAAAAAAATTTAAACTTATTGCTTATGAAAGTAAGAATACTAAATTGCTTTCGGTATAGCATGCATTGTTTTAAATTTTGGATAGAAATAAAGACGACAATTATATCGGAAAACCGATAGAGGAAGGAAATATTGTTTTTTACGGATGTTTTAAAAAGAAAACGATGTGTACAGAGATCTACTTTAATACCTATGTGTAAAATATAATACATATATGAATAGTATAAAATAATATGTAAGTACCTAATACATTTTAAGTTTGTGTTAAAATTCTCTACAAATAGATAATACAGTGTTACAGCCCTTATCCTCAGACCTCAGCTAAAGATCAATAGGTCGTTTTATTATGATCAGATCATGTGTTATAATGATCATTATTACATAAATATTAACTAGTTCTATCTAGAAAGGAGAGATTAGAAATGGAAATACATATACGACTGATGAATAGTACCGAGTAGGAAAATGCCGATTTACAAAGAATCGACTTTTCAATCAGATTAAGCGATAGGATAAAGTGGATCACGATTCACGCATAAAGTTGGTCGACGCGTAATATCAAAATTAAATAATATTTTAGATATTTCGGAACACGAAATTTATTTATAACCGAATTAAAAAAAAAGGAGGAGGTTATTCACTGTGATATTTTGTGTATTATTAGTGAAATAACAACATCATGAATCAACACAATATGTTTTATTCAACCCTTAAACACGCCCCTTCAATCAGCATTTATTTCGACATCATCGAATATTTTAATGATTAGATATGTAGCTGTTGTTGCCATGCCAAGACATATCAAGATATTCAACCTAATAATTAGCAACCCTCCAATGTTACAGTCGCCAAGATGTGATACCTTATCAAAAATCAATAGGATTATTGAATAGATTACAACACAGTTTAAATCGATATTGCAATTCTGTATGACCACTTAATGACTTGTTTAAATTATAAATATTACATAATATTCCATAAAAGATCGTTTTTAAGTACTTATATAGCTGGGCAAATAAGCCTTGTAATTAAATTAGAAATGTGTTAAACACGACTAAATTTTTACTACTTAACTACTTACTATGCTCAGTTCTGCTTCTATTTTTTCTAAAACCCCATGTTCACAATCTAATCTAAATTTCCGGATTTACAATATTCAATATCAGTTAATTACTTTTACTTAATTATTCTACTTAGGTAGGTACCTACCTACCTAGAAGTTTTTATTTTTATCTGATTGATTCGATGAACTAATTTTCCAAGTCTAGACAAGATCTGATCAAGATACTGTCACTACAAATTAATCTTCGAAAGAGTGAAGGAAAATTCTGTATTATTTATTACCTACATGAATAAGTAGAATAAGTTTATTTAGCGTTCCTTTTTTACCAAAATCTATAAAATTCAAAATTCAAATAAATATGCCAAGGTGAACATAATGATGTCTAGAATGTTCCAAATTATTCGTCCCAAATGATTCTTGTCTCTTGATTACCAAATGCCGCTTTTCGACTGCTTCCTCTTTAATTCAGCAAAATGAAATGACCCCATATATACCTATGCCCATATCGACTTCCTCATAACCTACCTACACGAATAATTATTGTTTTGTGATCCTCAGTGTATCGGAGACAGAGAAGTATAGTTTAAAAAAATAGTGCTATATTTCCTAAAGGCCACCCAAAATTAAGTATCGTTACATTTTCACTTTTAGTAAACAAACACGTCATAAAATACTCAACATTACCTACACCAAGGCCTCTGGCAAATAGCCGCAATTCAGAGAAATTTCACAATTTTGAAACTCAACAATATTACATAATAATATATAAATAATCTCAATAAAAAAATAAAAATAACACGGTACTGTGAATCCAATATGCCTGAGAAAAAATTGTGAAAGAATTTATAATATTGAGTGTACGTGAATGCTACCATTATATTCTAATCGTAATCACAATTATTGATAAGACGTCTCTACAAGTTCATTCACTGGATAATTCGATTATGATTTACGTTGACCTTAATCGTAATAGCGTGTAGCCGGGACTGTCTAATAAAATTAAATTTCCAATTGATATTATTTCAGAGTAGGGTGACTAGATTTTAAGACGTGTGACATTTATGGATACCTATAAAAAAATATAATCTTCTTATATCTTATATATAAAAATGAATCGCAAAATGTGTTGGTAAGCGCATAACTCGAGAACGGCTGAACCGATTTCGATAATTCTTTTTTTATTATATTCCTTGAAGTACGAGGATGGTTCTTATGTAGAGAAAACGTAAATATTATGTACCACGGGCGAAGCCGGGGCGGACCGCTAGTCTTCTTATATATAAAAATGAATCGCAAAATGTGTTGGTAAGCGCATAACTCGAGAACGGCTGAACCGATTTCGATAATTCTTTTTTTATTATATTCCTTGAAGTACGAGGATGGTTTTTATGTAGAGAAAACGTAAATAATTTGGAAAATCCAAAAGTGCACGCCTCATAATTTTTTTTAAATAATTATTTATTAATTATTATTTTTGTTTATTTAATAACAATTAAACCACATCGAATCAGACCCTGAAAAATGAAAGGGTTCTATTCCTGAGCATACTCAAGCGTAAGAGAAAAAAAAAGACTCGATTAGTAAAGTATTTCGGTCGCTATCGTGTTAACAAGAAAAAGGATCCGCACATACAGACACACGGACGTCCAAGACAGAACTTTTTTAAACTGTTTTTTAACTAGTTTAAATAACAAAAATGACATCAAAAATATCATGAACGTTAAAAATAGTGTTTTTTCTTAATATGTGTGTGTATGTATTATCTTACAAGTGCAATGTATGATACATAAAGACATTTTAAGTTTGAAAAATCAGATGTTTTGCGCGAAGTGACAGTAGTACCCACCTCAACGCTTCGCTTATGAGGCGTGCAATATGTACCACGGGCGAAGCCGGGGCGGACCGCTAGTCTATAATATAAAAATGAATCCCAAAATGTGTTGGTAAGCGCATAACTTGAGAACGGCTGAACCGATTTCGATAATTCTTTTTTTATTATATTCCTTGAAGTACGAGGATGGTTCTTATGTAGAGAAAACGTAAATATGTACCACGGGCGAAGCCGGGGCGGACCGCTAGTTTATAATAATTATGATATGGAATTTCATATTTCGCACATTCGTATTAGTTAATAGTTATAATATTAACTTTGTATTGTTACAGAAAAAATGGCTACACAAGAAAAATCGCTCGAAAAGGCTGAAAAGGACGAAAATGGTTTGTCTAGTAGACACGGAAGTGAAGTCAAGTTGAAGCGGGAATTAGGATTATTTTCAGCTGTTAACCTAATACTCGGGGTTATGATAGGGTCTGGAATATTTGTATCTCCGGCATCCGCATTAAAGTACTCAGGATCTGTTGCCGTGTGTCTGATAATATGGACCGTGTCTGGCGTTATATCATTATTAGGTGGGTGTAGGTAAGACGCCTATTTATTATCTTTGTATCAATTATTACATGACTTTACAGTTTACTTTTGTAGGTAACATAAGTCTATTTCTTGTCTATCTACATCCTGTGAGTGACACGTATAATTGAATAGTGTAGAAGGCCCTTTATTATTTACATAATGTACTACCCAGTACTACTTAAATAAACAACAAAACATGACAAATTCCAGGTGCACTCTCCTTTGCGGAGCTTGGAACAGTTTTAGGCGAGTCTGGTGCAGAATATGCCTACTTTAGAGAAGCTTTTGGTAAAATGCATAAGTTCTGGGGACCGCTACCTTCCTTCATATGTGCATGGATTTATGTCGTAATTTTGCGACCTGCTGAAGTCGCTATTATTGTTATGACATTCGCTGAATATGCGATACAACCTTTTACCAGAGACTTGGAAACAGACTATAAAATGATGGCTATAAAATTGGGTTCTTTATCGGCTCTTTGTAAGTATTTTATATAAATTATTTCCCCTTTATTTACATTTGATATTTGTAATAAATAAAAATACTGTTCATTGTTGTGAGTGGTTATCCTGATAATCATGATGCTAGAATAATACATTTTTGTTATTCTAAGTTCGACATTAGATAGAATAACAAAAAATGAAAAAAAAATCATCATCTTTTTTAAAGTTGGCGGTAAATTCGGTGTGCACTAATTGCCATTTTAAAAAACGAAATATCATTAAAAAAAATAAGACCGGTGCGAGAAGTTGCAACATTATAAAAAGTTCATGTTGTCTATGCGCGTTATCCGGCGGACGACGCTGTCAAAACTCAAATGTCAATGTCGAAATTTAAATTTTCATACTCACTCGAACGGTTTGCAACGGTTTGTAAAGACGCATTGTTTATTTTATTAGATTCAATTTTAATGTTCTCCGCAACGACGAAATAATGAGGTAATAAAAGTATACGGTTACGAGAAAACGAGTTTTCACATAGAGTCACTAGAAAGAAAAGTTTTACAAAACAAAGTTTAATCGTATCGCTCTTACAATACAAATTACAATGGCTAACAAACTCAATACTGATACTAAAGATGGTTTATCGAAGGAAATGAAAATAATTCAGCAACGATGCATCGACACACGGAATATAATTGAGAACACATTAGATGTTTCTTTACATCAAGATAACGTAGCGAATAGTGCTTTGCCTTACGTCGAAGGTCTCCGAAATGAAATCCTTAACTCCAATACAGTGATAAATACAGACGACAATTTAATTACGGCTCAGTTTTTAGCAGAAATGAAAACAAAAACGGAACAGATAGATGAACTGATTGCGTTTACCAAGGGGAATATCTTCGATACAGATCGAGAGATTGAAAGGTATGGTTTAAAATGTGTAGAATATAATAAGATTAATGCAAAGTCTAAATAAAAAAGCTGTAAGTAGTGTTTGTTTCTAAACTGCTTGTGAAAACCATGCAATGAATTAAAAAAGTGCTGTGATAATTAAAACTATACTATTTCTTCTAAAATCATTATACTTATTATGTTTTTAACAAAAATTTCTGTTTAAACCTTCCCAGATTACAAAACTTAACAAAAACAGCGAAAGAAGCTCTCTCCAGGCCAAGAGTGGTCCATCGAGATGTGCGTTTGGAGCATTCGCAGAAAGCAAAGGAAACATTTCTAGAGTTGAAGAATGAACTGCAAGGTCTCATACAGTCTTTACATCCAGAATTAAGTGATGACATAGTGGATGTTATGGGGGTAAGTAAATAATATTTATAGATATAACCTATACCTACTAATATAAAGCTGAAGAGTTTGTTTGTTTGAATGCGCTAATATCACAAACTACTGGTCTGATTTAAAAAAAATATTTCCGTGTTAGATAGCCAATTCATCGAGGAAGGCTATAGGCTATATATTATCATCACACTTAGACCAACAGGAGCAAGCCACGCGGATGAAACCAGAGAGCGCAGCTAGTAATGGTTATAAAGTACAACTCAAGATGGAGTAATTAATATTATCAGCTTTCTTCTATACTAGTGGTCCGCCCCGGCTTCACCCGTGGTACATATTTCGCAATAAAAGGTAGCCTATGTTCTTTCTCAGGGTCTAATGATTAAAATAAAAATAAATAAAAATAAATAAAGCTTTATTTGTTCCATAAGAATATACAATTTTAGTTACAGTTATAGTTTGAGTACATAGTAGAACAATTATTTAGACACTAATCTATTTTATATAATTTAGAAAAATTAAGTACTCGTTAGGTTCTTATGGACCCCGTACGGGTAAAAGCCTCCCCCAAAGAATGCCACTTGTCCCTGTTTAACATTTTTTTTTTATTTCTTTGTTGGTAAGTTTGTATAATTTCTAAAGATTTTTTTTTATCGGATTTAATGTAATCTCTGTCTTCGAGTATCTTTTTCTCCTAGGCGACGAACCTCGCACAAACCTATTATATATCATGGTTAATATATATTTTTTTTTTCTAATGATTATCTGTGCCAAATTTCATCATAATCGGTCCAGTAGTTTATATGTGAAAACCATACAGACATACAAACCTTTCCTTTTTATAATATTAGTATAGACTGTAGATTAATATGATTGAGATGAAAGATTTGATGTTTGTTTTCAACTATTTAATATAAGGTTTAATTTATGATTTTTAACAAATAAAAACTACTGAACCTATTTCAAAAATACTTTCACTTTAACCCTGAGGCTGTTTTGTTTTTATCCCCAGTCTATTCATTCACATAACATTATACAGTGTATTCAACTTGTTTTATTTTAAAATGCTATTTATATTTTCAGCAACTGATGCAGGAGAAATTAAACGAGGAATCCAATGGATATATTGAAGTTACAAATGAAAATTTCGAAATAATTGAACTATTGAGTAAAATGAACATAGTCACAGCAAACCCCTACAATGATATGGAAGTGAAACTCGCTTGCTAATATGTATTTTAAAATTATTTTTTATTCTCATCGTAAATTCACCCTTAAATCTTTATATTAAACTTGCTTTTCGCCTGCGTCTTCGCCCGCGTTGTCTAAACCTTAACAAATCATATACTTAGTCCTTCCTCAAGAATTACTCTATCTCTTAAAAAAAACCGCATCAAAATCCGTTGGTTAGTTTAAAAGATTTAAGCATACATAGGGATGTAGGGATATAGAAAGTGATCGTAGTGATGTTGCCAGAAAAAAAAATCATTGTGGACACCATTTTAAAATAGATTATGTCGTATTATTATTATTATGTCGTACAGATTAGCTACAACAGAATTAAGTTTGTGAGTTGTTAAGTGAATTAAATTATGTTTATTTTGTAAATCAATATTAAGTCATTTTAATAAAAACTTTTAGTAAGACACTTGGTTATTTTATTTATTTTCATTTCCTATTCTTTATCTTATCTATTTTATTTGGTTGATTAGGTATATTTTTTATGAAACTTTTTTCTTTTTAAATGAGTTACAGGAGTAATCTTTTTGAAAGATAATCCTGATTAATCAGACAAAAGCTATCCTAAATATTAATAGAAACTTGATATGACGCCATAGATATTTAATTATATTACAAATTTTGATAACATTTGTAATATAATTAAACTAAATTCATATATTAATTTATGTCTAAACTTCAGTAATTAAACTCAAATTTCCAGAATGATATACTGTGCATCTAGGCATGCATATTCTAATATCAAATATGTAGATATGTATGGTGAATATACTGCCATAGATTTTATTGTAATTAAACCTATAAAGAACCAAAAAACAATGATTTTATATTTTGTTGCAGTTATTATGACTTATATAAATATAACAAGTGTGAAGCTGTTTGTAAGAGTACAAAATATATTTGGTGTGTGCAAAATATTTGCCTGTCTTGTTGTTATTGGAGGAGGAATTTATGTGATAGCAAAGGGTAAGAATATTAGTATTATTAATTAAAAATTTAGTACAAGAATTGGTGAAAGGTTTTAGATTCTTTAAAAAGTACTGTAAGTACTAAGTAGTATAGTTTTATATCTGTGCTGTAACAGTTTACAGTTAACAGTTATTCGATTTTTAGTATTTACTTAAAAACGTGAATCACAATGAAATCACAAGGAGTTTATCATAAAAATGTATAGGGTCAACCGGGGCAAATGCAACTATGGGGCTATGGCAACTATCGGTCAATTAAGGAAAGCTGGCATGTTCACAGTACTCACACTTATGCAATTTCACTTACAGTATGTTCAAAAATAAATGCGACTTTTTTTTTTTACAGTACAAGTAAATCAATTGATGAAGTTAAATATTTATTCTAATAATAATCAATTAGATAAAAGTATTAATAATTATTCAATTATCAAATAATAATTAAATTTCAGGCCATAAAAACAATACAAATAACACGTGCGCTCACTCCCAACATACACCAGGGCCAATCCCTTCCAAAATGATAAAAACCTAAAAAAAATAGTAGTAGGATGAAACCCATTAGAAAAGGAGGAGAATAAATGAGTCAGTGTATTAATTATCTACTTTTGGTTCTAATTGAATATATTTTTCCTCATGTTCTCGCGGTCTCTCTCGGTCTTTCTCCAAACGTCACTAAACATATCCAGACTAATAGCATTTGCTTCCTTTCTAAATAATGCTTCCACAGTTTTCAAGTTATAGTTCACATTTTGTGATGCTACTTTCCCTTTAATTATGCCCCATAGTAACTCTATTGGGTTGAGTTCTGGATGGTATGGTGGAAGGCGCAATACACTATGTCCATGATCTTTGAGGATTGCATCAAGTAGGTAAAAATGGTGTATAGTTTGGCTTATTTTTTTAATAATGTGATAACTTTGATTATTAATTAGTAATTTGATTTTTGAAAAAAAAAATGCCGATTTTAGTGAAAATTTATATTTTTCTAACAAGATCCTTATCATCCAAATTTCCACCTCGGTGAGAAAAATTGACATTTCTAATGAAAATGAACAAAAAATTAAATGATTTTATTAAATACTGTAAAATAGTCTATAATTCTTCCATTTACTGTATCACAAAATTCTTCATAGATTTTTAGATATTCGTACTACACCAATTACATCACCCTGTATTTAAATAAACAATTGCAAAATATGACACATACATAGGCCGGGAGATACTGACACAAAATTTCGGGTCATTTGTAACAGAATGGCGGTTCTACAGAGGTCTTATTACGCAATGACTAAAAGAAAAATGATGGTCAGAACGCTGGTACCGGCGGACTAGTCGCGTGGGCGTTAGTCGAACTCGTCGGATAAATAGCGAAAGTCAAACGATTTGTAACACAAAAATTTTAGAATTTACCGATAGCCCATAAAAAAGATGTAGGCGGTAGTGTCATGCCATACTTTTCCGGTGTAACTTACAGCCCCCCATACCGACGCGATGCGTTGATTTAAAAAAAAACAATTCAACCATTTGTACCAGGCTAACTTTTGCACAGGTAATCATCATCGTGCAGACATTTACGAAAATCGCCATGCCATACTTTTCGGACGATTCCAAATGGCCACCATACCGCCGAAAATCTGCAAAAAAAAATTTTTTTTTCGCCAAACAATTTGTACCAGTATTGCATTTGGATTTTTGGAGAGTATTTGATAAAATGTGACCATTATTATATTTGCCATACTTTACTTTCTAGTAGGGGGAAAAAGTGCTGCCATACTTAAAAAATTAATTTATTCGTCACGTTTCAAAAATACGACTGTACAATACGTAAAATAATTTTTTACAGTATGGGATCATTATATTCTGTTTGTTTGTATACAATTCTACCTAGAAAAAAATATCGCAGAATACAAACATGGGGCGGATGATTGTAAGACTTAAGCCAAGACGTAAAAAAAAATGAAAAGAATTGGCGATTTGTACCAGTACGGCATTTTTGGAAAGTATATGATGCAACGTGACCATTAGGTATTATATTTGCCATACTTTTAATACAGGGAAAAATTAGTGCCATACTGCTACAAATCGTTCAAACTACGAATAAAATCTTACAATGAGAAAAAAATCTTATACACATTCGTCACCTCCCACAGGTATGGCATTATCACACTTCTATTTATAATCATTCAGGAGTTGTTGAAAAAAAAATGTAGGGTGGTACAAATAGTTTGGCGAGAAAAAAAAAATCAAAAATTTGCAGATTTTCCGCGGTATGGCGACCATTTGGAATCGTCCGAAAAGTATGGCATGGCGATTTGAGTAAATGGCTGCACGACGATGGTTACCTGTGCAAAAGTTAGCCCGGTACAAATGGTTGAATTATTTTTTTTAAATCAACGCATTCACGTCGGTATGGCGGACTGTAAGTCACATCGTCAAAGTATGGCATGACACTACCGCCTACATCTTTTTTAAGGGCTATCGGTAAATTCTAAAATTTTTGTGTTACAAATCGTTGGACTTTCGCTATTTATCCGACGAGTGTGCTGTGTGTGCCCACGCGACTAGTCCGCCGGTACCAGCGTTCTGACGATCATTTTTCTTTTTGTCATTGCGTACTAAGACCCCTCTAAAGTACCCGTCACGAGAAGCTATAAATTATGTAAACAAACATCTTTTACTAAGTAAACATTTTATACTGCGAGATAATAATAAATTGACCATATTCAATCGACATGAAATATAGACGGGTTATATGAAAGTAACAACCTATTTAATTTAGTCGGATCATATTTTAACGACGCAAAGCGCTATCGTTTGTGTTTCTTGGTACCGGAACGCGTCCGTCGCAGGGATTGTGAACTATCGGGACGCCATTTTGAAATAAACGCATCATTCGAGTTTCGAATGCGTACGAGTTTGTTTCATTGCTTTGCATATATCGCGGATCTGGTTGTTATTGTTAATTTTGTTATTGTTTCGTTATCACTTTTTTATTGTTGTTACTTTAATTGTTGCGTTAATTTTATTTGTTATTACGTATAATGGAGCCAGTAGCCAGTACATCTAAGGAAATAAATTCGCCACGAAAAAAACGTCAAAAGGTGCGTAATACAATTTATCTAAAATATATAATAAGTAAAAAGAAAGAGTTGTTTGTTCAAACGCGCTAATCTTTGGAAACTTAAGGTTAATATTAGAAGTAGGTTTTAAATTGTGAAGTAATTGGTTAGGTTAATTGGTATATTTGTTATATTTGTATATATATGTGTATTGGTATATTTGTTAATTGTAATATTTGTTACTTAATAATTTATTAAATCTTAAACAAATTCATTTTTTTTGTTGGTCCAAATGTTGTGAACTCCTGAACACTTGTTTACAAAATTTATAGCTTCTCATGACGGTTACTTTAGACCGCCATCCTGTTACAAATGACCCGAAATTTTGTGTCAGTATCTCCCGGCCTAACATGTGCAATGTGTAAATGTGTTGACGTTCCAGCTCTTCTTAATATACCTTTAGTTATCATAACTAATTTATTAGAGTTGTTGTAATAAATCGCCACCTATGATTCAATAACTCAACGACTAATAAATCTTACAAGTAATAGATGGTGCCACTACGATGAAAACTATTTGATTGATAGGCCATTGTGTCAAACCGCTATTTTGAAGTTGGTGTGCGTCTCAGAGGAATAAACCTATAGAGTACTTGTATCGAGCGTATACAATTTACATATATTTGTTTCTCTCTATCTAAAGAAAACGTCGTATGAAAGAATGAGATAGCTATAGACTACAAGCTACGTTTCAACATAGTCATGGCACCATTTTTACTATAGGTACGTATTTAGATAGATAGAAGGTGATAGTGATGGGATGTGCTTCCATCGATAAAATCGTGAATGCATTTTGCATTTCGTGAAATAATAAATAATAAAAAAAAAACAAAATTAATCATAAATTTCAGTTGAATACATTATTTGTTTAATCCTACGAATATAATAAATGCGAAATTATGCGAGAATGGATAACTTTCTCTTTTACTGCTGAACCGATTACAATGAAATTTTGTACATACACACATAGGATAGGTTTTATACCGGAAATCCCACGTGAACGGGAACTGTGCGGGATTTTCTTTAAAAACGCGGGCGGAAAGCTAGTATATTTTAAAATAAATTTTAAAACTTGAAATGTAACTAATTTAAAATAAAGATCAATAAAGTTAAAGGAGTGAGGAGAAAGGCACAGTCAGCATGAATTTTAACAAGTTCATAAAAGGACAATCTTAAAGAAAACATTTTCCTTACATCCTACTAATAAAGCGAAAGTTTGTGAGGATGGATGTTTGTTACTCTTTCACGCGAATACTACTAAACCGATTACAATGAAATTTGGAAAAATTACTTTTGATCCCGTAAATCCCACAGGAATGGGAACTATGCGGGTTTTTCTTTGAAAACGCATGTATATTAAGTATGTATTTCAATAGTAGTTTCTCATCTATGAGAACTGTCATTTAATCAACCGTTTAATTTTCACATAGTTACACATTTAAAGTAAATGTGTAAAAAAAAATCCAAATAAAAATTCACTCACACACAAATGTATTTATTATCTAAAGGGACAAAAAAAACGTAAGCGTAAGATTGCACAATTCTTCTAGAGTATCCATCTTGATAACACGCAGGCTCGAAATGCAGTGAACACAATCTAGCAAATTTCGACGGCGTCCAATCTACACGTCTCATCTTCTCGTCTCGTCTCATGTTTTATACCCATTTTTAGGGTTCCGTAGCCAAAATGGCAAAAACGGAACCCTTATAGTTTCGTCATGTCCGTCTGTCCGTCTGTCCGTCTGTCCGTCTGTCACAGCCGATTTACTCGGAAACTATAAGTACTACAGTGATGAAATTTGATGGGAATATGTGTTGTATGAACCGCTACAAAAATATGACACTAAATAGTAAAAAAAAGAATTGGGGGTGGGGCCCCCCATACATGTAACTGAGGGATGAAATTTTTTTTTTCGATGTACATACCCGTGTGGGGTATCAATGGAAAGGTCTTTTAAAATGATATAAAGTTTTCTAAAAAACATTTTTCTTAAAGTGAACGGTTTTTGAGATATCAGCTCTCAAAGTCGTAAAAAGTATGTCCCCCCCCCTCTATTTTTATAACTACGGGGTATAAAATTCTAAAAAAAATAGAGGTGATGCATGCTAATTAACTCTTTCAACGATTTTTGGTTTGATCAAAGTATCTCTTATAGTTTTTGAGATAGGTTGATTTAACTGTAATTTATTATATTTGCTGCTACGGAACCCTTTGTGCGCGAGCCCGACTCGCACTTGGCCGGTTTTTTTATTTAGCTCTGGAAATCTAAAACAAAATGAATTTATTAATAATCTAAAAGAGAAACAACAAACTAAACAGATAAGTCAAATAAAACAACCACGTGGTATTTTTTATTTTCCTGCTGTAGAAAATTTACATCTATTATTTGCTACAACAACTACATATAAATCTGATATAATAAACAAAATAAATAAATCAACGTTAATATGAAATAGATTTTTTGTCATAAATCGATAATATACGCTAGATGTGTTACAACACTACGGTGGTAAACAAAATGCCAAACGTGATAATATTGTGATATTTTTTAAAAATTATTTAATTCTTTTGTATTCCACAACCCCATAAAGTGGGTAAATGTTACAGTTACAACATAAACTTATAAAAAAGCGCTTGATAAAACCTTCAAATAGGGTTAGAACATAAATATTTATCAATTTGCTGAAAATCACTTACCGATGGAAAGATATTTTTTCATTGTTTTCATCCAAAACTCCCATTCGACTAGTAATAGCCGGTAGTTAAACATACAATAGTCATTTTAGCACACTGACAAATAAAAAGAAACACTATACACTTTATATTTTCTAAATATTTCGTTAAAAACACTTGACGCACTGAGCCCACCAGCTGGTTGGAAAACAAACTGACTGCCGGCGCGCTACGTTTGAAGACAGTGCAGATACTCTATCGCTATCTCAATCTGACTTATGCTGTTATTGACTAAGAGTAAGTAGATAAGAAAATATGTATTTTGTTCTGTCTCAATATAAGAACTCTATAGGTTTATTCCTCTGAGGTGTGCGTAAAAACAGGTGTCGAGTTTTACAGACAAAAAAATTGTTTAGGAGTGATTTTTTGCAGGTGTTTTTGATTGGACACGATTATCACAAGCCGTTAAGCATATTTCATTTATATTTTTAATGCGTTAGTTGACTCTATTTTGTGTTATTGATGCAGTTACAATTGCCTCATGAAAATTTCACTGTGGGGTTATTGCAACTGTGAGGTTAGTTACAATAGCCCCTTATATTTTTGTATGAAACTAAAAACACTAGTGATGTGACAGTGTCGATATTTTTATTATGTATCCTTCTTGGTAGTCAAAATATACTTTCTTTATGATTAATTAAAGAAGAACCATCGATTATTTCTTCGATATTATACCCAGAGACGGATTCATAAGTAAAATTAAAATTAGATAAAGCGTGGTTAAAGACTATAAGTAACTAAAAACGATAGGTAGGATAGTTCTGTGATTGTTCAAGTAATTTTTAGTTAACGGTTGATTAACTAATAAACGTATTTTGTTTGGTTTACGTTTTTAACAATATTTAACACAAAGAATATTATTTGTTCTGACCAAAAACTAAAATTGACTTAGTAGGTAGTACACTGTAATTTTTTTTTGTTGCGATTTAAAGTGGTAAATCAAAGTAGGTACATGAGATTTTCCTCTAAATAATGCGGCGCCATCTACGATCGCAACGTTATTGTATAGATAACGTTATTGTATATATATATATAGAATAATAAAAATATATCGATGAATAAGTTTTTTGCATTCCCCACACTATTCTCTAACAAATAGTTGCATTTGCCCCACATTTAGAAAAATAAGATTTTTCCTGAAAACTCGTCCTTGCTACACGGTAATCCAGTTCAAAATCCTATGAATAACATGAAATCACATAAATATATTCTATATTCGTTGTTTTATATGAAATAGAAGAAGAGCTATGGCAGTTAGTTGCATTTACCCCCGACTAGGGGTTAATGTAACTTTTTCTACCAATTTTAGGAAATATTCTCACTACCAGTTATTTATAAGACTACTGTATTGCTTGATTGGTTTAAAATAATCTTGAATAAATACAAAAAACAATAAATGGGTCAAATAAATGACCAAATATAAAAGGAGATAACTGCAACCGATCAAACTTGAAACTTGTTATTTTTTAGTTGCATTTGCCCCGGTTGACCCTATAAATCGTTTTTTTTTACAGGCAACACAGACCATTTGGAGAAAGGATTCGAGGGTAGCCAAATAAGCGCGGGAGGACTATCGCTCGCTTTGTACTCTGGTCTATGGGCGTACGATGGATGGAGCAGTGTTACAGTTGTCACTGAGGAAATTATAAATCCTGCAGTGTAAGTTCTATAAAAATACTTTGATAAAAAATTAAGAAAGCCTTTTATTTTCACTATACCTACTGTTATTATATCCATAAATATGATTATTCATTACATAAAGGGCATAAAGCTTTTATTAAGCATAAATATCGTGTTTGCTTTGGTTAAACATAAAACATCGTCATGTATAAATTTATAGCACAGTTATAGTCTGTGCTGCCATTTTATATAATTTAATTTATAAACAAGACCACTTGTTTTAGGACCAGATAGAGAGACATTACTGTACTGAGTTTATGGTGATGTAAATTAAGTGAAAACGAATAAATACTGAATAAAATTGTATTTCCCCTTTACAGCAACGTGCCGCTCAGCATATCAATAGCGGTGCCCCTCATAACCGCGCTCTACGTATTCATGAACGTCGCGTACATGTCAGTGCTAAGTTTCGACGAGATGACGTCAGTGCCCGCGGTCGCTGTCACATTCGGTGATAGAGTGCTCGGGCCGGCTAGCTTCTTGATACCGCTCGGTGTTGCCATCGCGACGTTCGGATGCGCGATGAGCGTGCAGTTTGGTGTTACCAGGTATTTTATGTTTTTGTACAGACTTGTACCCACATCATTTTTTTTTCGACACTATATTCGATCATATAAATATGTCTATTGTCTCATATCTAGACTAGTTATAGAGGATTTATATATTTTTTAATCAGTCACATGATCTTGTATTATAAAAATTAAACTACATTAGCCATTACGTGCGCCTGTTCGTTTATTTAATATTCTGAAAATGCCTTGAAACACATTTTAAATTGTGTAAAAATTACTGTATAACTTTTTTTTGTATACCTTTACGAATTTATCCACTAATAGTGTTTATCGTTTTAGAGTATGTTACACTGCTGCCCGTGGAGGACACATGCTTGAAGTATTCTCATTTGTTAACGTAAAGAGACTGACACCAGCGCCAGCTGTTGCTTTACAGGTACGTTCATTACAACTACAAGGATAATTGAATATTTAATGCTTTTGCCAAACAATAAAAATAATATCTGAGTGTCGCACTCTAGTTTCACATGAATAAAAAGTTTTAATTTTTGTGTCTTAATTCATAAGGCATGCAACATACCTCATTCGTGTCGTAAAAACAATATTTCTATACCAAAAATATACTACACTTGTTAATGCATTATTTTTTTATTTCAGGCAGTAATAACTTGTATATTTATCCTCGTCGGCAACATTGCGACGTTAATAGAATTCGCCAGTTGGTTCCTCTGGTTCTTCTACGGGTTGGCGATGGTCGCTTTACTAGTGTTAAGAAGAACTCAGCCATATGCTGATAAACCACGGCCATATAGAGTGCCTACACCAGTGCCTTGTTTTGTGTTGCTAATAGCAATATTCCTGTCAGTGTTGCCAATTGTACACGACCCGTCGGTTAAATATTTAATGGCAATCGGATTCATTGTACTGGGCGTTGCGGTGTACACTCTGTTTGTGTATTATAAGAAAACTCCTACATATTTATTACGTAAGTATTTTTAATAACTTTATAATAACCTGATATTTTAGCTCACACAGATAAAACAAATATTAATAATAGAAAGCTTGTAAATTGTCTATACTTCTATACTCATGAGATTTGCAATCTTTGGGACTTGTTATCAGATTGGAAAATTATTTTGTCTGTAAATACTGTACCATTTAGGTTTCAACGAAATGAGCCACCAATGTTCCCGTTACTACATTAGTTTTTAATACCCTAAATGACCATTTGTCCCATTATACATTCTGGATTGTTACCCCCATGCCCAGGAACGTCATCGACAGTTTCATAGAAAATAATCATTTTATATCTTTTCAGGAAAATTTACATTCCTTGTACAAGTGCTCTTCGAAAGTGTGCCGCCTAGCAATCGTGAAGACTGATTTTGTTATAGAAATCAATTTTATTATGATGTACATATTGTATTGTGATAACAACTATTTTAATGGAACAAAATAAAATATATTTTTTTAGCTCATTATTGCGTTTTATTCTTTTTTCTTGTCTGTATCGTCATGTGGTCTTTAGTAAACGATGCGAGTTCATTAAGCATATTTCAAACAACTCATAAAAATGGTCTAATTTAAATATATAAATTAAAATTTATAGCAAGTAAACTTATTGACTTTTGAGTGTGCAATCTTGAATTGTTTTATTTACCACTAGCGGTCCGCCCCGGCTTCGCCCGTGGTACATATTTACGTTTTCTCTACATAAAAACCATCCTCGTACTTCAAGGAATATAATAAAAAAAGAATTATCGAAATCGGTTCAGCCGTTCTCGAGTTATGCGCTTACCAACACATTTTGCGATTCATTTTTATATATAAGATTATATAAATACATAAGAAACTGATCATATTGTGTTGAATTTTCTACGGGCGCAGCCCTTGCCTAATCCGGCACTGATTATTTCTCTTCCCTAGCTTCCAAAGTATCCCTCAAGACATTACCCATCATAAAAAAAAAAACAAAATTATATTCTGTCTATTTATGAATAATGAATCGCAAAATGTAATTGGTAAGCGCAAAACTCGAGAACAGCTCCGATTTCGTTAATTCTTTTTTTTATAATATTATTTGAGATATGAGGATCATTCTTATGGAGAGAAAACGTAAACATGTACCACGGGCAAAGCCGGGGCGCCGGACGGTCTTCTAGTAATATCATAAAAATGAATCGCCAAAATATGTGTTACTAAGCCTAAGCGCTAAACTCGAGAATGGCTGAACTGAATTTCGTTAATTCTTTTTTATAATATTCCCGAAGCACGAGGATAGTTCGTATGGAGAGAAAACGTAAACATTTACGACGGGTGAGTCAGGGGCGGACCGCTAGTTATCTATAATCTGAGCGATTTTTTGTACCCTTGATGGTACCTATACATGTTGTTTCACATTGCGAAATAAAGACAAACGAACGCTTTCGTATTCATAATATTAATCTTCTCTTAATCTGTTAAATACCAATCATACAACGAGGTCAGTGACCTCAGGAAAATATGAAGTACCTAGAGTCAACAATTATTTTGGAGATCGAACTCTAGATAAACGTTTACCATATTTTCTCAATAGCTTACCAGAGTACATACGAACAGAAGCAAATATTCACAAATTTAAAAGATTATTAAGGAAACACCTTCTTCAGTCAATAGAATGCTAAAACACAAGCTCATAAATAGATATACCTATTCACTTAATATTATATTTTATAACAGAAAATAATATGATATAATATATTTAGTTATAGATAGATATATAGATATTTTATATAATAAATTTAGTTATAGGCTTGATCCCACAGACAAACTGCATGTGCAGTTTTGTGGGACTTAGACTTAAGTTATTGTAATAATTTGTAAGAATAATTTCAATAAATAATAAAAAAATAATAATAAAGCAAGAAATCTAGGTATTTACATGAATGTGGATTGTGTAATTATTTCCTTGGTAAAAATAATAATTTGAATTCAAACTGATATGAACCATAGACTATACACATACATTTTACCCAATAATCGTGTATCCGAATGTAAAAAAGTAGTAAACTAAAAATTAAAAAATTTAGTCTATGACAGCAGACAGTCTGACAGACCGCCGTTGTATTGTTTAATTTTGCGAAAAACAAATAAAATAAAATTAATGATTAAAAATTAGGTTTGAATAAATAATAAATCATGGCTTACCACTACGTAGTGACTGCACAGAAACCAACGGCTGTAACAGCATGTATTACAGGTAAACATTGTGTGAATACATATATAGTATTAAGTATTGTGTTTATTGAGGTTAGATATATACAATATCTGTCTGATGCTTATTAGATTTAAGCGAATTATTAATGATACTATTTTAAACGCAGTATTTTGTATGTTATGTAAGAGTAATTTTATAATATCACTGTGCTCTCACACTGCTCTTCAATAAAGTTGATCCGACGTTACATTTACCTTGAAAAGAGCGACAGCATTATCACAGCGTTTTAAAATGGAAAATTGTATACAGATTCAATCGGAAGTGTAAATCTATTCCATTGTTTACCGATTTCGTTATAACGACTTAATTAAACCTTGCTTAAATATATTCAATATGCCTATTGCGTCTTGGCGGCCCTTGAAGTGCATGCTCGGCTCAAGAGGATAAATTTAATCCAACATTTATAATGGATAACATTCTAATATTCTTTCATCAATAGAGAGTTATTATTTCTAATTCACCCAGGCTAGATTTACTACAGTTTTCACCTCATATTAATAAAGGTTGAGCTGTGTCACTGAATTACACCATACATCAATTTGATCCACAAAATTTCTTATTTTTAGGCAACTTCACATCACCAACAGACCTGAATCTGTTGGTAGCAAAGGTGTCACGTCTAGAAATGTACTTGGTGACACCAGAAGGGCTCCACCCCATGAAGGAAGTTGGGCTGTACGGCAGGGTAGCCAAGATGAAATTATTTAGACCACCAGTAAGTATACATTTTAATAAGACACAATTTCAAATTAACAGTGTTTTATGTTATTAATTTCTCATTGTTAAGTTCTTAAAACAGTGTCCATTTCATTCATTAATAGTTTTTCTAATCTAAAATCTAAGTTGGAAAGTATTTCATTTCTTATAGAATCTCTATTATTTCATCCACAAATGTATTCAGAACCAACTTAAACATAATTTCTAACATTTTAGTATGAAAACAAAGATCTAGTCTTCATTCTTACCGCGAGATACAATGCAATGATATTAGAATGGAGAACAGGGCCAAACGGTGATCTCGAAGTGGTTACCAGAGCGCATGGTAATGTCGCTGATAGGATTGGCAAGCCGTCAGAGAATGGGATTCTAGCAGTGATCGACCCACAAGCGAGGGTGATCGGTCTCAGACTGTATGACGGTCTGTTTAAGATAATACCTCTCGATAAGGATTCTACAGAGCTGAAAGCTGCTAGTCTGAGGTATGTTTTCTTTTAATAAATTTCCATTTAAGTATTGTTGTCTACGACGCTAAATAGGTCAGGCGCGGGGCAGCGGGGCGGCGTGCGGCGAGTGGCGGCGCAAGCGACGGCGGCGGGGAGGCGCGGGAGCGGGGTACCGCGGCTCGCGGCTCGACGGCCCGCGGCCGGCACTCATCAAATCGCTAGCGTCGGCGACAGTCGTTTTCTTTGTTTATTTTAAATTATTAATACCTATGTACTTAAAGTTCGCATACAAGTTTTTCTGTATTATCATAACGAAGTAATACATCATCAACCTCGAAAATAGTTGTTTTCTTTGTCCAATCCGAGACAAAATTGGCGACCGTGACAGGACGGCTACAATCTTCAAGAACATTCGATCGCCGTGGCCGGGCGCAGCGGAATTTTCCATTGGAGGGCGTGGCCGTGTGCAGCGTTCTACGTGGACTCATAATCAGGGGAGTGCCTTTCCTTTTTTCATAATTATTTCCCTCTTCATTTTGTGTATAAGGTGTGTTTAATTTCAAGTAAGTTAAACTGCTATTGCCTAAAACCGCGATAAGTTACTTGCAGACATAATCATAATTTGCTAGTGCTTATACGGTACTTATACGTCACTTGATTTGATGTTTGGGTATTTATTTTGCTATTTATTTTTGCTATTTATATAAAATTGCACGACGCATAAGGGTTAGTCATCAAAATACGAGCCTTTTCAAAACATTTCACGTCTTCATTATACCTACGTGTTAAATTAGAATAAATTTATTACGCCTTCAAGTCTCTCCACAAAATCGATCGCCGACGCTTGCGATTTGAGTCATACCAAGCCTCTCTGCAAACATGTATTCATAAAATAATTACCTACTTATTTACGTTAATATTATTGGCAACCACAAAATTATACAAATATTGTTGTGCACTCCATCATATTGCTTTCGCTTAAAATTTAAAGCACTTAAAGTACGCTGTTGAAATACGTTTTTATGCTTCAAAAATCATAACTATAAAACTATAGCCGAAATTCTTCATTGCTTAATAAACTTAAACTAAACTCCTTTGCTTAACATATTGTATACGTTTAATTAAATCGAAAATTTGCCGAACATTCCAGCTATCACGACAACTGCGCGTGACATTGTATCGGGAGGCCGGCTCCACGAGCTTACACCGTAGCGATCGCCGTGTGGCCGCCTATTACACCGCGCAGTGTGGAACGAATATTTCATCACAATTAACATAATTCAGTGGTTTGACATCAAGTATTTATTTGCTTAATTTATTATTTGTACTTATATAAAATGTCTGAAAATGATAACGTTAGCAAGTCAGATGCGGAACAAATACAATTTAGCGATTTAATCATAATGCGAGGTTCGTTAAAGGGACGTTTAACAAAATTTAAAAATTTTATTGAAACTTTAAATAAAATACCTGTAGAGAATATTTCTAGTTTGCAAATTAAAGAATTAAATGCCCGTTTGCTCAAAATTGAAAAGGTTTTTGATGAATTTGATAGGATTCAAACAAAATTAGAAATCGCTACTGATGTTCAAACTCATCATGATGAAAGGGACTTATTTGAGACTCAATTTTTTGTTTCTACGTCATTAGCTCGTGAGATTGAAGAGTCATACACAAATTACATTACTAAATTTAATGATAAAGACAACGACGCAACTAGTGATTGTAATAATTGTAATTCAAGACGGTCTTCAACAAGTAGTTGCAATCATTTGAATAATATAAGGCTACCAACTATTCAATTACCTACCTTTGACGGAAATTACTTAAAATGGTTAGAATTTAGGGATACATTTGATTCTTTGATAAATTCTGTTGATTCAATTCCAAACATTAATAAATTTCATTATTTGAGATCGTCACTTGTAGGCAGCGCTACAGTTGTTATAAAATCCATTGAATTTACATCTGAAAATTATAAGGTGGCATGGAAATTACTTTGTGAAAGATATGATAACAAGAAAATCTTAATTAATAATCATCTTAAATCTTTGTTTGGTATTGAATCAATTACTCGAGAATCTTACAAGGCTATTCGATATTTGATTGATCAAGTTTTAAAAAATTTACGCGCACTTGAAACCTTAGGCCAACCTACAACACAATGGGATGTTCTCATCATTTACATCATGTGTACAAAAATTGATACCATTACTTTAAGAAAATGGGAAGAACATAAAAATAATTCTTCTGATGAAGTACCTTCATTAACAGACTTCATTACCTTTTTGCGTAGTCGTGCCGATGTTTTAGAGACAATGATTGTTAGTAGGAACGAGAAGCGTGATGATCATAACAAATCATCATCTTCATATTATAAGAAATCTGACGACAACAAACCGTCGTATCAGCATAATAAACACACTAAAAGTTTCGTCACTTCTTCTAACACAAAACATATATTTTCTTGTCCATCATGCAACCAAAAACATAAAATATTTCATTGTGTTGATTTTAAAAGATTATCTCCTGAAGAAAAAACAAACAAGGCTAAACAGCTTCAACTCTGTCTTAACTGTCTCCAACGAGGCCACGTTGTTGATGATTGTCGATCAGGCGCTTGTAGAATCTGTAAACAGAAACATCATACTTTATTACATCAAACTCCTCAAAATAATAGTGATCAATCTAATAATACGAAAAACTTTAGTCATCCATCTGCCGCTTTATCAGCTAAATCTACTGGACAGGTGCTCTTAGGTACTGCTTTGGTGAAAATAATCGATCCTGAAAACAATAATACCTACATAGCCCGTGCTGTGCTGGATGGAGGGAGTCAATCTTGTCTGATGACTGTAAACCTGAAAAAGAAAATGGGGTTAGTTAGTCGTGATCCCGATACCTTAATAATATCGGGTATTAACAACATGCAAGTTCCCATTTCAGAGAGTTGCAATATAAAAATCAGTTCGTTATTAACTGCATTTCATACAAACCTAAACTGTCTAGTAGTGCCTGAGGTCACAGGCCAATTGCCTAATTTCCCCATCGATGTAGTAAGCTTAAATTTACCTAACAACATCCAATTTGCTGATCCTAAATTTTATAACCCAGCAGATGTGGATATTTTATTGGGAGCGGACATATTTTATGATCTCCTAATTCCCGAACAGATTTCACTAGGTGTTAAAAAGCCTATCCTTCAGAACACTAAACTTGGCTGGATATTAGCCGGTCGTAGTTACTACAAACCTTATAATAGAATCCCTCACAAAATTCATTGCAATTTTACAAAACAAATCAGTGAAGACCTTGCAAAGTTTTGGGCCTTAGAGGAACTTCCTTCTTCAAAATTTTCAGCCACGACTGACGAGCAATTTTGTGAGGAACATTTCCTTAAAAATACAAAGCGTTTGCCTAGTGGCAGATTTTCCGTATTAATGCCTCTTACCGAGATACCTGAAACTGCACTAGGAGATTCATATAACATGGCTGCCAAACGTTTTTATAATTTAGAAAAAAAGCTAAATAAAGATCCTGAACTCAAAGAGATGTATTGTAAATTTATACACGAATATGAAGCTTTAGATCACTTGACAAAGATTGATAAACCTAAATTCGGTAACTATATACCTCATTTTGCAATTTTTCGGGAAGGTAGTGAAACAACAAAATTACGTGTCGTTTTTGACGCAGCTGCAAAAACGTCGTCAAAAAAGTCCCTAAATGACATTCAGTGCATTGGACCCGTAGTCCAAGATGACTTGTTCAACATTCTCATTAGGTTCCGTCAGCATAAGTTTGTATTAACGGGAGATATACAGAAAATGTATCGTCAAATTGAGATACAAGAACCCCAACGTAATTTACAATTGATTTTGTGGAGAGATAACGACTCTAAGCCGCTTGAAGTTTTACGCCTTAACACGGTGACTTATGGAACTGCATCAGCACCTTTCCTAAGTACTCGTTGTCTCTTGCAGCTTTCTCATGAATGCTCAGATCCTATTATAGCTGAAATTATCAAACGAGATTTTTACATGGATGATCTTTTGACAGGGGCAGATAGTCAAGCAGAACTAGCTTACATCCTAAAGAACGTAGTAGATCAGTTAGATTCGTCATGCTTCCCATTGCATAAATTTCGTACTAATTGTACACAAATTTTCTCGGAATCTACAAACACAAATCCTCTTGATTTAGATAAAAAGTCTAGCGTGTTAGGTGTGTCATGGTCTCCTGAAACAGATACACTGAATTTTTCTATAAACATAAATGACAACACAAATAAAATCACAAAACGCATAATTTTATCGGAAACCTGTAAAATTTTTGACCCGCTCGGCTTACTCAGTGCGTGCACTATAACACTGAAAGTATTGTTGCAAAAGTTGTGGCTACAAAACTTAACTTGGGATGAAAGTGTACCAGAAGACATAAAGAAAATTTGGTTAAAAACGAGTCGCAATTTGCACGCACTACATTCAGTGTCTATACCTAGACACATACTACCTACAACTTATACCACTTGTGAACTTCATTGCTTTGTTGATGCCTCGCAGGATGCGTATGCTGCGTGTGTTTATGTCCGAGCGGTGAATAATGATTACGTAACAGTGAGCCTTCTATGTGCAAAGACTCGAGTTGCACCTATTAAGACTCTTACTATACCTCGTCTCGAGCTATCAGCAGCTTTACTGGGCGCTCGTCTTGTAGCAAAAGTCAGTGAAGCCCTCCGTTGCCCTATTAATAAAAAACTTTTTTGGTCTGATTCTACCGTCACCCTAGGATGGATAAAAACACAAACTAAAAATCTTAAAACATTTGTATGTAATCGAGTGAATGAAATACACGAACTTACAGATAGGGACTCTTGGAGGCACGTTCCGACCAATCTGAACCCTGCTGATATGGCATCTCGAGGAGTAGATCCGGGTTATCTGATTAATTGCTCCATGTGGTGGGAAGGTCCGGATTACTTAAAAAATACGGAGGAATCCCAATGGCCTGAAATTCCTAACACTAAAATAATATTACCTGAATTAAAAGCTTTACCTACCTTAACTAAACTTAAAAATGAAGAAAATTCTGAATTCGTAAGATTTGAAAAATACTCAAGTGCATTAAAATTAAAAAGAATATTTGCGTTTGTATTAAGATTTATAAACAACACAAAAAACAAAAATAATAAATATACTGGACCTCTAAAAGAAGATGAACTAAATAAATCACTTACCTTATTGATAAAATCTGCACAATTGATTTCTTTTGAAACTGAGATAAACCTAATAAAAAATAAAAAATTACTTACCTCGTCAAATTTAGCTCAGCTTTCTCCATTTCTGGACGAAAAATCCATTTTGAGAGTAGGTGGTCGGCTCGACAATAGCTCTTTTGATTTTGAGAAAAAGCACCCTATACTGCTTGATGGAAAACATCACTTTACGAAACTATTGATGCGAGCGGAGCACTTACGTTCTTTGCACGCTGGCCCTCAATTGCTCTTGGCTGGTTTTCGGGATCAGTTTTGGCCTCTCGGGGGGAGGACCCTCGCGCGTAAAATAGTACGTCAGTGTGTAATATGCACAAGATTTCGAGGCAAAACTATGGAGCCATTGATGGGCCAGTTGCCGTCTACCAGAGTCACACAGAATTACCCTTTCCAAATTTGTGGAACTGATTTTGGAGGGCCATTCCTTATTTCGTCTAAAATCGGCCGCGGGAATCGCATTTCAAAATGTTATTTATGTATTTTCGTTTGTTTTTGTACTAAGGCGGTTCATTTAGAGATTGTTAGTGATTTAAGTAGCAATGCCTTTATTTCCTGCCTCCGCAGATTTATTTCTCGTAGAGGAAAACCGAGTCAGATATTGTGCGATAATGCAACTAATTTTGTGGGTGCCAATAATGAATTAAAAAAAGCATTGCAGTCAAGCATTAATTCAATATATAATTTTACAGCAGAGGAAGGCATTAAGTTTATTTTTAATCCCCCTTATTCCCCTACTTTTGGCGGGCTATGGGAAGCAGGTATAAAAAGCGCAAAGTTTCACCTTAAAAGAGTTGTAGGTAATGCAAGTTTGACGTTCGAGGAGTTGAGTACGCTTTGTACACAAATAGAAGCTGTCCTCAACTCCCGACCCATAACTCCTCTATCTTGTAACCCCAATGACCTCTCTCCCCTTTCCCCAGGGCACTTCCTGATCGGCCGTCCACTGACATCATTGCCGTCGCCTCCTGCTGCTACAGAGAGAAAAATTAAAACCAGATACCAATTGATAGAATCCTTAAGAGAAAGTTTCTGGAAGAGGTGGCATAATGAATACCTATCAGAACTTCAGAAGAGAACGAAATGGCGCTCGCCTTCAGACCAAATAAAGGAAGGATCTATGGTCGTTTTCAAGGAGGATAACCTGCCGCCCATGAAATGGCGAATAGGAAGAGTGCACCGGTTATACCCTGGCAAAGATGGGATCTGCCGGGTTGCGGATTTTATAACAGTCAAGGGACTTCAAAGACGCGCATTAAATAAAGTGTGCCTCCTGCCACACGAAAATTCATTGGAAGAATCCTCGAGCCATGAAGACAACGCGGCTGTCTCTTCAGCTCCTTCCAACGGCCCCCCAGGATGTCTACGACGCTAAATAGGTCAGGCGCGGGGCAGCGGGGCGGCGTGCGGCGAGTGGCGGCGCAAGCGACGGCGGCGGGGAGGCGCGGGAGCGGGGTACCGCGGCTCGCGGCTCGACGGCCCGCGGCCGGCACTCATCAAATCGCTAGCGTCGGCGACAGTCGTTTTCTTTGTTTTATTTTAAATTATTAATACCTATGTACTTAAAGTTCGCATACAAGTTTTTCTGTATTATCATAACGAAGTAATACATCATCAACCTCGAAAATAGTTGTTTTCTTTGTCCAATCCGAGACAATTGTGAATGTTTATTTCATTTAATATATTACATACATATTTTCTTCTTAGTTTAAATTAAAGCAAAAAAATTTTACAGGATTTTTCATTCAATTTTTTTAATTCTTTAAATAAAAATATGACTAAATGGCAACAAGTATGGTTTTTAGCAAACAGTGTTAAAGTTAAGTGTGCATAGTTGATTTTTTTTTTTTTATTAATATTGTAAAATAGAACAATTTGTATGTTTGGTTGAACATGGTTATCTAGATCTTATTTGAATTGAAAAATTATTATTTACTAGCTTTCCGCCCGCGGCTTCACCCGCTTTGTCTAAAACATAATAAATTACTAAAACCTTCCTCTTGAATCACTCTATCTATTAAAAAAAACCGCATCCAAATCCGTTGCGTAGTTTTAAAGATTTAAGCATACATAGGGACAGAGAAAATGACTTTGTTTTATACTATGTAGTGATCTTTGTCAGCTAGTCTACCATTACTAATATTATTAACAATATTTTTTACAGGTTGGAAGAACTGAATGTGTACGATTTAGAATTCTTGCATGGATGTGCCAACCCCACTTTAATATTAATTCACCAAGATCTCAATGGAAGACATATAAAAGTGAGTTGTAAATTTGTTATTTTTCATTTAAAAAAATCTGGCATAAAATAGTATTCTGTTTTTTTTATACTGTGGTTAAAGGAGTGGGATTTAGCTACTGCTATGGCTTTTCTGCTTAGTGAAAACTTTTTGTATACATACATTATTTGAATACATTTTTATCTTCTCATATAATGTTTTATTTACCTATTTTTAGACACATGAAATAAATTTAAGAGACAAGGAGTTCATGAAGATACCATGGAAACAAGATAATGTTGAAACTGAAGCATCTATTCTTATACCAGTGCCAAGTCCTTTAGGTAATTATTTATATTAATTGTGTTGTTGTTTTACTTTTCAACTAGCTGCACTTCGCGGTTTCACCCGCGTGGCTCCGCTCCTGTTGGTCTTAGCGTAATGATATATAGCCTATAGCCTTCCTCAGTAAATGGGCTATCCAACACCGAAATAATTTTTGAAATCAGACCAGAAGTTCCTGAGATTAGTGCGTTCAAACAAACAAACTCTTCAGCTTTATAATATTATAGTATAGATAAAGTGTCTCTGTAGAATAAAAATAAAAGTTTGGTTTTACAAATATTTGTTTTTTTTTTATATTTATTCCAACATTAATGTTTTATTCTTATTTTAGGTGGAGCTATAGTAATTGGACAAGAGTCCATAGTGTATCATGATGGCCAGAGCTATGTGGCTGTTGCACCTCCACAGATAAAGGTAAACTTGAAAAAAAAAAAAGTTTTTTGCTCTTGTATTTTAATAATCTTTCATGAAAAGTTTTTCAATATAATATGAGATGAAAATTTATTATTTGTAAATATTTTTAACAATATATGAGAACATTGCATCACATATATGGATAGTTGGTAGATTGGAAAAAAAATGAATTCGCACTTTGAAAAGTTTACATGCATTGAATTTGAATTATTTTTATCAATCTCTAAAAACTCCTTTAATTATAATCTTCAAACCAGATGACACCAATAAACTGCTACTGCCGTGTGGACACGCGTGGTTTACGATATTTACTCGGTGATATAGCTGGTCGTCTCTTTATGTTATTATTGGAATTATACGAGCGGGTCGATGACACCCATGCTGTAAAGGATCTGAAGGTGGAACTGCTTGGTGAGTATACAGCTTTAATATTGCAAATAACATTTTTTCAAGGATTTTGTCTAATCAAATTGAGAGCAATTAATTACTAGAAATTTTCTGTTACCTAAGATGTCAACTGTATTAAAAACATGCATAAAAAATGATTATGCATAATATTTTAAAATGAGACTCGCAATAAACAACAATTTTTCCTTTTTAAATAAAAAAACCTAAAATAAAATGGAATTATTTATTTATTTATTTATTTAACACTTTAATAATTGTACAGAAGCCTTAGAACTACTTACACAATACACATAGAACAGAGTACAACTATTTTGGCGGCCTTATCACTTAATAGTGATCTCTTCCAGGCAACCACGGTAAAAGGTAAACAAGCAAAAAGATCACTAATTGGCGGGACGAGAACAGAAAAAGAATAATTAATAGCAAGAAAACAAAAAAAAAAAAAAATAATATATATCTACCTTAAATAATACATATCCATATACAATATCACATATACTATACATATACATACACAATATATAAATATACATATACATAAATAAAATAAACAGATATACATACCAATTACATATTATATAATAAACATAAATAAATATATACTTAGAGGGAAACACACTGATATTGAATAAGATAAAATTATTATACGAATACCTCTATATCAATATCTATATATAATATCTAATACAGAGTACCACGTACATATTGTAACATAATGAAAATATGAAAGAAAAATAAAAAGTTAATAAAATATTACTGGTCCGGATCAGCAGCGGAAAGAAAATGTTGTCGCACAAGATTTTTAAAACCCGAAGGGGTCTGGGCTTGACGAATATTTAATGGCAGAGAGTTCCATAACTTAACTGATATCGCTGCAAAAGACTTGCCATAAAAATTTGTGCGTCGGCTTGGAACACGCAAGATGAGTCTATCCTCAGAGCGAAGTGAGTAGCTTTCACTGTGCAAGAAGGAAAAATTGGACTTGAGGTAGGAAGGAGCGGAGGGATTAAAAAGGATACGGAACAGTAGTTGCAAATAGTGTAGATTCCGGCGAAGTCGGATAGGGAGCCACTTGAGCCTTTTCCTGAAAGAAGAAACGTGGTCATATTTTCGAAGGCCGAAAATAAATCTAATACAGAAATTTTGGAGACGCTCAAGTTTATCAAGATGCTCGACTGCTAAATCAGGAAAACATGCATCTGCGTAATCAAGTATAGGAAGGAGAAGGGATTGTGCTAGCGTAATTTTGGTAGGAATAGGCAAGAAGTTACGAAGCCGCCGGAGCGTAGCAGAATCAGCATAGATCCTACGGCTTAATTCCTGAATATGGTGAGACCAGGACAAGGTTTGGTCAAAAACCACACCTAAGTTTCTAACTACCGTTTTGTAAGGTATAACAACGTCACCGATTTTGATGTTTGGCAAAATACCCCAGTCGATTTCCGAAATTAGATAAGGACTACCGATTATGATGACATTGCTTTTAGCTGGGTTGAGTTTTAGTCCAAATTCGTTACACCAGCTGGTTATGTTAGCTAATTCGGAATTGGAAAAATGGATAGCCATAGGTAAGTCAGCAAGGGAGGACTGGGTGTAAATCTGTAAGTCGTCAGCATACATATGGTACAGAGACGTCAGCCGGGAACATAAGGAGTTAATGAAGATGGAAAAGAGGAGAGGAGACAAAACGCCGCCCTGAGGCACACCGGCAGAGACCGCACACCAAGATGAGTACTTAGTATCCACCAAGGCCTCCGGCCGTGCAGGTAGGAATGGAACCAGTCAATTACGGAAGGAGAAATGTTAAGAACACGCAGCAGACCCAGCAGTACGTCAAAGTCCACAGTTGTAAAAGCGTTGCTAAAATCTAAAAGAGTAAGTACTGTGAGCTGCTTATTGTCCATACCAGCACGAATATCGTCAGTAACCTTGACCAGGGCTGTAGTCGTACTATGACCGGGACGGAATCCGGATTGAAAATCACTAAGGATATTATGTTTGTTCAGGAAAGAGGTAAGTTGCTGATGTATTATACGTTCAAGGACTTTGGATAGGAAAGGTAATATGGAAATTGGACGGAAATCTGAAAAGGAATTCGGGTTGGATTTTTTGGGTAAAGGGATGACTTGAGCATCTTTCCAAACAGTTGGGAGTGTACCGGTGGACATGGAGAAGTTCAGAATGTGAGTAAGGGAGGGAATAATGATATCAAGGATGGGAATGATCATAGTACGGCTAACAAGGTCACAGCCAACAGCACTTGATGAGATGGACAATATGTTTTTCTTAACATCCCGTTCGGAGACTTGCTTAAAAAGGAAAGGAGGATAAGCAGGAGTAGGAAAGGTGGAGAGGTTTTTGAGAGTACGGTGTTTCATATCGGGGTCAAGCGAGGAGGATGATGTAAAGTGCATATTGAGTTGGCTTATATCAATAGTATTAGGAAAAGCATTAGACTCTTTACCAATCCCCAAGCTTTTCAGAAATTTCCAATTTGTACCTGAATCACCGCTCTCAAGGGATTTGTGGATATGGCGTCGCTGAGCGTCTCTACACAATACATTGCAACGATTACGTATCCTATTATACTTTGCCCGCGCTTCATCCGTTTGTGCGGTTTTTAACTTAGACTTGGCACGGTTTCTTTTTAAAGAAAGAGATTTTAATTCCGGAGTAAGCCAAGGTGCCGGTGTGTGCTTCTTTTTGACAGGTCGGAGTGGCGCAAATTTGTCGTATAGATTTAAAACAAATGTGTTGAATAAGGAGACTTTCTCATCTATAGACTGCGCATCAAACACCTCTTCCCATCTAATGTTTTGCGCATCGCAGCGAAGCAAATTCACGTCCATTCCCCCAAAATTACGCAGCAAAATGGTAGACGGTTTAAGTTTCGGAGAATGGAGCTTGTAGGAAAGGTAAATGAGGTCATGAAAGGAAAAAGCATCGGCTGAACACTGACCATGCTTGGATATGAAGTTGGGTAAGGAGACTATCATTAGGTCAAGTAGAGAAGGATTGCAGCCAGGAAAGTAGTGAGTTGGATTTGAGGAAAGGGCATGGAGATTGTGGGAATTCAGGATGGAAAGCAGCTTATTACTACGGCTATCACCTTTAAGCAGACAAGTGTTGAAATCACCCATGAAAATTAAATGCTCATATTGGGGAGAGAGGTAATCTACAAGGGTTTCGAAGGAGGAAAAGTAATCTATGGAGAGAGAAGGACAATAAAAAACACCAAGAAGGATTTTAGCTTGCGGCAAAAGGACTTCAATAAGGAGATGTTCAGTGGAAGAAGCAGGAGGAGGTTGCGAGGAAGAGCAAATTAATTTAAACGGAATGTGAGAGCGAAGGTAGATAGCTACTCCACCACCGCCCTTGCCAACACGATCATTGCGTATAAGGTGAAAGCCGGGGAGAGAATAAGCTGAGGAGGAATGACACGGCTTGAGCCAGGATTCTGATACAAGGATGGCATGGATATTACTTGATATAAACGATGAAAGCATGTCGGGATAATGTGCCGGAATACTTTGCGCATTAATATGGATGGTATTAAAGTTTTTAGGGACGTTGTTGAAAAAGGAGTCAAGGGTAGCATCTAGAGGAGGGGAAATAGCACTGTGAAAACTATCATCACTACTGAGAGATGAATTGGACCAGTGTGAGAAAAGATCATCATTAAAATTCAAATTTGTATCGACTGACATTTAAATATAAATAAATAAAAAGTATATGTATAAATAATAAATAAGTTATATATATTTGTATGTTATATATTAAAATATTCATTGTATAAAACAGTAGCTTTATGTACCTATCCATACTAATATTATAAATGCGAAAGTAACTCTGTCTGTCTGTTACTTAATCACGCCTAAACTACTGAACCAATTTTAATGTAATTTGGTATGAAGATATTTTGATACCCGAGAAAGGACATAGGCTACTTTTTATCCCGGGAAAATGACGCAATCCCGGAAATCCCACGGGAACGGGAACTATGCGGGTTTTTCTTTGACTGCGCGGGCGAAGCCGCGGGCGGAAACCTAGTGTCCTATAAAATAGCCAAACAAGGAAGTGATCAACTGAAGCAACATTTCCAAAGTTTACCATTAATTAGAAGTTTTATTCCAGGTGAAATACCGATCCCCGACCAAAGTTTATGATTAATTCAGTCTTTTATTCCAGGTGAAATACCGATCCCCGAATGTATGACATACCTCGACAATGGTGTTGTCTTCATCGGTTCCCGTCTAGGGGACTCCGCCCTCGTGCGTCTATCTGCGAACCGCGATGACTCCAACCAGTATGTGAAGGTCATGGAGACTTTCACAAGCCTCGCTCCGATCGTTGATATGTGTGTTGTGGATCTGGAGCGGCAGGGACAGAATCAGCTTATCACTTGTTCGGGTAAGTTTGGAGTTATCTATACTAATATTATAAAGCTGAAGAGTTTGTTTGTTTGTTTGTTTGTTTGAACGCGCTAATCTCGGGAACTACTGGTCCGATTTGAAAAATTCTTTTGGTGAAGGCTATAGGCTATATATCATCACGCTACGACCAACGGGAGAGGAGTCACGGGGGTGAAACCGCGCGGAGCAGCTAGTTTCTAATAAAATAAACTAGTTAAAAAAGTAGTTTTAAGTATATTCCTGTGGCAATTTTATTTCTATAGATTCATGTATAAACTACTTTGTATTTCTTTTACTAATGTATGTGTTTATGTCCATACATTTACAGTCTTGGCGTAAATGTCAGTGTTATATTGTTCTATCTCTTTAATGGCTGTTGTCAGTCAAAAGTACAAAAAAATTATGTCAAAAAGTGTTATCATTGTATGTGTCAGTGCTATCATTGCAGCTTATGTGGAACTGGCCATAAGTTACTAAATATGTTGAGAATATTACAGGGTAAAAAAAATAATTGTACCAAATAAATATTTTTCCTTAAAACTATTATAAAAAAAATGTATGCGTGTACTAGAGTACACACTTAAGAAGTGAAACTTCTTTATGACCTTAAAAATGTCACGAGTATGGCGTAACGCAAAAATGTCACGCGTACGGCGTAACGCAAAAATGTCACGCGTACGGCGTAACGCAAAAATGTTACACAAAATTTTTGTCCAACCTCGATAAAGAAGTTTTACTTCAACAAACCTTCCATCCTCAGGTGCGTTCAAACAAGGTTCCCTACGTATTATTCGCAACGGTATCGGCATACAGGAGCAGGCCTCCATCGATTTACCAGGCATTAAGGGAATGTGGGCGCTCACATTGGCACATAATTCGCCGTACCATGATACACTTGTGTTGGCGTTTGTTGGACAGACTAGGTAAGTGTTTTATGGGCTTTTTAATTTAAAAAAATGGTAGATGTTTGAGACAAATGGTAACAAAAATTGTACATTTACACTGCTCTTATAATATTATTAGTTTAGATGTGATGAAAGTATAAAATATGTATTGATCTTTACAGTTTTAACAACATGCTTAAAATTAAATGTGATATTTTTTTACTTTGCCAGTTTTTTAGCATATAATTTCTTTTTGTCTAAGTGAAATAATACACAAAATTGGTAGTCAAAGCATGTATGGTGTTATTTTACCTTCATTTTCTATAGTACAGAGTAATTTGGTCCTTCGAGTCTGTCAGGAATTTTACGTAAAACTAAACATGTAATTCGTAAGAAATAAAGAATCTGATACAATTTTTATTTTACAGAGTATTAACACTAAATGGAGAAGAAGTAGAAGAGACAGAAATCAAAGGATTTGTGTCAGATAGACAAACATTCTTCACGGGAAATGTCTGCCATAACCAACTTATACAGGTATGTCATTTAGTTGTTTTATAGCATTTATTTTTAGTTTTATAGTATTCAAACGGTTTATTTAAAATAAGAAATTTGAAAAAAAGAGAAAAAAAAATTGATCACGAGGCGAGATTTGGATATAAACATATTTTAAATTATAAGCATTTACAAGTGTCAACATAAAATAAGAATATGATGATAATGTGATTATAAAAAATATTTTGTGCTGCTAATCTAATAATAAAATAATGCCTATAAACATGTTCTTACCCAAATGTATGTGTGTGATATCAATTACACTTTTTTTTGCATTTTCAAATTCATAATTAATTTTTAAGCTATTGCATAGCTTCTATCGCGGGCCTTGAGCGCGGGGACCGAATCGAGAAATTAACGAAAAAACCTCACGCTTCCCACTCCGACGGGCTCGGAGGTGTGACTTGAAGGCATGCTATGCAATAGCTTTACCGCGGCAGTCCCCGAGTGCCACACGTCTTTTTTGTTTGTTTTAATAACTCAGGCCCCGGAAGCACAGACACAATAGAAAATCTATTGTGTCGTGGACCGATTGGGCCGTTCGGGGCTCAATGGGCTAATGTGTATTGTAAATAAATCTTTCCATTTCTTTTTTCACAGGTGACGGACGAAGACGTGCGTCTGGTAGCGCGCGACGAAGCGGGCACGGAGGGCGCGGGCGCGTGGCAGCTGGCGGCCAGCTGGCGCGTGGGCGGCGCGCGGGCCATCTCCGTGGTGGCCAGCTCGCACACGCGCGTCGTGGTCGCCGCCGGCAACCGCCTGCTGCTGCTGGCCATCCGCCGCCGAGAGCTGGCCGTCATCGCGTGAGTGTGCACAAGGCTTTATGTTTGTGTTAGGGCCCGGGCGGCCGTACACGGCCTGCTTCAAGCAGTTGCGACCGCTTCGAGCCGTCAACTGCGCAGTTGGTAGAGAGCAGTCAACAACCGATACCTCGAGCAGTCCGTGTACGTCACTCAGCCGTTAACTGCTCGAGCTGGCCGTGTACTAACGCTCTTATGGTGAGAGAAATTGATGATCGCGTGAGTGTGGATGCGGCTTTATGTTCGTGTTGTGTGTGGTGATCGCATCAATGTAGAGCTTTATTTGCAAGAAATAAACTATTGAAGAAGAAAAAACGTTTATTCAATGGCATTTAGCCACATGAAATAAATTTAAGAGACAAGGACACACAAGGACATTACTAGACTACAAGCCCGCATATGAAAAAAATATGGGTCAAATGAACCACCAGGGGTCATACCTAGAACGAAAGAAGAGCAAAAAATAATAAGATTCATCACTATGCCGTCACTTGTAAGCTGTCCAACTGAGTGCAGATGAGAATTGAAAAGTACAGGTAGACTCGGTAAATTTTGGTCATATATTTTTGTACGGCATTCTTAACCATCGATAGATCCATTAAAAATAATAAGAAACCGCTCAGTGCCGTACAAAAATGTTGGTCCACCAAGTCGGAATTTTTATTTAATTTCCCAGAGTTACCGGGGGTAAATTTGGTCATTTGACCATGTACGGCATCTGTGTCATACTATTGCTATACTGCTTTTAATCCATTATTCCGCAACGCCGTACAAAAATCATGGGGACAAGGGGAAAAAATCGAGAGTTGCAATCCCCTCTCTTTCCCCACTCCAGGGGGTCATTTGACTAAGTACGGCTTCGGTTCCAAAACATTATCTAGCACTCAAAAGTACTATTAAAAGCAATGCCGTCAAAAAATAATTGTTCTTTTAAATGTATACCAATAATCATCTTAATTTCATCGAATTCTTGATATAAAGAGCTGTAAGGTCATTTGACCCTGTACGGGAACTTTTTTTTTTAACATGATATTGTAAAATTCAATTGTTGTATAGTATTGCCGTTCAAAAGAAACCGTTCTAAAAAAAGTTATAGAGAAATGCAAAACCAGAAATTTTGTTGAAGTTTAAACATCGTAGATTAATGAAATATAATAGTTTTCTACACTTTATTCGTTGTTTTAAATAGTATAAACATAGATAAATTAGGAAAAAACGATGCCGTACATTTTTGTGCAGACCACATCTTTTAGGCTGATGAAAGCGACGAAAGCTACAATTTTAAGGGTGCTTTATGGCCATTTGATACAGTACGGCATTAACATATTTTTACCCAACTACGGCAAAGCAAAAGGAGGGTTATGGTTTTGACAGGTCATGTATGTATGTTCATCTATTCCCTCGTAACTTCTAAACTACTTATCAGAATTCGACAAATGACATATCATTAGAAGCGTCTGAATTGTTCACTGGATAACCAGCGACCAGCTAGCTAAAGGCTATATGGGGTTTCACAAAATCTAATGTGGCGCCCTCTAGCGGACAAAACATACAGAGTAAAAAAATAAAGTTAAGATAAATATGCCGTGTTTGGTATCATTTGAAAGCGCTTAACTTGTACATTTTGAATATGTATATATTACTAGCATTTGCTTGTGACTTTACCTGTATTCATGGGCTGATTGCATATAATTCACATCTTTTCGTTCATAGCTTTTTTATTAGTTCATCAATTTAACGGAGTCCATTCCACTTGACTCCGACTTTCCAAGGTGATAATTAACCACCTCGAGCTTCTTAATATTAATGTATATTTATATTTTATTATCAAAATATAAAGCAAACATTTCGTTATATGGATTTTTTCTTTTTCAGATTTTTCCCCTTTGAACCAACGAAAATGTACGGTACATGAAAAAATATTATCTATGCATAAAATACTTTAAAAATAAATTTATTTCGTGTTGTGTCAAATGACCCCCTGGAGTGGGGAAAGAGAGGGGATTACAACTCTCGATTTTTTCCCCTCGTCCCCATGATTTTTGTACGGCGTTGCGGAATAATGGATTATAAGCAGTATAGCAATAGTATGACACAGATGCCGTACATGGTCAAATGACCAAATTTACCCCCGGTAACTCTGGGAAATTAAATAAAAATTCCGACTTGGTGGACCAACATTTTTGTACGGCACTGAGCGGTTTCTTATTATTTTTAATGGATCTATCGATGGTTAAGAATGCCGTACAAAAATATATGACCAAAATTTACCGAGTCTACCTGTACTTTTCAATTCTCATCTGCACTCAGTTGGACAGCTTACAAGTGACGGCATAGTGATGAATCTTATTATTTTTTGCTCTTCTTTCGTACTAGATATGTCCCGTGGTGGTTCATTTGACCCATATTTTTTTCATATGCGGGCTTGTAGTCTATACAAAAACAATATTGAAAATACTTATATGTATTGAAAAATACACATTGAAGTGTGTAGTCTGTGAAACGTAATGCCATTAAAAGGGGAAATCACTTGGTGAACATCTGTTCAAATTATAATAATGTAAAAATTATAGCGTGAATATGATTAATTTGTTATGTACGTGGCAATGTAAAAAAATTTGAAGGTTTCGCAAAACAGCGATATTGTATGGCGAAAAAAACAACTATAAAAACATCATTCGTGTACTCAGATTTAAATTTAAAATATACATTATTACTGAGACAACCAAGTAAGATTAAAAAGCAACATATAATCTTCTTATATATAAAAATGAATCGCAAAATGTGTTGGTAAGCGCATAACTCGAGAACGGCTGAACCGATTTCGATAATTCTTTTTTTATTATATTCCTTGAAGTACGAGGATGGTTCTTATGTAGAGAAAACGTAAATATTATGTACCACGGGCGAAGCCGGGGCGGACCGCTAGTAAAAAATGTATTTTTCCTCAGCGAGGTGTGCATGGAAGAAGAAGTGGCGTGTCTAGATCTCGGTCCTGGTGACGAAGAAGCTTTATTGGGCGTGGGTCTGTGGACCGATATATCTGTTAGAGTATTGAAGTTGCCAGATCTTAAGCCGTTGCACACTGAGAAGTTATCTGGAGGTATGTTTATAGTTATGTGCATTTTAAGTGTTAGTACAGTGTATATTTTAGTGTATGTGTGCTAATGCAATGATTTTTTTATTATCAATTGCTCATTTTGATAAAACCCCGTGAAATAAAGTAAGATTTAAAAAAATTGCTCATTTTTTTTTGTAACGTTGATAACATGTGCTACAAGATGTATAATATGATGTGTTTAATTTAGTTTTGGCTAGACGTTACAATCTGGAAATCAGAAAACATTTAATATTCCTATTTTACATAAGGTATTTTATTTAAAGTGTTACAAAAATGAAAGATCAGGAACTTTGTCATGTGTGTACATTTTCTTCACTCTATCCCAATAAACAAAGAAATGTCTTTTTTTTTTAAAGCAATTTTGTCTTTTACATAATATTACAATTTTGACATTATATTATTATTTCTAGAGATAATCCCAAGATCGTTACTCATATGCGTACTAGAAGGGGTATGCTATCTCCTATGTGCTCTTGGGGACGGTTCAATGTTCTACTTCACTGTAGACCAGGAGACTGGAGCGCTGTCCAATAAGAAAAGGGTCACTTTGGGCACGCAACCCACTGTGTTAAGGAGTTTTAGGTGGGTCTAGTTTTGATATTATAACTAATCTATACTTCTATACTAATATTATAAAGCTGAAGAGTTTGTTTGTTTGAACGCGCTAATCTCTGGAACTACGGGTCCGATTTGAAAAATTCTTCCGATTTGTTAGATAGCCTATTTATCAAGGAAGGCTATAGGCTATATATCATCACGCTAAGACCAACAGGAGCGGAGCAATGCGGGTAAAACCGCGGGGCACATCTAGTAAGATCACAAAAAAGGCAGGCTATTATAATTGGTCACCAAAATTAATTATTAAGTTTCTTGCTGATTCTCATCAGACAGAAGTTTTAATGAAGATGTGTTAATTTTCTTTAAACAGTTTTATTCCATAGAATATATTATGTAGATCATATTTCAAATTATGTCACCAAATGTTGTTATAAGAATATCCGGTACTAAATTTTTGCGTATGTATTTTTTACTGACCATGTGTTGCCAGTATAAAAAAAAAAAAAAAATCATCTATTTATTTCTATTTCCTTCATTCTACAGGTCGCTATCAACAACAAACATATTTGCATGCTCTGATCGACCAACCGTGATCTTCTCGTCGAACCACAAGCTAGTATTTTCTAACGTCAACCTGAAGGAAGTGACGCACATGTGCTCGTTGAATGCGCAAGCGTATCCGGATAGGTGAGCTAGTTTTACTATTAATAGTTTGTTACACTTCTTGAGTTAGGATAATGAATTGTAAAATATTCTAAACTTAGTAAAAACAGGGTTTAAGTGGGCGATCTAGTTGAAGCATAAGTTTTATTAATTTCTGTTAATTCTAGTGCTTGCACAAGTGTAAGTGCTAGTCCTTGTGCAAGTGCTCTTGCAAGTGCAAGTGCACGCGTAAGTGTAATATTAAATATTCTTGCAAGTGTTTGCGCAAGTCATTATGGTTGTGCTTGCGCAAGTGCAAGTGCTAGTGTTTGCGCTGGCGTGCCATGACTGAGGCCTATGTCCAGCAGTGGACTAACATAGGCTGATAATGATGATGATGATGATCATAGAGATCTAGAGAGATGCCAATCGCTTGCGCTGAGTACGAAACCTGGTGTCTCATTACAAATTTACGCACACAACTGCAGTAAACAAAATCAAAACAATACTTCGCGTTGTGTGCGTGTCATCACACAAAAATATGAGAGCGACTAGATTCGCACACTAGATTGTAAGTGATGTACGTATACAGCACCGTTCCAGCTTGTTCTTTTTTTGGGCATATTACCATAATATCTCCCTTTAGTTTGTGTGATCTGTGATGATGTTATGTGCGTGTGTGCAGTCTCGCGCTGGCGACGGACAGCACGGTGACGATCGGCACCATCGACGAGATACAGAAGCTGCACATCCGCACCGTGCCGCTGCACGAGACGCCGCGCCGCATCGCCTACCAGGAGGCGTCGCAGGTGATTACTTCACTTTCAGTTTTCTCAACAGTTTTCTGTGCTGTCTAATTTTTTTTGTGCAATTTTTATTGACATGGCTATTGATGCTTAAAGACAACTAAACAGATTCTGGTATCTTATTTTTTTCGAATGGAAGATTTTGTTACATTGACGTTTAAAGAGCAACTAGTTTTTGCTGGAACAACACATAAGGAAAATTTACATAATTTTTTTTATCTTTTTTTAGACGTTCGGCGTGATCACGATGCGCGTGGACAAGCTGGAGTACACGGGCGGCGCGGCGGGCGCGGCGGTGTGCGCGCGCGGCTCCGCCTCCACCGCCGCCGCCGCGACTAGTGGGGCGCCGCCCGCACAGCCGCGCCACGCCCCCCCGGCGCTCGACCTCGAGATACACAACCTGCTGCTCGTGGACCACCACACGTTCGAGGGTGAGTGTGGAGCTCCCCTGCATGCGGCGTGCTGCAGAGAGCGGCCAAACTGCATGCGGCGTGCTGCAGTTCGTAGCCGGGCTGCATGCGAAGTGCTGCAGTTCGTAGCCGAGCTGCATGCGAAGTGCTGCAGTTCGTAGCCGGGCTGCATGCGAAGTGCTGCAGTTCGTAGCCGAGCTGCATGCGAAGTGCTGCAGTTCGTAGCCGGGCTGCATGCGAAGTGCTGCAGTTCGTAGCCGAGCTGCATGCGAAGTGCTGCAGTTCGTAGCCGAGCTGCATGCGAAGTGCTGCAGTTCGTAGCCGGGCTGCATGCGAAGTGCTGCAGTTCGTAGCCGGGCTGCATGCGAAGTGCTGCAGTTCGTAGCCGGGCTGCATGCGAAGTGCTGCAGCTCGTAGCCGGGCTGCATGCGAAGTGCTGCAGCTCGTTGCCGGGCTGCATGCGAAGTGCTGCAGCTCGTAGCCGGGCTGCATGCGAAGTGCTGCAGCTCGTAGCCGGGCTGCATGCGAAGTGCTGCAGCTCGTAGCCGGGCTGCATGCGAAGTGCTGCAGCTCGTAGCCGGGCTGCATGCGAAGTGCTGCAGCTCGTAGCCGGGCTGCATGCGAAGTGCTGCAGTTCGTAGCCGGGCTGCAAGCGAAGTGCTGCAGTTCGTAGCCGGGCTGCATGCGAAGTGCTGCAGTTCGTAGCCGGGCTGCATGCGAAGTGCTGCAGTTCGTAGCCGGGCTGCATGCGAAGTGCTGCAGTTCGTAGCCGGGCTGCATGCGAAGTGCTGCAGTTCGTAGCCGGGCTGCATGCGAAGTGCTGCAGTTCGTAGCCGGGCTGCATGCGAAGTGCTGCAGTTCGTAGCCGGGCTGCATGCGAAGTGCTGCAGTTCGTAGCCGGGCTGCATGCGAAGTGCTGCAGTTCGTGGCCGGGCTGCATGCGAAGTGCTGCAGTGTGTGGCCGGGCTGCATGCGAAGTGCTGTAGTTCGTAGCCGGGCTGCATACGAAGTGCTGTAGTTCGTAGCCGGGCTGCATGCGAAGTGCTGCAGTGTGTGGCCGGGCTGCATGCGAAGTCCTGCAGTTCGTAGCCGGGCTGCATGCGAAGTGCTGCAGTTCGTAGCCGGGCTGCATGCGAAGTGCTGCAGTTCGTAGCTGGGCTGCATGCGAAGTGCTGCAGTGTGTGGCCGGGCTGCATACGACGACGCGTCCACACGAGCTAAACGCAAAGGCATCGTGTACACAAGACACTGCGGAGTACGCGTGCGACGAAGAAACTGCGTGATAGTAACATTACTATCACACACTATAACTGGACTAGCGTGCATACAAAAGTAACGCAAAGGAAGTAACTTGACCTTGAAATAACTCATACAATTCATAAAATAAAATTTCCCTATTCCCCCCACAGTGTTACACGCGCATCAGCTACCATCGAGCGAGTTCGCAATGTCACTAGTCTCTTGCAAGCTCGGCGACGACCCGGCGCACTACTACGCGCTCGGCACAGCTATACTCAACCCGGAGGAATCTGAGCCGAAACAGGTGAGCTCGATACAGTTCTACAATTACACATTTTCGCAATTACAACTTGTCACAGTTGTAAAATTACACATTTTCGTAATTACAACTCGACACAGTACTACAATTTCACATTTTCGTAATCACAACTCGACACAGTACTACAATTTCATATTTTCCTAATTACAACTCGACACAGTACTACAATTATACATTTTCGCAATTACAACTTGTCACAGTTCTACAATTACATATTTTCGTAATTACAACTCGATAAGGTTCTACAATTACACATTATTGCAATTACAACTCGACACAGTACTACAATTTCACATTTTCGTAATTACAACTCGAAACAGTACTACAATTACATATTTTCGTAATTACAACTCGATAAAGTTCTACAATTACACATTTTAACAATTTCAACTCGACACAGTACTACAATTACATATTTTCATAATAACAACTCGATAAAGTTCTACAATTGCACATTTAAACTAATAATAATAATAATACGGGCATTTCTCCGCAACTCGACGTCTTTGCGCCTATTTTGCGTGAAAACACATTTAAACTATTACATAGTTTCAAAATTACACAGTTACTTTGACTTTTAAAGAATCTATTCAATTTTCAGACACATGATAACATGATTCACATATCTTTTTTTATATTTATTCATGACATTTTTACCAATTTCAGGGTAGGATAATATTATTCCACTGGTCAGAGGGCAAGCTGACACAGGTAGCAGAGAAAGAAATCAAAGGCGGTTGTTACACACTAGTTGAATTTAATGGAAAACTACTCGCCTCAATAAATAGTACAGTGAGTATACGGCTTTATTATTTAACGGTTTAGCAAGTTTTTTACTTGTGAAAACATTTCAAAAATGGTTGAAATTGTTCAATAAAAATGATTTTAATAATTAACTTAACAATTCTGTTTACCTATAGGTATCAAAATTTAATATAATTTCCAGGTATGGCAGAAAATATCAGATTTGCAAAACTTTTAAATTTTTGTCCATCCAACTATTTTATGTATCTTCCAAATTCTTATAACTTATAAATAAGAAGAAAGAAAATAATCCGAAATATATTTCATATTTCATCACATTGTTTTTATAAAAAGTGGAGAAATTCGTTATTTTATATGCAAATAAATCTAACATATATCAACTATTTTTTGAAGAAAATAGCTAACTTGTATAAGAAATAATCAAAACATGTTACAATTTTCCAGGTAAGACTATTCGAATGGACGTCAGAGAAAGAATTACGTCTAGAGTGCAGCCATTTCAACAACATAGTGGCGCTTTACCTTAAAGTTAAAGGTGATTTCATACTGGTCGGAGATCTCATGCGGTCCATGTCACTGTTGCAGTATAAACAGGTGAGGAGAAATAAAAAGATTTTTTTGAGTAGATGAGGGTAGGAGTAGAATCAAATTCTTGAGGAAAGGCTCTGATGTCGAAATCTGTACATTTGAATGTTTGTGAAATTATAATTAATTCATACCGATAATGATTCTCTAAAAAACAAATTACTTTTCTAGAAGGATTTTTTTTGATAATACTGCATATTTTATTAACCAATGTAAATAAACGATACAGTAAAAAGTAAAAAATGTGCAATTTTTTTGTAGGTACGATTTTTTTATCAGCCTAGATTTTTGTATTGACATTTCTAGATTGGTTTATAGTTACATATATTTTTTTAACAATTTTTCCAAAAAATCATTTAATTTCAGATGGAGGGTAGTTTCGAAGAGATAGCGCGCGACTACAGTCCGAACTGGATGACGGCCGTGGAGATACTGGACGACGACACCTTCCTCGGCGCTGAGAATAGCTTCAATTTGTTTGTTTGTCAGAAGGATAGGTGAGAAACATATTTTTTCTAATAATGCCCCGGGAATGGTCATTTTAAGGTTACATTATCGTACTCAATATGTGTTTAATATAATTGTTTGTGTTCAGGTTTTCGACTTTTGTCTGTATTTTCAAAGATGTTTATTTTGTCGCTATAAAATTAAGTAATAGAAAAACTGAGGTTAAGCTACGGTTGGGGTGGTCATGAATCGGATGGGTGACCTTTTTTGCAATTGCTCTTCATCTTATTTGTTTGGCACCGTTAGTTTCGCGATTCAAACTCACACTTGACCGGTTTTTATGATTGTTTTTTTGTTTTGTGTAGTGCGGCGACGACGGACGAGGAGCGGCAGCAGATGAGCTACATGGGGCAGTTCCACATCGGCGACATGGTGAATGTGATGCGGCTCGGCTCGCTGGTGGGGCAGAGCGCCGACACCGCGGCGCCCGTCGCCAACCCCGCGCTGCTCGCCACCGTCACGGGCGCTATATGTGAGTGCCCCGCCTGCCCCGACAATATCAGCTGCCCCATCTGCCCCGAGTCCCGACAATATTATTGCCCCATCTGCCTAGACAACATTAACGGCCCCATCTGTAATCTGCTACTGCCTCTTTTATTGTTCTTATAGTGACAGTTCTTTCGTTGGCCGCTGTTATATTGACATCAGTGTCAGTATCAGGTTATTACATTGTTAATGCCAGTTTTCAGCCATACAAGAGAGTATAAAACGTTTTTGACGTGACAACGTCTTATAATTCGATAGAGCCGGCTGCACGCACGAAAAAACATGACTCATGCGGCGTTACCTCGCTCTGAGGCGTTCCGTAAGGCTTGAAGTGCGAGCGAGAGCGCGGAACGAGCGACAAAGAAGCACAATCGGACGTTGTCACGTTCAACGTCAGTTAACCGACTTTACAGGCAACCAAGTTTTTTTTTCCAGGCCTAGTAGTCCAACTGTCCCCGGAGCTATACGAGTTCCTGCACCAACTAGAGGAACGTCTGACCCACGCTATCAAGTCCGTGGGTCGTGTTCCGCACGCGTTCTGGCGCTCCTTCAACACGGACATCAAGACGGAGCCCGCGGAGGGCTTCGTGGACGGAGACCTCATTGAGAGCTTCCTGGACCTCAGCAGGGAGGTGCAGCAGGAGACTGTGCAGGGGCTGCAGGTATACACACACACTGTCACACAAATAATACATGTTGACCGTTTTCCCCCAATTTCAAATCATTCTGCCAAAAAAAAACATGATGATCAGTCGTCAAACACTAAATAAAAAAGAGCGTGTGTGCTTAGCATCAGAATTCCCTAACAATAAGAAACATGATCGGTCGACAAACACTAAATAAAAAAGAGCGTGTGTGCTTAGCACACGTGTGAGAAGTGAAACTTCTTTCGCAAGATAACAAAATCGTTGCCTTATTCCATGACTCTAAATTTTGACTGTTCGCCCCCAATAATTCAAAAATACAACCCTTTATTTCTCCTACATTTTAATCATTCAGAATTAGAACACAAAAATCGTGTCGATCAATTGATAAACCACGCAGCTACAAGTTCACGACTAAAAGCAGAAAAACATACACTATGAATAATTGAGAATTTCTGTTTTAAAACAAATGGCTTTACAAATGTTATTTTTCATTGCAGATCGACGATGGTGGTATAATGCGGGATGCGACGGTGGATGATCTAATCAAGATAGTAGAAGACCTTACGCGAATACACTAAATACTTAATGTTCTCTTAATAAATATTATATTTAATTCACTCTTGTTTTATTTGTTACCCGACCACGAAAATATGTCTCAACTAAATAGCACTATTAATAAGTAATATAGGATTTAAACAAAACACATTTACATTATACATGCATTTGTGAAATATCATGAAATATGTTAAATATCAAATTATAATGCCTGAGAGAAATTAGTCAAAATTGCATGTACGTCTGGAAAAATAAGCACACTACAGAATAAAACCAACCAACTAAAAGTAATTACACAAAATGCTTGGCAAAGCCCTCGTAAATGTTTTTAAAATAATTGTTTATGAAACAAATCATAATAGGTATTACCATGTAGCAATCGTACAAGTGTGAAAACTAGAGGTTACTACGTTATTTTTTTATCGAGTCAATTTTAATATTTTATGTTATTGATCAAACAGAAACCTCGAAAATATCATCTAGTTTGATATGTATTTTATTTCTTAGATTTTTCTTGAATACACACGAAAGATAGAACGGCTTCTTTTGTGAATCAACTGTAATTATAAAAAATGAACTTTTTGCATATTTTAGAATACATAAATAAGATTTTGGTTGCATAGATGGCATGTAAGGGTGCTTATTTATCCACCCGAGATGTGCTATGCAACCATGCTGCGAAAATGTAATTTGTATGCTGTAAAATTATGACCTCTTTCAATAATACTAAGCTTTGTAGCGGTCAGCGGTGCGAGTAAGATGTGCTATGAAAATGCGCCGCCGCAAAGTAGCGCGTGGAAGATGCGCAGCTCGAGCTATATGATGCAGTCATCTGGTTTAAATCTGCTATTTGATCAAATGAGTTAGTGACATATCACACTAGCGGATTGCGAGCGGTTTCAAAGCGGAGCGGGTGCGCAACGAATACGTTGCGGTTGCGCAGCGAATTCGTTGCGGACGCGTGGCAGATGCGCAACGTTTACGTCGCAGTCATGTACACTCATTAACAAAATGGAATCCGTGCTGGTTGTTACTTATAACTTGTGATAGTATAATAATTATGAGATCATTATTTTTTACGAGTTTCATAACATGTTAATGTTTAGGGTATTGTTTTATCTATTAAATCTTGGTCGAAATGCAATCAGATAACTTAATTGCTCATTAAGAAAGTTCATTAGTGAAATAAATGTTAAAGCTCCTTAACTAAAACAGGGCTATCTTATTATTAGATAAATAGCAGTGAATAGAAAATTTTATCAAGCAACCAGCAACTCACTATCACTTTGCTCATAATTAGGTTCACAAAATCTCTTTATAACATACGTTGCTATGGGAGAGATTATACTGGTCAGTCGTTACATACTTTTGGAATGTATGGTACATTCTAAAAGTCCTAGTAATTCAATTTTATAGCACCTTTTTTTAACAACTCCAGTTGTTATTACATCTTTAGTTAACTGTTAAGTAAGTGCATTTCCACAGTACGGTTAAAAAATTGAGTGCTACAGAAACGATGGAAATATTGAATGGAAGTTAGGCAAGGCGGAAGGGCTGGCTTTTGTGCGAGAGTATACAAAATGACGCGTCCGCAACGAATTCGCTGCGCAACCGCGGCGTGTTCGTTGCGCGCCCGCAACGTATTCGTTGCGCACCCGCTCCGCTTTGAAACCGCTCGCAATCCGCTAGTGTGATATGTCACTTACGAGTAGCGCATTCATTGAATGTCAGCATTTAATACCTAGTTCACTCTAAAAGTTTTGCGTTACTGGCCACCCATAAATGTTTGAATTTCGAATGTTATTTTTTTTTAACATATGAAGTCTCATTAGTAGAAGAAAAAAAATTTTTGGCGGGAAGCGCTTGTCAATTGTTTTTTATCTCAAGTTGAAGTTCATTGTCCGTAGCAAAAATGGAACTTACACGAAAAGATTTTAGGGCGATGATTTTTTATGATTTTAAAAGTTCGCTTTCTCCACAAGATTGCACTGCTCGCCTTCAAAATGCTTTTGGGAGGGAAGCACCACATTTGAGCACTGTAAGGCGTTGGTATGCTGAATTTCATCGCGGCCGTGTTTCTCTCTATGATGAAATTCGTGAAGGTCGACCCACAACTGCGATCACGGAGGAAAATTTGGCTACCGTCAGACAACTAATTGAAGAAAATCGCCGTATCACTTATGAGGAGATTCGAGGACATTTGGGGATTGGTATGAGCCAAATTCGGAAAATTTTACAAGAACATTTAAAAGTTAGGAAGCTTTGTTGTCGGTGGATCCCTCACGAACTCACTCCAGAACAAAAACGGCATCGAGTAGATTGGTGTAAGGAAATGCTATTTAAGTACAATCACGGACGTTCTAATGCTGTGTATGACATCGTGACAGGAGATGAAACATGGATATATTGTTATTCTCCAGAAAGAAAGCAGCAATCTTCTGTATGGGTGTTTGAAAGTGACAGCAAACCAACAAAATTGAGGCAGGCGAGAAGCGTCGGCAAACAAATGATTGCGTTTTTTTTCTCCAAGACGGGTCCTGTCTGCACTATCCCACTTGAGCAACAAAAGACCGTTAATGCTGAGTGGTACACCACTATTTGTTTGCCCAATGTCTTTGAAAAAATAAGGGAAAAACGACCTAGATGTCGCATCTTGTTGCACCATGACAATGCTTCGGCGCACACCGCGAAGAAAACAAAGTCATTTTTGGCTTCTGAAAACATAGCGCTCGTGACCCATCCAGCACACAGTCCAGACCTAGCACCGTGCGATTTCTTTGTATTCCCAAAAATTAAAGATTTAATGAGAGGTTCGACATTTACGGGGCCAGAAGAGGCAGTGATTGCTTTCAAACATCATGTAGAAAACATACCATCGGACCAATGGTCCTCATGTTTCCAGAAATGGTTTGAACGAATGAAAAAGTGTTTAAAATGTAACGGAGAATACTTTGAAAAGCAGTAAATATAATATTATAAAAATAAATTGTTTTATTTATAAATTACGCAAAACTTTCAGAGTGGCCCACGTATCGACATTCAACAGATGGCGCTGCTCAATATTGCTCTAATTTATCCGTGTTTTGTATTCATAGATAAAAATAAAATGTTGTATAGGTAAACCAGAATCTGATGGCAATTAGGGAAATCAAAATTTAGAGTGTGCAACCCTAGGGAAAATGGACTGAACGATCTTGATACTGCTTATTTTTTATTTTGTCCTCGATATCATTAGTCACATTACATAAGTGGACAATACTGTACTTAATAATGAGATTTCCACTTAATATTATGTAGGTACATACTTACACATATTACTTTTATATAGGTAATACATATTATTATTTACACATACCTATATTTGTGTATTCATTATCATAATGCCATGTGAAAATATGGATGTAATGATTATGCAGATCAAAACTAGATTGCTTATAACTGTTTATAAATAAAATAAAAATATATTTTATTTAAACTATGTTTATTTTCGTACGTAACAGGTACACACATTAAAAAATTGACTTGGACAGCTTGGACTTGACGAATAGCCGTATTGGAAACTCCTGTAATAAGTTTTCATAAAATTATATTGTAATCAACAAACAATATTATAGTTACCTACTTATAATAATATGTTTAGTTTAAAGTATCAAAACGGGTAAGTCCAATTTACCAATAAAATCTTCAAAATTGAAAATTGTGATGTATTTGACCCTTATTCATCGAATATTTTTCTTTAAACATTATAAACAAAACCTCTTGTTTGTGATCGCAGCGGCTTTTTGGACATTTTCGAAGATTTTTTAGACAAAATCCTAAAAATTATTCATCAACTGCGAAGAAGACAAATAATTTGACAACCAATTTGATAGTTGTCAAATTAAGTTGCCACATGAAAATCTTTTATTTCTTAAATATAAATATGCCATCAGATTCTGGTAGACCTATATCTTTTGTTTGTATTATGAAATAGAAATAAAGGAAAACATGCAATAGGAAAAGAAAAATAATACAAAATGATATCCAATACAATCCCTTTTATTTATTTTCATCACAGTTTATGCTTCATGTAAAATAACATTTACCTTTGCTATACAACATAATCGACACCACATTTAAGTTTATATTTATATAAATAACACACAAACAGTTAATTTATTTAATTAAAATATCCAAAACGCTTCCAAATCTTACTTTGTCTTGCACTCTGAGCAAAATAGTCCATAGCTCCTGTGTGGTAAAGATTTAGATTATTACAACTTTAATGATTTAAAAGGTGGCTCATTCAAGGAATAATATTGTTGAGACCCAAATAAAAATGTAAAGATCAATTTTTAAAATATACATAATCATAGTATACTATAAAAAGTGGAATAATAATAGTCTATCTACTATACAATCTAAACAATGAATACAAAATACATACAATTTTTCTTTAAAACCATTTAAATGATTTATATTATACTGATGAAATAATAAACACATGATTGATTGTGCTGATACATAATATTAAATTTTCGATAACAATATTCTAAAATGTACTTGTCAAATATTTCAATTTAGATTAATAACTAATGAACTGCCTCAATATAAAATCTATTATAAACATATATATCAATACAAACTCATGTGAATGAGCAAAAATTGAAATACAGACCATAATTATCATCACCTAAGCAAAGTAACTAAAACATAGACAAAAAGGCGATATTTTTTATATCAAATATTATTGCTAAATAGTTAAAATTCGTAACATTAACATTTCTTGACCTTGCATTAGCACAAAATATACAATACAATTGATAAATAGTACAGAAAATTATTCAACATATTACATGGTTCTACTATAATCTGATCACTTAACAACTCAGGTTATTATACTCAAACATCACCAAATAACCATTCTCTACATATTAGATACTCCATAAATGTATTTACTTAGCGAAACTCGGTGCTTTATAATGCAAGAACCACATGAGTGCGAACAAGCAGCTCGGTGGGCTGGATATTGGTCCGGGAGACGTCACCATTTCTTCTATTTCCGGTATTGTTTTTTCAATCACTTCTATTATTTCGTCGTCTACTCCGCCACCTGAAAAAATTATAATTTAAAAATAAAATCCAAATATTTCGAGACTGTATTTATTCTATTACAACGGCTTCGCCCGTGCTACATATTTACGTTTTCTCTGCATAAGAACCATCCTCGTACTTCAAGGAATATAATAAAAAAAGAATTATCGAAATCGGTCCCGTTCACGCGTGATGCCGTGACCAACGAAAACGGGTTTCATTTTTATATACATACTTAGTCTGAGAGAAATTTATTCAAACACAAACTAAAAATTTACTAAAGAGAATCTCAGTAAAGTCAGACAACTTTTTAATTTATAATAATTATATTTAGTAAGAATTACCTTGCTCTGTCTTCATGTCATCAGTAACTTCACAATAGAAGAATGTTTGTAAGGAACCCTGAACACCTACACCAGATCTGTAAATAAAATAATTATATTTTGAAAAAAAAAAACAGTATGACCATTTTTTTCCATTCTTAAAAAAAATATAAGTGTTGCTATAAATTTAAATTTAAAATTTATACATAATTACCGTTAAATAAAATTAGCTGACCTTGCAATTAAAACAAATACATAGTTAAAATATCTAATAAAATTCAGATAACACTATCTTGTGGAAACCACTATATTGTCACATTATGTATGTGTGTTGATTGTGCGATAACAATTGTATTGCGTTGCATAACAAATAACAATGATTTTTATTGCCTTTCTTATAATTTTTGTCAACTCATATTAACTGGAATATTAACCTCCTCTCTCACATGTCTTACTCATATGGAGCCAATGTTGATGATTTTTGTGACATATTTATAACTAAGATGTTAATCTTCTATCTATTCCATTACAACAAATAATGCTTGAATGTCTAACAATGGTTACATAAGAAATAAAGAGCCAACAGCCTCAAATAAAAAAAATATTGACAGAACAGTTTTTGGTAATAAACTGACTACCAAATGAGGTATAAACCTGTTTGAAATAAAATCCTTCCACTGCAAGGGTTATTTTAAGAACTCACCTATAAGAGATAATTTTATGTAATTTATCTAAAGGCACATCATAACCACACTCCTCTAGCACCTCCTCCTTAGCAATCTGTTCAACTGGCTTATTCTTGTCTATGATTCCTGCGCACATCTCCAGAGCAATGCCCAAGGATGCTGGATACTTTTTGGTGTCTATTACTTTTGATTTCCGATCATCTGGGTGAATGCTGTTGTAATATATCGCTGAAAAAGTAATGAGAGTGGGATAGTCTTTACTTGAAACTTACACACTAGATCATTTTAATAGGATTTTTCTTTGTTTGTTATGATATCTCCTCATAATCTACTTGAATTGATTATGAAACTCATTTATTATTTTTATCCCAGTCCTGTCCAGGGGAACGGCATCAAGACTATTTAAAATACATTAAATACCTATAATGTTTAATTTAAAAATTGTTCTCTAGTGAAACATAGCCTTCAATTGAATGTTACCTGGTCGGAACTGCTTAACGAAGATCATAACCTTCCTAGTTATGTTAAAAACTACGATAGCAACGCTATCGTGAACCTCTAGCAGGTCCCAATTTTTTTCCTTCCCGTTTTGTGTGTAATTTAACCTAAATGGTTTTACGTATATAGATTCCGGAAGCGGGGAAATGTACACGTCCTTGACATCTTCCATTGTTGATAACTAACCTGCTTAGAACATTTAATTAGGTATTAGATAATGATAACTTCGGCTCATAAATTTAATGTAAATAATAAATGAAATCAAAAATGACATATAAAAGTATTATGTACAGCTTGTAACTACCTGTATAATTTATGAAATGAACTTAATATTTATCAAATTTTCATATAATTTAAATATGTATTGCTTTGTAGACGAATGTTACAAATTGTTCAGAAAGAATTTTGTTGAGTTTTCACTTTGGTTTTCATGTCGAAAAATCAGTCACTGTCAAGTGTCAAACGCAATCACCATAGATTATACACATATACACAGATACGCATTATACACAGATATAAGGCTGCGTATCCATCTGCAAGAAAACTTCCGCAAGAAATGTCCGACAGTCTGTCTGACAGTAGCTTGCAAGTCTACTTGCAGGTGGAAACGCGGAAAAGGCATGACGACAGTAACAATAAATTATCGTATTAGTGTTTTTAAGGGAAAATGTATGATAAATAAATTAAATATTGTGACTTAGAAATCTTAAAAACATTAAGATTAATGAGATTATCAATAAAATAAAACATTGAAATTCTGCAGTTCGCCATTTTGACTAAAACATGCGTGACGTCACGCTTAAGTAAATAACTCACGTCAGATGTGTTTTGTTGCTATGAATATTTTGAGAATACGCATTTTTATTTATTTTCTATTGTTTCACGTATGCTTTATCGACTCCGAACAGAAATATAATTGCGAATTCACGAATACATGGTTCGGGGTTCTCCGCGCCAACTTTATACAATCATTTCTTATTATTTCCTCGCTTGAAATAATTACTAACACATTTTTGAGCATTATTTTTTGTGGATTCACACTGCAATACTGCACACCACTTATAAACTTTGAAATTCGTTTCTATAACACATATTAAATAATTTTTTTTTTTATTTTCTTCGCAATGCGTACAAATAATTACGTATTTACTAAAGAGTGACGTCACGCCTACGCCATGAAACCTGCGAGCTGTTTTGGCACAGTTCATAAATATTTTTTGAAAAATTGCTTTTATCTTCGTTAAATTTAAGTATATTACCGAAATATAGGGTTTTTCTTGTATAGTAAACGTATACACACATTATGGAAGAGGATTTCAAAATCTTTCGTCATGCCTATTAGACTTGCAAGCTGCTGTCAGACACTGTCGGACATATTTCTTGCGGAAGTTTACTTGCAGATGGAAATGCGGCCTTATGTTGGAAAAATTACAAACTTTAAAAATACATATTTCTATTGATTTCGTATATTTGTAATTGTATAATTTATATTGTAATTTTTAATTCAAGCGCCCTTTTTACTTAATTTAAAGATACACGTCAATGTGACAATTTTTTATGAAGTGACGGCAGACGCCAATCCTGAATTCATTATTCAATTCTTAATTGTCAATTTTACTCAAGGCCAAGTAAATATGAAATGAAGCTGTTTCTATATGAAATTTAATATTATTTTGCTAGAATTATTAAATAATTATGACTATCATGAGCTTATTTATTAAACTGTTGTAATCATTGTTCTTAATAATTATGGCAAAACATGATAAAAGTCAAAAAACAGGATTTGTTATTAAGCTTACCTCCGAAACAGTACAGAAATTGTCCGAAGAAGAACAAAAGGCAAAAGTCGAATCTGCATCCACGAATACCAACAAGTCCAGTGAGTCTGAATCCACTAAATCGAAAAATAAAGATGAACTTAAGGTCGATAACTTGCTGTCAACAAAAGAGGTTATAAAAGATAATGATGATAAAAATAACCAAAAAGAATACAGTAATAACACAAGCAAGCCACCAAGCAGAGTGCCTGACCAGGAAACTAAAGAAGTCAGTAAAGACAATGAGTCTTGGGGTGACTATGCTCCATATGTAACATATGAAGGCGAAGAAGCCATTTATACAGATCCTTCTACACAACACAAATACACCTGGAACAAAACAACAAACTCTTGGGACCCGCAGGCAGGGAGTGAAGTTCCAGGTCGGGTCTATAGTTATGAAAATGATTTACATGTTTACACTGATCCAGATGGATCAAAGTCCTTCTGGGATGAAGACAAGAAAGCCTGGTTACCAAAAGTAGATGATGACTTCTTAGCATTTTATCAAATGTCATATGGTTTCATTGATAATACTAAAAAGGAGGAAACTGTAGATAAAAAGAAACCTGAAAAGAAACAAGATGCAGCTGCAGCTGCACAAAAGAGGAAAAATGAACCACAGTGGTTTGAACCATCTGAAGATAAAAACACAAAAGTATATGTATCAAATTTACCTTTAGACATGACTGAAGAAGAATTTGTTGACCACATGCAGAAGTGTGGGCTCGTTGAACGAGACCCGAGCACACAGAAAATGAAAGTCAAACTGTATATGGATAAAGAACAAAATTGCTTCAAAGGGGATGCTCTATGTACATATATTAAAGTTGAATCAGTTGACTTAGCACTAAAATTACTTGATGGCAGTGATTTTAAAGGAAACAAGATTAAAGTGGAAAAAGCACATTTTCAATTGAAAGGTGAGTATAATCCAGCTTTAAAACCTAAAAAGAAGAAAAAGAAAGAACTCGAAAAGATAAAGAAAATGCAGCAAAAGCTGTTTGATTGGCGACCAGAAAAATTTATTGGTGAGAGATCAAAACATGAGAGGGTTGTTATCGTTAAGAACTTGTTCCATCCAACAGATTTTGATAAGGAAGTTCAATTGATATTGGATTATCAACAAGATCTCAGGGAGGAGTGTGGGAAATGCGGTGATGTCCGGAAAGTAGTGATCTTTGATCGGCATCCTGAAGGTGTCGCACAGATCACCATGAAAGAACCAGAACAAGCAGATGCTGTTATCCAATTGATCAATGGAAGATGGTTTGGCAAGAGGCAGATAACTGCTGAAATATGGGATGGTAGAACAAAATACAGGATTGCTGAAACTGATGCAGATATCAGTAAGAGAATAGATAAGTGGGATAAATTCCTGGAAGATCATGAGGGTAAGGAGAAGAAAGAAAACTCCGAGGAAACAAAAGTTGAAGATGTGGAAATGAAAGAAAAGAGTAATACAAGTCCTGAACTGGAAACAAAAGTACAAGAAAGTATTGTAAAGTAATCTTGTGTTATGTTAAGAATAAAAGTTTTAAGCATTTTATAGTTGCAATTTCATTTACTTTTCCTACCTATTCCTGTTTGCTTTTTAATTTGATTTATGAGAGGTGAACATGTAGAATTTGTCTTTATAACTTGTTACTTTAATTCCAATAATATTACACAAAATATTAACCTTTATTTTAATTTTTAACTTTCAGGAGCTATTTTCTCGTCTGGCTCCACCTGGGTAGTCGGCAATAGCTTTTTTCTAGATTTTTCAAATTTTAATCCTTAATCGAAGCAGAGAGACAAATCTGATAATTGAAAATTAATAAGAGGTTTATCTAAGAACTAAACCAACTTTTTACAAATTTACTATTAAAAGCGTTGATTAAAATTATTCCCAGACAAGATAACCGCTTCCATGTCAGTTTTAAAGTTTAAATATAGGTAAACCAGAATCTGATGGCAATTAGGGAAATCAAAATTTTGAGTGTGCAACCCTAGGGAAAATGGACTAAACGATCTTGATACTGCTTATTTTTCATTTTGTCCTCAATATCATTAGTCACATTACATAAGTGGACAATACTGTACTTAATAATGAGATATCCACTTAATATTATGTAGGTACATACTTACATGTATAATATACATATTACTTTTATACAGGTAGTACATATTATTATTTACACATAACTACCTATATTTGTATATTCATTATCATTATGCCATGTGAAAATATGGATGTAATGATATTGCAGATCAAAACTAGATTGCTTATAATTTTTTATAAAATAAAATAAAAATAAAATAAAACTATGTTTATTTTCGTAAGTATTAACAGAAACACACATTATAAAATTGACTTGGACAGCTTGGACTTGACGAATAGCCGTATTGGAAAATCCTGTAATAAGTTTTCATAAAATTATAATATTGTAAACAACAAACAATATTATAGTTACCTACATATAATATTTTTAATTTAAAGTATCAAAACGGGTAAGTCCAATTTACCAATAAAATATTCAAAATTAAAAATTGTGATGTGTTTGACCCTTCTTCATCGAATGTTTTTCTATACACATTATAAACAACACCTCTTGCTTGTGATCGCACCGGCTTTTACGACATTTTCGAAGATTTTTTAGACAAAATCCTAAAAACTATTCATCAATTGCAAAGAAGACAAATAATTTGACAACCAATTTGATAGTTGTCAAATAAAGTTGCCACATGAAAATCTTTTATTTCTTAAATATAAATATGCCATCAGATTCTGGTAGACCTATATAAAAATTACAAAACATAACAAATTCCTCGGATTCCATGGCAATAAAAAATCGTAAGATAAAAGATTTTGAACCATAAACAATGAGCCGTCATCCGATCGGGCCGTCATGTCGATTGTCGTCTGACATCTGACTTTTATGTTAAACAAGAAATATTTAATCTGATTCCAATCTTAATAATTAAAACATACAATAACTGGTTTAAAAATCTTATGCTCGATGAGCCAATTGGAACATGTGTTTATAAGCTATGGAAGTTTTGCATAGGCAGTCAGATTCGCGTGCGGGTTGAGGTGTCAACTGATCATAATCGAGCTTACCAGGCGGTCTCGATGAATAATAACAGGATATGATAACATGGCCGTGCAATCTGACTCCGGCGGGAAGGACGACGTGAAGACACAGTTCGTGACGCGGGAGGGGACGTACCGGTTGATGACACTGTCGGAGTACTCGAGGCCTAACCGTGTTGGTTATACTAGTGGTTCGGGGTCGTCTCATGTGCGCGTGTCACTGGTGTCTCTCCCGCCGGGGGGCGGAGCGCCCGGCTCGGACGGTCCGACCTCCGAGGATAGGATATGTTTTAACCATGGAAAGGAGTTGTATGTTTATGTATACAGAGGAGTTAAAAAGGTATGTATTATGTTTTATATCTTATTGAATTATTATTCATCATAAACACTACATAATAGGAATTCAAAATATTAATTACAAAAGTGCAGTAACATGCATATAATAATCAAAATTGTTATGCAATATTCAAAATATGTGTATATTGCCTGTACATATTGAATGTTTTTGAGTATAAGAAATTCTTACATCAGAAAGTATCATACAAATTCTTTTATCATTCTTCAATTAAATTATTATGTGATTTACTACAATTAGCATAGCATTATAACTCAGGCCCCGGAACCACAGACACAATAGAAAATCTATTGTGTCTGGGACCGATCGGGCCGCTTGGCGCTCATATATATAGTACTTCATCCTAAATAAAGTTTCTAAGTATTAAGTCATACATTAAAGTATTACAAGAAAGTACTTGAATGATATCTGGATACTTGATTAGAGTGTGGTTTGATGAGACAATCTAATTATCTAATTGGATATAAATAGTTTACACAAAACATCATGTTTCCTTTATTAATACACAAGTCAGCTATTTTTAAAATTAATCTTTTATTCTTATAGTCGAGGAGCTTGTCAAGCTTTTTTATACACACAGAATGGCTCATCTATACTTATATTATAAAGCTGAAGAGTTTGTTTGTATGTTTGAACGCGCAAATCTCAGGAACTAGTGGTCGGATTTGAAAAATTATTTCGGTGTTAGATAGCTCATTTATCGAGGAAGGCTATAATTAAGTAAAAAGAAAATGCTATTTCTGTATTCCTTAAGTTTTACAATTTCTGGGCACTTATTACATGCATACATTTGATTATTTCTGTCCACATAAAAGTGCATCATCAAATGTATGAAAGTGCAAAAATGTACAAAATATTAGCTTTATTACAGAATTCTATTGGGTTATACATTTTTTTTTACTTAGCGGATAAATTTTATAACCCAACAAACAATTTGCGAACATACAATATTCTAATTAGATAATTATTGTTACTATATGATTTGAACTTGATAAGAACATTCAATTGATTTACATTATTGTACCATTTTATATAAAACAAAGGTCAATTACAAAGTATTGCACATAATTAATTATAGAGGGAATAGAAATATAAACTATTAGAACTTAAGCTGCAGTAGCAGTTGGAATAAATTAGATTAAAATCCTTCATAATCTTATTTCCATCTGAGATAACTTGAGCGTACATAATAATATTTCCTTTATTATATAATTACTGAGATTCATTCATTACTAGGTCTTGCCTATAAAAGTGTTTACACATACACATGTCTCTTGTATGAAGCCTGAATACTTGTTTAAGTATCCAGAAGTTGGTTAAAAGTAGCCTATGTCACTCAGCTATTTGTTTAATATTTTCATATGTAACATATTTGCTTTAAAGCCGATTTTTCAATCCTTGGTTAAAATCCATCCGTCCAATAAAGTATTACACGAACATATTGAAATGTCACCTGGAAACTGTCAAATACGGACCATTACAATACATTTTTGAAATGGTAGTTTAATACGTTATTCGATGAATAAGTTTTAACCAAGGATTGAAAAATCAGCACTTAGAGCATAATTTTATTAACATGAGAACATCAACCTTAAACAATTTACTAATTTGACTTGAAAGTACAGAACATAGTTCATTGAATGAGTCCCTCCAAGGGGGGTCTAGAGTGCGTGAGTTAGTAACGTAAGATGTTTCTTCGGAAACATGTCAAGTGTCCCTAGGTAATAAACATACTAAAACCCCGGGACACTAGGAGGAGCCCCGGAGTGGGGGGAGGGGGGAAAAGGTCCATTTTTTTCATTTTTCGCTTAAATCTCAAAAGCGGTACATGTTAGAGAAAATCTTTCAAGGAAAAGTTGAAAGGCCATAAAATTATCTACAAGTTGTACCTAGATCATTTTTTTCTATTCGCAGCCGTTTTCGAGCTACATCCCATGAAATGTGAAAAATTCGAAAGCTTTTTATTTTACCTAACTACTCTAATAAATTCAATACCTCCTAAACGCCTCCATAGTGGAATCTGTTTTTTTATCAATGATAGACCTAATTATGAGCAATCTATCTGAACCGGTATCAAGTTGCACTTTTGAGTTTTTTGGAAGAAAAAAATAAAAAGATCAAGTTCAGTAACTCAAACTACCCTAATATTATAATATTTTGACAATCGATTCCTCCTAAAGGCTTCTATGGAGTAATGTGTTTATTTTACCAATTATAGACCAAATTAAGAGCAATCTATCAGTACCAGTCACAAGTTGCACATTTGAGTTTTTTGGAAGAAAAAAAATAAAAAGTTCTACTATCGTAACTACCCTAATAAAATTCAATTCCCCGTAAAGGCCTCCGTGGTGGAATCTGGTATTTTTATCAATGATAGACCTAATTATGAGCAATCTATCTGTACCGGTCACAAGTTGCACTTTTGAGTTTTTTGGAAGAAAAAAATAAAAAGATCAAGTTCAGTAACTCAAACTGCCCTAATAATATAATATTTTGACAATCGATTCCTCCTAAAGGCTTCCATGGAGGAATGTTTTTATTTTACCAATCATAGACCTAATTAAGAGCAATCTATCAGTACCGGTCACAAGTTGCACATTTGAGTTTTTTGGAAGAAAAAAAATAAAAAGTTCAAGTATCGTAACTACCCTAATAAAATTCAATTCCCCGTAAAGGCCTCCGTGGTGGAATCTGGTATTTTTATCAATGATAGACCTTATTATGAGCAATCCATCTGTACCGGTCACAAGTTGCACTTTTGAGTTTTTTGGAAGAAAAAAATAAAAAGATCAAGTTCAGTAACTCAAACTACCCTAATATAATATTTTGACAATCGATTCCTCCTAAAGGCTTCCATGGAGGAATGTGTTTATTTTACCAATTACAGACCTAATTAAGAGCAATCTATCAATACCGGTCACAAGTTGCACATTTGAGTTTTTTGGAAGAAAAAAATAAAAAGATCAAGTTCAGTAACTCAAACTACCCTAATATAATATTTTGACAATCGATTTCTCCTAAAGGCTTCTATGGAGGAATGTGTTTATTTTACCAATTATAGACCTAATTAAGAGCAATCTATCAGTACCGGTCACAAGTTGCACATTTGAGTTTTTTGGAAGAAAAAAAATAAAAAGTTCAAGTATCGTAACTACCCTAATAAAATTCAATTCCCCGTAAAGGCCTCCGTGGTGGAATCTAGTATTTTTATCAATGATAGACCTAATTATGAGCAATATATCTGTACCGGTCACAAGTTGCACTTTTGAGTTTTATGGAAGAAAAAATAAAAAGATCAAGTTCAGTAACTCAAACTACCCTAATATAATATTTTGACAATCGATTCCTCCTAAAGGCTTCCATGGAGGAATGTGTTTATTTTACCAATTATAGACCTAATTAAGAGCAATCTATCAGTACCGGTCACAAGTTGCACATTTGAGTTTTTTTGGAAGAAAGAAATATTTTTTGATCGTATGGGGAAATTGTTTGAGTCAAAATTATTTTTTACTGCGTGTAACTCAGAAACGGTAGGATATAGGAAAAAATGATTTAGGTACAACTTGTAGATAATTTTATGGCCTTTCAACTTTTCCTTGAAAGTTTTTCTCTAACATGTACCGTTTTTGAGATTTAAGCGAAAAATGAAAAAAATGGACCTTTTCCCCCCTCCTCCCACTCCGGGGCTCTTCCTAGTGTCCCGGGGTTTTAGTATGTTTATTACCTAGGAACTCTTGACATGTTTCCGAAGAAACATCTTACGTTACTAACTCACGCACTCTAGAACTTTTTATTCAATGGACTAACAAATCTATAAAAGTTATATGAATGAATTTTTCTAAGACAGGACCAAAATATACATAATTTGTCTATGAAACTGTTTATTTATATAACTACTTCATGTCTATTTGAAGTGTTTGTTTTTATGTAAGTAACAAATTTAACCCAAAACCGTTTTAGTTCTTAAAATAATAAAAATACTTGCACAAGCATTACCTTAACTTATCATATATATTTTCAGGCAGCTGATCTCACAAAACCGGTGGACAAGAAGATGTACAAGGGAACAAATCCGACGTGTCACGACTTCAATACAGTCACGATGACAGCGGACAGTGTCTCGTTAGTCATAGGGTTTTCTACCGGCCAAATACAACTAATAGATCCTATTAAGAAAGAATTAAGTAAATTGTATAATGAAGAGGTGAGTTTACTTTCAATTGTTTTATTTTTGACAATTAAAATAAGCAATAGGTGCAACAGTTGTGTGGATGTACAGTAGATCTAGAGAGAACTTTTTGCTCATCTTTTGATACTTATACAAAGTCTTCTGGAATTACCATTAATAAAAACAGATGGAATAGAAATTAACAAGAAAGAAACTACATATATGAAAATGAGTTAACATGCACTTAACAAGTTTTTTTATTATTTGATGTACTTATGTTTTCTATCGAATTTAATGTGTCAATAATCAATATTCAACAACATCAAAAGAATATTTTTTTTAATAACACCTACCTCTGTAATTCAAACCTCCCAAACGTTTCGTTATTATATGCATTGTATAACTGCAGAGGCTGATAGACAAGACGCGCGTCACTTGCATCAAGTGGGTGCCGGGCTCGAGCAACCTGTTCATAGCGGCGCACGCGTCGGGCCAGCTGTACGTGTACAACGAGGAGCTCGCGTGCGGCTCCGCGGCGCCGCACTACCAGCTGTTCAAGGGCGGGGACGGCTACTCGATACACACCTGCCGGACTAAGAGCACTAGGAACCCTTTGTATAGGTGGGTAATGGGTTTGGATAGTTGTTTCGGCAATTTACTCACAAATTTAAAATTCACACAATCATTTGCATTGAAATATTGTTCGGTTTATGTTTGTTTTACCTACAAAATACCGTTTGATTAAAAAGTCTGCATGAGGGAATAAATGTTTTAGTTTTTCAAACAACTCATTTAACATATTTTAAGCCAGACAGCCTACTTTTACAGATTTTTTGTTTATTTGAAATGACCAAAAAATTATTTACATAAACAATACCTTTTTTTGTTTTCAGGTGGGTTATAGGAGCAGAAGGCAGCTGTATAAATGAATTTGCATTTTCACCGTGCGGGGCGAACTTAGCCGTTGTGTCCCAAGACGGTTTCCTACGAGTATTTCACTACGACACTATGGAGCTGATAGGCCGAGCAAGGTCATATTTCGGCGGGTTCCTCTGTGTGTGCTGGTCGCCAGACGGAAAGTACGTCGTGGTCGGCGGAGAAGACGACCTGGTGACCGTCTGGTCGTTCAGCGAACGGAGGGTCGTGGCTCGGGGCCAAGGGCACAGGTCCTGGGTCTCCGTAGTCGCCTTCGACCCCTACATAGTCAGCTTCACCGACCCAGAAACGGAAGAAACCCATGAAGACAAAAGTGAAAGTGTTCAGTGTTATAGACTAGGCAGTGTTTCACAGGACACGCAGTTATGCTTATGGGACTTAACGGAGGATGTATTACGGCCCCCGGTCAGAACGCGAGCGTCTACCCACTTATCCCCCAATAGTCAGAATTTCTCCCCTAACGGAGTTCCTGGAACGAAAATACCGGCAAAGTGTGCAAAGAGCAACAAAATTGGTCACAAACATGCAGAGCTCAGTGGATCAAACGCGGCGGGTGAACCGTCGGGCGCTAAACCGGCCAAATCTAAAGCGAATAACGTGTCAACGTTGAATATAAGCGTAGGAAAAGCTAAAGAAGAATCGTCCGGTTCTCTAGGAGTTAACTTTACACAAAGACTGGCTGCGTTATCATTCGGTGAGCGGCGATCGGATCACAGAAGGAATTTCAGTTTAACGAAACCCACCGACAAATCTTCAGCGTCGAACACGGTCGCATTGAGAGGCAAGTCGGCGGGAGCGCAGTCGAACGACAGCTACGACCCTTTAAAGTTGATAGGGACACCTTCATGTCCGAGATTTGACGAGTGTCCAGTGTTAGAACCGCTGGTATGCAAGAAGATAGCGCATGAGCGGTTAACGGCGCTTTTGTTCCGAGCGGAGTACTTCATTACGGCGTGCGCGGACGGGTGTGTGAACACGTGGTCGCGGCCCACGCGGACCCACAACGGAGACGCGAGACGACGCGACCGCATAGAACTGGTCGACTAGCGGGACCTGGGGCACCTCTACCAGTTGTACTACTGCATATATCGCAAGACTTTTAGGGAATTCGTCCTGTATTAGTATGGATCGAGTTTCTATTGCTGATATCGTCCTCTGTTAATAAGAAAAAATTTTATGCATTTATCTAGTTATGCAAGTCCTCTTTTTAAATATAAATAATTTCTTTTTTTAAGTATCCTTTAACACTGCTTCATAATTATTGATAGATGACGATACAGCAATAGAATTGAAGCTTTATATTGAGTAGTGCATACTGGTATGGCCTAAGGGGGGTAAATAATTCCATAGTAGACAGATTGGTTTGAATGTTGTGCAAGTTTAGTGATGTGATGCTATCCAAAATGTTTTGAAGGCTTTTATTGACTTTTTTTATAACTCACCTAGCTGTTACTGTAAATATTAATATTAAGAGAATATTAATTACCTTTCATAAGCATTGCTTTCTTGTGTAAATCATCTTGATCACCAGATTGCCCAGATTTTACTTTTCTGAGAATTTAGTACTATCAATTTAGAATAAAATAAGGTGTCTCAAAAATTATTTGGTTAAATTGTCTGATTTTATCATCATACTGAAAGAAAATAGTCCCTTCCTCCTCCCTATATGATTTAGACTCAAACAGAATTGCATTTAATAATAAAATCCGTTAAAACAGTTTGGATAGCAACGAAAGGTGTGTCAATGTTAAGGTTATACGAAGGCAAGTTAGATAGCAATAGTATGAGATTGTACTGTATAAACTATAAACTATTGTATATTGTTGTTAGGCTCATCTCGGCTCCTGTACATATAGTGTATCGAGCAATCCAAGATTGCCAGTCGAGTGGTCTATACAAAATTTAAAGAAACCCTTAGTTAGAAAAGACAGGTTAAAATTTGTATAGAAATGCACGGCCATAGCACTCTTGTGTTTTATTATTATCGTGAAATTATTTATTTTAATCGATTATATTATTGTTGTATCGACAAATGTGTGACTCGCGGTTTTGTATCCGTTAAGCGAGTGTTGTTATTTCATTTACTTTGGTAGGTAGACTGATTGAACGGTTAACTTCGATGTCTATGACTGATGACTAGCAAATCTATCCTTGTTTTAGTTAATTGGTTATAAGTAATTACTGATAAATTCAATAATTTCAATATGTACAATTAAATCATTACACTAATAATGTGTTTCACTTTTACCCTTACCATCTTAGATAGGAAGGCCGACAATCGTAAAAAAGATAAGTACTTATTTTCAAATAAGATCTTTTTATCATGACTCTCACTGGAACAATTCTTTTAGGGGCGGGGGTGAAAGCTAAAATGTTAGAACCTAAGAGAAATACATCGTAAGTATAATAATTAATAAATAATATAAGAGTAGTACCTACCATAGATATTTCAAGAGGATATTAATTATTAGATGTGATAGTAGTTCGAATGTTATAAAACTTACCGGTCAAAAGTTACGTTTTGCTCTCCTTTAATAAGTTCTCCAGCCCCTTTCCGACCACTGCTCCTACTATGTACTGCTAAACTTTCATGCTGTTGAAATGAATCTAACTTTTTATATCGAATTTTATTTTAATAGATGCCTTAGATACCTAGACCAACTACTAGGTTTTTATATTACACTCCACGCCATCTATCAATTAATTACCATCTGATGAAAATTTTGTACTTATTTCATAATTCGAATTTAATCGATAGAACGCGGTCTGTTTTTTTTTAATACTTTTTTTATGGGATTCCTAGGAACATAGGTATTCGATTTTTAAAAAATAATAATTAAAAAAAAATATCGTGACGCAGGCACGCACGTTCATGTCACTGAACACACAACGGCATCTTTTTTGAGGGCAGATAATGAAAATTTTCGAAATAAAATTAAGAAATAAACAATTCTAATACAATTTACATTCTATCAGTACAATTTATCACCATTTTAGAATCCCAGATCCCAGTCCGAATTATGTTTAAAGTGACCAATCACAACAACTGTTTAAAGGTTACTTTTAAGAAAGTAAAAATAAAAAACACCAAACAATTCTAATACAATTTATTAACTAAATCTCTTCTAAAATCCCGGATCCCAGTCTGTAGTATGTTTGACGTCTACCATCTTGTAGCAAACTACAATATCTCCCGGTTGAACGTCGAACGCTTCTTCGAAACGAAGCCCGCATTCTGTGTCGTTCTTGATTGTAGTTACTTCCTCTTTTAAATGCTTCATTGATGCTAGTTTTCCTGGTAAGAAATAAATAAAAATAAAAATCAATTATTGAGTACCAATACAGTGACATAAAATAATACAAACTCGCCTCAACTAGGTATGAACCTGTGCTAGAGACGACCGACGCCTTCCACATTAGACTTAACCAGTATTGTACTATAGTCTAATAAATGTTAATCAAAATATAGATAAAAAGGAAATGTATAATGACGCGGTTTAAATAGGTCACCGCATTATGAACATCTTTCAAATTTTTGGGAACATTAAAATACGGGTTAAAATAGATTTAGCGAATATTATATATAGCGAATTATCCAGATGTTTTTATTTTTCAAGTAGTGCGAATAAAAAAAAAATAAAGTAACAAAATTCGGTTCTGTGTTTATTTTGGAGTATCATTACTCTTTTACTTAGATTTACAATATGAGTGATTCCGTATTGCCTTAATATCAACAAATAATTGACTAAACCCAATAAACTTACCCTGGAACACAATCTGATCATCTCTGATCACCTTATAGAGCGCGTTTCTACTGAGCGAGCCTTTAGTACATCGGCACCCAGCTACGGGCACTTTTTTCCTACCCTCTGACACTAAAAACTGCTGCAGTACTTTGGCTTCACCTGGAAAGTGCAGTTTATAAGCGGCTGTTATTAAATTACAAAAAAAGACGTGTGGCTCGGAGACTGCCGCGGTCAAGCTATTGCATGCTATGCCTTCAAGCCACACCTCCGCGCCCGTCGGAGTGGGGAGCGTGAGGTTTTTTCGTTACGGAATTTCTCGATTCGGTCGCCGCGCTCAGGGCCCGCGATAGAAGCTATGCAATAGCTTAATTACAATATACAAATGGATTAACAATCACACCAAAAAAATTTGTCGGAAGCGAAACTCTGCCTTCACGCATATTAGGCATAGTTATCTATGGAGTATATACAAAAGACTTTCAATATAACTGTTCTTTTAATTTTATTTTTTACTATAATTTGAATGAAAGTTTTAAGCTGCTCGGACATTATTTTTAAATTCTGAGTTATTGTTTTTTATAGCACAAGGGTTAATTGGCTGTCTTAAATAAATAAATTTTCAAGGTGTTGTTTTGGGAAGATATTCATGATTTAAGAGTAAGAAGATAATTGCAAATATCATTAATATACCTAAATTAATTTTAATGATGTTTAAACAAGATAGATAGCCATAATCAAAATTTTACTTTTACATGCTTTCTTACACTTTTACAACTTACTATGGAGTTTCTTGCCGATTCTTCTCCATAGATACTGCTTTCCGAATCGGTGGTAAATGTTAAAAATACTTATGTAATGACGATTCGAAAGTGCTACTAAATAGTAGTCTATAAATTGAATAAATGAATGTTTGAGTTTGAGTTTGAGTTTGAACTTCTCCAACTCTTTCTATCTCTTACCGATCAACTCCTCTTGCTGTGTGGTGGGTATCTTATTATTGATCATTTCTTTCAAATCGTCCACTAATTTATATATAACGTTATGTTTTTTAACTTCGATGTTACTATTCTTAGCTTCTACGGCGAGCGCGGGAGGACATTCCACGTTAAACGCGTAAATAACTGCGTCGAACGCTTGCGCTATCTGTAAAAAGTTATATTATTTTTCTCCATGCAAAAAGTTAAAATATATTTAAAAGGTAATAGAAACTTAATTCGAAATAAGCTTGCTTTATTATTACACTTTTCGTGTATATTTGCCCGCCGCTTCGCTCGAAGGTCAAAGAAATTTCGTTTCGATAAGGTACCATTGCTATGTGAAAGAAAGACGAATAAATGCACTTACACATTTATTATATTTCAAATCATAGCCTTTCTCGATAAATGAGAAAGGATCATGAGATTAGCGTATTCAAACAAACAAACAAACTCTTGACATGCCTTTTCCAGTAATATTAATAACCAGATTTCCGCCCGCGGCTTCGCCCGCGTTTTCAAAGGAAAACCCGCATAGTTCCTGTTCCCGTGGGATTTCCGGGATAAAACCTATCCTTTGTGTTAATCCAAGTTACCCTCTATATGTGTGCTTAATTTCATTGTAATCAGTTCAGTAGTTTTTACGTGAAAGAGTAACAAACATCCATACATCCATAAATCCTTACAAACTTTCGCCTTTATAATAGTATTAAGATTATTGAAGTCTAAGTATATCAACCCCACCTCAACATCAGTAGGTGCTATGGGCCCCACACCAAAATGCACGAGCTCGAGCCGCACAGTGTGGTGCGAGTCGTATGTCTCCAGGATATCCAAGATGGCTTCCACTGAACCGTCCACGTCGCCTGAATAATGCAAATACTTAAAATGTGTGTGGGAATAAATAAATAAATCATTTATTTCACTTAAAACATTTAACAAATTAAAGCGACCCAGGTTCCTAAGACAGTAAGAACTGTTTTTCAGGAGCCTGTGTCTTCCATTTACAGTTACACCACACGAAAAACATCTGTTGTTCAGAATGTTATGAATAATAATACATATTACGGCGACTAAATTTTTGTGTGGTTCTTATTTTTGTTTTTTAGTATGCTTTTTTCCAATGTGCTGAATCTAATAAAATCATTTCATTCTTTATACTAATTTTATTCAACTAACAATTAATTTCTAAGATATAATTTTTGTCACTATATGTGTAATTATATTGGGTAAGATTGTATTTTGGCAAATATGACAAAAATCACAATAGCGATTCCGAAGATCGTGAAAAGTAACTGAAACTCTATGATACAAATTTGGAAAACTAAAACTATTAACGTAATATACAACAGTACATTTTAAAAACAAAAAACGAACTTGGATATTGGATATATAGAAAAACAGGATCACGCCCGCGGCTTCACCCGCAGTTTCATACAAAAAACCCGCATAGGTTCCGTTCCTGTGGGACTTCCGGGCTAAAACTATCCTATGTATTAATCCAAGTTACTTTCTGTGTGTGCCAAATTTCTTGAAAATCGATTTTGCAGTTTTTGCGTTAAACAGTAACAAACTTCAATACATACTCACAAATTTGGTATTTATAATATTAGTATGAAACTACCTTTAATCACCACACTGACTGTCGGATGGTCGTCCACCTTGATCATCTTGTCCCTTGGCCCCACGGGCCGTACTTTGAACCGTCCCATGGCCCGCTTCTGGGCCAATTGCTGCTTGTAGAACGTTTGATGTTCTGCCTCTTTAGCGGTTATCACCTCCTGGTCCATAGCTTGCTTTTCCTTCATGCGCTGGTTGTGACGCCATTTCATTACTTCGTTCGCTCTTTTCTGTGCAAAAAATATTTTAAGAAATAAGACAGATTGGGAAAAATTAATAAAAAATTGGGAGTGTTACATGGCAATGTATTATAAAATTTCAATCGCCTTCAAAAAGTTACGAATGAAATGAAATTGAAGAAGCTACCCCAATATGTTTACGACAAAGCAGTACATAAATAATTGTGACTGTATAATTTCAAAACAGTGTAAATGTATGTAACTGTGTGAATGTGTAATTCTGAGAACTCTGTTATTGTATAAAATTTAAGAACTACATATATTGTGACTGTGTTTAATAAAACATAATTGAAGATGTGTAATTAAATAACATTTATTTAAACATTATAAAGCTATATCTTTCGTCATATTCCCTTACCTCAGTAGACACTTCCAGTACTCTATCCCCAGGGGCGGGGGGTTCTCTCCACCCGAGAACCGACACGGGCATAGACGGTGGGGCTTCTTCTACTAACGCACCATCGGCCGTTTTTAGCATACGCACCTGTATGTTGCCATTTAGTAGAATTATAGAATTTTGGAAAAACGTCGTTCTTTTCTTGCTTTATTATTATTTGTATTTACAATTATTAATGAGGGTAGTTATAAAAAATTATGAGTCTGCGGACTGCGTCACTAATCATTTTCAAACTGATTGGAATAAATTAACGGGAAAATAATTTTTACTCCATTATTCTTACTTATTTCATTATTGGTCAAATGTCGATCTTTGTCTAATTTGTACTTGGAGAAATTCTACTTCTTATCATCTTATACCAGCTGACAAACTATTTAGCTTTTTTGTGAAAATATTAGGGATAAGATAGGAAAATTATGAAAAATATTAGATGGTGACATAACATTTCCTGAATAAAACTGCTCCATTGTTCGTTTTTTTTAAAGTAAATAATCAAATTATTAGCAACTAAAATAACAGTTTACCTTAGCCCACCCACTGCCAGCAACGAGGATGCATCCCTTGCGTAGTGTTCCCCTCTGCACCAATACTGTTGCACATTTCCTATACAAAAAAAAAAAAAAAATAAATATTATAGGACATTATTACACAAATCGACCTAGTCCCACAGTAAGCTCAATTAAGGCTTGTGTTGTGGGTACTAGGCGACGATAAATATAATATTTAATAAATACATATATAGATATTTTAATATTATTTTAATATGCAATTTTTACTGTATTCAAACTTATTGTACTACACTGTGTTATGAAACAAATAAATGATTTTTTTAAAAATGAAATAATAACACCCAGACCCAAGAACAAATAATTGAGTTCATCACACAAATATTTGCCCTGACCGGGGATCGAACCCGGGACCGTCGGCTCAGTAGGCAGTTACTTTACCACTGCGCCAACCGCGTCGTCGCAGAGAAAAAGAAAACTTTATTTTTTTTTCAGAAATCAACAACTTCTAAAATGACTGTTGTTTATTGAAATGAAACTTTTTTAGGCGCGTTGTGAGTAAAATTCAAGGTCGCTTCATGGGAATACCGTTACATCATGCAGGCGACGATTTTGGTATCTTTGAATCTTGCCAAAGAAATTTCACTTTTGACAAGTACGCTCAGCACACACCCTATATTTTATTTTATATCTTTCAAGGGATTTTGTCGCTTAGCGTTCACGTCAATTACAAGCAATCAACAGTTAAATATAAAAATATACCGTGATTTTTTGAAAAAAAGACGGGTTGCACTCCGGGAGTGCCGGCAGAAGTGAAAACTTGATTATTAACGTTGAGCATGTTTGATATTTTGGAATGGTATCCGTCTTACGCTTTTTCGATCAGGTCACGTGTCCTGACGCGAGTTTAAGATTTTATACCCATTACAGAAAAAGTGCTCAACGCCGCTAAAGAAGTTTTCACTTCAAAAATTGTAAAAATTAACATGATTTTTTTTTATTTTCCCTGCGTATTCCACTCACCCTAGCCTCGGGTCCAGCTGGCTCTCAATCACCACCCCCTCCACACTGCCCAGGGGGTCGGCAGCGAGCTCCATGAGCTGCGCCTGCACGTGCAGCGCCTCCAGCAGGGCGGGCAGGTGCAGCCGCTTGAGGGCCGACACGCTCACCGCTTGGACTTCGCCCCCTAGGGCTTCGCATACCACGCCGTGTTGTGCCAGCGATTTTAGCGTGCGCTCCTGGTGGGATTTGTGTTTTTTATGGTGGGAAATAAGTTTAAGCAATAGGCAGCACAGGGTAGATTCGATAAAAAAAAATGTGTTAAAATGTAAATTCTAATGATTGTGATAAGTAACCTTTGCTTATAATGAGCATGATTTTAGGTAGTTTAGGGTTTAGTTCATTTTTAATGTTTAATAAAATTCTACAACTTTTAATTTATTTGCCAAATTTAAATAAAATCATATTCCTTTCGAATGAGTTTAAATTATGAAAATATTAACATAAAATACACAAAAATATAACACTACAATTTCAAAATATATTTACATCACGTTACAAAGCAATATAAAACATAAAGCAACATACAAATATATAAAATAGAGGCATACCTACAATGTTTACACCTGGCTTGTCCACTTTGTTGACCGCCACGAGAATGGGAACTGAAATAGAAAAAAAAACTCTTATTCATTATCTAGAGTAGGTATCTGTCGAACTAAATAAAAAATAATTTAAAAATATTTTGCTGTATATTAACTGTGGAATTTGTTTGTATGTACATTGTACATGCATTGAAGTGAAATTTTATTCAGACATAATTTTATTTTAATAATTACGCACTATGATAACTAGTAAACAAATCATTAAACAATTTGCCAATTTAATAAATAAATATTTTTAATATTTAAAATTAAATAAGCGCACACGTGTACATATGCACGTAAGCTCATACACGCATGCATGCAAGTTTTGAGCGTGCGTGCGCATAATAATTGTTCATGTATATGTGTGTGCGTGCAATACGTGTACGCATACGATTGCATCACAGAACATATAAAAGAGGTTAGAAAGGCATTGTAGGCGGGGCAGACGCGCCAAGGATATGAGCACTGCTCACATCATCATTATGCGTATGATTTGTTCCATTTTAAATCGCGTGATCGCGCGGCGTCATGATTGGCTAGATTTGAAATTGCAAATATGTGCGTAAGCGGACACTGGTTCTTATAGGAACGGCGAATTATAGCCATTCTAACCTCTTTTATATGTTCTGTGGTTTGCATACATGCATGTAAGTGTGTGTAAGATTGTTCTCACCATCAGCCTGCCTCGCCATCCGTATGGACTCCACAGTCTGCTCCATGACGCCATCGTCAGCGGCGACCACGAGCACGACTATATCAGTGGCGTGTGCGCCGCGGGAACGCATCGCTGTGAACGCGGCGTGCCCGGGCGTGTCCAGGAACGTTACTTGGTCGCCGGATGCCAGTTTTACTGGGGAATTAACATAATGTAACTATGGAGTTTCTTGCCGATTCTTCTCCATAGATACTAATTTCCGAATCGGTGGTAAATGCTAAAAATACTCATGTAATGACGATTCGAAAGTGCTACTAAATAGTAGTCTAATTGAATAAATGAATGTTTGAGTTTGAGTTTGAGTTTGAATGACATGAAAAAACATTGAAAAAGCCTGATACATTTTGAAATCTATACTAATACTAGAGGTCCGCCCCGGCTTCGCCCGTGGTACATATTTCGCAATAAAAGGTAGCCTATGTCCTTTCTCGGGTATCAAAATATCTCCATACCAAATTTCATGCAAATTGGTTCAGTAGTTTAGGCGTGATTGAGTAACAGACAGAGTTACTTTCGCATTTATAATATTAAGTATGGATTATAAAGTCGAAAAGTTTGATTATTTGTTTGAACGCGCTAATCTCAGGAACTACTGGTCCGATTTGAAAAATTCTTTCAGTGTTAGATAGCCCATTTATCGAGGAAGGCTAAGACCAACAGGAGCGGGGCAATGCGGGTGAAGCCGCGAGGAAACGGCTAGTATAATTATGTTTTGAATGTATTGACAAACTATTAATAGATAGAGTAGGGTAGCAGTCTTGCTTTTTTCTGGCTTTAGTTTATTGAAATAATAAAAAATTTACATGCGCTTTAGTTCAGTAATAAAATATTGGAATCACATGTGGACAATCCATTAAATAAAATTCAAGTTTAACAAATTTAGCTTTACAAGTATGGTAGAAAAACGAAAATTTTACAAATAAATATTATCAAAGTATTTTCAAAACAGAAATAAATACCTTGAAAAGCTCCAATATGCTGCGTAATGCCCCCAAACTCGGTATCCACTACAGAAGTATCCCTCAAAGCATCTAACAGAGTGGTCTTGCCGTGGTCCACATGGCCCATGACGCACACGACAGGCGGTCGGGGGCGAAGCGCTTCAGGCGGTGCAGGGGGTGCAGGCACTGCATCTTTATTCTGGATATCAAAAATTAAAACATATTTCAATTACGAGAATTAGGGAGTTTCATATATTATCAATGAACTATCGATTAGACCAAAATTTTGAGGAAAATACAGTTGATATGAAAAGAGTTACATTCCCATGATAATTTTCAAAAATCAAAACATTTTTATCTAATCTGCTAGAACACAGCTTCTTAATTTTTGTTAAAATGAGCTTTAATAACATAAATATAAACAACTAGCGGTCCGCCCCGGCTTCGCCCGTGGTACATATCACTACATAGTATAAAATAAAGTCGCTTTCCCTGTCCCTATGTCCCTATGTCCCTTTGTACGCTTAAATCTTTGAAACTACGCAACGGATTTTGATGCGGTTTTTTTTAATAGATAGAGTGTTTCAAGAGGAAGGTTTATATGTATAATAACATCCATTAAATAGTGGAGAAGTACTGTTATTTTTGAGGTTTCTAATGTGATGTCGTAAAAAATTACATTTTTTCCGCTTACATTGCAAACGCAGGCTGAACCCTACGAGTTTTATCAAAATAATGTACTAAGTATTATACACATTGAAAAGGTCTACAGAAAAGTCCGCGATGGTATATGTCTATCTCTTATGGATAACCCACAATAACTTTTTTTTGTCATTTACTTTTTACGACAAATAATGGCTAATTTTCGATGCGATTTTAACCAATACAGCATTAATCCTTAACCAATTAAATACCTTAAATACATTGTTCATTTAATATAGATCTATATGGGCCTTTACACCGTATGATTTAAGTGAATATTTTCGAAGATATTACAGATTTAAAAATTGCGGGACGTAGCATTTGCGGCGGTACCGGCCGGCCGCCCGGCTATATATTTTATACCCGTGCGAAGACGGAGCGGGCCGCTATGTTTTTATATACAACGTTCACAGTTTTCCTGTAGTTTATTTAGTATCAGCATTGCACCCGTGCGAAGCCGGGGCGGGTCGCTAGTTTCGCAATAAAAGGTAGCTTATGTTCTTTCTCAGGGTCTAAAGATTATCTGTGCCAAATTTCATCAAAATCGGTCCAGTAGTTTATGCGTGAAAACCATACATACATACATACATACAAACCTTTCCTCTTTATAATATTAGTATAGACAAAAAGCAATGATTCATAGAACTAATATTTATATGTGAAGATAATAGATTACCTCTTCCTCCTCAATCCCCTCTTCCGGCTTGGCAATAATTTTGAATCTGCATCCGGAAATTTTGACAACATCACGTATAATCTGTGGATTCCGTATCACAGTATCCTTTGTGTACACTATTTCAGAGTCTTTGTCAGCAAATTCCAATGCCTTATAAACATGATCTGTAAAGAGAATATATATATAATGTTGTTATATATATAATATATAATGTTGCCGTTGTAAGACTAATAAGTTGTCCTATTTCAAGCTTTTTATTTTTTTTTTCTCTATCTAATTGTACTCATAACAAAGCTAGTCGACAAAATGTCAAAATGACAGCTCTGAAGCTAGCCACCTGGAACACAAATGGTTTAGCGCCTAATAGAAATGAAATCGAACTGATTCTTAACGAACATAACTTAGACTTACTGCTGGTATCTGAAGCACACTGTACCTCAGCTTCAAACATAAAATTTAATAAATATCAATGCTATGTTACCCTCCACCCAGACGGAACTGGCCACGCTGGATCTGCAATTATTGTGAGAAAGACAGTTAAACATCATATCTTACCAGAATTTAAAACCGACTACATCCAAGCTACTACAATAGCTATAGAAGATAGGACCGGCTATATCAAAGTCTCGGCGGTCTATTGCCCTCCAAGACATAAAATTAGCTGTGAAATGTTCTCCGAATTCTTCAGCAGTCTAGGAAGTCGCTTTATTACAGGAGGCGATTGGAATGCGAAGAACACTCACTGGGGATCACGGTTAACAACTACAAGGGGCAGGCAACTAAAAACTTGTATAGACAATAATAACATGCGTGTCATTACTACTTGCGAGCCAACGTATTGGCCTTCAGATAAGAATAAAATCCCGGATCTACTCGACTTTTTCATTGCAAAGGGTATGTCAACATATTACTTTAAAATAGAATCTTGCTACGATGGTTCTTCTGATCACACTCCAGTTCTACTAACAGCTAGCACCCTACTAATAGAAGAAAACATAAAGACACTTCATAATAAATCTACAGATTGGGATTCCGTTAGAGAATATCTGAATAATAATATTGACCTAAAAGTTTCCCTGAAGACACCCGATGACATAGAAGAATCCACAAAATATGTAACATCGCTTATTCAAAAAGCCTGTATCCTAAACACTCTAGAAAGTAGGACTTTAAAAATACCTGATAATTATCCTCGCGATATAAAAAGGGCTATAGTAAATAAAAGAAGAGCAAGGCGAATCTGGCACGACAGCAGGTTGAGTACAGATAAAACAAAATTCAACAGAGAGGCAAGAAAACTGAAAGATATGCTTCATAATTGGCGAAATAAAACTCTCGAAACACAACTCCAATCGCTGACTGCAAATGCCTCGACGAATTACTCGCTCTGGAAGTTTACAAAAAATTATGATCGTCCACAGAATGCTAAACCACCAATAAAAGGAACGCAAGGCTGGGCGAGGACACCAGAGGAAAAAGCAACCTGCTTTGCCGAACATCTAGAAAATGTTTTCCGTCCCAACAAAGAGACATTCACTGGACACGACGATGAAATCATTAATGCCCTTAAAGAGGATATGCAAATGTCTCTCCCACCAAAACCAGTAACTACCGCCGAAGTATGGAGGAAGATAAAAGACCTTAAAGATAAAAAAGCGCCTGGTATAGATCTTATAACCAAGGAAATTTTAAAGCAGATTCCCCGTAAGGTTATAGTATTCCTGACCATCCTTTATAATGGAATTATAAGGGTTCAACATTTTCCTAATCTCTGGAAATTATCAAACATTCAGATGATACATAAGCCTGGCAAACCGGCTAATGAGGTATCATCATATAGACCCATTAGCCTATTACCGATACTGTCAAAAGTATTCGAAAAGATTTTGTTATCCAGAATGCTTACTTGCCTCGCAGTGAACAATGCTATTCCAGATCATCAATTTGGTTTCAGACAGGAACATTCCACTATTGAACAGGTCCATAGAGTAGTTGAAAGAGTCCGGAAGTCACTAGAAGAAAAGGAATACTGTTCATCGGTGTTTTTGGATATCCAGCAAGCTTTTGACAAAGTGTGGCACGAAGGTTTGCTATACAAATTAAGGCAAAATCTACCTCACAGCTTTTATCCACTTATAAAATCCTATCTTAGTGAACGTCGCTTTCAAATTCTGGAAAGTGGAAAGACATCAAACATCTACAACATCAGAGCAGGTGTGCCACAAGGTTCAGTGCTTGGACCACTACTATACACACTTTTTACAGCTGACTTACCGCTTACTGAAAACGTTACTACAGCAACATTCGCTGATGACACAGCAATACTAGCAAGTAGTAAGGATCCGGCAATTGCATCAAAAAATTTACAAAAAGGTCTCAACGCGATCACGGACTGGATGGAGAGGTGGAAAATTAAAGCGAGCCCCTCAAAATCGGTACACGTCACCTTTACGCTTCGAAAAGAAGATTGCCCGCCTGTAAAGCTTAAAGATTCTACACTACCACACACTGACAGAGTCCGCTACCTCGGGCTACACTTGGATCGACGTTTGACCTGGAACCACCACATCAAAGCAAAAAGAGAAGAAATAAACATTCGCTACCGCAGCTTGTACTGGATACTGGGCCGGAAAAGTCGCCTGTCACTGGACAACAAACTACTGATATACAAAAGTGTAATTAAACCTATATGGACATACGGCATTCAACTATGGGGTAGTGCCAGTAATTCATCTATCTCGCTACTGCAACGACAGCAAAATACTATACTGCGAACTCTCAGCAATGCCCCCTGGTTTACTACTAATGCTGAAATTCAAAGCCACACTAACATATGCTCTATAAAAGATGAAATTAACACGCATACAAAATCTTATGTTGCCAGACTAGAGAAACATCCTAACAAACTAGCAAGCCAACTGATAAAAAGGTCCTACCACAAACGTCTTAAAAGAAAAGATGTAATCTAGCTTTATTACTTGAAGAGCAGTTGTCCTCACTGGAGGGCTCGCTCTACATGCCAAAATTTGACTGACAACACATCCGCTTATAGCGAAAACCGCTGATTGCAGATGAAACAAAAGAAAAAAAAAAAAAAAAATTTTTTTTTTTTTTTTCGGAGAAACATAATTTTAGCCAGGAGTAATTAAACTTTAGTTAAACTATCATTTATTGAAATATTTCACCAACATCATGCCAACTATTTGTATTAAAAATTCTCATGAAAGATCTCATTAAGAGATTCAGATTAATAATAATCATTCCTTAGTCTTAGTGCACACTTGATTATTAAATGCTTACCAACATCCTTCCTTAAAACATTAGCTATTTCTTGAACGGTCATATTCCTCCATATGCCTACAACTTCAGTTCCTGCTTTTGGTGCATACCTAATGACCCTGCGCCCTTGGTTTTCTACTGCCTATAATAGCATACAATTTTTATATACATAATATGTTGATCTTATGAATATTTATTTACTATTTTTAATTAATAATTATTTTTACACAAAAACAATAAAAATGTGCTTTTTACCTTTTCTTCTGGACTTTTTCTCTTTTTATAATAATAAGCTGATAGAGAGAGTGGTCGTGCTCTACTAAAGACATCGTTGATTTTCGTTTGGGCTTCAGAAGGCTGGCGAAATACCTCTTTAAAATGTTTTATTGGCAACCTTCAAAGATACATAAATAAAAACTTTAAAGTTTCAGAAAGGTAATAAATAAAGATATAGTTTCATCTATTAAAGGTATAATAGTAAACTTACAATCTAAAAAATGTGCTCCTGTACATTATACTTTGTTAAATAAGGTTTTATTTCAACATTAGATGTGTATATTTTCGTTTCTTCAAATCGACACCAAGGATGTAAAGAGATTTAACTTATGCCCATTTTTTTAAATATACCGGGCAGCAATATACCTAATTGAATTTTCTCCTATTCTGTTTAATAATATTATGAACCTTTTAATTATCTTCTGATTTCATAACCTCTCTTGCAGGTTCCAGCTGAGGGTTCCAGTTAGGCATGGGCACAGAGCAAGTAATCACTTCCAGTCGGTATATACTATATATGACAGTGACAATTGACATATAGATAGACATGACGGACATCAGCTGATAGGTGACAACTATCAATGGCAGACGGGAATTGCCATTTAGGAAAGAGAACAAGACAAAATATCACACAACATATAGTTCAATGATACAAAATTTAGCAAATTTGGACAGCTAAATTCTACATATAAATTGCACTGCAACACTTTTATTATATTTTCTATGTATGTTAGATCCATAGGACAAAATGTTTTCCTTGTAGCTTCAAGCTTATGAATATTGCTTTAGTAATTTAAGAAAGAGAAAATCTGAATGAATTGAATATTCATTAATTTTTGTATAGTTTTGAAACTAGAGGAAAAGAACGTGCTATCGTAACGAATAAAATTTTTATTTATAAATTTATATATTTTTTATCTTTTTTTGAAAATATAGATAAAACAAATAGTATAGACAATAGAAAAACAGGTAAATCCAGATCAATTTATATTTCATTTCTGTTTTAAAACCATTGCTGTAGCTTTGTAGTTTCTTGCATTGTTATTTTATATAATAAATTACATAAAAAATAATAAAAAACGCTAATTTCATATATATTTTAGAAAATCATTGATGGAGTTTAAAAAAATTTGATTGAAAAATTAGTCATAGACAATTACTATTTATGTCCGCGGTCCGCCGTTCATTCTTTTGAGTTGCTTTTTCGTTTTACGATTTCGTAGAGAGCACGATTTGTCATCGAGTTCTACGCAACACATTTGCAATAATCCAAATACGTAGAAGAAAGTTTAACAGCTTTATTTAGATTTAGATTTAACAACACTAGTTGATTTGCTACGGACAGTACAGCTTAGTGTGGACAGTTCCTTTGAGACGAGATCCTATCGCAAGACCCAGTGATGCTTTTCTTTGCCTTTTACGTTGTCGCCTGTGAAATTTGCTCGAGTGCCTGATGGTGCAAGAAGTATGTGCGATTAGTGAATCAATACAGAGGGAAACAGTATGGGGGCTTTTTTAAACAAACCTGAGACTAAGAAATATAACGAGAGCGGGGAAGGTAACGGTCTTCGCTATGGCGTGGCGTCGATGCAAGGATGGCGCGTGGAAATGGAAGATGCGCACCACGCTCAGCTTACACTAAACGGGACTCTATCGGACTGGTCCTACTTCGCAGTCTTCGACGGCCACGCGGGGGCCCGGGTGTCAGCACATTGCGCGGACAATCTGCTAGAATGTATCCTGCAGACGGAGGAGTTTAGACGGGATGACATCGCAGAAGCGATACGCGCTGGTTTCCTCGATCTGGACAAGAAAATGAGAGAATTGCCAGAGCTGTCAAACGGCGAAGAGAAGTCAGGGTCGACGGCAGTATGCGCGTTTGTATCGCCTAAACAGATATACATAGCCAATTGTGGTGATTCCCGCGCTGTACTAGCACGGAACGGAGCGCCGATATTCGCTACGCGCGATCACAAGCCGGAGTTACCGTCGGAGAAGTCCCGTATAGTTCAGGCCGGAGGCACGGTGATGATACAGCGAGTTAATGGAAGCTTGGCTGTGTCTCGTGCGCTCGGTGATTATGAATACAAGAAGGTGCTGGATCGCGGGCCGTGCGAGCAACTGGTGTCACCAGAGCCTGAGGTATCCGTGCATGAGCGGTTGGATTCTGAAGACGAATTCTTGGTGCTGGCATGCGATGGAGTGTGGGATGTAATGAGCAATGAGGCTCTTTGTGCATATGTTCACTCTCTGCTGCAGTTAACGGATGACCTTGTGGCTATTACCAATCAAGTTATTGACACCTGCCTCTATAAGGTAAGCATATTTTTTATTACCACATGTTAGTATCATACTGAATTTAATCCATCAGTCCCCGGAATCACAGACACAATAGAAAATCTATTGTGTCGCGCCCCGATCGGGGCGCTCGGTGGTCAACGGGTTAATACAAGCAATCTATAATTTTAATGAACACCTCCATGTCCATTGATTAGCTATGATAACAAAACTAAACTCATGATTTGCATAAGTTCATCATAAGTATGGCAACAAATAAACAAATTTTGTGTAAAATAAGAAATGTAATAATTAATCCTAAGCTGAATGATTAAAGATAAATTAAACTAACATTGAAATTTCATGAAATAAACACAAAATAGGTACATTGGCTATATATTTATGTGCAAATCTTAGTAACAGTTTTTCCTCGTAACATACTTAAATGTTTCCTGAACAACTTGAGAGTAACAGCCCAATCTCTTGTAACTTAAACATAGCAAAAGTCTTACTCATAGATGTTCACTATAAGGAAAATGTTGATAAATAATTAACCTCAAAATTACCGAGCCTACTGAATAAGTGGTAATTTTTTAAGTATTATTTGCCTTTGATAAATAGTATAAAGCAGTAAACACATGTTATACATAGTATTTAATTATTGTATACCATAAGATGGCTATTGGTAACTTAAAAGGGCTTCCTATCGAATCTTTCTCTAAATTAGATTAGTGCTTTAATATACTTATAAAGTCAATGTGTCGAGAGGATTAGGAATTAGCAACGTTGACCTTGCTGACATGATGTTTATCGGATAAAAGGATTTCTAATATTTATTTTTTATTGCCTCCCAAGTTTTTTGAAAACTATATATAATTTTTTAAACTACCATCAAAGAAAGCAATATACAATTTTGCAATTTTATATTCAAATGGTCAGTGTTATATAAACCACCACCAGGCACACTTTCATAGTAAAATAAATAAAAAAATTAGTTTCTAAAATAAATAAATAAATGTGAATTTCCATCAAGATCTAATAATAGCAACTATTCTTATATATCAATATTTGTTTTGGATCTTGAGGAAAATATTACATCATGTTTTGTTTTCAAATTTCTCTTTTGAGGAATACATGGTGATAAGTTATAATAATAACTTAACCGAAGTTAGAAATAAACATTCTAAAGTAGGATATATAAACATTTTATCTATATTGCCTAAATTTGTAAATGAATTATAAATTTAAAAAATCTAGCATATTATATCAATATAAAATTTCTATAATGATTGCTATTCTTAAAATCAGAGAGCAATCGGTATAACTCTTTTGATATCAAAATAACAAAATATGATATTAATTAATTTCAGAAATTTTCTTGCTTTTCAATGTGTGGATAAGGAACCAAGTGAGAGAAGAAATAATAATCATGATATCTAATCCCAAGAAATTTCATGTTTAGTTTGGTATCATTAATTAAACTCAAACTCAAACTCAAACATTTATTTATTCAATTAGACTTCTTCTAGAAGCACTTTTGAAACGTCATTAAGTACATATTTTTAACATTTACCACCGATTCGGAAAGCAGTATCTACGGAGAAGAATTGGCAAGAAACTCCATAGTTGCTCTTTTTAATCATGTCGAATTATTAATAATTATATGACTATCATGATTCTTTTATCTTCTTAAGGTTCTATAATAGCACTAAAACAATCTACTTGAAATAATTTTTAATATATAATAAAAATTATTCATTGATAGTACTAATTAAACAGACAAGAACCTTCTGAACTATTTTGAAACTCTTCATTCATAATTGCTTAACAACATTTCACCCTTCAAGTGACATTTTAAAGTGAGTTCACATTTATAAATAAATATTAACCGAGGTCTCACTAACGGTTAGTTAAATGTTTCACAACCCACACATATAAAGAGGAAATGAGAATGACTTACACCCCTTTTATACATCCCACATATTTTCTTCATTGACAATAGAAATTGTGTTATTCATTTTGCTCTGAGAGACAAAAGATCTTGTTGTGTTGTCCAGAAGTTATTATGTTGTTTTGTTTTGCTTTGAATTTAGATGGAGTTTATCAATATGATGTATGACATTTTGTGTATTCAGAAACTGAGCAGAAATTTGGAGTAGGCTATGAATGAACATTCATTATGTTTCCATAAGAAGATAACAATTAATTAGCCAATCTTATATTGAGCTAACATATTGCAGTGAATTGTAACATTAATGGTTAATGATTGTATCATTTCCTATATTTTTTATTCATTTCTCAGCTTACCATTAGGCGAGATCGTGGCCAAGAGCTCCCCTATTGCAGCATAAAAAAAAAATAGATGGAGTCATGCACAAAACATATCCATTATAACGAGTTTTTTAACAATTAATGCTGTAACTCTTTCAAATTTCTACCTGAACACAATTGTTACCGTCAATAATATCTTAATTTATATTATTAACAATGAAACTTCGCTAATGTTATGCCTGAAATTTAGAACAGATAAATACAAACCAATAATTTTATAATTTTGATGTAATATGTGAGCCTAATAAAATAGTCATCTACATTGAGCATGAAATATTACAGGGGAGCAAGGACAACATGAGCATCGTGCTGGTGGTGTTCCCCGCGGCGCCGAAGCCGGACCCGGAGGCGCAGCGCGCGGACCGCGAGCTCGACGACACGCTGCGCCAGCGGCTCACAGGTTGTTATCACTCTCTACTGCATGCGTGCCAGCAGCCGCGGAAACGGGCCGACGGACAGACTGACGGACGCGGGGATACCGATAGCGGTACCGGTATGACCGGCACGGGTGCGGAAACCGGTACCGGTGCGGGTACGGGTACAGGCGCTCAGGGGGACACGAGTGTTGACGCGTAGGACGAGTGTCTAGAACGTTCTAGAATGTACGATGCAAGTTAATGTTTAGATTGTTTAGGATTTGGACCGCATGGTAAGAATGGCTCTCGAGAAAGTAACATAGGACAGGTGGGATGGTCTAGATCTGCAACATTCTATGCGGTTTAATTTTTAAATTTTTATTTTTTATTGTTTGAAATGTTTAGGACTAAATGAAGGAATAAGAGGGCTCAGGGATTGTTTATGTTGTAAGCCTAGTTGGAATAGGATGATATGTACCTGGAATGTTCTATACAGAATTTATTGAGAAGGAATAGGATATTTCTAGGTCTTCAAATTTCTACATACATACTTTTATTAATATTAGACTACACAAGTTAATCTAGTTGTAGAAAGTTCAATAACCCATTGACCACCGAGCGCCCCGATCGGGGCGCGACACAATAGATTATCTATTGTGTCTGTGATTCCGGGGACTGATGGAATAATGTGTAGTTTTGAAATATTTTCACTGTAGAATGGGGAAGTTTTCAGTGTAGATTATACTATTTAGATCAATATTTAACAGAGATGATGTGGGACCTTTCTAGAAATCCAAAGCGGACCAATATTAACAAAAATACTAACAATCACTTCAATTTTACCTGACATTATAAAATGATGTTTTATTATTTAGGAAGAGTAACAATTATTTACAAAAAAGATTTTTTATGTCATTTATTTGATTTTTTGTGTAAGGAAAGTTTAGAATTAATAATAATGTATGCATGTGTAAATTTAAGATGAGTGCTCGATTGGCATTTTTTATGCAAGTACTCTATTTGGTCAGATTTGTTTACTAGAATGTTCTGGAAGAATAATTGAATTTATTATGGGTTGGAAAACAGCATTATTTTAAGGGGGTTCCATAGACTCTGAAATCTGAGTTTTAAACATTTGTTTAGTGTATGCCATTTATAATTAAGGAAAAAGAAAATTTAATACTTACTACTTACTAGATAATACGCGCAGCGTCATACAAATACCCTTAGAGCGTATACGCACTTTGCGGGTAGCCGCATTGCGGGTAGCCATCCGGCTGACCGCAAGCAGCAATTATGTACGTAATATTCATTTCTATGCGCACTGTGCGGTCTGCGGTAGCCGCATCGCAGTGCGCATAGAAATGAATATCACGTACATAACTGTGCTTGCGGTCAGCCGGACGGCTACCCGCAATGCGGCTACCCGCATAGTGCGTATACGCTCTTAATGAGTATTTTGGTATTATTTTTAACTAGCAATGCCCTGCGGTTTCACCCGCATAGATAGCGATATCGTTACAGTGAAAAGTCTACTATAGGTCGGACTATAGGTTTAATTTTTAATCACATGAAAATCACCTTTACCCCGTCCCGCACTACGGCCTTTTTTTTTTTGTTTTAGTGGGGAAATCTTTCATAGATACCCACGGCCTCCCGGGGAGGGGCCGTGGGTTATGTCGGATTCCTACCGACCAAAACCCCACTGTGTTCCGTCAAGACGCATATTGGTAGAATTCCTCCGTGACCCCCGCACTACGGCCTGCTCGAACAGTATACCTACTATTTTCTGTAGATTGACACTTTTAAATTCGTTATATCTTTTGAATGGAATATCCAATTCTTTTCATTTAAAAAGTATTTTGCTGGTATTGAAACAGTCTATAATAAAACATCATTTAATGGGATAAGGATTAATATATGTGTATGGATAACATGGTTTGATTACTGTCGGCACTTCTATTTACTTTGAAAACGTAAAAAAGTTGTTGTAGTAACATAACTACTGAAGATGGACATATGGTATCGCGGACTTTCTTGTAGATATTGATCCATTCTATAATACTGTAGAACATTTTTTTGTTCTATCTTCAATAGATTCCGCAGCGCACGCGATGACAGAAGTTTTATTGAGGATTTTTTTACACCTTGGGTTACATTATTGCATTTTTGTTAAGGATTTCTAATTTTTTTGAAAATGCAATATAGCCTATGTTGCTCAGTAAAGATGCAGCTTTCTAATGGTGAAAGAATTTTTGAAATCGGTCCAGTAGTTTTTGCGTGAAAACCATACATACATACATACATACTTACATACATACTTACAAACTTTTCCTCTTTATAATATTAGTATAGATTAAGCACTTAGATTAAACTAAGAGGGTAAATTGGGTTGTAATTAAAATTTAAAATAATTTGGATATTTTTATGGAAATTAATATACATGCAAGAAAACATTTAAATATGTCATAAATAATTCTATTAATGAGATCATTTTACAAAAAACAATACATGATAAAGTATTGTCATAAATTGGCATTGTTTTAAAATTTTACCTTATATCCTGGGTTGGATATTTTTTTAAAGTTTACATTCATGAAGAAGAACGCAATAATTTGTGTAATGTTGAAAGACAAAGAGCTTTAAACTTTAATTAGAAGTAAGAAAAGCCAAAAAAAGTACAATAAAATATATTTCAAATAAATAGTACAAAAATACAAATAATACTTAAAGTAAGTACTTTTTGAGGTCTACTTATAATTTTATTATATACTGACATACAATATTATGTATGTGAAACATTCATAATTATTAATTATTAATAACATAATTAGTCAGAATTTCTAGTAAATGTTGGTTGTTCCATAATAACAAATGGGACATTATACTTTTCACATTAAGTTAAAAATTATAACGAAGCATTCAAATTAGACATAATTTATATATAACTAGCGGTCCGACCCGGCTTCGCCCGTGGTACATATGAAAAATAGATGTTGGCCGATTCTCAGACTTACCCGATATGAACAGAAAATTTCATGAGAATCGGTCCACCCGTTTCGGAGGAGTATGCAGACTAACATTGTGACACGAGAATTTTATATATAAGAAGATATACTTACAAGTATGTATTAGTCTAAATAATGCTTAATTCGTAAAATTTCTAATCGTGGCGTGCCAAATAAATTTAACAAATTATAACACACTTGTGCATACAATAAACATTATATCAAGGATATATTAATTAAATAATAAGTTTTCATTCAAATATTAAATTGATTTATATCAAGAATAAATTCTCTTATTCTTGATATTATATCATGAATATTCTAGCAGCCGTACAAATAAAAACTTGCTTATTCAAACCTTATGCAATGCATAGATATGATAAGAATAAATAAAGAATAAGGATGTCATAATTTCTTACAAATAAATTTGGAATAACGTCGATGTAACTATGCTCACGCTATGCAATAGGCGCGAAGCGGCAACGTCGCAATTCATTCACAAAATTATGAAAAACATTGAAATTGTCTACGGTTAAGCCTTGGTGCTGTCATTTTGCTGACGCTCGTTTGACTTCGTCGAATTTGTTGTGAAGTTTCATCATTACAATGTTCTGTTTATTTATTTTTTAAATATTTATTAGAAATAATTTAAATATATCATTAAATATGCAAGCAAATGATAGATGACGCTATCCAATATCTGGAGAACAGAAGATAAACCCACCTTGAGATAGAGAATTGCCAAATAACTGGTACTCAAAACATACAACTCCAGGCTTAGAAGATTTATATTTTCAACGAAAGTGTATATTATTGTGATAAGTTTAGAAATAAGTTTTATGCATGTATGGTTTGGCGCATGTTGTAAATAAATAAATCATTATAAATATCAAAAGGGTTTTTCATAATTTCGTATATTTTGACATTTCATACAAAATTTTCCATTTCAATAGGTACGTAATGAAATTATTAATTTGCTCAACTTTTTCTACTTCTCGTATTACTCTCATTGCTATTATCTCAAATTTAGATTGAAAATTGCTTCTAAAACTTGTAAAACACAGCACAATGTACTGAAAGATATGTTATAACTCGGTTATGTCAGACTTATACTAGGGTGGTAGCCGTAATAAGGACGGAATAGCATTAGTATGAATACTTATTACGAAGTTATACTAGGTTACATTTATTTCGTGTTTATTTGTATGATTTTTCCTTATTCTTAGTTTATTCTTTGCATAAAATGTTATAACTCGTTTATTTGTACGGCTGTAGAAGTTCGTGCCTAAAATTAGAACAAAAAAAATATAAACAATTATCATAATCAAATGCGGGTAGTTAGAAAAGAAATAGTTTGTAGAAATTTACTACAGAAGTAATTTACTACAGAATACCTTTATAGAACTTTGAGAAGTGACTATAGTAATTTACCCAATATTATCTATATTCTTAAATCTTAACCAATTCGCGGCAGGTTTTCCTATCAACTATAGACCGACTTACAAAGCGGTGTTAAGTATATTAAATAGTATTACACCAAATATTATGGAATACTTATTACAATAATTGTATGCCATATAATTAACTAGATTTCCGCCCGCGGCTTCGCCCGCGTTTTCAAAGGAAAACCCGCATAGTTCCCGTTCCCGTGGGATTTCCGGGATAAAACCTATCCTATGTGTTAATCCAAGTTACCCTCTATATGTGTGCTAAATTTCATTGTAATCGGTTCAGTAGTTTTTACGTGAAAGAGTAACAAACATCCATACATCCATACAAACTTTCGCCTTTATAATATATATATTAGATTTTATTGAACGGTGTATCCCGGCTTCACAGAAAGTTGCACTGTCACGGTTTATAATCATTTTAAATAATATCATTACGGGTTTCCATATCGTTACCTATGTCGATAACGGTATATATCATAAAATGACACAATAGATATTTAAAGATATAACACCGTGTCCTATTATGTATTTCGATTTAAATATAAGTACCTAATTGTATGCCTAAAACACACTGAAATAATAAATATCGAGGAAAATTTGCGAATATAGGGCATAACCATTTTAAAAAAATCATAAAATGTACGAGACATTTTATGAGCAGGGATTGGTCGAAATGTTTTCCCGCGCTCAACAAACTTTCGCGCGCTTATAACGATTGGTGTTGTTTATTTTTATTTTTTAGTAATGTCGCATTATTAAATAGCTTGACAGTTTATGTAGATACCTTCTTGGTAGATACTCGTATTTATGCCAACCATGAAAAAAAATATTTTTTCATCAGTATTCTTACGAATAAAAGGGGAAAGCTGTATTAAATAAATATACACTTCAAATATTATTTTATTCAATAATTGAAACGCAGCTATAGTTGTACGTTAATTAAGGTAAAAATGAAGACATACCAATAGTAATTTAATACAATGTAACAAATGTGCCAAAAATTTATAGGTACAATCCTATACCGTTTTATGAAGTGCCAAAACTTGATATACAAATACATGGGAACAGCTGTAGGTATACTATAAGAATCTCGGATCATTGATACTGATATTGAGTGTCTGTATGACCATTGAATCTGATATTCTGCTGCAAATACCTGAAATGGTAACCATGGTTACATGTTCAGCAAAATCGTTCTGAAATTTTTAGGCTTGGAACGGTAACACAGTAGAGCAGTTAAAACATAAAGATAATTAAGAGTAGAAGTATTTTATTTATTAAGGCATTGGTATTTTTCGTTTTAAATATTGCATCCGCAATTTTGTGCTTCCGCGGTATGCTACATATATTTGACAGGAATGTAAGAAGTCGATAAGTTATGTAGAAGAATAGAAAGAGAGTGCTATTATATCAGACACATAGGAGTAAAAGGGTGATCTAGGATCTTGTCTGTAAAGAAAATTTATCTGGTATAATACTAACAGGTAGAATATTTTTGTTATTTTTTCAGATGCCTAATTTAAATGACAGTAATGAGTAACTAAGTTTTGTTAGAGGCTTGTGTTCTAGCAGACTACCCAACTATTTACGTTGTAATGAAATGTACTATGTCTACATAGTGGAATGTAGAAGGTTATGCGTTCAATCGGTTATCGCTTTAAGCGTAGTAAAAGAATTTTACATGGTATCGCGTTTTGTTATGTAGCATGAATCGTTCGCATGTCGCTGTGTATATTATATTATTATATGTATATTACAGTAGCTTTGTGCCTGCGTGATTTATAGCTATAGTGCTCACTTTGTGATGTATTTGTTCTTTTGTGTGCTTCTGTTTTATTATTATTCTTTGAACGGAGTTTCGGCTTGACGGCAGGTGTAATGAACTGTTTTATGTCTTTGTATTTAAAGGGTATAAATAAATTAATAATTACAGGGTAAAGTGTAATAATTGCTCATGTCATTTTGCGCAAGTATGTTATGTCGTGTGGATCCAACATTAATATTATGGTTATCCGAAGGCTTCAGTGATCAAGCAATAATAAAATATTCGATACTTTTAATGCCACTTTTTTAATGTTGTGATTGAAATTTAGATTGTTGCTATATTTTGAAATTATTTAGAAATATGTGATACTTAAATTTACTTACAAAATTTTATATTTAGTACATATAACATTTTATTATGACTAAAGAATCTTATAAAAGCTTGATAAGTGGTTATTAAAAATATACAAATTAACTGTGTTAAAGATCTTATAGAGATTATCATGTTGTTACTATATTGTAAAAGTTTTACTGTGGGAAGAGTAATGAGTTAACAAGATTTAATTTTCTTAGAAGTAGGCGTCGATACAGAAGAATGCAGTTTTTTCTAATATGTAACAGTATGATCCATTAGTTTCAAATTAATTTAGAAACAGCATATTAAAAACACCTTAATAGTCAATTAAGCATAATATTTTACATAGAAATATACAACAATATATTAGTCACACGAATTTTGCAATTTTTAGACGACTATTTAGAAAGTGTAGTGGATTCGATTAATATTATATTAATAAGTTTATCAATTAATAGATAAACAGATGATAGCTAGATAAAATGTATAGATGACGATAATAATAATTTATTTTAACAGTAAGACTTAGTTGGTTCTACATTGTTAATCCATCAGTCCTCGGAATCACAGACACAATAGAAAATCTATTGTGTCGCGCCCCGATCGGGGCTTACGGTGGTCAATGGGTTAATAAAGTAATAATTAATATTACATTTCATCAAATTAATGTTACCATCGTTTATTAATTATAATTAAGAGACAAATTATATTTGGTGTTACGTTTTTAAATATTTTTTATCAGTCGTGCGAGATTTTTAGTTTATAATGATAAGATTATTATAATTTAATGTGCAATTAATATTATCATGTTATATTTATAGAACAGCTGTTATATTGTTAGAAAAAAAATACAATAATTATACTGAAAATGTTACAAAAATATGTGATACATAATGTGTCTTGTCGTTCTAGGTTATATAATACTCTTAATTAAAATTTCTAATGTATATTTCGCCATTTATTGTTATTTATAATTAAATAGTTTAAAACGAACGCATGGTTTCATTGCTTTGATCCTGTCCCCTCATAACCGGTTTTGGCGGGAAAATATAAAATTCGCGGGAAAGTTTTTTTTTTTCGGAGGGTTAAAGCAATGAACGTGTGCTCTGTCAGCCGTCTTGAGGCAATCTGTGGTCAGTGGTCACGGCGACGAAGCCTTTCGAGTTAATTGTGACGCATGCACATCTAATTTAGCTTATCGATTGTAGATAATGTAATCTATAGAATAAATAACCTATAAATAAAATTTCAGTGCATGACTATGTTGCATGTTTGGTGTTGTTGCTTTCTTTTATTTAATTTTTATGGATACACAAATAATGTTTGAAGGAATTGTTTACAATTATAAAACGTTATTAATATTAACATAATAACATAAAACATTAATTAAAAGTTAAAACAAAAATTAGGAAGAATAACTAGTTTTAGTCAATCGTAATTCGTATCCAAATATTATACTACTTATACATAAATTTAAAAGTATTTATAGATGTGGCATGTGAAATATAATGGTGCCTTCACGTTTTTATTGGATATTCCATCAAATATTACTACTATACGACACGAACGTTCACATTTCAATTCTAGTTTTTAAGGTGACCTTGACATAACCTCAAGTTTAACCTTCAAGTTGTCAACGGTTTATTTAATTATGTCATTTCTAAAGGCCGTTCTACACTATGCTAAAGCTATTTTTGTACCGAAAATGTGTTAGTATAGTAGTGCTTTTATTAGTCAATTTAAAAAGCGGCCTGGGCAGTCTCATTAGTGTAAAGGGGATAATTTTTCAATAATATTATGGGAAAACCATTCATCTGATATGGTAATGATTGAAATTGACCGCATTACATTGATTTATCCAAATTAAAAGTTAAAGTACTTAGTTTAAAAATACCTATAAGTATCACTTATGATTTTAAAGTGATACTAGTTGTCTTAGGTACTCTACATAATTGACATATACATTTTGTTTTTAACGTTTATTATGATAGTTTGGATTATTTTAATATAATTTATAAATTAATAAGGATTACCTGAATTCTGCATGTAGTGAAACTAGGTAACTGATTCAATAGGTAGGTAGATTGAAGCAGTTACCTAGTTACTTGAACTTTCCGCACCAGGACCTAGTTTTTGCCTATTTTGTGTTGAATCATTATTTACCTGTATGACGCCATTAGAAGGAAAATTCTATGTTTTAACGTTTATTAGCACGCTTTTTGCTCTATAGAAAATTATGACAAATCTGCGATTTTGATGCACTTAAGGTGTGAACTGCGCTTTATCATAGCTTTTAAATACAACAATTCAAAATACTTTTGTACTTAACCTTAAAATTTATTCGTATTATAACCGAGCAATGTTGGAATAGTAGTTAATGGGCCCTCTTCACAGTGGGCAGCGTTGGCCTTGTTGGGCCAACTATGGCGATTATGAATAAACACCTATAGTGGCGGCCGATCATAGACATATTTTAGGACTTACCGTGATTGCCCAACGCTGCCTATTGTGAAGCGGGCCCATAAGACTAGTAGACCAGACTCTCAGTGGAGTTTCGTTTGCAAAAATAGCGGACCTAAATCTGACTTCTGATATATATTGTATAGATCCCAGACATCCTATAGACAGATGTTGCCAACCAGTTTTGTGGTTCCCCTCTCCCCACCCCGGTAATTAAATATTGCATACAAAGAAAAAAATAAAAATTTCCAAAACATGCCGTGTGGGGTATCAAATGAAAGAGCTTATTGAGTAGATCACGAATATATAGCATACTATAACATTTTTTACACTTTCTCTAAGATTTTTTAGAAAATGTACGAAAATGCTCCATTTTTGAGTTAACTTTAAACCACTATAGATTGAAAACTCATGAATATATTTTTTAAATTATTATTTTAAATAATTAACAATAGTCCATTGTTTACGATTCAATAGTTCGTACAGTGAAATAGTTGCATGGGGGAGTGGGGGGAGCATTCAAAGATGGCGAGTATATTTTCAAGTTTATGCCAGAAATAAAGGCCTAAGTAATACAAAAATATCGGTATCAGGGCTTAGATTGCTTAGAATAATTATCTCTGCAATATGGCAGAACATTTTTGAATCAGTCTCTGTGTGATTAGATTTCAAATCGGTAACTTCAGTGAAAGTTGCGCCTTGCAATTTAAAACATTTTGCGGGGTCATCAAATCCACCACATACATATAGCTCACTTATTACAAACTATTGAATCGTAAACAATGGACTGTTTTTAATTATTTAAAATAATAATTTAAAAAATATATTCATGAGTTTTCAATCTATAGTGGTTTAAAGTTAACTCAAAAATGGAGCATTTTCGTACATTTTCTAAAAAATCTTAGAGAAAGTGTAAAAAATGTTATAGTATGCTATATATTCGTGATCTACTCAATAAGCTCTTTCATTTGATACCCCACACGGCATGTTTTGGAAATTTTTATTTTTTCTTTGTATGCCTTATTTAATTACCGGGGTGGGGAGAGGGGGACCACAAAACTGGTTGGCAACATCTGTCTATAGGATGTCTGGGATCTATACAATATACATCAGAAGTCAGATTTAGGTCCGCTATTTTTGCAAACGAACATCTCCTTGGAGCCTGCTCTATAGACAACCATGACAAAATTTAATATATTACATTGAATTTGTACATTGCATACTTTACTAACGCTGTCCCTAAAAATGATGAAAGAAAACATATAGAGAAAATTGAGAAATTCAAGAAAATTTAACGACACGTATAAAAATCTGCTTTTGGCCAGTGGATAATTATTAAAATTTATAGAAGGCCATTGTTAATGAATGAATAAAGTGCAATGGCATCAAGTAAAGAAGTAACAATTTGATTGCAAATTCCAGCGCTGATAGAGAGCAACGCGGGCGCGGACGAGCACGACGACACGACGAGCCGCTTCTTGCGCGTGCTCAAGCAGCTGATGGACGAGAACATACCGGGCCTGCCGCCCGGCGGCGGGCTGGCTGCCAAGTGAGTGCACACCCTTATTTTGTTATACAGGGTGTAATCGTTAAGTAATTATAGATGTTTCTCGTTTTATTTACAAAAAAGTTATTATTGTCATTTTACTCATTTATAAGTACTTTCGATATTCATTTAAAGTTTTTTTGATATCTGCAATAGTTACGGAATAATCGCCTGTGCACACTTAACGATTACACCCGGTATATGTTAAATTTAATATATGTAAGTATGTTTTTGTAAGGAATTTTATATTTTTAGCTTCATAAATTATATTGCAGATGTAATGATTGTGTAATGAAAGTGAATATTATTAAAGTTTGTGACCTAGATTCATTCAACCTAGAGACAAAGAATTCTTTCGATTACATTAAAATAATGGACTTCATGCTATTGGTTACTTTCTGCGTAATAATTGAATGTTTATGTCTGATGAAGTTTGAACACTCTACCGACGTTGACGACGATATCGGTTAAATAAGGTTTATACTCTCTGAAATAAAATATCCATATAATGTATAATGTCAATTATACTATTCTGTATCAATTTATAATGGAATGTAAAGCAAATAAACATCAATATGCCATTTGTGGTTTATCTAAATGACATCTTTTACTCGTTTGTTTTTCTTTTTAAAAATATCTTAATCATACAATGATTATGTGAATGGTGTAATCACAGAACAGTAAAAACATATAGAAGTGCTTTAATGTCATAATTAGTATGAAAACCAGTGTCGCCAAAACCACACATTTAAGCAGATAGTTATACAGTACACTACAAGTAAACTATGTCTTTGATTGGACAGCTTAATTTGAGTAGAAACTGAATTAGGTTATAAATTCAGCATTTAAATATGTACCCTAACGCACCATGTTATGGTTTTATTTTAGTATAACATCCCTAGGTATATTAGCTGTTTTGTTTCTCATTGCTCAGAAATTCCAAATTCGAAAACATTCAGCTACTCCACAACAGAGGGCGTTAGTTTTCGATAGATATAACTTTGAACCTCAACACATAGAGATAAGGTTGAAATTTGTGTCACTCAACATTAATGACATTAACTTGATATTTATCTGATGCTATGCTCTAAGGGATGTCAGCCTTGTTATCGATAATAATTCACAAATAAATATTTTTTTGTACATTTTTTTTCTTTCTATTATATGAGTATAGTATAATGCGTCACATTTTGGAGTATGTTTATTACTACTAAGTACGTCTTTTCATATTATTATTATTAAATAAAAAACGGAATAGAATAGTATAAATCTATATTTACAAAATACAAACAGAAAATATGCATTATTTTAAATCTTGGAACTGCTGTAGGTTTGATGTATCGGTGGCCTTTGTTAGACTGCTTAGTGCTGTTCGACATCCAGTTAACTCGTCACGTTGCATTTATCCATTTCTCTTTTAAATAAGCCTCTTTGGGAAATCTATAAATAAATTGGACAAATGAAAGCTAAGGAAAAATAAAATAAAATTTAATATTTATAATTTTTGTCTTTTCTAAAGTATCGATACTATCGATATGCGCCACAATCATCACTAAACCGACATTCGTTTGTTTATTGCAATAATATTCCAGAAAGTCTTGTTTTCTGTTCAATCTATAAAAGTACTAATTTCTTATAACATAAGGTTCATTTTGACTAGATATTTGTATACAATTTTGACAAATTACGACAAGCGAAGTTATAACATAAAATATAATTAAAATAAATAAAAATAAGACTTACCGATGGTATGAAATGCCTCCATTGCTGATATTATTTCGTCTGCTATCATTTTTGCAATCTAATACCGAACAACACGTCCTAATTAATGAATAAATATGGAAAAAAGATTTGACAGCTGACAACCGACTCGAATATTTTTCTGCGCATAACTGAGGGCAAGTTAGGTGATCTTACCTTACCAGTGACACGTGGGCCACGCCCACATCACACTTCTATCTACTTTACTGTTCTGTGGGTGTAATCAATATTTGGTATGCGTTACAGGCAAGGCTTATTGGACAAAATCTACAGGGAGTTCTACCCGGAGCACCCGGACAGCTCGGAGACGTTCGACTGCCAGGCCGACATCGCCGAGTCGGTCGGGCCCAACTAGACCCCGCTCTCACCCAACTACCCGCATTCTGTTGAAATTCTACTTTCCCCCTCTTTCACATACAAATTTCGCGGGAACGTAAAATTAGGTAAGAATTCACACCACTCCCCCTTGTGACATGAATAAATTTATATTGGTACTAATAATAAACTAAAATATAAAAAAAAGCATTTTTAAATTTAGATTAATACGTTTTATGTGTAAATTGATGTATCGTGTAAGTTTTAAACTGCCTATGAAACAGAATTCTGTCTTAAATTTGTGCGTTTTTATTTAATTGTAGAATTTTAACTCAATGTCGGTACACGGTTAAAAAAAAACTGTAGTGTGACATCCTTGGAAAATAACCACCGAATAACACGCGGTTATAGCATTTCAAATTTAAATTGTGTGTTAATTGGTCACTGTGGCTATGGCGACATTGCATTCGTTCAAAATTTTAATATTGGCAACACTCGTTATTGTACATAGAGAATATCTCTTTTATTTGTGAATGCAAAATTGCTCGTATACGGTAACTTCGGCTAGTCGATTGTCGCTTTGTAAAAATCCCTGCTCGATCGCGTCAAGCTTACGGAAATTTGTTGTTGCAACCCCGAACGATGGACGTAGCTGAAGATATCTCAGTACATATGTATGTAATATTAATACTCTATACTCTATGCTGTGGATTGGTTCCTATGTGACGTTTGGTTTGCGAACTGTCAAAGGCGGCCTCTCCACGGCAAAGTTACAAAGAAAATGGTTTAAATTCGTCAAGTGTGTGGCACAAACTTAGTTTCCTTCAGAAAATTATATATTAGATATAAATAATAATTTTTGTATGACAGCACACGGGTTTTGTTCAATTTGGCGGCGTTTTTTTTTTCATTTCGTAGTTTAGTTATTTGTTAAAGTATTGACTTTGTTCATAAATGTCATAATACTAGATGTAATATAGATATTCAAGTAAAGTACAGTATATAAAAATCTAAATATATATGATAAAGTGGTCGTCAAAATCTTATATAGGGTTTGTTAACTATGAATTTACTCATTTTTTTTACCATACAATTTCCGTACTATTATTATTGTCAATAAAATTCTATGTGGAAACAAATCGATAAAGTGTGGAAACATTCGTGGCGTTTTACTTAGCTTTTTCAATGTTTTATACAAGTTTCTGACATAAATTTTATACATTATAATTATTATGCGCAAATCTGTACATAACCTATAAAACTGCATAGTCAAATCCAAATGTTTCGTATAGATATATAATAATTTAGCTTAATAAAACTGGGAATTGGAGCGCACTGTTATTTTATTTCTTACAGTTGCTTAAAATGTCTAAGTCATTGTCTACGGTTTTGGTGTTAACAGCTTTGTACTTAGAAATTACATTTTAAGGTATCCAACCATATCAAATGTGACTAAAGTTTTGGATTGAAATTATTGTTCTATGAGCAGTTTATTGTTGGTTTTAAACCGTTTCCGAACTGTAGATAACTCCCTTAGTTATATTTCCACTTGCGTGTAAATAAAAATATACTTTTGTACCTGCTCCAACGGAACATTAGAGTCTAAAATGTGAATTAGGGAAAATATGTCTATTGTATATGTACAGCTATTCCTATTCTTATTTCTAAATGTAGACGCTTGTTAACATAGATTAAATTAATGCTTATAGCTAAATTGTTTCTGGATTTCAATGCAATTTATTGCATAGTGCCAAACGGTCACTATAATAAATCGCGAGTTGAATCTGATAAAATTCTGTTTGGGATGATTTTGAGAGACAAGCATTTTAGTCTTTTTGGAAGTAAGAATGTTATAGTCTGTGCAGTGTCATGGGATTGTTATTAAATTTTAGTAAATCTTAATGTACCTTGCAAAATTTTTAATGATTATAATTTGAGAATCCCGAGTAAATTTATCTGTAGTGGATTAAATTTCATTCATCTGGCAACATTGTTTTGTACTCTGTGGTCTTACGTGCATTGAGTTGTTTATAGTTTTAACACTTTTTGTATTAGACCAAATATTTTGGGCAGAGGGTTTTGTTTTATTTTTGTCCAACCGAAACGTTAGCGGTAGTTTGTCTGATTGTTTTTTTATATTATTTCGCTTTCTGACGAAAGTCGATGAGTGTGTCTCGTTATATCTAGTAGACGCTTGAACAATAAATAAATACCTGTACGTACCTTTATATGGCTTTTTATTTCTCATCTCATAGTATTTAATAAGTTTTATGGTGGTTATTTAAAATACACTATAAATCAATATATAGCTGTTAACATCGAAAAGACACGTGTATTTATACAAGTGAAACATGTTTAACAGATATTTCAGTCATAGGATTTGGTAGCTTTTGTATAAAACTAAGTATAAAACATTAACAAATAACCACCCATAAAAGCTTTAAAAATTATGATACTTATTCAATTAATAACTTAAAATTGAATTATATTATTAAAAATTTTATTATGTATTAAGAATTATATTATATTATTATTGAATTATAGAATTCGTGTTTACCAAAATATGTTATTTTTCTTTAGAAAACAATTTTGAAACAAACATTAACAACATACAAGTTAAACGTCATAATTTTCCAAACATCTAATAAACTCTTGCTTCGCGACATATGCGTTGTAGTGTAACCACTGGTCAGTGTCGTCGGATTCCTCCGGCTTCCTATGTTTCACTTGCTTCTCCTTCCATTGTTTGCTCAATTTTATGGTTTCCTGTAGAAAAAAAAGGGGTATTTTTTGTTAATGATAATAAAAAAAAGTCTTTATTGTGAATTATGAATACAATAAATAGACTATAATATGATAATAATAGGCATGACGAAAGATTTTGAAATTCTCTTCCATAATGTGTGTATACGTTTACTATACAAGAAAAACCCTATATTTCGGTAATATACTTAAATTTAACGAAGATTAAAGCCATTTTTCAAAAAATATTTAATATCTGTGCCAAAACAGCTCGCAGGTGTCATGGCGTAGGCGTGACGTCAAACTTTGGTAAATACGTAATTATTTGTACGCATTGCGAAGAAAATTAAAAAAGTCTTTATTTAATATGTGTTATAGAAACAAATTACAAAGTTTATAAGTGGTGTGCAGTATTGCAGTGTGAATCCACATAAAAATAATGCTCAAAAATGTGTTAGTAATTATTTCAAGCGAAAAAATAATAAGAAATTATTGTATAAAGTTGGCGCGGAGAATCCCGAACCATGTATTCGTGAATTCGCAATTATATTTCTGTTCTGAGTCGATAAAGCATATGTGAAACAATAGAAAATAAATAAAAATGCGTATTCTCAACATATTCATAACAACAAAATACATCTGACGTGAGTTGTTTACTTATGCGTGACGTCACGCGTGTTTTAGTCAAAATGGCGAACTTCAGAATTTCAATGTTTTATTTTATTGATAATCTCATTAATCTTAATGTCTTTAAGATTTCTAAGTCGCTATATTTAATTTATTTATTATACATTTTCCCTTAAAAACACTAATACGATCATTTATGGATACTGTCGTCATACCTATTATTCTTTTATTCATTCATAGTAAATATTTATGTGATGAACTTCTACTGCATTGAAAAGAGATAATAATACCATAACATTTTGTTAACTTACATCTTTTCGTTTTCGAAAAATTGTTTCTCTATACTCGTGGGCGCTTTGTTTCTCCTTTTGTATTTCAGCTGGAGATCTTCTATATCTAAATAATATTTAAACAACACATCAATTTTTTTATATGTTTTGCCAAGTAAAGAGGAGGAAAAAATACATTTGATTTCAGTACCCCTAGTGTGAGTTTGATCGAGTAAGAAACGTTACTATCGCGTCTGCGTTACAGCCGAATTAGTATGGGAAATCGAACAGCGCCCCTAGCGGACGTATGGGGAAGCTTTGATTCCCCATACAAATTTCGCTGTGACGCAGACGCGATAGTAACGCTTCGTACTCGATCAAACTCACACTAGCCCCTCAGATGCGTTGTAGTAATAACTCTGTATTTGCATCACAAGATACTTTACATAAAGGCAAGATGTATATATCTTACTTGTGGTACAACAGTTTATGTGCAAGATAATGAATTGGTTTCTTAGGCTGTGCTTTAGCTACATCCAGCAGAGCTTCTGGAAGAATATGCCCGAAATTCTCCCAGAGATAATTTACTGTTTCCGTGTCTAACTTTCCTAAAAGGAGAATGTGTATTCCTTATGAAAATGTTACTAATAATACTATTTTATGCGATTTTATGATATGATTTTTGAAGATAGTTGGAGAATGGAGACTAGAGAGTGGGATATGCATATTATTTCATCGCGATGAAGAATCTTTAAATTACCATGGGAATTTTTCTAATTTCCTATGACTACGCTGGTGAATCCGCGGGCGGTAAGCGAGTAAAATTAATTAATAAAAATCGGTCAAGCCGTTTCAAAGGAGTTTTTATATAAACATTTCATTCCAGAGTCAAAAGAGCTTCAACCTTTAGTATCCACAGGTTTACATTGAGGCAACATCTCCACATCAAACGGATCTTTGACTTGCATCTTACAATCTTTGTTCACTCGTTCAGAATGGCCGCAGTCTTGGGTCACTTTGATTCTTACGTCATTGTCAAGTTTATAAAGACTACTGCATGGCGCGATTTGATACAATTGTTCGCCATTTTTTATTATGTAGCGCCCGAATGTGTCGTAGAAGTATAAATCGTTTTCATGCGTCTGAAACTGTATTGAAAATGATATATGATACCTACTGCAAAAAGCAAGCAAGAGCATATACACCAACAAGAGCATTGCATGTACATATAGTTTTGCGTAATTTCATAAAATTATATTCTAAAATTATAAACAAAGTCGACCGCGATATTTATATGTTCACGATTAACTCAAATATGTATACTGCTGTATCGATTTTAAATACGTTTTATTACAAAACTCTACAAAGATAACTGAATGAGTGATTGATTGAGTGAACTGAACGATATACTTACATCGACGAATTGTCCTTTGCAATCGACGTGATACATGTTGAGCCCATAGTCGTACATGTAAACTTGGTGCCCATATTCGTCTATATAGTACGTACCAATTCTGTCTTTGTAATACTTCCTGTCTGGTCCTTAAAATAAATTACTTTATTAATTAAAGTACTTAAAATTATTTATGCTTTAGTGGTTGTGATCCTTCACGTACATATCAGCACACCAATAGGAAGCGAAATGTATAAAACCTCACCTAAATTATTATTTTCTATGCTTCGAAATTTTAAAGTTGCCTTAAATGCTAAGTAGTAATAAATTTAAAAAGCTTTCTTTATACCTTTCAACGTAAAAAATGTAAAAAGAGCTTTCGCAGCATTCAATGTTAATTTATGCAAGCGTTCCACCTTCTGTTTGACGCTATCATCAAGAACAACTTCCGGTTCGTATTTCCTCTCTGGATTCTCTAAAACTCTTTAAAATTGTTATTTTGTTAGCCTTCGAAGTAATTTTATATTCGGATAAGAAGTACTTAATATAATAATATGTTAAAAAGCAATAAAATGGCGTACTCTAGAAACATTTTTTCATCTACCGTCAATGCGTCTTTCTCTTCTTTCAACTTCATCGTAGTTTTGTAGATAACGTTAAATTCGAAAACTCTTTCCCGCCAATAATTTACTTCCTCTTTTAAACGTTCTGTGGGCACGTGTTTTGAGTCCTCGATTTTATCTTTTATAATTGATATACTTCGTTGAACCTTTATGAATTTATTGGCAATAAATAAAGACTGGTTAATATGACAAAATAGAAAATTATGAAAGATGATTTAAGTAGTCTACTTTGAAGAGGAATCAAGATAATTACTTCAGCAATATCGAACGAAGAACGGATATCTTGTCTGAATATCGTCAAGTGCTCTTTATTTTTGTCGTAGAGCTGATGAAGTAGGCTGCTGAGACTTGCATTACATTCTTCTTGAATGCTATAGAGATTCGATTGCATCCGTTTGTGGATTTCTTCCAAACTTACGCGTATCTTGTTGATCTGAACATAGATTTCAACATTATGACAATATTTTATAGCAATGCAATGGCGTCATTATTAATTAGGCATTTTATTGTGTAATACTTACATTCATAGCTAACAATAATGTGATATATTCATACGTAAAAGCAAATAAAGTATTTTTATGTTTGAGCGATATAGGAAAGTGCTCTTTTGCAAAATTATCCACTTTTTCTGGTGTGTCGAACTTTTTAATAATCTCCCTTAAAATGTATAACTCTCCCATGAAACGATGATATATTTTTTCTACTTCTTCAAATGTATTCTTTTCTATAGGTGTTTCAATTGGAAGAAAATGTTTACCGAAATCTACTTGTTGAGCTTGATGAAATTTTATCGTTCTTTCTATGATTTCTAGTAGGTCATGTTTAGAAGCATTATGACTAAGCCGGTCTGCTTCTATGATTGCTTGGTTCATAATATCAGTCCAGTGAATTAGAAAAATGTTAACAATCTTTTTTATTTCTCCGTAATATGTGTAATATGACCCATCTTTATATTCTACTTCAAGAAGTAGTTTTACGTAATGTATGAATACGGGATCCTTGTCATTATTTAAAATGAAATGACTTGTACTTAGTGTCCATCTGCGTAATTTTTGTAAATAATCCTTGTATTCATTCATTGCGCATATTGAAATGAAAATGTAATTATTTAAATTGTAAAGTTTAAATTACAACATAAATTACATAAAATATAAGTGGAACCACAATATTATGACATCCTTTTCAGTAGATGAAGTGTAAACTTTTCGAATATGTATTGTTTATTTTACTTATTTAGAAGTATCAATTGAAGAAAGAAGGATGGATTAGGAATATCTATGGAAGGAAGGATTTTGGAAGGATCTAAGTTATATAAAGGCTTAAAAAGGCATCTTTTATATTAATATCTTCTTAATACATATAATATTCTGACTTAAGGTGAGACCTATTCGATATAGCTATTCTTTATTAGGGTATTTTTCAGTGTAGGTACCGTTTGGTTAGACTCTACCGTAGACTCTACCTAACCCACAACCTAACCCGATCGATGACTCTTCGATCATAATTCGACGAGCTACTAGAATATATTCTTATCTAATACCAATTTTTTATAGAAATCTTAATATAATATATAAATCATGTTTGTCCTCAATGGACTCCTTAACCATAAACCACATAACCGATTATAATAAAATTCGCATGTGCAGTTCGATCCAACTTGAGAGATAGGACAGTTTAAACATGTAGGTACCACGGGCGAAGCCGGGGCGGACCACTAGTTATATTATAGATTGATTCCGTTCCACAGTCCACAGTCCACACCACAGTCCACACCTTGGTCCACACCCATCCTGCGCGAGTTTTGTGATTGTGAAGCTATATTATGACACATGACATTGACGTTAATAATTTATAGTCTGTTTCGTAATGTTTTCAACTTCAGTCTGGAAATATCTGTGGGCTGTGGCTGTACTTTATCAAAATTTTATCAAAAACACCTGAAAATAATATGGATATTCAAAATACTTCGCTAGTTTGTTGAGTGAATAACTCATCGATCATAGCTGATAAAGACTTAAAAAGAATTTCTGTGCGCTTAAATGATACACTTATTATCCCACGCGTAAACGTGCTCAAGTGATTAAATTTCTCCGGCAAACAGGTAAAATATTAATTGTATCTTTTAAGTTATTTTGCTTCGTAATTAAATTATTGTCTTAACATAACTTATCCATCACATGGTGCTCAATGAACTACATGTGCTGAATACATAATATTGTATAACCACGCTCGATCTATAGTCCAATGTTTTCAAATTAATTATTTATTATTATATTGCTCGTATTGGAAGTTGAAGTACGTGACTTCAGTCAGAGAGATAGATGGTTTAAATTATTCTAAGGTCCACACTGTGAAGAGTATATGCATTTGACCTACTTAAATTTCGTGTTTATGTAACGTGATACGATACGGTGCGATTATAGTTACCTATATGATATTGATTTCTATGTGTTTGATTGTTGTATGTTCTTGTTTTGTAGGTTGGCGCGTGAAGAATGGCGCACTGAGGTCATTCTTTGTTTACAATTCTCCATTCCGGTAAAAGTGATAAATCGTAAAAATGGCAAGATATTATGAGAATACGACTGTGTTTAATTTTAGTTGGGACCAAGTGGCACGCGGATACTGGAAGAGGTATCCAAATCCACAAAGGCGTGTATTTTTTCTTATTAGTAAGCTAAATTTTAACATATAACCTTGTAGGTTGCTAATTATAAATGGAATAATAGATGTTATGGTGCATAAGTTTTATAAAATGTAGGTATGCAAAAATTGATAAAATCCAATAGAGAATCCAAGAACTTAATTTTAAAAGACGCAATATATTTTAAGGTAAAATATTCATAAAATTTAATGTACATTCAGGACCAATAAATACATACACAACACAAGTTAAAAATATCCTTAGTGTCATAATTATCCTTATATACAAAGTTAAGGAAATGATTCCCTCTGACTTTTTCATTTCAGTACTCATGTGCTTTCCGAGGATACATGGAGCAGATGTGTGAAGGATGGATGTTTATACACAAAAAGACTGTTAACTAAAACAAATAGAGTACCAAAATGGGGAGAAAGGTAAGTTCACTTTAAAGTTATACCAATATAACTGATATTACAATGAAATAATTGTATTTTTTTCAATGCTTCATACAGTGAAATATATCTTATCTATGTCTGGATCCTCATAAAAACTAGGATCAAATGTTTTTAACTTAACTTACAAAGAAAAGAAAATAAGGCAACACATTAGTTATACATTATATTAGCATACTGGGTGAACTCCGTTTCGCCACCAGAGACACCTTTTCTTTGCTATAAACCTCACGGAGCCCAAGACCTTTCCAACAAATGCAGTACTGTGGAAATCGGTTCGTGTGTTTTGGAGTTATAGCGTCAGGAAGGAAAACCCGACTTATTTTTATATAGTAGATTTATAGTTATTACTATGTGATTGGGTAATATTTGTTTATTATATTGTTCTATCGATATACAAATTGATAAGAAAATTATATTAAAATTTTTATCTTCTGCAAGCTCTAAACTACTTAATATTTTTTTGAATTTGAATAAAAATTTAAATAAAAAAAATGCAACTAAGTGTTACCTTCAATTTCTAATCTTTTGAATTTGAAAGATTGTATATTTTTGAGTCATAACAGATAAACAGGATTAAATAAAAATACCTACATTCAGAAACTACAAGTATAATAAATCTCTGTATGATTTTTCATGATTTGAAAATATTCTATTTATTTCTCTATATTTACTGATGTTTGTAATAATTGGAGTAATAAATAAACACATGTTTTAATTGTTTTATCCTACAGAATCATTTTTTAATTGCTTGTATCCGATAAATATTAATAAAATAATAATTTATAAATAAATAAATATTAAAATAAATTAAAATGCATCTATCTGATGCCTTCCATAGTTAATTTCTTTGAAACCTTGAAGCGCAACAAGCTCTTAACAAGATAGAATGGTTTTAAGTGAGGTCACATGCAAGGTTATTGATTGAACAGTACTGCGTCTATTAATTTTTGTATGTATTAGATATTATAAATGTTTTTGGATAAAGTGTGTATCAAATATAACAAGAGAAATAATGTAATGTAATATATGCTGAAACAACGTAACATAATGAGAAATCAAGTTAATGTTACTATATCTGTGATATTTTATTGAAAAATGTTCATAAACATATATAAAAATAAAATGATAGACTACAAATATTTTTTAGGTGTGACTGATAGTGATAATATTATTTTTTCTGCTTCTCAGCTGTTGTATATTTATTTCTATACCAATTATAACATACATATTATAAATAATTAATGCTTGTAGAATTGTTCCAAGTCTTGTTTATGTTGAGATATCATTGTGTTATTTCAAATTTATCTAAATCTTATGTATTTTATCACATCAAAATTTGAGATATCTTAGATAAGTACTGAGTGATATCTTAGATAAGTCATCACAGATTTAGAAGCCTTGAGAAATAAATCCATTTAGCATTGGCCATGACACTAAGTTCTTAATAATTTGTTTATTTATAGATAGGACTGTAATTAGTTCATAATTTTTTATATAATATCATAATTGCGAAAGTTTGTGAGGATGGATGTGTATCTGTATGTTTGTTACTTTTCCCGCAAATACTAATGAACCGATTACAATGAAATTTAGCACACATGTAGAGGGTAACTTGTGTTTCCCTCCCCTAAAATCCCACGGGAACGGGAACTATGCGGATTTTTTTTTCGAAACGCGAGTGAAGCCGCGGGCGGAAAGCTATTATTAAATAAAACTAATGTCTGTTTTGTTAATATTAATACTTATACTAGCTGTCCCAGCAAACATTGTTCTGTATGACTCTTATCCAGGGCCCCTTGAAAATTTCCAACCTGTAAATTGGATTATTAACCCCTCAGCTGTCGCGGCGCGCCGCGTCAAAAAGGTGCTGTCTGTCGGAGAAATTCGAGCGGTCGGCGCTGATTTGCCGATTTTTTTCGATATTAAAATTTGTGATATAAACTTTAACCTGTGACACTCTTGTAAATTTTGATGCTAACTAGATAACCAAACTTTATATTAGTTACCTTACTTACTCCCTGGCGTGTTTATTTTACTTATTAGAAGCATTTTTTCCCACACATTTTGAAAAAATATGACATTGTAAAGAAAAATACTCATAAAAAAATAATATCAAGGTATTTTAGATTTTTATTTTTGTATTTTCACACTAGAATAGACAATCTTTTGAGTGAATATAACAAAAACATAGGTTTATTTTATAAAAATTCGAGAAAGTTGAGTATGAATATCATCGTTTACGCATGAAAATAAGTGGACGCGATCTCCACATATGTTCATACAAATACAGACTTTACAGTCTGCTCCAAAATTAGAACATTTCAAAAATTTTTGCTACTTTTTTTTTATTTTTATTTTAATCAAAACTAGATAAAAACTAACAGTAATTTTTACTTTTTTTAAATATTTAGGTTTTTATTAATGTTTAAAAATCGTCTTATTCCTAAATGACTATATGGTGGACTTTGTTCTAACGTCTGTATGTATTATAACGTCTCCACATCAATTTTAATTTTAATTTATTTTTTCTTAAAATTAGCGATTAAGAAAATATTTTTTGTGGTAACAATAGCATTATGAAGAAATGCTTTTTATTATTTATTTTTTCATGCTCTTAATTATTATAATATAGTACCTATAAAATGAAATGTTGTCCAACTACAAATCGAAAGGCACTGTATCCATACAGAAAAATGTCTAAGCTGTACAAAAGTGAAATCTACATTTAATTATACCATAACTTAATTATAAACCGTTACATTTAACTTATAAATCAAAAATTTCGGAAATTCGAGTTTTAAATATTTTTTATAAAATACAGCTTATGTTAAGGATAAAAATCAATAAACTTAAAGATTCAAAATAAATAAACAATTATTATACATCTAAATGTTTTATTTACTTAAATAAATTTTACTTAACTGACAGAAAAAAAAATTCTTATGAAGCTTTGTGTCTGTACTATTTATATACTCATGTGGTTGTAATGTGTGGTGTTGACGCCAACATTGGCCAATAAATAGGAATATTTGCAACTTAGCATAAATAACGTTAACTTCTGTTCATTTTTTCTTATACATCGGACACAACGACCGCCTCGAGACGACGCACATACGTAGATTTCAATTATTTAGGCGGCCAAAAATATTTTTTCTGGAAAATATCTCTACGTACAATAGGAAATTAAAATAAACCCTTTTTGATCCGAAAAAAATATAATTATTGATTATACAACATATTTACATCGATAAAATACCAAAAATAAATATTATTTTAAAATTACCAAAGAAATAAAAAAAAACTCTTATGAATTATTAGTTACAAGCATAAACATGTTTAAATATCATATATCTACATCTTAAATATGTATTACAATCAAGTAAAACTACTTAAACACATATTTTACTTTGAGAGAATTCAAAGACTATTAGCTATCTCCAGAAGTATTTGTATCCTCATTGGGTTTGGCAGCCATCAACATTTCTATAGTTTCAGGTAGGAATACTTTGTTCTTGTTTCGCTTTTAACAACAAGTCGTAGCAAGGGAAATGTTTTGGGTTTGTTGCTCTTATTATTTCATATTGCCGTCTTGAAAGATCAGCTTCCACAAACATCTGAAGTGCTTGCAGAGGAGTCAGCGGAGGTAACATGTCGTCGTCGTTATTCACTTTACCTCTAGAATAGGCAGATCTATATTTGCTAGCTTGTGTCGGCGAATTAGTAATTTCTTTGAGAACTGTTGAAGCATTCCTTTGCCCAGTGTTTTATAAAACGGATTTTGCGGCATGGATGATGACGTCATGCTCCAAATTCGCGCGAATTTCTTCCGTTTTTCTTCTTTTGCTTCGCACACTTAAATCTTCGAAAAATTTTGCTGGCCTACCTTGAGGAGAAGCCGATTCTATCGGAATCTCGAAAGTTCCTTCTAACCAATCTCGGTTGTTTACTAGGAAAACTTCTTCGTGTTTACTGGCTTTCATCCATCTTTTCATGAATTCGGTTTTGATATAAGAATATCTTTGCTTCAAATGCTTTTTAGCATTTTCAGTGACTCCATAACGTATCAAAAGAAAATAATCATACGAATCGAGTTTTTCCCTTAAACTTGGTAAATTTTGTCTTTATACCTGTTCAAACAGGTACTTCTGAGTCACTATTTTAGTACCCGAGGCACCAGACGGACCTAAAATAAAAAAATAATTCGATTTAATACAATTTAGCACTAACTTGGTATTTTTCTCAATTTCGACCCCTTAGATTCAAATGCTCTTATTTTCAAAACGCGCGGGTTTCCGCGGCCAATTTTTTACTGGTATAATAGAAAAATAAGTGAAGTATTGTAAAATAAAGAAAACATTGCTCGGACGGACCCTTAAGTTAGTCAAAAGACATATTTAACTGTAAGAAACACAAAAAAACGGATTTTTTGATAGAGCTATCTTTAAAAAATAAAAAGTTTATCAAGGGAAGTAGAAACTATTAATTTTACTGTTGAAAAACATAGGTTCTTACCTGAATTACTGCAATCCATCACTGTCACTCGAAAATAAGTAGTTAGAAAACAAATATGGATTTTACAAAAGTTGTAAGTTTAGGAGCACCGAGAACAGACACGTACACGTTAAGCGACTATCGAATTCGGACTACCCTAGGGAAACATTTGTGCGTCTACGAAGGGTGGGTAGGGGGTGCCTATTGTATTCCCGGAACTGTTTACTACCTGATTAAATGGTTATCTTATCTTTAGTAATTTTTTGAGGTGGCGAGTTTTGGCCGCCTAATTAGTTGAAATCTACGTATGTGCGAGGGTTTAAGCTGAGGAGTTTGTTTGTTTGCTTTAACGCGCTAAGCTCGAAAACTGCGGATCTCATTTGAAAAATTATTTCACTGTAAGATAGTCCATTTACCTAGGAAGGCTATATTATATCATCACGCTAAGACTAATAGGAGTGGAGCAATGCGGGTAAAATTGCAGGGCACTGCTACTGTGTGATGTGTGTTCTAGAAATTTAATGCTCTTTGCATTAATTACAGATTCTTCAATGCAAAATCGGTCAAAATTATAGAAGAGAGTGTTGTGGACCCTGAGAAGAAAGTGCTGGTCACATACACTAGGAATTTAGGTTACACAAAAGTTATGGTGAGAATTGTTTTCTTTTTGAGAATTTTGTTAGGTTATTAAGTTATTGACCTATTGAGTACCTATATGAACAATCTTCATATTTCATTACAAAATAGAATCTCACAAAGTTTACTTTTTTTGCAACATACTCATTACTCTTACTGTCTAGTGCAATAGCCAATTCACATAATATTCTGTTGTTTGTTTTACATACAATTTAGTTGTCTTTCATATTAAATTTGTTTTTATTTCAGAGCGTAGTAGAGCGAGTAGAGTACCGTCCCTCAGGGCCCTCCCAAACGGTGTGCGTCCGGTCTGCGTGGGTCGACTCGCAAGTGTTCGGATTCTCGCGGGCCATACGCGCGTTTGGAGTCGAACGGTTTAGGAAAAACGCTTCGCAAATGGTGAGTGATTATTGGAAATGTAAAAAATTGTTTGTAATTTCTTGTGATTTTGTTTGCATTCGTTTAGATATTCTACTGAGTGCAAGTTAAAGTAAAGCCTGTAAGGATTAATGTACTCAACTTTAATTATTGTCCTTTGTTAATTCGTATTTAACAGCGGGAAAAGAAACAAAAAAAAAATAGTTTTATATGTTTTATTTTGGGTAAGTATATGTATAAGACATGCATCTAAAATTTTAAATGTAATGATGCATATTCACGAGCAGACTGTCAGTTTGCTCATGACCATGCTCGCTGTAGTTTTCAAAATGTGTTGATAAATAAAACAATGAACAAAACCGTTAAAATCTCTGATTTCCACTTGAAAAATCTTGTTTTAAACTCCACCAAAAAGTAATTAATTGTTCACCAGGTAAGCGGGTTCAACTTCGTGCTGCACAACATGTTCCCGCGGCCGGCGCCGCACGCGGTGTCGCACGCGCTGAAGGAGATGCGCGACGCGGCCGCCGCGGCCACCGACCGCGCCAAGGCCAACGTGCTGTCCTCCGTCAACCGCACGTAGGACTAGCGGGCCCTGGGGCCAATCACACAGTTACAATAAGGCCCTAGGAAAACTTGGGCCCTAGCCTGCCATGTCACACAGTTACAATAAGGCCCTAGGAAAACTTCAGTTGTTAAACGTTACAAACGATCTGTCGCTACAATACGAAGTGAAACGGGCTCTAGGGCTTGTGTAGTCGTTACAATAAAGCCCTAGGAAAGTTTAGTCGTTAAAAGTTACAATTGGGCCCTAGAGCAGTTAAGTCGTGAAATGTTACAATTGGGCCCTAGAGCAGTTAAGTCGTGAAATGTTACAAACGGGCCCTAGCACCTGTGCAGAGGCAAGGTGATTCACGACGTGAAACGGGCGTTAGGGCCTGTATTGCCAATAAAAGTTACAATTTGACCCTAGGAAAAAATTTAGTCGGTTGTCATTAATTGTTTCAATCGGGCTCTAAGACAGATTTAAAAGTTACAATAAAACGACGCCTTCTCCAGGTTTCAATTTCTTACTACACAACATGTGGCTGCGGCCGGTGATGTTACAAACAGACCCTAGGGCCTAGGGCCTGTTTGTAACATTTTATACAATAAATGTAATAAGTGTTTGGATTGACTAATAAAGCCTCATATCGATGTTAGCATTTGTTTAGCAACAATGAATCAACATTTTGCAACACATGTATAAAAGTTCTCATCCCATCATTTGAACATTGTTGAAGTTTCCAGCAACATTGTTGATCAACTGTTGCTAAACAATTTACATGAATATGACGCTTAAATATAAAAGTGTTCATGGCCGTGGCGGTAATATGGTTACATATAATAAGATTAGTTTCAACAAAATATTCAGATAGGTACAGGCCTGGTTAGGCGTTAAGTACATGTGCTGATTACAATTTAGGCTAGTAGATTTACATATACAACTAATTATTTCAAAATTTAATGTCTATTTTAATGTAAGATGACTAGATCGTAATCAGACCTGAGTAAAAACATGTAAATAGTATATCAGTAAAAATATATAATTTTAATGTACATAATAATATGAAAATAACAAGTTTCTATTGCAGACTATTAACAAATCATTTTTAACAAAAGATTCTTTAAGTTCATACATACATTTTATAATCTATTATGAAGTTTACACGGTCTTAGTTCATAGTTAATGTTAATTTAAGAATTTATCGCTTATTCCAATTAAATGGGTTTCTATATCACCTAAGAATTACATTTCTGCACATTCGATCGGTATTTATTGCAAATTTGTAGTGCCATATGGACTAAGGTCGTGTAAACTGCTTATATGTTCAATTCATTAATATGGATTTTATTTTATGTTTTCATTATATGTTCATGTTAAAAATCCTTCTATAAATGCAGGACATCATGGGGATTTTTATTTTCTATTAAAAAAATTGGTTTAACACTATAAAAACAAAAATGTTTTGGCATATAATCTTAGTGTAGTAAATAAAATTCACTTTATGACTACTTACTAAATATTCAACTTTTACTTTTTTGGTATACATAAGTAAATATACCTTATAAATATATAAAAGATAATGCAAAATGGAGAAAATGTGTCAAACGTTAATTTTATTAAATAATTACGTAACTAGTTTCATAATAAAAATCATAATAAATCATATTTTATGAATATCCAATATTTTCGGGAATGGAGGATGTTAATGCTAAAAAATTGCATCTATTGTAAATTTGTATATAAAGAAAAATCCCATCATTACTTACAGATTATTTAAGGGCTGAAATTATACATTAATTATGTATATTAATTATAAAAAAATCTGTATGTGTAAAATTATTAATTGTATAGAAAAAAAGACTATCATTTTTATGTAAAAAAATCATCTCTAAACTTATTATAGAGACGTATTATTCTACGGTAAGCAAGTATGAAATATCAAAATAAACAAATAAAAACATTTTAATATGTTCTTGCAAATAATATTTTTGCCAAATTATTGAAAAAGTTTCGTCTCTTGGTACTCACAGAGAATTGCATTTAGTATAATATAAAAATAAATTAATTGTGAAAAAATGGATGCAATAATTGTGTATTACAATCGTAATAAAATCGATCGAAGAATGCATAATTGATTTAACGAACGAATATTGAATCGAGAGTATGTATAAATATGTATTTAGTGAATATACGTGACATTATTAAGGTACTTAAATGTGTTTGATACTTTATTTAAATTTTAACCTACAAAAAGATTTATTTTCCTCGATAATGTTGCGTCTGATTGTACTTTGCATTTTATTTGATGAACGAAATTATGTTGACTTATACCTAAATATACTTATAAAGTTTGTAAGTCATTGACACCTTTTCATAGCCATAGAGGCTTTATAGATTTTTAGCTCTAAACTTTCTCTATTTAATAGTACTACAACTCAAAATTTTATTAATTTAGGCACTATTTAGCATGTTATATTTAACGAATTATCGATATTCCACTTGGTAAAGATTTCTAACAAATAATAATAAGTTACTCTGTGTCTATGATTTGTGAGAAATAAAATTTAAAGTCCCAAAATACTCTATGAATTTGGTCATCAAAAAGGTGTCATATACTTTTTGAGAATCATACGCCACTGCCATATTAAATCGTCAGTATGAAGCTACGCGTACCTATGTATGTAATGATATTACGTAATTTCTCAATAGTATTATTCCGTATTCCATCTCGCTCTAACTCGATATTTTAACTAAGCTAAAAAGAGACGATATCATTACTTACACTATTTCAAAAATTTTAGACTTAATCATTAAATAAATTGATAATATTCTAGCAATACATTTATGCAGGAATTACTTATTCTCAAATAGCATTAGCGTAATATCATTGGTTACCACATTCCGGCGGTGGTACAGTCGGCAACGTAAATTGTGTTGTACTGAGTATTTAATCATTTTATCAATCAAAATCATCAAAGTAATTACTATCTTGCTATTCTTGTAATTAGGATTATAGGGAAACAAAATGGACAGATCGTTGCTGACTGTATTTGTGCTTCGTTTAAATGTCAGTATGAAATTTAATTTTGTTGTGAAATAACTGAAAAAAAAAGGTTAATTTTGAATGTTTTATTTGTAATGCTGCTTCAAAAACAGAGTGTTGATTATGAATGGCAAATGTTCAACTATATTTTTCTTGTAAATAAATAAGAATTGAAATTGTATCGTATTTTTATTCTATAGTATCGTATTTTTATTCTATAGTCTATGGCAAAATAACAGCTTGTTGATAATTTACATTTAAAATACAACGATGAACGATAAATTGATAATAGTTACCAGCTCTACAGTGTAATAAAGAAAGAAATAAACATTTCAAAATCATCCGTTTGTTTTATTTCGGGCGGGGATTAGAATCCAAATAGGTTGATGAAGACATGAGGCTTGAAAGCAACGGTTCTAATATCCTTATTGCAAAATAAAAGTTCTGTGTTACAGTCCCATCTACAGTGTCTAATTGAGATAAAATAATAATTACTATTATAAGAACTTTATAAGACAAAATAACAAACTTGCTATCAAAATTATAATCTCATGTTTAGAGAATAGCAAAAAAAAACAGCATTTATGTCTACCATAATTAGTAAAGACAAGTGAACCAATTTCGATAGAAATTTGCAAAGGTACAATACAAATAGGCCGAACATATAACGAGGTGATGACCTTCAGACTTGCAATTATGTAAATACTTGGCACAGAGTGGGTGTAATGATAAATGATATTTTAGATTTTAGCAAACATTCAAATCATGCGATATTGGAACACACTTGAGTTTAGCGCCATCTAGTAAAAGATTGCATTCATTGCAACTGGTGGTTATGTCTATGTCGTGGTCATATCATAGATTTGATCATTTCATGATATGAGTGGCCATTTCACGAAATGGTCGCATTTCATGAAATGGCCAACATGGTTTGATCAGATCGTTAAATCGTCAACGTTTCACGATATGGTCATCCACATTTGGCCAGATCGTATAAAATATATAAAATCCATAAAACATTAAAAAATTCTGAATATTTTTAGAACTTGTTTATTGTCATATAAGTTAGTGCCACGGCAGTGGCCGGCGAATGCCAGAAGCGAATGGTTTTTGCAATAGAAAACATTTAGGTTAGGTTAGGTTAGACTTTAATAAAGAACGCACGAGCCGAGCGAGCAAAGCGAGCGTGCCGCGGTAGCGGCCGGCGAGTGCCAGAAGCGAACCGCTTTTTAAAAAAAGGAACAATTATAATAACATAGGATATATAAATATATTTATGTAAAGGATTTTAGACGCATTTTTTCCTCAATATAAGATATCCGAATTTTCCATAGTACTCGAACCTCTTCGTCGTAAATTATTTGCTATGACTTTCTTCATATGGTAATAAAACGAACTATGAAGTTTTAAATTGCGAATAATTAAATTTTTGCCAGCGGCCGCCATCTTATCACATAAACACAGCGCTTGCAGCGCCTCTACCAATAATTAATGTAACTATTTTACGATATGATCAAATAATTTTGATCATTTCATGAAAAAACCGCGCGTTTAGTTGGCCATATCGAGAAACGATTTCTTATCATTGATCTGCCCAAACCACATCATGATGTGGCCAATAGACATTCGAGCATTTCATGAAATGCGACCATTTCACGAAATGATCGATCATATCATGAAATGAGCAAATCTACGATATGGCCACGACATCTATAAATCGAAGTTATTGTATTATACAATGATATTAACTATATATAGAAACAAGAGGTAGATACGTCATCAACGCACCAAAAATGCTTCCGTGAATAGGCATGACGACAGTATCCATAAATGATCGTATTAGTGTTTTTAAGGGAAAATGTATAATAGATAAATTACATATAGTGACTTAGAAATCTTAAAAACATTAAGATTAACGAGATTATCAATAAAATAAAACATTGAAATACTGCAGTTGGCCATTTTGACTAAAACACACGTGACGTCACGCTTAAGTAAACAACTCACGTCAGATGTTTTTTGTTGTTATGAATATGTTGAGAATACGCATTTTTATTTATTTTCTATTGTTTCACGTATGCTTTATCGACTCAGAACAGAAATATAATTGCGAATTCACGGATACATGGTTCGGGGTTCTCCGCGCCAACTTTATACAATCATTTCTTATTATTTTCTCGCTTAAAATAATTACTAACACATTTTTGAGCATTATTTTTATGTGGATTCACACTGCAATACTGCACACCACTTATAAACTTTGAAATTCGTTTCTATAACACATATTAAATAAATATTTTTTTAATTTTCTTCGCAATGCGTACAAATAATTACGTATTTACCAAAGTGTGACGTCACGCCTACGCCATGACACCTGCGAGCTGTTTTGGCACAGTTAATAAATATTTTTTGGAAAATGGCTTTTATCTTCGTTAAATTTAAGTATATTACCGAAATATAGGGTTTTTCTTGTATAGCAAACGTATACACACATTATGGAAGACGATTTCAAAATCTTTCGTCATGCCTATTGGTCCTATTTGGGACCAATGCAATCAGTCAGATTGTCACCGGTCCCAGTGAGCGCATGTGCCGATAGGTACATTAAAGTTCCCGAAAATGCCTTCCTGTGTGTTCAGAAAGTGCACGTATTCGTGCAAAAAAATAAAGAAAGATAAAGGAATATCATATCACAGGAAAATATATTAAATTATTACAGTTTATGAGTAAAAATAACAATTTACAATTCTTTATGAATGACACATGCTTGACACTTGTATAGAAATAATGAAAGGGATAAAACATTGCTTCAATCACTAGTGTGACAAAGCTAGCGTACACTGTGTTCAAAGATTATCATGTAGGTACGATTATTGAAAATAGAACGGTTATTTTATTAATTTCGATTTGGGTAAATACTTGATTATTTTTATATTTAAATCCACAAAGTGCATGTTATTAACAAATATATCTATTTATTATATACAAAGAAATCGTGATGGCAAAAATGTTTTTTTGCAAAAATGATGTTGAATATTATTTATTTATTTATTTAGCCTTTTGAACTGGGTGAGGATGGTTTTTTTTTTGACTGTATAATTTTCTTAGTGATTTTTATGTATAATCCTATAGAATATCTCTCAGCTCAGTGTGCCTTCTGGCAAAGGCCTCCTCCAGTAGTTTCCATTGTTTCCGGTCTTTGGCTACTCTCCTCCAATTGGGTCCCGCGGTAAGTTTAAGCTCATCTTCCCAGCGCATATGTTGACGTCCTCGACTTCTCTTGCCATCCCTTGGATACCAGTTAGTCACAATTTGGCTCCATTTTTCTTGTCTAGATCTCAACATAATATGGCCGGTCCATCTCCATTTTTGGAGGTCTATTCTTTCCAGGATATCAGTCAGTTTTGTTTTCTCTCTTAATTGCAGGTTACTGATTCGATCTTGCCTTTTTGATCTTGTGATGCTCCGTTCCATGCTTCTCTGGCACTTTGCTAATTTTTCTCGATGGTATTTGGTAAGGGACCATGTTTCGCAGCCGTAGGTTATGCAAGGAAGGATACAGGTGTTGAATACTTTTCTTTAGGGTTGTTGAGGATTCCTCTTCCGCTTCCTCATAATGCGGAAGTTCCGCAATATTTTGGGTTCCTCAACCGCTACCGCATCCTCAAAAATTAAAACAAAAAATTCCTCTTCCGCTATCGCTTCCTCAAAATTTAGAGGAAATTTATGAGGATGCCGTATTAACGACAACGCACTCGCTACAGCGCGATGCCGGGCCGATCTGATTGGGTGGCGAATTTACAAAGACTCTATTCGACTAGGTTTTATTCGTATGTAATGTATGAAAATATCTCGACAAAATCTAATCGATTTGAGTCACTTTTTTACTGAGATAGATTAGGTTTTGTCGATAATATGCATAAACAAAATCATATCTGAGTTCGACTCGTGACTCAAATAGTATAGTATAGGCTAGGCTTTCTAAATTCGCGATCGGGCGAGCGAGACCATACCACCCGCGCTGCTTGTTTCTGCATATAATTTTTTTTCCAATTAATAAGCTCGAAAACTGTTGGACCAATTAATATTTTTATTGAATATGAACACTGAGTAAGATGCTTTTTTATCACAAAGGTGCAATTTTGCTAGTAGTAGTTAAAATATCAATATGTACAGATAGGAGAGTGGCTTTTGTTTTAATTTTTTAATTTTAAAAGTTTTAGTTTTTAATTTTGATTATAATTTCCTATCATCCTCGTCCTCATCCGCTTCCTCTTCCGCTTCCTCATCCGCATCCTCTTCCTCAAAAAAATATCCTCATCCTCATCCGCATCCCCTAAACTTGCGTGTGAAAATTCCTCTTCCTCCTCCTCTTCCTCATAATCACTTCCTCAACAACCCTACTTTTCTTTTTATTGCCATGCTGTGATCTTTTAATTTTACAATTTCCTTCAGAGACCAAAATCTCTTCCATCCATTAGCAATCCTTTTATTTAGTTCCTTAGTTGTTTGGTCTCTTGGGGAGATTATCTGACCCAAGTAGCAATATTCGTCGACATATTCTATTTGTTGATCTTCGATTACAATGGGATCCATTACCGAGTTGGTCATCAGTTTTGTTTTTGTTATGTTCATTTTTAAACCCACTTTCGAGCTCTCTTTATTTAGAGATTTGATCATCTTCCCAAGTGTCTTTGGATTTTCTTCCAGAAGAACAAGATCATCCGCAAATCTTAAGTGGTTTAGTTTTCTTCCAGCTACGTTGAGGCCTAGGTGCTCCCAGTCCAGATTACGAAAGACGTTCTCCAGAACTGCTGAGAACAACTTCGGCGACATTGGGTCACCCTGTCTAACTCCTCTCTTGATTCTGAATTCTTTACCCAAGGCTTCCAATTGGATTTTTGCTTTGCTGTTTGAATATATATTCTTAATAATGTTGACATAAGCAGCAGGTATACCTTGCCTTCGTAAGCTTTCCCATATTGCTTTATGACTAATACAATCAAATGCTTTAGCATAGTCTATAAAGGCTATGTATAATGTTTTGTTGAACTCATTATACTTTTCAATAATCTGTTTTAGTGTGTGGATGTGGTCTATTGTAGAAAAGTTACGTCTGAATCCAGCTTGCTCTATTGGTTGGCTTTCGTCTAATTTTGCGCTTATCCTGTCCAAAATGACCTTTGCGAAAATTTTGTACACATTCGACATTAAGCTTATAGGTCGGTAGTTACTGATGTCATCCTTTGCGCCTTTCTTATGTAGTAGGATTATATGTGAAGTTTCCCATTGTGTTGGTACATATCCAGATATCGAAATTTGGTTGAACATCTTGGTAAGTATTGGTACTAGTTCTTCAATAGTGCCTCTTAACATCTCGTTCCTTATTTTGTCTGGTCCCGGAGCTTTCTCCATTTTTAAACTTTTTATTGCCTTTTCCACTTCACTCTTCAAAATATCGGGTTCCCTATCTGGCATGCTTTCTGCTGTTATACTTTGAGATGGTGGTAAATTAGGATGGTTGTGTGCGTCTTTGTTAGAGTAAAGTTCTTTATAGAACGTCGTGGCTAGTTCCTGTATACATTTCCTGTTTGTGATAGTATCTTCTTTTTTCCTTAGTTTGGGCACCCACTCTTTTCCTGATTCTTTCAGTTCTTTTAGAGCTTTTCTTACACCACCTGTTCTCATTACTTGTCTCTCTAACACTTCTAATCTCTTATTTTTGCGGTCTTTCCTCATATTTTTGTTGATTTGTTTGCTTATTTCTGTAATTATTTTTATGTTCTCTTTGTTTTTTCCTTGGGCCAGTAAGGATTTTCTGCGGTTAATTAGTTGGATGGTTTCATCGCTAAGCGGGTACTTGTTTTTGGTTTTGTTGGTATTAATAGTTGTAGCAAGTTTATTTTCCAATTTTCCATAATTTACTGTGATGTCAGTTTCATTTTCAAATGTTAGTTCTTTAAAACTATCTTTTATAGACATGCCAATTCTTTTGTAATTTTCCGTGGTGGTTAGGATTGAGTTATAAGTGGTAATGTTCTTCCTTCCTTTTTTTGGTGGTAATGCCAGAATTGTACTTCTGACCATCCGATGATCTGTGTTAAAATTTAGTTTTGATATCACGCTTGTATTTGAAAACGCCTTAGGGGAATTGCTCATCATATAATCTATTTCATTCTTATATCTGCCATCTGGTGAGATCCATGTCCATTTATTTTTTGGATGTTTTCTGAATATACTGCTGAGGAGAGTTAGGTTGTGTTCTAACAAGAATTCCACAAGCTTTTGGCCATTAGAGCTTCTTTTGCCATATCCGTATCTGCCCAAAACATACTCCTCCTCATTTTGTTTTTCCCCAACTTGGGCATTAAAATCTCCCATCAGTATGATATGGTTGTTTGCATAATTCCTGATAACTTTTGCCAGGTCGGCATAGAAGGACTCTGTTTCTGATTCTGCAGCTTGCTCAGTTGGTGCATATGCTTGAATGATAGTCCAAGTCTTTGTATAGTTTGGTAATTTAATGTTAAGCACTGCTATCCTTTCAGAGATACCATAGATGTTTTGTATTTGTTTTTTCAGAGTCGTCTTTATGAGGAATCCAATGTTGAATATACGTATACATTAAAGAAAAGATTATCGCTACTGACAAAAAATGCTATTTGCTTTTCTGTAAATAGCTATTGAACATAAATTTTATTTGTGTTTCAGATAAAAAAGGCTTGAAGTATGAGCCTTTTTTTATTTTATTTCAACCTTTTTTTTCATCTAGGCACCACTATTATTATATCCTACAAGTTGGAGTGATGAACTTGTACGGGTTTCGGGAACTGCCTTGAAACGAATAGCGTAAGATCGGTCCTTATGGAATTCTATAAGGAGGACTATGCTCAGCAGTGGGTGTTTATCGGGTGAAATGATGATGACCGAAAACGAACACCACAGCTAGTAATAAATACTTAATACAGTTATATCTCCAAAAAAGTTTTTTCATTTTAATACAACATCATAATAATAATTAAATAGTAAATGAAATTGTCACATTTGTTTACTTGTGCAGGAAACGTAACATCTCTGAGGTAACATCTATAACATTGAACCTTCTGTGTCGTTAGTCTATGCCAATTACCATGGCAACTATTTGTTTATTTATATTTAATTGGTGAATTCTTTTGACTTTTGCTTACACCTGCGCGGAAGTGACAAACTATCTTTGTCTTTTTTGTTTATATCATTTTATTAGAGCCATCTCTCTTATACAGTCTGTGAATGTATAAATTAAGTAAAATGATACTTGTATTTGTGTGTGCCTGACACTGCATATGAAGCATTTTTTTTTGGATATGTCGTGGCCATATCGTAAATTTGCTCATTTCATGATATGACTGGCCATTTCACGAAATGCGACCATTTCGTGAAATGGCCAATTTAGTTTGGCCACATCATGATGTGGCTTGAGCAGATCAATGATAAGAAATCGTTTCACGATATGGCCAACTAAACGCGCGGTTTTTTCATGAAATGATCAAAATTATTTGATCATATCGTAAAATAGTTACATTAATCATTGGTAGAGGCGCTGCAAGCTCTGTGTTTATGTGATAAGATGTGGCCGTGGCAGTGGCCGCACTGGCGAAAATTTAATTATTCACAGTTAAAAACTTCATAATTCGTTTAATAACAATATTATGAAGAAAGTCATAGCAAAGAATTTACGACGCGGACGGTTCGAGTACTATGGAAAATGTGGATATCTTATATGTATTGAAGAAAAAATGCGTCTTAAATAAAATAATTTAAGACGCATTTTTTCTTTTAGGAAATATATTTATATATCCTACTATAGTATTATAATTGTTTGTTTTTAAAAAGCGATCCGCTTCTGGTACTCGCCAGCCGCTGCCGCGGCACGCTCGCTTTGCTCGCTCGGCTCGTGCTTTGTTTATCAAAGTCTAACCTAACCTAACTGTTTTTTATTGCAAAAACGATTCGCTTCTAGCATTCGCCGACCGCTGCCGCGGCACTAACTTAAATGACATTAAACAAGTTTTTAGAATATTCTGATTTTTTTAATATTTTATGGACTCTTTATATTATTTTATACGATCTGGCCAAATGTGGATGGCCAAATCGTGAAACGTTGACGATTTAACGATCTTCATGAAATGCGACCATTTCGTGAAATGATCGATCATATCATGAAATGAGCAAATCTACGATATGGCCACGACAGATATATATTATGAGTAGGAACGTATCTATACATAAAATATCATTGGTATTATAAGTCAAAATCACCCATCATTTAGAAATTAGTTACAACAGCGAAGTTGCAGGTTGAATCATTCTATGAGACCGAATATTATTTAATGTCCCAGAATATATTATAATAGTACCTACTACATGAGTACTACGTACAGAAGATTCACTCCCTAACAAAAGTCAACTATAGGTATAAATAATAGCTAGGCTCTATAGGTATAACAGCTCAGGGTTGGTACTTGCCGCCGATTTATCATAGGTACACGAACACAAGCCACGCGACCAACGCAACCCGCGCTCGACTGCCAACTTATGGCTGGCGTCCACTAGGCGGATCGGGCCGGGCCGCATCGCAACGCAAAAATACGCCGGCCTATGTTTTGTATGAAACATCGTCCATTAGCGACGGATCGGGCCGGGGCGGGCCGCAACGCATTGGCGGATATCGCTTCGCAGGCGGATTTCTGCTGGCGGTGCACTGCGGCCCGGCCCGCCCCGACCCGTCTAGTGGACGCAGGCAGGCGGATGTGAGCGGCGAGCGTCTGTTAGATAAAATCCGCCTAGGCGGTCCGCCGCGCCCCGTACAGGTGGACGCAGGAGCAAACAGCGCGTCCATTAGAGACGGCCCGTTGCGATGCGGCCCGGCCCGATCCGCCTGTAATGGACGCCTAGCATTAGTCGACAACGTCACGAAACATACCTCAACTTCGGAGTGAAACCCCTCTGGTATTGCCCTTAAATAATGTGAAGGTTTTACAAGGAATTATTTAGTAGTGTCCAGATAATATTATAATACTATACTAGGTTTCATTTATTTAGAATTTACAGTTATAACTTATCTACATATTTGTTTGCTTATTCTTATATTTAATTGCTCTTCTTCTGGTACAATTGAATTTATTTATATAAATAATAATATCAATAATGAAGGAATTAAATAAAACAAACGATTATATTTCAACATTTACTACACTATTATCTACAAAACAATACACTACTTAATTTTTATTGCAGCTCTCAATCTGGCACTCCGACTCCTTGGATTCCTGTCTACTTCCTCCTCTGTTGGTACATCTACATGTTTATTTAACGCTTTCCATGGAGTATCTAGGAAATTATTTATCGTCTCTTGATCTTGAACTAGCATAGGGTTCAAGTACCTCAGTGGCACTGGATTAGCTGTTTCATTTACTATATTACCAGCGATATGCCGCTTAACAATTGTATCTTCAAGGGAATGAAAGCATATGGTGATAAGCCGGCCGTTCAGTTTCAAATAATACTTAGCTAATACCATGCCATAGTTCAGCTCATTGAGTTCATTATTTACGAAAATTCGTAAAGCTTGGAAGACCTTTGTGGCGTTTGATTGTGGACGTTGTAGTTTATCCAATCTGAATTCATTAGGACAGCAAGAGTCTACAATATCTACTAATTCATGAGTCGTATCTATGTTCTTGATCATATATCTAGCTTGGATGATAGTTTGCGCGATTTTGGCAGCTTTTTTTTCTTCACCATATATTTTGAATATTTTGTACAGTTCATTCTCATTGGCTGTAGCTAGTACTTCCCTTGCAGTTATTTGGTTTGGATCTCGACCTGCGTCCATCCTCATGTCTAACAGACCATTCTTACTAATAGAAAAACCTCTCTCTCCATTGTCTAACTGCATTGATGAGCAGCCAAAATCAAATAATATGCCATCAATTGATGATTGCTTGATGCCATTGTCCTTCAATAGCTGGGGAAGCTCACTAAATCTACCTAGAAGTGGCACCACTCTATTTGGATATTTCTCCGCTAGTTTTTGGGCCCGTTCATAAGCATTGGGATCCCTATCTAATGTGATCAATTTACAATTGGCAGATTTCAAAATTTTCGTGGAGTGACCTCCCGCTCCAAATGTCATGTCAATATAAACTTCATTGTCTGCTGGTTTTAGGTATTTTATTACTTCATCAAGCATAACAGGTGTGTGATCTCTTTGTGGACGTGTTTGTGTTGAAAAATTACATTTATGAACAGCCCACTGCAGCCATTGAAATCTTCGTATCATTTTGATTCTTTGTTAAAGATTTTTTGGAAGAATCCTTTATTTTCTTCTTTTAAGTAATCAAGAACTTCATTAGATAAAACGAGGTTACACTCTTCAGAGTTCAGGCCGGTCGCCGAACTGTGCCTTGTTCTCTTATATTTGTTTTTGTAGTAATTATCTGCTAGTTTGTTCAAAGAGGCGTATTGTTGGGTGCAAACTTCAGAATCCAAAGCCTGGTTGGCGGGAGACTCAAAAGCGCTTTTAACCTTATCCCGTATAAGTTTACCGAGGTCTCTGAAAAAGAGCATTGTGCGTTATGAACAAAATTTTGCACATTAAAAAGTTGGCATTCCTACCTGTTCATAAATATATAAAAACTAACCTTTCACCCTTAGAAGTATCCAAAGGCCACTTTGCTATCAGCTTCGTAAATCTCTTATACTGTGTTGTCATCGCTATATTATGCTTTTTAACATATTTTTTGTAAATATGTTGAAACCGTATTCTCTTTAATTTTGTGAACCAATTCAAAAATTTGGGCAGAATGTCGAATTAATATGAAATTAAATTATAATGACATCTTGATGTCATATGTCATTAAAATTTGACATGAATTTGACATTAAGCCATTCGTTCAGTACTATGGTGAAAATTCAAAATTAATCTTTGAAGTGAAACTTCTCGGGGTTGGAAAAAAATTTAGTGTAACATTTTTCCGTTACGCGCCATCTTGTTCTTATCCCTACCACACGTGATTCGACGTATTTATGTCAAGTTGCATACCTATAGTGAATTTTTTTTTTAAAAATAAGGTCAAAGAAGTTTCACTTCTTACGTGTGTACACTAGTACACGCACACATTTTTTTAATGTTATTTTCTGTTGAAGGATACCTAATGTTGATAATGTTGAATATTTTGAGGTGTACATACTATTGGCATAAAACAGAAAAACAGTAAACAAATTGATATAATATGTATAAAAATGAAACCCGTTTTCCATGGTCACGGCATCACGCGTAAACGGGTGGACCGATTTTGATAATTCTTTTCTTATAATATTCCTTGAAGTACGAGGATGGTTCTTATGGAAAGAAAACATAAATATATACAACGGGCGAAGCCGGGGCGGACCGCTAGTTATATAATACTTTATGACTGATAGTACGTAGTCGTAGATACTATCTACTTTTGAAATGTTCAATAATGTAATAAGGTTTCTCATCGCTCGTTGATTATTTTATTAACATTTAATGCTTTTTTTTACAGCTTTCTTCTCTTCACAAAAAAGAATAAGTAATCTTTATGTATAGAAATTAAAAATAAAATGAAAAATTAAATGAAGATTGTTTTATTTACTTACCTATTTCTTGCTTTGTGAATTCGACGCTAACAAAATATTACATTGCAATTTGCAATAAAATTTTACTCCAACGCTTGAGCATTTTGCTTACAATTAAGTATAATTTATATTATTTGTAACTAGGATAAACTATGGCCAGTTTATTCCAAATCCTCTTTACACCTTGTGGGATAAGCAGTAATAAAAACTAACGGCTGTATAAATGTTGCGAACGCAGGAATGTCCAGGAAATATTATTAGCCGGATTAACTTTGTGTTGGTGCTGGAAATTAACGTGCTCTAGATTTAATTATATTCTGTATTGTTTAGTTTAATTATAATAAACAAAATAGTTTGGTCTTATCTCTGACCAGCTGACGGCGAATTTGAACGTATAAGATGAAATTTTGCTTATTATAATATAAAAGATAGGAATTTTTTCGGGAATTTGATATTAATTCATTTTTACACAATACTTTAAACGAGCTTACTTGGATAAGTATGTAATATTCATAGAACCACAAGATAGTAATTTCGAGTACCTACAGTTTGTATTTTACTGAAAAAATTCTCTCTCCTAATTTAGTTAAGCTAACTTAAATTGTAATTGTAATTTAATTGCGTAAGTGGTAAATTGTTATTTTCTATATTTTGACTTTTCAAAAGCGCTTTTAACAGAAGTTAAGTTAAAGAATAAAATGTTTTAGTTTAGGAACTGGTAGGTATCAACCCATAACTTAGACCGTATTTAACAGAACTTTCTATAACATTATAGATAGTTAGACACACACATTAATCTATATAACGGTATCACTTATCAGATTAGGTTTCTGTTTGTCATATCTGTGTAAACAAAAAAAAATACAGATCGAGGAAACACTTTTGGCGCCAATGACGCCTCTTGTTGAAAGTTGCGAGTGCGTTAACCTCCAGACTAAAGGCTTAGCGACTTGTACAAACTTCCCTCACCCTTGTTACGTACCTATTGTAGACGCCATAACTCATCAATGGGGACCTATGAAGTATGTGCCCCTGCTCTAGGGTAACCATCAACAAGAAAAATATGGGCATGGCCAACTTGACGCGAAGTAATTTGTAGGTTATATTTTCTACTCTACGAAAAAAACTTATTAGCCACGTAATTAATATCGTCAATTTAAACTCTACATCCTATCACCTATGCTTTCGGATTCCTATCGTACTCTGCTTTCTACGGATACTGATGAATGGATGAGTGTATGTTTATTATTCTTTCTCGCAAAAACCACTGAATGGATTTTATTGGTAGGTACTAGGCAGTGATATAGCTTATGTACCGTAATAACACAAAAACTGTAGAAATTCTTGCTTTTAACCGCGGGTTCGTCCGCGGGTGAATCTGCGTGACACAGCTAGAATGATAATAAAAATTTTGTACCATGATTGTTGAATCCTTAATCCTTTAAAATAGTTTACTGTGCAGAGGCGAAAATTTTGTTTCCGAAAGAGGCTACACGCTTTTAAACTTCTGAGTGCAACGCGAAGTTAGCAACAATAATATACATAAGTGTTGAGAATTGAGATGAATGTAACTTATATCTGAATAACGACTTTTTACAAAGAATTTTCCCAGTTACATCTGAGGAATAAACTTAAGGATGTTTTTCTGGACGTCGTACTTTCGTAGGTGACCATACGATAAGTACCTATTATACCTTAGATTTTCTATGTCTGCCTAAAAAAAGATTGAGCATTCATTTTCATCCTATTTAGGTAACATAATATGGGTTGAAAATTAACTTGGTATCGCAAGATATCAGGATCATTAGGTAGGTATGTTATTATTGTTTAAATTGAATCAGGTTATAAGTAAAGATTTACAGATGTAGAGCATCTTTTCTAACTGTTGACAACATTTTTAACGAGGTTTCCTAAACGCTTAAAGTTCGTATTTCCTAGTGGTAGAGTGGGTAAGATATAATTAAAAGAAAGGATTGAATATGGGAATAAAGAAAAAGGTAATTGGGTAAGAAAAATAATACCAGCCTACGTGTTGACATAATTTATTGGAAATTATAAAAATAAAAACAATATCCAATAGATCGACTTAGTAACGATACAAATATCCTTTATTCAACTCTTTTCATATTTTTTTCTAAATTTCTTTCTTTCTAATATCGCATGCACTTAAAAGGAAGAAATTATAATAAATATAACTATTAAGAATAAAGCACAAAGCAAGTACACGGTGCATAGAAATCTCAACGTAACGACTCTAGGAACTATTATACTAAATGTGGAATCTTGGGTGTAATTTAAAATATGATATTACATGAATGAACATTTGAAGACTTTTTAAAAAATATTTTTTTATTACAGCCATAATAATGGAGTCATGGGAGATTTACAAAAGTTTCAATTGAAACTTTCTAGATATCTCTATCAAAAAATGTTTTTCTTTCGAATAAGTACCTACCCAAGAATACACAATCAAAATGTTTACCACACATCGTCTAAACAACAATGGCAATTAAAACCACATTCTCATACAATAATTTAAATCATTACCCACTACCCTAAATAAGTCACCACAAAAATTTCTCTACATTTTTAAAACTGGTTTTTTATCCGTAATATTACTACAAAGTCTTTTTCCAGGCTAATTACTCGCCATAAACACAGAAGCAGTCGTCTCTCGAAGCCGAGACGGTTGGTCACATAGCTTATCATTCCTTATGCACTTCCAAAAAGGCATTGTTCATGAGAATATACGTTTTCTTTCCGATCACTCGTCCGAGTATTAAACTTCTATTTTCTGTGAAATATTGCTTGAGAAGACATACATTGATGGTTGTAAGTCAACACGGTATGGTTGTGAGGAAGCCAGCGAGCAATGTATTGCTCGTGCAGTGGTATGGTTTGTTTCACGGGAAGGTGACGCTGAACGTTACAAAGTGTGTGCCTTTTGTCTGAATTAAGGTGCGGTTACGTTAACAAGAAAACACAAGTTTGTGAATCAATTGTTTTGTATCAACCACGTTTTCGTAGTCTGTTAAATTACAAATCGTAATACATATAATAAAAAAAATTGTGTAAGCAATTAGTTTTTTAATTATTATTAGTAACAGATGTTTTTTAAGATATCCTAGTTAGTAAAACTTCGATGTAGAGCGATAGAGTATTCAGATTGCTTCGAACAACTTGTTAATTACATCCACGTGCTTTTCCATTTTCCAATAGCGCGTGATGTCCAATAGAAAAATCTTATCCTAAAGCTGAAAATATTCTCGGCGCGTCGTAATGCAACAGCACCTTAACCGTAGGGCGGGTTGCGCGCGCACACAGCCGCCATTTCTGCCTGCAGTCGGTTTGAGCGCGTCCATCGCGCGCCATGCGTCCAAAAACATAACAAAATTACATAATTCAACCCCTCATATTCTTTTAATTTCAACACTAACAGTGCAAACCGTGACTTTAGTGAAGTGTTCGCAACATTTTGTACAGTTCATGACAACGGTCCATGGAAAACGTACGTATGTACTTTAATTGTATGTAGATAGATAATTGTACTACAGCGTAATGTTCTGTGTAGTCTGTAGTTACTAGTCCGCTACGTTCATGTATGCGATTTTCAAATTCGGATTATCATGTTTCAGTTTTGTAATACTTGCTTCAGTCAGAGACACATAGTAAAAATGATTCGCTTTTCGTTTGCTTTCTATTGATTTTCACTTGAATGTAGTATTAGAATTTTCATTATCCGTGACTAATTATGACAGTAGATGGGAACAGCATTACAGAATATAAGCCTATTACGAGTAACTTAGAGGCTTATAAAAGTTTGTAACGATGGCGCTATCCTTTTCTCTTGGCCTTGTTAAAGGGTGGGTTGGTGTCATTCTGTGTAAAAATAGCAGTTTTAAGCATTTTATTAATTTAAATATGAATACATACGGAATATATTTTATTATTACTTAAAATGATTATTAAACTAAAACAAACTTTTTACATACACTGCTAACTATTAGTTACTTACTAATAAAGACTATAATAATATATAACTATCATTTATTTTAAATAAAGGCTTCTAACTAACATTTAGCGTAGCGAGCGTAGACCCACTACATTGTAGCCAATGTAGTGGGTCTATGCTCGCTAAAGCTGCGTCCACACAGAACAACAAAGACCAATAACCGTTTGGTGCAGCAATAATCAAAGGATAAAAGTTCATGATATGGAAATTGGATTGCGGTCTCACTATAGCAGAAACGGTCGCTGATTATGGCTCTGTGTGGACGTAGCATTGAACCGAAGTACACAGTAGGGTTTAAAATATAAAGAGTATACATGATTTAATTTCTTAATTCTTTCAATATTTCGAGAAGATTGAAGAAAAAGAAGAAGTTATTCATAACTACTATGAATTGTAATGCAAAGGTGTATAGGTAATATACATTAATTATTCATTAAATTAATAAAGAATTTAACATTATTTTTCATAACAAAATACACTCTTGCAAGTTACACATACGATTTCAATGATATTTTATGCATATAGGAATGTTTAAGGCATTTGGAAATTATGGTCTACACTACATATTACGTAGTTTTATTTCCTTTATTGAATAAATTATTACCTACACCTGATATATAATATCATATAATATGTTTACTTTATATAAAAGCAAGGAAACGAGTAGGTGGGCCGCTAAGCGACCACTGCCGCCCATGAGCAATCACAAAGCTACGGGTTTTGAAAAGCTGTAACCGGCTTTCAAAATATAAAGTCCACAGTTGCGTAGTTCCTCTTATCATTAAGTAATTTTTTTATGACAGAGCAAGCAAAGGGGCAGGTGGGCCACCTGATGTTAAGTGGTCACCACTGCCCATAGACACTTGTAACACTAGAAGTGTTGCAGGTGCTTTGCCGGCCTTTTATGGACAAATAAGCTCTTTTCTTGAAGGCCCCAATGTCGTAATGTAATTCATCGTATAATATACAGAAATATAAAAAAAAAGACGGGTTGCACTCCGGGAGTGCCGGCAGAAGTGAAAACTTGATTATTAAAGTTGAGCATGTTTGATATCCATCCGTCTTACGCTTTTTCGATCAGGTCACGTGTCCTGACGCGAGTTTAAGATTTTATACCCATTACAGAAAAAGTGCTCAACGCCGCTAAAGAAGTTTTCACTTCAAAAAACACAAAAGGAAAGTAGACTACAATATTCTAAAGAATCAATTATTATCATCAAGAATCTTGAAAATCGGCCCTCTTTATCACCGCAGTTAAACATTTGAGACAGTAATACTTCAAATGGAATTAAAATGATTTATTAGAACGTGTTCTATTTCGCGAGCGGCGAGCTGCACTTGCAACAATTCAAAGCAAGAAAGCGCCTTGGGTCAAACGCGAATTGAATTCCATCTGCGGAATCCAATAAAGGTTTTTATGAATTAAAGCCTTTGTTGCGACGGCTATAGAACATAGTTTTGTTTAAAGGTATTTGCGATGCGATTATTTCGCGCGCCTCGATTGTACTCAAGTGTGCGGGTGATGAAAAAAGAATATTAGAGTTATATCGGATTGTCTCACTTCACTTGCTTTAAAACTAGCTGAGGAATGAGACTGTATTCAGCACGAAATATATTGCTTGAGTTTAAACTCAAACTCTACTTAAGTATAGTTGTTATTTTGAATACTTTTATATGAATTTTATAAGGCTTACTTGGCAATATAATATGCACTTTTAAAATATACAGGGACTTTAGTAGTTAAGTAAATGCTTATTATTATTTATTTCGATACAATATAATATAACAAATTCCCTTTCAAGAAGGTCCCTTAATCTACATCTGAAATTCTGATGGTACTTTAAATATCTCGTTCTCGAAGTGTTTGATATTGTAATAATAATATTTGTCAGAATAATATTACTTCTGTTTATAATTGCTTATTAATTATTATAGATTCAAAATAAAAACGTTATAACTTTGATAAAATTCATTTGAAACTTCTTTATATATCTGTAACGCAAAATAGAAGTATAATTAATTACATAATTAGAATAACAAGTACTTTCTTAATGTAGTAAGTCATTTAATATTCAGATGTCTCTACAATAATAATTATATTAATGTTAAAGAAAACATTAATATAATAAGATCAAATAAGGCAAGTAAGATATTATAATTTATAGTGATAATTACAATAAATTACGTTTAAAATACTGTTAAATAATGTTAAAAATGTTTAATATTAAAACGTATAATATTCAACGTATAAACAAACTACATACAATATAATGATAATAAATATTCTAAATTTGTTATTGTTTTCTTTTTTCTTTTTTAATTGGATATAAAATATTAAGTACGATGATTAGACTGTCTGTCTACCTCAAATCTAAATGTAGAGACAAGAAGACGTACTATAGAACTGCCAAGTAGAGTTATTTATGAATTATGATATAAATTTTAGACACGCAAGGCATTACGCACTACCGTCTGCGGTTTGTCAGAGGAAGGGAAATATTTCCGTCAAATTTCATCGACTTTTGTGTGTGTTATATTAATAGATATTGTTTGGTGAAATAATATTTCCTTTAGGGCTGATTTTTCAATCCTTGGTTAATACTTATTCGTCGAATAACGTAGGTACTATAAACTACCATTTCAAAAATGTATTCTTTGGCCGCAGTTTATTGGGCGGATAAGTTTTAACCATGGATTGGAAAATCGGCCCTTAGTTTACAATATTTTGTCAAAATACTGTTGCTTATGCTCTACAATTGTTATGTGCTAGTTAACTGGTCCAAATCAGTGTCTCCGCTTCAGAGATTATTAAAAAAAAATCCTCAAATGGAGAGACAATTATTAAAACATAACATTTTAATTTGCTAGATACAGTATGTATACACTTTCATAAAAATGCTTTGTCAATAAAAATAGATAATCCAACTTATTTTTTAAAAGCTAAAATTTTTGCAAATACTTAATTTTTACGGCATTGGCACAAAAAAGTTACAGAATCGGCTAGCTTTTACGTACATTTCCGCGGTTCTAAGCCTCTAAATGTATCCCGGAGGAGCTGTTAATTTTTCCAGGACAACAAGCATAATATGTTACTTCCCGGGTTCCAAACCATAAACTCCAAATGCGAAAAATCACATCGACCCCTTTCTAAAAAGAGAAAAGATTTTTAAGAAAAAAAATACCAAACTATATTGTTAGAAATAAATCCCCAACTGGCAACTAGAATAAATAGTGGTTATAAAAATGAGTTGAACAGCGGATTTGACTTGACTCTCGGACGTAACTGTCGTTTTGGTTGTGTTTAGTTGTGTTAATTATTATATTTGGTCGATTATTATTTTATTGTTGAAGGTAGACATCATATGAAATTATTTTGTAAGGAATAAAACTTGGTTGATTTTAAAATCCCTAAGAATATACTATTTATAAACTAATTGAATAAATGTGAAGTCGCCGTTCTTTGTTCACTAGAAACCACTGAAGCCTTTTATAAAATTTTCTCGGTAAAGACAAAGTGAAGTCGTGGAGTCCAGTAATATAATAAACAAAGATAGCTTTTATATTGATGAATTTCCATTTGATCTATTTTTATACTATACCTACAGCAGTCTTTATACTATAGGTACTTATTGTTACATATAATTTGAAATAGTATGTGTAGTTTTTTTGATAACCTTGTCATCATCTCTATACATAAAAATGAATTCTTTTTCCCTTGGTCACGGCATCACGCGTGAACGGGTGGACCGATTTTGATAATTATTTTTATATAATATCACATGAATTACGAGGATGGTTCTTATGGAGAGAAAACGTATACATGTACCACGGGCGAAGTCGACCGGACTGCTAGTATAATAAAATATTCAAATTATTTTGATTAGTTATTATCAGTTACATGCGTATTTTCCGCTAAACTGAAACTAATTTCAGCGGATAATCCGGCAAATTTATATTCACGATTATTCGACGTAAAGGAGTTGTAATACCGCTGTGGTTACTAAGTAACTTGTGTCTAAACCAAACTTAGATTACTTCACGCTAAGTAAATCTTAATAAACTGATCAAGGCTCGAGTCCTAATTTAAATGAAATAAATCTTTTTACGGGTTTAATTCTTTATTGGATACTCTTTTTACTAAAGATTAGATATCTATACTAATATTATAAAGCTGAAGAGTTTGTTTGAACGCGCTAATCTCAGGAACGACTGGTCGGATTTGAAAGATTATTTCATTGTTAGATAGGCCATTTATCGAGGGAGGAACCGTGTGGCACAGCTAGTATTTACTAAAGATAGAAAGTAACTTTCATAGTATGTCCATTTGTCTGTTATGTTTACACGCCTAACCTCCTGAACGAATGTGGGTGGATTTTGATAAACAGATAGTTGAAACCTTGACATAGCCTTTGTATAGCAGACGACTATCGATAAGGTTAAGTGCACTCGAACAAGTGGGCGGAATACTTGTATATAATAAGTCTTCAGTTTTTTATTTCACGTGTTTTAACTTTTGTAATGATAATAATGAAGATAATATTATCTTAAAACCTACACTGCCATTCATCGCTATAAGTATGGACCATGAAGAAAAGCTTAAATTATTTAGTCTAAGCACAAATATTTTGTAATAACACAGATAAAATATAATAATACCTACAGATAGATTCGAATGAAAACATTACTCCTTCAAAACTACTGCATCGTGAAGCACCTAGCCATGTTTAAAATAAATCTCCAATAAACTAGGTTATAATAGTTGAGAATAACTTGGGATTAAATTCCGTAGCGGGAATGTGGAATCTCAGCGTGAGTTCAGAATCGTCCACTGTTTGTGAATTCCGTTGGAAAATTGCCGAAGTATAGTTTTAGTAAGAGCTTTGCAGTTTGGAGACGATTGTTTACGATAATGCCGTTAGCTACGGCGCGGTTGATATCATCTATGATCCGTATTGGTTTATTATTATTTGGTGTAGCAATTGCGGGAGTCGTTACAGGAGTGCTCCCGTCGTAGATTGTAGATAAAAAAGATTAGTTACTGACTTTAAAAATCCTTCGTACATATATGTGACAGTTTTGATGGTATAATTTCAGATTACGTTATTTATAACTTCACTTTTAGGGATAAGTTTTACTTGCGCATAATATACATTTATTTTTTGGCGTTCATCGTGATAAAAGAGTAGGTGTTTAGCGCTCATTTTATTCAATCTAAATATGTATCATGTTTAGGTTTCAACAAAAACAGTTAATTTAATGCTCTTTCCGTACGCAACAAAGGTAAATATATAATAATGTTTACAGAATTACAATGTCCAAGAGGCAACATTCAAGGTGTTTGAGCGTATGAGCCCTTTGATGTCTGTAAGGTTAAGACGATGGGGACGTAGAACTTGTTACTTTTGAGATATTAATTATTTAGTTACAATGTTGGTTAGTGTTTCGTAATATATTCATATTTATGTTAGTAGGGATTAGATTGTATAGATTATGTATTTTATTAGGTTAGGTAGTGAGGAAAATCGTTAAGTAATATCACGTGACTAAATATAGAAGCCATTTTGAAAATTACACTTTATTTCATTCATGTTAAAGATACAATATGAAAAACACGCCTATGTATACAGGATGTGTCATTAATCAACAAAAATCTGTAATTTTACAAACACACTACAATCGGGGCCGATACTTTCATTTCGATATTCATGTAGTTTCGGATTTAGCTCGGAAAGCCCACTCCAATAATTCATCCTGTATATTTTATTATTTTATACCGTTCTCCACAGTTCACGGAATATTTAATCTGGCACGTTTTCCCAAATAACACAATGGAACATTCCTTTGACGTGTTCCTACTTTAGATTAATTATCACTGCTTTGAATGAGGCCTTTTATTTCAATTTAAAAGCATTTGAGAATAATTTTGCCAGCTCGCGTGCCTTATGAATTCTGCTTTCATCTTATTCTATAAATATCATAATTATAAATACGTTAATTGCGAAAATGAATTTTAAATTAAAAATGTGTTGATGATATAAAATGTCAAATGTCTAGACGATTTGTCTGACGAAGAGATTAGACGCTCTTAATAATATAAGAGCCCACGACGGCCAGACTTTCCTTTCTTTCGGAAAGTTGAAAGTTTCTCTGTATATATCTACGATACAGATAAGAACGACTAGCGATTATCAAGTCTGGGTTGTGGTTACTTTGGCAGGAAACAGGTAGTAAGGGTGTATAAAATTGTACCTAACTTTCATTATAGTTTAAAAGCTAAATTTTATATATGTTACTTGGTGTTAGCGATCGACATAGCGTCATTGTATATATGTTTAGTTAATTTGTTAGTGTAGATTAAAATTAGAAGATATAGACCGCATGATTTTGTAGATTTTGTCGTAATTAAACATCTAGTAATTACTTACTAGATGTTTAATTACGACATTGTGTTTTGGAAATTTTGGTTACATGATAATTTATATCGCTCACTTATATGTAATGTGATGACTGTACATTGAGCACTTACAAAATAAACGCTCACTTATGTTGTGATGACTCGTAAACGTGCATATACATTTTAGTAATGTGTAAAATGTTATATATACATTTTTAGTTATATATACATTCAGTAATGTGTAGATATTTTTTGGAAATAGATACTGTATACGAATAGTAAACCTGTATGTTATGTCGTGCATAAGATGTATTTATTGTTTTAATTGTAAATGATTTTGTATAAGGTTTGCTTTTAATAAAGTTACGAGCAATTAGAGGGTTGGTTGATAACAAAACGGGCGCACGAATTGAGCATTACGTACGGGCTCACCGTGCTAAACTAGTATATAATCCCCACGGCGAGCGTAGCAAATCAGTTCTCGGGAGTCAACGGTACGGAGCACACGTAACTTACGCGACTATCACCAGCCCTCGAAAGCTACTTGAAGAAGAATTGCTGCAGTTTTATTTCGCCACGTTTCGTAATAAACGTTATTGCGAAGCCCGCGTGCTTTGCACCGCGAAATACGCGTTCCTCTTATACGTGCAGAGGGTTGTATTGGCGCATAGTACGTTTCCACGGACGCTAGCAGAAGCGTCGGGAGTGAGCGTGAACCAGCGTTCGAAGGCGTTCACTCAGTGTGCATAGTCACACACGTAGCGTATCGGCCGTGTATAAACATTCGCGTGACCTGCGTACGGGCACGCTCGTACTGCGCCTACCGCCGCGATATACACGGTCGCATATATTGTATCCACGCTACAACATTTTTGGTCCTTCGAGCCGGATTCTGCATAGAACATTTTTGGTTCATTGGAGCCTGGTCCTTCGTTTTATAAGAAGCAAACGTACGAAGAATTGAAAATGCCTATCACGAGGTCGCATAAGAAAACTCCGATTGATCGTCGTACGTCAAGACAAGATGATGAAAGCCGGCTTGAACTAACGCCGATGAGTCACGACGCTACGACGACAGATGTTAATGTTGTATCAACGTTACCGAAAACTCCGCCAGCCACAGAGACCCACGCCACTCACACGATGGCTGAAATGGGAACCCACGAGTCAAAGAGTAAGGATTTTGGATCAAAAGATACTCTTATATCGGCTACAGAAGGCCGTAAAGCGATGTCAGTTCGCTCGGCACAGGCTGGTGCACGAAAACGTTTATTAGAAGCGAAACAGGAATTGCTTCAACGCGAATTGGAAGCAGCTCAAGCGGCAGCGCGATTAGCACGCGTTACGATGGAACTCGCGCAATGTGAAAATGAGCTGTTAGAGTCCGATAGTGATGAAAATGACTTCAAATCGGAGAATGTAGAAAATTGGATCGCTGCATCAATCAAAGAAACAAATTACGCCGATGACAATGAACAGTGTAATAAACCGTCTATACAAATGCCAGTTAAGGAAGAAAAATGCAAAAACTCGACCATTGAAGTGCAAACATTGGCGGATGCATTAAAGGAAGTTTTATGCACAAAAAATAACACGGCGTCGCAACCAAATTATATAAACGAGTTGCCGCACTTTGACGGTATTAGTGATGAATGGATGGCATTCAAAACCGTTTATGACGATACAGCCCCATTGTTTAATGATGTACAAAACATGGCAAGATTACGAAGGGCAATAAAGGGTCGTGCACGTGAAGCAATAAAAAGTTTGCTTTATTCAGCCGCTAAGCCGAATGACGTCATCGACTCGCTAAGACGCCGCTACGGTAGAACAGATGCTTTGGTTCTTGCCGAGTTAGATAAACTTCAAACATTGAGAAAAATAACCGACGATCCACGTGATATATGTATGTTCGCGAGTCAAATAAATAATAGTGTGGCGGCTATCAAAGGTTTGAATAGACCCGAATACCTACAAGCGCCGCATATTGTGAAAATGATATTAGACAAGCTACCACAATCGTTTTTATATCGGTGGTATGATTTTATCGGCGACGAGGAACATGGTGTTTCGGATATTACACGTGTTTCACAATGGCTTAACCGTGAAGCAGATCGATGTGGATCACACGTGAGTCTTGGTGAAACAAACAATTGGAGAATGAATAGAAAGAATTTATATTATAGTGTAGAAAATGATGTTGCGTCATATAGTGTCAGTGAAAGTAAGAACACGTGCTTTCATTGCAAAAAAGACCACGTGCTTAGTGAGTGCCCGCATTTCATGAAATTAACAGTACAAGAACGTTGGGATATTGTTAAGAAGCATCGCGTATATTTTAATTGCTTAAAAGGAAAGCATCGCAAAGAGAACTGTCGCAAACCGCCATGCAAACATTGCAAACGGTGGCATCACTCGCTTTTGCATGTTGAATATGCCGTACAAAAGCCAGACAGCGATAGTGTGCATCAAGAGCCTGTAACGAATACAGTGAATAATGTGTGTGCACCTATGACGTCACGAGCTTATCTGAAAATGCTCGAAGTTGAAGTATTTGGGCCAAAGGGCTCGGAAAAAATTATTGTCTTGTTAGATGAAGGCTCTACAGTGACTTTGTTGGATTCAGCTGTAGCGAATCGTATTGGTGCTAGTGGTTCGAAAACTCAACTTGTGATACAAACTGTGGGTGGAAGAAATATTGTGAATAGTGACACGCAAGTGATAAAGTTAAAAGTGAAAGGTATGCATAACAAAAAAGTGCAAAAATTAAATCAAGTGCATACAGTAGACAATTTAAAACTAGCCCCGCAGTTCTTAGACAAACAACGAATAAAACAGTTCCGTCATCTACGTGAGTTTACTACTCAACTGTACTACGAGGCTAAAGAGCCTTTATTACTGATTGGTCAAGACAATTGGCAATTATTAGCATCGAAACAAATGAGAAAAGGAAAACCAGGCCAACCAGTGGCTTCACGTACAGCGCTTGGATGGGTGCTTCATGGTATTGATGAAAACAACACGTCAAGGTCAGTTAATTATATTGTAAACACGTGTTTTGTTGCAAACGCATACAATGTTATGCCTCAGGGTGAAATAAATAACATAAAAAGCCCACGTGACCTACAAGTGAAAGATTATGCACTTACAACGCATAATAATACTTGCAAGTTGAAAATTGACAGAAATGAACACGTGACGAGAAAGGGCCGATATAAAAGTAACAACAATTGTTCTAACATGTCTCTTACAAAGACATTTAGAGATAAAGTGCCCTCACAACATTATATCAACGGTAAAATGAATCGTCAAGTTAACTGGTCCTCCACACGATATGAAAATTGGAAATTTCGAAAATTTGGTCCTGATGGGATACACGCTACTGAAAGTGTTTATGAAACAGGCTCGATCGCTAATCACAGAGATTAGTGCTATGCACGAGGGGGAGGATGTTAGCGATCGACATAGCGTCATTGTATATATATGTTTAGTTAATTTGTTAGTGTAGATTAAAATTAGAAGATATAGACCGCATGATTTGTACTGCGAGTCGCTTATGAATAGGTTTAAGCATAGAGATGAGAGTATTGCACCCCATACCGTATTGTAATGTTTAAATGTTTTGTTTTAATTTTATATTTAAGTTATTATAGTAATTACTTACTAGATGTTTAATTACGACATTGTGTTTTGCAAATTTTGGTTACATGATAATTTATATCGCTCACTTATATGTAATGTGATGACTGTACATTGAGCACTTACAAAATAAACGCTCACTTATGTTGTGATGACTCGTAAACGTGCATATACATTTTAGTAATGTGTAAAATGTATATATAAATTCAGTAATGTGTAGATATTTTTTGGAAATAGATACTGTATACGAATAGTAAACCTGTATGTTATGTCGTGCATAAGATGTATTTATTGTTTTAATTGTAAATGATTTTGTATAAGGTTTGCTTTTAATAAAGTTACGAGCAATTAGAGGGTTGGTTGATAACAAAACGGGCGCACGAATTGAGCATTACGTACGGGCTCACCGTGCTAAACTAGTATATAATCCCCACGGCGAGCGTAGCAAATCAGTTCTCGGGAGTCAACGGTACGGAGCACACGTAACTTACGCGACTATCACCAGCCCTCGAAAGCTACTTGAAGAAGAATTGCTGCAGTTTTATTTCGCCACGTTTCGTAATAAACGTTATTGCGAAGCCCGCGTGCTTTGCACCGCGAAATACGCGTTCCTCTTATACGTGCAGAGGGTTGTATTGGCGCATAGTACGTTTCCACGGACGCTAGCAGAAGCGTCGGGAGTGAGCGTGAACCAGCGTTCGAAGGCGTTCACTCAGTGTGCATAGTCACACACGTAGCGTATCGGCCGTGTATAAACATTCGCGTGACCTGCGTACGGGCACGCTCGTACTGCGCCTACCGCCGCGATATACACGGTCGCATATATTGTATCCACGCTACAACACTTGGGGACCTATAAAAAGATATTACCTTAAGAGCCAGACAGTTTTCATGGTTCTTACATCTAGCCAGACACATTTAAAAAATAACTAACATATCATCAAATTCACATAACTACCTAAAAGCGTAACAAATATGAAATAACCCACTAAAAACATTAGTTAACTACAATTTTTAAAAAAATAAAAGTACAATATATATGTAATAAAGTTATTACTTATCTTTTACTTAGACTTATGTTGATGAAATTTCACGTATCCCGATGACTTTTTTATTGTGTCATCGAGATACGTGAAATTCCATCAACATAAGCCCCCGTAAAAGATAAGTAATAACTTTATTACATATATATTATACTTTTATTTTTTTAATAATTGTAGTTAACTAATGTTTTTAGTGGGTTATTTCATATTTGTTACGCTTTTAGGTAGTTATGTGAATTTGATGATATGTTAGTTATTTTTTAAATGTGTCTGGCTAGATGTAAGAACCATGAAAACTGTCTGTCTCTTAAGGTAACATCTTTTTATAGGTCCCCAAGTAACATATATAAAATTTAGCTTTTAAACTATAATGAAAGTTAGGTACTATTTTATACACCTTTACTACCTGTTTCCTGCCAAAGTAACCACAACCCAAACTTGATAGTCGCTGGTCGTTCTTATCTGTATCGGAGACATATACAGAGAAACTTTCAACTTTCCGAAAGAAAGGAAAGTCTGGCCGTCGTGGGCTCTTGATCTATAAATTTTAAAGTTAGTTAAAGTATGAATCGTTTATTAGATCAATTCAAATTTCCAATCAATTACATTAATAATTTTTTACAAACAATTTTGAAAGTAGACAGACAGACACTATTTAATATCATGTATTTCAATTATTGTTAAGAAAATTATTCACAGAGTTGTTAGTAAGTTTTTCAAATGTTAGCCAAGAAAGTATAAGCACCAGGGAATAACTATATTACAAAAATGTCACATCAAATATATTCAAAATGAAACTTCTGCAACTTTCCCGTAAAGGTTTTATCGAGAACTTGGTTAAAATATTATAAAGTAGAAACTTTTGCTGGCGGTTTTAAATTAAGATTTACTTATTGATTTTGTTTTATAAAATATTAAAAATTAATGGTCTTTAAAGGTTTGTGGCTGTTAAAAAACAAATTAGCTTTACATTTATGACCATAAATATTCAATTAGAAAAGTGAATTTGATTTTACTAATAACCTAATTTAATTTTTAGTTTTATTATATTGCAATTTTATACAAAATATAATAAGAACTTTCACGAATATACATTGATTTTTAATTTCATCTGTTTATTATAGTACCTTATACTCGATAATGTTATGCAGTTGTGATTTACCAATTACAGTCTACATCTCTGTATTTTCTTTCTAATGTCATGAGACGGCATCACCATAACAACATAACGAGCATTAAGAAATAGTTTTTCTATTCACATCTAAATAATAATCTGCCACAATCTCAACTACGAGTACTGGCACTCAAGTAGACTTGGCGACTCACTGAGGCCCACTCGAGTGAGAATCAAGATTTAGATAGAGTGATTCCATTTAATACTTAGAGAAGTTTAAAGGTTAACATTTCGCTCCGTAAGTTCTATTTTAATGAACTGTAAAGTTGGAGGAAAAGGACTTCGCGAAAATGCACGTTTTTTGTTGAATTATGGGTGACTGAATTATTGTGTCAGTTGACTCTGGTTAAGAAAGGATATTACCTTATAGTTTTTAAACATGATCAACTTATACTTTTTCAACTAATAAATATATAATTTTGAAAACGTAGATTTATGTAATAAATTCTAACTTTTCACCAGCGGCTTCACCCTCGTTTTAGAAACTTAACTTTGCTCGAAAACCACTCTATTCATTAGTGAAAACTATATGAAAATTGCTGCATTAGTTTTTAAATGCATCGCGAACAGAATGAGAAATAATTAAAAATGTATACAGGTTGATACCCAAAAGAAACAATCCATGATTACAAAAATTATAATAGTCTAAAAGAATTTTTTCAATATCATTATTTTCTTCCTACTACGTTTTATGCAAGTTAAAAAACATAATGATAGGAAACGTGCATAATACCTATATCTTTCCTGCGACTGCACTTAGACCTATTTCCCAGGAAGGCACGTACTAAGTTAGCTCCGAGGACACACTCCAGAGGTCTTTGTACCTCATCACTCGCTGCCTCTTGGCTTGAGAAAGGTGTTTGACTTTGGAGATTTTTAGTGTTTTTACGCAATTTTTTATTGTTCAGCATGAATAGTTTGTGATATAAAATGGTTAGGGGTATTTGGTATAGAAATTATATAATGTTAAATAGATACGATGTTTTTTTTACCTTTGAGTGCCTTTTCTTTTAGCTTCTTCATCTTTTAACTATTTGAAAAAAGAAGAAAAGACAGGAGAAGCTCCTTTTGGTATAAGTAATATGAATTGATGTTGTCCAAATTCAATACATAATACCTGTAAAATATAAATACAATTATAACTCTTAGTAATAATTTTAATTCAATAAATTTAACGTACAGTATAACGCTAAATACGGCAGAGTTATAATCCTCTCGTGCAGCGCATACCCGTTCCTATTAATTACAGCAGAAGTGTCAAAATTGTATGAAACGTTATATTATATTTATACAATAATCGTGCATCTCAGAGACAGGCTATTATTCAGATGGAATCGGGCTTGCATGTGTAATGTAATCTTGTATATATAAGATATTATCTTAGGCCTTAGCTATTTGCAGTTAATTATCTGTGAAACTTATAATTAATAATTTCATTAAATCGACAGTATAAGCACAAAGGGTAAAATATATTAGACTTACCCATGACCATGACACACCAGATATTCTATATGAAGATTTTGATTTAATTTTTTGGTGAATCACAATTTAGAATTCAAATCAAATTTTAAAATGCATTACAAATTCAATATAATTTTTACATTAATCGTTTATAATTTTGATCAAAAACCCTACTTATAAATAGTCGTTCATTTTATAAGAATTTTGTATAAGCAGAACTTTTTACGAAGTCTTGAGCTTACTTCAAAGCACTCTCTATCAAGTTTTTGCATTTTCTTGGCTACTTTTTGCCACAAATTACCGCATAATATTACCTTAATGTTGTTTTAGGTAATAACCGCTGTATGAGGTATAAACGAAAACGATATTTAATTTATATCATTTTATATTTGATCTCTTTGATGAGTCGAAATGAAATATCTGTTTCATCTGTGGAAAAGAACACATTAATAAAAATAAATAAAATACTTAAATGCCCTAATAAAATTGCAAAATAAGAATATTATAAACAAATTAATTTATAAAATCAATTGCGCAGTACGTAGTATACTTAGATAAACCGTCATTATGGCATTATATTTAAGCAATCAAACGCCTATTGAAATTAGGCAGATTTGTATCGTATCACAGCTTGAGTCGATTCTAGGAATCATGAATTTCAATATTAATTCCAATTCAGGGTTAAAGGGTACTCATTTCAAATAGTCCCTAAAGCAATGTAGGGTACTTTGATATAGATGTATGTGTATCCCACTTTTATTAAAGTTAGTGTATAGTAAATAAAATGTGCCTTTGTATGTGAATAAATAAAATATACCTTATAAATTATGTTTATAACCTTTTATTATTACCCGCCTCGACCAAGTTTCGAACTAATGTATCAATTTTTATGTTTTACGATATTTCAAAAGGGCTCCGGACATCTAATTGAAAAAATAAATATTGTTGAGTTTTAATTTACTGTTATTATGTTTTATTTAACCAACTACTACCAACAGTTTAGGCAACAATAACATACCTTTGTACAAATTATTGTGTACTGTAGGACACCAATTGAATTATTACCCACTGCTTTGTCAGTTGTTACATGTGAAGGTCATGAATAAATGAAACAATAATTCAACTAAGCTTCTAGTTGTATTGTTTCGTACACAAATAAGCCTCTATTTTCATTAGAATTAGAATTAATGTGCTTCGGAAAATCGATACACGTGACATCGAAAATACGTAGCTCCAATTTGGTATAATTTGTATACATTTTCATTGAATCCTAATGTAATGAATATAAATTATACTGTTTTAAGTCATGTAGTACAACGATGTTTATATTCTCGAGAAAATTATTGTAGAAAATATCCTTAATCATTTACATGAGTTTTAACATAGTAAACATAAGCTGTAAAATAAATATCAACATATTAATCCTTTTACATTTTAACAATAAAGGAACGTAATCTAGTTAAAACATCGTGAGAAAGTATCATGTTTCGAACATCTGCCTGCATATAGTCTGTTTGTGAATGTTATTTTTAATATCGCTCACGTTTTATCAAAAGTACCAAAATCTATTTGAAGTAAATATTGTATTCAAAGATTAAGTAATTTTCCCTTTAAACGTTATTTAATATAAAGACGTTGAGGAAAATCTTCGTACGACAATATTTGTAGGTACTGTACCGGAAAATTTAAGAGCACCTTTGTAAACGATTTACGCGAATTATATTTGGAAAAATAATGTTGTCAGGAATATTACGGAACAAAATAAGTAAAAAGGATAAAGAGACAGGGATAATACAATTTGAGACCTTTTCAAAGACAAGCAATTTTAATTTTAACTTTTAGTAATAACTCTATAGGCTCTACGTTAAGTCACTACTACTTAAAACTAAAGTTTCTCTTCTCCTTAGCTTACCTTCATATTTGCACCAGACGCAAGAACCTCCAATCTTTTCTATCTATATCTCGAGTAATTAGAGTTTTAACGAATGAAAGATCTGTTTTAATCACTTTCCCATTGTGGATTAATTAAAAGCATTTCAAAAAACTAGCGCACGAGTACTTGAAAAATGGACAAAATGGTTGAATCAAGGGAGACGGTGCCAAGTTCGCGCCAGAACTTTCCGGCAACTACCTTCGTTAGGCTAAGTGATTAACTATGAATGTGACTCAAACTGTGGCCTATTTCAACACGTTTTCTTTTAGCTATTAAATTATTACGACGTGTCGGGTTTGTGTTCTTGACTGAACATACAAACAAGATGTGAATTAGAACGGAGGGGAATTAATGTTGCCATGTGTGTACCTCCAACTGTTTGGCAAGAATAAGAATTTATTGTATTGTCCGAAAACATTTAGGTTTATATTTGTATGCAGATTTTTGGTTTGTATGGAGGCAATAGAGCAGACGTCGAGTTACTTGATATAGTGATCTATGTCGGCTAAATCCACCAATACCTAGGGGTTAAGTGAGCCTTCGAGAAAACTTTATACTCTTTTCGTGAAAGTGCCTTAATTGTAACTGTTTTGTTAATCTATAATTTATCTATTTAGTCTCACTCACTCTTCAGTTGTTAGAAATAAATATACATTTATTTCATTTAGTGCTCAATCTGGTCAACGTTTTGACATGCTTTTCTTATTAATCGCATACCATTACTTTTTGTTGGTTCTTATATTGACAGACGATATTTTTCAATTAACATTATGCACGGATTTTGAATAGTGGTTGGAAACTTTTACCTTTTACGTCTCAGTATCATCCCAATTGTAAAAAGTAAAAAACGTGAAAATTTTCAATAAAACAACCACTTTAAAATTTTCAGCGTCCTGATTTTAAATAACGGTAAAACAGTACCTCCATCTTTAAATATTTTGCTCAGAACAGCTATATCGAAGTAAAAACACTAGACTGAGATCTAGGAAGCGTTGTCTCGGCCTAGTTTGAGCCTCTTTTGTTACCTCGAGTGGCTTTTACCTGCAAAGCGTTTACTCCTTGCGAATTTTCTGAACATGGACCATGGCTATGTATCTTTGCTTCTGTGTTTTAGTCTTGAGTAGCTTTATTTTGAATGTTTTTTGTGTCTATCTGAATGATTACGTAGGTCGTTTCCTTATGGTGGGTACTATCACGTATCATCGTACATTCTAAGTATCAAAATCTTCCCTTCTCACATTTACATGAATCCTTATTTTCAATGATAAATTTGTCTTAGAGTTGAAGTATAATTTTGAAATATGCCTACTATTATACTACAAATTCCTGCTATATACAGAACATGACTAATAAATTGCCTTTTAAGCTGTTGGCAAATAAATTATCATGCAGTTTCACCGCTTGCTGATAGTGTCCCTGTCCCTGATAGCATATTTGACACGTTTTGACGTAAATTTTCATGCATTAAATTTTCTCATTTTAACTGATAGATAAGCTAAAGGAAACACATCAAGACAGTTTGAGACCACCTCTTAATATATTACTTAACTTTTTAACATAACTTTACTTTTCATTCAAAATAATGTATAAAAAGTAATTCTATACGTTTACTTTTATGAAAAAAAATTACAATTGAATTTATATTTTTGGTTTTATGGCATTCAAATGCTTTATAAATATAAATTTATAAAGAATAGAAAAACACTACAATTCTAGAAAAAAGAATTTCTATCTATAAGACTAGATAACTTACAGATTATACAAGTTAACAAAATACTATAAAGAAATCTTCGCTCCTAACGCAAGGGTAACAGCATAGAATATGTATTGTAACGCGGTAACAGTTCAATTTATCAATGGAAATGTTTATTTATGTTCTTTTGTTGCAGGCAATCAAGAAATGAGACGTAAACGGCCACACTCAACGGGCGCCGCGTGGTGATCATAGCCATGTCCGTGGACGTCACGAAAATGCGTTACCTCCTATTTTGCCTCCTCTCTCTGTCACTCCACATAAACTTTGCGTTCGTTCTCGACAAACAGAATCCATACTCGCAGTTTAGGAAGTGGAACGCCGGCCTCAACGGCACATTGGAACTTGAATTTAAAACGGACCAACCGAACGGTCTACTTTTGTACACGGACGACGGTGGCACTTACGACTTTTTCGAGTTGAAGCTAGTGAATGGTGCGTTGCGATTGAGGTATAATTTGGGCGGTGGTGCACAGATTATCACGGTTGGCAGCAATTTGAATGATGGCCACTGGCACAAAGTTCAGGTTAGTGTGTGAAAATCTATGTAGTTAGTGAACTTAACAGTTTACCTACTATCACTAGTTTTACCTACTTGTCTTCTAATGTAATGTATTTGTATTGTAATGTATTTTACATACCCAACATAACATACCTACCTAAATATCTTGTCATATGTAAAAATAAAACATTAAAATTAAGTTAATTATAGTGTCCTATGCCTAGTTCTAGGTAAAAATTTTTTTGTGTTAATTTATTTAACTTACTTATCCATTATTTTAAACCATTTAACTTTAAAGTTAATATAAAGTAAAAACATCGATCCTGTAGCAGGCTGCAGGATTGTCCTCTCAGTTAATGGCTCCAGCCAATAGAGGGAAGCTTTTTGCAAAACCGCAGTGACACACAGAATAATTCGGTCACGTCACCGTTTTTCCCTTTTTTGAACGTCTCATACGGATGTTCCGCGTCATCTATCAAGTTGTCCCTACATTAGAAGCAGTAGATATGAGTTACCGTTTCAGGGTTTTTGGGAACATTGTTTCAAATACAAACCTTATTAATATAGATTAAGACTATAAAAAGACGCGTAATATAATCAACTAAAAAAAAATATCAAGGAATCTGATAATAAACTATTAGTTATGAAAAAGTGAGCGGCGCTTTAAAGTAGGTACTTACCGATAAACTCATGAAATTATTATATTGTAATCTTCGAAAATCGTGTAATGGAGGTTGCATAAGATCATAAAAAGATTTAACAAGTGAATTACAAAAGAAAATTAATGGATTTGATGAATACTTACAATTCTATTGCTCCTTTTTACAGAATAACATGTTACATATGAAAACTCTTAAAGTACTTATCTACAGCAAAAGTACCTTATATGTAATACTAAACTATGAATGTTTATTTTCTCATAACTTTCTTCCAAGACTTCATAACATGCTTCAACAACTTTTTTCAACTTTTTTGAATAAGGAATTAGGAACCTCAGGAACGATTTAAAATATACAAGTTGTCTATGGTCAATGCTCTACGTGGTTTTATTATCGTTCTGAAATATAAAGCTTGCGTAGTGTGATAAATAAATTATAATAATTTAAATACTCATAGTAATATTAATTAATCACAATTAATAAACTTATTATGTTAAGCAAAGTTCGTTTTTATAAATAAAAGTATCGCATTTTATAAGTATAAAAATTTTGATGACTGGCATCCACGACGCCACGAAGAAAAAAAAAATGGAACATATAAAAAAAAAAACATTTGACACTTGATGCAATTTGTGTTTTCGCGGTTACTTCGAGTTTTATTTTAATAAATTGTAAATACGTATATGAATAATTACTATCATATTAATAATTTTGAATTACTTTGTTTAAGGATAGTTGCAAATATATTTAAATACAGTTAATTTACGTAGTCGTTTTGTATCAACAATTCTTACCATTTAAAAAAGTGATCACTGACTGCTTGGTCGCTAAGTATATTTTTATTTAAAAAAGCAATCAAAATATATGGTAATTTACCTATTTATTTTATTTAAATGTCCGTTTGTACAAAATCAATTCTTCATAGTCATATAATTCACAAATTACTTAATTTCCTAATTCCTACGTGATACGTGTAACATCTCTTCTCTTCTCTTCTCTTATATATATAAAATTCTCGTGTCACAATGTTAGTCTGCATACTCCTCCGAAACGGGTGGACCGATTCTCATGAAATTTTCTGTGCATATCGGGTAAGTCTGAGAATCGGCCAACATCTATTTTTCATATGTACCACGGGCGAAGCCGGGGCGGACCGCTAGACTTATATACTAATGAAGTTAACTTATTTTTTGTATTGTAAAGTTGAGTTTAAGTGTGAGTTTGACACAGGTGGCCCGCCGTGACGAGCACACGTCCCTCTCAGTGGACGGCGTCACGCAAAGCAAAACGTCACGCGGCAAGGAATACGCTTTTGGAAAATTTACAACCAATTCTGATGTCTTCGTGGGCGGCATACCACCATCGTAAGTACATTACAATTACCTTTTTAATTTATTAACAATTTTAATATTTAAATGTATGAAAAGGAACTTATGTTAAATCAATTGGTTTAAATAGGCGGGATACGTTTTTATTAAAATGTGCAGAGGCATGCAGAGGTTAAGGTTATAGGTAACTGTGTAGAGATTTTGTCCAGAAATCAAACTCGTTCTAATATTCATATGGAGAGACAAATAAACCAACAAACACACATTCGAATTTATAACATTGGTAGTGCTAGTAAGGATTACTTATAATATCATCGTTTATATTCGACGATGAGTGACATGTAGCAGCCCGCAGCTAGCCTGGTAGAAAGATTATGCCATAAGCCTCTCACCCTTATCAGTGGGAAGGAAAATCGTGGTTTTAACAGATTTACCCGGATCATCTCAACTTTATTTCACGTCCACGAAAATGATTGTTTGAACGATATATTTAAGACATACGTATACAAATTACGAAAAACATAAATTTTGCCATTCGAAATAAATAAACATCCATTGAAGGAGTTATCTAAATATCAGCGTAAAACTGTAAAGTGTACCTAAACAACGTTTCATTACGTCACATTACAAGCACGATACAGATTAAAAATTTACAATCTCGCGAGTTAAATTATAATCTAACGGTTTTTATCTACAACAACATAAACATTAAAAAGTTACGATGTATAAAATCCTATCTTATCTGTGTAGGACAATCAGGTTCTATAAAGTTTATATATTGCCATAAATGGTACACAAAACCTATCAAAGGGCCTAACCTAGGGCATTAATTAGGACACTAAGATACACGAGCACTCAGCGGTAATGTAATGAAAGGGACGAACACACAAACTTCGAGGTCGGTCATTAATTACAAGTGCTTTAGTATGGAATGATCGGTTTTAGATGACATAAGAAATTTTGTTAAGCCTTGAGACTAGGCTTCTTTATGCAAATACATTTATTTCAGAGTCGATTTTTACGACATAGACATTTTTAAGCTAGTGCATATCTTCTATCGCGGGCCTTGAGCGCGGGGACCGAATCCAGAAATTTAGTAACGAAATCCTCACGCTCCCCACTCTGACGGGCGCGGAGGTGTGGCTTGAAGGCATAGCATGCAATAGCTTTACCGCGGCAGTCCCCGAGTGCCACACGTCTTTTTTACGACAAATATAATTATTATCTTATAATAGTATCCCAAATTTTAATAAATAATTTATAGCCGATTTAAGGTTCTTAATTCATAGACTTATATTATATTCTAGTGTGGTAATCCGAAGCTACGAAAATATCGGAATTTCAATGCGTATATCGTAATCATACGCCTATTTACACGGCTCTAACAAACAACAGCATAGTGTAATACATTGTAAATTATAATTAAACAGTAATTTGTATAGCTTCATCGACCGATCGGATTCCTCTGCGAAGACTTACAAGTAGAATAAGATACTTCTCTTCGCTAATAAAGTGTCGATACACTCTGGTCGGGCTTGCTAATTGCAGTCGAGAATCTTCGAGAAACGTCATTCTTGTACGCTTTTCTTTATATTTATGACTACATTTTTACTGAATTCTTCCTTAAACATATTATGATCTTTAGGAGATTTTGTGTAAGATTTCTGAACATTATGTCGATGAAATAATGACAATTAGACTCTGTAGACTGTACTACAAAGAAAATAAGTATCTACAAATTATAATATTATTATCCCGGGTAAATATAATCAAAATATGTAAGCTCTGTGGAAAAACTCAATTAGCCTTGGTTGGTCTGTTAGAACCTAAAAAATATATTAACCTATTTAATATAATATTTTCTATATTGCCGTAACACTGGGTGTTACAACAATATGAAAATTCGTGGAAAAACACAATCTAATCAAGGGCTTAGGTGTGAGCTACTACCGGGGTCCATAGGTGGCGGATAATGGAACGACTGTAAGATATTACAGTTAGCTGCCGAGTGCAGTCCCCGACCACACACCGGCAGCGTTGGAGGGTGTAGTGGAGAGCCCTTAGGAAAGGCTCTCTCAAGAAATACTACAAAGATCCAATGAAAACGCTGTGACATGGCGAGTCAATGCCGCCAGTAAATAGGCATTTTCCTTCAACTACGGGCAGCTGCGTAGGTGATAGGCTGAGTGAGTGGGAGCTTAGTAAGCACGTACAGTCATCAGTCACATTGTTGACTTGAAACCCTTGGTTTCTAGGACAGCAAACAGCGATGTGGAAGGCAACGGAAAACCACCACATTATTTTTTTTCCCAGGATGTCATTATGGCTGAGACTAATATAACCATGGCCCTCAGTCCCCGGCAGGCCTTAAGTGGCCAGAGGGTGCTAAGAATCTCCGGGTCAGCCATAAAGATAGCAACTTGGAATGTCCGCAGTTTATATGAAGACGGAAAGTTGGAAAACCTTGTACAGGAAATGAACAGGATGGAGCTGGATATCCTAGGTATAAGTGATTTGAGATGGTATGGAAGTGGGACATTAACATCCGGTGATGCTACAATATACTTTTCTGGTAGCGACGACAGTCGACATCATAGATATGGTGTTGCAGTACTTCTTAGAACCAAAATGCAATCATGTGTAAGAAATTTTTTGCCCCTTTCAGACCGAGTTATGTTAATACAACTGTACGCAAAGCCATTCAACATCAACATAATTCAAACATATGCTCCCACAGCTGACAAAAGTGACGAACTGAATGAGAGATTCTATAGTCAAATAGAAGAAGCTCTCAAATTGACTAAATCTAATGAGTTAACAATAGTCACAGGCGATTTTAACTCCAAAGTTGGTCAAGGTGCGGTATCTGATGTTGTTGGAAGTTTTGGGCTTGGCATTCGGAATGACAGAGGGGAAAGGCTAGTGCAGTTCTGCCAAGAACACGATTTCATCGTTGCCAATACATTCTTTAAGTTACCTCCACGTAGGCTTTACACTTGGCGATCACCGGCCGATAGGATGGATAAGATCGTAAGGAACCAGATAGACTTCTTGTTGATAAGTAAGAGGCATAGAAATAGTATAAAATCTGCTAAGACGTATCCTGGTGCAGATATTGGTTCTGATCACAACCCTGTCGTAGCCGTTATTAGGGTAAATTTGAAGAAAATATGTCGTCGCGGAACAAGTAACAAAATCGATCTTGACAAATTGAAAGATCTCGAATGTAGAAAAGAACTTCATGAAGCTATTAATGACAATATTTGTAAGCTGAAACAAGGTAATGATATTATTGATCCTTCAAACACGGAACAAGGGTGGGTAACCTTAAAAACTTCTATTATTAACGCTAGCAACAAGATCTTAGCAGCATCAACGCCAAGAGTAAAGAAGAGTAAATGGATTACGGATGAAATCTTAGATCTAATGGAAACGAGACGCGAGAATAAAACAAACAAAGAAAAGTATGATACGATACAGGCCCTAATGCGTGAGAAGATAAGACAAGCAAAAGAATGTTGGTACGGTAATTTATGTTCCGAAATAGAAGATCTAGACAAGAAGTATGACAGCTTTGGCATGCATAAGAAGATAAAGGAACTTATTACACCTAAAAACCAAGGACGTAACCAAATGGCTATTCTTAAAAGTGATGGCAAATACACCACTTGCATCAATGACCTACTGACTACTTGGGAACTCTATGTAAAAGAACTCTTTCGCGATAGACGACCTGATCCTGGGGACTTCAATTGTTATGATATGGGTCCATCAATTACAAAAGGCGAAATCTGCAATGTTATCTCGAAGGCAAAAACCGGAAAAGCCGTGGGACCGGATGAAGTACCAATCGAACTTATAAAGGAAATTGAGGAATGTAATTTAGATTACATTACAAACCTCTTTAACGCTATCTATGATTCAGGTACAATCCCATCAGATTGGCTCAAATCAACATTCGTAGCAATTCCCAAAGTAAAGAATCCCAAGAAATGTAGCGAGTACCGAACTATCTCACTTATGAGCCATGTTTTGAAATTATTCTTAAAAGTCATTCACAATAGGATATACTCGAAATGTGAAGCGACGCTTTCAAACACCCAATTCGGTTTCAGAAGCGGTCTTGGAACTAGAGATGCTCTTTTTGGCTATCAAGTGTTGATACAGAGGTGCTGGGATATGAACAAGGATGTATTTGTTTGTTTTATCGATTACGAAAAGGCCTTTGATAAGGTACAGCACGTTAAGTTAATGGAGGTGCTCGAGAGAATTGGTCTAGACTATAAGGATTGCCGTTTTATAAGAAATCTGTACTGGAACCAATGTGCAAACGTAAGAATAAATGGAAAATTATCTTCACACATAGAGATTCAGCGAGGTGTACGTCAAGGTTGCATTTTATCTCCCTTGTTGTTTAACTTATATGCCGATTCTATATTCTCAGAGGCTTTAGACAACAACCCGCATGGCATCACACTTAATGGGAAACTGCTCAACAACATGAGATATGCAGACGATACGATACTAATCGCGGAGTCAGTCAGTGGCCTACAAGATCTGGTCAATTCAGTAGCTTCCGTGAGTGCTGACTATGGTATTAACATAAATGCAAAAAAGACTAAGTATATGACAATTAGCCGAACACCCGAGCTTTACACACAACCTTTATATCTCAATAGTCTAGTTCTTGAACGTGTTTCCAAATTTCGATATTTAGGCACAATGGTTGATGATAGAGGTGACCATAGCCTTGAAATTCGTTGTAGGATTGAGCAAGCACGAAGTGCCTTCACTAAGTTAAAACGAGTTCTATGCGACAGACGCCTTAACATTAAGCTTCGGACACGTATTGCACGATGCTATGTCTTTTCTGTACTCCTTTATGGTATGGAAGCTTGGACGCTGACAGAGACTATGTCCAAAAAACTGGAAGCGTTTGAGATGTGGGTGTATAGAAGGATGCTTAAAATATCTTGGACAGAACGTGTACGAAATACCACCGTGCTAGCTAGAATGCAAAAGACAACAGAGGTACTGACAACAATCAAGAAAAGAAAACTCGAATATTTCGGTCATGTGATGCGTAACAGCAAGAAGTATGAACTCCTTCAACTAATCATGCAGGGTAAAGTGGCAGGTAGAAGGAGACCTGGCCGCAGACGGATATCATGGCTCAGAAATCTTCGTCAGTGGTTTGGGAAGAGCACTAAATCATTGTTCAGAACAGCGGTTTCCAAAATTGAAATAGCCCTAATGATCGCCAACCTCCCAAAGGAGAAGGCACTTTAAGAAGATAGGCTCGTTGGCAATTAGGCCTTTGTTGGCTTAGTGCTAATTGGTGCCGAATAACAATAATGTAATCAGACGTCTGAATCCACGTTGCGTGATTTATGCCGGATAAGACTGGGTTTTTGTTTGTAGACATAGCGGTAATTGGAGCTTGTGGGATCAGCGATTAATAATGTTTCTACATAACTGTGTGCACAGTAAATATACTGTGTTACTGTGGTGTAGGTATATGTCGAGTATAAGGGATTGGTAGCTTGAGTTTTAGTAGAATACAATATTATTTAACTAATTTTCATTTTCATTTATTAATTAAAAACTATATCATAGATCATAGTAGATTATCACATAACTTACTTTAATTTTAATATTAAACACATGTTACTCGCTCTTTTTTTAACTTCCAACATATTTATCAATTTCAGGATAATACTGCATTTTCAATTCACGTTATCGTGCAAAATCTGTTTCCCATAAATTAATCCTCATAAGAATCTTACTCAAATCGGTTCGTAAGTTTTCAATATATTCGTGTATTAAAAAATTCATGAATATAACTTTTCAAAGCGATATTATCTCCATTGCACTAACAAAAAATTAACAACAAATATAAAATATAATTCCGGTGAAACTAAAGCGTATAACCCAATTTTAGTTTGTCTGCAAACTTAATGCCGACGCTTCCGCCATCACTGTGAACGCATTTCATACAACATGAAAACATGCCAAACGAAAATTGACCCTGTTTCTTTAGTTCAAGGTCCTATTTCACTTGTACCGACATCTCATTTCCATTTAGATGAAGAGATACGTAGAGGCATTTTATTTAATTGAAGTGTCGGGAAATACTAAGCTGTATAGCAAAATACATATGCATTGGAAGCAAATATAATGTTCAAGTAATTAAGATAATAAACTAGATTTTATATAAAAGTATGTTCTATGCAACTTCTACTACTGTAATATTAATGTTAGTAGGTACAAATTATTATTTTTTGACCAAGTAAAATTTGAAACTTTTAATCTTACTATGTTATCTATTAGTAAGATTTTGACGAAAATAAACTTCTTGTAACATCTTGCGTGGGGCACTATACTTTCGACTACTAAGTTAACTAAAGTTACATAAAGTTTCTTATTTTTAAAGTTTATTTAGTTAAATCGATAATATTATAACTATTCTATATTTTAACGAAATTTCTCCTTCCGCCCACTGTCCGAAAAGTATTCTATTACGCAATTATTTTAATTTTACAAAATTTCTACAACTTACACTTGTATAAAAGGTACAAGAGTATGATAGATGAGCATTTAAAGTAGCGTATAGTGTTTTTATCCTTAATGGATTTCAGTCCCCAAGGATTTTCAAGGGCTTTTACTAACCCCGTCCAATAGTATTATATCCTTCCTTTTGGGAAGTTGTGTAATCCTCAAAAGTAAATAAACTTATGGGTAATATTAAAGTTACCTATTACAGCAAAAGTGTAGTGTATAATTGTATATACAGTAACATTGTCATATATTTCGACTAACATGTCAATATTGCCATATTTCGACCAACGGGTAAGCATTGTCCGGCATTTCAGTCCACGTCTTATTTGCATACGTGTATGGATGTACAATTTCGTATATAATATTTTGAGTGTAATACATATTAAGGACAGTAATGATTTTGAAACTAAGATACGTTATTATTTCAAGTTAAATAGACCTTTTTTATTATTTGCGATATTTTAATTTTGATAGTTGTTTAATAAATAAGGTTGAGAAAAAAGCTAATCACTACTACTTCCTGCAAATAAATATAACAAATGATCAAGATTAGCCAACGATAAGGAGTAATTTGAAGACATTAGGTCGGGAAGAAGATCGTTAAGGTGGTAATTACCCGTATTTCAATGAGACAGAAACAGAAGGCGGATTTAATCAGATGACTTCTTGATACAATTACGAGAATTTAAATATAAAGTACTTTTGTAAAAAATAAAATAAATGTGGGAGAAGAAATGATAAGCTCACTTAGGTAATTGTAACAACCCACATCGCATTCATTAATTTGAATTTAGTCGAATTCAGTTCACATAAATTTAGTCCCGCAATTAAATCTCATCTACCCTCATTTAGTTAGACATTACTTTCTCATTATTTCATAAACTTACACTCATCCTACACAAAAGCAATGACATTAATTATATCTATGGATCTATAAGTAGAGACTATTAGCCATTGTTAAAACTAGGAGCAAAAATGAGTTATTTTTCCCAATGGGCCTGAATAATGTAAGCCGTCCCTGAGGAAGGACTACATGTATCACCTGTCAAGTTAACCGTTAGACGGACGTTTTATCACTGACCGAAAATATATTTGTTTTTGTTCGCGTGCCCTTGAGTATGGCTGGTTGTTTCTTTAGTGAAACTCAATGCGGTATTATTTAAAAAATAGTGGAGAGTGTGACTGAAGAATTCGGAGCTAAAGGAAATAAAATTAACACGGGATTATTATTAAAATTTTAAATTTTGTCTGAGTTTCAGTTGAAACAGAGCTATACATTAATCTTGATGATCGTAATAAGTATCGGTATTTAAGAGCTATACAATGTATTTTTGGTCTTAAATAATTTAAGGATTCTATACGTGGGAGGCGACATATTGCCTATCTAATATCTACGATAGGGCCTTTACTTGGATTCTAATACTAATCCTTCGCAAAATGTCACGTATCCCAAGAGATAGGTCGGGATAAACTTAGTATAACCCACATATGTCCAATTATTTTGGCACAATTCCTAACTGGTGCTTAAATTCTGTACGTGTATTGATACGAAAGATTATATCAGTAATGCCAGTTATATATTAATTTTGTATAGGATTAGATAGTAACTTTACCTATTACATTGAAAATATAGACGAATATAAGGTTTAGCTAATATTTTAGCAACAAAATGTGCATTTTTCTGAAAAATTCCATTCATACATTCAAAAAAAAACAGATGTCTGCATTATTGTTATGTATACTTTCGCATTCCTAATTTTAAGTTTTTAATTAACATCTTCTGTTACATTTAAGGCTTAGAATCACATTTAATAGCGCTATGCACTTAGTTTTGTTATGAATTTGATTATCTTACTAGACTTTATAAAGAAAACTCTCCACTTTCCCAAGTTCATTGAAGATGACTTGTATATAAATTTAGCAAACTTCTATAAATGTCTCTATGAACATGTAAATAGACATAATTGCCTTTTAAAGCTTATGAAAAACGTGTATGAAGTGTTGTATTCGATTGCACAATGCACCTCATAACATTTTATTATATTACTAGTGGTCCGCCCCGGCTTCGCACATGGTACATAATATTTCGCAATAAAAGGTAGCCTATGTCCTTTCTCGGGTATCAAAATATCTCCATACCAAATTTCATGCAAATTAGTTCAGTAGTATAGGCGTGATTGAGTAACAGACAGACAGACAGTGTTACTTTCGCATTTATAATATTAGTATGGATTAGTATGAATTATGTCGTACTTTAGTTTCTTAATTTTGTTAAGTAGTCAAATTTCATTTGATATTGATTGCTTTATACTTTTGAGCTGTGCTTTGGGTCACATTCTAAATCCAGTGCATTACGATTACTTTGTCCAGCAAGATAATCAAACTTTCCTCAACCTTTTTGTTTTTTCTTACAAACAAACTCACAGCTTCATTAACCATAATTTGTTCCTCTGTCATGTTAAATAGCTTTTTCCAATCTCGTCGATGGCCGTGCTAACGATGGCCTTGCCATTCGGATCACGTCCTGATCGGTATTCAGGGGACAGGTGTGTTGCCCTCTTTGGGACGTATTAGCCAAGTAGCTGGAGTATTAAATTGGTATAGTAAGACGATACTTAAAGTTCTTTGCTCTATTGTTGGATGTTTTTGCTGTCGTTATTGTTATGTCGGAATGGCGTGTAATGTTAGTTTTGGAAGAATTTTGATATATGTATAGAAATTAAAAAAAAAAACGAAATCTAAAGTTAATAGAAAAAGAATATTAATGAATTAATGTATAAATATAAATTGAGTTAAGAAAAGTGAAAGATACAGTATTCAATATTTTTATTTGATTTTATATAAGATGTTATAATATTGAGGTTTCAAAATACGATGTCTAACTTCTAGCCCGTAGCGCCGTAGCACTTAGCTACGCTTTGTAGACATATACACGAATATAGCGTGTCTTGGTTATGTCTACTACAGTATTCATAATGTATTAAGTGCTGAGGGTTGTTTTAAGAATATTATCTATGTGTCTGAGGTATATAATTTTTTTTATTTTCCCTTTTATCTCCACGCGGAGAACGGCATTAGAACTGTTTCTAATTGGTTGCGAAATAGTCTACTCACCTTAAATCTGGAAAAAACTAATTTTATTGCGTTTAGTCCCACTAATTCTTCTCAACCACCTAATGATTTTATATTAAAAGTTCACAACTGTGATACATTCAATTCAAATATATTATGCAATTGTTCTGCTATAAAAATGGTTCCACACATTAAATACCTAGGAGTTATAATCGATAACCTTTGTAAATGGAAGCAACATATTGAACTTATAACCACTAGAGTTCGGAAACTGTCGTGGATTTTTAAAAGACTTAGGGTATTACTGGAACACAATATCATCTTTATGGTTTACAAAGCTCTTTGCCACTCAATTATCCAATATTGCATTTCGGTATGGGGTGGCACTTTCAAAACGTCGTTAATAATTCTAGAGAGAGCACAAAGAGGCATTCTCAAGGTCATTCTTCATAAACCTTTTAGATATCCAACTGACCAGCTGTATAGGGAAGCTAAAATTCTGAATGTAAGGCAGACATATATATTGCAAATAACACTTAGACAACATAAAATAACACCTCTTTGTGCTGTCTCTTCTGGTAAGAGAAGAAATGACCTTGTATGCTCTAACCTTATTCCGCGTACTGGTTTCCTTCGTCGCCAATCTTCATACATGAGTATATTTTTATATAAAAAGGTCAATAAAAGCCTTTCTATACACAATCTTACCTTAGTAAAATGTAAAAAGAAGGTTACAGAGTGGTTGCTGACCCAGAATTATTCAGATACTGAACAATACATAGTTCAAATAAAAATTTAGCAAACCACTATCTATGGGCACTACATCCACTCACGCGCTAACACACTCATACACACATACATTCACACACACACACACACACTCATACATACACACACGCTCACACATGCATACAAACACGCGCACTCATTCAAACACGCACGCACAACATATGAGTATATCTACTAAACTTGAGTAAAAAATGTATAATTTAAATTTTATTTTGTATAATTTTGGATTAAAAAATAGCTAAATTACCTAAATCATTATTTAAGTTAATATTATGCTATAGTTCTGTTATTATTGTGTCATTAAGGAAGGTGGATCCCAAAATACAGGCTGTCCTAGTTTGGGGTCCAAATGTTACATGTTTGTACCTAACCCACAAATTGATCAATAAATGATTTTTATTTTATTTATTATTTATTATTTTTATAAGTTGTAAAGTTTGTATGGAGTTTTGTCGCGTTGAGAGGGATACAAAATGTTATCATTTTGTTAACATATGATAGTTAATCCCATATTATTATGGAAACGCTGAAAAAATGGATAGAAAAGTATATAGTACACAATGGGTGGGCGACATTGTTATTCACGCTTACTATTCAATGGAATAATATCTACAACGACATTGTTTTACGACGTAAAATAATAATCTATACTAAAAATTAATAGGTCAATTTTATGTACATTATCAAGTTGTAATCATTTAAATGCTATGTCGTATGTACTAGCTACTTTTATGGCTCAGGAAATTTTATTTTCGGAATATTACGATTCAATAAAAACTGTTATAAAGTGGATGTAACCTACATTCGCAAAGTTTCCAGAACTTCGTTAATAGTTTCAGTGTTTCTTTCGAAGACAATCACATGTATCGATCTTTGCTCTTTGGCCCACATTTCTTTGGAGTTAACCGGAACGTATAAGATTTTAGCAAAGGAATCTTTTGGGCTAGCCAATTATCTGAATAAGAGGGAATTTCATCTTTAAAGGGATTCGAACTATAATGAGTGCAAAAATCTTTTGTTTGGTTAATAAAATCAAAATTAAATTGTTTTGAAACAGTAACAAATATAGAGAACCATTTATCATAACTTGATGGCACGTTTGACTTTGTACTATAATTAAAATAATCGCAGCAAATATAACATTTCATCAAATGAAAATCGGATGATAGATTGAACTAATCCCCTAATTCCTTTTTGTCTATCCGAAGCTCTAAGCTTTATCTTACAATAACAAAGACCAGACTTGCAGCGTTCAATAGCAGTCTAGAAACTACATTATACTTAGACCATACCGTTTTCGGATAACCTAAATACTTATTTCTAAACGCGAGCTCTATATCGAAATATAAAGCGCACCGAGCTGCCTTGAGCTGTTTTCCGACGTTGAATACCCGCTAATGATGCTAGACTTTACTATAAAAACTTTACAAATAATGGAGTTTAGTATCGCAGGAGTGCAAGAGGAATGTTGTGTGGCTGGAATCCAATGAATGAGGTTAGATGGAATTCTAGAACGCGGTTTTGGCGCGCATTTTGAATGTTGTGTGCGCGGATTTTACGAATGCCAGAAAACGCATGTGTTTACAGCCAGTGTTTTGTATTAGTTGATATTATGTATTAAATTATCATTATATAGGTGCACATTATTTTTCTTTAAAAAATATTGTTCGTTTGATATAAAATTAATAAAAAACAATACAACGTCGTATTAGGTTTGTGTTAATTATTATCTTCCCAATAACAATTTTGTTTAAATTTCATTATAATCCCTTAAAAGTTATTATATTATATTTTGCAACCATACCTTCCATGAATAAATACATATTAAGTAATATCACCACAAAACAAAGAGGTATAAGGTCACAAGCCGCTGACTATGGTGAACTAATAAAAACTTTATGCAGCAAACATTTCCCCGAGAGACATCTGCCTCAAACGGCTAACATAATAAAGCTTTTGTATTGTTATATACGATGGTAAATTCGTATACTATCATTGCGATTTTTGTTCGCGACAGTTTGTTTTTCGTGTATTGTGTTCGCGCAATGGATTGCGAGACAATGAAATGAGTCGCTCGATAGATTTTGTGGTGCACTTGATAAGGTATTGGCATAGATAACATAATATACCAGGTATTGGTAAAATGTTGAAGTTGTTCACATAGTTTCAGATAAGATTTTAGTGAATGTGGTATAGAAATATTGCAGAATTTTACAGGTTCGTATAATTTTTAATTATCAACACGATCGTTTGTCTTTACTTAACGCACATAATGTTTTGAGAATATCAAGTCTCCAATGTTTATGTTTGTCGATAGTCATTATTAGTATTTGTTTTGTTTCACTGTGTGACATTTCTTGCCCACACCTTTACAGTAAGTTTTTATTTTGATTACATAAATAAAAAACATATCTCTTTTCATCAAATAAATTCAGTGTTTATTACAGCTAGTTCAATTACACAACGCATCTTGCATTTCAAATTCAAATCAAATCATAGCTTTGTACAAAACTAATTTTACACTGGCTTGTCCTGTTATTGCTTGTATAATTTCATTGCATATTTTCACACAGGTTTAAAGTTTGCAGCGTAGAGTTTAATTGTAAATTCTGTGCAGTATAATGTTGTGTAGTTTTGCTAACACGTTTCAGATTTAAATGAAAATGTTAGGAGGAATTAATCGAGCGAAAACTTGGGAAGTTTTTGTTTTTGTTATAGAATTTAAATTTACATTAACAAAAGAATGATTGTTCCTTATTTTAAAAGTCATTAACTTTCATTTAAAGTATGTTAGAAAATATAATATTGTTGATGTCTGCTGAAAGTTGGCCAAACTCGGTTCAACAACTTTGGCATCTCCAAAGAGACGGGACAGTTTTAGTTTTATTAATTTTTATATGCATTTCTTTAATTCTTATTATACATACCATAATATTCTTTCAATTTATTTTTATAATGAAAACGGAGATTTCAAGTTTACTTATTTAATTGGAATAAATTTAGCCAACGATAGAGCCAAGGGAAAGTGAATTGTGTTGCCCGTATTGATTTGTCTGGCTTTAGTTTCAATGTGATCGTGCTTTTGTCTTTTCTTTTGTAAAGGGTTTTATTGGGTCATTCACTTGGTACAAAGCGTTATGGTGAAACTGAAAATTGATTTATAGTGCCACGTTTTTACAGATACTAAAACAGTGTTAGACCAAGTGTTAGACAAATTCAAAACTCAATATCATGACGTTTATTAAAAACTATATTGTTTAATGTAGCATAACTTATTTATTTAGTTTATTTAATAATGTATTTCTAGATGAATGATACAATATGACCCATAATAAGAGATAAGAAATAAAATTTAGTACTTCTTAAAAACGTCGTTCTCTTATTAAAATAAATTCACATATTCCAAAGTACAGCTTACGTAAAAATAGTAAAACTTAACATTGTAGGTATTTCCCGGTGTCATTACAAGCGCTTATAGCAGCTGAGTAACGGCACGCGCGTGTTGAGACAGTAAAACGACCCTCGTATGGATCGCTTTATGTTATCTGTGGGCTAACGTCACATTGACATAAGGAGTATCAATTGATGTCGTTTAATCAATTCGCGAGGCAAAGGCTCAGGGACATATTATAACCTTGTTTTATGTCAAATGTTTTTGATATGTACATAATTATTGGTAATTAGGTCATCGGGGTTAATTTTTTTTAGTATTTGAAAGCAAGTTGTATTATGTACGGAAATTAATTAATAGTATGGAAATAATAATAATCAGGTTTATAATATGTTCTATAACGCTTCATTATGTTACAAATGCGTAAAGGTAAAAAAAATTGTCTGTGTTAGTATCATATAGAGACTTTTCGCCAAAAATATATTCATCACGGGTGCAAGCCTAAGTACATCTTTGCCAACTTAACATGTCACATCTGTGATTGTCACGATAACTTCACAGGATACTGTGCCGGAAAGTGATATTTATATATTATATAACTTCACATCCAAAACTCTCATTCCACAATTATTGTCATGCTACGTGACCCTGACTTGTTTTCTCGTCTGCTTGTCATAAAAACGTATTCCCTTAGGATGTCTATTTCTACTTATATTTAGAAATATTTTCAATGGAATACCACCGCAATTTGCGGAGGCTCAAAGTTGATTGTTACTTGGAGTGCTTGTTATCCAATTTTAGTGTTTTCTACTTCTTGTATTTTTCTTTTTACTGTCCATAGATTCCATTATGCCCGTGGAACTTTTCACTTGGCTGAGATTGTTAGTTTGAAATGTATCTGGATTAAACTCGATAAAATGAAACGATCGTTCTATTTATATTTACTGTTTTGGAAAGAGCTTAGACTCGATCGTCTTAAGCTCTTGGATTGTCGTTCTGTGTTCGTTGTTTATGCTAAGAGTGTAGCGTGTTCTATAAACAAACAATATTATTATGTAGACTTTTATTAATATTGTTTCATTAGCGTCGTGCTTTTACTACATATATGTAGATGTATTGTTGTGCGTACGATACATGCTTCAATGTGTTATCATTTGCTTTAATTCTATTAACCAAAGTTTGATTTAATATAATATGTTTTTGTTTTACTCGGCTACTTAGGATAATATTGTGGTCTCATTTTCTTACAGACCTTATGGGTTCCAACATAAATAGCATGTGAACAAGTAAATAAGTGTGTAAATAATAATTCTAGTAATTACAACATAGCGGTCGAGTACGCATTCCCAAAAGACGCATTAGTCTACAAAGTTGAAACTTAAATCACTACAATTATACGTTTATAAACTTACTTTACGGGACTTTGAATTAGTTCGCTTTGAAAATAATTATTTGGTTGGTTTCGACTAAGGTTGGGTCGCCTAAGATCGGACGCATATGCCGAAAATTTTATACGTACTGTATTTTTTATTTTATTTCTCATGATTCGATGTCGTTTTTCTGTTGCGGTCAACTGTAAATTGATGACAAAGAAATATTGTTTAACCCCTAATTTTTTGGTTTGCGTAGATGCTATCTATCTAAGCAAATTTAGAGCCTAAAAAGCAGACTTTTTTCGACTTACCATAGTGAAGAAAATAACAGTTCGGCCGAAGATCGGACTATGTAGTATCTTCACTTCTATGCGTTTAAGGCGCGGGACATATACAAGCGGCGCGGCGCGCATCGGGCGCACCGCGGGCGCGCTGCCGGCGCGCCTCGGGCGCGCTGTTGGCGTCCGAAAATGATATTTATATAGAGTGGTTAAATGCATTTTCTTCATGCATAATTTAGTAAAATTATGTTTTTTGTGCTAAAAGAGATTTGAAAGTAACGTTAATTTGAAAGTAACGATTTTGTTTTGATAATTCCTTGTAAGTAAATAGCGAGGATAACCCCACGATTGCAAATATATCTTTGTTGGAAATGTTGGAATTTACTTGGAAAATTTTATAGTACTTTTAAAGTAATTTTAAAGTAGTACTGGTGTAATGATGGAAGAAAAGAAGGTTAAAATAACACAAAATTTATATTGTACTAGCGGTCCGCCCCGGCTTCGCCCGTGGTACATATTTCGCAATAAAAGGTAGCCTATGTTCTTTCTCAGGGTCTAAAGATTATCTGTGCCAAATTTCATCAAAATCGGTCCAGTACCTAGTTTATGCGTGAAAACCATACATACATACATACATACATACATACATACATACATACAAACCTTTCCTCTTTATAATATTAGTATAGATAAAATATGGTTTTCAAACACAGGTTTACATTTAAACCATATAAATCTTATCATTAAAATCTCAGTTCAAAAGTATTTACAGTACTGATCATTCCACAATATTATTACAATTACAAATAAATAAAAAACACAATCAAAATCAGGATTATCTTTATTTCTGACATTGTAAATACATGGGAACTTTCATTATGCTCTTCTTCATTTTCACTTTCCCTACTGCCATCACCTGTGTAAATCATTTCATCGATTAATTCAATTCACCTTTAAAAACAAAACGAAGAAGGGTATGTAATAGCAGCTCTATATAATTCCACACAGAGAGAACACATTTTTGACTGACAGGCTACCGTCTCCTATAGACCGGGAGATACTGACACAAAATTTCGAGTCATTTGTAACAGGATGGCGGTTCTACAGGGGTCTTATAGACCGGGAGATACTGACACAAAATTTCGAGTCATTTGTAACAGGATGGCGGTTCTACAGGGGTCTTAGTACGCAATGACAAAAAGAAAAACGATGGTGTGAACACTGGTACCGGCGGCTTAGTCGCGTGGGCGTTAGTCGAACTCGTCGTAAAAATAGCGAAAGTCAAACGATTTGTAACACAAAAATTTTAGAATTTACCGATAGCCCATAAAAAAGAAGTAGGCGGTAGTGTCATGCCATACTTTTCCGGTGTGACTTACAGCCCGCCATACCGACGCAAATGTGTTGATTTTAAAAAAAACAATTCAACCATTTGTACCAGGCTAACTTTTGCACAGGTAACCATAGTCGTGTAGCCATTTACGAAAATCACCATACCTTACTTTTCGGACGATTCCAAATGGTCGCCATACCGCCGAAAATCTGCAAAAATTTTTTTTTTCGCCAAACTTTTTGTACCAGTATTGCATTTGGATTTTTGGAGAGTATTTGATAAAATGTGACCATTATTATATTTGCCATACTTCTAGTAGGGGGAAAAAGTGCTGCCATACTTCATAAATAAATTTATTATTAATTTATAGAAGTGAACTTCTATAAATTAATTTCTACCACCTAGATCTTTGAAATTTTGTATTTATATTTGTTGAACCTCAAACTTATAGGAAAGATTAATGCCATACTGTTACAAATCGTTCAAAATACGAATAAAATCATACAATAAAAAAAAAATCTTATACACATTCGCCACCTCCCACAGGTATGGCATTATCACACTTCTATTTATAATCATTCAGGAGTTGTTGAAAAAAAAATTAGGGTGTTACAAATGGTTCGGCGAAAAAAAAATTTGCAGATTTTCGGCGGTATGGCGACCATTTGGAATCGTCCGAAAAGTATGGCATGGCGATTTTCGTAAATGGCTGCACGACGATGGTTACCTGTGCAAAAGTTAGCCTGGTACAAATGGTTGAATTGTTTTTTTTAAATCAACACATTCGCGTCGGTATGGTGGGCTGTAAGTCACACCGGAAAAGTATGGCATGACACTACCGCCTACTTCTTTTTTATGGGCTATCGGTAAATTCTAAAATTTTTGTGTTACAAATAGTTTGACTTCGCTATTTTTCCGATGAGTTCGACTAACGCCCACGCGACTAAGCCGCCGGTACCAGCGTTCACACCATCGTTTTTCTTTTTGTCATTGCGTACTAAGACCCCTGTAGAACCGCCATCCTGTTACAAATGACTCGAAATTTTGTGTCAGTATCTCCCGGTCTATTAGTACGCAATGACAAAAAGAAAAACGATGGTGTGAACGCTGGTACCGTCGGCTTAGTCGCGTGGGCGTTAGTCGAACTCGTCGGAAAAATAGCGAAGTCAAACGATTTGTAACACAAAAAATTTAGAATTTACCGATAGCCCATAAAAAAGAAGTAGGCGGTAGTGTCATGCCATACTTTTCCGGTGTGACTTACAGCCCGCCATACCGACGCGAATGTGTTGATTTAAAAAAAACAATTCAACCATTTGTACCAGGCTAACTTTTGCACAGGTAACCATCGTCGTGCAGCCATTTACGAAAATCGCCATGCCATACTTTTCGGACGATTCCAAATGGTCGCCATACCGCCGAAAATCTGCAAATTTTTTTTTTGTAAAAATTGTAACAGACAAATGACTCGAAATTTTGTGTCAGTATCTCCCGGTCTACTACCACCCGATTTGTTTTTGATTGTGTATGACCGTGAATTGACCTCTATTTGGATGCGATGGGGGAAGCGCGCCTGCGGTACGCCTGCGGTACGCCCGCGGCGCAACCGTGGCGTGCCGCCTCGTCGCCTTTCCAAAATGATTTCATACAAAATGTATAAGAAGGACGTGGTGCAAAACAGATTCAAGAGGTGCGCTTATGGCACGCCCGCGCCCGCGCCGCTTGTGTTTGACCCGCGCCTAATAATAATGTTAACATTAGGAAAACATCCGGACTTACGTCCATACATTGAGCATCAATGATTGAGTCAGGAAATTCCTCAAAAAATTTGACAAAGAAGTTTTTTTTTTTATTGCGTTTTTTAGTCCGGTCTTCCCTCCTCATCCTAATTAAGTTTCTCAAACTTTTATCCTCCGTGTTCTAGGACTAAATAATGAAAATGTACCTAAGGTCTGATAGTCATAGCGTCATTGGATAGTTAAATATATTAAAAGTTAATAATTATTGCGCATTATTGCATAAGGCGCAGTCAAGAGCTAAACTTCGGTCCGATCTTCGGCATTGGGAGGGAAGATCGGATCTTGGGTTGTGAACGTCCTAGGCGTAATCAAAGTATACAGATGGAAAGAGGATTCGCTAATTCTGCCCCAAAATAATTAATTACATTATTTCAATGAAAGTACTCTCCACAATGAGCCATCAAAATTTTGTAGGTAAGATCGGATCGACGATTTTCGCCACAAAATACACCTTTTCTGCTGAATCACCTGTGTACACGTCCCGTCTGGTCGCTGGCCGGCCGCAGAGTGAAGAGAGGGGCAGAACAAAATGGCGGATCTAGTAGTGTTGGTAGCAGTAGAGAATATTGCCTAGTTTGAGAGTTATTCCATGCATCCGATCTTATGTCACATCCGATCTTAGGCGACCCAACCTTATAGTGTCGCACAGAGAGACACTTTAGTCGAAACGAAGACTAATTTCTGAACGAAAATTCTATTCAACAATTAATAGTTTTATCAACTAACATTAATTACCTAATTTATACTAAACTTCCACCACTTAATTATAGCTTCATATTTTCTTTGAAATTACAAAAGAATATTTGGAACACCGTAACAGACAGACGGACATAAAATGCTTTATAAAAAATATTTTCCCGCAATCTCGAATACCGGACACGGTTAAGGTCCGGACGTATACGGACGTCTGAAAGGCGGCGTCCGGGCTTTGCAGAATGCGTATGTAAAAATATAATATGATGGATGGCAGGGAATTTTCCTGTAGAGCATTTGCTTTGGAATAGCGGCTCCCAAAAAACTGTATAAAATTTGAGAAATATTGGTTTTAGCTGTGCGCTATAAAATTTTTACCATATTATATATACAGAAAAGGTGTTTATTATTTTAAACAAAAATATTTCTATGTTAATTTTTCCGTTTGAAACTATATTTCAAACGAACGAATTTAAAACGAACCTCACAGAAGTGACCTTTCATTACCATTTGCGATGGCTTGAAGTTCTATCCTATCTAATATTTAAGATGGAATTTTCGGTAGCAATATTGAAATGATTTCCGCTTTATCTACCTAATAGCTCGTCTGGTGTAATTTCAAGCGCTTCACCAATTTAATTCGATTACGGCAAGGCGGACGTTACCGAATAATTACTATTCCGATGGATACACTAGGCGGCGGGTACACTGACGATTAATAATTACGTATAAGGCTCGGTGTGCACTGTTTGTTTTGTACTTTGGTACGTGTTACACGTTGTAGTACATAAGTTGTTAAACACTGGTCATAATTTAGAATACGGTAATTACTTAGTGAGCAAAGAAGGACAATTAGTGGGTCAAAAATTAACCTAAATATTATATTTTAATTGTAATAAGTCGTATGTAGTAGTTTATAAAACGTGATGTAAGTTTATAATAAGATTTATTACACCATGTCTTTAATAAAATGCCTTTTCCAAAGACTGAGCCTTAAATAAAATAATCATGATTAATTAATTAATTGATTATTATTATTAAATTAAGGAGTAAAACTAACTCTTGCAAGTAGAAAAAATTAAATTTCTAAATACAACTAGATCTTTAATAAAATGTACTTATTACTATACGTTACAAACGTTCGTGTATCGCACAGCTTAACAGTTGGGGTTACTGAAATATTAACGTGATAAATTCTATATCACCTGCGAATCCAGTACTTATCCAAGTATACTAAATGGACGCTATAAATCGTGTATTTGTAGTGATGATAGATAATGAAAGTGGTCGGATTTGTAATAGGCTTCATATTTTCTGTCATATATTTCTGAAAATGAAATCATGTAATGGGTAGCCTTTATTATTTATTGTACTATGTTCTTTTTGTACCACTGATTAAATTTTCATAGACGGATCACGTCTTTAAATGAAATATTGTACTCATTTCTTCTAAATTTCTTAAGAATTGTACTTTTGATAAATGATTTTAAAACCAAAATCACAAGCGAAAAATGAATGAATATAATTATTTTACATACTATCCACTCATCTATTTGAAATCGGTGCTCTACAGACGGACGAGTTTTTGGAAGTCTTTAAAAAATTCACTTACGTATGTGCGTAATAGGGATGGAAATTTAACCTCTCGCTTGAAACACCGGCTTAATTGGAATAAATCTGAATGACGGTAAATCGTATAAAGATCAAGTTAATAGGTTTCCTACAACTAGGTCGTACACTATGTATTGAATGGATGCCTGTTTCGTTTTAACGTGGTGTTTGTATAATTTTGTGGCGTAGTTTGAAGTTTTTGTAGAGTGAAACTTGAGTCGTTTTTAAATGTTTGGTTTGGTCTTTTGGAGATGTACCTACTAGATGTTATAGTTTTTATCACATTGTATGTTTTTCTTTTTTATTGAAATGTAATTTTTACCTTTTAAAATATAACATTTTAACATTTAGGTACCCTGATATTTGGAAAGATTTCCTCAACATTTCTCATGATTTCATCCTAATATACCCTTTATAAAAATCTCCGTAAACAAAATACCAATACCACTATTACTTACAACATTTTTTTAATTTAATAAGTTGAAAAAGTAACTTACGGACCCCTAAAAGTTGGGAGTTACACTGGAATTTGCACAAGACTTTGTCGCTGGTCATTTCTCCCGTCTCAGCGAGCACACATCATAAATATTAATGAGTGCTACATATTTATGACTCTCTGTTAGTGTAATTCAATTTTGTAACCCGCGGACATGTTGTTTCTAGTTTGAGTTTTATTTATTAATAGTTCTTTTTCAGGACTTGACTTTTTATGGATTTTTTTGTCGTGTTTAAGTTCTTTTTATGTGTCCAAAATAGAAATCTCGGACGTTAATCTTATTTACCTTTTAGCAATCACTCCCACAGTGTTGTTATTACTTTGTATAGTGTCTTCCTATAAACGTTTAAAGAAGTACTTATGATTGAGTTTATTTTCAGAAATTTAGAAGCAAACCATTCTGAATTAAACTTACTGAAATACTTTAGCAAAAAGGAAAATATCCGAACATTTGCACACCTTTACTGACTGACTTCGCTCGTGAAAAAAATCTTTATACACATCTACACATTATAAAGAAATCTATATCTCCCTTTAAATAGAACAATTGTTGTTTGAATAAAAATAATGAATAAAATATATTTGTAGAAGTGTTAAATAACGTTTCAAGTATTGTCAAAACGTTGTGTTACATTTAATAATTCATTAAATACAAGTTCTAGAATAAAACGAGCTTGTCCCAAACCCAATCGGGATCCTTTGAAAGTTGCCATTCTGGTAAAATTACCTCAATAAAAGTGGGATAGGAACATCTAAGGAATCTTAATTAAGTCTCTTTAAATTGGCTTGGTGCGAGTTATGCGCTGTAGCGATGTTGTGAAATTTTAAAGGTTTGTTATATTGCTTTTAAGTATTTGCATTCGTTATAAAATATAGTCTTTATAGTGCTTTGCTTTGAATAATTTCGTAAAAATCTATTATAACTATATTTAAACAAAAAATCGATTTATTGTTTTGTTATCTTAAAATCGGGACTATATAAGTAAAGGTTTTTATTAAAATTTTTATTCATTAGGTATAAGTTCAAGATTGTTACAATTAAACTATTTAAATTTAATTTTATTGTGAATTCCCATAAATTTGGGTACCTATACCACAGTACTCACATAAAAAAGGTGAAATACTGAACAATGTTAAAAAAACTCCAGATCGCGTTCTCTCCTCCCTCCGTCCATACACTTCCTAAAACAAGATGGTTACCATGAATTATAGTGTCATTAACACAAAAATACCTCATTTTTCCGAGAGTTCCTGAGAGCGGAGTCTTAGTTAAGAGATTTAATGGGATTAACATTGTGAGCTATTAGAAAAGTTTCGACAGAATACATTAAGCGATTAACAAACATTTTTGGAATACAAGAAAATTTTTATTCATCTGTGTCAGTATTTCTGGGCTTTAAATTTTAAATAAAATAGATATTAAAAATGTATATAAAAAAGTAAGCTTTGTTTAAAATATTTAATTCCTTTATAGAACACACTACACAGTACCTAAATTTATTTCGATTTTACGTTACGTCCAACGGAAAAGCTATCTATTATCTGTGACCAAAATATCAAACCTATTTTTGCTAAACAATAACATATGCAAACATAATCCAGCTACCAAACTCAGGGGTCAACATAAACTGGTCATCCCCACATCTCAGTTCACACCAAACTATGTAGAACTAACCTAGATGTCCAGCCCTACGTGACTCATTATGCACAAACATCGCTTCGCAATCATTGTGTGACTACATTAAAATATTTTGTGTCAAGTGGCTACAAGCCAAATTTTAAAGCTTTTTGACAATGCTTTTGATGTCTTTTAAAAGCTTATTTGCCACATCTGTATATAATAGTGCCGCATCTGTAAGAGAATCTTTGAAGAAAATTTATATTCTAGCTTCAAAATTAATAAGTTTGTTCGAATAGTTGATACAATCTTTAACATTAGGAATATCAAGATAATGTTTGGAGCGCCAGCCTAGTAAGCCTCTGTTTTACCTGCGATTTTCCGGGATAATAACTTAAACGAAATATAGCCTATATGACTCAGAAACTCTGTAATTTTCTGGTCATAAATGAATTATTATCAAAATCTGTTACATAATTTTTTAGTTTATTAAAAACAAAGAAAAAGACGTGTGGCACTCGGGGACTGCCGCGGTAAATTTATTGCATGCTATGCCTTCAAGCCACACCTCCGCTCCCGTCGGAGTGGGGAGCGTGAGGTTTTTCGTTACTTAATTTCTGGATTCGGTCCCCGCGCTCAAGGCCCGCGATAGAAGCTATGCAATAGCTTAAAAACCAAATCTCTTACAAAAGTATAGATTTATACCTATATCACGTTCTTCTCGATGAAAATCATACATAATATAATCCCATTGTATCGGGAGCATATTTTTCAAGTCCTTGCGAAATATTTTGCTCGCAACTGCAGATAAAATACGGTCCCTGTAACGGCATCGGCGTACATAAATAACTAGGCCGTTGAGTTTACGGCATTTTTGGCTCCGGCTTGAGGAATTGCTGAGGTAAGCTGTTTTGCTGACAGAATAACCGCTTTATATCCATCTATATGACTATGTCTTTAGGCAGTTATTTATTGTTGATGTTGATGCAATATTAACAATGATGTGGACTTGAATTATGTTATGTATATCGTTGATGTAAGCAAAATTTTGTAAGTATTAGTAGATGACTGAGACCCACTTCCAGTAATATGTTTTTATCGACAAGTAGTAGAATCCAGTTGGTGATAAGTTCCATAATATATTATCTGCTTATACATTGACCAAACATGCATTAATAAAAAGACTAGTTTGTCCTCATAAAACATTTTGAATTGTAACAGTAATGAATAATTTATTCGGGATAGTTCTCTCGTTATTTAACTTAATCACAAAGATAAATAAGATCCAATAGACAAAATCTTTCACAAATTATCATCAAATCATATATAACTGAATATATAAACTACCCACAAAGGTGACATTTTGTATAATATTAATTTAGAATGGATGGTATAAACTATAAAGGGTAAAAGGGATTACTTTTTTAGAAATACACTGAGAGGGTGCAAAACCTTTATTAATTGACATGTCGATTGGCAGGATGGATAAGGTCACTTTGCCTATTTTAACAGGAGGTAGAACGAATTCATGAATGAAAAGTTGGTACTAAAACACGTGAGATGTACAAATAGGTACATAGATTGTCTAGTGGCTAAGTAATTTAATAAATGAGGACTGGACGAAGGTATAAATCAATGGTTTTAAATATGAAATATTTGCAAAAAATGACCTTTATTACCATCTTGTAACTAAAAGGAAAAGTAATTATCTTAAGAATGTACTTATTAGTGTTTCATGTTTAGATAACAGTATTTTATATTCCCAGCGGGTTGTCTGGCGGATGTCAAGCGATAGCCTCGGTGCTGCTATTAATTATTATAATTTTTTTTATTGTTATACCCCGTACCCCGCGGTTTAATCCTCATTTGGAATATTTTCCCTGCCTTTGCAACATTTTGCTGAGGCAGGAAAAATATTCTTCGCTCCTATTAGTCGTAGCGTGATCTTGCATAGCTTATAGCTTTCTCCGAAAAATGGACTATCAAAAACAAAAATTATGTTTCAATTAGAATCAGTAGTTTCTTAAATGAGCGCGGTTAATCAAACAAACAAACTGTTAATCGTGAGTTTGCGGGATCGAGGATATTCTAAATTTTATAATATAAATATATAGCAAAACAAATAAAAAGCAAGAGTATTATTACGTCTATATCTCACGTTGAACGTTCAGAAACAGGTCACGCGATACGGACTCGTCCATTGTGGGCTATTGATGCCAGTCGAGCGGGTAAGCGATAAATGTCGGCCAATTTTGATACCTTTGATGTTATCCTTTGTTTATGTGTGTGTATATGTAGATAGAAGTCAATCGAGTGTTTTTAATTTTTGTTTTATAGCATTAATTGTATAGTATTTGAAAATTTGAAGAATAGATAAACTCGACTGTGTGACGGGATTTAAATCCGTATTACCTGCCTTACCGTGGCAAATCCTTAGGGCTTAGAACTTTGGTCACCTGCGCTAATAAAACTCAATCTAACTTGTCTGTGAGTTTATTCGTTTACAATTTCTTAAGCTTAGGTACACATGTAAATTTGTTTCCATTTATGGGCAAATAAAAGTGAACAAAAGAAATAAACCTGCCCTATTATCATAACCAATAGTATCCATCAACGCAAAGCTCCGAACAAATACACCATTATAGTTATTAAACGTCAAAAAACTAACAAATGTTGACTTGAAAGCGATTTTAAATTACATCGCCGAAGACACGTCAAGCCCAAGATATATTGTGGCGATGGAAGGGGACGGCTGATAAATTGCTATCTGTCCTTGTCACACGATGGCTTCGAGATGTCACGTTCTTTGAGGTTGCTTTTTAAAATTCATTCCAAGAGAAGCATTCTGTTTACTTGTACTTTGCTGTCTTATGTTCTTTTGAAGGCAATTTTACCACAAAGCATCGTATAAGAAGATGTGATAAAATAAATGAAGCAGTATGTACTGTGTATTCTAAGAACAGGTTATAAATTTTAAAGATTAACAGCTGAAGATATTACATTGTTTTAAAAGTACTTAATAGGTTAAAATGAAAAAGCGTAGTTACATAATATGATTACAAATGGACAAATGCGTATTACAATGTTAAATTCCAAATATTTGTAGACTAACTCATATAATTTGTAAATTCAGTGAACCGCAAAGCCCAAAAGATTAAAGAGATTCGTTCTTTAGCCATGAAAGCGTAAAGATAAAATTACCTTCACATTTTTGATAGATATACATACGGGTAATCATATAAGTATTTGTTCAGTTGAAAACAATTTGTTTATACTTTAATCAAATATATGGAAATTGCTCTATGGAACATCTGTTGCACTTACAGATTGCACTATTATGGTATTTTTTAAGACGACACTTAAATGAGGTTGCATAAATTCGAGTAGAAAGGCTTTTGAGCTTTATATGATTCAAGGATTAGGAAGTTGCCTATAAAAATACATAACACTGAGCAGAAACACAGAAAAAGCCCATTATGAAACAGATATAATATATCTATTATTAAAGTGGGACGCTGACTCTTAAGTATTTCGAGTTTGAGACACATTGTAGGCGTAATGATTAAGCAAAATAAAGATTTATTTCCATTATATCTAGTATACAACTGCATATCACGCTTCACTTACTTCCTATGATATGTTTATAGAGTATCTTTACTGATACCAAGTTTACTGTGTCAACAATAATTTCTGTAGTTGCTCGGAGACAGGAAGTTGTGATCCAGTTATAGCCTGATGCCTAGGAGAGATGTAAAGCTATAAATGCTCCATTTATCTAACGTCGTGTCGAATTTTTGTCCCCTGGGCATAAGAGGGTAGATGGAACTTAGTTGCGTTCTATTGTGCTATGATATCTTCTGAGAACACTGTCCTGTTGTTATTGTTTAATTAATGGCATGAAAGCACAGATTTGTAAGCATTTAAAGTCCCATTTATCATTAATAATGCATTGATAATGTTGAAGTTGTTTCACTGGCACATACATCATACAACAGCTATTTGTTGTTTTTTATTTACTAGCTATTTGTCCATTTTGCCCATAAGTAAAAAAAGTTATCTGTATCATTCGGAAAAGATGCCGCTTTCTAATAGAATTTCTTTTTAATGTATCGTAATGTTTTCCAGTTGAATAAATCATTCATTTGAAATTCATTTGAATAATATTTGTATAGATAATTAGCGTATTTTTCAGGTTTAATCTTAAAATCCCTTTCCAGATATAACTCCAAGCTGTCAACGCTCGCACTACCGTCCGTGATCTTCGAGCCCAAGTTTAAAGGGGCTGTGAGGAACTTGGTGTATTCAGACCTGCCGGGGCAACCACCGCGGAGGCAAGAGCTCAGGCACTCGAGGGATCTGAAGGTAAGCTTTTGGAAGTAGTTTAAGTGGGATTTTTGTACATATTATCGGTCAAAATATTAATTGAACTACGTGCAATCTATAAGCTATGTGTGACTTGAATTTGATATAATTTATTTTTGGCTATTAAGTTATGCATGGGTTTTCAACAGATTACAACAGAAAGTATTAATTGTTTAGTTTAAGTATACATTATACATTCACAAAATAACATCCATCAATTCTTACAAAATTTTCTCAAAATCTACATAATACCTTCCCGTAAGCAAACTTCTATAAAACACAAACTTTCCCATTAAACATTAACTGGTTTGTTTCGTCGTGTCAAACGTATCACCTTTAAAATACACACACTTTTACCTTTACCCATATCAACTATTTGATTCAAAGTCTATAAAAGGTGATGCTATATGTAGAAGCAGTCCGTTATTTCGGGGTGACCTCTTGTCTGGTTCGCTATTTAGGCGTAGCTTTGACCCATTTGAATTTACAATTAACGTGCTCATTTCTGTTTGAGAGCTTTTTAACTGCTCCAGTTTCAGTTAAACTGTTTTAATTTAAGTAGTTTGTTAATACACTAGCTTTGGTTACACTGTATTTAAGATCTCGTCAAAATTTATCAGGGTTTTTCCTTCTTTTTGTTTTATTTTGGTAAGGAATGAGGAGCAATTAAAATACAAATTCTGTTCGTAGCTTAAAAGCTTATTTTCCAAATTGTAATATTAATTTGAATTGTGTAAATAAATTACGCGAACTGAGATAAAATTCTTGGAAATACTGTAGATTGGATTGTTTGTGTTCAGTTAATATTTTCTGTACTTGTCTAAATAAATCTTTAAGTCAAGTCTGGTAAATTTACCACTAGGCGGGTTTATATAGAGTGACCACTGACCAGCTTTGCGAAGCAATTTCTAAGCAAAGCAGCTCGATCTGTGTGGTCCTATATAGTTTCATAGAATTTTATAACATCAATAAGCCCTTCCACCCAGAACTCCATGGTCGTAACTCCACACTAACCACTAAACCAGCATACGCAAGGAAGTATCGACTATTAGCCGTAAACCATTGTTAGTTGAAGGGACACGAATGTTCTCGAAAGTTCTGCACCAATAAATATCCTGATAAACCCAGGGAAGATTTAGAAAGGTAGGCCTGAAAAACGCTCGGATCTCGGTTTCGCTCGTAAAGGACCTTTAAGTAAATGTACCGAGGTTATTTTATATATACGTAGATTTGTAACAGATGTTAACACAGCCATTCTTGCGGGATAAAGAACAATTCTTTCTACTTATCATTGAATTTCTAAGATTTTGTTGAGATATAATATGCGCAAATTGGGGTACTTAATCAGTTATAGAGGTTCTGAATAAGACCTTTATTTGGCTATAGTTTTTCTATATTTGCAATTTGCAGAAATATTAAAGATTCAGACAGTAAACTCAATTTTTTTTCATTTGGACTTCTTTTAGAAGCGCTTTTTAATTTTTCATAGAAATTAGGTTTGGATAGCAGTTTCGGAGAAGGGTAGAGAAAAAACTCACTTTAATAACCATTTATATAATTTTCATTAAACAGGACTGTATAAGAATAGCTTGATAAAGCCGTTGCATACTTAATTTAAACCCGAGACACGTACATTAAATAAATCTGAAGTTCCCGTTAATGTCTCCTCCGAGCTATTTCCCTTTGTCTTTTTAGATATACTGTACGGTATTTATTGGGTTGTAGAATTTATATGTATTATTAGATAAGAGCTAGATATAAGGAATTGTTCTGCAATCTGTTACTGTACCAAAATAAAATAAAATAAAATATAAATATTTATGGAACTAACTGTTTAAATCCAAGCTATTCTAACGCGTTTTATCGATGTAATCTGTGGATGTAATGTTTGTTGAAATAATCTTACGTTTTTGTTTATATTAGAGTAGGATTTACATAGATGCGTCAGAGTAAATATTCTCGCTTCCAAGTATCGTGAATTTGGGGTGAAATAACATCCAGAAAAATGTCGTTTTTAACTCTTCGTGGATTTTTTTATGTCCTATTAATTAGCATGCTGGCTGAAACGTATTGCCATCTTTATCCGTAACATATTATGTACGATATGTATTAGTAAGTAGCTACCTACTCCTTCCTAGTATTTTCATTAAAATGTGTTACATTTTATTTCCAAGATTACGTAGTTTTTGCTAGAAAAGAAACCGTCTATCCTTACAAATTAGGGTAAGGTTGCTCAAGTCGTACCACGGCGTTAGTCGTACCCCACCAATATCTCGTCTCATACCATTGAATTGGGCCATCTAGTGTTGTTAACGTGAACTATTTAGTCGCGCGAGCATGCGTAAACAAGTGGTCAGGCGGTCGGCTTCGTGCAGCGAAAATAATTCAAAAAATAAGTTTTTTATCACTTTTCATGTAAAATTAACGACTCATTCATAAGCTTTTTACGGCAGGAATGTTATCTTTATATTTTGTCTTTGATTACAACGATTTTTAATGCTTATCTGTCAATCGTTTGGGCATACTCAAACAGGAGAAAATTTTTAGGTTGTGTTAGTAATTTTATTTTTCAACCTCAAAGATACTGCTGCTTAAGTCGTACCTGTTAAAAATTCTTTACTCGTACTTCTATTTAGGTCTAAGATTATGTTATTCACTAAAATAATTACCAAATAATATGCTGAAGTTAATCTCAGACTGAATTATTTGTAATTTTAACTTACTTAAAATTGATCTCTTATTATTAAGAATTTTTCTATATAGTTTATTATATCTTCACTAAAGTGTATTTTCTAAGTACGACTTAGGCTGTATGTGGTACGAATTAGGCAACTAGGCGCCTTAATCGTACCGAAGGTATGTTTTTGAAAAACGTTAAAATATATATTTTAATATTAACATAGTAAGTTTCTGTGATTTTTTAATAATAGACAACTAAATAAAGATTCAGTAAATGTGGATTATTTTGTATTATTTCAATTGTCGTGAATATTATAGCATAATTTCCTTAGGGGGTACGACTTGAGCAACCTTACCCTATATTACGGAATTATTATGAAATGCACTTGGTACTCCTTATTTCAATGAAAACGTGTTTCAATAATTTCTTACGCAGTCTTGATATTCTTTCATGTTTGGAGTTTCGCTTTTCCAAATTCAATAACTCTTAAAAGGATTCGAACTCGGTCAAGAGGAAAGTGATCTGTATCCTTTGTGATGAAATAACAAGTCTTTTTTAAACATTTAAGATTATAAATATATTGTAAATAAACAAAATTTTACACGTATTATATTTTCTTGTAACTATATTTATAGGTATTTATAGTACAAGTTTACAGGTGCCTATGGCTGGAACCTATCTATACTCTAAATATTAATATGTGCTAGGAATTATATAATAGCAATAATAGTATCAGTAATAAAAGAGAGAGGGAATGTAGTGTAGGAAGTGTACTTATTATGGCTTGCAAAAGATATTCGTAATTAATTTTCAATGTCATTTAAAATTTACCTAATAAGAATCTATAAGAATCTATTTGATGAAATTGCGTGTTAGTGAGCCTCATAATTTACGAATATTCGTACTGTTAAGCAAAATTTCTCCCATTACACAAAACATAAGATTTCTTTTCTTTCGCAAATTCAAAACAGTATTATCTATAAAATATGAATTAAAGAGATAAATTGTTTCCATTCTGAAACTATTTCATAGATGAAGATATGAAGATAGGTTTGTTTACCGACCCTTAAAAACTTGTTCGTCCACGTAATAGCATTTTAATGGGCCTTTTACCTTCGCCCTTATAGAAACGATGTGAGTAATTGACGGAACTGTCATATTTTATCGAATATTCACGTTATAACTACGTAGTTATTTCTATTGGTGAAGTAACAACTGTTTATCAAATGTTTGGTATATCGTTAGTTAAAACAACATTTAATTTGTTTACATGAAATAAACTATTATTAGATATTACTATAATAATATATTGGTTACTGGCTTTTCGCCCCTGCAAGAGTTGTTTAAAACATAACAAATTATATACTAAAATCTTCCATTTGAATCACTCTATTTAAAAACGCATCCAAATAAGTTGCGTAGTTTTAAAGGTCTGCAAACATAGAGACAGACAGCGAGAAGCGACTTTGTTTTATGCTATGTAGTGATGATGAGAAGCAGTCAAAAGTAAGAATTGTGACCGTCTCATTATTGTTTTATGGCAATATTCATAATATACTATCATACATATTGATATCATATGTATAATAATCTTATATACGGATAAGTTAACATAAATAAAGCAGCTTTGTATCACATAAATGAGAAATGTTGTTTTTAAAAAGTAAAACAAATATCGAAACTCTCGGGTTAATCCTCCAACAAAGGTTCACCTTGCCGAGATTGAAATTGATCGGAGTTGCTTAATTAATGAAAAATTGCTGTTTTAAGTATGTACTTTTAATGAATCACGTTTTCTGTGTTGATTATAATACTAGCAGTGAGCGTCCGGTTTCGTTCTCTAGAAATTGTCTTTATAATTTAGATACTAAAAAGTCATCTCAAAGTGGAAATAAAGAATCTTTCTCAATTGTTTTAAATACTAAGAAGATGTTGGGTTAAAAGATAACGAAGTTTCTTATTTATTGGCTGAAATAGAGTAAGTAGAAGATTTTATCGTTTGTAATGTAATATCGAAAAAGTTTGAATAAGACAGCTATTTCAAATGAAATGAAACTAAGATAATTTCTGATATCGAAAAGAAATTGATAACAATTGTTCGTTCACAGACAAGCAGCGAACAACATCGATTTATACTGATGTAAATAATGAGAATACATGTTACGGGCATGTAGGATTTTTGTAGTAAATATATTTTTCGTAAGTATTATATACAGTTTCAAAATTGATATCTTTTCAACAGGAAAAGCATAATTAAGACCCTTTTTAACAGAATTGCTTTATGCTGCTACATAATTATATATTTTCCCTCTTGTAGAAAAGATTTTCTAAAAAAAAAAGCTCTACCATTTACTTACAGAGTTCAAAAAGAAAAAACTACATGCGATAATTAGAAACTCCAAGCCAATGTCATTATATAAATTGAATCTGAACCTCTAATAAAGTTATTAAAGAAGGTAGTTAGGCGTAAAATATTCAATCTAGGTTGTTAGCTGCCTAGGGTTGTTTCGTTACTGTAATACCCTGCCCTGTACAATTTAATATTTGTTTAATTAAACCACTCGTTGCTATAACTATTAAAGTATATATTTAAAATCTAATTCGCTTACTTAATAACAAATGTAAGAACTGTTGTGAAATGCTTTATACGATTTAACATAAAAACCCAATCGACTTTAAAATTTATTTTACCATTATCATATACGTTTTTTTTTAATATCAGGGACCATGGTTAATGCAATCATTATATGAATTTGCCAGTCAGTTCAATTCACGGTGTAAACTGACTGGAAATAAGAGGTCATAGTATTATGCCCCTGGTAATCCTGGCCGTAACCGAGGACATTCACTAGAAATTTAGTTTCTAAATGTACTTATAAATTATAATACTCCTTTAGAAATAGTCTCTTATTTGCTTGATAATTATTTTTAATCTTATTTGCCTTGTTCAAGAAATTAATTATAATACGATAATTTAGACGATAAATAAACGAAACAAGATTCGAAAATTAAGAAAATTGTTCGAAGGAATAAGACAATAAGCTGATATTAAATTCTATAGAAAAGTTCATAATAAAATATTCTCAATACACTAAAAGAATATAAATAAGAAGATAACTAAGGACCAGTTTCATAATTTGCCAATAAAGTCAGTCAAATATTTGATAATGTTGACTTGAATTTTCTTATATATTTTAATTAAGCCCATTAACATCTAGACTCTAGAGAATGCGTATTTTGTGTTTCTTTTGTTTCAAATTATACAGTTATATGGTTTTGGTGACGTTTTCCATCTAATTGGTTTTTACGAATGGTTTCATTTGTTTGTTGTTTGAGCAACATTAAAACAAAAATTTACCGTGAGTTGGGAGCTTATTTCTCAACTTTCGAAACAAAAGTTTAAGCTTAAGCGCAAACACGTGAGATGACACGTGTCTATTTATTTATTTATTTGGTCAGTAAATTATTAACGAATAATTCCTAGAACTTGTGAATGTGTTAAAACATACAATTGTATGTGTTCATAGATAAACTTATTGAAAGAACAAACATCTTCAAAGTGGTTTGTTTATAAAACGTTTGAAAAAAGAACTGTATTTATACATATAGCTAAATCGTTGAATGTTCATTAAGTTTTTTTTCCGGATAGTTCGTCAGAATATATTATGCATAGACAACTTTTTTTTTTACAAAATCACCCCTACAAAAATATTACACTGGTATGCAATTTGTACAGGTATCGTACAAAGGTAGTTACGTAGTTTCGAAGAAAAAAAAACGCGAAATGCAAGCGAGCAAAGCGCGGAAAGCCAGCATTAAATAAACAAGAGAATTATTGCTTGAAATAAATTTTCATAAACTGTAGACATGTTTAACATCTCTTTGCTATAAGGCAATAAAGGCTCGATGGAACCTCATTGAAAATTCAATATCGTCGGCGGATAGAATAAACAGTGATGGGAAAATAAACCTTGTCCGCGAAATTAGATTTTAACAAACAATGTTAAATATTATATCGTCCAAACATTTGATAATTAAAATGATATATTGTGTAGGTATATTAAAGTTGAGATATAATGTTTGTGTATTTTGGAACGTTTTATACTATTTATCTAATATTTAATATCTTGTACGAAGTTTAATATCATCTGAAGGAATATGAGGCTGTATAACCAGAATAAATATTTTTATCTTGTCTTGTTGAATAGTATGTATCTTCAAGTGACGGATTTTGAAATTTTACGCAATAGTATCGAACCTTCTCAAAAGAAAGAGTATATTTTTAGATTTTATTTACGATTGTAGGATAAAAATGATAGTTTCATAAAAGAGTATATAAATTCAACTAGACTGCTATAAAATATCACGCCAAACTTATCAAGCAGAATCGCAAAGTATTTTGTTCAATTCCATCGTGAAGTCGCAAGGCAGTTAAGAGCGTCATAACGTTCATGTCACAGACAACGGCAGTGCCTTCGTATAAAGTTGAACATCTGACGTACCGCGTCGCTAATGGCTGGGAGACATGTATACTGTGACATGACTCGTCACTCATGTGGTACTTTTTTACAACTTTTTTAAGAAAAATTGTTTGAAAAGTTGACTTAAATATTTAAAGGATTAAAATGTTCGAGTCACGCCTCACGTGTATTGTATTTTTAAATGATTTCTCAATGAGGTTCTTAATTCTCGAATAATTATTTTTTACTAACTTTCCACGCCCGCTTTGTACGAAGGCGGCGAAGCTTTACAAATTATATTACACTAAACTACATCTACTGTCTGAAATAAATGAATAAATAAAAAACTTCCTATTGAATGAGTCTATCTTTAAAAACACCATATATAAATCCGTTGTGTAGTTTCAAAAGATTATTTATTATGTATTACGTAGAGAAAGATAGAGAGCGGGAAACGACTTTTATGTTATGATTCATAATAATTATAATTTACCGTTAAATGTACAACAAAATTACATTTTTCATAACATTACATAGTCAACATTAATGCTTATCTCATACTGGCGTTATCGTGCAAGTTTATGATCCCATTACAGAGATTATCATACAGCCTCCTATAAACTGTTCCGGGTCTAACACATGGGAGGAGCTATTGAAAATTTTACGTCCATACCGAATATTGACAGACGGTCGGGCGCTACGCCAATAATGAAAGTTGAATATAGGGCACAACGTTATGTTTACCAACGTACGGTTTTACTTAAATATTTCAGAGTCAACAGTTCTCTCAGATGCGGGTAATTGTTTTAAATTGTATGTCTTCAATTCGTATATAATATAAATGATGTTATGTAATAATTGATGAAATACTATTTTAATTATTATGTTCTTCTCTAGCTCTTTATTTCCAATATCGAATGCAATAATTTTTGTAATTAAATCTTTTATAAATTGGGCTAATCTAAAGCTTACGATAGTGAATGTATTCTCATAAGAAATACATTATCTTCGCAATGGGAATGTATTTTTTTTTTTATGGTAGAAGAAGGCAAACGAGCCGACGCCTTGCCTGATGTTAAGCTAAGTGCGCCGCCCATAGACTACCGTAACTGGGTTACGGGTGTTGCCTACTGGTAGAGGGAGAGGGACAGGATATTTAGTAAAACGAAAAATAATATTAAGGAAATGGCTTCAGTGGATCAGGGAGTGGCTTAATTTATTGGCCCTTCAGGTAGTCATAGGCTCTCTTTTGAAAGCCTTCATATTGAAGCTGTTCGGGAATACAGACTTTGGCAGTTTGTTCCAAAGTACAGCAGTACGCGGAAGAAAGTTGCGCATAAAGCGCACAGTTGTGCTTCGCCAACCGTCCAGGTGATGTGGATGGAAGAGGTTCTTGTGACGGGATGTGCGGTGGTGAAACTGTGCTGCAGGGATAAGGTCAAATAGTTCTTTAGAACACTCCCCATAATAAAATCGGTAGAATATGCAAAGAGACCCTAAGTCCCTTCTTAATGACAGAGGGTCAAGCTTATCGGTAATCCTGGGATCGGCGATAATTCGAGCTGCCCGACGTTGAATGCGGTCAAGTGGAAGAAGTTGGCACTGCGGGGCGCCAGCCCATAGATGAGAACAGTACTCCAAGTGAGGACGTACCTGCGCCTTATACAATAATAGGAGGTGACTTGGCTCAAAGTACTTTCTCGATCTATTGAGGACGCCCAACTTTTTGGAGGCCAGTTTTGCTTTTTCTTCCAAATGACCACGGAATTGCACGTCACTCGAAATATCGACGCCCAGAATTCCGATGGACGGCGAAATATTAAGGGGAGTATTCTGAAAGCGAGGTGAATGGACAAATGGGGACCGTTTCGCGGAGAACGCGCAAACTTGAGTCTTATTGGGGTTAAATTCGACTAAATTTAGTTTACCCCATTCTGAAACTTTTTCAAGGGAAGTTTCAATTGATGAAACAAGTTTGTTTCGACACTCAAAAACAGTTTCGCTGGAGGATTTTGCCTGGCCGGTATAGCTAGCATCCCCTGTACTGTCGTCTGCATAGCAATGTATGTTGCTAACTTGCAACATATCATTGATATGCAGAAGATCATGTATGTTCTATTGTAATGTTTATGAATATTATGCTTTGTTGTGTGTTATATTATATCCAAATTAACAATCTAGTCTACACAATATTTGTTATAAGAATAATGTAGTAGCAATATGAAAACAATTTCGTTATCTCGATGTACGTTTTGGCTGACAGAGTCACAAACTTGCCAAATAGGTCAAAAGAATTCTTCAAATAAAACTATTTTAGGACGCGTACCATTTTATAAATGTGTTACTGAAACATGTCATGCTATTGAGGCTTTTACTATTTGTTTGGTCTATTTCGGCTTAGATACAAATGTTTTCTTAAGCTTCGCTATAAAATCTGTTTCATAACGCTTTAGGTGTTATGTAAACTACATAAAAAAATAATGCGTGTAAAGCAACAACAAAATAAGGTATAGGAATCGCAAACTTATACAAATGTAGTTGAGTTATTGTTGAATTTACAAATTTGAGTAGTAATTGTTTAAAAGCTTTTGTTGGAATAAGCGGGCGATTTAATTTCAATGAAACTTTGTATGTTTCCACGACCTACGCAACGCCTACGTACACTACGTAGCTGTTATATCGTCGTAGCTACCGTAGCAGTGCTACGCGGAATTTTTAAGCGTGGGAGGATAGTTGAAATACAATTTCGTCGTTAAAATGTAATTGGAATTTTTGTTTGGACGAATTTGAATTTAAATATATCGTGTACACTTTCAAATTTTAAATTCCATATTGTCTCGAATATTTTCTTGTGATTACGTTGATATTGTTTCGTCTTTTATAATTTATTTTTTAGTAGAGTAACTCTATGTCATGATTTTTATTTTTTGGGTATTATGAAGGCACATGACGTGATGGATCATTCTACAGGTTACAACTTTTTTCCATCAGATGGGACGCAGGATTTACCTTGAGTTGTTAAATTTGTATAATTGACCTTTTTAAATAGAGAATACGTTGACGCATAGTTTTCAGTGGCCTTCTTACGGGTATTGTATTGAATTCAATCGCGATTATAAAAGACTCCCATCTACCGTTCTATAACTGATATCAATTTCTCCTTAGTCATCAGTGTGTGTGTGTGTACAAGTGAGTATATACAATATATGTGTGTGTGTGTGTGTGTGTAAGTATATAACGGGAAAGGGATACGAGCGTGACCCAATTCGAGTCAGAGCATGCTCTTGTACACTTTCACTGCGGAAGATTGTCGCATGGTGTGGGCGTCAAATAATGATTCGTGCTTGCAATGATATTCGTGACCTAACATTATTAACTTAGCGACGTGCTATTTGGACCTTGTGAAAGGATTTTGATAAAATTCTGAATAAAAAGCCATTATTTATAGAGTAGTTAATGGAGCCTAAGTGTTTCGTCTTTGAACGTATTTCGCAACAATTCATGGAAATGGCTTAGAATAATGTGAGCGACCTAATTTGTATATGGCTAAGTGAGAAATAAAAGCTTTACTTTATTATAATAATGGAAATTGGCGCTTTAAAAAAAGGTAATAAATGAACGAATAAATTAGCTTATCTTTATTTATTGATCAATAAATTCGACATTTTACTTGTTTCGGGCTATAAACTTTATTAATAATAAGGCTTTGTCTAGAATAGGAATAATAAATAGTACCTATAAATTTTTTTATTTTAAATTCGATTGACAATAACTGTTACAATTGAGTCTAACGAACAATTCTAGTTATGCAATATGAAATTCAAATTGCAGCTTGCTATTATAGCCTATACTTATACTTGACTTAAGCGCGTCACACACGGTGAAGATACTGTAATATTTTTTTATATTACAGTATCTTAAGGTATCCGGTATCAGCGTTCTGACCACCATCCTGTTACAAATGACCCGAAACACTGACACAAAATTTCGGGTCATTTGTAACAGGATGGCGGTTCTACAGGGGTACGCAATGACAAAAAGAAAAATGATGGTCAGAAAGCTGATACCGGATACTGTAATATAAAATATTACAGTATCTTAAGATAAAATATTATAGTATCTTCACCGTGTGTGACGCGCTTTATAAATTATACCGATTGAATCTTCCCACCAATTGTCAATAATATAACAACGTAGGAAGTATTAAAATTGAAAGATTATGAATTTGATTGGGTACAAAAACACATACAACCTTGAACACCTTAAATCCCACACGCTCGGGACTTTCCTTGAAATACAATAACCTTATTTAGTAACAGTATGTTAGCCTGTTTTCGTTAACATCATAATATCATAGACTCGTATAATAATCCTCAGGTTATAGCCCATATAACGATCCTTCACTGCGTCGTTAGGATGTTCATAAATACATTTATTACGCAAAATATAGACAGTTAAAGTTCGCTAATAATGTACAATGTCATTATTAATAAAGTGTACTAAGAAATCATTTTGAAAGATTATTTATAATTTATTTTATGATGACGAAGCTTTGGTAACCATTTTTGATAGTTTTGTTGTTACCTTAGTGAATTGGGAATTACGTAAAGAACTCTTGGATAATTTTCCTCTGGTAGTGTTGTATTTGTTTAGTCCCACTACACTTTGAGATACTTCCCTTGTGGATAAATATCTTGATCACAATTGATCAGAGTAGAGTGGTGACTTCAGTTAAAATGGAGAGGCTCTTATGAACATTTCCTGTCTATATACAATTTTTGTTATAGAATCCATTTGTGAATGAATGCATGACTAATTTACATTAATATCCAAATTCCAATTGATAACTATCTTTTACATACTGCACCATTACGTGCTCGTAAATACACTATTAAACTCAAACAACATGATACAACATAAAAACAGCATGATTTGTTTCTATATATTTTTCATTATTTCTGATACGTTCAACTATAATGGGCTTCAACGAGTCATGAAAATCTATTTATAATTATTAAATTATTTAATCGGAGATCGGGCTACAATGATCTGAAACAAATTTTAAACAGATCTAATCAAAAGTTTTCGTTGAAAGTGTCACAAACCATCCATACTTTCGCATCAACGAGAATTAAACACACCAGTAAAATCTTACAGCTCTATTTCTAATAATATAAGGACTTATCAATTTGTTGGTAATAATAACGCATTACTCCAATCGTCAACAACCAACGCAAGCCACTCAGTTATCAACGATAGTCACAATAATGCATTGTTCCAGTCGTCCCGCATAACCAACGCGAGCGGGGACGCGTGCGAGCGGCGCGATCCGTGCCAGCATGGCGGGGTCTGTATTAGCACGGACGACGGGCCCATATGCGAGTGCCGGGATGGAGACTATGAAGGCGCTTTTTGTGAACGAGGTACGTAGCTGGTTGATATGCTCTCTAATGGGATGTGTTTATTTGTTAACAATACAGAATTACGAGTACCACAGCCGGAGGCCCCAAAAAGGCGGATTTACTTTTTAAAACTACATTTAATTAATTTTAACATATAATACCTATGCCTGCACGATGCAAACCGACGTTATATTCAAACAATATAATGTAATTGTAAAGTTCTTAAATACAAAAAAGCAGCAGCTAAGAAAATAAGTATTTATAAGGTATTTACAATATTGTGCGTGTGTGTGAACATGTGAGTTTTTTAAATCGATTTTATCTAAATGAGAGTGGGATATTCAAATTTACGTTATTAAAATATGTTATTAAACTCATTTATTATGCAAGTTCTCAAGGTGAATATTGTAACAATTTATACAAAAGGGAGGTACTTTTAGTTTTTCATACATTAAGATAGGGCGTCGCGAACTTTTCTTTTGCGCAACATAAAAAGTTTTCCTTTTATCTTAAGTTCTTCTTGGATCTGTTACTTTTGCTCGGGATTTACATTTCTTTTGAGTTATTTGAAGCTATGTTCTAAGAAGGTGACAAAGACTATAGAAATTAGTTTATTTTAATTGCGTACTTTAAAATATTGCTATATTCACAGAAACTCTACTGTAATAATGAATCTAATTCAAGAAGTTTTTATATTATTTCTATGTATAGGAAGGTGACTTTCTTTAAAACAAAAAACCTCTAAGTGACCTCTAAGATACAAAGTACGTTAGTTTTAAATGAGATTCTGAGTATCTATGATTTCAGATGAGTATCTCTCCATCTTCTTATATATAAAAATGAATCACAAAATATGTTGGTAAGCGCATAATTCGAGAACGGCTGACCCGATTTTGATAATTCTTTTTTTATTATATTCCTTGAAGTACGAGGATGGTTCTTACGTAGAGAAAACGTAAATATGTACCACGGGCGAAGCCGGGGCGGACCGCTAGTTCAATATGAATATATAAGCTTATTGATAAAACGATGTTTTACAATTTAACTATATATAATTTTGACAACAATTTATTTATCTATAGCGTGCTATTAAACCTAAGTGCTTTACAGAATGCACGTGCAATATAACTCAAGGCTTAGCTAAATAGTTGGTGTGTGTACATTCTCAAGTGGAGATGCAATTCGATCTATGTCTTGAGGAGATTAGAGCTTAAATTACACTGTAATTGCTTTTGGAAGATTTGAAATATACGTGTACGTATTCTTGCTATTCGAGGATGTCAGTATGAAACCTAGGTAACTGACAATTATGTTGAGATATCTAATATGTGTCTAGTATATACGTACAATATCCATAATCTATACTTATACATATTATAAAGCTTAAGAGTGTGTTTGTTTGTTTGTTTAAACGCGCTAATCTCAGGAAATACTGATCCGATTTGAAAAATTCTTTCGGTGTTAGATTGCCCATTTATCGTGGAAGGCTATAGGCTAAGGCTATCATCACGCTAAGGTCCACAGGAGCGGAGCAATGCGGGTGAAACCGCGGAGCACAGCTATTACATAAGTACCTACATTTATCTTCTTATATATAAAAATGAATCGCAAAATGTGTTGGTAAGCGCATAACTCGAGAACGGCTGAACCGATTACGATAATTCTTTTTTTATTATATTCCTGGAAGTACGAGGATGGTTCTTATGTAGAGAAAACGTAAACATGTACCACGGGCGAAGCCGGGGCGGACCGCTAGTCTTATATATAAAAATGAATCGCAAAATGTGTTGGTAAGCGCATAACTCGAGAACGGCTGAACCGATTTCGATAATTCTTTTTTTATTATATTCCTTGAAGTACGAGGATGGTTCTTATGTAGAGAAAACGTAAATACGTACCACGGGCGAAGCCGGGGCGGACCGCTAGTTACATATAAAATACAAATTACTTGACAACCACGACGTTTATCAAACGGTTCAATATCAGGTAGCATTTAGATTTTAGGCTGTAATAGTTTTCGAATGTGGTAATAAAATTCTATATTTACTTTATTACTACGAAAATCGTTTATTGTCCTATTAAACAGCAACCAGCAACAATCAAATTAGAACCGTATCGATTCGAATTACATTTTGCGTGAATTTTTAAACTGAAGTTTTATAATTTGAAATTACTACTACATTATTCAATCGATAATTTAACAAGGAATATTTTACACATTTTCATCTGGATTTTACAGCTCATTTTCGCAAGTCCTAGTTAAGTGCACTCAGATCTGAGCTTGAGTGTGGCGTGATGTTGGACTATTACATTCACGGTTTTAGTGCGAAATGCACTGCTGACTCTAGTTAAATTGCTGAACATTTGCCATTCTATTTATGCATGTAAATACTCTTTTATTTTGTGGATAAAGTGCTTTATGTTCTGAGCGTCGTTTTGCAGTTAATAGGTTGTAATTATATTTGTTTTTGAAACGTTCTTTTCCTATTTCTAAGCAAGTAGTACCGTCATTATGGGATCGCAATGGTGTATACGTATTGAAAATAAAATTTTCATCGAAAAGTTGTAATCTGTAATTGTATTATTGATTGCTATGTTTCTAAAATCCGCCACTACAATATTTGAATGTTTCCAGTGTATAAACTTACATACACACGAAATACAGAAAGGACGTATCGGTGTAGTCAGATACTGAAGATACAGACTTTATGAAGAAAAGTTGTCTGTATTAAAATTCCATACCTTCAAAGCAAAAGTATTAGTGCAACACATGTGAAGTGCTTCTAGGGAAATGATCTTTAAATCTTTTAAATAAACCGAAGCCACAAGAAATGGAGTGAAGTTTCGTAATAAGAGTTGCAATGTTGTTCCCATAGCTGTCGGCTCCTTCATAAGTTTAAGCGTGTTTCATTAAAGTTAATGGTAAGTTTGAGTTATGTGCCTGAGTATGGCCCGTGTGCCTGCAGGTGCAACTAATGTGCACGGAACATTACCTGCACTGTCGGGATTAATCATCTTGCGAGATTTCAGCATTATGTGGGAACTTTAATTATATTATACGGACAGTTATTTAAACTTGACTATTATTAAAATAGTAATTTGATAATACTATCTCAAATAAGCCTCTCTAATGTAAGCCTTGTTTAATTGGGACACATGTTTCGGACGTTGGCTATCTTGTGTAGCATCTCCACGGGACGAAAAATAATAATAAACTCAGAAAGGTCGATATAGAAGTACTAAAGACTAAAAAGAAGTAGATAGAGACATCAGATATTATGGGACCTTCACAAATTTAAATTTACGGTGCGATTTTGACTAGGATAGCCAAGATAAGCTTAATGCAAACTCTTAGGATACACAAAATCATGATATAATGTTCTCGTTTTGTGTATCCTATTCTAATTGTAAATTATTTAATTAAAATGTTACGAATGTATTCATTTACATACTTCATTCTTTATATAGTTACATCTTTGGAACTGCATCTTAATAACTTTAATTAAAGACACACTTCAGTATTTGAACTTCATTTTATATCTAATAATATTTTACATTTTCAGCGACCTGACAGAGACAAAATTACATTGTTATTCAAAATAATTAATGAATGAATGCGTGAAAGCAATTTTTCGGTTCAGTTAAAAATTAAATCCACGTTTTTTCTTTTCAAGCTATTTGTGTAGGTTTTTTCATTCACAGTTCAATGGTACAGATGATCAAGTGTGCTGTGTAGTATTGCCTACAATAATTTTTATTAAGAGGTCGTTAAATGGCATGACCGGTAAAATGTCAAGGTTGAAGGTTAGGGGTGAATGCTTCTGGCCACAGAGAAGTAATGGCTTAACATTAGGAAATATGGCATATAACCCTAAGAATTGGTTAAGTTTAGGGGTAAGGAGAGGTGATTTAACAATGTGTTTGGACGTTTTCTACTCGATTCGGTTATATTATATTCGGTGATAATGTAGGTAAAACATGTACTACGTAGGTATAGGTATAATACTTACAAACTAAAAATATGTTATTAAAGTATTATTGTGTTGTCGAATTTCCATCGAAATAGACGCTTGCACACAAGTAAAAACTATTTTTCGAAGAAACACCTAAGTATATGATATATTTATACTCTTCGTTTGTTATTGATTGAAAGAAAACTTAATTGCCAACCGTAATTAAACAAGTATTTATTGATGTTAACATATTTCCCAGTATTTAAATGACCTTCGCATTTGCAATCGTTCTGCGAACTGGCTTCGATTCTTGGAATGTTATGTTATTTACTGGAATTATTCTGAATTCTTTATTTGCGCAAAAGTTCTTCGTATTTTGTAGGCTTCATCAAATGTCAATGTCAATGTCAAATTGGTGTTATTTGAATTAAATAAATAAGTTATGTACGTTTTCTGAGAATCATATGCATATAAACAGGTCATTATATTACAGTAGACTGTAAAGAAATTGATAATGTTTATAAGTAATGTTTATTACTTTAATGAATCAGTAAAGTTGAAGTTAATTTAAGGTCTTATAATGTTTGCGATGATTATAAAAAAATCTACGACAATATATGATTGAAAATTAAACAAATGTAAATTGATGTTTTAAGTTAGTATAGTAAAAACATTTCTCCAAACTGCGAGCTATAAAAGCTACCTAAAATCTAAAAAGTCCGCAAAATCCAGGTTTTTACCGCAGCTCAATAAACGGTATTTCAACTAAATTTAACTGTAGAAAAGGTTAGAATGTTAAGTTCGCCACCGTTCCATGAATTTCGATTCGTTTCCATTCAGGAGGCAATCTGGGAGGCTCTAGTTTGCGTACACGGCAGGATTATCGGCTTTTTCCGAAAGCTGAAGGAATTCACTGCAGTGACGGTTCGGTTACGTGTGCCGTGAACGATGCAATCGTTTTGATGGTTGGCTTTTTATTGTACGTTTTAGTAATGTTTATAGCTTATGCACTTGGAAGTATGTTTTACCATATATTGATAAGGGAGGAACGCTGAAAAAATATTACATTTTGTTAAACTAGGACTCTTTCAGTTACATTTATAACCATAATAAGGTATTGTTAGTTATTGATAACATTCGATCCGATAAAATCGCATCAATATCATCATCATCATTGAATTGAAATTATTTGTTATATTTGGAGTTTATTACACTTTATCTCTCTTATATACAGAAAAAAAAATGATTATAAATTTTTTGTTGATAATGTTTGACGTGCCACATGAATTTTTCATTCCATTCCATTGTATAACAAGTAGCCAGTCAGAAAACGTTATGATAGGAACTTATTAGACGACAAATTTAAAAAGTTTTTTCGTTAAAGAATAACGAAGTAATTTGGAGAGTTACAACATTTGCATTGTTATTCTTGTTATAATCATAATATTAGTGATTTTTTACAAAAGTATCTATCTATCTATAGAAAGTTTTATTAGAAAGATAAGATTAAGAACTTTTATGTAACAACAAAAAATTTCTTATACATGTATTATTCACTCAAAAAATTAGTTTATAGAATATACATAGGTATTAGGTACCCTAACACATGGTCTAACCATTTGCAAGTTCATCAACAGCTAATTTTATATTCCCCCCCCCCCCCCGCCTAAAAGCAATAACGTTCGCGCCAAGTCACACTCGAAATTCGTATTTCCGCACGCCGCCAGCCGCTCGGCCGTTTCCGTGAGGTCGCGTAATGGCGGCTCAGGAAATGGCGCGAACATGACGCCCGGATACTCGTCCGAAATTCGCTTCGATTTTCAGTTTGGAAGTTATTATTAGCTAATGTTTGATGATGCTCGGTTTGGTGGTGCGACAAATTATGGGTTATAAATGTTGTTTTCTTTTTAAACTAGCAAAAATCAAAGATAAAGTATCAAAACATCATCCTCTTTAATAAATGTTATTTTTATGGTATTTATTTTAAATCATTCGTAGGATAAGGAATATTAATACTTTGATCTTTACCTGTTCCACAAAAAAAAGTAAAATCGTAATGGCGCGGCGGTAAAACTGACAGCTTGACAGCAGTTTGGCGGTGTTATCAGGGTTCTATCATAGAAAAATTAAAATCGGAGCTCATTCGTTCGATACTTGGTTCGATAATACATTTCAACAGATCCACAGAAAATATTTTACGGACTATGAAGCGTTCTTTATTCGAGATCTGGTGCCAATGCGGACTTATATTTTTCCTTAAATTTCTTTTTGGAAATATTTCATTGCTGTACATTCGACCAGACGTATCAATGGATATAAAAAGATTTGAAATAGATTTGCGAATTTCGAATAGATTTTTTTATATTATATCTATGGCTAATCATGGATAAATTCGTTTATAATATGTATTCAATAAATTTTAATCGTTATTAAAACAATTTTATTCACGTCACGTATAACTTAACCGAATATTGTGATAATGCTATAATAACAATTGATAATTAGCTATAAATGGAAACACAATTATTAGTAAGAGATAATTTATTCATAATTTTTAATCGCAGTTTAAACTAAAATAATTGACCTGAATACACCAGCGATTATTTTAAACGACGCTTTATAAAAAATCTATAAAGGTTCATCGTTTCCCAGTAAAACAGTGGAATTTAAATGTAAAAATTATGTCATAAAGTATTGCATGAATAAATGGCGGACAAAAAATGCAAAGCCTATTAAAGCGATGTACATACGTTAAAGCAACCGTTATGCGGAGCTTGTTTCATTGAAAATTCAATTTCGGATTGTGATATTTTTGCTCCGTTTTAACATTTCAAAATGTTATTTATAGCAAATTATTATTTGAGGCATTTTTATGAATGGGATGCAACTTGACAGGTCGTCAACCTTGTTCAATCTAGGTGGAAATGAAAAACTTATTTGTGAGCTTTCTTTATCAAATTTACAGCTTTTATGAACATAATCGGTTTGAATGCCTTTCTGCATTGAAATCATGAATGGAAGAAAAAACAATTGATTGGTATTAGAGCTTTCATTTATCCCCTTCCCCCGCGGCCTCCGTGCATTGCAGACGTGTTTACCGCTCATTCTATCTTGTGTTGGAATCAAATTTAAAGTGAATTAATTAATCTCAAAATATTGGGCGCCCATAACCTCGTGGTGATCATTTACATCGGTGCTACATCTACTTAAATTCGTCCTATCCCACTCAGACTAACAATTGTTGGTCATGGTATCGGGATTGCACGGTTTCGAACGGATCGAACAACGCCTATCAAACCTCAATCAAACACGCGGACACTGACTGCGATAAAGCAGGACATCCATCTGTGCGAAGAAGATAAAAAACTCAAGTGAGTAATCCGCTCGTCCATACAGCTATCGCTGCTTTCTGTAGCTACGCTAATTGCGACCTTGCGCCACAGTAATAAATTTCTATTTTACCCAGTCAAGCAAATTCTATTGTTTTTCGCGATGTCAATCCAGCGTTCACCGCCAGGTACTTGTTCTCAACTAAACACACCAAACGTTATAACGCAATATAATTCAGACTCGGCCTTAAACCGTCCATGCAGTCGAGACTCAGATGATAATTACTTCAATATCACAAAACGCCAAAAACGAAGTCTTGTTGAATGTCCTATACCATCCACTTCGTCAATATCGGACATAAAAAATATGTTTACTGATTTAAAGGAACAACAGGATCTCAAGTTCGAATCTTTAACCAAAGCTCTCACTACAATTATCACCCAAAACCAAGACATACAAAAATCGGTTGAATGCATTACATGTCAACATGAAGAGTTATTATCAAGAGTATATGAATTAGAAAATGAAAATAAAGAGTATAAAATGAAATTAGCCTACCTGGAACTTAAATTAGATCAACTCGAAAAATCAGCCCATTCCAGCACTATTGAAATAAGGAATTTGCCTATACAAACTAACGAAAACAAGGAAATTCTTACCAATATTGTTACTAGTTTGAGCTCAAAACTTTGTATGGATTCACCTATCACACCAACGGACATTCGGGAAATATTTCGCACCAAGTCTAAGGCCGTAATAGTGAATTTTACTACTACGCTCCATAAGGATAAACTTGTTTCAAGCTATAATAACTACAATAAATCGAAACGCATTAATAAAGAAAAACAATTAAATACTGAACATATCAACCTGTCGGGCGCTCCTCATACTATATTTATTTCGGAATACTTATCATCTAAAACTCGAAGATTATTTTATATGGCACGGCAAAGTGTTAAAACAAATAAGATTTTCAGCACGTGGACAGCATACGGAAAGATATACGTAAAGAAGGATCAGAATTCGTCCCCAGTCCGTATAAACGAAGAGGCGGACTTATTGAAAATAGTTGCATGACTAGTCTTCGTACTCAATAGTTATAATTTCGTTCTTCTTATATATTTACCTATCCAATTTAAGTTACTTAAAAAATCTATTAATGGATTTTTCTACTTAGAATATTGTACTATTATAGACTTTATATACAATTTTTTCCTACCAACTTATATTAAACTATTTACACAACTCAAAACACAATATATACATAACTTAAGTGATTTTTATCTAAGTTTCATATATAAATTCAGTAGATCATTTTGTTTATTTGATCAATATTTTGATCGTTCATTTTTGTTTTATTCGCATCTTTTCATGAAATCAGCTCAATTTAAAGTTACAATTAATATACACTCTTACACTACTACACTTACACTAACACATCGCAAAATTTGCAATCATATACTTATGATGCATACACATTTTAATAAATACCACACACCCCGTCTGCCCTCAACTCACTCACATCATTTGCGTTTACTTGCTTCTTGTAGTACCAATCGGATAATAACTCGCTATTATTTTGATAAACATATGAGTCACGGCGTTGCAGTGACCATATTTATATTTTTTTCACTATTATATCATTATGCAGGATATTGAGGAATTAAACTCCGATTTGGACTCGTTTCAAGTGGCGCATACGATTGTTTGTGATATTGAGGATGTAAATAAACACTTAAATTTGAATACCAGTAAAAATTTGAATTTCCTTTGCCAAAACATTAGAAGTATAAATTGCAATTTACCTAATCTTTTTACTTTCTTACAAAGATCAGCAATTACGTGGGATTTTCTTATACTCACAGAATGTTGGCTTCCATCTGTACAAAATTTACCTACAATCCACAATTATCAAGCCGTAGCAACTTCTGTTCACCGCACCCAAAATGAGGGAGTTGTAGTTTATTACAATGACAGCCTTAATGTAGTCCACGAAGAACCACTTATTTGCGATGCTAATTGTATCTTATTAAAAATAAACTCTCTTACTTGTATCCTTGCTATATACCGTCCGCCAAGTTATAGTAACACTACAAATTTCTTAAACTCATTGGATAGAACACTTGGGGAACTTAGTTGCTTTAAGAATATTATTGTTTGCGGTGACATAAATATTGATATCGTTCCTAACACTAACGACAAACGAGCCTACGATTACCTAAATATTTTGGCAACTCATTGTATTTTACCGAGTCATACTCTTCCTACCCATGGGAAGACGTGCTTAGATCATGCGATGATTAAAACGACTCTAAAGGCTAAATGTTTTGTGATCGAGTCTTCCATCACAGACCACGAATGTGTAGCCATTTCTTTAGCATATAATCATGAAGTACTGATATCCAACAAAAAATTATCCCGTATAAACTTCCATGGCCTTGATAAAGAACTTAATAAAATTAACTTTCAATCAATTTTTGAGTCTACCGATGTCAATATAGCGACTGATCGTTTGGTATCAATTCTGCATCGCAATATAAAAGCTAACACAAGTTTAATTTCAACTCCGTCCAGACAAAGGATTGTCAAACCGTGGATTACCAATGCCCTTTTGCGTGTGATGAGGAACAGAGACAACCTTTATAAAAAATTTAAACGTAACCAAAATGATGAAACTATTAAAATCACTTTTAAGCGCTATAGAAATTTTTGCAATTCATTATTAAATAAAGCTAAAAGAGAATATAATAAAAGGGAAATTCTTAATGCTAGGGGTAATAGTAAAAGTCTGTGGAGGGCTGTTAAAAATATTACAAACTATGATAAACAAAAACATAGTTCTTCAAATTTAATTACGTCTAACGATCCAAAAAGCTGTCTTAATAATATAAATGATTTCTTTGCAAACATCGGATCTAACTTAGCAGAAAAAATTTTTTCCTCTAATCAAATATGCGCCTCTCGCCAAACACTCACACTCTCACATTCATCACCTCTCAATTCATTAGTACTACTTCCTACGAGTGAAGATGAGATCTCACTAATAATAAAAAATCTTAAGGACAGTCCTGCCGCTGGCAGTGACTTGATCACTGCTAAAATTATCAAGAGATACATTGATATCCTCGTCCCTCCAATTACCTACATATGCAACCTAGCAATGGATACAGGAATGTTTCCAAATGCTTTTAAAGTTGCTTTTATCACCCCTGTACACAAAAATGGGGATAGAAGCTGTGTCGATAACTATAGGCCAATTTCAATATTGCCAACTTTATCAAAAATATTAGAGCGCGTTGTCAATAAACGACTAGTAAATTTTCTAGAGACAAATAATCTCCTCTCAACAAATCAATTTGGATTTAGACACGGTAAGAATACAAATGATGCTGTTCATGAACTAGTGGATAATATTATCACCAATTTAGATGCCAGGCGTAAATGTCTAGCAATTTTCCTAGATTTGGCCAAGGCTTTCGACACAGTTTCTATCCCTCGATTGTTAAATAAGCTGGAATATATTGGTATAAGAGGAGTCCCCTTAAAATTCTTGAAAAACTATCTGAGTGATAGGTTTCAAAGGGTTAGGATAGATCATACGGTAAGCGACAAGTTACCGGTCAATTATGGCGTACCTCAAGGCAGTATAATCGGCCCTACGCTCTTCTTAGTGTACATTAATGATTTGTGTGGTTTAAACCTGACTGGGGGTAAAATTTTTACGTTTGCAGATGACACCGCTCTTTTCTTTACCGACGTCACTTGGGACAATCTTTTTAAAACTGCGCAAGCTGGCTTTGACAGGGTCTATGATTGGCTTACAACTAATTTGCTTACCCTGAATGTAAACAAGACCAAATATATTGCATTTGCCCACAAAACTCACCTTTTACCATCACCGCTACTATCCATTACAGCTCATACTTGCGACCACATTTCATTAACCTGCCAATGCTTATCACTTCAAAGGGCTGATAATATAAAGTATCTTGGTGTCATGATCGACCAATGTCTCACCTTTAGGTGCCACATAGACTCTCTTGTTTGTAGGATGCGTAAATTAATCTATATTTTTAAAAGTTTAAGAAATATTTCTGATCGTAACACCATTAAAATGGTATATTTTGCACTAGTACAATCGATAATAAACTATTGTATTCTAACTTGGGGTGGTAGTGCGAAAACTCATTTGATTGAAGTGGAAAGGGCCCAACGAGTTATACTAAAGGTAGGTGCTGGTCTTCCCTACCGGTTCCCTACTGCTAACCTTTTCAAAATGTGGGATGTTTTATCTATCAGACAATCATTTATACTACAAGTGATTTTGAAGAAACACTCCCAACTGAATTTCGATCCTGATCTCTATAACAAAAAACGCCGCAAGTATAACGTATGTCAAACCGTATCTTTCAACACTTTCCATTCTCACCGCTTCTTCTGCTATCTTGGTCCATTTTTATACAACAATTTTAACAATCGATTTAACATTTATATTCAAAATAAAACTAACTGTAAAAAAACTGTCACTAATTACCTTAAGTCCCAAACATACGAAGAAACTGAAAATCTGCTATCTCCACCGAAGTAATGTTTTATATACTTTTCTCCCAGACTTTAACTTTGTACATTTGCACCCAAAATGTTTCCAACTTCAATTTCACCCACATACATTCAGATTCAACACATCACAAATACAAGCACATTAAGACACACACACACACACACACACACACACACACATTAAGGCACATCTATAAGATTTGGTAGGAATTTAAAATAGGTTATTCTTCCTTGTATTATATAGTATTATTTATTTATTTTTTTTTTTTTTTCTTTCTTTTACAGTAAAATTGTCGCCTGGTAAAATTTGTATACTTTTATCCATTATTTAGGTGCGTAAACTTTAATTAACCTACTTTGTATGATATCCGCGAGGGGGGCTGGTGACCTGTACCTCAGACTTCTATTTAGTCTATTTCAGGCACCAGTTTCTCACAACGTTATCCTCTCTTTGTGTAGTATAATTGAGTTTTGTAACCTTTTAATGTTGTGAGAACCAAATAAAGATGATTTTTATTTTTTTTTTTATTTATCTTTTTACTACCTTCAATAAAATTTTATATTGTATTTAAACCGTATAATAGTAATCGTTGACGCGACATATTTTTAAGCTAAGTGAATCGAATTGAATCTTAACAACTTGCTTAACCGGTCACGCGTCCTACTATAACATACTGATTTAGTTACGAGCAAATAATGTACGTAGGACGCGTGAAGCTTTAAGCTCGCGGCTTTGATAATGGACTTATCATTAAGTCTTTACTATAATCGAAATATTATCAACTTGTAGTCGTATTTGATAAATTTAATTTCTCAGACCGATGGCATGAGAATACCAAAATTCACAGTCTTGATCATATCACTTTGAGATTAATTACAAGTCAATCATACTTCAATATCGCGCGGAATGATAATTCGGCCACAATTCTGTGCACTGACACCGCGTCCCAGGGGCAATAACGTGCACTTTGTCCGGTAAAATTCGGTTTGAACCGGTTCGAATTGCTGCGAGCCGACGTTGGCCGGCGTTAACTGGATTTCGTGTTTTGTAGCGCTGTTGCATATACAGGGTGTCCCATCGTCGGTATACTAAGCTCAAAGGAGTATATAGTTTTGCATATGCTGAGTACGTAAAAAATACTTATAAAATTCCAGACGCATTTTTTTTTTCAAATAGATGAATTCTTAAAACTCTATGTGTACACCCCTAACAAGCAACCCGCCCTATTTTGCCACCCGCACGTGAGTTGTCGTTTAAGATTAGGTTTTCATAGACAAAATGTTCACATTAGCGAAGCCGTATATGCCGGCTGCGCGAAGCTAGAGAAGAAAACAAGGATTTGGAGCAAAAAAATATGAAAAAAATTTTGACTCAATTTTGTTGTTTAATTATTTTTTACGTGATCAGTGTATGCAAAACTACATGCCCCTTCGCGCTTAGTATACCAATAGTGGGACACCCTGTATAAATTTCAGTGTACATTTGTAATATTATATCGTGTTGGAGAATGGAAATTGTTTTTCGAATGTATTTTTTTTGCACGCGGTAGTTGGATAATACATATATTGAAAGAGACGGTCGCAGTTTATTGCAGCGGATAAAATATATCCTTTTAAATGATGTTTATTGTAACAGGAACCGTTCTTGTTTCATTAATTTACTATGCCCATAATACTTAAATTGATATCTTGAAAATTTCTTATATATAATAACTAAAATTTTATTAACAAAAAGACACTTGAAATGATTAACCAAGAGTAATTAAGCTAAACTATTAGAATATTATTTAAGCTTCACATTAATATTATTTTCAAAATGTAGAACCCAATCGAGGCTGAACTTTAAAAATAAAGTGTTCAAAGTGTTATAACGTCATTGTGTGGAAAGCTAGATCAATACAGGGCTTTATTACTTTCACCACAAGTCAATATGTGATTTTATCTACATTGTATATAAGGTTTTATTTATTGAGTAATAGCATTTTGCTCGTGGTTTCACTCGCTTGCGATATCGCGCTTCGTCTGAATAAATTTTCATCCCCTTTGCTTTCTTCAAATTTTAAGGTCTTGAGACAAAGGATGCTTAATTCTTATTCTTCTCTAGGGTACGATCTGTATGTATATTACAATGTTTAAAAATCCTAGTTGTTCAGACATGATAACGTAAATAATCGATTATTTTGTACAATTTAATTGAGAGATAACAGTTTTCTTGTGTGAAACAAAATGTATTTCACATTTACATAAAATGCTCGTACATTGAAATAAAATATTACTCACGGTTAAATTAATTATTTCAAAAGTACCAATGTTGTCGATTCGCTGTACAAATCGTTATAACTAGGTTTATTGGAATGAAAATAAATATTGGAAACATGTTATCAGACAATAGAATATTACTATGTAACAATAATATGAATATTGTGTTTGTTAAAATAATGTATTTTATGAAGCTTATTCATACGTACAGTCAAACTTTTAATGACAAAATAGACCTAAACAAATATTCTTCTGTATTCTTAATTGTTTAGGAAAGAAAACCACTTTCGGCATTAAAAATAATATCTTTAATTTAAACTATTATTTTGAACGAAGACATGTAACTAATTGTGTGAAACTCTCAATTGAATAGGTAAACAAAATGATTAATGACAATTTCGTTCAAGCTTCACGTTGTTGTGACATTATCTAAGATCGTTATCAAGTTATCACAATTAGTGAGAGCAGACGGAAAACATAATTATATTGTTGTTGTTTTGTTTCGTTTCTCTATCCCCAGTGGCTTCTATATTTTCGTTAACATTATAATAATATAGTGTTTGTTGAGAGTGGTTTGTGGGAGTTATAATAACAACTGTATAGTTAGTTACAGATCACGATTAGTTAATTTTCATAGTAGAGGTTTTGGTGTGAAAAATTGTTGTTATACTGAATTGTTTGGTCATCATTATTAAGTTTAGAGGTTTATGGTATTCGTGTTCTCATTTCAGGATAATATTCATACACTTTAAAATAAATTCTATGAATTTTGTGAATGCATTTTACTAGTGTTAAAACCTTATTTTAAATATTACTAGCTGCGCTCCGCGGTTTTATCCGCATGGCTCCGCTCCTGTTGGTCTTAGCGTGATGATATATAGCCTGTAGCCTTCCTCGATAAATGGGCTATCTAACAAGTAACACCGAAAGAATTTTTCAATTAGACTAGTAGTTCTTGAGATTAGCGCGTTCAAACAAACAAACTCTTCAGCATTTTAATATTAGTATAGATGTTAAATAATTAATGTTAGTGAACTTAGCAGATCATTTTTAGCAGATCAAAAAAAAATGTGAGTTCTTATCGCGTGCAGTTGAGTTCTACAGTTCCTGATACTTTTTAGAAATAGTTCTGGCGTTTTTAACTTAAAAAACGACATTTGAAAAAATGATCTGCCAACTTCCCGTAGCAGATCATTTTTAGCAGATCAAAAAAAATGTGAGTTCTTATCGCGTGCAGTTGACTTCTACAGTTCCTGATACTTTTTAGAAATACTCGCGTAAAATGAAACACTAGAAAATTTATTTATGTCATATTTCATCACGCCGTAGCACCATGCCGTAGCATCACGCCGTAGTATCATGCCGTAGCATCATGCCGTAGCTTCATGCCGTAGCATCATGCCGTAGCATCATGCCGTAGCATCATGTCGTAGCATCATGCCGTAGCATCATGCCGTAGCATCATGCCGTAGCATCGCGCCGTAGCATTACGCCGTAGCATCACGCCGTAGCATCACGCCGTAGCATCATTCCGTAGCATCACGCCGTAGCATCATGCCGTAGCATCACGCCGTAGCATTACGCCGTAGCATCACGCCGTAGCATCACAGCGTAGCATCATGCCGTAGCATCACACCGTAGCATCACACCATAGCAACACGCCGTAGCAACACGCCGTAGCATCACGCCGTAACACATGCCGTAGCATTACGCCGTAGCATCACGCCATAGCATCACAGCGTAGCATCACGCCGTAGCATCACGTCGTAGCATCACGTCGTAGCATCACGTCGTAGCATTACGTCTTAGCATCACGTTAAGCCGGGTCCAGGTCGGGTTTTTTCAAATGTCGTTCGTTAAGGTAAAAACGCCAGAACTATTTCTAAAAAGTATCAGGAACTGTAGAACTCAACTGCACGCGATAAGAACTCACATTTTTTTTTGATCTGCTAAAAATGATCTGCTAAGTTCACTAACATAAATAATTAGTGTTTATAATGTAACAAAATATATCTCGCTAGTAAATATTCTTATATTACATATAGCTCATTTGATATTTTCAGAAAAGTGAGTTTTTCGAAGTATCTAAAGAACAGCTTCGATAGAGTTTTATTATAAAGCAATGAATAGTTTTAATATGCAGCTAGAACACCTAGCTTACTCATAATTTCCTAGTAAAAGGACTTAGAATTTAGCTACATAGGAGCCTAACTTCCTACCGGATAGACTTCGCCCTTTGTCAGCACGAACCTTTCATCCGCAAATGTGTACAGGGTAATATGATCGGCTTGTTCGTAGAATATAAATACTTTGCGTAAAGTTTGGTGCGAACTTAGGTCATTAATCAATTTCTTCACCCCAGGTGTTGCTTTTCCGATAAACTGCAAGTAAAATTCAATTAATAATTTTGATTTGGAATTCTTTAAGATTTACTTTATTTAGGAAATTGTGATTAAAGAGGTTTTATTCGACGATTAATAAAGAAGTAGTGGGTTTCCAAGTAGTGGGTTCCCAAAATACATTATAAATTGCCATATTTGGATTGTTAAGAGTAAGATTACTTTTATTTTGTTTGCAAATCTGCATACTTGCATTTGAGATCGTATAAATTCCCACATTAATTGGGTAAACGAATAAAACAAAATTATATAATTGTAATAACCATGCTTTATTTGTCACCAAATAAATTATATAAACAGTTCTCGGAGCAGTTGTTAGTAAGCTAGAAAATGAATTTCATTGCAAATATTAAAGCGTTCGTAAATGCGAAACAGTCTAGAACTTAAATCCACAGTTTCAAACTAGATTGCCGTTAATGTTGAAGTTATAGCACAAATTGTATTGGCGCTTGTATAATTATTATTGAGAGTTGTTTGATGTTGCAACACTAATATACTCGGTATGCGTTGTACGCTTTTACCTTACTAAATACTATTATTACGCCTTGTGTCGTCCGGGTTGAAACACCAACAACAACCTATCCAGTTTAGAAGTAATATTTTGTACGTGTTATATGAGTGCGTATGGAGTGTGTGCACTGTGCATGATTGACGCACTGTATTATTTTTGTGATAGAAATATATATCGAAGAAGCCAGTAATGAATGATAGTTTATGGATGCTATTTAGTGTAATAAAGTATGATACTACATGTAATTGGCGTATTTGTATTGAACGGTTTTTCTGAATACCTATATAATATTAAAACCCAGACGATATAACAAAATCAACGCCACAAGTTTAACTTACCAAGATACGAAAGCCTAGTTTGGAAACCACTGAACTTTACTTAGTGAAGTAATCTTGCTTTTTATACCATAACATTGCTATCATAATTCATTTTAATGTGGCTTCCAACATCCATTATATACATCCAGGTAATTAATTATTATTTTCACAAAGTTATTGGTAGATAATTACCAAACAGTTGAGACAAATGTTTATAAAATCACATTTGTTACAGATAAAGCGCCCTCCGAAGCGACGTTCCGAGGCGCGGAGTTCCTGTCCTACGACTTGACGCAGACGGGAGGAGAGCCCATCGTCAGCACGCAGGATGCCATCTCACTGTACTTTAAGACGAGACAACCAAATGGATTACTGTTTTATACTGGTAAGATAATACAAAATCGATTTAAGCGGTACGGTGCTTGAAATTTTTTTCTTGTGTTAAATTTTATGATTAAACCGATCAAGAGAAATCAAACAAATTCTAGTTATTAGGATCAAGAGTTAAGTTTAAAATATTTTATTGGCATCACACTTTTTAAAAAACTTTTAAAATAATGTAGTTATCATTCTTAAATTTCTAAGTAGTTAACATTTTTAACCGACTTCAAAAAAAAGGAGGAGGTTATCAATTCGGCCGGTATGTTTTTCTTTTTTTTTTTTATTATTACCGATTACTCCGAGGTTTCTGAACCGATTTACGTGATTCTTTTTTTGTTCGATGCGGGATGGTGTCGAATTGGTCCCATAAAAATTTTATTCGGATAGGCCCAGTAGTTTTTATTTTATAAGCATTTTTGTCTGTATTTGTAAATGTTGCAAGTGCAAGTTTGAAGTCGGTTGTTTTTAACGCAGTTATCACTTGTTCGAACCACACGTACTTTAACTAATTAACATTTTTCGAACCACATGTACTCATAGATATAAAAAAAAAGCTATATTTACACAAATAATAGGAAATTTACCATCTGAAACAATCTTACAACTATCTACATTTCTACTAGATTTCCGTCCGAGGCTTCACCCGCGCTTTCAAAGAAAAAGCCGCATAGTTCTGTTTCTGTGGGATTTATGGCCTATGACTTATGGGTCTTCAGCTACCTACATACCGAATTTCATTGTAATCGGTTCAATTTTACTTGCATGAAAGAGTAACAATTTATCCATCCATCCATCCTCACAAACTTTCGCATTTATAATATTAGTAGATTGTTTATTGTGTATTTGATTGTCTTTTACATCTAAATTCATATGTGTGATTTTATAAATTTATAAAGAATAGAAAAAATTTCGCGCCATTCCGGGGCGGATGCCTGACCAATTCAGCCACTCGTGACCCGCCAGAGCAATCGAATTTATTCTATTCTTTCAGTTTTATGTGTCTAAGGGACACACCGCGCGCCATCTATTGGGATGATTAATGTGTGATTTTATCTATCAATAACACTAGGCCACGAAGCAGACTACCTGAACCTAGCGGTACGAGACGGTGGTCTGTCCCTCACGATGGGACTTGGGAACGGCAAGCAGGAGATGCACATAAAGCCCTCGAAGACCAGGTTCGATGACCATCAGTGGCACAAGCTTACAGTGAGGCGGAAAATACAGGAGGTGAGACGAATAAGAGAGATTTAAACATATATTGCAGAGTATCTGAATTTATTTTATAAATTGAAATGATATGAAACTTTTATTATTAATAATTCTCAGAACATTTTGCTATCTTTAGAAATGTAAATAATTTGTATAGGTACCTACTGTTTGCTTTTGCAATAAAAAAAAAATGATTAAATATAATCGATCGTAATTTAACTATTTAGGACCTGTTAATTGTATTGTATATAAAATGTAAATCATAATATTATGAACTACTATTACTTCAAGCTTATCTTTTGAAATAATAAAACATAATTTTGTAAGTAATTTATTGTTGTTTTTTTCACAGATAACACCCTTCACCAGTTTTTGCCGGGTAAGATTTTCTGATTTAACTACTTTTTATGTTTATTTATTATGTTTATTGTATTTTTACGCTATAGATTATTCAAATCTTAAACCAATTCCAGAGGTATAATACAAAAAGGAATATTTAAGACATTAATACAGCATCATCTTGCTTCGGAAATAACGAAACTAACGGATAAATCGTTACGATAAAATAAAATAAAAAGTAATGTCTTGTTTTTATTACTCTTTGTTACAAATAAATTTTAATACGTATGTATAATTATAGGAGATTAAAGAATGATACCTTAAATTTACAATTTAACAACTTTCATGCAGGTTTATTAGATTTCATTTGATGTAACGTAACGTCTAGATCCTATGCTTTTAGAAGAATGTAGGTATAGTAGAATATATTTTAATATCTTTTTATTACAAGCCGCAGTATCTACGTCTCTCTCCGAACCGAGCGAAGCGAAGGCGTTTCAAGTTACAAAGAATAATTCCTTGCTCAATCGATTTTGCCAGTAATAGCATATAAAGAATACATTTTGCATACTGACGCTCAAGGCGAACTTTGATCAGCTAACGAACCTTCTGAATGCTTTAATACCAACAATACGAAAGTTAGAAATGAGAAATTTCTATTCTCGTATTAAAATATGTAATGGTATTGATAAGGCTCTTTAATCATGACGCGTAGGTTTTCGTTTATAATTATATGTAGTGAAATTTATCTTCTATTAAATAAAAATCAATCGCCAAAATAATGTGTTGGTAAGCGCAAAACTTTAGAACGGCGGAACCGATTTCGTTTATCCTTTTTTTATTATATTCCGTGAAGTACTATAAGGACTTATAGAGAGAAAACGTAAACATGTACTACGGGCAAAGCCGCGGTGGAGCGCTAGTTTTTAATAAAATTCACGTGAAAAATAAAAATTTAAGGATGCAAGGATTTAACTCGAAAGAAAAGAGGCGAAGCTCTCGCCGCTCTTCTGCTTCATAAAATCCTTGAAAGGACAATATTCTTATAAGTATTATCTTCTTTCCCCTATTTTTATACATATTATTTAAACAAACGTTATTATATTGTTGTAAAGGTTAAAGAAAAATAGATTTTTGTAGGTTCTAATTGGGTGTTCTCAAAAATATTTAAAAGATAAGTAAGTTTAATGTACATAGCAATTATTTGCGATCTAAATGCTCTGTTGTACTTAATTTGTACACTGTGATCAAAGTTACTTTGAAACATGACAAAGGATGTATTTTTTACGAAAGGTGTCGAACTTATGATACAGTTCTCAGTTAATTGGTTTAGAATCCACGATTCATCTACGTGTATATAAAAATTTACACTATTTATAACTCAAGAACAGCTGTACTGATTTGGCTGAAAATTGGTGGAGAGGTAGCATAATATCTGAAAGAAATACAACTGGGGCGGTGCCGGGACGAATAGCTAGTATAATATACAATGTATTTACTTCAATGTCAATACCTGGAACAATCGCATTTAATATTCTCATACTATATCTATTTGCGTATGCTCGTACTATTCATAAGTCACAGTTTAATATAACTCCACATGAAGTACGGAGCGTGTTTGCCAACAAACAGTAAACATTAATCTTGAGTCCTCTAATTCGTCTTATCTTGCTATCCGATATATTGCTTGGTTTTAGTTTATGTTATTGCATTAATCGTTTAGTTTTGTAATATCGTTAGTAGTTGCAGTTAGTAAGTTGGATGTAAACCTTTTAAATAACTATAAATTACTAGCGGTCCACCCCGGCTTCGCCCGTGGTACATATTTACGTTTTCTCTACATAAGAACCATCCTCGTACATCAGGGAATATAATAAAAAAAGAATTATCGAAATCGGTCCACCCGTTCACGCGTGATGCCGTGACCAAGGAAATTTTCGGTTTTCATTTTTATACTATAACTATAAATTATTATCAAAGCTTAATAATAACTTCTATCTTCCATTTACAGATTAGACAAGGTTATCAACTTTTCAAATGAAATTTTCATTCCAAATGTCAAGGTGCAGCTAAGAAATGTAATCTTATATATAAAAATGAATCGCAAAATGTGTTGGTAAGCGCATAACTCGAGAACGGCTGAACCGATTTCGATAATTCTTTTTTTATTATATTCCTTGAAGTACGAGGATGGTTTTTATGTAGAGAAAACGTAAATATGTACCACGGGCGAAGCCGGGGCGGACCGCTAGTAGCTTTTAAATTACAGTAGAACTCCAATTATCCGAACTCTGACTATCCGAATCGCCGATTATCCGAATCACAAAAAATTGTCCAAAAAAAGTCTAAGTGCGCTATTATTCTTCCCCTAACAAGAATATGGAGAGGATGATGATGATAAAGATGCGTTGTCACTAGAGGAAATAAGAAAAATGATTGCAAAAATATTTAAAACATTTGAAAATTTCATGCTTCTTTCATTTAATTCAATACAAAAATAGTGCAATATCAAAACGTAGCTTTTATTCTCTCCAATGGCAATTTTTTTTTTAAATCCGATTATCCGAATATTTGATTATCCGAATGGGTCCCGGTCCCCATTAATTCGGATAATTGGAGTTCTACTGTAGTTAGAAACGAATTTTGTTTTTCAATCTTGAAAGATTGATGATTGATGATATTATTTGAAATACCTATGTGATTTTAGTTTATTTTTTATTACTTGTTCTACTCGCTAATTAGGTATTCGTTTTGTTTCAGAATTATTGAGGTAAAGTCATCTCCTTAAAATTTAGATATAAACTACGGTTTTCTTTACTGATCTCTTAAATTTCATGAAAAATATTTTATATTTTGAAAAGCACGAAATATAACAATTTCAACAGCTTACGTCTACGCCATTTAAAATTCACGTTCATTTTTCAAGCGCTGTTTTAGCTGAAGACGCTCCTTTATCTTATATATTATAATAAATTCAGAATAAAGCGATTCACGTGACGTCTACAAGACTGATTGTATCAGTTTTGTTCAGTTACGTGTATTTCAAATCTATATTTGTTAGCATTCTGACTGAACATGAAACAGCTGCATACGATAAGCTTGTTTAGCTTCATTTTAGATTTGTATTGGATCATTTGTTATTATTTTATGTTTGTTTTATGGGACGATTTTCAAAAAACTGTAAATAATTATAGAGGGTAGTTTGCGTATTTGTTTTAACATTTAATAAATGGCTTTTTCTGTGTTTTATCACCATTAAATGACGTAGTAACTATATTAAGAAAATAGGAATATTTTGCCAATTTAAATTAACCACAATTTAAATAAATAGGATATCATACTTCAGCTCAAATAAATGTACCTAAGTAATGTACATTGTACATATTGTATAATACATACAGCTCAATAAAATACCAAGTCATAGTTCCACGAATTGAAGTAATATTTCTGCTTCGAATATATTGTCACTACGCTTAATGTCCCGCGACTGCGGTTTATTCAATAAATGATTCAATATGAAAAAAGTTTCTACCCGCAAACTGCTTCGCGTTGTATCAATAATGTAACATCTGCTATGAACTATTTTACGAGAGATATTAGGCGGAGCATACGCGAGCGATGTAACGCTGCGTTTTTGTAGAGATCTATACTGGAGTAAATTTGTGTTAGACAAACATGCGCCTAGATACGTAGGACGCTTGAATTAAACAACTATCAATTTAAGCCAGTCTATGTTATTTCTAAACCATTCCATTCTCTACATAAAATTCGGTTCAGACATAAAATTTACTTTTTACAAAAAAATCCTATTAGAGTTAGGAAAGCTTTAAGTTTCGGAATCTAATGTCTGTAGATTGATGTTATTTTATTAGGTTATGGTAGTGAAAATGATAAGTTATAAAACGAGTACATGTATTAGTCAATCAGTTATAATGATACTATTTTCATAAATTTTTAAAAGTATTAATTAAAGTTTTTATAATAAAAACTTATTTAAGCTCAAATACAAAAATTTAATCTTTTAAAATAAACGCTTGTTGTTTAGGTCGCCTAATACCGTCAAGGATTGATATCTTTAGGGATAACTCTGAATGCTCGACTAAAGATTTCGAGGATGTAAGCTCCTTTCAGCTTCCGTTCGTAAAGCTTTTCATCTCTTTCAAATGCTATGACAAAGAGCGAGACGGCATAATAGTTTATTGTATGGTACTGCTGGGTAGTTGAATTATGACGTGAATTATATAATAGAGGTATTGCCAAATAAATTTAGATACATAATATATTTAGTTATCTTGAAACTATTTATCATTTTATATCGGCGGTTAATATTTCGTCTGCATCGGTTTATTACAGGTCCGTGAAACTTGCAAGGTGAAATCGACGAATTTTTTTCGTAATGTTTATTTATTGATGAAGTAAGATGGTGCTGTAAAAAATTGTTTGTAGGTACTAATAGGGAATTAGCTAAAAGCCCCATTTACATGATGCAATTTCTTGTATATTCAAACGAAACCATTGGATGCAATACTTTAGGCGAAATTATTGACTTTGAATAATTATTTTAAGCAATTATTTACACGCGGAGAATTTATATTAAATCAAAAATTGTGCAACAAATCTACAATTAATAATTGTGTAGACTAAGGGCCGATTTTTCAATGCTTGGATAAAACTTATTCGTCGAATAATGTATAAAACTACCATTTTAAAAACGTATTCTAATTGCCCGTATTTGTCAGTTTACGTGACATTTTAATATTATCGTGTTATACTTTATTGGGCGGATAAGTTTTATCCAAGCATTGAAAAATCGGCCCCAAACAAAATAATAATGTTTTGTTTAGACTACCCAATTGCTTCAATGTATGCATCAGGCAAGAAATTTACGTTGTGTAAATGGACCATAAGCTCCAGCTAATAGCCAATATTGTACCCAGGTATCAGCGGTAGTAGACGACGTGTACTCCGAGCACGCGCACGTGGCGGGCTCGTTCACGATGCTAGCGAGCTCTCGCGCGCACGTGGGCGGCTCGCTCAACACGCGCGCGCTGCCCGGCGCACGAGTGCACACTAACTTCATTGGCTGCTTGAAGAAGGTACGCTTGTAGTGTACTGTAGTGTGTACATGCTTTAGGGCGGCCGTACACGGACCGCTTGAAGCAGTTGAGAGCGACGGCTTGATGCCGCGACCGCGCGGTGAACTATGGACATGAATTCACTGCCGTACACGGACTGCTCGAGCAGTCGTGACCGCTTCAAGCTGTCAACTGCGCGGTTTGTAGCGACAGCTCGAGCAGTGAACGACCGACCACTCGAGCAGTCCGTGTACGTGGCTCAGCCGTTAACTGCTCGAACTGCCCGTGTACGGCCGCTCTAACTACCCACCACACGTGGGTAGTAAGTGTATACTAACATAAAGCTTCTATAAACAGGTATGCGGGTAGTTTGAGATGATTGATAGCTTGCTTTGGTTTGTAGTTTAGTGGGTAGCTGCACTAACGTTATTGGCTGTTTGAAAAGGTATGCGGGTGGTTAGATAAGATATGGGTTCCCTTGTTTTGTGAAGGTGAAGTCTACTTGCGTTTATATGGTTGTGTGTAGTAAGTACAAACTTTTTGGGTGTTTTCAAAAGAGGAAGAATATGTTCAATTCACATGTTTAACGATAACTCTCAAGAAAAAAACATCCATCTGAAAGTATGCATTCATTCTTTCACTATTTTGTATCAATGAGAAAATTTAATTCACTTCTATTCAATTTTAACGTAAGAATTGAAAACAAACATTTTATTTGTACGTCTACGTTTTATAAACGACCCTTTTAGAAGCGTCTATAATATAACTTTATTAAAACCTGCTTGAAATATGTGGGAAAATTTTCAGCTGTCAAATAATTACGTACACTCGCTTCAGTTCACGACTACAATATGAGACTGCTTACAATATTTTTATTTTCAAAATGTTATAATGTTTATCCTTTTTTCTTCTTTTGTTACTTTTAAATGTTACAATTTTGCTATATAAATCTGGTATCAAAATGAAACATAATATATCTACATAATTAATATTAAAAGATGATTTTATAACAATGTCTTTAAATCTAATTTCTCTTTTTCTTTATTCTGTATAGATCTGGGCCCGTAGACAAAGTAACAATTAAAAAACGATAACGAAGTTAGAAAAGGAAAAATGTATGGGATTGACATTAGATAGACCACGTGATCTAACGCGGCGTATGTCAATCCCATACATTTTAACCTTTTCTAACTTCGTTATCGTTTTTTAATTGTTACTTTGTCTAAGGCCTCTGTGTCATCTATTCTGTAGAAACTAGAAACTATGAAATTCTAAACTACAATTTCATAGTAATATTGGTGAACATTTTGCATCTCAAATTGTAGTTACTTCAACTGGTGTAGTTGCTAGTCTTGATATAACTAGGAATTGAATTACTATTCTAGTAGCTTCAACTTCTTCATTATTTTCTAGGATTCACAGCTAAGTATTGATATCATTTTACTTCTAGTATTAAATAGTCAGAGAAAGTTATTGGTAAGGAATAAATTTAAAAGAGGAATTAAATTTACTGGGAAAACGACTGATCCGATATAAGAATAAGAATAAGAATAAGAATAAGAATAATTTATTTCGCCAAAAGCCAACAACAGATATAATGAAAAGAATAAGGAATACAAAAAAACACAGAAAAAGACAAAAGTGTGGCAGACCTTTAGCAAAAAGGGGACCAACTCAGTATTAAGCTGTGCCTTCAACAGCACAGCACTGATTTTCAGTGGCCCCCAATGTTTGAAGTACAGCTACAGACCGAAGTATAGAGGGATAGAAATTATGACATCGAATAGCATGGCTTAATTGATTTAAACCTGCAGAGTATGTATAGACTAGAGTAGATAATTTTTGAAACAAAAAAAAATCGCAGTCGGATGAAACCCATTAGAAAAGGAGGGGAATATGATAAAAATGTAAGGAAAAATAAATTACGGTCAATCCGAGTTCGGGAAGCGGGAGGGGGGAGCTTTAAAGAGAAAAAAATGGTTTCTCTCGATTTACGACGAAACTACAAGTCCTATAGAAAAAAGTTCAATGGCAAAGTTGTAGGTAATTAAAAGTTCTACAACTTTTGTATTCACAATTTTTTCACATAACCTAAAAATTTAGGTGAAAAATTCAAAAAACCAAGTTTTTGGTCTTTTATTTCTATCTACTTCAAAATTTATTTTTTTTCTACGAAATTTGGTGGAAACTTACTTTATTATGTCCCAAATACACTGTAATTTATTTGATTGAAAATATTTATTTTTTCGCCTTATTTTGAATTAATACCAAAAAAACAACCTAATTTTCAATCGAAAAGTCACCCGTCAAAATATCAGCTTTTTTCAAAAACTTGGGGTGCCTTTTATTCATTGAAATCTCTACTTTCATATGGTGTAAAAAAAATAAACACCACCATAGTAAATGTTCTCAGGAAATGCATACAAACAGTCTGAAAATTAGCTTTTACTAAATCAGGCACACTTCTCGAACTACCTGAAATGTTTTTATCGACATCATTTTGCTTTTGAATATGCTGTAAAATATTAAACTTAGAACAGATAATTATTTTTCTTTTGAAATATTACCGAAAAGCCGATACAAGAGAAGATATAGAGTTCAAGAAGTGTGCCTGATTTAGTAAAAGCTAATTTTCAGACTGTTTGTATGCATTTCCTGAGAACATATTTTACTATGGTGGTGTTTATTTTTTTTACACCATATGAAAGTAGAGATTTCAATGAATAAAAGGCACCCCAAGTTTTTGAAAAAAGCTGATATTTTGACGGGTGACTTTTCGATTGAAAATTAGGTTGTTTTTTTGGTATTAATTCAAAATAAGGCGAAAAAATAAATATTTTCAATCAAATAAATTACAGTGTATTTGGGACATAATAAAGTAAGTTTCCACCAAATTTAGTAGAAAAAAAATAAATTTTGAAGTAGATAGAAATAAAAGACCAAAAACTTGGTTTTTTGAATTTTTCACCTAAATTTTTAGGTTATGTGAAAAAAATGTGAAAAAATTGTGAATACAAAAGTTGTAGAACTTTTAATTACCTACAACTTTGCCATTGAACTTTTTTCTATAGGACTTGTAGTTTCGTCGGAAATCGAGAGAAACCATTTTTTTCTCTTTAAAGCTCCCCCCTCCCGCTTCCCGAACTCGGATTGACCGTAATTTATTTTTCCTTACATTTTTATCATATTCCCCTCCTTTTCTAATGGGTTTCATCCGACTGCGATTTTTTTTATCTTTTCATTATTTTCAAAGGCTTCTACCCCAGTCTAGTAGTCGTTTTCAATTACCTACCGGTTTCTTTTGACATGCGTTTATCATGATGAAAAAGTGTGCCTTGTAGTGCACTTACTCGTAAAATGATTTTTACTCATTGGCACTTAATATCTTGACGTTTTCAAAACATTTCCATTCACGTCATTGAGGTATTATTATAGAGAAGACACCACGAACAAAATCTGTGCGACAAGCGCGGCGGCGAGGGGTGGGGGAGTGAGTCATACACTTTGTAGATATTCTGCCTCTTATTACTTATAAATTAAGTGATTAAAACCAATCAATGTATCAAATAAATATTGGTTTGAGACGATTGACTCTAACTCGTGTTAAAAATAGTGTAGTAGCGATGTCCTCTCTAGTACGTAGTAAGTACATAGTAAATCAATGATTCACGTACATTTAAACAAGTTCTCTGTAATAATAATGCCATGTTCTTTAATATGAATAAAACGCTTGAAATTCCCTACAAAATGCTCTAAGTGCAAATCAACATACGCATTACGCATCGACTTGGACTTACGAGTGTAAGCGGTCAGCTGCTTTGAACGTTTTTTTGGGCAGTTTAGCTACTGTTTGTGTTCTGTTTACTGTGTGTAACTTTTCTTGAAGGTTGTAATTTTCATACTAGCTACATCTAAGTTTTAACTTTCCACTAAAAACAAATCCAGCTCCCCTACAATATCACAATCTTCTCCCAGGTGGAATTCTCGGCGGATACATTACGACTGAACCTCATAGACCTGGCGCGGACGGGCAGCAAACTGATCACGGTCACGGGCCGGCTGGAATACGCTTGTACGGCCACGGACTCGGCTGATCCTGTCACTTTTGTGACTAGAGACGCGCATTTGGTGAGTGATAGTTGGTAGTTTTTGAGAGTGAGGGTATTCTGAATTGATATACTGTGTTTGATAAAATGAGTAGTTATTAAAAATGTTGATAATTTTTTCAGGATTTTTTACGTGACAGTCTAATTATTATTTTTCCAAAATATGAAAATTCATTCTTTTGTTTTGTTAGCATATGTAAGCACCGAAAACCACGGACAGTAATTGTAATAAATCCAAACTGGAAACACAGAAATCTTGTAAACTACATACTATGACATGACTACCCGATTATTCATCGATATTACATACGATAAATTGCATCATAATACGAGAAATAAATTTGCGGTGTTCACTGGAACTACATTTATCGACCGCAATAACATTAACTTGGTCGATACAATTTGCTAAATGGGAATCAGTGTGTCCGTTTCAGTCAACAAATCAACTTTGCGAATGCGTCAGTCGCATTTTAATTGCTTTTATTATAAAGGGCTTACAATGCCTTGCTTTCGTTTGGTTTCATTCGATTTATTGGACGTTCAATAACATCACATTCGGTCGGTTGATATTAAAACGATGCTATTGTTGGTAATTATTGTCCACCAAAATTGTTTAAATTAATTGGATCTTTGTAGCCTTCATTCGATCCGTAACAGTATCTTGTTCATATGTTTACTGACGGTTTCAAAATCTATATCCCTATAATAGTACTACTAATTTTAAACAAAAACACCTTACTCAAATGTTTTATGTTGTACTCGTCACCTTGTCACCACAATTATGCTTCTATGAGCCTCTATGAAGAACAACAAAGGTATCATCTAACAATAAAACAAGCGGCGTCTACTATAAATAGACTTGACCCAATTTAATGTTCATCTCATTTGCCATTTGCCACAATAACCTACCACACCTCATTAGTTGACAATACTCCATCAGACTGAGCACCAATTAAAAACGGTCGCGAAAAATCTATAACCCGACCCATTAGAGGAAACCGGCGCTGTAACGAGGGTCCTTGAAACTGCGGACTCTCGAATTTGGTCGAGTGTTCTCTCTATCTGATTAGATCGGAACTCGGAACTGAGTTCATTCGATTTGCGATCGCTTTGCAGTAATGGCGAAATGTTATTTATTGGATTTTGGCGGGCCCTTTGGTGGAGATATATTGTTGTTAGAAGAATGTATTAATTTATCTTTACTCACATGATATAATTGATGTAGGTACGCAATATGAACCTGTGTGAATTATAATATTTAACTATTTACGGAAGTAAATATACGAAAAAATATTTTCTGTATCAAATCGATTTTTCGCTCATAATTAAGTAAGTATAAAAATGGTTCACAATAAATAGAAAAGTACATAGCTACTTATATCAAATAATATATCCAGAAATGTGCTTATTGCATTTGTAACTTTCATATGAAGCTCTGAAACATGATATCATTATAGTCCGGGATACATCGCCCATTTTTGCAAGTGATTACTATCAAGCTAATTTTTCGTGAGTAGCTTTATTTTGATGAGATGCCCAATAATTTCATGTACAAAACTCTCGATTGTGGTAGCTACCAGAGGAAACAAGGATAAAATATTTTGATTTGATGGTTCTCAAATATTAATTACTAACTGAATGTTTTTTTTTTGTTCAATCTCAAGATAATTATCTAAATTATTCGAAAAAGTATTTGTCCTACAAAATCTATGGTTTGATCAAAGAGTCCCCCTTTCCAATGTGTATCGATAACGAAGTCATCATAAATGATTACTAACCAGCTGATTTTTTTATTTTCACTTATTTAATACTTATATAATTCAACAGACATATTGTCCTACAAATTGCGTAATAAATATTTGAGAACCGTCAAATCAAAAATTGTTATCCTTGTTACCTCTGTAAGCTACCACAATCGAGAGTTTCGTACATGAAATTATTGGGCATCTCATCAAAATAAAGCTACTCACGAAAAATTAGCTTGTTAGTAATCACTTGCAAAAATGGGCGATGTATCCCGGACTATTACTTCTAATATTACAGACACACGGTTACAGGCACGTGGTTTTGGCCAGAAAATTTATTTGATGATTAAATTGTAATTAAGTGAGGGTTAGGTAATCTACTGATTTATTTACCTAAATTACAAAATAACTAATTTATAAAATTAATTTACATGGAAAAATAAAAATTTGTCTCCATATTATTATATTCAATTTAGCCAAAATAACTTAATGCTTCACAACACCGAAGCTACTCAAATATTTACGAGACGTGGACTGATTTTCGTATGAAATTTTATATTATTTACTTTAATATGAACATATTTTTCTTTTAGCTCACGAGATAATAATGAGAGTAAACAATTTTATTAAATCAACATGTTTTCTGCTATTTTGTTGACATTAAAAGATGATTGCTTTCACTACAATAATAAATTACTTAATATTGTATTCTATTTATTTCATCATAACAAATAATATTTTATTAATATTGTATTTGAGTCTGTAGTTTATGTGCCTCATAGCATCATAAAGTAGCCTAAGTCTAGCATAAATAGATAAAATTAAAATCGGATACAGTCATTAAATTGAGTACCAATTTGGTGTGATATTTGAAATTTCATACAAACTGGTAACCAAAAGAAATTAAATAAAAATATTTATATCTAAGGAAAAAAGAACCTACTTCATTCATGAAGTCAGGTAAACTGATAACAATCCCACGAGTGCTATCAAATGATATCAAGAGAATTGATAAAGATTAGTAAAATTACAAACCTTCGAATAATGTTGTGATCGATAAAATGAATGTAATAAATAAATGAAAACTGAAGTTATATAAAGCACCACAGTAATTATAGTAATTACTGAATACGACGACCGTAATCGTTGGAATATATCGAAATGTACTGATTTGTATCGTGATAACCGTTATTTCAAATTGTGTTGGGACGTGTCCCATAAGCTCTAACCGGTTATTATTTGGAAATCAAATAATTTACCAAACACGTTAAACTTCAGAAAACGAAGTGGCAATTGGAGTTGGAAAACAAGAAATTCTTATGATATAGTAACACTTACAGATCCAAGTTTGGGCATAAAATATTGCTGTTTTCAAGAGTTTTTAATAGCACTCTTTAAAATATAAGAAGCAAGTAATTATGACCACAAATTGCCTAATGCAGGAGTACTTAAGCAACGAAGACAGTTTTAAAAAAATACCTGAATTAAAAGGTTTCTATTTTATAAAAAAAGCGATCATTTTGATAAAACCATATTTTAATTTCAAGGCATAATATAATGTCTGCCATCTCAAAAGAATAATATAGCTAACAAAATAAATGATCTTAGTTAATAACATTTCTTCTCGTTTCCCAAGAAATATAGTTCATTATTGTACCTTGAAAATATGATTAAAGCAAACTAGACTTGCTACGATAGTTCATTAAATTGTCTCGTAAATATTTCAATTTATATTTCAATAAGATTATACGTCAGAGGGATCCTTTGTTAGATATTGGAAAGTCTAACTTGAAATATACATAATGAAGCTGAAAAACGAGTCGAACAATAAAATATGGCTCAACAATGCTCAATAAACGTATTTCTATCAGTGAAGCGATCTAACCCTCGACCAAGGGCAGTATACACGAGGTCGTTCCGACTGACCGTAATTGTCTAAATCATTTTAATTCTGAGAACCCTTACTTATTTATGTAGCTACTAGATTTCCGCCCGCGGCTTCGCCCGCGTTTTCAAAGGAAAACCCGCATAGTTCCCGTTCCCGTGGGATTTCCGGGATAAAACCTATCCTATGTGTTAATCCAAGTTACCCTCTATATGTGTGCTAAATTTCATTGTTATCGGTTCAGTAGTTTTTACGTGAAAGAGTAACAAACATCCATACATCCATTCATCCATACATCCATACATCCATACATCCTTACAAACTTTCGCCTTTATAATAGTATTAAGATTCGACATTGGTAATGTTCCCATGTTACTTATTGCTGTAACGATGAATCTAATGGCATGTAATAATTTTAGGTTTAGATTTTTAGCATACGTTCGAAATTTATGAAGGACGTGGGCGGTTTTATTATCATGAATACGTACCGCTTAATGACCGTTTACATATTTATAAGCGGTTTATTATTTTAAATAAGCACTTTTATTATGGTTTTGTCGATCGTGATTTGGGAAAAATGAGGTTTATATTATGTTATGTTAAAACAAAATATGCCGATGATAAAGATCGTATATTATCCGTTTGTAATTTAATTATTATTATATAGAAAACGTGTACACACGTGTACGTATTTAAACAAGTGTACTTTGAAAACGAAAAACATTTTCCCTGTTTTAGATTTTACCGAAATGGGAAGCAGTGAAAACGGGAACAATATCATTCAAGTTCCGAACCAACGAACCGAACGGCTTAATCCTCTTCAACATGGGCGCGAAGCCACCAAGGGTAGGTTGCACGGTAAGGGGTGAAGCTTTTGGGGTTGAACCATCACTACAGAGTGATCATTAAGTCATCATCATCACTGAACATCATTAATGAATCATAAAACTTCTACTTCAAGCGCCTCTCATCTCATTACAAGCTTTAGGGGATTGCACAGTTTTTCTTTTCACTCATGTTATACGACCAATTTCATTTAGCAATAATGCGATTGTTAATTGAAATTTGCAATCCCCTAGCAATTAACTTCAGTGGATAAGGCAATAAATTATTTTTCTGACTGACGTTTATGCGCCTCATAAAGTCGCTTTGTAAATTTTAATTAACGGGACGTAATATTTGAGGAAATATTATCCACTGAGCGAAGCTGCATGGTAGGTGGAGGTCATAAAAATGAAGAGACACAGATGTAGGGGAATTTGTGTATGGTACCTTATAAAGTTTCACCCACTTTAAACGTTGGAGTGTTGTGTTTATCGTTATGAGTGTGCACGTAGCATCCTGAGCACAGTAACCCGTACCGATCTAGCACTTGACCCGAGCTATGGATTTCAGCAAATGCCGTTCGTATCGACCTGTGTTAATAGGAAGCTTACACGAAAGGGCTTTATTAATACCTACACAAATTCACACTGAGATATACACCTTATGTTAATTTCGACACAGATAACAGATATCTATGAACATAATATCACATAAACACGTTTTTAGTCATTCTAGATAGTTGTGCCATAGCTGCTGAATAACGGTTTTATTATTTTTAAAGCTTTTACGTTTATCTTTGCATGCTAAGTTGGTTTAAGAAATGCATAATGCGAATTTATTGTAAATAGTTTGCATGCATCACGTGCTACAGTAAAAGGGTTTTTGTGACCCGCTATTGTTATTTTCGTTTTTGTTTTAAAACTGCATAATAATTTATAGGCTTGATGTAATTTGATTCTCGTTTAACCCGTTTTTATTAACACAGTAAAAATAATTTTCCTTTATGTAGTCACGTCTTAACCCCTTCACTCGTCTATACGTAATATCTTCCTTCAGCGCGCTTGGATCAAATTGTTTTCCGATGATATGAAATTTCCTCCCTCTAGACGATATGTTAGTGAAAATATATATTTCAGGCGGATCTGTTTGCTGTGGAAATGTTGAATGGGTATATTTATGTCCACATGGATCTGGGATCTGGTGGGGTTCGTGTGAGAGCCTCTAGGAGGAGGGTTGATGATTCACATTGGCACGAATTTTTATTGAGAAGAACGGGGAGGGACGGGAGGGTTACCGTTGATGGTGCTAATGCTGAATTTAAAACACCAGGTGAGTTAGCATATTTGTATTATAATTCAAATCCTACATAACATTAACATTTGTACATTTTATAATTTTGAAGGAAAAATGAAATTAATACTCTGTTTGTTCCTAATTTGTATGTGAGTAATATTCAGTAATGAATTAAATAAATTTAAATTGAATATCATAGAAATCAATCAAATCGTTTGAGTGAATTATTATGGACTACAATTAAATTTGTCTATTATTAGGGATCTAGTCAATTCATTTGTTATATTTCGTTTTTTTTACGTGGAAATTTTATTTCAAGAGAATGAAACTGAACGCTGATTTTTGATCAAAATAATTTTATTCGACAATGCGACATATTTTTTTTATCTAAATATTGCATTTTTGAGAGTAACAGCATAGTTTTTTTTTATTTTTTCAAGTCCATTGCGTGATTTTTAAAATTTAAAGCTACAACCTAAATAATTTATAGCCAAAATAAAAAAAATAAAACCAAAATGAGATCCTTGGTGAACATCCCTGTTAAAAATATGTCCTTAGAAATATATCCGTCAAATATAAGAAGTTTATGCGCAGCATAATTTTTAGTGACAAAAAGATGGTATTGATTTCAGAGATCATTCTAAACTACATTTCATTTTAAACTTTAAATTATGATATACTAAATCAAACGCTTCACATATCTCCATTGCAACGCGTATATCCATACGAATCGACTTCACAATCTCTATGTATCGTAGGGGAATCGAACCAACTAGAGTTAGACGGGCCGCTATTCGTGGGTGGTCTGGGCGCGGAGTACAGCGCGGCGCGCACGCCGGCCGCGCTGTGGACGGCGGCGCTGCGGCAGGGCTTCGTGGGCTGCGTGCGCGACCTCGTGCTCAACGGGAAGCCGCAGGACCTCACTGCGTACGCGCGCCAGCAGGACGCGGGTCAGTGCTGTGTGTGTGTGCGTGTGTGTGTGTGTGTGTATGTGTGATCAAATTTTTACAGCTAATCAGTAGTTACAAGTAGTGACGATTCATGTGAGTAGTCTTTTGAAATATTACTAACTCTCTGGCCAGATCACTACTAAGTGATAAAGCCGGAAAATACACTAAACTTAGTGTTTCTTCCTTTTATTTATGAATAATTTAATACCTAAGACCGTTTAGTTGTATTAAAGAGTAAATAACTAAATAATAATAATTCACCAGTGGTCGTCAAAGTCGTTAAACGATCAACCGGAAGAAAAAATATCACTAACTATTCTGTGTTTAGTAATAGGCTCTTTTTTCATAGCCAACCTAAATTTACCATCATTCGTTACTTTTAGGGCAATTGATTTATGGCTATTGATTTTTTGTTGGAAATTTATTTCATCTGATTCACAACTTGTTCACTAACCTGCATAAATATCTCCTTCCAGCATCAGTCCGACCAGCCTGCCACGTGCTAATGAAGCAGTGCGTGAGTTCCCCCTGCCAGCACGGCGGCGTGTGCTCGGAGGGGTGGAACCGGCCGCTCTGTGACTGCTCTGCTACTAATTACGGCGGACCTACTTGTGGACGAGGTGAGTAAAAACAAAAAAAAAAAAAAATCAATAATTTACTTTTGGATGGACGATGGATTGCATTGTCAATGAATATTTGATGGATTATTTTTATTTTCAATATTTTCAATAAATGATTCTATACAATTTTATGAAAAAAAAACAACATTCCCATAAATTTAAAAATAACCGCATTGTGATCTTTGATCCTCCACTAACGTTAGAGCATCTTCTTGTTAAGGGGGGGCATAAAGCAAAATAACCAATCTTCTATTAGATGATACGTGTAATATTCAAGACCAAATCTAAAAAATAAAATATACATATGATCAATAGTATCAATAGTATATCAAACTAGATGATATGTTCAACGATTCTGTTTAATCAAAAACATAAAATATTAAAATTGACTCGATAAAAAAAAATCACCAAGTTAGCTCTAATTTTCACACTTTTACGTTTTCTACTTGACATGGTAATACATTATGATTTTTTTTTCATAAACAATTATATTAAAACATTTGCAAGATATTTGTCAGAGCATTTTGTGTAATTACTTTTAGTTTTGGTTTTATCTGCGATAAACCACTTTTATCGTGACAAAACCAAACGTTTTATCTCGAGAAAAAAAGAGCGCCAAAAGTGGTTTATCGCAGATAAAACCCTCTTAACAAGGTGAATTATTTATTGTCTTTAAAAACAAATCATAGACTTTGTTTATAGTCTAGATGTCCATATTTTAATTAAACAATAGTATGTACTGAATGTGAGCAAATTTAAAATTAATGTTAATGTTTACTAATGCACTTGTCACTAAATCTTAATTCACTTTATTTACAGAATCTCCAACAATATTCCTCAACGGGAGTCAACACCTCACAGCATCCCTCGGTCCAGAGCACGTGACGCAAACAGAAGAGTTATTACTCCGTTTCAAGACGAGTAAAGCCGGGTTGTTGTTGAGAACTGCGTCAGAACATTCTGCTGATAGGATCGAGCTGGCTGTCGCTGCGGGGAGAGTCAGGGCTAGTGTGAGACTGGGGGATAGGGAAAAGGTATGAGGACAAAATAGTGAATTAATAAGTTGTCGTTAATTCTATTTAGCTTCACTTTGGGAGCAATAATGAATTCTTTTGATTTTAAAACACGAGAAAGTTCTTTTAATCTTGTTCTGTTATAATTTCTTCGTTCATGTTCAACACATCACAACACAACATATTTTGCAAAACATACTCAAAATGTAGAAATTAAAGATTTCGATCGAATATAAAATTTTTAAGTATAGATAAAATAGATCACGATGCGGGATTCGAACCCGCGTCTCTCGCTATTCTGCTTCTCTTAAAAAATATATACAGGGTGTACCAAAAAGTAGTGATGAACGGAAGCTGAGAGGTAGAGGACCTAGAGGGCTATCCGAATTACCCCCATGTATGTTATGCGATTTTTCGTATTTTCGGAGTTATGACGTTTTTTTCAATTTTTCACCTATCGCCGAGTACGATGATATTTTCACTCATGCTGACGTCAATGATTGCGCAAGATGCTTGATTTTTTTTGTGTGCTAAGCTGAAAGATAGGCCAATTCAGTATGGTAACATTTACTATCGTTAGATCTTTGAATGGAATAAAAAAAAGAATTAAATGGCAAGAAAGATAAAATTACCCAGTATGTTCACCACTTCAAGGGCCCGTAAAAAAATAAAATCACATAAAAAAGTTTTCCGTTTGACTTTTAAAAACTTGCTCTATCTATCAGATAGCTACCCTGAAAATTTCATTTTATTATTCAGAAGGCTTCAATCGAAAAATTTAAATCTAAATGTGGTAAGTGCAAAAATTGAATTAACATGATGATCATTAAAACCAATAAATAGGTGTTTAATTTCCAGAAATTTTTAAAATAACCCCGCTGTTGCTCAATGCAAGTGCGACATCACCGTAAAAAGTTGTCTTTTTTAATGTCTGAATGCCCTTTTATCATTTTTAATGGTTTCTTCTGCTACTATGAATTTCCGGGTTATTTCGTCCAAATTGTGGCATTCTCTCAAGTAGCCGAGGTCTTTTTAGTATTCCCATTGAAACAAATCAATGGGGTTTAGGTCGAGGGACCGTAGAGGCCAGGCTTTAAGGCAGGCGACACCGGCGCATGCGCAGGCTGCAACGACCAATCCATCTTTCAGGGTATCTTTGCCCTTTAGCCTGGCCTGCACGGTCTCCGGACACAAACCCTATTGATTTTTTTCCGTGGGTATACTACAAAGACGAGAGACTGCCACAATTTGGACGAAATAACCCGGAAATTCATAGTAGCAGAAGAAACCATTAAAAATGATAAAAGGGCATTCAGACATTTAAAAGACAACTTTTTACGATGATGTCGCACTTGCATTGAGCAACAGCGGGGTTATTTTAAAAATTTCTGGTAAATAAACACCTATTTATTGGTTTTAATGATCATAATGTTAATTCAATTTTTGCACTTACCACATTTAGATTTAAATTTTTCGATTGAAGCCTTCTGAATAATAAAATGAAATTTTCAGGGTAGCTATCTGATAGATAGAGCAAGTTTTTAAAAGTCAAATGGAAAACTTTTTTTATGTGATTTTATTTTTTTACGGGCCCTTGAAGTGGTGAACATACTGGGTAATTTTATCTTTCTTGCCATTTAATTCTTTTTTTTATTCCATTCAAAGATCTAACGATAGTAAATGTTACCATACTGAATTGGCCTATCTTTCAGCTTAGCACACAAAAAAAAATCAAGCATCTTGCGCAATCATTGACGTCAGCATGAGTGAAAATATCATCGTACTCGGCGATAGGTGAAAAATTGAAAAAAACGTCATAACTCCGAAAATACGAAAAATCGCATAACATACATGGGGGTAATTCGGATAGCCCTCTAGGTCCTCTACCTCTCAGCTTCCGTTCATCACTACTTTTTGGTACACCCTGTATATTTGTGTACAATTTGAATGCTATAACACTTAAATATAAAATTTAGTTAGAAATGTTCGACTGACCGGTTGGCTTTGTTGGTAGTGGCCCTGCCTTCCAAGCCAGAGGTCGTGGGTTCGATTCCCACCCGGGGCAAATATTTGTGTGATGAACATATTTATTTGCTATGTGTCTGGGTGTTAATTATCTATATAAGTATTTATTTAAAATTAGTATATGTATGTTTATCAGCCATCTGGTTTCCATAACACAAGCGAAAGCTTAATATGGGATCAGATCGTGCCGTGTGTGAAAATTGTCAAAATGAAAAAAAAAAACCGATGAAGCTTTAAAGAAAATACAAAATATGTATACGTGAAACTCCAGAACCTGCTAGCGGGCGCGAACGCGGCGGACGGCACGTGGCACACGGTGCGGTTCTCGCGGCGCGCGTCCAACCTCAAGCTGCAGGTAGACGGCGGGCAGCCGGTGCGCGGTACGTTATGTACGTATGCACGGGACACCCGCACCTTTCATTTGACCCTTTAGATGGTAAGGTTGGTAGGGCGGTAGGGATCATACTGTTCAGGTTCAGGGAAATTGATGGAAAAAAATACTCCGTTGACCCTTTGTAGATGGTAAGGTTGGTAGGGCGGTAGGGGACATTGGATTGGATTGGATAATACAGATCGCGTCATATAAAAAGAACGCTGATGATCAAGCTGCGCATAGGCGATTTATCGGTCTATTTGGTGGTATGAGGTCGTATATGAATACCAAATATGTAGGTACGAAACCACGAGTCCCGAACCTAGTTCAAAAATAAGATAATAGGAATATATCTTTCGTGTGAAACTGTATCCATTCGCAAACAAACCCACACTACTTTCTTCCAGTGTTCTTTTTACATGACGCGTAAAATACTGGAAGTTGAGAGAAATATTTTGATAGAAAAAAATACTGAGGAATTAAATAGTAATGTTAAATTGAAGAGTTGTTGGAATGAATTTGAAAATGAAGCTAAAGATTTAAAATGTGTAAAAGTCAATATAAGTTACATGATAAAAATAATATATATGTATATATGTATGGTAAATGTTAATGTAATGACGATTCGAAAGTGCTACTAAATAGAAGTCTAATTGAATAAATGAATGTTTGAGTTTGAGTTTGAAATAGTTGTTTATTTGTTTAAAGATACATTTTTGTATAATTAAGATGATAATAATAAGATTTTAAGATGCTGATAAAATGTAGATGTAACATCAAGTAAAATTTAGCTAATTAGTTAATGTAAAATCCAATGAGCTAATTTTACAGAACTATAATATTATAACAAACATACAAGATACTGTATAAGCGACCCTCGATGTTAGTCGTCCTCTAGATGTAGTATAGTGGCTTATTTTCCTTTATTTCTAGCTGGCACTGTATCTCACTTTTCAGTTCTATTAATGCTTTTCAACTCTTCTTTTCTGTAGACTTTCTTTCCCCCGTAGCATTCTTTATAGTTTAAATTAGTGGTATCTGTTCTGTTGTTTTTAACCATCGAATGATTAATGATAACATCATCCGAGTGTGTCATTTCAATATTCATTACTACAGCACTATAGAACAGGTTCCACTCATTGGAGTGTGTCATTCATGCAACCAAATTGCAAACGTCATTACATACTTTGTTACTTGGTTGTGAATAGAAAGGTATGTGTATCTAGTAACCTGTTTGCTAAATCATTTTCAAGTAAAATTGCATCTATGTAAAATCAAAAGAAATATAGACTGACTATGAACTCTGACTTCGTAAAATCTTCTGTTGTTAGAGACTCTGCTAAGCTTTGCTCTTCCAAATGTAACTCTTTGCTATAGATGTCTTTGTAAATAAATTTGAAAGCTATGATCAGGGATCTATGGATTTTACTTTTGCTAAATTATTTTTATTTGAGAGTCAATGTTGTGAATTTTGATGTGCCTTAAACGGTTTACTATAATATGTTTTGATTGATTTTCCAGCTGAAACAATTCTAGGGAAAGCTTCTACTTTAGAAATATCGACTATTCATCTCGGTGGTCTATTCCACCCAGAGGAAGAAATACAGATGACATCAACACTGCCAAACTTTGTTGGATACTTGCAAAAGTTTATTTTTAATGGCATAAAATACATAGATCTAGCAAAGACGCTGGGAGTTGGATCAACTGAAGAAAACAATAATATTGAAGATACATCCAACATTTTATTTACTGGGAAATTCGTAAAGCCCGACGCTCTTAACGTGTACAAAGCAGTCACATTTAAATCGAAACATACATACGTTGGACTGCCGCTTTTAAAAGCGTATGCGAATACGTATTTAGATTTTTATTTCCGGACGACAGATATGGATGGTCTTTTATTCTATAATGGTGGGAAAAAGCAAGATTTTATAGCGATAGAATTAGTAAATGGACACATACATTGTGTGTTTAATCTTGGAGACGGTGTGGTCACTATGAAGGATAAGCTGAAGAATTTCCTAAATGACAATAGATGGCATACAGTATCGATAAGACGACCAACGCCCAAAGTGCATACATTACAAGTTGACGACGATTTGGAAATGCACACTACAAGTAAGTTGAATACATTTATATTTTAGGACTTGTGTCATATTATGATGTTTAGTATACTTACAAAATTAATTAAACTTTTAATATTGCTGCTAAAGTAATTTGTTTGTTTTTATTCGCTTATTATTATTATAAGTTTCACTTTTCTGTGTCTGACCTAAAAATGTTTAATCATTTTTATTTATTTCAGGTTCAAATCTAATGCTAGAATTAGACAGCGTATTATACGTCGGTGGCGTTCCCAAAGATATGTATACGGCGTTACCAGTAGGAGTTCTATCCAGACAGGGCTTCGAAGGTTGCATGTCTAGTTTGGATTTACCTGGAGAGTCTCCATCGTTGATTGAGGATGCCGTTGTGCCAAGTTCTTCTTTAGTTTCGGGATGTGAAGGTATGCATTGTTTGAAGATTACATGAGTACTTAAATTTGACTGATTCTAATAATTATTTAATTATTATTATTTAAATATTTCTATTCTTTATAAATTTATATGATTCTTATAACTTGGACGAGATGCAATATGTTATAAAATTATAAATTTTGTGTTTGTTTTTAGGTCCAACAAAATGCACACACAATGCTTGCGCTAACAAGGGTGTATGTGTGCAGCAGTGGAACACGTATGTGTGTGACTGTGACCTCACGTCATTCACTGGGCCTACGTGTTATGACGGTAAGTTCCGTATTAATGAGTTACCACTGTTTTATTTATTATTGTACAAATGTGTATTATAACTTATCAGGTAAAACTTAAAAACATTATTTATAATTTTTAACCCTTCTTAGTTATTCGATGTCCACTTAATTTGAAATGCCAAATAGTTATTGATAAAATAATAAAATTAAAGACTGAGTGAACAAACGGACAGAATTCACTGCGTACAATAATGTAAATGTAAATTGTTCAATCGAATAAAAGACTATGTATTTTTATGTTCAATGCTATGGTTGCAAAATATGAAAGCCTGTAGTTTTATTAGTCTATTATTATTTTTCATTAAATTAATTTAATTTAATTGTTTCCAGAATCAATAGCCTACGAGTTCGGTCCAGGCCGCGGTATAATCACGTACACGTTCCCCCCGAGCGCGGTCGCGGACACGGAGACGGACCGCGTGGCGGTCGGCTTCGTTACCAGCAAGGCGGACGCGGTTATACTGCGGGTCGAGTCCGCTAACACGCAGGACTATATGCAGATGGAGATTGTGAGTTTGTGTATAATATGTTGATGATTTTATACTGATATTATAACAGGTAGGTAGGAAAATCGATTCGGCCAACGTGTTGTAAGTTGTGTTGTAGTGAGTGATTGAGCTAAGGGTTTTCAACAGGTTGTTGTGGATGGTGATTGTTTCTACGTACATATGTTGATGATTTCGTACTGAATATTCTGTACTGTGTATTCTTTGGCAAGGAAATCTTCAAAAAAAGGGCATATAAATATCAGGCCGGCAATACATTCGCGGTGCCCCTGACAACGCGAATGCTAATCGGCAGATCGGCACTTTCCATCAGGTGACCCGCCTGCTCGCTTGCCCGCTTAACTATAAAAAAAAAATCTGTCTCATTATCATGCCATGACTGAGGCCTATGTCCAGCAGTGGACATATATAGGCTGATAATGATGATGATGATTCTGTAGATAGTACTGTTTTGTGCGGATATAGTAATATTATGTAGGTAGGATGATTAAACTGTACGTCAAGTCAGCCAACGTGAGAGACACGTGTGAGCTGAATAGTAGTGAGTGATTGAGTTAAGGGTTTTCAACAGGTAGCTGTGGATGGTCATTGTTTCTACGTACATATGTTGATTATTTTGAATTGATATAATTTTATGTAGTTGAGATGATAATACTGCGCATCACTCGCATCGAAGATGGAGATTGTGTGTTGTTTTGGAGTTTGTAGTGAGTTATAGAGATAGAGATTGTGAGTGCTTGGGTGGAGGGTTTTCAACAGATTGTTGTAGATGATGATTGTTTGTGTGTGCATATGTTGATGATTTTGTACTGATGTAATATTCCGTATGCAGTAGAAACATAAGTGATATGTTTCTACAGCATATTAAGACTGGTAGTAGATTGCTTGTGGATTTTATCGATCATATTGTAGCGTATGGAATAAAAACTGAGTGTGCTCTAGTTGCGGGCTATTAGCTGGTTGTCGTGGATGGTGGTTATTTGCTTGTGCATATCTTGATGATACAGTTGTTAGTGATATGTGACGATTGTGTGAATGATCTGGTTGCGGGTTTTCAAGTGGTTGCTGTGGATGATAATTGTTAGTATGTGTATATTATGTTGATGATTTTGTAATGCTAGACGTAGGAGCGATGGCCATATATTGCGCATTGTATCCGCCACCCACATGATTACAAACATATGGAGACTTTGAGTGATTGAGTTGATGATGATTATGCATGCATACATTGACGATTTATTAGTGAATTCTACAGTTAGAGATTGTAGTATTATATACACTGATCATCAAAAAAATCGACCCACCTGCATTTTTACGGAAAATTGCGGTTTTCTCACAAACTAAAGAAAAAATTTGTTTGGAAACTGAACTGATTAATTAAACAAGCATACTTACACGAATATAAACACATAAAATCATTAACATCATAAAAAAAAATTGTCAATTTCGAAGAAAGATCAAAATCCTCAATTTTCAGCTTTTTCTTTATTAAATTTCAAATGCAGTTTATTTTGTAATCATGAAACTTATGATCACGTTTCCTTCGAATTTATACTCAGTACTTTCTCTTCTTTCTGGAATATGATAGCCTGCGTTCACCATTTTAAAGAAATAATCAAGATTTTGATGGTCTCTTGAGGAATTCGTTATCATTCTTCCCTCATGGCGGTTTTCAGGTCCCCTATTGTTGTAGGGGCTGAATTACGAGCTCTAAGCTTTATTTTTTAATTGTCCCACATGTGCTCTGTAGGTTTCAAATCGAGACTTTTTGCTAACCAGAGTGTAACTCTAATGCGGACCTCTTCTAAATACTGGATCACGATTCGCTCTACGTGCTTCCGAACATTATCATGCATAGACTCAAAGTTTTTGCAGATACAGCCGGCATATTACACCATATGATAGTCCAAAACCTCGGTAATGTATTGAACAGCATTTAATGAGCATTTTTTTATCGTCAAGCTCCGTGCGTCTTGTCAAAGAAATGCCACTCTAGAACTTTACAGAGCCTCCATCATAATCGACCGTTTCTCTTACCTAGCACTGAACAAATCGTTCATCTGGTCATCGCATGACATAAAGACGTCTATCAGCACCATATAAAGTCATTCGCATCTTGTCACTCAAAAGTACTGACTCCCATTGGCCTATAGTCCAGTTTACGTGATTTCGAGTCAATTGAAGTCTGGTTTGTCGATGAGCTGTGGCTGATTGTGGCCCTGTTTCTGGCTTGTGTGGTCTTAGGTTCTACTCCTAAAGTCTTCTTCTAACAGTTCTGTCATTTATACCCACCTCCTTATCTGAAGATAAGGAGGTGGCAGGCGTCACTAGAGATCTACACCAGACAGATGTCGATTTTGTAGAGTTGATTACATTATCTAGGGGTCGTCCCTTTGAGTTGCCGCCCTATTTCTTGCAGATCAATATTTTCATCGATACTGCCTAGTCTCTAGAAACCTTTGGTAAACTCATCGAACTGCAAAACAGCTCAGATTTTACTTTTTAGCCACGGCAAGTTGACATAACCCCTGTTTTAGTAGAGCCACAGTTTGGGCCCCCTCAGTTAGAGTAGTATCCATTATATTGAGACAAAATTTATCAAAACTACAGCATCAATTATTAAACTTAACGTTATGAACAAGAGATCCCGAAAAAAGTCATTTTTGAACTGGGAACACGGGCATAATTTGTCCCGCCGTAAACCGTCAAATCAACATGTACAGTATTTCTGTATAAAAATTTGTTAAGAAGCTTTAAGTGCAGTAAAATTTTCGACAAACATAATGATTAGCATGTTATCAGACCCTTACAAGAAAATACAACAATCTAAGACGACTTATTTGTGAAATAATCGATAAATAGCAAACATAGTGTAGGTGGGTCGATTTTTTTGATGACCAGTGTATTATATTGATGATTTTCTATTGATTTATGCAAATAGATATTAAAAGATTGTATATTGTGATGATACATTTAGGGTGCCTTTAAATAGATTTAAATACTCATTTCGAGTTTACTTCACAGATCCGCGGCAACCTGTTCGTGGTATACAACGTGGGTGACGGCGAGCACCCGCTTGGTGACGAAGCAGCACGTGTGGACGACGGCGCGTACCACGTGGCGAGCTTCACGCGCAACGGGAGCCGCGCCGCGCTGCAGCTCGACAACTATGCGGTCAACCTGCGGCATCCGCACGGTGAGGCGACATTCTGTGTGCCCCTGCTACCACGTGGCCATCTTCCACTTGCCGTGTTCTTAAGGGGCTACCGCGTGGCCAGCTTCCGCCTGCCGTGTTACGGCCAAAACTGTTATCACATTAAAACAGATTTTTTTTTTTACAATTTGATCTACTATAACCGTGATTACAAGGCTCACAATCACTCTTTAAATTGTTCGAAGTAATAATTTTACGTATACGGCCTTGATTTCTAACGTGTGTATAAGAGAGCTATTTAATTTTAATATGTATAAGTAATGCTTATTTTAATGAACAATCATAGAATATTTCTCGGATATTTTTACCTTAAGTACATAATTTCGCTGCTAGTTTGTGAAACATCGTTTTCTAGTGCGGACAATGACTCTATTATGATGTTTTTTTCTAATCCTCATTTTCAACTCCACTACCGTATTCCACCTATTAAATTACACAATTTTATCCACAGGTGGTCAACAATCCACAATATTCAACAGCATGTCCCGCATCATAGTGGGCGGCGGTGCGGGGGGGGCCCGGTCGTTCAGCGGCGTGCTCGCCGGGCTCGTGGCCGGCGCGCGCCGGGTGCTGGACCTGGCGGCGGCCGGCGACCCGGCGGTCACCGTGCGGGGAGACGCTAGGCGGGCTGCTGCACCGCTCGATAGAGATATTAATAGAATGCAACAGGTTTGTGCACTAACACTAACACATATACACACGTTAGACTCTGGTATCATAGAGATAATGTACAATAGGTTAGCGGGTATAATAATTCACAGCAAAAATTCCTAGAGAGTTGTATTGACTTTAAATAATATCAATAGGACACTAAAAAGTAATACATTTTTTAGACATGGTTATAATAACAATCATAAGAAGATCACATAGCAATATCGTATTGTAACCGACATATTGATAAAATATTGCTAAGAACATTTTATTGGTTTACAACATGTCACATTTCCTTCTCTTATGTATGTTTCTCTTAAACAATTGGTAGACGTGGACGGAGGGAAGAGAGGCCTTTGTCCAGCAGTGGGACAGCCATGGCTGATAATAATAATAATATGTTTCTCTGTTTATTTTTTTTTACACGATATATATATTTATTTATTTTTGTTCGAGTTTTATGTATTTTCGTGTACTTAAAATAATAATTATTAACTTAAACATTCTAGACGCCCCCGTCGGGCTACGGCGGTGCGGGAGCGCTAGATGAACTCGTATACTCTGGCGCGGGGTCTGGTTGCCGGGACGACGACGAGGACGCGTGCGCGCTGCCCGACGCCGGCGGGGACGACCTCATCACGCCCGTCTACGTGCCCAGCACGCGCCGCCCGCCCCATCACAGGAAGGTGAGCTCTACCGCACTGTGGACAGGCTCTACCGCTCTACAGCGCTACAGCTCTGCCGCTCTACAGCGCTACAGCTCTGCCGCTCTACAGCGCTACAGCTCTGCCGCTCTACAGCGCTACAGCTCTGCCGCTCTACAGCGCTACAGCTCTGCCGCTCTACAGCGCTACAGCTCTGCCGCTCTACAGCGCTACAGCTCTGCCGCTCTACAGCGCTACAGCTCTACCGCTCTCGCTACAGCGGTACCGGAGCAAACGACAAGCTGGTGTACATTATTATGTGAAAGACATTATATCTTTTAATGATCCCGATAGGAATAGAAATCTACAAACAGAAGTTCTGGAACTCTGAAAATAATCATAAATTTGTATTGAGATCCATCAGTTTGTTAAATAGAATAAGCTTATATGCTTCATAATTTTATATAATGTAATTTTTGAAGCTCCTTATTGAAAGTAGTCAATAACATAATATTATACCTTCAGATATTATCATTGCGTATAAACTATAAACGTATGTTTAAACTTTTACAATTTGACACAAATTAAATAATATAATATATTTATTTGCAAAAATGTAGCTACAAATTACAGATGTTTTGTTTACAATACACACACTCTTACACAAAAGAAAAATGACAGTGATAACTAAACACCCACACAACACACATTCATCTACTAGAATATCTGTTTTTATCTAAATTCGTACACAAATTATAAAAGCAATCCGGTTTGAAAGATCAATTCATAGATGCACTTTATCGAACTGGTAAAATTGACATTAACATGAAGTTTAGATATGATTGCAGTGTTAATTTTATTTTTCAGGGAGATATCAGCGGTAAACTGATGAAACCGTGTGACGATGAAGACTGCATAGAAGGTTCTGGATCAAATGGAGAGGAAATTACAGAACCAGAACATCCTATTACAACGTAAGAACTAAAATATTATATTACTCAATACTGAAAATGATTGATATTTACAAATTAGAAAGTTATCGTAGGAGGACACTATCCCACTCTTTGACACACCTATCATCTTGATTCGAATTACCCTAAATATTTTTTTATGTATACTCTTAATTTCAAATCAGACGATTAGTCGATTCTATCATAAAATATAGCGTTTTTATAATTTTATTTTTAATCTATTGCATAGCTTCTATCACGGGCCTTGAGCGCGGGGACCGAATTGAGAAATTCCGTAACGAAAAAACCTCACGCTCCCCACTCCGACGGGCGCGGAGGTGTGGCTTGAAGGCATAGCATGCAATAGCTTTACCGCAGCAGTCCCCGAGTGCCACACGTCTTTTTTTATTGTACTAACTACGGTCTTCTAATTGAATTTATTAATATTCCAGGGCTGGCATAAGCAGTACACACAGTATGACGTCACCAACCACAGCGATATCCACAGAGCACGTGGACAAAGCGATATCCAGCTCCACGGATACAGAGAGCAGCGTGACCACGAAGAGTGACCACGACCGTGACCGTGACCGTGACCGTGACCGTGACCGCACTACATTACCTGACCACGATAATATGCACGCGGGCACTGTGGACACTGCTACCACTCCGGAGAAGGGAACTACGCCTACTGAAGGTATTATCATCAAAATATTTTGGTTATGTAATAATAAAAAGTATGTTCTAAATTTCACACTCAATAAATAATTTGTTATCATGGTACTAAAAAATTGTACCACACGGGGTTTTATACGAGCTTGATTGTGCGGCATTTTTTACCTCAATAAATCTGTACTATGTATCTAAATATACTATTAATTATTATTCCAAATTTCATCTAAATCAGTCAAGCATTCTAGAGTTAGTTATAAAAATTCATCTATGCAAATGTTACACATTATTTACTGCTGAAATTGACTTATTTTGCACCGGAAAGTTCTTATTAAAGTCAAAACCAATTTTCCAGAGCACACGCACACAAGTAACCAGTTCACGCCCACAGTGACACGACACACAGAGTCTACACACACTACTGAAGAGGAAATACCAGACTACGAAGACCATAGACACACCAAGATCCCAACCAGATCTCCATACGGTATAGATGAAGGGATCCCGGGAAGTTATCCCGGGTATAACGGGCATGAACCAGAGATAACAACTAAATGGTATCATCCGAAAGCCACGGATAATAGAGTCGTGCCGCCGGAATCGGAGTTCTTTGCTACGATTGTTGGTAAGTTATTGAAGTTGTAACTTAATAATATTATAAAAATTTATCGCAAAATGTGTTGGTAAGCGCATAACTCAAAACTGCTGAACTGATTTCGTCAAATCTTTTTTTATAATATTTCTTGAAGTACGAGGAAGGTTCGTAAGGAGTGAAAACGTAAACATGTACCTCGGGCTAAGCCGGGGCGGACCGCTAGTATTGTATAACTAAACGAAGAACGTCTAAAATGTTGACCTTGATGCTTATTATTGACTCTGGAATTCGATACATAGATGATCAGAGACGTTTTATTCATCATTTGGAAAGTAAATTGAGTGTATGTAGTAACATAATCATCGTTCAGTCGTTCTATCTTGTTTTAAGGTCAGATCGATTCGATCTCCTCAAAAAAATAATTCAGAATCGTTGTGATATGCAAATTGTATATAAAAATTGTAGTTAACAATCTTTTTACAATAAAAAAAAATTCTTTTCCAGGTATCGTAGCATCAGTACTGATAGCGATAATCCTGATAGTGATAATAGTGCTGAAGCTGATGTTCAAGCTGGACCCGTCGTACAAGGTCACTGAGGACAAGAGCTACCAGCAGAGCGCTAGTGCTGCGCTGTTGGGGAATCAGGTATGGGTATTTATATATTATATTATATTATATTTATATTTATATATATATTTATATATGTGATAAATTGGAAGGTTATATTGATATGCTAAAAGATATAGAACCGAATTGGGTTAATATTCTCTATACTAATATTATAAAGCTGAAGAGTTTGTTTGTTTCAAAATTTAAATGAACTCGCGCTATCTTTTTTAATTTTTTGAAAAACTGTGAGTCACTTCAGAAAAAGCTAGTTTAAATTGAAATATGCTCAAATACCGTGAATATTATGTCTAGGTCAAAATTCTGAATCTTTCCAAGAAATTTCTAGATGATTTCTTAAATGTCGGAGATCAATCGATTAATCAATATGCCATAATATCTAAAAATATGGATTTGGCTGAAAAATATTGGTGAAAGCACTTGCCTTTTCATCGTTGTTTTCACTAAATGCCGAGTCCATGGGTCATTTCGTGTTAAACAGGTTTTTCCATGTGTATAATTGTATTTTTTAAGCTATTGCATAGCTTCTATCGCGGGCCTTGAGCGCGGGGATCGACTCCAGAAATTCTGTAACGTAAAAAACCTCACGTTCCCCACTCCGACGGGCGCGGAGGTGTGGCTTGAAGGCATAGCATGCAATAGCTTTACCGCGGCAGTCCCCGAGTGCCACACGTCTTTTTTTTGACGTGACAACGTCTTATAATTCGATAGAGCCGGCTGCACGCACGAAAAAACATGACTTATGTGGCGTTACCTCGCTCTGAGGCGTTCCATGTAAGGCTTGAAGTGCAAGCGAGAGCGCGGAACGAGCGACAAAGAAGCACAATCGAACGTTATCACGTTCAACTATCGTCAGTAAACCGACTTTACAGACAACCAATTTTTGAAGTGAAAACTTCTTTATCGGCGTTGGGTATAAAATCTTAAACTCGCGTCAGGACACGTGACCTGATCGAAAAAGCGTAAAATGGATATCAAACATGCTCAAGGTTAATAATCAAGTTTTCACTTCTGCCGGCACTCCCGGAGTGCAACCCGTCTTTTTTTTTTTAATCAAATGGTTTTATAATTCCCCGCAGGCCCACTCCAGCTACCAATCAGGCGCAGCAGCCAACGGTCCAGGCGCGCGCGGTCTGCAGCCGCTCGCACTGGGCCGAGCTGCCCCACTCGCACCGCAACCTGTCAAACGGGACGGGATCAAGGAGTGGTACGTGTAGGGGGGAGGCGGGGAGTGGGGGGAGTGGTGGGGGGGTTGGTGATGAGAGCGAAATAGATAATGAAAAATTTTTATTACGTGACGTGACAGAAAAAATTAAGGCCATGATCATGCTCATTAAATCCAGTTTTAGAGCTAGCGCGTATGAGCAACTTTGTCTCCGCAACTATTTTGTCTCTCCACCCATGGGCTAGTATGAAAGTGCGGGCACGTAGCGACGCAACTCCCCATACAATTATTGATGGGAGAGACAAAATAGTTGCGGAGACAAAGTTGCTCGTGCGCACTAACTCTAACTGACAGACTGACAAATTGTTGTAGTTTTTGTTTTCATATCTCGCAATGGTCCTACGTCAGCAGATAACTAAATATAATACGACTATAATAAATCCTTGATTATTTGTCTCAGTATTTTAAAAGTGAGACAAGTGAAGATAAAACATAATCACAATGTGACTCATCTAATAAACCGAGTAATAATCCATTATAAATTAATTAAAATGAAAAAACTTTTGCTCAATATTCAAAACGTCACCAATCTCCAAATCAACTCTACCTACCAAAAACCAAGAACATTAACAAAATGATCGCTCGTTCAATCCGCGTGTCCATACAATTCGAACCGGACATATCAGCGTAGTTAATTTTATATACAATAGTGAATATACCTGTAGTCGCTTTTTAGCTGGTTGTATTTTGGGGATAGACGTCTTCATTGCTGAAATTTGTGTGTATTTCAATTAATATAATATTCTCCTGAGATACTCTTTCTACTCTATCTCTTTTTCCGGTTTCTATTAATTTATTTTATTTCAAACTTGACTATATTTTCGCTTTTACTCCCAAACATCTCTTTATTTTAGCAAATCTTAAATCTTTATTATTTTCTAAAATAATTTGATAAATTCGTACTCTTTCTCTTTCATTTAGGATATCTTCAATTATTTTTTCGACTTTTGAATGAACTTATCAAACGCTCCTTCAAAATCCTTTATATATTTGACAATGAAGGCGACTACACCCAATAAGTATGAATGAAAGACGCATAAATTGTTTGTGTTGCGTATGTAAAGTGGAGTATCGACTGATTGACAAGTGTTAGTGTAAATAAAGTTAATGTTAGTGACGTCACTCGAGCGACTGGTGTATGTGCGTTGATGTAGACACGATAGACATGGAATTGCTTATTATTGTTAAATGGTCGTTTGATTATATAAAATTGCATTGTAAACTCCATATTGAGTTTTAAATTGATGTACCTTATCTGGAATATCTATTGCTTTGAGAAAAATGGAAACAGATCGCTTAGTTTTCTTTTACATTTTGTAAACACCCGCTTTTTTATAACATACAATTATCAATAAGGCAATATCGTTAACTATAGGGCTGCCAACACTGAAATAAAGCATATCGTTCAATTGAAGACTACGGTAATATTACGATTTTCTCTTTCCTATATTTATTACGTCTTATACAATTGTTTTTACATAAGGGTGAAAGTAAGGTTGATATCTTCAACATAAGGAGCTTGAATTAAGCATATGAATAAAGTCTTTAAGGACACGTAATGGATGGAGTAATTGAAGGAAAATATTATTTATATATAATAAATTGCTTTAAATTATTGAAAATGTCATCTCATTTAATTCACTCCTGAAGATAAAATTTTTCTATATAGTGTATTTCATTTTCTCTGTAGAGGCCTAATTGTCATGAAAATCGTTGAGCCTGACAACCTACTGTACTTTAATAGATATTTATTATTTATAGTACCTAACGATAACTTAATAAATATATGTGAATAATAGTTTAAAAACCTAAGTGTTCAAAACAATTTTCATCAACTTAAAAAAGTTAAAACCTAGAAGTGTTTTGGCATGTCGCAAGGTTCTATGCTAAGTCCCTATCTTTTTCTTATTTACAAAATTGCTATATTTGATCACAGATTCTTATTCATTATTTAATAATTGATCAAAATAATAGAGGAGACGAACTAATTGTTAAAAGAGTTTAAATTAATTTAAATTAGATTTTTTGCTCTTTGGAACGTTTCTAAAAGCGAATATTATTGTAACTCCTAAACATGTCCTGTTTACTCTAGCTTCGATGCGTGCAATCCTTAATATCTTCAAATCGCTTAAATATTTTATAATATTACATCCACCGTCCCGTTTTCCTCTTTCCAAATAAATACTTCAATTAGCTTTAAAAGGAAAGTCATATTTATATAGATTGTTATGAAGCACAGGTTCTAGGTTCTATTGTATATAGTTAATATAATTAAGCGATAATGTACTGTAATGCCACACTCGTTTTACGGCACAAAATGTTAGTAAAATTTGTTTGTCTGTCAATTTTAGTGTTAATTAACAAAACGGTTTAGTGATTTGTATCCGATTTCAATACTGATTTGTACAATTTCGTTTGTGACTGTAGAAGTGAATTTATTTGTTTTAATATTAAATAAATTTGCTTCGTAAAAATATTTGTTAATCCAATTTGTTGTACAGGTAGATACGACTTCGGTCGGACCAACTTTTGTTTATCATAATTCGATCAGATTTTCAAATAATAATATATAATGTAATTTACATCAATGTGTTGTTTTATTTTACCTGACATTCGAAAATGATACCTACTCAACTATTCATGAAAATTTACCTACTGTGGGTGAAAATCTATAATATCTTTAATATCAATAACAAACTCAAGTTTGATAAAGCTTAGTTTTGCTGTTATTGCGGATTAAAGAGCGGGCAATTTGAGGATAGAACACCAGAATGGAATACAGCCTTATGTAAATTTCACATAGGTTGAGAAATTTCACGCAGATTTCCACTAATGTGACGACCTCGAACAAATAAAGTCAAACCTGCAATAAAATAAATACATGCATATTCCAGAACAATGCCATCTAGTCGTAAAAGAAGCAAAATCTGAACTATCAGTAGTAATCCTTGATCCCCATCTACATAACTCTACGTTCAAACTCAAACATTTATTTATTCAACAAAATTTCTTCTAGAAGCACTTTTGAATCGTCATGATTTTACCATTTGCCTCCGATTCGGAAAGCAGTTTCAAGAGAAGAACTGCATTTTTACACCATCACATTTTTCTTTAAATACATAAATTATGTAGTATTATGAACACCGATACACTATTTTAAGTAAAGCAGTAATCGACCCCAGGTCTTAAGTTTCAAAAGGCAAGATTACTAACCATAGCTCAAGTAGAGGAAATATTGCGAATGCATACCGAAGGGTTCACATAATATAAACAAATTCATATCATAATTCAGTATATATTTTAAAGTTTAAACCATTGAACCGATTTTTATGAAAATTATACTATTAAATACCTACCATAAAACGAAAAAAAATTCTTGGTTAAAACTACTCCTACCTATTATTTTGTTTTAAACTACTTTTGTACGCAGCCTTAGTAATTCGCAAAACCTTCCGAAACGAATTACCTTCAGAGTACATAATAATATGTATTATTTCACTAGCCAAGTGTTGGCTTTACGCTAATAAGTGGAAGGGTGCGATCTCATCTAATATCTCGAGTTTGGTAAGAAAAAAAATAGGATTTTTGTAGATATGCAGATTTTCCAGCGATATTACTTCTACCGTCCGCATCGGCCAGCGAGCTCTTCAACTATGAATTCAACTTGCTTGCTTCGGTTGCTTCTATCGTCGAGTAACTTAAAATATAATTGATAATTTGCATTCAACATGTGTTTTATTTTCTTAAAGATCTAAAATGTAAGATTGTAAAATTTAAACTGAATAAATTATTATTATTTATCATAGACTGTGGTTAAAGAGAAATAGGAGAATACTTATTTAACTCAATAAAGGATATTTATTTATTTATAAAATGACTACAATACCGTATTAATATTTCAAAAGAGAAAACATGGATAATTTTTGTTCGCTATCATTGCTTAAGTTCAGGGGAACTATTATGTGCTAACTACGGAGTTGCATTTACATGAAAATGTCAAAATTAAGTGGAGCAGGTATTGGCAACATTTTCCCAAAGTATTATATATCTGTATATTCCTACTTTTGAAATGTTTACTGTGCGTCATTTGCAAATCTGTACTAATATTATAAACCTGAAGAGTTTGTTTGATTGTTTGAACGCGCTAATCTCGGGAACTACTGGTCCAGTTCTTTCAGTGTTAAGATAGCCCATTTATCGAGGAAAGATATAGGCTATAATATAATATATGATCTCTCTAAGACCAACAGGAGCGAAGCACTGCGGGTAAAACCGCGGAGCACAGCTAGTGAATCTATTTACAAATAGCGATATATTATAGCGGATAGAGCTTTTTTCGTTCATGATGTTCATGTATTCATTATTATAACGAACGATTACAACATTTAGGAGGTCTAATTGTAACATAATTTCTCAATTAAAACAAAATATCCACACTTCGAAAAAATTTAATCGAATTAAAATTACTCAAAAATATATTAAATGTGTACCTACAATAACTGGCAAATACATATATCATGGAATGAGGATAATATTTAGACAGAAAGCACTGAAAAAAAAAATGTTTATAGAGATTTTCCTATGATTAGTCTTTCTTTATATCAAGCCGAAGTTCTTAAACTTATCGATTTAATTTCAATAGACTTGTTGCCGTAACGAAATAGGCCAAGATGTAGGCGTATACACGTGTAAAAGTTAGTATGTATCGTCTAGACGTATTATGTGAAGTGAAGGCTACAACATTTTTATATTAAAAACAATTATTATAATATCATATTGTGTGAAATGACGATACAAATATTGTTGTAATATGATAGTGCTGTATTTGTGTTACTGTTTATTGGAATAGTATTAGCAAATACTGGTCCGAATTAATAACTGGTCAGAAAAGTAATTATAAAGCAAAACAAAATAGTTATTTTACGGATTATGTGTAAAACTAAACTGAAAATATTATAAATATGAAGTTTCCTTATGAATAATTACGTTTAATGAAAAAATACCTAGTAATAAAAACTAGCGTGAGCATTCATTTTAATTCAACGCTCGTTTTAGTTAAAATTTTGAAAGCATATAATTTTAAGTCCCTTGTCAGCTTAACCTTATACAAATAATTTTCTTTAAGAGTAAATTTGAAGAAGTTTAAGATATTATTCAAATATTTGCATTTTAAGTCTATATACATAAGTATGTATATACAGTTTTGTTAGCTTATTCTAAGAAAAATATAAGCTCGTAAACTGTTTCAGAATTATTTGGCCCATATTGTAACTTTTATGTATCTATCTTATAAACCTATCGAATAAACTCAAACTCAAACATTTATTTATTCAATTAGACTTCTTCTAGGAACACTTGAACCGTCATTATTTTTAGCATTTACAATGAATAAAAACCAAAAACTATTTTAAACTGATTCGCAAATACGCGAATAAAATTTATTTACGGAATAAAATATTATGCAGTGTAAGTTTAAAACCCCTGACCTCAAAACGGCTATAAATTGTTGTAAAAGCTGCAACTTTCTCGGAACAAATTTAGATCTTATATGAAGTGGGTTCTAGACATGTACTCCGCAACGCTGTGTTTCGTTTTAGTAAACACAGTTTATTCTGTACTAAGTGAAAATCCAATACTTATGCCATCTGTTAACTCTGACGAGAGCGTAAAAATATCTGAATGCGTTTTAAAACTGTCCGCTAAGTACTTTGTCGAGAAAAAAGCTTTAAGTGGCAGCATCGTCATTCTAGCCATTAATCCAGATGAATTCACAAAGCAGTATCTTTTGCAAACGGTGCACAATGGTATAAAATATTCAATAATGGTAAAAACACCGTTCTATCCCCATGCAAATGCATCTCACTTTAGAGAAAAAGCAAAAAATTACATGATGATACTAGAAAATAAAACTGACTTAAGAGCTTATATTGCATTACTAAGCAAATTACCTACTTGGAATCCCTTCGCAAAAACAATTATATTATATGAAAAACAAGAAAACGAGGACAATGAAAGACTCGCTATCTCGTTCATAAACGAATTACATCAGTCTAAGTTACTTAAAACCATCGTTCTAATATATTCTCCATTAGACGATGAGATTATAGCGTACTCTTGGAATCCTTATACAGAAACAAATTGCGGGGGCAGATGCGATTCAGTATACATTTTAGACAGATGTAAAGATAATGTTATAAGGCAATTAGAGGTTCAAAGGGAAATGTTTCCATTAAACTTGAAAGGTTGCCCTTTATTAACATATGCCGTTATATCAGAGCCATACGTGCTGCCACCGGAGGGAAAACTGACAACTGAGATTTGGAACGATGTCTACGATTTTCAGAAAGGCGGTGAGATAAGTTTAGTAAAAATTATAGGGCAATTTACAAACATGACACCCATTATACGCATGTCTGAGATCGAGGAAAATTGGGGAGTCATTTACCCGAATGGATCGGCGACCGGGGCGTACGCTTTACTTAGAAATGATTCGGTGGATCTTGTTATTGGTGACATCGAAGTTACTAGAACAATTCGTAAGTGGTTCAATCCAACAATCAGTTATACGCAGGACGAGATGACGTGGTGCGTCCCGCGTGCAGGCAAAGCAGCGACATGGGATAATATTATAACAATTTTTCAATGGTCCACTTGGGCCGCCACCTTTGGATGCCTTATTACCATCAGCTTATTATTCCATTACTTTGGCTATAAAGAGAATAGAAAAGTTTCCAAATGGCCGACGAATTCGCTTCTAAAGTCATTTGGCATGCTGCTCGGTTGGAGCGTCTCACTCGACGCTCGATCTGCTACGTTTAGAATTCTGATGTTTGGCTGGCTTTGTTTTAGCATAAACATGGGGATATCCTATGTATCATTCCTGAGAAGCTTCCTAATGCATCCGCGATTTGAGAAGCAAATAAGCAGCGAGGCGGATCTCATTCAGTCTGGAATTCCTCTGGGGGGCAGGGAGATTTACCGATCCTATTTTGAGACTAATAACGCGAGCTCGTTTTATTTGTATCGCAAATATAACTCGACAACGTTCTCCGAGGGGATCCGCCGCGCGGCTTACGGTAGGAATTTTGCCGTTGTTTCGTCAAGGAGGCAGGCGGTGTATATGGACCAGGTTTTGGGTAGAGGCGAGTCGTTGATTTACTGTTTTCCTGAGAGCCACAACCTTTATAAATACGGTGTTGCTTTATTGGCTAGGGAATGGTACCCGCTACTGGAGAGATTCAATAATATTATACGGAGTGTTTCCGAGAATGGATTGATTGAGAAATGGAATAAGGAATTGTTTATTCGTTTGGTTGGCGCGAAAGGTACGAACACTATAGTGCCGTTGGGCATGCAGCATTTATTAGGAGCATTTTTTCTAATCGGAATTATGTATGTCATTGCAATCAGTGTTTTTATTTGGGAACTCATTATAGGTTATATTGATAGGAGGAAAACATAGCATTTGTATTATGATTTTAAAGAAAGAAAACCATTTGTTGTCCCTTTATTGTAATCATGTGTACATACACATTACACGTGTCCATTCTTATTTAAGAAGTACTCAATTTATTCACTGCTTATCCTGAAATAAATGTATAATTATTGTTTGAAAAATAAATATTTGCTTCGTATGTCTGTTTTTTTATTTTAATCTTAATCTAACTTTTATTTTGAGGCATTCAATTCATCCTATTTTAGAGCATTGACAAAATATGAATGTAAAAAATAAACACACTATAATTATTTAAGTTTTAACTTTTATTGATAAAAATAATTTTTAGAACAGGAATTTAGATAAAAAATATTCGAACAATAAGTCGTACCACAGACTACACACAGACAATAATAATATACTCCTACCAAGTTGTATTGACATTAAAATTTATAAGTATTGCCAAGAGCTAATTCTGCTGAAGAAAGTGAAGCCAGCAAGAGCGGTTAGTATGCATTAAATTTATATTCTAACCAATAGTAACTAAGGTTATATATGTTCACACACTATGTAGATTACCGCGATATAATTCAAGGCGCTTAATTACATTGAGGCATCAATATTACATTACCTACAGATTATACTAAGTTCTAGTTATATCATGATTACCTACAATTAGTGTGTTATGCATTGATTTTGCATATATCTATTGGCCGCTAAAGGGAAATATTATTAATATGTAAATTGGTATTTGAAAGACATAACTGTTGTGTTTCTAGTTTTAATGAGAGTGGAACTTTGCGAATTAGAAACCTTTGTAAAGTTGCAAGTTCTCGAAAGTATGCAATCAATATTTTTTCAGAATACTTTGGTTTGATTGATTTTTTATCACGTGAATAGTAGGTATGTTTTTATAGAAAACTACGTACTTTTTTAAACTAAAAGTAACCATTCGATCCGAAATCTTAACCCATTGACCACCGTAAGCCCCGATCGGGCCACGACACAATAGATTATCTATTGTGTCTGTGATTCCGAGGACTGATGGATTAAAATAGATTCTTATTTTTTAATTTCGGTAGTACACAAACTTTAATTTAAGCATTATTTTTTAAAAATCATAACAATCATGTTAAAAAAAAAACAGTCAATTAATGACTTATTTGTAAAACAAGATGTATTTAATCTATACTAATATTATAAAGCTGAAGAGTTTGTTTGTTTGTTTGTACGCGCTAATCTCGGGAACTACTGGTCCGATTTGAAAAATTCTTTCGGTGTTAGATGGCCCATTTATCGAGGAAGGCATTTATCATCACGCTAACCTACCTGACCTACAGGACCAACTAAAACTCGTATCCAGTTGATTGGCTCAGATCCTACAAGTGCAAGTGGCAGTAGTTCTAACGAGAGTTGCATCCTTTAAGCAACTGCTTCTATTTACATAAAACATTCATAAGATGTCTTGATAGTCGAGACGTTTTGCTTACGAACTAACAGACAGACGCGAGATACGTTTTTCCAAAAAAGCACAAATATGTATTGTTTTGCTTTATGTGTTACTTTTATTTCTTCTCAAGTTTCAACTCAAAACGTAAAAGCTTAAAGAACGTGATCCGAGTTTGAGAACAATTGTAACGTGTTATGTATGTGCATTGATTTGTCATCTTACGTGACATTAAAGTCAGTTCGTTAACAGCCGTCTAGCGTTTCATTCGTGTCCTTCCGCATATCTATCAGTGGCGACGAGATACCCGCGATATAAAAAAATAAAATAAAAATGTCGTTTTCGAATATGAGCATTTTATCCAATTTCGATCACAGTCTGCAAACGTGGAAGACTTTCAAAAGCAGGATAGCTCAATGGTTCATCGCGAACGACATAGATGCGGTGAAAGACCCCTTGGGAGTGAAAAGACGAGCGTTCTTACTCAGTGCATTGTCAGATAGTACCTACAAGTTGGCATCTGACCTTGCGTTGCCGAAAGAATTGCAAGAGGTGCCATATGAAGACATTCTACGCCTTTTAGATGCACATTTTACGCCGAAACAAGTTGGTTTTGGTGAACGGCATAAATTCTATTCGGCAGAACAGCTACCTACGGAATCGACGCAACAATGGGCGGCGAGACTTCGCGGCCTCACAGCGTACTGTAATTTCAGTAATGTAGAAGAGGTGTTGCGCGATCGATTTATAATGGGAATGTTGCCGGGACCCGAGAAAGAGAAGCTGTACGTGCAGGACCTGGCAGAGCTGACATTAGCCAGAGCGGTGGAGCTGGTCGAGAATCTACGCAGCGCGCGCGCGGCCGCCATTGCGGCTTCGCCAAATACATCCGACGCTTTGTTTAAAATCGCGAATAAAGTGCCACATAACAAGAACAATAGTGAGAATAAAGAAAAGTGTTCAGTGTGCGGCTATAAAAATCATAAGTCGTCAGAGTGTCGTTTCGCGAGTTTTAGTTGTAAGAGATGTCATAAAAAGGGTCACTTGCGTCGAATGTGCAAAGCAGTCAAATGTGTAAATACGGATGCGACCGGTGAGAGCGATGACGATGGTGAGTTATATCTTATTCGATCAATTAAAGGGGAGCCGTTAGTGGAAACAGTATGTGTAAACGGGGTAAAAATTCCCTTTGAAGTGGATAGTGGTTCGGCCGTTACTGTCATATCTAATAGAACATATTCAATGTATTTTCCGAATGTACCATTATCGAACACTAATAAAAAACTCGTCAGTTACACGGGGGAGGTCATTGCATGCATAGGCTGTGCACCTATGACGGTCGAATGGAAGGGACGTACGAATAAACTACAAGTGTATGTTGTTCGTCACGGCGGACCGCCCCTCCTCGGTCGAGATTTTATAGCGAAATTCGAGTTACAACTATCACCGGTATTTAATTGTAAAGTTGCAAGTGATATACATTCATTACATTTACGTTATCCAGATATATTTTCTAATAAATTAGGCGAATTTAATAGGCATAAAGTTTCATTACATTTGAAACTAGACGCAAAACCCTTATATTTCAAAGCACGTCCCATGCCGTTCGCGTTGCGCGATAAAGTAGACCAGGAAATAAACAGGCTTCTAGATTTAGGAATACTCAAACCCGTATCACACTCAGAGTACGCGTCGCCGATCGTTCCTGTGTTAAAACGCGACGGATCGGTTCGATTGTGTGTTGATTACTCAGTTAGTCTAAATAAACAATTAGTTGTTGACAAATATCCATTACCGACTATAAAAGAATTATTCTCGAAGCTTCACGGAGGTCAACAGTTTTCCAAATTAGACTTATCGATGGCTTATAACCAATTCATTCTAGATGATCAGTCACAAAAGTACACTTGCATCAATACCCATCGCGGCCTTTTTGTATTTACAAGGCTAGTTTTCGGGTTAGCGAGCGCGCCTGCTATTTTTCAACGCGCAATGGACGAGTTACTTTCTGGTATCGACGGCGTACTGTGTTTATTAGATGATGTCTGTATCACGGGCCGCAACCGTGCTGAACATCTCGAAAGGCTACACACGGTATTACAACGCTTACAAGCAGCCGGGCTCGTTTTACAGCGGGAGAAATGTGAATATTTTAAGGATGAGATTAACTACTTAGGATATATTATTAATAAGGATGGATTGAAAAAAAATCCGGATAAAGTTAAAGCTATATTGGAAGCCCCCATTCCAGCTAATTTAAATCAGTTACAATCATTTTTGGGGTTAATTAATTATTATAGATGTTTTATACCGGATGCTTCGACTATATTATGTCCCCTATATGAATTATTAAAAAAAGGTATTAAGTGGCATTGGTCAGACCTAGAAAATAAAGCGTTTATCCAAATAAAGGAAATATTAGCTTCCGATCAAGTGTTAGCACACTACAACGCAGAAGCAAAAATTATTTTAACGGTGGACGCATCACCAAGTGGTTTAGGGGCAATTTTATCCCAAATAGCGGGTGATGGGCAAGAAAGACCAGTTGCTTTTGCGTCTCGTACCTTAAATAGCGCAGAAAAGCATTACTCGCAAATACAAAAAGAAGCTACCGCTATTATTTTTGGTGTGCGGCGATTTCATCAATACTTGTACGGTCGTACTTCACCGTTTATTTTACGAACTGATCATAAGCCTCTTCTATCAATATTCGGTCCATATAAGGGCATTCCGGAAGTATCGGCAAATAGGTTACAACGATATGCGTTATTTTTAAGTAGCTACAATTACGAGATTGAATATGTAAAGAGTAAAGATAATACAGCTGATTATCTATCGCGGGCGAGCCTACCGCTCGCGCCAGCGGACGGGGGGAAAGCGCGCGGGGAGGCAGACACCTGCGACCGCGCAGCGTATATTCGATTTGTTTTTGAGGGCGCGTTACCGATCACTATGTGCGAGTTGCGAGAAGCAACTATTAAAGATCCGATACTGAATCGAGTTATTACTTATGTATTAAACGGCTGGCCTAGAAAGGTAAGCGATGTTTTAATTCAACCATATTTTGCGTGTAGGTTGCAGTTATCATATGAAAATGAGTGTCTTATGCGCGGGCACAAGATAGTTATACCTAGTTCCTTGCGTAATCAGGTTTTAAAGGAATTGCATACGTCCCATTTGGGTATAGTTAAAACTAAGGCGGAAGCCCGGGCGAGATTTTGGTTTCCTGGCATAGACGAAACGCTTGAAAAAATGATAAGTACGTGTGATGTTTGTAATCAATTAAGGTCATCACCACCAAAGGCGCCTATTGTTCCGTGGCCCGCCGCACCGCACCCATTCTATAGAATACATCTGGATTTCCTTGGGCCTCTAAATGGTCGAATGTACTTGGTCATAGTGGATGCTTATAGTAAATGGGTCGAAGTTTATGATATGAGTAGTTGTAACTCGAGCGCCGTAACGGATAAAATGTATGAATTTATATCTCGTTTTGGGCTACCTAATACGATAGTGTCTGATAATGGTACAGCGTTCACGTCAACAGAATTTAGATATTTTTGTCAGTTAAACGGTATCAATCAGCTAACGTCACCGTCTTACCACCCGGCTAGTAACGGCCAAGCCGAAATATACGTTAAAATTGTAAAAAAAGGCATTAAATCTAGTATTTTGAGTAATAAAAACATGAAAGATAGTAGATTAAATTTACTCAAATATTTATTCGATTACCGTAACTCTGTGCATTCGATAACAAATGTTTCTCCGGCTGAGTTAGTGTTTGGGCGCAAGCTGAGGTGCCGTTTTGATATAATGAATCATACTCGTTTTCCGCTTTCATCGACCGCATCCGCTAATAGTAATGTAACATATTTTAATCAGTGTTCACAAACTAAAAATGTACATAAAAGAGATGTAGTATTTATGCCTGGACAATACGTTTTATATAAAAAACATTTTAATAAGAAAGACTATAAATGGTATAAAGGTACTATTATAAGGAAAATGGGGAAAATGTTATACTGTATTAAAGATTTTGTAACAAATTCGATAGTTAAAAAACACAAGAATCAAATAATTCTATACAAAGGCGATATTTTAGATAAGCAACCTTGGGACTTAGAAAATTCTAACGTATCGGGCACATTATCATCGCATTCTCCGACGCCTTCAACGTCCGCGACACGAGAAGCGTCCGTGCCGAGAGCAGAGGCGGATGAGAGAGGGGACGACAGGGTGACAGATTCACCTGTAAACAGCGGCTCGCCCCAACCGGCCACTGACGGACAGCAGCGCTCGCCGCCGCGGCCGTCGTGGGTGACGACGACGCGAGGCGTGCGGCGCCCGCCCGAGACCGATGTGGAAGACGAGTGCTTCCACGACGCGGAAGCGAGCCAGCAGCAGCGCGATGAAGTCCAGCCGTACCAATCGGCCCCTAACGCGCGTGAGAAGCGCAACCGTCCCAAGGTTGACTTCAAAAAGTATTTTTAATTATGTTTCACTATGGGGGAGGGACTGTTATGTATGTGCATTGATTTGTCATCTTACGTGACATTAAAGTCAGTTCGTTAACAGCCGTCTAGCGTTTCATTCGTGTCCTTCCGCATATCTATCATAACGCAAATAAATAAAACAGCTCAGTCGATTTGAAATGTGATAGGTATGTAGATATAACCGAACGGCATACGATGGCAAAAAATAACAAAGAATTTTCCTTATCTTCCGTATTTTTGTTGTCTAAAAATATATCTTATAAAAATTCCTATTGTTATAAGGATACCATACGTCCGTTTACTTTGGTACATAATTACTTTTTAAGAATATCAAGGTTTCCAGAGGCTAATATTATAATCTGCAATAAGGATTAATAAGGATATTTTGAAAAATTGTTGCTTAATTGACTATACTTATTTATTTTTATAATATTAAATGCGAAACCTGAAAGTTAGGATTTGGTTAGGATAAGGTCCTATACGTCATTCATGTAAATAAAAATATTCATATTAAATAGCAGTTTCATCGTCAATATTATCAACTTTTACGTCATTTCTTCTGATGCAAGCACGTTGTTTTCCTTTTTGGTCATAGTCGTAAATTGCGTTTTTTTGACGTATCAGTTGACCTACTTAAAAAAAATAAAAACATTACAATAATGGCTCTTAGGTTAAATTAAATTTAACAGCACCACAGATCACAGAAACTAAAAACAGCACTCTTAATGTATCGGTACTCTACACTTCTTCACTGCATTAATATCACAGACATTCATTCGTTTTCAACACCTTAAACTTACATCGGCCCACTGCAAATCAGAAATGTTAAACTTGGTTAAACCAGTCAAAACGTTAAAAGAACGAAACAATACCGTCTGTCGGTCGTTGAACCACTCAATTAGTACATAGTGAATTTAAAACCGTCAACGTCACTGTAACTTAGCATAACAAATGGTGGTCTTTGTTACGTGCGTCAAACTCAAGCGTACGCGAAAGATAAATTGTTAGTGAGGGCCGTTGGCACGAGACACGGTTGGATTAATCGTAGTTTAATCACTGCAACGTATGTAAGACGGTGCAAGTTCGTCTAGATCGATTACGCGTAATTTGGTATTTCTAATTGGAGATCAGTTTTAAACGCCTTGTATTAAAGAGAAGAAAGCTTATCCGATTATGGATGTAGTGAAATAAGATATTGATGTGAAACATCTATAGACGCACGTTAAACCGATTTTTGGCGTGGCGAAGCGTCACCCCCCTATATTATGACGATATAATATAATATACATAGTCATAATATGCAGAAATGTTTTCACTAAATTCGTCGTACAAAATAATGTCGATGTTTCACATCTGCCAGGCGTCCCGTTACGGCTCACATTTATTTATGTTTAATTGTTTTAAGTTCCTTACAAACAATGATTTAATAATCGGAACAATAAATAAAATATGCTATATAAATAGATCTAAGCTACATTTAACAACAATTAATATTCAACTGATTTTTGTGAAAATGAAAATTGTTTTAATAAGCGATTCTTTACTCTTCAGATAATCTTTAAATCACGTTGAAAACGACATTTACAATTATAAACTGACATGAAAATTTCCATTAAAGGAGACGTATTTCATCCTACAAAATTAAAATTAAATCTATTTTCAGGTTCTTTCCAAGAATTAATCAAATTAAATTCTAATTATACTTCATTGGTGACTAAATGTTATTACCAGTTTATACAATTAAATTAAATCTCATCGAATGAAATTGCTGCTAAATTCGCAGTTATTTAACATTAATTGAATGTCCACAATTTAATTAACTTCATTGGAATGAATAGAAGTTGTTATTAATTACTAACACCATAATTGATAATTATAATATACGTGATTGTATACATCCATACTAATATTATAAATGCGAAAGTAACTCTGTCTGTCTGTCTGTTACTCAATCACGCCTTAACTACTGAACCAATTTGCATGAAATTTGGTATAGAGATATTTTGATACCCGAGAAAGGACATAGGATAGGTTTTATCCCGGAAATCCTACGGGAACGGGTTTTTCTTTGAAAACGCGGGCGAAGCCGCGGGCGGAAAGCTAGTTTAGTATAAATCCTAGTTATTACTAAAAAAATTTATGAACTTATTTGCAACTTATGCCTAGTAAATAGCGGTTATCTTAGAATCATAATTAAAGTTAATTATGACTTTACGATATTCTACATCTCATATGCACCTAAGTTACTTTATAGCACACCACGCAAAGACGCTGCACTGGGCGGGGATTTACCGAAAATAGTTTATTATTTAACAATTCTTGTAAATAATGACCTTGATAGAATATTGAATATGGAAAATAATGCAATAATTATTGTAAACTTACAGTTGAGAATATTTCTAATGTGAGTATTAGAACCTAATCGACTTTACAAATTTTACGGTGACGTTTACATGGTTCCCAAAATTATTTATTAATATCTATTGTTGACAAAATATTATATGAGTATTGAGTAAAGGTCAGAAAAATACAAACATGGTATAAAATAAAACCACACATTTTGATAACATAAATATTTTATTATTAGTGCAGTTTCAAAATTACATAAATAATTTATAATAATTTATATTTACTAATAATCCTAATGTCACAATGAAATAAGAGTACTGGCATACTAAAGCCGTTAAATTTTAGTCAGTTAAAAACGGTCAGTTTAAACTCCCGTTAGCTCGTTGTAGAACCTGGCCTTAAATACAGTTGTCAACCGAGACGCTGTGTGGGCCATCTGACTTCCTCATCGCCACATAAACGTTCAACATAATTATCCATAACTCGAATTGCTCCAACCTTGTTAGTTCGAGGTGCTAAAACCTGAATGGTTTTGCTTAATTGGCACTTCTCGTTTTGGTTTTGGGTAGCCTTTCAATGAATTTGTAGGTAAAATAAAACAGTGTTTGTTTAGTTGGTAAAATATCAACTGTTCAAGGCATATGAAAATGCACTGCATCTGTAACAAAAGAAAAAAAAAACTAAATTAAATGTTGTCTATATTTTCTTTCAAAAGTACTAGAGTGGTATAAAATAGATACTTAAAACACAATGTAATTATTGTAGTAAAAATTAATACGTTGAATTAAATCTGACTATTTTATTTAGAATGGGCGAATCCGGAGCGAATAGCATAAGATATCCTATTGTGTACCTATTCGATCAGTATACAAAAAAATGATATAACTTCAAAACATAACATATCTACATATTATTAACACGTCCGTCCAAATTTAGCAAGCTATAAAACATCTTAACACCCAAGAAACACCAAAGGGATAGAAGACAAATTTGTTGCTGATATTTGATCACATCAGTTTTATACAGGGCCCTTAACAGCAACAAGATATTGGTCTATTAAGCCGCAATATATGGGTTTCCATTATCTAAACAGCCCTTCTGGGAACCTTGCGATCCGCTCTGAGGAACAAAACTTCAATATTTGGATATGACCTTCGAATACGATGTTTTTGAAATGTTGTACTAGTTTTTTAATATGGTCTGGTTTGTATGAGATATCGCTGAAGCTTGTGAGTATGAATATGTATGAAACGGATCTAAGAATATTATTATATATATAGAAAACTAACTGTCCCGGCAAACGTTGTTCTGCCTACTATAAGTTAGGGTTATGAAAATAGATTGATAGAAAAAGAGCCACACTTTCATAAAAATCGGTCGTGCCGTTTTGGACGATTATTTAGACTTACATGACGTACATATGTGTTTTAACTACCTACTGCATAAATTTTAGTGATATGTATACTAATTTTAATTCATTCAAAATAAATTTAACTAGATTTGATAAAATGAAGATAAGGGATGCATTAAAAAATTATTCAGTTATAAATAAGGAGCATCAAATCTTCATTCATTTGAAACAACAATGTCTTTGTAAAACAAATTATCATTCTGGTTACATGACGTTACTGGAACGCTTTGCGAAGGTTTTAAGTCGTAGATTTAGCAGCGAGCTTGACCTAATTCACGAACCAGCTTTGACCAAGTCTAACACTATTATTCTGTCTATAGATTCAAATTCAAAATTCAAAAAATTCAAAATTATTTATTTCTTTCCTTTACAACAGGTCTTAAACAAATTTGTGATTGGAACACTCCTAGTAAGCAAATAAAATGCTTGTGTCAGGAGGTTCCGCTCTTCCTTAACACTATTACAGAAACAGAAATAAAACAATATGAATGAATACAATGCAAAAACATAAAAGAAAAGAAAGAATTTAATAAAATCTCTGTGTGTGTATGTATGTGTATGTGTGTGTGTGTGTGTGTGTGTGTGTGTTTGTGTATGTGTGTGTGTGTGTATGTGTGTGTGTGTGTGTGTGTGTGTGTGTGTGTGTGACAGCACGTTTATTTTTTATATTGGAGCAAAGCTTCGGTATCTGAGTAGCTTAAAGGTTTCAACCATTCCGTTAATACTTTTTTACATTTTTTATTGAGCAATTTACCTACATTTAATTTTTTATTTATTTTATTGTATAAGTTTGAAGATTGAGCAGCGAATTGTGATTTAGCAAAGGATGTTTTAGTATGCGGAATTTTAATAATATCATTTCTTCTATCAAAATCTAGCGAAGGATTAAATAGCAAGTTTTTGTGAGTTTTTAAGACAGAGTTTAAAATATACAATTTTCTAACAGACAAGAGACCGCAATGTTTATATAAATCTTCTGTAGGAAATCTAGTTGGTTTATGGAACATGACCTTCAATAAGCATCGCTGGCCCCTCTCAAGAGATATTATTTTAGATTTATTGGCACCGCCCCATATTGAAATACAATAGGTGAGTATAGATTGAGCCAGAGCAAAATATACTTGATTTAATAGTTTTACTGTAGCCACATCACGCAGTAATTTAAAAACCCATATTAGTTTGCGGAGCCTTCCGTTAACAAAATCAATTTGATCATGCCACGAAAGCCTGTCGTCGATAACGACTCCCAGATACTTAACGGAACGTAATCGCTCAAGGGTATCGCATTTGCAGCTCATTGAGTTTGCTGTACAGTCCTGGTGTATTTTTAAAGTTAGGCTACTTTTTGGTTGAGATCTCTTATTTAATGAAAAACATACGTAATTGGTCTTTTTAACATTCAATGTCAAGAGATTTGTTTTTAACCATTTGGCTACTACCAAAAGTCCTTTTTCAGCAGAATCAAAAACTGTCTCCCAACATGAACCTGTAAAAACTATGGCAGTGTCGTCAGCATATGAGAAGACTTGACCTCCTTCAATATTAAGATTTAATAAACTATCAATATAAATTAAAAACAGCGTTGGACCCAATACGCTTCCTTGTGGAACTCCAAATGTTATGTCTGAATAATTACTTGTTAGATTTTCAATTTTAACACTTTGGCTACGGCCTAGTAGGTAGCTCTTAAAAAGTTTAAGTGGAGTCCCTCTGATACCTATATTTTCAAGTTTGTTTATAAGGGTGGGTAAAGAGACGGTATCAAATGCCTTTTTAAGGTCTAAAAAGACAGATAAACACTTTTTACCATGATCAAGTTGTTTTGAGACTAATGTTGTAAGTGAATCAATGGCGTTTTCGGTTGAGACCCCTTTCCTGAAACCAAATTGTCTAGGTGATAAAAGTTTGAATTTAGTGAGATAATTTATTAGACGAGTGCTTATTAATTTTTCAATTACTTTTGAGATTGCAGATAAAACAGAAATGGGCCTATAATTGTTGACATCGTCTCTCGCACCACCCTTATAAATAGGTGTTACTAAAGATCTTTTAAGCATGTCGGGAAATGAGCCAGTTTTAAAACAAAGGTTTGCAAGATGACTAATTATAGGTGAAATTATATTTTTGGAAATTTTTAGAAATTTTGTTGGAATATTGTCCCATCCAGGCGCACTCTCCGACTTTAATCTCGAGATGATACTCTCAACTTCCGTTGGGTTTGTATCTAATAGTACAAAGGAAGACGAGTGACGATTTTGAACGGGGCTTTTGTTATGTAGCATAATCTGTGGCTCATTATTAATTATATTGTTTGCTAGATTTTTCCCTATGGTCGCAAAATAGTCATTGATGTATTCGACTGCTTCATTTGCGGTTGGTTTAATTTTAAGTAAGTGATCGTTAGTAGATTTTTTATTTTTAATGTAAGTTATATTTTTTATTGTGTTCCAAAGTGCTTTAGGATTATTTTTGTTCAGAGACAGCTGTTTTATGTCATATTTACGTTTTAGTTTTTTAATTAACTTGTTACAGAAATTGCGATATCTAATATACGAAATTTTTAAAATTTCATCAAAAGGAGCCGATTTTGATTTAGCTTGCAATTTATTTCTATTCTTAATACATCGCAGAATTCCAGGTGTTATCCAGGGTTTGATGCAGCGCTTTGATCTTGGTACATGTTTAATTATTTTACTCTCAGTCAGTGAATGCCTTATCTGCGTAGTTAGTTTTTCTATAATAATGTCCGGATTTTCGCTTAACAAAAGTACAGATAGATTTTTTTCTAATAATTTTGTATATGCCGTATCGTAATCAGTAAACTCGAAAGTTGCTCGATTAGACTTATTATTATAATTATTTGATTTTAAGGATCTTCATCTTAATCTTTCATTTTAATTACTCAACTTGAATTCAAAGCATTAGCCACTAAAACGATAAAACGTTAGTCACTAAAAACTTTCATCATTCGCATTCCAACGTATATTTAATAAACGCCAGTTGCTGAAAATCTAAAAAGAGGAAAAATACGCAAACTGTGATGTATGGTTTAAAGGAGCATCTGTCTGTCAGGGACCACCTAGCGAGAAAGATCATTCATCTTTATACATTTTGCAACAAATAAATTTGCATCTTAAACAATCCTTACACCACTGACATAGGGTCTAGAATCGAAACTACTAGTTCCACAATTATGTTTGTGAAACAGAGATGTCTTTTAATTCCGATGAGTCTCTAACACCGTCGCATAGAAGCTATATTCGCGTGAAAGATGAATAAATAAGATGATGGAGTTTTTTGTTGCGTCTTGTTCGCTGAATGACACTTAATATGCTCTTTCCATATTTTCGTTATGATGCTATGATTGCTCTGGGAGTATTTTAAGAATTCAAAAATGCTGAGTGAAAATTATCGCGGTAGTCGGGTATTATGTCATGCTGTGCCAGGAAAAACAATAGGAAAGTGACTTTATTCGAGGGGAATTTTAATGCTTTGGGGTATTGTCTTTATTTTACCGTTTGTACGTAGAAAATAATTTTGATAAACACATCAAGTTTTAGCTGGGTAGCATCGTTTGTATTTTGCATAACATTTGAGAAAAGTACTTGGTATGGTTAAAGCTTTATGAAATTAAAAGATTACTCTTATTATTTTTATTGTGAGTTGTCCTCAATTAGTGATAGGGTTGCCTTTATATTGTATATCTTTATCCTTCATCTTTTATGAAATAAATTATACATATAATATTGTATGATTATTGTAAGTCGTTAATATATTCCATAAATAGGAAAATTAGTGCTTACTTCCTTACCTTACTTCGGAAATGATATTAGTTCATTTATTTAATACATAACTTATGTACACTATATTCCTCTCATATAAGCTGAGTCAGATATAAATTCAGAGGTTTCATACGTTTTGAAAGTTGTAAAATTTAACGATCTAACCCAAGTTGAAGTTACCCGAGCGGTGCTTAGCGTTTGCGCATTGATAATCTGCTTTCTGTACATTTTAAGCCCAGATTATTTATTATTCTAGGCCATGTTGATGTTGTGGGAGCAGTCAGGATGGAAATTCGTGAAATATCTTCGAAATAATGGTTGGTTTCTCTGAAAATGTATGCTTAACTATGACGTAGTGTCTATATAATATGAACTGAAACTCAAACATTTATTTATTCAATAAGACTTCTTCTAGAAGAACTTTTGAATAGTTTTACCATTTATTACCGGTTCGGGAAGTAGTTTCTACAGAGAAGAACATGCAAGAAGCTCTTTAGTTGCTCTTATAAAATAATAAATCGTGGTTTAATTTTAATATGAGTGAATTATATTAAATTAATTAGTGACATAAGTTTTCTATGAAAGGTATTTCTGCATTTCAATCTTATACTTGCACTTTATACATCGTCTTCATTTCATTAGTAACTCAACATCCGCTTTAATGAAATCATAGAAAATCTTCATAGGTATAAGTTATACTTACGCGATATTAATTATTATTATTGTAGTAAGTAGCTTATAACTGAGTTCGTAGAATTGCTAAGAATCACATTGAACAAGGGTTTGTTGAACGTACATAGTACATAGATATGATTTAGTTATAACATTTACAACATTGAATATTCATAACAATGACGAAAAATTAGTTGGTTAAACTTACATTAAGAACAGATAAACAAAGAAAAAATCTTTCACACAGGATTTTTCAGTATTGAATCTCTTAAACTAGTTTAATAATCAGGACAAACACACGAAGTCAAAGGAAACATCCATAAGCAAGCAAAGCAACGAAAACTCATCACTCACGAACCCATAACACATATTCAGAACCGTTCACAATGCCTTTGTGAAATTTGCACTTTTAAGGCAGGATAAAATCCCTTCCATTGACATCAAGGCTTGATTATTAAACTTGATGAAAGTTCACGTTTGATCGTTTGAGATGTTTCAAATGAGACGTAATGTATGGCATGAGCTGGTGATATTGTTTCGTGACGATAATTTGTTGTTGAAAGTGCTTTGGGTATGTGATGATATGATTTTATAAGACGCTGGTGTAAACTCAGTTGAATTATGCTTTAAAATGTTGTAAAGAGGTTGTATTTCACTCTTTAAAAGCTGAATAAATAATATATAACAATTAATACTTCGAATGTTATAAAATAGACGATTGTATACAAGATGAGTGGAGCCCACAGTGGAGCCAATAGTATGACGAGATAGCGATAAGTAGTTAAGATATAAATCAAGTTTATTTCTTATTTTTTAAGTACCAAATTCGTCGTGATTTATGAAGCTTTGCCTTCTTTCACCTAAACATTTGTATAGGCATAATACATAGGAACTTGAAACCTAGTTAAAGTTGAGCTGAGCTCAAAAACTTCATAATTGTTTAAGGTACGCTTCAGGCTCATGTGCTGTACACACTCGTAAGATGTTGCGAAAATAATTTAGCTCTGAGAATGTTCCGACCGCGCCTTGGGCGGATTTACTTGAAGAATGTTTAGAAATTGTATACAAATATTACCCGTCAGACTTGTATGAAGTGAGCTAGATTTTAGGGTATGTTTTGAAGAACTTTTGTTAATGTAAGTTGATTGTGATTGGATCTTTTATTTATTGAAGATAAAGAAATAAATAGAGCCCGCTTATGTGAATGCAGAAGCTATTAATAGATAATAAATATAGTTGAAACTCATGAAATTAATGTATCGATCCATGATATGTATAAAGTTTGTATTAAATCTGTTCTTTTAAAGTGAGTAAAAATCGAGTCTAAAACAGAACTATTAACTAATGAGAAATATTAAAAATAATGTCAGTGATTTGATGATGTATGTAGTACATTATAGAAATAGATAATCGAATCAGTGATGTTGGGTAAAGGATAATTGAATTCAGTTTATAACCGTTCATAGCATTAAATGTTAATTGGCTATAATATAATTTTGCTTATGTAAGTTAATGTCTTGACAATAATAATTAAATAATAATATAGAACGGAAGTATTAATCCATTTATTAGTGACTTTTATAGTTATACCAAATGAATATTAATAGCACAAACCATGAGTAAACATACTCAAAAATCATTTATCAATAAACCGAACATTAATGTACAGAATAAATGCTCTACAAATTCATCCCATAATGTAGTAATTGAATTTTATAGTATTACGTAATGTAATGATGAACACGTGTGCCCATATTACTGCATTGTCGGATGTCTTTAATAGGTCCGTAATTAAGACTGTGTTATATGAATACATTTATAACCCAGTATGTTTGAGGCAGTTGCGGTTGTGTATTTTAATTCCTGTCCTACTTTACTCATATGTTTGTAAACTTTATACATAAATTGACAGACTTGACCATAAAGTATAAACTAGTATAGAATATTTCTGTAACCAAATGTCATTATACGAACTACTGAAACTTTAGATTGGTCCTTCGAGACTGCTTTTTGTGAGAACACATCTGTTACTAAATTTTTATTGCAAGTTCTTCGGTAAAATAAAAAAACTTAATTTTATTACAATTATTGATTATTTTAGACATTTCTAAGAACTGGCAAGTAGAAATTTCAAAAGCATTCGATTGGCATACTTTTGCAATCGGATTTTTCCAATACTAGAAATCTGATCCAATAATATGTAAGAAAGTAAACCCATATTGAATACTTAAATGTGAAGCTTAATTTAAACTTCGATCGTGCAACTGTTGTGTGTATGGAGACACGTGACGCGGTGTTACCAACTTCGCGGGATAAAAAGAGAAAATGGCAGGCGACGTAAAATTCTGACTTCGTGGTCAGTGGGGCAAAGAATGTGGTGAGGCGCAGATGTGCCTCGGAGTTTTATGTTTCTCGGTAAACGGATGTAAAATTAATATTAAGATGGGTAAGTAGACTATTATAATAGGGGTTATGGATTAGAAGGGTAAATTAAAAATTAAAAGTGTTATTTATTACCACTGTGTGGGGAAAGCTATATTTTTCTAATATCTTTATGTTTGTTTCGTCGATAATAATAAAGATATTTTCCTTTTGCTCAGCAGCTGAATTGTTTATTATCATTGTTCTTGCACTACAACTAAACAAAGACATAGCGAGCATAATAAGTGTGTGAATCTTCGAAAAACAATCTTAAATGAATACCACCGTGCTACATCTGACCCTTATTCTTTGATCAAGCACTCAGCTTATGCGGGGCTGTAAAATTTAACGGTTTACAATAAACTTGTGAAACTTAGTCCTGCGGAACCCACATGCGCTCAATCGGCTAAGGTTATGGACCTCATGTTTTTATTAGAGCCTACTCGGCGATTTTCGTAAGCGCTTCACGTTTATGACAGTATAAAGTAAATATTCTTTATTATACTTCAATTTTATTGTATTCTATCCAGGTTATAGGTTTGATAGTTACTGCTGAAGGGATTTCTGATAGAAAATATTAAGATAAATCACGCTTGAAGTAACTTCGAAGAAATGTTTCTTATGTTATTGGAACTTGTTGATATAAGCTGCTTGAAGCCATACTTAATATAATTATAAAACACAGATGTTTCAAGCCTCATTCCGGTAAAGATCGGAATAAAAATATAATATTAAGTATGAAAATATGATTCTTATAAAACTTTTCATAACTTACTACAGAGTTTTATAATATTGTTCGAGTGTGTTTAATAAATGAATAATATTCTATATTTGTCTGTTTTTCATTCTACAGTATTACCCTTTTATTTTATTTGTTACCTAGATTAGATTCGTCACATACCTAATAATATAACATCGTGCACATCGTTTTACTTATTTGTAATTTTATGTTTAGCCTATTAAATATACTTATTTTAATTTTTACAGCTTACAATATAAATAATTTTTAATCTAAACCTACACAATACAGAAATAACTGTAACAAAACAAAAGTTTCTGCACAACGATTTCTGTCAAAAGTTTGTGAGCTGTCAGGTGCAGGGCTCAACGTTTTCTGTCAAATAATTACAGCTGAATTAATGTATGTTATATTTGATCAATTTACTTCCAAAATAACATAGTATGATTTAGTCCGGTTATACTAATAGTGATGAATGCATTTTTTTACTGAAGAATGATTTCCAGTTGGAATCAAATCTGAAATATTTACCTGATGTGATGGGTTTATTTTAACGTAGGTATGTATTTTATTTGAACGATCAATAATGTAGATAACATTCTTCTCATAATTTTCAAAAAAAAGGTAGGAAATCATCATAGGCATAAAAAATGAAAGACAAAAATAGTGTTAAATTAATATAGTTTCAAACTGTTTCGAACACATCTTTACAAGTACAGCTTAAGAATCTAGAACTGGCAATCTAAATAAAGCTGGGTTCACATCCCGTAACGAGCGAGGAACTTTGCCAATAAAATCCCCTGGCTGCAGTGAGCAATTGGCCTTATAATTATTATAAAAGTGCACTGAACGTATGTTCTGCTAAAGAATTATTAGGTAATATTGTATTCATTGCTTTTAGTTAAGTAAAACTATATATTTTAGCGGTTTTGTTTGATTACTATGTGCTTACGTCGTCTACGTAAGAAGTAATGCTAAGTATCTGAAATCTACGAGATATTGTTTTTATGGAAGCCTAAGGTACATACTCCAGGCACAGCTCCAGATTGTGTAATTATATGAATAATTTTTTTAAATAAAATTTCGCCTGAATACTGATTTTGTTTCATTTATACCTTACCTTAACATCTATACTTATTATCTATATCACAAAAATAAGGGTTATTTATTACTAATTTACGTACATTCTCGATCAGGATTACTTCCCAACGTCTAACTATTATTCCTACATTTAAACGCAACCTGTACAGCAATTTCCTTTCTTCCCTTACAAGGTATTAAATTTAACTGCATCTGTAGCATGTACAACAGATTGGAAACTTCTCAATTACTAACAAATTGAGTTCAGATAGAGTTGGGTCCGGAAGCTGAATATTTATGTAGTGGATTTAGTGAGCCTAGTTTGGAGCGCGGATATGTCTGCTTAGTTCAATATTAGACTAGAGTAGATAATTTTTGAAACAAAAAAAAATCGCAGTCGGATGAAACCCATTAGAAAAGGAGGGGAATATGATAAAAATGTAAGGAAAAATAAATTACGGTCAATCCGAGTTCGGGAAGCGGGAGGGGGGAGCTTTTAAGAGAAAAAAATGGTTTCTCTCGATTTCCGACAAAACTACAAGTTCTATAGAAAAAAGTTTAATGGCAAAGTTGTAGGTAATTAAAAGTTCTACAACTTTTAAATTCACAATTTTTTCACATAACCTAAAAATTTAGGTGAAAAATTCAAAAAACCAAGTATTTGGTCTTTTATTTTTATCTACTTCAAAATTTATTTTTTTTCTACGAAATTTGGTGGAAACTTACTCTATTATGTCCCAAATACACTGTAATTTATTTGATTGAAAATATTTATTTTTTCGCCTTATTTTGAATTAATACCAAAAAAACAACCTAATTTTCAATCGAAAAGTCACCCGTCAAAATATCAGTTTTTTTAAAAAACTTGGGATGCCTTTTATTCATTGAAATCTCTACTTTCATATGGTGTAAAAAAAATAAACACCACCATAGTAAATGTTCTCAGGAAATGCATACAAACAGTGTGAAAATTAGCTTTTACTAAATCAGGCACACTTCTTGAACTACCTGAAATGTTTTTATCGACATCATTTTGCTTTTGAATATGCTGTAAAATATTAAACTTAGAACAGATAATTATTATTCTTTTGAAATATTACCGAAAAGCCGATACAAGAGAAGATATAGAGTTCAAGAAGTGTGCCTGATTTAGTAAAAGCTCATTATTACACTGTTTGTATGCATTTCCTGAGAACATTTACTATAGTGGTGCTTATTTTTCTTACACCATATGAAAGTAGAGATTTCAATGAATAAAAGGCACCCCAAGTTTTTGAAAAAAGCTGATATTTTGACGGGTGACTTTTCGATTGAAAATTAGGTTGTTTTTTTGGTATTAATTCAAAATAAGGCGAAAAAATAAATATTTTCAATCAAATAAATTACAGTGTATTTGGGACATAATAAAGTAAGTTTCTACCAAATTTCGTAGAAAAAAAATAAATTTTGAAGTAGATAAAAATAAAAGACCAAAAACTTGGTTTTTTGGATTTTTCACCTAAATTTTTAGGTTATGTGAAAAAATTGTGAATACAAAAGTTGTAGAACTTTTAATTACCTACAACTTTGCATTGAACTTTTTTCTATAGGACTTGTAGTTTTGTCGGAAATCAGGAGAAACCATTTTTTTCTCTTAAAAGCTCCCCCCTCCCGCTTCCCGAACTCGGATTGACCGTAATTTATTTTTCCTTACATTTTTATCATATTCCCCTCCTTTTCTAATGGGTTTCATCCGACTGCGATTTTTTTTGTCTTTTCATTATTTTTAAAGGCTTCTGGGTCATTTTCAAAATATTTGTACATCACGAAATTGTCAGTAAACTGTTTCGTTAGGGAATGTCAGGAAGTTGTAAAAGTAAGGCTGCATTCAGAATAAGGTAATATAACATATAAAAAAGTAAGAAGTCACTAGTTAAAAAAAAATATATTTTTAGTTACAAAATAATCAAGAAACAATCAATTTTTATAATTCTCTGTTTGGTTTCCCTTTTATTTTCTTCTATCATTAGCTTCTTTCCATTTTTGTCTTCGAGCTTCTTTTTCACTGTCATTAAGATCTGATATTTTTCTTTGTCTTTGTTTCACTTTCTCGAGGTGTTTTTTCCTTTTCTTTTCATATTTTTCAGGGTTTTGCTTTTTTAGTTTTTCAATGTATTTTTTTGCCGTTCGGCACCGGTTAGCGGCATTCTGAAACTAAAAAAAGCTGTTGGATATATGTATTTTGAATAAAAATAAAAACAAAAGTAAGCATCACTCGTGTGGGTGGAAAAGCGATCAACACTAAATGCAATAAGGCAAGCGTTATCCCATCAGAAACCACTTGTAAAATTGGAGGCCAAGACTCACTGATCCGCTTTCACTATAAAAAAGTTATCAGATCCCAGGAAAAGTCAAGTCCCTAAGCCCGACTTTACTAACCCTACATCATGGTTTAAAAAAGTATGGCCTGTAGTTACAAAAAAATAATCTTGAGAGATTTATTGTTTTTCTCCTTTATTTTTATTCGTTACATTAATTTAACACACATTTTAATATCTTATTTTCATACTTTACACATGAGACCACAGCTTTACCGTCTACAATTTACTGACGTCAGTAAATGTCAAGAAATTGTTCGTCAGTAACATGTAAAAAATAACCTAAGAAATACTTTTACACAAAACATAATCACATTTACCATTAGATTGAAAGTGTAATCTATTACTCTAGTCATAATTTAAGTATATTACAATTGCGGTAGGTGAATTCTTCAAAATGTACTTACTTTTGTTGAGAATACGTCGTTAGGAAAATGTAACTAAATTTTTTGCACAGCACACTACAGGACTTCTTCCATGTCTGGACGACGAACAAAATGGCGGCGCGTTAATGTGACCTTACTTTTCGTGACATGACCAGTTTTGCCAATGATTAGAGTTAGATTCCTCTTCTTTGTGATACAAGAAGTTGGTTAATTATGTCAATATATCAGTGTCACGAAATTGTAACGATTGATAGGGACATTTTATAATATGTCATTCTTCGTTTATTTAAGGTAATTTAAATAGTTTAATCTATCAGATATAACACTTCAAACATTGCTTTTTAATTATGATACAAAAAAATAGGAAGTTTCATACAAAAATTCTGATAAAAATATTGGTTTTCATTGTCGTCCACATAGGGGACAATAAAAAAATGTATGGAGCTTTTTTTGTTACTTTATTTTCACATTAAATTTATGTAAGAATTTGAATCGCAATTCATTGCTTTTCATCAGAAATGATATGCAGTATGCTTAAGTTTAGTCTGTAAAACGTTAACAATGATTTATTTCAGTCGTAACCATATTTTTTTCGAAGATTTTTTAGGGGGACAAACATTTTGTAGTAATGTACAATTATTTTGAAAACGACCCTTCTACCCCAGTCTATATAGGCAGAGATAGATATGACATTCTTTTGTTCGATAGTGAAGATTAATACAATTAGAATTAATAAAAAATATTTTATGCTTTGCTTTCATAGATTAGAGTCTATACAAATGGCATTCGATAATACTTTTTAACAGTAAATTATTACATATTTTGTTTTATTGCTTTGTAGTAAATAAATTTCTTTTGTTGTTCGTGTGTTATAAAGGGAATAATTGATTTTTTATGTTTGCTACGGTTTAACTCAATAACTACTCTATCGATTTTGCACCATTATAATTATTTTGCCATTAAAAGGCTACGTCTTTACCATCAATCGAGTAACATAGGCAATTTTTAATCTCAAATTATCACCGGAACCAACTAGTCATATTTCTATAAATAGCTTATATTCCAAATGTTTTCACATTCTAGAAATTTTACAGAAATTTTACATTTTACATCATTACTGCATCAAATTGAATTTAATTTGTATTTATTAACATAAACGACTTAACATATTTTGTATGACTAAAACAATGTACGCCGGAAGATAAAAGTGCTCGAAGAAATTTTGTTGCAAAATATTACACCGTTACGCCTATTCGATGTTTCGCAGCAATTTAAATGATGTTACATTTTGGCGAGTTATTTATATTTTTGGTTTTAACGCTCTTATAATATGTTGCAGGCCACCCAAGCTACACGATGACAGAATAAAGCTAATAAGAAGTCTGATATTTTGGAAAAAAGTAACTTTCTAATGGTGTAATAATTATTTTTATTAGTTTTTCTTTCTTTTTCATTTTTTATTGTATACCTAATATCATTGAAATTGTTAATTTAATTACCTAATGATTTAATATGAAAAAATACTATTTTTATAAAATGACGAATAATTGAATGTTTAAATTAAAAAAATAAAACACTATAATTTCCTGTATTAAAGGTACAGTATAATATTATATAATAAGCTATAGGTATAGGTAATAAATGTAATCTGTATCCTTTGTTGGAAATTCTTAAATAAATGAATGAATTAATTAATCAGTTCAACAGTTGTAGCTATAAACGTACATAGGTATATGCACACCCCGGACACTCCATACAAAATTACCGTTTTGACAGTCACACTGTAGAGACTGCAAATGTGTGCGTTACTTTATGGTTGGCACATTTGTGACTAGCGTAAAAAAAAATTCGCGTTTTTCTGATGAAATACAACCGTAAACAGCACAATATCTAACCATTTACTACGAAAAACGATAATCACAAATCCAAAATAATAAAATTACTTTAAGTCAATTTGATTAATGTTGTCAATCTTCGTTGCGTATCGTCCTTGTAGAAAAATGTGGACCATTTTTAGACTGATCGTGCGGGTTGAGGTAATGTTTAATTGTGGCGGGGGGCGGAGAGTGTTCGTTCTGTAGCGTTTAGCTACTATTATGTATTCTGTGGTATAGGTACATACACATTTGCAAACTTAATCAAACACACATATTTGTAAAGTGCCTAACTTTGTATGTTTGTTAAGGGTAGTCTTCGAAAGTGCTGATCTGATCATGAAAATTCCTTCACCAACAGAGAGCTTCACTATTAGTAATTACAAAGGCTATTTTTACCGCGGGTCAGCCTGGCTAGATAATACTAATCTTTAGATTAAATTAGTGACTACACTATTTTGTTAAATATTTATTTGAACACACATTTTTATAATTTAAAGTGAAATTAAACTGTTTTATTTCCGTTATTCTATTTAGGTCGCTTGTCGTCCACCACAACATTGAATCAAAATCCAACTGGAATCAACTTGGCAAATGGTTTGCCGCAGTGGGTATTCAGACTGAAGAGTATTTGCCATTTTGACCCCAAACTGCTAAATTATGAAAATCAAGAAGGACAAAAAACTTAATACAATTAGCCTAATTATTTCAAACGAACTTTAATCTTATAGCTGATATAGGTATAATAAGTATAGATTAGATACCTCAGAAATCTAAGAACGATGTCAAATCTCAAGCCACACTGTAAATATGGACCCTTTAATAAAAATAAAACAAGAATTGATAAATCTCCGATTCAAAAATGCCCTCTTGAATAAAACATAAAAAAAGACAATATTATGACATACACTCAAACATCTGCGCGGCATCAAAGCTTCTCAAACGTAATGGAACGTCAATTGTCACAGATAATAAAGAACAAAACGAGGACAGATTAAAAAGAAAAACGACAGATTAAAAATAAAATGTAAAGTTTGTGAGAAAGCTGCGTTCGCTGTGGTTTAATGAGTACGTAATAATTTTTATTGCACCGTTTCCTAGTACGCATGATTTATTTCACCAAAACTGAGCATGCTGGTTCCAGATGGTGTATGTAAATAAAATTCCATGAATCCAGTTGTATTGACCGTGCCATGATTATTTTGTGCTGTAAATAGGGTGAGAAACAGCGCAATAGCATAAAGTTGGTCTAGTTTATCTGATTTATTGCTGTTGAAGCAATTTTTGCATGTTTGCACATATGTATTAACAATAAACATACAGACATTCATTTTGTAAATCATTTGTATTTATAAATTAGTCTATTCAAAACGGTCAATATATTTTTCCATAAAAAATCTACCGTACCGGCACAATGATACCATATTATATAAATTCTTATGTAGGTATATTATTTGTAATCCTAATAAAATATCTAACATAAACGAAATTTATAAACAGAGAACGACCCTCAATGCAAAATTAATCCCCGTGATGGGGATTTAGAGGATCCCATTAAATTGAGGCTTAAGAATGATTTGGAAAATGACAGTTATCTCATCAAAATATTACAATTTAAATTATGTTTAAAATAAATTGTTTTCCAAAGCTTTAAGATAATCGTTAAAATACTAATATGTTTTCTCCCTTAATTATACTTAAAGGTATTTATTAGAAATTTAATTGAAGAGACATGGAACAGTTACAAATTATTACCAAACCGACGTGATTGAATTTGTGCAAGGTGCATGTGATTAGAGAAATTCGTGGAATATTGATTACTTTGTCAGTTTGCAGTTAAGAATAATATAATATACTAGCCTTCCGCCTGCTTTGTCTAAAACCTAATAAAATAAAACCTTCCTCTTGAATCACTCTATCTATTAAAAAAAACGCATCAAAATCCGTTGAGTAATTTTAACGTTTAAGAATGAAGAATGTTACTAGGTATGCCAAATCCCTTGAAATTGTGTCTCAGTAAAGCCTGTATGTATACAAATACACTAGTTTTTGTCGTATTCAAAAATACCAAGTAGTTTTGATTTTAAACGCATTCAAAGTTTCGAAAAATATCGAGTCCCGCTAATAGTCACGTGACCGCTTGTGACGTCACGTCACAACGCGCCGCGCGGTCGCGCCCCCGCGCTTAGTATCAAGTCGGCAGCGCTGTAGTAGGTGTTATAGCTTGCGCAGTATTTTGATGGGTTTTCGTCCGCGAATTTCGTTAATAGTCCAATAATAGTAATTATTATTCGTTTAATAAAATAACAGTCATGCCAAAGTTTCATCTTTATTTAATAGTTTCTCAAAATATTCTATACGATTGCGTTTTTGCACTGCTGATCTCTGAGGTTTATCTTCATTTTCCTGTTGACATTTGAATTTGTGTGGAACTATACCCTGTTTTTGTTTAATTCTTCCCCCGACCAACTTATATTTTAGTATAGTTCTCCATATCATTCTCAACTTAAAACAAGAAAAAATCTTACTAGCCAAATACCTATACTAGCCCATACGAGCAGAGCAGAAGCACAGTCTAGTATATATTAAAACTTGTATAGAAAACAAAGGATAACGCAAAACAGCTGCAATGTTCTCAAAATATTTTTTATTTTATTTGATTTTATTTTCTTTATTGGAAAATATACAGATACAAAGACAGAGATAAGATATAAAACAAAAAAAAAATCTTATTAACTAAAAATACATGAAAATGCCTCCTTATAGTGTTTTCACTGTGAACATATAATATTATTTTTGCCAACACCCAGCAGTAGGAGAGACAAGGAAAAAACCACAAAAGACAATCGTTGATTAATATTTTCATGCGTACATAAAGACGGAGGTAAATAGGTCTACGTATTTGCAAAATCTTTACATATTAACATTCTTATATTATGTTCAATAGCAATTTTTTTACATTCAATTTGTAAGACGAAGAGGAACAAGAAAACACATCAAGATCATTCATATAGGTATTATAAAAACTAGACATTCTGTGAAGAGGCACACGAAGACCCATATTGGTTCTGGCGGTAGGTATATGAAATAAGTCTTTTGAGCGTGTTGATCTGGATGGGATGCGATAATTTATTAAGCTAAGAAGTTCTGAACAGGCTATTTCTCCTACGCAGATTTGTAATATGTTATAATAATATGTAGTACTATGTAAGAACACGGAAAATTCTGACACCAAAGGTTTTAGGTACACCTCTGACTATTTTTTGTTTACGTCCTTTGCAACTATAAAAAACAACTTATCCGGCGAATTGGTAGTTGTATTTTTACATTTAGGAACAACACATGATTTTCTGGTATTTGGATTGGACATTTTTAAAAGTATTTAATTATAATTTCGACGGCACGGGCGCGCGATCGCTAGCGGACTGAGTGAGCCAGATTGAGCGTGTTGTGGTGTGACGTCACACCATCACCGGGCGTTTACAACTTGTTTTACTTCAATCGGAAACTAATTGACGTATCGAAGTAATTTTTTCACTAGTATTTTTTATTTTTGACAGAGAATATGGAGTGCTAATAATCAAAATTAGTGAACATTCTCCAATCAAATAATTTTTCATAAATTCTCATGCAAACCATAAGCACAGATAATATAATACTGTACTAGTACTATAATAGCAATTCAATACAGACATGATTAAAAATAAATTACATATAACAATAACCATAAAATTGTAACAATTATATCCTAAGGATAGTTGTAAACTTACCCTACTATGAATCGATCTTTTTCTGTTTCTTTTTTTTAAGCTATTGCATAGCTTCTATCGCGGGCCTTGAGCGCGGGGACCGAATCCAGAAATTTAGTAACGAAAAACCTCACGCTCCCCACTCCGACGGGCGCGGAGGTGTGGCTTGTAGGCATAGCATGCAATAGCTTTACCGCGGCAGTCCCCGAGTGCCACACGTCTTTTTTTTATTATTTCAAATACCAGTAACATACCAATAGACACATGGTTCAGTAAAGGATTTTAATTCACATCCATTGAACAGGGTTTATTGAACCGGCATCGCTGTTTTACTTTCATTAATTTTCCAATTAGTTTCCCTTTAAAAAACATTGTTTGCTTTTTCTACATGTATTGTGTGTGAACTGTATTTACAAGGTGTATTTGTATATGGCTTTTGAATGAATGAATAAATTAATAAATATATTGTGTAGAATATAAAAATATTAACAGTATTTTATGAACTGCTAAATAACACGGAGGAAAGCCTAGTGCTTTCCTCCTAATGTGCTAGCTAGTAATGTGTACTATGCCTTATAATACACAATAAAGAAGTATAAATTTTAACATTCAAAACACCATTATTTAAAAAATCAACCAACAAACTACAACACGTATGAATCTAATGGATGCACTAAACATTTATTCCTTGTTAATTAGGCACGAGAGACGCAACTGCAGTGGGATTCATAAATTAAATTTGACGTAAGAGTTCCCAAACTTCATACAACGTCATCTGGCATCACTCCAGGTGAAGTTCCTAATTGAAAGTTTGGGAAACAGGAATAGTTATAGACCTGATTTATGAGACCTAACTTTATCTAATTTTCATCGAGGATTATAGCAATTGATTCCGTTAATTAGTGCTTATCGGATGGCCTAGTTTTTGGAGACAAAAGCGTTTGTGGGGACTCCCGTTCGAATAATACAAGTAATTGTTTTGTTCAATAAAGGAGGCTACAAAGAACGCGTTGGGTGTTTTTTATTCAATACTCGTGAACTGTTTAAAATATTTATTCAATTAGCGTTTGGTGTTATATATTTTTGGAGGAATATTAAAATGAATACATATTACCAAAACATGTAGTTCCTTCTTTCGATATATCTTCAAAAGAGATTTTAAACGAAATTTTTTTGCAAATTAAATACTTTTCAAACGCGATCTAAAACATATTCGCTTGATATGCAAATAAATATAATTAAATCAGATACTTAGAAAATCTTCTTCGTCTTGTCTTGATAAACTGGCTAGACATCATAATATTATAATTAGTTTTACGTTATTCCAAATAACAAAGGATCTATTTAAATATCCGAAAAATTCTCGACAAAAATGTATAAAGAAAATTCATGAGGCAGTTCAAAGTCGGGATGTATAGTAATTTTAGAAAAAGGAAAATACCAGTTGTCTTAGCAATAATCTTTTGATCGATAGAGCTTAATTTATTTTGGGAATGTTTAAGATAAACTTTTAATTTCAAAGATCTTACTTTTTGCGTAACGAGTACAATAATAGAATAAATAATTTAAAGTCTTTAATGTCATCATTCTGGTATAATTTTATAATTAAAAATTCATTTATTATCTACATACAAGACCTCGTTTAAAATCGCCAAGGAATAGAAACTGCTTCAGTCACTACCAACGACGACGACAACCACGATAAAAATTCCCATCCAACCGAAATTGCAGTTTTGCCTTTTGTCTCGGCCGTCTTATTACAAACTAGCTGTGCTCCTCGGTTTCACCTGCATTGCTCCGCTCCTGTTGGTCTTAGCAAGATAATATATAGCCTAAGCCTTTCTCGATAAATGGGCTATCTAACACATAAAGAATTTTTCAAATCAAACCAGTAGTTTCTGAGATTAGCGCGCTTCAGCTTTATGATATTAGTATAGATTGGTTTTCTCTTCCAAGCAACCCACTGTGTAGTAGTAAATAGTTAAATGAAGTACATTACTAAACCTTACTTAATTAAATAATATTCAATTAAAAATCACTTAGTTTGATCAAAACTGTTGATTACAGGCAAAAATACGAAATGATGACAGATCTTCTAATCAACCATTAGTGTAGCTCGTAATTATAACTGACGCTTCCCTCGAGGGGTGACGGCAAAAATAATCTTACAAATGTAAGTGGGGTAGCGTTGGGACTATTGAAAATACTTTAGTTAAGAATTTTTGAAAAAATAAATGTTTTTCAAAAAATAAATTTTTTTGAAAAAATAAATGAAATCTGAACAGCGTGAACGCGCTAAACTCAGGACTGAGGGTCTGATTTGAAAAAAACATTTCAGTCATAGATAGACTATTTATCGAGGAAGGCTATCTATAAAATTATCATCACGACTTGACCAACAGGAGCGGAGCATAGTGGGTTATGGTGTGGGGCACGGCTAGTAATTATATGATATAAATGTTGAGCCAATTTTGATAGAGATACCATGCCATACTTTTTCAAAATTTAAAAACGAGGCAATAATGAACGATTCGGGGCTAAATATAAGAAGCGTTTTTTTTAATTAGTCATAATGCTAACTAAATATTATAATTAAACATTATACGACATTATACTTATCCGACTTTAATTTCACATCAATATATTATATGTATTATATGATTAATAAATAATACAGTAAAGTATTAAAAAAAACTATTATCAAAATGAGACACATAACTTACAGCTCCTATTTAGCAAACGTTTCTTCCAGTGAAATCCTATTCTTATCTATTGATTCCCTTATTCTTTAACATTGTGTTAACTCAATTGAAATATCTTTGTCCCAAGTCCTTTTCCCGAAACCCAACAGTATTTCACAAAAGAAGTAAACGGATATGTCCTAGTTTTTACCAGCCTTAGAACTAGAATAAATACTCTGAGGACAATGTAAAAAAAAAACCGGCCAAGTGCGAGTCGGGCTCGCGCACAAAGGGTTCCGTAGCAGCAAATATAATAAATTACAGTTAAATCAACCTATCTCAAAAACTATAAGAGATACTTTGATCAAACCAAAAATCGTTGAAAGAGTTAATTAGCATGCATCACCTCTATTTTTTTTAGAATTTTATACCCCGTAGTTATAAAAATAGAGGGGGGGGGGACATACTTTTTACGACTTTGAGAGCTGATATCTCAAAAACCGTTCACTTTAAGAAAAATGTTTTTTAGAAAACTTTATATCATTTTAAAAGACCTTTCCATTGATACCCCACACGGGTATGTACATCGAAAAAAAAAATTTCATCCCTCAGTTACATGTATGGGGGGCCCCACCCCCAATTCTTTTTTTTACTATTTAGTGTCATATTTTTGTAGCGGTTCATACAACACATATTCCCATCAAATTTCATCACTGTAGTACTTATAGTTTCCGAGTAAATCGGCTGTGACAGACGGACAGACGGACAGACGGACAGACGGACATGACGAAACTATAAGGGTTCCGTTTTTGCCATTTTGGCTACGGAACCCTAAAAAGGCTGCCATAAAAAAGGTTTCAATACAAAACTTCGTACAAAATAAGTTTTCCAACTAACATTTATATCATGGAAATGAACATACGTGCTGCACGAACATAACTGGGGCAGAAGTTATGAGAATATTGTCATAAGCAAATAAACAGAATATAGGAATTCAAGCCTTATGTCTCCATCTAAACGGTCAACCTTCCACGCAATTGTGGCCTCAAACACCTGAGCGATAGGAACCAAAATTCCTCTTACGTTATTTCGATCTTAAACCTGCTGTGTGTACCCATGTATTTCAATAGAAAAATCTGTGCATGCAATTTTGGACCTCAAAGTGTAGTGGCAAGGTTAAAAGTTGTCTGGACCATTATAGTTTTTTGTAACGTTGAGAACAGGTGGGACTTTTTGCATACAAAGCTTAAACACAATAATAACCTAATAATGTTACTTTACAATGTTTGTGAGATATGTTTATGTTGATGATTTAGTGTGCTTTTATATTTTGGCTGCTTTATGAGAACGGGTTCGTTTGGAAATCTTAAATTTTCATGAAACTTGGAAAACAATGAAGGCGGAATACATTGGCAATGTCTGTATTTGAGTATCGTAAATATTGAACTAAAATGAAATGAAATAATAAAATTAATGGTACACTTATTCTAAAACGTTTATTTAATACTTACCTGAAATTTAAAACTATATACTGTATGAAATAGTAGGTATAGACAAAATTATTACTCTTCGTAGTAAATATTCATTTAAATAATCCAAAACTTCTTAGTTATTGTAAGGTTACCACGTTCCTACTATATCGTCAACCGAGGCAAGTGTGACAGTGGGGCTAGTGTAACAAATTCAAATTACGCGCCCTAAACACGTTTATTTGTTTTAACGCCGTCTAACGTACGTTAGAAGAACTTTTTCATCATTAATTTTTGTATTGACACACAGCAAATACTCAACTGTTTTACCGACATACGCCATTTTGAAAAACAAAGCGAATTATGATTGAATTATGATTGAATCGTGATATTTGGGACGTCGCGTTTAGTGATTTTTGGTGTTTTGGAGTGTTGTTTTAAGGAAATAAAGGTAAGTGACAAAGTATTACGCTTTGTATTTGAAGTTTTATATGTTTCTGTGCCCAAATTTCTGATATTCTTTGACATATGTGCATTGTCACACTTACCTCACCCGCTAACCTAACATGGGAAAGTGTGACACAGTCACACTTACCCCAGGCCTTTTGTATGAGGATACCATGATAGTGATGGGACAGCATATATTTTATACAACGATTTTTTTTAAAGTAAAATTGAAGCATTTGTTTTGTTTTAGATGGTACGATACTATAAAAGAAAAACTACTGATAAATACTCTCAAGAAACTCTACGCGAAGCAGTCAAAGCAGTACGGGAGCAGCATATGACAGCTTTGAAAGCATCCAGAGTTTACAATGTTCCTAGAGCAACTATAATTTCACACGTAAATGGTGTTCGTGGTGTAAAATCGAAATCTCATGGGAGACCAACAGTTTTTTCAGAGGAGTTTGAGAAGAAATATGGCTTCAATTGTAATAGTTACTTTTTTTAATTAAATATAATTTTTAACTAATAAGTACATATTTACGTTTTATTATGCTTAAACCTTACCGGGGGAAGTGTAACATACTGTCACATCACTAGTCCTCGAAAAATCTGTCACACTTACCCCTTCTAGAATATAAATCTGTTGCAAGCAAGAATAGACTATCGTGTTATTGGATTAGATCATAAATTAAGTTGACATATTTAATATCTCATTATTTCAGTAAGAGACCAGCAACAATAACCAGAGGAACAAATAAAAATTGCTATCTGTTACACTTGCCCCATTCCTGGGGTAAGTGTGTCAATCTCCAACCTTCCTTTCTTTTTGCTTACGTATGTCACACAAAACTTCTAGGAACATTACAAACCATTGTTAAAACATTGAACAAATGAATAATTAATGTATTAAAATTAAAATATCGGCATAGGACTATTACGGTAACGAAATATTTAAAAAAAAAATTTGTACCATTTAAATTTATGTCACACTTGCCTCGGCTGACCTTATCAAAATACAAATATCCTAAACACAAATAAATTCTTATCTCACATAAAAAATATACCCATAAAATATAGATGCATTAGTAAACAGATATGTCAAAAACAATTTCCTACCTTCACAGTCCATAGTAAAGCATTGATAATAGATGTAAGTTCATATGTCGTCAAGGCCAGGCTCAGCACGCGATGGAGCGTGCCAATAATAATCCTGCACGTTTACATTCCTCCTATAAATAAGCTAAAAGGATCATAGATTAAGAAACAGATGCGGTATTATGAAAATATGGGAAAGTAAGATATAATGGGGATGCTGATAAATTACTATTAACAACGTAACAATAAATTAAAAAACATTGAAGTACATAATATAATATAATAGTTAAGGATCTACAATTTTTTTCTTCTGTTGGATGTCCTCATGTGTTCTTTACAACTGCACCTGAAACACAATAATAATTTGATTCTTTTTCCTTTTTCGCATTTTGCTAAATCAGGACATTTTATAAAAAATCCACAGCAGATAGAACAAATTGAGAGTTTATAAAGTAAATTGTAAATTAAGTAATAATATTTTTATATACCTTCACATGTAAAATTTTATGTAGTAATTCCAATTGAAAACATCTTCGCCCCGGTTAAATATAACACGACGTATCTGTTTAATAATCTATGACCAGATTTCAAACCCTTCACAAATCAGTCGTTAAGGCGATCAGTACAAAGAAATGCCTTTTAAAGTTATTTATTCAAGTATTTCGGGAGACGAATTGTGTTTATGTAGGGTAGACGTAAATACATCGATTAAGACGGACAAACGCATTGTTTATATTAGAGTAAAATATTCGACAGTGGTTATAGCTGTAATAAATTTTAGTTAACGAAAATAAATAAAACGAAATAACGTTATTGATGGAATAAATAACAGCAAGTGATATGAGAATAGGGCGCGTAAATTACTTAAATGAATGTTTGTTAAGTTTTATTATTTTTGAAGCAATTAGCTTTTTATAGCAACTTTTAATGCTCCAATAGATTAATTAAGCGATGACAAGAAAAAAAAACATTATATGAATTTGAGAACCTTTTCCTTTTTTGGGAATATAAACAGCTCATCAGCATCAATGACATGACTGTATTTTTTTAGCATGAAAAATATTTTTAATTACAACTAAGATCTTCAAACCAAAGTATTGCCAATTCCACTCTCACCAACACGCAGAAAACAAGTTCTATTAACAAAACATTTTGACCCATTTCACTATTCATTAATCGTAATTTCACCTTTAACAAATGATAGCGTAACCGAGTTAGCTTTAATTACATAACAAATATTAGGGATTTAACTGAATAGGCCGCGATCATATGGGGCATGCGATTTGCTCGTTAGGGGCGTTATCACCGAATGTGTTTTTACCTTAGCCTTCCTTACCGACTGTAAAAAGAGGCCGTATATGAATTTTTTGGCTAGCTGCTGCTGTAATGTTTGCGCTACAGAGCATAACATTTGTATAGAACTTCTTACTTTCCAGTCTCAAGTCTAATAGGCAGGGGAACATCGTTTTAGGAGGAATTCCACCTGCCTTTCACATGTTTTTTTCTGTGTGATATCTGATACGTATAGAAATAAAAATATCTAATTGCATACCGTCTGCCAGTGTTACAATAGTTAGGAAAAAGGACCTGGTTTCGATTCCCTGCTCCAAAGTCGCCGTCTAGTAAGGTCCTGCAAGGTCTATTGGCATTAAAACAATAAGACCTAGAGTTACGTATGTAACTAGGCTGATAGCTCTAGGATGATACTATATAGAAAATTGTTACATAATATTTTCTTTGCTATCAAAGGTTCAGGCAAAATGTATATATATCTCACGTGCTTGTTAGTTTTAGGACGGATAAAATCTCATTTTATTTATCTCATCTCATTTATTTATACTTCAAAATATCATTATAATACAAAATAATTATATAATTAATAAATCTTGATATCTTGTTACTGGAAATAGAAACTTCGAGAAGTAATTGCCAATTATTTGCCTTGATATAAATTTAAATCGTAGCAGCATTATCCTAGAATCCTAGATAATAACTATCAATAACGGATTCTAATAATTTTAATGCAATTTATAATAATGAAGAAAAAGCTCTCAATAACTGTTTTATTTCCCAGGTGTTATTTCTCGCTAATACACGTATCTTAATAAATCTCATTCTTGAATACCACATCAATTATAATTATTAATCTTTTACGTTTAAAAAAACACAGAACTCGATAAAAATGGGTTTAAAAGTAACATTCTCACTTAAACAGAATATACATAAATTTCGGCGAATGAACAACATCGTCTACTGAAGGTTCGCGATGTTACAACCACAATAACATTTGCTGTAGACATTTAAGGATAAACGCTTGAATTCTAATGTTATTAAATCAATTGCACGCCTCATAAGCGAAGCGTTGAGGTGGGTACTACTGTCACTTCGCGCAAAACATCTGATTTTTCAAACTTAAAATGTCTTTATGTATCATACATTGCACTTGTAAGATAATACATACACACACATATTAAGAAAAAACACTATTTTTAACGTTCATGATATTTTTGATGTCATTTTTGTTATTTAAACTAGTTAAAAAACAGTTTAAAAAAGTTCTGTCTTGGACGTCCGTGTGTCTGTATGTGCGGATCCTTTTTCTTGTTAACACGATAGCGACCAAAATACTTTACTAATCGAGTCTTTTTTTTTCTCTTACGCTTGAGTATGCTCAGGAATAGAACCCTTTCATTTTTCAGGGTCTGATTCAATGTGGTTTAATTGTTATTAAATAAACAAAAATAATAATTAATAAATATTTATTAAAAAAAAATTATGAGGCGTGCACTTTTGGATTTTCCAAATTATTTATAGTTACTACCACTCTTTATTGTGGAATAAAATATTGTATAGTGTATAGCAGTTCTTAAAATCTCAGTTGATAGGAGTATTGTCGATACATATAATTCGTCATTAGAAAAATCGGAAGTTAGAAAGGAAAGGGAATTTCGATATAAAGAAAGAAAGTATATTTTATCTATTATTTGCTAAATAAAGCAATCGTTACCTTCACAAGTAAATAGTTCTGTGAAAATCCCTTTTGTAATTCCAATAATCTGTTTGTTCTCTGTACTATAAACATGTATCTTCATAGACGGCTCGTTTATGTGGACGTATTTTATAGTAGCCATGTGCTACATTATCTTTGATTGCAATCAATATTGCTGCGAAACAGTCTTTTATCTGTAAATAAAAATAGTTTTCGCTTGAGTCACCAGCAGTAATAATTCCCTTATTTTAGTCTTAGGAAGAAAGATAGTCTTTCAATTGACAAAATTCAACGCTGAAATTATAGTTTACCTACGAAAATGTGATAAATCGGTTATCATATTACAAAATTTAACGCTAAAATGTATTCCGGCTACGTAAATGTCACAAATCGGTAACTAAACTCATACTACAAACACAAAAGTTAATAGTCTATCAAGAGGATTGTTTTTAAAGGCTACTAATGAAATTAAATCATAGGATTTGAATGCTGAACCTAAGACAAGGAAACATAATAATAATATGTTCCCCTTTGTCACGAAAGCGAGGCTTAAAGTGAATGAAAATGATGGAAATTTCAATGAGATAATGTCTGTCACACGATAATGTGAACTGGAAGTTAAAATAACTTAAAGTTAGCTAATGATAATGGATAATAACACGCATCGTGTTGCGTTTGAAATAGCAGAAGAATGTCTTTCATCTAATAACTATCATGTCATTAATTACTACATCTATGTGCATATTTGTCTAAAATTCTAAATATTCTTTATAGAAGTTACATAAAATATGTTCGTAATATCAACAGTTTACCAATAATATCAAAACGTAAAACAAATATTTGCCCTAAATTCCACGGATGCAAAAATAAAAGAGAAGTTTTTAATCAATCGGAACGCTGCACGTTCTATAAACTATTCCGTATTTGGCTAATATGTTCTTTATGTTTGGCGCCAGTGATATATCTAGTGGCAATTACAAACACGAAACTGGATACGAACTTTTTAACAGAAAAACTGCTACGAAAAACGGATCTATTATTAACTGCGTCCAGGAAAAGTTCAGTCTCAATAGTCAATTTAGACAGGGTGATGTTAACAAGGAATAACAATACCAAAAATTCGCTTTGACAAAACGTTTATGAAGTTCAGACGTTGGACATGGAAAAACACGTATTACCCGGCCGGTTGTCAAAGGAGGCCAGGACCACACGTTTCCCTTGTCTTTTCGACCTTTTTACTTTGCCTTTTTATCCCTTTTGCCTTGCCTTTTTGAGCGGCGCCGCGTGAAATTGAGGCCCGCTGTATTGAGATGAAACGTGGGATTTTTACTTTGATTTTCGACAACTGTTTGTGCCGGGGTCTGCGAATTTGTGAACCGTTTTTTTGACGTCTTTTTACTATCTGTGTCAGAATAAACTCACCTTCTGTGAAAGAAAAACCCGCCAATGTTATGATAGTTTGCGTTATGCAGAAAATATTGTACATATTTGTAACGAGAAATGTTACAACACTGATCTAAATCACTATAAATTTTATTTTAAATTACAACACTAGAAGACAAACCGATGGAATATAATCGTAAAATTATTTTCCATCAGTTTATCTTCTTCTTTGTCATAAATTATTTATTTTTACGAAGACTGCCAGATTTCTATTTTCTGAATCATTTTAACAAATAACACACCTTGTTAAACCTTGATAAAATAACATTTAATTTTTTGAAAATAATTGAATAAATAAGAATCGATTGATAAACCACGCATTATATAAACATAAATTAAAAGTTTCCGCCAATACCGAGCTATAATTAAATTTAATAACACACTGATAGTCGTTGAATTTTGCCGTATTCCGCATTTGGTTATTGTAATTTCGATTCAATTTCCTTTTTGCGGCTTTAAAATTTTACCTTACATAATTGTATTGTGGCGTTTTCATTTACTGCGTAGGTAATTTAAAAGATATATATGCGTTTAATTATTGTTATATTGAATGCTTGCTATTGTTGGCAAATAACGTTGGTTAAATAGGAATCGTTTAAGTGCCTCCGTCATGGATGTATTGGAAATTACGGTTGTTTTATATTGTGTTTACATATTAAAATTGGGTTGTATGTACCAAAGTAAATACCTATTAATTTATTTTCTTATATTGATTGCAACTTTATATTTAATTAATACACTAATATAAACCTTTGTATCAACTATTGCCGTTTTAGTACCTACCTACTTAAAAACGTTGTTATACGTTATACGTATCTTCTATTACATAATATAATTATAATAAATCTGTAGAAGGGTCAATTCTGTACATTGAAAATATTGAAAAAATAAATAGCAGGGGGTGTTACTGGATCGATACCAAACCCAAATATGTGATTAAAAAAAATTTTGTCTGTCTGTCTGTCTGTATGAAGACATCACGTGAAAACTAACGGTTCGATTTCGATGAAACTTGGTATAATTATACCTTATTATCCTGGGCGTAAAATAGGATACTTTTTATCCTGGAAAAATACGTAGAAAAAAATTAATCTTAATTTTTCAGTTTTATCCATAGACTTTGTTCTGTAGAACCGCGAACACACGCTGCGTATTATTATAAGCCTAGCCGTATTTGGGTCCAATAGATATTTATAAGATGTCATTGTCAGAGTTACTCAAAATGGAGAAATAAACCACCCACGCCAAGACCGACATCCGCGCGGACGAAGTCGCGGGCGGAAGCTAGTAATAATAATAATAATAAGGGCGTAGGGATGTGACGACCCCATCGCCCGCGGTTGGAATATCTGTTGTCTACGTGACAACAGATATTCCACCCGTGCAATCAGTCAACCCGCAGGACACCTTGTGGCGGGGTGTCGGGGAGTAGCGACCCCGCGGGAACCGAGTGCTCCCGGGGGAGGCCCCTGTCTTCATCTCCGGCTCGCCTTCACCGGCCGGTCGGAGTGAAGCCTGACGAGGACAGGACCCCCACCTCTGGCTTGCCTTAGCCGGCCGGCCAGAGTGGAGTCGCGAGAGCTTTTAGCTCGAAGGGTGGATGCGAATCGTAAGTGGCGAGTGGGCACGTGATGCTGGACCCTCAGGGAGCGCGTGATCGTAGTTTAAAGTCCAGGGACGCCTCTCCACCCTTAGCTGCTCACAATATGTTGCCCCCTTGTCGCACTATTGCAGCGACTTATTTCGGGGGCCCATACAGTGAGAGGGCGAGTCACCACCTGCCAACATATTTTTACTTTATTTTAGTAGAAAGGCAGGTGCCATAGTTTCCAATAGTCCCCAAATACCGGCCCATTTAACATCCCACTCTATAGCCCAGTTTATTTTGTTTTTCCATATCTTGAAATAGTCCTACATCGGCCGCGGACTGCTCAGGACTGTATCTCTATAGTGCAGTCATGGGCAGGCTGCGGCTGGTGTCCCACAACACAGTAAAGTTCTCTAAAGGGCCTCTGCGTGTTGGATCCGTGTCCCCACGTAAGCCTTCCAAAGGACCGGGTGCCTTCCTTATGATGGTACCCGAGTATTATGGAAGTGAGATACACATAATAATAATAATAAATTCTTTATTTAAGAGTAACAGAGACTCATTTTACATACAATACACAAAAATCACTAATACACATATAAAATTAAGCTCACAATCATAAAATATAAAATTAACATGTCACAAATAATAATAATCAATACATAAAATCACAGAAAAATTAAATAAAAATAAAAATTAAAATTAAATTACGCAATAAATAATTAATCTAAAAATACAAATTATAAAATTGACATGTCACAAAAATATAATATAGTAATAAATATTCTTTATACATTACTGCTAATCTAAAACAAAACATAAGCTCATGATAATATTACCTACATGTATTAAAAATAAAACCTTTCAAAAAACCAAATCCAGAAACGGACAAGTGCGGTAAAAAAAACGTTTTTTTAATAAAACCTTTTTGTTATATAAAACGTGTGTAATTTACGCTTTCCTGATATATTACATAGGAATTACATGGCAACACAGATAAAGGTGAGTCACGACTCACGGTGGATCTCTAATGTGCCTCCCGGGAGTTCGTATGTTTGCTTCAAGATTCGGTAATGCATTGTGGGGTAAACATAGTTCACAATCTTGGGTATTTACTTTTGTGTGGTAGGTATATAATATATAATTGGTATATAATAGGTTTATAATATAATAGGTATATAATAGGTTGAATTAAATGTCTTTTCTTTCTTTCTTTCTTTTCTATAATGTAACCTGGGTAATTATTGAAATCTTATCTATACTATCTATACGAATATTTTAAAGCTGAAGAGTTTGTTTGAACGCGCTAATCTCAGGAACTATTGATCCGATTTGAAAAATTCTTTCGGTGTTAGATAACCCATTTATCAAGGAAGGCTATCGGCTATATATGTATCATCACGCTAAGACCAACAGGAGAGGAGCCAAGCGGGTAAACCCGCGAGGCATAGCTAGTAAATAAATAAATATTGATATCTTATTTTCATTGAACGTAATAAGAAAGATTTTATTTGTTGTTTCTTTAGCCAAGCTTTTAGGGTGCTTTTCAAAATAAACCACCAAATTGGCAGGAGCTTTGCAATATGCTAGGTTGCGTTTCCACCAGAGATGTGCGACGAATATTATGTGTCGTGTGAGGATGTCTAGCTGTGCTGTGAAGATGTGTGGGGGTTTCCACCAAAGCCGTTTTTAAATGTTTTAACTTAATGTTTAAATGTTTCAACTTAATGTTTTTGGCAATGATTTGTTTAAATACGTTTCTTTTACCTTCAACTTAAATTAATGCATGTTAACTCTATATATTCGACTAGCTTTCCGCCCGCGGCTTCGCCCGCTAAAAACGTAATAAATTATATATTAAAACCTTCCTCCTGAACCACTCTACCTATTAAAAAAATGGCATCAAAATCCATTGCGTAGTTTTAAAGATTTAAGCATTAATAGAAGATACATAGGGACATAGGGACAGAGAAAGCGACTTTGTTTTATACTATGTTGTGATAAGCAGATTCCGAATAAGTTTTTTCTAGTTAGTTCATTTATTACGAAAGGTCTTTGCTGGTTTAAATTAACGACATCATTTCATTTCATCTGAAAATCTGAGACGAAGCGAAAGCGGGTCGTATGAAATAAGTCTCTGAAAAAAGCCTTTTTTCATTTGATTTTTTGATCATGTGAAAAAAATAAATCCTATTTACATCGAGCTAGACAAAGTTATAACATCACATCATCGATCTTAGACTTAAGAATAGTTTTCATAATAGCATTTTTGTATGTGTATTGTGATGTATGTTAATTTTGGAACTTGAGGGATTACTGGAGAGGTACCAATAGTTGTTATTATTTTAAAAAATATATCTAATTTTTTGCACCTACTAACTAATTCGCAATAATATTTCATGTATTTCATAACTTACCTTTAATTAGTTTAAAACACAGGTTTAAAATATGCTATCATAGAATTTCTAGGAACCTAACAAAATAAACGACAAAATATCAACTTGCTTATACCTAAATAGGCAGGATCACTCTGAAACGCCAGAATAAGGCAATTTCTTTGAATTAATTACATGCGTTAATGTAATACACATTGTAATAAGTGAAAACTCTCACATAAACGATCTCGATGTAACAATAACCAAGATTAACAAGGGATTTTTAACTAGATGACAGGTTCGCTTATAAAGTGATGTTTTGATTAAATTTTACGTAAGTCTTTTAGAATTAATTTATGTATATTGTGTGATGTATTACAGTAGCACCTCGTTAAGTCGAACCTCGATAAGTCAAAAACCTCCAAATCTCGAAAAAATGTCTTGTTCCCTTCCCTTCAAACCCGAAAACCTCTATTACTTGAAATTTTGACCCTCTGTTAGTCGAAATAATCACCGAGTCCCTCCAAGCCATTTTGGTACATATTTTCACTCTATAACTCGAAAAATCAAATTTGACCTCTGTATCTCGAACATAGCAACGTTTTATTTTACAACCTTTATAACTTGATGATTTGGAATTTATTACCTCTATTGTTCGAACAAAAATAAGTTACCGACTTTAAGAATTTGCCGACAGTGCAAGTACACTATTGTTTCTTAGAAAACATTTTAGGAGAATACGATAATTAATTTATGACTCACGAAACACGTGTTTGCGTTAACTATCTGATGACGAAATTATCGATTCAGTAGCTCAGAAAACCGATACTAATGATTAAGATGACATAGAAGACATAAATAGTACATGCGCTCCATGGGTTTCCATCAAAAAGGCAAGAACCGCATTGGATACCTTACGAAAGTTTTAAAAAAAAACCATATTATAAAATGCTAGAGAACAACCAAATTATCTAAAGCAAACAAAATATGTACTTACTGACTTTTTAATGCCATATTTTTTATTTTAAAATGATTTGAAATAATGTTGATTTATAATAAATAAAAACATGTTTGTGACCTCTGCAAGTTGAATTTTAATTTATTTTACCTCTCTAACTCAAAATTTATAAGAATAAACCTCAAACTCTTTATGTCGAATCAAAATCCGCCTAAGTCGAAATCCTCCATAAGTTGAAAACTCTATAACTCGAATTTTTTGGCGTCTCCCTTGATATTCGACTTATAGAGGTGCTACTGTATTAGATTTAGGGAGTGGGTTTGAAAGTTAAATGGGGTTTTGACAAATAATTTATGTGTTGAATTTTAAAGGTTTAACTAGTCTAGACTCTTGCCCCGGTTCGTTTGCGCTATTTCCGAGTATACATAATATATACATATTATCCTACATTTGTATCTAAAATAAAGATACAAATGTAGGATAATATGTCTTTAAGTTATATTGTAGTAGTCTAGATTTTTTAATTATATTTACAACTAGCGGTCCGCCCCGGCTTCGCCCGTTATTTACGTTTTCTCTACATAAAAACCATCCTCGTACTTCAAGGAATATAATAAAAAAAGAATTATCCAAATCGGTTCAGCCGTTCTCGAGTTATGCGCTTACCAACACATTTTGCGATTCATTTTTATATATAGACTAGCGGTCCGCCCCGGCTTCGCCCGTGGTACATATTTACGTTTTCTCTACATAAAAACCATCCTCGTACTTCAAGGAATATAATAAAAAAAGAATTATCGAAATCGGTTCAGCCGTTCTCGAGTTATGCGCTTACCAACACATTTTGCGATTCATTTTTATATATAAGAAGATATATATATATAGATATTTCAATACAAAAATAAACACAAACCGCGGAAATTAATATACAATTGGCGAAGTATACTATATACGGTGAAGTATAAATTAATTTTGTGCCAAATATAGAAGCGTTTCATCATTATCAAAATATATCAAAGACATTTAAGGTTTCTCTACTATATAACTGAATCGCCCTTTGTCCTGTTCCTTTGTCCCTATTGTTTTAATTTTTCCTCAGTCTTTGTATTCTTGTCGTGCTACTTTTTGCTTTTTTTCTGTCATTTCTTCGTTAAGTTTGTTGGAATGTTTCCTTAAATATTAAATTATTTGTTTTGTTTTGTCTCTTTTTTAGATTACGTTTTATCACATTATATTTAAGAGCTGAAGTTATTTTCTATTACTATAAGTTATTTTTCACGAAACATTTTGCTTAGGGATGGGTTTGATGATTTTATAGTATTCATTTTAAAGTGTTTTAGCGAAATAATATTTATTTTATACTAGCTTTCCACCCGCAGCTTCGCCCGCGCAGTCAAAGAAAAACCCGCATAGTTCCCGCTCCCGTGGGATTTCCGGGATAAAACCTATCCTATTTCCCGGGATAAAAAGTAGCCTATGTCCTTTCTCGGATATCAAAATATCTCTATACCAAATTTCATGCAAATTGGTTCAGTAGTTAAGGCGTGATTGAGTAACAGACAGACAGACAGAGTTACTTTCACATTTATAATATTAGTATGGATTGAACCGTGATCATGCCCTCATTTAAATTTCCATAAACTAGAATAGGTAAATTTTTCATGGAACAAAAATATATATTTAAACCTCTATAAATTTTTCAATAGATTTGGGCGTGACGGAACGGAAACGGAACGTATATACGAACGGAATATTGATTGCAATGTTATTTATTTCATAACAGTTTAAATATTTGTGTCCGCCTCAAAATATAATATATAACACCAAACATACTGGCACCTTCTGGATGAATTAAAAATTTATTGTAAAAAAAGTTCATGTAAATTACCACGATACAATTAATCAATCTGTCTGAGAAAAAGACAGCTAAGAAATTATTAAATCCTTTAAGATAATAATTGTGTCAAAGAGCATCCTTACATCATCAGCAAATTGGACGTTTATTTACAAAAAATGAAATGATAATATTTTTTGTAATAAATAATGATCGGATGATATTGTTGTACAATAATTCTCTAAGCATATGTAAATGTTGAATGGTTTGAAAATACGCTAACAATTTACCGTAACTATTCTAAATATTTGGACAATACTTTAGGCAAATAATTATTAAAATATACAATCAGATTCAAATGATTTGAAACTCGATATAAATTGTGAATTTAAGCGAAATTGTTTAAACTACTATAGCGTTGATTCTATCTAAGTATCATATACACTGTAATTTAGAATAGAAAAGTAGAATACAACTCAAGCTTGTTTTATATAAAATATAAAAAAATGTAAAATATGCAATGTATGAATATTAACTTAAACTAGAGATAAGTTTAATTTATATAAAAGATAGCATGTAACTCGTTTAACTATTGTTTTTATGAGTAATAAAGTCTTTAAATATAAATCTAAGCACTTTTTTTAAGTTTTTCTGGGATTCACTCGCGTCGTCAAACGTTAATTAACAAAAACCGTATCATAAAATCAAAGAAAGACATACAAACAAAAAAGTACACTAAATTATTTGTAAAGATATAATAAATACGTGAAAACACTGATCATTTCGTTTGATCAGCAAACATCGTCAGAATTTGAATACCAATACATTTTAAGTATTTCCGAAATAGTCAATAAAAAAACAATAAGTCACCAACAATAAAAAGAAACGTAAATACATTCTTTTATTAAGAAGCGACCATTAGTTGAATTGCTATCGAGGTCTGTTTATGAGTCCATTTTGGCCCCATGTCATTTTAATGGTTTGCTGTATTGGCGTTTTTGAATCGAGTGTTTTGTTCAAGGAATGTATTGTATTTTTTCGTACAATGCATCTATTTCTTTAATATTATAAGGATTAAGAGGGACGTATAACTTATAAGGCTTAGGTTGATAAGGAGTGTGAAGCTTTTATATCAAAAAGTCGATAGTTTGGGATAGCATGACGGTGCAAAAATGTAGGAAATTTAGAAAGTTCGTAACGTCTTAGTATGTGTGAGTTTCTTTAATAGTATTTGGCAAGATATTTTTAATATTTAATTTTTATAAAGTTCTTATAAATTTTTTATAAAATCTTATGAACTGTTGGGAAATAAATTAATAAATATCCAAATAACATTATTATTTTAACTAAACTTATTTAAAAAAAAAATAATAAATAAACTGTTCATAGAATTTCTAAACATAAAAGTACGGTTATTACGTAGCTTTAGAAACTCGCAAGAGAACATTAACTAATATAATTAATTCACGACTTGTACGAGCCCGGGTAATAAATTAATATGGTTCAATGTTTTCATAATAAACCCCTACATGAGGCTGTCAAATTAATAATGCGACAAGGCTAGTCTTGAGAAATATAATATCCAATCCTACTAATATTATAAATGCGAAAGTTTGTGAGGATGGATGTATGTGTATGTGTAGGTGTGTATGTTTGTTACTCTTTGTTACTCTACTGAATCGATTTCAAAGTTCACAAATAGAGGGTAACATGGATTAACACATAGGAAAGGTTTATGTCGGAAATCCTTGGGAACGGGAACTATGCGGGTTTTTCTTTGAAAACGCGGGCGAAGACGCGGGCGGAAAGCTAGTTATTATTATTATAAACCTGATCGTTTCAAAACGTATGTGTTAGTATGGTAAGATTACTCTAACTCAAACACTTACTTATTTCAACAAGACTTCTTCTAGAAGCTCTTTTGAAATTTCATAATACATATAAATTATTTACCTACCGTTCGGAAATCAGTTTCTAGAGAGAAGAGCCTTCAGTGCTTTTTTGTTTCAAATTGTTTTGACTGAATTTTGGTTTGGTTATAGTATGTCATGACTGTATTTTGTCCACTGGCTAGTTTTAACTGTAACCTGGACCCAGGCTTCTGAAAAGAGGAAAAATGATTTATAAATTAGCATCTTGAGAAGGAAAATAGGGCGTACAAAAAGTTGTTAGCTGTCATAAACGATTAGTACAGAAATTTTACCTATTTTAATGTTGTTATTTAACTTGCATGGTTCCCGTTCCCGTGGGATTTCTGGGATAAAACCTATCCTATGTGAATCTAAGTTACCCTCTATAAGTGTGCTAAATTTCATTCATTGTAGGTAATCGGTTCAGTAGTATTTGCGTGAAATAGTAGCAAACACACACACACACAAGTGAGGATCACAAACTTTCGCATTTTGAATATTATTAGTAGGATGTTATATTGATACATATTATAATTTGTAAAAAGCAAAGAACAATAATTGTTCTTTTAATTAATTTTCATTAAAGACCGCATATTATATTCTACGTCCTAACATCTTATTGAATGACATATTTATTTAAATTCAAGCAAATGACCTTAACGAATGCTCTCGACTAACAATTGCTCATAGCGCGGAGATTTCAAAAAACATTCAAGAAGATATTACCATATGAAAACAAATATAATGTATGCAAATTAGCTGTTTATATTGAGTTATGAGTAGCGAGCGATTTTGAAATACGGATGTTTTACTCTAACTGTTATTACTTATTAGTTTTGGAATATCTATACTAATCCTCCTAATATTATAAATGCGAAAGTTTGTGAGGATGTGTATGTGTGTGTTTGTTACTCTTTCACGCAAATACTACTAAACCGATTACAATTAAATTTAGCACACATAAAGAGGGTAACTTGGATTAACACATAAGATAGGTTTTATCCCGACAATCTCACGGGAACGGGAACTATGCGAGTTTTTCTTTGAAAATGCGGGCAAAGCCTGTGTTACTCTTTCACGCAAATACTCCTGAACCGATTACAATTAAATTTAGCACACATAAAGAGGGTAACTTGGATTAACACATAGGATAGGTTTTATCCCGAAAATCCCACGGGAACGGGAACTATGCGGGTTTTTCTTTAAATACGCGGGCGAAGCCGCGGGCGGAAAGCTAGTAATATTATAAGGCTGAAGAGTTTTATTGTTTAGTGGATAATTGAGCAGTTGAGTTGATGAGTTTACAATCATTTATTTTATTTTATTTATATCGCAGTGCTAGTATAAAATAATAATATTTTTATTAAGGACTAGCTGTTGCCCGCGACTTCGTCCGCGATTCGGTCGTTTTTCGTCATTCGTCGTTTAAAAAAAATACGTGTCACTTTATTTTTGAATGTTCTTAATTGTCTCTTATAAAATTTAACTACATTAAAATTGAATACTCTGATAAGAAAATCTTAAAATCATCGAAAATCATAGACATCGAATATCTGAGGAAAACATGAATGAATGTGATTTAAATTCTACATTTCTTAGTAATTAAAATAATAATCTAAATTAAATGTAGATTAACAGTTTGAGCGCACCATTATAGAATATGTACCTAAGTAATAAATTACGTTAGTTTACATAGTAACTTTACTAAAAACACGATGTTTTTCTTTCGCGCTCGGTACCACAAACTAAACATGTTTGTGGTACGTGGCCCGCGTCACTTTACCCCCCACGAGTTCCCCTCCGTTGCTATGCGAAAATACATTCGTCGCCCTACTGTAGGAAAAATTGTAATACTGTGGCCTGGGCGTTATAACACGCTCAGGGAATTCCTGAGTGCTGATAGACTTCCGTCTATCGGCATTTATACCAATTTTATATTAATATCACCATCTTGAGGAAAAGCTTCTAATGTCGATTTAAAACGCATATATACGGATTAACCTGATGAATTAACATGTTCTAAAATTGTGAAATGAGTTCAGTTTTAAATTCGAGAAATATTGATTTCTTGTATTCGATTATTCGTCGTAGTCGAATACAAAATATATTTAAAGAAACTTAGGTTGGCCTTCAGGCAAAAGGGATCCTATCAAATGATAAACTTGACCTTGTATCTTAAAAGTAAGAATGATAGGAGCATCTGATAATTGTTGAGCACCAAAGGATCATTTAAAACGCAATACTATAAGAGCTAATATTGTCTAAGAACTGTTTGGATTGCACATGTTCCTCTAAAACTTAAAAGTAGTGACTTCAAAGGTTCCGGCGTATCTTCAAACGAAAGCCGACTCCTTACTCCACTTTAAAGCATTACAAAAAGAACATACTACGTTAATATCGCCTATACAGAAGATGATCTGTAATCAATTGTGAGGTTATAAGCAAACCCACTTTTATATTATTTTGTCGGACCACACCACCGAATTTGTAGATTGATCTTCTATGTTTACCTCTAAGTCATTAAGACTATGTCGAAATCTGTCTGCAGTAAGACGGGCCTCTCGCTATTCGTCCGTTTAAAGAGACCAATAGATTCAATTCTTAATCTTTCATTAAACAAACTTATTAATCGTTCTTGTCTCAAATAATGGTAATATTCGCGTCCCTACTCTAGTTTATGCTCATGTTCATCTTCGAGAGATCGAATAATATTATGGTGCACCCTATTATTTGTCAAACGGTCTTCATATTGAGTAAAAGTTTCAGAATTCTCGAGATAAAATATGACGATCGTGATCAGCTGTGAGACGTAATTCCCTCTCAGTGAGGGTTTCGGTCTCACGGGATAGTACAATATGCCATTTGCGATCAGCTGTGAGACGTTATATATACCCTCTCAGTGATGGTTTCGGTCTCACAGGATAGTACATGCCGTTCGCGGTCAGCTGTGAGCCGCAATTCTCGTTGTGAAGCGGTTTCAGGTTCGGCATAACACATGTTGTTTTCGGTCAATAGTAAGCCTCTTATCTCTAACGATCCTTGAGAACTCTTATTTCTCATTTTCTTAACTTTGCTCGAATTTCGATGTATAAAGATTTTTTAGGTGGCACTGATGCGGGTGATAAAAATTAAGTTAAAACGGACTAAGAGTGTTATAATCTCAATCATCATCATCAATACATATAATAAAATTGTGGAAAAGTGATGTCTGTACAATTAAAATATGTAGAAAAAAATTAGCAGGTGTTATTATTATCGAGAAATCGAGAGAAACCATTTTTTTCTCTTAAAAGCTCCCCCCCTCCCACTTCCCGAACTCCGATTGACCGTAATTTATTTTTCCTTACATTTTTATCATATCCTTTTCTAATGGGTTTCATCCTACTGCGATTTTTTTTTGTTTCAAAAATTATCTACCCTGGTGTATAGGTAAATTTTCCACATAAAATGTCCTTTAAATTATGTCGTATTATATTTTTAACCCCCGACGCAAAAAGACTGGTGTTACCTATGTGTTTGACCGCTATGTATTTCTGTGTGTGTGTGTGTGTCTGTCTATGGCACCGTAGCTGGCTAACAGGTAAACTGAATTAGATGCGGTTTTTTTTGTTAGGCAGAATATTTTCCGACGCTGGTTCTTAGATAAAGTGTATCAAAATTGGTTCATCCACTTATTATACCTACATAGGGGTAAAAGTGGGAATGAAAAAAATGAAAGTTATAATTTATTTTTAAAGATCGTCGGGAAGTTTATGAAATTATTTATTCCTTTTTCTATACACTTTTCTTCGTCTAAACGGTTTAGTTACGTGCTCTCTCTCTCTTCAGCCTTTAGTTACGTGCGTGAGACAGGAAAGATCTAATTTGGATTTGTTTCTGGATTTGATAAAAACTGAGTATCGATTAAGCTGATCAGTGGCTACTGGCTACACCATAGATTATTAAAAACATCCGTTTAAGAAAGGAAGGAAATAGAATTTGCTCCTCTCCCCCCCCCTGGTTCCTAAAAAATAATATGACATAATTTAAAAGAAATTTTACGTAGAATTAGTTAGGCATTTCTTTTTTGATTTTCGATATTATATACTAATCATAATTTTTAATTACAATATGTAGTAACTATTTGGTATAGGTTAGGCATTTCATTTCTTGATTTTCTTTAATAATTTGGTACGTAAGTTTTTTAGCTCAGTTTAGTAAGAAATTTTAATAACAATTCTTTTAATTATTTATGGTAGTACAACAGTACAGTATGGTTGTACGTATTTACTCAATAATTGTATGTTAAGTAGTAATTCAGCATGGGCGTAGCCACGGTGGGGCTGGGTGGGGCGCTTACCCTGGCTTTGATCTGGTAGGTACTAATTGTGAAGGGGAGTGGGCGTGGGCGTGGGATCGGGACTGAACGTGGCATATGGCGTGGGAGTGCGAGTGGGCGCGGGAGTGGGAGCATGAAAATAAAAATGATTTTTTATTGTTGCCCCACCCTGAGCCCATGGTCATAGGTCCCATAGTCACTATTCCACGCGAACGAAGTCGCGGGGACAGCTAGTAGACAAATATAATCAGAAAGCTTTGAACTCCTAAGCTCAACCATAAAAGATAGACATTTATGATGTCGGGAGATATTTTTTATATAATATGGAGAACATTTCTTTCATACTTGATTTCTGTGTAGCTTTAACCATTAAGATACACGCATTAAGAACGCACACGCGACGAAAGCTTAAAAATGGAGTTGCTGCTCTGCTCACGAATATGAAAAATAATTGTACCAAGTTTCGTTTAAATCCGTCGAGTAGTTTTTGTTTCTATAACGGTTATACAGACAGACAGACGGACAAACATTTTTGACGTCGATGTCGATCTCTAATCACCTCGTGATAGTTATTTAGGAAATATATTTCATGTGCAGAATTGACCTCTACAGATTTAATATAAGTAGGTATACATATATTTAGATTCCAATTTCCATGTAACGTTAAATTCGACTATACAATAACTAACAGACAACGCAGGTTACTCTCGTTTCCGTAAGTTGAGGCGGCTACATATTCGGTCCTAATAACATGACTTTTTGTGAACGAAACGACAGCGCGGTTTAATTCGATGGCAACACCATCAGAAAAAAGGAAATATTTTTAACTTTGAAAAAATATTATGATTTACACTATTAATACTATTTTAACATTAACACAAAATATAAGACTGTGAGTGTGTAAAAATAAATCCAGCTAGTTTCACATCACACTTATGTTTATAATTAGGTATACGACATGAAAATATATTAATTACCAAGCAATAATCATACAGATAAATACTGAACAAAAGTATTAACAGTCAAAGTATATTTTTACTAACAACATGTAAATGATGAAGGAATAATAATTATCAACGAACTAACCTTTTTGTATTAGAGTCCCGCCTCGTGATCGAATTATTAAAACACGAAGATTTTTAAAAATGTAACCAATGAACACAATCAATATTAGATTAACTGTAATGGTGTCTAGTTTGACTTAAAATAATATACATCTACCCTCACTTTTAAAAATGTAGTATATTCACACGAATTATATAAGCGCACCTTATAGGGAAGGGAAGATTTATTATGGGTTAAAGAGTTAAATAAATAAATAACATAATTATATTTAAATTATTAATTTTTAACATTGTGTTCAGTAGTGTTAACATGTAAATTGATTTGATTTTTACGAAATCTCATAGATGGCGCTGAATCAAATTTGTATTTATAGTACTAAGATTCATTAAACAGTTTCTCTGCCCAAATTACGTAAATGACGTAGTTTTTATAGTGTAAAGCTAGATAATAGCATGGCTTACTCAAAAACAACATTTAAACATGAGTCTTTAGATTGTACGCTGTCGTAGTACACGGAATACGTAAGAAAAGTTAAGGTTCACAGCTCCTCCCCCGGAGGTGATCGCATGATAATATGTTTAAAAAAACCTCACACGACCTGTTAGTAATATTCATGCAAAATTTGAAGTCAATCTATGCAGTACTTTTCGAGATTAGCTCGGACAAACATACAGACAAACAGACAAACAGACAAACAGACAAACAGACAAAAATTCTAAAAACTATATTTTTGGCTTCTATATCGATTATAGATCATGGATTATGTATTCTTTTAAAAAAATATTCAATGTACAGTTTTGACTTTCCTACGATTTTATTATATGTATAGATAGATAACAAGAGAAATCTGAAAGTATTCAGTATAACAACGTGATTTATATCTAGACAGTTTTCATGTTTTCACGAAGTTTTATCGTTTACCTAACATGAAAACAGTATAATATTATGTATATGTAGATTTTGCTATTAAAAGTTTTGGAATATTAAATCGATTAAACTATTTATAGACAATGTTATTTGCAAATATAATAAAGAATTTTGTTAGGTTTTTGGTAATCATTTTTTGAGGTTGAGGAACAGCGATCCACCCACATTTCTTTTATATAATAATGAATATCCAGATTATAATACTAATTGTTTACAAAGAATTACATTCGCTGTTGAATTATTAAAAAATTAAATTCATTTTTTTTCAGAACATCATAAAACTACTTGTTAATAATTTCTTAATTACTATGTTAGTACATTACATTATAATATCATTTTACAATATTTACATGTCATTTTACTATAAATTGTATAAATTATACTACTTATAAATTTTAATGTCAATAAGTATGTAAATAAATAAAATAAAATTGTTTATAAACAGTGCGTTAGTTACTTACGTAGAGAATGTAGTTATATGCTTGACCAATAGTTACACCAAATATCTTCATGAATAAAGTAACAAAAGTATTCCATGAAAAGTCGCAGCTGTGCAAAATAAAATGCATAAAATCAAAGGACAAATGCGTAGACGCCTACGCATAGCGTTTTATATCTCTGGCTATACTATCCCACACTAGGGAGATAAATTTATTTATAGTAATCGAGATGGTAATCACGGGCAGTAGTTAGTGGGAACGCAGCGCGCGCGCGCGTCAAAATGGCGGTTCAGTGACGTTTGATAATCTGTGGTCAATCGATGTTGGCGGGAATTGTGACGTTTAGTGTTTTTTTATGGAGTGTTCTTTTTTATTTTGGTATGTGTTCGGAATGTTTAATTTGGATTTATATGATTATTGGAATTTTTGTTTATTTGTAGATAGTGATTAGTGGTAGATAAATAATATAAAATTTTATTATGTTATTTATTCGCTTTTGGAATTAGAATGATTGTAATGAAAAGATTTGCTGTTTAGTAAAAAAAAAACTATTGTTTCGTTAATAATTTTTCTTCTGGAATTAACTGGCAACCTACACATAAAAAGAAAAATATTGAAATTTTTTTTTAATTTCAAATTTCTTTCAATAGGTTCTAGAAGGCTGCACATTATGTGACTGTATTTAATTTTAAGAGAAGTTTACATTATTATTTTGTTATTGTTTGTGTAAATATCGAAAAAATTGGAATTCTATCTTCTTATCGGAGCGCAGTTTTAACAAAGGTACTAATTTAAACTATCTAAATATTTATATATTGAAGGGCTGTTCCTTAAACATGAATTCCAAATTTATATACCTACATAATACTTATTAGGTTTTAAATCTTCGTTATCAATTTTGGATATCAATTCTTTCCATACATCTACTTTTTCTTCTCTTTCGATACCGTAGAAGTTTATTTCATTATTGTTAGAATAAGTGTTTTTACTATGTATATTAATTACTACCTAGTACTTTATATTTATAATATACTAGCTTTCCGCCCGCGGCTTCGCCTGCTTTTTCAAAGAAAAACTCGAATAGTTCCCGTTCCCGTGCGATTTTCCGATTAATTCATTGAATGTGTGCTAAATTTCATTGTAATCGGTTCAGTAGTATTTTCGTGAATGAATAATAAACATACACATAAATACTCCATCCTCACAAACTTTGGCATTTATAATATTAGTAGGATAGTCAGTTTAAAGATGCCGAAGCAAAAAAATGTTATCAACTTTAGCACAAACTATACCTACTGTTAAGTACTAATAACTGTAACAATGCCAAGGTCATATTATAAATAGCAAAAAATCTAAATGTACCTATGGAATAGGAGATCACATGTGCGAATTACAAGCCGTTTTGTCTTACATTTGATGTGTAGTCTAAATATTTGGACTGGTTTAAACAAAGACTATGTCAACATTCGTCAGCTTTTAGCGATTTGATTTTGTACCTACCTGGTTGTAGACAGGTTCGTAATTCTCTGGATTGTTTTAGATTATAAAATTAAATAAAATATACACAGATAATGTTTAAGAATCTATGTGTATTAATGTTTATGCACTAACTCTTGGATATATTACAGAATCTATATGAATATTTCCTAATATACAGTGGTGGTCATATAATTAAGAACGCTGATACAAAGGGAAGATTTTTTTCAGACTAAGATGCATAACTAATTTCATGTAATTATTTTTATTTTTCTAGCTATAGAAATACTTTTCCAACAAATCACTGTATTCATTAATACACGTGATTAGCCTAAAAATTAATAGACAAACTTTTTACACTACTTCTAAACATAGTATTCCTATTTACTAGCTGGTCACGTAATTAAGAACGCTAAATAGTTTATACTTTTATTCAAATTTCAATAGAGAACACTCGACTCGATTTGTTGTGTGTTGCGGTTGTTTGTATAATTTTGGCGCCATTAAGTGTTGCAAAAGATTAAAAGTGATTACTTCTCATAAAAAAATGAAAATAAATAAAAGTTGTGATAAATCTACTAGGGAAGTTATAATAAAACTTCGCGGGAAGAATTGGTCTTATAAAAAGTGCATCTGCAATATTCAAACTATGGTTTTCCACGCCCAAAGGCATTTTGATACGTATCAAACAACTTCGGATGTCCCACGTATGCCAAGACAGAAAAAAACAACTCCTCAAGATGACCGAAACATCGTCCGTATGGTGAAACAAAACCCTTTAAAGGGTCCAATGGGCTGAGAAAAGAATATTTCGGCGAAAATAACCCTTCAACAATCTCAGCACGCACTATTCGAAGACGTTTGGTAGAAGAAAAATTGCACGGTCGGATAGCAAGAAAAGTACCCATGTTGAAACTTTGCCACAGGCAAGCCCGGCTTAGATTTGCAAGAAAATATGAACACTGGACTGTACGACAGTGGAAAAATTTACTTTTCTCTGACTAAACGAAAATAAACAGAGTATGTTCCGATGGAAAACGATATGTTCGACGTCCTCCGAATACAGAATTCGACCCTAAGTACACGAAAATTACATTAAGGCACGGTGGTGGAAATGTGAAAATTTGGGGGTGCTTTTCTGGATATGGTGTTGGACCTGTAAAGTTGATAGAAGGTAACATGAATCAATTCCAATACAAAAATATACTGGAAGTAACAATGTTACCTTATGCTGAAGAAGTTCTCCCGGTTATTTGGACATTCCAGCATGATAATGATCCAAAGCACACTGCACACACTGTAAAGGAATTTCTAACAGCGCAGTCAGTTTCTGTTTTGGACTGGCCAGCTAACAGCCCTGACCTAAACCCAATAGAGAATCTGTTCTTCGAAGTAAAGAAAAAGGTTTCAAATACACAGTGTCGTAATTTAAGGGAGCTGTACGACGTTTTCTTAGAAGAATGAAACTCTATTTCTCTAGCAAAATGTCAAAAATTAATAGAGTCAATGCCTCGCCGATGTAAAACAGTAATTAAAAGCCGTGGACATGCTATTAAATATTAATTTTAGTTAAAAATGTATTAACTTGCTTTACAAATTTTTCTCGCAACGTATTATGGTAATTTTTTTAAATGAAAGTGTCATACAAAACAATTCCCGAGCAGATAAATTAATCGTTCTTAATTATTTGTCCAGCTTCACTATTATTTGAATGTGTTGCTTTGGTAAAATAAATTATTTTTGAAAAAATTATGTTGGCTATTTTATTATTTATTCTTAAACTTAGTTGCTCTATTAATGTGGCTATTTTATGACATAACTAGTTGCTTCTCAGAAGGTGAACATCTCTGTATATGACATTATTTAAATAAAAATTTCTAGTACTTCAGATCGTTCTTAATTATGTGACCACCACTATAAATAGATAAATGTGATGGCATAATGTAATGGCTTGAATTAGGAATTTGTACAGGAAACCGCTGTTATGCAGTAGAATGTAATGGACGCAAGGTCAGGGACACCGGACAATATGCTATTGAAACTATTAGACCAGACCAAAAACAGACTTTAATTTTTACTTGTTACTTAGTTTTTTTCGCTTATTTAATAACTTAGTTCAATTAAGATAATTTACGAGAGGACAGAAGATTAGAATTTGAAAATGTACCTCACCACATTTCCATGAAAACATGCGAAACTAAGACATCCATTATAGCGCAATACTATAATAATTATACACACAGCATTAGCTTACTTTTTCACATAGTCGGTTAATACTAGTGTTAGTACCAAGAACTCAGAAAAGGGAAATGCTATCAGTCAAGATTTATGGCCTCAATTAATATCAATGTAACCCGGACAAACACGGAAGTACTTGAACGAATGATAAATGTACAGGCCATGGGGGTGGTTCGTATTGTGATTGATCTACTATCATATAATAAAAAAAATCACGTTTGTCAACCTTTTAAAAGCGCTAAATGGATTCGACTGCGGGGTTGGCTATGTTATCTGGGCTTAAAAGATTCAGAGGAAAAATAAATTGACGAAAGAGGCGGAGGAATACAGATTAAATAAGATGGTTTTGGTTATTTATTGTATTAAATGAATAATCTATAGAAAACTAAAAAAAAATATAAAATGTAGTCAGGCGTAATCATAAAAAATTACAATAAAAATTGAAATTATCATTTGGCGGTATGTACGGTTTTAAAATTTATACATGAAATTAGTAAACAGGTAGGTAGGTATATTATACCAATGATTTCGTCTCTTCAGTATTGAATTATTCGTAAACAATCTTTGTTATAGTATTTATCGGTATAAAAAAAAATTGTATCAGCACAATCAAATACGAAGAATTGCTCAGAATTAATCAATCACGAAACAAAGCTACACATCTATTACATTAGAATGTTAAGAAAATCCATGGGTCACTTATTCCGTCCAATCGAAATCTGAATAAAATCTCCGTCACAAAACCTTCAAAGGAATTGTTTATCGGGCAGCGAATAGCAATAAAATATCCAATTAAATGCCAAATAAACATTTCGCTTTGAGGAAATAACAAATACGTTGCGAACGATTGGACGTTAAATTACAAACAAATATTCCCTTTGAAATGCATTATCAAAAGTGAATGGTAATTTGGACATTCCATTAAGACTTGCGAATACAAAAACAAAAGCAAACGGACCCCCCCTCCTGACGACGATTTGAGATCCTTAATGCTCCTTTTTAATACCGCTTCAAATGCTTTGTCGACTTTGCTCTTGGTTTTTAGAATTTGAATAAGTCGTGTCAATTGTGGCCAGCAGATATAATTGTGATAGAAATGATGAAAATTACTTTAAACTCTAACTCTAAATTATAAAACTATAACATGGAATACATTAAAATAATCTAAATTGTTAAAAAAAATACAAATCTCTATCTGCTAATCGGCCACGTGAAAAATGTTGAAAGTAGGTAATTTTTTGTCGGTATTTTTAAACTACGTAACTAGCGTATTTTAATCCATACCAAAGTTCAAAAACCTGCCTGTCAGTCTACACTAGGTACCACTGTCGACACTTAAAAATAAATTCATTAATATGAACAATTAATTTTTGTTTATTTCCATCCAAAAATACGTCACATTGCCACATGTTTCAGCGACTTAAATCTCATAAATAACCAAATACTCCACAGATGTGGAAGTTTACTCGATTAACCTATTTAAAATGCTTTTAACTCAATTAATTTTTAATAAGATCTCTATTCATGCTAACAAAGGTATAAATAATAAAGCGTGTTGGCCTAGTGTAGTGGTTCGCCTGGTGGTAAGTGATAACTACCTACCACCTATGAACATAAATTTGTAAAACATAATATAATGTGTCCGTTCTCTATGTACTGCAACCGAAAACAACTTTTTACCAACTTAAACAATTTTTTTTAGTGGCTATTGACCGCTCACTGTGATTCTTTCAAGAATGTACTGGAATGAAACAAAATATGTAGCCCATGTATGTAAATTAAATTTCAGGAATGTTTTAATTTGACTATAAATTACATGAAAAAAGCTTGGTAAAATATTTTCATATTAGTGTAAATGGTGATCAAAGCGACAGATATATTTTAACAGTCAAAAGACTCATGGTAATGAAAATTCGTAAAAAAATCAATATCAGTCAACCAATTGTTTTAACCCTAAAAACTTTGCTATTTATGTATGAATCGAAATATTTATATATTAGCTGTGCTCCGCGGCTTCACCCGCATTGCTCCGCTCCTGTTGGTCTTAGCGTGATGATATACCTATAGCCTATAATAGCCTTCCTCGATAAATGGGCTATCTAACACCGAAATAATTTTTTAAATCGGACCAGTAATTCTTGAGATTAGCGCGTTCAAACAAACAAACAAACTCTTCAGCTTTATAATATTAGTATAGTATAGATAAGTAGCAATTAAAAACATCCCTCTTATAGTGTGCTGCGTGAGTCAAATATCTTACGACGAACAAGATAAATGCAAGAAATATATATCATAAATCATGAACACATCAACGGTGACACACTTGTCACAAATTGGCCACAATATAAAGTGACACTAGCTACAAATTGATTGGAGGAAGCGAGCAGGTGGGACCCCTATAGAACGTGCGAACTGCGATTTGGCTAGCCTAGGATATGTGAACCTACTAATAAGATAACCTAACTGTTGCCCTATTTTAAATATTTATATATATTAAGACAATTCTAAGGGCTTCTACAATATGTCTATGTGGGAAAAGAACCTATAATGTAGCTACAATTCGTCTGGCAAAGAAGAATCTGATCGACGACAATCCAATTTTTACTACGATACAAAAATCGAATTCGAGATTGAGTACTGTTAATGCTTGCCTCATGCTAAACAAGGGTCACGGAACTTTGACACGACCTTGACCTTCAAAAAGTATCATTAGTCTGGTTACCAAAATATTCTGGGGCACAGAATGATAACTATAGTAACTAGCGTTTCTGGAGCAAGCGTGGTTCAATAAATACTGAAGCATGATCGATACCCAATAAAAATATACAGATTAATAAAAAACTGTCATACTTGGAACTTAATAAGAGAAATTAAGAAATTCCTATCATATTAAGACTGCAAAAATAATATGTAATATCATATTATAATAACAAGATAATTACATTCAACAGTATCATGAATACCAAGAAATCGAAATAAAATTCAGTCACATTTCTATTAAATGTTATTTTATATTGAAATAATACTATAAAATATATCACAAATAGGTATAGCGTCGTTTCATAAAATTAATTATAAGCTGACATAGACCAGCGATATTAAATTACAGTAATTGAATCAGTAGAAAGCCAGATAATTGTATAATTTCACGAGTGAAAAGAAAAGTTAACGTTATTAGGTAACAACTTTATTTTGTAAAATATTTTCTAGAAAATATTAATTTTAAATTTTAATTAAATTATCTTTAAATATTAAAAGAGAAATCGTTAAATCCATACTAATATTATAAATGCGAAAGTAACTCTGTCTGTCTGTCTGTTACTCAAACACGCCTAAACTACTGAACCAATTTGCATGAAATTTGGTATGGAGATATTTTGATACCCGAGAAAGGACATAGGCTACCTTTTATTGCGAAATATGTACCACGGGCGAAGCCGGGGCGGACCTCTAGTATTCAATAAAAAAGTATATTATTTGGCATTAGGTACTTACCAGATCTTCTTACTGAGAAGACACGTTAGATAGAAGATGTGCTAGCAGATTAGATGTTTGAATTCTACGTATCGTTAGAAACAATACGACTTCCCTAATTACCTGGGTTTTAGAAACTATCTTAACATCACTTTAAAGTGCTTTACATGACAATGGCTTGGTTTGTTAACAGGAATGCTCTGAAACGATCGATTTTACTTGTCTAAACATCATAATAGGCATGTCATATGATATTTGTGGGAATAAACACGACGGCCACTAATTTATACCGTTTGTAGGACATAGGTAATGTTTGTGGCGTAATAATTTATGTAGTAAGATGCAATTGCTTTAATAGAGTACGTAGAATTGGAAGTCATAAAGAAGGAATAAATGACTGCGAGAAAATAATTAAAGAAGTCAATAAAATTATAAAAGCGATACAAAATACGATATAAACTGATCCCTATATATATTATATATTATAAAAGTTTAAAATTGCACCATAGAGCATTAAATTGATGTTGAGCGAAGAAAATGCAAGTTTTTCCAAGGCTGGTGTATCAAAGTAACGATCTTCAAAGTTCATTTAACGCAGGCGGTTCTACATATTCTCTTATCAGAAATTCTTTCCCTTGTTCATTAATAATGATCTCCAGGCGCCAGCACCTTCATTACATCTGACTCACGTCATACGAAACTACTGTAATTGGCATCATGATAATTCTGACACGTGACAAATTGCTATTAAAATAATTTAAACGATCCCGCTGATCACTACAGATGAACGAGGCTAATAGATGTCTAGGTTTACTATTCAGTTTAATCATTATGCTTACCATTCACTACACGCACGGAAAGCGCCCAGAGTGGTACCGATCCCTGGACAAATCCGTGATTATAAACTTTTAGAATAGAAAAAATTCTGTCACGAGATGGGATTCGAACCCGCGTCTTCTCGTCACCCGTGATCCCACCAGAGCAAAGCAAATAGTCTTTTCTTTAAAAGTTTATAATGATGGATTTGTCCATGGATTGGTCATCCTTATTATGTAAAGCTTTATATTTATAAAGCAATTCAATGCTACAAAAAAATTCCACACATTTCATAAGCAACAAACTGCAGTCCAGTCAAACCGAGCTGCAGATTTGCTGCTGACGTATCGCCAGTGACATGTAAAAAAAACGTCCTCATGTAGACTTTCCAAACAGCTACGAACTGGCGACCTTCAAGAAGAGCTTATTCCTACTTAAAAAGCCGGCCACATACAATGTTTCTGGCATTGTGGGCGCATATGGGCGAAGTGAAGCGCTTACCATCAGGTGAAGCGTCTGCTCTGTTGCCTCCTCTTGCATGAAATAAAAATCTGCGTGTGAAAGTTTCGGTTCTCGATTCAGAGCGCGGCTAGCGTATAGACGAGAACAAAGGTTTGGTAAACTCAAACAAACTCAAACATTTATTTACTCAATTAGACTTCTAGAAGCACTTTGGAATGGTCATAAGTCATAACATTATATTTTTAACATTTACCTCCGATTCGGAAAGCAGTATCTACGGCTCAGGGTTCAAATCGCTTTGCATGCTGGAGGCTCGGTTCGCGGTTCGTGTAGTCAATGATAGGCATGTGATAAGTACACGAATGGTAGCCATTATATTCTGAGCTGCATTGGTTAAGTATTTAATTGACAATTTCAATTTCATCAACGATAAATTGGTGTGTTATTTCTGTTTACGTGAGCTCATTTTGTGTTAGAGTATCTTTTATCATATTGTTGAATTAATGTTATGTGAATTAATTTATTTTCGTAAATATTATAATTGATTAGAATAAACAAATGATAGTTAAAAAAAAGAAAATATTTAATATAGTTCTACAATTAAACATCTATGGCATTCATGTCGCACAAGTTTCAATTTATTATTTTTGAAAATATCACGTATCCTTGAAGTACTACAAAATTTTATATGTAAATATGAATGATAAATGTACAAAGAGCTTTACCGGTCATAATATTCTTGATTTTAATTGCGCCGGCGCCGAGCGTAAACCACACGGTGCATTTCCAAGAACTAATGTTTAGTAATAGATCTACTAAAATGGAAACAAAACGTAAATACATCGAAGTATTCCCGCCTTAAGATTTAAACGTCGTTTAGTTTTGTTGTGTAAAAATAAAACTAATAGATTAGGGCGGTATAATAAGTCGGTTCTAAATATATATGTATTTGGTCTGTCGTTGTAGCCGTAATCATATGGTCGAGAGGTTGTTTGTCTTTGATATTGCGCGAGTTTTTGACGTTTTTTATATGAGTATACTTGCTGTTATATACAACCGATGTATTTCGATTATTTCACGATAAGTCTTTACCTATTTTACATTGCTTATGTTACGCCTTTTAATATCCCACTTCCTATCCTACTAATATTATAAATGCGAAAGTTTGTGAGCATGTGTGTGTGTTTGATTCTCTCACGCAAATTCTACTGAACCGATTACAATTAAATTTAGCACACATATAGAGGGTAACTTGGATTAACACATAGAATAGGTTTTATCTCGGAAATCCCACGGGAACGAGAACTATGCGGGTTTTCCTTTGAAAACGCGGGCGAAGCCGCGGGCGGAAATCTAGTTGGTAATATGTGTGTTCAATAAAAAATTGAATCCTTTTTTGCACTTCCACGTTTTGCACCATTTATTAAAAAATAATATCATTTCAACAATAGACCATTTCCTTCATGAACAACTAACACATAAAATAAATTCAGCGTAAATATCTTAATTTTGAAAATATATAACGAATTTCCGTACTTCCATTGAAAAAACAACGAATATACACGAAGTTTGAAACTAGGAATAATATCAGCTATTCTCTTGATGTTTTTGGGGCTTATTATCATGTAATACGATATGATGCTGTAAGATCTTAAAAGAGAAAATTATACATTGAGGATTGCATAATTTTTCTTAGATGTTAGTTAATTTAAAATGTACTCATTAAAATGTTTTAATTAGCTTCTAGCTGACCGCGTGACATACTTAGAAATGTTATTTTATAAAACATGTTATGTTTGTGGAAGTTGTATTTAAAAATGTGTAATTTAAGAGTTTGTTTTTGTAAAATGAAGGCTGTCTTTTCTACTACATTTAGGACAGGATATATAAAAAATAGTTGGAAACAAAAAAAAAAAATATTATTTCTTTTGTTGATCCACAAAGGTTAGTGAATATGGAGAAACATAAGTGCTAAAAAATTAATCTACTTAGTGACTAATCACGCGCTTTTTTAGCGCTTATGTTCATTGATATCTTATCCTAGATAGCGGTTTTGTCTTCTTAAAAAAAATAAGAAATCTTAATCTTAATACTATTATAAAGGCGAAAGTTTGTAAGTATGGATGTATGGATGTATGGATGTTTGTTACTCTTTCACGTAAAAACTACTGAACCGATTACAATGAAATTTAGCACACATATAGAGGGTAACTTGGATTAACACATAGGATAGGTTTTATCCCGGAAATCCCACGGGAACGGGAACGGGAACTATGCGGGTTTTTCTTTGAAAACGCGGGCGAAGCCGCGGGCGGAAATCTAGTAAATTTATATTTTAAGAATACGTAAGCTTTATTTCATGTCAAACTATTTTCACCACCACAGGTGAAGATGTTCAAAAACTATAAAATTTAAACACTGAAAATAGAGACCGGAGGAAAGCCATAAAAACTTGTAAATAATTACGGAACATTTCATTTTAATGTTGCCATTAAATCATTAATATTTTTAACACTCCCTATTCCCTTACTTCATTTGAAAGTGCTCGTATATTAATTTAAATTTTAAACGTACGGGGGGTACGTCAGTCAACACGTCGTTATACATACCGACGAAAATACCGTCTATAATTAGATTCATTATAAGCTCGCCACTTGCCACGGTTAACCTCAAAGCGTTTGGTATTGAATACTTTTAATATTCTGAAAAAAATGGTGACAATTTTTTATTAGTAAACGGATAAGGAGTGTAAAGTCTAGGGAATGCAAATCCGTTTACTTTACAAAATCCGGATTTTGAAAAACGGATTTATACAATAATCCGGAGAATCCGGATTTAGCGGATTTTTAATGAAAAATTTAACTTTTCCGTTTGAAACGTTTATTATTATGTAAAATCAATAAAAAACATGAACCTTAGTTAAATCAAATGTATTTATATTTTTCAATACCTAGAAATTAACTAGACAAACTCTAAAATTCTAATAAAATAAAAACTTTTACACTTTGGTAAAGAAAAAACATAAAGCAGACTCCTTGTCACATCCATCAGACATAAACATTATAACAAAACATTTAATATTTTCTTAGATAATAGAAACAACATAAATTGCAAACAGAGTTTTCATCATATACAAACATATAAAACGAAACAGCTTCAATTTTCTAAATCAGTAAGCAAAATCCTATTTTGCTTTTTCATTCTTTATTAGTAGGTAATGATGACAGTCTTTCCATCAGAGTTCTTATTTTTATCAAAATCAGTAATAACAAAATTCAAATTTTCATGAACACAACGAGCAAACAGATTATTACTAAAATATAATCTAAAATTACTTTTGTTTTTGAGACATAAAATGAGACCTCAAAAATGACAATGCGTCTAATGTAGTGTCATTTAACCGGCTGCGAATTCGGTTACAGATGATTCCTGCTGCGGAAAAAGCTCGCTCTGATTCAACGCTTGTTGGTGGGATGCATAAAAGATGTTTGTAGGCGGCCTCCAAGTATCGGCCTCGCGAACCACTTTCCTCAAATAATGCCATTTCTACCCGCACTAAGCTGAGTATGTCAGTTTCTGGCTGCCGTCTGGGCACATTTTCTTCCCCAACTCCAATCATTTTTATTTTTGTTAATTCCAGATCCAATTTGTCTCTATAACTAAGATGCTGAGATTCAGTCAATTCGCGTTGTCTCGATGTTGTTGTCGACGATTCGACTGTATTAGCCTCAGACTCAGACACTTGAAGATTATTTCGGCTTTCCAAGTCCACAGTTTTACAAATTACTTCTTCTATTTCTCAGCGTAAGCTGAAATACGTTCCAGTCGACGCTTCGAATGGTGATAAATTGTTGTAAACAAAAGTCAACAGTAATGCAATGTGATAAGATCTAAATTCAAACGTATTATTTCTAGGCCCGCTTCGCGACGTATCGCGATTCGCGCCAAATTCGACTGCTTGCGCGGGAACGGGATGCACTTACAGTGCCATCTATCGTCTAATGCAAGAAACATTAGAACCTATAAATATAAATACTGTGCTAATATGTTCGAAAAATCCGGATTCCATTCTTTAAATCCGGATTTAAAAGCCTATTTAAATTCGAGCAAAATCCGGATTTATCGGATTTCGGGTAATCCGGATTGCATTCCCTGGTGTAAACGTTTTTTGAAAGATAAACGTAATAATTAATTTTACAAAATTCGAGTATATAATTCATAGAAAATAACAAGAGACGATGACACATACATTCAAAATTATCAGGAATTCAAGAAGATAAATAAATTTACTTATATGCTACTAGATGTCCGCCCCGGCTTCGCCCGTGGTACATATTTCGCAATAAAAGGTAGCCTATGTCCTTTCTCGGGTGTCAAAATATCTCCATACCAAATTTCATGCAAATTGGTTCAGTAGTTTAGGCGTGATTGAGTAACAGACAGACAGACAGAGTTACTTTCGCATTTATAATATTAGTATGGATAATCTTGTTAATTAGATACAGTACATTATCAAGAAAAACATGAAAATCATCATCACTAGTTAGTTTAAATTCTCAATATAGAATACATTACGTAATCTCTTCTTCCTACCTAGTAAAAATGGAAAATTAAATTCTTCATTAGTTGCAACCAGTGTACACGACCTCTAATAACCAAGTTCCAACTGAGGCAAATCATCTTCAGTATACAAACGTCACACATCAAAGCACTCACATCAAAAGGTATTATAATGACTTACCATATTGTATCTTTCGATTCTTTATTTAACTCCGCTGCACGAAGTTTGTCAAGATGCAAGTTCCTTTTTTAGCTGATGACAGAAGCTTAAGTCCCCCCACCGTTGTTGTGACGTTTTTCGATTAGTGTTGTTAGAAATAGCTTCGTTTTCTAATAGATTCTTTCAAGTATAATTACGAGTGTGAATGAATACACTTTGTGTTTTTTAATAGTTTGACAATGACTGCCGTATTATTATAGTACTCTTTGGACAATGATCTATTGACAAGTCAAAGAGCTGTTAGTTGTTGATTGAATCAATTTGTTACGTATGTTGTACATACTATATGTACATACTCATAGTACGTCCTTAATTATTTTAAGCTATTGCATAGCTTCTATCGCGGGCCTTGAGCGCGGGGACCGAATCCAGAAATTCCGTAACGAAAAAACCTCACGTTCCCCACTCCGACGGGCGCGGAGGTGTGGCTTGAAGGCATAGCATGCAATAGCTTTACCGCGGCGGAGTGCACTAAAAAAATATAAATAATCGTACTACGTAGCCATACCCCAAACTATATACAAATAAAATGAGTGTCCACTGTCCATCCTTATTTCATGACACGCAAAATCAGCTGCGGGTAGTCGATTATAAATGTCATGTTTCCCTAAAAGCAATATAATTGAAATGAATAGACGAACAAATTGTTATCTACAAATTAATTTCCAACAATGTTTAATTAAAAAGTCTTCCTACAGAAATTAAATAATTCTCTTTATGATAATATAATTTATGCTACCCTCATGATCCTTATCAATTTCTCCCTAACAAGCAAGTTATTGTACAGTTCCGTGAAACATAATTTTAATTTTCCTTTGTAAGATTACCTAATTATTTTGTTTACGAATAATTTCTGGTAAGAAAATTTAAAAACAAATATTTAAGAGGAATTTTTGAGTTCATTATCTTTTTATTGGTATTAATAAACAGGTTAGATTAAAAGCTTTTTAAGGAATATTCGGATTATAAGGAATTTATACTATGTATTTAGTATATAGGTACTTAACTTACAACTATATAGGTAGTTTTTCTTCTAACGGTCTTTGGGAGTAAAATCACGAAAATGTATCAAAGAAATAACATTTTTTTATTTTTATTTTTATTTTTATTAGGTCCACCAAACTGGACATAGCACTACAAAAATAGATATGGTTATTCTATGATACATCACAAGTAATAAGTGCTAGACCTTCTAGAGGTGAACACAGCCTGCAATAATAAGTACGCGAATACATATTTACATTATTACAATATTAACATTAGAAGAAATATTCCACGTATCATATCTGTATCATCATCCAACATCAAAAACATTCAAATACACCACAAAAGAGCATTTCACTAATTACCAAAACCGGTACTATGGATCCGATTATTTTCAAGGCAAAGGAAACGATACATCCGGAGGGACTTTTTATTATTAGCGCGGCGGATGTGACAAACGACCAAAATATTGTGACCCGCGCGTGACTCACGGATACTATGCGTAACGTTTGATGTGAGTGTCTTGTTAAATGGTTGTTTTCATTAAATTTATGTATTAGTTGGAGATGATATAATTGACGGTAATTTAACAAAACTGTTGGTGTCATTAAAAACTGAAAACGACGCATAATATGTGTAATTTTTTTGAAAATTTTGTGGCAGCTGAACTAAAAACAAAAAATTTCATTTAATGTCTCATTTAACGATTCAATGATTTCAATAGCTTCACTCTCTGCAAATCTTATTTATACCGAACAAATTCATATTAGTTAGTGGGTGGGCTTTAAGAGGCGATGACTAATAGAAAAATTAAGACGAAAATAGTTCAGATTAGTCACTTCTATTTAAATAAACTGATATTACGTAGATTAAAGAACTCCGATGTTTACACAATCAATTTAAATGCAAACTCTATAAATCTAAATAGTGAATTGAATTTTGTTTACAATAACAAATATTATTTTCAGATTTCAGTTCCGTTTGGTGAGGAGTGAAATTTTGGATATCTCCCAAATAATATGACATTTTGAGTGAAATAAAAATAGACAAGTTTAATTAAAGAAAACGACAAGAAGCATGCGATATAATTGGTTTCGTTATAAGACAGAAAAAAATAATGAAAAAGTTGAACTGGATTTAGTTTAAGAAATTAATAACAGCTGTAGATGAAGGCCATGAGACAAAAAAAGATACAAATATAAATGTACCTAAGATTGTTTTCATCGAAATAAATACCACAATACCTATGGATAAAACAGATAGTGATAATAATGAAGATCGTGATGGTGATACGAAAAGTGGTGTAAAAGTGATTGGATACAGTGAAAATGGCGAATTTAAGTGAAATAGTGTTTGTGTTGGTGATTCTAATTAGGACAAGTATGGAGATTGTGGAATCAAGTGAGTATTTTTTTTTAGCTAATAATTAATAGCATTTCTAAATATTTTGAGTTGAAGGGGAAGCCAAAAACATTGATATTAATCACGCTCAAGATGATTATTTCTGTTCTCTCGTTTCAAAACGTAATGATTATTTTGATGTTTCTGTATATTGATAAGATTGAGTTATTAAACAATTAAAAAATTCTGGAATGTTTGAGAATTTCAAGTAACTTTATTAGTGTAGCAATTTGTTAATTTTGTTTTTACTATCGCGCTTCTTGCAGATGTTTCCATTTATTTGAAATAATTATGTTTATTGATTGTATTGTCTCTCAAGCATTTTGAATGAAAACTCTTCTTCGCAATACAGGTCACCTCAATAAAATACTAACTCATATCCCAAAAATATATCGGCATAGAAATAATAAACTGGACTGGACCTTTCCCAATCCAAAATGCGTTGACCACAAGTATCATGTTACTCAAATGCACACTTTGAGGGTTTTGAAAGTGTGCCTTAGCTCACCAAAATTAGAGGCTACGCTTAAACCATGGTTGTATGCACGGTATTGAATTTTCTGTATCTACTCGCAGGCAGTGTCGCATTCGGCCTTTCTCTGGCTGTGCGCCAAATTGAAATGATGTTTTGGTGCACGGCCGACTCCGTTATATTACATTACTTGTCAATAAAAAATAACTCAAATGTTGGACTAATTTATGACCTAGTCAATGCAACGAGGGTAGTAGTGGGACAATTTTTAGCGATACAAAAAAAAGTATGGAAGATCATCAGATCAAATTCCTGTAAATACGAGCGGAGTCAAGGCGAATGGCTAGTTTGATGTTTCACTTTCTTTTAATTTTAGATGATAAATAGGCACATGTTATAAAGGAACAATGAAATTAACATTTTACAAACAATAAATACACGGTAATGTAACTACCATCCTGGTTGAAATGTAGAATTCTAAATTTATAAATAAGAAATTGTTTTAACCAGGTATGTACCATGAACAAAGCCGCATGCAAATCTATGCATGCAAACCTAACCCATAAAATAATGTATAAAGCAAGTCCATACAACATCATACGGGAACCGAAATAACAATTATAAAATTAAACACAACTTACAAAGCTTTGTACTACATATATCAGGTCTAAAGTACACTTTACGAGCCATATATCGAGTGTTGTGGCTTAAAGAGATTATGTAGAATAGTAATAGCAAATAACTGTACGATTTAAGTCGTATTTTATCATCGGATACGTTATATCTTGGTCATTAAAATATTTTATAGAGTAAGCTTAGAATCGAGTTTCGCGAATGGGGTATTATTTCTTATAACTGGAAGTACGGGTTAATACTGGCTATTTCATGTATAATTAAGATTATTGGGGAATTGTTATGAAAGTACAGTTTGTATTTTTAACGACACTATTTGTATTAGTTATGTATGTTCCATCTACGGATTTCCTCATTAAAATATACTGCTATTTTTGCTGTGTTTACTAAACAAGCTTCTGCTTCCGATTTCGACTTCCCAGAAATAAATGAGGCAACATGTTTGTTCGAATCTTAATTCAGAATATTATCCGGATACCATTTTGTCAAAGAGCTAGCGCGCAAGAGCAACTTTTGTCTCCGCAACTATTTTGTCTCTCCCATCAACTCTATGGGCTAGTAAGAAAGTGCGTGCACGTAGCGACGCAACTTCCTATACATCCATCCATCAATCCTCACAATCTTACGTGCTTTTATTACAGAAGTAAGATAGAATACTAGCTCATAATGACTAGACTTATAATTTATTGCACCATAACATTTAGGGCACATCCAAAGTCTGTATACCAAGACCTAGAAATAGATAAGTGATATATTCGCATCTACCTTTCGGGCTAACGACCTATGTCTTGTAATGTTTCTCACACCTGTTGTAGAATTGATGCGTAATTAGAACGACATTGATTTATTTTAACACAAGCCACCCATCCTGACTACACTGGGCTTAAAATCTAAATAGATTGGCTTGTAGAAAAATCTATAGTTTGTATATTTGTCAGTCAACCTGGCTTTAATTTTGAACAATAATATATGAGAGATTGATTGATGAGATTAGCGCGTTCAAACAAACAAACTCTTCAGCTTTATAATATTAGTATAGATTAGTTTTGGCACGTGGGCTTGCGTGATACTTGGATATAAAATATTATGTAGGTTTAACCATGACCTATCTCATGTTGATTTTAATCTAGATTCGAAAAGTTATTTTTGCGAAGGAGTAACAAACATTGATCTATTGAAACAAACTTTTATGTTTATAATAGTAGTAGGTGTAGGATAAATATTGTGTCATATATTTTCATTTAGGGCCGATTTTTCAATGCTTGGATAAAACTTATCCGTCCAATAAAGAAAATATTAAAATGTCACGTAAACTGTCAAATACGGGCAATTAGAATACGTTTTTAAAATGTGACGAATAAGTTTTATCCAAGCATTGAAAAATCGTCCCTTAATTATAATAAACCCACTGTAGGTTTATTCGGTCTGAATTCGATTCAATATATAAAATCAGCCAAATCGATTCAATAATTTTATGTGCATAAAAACCTTTTCAAATGTCCAATACAGAGGAGTTATAAGAGAGTGAATCTGCGGTTAAAAGTTAGTAAGATAATTGTTCAACTTGTTTGAAATATAAGACCAAACGAACTTTGTTTCTGGGGTTATTATTTCAAACCATCGACCTTTGACCCAGGACGTCTGAAGTATTTTAAAGTGTTCCTTTATTACTCGCGAAGTTATGATCACGTTAAGGTCAAGATTGTTAAAGATATGAATCTTAAAAAGCATCGATAGAAAAAATAATAATTTATTCTTTGATGCATGAACAACTGTTTACTGTTGTTACAAAGATATTGGAATAGATTTTTTATCGTTTCTGGCAAATAATTTCTTTATATTAAAAGCGCTTCTAAAAGAAATCTAGTTGAAGTTATAAATAAGTACCTATGAATTATGGGATAGATCCCATATTTCAAAACAATATCGTCATTGATATTTTATGCATCGCACAAATGTGAGTCTTTAAGGGTTGGGGATCAGTGCATATTATTTATAGTACTTAACGCATTAATTAAATTATTAGCGAAAGAAATCATTTGGGTATTAATTTAAAAAATGATTACAAAAAGCCTAAATGTTTTAATAATTACGATATAGCGGTATCTATTCCAACGATAGGAGGAGGACACTACTACCAGACCAAATTCACTGATCAAACGCTTGCCCAAAAGAAATAACCAGCCTTGCTGGTTTCGTAGAGATTTAAAAACTTCACTTCCATTTTCGCGTTGTCGGTATTAAACTGAATGGTTTTATTTTAAAGGTAGTTTCAGTTTCAAGTGAATAGTGGTTTCAGGCAGAATTGAATTTAGATCGGATTGAATCCTTAATTCTGTAACTTGCAACAAAACCGATTTGTATCGATTGCTCGTTGTGCGACAGTTTCTGAATAACCTTTTTTTGCGTATCACTGGCTACTGTTATAACGGATTTTTTGTGTTTGAAGATAATAGGAAAGCAAATATGGAGTGGATATGACGGATATACATATATGTTACTTTTTAACCGACTTCAAAAAAGGAGGAGGTTCTCAATTCGACAGTATTTTTATTTTTTTTTGTATATTTGTTACGCGATTACTCCGGCAATTATAAACCGATTTGAATAATTCTTTTTTTATTTGGTAGGTCATACGTCAGAGGTGGTCCCATTGGCACCAGGTCAGGATCTGATGATGGGATCCCGGGAAAATCGAGGGAAACCCTCAAATTTTGTAGGCATATACACTGTTTATCAGAAATTATTTAAATTTGTACAATGTACATATAGGTATAGTCTTGAAGTCGGTTTTTGTTTTTTTTCTAAAAATTTACTTTATTATTAGATTGTCTTTTTTTGGTAGAAGTTCATTTAGATATTTTTTTAAGCATGATTATTGGTGAGAATTAAAAGTTTTGTTAATGTAGGAAGTGTGTGTGGTAATTCCTAAATTTTATTACTTAATTTTGTTACAGTAAAGACGATTATTGAAATTATCAGAAATTATAAAAACATCAATGTGTAACAAACAAAAAACATGCTAATATTCGAAGTAACCAAATTACTCTAATGCATCGTTCGAGACATTTTATTTAAACATTTCTAACATAATACCATCAGCGTTGAATTTACTACCAAACAACATAGTTCTTTCATTAGTCCATTCAGGATTAAAAATACCATTCGTCTAATTATATCGTGCAGGTGTACAAAATAAGCGCTAGGTCGTTAGCATCGAGCCGAAATGGCTACACTCTTGTCACTTCAGTATTTATGAAGCATGGGATCATGTTGCCTATATTCATTTCTTGTGGAAGAACAAAACATGAAGCCACTATCAAAATTATTGTTTACTATATTTCTACATTCTACATTTATTTAATCAACTAGTTTTTCTAAATGAAATCGAAGCCCTTGCGAATTGTCAAAATACAAAAATAAATAATTATTTACCGTAGGTTCGGAAAGCAGTTTCTACAAAGAACAGTTTCTGCTGTACAAAAATCTTAATGTAGTAAGTAGTATAAAAGTTAGTGTCTTTGTTAATATTCAGAAATGTTTATTTAATGATCCGTGACGGTGTTTACTTGTACAAAAAAAAGAAATGCCTTAAAGTAATCATTTATCGTCGGAGAACGACCGCCAGTGACTGATGTTTCGGCTTGTCATTGAATATTTTAAATATAAACAAAAAGAAGATACGAGGATGTGTTTGTTAAGAAACAGTGCCTAATTTAAAATATTTATGCCTAATTGTAAAATGGCTATTATCAGCTTTGTAAATAAAAACAATGAAGTTTGGTTTTTTTTAAACCTCAACGTTGAAAATACCTTTGTAAAATATTCACAAATCCTGTTCACACTACATTTTTTTCACTCAGAAATTTAGAAATGCGATCCTTTTTTACCTATATAGAAATAAAAATGGTTTTTGTACCAAATGGCTGTAGCTGCATCGATCTTAAAAACTATTGTATGAGTAAATAACTACATCTATTTTATGGGAGATTAACTTGAGAGGAGAGACGAACGGACAGAACGAACTTGGATGAACGGTGAAAACGCTAAGTCAAGTGGGCAAATAATCGCTTAAAATGAAGACACATTAAACAAAGTGATTCTAATAAAAGGGCATTAACATCAAAACCTATTAAAATAAGATCCACGAAATACGTAAAATTGTCGGACTTACCGCTTCACTATTTGGCTCAGAGCGTCCCCGGACTTTGATAAAAAATTGCCGCGAAACAGCAAAATTGTCGTGACACGTGGCATCTTCTAAAACTGTCGCCTCTTGGCGTATCGCCAGCGTCGTATCTATTTACTCTACCTTTCCTGCTTCATTTGATTTTAACTGGCTTCGAGAACATCTAAATTTAATTTGTATCGAGCCTTTTTGTGCCTTTTAATTTTCGAATTTGGACAGACGAACGAATTGGCTTTAATTCCGTTATTTTGTAGTACCAAATACTTGAGATAGTTAACGACAATGTTGAGTATTTCCTATTTGGTAAGAATAGATGCACATTCAATAAATACCTCTATTTTGGAAGAATTTACATTCTTGGGTTTTAATTGAGATGTAGTAAGGATTAACCACACATTTTTAATTCTAATGACACCATTTGTTGTCATAGTAAATAAATATTTACTATATTTTTACTCAAGACTATAAATGTTTATACTACTAGTTATGGAGCTGGAATTTTCTGGATCTTTACCAATGCATTTGCATAGTCTTAATCCAAATATACTGGATGCAGTTTACATCGAACTTAGTAGCTGATTGTGGTTTTTTATTACTGGCGCTTATTTTGTCTGATCTCTGGCGAGTGGCCAAGATATGCCGATCCAAAAATATCTGATGTCACTGCAATTCTGTATTCAGGACAGTTTTTCATGGGGGAGGCCGATATATTTAGACTAGTTGAGAGAACTTTGTTTTGAAACGATGACACGGTCCGCAGTTTGGTAGTAAGGTTGAATATTTCGAATGATATTTTTGTATTGTTTGTTTATAGCAGCTACAGACTATAGTACTATAGATAGGAGGCAGTTAGATAAGTTAAACTACTGTCACGATATTTACTCTAATCATACTTAATATTATAAATGCGAAAGTAACTCTGTCTGTCTGTCTGTTACTCAATCACGCCTAAACTACTGAAACAATTTGCATGAAATTTGGTATGGAGATATTTTGATACCCGAGAAAGGACATAGGCTACCTTTTATTGCGAAATATGTACCACGGGCGAAGCCGGGGCGGGCCTCTAGTACATTATAACTTGAGAACGGTTTTTTGTCAAAACGAATTCCCATAATTGATGAAAATAAACATGTCAGGTCTTCTACAATTGCATCCTTAAGAGAATAAATTACAACTGAAAAAATAAACCACGAACACGAAGTTAGATCTGAATGAAAAATACATTCTTATCAACCCCCATTCTGTGTTCCAAATCTAGCTTCTCCTAAAAACCTGCTGAGTAATTTTAAAATCCTCCTAATCGAAAAACCATTTAAAAATTCATACTCATAAAGCATAGCCGGCTTAAAATATTACGTGTTAAATTGAATAATGACGCCGGCAATGTTTTATTGTTTGCGATTGTTTGTATAGTATTAATTTATTAATAAACAAACAATTTAAATTGGATCATGTTATGCATATTAATATAATCGTGTTTGATTATTTTGTGTGTTTATTCATTTAGCATATATACTTTATGAAAGAAGTGTGGATTTTGTTGGAAGATTTTTAAGAATTCAATTTACAGTTTTCGTATCATCAGATTATGTTTCTTATTGTCCGTAGTAAGCATGTTTCAAAATGATATTTTATATCTCTAAGTAGTAACTTCAATACTAATTCCTATTCTTTATTAATACTGTAACTAATACCTACTCCAAATTTTCCATCAAATGTTGCACATGTGATCCCAACCTTACAAGATATTCAGTTAGCAATTAAAATTATGTTCTAGATCATGAATGCTGACTTTCCCATTGCTTATTTTCCAACTTCTACCTTACACAAGTTTTAGTACTATTTCGAACAGTCATCTATTTATCAAATTCTGCTCATTTTACTATTGCCAGTTTACTACGGTGGATTTTATTCTGAAATACCAACACTTTTTACATATATCCCATTTATTCCCCAACTAACAACCCACGTACGAACCACCAAATGACGTGCCCAGTAATGTATCAATATTTCAAAGGCGAAATCGTTTCCCATATCCCATCGAGACGAAAGCCTCCGTTACAGCGAAACAACATATTTGTGAGAAAAACCTAATATCGGCCTCTCGTTATTGTCGGATGGACGCCGCATACATAAAACATAGCCTCTTTGCCGCATAACGCCACCTATGATCTAATAACGTGGTGCGTAGAGTGGTGAGCGGTTGCATTGTTACACGGAACGGGAAATAATCGCTTAAGTAGCTAAAGCTTTTTTTTCGCATTAGTCTGTAAATAAACTGCATTGTCACACAGCATGATAAATTATGGCTGAATTAATCTATGGTTTTAAATATTTTTTTTTTCTTGAATTAGTCTGTATATAAACAACTATTATACTTATGCATGAAAAAGCACAATTTTATACTTGACAAAACAGGATTTTGTAATAATCTAGTGAGTTTTTTGTAAATAAAAATCATATACTAGTGTTAAAAGAGTCCTATTATTCGCAGCACGATGTCTTCTCGTTAAAAAGTGTTATAAAGTATGTATAGTAAACGGAATAAAATAAATATGTTATAAGATAAAACACATTTTCCTTCCTTCAACATTTTAAATACATTTTAAAATACCCAAATAATCGCCATAAAACAACAAATATCCAAACAACGAAAACCACTCAATTCTAAATTATCATATTATTATTATACGAAATCACGTGCCTCCTCGAACAATGGAAACAAACGTCTCTTAACTCAATTCCTAGAGCTCCTTTGTATGTAACACGTTCCTAGCCTGTGCAAGACACTACGTCTAAACTTCATTCTACTTTCATATTGAAACAATTTGATACTAACTCTCAATAGGTTTTTAAGAAAACTTTATCTGTGTTAGTCTTGAATATTTTATTTGTAGACTAAAAATGTGACAAGTATCTTTAGAACCAACATCAGAAAGGAGGCTCTCAATTCGACTGTATTAAAAAAAGCAACAAAAATTACATGTTTTTATAACAAATCGAGCCCATTTTTAAAAGTGTTAATATATAAATTGTGTTAAAATGAATAGATAGATACATTTAACTTATAAAATGTGTAACCATATTTAATATTCAAATTAATTTTCAATATTAATATAGCCTAAAATCATTAGTACATAAGGCTAAATCTTCACCCCTCTTAAGCCTAAATTCAACCCTATATCTTAACTCGATTTCTAAATCTTCTGGTGACAGTTTAACACTAAACTGTCTGTTATTTTCATTTATGCTAATTATAAAAAAATTGTAGCCTATTTTTTTTTGCTATTCTAGACATTGAACGGAAACTATCATTGTGTTCTTTGATACCAACCTACACCTAAAAACCAAATGATTTTTAGAAATTTTGAAAGGGCCAGTTTTTATTTACAGTATATATTAGAGTAATTTTATCTTAAAAGCTAAATAGAACATATCCAGAGTCCGTCAAAAAGGCTATAATCCATACTAATATTATAAATGCGAAAGTAACTCTGTCTGTCTGTCTGTCTGTTACTCAATCACGCCTAAACTACTGAACCAATTTTCATGAAATTTGGTATGGAGCTATTTTGATACCCGAGAAAGGACATAGGATACTTTTTATCCCGGGAAAATGACGCAATCCCGTAAATGCCACGGGAACGGGAACTATGCGGGTTTTTCTTTTGACTGCGCGGGCGAAGCCGCGGGCGGAAACCTAGTCTTATATATAAAAATGAATCGCAATATGTGTTGGTAAGCGCATAACTCGAGAACGGCTGAACCGATTTCGGTAATTCTTTTTTTATTATATTCCTTGAAGTACGAGGATGGTTCTTATGTAGAGAAAACGTAAACATGTACAACGGGCGAAGCCGGGGCGGACCGCTAGTTATTAATACATTTAACCTATATGTATAAAGGAAACAATTTTGTAAATTAATAGGACTTTTTAACGGAAAATTACGAGTATAATAATATGTATGTTTCGGGTATATGTAATTGAGTAATTCAAATGTATTTAATTATAATTAGTTTGTAGATTAATTTAATTTATTTCGTACACACGCTTAGTTTCAATTTAGTTAGATTACTGCATTATTTTAATTGATAATTAATTATCATTCATTAATTGGAATGTTAGTATTAATGCCAAAACATATAATTATTATTTTATGTAACTGAAATAACTATCTAAACGAATTCATAGTACATTAATTATTATAGCTGCCGAACAGTAACATAATAGATATAACTAATACCTAGGTTTATCTCTAATTAACCATCAGTAAGCGACATGTGTTCATAATTCCAAAGCTTCTAAATTGCACACAAAATCCATATAATAAGGCTGCATTTCCACCAGAGATGTGCGAGGATGCGTAATGAAGAATGTCTTTTTAAAGAACCAATACTATCGCTTAATTTATCTCGCTTCGGTCAGCACATCTCTAGTGGAAATGGCTCATTGGTGCTACATTTTTTTCGCATACAAAACAAGCGAGGGATGTGGGCGAGGAAAGTGCTAAAGGTTTAATAATACTACAAATAAGACATTTCAAATCTTCGCAACGCACCACACACTTTCGTACAGCTTTGGTGGAAAGCCCCACACATTTTCACAGCACAGCTAGACATCCTCGTAAGACACATTTCCCTTGCACATGGTGGAAACGCACCCTCACCGATTGCAACGCTCCTGCCAATTAAAATTGCTATTAAAAGTTATCTAGTGACTTTTGACAAGTCATCATTCCTATAAACCGTTAATTAGTATAATTGCTACTGGAGGGCCGAAAAACTTCGTCGAACTGATAATAATCTTTTGACTAATTGAAGTGAATTGCGATTAATATTTAAGTGTGACGTTTGGCAGTGTCCAAGAAATCAAATAAAGTTTATTTTTGATTGGTTTGAGTGCGAAATTAAAGCTTAGGCTATAAATTTTTATGGGATCTGTTCTTATAATTCTTTAAGTTAATACTTATTTTAAAGTTTATTGATATTTAATTCCTACTCTGTGCATTAAATTAAATAAATTATTTTATGCACTCAAACGCTTAATATCATTATCATTTTGAGCAACATTAAGCCTTTTATCTGTTTCTGTTTAAACATAAAATATATTATTATGTAATATAGATACAAAATCATTCATCATAATGTTTGTAATAATATTAATTTATTAAACGTGTTTCGAAATAACATTATTATAATATTTGCCAACTGTTCACATAATAATTAATATATGATCGTAATAATATTATGTTTAATATATGCCCCTATTATATATTTAATAGCTTTATATATTGCCCGTTAATTAATTACTGAGTAACAAATGAGAATATTGAATGAATTCATACTCACTCACACAAACACACACACAGAGAAAGTAAATGTTTGTACTATATTGAAATTTCATAGTCCATTGTTATCATTTTAAATAATTATCACTTTTTAATTCATAACATAGACTTCATAATTAAATTGAATTTTTTAAAATATAATCTGCATTTTTTACATGACCTTTTTAATTTTAACTCTGAAAATTAAGCGTTTTACACCTTTCATAATGACTCGCAATTAAAATTGTAATCATGTTAATTAACAATAAGTAGGCCGAAATAAGTTCTAATTATAATATACTAGCTTTCTGCTCAGCTTTGCTTGTGTGCACACTTTTTTATGTGACAGACATACATGATATTTTCATCCCCGACATAACTCAAACCGTGTTTATGTTTAATGTACATACTATATCCTTTTCCATGGTCAAGTCTATCCCTGATCCTAACTTTATCAAAACTGATTCAGTTGTTTATGTTTGTAAGCGTAACAGACAGAGTTACTTTCGCACATATAATATTAGTAGGGTTTTAGTTTCTCTGTTTGCATGGTTAATATTAAGTTTCTGCAGTAGTTATTACCTACTTAAAATTTAGTTTAGAAAAAACATACTTGAAATAATTTGGAAAATCCAAAAGTGCACGCCTCATAATTTTTTTTTAATAAATATTTATTAATTATTATTTTTGTTTATTTAATAACAATTAAACTACATCGAATCAGACCCTGAAAAATGAAAGGGTTCTATTCCTGAGCATACTCAAGCGTAAGAGAAAAAAAAAGACTCGATTAGTAAAGTATTTCGGTCGCTATCGTGTTAACAAGAAAAAGGATCCGCACATACAGACACACGGACGTCCAAGACAGAACTTTTTTAAACTGTTTTTTAACTAGTTTAAATAACAAAAATGACATCAAAAATATCATGAACGTTAAAAATAGTGTTTTTTCTTAATATGTGTGTGTATGTATTATCTTACAAGTGCAATGTATGATACATAAAGACATTTTAAGTTTGAAAAATCAGATGTTTTGCGCGAAGTGACAGTAGTACCCACCTCAACGCTTCGCTTATGAGGCGTGCAATAACAAAATTGTAATAACAATAACAGTATTTGTTTTCAAACTCCAATTTGCACATTTTCTTAGATAAATACATTTCCAAAACCGCTTATGAATCCCCAAATATTCAATGATAAAAACAGCTTATTACACTATGTACTTACTCTGTCTACACTCGTGTAATTCAAAACCTGGATCAAGTTCTCTAAGTAAAATCTGAATCATCACTACGTTCCAATTTTAATTTTCAACTCTATTTTCAAATAATAGAGTATAAAATCGCTCAGCAGATATAAATCGATGTAGAGCTACGAAGGACAGACGTGGCACGGAAATTACGGGAGCGTCTAGTGTTAGTTTACTCTGTAGGCCAAGTGAGGTTGCAAGTATGGATTAAGGCTTTTCGGGTTTAAGATGAAACGTACGAATTGCAACGTATGAAATTATGTAATGTTCGTTTACAATTTTGTTTGAAATTGTTATTTTAGTTTTATTTAGTACTGTTATGATACGTTCGTTTAACATTGAATCTTTATTGAAGTCAAACTTCTTTATCGGGGTTGGAAAAAAAATTAGTGTAACATTTTTTTGTTACGCGTGCAATTTTTCCGCGCGCCATCTTTTTCTTATCCCTACCACGCGTGATTCGACGTATTTCTGTAAAGTTGCATAATATAGTAAATTATTTTTTTAAAAATAAGGTCATAAAGAAGTTTCACTTCTTACGTGTGTACACTAGTACACGCACACATTTTTTATGTGGTTTAGAATTATAGTTGGGCGTTAGAATGTGGGTTTAGCGCCTGATCTTTTAAAAGCGGGATCGGTAAGACTATTTAGTTTTTAGTGTAAGTAGTGATTAATTGGTAAATTCTTTCAATTTGTGTTATGTTTGGATGCTATGTTTTAAATAGTGAGTATTTAATAGGTTATGTTGTTTATGTTATATGTATGCCGAAATTATCCCTACTAATCCTACTAATATTATAAATGCGAAAGTTTGTATGGATGTATGGATGTTTGTTACTCCTTCACGTAAAAACTACTGAACTGATTACAATGAAATTTAGCACACATATAGAGGGTAACTTGGAATAACACATAGGATAGGTTTTATCCCGGAAATCCCACGGGAACGGGAACTATGCGAGTTTTTCTTTGAAAACGCGGGCGAAGCCGCGGGCGGAAATCTAGTAATATTATACCGCTAGTTATTAGATACATAAAGCTTTCGTGTTGAACATTGAGTCATATTTAAAGGTTATAATAAAGTCTCTAATATATTCCTGCTTTATTATCTCTCAAACCAAAGCTTCCTTATAATATTATTGCTACATAATATATTTCCTACTAAAAATAATATGAGTAAAGTACAAGGATAAATGTGGGTAGATTTAAATTTTAAATAAACATTTGTTGTACAAGCACAGCAACGTGCTACGTAGACGAATGTATTCTTAGGGTATCGCCACACTAGCATAATTATTCGGAACCAATTATTCCTTTAGAGATTTTACGATTTTGAGACATGGAGCTATAATAACGAGTTTTGGTACTTTCACCTGGATGAACTTCTTTAAAAGTAACCTACTCAATAATCGTGTTTATTGTTTTAGGCTAATAAATTCGAACCTAAGCGGGCAATATTTTTGTGACTACTCGTTAAAATACTGGTACCTAACTCCGTTTAATCATTTTAACAGCGTCTATTTAATCTTTAATAACTCTTATTTAGTATTTGCAATGTTTTGACTAAACTTTCACCACTGACTCTTTCTTTTTTATGGCGTTTTCTCAATGTAGTTTTCTCGATAAAATATGTATGCAAAGTATGCAAACATCATATTATTATTATCTTAAAGAGCAGCCACATGTGCAACCGTCCTTATAATATAGATTTGATTGTAGGTGCAATGTATTGCAATTTCCTACTTCAATGCCGACGCAGCTGCGCCTCGGTAAAGTGCTGGAGAATGTAACTATTATGTACAGTACGTTTATGCTAACACTACTGTATTTGTTACATGAGACCTGTTCTTTGTGCCGAAATGTTACGTACCGAGATAATTCAGTTAACGACAAGTATAATCGAAATTAAGAGTGAACGGGTGCCTTCTAGGGAAGCGTGCTCAACCAAGATCTCGTCTGATGGTAAGCTGTGATGTGGTCTATGATGGAGCGCGCTTAAAAGGTAACCGTTCACTCTTTTATCTTCGTAGGTATGTACTTGCTGGAGAATATATTTCGGAAAAAAGAACAGGTTTCATATAACAAATACATAAGTGTATAAGTTAGTAATTTATTAACCAAAAAGCTATAAGGGAGAGGGACAGGGCTATGTAGAATTATTATCTTTATACATTGAACCTTCACAGCGTAGATATAACAGATCAGCGCAAAAGTTTCCATTTATTTACATAATCTTAAACTGGCAGACAGCCATGCGTAGTACTCAGATATTAAGTTGCCTATGTGCTAATCCAGAGTATATACTTTATATTGTTACACTTTGTGAATTATAATCTTGGCAGCAAGTATTTCAAAACCATTAGTATGTATGCACCTGGTTCTTCAGCGTGATATCTACTACGGGCATAGATTTGAAAACCATTATTTAAAAATACTTTGTTAGTAGCTTTGTCCATTTCTTTACATTAAAAGTGCACGAGCACAAATAATTTATGAGTAAATATGAAAATAATTACAATATAATCCAACGATAGAATAATTGAGCCAAAAATTGGATGAGCCATTGCGAACGACCTTGGCGTCCCACATTCCGTACATACAAGCCCAATATATTAACATACATACATATCCCTGGTCCCAAATTGCGAAACAGGTCGAAACCTCATTAAATTAGAATTAATACCACAATACAGATTAATTTGTGCGCTAAAACGGTCAGACTGTTACGTTATGTAAATAGCTTATGTTGTTTAAGTGATAATGATGTTATTATTACATAACTAATTATGGTGTGGTTACTACTTTGTTAGAGAGTTAACCCATCATTAAATTTCGTACTCAGTTCCTTTTCATTTGACTACAAAAAAGCTATCAGTCGAGTATTAGAAGTCAGCATTATTAAGCTATCGCGGGCCTTGAGCGCGGGGACCGCATCCAGAAATTCCGTAACGAAAAAACCTCACGCTCCCCACTCCGACGGGCGCGGAGGTGTGGCTTGAAGGCATAGCATGCAATAGCTTTACCGCGGCAGTCCCCGAGTGCCACACGTCTTTTTTATGTATTGTTTGGTATCAGTCCACTTCTTACAGGTGCGGTCCACATTTGACATCAATCTAAACTAAATAAAATAGATAAGCACGTAACCTAATCAAACCAGACATTCAGAACCCCGTAACAATAAATCCAACTGAAACTTAAACCAAACTGAAGGCATCTAACAGGACAGCAAAATACATTGTGCGCATAACCACATTGTATACCGAACTAAACAATAGAACTCAAAACAATGTTGAAGCAAGACTTAACAATGAATCGATAGATTTCTACAGTTCTACATTGAAACGTCCTTAAGTAGCAAAAATGAGTGTCGTTGTATTGTTGAATGCAAATAGTCTGAGTACAATACTATCGAAGTTCGTAGAGCTAAGTAAATACGAGACTGGAATGGCTGCAAGTTTTTATTTATTGACGCTGCTACTTCGCGGCACAGACTGCGTTTGCTTGTCAGGGAAATCTCTTAAAGCACTTTGATAATCTGCTTTGATTGTTTGTCACGTTATAGTTTAAGTTGTTATTTTTTTATTTGTACTGTTGTTCAAAAGCAATGTATTTTACAGTATTTTTATTGACAACTAGCGGTCCGCCCCGGCTTCGCCCGTGGTACATAATATTTACGTTTTCTCTACATAAAAACCATCCTCGTACTTCAAGGAATATAATAAAAAAAGAATTGTCGAAATCGGTTCAGCCGTTCTCGAGTTATGCGCTTACCAACACATTTTGCGATTCATTTTTATATATAAGAAGATGGTACATATTTACGTTTTCTCTACATAAAAACCATCCTCGTACTTCAAGGAATATAATAAAAAAAGAATTGTCGAAATCGGTTCAGCCGTTCTCGAGTTTATGCGCTTACCAACACATTTTGCGATTCATTTTTATATATAAGAAGATTAAATTGGTTCTATTTTAACCACATTATTTTTGGCAACGTGGTAGGCATCATCATTTACTTAGCTTTTATTTAACAAAGATTTATTAACAGCAACAAATTAATTATCTACATCATCTCCCATTCATACTCTATTATAAAAATCAAACAAATCTTTAATTTTGCACCCAGATGCATTTAAAACACGTCTAGAATATTACCATTCTGCACTGAAGACAATGCTATCGACGGAGCAACTTTGAATGCTATCTCAGTAAATGAACCTCGTTGGAGACCAGCCTTCTGTCCATGTAATTGTATTACTTGACAATTGGAATAATTTCTAGTCAGCACTTCTTTAAGGAAATCGCTGCTATTGATAGCACTCTCGTATAAAACTGCATTCAATGCTGGGGAAATATTTTGAATTGCTTATGCTTCTATGCGTTTGTGGATTTTATTTTACTGTTACTGTTATGTTTATTTTAGAAACTTCTTCTAGTGTGCTATTTTTATTGGGTTTTTCTTATGTCCTATTGAATTTCAGTCGTCTGGAACATTCAGTTGAGTATATAGAATATAGATCGACTTCGTAACACAAATCCAATTCAAATTGAATCAATAAAACATTAAAAGAAACTTCAAAGGGACAATTTAAAGATCACTTATTATCCAGAGATCACAAAGATGTAAATTACTTTATTTTGTTTCATAATACGGTAATCATCTTGATAAATTCATAATCAAAAATGTCATGTACTTAAATTAACATGAATATTTCGTGTATTTAGTAAACGTTGAAGGCGTTTGTTTAAACAATTCCTATTTTAGTGCCATGCGTCCCGAATAAACATAATTAAGTTGCATCTGTGACAAAGTTCCTACTAATTGTCTCCTTCAGAATTCTACAGGGACGGATTAATATTATTTTCATAATTTTAGGGCATAAGTTTTGGTCATTTTATGATCCAAGGCTAGTTACGACTTACACATCCATTAGAAATACAATGTGCACTACCTGATCATCATACCACAAACTACAATTGACAAGAAAAGGAATTTTTCAACAATACATGTCTATAATTTCCATAAAGTGGCAAACATGTCATACATAGGTACAAAAATTATGTATTACTACTGAAATGGAATCTCAAATAACATGAAAAGATAATATTATCATCCTGGTTTGCTCCTACAGCAAGTGAATTTTTTTTCTGAATGTAGTTCATTAGTACGACAAGGCATTAATGTTTTTAGTTTAGAGGTATACCAACTGCTGTTTGTAAAGTTAACAAAATATATTGAATGACACGTAAGTTACAATAAAAGAATTAAACCATTTAAACTTCATACACAAACTTTCACACACGTACTATTAACATACGGCCTCTTTTAACCATTGAAGGAGGCAATAACTTGCCATAGAGCATCTATCTAAAATCTAATCTATTGCCCTAAGCCTCAAATTTTAGTACAGCCCAACTATCTAACGTAATGAGATAAACGGCGACGGACAGACAAGTTGACTGGCGGTTTATTAATTAGCAACCCTTCTGTTTTAGTGCGTATACAATGTCTTTATGTTTGAATTTCTAGTTTGTAAATTAGGACTGCAATTTCCCTGAGTGCTTATGTTGAATAATATCTAACTATCGTTGATCGAATCTTCTTCAAAACAGAAGTTTTTTATAACATACCAGCAAGTGCAGTTGCGTAAACATCGGTCTAATTTGGGAAAGACAAGGAGACAGCAAATAAAATATAAAACATATTCAATTGTAATAACACCTTTTTTGTAACTACATTCTTGTAAATAAATGAAATTTGAATTTGAATTTGAATTGTGTTATTATAAGTACTTTGGCATAATAAAAGTAGTTAAACGCTGCAATTTTATTCTTTTATTCTTCTAACAAGCAAGGCTGATTATATTCTAAGGATGAAGTTCGAAGGCAACGATATATGAAACATCAATTTAGTTCGTTACTGTATACGTAAAAATAGCTGATTGGATCTGTATAAAAAAATGGTACATAGTTAGATTATAATGTGATAACATATTATTGTTTTTTTTTACCCGAGGATCATGCGAGTGATGCCACGTTTTCCAGCTAGTTTACCGCTAAAATAAGAGAAGAAGCGTTCATTTTATTAAGATTTATTTCATCAACAAAATATCATGTGATTTATCAATCTACGCCGTCAGACTATTCGATTTTTACTTATAAGTAGAATTGATTTATTCCAACGTTGATATTATTTAGCCATTTCATGAAATACCGATTGACCTCGCCTTTGTTACAATACCTTTAGATTAATAGCATTCTAGGAACGCGTAATTTTACCCAATCTCCTGGGAAACGCAGTTATTCTTTGCGTGTTAGGAATATTAATCACATATTATATCAGTAGAAATAGATTTTGGATGAGTTTAGTTTTTTGGAGATTGGGCAGTTTATTTGGTAGGAACAAAAGGGTTTTTGGTATAATGGAAACATAATTAATAATAATATTTTTATGGCTCCTACATACTTAAGAGCCTTAATATTTTAGTCAGTTGTTAAATTTGAAATTATTTTTTCCTTAGTAATCGTATCATCATTTCAGGACTATCTGTTTGTTAAACTTAATATTATCGTATTATCATATTTTGGTAATGCGATACTGTAATAATAATGACCTGCTGTCCATTACAGTCTTTAATCATTTATTTAATGCGTCATTAAGTAATTCCAAAATTTATTATTCTGTATTCATGCTTTACATTTGGAATATCAGACAGTCCACCATCGTCATAATCTGTATTAATTATAAAGTTAATGTGAAAGATTCAAATGCCTAAATTTAAATATTTATTTATGTATAGTACTGTTACGTACTCTTATCTACAAAATGTATTATGACCGCCTCCTCGGTACAGTGGTTGACGCGTGAGCGTAACACCGAGGGGTCCTGGGTTCGATTCCCGGTGGAGACGAAGAAAAAAAAATGGCTTGGTTTGGTAGGACACAGAAGGCTGATCACCTACTTGTCCCTAAAGAAAATCGATCAGTGAAACAGATGTAAGTATAATGCATCTGCCCCTTACCCCACTAGGGGACATGGGACTTCACTACTATTAAAGTAATACTGTAAGTAATAAAATAACATTATTTCAATTGTGAAAGAATCTGTTCTAGTATCCGTCGAAATCGAAGAAAAATAAATAAGAACAAATTGTGACTCATGTTAACAATCCCTTGCAAAAGCGGTTATGAAACATGATAAAAACAAACCATTACAGAAGATCTCACAATTAACCAGAAATGGTACAAAGTATAAAAAGCAAGGAAAATACGTGTGTCAATAATATAGGAGTCTTTCGTAAAGCGGGAGATCTCATACATATTCAATGTGTATTTATTCCCCCATTGGTTTACTCATTAGTGATTATTTTCAACCGTTCGATTGAAGATTTATACGCGTCTATTACATATTATAATGTAAATTTTTAAAGGAAATTGAATTTTCTTTCAAGAGTCACTTAAAGTATCAGAAAACGTTGGAATATAGGACGACTGATTAGCAACCCTACTTTCTAATTCAACTGCTATATTTTAGTTGGCTTTGAAGTAAAGGGAATATGTCTGCTTATTGTAAATTGTTTTTTAAAACTCACTTGACTATTCAGGATAATCAAAAACAGTTCGAAAATAATACGACTTATGGCCCCTAACTAATTCAACTGCTATTTGTCTGGCTTTAAAATAAAGGGAACATCTCTGCTAATTGTACGACATATTATCTAAAAAATTGCTGAATTCATTGGGAAAACTAACTGAATAATCCATTTTTTTGTATGGGTTTTAATAGAAACTGTAAAGCCTTTCTTTTGCATTTTAATACATCAGAAGCAGCTAGCAATTTTGTATATAACAAGCATAGTCATTTAATTACACGTCTTAATTGTGGCGTATTACCCGTGGTCCCCCCGCTATGACCAACTGGTGGGTCTATGGGTAATATTTTTTCCCCGTGGACCCACTGCTATAGAATGATATGACAGTGGGTCTACGGGCACTTGAATTAAAAGTAATTTTTTCCCGTGGTCCCCCGCCGCCATGATTTGAACATTATAGAGACAGGATTACTATACTATCTGCACTTCCCGATTTATGTCATGCGTAATTATTTCGAAATTAACACTTAGTTTCTCGACTCTATCCTAATGCGAGGATGATTTTATGTGTTTGTGTGTGTATATTTGTACGCCTTAATTTTTATAGTTGAGTTAATATTTTCTTGACCATAAGCTTCGTATTTTCGTCTACAGTACTTTAAAATATCCTCGTTCAGTTTTATTTGTGCTTCCTGTTAAGCTAGTGCTGTCATATTTTTAATAAAGGATTTATATTTCTCCTTGCGTTAAGTATTCGTTGGTAATTATTTTTCATTGTATCGAAAATATTGTAGAAATAAGGTTCTTATGATTTGAGATAAAGCAATTTGATGAAAACTTATGAAACACTGTTTGAGGAAAATTTGGTATTTTGACTTGTCACTTTTTTTCTTTTCACTTTTTACTTGTTGTTATTAACGAAAAAGCTGACTATAGCAAGAGTGGTAACAATTACTTATTAAATGAGGACCTAAAATCTTTCCATATGTTTTCAGTATGTATGGATATCTTGTCGATTCTTTTCGGCATTAACGATCAACTTAAACTGTCGTATATTAAAAAAATATATATTAAATAATTATGATGAAAAATTAGATTTATTGAACTTTTATTAAACCAGTTCACATTGAATATATCTTATGTCGTCTTATTAGGTTCTTTGGCATGCCCATTAAAGAGCTCTTATTATTTCAAGATTTCCACTAGTTTTTTATACATATTGGTCAACAAAAAATACTCCGCATTCGTTCATCGCATTAACACGGCCCATTTTAATGCTCTTCCCACTTCAAGCGGCTTAACCACAAAGATTGGCCACGTCATATTCTGATGATGACTTATTAATAAGATAAGCCCAGAGGACAGTTGACGTCATCAGATCGATCGATGCCATACATATTCAAGCTGGGACACAATTAGCTCCATAGTTTTGAGTGCGACCACCAATTATAGACCGGGAGATACTGACACAAAATTTCGAGTCATTTGTAACAGGATGGCGGTTCTACAGGGTTCTTAGTACGCAATGACAAAAAGAAAAATGATGGTGTGAACGCTGGTACCGGCGGCTTAGTCGCGTGGGCGTTAGTCGAACTCGTCGGAAAATAGCGAAAGTCAAACGATTTGTAACAGTATGGCACTTATTTTTCCTGTAAGTTTGAGGATCAACGAATATAAATACAAAATTTCAAAGATCTAGGTGTTGGAAATCTTCACTTATATAAATTAATAATAAATTTATTTTTCAAGTATGACAGCACTTTTTCCCCCTACTAGAAGTATGGCAAATATAATAATGGTCACATTTTATCAAATACTCTCCAAAAAGCCAAATGCAATACTGGTACAAAAAGATAGGCGAAATAAAAAAAAATTTCAGATTTTCGGCGGTATGGCGACCATTTGGAATCGTCCGAAAAGTATGGCATGGCGATTTTCGTAAATGGCTGCACGACGATGGTTACCTGTGCAAAAGTTAGCTTGGTACAAATGGTTGAATAATTGTTTTTTTTAAATCAACACATTCGCGTCGGTATGGCGGGCTGTAAGTCATACCGGAAAAGTATGGCATGACACTACCGCCTACTTCTTTTTTATGGGCTATCGGTAAATTCTAAAATTTTTGTGTTACAAATCGTTTGACTTTCGCTATTTTTCCGACGAGTTCGACTAACGCCCACGCGACTAACCCACCGGTACCAGCGTTCACACCATCATTTTTCTTTTTGTCATTGCGTACTAAGACCCCTGTAGAACCGCCATCCTGTTACAAATGACTCGAAATTTTGTGTCAGTATCTCCCGGTCTATTATATTTGCGGCTCGCTTTTTGCCAGTAATTTGAATTGTCGAGTGCTGCTTTCCGATTGGTGTTTAAATTAGAAATTTGCAGCGTTTGCGAGGTAGAGAAATTAAGGTATAGCAATTGCTCGTTAGGTTGTATTTTGGTTTTGGTAATTATATTTTAAATTATGGTCTCTTAGGATTATTTAGTATTAACTTCTCTTGCAATTTTAATGGATTCTAGGAAGAAGTAACTAGGTATCTTTTTTTGTAACTATCGTTAATCTGAAAAATAAATTCAACTATTTTCTTGTTTAACAATGTTCTCCTTTTTCAAAATATTATTACATAATATACAAGGTGATACTATAAAACATGCCTGTTACTGGTAATGCAAATAACGTAGGTATTATTTTTTCTTATACATCTCCAATGTACATTCAATTCTATTAGATTGATCGATATTCTTTGTCCAACCAAACTATTTTTACGTTACAGATGAATAAGTAACAATAGATATCATTGCTACAGCAATAAATAATAAATACAGTTACCAATAAAAAATACAAAAGGTATTACAGGGCTTACGTATTAAAAAGGGACCTCTATTATTCCATTTGTACAAACCTCGTACCAAATAATATCGAACTTTTTTTCGATGTGCGAAATTCTATTGCATAACATACATTGCTGGTTTTGTTACAGACCAGTTGGTTTGATTGTATAGTGCAGTAGCAATGTACATCGCCCTAATAAATGATATATCCATACAAGTCCAGTTATTAAGAGGGGATCAACTGCTTTCGATACGTCCACCATTTATTGTTAGCGGTGAATTCACGATTTACATACAAACCAGGCTAACTAATCTCTTGTATAGTGGATCTAGATCGGATTTTGTGTGAAAAATTACGTATTTCAAGTTTGTTACTGCATTGAACTGCGCTTGTATTGATTTTGTGTTCAGCTTTCAGTACGGTTTTGGAAGCAATTTAACATATTTTGCTTTATCTGTGCTAGGATGCAATTTTGAAATAGAAAGCAAACAAAATAGCAATTACTGGAATGAGTTTACATTTCTATTTGGAATGATGAATGATGAATACAGAATAATATTTTGTTTTAGAGTTAATTTACATTTAATTAAATATTAGAAATTTTGTTATTATATCGAAAGAAATATCAAGCTAGATATCGACTTTTTAAGACTTTTATATTATGCCTGAAGTAATATTTATAACTTCATCAATTTCATTATAACCACTTTTAGGAGACTTGCTTGTATAAAATTTCATTCATTATATTTGCATTGAATAATATATAATAATAATGTAGACATTGTTAAGTGTAACATCTTTGCAGAAGGTACGATGGGATTGACATCGTCCTTCTGGACAAAATCCCTAAATATAAAGAAAAAAAACCTTATTTTATTTAAAAATAAGGAACACTGACATCGGTATCACCACAAATTACTAAAGAGTTACTACGCAAGTATCAAGTCTCTAATTTAAAAGCAGTTCTACGTAATGTATTAAACAAACACTGAATATCTCGGTTACATTTTTGCATGATTGTATCACACATGCCATGGTTAATGAACATCGCTTCAATGATTTAATTGTTCACTATAATGAAGCCCTAAGGGCTCGACTCACTACGCAGTGTGATATCGAAGATTAAGGATTAAGACATTAACATAATACTTGTAAACTGTATAGGTAATCTATAGGTGAAACTATACAATATTATGTAAAGTTAAAGGTTCATCTTCTTTGTTTTAAGTGTTATTGAATATCAAATAATTTTATGGTTGTCTATTGCGACTTCTTGATAACGTTTGTCTTTTAACATTTTTTAAAATTTCCTGCCTCGTTTTTGCAAATTTTAAAAAATAAGTTATTAACTTAAAATGCAATATTCAGAAAACTGTTTAAATAAAAGAATGTGAAATTATATAATGTTAAATATAATTGACAGAGATATGTATCTCTGATAATAGAAAAATAACAATTCATATTGTCTCCATACATAGAACAACACTTTAAGAACACAATAAATACTAAATAGTAATATAAAGACAAATAAGAACCATTTTATTAAAGCGTTTATTTATATCGTATAGTCATCGATATCACTTCGCGCAGTGGGTAAGTATTCTAATAATTTTCTCTCACAAACCACAATTAATCGAGTCAATAAAACATGCTTGTATTTGAATAAGAATTATCATGAATATGATTCTCATTATTTCATTTAAAATGGGTCCAAGGTCTAAAACAATAATCAGTAAATATTTATTAATTAATAACTATGTCCGTATAATAACAATTATTATACAGATACTCGCAAATTCTTCAATAATGTTTTTCAGTGATCAAATTGTAGGACTGATTTGCAAAGTCTGTGTTTACACAAAATGATATAATTTTAATGTTGCAATGTTTCTGGTGCTGATTTAATTTTCGTAAAACATATTAAGGGTAAAAAGTCCGTCTCTATTTTTCCCACAAGACAAATACCAAAAGCCATATGTTGCTCCATATAGGTAATAAAAAAACAGCATCCAAATAAAATAGCACAATGTGTGTAATAGTTTTGCTTCATTATTCACGTAAATGGGGGTAATTTGAAATAATCATATGGGCCTTCCTCACGAACGCCGCTTATATATCAGAAGTACGAGAATACACAAACAACGCTAGTAATGGTAATATGTTTGGTATAAGTGACAAGATGAACGATTTTATTAAAAGGCAGGTTAAAGGAAGAATGTCTTTATGAGAAATCAAATGAACATCATAATTTGTATTTGATAGAGTTAAAAATTGATTAGCAAAGTGAAGAGGACTGCGTTTGTAAGATTCTTTATTACTGGCAGTGATTTTTACGAGATAATAAAATTGACAAGGAAATTAATAAGCATTGCATCAACCATTAAAAACAACAACAATTGTGACAAGCTGGTGACAATAGACTTGTACTTATAAATGTAAAGAATAACCAACATGGAATAATCCCTAATTTACATAGTCTTTAATCGCTCTCTCTTATGACTCGTATAACATATTTGTTAAGTGCCATCTTCAATTTCAGTTAGTACTCATTAATGGGCAAAGATAGTTCCACGTCATTGTTTACAAGTTTGTCTTTCATTTATTAAATTCCTGACTACAACGTGTTTGCAAATATATCGAATTACTTCAACGTATTGTAGAGATTCACTTACTGTTCCTTTTTTTCATACTGAGTACTGACATTGATCTATTGCACGCCTCATATGCGAAGCGTTGAGGTGGGTACTACTGTCACTTCGCGCAAAACATCTGATTTTTCAAACTTAAAATGTCTTTATGTATCATACATTGCACTTGTAAGATAATACATACACACACATATTAAGAAAAAACACTATTTTTAACGTTCATGATATTTTTGATGTCATTTTTGTTATTTAAACTAGTTAAAAAACAGTTTAAAAAAGTTCTGTCTTGGACGTCCGTGTGTCTGTATGTGCGGATCCTTTTTCTTGTTAACACGATAGCGACCGAAATACTTTACTAATCGAGTCTTTTTTTTTCTCTTACGCTTGAGTATGCTCAGGAATAGAACCCTTTCATTTTTCAGGGTCTGATTCGATGTGGTTTAATTGTTATTAAATAAACAAAAGTAATAATTAATAAATATTTATTAAAAAAAAATTATGAGGCGTGCACTTTTGGATTTTCCAAATTATTTATTGTATGTACTTAGCTGTATCAAAATAAATTCTTAACTCTAGCTGCTCGTCTTTTCCGTCCGGGTAGACATTTTTGCAGGTTTTTCAGTTGTTATCATAATCAAATTGGAAATGAATCCGACAAACCGAAACTTATTAAAATCCGATCAGCCGTTATTGAGTTATAAGTGGTGTATGTATATGTATATGTAATAAGATAAGCAGATGAATGAATGATTTCACTAATTTCTAGAAATTACTGTACCATTTAGATAAAAATGTTCTCAACACATAGAACATAACCTAAAAACGTTAACAATTCCTGGACACTTCCCAAAAGGCCTTTCCCTCTAATCGGGTCAATACGAGCAATACAAAGGCCTAATTCTTCAAAGTTGTTAAGATCAAAGATCTCGTGTGAATCCTGTTACTCGCGACAAAAGCCTTAGAGGCGTCATTAAATTCAAGGTTTACTTGTATTGACCTGTGTTTGACATGGTCCAGTTAATAGCGCCAGTTATAGGATTGGATTTAAAGTAATGGTGTGAATAGATTCGACTTTTTGTTTAGCTGTGAACTACAAAATTAACAGAATAGGATCGAATATACAAGAAATAGTTCATTCATGATATATTCGATGATAATATGTTAATAATGCTTTATTTAATTTAATTACGCTTGATATAATTCCTAATTTAAGAAGACATGTTTTGTATCTTTTCATATTGAATTAAAAACACCACTATTTTAAATAAGCTTAAAACAATATGTCTTTTAGTTTATTTTTATTTCTGTTATAAAACTCATATTTCATATAATAAAAGCCGTTTTTTAATCACATTCACTAAATTCATACCACCAATTATATAAACGAATATTTAATACCCACACGTAAGTGTTTGTGACTTCATATCTGTTTAGATAAAATTATTTTGACAAAATTTTACTGCCAAATAAATGACAATTGATTACACCAGGCGAGTACAGTAAACGAGGCTCTAATGCGACACTGCTTATGGACAATGGACACTTCCACGTGCTTGCGACGTCCTTACGCCTCTTGGCAGCCTTTACGATTTTAAATCTGCACTTGCGGAGATATTATTGTGATATATAAAGGAAAAAAACATTATATAAGAGTATTTTTAGACATCAAAGCTTTGAAAAGTGTTGTATAATATTTTGTGTATGATTTATGAAAATGTGAGGTGATATTTTTTGTCATATTTCCAAATGCTACTTGATAAGAGTCAATAGTCAATAGTCAATAAATCAAGTGCTTATAGTCGCTATTTTTCAGATATAATCCAAGTGTGGTCCGCGCCAGGCGGGGAGACCCGCATGCCATGCGACCTCGCAGCATCAGCTCGGGATGTCGCCATGATGATGTGGTTCAAAGATGGCGACAGGATGCCCATATATACGTAAGATTTTCTTAATTTATAATATAGTATACTTCTTTGAAGGTAAGTTTTTTTCACATCGCATTGGAGCGATTTTATGGTATGATCTGTCCTGAGTATGTTGACTGAAAATCAGTATATATGTATTATTTAACAGTAGGCGGTATATACAGCGTAGGTATACTGTACAATACTTCTATATTTGTGTATGTTTTAAACGTCGTGTTAATAATATCGTATTTGAAATACACATCAACATCTACAATTATAATTTCTTTAAACACGTGTTCTAATGTGTCAAAACACCTGACCTATCCCAATTGCGGGCATGTACAGTCGCGCACAAAAGCACCTAGCTATTTAATTACAACTCAAATCTATGTACTGTTGTGCAGATAACTAATTTGGTAACAGTTGCAAATAACACGGGGTCACGATAAATTATCGTGCGAGGCGTTGACACGCTCTGAACTATGTGTATATTCGTGTTGACAGTTTCATATCTTTATTAATTATCGTCAGGTACAGTTGAGAAGAAAAGGAATTACGGGTAATAAAATAATTAATAAGTTTAACTCGAGTTTTCCTTTGAGATAGGATTCCTGGAATTTAAAGATTAAACGACGGTCTTTCTATTTGTGCCGGAGAATATGATCCGTAGTACAGAAATTAACAAATTATTTTGGATTTAGATACTTATTATTTTAGAACATTAGGTATCTATATTGATAATAATTGTTCTAATCCTAATGTTCTTTCTTAATATAAATCTTTACCCATTTACTTATTATATTATATACTAGCTATGCTCCGCAGTTTCACCCGCGTGGCTCCGCTTCTGTTGGTCTTAGCGTGATGAAACACCGAAAGAATTTTTAAATCGGCCCTGTAGTTCTTGAGATTATCGCGTTCAAACAAACAAACAAACAAACTCTTTAGCTTTATAATATTAGTATAGATTGATGATATCATTTCTCCATCCGACTGTACGCATACGATTGAGGAATCGAGCTGCAAAACGTCACAAAACAGGTAATTAATAACGAGGCGCGGATGTGTGACAGGATTTTGATGGATGAACAACTATCTTGGACATGTTGACTTTATTGACTAGTTTATGTTTGTGACTTTGTACGCATGTTATGCTACTGTTTATGATAAAATACACGTATTTTCATACGAGGTCCTTATGAATAAGTGTATATTTATATTATAACTTTTGAAATTTTACCCTATTGTTCTAACTTATATCTGACTATAAGGTAACGTTAGTATCAAGTCCTTTAACTCAATGAAAAATAATAATAAACCGAATGGTAGTTATTTTTAACCGACTTCAAAAAAAAGGAGGAGGTTATCAATTCGGCCGGTATGTTTTTTTTTTATGTATGTACACCGATTACTCGGAGGTTTCTGAATCGATTTACGTGATTCTTTTTTTGTTCAATGCGGGATGGTGTCGAATTGGTCCCATAAAAATTTTATTTGGATAGGCCCAGTAGTTTTTATTTTATGAGCATTTTTGTCTGTATTTGTAAATGTTGCAAGTACAAGTTTGAAGTCGGTTGTTTTTAACGCAGTTATCACTTGTTTTCATCTAATTAACATACATGCTTATCATATACATATACATAATTATTATCCTATTATATTGCCCTTACTAGGGACATTTTATCTAGCATCCCATTGTTCTCAACTCAGGAACTAAGTTTAGTTTGTTCCTGTATTGAGACGATTGATTCGTGATCTTTATCCATCTATTTCTTTCTATGGACAACTCCCCCATCCTTTTACTCAGTGACTAATAATTAAAACACATCTTGTTAACTTATGACGTCCATAACAATATACCGTAACGAGTGGCTCTATAAATCGTGCTTGAGCCTTTGTCCCAACCAAGACCATACGTATTCCAGTAAATACCTTTGTAATTAACTGTACCTGTCTCACTGTTGCTATCTGACTATGAATATACGTACCTAGTTATAGATTGAACAGTCTAGGACTACGGTTTGGTAAATGTTCTGTGAAATTAGTAACGGGATTGGGTAAAATTGTAATTTTTGCTGTAATTAAGTCTTAGATCTGTCTATTTCTATACTTGAAGTAGGTTCTGGGTAGGTTCTGAGCAAAATTGCAGGCACATTATTTGACGTAAAAATTCCTAAAAATGTAATGTAAAATATTGGCGGTTGTTAAATAGTTTGACTTGAAAACAGCAGTTTAATAAGTAACAAATCCTATTGGATTGGGCCATAAACAAAGAAGAGAAGAAGTAAGAAAAAATAAATACAGGGCAAAATATTATACATACAGAATACAGATTTTATTGCCATCATCTCTACCACCATAACAATTTACAAAACAAATCCCCATGGATCGTCGCAATGAGCAATATTCGTTCAGATCACGTAACACCATCTCATAAAATTATCGATAACGTTCGCAAAACATTCAAAACACAATAAAAGATAAGTATATAGTTCTCGCGTAATTTAATTATGGTTATTTCTATGTTGGGGAAGTAATAGCCGTTAAGATTTCAATTTTCTTTATATAAGTGATACCATTTTACCTGCTTATATTATTTAACTGTAGTAATGTTTAATAACAAGCTTCTACCAATTTAAAGGAATTAAGGTGAATGACGTTATAAGCTGTCGAGTATGTATGTGAAAAGCACCTATTAGATGAAAATTACAAACATTTTATTCGTGCGATTTTGCGTCAAGCAATTAAAAGGGTCCTAATTCTTTTGAAAATCAAATGCTATATGAACTAGTAGATAGTAATACGTAAATATTATAATCATATTATACATATCGAATCAATTGATCGTAGTTTATGTCATGAACAACTGCAACGTTATTAAGCAGCATACATACACTATAGATGCAAAATCAAATATATCACTATAGTCTCTCAGGTAAAGGCTATTTATTAGGGTATCAAATTGGAACACAAGTTTGTTTGTTAATCTACTAAGTGCACCAACCTTTGTATTGCCTGCCACAATATATGAACGCATTTGGCAAACTACGACCGTAGGATATTTGGGTATTTCTTTCTTCTTTAGTTTTGTTGGCGAATTCACTTTAAAAATGTGTATACGTGTATCGATATTCAATTGAACAATAGTAACTTTCTATAACTACCTAAGTATATAATATTTCACTATGGAATTTTGTTTTTATATTGTTTTGTATTTTAATATAGGTTTACTTTATCGTATCGATAAAAGAAATAATACTACAAATCGATTCAAACAAATCTTTCACCAGCAGAAAGGTACATAATTCCTGAATGATAACTACATAATCTTTTTTTGTCAAAACCGGGTGTAGACAGAACAAGCTAGTAAAATATAATTCACAAACAGACCCAAGGAACTTCATCTTCTCCCTAAAATAATATTTTTTTCTGCTTTTTACATTTTTTTTGACGTAATCAACATAAAACACCACAACACGTACCCGTAGAGCTTTTCCCAAAAATGTAAATTTTCAACTCGGATATAATTTATCAAATCGATCCTTGTTTTCCGCGCTGAGCATTTCAAGCAAACTTTAAATAATAGATTTACAATTTTATCGGATATCTAATATTTGTTTTGTAGATTTAAATAGAAATAAGCGAATGCACGAACGATGCTGCTTAATGCCCTGGCCGGTCGCCAGGGCAACGAATCACGCAGGATCTTACGAATAAGCAGCTTCTATTGGCTTCTGCTACGTGTACTACTTAAACAATTTGCCAATTTATTTATTTACGAGCTGAATACAGGTTTGGATTAATTCGTACTTTTATTCTTTACCAAAAAACGTAATTAGCAGACAATAAATATGCACAATATGTTGTAATCTGTTGTGTGTAGACAATTAATTAATCACAACCTTAGGGTCTCCAATAAAAGAGCACACTTCGTCATTAAAAGGCCGGCAAAGCTCTTCCTAGTGTTTAAAGGAGGTGGTGACCACAGCATGAGGTGGCCCCATGAAAAACTTCTTAGCAGATACCTTAATAACAAAAAAAAACTTGGTCATAATGTAATATGACACGACCACGGACAGATAAGTATGTAAACGGCAGTTTTTGAGTTTTATTTTTAACAATATGTTGAAAACAATAATTTAATATTTTCTGTTATATATTTTGAACAAACGTCAGTATAGCTATTGAATACCATGTTTTTGATTGGATACAGACCCTTATGTGCGTGATGACGATCCCTTGGAAAATTTTATGTAAATATACTTTCACCAATTTGTAAATATTGTTTCCATACGTAGATATTGCACAATATAATAATATGTTGAATATTGATGCAATCATCGTGTTACCTATAAAAGTTTAAATAAAAAAATACACAGTTTTGTTCGAATACCAGTTGAAAGTCATAAATGTTTTGCGTTTAAAAAATACAATGCTATTTTCTTAATACATATTTCGTTCATACTCTATCAATTCTTACATAATATAGATTATAGATACAAAGTTACTTCTGTTTGTTGCCAATTTTTCTTGGTAGATGCGAAATTCCGAATCAATGATATATTTTTATGGTTTTTATGGATCTTTGTGACAACCACATTAATAGTTTATCTTTTAGACAAGGCCATAAAATATATACATTCATATGGAAAAAAGGAAAAACAGATGGGAGCAAATGAATATTTTTTTTTATGTCAGAACAAGCAAAGGAGCAGGTGGGCCACCTGATGTTAAGTGGTCACCACCGCCCATAAACACCTGTAACACTTCTTACAGGTGCTTTGCCGGCCTTTTATGGACAAATAAGCTAATATTTGCTCTTTATGTTTTGCTAATAAATCCTTATAATATTATATTACCTATACTAAGAACTTTATTAAGAATTCGCATTTAAATACTTAAAAATACCAATACATAAATACTATTTATAAATAGCATTCTAAATGAATACTTCACTCTAAAACATTTCGAGCACTATTCAAATCTGTCCGTTTTCACTTAAACAAGCTTAATACACTTTCATAATAAAAAAGAAAAAAAATAAACATTTTCTTTAGCTTAAATTTTATCGCAGTATAAAATTTCGTCTAATACTTTTATTGCCGTATTCAAGCAATTGTCAGCAGCCTGGGAACTCTGTGATAAAATGAAGAAATTAAGACGAATTGAATTTTAAATACAGGCCTGAAAACATTCTGTTCATTACTCTTACTAAAGTTTTTCCTTTGGTTGCGGAAAAAAAGAACGAAATACGATTTTTTTCTTGGAAAAGACGAAGTATTATACAGATACAACTTGAGTTAAATAGCATGTACATAGTTATACCTCATGTTTAATTTTCATTCAATAATCGTATTACAATAATTGTATGTTTATTAATATAAACCTATCACCTAACAATTAGCAACTGTAAATATTTTAAGGATACTATATCATCATTTCATAGTAATTTAATTTTATGTACTTTAATAAAAAGTCAAAGGGACTGCCAATGGAAAAAACTTACCTAATTTAGAATTTTAATATTATAATACTTAATATTAACATGTGCACGCGATTAGCATGTCGGTGACGCAAACCTATAATCTTATATATATATAAGAATGAATCGCAAAATGTGTTGGTAAGCGCATAACTCGAGAACGGCTGACCGATTTCGATAATTCTTTTTTTATTATATTCCTTGAAGTACGAGGATGGTTTTTATGTAGAGAAACGTAAATATGTACCACGGGCGAAGCCGGGGCGGACCGCTAGTAATTATATATTTCCTTACGAAAAAGTGCTAAATGTAGCAATAACAGTATCAACATTCAAAATTGAGAAAAAAATGACAACCCACAGTGTCATTTCAATAATTGTATAAAAATTCAAAATCGAGAAAAAAGTGAGTTTCAACAGTAAGGGCTTGGCAATTGTCCAAAAAGCGTTACGAAGGTACGCCAATACAGATGATAGCGTTGGCTGAAATGAATCCTGTGCCTTAATTACGGAAAGCTGAATAAACAAGTGAATTGTTCAAAATAATTGTTCTAGCTTGTTATACCTGCATGGGACTGATTAACTTAATTCACTTTTAGAGCTTTTTTTAACGCTTTATTTGCAAAACAGTTAGAAAAACGAATACCTAAACACATTATGTATTTGTAAAAAGCGACGTCATTGTTCTATAGTGATCTTTTCACAGAGTCTAAACTCTAAAGCTTATAAAAAGGGCACTCTACCGCATCATTTTCTATTATACCTACGTAGTTTCTTTTTATTTATGTACCTACTCATTTCTAGTCATTAATTTAATCAAGTATTTTTTCCATTCCTTAAAAAATATCAAACACACATTGAACTTATACATTTTTTAAAGCGACACACAATCACCTACTCAAAATTACATAAAAAAATGCATAACACATAAACAAAGTAAAGAGATTTCATATACACGTAAAAGATTTCAAAAACTAACTCTCAATGAAGAATCTGCTATAACTAAAAGAAAATGGCGGTCATAAAATAAAATGTACGCTCCACTATGACAGAAAGTTAAGGCTCGTAGCAGGACTCAGTTTTACGACCTCAAGTCTGTTATTTATATTTCAATTACTCTATTTTCATACAATATTTCAATATGAGTGCGGTATGAAGTTTAAATAATATTTAAATGATGCTTGTGTTTTGAATGAACAGCCAGTGCTGTTAGATAGAAAACATTCACATAGTTACGCATATTGCAGCATAGCATTATATTTTTTTTACAAAAACATCATATGAAATCTGTAGAAATTATGTGCATATATATATCTGTATTATTATGTATATTTTATTATTATTGTGTTATGGTTTTGTAAAATAATAAAAATATAAGTATAGTACTATTTAATATTGTGTGCGTCCATAAATGTACAGTAAAGTCTTAACAATATTTGCCTTTTAAATTAACATGCATCTATCCTACCACTTAGGCTTTTGTCATCTTGGTGAGAGTATGAGTATGCGAGAGAGACGCAGGTAGATACATACATTTTGCATAAGTCTACGTTGCATGGCAACAAAGCTGCTATTAAAGTCATAACGTAGTGTATTAATATCTTTATTTAAAGGTAGGTATGTTTTTACAAAATAAATTGAAAAACAAAACTTAAAAATATTTTTTTTGAAAGATTATCTGAAAATATGAACATGCTTAGTTCATATTTTCATTAGTGCAGAGCTACATTCACATTCACATCGGCGTAAGGTGAAAAATTAATTCACTGTTCATTACTTTTGTGTTATACAATAGTTCTTGTAGTAACGAACGGCCAAGCCACATATTTTGACTAAGGTGTAGAGTTTGTGAAGTTAGGCCTTGTAGAGTTAGGGCGTGTAGTGTTAGAAGCTTGGCTCTACATGAGATCTGATAACTTTTTGACAGAGCTCGTCTTGGCAACATTTTACATGAAAATGTTTTTGGTGGGATTTCATTTCTTTTTGTAAGTTGTTTGTAACATTTTTTTTTTTAACAAGGAGTACCTATACATATATATATCTAGGGTAACCAAGTTTTAGATTAATTATTAGATTAGACCTCTAGCGTCATCAAAATTTAATTTAAAATTACAGGTCGCATACAAACTCCCATCCCCTAGTTTAAGGGGTTGGGGGATGAAAGTTACAAGTTTTATAATTTTTTTGTTGTTTGTGTGCTAATACTAGCTTATAAACAAAATTTCAGCTTTCTAGGACATTAGGAAATACCTTAACAATTTTGATGATCATCAGTGAGTCAGTGACGAAATTAGCGTTTTTTAGATATAAATAAAATCTGAAGTGTAAAAGCTAATGTAATTAAAACTTAATATGTTCAATAAGTCCGCTATTGACAATATATCCCGAAAATTTTGTTGATCTAGCATAATCCAAACCCAAGTTATGAGGGTTCAAAAAAACGTCGAAGCGCTTCAAGAAAAGGTAGGTAGTGCCCGTGCGCCTCGCTTGGCTCGTCTTGGCGGGGGCACTACCGTGCCCCCAGATATTAAACACACATTACTATAGGTACCCGTAAGAACATACCCCCGTACCCGTAAGGACATAGTTTTTTTTCTCTAGTAGAGCTACATTAGCAGATCAGGCTTCTACAGTTACACAACTGACCACTCCAAACCAAACACTCAAAGAAATCACTAAACATAAATCAAGCATTAATTTTTAGTGCCGTAAAATTGTCTAGCTCAGCACTCCCAGGGCCCACTTTATAGCCTAGAAGCGGCATTAAAACAGGTAACTTTATGACCCCTCCCGCCCTCTTTGAGGCATTATTGCAACCTTTGTCCGCAAATTGAACCACGACCGCATACAGCGATTTTAAATTACTTCTAACTTTAACGACAGAATCATTGTGAGATCCTATTATTTCCTTTCTAATAATATTGCTAGGAATTTATTTGAGTCGCATTGAGGATTGAATTTTAAGTTTGATGTTGGTATTGGATAAAAACTTTAATGAGCTCTTTAGTGTTTAGTAACCTATGGGTTATTTTATTGGTAGGTTCATATATCACAGTGTCACGTATTATACGAGTGTCGCTTATCAGTGTTACAAATAAGTGTCACTTACCCTTATCTTAACTGCAGTGGGAATAAATATGCACTTACTGATGAAGATTGTGCCGGTAATGAATCCATAAAAGGCAAAAATTCTAAAAAAATAAATGTTAGTACACGCATTGCTGATCAGTGAAAAAATAATAGATGACGAAATAAAACCAAAGAAAGTAGAAGATAAAGGTCCCCATAAAATCCTTCTGTCTAGATTCTTAGATAATTTACATGTCAATATAAAATGAAAATTCCATTGTTTGCCAAATATCTATTGCATATAACTTGGCTAGTACCCAAGTAGCGGGCATAACAAAGGAGCATTAGGCTGTTTATACACGAGCGATGAAAACGTAAGCTATAATATATGTATAACGTGAGTTATAATATAACTGAGAAAAATAGCAGACTAAAAACATTCATAAAGGTAATTGGATTTTTTCTAACATATTATTATGTATTCTTTATCTGTAGTTACATTTTGTGTATTTAAGTACATGTATTTATTAATATCGAATTGTCAAAAGTACTTCGTTGGATTAGAAAACGTAATAATGCAATGTGATATTGTGAATGCGACAAAAACTAAGTCAGAAAGCAATAAAAAATAAACTGTATTTAAAATTATTAACGATTCTATAAACACAAGTGTACAATTGTTTTAAAGCATGAACGTTTAATCATCACACAAAATTCCATGATAACCCACCGCTCGTTCATCGCCCGCCTAATTAAAAGAGATTTAAGATGCATAAATGAATTTAAAACTTTGAAATAACTCGTCGAGACGACGGAATGACGAGCGTTTCATTTAAACAGTTCTATTTAAGATTCAAGTATATTAAACTTGAATGTCGCGAGATTTATATCTTATAGCATGAATGGAAGCCGACTGATTCATGCAAACAGAGTTTAATTTCTTATCTGTACAAGCTGTTGACCTGGCTCCGTCTGGGTTAAACTACGTGGAAATAAATAGGACGTATCTGGAAAATTAAGAGGACACATGTTATTTAAAAAAAAATTAAACTTATTACCTATCATAATTAATAGTAAATGTTTAAATAAAATACATTCGCTCATTTCCTTAAATTTAAAGTTGTCTTGCCCTCTAAGGGCCGATTTTTCAATGCTTGGATAAAACTTATCCGTCCAATAAAGTATTACACGATAATATTAAAATGTCACTCAAACTGTCAAATACGGGCAATTAGAATACGTTTTTAAAATGGTAGTTTTATACATTATTCGACGAATAAGTTTTACCCGCACATTGAAAAATCGGCCCTAAACTAACAAATAATTTCAAAAAGGCGTATACCTATATACATTATCATATAGACACATTTATCAGTAGTTTTGTGACAGAAGTCAGAACAAATTTAAATAAATATATAATCAAAACAAAAATCACACTCTACCATTCACATCAATAATTTGATGCTATTAACTTCATCGAATACTCAAGTGCTAATAAATAATTTCTCTGAATATGGAAATTGCTAGGTTTAAAACGTTCTAGTAATTTCTATGCTTCTGTGGCATGTATACAAGAGCCCTTAAGGGTGCATGTGAAAGGCAATATTTAAATTGACATTTAATTGATGAATAAAGCGGCACTAATTAGTAACCTGGGTAATTTCATAGCGAGTTATTGAATGTATTAAGAACTAAATGGTTTTACCGAGAATATCAAATGGCTTGCAATAAAATTTAACTGAGTTATTAATTAAAAAATAAGGGCTAAGGGTTAAAATTAAAAATAATTTTGTTTGCACATGTTTCGTTTCGAAACTTGTCAATTTTTTAATACAGGGGAATTCGATCACAAACAATATAAACTCATTTTCAAATCAAATGCGTCACATATTTCGATCTTCGATAACTGAAGAATTTGAAGTTATAAAAAGGAGTTGCCCGTATCGTTTTGCACTGAAATAGGTTATATCATCGCCCTTTACATTTTATTTCGGCGAACATCTACTTCATTTACTTGCAGAACCAATACCTTCACATCCATATATCCGTATATTATCAAACCACATAAAATATACAATTCATTCGACCATTATCAAAATCCATTTCCAAAGTTTGCATACAATATTTATCACGCAAGGAAATGATGTATCTCTTAGAATAACAGTCGTTAGGCCCTGGCAGGGTTGCCACTGGACAGTCGCCAAATCTTCGCGATGGGTAATGCTTCACCCGTGGCGATTTATCGAGCTGACTGCACTAGACGACATTACTTGAGTTTTTACAACCCTATGAATTGCGAATTGGCTGCGAGTATCTTAGCGTGTTAATTCGAAATCTTATCATTCATTTCATTGGTCGTTATCATTCATCACTTATCCATTATCTTGTCTGATATAAAGCTAAGATCTGTGCTCCAATAGATTGCGCTATCTAGAAGGTACCTGCCCCCCTAGTCAAGTGGCTTTCTGTTAGCGTAGCGTTCAATAGAATAGACTACGAATGTATGAGATTGACGTAAGCTGTAGATAAACGTATCTACAGCTTAGTCAATCTCATACATTCGTAGTCTATTCTATTGAACGCTACGCTAACAGAAAGCCACTTGACTACGGGGGCAGATCACTCTTCTATCTTCATATTAATCGTTTCAAGTTATTATTTTATTATATAACCTAATATATAGCTTCTTTTTTTCAACAAAAAAATAAGGACTACAACCATATCTATTATGATATCTCAATACATCAGTGCATAACTTTTGGTAGAGAAGTTTAAACAACCTCGAAGGACCAGTTCTTACAAGACGAAAACTTGCGACGAAATATTTGTATGCAGGCCGTGAATAACAAGCGAAACCGTTGAAGGAAGCTATAATGAATATAAAATGGCAAGGGCGTCTTTAAATAACAAACCAGAAGGTCTTGTTTACTTTGAATTATCATATTCCGTTAAGAATTATATATTATTCTTGTATAATTGCGCTGGTAATTACTTCTTCGATGATAATTTGTGTGATACGAAAATCTGGATGTTGTGTAAGAAAATATGTTTTCTAGGAAGACGTATAACTATTGTTTTTATGTGATATGGAATTCAATATGTTTGTTGTAGTAACAAATATAAGTGTAGCTTATGTGTATCTTTGGCATCTTAAATTCCGACTTTATGAATTTTCCCGGTGACAGTTTGATTGACGGTAATATTAGGTACTAACCACGTACCTACCTAAATAATACCTACATAAATAATATGGTACTGTATATGACCACAAAACTACCTGATAACATCTTACTCTGGAAGGGACGTCAATACTATTTCGAACTTTACGTCGTCACCGTTCATAAATATTAGTTGTAAAGATATCTCTTTCAGTCCCTGGTTCAAATCATCTTTGAGTTAGTTAGTCACTAATCTTTAGGCAAATATCTAAAATTATTAGACCTCAGAATCGTAATATTGCGTGACCCAATTAGTATCAAAGCCATCTAAACTGTCATTATAAAAATACTGTGAATTTTAACTTTAAGAGTATTCTCGGGTACCACATAAAACGAGTTGTGACTCCGTTTACTACTTGCTTTTATCATCGCAAATTAAAAGAAAGATAACTTGAGTGGTGGAAAATTATGAGCAGTTTTAATGATACCTTTGTTTAACGGATATCTTTATCAACATTAATTTATTTTATTTACTAAAAGCATTTTAAATTAAAAGTCATTTTTATCACACGTATTATTTACTAAACATTATCTAAGGACATAATAAACATACCGACAGCTTCATGGAATAATATGACTGAAATATATATAACAAAAAGACGTGTGGCACTCGGGGACTGCCGCGGTAAAGCTATTGCATAGCATGCCTTCAAGCCGCACCTACGTGCCCGTCGGAGTGGGGAGCGTGAGGTTATTTTCGTTACGGAATTTCTGGATTCGGTCCCCGCGCTCAAGGCCCGCGATAGAAGCTATACAATAGCTTAAAAATTTTAGGTAATGATTCCAAAAAAGATCTTAAATAAAAACTCCCATTGCAACTTCTTTTACCTTTGTCAATAGAGAAACGCTTTAGGTTGTACAGAAACTTGGCATTTCTCTTACAAAAGCCGATCCCAATTATCATTTGCGAAAAAAAAGTTGATTCTGTATACCAAAGATACAAGAACCACCCTTTTCTCTATGAATATCAGTCAATCAATTTTTATTACGATCATAGGTGGGAAGAAAGAAAGAAACTTATGTTTAAAGTTAGTAATACGCATAAAAGTACTAAAAAATATAAATTCGTAGAAAAATAAACAATATATTTAGCACGTGTAAGTCTAAAGCCCAATCTTCAAAGCCTTTTCATTCTTACTTTGAATTTAACAACTCAGTCTTTATAAGGTAAATAAATAATAGAATAAACATTCCAAGAACTCCGAAACCAAGCAAAGCATTTTCATACTCTTATTGAATTTAAGAAATTTTCATTTAATATTATTTTAAAGAATCTGTGTAATATGATTCTGAAGTTTTAACGATTTCAAAATTTACATCCATCAAAAATTACTAGGAAAATAGTTGAGTAACTTTTTTATTGGGCTATTCATAATATCATGACCAATCGCGCAAAAATTTTATTTAACCGATGTTGTTTTTAGTGATTAATATTAAAAAACAGAAGTTTTTTTTCAAATGTCTTACTTAACGAGATCTTACAAGTCCACAAGCCTTCAACTACGTGATACGTCATATAAAAAGCAATCGCCATAAAACAAACACGGTACATATCGCAAACAAACTTTATTGATTCCTCTTACGATCAAACATTTTGCACTGGACAGTTTCCAACAAGACTGTATTGCTTCCTTCCTCCGACATAAAGAGTTGTTTTAAAATGACTCAGTTCGAAGTGTGCATTTTGGCATCACTTGTGTTATATGAATTGGAAAAAATTGTAGCCGCATTTTAACAATACGCTGGGGCTTTTGTATTTTGACTATTTGCTTTGAGGTATTGTGTAATTCATACGTTAAATAAGCGCCAGCAATAAGATATTGACGTATTTTCTGCAGCTGTTAAGGATTTATTGTATTTGGGAACAAAATTGATCCAGTTTCCTCATGGGTAAAAAAAATATATTATCCAGTTACAGTTTAAGTTAACAAAATCAGTATAGTTTTGAGTAACCAACTTGCAAACAATCAAACATTTCTTTACATATTTGTGAAGACAAAGCCCAATAAAATGTAAAATTTACTGCATAAATTTTCTTCCTAAATTTAAGTTCCGTAAAATGGTAATTAGGGTACATTTTAATCAGTTTCCTGATCGAATCCAAGAAATGAGACGATCAAGCTTCAATTGCTTGTTATAACAAGACGTTGTTCCCTCAGGAATTATGATATTAACGTAGTAAACACAGCAAATAATATGACATTTATGATACCAGATAACTGATATATTGGACGCTAATCCGAATAAATTGTATTGCCTTGAGCAGGTTACCAATTATATTATCTGATGTAAATATTAAAAACCTGTATTACAATAGAAAATAACATATGATATTAACATAGGCTTACGGGTTTATTGAAATAATAATAATAATTTTGCTTGCTCTAACTCCGCCAAGGTTGACCCGGGATAAATAACTTAAAAAAGTAAAAATACAAACAAAAACTTAATACTCAAAATTTTTAAAATTGTTTTGTAGTCGGAAATCAAATCTTTATGTTTATACTATAAGTTTAAATTATAAGTATCTAACAAAATAAAACCAATGACAAGTTTTTTTATAATTGTTAAACAGTCACTTTAATCAATGTTGAAATATAATTCAATTGGTCATATTATTTGTGATCTACTTCTTAAGTATCCCTAATTTTCTTTTGAATAGCAGTTTAACCTTTAAATCTTCCAGGGTAGACTTCAGAAACGGTCCACCAATCCACTGGGCAGTAGCCGGCGAGTTCGGAACCAGGTCGCACTTCGTTCTGAACGAGTCGGATCCATCATCAGCTCACCTGGTGGTTGAGAAGGTGACGCAACTTGACGAAGGGGTGTATAGATGCAGGATAGACTATATTGATGCACCTACTAGGAATTATAGAGTGAATTTGACTGTAATTGGTAAGTACATATTTTGTTAATAGGTATAGGATTTGAAAGCGGTTCTAATGTACCTTTTTTGCACTTTCTTTATTGTATTAACGGAATGAAAACGTGTATCGTATCTTGAAATACATGCTTATTTTATTTAAAGAGCATTTTAGTTACCTGCATGAAATTCATTAAAATAATTCTAGATACCGTGAAAATTTTAAGTAATTATTTTTTGACTCTTATCTTTTATCTGTTCCTAATGAATTAAATAGTATTTTCCCAATTTTTCCATACGAACATACAAAATCTAATTAATAACCACCAAAGCAAAACTAAACACTTTAAATGACAAGAAAGGCTGTAAACAAAGTTACATTTACCTTCAAATAGAATAAACTTAATCATTTCTGTTTACATAACTAATAATGTTTGTTTGTTAGTCCCTCCGGAATCCCCTCGGGTTCTGGATAGCGAGGGAAGGGAGGTGGAGGGGAGCCTGGCTGGGCCATACAGAGAGGGGCAGGAGCTTAAGCTGACTTGCCAGGCCGATGGTGGTATGTTATTTAAATCATAATATTAAGCTATTGCATAGCTTCTATCGCGGGCCTTGAGCGCGGGGACCGAATCCAGAAATTGTGTAACGAAAAACTTCACGCTCCCCACTCCAACGGGCCGGGCGCGGAGGTGTGGCTTGAAGGCATAGCATGCAATAGCTTTACCGCGGCAGTCCCCGAGTGCCACACGTCTTTTTTATAGTAGCGATAGTTTTTATTCCGTAAAGTCATAATATTATGTTTAAATACGGGAGAACCGTGTCCTAGCAGTGGTGATGATGGGGATGTTTAATGTGGAAATAAACTGACAATTTAATCTATGATGTTTATTAAAATTATCGACATCTGCTTTTAAAACACTTTTTACCGAGGATGATAATAATAATCATGAAATGCTTTTGCCTATCTTCACTAAAATTAACGAAATTCCATATTAAGACAATTCGTGTATTACGGTTATATTATATCTACATCTATTAAAAAAGTCTTTTCACATAACAGGCTTCTAATAAAAGTTTTGTATCCAATATTTCTTCAGATATTTTGATGTCGTACGTCCCCTTAAAAAGTATTCGATCACTTAAGGTAACGTTCATCATAATATTATAATTATTATTTTAATGTGTATTAAATTGTATTATATTATATGTAATATATATAATATTTTATATGTATGTATTTATTATAGAACATATATGGCTATGTATATATTATATATATATTTTGTACTTCCTACCTACCTCCTCTATCATAATATTACTCCACACAGTAGGTTGCCTGGAAGAGATCACTCTTAAGTGATAAGGCCGTCTTCTGTGCTGGACTAGTTATAAGTTTTAATTTTAAGGATTTATTTGTATGCCAGCACAATAAAGTGTTAATAAAATAAATAATAAATAAATATTGGAGATTCTCTACCAATCTTCTATTGTGCACAGGTAAACCCCCACCAGACATAACCTGGTACCACGGGGACGACCGGCTCGCTATCGCGCGCGACGCCAGCAGCTGTCTGGTGCGCATTACTCTGTCGCGGGAGATGAGCGGCGCGAAGCTAAGGTGCCGAGTCGACCCGCCCTTGTTGAAGACGATGGTCAGGGATGTCACTTTGAAGTTGTATTGTGAGTTTTTTTTGTGAGTTGTTCAGAGTATCGTGAAATATCAAGTAATAACTTGCCTTGTCCAACTTCCTATGACTAACATAATGTATTTGTAAAAACTATTTTCTGGGTTTCCTACTAATATTTTCAACTTAATATTTTCAAGTCAAAATTAACCAAATAGTAACTTTCTCAGTTTTAGTGCAACAAACAAGGATCAATTATTTTTTTGTATCGTTTGTGATGGACAGGCACCTAGCTACTTAAATTATTCTTAAACAAATTCACCAAAAGCTACATTATATATTTATTTGACAATGTGATACAACAATTTTTAGTCACATAACGGATCATTATCCACGGTATAAGTTCCTTACCTTATAAATGGCGAATGAAAGTTAAGGAAGCTACGATTTTCGTAGCTAAGTGCTACGACCATAACGACCATAACGATTAATTATTAATCGTAGCACGTACTTTAACACTACACTTACTAAATTTCACAATTTACACTTATTTATTATACAGTGAAACCTCAATACGTGCGAGTGACGGGAGGAGGTCCAACCAGAGCGAGTCATGAACGTTCTTTTGTCTGCACCACGCGGGGGTCCAAACCAGCACCTAATGTTGACTGGTTTATTAATGCCCAGAGGATTGACTCTTCTTTAACGCAGGTAAGAATTATATCAAAAAAGTTGTTGTTTTTCCGGTGCTAAACGATAAATCTATGTTAGCTTATAAAACTGCTGATTATATTATAATCTAAACTATATACTATACTATATACCATAATATTATAAAACTGAAGAGTTTATTTGTTTGAACGCGCTAATCTCAGGAACTGCTGGTCTGATTTGAACAAATCTTTCGGTGTAAGATAGCCCATTTATCGAGGAAGGCTATAGGCTATAATATATCATCATGCTAAGACTAACAGAAGCGGAGCAATGCGGGTGAAACCGCGGGGCGCAGCTAGTAATTCATACAAATTATATTTTTAACAGGTAGAAGTAGACGGTGAAATAACCAAAAGCATTCTAACATGGCGCGTGCGGCGCGAGGACAGCGGGCGCGAGCTCGCCTGCCGCGTGTCCAACCCGTGGTTCCCGGCGCATACATTGGAGGATTCTATTGTTTTGGAAGTTTTGTGTGAGTATGCACACCCCGGACACTCCATACAAAATTATCGTTTTGACAGTCACACTGTAGAGAGTGCAAATGTGTGTGTTAACGCTTTAGGGTTCGCACATTAATTGTGACTAGCGTAAAGAAATTCGCGTTTTTCTGATGAAATACATCCGTAAACAGCACAATAACTAACCATTTTCTACGAAAAACGATAATTACGAATCCAAAATAATAAAATTACTTGTGATAAAAGTACAATTTGATTAATGTTGTCAATCTTCGTTGCGTATCGTCCTTACGGAAAAATGCGGACCATTAATTATAGCATGATCGTGCGGGGTGAGGTAAGTGTTTAATTTTGGCGGGAGGCGGAGAGTGTCCGTTCTGTAACGTTTAGCTACTATTATGTATTCTGTGGTATATGTAAACAACACTGCTCGAACGGAAAACATCATGAAACCGACATGTCGAAGAATTAAAAGTTCGATATGTAATATCCGCCAACCCGCACTTGGCCAGCGTGGTGGATTACCCTCGGAGGCGAGTGTCCTAGCAATGGGAACGTATATGGGCATCAGCCCATATACTTTCCCACAGAGATGATGTGAAAGTAAATATACTTAGATATATGTGTGAGTACATGAAACTTTTGTAATACGGATACGTAAAATTATTGTAAAACGGTTTATTCAGAGGGTATTTACTGGATAGATTCTAATTAAACGAAAACTAGTGCATTAAAATTGTAAGCAAAATATTTTTATGTATCAGGATTTTTCGATGATTTGCAATCTTGTGTTTTAGATGCGTATAAATCTAAACAACAAACAATTAATGTTACACCAAAAATTCAATTTACTGCATGTTTAAAATTCCAAACTTCCAATGTTATTTCATTCAAATTTTATATTCAAACCGTGAATTCCTGAAATCAATTAAACACTGTAAACTACAACATAGTGACATGTATTACGAATTTCATTAAGTTTACCGAATATCAAAATAGAGTAGTAATAATGTGTTTGTTAATAACATCACTAATTATAACTTGTCACACGCGTGAATGCTATTTCACTAATAACTATTCACTTTGTTCTTGTTAGTTTTGGTAGTAATTAAAACTAGAATTCATATTATAAACTCGAAAATTATTCTTATAATAGAAACGCATAATATTGTGCATTTGTTGGAATTATTATCAAAAAAGGATTTTCAATTTAAAAACTTAAAATTAACCTTAATTTCAAAACTAACCTTCATAACCATTTCAATTTTAAAAATAGCGTGTAATTTCATTAAGTTTCATACATTATTATAGTATATTTTCGGTAAATTTATTCGAAACAAATGTAGCCTGTGCGTGTAACCTAAACACAAATAAACCCAATTTTCATTTACAGAAATTCAATGCACAAACAATATTCAGAAACGATTAGTTAGCAAGTTGGCAACCAATAGTATTAACTAATAATAATTAATTTCTGCGAAATATTGTTACAAATTTGACCTGTTACAAACTTCTGAGAACCAGAAACCTAAAGGCAAAAGTCATTGAAACAATATCGCACGATTTTATAAATTGTGCAAAATGACATACCTAACAAAAATGATCTACATACTTATTTCATTTAAACGCATAAAAAAAATCAAAACATGAAATCGTATTAAATAATATTAAAGCTTTTAAAATACTGCTGTCGTACTGAAACATACAATGAAACAGATGAAATGAAATATTATCTATAATTTGGTATGCATGATGACAGATCACCCACACCACCAAACACAGGCAAATAATTATACTTTTAAATATTGTAGCTTTCTTATGGTGAACGTACAGTGGTGGACGTTTAATTAGAATCTCGTAACACGATGAAGTAGTCATCAAATTCATTTAACATTTACGTATTAACGTATTAAAGATTAAGTATTATTTCGTATGTAATAGAACACCCGTTTATCTAGTTTTATAAGACAATGCTTAATTTTAATCAAACATTAGCTTAAATTAATAAAATTAAACAACTTTAAGTGAAACCTGATTTCCGAGTATTTTCAGTCTGGACAACAAATTAGAAACAGCATGCTTCGCGTGATCCAAAGTCAAAACCTGTTAAAATGCCGACAATATTTTGTTCTCCTACAAATATTTGCACCGTTTTTTAAACATTCCGTATAAAAGTTTCTGAAAATTAATTTGCTTTACAGTATAAATGATTAAAAGTATGATTTGTGACCAATCAACAAGAAAAATAATTTTAAGTTTACATTTTGACAAAAACTAGAGTTACAGGAAAATTGCAAATCATTTAGAGTGTTCGATAAAAATATATTCAATGCTATAGTTTATTTAAAAGAGCATAGTACTTCCGAAAAAGTGCCTAGAAAAGCTCTATCATGAAAAACCACTGCACGCGAGGATAGGCAAATGATTATTTTGGAAAAGATGGATCCATTTAAAAGGTCAAATTCTATTATAAAATTAGTTTTTTCCGAAGATGAACCTCGCAATGTGTCGATGAGATCGGTTCGCAGGCGGTAATTTGAGGCAAAATTTTTTGGAGAGACGCCAGGAAAGTACAGCTTCTTACAAGGAAGGGAACAACGTGTTTCATTTACTTAGAAATAATGCTAGTGGACAGTACGCCAGTGAAAAAGTTTTATTTTGGGATGAAACTAAAATTAATTTAATCAATTTTGATGGCAAAGGATACACGCGTCGTTAAGTTAACCAGGCCTTAGATAATAAATAATCAGTTAAGCATGGCGGAGGAAACATTATAGTATGGGCATCTATGGGGTTGTTTTTAGACTGTTATAATCTTTATAGACAACAACACTTTACAACAGCTTTACAACGTCGTGCCTTAGATTGTATGAGATTTTAACACGTTTGCAAAAACATATTTTCTAATAGAATTGGAACCTTTAAATGGATCCATTTTGAGAAAATAATTATTTGCTTATGCTCGCAAGCAGTGATTTTCATGGTCGAGCTTTTTTAGGCACTTAATCAGAAGTACCATGCTCTTTTAAATAAACTGTAGCATTGAATATCTTTTTATCAAACACTCTAAATGATTTTATTCTTTCCTGTAACTCCAGTTTTTGTCAAAATGTAAACTTAAAATTATTTTTCTTGTTGATGGGTCACAATTGTTACTTTTACCCATTTATACTGCAAAACAAATTAATTTTCAGAAACTTTTATACGGAATGTTTAAAAAACGGTGCAAATATTTGTAGAAGAAAAAAATATTGTCGGCATTTCAACAGGCTTTGACTTTGGAACACTCGAAGCATGCTGTTTCTAATTTGTTGTCCAGACTGAAAATGCTTGAAAATCAGGGGCCCTAGTCTGTACAAATTAGTCGGTAATTACCGATAACTAATTTATAGTCCCGTCTTCAGCAATGAAAATGATGTCGCTTAATACCTCTCCCTAATTTGATGGAAGTATACAATGGATACATATTTGTTTATAATTTTTATTCTTCACAAAACTTTCCGTAATGCGTCAAAATATTTATATGATAATAGCCTTGTAGTAATGCATTTTTATCTAAATTAATAACATCATTATTTCAATTCCGTAGATATATGAAAAATAAATAAAATATAGATTTCATGGATTTGGAAAATCATTTCTTTGCAACACATTCGAATATTGTCAAAACAAATTATTCTTTGACATTGTCAATCGTTATGATACCGACGTTTGATCTCGACAAGATTTCGAAGGCCCTTCTCCCATTACGCTATCGGTATCCTCCACGTCCGCGACTAGTTTAAGGCGAAATGAGACCCAAAACAGACGTTTCGAGCGCACGGAGAATTAATTTTTTTCTTCAAAAACTTTGAATTTGATTTTTTTTATTTATCGATTTATTTAATTGAAGAGTTTGTTTAGTGGCGTTTGGGAACCGAAACACGATTGACAAAATTTGCCTCGATAGAAAAACGTTGTGAAGTTGCCCAAAAATTAAACGGAGAATCAATTTCATTTGGACAATAGTAAAGTAATATCAATGAAACTTTATCCACATCCACTTCCATTCAATTCTTGAGGGACGTGCGGGATTAGATTTTTCAATTAATACATCAGTAATTTAAAAAAAATATATTTATAAACTATGAGCAAAAAATTGCGCGCAGGCCGGTCGCTTCCGCCGTTCCGCCTCCTGTTAGTCGACGCCAACGCGTCTTAGAGAGCAGTCCTGTACAACTTTTTCGCGCGGTGCCGTTGTCTACTCGCATACGTGATTTAGTGTTAGTGTTACTAAAGTTTTTCATAAACATGGTGAATTTTGGTGGCCAAAACATTGATGGTGAGAACATTAGGAAGAAAATGTTGCGAAGGCAGATGAAGAAACTACAGTTATTGAACCTAAATAGGTAAGTTTAATGTTTATCATGCTTATTTATATTTATTATGTCTTTCGGTCGCTACAAGTCCAAAGATTTCAACTTCCAATATTTTGATTACTAGGTATATGTTTACAAGTCTAAATTGAGAAATGCGTAAATGAAAATTTGATAGTTATCTTATTTGTAATAAGTAATATTATTTTAGTCATATTTTGAGATTTCATCTTCCTATAATTTGATTACTAGGTACCTATTTATGATTTTTGTACTAGTACATATATGTTTACAAAGTTTGAATTTAGCAACGCACAAATCAAGATTTTATAATTTTATGCACTCTGTCTTTATTTTTATTTATAATTTTATTATTGGTACAAATAGGTAATGTTTGAGTTGTTTTTTGAGATTTCATTTTCCAATAAATATACTACTGATTTGTGTATGTATGTTTATTTCTAATAGCGAAGCGCGACCACGAAAAATCCGATGTGCAGCTTGAAAGCCAGGACGCAATAAAGACACGTTGGTCTAAAAGACCAACCATGATTACCAGAAACTGATGTGGATCTTCAGACAGTTTCACATAGTACTTTTTTTGTGTAAGTTTATTCTTATGTCATTTATTTATAAGTCATAAGATTGAAGATAGTGGAATATTTCAGACTAATATAAGTTATCACTGACGGGTAGGTAATTACCAGTGAGATCAGAAACAATTTTTATTTCAACCCTATTGCGTATAACTTTTTTGTTTTTTTTTTATTGTATTATAACTATTGTCTGAGGTCTTTCACTGCACCGGTAATTGTATTTTTTTTAATTATTAGATATCATGCTATTTTAGGCTTATTGCTGATCTACTAACAATTCTATACACATGTGAGCAATCCCAAGACAAGGATTAGATCTAGACAGGACTAGATAAAGGATATTTATTTATACATATATCAATTCGAATGAATGTATGTATGAGTAGTTTTTTAATTTATTTTTATGAATACTATTTGCATATTATGCATAAGCATAATTACCTATAAATTTTATATAAAAAATATTTGAAAAATTTGTAGTTATGTAACTATGATGCCGACAATCGACTTTTTTTACGAGCTAGGACAATAGAGCGATAAACGAACGGACACAGCTGCGAAATTTTTTACTAATTTTTATGAAAGCACTTGTTATAATAATTGCGGTCAACCGTAAAATTTTGCAAACAAAAGAACGATTTTCTCAGAAAGTTTGCTATGTATGACGCCGACAATTTAGTTTATTGCGGGCTAGGATAATAAAGCGACAAAGGAACGTACACAGCTGTGCAATTTTTTCTAGTTTTGATGGCAGTATCTTTTTAATAAGAGGTATTATCAATTAATTTTTCTCCTATTATAACTTATTATGGTTGTTTCAGCACCTCAATGTACAAGGATAGCTCAAAGTAACGGGCAAGAGACATATTTATTTACGGAACAAGGAGAAGAAGTCGTATCAAGAAGATAAACATTGAAACAATAAAATGGTAACAAAACCAGCATTCGAAAATATCTGATGTTAAGTATATCAAAATGTCGGATATATTTATTCAAAAATAATCAAAATTGTACATAAATAATATTTTTTTGTCTATTATTGTTTTTTTTTTCAATAAATATGATATGAAAACAAAAACCCGTTTTTTTAAATCTTTTAAAACCGATAATAATGTAAAAAAAACAAACGTAAATAGCATTATTCTATTATGTATTTTTATTATCATATTGTACGTAAAGTCCCCATGTCGAAAAACTATAAAATTTGTTTACAAAGATTTGCAAATAAGCTAGTAACGTAGGTAGCGACAATTCTAACAATAAAAAATAATTACATCATAAAATAATTTAGTCACAAGCTCACTTTTTGTAACCAGATTTGTACCAATTAAAAATCGACCTTCGTGCAAAGGAACAAAGGTCGATTTTTCTAGTTCGATGGGCCCGGCAACGAAAAGACGTTGCCGGATCGCTTTACTCAGCTTTAACCGCGCGAATATTAGAATATAAGTAAAGTTCATTGAACCTCCGTTAGTTCCGTATGTTTCCGTCATCTATTCAGTTGTGTGGCGTGGCGAGGGGATTTTTGTGAAGCGTCCCGCGCGCTCTTATGCTCCACCCAGGGGGCGTAGCCCAAAAGGTGCACAAGCATGATTGTATTTCGCCTTAATTGGTCGCTTTTGCGTCGCGTTTCGCGCGTATCTCTTCGGTAGAAAGATAAAAAATTCTTATCATCATGTTGTAGTTCTCGTGCGGCTATAAAAACTACAATTTATGTTTCTTTCAATATATGGATGAATCCTGCAGTACCTACTTCCTACTTTTACATCGTCACTGGAATCGCTCGACATAGCGTCCGTCTACAAAAACGAGGCACAATAATGATGAATTTAGTCATTTTTCAGTCGCATAATATTATGTGAGCATCGGGTAGCGACTAGCGAGCAAATATCTAACTAGTATTCTACTCGAGTATCGTATTCTAGAAGTATCGTAATGGGATAAGGGCCTACGGTTTGTGTGGATTTGTAGATACGGTTGATAATGTCTGAAAAATTATAGATTATTATAATTTTATAATAAAAAAGATATTTCAAACTTCCGATGCTACATGATTTAACGCAATATTGTTTTCTCTTATTTAATGTTATTGCAATTAAAATAAAATAAACAAATAATGTTTTATTTTTAAGATGGTTTCAAAATTTTATTGAAAATGTTAAGAAGCCTCTTATATTATCTTCTTATATATAAAAATGAATCGCAAAATGTGTTGGTAAGCGCATAACTCGAGAACGGCTGAACCGATTTCGATAATTCTTTTTTTATTATATTCCTTGAAGTACGAGGATGGTTTTTATGTAGAGAAAACGTAAATATGTACCACGGGCGAAGCCGGGGCGGACCGCTAGTATTAAATAAATATTAAAATATGTAGTGTACTGCTTTCTGCATTTATTCAGCCTAAATTATTGCATTCATATTCGATTAATTTCTTTCTGAACTTCTAGGATAATAAAATTATACAGATGAATACACATAAAATAAAAACGATCCAATTACGAAAAAAATTTATTAAAAAAATTTAATTTAACAGTTTATAATAGCGTAGTTGAAAATTTGGCTCAAAACCATCATCTCTCACCAACATAATTCTAGTAACTTGTTCATCTGTAAAATATAAAATTTATAGATAAATATTTATATTTGTTACATAAATAATTACCCGTGAACCGCTAAATCAATTGCATATATTCATCCTTTGCTTATTAACTGTAATAAAATATACAATGATGCACATAATAATACAAGCTAAAATTAATATAAGTGATACAAATTATACGTTCCGTCCTAAAACTTCCGTCCGTTTCTATGATGTCTTAAAGATTTCTCGAAAGGCTATCGAATTGAGCAGAATTATCTTGTAGATCTTTTAGAGTCTTTTGATTAGAATTTTATTGCACTTCACAAATAAGTAACAAAATATTACTAAACTAAAACTAATAGCTTTAACTATATAAAAACATAAAGCAGACTGATATTTTCTTAGGATATTTATTATCCAATAGATTTATAGGATTTTTAAGAATATAATTAAAAATTATCCTCTTGAAAACACAAAATTTATATTTATTTTGATAGAAATATTATTTTGATTGATTGATGTCAAATGTCAAAAAAGTAAATAATAAGATTGCCATACATGGAATTTTGGATTCCATGAATATGTAATAAATAGAACATTAATTAAACGATTGATATAAAAAAAATATTGAATTTGATTAAAATTAAATTAACTGCCATGTTTTTTGTGCATAACATGTGCTTTTTTCATATGCAATTGTATTTGTAATAATGCGAAAAATTTATGTAACTAATTTTAATTTACTATAAGTATATTCCATAATATCAGGGTAAATTTCTTGGAAAAACAACACTAAATTTTTTAGGTCCATACTATAGTTACTGAACATCGTTAGTTACCGACCGATTTCGGTCGAGATCGATGTCGACTAATGTGTCGAAACTACGCCTACAGGTTTCACTTAAAGTTGTTTAATTTTATTAATTTAAGCTGACGTTTGATTAAAAATAAGCAATTTATTATAAAACTAGATTAACGGGTGTTCTATTACATATTAAATAATGCTTAATCACTAATACGTTAATACACAAAAGTAAATAAATTTGATGACTACTTCATCCTGTTACGTGTTTCTAATTAAACGTCCACCACTGTATATCTAAAGTTGGTTCAGCAGTTTCCGAGCTTCATTGGTACAAACAAACAATCTAACATTCCTCTTCTAAGTACCTACATACCATTCCTCTTATATATAAAATTAAATTACCGTCACAATTTGCCACCACGCATCCTCAGAAAAAATATTTTTAAGAACCCATACCTTAGACATTTCGTACCTATACTATAAATATCATTCCCACAGCAGTTTTAGCACTAAAACTATTTGCAGCTAACCGTCGCAGCCAATAGAAAGTAGCTATTAACAGCTTACCAAAAATTGTCGCTTACCTCAGTTCAAGTAGTGGCATCGTGCCAGCATATCGCGAACCTTCCACTAGAATATACTTCTTATCGTAAGCTGATAACTGGCTAATACATTACGTTTATGTGGTATTAATACTTCTGTTTTATTAAATGGGGAAATAGTTTTTTATCGCACATCAAGTTTTTATGCCATACCAAAATCATGTATGGGGTTCTCTTCTAATTCAATGCTGGCTTATTTGGTTGTTTGGTAATTTTCTTTTGATTCTAGAATGCCGACTTCTTTTGATTCTAGAATGCCGGCTCTTCCTCCTCATTATTAGTATTGATAGTATGAAGAATGTACTGTTAAATAAGGTATCTGTAACAATATATGTTAAAAAGTCTTAAAATAAAGCTGCTCTAGAATAATAAAAAAATATAATAACATTGATAACGGAATAGCTTCTTTATGATCAAAATCTTTATTCAATAAACTACCATTCCTTCATCTTACATGCTTGAACACCTTCTGAAACTCATTGCAGAACTATAATAATTTTAATCAAATTTATTGGGCTACCAATACAAGCGAGTTATCCATTATGAAAAATAGTGTAATTTAAACAAGATTGAATTGTCATTGGTTCCACATTAAAAGAAGACGTCCACAAAAGACACTTAAAAAATTTAACTATCCAACTACTTGAAATTAGCCGAGCGTAAGAAGTTGATTACGTCACAAAACTTGGTTGAATGACAAAGCGACCGGTGCGGTTTTAACTTGCTAGATAAAACTTACTGGATTAAGGCCTTTTAAAATGTAGTAAGGGATTTAAATTGAAAGACTGTGAAGTATGAACATTGTGGTAGATGCAGATGAAAGTGAGGAAAGTTTTCCGTTTAATCATATACACCTGTGCTTGTTTTGCATGCCTTTTTTGTCAGACTAAATAAACAGCTTTTCTAAATAGAAATATATTTAGATGTAACAAAATTATAAATGTGGTATTTATAATTATATTCTAAAGCTCCACAATATCATTTCATAATAAGAAAACTGATGTATTTTAACACATAAAAAACAAACTTGTATATTCCTTGGGGAAGCTAGCCATCTCATTTAGATGTTCTATAAATCATAAACATTTTGTCGTATCATGTAAAATTACTTTTAAATCACCAATACTTTGTTACTTCACATAACAAAAATAAACCCTAAAACATTACAACATTGTACAGTTATATTTATTCAAACCGATACATTCAAACCGCAGTGGTTGTAAACAGTTTATGAACGCACGTACTAAACAATAAACAAAGTTACAGTACAAACAACGCGATAATTGTAGAATTGCATACTTTGTGCGGACTTTGTCAGCGCGACGCGTTCCGAATAAACAATTGAATTTAGACATAATTGAATAGATGCAATGGACCGAAGGTTGGTAATATCTGTTTTTATATATTGTGTGTGTGTATGTTGGTATTGCTGTAAGTCATTTATAATATTCTTTAACTGAAATAAACTTAATTCTCGTAAGAACAATAATTCAACTCAAAAAAGACTTGACAAAAAGAAGATATTAATTTCAACAATTAATAATTATATAATATGTGTAGGTATGTTCTGTGTTGGTTTATTTTCATTCTCTTTATTTTTAAGGTAATATAAATTTGCGACGTCGTTTATTGTATCATCTACATACGAGTTTTAATATTATATTATGTTCTATATATAAAGGGGACTTTATTTCAATAATAATTTAGGTAGGTTTAAAAATGTGTGTGTAATTCACTACTCATTTCATAGCAATAAGTAACTAATTCGAAATGCAGTTTCTACACAAATACCTATTGTTAAAAAACACAGAAAATTCATCACAATCGATTGTTCAGTTTCACTATATAAAACATTAGAAGTTATTGTTAGTTATTAATTATTTATAACATAATAATATCAATCCATGCATCAATATTGAATGCTTTGATCCAGTTTACATAAATATTAATATATTATACAGATTCGTTTATGATATTATAATAGGAATTTGCTTTTAGTCGTGGTTTCCTGCATGTAGCATTTAATTTAATCGAACGTGTTTTATGGATTCGATGTTGTTCGTGTAAAATAGAATTGAAATCTTGTTTTGCACGTCAACTGGTTATCACAATTGATATGAATGAAAAGTTGAGAGAAAAATCACAGATCAAAACAAAAGGTAAGCCATCTACGTATATGTGTCGGGTAATTACCCGACCTTATAAAATGTATCGTTGCAACGGTAAAGTTTAAAGATAAATTATTAATTAAAAATAAAATATCCATACTAATATTATAAATGCGAAAGTCAATCACGCCTAAACTACTGAACCAATTTTCATGAAATTTGGTATAGAGATATTTTGATACCCGAGAAAGGACATATGCTACTTTTTCTCCCGGGAAAATGACGCAATCCCGGAAATCCCACGGGAACGGGAACTATGCGGGTTTTTCTTTGACTGCGCTGGCGAAGCCGCGGGCGGAAACCTAGTTGTAAATAAATCTCAAGTTTTTGTCTGTCAAATTACCTCTAAATTCATAAGGATAGTGGAATAGAAAACATCAAGACAGATGAACTCGAGGATTCCATAGAAATCAAAATTTCACCCACAAAAAGCGATCCTTTTATAAAAACAGACCTACTTTCTCACTCAGTAAATAAAAATCATTCCAAGATCCAGTGGAATGGACATAAATTGAAATAAGAAACAGCGTCAGTCGGAACGGTTACGGCAAAAAGTTCAATGTGATTTATAGTGCAAACTGCTGTATCGCAACTTATAAATAAGAATGGTATTTTATTTGTAAGAAATAATATGACAAGGTGTTGATAAACTTGAAAAAAAAATCAAACGTGTGTTTAGTAATTAGTAATTAGTAATTACGTATATATGGGTCTTTAACTGAATGATATTTTACTGTTAGGAGGGAAGGAACAAACAACACGGGTTATATTATGTAGTTGCACACTGTCTTTATTGGCGCTAGTCCCACAATAATGTTACATCTACATAATATTATATAAATTCATAACAATAGAAAAAATTGTAGAGCAATAATTGACGTTTTCTTGCATGATAGATTATATTTTCTATCCTGAAAATCTAGAATATCTTATATATAAAATTCTCGTGTCACAATGTTAGTCTGCATACTCCTCCGAAACGGGTGGACTGATTCTCATGAAATTTTCTGTGCATATCGGATAAGTCTGAGAATCGGCCAACATCTATTTTTAATATGTACCACGGGCGAAGCCGGGGCGGACCGCTAGTTATTTAAAAAATGGTTGAGCTGCTTGGAGCAGTAAGCTAGTCTTACATCATCATCAGACCTTATTTCTTCCCACTAAAGAGAAACAAGCCAATAATATTAAAACCATAAAAAATTCTCTCCCAATTTCCCAAACATGAGTTTGTATATTTTTAATTATGTTAATTCATTCGCACCTAATAATTACAAACACGAGCTTTTTAATTGCTTACAGTATTCTTGTCACAAGCTAACCTACTGTTTGCAAAGTTACCTAAACTTAGTTGTCCTAGACTTAAGTTAGCGTTAATTTCACTCGGAATCTTATAAACTTTTAATTATCTAGATGAAAAAGGTCTTGAGTTAAATGTTTATATGTTTATAACTGTTGATGGTTTTAATTAATAAATTGTATATTCAATGAAGAGCTCATTACACTGTAGAGCTCACTACATAATATTAGGTCATGGAGCTACCAAGTCGTAGTTAAACGTAGTAAAATATCCATCATTGTATTTTCTTGTGTTTGATTTTACGCGAGTATAGAAAGAAATTAAAGAAGGTCTGCTCGTGATCACGCACACTGCAAAGTGTACAAAACGTCGGGGTAATATGATGATTTAATTTATAGATTTATCATTGTTACAAACAAATACATTTCTACATCTCTTACAGATCCACCAATCCCTCAAATATCTTTAATCGAGCCGCGCGACAGCCGCCAACTGCGTGAGGACCAAGATGCCGTCCTGCTGTGTTCCGCTGATGCGTCCCCACCAGCTTATAACTTCTCCTTTTATAAGGGCTTCGAGGTATGGAAACAATTGAAGATAAGGTAGGTCCACTTAGAGCGAGCATCTCGAACGAGGAAAGCGCGTATGCCACAGTTTTCCTCGGCCAAGCCACGTCCACACTGACTTCTTAAAATAAACTAATTCATTTTAATCTAAATGGCTAGCAGTGAAGTTATAGATGATATAGATTAAGTCAAAAAACGGGTCTATAAAAAATTGAAATTAAAAAGTGAAATATGTGTATCAAATACATTTTTTATTCAGCGCATAAATTATTAAAAATCCTTTCACATTCACACAAAAAGCTAGAATATTTGAATCACTGTGTTGATTACGTTACATCTGACTACATTAATTATTTTGCACAAAAACATGTTTCGCTACTGCAAAAAAGCAAGCATAGAAAAATAAAAAACTTGGATATTCTTAATGAATAATTCAACATTATAATTAACGTTAGTTCGCTTGTTATCAGTGAACATATTTAGTTTTTCACAACTTCTTAATGAGATACGATAACAAGTTTCAGTAAGGTTATGTTTGAGCCTAAACAAACTTGATTATTCCTTCCCATGTCGTAATTAATTATAATGAAGGTATTAGCTAATAATCCTGTATCGGTAACATTAGTTTCATGTTTCATGATAATGTAATATCGCGATTTTGCCTTAAGCGTTTGAAATACAGACTTAATGAACATTCATTTATTAGTTTTTAATTTATTATAATATGTGTATAAGTTTTATTAGAGCTTTTGTTTTAATCTAGACATTAAACTGATAAGGGCTATTAGAAAAATTAACATTATTTACTATTGGATTTCAAACATATTTTGAGTTTCTACGGCAAACGGCTACTTAAATTATTAATTTGTCAATATGATAATCATTTTATAAAAATCCATGAAAAAAAAAATAAAAAAATACGTGTGGCACTCGAGGACTGCCGCGGTAAAGCTATTGCATAGCATCTCACCGCTGTGCCGGTTGGAGTGGGGGGTGTTAGGTTTTTTCGTTACGAAATTTTTACATTGGGTCGCCGCGCTCAAAGTCTGAATTAAAGCTATGCAATAGCTTAAAAACGGAGCTTGCATAAATAGGTACTCTATCAATGTAAATGTACTTCCATGATGGCGTCTCATTTTCAAGTACGATATATAACATTTTAACTATTACAAACATAAAGCATTATAAATTCAGAAGAGACTCTAGCGAGGTGTTTATACAGTCGTATTACAGCACACTCTCAAGCACAGTCCTTACAATAATAAAATTTTAAAGCCTCGAAATCAAGAGCGTAGTGAAGTCGTTCACGCAAATTGAAAGTTAAGTCTACAAGTAACTCGTGGCGTGACGACATGTGACCGAGTAATTAGTATTAAATTAATTCAACATGAAAATTCAATTTATTATGCCGTAAAAGTAATAACTTTATAATAACGCTCCATTTACTGCGCGCTGTGAAATTAGTTTTTCGACGATCAAACGGTTTCATTTATTATATGCGGAGTATATGTTATGTATGTTATGTAAATCATTATGTCTGAGGGACTTTATCCGCAAAGGTTGTTGGGTCAGGGACCAGGGTACATGACAAATAAATAGAATATTTTATTGTATACTGACTTGTAGGTACTTGACCCGTATTTTTTGAATTACATATGCAAGGAGGCTTTGCTTTTGACTATGTGACATAATTCGATGAACAAATTAGTATCGAAGATATTTTAATATGCATTGCGAGGATAAATGCGAGGATTATATTAGTTTTATACATTCGCCACAAAAATTAACATGAGCTTTTACCAAACTGCAGCCGAAATATTTTTTACCCTTTTTCAAGCATAATATACGAAATATTATTTTAATTTTAATCCTGGTATAAGCTTACTTAGGTAAGTTTTTCATAATACGTATATAATCTATTAAAACCCAAAAAAATCAACAGGATCACTTAGTACGAGATGATCCTATCGGAGGTATATCCATAGAGGGCCAGAAGCTGTTCCTCCACAACCTGAGGAGGCATCATTCCGCGAGATACAGGTGCAGGGCGTGGAACTCGGAGGGCAGTGGACTCAGTGAACCGATGAATTTAAATGTGTTGTGTAAGTATGAAATGTTTTATACGCTTATATTAAGTACGTAGGCCTATGTGTTTGTATGTAGATAATTGACTTACGTTTTGATCCACTTTAACCCATTGAGCCCCGAACGGCCCAATCGGTCCACGACACAATAGATTTTCTATTGTGTCTGTGATTCCGGGGCCTGAGTTATTAAAGGAGAGATTTAATTCATACTTTGTGCATTTAAATCAAGGATCGGTGACAATACAATAATTTCATTTATTTAAAGCGTGTTTTTAGGGTTTCTTAACTTTATTAATTATGTTTATTTCAAACGCTTTATTGTACAATCCCATGATATAAAACACGAAAAACAAAAGCAAAAGAAGCTTATAAAATTGATTTGTTACCTACTTTTGACTTGTGATTTAGAAAATACGTATTTGAAATGTAAGATTAATGTTTTCATGAATTAATTTGGATGATTTTTATGGGATATGGATCAAAGTCCAATAAGGAAATTTATTTTTAAAGATATAAATGAACTCAAATAAGATTTAGTGTCTTTATAAACATAGTTTAAAATAAAAACAAACTGAATGAAATGCGATTTACATTTTACAGGAAAAGCATTACTGGAATATTAATTTAAAATATTAATTTCTGAGAATCGATGATGAAAAGCGAACGGTTGGTGCAAAGCAAACCTTTATTAATATATTTCTAACTATTTGAAAAGACTAGTATTTACTCGTCATACTTCTCTGTATAAATTGTTCTAGGAAAACTGATAAATCTAACTAACAAGTGAAAATCTTTGTAACTCAATTGTGTTAACAGTTTACTGAATACGAACAAGAATACTACTATACTCTATTGATTACTCTCTCTCTCTCTATTGATTATTTATATACTCTATTGATTTTAGCGTATGTGTTAAATCTTAATCAAAGTTACCATGTGTATCGAATTTCTTAAAAATCAGCCGTTTTTGTGTGAAGGAGTAATAAACAAACAACCTTTCGCATTTATACTATTAGTATTTGATTCTAATATTATAAATGCGAAATATACTTCTACTTATCTCGTCAAACAGCTCGACCAGAATGTTCAGCAGGCAGTGTAGTCCAGCACATCGCGGGTGCCCCCGGGGGGGAGGTCCGTGCGCGATGTTCCGTCAGTGCGCCCTCAGCTAGGGACGCGGGGCCTTTGAAGTTCTATTGGACTTATAATGGGACTAAGGATGTGCTGCCTGTGAGTATAAGATGGTCATTTGGTGAGGTCTGTGATGGTATAGTTGGTGAGTGTTGTCTTTTGGGATGGTAGAGGTATGGATGAAGAAAATAATTAAATGGTAAACTTGCGAAATGATAGGATGTTTGTTGTTAATTAAAATTTGTAACTTTACAAATAATAGGTTGAATTAGTTACTTTTTGGTTGATATTTCTCGAACAGTTACGATCAATTTTAAAAATTATTTAACCATTAGTAAGCCAAATCTTTATCGAATAATTTATCTATATTTTTATTACTGGTCAATACAGTTGAAACCGGGACAAAACGTCAGTTTTATTTAAAATAGTAAAAAAAGTAATGAGACATCTGATTACAGATAAATCGAGTGTTTGCTATTACTTCAAAAACTTCAAAAGTAACGATTTAATATTCAACATTCGATATTTATTCATTCCATCCAATTACCCTAAATATCAAATAAATTCAAGAGCCAACACTTATTCAGTAAAATCTAGACATTTATGCCAATAAAGCTTAGCAAAGGATCGAATTAAATCTTAATTCTTCTAAATTAAAGAAACATCTTTTTAGAAGTAGATATTAGTACAACTGAAGCTGTATGAGTATTGCATGATGTATAAAATAATAGGTGTAAGATTACGTAAATGAAATATGCAAAAAAATCTCTTAACTAAAATATGATGATGATGATATAGCGCCCGGCAAACTTCTTGGCAAAAAAGTAGCATGGTGGGGGAAGTTTGCGCATCAAGTTTTAGTACATTTTTATATGCGCAAGCTTCCCCTACTACGTTAAAAAGTGGCCAAGTTACGTGCCGACAACTATACTAAAATTTTAAATATTAAGACGTGCATATTAAAACAACCCATAAAATATTACCATAGATACCAGTATCCAACGTAACAACAATGGGATCAAGCAGCACAGTTATCCACGGTCTGCCAAGTATTGATGATGAAGAGGATCTGGGCTGGCTCGCGTGTTGGGCCAGAAACGATATCGGGAATCAACGGGAACCGTGCTTGTTCAGGATTATGCCTGCTGGTATGTATTTTGCGATAATAAAAATTGTATAAATACAAATGCGTAAAAAATATGTAATGTTATTATAGACAGAATTGTTGATAAATCTCGTAAAAAATATAATTTAAAAAAAATAAATAAATAGTAGATTACTTTCCTACTCATATATATATTTATATATATCACTATATATATATCACTACTGAATTATAAATTCAAATTTGCAATGTGTTTCTTTTCCTTTTTTCACGCATAAAATCTGATCACTAATCGGATTTGGATGAAATTTCATTCAGAGGTAAATTAGTACACTAGATAAGTTAGTTTTAATATTGATATTAATAGTACATTAAACAAATAGTGTACGTTACAACTCCTTTAATTTTCTGATAAATTGAAATTATATAAGATGCAAGCTATACAAGATTTCTGCGAATAGACTCATGTGGTAGAAAATGTATTATCTCATATTAATAGTTCAAAGATTCTCAGAGTTTGGTTTTGGTTCTCGCTATTGTATAGATACCAGGAAAACTGGGGAATATTATTTTTCCTGGAGATAAACCTCTTTAAAAATCAAATAGTGCAAATGGTATAGTTCTCGATGCGTCTCGATTTTCTAGGAAATACTATTTCCTAGAAAATTAAAATGTTATTTTTCCTAGATCACTTCTAATATAGTTTGACATAATATTATGCCATGAGCTCTCAAGTATGTATGTACTTGATAGAAGTTAGTTTCTTTTATGTGGCTTGGAGAACACACAACGTCTCATATCTCAATCATTCTTATAAAATTTATTCACCAGTTTCATCAATACATCATCAAAATAATGTTTATTTTGGTTAACCAACATCTCAAAAGATGGTGTATTCCTATAGGCACATAAAACAGAAAGAGTACACCTATAAGAAATTCGATTATGTGGAGTCACAGGCATTATGTTCTGAAGAATTTTAATCGAATTTTTTAAGTGAAAACTTCTTTAGCGGCGTTGAGCACTTTTTCTGTAATGGGTATAAAATCTTAAACTTGCGTCAGGACACGTGATCTGATTGAAAAAGCGTAAGACGGATGGATATCAAACATGCTCAACGTTAATAATCAAGTTTTCACTTCTGCCAGCACTCCCGGAGTGCAACCCGTCTTTTTTTCTACTCTTCTAAATTTTACAAATATTACCAGGTTACCCTGAACCGCCCAGCAAGTGTGAAGTAGACGGCAGCTTCATCCGTTGTGAAGCCGGCCATGACGGAGGCCTTCCGCAGTGGTTCGTGATGGAAGCCCTGGGAGTGAAGCCGTACGAACATGTGAGGAATGAGATCGATTCCACCATGAATGACCAGGTGGGCAGGAATTGTGTTTTAAGCATTGTAGGGTCATTGCTGACTGTGTTCTGTGAATGAATGAATGAATGAATGATTTTGAATTTTGCAGATTTTCAATTAATTTCGGAACACAACATTTTTTAGTTAAGAACCGGATGGCTTTGTGGAATATCCAGAAAGTATTATTTTCTTAATACTAAAATTATTTAACAAAACCATCATTTTTAGTTTTTTTTACATCTCTATACAGACGTTTTCCCATAGTCGTAACATAAAATTATACCTGAGTTGTAAGTTTGGCATTCTTTCTTTTAGAACTTTAACAAAATCTTTAAATTATTATTTATTTATTTTAACTTTAGATCATTATTCTAGGGCATATCCGGCCGTGGTTTAACCGAAACAGTGTACAAAACAAGCAACGACGCGTCCCCGCAGTTCGCTTTAGACGCTCTATCGCCGGGACGATACACATTCCTCATTTATGCGGAGAACCCAAGAGGAAGGTCTCTACGACCCGCGGCTTTACATGGCGTGCCTGTTAGGACTGTGGATGATCTGGATAGACCTGGTTGGTACCTGATCTATATAGTGGTTATGTATAATATAAATAAAAAAAGACGTGTGGCACTCGGGGACTGCCGCGGTAAAGCTATTGCATGCTATGCCTTCAAGCCACACCTCCGCGCCCGTCAGAGTGGAGAACGTGAGGTTTTTCGTTACTAAATTTCTGGATTCGGTCCCCGCGCTCAAGGCCCGCGATAAAAGCTATGCAATAGCTTAAAAAATATCTTGGATATATGTATAGTGTATACTGATATTTAAATGGATAAATGATGTACCTTATCGACGAATTAGATAAATTTTGGATTTAGTATTATGGTGCTAATATCTACAAAATAATGTTATAGTCAATGAAATTGTGTTTTATTTAAAAATATAAGATCTTTATTTTGTAATAAATAAAAATATAATATACGTCTTGTGTATTGTGTAACTTTATTTTCTAATTATTTTGGATGCGACAAAAACCTATAAGAATATTAAATGGTAAAAACTCTTACTTGTTATTTACTAATTTATTTAGGTATATTACAATATGTATTTCACACTAAATTAGATTCGCTGCAAACCATGACACTTGCCCCACCGCAAGTGCCCATAGCTCCTCAAGACAACGGCGTGGCTTTACTCGTCGGAGCAGCTTTGTCATTAGTTCTACTGACCATCTTAACGACCATTTGCGTGACCATGGTCGTCATGTGCAAGAAGAAAACACGACCGAGACGAGATATTGAATCGAAGTAAGTTGTTGAAATTATTTTATTTTGATCTTATTGAATAATGAATTAATGATTAATTTTTCACTATTAATTATTGTGACATACTTTGTTTTTGTTAAGTAGTAGAACTATTTTTCCATTTTTTATGAATTAAGTAACTTAGAAAAGATCGTGGTCGGTCGCGGGTCGCACGTTTTCACCGCGCACTGTCTCTATCGATAACTAAACAGGGTGTAATCGTTAAGTGTGCACAGGCGATTATTCCTTGATTAAGATATTTCTCGTTTAATTTTTAAAAACGAATTATTGCCATTTTACTCATTAGGTTAAGTAATTTCGATATCGTTGTTAAAGTTGTTCGATATCTGTAATAGTAACGGAAGAATCGACTGTGCACACTTAACGATTACACCCTGTATAGTTATCGACAGAGACAGTGCGCGGTGAACACCCCGCGACCGACCACGGTCTTTTCTAGGTTAATTCATAAAAAATGGAAAAATAGTCCTACTACTTAACGAAAACACAGTATGTCACAATAATTAATAGTGAAAAATTAATCATTTCATTATACAATAACATCAAAATAAACGATAACACCCTGTATATCGTCCGCTCAGCGCGACTACCCGCAACGTCGGCGTGTCGATGTACAGCGGCGTGCCGGCCAGTCGCGCGCCGACCGTGCTGGTGCGCGGTCGCGGCTCGCGCGTGCTCGCGGCGCGCTGGTCCGCCGTGCTGGACGACACGCCGCTCGCTGTGCTGGCGCTCGACAGCCGATCTCATGGTATGCTATATTATTTAAAGTATTTGAGACTTTACAATTATATATTGAGCATTTTTTGTGATTTCTTATAGTATTTTTAACGTTTACGTCATTGTTTACGTAGGTATAGATTTTCATTTGTGTCAATACTTAGGCTTAGTATTTGCCACGTAATACAATTCGCCGTCATAGCACGGCGTCAGGTTAGCGATCTGACTCGTGCTAATTTCACGTTATATCTGTTTATTATATGAGTTTATTTTTGTTATTTTAAGCTGTTATTTTTGTGTTGTTACCACTCTTTCTGACATTGTTATTAGTAATTTACTATTCTGTGTTAGTAATATTTTCTGAACCAAAGACAGCAGAATTAATAATTTCAAAGATACGATTGCAATTGAATACGATGTATTTATTTTATTTATTTTTTGTTTGATATTTATAATGTATTTTTTACAGCAGACACAGATAGCCACAGCGACGGTGACATTCACGAAACTGAATTTATAAGACACGGAAATATGGAAACGCAAACTGATTCTTAGATAAATGAAGTGACTCAAAGAATTTGTACATTCTAGATCCTTCTGCTTATAGATATTTAAGCGGATATGATCTTGATTATGAACAAGAAGGACCATTTAACTTATATTATTATGGATGTTTTTAGAGAAGTGATCATTTTGTTCTCCACAAGAGATTATTGTAATAAAACACATATAGATAATAATATGAATTGTCACATATACTTCTTTAAAGAAATATTGCAATTTTGTGATTTATAATTATTTGCGGTTGCTACATGTGAATGTAAATATTGAATATTGTTTCTTTCAAGTATATAAATAATGCAGTAGTCTTTTATCTACAGAAGGATGATATTATGTGAAAATTATTATGAGTATTTATTCTTTATTCAAATTCGGGAATTGATTTACAGATAAAAACTTAATAACTGTAGTGATTCATCATCGGTTTTATTTATAGTTTTACATAATATGATGGAACTTTCAGTTTAAATAACGAAATGTTTCCCTACCATACCAAGAATTTAGTAACATGAATATATAAATGTTGTACATAAGTATCCTAGATAAGCGTATTCCCATAATTTTTGGAGTTAGTGATGTGCATGCATGCAGTATTATTAGCGTGATAATGTTTAGTTTCGTATTTAGTTTTGTATATATACCAAAGATTACCAGCTTATACAGCGATTACATTTCTATAATACGGGTATTGATTTCCATTACTAGAATAAGGGACTGTTTAATCTCACCGATATTGTATTGTGCAGTTTTTAATTTATTGTGAGTATATGCAGCTATAGATTGAACCTTTGTTTTATTTAACTGGGTTGTTTTCGAATGCTGTTCGCGGCATGAATATGTATGTTTGAAATGATTTAGTTTGAATTAATTGTGGAGTCCGCTATTACATGTAAAATTGCTAGGATTCGGCTTTTATAATGCCAAAGTTATTGCTAAATTAATAAATAGATTGCAAATTACATTTTTTGTAATATTGTTTAGACAAATTTTTATGATCATATAGGTACTTTTATCAGCCACTTTTGATGATGAAGATGATTTATACCGAAATTTGACAAATGAATAAATCTAAACTGTCATTTATATACCATAGCTATGCCATAACTTATTTATTTACCAGTAATGAATTCTGTAATTTGTATTGCATTTAAGCAATCGGATGTATACGTTTTAGTATTACATTACACCAAATATGTAGAAATAAATAAATATTTATATTTTACTTACTCTGCCTTTTATTTTCCTTTTTATGCCCTTATTTAGTAACTTGTACTAAGTAATACTTTTCTTTTTAGACAACAAAAATAGCTATATATTGGTAGGTTGGATTTGAACCTACGCTTTCAATCACGAAGAAAAGACAGATTTAAATCTAACGTATTTCTTATTCTTCTCTTTTGTATTAAGGAAATTTATTACAAAATTAGAAATCTCTGTACCGCCATTTCAAAAGTCGCTTGTGACAATGTAAAATAAAAATGTAGACTTGAGAGCTCCACAACCGCCTTAAGACCCGTATAAAGTTTAGTTCACACTTATTTGTTCTTTCCACTTTGTCTATTGACTTTGTTGGAAAGAAACGTCAGAGATTGGTTTTAACTTTTTTCTTGTGTTTTCTTGGGAAATATCTATTTGCTTACAAAAACTAAACTAGACCTTTGAAATGGTAATCGCCGCCCTTGGGTTATTTTTTGCTAAACTATATTCAAAATGGATCTTCCTCGAATTTTTAGAAAACGTTATCTTCTTCTTTACGCAAAGCTACAAAACTTACAAGACTAGGATAGAATAGAATCCTATAGAAATTTATATCCGAAGAAAATTATGAATTCTGTTTAGAATTATGAATGAAATTTTATTTTATAGAGTCCAATATAGAGCCCAGTACGTGGATCAAAATTATTTTTGATAATTTATATTATATCTTCGCTATTTATGAAACGTTGTTTTTATAAGGTTAGGTATATAAAAGTTAAAAAGATATTTAACTGTTATTCACATATCAGATTCTTAGTATGAAATATAGTGTGGAAATTTTGAAAAAGAAGAGGGATGAGTTTGAAAATCTTAAGCGAGATAAATATGTTAATATTAAGTTCAGGAATACAAATAATTTAAATTCCAAATCTATATTAAAAACAGTTTTTTATGTCATACGAAGCTGGTTCACTCGGGTCTTTATCTCCTAAATTCAACACTCCTCGCCATTCCGTTGCACCTGTTAAATGTTTATTAACACCAATATGAATAAATTATACAACCATTAACCTGAAGTTTATCACTAGACTATGATATTAAGGACCGCTTCCTTGGTACAGTGGTTGACACGTGAGCGTAGCACCGAGGGGTCCTGGGTTCGATACCCGGTGGAGACGAAGAAAAAAAAATGTCTCGGTCTGGCAGGATACAGAAGGCTGATCACCTACTTGTCCTTAAATAAAATCGATCAGTGAAACAGATGTATAATGCATCTGCCCCTTACCCCACTAGGGGACATGGGACTTCACTTTTAATGATATTAAGAATTCTCATGTTCCTCTCATAAATGTCCCCAATTCTGTAATTTAGCATATTTTAAGTTGAGCTATTTTACAATATTTTTACAGCGTACATTACAATTTGGCACCAGCAAGCCATAACAATTGCGTGGAATTTATTGAACCATTACAATAATTCCCGATGGGTTAAAAGTAAACACTATTAAAGATAATCTCTTTCGGAAAATAACTTTAGTGCAGTTTTAATGCGAATAAAGTGTGTGATGTATCTATCAAATAGGTAAAATAAGAATTAAATAAGAATTTTGAATTGAATGTTTGAAATTCAAATACAAAGGTAAGTTTTTGATAAAGTAAACATTAATAATTTCACGAAAGAAGGAACATAACACGAAATAAGGAAAAAATTATGGAAATTTAGTATCAAGGCATTTTTTTAGACTTGAATTTCTTACAATACAACTGATTGAAAAAGAATAATGAACTATCAGAATGCCTCTAAAGTTTATTATACGAATTTCAGTGAGAAAACATGAAAAAAATAGTAGGTATGTTAATTTATACGTTAGTAGCGTAGCGTTGTAGGTTTAGATACCATCAAAGATTAAAATATATACCCATAATTATTTTATTATGGTACCTACCCTTGTATAGAACTTCGTCTAAATGATTTATACAAAATCTAATACAGTTACGCAGTTTTAAGTACATCGCAAGCGCTGGAGCGAACAATGTTAAGTATCACTTGAAGTATCTATATAATGTTGTTGCTGAAATAATATTATAATGAGCAGACAGCCCTCTGCGTATTAAAATTTAGATAATAATAAATATGGTGTTACCAATAGACGTAGGTTGGATAAACACGACTCTTAACGAGTTAAGATGACCTTTATTCTGATTTAATTAGTTTTCAGTTAACATCTTACTCACAAAAGAAGTATTTCTTGACTACAGCAGTCCTTATTGGGTCTGTCTGTTACGTATTTATCTTTAAAACTACGCAACAGATTTAGATGCAGCTTTTTTAATGGAGTGATATAAGATGTAGATTTTAGTATATAATTTATCAGGTTTTAGACAAAGCGGCCGAAGCTACGGGCGGAAAGCTAGTAATTAATAAGAAAGCTAATGTAGAATACACCTTTTAATAATTACACACTAGCCTGCAAGACTAATTTCATGTTAATCTAAATTTCTAATCTTATATATAAAAATGAATCGCAAAATGTGTTGGTAAGCGCATAACTCGGGAACGGCTGAACCGATTTCGATAATTCTTTTTTTATTATATTCCTTGAAGTACGAGGATGGTTCTTATGTAGAGAAAACGTAATTATGTACCACGGGCGAAGCCGGGGCTGACCGCTAGTTATAAATAAAGACGTAATTAAAGAAGTATAGCACGCATTGTACGTGAAAGTTCAATAAATGTGTTGACAATTTAAAATATTCTGTTAACATCAATTTATAAAACCAATTATTGGTACTGGGCGGAAACTTTTCATCCTCTCCACGTCGGCTGCGCTCGTGTCAAGCAAGTTCTGATTAAATTATATGATTGGGTTCCGTACTCATTTACATACGTTACTTTCCGCGAAGACAGATTTATTCAATCCCCGAAGTTTTCCGCGTAGTTTGATTGCTGAATTATTGTAAAATTGATACATTTTGTGTGAGTAATGGAGGTTTATTTTGGTTTTCGTTTACGTGGTTCAGTGATTTATGTGAATTTAAACGCATTTATAATGCGGTTAGAGTGGTATTCTAATTAATAATTTATGTACTTAATTAATTGTATTTCCAAACCAATAATTGCTAATTCTATAAAAATAACAAAAGATACGTATAAATTATATGTAAAATGTCGGTTAGAAGAGTTATGAAGGAAAAATATTTGTCTATTGTTACTTAAAAGTATGTAGGTACTTAATAAAAAACTTCACAAGCGTAGGTTAAAAAAATGCATGCAAATGGGAAAACAATAATTAACGGTAATAGCATCGTTTACTCTAAATACTTACATAATTATATGTATGTTGTATATATGTAGGTATTATGTATGTTGAATATAAATTCAAATACCTTTTTTGAAGTAGTTTGCGATATTCCTTCTGAATCGTTTACGAAATTTGGTTAGCGACTAACGCCTACATGTATCTACGTAAAAAGGAAATTTATGACAATTTAACGTCGAGATATCATAAAATGAATATTAACAAACCGAAAAATAAAAAGATAACACACGTATTTTCTCCCAGGACATATTTGTATTAAATTACTTACACTTATGAACACCACTTCATCACGCAAGAAAAATATAAAATATTACAGCGAAAGGTTATTTTCTGGCAGACATTATAAGCACATAAATCATTTTTAAATCTTTCTCGCGGGCGACTTAGAAAGTTATTATATTTTTGGCACGACCTAGCAATATTAGCTGAAATGCCTGTTTTATTATTTACTCGTTCCATGCAACGTTCCGTATAGAAGTGGCTTGTGGATTTATAATAGCGGCTCTATAATTTATTAATTTATATTTGGTCATCTTGTATGAGTTCTAGAGTGTTCTATCCTATCTATGCACGTAAGCATTACACTGTGGTAAATTAAATTTTACTTCTTTTTACATTACCTATGCATAATATTTATTTATTTACTAAATGATAATTACTACATGTCAGCAACATATCTTCTATCTATGTATATAGATGCTTATTGGAGTTAGATTTGCTTATCTGAAACTTATAAAGGTGATTGCCTATCCACATGCTTATTTGCCCACTCTCGTATAAAAAAGTGTAAGCTTCTTCATTTGTAATTTTTTCATGCTCATGTTGTACATGGGAATGACTACAATTACGTTTTTCAAGGTTTTCCACATGTACTCTTTATAATATCAACTAGCCCGCGGCGTACACTCAGACTTTATACGTTGTTAATATCTATTTAATATAAGCTTTTCTTTTTCATTTCATTCTTATAATAAATAAGAAAATATACATTTACGATAAACACAAATGTCAAATAACTTTTCATCCCACTTGGAGCAAACTATAAACGTACAAAGAATGAAGAACAAAGATACATTCCCCATTTAATATGACTCTATTTCCGCTAATCCCCAGATATCTAACTAGCGGAAACAATTAACAAATTCAACATAACTCGAGGACGAGCCTGAGTAAACAGTATTAATATCCGTCAACACACGACCCACCATTCTTACCTCGTAAAAAAGGAATATTTCCCTACTAAACCTCACCATAAACACAACATTACAAACATAATCCGCGCAAACGAAACGACCCCTAAATCCATCAACATAACAACTATTTTTCCACAACATAATAATTCATTTAAAATGGTCGTGCCGTCTATGTAACGTCTCCTAATTTGACTATAAAAGTATAGCGCACTTAAGTTTATTGCAATCTAAAGTTAATAACTTTGAAGATGCTTTATGCAAGCCCTTTGATGGTTTATAAAACATTATTAACGTCGGCCGAAAATTTGTAAGTATAGGGGTTGTCTTTTGTTTTGTAGTGTAACAATTCTTCAGTGTTTAGAGTTTAGACTAATTCTATGAATTTCATTGAACTCTGACTTCTGAGTCTTTAAATATTTCATAGGTAATGTTTTTAAAGATAGAGCTTTTGGGTTATTAATTAACATAAAACGCACCATAAAACATTAATACTCAATCGTTTGATCAAAAAAAGAAATTCCACTTCAAAAAAGTTTACAACAAGCCGCGTACTTGGTACTAGATTAAAAACAACGCCACACAGAGCCTTGATCAAAAAATCGTAACCCTAAAAACACAATCTCAATAATATTTAAGCGTTAATGCCACAGCATCAATATTCGGAGCACATTTTGTTATCCTTTGTGGACGTCACTTATTCCGTGAATGAGAGTCAAGCGACGACGTACTTCGTCGTATTACTAACGCCGCGTGACTCGTCTTCACGGTGGTGAGGAAAAGCGCGTTTTCACTACTACTATTAGGACTAAATAGTTAAATTAACAAATGATTGAACTGTTTCTGGAGTGACATTCGAAGTCTTAAAATTAAAATTCAAACGTACTGTTCTTTAGTACAGACAAAAAAGAGGCAGTTATAAGTTTAAAGAGTCGCTTCGACTGCTAGATATCCCCGGCTTTACTCGCGTGGTACCCAAAAAAATAGTAGTCTATGTGCTAAATGCGTAAATAATTTACCTCTGTGCCAATTCTCATTCTGTTCTTTACAGGTTCATTTATAAAGAGTAACAAATATCCAAATAACAATCATAAATTTACCGCGATTTTACCCGCACTCTGCTTATATTCATTTTTGCCTATAAGCCTTAGCGATAAATGGCATTTCTAACAGTGAAATAATTTTTCAAATAGGACCCGTGTTTCCTGTGATTAGCGAGTTCAAGCAAACAAACAATCTCGTCAGCTTTATAATATTAGCATAGATAGCCTAATTTCTATAGAAGTAGAATGTTTCATAGGCACATAGTCGTGGCTTTCATAGCCCGATCTAAAGGAAATAAATTGTCGCTCTCAAAAATGAAGTCTGCGCATTGTCGTTCATACGTAATGCTTATTGGATGCTGTGAGCTAAGACCGTGTCTGCTCATATCGCGCTTATTATTTAGACGCTCGTATTACTTTAGACAATGCTAAACTAAAATGTGGAGCAAGTTTATGTCGCAGTTAAGTTGTAAAAACCGTTCGATTATAAACTTGCGATTGCAATCTGTCGGAATACGGTGACACGTAACATTTTGTTGCAATAAGCCGATCGGTCGGTTATAATTTATTTATGTGATATTGATGTTTCTTAACTAGCAGTGTTAAAGGTAACATGGATATCACTTAAAATAAAAACGTACAGTTCTGGATGTTTGTATTTTCTAATTTATTCACTGAGCTGATTATCACTGACTATATTTAATTCGACACGTTTGATATTCGTAGTTTTTACCTAGAAGATTCAAAACTAGTATTTAGCTATTATTTCCGAATCTAGTTCACTATAATAGTTACCTATACCCATTTAACAAAATTACACAACAGAAAATATAATTCATACTTTACCCTCCTGTTTGTACAAATATTCAACAATGACTCGAAAAGAATTGGATGGATTTGATTTATCAGAGGCCTTGACCCTAAAACCTCTCGCCTGTAGACGTTTGACTTTACTGTTTGAATGTTAAGATATTTCTTCTGTACTGTAAATACTTTAAAAGGAAATCACAATACGATATTTATGCGTAATCGTATTATATGGACGTATTATAATCATTTACCGTGTGTGAAAAGAGGAAGAATTTGTGAGCTTTTTTTCATACTATTATTTTAATGTTACCATGTATTATTAAGGTATTTGATATAAAATTAATTTGATGGTATGAACTATGATTTCAGTCCGCCGATGATCACGCTCATGTAGTGTATTACAAAGTATGGGCCATGTTTCCCTTTTTCAATAATATTATGTAATTTTTACTTTTTTCATATTTGAAATAATCTGCAAGAAAGAGAGATAATAATCATTTTAATCGTCCTTACATAATATGTAACAAATACTTAGTTATTCATTGCCAAAATTAATTATTTAATGAATTAAAAAAGGTGAAATGTCTTAGGCATAATAGTCTTGTACTACCATGTATGATCTAATAAGAGTAACTTGAGAGCTGTACGTCACGACACGGTAATATCGACATGTGCCACGGCTAAAATATAGATGCAATAACATCATTCCTTGTGATATACATGTGTTGCAGTTGGATGAGTAATCGGACTATTTTGAAAATGCCTTGTTATAGTTTTTTATTATGAAGGCTAAAGAAAATTGAAGAGATTAATGGAAATGAGGAAAAATGCTTGTTTTCATATTAAAAAGGTTTGTAGTTTGAAGATATAAAATAAAACAATGACCGGCTAATTTTTATTTTCAATGTATTAATCCAGTCTTACTCAGTATCATTTAATTTATATTTTTCTTTGTAATTTTCTGTTCAAAACATTAAATATAAAACGTATAAGGACAGTTTTAAAATTTCTAAAGACTCTCAGTTAAATGAAAATTTATTTCGTTTTACGAAGAAGTTAAAAATATTACATTTAGAAGACAGAACATTGCTATAATTACCGTCTTTTGTTGTAGTTATTTTTGAATTGTTTTGTTTGTACTAATACTAAGAATGGTTTTAGGGCATATTTTGGTGCTATTTTTTACTAATAAAAACAAAAATTCAATAAGATTTTTTTTGATACTGCTAGACGATCTGCGTGGGTGTATTTTTGTATATAAATTGTGATATTTATAGAATAAATTATCGATACCCAATTTAGAAGGCATTCTGTATTTCTAAGAAATATGAGGCCTATTAATGTTAAACGCTTTCATATATTTTGTCCTAAAATATCATATTAGTTATTTAGATGATAGACTCGTCTAACAATAATGAATTTAATTAGGTTTTATATCGTAGAAAACCAAACGAAACCCAAATAATTTATATTAAGCGTAAATGTCTTCATTATCATCTTAATCTTAATAATCTACAATTAATCTTCATAAACTACAATAACCGGACATTTTCCAAACCGCTCGAATCGACACTTTCCCCGCAACATCCGCTATACGTTCAATAGATGGAATTGTTGTGTAAGGAAGACGCAATTGTGAATTATTGGAACGATATCGAACGGAGATACGTAAAAGCTTTCGCCCATCTCAGCGGTGCTGCGGTAATAAAACATTTCAGGCTAACATACGCGTTCCCAGTTGCTGATAAAAAATATAGAACATTTGCTGGGAAATGCATTTCTGATTTTTCTTGGAGATTTGAGGTGCTCTGTATTGTGTTTGTAAGATAATATTTAAGTAATTTAAAGGATGTCTTAGTTTTAACACTAAATAGAACGTCTTAGAATTTATCCCATGGCTAATTAAGCCAGCAAAAAGTTAAAAATGTGCTTGTTTCCATTGCTTAAAATTAAACTTCCTAATGGATATACCGTAACATCGTGCTTCTGTTACTTTAGATAAGTACTACGCAAGAAAATCTGTGGATCAAAGCTATTAAAAAAAATTAAAGCAACATGCATAATTTAAATAATAATTTATATATATTGTAATATTATTAGTCTTCTATACTTGGAATAAATACAAATATGTTGCCAAACTTTTCTCAACGTAGATGCACAAAATATCAAAACTAAACTTCAACCTTTGTTGTATCTATCAGTTTTCCGGTATCGCTTTGTATCTGCCCTAATTTTAATAATGCAGCCGTAATAGCATGAAAACACGTAACAGATATTTTATTTATTTATTGTATTCTATTAGTCAATACTTAATCTGTGAATTGTGAAAAATACATTTTTTATTTATTAAAATATTTTTTTTAAATTAAAACTTTGTAAACTCCATCACAAAAAACATATTATATTTAAGGCGTTTTGAACTAAAATATGAAAAGACATATAAAACCAGTAGAATCTGCTTATCATAATATTATAGTATGTTACAGATAAGTAAGAAAAATCTTCATAAAATATGTATATTCGAACAAAAGCTCAAGAAGCACTTGGCAACAGCCAAACTTCACTAGTGATGTACGCTGCAAAATTGGCAACACTAGTGATGCGACAATCCGTCGTAAGCTCGATGCACTATAAAACGTAGTACTTGATTTATATCGTTGGCGCGAAGTAAATCTGAACTGCACTACGTCGTAAAGTGACCCGCAGGTTAAGCACGCAATACATGTGCGAATATTTCATTTTGAATATATTTCCTTGATAATATCCTTCTTACTAATATTATAAATGAGAAAGTTTGTGAAGATATATTATGCTAATATCCTTATTCAACAACATAAAAGTGACGGTAAGTATGGTTTTAATGGATGAATGTTTGAGGATCTTTCACGTGAACACCACTGAACGGATTTTGATTCATTTGATGATATTTGGCAGTTATATACCATAATAAAAGTTGCTTTTTATGACTCTGAAATATATGTTCTTAAAATACAGTGAAAAGTTATAAGTGTGGTTTCTATCTTCTATTTTTTATTTAATTTATAAGAGAAAACGCAAAGTTATAAAAAGTCAACTAAGTTCTGTAGGTATTGATAGCATAATATTTTCAAAGTTATTAAAAAAATCTATTCATAAAAAACTAAGTTTTTTGATCTGTTCTTTTTAATATATGTATTATGTTCGTTACGAAGGTCGTAACGGCTATTGACTTTTACACATTTTATAGATGAAAAGGTTCCATTTTTATTATTTTTGTTCCGTTTTAAGAGCAAAGTATAGACGGTTAATGATCAGTAGGTTCTTATAAATGAAAAGCATCGTTCTTAGAAATCTTCTTATAATTTATTTTATTTTTATTATAATATGTTACAACCTAGAGTTATGAAAGGTGAGCGATGAAACAGCCAATGACCGTGTTTCATAGATAAGACAAAAGTAATTTTTATATATATAGTAATACGTATCAATAACGTTTAATAAATCAGAGTATTTACAGCTGCAGTATTTATATTATGGGGAAAGTCATTAATTTATGTAACGTTTATTTCGGAAACATAACTATTAGTGTCGATTCGAGTCGATTTTGTGTTGCAATTATGACAAAATAATATTATTTATATGTTTTTTATTGTTACGAGTATAACAATTAAAGAAATGGAAAATTATGTTTATCTGACTAGCCACCTTCGTGTTTCATGACCTGAACATGAACACAATCCTTACATTAAGATCTTCACATGTACTAGGCAAATATATGGACTATAAAACTGTATTTAAAATTTAAAATTCACGATTTTATATTGTAATTGCAATTTATTTATTAATCATATTGATATTTTGAACGCTTGACAAACAAAAAACATACAGAATACAATGATTAGCCCCCGTTAAGAATAAAATCGTTTAGATTCTAATGCAAATTATATTTATTATCCTACCTAACTATATAAAATATAATATTTAAAAAAAAATGTGTGCGTGTACTAGTGTACACACGTCAGAAATGAAACTTCTTTATGACCTTATTTTTCAAAAAATAATGTACTATGTATATGCAACTTTACAGAAATACGTCAATCACGCGTGTAAGGGCTCCCACACATAAACACGATACGACGTCGCGTCGTACAACGATGCGGCGTCGTTTCACGCGCGAGTGGTCTTCGCAGTTTCGCACACGCGGCCTCCGAAGGAGGCTGCGTGGGGGATGCTGTTCAGGACGATTCGTCCTCTGCAGCAGGTTGCTGGCGCCGCCCGCTAATACGGGCGGGTTACTGGGAGGACGAATCGCCCTGTATCGTTTCACGATAAGGGCTCCCACACGATACGACGCCGCATCGTTGTACGACGCGACGTCGTATCGTGTTTATGTGTGGGAGCCCTTAGGGATAAAAACAAGATGGCGCGTAACGATAAAATGTTATACTAAATTTTTTTCCAACTCCGATAAAGAAGTTTCACTTCAATATTAACTTCCGTTGCTATCCTCTACTCTAGCAACACTAACTACTACGCTACGCGTCATATTTTTCCACTTAAATAATATCCTGTAGTAATATTATCGCCTAGACCGCTTAGACTATCGTTAACATTAAAATATGTCATATCTTATTAAATAAAAATCAATTAAAAATTTCTTAATAAATTTAATCACCTACCTGATGTCAACCTTTGTTTTATAATCTGTTAAATCATAACACAAAGATTATAACATAAAGCGCACCACATTGTTATTTTCACTACAAACTTTAAACTCAAAATCACTTTTACAAGTTCTAGTAAATGTTGTATGCCGTATGGTCTGTTTTATGAGAATGGAACGATTTATTCATACTTATTAATACGAATTCTGTTTGTTATCTTTGCACATTAGGACAATTAGATAAAGATGACATTTTTAAGTTGTAGATAGATAACATTTTTAAGTGTGAGTTGTAACTTAAATTATGGACTTTAAGCTTTACTATTTATGTATTTATTGTATACAAAAACTTCGAAAACAATCTTCTTAAAACATCATGTTATGCTAATAAATGTTCTAAAAATCTGCAAAAAGCCTTAATCACTTACGTTTGCGTAACACACTGGCGTTTTCGACCCGCCCCGATTCCGCCTGGGTTTGAAATATCGCCTACGTAGGGAATAATGTAATTTTCTATTGGTGAAACAATTTTTAGAATCGATTAGTTTTTTATTTCTAGTTTTTTATTTATAAATACATTCGCAAACAATCCATACACACACGCTGAGCAGTTAGTAAATATTCAATCATCTACTTTAATATATGCCACTAATATTATTACTATTCGCGTCAGCCTGTAATCGAACCCACACCCCTCCAGTCCTATTACGCCATGTTATCGCGACCTCTGAGACGCCGCGCCCAAACCGCTTATTTCTACTTTAAACTTATACGAATTTTCTTGTCTTAAACATAAAACAATAAAACTCTCTGTTTATTGCTGTTTATATAAACAATATAAAATTATATTTTGAACTTATAATAAACTAGCTTACCACCCGCTTTCGCCCGCGTTATCAAAAACCTAATAAATTATATTTATATACCTTCCTCTTGAATCACTCTATCTATTAAAAAAAAGACGTGTAGCACTCGGGGACTGCCTCCGAGCCCGTCGGAGTGGGGAGCGTGAGGTTTTTTCGTTACGGAATTTCTAGATTCGCTCCCCGCGCTCACGGCCCGCGATAGAAGCTATACAATAGCTTAAAAAAACCTCATCAACATCCGTTGCTTAGTTTTAAAGATTTAAGCAAAAATAGGGACATATGGACAGAGAAAGCGACTTTGTTTTATACTTTGCAGGGATAATAATATAATAATGCGTAGGTACCTAATAAGTAATTGCAACAGATAAAAAGATAATAATCGCAAATAATCATAATTTAAGAGTATACCTACTCTAGACGTGTGTATGTTAGAATCACGTAGAAGTTGAAAGTTAAAAGAGACATTCAACTTCCAAGCTTCTACGTCCAGCTAAATTATATACGTTGGCACGTGCGTCGTTTAATTTCACTTGGCGCAGAATCTACCGAAAGATAAAAAAAGTTATAGAGATAATAAAGTAGTTTTATGTATTATGAATTAAAATATCATTCAAAGATTAATATCATTATTAAGTTCGTAGAGGTTTTACTACAGGGTTACGAAGCTACGGAATAAAATATTTGAGTGTTTAATTGTACAGCCTATAAGTGGTTTATAATAGGTATAACAAAAGTTACGCAGTTTCCCATGATGTATTATTATCGATAAGAAGAGCGAACAGATTATCTGAAAAATCAATTCAATTTTTACTAACTCGTCTAGTCTCGACTCCCGACTGTCATTACTGAAGTTTGAGGCCTAACACAGAAATATCATTGTTAAACTTATAAAATGAAACGAAATAGTGTGTACTTATGTAATATTAAGTGATTTATATTAGAATGGAGGAACTTTTAATTCCTACTTCTCCACACAAGTGTACCTACAACACATAACAGTTTATAGCCGATATAACCCTTATTATGAAGACGATATGGACCATAAAAAACTTTTCATTTCTCATTCCAGGAATGCCAGGTGAGGTACAGAGAGGTACAGTCACGTACAATATTACACGTATGACGGGCAGAGCTAATTTCACCGTTTGTACACGCGTGCACGAAATGACGTTCACGTTTATTAATTATGTACACAATTGTAAACATAATTGCCATGATTTAAGGACGAGAATTGCGTAAGGTTTTGAAGTTGGTATCTTAAAAGTTTGCTTGTTGAATGCGTGACCAAATTAGAAACGTGGATGTAGATACTGTATTAATCATTTTTAACAAACAACTAAACCACCTTCAAATTATTTAAACCATTTAAATGGACAACAAGGAAGCTTTCAGATATCAAAGAATCACCAAAATCGATTTACTAAATCGAAAGTTGTAAGGTTACAAAAAACTGCAGTCCAATTGAAAACCTTCTCCCTTTTTGAAGTTTATTGTTTTTATCTCCTTACGCAAACACGTGGTACATTCGCATAACATGTGTATTCTGTGTGTATGCTTGTTCTAGTTCTATCAAATGAATATTCGGATTTGAACGCCTTTGTCTCGAAGATCTCGACTGTCGAGATAGTTCTTAGTTATGTTTAGTGGAAATAGAAGCTTCCATGAAACGAGTGTCAGTATCTAAGCTCGTAATCTGGGATCTAAGAAGTTTAGTTTCTGTTCTATAGAGGTTGCTTTTTTATTGCATATTATTATATTATATTTTTGTACACTTTTAACACGATTATATTAGCAGCTGTATGTTTCTATTTTTCTGTGTAACTCTTTTTAAGGAACTTTAGTTGAAACTTTATATTTAAGGATCGAACAATAGAATAATTTCGTAAGATTATCTTCTTATAAAAACATTAGTTTTTAGTTCTTTTTTGTATTGTTACTATATTTATTATTGAACAAAAGTATATACTATATAATACTATATAATGATTAAGAGCTTCCATGACAAACATGGTGGTAAGTCTCAGTGGAGTGTATAGAGTATAGTGCACAAGGGAGTACTTATAAACCAAGAAAACAACGTGATCCGTTAAATTAGGCACATATTATTGTATTCATCTTTTTTAAATATGTACTTACAAGAAATATTTTGTATGAAACTTTTTTTTCATTATTGATCATACCCTAGGTATTCCTATATCTAATAGCTAGGTTGTTTTAAATAAAATAGTATTGGAAATGTGTTTTAATAAATATCCAATTATGTATTTTTGTATTTTCAGTATCAGCATTAATTGAAGCATCATACTTTTCAAGTTCTTCGAAAACATAGAAATACCTAGAAAAGTTATTAATCACGTGGCTTGCATGAACCCTGTACAAAATGCAAAAAAAGAAAGCACAGTTTAAATATAATATAAACCTTAAATTGTTTGGGAACTACTTAGTTAAAGGTAACTAGCATCCAAACAAATAAATCTTCTAAATGATCGAAGAATATATTTTTTCTTCTCTACAACATTTTATTTAATTCATAATAATTATACATTTTTAACTTTAGTACTTACACATTAAATAATTGTAAAACTTGTGCTACGAAAAAATCTCAAATATACAATGCAGGGGCGTAGCTACCGCCGTATCTGCCGTATCAATTATACGGGGCCCCCGCGCCAAGGGGGCCCCAACGTGCGCTTTTGTGAGAAATCTTTACCCTTCCTAAGGGCCCCCAAACAAATTTTTATACGGGGCCCCGCCAAGGCACGCTACGCTTCTGATACAATGTAGTGATTTGTGTTTCATTTCAAAAGAAGATAAAAGTAGGACTCCAGTGACGTCATAAATTTCGTTAAGAACTTTGAAATCTTTATCTTGTTACAGGAAAGTCGTTTGACCGTCGACATTCATAAACAGCTAAGAAAAATTACGCCTGCCCTTTTTAAAAAGCAATTTAGACGGTATAAAAACGTTAGGCGCGATTTTTTATGATGAAAATTATCTTGGTACTTACTACTTGTAGTTGGTTTACATGTATTTCACATTTTTTTAAAGTTCTGTGAATTTAACATTTTAATTATACAGTTTTTATTTCAAATGTCAAAATATAATTGAGCATGCCAGAAATAACATCTTAAAACACCAACAAGCGCTTCCTATAACGTAATTTTCATGTTAATATTACACAATACGGCTCGATTCCGACCTAGTTTTGATTCAAAGCCCTTTTGCCAATTAATTGCGAAACGTAGTCAAAACTTGCCTTAATTAAATGGAGCTTTGCTTTGTAACATTGCAAAAAATCACGTAACGAATTAACGATATTAATTCTATAAGCTAGGCTGAAATTACTTTTTATCTTTCGTTTTTAATAAGAGTGTATCTATTAATACTAGCTACATTCGTAATAATGCGTTTCACAGAAAATGTTAATAAATGCATTATTTCTTTAAAAGGATACAATATTTTTTCCTGGTAATTCCATCACATTTATCTATTCTTTGACAATTGATAACATTGCTTTTTACGTATAAAAAATAAATACGGAGGTATATGTATTCCAATACTTTATTCAAGCAATAATCAAAAGAATTCAGAATTGGATCATCAGCTATCGTTTATTGTTAACAATACTTCTTTGAATGTCAGCTTCGAATAAATTGCAAGTAATAAATACAACTTTGGATCATTCTTAACAATAGTTTGTTAGGCGATACATTTCATGTCCATTCATTAAATTCATACGATCCAATGGATTCTAACGGGGTGTCAGGCAGGATCGATAACAGACAGCTGTATTCACACGCGGAACACAAAGGTGTATCCACCTGTTGAATCTCTGATAGTTTAGAAAAATCCACATCATACATCATCCGCGCGGTATCATAACCTACCATCGTCGCGAAGCGGTGACCCCAAAATATGTCATACTCAGTAAAACTCGACCTCGCCTGTACAGATTGACCGGTCGATTCGATTATCCCCTCGAAAACTACCAGTATCTCTATTTTACTGCACAACAAATCAGCAGCCGATAGTCTATAGAATGGACTATTTTCATCTATGAAATGTACAACAGTAACGGGCCACAGGAAGAATGTCGATTCGCACTCATCGATATCAACGTTGAGTTCTATCTGATCAGATATTTCAATTTCTTTTTCCTCCGTTTTGAATCTTATTACGTAAGCTTGAGTCTTAATATTAAGTATCCTGGATTTTCTCATATCTCCAACTCGGAAAATGAGGCAAAATTTGTCATTCCTGAGATTTATAACTGCGTGTCTGCTAAATAATATTGTCTGGGTTCTGCCTCGCGGACGGGTCAACTTCGCAAAAAGTATGCCAACCATTATTGCCTGGAATATCGAGCTGACAATGCACTGTAAGCACATCGCTGTTATTGTCTGAGGACATTCGAGGGTGATTGCTCGCTTTCCATATGCGACAGTCGTATGAATTTCTATGCTGAATAGGAACGCTGACGTGAATCCGTAAAGATTTTTGACGCAAGGGGTGAAATTCGAGATATTCTGGTTAGGTGGGAGGTGTTCGATGGTGAAATCGCCGTGGTTGTAGGAGATTATCCAATACACGGTGCCGAAGAAGAGCCAAACGGAGAGGTAAGCTGTGAAGTAGTTGAGGAGGGTCCACCTCCAACGGGTTTCTACGAGGGCTACGATGTAATTGGAAAAGAGCCGAATTTGTCGATTCGTTTTTGTTTCTATGTTTAATTGCCCATTCTTGAACACTGCCCGCATGTACTTTCGTGGTACTACATCGGAGACTGGTACTCCTGCAATAAATTAGTAAAAGATTTTTAAATGTAACCATTAATATCTACAATAGGGTACTAATTATTATTCATAAGCTTTGCTTATTTGAATGACGTTAAAAAATGTTCGGATTGTTAAATCCTTATTAATATATGGAAGTTCAAATGCTTAAAATGTCAAAAACAAAATATTACAAAATACTTAGCAAAAACACGTAGGTAGCTATAAAACACTGCATTACTCTCTATTATAAATACTTAAACATCTATAAATAAAATGCATTTTCCTTTGACCCCGCGGTAAAAAACTACCCAGCATGCACTAATTTAGATCTTTTATTTCTCAGTTCACTCTACATCTCGCGTGCGGTTTTATTTTCTCGCATTACGGTGCATTCACTTACTGTTTTTTGGACGATAAATTCCAGGCACTATGGGTGTGTCGCACCCTTCATGTGTATTCATTGCTGATCCGCTTTTATGGTCCATTTTTTCCTGAAACGGGTAACATATCTTCTTTATAAGTGGTTAAATCTGTACTAATGTTATAAAGAGGTTTTTTGGCTTATTTGTTTGTGATAGATTGACTCTAAAATGACTGTATCGATTTATAAAGAAAGTTACATTATTACTGACAAGCATACATTTGTTTTTATGTTGATTTATTCAGGTACCTACCTACCTTTAACACATACCTAGAGTTTTTTTTTATAAATATCTTGCCTAGATAATCTTTATCAATTGAAGTCTAAATTATGATTGAAGTAATAGTATTTCTATTATCATATTAATGAGAATGAAATACGTCATAGGTATAACTTATTTTATGGTCGTGGCTTATTTTCCCAAAACTTAAGAAGATAACACTTCCATACACACACGTCAATATCAAACACACACACGCAGACACTTACACTCACACTTGGATAAAAAATAAATAATTACTTACGTTGATTCCAATTAGTGTCCCTTAAAATCATTCAACTGCAGAATAGTTCATGTGACTGTACAAAGATACACCCATTATTGAATTTTAGCAATAGTCACAACTGCGCGAAACAACTGAACATCACAACCTTACGTATTTAAATAAGTAGGAGTAAATATTAACGATAAGATAAATTATAGACGATAAAAATAAAACAGCATTAAGAAAGCAAACACAGAATTCAGAAGCCTTGATTTTGTGAATCTTAAACAAATAGAAGAAATTTTGCGAACGTATGTGCATTATGAAACTGCGTTGAATTTGAAAATATGCAATGTTTGTACTGTTTCATATTGAAATTATTCTGATAGCCACAATGTTGCAAGGCTTAATAAAGTAATTGTACTACAGGTTATTGTAAATAAAATAGGTTATTTTGTAAATAATTTTATTGTAAATAAAATAGGTTATAATTGACAAGCGTTATGTTTCTAAAAATAAGCCACGTACATAAAATAGGTTCCAAAAAATATTACAATAATGACTAAAAAAAACATTTTCTTAAAGGAGGGTCAAACAGTGATTGTGAATTTGTAAGTGCAAAGGTTCTTCATTAAGATGCGCCAATTCCATATATTATTAATAAAGAAAACAACTGACACAGTCAAAAAACCTTTATTAAATGAAAAACGAAGCGAGCGAAGTCGCGCAAGAACAGTAGTCATGCGATAAATTTTATTTATTTATAGGCGCTGAAAGTACAAACCATCTAAACCACATAATTAGTTATTAGAGTTCGAAACCCAACGTTCACTTAAACAACAAATTCGCGAAATTAATCAAATTTCCCTCAAGGTTTTCTATAAATATAATAAAAAGGGAGATGTCAGAGCACTAAGATAAAGTAATCCGGTAGCGAAGAAGACGACATCTCGCCGTATTAAAGATAAGGGTTTTATTGTATTTGCAGCAGATTTTGTTTAAGACCGCGTAATGTTTTTGTTTTTTGAGTCGGGTCGTATACTTGCAGTTTTATGCAAGACTCACTCGTCATGAATTTTATTCTTTACAAGCTGTCTGGGATTCAGTTTGAATTTATACGCTTATTAAAGGGAACAATAACTTGTTAGGTTTGAAGTAGATATTATATTTTAAATACATTTTATCAAGCAAATAAACGTTCATTTGACCCTGTAGCATAGCTTACTAAATACTAAATAGTTAAGGTACTAGGTACGTAACATGTACGTCGGCACAACACTTTTTGGTTGATACCATCACAAATTAAACTTCAATATAGAATTCGAATCAATAATTACTAAAAATCAATTATCATTGATGGAATTATTCAATTTATGTCCAAAAAAGATTTAATACAAAATAATCTCTGTCCTTTTTTGCGTCTTGTCCACGAAAATTCGCAGTGTTCAGTATAATTAAGAGTCCCCGGATATTAAGTCGAAAAATATGAAAGATGTTAGCTTAGCTAATAGAATGACAAACAATGATGTAGACCGATCGCCTGTCGTTTGACACGGCTCAAGAGGAAAAGGGCGTAACGTAGAATTTTAATGTATTAATTAAATTATTACACTGAATAGTAAGAATATAAATATGAAGTACAATTACATGATCTGCTTCATGTTTTATATAATATATTAAACTAGCTGTGCTCCGCGGTTTTACCCGCAGTGCTCCGCTCCTGTTGGTCTTAGCGAAATGATATAGCTTATAGCTTTCCTCGATGAATAAGCTATCTAACACCGAAAGAATTTTTAAAATCGGACCAGTAGCTCTCGAGATTAGCGCGTTCAAACAAACAAACAAACTCTTCAGCTTTATAATATTAGTATAGATAAACGATGAAAACTGAATGCGAACATCTAAATATGACATACAATTTTGTATCGGCTCTACTATGTAGAAACTGGTGGTAAAATATATGAACGATCGATTATGACGATTCAAAAGAGTTTCTAGAAGAAGTCTTATAGACGTTTTTTGGAATCGTCTGAATAAATAAATGTTCAAGTTCGAGTTATAATCATAAAAAAAGGAAGAAAAAGGACGAATAGGATCATAAAAAAGGATTTAAAAACGGCTCTATCTCACATGACTAGACACTAGACATTTAATTATCAAATCATAAAATTATTTCTTAATTTCTAGTTACACCGTTCTCTATATCGGCTCGAATGTTTTCCAAACAATATCTTCTCAGATAATGTTGTAATGAATTACTGACACCGGGGAGTTAGGGTGGAGCTTCTCTTTGTACATAGAGAGTTCAATGGCAAGTACTGCGTAGTTATTTACTGAGTAATTAAACGAAAACTAAAAAGAATAGAAATTGTAATGTGATTTAGTGTATGGAAAAGTGAAGTGCCATACGTAAGTTTGCAAAGAAACAAGAGTCTGTAGGTATATATTTTAATTTATTTATATTAAATTTGGATTATAATATTTTCATAAAATTACATACATCGTCCTCGATACATGGATTATTCAACACACATATTTTTTCTATTCGAACCAGTAGTTCTTGAGATTATTGCGTTTAAACAAACAAACAAAATCTTCCCTTTATTATAATATGATATACATATCACAATCTACATAATATAGGTAACTCAAAAAACGTAACATCAGCGCTGCAGCGCAGACTTGCATAAATTTAACCAATGTCCGAATCCAAAAGCATCTTGGTCAACATGCATCTTACAGGCTATCCTTAAATATTTTATTTTACCTGCAAGAAATAACTAGTAAGTACGTTGGCCACTTCGCAGGAAAACTTGAGCTAGTTCAACTTTTTTAATGACTATTCAAAAGTACTTGAAGAAACTGCTCGCCTACTTGAACAAAGGGAAGTTCGGAATATTGTAATTTTAACAGTATTTTGACTGCAAGGAGTCCGTTATGAAATTTAATGTTTATGCATTCGTGATTAATGGAATGGTGAACATTTATAGCTGGGAATATAACTTTTGTTTGCATATATATAAATAAATATTTCAGGACAAATAAATATTTCAGGACAATGTTCACACACGGCACGATCTGATCCCATACTAAGCTTTCGCTTGTGTTATATATAACACATCTACACACGTTATTTTAAATACATAGTAAAGATTCACAATGACAATTTTTTACATCCTATACATAACAATAAAACATGTTTACATCAATAAGGGAAAAATAACAATCAAATAACACTGGAGATTTTTGGTATCAGTTGTACTAACCGTAAATACCGACAGACTGTTGTGCGTGTGCCGTGTGGTATACAATACTGAATTTAACTTATAGTTTTTGACTAGCTGTGCTCCGCGGTTTTACCCGCAGTGATCCGCTCTTGTTGGTCCTAACGTGATTATATATAGCCTAAAACCTTCCTCGATAAATGGGCTATCTAAAACTGAAGGAATTTTTCAAATCGGACCAGTAGTAGTTCCCGAGAATAGCGCGTTCAAACAAACAAACAAACAAACTCTTCAGCATTATAATATTAGTATAGATTACATACAATACCCTATAAATTTTTTTAAATTAGATGAACTCTATGTGCCAGTAATAAAACATAATAGAAAAAGTACACATAAACTAATCAGATGCAGGAAAATACATATTTTTCATACACGACCGTGAAAAATACGCACAAGAATTTCATTTGAGCTCAGAAGGCTGTATTTGGAGCATCAGTCATTGTGTCTCAAAGAATCTCATATCCGACGTCCGTTTTGGAAGTAACGAGCAGTTGTTAGGACGCGTTCACAGTAAACGGATTATATTTATTTATTTGGTAGCGGTAGTTTAGAATAAAAATATTAGTTTTTTTTAATGATTAACATAAGTAAGTAAGACTTCGCTTCACATTCGCTTAGTCCACACATACAAGTTAATATCCTTTATTTCAAGCTATTTTTCCTTCTGATATTTGTTTTTTGCTGTTGAAATTTCTTCAGAGGTGTGACATAATAACGTAACCTCTTTCGCGCATCAATAAGACAAACCTCTGAAAATTTTGTAAGATCTTTTTTAGAACTTTTTAGTAGATCGTTTAATATCTAATTGTGAACATGATACAGCTTGTAACATAATTATTCAATAAATAAATGATAATCGACACCTAAAAATATTTAAATGGTATTTCTAACATTTTTTACCTAAACTGAATTATAAATATATTTATTTGTTTTTACGTCATTATGAACAGATCCTATATCAGGGGGCAACAAACTGAAACCTCTTGTCAATACTAACTTCACATCTTGTACCTCCTTTATGTTGGTGCGTTTAACGTTGGTAAATTTTCATGTTTTTCTCAGTTGTAAAACTGTATAGAAAATAATAAAAATACTTACATGAAAATACTTTGTTTAGAACAACAACAAATGTACAAAAATTATATAAAAAAATACAGAATACCTATTCTGTCCTAACATGGAAAATTAATTATTAATTATTTTCAATATATTGAAGAATTGAAATGATTCTTATTTTTATTTATATCAAATTCATTTAGTATCGAATCCAATACTCTGGCTTAAAACACTCTCTATGTAAATGTTTAACAAAAATATAGAGTACGTATATTATTTCAAGTAGATATTTTTAAGTATTTTCAAAAACGTATTTCTAATCGAAATAGTAACATTAATATTTTATTCTCATAATTTTATCTTGATTTTTATAACCAGACCCAACCCGTTTAGCTAATCTAGGCTCTGAAATGAATTTCCTTACTTGTCTGAATTAGTAACAAGTTAGCTTTATGATTGTGTCAAATAGAATACTATGCTATAAAACTAGTTTAGAACTTTATTTTAATCTCTACCTTCTTCTTTACAGATTATTAACACCACGCGCTATTGTGAAAATTTTAAAATTTATTGCCATTTTTTGGGATAAAACACATTTTTCGTGATATTGTATCGAAACAATATTAATATTAATTTAATTTTAAATAGTTCGAAACAAAGTTTAGGTTTTAAATAAACATTGAAATTATAAACATTGCTGTTGAAAGTTGTAACTACGCGACATAGCTGCCGTTTTATAGTTTTAAACTCGCAATATGTTAGAAAAAAGCCTCTTGCCCTGTTTAAGTTTTCATTCTAATTAGTGTAAGTTATTTTACATAAGTTTTCGTTAAATAGAATTTTAGATGCGCTTACAAAGAAATCCGACGGGATTGTTTTTAATTCGAATTATATTGTTAGCTTTAGAATAATTTAGGCTTGTAATAGTGTTTTTTTTATTATAATTACTTGAGTTAAAATCCATGTTTATTTGTTTAAATACACTAAATCAACTGAGTTTCTAATTAAAGTTCACAACTAAAATAATACATAATCCATACTAATATTATAAATGCGAAAGACTCTGTCTGTCTGTCTGTTACTCAATCACGCCTTAACTACTGAACCAATTTGCACGAAATTTGGTATAGAGATATTTTGATACCCGAGAAAGGACATAGGATAGGTTTTATCCCGGAAATCCTACGGGAACGGGTTTTTCTTGGAAAACGCGGGCGAAGCCGCGGGCGGAAAGCTAGTAATAGATATATATGGAACATAGGAAAATGTACATTAACTGTTATGTCCATTGTCCATAACACTATTATCTCATAAATATCAATACATAATATTGTGAAGCTAACAAAGCGCAGTATGAAAATATATCTAGAAATCGTTATTTTAATGATAATGTGTCATTGAAATATTTTAGATAAATTAATAATATTAGAAAGATCTATGTTAATAATTTTTTCTGCAAAAAGGCAAGTCACAGCTTTTAGATAGATTATAAAAACCCAAAAAGCTTACATACCAGTCAACCTATATCTAAAAAGAGCGTGTGTGCCGAGCACACGTGTCAGAAGTGAAACTTCTTGGGCAAGATTTAAAGATACCAAAATCATCGCCCTACTCCATGACGTGACGGTATTGCCATGAAGTGATCTTGAAATTGTACTCTCAACGCGCTTGTAAAAGTTTCACTTCAAAAAATTATAAACTGACCTTCACAAGGTTCAATTTCGCTTGAGTCTATCAAATGTTCATAATCAAGAAATATTAATTTCACTATCGAAACATCAAATAAATATCTAGATATAGTTCATTCAAATTTCAGTTGTATTGAATTAAACAGAGTGTATTGCGCTAACAAATAGAAATAAATATTATTCCCAACAATGTTCCAATGCAAATACACTGGCTTTTAAATCAAATGCAATTACACGAGCTTTCAAAGAGTATAAACTGTATTACAGAAATTTGTATGAAACGTATCAAACTGATTTAAATTCGAGTATGTATGAATATCACTCGACACTCATTAATCATGTTTGTTGCCTCTATACATATAGGTACGGTTTAGAATATTTGTAGAGGTTTAATACTAACTATACTTGATTAAATTACTCTGTACATTTTCATCAGAAAGTTTTAACTAATATACCAGTTACCACACATACATTATAGAATAAAATCTATTGGTGAAATTTTAATGTATTTAAATTTTTCCTTACTGTCATACAAACAGGTTAACTGTTCGTATATTTTCAAAGTAAGGCTTGTGAAAACTATTTCTTTGCATGTATCGACACTAATTTAAAAACGTAATCTTAAAAAGCACACATACCTAAATTAAAATCCAAAATATAATAGATAAACAGCTATAAATTAGAGCAAATTCAACGAAACACAGTCAAAGTCACGGGTCACAGCCAGTGTCAAATTAAATAAGATTAAAGCCACACACCGAATGCCTAACTTATCTACCTCTTGCACTTAATGGGGCCAATTCGTAAGTTTGAAAAATCTTCTCAACTTTGGCCGTTAAGCTCTTCAGATTAACACGGGCTTGTTCACTTGCTGATAGATAATATTTATGACACTTTAACTTCAAGATTTGTCTTAGTTTTAAAAGTTGGCCTGGGGATGACTTGGACGTGAGTAAGACCCTCCTGCGTAAATCTGTATTGTTAAATGGGTCGTTTTAAACGTTCCAAGTTTTATTTCATTATTTATTTTATGTAAGTACTTTTGGTCCATACCAAATAATATTTTTAACAAAGACTAAACATAATAATATAATGGTAATCTCTTTCAATAATGGTGAATCGAAAGTTAAATAAAAAAAATATGAAATGCCTCGGAATAATCTGTTTGAGCAAGCAAACACTACTTTAATTATTACTTCATTTTATGATGTACCTATGTCTACTTTCATTATTATTAAGAAGATAAAATAACAGTTAAACTGTTTTCCAAAACAAAACTCGACGGAAGCAATTTGGCTCGAAGCTAGTAATCGGTTTAAAGTTGTAAGATGATCCTACCTATGAAAGGCTGTCCATTCATTTCGTACCTTCAGTACGTTGATGGACTTAAATCTTAATATATAAGTCAATAATTTGTCTTAAAACTCAATATTACTTTTACCCCGATATTTCCTTAAAAAACAATAACATATACGAGTCGCAGTTCCAGAGAAACACATGCAACAAACAAACTACATAGTTATTTATATTTATTACTGTTGCGTGTTTCAAAGAACAAGATCATATTATCTACCGTAAAAATAAATTTGTGGATTTTTGCTATAAAAAGTTGAAACACAAAATTATGATTAATTAATCAATTTAACTTCTTTCATCAGCAGAACAAAGCACAAGAAACAAAACAAACAATAAAATGCTCTTGTAAAATCAAAACAAAAGCGAAATCAAATACAACACAATTAAAATTGAAATAAAAACACTGTCGCTAAGGAGAATTTCCCGCGACTCGATACAGATCTCAATCATAAAATATTGATGTTGACATACAGGAAGAAAACAAATGTACAAGGAATCTGTGTAACCCCACATTTACCGGGTAAGGGAACTATAAAAATAACATTTTATTTTGAAATCGAAATGCTTCCCGAGGCGATCAATCAGCTCAATAAAAATACGATATAGGGAGAAACGGCGGCATATTGTGATACATTCAAAGGAAGTCGACTTCTAGTTTGGAGAAAGTATGGGTTTAATCAACGTCAGGTAGTTCTTGGAGGCTGGTTTTAGTGTTACAGGAACGTGTAACGAAACTTCTGTGAAATTAAAATGGAACGTTTTTAGCGATAGTGTAGAATGACGATTATAAAACTGTAACAATAATTCATTGGTGTCGTAGATACGTCATAGTCCATAGATTCATGAAAACATTGTCAGAATTATTATTATCCCATCTAAACTTTATTTATTGATAAATAATGTAGACTTTTTAGTAAGGGTTGCTGGTACTCAATGGCGGCGAAAAGCTGAAGACCGAGCTCTATGGCGTGCCTTAGGAGAGGCCTATGTCCAACAGTGGACGGAAAAAGGCTGAAGAGAGAGAGAGTAGACTTTTTAAGTAGTACCTTTGAGGCTTTGAATCATTCTATATGTACAAAAACGATTGGAAAAATAGTCATATATCAATAAAGATATTCGGATAAAAACTGATTTGAGTGTCCTCTAATAATAATTAGTAGAGGACACTCAAATCATTCTCAATCAATCAGGGCTCTCTTATTAAAAATAAAGTAAAGAAGTCACTATAAACATTATATGATATGGCTATGAAAGTGAAAGAAAGTAATAGGTTGTAAACAATATAGTATACTTAATATGTACGTTTGAACATTACAAATAGACACTCCAATTCTATTTATTTGTATAGGTACAATATAAATTGACGTCAATCTTCTTATAATAATCAGCTGTTACAGAGGAAACAGGTAAGCTCCATAGTATACAATATTCGATTTCACAATACAACAAATAATTGTAATAACAGTATCCAACTTCATTGCAATTTAAAGTGAACAGAAATAATGCTATTTATTTTTGTCATCGTCGAGTGGGTTAAATAAAAATTAGCATTTTGCTGCGAAAGTTTTAAATGCCGTATGAAAACTTAATATGTTGGTACTGCGGATTCAATTAGCGCTCCGTTCAGGTGCGAGCCGGTTTCAACCGGATATATCCGGATGTTACTGAACACGTGCTTATTCGGGAATTTCTAGTGAAACCGGGCTGATATTTAAAGCTATATTTAATCTAGGAGTGAGACTTTAGATAGGTACGCGTTGTGTCTTGTTTTTGCAATCGTTAATAATTATTCTGAGTAATATAGAAGTTTTTTCAGACCATGGAACATAAAGTAGATGCTTTTATGGATGCATCGAAATATCCAACTTGAGCGGAATTTTGTTTTAGTTGTTGAAGTGAAAACTTCTTTAGCGGCGTTGAGCACTTTTTCTGTAATGGGTATAAAATCTTAAACTCGCGTCAGGACACGTGACCTGATCGAAAAAGCGTAAGACGGATACCATTCCAAAATATCAAACATGCTCAACGTTAATAATCAAGTTTTCACTTCTGCCGGCACTCCCGGAGTGCAACCCGTGTTTTTCCATTTTAATGTTTCCACTGGACATTCTTTAATTTGGCTTTTTCATGATTGCACTACAACGCAGATATCTCCAGATATTTGTACAAATTTTAGCCTGCTACGTGCGGTTTAATTTCATCTAGCGTTGCAACGAACGAATATTATTTTCCTTAACATTTTTGTTTGCGGTCCACATATTTTGACGCCTTATAAAATTCCACTGTTCGTTGTAATCGTGTTTGCTAAAAATTTTCAACAGGCGCTTGGAAATATCCGTTCATCCTGAAAAATCGTTTATAAATTTCCTGTGTAAGATGGTAGGGAACTTGTAATTTTTGCAATCTCGCTAACAGCTATAAGTTTTGAAACGTTGCGTTTTAGTTTACATTGCAGGCAACCGGTATCGATGCCTGTATTGTTTTGCCTTCAGGTAACTAATACAAAAAGCTTCCAAGAATCTTGTTCGTAATTTATTTTTTTTGAAACTTTATTATATTTTACTTAAACACAACACGGTTTATTATTTATTACCTTCAATATTCTGGAAGTAGTTAATAAAATTATTGTAAATAATTTTATATTATATTTTTTCTGCACGTGTGAGTGTTGATAGAATATGTATTTTGTGTATTTATAATTCATATAATGTTTATCAGAAATGTTTATGTATGCTTATTGGTTGTCTACATTAAAAGATTAGTTTAAGATTTAATGGGGTTGTATCGAATGTCTGCGTATTTCATAATATACAATAGTTCGGCGGCATTCATAAGATGTGGGATAAAATCTAAGGAAAATATTTTTCTGAGATTAATTATTAAGCTTTTACCGGTCAAAAATATTAATATATTATGTATGACATACTTACTCGCTATATCAATCTTTGCTCCCTAAAAATATTAGTGCAGATTTATGTTGAAAACGGTTTAGATTAAGCACAACAAAGTCGACATACCATTATAGAGATTTATAGAAGAAAAACTGAAAAATCGACTTTCAAATTTCTTAAAATATTTGTATTATATTACAGACAAGTATCGGGTATCAGCTTATGGGATCAGTGAAACTCAACAGAGATCCTAAACTGTAAATGAAGATCGTATTCCCTCAATGATGTAACCCAAAACTCACTTTTGGTGGAAATATTGAAATAATTAAGTTTAAGGACTACCTTTACCTTAAAATTAATTAGTTCTTTTGAGAACTTTAGATAGTATATTATCCTTTGTTATATTGTGTGTGTGTGTTTGTCTGCTACGATTTCTCGTCTATACTACTGCATCGGTGTTGATGATATTTTGTAGAGAGATAGACTAAACACTCGGCTTAAATATGATTCGATATTTACAGAGAATAAATACATACATATAAGTAGGAAATTAATTTAAAAATAAAAATAAGTAAACAGATTATGTAGATTACAAAGAAGTTGTAGAAAATAACTATAACCTCCAATAAAGTTTCATTTATAGATACCTACATTAAGGAAAGTCGCGGGCATCAGCTAGTCCATACTAATACCCAATATCAAAAGGCATAAAGTTTAACAAGCTATTAATTATTACAATGAACAAACTAAATAGTTCACTATCAAAGGAACAAATAATAATGTTCCCAAAACCAGCTGAAGGCAAACATTCTGTTCGCTTTGTATTCAAAAGGGAAACTCTGGTATAATCTCAAGTGCTGACGCGAATTCATATTACGTATATATTTTAACACTGCAGCAAATTAATATTATTTGCAGGTAGATTAACTTAACAGCTAGATTAGTTTGGAAGTATTAGAGTAGACATTACCTCTCTCTTTTGATAGTCAATTTGGAAACTATAATAACGTTACAATATATTGTCAAAAGAAGACGAAATACTAATTTACTTTTAAATATAAAAAAAATATTTAGTAAATTATATTTTACACAAAAGAAATTGAATAAGAAGGTTGAAGAATTGTTACAAACCTTCAATACATACCTTCAATAAATAGGTTCACGATCGTTACTGAAAAATACTAAGCTTGAAATACTCTTTCATAATATTACGATAACAAAGCGAAAAGTTAATATTATTGCAGATTTCGTGTCAATTTCTCAACTCCTGGTAAACCCGGAAATTAAAATACTCGAATCCTTCTGTCTTTTAAAATAAAGACAAAAAAAATATTTTACATTTCTCCTATAGATGATAAATCTGTAAAAGAGAGAGATTTTGCCATTTAAAAATATATATTGTTTGTTTTCAATTTATAAAATACAAACATATTATTTTATGCTAATGTATAATGTTCTTAAACATATTTATAATAGGATTTATTTTTGATACCACAGTAAGCATGAAAGGCAGGCGAGTGCTTTTTGATAGAAAAACAAAAGCTTCTAAGTTACATTATATTTACTATGGAAATAGCCGTTGGTCCAGGTTTCGCCCGGTTCTGTCTTAAAAAAGGTTATTACTTATTATTATATGGTATTCATTAAAATATATCGACATAGTATCTACATAATATGTATAATAATTATAATTCGTTAGTTAACATGATGTTGAAAATGGCCTAATAACAAAGACATAGAAGACAAGACAAGAATATATTCGAGAACTCTCCGAGATGAAACATCGTTAAGAATGGCTAAGAACAATCTCCATGTCTTTCGGTTCAAAAAACGCAATCAAAACAAGTTCATCAATTTTTGAGACAGAATGATCCGATAATCACGATTTTTTTTTATTGAGATAGAGATGTTAAATACATAAGAAATAGTAATATTAACAAAGAAAAGTTTATTCTAAAATATATTCTTTAAATTATTTATAAATTTTATCAAGAGTTTAAAACTTGTTAACATGTAACTTGTATTAAGACATGTTAAGAATTGAAATGTTTAACTTTCATCTGTAAAATGTTTACAATTTTGTTTTCTTTATCATTTCTCCATTTGTGGAGAATTTAAATTATTATACACATTAAAGAGCTAAGAAACATTGCTGTTTCTTTAATTTGTTCAAGCTTTCGAGACTATAGAAAAAAAAATATTGCGAAAATTTTTGGTATCAATTTTGAATTGTTTTTCGAACCATCATATTTTTTTTAGTTAAAATATTATTATATATCTTACTTTTAATAGGAAGCTTACAAATTCCCTTGATCAAGAATTTTTTTAATTTTACGTTTCGCTATTTTGTTTATCAATATTTAGAATTCTGTTTTGAAATTAAAATAATTATATTATTTTAAAGAGAATAAAAACTATGTCATTCATTCTTACTATACAAATTGAGATTACTAACACAGAGACTTATATTTGCAGTAAAATAAAATTATAATTATGAACGTCAAACCTTAAATTGAAGTAAATTCATTCGTTATCCAAAGTAAATTCATGCATGAATCGATACACCATTTTCCATCGCAATTATTAATCCGAATAAACAGAAATTTCGCAACGTAAAAGATAAGAGTCCACGGAACACTTCAAAACGACCAGTAAAATGTTATCTGTGTCTGTTTTAAGAATATTTGAATATTTAATTTTACGTTGGAGACGCTCAGTTAGACTGCTATAGTGTGCTTATTATAATTTCAAATGCGGTGTAATGTTAGACGGTAACATTTTTCTTCATCGTTTCGTTGGCGAATGTTTTTCTACTTTGCCAATGTTTTCTATTGTTTTGGTAGTTTGATTTAATTGTAGATAGAAATAATGTTTATTGAGATTTTATCTCGTGTTAGTTACCACAATAACTCAAAATTACCAGATTTTAATATTTTTTTTATTTAATTGGATTCGTCATTAGAATTAGGATAATTACTGATAACATTTTGAGAAACAAACAAAGATATTGCGACCCGGGCGGAACCGGGACGCACAGCTAGTTTTTAATGGAAAACTGAAGGATTTTTTATATTGTTTACTGATATGGTATCAACTTTTACTTATAGAGAATTGAAAGTTTTATGTAATTAGATTTTTGTATATTAAGGTTTCTATATTATTATGAATAGAAATATTAACAACTAGCGGTCCGCCCCGGCTTCGCCCGTGGTACTTACATGTTTTATAGCCTATGTTGCTCAGTGAACATGCAGCTTTCTAATGGTGAAAGAATTTTTGAAATCGGTCCAGTAGTTTATGCGTGAAAACCATACATACATACAAAAAACTACAACACAATTCAATCAAATCGAGACAATAAATTAATAATTAAAATATTAAACTCTACACGTACACTACAATATCTAACTAAACATGAAAATGTTTATTTCTGTTGCCTTAGATTACATAAAGCGACAATGTTTTAAATGTACATTCACTTGAACTACCTAGATGGATACTTTTTAATCAGTACACTGCTTTCAAGAAAAGCCAGGGTGAGGGATTAGTTGGAAATAGAAATACAAGTCCAATAATCCGGACTTGTGCCCGTACGGTAATCGATTGAAATTGTTCTGAGACAGTGATAGATCGACGGACGAAATTTTGCTAAATTCAATGATATTTTTGCTAGCCCAAGGCACGGGATAGAGCGTTTCGGCATTTTTTTTTTCAACTTATACACGGGTACAGGTTCAGAAGGACTTTATTTGATGAAATTCCTTTACAATAAATGGGAAATAGTCCAAACATCTGATGGATCGACCATCGCCTGAAACACCGTCATTATCTGGATCACATCTGAGTGAGCGTATATAAAGGATCTTGCCTCGAAACGTGTTATAATAAAATTTTACTATGTTTATGTGCTGTCATTTTTTTCGGCCGATTCCACATAGCCCGAGCTGTTTCGCGTAGCAATTTAATATTCAATAATCTCTTAAAAAGGTGCACGGATATGTTAATTTTTGTTTTTTTTCATTTATTTAGTTGATTTAATAAGTTGTTGTATAATAGAACTGCGACTGTGTCGTCTTTCATAATATTTTTCTTGTCAATTATTGTTACAGAGTACTTGCCTAAAAATATAATCAACAACTGTTTCCATGTGCATTAATTTATTTTGAATAATTGGTTTATTTTTAACTAGTTAAAAATGTCTACTATAACGATTTTAAAGACGAACCGTGTGCCATGGAAACAACGAGATCTCAATAACAGCTTTTTAAGCCAGTGTATCACACGCTCGAAAATAAATTAATTATATCGTACAACAACGTAAAAGGTAACATATTCCATTTAACTCCCTCTACGGCTTTATTGAACATTCCATTATCACGATGTAATTAAAGTTAATTAATTTCGCACAAACAATAACAGATTTTAATAACCGAATAACTGAGTAGATTGAAAAGACGTGTGCTTTATATGGGGACTATGTGATTGGGTAACATCCGGATTTGGAAGGGTTTGATGTTTCTTTTATATGTCTTAAATGGTTGGTACAATCTTAATACTATTATAAAGGCGAAAGTTTGTAAGGATTTATGGATGTATCCTGGATGTATGGATGTTTGTTACTCTTTCACGTAAAAACTACTGAACCGATTACAATGAAATTTAGCACACATATAGAGGGTAACTTGGATTAACACACAGGATATCCCGGAAATCCCACGGGAACGGGAACTATGCGGGTTCTTCTTTGAAAACGCGGGCGAAGCCGCGGGCGGAAATCTAGTATTATATATTTAAATATATATAATACATACCTAGGTATAATATCATGTCTCTGAATGTAGTTCGCACATTAATGCGTGAATCTCAGAATTTAAGGAAAAATGTTTATGTTTATGATCATAGCTCTAACTCGAGAAATCGTGATCTTCACTTTACTTACTAAAACACTATCGTCTATTATTATGTAGTATATTATTAAGAAGATATTAATTATAAAATATGTACAAAAAAAAATATATTATCGTAAAAACGGAATAAAGTAGGTACAAAGGGTACCTACTTTATTCCGTTTTTACGATATATTTTTTAATTATTGATCTGTTATTGCTTATTACGTTTTAAATATCAGTTAAAATTTCAATTTATTTCAAAGTAATATAATAAATTAATTGCAGATATCTGATACTATAGAAGCAATTATTTCAAAAATATCACGTCGACATTATCACGAAATAAATGACATTTGATCCTGTGTTCAAATACAATTATTATTTTAATTTAGCCTCGATTATAATAATATTTTTATTGATTTTATTTTAAACTAACTGCGCTCCGCGGCTTCACCCGCATGACCCCGCTCCTGTTAGTCTTAGCTATATTATGTTATATAGCCTATAAGCCTTCCTCGATGAATGGTCTATCTAACACCGAAATAATTTTTCAAATCGGTATCTAGTAGTTCCTGAGATTAGCGCGGTCAAACAAACAAATTCTTCAGCTTTATAATATTAGTATAGAAAAGTATGTATATAATATACGAGTGTATTTTGCGTAGGCGTGAAATAAAATAATTAATGTTATACAGTTAAATGTTGTAAAACTGATTTATAGTTTTATGAAAGTTATATATCTGTTTTACTATATTTGGTTGGGTTTTTTGGAAGCAGATTATAATTATATTTTATAGCTAAGCTTTAAGTTGGAAATTCGGTTTATTGCTTTAAAGTTATCAAGTTTGGTACCAGTTTTTACTAAATTTGGTTTACTTTTGAGGGCAAATATTATCGAAATGTAATTTAGTATAAGCATTATCAGCAATCGATGAAAAAGGATTATATCATAATCATAAAAAAACAGTTCTTACTTTTTAACAATAATTTAAAAACCTATTGCGAGAAATTAAAATAGCCAATCCATACTAATATTATAAATGCGAAAGTAACTCTGTCTGTCTGTCTGTTACTCAATCACGCCTAAACTACTGAACCAATTTGCATGAAATTTGGTATGGAGATATTTTGATACCCGAGAAAGGACATAGGCTACCTTTTATTGCGAAATATGTACCGCGGGCGAAGCCGGGGCGGACCACTAGTAATAATATAAGAGAAAGAGGTTGTTTGAAACTTCTAATAAAATAATATAGATAATGAATGAACACGGAGTCCCTTGTCCTTGTCCCTTCTAGACTATGTTTTAGAGAGACTAATTTGCATAGCTTTAGGATAAAACCCATATTAATACCAGGCTAGTCGGTTTAGACATACGTTGAAATATTATACTTGAAAGTGAATTTCAAAACTATTTCACACTAGCTTTCCACCCGCGGCTTCGTCCGGGTAACCACTGAAAAACCACTGAAAAAAAAATAGTCCGTTACAGGAAGAGTTTTAGGACAAAATATTTGTTATTCAGTACTTAATCTCTTAAAAATCGGTTCAGTGGTTGAGATGAGATCGAGAGACAGATAGAGTTACTTTTCCATTTATATTATTAATTGGGATTGAATTGATGATGATGATGATTATTTTCACAATCTTATTCTGTAGAGGAACTACAGAATAAGATTGTGAAAATAATTCCAATAAAAGTCATTTACAGGCTAATCGTAAAAGTTCATACAAACAACATATTTTATATTTTACATTGAAATGTTAGAACCTCAAAAAATATCTTTTCGGGTTTGCTACAAAGAAATGTCTTAAAAATGTATCGACTTTTATACATATTATATTAACTCAAAACTCATACATAGAACATAAAAATACACAACTATATATTATAATATAATCTACAAATTATGTCCAAATCATATAATTAATATTTTATTAAATTCTGTAGAATAATGGTAAAATGTAAACAAAATAAAGGATATTATCATATTATATTATGTACACATAATATATGGATTGGGAACAAAAATATACCTACACCGCAAAATTAATAACAAAACCTCACGACTTATCAATTAATATAATTAATTATTTATGCAAATGAACCGAATCAGGAATATACTGAATATAGTATAATTTTGCGTATATTTTCCATAATAAATAATATGATTATACTACATTTATCTATTTTATGAATACTTTATAATACTACTAGCTTACCGCCCGCGGCTTCGCCCGCTTTGTCTAAAACCTAATAAATTATATACTTAAACCTTCCTCTTGAATCGCTCTATCTATTAAAAAAACCGCATCAAAATCCGTTGCGTAGTTTTAAAGATTTAAGCATACAAAGGGACATAGGGACAGAGAAAGAGACTTTGTTTTATACTATGTAGGGATAGGTAATACGTTATTTTCCTTTTGGTGGGTCCATTTATTTCATAATTTGTTAAAATAAATTCTAATTTGATTATATGTAGGTTAATAAGGTTTTTGTAATATTGTACCTACCTAATAATACTATTAACATCATTTGTTGGATTCAACTAAACTATACTCATAAAATAGTATTAAGTATTTTAGCAAAATAATCATAGTTTCGATCCTGGACTAAATTGGTTCGTATAAAAGTTGTATCTTGTATTACCTAGTGTTTGACTATACGCGAGTATTATCTATACATTTAGTAACTAAAGATTTTAACGGTTTTTAAAAACGATTCATTATAATATTATTTTCTTGATCGCAAACTTTTCAGCGAGCGTGGTCACGGGGAGACTAAAATCCGTTAAAATCTTTAATTTCTAAGTATTGTATCTAATAATTCAAATTACATATTGTGTATTTATTGCATTAACTTGATTTGTCTATTATATTACATTTTCCCTTTAGAAATTTATTAAAAAAATCATGTAAGAACATGTAAGGAAAATATTTCTGGCTTCTCTTTGTTAAATTCTATGTTATGCTGGAAATCCTTTGATATACAATTTATTGTGAGAATATTTTTGTTTCAATCATTGAGATAATATTAATAGGAGACGACACCGCCTACATCACTTATGTTCCACTCAACATACGTCATGTGACGTATGTTGAGCGGTATTTTTTAATGGTTTTAAAGTGAAACGCATCAAACATGCCTTCGTGTGTGTTACGATATTGCACAAATAATACAAATAATACGGAAAAGTGCAAAGGAATAACTTTCATCGTTAAGTACCTAACTAAATAATAATTTTTAAAACTTAGTTAGAGCAAAAAAATGGCGCACAGATTTTGTTCGTGGTGTCTCCTCCATACGTAGTAATATTATCTCAATGGTTTCAATATTAATATATTATTATTATATAAAACGAATTTTATTTATTCCCTATCCTTTTCCTTTATACTTCAATTGATTGTATTTTTTCATAGGTTCAAGAAATATTCAGAGTTGGCTTGAGTATCGAGCTTCGAACATCGAACAGACGCCAGGACGCCAAGTTTTTTCAAAAAGCAAACAAATATTAAAGAATTTTTATTGAGTTATATTTATTACATTTATCTTAATAACTGTATTTGTGACTGCAAATAATAACAAATAATATTAATTGGACAACGCATGTTACCTGATGTTAAGTCAAAATTATATATTTTCTTTCTAGTGAAAAAGCACAATCATATTTTTGAAGTGAAAACTTCTTTAGCGGCGTTGGGTATAAAATCTTAAACTCGCGTCAGGACACGTGGCCTGATCGAAAAAGCGTAAGACGGACTTTTTTTTTAGCTTTTATATTCCATGCGTAAGACGGATACCATTCCAAAATATCAAACATGCTGAACGTTAATAATCAAGTTTTCACTTCTGCCGGCACTCCCGGAGTGCAACCCGTCTTTTTTTTATATATATTTCTATCCTGGTGTTAAAAAAACCATACCGTTTGTTGTGTCCATTTGAGCATATTAACTAGAGAGTTTTTGAAACAATCTCCAAACGACTTTGTAAAAAAAAGTCCTAAAAAAATTTTTGTAAAATAGACGTAAAATGCTTTTGCCCCATACTCTACTTAAATATTATAGAGATATAAATTATCTGTGAAATTTAAATACGATTTGTACCCTACTTGCGCTATTACCCACTATAACTTTAAAATTAATAAATTGTAGAGCTTTTGTAAGTTTTTAAAATAAATCTGATGAAAGAAATAATTTTTTTGTTTGTTCACACCAAATAAGCCCGAAAAATACGTACTAAATCGATTTCGATTAGGTATGTAGAATGCTACATTTATAATATGTGGCTATGTAGAGTTACAGTTTTTTTGCCTTTTTTTCGTGTAAACTTAGGTATACGAAGCCGGGACAAACTACTAGTTATAATACACGACGAACAATGAGTATATTTAACCAAATACACGACGAACAATAAGTATGTTTTACCGTCCTCAAGATTTTTTTTGTGAGAAAATGCCTGTGACCTTCACTATCACGGCATGTAGAGCTATCTTTCCATCTATAAAATACTCTATACTTATCAAAAATAATTTAACGATTTAGGCGTGATAGCAGACGTTTATAGTACATGTGAATGAAAAATTTTTCCAACACCAGTAATGTGTTAACAACTTAATTCGTAAAAATGCACAATATAGATAAAAAACATCACTTTATTGCTTGATGGGCTCGTAACAGTAGAGTTAATTTTGTATGGCAACAATTATTTTTATGGTTCCGTGTAATTGGAGAGGTTTTGTAAATCCATTATGTGAGATTGATTACGTTATTCAATTATTTGACAAGGGCTATCCGATGTACGCTGTGTTTACTGAAACGCAAATAATTCAAGCAAAAACAGAGATTTTATACTTATTTTACGTTTTATTAAAGAAAAATAATTGATACTAAATTATTTAAATAATATATGAGTACCTAATCGTTATTTAAAATGAAATTTTAATATTTTTATCTATCATTGTTGTACTGAAAGCCAATTAAGTACCTACCTATCATATATATTATAGTATTTTAAAGTAAATTCTTATCTAACATTTAGTTAAGTTCTTATATCATCACATTTTTCTAAATTGCTCAAAAATAATAAAGGTAGTACTGCACTGCGTGTGAATTAGACTCAAAATACACAAAAGCTCCGCACGTGAAGACGGGCTTTAAAATCGTAAGAATATTATATTGTTCCGATGTGTGCGTGCTTTGTGTCTGTGTGCGTGCCGCTGCAGGTATCGGCGCTCAGTTCCCTTCTGCCAGCCGAGCGAGAAGCGTGTAATGTACATTCATTGTCTCTACGCTAGAAACCGCCGCGTTCGAATATTCGTAATTAAAAAATTTCGAACAATTCTTTTTTTTCCTAATTTATCTATGTGGAATTAGTCTTTTTTTGTTAGTTGCCAGGATTGCGGATTTTGCAGTGTTGTGATTGTTGTGTATCTGTGTGTATCGAATTGGAATTGATTGTAACGAAATTGGTTGGTGTAAAAACTAGTGCTTGTGCTAAGTGTAAATTAATTAGGTGTATTGTTGGTGTAAGTACATAGTTTTTTCACTAAGTTGAAAACTACAAGAAAAATATAATTACTCTAACTCTATATCTCTATCGTTGGTAGAGATTTTTGCAGTTGATTTAAAATATATATAGAGTTGAACATGAAAAAATATATATTTTGAGATATAACATAGATACTACAAGCTTTAAATATTACATCGAAATAATCAATAAAATTTATATGCAAAAAATCTTTTTCCTTCTATTTGTTGTTTTATATATAAAGGTTTTACCAAAAAATGGCTGTACAAAATGTTTAATACATTTTTTCTATCGCTCTACATAAAGCTCTAGGCTCTACCGTGCCTTTTATTTTGGCATTTTGGCTCTATTATTTTTTATTACAAATAAATGCTTGCTCTTAATTGTGCAAGGTTATTGCGCTTGTAAAAAATATAAATGTTTTCAATTGAAACTAATATTTCGCTGCAATTTTTTGTCTATTCAACAGAATATCGTACTTCTGTTATTATTAAGTTTAATAATTATAATTTGAGTTTAAATAAGGGTAGGTTTTTTTACAATAATGTAGTATTCAGATATAGGTAGTGGGAATTCGGGTATTTTAATCACCGACTACTACAACTAGCAAAAACTGCTAACTTCAGTTAAAATTTTTATTATTTTATCACATAGGTCATCTTTTCGAAAGTTTTGTGAATATTATTTTGATTGAAAATTAATATGGGATCTTTCATTGCAACACGGGTAGAGCCGGGATATAATACTATATCCTTGTTTAAATTTTAGTTTAATAAAGTCTTCGTAGACATATACATTATAGAATATAGAGAATCGATGTAGTGCTTTTAATAAAAAAAAATATTTAACAAAACGTTACGTAACAATGCCATTAATTCAAATTAATTGAACATAATTGGATTTAATTAATTATTTATGAGCGATGTGAATTAATACATTTTATTCGTTATAATATTTATGTCAATACAAATTTTATTTTGTTCTGTTCTTTGGCATAATATTATGATATTGTATGCACATATTTTGTAAAATTAAATTGTAATACTGACATGATTTTAAAAGTGCAACTATGGAGTTTCTTGTCAGTTATTCTCCATAGGCTGCTTTCCGAATCGGTGGTAAATGTTAAAAATATGTTATGACAATTCAAATGTGCTTAGAAGAAGTCTAATTGAATAAAAAAAAATTTGAGTTTGAGTTCGTCTGCGACACGTGACACTATCAAAATGATAATATTATTTTCAACAGTTACACCTTCATTGGTCAATTAAAATTACACAAATATAAAATATCGGAAAATCCGAAAACTTTAAAAAAAAATATTTCAATAAAGAAAGTCCATTCTATTTTGTAAATATGTAGTGAAGAGTAAGAGCTTAGGATTTTTTCACTGGAGCAAAAATTTGTTTGTTTGTTACTCTTTAACGCATTAGTACAACACCCTATCTTCAAACGATATTGCTAATTTTCATGACAATACATAGCTTTTATAAACGCAGCAACACCGCAGTCAAACACTAGTTTCTTATATTTAACACTCAGCCATTTAAATATTGACCAACACTGTTAACATACTTTGCCACCCGTCTTTCACTAAAGTAAATAGTGTACTGACATTTTATTGAGTCTATATTATGTTAAACTAGATTCACGAGAGAGATTTATATGTATTCCTGTGTAATTGTATTCGTTTTAGCAATTTCATATGTGTGTAACTATTTGTATCTAGTTAGAAATATGTATCAATAGGGATTTTTTTTGACAAAACTAAAATATGTTTCTATTCAAATTGATTTCTTTTACAAGCTTTTTGGACTCATATGTTACATAACGATTAGTTTACTACCGGTTACTATCGATTTTAAGAATCTGTGTCTACAGAAAACAGCCAAGAAGAATCTCTATTAATGCCATTTTCAAATATACTTAAAACTAAATCATATATTTTTTTATTATCCTATATTATATTATACGCATATCCTTTACTGAAAACCAAAGGCATGCATGGTTCTTATATCTTACTTATGAACACCATATTAATCAAATTAAAATGCATGTTTTTTGCGAATATATAGTTACATACATATAATATGTATTTGCGAATGTAGGTACATAGATAGAGTATTTCTTCTCGTCATCTCGCCTCAAGGCTGACAGTCTTCCGGTTCCATCCGCAAGTTAGGCCAAGGTCTGGTAACAAACCAACCTATATCTATGAGATTACATAATATGTAAAGCCTTAATATATATAAAACTGTTTCGGCGTTTTTGTTTATGCATATCGAATTTTAGGATTTAGGATTATTAGTATAAAAAAGTAAAAAATAATCTGAAACAAGCGCTACCTATAAAATTGTGACACGTTTAAGTTAATAAAATAGTCACTTAAAGTATCGTATATCTTATATACATATAAAATCGTGTCACAATGTTAGTCTGCATACTCCTCCGAAACGGGTGGACCGATTCTCATGAAATTTTCTGTGCATATCGGGTAAGTCTGAGAATCGGCCAACATCTATTTTTCATATGTACCACGGGCGAAGCCGGGGCGGACCGCTAGTATCGTATATAAGAGACGACGATTATGTACCTACATATTATGTCATGGTAGTACCTATACCTACCACATAGGTAATTGTTTTATACATAATATAAGAATACAGTTAATTATCTTTGCAGCAAAACTGCGACAAACTGCTGCAGTTTGAAAGTTCTAGAATATCGATCATTCATTTTTATACGAAATTAATGTTTTAATCTAACGGTAGTAAAAGTTCGCAAAGTAACAACTACAGTTTAACTCAGAGTTTAAATTTAACTTTAATTTCAAAAGTTCGTTCAGTTAGAAGTAATTAGAACGAACTCAACGGATTACTATGAACTCAATATTTACGTATTTCCTCATAACGAGACGAAACAAAGGCACGAAGTATCTTGTATGAAAACTTTTTTTTTAATTTTCAGACCTTTTAAAAAAGAAATAAATTATTGGTTAAGTAACAGGATTTAGTGTGAGCAAGAAATATTGAATAGTTCTCTACAAATAAGTATTATGTTAAACTACTATTGTAACGTTATAATTGTGGTTATAATCTTATCTTAATCTTCTTATATATAAAAATGAATCGCAAAATGTGTTGGTAAGCGCATAACTCGAGAACGGCTGAACCGATTTCGATCATTCTTTTTTTATTATATTCCTTGAAGTACGAGGATGGTTTTTATGTAGAGAAAACGTAAATATTATGTACCACGGGCGAAGCCGGGGCGGACCGCTAGTATATTATATAAATCTCGTGTCACAATGTTTGTCCTCAATGGACTCCTAAACCACTTAACCGATTATAATAAAATTCGCACACCATGTGCAGTTCGATCCAACTTGAGAGATAGGATAGGTTTTATCCCGGAAATCCCACGGGAAAGGGAACTATGCGGGGTTTTCTCTGAAAACGCGGGCGAAGCCGCGGGCGGAAAGCTAGTATTTATACAAAAAGGTTTTCTATCGATTGATACAAACAGAAAAATCGTTTCTTACCAAATCTTTCCTAAAAGTTTAGATGAACAACATGAAGGTCACCTTAGTTAGCTCAGTGGTAAGTGACAATGACCAAGGAATCACCAAAGGTTCGATTCCCATGAATCTGTATTTTTAATTATATCTGTTATATTATGGAAAATATTTTTAGTACCTTGATTACTGCTCTACTATGCATAGTACCAATAACAATTGCTAACTTTGTCACGAGATGGCGTTGCTTGAAATGTCCGCCTCATTTATATTTAATTTTATTCAATTAAATTTTGAAATTGTAATCAATTTGTAAATAATTAATTGGGTCATGACTCATGAGCAACCTTTTACTATTTTAAGTAACTTTAACCAGTATTGAAAACAACTTCTACTATCAAAAAAATAAGTAATAAATAATAATTAATGAATAAAAGGTAGAAGACGTAGGTAAATGAACATTTCAATTTAATTAACACAGAAATATCATTTAGTAGTCTTACCTAAAGATAGACGAAGCAAAATAAAAAAGTATACGAAAATAAGGTTTCATGAAGAACAGAAAATAATTTTAATAAACTGGAAGCTTAACTTTCCAATAGAAAGAAACTCGAAATAATGACATTTCTAAATATACACTCGACTTCGACATTATAAATACAACGTAAAGAATCTGTTATAACATTTAATATCTATTCCCTTGTGCCTTTTGCCACTAAATTTAACATACTTCTGCGTATTCGGGTTACAAGTGCTTTTTTACTCCACAATTGCCTTTTTTATTTTCTTCAGCAAAATCTTTGTTTGACGTCTTCAGAAAATATTACAAGGAATCTTTTATTTCAATCCTAGTAGCTTATACTGAGATATTTCTACAGGGTTTGATAAATATTTATACATTTACTAGCGGTCCGCCCCGGCTTCGCCCGTGGTACCTACATGTTTAAACTATCCTATCTCTCAAGTTGGATCGAACTGCACATGGTGTGTGAATTTTATTATAATCGGTTAAGTGGTTTAGGAGTCCATTGAGGACAAACATTGTGACACGAGATTTATATATATAACTAGCTTCCGCCCACGACTTTGTACGTGCATCCCCGTTTTTCCCCGTTCCCGCAAGAATTTCGGGAATCCTTTCTTAGCGGATGCCTACGTCCTAACATCTACCTGCATGGCAAATTTCAGCTCGATACGTCCAGTGGTTTGGGCTCTGCGTTGATAGATCACTATATCAGTCACCTTTGAGTTTTATATATAGATATTAAGATATATACATTTTCCATCAGTTTAATTGATAGATTTTCTTTACGGTACAAATTGGTGCGGTATAAACTATATAGATAGATATTTTTTTTATTATCCACCAGGCAACGAACCTAGCCCCCCCTCTTTTTACCATACCAAAGATTCGGTCAAAGAGCAGTAATTACACTTAAAATTATATCCGGAACTGTAACAATTATTCACGCCCCAAAAATATATAACAAATCCTTTAACAAAATTACAGAAGTGGGTCAAGGTGAAATAGTTAACTGTGGATACGAGTACAAGCCTAATTCTACTCTAATGATAGGGCGATTTAAATTGCTACAGAAATATCATTTGTTTTCGGTAAAATGTAATCACATTGCTGGTAAAAATAATGGCTATCAGGGAACTGACAAATTGCTTATATTAATAGGACGTATAGGTATAAATAATATTTATTACCATAAGTTATTGCTATTTTTGGTCCCTTTACTAGGAAATAGAATTTTATTTAATTATTTACAACACTTTATTGTACAATCAAAAGAAAGGACAGACGAAAAAATAATAATATTGTGAGTAGATACCATACTGATAAAGTGTAGATTGGCAGATGTCTAATGTTGTGGAACATTTTGGATACGTCACATGCCGATTTCTTCAAGATACTTCCTTAACTGATTGGTTCCAATTGACAAAGATTAATAATTGAATATTGTCTAGACTAGAACCGTTGATGTCCTAGATCCTAATGCGAAGCTATACCTATCAATTATATTAAAACTGGCATCATAAAAGAGCTTGTTACGTATTTGAATAATATATTTATGTAATTCTATAGGTTCATCTATCCCTGTAAAAATTCGACCAGTAATTTTTAGTGTACAATATTTATTACTAAGTACGGAATAATCTTATCTATACATGTATGTTTGTTCCGGATAATTACCATAATGGCTTTATCGATTTCAACCAAACTTTCACTCACACCTGGCTTGCCTGTATTTTTCTATAATAGTTGACTCAAAATGTATTGCATCCGAATAAATCTATACTACGCCTGGACGAAATCGGCTTTTATGTTTGTTTTTCGCTCGACAACCCGGGTAGAGCCGGGGTGAGAGGCTTGTCAATACGTTTAAAGTGACAGTTTATTTTATACAATCACTTGACAGACAACCTCGACCTCCAGGGTTTGAGTGTTTTACAAGCCACTTCGGTCATAGTATAGTGACAAAGGGCAAACCGTCACAAAAGCTTGACATTCTTTTGAAATTCAATCAAAAATTATCTTGAGGGAATTGATGTAAAAGTATCAAGGTGAAACGTGTTAAATTACCTATTTATCCAAAATATCTGGTATTAGAAACATCTGTAAAAAGCAGTCGGAAATTGCAAAAATACCAAGATTGGTAAATGCAGTAATAACAGCAGTTTACCTACTATTGAGAAACTAGGAAAATGTATTGAAAATAGATGATTTTTTCCAAAAAACTATATCATGTAATTTTATAATTTCCAAAAGAAATGGAACTGTGTCACTCCAGTAGTAGATAATCATGTAACAAAGGTAAAAAAATTCATTTTTGACGAAAATTATAACGAAAAGTGCGAATTTTGAATTTGAATTAAGTTTAAAACAGATTAAACTATCATACCAGCTGAAATATGCCTGGAGTTCTCAAGAAACAGATTTTGACGTATCTTATACAAGTGTGATTAACTTTTAAGTGCTTGTTTAAGTTACTCATAAAGTTATACGCACTTACAAACTCTTGCTTGATTCCCGACACGTCGCATCTCGACGGCTTTCACGTTAACTTAAAGTTATATAACATTTTATAAATATAGCTTACCTCTTTGGTAATCTATACATCCTCCTAATATTATAAATGCGAAAGTTTGTGAGGATGTGTGTGTGTTTGTTACTCTTTCACGCAAATACTACTGAACCGATTACAATGAAATTTAGCACACATATAGAGGGTAACTTGGATTAACACACAGTATAGGTTTTATCCCGGAAATCCCACGGGAACGGGAACTATGCGGGTTCTTCTTTGAAAACGCGGGCGAAGCTGCGGGTGGAAAGCTAGTATAATCTATACTAGGGGTGCCTCATAGTTTCACTCACTAAAAATCATGGATAAATTATGAGTTTCTGTTACTGTACATTTACATGAAACGAACATAGAGCTAGAGCTAGAGCAAGAGCATTCTTTCGTATTCTTTTAGTGTACGAAAATTTGTATTCAGTGTTCAGTATTAGAACATTGCATAGAATTTTTTCGAACGCGATAAGAACAACTAAAGAATGCTCTACGACTGTTTATATTAAAATAATTTGACATAGTGGGGTGGATATTGTAGAATAATAGTTTAGATTTAGGATTTTGCGTTGATAAATAAAATATTATAATATTGATATCCTGTAATGGTAATTTGTTAAAAAATGTATTAAATATCTGTTTATCTCTGTCTTTATTTTGTTGAATTCTAGATGCATGGAAAATATTTGAAACATAATGTTTTATTTTCAAAATGTTTATTTTGAAAATAATGGTCCTTGTTAAAAAAAAACAATGCTTTCCTCTAAACCACTTCAAATAAGTCTGAGTTTACAACTGTACTCGAATACAATTATATTTTTTGTTCGAGTAATGGCGAGGCTATTTTTGTGGTCTTAACCACAAAGTATCGTTTGCTCCAACGGTTTTTGCATGAGTCTATTCGACCTAAAATACTATTTTAAACATTAAATATGTTATGTTTAAAATAACCTCCTCCTTTTTTTTGAAGTCGGTTAATAATGAAGTTCTCTTCGTAGGTAGTTATTCTCTTTATAATTTACATTTGAAATTAGCAAAGTTTTACGTAAAATCTAATTTCATTTAAAGTTTATTTCGAATTTAGTCAAAAGATAATATAATAATTTAAATTATTATCTTTATGTTTATTACAAAATTGCTGTCGTTCGGCCCTGTTTGCTTAAATCTTTAAAACTAGGCAACGGATTTTGATGCGATTTTTTAATAGATAGAGTGGTTCAAGATGAAGGTTCTAGTAGATAATTTGTTGTTGTACAAATACAACGCGGGTAGAAAGCTATGAACTTATATACAGAGATAATGTTATGCAAAAACTATTTTTGCCGTAGCAAGGTTTAAATCGACAAATATATTTTCAAATCAATGGAAATGAAATAACAATGTTAATGCAAAGTCTAATAATCTAGAAGGAATTCGTTAGAAATGAGAAAAAAACAAAGCTTAAAACACTTTTGTAAGAAACATTTAAATGGATCTTAATGTAAATAAAATCTGAAGGATTGAATTGGGATGATATATAAACAGAAAGGGGAGATTAAAATTTCTAAGAGGTTTAGGATTCGCCTGATATTAACATTCTTTTCATTTATATTTTATAATTTGCGTTTGGGAGCTTAATCGGAGATTAAATGTTGCTTACGAGGGTTCTTTCAATGACTTTATTAAGTTCGGTCATTGTGTGCAATTTTATAATATAGACTTTGAAGACTTTTTAATACCGTGTTTTTCATATAGGTAGTATGTATTAAATTTATCGTTTAGCTCTTTATTGATGTTGGCTGAGAATACAAATTGTTTTCTAATGCTTTTTTTTAAAGTATACATATTTTTGGCTAATATTACAGACTTGTCCTTTATGATTTCGATGTTGGTTTTTTTAATTATTATTCTATCGAAAACTCTATTTTCTCATAATCAGACTAGAAGAAGATAAATATGACTCCATAGTTTATACATTTATAATTCAAGAAATAAAAACGGCACACTCCACACATAGTAGGTATGGAAAGCTTCGTCAACAATGCTGTTAGTTGCTAGTAAAAAATCGATAAAACAGAATCAGTAGTTATTTCCGAATACGTGGGCTGGACCACTAATTGTTTGGACTGAAACATCTCATTACGGGCTTACTTGACTGCTGTTACGTGATTGGTCAATCACTTTTTGGTTTTAATCATTTAATCGCACGCACACATAGGCAAATATACTTGTGTGAATTAACAGCACTCACGTATTTTAAAATAATTGATTTATTGCTGTTTTGTAATCAATCCTTTTTTATACTTCCACTACTTTATACAGTTTATGATATGTATAAGATGTATTTTATTGATCATTTTAACAGTAGCGTAATAATTAATATCATCACTACCTAATATTGCGAATGTAAAAGTGTGTTTCTTTGTTTGGCTTTCCTTCACTTCGTAACGGAGCTTTTTGTGTATAAAGATGGTTAGGAAACTAGAGAGTATATAACATAATATATATTTTATACGTTTAAAGTAATTTTCAACTTAGTAATGTAGAGCGCTAAAAAAATGAAGGTACGATGAAAATCAATAATCAACAAAATATCATAGTGATTTTCTCTATTTTCATATCAAACACAAATTTCCTAACGTTCCACATTACGTCCACAAAAGCTTTCCAATTTTATAACTACAAACACTACTGCATATGGAACTACATGCAAATACGCTGAGATATTCCGGGCATTCATTAAAATAAGTATACAACCATGTTCGTTTTATTAATTGATAAATGTGACAGGCCTCGAGTACACATAGCATTTTGAAAATAGTTAATGTGTTCTCTCTCTCTCTTCAGCCTTTCTCCGTCCACTGTTGGACGTAGGCCTCTCCTAAGGCACGCCATAGAGCTCGGTCTTCAGCTTTTCGCCGCCATGCTGTACCGTATATCGTCATGTGTTAAATTTTAAATAAATAAATATTTAAGGAAATCTTCACACACTTCACGATCTGATCCCATACTAAGCTTTCGTTTGTGTTATGGAAACACCAAATGGCTGATAAACACAATGACCTATTATACTAGTAGACGCGGCATACGCCAACATCATTGCACTAAAAAACAGCGTAATTATTTAATTAATACATACCTACTTACTAACGCATTATCACCAATACAGTTGTTCTCTCTTTCACTCTCACGCACGAGACATAATACATGTCTCACTCATGTACTTCGTAATAACAATTAACAACTGCCGATTAAAATACGTCCAGCCACGACGCTGAATGGTGCGTGACTAAGTGAAACTCGGGCACTTAGCTGAGTTTTTTCTTGCCAAAATAGAGAGCGGGTAACGTATCTAGCTTTTTTATATATCATAGGATAAACATATATAATTTTAAATAAATACTTATAAGGATAATCGACACAGAGCAAAACATCTATGTTCATCACAAAAATATATGACCTGAGTGGGAATCGAACCCAGGACCTCTGGCTTGGAAGGCAGGGTCAATACCAACTAAGCCAACCGGTCAGTCATCAAATTTATCATTAAATTTGTAGAGTTGATGTTTCTCTTTGGTTGACGAATTAACTTAATAAATAGCGAGTGTATTTAAACAAAAATGCGAGTTTTGCTTACTTTATCTCGCTGACGATTTATTCCGTTCTTTTGTAAAAAGATTTTTCACTTTGCAGATTTTTATTATTGTAGGCTGTGAGCGTCTCTCAAGTGTGATTTATTTTTAGGCGAATCGATAAGGCTTTTGAGTTTCTGTTGAAGTTATCATTGAAGTAATATATAAAGTGAATCGTCGTTAAATGTATAAGTTAGAACTAGAGCCAAATAACATATTTTTTGCTAAGGCGGTATATCTCAAAAATAGCTTGAACAATTTTGAAGAAACTTTAAAGGAAAATAGACGAGGTTACAATAGAGTAGTTATGGTTACTTTTTTATAAATCTTATTTGGTATCATAAAAAAAAAAACATGCATAACACGTTCTCTGGCTAAGCTAGGCTACTGATATTTAACCCTTAACTAGAGTCGTGAACAATTGTTACGTGTGTATAGTCGTGGGTCCATTAGACCCATGTATTTTTAAATGGTCATAATTACTTATTTATGCATTTATTTATGTAAATTTAAATAAAATATGATATTTTAGTTTATGAAGAATATATATTATAAAAATCAACAATTAGAACTTTTATTTACTTAACATAATTTCACTTATAAAATCAGTCGTTGTTTTCTTATACAACAAAAAGGCGTCTTACAAAAATTAAAAATCTCAACGAAATTTTTATTTTTTTTAAATCAATTTTTTTTATCTAACTAAAAAAAGTATGTTGCTTCCTAGAAAAAACAAAAACAAACTAAAAACTCTTATATATAAAAAAATAGCAATCCCTAATTACGTGCAAGATTTACAAATTATATTTGCTCAAGTCATGCATATAGGCTCCCTGCATTTAGTGCATAAATGTACAGTTTTTGCTCTTTTGCCAGGCAAACAGAATGAACATCGCTTCCTTTTATTTTTATCTAACAACAAAATCTACATCATCATCGGAAAACTCATTATCTGATTTAGTTTCTGCAATACGGGTAGGTGTTGAGTTTTCATCGGAGTCTTCATCATTTCTTAACAATTCTTCATTTAACCATTGTTCTAACATCTCTTCGTTATCAACACATATACTTCTGGGATTCTACATAGCGATAAACTAAATAAAAATACAATAATAAATTTAATAACGAAAATAAAAAAGATACGTATCTATAGTCGTGGGTCCAGTGGACCCCTGTAAAGGTCAGTACCTACCTTAAGGAGTACCGAGCCGAACACGTCTGTCTCACAGGATACGCTCCGGCGTACTATAGGAAGGTCTTGAGCAGTGGGAGGTTCTGCGGTAAGTGCCGTGGATTAAACGAGACTTTAAAAACTCAACCTGGGTCCATTGGACCCACGACTCTAGTTAAGGGTTAATATTTTCTTAAGATGATTAGGTTACTTGACTCTTATTACCTTATTAGGTAGTTAATAATTTATTTAACCGATAACATTGTTCATAAGTGCCTTTAGAACGTGTGGGTGGAAATATCGATTGGAGCTTCAAAAAGTTGGGCCTGTGAAGCTTATGTTATTTTCAAATAAGTATTTACCAGAAAATTCTTTGAATGGTTATTTTAGTAAAAATAAACATAATATCTGAACAAATTCCCTCATAGGAGGTCCGTGTCCCAGAAGTGGGAACGTATATGGGCTGATGATGATGATGAACAAAATGCATCGTTATAACAATTTTAACAATACAATATTTAAAGAAATACCGCCTGCTTGGTACGGTAGTTGACGCGTGAGCGTAGAACCGAGGATTCCTGGGTTCGATTCCCGGTGGAGACGAAGAAAAAAAAATGTCTCGGTCTGGCAGGACACAGAAGCCTGATCACCTACTTGTTCCTAAAGAAAATCGATCAGTGAAACAGATGTATGCATAATGCATCTGCCCCTTACCCCACTTGGGGACATGGGACTTCACTACTACTTAAAGAATGAAGAAAGAATACTAAAACGGGTATAATCTCACAAACAGCTGCTAATCGAAGAAAATATTCAAACTACCGAAATAAAACCGGATTACGGTAAATTCCGTCGCGATCTTAATGTTGTCGAATCTTCGAATAATAAAAATGTAATTAGAAGGGTCTTCAAAGGTAATCTTGGGAGATTAATAGCTTAAATTAGCGGTCCTTTGAATAATGAACATTCCGGAATCTGGCTATTTTCATGTTTCCCTGTTTTCGTGTAAAATGATTAAGTGAAGAGTACTAGACTTGTTCTCGTAATCCCGTTATTTGGATGCTTTTATTGATTCGACCGTGAAATGTATAGCTTACGTTCCTTGGTTATTTATCCCTTTCAACTTCAAAAGGTATTTGTTTTTGTTTAACACGATTATTTTGTTATTATAATTGCGATATTGTATGTGAGGCTTCACTTTGTAGCCCATATAATTAATATAATTAAAATATACACAGACGAGATTTCAGTTTGGACTCATTTGTATTAGTTGTAGATTAAGATTGTATGATATGTAGCATATGTATACTTCTGTTATCGTTATAAGTTACTTATTTAAGTTTCTTATTATTATCGAAATGTTAATCTCTATTAATATGTAAAACAAGTTGTATGTCGCCATTATAATAATATTATCTTCTTTTACTTATAATAATTTGCTATTTATTCTTCTCTAAATATATATTATGGCTTAGGTAGGTACTTACACTCTCTATCGTTCTGTAATCACGAATGCAGTTCATGCACAAAAATGTTAATAAATGATTCAAAAGCACCATAACCATGAACACCACGGATTAACAAACATTATGCGTTCTTTATCACCAATAAGCCATACCATCTGATGTACTACAGCCCTCAATTATTTCATTAGAACGATTATACATGTCATAATCAATGCTTAAATTACCATAATTATCATGATAATGGTATCGGTAAAACACATGAATATTAACGAGCCGGTTAACATCAGCGGATTATTTTACATTTCAATTTATTTCGCGTTTAGTAGGCTTTTGTTTATTTATACCTATAGGTTATTGTTTTGGCTATATAGTGTGAGCCAATCAGGTGGAACTGTGGTCTGGCTTGTTAATGTATTTGATGGGCCAATACTAATTTGGGTTGATGTATTGATAGTGAGCGTTTTAAATGGAAATTTTGTCTTACTTTTCTATGTATTAACATCTACCATTAACAAATTGCTATCGTTTCAATGTTTCAATGTACAATTAATTGCGCTGTATTAAATAAGGTGAATGTTTAAAAACAATAAAGAGATTCCTTTATGAGTATATTTCATTCATAAATTTACAATTTTCTGTACATTTTTAAATGAAATATTTCATACTTTATTTGCTATCTCATGTTTGTACGTTTGTATTGACTTAATACCATTTTTATTTACTCTTTCAACAATCCCTTTACACAAAACAATCATATTTTTTACACAAACCTTTTTTAAAGTCATCAAATTAATTAAATTCAAATAGATCTGTGAATGTAGAAATGAGAACATACAATAGATAGGTTAATCTCTCTCTATTAATGTTTTAAGGGCCTGTTTCATCTCTTCTTGAAAGAGTGTTAGGTTAGTGTATAGGCTCATTTGACTCTTTGTGGCGTATATGTTCAAATATTATTTTTAGTTTTAACTGACAGATAACTTAATCTAAAGAAAAAGAAATAATTCGAGGCCGGATTCGAACCCGCACCTTCCACCATACCAGAGCGACATTTAGCCTCTCGGTTACCCGTGATCCCGCCAGAGCAATTAACGAAGGCAAAAGACGCGTGTTCGAATCCCGTCTGGCTTTTCCATTATTTAAAAATTTCTCAAATAAGGAGCGTTTTGAATGCTCATTGCTCAATTAAATACCATAACCTGAAGCTTTGAAATCGGCCCTTATTCTCGTAAATTGTAAGCTGTAGTGAACATAAAATCTTACCGTAATCGTAGGGTCATTTAGCAGGTCCCTTGCGATACCTTTAATTATGATCTCATTACCGCGTAATTTGCGTCCAATGAAATTGGGCTAATTATGCTATCTTGTAGCTTTGTTGATATGGATCTTTTAATATTGTATTGTTAATTGGTGAGTTTGACTGGAAGCTGTTAATGAAAGGAATAGAGAATGTGTATTCTGTTTTAAAGACTGAATAATTACATGACAACGTATTGTAATATGATCAGCGATGCATTTGAAAACTCTAGATCTTGTGTTTTAAGACTTATAATTTAAATGGTTTTATTCTTATGTTATCCTTTTATTATAAAAGGTAAAAACAAACTAGAATTATGTATGCATAGTCTTTAGACATAAATATAAAAGGTTTTAAAAGGAATATGGTAACAGCATGTCAATTTATGATTTACTGATAAAAATCGTTAGGTACTTCTAAACCACAAAATATTATACACAATTCTCTATCTTTGAAGATTCTTTTATATATTGCTTTATCCCTTTGTAGTTAGTGCTATAGTTATTATTATATAAGGACTGTATCCTTTGTAAGCGTTACGAACTAGCACTCACAGAGAATACAAGAATCTTAATATTACAATATTTAATTAGGGATGAAGTTTTACACTGGGATAATTTTGATGAGAAAATGGCTTAGTTTTGTACAAGTATCGTAGTAGAAAGTAATTTGATCGAAAATCTTACTAGATTAGATAGTTTTTAATATTATTTTTTTTACTTACTTAGGTTCTAGAAATTAACTTATTTTTAAAAGTAAATTATAAAAATATATTTTTGTTTTTGTTTACCTACACATTGTAAAACTAACGTAAACGTTCTTACAGAAGTATTCTCTTGTTTGATGCTTTAGACAGAAGAACTGAGTAAGAAAGACGAAGAAACATTATGGAATAATAATAGTATATAATCTTATATATAAAATTCTCGTGTCACAATGTTAGTCTGCATACTCCTCCGAAACGGGTGGACCGATTCTCATGAAATTTTCTGTGCATATCGGGTAAGTCTGAGAATCGGCCAACATCTATTTTTCATATGTACCACGGGCGAAGCCGGGGCGGACCGCTAGTAATAGTATATAAATAATTTGTTTTATTTAAATAATGAAGAATATATTATAATCAATAGATCAGGCATTACAGGAGTTATTACTTAAGAGAGCCAAATTGTCGGAGAATATCTACTAGTATTTACCTAGGTAAATATAGGGTAGAAAATAAATTATTTCCAAGCAAAAACCAAAGAATACTTAAATAATAAGATAAAAGAAAATTGTGAAACTTTATATTATTCATACAATAATTGAAGTGGAATAATGAAAGGAGTTTTTCTTTTATAAAGATTAATTATTATAATTACTTGACGAAGAATCTCGCCTTGCGGCGTTTATTGTTTTTAAATTAATGCTATTTATGTCTGTGTTTATTATTTTTATTTAATGAAATAATAAACTGTGTGGTTTCTACTGATAATTAAATTCTCTGCAAAATTTGATAAAGTATACTTTTACTTCATATGCCATGAAAAGTGAAAAGTTTGTTAAAATATTATAACAAATTAGCTTATGACAAACAAACAAATTAACACTATTTTTTGTAACAGATTTTATTTCCATAAAAATCTTCCTTATTCAAAACGAACGTGACAGGATTTTAAGTGGCAAAACAAAAACTAATTTATCCATCAATACAATCCACAATAGTAAGATAATAAAAAATCACTACATAGTATAAAACAAAGTCACTTTCTCTGTCTCTATGTCCCTTTGTATACTTACTTAAATATTTAAAACTACGCAGCGGATTTTGATGCGGTTTTTTAATAGATAGAGTGATTCAAGAGGAAGGTTTTAGTATAGTAATTAATTAGGTTATAGACAAAGCGGGCGGTAAGCTAGTATTTTATAAAAACAACACTTCAATATTTCATTTAATGCTTTCCCTAGCACTGTAAACAAGTACTTGCATATTCAATCTCGGTATGTTAGATGGAGTAATCAAAAACTCATATTTTTCAAGAGGAGGGACGTAATTTCATTATAAATGTAAAGGCATGGATACACTTGCAATGGGGCATTGAATAGTGGATACAGGGTTTGGGGTGGAGTACACTGTACCATGTTCAATGAATAAAAACATTTTATTATGTTATTGGATTGATGCTGTTATGCTAAAACAAGAAAAATTTTGATTTTTATTCATAAAGTTTTTATATAATTTAATATACTTTGATATGAATAAAATCAAAGAAATTACATGATAATTTAGATCTTAATGAAAAATTATATTATAAAAGCTGGATGATCAGTGATACCATTGTAAAACAAAAAAGGCTCTAACAGTTTAAGATGTTTGTTTCTTTTCATAAATAAACATACTTTTTAAAACAAAATATACGCTGCACAAAACAAACCCACCCATGAAATCTCTACAAACAGTCATCCCATACTTTGAATTCACGAACAGTCAAGCCAATGTTTAACATAGGCACATCACGATCCGACAACATATTCCTGTTTCATGGCAAAACAAAACACAACAAAAGACAAACAAGAAAGTCTTCTCGACTCGAAAGGAAAACATGAATCGAGAAATCACCCTCCTTAATGTAAATATTGACGGATGACCGCACATCTAAGAGCGTAAACGCACTATGCGGGTAGCCGCATTGCGGGTAGCCGTCCGGCTGACCGCAAGCACAATTATGTACGTAATATTCATTTCTATGCGCACTGCGATGCGGCTACCGCAACCGCACAGTGCGCATAGAAATGAATATTACGTACATAATTGTGCTTGCGGTCAGCCGGACGGCTACCCGCAATGCGGCTACCCGCATAGTGCGTATACGCTCTAAGCCACTACCTTTCTTTTGCTTGCGTGATTCCTGTATCGGAATACACGGCAAATTACTCCGATTCAAAATTTCACCTTAAAAGTTTTCTTTACATCTATTTAAGGCGAATGCGTCGCCCATATACGCAATTTTTGTGTCAAATATTTTCAGAAACATTTTTATTGGAGTTTTTTGTGGTTGGAAATAGAATTGACAAATAACGACCTAAGTACAGAGATTTTAACCTGTGTTTTAACTAAAACGATAGTTTGACATTACAAATTGGGAGTGCGTGCAAGAATGAATTTTCTTATCAATTTATCACACATTTACTTTACCTTAAAAGTATGATATTATATCTGATATTAGGCATGGCCTAGACTAGAACAGTGAATATGAAAGGGCACCTTGTAATAGACTAATAGCGTGATACTTGGTGATACTATGAGCCTAGTTAAATTTTTTATTAACTATGTATTTTATGTATTACACTCAACCAGTATTTAGCCGTTGTAGGCGATTATGATCTAAGCCTCCATAGGTCTATTCTTGTAGTAACTATTAGGACGAATAATATAATTGTGATAGTTACGATATACTTTATACTGGAACATGTCTTCTAGTTATACTATAGTGTAATTCTGAGACTACACCCCTTAATCCAAAGGTACCTATGACTATGTCAATGTATTTTACTCGCGTCTCTGTAAAAGATACAAAAAAGCTTATTCACCATTCCGTAAATATTGTAAAAGAAAGAAGACAAAGGATGAACAGATGCCAATACAAATAAGTGTCTGTCAAGATCAGATCAAAGATGTCTTTGTCTTGACTTCATGTTAAAGCGAACGATCATTTTAGATTATTCAGCTCACTATCTCTGGAAGGAATAACGTATGTATCTATTTTTTCCCGTAACGGTCCCAGAATTACAATGTAATTTGGTCACATTTTTCACCTGACAACGGAAAGGGGTGTTATAAATTTGAAACGTGTGTATGTTGGCAATAGACACATACGTATGTAATACTTGAATTAGGTATAGAAAGCTATGTTATGTATAATTGATTGTAGATGGTGATAATATGGTAATTCACATTAAGGACAATTTGTGTTGTAGAAAAAATTAGATTACAGGTTTTACTGGGATCATATATAGATAATATCTTATTGAATTGAAGCCAAAATCAGTAGGCTTATTGTTAATTGAAGGGGGAGAATAGTTACTGATGATGACGATAAAAACTGTCAATCAAATAAAAATAAGAAATAATTCGAAAATCTCGATCGCTAATTAAGCTGTAAATTATTGTAATCTTGGGAAAGAATAGTCATACTCATGATGGTAAATTTAACTGACAGCAAAAAATTTTAAACGTAACGCAAATTACTTTGAAAATAATTACGTAAATCAAAGTATATATGTGTGTATATGTAACATGTAGCATACACATACACAAACAAACTAAGCGGACCCTAATTCTCATTATACATTCGGCCGGGACGGAAATTATTTGAAATGAGCACAAAATATCTTCTACTAAATTAGCATAATCCGTAAGGGAGCGTTTAGCCCTAGTTGGTCTTTATTAATGTGCTCGTATTTAGTGATTTTAGTGTAAAGATGTTGATGGCTTGTTTTGGAGATTATGTAATTGTTACATACACCAGGGGGATAATATGTTATTAGTAGCTGGAGGTTGTTTAAAGAGAGTCGAGAACTTAAAAGGAATGTAATTTTAGTTCGAGTATAATAGTTTTTTTTTTGATTCCTAGAAGCATATAAATAAGAGTAAAGGAAAATTTGAATGATTTCTTCAAATTTATTTCTGAGAAAATTTATTCTTTTATGTTTAACTTGAGCGCACGTGAAAATATGAAAGTCTTATAGAGGTTCGATTCGTATTCTGGGACATGTAAAAAAGATCTAAGAAGAGGCCAATTAAAACTAAATATAGCATTTGGATCAATAATTACAATACACGTCAACCTAAAAATATGCTCTACAACCATGCATACATATAGAGACTGTGGTAACTAAAATTTATTCCGTCGAAGTTGACTTCGAAAATTTTCCAATACCTGGTTTACAATACCAAAATTCGGAACACAACTACATAAATACGAACATGAATTCATACAATCATCAACACGGCTCTCCTTGAGAAGTGGCAACAAAACAACGGAACAGCATACCGTCTCATTATATTTCTTTTTCAATTTCCGCAGACGCAAATGTCAAGAGTCACATTAGGTAACCCACAATCAAAACATGAATTTGACAAGCGCACAATGGAGTTAACGATAGCCTACATGCAATATTTATCACTAAAGTTGGACACGTAAAATCTAGAACAGTTTGTGCTAAAGAAAGTTATTTTAGTTCGGGAGCTCGGTGCGAGATTAGGTAGGTCATCTGCCATTTGAATAATTAATTTGGCTTGGGCACATTGATGGTGGATGAAGATTCGAGTGCTTATCATCAATTATGTATGGCTTAAAAGCGATCAACGCGTTTCCTTGTATTTTCTAGAACCATAAATGTAACATGTTTCTTTCTTCTTCATTTATTATGGGTTGATATTCGATTGCTGATAATGTATTCATGTTGTATTATGATTTAGGAAACTTTCTTAATTATTAAATTAAAATCACATTTAGACTTAAGTATAACACATGTATTTATCATTTCTATAGATGAAATCTTTATTCATCATAGAGAAAACTATATCAAAAGCACTTTAATGTGAGCTTTAATTTCTGGTTTATTATGAAAATATCACTCCACATCCAATTGCCATCATCATCAATAAATCCACGAAAAATGTATTCCAAACAAAAGTGAATTCCGAACCGTAACATAAATGTCTGTTTAATCATTATTTATACGCCATTTGCAAACGTGATGAGTTAGTAGAAATCGAAACCGGTTCCTGGACTACGTATTTGCATTGACCGTATTTTGATAATAATTTTATATTTAATCGCGACAGATGTTTTCTCGCATCATGTTGATTTAGGAAACTATAAAAGTGGAAGCACGCGCCGAATGAAATTTGAACACGCGTAATTTCGTTTTTAAACTCATGACGTTTATTTAAAACTGTGCAAGTTTGTATTTTAATGTTTGTTGCTCAGTTTTGATAGTTCTGTTAAGTTCGTATAATAATAATTATGTTTTGTGTCGTATATGTAATTTCGTTCAATTTTTAATACTAAGTGTATTCTTCCTAGATGTTTACCTAATATTTTGAATGAGTATTGTATTATAAAATAAACATCAAATTAATCATTCCTATAACTGTAAAGAATTAATAAGTGTAACACTTCAAAATAACAAGATGAAATATTTTATGACAATCTAAATCTATACAAATATTATAAAGCTGAAGAGTTTGTTTGTTTGTTTGAACGCGCTAATCTCAGGAACTACGGGTCCGATTTGAAAAATTCTTTCGGTGTTAGATAGCTCATTTATCGAGGAAGGTTATAGGCTATATATTATCATCACCGTAAAACCAATAGGAGCGGAGCAATACGGGTGAAACCGCGGGCCACAGCTAGTAATTTAATAATTAGTTATTCTTCTACTTCTATTACACACGTGTATTTTACCACTACATCGAAACAGGTCACCATTAGAAATAATCGTATCTATCCAAATGAACCGTAATTAATTAAACAAAGGGAGTTAAAAGGTAATGGTGCTAAGGGGGGGTTTTCCGGTACAATAGTTAGGCAGTAAAAGCTTTGCGGGGTAAGAGCCATTACGTCCTTTGGATATAGGCTAAGAGGATCTACGTTACTGGCGATTTAGAAACAACGAATTACTATTAATATATTATATGTATGATACTTTAGAGGTAAGGCTTTTTAACGAATATAAATAAGACGAAAGCTAGGACTAGAAGCTTGTAATGACTATCAATATAATATTATATGTAGATAATAACTAGCTTTTCATCCACAGCTTCGCCCGCGTATTCAAAGGAAAACCATAGTTCCCGTTTCCGTGGGATTTTCAGGATAAAACATATCATATTTGTTAATCTAAGTTGCCATCTATGTTATTAAATAAATTTCATGAAAATAGGTTCAGCGGTTTTTGCGTGAAGGAGACAAACAAATAACAATTACACATCGCCTATATAATAGAAGATTGGAAAATATATTAGTGTAGAAATAGAAAATTGGAAAATAAAAATTAGTATCATAGATATGCATCTGTTCTTGTAACATATAGGTAAAAGCTTCCTATAATTCTACTAATCGATCTATTGAATCATAGATTGTTTCTTTTTTTAACACTAGCGGTCCCCGTGGTACATATTTACTTTTTCTCTACATAAGAACCATCCTCTTACTTTAAGGAATATAATAAAAAAAAGAATTATCGAAATCGGTTCACCCGTTCATACGTGATGCCGTGACAACGCGAAACGGGTTTCATTTTTATATCTTATAATCTTGATATATATAAATCTCGTGTCACAATGTTTGTCCTCAACCGCTAAACCACTTAACCGATTATAATAAAATTCGCACACCATGTGCAGTAGTTCGATCCAACTTGAGAGATAGGATAGTTTAAACATGTAGGTACCACGGGCGAAGCCGGGGCGGACCGCTCGTATATATTATACATATAGATTACTTTAACCGGGGTAATGTTACTGGAAATCGTGCTTCATTCAATAAGGATAAAAAATGCATTTCTATGGCAATTTGTATTAATTATGTTGATTTACCATAAAAACCTTTCTATAAAAAAGACCTTCTGTATCCTGTTTGCAAAATAAAATTTATTTGCATTTTTTTAATCAAAATGTCGTTACCTTTTTTTATATACTTACAGAAAAAGCTTCCTTAAAAATAAGGAAAACAGTCACAAAGAAACATAATTATGTTTATTTTCCTTCGATTCGTTTGCATTATTAAGTAAATTTCAATGTAATAATAATTACCTTATAATCTGGTTTGAAGTAATTTACAAAATTGAAATAATTGAAGATGGACTAGCTCCAGGGATTATCAAAGATGTCAAGACTTTTGAAGGATATAATCGAAAATGGTTCTCTGAATTTAGGTCAAGTAAGATCGTAAAATTAAGACGAGCTGTAACATGCCAACGGTGATTACGGGAACTTTCAATTATTATCTACGATTTCTGATTGGTTTAAATTATTTAAATGTATAACTTATTATAAACGCTCATGCCATCTGCTTCTTCAAATATTGCTGTTTATTTGTATGCGAAAATTCGGCATTTTTTTTCAAAATAATAGTTTTATGTTACGCATTTATCTCTCTCTTCTCTACTTCAGCCACGATAAATAATTTCTGTTTTAAAACTATAATTCTAGAATACAACAAACGTTACTCGGAAAAGATCTTCCAAATAGCAAACGTATCTAATTTTCACACCATTCTTGCCATGTTTGACACACAAACAATCAAATCTCTGTAATATAGTATAGACTTACCTTTACAGCAATACATTTCAATTCAATCTCTCGAAGAAGCCAATTAAAATTAATATAGCATTTGGATCAATTACAATATTGTTAGACGTAACTTTTGATTTAATATTTTTGTGGATGAATAGTTGTCACTATTCCCTGTCAAAACATGTTGCTGTCGAAAACTATAAATTGCCGCTTTCCTCGTGGTGCATTCGTACGAATCGTGCCTAGGGGCTCGGACGTTGTTTATATTATACGACGTTTGACCCAACTACCCTCACTTTGCTAATAGTCGTTGACTTGCTGCGTTTTTTTATCAACTACCTACATCAATTTATAGGTAGCTGTGTAGAATCGCAGTACTTTCTCATTACATTCAAACTAATATTTAACCCGGCCTCGCGTGTAATTTCTTATAATATACAATAATGTACGACTACCTAAAAACATACAACGTAGAGGTTCATCATTTAATAACATTTAAACTGTAACAAACAAACAATCAAATCTCTACAATATTAGTAGATATAGACTTACCTTTACAGCATTTTAATTCAATCTCTCATAGATCTAGTGAACTGATCAAGGCCCTTACACCATCTCGCTATACAGGTCGAGGACGTAGGGAGAGGTTTACTAGGCCAGAAGTTAGAAATGGTTGTTTGTTTGTAAAGGAAAATACATTTGTTTATAAATGACGTAAAATGGTTAAAATATAATATGAATTCTAAGGTAAATCACTACATAGTATAAAACAAAGTCGCTTTCCCTGTCCCTATGTCCCTATGTCCCTTTGTACGCTTAAATCTTTGAAACTACGCAACGGATTTTGATGCGGTTTTTTTTAATAGATAGAGTGATTCAAGAGGAAGGTTTATATGTATAATAACATCCATTAAATAGTGGAGAAGTACTGTTATTTTTGAGGTTTCTAATGTGATGTCGTAAAAAATTACATTTTTTCCGCTTACATTGCAAACGCAGGCTGAACCCTACGAGTTTTATCAAAATAATGTACTAAGTATTATACACATTGAAAAGGTCTACAGACAAGTCCGCGATGGTATATGTCTATCTCTTATGGATAACCCACAATAACATTTTTTTGTCATTTACTTTTTACGACAAATAATAGCTAATTTTTGAAGCGATTTTCACCAATACAGCATTAGTCCTTAACCAATTAAATACCTTGAATACATTGTTCATTTAATATAGATCTATATGGCCCTTTACACCGTATGATTAAAGTGAATATTTTCGAAGATATTACAGATTTAAAAATTGCGGGACGTAGCATTTGCGGCGGTACCGGCCGGCCGGGCCGCTATGTTTTTTATATACAACGTTCACAGTTTTTCTGGAGTGTATTTAGTATCAGCATTGCACCCGTGCGAAGCCGGGGCGGGTCGCTAGTCATTAATAAAATATAGACAATACAAAAAGTTTCCCTGCGTCCATATTAAGGCCGTGTACGCGGTCCGTGCGCTGTTTGGCTCAAATATGTGATTTTTCAAACCAGATTGTCCATCAACCACTTATCTTACAAACATATGAATTACTAATAATTTTAGGAAATTTTATTGTCTATGTAGTTAGTTAAGAGTTTTTTTCAATGAATACAGTATTTCTGAATACCATCAAGATAACTGAGCCGATGATTCCTTTATTTCACTTTTAGTGTCAATTTCGAAGCTAAAAATATCTGAAATTGCTGACAGATCTAACACACAATTATTTTTAACTAACTGCAAAAATCCTTATTAAAATAGTTAGTTAAAAGATTTTTTTATTTTGGACTCCTAACTTACGAAATTAAAATCCGAACAATGTGAATTTTTTTAGAAATTATAGTCGACAAAATGATTATTTTCACCAAGATATTTGACTTAATTGAATATAATTTATACATATTGCAATAAAAGAATGTCTTACTTATAAGATAAAATTTAAAAAATCAACTAAGGTACCTCTATTATTTTTCTACAAATTTTTTTAAAGTACTATAAAACACTGCGCGCGACCCGATTAAAATCAGTCGGCAGCGAGCCTTTCCAGAGAGAGGACATGTTGCTCGGCGCTCTCCTGCGGACCTATGCTGTTCATAGTAAAAGGATAGCGCAAGCCGCGATCTATCGTAATAGATCGCGGAGTTTTTGACTTGCGTTAAATTGAATATGCGCTCTTAAAAAGATTCATTCCGTTTCATTCCAATACACTTTTTAACGCAGAATTTAATTCTAATACAATAATCATTTTCATCGACTAAGTATAATCATTACGTATAGTTTTGAACAAAAAATAAATGAGAAGGTGATACCTACTTGAAGGTTGTTTTACGTTTAATAAAGTTGTAACAAGCACTCAAGAACTACTGGACCCATTTTAATGAAGTGGCTAGAGTTAAATTCTTGGTCAAAGCTTTCATATTAAAATATTTAAAGTGAATGACTGACGCGGCGAAATTATTTGCATGCTCAGACTCATTATCACAACAAAGAGTTTTAATTAAAATCCGATAAAATTCGAATACCTCGCCCTCGTGGCTTAATTAAATTCATTTCTTTATTGATATTCGTCGTGTGGTGAGATTGTTTATAAATAAATCTGAAGCCTATTGTTGTTTAATTTAAATACTTAAATTAAAAGTACATAAATTGTTGCTGAGTACATTTTAATGTGGTTTTATTTTACACTAGCGGTCCGCCCCGGCTTCGCCCGTGGTACATGTTTACGTTTTCTCTCCATAGGAACCATCCTCGTACTTCAAGGAATATTATAAAAAAGAATGATCGAAATCGGTCTACCCGTTCACGCGTGATGCCGTGACTATATTTATAGATGAGGTGATTTTTTAATAATGACACGTTTGAATTTTGTATGTGTTTGTTCTCAATTATATAAGACAATATTAAGCAAATTAAATATGTTTAATAGTTGTTATTTAAAAATTGATAATATTCCTATGATCAGCATGTGAACAAGATGTGAACTCAGGACTCTCGTATATACATAGTCAAACATTAAATTTGAAGCAAACCCTAACTCATTTTCAAAAGAAAGAAAACCTAAATCACTTCTCCTTACACGAGCACACCCAACAAAATTGAAAAACCTACTCGACAAAGAGCCCCATTAATATTACAAATGTGTTCTTATTTCTCACAAAAGCATTAGTCGACAGACTAACACCACCTAACACAATACTTCTCATTAGTATGTGAATGACGTGATTCTATAAGGTTTGCTTCCAAGAATCGCTTAACTTGACTACACGTGAAAATCCCTGAAATTTCTTGATTTAGACGTATAAAATTCGTTGGCGAAATTCCATGCGGTGTTCTGTTTTGAAAATGTCTTGTAACAAGGTCAAGAAAAACATAATCATAAAATATACTTCATTTTAGAAATCGCTTTGTCTATTTAATTCTTGGATTTTAAAAAGTCCTAAATAGTTTAATTTATTAGCTACTCATGAATGTACCCCTTTTGCAAAGTAGGTACTTATTTAACTTAAGTGCTATTTTGTTTCATAAGCCATATCATTGTCAAGTATCATTGAAATTCGTTCTGTGATTTTCGCGTTGATAAAGTTTGAGAGGATGGATGTATGTGTATGTGTATGTATGTTTGTTACTCTTTCACGCAAATAATACTGAACCAATTACAATGGAATTTAGCATACATATAGAGGGTAACTTGGATTTACACATAGGATAGGTTATACATATATTAGGTATATCTCGGAAATCACACGGGAACGGGAACTATGAGCGTTTTTTTTGAAACAAGCATATATTACGCATAAACATGCATACGTATAGGTACACTATCCAATATTAGTAGAATTAGTAGAACTTTGTATCTATAGCCTGTTATTTCTAACATATAAATATCCTTCAAAGTTATGTGCACTTTTCCACAACACATTGTTACAAGGTAGCATGTACACGTCATCAATCACAGAGCTAAATAGGACTCCGCTCGAGCAATGGGTATGCAGATTTACAATGCATAACGATGCAGAAATAAATGGAGTTTCAACGTTGAAGGGGATTTTATGACTTCTATGTTGAAGGAGGTTTTTTTATAGATTCAGGTTGTAAAAGACGACTTGACGAAGTTCACGTTGATATTTTAGGTAGGTATTGTTCCTTTCCATTTCCATCCATTCCTAAATATCTAGGGACAAAAAAATACTATAATATATTATATAGAGTACTAGCTTTCCGCCCGCGGCTTCGCCCGCGCAGTCAAAGAAAAACCCGAATAGTTTCCGTTCCCGTGGGATTTCCGTAATGAAACCTATCCTATGTCCCGGGGTAAAAAAAAGCCTATGTCCTTTCTCGGGTATCAAAATATTATCTCTATACCAAATTTCATGTAAATTGGTTCAGTAGTTGATGCGTGATTGAGTAACAGACAGACAGACAGAGTTACTTTCGCATTTATAATATTAGTATGGATAGTATTACCTACTAATGATGATGATTAAGATGTATTTTAGGTCTAGGTTATAAATCAAATGGAAGTTTCTAAGTACATATCTTTATTTATAATATATCTAATATTTATTTAGAAAAATATGGTAAGCTAAGGTAAATTTTCCTTATGCAATCTTTGTACTTAACGACTGAATTGCATCATAAGAACATCCAGCAACCCTTATTATCACCATCTCCAATCCGGTTCCCAAAATCCCCAAATTAATCAAGACCAGAGCAACTCAAAAACAAGGAAACAATTAACCGCGCAACAGAAAATACCCATAAATTACGTCGCAAGATAAAAGAAATAAAAATAAAGACATAAAGGGATCCACACTAATGTACGCTCGGTTTATCCCGGGCCATCCGGACACTCGTCCCCGGTAAATCATCCGGGCCACTTTTTCCCGTCAGCTTCAATTAGAGAATTCTTGCCCGGCTACTTATGACCGGGTCGCGTGACTTTCTGTTTGCGAAAGATGTATACAGGTTATAAATGAAAAAGGTTATTGGTTCTGACGCGCTGAGAAAATTCTTTCTGGTTGCTAACTACGAACTATCTTTGCTCTAATGTGAAAGTGATAGTCACTCCCTAATCCATGTATGTTCACTCGTGAACCACAGAAATTGTAATAATTTGCCTGCAGGCCATGATATTTTATTTATAAAAGTTTATGTAGATATTAGCGCTCAAGGTGTGAACGTCCAAATGTGGCCACTGGCCAAGTAGCCACACTTTAAATAAATAAATAAATAAATCATTTATTTGCAAGTAAACATGGTATACATAGGTGGTAACGCCAATATAATTAAAATAGTAAATGTAGAAATTAAACGTTTATTGTTTGTGGTGTGTTCCTTCATCCTTCCCTACATACGAGCACAACCAATCACCGCGTGGTCACTAACCACGTGACACGTCCAATAAGACGTGAACGCGACGTTCGTGTCGCTGCAGTTAGTCGGGTTCGCTCCGTTCCTTCGCGAGGTTCGGGACTCGGCCACCGCCGGAGAGCTTCCACGAGGCTCTCTAGATCATCAGGCATTGTGCCCTTGTAACACCACCGGGGTATCCCGTGCCCCGGCCCTTGGTCGCGCTCACCGCCGCGTGTGTGTTTGTGTGGAGTGTGGGACTGGACGCCGTTCTTGCCCGCCGCGAGCTGGAGGACCCTGACCGCGTGGCGGCGCGTGTGTTCTGGACGCTACTCCCTCCGACGAGGTACGTGCCGTGTGTATCCTGTCTATCCCTCTTTGCTAACACCACGTAGATCAAAATACAGTCCACTTTCATATCGAGAATATATTTACGTATATTTTTTATATTGGCGCGACCATTGAGTGGTACCTTCGACCCGGATAGTAACCATTGAGTGGTCACTTCGAGCAGGATAATACCTGATGATTCCACCGCCCTTATTAGGATACTCATTGTGTAGGACCTAATAAGCGATTAGTAGTATCTTCAATGCGAAATACTATTTAATATACCGCATATAATAGAACGACAATGCGTCTTCTACTATTCATATAAAATATATTTTAAACCCGCCCTTATTAGGACACTCATTGTAGGCCCTAATAAGCGATTTAATAGTACATTCATTGTGAAATAACTATAATATACCGCATAGATCGACATTGCGTCATCTATTATTTTTTGCTTAAAATATATTTTATTCCGCCCGTAACATTAAGTTACGCGTATATTATTATTAAAATAGTTAATTAAAACTATATTCATATTGTTTATCCGCAGTTATAACGCTAAAATCATTATAAATCGAACATATTTCATCATATTTATTTACCCGCTACCCGCGCTCGAAATTTATAACGTTATCTAGGTCATTCCGCGATCCGCTGTTATAATCCGACCATATTGAAAATTCATACTCGGTTCATATTACGCTTGCGTCGCTGACCTACTTTATTTAGTCGTATTACTTGTTATTGTAACTTGTATTGTAACATTCTCTGTTTGAATATATACTTTTGTTATTAAAAATGCCGCCTAAGAAAATAACTAAGTTACCTGATAGTGACGCTTCGGATGTTAATGATTCGGAAGATATAAATGATTCGCAGTTATCCATGTTATTAGCTAAACGCGAAGTTATATTCGAAATGGTGCAACAAATGTATGATTTGTCTTTAAACGTTCATAACAACGCCTCGCTTATGGAAAGTTTCCTTGACGAGTCCGCGCAGATAGAATCATTACGTGAAAGATTTGAAAAGTGTTTAGACGAATACAATACTCGCTTATTATTATTAACACCTACCGCGAAACCTGATTATAAAAGCCTCGTTGCATTCGAGTCTTTATATAGCAGAGTTATAAGAATTAAATCGCAATATTCGCAACCAAGTCCGTCACACGGAGATATTAATAATTTGCATAAAAATAGGCCTAAATTACCGCCTATCGAATTAGTACCATTTTCGGGTGATATTCGCTCATTTCCGCTGTTTCTTTCGAATTTTGAATCAATTGTTCACAACAATCCCGGCCTTACAGATGCCGAGCGTTTATATTATTTACTAGGTAAATTAACGGGGAAGGCCACAACTGTTATAGCTGGTATAACCCCCTCCGCTGAAAATTATAATTTAATTTTACAAACTTTAAAAAATAAATATGATGATAAACGTATGTTGGTCTCCGCGTATTTAAATCAAATGTTTGATTTTAAACCTTTGCATTCTCCGTCCGCAACAAACTTTGATTTATTTACAGATAACTTTATTAGCGCAGTGCGCGCCTTACAGAATATAAAGTTAGATAATATTACAGATTTAATGATTGTTCATATCGCGTTGAAGAAGTTAGACTCAGATACTGTTCGCGCTTTCGAGACTAAGTTTGGTAGTGAAATGCCCACTTTTGATAACTTAGTTCAATTTATTCAAACTCGTGCGAAGGTTTTAGAACGCATTCATCCTTCCACAAATTCGGGAATAAATAATCCGCCTCGAAAGAATAATAATAATTATAACCGCAGTTCAAATAATATCTCGTCTGCTCCGCCTAAGTATCAGTCTTACGTAACAACCGCTGATTCCGCATATAGTTGTCTTTGTACAAATATTACGCATCAAAATTTATATAAATGTTCGAGTTTTCATAAAATGAGTCCGCAGGAACGTTTGAAATACGTAAAGGATAGAAACGCGTGTATAAATTGTCTCAGTATAAAACATCGAGTTTCTAGTTGTTCGTCGAATTTTAATTGTCGCATTTGTAAATTAAAACATCATACAATGTTACATTTGAAACGCGAATCTTCTATTCCCGCGCCTGCGTCTCACCCCCCGCCGCGCAGCACACCGCCGTTGCCTGCGCCGTCCGCGTCGGGCGAGTGCGTCCGCTCCGACATTGCGCTATGTACCGCTAGCTATACAGCTGATACTGATAATGCATTTCAATGCAACGCGCCCGCGAATAAACAATGTACTATTTTATTATCAACCGCTGAAGTCGTATCTTATAATTGTAAAGGCGAACGGCTTGTTATTCGCGCGCTTTTAGATTCCGCTTCGCAAAGTCACTTCATTACGAATGAATGTTGTGAACGTTTAGGTATTAAACCGCAGAAAACCGAACGTACTATTATTAAGGGGTTCGGTGGTTCAGAAAAAATTATAAATAGTAATTCTATAAATATAAAATTTTATTCACGTCTTGACAACAACATATCTTTTAATATTTCACCGCTAGTTGTTGATCATGTTACGGATTTACTACCTACCGCTGTTATAGACACTTCTGTCTTATCGCATATTTCGCATTTACCGCTCGCAGATGAGAGTTTTGGTACGCCAAATAAAATCGATTTATTAATCGGTGCTTCTCTGTTCCCTCATCTGCTTCTCCCCGACGTAGTTCATGCATCTCGTGACTCGTCGGCGCCCGCTGCATTGCGCACGGTGTTAGGCTATGTAATAATGGGTTCAGTACCCACCATACCTAACATACATAAACCGCCCTTGACGTGTTGTCACGTTCAAGAGACCGCCGCTATTGACTCATTAGTCAGGCGTTTCTGGGAGCTCGAGGAGCTTCCTACCGCACCGCCCGTTCAACATCCCGATGATGTTGAATGTGAAGAATATTATAAATTAACTACAACCCGCGACCCCGTGAGTGGTAGATATATTGTTTCGCTTCCATTTAAGGATGATTTCTACACTCTCGGTGACTCATTTAATATTGCCCGCAAAACGTTTCATGTGCCTCGAAAGAAAGCTTCAAGCTTCACCTAAATTAAGGTTGGCATATGATGACGTCATAAAAGATTATCTAACTAAAAATTATATTTCACCCGCGCCTCCGTATGATCCGCGTGACCCTACACCTATTTACATTATACCGCATCATGCTGTTCTGCGCGAGGATAAATCGTCGACTAAGCTGCGCATGGTTTTAGATGCTAGCATGCCAACTTCTGGAAGCCAGCGTTCATTGAATGACCTTCTGCATGTTGGGCCGAATTTACAAGGCAATTTGTTTACAATAATTTTAGGTTTTCGTCTCCACGCGATTGCCATGACCGCCGATTGCCGCCAACAATTTCTGCAGATTTTCGTGCGTGAGTTTGATCGTCGTTTTCAATGTTTTTTATATCGTTTCAGCCCGCAGGATCCGCTGTTTCTTTATCAATTTAATCGAGTTTGCTTCGGCATCAAGTCTAGTCCTTATCATGCACTGCGCACGGTAAGACAGCTCGTAGAAGATGACGGCGCGAAATATCCGCTCGCGAGTAGCATTGCATCTTCGTCGTTGTATATGGATGATATCGCCTTCTCTATTCCCACGGAATGTGAAGCAGTTTCCGCGTCGCAGCAGCTCATCGATTTGTTTAAGGGAGCTCAGTGGGATCTAGTTAAATGGAATAGTAATAGCAAAAATGTGTTAGATAATCTTCCCGCTTCGCACAAACTTTTACCCTCCGCGGTGGAGTTTGATAAGACCGTGCAACATAAATTACTTGGTCTGCATTGGTCTACCGTTGATGATTGTTTTCATTTTAAAATTACCGCTCCCGCCGATGTGATGTGCACTAAGCACTCCATCTTGTCAATTACCGCCCGTCTGTGGGACATGATGGGCTTCGTTGCTCCCACAGTCGTGTATAAAATCCCATCAGATAACTTCTACCATATTTCTGGTATTGAAATTCCCGCTGACATTCTTTCGCGTGGCATTTCGCCACAAAATCTCGTACCGCACCCTCTGTGGTTCCACGGACCCCAGTGGGCTCGTTCGGACCCATCTGATTGGCCTCTTAGGAGTCTCGATGGTGAGTCTATTGCAGACATTCCCGAACGAAAATTATTAGCGCACACTGTGTGCTCGCCTATAAAGCATTGCGCTTTATACGATACCGCCCTTCGCGTCTCGTCGCGTCGTGTATTTTATATTTATAGGTTCCTTATATTATTAACCCGCCGCGGTGTTATGATGACCGTAGAGGAACCTAATTTCGCTGAGAATAAAATTATTCCCGCCCTGCAAAATAAATATTTTGCAGAGGAGTATTATAATATACTCTTTTATAAATTTTATTCGCAGGCTCTCAACCGCTCGAAGCCTTTTATTCGCAACAGACTTATCCTCATCGGACGTCTAAGCGATTCCGCCCTGGAATATGCACATAAGCATCCAGTGATATCACCGCGCAATGATCACATAATTATCATGATCATTGATTATTATCATATTAAATATATGTATATTAAAACGCATTTGTTTCGTGTTATTTTAATTACCGCGCTTTTATTATCATTACCCGCGCCGCAAGTCAAATCTGATCACGTCAGTTTGCTTGATAGGCATTCGCTACTGGACAAGTTAGTTCAGTCGTTTTGGAAACATTGGAGAATGGAATACTTACACGGTTTGCAGGTTAGGCAGAAATGGAATACGCCTTCCACACCTATTACTCTTGGAACGGTAGTGGTTGTAATAAATGATAATACACCGCCCCTAACCTGGCCTTTAGCCGTCGTAGAGAAAGTACATCCTTCAAAGGACGACGTCGCGCGCGTTTGTACAGTTAGAACCGCCAAGGGAACTTACCTTCGCCCGGTCGTTCGTTTATGTCCGCTTCCAAGACAATAGTTATACCGCATTAGTATATTACCGCAGTTAGTTAAGTTTAATTTTAAGTTTTTGCACCGCTTTCGTTTATAATTTCTTAGTTATAATACCGCCGTGACTTTAGGAACTTTTTATACCCCGCTCGCTTTACGCGATCCTAGAGTCATAGAATTTGTTAGTTGTAATACCGCCGTGACTTTAGGAATTTATATACCCGCTCGCATTACGCGATCCTAGAGTCATAGAATTTGTTAGTTATATTTCCGCCGTGACTTTTAGGATTTTTTATTATCCCGCTCGCATTTTGCGCTCCTAGAGCCATAGAACTTGTTATTTATATTACCGCCGTGGCTCTTAGGACTTTTATTAACCCGCGCGCATTATGCGATCCTAGAGTCATAGTTTTTCGCTGTATCTTATGATTGGTTTTAAATGGTGACCCATTTAGGGCGGGTGGATATGGTAACGCCAATATAATTAAAATAGTAAATGTAGAAATTAAACGTTTATTGTTTGTGGTGTGTTCCTTCATCCTTCCCTACATACGAGCACAACCAATCACCGCGTGGTCACTAACCACGTGACACGTCCAATAAGACGTGAACGCGACGTTCGTGTCGCTGCAGTTAGTCGGGTTCGCTCCGTTCCTTCGCGAGGTTCGGGACTCGGCCACCGCCGGAGAGCTTCCACGAGGCTCTCTAGATCATCAGGCATTGTGCCCTTGTAACACCACCGGGGTATCCCGTGCCCCGGCCCTTGGTCGCGCTCACCGCCGCGTGTGTGTTTGTGTGGAGTGTGGGACTGGACGCCGTTCTTGCCCGCCGCGAGCTGGAGGACCCTGACCGCGTGGCGGCGCGTGTGTTCTGGACGCTACTCCCTCCGACGAGGTACGTGCCGTGTGTATCCTGTCTATCCCTCTTTGCTAACACCACGTAGATCAAAATACAGTCCACTTTCATATCGAGAATATATTTACGTATATTTTTTATATTGGCGCGACCAATAGGTGTTAAGAATAAGATACATTATTTCAGCATGTTTAGCCGTTATTCAACGACATGCAAATACATTTTTCATTAGATATAATTTTTTACTTATTGATTAAAATTATACTTTACTTATCTTGTCTTTTTTTCGCTCACGATTGTTGAATCATGACATCGTATGACGTCTAATCGTGTGCGTTAGTTTGCCGTTTTTGAAGACAGAATATTTTGGATAACCTATCTACACATTTTTACTTCTAATAAAATTGAAGCAAAATTAGAGCCATTACTAGTATACCTAGACTATAATATACAGTCTTTTATCATTTCATTTTTCATAAAACCCAATAAAGCAATGTTCTTTGTCACATTTCGCGCTAACTACTTCAAACAGATTCTTATGAAAAATGCACATACATTTTGTAAAATGCCTGACAAGATAAAATAAAAGATGGTGCAAAACTTATTTGATATTCATATTATAATCAATGTACATAAATTAATAATAAATAAAGAAACCTCATAATATAGCTTTTGTATCGAAAAAGCTCACAAAAGCTATCTTAAGAAAATTAATAAAAAGCTTACCAGCTTACAAAATTCAAAATGAAGTCTAAAACTACATGCAGTGTTTTGAGAATGGCCGGGAAAGTTTCGATACTCGCTTAGGACACTCGCCTCAGTTGAATCTTGGGATATAAAATTATTATTTATAAGGAAAAAAAGTTCAGGTAACATTGAAGAGATTTGGTTAAGCCTCCGATGACAAGGCTTACACGCTTCGAGTTATTGAATGCGGATCAAGTGCTGAATTATAATGTCTTCAAATGTTCGAAAATACGTTATGTATATTAATTTAATATGGAATGTTCTCGAACGCATTTTGTTATCACCATGTATCGAGATCTAGATATCAGATTTCAATTTAAGTTTTAATAATAAATTATTCAATATGTCAGCATCTAAAAAATTTAAACTTTCGTGTTTCTATGATATTACCATTGAATAATTTTCAATAATAATAATAAGTAGCAAGACGTGGACAGTAAAGTTCTTAAATGATTTGAAATTTTTGTAAAAAATAATCATAAGTAACGACAACATAACATTCCCACTTTACATAGATTAGCCATATTGTCTTTGTTTCGACTGTTATCCCACTTCTGAAGTATGCAAAAAGCAAGATGGCTGCTATTGTGTTGCAATTCCAACAGCCTAGTGGGATTTGGGATAAAGTTTGTTAAGCATTGACGAAGTTTGTGGGATTTAATGGGACAATGGTAGGTGTTATAATATTATAACTATAATAATATCATGAGGGAATTTGATATTTTGGATCTCTGCCGTATATTTTAAAGCAGTAGCCAGTATAATTTCCAGTGAAAAACTCACAGCGCTATACAGATCATCTAGTGTTGTTAAACATCTTGTATATCCCTCTAACTCCTCTATTTGTGATAAAATTAAGAAATACCAAAAGTTAACTGCAATATTTTACTGTAGAGTTAATTAAGAGTACTAACATTAAATAATTTTCAAAATCTTGAGTTGCTTTTTTGTTCCTATCCCGGTTCAAACCTGGGCAGATAATAAATAAATAAATAAATATTATAGGACATTATTACACAAATCGACCTAGTCCCACAGTACTTGTGTTGTGGGTACTAGGCGACGATAAATATCTTATATATAAAAATGAATCGCAAAATGTGTTGGTAAGCGCATAACTCGAGAACGGCTGAACCGATTTCGATAATTCTTTTTTTATTATATTCCTTGAAGTACGAAGATGGTTTTTAGAGAAAACGTAAATATGTACCACGGGCGAAGCCGGGGCGGACCGCTAGTCTTTATATATATAAAAATGAATCGCAAAATGTGTTGGTAAGCGCATAGCTCGAGAACGGCTGAACCGATTTCGTTAATTCTTTTTTTATTATATTCCTTGAAGTACGAGGATGGTTCTTATGTAGAGAAAACGTAAACATGTACCACGGGCGAAGCCGGGGTGGACCGCTAGTAATATTATAAATACATATATAGATAATAACACCCAGACCCAAGAACAAATAATTGAGTTCATCCCACAAATATTTGCCCTGACCGGGGATCGAACCCGGGACCGTCGGCTCAGTAGGCAGTTACTTTACCACTGCGCCAACCGCGTCGTCAACTTAGGCCCTTCGCTCATGGAGCTACTCAAAAATGACTGAACTAATCAGTAATTACGATTACAAACCAGTTACAAATTGTATCTCGCATACAACGCTACTCAAGTTATAAGGTTTCAGTCACTTGTCAATGTTTGCTCGTTCATTTTTATCATAAAAAACAAAGAAACTCGGGAAACCAGTAGCGTGGAGACCAGCACGACGCGTCGCGCGTGATTGGTTGCTAACGCGTTACTCACCAGTTAGTAACTAGTCGCGTCGTGTGCGAATCTCCATAGAACATATGTATGGGCTGTGACGCTCAGGCAACTCGTTAGTAATTTGAGTTTGTGACTAGTTCTTTTTGAGTAGCTCCATGAGCGAAGGGCCTTAGACGACCGCGTCGTCGTCAACTTAACAAGATCTTAGCTAGTTTAATATAAATTGGCCAAAATATCTAGAATTTGTAGCAATATCAAAGGAATTTCAATTAATTCATTTACAGAATCATTAGGTATACATTGAAAGAACTTGTTGGTAATAAATTATGAGAGCCTTCTTATAATTTTATTCCTCGTATCTTTTCTGTTACTAGGTAAAAATATAACAAAATGCTAATAGGAGGAAATTATATTACTTTATAGCTCATATTTTGCCAGGTTGTGTATATTATGTTTGGTGTATTATTGAGAGGAAATATTTTTGTTTTACCGGTTTTTAGGGTTCCCTAAAGGAAAAAATGGCAACCTATTACAGAGACTTCGTTGTCCGTCCTGTCTCTCCGTCCGTTCATCTGTCACCAGAGTGTATCTCATGAACTATGGTAATTAGAAAGTTAGAGATTGCTCTTATGTTTATTTGTACGGAACTCAGTGTCTAAGAGTTCGACTCACGCTGATTTTTTTTATCCAGGATTATTCCCGGGCAAGACCGTAACTGTAAGAATATTATGCGTGTGTGTATGAATTGTATCAATGTGTGCGTCATAATATTATGTGCCGCAGAACGGAAAACCGCTGGGGCACACATGTATAGAGTGGAGACCGCGGCTCGGCAAACGTAGCGTAGGACGCCCTGCTACACGGTGGAGTGACGACATCCGCAGGGTTGCTGGGCAAAACTGGCGACAACGAGCGAATGACCGGGCTCAATGGCGCTCCATAACTGAGGCCTATGTCCAGCAGTGGACAAACATGGGCTGATAATGATGTAATGATGTGCGTCATTATTGAAGATTTACAGTCAAGTTATGATTTATGAAGCTGTTGTAATTACCTATGCCAATTATTTCTTCATATCTGCGTTGAAAAGAGATATTTGTTTTAACTATATTATTTATTAATTTAATTTGAATGCAAATTGAACCGTGAGATATTATCGGATCCGTGTCGATCAAATCATCTTTTTTATGTGTCGATTTTAATAAGAAACAAAGTTTTTATTAGTGTGTTGATCAAAACTCGTTTGTCGGTATTAAATTTTAAGAGATCAATTTTTTTAATAACTATCTATCGAGCCAATTAATCAACTCTTTTTGATATCAATTAAAAGTTGGTTTAGGTTATATTCTTGTTATCACAATATAATAAAATGGTACTTAAGTTTTCACAAAAACAACCGTCATGTACATGGGCATCAGCCTTTCCCACTGCTGGGACATCAGATGATGATGATTATAACTTTTAGTAAAATATACACGATTATTGATTCAACCCATGTCGAAGTATCTCCAGTTACATGTTTTTTTTTAATGAAAGAAAAGCTTCATAAATTAAGAAGTAAAAAAAAATATTATTAATTCCAAAACACGACACGTTCCAAATAATAATCTACTACGTCAGAAAATAATATAAACCAGAAAATAATCGATAAATCCAAAATAAACGTAACACGATATGCAACTAGAACAAGACTAATTACTAACCCCGTATCACTCATCCCAACTCCTAAGCCACTTAAAGTGAAAATTTAGCAAAATGATAAATACGAAATTGTGACGGTGTCCGTGTTTTGATGGCGACCCTTCACCGTATCTAGTTTCAAAGTGGTTCCGTAGATAGGGTTGCCACACGTTCGCAGTATATGGGACTGTCTTGTTTCATGATAACAAGTTGGTGTGATAGTTACATATTACATTCTGAAATATTTAGAGTTGTGAACTTCTACTTTAACTCAAAGTAAAACTAAAACATAAAAAAAAAAAACATTTTATTGATTTTGATTGACTTTAACTAGTGTTTACGTTCAGCTCGTCCCTTTTTAATCGATTAGTAATGTGTTTTCTACCTGCCAGAATAAGTAAGAAACTCGTTAACTAATATTATCGATATTAAAGTAAAAATATAATTGATAAAAATAAGAATATAATTGATATATTTAATAATAATTGATAAATATTGCTTGGTTTAGAAACATTGACACTGTGCCCAATTTACTCATTGGTCATAATTATGATGAAATAATGGTACATAATGGTGGTAATATATCATAATAATTGAAAAGAACATCAATCAACTGATTATAACAAGCTCAGTGATAAGATAGAGCCTTCTCAATGTTATATAAAATATACTTTGCATACATTTATCACTGCTAAAAGTTGAATAATATTTAAACTGTAAAATCATGGCAACCCTACACTTCAAGATATTGTATCGAACATCCATGGCCTGGAATTTATAACATTATCCCTCATATTTACTTTACACACGGTTTTGTTTATCCCAGATAACAGTTTAGTTTAGATCTGGTGATTACTTCGGGTTTTGGAGGGTAGTTCGAAAATTTTAATGTTCGATTGTGATCTTCTTTCCCCTTAATATTATTATTAATACATAATGCTTAAAAAAGGATAATTTTTTTTCAATTCAATCATCAATTTTCTCCTTAGAGCCTAAAGAAATGTTTCCAATATGAATTGCATTTAAATCATACATTTTTACAATATAGATTATAACAATATATATATATTAAACAATTAAAATTAATGTTAGATATCCAAGCTAGTTTGCGTCTTTCATGTCACCGTATCCAACAAAGGGTAGCATAAAATATTGAGACGTAAGGCCGGATGAAAAATGGCCAAATTTGTCATTGCTTCACTGCAGTAAAGTGGGTATGAAAAACAGTAAAACTGCCTAGAACTATACTTGTGTTATTAATATTTTGGAATATAATTATATTGCTGTTTGATTAAATACAGACAAAATACCAAAAAGCTTTTTAGTACATTTAAGAATCAAGCCAGATAAAGACCTATTTAAAATTCCGTCACCACGTTAAAAATAGACAAAAATTATTTGCTACTTTTCACTCTAACGCTTAACCTTTTTAAAAGCTTTTAACTAAGCTCCGAACGAGTAAAGCGAACCTCTAAAAGCGTACCTAAAAATGCTGGTAGCGATTTTTCTGGAAACACTCTTGCGTTATTACGAAAAAAATTATCTGTAAATGATGACATCAGCGGGGATTACGGGGCTTCGAAGGGACCGAGAGGGGCATATACCTCTAACAACAAGAAGTAGTCGCGGCCGCCCACTACGGCTTAAGTCAGTTAATGCTTAAAGGTCGCGAAATGTGTTCGAGAAAAACTAGAGCTTTTTATTTATTTATGGGTTTAGTTAAGTGTGAGATTGGAACAGGATTGTGGAGTCAAAGCGTGGTGATGGGGCTTTTTGGTTTTTTCCGTCAATTAGTTGGATTTAACTGCTTATAGAGGGGACGCTTAATTCAAGCCAATTTGAAAAGTACCACATATTCTTATCTTTTTTCTGATAAGGATTTAACCATCCTAAATTATTATAAGCATAAGAATATGCTAATGTAATCTTTTCTTTGGAACTTTTCATTTGTCCCCTAAGATGGCGTGCATTAAGAAATTTGCATGTGGATAACCTTAATATAATATAGCAACGAAATATTTTTATAAAAATATCACTAGCTCAATTTACATAATGGAGTCACCTCAATGGGCCGAAGGGACTCTAATACTCCCCATTTACAGTATATTTTTGGAGATAACGGTAGATTACTTTTGAAAGACTTTCAACACTTTACTGAATATAGGATAAGTGGTGAGACGCCATGTATTGAAAGGGATTTTGCCAAATGATCATGTCATATTATCACTAAGTTTTCCTGAGTTTACAAACAAATGCATAAGATTTTTAGCTATATTTGCAATTGTGTGAGTATTTACTATTGTAGAGAATTAAGTCTTCAGTGTAAAGTCCGGGTTGAAGACCGCAAAAACGGGCTGCTAGAAGATTGTCAATCAATTATGTATAAGTACTTAAATACACCGTATTCGAGTTCGTTCATTGGTTAGTTCCAATGTGATTGAATTCGAGAATAATCTTATTTTGAAACACAAATTAAATAGTAATTAATCGATTGTCTTTTTAAAGTAGTAATAAAGAAGTTAATACGATTATGAAGTTTTTTTTTATAAAACCAAAATAGTTGTTTATATAGAACCATTAAAAAACAACAGTAAAATTGATTTTCCTATGAAGCAATGATGAAAAATGTGTGAGTTCTTCTTAATTTGTCACTTTAAATCATTCTCATATCTCATACCATTATTTCAATTCGTTAAAATAATCATTATCAACCCACGTACAATCCAATTCCTATCTTTTCTATTAAAAGTATTTCTTTAGTGGCATGAAAGCTTTTAAATTAATAAACAATATATTATGTGATAATGTGAATGTATTTTGCGTGACGTCATAGATAGAGGTTTTATGTGGACAAAGAGCTGAAATATAGTTACCTTGAATTAGTAGTTAAAATCGGTAGCAGAGGCTGTGTTTTTGATATGCAGAAGAGGTCATTTTCATATTTAATAGCATACAATTTGATACGTATGGTTAATCCTGTTTCATAATTATGTATAAACATAATAATAAATACTTAGTAGTAATGGGCTGGTTCCTACCTCCTTAAAACAATATTTAAGGTGATGAATTAATTTTTCTAACATTTACGGCCCTTTTCAAACCTTCGTAATTTTTATATTATTAAAGTTATCGTGATGAAAATTCTTGACAAGAAAGTTCAATAGTAACACAATACGTCTACCGTTTTAGAAACATGATTCCATGATATTTTCTCGATAGAAAAAAAATACAAAGTTATCATTGTTATTTTTTTTTAATCTCTGGCATCTTCAAAATAACAAACGTAAAGTTACGACTTTTTGGATATTAACTATAAAATATACAACCTATACGTCTACCGTGTTAGAATTTTGAAATATGCGATGGTTTTGAAATAAACAAGAAATACTTGAAATTAGCGCGCGACCAGCCAATATAGCGAGAGCCGCCCTGTACCTTCCTACCCCGATCGCTGCACGAGTCATTCCCGCTACGGCCGTCACACGGGGAACTTGTGTCGCTCGCGCAATCGTAAAAAAGGGTGACAACACGATAAGACAAAATGAGACAAATGGGGACAATAAAGAAAATAAGAAGAAGAAACATAAAGGTTGGAGGAAAAAGAATGCTTACAATTGGAACAAATTAATGAAGTAAGTTGGTTTTATTTTAAATTTGATGATAATTGTATTATAGACGATGTTTGATATGTACCCCTGTTTTAAGTACATAACGAATGTGTAAGATTTTTTCATTTATAGTATAAATAATCTGTTCAGAAATCCGGAATCCAGAAGGAAAATAAACCCACTGATTGTTCACAATGTGAATCCAGTCCTTCGTAAGTACCTTTATTCAGTCAAAAATGTATGTTATCAAAGCTCTACTGGTTTTATCGCATGATTCCATTTTTAGCAAAAAGCAACAAAGTGCAAAGAAATAAAAAATCATGGTGAACTTAGTGGAAGTATGGCGGACATAATATGGAACAGGAGCTCATTGGAGTAGTATTATATTTAAAAAAAATACGAAATAATTTCAAGAATTACATTTCTTAGAAGGTGGTAGATAAGTATGTTGTATAAAGAATTTGATGTTGATATTTATTTCATTTATACTTACTACACCTGTGCGGGAAATTGCTTAGTAATAAAACAGGTTTATATTCATATTTACATAGTAATGTGAGTTTTCATTTCGAAAAATTTTGTGTAAGTATATTAAATTGAGTTCCTGGGTGATCTGGAAACACAATTGGGCCCGGAAGATGGCGCTGCAGTCACTCCTCCTAATGACATGAACCGATTTGGATGAATATTTGTGTGCACATTTCATTTTTGTGGGATGATTGGTTGATTCGCTTTCACATTAGCTAATATTATGTATTTTTGTTGTTAGAAAGTAAACTTAATTTAATGTTTATAATACATTATTATTGGTATAAATAAGCCAGTGTTCGTCTCACATTGCTGTAAATGCCTACCTACCCTACCAGGGCCTAACTTTGTTCTGGCTATTTTATTTTGATTATTTGTAATGAATAATTACAATTATAATAGAGTGCAAAAAATAAATACATGCGTCAATATATTTTGTGTTTTTTTTAAACAATTTTTTTATTTAAAAAAATATCATTCCGACCGCGGCTTTGCCCGCGTGGAATTAGATTATATCGTGAATCCTGTCTTATCCCACAGAAGTGTTCAGTTCGGATAAAAAGTATCCTATGTGTAAATCCAGGCAATTAGCTATATTTTATCAAAATTGGTAATGTAGTCTTGACGTGATTAAGTAACAACTAACAAAAAAATATACAAATTAACATCCAAAGTTTCGCATCAGTTTTACTGTATTAGTGATATCTTCCACTCTTGACTTTGACTGAGAAGAATTAGGGTTTATAACTTCTTTCAGAAATATTACCTTTCATTTTTGGGCATGACGTAATATTTACGTCAGCATCAAATTCTATCTAAATCCATTCAGTAGTCCGCGTTATTGAGTACCATTTCATTTTTTCAGAGTAACAATATTTTTTGTTATTTTAAAGATTATTTATAACCTGTATTATTTTGTAATAAAGTAAACATTACGAAATAATAATAATTATTAATAATGTCTAAGTAGTTGTTAAAAAGAAGATTATTTGTTTATAAGCAAGAAAATAAAACCAATAAATCAACAATTAAATATATGTATAAGAATATTATAACTGTTTGACGACTCCATACATGTTTGTCCCGAGTCGGCCAGCGGCAGTGCGGCGAGTTTGCAAGAATGACTTCGCGCACACCCGCGTTCGCGATAGCGAGCTATTAGACTCCGCCCGCCAAGCAGTAGATTTTTTTTTGTGTATCGTCTTAAGGAGGTTGGATTTACCGGTGAAGCCCATGACAGTGGGGATACAGCGTCCTTCTGGATAACACTCGGATACATGGATAATAAAACAGTACTTGGTACACATTTTTTATGTTAACAGAAAAATATTAAACGTAAAGTACTAACAAGATGAGCATTTTTTAAATAATATAAACTACAAGATTGCATATCTATGTAAAACATAATTAAACAATACCAAAAACTATGCTTTGATGGAGTTTATATGTATGTTAGTCGGGGTCGCCGGAAAGCGTGCGACGGTCATGATAAGGTTATTTTAGAGGATAAAAGCCTATTCAGCTTGCCCGTAATTGTGTGATGGAATTAATAAATAGTGCATTAAGTGCGTGGGTGCATAATAGAACATTATTTTATCATGGGTAGTGGTTTTGTGGAGGCTTACGGTTTTCGTATACGTGTGTCCGTTATTATTTGGATATACTGAACTTTAATTTTTGAGACTGGTACTTGTATGATGAAATTATCGTGTAATTACTGTTTTAGTAATCTAAGAATCTTAAATATCAATACTAAATGCATTTTATGCCTAATCCAGTGAAAGAGCTTGGGTGAGTTTTAATACATAGGAAGTTAGAATAGTTCAGAAGGATAAAAGCTACTTTTTGCTCATTTAACTGCCAGAATGAGAATTATGTGTGAGGAATATTAATTTGTCACATTGTATTTTGAAGTATTGGTAAACGTATGAACCCATTAATGCCAGAGTTTAAGAATAAGTTACAGATATTTTCTCCGCAACAATTAATCTAACGTTCGACGATCAACGAATAATTTCTTATAGCTTCAAACTGCAACATCAAGCATAAATATCCAATATTTGACACAAATTACTAAAAAGGTTGTCAGTACTAAAATGACCTAACCGTATCATGTAGCAAAACCACAAGCAGTTTTATTGAATGCTCTAGGTAAAGCTTATTCCGCGCCATTACGCCCCTATCCAGTAAGCCTTGTATTTAATTCAAATCCGACGCTCCGCTAAGTGTGATCTAACAAACACTTCCACGGATTTAACTTGAGCTGAACACTGATAAATCTTATCATTATATTTGTTTGTTTGTGTAAATAAAGACATCTGTCTATAGTTTTGTTTTGCTTTGATTGTTTTTATATACGTAAGAAAAGTCGTATGTATAAGCACTAGTTGTAGACCTAGACATTATCTACTCATATTATTACACGCAGTATGTAGTACATAGCTTATAATTTCATTATTTGCATATTTTTTAACTTAGCTAAACAATAGATTGGGTATACGTTTTTAGTGAAATAATTACTTGAGCATAGATTAAGGATTGGTCTCCGCGCGCGCGCTACGACGCGCGCGCGGAGACCAATCCATAATCTAAGTACTTGAGGTTTTATATTATGAAGTTGAAATCGTTGAATTAAAATTAATATTTTACTAAAAAGTAGATGAATACTCATAAAGATTATTTAATTTCATAATAATAATACATTACTTAATATAAAATCTATCTATAGATACTAAATTTGTACAGGGTAATAAGTCGAACCGATATAGGTATATTTATTCTGTTTTCAGTCTATTGCATAATTTGTAAAACTGCTTAAATGTGCTTTAATGTTAAAAAGACAATGCCATGACACTATTTAAACTAAACGGGGATAAGAGAATAGATAAAACGCAAGGAAAAAGAAAGAAAAACTGATTCTTTGCGAAGAAGTAATATTGATAAGATCTGTGAGCTTGAGAACAAGCATAAACTCATGCTCAAGTATACATATAATACTTACTACTTGTACCGGCTTATTAAAAATTTAGCCTATAATATAAATGATTAAAAAACGATAGTGAGCTGGAATTCAAATCCGAATCTTTCGCCTTGACAAATAGTATATGCTTTTGGTTAGATAATATATAGCCTTCTGATGTTGAAATATCTAATTTTAAAACAGTAGAGTAGTTTTGTAGTTCCATCGTTACAAACAAACATACAATAAAATCATATAAGTTTTTTATATTATATCAGATCGAACAGGATTAAAACACAAAAGGCGGCTTGTATAAGACAAGCCGCCGACAAGCAGCCAAAATATCATGTTACATAACAAAAAATGCATTTATAAAATGCTACTGTAAGTAATACGATCTATATTGACGTGTGAATAAAAGCACTGTTACATACATAGTATTATAGCAGATGAAAAACATAATATTTAAATGTTTATGCGGGATTTACACGGGTCGATTTTCGTCGTGCGGCTAGTTGCTTGACAAATCGCCTCATCATGCCGCATCGCTAGCCTATTTACACAGGTGACTAAAATTGCACGCAGCTCGATCATTTTTTTATTCATGGATGGCAACCATTGGTTACATGCAGCGAGCCATCTCCTGCAACTGATCGTTTTACACGGTCGATATTAGTCACCAGCCGCATGCGACCGGTCGCCGCGCGGCAAAAGTCGGATGCTAGTCTACGTTGGGGCTTGCGATTTTAGTCACTTGCGGCCTAGCCGAATCGCCATTTAGACGGTCGATTTTCGCCGTGCGGCGGAAATCGTGCGGCTTTAGTCACCCGTGTAAACACCGCTCACTGGATTCTTATATGAAAATTTATTCATTTAATGTTAATTAAAATACAATTAGGTATTAATAGACCTCTATAACTAATTGAAAATCTTCTGTTACAGGTATTTCTTGGATCATGTAAGTTTCAACTATACGTCTTGGATAAGCTGCTGCTTGTATTGGAAATGCCAGCTTCTATAAAATTATACATTGGTCAACGTTCATCAATTGTATTTCAATACAATTTAATTTTAACACCATGTCATTCTATTGTATAATAACAATTAAAAGTATAATTCATTCAGCTATCTTAAAAAAATAAAATTCTCGAATAAAATAGACATTTTTAGATCTTCATAAATATTAAAAAAATAGTCATTATCTTTACAGACGTTTAGAACTCACATACATACCTACTGATTACAATTATAAATATAATATATATCAAAGCTAATAATAGCAAGACAAAAATTCAAATTCATTTCATTTCCAACAATTTACAATCCCAGTAAACCAATTTGAACTAATCGAAACGTTGTTAAATCATTCAATGAACGTATTCAATGGCCATCATTCGGTCAAACGAAGGAATGGTTGGCCTTTCATTCGTGATAAGCGAAAATACATCTTTTATTAAGGGAATAAGATTGTTATTACAATAGCAAGTACTATGGCCAATCAATTTGACACAAACATTTGTTTTATAGTATGACGTTCTGGGTGGTATTGTTTTTAAATAATTGATAGACCACACAGTTGTTGTGTACTTTTTAATTTGATTTGCCATGAATATTGTAGGAATAGAAACCAAAATGAAAAAAAAGCTGTAAAATTTCAATGCTCAAAAGCGATATGGGTACAATCTTTGAAAATGTGTATAAAATTACGTCTTTAATGAATAAATAATATACCTCATTAAGCAATCCATTTAAGAATTTTCTATATACATTGTTTTAATTCCACATACTTGTATTCCAATTAAACGATATAGGTACGTTTATCATAAAATATCGTCATGACCTTTTGTTATATTATGTAGAAAATATTCCAGAATACAATATATCAGAAAATTAAATTAATTGGCTCAACGAGGATAAAGGATCGGTAATATTTGAAGGTTATCAGCAGAAATACAATAGATATTAATCAATACATAACTTTTGTATGAAGAATCGCGCACACATTAGGAAGTAAACATGTCAATTGATGTATTAAGACAGGTAGAAATATTTGTTTATACTATAAAATGATAAAAGATGGTAAATGTACAGGAATCAACGAAATGAAAGAGATCTTTTAGGTACCTAATGTAGGAAAGCTAAGCTGATAACTTCAAGTATATTCAGTACCTTACACCCAAACTTTTATATGCCTGTAAATTTTTTTAACATTTACAAAAACTCGCACAAAACATACGTAATTAAACAACGAAGATAGCTTCCCCCTCAGCATTATAATTCTATAACGCCTTAAAATATTTAAACAAACTCCAAATTACTTCGCTGAACGGGCGACTTAGCCCCGACCAGAGTTAAAAGTTTTTCAAGTCTCTTATTTGTGTTTAAGATCAAGTATTCGACATTAAATTGAAACTTTGGGTTTGCTGGATGGAAGATTTCAAGTTATTATTTGTTTTACGTATTCCCGTGGTCTCGAATCTTCTCGAATCTTTTGGATTTGGATATTTCAACGCTTCCGTCAGAATGTTGACCAATCGCTTTTCGTAATTTCTTTGTTTAGTAACGTCTTAGTCAGATGAATTTTATTTTATGTAAATCCATTTCCATTTTGATTTAGGGCCGATTTTTCAATGCTTGGATAAAACTTAATATCCATCCAATAAAGTATTACACGATAATATTAAAATGTCACGTAAACTGTCAAATACGGACAATTAGAATACGTTTTTAAAATGGTAGTTTCATACATTATTCTACGAATAAGTTTTATCCAAACATTGAAGAATCGGCCCTTAATATTTTAAGATCGTGATATATTAATTTTATTCTTCTAGAGGGCGTGGACCCTACTACTGGAAAATTGTCCTATGAATATAATGTTTTTTGTGTCTGTGTGTTCATCTGATAATATTTATGTTTATATAGGTACACATAAAATGTGTTCTAGAATAGTAATTATATCAGTCGTTTAATTTCATGACGAACAAAAAATATGATTGCGTTTGTGAGAATAAAAAATTATACCCTTATTGGATTCTCAAGTCGGAAATGTAGCATCATTAATTTTATTATAACACTCGTTAATATATTCTTAATAAAATATTTCAAACTAACTTCCGCCCGCGACTCCGTCCGCGCGGAAAAATTAAGAAAAATTAAGATTTATTTTTTTTCTACGTAATTTTCCGGGATAAAAAGTATCCTATTTTATGCCCAGGATAATAAGGTATAATTATACCAATTTCCATCAAAATCGAAATGTTAGTTTTCACGTGATGCCTTCACATACAGACAGACAGACAGACAGACAAAAATTTTTTTAATCACATATTTGGGTTTGGTATCGATCCAGTAACACCCCCTGCTTTTCACTATTTTCAATGTACAGAATTGACCCTTCTACAGAATATTTAAGGTATCTATACATATAATAAATATGTATAGATACCTTAAATATTGTATATATATGTTTCTACAAATTGGCAACCAAAACTTAATTTCGACCTAGCCAAACTTTTCCAAAGGTCGTTCCCATCTCGACCGTTATCCAAACTAACACGCAAAGCTAATCATTGAAATCTCAGAAATTTCATTAGGACCGTCGATAACAACTACGTGATTAAAGACGAGGGAATTAAAAAAATTAATTACCGCGAATCTAGAAACAAACTAATTTCAAGAGGCTCTTTTTAATCAGCAAAACCTTGTAGTTGTCTTTCGAGTTTGTAACTCGCATCTTCTAATTGTTCAACTCCCAAAGGATCAAGATTTGAATGTATAATTAGTCTCGAAGCTTTCAGAACTTGACTTCGGTACCTTGCGTACGTCAACTGCGTATGCTTTACTTGAAATTGTTATTTAAATCTCTTTTCTCGCATTAAAATATCTAACAAGACATTGTAATTATATTATGAAATAAGATATTGAATATTTAGTTAAACTACTATTTTTCATTTTCATTACCTACACATTTTATAATATATAGGTTTAGAAAAAGTGAAAGAACTCGGTAGTAACACAGTTATAGCTATTTAAAAACAAGGTTATCTCATTGATAATACCCTAATAATTATAATAATAATCAACCAAGAGACTCGTTTTGAACATATTTTCTTACTTATAACATTATAAATGCGAAAGTGTGTCTGTTTGTTTGTCTTGCTATCATATCGCAATGAAGCGACTATGCTATGATTTTTATGTATTCCAATAGTTACAGGAGAGTAACATAGGATACCTTTTATCGCGGAGAAATATTGGCATCCCATAGAAAACTAATATAACGATATGGTATACGAGATTTAACGTCTATTTCTCGTAATATATTCCCTTCGTTCTCTGTATACTTTAAATATTTGTTCACCGCTGGATTGACAACTAATACTTTACCCCAGTTGAGCTCTCGAAGACTACAATTGATCGGAACAAGCGTCATTCCCCGAGGCCCAGAGGAATGTAAGTTTCTAGTTTCTACGTAACCTTTGTTCGACGTCCGATTGCTTCGCCAAAGGATTTGGGATTTGAATTTATCATTAGATGATTCTTAAAGTACGTGGTTTTCATCAAATATTCAGGCTCTCGATTCTATGTCGGATTCGGACCGGGTAATATTTTATATTTGCCTCGCCCCTTTAAATGTATTCTTGTTCTATATAGCGGTTATTAATAAGGGTATATTGCGTTTAATTGTACATTCATAAGTAGGGTACAGTCGTGTATTGTTTTAAGTATTTGATATAGGTACGCTCTTATATTTTTAGTTTAAGTATTAATAAATCGTAGTGACATTTTCTGTTATTTTCCTTTGTTAAGCATATTGCGAATATAGCTTTAAAAACTATTTTTTTTATATTCTCACAGCATTCGATTTTTTTTTGTAGAGTCAATTGTCATAACAGTCGCTTGAAAAATGTATGCTTAATCCTTCATACGTGAGAAATAAAAGAGAGATATTCGCTCGAAACGGGAGGTAATAAACACATGTTTATGTACATTGTGAAATTTCGGGCAAGATTAAAAATATGCATCATATGTGATGTTCCTTGTTTATGGTAAACAATACGAAATTTGAATTTTGAGCCGATCCTACATAAATAAAACGGAGGCTGCGTAAACAGAATACGTTTTTACGTGGCGGTATGAATTGACAGGTGTTTGTGTGTTTTAGATGCGTCGTATGAATAAACAGTCGGTTGTTATTTTTTATACGTTCATTACTTGGAATAAATCGTGGGTTTATTCTGTGAGTGTAGGGATATTTTTCGTTTGCGTTATAGTAGGAATTTGGGTAGAAGTTTTAATTGTTCTAAAAAATGATGTACTTGTTAGTGTAGGTACGTATTGTAAACAATATACTATGTATAACGATTATAGCTCTATAAAATTAAGAAAATTGTCCCTATAAATCTGCCATATAAAATACTTCTATAAAATGTTCCCAGTTCTTTTTGGAACCAAACACAGCCCATTACTTATTAATATTATCGACGATATAGAGCATAAGTACTGACAATTAGTCATACATTTAATTCAATGCGACTGGAGAGACGCCAAGTGTAGACTTTTGGCAAGATAGCTATCTGAAGCATAATTAAGGATGTAATACATGATCAGAATTATAGACATTATTTATGAGCGATACATTTTTAGTATTGTATTTAATAGTTATTGGAGTAACACCTATAAGAAGATGAAAGTATGAATGCAAGTATAATACTGCCAAGTTAAATTGCAAGCTACTCTTCCCATTTCTACATTACAAGAAGGTTTTAAACTAGGGGAGTTATCATGATGTCTTATAGTTATATTATTTCCAGTATGGGAACGTGATGGTACTTGAAGACCTATGCGCTGTCATTTTTGTACACAGGAAATAATACTACATTAAGATAATTATATGGTATGGAACAGAATTAGAAGGATCGTTTGAATCCAATTTGAATCGAATACAGTTACATAAGAAAACCATATTATCGTCTTATCATACAAGTCGATTTTTGCAATAGATGTTATCGGAATCATAAATATACATATATCGTGGATTCGCATGTCAGTGACATACCGTGACATGTCGCTGCCAATTCTGCAGACCCTTTGGTTTAGGTTATCGTATATTATATGAGCTTTTACCGATCTGATGTGACCGTGGATTTTTATCGTATATGTTTATGATTTATATAGCAGTCAATTGTTTCAAAGTCGAAGTTAAACATTTGTTTATTGAAACAGACTACTTATAGAAATGTATTTGGAACAAATATGAATTTTAACATGATTTCCACTGATTTGGAAAGCAGTTATTACAGATAAAAACTCTATTATTATTTCTTAATGTTTAATAAATTTTTGGTTAAATGGATATTGATACAAATTAATATATTGGAACATTATTCTCATTAATACTGTTGATCTTACGTAACATTAGTTTCACTATCAATTTTTAATGTAGTTTTATGCAAACTAAGATCACTCGGTGTCTAGTATACTAGCGTCCCATGCGCATGCATACTATTAAGAAGTCTTAAGAAGATGACTTACTTGTATAATATATAACTATAGATATAGGCTGAGGATTTAGATAATTGCCCGTCTTCATAAAGCACTTACTGTAGAACGTAATTCCTATGAAGTTACTTCTGAAATATAGTGAAATAACTCACGCAAATAATAATTTTGGTGACGGTTAAGTCTAAGCTTAGTTTGTGACGGGATTAATTATTCTAAATAACATTTTGGATGACTAATGTAAGTTAATTTGCGACTGGCACTTTTAACACTGTAGCTTTTCACTTTTCATACATAATAATAATATAATGATATAATACAATTTTATAAATTTATAAAGAATAGAAAAAATTCGATCACGAGGCGGGACTCGAACCCGCATCCTTCGCGCCATTCCGGGGCGGATGCTTGACCAACTCAGCCACTCGTGATCCGCCAGAGCAATCGAATTTATTCTATTCTTTCAGTTTTTTATGTGTCTGAAGGGACACACCGCGCGCCATCTATTGAGATGATTAACAACCATTTCAACCAATATGAAGCACTTTTCAGTGAATACAATATTGTAACGATGGAACACGACCTTTTTTGTTGAATTTATATTTTTGGTTTTTATGGCATTCAAATGCTTTATAAATATAAATTTATAAAGAATAGAAAAAATTCGATCACGAGGCGGGACTCGAACCCGCATCCTTCGCGCCATTCCGGGGCGGATGCTTGACCAACTCAGCCACTCGTGATCCGCCAGAGCAATCGAATTTATTCTATTCTTTCAGTTTTTTATGTGTCTGAAGGGACACACCGCGCGCCATCTATTGAGATGATTAACAACCATTTCAACCAATATGAAGCACTTTTCAGTGAATACAATATTGTAACGATGGAACACGACCTTTTTTGTTGAATTTATATTTTTGGTTTTTATGGCATTCAAATGCTTTATAAATATAAATTTATAAAGAATAGAAAAAATTCGATCACGAGGCGGGACTCGAACCCGCATCCTTCGCGCCATTCCGGGGCGGATGCTTGACCAACTCAGCCACTCGTGATCCGCCAGAGCAATCGAATTTATTCTATTCTTTCAGTTTTTTATGTGTCTGAAGGGACACACCGCGCGCCATCTATTGAGATGATTAACAACCATTTCAACCAATATGAAGCACTTTTCAGTGAATACAATATTGTAACGATGGAACACGACCTTTTTTGTTGAATTTATATTTTTGGTTTTTATGGCATTCAAATGCTTTATAAATATAAATTTATAAAGAATAGAAAAAATTCGATCACGAGGCGGGACTCGAACCCGCATCCTTCGCGCCATTCCGGGGCGGATGCTTGACCAACTCAGCCACTCGTGATCCGCCAGAGCAATCGAATTTATTCTATTCTTTCAGTTTTTTATGTGTCTGAAGGGACACACCGCGCGCCATCTATTGAGATGATTAACAACCATTTCAACCAATATGAAGCACTTTTCAGTGAATACAATATTGTAACGATGGAACACGACCTTTTTTGTTGAATTTATATTTTTGGTTTTTATGGCATTCAAATGCTTTATAAATATAAATTTATAAAGAATAGAAAAAATTCGATCACGAGGCGGGACTCGAACCCGCATCCTTCGCGCCATTCCGGGGCGGATGCTTGACCAACTCAGCCACTCGTGATCCGCCAGAGCAATCGAATTTATTCTATTCTTTCAGTTTTTTATGTGTCTGAAGGGACACACCGCGCGCCATCTATTGAGATGATTAACAACCATTTCAACCAATATGAAGCACTTTTCAGTGAATACAATATTGTAACGATGGAACACGACCTTTTTTGTTGAATTTATATTTTTGGTTTTTATGGCATTCAAATGCTTTATAAATATAAATTTATAAAGAATAGAAAAAATTCGATCACGAGGCGGGACTCGAACCCGCATCCTTCGCGCCATTCCGGGGCGGATGCTTGACCAACTCAGCCACTCGTGATCCGCCAGAGCAATCGAATTTATTCTATTCTTTCAGTTTTTTATGTGTCTGAAGGGACACACCGCGCGCCATCTATTGAGATGATTAACAACCATTTCAACCAATATGAAGCACTTTTCAGTGAATACAATATTGTAAAGAATAGAAATAGTTATTAGTAATAGTTGTTGAAAGAATAGAATAAATTCGATTGCTCTGGCGGATCACGAGTGGCTGAGTTGGTCAAGCATCCGCCCCGGAATGGCGCGAAGGATGCGGGTTCGAGTCCCGCCTCGTGATCGAATTTTTTCTATTCTTTATAAATTTATATTTATAAAGCATTTGAATGCCATAAAAACCAAAAATATAATACAATTTTGTTAATCTCCGAAGCAAAAGGTGGAGTGATATAAGCTTAAGGTCGATGTCGTGTGCGTGTGTCTGTGGTATCGCAGATTTCAAACAGATGGACCGACTTTGCTTGCGTTGGTTCTTAGCTATGTTTGGTTAATATTGATAGGTAAAGTGGTAGGAGTGTACAATGTTATCAATCGAAAAGATAAAACGGCATAAGTATATCGAAAATATACGGTATTTTGGTTAAATCGCAATGGTAGGGGGTTTTTCAATTTACTTGTGATTAAAAACTCATCAGACTTATAAATAACAGCAAATAGTATCACAGATATACAAATGTACAAATGATGGGGTGTACAAAAGTGGCTGTCTATCAATTTGTCACCCCATGTTCAGACTGTCTGCTGCGGAAACGAGGGGACATCCCTCACACATTAATAGATATTTATGTATGTATATCTAAGGTTGTGGTAGGAAGAGGAAATATTAATAGATTTTTATATACCTTATTTATATATCTAAAGTTTTACATAGTATGAAGAGGAGTGATTGTTCTGTTTGTTTTGATCAAATTCAACTGCTTCATATTAGCAAAAGTTTCATCTTTAGTGTAGCTTTTGTTTTTTTGTTGAAACAGCGAAATAATGGCTGATATTCGCAATAAAAATGTTATTATTTTGGACGAAGGAATGGATCCGTGATTTGAAATAAAAAAATCGTTTGATAGGTAGTCGAACGTTGATACCTAGATTGGCTTATATTCATCATCTTCAGAAATAAATTATTATAATATTATGCACTTAATACATCTTTAAATAATAGATACATTTTAAAACACTATAAACAACAATTTTTGACCAATTACTTTTAACCTACCTTCGATTACTATACACAACAATTTGTCATTAAGAATAACATCACATTATCAGCAACCAATTTATTTCTCCTATCCCCTTCAATTTATTAAAATTTCCCAAACACTGAGACATTATCTGCTCCATACATTTGTCATTCTTCTAAACTCTACATGGGAATATCGACTCTATTTCTATACTTGCAAGGTGCAATTTAGAATGTATTCTGGGACTAAAAATGATAAGGAGTGGAATGATTTTAACAAGAACACGGAAACATTTGACCAATAAAATACAATTAAAAGCCTGATTCGTAAATGTATGTTTGTATCTAATCGCTGTAATTATTTAGAGTCTGAGTGAATGGAATGGATTTGTGAATGAGTGGATCGAATATTTTATTATTACCTATAGAAAGAACAACTTTTAAGGTATTAAGAAATGATTTATGTTTCTAATAAGATGAAATCTTATAAATTATTTTATAAATTATTGAATTCTTATAAATTATTTTATATAAAAACATTTAATATGTCTTGCACTATATCATAGGAAATATCATACTCCACTGCACTACGTATATGCAGAAATAATTCGAACATTAGCATCCATTACGAAGCAGATCAAAGTACGATATTATCTGGATCATAAATTAAGCCCATACAATGGGTAGGAGGTTGTGGTCAGGTCAATTGAGGATTTTGAAAGGAAATTGTTGGGTAATACGTGTGTCTGAGAGCTGGTGAATAATTTCGGGCTTATGTTTTAGGTTATATATTTAGGTTATGAATTAGGTGATCATTCAGGTTTGAGACATTATGAGTTTAATAAAATTATTGAAAATCTTGCATTATCGTTGATTATAAAATAGTTCATGACTGTTAATTATGTTTATAATTAATATCATTTTATTTCTCAGTGTTAAATTTTTCTCATGTATCAATGATGTATCTACGTCATTTTTTTATTTCCAAATAAAAACGTATTTTAATAGCCACTTCAATTTTATAAGCACAAATTAAGGAAAAATAAACTTAATATATTATTTTACCCTCTAGCTATATATAAAACATTATACACACCACACCACAAGTACACACATTCTCATAATTTTTGTTTCATTACACTAATTAATTCATCAATGTATAATGTACATAAAACATTTATGAACACATCAATACCCGTGACTCTCACTTCACTCACTCAAAAGTTTCCAAAAGATTTTAAAGCCCGAGCAAAAAATGCAAGCTCAATCAACTGTTATGTACGCTTGAATACAACGTTCATACCAGATATCTCTGTTAACATTTAAAATAAAACACGGCTTCTTTTTATATTTTCTTCATACATATATTTAGTAACCTTGATAGTTGATATGGCTGATCAAAATTAGTTATCACATTAGTTACATTATGATTTCATTTGTATAATATAAGGAACCCAATAAATGTCCTATTAGCAAAATAATTTTCAGCAAAATAAGTAACTTTTATAACTTAGAAGTGTTTAATATCATCAAAAATGCTATTACCTACTTCACAACACTATAATTAAAATGTAACATATTTGTACACTTAAGATATTTAGAGAAATGTTTGATAGTAGGTATAATATCATTTACATAATATTATTATATCGAATTCAATATTGTATTAAAGACATGTCTGTCCGTGTGCCTCGCTGATCCGATAATAAATATAAATTATAATAAGTATAGTATTTCACTAGCTCCTAAACTATAAGTATTATATTTTCTGCTCCTGTTACGCCTTGTTGCGTAGGCTGAATAAGGTAAGGTCCTTCAGTTTTAAGGGTTCTCGTGATAATCGCTCAAATTCCCAACATAATAGGGTTTAGAGTAATAGTTATTAACGACCTTTGTTTATGAAAATAAATACCGAAATATTTTCGGTATTTTGTTACTCGATACACATAATATTATAATTTTAAAGGATATAGCATCCTTGTGGTTAGAAAAATAAGGGATGGTATAAATGAGGTTCCAACCAACCACAACATCATTTTGCGACGTCATTATTTAAGATCATTTACTGTACACTGTCAAAGATTCTTCACTACATAATATCTACAAATCTACAATAGGCAGCTTCACACAGTGCGAACATCCTCGCGAGGCAATTCCTGGGCGAAGCAAGTCGGTATGTGTGGAAAGGCTCGGCCGAGGATAACGTGTGTGCTGCCATTTAGAATACAATACAACAGAATAGAATAAACTTTAATTTCAGAAACCAGTTACACAACGGAGAAAAAAGAAAGTAGTATAATTTGGAAAATCCAAAAGTGCACGCCTTTAATTTTTTTTTATAATTATTTATTAATTATTATTTTTGTTTATTTAATAACAATTAAACCACATCGAATCAGACCCTGAAAAATGAAAGGGTTCTATTCCTGAGCATACTCAAGCGTAAGAGAAAAAAAAAAGACTCGATTAGTAAAGTATTTCGGTCGCTATCGTGTTAACAAGAAAATCCTCCGCACATACCTGACGTCCACGGACGTCCAAGACAGAACTTTTTTAAACTGTTTTTTAACTAGTTTAAATAACAAAAATGACATAAAAAATATCATGAATGTTAAAAATAGTGTTTTTTCTTAATATGTGTGTGTATGTAATATGTATTATCTTACAAGTGCAATTTATGATACATAAAGACATTTTAAGTTTGAAAAATCAGATGTTTTGCGCGAAGTGACAGTAGTACCCACCTCAACGCTTCGCTTATGAGGCGTGCAATAGTATACAAAAAAAAATTGTTAAGAACATCTTTCGTTCTGCGAAATAAGAACTTTGTTGAGAACATTTCGCTTGCTTGCACCTGTGTGCTTCGCGAGGCTGCTCGCTCTGTGTGGACCTGCCTAATTATAAACAAAGACAGCATTTCTTCTTCCACGATTAAACCTAAAGAACTTACACAAGACACTCACTAATGAACGCGGTCAGATGCCTTATTCCCATTAATTAGGAAACAAAGGAAAATAGTTTGGAGCCGGCTTTAATTTGGAACTTGCTGGAAATTCGGTTATTCAATACCTCTGTTTGATGTTGCGTGCACACGTCAATTTGTTAGCTGATTAGGATCGGACGCCAATTAAAAATCAACCTAATGTGTGTTGTTTACAGTTCAAATTTGGATGAATTTAATCAAGGATGCAGTAGCTTTTTTCAGTTTTGACAATCGGTTTTTGTTTTAGTTTAACAGCATTAGTTGCAATTGATGCTGTGTTTTAAAAACAGAATAGAAATGCATCAATGTTACTTTATTAATAGAAACATATTCGTGCGACCATCCACAATCTGTTAATAAACATTTTTATCCATGTATTAATATTATAGAAAATGTTTTGGTAAGAATTCTATAAAACCTATAGTGCGAGAAATATGGAAAACAGTATTTACAAAGAACAGCTTGCAAAAAACTCTTCAGTTGCTTTTGTGCTACGCATCTATCAAGATTTGTTGTTTCAATATATTATCTTTAATAATTTTACAGCTATGTACGTCATGCGTCGTGGTATTAAAGGCAAATAGGTTTTTTTTTTTTTTTTTTTTTATAGTGGGGAAATCTTCCAAAGATACCCACGGCCCCCGGGGAAGGAGCCGTGGGTTATGTCGGATTCTTACCGACTAAAACCCCACTGTGTTCCGTCGAGCCGCTTTAATGATGGGGCCGCGGGTATTTGTTAGAATTCTTCCGCGACCCCCTCGGCGGCAGCCCATCTCCAGGCCAGGCGCAAGCCAAGAACAGGAAAGGTGCCTGCTCTTCCCTCCCGTTGGCGGCATGAGCGGAACACGTCTCAAGTCGCCTCACCGCACCGGACGATGGATTACATTCCCCGTTCCACCGCCCGGTGCCCTTCGTCAAGGAGGCACGTTGCGACCGTGTAAAGCGGCCGCAACACGGCGACGACGCCCAATAAGACGTCTGCGCCGGATCGGGTCCGCGTGAGGATCCCTCTCGCGCACCCGCTCTGCCTCCTCTAGATGAGTTGACCCTAGTAATTATTAGTAATATACAATATCGTTTTTATTTCTAACTAGCTGTCCGCCCCGGCTTCGCCCGTGGTACATATTTACGTTTTCTCTAAATAAGAACCATCCTCGTACTTCAAGGAATATAATAAAAAAATAATTATCGAAATCGGTTCAGCCGTTCTCAAGTTATGCGCTTACCAACACATTTTGGGATTCATTTTTATATTATTTCTAATAAAACTTCGCTTACATTCAACAACTAAGATTAAGATCAATTCTATATCTTATCGGGTAATAAATATTGCTATAAAAAAGCCATAAATGGTTAATCTAGTCTAGACAGATAAAGCTTAGAGTTCAGAGACATCGAAATTACATTTCAATAAGAATTTAATTGGATTGAGTAAAATTTCAAGTAATTTCTTTTCGATTTTAAAGCTACTTTATTTAATGCGAATACTGTTTCATTTTAAAATGAATGTGTTTTATCATTTTACGTGTTTACTAGCTTGGCTTCGTTCGTTTGCTCTTTATATTACAGCGAATGTTTCGCATACCAATTTTATTTCTGTAATTCACGTTTCAGTACTTATTTTGAGTTTAATCATTGATTATTTTTTTCTAAATATACCTAGAACATCATCAAAAAGTGCCATAATACTTATTCCACAATTCTATCATATGAATTATGTTCATTATCTTCATGTTTTTACTACAACAGGTATGACAAATACCACCTTCTCCCAATCAATGCAAGGCTTGTACTACGAAAGCTTATAAATAAATTACAAAAACATAAATTTTTCCCTGTAATCAAACAGATTTACATCCAGACATAACAAGAATATTATGTTCATTACAATTTCCTTCCACTATCAGGATTTAAACTACTGCGTCATTTTTATGGCGATGCAAGCAAAAAGATCACTAGAGCACCACCGTTCGGTAGTGATACAGGTAACATCAGCAAAACAGCTGTCAAACATTCAACCCATGTTTAAAACACCAATTCTTCACCTGGTTACATCGCTACGGAATAGAAAATATAAAAGCAAGGAAACTCACGTCCGTGTCTCGTTACGTTTGAAAGCTGAAGAATGGCGATGTCGGAATATGACTCGCTCGCAAAGTTATACAATTTTTATATAAGTGCACGGACAATGTGGAGCGTGTAGCAAATAAAATGCCTTGTTAAGAGTCACTTGTAGATTTATAGCAACTAGTCGGTTCGCTGACGTCTACCTGGATCTGTTACAAGACTATCATCAAGTTTATTCGTAGACGACACTGAAATTATTTATTCAATTTGACTTCTTCTACAAGCATTGTTGAATCTTCATAACCTAAGGTCATAACAGAGAAGAGTGGGCGAGTACTCTGTCAGTCAGTAACAAAAAATAAATAAACTTACTGAAGGTACTTACTACTAATAATTCAAATAACAATAATAGTACCTAGTTATTTAGAATATATTATGAACTTCAAAATTACAAATGATTAGACAAAATTAAAGTCTAGGCGTTGCCCCGGTATGGTAAAAAGACGAAGGACCAAATTTTTTGTATTCTAATGTTTGTAAAATATTTCATTCTTCAAATGATTTATAGTATTTGAATGCTATAAAACTAAATATTACACACCATAATATGGTCTGAAGGTCAAGTTGTCACCAGATTGTCTACCAAAGTCCAAGAAGAAGTTCGAAATAAATCCTCATTAAGTCCGTAGACGAAAGCTAGTTAATGTAATCTTCATAAATCACATTAGCAATTTAGGAGAAAGAGCACTCAGCGAGTAGTCCGGAAAACCAGTTATGAATATTTATTATTTACTCATAGGCCTCGATTATTTAAGGGTACGAAATACAAAGCGATAGTAAGTAGGTTAGTAGGCTTGCGAATGTATAATTTGGCTGTTTTTGCATTGAATCTAGTTTAAATATATTATAGTTTGGAGTGGTCAGCTGTTGGAATGGACTCTACTTTTGTATTGCTGAAAATAGGCCTTGAAATAGGTTTATAATTGGGTTTAAATTTAGTTTTTTTATCGAAGGAATATTATCTGATGATGGTTTGTAGTCGCGGTTTTCCTCAAATTTTGATGTTCTTTATTTGTCGTTTTCTGTTTCTCGGAAGTTGTGACAAAAAATATTTTTTTTCAATTTTATCATGAATTGAGTTGACAAATACCAGAAATTTACTAACCCGTTTCATGAAAAGAGTAACAAATATATTGTTAAGTAAATGAATATAAACTTGTATTGTTTTATTGGAAGTATTAGATTGCTCAATGTTAATAATTTCAGCATAACAAAGCCTAAGCGTTTCGATTTTGATCTCTATTACTCAGATAATAACATAACAATTAGAATACAGAAACATGATCAAATCATTTGTTTACTTCAACTTGAAGCTACATTTCGTTAAGAGGATTATTTAGCCTCATTAGCAAATAATGTAAATTCTGCTATCATTAAAACAACACGAACATAAAATGATGGATGTCCATTAAATTCTATACGTATAATTACTGAATTCCAGGAAGCTATTGGAGTCTATCAAAAAGCAGTAATCTTTGTTGATCCAGAGCCAATTAACTTGGAACCTAATGATGGACTCTTCACGTGACAGCAATGCAATGTTTACTTGATGGGGCGATTCGTTGAAACTGTCATGGTCTCTTTGGAATCGATTTAGGTATACAGAAGGCCATTTGTGGCCGCAATTTTATTTTGTTTGCTGATCGTGGATACAATTATTTGAGCATGAACGTGGTAGTAATTTAAAAAAATGGTGTAGGTACAGTTCAGTGGAAATTTTATAATTTCATATATATTATCTACTAGCTGTGCCGCGCGGTTTCACCCGCGTGGCTCAGCTCTTGTTGGTCTTAGCGTGATAATATATAGCCTATATTACTCGTGGATAATGTAGCTTTCGAATGGTGAATTTTTAAAATCGGTCCAGTAGTTTATGAGCCTATTCATTACAATCAAACAAACAAACAAACAAAGTTTTCCTCTTTATAATATTAGTGTAGATTTCAGAAATTTTGAAACGTGAGTTATTTAGTAGCTCATATTATATACCATTTAATGTCAAAATATGTTCTATGCATTTAGAATTTAATTAAAAATTATAATCAATAATATAGCATAATTGATTAGTGAGTGTCAAAACTGAAAATAATTTATCTTTGTTTAACACTGCATCTATCGGATCCATAAATAAACTACAGGTTCGAAACTATCAGCAACTAATAATTGATATTCTCATGAAGAAAGGTTCCATTTTACATTAGCTACAGTTTATTTATTTATTTATTTATTCTTCACTGTATAGGAAATACAAGATTAAGACGACACAAAATAAAAGATACAATCGGCATACAGTGGGCGGCCTTATGGCTATAAGCCATACAGCTACAGTTGAGTAGTATTAACTGGTAAAATTGTGAGGTAAGATTCTATGTTCACATTAGCTATCGGTAGAGGTGGGTACTAACTGGAAAACTTGACCCATCGAGTCAATCCGATCAATCGACGTTTCATTAATGAAACACAATAGCGTGAAAGCATTACAGACGTGGAAGATCAAAGCCAAATGAGGGTATTTCGTGACTAACACCGAATCAAAACACCGTCAAAAGTTTTCGAGGCTTTTATACCGGCACGAATTCGCGCTATCAGATCTTGAGGGGATTGATGACGAATCATTTTACGGTGATGTTGTACTTCTCATGGTATTTTGGTAAATTTGGTGAATAAATTTCATTTGACCAAGTTTAATTTAGATTGTAAACGTAAAAACATCATTTGAAGTTGTGGAGGTCAATTCAAATTGAAAGTGATTAACATTATTTATTTCTCGTCATATAGTTTGGTGAGGTCAATATTTCGTAATCACTAGGAGACGCACAATATCCTTAACCATGAATGTTCGTTTACTTTAGAATTTATCTCTGTCTTATCTATACTAATAATAATGTATGTATGGTTTTCACGCATAAACTACTGGACCGATTTTGTTGAAATTTGACACAGATAATATTTAGACCCTGAGAAAGAACATAGGCTACCTTTTATTGCGAAATATGTATCACGGGCGAAGCCGAGGCGGACCGCTAGTTAAGTATATTTTGCTTAGAAAAATCAAAATATTATATCGACAAATTTTAATAATGAGCCCAGCCATTTGAAGCTATAAATAGCAATTCACCGAACGCTGTATTAAGTGATCAATTATAGCAAACAATATTGGTAATTTGAATATTCCTAAATACTTATTATCGACGTTTGCCCCAAATTGCCTTGAACTACAGCAAACGAGTCACGTCATTTCTAATCAAGGAAATTCAGCTATAATCTGACGTAAAAGGGGTTAGTTCACACAGCGTAATTGCTATTGTTCATAAAACTAAGGCAATTAACTTTTTGATGAAATGAATACGAAGGATTTCCTATTGAAGGTTTTCGCAATTTTACAATCACAATTATGCGCTATGAAAACTTGTAAGTAATTGTGAAAGTGGTAGTTTGTTTGACAATCGTATACCACTGGAATAATTGTTTTTTTACAAGGCATTTATTTAATTAACTGACTATAACTTGTGGCCATAACATGAATATGAATAAATAATTTTATTATAAGGTTTTACTATAAATCGATCGATAATGTGTAGGAAAAGTTTAAAATTTCTATATTTTATCAGCTGCTGTTTCATTAGCCTCTGTGGGATTGATGTTGTGTATGATTCTAATAGTAGATAAGTATACTGTGTTTAAATTTAGCTATAAAATGAATTCAAAGTCGCTTATTCTTAAGACTGAATCACTATTACTTTTATAGTAGTGGCGGGTCCTTTTTTAATATTCAGTGCAATTTAATTACTTTTATTTTATTTGAGAAAAACACAAACAGATCCATACCGGCTTGCTATTAGATTGAAGGTACATATAATCTATAATTATAATGTAATAGGACGATTCAGAAGCACTTCTAAAGTTAGATGACTACCATACGAGTAAACACTCCAATTTATCCAACAAACACAGGTAACATCTTATCAAAATCGTCTAAAACGAACTATCACAGGGCTATAGATCCAGCGCTTACAGCAGTTACCTACACAGTACAGATGTATTGCATACATAGCCTAAGATACCCCAGATTAATCCTGTATTCATCGAGTTATCGTACAGTAATTGGTTTCTGTACAAACCTATGTTTAGTGTAAAAGCCAATTAGAGAGTGGGACGCGTGCAAACATGGCCATTGGGTGATGATTAAAGCAATTATTGATTGAGTGGCCACACGATAGAGGTGTAGTCTTTGTACTGATGTATATGATAGATATTTGATGTCTGGTTTTAACGAATATTGGTTGTGGTCTAAGATCCGAACATAGGTCGACCTGCACCGACCGGCGTGATAATATAATGAGACCAATTTTATAATAAATTTAGTCTATTAAAAAATGTATTAAAAATGGGTTGACTGGGAAAATCCTGGACAGGATATTTTCGGATATTAGACCATTGCAGTTGTTGTATTGTGTTCTTCTCGATTTGTCAATCAATATTAAATGTAACGTCATCATTATTTATTTTTGTTTTGGTTTACGAATGTGTTGATGCATAAAAAATCACCTCTTAGCGATTTATATCTGAATAATTGATACGTTTATTCCAACGTGTAATATTTTTTTTTAAGTGAAGTCCCGTGTCTCCTAGTGGGGTAAGGGGTAGATGTTTAATGCATACATCTGTTTCACTGATCGATTATCTTTAGGGGCAAGTAGGTGATCAGCCTTCTGTGTCCTGCCAGACCGAGACATTTTTTTCCTAATGCTATAATACATGTTTATTATCAACTAAATATTGTGAATTTCTTGCTTCATAATATCAAATTTCATCAAAAAGCTGGAGGCACTTAAAAGAGAATTTATCACATTTGACAATAGATGTATTCTTTGGGAATAAACAATTTTGCTCACGTATCCAAACTCCGCTTAACGTTCCCTGAAGTTAAAAGTCTCTGTTTGACAACTTTCCAAAACTCTCACGTGCGTAATCATTTATACAGAAATTGTATATTGTTAAAATGAAACGATTCTACTAACTTATTTTATTAATAGTATTTTTTAAACATCCAGAAGTACGTTTGTATGTTCACTTCTCAATCTATACTAATGAAGCTGAAGAGTTTGTTTGTTTGAACGCGCTAATCTCAGGAACTACTGATCCGATTTTAAAAATGATTTCGGTGTTAGATAGCCCATTTATCTAGAAAGACTATAAGCTATATATCATCTCGCTAGGACCAACAGAAGCGGAGCCAAGCGGGTGAAACCGCGAAGCGCAGCTAGTATAAGATAAATATTATTCAATATACGGCTTATAATTTGTCATTGTCACACCACATATTATATTTTATACTAACCCCGTACACTTCTCAAAAGAAGCTAATTACAAAACTTTACAATACTGCAAACGTTCTAAAATTTATATTCCAATTTCACTAAGCTTTCTTAGAAATGTTTAAGCTCCTTACATTGATCTCTAAGTTTGCGGAGATATTCACAAAACAATAGCTATCCCTTCAAGCATGATTTTAATATGTTTTTCAAGCTAATGTGTTTGTAACAACTACATACTTCGACGTGCACAAAGTTTGGAAGCTTTAAGATTGTGAATATTGAAACAATAGCGAACTTGCTTTGAGATGCGGCTACTTTCTTGCTTATTCTTTGTGGATATAATGGAAAAGGGTATTGGTAAGGAAGCGTGAATAATATACGAGTTCGCGAACTAAGGGATTTCTGCCCCTAGGCTCTTTTTAATATTTAAGGAAATTATTCGCCGGTACAAAGAATGTTTTGTAAGATGTTTATGAATTGATAAATGCAATGCCGTTTTGAATTGGTTTGTGTATTTATCATTTTTGGGAATAACTGTTTAGTTTAGTGTTTAGATTACAAATATAATATTTTAAAATTCGATTAAAAACACGCAGAAGCCTAGCTTTTTTTATATATATTGTACAATAGGGGAGCGCTTGGCCACAATCTCCCCTGAGATGTCAATCTTTAGCACAAGACGATCGACGCCTTCCTCTCCAGACTTAGCCAGTATTGTTTCAGAATCGTTCAACGTCTATTCGTTTATATTTTACTAGCACAAGGCCCGCGGCTTCGCCCGATCTTTCTAAAATCTAATAAATTATATTCTTAAACATTGCTCTTGACTAGTCTAACCACAGCAAAATCACACAGCCACACAAACGGTAGAAAGCCACTTTGTTGTATAGAATGTATATGTAATATGCTCATCAATTAGTACCACTATAAAAAATCGATTTGCCTGAATGAATGAATATTATTTTCAAGCATGTTTGAGAAAATTTCTTCCATGTTACCCTATGATACATATTTCACTGTCATCATACGATTACAATGCAAATGTGTCAACGATGATGTATGTTCGTCGAATTTCAATCACCATTTCATATTATATTTTGCAAAAGAAATTCGTGTTAGTTAGACCACTTATACCTCAGGAACGGCTGTAAATGCCAGATTTAGTATGGGAAGTAATATCCTTTATTTTTAGGGCGGACATCCACCGAACCATGTTTTTTTAATACAAAATAGTGTAATAGACCAATACCAAACTTAATTTGACATGTGTACCTAGTGATAACTGAGTTAGCATTATATTATTATATTCCAACAAATATTATAATTCAATAGAGACCACAATCTTTCCCTACTCGGGTCGTTACTCCATATCCTTTAATTTACCTCCAATAATCGGGACACAAATAGATGTAACTCAGCCAACCAATAAATAAAGATTTACCAACGTTCCAAATAAATTGGATAAGGTTATTTGGGCTCAAGTAATACCTCCATGTATGGATAACATGGCTTTATTACTGACCGAGGCTTCTTTTGCATAAGCTTCTGATAATGTAAGAATATTTGACATCTCTGTTTTATATTAAGCAACAAATATAGTTAAAGTTAAAGGTCTTAATATAACTTAAATTATATATAATAATGTTAGACGTTACTTTTGATTTTATATTTTTGTGGATGAATAGTTGATTATACGACGTTTGACCCGACTACCCTCACTTTGCTAATAGTCGTTGACTTGCCGCGTATTCTTATCAACTGTCTACATCAATTAGGGAGTTGTGTAGAATCGCAGTACATTCTTCTTACGTTCAAACTAATATCGAACCTTGCGCCCCGTGTACTTTCTAGCAATAACTTTTGCATTTATATATTAACCGAAAATTATTCTTTCAGCGCTTGGGCATATCAATATTACTGTTATATACAGTATTGGATATAAGTGGGGCTAGTTTACATGTAAAGCTCATCCTTACCATACGTTATTAATTGTATGTTTGGTTAAATCTTTATTTAAATGTCGATTTAGGTTGAGGTGACATTTAATCTACGTACAAAGACCGTTGAAGCTTATTATACAGAATAATCCTATTAATTTTATAACTAAAGCAACACGCTTATATCCCGGAAAAATAACGCGTTGCCTTGAAATATATTTACACACTTGATCATAATCGTAAGTCGCGAGACGCAGCTGGTTATGAATAATAATAATATAGGAGTTTGTAAGCGATATATTTTTCTTCCTTAGTTGAATGAAGAACCTATTTTTATATAGTTTACTAGTAAAATAACTATAGATTAATATTTAACAAGATACAAAGCCATGAAAGATTAAGCTATTTAGACATTATTAAGCTTTAAATGAAATTTCATCTCTTTAACTCGCACAAAATGGAGAATATATGAGGTATAAAACATAGCAGAGTCGCTTGAAATATTCACAAACAGATAAATACGGTTCCTTCCATCTCATAACCTTTTAAGAGTTACTGTTTGTTTGACCCCTTGAAGCAAGGATCCTCCCTTCATATAAACGGTGGTCTTTTCAACCTTTCGTTTTATAAATAAAAAAGTTATTATATGTTTGTTATCTTTGATACAAAAACTCTATGGAAACTGTGGGATGCTATTTTAGGCAGAATGTGCGAGAGGCCTTTAAAATATTTACTTATTGTTAGCATTCGTAAATATTGATTTTGGAAAGTTGGATATAATTTTTCTAAATTTAAGAAATAATATTGATGAAATGGAATATTACTACATACTATTAAACAAAGTCGCTTCCTACTTCTGTCCCTTTGTACTTATAGATATTTTGAACGACATTTTATTTGATAGAAATATTTTAGTATGTACCTAAATTTGAAAAATGAAAACTATATTTTTGAAAAAATATTCAATAAGTATTAAACAATATTCACACAAAGTGAAAAACTGAACCATCCCGTCTAATGTAAAGTGTCCTTCGTACAATTTTTATCGCAGTACCCATATGGGGCATAAAAATATACCCGCGGCACTGAAGACTGCGGCCTGTAAGCCTCACCTGTCATCGCTCGCTATAAAACCGAAATAAACCCATAGTTTTATTATTTTGTCCTATTTTTTACGATTCTTGTGACTGTATGAATAATTTAGGTGCTTTTGATGCTTTGTGGAGGTTATAAAATGTTATGTAAATACGCAGATTTTATAAGCAAGGCTTATTTTCATTGCACGAGAGTAGCTGTTGTACATGTAGTTTCTACATGTTGGCACAATCTGTGGTGATCGAACATCGAGTTTTTATAATCCTTTTTTAACGACAATGCGCGCTAAACTATTTACATCCCGCTTAATTGGAGTTCTAGAATCTACAATAATATTATAAAGAGGAAAACTTTGTTTGTTTGATTGTAATGAATAGGCTCATAAACTACTGGACTGATTTTAAAAATTCTTTCACCATTCGAAAGCTACATTATCCACGAGTAATATAGGCTATAATATAATATCATCGAGTGAAACCGCGCGGCACAGCTAGTGTTTTATAAAGTAAGATTTTTATCTAAAACTGTTGCTGAATTTATAGTGTTGCATTGGTTTTTATATCTGGTTCTATGTTTCTCCGGTACGGTATTATGTTTATAAATTAAAATTGAATACTACAAAGTTTTAGATTTAAAATTATAATACCTACTTAGTGTACGTCTCTCAAAAATAAATATACATATTTCGAACATGATAATAGTGATACCGTTAATAAATGGATCATATTTGGAAACTAACAACGATGTAATATTGATGAAAACACGCATAAAACTGCACTATCAACTGACATAATTGGACAGCAATTACTGAGTACTCAATACGATTTGTGTGTGCAGTGAAATAAAATAATTGTCGCGCTGTGACGTCAACGTGTTCGCAACAATCGTTGACACGATATCGTTACGACATGTCAATCTATTTTTGTCGTGTAGCAATCTGTCAAATGATTTTGTGCAACATTGCAATTTGATGCGTTGGTGTTAGTTATTAATGATTCTTTATGTAATACTATCTGATACCCGCGGCTCAAAGTTTCGCGTAGTATACAAGCCACTTAAGATTATGTACGTAAGAATAGTATATATTATTTGTCAATTTGGATGCAATTCTAACGACTGAAATCATTTTTATATAATAAAATTATTATAACTAATAACTATATATCTTTGAAGCGATTTTAGGTTCTAAATATTAAATACATGCAAAGGACTCGACTTGTCTCCGGTATAAATCAATAATACATTCCATTTTTGTATTATGTAGTTCAATTCGGGTAAAATTGATCAAACATACTAAACCCTTAACTAAACCTATTGAAGAACTATTATAATAAAACCATAGAAACGTGTTTGACTTGCCAAATAGCAATATTTATTTGATTAAAAATCAGTCGTATAAACGATATTTTAGTAACATTGATGATATCGAAATCTGTCGGTATGATTTGAATGTTTCATTTTAAATCATAATATAGAGTGAAATATTTGAGGCTTGATAAAAGTTACTCTCGTAAATCAAACCTTTTTAGTATATTGCATTAATCGGTATTATTTTTGAAACGATTTGATATTAAAATATTGTTTGGATAATCATCATCATACAGCATAAATATTATATACTTTTTTTTTAAGTTATCTCTAGCAAAATAATAGTTTGAAACTCCAAACGAGTATTTAGACAGAAAATATATAAAAAGAGCGTTTGGCAAGATTCAAAGATACCAAAGTCATCGCTTTACTCCATGACGTGACGGTATTGCGATATTTTTTCACATTGTGATGATTTATTTCAATATTACATTTAAAAGTATAAATAGTAAAAAAACAGTAAAAGTTAATTAAAATAACGCCTAGCTATTTCATAATATTTTACATTTTCGCCTATAAAATACCATTTTGTCAACCATTTTCACAACTAGTATTAATTTCATATAAGTACAAACAAAACAATCGAGTTTCATTACATTACTCTGTTTGTTTGGGACGAAATCATCAAAACTATGCGCAAACATTATGAGACGAATAATTAGTTAGCATACCTCCATTATTTAGTTATTTTAATTCAAACATTTCACGAGTTGATAATTAAATTATAATAATGTGTATTTATATCAATCGTTGTATTGTTTTAAATACATTTAAAACAGATAAAAATATATCCATTTGAAAGGATTAAAAAATTCCACGATATAACTATTAGGTAGTTCATTCAGTAACGCTGAAAAATATTTTGTAACAAGACAAAAAACATCGTATACTAGTATTTGCAAAAATGTACCGAAATATTATCATTAAACATGAGTTTTTGCAATATAACGAATAAGTAGACGTCTATATATAAGAGTTCTTTGCTTGTAATAAAGTCTATCAAAATCAGCCCATTTGTTTTGGGGATTATCTTTATTTGTTGATTTAGGCATAGGTACCTAAACCATATTGAATTGAAGTTAATTCGTAATGTATTGTAATGAAGAGTTTTGTTTATATTTACTTCCATATAAGTCTGTATTATCTTTATGAACGTATGCTTCTCCGTCCCTATCCCTATGTAGGTATGCTTAAGAGGCCGTATCGATTTTAGAGTGATTTTGACTTGTTTCTGTAATTATTTAGGAGCTCGTTTAAGAAAACTAAGTTAGCAACAATGTGTTATAATATCTTAAATTAAAGATTTATTCAATATCTAAAAAGTGTCCGCGACAATTCATTGATTTTCATTGTCCAGTTTGTTTAATAGCCAATAAGCTGAGGCGTTTTTCAATTTTTTCAATGCGGGACGATCGTGTCTTTGTAGTTTATAAAATATACAACAATAAAGACACTGAGACATCCTAAAAAGTGTTCGAGGAATTTTAAGTACTTTTATTCAAAAATTCAAAGAAAATCTAAGATAAAATAGCCTTACTTTGATGAAATTTTATGCGTATATGGCGTCGAATTTCTTGTACATAAAACAGAGTTAAAAAAATACACATTAAAATAATTTGTAATAAAAAAATGCATATTATATGTTTTATGAAAGTAATGGAATAATTTAAAGTTCTCTAGAATTTTCGATTATATACGGGAGCGCAAACGCAAAACCCCTCTATCTATTTATAGAGTGATTCTAGAGGAAGGTTTTAGTATATGTATAATTTAGGTTTAAAACAAAGCGGTCGAAGCCGCGGGCGAAAAGCTAGTTAATGTATATTTTAAATAACTAAAATATTATCATGTCCAGCTACAATAGCAGAATAATTTTCCCTAATCCACTTCAGTGAAATGTAAACAAGAGCGGAATAATCCTTGAAACAGTGCTTTGATAGTAACACTTGGGATTTCTGATAGCCTAGTACTTTGTTTCTATTAGTGTAGATTAATTGTTTAATTTATTCATTAATTAATGGTTATTATTAACAGTAGTTAACTTTTGAATAAATGTTCATATTAATTATAATATTATGTATTATTTTTGTGTATTTATATATTACTTTACACAAAAATAATATATTATTTTTCTATACCTAAGCAATTATAGGTGTTTTGAAGTAGTACTTTGTTTTTTTTTATTTTATTAGGTTTTATTCAAAGTCCTAAATTATCAAAAAAAAAAAATAATGAGTTTGTTTTCCTTAACTCTATCAAACAGACTATAAATAAAAATGGGATCAGATGAGTTTTAAGTAGCATAAACAAAAAAATACGAAATAGCTTATACACAATTCCAAAAAATAACCTCAAATAATTCGTGAAATTCATTTATAATTCTCTCCACCGTGAACCGTAAATCTCATCCCAAATTTTGCATCCGTGTCGCTACAAATTGCCTAAATCGGAATTTTACAGTGTTATCGCGAATCGAATCGATAAATAACGGGCAGCATTACCGGTCAATAAAATTTATCGGATCGGCTTCCGTTTAATTCGTTCAATCGATTATCGACTACGATTCTAATCGGGAAGATGGTTGTGACCACACGCAGACTAGAAAACGTACGGGTAATATCTCGGTTTATTAACGTTACGTTTTTATTCAATGTTCGATTTATATTGTCATTGATTTAAATTAATGTTATAATTATAGATGAAGTTTAAAAAAAAAACAAATAACAATTTGTATAACTTTTATCATCTTTGATGCTTTAAATTTCTGGCTAAATAATTGACTTGCTTCTTTTGTGGAATCAGGTAATTGATGTAATTTCAAATATATCAACAATAGACAATTTTGATGATTTTATATTTTTAATAGTTAATTGCATATGTCATACATATTACTATTATGCTGTTGAAACTTGACAAAAAGACGCCACGTTAATTAAAACAACATTGTCCCGTATGTTTTCACGTTCACACCAACAATTAAACCTCGATGTTATCTATTACTTATAATGTTATCTATAATTGATGTTGAGGTTGTAAGGCTTTATGGAGGCAATGTAATGCTTTGAGTTTAGTACTTTTTATATCGTTTATAGTTTTAATTATCTAAACTAAATTCAATTCAACTTTGTTCGCTTTCAAAAGGAATGTTTCATATTTTTTCACGTCTACTATTGTTGTTATTATATAACTTTCTTTATTAAATGAACTAACTGGGTAATAGAACGATAGAAAATAGATTATTTACTATACTTACCTGATATTGTTATCTCAAGGGACGGTTGTGATGGAATAATACTGAAATAAACACAAATAACTGTTTAATATATTTAATGCAAATAATTGTACAAAGCATAATATAATAATTAATGTACCTACACATTGGTTGATTGGTTGGCATACAATACAAAGCATGATTGATATTACAAAACAATGATTTTGTACTTCTGTAGTATATTATTGTGTTACATAAACTACAACACTGCAAAATTTCATCAAAATCCATTCAATAGTGCCGTGCTTGAGCAACAAACATCCATACATCCATCCATTCAATTTATCTATACTAATCTAATCTATACTAATATTATAAAGCTGAAGAGTTTGTTTGTTTGAACGCGCTAATCTCAAGAACTACTGGTCCTATTTTAAAAATTATTTTAGTGTTAGATAGACCAATTATCGAGGAAGGCTATATATCATCACGCTAAGACCAAGAGGAGCGGAGCACTGCGGGCAAAACCGCACAGCACAGCTAGTAAAAAATATTAGAAAAGCAGAAAGAAAAGTCAATAATCATATTTTCATAGTTTCCACAAGATGGTTGGATGTTATTTTATTTGTCCGTCCCGGAGAAGTTGTTTAAAAAATAAATAATGCCGCGATTCCTCAAGCGGGAGGTCGAAATGAAAAATAAACATTAACAAGAGTTTATATTGCAATTTCTTACGAATTTGAGATTGAAATTTTGATTGAGGTTACGCATTTTGAATCTTCGTATAAGGTGATATTTTGTTATGCTTTGTGAAGATTTATCTAGATTAAGGTTAAAAATATAGAGTCTTTAATACATAGAGCGATTCAAACGATAGAAAATATTATTGATCGACACTCTCATCTAAACATTTAAAGAGGAAAGATTTGTTTTTTTATTTTTAATGATTAAACGCATAAACTCTTCGACCGTAAAAAAATATATTTTACTGTAAAAATCTGCAACTTTACTGTTAGTAACGTAGATTGCATTAATATTTTATAATATTTAATAACAGGTTAGAAGATGAAACATTATTGGCAAAAATAACAATTTAAAATATACTTATAGACTACAGGCCCATGTTGAAAAAATTATGGGTCATTTGACCCACCACCTGACCTATCTAGAATGATATAAGAGCATAAAATAATAAGATTCAGCACTATGACGTCACTCGTAAGCTGTCCACCTGAGTGCAGATGAGAATTCGAAAGTTCAGGTAGAGATTTTCTCCCCTTGTCTCCATGATTTTTGTACGGCGTTGCGGAATAATGGCTTAAAAGCAGTATAGAAATAGTATGACACAGATGCCGTACAAAAATGGTGGTCCACAAAGTCGGAATTTATTTTTATTTTTCGACAGTTGCCGGGGTAAATTTGGTCATTTGATTTTGTACGGCATCTGAACCTTCCTGCCTCCCTACCTGAACCTTCGAATTCTCATCTGCACTCAGGTGGACAGCTTACAAGTGACGTCATAGTGCTGAATCTTATTATTTTATGCTCTTATATCGTTCTAGATAGGTCACCTGGTGGGTCAAATGACCCATAATTTTTTCAACACGGGCCTGTAGTCTATTAGGTACTATTTCTGAGCAATCTCCCTAAAACAAATAGCTTCTCTATTCAGAACCTGATATTACAGATACAAAGAGACATCAAACTAATAAGTTTCACATCATGATTTCAAATAGACAGGAAAAGACATGAAGGTTCTCAGAGCCTTTTTTCGCTTATCAATGTTAATCGTCAAAGCTATTGTTAGACCTTAACAATTGGTTCAAACACAATACGAGATTTACTAAGCATTTCTATAAATAAACACATCAGCAGGTTTCTCGGAAGTACTGTTTGTTTACCCTTTTTATCCAAAACCTATTTTTTTTTACTTCGGTTGCTACAAAAGTGTAGCAACCGAATACAGCAAATTACAGCTTTATCGTTAATTTCATCAATGTATTTTGTACATAACAGATGAATAAACTTAACTATAGCTTTTTAACCGACTTCATTAATATAAATAAATACATTAATTTCAACTTTTATCGTTTTTCAGAGTAGCTCCAAAAATAATATAATACAAACAGTATTTCTTGTCCAAATTAAAAAAACACAAATATTAAAACCATAATGTTATCAAAATATTCGCCTTCATATTTTACAGTTATCACCGAAAAATGATTCAATGTATGCATAAATAGTATAAATCTATACATTTTTAATTCCGACTGAAAACTTTACAAAGGGATAACGAACTACATGGCCATAATAAAAAAATAATAAAAACGCCATATATTTTAAACTAGATTTAGATTCACAAAGCCTGAGAGGAAATATTATTTTGTAACGTATAATTATTTTGGCGCTGAATAAATCACTGAATTAATTCACGTAATCTCCTTTTATAAAAACTATGAAAGGACAACTTTCAATGCTTTTGAAAACTGCAGATTATAAATGAAAACATATGTCCCTATAAAGCATAAATTATAATTTGTGGCATTACAGTTAGTTGTTTTTAAACAACCCATATGAATAAATAAAATAAATATTTCAGGACAATTTTCACACACGGCACGATGTGATCCCATACTAAAATTTCGCTTGTGTTATGGAAACCAGATGGCTGATGCATACATATACTACCTATAATTTCAAATAAATACTTATATAGATAATTAACACCCAGACACAGAGCAAACCATGTTCATCAGACAAATATTTACCCTGGGTGGGAATTGAACGACCTCTAGCTTAGAAGGCAGGGTCACTACCAACTAAGCCAACCAGTCAGTCGTATTCATCATATTATATACTCAAATGTTCCATGTTTTGTATAAAAGTGAAGTCCCGTGTCCCCAAGTGGGGTAAAGAGCAGATGCATTATACATCTGTTTCACTGATCGATTTTCTTTTTTTAGGGACAAGTAGGTGATCAGCCTTCTGTGTTCTACTAGACCGAGACATTTTTTTATTTTTTTTCTTCGTCTCCACCGGGAATCGAACCTAGGACCCCTCGGTGCTACGCTCACGCGTCAACCACTGTACCGAGCAGGCGGTCATGTTTTGTATAGAAAACCAATAATTAATTTATCGATAAAGTGTGTAAACATATTAGCTGTAAAATATTATTTCATGTCTATTCTAGGGACTTATAGTTACAATAAAAAATAAATGTTTACGTTATGTTTTTTTGTTTAATTTACTTCAAATAGAGCTTAGAAATGTAGTTTTGTTTTCAATAAATATAATGATTAGATGAAATTCTCGTGTCGCAGTGTTTGTAGTTAAACTCCTCCGAAACGGCTTGACCGATTCTCATGCAATTATGAGTGCATATAAATAGATCTGAGAATCGGACATCTATTTTATACCTCTTAGTGATAAGAGTAACACAGAACAACGTTTGCCGTGAAAATATAATACCTCAATTAGCAACATGAAATCTGTCCTGAATAAATTGTCCAAATTAAACTTTCAACAGCTTGACCGATTCTGATGAAATTTTGTGTGCATAAATAGTTCTGAGAATAGGACATCTTTCTTCTTACCCCGAAGTGATAAGAGTAACGCAGAACAACGTTTGCTCCGGGACTGCTAGTTAAATATAATACCTCAATTAGAAGCATATTATCTTTGCAATATTGCCAAAATTAAGCCTTTTCCAAACAAAATATAACGCATATAATAACCGTTAAACTGTGCAAAGAGTATATCGACGTTTTGATAGCAAATCCTTTTTTCTTGGATGGGAAATCCCAAATATATCATATGTGTCACGCTCCGCTGTTGACTGAGAGATTATTATAGGTTATGTTCAATAAGGGTTTAAGCGTTGGATTCTGCGCTTCTTTGTCTAGAATTTATCGTTGTGTTATATTCTGTTTTGTATGCAATGGGACTTCAATAATCTATACTATATTTATACTAATATTATAAAGCTGAAGAGTTTGTTTGTTTGAACGCGCTAATCTCAGGAACTACTGGTCCGATTTGAAAAATTATTTCGGTGTTAGATAACCCATTTATCGAGGAAGGCTATAGGCTATATCATCACGCTAAGACTAACATCGTTTGAATTTTGAACTAACTATATTTTATCAACATTTAATCAACTAAGTATTTCATTTTTTTATCAACATGTTTAGTGTTTACATAATACGACTATTTTTTATATTATTTAGATGAGTTTTATAGCAAAACATAAAAGTAAGGAGGTTTTTTTGTATTATTTCCTGATTAATAGGAAAATTCCAAGCAATTTTTGTTGTATTTAAGAGACATAAAATTATCCTAATAATAACAAAATATAAGACGTAAAAATAATAAGTTATTAAGAGCTTTGAATTAATATTCTTAAATAATACATTTTTCTCATAAAATTTCCTTTGTTTTCAGGTTGGACGGGTGTAATCGCATCATGTAGGAATGTAAGTACTATGAAGCTTTGCAATTTAACTATAAAAGAAAATACCAATTCCGCGAATACAAATATTTTAATAAATAAAACTTTACGCAAAACGCAGCTCTATAAATTTGAACATCTTCGTAAAATTAATTATACCAACTTACCTTTCAAAATAATATAGAAAATATTTCTTCTCGAAACGTCATTTCTGAATATCCCTACTATTTCTAATTCAATCCGGACATAGCAGGGGTAGATGGCTAGTTGCATACTATGCAAAACGCAGCTCTTTAAATTTTAACATCTATGTAAAAGTAATTATACCTTTAGAATAGATTTCTTCTCGAAAAGTCATTTCTGAATTTCCCTACTAGTTCAATCCGGACAAAGTAGGAGCAGATGTTTAGTCACATAGGTAGTAATACATTTCTAATTTACGACCTATCAATTGTCATTTAAATACAACTCTCTATACTTATTCTTCGTGACATCAAAAGGGCTTAGGGCACCTGAAATATAAATTATTGACGTCAAATACTAAATTATTTTGATAAATCGAATTTGAATTCTGATTTGATAATTGCTATCACGATCTACAGACCTACAGGTCAGGATTCAAAAGTTCTTGTACTAAATAGTTTCTTACTATAATAACTATATTCGTATTATTAGAAGCTTTAACAAAAAAACTAAACATAAATAATACCTAGGTAAAATAAATATCAGGCTCCTGAATTAGTAAACTAAACACGCACGGGAGGAAAGTTTTAAATAAGAATAAGAATCAATATTGGTTTACCTAGTCGAAAGTACAGTCGAATTATTACACCTTTTTTGAAGTCGGTTAATACTCCCATATCCCACATACCCTTTCCCGCCAAAGCGTTTGTAAATCATATGTTTATCCATCGTTAATGATGCCTTGACGCCCGCCTGTCACCCCACAGTGTACTCAAGGGCCATTGTAATGCTGATACTGTGTACTTAAATCGTCGTATTGTGAACCAAATGCGAATTTAAGTGTTTATTTTGTGGACTCGTGAATTCGTATGTATGAGGTGTAGCTGTTTTTGTGGATGTATGGTGTGAAAGGTAGATAAACGCTTTGTAAAATTATGGTTTATGAAGCGAATGAGTGATTTCAGTGACCTCATAAAGTTGATTGTAAATCTGTAGAGCCGTTTCGTAGATATGCCAGAGCAAATAGACATAAAATATTGACACATTAATTTCACTTCTTCATTCAAAGATTACTAACAATATTTATTATATTATGTGTTATAGTCAAAGTCCGATACACAGTCTCTTCGCGGAAGGACTGGTTTATCCTAGGTTTGGCCAAAGCCATCAGGCAATCCCCGAAATACATTTCAATTTCGCCCTTTGCCTGAAGTATTTTTAGTTAGCTCCTAACTTTTCAGTCAAACGTCGAAAGTAAATTATTCTCTTTCGGTTTTGGCCTAGTCAATCCTAGAAGCGACTGCAATTCTCGGTCAAACGTTGAAAAATTTCTTAAGATCGAAGATGTGCCTGACGTTCGGCTGTCTCTTAGAGAAATCAGTGCAAAGGATTCAAAATTTGGTGGCCAAGGCTTTATAAAATGCCACTGCAATAAAAAATGCTTTTCAAAATTATACAAATGTAAAAGGTCTAATGTATTGTGTAATTCTAAATGTCATAATGCCTCACCATGCCAGAATAAAGATTAATTTTTCATTTTAATTACCTAAGAAATTATTAAAACAATTAACATTAATGCCTCACCATGTCAGAAAAATGATTAATTTTTCATTTTAATTACTTAAGAAATTATTAAAACATTTATTGTTTTAATAATCAAAATTTTAAAAATGTTATTTTTTTATACTTAATCTTATACAAACTAACCTCCGTATATTCCAAAGCATTTATTTATTTATTTTATACTTTATTGCACATCGTACAAAAGGCGGGCCTAATGCCACACGGCATTCTCTCAAAGCATCTCAAATATAAAAGTGAAAATCACGTAAGCTGACCAATCAGGTGTCAGAACTGGCAGAGTTAAGCGGTTCTTAAGACTTGAAAGCTGCTTAAATGATAAAATGCTTCCAAATATACGAAGATAAGACACTTCATACCTATATCGGAGTTTGACTCGTCAAACCCCGATTTAATAAAATTGTGTTTTGACGTTTGCCTGACCAAATTAGTCTCTCCCAGGTTTGACGAAAATTGTTTAGTCAAAGGCCGAAAATTTACATTTGTTTGGGCTTTGACTAAGTCATTCAGTCTGACCTGAGGATTGACCAGTCCAACCTAGGAGCGCCGGAGCTTCGGAGTTTGCCTATAACATATGTACCAACTTACAAATCAATCATAGGCAATAGAAAAACTGCAATTATATAGTGTTAATATCTAAATTTTAAACTACATAAATCATGCCGACAAAACGTCCTTACACATGTAAATTATGCCATAAACGGTTGAACTTTTCATCTTAAAACGCAATATATCTAAAACCGTCACGTAAAATCCTTCGCACTGCGAATAACCGGTTCATAATAATCCTAACGGAACAATTAGTGTCCGAGAAGGGTCCCTTGTGGGACGCCGCAAAAACTAAATTACTTATGTTTGCTGAAACTAGCGGACTTAATTAGTAAAACTTTGCAGCTTAGTTTTTGCTTGCTAAAATGGTATGGTAAGATAGTAATTTGTGAGGTATCTACATACATCACCAGCTGTATAGATATAATATATAAAACAAGAAATCTTTAACGTATTTCTTAATTAATAATATCTTTTTATTTTCAATCTAGTACGATATCCATTATTTTATCGCAGCGGTGTTTATGCATTAGGTGCGATATTTAATGTTCAAAAGATGAGCTCTTAAAAGATGTATTACGTAAGTACTTTATGAATATGAAATCAGACCAGTCTTACAAACCACCATTAAAACTTGGATTTTATATGAATTACTACGTTGTAAATCTTAACTTTTTAAACTTGTAAATAAGATTATTAGTGTATTGACTTTTATAATACTACTAGCAATGCCCTGCGGTTTCACACGCATAGATAGCGATATCGTGACAGTGAAAAGTCTACTATAGGTCGGACTATTATAGGTTTCATTTTTAATCACATGAAAATATTTACCCCGTCCCGCACTACGGCCTGCTCCTTGTATTGAACAGTATACCTACTATTTTTTGTAGATTGACACTTTTGAAAATCCATACTAATATTATAAATGCCAAAGTAACTCTGTCTGTCTGTCTGTTAATCAATCACGCCTTAACTACTGAACCAATTTGCATGAAATTTGGTATAGAGATATTATGATACCCGAGAAAGGACATAGGCCACTTTTTATTGCGAAATATGTACAATAATATTATGTAGTAGTTAATAATATCAAATCTTTTTTATTTCTTACTTTTCCGTTTTTGAAGTCGGTTGTTTTTAACGCAGTTATTTTTATTTAATACTTTTTAGTGTATTTTTCAACACAAATCAAACGAGCCCAAACTCGATAAAGTTGAGTCAATATATTACTGAGTTCCTATGGCCACCTTCCGATTACATCATCAAATCAGCTTCATGTCATGATAATGTTTCATCGCTATCAAATTTACATACGTGTACAAAATTTCAGCTCAATCGGTTACCGGGAAGTGAATCAAAGTTACTTGCTACATATCAACTTAGTCATCGAGTACAGACAAAAATGCTCATAAAATAAAAACTACTGGGCCTATCCGAAAAAAAAAATTATGGGACCAATTCGACACCATCCCGCATCGAACAAAAAAAGAATCACGTAAATCAGTTCAGAAACCTCGGAGTAATCGGTGTACATACATAAAAAAAATATATACCGGCCGAATTGATAACCGCATAAAATCGCATGGAGAGCTTAATTTTCATTAAAGGTTCTAATCGCACGGAAAGCTAAATTTTCACAAAAAAGCTCTAAACGCACGGAGAGCTTAATTTTCACAAAAAAACTCTCATCGTATGGAGAGCTTAATTTTCACAAAAAGCTTTAATCGCACGGAAAGCTTAATTTTCACAAAAAGCTCTAATCGCAGCACGGAGAGCTTAATTTTCGCAAAAAGCTCTAATCACACGGAAAGCTTAATTTTCACAAAAAGCTCTAATCGCACGGAGAGCTTAATTTTCACAAAAAAGATCTAATCGCATGGAGAGCTTAATTTTCATAAAAAGCTCTAATCGCACGGAAAGCTTTATATTCACAAAAAGCTCTAATCGCATGGAGAGCTTAATTTTCACAAAAAGCTCTAATCACACGGAAAGCTTAATTTTCACAAGAAGCTCTAATCACACAGAGAGCTTAATTTTCACAAGAAGCTCTAATCACACGGAGAGCTTAATTTTCATAAAAAGCTCTAATCGCACGGAAAGCTTAATATTCACTAAAAACTAATCGCATGGAGAGCTTAATTTTCATTAAAGGCTCTAATCGCACGGAGCTTAATTTTCACAAAAAGCTCTAATCGCACGGAGAGCTTAATTTTCACAAAAAGCTCTAATCGCATGGAGAGCTTAATTTTCACAAAAAGCTCATATCGAACGGAAAGCTTAATTTTCACAAAAAGCTCTAATCGCACGGAGAGCTTAATTTTCACAAAGAGCTCTAATCCCATGAAGAGCTTAATTTTCACAAAAAGCTCAATTCGCACGGAAAGCTTAATTTTCACAAAAAACTCATCGCACGGAGAGCTTAATTTTCACAAAAAGCTCTCATCGCACGGAGAGCTTAATTTTTACAAAAAACTAATCGCACGGAAAGCTTAATTTTCATAAAAAGCTCTAATCGCACGGAGAGCTTAATTTTCACAAAAAAACTAATCGCACGGAGCTTTATTTTCACAAAAAACTCTCATCGCACGGAGAGCTTAATTTTTCTCATTAAGCTCTAATCGCACGGAAAGCTTAATTTTCACAAAAAGCTCTAATCGCACGGAGAGCTTAATTTTCACAAAAAGCTCAAATCGCATGGAGAGCTTAATTTTCACAAAAAGCTCTAATCGCACGGAGAGCTTAATTTTCACAAAAAACTCATCGCACGGAGAGCTTAATTTTCACAAAAAGCTCTAATCGCATGGAGAGCTTAATTTTCACAAAAAGCTCTAATCGCATGGAGAGCTTAATTTTCACAAAAAGCTCTAATCGCACGGAGAGCTTAATTTTCACAAAAAACTCATCGCATGGAGAGCTTAATTTTCACAAAAAGCTCATATCGCACGGAAAGATTAATTTTCACAAAAAGCTCTAATCGCACGGAGAACTTAATTTTCACAAAGAGCTCTAATCCCATTGAGAGCTTAATTTTCACAAAGAGCTCAATTCGCACGGAAAGCTTAATTTTCACAAAAAACTCATCGCACGGAGAGCTTAATTTTCACAAAAAGCTCTCATCGCACGGAGAGCTTAATTTTTACAAAAAACTAATCGCACGGAAAGCTTAATTTTCAAAAAAAGCTCTAATCGCACGGAGAGCTTAATTTTCACAAAAAAACTAATCGCACGGAGCTTTATTTTCAAAAAAACTCTCATCGCACGGAGAGCTTAATTTTTCTCATTAAGCTCTAATCGCACGGAAAGCTTAATTTTCACAAAAAGCTCTAATCGCACGGAGAGCTTAATTTTCACAAAAAGCTCTAATCGCATGGAGAGCTTAATTTTCACAAAAAGCTCTAATCGCATGGAGAGCTTAATTTTCACAAAAAGCTCTAATCGCACGGAGAGCTTAATTTTCACAAAAAACTAATCGCACGGAAAGCTTAATTTTCACAAAAAGCTCTAATCGCATGGTGAGCTTAATTTTCACAAAAAGCTCTAATCGCACGGAGAGTTTAATTTTCACAAAAAGCTCTAATTGCACGGAGAGCTTAATTTTCACAAAAAGCTCTAAACGCATGGAGAGCTTAATTTTCACAAAAAGCTCTAATCGCACGGAGAGCTTTATTTTCACAAAAAGCTCTATTCACACGGAAAGCTAAATTTTCACAAAAAAGCTCTAATCGCACGGAGAGCTTAATTTTCACAAAAAACTAATCGCACGGAGAACTTATTTTTCATAAAAAGCTCTAATCGCATGGAGAGCTTAATTTTCACAAAAAGCTCTAATCGCACGGGGAGCTTAATTTTCACAAAAAGCTCTAATCGCACGGGGAGCTTAATTTTCACAAAAAGCTCTATTCGCACGGAAAGCTAAATTTTCACAAAAAAGCTCTTATCGCACGGAGAGCTTAATTTTCATAAAAACTAATCGCACGGAAAGCTTAATTTTCACAAAAAGCTCTAATCGCATGGTGAGCTTAATTTTCACAAAAAGCTCTAATCGCACGGAGAGTTTAATTTTCACAAAAGCTCTAATAGCACGGAGAGCTTAATTTTCACAAAAAGCTCTAATCGCATGGAGAGCTTAATTTTCACAAAAAGCTCTAATCGCACAGAGGCTTAATTTTCAAAAAAGCTATAATCGCACGGTGAGCTTAATTTTCATTAAAAGCTCTAATCGGACGGAAAGCTTAATTTTCACAAAAAGCTCTAATCGCACGGAGAGCTTAATTTTCACAAAAATCTCTAATCGCACGCAGAGCTTAATTTTCATTAAAGGCTCTTATCGCACGGAGAGCTCAATTTTCACAAGAAGCTCTAATCACACGGAGAGCTTAATTTTCATAAAAAGCTCTAATCGCACGGAAAGCTTAATATTCACTTATAAAAATAACTGCGTTAAAAACAACCGACTTCAAAAACGGAAAAAAGATTTGACATTATTATTTACTACATATTATTTATATGTGCTATTTATTAAAAAGGTTTGATGTCGGTGCACGGGCTTAATACTAAGTGCTTAATGTTCGGCACCAACTTCAAACCAATTTAATAAATAGCACATCCATACTTAATAATATTATAAATGCGAAAGTAACTCTGTCTGTCTGTCTGTTACTCAATCACGCCTTAACTACTGAACCAATTTGCATGAAATTTGGTATAGAGATATTTTGATACCCGAGAAAGGACATAGGCCACTTTTTATTGCGAAATATGTACTACGGGCGAAGCCGGGGCGGACCGCTAGTTCGTTATATCTTTTGAATAGAATATCCAATTTTTTTCATTTAAAAAGTATTTTGCTGGTATTGAAACAGTCTATAATAAAACATCATTTAATGGGATAAGGATTAATATATGTGTATGGATAACATGGTTTGATTACTGTCGGCACTTCTATTTACGTTGAAAACGTAAAAAAGTTGTTGTAGTAACATAACTACTGAAGATGGACATATGGTATCGCGGACTTTCTTGTAGATATTGATCCATTCTATAATACCGTAGAACATTTTTTTGTTCTATCTTCAATAGATTCCGCAGGGCACGCGATGACAGAAGTTTTATTGAGGAATTTTTACACCTTGGGTTACATTATTGCATTTTTGGTAAGGATCTCTAATTTTTAAAAAAATGCAATATAGCCTATGTTGCTCAGTGAAAATGCAGCTTTCTAATGGTGAAAGAATTTTTGAAATCGGTTCAGTAGTTTATGCTTGTAAACCATACATACATACATACATACATAATTACAAACCTTTCCTCTTTATAATAATATTAGTATATTAGTATATTAGTATAGATTATCATGTCCCAATGTTAGATACCGTCCTTGGAAACGGCTTGAACGATTCTCATGACATTTTGTGTGCCCATCCAACATCTATTTGTCATACCCCTATGATATGAGTAGCAGAACAACATTTGCCACGACATCTAGTAATGTTGTATCCCTATCTACTATCAACATTCAACTACACTACTACACTACTGTATTTTAATGTATCCTCGTGTATTTGATTGAAATTCACAAAAATGAAGTTTAGTTTTAGCTCTAAATATGATTTGTAAACGATCTCAGATCTATAATCAAACGCTAAGCCTAGCTACCAAACTTTTCAATTCAGTACTCTTCTATCAACCATATATTTTCCAATATCTTCAGTTATTTTTAAAGCACATATATTGTTAAATACATTGTCTACAACGTCGGTTAGTCTGTAAATCGTCGCATACCAAATTGCCAATTTACATTTGAAATTGGCACAAAGCTCAACAAGCGATTTGGGGTTCCAGCGAGAGAAATTAATATCTACATGCTAATTTTATTATCTCGAATCGTATTTCCAATACGAGTTTTTAATTCAACATTGATTGTATTTGAATATTCAAGTGCTTGTAATTCGCTTTTATTATTTCGCATATTGTGAGGGTCATCAGTTTACGCTTTAGTGGTCGACTTTACAATTTTTTTTGATGTGTTGGGTTTCTTTTAATGTTGTAGTATAGGAGATCTATTTATGTTCTAATCAGTGATGGTATTATTATCATTATCACTACATAAACTGGTATGGTTTTAGTATAGGTGCCACTAGCAACACGCACTTGGATAAAGTAGAAAATTTCGTTGAAATGGCAAGAATTAATATGAAATTATATCTACCGTGATTATACTATGATGATTCTGGAATAAGAAAGAATATTCTATACCCTATGACTACAAGATACCAGCATCAGCTGGTATTAGAAAGAACTATATCAGTTGAAATTACTCATATTATGGTCTGATTACACTCAATTTGTGTGTGCGTGTTGTTATGGGTTATTTTTCTTAAGCACACGGTGATATGAAGCAAAACAACTAAGCTATTATAAAGGAAACGTTTTATTTCATTGACGTACACAATCAATAGAAATCTTAACTAAAAGTAAGAACTAGGTACATATACTTATTATAAAAAAAACAGTTAGACTTAACCAGAGGATAATAACTAATAGGTAGTAACTAACGTAACTAATTTTAATAGGACTTATATCTAAGTAATCTTAGCAAATTAGTGAGGGCGCCAGGAGGATTTTATTTATTGAACGGGATCCTTCCAATCCCTGCCTTTTAGTTAGCTCCAGGTAGTAAAAATCAGTCGCATGGATATCGAACGCGTATTATTTTGATCGCGAGATTGAAGGCGTTTCATACAGGCTACAAACAAGACATAATTTTAGTTTTTATTTACTTTTGAGTTTTAATTATCTTAACATTATAGTTCTAAAATTATAACTTACCCCTTCTCGCACGAAAATAATAGCACAAACTTAGAATATGTAATCACACTTATAATAATGATATTATTTCAAACAAATTACACCGACAAACGGTGTGCCGAGATCCACTGCTCAACGACCACTGTCCTTTCAATGACATCGTATAAGGATTTCCAGACGTTTCTTAAAAATATTAATAATTATAAAAAATGCATTGAGATTCGTGTGGATTTGAACTTACGACCCGCGGATCTACGCTCCACATTAGTTCCACTGAGCCACTCGTACGATAGCTCAAGTCGTGAAACTACGTTACAATTATTGTTAGTTTACCAAACATAACATTCCCCCAACCAACACAAGAAATGAGATGTCATAGTTTATGCATCTCATTTCTTTCATGCGTTATGTTCACGCCAGAGAGGCTTTAAATCTTTAGCATGCCAAATACCTATTGACTTACCATGACAATTATTAAGACGATAGATGTTATCTGATAACTTAGCTACTATTATGGCTTTTTCAAATTTAGGTGCTAACTTTGCCATAAATTTATTACTAGCATTAGAAAGCAACTTAGTTCTTTTCCAAACTACATCACCTATGTTAAAATTTGCCCGCCTACGTTTAATATTGTATAATTTTGAACTTTTATAATGTGAGGTCTTAATTTTATGCTCAACGTCGTGAAAAAGTTGGCTTCTTCTCTTTAAATCCATCAAATAATCATCGGTCTTAATGACGATAGAGTCAACATCTATTATTTGCGAATCCCTCGAATTTAAGGTTTTTGGAGGCACAGCAGTCTCCCTACCAAGAAATAAGTATGATGGTGTAAAACCTGTTGTTTCATGAATCGATGTTCTAATGGCATGACCAAAATTGTGTAAATGTACATCCCATTCATTATGTTTTTTTTTATTAATATATGTTGAGATCATAGTGCCAACAACTCTATTGACGCGTTCTGTTGGGTTACTTTGGGGATGGTAACTGGGCGTATACCAAATACTGGTATTGTATTTTGACATCAAATCCTTAAATAAATGAGATTCAAATTGTTTCCCATTATCTGAAATAATCGCTTGAGGCACTCCAAACAGTAAAAACTGTTTTTCAATAATGTCACAAATCTTATCGGCTTTTCCTGTTCGTAGCGGAAATAGAAGAACAAACTTACTGAATAAGCATGTAATGACAAGTAACATAGTGTTACAGTTTTTACTTTTAGGAAACGGTCCCATGAGATCTAATGAAATCACTTGCCACGGTCTAGTGACTGTACGATGACTACCCATATGCCCTAAGGGTAATTGTTGCGACACTTTTGCTCTTGCACACACTTCACACTTCCCGACATACATCTTAACATCCTTCAATATGTCAGGCCAGTAATAATGTTGTTTTACTCTAAATAAAGTTTTCCGTACTCCCAAATGACCTGCAGTGACATCATCATGACAACGTTTCAAAACATCACCTCTGAGAGCATGCGGAATGTACAATTTCCAGTCGTTAACTTTATCTGGATATTGCTTCAGATGAATTTTCTTATATAATAACCCATTTCTCACTTGCCAATTAGGAACCTCGCTACCACTAGTAATTTTTAAGACTTTATTTCTGTACCATTCGTCCTTATGTTTCTCTAAATTGCTGAGAAAGTTACTTCCTATACAGTCTCCAAGGGCATCAATAGATCGTGATAAAACATCAGGAACAACGTTAGATTTACCGGGCCTATGGATTATATCGAAACTGAACTGTTGCAATTTCATGGCCCATCTCGCAAGTCTACCATGTGGGTCTTTCATTTTATGAAGCATTTTTAGTGCACTGTGATCAGTGACGACTGCGAAATGCGATCCATCTATGTAGGGTCTGAATTTTTCTATAGCATACACAATGCTCAAAAGTTCTCTTTCCGATGTCGTATATAATTGTTCTCGCTCATTAAGTTTTCTACTAAGAAAAGCTATGGGTTTCTCGACGTTGTCAACCTTTTGACATAAGACTGCTCCTATACCTTTATTTGAAGCGTCGCATTGAATAATAAAAGGTTTATTAAAATCAGGACAACAAATCACTGGCGTCGTGGTTAAGAGTGTCTTTACTTTAACAAATGCGTTATCTGCCTCATCAGTCCACTTAAATGCTTTGGATTTTCTCCCTTTTGTCAACTGATGGAGGGGTGCTGCAATGAGTGCAAAATTTTTAACAAACCTTCGATACCAACTTGCAATTCCAATAAATCTTTTTAAATCTCTTAAATTTTTAGGTCTTGGGAAATTAATAATAGCTGACACTTTTTCAGGATCAGTACGCAATCCATCTTTATCTACAATGTATCCCAGAAAACGCATACTTGAACGCGCAAATTTGCATTTTTCTATATTTATTGTTAAACCGGCATCTTTTAATATGCTGCACACTTGTTTTAGAAGGTTCAGATGTTCCTCTAACGTTTCTGAACAAATAACAATGTCATCCAGATAAGCCCAAACTTTGCCCTCTAAGGCATGAAACAAAATATCCATGAGTCTTTGTTGTGTTTGTGATGCATTTACAAGACCAAAAGGCATTACTTTAAAATGATACAACCCTCGACCAGGCACTGCAAACGCTGTCTTCTCTTTACTACACTTATCCAGTTCAATTTGCCAAAAAGCAGTTTTGAGATCTAGAGTACTAAGAAATTTTGAGTGTCGCAAATTGTCTAATATAGAAGCCACTCTAGGCAAGGGGTATGTATCTCTTTTAGTGACCTTATTCAACTGCCTACTATCTAAACAGAGTCTATTGGAGCCATTTGGTTTTTTAACCAGTACTATTGGAGAACACCAAGGACTGTAAGATGGCTCTACTACATCCTTGGCTAACATTTCATCTAGTTCACGTTCAATAATTTTCTTAATAACTGGAGAAAAATTGTATTGCTTTTGGTATATCGGTTTACTATCACCGGTATCTATTGTATGCTTCAGAATTGTTGTTCTACCTAATCCTGACCCAATTTCTTCCTTAATATAATTAATAACCTCATATAAAGACTTTTTCTCATTTTCATTTAAATTTTCTTCACTTATAATTGCTGGTTCTTCATCTGATACCGTATTAATATGTAAACCCTCTTTTATATCATAACCTTTAAATGTAAACCCTATATCAAATAATTCAAAGAAGTCCTTGCCTAAAATCAGGTCTTGAGACAGATTAGGCATTACCAATATCGACATGACGTGAAATTTGTTATTAAATTTAATGGGTACATCAACAATTTCAGAAAGAGTGTGATTAGTTCCATCTGCAGTAGAAATGTAAACGGGTTCTCGTTTCTGCGTCTTTAAGTTTATAACCTTTAAATATTCTATAAACCTTAAATTACCCACGGATCTAGTAGCTCCCGAGTCCAATAAGCCACTGAATCTTTTACCAAGGATGTTAATACAAACGTATGACCTATTATCACACCCCTTCCGAAAGGTCAGAGGCGAAATTACTTCTTGTGACATGAATAGCCGAACGTAATTTAACCAGTTCTGCCACTCAATACTGTTTCGACTAAGGGGAAAGGTTAGTTGGCAGTGTCTTGCCCTTCCCCTTTCTCGTTTCCCATACAATTACATTCTTTAGATGTAATGCCAAATCGACCACATCTATAACAAAAAAGTCGTTGCTTGGGCGCTGCACAAGATCGAAATGAGTGTCCAGATTCACGACAATTCCAACATCTGGATTTATTACTATATGTCTTTGGAACTAAAGCTTTTACTTCATGTATCTCGTGATTATTTTCAATACTAGACTTATAGGCTAAATCCGGTTCCATAGATCTATAAGATGATTTAGGTTCTTTGAAGTTATCACAATTAATTTTGGTTCTTTCCAAAATTCTCAAAACATTAATCAAATCGGAAATAGAAGAAAATACGTCCCTACATACGGCTCTTTGATAGTACGGTTGAAGATTTTTTATAATTATCATTATTTTCTCCATTTCCGAAATTTTGTTTGGAAGTCTATTTAATAAATTTTGCATGACGGATACGTAAATAACTACAGATTCATTAGAACCCTGTGTTCTAGCTTTCGCTTCAGCCAGCAATTCTTCTTGATAGTACGGCGACTGAAAATTACGTTTTAATAAGATGACTAGTTCATTCCAGTTTTCTATATATTCTCTATTAGCGCGAAACCAAATTAAAGCATCTCCCTTAAAAAAATCAATAGCGTGTCTCCAAAGATCTTCATCCGTTGCATTTCTAGCATATTTCAATTCATTCACTCGCTCAATAAAAGCGTTAACACTAAAACTAGTGTCGCCCGAGAACTGAACACCCCATTGGCTAATAGGCACCAACTTGTGTCTTAATATATGGGTCACTTGAGCATCATTTACTGACGTCGAATTAAAAACGTTCGCCGGTAATTTATCATGAAAATATTGAATGCCTAAATCATCATGAGCAAAGCTAACTCTCTTTTGTTCTAAGTCTACTTTCGAAGTGCATTCTTTGTTTAAATACGTTTCGCAGGGGACTTTAGATGTCGACGGCCCAATGACGTCAACATCCAATTCATTAAGTATCTTATGACTATCTTCACCCAATGATTTTTGTAGAATTTCTTTCATTTCCTTAGTAATTTTATCATCATCCTCCATATCATCCTTAGCTTCTAAATCATTAAGTAATATAACAGCCTTATCCGACAAAGCTTTGTGCTTCTCCTTATCTAATGTTTCAGCTGCTTCAATGAATTTTAACCTATTCATCACATGAATTAAACGAGAGACTAAACGTTTATAAAGCTGCTTATCGGGTTTTTCTTTTAATTCGGATACATAACGTAAAATGCAATCTAATTTATCTGAGCATATATCTAATTCATTACTAGGATTTTCACTACATTGGCTGGGTGCTTTTAATTCATAAGAAACCAGTTTTAAATTTTCAACATGTAACATTTTTTTTAAAACAAGTTTTAATGCTGAGGCTAAGCCCCCTGGATGCACGTATCCACGGCACGCGAGTTCAAACTCCACCTCATCCTTTAACAAATACTGTGGATCCATAATTAAAAGGTAGGTATACTATAAAATCTAATGCGCTTATAAAACCGTGCAAGAAAGAATAAGTTGTATCCTCAAATAATTTACATATAAGTGTGTATAAAAAGATCACTATCCATGTAACACTAAATCTTATATTCGATCAACAAATTTCTTATAAACAATCATTCCATATAATATACATAATATTACACCAAATCCACAATAGTAATGAATAGAAATCTTATTTTGACAAGTATTAAGCACTTACATGTATTCAAAAAATAATGTATTTAAACTATTTTAAAATACTAAATTAAAACTAAACGAATTAATCAAGTATCTATTATTGAGATTAACCCGCTAGCTAATTAAAAATAACAAGCACAGTTTTGTTAAATTAATATACATTAATTTAAATAAATAATCCCATTGTTTTAGCGTTGGGCGCCATTTTGTTATGGGTTATTTTTCTTAAGCACACGGTGATATGAAGCAAAACAACTAAGCTATTATAAAGGAAACGTTTTATTTCATTGACGTACACAATCAATAGAAATCTTAACTAAAAGTAAGAACTAGGTACATATACTTATTATAAAAAAAACAGTTAGACTTAACCAGAGGATAATAACTAATAGGTAGTAACTAACGTAACTAATTTTAATAGGACTTATATCTAAGTAATCTTAGCAAATTAGTGAGGGCGCCAGGAGGATTTTATTTATTGAACGGGATCCTTCCAATCCCTGCCTTTTAGTTAGCTCCAGGTAGTAAAAATCAGTCGCATGGATATCGAACGCGTATTATTTTGATCGCGAGATTGAAGGCGTTTCATACAGGCTACAAACAAGACATAATTTTAGTTTTTATTTACTTTTGAGTTTTAATTATCTTAACATTATAGTTCTAAAATTATAACTTACCCCTTCTCGCACGAAAATAATAGCACAAACTTAGAATATGTAATCACACTTATAATAATGATATTATTTCAAACAAATTACACCGACAAACGGTGTGCCGAGATCCACTGCTCAACGACCACTGTCCTTTCAATGACATCGTATAAGGATTTCCAGACGTTTCTTAAAAATATTAATAATTATAAAAAATGCATTGAGATTCGTGTGGATTTGAACTTACGACCCGCGGATCTACGCTCCACATTAGTTCCACTGAGCCACTCGTACGATAGCTCAAGTCGTGAAACTACGTTACAATTATTGTTAGTTTACCAAACATAACAGTGTTTTGTATTCGTTACCATGACGACACATAGGTATCAAATTTTCGACGATAAAGCAGTCCAATTTAGTTGCAGCTGTTTAGATGAAAAATTTGAAGTTCATTAAACAAATCGTTTTCATACATTTTGGAAATTGTTGCTATACTATTTGTTTCGTGAATATAAATATCTAAATCTAAAACTTCAACAGGATTTGATGTAAAATTAATAAATTCTTGTTTTAATTAATTAAAGTACCTATTCGGTTGATACTACCAATATGAGTGTAGTATTAAATAATATTTGAGTCTCTAGATTTTAATATAGCTGAGTGTAGGTCCCTTTTATAGCACAAACATTTTTGTATTTTATTGTTATAAATTCCTTCAATATAAAACATTCCATCGTTTCTTTACTTTATTTCAATTGGACGTAAATGTTATAACATTTTCGTAAATTTAAAAATTCAAAGCATTTGTTCAATAACAAAAGATAAATCGAACAATGAGAGAAGTTATGAAAAATTCACACAATAATTCAAAAGTCCAATGAATGTATAATGATACAAAAAAAACTTACAAAATTTACATATCCATTGAAAAATGTTAAGCCCTTTTATCGCTCTGCCAATTCAAATATGAAAACGGTTTGTTGATTTAGGATTAATCTCAGTGCATTTAACTGCGCAAATCTATGTATTTTCATTAATACCATTGTTAAATAATTGATTGAATGTTGAAATAATTGAGCCAAAAACCTCTGTGTTTAACCACTATTGAGTATTGACGTCATGTAATGAAGTAGATAACATACATATTTTTTATTTGTATGAAAACTTAGGAATAATTAACATTCGTACATCAAAGGGAAACTATGTATATTGTATGTCTATAGAAAAAAAAACTTTTTTTTATTGTCGATAGGGAAGAGCTTGACCACAATCTCGCCTGATGTTAAGCTGAGATGTGGTCTAAGATGGTACTTCGAAGAAAAGACGTCCCTGGAAAAATAAATAATTGAAATTTTAACATTTTACTACTACCAAAATAATTGTCTGCAGTAATCATGGCAACTATACGTATAGTCTCTTGTTTTTTTAACCGACTTCAAAAAAAGGAGGAGGTTATCAATTCGGCCGGTATGTTTTTTTTTTTATGTATGTACACCGATTACTCCGTGGTTTCTGAACCAATTTACGTGATTCTTTTTTTGTTCGATGCGGAATGGTGTAGAATTGGTCCCATAAAAATTTTATTCGGATTGGCCCAGTAGTTTTTATTTTATGAGCATTTTTGTCTGTATTTGTAAATGTTGCAAGTGCAAGTTTGAAGTCGGTTGTTTTTAACGCAGTTATTGACTTGTTTTCTATCCGTACTAAGTTTGCGCGTATTTTTGTTTGACGGTAAAGCCAGATATGTTAAAAACGTGAAGAAATACCAAATAAAAGTGATGTTTAAAGCGAAATAATATTTGTAATAACATCTTCATCAGCAGTTCATAATGTTCATGTAATGTTTTAAACCGCAGATGCCACAAGGTACTTAAAATGTACACAATTCTATTCCACATTTTAAAATATTAAAAACGTTTATACCGTGCACTATGAATTAAAATAACTGTACCACGCCTTTTACTTTATAGGAACATGAAAATTTAATCAAAACAACACTAAGTTTAAGTGGCTAGAAAGCCTTTGCACATTCATTACTTTGATCAATGAAGCGGTTCACGAATGGGTTCTTTTGAATTCAAACTATTTTAACGAAAATTTGCTTGTTGTATGAGATGGTTAATATTCTTGAGTGGATAAAGGGCAGTGTTGTTATTTTATCCGACTGCGTATGGAGGGTAATGTTTTTGTGTTGGTGTTTTGTTTGAGTGTTGTTTTTTAATAGATAGAGTGATTCAAGAGGAAGGTTTTAGTAGGGTAAGGTTGCTCAAGTCGTACCCCCTAAGGAAATTATGCTATAATATTCACGACAATTGAAATAATACAAAATAATCCACATTTACTGAATCTTTATTTAGTTGTCTATTATTAAAAAATCACAGAAACTAACAATGTTAATATTAAAATATATATTTTAACGTTTTTCAAAAACATACCTTCGGTACGATTAAGGCGCCTAGTTGCCTATTCGTACCACATACAGCCTAAGTCGTACTTAGAAAATACACTTTAGTGAAGATATATATTACAAATAATTCAGTCTGAGATGAACTTAAGCATATTATTTGGTAATTATTTTAGTGAATAACAAAATCTTAGACCTAAATAGAAGTACGAGTAAAGAATTTTTAACAGGTACGACTTAAGCATACTTATCTTTGAGGTTGAAAAATAAAATTACTAACACAACCTAAAAATTTTCTCCTGTTTGAGTATGCCCAAACGATTGACAGATAAGCATTAAAAATCGTTGTAAACAAAGACAAAATATAAAGATAACATTCCTGCCGTAAAAAGCTTATGAATGAGTCGTTAATTTTACATGAAAAGTGATAAAAAACTTACTTTTTGAATTATTTTCGCTGCACGAAGCCGACCGCCTGACCACTTGTTTACGCTTGCTCGCGCGACTAAATAGTTCACGTTAACAACACTAGATGGCCCAATTCAATGGTATCAGACGAGATATTGGTGGGGTACGACTAACGCCGTGGTACGACTTGAGCAACCTTACCCTATAGGTATAATTTATTAGGTTTTAGATAAAGCGGGCGAAGCCGCGGGAGGAAAGCTAGTTGGCTTATAAATTAATTTTGATAGACAAACTTTTAAAAAATAAACTTCAATATTATTACTTTTATGTGTGTGAAGTCCCGTGTCCCCTAGTGGGGTAAGGGGCAGATGCATTATTCATACATCTGTTTCACTGATCGATTTTCTTTAGGGACAAGTAGGTGATCAGCCTTCTGTGTCCTGCCAGACCGAGACATTTTTTTTTCTTCGTCTCCACCGGGAATCGAACCCAGGACCCCTCGGTTCTACGCTCACGCGTCAACCACTGTCAACCAAGGAGGCGGTCCCACTTTTATGTAATATCCAAATATTTAAAATTTCAATCACGGATAAAAGGGATAAAACAATAGGTGTTTTATCAAACACCTACACAATGTAAAAATATCGCTCTCATACAAAAAACATTTTCAATAAATCCGTAAAAAATCCGTTTCATTCCGTAAAAATATTGCGAAGAAAAACATAAAGTATATCAATCGACATAAAAACGGAGCTGTCCACTCGAAGTTTTCCAATTTAAACTTTAATTGTTATCTTTTAATCGAAAAAGAATTCAAAATGGCCGCTTTATTTTTGTTTTACGCGAAACTCATGCTAATATTCCGACTGATGTTTTGATTCGCTCGGGAAAATTTTAACGAAGTATCTCTCGATTCGATGAGATTCATAATTAACTTACTTGTTAGCACTTTTATAATATCGACTTGTTAGTGTATTTGAATAGAAGCATTGAACTTTTTACTTTTTGTATTTTATTGTTTTTTGATTTGTAGTTCTTAATTGATTTGCCATTGATTTTTTTTAGTTGAAGAGTTTAGAAATTGAGAGCAATGACGTTAATAACTTATAAGTAGCGTGATGAAAAATAACTATGTAAGTACCCTATATAATTTTACGCTCATATTATCTTTATTAATTTTAATTAGGTACATACAATTCTAAGTATATGGCCAAAATAATCTTTAATTTGTTTGTACGTGTAACAAACGCATATAAAATTACCAAGCTTTTAAGGGCTTGGTCTAGTAGTGCAAACAAATGCATCCTGTCATCCTATATGTAAATAATACAAATGTACTAAGGGAAAGTTGCTCCACTTAATTTTTAAAAATTAAATCATTCGTATGCATAATTTAATATTCGTAATAAGTACCAAAAATGACAATTTGAAACAATTTTCGTGAAAATTACACCGGGTGATTTTTTTTTTATCAGTACACAAAATTTGCGAATACTTTCTATTGATATCTTCAACTTCATGTTTATATAACTGATCAACTTTTACAAAGAAATTTGGACGAAATATAAAAAAAAATAAGCTTTCCATACAAAATGCATAGCTCTATACATTTTTTTCGACCTAAGTTTCTTAGTGAAAGTTGTTCAGTTTAACTAATAAAACGGATAAACAAATTTTGTATATAATAAAAAAAATGTAATGTTTGTGTTAAAAAATTATAAAATAGAAAAATACGCAAATGAAAACAAAAGATATTTATTTCTGACTAGCTTCCGCCCGCGACTCCGTCCGCGCGGATGTCAGTCTTCGCGTCTTCTACAGATTTATTATATTATGTATAATATATAGATTTATATTGATAAACCTAATAAATCTTTTGCTAGCATTCTGATGCTTTATCGGTTGCACTGGATTTATCTCTTTTTTTTCAATCGCTTGAATGATATAGGATGGGTCCTTGATGGACATCGAATGCTGAAGTCTCGAATCAATCAATTCTGACAGTAGGCAATTTATGTAAAATCTTGATAATGGTCCATCATTTTATTTTGCCTAAACGTTACATACTTTTTTATATATTCTATTTTTAACGAATGATTCACTCCAGTCCAAACTGCAAATAAGCAGACTTCTGCTTCTGCAACGTTTAGTTGTCCCTGAATTTGGAAAAAATAGTCATGATTCTTATCTATGACAAAAGTGTTTAAAAAATTTTAATATTTGAAATACAATGCAAAAAATTGCATTGTATTTCAAATATTAAATTTTTTTTTTAACCGCATCTTCCGCATTCATGTCTTTTGCCGGAATTAGACATTTAACTTCTACTAGTCCCATTTTCCCTTTTTGATATGGGAGTGTATAAAGTAAATTTTTTAGATATTTCTCGTTATACTTTTAAAAAGTTATTATTGTCATTTTGCTCTTTAGATAAAGTAATTTCGATATCAGTTTTAATTTTTTTGATACCTGCAATAATAACGTCATAATCGCCTGCACATACTTATCGATTACACCCTGTATACAATCCACCATCCACATTCATAATGTTTTCCTGTCCTCCTCTCCTTTACGCTGTTCACCGATACATTTTTAATGAGTAAATCTGCTACCACTGAAGGATGTTTCATTGTGATCAGCAAATTTTCACCACTGTTGTCGATTATTTGTTTTTCATTTTTAATCAGCAATTGGGAATCATCAGTTTTGTTTTTTGCAGATTGTTGATGTACCCTAACAATACGTCGAAAAGGGAAAGCATCAACGAATTATCGTTTTCGTCCTCTTTTTTTATTCTTCGCGTCTCTGTTACTTCTGTTTGTTTAGTTCTCAACACCCACTGAATTTTCTATGTTATTGTGATCTTCCATTACATCTGAGTTTTGATGATGTGATGATAATCCATTCGTTTTAATATTGGTACTTAGAATTGGTAGACTAAACTAGAAATGGCGGACTAAATTTGTCAGCGCGTCTGTAAGATCAGAATATAAAACCAACATCCTGTATTTAAGTTACAAAATTAATAATCAAACAAAATGCCGCTACGTTGAAAATGACTAGAAGAAAAAATTAAAACACCTCGGATCAATTTTGGAGTAAACAAATCATTTTCCCCGTATGGGGATTTCCCCGGATGAACTTGGGAAGTTCAAGTTCTCAATACAAGTTTATATTATATTTCGTACTAGCTTTCCGCCCGCGGCTTCGCCCGTCTTTTCAAAGAAAAACCCGTTCCCGTAGGATTTCCGGGATAAAACTTATCCTATGTCCTTTCTCGGGTATCAAAATATCTCTATACCAAATTTCATGCAAATTGGTTCAGTAGTTAAGGCGTGATTGAGTAACAGACAGACAGACAGAGTTACTTTCGCATTTATAATATTAGTATGCATTTCTCAAACGAAAAATAAACATTTTTGGAACTTCAAAAAAATTATATTATAAGAAAATTTATGAGCTTACTTTAGTTTTAAAGAAATATACATCCCTTTACTGACACCCCGTAAAATAAAGAAATTGTTGCCAATCACCTTTGCAATCTATTTGGTTTCATTAACTTTATGTTCGAAGATAATTTTTTTTCTAGTAGTTACACGCATATTTTTTTCGTTTATTTTCCATATCGAAATCAAATGTTTAAAAATACGAATATTTGCACAAAACTAAGATAAAAATAATCAATTAACAAAAATATTAAATTTAATGAAGTAGAGCAACTTTCACTTCGGTATGAAGGAAAATCGAGCGTGGAGCACACGTCAGAACGCTCCGGCCCAAGGAGCGCGACTAAAGAAATTCGCTAGGATTTTTCCTAATTATTTTAAATATTTTTTAAATATTTAAAGAATTATCGAAATTAAAAAAAATTTTTTTTAAAGGATTAATACTCATTGGTCTTCAACCAACTCGAATAAATTAATGGAAAAAATAACTTTTAGCAGTATTTATCAATAGATTTTGTAAGGCAAAAAATGGGAAATTTAATGAATTTATAACGTTCTAATTAAGAAAATCATAAGTTTTTCGGCAATTGTATTCAGCAGTTTTTAATAACGACTATATAAGGATAATAATGCGCTGATCAGATTGTGTAAATTGTAATCGGTTGCAACGTAGTGAGTGCACAAAGTTAGCTCGAAATGTCTTTGGGGGAAAGAGACTTATCTTGAAGGCCTGATTAAGGTAACATAAAGTAACTTTATAAATGTGAAAAAATTCACGCGCATTGCGTATATAACACTAATTGATAAACAAGAAAAAAAAATTCAGTTTATCATTTCATTAGCCGGGAAAAAATTGTCAAATAACTTGTTGAAAACGCAATTTTGCTAGACTGCAGCCTTAAAAATATATATATTGTTTTATAAAAACTCAACGTATTAAAACCTCCATGATTTTTGAAGGGAATAGAATATAGTTATATTATTTCCCACAAATAAATTTTGGAAAGCTTTCAAATTTATCTAAAAAGAAACCTGATTTATCCAAGAGTCGTAAAACCCAATCCCTCAGAATAACTTGTATGTAAAAAGAATTGTTAGTATTTATGTAGGTAGCTGTAGTTATTTATAAAGATAGGTCGGTCCTCTATGCCTTATCAAACTTTTATTCTACTTACACGGTATAAACCCTCGTAAATATAAATCAAAAATTTTCTTTATCCAACCATTTGACATAATATTTTTGTAGATTAAAAATATAGACTGGCATAACATGATTGTGGATTGTATAAATTACTAGCGGTCCGCCCCGGCTTCGCCCGTGGTACATAATATTTACGTTTTCTCTACATAAGAACCATCCTTGTACTTCAAGGAATATAATAAAAAAAGAATTATCGAAATCGGTTCAGCCGTTCTCGAGTTATGAGCTTACCAACACATTTTGCGATTCATTTTTATATAAATTACTAGCGGTCCGCCCCGGCTTCGCCCGTGGTACATATTTACGTTTTCTCTACATAAAAACCATCCTCGTACTTCAAGGAATATATTAAAAAAAGAATTATCAAAATCGGTTCAGCCGTTCTCGAGTTATGCGCTTACCAACACATTTTGCGATTCATTTTTATATATAAGAAGATAAATTCAAGATATCAATTAATTAATTCAGTATAAAAAATATGTAAATATAAATTTAATTAACTGAACGTAACCGATGTCTTTTCTCCTTAACCGGTACTGTATTTTGATGAATCAGACAAATTCCAGAAAAGGCAAATGTATAAAGCCCCACATGGTAAACATTTGTTGAGCACCAGTTGATAAACAATATTCTAAGGCTGCTCAACCCTATGCCCGCGGGCCACAGTATGGCCCGCGAACGAATTTCAAATGGCCCGCGGGAGCAAGTTCGAAAATTCCCCCCAGGTCTAAAATGTTATGCCCGCCGCGGCCGCCCTCCCGCCGAAAGAATGAGACATGAGTGAACCGAAACTCACACGCGGTCAACTGATCGACTCCCCGCTCCCCCCGCTCACCCGCCACCCGCCCATTTCGATCATACTTCCACATCCATATCATTGTGTTTCGAGAAAAGATAGCACGCGCACGTATTTATTTACTGTAATTTTCTTCCCTCAAAGCGATATTAAAGTTTTTAAGTTGTGTTTATGACGAGAAGAACTGAACTAAACATTGGACATATCTAATCAGTTGTCCTGTTTTCAAATTGGCGTTGAAATGTAAGTTATTTATTATTATTAGCTTATTCAAGTTTTCGTATTTTTATACCTGTTCTTTCTCTCTCTTTTACATGCCAAGTGAAGACTTGGGTTTTCAAAAGATTCTTGTTTCCAAAGAGGCAGTCAAACAAAGGAGAATGACCACGGGTGGCATCGGTAAAATTTTAGTTTTGCCACGTGTTCGTGATATTGTTAATTCCTATTTGTATTTATAATGATCATATGTATCACTATTAAGTCTTAATTATACCGGATAAATTGAAATAATAGTAAAAGTTTGTGTTTTGAAACATGTATGACCACGTATGGAATCGGTAAAATACCTACTAGTTGTGTCTCGTGTTCGTGATATTGTTAATTCCTATTTGTATTTATAATGATCATATTTATCACTATTAAGTCGTAATTATACCGAATAAATAGAAATAAAAGTAAAAGTTTTGTTTTGACACATATATATCTATCTCTTTTGCAAGCGCCATGTCAGTTTCTGTTTGAAATGAATGTATTCGACGCATTGTTCGACGTTATTTATTTTGAAATAATGTTTATTACGATTTACTTTTCACATTTGTCTTGTAAATTAAAATATTACCTATGTAATAAATGTAAAACTTAACGTTCATCGTTAGTTTAAACTCGATAAAGTATTTTTTTGAAGTGTTGAATAAAACTATTGTTTTATTTTTATTGTCGCCAACTGCGGCTTATTTACATAAAAACTTTAATCGTTTCTAAAAGTACTAACATCAAGCTTTAAATTGAGCTATATTTCATCTTGACACAATAAGTTTGATTGCGATACCAAGTGCCATAGTCACTTGGGCAATCTCCTTTCCTTAGTGGAGAAAGAAAAGACAAGCCCAGACACTCATTTGTCTTGCCGTATTAGGTAAAAAGAGTGTCTTGGCTTGTCTTACTTGTGCCATGTTTCTGTGTGCTATGTTAGCCTGGCTGAAAGTAAAATATTTTTTTTTTGTTTTAGTATGGCTCACAGCAAACCAAGTTCGTCAAAATCGACAGAATCCTACCGTGTTTTTCATGCTGACTGGGAAAATAAATATTGTTTTATTGAAAGCAAGGCGCATAAACCCATATGTTTACTTTGCTTCACTACAGTAGCTGTTGAAAAAAAATATAATGTAGAAAGACATTATAAGCAAAATCATATAAATTTTGAAAAAGATTATCCCGTCGGTAGTCTAATCAGAGAAGATTATTTAAAGAAGAAGAAACGGGAACTATTCAATCAACAGAATGTTTTCGTTAAAAGGCATGACCAATTTGAATCCATGGTCAAAACATCCTACGAGATTTCTTTGCTATTAGCAAAAAAGAAGAAACCTTTTTCTGATGGAGAAATTGTTAAAGAAGCTTTGACAATTTTTGCACAAAATTGTGATGATAAAGGTGTCAAAGCTAAAGCCGATAGTGTTTCACTTTCACGGCACACTGTCACAAGACGGGTGGAGGAGATGGCAGTTGATATTAGCGGTCAGATCCAAGAGATCGTATCAAAATGCAAATATTTTTCATTGGCGTTAGATGAAACTTGTGATTTAACGAGTAGATCTCAGTTGGCTATTTTTGTACGGTGTGTTGATGAAGATTGGAATGTATTGCAAGATTTACTAGAATTCTGTGACCTAGAAACTACATCCCAAGGAAAAGACATATTTTTAAAAATTAAGGAATGCATTGAAAAAAAGGGCTTACCATGGGATAAAATGATATCTATTTGCACTGATGGTGCACCTGCAATGACTGGTAAAAAAAATGGTTGCGTAGCTTTTTTACAAAATTTCTTGGGTCGAACACTATTTTCATATCATTGTATTATCCATCAGGAAGCTTTGTGTGCAAAAGACATGAAGTTGGATGATGTTATGGATCCAGTAGTACGTTGCATAAATTACATACGTGCAAAAGCTCTTAATAGACGTGAATTCAGAGCTTTATTTGAAGAAGAAATCGGTGAATATGGAGAGTTACAACTGTACTGCGCTGTAAGATGGCTTTCAAGAGGAAAAATGTTGAAACATTTCTTCAACTTGAGGAAGCAGGTCATAGAATTTTTAGAGGAAAAAGGGGCATTACCTTTGGAAACCGAATTACTGAAGAATACATCCTGGTTGGGTGATCTTGCATTTCTTGTCGACGTTACGGATTACCTTAATATTTTGAATCTTAAATTACAAGGCAAAGATTGCACACTTCCGACTATGTTTACTATGATAAGTGGATTCAAAGCTAAATTAAATCTATTTTTAATGAATTTAGCCACAGAAAATATTGACCTTTTTCCAACACTCAAAGATTTGAAAGAAAACCTCAATATCGTCACTATGAATTGCTCTAAGTACGAATTTAAAATTAGATGCTTATTACAGTCGTTTGAGAGCAGATTTCAGGATTTTGAGAGTAAAAAACCAAATATCCAAATTTTTATGAATCCTTTCACAATCAGTTTGAGTGAAATAATTAGTTATCCTGCCAATATTCAACTGGAACTCACTGAATTGCAAAATCATTTTGCGCTAAAAAACCTTTTTGCTGAAAAAATATCTTCGAAACCTCAAAATTCTTCAGATGACTTTTCAGATTTTTGGAAATTGGTACCAAAAGAAGATTTTCCTGCAATAACTGACCTGGCTTTGCAGTTCTTAAGTAGCTTCGGATCAACATATGCTTGTGAAAAGGTTTTTTCAAGTCTTACTTATGTAAAAAATAAATACCGCACATCACTAACAGAGCAACATATTTCCGACTTGCTTTTACTATCAACGTCTGATTTGACGCCTAATATAAAAAAGTTATTAGAGCAAAAACAATGTCAGAAATCACATTGACCAATTCTGTGTTTGGTCAATGTGATTTCTGACATTGGGCATAAGATGCTCTTTGTTTCATTTTTTCAATAAACAACATTATGTTTTATAATACTGGAGTTTAATTTTATAAGCCTCACTATAAGTATCTTAAATAGGAACCATCAGTGGCCCGCCGAAGATTTCTGAATCTTCTGTTTGGCCCAACTGTTAAAAAGGTTGAGCAGCCTTGTGGGAACCAAATAAAATCTCGCTAGAGGAGCTGAGAATAAGGCTGATAACCAACTTGACAGAATGTCGGTAAGAGATGCTGTAAAATGCATCTACAATCTACATAACCCAATGGATACAGTAGACGAACATTTATGTATCAGTGATTGAGACTGATAAAACTTTACCAATAGAGTTGAAAATATTAATAGTATGAAGGCTTAAATATAAACAATCAAGTTCAATTAATTGAAAATTGAAATTAAATCAGACCAAAACAGCGGAAATAAGCATCAATCAGGAACCTGCTTCACAGAATGCCGTTTACACTCGAAACGCTCTGTAAATTTACCCTCAAATTTTACGATTTCTCGAAATCCACTCAACTCAATCACGTTTTCAAATAAATCAACTTGTTGCTGAATACTAGCGTTTCCAGAAGATTCGATTGTGAATGCCTCATTTTGTCGCCAGCTCTGTTTACAGAAAAACGGCACGGAATATTTGGGTCGCGCTAGAACAAAGGCTGAGGAAACAAAACCTGTCCACAACTATAATACACTCTTCGCTCGTTGCTACTATTCTTTATTTCAATCCCCTTGATCCAGACCTGTCTGCTAATATTTTCAAACGTACATTTTTCACGGGAACTCATCATTTACATGTCATGTTTTATCTGTCATATAAATACAAAACTATCCAGTCATTTGTTATATTTTAGAGCATGTTAACATGTATGTATCATTAGAAAATATTATATCCAAATATGAAAAGTAAATGCTCTTACACAAGTACAATAAAAAGGAAAATTAAAAAGGTAAAATTCTCCGAACGAGCCTCAGTGGTGCTCAACGGAGTAGTTTCAAAAATGTTTTTAGTATTCCAACGGCGCCATTGCTAGGCTAGACTCGGATTTCGCTTTTCATCTCCTGTATTTCCCTGGGGATTGCAATATCCACGCGAAAGAAGACGCCAAAATGCGCTATTGTGATTAAATAAAGCAGGACAACCGAATGTATCTTGCAAAAATCGAGCTCAGCCGAGAAGCGATCCCATAAACACAGATAAAGCCGAGCAGTCGAGACCCAAAAACCAAACATTAGTGGATGAAATTTACGTCCCGGTTTATGTGCCACTCGAATTTCAATGAAATGGCTGAAGCATTTCTTCGCCCATACATGTAGGTAATAAACGGATTTAACAAGAATCCTTTCGGTCTGCCTACACGCTTTCGACCTTTTTTCTTGAATCCTCAGCGTTTTTGTAATATTTACTTACTTATATTTCACTAGACTTGCAAACTTTTTGATCATTAATTCTTAAACTTGGACGGTTCTTCGTTATTTGAGTTCGCCAAGGTCAGACTGATATTACGTTCTGTATTTTTCTTCGCAAACTTCAGTTTTAGAATTTGGTTATCTTTACAAATTAATCTTGGACCTTTTATCATGTACTTGATTGTTATTTTAAATATAAAAAAATACATATATACCTGCATAAAGATAAAATAAACTTCGAAATATGTTTGAAGTTAAATTAATTCATTATCGATATTATGGAAAGGATTGAGGTTATCAAAGCAGAAATATGAATTAGACATTCAGAATTTCATTGTGCGATAATCACAAAGATTAAAGAAGCAATGGCATTTAATTTTCGAGAAATCTTCGAGATTAGGGCAAAAGATGAAATTTGCATTAATTTGACAAAACGTAATCCAGTCGTTAACAAGTCGCAAACTCAATGTTGTATTGTAATCGCAGTCTCCGAGGAAGTAACAGAAAATTGAATTTCTTAATTGCCTATCCACTGCAGAGGATACTTTGATGAAGTCGGGGGTTCGGTCATCGGGTGGTTTCCCAAAAATTTTCATTAATATTTTTTTCCCTCTACGCCACGGGCCTCGTGGGAAAAGTTTTTTAATCTCAATCGCGGAGCGGTTGTCAGAAGCCAAAATTACATTTACCTTAGACTGTACTAAATGTTTTCATCTCGAATAAATCAAGCTATCGGCATGTCGGTCGAGATGTAATGCGTAATCGAAGTACGAAAACATTTTATTGGCGGAATATAATATGGCTTCCAAGTTTTCCTTTATTTATTACGATGTAGGGTTTGATATAAATTGTTATTTCGAGTATGATACATGCTTGTACTTTTGCCGGTTAATATGTTTTAGATATTTTTATACGTTCTGAAAGTAGATATCACATCATTTTCGATGAAATACGTAAATGTTGATTCGTGCATTAGTTGATTGGAGTATCGAAAAAATTCAAGTCTAGAAATACTTATTATGAACTGATATTGTATACTTTCATATTTTTTTTAATATAGATATTCATTAGATAAAATTGTATGGCCTCTTGATGCTATAGGACTTAACGTTTCTTCCAAGATGTTATCAAATAGAAAACAGAAGTTATTTTCTCCTAATTCAATTTCCGTTTTCATATACAAACATCTCTGAATCCTCTGGGGTAAGTTATACCCACACTTGACAGATTTTTTGTTCTAAGATTGTTCAAGACGACATTAGTAATAGGTAAAATAAGGAATTAAGAAATATTATTCTTTCATTACATTATCTGATGAAAATGTAATGTTTGTTTTTGTTCATAACATTCGGTTAAGCATTATAGGTGCTGGTGTGTTGTTATTGTTGTTTTTAATTAAAATTTGTTCCAGAATTTTACTAATAATATAAGGTATTTGGAGTGTATGCTGTTGTCGAATCTATAAAAAGAAAACATGAATTCATTTTCACCAATTTACTGTTAAGTACAAACCAACTATTTAATTGTTAATATTTATTACATAATATGTATTTAAAATATAAACTATTTTCAAAGAAACCAGTTTCAGTTTACCAGGGAATATTTTTGAACATGTTAAATTAATTTACGACCAAAATCATTTTACACTTTTTTAATATCTTCTCTTATTTTTGGTTGCAAAACGTTCATTTTATAATCACGAAGGCTTATGGAACACACACAATATATTATGTCACATAATGGATATTCCTACATTTAACTTTGCTTTTGCTATGTGAAAGTAAAAATCAATCGTATATATTATATTATATGGATTAATTATTGTCAAGAAGTTTATTATTGTATATTTCCTTGATTGACATCCGCGAAGACTCCAAACGACGCGCTCGCTCTTAAAATAAAAATGGAAGTAAACAAAGTCCCAAAAATTCTCATAACAGTTTTATCACAAAAAGTAAATTTATAAGACGGCAGTAGACGTAGATTACGTTGAAGATGGCGGCAGTGGCGTCATTTATTATGATTTATTTCTATATTACATACAGTGGAGTACCCCGGCTTCGGAAAGAGATACGCGGGTCGAATTTGATTTTTCCTCACTTATTGTAATGTATGATATTAAGAATCAACATGAAGAAGGGTACGGGAGGATATCAATTGTAGATGTTGATTAAAAATAAGAGTTTTTGTCACTGGAAACAGTATAAACGGATGTAAAATTACTTTTAATATTACAGTTTCACAGTCCGATAAAAAATTTACCAAAAGAGGTTCACGATTCAGTTGTGTGAGGTCCATTGAACAGGGACAGCTCGGGTTTTTTACACTGGCTCTTGCGCAGTTGTCTATCTCAATCAGATTAGTCACGTTGATCAAAATTCCGCTAAAAATACCTATAAATTGAACTTACGAATGTAATTTTACCCTTCAACTATTTTCAATTGACCTTACCTTAAAATGTTAATATCTGCCATATTTCTAAATACGATAATACACACTGCAGAGGTATAAAGTAGGTAAGTGTAGTATAATTGAAACAGCATGATTTATTCGTTTCGTGAAAACATTGTGGGACCGGAAAGGGTTCGGAGAGGTACAGTGAAATATGGCCTTTTAAATTCCTTTCCTTTGTTAGCGTTATTTTTTCGCGACAGTGAAGATTACACCATCTATCTTACGGTCTAGTAAATTGGGAACCGTGATAGCATAAACAATGAGATATGGTTTAAAGGATTTAGCTTTGATTGTCTAGATAATTAATATGTTGAAGTTACGGGGTTAGGTTAGTTAGGGAGTTATTACTTTATTGTATGAATCGTTGTTTTCACGCCGCACGTTTTTGGTTTTGTGACCGGGCCATGTTCCTGTTTCTTTGCTTATTCAGGTTGAGGATGTAACATGTTCTTAGCTTTATAGATATTAACTTGAAGTTTGTCGTTTGATTTGTTAAATAAAAGTAATTTTAGGTCGGATGGATAGGGATTAGATGTCCGATGTAGGAGATTACAATTGATATTTAGACATGCTGTTTTTAAAGTATGAAACTTAATTAATAAATTACTTAAATAAGCTCGTATATTATTTATAATATAAAAAACATTTTCCAATTATTGTCAACAAATATCTCAAAAACAATAGCAATATAATATTGTAATTGTTACCATAACTAATTTATAATAAATACAAATCGAAGTACCCACCACATATGTACAGCATGTTATTCTGCAACTACCAGGGTCTCAGAATTGATCCCAGGTTTCCTTATTGATTTTAAGACCTTTTCCTTCGTTCCGAGTATTTGTGCCGTCAATATTTGATATCTGCCGACCCTACTTTAAAAGTGAAGTGTGTGGAATGAGGACACATGTAAGACAAAATGTTTTCAGAATCTATTTTTATGATGGCCTGTATTACCTTGTGCAAAAATAAAAATAAATACTTCGTGGAATCGGAAAGATTGAGGATTCTATATAAGGTAGACTGTTTTAACAGACAGTTTATTCTGATTTTTTGACAGCAACCACCTTCGCTGTTAAGTTTAAGTACAATCTATTTTCTTATAATTGCATTATTTCGTTGTTCTTAGTGCGTTCGAAAAGATTATAATATGCAATGTTCTAATACTGAACAACACTGAATTTTCGTTTACACTAAAAGATCACGAAATAATGCTCTTGCTCTATCTCTAGCTCTATGTTCGTTTGATCTATAAATGCACCGCAAGACCGTAATAATATGATTATATAAGATTTAAATATATATTTCAGTTTCCTTTCTATTTATGTATGTCAAGAATATAAGCTTATTTCTTTCAATACATCAAGTCAAGCCAAGATACAAATAGACCAAGAAATAGACCTTAGCTCTGAGACAAACGTCAAAACGCTAAGAAATAGAATACGCTATCGATACAAATTCACTTAAGCGTATGATGTTTTGCCTAAGGACCGAACCATTACCAAAAATGTCATGAGATTATGCCAATAATTAACGTTAGCAGTTTCTATTCCTTAGCGTTAGGGCGTATTCAGAAAGAAAGCTTGAAACTTATAAGCGCTTATGAGCGCTTATCGGCGCTTGTCAGCGCTGGTAACCCGCGCAGGAAAATATATGAACATGACAAGCGCCGATAAGCGCTTATAAGTTTCAAGCTTTCTTTCTGAATACGCCCATATTCTATACTCTGACATTCGTCTCAACCTGCTTATAATAATATATTATAGTTGTCACTTCTATTTTGGTTATAGGTAAGCTCGTTCAAATTTGGCGAGGACCCTTATGTAGAATGTATGAAACATACATAATGTATGTATTCAAAGTTTTGTTTGATCGTAGTCTAACAATTTCGGTATTTTAACATAATAATACCTACATTTTATTTGTACGTGGTTTATATACCTCTTGGAAATAAATTAATGTAATTTTGGGTATAATATGCTTATAATTCTTGCATAGATAAAATTTATAACAAAATGCTATACAGTTAAATGGATAATAATCAGTATGGTGCATGTCTGCAAAAAAATACGTGTGGCACTCGAGGACTGCCGCGGTAAAGCTATTGCAAAGCATCGCATCGCTGTGCCGGTTAGAGTGAGGGGTGTTAGGTTTTTCGTTACGGAATTTTTACATTCGGTCGCCGTGCTCAAAGTCTGAGATAAAAGCTATGCAATAGCTTAAAATACAAACAAAAACACAAATATCAGATTATTCCGTTTCCAAATTTGCTCACAGCTGACATATCCATAACAAAAAACCTTTTGATATGTCAAATATCTAAAAACCGATCACAAAGCATTTCTCATGCAAAAACAGAAACACAAGGCTATCGCACTCCCGATACAACAATTGTAATTGACTCATGATCAGATATCCGATTGTGATGTTGACCGTGCAATGTCAAATGTGCCAGTTCTAACGTAACTCGAACACACACCACAGAAAACTAGTTAACTGCAAGTCTTTTAACAATGACAAATGTATTGTTTTCGTTTTTCAACAGACTATAGAACTAGAATCTTTTTGTCGGAGGAAATTGTAACTAATGACCCACATGTTTAGTTTTTCCTTGTGTATTGACTCTACGAGATTCTTTACTGGTACATGTAACTGTCAGATTCCATTTGGTCTACGAAAGCTTTTTATATCTAAGTAATGATACGATTGCTTAGATGTTAATCGTAGTAGAAGAAGTATACAGGGTTAGTTTTCAATGACCAGCCAAAATTTAAAATTAAGATCTAGATATTAAACCAAAGGTACATTTGAAATATTATTGTCGAATAAAAAAAAAAACCGGTATAAGCTTATTGAGAAAGATATAAATATAAGCTTTACTTATTGAGAATCAATGCACTTGTGTGCGTGCGCGAATCGCCAAATTTATGTGTGTGCTAACTTCTACCTATCTAGGTTGTTGAACTGAATTGTGCTTTTGTAATGTTCGTTCGCTTTTTAGTGGCGGACAGGAATTAAATCTAATTAAAAAAAACGTTTTTTTTTTTTCATTAGATCGAAAATGTTATCGATTCTGAACCATTTCTGAAAATTTGGCCGGTCATTGAAAACTAACCCTGTATAATAGGAAGTATAAAGCATAGAGCTTTATACATTTCATTCTGGATATATTTGTTATATCTGTACGGCTTTTATTGCTCCGCGCTTTCACCCGCTTTGCTCTGCTCCTGTTGGTCTTAGCGTCATCACATATAGCCTATAGCCTTCCTCTATAAATGGGCTATTTAACACTGAAATAATTTTTCAAATCGGACGAGTAGTTCCTGAGATTAGCGCGTTCAAATAAACAAACTCTTCAGCTTTATAATATTGGTATAGATTATAGATAAATTTGTATTAAAAAAGGCTCAATAAAAGGGAGAGTCAATTTATTTAAGATTATAGCCTATTTTTGTCTGTTTAGCCTTCGCTATTATTTATTATTTGAGTTGTGAACTTTAAGCCAACTTTATGAAATATTAAGACGCCTTAGGCTTAATTTTAAGTCAAATAATTTATGTGTAACTGGAATTTATAGAGATTGTGTCTTGGAGTATTAAAATATGTCTTTATATAAGAAGCATTGTAGAGAATGGCTTAGGTAATATTTTTAACATGAAAATACTGCATAAATTATCATATTCAAATAGATAAAAATAATGTTTTACAGCTCTAGAATAAATTGTTACTACTATAAAATGTGTTCTGAAATAAGAATTGCCTGTGTAGCTTTGCAGCAGTAAATTTTATAAGCTCCGATTGGGAATCTAAGCGACCGGAGCTACGAAAATGTAGAAAAAATGTTATTATTTACATAATATATAATGTTTTATACATTTATATGTATAAAAAATATAACTACCATAAATGTCACACTATATCTGTTTAATATCTAATCAGTTACAATCTCCAAACGTCACCGTTAAATCACAATATATGATTAAATGCAATAAATACAACATCGATAATGAACTTCGTGTGAATAGAATTTACTATTCAAAATTAACTCATTTAACGGTACCACTATCAAAATGAATAATGCCAGAAAAACAAGATTAGGGAAATAGACCAGACATAATGAGCTGACAATCGAGTTAAACTGGTTATGTTGAAAACGATAAAACATTATGTTTATGAGCGCTTAAACGGTCGAAATGTATTCGAAAGTATCGATTTGAATTTATGACACGTTATTTTGATTGGTCTAAAGCTTGACAAGGTTTTGGTGATGTTTAAGGTGGAAGTGACTATTTTTTTAAATTTGTAAGCAATTTGTATAGTGTAATTCTGTAATATATCAGACAGTTTATCGATAAAATATTTTATGATAAAGAAATTAAGACGTATAATTTATCACAACATTTTCAAATAAGTAAGAGCTTAGAGTAACATACTCAAATTACCGGTTATATTCTAGTGATATTGAATTATTATAAAAATGTCGATAGTAGGTAGGTAAATAGCATTTTTATAAATCAAAGTGATTTTTTTACCATTTTGCAACACTTTTAATGAGTCCGTTTCCTTGTAGCGTATAACGTCTAACTCTATAATAATATGCCTATATTTGTTAGTAGTTCATAAGATAAGCTCGTTTAAGCAAATCAACAAGAAACTCTTCAGATTTATCATAAACACATATAAGTTTATGTTTCGGTCTATAATATCAAATCACACATTTACCAAGAAGGTGCCTATTCAATCTCACAAAGCGTCGTATAGTTCTTCTTTAATTTCACACACACATTGTAAAAAGTGAAGTATGTTCACTAATTCGTTATCACCACTCCAGCTCGCACTTGGCCGCTATGGGAATTCCTATCTCTTGAATACGAATGAAGTTTTTACTCAAACATTGCGTTGGGACTCCACTTGGTAAGGAGGTCTAATTTATACGACATTGATAGCGTTCTCTGCAAGTCGGGCGTAATTTAAAGTTCTGCTTTTTAGTTTCGCTTTTTGAGTTACGTCTGTTTTTGTTAAAGTTTTATAGACGAGACGAGATTCGAATTGACCATCTTGTAATAAGCACATAGCTTGCAGTAATATAAATTTGAAAAAAAAATGGAATATTAGGGAAGTTTTAATACAAAATGTGCAGAAATAATCATTTGTAGAGTGAACTCTACTAGTTTTCGTTACATGGTTTGTTGTTACAGATATTAATACATTTTATTTTATTATAATCTATAGGCCAAAGCCTACACACAGCAATATAATATATGAAGCCAAGCGCTGAAAATATAAATATAACATAAAATTTATGATAACAGATACAGATTAATGTTTATTATGTACTTGTGAGTTGTGTGTGTTGAAATAAATGATTTCTTTCTTTTCTTTCTTTCTAGATTAACATTTTCAAATATATAATTCAGACATTGTACAAAAAATTTAATACAAATAACGATTCAACACCAATCACTTAACATTCAGAAGTCCACAGTAGCAATTCTCGAGATGATAAAATTGACATAGTGGTATAGTATAAAAACGTTTCATCAACCCACTCAGAAGGCTGGTCACGTTTCCTCTGACCCTCGTCACCCATCTGTCTGTCACAGGCTGAATCTTGGAGGTTACATTTTCTCTTTTTTAGGTGCAAAAAGGTTCCGTAGGGAGCGGTAAAGTTAATAGATTTCGTACAGGTGTAATTACTTAATGTGATAATTTATAGTATACTAGCTTACCGCCCGCGGCTTCGCCCGCTTTGTCTTAAACCTAATAAATTATTGAATCACTTTATCTATTAAAAAAAACCGCATCAAAATCCGTTGCGTAGTTTTAAAGATTTAAGCATACAAAGGGACATAGGGACAGAGAAAGCGACTTTGTTTTATACTATGTAGTGATTGGTGGCGTATTATAACAGGAGGTAAGTTTGATAACGCGTGATTTTACTGTGTTTATGAAAAGGAAACCTATTTCTCTTAGTTGAATGATTGGAGAGAATTTGCTCTTATATTTCATCATTCTTGTTTACGTTGTCTAATACTTTGTAACAAATTATTACAACTGTATGGACAATTGTAAATTTTCAGAAAACTTCACGACTGTAAGTGAATTGAGTTTCAAAGGTCAGATAGTTTACCATAACGACTCCTATTTCTACAAAACTCATATAGCGTATACCCTAGAGTTAACAAAACCCTGTAGTAATATAATTATTATTCTTTCTCTTTTTTGCTTTCATCACAGTACAGACCATAGAGATCTAGAGAGATGCCAATCGCTTGCGCTGAGTACGAAACCTGTGTCTCATAACAAATTTACGCACACAACAGTAAACAAAATAAAAACAATACTTCGCGTTGTGTGCGTGTCATCACACAAAAATTTAAGAGCGACTATTCGTTCGCACACTAGATTGTAAGTGACGTACGTATACAGCACCACACAGCCGCAAGATATGCGTTTACGATAGGGATTGCTTGTCGATAAAATGAGAAACGTTAAAATTAAAACAATTTATAGGCAATACAGTAACTACGTAGAAAATAGAAATGGACACCTTGATGGTAGCATTCATGGTGATGAAGTACATAAAGCATTGCCTATTGACTTATTGTAAAGTAATATAAGTATGAAATAAGTGACTTCTTTTTTTAATCCATGTATAATAATTACTATAAAATTATTGCTCGAGTACCTATCAAATAATAATAATACAATCAGATATTAAGCTAATAGTAATACATTATGATATAAAAATAAGGTAGTAAAATAATACATAATACGATAAAAAATCCGAATCTTATCGACATGGACACACTCGACGCGCATCCTCAACTAACGACCGCGAGCAGCGGCCTGTACTACACGATCGAACGTTTTGTTAGCTTTATTATGTTCATTATACATTGCGGTATTCGAACTTCGCGTTTGAACAGAGTCACGTACAGAAGAAGCATTGTAAACTATTTACATAAATTATTGTGACTGTTTTTCTGTCACATAATGAAGACAAGAAATCACTCTACGTAATATTGTTTTTGAAATTTTAGTAAGAAAATCGTATAATTTTCAGTACTTAACGATGGTATGTGATTCCATTTGACTTAAAGTTGCTGGTTTCACTTCGGTTTTTACAAACTTTAACGGCATTGTCAAATAATACCCGGCCGACGGTCGAACGTCAACTGAATGCAACAAACAGCATGTGTTCTTTTTTTGGGCATATTGCTGCGACACCGGCCCCGCCCCCTAACCATATCTCCCTTTAGTTTCTTTGATCTGTGGTACAGACCAACAAGTCACGGCTAGTGACTATATTTAATTAAAACATTACATTTGTATGAACTATCGGGTGCGGTTTAGCCTTTGGCTTATCATAGTTTATTGAACATAATTTACGGCTTAGTGGCTTCAAATTATAATTTAAAGTCTATCTAGTTAATATTATAATACTAGTAACTTTTTGTTAAAATTTGTGGTTTGTAATGAGATTATTTTTAGCAGTTAATGTAAATATATAGAACACTAGCTCCTGTTGGTCTTAGCGTGACGATATAGCCTTCCTCGATAAATGGGCTATCTGAAAGAATTTTTCAAATCGGACCAGTAGTTCCCGAGATTAGCGCGTTCAAATAAAATCTTATCTGCCGAAATCTTAAAGCACATAAAAAGTGTAACGCAAATAATTATTAATTAGATTGTATTATATATATTGTTAAGTAAGAATTATAAAACCTAATAGAGATATAATAATATTATCATTTAATCTTTATGACATGTTAATTATATTAAATAATTGATAATAATCTCGTTTAATCAATCAATTAGACATTAAGGTCGTTACTTACGTAATACGTTCGATAAAATTTGTCAAACTGACCACTGACTGGTCATGTTTCTGCTTCAGTGGTCAAGTGGTAAAAGTGAGCACAATTTAAAGATCCTCGGTTCAATTCCTTTCGAGATAACAATCTTTTAAGGATGCGTGTAATATTATTATAGACTACAGGCCCATGTTGAAAAGTTTATGGGCCGATAATTATTTTTTTATTATATTCCTTGAACTACGAGGATAGTTCTTATGTAGAGAAAACGTAAATATGTACCACGGGCGAAGCCGGGGCGGACCGCTAGTAATCTTCTTCTTCTTATATATAAAAATGAATCGCAAAATGTGTTGGTAAGCGCATAACTCGAGAACGGCTGAACCGATTTCGATAATTCTTTTTTTATTATATTCCTTGAAGTACGAGGATGGTTCTTATGTAGAGAAAACGTAAACATGTACCACGGGAGAAGCCGGGGTGGACCGCTAGTATAATATAAAAATGAAACCCGTTTTCCTTGGTCACGGCATCACGCGTGAACGGGTGGACCGATTTAGATAATTATATTTTAATTATATTCCTTGAAGTACGAGGATGGTTCTTATGTAGAGAAAACGTAAATATGTATCACGGGCGAAGCAAGGGCGGACCGCTAGTATTCTAATAAAAATATCATTAGACAAAAACAAGAAACAGCGAATAATCGAGTACCTACGTTAGAAATTTATCCATTAAAGATAAACCAAAAGTCCGCCCGTGCAGAAAAATCATGCTCGAAAAAGCTTGAAATTTAAGTCGAAACTTAAACAAATCCTTTCCTGAAGAAAGTAAATTAGATCCGGAAAGAAAAATATTTCGGAAAATTTTTATAACGCAGTATCTACGTCCTTATTTTTGTTAAAATATCGAGTTGCTGAAGATAAACAAGATATTCGCTTGAACGCTGGAACAATGGGCTATTGTTACTGCCACGAATAGATTTTCCGTGTCAATATATTTTAACTATTATTGTAAGTTTGAACGTAGATGAAGTATATTTGTAGATGTGAAGCATGCTTCAATGTGAATTGGTGACGTCATTGCAGCTTGTCCAGCGAAAATCTATTCAAATGCTGAACGCTATTGGTTTGGTGCTCATTTGTCTTCTGCACTAGGAATAAATTGTGTCAATGTTGCAGAGTAATCTTTGTCTCATTAAAATCAGAATATATACCATAGCAATGTAATGAATGAAAACTCTTAACTTTCATTCATTACATCATTTATAACTTTTTTAAGTTCCCAATTTGTTTCTCATTTTGTTTTGTATCAGTTAGAAAGAAAGAAAGAAAGAAAAAACATTTATTTCAAGGACATCAGTTAGATACTTAAAGATATTTCGTAATATTTCAATTTTAATGGTGCAAAAGATAACTAAGCAATTTCAATTAATTTCATGTTGTGTTTATCATTCAATTAAAAACAAAGTCAGAGACTATATTAACATAGCTATATAAATATAAACTATCAACTCAAGATTTCCCAAAATATAACCTGACTAGCTTTTCGTCCGCAGCTTTGCCCGCGTAGTTCCCGTTGCCATGCGATTTTCAGGATAAATTATGTTAATCCAAGTTACCTTCTATGTGTGTGCTAAATTTCATGAAAATCGGTTCAGCAGTTTATACGTGAAAGAACAAACAAACAAACATTAAAATTTATAATATTAGTAGGATAATTTTAGAAACCAAGCTGATAATTATATTTCTCTTGTTTCAGGTACAAAAGAACAGTGACAAATAGTGTTGTGAGTGTAGTGATGTGCTCGTGAGGTCATGAGGACGCCGGGGGCTACGTGGGCGTGGCTGGCCCTCGCTCTGGGACTCACCACCGCGTACACGGACACTGAGGAGTTCTTGAGTGATTTGGATAAACCAGGTAATTTGACAAAATAATCGGTACTAGATAGTTACCGAGCTATATTGTGCTGCGGAAGAATTCCAACAGTAGGGTTTTAATCAGTAAGTATCCGACATAACAAGGACATAACCCACTACAAGAGTATATATATAGATATTAGATTGTTTTTGCATTTCGGCAAGATAAAAGCGCATGATAAAAATCCTAATTATAAGGTAAGACAAGTTTTCATCAAAACCGAATACTAGGTACATTTACACCTACATTGAATGTACAGGGTATTTTAGTTGTAATGTTGCGAATTATTATATAAATAATACATCACAATTATTTAAAAAATCTAATTGTCATAAGCAATTATTGAAATTTTTGAAAATTAAAATGCATATTGATACCTTACATTGAACTTAAGGTTTAAATCGGTCCTATAAAACTATTGTTCATAACACCGCGGCTAAAATCTTGCCAAACAGTGAAAGTCAAATGATTCAAAATATAAAAACAAAGTATCATAAGTAACAAAATTACAAATAACAATACTCTCATTCTTTATTGCACACACAAATGAAACAGAAGCTTCAATGCTATACAGTTTTGGAACATGAAAAATGATTGCAACGGGAATCCATTTTTAGAACAGAAGCCTCTAGGCGTAAAAATGTCATATCTATTGTATGTCAAAACAACATTTTGTGAACTAACAATCTTGCTATATAATAGAACTAAGCTTAATATTATTCTTCTTAAAATAATTATGAGAAATCGAATTTAGTAAGGTTGTATTATTAGGTGTTTTTATATGTAAACACTATTGAATGTAGTAGCGATAGTTTATGATCTAGAAGGTCAGTATTATAAGTGTTGCCGCGGGTTGAAGCTAGTTAAAATATATAAACAACGTAACTTAATTTTTTAATTCAACTTAATTTTCGTATGAATAAGAATAACATTATTGAAATTATTGCTCTACTTACCAAGTACCTATATACATTAATTATAGTATTAACCCTTAAATTGATTTCGTCCGTTTTAAAGGACATAGTATTTACACACATGCTGGCGCTGTTATAGCAGACCTAAGCTTTGCTAATCGGTATATTGGGAAGGGACTAGCTATGTCCTTCGCGTACATGCAGGTTGTTTTACCAAAGCGAAGTACAGTCGCGAATGGTGACCATTTGAAAATTGCAAAAAACGGATCTCTTGACTCTCCTGATAAAATTGATAATAACTGTAAGTATTTTGGCTATTTTGCTTATAATGTTATATTATTAGTTAGAATACGATTGTAAGTATAGTATTTTGACATAATTTTTACATAATTTACAATATTTGCAATACAAATCTTAGTTTATATACGATGTCCCATAAAACGGACGTTGACAACTTGGAGTATATACCAGGGTATTCTTCACATGTCCTATGTAACGGACGTTGCCAATAAGGCCATCCAATTTCAACGTCATCATTTTGATATATTTTTCTCTATTTTTAATATGTTTTAGAGGAGCATGACTTGGCAATCAATAAAAAATTCCCTACCTATCTCTGGCGGAAGCTGAAGAGTCTGGCGTTGAGTTGAGATGACGATTTTGAAGGAAATGTAGACCTACGGGAGTGATTTCACTATGATAACAGTGTCAATCATTTACCCCCAGCACCATACCTTCGGAATTATACGACATATTGATTTGAGACACAATGAAGACCCAAAAAGTCAGAATTTTTACCATCAACAAAATATTATTGCTGCAGAATTACAGCCATTACATGCGGTGCGAGATGAATCTTCCCTACTTCTCAGTAGTTCTTCAGCCACAGCATGATGTTACTTACCAGAAATACCACTAATGTTGAAAAATTAAAATAATAATACCTTACAAATTAAAAAACTGGCAGAAAATGGATATAATATATGCCAAAGAATCCAAAAAAAAGCGATTTAAATTTCCTGTTTGTTTTGGTACTTCAGGCATGGTATACGACTTCTTTGCATACGATGAAGCAAACACATTTCAATCTGTACAATATAAGGAATGGGAAGAGGACTTTCTTGGTGTATTAGATAAGTTCTCAGGCTATGTAATACTATTTATATTCAAATTCTTAGCATATTCTTAGGCTGTGATTTTTGGTAGTATCGTTTTTTTTAAAATCCATTATTTTTAACGATATCGTTAAAGTTTTAACCAACATTTTAAGACAGATGTTTGGAAAGCTTATTCTAGATCGTCCATAATTATAATTTGATAATAATTTTGAATTACAGAGTTGAAAATGTGCATTGTATTCATGTACCACGGTTGCAGGAATAATGTGCATGTCCGTTATATGTGACGGTTCGAACATGTACATATAATTGGCAGTGTCCGTTTTATGTGACATAGTGAAAACAATAGAAAAAATTAAAATTTTTAATTTTTTTTTTCATTTTCCTCTTTTCTATCCTAATTCCAACACATCCTCCAAATTTGGACATTATAAACACAAGTTATCTAGGGGTGACAATTTAAGGGTTAATTCATAATTTTTATCCACATACTTGCCAAATTACGGAGGTTTATTTTACATAACATGTTAAATCAGGAATATAGAGTCTATAGTTATATAGTCTATAGTCTATAGTCAATAGTTATAGTCTATAGTCTATAGTCTATAGTAAATAATATTCGAAGATTCAAATCAAACATCACTTAAGAGCCCATTATACTGAAAGTTTAGGCATTTTAGGCACTGCGAGACGGCTCGCGCCCGCGTTGCGCAGGAGCCGGCGCGGCATGAACTCCGGTGACCTATGAAGGCGGGCGAATACGCCACAGTATAAATAAATCAGTAGTTCGATTTTATTTGCTATCGTAGGAATGTATTTGATAAATAAATTTACTACTTATCCTATACCATTAAACGAGCAATATTTGCATTTTTATATATTTGTTTGTATATATACAGTGTGGAAGTTTTCGATGTGCCCTGAATGGAAAGTACTTGAAATACAGGGATAGCAAATTTTTCTGAAAGGTAACATTCCTTTTTCAAATTTTACTTTATTATTCAAATCGATAGAAACAATATAAAAGATAATTTATTGTTAATTTCTCGTAAAAATATTTGCTCTTAGAAATAAAAATATCATGGAATCTAACATTTTTATTGTAGAATCAACATCATCTCAACATAAAGAACGCTTCTGGTTTATTGGTCTATTTTATACATACATTTAAAGTTTAAAATTAAACTCTCGTTCTGGATACATTAATTTATTTTCTTCTGAAAATATTGGTAATAATAATTAAAAGTAAAACAAATAAAAAAGGCAAAATAATATGTAATTGAATATAAGTATGTAATAAGTATGTTAGTGTATTCAACCAACTTAAAAAAGTGTGACTATTTTACAACAAGGTAATTTTTAAAACATTTTACAAGGTAATTTTTTTAAATCACTACATAGTATAAAACAAAGTCGGTTTCACTGTCCCTATGTCTCTATGTCCCTTTGTACGCTTAAATCTTTGAAACTACGCAACGGATTTTATAGTTCTTTCGATTCCCGGTCGAAGAAAATGAATTTTTGAAAATCTTTGAATGCAGTTCTATTTCTTTTTAAAAATAAAGGAAATTTGCTATCTCCAGTATTTCTAGTACTTTCACCCAGGGCCCATCGAAAATTTCCACACTGTATTTACAAACAAATATATTAATATGCAAATATTGCTCGTTTAATAGAATAAGAAGTTAATTTATATTTACAACAATAATCCTAGGATAACAAACAAAATCAAACTACTGATTTATTTATACCGTGACGTGCTCGCCGTTTTACTCGCCGCTCGGTTCTAATACGCGAGCGGCGACTACAACGTGGTCGGGAGCAAAACTAGCACAGGTCCTCCTTCGATGACGTCCGGCTGGACTCTGGCGGCACTGACGTGGTGCGCGCGAGTCGCATTTTACGTATTATATTTTATATAGAAAAAAATAAGGGCTAAATTATAAATCTATCCAAAAATTTCCCTGTAAAACCTGATTAGTAAATGAAATGTAAAATTTTCATAAACATAGCGTTCCCCTAATTCTCATAAAACTGATTATGCTTTCAAAATCGATGTTACTTCTGATTTTTTTTTGATCGAGTTAAATGTTTAATATTGTGTTTTTATCCAAAAAAGTCACTAGATCAAACGTTTATCTGTGCTATATATTTTTTTAGGATTTTAAATATGATGATTTATATCCAAAAACCATGATTTAGAAACATACATTTTGAACAAGGGCCCCTTAAAACGATACAGCCACTTTTTGCAGTCATGAGTCAGTGTGATCTATAAAATCATAAATTTTATTCAAATTCATTCAGCAAATTACATCTTTCATTTGATTTTTTTATTTCAGTACTCAGACGTGAAAAAAATGATCCCACAAAATATTAAATAAAGTTTTTTTGTAGAAATTATACAAAAAGTTTTAGGATAACTTTTAACGTGGTTCGTAAAAACCTCTATTCAAAGGCACCTGTTAAACTTTATATGAATGAAATCCGTTGAAATTACCATTTGAATAATTTTTAATCTTTACATCATAAAAGCTTGTAAAATTTCATACAAATTTAGATTTTATTAATAGAAATGAATGAAATGATATCTATATCGCATAAAACGGGTCAATTTGCAACTAAAAAATTCGTTACAGTTTATATAGATAAAGAATATTTAATTAATTATTATTAACTAGCTTACCGCCCGCGGCTTCATCCGCTTTGTCTAAAACCTAATAAATTATATACTAAAACCTTCCTCTTGAATCACTCTATCTATTAAAAAAACAGCATCAAAATCCGTTGCGTAGTTTTAAAGATTTAAGCATACAAAGGGACATAGGGACAGAGAAAGCGACTTTGTTTTATACTATGTAGTGATTACTGTTTGTTTGTCCATGTAAATCACGCAAAAGATATTTTAACATCGTGTAGATTAAATTCTTACCGAACATTTTATGCTGGATTTGTATTCATTCTTTCTCTTATTATTTATAACGACACAAACATATAATAATTACACTTCCATAATATATAACTACATACGCGAGAGACACCAGGTCGAATAGCTTGTACGATAATAACTCCATATAAAACAACATAAATATGTTAAAATAGCTTCCAAAATATTTTGACAGATAAAACCAAAATGATGGCTGATAATCCCCTTTTCAATCGAATTATCGACGCATAATAATAAATTAAACCATATACATAGTTATATGTTTGTATAAGCCAATATAATCGTGTTTAAATAGTCAAAAGCTGACGGCAATTTCTACTTTTCCACTACTTATATGAGGGATTAATCGATTTGAATATTTTGTTACTTTTGACACGCTTATTAAGTTCCTGTATGTTCGTAGGTTGTAGGACTTGTAGGCTGTCCTTTATAGACTCGATTTTGACGCACTTTAAACACACAGATTTAATTTAAACTTTGTACATTTATCAAGGGTCGGTTACAATACAGTAATTTCATGAGTTTTATCTTATTGAAAGGTATTTTAGTTTATTAAAAGTAAACATAATAATTATTAATTATATCATTAAGAATTTTACCTTTAACATAAAGAAATCATACGATTATTGCATTGTAAATACAATAGTTTTTGAGGATGTATGTACTCTTTCACGCGAAAACAGCGAAACGGATATTGATGATACTTGGCAGTGATGTAGCTTATGTACCAGAATATTATGAATAAAATAAAATAAAATTAAAAAATAAAAACACATGAGCCATAGAAATACTTGATTTTTCCCGAGTTCGTCCACGGATGAAATCGAGCGATACAGCTAGTTTTTTATACGAACAATTTCTCTTGCGTATTTAACAGTATACCATCGAAATAATATAGAAATCTAATATTCTAATATTTCTAATTTCCATTCTAATATTTCTAATATTATATTATAAAGGCGAAAGTTTGTAAGGATGTATCGATTTATGGATGTATGGATGTATGGATGTTTGTTACTCTTTCACGTAAAAACTACTGAACCGATTACAATGAAATTTAGCACACATATAAAGGGTAACTTGGATTAACACATAGGATAGTTTTTATCCCGGAAATCCCACGGGAACGGGAACTATGCGGGTTTTCCTTTGCAAACGCGGGCGAAGCCGCGGGCGGAAATCTAGTGATAAGTACATATATCCTTGTTCATATTACAATGCAGATTTGTTGAATATATGTTCCATCTTGATACGTTCGAACGAGAATCGTTAGAATGAACTCGAATTCCGGTATCTGACCAATGCTATTTCTTGGATTATTGTTACCTTCCGTTTAAGTTTAGATTCCGGTTTTAGAATATTGGATTGACCTATTTGTATCTATTTCTGTTAAGATTATGCATTTACTACTACTATTTTACTCTTTACTTCAAAGACATAAGACTTACTTTAACCATTTTAATTTTGAATACGCACTTATTGAATATGGAATCGTATATTACCCGGGGGATTTTCGGGATAAAAATATTATCTATCTATGTGTTAATATATTATTACCTATGTGTTAACTCAACCCTCTATGTGTGTGTCAAATTTTACGAAAATCGGTACCGCAGTTTTTGCGTCAAGAAGTAACTAACAAACATACAAACTTTCGCATTTATAATAATATCAGTAGGATGTTTTGAACCCTGTACACCTGCTTTCAGCAATTGAGTAAACTTATGAAATTCTCTACTTAGTATGTAGTATAGCTTAGAGCGCTATTCCTTTTTACCTTTCATGTAATTTATGTTCTCTATAACCTTGTATATCCCTACTAATATTATAAATGCGAAAGTAACTCTGTCTGTCTGTCTGTCTGTTACGCTTTCCCACTTAAACCTCTCAACCGATTTTGATGAAATTTGGCACAGACAATCTTTAGACCCTGAGAAAGAACATAGGTTACCTTTTATTGCGAAATATGTACCGCGGGCGAAGCCGGATCGGACCGCTAGTATATTATATACCCTTGTATTCTACATATCATTAACATAACGAAAACCTAAGAAAACGGAATCATGTTTACGATTTACGTCATACCAACATAACATGATACGATACTAAAACCTTATCGCTCTCGCGTGATAACGAACCATAAAGTATAACATTTAACCAGATAAATGGTTGTGTATTTTTGGGTAACCTGATGACTTATTAAGGTATGTAAATATACGGTTTCTTTGCGAAGGATAATAGTTACATTTGGTATGTGATTTTGTTTGCTATTTAACAATAAACCAATCATGCGAACATTTTCAGGAAGTAAAAATATATGAATACTGGAAATCTTATAATATATATAAATCTCGTGTCACAATGTTTGTCCTCAATGTACTCCTAAACCACTTAACCGATTATAATAAAATTCGCACACCATGTGCAGTTCGATCCAACTTGAGAGATAGGATAGTTTAAACATGTAGGTACCACGGGCGAAGCCGGGGCGGACCGCTAGTTGTATAATATAAGTTTCTTCAGTGCCCTTCTTTGTTAAAACTGCTTTCTGATCAATCATACTTAATTCTGATTCAAGATTCCTTTAAAACGGATTCAATTCATAATTATGCTGTCTCTTTTTCTGTGCCACGCTGCTACATTTTAATTTCATATAATATTTTTTTGTTGTACGACATTGTGACATAAGAATAAATGGTATTTTCTGATGTTTGATTTTACGCGAGTGTTATACATTTAGAAATTAAAGACTTTTTAACGGATTTTAAACGCGATTTATTCATTCTATTATTTTCCCGACGTTTCGAACACTTTACAGCGAGCGTGGTCACGGGGAGAGTCTCCCCGTTAAAAAGTCTTTAATTTCTATAAGAATAAATGATTTATTTCTTTGCGTCTTCTTGCTTTCAATAGCATTTATAAAAGTTATAGAGGGAAAATGTTAAATTTGGACATTTAAATGATCATGATAAACCCCAAATATAGCCCAAAAAACTAATTAATCTCGCCGCACAATTTCAATCAATGTTACTCCCTTCATCCACCATGACGTTCAACCAATCACTTAGAAACCTCAAGAAAAACAGGCTTGCATGGAATTAGTCCCATTAAGTTCCACCGCAGAGTATCGTGCTAGCAAATTGCATCGCACTTTAGACATTTTATTCCGCACCTTGGTTTAAACTCAGTTTAAATTGAACGTCTGATGTGAGTTTCATAGCACGAATATTCGCTAGTGATATCCATTTTCTGTATTAAGTTTTATAGACGAAGTTATTTGGTGTGATGGTAATGCAGTTTTGTTTGCGATTTTAGATTGATATAACTAGTTGGCTAGGTTACCTTCCTAGGTTATCCTAATATGACCTTTGTTGGAAATTCGGTTAGAAGTATTTAATATTTCAGGACATTTTTTCACACACGGCACGATCTGATTCCATACTATTCGATTCGCTTGTTTTATGGAAAGGAAACGGATGATAAACATACACAATATATAATTTTAAACACATACCAACTCATATACATAATTAACACCCGACACAGAGCAAACAAATTAATTTTTACCTTGGGTGGGAATCGAACCCACGAACTCTGGCTTGGAAGGCAGGGTCACTACCAACTAAGCCAAGCGGTCTGTAAATTTTTATACATATTCTTCGTATTAAGTTTGTATTTGATAATAAATTGATACGATATAAAGTTACCTTGTTTTCTAAGCTCCAATTAGATCGTTTTGGCGGAGTAGGTACTTTTTTCAGTCGCTGTTTTTAGTATTTATTTCCCCTTAATATATTAACTAGGCAGGTAGTAGAATATACGCATATTTTATACTTGGTATAAGGTAGAGCTTTCATCTTTGTCGATATACCTACGAATATAATTACGTAGCTTAGATTAAGGTTTAGTTTATTAAAGTTTATTATAGCTTGTCTGAAACCTGCGTTGTTTTACAGTTCAGTAGCGATCGTATCAGACGAGTTTAATAGACAAATTTAGTTGATTTAAAATAACCTGCCATAGACATTGATGAATAACTATTTTATAAATACATAAATATTTCAGAAAATTTTCACACACGGCACGATCTGATCCCATACTGAACTTTCGCTTGTGTTATGGAAACCAGATGGCTGATAAACATACCTACATTACAGCCTGTGTATTGATTTTTCTTTACTTTTTCAACGGACTTTAAAATAACGGAGAAGGCTCTCAACTGTATTTTTTGGGTTTTTTACCTCAGAATTTTCGATTTGACGAACCGATTTTGATGATTCTTTCTGTATTTGGAAGCATTCATTAGGCAAGAATTAATATTAGGTACTCGTTCTTGCCTACATTAACATGTTTAATTTACTAAAACTAAATAATAATCACACATTAATTTACCATAACAACCCTGTTTACCCTGTCGATGCAAAATGTAACCAAATACCGCATAATATCCAATAGTTTACAAAGAAAGGGGTTGTAATTCTTGCATTCCCCATACGGTCCCGGGTCAAATATTTGGGACGGACCCCGGACCCTCAAATATGTAGGTTTCACGTGACAATTAAACGGAATAGTGTTATTACCGTGTTGTTTTAGTAAATATTTGTTGTTACGTCGCTTATGTACAAAAAGGTGTAGTATAGTAACCAGAGATGTTTAATAGCAGGATTTTTTCCAGTGTCGGAAAGTGATGGCGCTAGACATAGGTATATAACGCTGTCTTTTTTCAACACTCAAACTCAAACTCAAACATTTATTTATTCAATAAGACTTCTTCGAGAAGCACTTTTGAAACGTCAATACATATTTTTAACATTTACAACCGATTCGGAAAGCAGTATCTATGGAGAAGAACCGGCAAGAAACTCCATAGTTGCTCTTTTAAATCATTTCAGTATTACAATTTAATTTTACAAAATATGTAACTGTATATTATCATAGTATGCCAAAGAACTGTCCTGTGGTTTTTACGCGACAATCCTCCATGGGTTTTTATCTTCCATATATTCCTTAATGCTGTAATAACTCAATAAATATTCAGGATAAATTTCACACACGGCACGATCTGATCCCATACTAAGCTTTCCCTTGTGTTATGGAAACCAGATGGCTGATAAACATACATGTATAATTTTAAATAAATACTTATATAGATAATTAACGCCCAGACACAAAGCAAACATCTATGTTCATCACACAAATATTTGCCCCGGGTGGGAATCGAACCCACGACCTCTGGCTTGGAAGGCAGGGCTACTACCAACCAAGCCAACCGGCCAGTCAAAACTTCTTTCAATGACTTCGTAATATTCTAAATCGAAATTCAAAATATGTCCAATTCGACAAATATGTCTAAGTAATTACCAATACCTTGAATACAATACAATATTATAAATTCACCTCCATCTTTTTGTCAATATCGGTTAAAGTAATTAGTATCGGAATCCACTTAAACTTTAATTACAAACAGCATTTTCATCCTCCAATGACATTCTTTAATTCAATTTTAATGTAGAAATATTTCATAGAATTTGCAAACCTTTTAGCAAAACCCCGCCCTCGAAAATTTTGCTGAAGGGTAAATTCCCCAGAAAAGGATTAATATTTTTAAACTTTTCTACCTTTAATCTTTTCCTTACCCTTTTAGGGATTACCTACTTCCAAAAGTTAATTTTCCTTAGTGCTTGTTTACAGCGTTTCTGTATGACAAAATTTCATACTTTTTGCTCGAGTTGTGTTAATACGAAATGTGTTTTACAAGTTTGAAGTAATTCGAGCTCCTCAAGCCGACACATGTAACTTTGTTAATATTCGAGATTGCATGCAATAATATAATACATTTCGGCTTAATTAGAAGCTCTGGAGATAGACTCGTGAACATTTATTCGTACCTTGTTGCATCTTTGTTGTGTTAATCTAAATGATGAAATAAACGGTTCATTTATTGAATTAAATTAAAGTTATCTAAAGTTGATTAAGTAAGCTCCCAACTATTTGCAAATTTAAAAATAACTAGTTACCTTGTTTTATCCCGTGGCTTCATTTGCTTGGTGTATGTACTAACATTATTGAGATATTGAATAAAATAAAACTCCTTTTGATAACTTCTAATAAAAATCACAGTTATCTTTTTGTTTGCATCCTTATACTTACATTTTTTTATAAATAGACTAATAAAGCTCTCAGAAACTACTGTGACTGTACTATCATTTTTTTCTTTGTCTTCACCGGGAATCGAACCCAACCCTCGGTTCTACGCTCACGTGGCAACCACTACCAAGGAGGCGGTCATTATCATATTCAGTCACATACCGTATAATATATGAAACTACAAGAATGATTTACAAGGCACTTTGTTATACGCATTGCAAATTTTCTTACCCTAAGGGTTCTTTCAGTAAAAATTATTGCGGCGCATGAACTATGGCCTGTGTTTTAAATTAATTTTCTTTATGTCTTTGCGGCTTGTTGATAAAAATTCTTATCATAATACCATGAAAGGTCTACTGAAGATATAGCTTGTCTTTTTACGGGAGAAATAACTCAGTTAATAATATTAATAACAGGATAATGTATTAAAATATAACCAAAAGTATTATAACAATTAAGAATTACATTAAAAACTTATTTATTTATAATTTATTCAGGAAATATACAATTTACATATTACAATTAAATACTTAATGTGAAGACAGGCAATAAAACACAATTAATAAATGTTTGCCCATCTAACCGACTATTTTTGGTATATCTCATAAACGGTAAATTAAAAGCATTTAAAAATTAATCCAGATACATTTAAATTTGAATAATAGATGTTATTTTTAAACCAACACATAATTTCCAAACAAATTGATAAATAAATTGATTTTCATATAATAATAGCCAAAACGTTATCTAAATGATAACAATATACATCGATATGGATCAGCTTTTGAATACATGCAATTATATTAAAATTTAACGGGAACATCCCACGTTACACACAATCTATCTTTAAAGATAACAATATGGCCGCTGTAAAGATAAAGATTTAGATCGCCCACGACGATATTGAAGAATGTTTAAAAATATAATATACGTATAAATAAAAAACACAATGGCTAAACTGAACAAAATTAAGTTAAAATGATAAAAATATTTTGATTGTAATCCACTGCTAAAATACTTTCTTTTGATTCCATTTTTTGGCTTTGGACTTATAAGTATTTTTAAAAACATAATTAGGTTGTGCTCACAGTTGTGCTCTTCCTTTTTACATAATAGTCGAGGAAAACCTTCGTATTTCTTTTAAATAATTTTGTTTTATTTTCACTATTCCCTTAAATACTACTTTATAATCCATACTAATATTATAAATGCGAAAGTAACTCTGTCTGTCTGTCTGTTACTCAATCACGCCTTAACTACTGAACCAATTTGCATGAAATTTGGTATAGAGATATTTTGATACCCGAGAAAGGACATAGGATAGGTTTTATCCCGGAAATCCCACGGGAACGGGAACAATGCGGGTTTTTCTTTGACTGCGCGGGCGATGCCGCGGGTGGAAAGCTAGTTATTAATATAAACAATTTGCGGCTAATAATATTATTGTATAAAAGTAATCTTCGTAACATCGAGTCAATAAAAAATTGAATTTAATTTTTTGTGCGAAAAACAATTTAATTTCATCAATATTAAAACTTAAAAACTAATAGTAAGCTTATATCATAAATATCATATTATAATCTCCTAAAAAACATTCGTTCGTTAAAAATAGTTTAACTAAAAAAGCAAACGTGTTGTTTTATGTATATCTTATCGTGTTTTAATATCGAATAATTTTGCAATAAAAATATTTCGTTAAGTATTAACTGGTTTCAAAAACAATAAAACGTAATATCTTGTTAAATTAAGAACAATTTAAAGACATTTAAAATCTGTATTTATAATTTTATTTATTAGTAAATTTATAGGTAACAAACCCACACTTGAAGGGGATGTGCTCTTCAAGATCCTCCATATAAGAAGCTACAAAGAGAAATAAATAGGTAGTATAATAAATGTATAATAATAACAATATTATATTTTCACATAAAGTATAAGTAAAACATAACTCTAAACTATAATCGTGTCAACTTTTACAAATGCTCTTAAATAAATTATTGAAGTGAAAGAGTTTGTTTGTTTGTTTGAACGCGGTAATCTCAGAAACTACTGGTCCGATTTAAAAAATATTTCGGTGTTAGATAGCCTATTTATCGAGGAATGCTAGGCTTATATTATGTATATCATCACGCTAAGATAAATATGAGTGGAGAAATGCGGGTAAAACCGCGGGGCACAGCTCCATACATTAAGTATGCAGAATTAAAGTTCGCTGACGTCCTAATAACTACTTACAGATATTTATCAAGTAGATAATGCAGTTCCCGATATTCTCGGAGTTACCAAACTTATATATTCTTTCCAAATACAATTCTTATAGCCGCAATGCGTCATTGTACTAATAATTCAAACAAAAGTTAGGTGACCATGAATTTAGTACAAGGGAGTCTCATTCATGTTAACAAGTGTGTTCACCGAAAACTTTGTATCGAACTTTTTTGGACAATTGAAGTTTTGTAAAGTTTTAGTGGAGTATAAATATTACAGTTCTTCTCATGTGGCTGTTTTTCCGCAATACATGTCACGTCATTGACTAAGGCGATGATTTTGGTATCTTTGAATCTTGCCATAGAAGTTTCACTTCTGACACGTATGCTCGGCACACACTCTCTTTTCTATACTTATAACTAGCTTACCACCCGCGGCTTCGCCCGCTTTGTCTAAAACCTAATAAATTACCTATATACTAAAACCTTCCTCTTGAATCACTCTATCAATTAAAAAACCGCATCAAAATCCGTTGCATAGTTTTAAAGATTTAAGCATACAAAGGGATATAGATACAGTGAAAGGGACTTTGTTTTATACTATGTACTTATGTAGTGATAATATAAAACTGATGGTGGTTTCTTGAAATCGTTAGAACATTTCTGTCAGCACTCCCTTAGCACTGGAACAAATCTGGAACAAAAAAAAAATGAATAATAATTCTTATAATAAAAAATAAAAATATATTTCCATGCGAAGTCAGTTTAATTAGTCCTAGTAGACTAAACTTTGGGAAATTATTTTTATTCACAAGGAAACCATATTTCCAACGTTTCGTGAACCTCATTTAGAGTTTTAATAATGTAATATTACACGTGATTCCTCTTTTCATTTAAATATTAATAATTAATTAGTTTCTCGTCCTCGATCAGTAGTTCAGTGGTTAACTTTGACTTCAATCAAATAGTAGCGGGTTCGAGTCCAGATGATGGTAAAAAAAATGTTCGTGAAATTTTTTACATTAAGTAGGTACCTGTTTGTGTATTCTGTGAGTTCTGTTTATCTAGGTATTAATAATTAATAGGAGTGAAGAGTTCTTTTATTCATTGATGAATTTTGACGGATAGATATAAAAAATCGTACGTACTTATTTTTTTGTATTCTACGTATTTTATAATATTATAAATGCGAAAGTTTGTGAGGATGGATGTATGTGTGTAAGTTTTACAAAGAAATTAGCACACTTATATAGGGTAATTTGGATTAATACATAGGATAGGTTTTATCCGGAAAAACGTCGGAAAATCCGTCGAAAGTCCGGAAAATCGTTTTATCCGGTGTCGTAAAACGGACACGAATTGCTTTCTGGAATGTGCGAACTCTTTATGACGACAGTAGACTGGTACAAGCAGAACACGAAATGATCAGATATAATTTGCAAATACTTGGGATAAGTGAAGTGCGTAGAAACGGTTTTGGAGAGTTTAGAACACCAAATGGCCTTACTTTTCTCTACTCCGGCAAGGAAGACGAAGACGACGTGCGCGAATACGGGGTAGGATTGCTCCTCTCTGAAACGACGAAAAAGAGCTTGATAGATTGGAAACCGGTCTCCGAAAGAATAATCACCGCGCGTTTTAATTCCAGAGCGCGGAAGATCACGGTAGTACAATGCTACGCCCCAACAAATGTCGCGTCAGAAGAGGATAAGGATGACTTTTATAGCGCCCTCCAACAAACCATGAGTAACATACGAAAACAGGACATAGTGATAGTGATGGGAGACCTGAACGCTAAAGTGGGCAACAACAACCTAAACTGTGAAAAGCACATGGGACAGCAAGGGCTTGGTACGCGAAATGACAACGGAGAGCGATTTGTCGAATTCTGCCAGAACCATAACCTAGTTATAGGTGGCACCCTCTTTCCACACAAAGACATCCATAAATACTCATGGCTTTCACCGGACGGAGTGACACGAAACCAGATCGACCATCTGGCAATTAGCCGCACCTGGCGCACTTCTCTCTTGGACGTCCGAAACAGACGAGGTGCTGATATCGACAGCGATCACCTGCTGATGGTAGCTGAAGTCAGATTGAAGCTTGCAACTGTAAACCGAACATCCGGTGCTAGTAAGATGGGACGAAGGTATGACGTGAGCAAACTGAAGGAACCCGAAGTTCGACGAGAGTTTGCATTAGAGCTGCGCAACCGCTTCTCTGGACTTCCTCTGGATACAAATAATATAGATGAGACGTGGAAATTCATCAAGACAGCCTACCAGGAAACAAGCGCTTCTATCCTAGGGCACCGACCAAGAAAGCGTGATGAATGGATTTCTCACTTTACCTGGGATCTAATTGAAACCCGGAGAGAACTGAATCTGAAAATCCAAACATCAACGGATGATAGCGAACGAGCAGACGCCAGAGAAAAGTATCGTCAACTACGTCGAAGTATTTACCGCAGTATCCGAAGAGATAGAAGAAACTGGGCTAATGGTATCGCTGAACAAGCACAGAGAGCCGCTGATGCCGGAAACGTAAGAGACCTATACAATGCCACGAAATCACTTACTGGAAAACGAGGGTATAGAAAACGTGCACTCCGCGATATTGACGGCCGTCTTATCACAACCTCTGAAGGCCAGCTGGCCCGCTGGCGTGAACATTTCAAAAGTGTATTTCATTCATCACCGACGGATCGCCAGGACTCAACGGGTACTACACTCGCATCTCATCTTCTGGACATCAACACGTCTAGCCCCTCAAAGGAGGAAATTAAAATGGCTATTCTCTCCCTAAAGAATAACAAAGCCCCGGGAATCGACCTTCTTACGGCGGAAATGCTAAAAGCGGACATCGAACTCTCCGCCCGAGCACTAACACCTCTTTTGGAGAGAATTTGGACGACGGAAGAATTGCCAGATGAGTGGAACAAGGGCCTGCTTATAACGGTTCCGAAAAAAGGAGATCTCAGCCAATGCGGTAACTGGAGAGGCATCACCCTGCTCTCAACTCCATCCAAAGTGCTCACAAGGATACTATTAAATAGAATAACTAAGGCTGTGGAACCTATTCTTCGGAGGGAGCAGGCAGGCTTTCGCCCTAACCGCTCATGTACGGACCAGATAAACACATTAAGAATCATACTGGAAGAAGCATCAGAATGGCAACGGGAGATCTATCTCACCTTTGTCGACTTTGAAAAGGCTTTTGACACAGTCACGTGGTGTAGTATCTGGTGCCGACTTGAGGAAATAGGCGTTCCAAGCAAGATCATCAACATGCTGAGAGCACTTTATAAAAAATACGCATGCAAGGTGGCACATGACGGGCTTATTTCCGATGATATAGATGTCAGCGCAGGGGTAAGGCAGGGCTGCTTGTTATCTCCTCTGTTGTTTTTAGTTGTTCTGGATGGCATAATGCACAAAGTCAACGACGGAAAGCGACGCGGTATAGAGTGGGGGTTGACCGAGCAACTAGATGACCTTGACTATGCTGACGACCTGTGTCTGCTCAGTCACAAACACGCTGACATGCAATCCAAACTCGACGACCTTCAACGCGAGGCTGCATTATGTGGACTAAAAATTAACACCCTGAAGACGCAAGAAATGCGAACCGAAGGAAGAAATCCACAAGCGCTAACACTAGGATCCCAGCAGATAAAGCGTGTCCAGCAATTTACTTATTTAGGCAGTGTGGTGTCCAATACAGGAGGAACCGAAGAGGACATCGCTTCACGAATCGCCAAAGCAAGGGCAACCTTCGCGCAGCTACGATCCATATGGCAATCGAAGAAGCTAACACGTGGAGTGAAATTTAAAATATTTCGCTCCAACGTAAAAAGTGTCCTATTATATGGTAGTGAAACGTGGGGAGTTACTAAAGCTATCACGCAAAGAATCCAGGTCTTCGTCAACCGATGCCTCCGCCAAATATTAAGAATTTACTGGCCCGAGAAAATATCAAACGAACAACTGCTGGAACGCTGCCACGAGACGCTGATTTTGCGCCAAATTTCACGCCGCAAGTGGAAATGGATCGGCCACACTCTCAGAAGAAACACATCGCATATACCCAGGCAAGCCCTGGAGTGGACTCCCCAAGGGAAAAGGAAGCGTGGCCGTCCTAGGCAATCCTGGCGTCGTTCGGTGGCGGCGGAAGCTAAGGCGATTGGGTTGACGTGGCCGGAGGTGAAGAGCGTAGCCCAAGACAGAACGCGATGGCGGCGCACTGTGGACGCCCTCTGCCCCACATAGGGGACATAGGACAATAAGTCAAAAGTAAGTCATAGGTTTTATCCCGGTAATCCCACGGGAACGGGAACTAAGCGGGTTTTTCTTTGAAAACGCCGATGAAGCCGCAGGTGGAAAGCAAGTAGGTATATTATATAAAAACTTTGTACTAATGTATCTAGCTTAAATAGGGTGCGTTGAATAACTCTTAAAGTTTTTTAGTATACATTTGTATAGAAATTCCACATTAGGTCTAAAAATGTACGCTGGGGAGAAAATTGTATACAAGTAGGTTAAGGACGAATCATTTTGCAATTAAACGTTAAAAAAAGGTAAAAGTGAATGTATTTTTAATAAATTCCTAAAGAAATATGTTTAAACTAGCTGTTCCCCGCTGTCCTCCGCTCCTGTTGGCCGTAGCGTGATGATATAGAAGGCCTATAGCCTTCCTCGATAAATGGGCTATCTACCACCGAAAGAATTTTTCAAATCGGACCAGTACATCCTGAGATTAGCGCGTTCAAACAAACAAACTCAAAACAAACTATAATATTAGTATAGATAAATACTCTGTGTTGTAAATGAGAATCAAAAGGTATTGCGTAGGTAGATTTTAATTATATCAAAACAGTCCTTAATTTTTGCTCATAAGCATAAAATAAACATTAATATGCTGTTGAGTTCATTTTATCTTAGTTTTATTTTAATGTGTCAAAATCACTATCAAATGAGTCATAAATTTTAACTTGTCATGATTCTAGTATATGCTTTATTTAAAAAAAAAAACTTTAAAATACATTATTTATGAAAAGTTGAAATAGTGTAGTAAAATATTATGTTAAGTTACCTCAGTAAAATAGAACTCATTTGTTGGCAAAGGTTTTAATGACAGGTAAAATTATTTAAAATAAGCTTCCACCCGCGACTCCGTCCGCGTGGATGTCGGTCTTCGCGTGGATGGTTTATTTCTCCATTTTGAGTAACTCTGACAATAACATCTTATAATTAATATCTATTGGACTCAAATACGGCTAGGCCTATAATAATAAACAACGTGTGTTCGCTGTTCTACAGAACAATCGTCTATGGATAAAACTGAAAAATTAAGATTATTTTTTTTCTTCGTATTTTTTCAGGATAAAAAGTATCCTATTTTACGCCCAGGATAATAAGGTATACCAAGTTTCATCGAAATCGAACCGTTAGTTTTCACGTGATGTCTTCACATACAGATAGACAGACAGACAGACAAAAATTTTTTTAATCACATATTTGGATTTGGTATCGATCCAGTAACACCCCCTGCTATTTATTTTTTCAATATTTTCAATGTACAGAATTGACCCTTCTACAGATTTATTATACATATTATGTACTTATAGATAAACTGCCATGTTGAAATGGCCTATCCATATAAATATAGACTGAGTTCTTAACAGTAGACTTTTATTCACAGCAAAGCCAGTATCTACTGAGTCTTTATAACTAGCAAGCGGAACCCTAAAATGCAACCCAGCCAAATTAAAAATAACTTATTCAATATAACAAGTCAGGTGCGCAACTAGCAATCAATTTTATAGATTTATTCTTACGGTGCATTTACATCAAACGAGCGAATGCTCATTCTAACCCCACTATGTCAATTTATTTTAGCGTAGGCCGTAGAGCATTCTTTCGTTTTTAAGTGCGTTCGAAAAGATTCTATAAAATGTTCATATACCGAATACACGTAATTCAAGTTTTTATTCACACTAAAAGATCACGAAAGAATGCTCTTGCTCTTGCTCTAGCTTTATGTTCGTTTGATGGAAATGCACCGTAACGTCGAAACATCGTTATATTCGATTGCTATAAAGTTCAAAGGTCGATTGACCTTTAGAAGCATAGGTTGACATGTTTTTCAAGGACGGACGAACTTTAATTTTAGGGTATAAAATACTGTTGTTACGTTGTTTTCATGGTTGAGGGAGTTAAATTAAATGAAAATAAATAGGTCACTCTCTTAGATTAATATATTTAAGCATTGTATTTGGAAATAGTATGAAAAAGTTTGGTAACTCCGAGAATATCGGGAACTGCATTATCTACTGGACAAATTTATCTGTAATAGGGTGACAATAATTTTAGATTAAATCAAAATAAATAAGTCACTCTTGGTAAGTAGGTACTGATTATTATACTTTACGTTACTTTTTTACCTTAAATTTCGTTAATTTATTATTCAATTTGTAACATTGTATGTCAGTAAGTATACGATTTTCCTTATTTTCTCTTTCATTAATTTTTCTATCTTTAATTTATTTGCATACCTATAATTTAAATGAATCTGATTGCTGTCTATATACAGAGAGAGGACAGAAAACTGTTTAATTATTTATATGATAAGAATATCTGTGACTTTTTGCGCTTGAGAAACCAATTCTGATGCCATTTTCACTTATTATAAATTATATTTGGCAATTTTCATTCAATGATTTGCTTAATCATTTTATGAATGAAGTAACGCATATAGAACAGTCTGTACTTTATTTAATGCTATTTGTTGATAAAAAAATTATGTAAATAGTATCAATAGATTAACTTGTTCATTTTGATATCGTTAAATGACTATCAAAGGTGCCTATTTACATAGTGTATTGACATTTATATCTATTTTTAACTTCTAAAGAACAATATAGTAAATTGACCTACGAATAACTTATGAATTAATCTCTTATCACGCTACGTCCTTCCAAAGGTCACTTCACATAATATCGGATTTGTAAACTGCTATTTGACCTCAAAACCAGTTTTTAACCGAAACGAGATGGTATATGAATATTCATTGCTCGGAATTAATATTAATAAGCTGTGTGAGTTATGCTTGTAAATTATATTATTCTTATTTGTTTTATTGTAAAAGTTTGTATCGTGTGTTGTTTTCACAATTATAGTTCTTACTAGACATAAAAATTAATATTTAGTATTTACCTACTAATTTAATCAATGTTTTATCTCTTGCCTTTTATATCATGTTTCTTTTTTTATCTATAAGAAAAATAATAAGAAGTAATTAATTTAAGAATCAATGTGGAAACGTCAAATAAGAAAATATTATACATAGTTGGCTATCATCATACTATTATTTTTTCAAACTCTACAGTTGTAGAGATTGCATTGAAATTTTAAAATACAAAAGTACGTAAATAATATAAAAAATCCAATGCCGTGGTTAATCCATGCGGTCTTTAATTCGATGTCAGAAAAAATAACTAAAATAACATAGGTAACACTTAAAGCATATCACATCAAGAATGTCGACTCTTAAAATAGTTATGAAACGCATACACTAGACGAAAGTAGTTTATTCAAATAGAATATTAAGTATATAATTTGCTACTTAAACAATTAAGGAAGGACGATTTAATTAAACTCTACTTATGTTGTGAATAGAACTTGTTATATCTACTATTATATGACGTAATTATGACATTTCTAGAACATTACTACATAGTATAAAACAAAGTCGTTCTTATGTCACTATGTAGGTATGCCTAAACCCTTAAAACTACGCAACGGATTTTGATGCGGTTCTTTAATAGGTGATTCAATCGAAAGGTTTTGGCGCAGTTTTAGTATATAATTTACTAGGTATTATTAGTACATAATTAGATAAAGCGGGCGAAACTACGGGCGGAAAACTAGTCCCTCTTGCAAAATATGATTCATTTTAGTATGACTTAGTGCTAGTGTAGTGGTGATTTTATAGGGGTCCTAGATTCGATTCTTGGATACTAAAACTTATATACTACACTGCTTCTTATAATGTTCACTTGCTTTTTTTTTCTTCAAGTAAATTCAAATCAGTGAAACAAATCTGCCCACGATAGAAATAACTTCAATTTTAAATTATGCAATGATGTAAAAATAATGATAATTGATAACTATGCTCCTCTAATAAAATGACTAAGATTTATGAACACATTATTTTGTTCGTAGTTTAATGATTGATTTTGGAAGATAATTATGTGAAATATTTATTTGATGTCCAGATTTGATGCCACTGTACATTAGTTAAGTGTCAAATTGATTTAAGCCTACCTACGTTCACAAACAACCGGTTTTTGTGTTTATTAATTTATCATTTAAAATCCAGTCGATCGCTATAAAAAATATTGAATTATGATTTAATTTATTTGGCAGATGTTTCTGGTTTTGCGTGAATATTATATTTATTATATTTAAATGATTTAGAACGTGGTTTTTCGTTTGTTGTTTACAAGGTAACGTGCTACTTCAGACAGCTAGTCTGCGTGTCGAGTCAAAAATATAAGTGGTTGATATTATATAAAAATATAAGTTAACCTAACCTAAAACCATTATTTATTTCATTATTTGTGTTATTTTTGTCTCCATAATATTCATAATACACATACACAAATTTATTACAATGGATCATACCTAGAGCCTAGCATATTTTTTATACAATAACTCTTTAAGAAATTATGCTATTGCTTCTTAGCACATTGAGTAGATAATATTATCTACTAATGTAAGTAACTTAGAATTTTAAGCAAAGCGTACAATGTACATGCTTCATTAATGTAGGCTAAGCTTTCTTTTGTCAATAATTAAGCTTATATAATATGTATTTCTCCGAGAAGACAGAAAGCCAATAGAAAAAAAAGACGTGTGGCACTCGGGGACTGCCGCGGTAAAGCTATTGCATAGTATGCCTTCAAGCCACACCTCCGTGTCCGTTAGAGTAGGGAGCGTGAGGTTTTTTCGTTACGGAATATCTGGATTCGGTCCCCGCGCTCAAGGCCCGCGATAGAAGCTATGCAATAGCTTAAAAATCGTATTATAAACATCATTTTCATCAAACACCTGTGTAAAGTATTTATGAAAATCACGTTAAAACACGTGTCAAATGGCCTCATTTTAAAATGTTAACATCGCAGTTGTTGATCTTATAGTAATTTGTTTTTAACGTTAGTTATAAATCATGTTTAAAGAGCTTTTATGATGTAAATGTTTAGAAATAGTGACGCAAATAAATTGAAGCGTTTATTTAATTTTTAATCTGTGATTTTTATCGAATCTTTATGTTGTAATGGAATCATTTTATAATTAACTTATGGGTAAATTTTATGCGCAAGAGTAGGAAGATATAAATTTGTATTAATTGTTATATGGACTAAAAATATAAACGTATCTAATAGGTACAAGGTAAGTATAGTAAATATAGATTTCAGAACTCTATAACTCTTCTATAAGTGTAATTTTAAATCTATACTAATAATATTATAAAGAGGAAAGGTTTGTAAGTATGTATGTATGTATGGTTTTCAGGCATAAGCTCCTGGACCGATTTCAAAAATTCATTCACCATTAGAAAGCTGCATCTTCACTGAGCAACATAGGCTAGGTTTTATCCCGGAAATCCCACGGGAACGGGAACTATACGGGTTTTTCTTTGAAAATGCGGGTGAGGCCGCAGGCGGAAAGCTAGTGTTATATAATTTTAAATGGAAACTATGATTATCATTTTAGTATACCTTCTAAGTAATTAACAGACTACTCGCTCTTTTGAACAGTAATTTTGCTCATAAATATTATAACCTACCAAAAACTTTATATTTAAAATATGAACTTGCGTTGAAATGCTTGTTTTATTCAGGTAAAAGGGTCTTATACAAAATTTAAAAGAAAATTAGGCATGAATAATTTGAAATGGAAAGATTTGGATTTAGGTCCCTCAAATCGTCTATAAAATGCGCTTTAAATCAAATAAATGAGTACAAAAAAGTCTTGAATATAATAACTATAAGATTTTTTTTATTGACCTTAAAATATTGATTCAACTTTCTGAATATTAATTAACATTTATATTTTAATGTAATATGGCAATCGTTGTTTTGATATATTTTGTCACGCAAGGTTTCATAAATAAGGTATGTTTTTGGTTAATTACCAACTCAAATCATTATCAAACATCTCTTTTATATTATCTGACTAATGTCCTTTTATAATAATACCTCCATTACTATGATCTGTGTGTCAAATGAACTTATTTCCAAATAAGTAACAGTAAGACAAAAAGAAGGGTATGATTATGAAAGTTTGTAAGTACTTAGTCGATAAACTTCAAACTTAACCGATTTTCAAAATAGGTACTTTCATCACATCACATAGGATAGTTTATTGTTATAGGAAAGTGTAAAGAAAATTTTTGTTTGTTGTTATGTACCTACTATTTAAATTTTTATTTGTTGTTATGTTATGTACCGACTCAATCCAATTTAAAATTCTCTGACCATCAGAAAGAATCTTTTTCAAGAAACAGAGACATTATTTTTTATCCAGGGAGAAGCCGGGGCAAGCGGCTAGTCTGAGATATATAATACAATATATCACACAGTCCCTTTAAGAACTTACGTTTCAACAACAATACAGTGGGGACTGTACGTCTCGACAAAGGCAGACGGAATTAAAAGCAAAAAGACTTGCCAAGCTTTTTGTTTTCATTTCACAATCTTAGGATGTCAACGTTTTTGCGCTTTGAATTAATGAAGATGGGACTGAATGACCGTTTTGTATAGCTTTACAACAAGAGGATTTTAGTTTGATACGCGAGTTTGCTTCTAGAAAGCTGGCAATTGTATCCTACTAGTTTTATATATGCGAAAGTTTATGTGTTTATTTGGCACTCTTTCACGGTAAACTGCGGAACCGATTTTCATGAAATTTGACAAACATATAGACGGTTAGTTGGATTAACACATACGAAAGTTTTTATCCCGAAAATGTTACGGGAACTGGAACTGCGGGTGACAAGCTAGTTTTTATATAAAAATAAGTATAGTTTTGTAAATAAAAATATTTATGGTTATTTTTAATGCACGAGTGTCATACGATGAAATATGATAACATAATCGTTTAAAGTAAATGGTTATTCTTCAACCGTTCCCAAAAAACGACGGAAAGTACTCCATTCTATAATAGGCGCATTTTATTATCATTGATTTATTTTATTTGATTGGATTTTAGTATCTTTATAAGCGTAGAAAATCTAATAAAACATTTAAAATGTGATTAAAAATTGAATAAAAAATTAACGTAAAAGTAATTAAGTCATTAACATAGTTCATTAGCATTTTAATCATTTACTTCCCATATCAAAATAGAGTTCATATTTAAAACGTTCAAATATAAAGGAATATATTATTATCTATACTAATATTATATAGCTGAAGAAATTGTTTGTTTGTTTGGACGCACTAATCTCACTCGTCGTCTCTCTACTGGTCCGATTTGAAAAATTCTTTCGGTATCAGATAGCCCATTTATCGAGGAAGAATATAGGCTATATCATCACGCTAAGACCAACAGGAGCGGAGCAATGCGGCTGAAACCGCGGAGCACAGCTAGTATATTATAAAATAGAAATACTATAAAAAAGCCGCGTTTAATACAGCCTTCATTAAGCCCAGCATAATTACTGTGGGGTGAAACAGACCCTACGTTTCTTTAAAAAACGCTTCAAAAAACCTCGTTGAAATGAAAAGGGTTAACGTTAAAGTAATCGAGTGTCATTACTTGACTATGAATAAATTACGCAAGTTCTCGGCTCGCTTTGTGCAATAGAGTTTAGTGGAAGTGATAAGCGATAGCGAGTTTTATACATTACATCATAGAATGCATGTTCTACTATCTAGTATTTGAAGGAACAATTGTTATTTATTTGTCTTACATAATTAAAGTTTGTATAGGTATCTATTTGAAAAAAAAATCTATAATAACAGAAGTATATGTTTAATGTTTATTGCATTGCATTGCACTTTAGGATATTTTTTTCGGGGGCATATTCCTTAATTTTAATGAACAGTTATTCGTTTCATCATTTTCTTATATCGATATATTTCGTTTACATATCAATATATTATTGCAGATGTATTTAGATTCAAAATATAATACAAATCTAACAATACATTTCTCCCATTTCGCTCAAACTGCTCTACCTACTTTCAACAGTCCCCTTTTCAAACCAATCGCTTCCACTTATGCCTTGTCCCTCAATTTACGCCCCAACACGGACTCAAAGTAAGAGCGGACAAAATTCGCCATTACAACACAGTACGCCCTACGATAAAATTGTCCTGGGCGCCAACGGGAAATTAACTTTGTAAGGCTTTGAGTAAAAATATCATACTGTATCATATATTATTATGGTGTAATACATATTTTACGCTAACGTATTTTCCTTGTGTAAGTACGTATATGTATGAGTTTTTGAATTCGTTTAGGTATGGCCGCGTAAAGAATATAATATCTTATTATGGATAACCTTTTTGAGCACTGTATAAAGCGTGGTAAAATTATATTTATAATTCTAGTATATTTTTACTCTGTAATATTAAGTTAGTTTATGTGTTATTATTTTGAATAACGCTACTTTTCTACGTCTTTCTACGACCATTTACTTAAATTTTTCCGCGAAAAGCAGCTCGGAGTAGATCGTAGCTCGACTCAGGAATACGGCGGTACACGCCTAATGACGCCAATGAAATGCAATTTTATATTTTGCTTTTAATCAATAATCCGTTTTGTTAACAACCACCAAGATAATAACACGACAAAATAAACATTAAAATCGAATGAATAGAAAAACAGTATACATGATCGAAATATGTATAAAAAGTAGCGTGCCTATGCTAAACTCGAATAAGAAATTTGCGTAAATAAGACATTTTACTCAGAATTATCTAAACAAATATATTACAACATAAATAAGCAAGATAATTGCTGGCTTCACAGTTTTAAGGCTTGATGAAGAACAGGAAGGAGGAAAAAAATTAGCTGAAAGCCAGATATTACGGAGTCTCTTGTAATTAACTCACAGTAATTTCATTTGCTGCGAAAATGTGTTTACCGAGGAGTAAAAATTGAGGTTGTTCAGGTCTAGAATAGTAAGGAACAACGGAGAATTACAGAGTAGGTAAATACAGAGGCGATATTTAATTGCTCGTTATTTACCTGTGTACAAACTAGTTTGGTGTTTATCCTTTAGAGTTTAGATTGATAATATTATGGTCTATTTTTGAACGTATACAAGGTATAGGTAACTTTTTTGTGTGACTAATAATAAATTTGTACATGCTTCTAAGTGACTACAAAACTGTTTATTAAAACGTAAGTACTATAGTTTTAGTGAAACATTATATACCTATATTATATTTTATAACAGTTTCCAGGCATTTCAGTGAACTACACTTTTAAACATGCCTGCTTTTACAGGCAAATTATTTATAACAAGTACCTATAGCCCTAAGCATTCAAAATACATTTTTAAAACCACTGACCTACTTCCAAACCTACCATAATACAAAATCAGCGTTGCACTAGACCTGAAGTAGATATTTTCATATTGAACAAAGTACACTTCACGGTAAGAAGCACAGTTCAAGCTATGTCTGGTAACAAAACCTATGATGTAACGTGAAATTTTCTCAACCAAAAAGAGCATTCGCTAGAACAATAACTGGGTGCGCGCAGCGTAAACAGTGTCTGCGTCTGACAAACTTATTACTTGCAATCTTATTAGTCACTTAAAAAGCGGTTCTAGACTTTTCTATAAGCTTTCAAGAAAAATATTAGACTGTAAAAGGATGATGAAGTTAATATAATATTAGATGGACACTATATATTCCAATTTTATATCAACTTTCTTTTATCCTCGGCTCATTTTGGTTCGAAATTCCTTATAGTTAAGAGTATTTTATACTGATGTTCCATCAAAAAATAAACGAAGAAAAAGAACAAATTTAAATGCAAATAATTGAAAAATATTTTATAAACGGGTGCACGATGAAAACGATTATATCCGATATGAAAACGATAAATCAGACATAAGAAAATATGCCAATATAGTAAAATTACATCTTCTGTCCTAATATTGATAAATCTATTAGTTTTAAATAAAAAACTTAACTTAAGAAATACCATTCGAATACAGAAAATAAATAAACTTCTTGAAAGAGACAACTATCTAAAGAACACAGCAATTCAAATATGAATTTCAGAAACAGCTAGTGCCCTAAAGTTGAATCTTGCTAAAAACATAAATACAGAAAAGTACCACGATAGCCATGTTGAGAATTATTTTGGTAACCCGTCCGTGTTGTTAAGGATTGCAAGAAGGTTTCGTGTTATGAATAAATTAAGAAAGTTTAGCTTGCTGAGGGTACATTGCGAACGTTGTTGGATGTTGGCTTTAACTTTGTCAACCGATACCGTTACAATAAAGGACTGGAACATTCTAATCTGAAACACAATTCGAAATATTTTAGGTGAAATTTGGAATTAAACAAAATTAACCGTGGAAAGTTTTTAGAATGGTTCAATATTTCGTTTCTGTTACTTTATTTATGCCCAAATGGCGCTGAGGGACATAACATTTACTATATAAGCCTTATGGTGTATACCGTCGCTAGAATGATGGATGCACAACGGAGATAAAAAATAGAGAAGTAAAAGCACAAAAGTTGAAACACGAAAACATAGACCGAATAATAAGTTACTTTCTAATAAAAAAGTGAAATGCTATAAAAATAACATAGTTCGTGCGATTTCTATCACCATTATACAAGAAAATTCAATTCTCATAGTTTCCCAAATAAAATATCAAAGTTCTGAACCACTAGCTTAACAATTCTCTGAAACGAATAGTCTCATTATGCCTATATTTCTTCACACAGTCATGTAACCAACCGCAAAATGAGTCGCAATGTATGACACCCGTTCATATTACGAGCGAAACCGAATGTAAAGCGAATGTAATATTATCGCAACAAAACCTCAAACTTGCTGGCTCTCCGCCTAACCACGCGAATCGCGATTCTCTCTGTACTAAGCCCCATTGCGACAGTACGATTATCATTATTCGAAATACATCGCTCTTCGTGTAGGAATATTAGAGAGTGTTAATACTAAGTTAGATAGGTGGCAAGCAATGGACATCGTATTGTGTTTACGCACTGTTTAACGATGTTAGAGTATTTCTTGCTGTTGTCGTAAATTGTAAGCGCTTCCTAAATTTGAATGTGTGAAATACCGCAGTTTTATTCATTATTGTTTTTATTTCTTTTCTTGTAACGGAGACAAATGTGACGCTTAATTTATTAAGTTTTTACGGTATGTCGTGGCACACCCCGGACACTCCATACAAAATGATCGTTTTGACAGTCACACTGTAGAGACTGCAAATGTGTGTGTTAACGCTTTATGGTTGGCACATTTTTGACTGGGGTAAAAAAAAATTCGCGTTTTTCTGATGAAATACATCCGTAAACAGAACAATATCTTTAACCATTTTCTACGAAAAACGATAATCACAAATCCAAAATAATAAAATTACTTTAAGTCAATTTGATTAATGTTGTCAATCTTCGTTGCGTATCGTCCTTGCAGAAAAATATGGCCCATTTTATGTCTGATCGCGAGGGGGTGAGGTAAGTTTAATTTTGGCGGGAGGCGGAGAGTGTCCGTTCTGTAGCGTTTAGCTACTATTATGTATTCTGTGGTCGTGGTAAGTTTTTTCAATATCCAACTCCAACTATTAGAAGATAATGATTGTTGTTCGTTTGATAAACCTAACTTAGTGTTTCAGATAGCTTCTCATCATGAGACTTAACATAAAACTTTTCCTGAAAAATTATCAGTCAGTGTTTAATATCGAAATTATTAAAAGGCTACTAGGTAACTAGAGTAAAACGCGATTGACAATCCAATAAAATATTTATTATCAAATCATACTTAAATAAATTTTTTAATTCTTTCGTCTCACAAACTTAATCATATTTTTTTTCGATATACAATTTTAACCAGATATCCCCTTCAAAGATGACTAGCAGTTCTGGCTTTCTATTTCCACAGGAACTAGTTAAAAAGCATTAAAATGCACAGACGTGCGACTGAAACGTCTTATAGCCCCTCGTCTCAACGAGTCGTAATCATCGCAACCAACCCTGGGGTGTGGAGAGACACTCCTTGATTTCATTAGGGCGGTGCAGACGAGCGACTTTGCGATTAAGTATAGATTAATTCGTTATTAGAAAATATAGAGTAATGCAAATTATCTTATTAGTTGAAATACTATGTACGGCTACAGTATTATAAGAAAAAAATGTATAAATCTAATTCTAAAAATAACCTTAAAACAATTAATATTAACTTTACTTTTGTTTATTACATGATATAACAATAATTAATAAGAACCTATATAATGCAGTGTTCTTTAAATTTATAGACCATAGTTTTTTTTTCATTTAAACAATATATCTAATATTACAAATTAAAAAAAAAGTAAATAAAATAAATTTGGCAGTCGCTTGCGTATAATCACCCTAAAAGAAATAGAGTGTAGGGGAAACAGTTTTTATCGTAATTTGTAGTGTCTAGTGGCTATATAATCTACGCCGTTTAAATATATTACATATACAGTGTAAAACACGGTTAAAAGTAGACTCTAAAGTTAAATGTGTTAAGCTTTAAATTTGAATGTGATTAATGTGTCTAGAGTTTATATACCACTTAATATGTAGTAATCGCATTAGCTACCCAATTCATTATGATCCAAGAATGAATATTATACATTTATTATACAATTTTTCAATTTATTTCTTAGAATTTAATAATTTTTGTATTTTATTGATTTAGCACGTTTTCTTTCAAAAATTAAAAGTACACGTCACATAGACAAAACAATGGAAATTCTGTACTATTTTTTTATAATAGATGAAAAGGGTGCTTGTTTGTCTTTCTTTCTATTGTAACGGAATGATTTCATGATATTTGTGTCTAGGATAGAGGCATAGGCTATTTTTCCCGAGTTTGTATCTGATTACTACGGGAATTTCCTTTAAACTTGAGACGAGGCCGTAAGCTACTAACAAAATTGCCAAAAAACCCACCATCCTTCAATCTCGAATGATAAATGCACATATCTCTTCTTAAATTCATTTGATCGATTCATACTACGGGTAATCCGCACCCAGATTGCACTGCATGTGTCTGTTGAGTGTCAATTTAGTGGTGCCTATGTGGGATGAATTACGTGCCAAATTCTACCCGGTAAGGCATTACCGGGTAGAATTTGCGACGTGCTTCGTAAATAATTGAGCGGGATTTCATTATGGAACGTTCTTCTGGAAGAATCTGTGCATTGAAAAATCGATGAAATGGACAGACTTTTTTGTTGTTTTAGAATGGTCTTGTGGGTATCAGCGCGACTTGTCAGATCGACTTAGATTTAATTAGAATGAAATAAATAGAGAGAAGAGAGATAAGTGATAATTTATATCGAAGTTATTGTATGGTAGAGCCAAAAGAAACATGAAAATGATGGCACAAATGAATTTTATCTCTGTTTAATGATATATTTTTTTCGGATGACCAGATTTTGCGAACTATAACTACCGAATACAAAGTATTATAATTGATTCCTTCATATTTTAAAACGATTTTTGTAACTACGATTGTATTGCATAAATTGTAGAAGACGGTTATTTATAAGTATGGAGTAAAATAACATAATAATTCATCTTTTTTCTCAATATTCTATCCTACTAATATTATATATGCGAAAGTTTGTGAGGATGTGTGTGTTTGTTACTCTTTCACGCAAATACTACTTAACTTAACCGATTACAATGAAAAACACACATATAGAGAATAACTTGGATTAACACATAGGTTTTATCCCAGAAATCCCACGGGAACGGGAACTATGCGGGTTTTCCTTTGAAAACGCGGTCGAAGCCGCGGGCGGAAATCTAGTACCTACACATAATAACAATAATTTTATTATTGTAATGTCGTTATCTTTACCACAAACTATTTACCAATTGTTTTCTAACGCCATTCAATATAAACTTAACTTAAACACGATCAATAAATTCTTTCCAACGTTCAATTGGAACCGTAACAAACTTTACTATGCCAATAATTTAACCGAACTAAGCCCAAGGTCACATGAAGCGTTCCCCCAGATAAGGGTCTGTACATACCGTAAATTTCGAAGCATTGTTTTAATTGTAGCCCAAGATTTATAGACTTGCAAACGATAACAATTAGTGTTGTTCAATTGATTCTGAATGCTTGTTATGTTCTAAAGCTTTTAGGAATTCTGTTGTGTTGGTATTGGTTCGAAGAAATTCTGGTTATTCATTATTGTAGACTCTAGTTAAGTGTTTCGGTTTAACCCTAGAAGCCTAATCTATATAGAACGTACACAAAGCCTTAATATACGTCTCAGAGGCGTACACATATAAAAGCCCTTATTTAAGGTATATTGTTTAATTATTATTGTTTTAATAAAGCGGAAATTTGAATTTGGGAAATAAACTAAAAATAAAACCACACTTTTATCAATTATAACAATAATCACAGTTGTTTATTACAACATAAAAAACAATATGCATAAATTGGAACAAAAAAATTAACTTCTTCAAAATCAACTAAACATAAATTATTTTTATAGAATATCAATTTTTTTTTACGCTAATTATATATCCTTAGATCAAACATTACAACTAACCAGACTTTAAAGGACTAGATTAACTTTAGGAACAGGCTACACATAAATCAACCTTGTGCTCGCCACACACAGATTTTTTACATTTATTACACAGTAATTTTGAAATGCATGATTGGATTAGTTTCTTCAGAGGGCCCAAATTCTTGAAATGACGCAACGAACTCAAACACCTCATTTTTTTCGTCCTGGCTTTGAACGTCGTCGATAATCTGGTCATTCACAACTTCGGAATTTGAATCCTCGTGAGAAGGACGTCTTCTCCGTTCAAAATTGCGATAATGTCGTCTTCATTTAATATATTGGGCCGTGAAATATTTATACCTGAAACAATTCCGAAAAAAGATATAAAATACACGAAAAACAATCAAAAATAAAATCACTCAATCTTAGTAAAAAGTTACACAAAGCCTAAACATACGTCTCACAGGCGTGCAACACTTCGATAAATCAAAAATGGCGGGACTTACCTTAATGATACAGGCATTGTCACCTAGCTCCCGTCGGCCACTGAGATAACTAAAGAGTTCGACACGCTAGCTTCAACCGTTAGAAAGAGACATCCAATATTCGAATTCTTGTACGCCTCGCAGGCGTAGATTAGGCTTCTAGGGTTAAGTGGATGAAGATGCAAATATATATTGTTTTAGTTGAGGAAAATATTATGCAATATTTATTTTACTAGCTACGTTTCGTGGTTTCACTCGCATAGCTCCGCTCTTGTTGGTCTTAGCGTAATAATTACGCTAAGACCTTATAATTATTATAATATAGCCTATTGCCTTCCTCGATAAATGGACTATCTAACACCGAAATAATTTTTCAAATCGGACCAGTAGTTCCTGACATTAGCGCGTTTAAACAAACAAAAAAACTCTTCAGCTTTATAACATTAGTATAGAATAATAATACTATAAAGCGTGTTTATTTGAATGCATCTCAGGAACTATGCGACCTATTACAAAATTTCTTACACCCGTCGATCTGTGCGTAATCCTTGTAGGTATATATCTCTGTATGTAATCGCTAGTAAAACATATTTTGGAAATAATAAGTTATATAACTCACTTTGACCTTTAAAGAAGAACGTTAAATGTCTTACCCTATTGTTACTTATTGCCAGATAATTATATATCCGTAGATATCAATTGTTTTTCAATTATTAATTTACCTGAATTACGATTTCATTTGACAATGACCTTTTAACTATTATCGAAATAAAGTTACAATCAATCGATTCATTTTGGATGTTTTACGAAACAAAAGATATTACAAACCCGTACCTATTTATTTATTTCATTAAACAACTACTTACCTCTTGAACTATCTATAAAAAACCACATCAAAATACATGTGTAGTTTTAAAGATCTAAAAAAAACATAGAGACAGCGGGAAATGACTTTGTTGTATATTATATAGCGATGTAATGTTTATAAAATACATAATATATTTAATATATTAAATTCTACTTATTATTTATAAATTAACTAGCGGTCCGCCCCGGCTTCGCTCGTGGTACATATTTACGTTTTCTCTCCTTAAGAACCATCCTCGTACTTCAAGGAATATATCTAATAAGAAAAGAATTATCGAAATCGGTTCACCCGCTATAATAGGGATTCATTTTTATATATTATAGAGATAAAATTTTAAATATTAATTTTCACGGAAAATGTGCAATAGGGTCTTCTAGAGGTTCCGTTCGTAGTAAGGCCGTAATCTCACCAATTAAGTTTCATATAATAGAAGGTGACCTCTCTTCGAAACGAAGGTAATTGCTTGAGATTGCTTCTCAAAGAGCAAATTAAAAGTAAATTTCACTGAAATTTGCGACTTTTAACTAGAAATTTTTTATTTATGTTTCATTCCATATAGTAAATTTTAAAGATGGTCAAATATTACAATTACGTAATAAATACCAGTTTTTTGTTATTTTGTACGATGTAAACCAATACACTGATTTTAACAAAACTTGCAGTGATGACAAAGTTAAAGTACATAATATAATGCTATGAAGAAACTATTTCTTTTCTAGAAGAAAACAAACCTCCCCTTTGAAGTCAATTAAAATGACGTCACATTCATATTTAAGTAGTTAACTGTGACGTCATAGTAATTTCTAAACTCATTTATCAAGAATTCAATGACGAATTTAAATACATACAATTTGATGCATTTTGGAAGTTTCCCAAACCGTGGGAGCTTGTATGACAATTAATGTCACCATACTATCAAGTATTTATTCATCAAAAGGTTTTGTGTAACTGTAATAGCCCTGACTTTTAAATGGCAAAGCGATTGGAGGTACCAATTGTTATGTTTGTATCATTGTTGTTTTGATATTAGCGTTTATTTTGATTATTATTTCATGTTGGATAGATATACGGTTTTATTAAATTATTTTAAAGTGAAACTTTTATTACATCGTCTCAAACTTTTTGGTCTGTGTAGCGCATGTCGCGTGTATCGCGGCTGCCGGAGTAGGTATACCTACTCGGCAGCCGACCGACACGCGACATGCGCTACACAAAGCAGTGTTCGGAACCGTTCGAACAGTTTCACTTTTACCGTGGTTTCATAAAACCACACAACATTTTTCCTTATGAGAATAACGGGTACATAAGCCATTTTATTTATAAGCAATAAAGACGAAATAATGAGACGCTGAAGCAAGGTATTGTGGTAATCCACAATCAAATAGTGGAACATTATAGGCATATTTAACAGAGATGCCATAATATTAAATTCTTTAAGAGACTAGAAAAATCCTATGTATTTTAAAAACGTTTGCAAGAATTACTCTTACACGCAAAAACATCAAATCAGATCAGTAATCAATTTGATAGAGATAGACAATAATCTACATAAACACATAGTATACTTTTATCCAGATACCAAGCGATACAGTATAGAATATTAGTCAGTAACCGCAGTACCAATCAAATCTGCGGTTTGGATGCAATATTATTTATCTTCCATATAATTAACGACACATTCAGCTTGTGCATTATATATGAACCTCTTACGGTGATGTTAAGTACTGTGTCCTTCAGTTTGGTTAAATTTATGGAAGTGGGGCTATTTATAGATACTGGTAGCAACAAAATCCGATGAATATCGATTTCTACATAAAAATAAGAGGGTGTTTTCTCTACATACCGACGCTTAAATATAAAGAACATTGCTAGCTAGTATTAATTAGAGAAATCAATACATCTTTTAAAAATTACTTTATAATATATTAGCTTGCTAATTAAACAGGAAATCTCACAAAATATAACTAATTTTCCAATAACTTTTGTTACATAAAACCGTGAAAGTTCAAGTTCTACTAATCATACCAGCTTTATAAGTTTATAACTTATAATTGTCATCACTACATAGTATAAAACAAAGTCGCTTTCTCTGTCCCTATGTCCCTATGTCCCTTTGTATGCTTAAATCTTTAAAACTACGCAACGGATTTTGATGCGGTTTTTTTAAATAGATAGAGTGATTCAAGAGGAATGTTTTAGTATATAATTTATTAGGTTTTAGACAAAGCGGGCGTAGCCGTGGGCGGTAAGCTAGTTAAATATCATTACCAAATCACTTTTCCTCACAGAAACATTTCGAAAACATTAACATCTCAACCCTTTAATACAAAACGAAGCGCTGAAAGGCAAGTTTCTAGTCCAGCGAGCAGTTTCCGCAGTATTTCAAGTCAGACAGATAAATAATTACAATACGCAAAGCCTACGCAGTAATTCAAACGCCCTTCTGGAATTTTCTATGGCCAAGAGCTGAAGAAGGATTTACGATTTATGATTATTGTATCGGTGTTTTTTTTCACAAAAAGCTCTATTCGCACGGAAAGCTTAATTTTCACAAAAAAGCTCTAATCGCATGGAGAGCTTAATTTTCACAAGAAGCTCTAATCACACGGAGAGCTTAATTTGCATAAAAAGCTCTAATCGCACGGAAAGCTTAATATTCACTAAAAACTAATCGCATGGAGAGCTTAATTTTCATTAAAGGCTCTAATCGCACGGAGCTTAATTTTCACAAAAAGCTCTTATCGCACGGAGAGCTTAATTTTCACAAAAAGCTCTAATCGCATGGAGAGCTTAATTTTGACAAAAAGCTCATATCGCACGGAAAGCTTAATTTTCACAAAGAGCTCTAATCCCATTGAGAGCTTAATTTTCACAAAAAGCTCACATCGCACGGAAAGCTTTATATTCACAAAAAGCTCTATTCGCACGGAAAGCTTTATTTTCACAAAAAAGCTCTAATCGCATGGAGAGCTTAATTTTCACAAAAAGCTCTAATCACACGGAAAGCTTAATTTTCACAAGAAGCTCTAATCACACAGTTAGCTTAATTTTCACAAGAAGCTCTAATCACATGGAGAGCTTAATTTTCATAAAAAGCTCTAATCGCACGGAAAGCTTAATATTCACTAAAAAATAATCGCATGGAGAGCTTAATTTTCATTAAAGGCTCTAATCGCACGGAGCTTAATTTTCACAAAAAGCTCTAATCGCACGGAGAGCTTAATTTTCACAAAAAGCTCTAATCGCATGGAGAGCTTAATTTTTACAAAAAGCTCATATCGCACGGAAAGCTTAATTTTCACAAAAAGCTCTAATCGCACGGAGAACTTAATTTTCACAAAAAGCTCTAATCGCACGGAGAGCTTAATTTTCACAAAAAGCTCTAATCGCATGGAGAGCTTAATTTTCACAAAAAGCTCTAATCGCACGGAGAGCTTAATTTTCACAAAAAGCTCTATTTCACGAAAGCTAAATTTTCACAAAAAAGCTCTAATCTCACGGAGAGCTTAATTTTCACAAAAAACTAATCGCACGGAGAGATTAATTTTCACAAAAAGCTCTAATCGCATGGAGAGCTTAATTTTCACAAAAAGCTCTAATCGCACGGGGAGCTTAATTTTCACAAAAAGCTCTAATCGCACGGAAAGCTAAATTTTCACAAAAAAAGCTCTAATCGCACGGAGAGCTTAATTTTCACAAAAAATTAATCGCACGGAAAGCTTAATTTTCACAAAAAGCTCTAATCGCACGGAAAGCTAAATTTTCACTAAAAAGCTCTTAATCGCACGGAGAGTTTAATTTTCACAAAAGCTCTAATCGCACGGAGAGCTTAATTTTCACAAAAAGCTCTAATCGCATGGAGAGCTTAATTTTCACAAAAAGCTCTAATCGCACAGAGGCTTTATTTTCAAAAAAGCTATAATCGCACGGTGAGCTTTATTTTCATTAAAAGCTCTAATCGAACGGAAAGCTTAATTTTCACAAAAAGCTCTAATCGCACGGAGAGCTTAATTTTCACAAAAATCTCTTATCGCACGCAGAGCTTAATTTTCATTAAAGGCTCTTATCGCACGGAGAGCTTAATTTTTCAATCACGCCTTAACTACTGAACCAATTTGCATGAAATTTGGTATAGAGATATTTTGATACCCGAGAAAGGACATAGGCCACTTTTTATTGCGAAATATGTACCACGGGCGAAGCCGGGGCGGACCGCTAGTTTTACATAATTTGTACTTGTAGCCTCTTCTACAAACTCCGTTTACTTCGAAAATTTTAATACTATTAAAACAAAGGAGAAACTATCGCCATCTCCTGCACTAGATATTTGAAAACAATAAAACGGTTGGTCGCCCTTAATCCGTTTCGGTTGTCTCAAGTATTTCGCTGTTTTTGGTTGATCAGCCTGATGCGTATTACAATCTAATTGCTGTCACTTGGTTTTAGCATTGGATTTTATTCTCATTGAAAACGCCTTGATGTTTTAGTGATTGTGCGATTTATTAATACATTTTGTTGAAAAGCAGATTTTATTCGATTTGCTTATGGGAGCAAACTTGTTTACTGGTATTATAATAGTGTCCGTAATTGGTATGTGACTCTATTCACTTCAAATTACATTGGTAATATCACATAATAAAAGTGCATCGAAGTGCAAAAAAATTAACACAAATTAGAATGTATGATTAGGTATGTTAAAAAGTATTATAATTATTGTTCTCCAAGAACAGATAGCTGATGGTTCATAATTAATTTGTATTATTTCATTAGCCGACTCAAGACTATTAGCCGTATACTTATACAATAGGTACTAAGTAAGACCTTTATAAAAAATACGTGTGGCACCCAGGGACTGCCGCGGTAAAGCTATTGCATGCTATGTCTTCAAGCCACACCTCCGTGCCCGTTGGAGTGGGGAGCGTGAGGATTTTTCTTTACGGAATTTCTGGATTCGGTCCCCACGCTAAGGCCCGCGATAGAAGCTATGCAATAGCTTAAAAATCTGTTCACTTGGACATCTAAATACCGAAATATCTGAGCATTAAGATTCCAAATGAAATTATGATTTTACTAAATACACCCGGCTATTTAGCATTCCGTTCGCAAGACGGTCCATGGAAGCTATAACTGGGAACATGGTCCCCATTATATTTCCAATACGATGTGATTTGCATAATTTAATCCCCTACAAAGGACCGATTCGAATTGACAGATGTATCTTCTCGTCCAATAATTATGATAATTTCAACTCGTTTGTTATATTGTTGGGTAATGTTGTTAAAGGGTTGGAAATTGGAATAATTAGGGGATATAATTGGTTTAAGTACCATTTTGATAGCATCTTTGTTTGTTGCTTTTCGTTTCTGTAAATCATACTACAGGTAAATAATTACCTACAGGTTAAGTTGAGTTAACTATGGAAATTTAAGTATAAACAAATATTTAGTTTTTTTTTTTATATCTGTGCGTTATTACAGCTTTCGCTCGTTTACAAAAAAAACATACATTACCTTTGTAAGAAAAATAAATCATTCGTTAAAAACATTATCTATTATTTATTGTATTTAGTTGTTAATAAACAAAGATACCGCAAAATAAATGAGCTATGCCGTTAGACGCTGGTTTTACTGGTCTGTTAGATAAAATATGACTTTTATATGAATATTTAGGGTCCTACGCAAATGTTTAATATCTTCCACAGAATTATTCTCTAGTTTTAATAAAATGGGATTGAATAAAACCAGGATTACGGTCTTCGCCATTTTCACGAGACAAAGCAGACTAGCCATTGTGTTGAATTTTCGACTCATTTCGTCAAAAATAAATGAAATGAGATGGGTGATTGTGTTTAGGCTCTCTCTTAGCCGTCACGTCAGTGATTTTTTATGACACTGACGACAATTATTAAATTTAATAAGCACACGTGTCAGAAGTGAAGCTTCTTTGGCAAAATTAAAGATACCAAAATCGTCGTCTTACTACATGACGTGACGGTATAGCCATGATGCGACCTAGAAATTTGACTCTCAACGCACCTCAAGAAGTTTTCTTCAATAATGGTTATAATTCAAAGTAGGAGTAAATATTAATTATTTAAATATAACACATTACGCCTGCTAGAAAATTTCTACGCATATAAAAAGAACAACCAAGTCAAACCATTTACATTAAAAACTTACAATTTTAACTGACTCCACCAGAACGGTCTATTCTGACTTAATTATAAGGTTCTGCTTAAAATAATATTTACAATCGTGATTACAATTCTGATGTTTAATTAATGGACTGAATTGATTCCCAGATTGATTAAATTTTGCGTTTTAATGACCACCAAACGTTACAATTAAGAATTTAGAATTACTACGAGATATTTGTATTATATTATTGTATTGTTAAGGGGAATTACTTATAGTTACGAAGGAACTTGGAACAATGTGATTATGAATCTGACTACATTAAAATTCAATTAGATAGGTTTCATTACACACTATAATAGTCCCTGTCAAGTAAAGCATTAGGTTAGATATTAATCTAAAGTAATAGAATTATACTAACTCCTTATAGTTTACATGGCTTTAGGAATAATTATTTTATGCATTTGAGACTGAATGAATACTTTTAATTTAAAAATACCGAATCACTACTCCCGAATTTAACGCAAGCACAGACGCAAGCAAGTTTGGTATGGTACCAATAAATAATTATGTCTTTTAATGGATAACAGGTAGAATTAAAGAAAAACATTGAATTTGAACCACTAAATGAAAATGACAGTGTCGATGACAGAATAAGGGAATTTCACTGGCAAGAGAGCGAACCATCGATTTCTCTATAAGAGAATTTCAAAAGGAAGAGAACGAAGTATCAATTACACTATAAGGGAATTTCGCTGACAACAAAGTATCGATTACCAAATACCAAAGACACCCAGTTTACGTCAATTATTTACGACGACTCTGCTAAAAAAGTCGAGTATTAAGTCATCATCCATCATTATGTACGCTGAGTCGCCATTTCAAGCTCGTCACACGTCAGGATTGATGTGTTATTACCGAAAAAACGTAAAGTACTCGAAAAAAGATAATTACGTATATTGGTACGCGACAGCTGACTAATGTTTTACGTGTTTAGTTCGGGGTTAGTGCGCGATGACGTAATACTGCTTTTTGTGGTGGAAAATGAACTAGATCCTAAATTTTACTGATGCTAGAAGAAAAAATGCCTATTAATAAAATATTTCATACAAAAAAGTTTTCATGTTTGTCAAGTTTATAACAAACGTCACCAACGTTACAGACTGTATACATGTTTCATATATACAGTCTGTAACGTTCTACAAATCAATATCCGAGTACCCGCATTCTTATCCACATTCCATACCAGTCCTTGTTCCCCTCATCAATCGTTTCTTTATATTATACCTATCAAAGTCGGCAATCAATTTGCATAAGGCCAGATAAAAATTATCAAAATCGGTTTACCCATTTGAGAGCTATGGTGCTACATACAGACACACATAATATACACACAAACATCAAACTTAGAACACCCCTCTTTCTGTGTTAAAAATATAGGTCAAAATAAGTTCTTATACTACATTGGTTGAAATTAAACACTCTTTATTGCACGAGCCAGGTAGGTGGCCTCCGAGACCCGGCTAACAGAGAAATGATTCTTATTTTTCACAATATAAATCGTAGAACTAATATTGAACGACATATTTCACCAGAAGCTTAAATATTTCTTGAAATCCTCGCGAGTTCCTTGAAAATTTATTTTATTTTGTATTACAGTTTGTCCATTTATTGTTTACGTAGGCCTGATCCTGTTTAAGTACATAAATAATTTTCTACGTGAAAATATTTCTTTACTTAGGGCTATGGTAGTTTTTTTTACGTTCGACGGAATAAATTAGCCAATATTTTGCGAATCACTTAGTAAAACGCGTTTCATAACTCAGTATGAGTGAAATATTCAATTTACTTACAACTTTGGCTTACAATTCTGACTATTAATACATATTCAAAGACTTGCATAACATTCCACTTACTCCGTATAGCATTTATTCTTATAATAATTAATCGAATTGAAAAAGTGGAGGTATTCAATATTACTGTATTTAACATCTGTAAGGTTACCTTGTCACTTTTTTAAGCTTAAAGAAGTGTAAAGAAAAACACTCTACAACTCTGAAGGCCTTATCAATTTTCTTTTTTAATACGTTGTGAAATCCCGTAAAATATTTTAAAAGTTGGCCACACAACTTGATTATGTTGACATGTGATGATATTATCAGCCATCCGATATCCCTATCCCCACATAATATGTATTTTAAATGAAAAATAGCGTTGTTGGTCTGTTATGTTGTCACTCATAAACTATTGAATCGATTACCATGAAGTTTAAGTTTATATACACATGTAGACTAGACTTTGGTACAGAATAAAATAGCAAATAACAAATGAAGTATAATGCCCGGGATACATGAGCATAGATTTTCAAGCTAGGATAGCAAGCTACTATCAGTAAGCTATTAAGCTAGTACCTCTAGCTTCGAGTAGACAAAACTAGCTTCATTTCTAAGCTAGAAATCTAGTAAGCTAGTTGATAGTCCAGGATAGTTTTTAATATGATGGAGTTCTATTTTTAGGCTAGTAGCCACTCCCACCACTGATTTAACTTTTACACGGCATAAGGAATGGAACTACATAAAACTACGAGTAAAGTCGCGTACCAAAGCTAGTAACAATACCACAAACCACAGCCTCTAATTCAATTCCACAAAAAATTGAAGCATTAAGTCAGTTTATAAGATCATAAAGAACCTAAATTTTCCTTTGACCGGGGTATATTAAACGTCCAGTTATTTATGACCGCCCCGTTGGCCAGAATTTCACCCTTTTGTGTTTAATTTATCTCCTCGACGCTATTTGCAACTCGTAAATTATTTAAGTTTGTACTTGTATTTTTAGGTCTTTTACTGCCACCGTTTGGACTGCGCATTGCTGTATTTCCTGGTTTTGCAGATGTTAATATGTGTGTCTGTTGCCCGGAAACTACTGAATTAATGTGTATGGAAATTTGAAGAATGCTTTGTCTGAATGATGAATTTAAAGAATTATGACGTGTGTTTATCTTATTCGATTAAGTATAATTTTGAACAACCAAAAAAGGAGTAAAGAACATTATAGAAGGTACTACCTATTATTTAAAAGTATTACAATGACGTACGAACCATTTCTTGAGTTCATAATCTCAATGTATGAAAGAAATTTAGGTATTCGCTTTTCTTCTTTTCGATACTAAATAAATTTCCACATAACATTTTTAAGAAAGGAATATACTCGATAATTCCTACGAAATCATTAGTATAACCGTGATATATCCGTGTAACATTACTTCGAATCTGATATTTAAATATCTGAATAGAAATGTATCTTGAAATAAGATCGAGTGTACATTCTCAGTTCATATTTCGATGTAATAAAATCCTTTGAAGCACATACTGGTTCTAATTATTACAAAATCATAATATGTTTATTGACCGTAACTTTAGTAGTGTAACAATTTTTTAACCCATTGAGCCCCAAGCGGCCCGATCGGTCCCAGACACAATAGATTTTCTATTGTGTCTGTGGTTCCGGGGCTTCAGTTATAAGGTTCGCAGTTCGATTCACAATGGAAAATAAATTAAAATTTCATACGTTACTTCTACAATTTTTTCATTTTATATTCTGCTATATAAAAATATTTTCAATTGATCTCACCTGCAAATTATATCAGACACAATCAAGTGACAGGGAAAAAAGCAAAAATGTACGCTGTACGCCTGTACCCTATTATTTGATATTTTGTTATTACAAAAACTTGTCTTAAAAATTATTACACAGAATTTAGTACAGCCTTATATCATATATTATTATGTCTGTTAGCAAAATCGATCAGTGAAATATATTGCATCTGCCCCACACAAGACGCCACGCACACACACACACACATATTATATACGTGTGTGTGTATAATGTGTGCGAAATGAACTAAGATGTCAACATAATGCCATCCACACACGGGCAGCTTACAACTTTACTTAGCACGAACAAAATTCAATATTCAACACGACATTTCGGTGTTTACATCGCGTGATACTCTTTACTACGTGGTCTAAGTTAGTGGTGGAAGCGATTTACTATTAATTACGATATAGGACGTGCTAGTGCTAGAGCCTAAAGGATTTCAAAACAAGCGAGCAACTAACGCAAAAGAAATTTCTCTTTTAAATTTTAGTAACCTTTGATTTACCACTAATAATTGATTTGAAGTTTATATTACCAAATGTATTAATTAATTATACGTACACATTATATTGCTATAAAACAATACACATTATTTTATTATACACCTTTCGTGCGTATCTAATTATTACCTACCTTACAAAACCATACAATAGGTACATAAATATTTTTTAAATCTCGCTGCCGCTCATGACTTGCACCACACATTCTTCTTTTGTCGCGTCATCAATCATCTTCAAAGCCTTCCGCTGGTGTCGAATATTACTTACTTGTACTTAGCTGTTCCTACGAGATAACACAGTTTCGCTGTTCGCTTTTAATTTAATGATTATTATTAACGCGATAAGGATTGCCAAGTAAATGGATTGAAATTTATGGGCGGGTAAATGAGAGTGACTTGATAGTTTGCAAAAAGACTGTGTTTACTATGAGAAGTGCGCGGAAGGCAACAGTTCTTTCACCACGAAAGAACTGTTGCCTTCCGCTGCTGTTCCTTCCTACCAAGTAGCAAGGGGTATATCTATACGTTTAGTAGGAAGCATGAAGACAGATTTTATATTTTTGTCAAATTACTGTATAATATAGATATAAATATTTAATAGTAATATCGTTAACGCAGCTCATTGTTAAAAAAGTGAAGTCCCATGCCCCTTGTGGGGTAAGGGGCAGATACATTATACATCTGTTTCACTGATCGATTTTATTTAAGGACAAGTAGGTGATCAGCCTTCTGTGTCCTGCCAGACCGAGACATTTTTTTTTCTTCGTCTCCACCGGGAATCGAACCCAGGACCCCTCGGTGCTACGCTCACGCGTCAACCACTGTACCAAGGAGGCGATCAGCTCATTGTTAAGTATATAAAAAATTTCTACATTAAAATTATGATATTATATTGTAAAACGTTATTTTTAATTACTGTTAAATTCAATTGGTGTATCATTCATTTTCTCGTAAAATGGCAATAACGTTTGGAAATCATCGATGTCCGGCCTTATATACCTATTACATACATACAATGTCATATTTTTTAGCTGGAAAAGTAATTAAGATGATAAATTCCGAATACGTATAATATGATTTTCATTACATTCCTTCTCAGAACAGTCGGATAATTCAACATGTGCGCATTTTATTTAAATCGTCATAAAAACCCTTTATTTAATATTTATACACTTTCTTTTATTATTTTTAAGGGCCGATTTTTCAATGCTTGGATAAAACTTATCCGTACAATAAAGTATTACACGATAATATTAAAATGTCACGTAAACTGTAAAATACGGGCAATTAGAATACGTTTTTAAAATGGTAGTTTTATACATTATTCGACGAATAAGTTTTAACCTAACCTAAGGAGTGTATATTTTAAGTCAGTGAACTATAGCCTATTTTTATTGTTACCTTTTTAACCCCAGATGTCAGTGGCTTGTTTTGCCCTTTGTCGGAATTCTTTGAAGGTCAGCTCGGAATATGGTTCAGTTTATTATTATTTATTCAAGTTTAAAAGTTATCTAATGACCCTCTTTCTATTTATAGGTCTTACTAAAAACATCTGTGAAATAATAATAATAATGTAGGACTGTCGTTCCTATTTCTATTAATAAAAACATAGATTTGTTATAGCTAAAAACAATAAGTAAATAATATTTTTTGGATTGTGTATTCAAATTTAAATTCGTTGACTAAACTTATAGAAGCTCTTTAGATATCACAACCACAGATAATTAATTCACTTCTTTGGAAAATAATAAGATTTGCTGCGTAAGCTAACCAATATTAACAAAAAATACGTGAGTGCCGAGCACACGTGTTAGGAGTGAAACTTCTTCGACAGGATTCAAAGATACCAAAATCGTCCCTTACTCCATGACGTGACGGTATTACCATGACGGGATCTTGAAATTTTACTTTCAACGCGCCTAAAGAAGTTTCACTTCAAAAATACATTATAGGAAAAGAAGGTTAATATATTATATTAGATCTGAATATAGTTTACAGGAATCAGATATAGCAAAACCATTTCTTATAGGAAAACCATACGTTTGTGTAGAAATTTCTGTATTTCGTGTAAAAGTTCGTATAAAATTAACGTAACCTGCGTGTGACTGCTCACGAAATGAGGGCCAATGTAAACATACTTTTTACGTAACTTGCTTTTTGATTGGCCAGTTCTCATTAACATTGAAATTGCTTTGAAACAATCTTCATTCACGAAACCAACAGTACCTATGAATAGCAAATTTTTGAAGCTATTTTTACAATTAAAAAATATAGGTTTAGGATGTTTCGTTTTTCAGTATTTGATCCATTTTCCAATGGATTATAATGGACCCCTTTTTGACATTTGTTGAAGTTGATGTTTTGGGGCGTATACTACTGGATTAATTTATTAATCTTTCAGATGATTTATTACAAACTTGCCTTTGATCTAGACTCTAGTGGATCTGGACGAATTTGTAGGTTTTAAAACAAAGTCGCTTTCTCTGTCCCTATGTCTCTATATATGCATAAATCTTTAAACTACGAAACGGATTTTGATGCGGTTTCTTTTAATAAATAGAATGATTCAAGTGCAGGTTTTAGTATATAATTTATTAGGTTTTAAATAAAGCGGGCGAAGCCGCGGGAGGAAACTACTTTATAAAATGAAAGGCTAACGACATCCCTCATTTGTGTTTTGTATTAAAAAAGGAAACCATGAAATTTCAGCACTCTTTTCGCTTATCTCTGCAACAGATTTGTGAAGTTAAAACATTCACAAACTCCGAAATTCAGTAACTAAAAGCAATTTTTGAGTGGTTTCCTTAATAAATTCCTCGGCTTACAACTTGTACAAAGAAAGTATAATGAAATTCATTTATTCATTGCCTCGTATTGGAATGTTCCAGAATATCGGAATGCTTGCGGAAAATACTTTGAGCTTCGTTTTCTAAGTTCGAGTGTTTGTAGTTCGGTAATTTATAGATTGTTCAACTGTTTATTTTACGAAATTGAGTGTATTTGTGACACGTGTAGTTTTAGGAAATGAAAGTGGCGGAAATATTTGATGATTACTTTGTATTACATACCTACATGTTATTCAAATTTATCATATTATACTATACATAGGCTAAAGAACTGATATGGAGAGCGTTTTTTTTACACAAAAACTTCCCTTAGAAATAATAATTTATAAAAGAAAGTGATTCCTGTGATAAATATTGACATAAATCTGCATGATAACAGTCACCTAGAGTAAGAAGTAAGAGTTTGACTATTGATCTAATCACAAGATTATTAACTTAAGCAATCAATGCAAATGTTTCCATTAAAAACCATCATACCTACTTGTAAATCGTCGCGCAAAATTATCTCCCTTTTTCCTTCCACAAAATATAATCTTATTTCCATACAGTATCAGAAAGTTCGAGAAAGTTCCACACTTGCGTGGAACTTTTAATAAATGCGCACAACTCTTTCCCACTTAACGTTGAATATTGTGAAAATGTACTAACTTGTTCACTCTTGAATGAATAATACGGGAACTTTACTTGTGTTTCGACGAATGAATATTTCTCGTACGGAAATTTTGTTATTGGTTAACTTTGGATTTGATAGACTTCGGTTATTATAAGAATCTTTGTTGTTATATCGAGGTGTAGGTGTGTATTGTATTGTGTATGTTGTATAAATCTATACTAATATTATAAAGCTGAAGAGTTTGTTTGTTTGTTTGTTTGTTTGTTTGAACGCGCTAATCTCGGGATCTACTGGTCCGATTTAAAAAATTCTTTCGGTCTTAGATAGCTTATTTATCGAGGAAGGCTATAGGCTATATATCATCACGCTACGACCAACAGGAGAGGAGCCACGGGGGTGAAACCGCGCGGAGCGGCTAGTTAAATTATATTTTGGAAATAAATTGGGAATATAAAAATAGCAATTAATTTTGTTGCTCTATCTACATTTGATTCTATTTGAAAACAACTCAGCTCATTATTTCTATTCATAAAAACCCGGTCATTTAAAAAACAACAGCTCTAAGTACTTTTATTTCCGTATATTCATAGAATAATAGAATATTATCACTATTGTATAGTTTTCTGTTGATATTATCCGAGTCATCTCAAACAATACCTCAACACCATTACCTAATTAAGAACGATTAAAATCTATTACACCGTAACACATTGTAACAATGGCTTCTTAAAACCAGCTCAAAATTCGGTCTAATGGCCCGAGTCGGCCCGTTATCTTATAATCCTACTAGATAAGAGTACCAATTGTGGTTAGGGCTGGCACAGCGTTATACCGATTTTTAATTTGTGTGGATTATAGGTCAAACTTAATCTCTTTGCTAAAATTCGTTCACTTGCGTACGTTTATAAAATTTTGTAGCTAGTTAAAGTAACTTTTTTTTATAAAAGCTACTACCGCAATACTGCATGCGGCTTCTTCTAAGAGCAAGTGGAAAGAAATTTACCATTTATTAATTTAGAAGTGATTTCTTCCACACAAGACTTACATGTTGTTGACTGTATTTTTATAGGTACATAATATTAAGTTAAGAAACACTGACAGCCAGAAAATAACAATGATAACTATTACCTATGTAATTTTATAATTCATTAAAACACGTTTGTGACAACCCTGATTATAATATATACATTTAAACTCAAAGCTGTGGAGGTCCCTACAATAGAATCTTAAGGTCTAAGATCCGCCAGAATTCCAGTTATGGGAATTAGGTATTCCCTTAACGCTAGTCCCTTGCATTTTCGAGGAAATAATTTCGTCTTTGATATTAATTATTATATGAATGACATTGTTTGATGGACATACCTTTATAGATATAGAGGAAGGGCTGCTAATAAATACTTAAAACAATTTTATAAAGCAGATTTTATGTTTTATTTCGATTCAACTTAAAAACTAGGTACTTATTCGAAAGATTTATAAAAATCGTGTTTACCAAGTCAGTAAATATTTTTAATTAAATTGATTTCAAATAGTTAACTACACAATTAGTACCTTATAATTTTAATACACCGATATTTATTCACAATAAGTTTTAAGTGTTCGTGCCCTCTACAGTTTATTTGTTATTATTTTTGCAATAATTAAAGTGCTATCATTCATTCACAACAAATTAAACCAACCTCATTAAAACCCCAAAACACATAAAACATCGGCACAACACGTATAGCTCCAATAAACAAAGGTGAGATTTATCTGAACCCAAAAAAACCCCGATATAAACACATCAGGTCCTAATTTATTGCCCCACAGCCCTTAGAAGTGCTTTAAAAACGCAATTTACTTGCCTTTTAATCAAACAGCCTTTAAATCTTTTCCCGTCGTAGAATTATGTTTTAGGTTAAGTTTGTAAGGTTCCGGTTAGATAAATTGTACATCTTGGAGTATTGTAATAATATTTATTTGAATGATCGGTGGCTTTTTCTATCTTTCGCTTTTTAGTTTGATTTCACGGGTATCATGTTTGAGTAAATATTGTTATATAAAAATTGTGAATAACCTTGTATTAATTTTTAATTTATGATAATTATAATAACAGTACTTACATCCATAACTTTATTATTTGTTTCGGCCTTAACAGTTTTCTGTAATGTAATAATTTTGATTTAAAGTTATACAGTATACGGTCTACGTTCTGATACTGATAAGATTGTATTTTATTTTCTCACATAGTAATCAAGATTTTTCTTTCTTTTTCAGGTAATCATCACCGTCGTAATTTAAATCAATATGGAGCATAAAGTTAGTCCCTTGCATCCTGTAGAGGCAGTTAAATAAGTTTTATTGGTACTCAAATCTCCCGACTCTTGAGATATGAGATCAGCTTCTGCATTATCTTTACGGCTCTCCTTTCACCCGGGTGTGGGGCAAGTTATAAGCTTATAGTGTTTAATATATCGGAAATTATATTTATTAAAATTAGTTTCAATTATAACCAATATTTTGGAAATGCTAAATTTATATTTATAATATAATATCTATCTATATTCTATATGATCAATATAATATCATCTTCTCTATATAATAAAAATGAATGGCTAAATATATTGTTCTTTTTTATAATATTCCTTGAAGTACGAGGACCATCTTATAGAGAGAAAACGTAAACATGTACCAGGGGCGAAGCCGGGGCGGACCGATAGTTTCATATATTTAAATATAGCACGGAGTTATATTATCAATAATTATTTTATTTATGTTGGTAATTGGTATTTTATTCACCGATTTATTCTCAATGAAAATCATAGAAATAAAAAGCGAACTCGTAACATAATTTTAATTACTTAAAATATTAATAAAAATAGTAGTCAGTATATTGATTAGTATATTTTCATAAATCGCTTGCACCCAGCTCGTCAAACAGGGTGCCAATGAAGACATAATTTCGGACTATGTGTGAAGTCAGATCGCATGAGATTAGCATTTACGAGTCAACTGATTTATTTAACGCTTGGGAAGTCACCAAATGGGCGTATTACCCTCAGTTTTACTGCAAAGATTACGTTATGGCTTTTAAATAAACACTTATGAATTGTCAGGTTGGGAGTGTAGTGTGTTGTAGATTGGGTATTTTTGATTTGGTGTGTAGTTTGACTATTATAGAAGTAAAGTATGTAGTATAGGTAAGTAGATACAGTATTAAGGTCTTACCAGATTTTCGTTGTATATTCCTGTAAAACTTTTATGGATATTATTATCAAGTGATTGTATCCATCAATTTTATTAAAAAAAAAGACGTGTGGCAGTCGGGGACTGCCGCGGTAAAGCTATTGCATAGCATGCCTTCAAGCCACAACTCGGTGTCCGTCGGAGTGGGGAGCGTGAGGTTTTTTCGTTACGGAATTTCTCGATTCAGTCCCCGCGCTCAAGGCCCGCGATAGAAGCTATGCAATAGCTTAATAAAAATAAATAAAAAGACATGTGGCACTCGGGGACTGCCGCGGTAAAGCTATTGCATGCTATGTCTTTAAGCCACACCTCCGTGCCCGTCGGAGTGGGGAGCGTGAGGTTTTTCGTTACGCAATTTCTGGATTCGGTCCCCGCGCTCAAGGCCCGCGATAGAAGCTATGCAATAGCTTAACAATCGCGGTATGTAAATAAAATTCGCATGTGCAGGCAGAGCATTTTACTACAAACCCGTAAAAGTGATTTAAATCAAGATTTAAGACGATAATTCTCTGTAACTATACTTGGAATAGTTGTATTAACATTTAGTGTACTTTTTACATTACATACAACTAAAACACGGTTCACGTATCGATGTGTACTCTTAGTTGTTACATAATTTTTAAAAGCAGTACTCTTTTCACGTAAAAGGCGAGCAAAAACTCGCACTCGTATCAAGTAACAAGCGAATGTTCCCCGTCAGTTTGATTAAAGGGAAACGCAAATAAAATTAATCTCTATAGCCATGAATACACCTGAAGTCTTAAATTCTTGTCGCTAAGTAAACACTCCCATATATTTCATGTCGGCTCGAATAAAGACGGCGCTTGCTTTGTGCCGGACATGTTATAAATTACCACTGCTTTTCATATAATATTATGTACTGGTGTAAATCCAACAAATAAGTTTTCACTTCATGTTCTTTGGAGGTTTTAACTTTTCCGACTTGGCTTGAGTGTGAATTGAAACTGAAGATTTTGTAAATGTTTCTTCTTCTTCTCTTTCTTATATGGCAATTCGCGATCCCAGTGAGGACGGATTCCAAAGAACAATAATTAGGAGTTGATTTGAGTAGTGACAAGGTGTCGTTGTTATAATTATTCACTCTTAATTGTTGGTATAATATATTAACTTGTTGAAAAATCATGTAAAATAACTAATTTTTAAGATAACAACTTTTATTTCTCTACTAGCTGCTCCTGTTGGTCTTAGCGTGATGATAATTATATAGCCTATAGCCTTCCTCAATAAAGGGGCTATCTAACACCGAAAGAATTTTTCACATCAGACCAGTAAGTACCTAGTTCCCGAGATTAGCGCGTTCAAACAAACAAACAAACTCTTCAGCTTTATAATATTAGTATAAATTAAAAACTTATAAGTAAATATTTGAGTTTTTGATTAAATTGTCAATGATATGAAAAGTTTTCTATTTCTCATAATATTACGAGCTTGCAATCTAGAAGGGACGGAGTTCGATCGACGTTTTTGATCAGTTTTGAAGAAGGATAACGAGATGTTATGGCTTGTTATGAGATTCTATTAGAAACATATTTGTTTATTTGTTTTGTCGGTCTGTGATTCGATATTTTGTATAAAATAAATATTGGAGAAGTTGAAGAGCGCTTATGTGAGAAATTTTTAAATTGGAAACATATTATATAAAAGAAAATAATGCGATCATAAGGCGGCTGTCGAACCTGCATCTTTCGCCGTAATGTGACGACCTGACCAATCTTTCAGCTATTCTTAAAAATATAATATTTAAAGAAACTATTTCAATGCTATTAAAATATATTTTTTTTTAATTCCGCAAAGCGCTTATAAACCATTATTTACTGAATGCATATCATAAAATGAAATAAGTAAAGCGTGTGTTTGGCTTTCAGAAACAAAAGAACTTAAAATACTTTAGGCGTTATTTAAGTAAATTTCTCATAATTAAAAAAAAACCATTTTGATAGCTATACAAAGCCAATTCTTTGCAGGCTCAGTTTCATTTAAACAAAGAGCTTAATTTACAATAACTTAATAACAGTCGGTTTATTTAAAATTCAACTTATAAAGTAACAAATTATCCACAATGTATTCGTTTAAATAAAGGTCCATAAAACGGTTATATAAACAAGACTGAATTTACATATGCATCGCTTCACAATATTACAATGTGAGAATTCAGTACATACATAAATGTTGACTATTTGTTGTTAGAATAATACTTAAATGTATTTTTGTATGATAGAAAAACAGGCCTGTTGTTTTAGAAAACAGAAGTGGAGTAAAGAAATCTTAATTCTCACATCAAATATTTATCTGCATACATATACCTAGTATTCTAGTGTGTATTGTAACTAAGAAATGTTATACATTCAAGATTGTATGCGAATAACAGAAGAGTATTTGGATTTAGTAATTTATAGTTATGTAATAAAAAGTCTCAGGTGAGTACGATAAATAAGACAATTTTCTGTTATACAAAATATACGTAATCTATTACTTTAAATATTTACTCACACATTTACGCGTGTCCACACGAATGCACAAATATATTCATCAGCTATCGTACTCATTTTCACAGTATAAATTAATCTTACTAGAAAATCGTATACTAAAAAGTGTGTTTAATTAAAACTCGCTATCCATTGCCGCTCTACACCTTTCCCCGCCAATTCTATCAGACATTAACCGTCGATGTAATATACGAGGTGGCAATAAATCCAACGTCAACTGAAACCAGCTGACGAGATGAATTGAGAGCTTCCGAGTTCATACATTGTACAAACATAGGATTCTATTCCTCAAACTGCTATCAATCTTCTCTTTAAATAGGGTATTCTGAATTTATAATAATATTGTGAGTAAAGTTTGTTCTGTTTTCACTGCTAAAGTACAACCAAATTGGATGAAATTTTATGGGCTTTCACAATGGGCAGCGTTGGCCCAATAAATGATCGTCGATGTTTGCCACCATTGCGGCGTTTATGAATAAACACAATATTATACAATGACGAAAGTTATTAGTCATTTAGGCCCGCTCGTGATCGAATTTTCTCTATTCTTTATAAATTTATATTTATAAAGCACTAGCGGTCCGCCCCGGCTTCGCCCGTGGTACATATTTCGCAATAAAAAGTGGCCTATGTCCTACGACAAGCTTTTTGTGAAAATTAAGCTCTCCATGCGATTAGAGCTTTTTGTGATAATTAAGCTCTCCGTGCGATTAGAGCTTTTGTGAAAATTAAACTCTCCGTGCGATTAGAGATTTTTGTGAAAATTAAGCTCACCATGCGATTAGAGCTTTTTGTGAAAATTAAGCTTTCCGTGCGATTAGTTTTTTGTGAAAATTAAGCTCTCCGTGCGATGAGAGCTTTTTTGTGAAAATTTAGCTTTCCGTGCGAATAGAGCTTTTAGTGAAAATTAAGCTCCCCGTGCGATTAGAGCTTTTTGTGAAAATTAAGCTCTCCATGTGATTAGAGCTTTTTGTGAAAGTTAAGCTCTCCGTGCTATTAGTTTTTTGTGAAAATTAAGCTCTCCGTGCGATTAGAGCTTTTTTGTGAAAATTTAGCTCTCCGTGCGGTTAGAGCTTTTTGTGAAAATTAAGCTCTCCATGCGATTAGAACTTTTTGTGAAAATTAAGCTCTCCATGCGATTAGAGCTTTTTGTGAAAATTGAGCTCTCCGTGTGATTAGAGCTTTTACTGAAAATTAATCTTTCCGTGCGATTAGAGCTTAATGAGAAAAATTAAGCTCTCCGTGCGATAAGAGTTTTTTGTGAAAATAAAGCTCCGTGCGATTAGAGTTTTTTTTGTGAAAATAAAGCTTTCCGTGCGAATAGAGCTTTTTGTGAAAATTAAGCTCTCAATGGGATTAGAGCTCTTTGTGAAAATTAAGCTCTCCTTGCGATTAGAGCTTTTTGTGAAAATTAAGCTCCGTGCGATTAGAGCCTTTAGTGAAAATTAAGCTCTCCATGCGATTAGCTTTTAGTGAATATTAAGCTTTCCGTGCGATTAGAGCTTTTAATGAAAATTAAGCTCTTCGTGTGATTAGAGCTTTTTGTGAATATTAAGCTCTCTGTGTGATTAGAGCTTTTTGTGAAAATTAAGCTTTCCGTGCGATTAGAGCTTAATGAGAAAAATTAAGCTCTCCGTGCGATGAGAGTTTTTTGTGAAAATAAAGCTCCGTGCGATTAGAGTTTTGTTGTGAAAATTAAGCTTTCCGTGCGATATGAGCTTTTTGTGAAAATTAAGCTCTCCATGCGATTAGAGTTTTTTGTGAAAATAAAGCTCTCCGTGCGATTAGAGCTTTTTGTGAAAATTAAGCTCCGTGCGATTAGAGCCTTTAATGAAAATTAAGCTCTCCATGCGATTAGCTTTTAGTGAATATTAAGCTTTCCGTGCGATTAGAGCTTTTTATGAAAATTAAGCTCTCCGTGTGATTAGAGCTTCTTGTGAATATTGAGCTCTCTGTGTGATTAGAGCTTCTTGTGAAAATTAAGCTTTCCGTGCGAATAGAGCTTTTTGTGAATATAAAGCTTTCCGTGCGATTAGAGCTTTTTATGAAAATTAAGCTCTCCATGCAATTAGAGCTTTTTTGGGTAAATTAAGCTCTTCGTGCGATTAGAGCTTTTTGTGAAAATTAAGCTTTCCGTGCGATTAGAGCTTTTTGCGAAAATTAAGCTCTCCGTGCGATTAGAGCTTTTTGTGAAAATTAAGCTTTCCGTGCGATTAAAGCTTTTTGTGAAAATTAAGCTCTCCATGCGATGAGAGTTTTTTGTGAAAATTAAGCTCTCCGTGCGATTAGAGCTTTTTTGTGAAAATTTAGCTTTCCGTGCGATTAGAGCCTTTAATGAAAATTAAGCTCTCCATGCGATTTTATGCGGTTATCAATTCGGCCGATATATATTTTTTTTATGTATGTACACCGATTACTCAGAGGTTCCTGAACCGATTTACGTGATTCTTTTTTTGTTCGATGCGGGGTGGTGTCGAATTGGTCCCATAATTTTTTTTTCGGATAGGCCCAGTAGTTTTTATTTTATGAGCATTTTTGTCTGTACTCGATGACTAAGTTGATATGTAGCAAGTAACTTTGATTCACTTCCCGGTAACCGATTGAGCTGAAATTTTGAATACGTATGTAAATTTGATAGCGATGAAACATTATCATGACATGAAGCTGATTTGATGATGGAATCGGAAGGTGGCCATAGGAACTCAGTAATATATTGAATCAACTTTATCGAGTTTGGGCTCGTTTGATTCGTGTTGAAAAATACACTAAAAAGTATTAAATAAAAATAACTGCGTTAAAAACAACCGACTTCAAAAACGGAAAAGTAAGAAATAAAAAAGATTTGATATTATTAACTACTACATAATATTATTGTACATATTTCGCAATAAAAAGTGGCCTATGTCCTTTCTCGGGTATCAAAATACATATCTCTATACCAAATTTCATGCAAATTGGTTCAGTAGTTAAGGCGTGATTGAGTAACAGACAGACAGACAGAGTTACTTTCGCATTTATAATATTAGTAGGTATGGATTTGAATGCCATAAAAACAAAAAATATCAATTTCAACAAAAATGAATAATATGTTTGCTCTGACGTAAACAAAATGAAATAAAAATTATCATACTTAAAAAATTAAAATTAAAATTATCAAAAATTAGCTGTATTAAGTTTTTCACCCACGTTTTATCTGTAGCCGAAAGCTGCAGGATAAAGCTTGTTAAAACATTATACCCATTAGATTTACTCACGGCTTAACGCTTTTGACGATAAAATGATTAATTTAATTTAATGAAACGGTACACAGATTTATCTTTCGTACAAATTATATTGAATGTTCCAATATTAATTAATTTAGCACTCCAACTTTCATCAACTATTAAAATTAATATTCTAGAATAAAATAACTGTTAATACTGGAGTACTCAAGTCAGTTAGTTATAGTATCGTTTATAAGTGCAAATTGGAGCAACATTTTAATTTTACTAGAATTTTTTTTATTTATCTAAAGAAATATCGACACCAATTCCGATATATCTGAACTATCATTCCTGAACAACAACATATTCTCAAAAGTAATCACTTATCGTGATCTATCTCAAAACATTTCACATCCAATGAACGCATCTTTACAAAAGCGGCCCCGATATCGTCCCCTGTGCGACCCCGCCATTTGTAAGTAGTCAGTCAGATGAAAAAAATGTACCTACCTCGAGGGATGATCCACATCATTTTCTAGTTGAATTTCAAATACATTGGAAAAATATTCATCACGCCATGAATGAGGATCGTATCTTCAATATTGAAGTTATTTAAAAGGAAATTTCTATAGAGCTCTGGAAAAAACGTTACTCAAACTAACCTATCACCATAATTAACTCCAAGTATTATTTACCAAAATTATGAAATTAACGGAAACCAAACAAATATAAACTTTAAAGGATTGAATTTCAGGGAAACACCTCAATATTCTGTGAAATATATATTTTCTTCGATAACAGCTGTTATTCAATTATCAACAATTTTTTAAGTTTTCACAAACGAATTTAATTTTACTGAATTTATACAGATCTCCATTATAGCATTAAATATATTTAGAATGACTACAATCTCTGTTGTTCACTCCAACTGCTAACGTCATTATGTTTAATTTAGGACAGTTGGAAAACTAGTTTGCCTGCATCTGTGTACTATGAAGGTATTTAAGATATTATGAATGCTGCTAAAATTGTAAATTTTATTATGATTATGGCATTTATTTTATCCTGAGCTCTTTTTTAAATGAATGTTCAATTTGGAAAATATTTTACAACACGATAAATAAGTTTTATCAAAAGTTAACGTCATATCCGTAAATTCATTATTTTTCTGTTATGTGAATGTTTACAATTCAAATTTTAAAATCAGCTAAGCAGTTTTTCAGGTTCTCTGTGTTCTTGTTGTTAAAATCATACAATTCAGGTCAGTATGAACTATCCCGACCAACCGAACTTTTTAACCGTACGTTAGACGAATTAACGTACAGATCAAGCTGTGATGAAAGAGAGAAGATGGTGCTTAGCCACAATTGTAAAAGAAAAGTGCTGAAATGTCCTTTCAAGTTAGCCAATTTGATCCTACATTCAAACATTATTAACCATAAAGTTACCTCCTCAATACTCCAAGGTTCCATAACACTAGTTATTAACAGAACCATTTAGGTGCAAGTCAAAGTAAAATAAGCCTATTAACAAAACTTCCCAAGTTAAATATTCGGAAGGTTATGCAAGTTTAATGTAATACTTTAGCCTACGTTTTGAGGTAAAATAAAATATTAATAACGCCGAAACGAGGTGGAGTTGGAAATCTGGGAAGTAATTCAGTTTTATTCACCTGAACCTATTTACTCCTTAACTGTTTAAGATGAAAAACCTATTCTCTTTTATAGGCATATTTCTGAGCTTCTGGATTTTCCGTAATGAAGCAACATGCGCAGTAAAACAGAAATAAATCTGAAGTTTGGAATGGCTGTATTTAATGTGATTAAAACGTTAGTTGAAGAATTAAAGGGTTTACTGTGTTCAAAATGTAATGAAATGGTTTATAACATACATAACATGTTTATGAAAGCAAAACAATTCACTAAAAATTGTTTTCACGTTTCACTTACATTTGATACTAATATAAAAATTTTGGCACTTCATAATAAATACAAAAGTGTATTATACTTTAGGTTTAGTTTCAAGTTTTGCATCAAATATTTTGATGTTCTATTGCCATCTACGTCACCGCTTTTATTTTCTCAAATCTCCCCAAATAGCTAAGTTAAAATCGATATCCGTTAAAGAATTAGAAGCAAAAAAATGTGAAAAAGTTTGTTCCGCCTAGTGATTCAATTTGTAGTTCATTTTTGTTTTTAGACTCGTTTCTTTTGTGTTCATTGTTTTACTAAGTTCGGATTTAATTTGTCCGTCCAATGATTTTGCACTTAAATTGTTGGAATAAAGTTTAGCAGTTTACGTAACATTAGATTCCGAAGTAATGTTTTTGAATATTTTTTTTTTGATTAATATTATATTTTCAATGTTGCTATTGTTTAAAACAAGAATGTTAGTTGATGACACAGACCCATTTTCAACAGACATATTATTTTCAACAGTTTAATAGATGATTTGTTGTTAATCATCAAGTTTTGAATTTAACAAAATCCGTCCCGATATTCGTTTCAAAAGGAAATATAACCAAACAGATATATTTAACCACTGCATGACTCGTGACTAGACAATATAAAAAGTACAAACACATTGTTATTTATTAAATAACAATGCTTCTTTCAACTGAATAGCATTAAAATTGATTCATTAAAGTATCCTTCGTTGTTATGAGATTGTATCCCGCTGTTACCTACCATTAAGTTTATAATTATCCACCAAATTCTATATAAATAGGATCATCAATATTCAAGGGTTATAATATGTACTTTCTTTCTTTTAACCGCCTTAAACCAATTTAATTGACCGAGTAAAATGGAGGTTAATAAATTATAATTAGGAAACGATTTTTATGTAACAAATCCTTGCATTGATTTTGTTTTGAGTTAAGTAGCTTATGATTCATGACTGGGTCCGTTTTCATTCCAAATGTCATAGAAATTGTTGTGGATCTTTAGCTGTGAAAGCGTAACGGATAAAAATACTTTCGTATTTTTAATATTAGTATGGATTTCGTCTTTTTTAATTTAGAATAGGCAAGATATTATTCTGGTATATCTAAGTATTTTTCTTTCTCCATAAAAATAAATTTACTTTCAAACTGAATATATTTCGCATAATGTCTTTTTTCAAAGGAATATTCCAAAGCCGTAACGACCTAGATAACTTGTACAAAACTTTACATAAACTTTCATTAAACAAAGTGAATTTTAGTGTTTATATTATTTCAAAAAATAACCTCCCAGAAAAGTAAAAGCGAGAAAGAACAAAGTTATTGTTGAAATACAGATCTCATTTAACATCAAACGCGTCCTCTCACCGCGGGGTACTAAAGCGGAATGAGAGAAAAAAGTTCTTATATTTGAATTTCGAACAGCTGCGCATAAGACAATAATCTGTTTATGTTATCTACACATGCTATACTTTATGGTTGATTTGTTTTTTTGATCTTATGCGTGTGAATTGATAAACGCGGCGCCTTACAGGTAAGTGGAATTTAGATTTTGACTTCCTGTGCTCTAGTGTGAAGTAATATGATACGTTCTGTTACAAATACACACACATGCAAACACGCATACACACGCTTCCACACATGTGTGTTTTACTTTTTGAATGATAACACATTAACGCTTTTTATAAGGGCCAGAATTATTGTCTTGTTAATGGGAATACCTAGATGAAACCTATATTAATCAAATTTTAACAATAACCAAAGCATTTTTAGTAACTGGACCAATTTCTGTTCTTTTATTTTAATGACATAAATTATTAAAGCCTTTTTCACGGATTTTAAATACGACTGATTCCTTAAATTATTATTTATTTCAACAATCTAACGCTTTTCGTCTAAGCCTATCTATTTATCGTTGTTTCTTTACCACTTTAAACATGGTTATAAAAGTCTTAAAATACCGCGTTTCCCGCTAAAACGTGTGCAAGAGAAGTCTGAGGACCATCCGTCGTCGTTCCGTTTAAATAAACAATCGCCGCTGCACTTGTTTTTGTATTTGCTCCACATTTGTTTATTTTCCTTAACATCCTGTTTGATACAATTGGTGTATTTATAATATCGTTCTTTAACCTCACATTGTGGTTGGATTTCGTAGGCTACGACGATTTCTTATAAACTTGTAAAGTTTTTTCCGGTTATCTGAAATTATTTTTTCTTATCTCGATAGTTTTACAAAATTATCAATGTTCATGAATTGGATATTTTTTAGAGAAATATTGATATTTTGTATCACAATAGGTACTACATAATATATTTTATATAAACGACTAGCTAAGTATTAATTTTATAGTATTGTTCATATCAAAGCAGAAATATGCGATTCGCACTTCAAATTCCAACCACACGAATGACAATCTAAAGCTTTTGGCTTTTCGTCCCGTGACTTTGACAGTTTTCGCAATATTTCCACCCATAGACACACATCAATTTATTTCAAATAGACGAATCACACTTGTTCTCTATGAACGACCGCGCTTTACTTTTTTCTTTGCCAGTCAGTGTTTGTGAAAGACAAAATCGGGATTATTTTTCATACTGGCCAGTGAACCGCACGGCTTTGTTCGATTTCGTATTCGAATTTCAATTTTTGGCGGAATATCCTTTAAATTCTGGTTTTTCGAACTGTCAAAATTAGGGCCGTTTTTTTTTTATAAAAACGAAGTTCTAGCTGGTCGGTTTATGAAAGCGAACTATATGAGATATCATGAATGTTCGAGAATATTAATTTGTGCTATGCAAAAAATTGAATGAGGCTTGGAAATTTTCGTAACCCAAAATTAAACAAAATTCGATAATAAGCGGGTTATTTTAATTCAGTCATGTATCTTCGTTAGCAACACGAAATAAGAGTTCATGAAGAATTTTCTTTGGGATTTAATAAATTAAATTATATTTCGAAATATACAATGGGATAAACACTGTGTCTCTGATTGAATACTAGTTGACAAAGTCGATTTAAGAATTCTATGACAAAATTATAAATAACACGAAAACTTTAAACCTTCCGCAATCTGCCGTTTCCTAGTTTATAGGTTTAAGTTCTTAAAATGTCCACCTGCAGGTGTCGCGAGTTTTGAATTGCCTCGCTCTGGGGGCGGTTTATGAAGAATAACGGCTTTTGGCGCGTAAAAAGTTGAAATGTGTCCTTGTTGACGCTTCTAGAATTTTCGTGATCTGGTTAGATGATCCTGTGACATGTTGGGAACACTTTATTACAATTTTATAATAATTTCAAGTTGTATTACAAATCTTATGTTATCAATGTTTGTGGTTGTTGTTATATTCATACCTACATCATTAATTGTCTTTTCATAATGCAGTTGTGTTGTTTAATTTTATGCTTACTAAGTTTAATTTTAAAACCAAAACTTTAAATGATTTGTTTCTGCATAATTGACAAAAACTTCGGAAAATTTTGGTAATTTATTTTTACTATGTGTTATTTTAACTAGGTAAATTTTCATGTCCATCAGTGGCCGGTTTTGGTTTTCGAGGTGGTCCCTTCTTGGTAGTTGGAGGGGGCACTGTTGTAGTAGTAGTTGTAGTAGTAGTAGTAGTAGAAGTTGTGGTAGTTGTTGTTGCTTCAGTAGTAGTAGTTGGTGTGGTTGTTGGCGGAGGTGGAGGTGGAGGTTCTTCAGATGCTGGTGGCGGAGGAGCTACAGTTGTAGCTTCGGTTGTAGCTTCCGTTGTAGCTTCCGTTGTAGCTTCAGTTGTAGCTTCAATTGTAGCTTCAATTGTTAATGGTGGGTCTGTTTCTTTAGGAGGTGGTAACGTTTCTGTTGTTGACGTAAGAGGCTCCGTAAGTGCTTCAAACTTTTTCACTGTTGTAATCTTAACTGTTGGTCTTGTCATCGGCACTGTTGTTGCTTGCGTTTGTTTTAACTTCTTTGCTGTGGTTTTCGTAGTTCCTCCGAGGATTATCTTCATGACGCTGAGAGGCATCCAGTGGCCTGGTAAATCTGCTTCGACTGGATTTGCTATGTATATGAGTGTATCGTTTTCTGGATTCGGCCATGATGCGTACATGGATTTGATTATTAATAACGTGATGATGACTGTTGAAGACACTGTGAAATAGAATTAATGCATTAGGAAAATTTTTGCATGAGATTTTAAACAATATGGTATTGAGATATAGAAATATGTTCTACATACAGTTTTATAGAATTACATTGTAAACATTTTTAAATTACTGGTAAATACCTAAAAACTTACTTTGTTTGTTCGTATTTGAAATATTATCGTTTTCATGTTTTATGATTGTTATGAGCAACTATGGCCACCCATGTGTAAATATTAAAAAATGGTTAACAAAAAGTTATTAATTTTGAAACGCGTTATTAAATTGAGCGTTACTTTTATTGATATTAATTTTTTAAGAGAGAAAAATGTTAAATGTTTTCAGATAAATGTTTGAAATTATTTCTACGAGGCTGTATACCCACAAATAACGTTGGATTAATTTATATAAAATGTCTCTACACATTGACAAAAGATATCCGATAAAATCTAGTAGGACGAGCGTATTGTATAGACTATAGATGTTATGAAGCCATAGATTAATATTTTTTATTTTGTTGTATATTTCTAAGATTATACCGTACATGTTTTATATATTGATAATAAATAATACTTATAAATAGCAACAAACTTTCCATTTTAATCGTAAAAATGTCTGTCTGATTCCTCAAAGTCTTGTTATTATGAATCTTAACTATTGTAAAATCATTTTTGTTATCATTTTAATTTAAGAAGAATATAATATTAATGTTCAACATTTTCCATGATGATTTTCATGATCTTTGCCATATCGGAATATCGCTACTGGAAGTGACACCTATAATTGATACACTTATCTCATCTAGTTCTATATGTAATGTCTTTTTGTAATTTTTGTGTATGTGGGAGTCATAGTACTATATGGCGTGTTTAGAATGAACGCATTGTGGGCGACAATACAGTAAAACGGAAATAAATAATAAATAATGGCATAATAAACGATCATAAATCATTGGTGTTATTTTTATGCATTGTTGCTGTAAGTTTATATTTGAGTATAGAGTTGTCATTAGATTTTTGTTGGTAACGCTGAGGTGTAAACGAAGTTAAGAATAGCTTCTCATTTATATATTTGTGTTATTTATATTGAATTCTAGGAATTATAGAAATAACATTAATAAGAATTGTCGTTTTAGGAAAAACATGAATGATTGTAATGTACGTTTTAAAATAATTTGTTTAAAAGTAAGTAGAAATATCTGCGTAAGTTATTATTTTCTTTTAGTTTCGCTGTTAGTAAGAATGATTGCTCGTTGCTCCGTCACTCCAGAACTATTCAACAACATTTGGTGGAACTCGCCAGTGATGCAGCGTATCAGAATAACACAATATAATCTATGGATATATAATATAAGCATTCGTTAATCGTTTTTTCAGAGTCACTGTTAAGTTATATTCAATACCTGTTTTAAAAACTAGTACCTACATTGAATACTTTTCTTTAAATAAATAATACATCGTCAATCGCTTATTACAATGACAAAACTAACGGACACATTACAAACAGACGCCGACAGTATTTACATATAATTAAATTGTAAGGCGATTATGCAGCTAACAAGGTGTCCAACAAACGGATTGACAATACTAACTGTTATATAAGTATTTGATTTATACTTGTGTAATGTTTTGTCTTTATGTCTTGTACTTGTAGAAACAAAAGCCTACTACACTTGATTTTGACGAGTGTCAACTGTCATTTTAGTTATAATCCTTCTTTATTGTAAGCGTTAAAGTTGTACTTGTTTTTGTAATCACGCGAATGGCTGAACAGGTTTGGATGAAATTTGGCATAAAGATAGCTCTATAAATAGTAGAGCAATATTTTATTTGTTGCGAAACAGATAAATAATACTTTTTGTAGCGATTTAGATGCGTTATTTCTTACAAGCATGTTCACACAATATTGATTGGTTTATTGTCAGTTGATATTATATTATGTATATATCATCATATAGCTAACTATATGACATTTATCTATAGGCTGCGATTAAGTAGACCTACATAGAAATAATTAAAGCACAGATAAGATACCGCACATGCCTTAATATAGTTTTTTTATAACCTACACAAATGACTGATGTCATGATGTTTTCACTATTAGTGTGAAATTCATATTCACTTTGACCTCGTATACAACACATTACAATACAACATCCAAAATAATTACATACGTAATTGACATATTATCGCCTCAAACAATTCTATACACCCACACATTCTAACGAACATCAATTGTGTGTTTTTGTATTGTGTTTATAAAAAACTTTTTCGCTTGCGTTTGTTGTGTTTTTAATGATCATTGAAGAGACCAAGTTTTGTATAGGCGCCAATGTACGAAAGAAAATGTAATGAATACATAGGAAAAATCCAAACTTAGTTAATAGACTTAGTACATAGAGTCTAGGCGATTTTAAAACCAGGTAATAAATATAATTAGCCCATAATAATTGTAGCCAGTTCGATCAGAAAATCCTTATCACCGAGAGTTAATAATATATTTTGTTAAATTTGAAAACAATCTACGATTTATTTTCAAATCTATTATCTTCGAGAGTAAATATTTTAAAAAAATCGATCAAGGTAGATTAGTAGATTTATGAAATTCTGGTGTATATATTTATATAAATTTGAAATTTCATCTTTCTTTGGCGTTGGTTTTAAATAACACATTACGATACAAAATATAAAAGATACACTGACTACCGACACAGTGAAACAGTATATTTACTGTCAGTGGCTTCTCTAGTTACGTATTCACGGATTTTTATATATTTTTGTTAGTAAATTTCTTTGTTATATTATGGTGTAAATCAAACATGATATTCCTTGATAACGTTTATAAAATAGTTTATATTATAACACGTGAAAAAGTATTACACGATAATATTAAAATGTCACGTAAACTGTCAAATACGGGCAATTAGAATATGTTTTTTTTAAAATGGTTGTTTTATACATTATTCGACGAATAAGTTTTATCCAAGCATTGAAAAAATCGGCCCTAAATAGGTTAACAACAACTTAAGGATAAGTTAAATTAGACTGCTATAGTTCAAACTTTAATTTAGGGCATTTGAGTGTTTATAAATTTATAATCGATCCCGCCTCGTGATCGAACTTTTTCTATTCTTTATTTTATATTTATAAAGCACTAGCGGTCCGCCCCGGCTTCGCCCGTGGTACATGTTTACGTTTTCTCTACATCAAAACCATCCTCGTACTTCAAGGAATATAATAAAAAAAGAATTATCGAAATCGGTCCACCCGTTCTCGAGTTATGCGCTTACCAACACATTTTGCGATTCATTTTTATATATAAGAAGATTTGAATGCTATAAAACAAAAAATATCAAATTCAATTTGAGTGTATTTTAATATATTGTAAGTATGTGGACCCATTGCCTTTGCTTAATGCTTTGCCTTCAATTAATGTGAAATAATTTAAGTATTTCCTAAAATAGACTATTTTTAGTGCACAAAAGTATTACTTACTTAATCTGCCATTTAAATTTCGCTGTATACGATACTATCGTTGTAAGCTTTAAGCTAATGGACGCAGTTAATCTTTCCGTGAAGTTTAAACCGGAGCTTGTTTAAATGAATATATTAAAACTTCCAAATAATCATTGCATTCAGGCGTAAACGTCGGTTCGTATGTTAAAATTATGATTATATTATAATCCCATCAAAAACATCCTGTAAAAAACCCAAGTCTCGCAGCTCAGTCTTTCTACCGTCAAAAGTTGTGAGATCCATGTAATACCAAGTCGGTTAATCTATTTAGTGTCTACTTGAAGGACCTTCTGTCTTAAGTTATTACATAAGTTATTATCATGCCAATATTAAAAATATTTAACGTTTTAAACAAATAGATCGACTTGGACATCGCTTGATTTGATTATTAGTATGTATCACACTACACAGCACGACGGGCCAGCGACCAACAGGAACGAGAGTTTCAATCGCGTGAGGCGCGAGAGACTAAAGAATCTAATATAATATTGTAATATTCATTTTGTTTTCATGCGATGTCCAAGTCGATCTATTTGTTTAAAACGTTAAATATTTTTAATATTGGCATGATAATAACTTATGTAATAACTTAAGACAGAAGGTCCTTCAAGTAGACACTAAATAGATTAACCGACTTGGTATTACATGGATCTCACAACTTTTGACGGTAGAAAGACTGAGCTGCGAGACTTGGGTTTTTTACAGGATGTTTTTGATGGGATCTCACTTCTTTTTGTAGAGCCTTTCTTTTTGATACCACCACCAACCACCAACTGCATAAATAACTTTGTAATCCCATATATTTATATGGGATTACAAAGTTATTGATGCAGTTGGTGTATTTGGAAAACTGGACCGAAATTACAAAATATTTAAGTTTTCCCATGATTAAGACACTAAACTCTATATGTATTCCAAATATGAAGCTTCTAAGTCTGCTAGAAGTGCCTTGGACTTTTGATGATCGGTGAGTCAGTGAGTGACAAAATTTAGAAACTTTAACAAGTTGTCATTCTTAAACTACTAGTTCAAATTGACTGAAATTTTAAATATTTCGTCTTTATACAATGCCGGATTAGTTACTGAAGATTCAGGTTTCTTGCTTTATCCACAACCGAATTATAGGGGGTCGAAAAAGGCCCGAATTGCTTCGAGAAAAGGATGGTACGGCCGTGCCGCTTTTTTTTTGCTCGACTTGGCGGGGGCACTGCCGTGCCCCCAGATAATTGTTTTATGTATCAATGAAAATTATTATATCTATTGTATACATTTTATTTCGAAGAAGCTATAGTTATGTATCGAATATATTATACAAGCATAGAGGATGTTTATTATAACAAATTATTGCATTAGATAAACCAATTTTGTACATCTGTGTGCATAATATATACTTATGGGTAATCCATACTATAATATTATAAATGCGAAAGTAACTCTGTCTGTCTGTCTGTTACTCAATCACGTCTGAACTACTGAACCAATTTGCATGAAATTTGGTATAGAGATATTTTGATACCCGAGAAAGGACATGGGATAGGTTTTATCCTGGAAGTCCTACGGGAACGGGTTTTTCTCTGAAAACGCGGGTGAAGCCGCGGGCGGAAAGCTAGTATAATATATAGGTATGCAAAATGAAACGCATTACATTTACGTAATTCAGCTTCATCTAATTGTAACAACAGAAAAATAAAATTCCATGCGAAGTCAGGTCGAAATACTAGTATAAACTAATCCCACATAAAATATATCATTAGTTAAATAATTCAAGCATTTACAGCACAAATTTATTGGCGAAATAATACCAATACATTCATAATATTGACAGAGATTATATCTTAGTGTAAAAAGTTTATTGTAGCGCAAGCGGATTATAACGGGTCAAGCTTTGTCCACCCACATTTTAAAAGTATAACCTCGATAGTTTGGGTGTGTTTATATTGTATAGGCGACAGCGATTTTATAAAAAACCACGATATAAGACTTCAGTTCTTAAAGCTGAATTGTCTACTAATTATTACACACTTAATTGCTGATTGAAATAATCACTGTGTCTTTTTTTTAAGATAGATAATAGAATAAATAAAGATTTGAAGTGGTTTTTTGTTTATTGTAGTTTTCGTTTGTGGAGTGATTAGAGACGATGATTTGATGATGTTAATAATAAGTTTTACTTGTTCTACCTTCAATTTGTGATAGTTGTTCTAACTGGTTTAATTTCATGCTATTATTTAAAATTGAACAATTAATAATATTATTTAATTTTATACTGGGGGTTCAAAATTTAGCAATCCGCATTTCGCTAAGTTTCACTGCATAACACCAGTCTAATAAATAATAACATTGAAGGTGAAACTATATTGTTAATGGTGACATTAATTCACTATTACAAAACCAGTGACTCACCAGTTTCTGTGAAGCAATATTTAAATTGTATTTTCGTACAAATAATGGTTTCAATTACCTTGATAGCTAAAGTGAAATAAGTAACGCTATCACTCTCTCTTCGAAAATTTGTTCAATAATTTTGCGTAATAATCAAACATAGATCACAATAATTTTCTATGGAACTTGAGATATTTTTACTTTCCTTACATTAACTTTACGTTATTAGTCATACATAATATTTCTTCCATAAAGTTTTTTTTCTTGTTTGAGAAAAAAGAGCCGATAATATCGTATGCCAAAGTCTAAACTATTCCTGTTGGAAACATCTATAGACTTGTTTCAGTGGTTTACGCGTGTAAGCGTAAAAGAAAGACAGTCGAATATATACTACTATACGACATATTATAACTATGTAAAGTCCTAATTACGTTCTAATACGTATTATTATTTGCGCTATTCCTAATTTTCAATATAGCCAAATAAAGTTGAACAAAAACTTAGAACCTAGCTTTCCAAATAAAGTTGAACAAAATAAAACAAATTGTCTCATTAAAACATTGGAATATATTTTTATTACAAAACAAGATAATTCCACGTCTGTCATTGTGTTGCCCTCTCAAAAGAGATTTAATAAATTTGAACTTTGTCACGATCCTGCTTCAATACTGATATAATTACTTATTTATTTGTTCGCAAATATTTGCCGTTAAATGTCTATTTACTTTTGTTTTATTGGTTTTTGCTATTTGGGAATTACATTTAAGTATTTCGTGGATATCAGCCAAATTCAGCTGTATTTCGAAATTTTTGAAACTCATTTCATGTAGGTGAAAAATTATTTTTGTTATCTCGCTACAAAATGCAAGTCGTGAACCGGTTGAATATATTGACTTTATATTTAAAACAAAGAGACATACAATTATATATATTACATACAATTTTGTTCGATAGGTACCTATTAATTTCATACAAGAAAATCAAACAAACATACAAATTTATACTGTTTCTTACCTTTGCTTTATTCCAATCGAATCATATTTTATTCCTCTATATATGTATTTAGGACTCTTCATTCGCACATAGCATTATTCCAATATAACAATACTATTGACTATTCTCTGCATACATACTGGACTATAAAAGCTAGCAGCTATCAGATATTTAATATTAAAATTTTCATAATGTTCAATGACATTCCATAAGCGATGACAATATTTTATCGTCTCTATATAAAATTTTAAAGCCCAAACTGACGGTATAATATGAAATGCAGGTTTTTTACAGCTTCAAAGGCAATGCAATGCAATTTTGTGCATTGTGACGAGATATTTGGATATTATTTTCTAAAATAAATTAATACTTATCACTACATAGGTAGTATAAAACAAAGTTTCCTTTTCTGTCCCTATGCATGCTTAAATCTTTAAAACTAGGCAACGGATATTGATGCGGTTTTTTTAAAGATAGAGTGTTTCAAGAGGAAGGTTTTAGTATAATATAATTTATAAGGTTTTAGTCAAAGCGGGCGAAGCCGCGGGCGGAAGTTAGTACGATACTAAACGAAGATTAAATACGCGGTTTAGTCCATGTGTCCTGTGGCCAAGTTCTATCAAAGTACCTACATAATTTTTCAGATATACACAGAGATAATACAAATAATGAATTATGAAACCAAATTTGTTTGTAAATACAATTGTATGTTTAAATAAATAAATGTTTAACAGTGTTTGCCATTTTATTTGTTTTATTTTTTCAGTCTAAAAGCCTTTTGTTGGAATCGTATGTGCCGGTGACCACACTCGGAGGTCGAGACTTGCGGTGGAATGAATTATTCGGATTTAAAACCATTGTAGAGTCCTTTTCTTAAATAATTTCATAGTAAAAGAACATGTAGATATATGTGAAATATATTTTACAATTGTATACCGTTTCGGTAAATAATAGAAAAATATAGACTCCCAAAATTTATAATTTATACATTTCATAAATCATTCACAGGTTCCGGTTAATAAGCAAAACTATGATGTAATTAACATTTTTTAAAAATGTTTTTCCTGTAGTCTTTAAGATACAGACTATAAGCCCCTCCCATAAATACCTGTGCACTGCACATTCAAATGAGCCATTTCAATTCAAAACAATGCGGCTAAATTAAAAATACACAAAATGCATCACGTTTGTACAGTGATGTGGACTACGCAACCGGTCGGATAATGGTGGACGAAATAACCAAATCCCAAATAGTGTTTACTTAAAGCCAGGAGACATGCCACTACTATGGTTAGTTGCTTCGAGATCATTCCATGCTTTAAAAATTATATGAGAGACATTATGTGAGATGTATGTAGTGGTGAAACATAGGATAAACCTTATAATATTGTAAAGATATTGAATGTACTACGTTAGTGCAAATAAAGGAGAAGAAAATTGTTAGTAGCAATTAAAGCGATTCGAAATATTATACAAATACTGTAAAAATGTAGAGTTTCAAGTGAACAATTTGTAGTCAGTAATTCCTTTATTGAGAAGTTAATTCATTCCATATATTTATTGTTATTTTCTAGACCTTTCAAACATATTGCTTCTATTTTATTCTATTGTCATACCAATACTACAGCTTGACCGATTTTGTTGAAGTATTTCTATACGTAGAATATAGGTTATTATTCTCACAAAACTTAACAGGAAAAACATTCAGTGGAAATTTGTTTAGCTATTATACCGCAAACACACAAGCGAAGCCGAATGAAAAGCTAGTAGATGATAAGAAAATAAATTCCACGCAGATAGAAATCAAAACTTATGTTAACACGTTCAATATTCGTAAGGAAACATCGATCACACGACTTTATTCGATTATTCGAGTAACGATTCAAATCTGATATCGATTTATTTCCACTCGATACTCCGCACTATCTTTACATCGTAGTTACATCTGTTTACGATTCTTTCGGATAAAGAATCGATTGGATATCGAATTGATAAGCTTATCTGTTATTATGTTTTTAAATTTTCATTTTATCATACAACATCATACGTTACATGTATTTTTACAATAGCAATATATTTTTAAGTATTTCGATACGTATTTTGATGAAAATATATTTTAGAGAATACTAAAAATTCTTACGTTAAAGTTTCGATTATCGAACCTAACTGTAATTATTAGTCTATCCGCTAGAAAGCTATGATAGAAACGGTTTCCCAAACAACTCACTCTAAAAACATATTTCCAAAATAATATGTACTTATATTGTATATTGCATTCGCTTTCGAAAAATCATGGTGATATATTTGCACATCATACAGTTTTGAACGACTCTGCTTGATGTTCAAAAGGATACGTCTGACTTCTTTATTGAATGCGTTTTTCAATTCGTATGTTTATCTCCACGATCTATCTTATACAGTTTCAATGAATAGATATAAACATGAAGGGAAATCGAAGAAATCTCTCATATTTCCTCTTTGTCATATTATAATTAGTATAAATTACTTGTTATGTATATTACAAAATTTAATCGCACGGCAGCCGATCACAGAAATTTCTAAGTTTCCACTAACAAACTAAGAAATTATTAAACATTCATTACGAAAGTTTATAGGTTTGGAGCACACGCTCAAAATATAATTCAATAAACCGCACAGAACTAAGAAACTCAAAACATATTCAATCAAAATTCGCAGTGACGAATACTCCCAAATCTGTGTAGCATCTTGTTAAACCATAACGACGTATCTCCAATCCTTGATATGCTAAAATCGTCCTTGAAGACGTATATTGATATATCTTAAGATGCTATTATAGCCTGGCAGGGTGGACACTATTTCAAAAGGTATCTGCCGCCCACCTGTGACGCGTAAAGAGAAGTTATGTGTTCAATTTTGTTCAGAAAGCGTATTTAACGTTATGTCAGTAATGAATATAAAAGCAGATTTACATATACATATTTAAATGGACAAATTTTATAGTTCTATATTTTGTGCTTTCATGAAGTTTAGCAGTTAACTTTATTAACTTACATAGTATTTAACTTATGATTTTTAAATCTTAAAGAATCGTACTAATAAGATAACGATAGATACTTATTATAAAACAAAAATATCAAATAAATCTTTCAGTATTTCAGATCAATTGTATGTAAAATATTTTTTTAACGAGTAGTCTGAACAACAATATATATATGAAACAGGTGACAAATGTTGGATGACGATGTTTTAAAAACCTGAAATTAATAGGTAGAGCTTTTAATAGCAGAATCTCTAGAATTTCATGTTTTAAAATTATAAAATTCATAAAAATACACGTGCATATATTGCAAAAAATACCTAAATTTGCCCTAAACCTAATCCTACTTACGAAACACCACTATTCATCATAGCATTGATAATTGTTCCACTAGATCATAAATCACCATCAAAAACTGGTATTTAAGTAGCAGACCCAATTATACATATCTCACGAACATCACCTAACTTGTCAACTGTACAATAAAAAATATATAACAATAGAATGGAAATCGTAAACGCCACGGGTGGTCCGTGGTCGAGGTAAACATTGGTGTTTATATTTTTACACCTTTCGTCATTTCTATGTATAACTATGTGTATACATATACATGTATAACAGTTGGTTTGTGATAACTGTATATTTATAGTAAAGTTTGATGATTAATTCGTAGGATTAAATAATATATAGTTACGCATCCACCCCAACCCTCTGTATTAGGTTGAGCAATAGCCTTCCGCTGGCCTCAGCAAGACCACCGGAGAGTTCTTGCAATTTAGCATAAGCGTTGCAGTTATTGAAAAACATTTATTTCGCAATAAGGTATCGATTGTAGCATTGCATGTAATTCTGGCATTAACATTTGTGACTCCAAATCGTCCACTTGTTATAGTTAATAATTAAATAAGTTTAATTTTAATTTTATTTTATTTTTTTAAAAAAGTCAAATCGCTCCCGCAAAGTTTAACTGGCGCAGCCGGTAGGATAGCCATATAAGGTCTGCATGTCTAGAGGTCTTCAAAATTAGCCCTAGAACATTGCTATAAAGGCCGTGCTATCCTAAAAGAACCGAATTATAAATTTGTTAAACGACCACGACGAGGACATGGGATCGACGATCGGTTGGTGAGTAAAACTTTTTGCCATCCTTTCTGATATATTCCTGTATCCTTTTCACGAGAGTGTAATTTTGACTTTTAACTATTTTTAACTGTTATTTTGGGATTGAACGTCTCGCATTATAACGGATCTGGTTTTAATATGAAATTCTATTAAATCAGTAATTAGTTAGTTATACGTAAGAAATATCGTATTTAATTCTAAGAAATTGTCTTGCATAAAACTCTGCACAGACTAATTAACTATAGAGTGTAACTTAATTAAAAGTTTTAAATTAGAAAATTAAATGATTTTTGCATAAAGAAATATTAATATTAATTGATTTAATTGATCTCAAAATCGATCGTAATTCAATTAATAATTTTTATATTTTATATGTGATTTTATACCTTACTTCAAGTTTTAATTTTTATGGTAATTGATAACATATAATTTTTTTATTGTGCTATATTTTAAGAATTTTTATTATATTGTGTTTTAAATTGATTTCTGTGTGTGTGTGATTTTTATAATTCGAAATTATTGTAATTGGTTAAAGACTTCAGAACTTTAATTACTCTGTACTTATTTAACATGGAAAGCGTAAACGTAATAACAATTCCGAGTGATATGTTAAAGCTTATTCCTCTTTTTGGTGGAGACAAAAGAATTTTGAATTTATTCTTTCGAAAATGCGAATATATAATTAATAAATTTAGAGGGCATGAAGAGCAGAATATTTACGTTTTACATGCAATAACTAGTAGATTAATAGGCGATGCCGCCGCGTTATTATCCGAGCGCGAAGATATTAACACTTGGCCCGCGCTAAAAGAATTACTGGAACAACATTTTGGCGATCCGCGAACTGAGGATTGCATAAAAATCTCTCTCGAGTCCTGTAAAATAAAATCCGGGGAAAGTTATCTTGAATTTTGTAATAGGATACAGAATATTAGATCGTTACTAATATCGAAGGTTAATTTATCGGTAGATACGGAAATTAAACGCGCGAAAATTGCGATTTATAATCATACAGCCCTGAACGTTTTCTTGTATAATTTGCCCGAAAATATGGTGCGAATTGTTAGACTAAAATCGCCTAATACATTAGAACAGGCTCTAGAAATTGTGTTAGAAGAAGTTAATTTTCACGAACAATATCAGTCGCGCAATCGTACCCATAATAATACAACGGTGCCCCAATTTTTACAAAATCCTCAACAAAGATTTAATTTTGGGACACCAAATGTACCTCAAAAATTTGGTTTTAAATTCACACCCCAAGAACCTTTTAATAAAAATCCACAATTTGGTTATAAGCCACCGTTTAATAAAAACCCACAGTTCGGGTATAGGCCTTCATTCAATCAAAATCCACAATTTGGTTATAGACCAACATTAAATCAAAATCCACAATTTGGTTATAGGCCAACATTTAATCAAAACCCGCAATTTGGTTATAGGCCTCCTGAAACTTTTGGTATGACGCCACAGAATTTCGGTCAAAAACCTCCTCAAAATAACCGCTTTGAGTCTACTGACGTTTCCATGAGGACGGCACCCCCTCGACCACAAAATATAACTCAGCCAGGTTTTAGAGTGAATGAAACCGACTTACATAACGACAATTCACTATATGACAATTATTACTATGACTATAATCCTTACGACTATACGAATTACTATGGCTGTAATCCTTACGACTATACGAATTACGAATACGATGAGAATAAGATTTATACACCCACTGACGATACTCAGGACATTAATGTGCTTCCGTCTGATGAAGAAAATTTTCAAACGAAAGCCTCTATAAAGAAAAAATCATAGAATTAAATTGCGATCCAAATCTGAAATTACCACACATTTATATTCCTGAAACTAATTCCAAATTTATTGAAACTGGGAAGCAAAATTTTAACGCGGACGCTCCATCTAGAATTAGAGTTAACGCTACGCATTCCGATAATGAAAACGAATCTATGGTTGTTAATATAGGCGATAGAGACAATAGGCCAAGAGCGCGTGACGACTCTAGTACAATTACTATATCAGAACGCGATTCTAGTGAAACGATATCTATTCCCGACTCTGAAACTTTATCGGCGCTAAGTTCTCCTAGAACATCTGACTACCCAGTCAGGTCACCATCTGTAACGTCAAAATCGGATACAGTTCATTCAGCTAATATAGTAGAATCGTCCGGTATACCTATATTACATGAAGCAATAGATACGAAACCAAATCAAATTTTAGTATATACGTGGTTTAAGAACGAAATGCAAGTTCACGACCTTTCACGTGAAAAGCAAAAGGTTTTAGAAGTATTCTTGCCTACTAATAACCCAGATCTAGTAAAACAATTTTTAAAAGAGTATATTAAACCGAAAGTTAAGTATTTCATTTATTTCGAAGATGATGAACATCGCAAACAGTTCACTAGCATTGTCATAGAATTATTTAGAAAGGATACAGTATTGTTATTTGAATGTACGGAGCGTGTAGTTTTTATAGAAGATGAGAAGGAACAAAAGGCTATTATAATAAAACACCATCAAGGCAAAACGTGTCACCGCGGTATTAAAGAGACTCTAGCAAGTATACGTAGAAACTATTTTTGGCACAATATGCAGGAAACTATTTCAGCCCTTATTAATGCTTGTGAAACGTGTTCTAAAATGAAGTATGATCGTAATCCCTTTAAACCCATTTTACAGTTAACTCAAACACAAGACGCGCCTTTCCAAGAAATATTTATTGATATTTTTCAGATAGAAGGAAATTATTACTTAACAATTATCGACGCATTTAGTAAGTTAGGTCAAGCCATTCCAATAGATAATAGATCAACGGCAGAGGTAGTGCGTGCACTCATGAAGTATTTTTCGTTTTACGGCACTCCTAGAAAGATTAGTTCAGATCCCGGTAGTGAATTTAACAACGAGCTAATGAAAGAATTTTTGAATTTACATAAAATTGAGCTTCATATCGGTTCACCTAATAATCCTAATTCAATGGGATTAATTGAGCGTTTACATTCGACCATTAGCGAAATTTATAGATGTGCGAAATATGAAGAGAAATGTACGGATGCAGCATCAGTAATGATGTATTCAATTATTGCCTATAATAGTTCAATTCATTCAGTTACGGGCTTAACCCCTTTTGAAGTAGTATTTGGTCACACGGATTCAGGTAGCTTATTTAACGCAGATTTCGAGAAGCATTATGTACAGCAATTGGTTAAGGACCATGCAAAACGTTTAAAGGTTCTATATAAACATTTAGCAGAGAAAATGATCGAAACTAAGCAAAAGGTAAAGGATAGGAGAGGTGGTGAAGATCAAATCAGTCTCCCTTCAGGAAAAATTATATTTGCGAAAGACGTTAATAAGCGAAAAAGCAAGGATAAGCCGCGATTCCATAAAGCTAAGGTTATAGGACAAGGTTCAAGGAACGTTATACCGATAGAGATTGGTAAAAGGAAGACTAAGGTCCCTATTATAAATGTAAAACGCCCTCCGCAGGTGGTGTTGGCTGATAGTGATGAGGTCCGCGCTGGCCCTTCAACTACAACTTCTTCAACATAACCCGGGAATTTATCCTGTGAAAGAGGGGCAAGCATATCTCCAAACAGACTATTGGACTATAATTAAGGTTTTAAATTTAGATAAGATAAATGATGACTTAAATTTTATTATTAGCAAATACAGTGAATTCGATAGTCTAATTAATAAGAATATTTCATACTTACACGATTTTCAAGTGGCAAAATATCACGCTGAATATATTCGCGACATAACGGTTCAGAAATACGAACAGTTAGTTCCACACAAACGCGTCAAAAGAGGTATCCTCAACCCTCTGGGTTCCTTAATTAAAATTATAACGGGAAATTTAGACTATAGTGACGCAATTAGATACGATAAACTTACAGCTAAACTTGAAAACGATCAGACTATCATTAGAAATAAAATTACCTTAATATCTAAAATGCTCGATAGTTTTATCAATTCTACTGAAGTCTTAAATCAAAATTCTAATATATTAGATAAGCGTTTAAAAATTGTAGAATCTATGATTAAGGAATTAGCATCTAAGGATAATCATTGGGTTTATACTACTTATGTTGTAAGCCTTTTAAATTTATTTGTTAGTAATTTTCGTTCTATTTTTATAAAATTAGGAGAAATAGAGACTGCTCTAGCATTTAGTAGAGTATCCATATTACATCAAAGTATTATTAATTCTACTGAACTGTTGCAACATTTAATTCTTATATCTCAAACTGAAAATTTAGTGTTTAAAGCGAGTGAGGCAAATTTAGTAAAACTAGAAGAAACTATTAATGTTAAATCGTATATTAAACAAAACCAGATTACGTTCATAATGGAGGTTCCAATTACAGATAATTATACTTATAACTATTACAAATTATACTCTATACCTATGTACCGTAAATCCGATAGTAATATCGTTTCCATTTTTCCTAAATATCCTTACCTGTTGGCAAAGGGGATGAAATACTTACCGATCGTAAAACCGTGCCGATCGCTCGCTGCTGGAGAACAATTTCTATGCGATGAACAAAATCAAACGCCATATCCTGAAACTACTTGCATAGAACAACTGCTTAAATTTGAAGGAAACCCAATGCACTGCGAACAACAGCTAATCAATATAGAGAATGTGAGAATTCAAAGAATCACACCTATAAGTTGGATACTTTTCTCAAAATACAGAAATACTCTGACTCAAATTTGCAATGGTGATGTCAGTAAATATCCTGTCGTGGGCACATACATAATGACCATCGACGAACCATGTAGCATCGAGATCCAGAATATAACGATTCGCCCTCACCAAGTAATCACTGAGAATGATCCTGTAGAACCAACAAAAATTATAGTTTTGCCGCAATTACCTGTGAATAGAACTCCAATATTATCCAGTACACGTGTACTCAATATGCGAGGCATCAACTTGGACGAAGTTAAATATATGTCAACGATATTAAAGCAATCAGTGTTCAGTGATAGTGAAATGGTTAACAGTGAAAGAAATTTTAGATTCAGTGCTACTTTAGGCTATACGTCTCTATTTTTAATCTTTGTACTTGTAATTCTATTTTTACTTTACTTACTTCGTTATAAGATATTAAATGTAACATGTCTGCGAAATCATCGGATAGTTATTAAAAATGAACAAACCGATAATTTCGCACTTAAGGAGGGAGGAGTTACGCATCCACCCCAACCCTCTGTATTAGGTTGAGCAATAGCCTTCCGCTGGCCTCAGCAAGACCACCGGAGAGTTCTTGCAATTTAGCATAAGCGTTGCAGTTATTGAAAAACATTTATTTCGCAATAAGGTATCGATTGTAGCATTGCATGTAATTCTGGCATTAACATTTGTGACTCCAAATCGTCCACTTGTTATAGTTAATAATTAAATAAGTTTAATTTTAATTTTATTTTATTTTTTTAAAAAAGTCAAATCGCTCCCGCAAAGTTTAACTATATTGTAATCTCATCAACGGTAAAGGTGTGTATTTCTAAACGGATTTTTAATTGAAGTTTAAATCTAAATACAAATTTCTAGTGGCTTATAACGTTATAAAAATAAGTAGGTAATCAATAATAAATATAGTGATTACTCTTTCTTTCGTGTACATTTTAGTAATTCAAATAGTACGGACTAAATTAAGTACGTAATATCTAAATTAAATGAACATTTACAAAATATAAAACCTAATCGTTTTTTTAAACATACCTAGTTACGATAATTCATCCATCACAAATATTTTTCGAACCTCATATGATTTGGACGTTTTTTAGGGCTTTAAGTAATGTGCTTCGTCAGGGTCCATTCTGTACAATAGCTTTGGATCTACAATGTTGTTGAACCTAACAGTTGTGGTAAAAGAATTGACAGAATATTTGTAATAGAAATACATCTATCAAGAAGGTAGTAAGATTGTCAAAATCGTCTAAAAACTAGCTTAAAATTATAAATTGATTGCCATGACCTAACAAGAACATGCTATAGGTGTAAAGTCAAAGGATATTTCATTGTAACATGATACATTAAACAAAAAGTAGGTATATAAACAATAATTGAGAACCAAAAAAAATGACCTTATGGGCTAATACCTACGAGTCTAATTTCAAACACATCCGATCAGTCGTTTCTGAGATAAATCGCTCAAAAAGCTTACAACTATACAAATCATCGTTTGAACTAATTAATTATCACACTATCGATAGAACCCAGTTATAAATAACATATTTAATAAATTAAACCATACATCACATTAACAGTTTTGATACTTTATAGCGGTTATTATCTCTGATTAATATACATAAAAATCAAGCCGAATTTCACGAGCCTCCCACGTACATTCAATACTTGAATTAATCACTATTAAAATCGATTTTTCAAGTATATATCGATATAGTTTAATTTTACACCCACGCATAAAGACTACAATTTTTTTATTGTATGATAGGGAAGCCGCTTGACCACGATCTCGCCTGATGGTAAGCTGAGATGTGGCCTAAGATGGAGCGCGCTTCCCTAGAAGGTACCCGTTCACTTTTCGCTTGAAGACCCCCATATTGTACTCGTCAATACAATAATATGTTTTTATTGTATTGTTATCACGTTAGATAAAGTTAAATCAAACTCGATATCGTATGTTGATATGAAAGTTGTAAAATCCTTTATTGATCTATATATTATACTAGCGACCCGCCCCGGCTTCGCACGGCGGCCGGCCGGTACCGCCGCAAACGCTACGTCCCGCAATTTTTAAATCTGTAATATCTTCGAAAATATTCACTTAAATCATACGGTGTAAAGAGCCATATAGATCTATATTAAATGAACAATATATTCAAGGTATTTAATTCGTTAAGGATTAATGCTGTATTGGTTAAAATCGCTTCGAAAATTAACCATTATTTGTCGTAAAAAGTAAATAACAAAAAAAAGTTATTGTGGGTTATCCATAAGAGATAGACATATACCATCGCGGACTTTTCTGTAGACCTTTTCAATGTGTACAATACTTAGTACATTATTTTGATAAAACTCGTAGGGTTCAGCTTGCGTTTGCAATGTAAGCGGAAAAAATGTAATTATTTACGACATCACATCAGAAACCTCAAAAATAATAGTACTTCTCCACTATTTAATGGATGTTATTATACATATAAACCTTCCTCTTGAATCACTCTATCTATTAAAAAAAACCGCATCAAAATCCGTTGCGTAGTTTCAAAGATTTAAGCGTACAAAGGGACATAGGGACATAGGGACAGGGAAAGCGACTTTGTTTTATACTATGTAGTGATACATGTGGTTAAATAGGATTCGTGTTGGGATTTTATATGGTAATAATTATACTTTACATTTTATCTTTATAAAAAACGACGATATCAGCGTGACCGATTCGATAAAGGAACATGCTCCATTATCGAAAACATCTAATTTACATCATTTATCAATTTTCTTTATTACGTGTTTATATTATACTGTTTATAATGTTATTTAATAAATTCTATGAAGATAACAGAAGTCTATGAATTATCGTATTAAAGAAAATATATAGAAAGAAATCGCTGACTGATAATTGATTACCTGTGAGATGGAATTTGATTTCAATTAGGTGGGTTACCTACTAGGTACGTAGTCTGGAAAAACCACCACCTAATATTATTTATTTCCTAGCTTTAAAAGCGCAAATCATAAAACGTATCAATGTAAAGTTTATTTTCCCATAGTAACCTTATAAATTTAACCAAAATTAATCCATTAAATTAATTAAACTATACTTTAGCAAGGTTCATTAAATAAATTGATAAAATAAATCCAAAAACTACTTTGACTAAAGCCGTGCGATACGCTAGTAGGTACTAACTTACTTTTAGTACTTAATCCTGTCTCCTTAGTAAATACTGCTTTCTTTGTGTTAAAAAGTAGATTCTTTTTTAATTTTCGGTGCTGAAGTGAAATAAAAAGTAAAAACTATATATTCTAATCCTACTAATATTATAAATGCGAAAATTTGTGAGGATGTGTATGTGTGTGTTTGTTACTCTTGCACGCAAATACTACTGAACCGATTACAATAAAATTAAGTACACAGATAGAGGGTAACTTGGATTAACACATAGGATCGGTTTTATGCCGGAAATCCCACGGGAACGGGAAATATACGGGTTTTCCGTTGAAAACGCGGGCAAAGCCGCGGGCGGAAAGCTAGTAATTTATAAAGCGTTGCAATGCCATATAGCTCAAAATTAAAGAATAATTACTATTGTCCAATTTAACAATAGCTTCCTTTTTTGATGAGGGTTAAAAATATTATATCCAATATCCGTATAGCTATTACTTATTATTATAAATGCAAAAGTCTATTCGTATGTTTGTTACGCTTTAACGAATAAACAACGCAACTGATTTTGAAAAAAAATCAATTTAATAACAAAATAGATAGAGTAGACCCAGGGCCAAACATTAGTGACTTTTCATTTCAAAATCAATCCCCCAATTAATGAAATGAGGGATGATAGTTTTTACACGTGGTTTTATTCAGGAGTGAAACCGCGCGGCACAAATAGTATGTAAATAGAGCAATTATATTACTTGGAATCTTTGATTAAATATTTATTAGCAATTATTGGAAGAATATATTTTGTAAACAAGAATACAATGTAACTTGATTCTGCGTAAATAATTCTAGGAAAAATATTTTATTTATTAAATTAGTAAGCCTGGCGACAAGCTTTTATATCACAAATATCTTGTAATTAATAGTTTTATTTCGTTTCGCTTTTTTTATTTTTGAAAATATGATTTAAAATTATATTAGTGAGTTGTCGCAGAAAATGTCTGCTAGCGCAGCTAGTGGTAGATAAATATATGAAGGACGGATGGACAAACGTTGAATGAATGTGTTCGGTGCAATGACCACCGAACATCCTAGTCAGCAATACTAGGTCAAATTATGTCAGTCCACAAAAGCGCGTCGCGACGGTAAAATGTTGTTCTTTGAAAGATTTTATTGCAAGATAATTTACATGTAAAAATAATTATAGCTTAACTAGGTTTCTTCTGGGTTTCTTGCCTGCCTTTCGACAAAAGCCTCCTCCAAACTCTTCCACGATTGCCTTTTTATTCTTCTCCAGGTCGCTCCTCCCACAATTTCCTTTAAATCATCATCCTGGACAAACGTTAGTTACGATTAATTCACGGTATTACTGGAATTTGATACGCAGGTCGCAGGTATGTTCTGGAATACGATATAGATTACACGGCAAAATCCCTGGTCAAAAGCTAATAGTATATATAGCAATTTGTTTTAATGTAAACGTAATCAATTTTAGGAATTGATAGATCCTCGTAAAAGCTTGTGGTAAACCATTTATGATTGCGTATGAAATAGAGAGTTGTAAGCTAAATAAATATGTATGTGTATATGTGTGTTTGCCTGTTTAAACGAATGAACTTTTTGAAGTGAAACTTCTTTAGGCGCGTTGAGGATAAAATTTCAAGATCGCGTCATGGCACTACCGTCACGTCATGGAGTCCTTCACAATGAAAATGCTACACGTTTACATATTTAGTTCCTTTGTAATAGTTTAAGTTGTGAAGGCAAATAAATGAACTTTTTTTTATAATTTTTTTATGTGAATTTAATCTTGAAATGATTCTTATACATACATCTTCCATGAACCCATTCTTAATTATTTAAATAGCGCAAAAAAAAAGGAATTTATAATTATTTTCAGTTAAAAAGTTTAACGCTAATTTTAACTTTGTCGCTAATTTAAAGTTTGTCTGAGTTTAGCGCTTTCAGTATATTTTTTGTAAGCTCTTAACATTAAACAATTGCGGATAAAAGTTCAACAGATTTTATATGCGAAATGTTGCTCTGATAAAGTCTTTTATAAAAACGTGGTTAGTAAAATTAAACTTTATTATATCAGTATCAAGACACATTATCCCTTGTAGCGTACAGGGTAGATGCAATCTATTGTTTGATTTATCGATTTTCTGAAGTGTATGTAATAAACTTTCTAAGCACTGCTAGATAGAAACATTTTGTCATATTATTAAGTTATAAACATTGAGATAATATTACTACGTATGGAGGAGACACCACGAACAAAATCTGTGCGCCATTTTTTTGCTCTAACTAAGTTTTAAAAATTATTAGCTAGTTAGGTACTTACCGATGAAAGTTATTCCTTTGCACTTTTCCGTATTATTTGTATTATTTGTGCAATATCGTAACACACACGAAGGCATATTTGATGCGTTTCAGTTTAAAACCATTAAAAAAAACCGCTCAACATACGCCACATGGCGTATGTTGAGTGGAACATAAGTAGTGTAGGCGGTGTCGTCTCCATATTAATATTATCTCAATGGTTTTAAAAAAAGTTTCCGTATTATCGTATTCGTGCAATTAATATGACATTTGGTATAAGTACTTTTTTAAGTAATATATTATTAGCCACAAAAACCTTAGAATTTCCTTATTTATCTCCACAGTACTTAAAGGCAATTTTTACATTTTTCTAGTTAGAGAAAGCTCGTACATTATCCTACTTTACGATAAGCTAGGAAGGCTCGACTGCCACGCATAGAATTGTACACCCGTGAAATCAGAAATTGATGTCTTCATTCCGATTATAATTATCCATCATCCCAATGTACACCCTATGTGTACAGCAATAAGTCATAATACGGCTTGTCGGAGTAAATCACTTCATTATGTACTAAGGTTGTTGAAGGCAACAAGTCTATTACTGATTATCCACGACTGATATGGCCTTTGTAAGAGGATTATTGAGTAAATTACTAAAACTGGTGGAAGACACGACAAATGGATGTTTGGTATCAATTAAAGAATGAACAATAGATGGCTGGATTCTGGCTTTGTTAGTGAAGGAGCTGTAAAAATGAACTTTAATTTATCTGCACAATTATAACATCACTGATCCAATTGGTGAAAGGTGTTATGAGAAAAGAAATGTTAAACATCCAGAATGTTCCAGAATAACAAATCAAATAAATATTAGTGTTCTCTTAGAAGAGAAGCATTATGCATCTATTTCATTAATATATATTTTTGTTTAACGTTTTAATTAAAATAGGTGAACTGAAATGGCTGATACTGAAGCTACTTTTAAGATTTAAAAAGCCTGTAATGATAAACAAATTAAATTAACACATATCAAATAGATATCTCAGATAACATAAGTAATTACAGCCATGTTTCACTTTAAATTAATTGCTCCGAATATTCAAAGATAAATTCAAGAGAAAATATAACATTAAGCTTTAAAAACAAGTGAATAGCAACGGTAAATATTTTTAATTATTCCGTTTGAACGGTTAGACGAACCAACCAATGGCTTGTTCAGAACTGAGACGCAGAAATAATTCAATTTTCTATTTCATTATGGAGTGGAAATTGCATGAGATAGACGAGTTAGATAGCTCAGTTGGAATGTTTTCAAAACTTCTTTGGTTTTAGTTCGTAAATGGTAAGATGGTGTATTGAAGGCTTGTATTTGATAGTATTGGCACGTATTAGTGTGGTTTAGATTTAGAAGTGAATAATTTCCAATACGATTGAGTCTAGTATTCTCTTGTTATTGATTTTAGGCGAGTATTATACATTAAGAAATTAAAGACTATAACGGATTTTAAACCGTTTTTTTTTAATCCGTTAAAGTCTATAATAATTTCTAAATCGATTGAGTGTTTTTATGGTGTGTGTATTATGCTTATTAATATAAAGAAATGATATCATAATATAGGACTCGAGACTAAAGTCGCGAACAAAAATATCAAAATATTTTGGTTATTTGATATTTCTACAAAAACATAAGTTGTACCAAATAAGTTTGTTGTTCTTGTGTCTTTAATACTGTGATTATGTATACTGTAGACGTAGTTTAACATTAAAAAACCGTTTTGTTAGTAAATTTTAAACATTAATATTATGTTTAACTCTTATTTAGATTATGACAAAGTTAAGCCAAACATGTGTTTAATTAGATTTTAAATTATTTTGTAGTAATACAGTAAATATTTTACTAAAGTAGTAAAGTACTAACTAAGAGAATGGCTAATCAATCCACGCCCAGTTTAGTGTAATAAGATAGTATAGTAAGCTTTGATTAGTTATAGTATAGTAAAAGAGCCGATGATAATATTCTGCACGATCTTTGCATACAACTTGCGGGCTATTATTGTCACATTAAAAAAAAGACCTTTGGCACTCGGGGACTGCCGCGGTAAAGCTATTGCGTGCTATACCTTTAAGCCACACCTCCGTGCCCGTCGGAGTGGGGAGCGTGAGGTTTTTCGTTACGCAATTTCTGGATTCGGTCCCCGCGCTCAAGGCCCGCGATAGAAGCTATGCAATAGCTTAAAATATGTATGGACTAATTAAGTTCCATAGTTTTTGTTACATTGTGAAAATAAAATGTAAGGATTTTTAAGAAATCTTATGTTGATTAGATACTATTACAATTACGTTAACGTTTGTACCATTATTTCTGTTTTAAGCATCGATTTTTTTTCTTCTAATAATTTTTAGTAAACCCGTTTCATGATTATTTGATATTTCAACTGGTTAGTAAAAAGCTAGTAGGAGAATATAAAGATCAATCCCGTTACAATACAGTTATCATTAGACCAAGTAACTTTAATATTCTTCATAGTAAATACATATTAAATTTCCTACATCAGTTCTTAAACTATACTATACTACCAACTACGCTGTAATTTCAAATTAAGTGAACGCCCATGATATGTATCTATTAAACTGTCTCTCATATAGATTAATGATAAAGTACCGGCTTTGTATTAAATAGTGGGGTTTTAATATCGCACAAAACCTCTATTTACAGGCATGATTAAAGTAAATTAATAGGATAATAGGGATATGTTTTGTCCATGCTAAGATAGAAGTAAAACACATCCATATAGAACTACCATTAGTTCTTAAGTTTATTAGTTATCCTTAATGATTCAGTTCTGTGAAATTAATAAGAAATTAATAAGAAAGTAAATACTCAGTTTTTGTGCATCTGTTTGAGCTTATGGTAAAATTTGTATTTTGCTACCGACGTGGAATTACTAATTAATTGCCGAGGAATTATAATAATCTTATATATAAAAATGAATCGCAAAATGTGTTGGTAAGCGCATAACTCGAGAACGGCTGAACCGATTTCGATAATTCTTTTTTTATTATATTCCTTGAAGTACGAGGATGGTTCTTATGTAGAGAAAACGTAAACATGTACCACGGGCGAAGCCGGGGCGGACCGCTAGTTTACTATAATAGTGTCTTGCATAATTCACACATTAATTGTTCGCTGCTAATGTCCTTATATTCTTAAGCAGCTGTTTCTGTTTTAACAATCAAAACAAATTTTCACTTCGAACCGTTTTTTCCTTACCGGGAAACAAACAAAATCTTCAGCCTAAATAATAATAGATTAGTAGGGAGGTATAGCTCATTAAAAAAACGTTCCCACTGTTCATAAATAAGTAAATCTAGCTATTTGTCACAGTACGCTACCGTTTTCCATTTGCCATGAACCTTCATACAGTGAACGCACTGCAGTATGCAGATGTAATCTTAGTTAACTAATCCGATACAGATCTTACGCTATTGTATTAATTCTGACCGTAAGTGACGCAGGATTAGGTCATTGGTTAAGTTTAGTGGCTGCTGGTCGTGTTCTGTGATGGGATATCGATCCTATTTTATATCCCACGATTATAAAACATATTGATGTTGTTAAATGAATGATGGTATGTTAAAATTTCATGATTCAAAGATACTACTGGCGAACTACACTTTACAACAAAGGAAATGATTAAGAAAAAAATGTTGTGAGGTTTTATGAAACCACGGTAAAAGTGAAACTGTTCAAACGGTTCCGAACACTGCTTTGTGTAGCGCATGTCGCGTGGCGGTCGGCTGCCGAGTAGGTATACCTACTCGGCAGCCGCGATACACGCGACATGCGCTACACAGACCAAAAAGTTTGAGACGATGTAATAAAAGTTTCACTTTAATAATTTTAAAAGACTCAAATTAACTTAAACGGAGTACATTTTTAATATAATTGATTATGTTATAAATATATTTAATACCAAATTGGTCTTATTGTTTCAATAAATTAAGTTACGTATATTAGAGCCATTTTAACAGGCAACATACTACAGATTATATTCTTAAAACTAACCTTATTTTTTAAATATTGTCAATTTAATCAATGTTAGTAAAAGTAATCGATAAAAAAATCGTTAGTGTTTACAAAATCGTTGTTTACCTTTATTTATATCTAATATCATTAAAATATAACACTGAAATACCTCGCAAAAGATCGAATAATCAGCTAAAACCCTTCCAAGAACATCTCAGATCGAAGGGCCACTGTTAATTAACTAAAAAGCGATTGTAATTCTCACTGACAAGTTGTTAAAGCCACTTTACTGACCGTTTCGCTGTCAGCATCGGTTCATGTCCTGTAAACGTTCCTTGGGATCTTAGGATGTTAATTGAGTTAGAAGTTAATAGATAGATTATTAAAAGCGTAATAGTTTTTAGTATCAAGCTATGTGATTAACAATTTTTATGATAACATATAGCTTTCCGCCCGCTGCTTTGCCGGCTTTATAACCCTATAAATTGTATACTAATACCTTCCTCTTGAATCATTCTATCTATTAAAAAAACTGTATCAAACTGCATTGAGTAGTTTTAAAGATTTAAGCATACATAGAAACAGAGAAAGCGACTTTGTTTTGTACTATGGTGTGATGGTAGCTTTTCGCCCCCAGATTCGCTCGCAAAGTCATAGGGAAACTCCCCATTCCCATGGTATTTTTCGTGAGTGTAGCGTGAATCATCCTAGAACGTCTCAAATTATACATAAATGATTTAAACATTTTCTTGAGCTTTCTCATACCTTAAATCAAATCAATACTAAATTCAGAAACTCTTACTCGTTTCTATTAGTAGGAATTTCACTGCACCCATGCAAAATCGCAAAGTATGGATGCTCAAACATTAGAAATCAAACAAAGCCGCAAAGCAAAGCTAGTTGACCGTAGTGTCACGAGCGATGGTAATGAGATAACGGGACAAATATATGCTTTGTAATAGATAGCATAGATCTCACCACGAGGATTATTGGTTGAGTAAGGTTTTGAAATGGAAGGGGCCTATATAAAACGAGGTGTTGTTTGAAACGACTTACCAACAATTACAATTAGACAAATTGCAATTATTATGAGAAGAATTATTGTTGTTATTTTAAATACAGTTTTAAATATGAGCACTCATAAAAGCATATAGAATAAAGAAGATTAGTTTATAGTTAAGTGTATGTACCTACAATTGTTCCGGTATTGAATCACACAAAGAGTGCATGTACTAATTTGTTTTTCATTGCACAAAAAAATAGTCATAATACTTACGATTTCTAAGAACATAATCCTGCATATGATTACTATTAAATCCCATGGAGCTATTGTTATTCGTCATTACATAAACAGGATGTAAATTCGCTTTAAAATTAAAACCTTGACCGATTCAAATTAATCAAAGCTCCCACAAAAAATATGACTCAATTTTTACGATTACATCATTACAAGACACTCATTTGTAGCGAGATGTCGTAGCCGTCCTTGTGATGATTGATTATTTCTTGTGTCATTTTATTATTACAGATGATAATTACTTGTTTATCGTTATTTTTTGTTGGTAAAATTGCTGTGTTACACGTTATAATGTGTAACAATCGCGTTTATTGTTACGTAACAACAACACCCACGTGGGTGTAGAATATACAAGTACCACGGATATTGAAAAAAGTGTGTTAATGAATCATGCTAAGTTATGTTTACAAACTGGCTTGTAATTCAAAAAATAGTTAAAAAGATGAAAATATGTAATGAGACGACACATACGACATGAGATTTCAAAGAAGAACAATGTATGAAATAAACATATTTCATACATATACAGGGTGTAATCGTTAAGTGTGCACAAGCGATTATTCCGTTACTATTGCAGATATCAAAAAACTTTAAACTGATATCGAAAGTACTTAACCTAATGAGTAAAAGGGCCATAACAATTTTTTTTAAATAAAACGAGAAATATCCAACTATACTAAATGTATGGGATGGTTTTTAAGATATTTCTCGTTTTATTTTTAAAAATTTATTATGGCCATTTTACTCATTAGGTTAAGTACTTTCGATATCAGTTTAAATTTTTTTGATATCTCCAATAGTTACGGAATAATCTCCTGTGCACACTTAACGATTACACCCTGTATACACCTACACAATTGTGCATACAAAATTCGATATCTAGTACAACGTACTTAATCATTCCTAATTGTTTGATTTCTTTTACAACCTTCTATTTTATTTCAACACACATATTATGTGTTCAATGGGCAAACAAGAAAGTTTTTACCAATCAAAATGTATGTCAAGAATCATAGAAATGTTTATTTTGTTTAATATTTGATTGACATCGATCAAGAAGCCACTCGACGCACAAATGTTTGACAAACATTGGTGAACAAACAGTGACATAAAAAGCAGTTATTAGTATAGGCTTAGTCAATTTGGAATGATAGGGCTAGTAAAAGGATTTACGAATATACGTTTGTTTTGCTTCATTATAGTGAATTATATTGTTTATTTACAGTCGATTGCAATTAATTACTGTCGGAAATAGTTTTAACTTCCTCAAACATGAAGTACTTGAACATGTCAACATTTTATAAATATCAAACTAATTGATATATTATTTTTCTATGTATTAAAATGTGATATACGAGCTACCAAAAATAACTTTCTTAGTGACTAACTGTGATGTGTAGATCTGTGAAACAAACACTGTTTTTTTCTTCAATTTTTCCGATAACGCTATTATATTTAACTCTACGATCCAGCAATTTTTAACTCTACATCTCAAATACAAAATACAACCGAATCAAAAGACTAATTCGTTATTCATAGATTAACTGCACACTTACACTATCCTACCATCGTCTACATAATAAAACTTAACACAGCCTATTCGTGCTAACAACGCTTTGGAACATCGTTATATCTCAACTACCGTTTTACTATCAACAAACATTATGTCAGACATTAAGTGCACACCTATTGGCGTGTCCGAACTCCATTCAGGTGAATAAAAAGATAAAGGTCGTGGCACACTGGGCTTTTATTAAGGGGTACATAGCCGCGGGTTACGCGGGGTAACGAACTGCGTGCTTCGGGGATACATGAGCAGTTGGTATCAGATCGTGGCGTTTGCTTGTCTAGCTAAGTTAAAGTTCTATTATTTTTCTATTAGCTAAGTCGAAGGTCAATGTGGATCAAATATGATAACTTGTAAATGTATAATCAAACGATATAATGTCTTGTGTGCAGGTATTTTAGAAATAAAAAGAATTACTTAAGCGTTTATTGCAATGAAGTATCCTATTTTATAACTTAAAATTGCATAGAATTTTTGAAATTTCTTTCAAAGAAGATAATACAAAGACGACACGATAAATAAAGTTAAATCACGATTATTTTGGCCATTTTTACCGAGTCTGTGGGAGGATTATTCCATTGTCAAGTCTGAGATCAAGACAAGTATTGTCAAACAAAAGAAAAATGACAGTGCTCAGCTAAGTTGAAGTTACGTGGGTCAGACAACTTGTCTGCTTACATTTAATGGATAAAATTCTTTAACAATAATAATTATTCTGAATATTTCATTTTTATAATGCACTAGCTTTCCGCCCGTGGCTTCGCCCGCGTTTTCTAAGTAAAACCCGCATAGTTCCCGTTCCCGTGGGATTTCCTGGATAAAACCTATCCTATGTGTTAATCCAAGTTACCCTCTAACTTTCGCATTTAAAATATTAGTAGGATGTACCAAAAATCTGTTATTATCATTTCTATTTGCCTTTGCACTATTACGTCATTAACACGTTTATAAACCTTTTAAATCTGTTGTTACTAGCGATATCTTCAGTTACATGTGTAGTAGATATTTTCAATCAATGTGGCATCAAATAAAATTTGTAAATATATCCACTTCACTATCACTACATAGTATAAAACAAAGTCGCTTTCTCTGTCCCTATGTCCCTATGTCCCTTTGTACGCTTAAATCTTTGAAACTACGCAACGGATTTTGATGCGGTTTTTTTTAATAGATAGAGTGATTCAAGAGGAAGGTTTATATGTATAATAACATCCATTAAATAGTGGAGAAGTACTGTTTTTTTCGAGGTTTCCAATGTGATGTCGTAAAAAATTACATTTTTGCGCGTACATACCGCGTACATTGCAAACGCAGGCTGAACCCTACGAGTTTTATCAAAATAATGTACTAAGTATTATACACATTGAAAAGGTCTACAGAAAAGTCCGCGATGGTATATGTCTATCTCTTATGGATAACCCACAATAACTTTTTTTTGTCATTTACTTTTTACGACAAATAATGGCTAATTTTCGAAGCGATTTTAACCAATACAGCATTAATCCTTAACCAATTAAATACCTTGAATACATTGTTCATTTAATATAGATCTATATGGCCCTTTACACCGTATGATTTAAGTGAATATTTTCGAAGATATTACAGATTTAAAAATTGCGGGACGTAGCGTTTGCGGCGGTACCGCGGCCGTCCGGTGCGGGTCGCTATGTTTTTATATACAACGTTTACAGTTTTTCTTTAGTGTATTTAGTATCAGCATTGCACCCGTGCGAAGCCGGGGCGGGTCGCTAGTGTAACAATAATAATATTATACACATCGCTCAAATTCTTTTAAATTATATTCTTAATGTTAGTTTATAATAAACTAAATAAATATACCAATAATCCCACTGTACCCCCACCCCTAAGCACATCCGTGACTTATTTAGTAACAAGTAAGTTATGACCGAGTCTTCGATACTTGATTGCTAATAAAGTAACACTGACACTCCTGCCTTACTTTGTTAGAACATCGAAGTGTTTAAGTTACTTTTTATTGGCTTGAAATCATGCGGATATTAAATGTATAAATAGACGTTTTATTCGTAACTAGCGGTCCGCCCCGGCTTCGCCCGTGGTACCTACATGTTTACGTTTTTTTTCATAAGAACCATTCTCGTACTTCAAGGAATAGATTCCACAGCGCACACGATGACAGGATTTTTATTAAGGATTTTTTTACACCTTGGGTTACATTATCGCATTTTTGATAAGGATCTCTATTTTTTTTGATAATGCAATATAGCCTACGTTGCTCAGTGAAGATGCAGCTTTCTAATGGTGAAAGACTTTTTGTAATCGGTCCAGTAGTTTATGCGTAAAAACCATACATAAATACATCATTACAAACCTTTCCTCTTTATAATATAAGTAATCAGGAACATACAAAAATTTGCATACAAAAGGCAACACAATATTGCAGATGAACTTTCAAAATGATGATTACGAGCTTATGTCAAGGTAGTGTACAATCAGAAAATGTTGTAAGTTACTAATATCAGGATCTAAAATATTAAAGCATTTTTGACTTATTGATAAAGACGAATAATTATTAAGCACTTAAAATTCATGTTCACATTTTTTCCCTGTATTTTCTATTCATTCCAATTGATATGTTTGTTTGTCTATTAGAATGCACTTCACTTCGCTATAATGTTTTATCATCTACGTACTAGCGGTCCACCCCGGCTTCGCCCGTCGTACATATTTACGTTTTCTCTCCATAAGAACCATCCTCGTACTTCAAGGAATATAAAAAAAAATTGGTTGTCTGTAAAGTCGGTTTACTGACGATAGTTGAACGTGACAACTTCCGATTGTGCTTCTTTGTCGCTCGTTCCACGCTCTCGCTTGCACTTCAAGCCTTACATGGAACGCCTCAGAGCGAGGTAACGCCGCATGAGTCATGTTTTTTCGTGCGTGCAGCCGGCGCTATCGAATTATAAGACGTTGTCACGTCAAAAATAATTATCGAAATCGGTCTACCCGTTCACGCGTGATGCCGTGACCAAGGGAAATAATATGGATTCATTTTTATATATTGACATTAAAATAACAAAATAAAACGACTACTCATAATATTATTATGTGAAATACTTGCACCTAATCTGTGAAATATCTCCTATTTCATTCACAAAGCTTCAGACACTCGTATTTCTGTTTCATATTATAGTGAGAATGTATTTTCAGAGCAACGTCGTTTCTTCGTCGTATTACACTTATAACTGGACTATATTTGTCGAAGAATAAGCCTTGATGTGGATTTAACTGAAGGGAAACATGCTATATATTTTTAGGCTTTTATGCTATCGTATTTTCATGTATTTTTACGCGAGTGAATACATTTAGAAAATGAATTATTTTTAACGGGTTTTAAACGATAGGTAGCAATTATATAATTGTCATTAACATAATGAATAAATCACGTTTAAAATCCGTTAAAAAGTATTTCATTTCTTGTGTTCTATGTTTAAAGCGAGATCAAGAAGAGTTTATAAACAATGATTAAAATTAATGAATTAAAAATCTTATTAATTTAATTCACAATATAGTAATTAATATTTAATGTATTTTAATTTAATGTGCATATTATAACAGATAAACTAAAGTATTTGAGCGTAACAAGAGAAAAGGTTTAAGTTCGATTCCCGGTGCGCACTTTATGCGGTTTATCATTTTTCTATTTTGAGAATCATCAGTCTGACATGTACCTTTTTTGGATTCTAGTTAGTCTTCAAAGGCAATTTTAAAAACTTGAATGAAGGAAAACTTTTGAACTTCATACCTTCAAGACATTCCATTTTAAAACAATAACTATAGCCTCAATTGAAATTTCAATTCTAGAACAAAAATACTTTAAAATGTTGTAAAAACGTCAATTTACTTGAATACCTTTTACAAAGACGAGATAAACTACAATTTCTTTGAAGTCGTCTTGACCTATTTGAATGTGAATTTTTTAGGCTTTCTTTTTGAATTTCAAATTTTTCTAAACATCTCGAGTTTACGTTTTTTAAATGTACTTATAACAAGCATTTTATTCTTTGGCTCAATAAAGATTACAATTAAACCGTATTTTATAAAGTAAAAACTAAAAGATACGTACTTTACTTTCTTTAACTTTAGTATTCTAATGTTTAATTAATGTTTATCTATTATTACAAATATTACGCAAAAAAGTAGGTATATATTTTTTAACCTGATACTTAATAGCATATCCTATCCTATCCTACAGGATAGGATATACATCCTACTAATCCTACTAATATTATAAATGCGACTGTTTGTGAGGATGTGTGTGTGTTTGTTACTCTTTCACGAAAATACTACTGAACCGATTATATTGAAATTTAGCACACATATAGAGGGTAACTTGGATAACATAGGATAGGTTTCATCCCGGAAATCCCATGGGAACGGGAACTTTGAAAACGCGGGTTTTTCTTTGATATCGCGGGCGAAGCCGCGAGCGGAAAGCTAGTATCTTAAACTTTATCCTTCCCCATACAGAACATATCACCTGAATTACTCTTGGTGTTAAATATAACACCCTATATAACTGAATGTATTCTCTTTGCAGTGCCAACATCAGACGTGCAAGGGGTGCTCGGCAAAAAAGCGTCATTGCCGTGCGACATCCAGCCGCTGCACTCTGACGACGCGGTTGTGATGGTGCTGTGGTTCAAGGAGTCTGATGGTGAACCGCTGTACAGGTGCGTGGGATTTTGAGCTTTATTATGTGTTGATAGAAGCGAAGTTCGCTTGGTATCTGTGCCTGCCGTTTATGGTAAACCGCTATATAACAGGTGCGTGGGATTTTGAGCTTTATTGTCTGATATTAGAAGCGAATATAGCGTGGCATCTTTGCCGTACAACATCCAGCCGCTGCACTCTGACGACGCGGTTGTGATGGTGCTGTGGTTCAAGGAGTCTGATGGTGAACCGCTGTACAGGTGCGTGGTAGTTTGAGCTTTATTATGTATTAAAAGGGGGTTGGTAGGACCGCAGATTCTTTGCTGGATGTGTGATTTTTAATTTTTTGTTGCGATGCTCTGTGTAGGTACCTACTGAAGAGTAACCGATCATGTTACATATTATCATGAAAACATGAAATGCAACACCTATTCTTATTCTTATTCTTATTCTTCTATTCTTAAAATAGGGTTTAATTACTATTTATTTATGTCATCAGGGCTTTTTTTTTGTTCTCACCAGTTACGATATCCGAGGCCGCTCCTACAACCAGCCCAAGCTCTGGTCCTCCCCTCTGGTCTTCGGGAACAGGGCGTACTTCAGGGGGGGCGCCACGCCAGCGGTGCTTATGATAGACAACGTTATGGCCGTGGATGCGGGCGTTTATCGATGTAGGGTGGATTTTAAGAATTCGCCGACTAGGAATTTGAAAGTCAATTTTACTGTTATAAGTAAGTATATAATATTATATGTAGTAGTATAGTTGGTATATTGAAAGTTTGTATTTAATTCTTGTGTTAAAAATTTACAATATTAAAAAAAATACAAATAGTTATATATGGATGAATATTATGAAATTAAAATGCGTTAGGCTTAAATCAGCACAACAATATTTATCTATGTGTATTTATCAAATTTTAACTGAACATTTAACATAAAAAAACACCAAAATAAATTACCAACTCAAAAAAATCAATAAATAACCCAAAAAAGTCATCACTTATTAGTAACATCAAAATAAATGTAACTTTATTGTACAGAGTAATTAAATTATACTTTAATTTCAGTCCCACCCAGCAGACCTACAATATACGACGCGAAAAGAAGAGACAGAACGAAACTCGTAGAGCCTTATAACGAAGGCTCTAATGTTTTATTAATCTGCGAAGTCGAGGGAGGTGAGTTAAACACTTTATTAATTTCTATCTATATTAAAAAAAACTATCAAACTTAATTTAATAACATCTTTAAAACTAACACACAACCTACTTCTTACTCCTACTAATATTGTAAATGCGAATGTTTGTGATAATGGATGGATGTGTGTATGTTTGTTACTCTTTCACGAACAAACTACTGTACAGACTTGATGGAAACTTTATAGTAATATAGGTAATCAGAATAAAACACGAGCTATAGAAATACTTGATTTTGTAGGTTCATCCGTGAGTGAAGCCGCGTGGCACAGCTAGTGTTGAATAAAGTGGTTTGAAATAAGCTAATTGGCAAACAAAGCTCAGTAATCACGTATTATTGATTCCCCGTAAATTGCTACTGGCTAAAAATTTCGTTTGATACATTGTGCTTTCTGACACTCTAGTTTCAAATGATTGATTAAACCTCACGTTCTGTTTAAACGTGGTTTAAACTGTGATTAACTGTGCATTTTTGAGCTGTTCAACGCATTATTAGTTTGTCGCCCAAATAAGACGTCGAATACATTTTAATAAATGGATCAAATTCGATAATTTAGGATAAATATCCATAACAAACTATGAGAAATTAATTCAGCAATTTTTTTTTCAGTCGCAGCTATTTCTTTAAATAATTAAATACGTATTTAAATCAATAATCAATAGTGTTAAATCAATAAATAAATTGGAATTTAAGAACAAATAAAACGTTTAAATTATACATCATCAGAATTTTCTTCTAAAAAAGGGGACAATTAACATTTCTTACACCTACACTATACTACAAAGTCAAACCTAATTTCCCAAAATACCACAAATTACCAGTTTTTCGTTATAAATAATTAAAGTCCATAATTTAACACCTCCACATTATGCACACATTAAGTATCATATCACTATATTATCTTGATTGTTATCAGATCATTAAAGAAACGACCACCCTGGGCTTACCTGTGTTTGTGGGATCGGTGTTGGCTATACTCGACCTGTTATTTTATTTAATGATTTATTGTGATATATTATTTGTAGAAGAGGTAAACTGTTATCGAATGCGAATGAATATGCGAATATAAAAATAACAGGAAATAATAAAATAATATTTTAAAATGTACGTGTCTTGAAGAATAAAGAATTTTTAATTTTTTTTAATTCAATCTTATAAAATTTATAAATTATTAATATCCTTTATAGAATTGTTTCCATAATTGCTTTCACTTACTTTAATACCTACTTAAATAATAATTCAAATAGAAAACAAAATTTATTTCAATCCCAAAAAATAGCTTTATCCCTTCATAGTAATTCTATTGTATTTAATCGTAGTTTGTTTTGACTCGGCAATACATAACTACAGAAACTCAATTATTTACACGTCATGTCGAACAATCACTGCTATATCTTTAACTCACAACTAAACACGATACTTTATTACCAAACATTCAATTAGGTGGGAAGTAATTTTCTAGGATCATTACATGAAATCGAACATGGCATAGACCAAACGTGGTCGTCATTATAACTGAGAAGTGTCTATTGTCTTAACATACAAACTATTATGTTATTGCTTTATTTAATTATACACGCGCGTTTTTATGTTCGTGTATGGGCGGCTTAATTGCTTTGAATTTCAAACAATGCTTGTAATTTGTTGTGAATAGTGAAGGAAGAGGTGTAGATAATTTAGATTTGTATGGGTTGTAGGTTTATTTCTTAGTAAAGTCTGTATTACTAGCAATTGTTTGAAAGTATGAAATGTTTGAAAATATGTGTGAATATTCTCATGGTACTAAATCTTTGGTAGTTTCATTTTGGTTGGTTAAATTATGTGTTTGTTCATGACTTTTAATGAACGATACAAATAAATTAGATGAAAATCTATCATTAGTTTGAATATCTGTTTACTTTTGTTACAAGTTCCATAAGTATTTTTTCTTAACTCTTAATAAAATTATTTGATCGAAATAGCATGTCAAAATAAATAATTGAACCATAGTAGCCTTACCTCAAACGAAATAACGTTTCCGTTTTTAACAGAACCTCTTAAAAATGTGGTTAATGTCTTTCGCAGGTCGACCACGCCCACGCGTCACGTGGTACCTCGAGAACGTGGTCATAGATGACTCCTTCGAGCAAAGAGCAGATGGGATCACGGTCAACACGCTGACTTTCCCGAATGTTGGCAGACAACACTTGAATGCAAGACTGGTGTGCCAGGCGTCCAATACCAACCTTGCACCGCCGGAGACCAAAGTTTTGATACTAGATATTAACTGTGAGTACATAATATGTTTTTTGATTGGTAAAATAATTGATTGTGGCACTGTTTTGGTTTTCATGTCCTGAAACTGATATTTTTTGTTTTATGGCATTCAAATGCTTTATAAATATAAATTTATAAAGAATAGAAAAAAATTCGATCACAAGGCGGGACTCGAACCCGCATCCTTATAATTATATTCGAATTATAAGACGTTGTCACGTCAAAATGAATTATCTTTGCTTATTTCATTTATCGTATATGCAAAAGACAAAATGTAACGTGTTTTATAAAATAAATATATCTGTACGTACAATAATTTCATTATAAATTAAATTTTGTTCATAAACTTTATTAATATTTACAGTAATTGCTTTAAATAGCGTTACATATAAAATACATTATAAATTTCTGCTTTGATCATGATGATAAACACAAAACAGTGATCAGATAATTATACTGTAAGTTTTACTGCTTTTTTATGATCGTTTTAAACAAGCTGTTAAATAGCAATAAAACAGCTTTGTTTTTATTATAGTTACACGTATTAATATCTTCTTCACATGATGATTTTGTCAATATCTTTACAATAATAATGTGTTACATGAAATTAATGTTTTTAACAAAAAATGATTAGTTTTATGTATCAATAAAAGTACCCAAAAAGAAAAAGGTCACAGTTCATATTATTCGACATTATATTAAATCTATCAGACAGGTAACATATTACAAATCCTTAACCGTAAATCAATCCAAACAAACGACACGCTTCAAGCATCAACGAATACTTATAATAAATCTAATTCATTGAACAGTGAAGCCGATAACCGTGGCCATACTGACCAAGGAGCGGCAGGTCTCCGCTGACAAACGGTACGAGGTGGAATGCAAGACGACAGGCTCCCGACCGGAGGCGTCAGTCACTTGGTGGAAGAACAATAGGCAACTGAAGCGGATGGCGAAAAATGTGAGCTATTGTCTGTTGTAATTGATAGATTCCTTTCTTGCGAATTCTGTATTGTTTGGAGTAAGAGTTTTCGGTGTTGTGATGACTATACAATATGTAGGAACTTATTTAGTAAAACATTATTATTTTTATTTATTTAATACAATAAAACAATTCATTATACATTAATTAAAACTGGCGTAAACATTATCTCTTTAGAGATTCGATTAGACATTAGATAAAGATTAAGATAAGAATGTAGGTTAATTTAAAATGTAGATTCTGGTATAATGCAAGAAGAAGAAAATAGTAGGGTAACTTCTATCTTGTCAGTCAGATAAATTGTATTAAATTTTTAATAACGTAAAAATGTAGTTTTTGAGAATTTCGCTTTTAAATGAATGACCTTATCTATAAAATGTTCCCTAAAAGTAACAATACCTTATTTCTAGTTCATACCTTTAAAAGCATTGAAATATAGTGATTTCAATCAATAAATTAACTTGAAACTGCAAGAATAATAAATTTTAATTACATCCGCGCCGTTTTATCAAGTTGTAAATTAATTAGAGCTGCATAAACGATATTTCGTTCCGTCTTGAACTATAATGGGAATTCCGCAAGGGATTCTTCGTGTTTTTTCCTTCGTTTTGAAAAACTATTGTCTGGAACAAATTTTCCGCTAGGCCTTTAATATTTGCGAAGTTTGGTTCTCTTAGATAGGCGGTTAATTAAGGTACCTTTTGTTAAGATCTGTCTAGATTTTCATTTAGATTATTAACATTATAACGCTTCTGTTTTGCGGTAAATTGTTTTAATTATAATTTATAATGGATGGTGTTTGTTATTGTTTAATATGAGTCCCGTAAAATGAAATTAAAGTTTCGTGATATATTGGCAATAACGTTTGTTTATGGCATTTTACTATTGGTCTTTAAAGCTATGCAAAATGAAAGGAGTTATGTGTTGTAACAAACCCGGCTTTATTTTATACTAGCTGCGCTCCGCGGTTTCACCCGCGTCGCTCCACTCCTGTTGGTCTTAGCGTGATGATATATAGCCTATACCCTTCCTCGATTAATGGGATATTTAACACCGAAAGAATTTTTCAAATCGGACCAGTAGTTCCTGAGATTAGCGCGTTCAAACAAACAAACAAACTCTTCAGCTTTATAATATTAGTATAGATATATGTATAGATGTTTAAATAATTAATCATGTTTCCTTGTTCTAGTTCTCAGAAAACAACGAAACACTTAGTGTTCTAAGCCTATTACCGAGTGTGGAAGATGACGGCAAGTATTTGACTTGCCGAGCTGAGAACAAGTTCATACCAGACTCTGCTATTGAAGATAAATGGCGGTTGAACGTGCATTGTAAGTAGTAATATAATTTATATTAATAATAACACATTTTTAGAATATAAATATGAAACAAAAACTATAAAAAATATTATGTAGATTGTAGATACATATTTTATACGTTCGTATATAACATACATACGCGACCTATACCTAAAGCCTAGATACTTAAATAATCAACCTATAGATACCTACACAAAAAGTACGATCATACTGTTTACCTTGTGAAAGTGTAAGAAATCTAATAAACAAAACTGTTATTAGATACAACAGTATCAACATAAAACACAATTAATACAAGAAAAACAATTTTAAAATGTTAATTCTATTCATTCCCATATACATATGCGCATAATTAACAAAGCTGTGAGTACTAGATATAGGTCATAGGTTAAAGCTAATATTTGTACAGGCAGTATGAAACAGTCGAGTACTCTGCTATACAGTAACGGGTTTTGTTACAGGATTTTTAGAAAAAAGTATTCTAAATGTTTACGTTTAGAATCGTAAAATATTTATCATTTAAATAAAAGTTTTTCTAAGCTGAGATTTGAAAACTTTTTACAAAAAAAAGCAATTAGTTAGATCTTTTTTGTGACTAATAAAGTACATAATTATAGTAGGTATATAATTTATTAGGTTTTAGACGAAGCGACTAGCGAGCGAAGCCGCGGGTCTAGTCAGAAATATAAGCCACTATATCTATACAAAGAATAGTCTCAATCCGATGAAGATTTTTTGAGAAATGCGAAGCGGAATCCTAAACCTATGTAACGTTGTACCTATATTCTTTTATAATCCTATTTTTCCATTAATTATTTTATTTTATATAATATAGGTAATAATATAGAGAATTTTCTCTTAACGGACGTCTTACGTCTCAATTTAATAATCTCCTTTTTCGAAGTCGATAAGAGCCACTTCGTATCAATTATTTTTTACAAAGAAAAGCTGTGTTTTTAAATCAGAAGATTAAAAGTGAGTAAAGTCGTTATCTTATTAAATAAACGCTTAAATACTTACTGCTAAATGTTTTAATAAAAATGTATTCGCAAAGACAATCTAGTCCTACGCAAATATAAGTCTTACGACTTAATTAAAAATTCATTTGCTTGTACAGCGGGGAAACTATAATATTCATTCATAAGGCGGGATACACGCGAGCGTTTTTAATGATATTTCTCAGTTTTAGGACGTTTCTTAATTGTGAAATGTTTATAAATGAAGAAAAGGGAATAGGAATGCCGGAATTGAAGTAACACAAAGTGAAATACATGTAGAGGAATTTATATTTAATACTAGCTTACCACCCGCGGCTTCACCCGCTTTGTCTAAAACCTAATAAATTATATACTAAAACCTTCCTCTTGAATTACTCTATCTATTTAAAAAAACCGCATCAAAATTCGTTGCGTAGTTTTAAAGATTTAAGCATACAAAGGGACATAGGGACAGAGAAAGCGACTTTTTTTATACTATGTAGTGATAAAGCATACATTTAACTATAAATTAAAGAAGTAACTTTGATTATGCACATATTATCAACGAATAATAAAAATTATAAAATAAAAATTACAAAAAACTAAGCAGTATGAATAATTCTAAAACTTAAATTCAAATAATATGTTACGCTATCTGAACTTTCGTCCTGTTTTTGTTTTTATAATTTCTTTCAAAGTCTTGGAATAACAACTTTATGAAAATAAATTTATTCAGCATAAACATCAGTCTACAAACGCCTTATTTCAAAACTCATATAACATCGCTACCAACATTTATCTCTTAATTTTCATATAATTAAAACGATCTAAAACAATTTTCCATTTCACTGTCGAGTTTTTCATCAATTAAGATGAGACTTAGACGTATTTTAATTATGACTCAGTGACACAGTATAAATATACCTGAAAAAAGATAACCTATAGTTGTCTATTTGGTATTAAAAAACTAATCAAATGTGGCACAGGAATTTTTGATTAATTTCAAATTATAAAGTTAAGATACTAACGAAAAAAATCATTGAAAAGAAGCATTGATAATAATATTATGTTAATCTTTTCACTAATGAAATCTGAACCAATAATTAATTCATTTCTTTCTTATTTTTTTTTTAAATAAATAAATACTTAAATAAATCGTTTATTTGCAACTAAACATGGTTTAAAAATACTATACCTATATAATAAACATTTAATACAGTTTTGGTGTAGAACCTTTTACATTTTAAATGCAAAATAATAAAGATTTCTTGTGTTTTAAAATGAAATCCAGGGACCTTTTTACATAATTATTTTTAAATTAAAATACTTTTAATAAAGTTGAATTTCAAGATGGAATTCAGTGTAACCGTCTACAGAGAAAAGGTTATTGGAAAGTTTTTTGTAGAATGTAATTTGTACTTAAATTTTTGGGTGGTAGAGCATCATAGGTTTCAACTCTACTTAATATAATTTAGTGATGGTAGAGTTTTTATGTTGAAATAAACATGTATTTTAGTGTCTCAATTGGAAAAAAAGTATTGCTTATAATAAAATACGATAGAGAGTAACTTTTTTCATATTCATTTACAGATATTGTTGGTAGGAATGTTTTAAATGCTGTTATAACAATAACTTACTGAACAAAATTATATACCTACGCCCAATTTTGTAAAAAAATGAACTGAAAATGAATGAACTGAAATGAAAAGTTTTATATATACATTTTTTATTTATAGTAGATACTACTATTATATATTTTAAACTAGCTGTGCTCCGCGGTTTTACCCGCATTGCTCTGTTCCTGTTGGTCTTAGCGAGATGATATTATAATAGCCTTCCTCGATAAATGGGAGTTGTTGCCGAGATTAGCGCGTTCAAACAAATAAACCAATTCTTCAGTTTTATAATATTAATATTTATTTTAAATTAATAGAAGATACATACTACTATACGTGTAATATAAGCCGCTGTCTTAAGTTTCACTACATAGCAAAACAAAGTCGCTTTCTCTGTCCCTATGTCCCTTTGTATGCTTAAATCTTTAAAACTGCAACAAATTTTGATGCGGTTTTTTTATAGATAGAGTGATTCAAGAGGAAGGTTTAAGTATATAATTTATTAGGTTTTAGACAAATCGGGCGAAGCCGCGGGCGGTTAGCTAGTTGTTTATAAAGTAAAAGTAACGATTTAGTATTTACTAATCTGTTGTATGAGTTTCTCATTAAGCAGTATGTAATATTGCTTTCCAGTAACTCAGAATATAAAAATTATCTTGTTACAGATGTACCAATCGTGGACCTGAAGATGGGATCCAATTTAAACCCAGATGAGATAAAAGAAGGGGACGACGTGTACTTCGAGTGTACTGTTAAAGCAAATCCTAAGACACATCGACTGGTGTGGTTTCATGGGGTAAGTACGAAATTGTATAAGCCAAATTCCGATAAGATTTTTACTATGGTGTATTTGTAAATGGTATAATTCATAGATGAAGTTCATTGTAAAAACATGTCTTTTGAAATGTAGGTTTTGGGTGATTGAATGCGATCATGAGATTGTTAATGCTCATTTTAATTATTGATACTTCTTATTTTATTTAATAATATTTATCATGCCGATGCCAAATATGTTAATACAGTAACTATAAACTTATTAAAACAGGTGTGTGTTGTTAATTCTGTAAAAAAATATTCATATAATTATTTGCTTATACAATGCTTTATTTCTAGAACACAGAAATATACCACAATGAAGCGGCCGGCATCATTCTAAGTGCTCAGAGTTTAGTACTACAGAGCGTGACGCGAGCGGCGGCAGGCGACTACACATGTATGGCTGCGAACAGTGAGGGAAAAGGGACGAGTAATCCCGTCTCTTTGCTGGTTCGATGTAAGTGAATCTTCTATGTATATATGTATAGTTAAGATTTTTAAAAGAAGCACAACATCACTAGTTTCACTTTTATTCTTTCTATATTAGAAAATAAAGTATGGGAAATGTCGGGTTAATGATATACCTAATTAATAAGTCGCGTTTAAAATATGTTAAATTCATTAATTCCTATAAGAAAGTCATGTTAGTTACACTATTGATAACTGCAGAACGGCTGAAGCGATTTTAATGACTTTTTGCTAGTAGTTTTCGTAAGTAAGTAGTTTTCGTTTCGTTGGGATTATGATAAGAATTGATAAAAAATAAGAATGATAAAAAATTGGGAGGAGCCGGAACGAACAGCATTAAGCGGAATATGAATATTTCTTAAGGCTAGTTTTGCGAACTTTAACCTTATATAAAAAATAAATTGAAAAAGTATAATTAAATGTAGTAAATGACGTAATTAATTACCTTAAGATTAATCTTTCATCTATTTGCTACAGTTACAATATACCTTCTTAATTTAGACAATCTTCAAAATAAATAGATTCAAAACAATTATCAAACATCACCAGATATACTATAACTTGTTAAATTATGCCATATATTACCCACATGGCGTAGTTATGGTTCCCAACCCGATTCAATTAGAGCGGCTAAAATCTACCATTGGAGGACAATTTAGTCTACAAACTGTTTAGTAATAATTTAATTGTGAAATTCATTTGCCTGTTAGCCTCTCATAGTTAAAGTTGGATCATCTATTTATTCTCAGGCTAAGTGCAGGTAAATCTGCTTAAAAAAGTGAATACGATTCAGTTATACGAAATGCATTTGCCATGTGGCCTATTAAGGAAATCATGATAATACTTACTAGTCTAATTTCAGTGTAGTTAAAATTAATTACATGTGCTATTCTAGATTATTAGGTACTACATAGGTACATAGTATAAAACAAAGTCACTGTCGTCGTCTGTTCGTCCATAAGTATGCTTGAATCTTTATAACTTCGCAACGGATTTTGACGAGTTTTTTAATAGATAGTAACGTTAATTTTATGATATTATGTTAGTTATTTTTTAAATGTGCCTGGCAATATGTAAGAATCATGAAAACATCTTTTTATACGTCCCCAAGTAACATATATAAAATTTAGCTTTTAAACTATAATGAAAGTTAGGTACAATTTTATACACCTTTACTACCTGTTTCCTGCCAAAGTAACCACAACCCAGACTTGATAATCGCTATCGGAGACATATACAGAGAAACTTTCAACTTTCCTAAAGAAAGGAAAGTCTGGCTGTCGTGGGCTCTTGATCTATATAATTATATATTGGAAATAGATTCAAACTTATTAGTTCAAGATTTATCTCAAAGTGTTCACATTTAAGTGAAATATCGATCAATCTGTTACTGATAAAAACAATAAAAGCTCAAATCTATCGTCAATCGATTCAGGTTCGGTAACAATGACTAAGTAGGGTTTACAGAAACCCTTTCAGACCCTAGCGAGGGCAATGGATCCTATATAAAAACTTGGTGTCAAATCGTCATATGAAAGGAGTATTTTTTAACTTATTTTTAGAATCAGTGAATTTATCTACCAACATAGTTGTGTACTAAAGTATTTACTCAATGTATTATTGCTGAAGCAGCATTTTATATTCGTATATTATTATGATGATGAGTAATTCCAGCTTTCGGACAAGTGTAAAAATTTTATACTGTGAATTTTCTGAAAAATAGAGCAACAACATCATAATTTAAATTAATAATAAGAAACTTAAACCTTATATGAACTTTGCGTACTTTTAATTTTAACAACGTTAATTTATTTACTTGTAAACGCAAGAAATTAGAGCAGTAAATCACATACAAACAAAAAGTTACCTCGTATCAAGTGTTAAAAACTTTATTTCTATACAAAATAACAATGTTTTATCCACAATTAGCACGTAGACACTACTAAAATATTTCCACTGCTAAAAATTTTACATAAAAATTTCAGAGCACCGGTCACGTAATTTGAACAGCATAACAAAATGGCCGACGTTCTAACGTAAACTTTTATCACTCATGAAAATTGTTTGCTTTACTAAATGCACATTTTATATCAGCACACACTAGAACTGGAGGCTATTAAAATTATTATTATACATTTTTAGAGCGAACTTGCAATGTTTATCTTAATGAAAAAGATAGATTTGGTTCTCAAATCGTAAAGAATTTTTAGTAATGATGTTAATCCTTCCTACTAATCTGATAAATGCGAAATTTTGTGAGGATGGATGTATGTGTATGTATGTATGTTTGTTACTCTTTCACGCAAATACTACTTAACCGTTTGCAATGAAATATAGAGGGTAATTTGGATAAACCTATAGGGTAGGTTTTATATCGGAAATATCATGGGAACGGGAACTATGCGGGTTTTTCTTTGAAAACGCGGCTGAAGCCGCGGGCGGAAAGCTAGTAATAAGATACTTTTATAGTCGTTCTACGTTTTATAATCATTATTATAATAACAAAACCCTTTCAAATCTCGTAGATTCATCTTTCGCAAGCAAACTATAACGTTTTAATAATATCAAACTTCTGTGAATTTTTCATCACAACCATGTTTACAAAAGGAAAAAAGCGCAGTACACTTTTAATACGCTAAAATGTGGTAAACTAGAAACTAGGGCGTTTGAGCTCACGGCACGATACGGGAAAACACGTGACGTAATCCAATTATGAGACGGGCTTGACAATGGAAACGAGCATTCGATTTTCGCGTGACCTGGTGGTTTACAAATCTTGGTGTGAAGTGTTCCTTTAGACATGGCAAGATTAGAACAAATTAGATTTCATTTCATTCTGACCAGGCGCATTTTAACCAGGAAAATAACATATTTTGGTCACGTTGGCTGAAAATTACATAGGTATACCTAAATAGCCGTTAAATAAAAAAAAATATCAACAAGTTAAGTACAATAATTAAAGCCATGCAATTTTTAGGTAAGTAGTATTCAAGATAATTTTTGAATCCTTGGAGACTTTTTTAATCAATTTTTAACAATTTTTAAAAAGAACGTAACTACGTTGACATATTGGTTTTCAATTTGGCTAAGATTTGGCTAATATTCTTCCTAAAGTAAGTATACAATATAAATTTCTTTAAAAAATACCTTTCTAACTTTTAAAGATGAAAAAACACAGCTCTACAATCTAATAAAACACACTGAACGAAACAATAACTCCGTTGTAATTCAAAAAGAACGTAAAAATAATGTGATCAGAGAAACATCAGTATCTGGAATCCAATTAGAAGAAATCAAAAGGGTTCATACAATGAAAACAAAATATTCAATTGGTATTCGCGAGCCAATCATTGATCGCAATAATCAAATGAAAAGGTAGGTGCATATTGTTTCCTTGAACTAAAGCTTGGTTTACATCTTCTGTTTTGAATTGTAGGTGTATGGTTATTTAAATATTGTAATTGTGTGTTTGTGTGTGTGTGTGTGTGTCACGATTAAATGTGTATTTAGGCGGAAATTATATAATTAGGAAAAGTTATCTAGTACCTATTGTTACATAACTTAGTGAATGTTTTTCTAAAGAAAAATAAATCAAACAGTAATTAAAAAATGAAATATACCACACTACATTTTTGTGCAAAGGGAATCGAACCTTTACCCTTCTTCGCAAGTACTGTGTGTAAAATCAGAAGTATAAATTGGGCACAGTTACAAGCATTAGATTAAATTTATTTAATTTTTATCTATACTGATTCAGCTACGCGGATACTGTCCAAATAAATTAGGAAAGTTCAGTGAGGTGGATAATTGGGTAACATTTCATTTAAATGCTTATAAATGTAGCAAGTTTAATAATAAATTATAAGTATAGACTTATATTACAAAGAGGAGTACTCTAACGATTTAAAAAATATTACATTATAAGCTTTGTCGTTAATTTTTATTTTTAAGTCAGTTCATCCCACAATAGAAGCTGTAGTGGTTAGTGAAATAAGAGAAATCTAAATATATTAATTAGTACGTATCGTTGCTTAAAACCAAATAATTTGTTCTTGTTAATAAAATGAAATAAATCAAAAGCACAATATAATATTTCACAAGATGTAATACAAATATATCATAAGATAAATATACAGTCATTATTCGAATACCTACAAAGCAGTTTATTATCGACACAGAAACTTAAATGCGAAAAAAGAAACCACAAAAAAAAAATATTAATAATTAACCTGCGCAAAATTAATGCACAATGTAATACCACCTTTATATTTCATCTGTTTTCCCTCTAATACCGCATGTCGCTGCCATATAGATTTCTATTTAATTTTAAAAACGTGTACGGAATAGATTTTTCTAAAGTGGTACTACAGTTTTATTAGAATCGCAATGTGCATTTGAAATTCTTGTTTAATTATGTTTTATTTCAGTCTTTTGATAGGAAGTTGGAATATTTCTTCGACTTTGCGTCCATTTCTTATTTCACTGCGATAATATTAATTAACTATTATTACTGTTCGTATATTTGATTAGTCGAGAAGCTGGAAATTTATAATTATTCATTCTTATACTGACTTATTAGACTATCGATTTATGTACCTACTTACAAGAATTTTTATTTGATAGATTCGTTCTTGAAAAATAGTTTATGATACACATAATATTATTTATGCGTATCTTTGTGATATTATATTTTGTAGTTTACTTAATAAGTGCAGTGATTCCCTGTAGGTGCTATCAGACGGATGCATTCTACGACTTTTCTCAAAATTTTCATAGTAAACATTTTTTGAGCAACAATCTTAATACTATTATAAAGGCGAAAGTTTGTATGGATGTATGGATGTATGGATGTATGGATGTATGGATGTATGTATGTTTGTTACTCTTTCACGTAAAAACTACTGAACCGATTACAATGAAATTTAGCACACATATAGAGGGTAACTTGGATTAACACATAGGATAGGTTTTATCCCGGAAATCCCACGGGAACGGGAACTATGCGGGTTTTCCTTTGAAAACGCGGGCGAAGCCGCGGGCGGAAATCTAGTTTATCTATAATTTTGCTGAAAATATTGTTTAAATGTATCGGGTTAGAACTTTTCAACATTGCAACACACAGTGTTGTAATAAATTCTTCAACAGTTCATTCATCTATGTTGCTAAACTTTACCATGAACACAGGACTTAATTATTTTGTATCAACATTCCTTATTCCATATACAACAGACTTATTAATCCACAGATGCACCAGTATGCGCTGAGAGGCGAGACAACGAGCTCTTCGGCGCGCTGAAACACGAAACAGTACTGCTGCATTGCTCTGTGGACGCGAACCCAGCGCTTGTCTCCTTCCATTGGACGTTTAACAACTCTGGGGAACAGTCTGAACTGCCGCCACGGTATTGTTTTTTTAATCTATGATCCTTTCCTTGCATGTAGAGATATAATATTGTATTTGTACTTTATTGCCTTTAAACTGAGAATCAAAAGAGACGGTGGTCATACCGTTTATTTACATATATTACATACAATTTTTTAAATGATAGATTGCTTGATGATAGCTATAGAAAAATGAGAACTTCAAAGTTTTTTAAAAGGTTATCCCATCTTAAATTTGCAATTGTAAAAGTAATCTGCTTTGGACACGTGCCAAAACGCCTTAAATGTTACTCTAGACAAAACATACGCGATTTTTTTTTTTTTTTAACACTCTTTACACTCTTTTTCTTGTAAATACTTTACTAATAAATTCAATTCCACAGATTATACAGCACCCACGGGCACACATCCACGCTAAACTACACACCAACAACGGACATGGAGTACGGAACCCTCGCGTGTTATGGCGAGAACGCGGTTGGCCAGCAGAAGGTGCCATGCTTGTTCCAGTTGGTCGCTGCTGGTGAGATTTTCTTTAATTATTATCTATTTAGGGTGATTGTAAACAATTATTAAGAATATATAATATGTATATAGTTTATGACAGTATAGTGAGTTAAATTTCCTTCAGGTGTTATAATTTTTATTTCATTTAATATTTTTCGTGAAAAATTGCCTTATTTTAAATGTATGTTTGTTTTTATATTCATCTGATACGAATCCCTCGATCAATATATTGTGTTTTGAGGTATGAAGTAAATACGAAAATCTGGATCTAAGTCATGTGGCACTGTTGCAGAGGAATACTAAATAATTAATATTCAATCTATTTTAATTTATATTTAGGCGTAATAGTTGAATTTAAATAAAACACATGATTATACACATATCTCGTATTTATTTATATAACAATTTGTATTAAACAATTTATATCAGTTCGAAGATTCTCAATCTCCTATGTCTTCACAGGTCGACCATTCCAGCTCCAAAACTGCACGGTAGCTAACCAGAGTCTCGACTCCTTATACGTGGAGTGCGTTGAGAACTTCGATGGTGGCCTCCCACAGACCTTCCTCATGGAACTGCTTGAACTACCTTCTTTGATTGTAAGTGTAAAGCCTAGTAAAGCCAATTTTGTTGCATTTTTTCGGAGCATTTTTATGAAAGCTGAAATTGGATATTTATAACTAGCTGTGCGTGGAACACAGCTAGTTACCCGTTTTACCCGCAGTCTCCGCTCCTGTTGATCTTAGCGAGATGATAATTATAGCCTATAGCCTTCCTCGATAAATGGGCTATCTAACACCGAAAGAATTTTTCAAATCAATCGGACCAGTAGTTCCCGGGATTAGCGCGTTTAAACAAACAAACTCTTCAGCTTTATAATATTAGTATAGATTGAAGAATTATTTTTCAAGTAATTTCAAAATTATATCAATGGAAAATATCATTTAAAAGTAAAGTCAAGCATTTACTTTATGCCATAAGAATACAACAAGACGTTACCTACTTTTTAATCATATCCTCATAATATCCTCACTTTGTAGTTTATTTATTCCGAACAAGTTTGCTTTTACCATAGTATTATACCTACGTAACGTACTACGTAAGTAATAAAACACTTTAAACGAATTTTAAACCCCGCAACCACGATCGTTGGCTAAGCTTCAAAATCGCTAAAGCTTCAAAATCGTTCCTTAGGTACGATACAACGTATCAACAAACAGGACACCTCCATACTTCGAGATCCGTGGTCTTCCACCAGGGGTCAGTTACAGGATAGACCTGTATGCCGTCAACGCTAAAGGCCGGAGCGACGTGTCCACGATCGAACACGTCACGTTAAAGGGACAGGCTAAATTCACTGGTAAGTAATAATAAACAAATACTAACATTTCAGTGCATGTTATATACATAGGTATAAACATTCCTCTCGAATCACTCTATTAAAAAAACGCATCAAAATCCGTTGCGCTGTTAACGTTTGGCTAGTCGTTCAATTAAATGTCGTCATTCAATAAACGCGCTAATCATTCCATCAAATAGCAGATTCAACTGATGAACAGAGGCCTGCGACATATACATCAACTTTGTTCATAATATACTATGTATACCTACTATGTAATATGGTCAATGATAATAGATATCCGAAATTGCGAACATAATAATATACATAATAGCAAGAAAATCATAATAGCAAGAACATATAGCAGGAAAATCGTGTCCACGCTACTAGCTTGTCACAATTAGAGAATCCAATCCCGCATCAAAATCGCGATCCCGCAAGCCTGCGGGATTAAGATCATCAATCCCGCGGATCCCGCGGGATTTGCGGGATTGATTTTAATTATTATTATTTTTGTTTCATGTAATTTAAAGAAAGAAAATACACACAAATATTTTTTTTATGATTATTCTTATCAACATGAAGCAAAGTTATCACTTCTTCTATAATATAAAAATGAATCCCAAAATGTGTTGGTAAGCGCATAACTTGAGAACGGCTGAACCGATTTCGATAATTCTTTTTTTATTATATTCCTTGAAGTACGAGGATGGTTCTTATGTAGAGAAAACGTAAATATGTACCACGGGCGAAGCCGGGGCGGACCGCTAGTATATTATAAATTAAATATAATGATGATGTTTAAGACAATACAATATTCACAATATTTCACGTTTCATATTTAGATTTTTATTTGAAATAGAACATTCTTCGAAAGCATTTTTGAAAATACTTTCGAAGAAATGATAAAGTATCTAACGTTTCATCTTTTAGATTTGATCTTATGTTGTTGCATAAATAACCAGCGGCGGAAAAAGCACGCTCGGCTTCCACACTTGTAGGCGGAATTGACTTTACATAAGTATAAACAGCTTCCAAATACTTCCCCCTATTCCCTCCACATTCAAAAAGTGTCAATATCAAATCAGTTGAATTATCTCGAGTGGGTACACGCACAGCAGCTCTAGACTCTGCCACCCATTCAGTACGCGCAAAGTTAAATCCCCGTGCGCCGTAGGGGAATCCCCAGTCATAGAGTACCTACTGGAACTGACATTGATTACGTTCCGTTCCGTCCGATAATAGTTCAGATCATCGTCTGAGCCTATTTTTCTTACTTTTTTTCAATCCCGCGAACGTGCGGGATCCCGCATGAGTAATCCCGCATTTTTGATCCCGCAAAAAAGGTGCGGGATCCCGCATTAGCGGGATCCCGCGTTTGCGGGATTGGATTCCCTAGTCACAATGTAACAAGCTTTATTTATCGTAAAAAAAGAAAAGAAAAGAGAAAAGATAAGAACAAGGTTTTCCCAGTTTACAATTTGGAATCAATTAATTAAGGACACGTTTTACAAAGCTTTGACTTTCTTCTTTAATATAATAACTGCATGTAAGGGAATTCAATCCCCTCCACATAAATTGTAAGTTTTAAAAATAAATTTTGTGTTTATTACTATTATTTTGAGTAGCTTATTTTATTCCGTAAAATTAAAGAAAATTGTAAGTATCATTATTCAGTGTTAACCTTTATAGCAGTAACTTACGTCTAGATTTTGTGATCCTTAATTCAACTCGGATTGCTTTGGCTAAAAAAAATCTTCAGCCAATTTTCCTCTATAAAACTATAATTACATTACAACCTACTTATTCACACTGGGCGCTTGCTCGAAATCCAGTCGTGTGCCATGGAAATAAAGTGCAATTTTGTTTAGATAATCCCAATCTAATTCAGGGACCGTTTATTTACTACCCAATAATAATAAAGCCGTGAATTCGCTTGTAATCTTGGAACCAGAGTCACGCCATTGCGGAAAAAGAAATGACTTCATTTTGAAAGGCATTTATTCCTTGTAAATTGTGATAATAAAATTCTGTTGGTTTTTAATGGACGCGACAAGATTTGCGTTTAATCTTTGATTAGGATAAGTTTTATTTTCAGTGGTTTTTCATGGTGGGCGTTTAATTTATGAAATGTTATAACAGCACAGTACTAACTTACGTAATTAATTGTGTAGTTCTTTTTTTATTATGCCTGTTACAACATTTTTCCATAGGTAATAGAGAGGGGTAAGACAAAAGGGCTATTATCAAGAAGCTTATATCTAATACACTGGAGATTGCACTATGACCATTAACTTGTCACAAGAAAATATAACCTTGAATGACGTCAGTGTTGTTTTTTGTCTCTTTCTGTGGGTGACCACACTGGTTTGTATATTCAGGATTTTTCGAAATAAAAAAAACTAAAAATCATGGTCTATAAATAATAACGACATATATTTTTAACAGTATTTATATTATAATATTACTGGTCAACTTACATGAATAATAATCATCTTTATAGGTACATACCATTTTAATTGGTAGAGAATGATAGTTTTAAATAACGCTTGATAACTTTTGATCTCATACTACGATTTTTTAATTAAAATGAGTGCTACATACATTAAAACATCGTTTTGGTTACTCAAGCTTCAGTCTAAAACTTTTCAATATTCCAAAGGGAGAGTTGCATCGCTAGTGTTGATGTATGGTAACGATATTACAGTTCTCAGAAATTCGTATGTCTTTCAGGAGCTGTACTTACGGTTACTAATGGTTTCATGGTGGTTAATTATAATATAATTAAAATTACTTTATCAGTTGAGACGCAGTAACAAGAATGTGGTAAATAAAAAGGTATAGCACTTTTCAAAAGGTATTTTTTTTCTGGACCGTAATCCTCAGGCTTAAAATGCAAACTGCATATTCTGGCATGTTGATAAATTTTACCCTTGATAGGCACTATGGACAGCCATTTATTTCTTTTTATTTCATTTTTGGAAAGCTGAAATACGTAAAACAAAAAAATATTAGGTTAAAAAGTATAAATTTCAATGTAAAAAAGAACAAACCACAACATGTGAGTGCAATACCGATGTCGTGTGTTGTTTCATTACTAGTATAAATTTTTTTAAAATGGTGTTCTAAATATTCATCATAATATTGTTTAGCCATATATTATCGTCGCTATCCGTAAAAACCCATCATCATGGTTACCTTACTTGTTAAATTTGTTTGTTGAAAACTTGTTGAAAAATGATGAAAGTATTAGGAAAAGAACTTATTTAACATGATTGCTTAGTAAAGTGATGATAAATTTGACGATTTTTGCCATTAAAATGATTCTAAACAGGTAAATTCATGAGTATTGAGGAATATTGTAAATAACGTAAATATACACTTGCCTGTGAAATTATAGGCCAGAATTTGGTGTCCAAAAACTTCTGCAATTTTTCACAATGCAATACATTATTAATATTCGGAAAATATTTATTAAATACGCAACAATATTAACTTAAATATTCGAAGCGACGCAATTTTTTTGACACTTATGTCATATTGTCAAAGTGAGAGTTGCTACAATTTTATTATGGTAACTACCCATAATCAGGGAATATCGCTTTTTAATAATTGGTTCAGATACTTATTTTATTTAGCATAAATAATAATTGTCTCATCCAACAATGCTTCTGAATGACGTTGTTGGCAATTTATCAAGAAACTCATGTACAAAAACTAACCTTTTGCACAGAATATTACAGCATACATAGTAGCCTTGGGAAAACTTCGTATTAACAGTGGCAATACCAAGTTAGGTGTGAAAGTGATAGAACACAACAATTTTCTTGTTACACGTCAAATGTTCATACCGAAATCTCCAGTGTATTAGATATAAGCTTCTTGGCTATTATTAATAATTTCTTATTTGTAATCTTTGCTTAGTCATTTGTAACATCAAACACTTACTGCAGTGCTTTGTTAATTAGATAATAATCATCAAAAATTTATACAGAAATGCAAAATATTCACATTTCTGACATTGCATTCGACACAGCACCTTCAAAACTATTAGCCAGCGCATTACAACGTCTCAATTACGTATGCAATTTCAGAAATACCGAAAGAAGTCAATCGCGTGCCAACACGAAAGCTTAATGAGAAATTCTAGACTTCAGCTAGTAATTTATGTAAACCTATAGGTAATACACAAATCATTGTATTAAGCTATTCGGTGCTATTTATAATCCTAGATAGCATAATGTCAGGTATTATAGCTTAGGGATATTATCATTACAGATCTAGATTGTAGTTGAAATACATTATGTGTGTACATATTTAGTGTTTGATTTACTGCTGTGACTAAACCAAGCTTATCCTATGGAAAGTCATAATTATTGATTGTGTGATATATTTCTTTAAACAATAAAATTGATTGATTATTACATTAATTGGTTCCACTATTTATTCGTAAGCAAATACTTAAAAACAAGAAAGTTTACAACTACTTACTGAAAATTATATCATATAAAAGTGGTCTACTGTTTACCGCGATTAAGTGTCTTATTCCTTAAGAAGATTTTTGCTGAAGCATTCACTTACAGTAACGATATAATAATTCAACTAATTCATAATATTTGCTCTTCTATAAATCCATTGTTCCTTTTGATTAGGCCATCATCCACTACCACCCAAGTCTTTAATAACGTGCTATCTTTTACGTAGGTGAAAGCAGTTCGCTAGGCGTATCCCCAGTGCTAGCCTCGATCGCGGCGATGTCAGCACTGCTGGCGACGGCTGTGTGCGGCATCCTCGCTGTGCTGTACCGGCGGCACGCCAGCAGGCACCGCCACTTGCCCGCTAAACACGCTCCCTTGAGGTGAGATTGTTAACGTAATAAACTACGTTCAATACAGATTTATTTGGTGTACCTATAGTAATATAATATTTTACTTGAAATTTTGCGTAAATAATACATTTTGTATCTAGGTATAGTATTTTCATTTTAAAATCAGTTCAGAATACCTTTACCACCAAGTACTTTTTTTTTTATTTTTGTGCAACTTTTTCTGACCTACAGTTACTTTTATGAAAAATATTAACGCATAATAATTACCTAATTATACCAGTCACCTTCATGTATTTATACTTAATCCAAAATATACAATTTTAGCATACATCGAACCATCTATTTCCTTAACCAATTTCATTTCATAATTTTTTCATAATAGCGAAGCAATGTACACCGAACGCGCTGGCCAGTGCCCCACGCCAGTTAAGCAAGAAGTTCGAGGTGAGGTGTCCAGCGTGGGGTCGGCGGGTGCGGGCGGTGCGCTACTACGGGACGAGCCGCAGGATGACGCTGACCCCGATATTATACCTAATTTATATGGTACGTAAGGTCGATATTCCTTTGCGATATTTAATTTTTATAAGAAACAAAAATGTATTAGTGCCTAGAAGAATCTTTACCCGATATTGGACCTTATTTGAATGGCACGTAAGGTCTTCATTCCTATTCTGGAATAGAAGGCGCAGTCTTAAATTCTGTAGAATTTTGAATTTCGAATCATTATTTACATTTTTATGTTAGATGCTGACACCAATATAATTCCTAATAATTTATATACCTATGTAATACGTAAGGTTGATATCCCTATACGATTCTTATATCAATTAGTTGTATGATAAGACGCTGACCACGATATTATACCTAATTTGTATTGTGCATAAGGTACACTCTTCTTAATATTAATGCTATCTAAATCGTCGAATAGGACGGTGATCCCGATTATACCTTATTAACACCTACCATAAGGTTTATATTCCTGTACAATTTTAATGCTATCTAAATAATTGTATAATAGGACGCCCAACCTGATATTCTACCTTATTTACACCTATCACAAGAGCTATATTCCTATACATTTTAAATTTATAAACGCTACTGTACTATCGAAGTGTAATAAGCATTGTTAACGATGCTGATGTCGATAATATTTAATCATACAACGAAGGTTGTAAAGCAAATATTTGTTCCAACGTTAATTGGGTGCTGACTTGAACACGTGTACATTCTACATTACCTATCGAAAAATAAAATTATTTAGGAATAAAATATTGGAAAAAATGTCTGTTAATTAAGTAATAAAATAGAATATCTTGGTTACTGTTTGTTCAGATTTTATCTTTAATTTTTGTCCAATTTATTAAAATATAACGTTAGGTTCTGTTTTCATCAGTCAATTAAAAACTATTCCTTAATGAAGAATTTAGGAGAATTTAGGAAATTACTATCATCTGAATATTCATGTAAAAATGTTATACAAAGTGGAAAATATTCGATTACATAAAAAAAATCAGGAAGAATTTTTCATCTCTATGAGCAATTATTAATTCATAAAAATTTCACTTAATTTATAACAGTAGCTTGATTCTCTATATAATAATTTATTTACACAGAACGACGGCCAGTATCGAATGGCTACATGAGCCTTCAGCGCCCTCTATCGAACAGCAAGTTAAGTAAAAACGACGACGCGAGATCGGAGCCTGATGGTGGGGGGTATTACGACTTTAGGAAGAAAGATTATAAGATACCTTTAACTAGTGTGAGTATTTGACTTTTATCTGGTATTAAATTATTTTTGATACAGGAAAATGATTTCTCTATTTAGATAAATATAGATCTCTATTTTATCTAGCCATGTAACTTGCATAATTTTTAGTCCTTTCCATTAGCCGTAGTTCAAGAATAAGATTTGATTTTTTTTTCTGTGATAACATCGCGTTTTCAGCTTCCTCTAATGTAGCTTATCGATGTTCTGTGTCTAAAATTTTAAATAACATTATAACAATCATGTAGTACCTGTAATGATGTTCAGTATCTCAATTTCTGTATCGCATAAAAAATATTTTTTTACAAACTACCCGCATTCCACAGTCATACCACAGCCTCGGCCGCGCGAACAAGGGCGTAACCACCAGCCCGAGCTCCGGCGGCGGCGTGACGTCATCACTTACCGCGCACCGCTTGCGGCCGGAGGTCGTCACCACGTCGCACCGCGTGCAAGAGAGCTGCATTTAGATATTTTGTGGAGCATTGTTGTGATGATGTTTACTTGGTTTTATGGGCCACACAATGGGCAGTGTTGGCCCAACAAATCAGCGATGTTTACCGCTATGAATAAACATCACAATGACGGCCAATCATAGACATTTAGACCCTCTACACTATTGTGATTGCCTCTACTCGCCCCACGCTGCCCATTGTGTGGAGGGCCCATTAAATTTTTTTTGTATCAAAATAGGGGGTAAACTAGAGAAATGTTACTTGAATAATTGTAATTTGCAATATATAATTTGTATGTTTTACGCATTTATTTCAGAACACCAGGTCTGTTTTGAATAGACCAAACAACAGTTTATTTCAACACTAAACAAAACAACAACTGAGTTGCTTGTCTCGATATTTAATTAATAAGCAATTATAATATTAACGATCTTAACGATTTAGTCACCTGCTAAAAAAGGAAATCGATAAACATCTTAAAATAACATGGGCGTGTTTAAAAATATAAATTATCAACAATATACACCTCAAGAACAACATAGTCATTTCTGCTATAAATAACAACGCTGTTAATAATATACAATTTTGTAAATTTTCCTTGATAAAATATGATTTGTATCTTGTTTCTAACATTTTGCAAATAGCGTAGGAGTACCAACGCATGTTGAAAATAAATATGACATTTTTTTGCTAATTTGTGAAATGGCTTGTTGTTCTAATATTCAGTGGTTGCAATGAACAAATATTTATACAAAAAATTAAAAGTTAAAAAATTAGGTTTGCTCTATATTTAGAAATGATTTTCGCGATTAGATGAAATAATTCCTATATTTTGGACAATTTACTGTTGTTTTTCTTATTAAAGATAACCAGATTAGCTAACGTTGTATATTATTTAAGTATTTTCTTAGTGATAGCTGTAGCTAAAATACATGACGTCATAATGCTCCCTTGCTCTGACGTTACCTTTGTACAATAGATATAGCAAAAATATTAAAACTGACTCATAGCAATGCTCAAAATCCCTCCGATGTAAATATAAATAAGATGACTGTGTTCCTTTAAACGTGTGTAAAAATGTTTTTACTTCGAACTGTAGTTATAAGTTAATTTGGCACATGGTCTTACTTTTTCATTCAACTTTCATAAAATCTTAATTGAATGAAATATAAATTCTGTGGTATCTGGGAGACACCTGTTAACTCCAAAAAGTTAAATTTTCAGGAGAAGCAATTTAACATATTATTGGCTGCTAAAAATCGGATATAAGATATAAATGAATTATGTCAAATTATAATGAAATATCATATATTAACCCTCTTTTTGATTGTACAGTTTACAAAATTGACGCAGTAGTTTAGCGAATTATGTGACTTATCAGATTTTAACCAAAAAAAAAATATTGCAGTGGAATGGACTTATCTCAAAATGAGCAAAATAAAAATAATGATTATTTCATTGCTATTCATTTAATTAAAACAATTTTACGTTATTTTTGTTATATTTCTTTATTTATAAGTTAATTTCACAATGGAATCACTCTTATGGCTAATTTTAATAAAAGTATGGACTTAACAGGAGTGCACATGCAACGAAAAATTTAAATAAAGGCACATATCAAATAAATACCAAAACAAAAGAATCACTCATTTGGATACTAATCATAATCTTCTTCGCTATCTGAGTAGTTTTCCAAAACAGAAGCTGATTGGTTTAAATTAGAATAGAAATCGCGATATACTGGATCAATGAATTGCATAAGATCCATTAAATCCTTAAACTTTTTGGTTAAAGATTTAATGGATCAATCGCCAATCCTCCGACATATGCCTGTTCAGGGAGTAATGTTTCTAAATAAAATATACTTTGCCTTCCTCTTCTTTTCATTGAAAATGTCCTAAAAGGCTCTGATTTCTCCAATGAATACTTAAAACTTACTTCCGCTGATTTTTTTTCCAATTTTATCCAGAAAATACTTTTCCAAGCAAAAGATTGTTTTGAAGTGTCAATATTTTTTTGACAAAATTCTTAGTACTTTCGAAAAACCGTAAAATTCGGTTTGTGTCATAAATTTCACCGAGAAATTTTTGCTTATCATTTTTATAACATTCAACTGCAATATTCGGGTTGTACTCTTTAACAAATCTTTCTATCAACGCATGATCACACTCTAATAAAATTAGTGTGACCTGGCACGAGAAACTTGTGGTGGATTTCTTTAAGGGTAGATTTTTGAGCCAATGCAATACAATACATAACAGGTAATATAGGTACAGGATGGTTCTAAATTAAGTTGACAAATTTGAAAATAATAAATTTAAAAAATGGGACATGCTGCGTTGCTTTTGTTTTTTAATTATTATTTTCACATGATTTGGCGCCAACTTAAAGTTATTTGTGAAGAGAATAAATTAAAAATTAGTAATTTTTTGCAATAACATCCTTATATGGTAAGCGGCAGTGCGAGATACTGCGACTTTAATACGATGTGCTTGGCCATCTTGGTGATCGTCCGGGAAGAGGCAGAAAAAGAACTCTGAGGACGCCTAGGCTTCGACATATCGTCAAACAAAGATTGACCCGCAATCCACAAGCCAAGGTAAGAAAAATGGCTCGAGATTTAGGTGTAAGTCATTCAACGTTGTTAACTCAAGTTAACAGCATACAAGCTGCGAAAAGCGCAGCGGTTGGGTGATAAAGATAAAACAATACTCCTTGAAATATGTCGCTTACTGAAAGCGCGCTCCGCTGGTGAAGCGTGGAATAATATTTTTTTCACAGATGAAGAAATTTTTCCGATTGAACAGTCTCATAACCGCCACTCTCCTAGTCACCCTGGAGCCACATCAATTATCCCCCATCGGCAAAATGGTGGTTATTTTGAAAATAAATAGATATTTACATTAAAATAACACTGTATTTTAATTATTTAGTAGTCACCGTTATATATACCAAATTGGAAATATAAATCCAAATCTGATAAGTTGCATTAATTAACATGTAGGTATCTCATGTTTTTGGTACATACGCGGTAACTGGGACTTAACAAGTTTTAGTCCATAGGCATAAAGCTTGGAATTAACATTTATGTACTTGTTATATTAGTTATCAGGTTTGGCATCAAAAGTTACTATGATATATTAATGATAATTATAATATATCTTGATTGTAGCAAAAAATTTTGGATTTAACAGGAGTGTACATTTCTTTTTCATTTACTTCCCGTGGACGTAGAGATATCACGCCTGGATCAAAAAAATCTGCGCTTTCTGTACTTATCAAACATGTATCTAACAAAATTTTGACAAAAATGGAGTTAACAGGTGTCTCCCAGATGCCACAGTATTACATACACGTTTTGAAAACAAAATGTTATATTTAATATTTATAAAACATTCAATATTAAATGAACAGTACATTATCTACTTAAACTGTATTTATTTATTTTTATATTGAAATATATTATTTAAAAAATATCTTAAAGTTAATCAAAAATCTCTTATAATATCCATAAAGTATTACATTTTAATTTACGATTTCACTGCATTACGTTTAGGTACTCTTTCTCGCGTAATTTGAAATGAAATTTCATTTATTTTGTTTCAAAAGTACTGTCCACAGAAATAACGCAAAGCTATATCTTAATTTAACATTTCAAACATTTTATCAGACATAAAACAGAGTTGCATGAAAAAGTAATGCCACGTCCTCAGAGATATTACGGCCACTCCAAGACATTACGCGACCAAATGCAATTTTCCATTTGTCCAACGTATATTCATTTACAAGCTTGTCTCTTATATTACGTCGTGTTACGTAAATTGAAATCAACGAGTTTCTGTCCGTCTTTATCTGATAAAAACATAATCTTCAAAGGGTTTTAGTGAAACTAGTTTTGTATGAATTGGAAATATGTGATTGCAAAATATTTCATCAAAAATAATATGGTATGTGCTGCAAGTGTGAATGCAGAAAATTTCCTTTACTTTACAAAAAGTAATTTAATTGTGCAAACATTATTTCAACACAAAGTCAAAGTGGGTTTATCTTAAAATAATGGTTTATTCTTTACTAGATTTCCGCCCGCGGCTTCGCCCGCGTTTCCAAAGGAAAACCCGCATAGTTCCCGTTCCCGTGGGATTTCCGGGATAAAACCTATCCTATGTGTTAATCCAAGTTACCCTCTATATGTGTGCTAAATTTCATTGTAATCGGTTCAGTAGTTTTTACGTGAAAGAGTAACAAACATCCATACATCCATACATCCATACATCCTTACAAACTTTCGCCTTTATAATATTAATAGGATAGGACAATAATAATAATTGGTTTCATGTGTCATCTACAATTATTACAAGTCATTGAATATAAAGGTAGAATAAATACGTTATGTTGTCACAAAGCTATTAATTTTTAAACAATGCAATACCGGATATCGTAGGCCGTATAGCTTCATGATTGTTTTATATGAGAATTTTTATTATAGCAGATAATTATTTTTTTAAACCATTTTCGTTTAAATTACGATAATTAACGTCATTTGGAATAGCTATTTATATCTGGTAATAGAGTCTATTATGTGTAATAATTTTTGGGATTATATTATTTTTATGAACGTTTGCAGTAAAATTTTAATTAAACTTTTAAAATAGTTAAGATTTAAAATTTTACCATTTCCTAGAAATCCGTTTATTTGATTTATTTAATACTATAATATGGGGATGATTTTTTATAAAATTTACGTTTGATATAGAATTTGCTACTATTTCTAATACTTGATTATATCAAAATCTGTCCAGTGGTTTAGTATTGTTTGATATCCAGTCCGAGTCGGACTGGATATCAAACATACTGTGTATTTTATCTAACATATTGTGTATTTAGTCGGACTGTCCGACTAAATACACAATAATATTAGTGAGGTTGCTTCTGAATATTATTTAGATAAGTAAATGTGTAAGATAGCGTTATCTAAAAGGTTATAAAAGTTACAACAAGGTCGTGACCGCAAATCAAATCAACACTAATATTTATCAGCGATTTCTTCGACGTGGTTTTCAGAAAATTGAACCAATTTAATGGCTCTTCACAAGAGAGGCGTTTCAACGATAATTTATTTGATTGAAAAACAAAGTTCAGCAATTTGTTTGAAGATCGCCATCTTGAGATTGATTTTTCGCTTCTTTTAAATAGTATTAGTTATGTTTCGTGCATTGATACTGTTTTGTGGATTTTATTCAACCGACTTTAAAAAAGGAGGAGGTTCTCATTTAGACTGTATTTTATGGTTTACCTTCCTGGTAAACTGGATGGTCCCATTTAAATAATGTCGAGACCATATTTTGAAGACAATTGATTTTTGTTTTTTTACCAATAAAGTAAAACAAATGAAAGAAACACTGTTAGATGTTGTAGATCAAAAAATGTTTTTCTATTTATTAAAAATTTTAGTTACCAACTTCAAATACTTAAATAAACATGTGTCCTAAAATCAATAAATAAATATGAAAATTTAGCATAAATATTATAAAATATTTTATCCACATTACTATAAAAGTCGGCATTCACACTTTTCTATACAAATGTATGCCATGTTTCACTTCAAATTAACAAGTCTGTCATTTGTCAAAGGCGGGTCAGTTGTCAAACTGTTTGTTTGTTTGTCACCCAATTATCGATGCAGATGTCAACTAGATGTGATTTCGTGGATTTTTCTAGATCCCACGGGACTTTGAAGACCAAATAGTTAATAGAGTAAATACTTCGTGCGATACTGTTAATAAATTGAAATATTTTGAAGTCACAAATATTATGTAAATATTTATTTTTCTTAGTTTAAAAACAATAATCATGATGTGAAAGAAGAGTTACAGTTATTTTATCAAGTGAAATAAATGACCATTGAAAAAGCGTGGTTTTATATTACCTACCTTACATTTTAAACCAAAAGAAAATTAAACAGACTATAATATAATTCTTTGCTTTCTTCTAGGTTCGTTTGTAATAATTTAGACGTCTTTGTTGTTTTAGAAACTATGCTATATAAATTATATATTATACTAGCGGTCCGCCCCGGCTTCGCCCGTGGTACATATGAAAAATAGATGTTGGCCGATTCTCAGACTTACCCGATATGCACAGAAAATTTCATGAGTTCCACCCGTTTCGGAGGAGTACGCAGACTAACATTACGAGAATTTTATATATAAGAAGATTTACGTTCGTTAAAGACATACCTTGAGCAATTTATATGATATTACTTGCAAAGGCTTTGTGTTTGAAATGTGCGGAACTTCTTAATAAAACCTCTGTTCAAGAGAATGTGTATTACATTTCTGCAAATGTTAGGATGTAGCGTTATTGTCTTGGTTAAAACATGCAATGTATGCCAAAGTTATTGGAGTATATATTATTATAATAGCGTTATATTAATAACTAGCTGTGCCCCGCGGTTTTACTCGCAGTGTTCCGCTCCTGTTGGTCTTAGGCCTTAGCGTGATGATTATAGCCTATAGCCTTCCTCGATAAATGGGCTATCTAACACCGAATGAAATTTTCATATTGGACTGATTCCTGAGATTAGCGCGTTCAAACAAATAAACAACAGCTTTATAATTTTAGTATTGATGCTGTGTGTGGCCGTAATTAGGTCTTTTGTAAATACTTCGCTCAAGTGTTATTAGCAAATTAACGACAATATTGATGTGAAACCGGGTGAAATGTGAAGTTTACTTTTGATGTGATGGTAAAGGTTTTTGTTAACGATATTCTAAATTATATTGGTAAAACTATGAAGCATTTTTATATATTTTTTTAACACAAAAATTAAAGATTTTATCGGAATTTAAACGCGATTTATTCATTAAATATTATTTTCACTATGTTTCACACACTTTGCAGCGAGCGTGGTCACGTGGTCAAAATCTTTAATTTCTAAATATCTGAAAATAATATATATTATATACCTATCAATTTTAGTCTAAAAGTTAATTGGTCACAGTAAAACTTAGCTATTCCGTCAAAATACATATTCCCAGTTCGTTTTGAACCAGTGACGTCATAGAATGTTATCTGACGCTACATAGATAACGCTCTCAAATGTCTCCTAGTATTTGTTTCTATGTTATTTTATAGGAATACTAGCGGTCCGCCCCGGCTTCGCCCGTGGTACATATTTACGTTTTCTCTACATAAAAACCATCCTCGTACTTCAAGGAATATAATAAAAAAAGAATTATCGAAATCGGTTCAGCCGTCGAACGAGTTATGCGCTTACCAACACATTTTGCGATTCATTTTTATATATAAGAAGATACTGATGAAATTTTGCATACATTTGTCTTGAAATATATTGTTTTAAAAGCCTTTATCATCATGTTCGAGAAACTTCTTTTAATGTAACAATGAAGTTTTAGTTGTCGGTAATTTGATGAATTTTTATATTTATTTTTGTATAATTTTAAACTATGAGTAATGTTATGTTTCAGTATTCAAAGACTGTTTTTAATATTATTGTTTATTCTTTGTAAGTATTCTGTATTTTTATGTTTATTTTAATGTGTCATTGTGAATTTGTTACATACGAAATTATTGTATTAGATTAATTAAATTAATTTCCTTGTAAATTATTCTGAATATTAACATTAGCTTATTAGTGAATAAGCGGTTCATATCGTGACGATATCGCAAAAATATCGTCACGATATTAATTTAAGGTTACTGTAAATATTGTAAATATGTACATACATAAAATGTCTAGTCTAAATTAGTGCTAACGGTGCTAAGAACTGTAAAAATAAACACAAATAGACTTACGTCAATTGTCTATTCATACAAAGTATGGTTTATTGTTGAATGGAGAATCAAATTTGTTTCTGTAAATGTTTTCAATTAAAATATCGAGCATTAATGGTTTTTCGTGTTTTATTTTTATTTTTCCCTTTGAGAATTGAATTTCTCTGATATTTACCTTAGGTACCTACAGCTTGATCTATGAGAATTACAAAACAGAATCAATTAATTATTATTATCTAAATAAAGAAGAGTAAGTATAATATTCCTATACTTAAGTGGCCAACTCTTACGTAATACCGCTTGACAAGTTGAACATGTAATATGTAAAGTAGGTACTAGGTACTTATAAATAACTAGCGGTCCGCCCCGACTTCGCCCGTGGTACCTACATGTTTAAACTATCCTATCTCTCAAGTTGGATCATCATGGTGTGCGAATTTTATTATAATCCATTGTTATAGTCCATTGGGGACAAACATTGTGACACGAGATTTATATAATATATTAAGATTACTTAGTAACAAATTAATTAAGAGACGCGATTCAAACATGAATTTAAAGTGGGATTTATTAAATATATTTAGAATTTAGACGTAATAAATAAACACAATAAATTGTTTTACAAATTACAACATTTTTCAATTGGATGCGTATAGGAGTGTTTACGCACTAAGCGCTTTTGCTTTGCTTTCTGATTAAATTATTATCAGCTTAATTATCCACATTCCCACTCACTTACATGATTTTAAATATAGTAAATGAAAAGGAAGTAGTACGGCTTAGGTAATGGAAAGGAATATTATTTTGTTGAAAATAGCTCAGTCAAAATTGTGTTCTTCTAGTTTCTGAATTTATATAAGAAAAACATACAATAGGTATAGGTATTTGTATCTTACCTTATTTTCCTGGACAAGGTCGCTACTACTATTTTGATGAACCCAGCTATAATACAGTAAGTATTCTACAGTAGTTTCGTTTCATCAGTTCAATTATAAAAACAAGAGTTATCACTTCGATATCGACATGCACAGTGGGTACACTCGAATAATGGCCTATGGCCCTAACAAATATTTATAAACACCATAAAATTTGAAATGAGACAACATAAATCTGTTGAACTTAATAACTTCTAATAAAACTTTAGTACGTGAGAAGGAATTGAATTAAACAAAACTTTTGATCTGTTTTCTGATGAACGATAAAATCTATATTCTGACACTGGATTTAAATCTATTTTTTATTGTTTATATTGCATATTATCGAATTGCATATAAGATCACTTTTAACTTCTATAATAAAATAAAATATATACATGTAGAATATCTTCCGTTTTCCGTTTTTTTTTTATTCTATGTATTTCATTAATCGTTCCTTCATCCTTGTTTGCTCTAGTGGTGGAATAATTTTCTAATATAATTTAAGGACGCATATACAAATTGACGCGCATCAATTTTACGTTTTGAGTCTTACTACTACACGTGCACGGCTCACACACACAGCGAAATGCGAGAAACGACGAAATTATGACTAAACTGACACGACTTGATAATTGAACTTATTTTTATTGCCATGTTTTTTTTTTTAATTTACTTTGATTTGTTTGTAACGTTGAATGGTCACAAAAGTAGATACCATTTACCTAATTTCATTGGACAGTGATTGATTGGTAAACAAGTACTTGCCAAAGTGTACTTCGAAGACGGCTACTGGAACTAATAGATGATTAGAGCTACGTGTACCAAGTTTGGGCTCATTTTGTTAGTTATGTTGAGACCTTACCTCCGGACTTGATGGAGTGACCTGAAGGTGTACTTCGAAGACGGCTACTGGAACTAATAGACGAGTAGAGCTAGGTATGCCGAGTTTGGGCTCGTTTTGTTAGTTACGTTGAGACCTTACCTCCGGACTTGATGGAGTGACCTGAAGGTGTACTTCGAAGACTGCTACTGGAACTAATAGACGAGTAGAGCTAGGTATGCCGAGTTTGGGCTCGTTTTGTTAGTTACGTTGAGACCTTACCTCCGGACTTGATGGAGTGACCTGAAGGTGTACTTCGAAGACGGCTACTGGAACTAATAGACGAGTAGAGCTAGGTATGCCGAGTTTGGGCTCGTTTTGTTAGTTATGTTGAGACCTTACCTCCGGACTTGATGGAGTGACCTGAAGGTGTACTTCGAAGACGGCTACTGGAACTAATAGACGAGTAGAGCTAGGTATGCCGAGTTTGGGCTCGTTTTGTTAGTTACGTTGAGACCTTACCTCCGGACTTGATGGAGTGACCTGAAGGTGTACTTCGAAGACGGCTACTGGAACTAATAGACGAGTAGAGCTAGGTATGCCGAGTTTGGGCTCGTTTTGTTAGTAACGTTGAGACCTTACCTCCGGACTTGATGGAGTGACCTGAAGGTGTACTTCGAAGACTGCTACTGGAACTAATAGACGAGTAGAGCTAGGTATGCCGAGTTTGGGCTCGTTTTGTTAGTTACGTTGAGACCTTACCTCCGGACTTGATGGAGTGACCTGAAGGTGTACTTCGAAGACGGCTACTGGAACTAATAGACGAGTAGAGCTAGGTATGCCGAGTTTGGGCTCGTTTTGTTAGTTATGTTGAGACCTTACCTCCGGACTTGATGGAGTAACCTGAAGGTGTACTTCGAAGACGGCTACTGGAACTAATAGACGAGTAGAGCTAGGTATGCCGAGTTTGGGCTCGTTTTGTTAGTTATGTTGAGACCTTACCTCCGGACTTGATGGAGTGACCTGAAGGTGTACTTCGAAGACGGCTACTGGAACTAATAGACGAGTAGAGCTAGGTATGCCGAGTTTGGGCTCGTTTTGTTAGTTACGTTGAGACCTTACCTCCGGACTTGCTGGAGTGACCTGAAAGTGTACTTCGAAGACGGCTACTGGGACTAATAGACGATTAGAGCTACGTGAAGGTAGTCGTGATGATACACCCGAAGGGCAACTGGAAAGATATGACGATCAATTTTTGAAGGAGAACATGAAGACACATTTAATTCCATTTTATAAGAACAGCCTCCTTCCAGAATTGACCGATCCAAGATTCAAAAGAAATATGGAACTACAGGAACATTCATCAAATTGCCATAGTAATATAATGAAAACTAAGAATTAATTAAAAAGAATTGTTTTTCGTGAGTTTTATCCATTTTTTTATCTTTTACCCTACATAACCCTACCCTATCTATCCTACCCTACACTACTCTACTCTACACATTGATTATAAATAGATAGATACATTATATTACCACTATCATCGTATCGTATATTAGTCCCAGTAGCCGTCTTCGAAGTACACTTTCAGGTCACTCCATCAAGTCCGGAGGTAAGGTCTCAACGTAACTAACAAAACGAGCCCAAACTCGGCATACCTAGCTCTACTCGTCTATTAGTTCCAGTAGCCGTCTTCGAAGTACACCTTCAGGTCACTCCATCAAGTCCGGAGGTAAGGTCTCAACATAACTAACAAAACGAGCCCAAACTCGGCATACCTAGCTCTACTCGTCTATTAGTTCCAGTAGCAGTCTTCGAAGTATACGTTCAGGTCACTCCATCAAGTCAGAAACTAAATATGAAATTTATAATCCCATAAGTATAAAATCTATAAATAAAATAAATGCGTGAAGGATCAAGTTTATTAGGTGAAATATTTTGTATTCGTACAGTGATCTTTTCGTAAACGAGGAGCTGCTTACAAGCGTCACAGTGTCCACTCACAACGGCGGCCGAGCGCAGACCCGTATTATTATAGTACTCTTTGGCGCAGACTAAAATATTTCATTACAAATTTTTGTGCAATAAATCAAGATGCGCCGGTAAAATAACCCTTATTTCAATCCAATAAGTATCACGCGTTACAACTAAATATGTGAAAAAATAAGGTTTCATTTTCATTTTTTTCTCAGCCTATTTGTAACATTTTGATAGTTTTATCTAGTACCTTTTTGAGTTAGACATGTCTACTTACTTAAAATATTTTTAAATAAATCAATTTGTTTTATTAAATACAAGAAAAATGTTCGTTTATTCAGCACGATATTGTCAATTTTGGGTGAAGAGGCAACGGAAATTATTTTTTTCAATATTATAAACCAAAATTTTCGACTTAAAATATAGTACCATTTAAAGATTAAGGAGTAATCTATTTATGGTAATTATTAGTTATATTTGGTTTTGTACTATTTCGCCGCAAAATGCACTGAAAAACTGCGTATTTTTGTCAGATTCGTAAACGCGTCCTTAATTTTACCATTGAAATTATAGAGATTTTTTTTTCAATTTGAACCTTGTCCAGTATTAATCCCGTCATCATTATCGATGTTATTATGTGTACCTAACTATATTTTTCTCAAGACATTCTTTATTTCTTTCATTAGATTTGATTCTTCGATTTTGAAACGACTAATACTAGTCTGTCGTTATTACTTATTTATGATGATATCCTTAACTGTTATTCAATTAAACACTAGGTAAGGCAAATACAGGTATTATTTGATGAACTAGAATATTTGGGCAACATGGCAGCTTATTGAGAGCTATAGCCTATAGCCGATGTTACCAAAATCAATGTAATTAATGGCAACCATGGCTTAACTCCTAATTTATTGCGTTCTAACTGCTCCATAAATTACTTAGTCACTTAATTATGGGGCCATTAATTCCGCGATCGGTGGACGTTAAAACGCTACCGCTTATGGTTAAGGATTAACATAAGTATAGTACGGTTTTATAAATGTGTTTTGTAACCGTATTGTTATAAAGTTTATTGTGTATTTTTATAGAATAAAGTCAAGAACAAGTTAATCTATTTTGAAATATTTTGTCAGTATAAATCTACTGTAGTGATGACTCATGACTGACATGGGCTATGTATATAGTTTGCATCCCGCTTCTGAGCAAAGCCAGAGCAAGCGCCTAGTAGATATAATAAAAAATCTTATTGTGTCTGTTTCTGTGACTTTTTCATACAAGAACATAATTTTATTTTTTAGGTATATGCATAGATAAAAACTCAATCTTGGATTTTGGTAACGAAAATAAATCTTATGGGGATGAAAAGGGGATACATTTGTATTGATTAAGGCTATCGTGAGCTAAGATACGGAGTTGGTTTATTAGTAAACATTTATTATGTTAAGAACTTGACTGGCTCAGGGAATGTTGTAAGCTGTGAATTAAAGATCCTAGGTCCTATTCCTGATTGAAGAAAGAAAAATACTTGTTTATAATTATTTTAATTGTCTGTTAAGGGGATTATTGAAACAGTCGTCAATTGCATGCAAATTACCAGATTTTCTTTTGTAGTTACTTTGATAAATAGCTTTACTTTACAGAATTTCATTTAAGAACGCAATTATATAACAAACTGCTTATTAGATTCTGGTTAGATTCTTATGTGGGGATGCTATAGTTATTTCAAGTTATAACCTTAGGTTCAACATTGTCTAAAATTTCTGTAGATAAAAACCAATTTTATTTTACTACAAAGAAAGTTACACACACGATAAAACACTAGAAAAAAAATACATTTTTTATATAGATTAATCATTCCGATTAAAAATATATTTAATAGCCCGATCGTCTTTGTACGGGGGCCATAATCCCGTAACTAATTATGCTCTGAAATGACAACTCATTCTCATCTGAGTTATTGATAAACGAAAATTAATCGAGCACAAAAAAATTACCTTTCTCTTATTTTTTAAAATACCTTTGATCACATTTTTATGAAACTGTTATGATTTGACTGCAGTGCGGAAGGGATTTTGAATTTTTGATTAAGTTTGTTGTTTTGATAAATGAGTTAAAACAATTTTTGAGACTACCTAATGTATAAGGGGAGTAGAAAATATGTAGGTACATAAGTGTTTGTCTGTTTGATAATTAATCTTTTGCATATAAAGCTATAGTTTAATTTTGATTAAATTATGTAAGATCTCAAGAAGAAGAAATCTCAGAGAAATATATTTCTAGGTTACAAGAGAGCATTATGCAGGTCGGATCATGGATCGAAAATAGTTTGGTATTATGACATGATGACGTATGTAAAGTCAGATACAAATAATCTATTTTTAGAAATAAAGAAAATTAGTTTATCCCACCATAGAGTACACACATTTAAAACTACCGAAAAAGCCTTTTTATAGCACCACCAAAACACACAGACAATAAAATAAATTCATACATAAAACCTAAAAGAAATCCCATGCACCCTAATGGTTAAACATTAAAATTACTCAAAGGCCAAAATACATTTCAAATTGAGATTTCCAACAGCAATTTCTGCACAAAGAAAGTTAGAAAAAATAAAAGAATCCGACTTCCTTTCTTTTATGCGGAAGTTCTTTAGCCACTTATGAAAACTCCGCGAAATCATATTATCTGTTTTTGTTGGAAGCTTTTGCCAAATAGCCAATAGACTGTTACAAAACTGAGTCAAAATTGTTCCTAAATATGAGACAAGTTAGACATTTATACATTTAACAAGTTTGTGGTTTAGTTTTGTTCATAAACGCTCGAAATAGTCGGCGTAAGTAAGAAGTAGGTACAAAGTAGTAGCACTACTTCGTTAGATTTATATTATGACTAAGAATAACAATTATGTGACATTTTTAACGTTGTTTTCATGATATATACCAGCAAAAAAAGCCCGTGTCCCTGCAGTGGGAACATAATAACATACATATATATAATATAAATCTCGTGTCACAATGTTTGTCCTCAATGGACTCCTATAATAAAATTCGCACACCATGCAGTTCGATCCAACTTGAGAGATAGGATAGTTTAAACATCTAGGTACCACGGGCGAAGCCGGGGCGGACCGCTAGTAACATATATGGGCTGATGATGATGATGATGATAATGATATTATAAATAATTAAACGATACTTAAATGGATATTAAACAAGTAAATATAAAGCTGTTTAAAAATATCACCTCTCCGCCGTTTGTGGAAGCCAGTGGTAATTGAATTCATTTATAGAAACAGTTTTATAATTGGAAATGAAATGGAAGCATTGGTTAATTTTATTAAGCAATTTATAATGAAATTCCATCAAGAAGTCGGAATACATTTTATTCGATAGATATATTTGATGAAGCAACGAGATGAATAGTAGAATTATTAAGACACACTATCTCTTATTATCTCAGAAATTAGAGTTGTGTTATGAATGCTACATTTAAAACTTATAACTGTTAAACTAATCTTGCTATATATGTATACATAGTACTAGCGGTCCGCCCCGGCTTCGTCCGTGGTACATGTTTACGTTTTCTCTCCATAAGAACCATCCTCGCACTCCAAGGAATATTACAAAAAAAGAACGAAATCCGATCCGCCGTTCTCGAGATTTACGTTTAGCAGTATATTTGGCGATTCATTTTTATATGGCTCTTTTCGGGATAAAAAAATCTTTGAAAGAAATAACAAGAAAACTCGCTGGTTCTTCGCAAAATTATTTCGTAGTTCAGACATTCCTATTGGAAGATTTTTTCTTGAAAGTACGATAAGCGATAATTTGTGCTCAAGACCGACACAAGAACTATCTGCGACTGTATTTGAGCATCGACAAATAAAAACGGAAAAACCTAAAGTTTATATTACACTCGCTTTCCAGTAGACTTCATCTTTGGGGCAAAGAATAAACTAACAGATGTGGTATGTGGTTTCAAACAATGTGTTAGTGTGCCGTTATTTTTTCTTTGTCCTTTCGACCTATAGGATTGATAGACCTATACAGGGTGGAAGGTTAAGATGGGGCATGAAGGGCAGGTACCTTAACCGTTGTAGCTACATGAAAACGTTCTTAGGAGACTATCCTTAAATTCTTGAGAAATTTTAATCTGCATTCACAGATTTTTGAAAAAATGTACGGTCAGCAAGGAAATCGGCAGTTTTCAAAAAAAAAAATTTTTGATGCCAATCGATCCAGTTTCTCATGGGGATCAAAACACTCTAAAAGACCAACTGAGGTATGAGTACTAGAAAAGTCAGAAATCGCGAAAAACTATTTCCACACATTCACTAAGAAAATAAGTGATTCAACAAAAGATGCGCTAATAGAAAACTCCAAAGAGATTTTCAGGCTTCAATATTTTTTGTTTCTGATTATTAAAACACATATTGATAATAAGAAGAAACATTAATTTAATTAAACGGTTGTCAAAGAAAATAAAAAATAACAAAATAATAACAAAAACAACATTTAAAGTGGTGATAATTCCTGAATTAATAATAATAATTTATAATTTTTAAAATAATTTACATAAAACTTATGATATGAGATGCTCAAAGTGGTCACCGTTTTGACGTAAACATAGGTTTGTTCGTTTTACTACTGAGCGCGTAGCAGCTGACAAGATTTTTTACAAGATTCGCAATTACCTTTCGCGTCGGTACATGTCGCATTGGGTATTTATTCCTGTACCATTCCAATGCAACTGTTGGGTTTTTTTTATGTATTTAAAAAGTAAGCGACTAACAGATCTAAACGTTCCAAATTATTTAAGGACATTTTTAGTGAAGACAGAGTAACTTTTGGTAACTTTTGTTTTCTATGTGTTATTGTTAAATAAGCCATAAAAATGTGACCTGTTCGTTCGATATTCAAATTTAAATAATTTTTCATCTCGTGCACGAGCTGCCAGCCACCGCCCGCTCACGCCCCGCGTCGCTGGCATGTTATGCTGCTGTGCCTTTGTCTTTTTACTTGCTCATGAATGAAAATAGTTTTTCGCGATTTCTGACTTTTCTAGTACTCATACCTCAGTTGGTCTTTTAGAGTGTTTTGATCCCCATGAGAAACTGGATCGATTGGCATTAGAAAAATTTTTTTTGAAAACTGCCGATTTCCTTGCTGACCGTACATTTTTTCAAAAATCTGTGAATGCAGATTAAAATTTCTCAAGAATTTAAGGATAGTCTCATAAGAACGTTTTCATGTAGCTACAACGGTTAAGGTACCTGCCCTTCATGCCCCATCTTAACCTTCCACCCTGTATACTACGGATTGGTATTAAAAAATATTAATATTTAGTTAAATGATGTATGTAAACTCGACCGTCTATATATACAATTAAATATTATGTAAGAATTGTTGTTACCAGCTGTCATTACGTGTTTGTAATAGAGGGTCTCTATGAAAATAAATGAGAACATATTATTTTAATTAATGTAGACATATAGAGTAGGCCGTGACGTGCAGCATAATAATAAGAAGATTACTATGAAACTAATATCTTATAAATGTCTTTTTTAGTTTCTTATTAAAAATATAATCTTGTTACACAATTTTACAACTGCTGTCTCCAAACAAAAAAGAACATCACGGAGTGTATAATGTACATAAATCATTCCTAGCAAGTGAAAGCAAGCAAGTTCCTCCCCGAGTTCTGCTTACCAAGGCATTAAACTGTCATAGTTTGGAGCACCTGTTCACATAATCTATGAACAAACAATCGATGGAGCTGTCGGCACTCTCAATAATGCAACGGAAAATGTTTAAAAAGCATCTCCAGTTGAGAACGCTTCAAGCGGATGCTCTAGTTTTGAAATAAGGGTTTGTTCAGTGATGCGCGGTTCGAACGCACTAATAACTTTTAACGGAGTTTTATATGAAAGTGGTTTAGTATACGAATAAAACAAAAGAAACGTCATTAGTGTAAACACATCGATAAATTATAACGCCTACAACACTATATTGATGTTATTTGAGTGTGAGATATGGGCAATAGTTTTATAGAGGGCAAAGGTATTAAAAAAACTTTACTGAATCTAGGTATAGTGGTTAATACGGAGAAAGAAACATGGAGGTCGCAGGTTCGATTCCCAATTCCAAAAGGATACAGAAAACTAGGAAGAAATCAAATTACTAAAACTGTTGCAAAATGCATTTACCTTATAGCCTATAAGGTGATTCGGAACTTCATACAAACTTAAAAAGAACAGAGCAGTAAATCAATAATCATGTTATGTGCTAATTATATTTTTATCTTTTATACATAACTAGCAATGGCCTGCGGTTTCACCCGCATAGATAGCGATATCGTTACAGTGAAAAGTCTACTATAGCTCGGACTATAGGTTTAATTTTTAATCACATGAAAATCACCTTTACCCCTTCCCGCACTATGGCCTTTTTTTTGTTTTAGTGGGGAAATCTTTCATAGATACCCACGGCCTCTGGGGGAGGGGCCGTGGGTTATGTCGGATTCCTACCGACCAAAACCCAACTGTGTTCCGTCAAGACGCATATTGGTAGAATTCCTCCGTGACCCCCGCACTACGGCCTGCTCGAACAGTATACCTACTATTTTCTGTAGATTGACACTTTTATAAATTCGTTATATCTTTTGAATGGAATATCCAATTCTTTTCATTTAAAAAGTATTTTGCTGGTATTGAAACAGTCTATAATAAAACATCATTTAATGGGATAAGGATTAATATATGTGTATGGATAACATGGTTTGATTACTGTCGGCACTTCTATTTACTTTGAAAACGTAAAAAAGTTGTTGTAGTAACATAACTACTGAAGATGGACATATGGTATTGCGGACTTTCTTGTAGATATTGATCCATTCTATAATACCGTAGAACATTTTTTTGTTCTATCTTCAATAGATTCCGCAGCGCACGCGATGACAGAAGTTTTATTGAGGATTTTTTTACACCTTGGGTTACATTATTGCATTTTTGGTAAGGATCTCTAATTTTTTTGAAAATGCAATATAGCCTATGTTGCTCAGTAAAGATGCAGCTTTCTAATGGTGAAAGAATTTTTGAAATCGGTCCAGTAGTTTTTGCGTGAAAACCATACATACATACATACATACATACTTACAAACTTTTCCTCTTTATAATATTAGTATAGATATATTGAAAGAAACTGTTAATGTCATATGAAAGTTATAATATTATGCATCATAATTAGGTAAACTACAATTTAACATTGCAACTGAATCCGTTCCTTACACTATCTCCTTTAACATAACTCAAACCTGATTCCCAGAATATTCACGCTAGTAATATCAAATAGACAACTATAAAAATCCACCGTGTCACGTACTGAAACCTTCATTCAGCTGACCTATTGAGTGCAGACTAACATCTGGAAAGTGTAGCATTTTGAGCTTAACATAATTTAGTTACTCGAAATGTTTAGATATTAATAAAAATGTGAGAATATTATCTTTTTTAGACTTTGACGGCTACATTACCGATTTAGATTAATTTTGAATGAACACAGTCGAAGACCAAGATCAAAAGCAGGCTACTTTTACGAGGCGATTTTTCAATACATTTTACTACTTATTCGTCCAATAAAGTAATTTACAATATCATAAACATAAAATCTATAAATAAATGAAAAATCGAATAAAAGGATACATTTTCGAAACGGTTTTATTAATACTTTATTCGACGAATAAGGATTAAATTATCGATAAAATTACGTGTACAAATTTAAATAATAAGTCATGTGATACAACGTATCTATCCCTATTCACTATTTAAAATCACAATTTTAAAACGATTCAAGTATCAATGAAATCTCTCAACTAAAAGGAATACAGCTTGGATAAAGACTAAGAGGTAGCAATCAGACGATTGTCAATAGTCACTTAATGTTGGTCAAACAGATGGATGCGGGCTTCTAACGAGTCCTGTTACATTTGTAAACTGCAAGTATTTATCCGCTTAATAGCTCTTTTTCGTACCTTTAAGTTTAGACTTGTTTTAGATCTGTGAAAACTATAGGTTTATGTTTCTGCCCGATTTGGTTTAAAATCAATAGCTGTGTTTTCAGACGCTGTTTTGCCACGTTTTAACTTTTTATGTTTCTGTCAGATTTTTTGGAATCGGTAGATGTGTTTGTAGAAGCTGTTTTGCCTCGATTTAAGACTAGATTTAATGCATTAAATTATAAGTAGTTTCATTATTTAAAAAATATTAATATAGAGCGTATATTATACTAGATGCCCCGGCAAACGTTGCTCTACCAAACCCTTAATATCACTTACGGGTATGAAAAATAGATGTTGTCCGGTTCACAGACCTACACTATTCACACAAAAACTCATAAACATCTGATTTCAGAAAAGTTTAATTTACAACATCGCGACACGAAAATTTTATTTATTTTATCAATGGCAGCGTAAAACATTATAATTACATCTCTATGTTAAATTCACATACCATCATTCAGCTCCTTTCCAATTTAACTAGTTACAAATAATCCTAATCATTTAAATCTCCTTTAACATAATTACGGGAATAACTCGATAAAACATAAAGAAAAGGTTAAAGTGAGACCATTAACTTAACCGCTGGATATGAACATTAGTCATAGAACAAATACACAATACATGCGATCGAGTTACCGGACTGGTTTGTAATAACCTTTAGAAGGATTATTCTGATGCTTTATTTTGTACTTTATGTTAATAAGAGGCAGTTTCCTTGCAGTTGACACTTTTATGTAATTTTTTTGGGAATTTTTCTCATTTCAACTGGGACTGTTATTCTTAATCTATCGACGTTGTAAAAAATTACTCTGATAAACTAAAATATTGATATCTGGTTTTAATTTATTATTTAATCTGTTAACTATATTAAAGATATGTTTTCATCCCAGGCGAAGAGCAAGCGTTAGTTTGTAATGATTGATGTTTTAATTCCCAAAATTATTGACTAAACAGTTGTTTAGGAGCAAACAAGTAAATATTCCCATACTAAGTATGATTTTATCAAGTCAAATACTCGGTATTACCAATTTATAGATTATCAGAAACGAAAGTTTGGCCGAAACCTTTCATAGATAACGATTATTATATTGTATACACAAGCTATATCATCTTCTGAACTATTTCTAAATACTAACTTCGTACTATTTCCGGCTGTTATAAAATATCAGACAAAACATTATTAAATATTTTTATTTGTGCTCTATACATCAATATAATGTATAAATTAAATTTTGCGGCATTTTCCTTTTGAATGACTTGGCTAGGCAATTAATTAATCAACATCTAGGTAACTCTTTAATTTAATGGCACATAAGATCTATCAGTCAGGTTGCTAGTTGTAGGTACAATATACTTAATTTTTTTTTATTCATAACAATGCTCAAAATTATATATAAAAAATAATTTATGTAAATAAAAACCTACTCTTACGAAGGAAGTAAATCAATCGAAATTAATTATTATTTAATTCTTATGTTTTTACTAAATTTCATACATCTTATAAATGCGACTTTTAAAAAAAAAAATTGTATAAAATACCTCGAATTAAAATCTCCCAGAATAAGCCCTTACCAGACTGGTATACATTTGTCTTTCTCACAAATCCTACAGCGACGGTAATGATAAATTTATAAATCGATGTAACTGAATCCCGGAATGTTTTTATATCCCACAAAATAACTGTACGTGGGAGTTTATGGTGTTTTGTTGAAATAAACCTTCACTTTGCGAATTTATTGCTTCCCTTCTTTGATATGTTATTTTTATTGGTATATTTTGACGATCTGGTTTGTCCAGTGATCTGTAATAGCGAGCAATAGAGGTCGTGGCTTAGATCGGAATTTGACCGAAATAATCTGTGTTACTAAGTACTATCTTAGACTTTAGATTATATTATAATAAGCAAGAGATATACCGAAACCGCATGATAATATTTTATGATTGGCTTGAGAAGACGGTGTTATGACTAATTTGTTTTATTATTATTTTTTAATTCCGCTCTTTTTATCATATTCAATTAACACAAAAAGGAAAATACTTTGTTTGGAATATAGGATAGTAAATAAGAGGGGTAGGAAACTATCTACACACACAGTGCTTATATTCATGTTCCTTCGGGATAATTTTCCCGTCCAGGGTCCCGTCCGATTAGGGCCCTTCTGGCCTCCTCCACTCAAGCGACAGCTCAAGCCGAGGTTCGTGGTCCCCGTCAAGGGGGGACGCCCTTGTGCATGTCGCTACCAGGGTGAACCTTCAGTTCACCCCCGCGTCCGCGTTAAAATGTAGAAGCCCTTCTGGCTAACATTGAGAGACACCACAAAAAAAAAAAAAAAAAAAAAAGGGATAATTTTACTTTATTGGGGTCAAAGATTTTTTTAAATTTCAAATTGATCTAATTGCCTGTTCATAAACAAACAAATAAACAATGAATTATTTCCTCTTTATACATCGTATTATTATCGATAAATATTTAGTAATATATGCCTTACTGTCACCATAAATCACCATAATAGAGTCGTATGCAAGACCAAGTTTGTTTATTATCTTACGTTGCTGACGCTACTACAACACTGTACAGTACAAGATAGCATGCGGCTGGTACAATTCAATTGTTACGGCAACATGGCGAAACACATTTAAATGTCAAAATGAATATGTAGAGTCAGCAACGCAATAATGAAATAGAAAATATAACGGAGATAATAAATGTTTTGTGAATTGACCTTATAAAAATAGTGATAATAATCAATATTTACTACCCCATTGTATTTTGTTTTGTTGGTTTACCTAACCAATTGATAACAAATCAGAGCTGGGCTTTTATATTAAGTAAAAAATAGTTTTATCAAATTACGTCGATTAGAAAATACAAACCAAAGATTTTTTGCGAATTAATAAATGGATAATATTGTTTGTAATATTGTTATCGTTGTTATTTTTAGGTATTATTTATTTATTTATTTATTTTAATTTGGCACACCAACAATAAATACATTTGACAATGATAAAATTAACATTATTAATTAATTAATATTATGTACTTATCAATGAAAGGTGTACAGTGTACACAGCATTTACAATAATAGATAGTTCTCGAAATTATATAGAATTATTTATGAATTTTATTTTAATTAATGTTATCTATAATTAAGTATTTTTACAATTATTATTAATCAAGCAATTAATAATTTTATGTTTGTATTGTGCAAGAGATCCAAAGAATATATCAAGGTCCGGTATAGATGTGACAATTTGATTATATGCTGCGCACATTCGAGGCAATGGTGCTTGACGTACTAAATTAGTTCGACTCACTGGTAGATCAAAGAGATTACTAATCGGTTTTCTGGGTAAACTATACGGGATTCGAAAAGAGATCCCAGAAACAATATCCTCACAGGTAGTTAAACCATTTACACAGTTAAAAAGAAATACCAGGTCGTGTAATTTACGGCGATCTCTTAACGTCATCATTTTAAAATAATGTAAGCGCTCAGTATATGGACATCGATGTGTGATACCTTGGGAGGCAAAAGCCTAATTAATAAATACGCCCAATGAGACAGTGGTACACAATAGTTATTAATTTGATAATCATTAATAATTTAGTTAACCATATATTCAATTAGTAACGCTATAAATAGTGAATAATAATTTTATTTAATTCAAATTCATTCATGCAGTATAGAAAGGCACCACAATCATTTAATCTTATGAACAGCAAAGAATCAAATAAGTCTTTATACAAATTGAAAGGAATTTCTATGCTAACCGTACAACAAAATAATACCACAACGTGACCGAAAAAAACGAAATTGAATAAAAACGCTCCCGTCACATATGATGGCATAATTTCTGTCACAATGCTTCCTGTTCAATATTTATATCTAATACAAAGGGATTTTTTTTTCATACCGTATCCAAAAACTGTTGACGCAAATATGAACCTTAGTACATAAAGATAAGGTTTAATTTTCTATGGCAAAAACGATCATGCAATAGACGCACATAGACCGAATATTTTAAAGGAATATGAGCTTTATTTATAACGAAGAAGCTTCGATAATTGCTTTTTTGATGTGAAAAGAAAGGTCAAATGAACAAAATAAAGTGGGCGGGAGTTCATTTTGATACATCTGTAATTCGCTGTTTTTAAATGAACATTTTAATAACATACTTGTATTTAATTATTTTCTTTTCGGGCTTTGTTTTTGTGTTATAACTGAACTGCTGAGTGAATAAAAATTAATTGGTAGGTACTTTGAAAAAAGAAATGCAACAGGAATAGTAGACTGGTAACCAATGAATGTAAAAACTAGAAATTTATAAAAAAGAGCGTGTGTGCCGAGCACACGTATCAAAAGTGAAACTACTTTAGCAAGATTAAAAGATACCAAAATCGTCACCTTAATCCATGACGTGACGGTATTGCCAAGACGTGACCTTGAAATTTCACGGTCAACTCGCCTAAAGAAGTTTCACTTCAAAACTACTTACCTGCTATGTAGTGAAATTACTTTTAAAGATTAATTCAAATCTCATGCTTATTCTTTTGAAAGCAACTGTTAAAAATAATTAATATGAGTATAATAAATTACAATTATTAAGTAATTATTATCATAATATTATTATGAGTGTATATATTATTACAATTTAAGCAGAAGCTTAAATAGTAATTTCCAATATACCAATGCATAAACACGCGAAAAACAAAACAACAGCACAAATCTTCATTTAATCGGCTTACAAAAGTATAGTAATTCTATAATCATGTTATAAATGTTTCACCCAAAGGGTCGTCATATTAAAACTAAGCATAAAGTCAGGATTAAAATTTTAATTACGAAGGGATTCGTTTGAATCTTTGTGCCGCTTGGATTCTGTATCCTCGTGTAATATTTTGCCTGTATTTACTTATTTCTGTAACAGCTTAACGTTTGGTAAGGGACATTTTATTTTGTGGTTCATTTATATTTATTAGTATCGTATGAGCATTGCACCTGAAAAGAACAAAATCTATTTTTTTTCTTTATAGTTAAATGTTGATGATTTCTATGTAAATAACACAATTAAACTATTTGTACAATCGTGAACAAAGAGGAGTTTCAAGTTTACTTAATTTTATTTTTATGGCATAATCTTTCTGGCATTCTATATTATAGCCGCTACAAAAGGTTTTATACTATTATCAATTATTTTATTAAACCTGACTCCTTATAACTGAAATATAATTTTCTTCTTCTTCTTCTTCGTTTATAGCTCACCCAAGTAAATTATAGTGCTTTGTTAACCGACTTCAAAAAAAAGGAGGAGGTTATCAATTCGGCCGGTATGTTTTTTTTTTATGTATGTACACCTATTACACCGTGGTTTCTGAACCGATTTACGTGATTCTTTTTTTGTTCGATGCGGGATGGTGTCGAATTGGTCCCATAAAATTTTTATTCGGATAGGCTCAGTAGTTTTTATTTTATGAGCATTTTTGTCTGTATTTGTAAATGTTGCAAGTGCAAGTTTAAAGTCGGTTGTTTTTAACGCAGTTATTGACTTGTCATAATATAAATACCGTTTTTAATAAGTGTCGTATTAAAATCTAGTACTTTTTTATTTCCTTTCGACTTACCTCATTTTCCATTTCAGCCAAGTAAATACGTCTCTACAAAAACGTATTGCCGGCTTCGAAGTAAAACCGGCGCGGACTTTCCGTGACAAGGGTCAAAAGAAGCTGAGATCCGTTACTAATTGAAAAAGGAGTAAATAAAAATATAATACATTTCCAATGGTATTAGATGTTTTGTAATCAACGGATTATTTGTAATCGTGGTCTTGTACTTTTTAAGCTGCAATTTCAGCTCTGTTTTCAAGTTATGTTCTAATGAAACTTATTTCAGTAAATATTTTTTTTTTCAATTAAACTATTACTACTACTATTTCTGTTAAGTGCGGGTTGGCAGATATCGCATGTCGTCGAACTTTTGATTCTTCAACATGTCGCAGATTGAAAAACCAATTTATTTCCTGCACGCTCGCCTGATCTCGAAGCCCCGACTTATCGATTTGAAGCCTGTGGTCCTCACCACTGAGCCATCACTACATTAGTCTTAATGAGTTCATTAATTTAAATTCTTTTATTATCCCAATAAAATGTCCAATTAAAACGCGACGCTCATTATCATATCCACTTCCACTTACAAAGCTTGTTAACTGATCCAATATTAACTAATGATATCTAAATTTAAGTTCATCAATAATTTTATAGCACTAATCAAATATGCGATACGTATTGCTACTGTATAATTGATCTAATCGAATATCAAGAACGCCGCAACCTATAAGCGTTAAAGTCATAAGCGGGAGCGATTTACTATTGTATTCCTGTTACAAAATTATGAAGTACCTACCTAATTTATAAATATTATATTGTGCAAAGGAATGTGTACAAGTATCAACGATGAAAAAAGAAGAGGGATGCTTTATGCCATTTAACTGACATGAAATTAACGTAATAAATTTAGTAGTTCCTTCATCTAGTTTTGTTTAGAAGAAACGCAAAAATAATCTTTTGTTAGAGGCAAAAGCGATAACTTATTTTTTATTTGAATCAGCTTAAACAATACCTACGGTTTCAGCATTCCTAACATTAAAATAATAATAATTATATTTTACAATCGCGTCCTTCCTATGCATTAATTAATGTACTACCTTTCGAGCATCTGTCCCATATCTAATTGCTTCTATAGCAAAACCTATACATATTATGTTTATTACCATACTAGCTGCGCTTCCTGGTTTCACCCGCGTGGCTCCGCTCCTGTTGGTCTTAGCATAATGATTAGTATATAGCCTATAACATTCCTCGATAAATGGGCTATCTAACACCGAAAAAATTTTTCAAATCGGACCAGTAGTTTCCGAGATTAGCGCGTTCAAACAAACAAACAAACTCTTAAGCTTTATAATATTAGTATAGATTATATTATGTATTATATTATATAATGTCCCAAAGCTTACACCTCGTCCCCCACACATCCAACGCACGCACACAAGCAATTTGTCCGCTTTTTTTGTGCGTGCGACGGGAGTAATTGTTAGTATTAATTCGACGCCATGTTATAATGTCGATCACGCGATCACCGCCGTTATTACAATAAATTTATTGTGTAATCTATGGGATTACGCTAAATTTGATTCTTGTTGGCTTTCAAGATTTTTTGCGGTATTTTGAGCGCGAATTTACCTCTAGATCATATTTAACATTTTATTTATGAGTCTGTAGATGTTTAGCTTAATAAATACGAAAGATTGTTGCTCAGTCACTTAAAAAAAGCCGTAATGATTAATTTTTAACACGCTTTTATAAGCTACATAGGCATATTATTACGTAAGTAAAAGCTTATTGATGCTATTACATTGTACAAATGTGAAACAAAAGTATTATCCTTGCCAATAAACTGCCCATTCACAGATTACCTACTAAAGTAGTCAAAATATCATACCAAGATAACAATCATTTGCATGCATCTTTACCAGAAACTCAGTCTGGCAGAAAAATTGCTACCGTAATACTTGAGGAAGGTAGTGGGTCGTTTAAAATCACGGCAATTGAGGCCTCAAAACTCGGCCAAGTTACAAGAAAAAAGGTCAGAAAGTAGTTAATAACAAGAGGGGCGCGGCTAGTGTGTTATAAATCGGCTTCTTGGAAATATTTCACGTTTATTATATTCTTAGCACAATATTATATTAGTATTCTAAATGGGAAACATAATTTTTCACATAAACGCGCATTATGAGCTGATATTTTATGAGTAATCACAGCTTATTCATTGCAAATTATACCATAAAGCTAACCCAAGGTCGTCGAACTTTGATTTTACCGACTTCAAAAAAAATGGAAAAGCTTCCAATTCGGCTGTAATTTTTTTCTCAGAACTTTCAACTGGTTGAACCGATTTTGATGATTATATTTTTATTTAAAAGCTAGTGCCTTCTTGTTGGTCCCATTTGAATTTTGTCCAGTTTTGACAATTCGGCGGTGCTTTAGTTTTGATATTGAAAATAATTGTAATATAAAATGCACACTTTAGTATGTTTTCCTTGGATTTCAGTAAAGTTGACACAAATATTGTACAAACTAAATTTGAATTTCAAACTCGAACCCTAAATTTTTTAAAATTCACACCAATATCCAAGAGTAACTTCTTAATAGGTACATTACATTGAAAAAAAAGATATGTAGGTATAAAAGTCAGGCGAAAAACAAAAGCTGCACAACTATTAATACTATGAATTTCTGAGCTCGTTAAAATACTGTTAGCAATATCCCCTGGTTGGGGATTATTTTTCCGCTAAGTTAATACAGTTGCTCATTAAAAGTTATAATACTTGCTCTTTCGTTTGCCCTAAAAATTGCAACGATTAATGACTTACATTGAGTTAAATAAATAATAATGATTTAGTAGATTTTATGTCCGTAATGCACAGTGGGATATATTTTTTGTGTTTTATAATATAAAATGTTGGCTGTACCCCGCGACTTTACCCGCATTGCTCCGCTCCTATTGGCCTTACCGTGATGATTGTAGCTTAACAGCCATACTCGATATAAATGGACTATGTAAAAGTGAAATAATTTTTCAAATCGCACCCCTTGTTCCTGAAATAAGCGGCTTAAAGCAAACAAACAAAAAACTCTTCAGCTATATTATATAGTATTAGTAAGTATCTATAGATATGAAATATATTATACTGGTAAATTTGGTAAAAATATTGAGATATACTTCACAAAGATTACGTTATTTTGGCTAAAAACGCAAGGCATGTCATAATCGAGGTAAGGTAACAATTTGCTTACCCTCACACATTAAGGGGCCCTGGGGACAGTTGTAAACCAATCCAAAGGGGAGACAGGTCGTGAAGGGTTGACAACTTTAAAAGGTAACATCGCTTCCGTATCCCCTGAGGGATTGGGAGTTAACCACATGTGTGACAAGCCTTAGTTTTATAGGTCTGAATGTATTGAGGAATTAAAAGAAATATTAATTAAATTATTTTTGGCGAGTAACATACAAATAAAGCGTAACGTTAAAGTTTAGAAACGTAACAATAACTATAAATAGACTGTCTAATAATGTTTCATAATTAACTATATAAGATAACTAATTGAACCAACCAAACAAACAAACTTTTTAGTTTTAGACAAAATAAGATTTTTTTATAACGTTTTACTGTATAATATGAAGCGCAGATTGCCTTATTCTGCGCTTCGTTATCAATATTCAAGCTAAAACCCTTAAATTCTTTACACTAAAAATACATTTCCAAACGTTTTCCTCTGAAAGGAGAAATTAAAATAAATTGTTCGCATGATTAAAAAATCAACAAGCTAACCGTAAACTTGGCGGATTCTTAAAATATTTGCATAGAAAGAGTTCTACAGGACCAATAACTGTCATTGAGTTTCCGAGCGATTGCCTCTGGGAGGCTCGCTCCAATTCGGCACTAAAATATTTAGACCCACCATTTATTTTGTACGCATCATTGTTTTGTCCGGTTTGTGTGCTATAAATCTTTTAGTGTATAGTTTATGTAACTATTTTTGTAGTCGGAAATGCTGTACTTTTGTACGGTTTTGATAGAGTTGGTTAACTATTCGCATAGGAGTTATTTGTCTGTATTTTGAAGGCGACAAGATACTGATCGACTTCTTGCTGAAAAAATTTTTTATCAGTTATGTAACTGATAAATATAGACAATTATACCCTGATTGCACGTATGTGTTTAGTTTTCACCTAAACAAAGCCTTGCCAAGCACCACTATATAATTATTTTTTTATTGATACTCTGAAAAACTACAAAAATACATTTCAGAATAAAAATAGAAAACAAATTTTAAATATAGAGCGTTCGATTGTTAAAAACGTGAGGTGCTTGACATCAAATGTTACAAATAGTTCACTGGTCGTCCATGAAACTACAGCGTGTTTTTAGATTTTATTTTCATATTTTTTAGAAGAGCATTTTAAAGTGTTTTTTTTTTTATTGTATGCGTGAAATGTTCTAGTCACCTGGCCAAGATCGTGAGATAAATTATGTAACTTGAAAGGTTTTTTCAGTCTTTTTGAAGGTCACCTATGCTAATAAATAAGGCTGAAGAGTTTGTTTGTTTGCTTGTTTGATCGTGCTAATCTCAGGAATCGGGTGTGATTGGAAAAAAAATATCTAAAAAATTCAAACATTTATTCATACAATTACTCTTCTTCTTCTTCTAGAAGCACTTTTGTATTGTCATAACAAATTTCATTGTTATGTAGTTTATCGAGGATAGGCTATAGGTATCATCACGCTAACACCACTGAGCGGCGGAATGCGTCTAAAACAGACTAAGTAAAGATCCGTACATACAAACTAAATCTAATAAAAAGTACTAAAAATCAAAGTGGTTTCATAATAAAATCCCCCGTACACTGTTAGTCGTGTTTAACGTAAAAGTCACAAGAGTTGAACAAAGTCAGGTCCCCTGCTAAGGTACGGACGAGTGATCATTTTAGAAGTTTTTTCATTATCTCCGCTGCGCAAATACTTTATATTCCTGTTTAATTTGGCTCTGTTTATGTGGCTTGTTTAGAACGACAGTTTATGCGATACTAGCTGTGTTTCGCGTTTTATCACGTTAAAACTTAACTGTCTATTTCGTTATTTAAACTAGGTATCTGCGTTATATAATATTATTATTGTTAATAATTTTTGTAACTATAGTGTTTAGAGTGTGGTTTTGGAAATATGACTAAGTCATAGCTGTTATTTTTTTGCACTCTAGTATATTTAAAAGCTTTAAAATCGTATTCTTGACATATTAATTGCAGAGACTGATTTAATTTAGACAGTTATATTCTCAGTAACAATTAGCTAGAAACAAATGTCAGTAAAATCTGTTCAGTAATTATTTAGTACCTGTTTTGAAACACTAAGAATCGATAATTGATCCAACTCATCATCTTCACAATTCACATAAATAAACATTCTTGCAATACTAATATTATGAATTATGATGTATTAAATGTGCATGTGTGTGTTAAGAAAGGAGCTTTCTCCAAAGCATTTCATCTATAACTTTATAAAAGGTCATTAAAATTATAGATAACCGATATATCAATACCTACATCCGGCCGTGAGGTTGTGGCGGCTAAGTAAACATCCGGTGGAGCCATACCGGAAGTGGATTCTCCCATTTGGCGGGAACAACCACTTCCGCTATTTCGCGTAACGTTTTTGTTCCATTGCAGCTAAATCTTGCCGCTTTTGTTTCGTTCATTTGTTACTTTTTGTGTTTTTAAATGGTCTTGTTAGAAATGGAGTATCGAAGGCGGGGCACGATTTTGTTGGAAAAGTTCGTTTCTCTTTTGTTACAACAGTTTTCGCATGCGATGACGTGAATTAATATATTAGTCCTATCTTGGGGTTGTTATTGTGATAAAAGTGAATTGTATAGTGTTGTATATCTAATGAAACGTCAAAGATTGGTTAATTTATTAACGATTTTTTGATCTACGAAGGAAAGCTTTTACGTTAACATTATCTTTTAGATATAAAACTAGAATTAAAAGGAAGAAATCAATCCAATAATAGTAGTAGTAGCTAACTTCGTCACAAACCATACAGAAACCATCACAAACATACCATTAAAACACAATCTTCTTACAATTCTCTTTGCCGTAATCAGCACTTCTAAATATATTCCCAACTCCACCTCTATACCTTCAGTTCTAAAGATTCTAACAATAATCTAAACAAAACGAATTATTTAAGACGATCCTCCAGAGGCCTTTGGAAACGGTTAAACACCAGACGGGGGCTCCCGAGGGCATTGTTTGGGATCAACGGGTAATTTAATCTCGACTAATCGAAAGGAAAAACGATACTTTTTGAATACATGGGTGTTAATTTTGTACGTGTCTCCTTAGAATTGGTCATGTTATTGTATGTAGTATTGTTGTTATCTTGTTCACATCACTATGTCTCTTTCGATATGCCAATTGAATTTTATTGCGCTGGTTACCATGTGCCCCGGTTGCCTGGAATAGACCACTGCTAAGTGATAAGGCCGCCTATTAAGGCGGCCTTATCTACGCACTATACTGTGTTTTGTTTATATAACATATTGAAGAGTTAAATAAATAAACAAGATTAATGATAATTGTTTTAAGAATACTTCAAGTAAATAGTGTATTGAGACAAAATATATTATGTATGGTTTTGCAACTGTTCATTAGGGCTAGAAAATAGAGAACGCTGTCTTGCGCTTCTATATAAGCTCATTTAACTGGAAACATTAAATTGTAATAATAATATTACGTAAGTACAATACACTGTATTTATGTAAATTCTACAAATCCTTCTTGCAGTTTACCTAGTGTTGCTCTAATTATTTTAAGCACTATATTTCAAACAATATCTACGTTTCGCGACGTTCAAAAGCAAAATAAACGCCTGTATATTTCTCCAATGAATTCCAGGTAATACCAACGGGAGGCCGGCATTATTATAGCCCAAGGATCTCTAAATTTTGACCGGGTCCTATTCGCATTAAATTCTTGTTACAAATTTATCATTTTGACAAATCATCATTTTTGTTAATTACCGCACTCATGTTTTAAGAAAATCTTATATATAAAAATGAATCGCAAAATGTGTTGGTAAGCGCATAACTCGAGAACGGCTGAACCGATTTCGATAATTCTTTTTTTATTATATTCCTTGAAGTACGAGGATGGTTTTTATGTAGAGAAAACGTAAATATGTACCACGGGCGAAGCCGGGGCGGACCGCTAGTCTATAATATAAAAATGAATCCCAAAATGTGTTGGTAAGCGCATAACTTGAGAACGGCTGAACCGATTTCGATAATTCTTTTTTTATTATATTCCTTGAAGTACGAGGATGGTTCTTATGTAGAGAAAACGTAAATATGTACCACGGGCGAAGCCGGGGCGGACCGCTAGTATTTTATAAATATTATACTATTAGTGCCCTGCGATTTTCCCGCATTGCTTCGCTTCTATTGGTGTTAGCATAGTGATAAATGGACTATACAGTGAAATAATGCAAAAATCAATTAAGAAGTCTTTATGTTTATCACAAACATAAACAAAAATTATATTGAGATCTTGACATAGAAGAATGTCTAACGTTATATGTAATACTAGCTTCCGCCCGCGACTCCGTCTGCGCGGATGTCGGTCTTCGCGTGGATGGTTTATTTCTCCATTTTGAGTAACTCTGACAATGACATCTTATAAATATCTATTGGACCCAAATACGGCTAGGCCTATAATAATACCCAACGTGTGTTCGCAGTTCTACAGAACAACGTCTATGGATAAAACTGAAAAATTAGGATTGTTTTTTTTCTACGTTTTTTTCCAGGATAAAAAGTATCCTATTTTACGCCCAGGATAATAAGGTATAATTATACCAATTTTCATCGAAATCGAACCGTTAGTTTTCACGTGATGTCTTCACATACAGACAGACAGACAGACAGACAGACAAAATTTTTTTTAATCACATATTTGGGTTTGGTATCGATCCAGTAACACCCCCTGCTATTTATTTTTTCAATATTTTCAATGTACAGAATTGACCCTTCTACAGATTTATTATATGTACCTATAGATGATATTGGCTCGTAATAAATAAATAAACCGATCAGTGGACCATGTTATATCTGTTCCAAGAAACAGACTCCAGTTTCTAGACTAGAGCGGCTAATTTTAGTAACCTGAGGTTTTGTGAGGAACTAACTTAAAATAGAACCTGTAACATAGATAAAACCGACTTCATATGTGATATTTTCGTTAACTTACGATACCTAACAATAAAAAGTACCTTGGATGTTCTACTTATTTATTATTTTTTAAATTCTACTGTAATTTCGATAAAGGAAGGATGAAACTTTATATTTTGAGAAGCTTACATGCTTCCAAAAAGTAGAGGATCTTTATTTGACTCTTACTATATTATATATTAATTGTTTAAAATAAAACAATTTTGTTTTAATTTTAACATTTAAATTTGAAACATTATTTTTTATGTATGCATCTTTAACTCTCCCACCTATCGACTATCGTCAAGCAAAATCCATCAAATTATGCGTCACCATAAAGGCCATACTTACAAGTATTCCCCTAAATCAAAACCAACAATGTGATACATCATTAAGATACACATAAAAGGTCCCCTTTCGATTTATTTCTGAAGTTTCCTTTCAACGACGTTTATTTTATGCACCCCAGCACCAGTTTTACATTTTTACGTTTTTTTTTCTTATTACAAGTATTTTCTTTTGTTGGGAAATATGAGGACATCATCCGGAAAAGTCTTTTTACAAATATAAGTTTCAGGTTTAATTATTGTTATGTTTGTGTTAGGGCAGAATAAAAAACAAGGTGCGATAAAATTTTGTAAAATTTTGATTTTACCGTTCAAATGTGTCTTGAAAATTTTCACGTAGTTTTCACGTAACGTATTTTTTTCAATACAACATAATATTTAGGAAATATGAAAAAGGATTCAAAATTATTACATAAAACCCATGTACACTTTTATGGTCCACAAACAATTTTAAACCGACGTTTAATATAATGGTCTTTAATTTAAAAACCATTGTACACTGTAGATTAAATAAAACAAGAAAGGTTATCTTTTATTGTATTGAACATAATACCTAGCTCAGAATAACAACTATTACAAATAGGTAAATGTACAACATTAATTTTAATATTTAATACATATAACACCGTTCTAGTCTTAAAATAATACATAATTCACCGCAATTTCCTCGTTATTGATATCCTGTGTATTATGGCGCATAAATATTCCTTGAGCGATAATCTCTTCGTATAGACCAGGAGCTCGCTGTGGAATATGAGATTAAATTGTGGATAAAGCTGTTTATTATTAACAAACAAAAATAAAATATGTTTTAGATGCTTTTACAGTGTACATAAACAAACTATTTATAGCTTAGGGTATCAAAGAAGTGATAATTCATACTATTGCATATTATGAAAATAAAATAAAGTTTATTACTGCTACTCTATATTTTCACCAGCGCATAGATAAACAATAAGTATCTTATACTTTTAAAAACAAATACTCATATTTAAGTTATCGAAACAATGTATGAATTAGTTATTCACGATTTAAATTTTCTTTGTCCGGCAAAGTAGTGCTAAAATATTCCTTTAAACCGAAGTCTATATCATTTCTCCCACCGCCTCCTGGACTATGCGGTGTAATAAAGCGCAAACATGCAAAATTACGTGTAATATCTGTCAGATCAAGTAAAGGGGTGATCGCAATTACGCCCCGAGGCTTCACAGGTTAACGCAATTACCTCGCCTTGAGAAAAAAAGTGAGAAATTATAAAACGACTGCGTTAACTTTAATGGTTCGCTGTCAGGCAGGTTTTTAATATGGTGATATTTTATTTATACGGTTGTAATTGAAGTTAAAACTGGTTTGAGGTTATGTTAATGCAAATGTATCAATTTGTCTGTGAATCTAATGGAGATGTTATATTTATGTGTTAATTAATGAACTAACAGTCTGAGCACGTGATTTATCTGATGAAATCGATGTTTTAAAGTGTCTGTTGTCAGACCCTTTTAAACCATCGTACCTACCTATATTACTATCAGTTATAATTAATCATCAACATCATCAGGTCATACATTTTCACACGACACACATACAGGCCTCCTAGGATGGTTTCAGGTCATAACCAACCACACTGGCCAAGTGCGGGTTGACAAATGTCACATGTCGTCGAAGTTTCGAAGCTTCGATATGCCGGCTTCCTCAACTTTCCACCTCTATTATTTAAAATAGTAAGTAAATAATATATTTTATAGTATAACAAGCAACTGTTTGCCTACTTTGCTTAAAAAGTTACAAAAAATATAACTTTAAATAAAAAACCTTAACACCAAAACAAAACCATCGAATTCCTAGCAAAATCCTTCTTTAAAAGTTGGATTACTGTCTACCTTACCTAATCAACGTCGCAGGAAAGGCAATCAAATGCGAATTAGCCCCAGACTTCTTACAATCCGAAATGGAAAAACTTAACTCACCCAAGGGACATACTAGGATTAATTAAAACGGACTCAACCTTGTAATTCTTGCATTGCCGGTTGAACTTTCAACTGATTGTTCCCCGGTTTAAAATTTGCGTTAGTTTCTTTTCTCTCTCATAATTTTTAAATTTCTTTGTATTTTTGAACAGCGATGAACAGGTTCTATTTTTTATGTGGCTTTGTCTGTGAAGAGGCTTTTTAATTCAAAATAACTGCTACGAGTTCCAGAAGAAATAGCTCATAACCATATCAAAAGACTGATTCAATGATATTATTACAACATCATTGTCAATGTAGATTATTCAAAAACGAATTGTATACTTCATTTTCAATTAAAATCTCAACTATTGAGCCCTTTTATATTTGATTTTTAGGCATGAATACCAGAGCAACAGAGTTTTATAGGATACATCAATATTGAATACATATTTGAATATACCCTTTTATAGAATTTACTATTTCACATTTTAATTAGACCCATTATAAATGTACACATAAACGAAGTTACCGTTTCGAGAATACAGAAAAAACCGGCCAAGTGCGAGTCGGGCTCGCGCACAAAGGGTTCCGTAGCAGCAAATATAATAAATTACAGTTAAATCAACCTATCTCAAAAACTATAAGAGATACTTTGATCAAACCAAAAATCGTTGAAAGAGTTAATTAGCATGCATCACCTCTATTTTTTTTAGAATTTTATACCCCGTAGTTATAAAAATAGAGGGGGGGGGACATACTTTTTACGACTTTGAGAGCTGATATCTCAAAAACCGTTCACTTTAAGAAAAATGTTTTTTAGAAAACTTTATATCATTTTAAAAGACCTTTCCATTGATACCCCACACGGGTATGTACATCGAAAAAAAAAATTTCATCCCTCAGTTACATGTATGGGGGGCCCCACCCCCAATTCTTTTTTTTACTATTTAGTGTCATATTTTTGTAGCGGTTCATACAACACATATTCCCATCAAATTTCATCACTGTAGTACTTATAGTTTCCGAGTAAATCGGCTGTGACAGACGGACAGACGGACAGACGGACAGACGGACATGACGAAACTATAAGGGTTCCGTTTTTGCCATTTTGGCTACGGAACCCTAAAAACCACGCGCTTCCAAATGAATACACACATACTGCTGTGGTTGCACCAAAACCACGATTAATTAGCATCGTTTGAGTTTTACTTTCACTTGATACAGCAAATAGAATATATAGTGAGGGCATAATGGTAAATTTACGGTTTGTAATACCTAGATTAGAGCGGAATTAAATTTTATGTTTTGTCTAGTGCTATGTGCTTACATATTATGGCAGTCAAAATGTGACATAGCAAAAGATTTTTTTTAGAAATGTTATTTTAATATGAATAATCATAAACTAATAATTGGAATTTGAAAATGCGTATTAATCAATTAAGCTTTGATACTGTGTTTGACACAGTAAGAAACATTGTCTTGAAGCTTTATAATAGTTTTTTTAATCGCTTAGATAAATTTTACAACGAGATAATATTATATTTTAAAAGTTATAGTTGTGTTAACAAGTTATCAACACAGATGTTCATTAAGATTATATTAATTTATTCCCCTTGAACGAAATTTTATAAACAAATTAATTATGATAATAATTATGAACCATTTAATAAAGTACCTCTAGAGTTACATAAGTATATCCTATTATAGTTACGTACGATATTACGTAAGATATTTAGGTACTCTAGGTACCTACTGGCGTTTAAAAAATAATCCCATCAAAAACATCCTGTAAAAAACCCAAGTCTCGCAGCTCAGTCTTTCTACCGTCAAAAGTTGTGAGATCCATGTAATACCAAGTCGGTTAATCTATTTAGTGTCTACTTGAAGGACCTTCTGTCTTAAGTTATTACATAAGTTATTATCATGCCAATATTAAAAATATTTAACGTTTTAAACAAATAGATCGACTTGGACATCGCATGAAAACAAAATGAATATTACAATATTATATTAGATTCTTTAGTCTCTCGCGCCTCACGCGATTGAAACTCTCGTTCCTGTTGGTCGCTGGCCCGTCGTGCTGTGTAGTGTGATACATACTAATAATCAAATCAAGCGATGTCCAAGTCGATCTATTTGTTTAAAACGTTAAATATTTTTAATATTGGCATGATAATAACTTATGTAATAACTTAAGACAGAAGGTCCTTCAAGTAGACACTAAATAGATTAACCGACTTGGTATTACATGGATCTCACAACTTTTGACGGTAGAAAGACTGAGCTGCGAGACTTGGGTTTTTTACAGGATGTTTTTGATGGGATCTCACTTCTTTTTGTAGAGCCTTTCTTTTTGATACCATCTACTCAGTCATAAAGTAAAATAGAGGCCAGTCTGTCTGTAAGGAGGCTAGTCGCGCCAACAATTTATATATAACAGATTTAAATTATAATATATTGTTTTATTAGATTTTCGTACTTCAAGACATGTCCAATCATGTGTTTTTCATTACGTCGACCATTTTACAAGTAATAATGTTGTTCAGTTTCATGTGCTAAACACACCCTTACCCACCCTATACCCCCTCCCTTGCCTCATATGGTAGGTACCTATCTACACCTATTAAATTTATAACCACCACCAACCACCAACTGCATAAATAACTTTGTAATCCTATATATTTATATGGGATTACAAAGTTATTGATGCAGTTGGTGTATTTGGAAAACTGGACCGAAATTACAAAATATTTAAGTTTTCCCATGATTAAGACACTAAACTCTATATGTATTCCAAATATGAAGCTTCTAAGTCTGCTAGAAGTGCCTTGGACTTTTGATGATCGGTGAGTCAGTGAGTGACAAAATTTAGAAACTTTAACAAGTTGTCATTCTTAAACTACTGGTTCAAATTGACTGAAATTTTAAATATTCCGTGTTTATACAATGCCGGATTAGTTACTGAAGATTCAGGTTTCTTGCTTTATCCACAACCGAATTATAGGGGGTCGAAAAAGGCCCGAATTGCTTCGAGAAAAGGATGGTACGGCCGTGCCGCTTTTTTTTTGCTCGACTTGGCGGGGGCACTGCCGTGCCCCCAGATTAAAGCATTCTTTAACAAAATCTTTTGTTCTTTATCTTCATATTACATACCAGTTAAAAGAGCCATCTACAGAGTTTCAAAACTTCTCAAATAATCTCAATACATACAAGTACAAATTCGAGTTTGAGTTGGAACTTGAGTTTGAGTTAACCCATAATTACAATCGACTAATAGTTTGTCGCCTCCCGGTTAGCAACTCAATAATCCAACAACATGGAACTTACTCCAACTTCTACGGACATGCGTTTATTGACTAAGGCGTAACTAATTGCTTTAGTTTTTAATGCTTAGAGTATATAATGATAAAGTTATTCTAGTTTATATAAAGTTAATTAATCTCTGTTTGTTATAGACGAAATTTTTTTTTTTTTTTTTTTATTCTTTATAGACGAACTTTATATAAAACAAAAGACTGATGGCAAAATAAATTTTATATCGGGAAAGTGTAAACTAGTGTAGTATGTCTATGACTACAAAGTTTGTAGTTTTAAACATTGCCAACCATGATCAACTTAAATTATTATATGAATCGAAATGAAATTAGACATTGCGACACACATTCTGCACAAGTAAATAATTTTTTTTTTATCGCAATTAAATGACAATAATTGGTCTGAAATAGCAGCTGTGTTTTATTTATTTTAGCTCATACTGTCCTTTAAATAGCTTTACCTTAAACAATAAACCCAATTACTAAATACAGTACAAAATAATCGAAGGCTCGCAAGGACAACGCACCGGACGCCCGTCCGGACAAACTTCCGGCAGAGACCCCGGAAACCGGATGCAGTTACCAGCCCGGAAAAACTAGAACCTTAGTCTAGACAAAATATTTTATTGTTTTATGTTAAGCGCTTTAGTATTAAGGCACTCGATGTGAAAATAAACAGATTTTCTCGAGAATGTTTTTGTTATTATTGTATAGAAAAACAGTGTTATATTTTATCTCTCTAACTTTTTTCTATAAGTGATTTTTCTGGTAAGTAGCTCAGTGTATTATTTAAAGTGTCATCAAAAAGAAATAATTAATTTTATATTATCCCAAGAGTAAATTAGCAACTTACGCTACTTTTATAACATTGATTAACAATAGGACATTTTTAATTATTCATGTCCTTTATACACACCATACTTTTTTCATTTATCAGCAGGACTAGTTTCTTAGGATCTAAAATATCTGAATCGCAATTGAAGTATTTTAACACAGCATTTATAATAGAAAACATCCTCATATAGACTGTGTATAGACTTTGGGTGCCTTATAGTTATTTTGAGGAATTTCGGGTCATGGTGGCAAATCTCGATTGAGACTAGCAGTTGATAAATAAAATTATGTAGACACGAGCATCTAACCTTCCTAAAATACTTTATTCGTTTCGTAGGTTGAGGAGTCAGAGGATTCGCTATATTCACTGGTGGAACAACTTCACAAGCGTATGTATCAAAAACCCGACCACTTCGAGTACACTTCGTAATAAATATTACCCGTATTTGTTTTATTCCACAAAGAAGTCTTGACGTCGCCCATTAACTGGGCCGGCCCATTCATTTCCTTCATTCGTTCGGTCATTCGCTCAACGGTCACCTGGGGACTATATTCCGTATAATGTAGGGTTATTTCGCTTTTTTGTTTACTTTTATTTGAGGATGTCTTTGTAACGAAATATTGAGTTTATGTATTTTTAAGGATGCAAGTTTAACGATCTGTGAATGACCCTTTTTGTGGGTCTAGTAAAGCCTTATGCAGAATATGGGGAAAATATTTAATGTTTGTAACGTATCACTGTTTTATAATATAACTAGCGACCCGCCCCGGCTTCGCACGGGTGCAATGCTGATACTAAATACACAGTTAGAGAAAAAACTTTTAACGTTGTATATAAAAACAGCGGCCCAGCCGGCCGGTACCGCGACAAACGGTACGTCCCGCAATTTTTAAATCTGTAATATCTTCGAAAATATTCTCTTAAATCATACGGTGTAAAGGGCCATATAGATCTATATTAAATGAACAATGTATTCAAGGTATTTAATTGGTTAAGGATTAATGCTGTATTGGTTAAAATCGCTTCGAAAATTAGCCATTATTTGTCGTAAAAAGTAAATGACAAAAAAAAGTTATTGTGGGTTATCCATAAGAGATAGACATATGCCATCGCGGACTTTTCTGTAGACCTTTTCAATGTGTACAATACTTAGTACATTATTTTGATAAAACTCGTAGGGTTCAGCCTGCGTTTGCAATGTAAGCGGAAAAAATGTAATTATTTACGACATAACATTAGAAACCTCAAAAATAACAGTACTTCTCCACTATTTAATGGATGTTATTATACATATAAACCTTCCTCTTGAATCACTCTATCTATTAAAAAAAACCGCATCAAAATCCGTTGCGTAGTTTCAAAGATTTAAGCGTACAAAGGGACATAGGGACATAGGGAAATAGGGACAGAGAATGCGACTTTGTTTTATACTATGTAGTGATAGTGATAGTGATGATTCTGTTGTAATTCCGGCATACTCCTGAGAATTTCGAATTAGAATAATCTATCTTAATCTTAAGATCGTTATATTTATGTTTTTAATTACATTCGTTTGCATCATAGATGTGCGAATTGGATAAGAAACAACTCGTCTTCGTTATTTTAAATCTAACTATAATTGCGTGAGTGAGAAAGAACGGAGTAATTAATAAAAATTACAACATTCTCAACCAAATTTTCTCTCCTCCAATTGTGCAACCTAAACTGCATTCCAAACTAAAAGCAGTACACTCCCAATGAGCTAAAAACATATTCTTGCCCGAATTAAACAATAAATCACATGGTATTAGAAATAACATTGTCTCGTCTCGTGTAAGCTCAGCATCACAGTATACCTAATTACCGACTGCTCTAAGCAGTAGATTTATGAGGGCACAGAACGTCGTGGTCGCACACAATGAATTTACAGCCCAAATTAATTAGCATTTATTTTAAATTATCATACGTATTTCTGGATACAATTTACTGGTTTTCAACCCACGTGTGTTAAATATAACACAGTCAATCGACAGAAATATCTGCATAAATTATTCCCTGTTCACAAAATAGGGTTTATTTTTTATTAAGACCTTTCTATTGCTATACAAGACATTTTTAAACATGATTTCATATTATATTATTTATGGACTGATGTATATTTTTGGTGTGAATGGGCGTAGTTTGTTTTTTATGGACTATTGCACGCCTCATAAGCGAAGCGTTGAGGTGGGTACTACTGTCACTTCGCGCAAAACATCTGATTTTTCAAACTTAAAATGTCTTTATGTATCATACATTGCACTTGTAAGATAATACATACACACACATATTAAGAAAAAACACTATTTTTAACGTTCATGATATTTTTGATGTCATTTTTGTTATTTAAACTAGTTAAAAAACAGTTTAAAAAAGTTCTGTCTTGGACGTCCGTGTGTCTGTATGTGCGGATCCTTTTTCTTGTTAACACGATAGCGACCGAAATACTTTACTAATCGAGTCTTTTTTTTTTTCTTACGCTTGAGTATGCTCAGGAATAGAGCCCTTTCATTTTTCAGGGTCTGATTCGATGTGGTTTAATTGTTATTAAATAAACAAAAATAATAATTAATAAATATTTATTAAAAAAAAAATTATGAGGCGTGCACTTTTGGATTTTCCAAATTATTTTTATTTATGTCATTGTGTACTTTTATACTATACGGTATCATGATAAATTTTATTATCAAAACCACACTAACCTAATTTTCTAAACTTTAATACCCGATTTCAGCCACTCAAAATATAATTAACACATTAATGAAAATACTATTATCCCTAATAAAACAGTAATCGTAAATCATAAATTCATTACAATAAAACGGAGATCACAAAGCGCCAGATGGCGATACGTTAAGCGAAATTTTATAATTCCAATTCACTAATTGGGTCCTTTGGAGGCTTAATCAGCTAATTTGTTAATGTTAATTTTAGCGGTCACGAGCGTGGTCCAAGGAATTGTAAATTTTGCATTAATACTGTAAGATATTTTATTAAAAAGAATAGAGATGAAATTAATAAATATAAAACCAATTGTAACCACAAAAATATTATGTAACTATATGAACATCAATCTGTTTTTGATTTACGCTCTCACGAAGAAGTTTAATTCAGCATCTAGAATTAGACAACACATTCTTTGTTTTAGCAATTTAACTAATATTATATTATGAGGGAATTAATTAATACGGGGTATGAACATTTGAAGAAACTTGAAAATACGTAAATTCAGATTGTAAATTTAATATGATACATAATATATAGACCACTTCGCCTTCCACTAAAACATATTATGAGAGTCAAGCCGCGGCCAGCTTGCTAGCAAATATTATTATCATGCGAACTTCCACGAACTTCACGTTAGCAACATATAATTTGTGTTCCACGAGCCCAAAGCAATGAAAACAGCGACCAAGCAAACACGAGAAATGTATGTATATGTATGTACAATGTATGTATGTATCGCTATTCCCTAACAGTTCTAGTTGACATTGGCACTGGACGGATACTCTAATTTTCTAGGGAACCTCCGTGGCTCGATTTTCAATTAACAATTAGCCAAGATGGACGGTCGGTGAATAGCAACAGTGTCACGTTTCAAGGGGATTATAATGTATACCAGTTTATAATACAAGACTAGAAGGTTCCACAGCTTCCTGGTTGTTTTGGTTAGCTTATTTGACAGTTAAGTAGACAAATTGTATGAAATTTCGCTTGAAAAGTTGTCAGGGATATTATCAGTTTGTGATGAAGCCGTCCCTAAAACTTTACTTTAATACAGACAAAATATAGTATTTTTCTCTGCATATTTATGTTCGAGGCATTCTTCCTAAAATATCCACGTGCTTCTGGGATATATAAATGAGTCATTATTTTGGTCTGATAATAGATAATCTTTAAAGCTCTACCTCATATCTTGTTTATCACACTTTTATACAGAAAATTTTTGGTCAAATACCTTTAAATCGTGTACAACATAATATTTTAATTAGTGCTTATATGATTTTTCTCTCAGAAGAAAAGTATTTTCTCAAAAAATTTATAATAATTATTTTGCTTTCTCTGGAAGCTTGAAGCTTACACCAAGGACCACGACATTTCTTTTCGAATTAGCTAGAACATTCGGTTATTGCTCATTAATGGAGTAACCGAAGGGCTCCCCTCACCCCTCCCGAAATTACAAGCAGATGGCGGAATCGTAATGATTCCAAATTTCATTTTAATTCAAACGAATTAACGAGTTTTGATCGAGAAAACTTTGCGAATTTGTCCGAAATACTTCTTTGGATTTGTTTAATGGTATAATGGATACATCTTAAATTGCAATTGGTATGAAACATTCGAAAATAAGGGTGCATTGCCACCAGAGATGTAATACGCAGATATGCTATGAAAATAAAATAGCTATGCTGTGAAACTATATGGCCGCTTCCACGGATAGGTCTTCTGAATAACTGATTTATTATTAAAAATATTGGACCTAAAAAAAACTACTAAATCATGTTGATATAACAAACGAAAAATATTATACCCTTGATGAACTAGAAATGAATACGAAATAATCAGAATGACCAGAAAACTAACAACACTCCCAGTTTATCACCACTTCTCACCAAATGATGAATCAACCATCGAGAATCAACTAGAAATTTTCACAAGTCTCACCTTCCTGCGACCCAAATTAATTAAGCAAGCATTAGGAAGCTCATAAGAACTAAGTCTGATCGATCAAAGCCCGTGACGTCACCATGATTGGGACAGATGGTACCTTTGGGACCATTAGGGACGTCCCTGAGCGACTTTAATTATTGGCCTAATATGTCTTTCGGTTCCTTGTTACCAACTATCAATTGTTTAGGTTTACTGTTTTGGTTTTTGAATTCACTAAACATTATAATATTTATTTTAGTCAATCCTATATTATTGGGGTACCAATATCTTAGGTAGAGATCTGTACGAGAAAAAGAATGTTCCGGAAGATTGAAGGAAAGATTTTTACTCAAAATTATACAAAAATAATACCTGATATGAACCGTTTACAAAGAAACTAGCATACATTGAAATTAATTGTGAATAACTAACAATATTTCTTACCAAAGGTGTACTCATTGTGTGTAACAAATCAGGTTAGCGAACTCGATAAAATAAAAGCAATAATAAACTCAGAAATAGGCTATCTTCAAAGATCTTTACGAACTCTTAACGATAAATATAATTAACAGTACTAATCAAATAAAAACTAAGCAAGAAATATTAAACACTAAATTAAACGAATAAGTTCTTCTCCATAATTTATACTGCTTTCCGAATCGGTGGTAAATGATAAAAATATGTAACGATTCAAAAGTGCTTCTAGAAGAAGTCTAATTGTATAAATAAGTGTTTGAGTTCGAGTTTTATCTCTACGAAATCTTAACGATAAATATAATTAATATTAATAGTACTAATCAAAAACAAACTAAGTAACAAATATTTAACACTAAATGAAACCTTTGGTTTTCACCTCGTGACCGTGTAAAAAGCACGCTAATCAGGAGTATGATATAATGTCTATATCAAATGTTTTAGACCTGAACAGTTCTTTTTATAGGAGTGTTATCATAAGTAATATTGCACGCCTCATAAGCGAAGCGTTGAGGTGGGTACTACTGTCACTTCGCGCAAAACATCTGATTTTTCAAACTTAAAATGTCTTTATGTATCATACATTGCACTTGTAAGATAATACATACACACACATATTAAGAAAAAACACTATTTTTAACGTTCATGATATTTTTGATGTCATTTTTGTTTTTTAAACTAGTTAAAAAACAGTTTAAAAAAGTTCTGTCTTGGACGTCCGTGTGTCTGTATGTGCGGATCCTTTTTCTTGTTAACACGATAGCGACCGAAATACTTTACTAATCGAGTCTTTTTTTTTCTCTTACGCTTGAGTATGCTCAGGAATAGAACCCTTTCATTTTTCAGGGTCTGATTCGATGTGGTTTAATTGTTATTAAATAAACAAAAATAATAATTAATAAATATTTATTAAAAAAAAATTATGAGGCGTGCACTTTTGGATTTTCCAAATTATTTTTGAGTATATTCAGTCATTATAATATTAAAAGAAATGGGTACAATAAACATAATTCCTATTAAAGGTGGACAGTAGAGAATTAATTAAAAAGTGGATAGACCTCAAAATTATGTTAGATACCATAAAACCTCCAACGTACGTATATTTTGATTTCTCCACTCATAAATCGCATACTATATCTGAAAGCCATAAAAAGCAAGCATTTGTCATTCTGAGGACACTACAATTATGGCGAGGCTTCGATAAGTCATATTAATGTGGTATTTCACTTAAGGGCGGGGAACTCGTGAAGGGCTAATGGTCTCTTGCGATTTTGTACAGCGAATTTATCATTTATTGTGCTTTGGGTGGTCCTCGGTGGATAGGGAATTATTTTATCTATTGTATTGCTTATTAGGATAAGTAGGATAGCATATTATAGTCTTCTTGCTGATAAAACATAGAGATGTATCAAACCGTTTTGGTCTGCTGGCAAAATGGGAAGGTACAAATGGAACGAGTAAGGCTGTTTACACATTGTATTTCAAATTGTCACGGTTGTGGTATTATATTTTATACTTTAGGATATAATATAATGAAATAGCTATAAGTTTTCTTAAAACATGTGTACTAAAATTGCATGATCTAGATTTACGTTGATTATTAAATTTGTAAATAGGTTATATTATTCTGCTCTCTAACAAGGCCAAATACAGTAATCCTGCAAGCCCTAGTAGGGAAAAGCTACTTTCATTTTGTTTGCTTCTGCATCTGCATCTATATTGTACACTAGCCCCTTAGCCTGGGTTCACCCATAGAAAAATATAATTTAACCTATATTACTCGGTAAAGATAGAGCTGCCTTGATAATATAATTTTCAAATTGGGCGATCAATTATGATTTTAAAAGTAGGATAGCAAATTATTATAACCTTTTTACTATTAAAACATAGTACTAAAGACGCAGCAACGTCGTTCATTGAATCCAGCCAAACCGGAAGGGGTGTCTAATGGATCGGGAGATATGAAACTCAATACATGAGATATGCGAGGCGCTCGTCCGAAAAAATAAACAGCGATAAATGTTTTCTGGAAAAAGTGTTTCTTGCGAATGTTAATACTTCTGAGTTTGGAAGAAATAGGTATAAAGTAGGTATGTAACAGTAGCAGAGTAAGGAAGATTCGACGAGCAAAATACAGAATTTCCTTAATATCGTAAAAAATAGGAATCTAGATACTTTTGGATTTAACACAACGTATATAGATTTTTTCTATTTGTAAATGATATATTATTTCATTCTTGTAATAACAAGAACAGTAAACAACATGGAGCTACATCAGTAGCTAATAAGATTTATCATTATTGTGTGTTTTCGGTTTCTATAATACATATATAATCATTTTTTTATGTCACACAAAGGATATCCTACAAGAAAATCAAATAGCCTAATTTCAAGTTTATTATATTCGTGTAATCAGTGATTTAAACTATAAGTACGTGTTAATAAGTATCAGAATATAAAACGTACACTTTCACACTTTCCACATAACATTAGCATAGTAATACTCATTCCAATACAGCGGAATAGTCTAAAATTTCTATAGAACTGATGAAATTTCTACTGCACGCTATCACGTATCCAATCCGAAGCGAGCAGAAGCGAAGTGCATCCAATGTTCAGAATACAAAGTACTCTATAAGTATGTACCAAGTATATTATTTGTGGTACTGATATATAGAACGGATGCTATACGTAATTAACAATTTTTAGATATGAATAATCTTGTGAGAAATGAGTAAAGTGGGTAGGTATAAAATTAATTTTAAATATTCTTCCGGTAACATACAACTACTATGTTTTATAGGCGCGGCGCGGCGGCATCGGCATCGCCATCGTGATCAAAGGGAATTCTCATAGGATTCAAGCTTCATAGCCTACACATGACTCCCTACTCTAGCGGCTAGCCTACCTACTTAATCTTAAATTATATTACCAATAACACGAAATAATTATATTTATTACCTAAATAAATAAATTTACAAGCTATTTATTATAAAAGACTGACTTTAAATGTAACCAAACCCATGATATTTCAACAAAAGAGACGATTCTAACGATACCACACACACACACACACACAAACAAAGCAAATGTAACTCCATTAGTACAATCATTAAAAATACCACAAGCAATTATTCTGAACAACATCACAATCAGAGAAAGAATTCGAATAATCTGGAAATTTCCAATGCAATATTCCATACAATGGCTAATATCTAGTCAAATTGTTGGCAAAGTTAGCCCAAACTAATCGTAAATGAGTTGGAACTCTCTATAATACACCCTCAAAACTACAGCATATTGAAACTGTAACAAGACTTCGACTATCGACACTCAAACAAATTAAAACACAACACATAACTGCGAGACAAACACAATAGAGTTTCAACTCTATTCACTTAATATAAAGTTGAAAATTCTTTACGCGGATTATGGATAAACGACGTTTTGAAAGAAAAGGGTTTTGCAAACTTGGTCAAGACCGTATAGCTTAATTCTCGTTTTATTATACACAACACCTGAGATGGCTCTATCGAAATTTGATTAAGGGCTTTTCACACTGACGTATATTTCCCCTTTTGAAATGTTTTGTATTCTAGTTTTGCTGTACTCATTTATTTGAATGTTTTCAGTACGTTTACTATTTTTCTTTGAATATTTGAAGCTTCAATTAAATGGAGGGAAACAGTTTATGGTTATCGTTTGACAACTACTTAATTAATAAAGATTTCAATAGAAATTGAAACTAAACTCATACATCATTATTTTTTTGGTCATAATTATTATAAATACTAAGTAATGCAACACTTATAATTGTACTTATAAATAGCCCAAAAGACTGCCTTATTTCAAACTAGCAATATCATCCAGGCAATGTGTACAAATTAAAAATTAAAAAGCTTATTATTATCGACATAACTCAGAGGCATTAATAAGAATTTACCGTTGCAGTTCATTTATCTCAGCAAACAGATGCAATAAGCCATTATTTGGCTTTAGGGTTCCACAAAAAGGAATAATTAAAAATAATTAATATCATTTAATTGTTTTATCATTATTTTTCGCGAGATTGGTTTTATACAAAAGTTTTGTGTTCAGAAAATAAAAGCTTTAAAATTACCAACTTTTATGTAATAATTTGCATTGTTGAAAAATTTGGAAAACTACTACGGTCTATAACTTTAATAAAAAAATTTCAATTTTAAAAAATAAATATGGGATAAATTGGACTGTTGTGTTGTTAATTAATTTTATAGAGAGAAGATTTAATTTTCCGTTTGTTATGATTTAGCTCAAAACTGTTGGACGATTTAAGAAAATTTTTTAGCACTACATAGCTATTGTACTGAGTCTGAATTTAATATTCGTTTTATTTCAGGTCATTTCAGGCAAATACGGGACAAGAGGCTAGTTAATAATAAATTCACAAGGACTCCTATATCATGAAAAATCGATTTAAAACCAACACACGCTTTACTGGCTGTAACGAAATTATACAGTTATAATAAATAAAATCTCTATAAATATAAATTATACTCACAGATACTGTATTTATTTTATTTATTTTTATTGCTCACTCGGTTGAAAATCGTTTTTATATTAAACATAATAATTATTATGCTTTCGTTTAAAATGATGTTTTAATAGTTAACACTTTATGTGTATTTGGTTAAATAAACCGTTTTAACACTTTCTAGTATTTTGCGATTTTAAAACATTCCCTTTTAATATGTGCAGTGTAGGATTTTTTTTTGTTCGTGGTATTAAATTTTTATAAAGGACTAGCTTTTAGCCCGCGGCTTCGCCCACTTTGTTTAAACCCTAAAAAAATATATACTAAAACCTTCCTCTTGAATCACTCTATCTGCTAAAAGAAACCGCATCAAAATCGGTTGCGTAGTTTTAAAGATTCAAGCTTACATAGGGACAGATGAAGTAGAAGAGTTCAACTTTGTACAAATACTAGTAAACTTTGGAGGAAATTTTTATTTCCATAATATTTTGCTTTTAATTTAAAATAATAAGAATACACGTCTTATGGATCTATCACCCTTCTTACTCAAGGCGTTACGCGTTTTATCTTTTATCTTATGAAAAAAATACTAAGGTACTTATTATATACCCATTTTTTTGCATTCTTAAACATTTTCCAATTCCTATTATATAGATAAACTGGATCTGGTACATAGGTTACTTTTCGTGAAAACAAAGTTAATTTTCACGTGGAAAAGGAACAAACATACATCACATACTCGTTTATAATATTAGCAAGAAGACCTATTCCAGGTCAGTTTAAACGCAAAGTAAAATGCAGTGAGGTGTAATTTAACAACTGATAACATCAGATAGCCCATAATGAACAGCTTCCGACAGTTCTCCACGCGTGATACGTGCTCACCGGAATTGATAATTAAACACTTAAGTGCACGATTATTTAAAATATAAGCCCAGTAAGGGATTTACTGGGACAAGGAATTAATTGGTAGTGTGATACAGCTTGACTAATAAGAAATGCCTATGCAAGGCATGTATCACATAGTATAAAACAAAGTCGCTTTCTCTGTCCCTATGTATGCTTAAAACTAAGCAATGGATTTTGAGGCGTTTTTTTAAATAGATAAAGAGATTGAAGGCGAAGGTTTTAGTGTATAATTTATTAGGTTACTTAGGCTGAAAGGACTAAACAAAGCGGGCGAAGCCGTGGGTGGAAAGCTAGTATTGTATAAGAGACAGAAATTAACTTGATTCAGTCTCGATTTTCAAACGACAGCAAACAAACAAACATAACTATAATATTCAAATAGTCAGCTCCCATGAATAGTCCTTCAAAATGCTCATTACAGGATCCTCTATCTTTGATCTCGACGATTCCTAAAGCCTGTTTCAACCGAAAACACTTTTTTAAAGGCTTACTGCGGAAAGAGTTATTCGGGAAACTCCCTATGCGTTCCATTGAAGGGACTTAGTAAGGAAAAAATCGGGTCTTCGCCTTTATTTTCGAGCGCTTTCAAGCGCTGAATGGGGTTGTCAATATTTTGAGCGGGATGAATGGGCCTATGCAGTCGATGTCAATGACGGCTTAAGTGCGCAGTTTGCCACTGGTTACGGACATTTTCTGGGAGCTGTGCACGACAAATTTTGTCTTGAGTTAAGTCAGTTAAGAGTTGAGTGATAAATGCGTCGATAGGTGCTATATTGGTTTAAGCTTTGGAACTAGGAGCAATTTAATATTACTAGAAATTGGTTGTTTGTAAGAAAAGCATAAGAATGTAACTTTATACCTTTGAATCATTACTCGTCCTGAAGTGCCCTAATTAAATTTAGGGCTGCACACTTGAGATGTTCAATATTTATGTGATAACATATTGAAAAATTTTTTCATACCAGGGCAAGCAAAGGGAAAATGAAGCGAACTGATATTATGATGTTCACTAACGCAGATAAGCACAAAAAAATCGTCTTTAGGTATATTTTGTCTTTCTTATACCTAAAATCACCCACGAATTACATAAAATTGAACACAAGAATTTATTAAATGCAAAAAAATATCATGCATCATATAAAAAAACATAAAGTAGTGGTAAAGCCCCGCACTACATCTAAGCTCTTTAAAAAGATAGCTCAAAGCCAATTAGATGCAGCGACAAGACGAGTGTCGGAGATGAATGAGGTTTTACCCCTCTTTAGCGAAGTTAGAATGTTATTACGTTCAATTTTTATTGAATCTTTGTATGTGCTTATAAATGGCGTGGAAATATTAAGGATTGTGAAGCACTTCTCTTTTAGGGGATTATTTACTAATAGTGTACTATATAGATTTGATATAGAAAGGTATGAAACACTGGGTGAAGTTTAATTAGAAGAAAGGAGACACTTGTCTTATTTTATAACTCTAAATACATCTTCGTTGTAGACACTTCACGTCGATGACTTCGTAAATTTAGGACCTGATTTTCGTAAATACAAAAAATGCATTTATTGACTGATTGACATCATATATCATATATATCACTATGTATCACTTCAACCTTTTATTTCCGGACTAAGGAACGATGAGATTAATTACTTTCATGCTCTCTTTCAGGATACAAACCCAGTAACGCTATGATGTTGTAATGAACCACTGTGTAAAAATGTATTCTGTGCTCATTGGTCATTTTTTCAAAGAGCTGAATTTCAATTGAACTAGAATTCATATTTCACATCATTACACATGAAAATAATAATTACTTAGTTCTTTCTAAAAATCGAATTGTTACATGTTTTTTGCCAGTGTTAATAACATATTTTACTGTAAATTCACATTAAGAGGAAATTCTGTGAATGATAGTGATATTTCAGCACTAATAGCCAAACCTTCACTGTATTGATCATTAGAGCAAAATACTTCCGACATCAACACAGCTACCTGTCGGTGCTAAGGGTGATGGTATATTAATGTTATATAGCGATTTCTTATCCGCTATATGTAAGCTTTTAAGCACCGTAAACTGCATTGTTTTCATGAACAGGCAACGTACACTCCTGCTGGATGTTTTTCTTCTTTTAGGTCCTTGATTAATAGCTATGACAATAATTACCAATAAGTGTATAGCTATAAACTTTTAAAATATGAATTAATGTGAAATTTTAATTTCTAGCCTAGCTTAAATGTTGCTATGTATCACTAAAAATCAAATTCAGTCCAGTCAATCATATCCAATTTTAAAGAAGGAAATGCATTTTATTTTTTGTCATATTTAATCTTCACAAGCCAAATATTATGTATGTGATTAAAAACATTTTAAATTAAGTCCACAAAAAGCAATTTAATCTGTATTTCAAATAAAATGTATCAAATCGCTATCCGTTATTAATGTACCCATAACCTAAATTTCGTGTAAAGCGGCAGGTGCTCGGGATGAGTATAGCATTGCACCTGACATTCCCTGCGTGTCTAGTTTCAGCTTACGAAGAAACTTAACTATTTTCAATACATTTGCTAGCAATTTATGTTACTCTAAGTTAAGGATATTTGAATAGATGCTCTTTCTCTTTCGTTTTTGTTTCAAAGAAGTTTATCTTATTATTGTCAGAGTTTTTTGTGATATGGTAAATTAATGTTTGTAGAAGTTTTTATTTGTTCATTGTACTTGTTATTTATAGTTTGTTAGATATTAAAGTTGATGTGGGTGTGAAATAAGACGATTTTTGATGCTATTTGATCCATTATTCCTAGAATAGATTTATCAACCTTAGAAATGCAGTTACAATTTAGAATTACAGACAGATCACTTTAATATATATACTTTTTATGTCCACTGTAGCGCCTTTAATACAGAACGAGATAATCATTACAAAAAATATTTGTTTTTTTCTGCATTTCTTATTTTTCTCATGTCGGTCACTCACATTGGCACGAATAGGCAAACCCACAAGTGTAGAACTTCATTTGAAAATGTTTTATCCATTCATGCGTGCAAACATTCGTACATTGTACGCAAGTGAGTGACTTGGATGACTAAAAACGAAGATATTATGCTACATACCGAATATGTATGAATTGTAAGCTTTTAATGAAGTTTACCGGCGGCACCTTATGAAGAAAATGTTTTCGCACTAACACATATTATCATATAGATTCCATCACCACATGATGAATCTCGTAAATTCCAACCAACCGTTCATTATACAAAATAACAAGACTTAAAGGCTCCCGCTAAAGGTTAAATGTTGCAAGAGTGTCCACTTATTGCAATTTGTGACCATTTTTCCATCACCTCGTTATTTCTTGGCATAGTAATTTGCGGATTCTTCAAATGCAGGTAATAATAAAAGATTTATGGCACCTGCCCCTGTACCATGATGTCGTCATCAGCCCATGTATGATCCACTACTCGGACACAGCCTCCTATGAGGGTACAGGCCATAATCCACCACGCTGGCCAAGTGTTGGCAGATGTCAAATGTCGTCGAGTTTTTTGATTCTTTGACATGTCAATTTCCTAACGATATATTCCTTCACCGTTTCGAACAGTGGTGATGCTATTACATGCGCAGATCATTTTAAAAATCAATTTATTTCCTGCTCGCTCGCTAGGTCTCGAACCTCCGGTCTCGAAGCCATTATTGCATTAATGTTGACATATACATGATGTCTTAAAGCAGTATTATTTCCAGTGGGAAAAAGAGACAGAGCTATATATTTCGTATAGCGTCATCACTTTCCCACGCTGGAAATAATACTGCTATACGACATCATGGTACGGGGTCTGATGTTTCTTATAATGAACGAACAAAATATGGTTATATTATCCGTTATCAGATGGTTATCAACAATCACTTGATTAATACTCTTTTAAGGTAATATGTTGTTAAAATATTTCTTGAGGCTTCTGTAGGAACGAATAAAATGATGAAATTAATGTTATGTTGTAGTGATATTATTATGTCTTTTATTTAATTGTAGAGTTGTTAATTGAAAACTATTTACTAATATCGATATGCTACTGGTAAGTATTGAAAGATAGAGAAAAAAGGTAGAACTAAATAATATTTCATGTGGATTTTATCTAATATTAGATTTCATAGTTAAGCTCTATTTAACTTTATATTGAGATTCATAATAAAGACTAAATATGTTCATTGTTTTTAAACAGGAAGCGTATAATTTTAATTATTTTATAGTATTTTAATATTGCTTTTTGTTAACTTACATGTGTTAGAAGATAAATGTTGATATAAGACAAGTGAAAAAATACCAAGAACGGAATTTCTTATGAAGTTTTTATAAAGCATGTGAATGCCAAAATTAGCGTAAGTATTCTTATAGGTAATTATATTATTACTAGCGGTCCGCCCCGGCTTCGCCCGTGGTACATATGAAAAATAGATGTTGGCCGATTCTCAGACTTACCCGATATGCACAGAAAATTTCATGAGAATCGGTCCACCCGTTTCGGAGGAGTATGCAGACTAACATTGTGACACGAGAATTTTATATATAAGATAGAATATAACAGCCGGTACAAGATTCAAATAATATTTTGTTTAGCGATTCCGGGAAAACCAATGTTTTTATATAATATCTCTTTTACAGTTTTGCCTCAAGAAAATTCATCTTGATAAGGTTTTTAAATACTGGGCAAAGGGCAGAAATAAACAGCTTTATAAAAATAGCGCCCACTTAGCTTCTGTGGATGTAAATATCTTTTAAACCTGTTCTTAAGGTAAACTAAAATAGACTTATTATGACCATAATAACTGTTTTTACACGCTTTATATTAGCTTCACCTGTATGTTTGTATGTTTGTAACCGACTTCTTTGGGCGCGATTTTGACCCACTTTAAACGGCCAGATTTCGTTCAAACTTTGTAGATTTATTGAGGACCGATGACAATACACTAATTTGTTAAAATTATTCCATTTTTTAGTTCGGTTTCTATAAAAAGCGTGTTTTTTAGTTTTTTTAAACTATTATTTTTTATATTCTATTCATTTTAACATGATTTTGTACCCCTTACTAGTTTTAAACATGGTAGAAGTGAAGTGTGGTTCTTATTTCCACAAGAACAGCTCAAGTAATTTGATAGAGATAAATATAGTATGAATTCATAGTAAAACCTTGATACTACTCAAATTTAATAAGATGGGAATACTACGGTAATGAAGACATGGAAGAAACTTAATCGTCATAATAATAAGAAGAAGCTGATTATTATAAATCTGAAAGCTTTTGAAATTTGAATACGCATACATTGTTCGTTGTTATAGTTCAAGTTTTGTTAACTAGTTTAGGTCACTAGTATAGACTAGTCGAAAACCTTTCAACCATTTAAGTACCTATTTTTGATCAAACCAATAGCTAATAAAAACCATTTAAATGTAAAACTATGATGAAAAATTCTATCACACCGAATATCTTTGCAATATTAATATAGCAAGCAATTAAGGAATGTCTTGTGCGCATCCAGCGAACCTCCATAAATAATGGTGAAAAATTATTCCCTATCTCCAGATCGGCGCTTCGAGCGGTTTGCCTTCCGATTGGGGGTTTATTGAGTCCTCTGTTACACCGTGTTGTAACAAGCAGTATTTTTTGAGCGTAATAATTGTAGAAGATATAATTTCAAATGTTCAAATTACTTGTACCTAGATTAAAATTTATTGTTTTTATATATTATTATATAATATTAGGTACATTAATTGTATTATAAATATTCTCACAATAATTTTAAAACTCGATAATTATAGAGTTTAAGTGCATCTTAAAGCCTAATGATTAATGGTAATTAATTCATTTTAATTAATTGTTACTTTAAAACAATAATTTGACATCCAATAATTTCAAATAGCAATTATAAACTAAGAGCATTTGATGTTATTTGCAATTATTTACGCGATTTGAACTCGTTGATTATAGCGATACTGCAATCAAAATATAACTGAAATGACAGTTATTTCATAATAAGTACAGGTTTTTGAGTAAATACATAACTAAGCAAAGTTACGATGCTCACGTTATTTACATTGCACTATTGCTAGTTTAATGTTATTTCGACTGGTCATAAAGCTACTTAACTGAATATTAATCCAATCATGTATATCATACAATCAAATAAAAATATTGCAGTACTGTAACAGTACATACAACGCCGTCGGTACGTTCCTACACATGCATAAACCTGTATCTCTACAATCCAAAATATTATCCAAAATAAATTGATTACCTATGTTCGCGGTTACACAACGGTGTAACAGAACCCCATCACCCACCAGCGCTCAGACCGATTAATAATGATCGAAATATTTTAATATTCATAGTCCGATCCAGCCACAGATACGTTTAACCACATTAAATGTTAATTCTCTTTTAAAATGGAACAGGAATTAATGGTTTGGCAAATGGCGCCATTTTTTTCTTAACGTCCCCCGTATAATACTCTCAATGAATGCACTTCCATGATGCTTCTAGGGAATTTTAATTGGATGCTTTTATAGAAATAATAAGCACATTTTGTCACTAATTGAAGCGGTTTTAAATAGAGATTTATTATATAAATGAAACTTAATTGTGTACTCGATACGATTTGGACGAATTATGCCCGTACACGAAGTAAATTAATTTAGATTTTAACGTGATTCCGTTTTCGTAAATCGTTTTACTCATTTTGTTTGTTAAACGCTAATTTAATTCAAAGTTTCAAAATTAATAAGACGGATGAAATTTTTGTAGATCCAAGAATTAAATGAAAAAAAAACCATGAGGACGTTTTGAAAGTATTTTGAGGAAAATGTGAGCAATTTTTCTAGAAAAAAAGAGAACTTTTGCAACTGCTTAGGTCCTTATAAAATCTTATTTAACTATGCTACGGAACCCTAAAAGACAAGGATCAGTATGTTCTTTGCGAAATATTACTGAAGAAGATCTTAAGACTTATAACTTCTTGGATTCGTAATGTTATTTGTTTCTGTACAATTATTTTATAAGTACTTTGTTTCAAACATATTTATATTGTATCGTATCATAGAGTATTTACAGCCTCATTAACATAGAGGCTAGAAAATCGTCTAACTATTATAAGTATATAAGTATATAAGTATATAAGTATATAAGTATATAAGTATATAAGTATATAAGTATATATATTATAAAGGCGAAAGTTTGTAAGGATGTATGGATGTATGGATGTATGGATGTTTGTTACTCTTTCACGTAAAAACTACTGAACCGATTACAATGAAATTTAGCACACATATAGAGGGTAACTTGGATTAACACATAGGATAGGTTTTATCCCGGAAATCCCACGGGAACGGGAACTATGCGGGTTTTCCTTTGAAAACGCGGGCGAAGCCGCGGGCGGAAATCTAGTTAATACATAATTATGTCTTACTATTTAAACCCATTGCAATACTCCGGTACGTACATCTACATCAATTATTTAATAACGAAACTTAATCTAATCAACGTTTCTTTAATAAACATACAACTCCTATTAATTCTAAGCAAAATGCTCATCGATGTCTCCAAAAGCGATAAGCCTGTCTGAATTTTTCATTACAAGCTACATTTTTTTACTTAAATCACTCGAATTTACATGTTATGAGTAAAGACGGCATTATGAGTTACTACGTGATTCTTCTGTTTTCTTATAAGCAAAAGATTTTTCTAGAAATATATTTATCACATTTTTCGTAACACGTGCCTACTTACGACATGTGGATTTTTGTGTGTTGTTAGTTATAATACGATATAGTAATAAATAATTCATATATAAAGTACTGCTAGATTGGTTTGTTTCAGCTACTTTCATAGAATATCATTACTGGAATTATAAAAAGCGCTCTATGTATAGCGCTATATGTTTATTTGCCACTGCCTTTTAGTAGGCAAGTCATTTTAAAACTGTTTTAGGTATCGCAGAACTAAAAATTCGCAGTTATTTTAAATTTTAAATACTAATATGCCTTTTACTGCTTTTTTCCACTGTGATTAAAGGAATACTATTATATTGATTAAATATATATCTATACCAATATAATTATAAAGCTGAAAAGTTTGTTTGTTTGTTTGAACGCGCTAATCTCAGGAACTACTGGTCCGATTTGAAAAATTATTTCGGTCTTAGAAAGCCCATTATATATATTATTAGGATAAGACCAACAGGAGCGGAGCCATGCGGGTGAAACCGCGAAGCGCAGCTAGTACATTATTCTGTAAACATACTACAATTCTCGGTCACCCCAACAACAGTGACTATCCAAGAAATTTCGATAGCCATTAATAAATGAGAAAGTGTATAGTCCAGAAAAGCAACGTTATATTTAAGGAGATATCGCTTCGCCCAAGTAATTGAAATCCCATTACCAGTGATGAAAATGAAGGAGCCTCCCAACCGAAGGAATCAGATGGCAAATAAAATGTGAATCGACCTTTGTCTTGCCCCGAGCGGGAAAAGATTCAATTTGTCAGGGGCTTTGTGTGGGATAGAGCAAGAGAGCAAGAGATGGTAGGGAAAATAATGTCAATCTATTAAAAAATTACAATGTCTTTACAAGTTATAGAGAATCAATTTTTAATCGATTTGAAAGGTCACTTCTAGCACACTTCTACTGAAATGAATCGGCAAGAAACACGATGTTGTATTGGTCATTATTTCTATTTGTGTCTATTGTCCATATAATTGGAATGTGACATGAGATTTAATATTCCATTTAATTTATGTAATGTGACTGACGTGAAAAACACTAGCATCCATTTTGTATCTTACAATATGTAAAAGACCATAACATCTGTCTATAGAAAGAAATTTACTGTTGTAATTATAATTATTTATGTATCTAGGTTCTCCAGTAGTGTTGCTATAGAGATAAAAAATAAAAAATGGCATTTTAAATGGCACAAAATGGCACAAGAATAAGGCCCAAGCGCAAGCGATTCCACAATCGCTTCCGCTTATAACACAAAGGGCTGATAGTGCTGACGCAACGCAGTGCCTCAGGGGGTTAGGATTTTTGTCGTCCGACACCTGCCCGAAAGATCCGCTTTCTTGTTTATGAATTGGTATTGAAAATGACAAGCGTTTAGTATGGACAAATAATTGCATTGAAAGTAATAGTTTTAGCGTAATGGAGGGTAGAATGATTAGGGTAAACGAATTTATTTACGGTACGATCGGATTTACGTATTTGAAAACAATGTTGGATCTTTGTGAAGGTTTTGATTCGTGTGAAGAATATTATTGATCGTGTTAGTTCATTTGATGAAAAAAAGTTAAGTATTATGCTTTTATAGTTTTGTTTCAAGTGTGAATCATAGTTACGTTTTGTTATATTATAAACAATTCAGCTCACCCTTATTTTATACGGACAAACATAAAAAATTGTATGAAAGAAAAAAAATAATAAGTATCTCTGTTTCAACAGTTTTCAACTAGCCTCTTAGCCTCAGTAAGTGATACAGCTGTAAATAATTTCTATTACATACATTCAATTTAGGAAAAAAGCCTTGATAGTGAACAAGACGCAATTGTAAGGAACACCGATCGCCCTAAGGGAAATCGACTCGCTACAACATCTATGTTTTTATATGGTAAGTGGCGTTATTTATGTGTTTTACCTTTTTTTGTTTTTCTAGCATGGAATAAGGGAATTGCTTTTCATAACTGTTAAATCACTAGTCACCTATGTTTATTTCTATGTTCAGGCAATCATTTCTTAATTGGTTTATTAACTCTATTTTTATTATTCTGTCTAAAAAAATGGACCAATTATTTTTCCGCAAAGTAGAGTAATAAAAGTAAACATCTAAAAATAGATAATGCTGTAAACATCCCTATATAATTAAAAACGCAGCCCCAACCACAGCCAGCAAATTAGTTACCACCCAATATTTATCGGGCAAATAGCGTCGGCAAACAAAATTTCCTTTTTTCATTTGATCAGCTACGGTGCCTTTGATCCAGATCGGTTATTGCTTTACAAAGGGTAAAGTTGTGTGTTTGTCTCGACCCTTGTCGGTTTTCAGCGAAGATTTAATATAAATTCAGACGTTTTTGTAATTTGTTGACGGTACACAAGTTTTTTTAATTAGTTTTTTGGATACGTAAGGATTCTAAAAGCGAGGAGAACTTATTGTTTAATTACTTTCATAGGTAACTGGTCCAGTCACTTAACACTTTTTAAAATTAACAGTGGAATTGAACATATTGTAGTCAATAAATTGTTTTGCTATAATAAGTACTAGGCTATACACGAACTAAATTATTTTCTGAAAATTATTTCATGTTTAAAACTTTCAAGTTATTTAATATACAAATTATTCGTAAGTAATATATTGTTTATTCTATATCCTGTGTCGCAATTAAGCTGTAGTTTTCACTTATAAAAAACTTCAGTCTTGTAAAGTAGGCTATTAAAACTTACGGGATAAATAATAGAATGATTAAAATGCGTTTCAATTTAATAAAAATACTTTAATTCTCAATATAAAATACGCTTAATCCAGACACAAGAAAAAGATTCAATAGAGAAATATAAAATCTCATAATTTTTATGACGCAATCAATCTACTCCACAAACTTGAAACTTCATCATTTGTTAGCTCTCCTTGTTAGTAGTTAAATAATTTAATTCAAAAGAACATTTCTCTGTAAATAAAACTGTAAAAATTACAGTCTATATAAAGTTCGTTAGCATGCGACGGAAAAAACGCGGCGTTTATTTCATGCTTCATAGACTTTCATAATTGTATAAAACTAGACGACTAGAGTCGATTGAAAGTCAATATTCAAAATATAGTAACGTTCACTACGTGTAAGTGAAATAATGTACATTTTATATTCCTTCAATATACGTGAAGACCACTGCGTAGACAATTTGTAAGCGATCTTGTGTGCGAATAAAATCCTGCCTTACGAAGTCTCATTCCGTCTCGCTCCCTGTCGCCACAGTCTTACTGGGGTTTGAGTTGCTTCAGACTCAGTTGTGTTTTTGCACAGTACTCACTTGAAAGAAGAAGAAGAGAAACGTGGTTAAATAAATATTATACTTACCAAATTATTATCCTACGTCTGGTGTAATGTTATCGTATAACCATTACTCACAATATTATGAATGGGAAATATTATATGTATATTCAAAAGAGTTTATACATTTATGAATCATACAGTTTTTAGTTTATTAAAGTTATTAACGCGTAACTACGCCTCGTGTGTAAACCGCCTAACACAAGAAACTTTCGTCTCGAGAGGAAAGTTGGCAACTAGTTACTATATCGGGATTATTATGGGCTTAAGGCAAAACCAAGTAATTCTGTTTCATATTATTGGACAAGTTTTTTTATGATTCCGACTTAAGGTATCGTAACAATATTATTTGACCACTTGATTGTTTATTAGTTTTGGACTATTGACTTATTGGTTATAACTGTTCCATAATATGCGGTCTTATAGTTTTGGAAGTTTTCGTATGAAGTGCTGTTATTATTGATATTTATTGAGTATATCCGGTAAAAGTTAGGTTATGTATTAGGCAATAATTAATATTACATTATTACAAGTAAGCTGCTATAACTCATTCTACTTAATGAAAATGAAAAGTTGTATAACGAATGTTTAAATATAAGCAGAACATTTTAGATACGTGTAGCCATTCTGAAGGTATTGAGTTATTAATATCTATCCTTCCATTCTTAAGAAGGATAGTAGGATTAGTTCCTACTAGTTATCATGAACGGCTCATAAAATTTTATTTTCCTTTTCCAGTGAAAAAAACAAAAAAAAATGTTGTAATAACTCAAAGATTTATTGATTCAATTAGACTTCTTCTAGAAGCACTTTTAAATTGTCATAACACATTTTTAACATTTACCACCGATTCGGAAAGGAGTATCTATGGAGAAAAACCGACAAGAAACTCGATAAAAAATTGAACTATCGGTTTCCATAATCGGGAAAGATTAGAAATCCATTACATCATAACATTCAGGGAAGAAAGGAAAAAGTGTCATAATATTTACATAATTGCATTACTCAACGACACCCGTGAAAATATTAGAGGACACCTGCCTCCTAACTTTTGCCTCTAAAAATATATATTTTAAACTTCTTTCATAAATCAGACTAACTTGTTTACGAAGTAATTTCCTGAGCAGCGGTGGATTTTTGTAAATACTTAAGTTACGTCTACACGATTTGTAAAACATACTTATTTAATTTATAATTATGTAAAAAAATACGTTTTTACATAAGCCGTTTTGTTAACGATAAAAGCTTTTAATCTGATATATAACCGTATATTTATAGGTACATAAAATAATTTCCAGAACAGCAGTTAAAAAAATGTATTGAAGTTCATTCGAATAAAAAAAACCATTTAAATAGTTTTAATTTGAATTTGATTCACATGCTGCATTCCTATAGCTTGATTTGATACTAGCTTGCCTCTCGGTTTTACCCGTATTGCTTCGCTCCTATTGGTCTTAGATAAATGGACTATCTGACAGGGAAATAATTTTTCTAATCGGATCAGTACTTTTTAAGATAAGCACGGTCAAGAAAACAAACAAACAAATTCTTCAACTTTAGTTTCAGCTTCAGATTATTTATAGATTTGTTTTAATCTCGATTCAGCGCAGTACATACTGAATCACTCAAACCCCTAAATAATATAAAAACTTCCAGTATATTCGGGCTTATATCAATAACTCTCTTCCCCAGTTCCTATGGCTCCCTGGAGCCGTTTATCGCACCAACTTAGAGCTGACAAGTCACTGAAAGTTTTCAACTGTTTAACTTTCGTGTTTTATCATTCATACATTGTCCTTTGGGCTGAGTTTGGGACACACTTATAATAGAATAAGGCAACTAAAGGAAATGGGAAAAAAGTTGTGTCCTTGGCCAATCAAGGATCGATTGCTTAGGTATCGCAGTGCGAACGTTTCCTGGTTATTCTTTGATATGTACGGAAAGAGATGTATTTAAACTATTATCAAAACAATACTTTAAAAACTACATACTGAAAGCTCGACGTAATGTAGTGCAGTATAGTACTCAATACTGAAACCGAAAGGTCATCCGTATTCGCAACGTAGGTAATTTTACTTAGAAAAACAAGAACAAAAACGATAGAAAAGACTATTTTCATTTCCGAATACTAAGACTCTGCTCCATTTTTTTTAGTATCTCAATCTATACCTACTAATATTATAAAGCTAAAGAGTTTGTTTGTTTGAACGCGCTAATCTCAGGAACTACTGGTCCGATTTGAAAAATTATTTCGGTTTTAGATAGCCCATTCATCGAGAAAGGCTATTAATAGGCTATATTATATTATCATCACGCTAAGACCAACAGGAGCGGAGCCACGCGGGTGAAACCGCGGAGCGCAGCTAGTTAAGTATAAACTTCTTTATTATTAAAATGAACTTACATTTCATTTTTTAATTTTTACCTACATAAACAAATGATTATTAAACATAGAACAAAATCCGTTATCTCTTTGAAATGCAGATTAAAATACTAAAAACTCAGTCAATAAGTAAAGTATGAGCTTACAAAGTTATTTCGCATTTTAATATTGAAGTTTCAAGTTGGCGAGACGCTACTGGTTTTTAACAGCGCAATAAAACTGCACAGTTCTTAGGTTTATGTCTTTAGTTACTGCTTTGTCGTTCATTTCGTAACACTTTTACAGATTTATATTGCTTTAAATTAACTATTCCTTGTTTTCAAATAAAGCTTCTGTTTTAACGAGTTTTTAATCGACTCGTTTAGGAAGGGTAGGTTTTTAATTTCAATTATTATAGGCTTGTAGAAATTTATAACAACACACTATATTTTATAAATGATTTTTATTTTTATATTATGCAACAAATTAATATTTGTCTTACTTTATTGGCGTAGATAATCGTTTCACCTGATTTGTAAGATACCCAAATGTGCAATTATTTCATAATAATTATTTCAAAACCTCTCAAAACATATTTAAATTTCAAACAAAAATCACACACAAAAACAAATACCAGATTGCACTTAACAATTCTAATAAAATGACAACATATTTATTGTTGAAACTCAGTTATTAAGCTGTTTCTAAAAACACAAGCCCAACATGCTCGGCAAAGCCTGTCATACCGTAATGAATGTTTTGAAAACACTACACAACATAGTTACCTACAAACTGTCACTAATTAATACAACTTTTGGTATTTTCACAATTTTCACTCATTCCCTTTTATGTTCGCTAACTTTTATCCATTTTGCTTTATAGAGTTTTCCAACTGCCTGTTTCATAGCGTATATCTATGCTAATATTATAAAGCTGAAGAGTTAGTTTCTTTGAACGCGCTAATCTCAGGAACTACTGGTCCAATTTGAAAAATTCTTGCGGTGTTAGATAGCCCATTCATCGAATGCTATAGGCTATATAATATCATCACGCTAAGAGTAACAGGAGCGGAGGCGCAGGTGAAACCGCGGAGCGCAGCTAGTATACGTATATAACTGTAGGCAATGTTAATGTTATGTTTAATTTATAATTACTGTAATTTCAGTTGAGTGGAAGCTCTGCCGGGTCGTGTTTCACGATTTTATTTTATCATTCATGCTCGTTATTTGTGTGATTATTGTACTTCAGTATATTACTGGCGCACTGTGTTATTTAATCTCTTTGTGTAATCGTTTGTCAAAGAGTGCGGAGGTATGAAACTGAAAGTCTGTTAAAATAATAATTTGGTAAACTAAATAATTTGATGCATGATTAATTATTGTATAACGAGTGGGTTCCGTGGATTGGTTTGAATGAAGACTCCTTAATATACCGGTGAAAGCGTTGTTAACTCTGTAATAATATTGTCTACTTATTATTTGTCGTTTTTAGGTAATTATTTATTTCCTAGTAGTATTAGAATGTTTCGCATTCTGTTATCTATTACACTATAATCATCAAAACTTAATTGACTACATTTATTACGAATTGTCTACAAAATACAGAATAACTATATTTGGAGGACAGGTGCAACACATAATATTTCACGTTTGCAATATTTTCAGGCATATAAAAATATACAGCTGCTTTTACAAAGATGTATAAAACTATTCCACAGTAGAGGCATCTCAAACAATCCACCTGTACACTGTACAGTGTACATGCGATGCCAAATAAAATTCTCGCGTTTGACGGTATAGCAGGTGTAAAGTGCTGCGTAAACGGCAAAGATTATGTGCGCAGATGTGGCATAGAAACTGTGTGGAATTTGTTTAAAAGAGAGGAGGAAACATCTTTCGTAAGTATGATGACCTATTTGATGAATTTTTGGCATATAATGTAGAGCCATAATCTTAAAGGAAGTCTTTTGTGACATTACTTTTGCGCATTGGTAAGAGTGTTAAGTGTAAAATATGCCCAAATTAAAATACTATCGCAAATTATACATTCTGCAAACACATTTCTGGAATATTTGCTATGCTCTTAATACCATTTTTAATTATTTGTATGTATCGTTGTAGTTTTCTCGAAGATAACTTCACAAGGAACAGTTGAGAGCCTATTTAAATGATAATAAAACCAGACCTACAGTCACACTGCACACATTCACAGACCACTAAACTTATAATCCTTGATATTAAAAGTACCATAACAAACAAAACTTGCAACACCTGACTATGTTAGTGAACTTAGCAGATCATTTTTAGCAGATCAAAAAAAAATGTGAGTTCTTATCGCGTGCAGTTGAGTTCTACAGTTCCTGATACTTTTTAGAAATAGTTCTGGCGTTTTTACCTTAAAAAACGACATTTGAAAAAATGATCTGCCAACTTCCCGTAGGAGATCATTTTTAGCAGATCAAAAAAAAAAATGTGAGTTCTTATCGCGTGCAGTTGAGTTCTACAGTTCCTGATACTTTTTAGAAATAGTTCTGGCGTTTTTACCTTAACAAACGACATTTGAAAAAACCCGACCTGGACCCGGCTTAACGTGATGCTAAGACGTAATGCTACGACGTGATGCTACGACGTGATGCTACGACGTGATGCTACGGCGTGATGCTACGCTGTGATGCTACGGCGTGATGCTACGGCGTAATGCTACGGCATGTGTTACGGCGTGATGCTACGGCGTGATGCTACGCTGTGATGCTACGGCGTGATGCTACGGCATGATGCTACGGCATGGTGCTACGGCGTGATGCTACGGCATGATGCTACGGCGTGACGCTACGGCGTGATGCTACGGCATGATGCTACGGCATGATGCTACGGCATGATGCTACGGCATGATGCTACGGCATGAAGCTACGGCATGATGCTACGGCATGATACTACGGCGTGATGCTACGGCATGAAGCTACGGCATGATGCTACGGCATGATACTACGGCGTGATGCTACGGCATGATGCTACGGCATGATGCTACGGCATGGTGCTACGGCGTGATGAAATATGACATAAATAAATTTTCTAGTGTTTCATTTTACGCGAGTATTTCTAAAAAGTATCAGGAACTGTAGAACTCAACTGCACGCGATAAGAACTCACATTTTTTTTTGATCTGCTACGGAAAGTTGGCAGATTATTTTTTCAAATGTCGTTTTTTAAGGTAAAAACGCCAGAACTATTTCTAAAAAGTATCAGGAACTGTCAGTAAGTTGGCAGATTATTTTTTCAAATGTTGTTTTTTAAGGTAAAAACGCCAGAACTATTTCTAAAAAGTATCAGGAACTGTAGAACTCAACTGCACGCGATAAGAACTCACATTTTTTTTGATCTGCTAAAAATTATCTACTACGGGAAGTTGGCAGATCATTTTTTCAAATGTCGTTTTTTAAGGTAAAAACGCCAGAACTATTTCTAAAAAGTATCAGGAACTGTAGAACTCAACTGCACGCGATAAGAACTCACATTTTTTTTGATCTGCTAAAAATGATCTGCTAAGTTCACTAACATCACCTGACTACTCTATGTCAAGCATCGTTTCTCGCTCGATTTGAATTTATTCCCCGTACGAAACTGTTCCCAAACTTTACTGCATTTCGAAGTTTGGAATTCCTAATGTTCGCAGAACTAACACACGATGTCAGGGCTTGCCGTAAAATCTAATAGCTTAGCTCTAGCAGCTAGGTATCTAGGGAATGAAGGAGTCGCGTCAAAGCAGTACAATTATGAGACTTACAATGTTCTCAACCTTTGGATATTGAGGTAATTACCTGGTTGGTGCAATAATGATTGCTATTCGAGTTGTTTTGCTTGCGAATATGCAGGTTTTATCAAAGGTATTGATATTATTAACTGTTTAGTGTTTAGTTTGGGTTGGTAGAATTGTAGTTATTATAATATAAGATGTATAATGTATTTCTGATTTCTGATGTGGATTGAGATATTTTAACGCTACGGTAAGAATTATAAACATTTATTTTTGAATGTTAGTAATAAATAAATCAATAACGAATAGTTCGATTTAATGAAATTGTAACTTTAAGATTAATTAATTATTATCAGTAAAACTTATAAGTATATTTGTAAGCAATTCAACGCTACGGGAACGTGATCAGGGAGAAAATTTAATTTGATACCTACATTACAGTCTTTGTTCTGTTATAACAATGAATAAATTGAATTTTATTTATTGCAATATCTTTATTGTTTACGTTTCAATCCTGATTTATTAATAAAATAAATATTTTTTGAAATAATTATCTATAATAATATTACAAAACTGAAAAGTTTGTTTGTTTGATTGATTAAATGTGCGAAGTTCAGGAACTTCGGATCCGATTTGAAAAATTATTTTAGTATTTGACAATCCATTTATCGAGGAAGGCTAGAAGGCTTAATATCATCACGCTAAGACTAATATGAGCGGAGCAATGCGGGTAAAATTGCAAGGTACAGCTAGTTGTGTTATAATTTAGTACCTAGTTTTTTACCATTTGCTAAGTACGAGTAGCTAGGAAAAGCTGTTAAGTACTAATGTACTTATATTAACATACACAATACACATAAAATAGTATTCATGTCCCCCAATTACACAAAACAAAAGTATGAAACTGTCACAAAAGCGCATCAAATTAGTCAGGCCCTTACCTCGCGAATTCACCATGCATTTTATTTTCAAGTGCTCGGAGGTGCAATGTTTTTCAGTTTCGGCTGAAGGGCCCTCCTAGCTGTGATTACTGGAAGAGATTATTGTTCAAACTGTTGACACGAACGTTCCGTAATTATGGCCACAATTTGCATTGTTTTGTGGTTGAAAAATGCTTTTGTTTGAAACTGTTAAACTAGATTCGCGTAATGTTGTTTTATGCGTTCATTTTGAGTAGTGTATATTGTTTACAGTTAGATAATAGAAGTATGTGTTACTTTTTAAAGCTTCGAAGCGTTAATTATGTTGAAGCTTCTAAGTATTTTATAACTTGAAAAATTTAAGTACAACCGATACTTAAATCGACGTCGTAACCTACAAAAAAATAATGGTTAGCTTTATTTTATACATTGCAGTCCAAGAAAGCATAAAGCGAAATAATAACTCTATTACAAAGCTTATAAAACAAATCAATAGCCGTCATTGTTAAAAAACAATCACTAACATACATAACACATAATATCATGACATAAAACTGATATAAAAGGAAACCATTTCATTTAACCTAAAAAGGCTCTTTTGTTTCGTTCGGTTAAATTAATTTTGTTTTTAAGCGTTTATAAGCATTATGAGAACAATGTGAAAATCCCTATGGGAAATATTATTACTTTACCAATATGAATAAATTTTAATAAACTGGGAACGAGCCATTATCCGCAGCTTATTGCAAATAAATGAGTTTATTCATCATTAGCTTGCATTTAGATGTTAATTCTCTCATTCAGTACCACATTATTGCTTATAATAATATGTCCTATTGTGTCTAATAAAAAATCTTATATATAAAATTCTCGTGTCACAATGTTAGTCTGCATACTCCTCCGAAACGGGTGGACCGATTCTCATGAAATTTTCTGTGCATATCGGGTAAGTCTGAGAATCGGCCAACATCTATTTTTCATATGTACCACGGGCGAAGCCGGGGCGGACCGCTAGTACTAATATAAAAGGCAGCGCATGAATAATAATAAAGTAAGTTAGAAGGATTGATCAAATGTGAAATGTCAAGTCCTACTCCACAGCGTATGATTATTATTAATGTTTAGAATTGTTACCGTGCCGCAAAATATTTGTTTATGTACAAGATGGAGAAAGTATCATTAAAAACTATGAAATAGTTTTTGACTTTATCGATTCATCATCACTTTACCAATCGAATCTTATCATTTTGATCTATACCTATAATAAAAAGTATATATAAAAATGTATTTATTCTCTCTTAACACAGTTAATTTACAATATTTAAAAATCAATAAAATCACCACAAAACTACGTCTATCTGAACTAAAAACATTTTGTTTCAATCAGCGCCTACTTCGTATGCGAGTCGCGATCTCAATCCCGCATCTCAAATGAATCCCACCTAATCCCACCATTCGTTTCGATCCGGAAGGTGTACCTTAATCGCTCAATAGGAATTTAGAAACAATGGCCGATAAACGAATTGTAGATTGCGATCTGTTTGGAACAGTGGATATTCTGTATCATTAAGTAGAGAAGTATTGAGTTTACGTTAAAATAGACTTCATGCACATTGCCATTATATCATCTACTGATAGTTCTTTAATGTTTTTTAACCTATTCATCGGTTTGTTTTCAACATGTAACGAAGAATAGAGTTCCATTCGCATTAGAATATAATTTAATATTAAAGTTGAAATAAAATGCACTGATATAACTCAATTTTTTTATTGTACATCCACCATCCTATTACAATTTTAATAAATACGGTAATTATATTAAATTTCCATTTCCATAAAGTTTTTCACACTATACATATTTAAAACTTAACCGTTTGCAACAATTGCAATAGTACGCACATATTCGATTTCATCTCAAAATAACATCGTGTTCTTAAATCCATACAATTTGGTTCACAGATAGTATCTGCTTGACGTATGTTTCGATTGCGGCCGTGAGCGAGAGCGGCCATTACGCCCTCCTCCAAATTGATTAGTATCGTTCTAGAAAAACTTACCGACAACCCTCGTATTTATCTCCGAATTTGAATGATCTATGGATTCCATTGCATATTAGTTTTATTGGTGAGCAAATTGAAATGGGTGTTTTATCAGTAAGTTTTATTTGCAATTCCTAAGGCTCATGTACTTTAGTAATAAGTAAGTAGTTAATAAGACTTTGTACTGTAAAGGATTCCGCTTTTGTTGAATAAAAGCGCATTGATTACAATGCTCTTTTAAAATCACCCTTTCACCAGTTACACTGATAATATATATTATGTATATTTGTTTATTTGCCTATCTACCAAATATATGACTCTGAACCACGATATAACGTACATAACAATTTCTCCTGAACTTGTCGTTTTAACAAGATTGGCCTATAATAAACATACTATGAATTCACAAGAATGTTAATCACTATTTATCCAAGTAAAAATACACGTAAAAGAGTTTTACTTCAACCAAACATGACATAATTTTCCAGATCATTCCAGCAGTACGAAATCGATAAAGCCGCGTCAGTCATCGCTGATAGCAGTTATTTATAACTGGGATAATGTACAGCTAAGAGCAAGTGTGAAGTATGCGATTTAAATGCAGCTCGTAAATCCACACTGCACTGGAGTCGCATTGGCACGCTCTGTGTGCATACACACAGATTTTTGGAGCGGCTAGCAACAGACAGACGGGTTTGTAGTTTGGGTGCTTATAATCTCTATATGAATGGTTAGCAAAAGATTAGGGATTGTAGGTTTATCTGTTCATAAGCTCTATACGGTAAGAGAAATACATGACAATTAAATTTCAACAATCAATATTTTCGTATTAATATCTTATACCGAACAATTAGCGTAATGATTGCATTTAATAATAAAATAAATGGTAGGCGTTTGATTTATGTTATTAATGACAGCGTTAAAAGCAGGCAACGCACTTGCAGAAGCCCTACCTCTGCCAATATCCATGGCCGGTATTGACCATATCCCATCAGGCGACTCAGTAGAGTATGTATTGTGTAAGTGCTTCTAAAAGAAGTCTAAATGAAATAAATAAATATTTGAGTTGGAGTTTGAATTTAAGAGAAGGCAACTGGAGCTGATAGAAAGTGGAAAACGGTCTAAATTCATCAATCACATTTACTGTAAGGTATCCAATTCACTCACCTCTTGAAAATACCCACATTATTAACCATACAGTTATAAGATTTTAAAGTTTTAGTTCGATTAGAAGCTTGCCAAACATGCGATCCGTGTGTATTCCGTGTAATACTACAAACCATGTATTGTACTGCGGTAATTAATGTAAAACGCTGCCGGTTTTAACTTGGCCGGAAAATGGGATGTTATGTTTGAACCTTTTGTCCGAAGTTAACTCGCGTATATATTATATAGTTTCGCTCTTTAACCGCTTATTTTGTGCTGAATTAAAATGCTCGGTTATTTTATTTAACTGTTGTGTACTTTAATAATTGTTAACGCGACTCTCCGGATGTTTATTCAAAATAAATGGAGCTTCGAAATTTTTATATTTTTATATCAAAATTTGAAATAATTTATGGTCTATGTATATGCGTCACTTTTATTAAGATAATATATTGAAAAATAATTATTATTCCAAACTGTATAATAATTAATAATCAAAATAAAATTATCGAAATTAATAAACCAACAGTAATAAATAAGTAACTCTTAATTAAAATATAATATTACACGCGAAGGTTATTTACTTCAATTATAAAATATTCATAAGCAAAAATCAATTTACGAACGATATTGTCCAAATCTAGAGGAAATATAATTTGAATTATAGGAAATATATTTTGAGAAATTAATTAAATTTTCATTTCTTTATTTTAACCAGTATAATAATAGATCGCTAGTTTCTCAGATATTAAATTACTTATGTAGATGATACGAACCTTTAAAATTTTTAACCTATTTATGTTTTGTTTACAGATATTCTTCCACTCGTATTTATTGTAAAAATAAAAAATAAAATCTCAAAAGTATGAAACACATGACAATACGCGCAGTGAGCGTAATTAAAAATTCACGTATATTCTTCGCGTGGTTGAGTAGACGAGCGTTTTAAATGCTTCTACAAAAATTATGCATTTTACGTATTGACGTAGGTACTCTTACTCAGTGTATTCTCAATGCAATTGCTAGATAATTATATTATGACCAGTGCAGCGGGATTTCACACCTTTTTTTTGTTTAGTGGGGAAATCTTGCATAGATACCCACGGCCTCCGGGGGAGGGGCCGTGGGTTATGTCGGATTCCTACCGACCAAAACCCCACTGTGTTCCGTCAAGCAGCATCAACGAGAGGGCCACGGGTATTGGTAGAATTCCTCCGTGACCCCATCAGCGGCAGCCCGTCGCCGGGCCCAAACAAGCTAAGAGCCTGCCTGCTCTACCCTCATGGAGCGGCGTAAGCGGAACACGTCTCACGCCGCCTCATCGCACCGGACAATGGACTAAATCAGGGATTTCACACCTGCATCTTCACCATTTTTGTACGTTATTGAGATTTTCTTTTATAGTATAGCCCAGGGATTAAACTCAAGGCTCGGTCATTAGAAAGAAATCAACCTCTCTCTAACTCTTCCCGTGCGACAGTAGACTGCAGTATTGAAATGAAACAAACAGTTGATAAATATGAATTAAATGCTTGCGTGTGATTTTTTGCGAATATAACATTTAGAAATTAAAGACTTTTAACGGATTTTAAACGTGATTTTTTTATTATTATATTATTTTATCCCGGTGTTTTGAATACTTTCTGACTCCCCATGACCATGCTCGCTATAAAGCTACGCTGTAAAGCGTTCGTCAGGATAGAAATACTCGTAAAATCCGTTAAAAAGTTTTTAGTTTTTTAAATCTTATTACGAGCGTACGTATGTACATAGAAATATATTAAAAAAAAACGCTCGTTTACCCTGCACACGTTTTCAAAACAATTTCAAACAATGGTTAGTTGGTCAACGCCCTTTGCGTTGCATAATATAAATAGGATTTTCATTTGTGTGTTTGTGAGGGTTTAAAAACAGGAAACTGAGTGAGATTTCGTGCCAGAAATCCCTTGGTTTTCATGTTTTAACTGTTTGATATTTAGTTTGTATATTATAATAATAATATAAATAATTGCGTTTACTAAACTTTTTTTTTATAGGATACTCTCAGTTAGAGCACAGTTATAGGTACTATCAGATATTACCGTGGTTATAGATTTAAGCGCGTCACACACGGTGAAGATACTATAATATTTTATCTTAAGATACGGTAATCTACACTAATATTATAAAGAGGAAAACTTTGTTTGTTTGTTTGTTTGTTTGTTTGATTGTAATGAATAGGCTCATAAACTACTGGACCGATTTTAAAAATTCTTTCACCATTCGAAAGCTACATTATCCACGAGTAACATAGGCTAGGTTTTATCCCGGAAATCCCACGGGAACGGAAACTATGCGGGTTTTTCTTTGAAAACGCGGGCGAAGCCGCAGGCGGAAAGCTAGTATTTTATATTATAGTATCTTCACCGTGTGTGACGCGCTTTAATCTAATCCCTCTTTTAAGGTAAATTTCTATATACTTAACCATTCACAGCAAATATAGGATATCAGCCGTCTATTTCCTGCCAGACCAAGATCTTTTTTGTTCCTCCACCAGAAATCGAACTTAGGTATAAGTTATGTATTCATTAACATGTTAACCACTGTACCAAGTAGGTCAAACTCCAATCCAATAGATTTTTGTTATGACCATTGCCCAAAGCACACAGCACTCTATCACAGTGCGGCCAATCGGTTCCATGTTGACAGATTGACGGATTGACATATTAATCACACGCGGTCTGTTGAATTGACCTGGCACCTGTGCTGTTAATCTATAAATTTTATTTTCATAGTCATTTGTGTGAAGAAATATTGAAGAAGCTGCTTTTGAGATGCATCTTTATTTAGTAGGTTACCGCTCTGCTCAGGCAGAACCGGGATACACACAACAGAATAAAATATAACGTATGATACTCAGGAACGATACATAATTGCAAGTAAGTTAAAAATGTATCGTCAAATTTCCCCTGCAGAATTATTTGGTAATTAATATATTTATCCTAAAAATGGTTTCTGCAGTAAAAAATGTTTTGAAACCGGCAATGAGGTAAATATTATTTTTTTTAGATTAAATTATGTATTCCATACTATTACTATTGGCTTTTGGCAAAAGCTACTTAAAAGCTCTTGAAGCATGAACCAGATTATTTTGTATACTTACTTTTTGGTCACAGAAAAATATCCTAAATACACACATATCTATTTTATTTGCTAAAAAAAATCCGCTTACTGTATTTGAATTTTAAATCCAACAATTTTTCTCTTGACATACTAGCTAAGCCGAGTTTTAACCGAATTTGTTTTTCGCTGCATAAATGGTTTTAAGCACATAAAACCAATTTTGGCAAGAATTTTTAGTTTTAAATAGTTCCTAAATACTTTGCTGATATATTGGCAAATGCGGTTTATTTATTTATGGTACAGTTTAAATACGTAGGTATTTATATGCGATAGAGTTAAAGATATTGTGTAACTATAATATCTTATAGTAATGTTAAAACAAACAAAATAAACACATTACTTTTGTGTTAGAAATTGAAATGTCAATAAAGTGACGCGCTTAATTCTCATTTAAAAAACCAAGCTAAAGTTTCTTAACCGTTTCCTTCTGATAATATCACTGATAGCTTATTTGCCACTTTTTGACGATTTTAACTGATTGTTAATATTAGCTAAACAAACACACAATACATACAAAAGAATTACATTTCTAAATCTAAATCCTATATTACATAATGCTCTAAATTCCCCTTTTCTAAAGAGCCTTAGAAAAGCCATAATCTCAATTCTTACATTCAGAAAGTAATTTTTAAAATGTAGGTTGTACAGTCATCAACGCTACACTGTGACTGATTAATGTGTCATCTCTATAAGAGTAGGGTTGGCACAAATATTCATTCATTCATTCGAATTTAATGTGAATAGATTTTACAAGTGTTTAGGAAGGAGCTGTGATATTATGTGGTGTGTTGTAAAATTCATTTACTACATCAAATCTTTATGAACTTTTAGTCTGACCGCCATTCAATTTACAGTAAATAATTTTAAATATTTGGTGTGTAAATAAAATGTATATCTTACTGATAAGATTTTATATCACATAAGATTTTAATAAAATCTAAGGCAAAAAAAATCGACAAATAAATATCACTACATTTTATTTTTACTGTAGTAAAAATTCCTATATTTGTTCTTTATGTGATATATATTTAAATTGATTTGGCGAGCGCGCAGGAAATAAAATGATTTTTCAATTTATCTGCGCATGTTGTTACATCACCACTGCTCGAACGGTGAAGGAAAACATCGTGAGGAAACCGACATGTCGAAGAATCAAAGTTCGACGATATGTGTCATCCGCCAACCCGCACTTGGCCAGCGTGGTGGATTATGGCCTGTACCCTCATAGGAGGCCCGTGTCCCAGCAGTGGGAACATATATGGGCTGATGATGATGATAATATTAATTTAAATATATAATTTATTTTATATTAACTAAAATATATATCATGAATTTAAATATATGTAATGATTTACCAACCCTATCCAGAGAACGTATACTATGTCAAGGTTTGGAAAATTTCCTTCTATTTGCTTGAATTGAGATTTTACAGACTGTGATAAATTTAACATTATAATAAAGTACTTTATTATGTTTTACTCTTGTTAGAAGTATATTCAATAATGGCTTTGTCATTAATAACATCTTTGTTTGAATCTTGTATCATTTTATGTTATCATATTTGAAACAAACAATTTTAGCATACCTATATATTCACTAGGAAGGCTGATCACCTACTTGTCCCTAAAGAAAATCGATCAGTGAAACAGATGTATAAATGCATCTGCCCCTTACCCCATTAGGGGACATGGGACTTTATATCTTCACTCAAAGAAGTGATTTTAAACAACTTGTTTGTAGCTGCTTTGCTTGCTTAAATTTAACATAAATAATATAATAACTAATACTTGATATAAACAATTCGTTTTTTTCTTTTCAAGCTTATTAATATTATCAGCCTATATTTTTGCTTACTGCAACTACATAGGCCACGACTCCACCATATTGACCAAGTAGGCATAATTCACCCGTCAACCTTTTTTTCATTGGCATACCAGTAACTAAACTAATTAATATTTATCCGTCAGCTATAAAACATCATCAAGAAATCTGCAATAAAAAAAAATAACTTTCGGACATTTGGAATTCAACTACAAAAAAAGCAATTTCATTTTTCTTTCCAGTCTCGAACTTGGGACTTTGTTATTTAATCTTGAGGCTTTAACCACTGAGCTGCTCTAAGACATATAATCACAGAGTCACAGGTGGTGTGGTCTCTCTCAGGAAATTAATGGCTGTGAGCTTTGGCTGATGCCGTGACGTCTTCAAATGAATTAATGATATAAGCTGCTATTATATTAATGTTTGAGTTTGTAAGCTGAGATAATAATCTGTTTAATTAATTTTCGGTTTGCAGTTATGTTTATGTTTTGTCTCTATTTGTTGCAGTCTTTGGCGTATATACCTTATATTATTTATCGTACTATTTGTAACAAATTTCAGAAGTATAATATGCATACAATATATTTGTTGGAATATTAGGATACTATTCTGACCTTTTTTACAAAGATAATCAGGTTCACTGATGTTGAATGATTACAAGCAATTTCAAAGTAGGTATGGTAATACGCAGTTAACAACTAATGACTACACACCTTAAAAATCTTATATAGGTACCTATTTACAGGGGAGAATAACACATACACAATGTTTATAGTTTCCATTTCATACCACACACTACACTTCCCATTGAATAACTTTTCTTAATCTCCAATCATTTGTCAATTAGACTACAGGCCCACGTTGAAAAATGTGCAAAAATGTGCGGCATCTGTGTCTATTTCTATACTGCTTTTAATCCATTATTCCGCAACGCCGTACAAAAATCATGGAGACACGGGGAAAAATCTCTACCTGTACTTTCGAATTCTCATCTGCACTCAGTTGGACAGCTTAAAAGTGACGTCATAGTGGTGAATCTTATTATTTTATGCTCTTATATCGTTCTAGATGGGTCACCTGGTGGTTCAAATGACCCATAAATTTTTCAACATGGGCCTGTAGTCTAAATCTTTCCATACACTTACTTATCATCAACAGTAAAACACAAAATAAAACACCAGTTAACTGAATTTCGCGCCCATTAATACAAATTTACAGCAAATAGACGTTATTATCATCCGTCATGTGTAAGCTTTATTTAATGCAATAACTCGACGTGATTGATATCGTTTGCGATACGTCATTTACTGCATTGGCCGTTTTAAATTTATAAAACGGTATTTCTTGTATTTTTCATCATTAATGTTGCATCATATGCAATGCTTTTACAGCTGTTATTTATCGAAAGTGTACAATCTTTCAATCAATTTTTGCTCAATTTTCGCTCTGGTAAGTTAATTTCATCATCTGGTAAGTCAATTTTTGCTCTGGTAAGTTAAAAATATAATCGATTCCTTAGTGACATATCACACTAGCGGATTGCGAGCGGTTTCAAAGCGGAGCGGGTGCGCAACGAATACGTTGCGGTTGCGCAGCGAATTCGTTGCGGACGCGTGGCAGATGCGCAACGTTTACGTCGCAGTCATGTACACTCATTAACAAAATGGAATCCGTGCTGGTTGTTACTTATAACTTGTGATAGTATAATAATTATGAGATCATTATTTTTTACGAGTTTCATAACATGTTAATGTTTAGGGTATTGTTTTATCTATTAAATCTTGGTCGAAATGCAATCAGATAACTTAATTGCTCATTAAGAAAGTTCATTAGTGAAATAAATGTTAAAGCTCCTTAACTAAAACAGGGCTATCTTATTATTAGATAAATAGCAGTGAATAGAAAATTTTATCAAGCAACCAGCAACTCACTATCACTTTGCTCATAATTAGGTTCACAAAATCTCTTTATAACATACGTTGCTATGGGAGAGATTATACTGGTCAGTCGTTACATACTTTTGGAATGTATGGTACATTCTAAAAGTCCTAGTAATTCAATTTTATAGCACCTTTTTTTAACAACTCCAGTTGTTATTACATCTTTAGTTAACTGTTAAGTAAGTGCATTTCCACAGTACGGTTAAAAAATTGAGTGCTACAGAAACGATGGAAATATTGAATGGAAGTTAGGCAAGGCGGAAGGGCTGGCTTTTGTGCGAGAGTATACAAAATGACGCGTCCGCAACGAATTCGCTGCGCAACCGCGGCGTGTTCGTTGCGCGCCCGCAACGTATTCGTTGCGCACCCGCTCCGCTTTGAAACCGCTCGCAATCCGCTAGTGTGATATGTCACTTATCGGTTGCTAAAATAACGGATTGTTGCTTAATTACTATCGTTTGTATTGACTATATTATGATAATGTTGGATGAGATAATTCAGTCAAAATAAAAAAAAGACGTGTGGCACTCGGGGACTGCCGCGGTAAAGCTATTGCATGCTATGCCTTCAAGCCACACCTCCGCGCCCGTCGGAGTTGGGAGCGTGAGGTTTTTCGTTACTAAATTTCTGGATTCGGTCCCCGCGCTCAAGGCCCGCGATAGAAGCTATGCAATAGCTTAAAAACAACGATCGGTCTATTTAGTTTGTTATCACCACATTGTTATACGAAAATACGTCATTTTATTGTCGCATTTAACAAGAGCAGACTAATCAGATTTTTAACAGGGTAATATTATTGTGTGTGGTGTCTTAATCACTTATATTGCATAAGAGCTACCGTTTCTCTACCTGTGCGAAAGTCTTGCTATACACATATCCACGTAAACTTTCGTATTAAAATATAACCAGTACTCGCAAACAAGCTCAAAACTCTACTAGAACCGCGAATAAAAATTTCTAGCGAGTAAACAAATAACGATAATACTTCATAGCCGCATTGCAATTATTCGAGTAATTCTAGAAGCGTACATACAGAATGCAGTTGAAAACTGTCCGCCATTAATCTAAAGTTTCTCACTTAGAGACTCATTGGGGTACCATTTTGTACTTTTTATGTGGAAATATGTCATGCTTCTTTATAATTTTGTGACCCCTTATAGAAGTTTAGGCTTTGTTGAGATTTAATGTGCTTAGTTCGCTTGACTGATGTTATGAATGTGCAATGGCGTTGTTATGTCATTTTCAAGTAAATTAAAACGATTAAAATGGACCTAATTTTGATGGAGTTTTATGTGTTGGATTGTAGTCTTTATCTAGTATTTAATATAAATTTAGATGATGTGGAAGGGACCTGCCAGCAAGTTTAATTATCAGCTTGATATACCAATATAGTAAATACAGTAATGTTTCCTAATGAACGTGATACTGCTTTAAAGTATCAAAAAATATAATGTCTTGCTTTACCAGACTTTAAACAATAAACCATTTATCTAAACAATCCACCACAACAAAGATTAATCAGGAATTTTATCCGCACGCTCATCTTGTTCAAACAACAAACTGTTAATTGGCTGGCTTGTAGGTGCTAATAAATTAGGCAGTGCACACACTAGCCTCCTAAGTGGAGAGCACACGGTGTCGTCGGTAATTCGCCTATTAATCATGGCCGGCGGTTGACGCCATGTGCACTGCCACTGCATCATAAATATAAGCGTGTTTATGGGTTGCGATACGATATTTTGTCGTGTGTAAAGGTATCGGGGAAGATGGAAAGAAGGAATGTTGTTAGATTGGTATTCTCGAATGTGGTTGGGTTAATTCAATGTTTTTTTATGATTAGTATTATGTACAAGACATTCTACGTTGTATCATGTATGTTATTGTTATCAATGAGCGAAGTATAATTTATAATTTTATGTTAGCGGCTAAAAGAAGACTCATCCTGAGTTCTTATCATTAACTATTATAGATGGCACCAAACTCGATTATTGTATTACTGATATTTTATAATATAAATAAATACCACACATATACAAAATATTAAAACAAAGATAAAACCTTTTTAAATATAACACACGCTTTACCTTATTTTATAAACAATTTCTCTACAGCTCTACTCCTTGAATACGGTTATAATGATTTCAAGAAAAATATCGTAAAGTGTAAAGGAAATTTATGAAACCCGACCTTCATTTTTCACCGGGTCATGCATAGTTCACGTTGGGAATATAAGCAGGAAAAATATATAAAAAATTATTTATTTCCGCGCTGAGACGGGAAAATATTAAGGCGCTGCCAGACGTACTTTTCTTCTCCTTTACTTACCAGCAAATGACTTAACCTTGCCTTTTTTTGTTGAATTGGTCTTCCATTCATTATTTAATAACACAATACAGGTCTCGTATAATAATTAATAACTTTAAACGATGTAGTCCAACCATTCCTTCTAGACATTAAGGTTCAAGTTCTTTTCGTGTTGAAGCAGCGTTAGCATTTTTGACGTGACAACGTCTTATAATTCGATAGCGCCGGCTGCACGCACGAAAAAACATGACTCATGCGGCGTTACCTCGCTCTGAGGCGTTCCATGTAAGGCTTGAAAGTGCAAGCGAGAGCGCGGAACGAGCGACAAAGGTACCAAGTAAAATAAACAAAGGTTTCAGTTTAATTTATTCACCTAAAACGCCACTATCATAGAATTTACTCATTACCACGACTTGTTACCACTACAATACCCGAAGGACCATTCGCAAAGGTCTGCAATAAACTTGTAATTATTTACAATGTCGCGTCTCCAGGACCATTAAAAGGACCGTAAAGTGCACGTGGCTGACGTTTTATGACGTCAACTATGTTGTTATATTGACAACGGGTTGATATAACACAGGTATAAAAACAAATGATCTGGGTATAATTGAAGGATGTAAAATATGTACGTGGAGCTTACTTTTTAGTGTATAAAAGAATGCATTTAAGATTGTAGAGAAAATGCGGGGAATTTTATGGCATAGCAAACAAAAAGCTTGTGGTCTAATAACTAACTAATGTGAAGTGAAGCAAAATAAATTCAGATATATTATAATACGTCCAGAATACTGATAGTATTGCAAGAGCTTTCCTGGCCTTATAAACATGAACAGAACCTTTGACTAGGTAACTACATTTTGACAAATCATCATCATCAGCCCATATTATAATATTATGTTTCAACTAATGTACCCATTACCCACCGGCCTTCTGGGCGCAGGCCATAATCCGCCGTTGAACTTTTGATTCTTCGACATGCCGGTTTCCTCACGTTATTTCCTTAATCGTTTCGAGCAGCGGTGATATTAAAATTTTGAAAGATAACAATGATTAAGAAATTTAACAGCCATCTCCCGCACTACAATTTGAGCATCAATGAGGAGTTATACCAGGTCGCATGCGACGCCCAGGCTAATGCAGTTAAAACGCGGCATAAATCAGACAAACGGTGTAGGCCGGGGCTCAACTGATTTATTCGACGATTTGTCGTCGCGCCAAACCGCTACTGATCCATTGGATCTGGCTCGAACCGAATATCTTTGGCGTATGTAACTTGTGTCTTGTTAAGAAAACGTTTTTTTGCATCTTATTTTTCTCAGTTCTACTGTAACTAATGCTATGGACCAAAATATTGAAATGAAATGAAATGAAATTGATTCGATGATTTAACTGTAAGTACCTTTTAAATATTATACATACGTTTTAACACCAAATAATCTATACTTATTATTAGATATTATTTATTATTTTATTAATTATTATTATATTATAAAGCTGAAGAGTTTGTTTGTTTAGACGAACTAATCTCAGGAACTACTGCTCCGATTTGAAAAATTATTTCAGTGTTAGATAGCTCATTTATCGAGGAAGGCTATGGCCTATATTAGCAATGCGGGTAAAACCACAGGGCTCAGCTAGTAATTAATATATCCTTTATGGGTATCAGGACGTCGCAGTGTGGGACGGCCTACAACGCGATGGACAGACGACCTGATCAAAGTGGCGGGGAGCCGCTGGATTCAGGCCGCTGGTGATCGGTCGTTCTGGAAATCTTTGGGGGAGGCCTATGTCCTGCAGTGGACGTCCTGAAAGGCTGGAATGATAATGATGATGATGATTATGGGTATCTAACTATGGGAACATCATTAAATAAATAAATAAGTCCTGTGCCACAAATTGCTCATATTATATTCCAAATTATTTTATACTATTATTGTAATATTATACAATGTTCTAATAGATTAAACTCGTATCAATTAAGCATATAATTAATTGCGATCAACAGAGATTATGATGAATAACATATCCACATTAATACGTTTGTGTACTACATATTTTCATAATGAGGCAATGAATAAATTATACCTACTTCTGCAATCTACAATTTTAATGTTATTAAATACACACACTTAACAAAAAAGGGAAATACAATTTTTTAGCTATTGCATAGTTTCTATCGCGGGCCTTGAGCGCGGGGACCGAATCGAGAAATTCCGTAACGAAAAAACCTCACGCTCCCCACTCCGACGGGCACGGAGGTGTGGCTTGAAGGCATAGCATGCAATAGCTTTACCGCGGCAGTCCCCGAGTGCCACACGTCTTTTTGAAGTGAAAACTTCTTTAGCGGCGTTGAGCACTTTTTCTGTAATGGGTATAAAATCTTAAACTCGCGTCAGGACACGTGACCTGATCGAAAAAGCGTAAGACGGATACCATTCCAAAATATCAAACATGCTCAACGTTAATAACCAAGTTTTCACTTCCGCCGGCACTCCCCCAGTGCAACCCGTCTTTTTTTTTTCTAACAATGCTATAGATACCTACTGTTATAACTACACCTAAATCAGCCGTACAATTAATAGCCTAGCATCTTTATTAAACGGCGTAGTTTACCTGCCTTACATAATATTATATTCGGCTAAGTATCATTGCCTAGACAAGAATATAGTTACCCTGAAAGTCATTGGCATTTCTAGATACATTGCTCTATACTCCCAAACACAACCATAACCCTCTTTCACACAGTTGGATAATATTCAAAGCAAACTCGATCTGAATTAGGCGACAGAAAGCCGACAAATAGTGACGCACAGCCTACAATGGACCATTAATATGAATTCGCGCTACGGTTCCTCTGCTAATGATTAATGACGATTTTACCGACTTGCTTTTAGTGGAAACCAGGTTTCGTGTTTATTGTTTTGTGTATGTATTGTTGGAATTTGTTACGTTATAGGTATTTCATAAAATGATTAGGAGTAGTAAGTAGTATGTAACCTTGTTCCTTTGAACAAATTCAAACTAATATTATAAATGCGAAAGTAACTCTGTCTGTCTGTCTCTTCTTCACGCCTCAAACACTGAACCGATTGAAATGAACAGATTTCATTACATACATACTTAAATAGTTTTTGAATAATTTGACAAAAGTTTTATGACAACTTCACAGCAGTTTATTAAGAATATAAATAAAGCAATAAGTTGAAAAATACTTTCCCGAAAGAATTATCGTCCCTGTCTGATGAAAATCAATAATGAATAATATCTGAACAAGCCGGAAGCTTTACTTTATGAATATCTTTTTTAGATATCTAGCTATAGTTTAAAAGATAAATAACGTACAAAAACATAGGTATAATGTTGAATAGCCTATTACCGACATTATCAGTAAGCGGAAAAACCGTAAGCTCATAAAGTCTATCACGCGTGTGTGTAATTACAATTCACACCAACACAGTAAACGAAAATGACTTACATGTTTTATTGACTCGCAAAAAAGCCCGAAAACTGCTTCGCAGGCAATATCGCTGTCATTTGTCACTTGGAACAAATGCGGAAACCGCGGGAAAAATTGAAAATATTCTTTATTACGGCGGGTAGGGGCATATTCCTGCAGCGGACAATAACTGGCTACAACTGGATTCATTTGAACTGAATAAACGAATGTTCGAGAATTTAGCTGCGTGAACAATGAACACGTTGTTGAAGGTCTGACTATTATCTCTCGTTGGTTATAATAATATGATCTTTGTTGATTTAAATAAATCATATGGTTAACAGTTCCTTATCGAGCGACATTATCCCATTATATTCTCTGTCCCTTCTTCACTTTATAAAATATATACTAGCGACCCGCCCCGGCTTCGCACGGGTGCAATGGCGGCCGGCCGGTACCGCCGCAAACGCTACGTCCCGCAATTTTTAAATCTGTAATATCTTCGAAAATATTCAAAAGGGACATAGGGACAGAGAAAGCGACTTTGTTTTATACTATGTACCTAGTGATTATTTAGATGTTTTGAAAAACTTCAATTCTATTTTTCAAAAAAGTGTTTATAAAAAATGAATGAATGAATTACTATTTATTCATATTTTCTATTCTTGCAAGTAGAACCGTTGTTCCGAATCAGCGATAATTTCAAAAAAAACAGGCACTTTAAACTTAACATGCATAATTATTGATATTTAACTTTTCATTTAACAATTCATCACACCATCACCAGTTTAAACTCACAAAGTGTCAATCGTTACCCCTAACAAGATATACGTTTTTATATCCTTGCATTTCGTTATTTCAAATGGATCCCGTATTTTTTTATTTTGACCGAACCTGCCAATGACGTCACGTTTGAACCGTGGTATTCAATGTAGGTGATCTGAACAAAAGCTATATTTGCCGGCGCTGTCAATGGAACAAAGGTTTTGTGCGCTGAATTATGTTTTGTTGGCTTTCTATTATGATTAGAGGTTGTCTTTTCGTGATCTGACAGAATTTAATGTAAATAACATTATTAAAAGTGTCTAAGGTAAAATTATTGAAGAAAATGAGAAGTCCCGTGTCCCCTAGTGGGGCAGATGCAATATGCATACGTCTGTTTCTTTATGGATAAGTTGGTGATCAGCTTTTATATCCTACCAGACCCGACATTTCTTTTCTTCGTCTCCACCGGGAATCGAACCATTAGGTTCTACGCATAAGCGTCAAGCACTGTACCAAGAAAGAGGAAGGAAGATTAATAATAATATATAGTAGGTATCTGCAACAAAACCACAGTTCAAGCTATTCTGAGGATTCGCTGAAATTCACTAGCAAATAGGAGATAATACAGAGAAATAGGGCACTTGTATATGTATGCTGTACCTATTTATAAACTGTTTATCTTCTACAGATGATAATATGAAATCTCAATTTACACATTGTAAAGCATTATTTATTATTCATCGAATATTCATGTTATCATCTTTACAGATGAAACCACATCTGAATAAAAATATTATAAAACTAAAAAGTCTGTTTGTTTGGTTGGTTGATCAAATTGAAAAATACTTTCGGTGTTGTATTTGCCCATTTATCAAAGAAGGCTTCATAATATCAACACGCTAAAACCAATAGGAGCAATGTGGGTGAAAGTTTATCAATGTTCTCAGTAAAGGCAACACATCCAAAATCAAATTACATTCGAGCTCCCTTACAATTTGTCTCATAAATACCCGTTCCCCTGCAGTAATTATTTAAACATCTTTTGCAAGAATTCGCCAGATTTTAACGAACTTCCCGCTCTATAATAAATATGAATAAGTAAAGCATAAAACAGTCCCAATTTACTTTAAAACAGGAATTAAGTTAGCAGGCTGCAGCTTCATAATTACTTAAATACAATTAGTAAATTAAGTTTAAGACTTGTCCTGTCTAAGTTATGCGTCGTGTTTGAAACAAAAGATGATTCTTGGTTATGAGAAAATTGTAAACAATGAAACAATATGTATTATATTTATTAAAATAAATTATTTAATATAAAGATAGTTTTATTTAATGGATATTCACTGCAAATTCTTCTTCTTCAACTTTAAAATGCAATTAGTTCCTTTGGTTATTATAATATTAGACTCAACGTGCGGAATAATTGCAAAACTTACGAATTTTTCATATAGATATCATATTAAATACAACGTAAAAATCAATGTTTTTTACACAGTTTTCATGTAAGTAAAATTGAGAATATTACATAACAGTTTGACTTTAAAATAATTTGAAAATACAAACAACGAAATCTAATCATAACTTGTAACACCAACCAACATACGCACTATTCACCACCAACCAGAGCATAATATATTCTATTTTCCAATCCCAAATATAAACAAAAATAATCCTCATCATATAATGTGAAAGATTTGCTATACCATACTTCATTACTATCACCACTGCCAACAAATCTTGGCATCTCCAACTAATAAAAGTCACTAATACCAATCGCAAGAATACATCAAGTTTATCTCCCATAAAATCGTTGAAACTGACCGCAAAGAAAAACGCCAGCTTCGGAATTCCTACAAAATCTCGCTGTAAAATTGGAATTGTGTAATGAGCACTTACATTTAATTGAAGAGACTATTTTAGTCAACTTTGTTCTAAGTTCGGATTAGTCTGGGGTTTCCTGAAGTGTTTTATTAAACCTCCTCCTGTTTTTATTCTTTAAAGTTGGATAAGTATTAGTTGTAAGAAATGATTCTGAAATACTGAAATTTAGTTTTTGTAATATTTAAGAATTATAATTGTTACTATACATACTTACAGAATGTAATTTTCATGTTATACATATATTATCAAAAAACAAAAAGACACAAATAATTGTTACCCAGATATAAGTCAGTAAAGATTATTCTTTAATTAATTTCCTCGCCTTATTACTGCCATATATTAAACGAGAGTGTACGCATAACAATCAATATAATATATAACGCAATAATAATATATAGTTACTATCTATAGAGGAGACATATAGACGTGCTCTATTGTGTTCGCAGAATCATACCCATTGTAATCAAGTCTTGCATCTTGATATAATTTGAACATAATTATATAAAGTTCCTAGTAATTTAACACAAAGCCAAGCTAAAAACTAATTAGACAAGTAATCAGACTATTATTACACAAATTTCTTATATTATCAATAGTGGAAATCCGAATCTACACTTATATTATAACGCGCTAATATCAAGAACTACTGGTCCGATTTGAAAAATTCTTTTGGTTTTAGATAGCCCATTTGTCGAGGAAGGCTCTATATCATCACTTTAAGACCAAAAGGAGCGGTGCAATGCGGGTAAAACCGTGGAGCACAGCCAGTGTCTTAAATAATAACTAATTTCTTCACCAAACAAAAAAATATCAAGCTTTGAATCAGAACTCTAACTCCAAGCTCCACTATTAGAACAACAAGGCAGTTGACTAATTATAAGTGCTAAAACACTAAAGTTTCCAGCATTTATTGAATAAGCGAAGCAAAGTGGGTTAAACTCAACATGAAGTCAAACACTTACAGAAAGAGCGCGGTAAGTTGATGGTTGGAATAAAATTTATCTGGCTTCAAAGTTCAGAAATGTAACCAAAAGCTTTTTTAAATATTCACTCTACAGTGACTAGCCATTTGCCCCGACTCTACCCCGATATTTTTTTTTTGTATCTTTCCATAATATTATGCAATATGCATGCAATAAATAAAATATGTGTGCCATATTCAGAAGCTCTTGATTGATTGACTAAATTTAAAGTAGCATTGTTGATAAGCAATACGAGAAAACATAATATCTTTATCTAAATCTAACCTATCTTTCGATTTTGTGTTTAGCTTGCTTAATTTTTCTTCTTCGTCAAAAACAAGAATTCACAAAATAATCTCATAATGTATCCTAATATTTATAAAAAATAGAGATGTTAAGGACAATGTAATAATATCGTTCCATTTATATTATGTAAACTACTAAATTCTACATCAAATAAACGATCAACTTCCATCAGCTCACTATAATTTATCAAATCCAATTTCGCCGAAACAAAGGTTTTAATAAACAATATTATCTAAATATTTTAGCCAACATTATCTTTTTCAACAAAATCTGATAGAAAATAATGAGTCCCACTTATCTTCAGTCACGTGTCGCTATCAAATTTCTCAGAGAAGATTCTCGAAGCCATTGTCCTAAATTTTTAGATAACATCTAACAACGAAATTAGCCATCCTTTTTTATCTCCAACAGATACCTAACAAATTTTTGCCTTAACGCGCCCAAAACCAATAAATGTCAGTACATTATCTCAGAAGGCCTTGAACGACGCTGTTAAACCCAACGTAAAAAGAAAAAGTCGTAATTAGTTACAAATGCCTTCTCGTTTAGCTCGAGTTGGGACCTTGTCATAATAAGACAGTACGGCCACAGAGCAGGATCGATCGCTGGGTAATTTTTCGGAACCTCCAGTAGGGTAAGCGTTTCGGGTGAACCACCACTTTATTCTGTGGCGCGTCCGTTGATGTGGAAACGTTGTAATACAGTGGAAGTTTTGGGAGTAAATTGTTGTTTTTCTGTTTTAAACTGGGCCGATTTACTGCTCCGTCGAAGATAACGAGCGAGCTTTGTTCATTTGCAGGCGGATTTTTACAGATTGTAGCTCTGCGTTCCGTTTCGTAAATTGTATGAAATTCGGTCTGCACTTGAAGAGTTTGATTTATCGAATTCGCTTCATTAAATTTTATTGCGATAGTGGGTAGTTTATTTAAACGTTTAATTGTTACTGGAGGAAAAGTTTCGATCGACATCGTTGATTTTTCTGTCTAATTATAAAAGGTATTTATTTTTCAGTTTTAAAAGCGTTTAAAAAATCAACTTCCCTTAAACAAATATCAACGGAAGTAAACATTTAATTAAGATGCTTATATACTGTAGAAATTCCTTTAACAATCTCATAATGGTTCGTTTTAGTTAAAATTATTTCTCTATATTTTGGCAAGAGAAATTATACAGAGGGGATTTAAGAGACTTAAACAATTACAGTGTTCCTCGAAGCGAGCGATGTAGGTGTATTTAATTAGTATGCTTCGTAAAGTATGAAAATAGATTTTGATGTGCGTAATTGTTATAAACGTGGTCTTGAAATGGGGAAATAGATATTATATTAACCCTTAGGGTTTAGTAGACCTTTTAATTTTAATATAATTTTAGCTTTGTCGTATAGTGAATTATACTATGACACATTTTTTTGTATAATTCAACTTACTTATTTTTCATAATATAGTTTAAGATATTTTGTATTATTAGTACATTATGGTATTGTACAAATTTGAAGCTCTTTTAAATACCTATATGAATGTTAAAACACAAACATAATCGATAATTCTAGATGCTAGATGATGATCAGTATTTTCAGGCAAGTGAAGTCATCGACAGGTCCATATTGCTAAAACGTCTTGCCGTGCTATTTAAATAACAAAAATTACGAATACTATAATAAAATAAATTCCTCGATAAAATAACAACTAACTCTACGTTTGCCTATTACATCAGCTATCGAAGTCTACTAGAATTATAATCCAGTTAAAAAGCATGTGATCAAACAATTCTTGTTACTATCAATGCTTAAATCACAATTTAATTAAGCTCAAGTTTGTAAGTCGCAGCCAAGTTTTCGGACACTAAGTAACCGCTGGTGTCAAGTGGAATCTGAAGCTATCACGTTCATCTGCTTGATTAACTTTGTTAAGTTACGATAAGTAAGTTTATAATATGACTAATTGATGATCTCGACTGCTTTGGTTGTCTTTTTGACAACGAGGCCGACTCTCTTTTTCTATCCTAGCTTATAAATTCGAAAGTATGTGGGGATGAATGTGTAATGTGTATGCTTGATGCTCATTCATGGGAAAACCACTGAATGTCTTTTAATAATACTTGGCAGTAATGTAGCTTATTTAACAGAATAACACAAAAATTATAGAAATACTTAACGACCTTCATTTTAATACATCTCAGAAAGGGATAACGAATCCAGGGGGTAATGTATGATGATATTTATGTATACATAGAACCTATTATAATATAATTATATTAATAAAATAATTAAACAATCTACAAAGCAAAATGTAAGCAATTATTTGTAATTTTCACTGTTCAACAGCCAGTAACGTATATAGAATTACACAAACAATTTCGTATCCGAATTTAACATTCAAAACTAGAAATCAAATTATAATTAATAATAATGGTGTCAAACGAACAACCGTATATCTACACTAATATTATAAAGAGGAAAACTTTGTTTGTTTGATTGTAATGAATAGGCTCATAAACTACTGACCGATTTTAAAAATTCTTTCACCATTCGAAAGCTACATTATCCACGAGTAATATAGGATAGGTTTTATCCCGGAAATTCCACGGGAACGGGAACTATGCGAGTTTTTCTTTGAAACCGCGGCCGCGGGCGGAGCCGCTGGTGGAAAGCTAGTTTTTGATATCCATATTATAAATGCGAAAGTAACTCTGTCTGTCTGTCTGTTACTCAATCACGCCCAAACTACAGAACCAATTTGCATGAAATTTGGTATGGAGATATTTTGATACCCGAGAAAGGACATAGGCTACCTTTTATTGCGAAATATTATGTACCACGGGCTAAGCCGGGGCGGACCACTAGTAATTAATATTCATTGAAATCCCGGGTATATTAATTTGTTAATCATAACATTATTAAATGGCTTGTATAATTAGATTTCTAATTATGTTTTATTTCTAGGTATAATGATATAAAATATTTTAACAATGAAATGGTCCTTCGAGCCGGATCAGAAATAATAAAATCGAACTATTGGACTGAATATTTTTTTAAATTGGATAAAATAGTTATTCTACCATAATATAAATAAAAAAAGGTGTTTGACCAAATAAATATTATTTTATATATATACTGATTACCATGTAAGTGCACATAGATTGAGGTGTGGCTGAAAATATATATAAAAAAATACGTGTGGCACTCGAGGACTGCCGCGGTAAAGCTATTGCATAGCATCTCATCGCTGTGCCGGTTGGAGTGGGGTGTGTTAGGTTTTTTCGTTACGGAATTTTTACATTCGGTCGCCGCGCTCAAAGTCTGAGATAAAAGCTATGCAATAGTTTAAAAATCTAATACTTGCATGTTATCCATTTCCCATAGTACAGCACTCAGATGACAATGCGTAGTTGCATTATATCGACGTCAAAATGAAGTGTCATTGTCCACAAGATTGATGATCGGGTCCATTGAAGTCGATTCCGTATTGCACGATCAGAATGGACTCGAAATGAGGGTAACGGGGGAATAATGTTAATAATTATAAAAGTATTAGTGCTTTACAGGTTCAGACCGCAAGGTAATGTTAAATTACCAATAATACGCTTAAGCTCCTGGACTCTAATATTTTAGACTAAAATTTAGATACGATTCTTATCAAATCGAAAATAATTCATTGTAATATGACATTACTAACATAAATTTTTGATATAGGTAGGTATTTAAAAAAAGTTTCAGAAGTGTAGCTACACAAGTGTAAGTTCATCATGTGATGGAGAGGTCGTTTTTTAATCAATATCTATTAATCATTCCAATTAAAACTCGGTAAAACAAGCTATCTTAAAATCAACTTTAGATTAAATATCTGTTACGGAAAAAAATGCATTGAAACTGAATGTATTTTTTTGGGAGAAACCAATCTTGGGGCCCCATCGATCCCCAAATTCGCTACACCATGACGAATATGCCCCGCACATACAAGCGATGGGTGTCGCACAATAAAATGTAATTTATTTCACTGGGCTTAGACGGGCCAGTTTCAATGAAGATTAATGTCCTCATGTTTGTTGGTTTAATGGATTTTTCGACGATGTGCTGAATTTTTACATGAACATTATGGAGGCGGTTAATGAAACGGTTAAAGCTGTTGTTTTTGAGATCGAGATAATAATATAATGTGTTTGTTTTAACATGAGCGTAACGATGTCTGGAGGGTTGGGGTAATGATACGATATTGAGATAGATACTGTTTCATTATTAACGATCATAATTTATTAGTACTTTTACTTGACATTATTTGACATCAAAATAAGCATAAAAAAGTAATTATTTACAAAGATCTGCCACGTCAAATACAATCTTAAGACAAAGTTTATTCGAATCATATTATGACATATAAATCCTTTCCAAACTGATATCTTGTTCAACTTCATTGTTGGAGAAATTTAATTTAGTTTTATCCATACAACAAATGTTAGAAACGTAGTTCGTTAAATATGAATAACGTAATCGAAAATCAAGCTCATCTTGACAAAACCCCTTTACGTACAGTACTCTCAGCTCCGATATTCAAAACTTCACGACCAACAAGATTGCGTCATACTTCCATTACCACGAAAGAATCCTATCAGAGCGTTCACGCGATTATAGCCCGTATTCCCTGGAGGCGAGCGTCAAGTTTCACGCGATTGAATGTTAGTTGGAAAGAGCATGTTGTCCCACAAACTAAGTAAGCGAGTTAGCAACTAGCTAAAGAGCGTATAACGTGTGACCAAGGACGTCTAACAGTTAACAAGTCGGTAATTCGATTCGGAGCCGCGTCGCCGGAAAAATAAGTTTGCCTCAACTTTCATTAGGTGCAGAGTACATTATATGCAAACTGTTTATCTTCTGCTATGTATAACATTGGTCTAAAAACATGAATGTCGGACAAGATTCATTTCTGTCAAGTGCTCATTACGACCGACGGTGAAAGAGGGTACCAAAAAATAAAATTGTAAAGGCCAAATCTGGGTTCAAGATCCTGCAAATGTTTGTTCCGGTCCAAATAAGAATATAAAACGTAACTAGATCAAACGTGTCGCCGGCAACCTATTTAACTTAACACCAAGCGCTCAAAATGTCGAGTCTGCGCTATAAGGAAATTCTCGCCGCGATTCTGGATGCTACGGCGCGCTCAAGTATGACATAGAGGATAAGGGTCGTTAACTCTGGCGGCAGCTCGCAATTTGCCTGCTAATTTACATTTTACTCTACGTATAGCTGTTTAATAAGCTTCGCGAAGTTACTGCAGTACCTTGTAATCGCTGGCTCGAACGCTCCGAGCCGGTGTAAACTGGTAAACACCGCGTTTAACCGGTCCTAACTAGTTCGGGCGTTGTTTTTAGCAGAATACCTATGGGGAGTTTATAAAATGCAGGCGACGAGGTGTCGGAGCAATGCTGTCGAGAGAAGTGTCTTAACGTTAAAAGGAGTAACATAAATAATATCTTCAACTATCATTTATCTGCGTAATTGAATATAGTCAAGAGCTCCTTAAACTTATTGCTTTTCGGGCAAATAGGCCTTGAAATCGAAATGGGTAAGAATATATCGAAGAAACGAGAAAAAATTACTGGAAGCTACCTAGCTGTGTTAACCTTAAAGCAATTGGTAGTGAAGAAGTCAATGGGTGAAATAATAGTACTACTTAATACTTTTTGAGAAGTGTATACCTCAAGTATCTGAATTTATTCTTAACTTTAGTAATAAATGACTCTGTTTGAGAGTAAATTAAAAGTGAATTACAAAAAAAATACCTCAATAATACCACCTAATTATTCGTAATCTGGCTTGTCATAGAGTAATGAGCATAAAGAATACACCAATTATTAATTAAAATAATTAACATAATCGCTATCCCATACAAAGAAGTCAAATCACACAATAGACAAATTAAGGAAACTAAACGACCTCAAATTAAGGAAATGACCACCGCAAAAATACTAATCAGTTCGCAATCAAATCTTCCTTCTGTCTATACTAATAGTATTATAAAGCTTTGTTTGTTTGATCGCGCTAATCTCAGGAATTACTGGTCCGATTTGAAAAAAAATCTTTCGGTGTTAGATACCCCATTTATCGAGGAAGGCTATATTATATCATCACGCTAAGACCAACAGGAGTGGAGCAATGCGGGTGAAACCGCGAGGCACAGCTAGTAAAATATAAATTGATACAGACAGACGTATTGTAGTAATGAGAGCATTGTTCTCATTACCGCCGGGTCATTACGGCGCAGTTAACGAACATGGCTGGATGCTAACTGTTTATACTTGGGCATGCGGAGGTGTAAATTTGGAATTGTTTTCCCTGGAAACTTGAAGAGGATGGATGTTCTAGAAAGTTAAATTTTGTTATATAAATGGTGTAGATGTCCTTCTAGATGTTTTTATTTATAAAGGCTAAGTTGTGTTATATTGAAAAGCTAAGAAAATAAAGTCTGCTGATAATACATAACACATTCCTTGAGAGCTAGGTACTGTATTAAAAAAACATAAAAATCCGTTGCGTAGTTTCAAAGATTGCGTACTTACCGTACGTAGGTATAGTCAGACAGACTTCGTTTAATACTATGTAGTGATAGTGATGATAAGTTTTAGTACAGCAAACAATGTAACAAAGAAGTAATGTATATTTATAGTTGTTATAAAATACGACCTTAATGTAGAAAAGTCGTTTATTATAGACAACAAAATCTAGTCTAGTACTATTATAAAGGCGAAATTTTGTATGGATGTATGGATGTATGGATGTTTGTTACTCTTTCACGTAAAAACTACTGAACCGATTACAATGAAATTTAGCACACATATAGAGGGTAACTTGGATTAACACATAGGATAGGTTTTATCCCGGAAATCCCACGGGAACAGGAACTATGCGGGTTTTCCTTTGAAAACGCGGGCGAAGCCGCGGGCGGAAATCTAGTAATTAAATAAAGTGCTGGTGCACGCAATTATATGAATGGATGAATTAAAATATATTATGATAAATTAAACAAAGATAATTATATAATATTGTCCAGCTCAATAATATTCAGTAACATGAATAACTAGCCGCCCGCCCAGACTCTGTCTAAAAGCAAATACATGTCTCTGATTAATAATATCGAAGTATAAAAGTTTACATAAATCTATTTATTTATTACAGAGTTAAAAAAAATGATTAATAAGTTACTCATTAAAACGAAAACATATTTATTTACCGCAGTTTTGACTGATTTCTCAGAATTTTTTACCTAAATTGTATCTAAAATATTTAAAAAACAGGGTTCTGCTTGTTCTTGAATCGAAAATTAGTTTCTTAAGCTCTCTGTTGTTTTAACACGAATTGTTTTGTTTTATGATGAAGCCGCCGAGGAAATTGTTTTAGAAAAATTTCGTGCCCGCTCCTCTTGTATTTTTAAGGCTTTTACCTAATACTGTGTGTTCTTATGAATAATAATTTATGTGTTCAGCTTATTCGTTGTATTGAATAATATCATTGTATTTAAATTTATATACAATAGAGAAAGATTCCTTTGTTTATATTGGGATAAACCTAAGAACTATATACGTCATAATCACATGAAGAAAAACGTTAAAATAAATACTTATGCCAGTTTCACAACTTCTGGATATGCTATGTTTAGCTAATCTGTCAGGTAAATTTAAATTTAATATTGTACGAAAATATACGCTAAAAGTATCGAATCTATAAGCTATTAGGAATACAAGTGTGGAAACAAGCCAACAATGAAACAAAATACATAATCGCCTCTTTTAAATACAAAGCAAATTCAATTTCATTTTTAAGAAACGCTTTTTTAATACTAAGAAAATATTTAGTTTAAATTTCCAATCTGCATTCTTTACATTACTAACCACATTTAAATTTAAAATTCAAATTCGTTGAATTTACATAAAGTTAGTTCACTTTTTTCACTCCCATGACTTTGAATATTATAATATTAAGAAACAATATCTTGTCTTATTATCCATCATCTGAAAGCTTGAGGGTTCGAGATGAACAAGGGCACAACCTTAAATTAATTTTTAAATCTATCAGCACATTATCCGCATCATTACCGCCCCACTCGGTGCAGAGAACCGCTGTGTCATAGAAACAAAAAAATGCAACGACCTCTGCCTCTGCCTACGCACTTGTGGATAATGGCACAACCCTCGTAGTAAATATAAATATCCAATTACGATGAGGACATTGTTTTTATATAATTACGTATGAAGTATCAAAGCTGAAATTCAGCAAGCCAAGTAAGTAAATAAATAAATACATTACGCATTCCGTGAATATTCGTAGGCCTCTATCATTTTCCTAACTCTTTTTAGTCAATTCATTTATTCCCGTTAACAATCCCGTTCTTATCCTTTAACCATAAGAAACTGTGCTATCTCTATAATATTATTAAAGTACCTTGTTAATGGAAGATAGAGGCGAACATATATTTTAATGGTATAAAAGAGGTAGCATAATATTTTCATGGGCGGTGCAATGGCGATCGCTTACAATCACGCTACCGTGCACTTTCCCGCTACAATATATAAAAACCTGATTATAAATTACCTACATAATAAAAAATAATCATCAAACGAATTGTATAGAAAGCGAAAGTATTGTCGGTACATCACCTGAGATCACAAAGGCGCGCCTGTGAGCGATGTCTCGATAATCCGATGGGATCCATTGTGAGACGATTTCTGTTTGCCGACTTATCCAGTCATCAAAATATTTGGAATACACGACCTTGTATTGGTGGAACATATTTTCTTTTTGGCTAAAAACACTCCGATAGAGATATATTTCTGGTGTCTACATAAGTTAATGATGTAAGTTTTTATTAAGGTTGTTCACGATGGCGATTACTTATAATTACATAGACGTACCTATATTAATTAAATTATATTTTAATACGTTCCCCCTTTTTACTATTTACACTGTATCATTGAATAAGAAATAACTAATGCAGTAACACGCTTATATTAAAACTAAAACCTTTTGTCATTTAAAATTATTGCTCCTCTCACTATTTTCACCGAAATAAACTTTTAACTACGTTTTTATCTATACATAATATATTTACAAATTATGGAACATTTAACGACATTATTCAACTTTTTTCTGGCAAAAAAAATACGTTTTTACATCTGTATGTTTACAAACATTATCACAGACGCTTGAACGAGCGCCTGAGATGATGTCATAATCTTGGATCCCTCACTGTAGGCACTCATAATATGCTCATAGTTTAACTTTATTACGGTTACCTTTATTCCAATGCTTATCTAAATTAATGTTATAGAGAGGAAAGATTAGATTTTTTGTTTTTTACGATTTATAGTAGAATAACTGCCCGATTGATTACAATAATTTTTACCAATGGGAAGCTAGATTATTCCTTAACGAATTTAAATAAATGTCACATAGGTTTGATTTTTTTGTTTGTTGCGACTAAGCTCAAAAAAATGCTTTTAGAAATAAAAAACCTACTTACATTGTTCTTCAGTGATAGCGTTTATTTCATATTATGTTTCTATACGAGGATTTATTCGAACAAAGCGACCATATTGGCGGCCTATAGTTAAACAATACCATAATCCCAATTAATATTTTATCCTTATCAATTCATTGAGCCTTATCCCCATCATAATATAATAAGGAAAACCATAAAATGCGAGCCCAATAAGAATAGAAATAAGTTTCCGCCATGTAACGCCATAGCCATCATGTCAAAGCCCCAGGGGGAGTAAAGCATGGTAAATAAATAACTGACCTAATAAAAATATGATTTCTTATACGTTATTATCTATTTTTTCAAAGCCATACAATATATTGTATACTCAAGTGACAGAAAAAAAAACAAAATATCTTTTTTTCTTTATTTAAGGATATTCATAAGTTCAATGCTTGTTCTTCAAATATTAATGACTATTATGGTGCAAAAATATCTAAATAAATTAGCATTTCAAATTTCGTGTATCTTTGAAACCGGAAAATGTATGTCACATCTGTTTCATTGAACGATTTTTCTTCACGGCCAAGTAGGCGATACTTTTTGATCCTGCTTTTTGTTAGTCCCATCGGAAATCAAACCCAGAATTACTCAACTGCGGTAAGCCTTATTCAAGAGAGGACATTCCATGGATTTTTTTAGCAACACAGTTATATTTTTTATACATATCCTTACCGTTTATATAAAAACTTGTGAAAACCTGGTTTAAACCACGAGTATACCTACAGATATGGTTTAACTTTATAGAATAGAGGTACTTGCCTATTTTCCTTCTATGATTTAACGCGAAAACATATTTTGTAATAACTAATAAGACTTTTACTAAGACCATGGTTTTAATACGTTTACGACCCGGTTTTTAGTTAGTCCATGTTTTGTAAATGGTAAAAATATGTTATGACGATTCGTAAGTGCTTCTGGAAGAGGTCTAATTGAATAAATAAATGTTTGAGTTTTGTATGAGAGTATTAAGTTTTCTCCTCAACCTTTGGCTGACGACCTGGTCTAAATGTAACTTTAACGCCGCGGTACCGTCTCATAGACGTTAAAAATTAAATTGAAATAAAATAATATAAATTAAACAATACTATACTGTAACGGTTTTACAAATTGATTCATACATGTTTTAGAACAATTTATTACAGATAAAATAAAACTACTGTCCTTAATTTAATAATAATCAACATTTATTCATGAATACACTATAATTGCTTAGCTAAATTTAGGAACTCTTTTTTTTTATAAATCTACTCATCAATCGACAAATGAACTTAAATAATCGTTACTTCTTTGTATTATAATTAAAAAATAACAAAAATAATTAGTCTTTCTTCAATAACAAAAAAAATGACAAGGCACATATTCGGTACATTTTCAACGTCGTAGTATACAGTCATTACATATTTGAAGACAGCATGTAAGACACATTGGCTAGCTGCATTGATAGCAATAGTACTTTGTTCTTCTTTTTAGGCGACTTGGACATATTGCACACGTCTTCCGAGTTCCAGGTTCCGGATTAGCTTGGCTTTTTAGAGACGGAGGGGTTCAGGCATGTCGGTTGGTCCAATGCAGTGCCGGTGGAGAAGTTGATCTTTCAACTGGGGTTCTTTCCCGTTTCCTTGGCATACTCCTAGCTAGCATAGGTGTTTGTGGCATACTTTTTGGTGCAGATTTCTTTTTTCTAGGCATTCTGCGAAATTGAATAAAATTAAAACCGATGTGACGTCAACGAGACCCTATGTGGCTACCTACGTAAACACAGAGGTGACGACCAAGAGACATGCTTAGTTTTTGTACATAAACACCGTACTTACGTCTGTGAGACGCTGATCGCTCCTGTGGGAACACCTGTGCACTCGTCGCGCTCGCGGCCGCGACTGGCGGCAACAAGATGGCGGGATGGGAAGGTAGCGGGAGGGGTAACGCTGCGCGTCGCGTTTTTTGAAAAATATTGTCATAATAAAAATAATGACGTCTGTGAGACGTATACCACGTCAGTTAAAGGTCAATTACGATTACGTACCTATTCAATTTTCAATTATACCATAATCTCTTGAACTAGAAAACACGTAGTCGCAGATAAAATCGATTAAATAGTGATATCGGTATGCATAATCGAGGTTTTATAAGCGTCGCACTAGATCGGTGAGTGGAGGGAAGTGTGAAGGCAATTTGTATGCAAATATCTGTGAAACTCTGCGAGGGGTGGTGGTACTAGTGATAGACATAAAGCGTTTCAGGTAAAGTATAGGTATAAGGCAATAGAGCATAAGACGCGTGTTCGAATCCTGCTTCATGACTTTTTTTTCTTCCTGTGAAATATCAAAAAAAGAGTAAAAAATATATATGATAACAGTTTCCAGAATGCCTGTATAGTATAATATATATAATCTTATATATAAAATTCTCGTGTCACAATGTTAGTCTGCATACTCCTCCGAAACGGGTGGACCGATTCTCATGAAATTTTCTGTGCATATCGGGTAAGTCTGAGAATCGGCCAACATCTATTTTTCATATGTACCACGGGCGAAGCCGGGGCGGACCGCTAGTATAATATAATATTACAGTTTATTCTAAGCGTTATTACGCAAGATGTGTTATTTAAAATGCAGCATATTATATTTTTTAATAATTTTATATACCTACATAAAAACGAACAACTACACAACATTTTAACATCACTAAATATTTGCACAAGTCAAGAATATTAAACGACGAATATTAACGAGGCTTCTGGCTTAATAATTTTGATAACTATTCTAAGTCACTAGAATCAATCATTTTATCTTAACTATATTAATCACAGGATATTAATACTAGCTTTCCGCCCGCAGGTTCGCCCGCGCAGTAAAAGAAAAACCCGCATAGTTCCCGTTCCCGTGGGATTTCCGGGATAAAACCTATCCTATTTCCCGGGGTAAAAAGTAGCCTATGTCCTTTCTCGGGTATCAAAATATCTCTATACCAAATTTCATGCAAATTGGTTCAGTAGTTAAGGCGGGATTGAGTAACAGACAGGCAAAGTTACTTTCGCATTTATAATATTAGTATGGATAGTTAAAATCCTAGAAAAACAACTGAAGTTATATAATCAGTTGTAAACAAATTTCGCAGAAAATAAAATTAGCATACCAAAATCGCTTCACCTCTTCAATTAAATCGTTCCATTACAAGATAAACTTTGTTCACTGGTCATATATTTCAACACTGAGTTATTGCGCATACCGATTTCAAATTTTAGAAAATATTATATGGAAAATGTGCTCACAAACTACGACTCGAGAGTAATTTCAGAACTTATGACAAAACTGCTTGATTTTTCTGCAAGTTGAGTCTTCAAGATAAATAAGGCGTCTATATGACTGTAATATATACCTAATACCTTGCGTATAATCAACTACATTGTATGTAACTACATACACCGAACGCCTTTATTAATCTAATTAATAGCATACTACATAAATACTTACCACGCACCATATTATTACTTCGTTATTTAAATTAACATTATAAAATGTACTATATTAAAGACTGTATAATAATATATTATTAAATGAGTGACAACCCTCAATATTCACTATAAATTAAATATTTATTAACAACATCAAATTATACCTCATAAATTGCAAAACGCCCGAAAATATAAGGCAGCCATTTATTGAAATATTTTTGAGCGAATTTAACTGATACAAGAATGAATACAAAATTAACCCAGTAAAGGATTTCAAGTGATTTTCAACTTTAATTCAATGCGATAAAGTACTGAATAGAGTGTGTAACAGTGAGTGATAAGGCAACAGAGTCGGACTGTAGTTGCTTTAAACACGATTAGGCCCTAAAGTTTATATTACTTTTAGCTCTAGAACGTACATAAGGCAATTATTTTATTTATTAAAATATACTAAACCAGAATATTGAAATTTTAATCGTCTGTATTTATTACGTTTGTCAATAAGTAGCAAGAAATATGATGCATAAGTTAGTCAATTTGACGCTTTGCACTCGATGACACGATTTTAGAATTTTATATTGTACCTTACAATACCATCGCGCGTTCCATCATACCATATTTTTATCATGCGAGATTATGGTCAAGCGTTATTGTCAATAAAAAATAAGAATTTAATTGGAATTTAACACTTATTTTCATGTTTTCAGCTAATTACAAATATAAAATTCTGGGTTTTAGATCTCGTCAAAAATTTGATCGATACTTACAATTGAAACCACAATAATATCATAGATAAAATATTCTACATATTTTATTTGCATTACTGCTATTATTGCTATGATTTTAATCATATCATGTACACCAGTAATTCTAACTGAAATCGATGCATAATTTATCATTCAAAATATCAGAGGGTCCCAATAGCCTCTAAAACATAACGCCCAGTCCGTCCCTGGCGATGTTTCCATCAGTCCACATATTGCTCCAATAAATCCAAGCCCAGTACGGAAGGTAGCATGACGAAGGTCCTATATCACGTCTGACCAATTCCTTGACCGAAAAATTTATAACGGTCCTGGGGAAGGTGATTTATTCCCATCACGTCTATGGTTTACACACCATCGTATCTTTTTTATATTTGCCTATATTGGCCTGCCTAAGTCGCAATTTCTTAGTATCAAGTGGCACGGATGTCGTTTGAGTTGCTGAATATTATTTTAAAGTCGACAACTACAGCCTTATTGTTGTTTTTTATAGAATGAGCTGGGTAGATTATACGCCTTTCTTTTAAATAACTCTATCTCATAATAAAAGCCGCATAAAAATTCGTTGCATAGGTGTCAAAATATAAGCATAAATAAAGACAGAAGTGATACATAATATCACATAGCTTTGATACAAAATATATTTCATTATGTTATTTCTTGGATAAAAATATTAATCTTCCTTGCTTCCCAGAATATCTTACGAAGTTAAATAAGTGGGTTAAAAAAATACTTTTTTGGCAAACATTTCGAATATGTTTCAAATGGTTATAATATAACAAATTTATTAATTTATTAATGAAAACTTCACAGCTTACAAATTTATTAACTTAGTCTTATTATATCTATGCTTAACAATACGCCAATTAGATACGAGTTTTACAATTATTTGACAGTAACAAATAAATAAAAAGCTTATATATTTGACAGTAACTTATTAAAGAGTGGTGGATTGTCTGTGTGGGTGAGTGCGTGTGTGCGTTTGTGTCAAGCTTCAAATTGACTAACTTATGCATCATATTTATGTGAGTGTTTATGATTAAAATGTGTTAGGTACGTTTGATAATATTATAAAAAAAATATTCAATAAATAAAATTTACATTATAAAATATTAATATGTTCGCACCAATTATTGTAATTAACGTAAATTGAACTTTGAAGTGAATTAATTCGTTTACGTGGTAAATGTTATTTCGCGTTTCAACAGACACTCCTAGATATTGTGGTTTTGTGTATAAATTCATAATTGTATTAATTAATAATTCTGTTCGTAAAAAATGTTATTGATATTATATTTACTCATAAATGGATAAAATAAATGTTTGCATAACAAATTAACAATAAATTGGAATCTGATAAATGATAATCAAAAATAAATAAAAATGAATTATGAATAGCAAAATGTGTTGGTAAGCGCATAACTCGAGAACGGCTGAACCGATTTCGATAATTCTTTTTTTATTATATTCCTTGAAGTACGAGGATGGTTCTTATGTAGAGAAAAGGTAAAAATATGATATTAAACACTAAATTTATTGAAATAATTATATTAATAACTACAATAGTGTAGTTATATTTAGAAATTAGAAAACATACCACCATTATAGAATGGTGGTATGTTTTCTAATAAACACCAATAATTAATATTTAGAAGTTTAAACTTCAAATATTTTCCCAACAATATAAAATTTATGCAAGTTTGTTCGCGTTTACAATGTTAAAGAAATTTTAAATATTCACAGATTGCAACAATTTACCGGGACAATGTAGGGACCCATCCAATAGGGTTACCATGTGCGAACAAATATATTTTTGATCGTTTTCAAATATTGGACCCTAGCCGGTTTATATACCGTTGGGGAGGATACGGTACTTGTTAGACTGAATTATATTATGTACTTATACTGTTGTACGTAAATTATTTTTGTATGAGGGGAATGTAAACAAATTTTAAAGAATAGATAACTTCGAACCTGAGGCTGGATTTGAACCCGTGACCATTATTAATACTAATAATATTAACGAGAAAGTTTGTTAGTTTGAATGGATGTTTAGTAAAAAATAAGTGACCGTAAATTTTATAACGCAAGTGAAGTCGCGGGCTCAAGGTAGTCATGATTAAACATAAACATACCTAAGTAAAATATATTTTTCTCGTAAGTAAGTACTAAGCAGTTTTACTCTGGTAATACATGATACATTAAAACTAATTTGTAACAAAAATATACCGATTATTTAATGCTGTATGCATATTATATTTTTGCATGTTTTCTAAGTCAGAGATGCTTTGAAGATCAGCGTTTTATAAAATATCTGGAATATATTGATTCGGTTTAGCTTTTCCTGTTAAGTTACGAAAGAATACGAATTGTTTTACTAAAAATAATACTAGAAGTTCTATGTACTGATGTAATTCCGATTTTTGTTTTAACATTATTGAAATGCAACAAAAATATTTTTCATTGGAATTTTGTGTTTTATTACTGATACATCACCACTTTTGAAAACAGGTAAAAAATAAAAACATTTCCCGAGTGAGTTATTTTTAAGTTATTACATATTTTAATACCAGAGAAAATATCAGGATTAAAAAATCTTCTTATATATAAAAATGAATCGCAAAATGTGTTGGTAAGCGCATAACTCGAGAACGGCTGAACCGATTTCGATAATTCTTTTTTTATTATATTCCTTGAAGTACGAGGATGGTTTTTATGTAGAGAAAACGTAAATATGTACCACGGGCGAAGCCGGGGCGGACCGCTAGTCTTATATATAAAAATGAATCGCAAAATGTGTTGGTAAGCGCATAATTCGAGAACGGCTGAACCGATTTCGATAATTCTTTTTTTATTATATTCCTTGAAGTACGAGGATGGTTCTTATGTAGAGAAAACGTAAACATGTACCACGGGCGAAGCCGGGGCGGACCGCTAGTAGGTAATAATATCGTTATGTATTGAATAATGTAGGTATGACAAAAGATACTCCAACCTATTCTGATAAAACCGAATCTGCTTAACATAATCTTTGGGAACCCTACCATTATAGCGAGCTTGTGATGGACGGACAAATTGAGCGGCTAAATTGAAAGGAAAAGCGGTTTTAAGGATATTTAAATACTAGCGACACGCCCGGGTTTCGTGCGTGTGCTATATACCTACATACAGGTTCGTCATTAATCACTGTATCTATTTAGAAAAAGGAACAAAATAATAGTTTAAACAAAATAATAAAATAATAGTGTAGTTTGAAAGATCTAAATATACAAAGGGTCAGACAGACAGTAGAAAGCGACTTTGCTTTATGTAGTGATATATAAAAAATATTGTTTTAAGAACATTTAACTTTGTGAAGAAATAGGTAGGTAGATCTTAAAAAAAAAGTTAGCGTTCAATACATCACATGGCCTGCCCGGCCTGCCCGTGACATCACTGTTTTCTAAACGATTCGAAACGAAAAATCCAGTTTAAAGTCAATTAAAAAGTGTTCAATTTCCTAACAGACTTTAAGAGAAAAGACTTTAAGAGAATTAACCCTTATTCCAAAACAAAAAAAAGGACACAAAACGCATTGCTTGCAAATGGCGCATATAGCCCATAACAAACGCCCAGAATCCGTTCTTAGATTTATCTCCGCTAAGTTCGAGCGACCCTCCTATCTGTTACGATACTCTAATATTGATCACATCGAGAGTGCTTGACAAATATTGTGCTGTAGTTTACGAATTGTTATGGCTCTGCTGTTCATGTTTTTATGATACCATTGGCCAGGAATGTTGTAGGCTGTTTATCTAAGTATTAAATGGTTGAAATTGATGCAGATTGTTTTAATAAACAGAGATCTTAACTTACGTTCATCAAATATGTGAATTGGTAATGTATTAATCAAGATTTAAATAGCTAATCTTTAAGTAGATGAAACTTTAGATCTAGCAGATAAAGTATTTATAAACATTAGTAACACCATGCTAAATAAAATAAATATATATATATAACACATATTTCTTGGACACAATGTTACTTAGTCCAAATTTACAATGAACGTATTTAGATTTAAAAAATACAAATAAATATCTTGAATAAAAAAAACTGTTTAAAAGACCAATGTGTTTCTTTCACTAACAAACCAGCAGAGGTACATTACTGGCACGTAACAGAGTCCACACGAGACACTCAGCTGTTATCTCAGATTATCAACGCTAAGAAAACCTGTTTCCAGCGCTGTGACATTCGCAAACACTTGCTTTGAAGGCTCACTTGTGAGACGGATTAACGCCGCATGTCACACCGAACAGTTTTTTAACTAAATCAATATATTATATTATATTTATTTTTGTGAAAGCTAAAAACTTATAAAGTATAGACTTAGGTATTCATCATTGACTCATATTGTATTATTACGTTATAACTACGATAACTATGAAATAAACAATACCAGAAGAATAGTGCAATTAACAATAAGCGGCACTTCATTAGAAAGAATAATGCGATACATATCACGGTTCATAATATTATGGTACAGCCTGTTATTGTTTAGCAAGGAGATGGACTAAAATATATATAGTTTACGTAACTATGGTACAAACATTTTTCTTCACTTAAACTCTCGCAATTAATATCACTTAGAAAATAAGTTTTACGCACGTCAAAACTGTCGCCGCATAAATAACGCAACGCTTTCCGAGTCCTTGGAAAAATTAAATGATCTATTGTAAAAAGTGCTTATAAACAAAGTATTTGATTGAATAAATATTTTTAACCATTTCCAGTTCGGTGTAACAGACGGCCGCCATTAAAGGCTGGCCATACACGGAATTCTTCGCTAGAACGAGGTGAGGATCCACAGTAATTGGACGAGATCGGCCCGGACAAACACGACCGATCGAATGTTTATTTCTAATTCATTACAGAAACGAGTGGATTAAGTGAAACGTGTTTGTTCACGGTTCACTTGGTTTGTAGCTGTATTTTTTGGTGAATTTGTTCGGGTTATGTTGTTTTATGTAGTTGATTATTTTAAATTATGTGTTCGTCTGGTGTGAACTGACTGTTCAGTTGTTGTGAATTAACAAATAACTTGGTATATCTATGATATCTGTAACATATTAATTCAATTATGCAAACATGTCTCTGTATGGCAAAAATGTCTCTGTATTCTTATTCATATAAATTTATAGGCTAGTTTCGATCAGATTGTCCTGGATTATAAGATACTTGGTAAAAATTCAATTTTTATCAAAACCTTGAAGCAGGGCATTTTCTTCACTCTATCCCCCAACGAACCTGCTTGACGATCAATTAAATTTAAATGGGTATTATCTACGGTTATAAGGAATTAAATCAAGCAGTCATACCTCAACAAAGGCAGGCAGCTAAAACAATACTAAATTCGTGTTTGAACGAAAGTAAAATATTGCTGCAATACTCCGGATGGATAAAACGAAAAATCCATTGCTTTATATGTAAGTGGGACTAGTCATGCGGGAAAATCTCGCCAATCTTTGACGACTTGTGAAATCCTATTGAATTTGCCTGAACCTACAAGGCGCTTACATTTCATACACAATACACGCGGCATTACTAGTGATGTAACCGATACAAAAATGTCGATATCTTACTGGAAATTAAAATGTATTGATTTTGTTGTAAATTAAGGTGAAGTAGTAATAGATATGATACAAATTTAAATAGATATAGCTTTTCAAATACCATGAAGCCGATAGCTAAATCTGAGCGTATGCAAATTTTCGATATAAATTAGTCAATAAGCAGTGAATAATCATTACATTTTAAAAAGCGTAGTATATTCCTTAGGTATTCAGTAGTAACCTTAGTACCTTATAAATGCTTAAAAAATTCATAATATTTTATAGGATAAGGATTTTTTTAAAACGCACAACATGAAAATCTGTAATATTCAAAACTAGCTGTGCTCCGCGGTTTTACCCGCAATACTCCGCTCCTGTTGGCCTTAGCGTGATCATATAATATAGCCTATAGCCTTCCTCGATGAATGTGCTATCTAACACCGAAAAAATTTTTCAAATCGGACAAGTAGTTCCCGAGATTAGCGCGTTCAAACAAACAAACTCTTCAGCTTTATAATATTAGTATAGATTTAACATAATTTGGAAGGAATAAGGAAGTGATTAAAAAACATCGACAACAACATTTACCCTTACATCACTGCTGTTTCATAGCGTCTCATATTTTATTTATTTCCCTGTATCGCGATTGTTTCCTCCCACTCCCCGGGAGCTTACTTTCAATCTATATTTTAATTAAAGTTCACTCCATAAATATTCTCAACTAAATGATGGAATATACAATGTTATTTATCGCTGCATTATTGTTAACGATTGAGCATCTTTGTTATGTTTAAGACAATACCTGTATTGTTTTTGAGTGGAAATAAGTGTGGCAAATATTTTATATTTTATATCTGCGATTTATTGAAATTAGGGAAGTTAAGTAAAGCTTTCTAGCATAAATTGTTATTGGACGATTGAAATATCTTTATCCATGCAATTTATAAAATTAGCTTTTAAAAGGATTAATCTCACAAATTCATTGGCTTTAGGTGGTTGTTAGTTTTACAATTTGTTAATCTGTGATCGTTATACACCCAAGACTCAAGTGTTAGTTACACGTTTACACACATTGATATTATGTTTGAGTGAAAACTAAAATATAGTTTAAACGAATACCTTTATCATATTTACTTCTCAATTATATAAAATGATTTATTACTAAAAAGATAAGTAGATTATTAATATAAAAAGGTAAATAACACTTAATTATGGAATAGCAAACATTAAAAATAATTGTAACAAGAAACATGCAAACACCAGTCATAAATCATTTGTTATCCATTTCTGTTACGAAGTTTATTCACATAAACGTAACGAACAAACAGTTCATTTCACATTTGTTATATTGCTCGAATTAACGAACACCGCAATGAACGTAATTCATTATTATGCATACAACAGTCTAACAAGGCTCTTTAAAATGTTAGCGATATTAGTTTAAGAGCCAACTATTATAATGTAAAGGTGTTTTTCCTAGAATGGAATAGGTGTTTTTCCTAAATCATCCTTAACAATACATCTGACGATTCGGGAAATTGTATTATTTTGTTGTAGAAAATTACAATTGCTCGATTCTTTAAGTAATATTCACTTTATATCAGTTGATTAACTTGATTAACCAATTTATAGCTGTATTTTATTCTATTCATCATGAAACTATGTATTGTACTTATAATAAGCATATTTTCTGCAAATATATTAATAAGTGAATCTTAACAATCATTTTATGAAAGCGGTGTTGGTGCCCTTGACATATTTAAGAACCTGAGCCGTATCTAAGGTGTTGTTACAGGTGTCATCGCAAATTAAACTTATGCGAATTTATGTTTTAAGTTCCAAATAAAGTGTTTGATTTTGAATTCTAAATAATATTATATGTGCTAAAGTTTATGACTACAAATGCACATACTATTTTTTTTTAATTTTAAATTTTATAGGTCGAAATAAAGAAATCATTTTTAAATAAGACTATTTTTAGGGTTCCGTAGCCAAAATGGCAAAAACGGAACCCTTATAGTTTCGTCATGTCCGTCTGTCCGTCTGTCCGTCTGTCCGTCTGTCACAGCCGATTTACTCGGAAACTATAAGTACTACAGTGATGAAATTTGATGGGAATATGTGTTGTATGAACCGCTACAAAAATATGACACTAAATAGTAAAAAAAAGAATTGGGGGTGGGGCCCCCCATACATGTAACTGAGGGATGAAATTTTTTTTTTCGATGTACATACCCGTGTGGGGTATCAATGGAAAGGTCTTTTAAAATGATATAAAGTTTTCTAAAAAACATTTTTCTTAAAGTGAACGGTTTTTGAGATATCAGCTCTCAAAGTCGTAAAAAGTATGTCCCCCCCCCTCTATTTTTATAACTACGGGGTATAAAATTCTAAAAAAAATAGAGGTGATGCATGCTAATTAACTCTTTCAACGATTTTTGGTTTGATCAAAGTATCTCTTATAGTTTTTGAGATAGGTTGATTTAACTGTAATTTATTATATTTGCTGCTACGGAACCCTTTGTGCGCGAGCCCGACTCGCACTTGGCCGGTTTTTATTAAATTAAAATTCAGATTTCAAAAATAAGTTAAAAACTAGTTTACTCTTGAAGGTTATTAAAATTCTACGCAGCTCTTAGTGTATAAAAATTTATGCGAAAAGTTGGCGAAAAATAGTAATTAGACGAAATTATGAAGTGAATGCAGTTAACGAAAAAACTATGAAAATGTTCCGATTATAATTATATTTTGTGGAATAATTTACGTAATATATTTCAAAAAATTTTGTCAAAGTATTCTATTCATAACCTCTGTACAGTGATTAACTTTTTCACGCTTTTTTGGCCCTAATTCCGATATCTGGTAGAGACTAACAAAAAAAAATTCTCAGCCTGGTAAGGTTTAAGCATAATATTGTATTCTATTTTAAATCCATAAATTAAATATTTATGGATATATAAATACGTATTTAAGATAGAATACATAAAAACATTAAAAACAATATCTACTTAAAATGATGCCTACGACGTAGCGATTGCGTAGCACGTTCGTAGCAAATAGCGCGTAGCGTTGCGGTAGCACTGCACTACGAGCGCTGCATTGCAAGGCTATTAAAACTGTTTTCTTTTTTTAATTTTACAATAATAAAGATAGATATGTTCTGCGGCTTCACTCGCCTTGTTCTTGGATTAAAAGAATATTGGGCTATGTTTAAAATTTATAACCGTGCAAAATTATCCCTTTTCCGAGTTACTTTTTTTCGAGGGTAGGAGCAAAAAGTGACACACGTTTTTTTGTAAGCTATATTTAAAATTCAATTTTACATACAAACACATAGTTTTAATTTACCTGTATGTGTTAATTTTGCACCTTCACCTACCAGTTAAATCTCCATATATTAATATCCAACAATTACACACTAGAACTATTACTTCACTTTTGGAACCACACAATGGAATCTGTCAAACAATCTATGACAGACATGGCAGCGATGTTCAATGCTAAAATGGCTGAATTCCAGCGTGACCTGCACAATGTTAATAACACCAACAATTCCCAACCTGCTTCTACCAGCCCCACTTCAAAATTAGCAGCGGAGTTTAACACCTTTCGCTCCTTTGTTGTATCTTCTCTGCATACTTTGCAACTGCAAATTGAGTTCCTCTCAAATGAGTATATCAAATGGGAGATAAGAAGTCGGAGGAAAATGTTGTTATTACATGGAATACCAGAAACCTCAAAAGAAAATCCTGCGAATTTAGTTGCCAAAGTAGTGGTGGATAACTTAAAAGTATCTCAGTTTAATCAGGAAGCTATTTCCCGGTGCCATCGTTTAGGTTCAATGAAGTCTGATAAGCCCAGGCCCATTATTATTAAATTTAAAGATGTTGCTTTAAGAGACACCATTTGGTTTTCAAAGACCTCTCTGAAGGGCACTGGATACACACTGTCAGAATTTCTTATTAAGGAAAGACATGATGTTTTCATCTCTGCAAGAACCCGCTTCGGCTAAACTGTACATTATAGGGCGTGGAGTTGAGAGTCGTAATTTTTTTTGTGGTTAGCTATTGTCCTATGGAACCTAAATCTGAAATTTCACAGCGCGAAAACTTTTTGTTTTTGAGTCACGAATTTTTGAAAATCGGAAAATTTTACTCCATTTTATCTTTGAAACGCGAACTTACTGTTATGACAGTGTCAAATTGACCTACAGCGATTGTCAAACGCGTTTCATTTCAGGTAAAACATTTCTATCTAACAAAAAAAATATTATAATTTAAATTTTATTTATGAAATTTGTATATTTTTTAACAACAACATTAAAAATAATTATTATTAAGTATAGTTTTTGTAAAATAGATTAAATAAAATAAAATTATTAATATTCGCAATTTATAATTTAACAAAAATATTAATCGAAGTGTCTAGTAGTCCGCTAAACGGATGAATAAAATAAATTAGTCGTCCGATTACCGGATGAATAAAATAATTTAATCGTCCGATAACATCTATTTATCTAAGTCTAACTTATATAGTTAGGTTATCGGGGTTTCTTTAGAGAACTGCCGCACGTATTATAGGTTTATAGGCAGCGGCCGGCGAGTGCCAGAAGCGACTTTAGGGCGATTCCCACTCAAACAAAAAAAAAACTACAGGTCATACTAATGTCTATTACATTAAATCTGTCATATTTCAAATCAAAGAGCTAATGCAATATTACTAGTATTGAAAACTATTATTGTAAAGTAATAATTAATATTAATTGCTTCAGATCAATGTGGAACTGGAAAAAAATACCTAAAGCAAAGGGGGCGCAGGACTTAGAAAATTTTTGATGGAGTTGGTATCATTATAACACCTATTTATTATTGTTTTATCGTAAAGATTACGCTAATAAAAGCATGTTTTGTTGGGGCAACTTTTCTCTAAACTTGATAATTACCAAGATACATGACGGATTGTAAAATGTAAATTTTTTCAATGATGGAATATTATGTATTCAATATTAAGCTGCGAAAGTCCGAATCTAGCTAAAAAACGTTACGCTAAAATAAGCATTGCATTATCATAAGACTTGCCACAGAACCGAAGCTGTCAACCCCGAATTCCACGTGGTCTTGTTTGCCCTACCCCTAGAGTGTATGTAAAAAGCCGGAGGCGCGGAGGGAGAGCAGCCCTCGCCCGCCGTGACAAAGCTAGGGAGACGTGCGGAGCGGAGCGGCTGAGGCTGGTCGCCGAAGGCGACCAATAAGCTGAAGCTGCGAAGTGGAGTACGGGCGACCGTGCTTTGTCACGCAAGGGCGGAAGGGCTGCACTTCCCGTAGCGCCGGAGCTAAGGCAGTGTCTGAGACAATATAAAAAAGACATGAGGAGATAGGGAAAGGGTTAGGTTAGGTTTTATCATCAATCTTTGAGGGCGAATATCTCGGCCATTTTTTATTTTAGAGAAAAAGTTTTTTTTATAAAACATGCTTATTTTAGCGTTTTGAATAAAAATTATGTATTTTATGATTCCTATACAATTTTCACTTTAGATCAAAAATTTTCTAAGTCCTTACTTTGCGCCCCCTTTGCTTTAGGCGGACCAAAACTTAATTTGTAAATATCTCGAAAACTATTAATTTTCGCGCCCCCCCCTTTACAGGGGAAGTTCCTAGTACCCACCCCCCCTCTCTCCACCCCCCACTACCCCCAAATTCCACGCCCTATAATGTACAGTTTTACCCCCGCTTCGGTGTAGCCAATTGTTGGTCCAAAGATGGTTACATCATTGTTCAAGCTCCAGATGGGTCAAGACATAAGATCACAACAATGGCAGATCTTGAAACCATTCCTTCAGCTGCCGGGGGTTCAGCTTCAACAGCCACAAATTTGCCACAAGCCAATCAATCGAAGCCGGTTTCAAATGTAAGGCCCAAGAGGTTCGGCAAAGTTAAGTAAGCATTCAATGCATGTTTATTTCTATTGTATATCTTGCCCAGAAATGGTTTAGCTATTTAATTCAGTTTCTTGGAGTTATCACTATGTTAATATCTCTTCCCTTAATTTGCTATGCTTCTTTATATTTCCACATATGAGCTTTTGGTTGTAATTTAGTAATTAGTATATTCTTATCTTGTTATGTACCTACTTTAGTTATAGTTAATACATAATAATATTACTACCCTTACATTTTAATGCTAGATACCCGATTGTAAATTTATTAATGTAAACAGCACTTTGGCTATTGTCATTTGTCAATTAATGTCAAACTTCACTTTTATAATATTATCAGTTGCGTGGATACTAGCATATTTGAATTCGCACAGACAGTAATTGTTTTAGCTTTTGTTGTAATTTTTATTTTTTATTTTATGTAACTGGTGGTAAAGGTTATGTTTGAGAGTTAGATTTCTTATTATATTTTTATTTGCTTATTATTAGTTATTTAAATATATATACGTAGTATATATTATTATATTATATTATATTTTATTATTTATGAATTTAAATTGTAGTACAGAGAATGAAAGTTTCATTTCGCTAAATTCAAGCAATGATTTCTCAGAAGATGACAGCTTCCATAGTACAACCTGTTCTCCTACTCCTTGCATTTCTTCCCTTTTTACTAATGCTAAGAATACCTTAAATATTGTACATATTAATGCGCAGAGTATTCCGGCACACTATCCCGATCTCCTAGCTACTTTCGACTCCACCCCTGTTCACGCAATTTTAGTTTCTGAGTCCTGGCTAAAACCCTGTCTCCCTTCCTCTTCTTATAGTCTTCCAGGATTTAATTTGATTAGAAATGATCGCATCGGCCAAGCAGGCGGCGGGGTGGCTATATATTTGCGGTCTCAAATTTCTTATTCCATTATTAGTTTATCTCCTCAGCCCCCACCTGGCGATGCGGCCGAACATCTTCTTATCGAAATTACTTCCTCGAATACTAAAATTCTTCTTGGTGTCTTCTATTCCCCCAACCTTACAGTTAATTATTTCCCGTCCTTCGATCACATCCTTGAATCCTTCTCACCACTTTATAAGCATATTATCTTTTTGGGAGACTTTAACACTTGCTTGCTCAAGGGTGATCATCGCAGCAAAAGGCTTTCATCTATTGTAGATTCTTTCAATCTGAAAATCCTTCCTTCACAAGCTACCCATACCGCTCCTAACTGTATTCCATCTCTCCTCGATCTTGTCATTGTTTCCTCTCCAGAGCATGTCACCGAGCATGGTCAGTGTTCGGCTGACATGTTTTCCTCACACGACCTTATTTTCCTTTCGTATAATTTAAAACCCCCTAAGTTAAAACCAAAAATTGCCATGCATCGTAATTTTGCTAAAATAAACACAGAGCGCCTTTCTGAAGACGCAAGTAAGACTGATTGGTCGGTTATTTTTTCAGCCGATAATATCGATGAGAAAGTGTCTCTTTTTAATTCTCTGATTATTCAACTTTACGATGCGCATGCCCCGCTCCGTCCTGTTAAGTTAAAGCACTTACCAGCTCCATGGATGACAGATGATCTAAAAAAACTGTTAAGAAAGAAGGCGCGAGCAAAGTCTAAATTAAAATTGTCTAACTCGGATACCAATCGGGAAAAATTTAATATAATTCGAAATCGCTGCAATACTTTATGTAGGGATGCACAACGTCAGCACTTTTCCAAATCCATTGACAACGGTGACCCGTCGAAAATGTGGAAATTCCTTAGATCCCTTGGTCTTGGTAAATCCCCGCTCATTTCCTATCCTAGTACAGTCCATGTCAACGACCTTATTTCCCACTTCTCCAATCCCACTTCTGATTTCCTTCCTAACTTAAAATCCAACACCTTAACCCATCTTAATACCTTACCCCTCCCTACTACGCCTCCTTTCGTATTCCGTCGGTTCTCTGAGTGTAGCGTTAAGAAGAGCGTGTTGTCAATTACCTCGAAGGCTGTTGGTAGTGACTGTGTTGGTCGAAGCATGATCATTCCAATCCTTCCCATCATTAATCCTATCATTACCCATATCCTTAATTTTTCAATTTCTTCAGGAAAATTTCCTAGTGATTGGAAAAATGCTCATATTCTTCCTCTTCCTAAAAAACCGAATCCTGCGACCCCATCTGATTTCCGCCCTATTGCTATCCTGCCTTTCCTATCCAAGGTTCTTGAACGGTTGGTTCAAGAACAACTAAGCATTTTCCTAAATCATAACCAACTCCTAAATCCTTTCCAGTCTGGTTTTCGACCAGGGCACAGCACGACCACTGCCTTAATTAAAATTACTGACGACATCCGCCGAGGTTTCGACAGCAAAAAGCTCACCATACTTACGCTGATTGACTTCAGTAATGCATTCAATAGCGTAGATCATGATGTACTGCTAGCTGTTTTACGCTCTCTTAACTTATCTCTCTCGGCTGCTGACTGGGTACGGAGCTACTTACAGGGACGTCGTCAGCGTGTGCTAATTGAGGAACTTTCCTCAACTTGGTGCAATGTGCCCGCTGGTGTTCCTCAAGGTGGCGTTTTGTCTCCCCTCCTTTTTTTCCATATTTATAAATTCCATTTCCAATTCTATTGTGTCACCTTACCATATGTATGCAGACGATTTTCAATTGTATAACCACGCCTCACTCCTTGAACTTCCTGAAGCGATTTTCCAAGTAAACGCTGATCTTGCAGCAATTGTCAGATGGAGCAAAAATCATGGTTTAACAGTTAATCCTCTCAAAACCCAGGCTATTATATTCGGAAGTAGGCAATTAATCTCAAAAATCGACTGGACCAATTTTCCGAACGTCATCGTTGATGGTGTACTTATCCCGTACAGCACGCAGGTTAAAAATCTTGGCCTGACTCTTGACCAAACCTTCTCCTGGGATGAGCAAATTAAACAAGTGAAAAAAAGGGTTTTTTCTTCTGCTTTTTCCTTACGGCGCTTACGCAACTTTCTTCCAATCTCAACCAAAACTGCGTTAGCTCAATCCCTCCTTCTTCCTCTCCTTGATTTTTCTGACTCCTGCTATCCTGATATTCGTGAATATCAGCTGGACACCCTTGAGAAGCTTCAAAATTTCTGTGTCAGATTTATATTTGGACTACGTAAATTTGACCATGTCTCTGAGTTTAGGAAAAGATTAAAGTGGCTCCCCATCCGCCAACGCCGGGATACTCATTTGCTGCATCTTCTGTACACTATTCTTTTTAGCCCTAAGTCACCGCAATACTTAAAGGACAACTTTGAGTATTTAAGCTCTAGCAATTCCCTCTCTCTTCGTTCTTCCAACCTGTTATTACTTTGCACTCCTATCCACCATTCCAATTTTTTCAACAACTCTTTTACTGTTCGTGCTATCCAACTTTGGAACGCTTTACCTGAGAGTGTTAGATGCGCTAAAACGCTCTCTTCTTTTAAATCACTGTTAAAAGATCACTACCTTTCCTTACTGTAGCTTTTTCCCTACCTTTCTGTTTCTGCTTGCTGACATCTGTAACTGTAACCATTGTTTTTGAATGTCTTATCATCTGTGTACTATGGCTTGTGTATAGTATGTATTTTGTAATATGTATGTGTATGTTTAGTATGTATTTAATATTATGTATGTGTATGTACAATATGTATTTTAGTAATATTCTATGTATGTATTTTAGTATACATTTTAGTTTACATATTTTTGAAGTACATATATAATATGTAATATTCAGTTTATATTAATATGTGTGTATATGTGTCTATTTTACATTATTTGCAATGTATTGTTATATGTAATTGTAATTATAGTCATTTATTTTGCGCTATCCCACGACCTTACATTTCCTTTCCTACCAGGTTGCCTGGTAGAGATTGCTGTTCAGCAATAAGGCCGCCTTTTGTACAAATGATGCCTTTGTAATTTTGTTCTTTTCTTTCTGCTTTGTCCATTCATGTTTGTACAATGAAGTATTATAAATAAATAAATAAATATCCCATATGTTTATCAGCTAATGAGGAAAACCATTTATCTATTATTACAAAATGTCGTTTTAATAATAGAAGTAGGAACTGTGTTTATTTAGTTATGTTGTTCTTATTCGCAAAATATCAAGTTAATTAAAAATAAAATTCAATATTTATGTTAATACACTTTTGGTTTTCTTTAAACATTGCAATAATTCAACAATTACTTTTAATTTCAATTAAATTGACAGCAATAGATACTTCATTGCTAACATGTTAATAAGCACTCATAAAGTACTCGTAGCATAAACAAAGCTCTTATATTATTAATGTATACTATATTTGTAACTTGAATAGCATTTCCAAAGTCAACAACAACCTCTCAAGCTGAGAGCACCTAAACTAACTGACCAATTGTTGAGTCGCCACAATATAATAAAATCTCTATACATATAAGGGAAAACAGATTGAGCAAGCTAGAGCACAAACTACCAGGTACTGAAAATTGAAACTTTGCTACATACGTTATAAAAGTAAGGGTTTTTAATATTCGCCCATTTATGGATTTTTAGAAGCAAGTTCATTGCGTACAAAGTCGCGGACAGTATTGATTAATTAAATATAAAATATAATAACTTTGCTTTTTTTATTGGGAATAGAGAAGCGCTTGACCAAAATCTGGCCTGATGTTAAGCTGAGATGTGGACTAAGGTGGAACGCCCGGAAGGTACCTGTTCACTCTACGCTTGAAGGCCCCCATTGCTTAACAAAAGTTAACTGAGTCAAAATCTACAGTATGCTGTAATTTTCCAATAATAAAAACGCAATTATACACAACGAACGCGACAAAAATATTGAACAATCGCCGCTCCCGAATACTCCCAATCCTTATCACAATTTATTCATTTTTAATCGATTCGAGTACTTTTTAACTGGCGCTAAAAGCACGTAGAAATAAAAAGGTCGCATTGTAACGGATATTCAATAAGGCGCACTCGGTACACTCAATATTTGAAAGCTGTAATTGATCAGTTCAGTTATTGAAAGCCGCTCCAATTTCCACGCTCACTGCTTTCAACTGGCCGCGCTGTGGTAGTATGTAGAAGGAACTGGAAGGGTTAGTGTGGCATATCGATGCATTAAGAACAACGTATATACAAACATGTTTCATAACGTTTCAGTAACGTGTTATTTTGTGGTTTGTAATAAAAAAAGATAAAAACGAAAATAAAAGTATTTAACAAATTGCATTAAATCTGAAGGCTGTGTGTAGATTGTTTGATTTGATGATGCGCAAATTTCTTCATTTCTTACTAAAAATATGTCTTCTGTTGTTGATAAGAATATTTTTCAAAATAAAAAGGAAAAACATGCATAAATATGAAAATAACTTTACACAGAAATATGAATAGAATAGTATATATTTTATTTGAACAAACAATAAGTTGTACCATTTTACATTTCTAAAACTTCTTTCATTTAAGATACTGTAATCGACATAGCTTGGAAATACACTTCTTGGTCTCTCCACCCCTGTTGCGGCTGAAAATTTACAAGATGCTTTTAAAATAACATATAATTTAGAAAATATAAAAATAAAATTATTAACAGTTATATACCACAGCGCAACAACCGGACGAGGAGCAGCTATCGAAAGTTTAATTAAAGCGAAACGAATAAGGTGTAATATTTCTCACTCAACTTCTATTAGGATTAAATAAATCTATACGTATCGTAACAAAGCATCCGAAGTGATTCATTATAATAATTAGTTGCTGGCGACATAGCTGCCTTTTAAAATCCTTAGTCTAAAATAACATTACGATAGATATATGTATAGCAACGTTATAAATCAGTTGTAGCTATTATTCTATAGTGCGATAATTCATATAATTATTTTGTAAGAATTACAAAATAATTATTTGAATTAATTAATTATTTTTTTTTAATTACTCGCGGTTTCAATCATAGTAGCACAGAATACATAATAGTAGGCTAAACGCTACAGAACGGACACTCTCCGCCTCCCGCCAAAATTAAACACTTACCTCACCCTGCAGGATCAGTCTAAAAATGGTCCACATTTTTCTGCAAGGACGATACGCAACGAAGATTGACAACATTAATCAGATTGACATAAAGTAATTTTATTATTTTAGATTTGTGATTATCGTTTTTCGTAGAAAATGGTTAGATATTGTGCTGTTTACGGATGTATTTCATCAGAAAAACGCAAATTTTTTTTTACGCTAGTCACAAATGTGCCAACCATAAAGCGTTAACACACACATTTGCAGTCTCTACAGTGTGACTGTCAAAACGATAATTTTGTAGGGAGTGTCCGGGGTGTGATAGTAGTATATTTTTAAGCTATTCTGATAAAGATTATTTTCTGAAAACTATGAAATATGTAATGTTTACGTAACCTAATAGTATCTATTCTCATAGATTTAATTACCTAATTAATTGAATAGAATATACTTCAACATAGTTTCAATGAGCAAAAAAAGATTGTTCAATATCTCTCCAGAGAAGATCTTTTGTGCAAGTCAATCATTCCATTGCTTTTAATACTGTATGCTAAATTAAATTTAAATTCATTATGAAATCAAACAGGAGCAAAAGAGTTTATTAATCAAACGTTAGGCAAGTCTCGAAGAGAACCTTAATGAGCTTTCGTTGTTGACTGTACTGCAATTAAGTTCCTCAAAGAAGCACCTGTACGTATAGACGTAGCATTGTCGGATGACTTTAATAAATCTGCTGATAAAATCTGCAGACGGTAGTGTATGAAATGTCATAGCGGAGATTTGTACCGTCAGCAGAGCAAATTAGTAATTAGTTTATTGCATTGTTGTTTTGTTTTGTACATTTCTATGTACAAATGCTATACAGCTTCAAGTTTTACTGTCTTATAAATCAGTATTATAATTATTAATAAGAAGGAATGTAGAGAATTATCTCTAATTAATGAATAAGAATAAATTAATATTGATGTAGCCGTAAACAGAAAAATAGTAATGCATACATAGGTACATCCACCTTTCTATTAAAATTGAAAAAATATGTCAATTGCCAGTTAATCCAATCACTGAACAATTTGTGAACAATTACGCTTTTCGAGCTAATTAAATCCAAATCCATGTGTACACAACGTAAAAATCGGCGAAGTGTAAATATTAATGACATTGTAATTCAAGAAAAGGTCTAATCACGTACAAAAGTGTGTCCAATTTAAATCGGTCCGTAAAATGAGAGATCGCGCCCATATTTCTGCGTCATTGGGCTCACAGAATATAAATTTGAACAACCGCGCCACAGGATTTGTTCATAATTTGAAATTCAAATTGTGCAGAGAACAACCGCTCGCTAGAAACGGAAAAATGTACCCGCACAAATATAATTAACATAAAAATTGATAAAAACACGCCGCCGTCCATTTGTATCGTCGATTTTTTCCGTGACTTTTTTGCGATCTTTTGCAAGGTATGAATCTCTGTTCCACGAACTGTATTGGTGTTGTTTATCATATTTTCTAACTAGCTAGTTTGTGCGAGTAAATTATAATGGTAAATTATAAATAATGTAAATTTAGGATATAATATAAAAATATCTTTTTGATGAACATTTTCTTTCACTCAAATAATACCATACAAGATTCTAAACCAAGGCTTTTGCATAAAGCTCATTTTCTTATACCTACATCTATCTATGTTTATCTTGCTAATATTATAAACACACCTTTTTATTATTAAATTATCGATGGTGCTGATTCAAGTTCAATGAAAATAACTTTAACAAGAAACGGTTCTCTTTAATAAGACTTGTTTATAACCAGTCATTTAAAACAGAAATAATCCCTACAAAATAGCAACCAACATATTAAAGTAGATTTTCACCTCGTAAAACCTCCGTATGCTCGAAATGCGACGTTATAGAGAAAATACGTTTATCGGCACCTTATGCTTCGTTTGTTTTTATCGATAGTGCAGCGTTATCATTTATGGCGGCCATTTTGTTTCGTGTTTATGCAAATGGCGACGAACGATTTAACCGCTTTATGGCGCGACGCGTCTGGTATACGTCTGGAATAGTGGGATAGATGCAAATTGCTATTCGCAAATCTTTTGAGAAAAATATTTTTGTTAAAATGTGACAAAGAATGGTTATGTTTGTCTATATATAGATACTGAAAATAATTTAAAGTTAAAGTGTGTTTATCTTTTCTGTTTATATGCCATTCTATTTGTTGATTTTAAAATTGTTTTACAGATATTTTGCTATGGACGCTTTCGCGTTGATTACTTAAAGAATTGTTGGAATTTTTGTATTTGCATTTGTCTGAATCCAAGTTGAACCTCCATTTATGACATGTAGTTAGAAATTCAAGATTCTAACCGATTTTAAACTTATTCAGTATGTTATTATCTCGACATTTCGCAAACTTTGCAGTGAGCGTGGTCACTCTAGACCTCTAGCCTCTAACGTCGAGATAATAAGAATAAATCGCGTTTAAAATCCGTTAAAGTCTTTAATTTTTAAATGTATAATACTCGCGTGAAATTAAACAGCTATATTTTAATTCGTTAAGAGTTTGATTTTTTATGATAAACTAGCGGTCCGCCCCGGCTTCGCCCGTGGTACATGTTTATGTTTTCTCTACATAAGAACCATCCTCGTACTTCAAGGAATATAATAAAAAAAGAATTATCGAAATCGGTTCAGCCGTTCTCGAGTTATGCGCTTACCAACACATTTTGCGATTCATTTTTATATATAAAGATTATCCCTATATAAGTAATATAAGATTCTCGAACTATTCCTTAATATTCCCACTATCCAAACTGCACTGAATTTTAAAGCAAACGATATTTTTTACTCACTATTAAACCATTTTATCCTTATGCACAATTTAATAGTCTGTGACGAAAGATAAACAAAATATTTTTCTCTCCATAACTTTTGGAACAGAAATACGATATTGCACTAATTGTTAGCCGCGGCGTTGCTTGTGGACTGCGGAGTTTTTAATTTCGTTTGTTAAGTTTCCTTTGAGCCTCGCTCACAAAAAGAATGGTATCCTTCCTGGGTGTGATTCGTATGGTTTTTCTTCAATAATAAATATTAAATTCTTAAAATAGATGCCATGTATATGTTCGTTTGTTCTTAACATTATAACAATATAATAAAGATACCATGAAAATAAAGAATTTCATTTAAAAGAGTTGTCACGAACCCATTACATTTTATAAACAAAATATAATCATCGTAATGTTAATATTAAAGATGTAATTATCTATATAATTTATTTATTTATTTATTTATTACTTTATTGCTCTTAAAAATTACAAATTGAGACTTATTCTAGGATACATTGTAACAAACGGCGGCCTTATCGCTAATTAGCGATTTCTTCCAGACAACCGGTTGTACAGAGAGAAATTAAGTAAAGGATAGGAGTAGGGCAGAGCATAAATAAATATATGAACAAAAATAAAAAATAAATAATAAGTTATAAAAATTGAAATAAAATAAAAACAGCATAATATACAAGCCACAAAATTAAGAGATTAAATAAAATACATACACACAAATAGATTTCATGCATATGAGAAGAGATAAAAATAATATAATATACTTAAGTATATACTAATAAAATATATAATATATTACACATAATATATGTACATATATACTAGGGTAACTGAGAAAAATAATGATCACGAACCATATTTTTAAAAATATTCAAAGATTGCGCCTTCTTGATTGGTTCCGGCAATGCGTTCCATAATTTAATCGCACGAACAGTGAAGGAGTTACCCAGAAAGCCTGTATGATGAGCTGGCATTCTTAACCGGAGCATTTCCGATGAGCGGACAGAGTCTCCGTTTTCTCCTCTGAACACAAAATTTTCCTTGAGATATTTTGGTGTTTTGGGGTTAAACAAAACTTGATATAGAAGTTGCAGCACATGAGCATCCCGGCGTAAACGAATTGGTAGCCACTTGAGCTGAGAACGAAACTCAGAGACGTGGTCATATTTCCGCAGACCAAATATGAAGCGGATACAAAGATTTTGGAGACTTGGAGCTTGTTTAATTGGTCTACGGAAATATCAACATAACTGACATCGGCGTAGTCAAGTATGGGTAAAAGGAGGGATTGTGCTAGCAGAATTTTGGTTGGGATAGGAAGAAATTATATTTTATTGAAATTGACTTATTTGACAAATATTTTGCTCATTTTCATCATGTTATCATACTTCAACATTCTTATCAAAGGGAAACGTAGTTAAAATGTATTTTATCAGGAGCAGATTTAATTAAGTACTAGGCTAATAAACTTTAGAACCTTCGGGTTTATTACAAATTAAATTTTATATAAACAAAATGGCGCTCGCTCTCTAAAAACTAATAAATGTATCAATGGTTTGATGGTTCCGTATATATTTATAGTTTGATAATAATCTCTATAAAATTTTTATTATAAATTATATAATACTAGCCGCTCCGCGCGGTTTCACCCCCGTGGCTCCTCTCCTGTTGGTCGTAGCGTGATGGTATATAGCCTATAGCCTTCCTCGATAAATGAGCTATCTAACACCGAAAGAATTTTTCAAATCGGACCAGTAGTTCCCGAGATTAGCGCGTTCAAACAAACAAACAAACACACAAACAAACAAACAAACAAACAAACAAACTCTTCAGCTTTATAATTATATAATATTTATTAAGCACGTGTCAGATAGGCTTTCTATCCAATGTTATAATACTGAACAACACTGAATACGAATTTTCGTTTACACTTAAATATCACTAAAGAATGCTCTTGCTCTAGCTCTATATTTGTTTTGTCTTAATAACACAAGATTTCCATAGTTTTAATCGTACTGTATAATTGTATATACTTGAAGCCTGAATAAAGATTGTTTTTCAATAGTGTTTGAATATCGTTTCAAAGTTAACAGTTCATTTATCAATTGAATCAAAATTGTCACCTCCTAAGGGACCCTAGAGGTCAGTCGGCTTCAACGATAAACAGTTTGTGAGCCATCAAGTCAATGGGCTTTAAACAATGACGTTTATGTGATTTGACAAGTCCCGGTGTTGGGAAACTTTATCCTCGAATATTGTAAAGGAATTATTGTTACTAAACAATTAAGTAAAAAAAGTAAATTAAGTTAACTCGTAATGGTTTTAATAAAAGATACTAAAACAATTTTTTTTGCTGTAGCAACTGTTTGATTTATCCAATTATAAGCTGCAGTTGAAAATTAGGATTCATCTGTTTTTAATTTCTCATCTCTTTGGTTGATTGATTTTTTTCTTTATGAACAAATAGACAGAGAGACACCGATATTGTATATCATTTTCCACTTGGGAACGAACCCGTGACCTCTCTGTCACTCACCCTAACTGCTGTACCCGCAGTCACACAAATTGACATAATAATATGCCTAAAAAGCCTGAAAACCTGTAAAACCCCAGATTATTCCGTGAGACGCATTATTTATCAACAAAGGGCGTTAAATTCGTCATGATTTCATTCACGTATGTATTTCGCAACTCTTTACAAATAAATAAAATTGAAATGTCTGTTTTTAACTTTAATAGACCGTATCATTTTTTCATCTCTTTATATAAAACATAAGTATGTAAAATTTTGCTGTTTGTCCTGCTTTTTTGTTACAGCATCTTTCCAGAATGACTGGTACGATGAACTCACTTAAGGAATAAGTAATTAGACTAAGGTATATTTTTTATTTTGATTATTATTTCTTTCAATCACAGCTCATTTTATAATATTGATTAGTTAACTTAAGCTTGTTATAACAGACATGATTAAATTTTTATTACTATATAAAATAAATGTCATACTAGCAAAAATGTACGAATTATTAACACAGACGAAGCTGCGTGCTTACACTCGTATTGGAATAAAGCCGACTCACGTTGTGTTGAGAATTTAAATTACAAATGCGCTATGAAAATGCGATAAACAATGTTTTTACAGTACTTCAATTAACGTATTTCGTGTGCTGTCGAAATAAAATTCTTTAAATTCCTGTGATACTTTAAACTAGTGACGATTAAGTTGATACTCGCTGTATTCCATTTTTACTGCTCATTTGTTATTTTTTCGCAATATAAAAAGAGTGAGGAAGGTATGTATTCGTAGCATCAACTATCTCTTACAATCAGTACCGAAGATTAGAAAGATTTAAATTAGACGGTCGTGAATCATTGCAGTTCGAGCTTGGAAAATGCATGTAGGTACTAAAAAGCGTTTACTCGTACTTCCTTACCATACAATTATATTAATCTAGATACTTTAAAAGATTGTCTATAATTGATATACTTCTTTCTTTATTACCTAGTTGTACGATTATTGTATTAAAACAAGACTGCCATTTTTTTTAGTTTCAAAAACTGTCAAAAAGCGCTAGATCGTTCTCAAAAGCAGTAAAACTAATGTCAGATCCCAAAAGCACGTACCATGGGACGCACGTATGAAAAAATGGAGTATTCTGTATATAATGAACCCCCGACAGGCCTCCAAATTACCTTCATGTGGTCACGCGCCGCGCCGCCCGTGACTTCATTCTATACCGTACTTTGGGCTATGAAAAGAGCGGTTACATTGTATGAAGTGGTTAATTTTTTTCACTTCTATTGCCTAATTAATAATTTAAATACTTTATTATGCCCATTTGCAGTTAATCATAATTTCAGATCTTCACTTCAATACTGTACTTGATTCTCGAAAAGTAATAATAACATTTCTCAATGTAAAATTACAGAGAGTTATATAAGCGTGATAAAGAACATTGAAAATATAACAGTTTCTGCTAATAAACGAAACTATTTTAACTCTGCGTGTTAACTATTTTTAAACTAATTTAGCTGATGCATATAACACCACAATCAGCGTATTTTAACTCCTAATTATGTAACAGTATAAGTATAATTTAAAATAGATTCGATCGAATCGAATCGACAGAAGGTTCATCGTTTCAAGCAAAGTACAAAATAATCTTTTATTTTATTATAATAGAAGAATATTGTTAAATAAACAATTCTCAACAAAAAGTCTGACAAATCGTAAAACTATGTTATGACGATTCAAAAGTAATAGAGCAAGTCCAATCAAACAAATAAATGTTTGAGTTTAAAATCGACCCACACGTTTTATAGCCCCACATTGAAACCTCGTTCACCTCTGCGAGGTAATGAGCCGCCTTCTGACGCTCGTGAAAAATTATATGAAATCGCTTTTGACCCATATACAATTCATTAAAGCTCCTTTCAGTTCGTCTGCGCGTATTTTCTTTGAACCTGCGAGATTTAATTCGCACCTACGTTTTGTTTTTTCATTTAAATGTGGATATTTTTGTGTTGTGTCTATTTGAAAGTTTATGAGTTTTATAGTTTTTTTTTTGTTTTTGTTCTATAATTTGGTTACACACACTTTATTTATAACATATAACCTATCATATTATAATATTTAAAAGCTAGAGTGGTTTGTATATCCCTTGCCAAACTTGCCAAAAGTTTGTAAAAAGTTCTAAAAGTTCTAAGTAAAATTCTCTAGCTTAGTTTTATTTAATCCACGCAAAATCAAATTCCTAAAATACGTCATGTAGAGCTAGCTAATTCTTAGTTTATTTTTAAAGTCGCAAAATGATCAATTTCTGTCAAAAATTCAAATACAATAAACACACTCCGGTCATAAACTTTAAAACTCAGAGGATAAACAGTAACACGTCGACATCGAAAATCACTCCGCCAAATGCGTCCCAAAGAAGTTTTATTGCCATTCACTCACAGGCGATGTCCATTGGGCTATAAAACAGCAATATTTCAATATTTCCCAATAATATTCTATGCAAACGCGACTTTACTCGTGTTTTACTCATGCTTTCGTGGTTTTTGTTTTATGTGGGCTGTTTAGAACTGACGATATTTATAATGGTTTGGTTAAGATAGAAAGTAAGAATTTTGATTTTAGAGATTATTATTGACTAGCTTTCCGCCTGCGGCTTCGCCCGCGTTTTCAAAAAAAAACCCGCATAGTTCCCGTTCCCGTGGGATTTCCGGGATAAAACCTAGCCTATGTCACTCAGAAATGATGTAGCTTTCCAACAGTGAAAGAATTTTTCAAATCTGCCAAGTAGTTTCGGAGCCTAATCAATTCATACAAACAAACAAACAAAAAATCAAACCTTTCCTCTTTATAATATTTGTATAGATGTAGTATAATGTTATGAAGATTATGAAAAAGTAATTAGAATGTCTATTAAGTTTTCAAGATTTCAATTATGCGTTTCATAATGATAAGATAAATTTTGTAGAACACTAGACAAATGGAGAATCTACACTCGATTAGGTTATAATCAGTACGATAAAAAATCGTGTCGTATCTAGTAGATAATAATAATATATCGTCTTATCGTATTCAGTAAACATCCACCAGAACTGCTGACTCGTCTCCCCGACGCGTGTACTTTACGATGGCCCCGCAAAATATCGTCCCTTTATTTGAATCGCCATGTTATCATTCTCAGATTGCCGCATTCAAGGGCCCTCAGTGAAAAACTTATTTTCACTGCGTGTGACAATATGGGACTCAATATGTCTTTTGCTTTTTACATTTGCGACGTTTTGACTGGCTTATTCGTTTTGAAGATGTTTATGGAAACTGTTAAGTCTGTATCTGAAAGCGTAGCGTGTTTTTTTTTCCGTTCCTTACTAGAGAGGCACCCATACTGTGTATTTATCCATTTGTTCGAAGTAGTTAATGATTTTCGGCAAACTTAAACAATAAATATTATCATTAGGTATAAATACCACCTCGTTTAAATGCCGAACAGAAATTGAATCTACTAGAACCTTGCTCTATTTAATTGTATGTAGCTATTACCGATATTAATATTGATAAAGTAAAAACCTAAGCGGACTCGTATTCAATGTTCTTTCAAATAAGCTTAATTGTTGAATAATCACCCTATTCAATCAATAAGTTCATTCACATACCCAAAATGCACAATCAAACATAATATATACCTAAACGAAACATAATACAAGCGACCGAAATAATACAGCGCGAAATATCTCCAGTAAGAGCGCTCTAAAGCGCTTGAAGCGCTCTTAAATAAATCTCATTTACATCCATTGGATAGCAACTTAGCTGCGGTAGATAATCCTCCGTTCTTCTGCGACTTTAAAATATGCATTTTCAAATAGTATTCATTTATTTGTTCTCTGTTACGTATATTCAGATCTAAGGAACTGTGTAAGCTCCTCTCTACTTTGTTAAGTGATAAGATAATATACTATACTAGGTAGGAGTAAGAATTTTATTTATACGTTTATGAATTATTATTGCTTTAACCTTTACATTGTAAATTTCTGTTAAGATTGATAGCCTTGGAAATATGTTATTTGTGTGGCGACTAGTTCCAGTTCAACATAATATTACGAAGTGAGTTTAGAAATTTAAAATAAAAACTGGTCTCTTCCAAAATCCCTGTAATGTATTGAATCACGAAGTAATACAATTCGATTTTGATATTTAAATAATTTTCTCATCAATTCATTCATCCTTTTTACAAAATTACACGGAACGGAACAAACTCATCTCATGCTAATCAAACAACAACCATAAACACATCACCATCATGAATTCAAAAACGCGTCCAAATTCAGCGAAATCTTTGGGCAAATTTTTATTGCACTATCTGAAAAGTTGTGTCCATAAAATTGTCTAATGGCCCCGCGGAGAGAGGGGGCGTGCCGGGGCCGTAAACTGTGCTCATATCTGTACTTCCCAGTGGCTTAGATCGCGAGATATTGAACTTCTTCCAATTTGAGTTTTGAGATAATTATGTTTTAGGTATATGTATGTTTTGATAAGTATGTACGTATAATTTCTATTTTCTAAGATATTTTTATAAAATAGTCACTGAAACTCATAGGACCAAAACGAAATTATTATCTTTGACGTATTTTTATAATCTCAAGATGGTAGTTGATAAACCATTATTTTTTGTTTCCCAAACTCCAAAGGCGTGTCATGTTTAAACAGACAAGTTTAAACATCTACTAATCTTATATATAAAAATGAATCGCAAAATGTGTTGGTAAGCGCATAACTCGAGAACGGGTGGACCGATTTCGATAATTCTTTTTTTATTATATTCCTTGAAGTACGAGGATGGTTCTTATGTAGAGAAAACGTAAACATGTACCACGGGCGAAGCCGGGGCGGACCGCTAGTTATTAATGTATTCGATCTACTTATTACTGTTTTACTTTAATAAATAATTTCTGCAATAATTTATAATATATAACAAAGGACTACCTTACGACTATAACAAAAAATATACTATGACAATACAATGCCTAATGGAGGTAGTCAGTTGGTAACAAATCGCATCTTGTCACTAAGACTATTAACTAAGTGAGGGTAGTTGGGCGGATATCGATTAGACAATGTCTGAGAAGTAAGGTACAGTTCAGATCATGTGAGTTTATTTATTATCTATGTATACATGTAATAAAATCGTCGAAAAATCATTACTGTACATTGATTTTTTTTTAAGAATAGGTACTTGGGGCGTGATCTTTCGATATAGAATCCAAAAATATAACATTTTTTTTGTCTATACGTATGTCCGAGCTAAACTCTAAAAGAACTGCATGGATTTACTTCAAATTTAGTACAGAAATAGCTTGAGACCTGAGGAAGGACAAGAGATAGGTTTTATCCCGGAAATCACACGGAAACGGGCACAATGCGGGATTTTCTGTAACTAAACAAGCGAAACCGCTGGTGGAAGGCTAGTATTTTACAAGACTATTATAAATTATTGGTAAATACCATACATAGATTAAACTTAGGAACAAAAATATGCAAAACATAAAATTTAAGTTTAATCTTTGTTTAATAAAAAGACATTCAAGTGCCCCTTCAATTTGTGGATTAATATATTATAGCACATCTATCCAATAACACTATATTAAAAACCAGATTGGAAAATTTTCTTCATTTGAAGTATTATCACCAAAAAGAGTAGAAAAGTACGATATTTTATTTAATTAACGAAAATCTTGAATATCTCGTAAACCGCGGGACTTTTATATCTTTTTCTGAACCACCAGAACGTCTTTTTTCTACAATTACCAATTTTTAACAATAATTATCTGCTTCTTTAGACTTAATATTACAATCTAATCGTTGTTTATTGCTACAATACTGATAAAATGGATTTGCTAAATTACGTTATTACTGAAGCACATTCAGGTTAACGGGAGGGTCGATCGGTTTCGGCAAAGTATTTTGTTCTGTGTATAACAATCCACCGTTTTAACGCGTCGTTTAAATTCACAAGGGTTGTTTGGTGGATGGTACAAAGGTAATGTTGCTACGTTTTTGGGCAATCATAATTTTTATTGACGGTGATGTACTCGTTTTGGTTAAACGAAAATGTCATTGGCAAAGTGATAAATGCAATAAAATGTGCAATTGGTCTTCTATTAGTATACTTAGAAAAGTCGTCATAGGTACTAGGTACGTTGGATACACCTGTGGTCAAGGGAATAATCATTCTCTTACTGAAGAAACTCTACATTCCAGTATACTTATTATTCTTGAGTTTGATTATATGCGAGTATTGCACATAATTTATAATTTTTAATGATTTTAAACGCGATTTATTCGAATTTTGTACTTTATCTAATTCTGTTCAACTCCCGCTCTCGCTTTTAACACGGACCAATCACAAAGATTCTTAGGCGTGAAAACAACATTAGCCCTAATTTCACCTCCATTGGTTATGCATACAAAGTCTTTGAAAAACTGAATTACTGTCACATTGTTAGATAAACAATGCCTTATGAAGCTTTGTATAGACATGATAGGGGAATTTACATCGAAATTAAGTGGATAAAGTCAGTATTAAAAATCTGTTGATGATTCGTTTTCATTTTTTCTGTGACAATAAGTATAATTGTTTGTTTACAAATGAAATACAATGCAATATTTTGTAATAACAAACGTATAAAAACGGGATGAAAAAATACTTGTAGAGACCATAACTATCTATCTACTGGTAAAATAAAATTTATAATAAACTAGCTGCTCCGCGCGGTTTCACCCCCGTGGCTCCACTCCTGTCGGTCATAGCGTGATGATGTATAGCCTATAGCCTTCCTCGATAAATGAGCTATCTAACACCGAAAGAATTTTTCAAATCGGACCAGTAGTTCCCGAAATTAGCGCGTTCAAACAAACAAACTCTTCAGCTTTATAATATTAGTATAGATTGAATAGTTTTTGACTTCATTACAATCAAATCACGATCGAGACATCATAACAAATTTGCATACCTGTGTCCTTTCACTCATAAAAAGATAAAATCTCTCCACAATACTATTCATATAAAACATACACTTAAAGTAATACCCACATTCGCTAAGATAAAACAAACTATGCCATATATCCTGCAAATAAACTGGTTACATTTTAATCTGTAAATACAACAGCTGTATACGGGATAAATCATAAAAGCATATAGCAGGAATAACTTGGAACAATGAAGCCGTAATTTGGTGGAGTAATGAAGATTCTAATATATGCGCTATCAACAGAATTAAGGTATGATGTTCCTTGTTTGCAAAAAGGAGGATTATGTTTTGGGGTTTATTTGACTTAAATTGCTATGTTGGTGTGAATGTTTTGAGTAAGTATGGATGCAACGATTTTATAAAATCACTAGCTGGGCCGCGGGTAAATCAAGTATTTATATAGCTCTTATTATTCTGATGTAAGCATATTGAAAAGTTTCATCCAAATCCGGTCAGTAGTTTTTTCAATAAAGAGAAACGAATATACATACATCCGTCCGCACGGACTTTCGTATTTTTAATATTAGTAGGATAAAATAAGATAATAGTTATTAGATTTATATTCGCCAGGATAAGGATTTAAAATATTATTATAGTTGTCAAATGTAATTGAAAATGTAATATTTTCATTAAAGTACGAAGTTTGCTATTAAAAGGTTAAAACCTAATTTGAGCTAATTTTTCGTACACAATTGCCATTTTGAAATAAACGACGTTATAACTGACCCGGTCAAGCTCAATGCTCGCTGTAGCAATGGTTAATAAGAGGTAAAATAAACGAGAGCTCATATTGGAAACATACGGCATATAATTGTGTATGAAAACGTAGCGTTTAAATTTTTTGGCAGTTAATAATAAAACGGCATGTAACCTGATAAGGTTACACATTACAATAATCGATAACATGTGAAAAGTGAAGCTTCGCAGAAAACGTGCAATTTTTTATTTTTTACGGTATAGCAGTGTTATTGTTTAATATTCTCAAAATCTTAATCATACTATACTATGAACTTAGATAGGATTTCTAACGCTTGATCGATGATATATTATATCCTCGCAATATCACTATGTTGTGTAGAATGCCTAATAATAAATATTAAAACATTATGTTTTTCGTTTTTACAATATTACTTAAAATTCGTTATGTTAAATCATTTCTAAAAACGTAAACGTACATGGATTGAAATAAGTACAAGGAAACAAAATAAAAGACTGGTTTAGATGACTGGTTATCAGAATTTCTGAAACCTTGAGTTACGTAGACGAAACCACTGCAAAGTGATAAGATAATATTATTCTTAAATTTTCATCACAGTTTAAATATTACATCTGTATATACCATTCTACTTAAAAGCGTAAAATAAATGAAAAGACAGTACTTAACTAAAAGAATAAATATCTATTTAAAGAGTGGATGTAAAGTTACTATTATTATAGTGTACAGTTACCTTGTAGATGGCTTAAATTATCTAATTAAAAAGTAATTCTATTTCTAATCCTAGAATTTATACAACGTTCACGTCCCCAATATCGTCCCGTGTATTCAAATAATCGTCGATCCGAATCGTCTGGGGCAATTCTTTTAATTGGCCCACGTCTCGAAGGGGACGCGCTTACTCTGAAAATTGGGATCGTTTTAAAGTTTTTCGATTTTCCATTTGCCTTACAGCTGATCTATTAACCACCTTATATCCTATGCAATAAATATTAAAATAGCTTGCACCTAGTACTGCGACATAGTGATTACATAGATTTGCATCGGAAATGCATACGTTTTTTCTTTCAAAGTTCTTGACACGTTATATTCATGTTAAGTTAGATGATATTCTACGAGTGAATAAATTAATATTTATTCTGTTTGTAGAATTGTAGGGTTCCAAGGATTTGATATAATAAGTAGCTTATATTATTATATATATCTTATGATTATAGGTACCTACCTAAAGTATATTCGTGTGTTGGCCAACTACTTGTCAAGCTTACATTATTAATGAAGTAGTTACCTACTCATCATTATTTTCTTCTCCTGGGGGTTAATGGCTAGTATTTACCCTGCATTTTCTTCGACTATCTCTCGCTCCATAATATTATAGTGGAGCAAAAATATTATAATAGTGCAATGTACATATTTAAGGTAGGTAATAATTAATTATATAAAATATATCACGAAATTTAAAAAAAAAAATAGTTTAAGATGTTAAATATGTGTAGATAATTGTGTAGTGGTGGTAATATTATTTCGATAAATCGATGCAGACCACAGAAGCCTTCTTTTCCTATCCTATCAAGTATCAACTAATAAAAGGTCAAAATATTCATTACACCTAAAAACATCACACTGCAGTTCAATTAATAACCACATATCGTCGATAAGTTGCGCAATTTGTATCCCATTAGTGGCGCAGTCACCGACTGACACCTCGCTAATGAGGTTCTATCTAAATGGAATTTGTGAGTGAATTATATGAGCGTATTTGAAATGTTTGATGGTATTGGATGACAAGGATGAATGAATGTTAATTGTGAATGTAGTTATGTAGTAGTTATGGAATAAGTTGAAACCTACGACTTTAAACATACAAACATATAAACTCAAATATGAAACGTCAAAGCAACATGTTTATCTACAAATTCAATATACATTTTATTATTAATGTACTTGATTTCCACCCGCGGCTTCGCCCACGTTTGCAAAGTAAAACCTACATAGTTCCCGTTCCCGTGGGATTTCCGGGATAAAATCTATCCTATGTTTTAATCCAAATTACTCTCTATTTGTGTGCTAAATTTCCTTGTAAACGGTTCAGTAGTATTTGCGTGAAAGAGTAACAAACATACACACACACCCATCCTCACAAACTTTCGCATTTATAATATCAGTTGGATAGGATAGGATGGATTAGACACTGTTCACTTTGATGCGGTAACGTTAAAGTTTTACCTTATACCAAATTACTTTTATGAAAACATAGCATCTATTTTAATAATAAAACACACGAACCATTTGTAACATTTAAGCCATACCATAATATTATAATGATTATACTATGGCAGTACTATAACTATATTTAATTCTAAACACAAATACCAATCCGAAAAACATTGTAAAAGCTAGTGAACGGCGCAATCAATTCGCGAGACACGCAACAGGTCTGAGAGGCCCCTGGGAGATGTAATGGACTCTGGACTTCACAAATATTTCAGATACATTGATAGGTATGCCTTTTGTGGGCTAAATATTTTTTGTAAAAGATGTATTTTATAGCTTGTATAGACTATATTTATTAAGTGATCGTATATCCCTAAAGTATGTTTGTTTGCTTGTCTTTCTTTCACGTCGTAACGAAGCGATCTTGAAATATGATAATACGATTTTTGTATTAGGGGATAGTTAGCAGGCTAGTGTAAAAAAAGTGACAAAGGATTATTTTTACCGAAATAAAACTTCTCATTTCCAAGGGAATTTCCTTTGACACGCGGGTGAAGCAGCGGGATGAAAGCAAGTAGGTTTATTAATAAAATCGAATAAAAATATGAAAAAGTAAGATTTTCATTTTAAGATAACTATAATCTGAATAAGTAGGTACATAATATATTACAGAAATAATTACCAATCAAAATTAATATTGTACTGTTAATCTACTAATATTATAAATGCGAAAGTTTGTGAGGATGTGTGTGTGTGTGTGTGTGTGTGTTTGTTACTCTTTCACGCAAGTACTACTGAACCGATTACAATGAAATTTAGCACACATAATAATATAGAGGGTAACTTGGATTAACACATAGGATAGGTTTTATCCCGGAAATCCCACGGGAACGGGAATGGGTTTTCTGAGAAATCGCGGGCGAAGTCGCGGGCGGAATGCTAGTAAAATAATATATCAAAGGAGATCAACCAATTCGTTGGAAATAAACGTAGGTACCATTTATTATTATGATACCAATATACCTAATACTAAGAAGCCAGTAGGTAGTAATTGAATCATAATCTCTACAAGATTTCTGGTTATAATAATATTATATTTTATTTAAATGTTATTTCACTGTTAGTATTTTTGTGAGTAATGTAGTTATTTTTTGTGCAGTAATTTTAATTCAATTAAACATCTAATCAGGGTGCAAACATAAAATACCTACCGAAATGAGTCAAGGATTTTACAATATTAATTCTATCACAAACTTATTGAATATACAATATTTTATTTCATAAAAATTCCTACCAACCTTCAGTAGTTTTATTATACTGAAGCTTGTACTACATTCTTTGTTTTTTTTTAGATTTATTTGTATAAAGTACCTTTTTAATTTCAGCGCCATCTAGCAGAGAATACAAAAACTACGTCAAGTTATGTTGCTCTCATAAAACCATTTTGTGTGGTGGCATTTCATACGCTTATGTTTAGGAGATAATCTATTTTATGGCATGTTTTAATATCTAATATTATTAATACCGAATGTAATAAGAGCGCAATAATATCATATAAAAATAATAATTTCTTGAAAACACCTTTTCGATAACAATAAATAGATGACTAGATGCAAATAATATCATGTAATTAGGTTGAATTGAATCGATAATATTAATTTTCTGACTTAAGAATATACCAGCTTCTATTTTAAATTTACTTACGTAGTATATCTAAAAACAACCATAATAATAATATGTGCTTAGGTATTTATTACTTACTCAACCAAGAAATGTTTTCAGAAAAACATACAACGCACGTCGCGCAAACCCATGACAATTTGCTAGTATTATGATAAAAGCTCCGAAATTATAATTCTTTCTTCATCAAAATGTTTCTAGATTTAGAAATATTAAGGAAAGATTGCTTTTTGGGACGTAATTGGCAGCCCGCGGCACGTAGCGGGAAACACGTAAGATCTTAAAATAAAACTTTTATTAATATATTTATAATGATATGTATGAAGTGAAGCTACGCCTGTAGTTAAGTAAGCAATTATCTCATATGTGATTATATTTTTTCTTACATTATAGCTGTTAGTATAAAATATTTTTATTGGATTATTTCTTATTTTCTCTAGTCAGTTTTCTATACTCCTTGAGTAATGGAACAACAATAAGATTATACATAGGGTTTGTACTTGAATAGGTATACTATTTTTTGTACCTATTATTTTAGTCTCAAACTTATCACAGACTGTATTTATGTTTTAAAATTTTTTGGAAAATAATCGAGTTACAGTGACTTGTTATTTACATATTTTGTAGACTCTACAATTATTTCAATAAAGCTAACCGACAAACATATTTAGTACCAAATAACTGTTTATTTAGAACTCCAAAACAGGCAAAACCGCATATTTCTGAACGTATCAAAATATCGTTATACCGCAAACTAAAGTTCAACAATGGCTATTTTTAAGCAATTAGGTTCTGCATGGGCCCTGCTTTATGATATTCGCTTTATGATAATGTTGGGTCGCTCCTTATTTTGTAATTATTTCTTTATAGTTATGTGAGAAAAGTTGTGAAGTGACAACGATAGTGATAATTTTTGTTTAATAATTAATTTTGATCATTATGAAGTAGTAGTTCTGCGTAATCTTCACTGGAAATTAAATATTTAAACAGCCTTCCGAAAAACTGAAAAACAATTAGCTGCATTAATGTGAATAGTACCTATTGTATAAGATCCTATCAAATATTTAGTTACGTTTACTTATTGGATCTTGAAAATTGGATTATTCATAACCATCATCAATTCTAAGATTACCAGTCTTACTTTTTTATGTATTCACTTTTAAAATTAGAATATAACACTAAACTGAGTGTTCAGTATAAAAATGCTGAATATGCATTACAAAAACACACTCGCTTCCCCAAAACCAGTGCACTTAAAAAATCTAAATACAGATAAATGCAAGTGATTCGCATAAACACCCTTTGTGATGCAAAACTGTCGCAAAATTTGCAGTTCGCTGAAAAGCCGAGACGCTGCTGGAATATTTATCAGCGACTTTTTACTGCCATCTTATTAGATGCTTGTGTCTACAAAATTGTTAATGTAGGGCTGATGGTTCTAGTACTAACCAGTTTTGGATTATTGTATCAAACTGTAGTGTCTTGTGTCTTGATCAGTGAGGCTTATGTGTATTTTATACTATTATGTTTATTGATAATAAATAGACATAAAGTATATACGTATTACGTATATTGTATTCATAATTTTTTTTTCTTATGTATCAAAATATAATGATATTATTAATAAATAAGTATAGTGCATATTTGAAAACCAAAGTAGCTAAAGTACAAGTGTAAGTGCTTTTAATAGTAGTTCATATACCTACTAATATGATTTGTTTTCTATGAGATCATTCTATTTATAATACATTGTAAATATATACTTTCTGCGTAGTTATTAAGTTAAGACTGATAATTTAATATCGAAGTCATAGAATTTATAGTTTGGGTCCTGTTATTCCACTACGATGCTTCTATATACATATAACTTGTTAATTCTATTAAACTTTCCAAAGTAATGGTATTTTGGTAGTTTGAGGGATGAAGTTTTATGTAATACTAGCTTTCCGCCCGCGGCTTCGCCCGCGTTTTCAAAGAAAAACCCGTTCCCGTAGGATTTCCGGGATAAAACCTATCCTATGTCCTTTCTCGGGTATCAAAATATCTCCATACCAAATTTCTTGCAAATTGGTTCAGTAGTTTAGGCGTGATTGAGTAACAGACAGACAGACAGAGTTACTTTCGCATTTATAATATTAGTATGGATTGTTATTTAATATCCTGAAATATAAACTACTAGATAGATTTCCGCCCGCATTTTCAAGGAAAACCGCATAGTTACTGTAAGATTTCCAGGATAAAAAGCCTTTATTCTTGGTCTTCAGCTACCTACATACCAAATTTCATTGTAATCGGTTCAGTAGTAATTGCGTAAAAGAGAAACAAAATCCATCCATCCTCACAAACTTTCGCATTTATAATATGAGTAGTCTCTTGCACACGAAATATCTGACATCAGACAAATATAAAAATGGAGTCATACTTTCAATATTAGTTTTTCGTATATGTAAAATAATTTCGTGCTTATTCCATACTAATATTATAAATGCAAAAGTAACTCTGTCTGTCTGTCTGTTACTCAATCACGCCTAAACTACTGAACCAATTTTCATGAAATTTGGTATGGAGATATTTTGATACCCGAGAAAGGACATAGGCTACTTTTTATCCCGGCTAAATGATGTAATCCCGGAAATCCCACGGGAACGGGAACTATGCGGGTTTTTCTTTGACTGCGCGGGCGAAGCCGCGGGCGGAAACCTAGTATTTATATAATATCAGTATTTTTATACTTGTAAAACATCCCATCATTGTTCCATTAGAAATAAATTGTTTTCTTAGCAATGAAGATAGCTTCAGGACATAAAACATTTGTTTAAAATTATTAAACACACCTACTCCAATATACTTTAATTTAATCTTGAAAAGCGAAATCCAATCCCGAGCGTTGCTTAATCATCCTAAGTCCTAAATATTAATAAAAGGAATTCCAGACTTCGAGTTCTTGGCACAGAGACGCAGTTTTGTTAGTTAATTATTTCCTATACCGAATACCGATATATAATATTGATTCCTGAATATTAATTCAATTATCTATACGTAGAATGGTATAATACGTATCTATTTGTATGCATATTCTTATTTACATTCAACTATTCATCTTAATACTATTATAAAGGCGAAAGTTTGTATGGATGTTTGTTACTCTTTCACGTAAAAACTACTGAATGGATTTGAATGAAACTTTACCGCAATATAGCTTATACATCAGAATAACACATAGGTTAGGTTTTATCCCGGAAATCCCACGGGAACGGGAACTATGCGGGTTTTCCTTTGAAAACGCGGGTGAAGCCGCGGGCGGAAATCTAGTAAAGATATACTTCTCCATAGATACTGCTTTCCGAATTGGTGGTAAATGTTAAAATATTATGTTATGACGATTCAAAAGGGCTTCTTGAAGAAGTCTAATGTATAAAAAAAAAATTCGAGTTTGAGTTTGAGTTTATAGAAGACATAAAATATGCTGTAAGTAACATTTTATTGTACTAGGTTAATGCCAGGAAGTAAGTACTTAGGAACAATAATGGTATTACTTCATTGTTCCTTACAACATCTGTGATGTCATTATTTAAGCTGTCTTTCTTATATGCTCTGTTTCCAAGTTTTACTACTTTAATACGAAACAATGACGTCACAAGTTTTGCGTCACTTAATATAGTAGGTAGGTATTTAAATAACTTATAATATGTACTAGATTAAGAACATGAGATATCCTGATATAATTATATCCTAGGTAATTATTATAATCATGACACAGGAGCTATATTAATAACCTTATAACTTTTCTAGCTGGTACAGCTCAAGAAACTTCTTTTTCATCATTTAACAAGAGTTTAAGAAATTTCTTTTTTTTTAAACTACATGACGTTTACGTATAGTGCCAATGTATATAATTATAATTTAGAGTTAGTTTTTGCTTAAAATCAGTAGTTTGAAAGCAAATCGTACACTAAATAGGTTTTTGAGAAATTTTTAAACAGTGGAAAAAATTGATCACGGGATTTGAACCCGCGTTTTTCGCCTTGCCGAGGTGAAAATTTACACTAAAACTTTCATAAAGCGTTTGAATCAATGTAAATCAATTTTCATTCATATTTCCTTTGTATCAGTATTTCAATATGAAAATAAACGTAAAACGTAACACGACCGCTCAAACTAAATTGCTTTCCTCAGTCACACAAAGCTGTCAACATTTATTGTTATGTTTACGTTTTGTTTATCTCCTTGCCCCATGACAATCAGTAGGAACTCGTAAAAACTTTACATCTAACATCTGAGGGCTTTGACGAACACTCGTGAATGACACTTGTTAGACGACTGCTTATTCAACATACAGAGTTGATAGCGTATGGGCCGATTTTCAATCCGTTTTTGGTTAAAACCTAAATACATACAATAAATTATTACAAATTAATGATGTTAATATTTAGAAAAGGCAGCTAGAACATTTTAATGCAATTTTTTGAAGGGTAATTTTTATCATGGCGTCTTCTAGTGATGCCGCATGGATGTGCGCAGTGGTAGCGTGATAAGCAGTTTACATATCCAAAATTTAGTAAATAAATTCTTAACCAATAAACACATTTTTATTTAAATAGAATGATATATTAACAACTTTTCTTTAAAATTTAAGTATATTTTCTTTCAAAGTTTCACCATAAAGGAACAAATTTTCAGAAAGACGAAATTCGGTCCGTTAGTTGATTGAATGCATAAAGACCGAAAAGTTAATAACTCCTGCTTCAGAACCTCGTAATCATTGCACAGACCAACTCAAGTCTAGTCAGCGTCTTTAATTTGCCTTTAAATTTCTCTTGGTAATATCGCACCGAAGTTCTTCTTAAAAGTTACGGCAAATTAAGAACAACCCTTTGAAATAGTGCTTTTCTTATAGCTCTTTTCAGGTGAAGCAATGTGGCGCGGTATACCGGATAGTGACTAAAATTTAATCACGAGTAAACGCTTTTGACGTGTCGTGACGTTTACCTCACGTGACGCTTTAGAGCGCACGACATTATCATCGTAAGCATGTCGTGACGGAAACCTTTTTTCAGTGAATCGATTGCCAATATAAAAATTGAGTAGGTTTATGTTGTAGGTTCTGTGTATCTGTATATAATACTAGCTTTCCCCCTGCAGCTTCGCCCGCGCAGTCAAAGAAAAACCCGCATAGTTCCTGTTCCCGTGGGATTTCCGGGATAAAACCTATCCTATTTCCCGGGGTAAAAAGTAGCCTATGTCCTTTCTCGGGTATCAAAATATCTCTATACTAAATTTCATGCAAATTGGTTCAGTAGTTAAGGCGTGATTGAGTAAGACAGACAGACAGAGTTACTTTCGCATTTATAATATTAGTATGGATTATGTTTAATACTAATTCTAGTCCATTTTTATTTATTTTAAGTAAGTACATAAAAATCTTTCATTAGTATACAGTACAAGTTTTCAAATTAATACATGTGATGTTATGTAAAGTAAATGTTTTTAAAACTTCATACTTAGGTATAGAAAATGCCAGTAAATAAATTGAAATATGTAACATAGATGCACAATATAAATCTCAAAGGTAACACACCATAATCCATACTAATATTATAAATGTGAAAGTAACTCTGTTTGTCTGTCTGTTACTCAATCACGCCTAAACTACTGAACCAATTTGCATGAAATTTGGTATGGAGATATTTTCATACCCGAGAAAGGACATAGGCTACTTTTTATTGCGAAATATGTACCACGGGCGAAGCCGGGGCGGACCGCTAGTATTATATACATTATACTCTAACAATTAGATAAGCAAAAGGAAAACCTACATTATACTACATTATTCTTTTCGTTTTAGTTTAAATTGGTTGATAAATGCTTATATAAATGTTTAATTGGTTAATTAAATATAACCAATTAAATTAAACCAACCAATTAAATATAAATGTTTAATTGGTTGATAAATACTTACGATTCAACGAATGTAATAGGTTTTACTTCATTTTTCTGACAAACTTTCTATAATAATATGATACAAAGAATTCACAAAGTACATAAAATTAAAAGTATTTTCGAGTATTTTAGAGAATGCTATTTATAGTTCACTCACAAAATATTAGAGATTTTACATAATATTACAATTTTGAGCCACCCATTTATCACAATAAACAAACGGAAGAACAATTTAATATTAAGTTAATTCTAATATTAAGGTCAAACAAGTAATTTAGTTAATACTTAAAACCCTCGTAATAAATGAAAAAGAGGCAATAGCCCTAGGCTGAAACAAATTATAATATTGGATATAAGAATAAAACACAAGTAAATACATCTTGTTCATTTATTTACAAATTTTCCGTTTTCCTTATTACTAAAAATATCCATGTAATGAGTATTATATTTTATTGTTATATTTTCAGGCAAAGGTGTTTGAGTTCATCCAAATCTATTCATCCATTACAAAGCTGAACCCAAAAAAGTTTACCTTCACCGATATTTAACTCTATACTCTTACAATATTTATCTATCAATAATTTCACAAATTATCCTTCCTTCAAAACGTATCCAAATTGATGCAGCCGTTTTTTATATAAATTCACACGAAAAACTACATACAAGATTGTACAAAGAATTGTGCGTATTACAAAAACTATGTAATTAGTAATTACCCAATTAATTAAAAAATAATAAATGTCGTGTCGTATCCGCATCGTATAAACGTAACTCAATTTAACAGGTTCCACCGTTGAAAATAATAACGGCCCAGCGAGCGGGGCTCAAATGAAATTGATTTAAATTTTTACTGAAGCTCCATTGATGTATACAATGCACTCGCTGTGTTTTGTCGTTTACAACCCGACTATACGATAATAATTTATGGCTTATGTCGTGTGCCTGAACGTTTTGTCGCTTGTAAATATTGTAACACGTATGTTAACGGTTTTATTTTGTCTTCATTTTCAGACGTCCATAATAATACAAGCTTTATAAATAAATATCTTTAATAATACAAGCTTTCGCTCATGAAATTTTTCGTGATAGAGCGTAGGTTAGTTTTACAAACATGATTGTCAGGGTAAATAAGGATGATTTCTCGCTCACAATCTTGATAAATTCAACCTAATGTACATGAACATGACTACGTTGAATTTTTCTTCGTGGGATCAATTGTAGATAAATAAATCTGAAACAAACAAAATTAAGATAAGGTATCTATTATTTGTTACATAATGAATTTGTCAGTAATAATTTGTTAGTTTTTCTGATTTGTAAAAAGAATAAATCAATTTAAGATTTTAATATAAACGTTTTATACTACACCCCATTATCTCTACGGATTTTTTATTTTTTTATGATTTCACTAAAAAATATAATTCTATCAAACTTCCACTAATCCGACGTTTTTAATATTTAAAGGGTACGCCATTGATAATTCCACTTAAACTTTGATATAAACCAACTAAACAATAGAGTCAATACTTTCAGTGGAATTAATATGTTGACAACAGACCAATATCATTTGTTAACATGTTCATTGTTCAAATTATCGTTCTAGTGTTAGGTAATTATTATGTTCACAGCTTTACATTGAAAGCTAATTATCTAAATTCATTACCGAATTTAATATCCGTTTGACACTTGATTAAAATGTTTATTACAAACGATTGAGTAATAACAAAATGGCTTTTAAGCTTTATATATGTTAATATTATGAATATATAGCAGATACATTCATTAAGTATAGCGTAAACATTAAATTGACCAACCAGATATTTTCAGAGATTTTTCTATGGAAATTTCACGAGTGTTGTGCCAACTTACATAAAAAAATTAAGTTTACAATGCAAAACTTTTAAAATAAATCGTAATTGAATAAATCAATATTTAACTTGACAACATGCTTGTCTAACATGATCCTTTTTCACTTTATATTTAAACGCGACATCATAATTTCATACTTTAATAATTATTAAATTATTGTATAATCCACATATTCGGCTTTTCGTCACTCAGGCACGTGTTCCACGAAATAGTTCCCAAAGGTACACATATTATATCCACATTTCACCTATTATTAAGCAGTTTAATTCATGAAATTCTACTACAAATTTCATAGAAACACCAAAACAATGTAATACCTCATCATTCGAACTAGAACCGTAACCATACTTACAATAGGGTATATTTTGGATTGACAAGCATTACCTGTACACTCATGATGAGATATTGAAAGGTCCAGTCACATATTTTCAAAGGTAAATTCAATTTGACAATAGACACGGCTTCTGTTAAGCTTGGTTGTATTGACTGCACAGAGCGGTACCAACGCTTCGTCAGCCATTGAGCATCCTTATCTATAAACATCAGATTATAGTGAAACAACAACATTCTAGCGTTTCAGCAAGATAACTTGTAGACTAACAGAAACAAGAAACATTTGTAGGTCATATTTTCCGTTGATCAATTGTAAAAGGTTCAAAATATCTAAGCTGATAACCGAAAATCGAAATAATTTTATTAAAAAAAAAACATTTAAATTCAAATATTTTGAAAACATTAAGATTTTGGATTGGGCTTTGTATAATAAAAATCAGTTGAAAACCTCATAGGTTATAATCCGTTTACGGGAATTTGTCTACTTACCCAGTAACTACATACCATTAGGAACTTACCTCAAAGATGTGATTCTTAGGACAACCTTGAGCCCAAAGATATAATCAAATTATAATACGTACCCATATCCAAGAGTACCAACTTCTCAGTGAGACAAAACAGTAGCTTTTCACAGATCTTATTGGTCCCTCCTGCTGCGTAACACATTAACCATAAAGAATATAGAGTCTTAATTTCTCGCCACACGAAGTAAAATCGAAGCAATTCCACCTGAAAAACAATACAATATCCTTTAAATAACATAAAGAGGTTTTATTAAATTATATTTTAGATAATAGCATGTGGAAATAAAAGGATGATGTGCTATTTTAAATTCGGGTTGCCTACAAAACCAGGTAAAGAGGCGTAAGTTGATTTCAACCCATTTTATTTTCAACATCAATCATATTTTTATCACCACACGATCAATGAGTTACGGTGCTACAAAAGACATACAGACAAACATTATTTTTTTAAATATATAGATAGATTAATCACCTACCATTGCACCCTTAGCTATAAACGCTATAACAGCGTACACAATACTCGTGTATTTAATTATAGACACTATTGTTACAATCTGAAACAAAACACACTAGTTGTATCGCATGGCTTCACTCGCATTTCTGTCGAAGTTCTCGTAATTAATCAATTTCACAAGTATTCCAATTATTGAATCACGTAAATAATAATTGGAGTGAATTTACAATACTGTTTATTGTTTATCCTGTTTGTACAAGCTATGTCTCCTAAAATATTTCTTACAAATGTTTAGTCATTTAGTAAATATTATTTAATTATCAATCAATATTAAGAAAATCATGATTTCCTTATATTTTATTACACAATAATACTTTGTTTTTAGTTAAACTGACTGTGATTAGAAATTAATTATTAAATAAACATTCTTTCCTTTATATGTACAGATAGATATTTAAAATAATAATATCTACCTGTGAATGAAACGGTTTTGAGAAGCTAAAAGTCGCTGCAAGCAACTGCCTATACACTTGAGAACCTATAACGGGATCTTTATCTATCAGTTTATTCAACCTCGTATTAAAGTTATCAGCAATCATCGCGTAAAAAGCCAATTCCGTATCTTGGACACAAAACGCAACCGTTACTAAAATAACAAAACGTGTAGGAAATCTCAAAATCGTTAGCGTAATTCCATCTATAGCCAACGATATTAATGAGAAAAATATAGCTGAAGTAATGTTGTTCCTAATACTGATTTCTTGGTCTTCGAAGAATCCAAATTTTTCGTCCAATTCTTTTACTTCGTCGAAAAACACTGTGGTATATCTAGTGGCTATTGCTATTCGTATAATTAACAGACCAGCCACTCCTTCGGCTAAATGAATGTAGCCTTTAATATCATTATTTTTTATCACTACAATATCATATATGATAAAACTGGTGATACTTGTAAAGGAGAGTAAAGTAAGTGACCATGACACAATCTTGTATATTACACTCTGTAGTAAGAAAGACCGATTTATTAAGAACATACTTTGGAAAAGAATGTAAATTCTCAAATGGTGGATCGTATGGTTGGTCATTTTAATTAATTTAAAAACACTTTTACACTTGTTTTATTATAACTTTTGAATATGGTATTAAATATTTTTATATGGTAAAACCGTCCTGTCTGAGCGCGCGAACAATAAAACCTGCTTGGATTTTTATAAAATGAATCAAATTATATGAATTGATTTTATAGCCTCCAGAGAGTTGTTATCTAGAGCAACAAAGGTTAATGATTTTTCATTATTCATAGTATTCAATTCATAACCTATAATTGTTATTACAACAAAAAATAATTGCTCATTTTTATTAACTACGCCTTTTTACGATTTAAATTTCGTCCAGTCATAGGATTAGGTTTATTTGTGGAGGTGAATTATAATTTAAAAAAAAATATCTATTATCTTATATTTGATTTTAAACAAGTGTTTTACATTGATCTTGATTTGATCTTATAGATACATAGATATAATATTATACATTGAGCTTCATATTTGAAGTTACTAATTTCATAATTATTAATTTTTTTTTGGCTGGCTTATATATTAACAAACTAGATTTCCGCCCGCGGCTTCGCCCGCGTTTGCAAAGGAAAACCCGCATAGTTCCCGTTCCCGTGGGATTTCCGGGATAAAAACTATCCTATGTGTTAATCCAAGTTACCCTCTATATGTGTGCTAAATTTCATTGTAATCGGTTCAGTAGTTTTTACGTGAAAGAGTAACAAACATCCATACATCCATACATCCTTACAAACTTTCGCCTTTATAATATATATTACATAGATATTGCATAGTAAGTATCTTCGCAGAATAATTAACTTTACTAAACATAGGTAGATACTGATACTAATAAAAGCAATAATCTTTCCCTCAAGATACTATCATAACGTTTCTAGAATATAGTATAAAATAGAAACATTTCAACGGTCTTCAAGCATTTTCATTTACATTCATAAATATTCACAATGATTTTAGTGCTCTGAAATTCACACGAATCCTGGATGCACTAAATGGTGTTATTTCACAGTGACGTAGCCACATTTATAAACTTATTATTTACTATAATATAAGTTAATATTTAGAATGAGATAACTTTCTATATTCAATTGACTACCTACGTATTTTATATTTTTTATTTCTGTGACAAAACTGCTCGGAATTGTTTCATTTTGTCGAGATAAAATACACTAGAATATAGTTGTCCGGTACTTATTTTTACACAATTATATATGTAAAACATTATACTCAGAGAAACAATAATTTTAAACGAATAAATCGATATCTATCCTACACCGATGCTGAAATAACTTTAATTTGCTGAATGTGTAAATAAAATAATGTTAATATTATGTTTACACGTAAACACTACATTTTGTTGATTTCACGGTTTTAGTGAGTAAATAATTTCATTTGATATTTGTGCGATCTATGCATTACAGTTATCATAATTAATTATTAATCTTGTTTATACTATAATATTTAGTATGAAATTGTAACTAATTTGTTCATTGAAATCAAACATAAATTATCTGTGAAACTCCTTGAAGTACGAGGATGGTTCTTATGTAGAGAAAACATAAATATGTACCACGGGCGAAGCCGGGGCCGACCGCTAGTTATATTATAAAAGTATTAAAATCTAAAAATGGGTATTTGATGGATTTCAGCAAAATAGTAACCCAGATATTTTTATAAATGTATCAAAAATATTTATTTGTTTTTAATGTGATATTATCCTTTTAAAAGTACATTACATTGTTTTAAGATTTTCTCTTTTATCAGTCTTATTGAGGCACATCCCCATTTAATTACTGTCTAGAAGTGCTTACAGATAACAGCTGACCCGATTGGTCAGATAATGTGCCTAGTCTAGTACAATTTATGTCATACTGTGTGGACATAGCTATAATACGTTTATATTGTGATTGCCTAAACTCCGTATTTAGGGCATATTCTATATCCCAAAGGCAAGCGAAACACTTGCGATGGTGGTATCTAGTAAGTACCTATAGTATCTAGTATATCTGTGGTAGTATATAGATTATTATAATAGGAGTCATTGATCACTTTCTATCAGGTGACACGTTTGCTCTTTTGCATCCTCTTTAGTAAATGTGTCAGAAGTGAAACTTCTTTAGCAACATTCAAAGATACAAAAATTGTCACCCTACTCCATGACGTGACGATATTACCATGACACGACCTTGAAATTTTACTCTCAACGCGCCTAAAGAAGTTTCACTTCAAATATAGAGCACTACCTTTCCGACATGTGCAATAGCAACATAGCCGGAATATAATAAAAAAATTGGTTGTCTGTAAAGTCGGTTTACGGACGATAGTTGAACGTGACAACGTCCGATTGTGCTTCTTTGTCGCTCGTTCCGCGCTCTTGCTTGCACATCAAGCCTTACACGGAACGCCTCAGAGCGAGGTAACGCCGCATGAGTCATGTTTTTTCGTGCGTGCAGCCGGCTCTATCGAATTATAAGACGTTGTCACGTCAAAAATTGGTTGTCTGTAAAGTCGGTTTACTGACGATAGTTGAACGTGACAACGTCCGATTGTGCTTCTTTGTCGCTCGTTCCGCGCTCTCGCTTGCACTTCAAGCCTTACATGGAACGCCTCAGAGCGAGGTAACGCCGCATTCATGTTTTTTCGTGCGTGCAGCCGGCTCTATCGAATTATAAGACGTTGTCACGTCAAAAACCGTTAACGAAATTTTAGGAGGCAACATTATGTAAATAATCAAATATCTATTTTTTTATTCTTAGCCCATTGACCACCGTAAGCCCCGATCGGGGCGCGACACAATAGATTTTCTATTGTGTCTGTGATTCCGAGGACTGATGGATTAATATCAATCATAGTAAATACACTTACCCAATAAGAGAAATAGTATGAAAGGGATATCACAATTTATTCATTGTAGTTCCAAGTTATGTAGGTAGTAGGTACATATTAACACTGTATTGCATTCACAGCAGTATGTTCTTTGTCTGATTTGACTAATCTAATATTTGGATAGATTCTACAAAACCAAGAAATGCATCTGTATCATACTTGAAGAGAATTTATAATAGTAAAAGAAATAATATTAATTTATTCAGAGAGTTATAGAAAAATATGCATCATATTGAAAAGCAACTAACCTAAACTGTTTTTATTCTAATTTGTTGATGAGAAAGAACTACTACGGGAAAAGGTCCTTGTATTAATTAATCAATATAAGGTGTTTCGGTTTTCTAAATGATACAAATTTTCGCATAAACCCGTCAGTATTACCCAAAAATATCACTGCGTAAAAATATAATATTAAGTAGGTATGTAGTTAAAAAGACGCATACTAAAGTACCTAATACCTACATTTCCTTGCTAAGCCCACGCACTAATAAAATCTCGAATAAAAACAGCAATATAAAATTCTAAGGAGAATAATGGATGCCACATTACATGAAGCCACTGTGAGAGAAAATGGAAGGAAAATGCGATCTGAATGATAAAAATAAGTGCAATGCGTATCAGATATATTTATTTGTATTAGAATTAACAGTCATATAAACCAGGCGTTTTGTAGCATTTTTAGCTTTATTTTGTAAGTATTCTAAATCTTAATAAACATTATTTCTTCTTCTTAACTGTCCAATTGGATTGAAAGGCCATACAACACCTTCAATATGAACTAATATCAAAGATTTGCCAATTAAATCTAACATTATCATCTCATCTATGAATTTCATCATTCGACATTCAATATGTTATACATTTGCCTCTAAGTAGTAATTTGGTGTGATTTAAGCTGTCTATTTCGAGTCAGTAGCGCTAAAAATAAATGTAATTTGCAAATGTAACATAAAATATTCTCGGTGCCAGAATTTTATTAAAATCACGTCGCAAAAAGTGTAAAAAATGTAAGAACCTTGCGTTTATATTAGAGCTTAAATTAATAAGCAGATTAGCTTTCTTTATCACCAACTCACCTTTTGTGCGTAACGTGACTTGAAAAGTTGTTAAACTCTTATATTATTATATATTTTTTTACAATTACCTATAAATAATCTTTCTGTATATTAAATACTAGCTGTGCCCCGTGGGTGTATCCGCATTGCTCCGCTTCTATTAGTCTTAGCGTGATGATATAATAATATAAGGTATACTTACTCTAAAGCCTTCCTCAATAAACTGGCTATGTAACAATGAAATAATCGCAAAAATACATAGTTCTGTAAGTTAAGTGCGTCCTACCTTCTAAGTACCTATGATGTAGGTACTGAAAGTTTCCTTCAACAATATAATAGGTACATTATGAAGTCTTTCTCATAAAATTATGGTTATATACTATCTAGGTATTAGTGTTTTGAAACATTTAAAGATTTGTAATAAGAAGTGATGATGGATCCAATACATTATTATGTTTATTGTATAAAAAAATAGTTATTGTACCTGTATGACCTAGGCTAGGTCTAGAATAACAATGTTATATATACCGGACTGGATACCGTACTAATAGTTATTACCAAATTATGGTGTCAGGAACTTGTAGTCACTTGAGTCTACAATTTGGTTAATAGACAGCCGAACTCTAACCATAATTTGATCTAACCTAATCGGTTCGAAGGCCAAATGATCAGGCATCAAGCATAGGTAAATGATTTTATAATAACTTTTATAAGTTTTCTTACCAATTTAAAACTTGCTATAAAGAGTAGTTCTGCTAAAAGCTTCACAGGAAAAAGATTTTCACAGAAAATATTGAACCAAAAAGCCGCGGGCGTCAGCCTTTTAAAAATACAAACAAGTGGTAAATGTTTAATACACGTGTAACATGAAAATTATCAATAAAAGCTATATATTAATAAACCTACTACTAATATAGGTATAGCTGAAAAGTTTGTTAGAACGTGCTTATCTCAGAAACTCAGAAACCGATTTTAAAAATCATTCTAATGATCGCTAAGTTGTATCCTATTCTATCCTACTATTAATATTATAAATGCGAAAATTTGTGGGGATGTGTGTGTGTGTGTGTGTGTGTTTGTTACTCTTTCACGCAAATACTACTGAACCGATTAAAATGAAATTTAGCACACATATAGAGGATAACTTGGATAGGTTTTATCCCGGAAATCCCACGGGAACGGGAAATAGGTGAGTTTTTCTTAGTAAGGCTTCTTCTAGTAAGGCTATATGTACCACAGACGAAGAACTGAAAGCCCGCCAGTATGATAATGTATCCATAATTATTATAAAACACTAACTACATACAAACACCTTTGCAAATATAATTTCATTCAGAAATACCATTTCTAATTAGAATCCATTGCTATCATAGAAATAGCGAGTCACTTATAAACAATATATCACGCAGTAATGAGAAAATGATATTTTGAAGCGGGAAATGCGTCGTTAGCCGACACTCAATGGATGAGATGAAACCCCGCAGGTGACGGGGAAATTAACCCTTGATTATTGCAATGGAAAAAACTAAAGATTTGTATGGATGTGACGTTTATTGTGGTGAGTATTTTAAAAATTGTAAATAAATGTGTGAATTTCGGTAGTGTAGCATGTAGATAAAATTATTTTCTAAATATACCTCTTTAAAACACATTCTTAACAATTAATTAAGTACTTGTATGTTATATTTTAATAAACGAGAACTGTGTTATTTTATATAGGTTCTACGATATAAATCCTTTCACTAGACATATTTATTTATGTACTCTCATTGTCCACATAAAGATCTACACTAAACTTCTTTACAAAAGTACCATCATTAAAAATAATATCTATCCAATTAACACACTTTTTCACATCACATAGAAAAGCAGTTAGTTATCCATAAAAGCTTTCGTCCGTTCAAGCTCATTTTACACTTTTAAGGACGCAATTGCATTCCATTGTTGTCTCGAACCATTCAGGATAAGAAGTAGACTCCATGGTAATTATCTGATTATTCTATGATTGAGAAGCTTCTGTTTGATAGTTACGAGGAAAGAAAGAACAACGGTGTAAAGTTTTAGTAAACTATTTTTGACTCTGAATAGTTCAGACTGATTACTGGGTAGGGTTGTTATTGGCTTTAAAAAAGTTTTGTAAGAAATTTTTATCATAGTATTATAAGCAATCGTAACATGCGATTAAGGTTATAACAGAGAATAAATACATGATCAAATCTGTTGTTATATAAAATGAATGATCAATGTTTTGGGATATTTATCGATTAATGTATATGGTACAGACTATGTCATATAAATACGAATTTGATCTCTGTTAAATATGTTTAGATAAAGTGAGCTTCGAATAAACCTTAAAAAAATTCAATAAAAATACCAAATCATTATTGTTGTATTTAAGGGGAGTGTTCTGAGGAACTATTTGCCTTAATACCACCTGCAGAATTCCACCACCGCACTGCCCGACACAAGCAAAAATATCATCCACACCACCTGGATGCATGGCGCTCGTCAACCGTGCGTTTCTCACGGCACTTCCTGCCCCGCGCCACACTCCTGTGGAACAAATTACCACCTTCCGTGTTCCCCAACCAGTACGACATGGGAACCTTCAAACAAAGAGCCTACACCTTCCTGAAAAACCAATATCCTTCTTAAAGCCGGCAATACGATCGCAGTGTTCCTAACGCTGTGATCGTCATGGGCGGCGTCTATCACCTACCACCAAGTGAGTCGCCTGCCCTATTGCCAGGGTTATTATTAAAAAAAAAAAAAATAATAAGGGTTAACGTCAAACATCGATTTCTCAACATATCATCCTAAGCAATTAAACAGTGACCATGCATTCATTACGATCAGACAGGCATGAAATTAGCTAAGATAATAGTGTATATTTTGTAATGATGTCTAAAGTATTTTATATGTGCTATACCTACGTGATCTTTTATTTGCAAAACGATGAATATTTACTTACCTTAGCTTTACTGCTTAGAAATTTATGTTGATATATTATTATGAGCCATCACTTATTTTGAAAGATATTTGCCTAAATTTAAAAAAAATCGCTCTAAATTATAAAAGTACATACTTAGTTAGGTATCAAATGAATGATTTACAATGATTGATGAAATGTATAAGAAAGGACCTATAAATATCTGGAGACTTTACCTTTTCAAAATCTCTTCCGGCAAATAACGTTAACTGCTAAACCAATATTTACGTTCTTCACTATACTAGATAGTTTATTTGCAAGTAAACTATACACGTTGAAGTAAATTTACATCAATCGAGCGAATGATCATTCTAATTCTACTATGTCAATTGTTTTAGTGTAAACAGGCGTCGAGCATTCTTTCGTTGTTCTTAGTACATTCAAAAAGATTCTATGTAATGTTTTAATACAGAACAAAACTGAATACGGGTTTTCGTTTACACTGAAAGTTAACGATTCTTTCGCTCTTGCGCTATGTTCGTTTTATGTAAATGCACTGCAATCGAAATTCCTGTCTCTTAGTTGATAACAATTAGAAGACCACGCAAGGGCGGATCCAGCCTTAGTGCCAGGGGGGGGTCACATAGACGTGGGCTATTTTCAAAAGCTATATTTTGGTAATTTAATTGATACGTAGATTTAAAAAAAAATTGGTCAAGTGCGAGTCGGATTCGCGAACCAAGAGTTCCGTACAAAATTTTTTATAAGTATGTTTTAATGTTAAATTTATGCTCTTTGCAATTTTTCCTTTATCTGTGCTATAAGACGTAACTTTCTATTAAATAAAGATTAAATATCAAGATTCTGTGTTCACGGGAAGTACCCTCTAGGTTTTGATTCCTGACAACACTTGCGAATGTTGATAAGCATGAAATGTATGTTTTAGCAATTTTTCCTCCATCTGTGCTGACATTGCTTTTAACCAAATTTCAGAACTCTGTGTTCACGGGAAGTAGTACAATACCTATAGATTTTGATTCCCTTGCGATAATGTCGAAATTTGCGATAATTTACAGCATAAACGTCTGTATCTTTTGATTGCTTATAAGTTTGATTTTTTCACAGTTTTAAGGAACCGTAGATTTGAGTATTCGGTATGAATTTCAGATTGATACCTCCACGCGTTCCTGAGAAAAAGGGTCTTGACAGGAAGACAAACTTGAAAAATATATATTTTTTGCAATTATTCCTGTATCTGTACTATAAGATGTTGCTTTGTACCGAATTTCAAGATTCTGAGTTTACGGAAAGTACCCTGTAGGTTTTGAGTTTTGATTCCCTTGCGAATGTCGAAATTTGCGAAATTTTTCGGCATTTACGGCTGTATCTTCTGATTCGTTAACATAGAAGTTTGATTTTATTATAGCGTAAAGGTATTATAGACTTGAGTTGTAACATTATTGTACCTAAGTTAGAAAATTTTAAAAATATTTTTTTATATTATATAATCTAAGGAAAAATTCATGCTTTTCGCAATTAGTACAATTAAACAAAGTCGTTGTCTCTGTGCCTATGTCCCTATGTATGATTAAATCTTTAAAACTACGCAACGAATTTCGATGCAGTTTTTTTTAAAGATAGAGTGATTCAAGGGGAATAGTATATAATTTATAAGGATTTAGAGAAAGCGGGCGAAGCCGCGGGTGGTAAGCTAGTCTGCGTTATAAGACGTTTGATTGTACTAAATTTCATGACTCTGTGTACTCGGGAACTACCCTGTAGGTTTTGATTTCTTAGGGAGTGTCGAATTTTGCGAAAAATTTCAGCATTTACAGCTGCATCTTTTGATTGCGTTGGCTAAAACGTTTGAATTTTTCACAGCATCAAGGGACCGTAGACCTTAGGATTTCGACATTAGCAAGGGAATCAATACCTGCAGGGAGCACCCTGTCCCGTAAACATATTCTGTAATTCACAACTATACTTGCAAGGGAATCAATCAATCAAAACCTACAAGGTACTTCCCGTGAACACAGTCTTAAAAATTTGGTTAAAAGCAACACTTACAAGCAGAGATAAAGAAAAAAATCCTTTAAATAAAATTGTAAGATACAACATAATGAAAAAATATGTTTGCTCGGAGTCCTCGGTGCGCGAGTCCGACGCGCATTTGGCCGATTTTTTGTTGTAATTTGGCTGTATTTTCTATTGTTCATTTAAAAAAAAATTTGCTATTTTATGTCTTATCCACGACCTGGGATATTTCGATATTTGAGGTTTTGTGTGAAAAGTGTAACAGCAAAAGTTGTAGAAAAAAAATTAATTACATACAACTTTACCATTACACTTTATTCCGCAGTTATAAATTTTTTTAAAAATCGAAAAACCTGTTTTTTGTCCTTTAATTACGACCACAGGTCGACCCTAATAAACTTTTTCTATAATTTTTGTTATATTCTCTTCCGTTACCGTTTGTAATTGATTTCATTGTTCTATATTACTTTTATGTCTCAAAATTCAATAAAAACATCATGTTGAACAGTATTAATTTGTTAATTTAAAAAAGTTAATATTAAATTAGTGGTCCACTTAGGTCGTGGACATAGCCCAGGGGGGGGTCATGACCCCGTGACCCCCCCCCTGGATCCGCGCTTGAGACCACGTTGTTTTAATAAATATTAAAATATGTTTAAAAGAATGTATGTATGAATAATGTATGAAAGTATGTTTCTTGTGTCTTTTTTTAACTTTTTAACAGTGATTTTATGGTATTAATTTACTTCTTGATAATTCCCTTTGACCTCAAAGGCGCTGTCAGAAAAATAGAAATATAATACCTCCCTAGGTACAGGTTTAATCTTTTCTACTGAAACATATTATCTACTTTCAATGCTAGTAGGCACAATTTATTTATTTTTATTTATCAATCATGAGATTAGGTCTCTCTTAGAATTCTAAATAAGCAGAAATACCTAATAAGGAAATAAATCCGTTTTAGGAATTATACCAATTAATTATACCAAGTAAATCAATGCATAAGATCGCTTCTGTCAAATTTAAAAAAACCATAATTGTAGTATTTAAAATTATAACTTAAAATTAAAAAATTGTTTAAGCAGTTTTTAATTTAAATATTAGGTTTTGAGTGTATTTTGATGTACCTATTAATCACTTCATTACATTGAGTAAATATCTATAATGATGAAATGAGGTATGAGTACCTACCTATGGTAACTAACATTGTGACAGGAGAATTTTATATATTAGAATGCATATTATGATCATGTACATGTAACATAGGTTTGAAGGGAGAAAAAGGTGAGTAAATAAAATGCAAATAAACTTTACAGATATTTTATTATGAAAACTTTCACAATCGTCGTTACAATATCACTTAATTAGACGTCAGTCGATTTCCTAAAACAATATTCTACAACAATTTTAAATTCGTAACAAACGTTTAAATTTCCAACGTAAGAAACAAAACCCTTTGGAATAATTACAATAAAATAATACTGCATATTCGCGTAAAAAATAGGTCGTAATAATGTAAAGGAAAAAAATAAACTATTTTTATATGAATAATTAAAGTTCACAATATTTCAATTTGTAATATTATAATATGAACACAGAAATAATACCGTTTTCAAACAAACAAAAAACAAATAATTACCATATTAGAAATTTTCATTATGCATAAAAAAAAACCTTTTAACTTCACTTTGGACGCACCGACAATATTTAAACAATTCATATAATTATTAATTAAAATTGACAACGTGCAAGCATAACCTAAACATCTCAATATTCAAACAATGACTTAATATTATACACAATAACATATATTTTTATACAAGTAATAAATAAAGGGAAAATACATACAATTACATTCATTAAAATCGATAAATTCTCACACATTAAACAATTATTAACAACTTCAATTGATATCATTGATATTAAAAGAGCATTCAATTCTTATTTCTAGATAAAATATTCACATTACAACTGATTTCTTAAAATTATTCATTAATTCACTTTACCTTAAATAATATTCAATTAAATGCACAATGAATATAATTACAAAACTATTAAACTATAATAAATCAGCCTTTAATTTATTAAAATATATAAAGTTAATGAACTGAAAACTAATTCACAATCGAAAAGCATAATAATTAATCGAATTTAGAAAGCCTATTATTTTGAAAAAAAAATAAATATACATAGACCATTTATTTACATAATATCTATAAGTAATTGCCTATCTATCTTAAATTCAAGTGTGAAATTACAGTATGAAAAACTTGGACTTTTGATTTTTTGAGATTTTATCAAGGAAATTATAAGAAATCTGATTGTTCCGTTCATATTGGACACAGACATTGGCATTGCCATTAATTTAAAAATAATTTTGAAATATATATACGAGAAAAACGTCAGGTTTAGAAATTGTATGAAAAAAAAAATTTGGGTAAAACTAGTATTATCAGCATAAAATAATCCAGAAAAATATTTATCCCTATAATGCCTTACGCATTAAAATTAAATACATTTTATTTTCGACATTTCCTGTTTAACTGTATTTAATTATTTTGCTATTACCTTATTGCTTAATCCGGAAGAGATCTACTCGTATTAATTTAACCTGATCCCAAATGTTTACGAAAATTTAATTTCCCTAGAGATATTAATAGTAAGATTTAATATGCAATAATAATTTAAAATCTATCCCTTTGATATCTAGCTCACTAATACATCAAATTTAAAAGAAACAGCAGAAAATAGTTAATTGACAAAATTAATTTGTTTATGAAATAAAAGAGTATTTAAGCCATGATTTTGAACAATAAAACTTACCTACTTAATTATCATACAATAATGCTCTTAAAGAAAAGTGATATAATTTTTATTCTTAGTGAATTTTTTCGCTTATCTACCTATTTACAAATTTACCGAATAAAACAGAATTTGTAATTATTTTAATTTGTGTACTTATACCTGAATACATTTATAATATCTATAATATACTTACGTTAGAACCATGTTTTACATTTTGGCAATTCGTGCATGATAAGATAACACCTTTCTTGAGCAATTACAATCCGTGCATAATATGAAACTCCATGTTATCTATTTTTATTGTTACAGTTAAAACTCATTTTTCGTAACAACGCACTTTCCCCAGTTGGAACTAGTTTTAACTAGGCAAAATGCGTTTTAACTGTAACATATAGAAACAATCATAATTCGCATACATACATAGATCTTGTATGCTATGACGTCACGTACTTATGTTAAACTATCTTTACATACTATCATAACTACTAATGTACAGAATGTAGTTTTATTAAGTAGTGAGGAGGTAGGAAGGAGGTTAGGTGTGAATGATTTACAGCAACAGTACTGTACATTTCATGGGAAAACGCACTTGAAAATTACAAATTACTTAATGGCAAAATATATATAACACGAATTGATGAAAGAATCAAAATCACAAAGTCTTTCAAAACTGATATCAATAATCAATTCATGTGTACTGTAATATAATATATCCCTATACCACTTTCCACATTTCCAATCCACGCTTCCTTATAATATGTTTCCTTTCAAAACTGCTATCAATATCCAAACCAGTATCTATTTTCCCATATTGAAAACCGTCTTGATTTTACTTACGTAAGTTCCAGCCCAAAGCTTGCACTTAGTTGTTTTTTCTTTCTATCTGTACATACTTAATATATCTTGGTAGGAATCAGGAGGGACCAATCCCATTTCTAAATTTTCCCATACTGCAGCAGTAAACAGTATAATTATAATCTCTATGCAGCTTCTTCTGACCACAGGACCATCTGTCTGATATACAGTTATAGAGGTAACTATGATGATAAATCGAAAGAACAAATCCCAGACATAGAGGTTTACCTCGTCCCACTAACAGAGGTAATTCAGTGCCAAAGTGTTGGGACCTCAGCATGAGTTTCAGTTATGGAGGTTTCTCACTTATCCAGGTCTCATTTAACCAAGTTTCACTGTATTATGTTTTTATATCTATTCCCCATACTGTAGCAGTAAATCAATGTATAATAAGGTCTATATGCAGCTCTCTCTCACAGCAGGCAGAGCTGCAGCAATGGCGGCCGCGCGGGCGGTCACTCCGCGGTTCACTACTGATATGTTCTGCCGGAGAAATAGGGTTATGTTTGAGAATTAATAATTTGTAAGTTGTTAATGAACATAAATCATAAGAGATCATAAAAAAATGAGAAAAATTAAATTAAAAGTTAACCCAATTTTGTGTACTGGTCATCTTGAATTTGACATAGTTAACAGTATTTAAATAGTGAAACTCGTATTGATAAAATATTTAATCTGAAATTTTGTGATGATCGCCATTTTTGACTGAGTTTCATCAAGCATTGCGAAAAATCACCACATGCAAAATAAATCGGCCCATTCGTTTGAGAGCTACAATTGCACAGACAGACACATAACAACTTATTAAATATTTTGAAAGTAAAATTTTCTTTCCTTCTACTTTCTTATAATCTAGCTATTATTTAACTATTTTTATTTATTTATTTACTACACATACTATAGAAAACAAAATTAATTAACTACACTTATAACAAAATACTCACATAATTATTAGCTACACTATTAAAATCTCGATCGTTGTATATCCGCAACGTGTCGCTCTCCACCACACACGTCTTGTATTCTTCTATTTCTATTCTCTTCTTATCTATGACAATATTCATTTCATTAGAGCATTAATTACAAATTAAAACATATTCTAAGCAGAAAGTGATAGAGCAGTTACATCTAAACATAAATAAATAAAAACTAAAAAAACGATCCTCAAAATTTTAATTTATGTATGTAATACAAAATTGACTCATTCTGAGATCAATTGCCTATATTTTCATAAAATATGGCAAATTACTATACATTAAAAAAAAAAGTTAGGGTCATAAAGTTTAATCATCAAAATGACATTCAAATTTGATCCATCTTAATATATATAAATCTCGTGTCACAATGTTTGTCCTCAATGGACTCCTAAACCACTTAACCGATTATAATAAAATTCGCACACCATGTGCAGTTCGACCCAACTTGAGAGATAGGATAGTTTAAACATGTAAGTACCACGGGCGAAGCCGGGGCGAACCACCAGTTTATTATAATAACTATAAACAATAAAACCATCCACGATGATACTTAAGAAGCAAATATTAATTTAGGTTACCGCAATGCCCATATAGTATATTGAAAAAGCCCTAAATTTAGAAAATATTTGTTATCAATAGATTGTGTTATCCAAAAAGCTTTTCCAATTCAATTTTCCCCCAGTTCAATACTCTCCACTTTCTAAACGTAAGCGATACGCAAAAAGCAATCAAAACATTAATTGGCTATTATCTAGATGACCGCCACTTTGATTTATTCGTTGAAACGTTAGATTTACAACACTGGGTAAAGTTAAAAAGTTAAACAAATAAATTACACTTTGATAAACACTTTTGATCAATTTGTTTTAAAAATCTTTGGGATTAAAAATTCTAATGCCAATCATATATTTTAAGAAAATTAATGGCAGAAGTTTTGAGGTTCTTAGTAAACATTGATAAGTCTATAGGAAAAACTTTAAGGATTGTCTATAAGATAATCAGAAAAAAACTTAACACATAAGAAACGCACATCAATTTATGTCCAATTTTCCTAATAATATAAAATTCAATAGTAATACTACCACGACAAATTTAAATGTACCGTCTGCCTACCTTATAAAAATGTTATTACATTTGCCTTATATTTTACCGGAACATTCCTTTTACATAAGCTACAAACCTCAACCGGTTCGGGAAATCGAATAATCAGAAGAACCTACGTCTGTTTTTGGTAGAACAGAACAATTATAAATTTCTTATAACATCTTACCATAATGTACAGGAATGATATCAGGATCTTCATCTGGATCCAATTTGATCTCAAACTGGCTGCTGTAGTCGATCTTCGGGGATGCTGCGTACGAGTTGATGTGATCTCGCTTCGGGAACGAATCGATACTGTCCTCTGTGTATAGCGCGTTGCTGGGAGAGAGAAATGTGAAGTGGTATTTGGTAGAAAGAGGTATATTTTGTATTGAAATATTTGATAGTATAACTATGATGGAGGTATAAGGATGAAGCGAATATTTCCTACCGAAATAATTGGTGACTGTAATAAAAATGGAAATATTGGAAATACTGTGAAGAATAAAGGAAATTAGGATGCATTGGAAACTAGTAAAAATGAAATTGCAAAGTAAAAATTTAGGGCTTTGTCTCACTAAATACGACCAAGTTTATCCATCCACTCTTATGGAAGCTGATAATCCTGTTTCTATTTAAATAAATAATATTATATACAAGCATTGACATAATAATACATACGTATAATGCTTTAAGTAGGTTTAAGTAAGCAATAACATACAATACGGCAGTAAACAGAACATGAACAGTAGCAAAACTCCCTACAAATCGTTCCAAACAGTTAACTCACACAATCAAAGGATTTAAAAGATGCATAGGAATGCGGTAGTCCGCTTAAAAGTCTCGGTAATAAAAGTCGATGCGCATTTTTCTATGTTATCGTCGACAAAGGAGATAGCGGGGCGCCTGATGGTAAGCACTATCTCCACCCGTGAATATTTGCAGAAGCGCAAGTTTGTTTGCAGATATTACGCCTTTACTGTTACGGTTAGCTAACCTTAAAGAGAAGTGGAAAGTATAAACAATTGACGAAAGAAATAATGGAAAGGATTGAGAAAGAGTAACAAGGAAACGGAACTTCGGTATGTTTGTGTGAATGTTACTGTTTCAAGCGTTCGAGAGAAATTTCTAAATATAGTAGTTTTGTAGGGAGTTTCCCTACTGTTTGTGTTGTGTTTACTGTGTTCCACTCACTCGTTGGGCGGCTTGTCCCGCGCGCGGCGGCGGTACGCAGCAGCGAGCGCGGCGCACACGGCCGCGCCCAGCAGCGCGCTGCTCGCCAGCACACACACCACCACCGGTGAGAGGGACAGCGGGAGAGCTGTGTCTGGGTCAGAGACGTTTTTTGTGATAAATGGCTTCATGGCTATACAGCCATGTAGCCACACACAGTTTCCTACTAATAATGTTATTAGTAGGAAACTTATGGCTTTGTCGAATAGAACGCTGCGCTACGGTGCCAGTAATGTACCGACAAATAAGCTAGCGACGTTACAGCGCTAGCAGGTTTGTAGGCAACGCTAACGCTCTTTTTGACATGACAACGTCTTATAATTCGATAAAGCCGGATGCACGCACGAAAAAACATGACTCATGCTGCGTTACCTCGCTCTGAGGCGTTCCATGCAAGCGAGAGCGCGGAACGAGCGATAAAGAAGCACAATCGGCCTTAAGACGTGGTCACATTCAACTATCGTCAGTAAACCGACTTTACAGATAACCAATTTTTTTTCTTTATAGATCCGTTCCTATACCTATTAATGTTGGGTTGTGTCCTTGCGTTCTTTAAATAAGTGAAACTAATCACACACTAAATTATTGTTCCAATTTAAACTAACAGTTCCTAAGATAACCGCATTTTTCAATTAATCTAAATTAGTAGAGATAACTTCTACAACGTGTGAAATTAAATAAAAATTTGTATTTGAGAGAATCCATCCGTTTTTGTTAATTTTGTCGTTGTAAAATAATACAACAGTACAGTGTTTAATTTGTTTCTGAAAGAAATAACTTTTCCCTACAAATAATCTTTTAAATCCAAATAAAGTCGCGCCCTTGGTACAGAAATAAAATTAATATACTTAAGGAAACTCATCGGAAGTTCCCCGCTTAACGCAATTAATCCATATTAATAGCATACATAATACATTTAATATCCCCGTATCAGAATTTCATAAATATCAATTAATTTATGTAGATTTAGTCTCGCCGTAAGATGGCCGAGTGGAGGCCGAAAGGTCGGGAAAATTCCCCGACACTTTATATTTCGGGAGAAATCTCTAAATATATTGTTTTATTTTTATCTTTGCTGTTTATTATGTGTAATTTAATATTATGCTAATTTTGTCTTGTAATTTCCGGTGTAAAGAGGATAAATTGGATGAGATGGATGGTGAAACACTATATTCGTTTTTTTTTAATATTAGATTCATTTATATTCTCAAAAAAAAAATGTTTGATTGCTAAATTTTCATATTGCGTATATTTTCTTGTATGATAATTCAGACCTTAATACGTAATACGTGGTGATCTAGGTACATAAACTATGTGTAAGATTTCTATTCTATTTCATCTATATGCTTTAGCTTTTCATACCCTGCAACACGGTAAATACCAATTCTTTACAAAACATATTTTAACAGCATAAATTAATATTATTTGACCCGAAAACTTAACCAATAAGTCTCTCTCAAGCAAGTTATAGATTAGAATTAGATAGTAACACGGTTGAACCTCTTCAATATTTATCAAAGCCGAAACTCAAGTTATGACGTAAGCATCAAGTGGTTCAACTTAGTTCAACGATTAGCAACTCCTAAGTGCGACCAGCTACCAAACTTGCACCGTAACACAACTTATTCAATTTAAGTTTAGTTGCATTGAGATAACTTGTAATATCTTAGATTAATTGTTATAACATAAGTGTTAAGTACTATTGTTGTACTTAAGTTGGGATTTTTCACTTACTTTCCGACAAATTTCTAAATGTTATTTCTAGATATATTTTTAGACGCTATATTAGTTAACTCGTAACGCACATACTATAAATATATTCAGTTATTAGAAATTATTGTTAAAGGTACGAAATTAAACAATGAAAAGGGAATGGACACGAATAAAAAGCATAATTGTAAAAAAAAATAACATTTACGAAATTTTTTAAATCACACACAAATCTTTTGAAATCCAGTTATTTCAACGTACAACTAACTACACTCGACCTAAATCATTAAAAACTATCAACCCAACAGTTGAACAAAGCCATAACAAAACTATATCCAAATCAAATTTTAGTTACATCTCCTAACATATATATCGCAGGCAAATTTTTTCCGTCCGCGGAGGCCCCCAGGGACCGCGCTACGCTTTGCGACTAACAATGGAAGAACTTTCGAGGCTTTACGTCCGAAATTCACACACTATTGTTTTTATTCAGCTACCCGCTTTAAATTTATTGAAAAAACTGTGGTCTGTAGTTTGGAATGCATGGGGTATTGGGTGTGCCTCTAAATACACAAACAAAGCCTTCTTCTCTGATATCATTTTTCGCAGTTTCATTATCGCAACTCTGGGGTTTTGCTATCGGTATTGAAAAAGAAGTTTTTTTAATAAGGACAGCTTTAAACTGATTTAAAACGTTATTTATTCATTATTTTAATGTCGATTTTTTATTTTAACTATTTTGAACATTTATTTTATTAAAATATGACCTATAATATCATGATGATAACTTGTTCTAAATAACCACATTAATTGTCCCAATAAATTACCCGCCGAACATACTTATGAAAAATATTATTACATCATTATAGCCATTATTCTCTGGCAAGAAATCTGGTTCCAAACTAAAACCATACTCTTTAACTTTAATCCGCGGCAAAATGGCGCACGAGGGATAAATTCCGCGGACGGCATCAAGCCGGAAATCATGTTGTAATGAGGGTCTATGAATACTCCAAGTGCTGTTGTTTATTTCATTTATCTATTCTTTCATCTCAATGTATAAACAACCAGCTCTCAACTGGATTGCTTCTTCGAAAACGGAAAGAATTTCAATTCGTTCGTAGAATTGGTAATTCTGTATGGCAAGTGCAAGTCGATGTAAATAGATCTGAATCTTGTTTGGATGGACTAATCAGTAAATATACATATTAGATTTTGTGCTTTTCTTTTTGAAACTAATATAGAAAATGGTACAATACAATGCAAACAATTGAAAAGTGATTTATAGATTATATTTTAAAGTTTTAAGTTAAATATTAATATAGAATACCTAAATTATTTATTAAATGTCATAATATAAACCTAAACATAAGCAAATAATAAGCAATTCAAGACTAAGATTGACAAGTTTCCATTAATACACATTGAATTTTACCAAACCGGAATTTCCCGGACAACTAAATTCACTTAAACATTACAGAACAATGAATATTTTATTTGATATGATAAGGATCGATAGTTCAAATGTTTAATAATTAAAATAGGTAAAATACAGGTAAATTAGCTTGGAGAAATTTTTGCATATGTAGTATGGTGTGTATATTACTCAGATCTTAGAGCGCGTTTCCACTATATCGTTCTGGCCTATACAAAAATGTTTCGATATCCTAACATTACTATTTAAGGTGATGAATTAATTTTTCTAACATTTACGGCCCTTTTCAAACCTTCGTAATTTTTATATTATTAAAGTTGTCGTGATGAAAATTCTTGACAAGAAAGTTCAATAGTAACACAATACGTCTACCGTTTTAGAAACATGATTCCATGATATTTTCTCGATAGAAAAAAAATACAAAGTTATCATTATTATTTTTTTTAAATCTCTGGCATCTTCAAAATAACAAACGTAAAGTTACGACTTTTTGGATATTAACTATAAAATATACAACCTATACGTCTACCGATTTAGAATTTTGAAATATGCGATGGTTTTGAAATAAACAAGAAATACTTGAAATTAGCGCGCGACCAGCCAATATAGCGAGAGCCGCCCTGTACCTTCCTACCCCGATCGCTGCACGAGTCATTCCCGCTACGGCCGTCACACGGGGAACTTGTGTCGCTCGCGCAATCGTAAAAAAGGGTGACAACACGATAAGACAAAATGAGACAAATGGGGACAATAAAGAAAATAAGAAGAAGAAACATAAAGGTTGGAGGAAAAAGAATGCTTACAATTGGAACAAATTAATGAAGTAAGTTGGTTTTATTTTAAATTTGATGATAATTGTATTATAGACGATGTTTGATATGTACCCCTGTTTTAAGTACATAACGAATGTGTAAGATTTTTTCATTTATAGCATAAATAATCTGTTCAGAAATCCGGAATCCAGAAGGAAAATAAACCCACTGATTGTTCACAATGTGAATCCACTCCTTCGTAAGTACCTTTATTCAGTCAAAAATGTATGTTATCAAAGCTCTACTGGTTTTATCGCATGATTTCATTTTTAGCAAAAAGCAACAAAGTGCAAAGAAATAAAAAATCATGGTGAACTTAGTGGAAGTATGGCGGACATAATATGGAACAGGAGCTCATTGGAGTAGTATTATATTTAAAAAAAATACGAAATAATTTCAAGAATTACATTTCTTAGAAGGTGGTAGATAAGTATGTTGTATAAAGAATTTGATGTTGATATTTATTTCATTTATACTTACTACACCTGTGCGGGAAATTGCTTAGTAATAAAACAGGTTTATATTCATATTTACATAGTAATGTGAGTTTTCATTTCGAAAAATTTTGTGTAAGTATATTAAATTGAGTTCCTGGGTGATCTGGAAACACAATTGGGCCCGGAAGATGGCGCTGCAGTCACTCCTCCTAATGACATGAACCGATTTGGATGAATATTTGTGTGCACATTTCATTTTTGTGGGATGATTGGTTGATTCGCTTTCACATTAGCTAATATTATGTATTTTTGTTGTTAGAAAGTAAATTTAATTTAATGTTTATAATACATTATTATTGGTATAAATAAGCCAGTGTTCGTCTCACATTGCTGTACCTGCCTACCTACCCTACCAGGGCCTAACTTTGTTCTGGCTATTTTATTTTGATTATTTGTAATGAATAATTACAATTATAATAGAGTGCAAAAAATAAATACATGCGTCAATATATTTTGTGTTTTTTTTAAACAATTTTTTTATTTAAAAAAATATCATTCCGACCGCGGCTTTGCCCGCGTGGAATTAGATTATATCGTGAATCCTGTCTTATCCCACAGAAGTGTTCAGTTCGGATAAAAAGTATCCTATGTGTAAATCCAGGCAATTAGCTATATTTTATCAAAATTGGTAATGTAGTCTTGACGTGATTAAGTAACAACTAACAAAAAAATATACAAATTAACATCCAAAGTTTCGCATCAGTTTTACTGTATTAGTGATATCTTCCACTCTTGACTTTGACTGAGAAGAATTAGGGTTTATAACTTCTTTCAGAAATATTACCTTTCATTTCTGGGCATGACGTAATATCTACGTCAGCATCAAATTCTATCTAAATCCATTCAGTAGTCCGCGTTATTGAGTACCATTTCATTTTTTCAGAGTAACAATATTTTTTGTTATTTTAAGATTATTTATAACCTGTATTATTTTGTAATAAAGTAAACATTACGAAATAATAATAATTATTAATAATGTCTAAGTAGTTGTTAAAAAGAAGATTATTTGTTTATAAGCAAGAAAATAAAACCAGTAAATCAACAATTAAATATATGTATAAGAATATTATAACTGTATGACGACTCCATACATGTTTGTCCCGAGTCGGCCAGCGGCAGCGCGGCGAGTTTGCAAGAATGACTTCGCGCACGCAGCGAGCTATTAGACTCCGCCCGCCAAGCAGTAGATTTTTTTTTGTGTATCGTCTTAATTTTATACTTATTCCTAGCAAAACTTTTGTTTTCAATAAAAACAAGTTTTCATTTGAAAGAAAATGGTTTTGACTTTATAAAAAAAAATATATCATTCAATTTTACGTCCTTGAGCAAACGACAAGGCGACTACCGTGAAACAATAAAATATCGTGTCCATAATAATTTGTTTCATAATTAATATTTGACCATAATAATTACGAAACAAAACAAATAAATAAATCGTCACTTAATAGTGGAAAGTGGAAACACGCACAAAACCAGAATAAACCAGTTTACGCTGTCCGCAGGTGCCACGTGCAGTCGTTTGGTACCGTTAGAACATAAAGCACATTTCATTCAAAAATTATAATTATTATGTACGTAGTTTAATTGATAAATTTTGTATTTGTTGATTGTTGTTATTATTTGTTATTATTGTTATAATATTTGTTGAAGTGAATTACATGTCCCGCAGCCGGAGGCCCCAAATGAAAACTCAGATGTACTTAAAAACTACATTTAATAGCTAAAATGAGACTTTTACACCCATGTCTGCACGATGCAGACCGGAGTTAAAGAATGAATTTATACAGTTTAATAATTATAAAGACGTAAGCTTGGATGCTAACTAAGGGAAATCGCATCCACATTCTATTCCCGTGCGAACGGCGTATTCAGCAGTTTTGTATGAAGGCAGGGCCATAACTAGTGTTTTATTTGTGTGTAAGTGTTGTAACTTTATATATTCTGCTGCCCAGTTACAAATTACTGAACACATAAAAGAGGCAGATTACTTAATAAAGTTAAGCAATGAAAATATGGATCGCTTCGAGTCTATGACCAATAATTATGTATGTCAGTGTTCCATAAGTGACAATGAGCAACCGTCGCCCCATAAGACCATTGACTGCACTGACATGCATAGTATCCAACCAACGACAGCAATTTCATCTAGTAAAACAAAACATCTTTCCATGCAGGAAATTGTTGTGTTGTCAGATAATATAGGTCAGGGATTTGGCGCTTTGCTTAACAACTTAGGGCATAAAGTAACCAATTTTTGCACTCCTAATGGTTCATTTACATATATCATGAATTCGTTAGATAATTTTAGTTTTAAGGAAAATAGTATTGTTATTATATTATACGGAGATAGTTTTAATTTAAAAAAACATGACATTGATATAGGATTTCAAAAAATGTTGAAAATTAGTAGTGAGACAAAATGCAAATTTATGTTGTGTACATTGCCATATTTGCCTGGTTTGACACAAAATCAAAACAAATTTATCTATAATATCAATTTAAAATTATATAATTTAACAAATCATCATAGTGATGCATTTATATATTTTGACATAAATTCTTGTATAAAATCTTTTTGTTTGACAAAGAATACAGTGTATCTGCCATCTAGATATAAGAGAGAACTTGCTATGTTAATAGCATATAAAATTATTAACCAGTCTGATACATGTTCAGTAGCAGACCATCGATCTACTATAATTTTATGTAGTAGTAATTATATACATCAACCTAGGTTAAGTGTTGATAGACAAACTAGCCCTAAGCTAGATTTAAACTAGTATGTAAGACAACAGCTAAGCAGCCTTTTTCCATTGTACATCAAAATATTCAAGGCTTGGCTAGCAAATTATTAGAAATAGAATTATTTTTAAATCATAATAGAATTAAAATATTTTGTGTAACAGAACATTGGCTTAAACAATGTCAGTTGTTAATAAATATTGATAATTATAAATTAAAAAGTATATACTTTAGGACAAATGCTATTCATGGAGGTTCTCTTATTTTTGTACACAATAGTTTAAAATGCAAGGAACGAACTGACATTGTTAGCCTTTCTGTAGAACGCACCATTGAACTGTCCTGTGTTGAGCTTGAGCGTTACATTATTGTTTGCGTATACAGACCTCCTTCCAGTGACTATAATTTGTTTGAGACAGTCATGGAAGAAATATTAAAGCGTTTAGGCAGGAGTAAAAAGAAGGTAATAGTATGTGGTGATTTTAATATTGATTTACTTTCACACACACAAACGGCAACACGAATAGTTAATTTGTTTCATTCATTTAATCTGTATAAACTTTTTGATGAGCCCACACGAATAACACCTACTTCTGCAACTTGTATTGATAATATATACTGTGATTGCAAATGTTTAGAAAAATATATTCTCAACACGCTAACTTCGGATCACTGTGGCCAGAAAGTAGTTTTTGAATGGGATTGCATACCTACATTTAAAAGAATTAATGTTAGGCCTATAACTAGAAAAGGCATTCATACATTTAGAAATAATATTGATAATAAACTACCTGACCTGAATAATCAATCCTTTCATAAAAATCCTTGTGAAATGTTTACAAATCTTTTTAAGTTCATTCATAGTGAATATGAAAAAATATTTAAAATTAAATCTTTAACTATTACCAAGGATTTACCATTCAGCCAATGGGCAACTCCTAGTATACACAGATGCAGGAACGTTCTTTACGAGTTATATGGTATGAAACAATATAACAAAGACTTGCCATTTCTTAGTTATGTTAGAAATTATTCAAAAACATTTAAAAAAGTTTGTTTCACTGCCAAGAGTTTGTATATCAGAGACAAAATACGCAACTCTGACAATAAAGTTAAAACGGTTTGGACAATTATTAATGGTGAATTGGGCAAAATCCGATCAAACGATAGTACCATAAAACTTGTCAACTCTGGTAGGGTCATTGACAAAAGTGCTGATGTTGCGCTTGCTTTTGAAGATTTCTTTAGTAGTGTCCCTGCTAGTTTAACTAAGAATTTAAATTCGTCTTCAGCGCTTGCAGAGTCTTTATTGAGGGATCACGTTGCTGAGTGTAACAAATTATTTGAATTGCGACACGTGACTGCTGATGAAATTGTTAAAACTTTTAAAACATTAAATTTAAAAAAAACATGTGATCTCTGGGGTATGTCTGTAAATTTAGTAAATAATATCATAGAAAACATTGCCAATCAACTAGCGTTTATATTTAATCAGTGTTGCGACTGTGGTATATTCCCTGATTTACTAAAGTTTAGCAAAGTTATTCCTTTATTTAAAAGTGGTGACCAAGAAGACAGTAATAACTATAGGCCAATTTCCATATTACCAACTTTGAGCAAAGTCTTCGAGAAACTAATTTTAAACCAATTAAATAGTCATTTTGCATCAAATGGTTTACTGCACGCCAAACAGTATGGTTTCACAAAGGGGCGCTCTACCACTGATGCTGGAGTAGCTCTTTTATCACATATATACAAAGCATGGGAAAATTCAAAGAATGCTTTGGGGATATTCTGCGACCTTTCTAAGGCTTTCGACTGTGTAGAACATTCCACTCTATTACGGAAACTAAATTTTTATGGTATCAAAGGTTTAGCTCAGGATCTCATAGCTTCATATCTTCAGAACAGGGTACAAACCGTTGTCGTTAATGGAGAGAAATCTCGCGGTGCGCCGATTGATATAGGTGTTCCGCAGGGATCTATCTTAGGACCGTTTTTGTTCTTAGTGTATATTAATGACCTACCTTATTATTTGCAGGATATGTGTGAAATAGTACTGTTTGCAGATGACACCTCATTAATTTTTAATGTGGATAGACATGACACAAATGTTGACGAAGTAAACTCTGCTCTTTTACGCATATCCAATTGGTTTAATGCTAATAATTTACTATTAAATACAAAAAAAACAAATTGTGTAGAATTTATCCTCCCAAATGTAAAAAAGGTGAAAAGGAATATTATTTTAAACGGGGAGGTATTATACCCTGTGGAATCGACTGTTTTTCTTGGTTTGACATTAGATGAGAAGCTTCAATGGGGGGCCCATGTTACCACCACCGCTGCTAAGCTCAGCTCAGCTGCATATGCAGTTAGAAGAATAAGGCATCTCACCGATGAAGCAACGGCTAGATTGGTTTACTTTAGCTACTTTCATAGCATAATGTCCTATGGAATTCTGCTATGGGGCAGGGCTGCAGATATAGAAACTATATTTATATTACAGAAAAGAGCCATACGCTCTGTATATAATTTGCGTGCTCGAGACTCACTAAGAGATCTCTTTAAGAATACTGGTATCCTTACTGTACCGTCGCAGTATATATTTAATAATATTTTATATGTACATAATAACGCTTACTTACACACAAAAGTAGGAGATAGACATTGTTATGACACAAGAAACAGAAATAAAATTGAAATGCCATTATTCCGGCTAGCTAAAGTTAAAAATTCATTTATGGGCCAAGGTATACGCTTTTACAACAGAATTCCTCATAATATTAAAGAGTTTAGTAGTTCTAAATTTAAATCTTATATAAAAAATGTACTTGTCAAGAGAGCCTATTACAGTATTAAGGAATATATGGAAGATAAAAACCCATGGAGGGTTGTCGCGTAAAAACCACAGGACAGTTCTTTGGTATATTATGATAATATATTATGATATTACATATGTAATTTGTAAAATTGTAAATCTGACATGATTAAAAAGAGCAACTATGGAGTTTCTTGCCGATTCTTCTCCGTAGATACTGCTTTCCGAATCGGTGGTAAATGTTAAAACATGTACTTAATGACGTTTCAAAAGTGCTTCTAGAAGAAGTCTAATTGAATAAATAAATGTTTGAGTTTGAGTTTGAATTGTTAATTCAATATGGCTCCAGTGTTAAAACATGGTCGAGGCAAGCCTTTGACTTCTCAAACTAAAGAATTAAACTTTAAATGTCGTTTCTTTTTCAGGTTAGTAAATTTTTCATTTTAGTAACATTGTTAATGTAAAAGTTATATGTATGTTAAATGTGCAAATATTAAAATAAAGTCTCATCTTTTTCAGAGGAGAAACACATATAGTTTAATTTAAAATCCCTTATATATACAGGGTTACTTGTAAAACACCGGCAACCTCGCAGGACAAGGTAGCTAACATCATAAGTAACAACATTTCGACTTTTGATAATTTGTTAGATTTTATTTTCATACAAAAATAAATATTCATTTAATTTTCCGTCTGAATATTATAAACTCTACGCCTCCCAAAAATTACGTAAACAAAAAGCGAACGAGAGGGGGAAGGGGGCGTCGCGTCGTCCATCCGATAATTAATAGAACATAGACTTACAAATGTAAGGAGAGTACAATAAAAGTTTAAAAAATCATTTAAAAATAATTTATTGCGTTATGCCAAAAGTCGTAGAACAAATGTTGTTACTTATGATGTTAGCTATCTTGTCCTGCGAGGTTGCTGGTGTTTTACAAGTAACCCTGTATAAAATAAAAACTAAAAATAAAATGTTGTTTTATTTTATTTGCTGACCATACACTACTACAAACGCAAAAATTTCTCCAAGCTAATTTACCTGTAGTGAACAGTCATTTGCGCGAAACGTCTTAATAAACAGGAAATAGCTTTAAACTGTTCTAATCATTGTTAGAAAATTTTTAGTTAGAAATTGATTACAGATTAAACTAATTGTAAAATATATGAATGACTTAATTTCAGTACCACAACTTAAGGAAAGGGAATAACTTCGAGATTTTTGTGACAACATTATTATTACTATGTTAAAAAAAACTCTGGCGGGGGTGATTTCAATGTATACCTCATTGTTTCAGGAAAACGATAGGGTTGCCCCAAACTTTAGGGTTTGTACTTTTAAAAATTAAACACGGACAAAGTCGCGATCGTTCACTATTAATAGATAAGTTAAGAGGAAATTGAGGTATATTTAATCAATAATCACTCGTCGTGTGATCCATGAATGTAACCACACCATTACGTGGTCGCGTTATGAAACCGACGAGCTATTATCGCATGTCATAAATTACGGTTCGGTTATCCGTAATATACGGTTTTGCATTTTGTACAAAAACTTGTGATTATGCGCCGGTGGTTACGGTTAAATAGATCAAAAAGTGGTTTGATTCATCAAATTGACAAACATTCAAGTTTTGTTAGATGAACGCGGTCCATCGAATGATGGACGAGAAAATAATATTGGCATATTGATTTGGCCAATACATAATTCACTACTAGCTAGTGATAGTAGATGAGATATAGTAGATTATTGCTTAAATGGTCACAGGAGAGCTATAATTTTCCAGTAAGCATTTCATTTGTGACTGTCATCAGTGATATAATATTATTGATGTATAATATTAATTAAACTATCAGTGGACGGTTTCAGAGATGAATATGTTTTATTAAGCTAATATTTACTAAGTTAAAATACCGAAAAAAATGGAAATTTACGGCAAAAACTATCAAATAGGTAATGCGTCCTTGAAAAGTCCACAGAGGTACATAATATAAATCGGTTCACCCAGTCGAAACTTCGGAAGAAACAAAAATCTGTCAAATCGAGAACTTGTTTGGAGAAAAATCTGTTTATGAAGTTGATTAACAATTAACATACCTATAACAAAGATATCAAATAAAAAATAATCATCAAAATCGGTTCACACAGTCGAAACTTCTAAAGTAACAAATAAAAAAAATACTCGTAAAAAACCTCATTTTTAAAGTGAAACTTCTTACCCTCATTTTCATAAAGTCGGTTACCAAAACTCACCAGTATATCTATCAGGCGACACCACACTATACAGCGACAGCACTTCCCCGCGCCCCGCACCGTTCGCCGCGTACACCCGCAGTAAGAGGCCCCCAGAAGTGGATAAGTTGGACACTGTGAATGTCGGCGTGTTTGATGTTATGTTCGCTTGTACCTGGGGGAATGTTTGTTATTAAATTGTCGTAGTCGAAAATTTTATACAGGAAATACGTACCCACCACAGCAAAAATTGTTACGGGCATTTTAAACAAACCGTATTTTAAATATTGTTAGGCTCACTGTAAATACAGATAATATCCATGGTGCCAATTTATTTTTTATAAACTTGACCACAATCTTATATATAAAAATGAATCGCAAAATGTGTTGGTAAGCGCATAACTCGAGAACGGCTGAACCGATTTCGATAATTCTTTTTTTATTATATTCCTTGAAGTACGAGGATGGTTTTTACGTAGAGAAAACGTAAATATGTACCACGGGCGAAGCCGGGGCGGACCGCTAGTCTTATATATAAAAATGAATCGCAAAATGTGTTGGTAAGCGCATAACTCGAGAACGGCTGAACCGATTTCGATAATTCTTTTTTTATTATATTCCTTGAAGTACGAGGATGGTTTTTATGTAGAGAAAACGTAAATATGTACCACGGGCGAAGCCAGGGCGGACCGCTAGTCTTATATATAAAAATGAATCGCAAAATGTGTTGGTAAGCGCATAACTCGAGAACGGCTGAACCGATTTCGATAATTCTTTTTTTATTATATTCCTGGAAGTACGAGGATGGTTCTTATGTAGAGAAAACGTAAACATGTACCACGGGCGAAGCCGGGGCGGACCGCTAGTCTTCTTATATATAAAAATGAATCGCAAAATGTGTTGGTAAGCGCATAACTCGAGAACGGCTGAACCTAATTCGATAATTCTTTTTTTATTATATTTCTTGAAGTACGAGGATGGTTTTTATGTAGAGAAAACGTAAATATGTACCACGGGCGAAGCCGGGGCGGACCGCTAGTGCAAAATAAAATATGAATTTGTAAATCTAACCCCGTTGTTAACTATTCACAACGTTTTTACATTTTTACTGGACTTAAATGTCCAGTTAAAATATACCTAATAAAAAAAATCATAAGATATAAATCCATAAATTTGACTTATCAAGTTCTCAATACCGTGTGTCCAAATGTAACCATCATTCCCATACTAACAACGCTCCTAAGCTCTTGTTAGAGCTTAGGAGCGTTGTGCAGCGAACCTTGGGGAAAGATAAAGTTCCTTCCGAAATCCCCACCCCCATACTCACAGTGAGCGTGTGCAGGTCCAGCACCTCCAGGTGGAAGGTCTGCAGCAGCCCGGTGTCCCCTCCCGCGCCGCAGCGCACCGCCAGACCCTCCGCGCTCTGGTTCAGCACGGAGCAGTTGTGGAGCGGCTCGGGGACACCTTAGGGGATACAGGTTTAATGTGGAGACAATTATTCAAGTCCAAAAAAACGCAGTGATTTTTTTAAGACATGACTTTAAATGCAGCTACGCGGCAGTTGAACGACTATGGCAATGTCTAAATTTCAAAGTATAGGCGTGGCCACCGTGCGAGCGATGAGACGACGTTGCGAACGCAAATAAATATAAAAATATATAATTTTTTTATTTTTAATTATGAAAAAATCTTTTACATACTGTCGAAATCAGGATCGACAATGGAAATTTTGAAATAAATGTGCCACTCTGATCTTACAAGAGTGCGCTTATCATGTGAAGGAATATGTTTCTGCCCCGCTTCAGCTGTCGCGCTGCTCACATTGTTATAACTACAATTATTTGTTTCAATTTACATAATATTTTGTTTTATTCTTTGTAAGTTACTGCTTATGTCAAAAGCATTAAAATGTAAATATCCCACTTATTTTATTCATATTTAATCGGAACATTAAGTCACATCGTTTATTCGCAAAAACAGTATGTGGGTGTTACATTAAGGCACAAACGATAAAATAAGCATAAAATGTTTATTGAATATTTCATATTTTCAATCGAAAGCTTAAACAAAATGGTTTATCATAAATAACGCGTCATAAAACATTTAAATATCGCTTATATACAATTCTGTTTACTGCAACAGCGTAAAATTAACTAAATAGAAGCGAAACTTGGAATTTGAGAGTGAAAACTATCTCGCAATTTGGACCATCTAGAAACTTTTATAATAAGTAGCATCTCCGCTATCCAACTCTTTTGGAAAGCATTTGAATTGTAATTTTTGAATAATTTACCGCAGTCGAGAAGTTGGCTGAGAATTCGAGGGAATTCAGTAAGAAACTTTACCTCAGTTGATGTATGCCAGAACTGTTATTGGAAAATGATAGTAATTTATACAGAAACTTCGATGAGAATCTATTGGGATGATAATGTTTTCGAATATTATAGTTATGTTTTTGAATTCAAGCGATGCGCTCCGTTTCTGCTATGTACGTAAACAAACTTTTGTACTGTTAAGTTGTCATTCAGATAATTCAATGAGTTAATTTTAGAGGTCATCAGCAAAATACGTTGTTTGGGGGGAAAATGAAGTTTGACGATTTGAGATCAGTGTGGGAGCGATCATATTTATAATTATTATACCACAGATTACTAATAAGTTCACCGTGCTGTCGCGGCTTCAAGCCGTCCGCGTCGGTCTCAACTGCTTGAAGCGGAACGTGTACGGCCGCCCTTAGCTCTACGTTGATCGAAAAATATAAAACAAAAAACTGTCAGTCATCCTACGTATGCCAAATAAGATTAGCTTTCAAAATAAAATTTCATTATGCATTCTACCGTAAAAACAAGGTAAAACCTATCTAACATGCATCTCTTTGAATATCTTTTCATTCGACCAAAACCAATAGAATATTCCTTTACAATTTCTGTGAATATTTATTTTATGTGAAAAATGTAGTGTAGCGGTCAGACAAATGGTCGCCGGCAATGAGGCGGGACACAGCTAGCGGAAACTATTTGTACTTTATTTTTCGTTTCTCGTTGGAATTATTTTTTGGTGGAGAATATGTTTTTTTGAATACTGACCTAATCTTTGTAACAATAGGAGGATCGAAAATATTATAAACAGTTAAGTAGGTAATTTCAAACTAAATAGGTATGTATGTAAGATTCAACTGAACCTTTTAAGTGAGATTTCTGAAGAGACAGGTAATTAAAAATAAAAGATATTGATTGCCAGAATAGTATATAGATACACCATACATATACATAAAAATATGGTATCTACATATATTAGTGTCACGGAAAATTATAATACAACGAACTTAAATCTCGATATGTGAAAGGACAAACAAAGGATACACTTTCGCATAGTGTTACTAAGTAAAATATTAGTTAGGAAAATATTAGTAAAACTAAGGATAAGAGAAAAAAAATATTTGAATTTGGATAATATTAGTAATTAAATCGCATTATATTACTAAGGATTTTAGTGGTTTCGAAAATTTAAGTAAAAATAATAGTAGTAGGCAATATATTATAAAGATTACTCACTAGCAGCCACAACACTAAACCAGCAGGGTTCACTCTGCACACCGGCCGCGTTGGTTGCTAGGCAACCGATAGACCCGAAGTCGGTCGCAGATCGCGGCGTGTAGCGGAGTGTCGATGTGTGACCAGATTGCTGGGAGAGGCTATGGGAAATATAGTTAAAGTTATAACTATTATTATATTATGCAAAAAATAAAGCGTCTTCAAATTGTTAGAACTAGACAAAATTCAATCGGGAACATAAAACAATAATAAAAACAATAGTAATTAGGTACTTATAATTATTGTTTTGTTAACTAGGTTCACTAAGTTAAAAGTTTTGAGGTGAAGCCTTAAAAAAATAAAATCAAGCTGAAAACGTCCTCGTATTTTTTGAAGTCGGTTTAAACCCAATTTAATAAGATAAAATCATAAAATTATTGTATTTTCACCGAAATACAAACTAAAGTAGGTCAATATCAAATATGTACTACCAAAACGCGTCAATATACCTGTAGTTACCAATAAAAAATATTTTCCATGACGTAATTAATATGTACCATTCATTCAATTATAAAATTAACGTCCTATATCTGATTCAATGCTGATAAATTCTGCGAATTTTTATCCAATAACAGGGTTTTATCAAAAATTTATGACCAAAAGTATTAAATTTGGTCGAATACATTCCCGTTTCTTGTTAAATATTATAAAAAATGTAATAAGATTAATTTTTGACTATTACCGTTGCTCATTTATTAACTTTACAATTTTCAATTATCAAAATAAGTAATGAAACATTTTTATAATACCATGTAACTTGTTGAATTACTGAATTTATTTCAAGAAAATTAAATTTACATCTAGCACTACCACTTTACATCCTACAAACAATCCCACAATCAACCAATTTCACAATCAACAATCAACCATTCCACAAATCAATCAATCAAACTTTATTACTTTTAACATTAGTGTACCCAACGAAGTTTGCCTAGAAGAGATCGCTGTTCAACGATAAAGCCGCGCTTTTGTACGTTTTTGTATTATTGTCTGTGTCTTTTCGTATTGTTTCCTGGTTTTGGAGCAATTTGTATCTATCAATAAATTGTTAAAAAAAATAACGCTACATACTCACCTAGGATCTATCTCTCTCCCCCCTGTACCATTAAGTATCCACACAAACCGAGCTGGTGCCGGGCTGCCGTCCACAACACAACTTAGTTCCACTACATCATTGAGAACTGCTCCATATGTGTGGTTTGGCGACTTGCAGGAGGGGGGATCTGGGTGGAATATTTGTGAATTATTTTTAGAGTACGTACCACTAACACAGGAATAGTTAATGTGCTTGCTACGGGTGTGTTAGACTTGCTGAATAGGCATTCTGGTTCGAATTTTGATTAAGGTTCAGATTAGTTTTACTTTCAATTCAGATGCTGATTCTGATGTCTATGCGTTGTTATGCAAATGTAAACCCCATCAGCACTACGTTGTACATTATAATGCACCAACGTCTGTTCCAACTATCCCAACCCTGATATTTTTCCCCACTAACATAATCACTAACGAAATATCACTGACTCAATACTAAACTATAGACCTCTAGCACTCACACGCAACCTGCAAGCTGACAGTATTACTAGCGCTGCCCTCTTCATTACTTGCAGCACACGTGTAGTCCCCGGCTGCAGTACGCTGTACATTGTGAAGTACTAGTCTTTGTTCCCCAACTATTAGCCCGCTTGCGTTGTGAGATAGTTCTGTACCCTGGAGGAAAAAAGTCTTTTTGTAGGTATACTACTATAAGTGCAGAGAATTGGGATTTATATGTTTGTTCTGTCAATCAACCTATCTGCTTTAATTCTTAAAATGAAATAGATTGGATTGTTGGCAATATTTTAAGTACCTAATCTCTGGGATAACTGAAACCGATTGAAAGAAATAAAAGAAAATAAGGAGTGTTGCTAGTGACATAAAGCAAAATTTTTTTTGTAGAAAATATGTGTAAGCGTGTGAACGCAGCGATAATTTAAAAATTTATTTATTTAAGCGAGAGATAGCATGGAAATTATGAAAATATTCAAAAGTATCGAAAATCAAATATTAATTAATATAGTTTAAAAAAAAACACGCTGAAAACTGATGTAATAATTGTATTGTCACTGATCCTTGATAAGGGGACAAAGTTATAATTAAATCTGTCCTTTTCAAGTGCGTCTAAATCGAGATAAAGGTCGGTTACATACAAACATTCAAGTGAAGGTAATAAAAGTATGTTATTATCAAAGAAACCCATAATGTTCTAATTCTAAACAGCGCAAGAAAAATCATAGAAGAAAATATCATACACATTATAAAACATGAAATTTAATATTATTATTATTTCATTACATTGGTATACTTTTGCTAAAAGGTTCTAGAATAAATAGTAACATACGAACCAACTTTTACGTACATATCGTGTGAAAAGCTTTTAGCCAAACTGTAAATTGAATATAAGTACTGTGATAAACTAAATCAATGATAACGACTTTATATAATATATATTATGTAGGTTTATTTAAAATAAATTTATCATAATATTATTTTTCCGAAGCAAAGTTTATTTTTTTAACAAAATTTTTCGGAAAGTTACAAAACTGTAATTATATATTATTATCGTTATGAACTTTTTTATCAGTTGAAAGAAAAATACGACACGACATTATTATAATATTCGTATCGTCCTATTTTTGTTATTTATAACTTAATCGAAAAAGAAATATATTCGAAAGATATGAGAAATTTTTAATATTAATTTGCTTACGTTCTGAATAATATTCTATTTGTTCTTATATACTTTACGTAAATACGAAAATATAACCACTCTTCCGTTACTCTTTAACTTTGCAATATAAACCGGTAACCACTTACAGGTTACATCAATTAAAGGGTTAAAATATAACATAAAGGGTCGTTTATCACAAAGAGTAGTTGAGTGAAACTAAATCCAAAATATTGTATTAATTACAACGTAACTGTGGTCGGTACACGTGTTAGATCAAATAATAAAACCCATAAGTTTATTTTTGTACTTATCCGACAGTGTAAGTTATCATACTTCTCGGAAACGGCTTGACCGATTTTTATGAAGGTATATCTATTTGGCAGTTCTGAGAATAGTTTCTTATACATGATTAATTCCCTAAGTGACAAGTAAATGGCTTGTCTAAAGTTTCCGGTTCTATTCTAAGTAAATTCCTACCTTACTTGGTTAAAGTAGGAAAAAACAAAATATTATTCAATATAATAATATAACACTATCCAAACTAATGTTATTAAAATATAATAAACCACTCAACCCAACACCGATGTGGTTCAAATTTGTATTGAAAATATATACATATTATTATGATTGCTAAATTGACTTATACAGGATTAAAGTTTTTCCTTTATTATTATAATTTAGCTTTAGTGCAATCACGATACATAACATTACTCATAAATTACGTTACGTGTTATTAGTTAAGCCTTCCATTACCAAATTTATAATACTCTAGAGAGTTCGTGCATAAAACTAAATATTATATTCGATTATTAGAAATTGAAAACCATTATGGATCATTGTTAATATGTTTTTTCTTCATTTACATAGAATCCTGCATATTTAAGATGTTTCTATTTATTGAGAAGTGAATGAAAGTTTTTTCTAAAGACAGTCCGTAACCATTCAAATGGCTATGCAAATTTTATTTGTAGTGTTCCTTCAGCTACATAATATTGTGCAAGAGAACTAGAGATGTTATACTATGATCATTTGTTTTGTATGGTAAATTTGATAAACTTTTGGGTAAGTATGCCAAAAATCTTTTTAGAAAAAGTTATTAAAATGATTAAAAATTAACTTACTTGTTTAAACCAAGTAAACTTATCGGGCCGCGGGTTTGCTTGCGCGCTGCATTCGAAGTAAACATCGTCTCCCTCCTTTATGTGTTCCGGACTCAGGTTCGATCCCAGCTTGAGACTCACGATTGGCACATCTGGGGAAATTATTATACAGATAAAACAAAATAAAAATTATACATATTTATAATAACATGTTTATAGTTACATTTAATTATTTCAATAAAAAAAAGCAGTTTACGTTTTAAAAGGGAAAAAATGGTATCTGTGATTTTATCACAATTTTATTGTTCAGCCTATTTGATCCAAAAATCTTTTTTTAATTAACAAAAACATAATAAACTGAAAAAAAATTATAGCAGAAAATACACTGAGAAAGTAGAAAATCGTAATTAATAGTTCTGAAACTTATAAGATTTTAGTATAAAATTATCGTATAGTTGCTTTTTATTTTTATCGCATTTCAACCAGATTTCCAGAGGCTACCGAGTTGCTAGTACATTACACGAACACAATACAATAAGGATAATTTAGCATAATGCTACAACTGCAGCTGCACGTCAGAGAACGTCGGAGCGACAGCTGCTAAATGCTGCTGGCGTTTGAATGGCAATGTACGGGAATATACATGTGATTCGTACTAGCTGCTGGGCAGTTTCACCTGAGGGCATAACATGCTAATCCGCATTAGTTTGTTGATTTAATTGTTTAATGCCATGGCAAAGACTGAATTATTTCCAAATATTTTAGTTTTACTGTAATAGTAGATAATAACTTATTTTATTATAAACATCAGAAAAGAATATTTCTTGAGCGACCCATTTGCAATCCATTTAATTAATGTAAATGTAAGTATCTAAATTTAACTCATAACTACATCATACAATACGCAAACCTCATTAAAACTAACAATCTACAAAGCAAACACACCAAAATAGTTCCCCACAAAGTAAATAGTAAATACCAACCAACCAAAAATACCTACGGTTTATAATCATTATAGGTTCCCCCAAACCTTAATTATCGGCTGGTCGATTAGAGCCAACGTTGATGGACAGTTCCCCCCGACCTCCCCTCTCAATATATTGCAATTATTTACTCCCAATTTTGTTGAGAGCTTTCATCAAATGATATCGGTAATGGTATTAACTATTCAATATAGCGGTTTGCTTGTTATATTGAGCTTATATTTTATTCTTGTATAGATATTCTTAGTTACTAGCTGACCCAGGACCCCCGGCGGTATAAAAACGTATAGAATATATAGAAAAAAAAGGAACCTACGATGATCAAAAGATAAACAACATAGTGAAGCTAATACTATACAGGGTGTAATCGTTAAGTGTGCACAGGCGATTATTCCGTAACTATTACAGATATCAAAAAACTTTAAACTGATATCGAAAGTACTTAACCTAATGAGTAAAATGGCCATAATAAATTTTTAAAAATAATACGAGAAATATCTAAAAAATTAACTTTAAACCCTCCCATACATTTAGTATGAGATATGAATATCCCATGTACATGGGTTGATCCAAAAGTAATGATAATCAATATTAAACAAGGTCATTACAGTTAAAATAATTATGTATTTCTCTAGATAGTCTTCTAACTAGATAATATACTTCGATATTTTTTTTCCTTAACTTAGAAAAAAAAAAAACTTTGACTTCATCTACAAAAACCCCTCAAAATCGGCCATCACTTCGCTGTCGTCTTAAAATTTCTTATATCGACGGTGTTTCTTGTGCCGAGGTAAGAGATAGAATTAACTAGGAGCTAGATCTTACAAACAGGGTGGGTGTTCAAGCATTTTCAATGCCGATTTTTGATTGGCAGCCATCGCAACTGACGCTTTGTGATCTGGTGCGTTGTCTTGGTGAACCAACATTCAAGACCGAAGTTTGCCATGTCTCTTTTTCTTACTAACCTACCCGCAATCTTTTAATTTGGTCTGTGTAGTAAGAGCCCTGTGTAGTGTGTAGCCCAGTGGCTACCTTCTTAAAATATTCCACATTTCTTCAGCGTCCCAAAAAACTACGGCTTTAATCTATCCCACTAATTTTCACTTTGAAAATCTTCACCGTCACTTTGGAAGCTCGCATCCAGGCCATTGATTGTTTCTTGGTTTCAGCATAAACATGGTGAACCCAGGTAACGCCCATGGTCACAAATCGTGACAAAAAATTATCCTGATCTCATTAAAAATTTAGAAATTCACCCTCTAAATGTCGAATCGTTGTTTCTTCTTTTCGTCGGGAAACATTCTGGGCTCTGGCTCGCACTGTTCACATTAAAATTAATGTTAATACTTGGAAACGTGGCCTGTAGATATAATTTTTTTGTGATAACTTAGTGATTACATGAGCAAGCATAAAACATTTATTTTATATTTTTATGTGCACAGGAAATACCCAATTATCATTACTTTTGGATCAACCTATACATTTAATATGAAAGATTTTAGCTTTTTTTTTGTTTTTTTGGTTTTCTGCTTTAATTACTTCGCAAATTTGGAGGGAAGTTTATTTAGAAACTGTAAATAGACCTCCTCATTGTATTGCACAATGAGGACGTCACTTCGAAAATCTACTATGAATACAAAATGTATGGGAAATAAATTGTATGGGAGCGTTTAATGTAACATTTTTGGTTATTTCTCGTTTTATTTTTAAAAATTTATTATGGCCATTTTACTCATTAGGTTAAGTACTTTCGATATCAGTTTAAAGTTTTTTGATATCTGCAATAGTTACGGAATAATCGCTTGTGCACACTTAACGATTACACCCTGTATATAGGAGACTTTATAAATAATTTGCAAAAGGTGAAATAGAGCATGAGTGTCTAATAAGTGGTGACTAAGAAAATAACTAAAAGAAAAGCGCAATTAATCGCTGTCTATTAATATTTATAACATCAATAATTATTTTAGTATAACTAATACGACCTCAATAATATTTCTTTAATACTTTCCAAGCTACAACGATATCTTCCTACGACTAATTAAAAAGAAATACCAAATTGATGCATTTATTTATGAATTTTAAATATGTAATACTACCAGGTCAGACTAGATCATTCGGATCCAGAGCTATTTAAAGAAAAAAAAAGGAAGTTAGATTACTGTATCTTTATTTTTATTAGGTACTCTGAATAAATATAATTTCTCATAATCGCGCACTCTGGTAACCGCGAATATACAGAAAATCATCAAGCTTAAGCTTCCACGTGTAGCAAACTCTTTGATATTTATATATTTGTTGCGAAAATAATATTACATTACATGTCAATTTCGTTCACAATGCCTTGAAATATAGACTAGTTAAATGTTATTTTCCCAGGCCTTTATGTAGGGCAACGACCCTATAGACTTCGGATATTGTCTTCATTTGAGGCCTCAGACCGATATAAATTATGCTCTTTTCATGCGGATATTATTAATTTTTTTACAATTATTTTTGACACATAAACCGGTTGTTGATAATTGAGCCTAAAACCACCGCCTTCTGGACACAGATTTTCAGCTAGTTGTTAAAAGTATATTATGGGAAATAAGCTATAGCAATTTTGCCTGTATGATTGAATTCCAACTGTATTAATAAACTAATGTATTATTTTTTTAAATTGAAATAAAGATTTTCACTTAAATTTTCGTTTTCTTCCTCAAATCTTCATCATCATCCACATAAAATATACTAGTGTCTAGTATTCTAACAAAAAGCAATATATTATGTGTGCGTGTGTGCGTTTCTTATTGAAATGAAATGAAAATATGTTTCTTATGGTAAATATTAACACTATATATGTATAACTCACAATGCACATCCATCTTCCACGTATCTTCGAGCACAGCATCAGAAAGCCGCGGGTTCTCCGCGCGACAGCTCAGTTCAGCGCCATTATCCCGCGCTTCGGGAACGAACTGCACCATACTGGTTGTGGAGTTGCTGTCGGAAAACTGTAGACAATGTTTGATATTATAGAAAAATATATTTTTTTTAATTTTATCAATAACGTAGAAAAAGGATAGACAGGACACAATATTGTATATTGTATTGTTATGATATTAATTGCTGTTAAATGGCAATGACCATAGGTACCATGAAAAGTATCCATGTTACTCTGGTGTACATTTCCAATGGATTTTTATTTATAACGTAATAAATTTTAGTTTGTTCCTAGATTTGTTTAAAATGAGTGTCGTATTAAAATTGATACATCTCGGGTACAATGTAACGATATAATGTTATAAATCATGACATACAGATCTGTATTTGATATATTGAAGATTGATTATGAAAATATATCCCAAATACTCAAACTCAACCTTAATAATGAATATTCAATCATGGATACTTATTACTTATATCAACGCTACAAGAAATAATAAACCAAAGAATATGTAATAATACTTCTCTTTACGTAAAGAATTAATGGACAGATACATCGAAAATCAATTAACCTTGACCTCAAGAGAGACAAATAGATTATAATATAGTACACGTTTTATTAAGTACTTTGCTAGAAAACCCACGGTATAAAGTAGGTTCAGCCTTCTAAGTTTTTAGTAGACAGAGATTAATTATTTGATTATAATCAAAATTGATGAGGAAAATAGATAAATCTCTCAGAAATTCGAAGCCTTATTTGTAAAGCTCAATATTTGCAGAATAAACAACATAATAATATCGTATGCATAAAGAACTAATTACCAACTAATAATAAATAAAGGATAGCATGAAACATGAATATAGGAGATCGAATTCATCTCATTGGCGCAAACTTTTTTACAGTCTGTAAAACTAAAACAAGCCAATAAAAATGTACTAGAACTTGATATTATTAAATTTTTCAGTGAACTGGTGCATAATATTCTAAAAACTGAACTAAAATGTGGGTCGTTTTGATACTTGAAATATTTGAACGTAAATTTCACTCGACGCTAATTTTAAAACCTCGTTCAGTCGTTCACGTCAGTTTTTGGCGCAATTTGGACCAATTTCGCTTCAAATACAGGAGTTTATAGTTCAACTTATATCCTTTTTGTTCCCGGAAATTAGGGGACATGTTCAAACACACTGCTTCGAATATATTTTTCTCGAATTTGTATATGAGCGCTCGCGTAAGCTGCAGTTTGAAATCTCAAAAGCAAACAAATTAATACATTAGAGGAACTAACCAGTTTAGCTGTGCCACCTAAATTTGTCTGACAATTTTAATTTCAGTCGCTTTAAATTGAAGGGTGAATTTACCAGGTGTGGATGTCACGGTACCTCTTTGAAAAAATAGTATGAAGAAAAATGAATTCTTTATGGGGTAACTATAAAAATAGTCCCGTTTATTTTTGTGGTGATGGTGATACTCGATGAGATTTTAGATGAACATCATAAGTATAATTCTTAATTAATATCTTAGTAAGCTTGCAATGTAACAAATAATCGGAAAACCATGTTCGTAATACGGCACAGATTTCCAGAGACAAACTACAAAAGTCCGATTAGGTACAAGACAATTTCACTGCTGTCCATTGTAATTATTTTCGAACGAAAACAAAGAAAGTCCCTTTACTGTCAAACGCAAAACGAACTTTCCAAAGCTTTTTACTTTTATTTACGCACAAGTCGATATTGAGCGGCACCGGTACAAACAAACATACAGCGCGAACGCTATCCATTTTTAAACCATTGAAGCAAATTCAAACACTATTGATTTCTTAATTGAATTCCAGGATATACTATCAACACAAACTGTATTTGTCTGCGGTAGATACGAAGCTTTTAGTGGACTATTTTTCCTTTTACATCTTGTTTAGCTGCCCGCTATAGTTAAGCATTTTTGCGTGATGGTCGAATGCGCAATTTGAAATATAGGTGGATTTTTAAAATGTACTCTTTTATATTGAAATTCATGTTTGTAAAACTGTATCTATTCTAAACTCTACAGGTAGCTAAGCAGGCATTTTTTTATTTTAGCAATAGGTATCTAAATAATACTCTATCGATTAATTTGAAAACAAAATCTTTACCGTGTAACATAGGCTCGTATTAAGCTCAGTCTCTAATTAATTATTTGACTAAAAAAGCTTAAACGATAAAAAGTTTGTAAACAAGACGCTGAATAATAAATAAATATGCCGCGCCCACAAAAAAGTTTACCCAACCATACCTGTTAATTATCGAAAATTTCAACCATAATTAAACAGCAAAGGCGCTGTTAAATAATATTATTTCAGAATTATTTTCGATAACTTTGATGTACAGGCGGCTTCGATTACCCGCTTCAAGTTTTCCATTAAAGCGGTAAAAATACAAAGTCATTTCTGCAGTTAATCGCGCGTAACTCATCGCATGCCTTTTTAAGTATTCATTGTAATGACCGATATTTAAATCATACGATATATTATTATGTAAAATAATATTTTTAAATGTGTTCTCATTTCAATAAAATACGTTTTTGAAGGACTAAAATATCTGTTTTCAATATAAATTTGTATAGGTAGGAAATTTAACTACCTGTAAGTTGTTAAAAATATGTTTTACAAGCAATATTATAAGAAATTATTAAACTCTAGCAAGAACCCAGTCAGTGGATGATGGATGAGTGGATGTTTCTCATTCACAAGACTTATATCACGTAACTGTCAATCTTGTGACTCGATTACGAAGGTGGTTTCTAATATTATGTTTACTAAGGGCCGATTTTTCAATGCTTGGTTAAAACTTATCCGTCCAATAAAGTATTACACGATAATATTAAAATATCAAATACGGGCAATTAGAATACGTTTTTAAAATGGTAGTTTTATACATTATTCGACGAATAAGTTTTAACCAAGGATTGAAAAATCAGCCCTAAAGAAATCCTTTATTTGTTTATTGTAACGTTTAATGTGTGGTTTAATGTAGTGTCTTGTTTAATGTAGCTCGCCTCTTTGAATTAAAACGATAAGAATATTATAACGTTGTTGAAATATGAAAATGAAACGCTTAATTGAAACCTAAATAAAATGGTAATGTGCTAATCATAACAATTCTTTGAAAAATTTTGAGCAAATGCATCAGGAAGTTTCATTATTAGAATAAAGAAAAACTAAAAACACACAAACATGTGCGCACGCACACTTTTACATAGACTCCAACTCAGACTAATACGTATGCCATTATACGAGATATTGAAAATCGCGATGTAAAAAAATATTTATTCGAGAAAATTAACGTATAACAATAAATTACAATTTAATTATAAATTTTCCGCCAACCGTACTGCATGAGAATTGGGAGTGGACTGAAGTCTGAACTGGATAGATATTTCATTAGACAAATGCTGACATAACAAGAAAGGAAAGGGATAAGCAATACATGAGCGGGATAATATAACAACACGTAAAAAAGACGTGTGGCACTCGGGGACTGCCGCGGTAAAGCTATTGCATGCTATGCCTTCAAGCCACACCTCCGTGCCCGTCGGAGTGGGGAGCGTGAGGTTTTTTCGTTACGGAATTTCTCGATTCGGTCCCCGCGCTCAAGCCCCGCGATAGAAGCTATGCAATAGCTTAAAATAACCCAACACGTAAGAACACAAGCACATTATAATTCCACTTACATTGTTAACATTCTTCTTAACGGGTTTGTCCCCCTTCCACCACGTGACCACAGCGGGCGGTCTGGACCCCGCGCTCACACAGCGCAGCTCGTAGCTGCGGTCCGCGGACAGCGGCCCGCCCGGACCCACGATTTGGACGCTCAGTGGTTTTACTGCGGGGGATTCACTTGGACGTAGAGGGTATTTACTCAAAAACATTTATAAATTTAATAAGACTTCTAAAAGCTCTTTTGAATAGTCATAACATAGTTTTACCCATGTTTTACCATTTCCCGTATCATATTTTTATTTCACTTCACATATCTGCACATAGAGTAATACATATTTCAATGATTATCTATTAATAATTAATGAACCTCATAAGCATCTGCAATGCAATTTATGTGCAATTTATAATTAAAACTTCTTGGAACCAATAAGTATTGATGATACCTAAATATCTTACATCTTATAAGTACTTAGGTCATTGATATCAAAAACTTTAAAACTCTCGCGAAATAAATTCAAATACAAACAACAGATTATCATTTCGTTTCACAAATACACGTAATTAATACGCCTATTAATCATGTTTCGTTAGTTTGTTCACTTCACTCTAAAGCCAAGTGTTGACAACTTCAGAGTGATCATTAAAGTTATAACTGCTTGAGTTTTAATTGTAAACAACGCATAGCAAACAGCATTTTAACTGAAGTTTTTTATTAAAAATAAATATTGGATGAGCAATGAGCATATCTTTTTAATTTTTGCTATTTTATTATTTTGAAAAAGCATATTACAAATATAATACAGTTATAATAAATCGAGCGTCGAATGTCGAAATCGATTTAACAATTTTAGTATTTAAATTGAATAAAATACTTGCGAAGTGAATTTAACAGATTTTATGCATTCCTATAACTATGTCATCAAATTTTATATACGTTTTTAATGTTAAAATTTCAACGTGAGTCAAAAAATAAATTAATTTTTAAATATTTAATTAAAAATACGTCATTTTATTTTGCAGGTAATACTTTTTTTAGTTTGCAATTAGTATACTTAAAACAATTTTATTTTTTAACAACATCAAATAATATTATTATTGTTTTGTTTTATTAAGGCATTAACATCGATAACGTTTTAAAAATAGCTCCAATTACGTAAAGCTTTCCTAGAATTTGAATATTGTGTTAGTTTTATATCCAAAAATAATATCATCTCTATGAGAGAGACTAGCGAGTGATGTTCAGATATTTACAAATCAAATCTCGTACAATTTTGCCGTCGGTTGTTATATTTAATAAATTGGATCCGTTAGTATGTTAGTGAACTTAGCAGATCAAAAAAAAATGCGAGTTCTTATCGCGTGCAGTTGAGTTCTACAGTTCCTGATACTTTTTAGAAATAGTTCTAGCGTTTTTACCTTAAAAAACGACATTTGAAAAAATGATCTGCCAACTTCCCGTAGCAGATCATTTTTAGCAGATCAAAAAAAAAATGTGAGTTCTTATCGCGTGCAGTTGAGTTCTACAGTTCCTGATACTTTTTAGAAATAGTTCTGGCGTTATAACCTCCACGCCGTAGCATCACGCCGTAGCAAAACGCCGTAGTATCATGCCGTAGCTTCATGCCGTAGCTTCAACCCGTAGCATCACGCCGTAGCATCATGCCGTAGCACCACTCCGTAGCATTTCGCCGTAGCATCACGCCGTAGCATCATGCCGTAGCATCACGCCGTAGCATCATGCTGTAGCATCACGCCGTAGCATCATGCCGTAGCATCATGCCGTAGCATCACACCGTAGCATCACACCGTAGCATCACGCCGTAGCATCACAGCGTAGCATCACGCCGTAACACATGCCGTAGCATCACGCCGTAGCATTACAGCGTAGCATCACGCCGTAGCATCACGTCGTAGCATCACGTCGTAGCATTACGTCTTAGCATCACGTTAAGCCGGGTCCAGGTCGGGTTTTTTCAAATGTCGTTTTTTAAGGTAAAAACGCCAGAACTATTTCTAAAAAGTATCAGGAACTGTAGAACTCAACTGCACGCGATAAGAACTCACATTTTTTTTTGATCTGCTAAAAATGATCTGCTAAGTTCACTAACATTCCGTTAGTCCCAAAATAATTGCTATAAACTTTGTCAGCTAAGCCTTTTACTGAAGAAATTTGTTTTAAAACATTTGTGTGTATGTGTGCACAATTATTATTCGTTTACAATTTTACAAATTTGATAAGTTACATCAATTGACTCCAAATAATTTTCATTGACTTCATTTTCAACTTCTTATTAAATTATGTTGTTGGAACTGTTTACTGCTTTATAATGATAACAAAAATGATGGTCATAATTTGTAATTAATGGAAACTAACACGCATGAATTAATGTTATAACATAGTAATTTTCAATTTTATTCGTCACGGTAAGTTACATATGAAAAAAGAAACAATAGAATTATCAAAACGACGCGAACGTTAAGTACCTACGTCAAAAACACTTTGTCGCATTCTATCAATTCTTAGATAAAATACATTTCAAAATAAATATTATGCAAAAATACAACACCTACTTATTCATCTTACAGTTACCGAAAAATACTTACAATTAATATCCAAAATGAGCAATTTACTCTGCGGCGGGGCCAAGTTGGTATTCGACGCTTGACAAATCAACCTTGCGTTGAGGTGCTGTCGTCCGACGCGCGGGAACGTTAGCGTGTTTGTCGTCACGCCGTCGTCGCGCTGCTCGTACGACTCGTCGATTATCGTGTTCTCTAGATACCAGATTACGGATGGTCGTGGGTCACCTGTGTGAACGGGTGGTTTGTTATAAAATTTAAGCAGATTAAAAGATGACTAAGACTTCCGAGTTAACCAGGGCAAACAAAATAAAAATATAGCCTATCAGTCACCGATAACGTGGCTTTATGTTGGTAAAAAATATCGGTTCATTCGATGCAGATATTACCCCTTAGAACGTCATAAACTAACAAACTTAACTCTTTATAAAAACAGTAGTAATAAGTATAGATGTGAAAGCCTGTCCGTTCTGCGTACTGTATTTTCTATGCTACGTTTTCATCATCAAGCCAGATTAAGATGAAATTTGGAATGAAAATGATTATAATAGAAGCACACATTTATTTGAATGAGTCGCGAAAGTTATTAACTTTTCGTGGAAAAAGTATTAGGATTAACGCAAAAAACTTCAAATTAAACACGTCTCCTAATACTAATAATTGCGATAGCTAGTCCATAACATTGTTAATCCAAATGTTTGACATTTAAATGTTAATTCGCAGAGTCGTTAAGCCAAAAACAAATGAAAAGCAAGGCCTGTTCAAAGCTTTCCCAAGGGATCGAATTTCAGTTGTGTGTCGACACCAAATCTCGATTCCTAGAATTGAATTGTAGGACGGATTCGCAACGTTATTCCACCACAAACCTTGCTGCGTATCGCTTTATGTAAATAAGAAACCCACACATAACAAGCAATCAAAAAATAGATCAAAACAATATAAACTTGTGATACTCCAAAAACTCTATGTAATAAGTTAATTGTACAAGAAATGTTTTTTTATGATTATATGTTATTAATGGCTCAAAATGCACACACAACAGTGATACTATTCGTCCTATTTTCAGTTTAATATGGAAACCTGTGACTTTAGTGTTTATTAAGGTTTATGTATATGAAACGATGTTCATTTATAAGCAAAACATGATTTTTAACTGTAGATAATATGTCTATGAAAAAAGATGTTCTTGAAAATATAAGGAAGCGTATACTCCAGGGTAATTTTCTAGATCTGATTAATACCTATTAACAAATCTATAAATAGCATTATCACCATGACACCACTATCCCTACATTTATTTAAATCCATAATTATATGATATATAATTGAATATCATCCAAAAATACACCGACAAAGATGTCGACTCAGAATAATTTGTAACAAAACTCCAGCCTCAATAAATAGTTATTATTTAATGCATTCCCTGTGCGGTTAATGTATTTTCAATATCCAAGAGCTGAAAATAACGAGATATGTTGATATAACTGTTAACTTTTTAATACGCGCGCGTCGTTTTTACTCATTTTGTACGAAAAATTGTTTATTTTTCATAATTAAAGTTTACTGATGCGTGTACCGTATACCGCTGTGAAATTTCCTGACGAATCTTGATGGGGATTGTCTGGTGGTAAGCAAATTTTATCGGATTTACTCATTAATATTATATAGACTTTGCAACAAAAGATTGCAAATTAATAATTCAGGATAAAAAAAAGAAATATACCTATACAATAAAATGTTCACTTTGTTTCCTCCAATAAATATTTCTCTTATAGTACCTACTTATATTATCTACAGTCAAAACAGGCAAACAAATTTGAGTCTAGTTCGTACGTAAAATAAGGAAAGACAGCTAACATCGTTATAGAAGATTTAGCGGATTTATCTAAACGCGCTGACGTAAACTTCTGCAAGATTCAAATTGAGATATGCACCACCCGCCGTATCTCAAATCTGTCTATTTCACTGTGCAAACCTATCAACGTAAATCAATGGTTATTACAATATCTTACAATATTTTCTTTAATATAGAATTATATTCAAAAACAGATTACTTCTAAGAAGCAAAAAGATCGGTCTATCAACCTGGTGAATTTAAAAAGGATAAAGATTTAACAATATTCTTAATGAATCATGGGAAATTTATATCTTCCAAAATATAGAAAAAATTCGCATGAATTCTCGGTTCTTAGAAACCAATGGACAGATTTTCAGCATAATTGTGCTTCGTGTAATCTACAATACATAAAATGATATCTGATGGATAACTTTCATTATGAATTAAAAAGAAAACTGTATTAACGTAATATATTAAAGATAAATGAATAAAGAAGAATAACTAAGAAGTTTTTTGCCAATTTCTCTGTTATTGCAATTTCAAATTTTAAAATCGTATTGCTATTTTAAATTACAAGTTAATTGTTTATTTAGATTTCATTACAGAATAAGACTACTTTCAGTATTAACGAATGCTCACATAAAAAGTTGTCATGAAAAATCACAGTTTTCATACAATTTTATTATTTTGTTCCATATTATGTTCCAAACAGACATTAACAACAGAAAACAAGCGCTGCATCCGTAACATCCTTACCGGAATTTAGTTCACAGCAATTTTGCGTAATTAGTACATGAAATAAATGATTTACATAATTTACTAGCATTTCACTTGCGGCTTTACTTTTTCGATATTCATTTACAATTTCAAACTTTGTAATACATTAGGTTCAATCATCAGTAGTATTAAACACGGCCTAATATAACTACCTAATAAAAGCCTATGTCTTATTCTGGGTCTTCAGCTACCTACATACCAAATTTCATTATATTTAGCGGTTCATTAGTATTTGCTTGAAAGAGTATCAAACATCCATCCATCCTCACAAACTTAGCATATATAATATTAGTAGGAAATATCTGTAACTCTATGTTTGTTTTTCTTCACTTATAATAGAAATAGGAAAATTCCGAGAATTACTATAAACATCTGTTGATTAAAAGAGGGAAACATTTCCATCAATAACAGATACCAAAGTTCCCAAAATAGCAAGAGATAAAGATAAGATTCAGGGTAAATATTATATGATTACTGAGCATTTTTGCGGGATGAAGTGATATTATCCCAATAAATAAGTATTTGACATCGCCATTGTATTCAACTGAAGAATATCACGCGTAGGCGTTGACTTTAGGATTTCTCTATAGAATAGATGGAAAATAAACAGCGAAATCATATTTGTCCTACATACGATATTATTGAAATAATATACAAACAAAATATAGGAAATTGGCTACTGAATAACAGACGAGAATGTTATTAAAACATCGTGGGAGCTGTTTTGTTTTTGTCAGAAATGCATTGCTATATCTACACTTCTTCATTGCAATTTATTATTTTCTTTTAATAAAGTAAACTTATAATAACAAGTAATACTTGTGTCATATCCTTATGAAAAATATTTATATCCGATTGATTTCAAATTACCCAATCGTTTTTATTGATTTGCTTTTATGCTGTATGATAAATTGTGTTATTTAATATTACAAAATTTCAGTCGCAGCTTTGCTCGCGCGTACTTTTCATTTTGCTTAAACATTCAAAATTACTCCGACATTAAGTAGCCTATGATATTAATTTATTTATATTATCGAGCAATTCTCTATTTCTCAATAAAAAATCTATTTAAAAAAAATCCACGTATAAAATCCATTAACATCTATTAAAGTTTTTAGATATTTCTAGAAAGCTCATCAGTACTTAAAGATAAACTTATCCATTTACAACATTAACAATTAAGTTCTTATCAAATAAATTAACAAAACAATGGCCATTACCTCCAAACACTTCACAGAGTAACTCCAAAGTGTCTCCTTCGTTATACGGCTGTAACAGCCGCGTGTGGTCTCGTGTTCTGGCGTCCATTATTGTTGGCCGATTCGCTGGTGCTGTAAGAACATAAATATATTAATATTTAAATTATATTACTTAAATTATATATGTATTATACTAGGTGTGCTCCGCAGTTTCACCCGCGTTGCTCCGCTCCTGTTGGTCTCTGATAATAATTATATAGCCTATTGCCTTTGTCGATAAATGGGCTATCTAACACCGAAAGAATTTTTCAAATCAGACCAGTAGTTCCTAGATTAGCTCGTTCAAACAAACAAACTCTTCAGCTTTATAATATTAGTATCTATAGATTTAAATAAATGTCTTAAACACAGATATTGTTGCCGAGTTGTGTTTAAACGCTTCATGCTACACAGAACGCTTGTTGTATTTATTACATTAAATTGTATTACAATATAGCTTTTCTGCTTTTTGCACTTCTTTGGGACTTGAATTATATAATTTTGCTTACCTATGGTTAAATAAATGTTTCTATGTTTCCAAGAAGTCAATGGACACGGAGAAAATATTAAAACTGGAGTTATATTGCAATCAGAACTGAACATTATCACATAAAAATTAAAAATAAAAGAACAAACTCCAACTCTATCAAGCTATAACATTTCTTCTAATTAATGTTTCCATCTGCAATATTACACAGACGTAAAAAACTTTATCTTTAATTAAATAACAAGGATATGATAAAAAAGGAACTAGAAGTGATCGGAACAATAAAAGAAAGCTGTAATTTCCGCGGCAGCGTGCCAACACGGAATGGCGGCTCAGGCTACGAAGGGTTAACTTGTAAACAATTTTCACAATATCGAAGTATCTACTTTTATGGATATCTAAGAAACTAACTTGTCAAGTAACTGAATTAGTTGGGTGGTTTACTAAGAAAGGAATTGTAAGTATATTTCGTACAAGTCGCTAACTGGTTGACTCCGATACAATAATAAACTATGATAGCCTATATGAAAATAGAAAAAATAGAAAATAATGAGACATTCACCATGCCGGTGATAGTTTTTTAAATCGATTCAGTTCTTTTTGAGTTATTCCCTAATTGAATGCGGGTCAAATCGTGAAATGGTTTATTTCACCGATTCGAAAATTAGTGATATGAGCAGTAATTTAAGCAATTTTATACGGTTAAATTTAGCGAAAATGTTTTAAAAATTCATCCATTTTAAGTTGATGAAAGGCTTCTTTCATTATGAGTGTTTAATCAAGTCCAAAATAATTGTTCAATTTGTTACTTTGGTCGTCATTTAAACAATTTAATGAACATTAATTAGAGAAAAAGCGATATTTCCAGAAACTCTTGCTGCCACAGATACACAAAGACAATAAAATTAACACAGGCTGATTCAATTCCAACATTTTTACATTCAATTCGACTACTCGGCCAAATGAGTTTGCAAATGCCGATACTGTTACATAAAAGCTAAAAGCATCGTTTTCATGGAACTGCGATAAATTACAATAAAAGAAAATGGTTTTGGAAATAAGGAAATTTGTAACGTGGAATTAAATTTAATTGCGATTTCTGTTCGATGTTCATAATTATAAATTCATGGTGCTGTCAGATATCAAATTCAGATATTTATCAACTATATATTATGATATACAATTTCTATGTGTAGATATAGAATACGTACCTATGTATGATCCGATTTCACGTAGAACCAATTTCGTGGAATTTTACAGTTAAATTATATCTTGGAGTTGCTCATTGAGCATATTTTAAAACATGACAGTACATGCAAAAATATGACAGTACATGCAAACATGGACAGTTAGCTATCTCACTTAAAAATGATTTGTGTGTCTATACTTTTACGTACAATGGTTTTCAAAATTGACAAAAAAAGTTATAAATATTTTACATCGCAGGCAACGTACAACTGAAATGCATTTTACAAAAGCTGCATTATCTCACATATTTCTGACATTTCGTTAAAAATAATTGAAATATACCAAAGATATTATTTTTATTCGGAACAGTACATAATGTTTACATTTCTTTCCATTGTATATTCTTAACGACAGTAAACATCGTAAAGATTTTAACGTGAAACAAACATTCTACAATTTTTTTTTTTATTAAGTATTCACTAAATATAATAATGTTATTTCCATTAGGTTAGTATTTAAAGTGGTTATTTTACTATGATACGATACGCGAAATAATACAAATACATATAAAACAAAAAATATCAAAAATAAAGCAAAATATACGTAAAATCAATACTATTTCTATCTTGAAATATACGTATCAACGTGCGTGCCCGAATTTCCCTAAGAATGTGGAGTTTTTCCCAAAAAATTCGGGAGCTATGTAAAACCTAACAAATTTTATCACACCCTGGATTATCGGAGGTTGCGGAAAAAGGCAACCGTAGCGGATCCCTCAAAGAAATACGTGTCGGTATACAATGTATCGATTTAGCAAACTTGTACATTACACTTTGTTAAGGCTCTTCACACACCGTGGCAATTTTGTGATGTTTATATAGAATAGAATAGAATAATAAGTTGAAATGATAGATGTACAACATTGCTCTACCACCTACCTACCTGTATGTATGTATATAGATGTTGAATTCGCCACTTAACCACACAAAGCTGACTGCTGAAATTTAATTTATCAAACCGTAATCCCGGTTTAATTATTCACATAACACAATTTAATTCCAATTCAACGCAATATCCTAAAACACACGTTAGACATCATTATTTTACTCTTCGTATTTTTTTTTATTTGTATAAAAAGTGACATAGTTATTCAGGTTTTTATTCCTATATTATACCAAATTTTGTCTGGAAGAAATCTATCTAAACGATAAGACCGCCACTTGTACTAAGTTTAAGCTATCTGCAAGTTAATTGTTTGTAGTGATGAGTGCAATAAAGAATGAAGAAATGAATAAAAAAAATGCATATTTTATTCTAAGCCTCTTTAAATTTTGCGATAAAATTCCCTACTTGACTTTAAACGCAGTGTGGCTCAAGCCTTACCTCATTGGGTTACGAGGGTCGGGCGGCAAGGTCAACGACATAAAGACTGAGGTGTTAAGACACTGGGACATTTTACTTTTTCCAAACCCACGTAAATAAGCATTTAGTTTTGTTGGGTAAACAAGGTTGGGTGTGTGTTTTACGGACAGAAAAGAGTCGGATAAGTTGAAATAGTTTTTGTACTGGTGGATGGTATGAAATAAAAGATATTTATGTTTCATGTGACGAAAGATTTATTAGTTTATATAATTTTTGTGTAAGAGAAGATAATATAAAATTTAATGCCCAATCTGTTGTGATTACTTTTACTGTATGTGTAATACAATCAACATCATACAAAATGTTCACAAAACAAGAGTCGAAGATAAATTATTATTGTAGATTGGGCTATGCCTAAACGCTATTAATATTTGGAGTCAAAATAATTATAACCACTTTATTATTTTATACTTTACCTTCAGTAAAATATAGATAATCTCTTCATACAAAATTTTGAAAATACATAATATTAACAAAGATCATGACTTTATTAAGTTTTATACAATTCCAAGATGTCAAACACGTGTAATTTCACGAAAGCATCTGCAATGGCCGAACTATTAGCATTTCTCGAACATTCTGCACCATCTCGCATGACAGTACTCAAAGCTAATGTTCCAAAGACGGGAACTCCTTCCCCTTAACTAATTATTGCTAACTATATGCAGATCGTCTTTACTTCTTGTTACAACTGCAATTGGATAATTTCGGGGAATAAATTTCAACATCCATATGTAGTAAAGTTCCAATGTATTCCATACATACGTTCTGTTATAAACGTCAGTAAACGTCGATGTGAATTTGGATGTATTTTGATATTCAGATAGATGAAAAGTTATAGAAGATGGTGATGTGATGTAGGTTCTATTCTAAATACTATACATATATTGAAATTACTGCTGAGACTAATAGTCAAATTGATAGTGATATACGTGTTATAGCAGAATAACAAGATGATGATAGATAGATAGATATCTAGGTTCTAGAAAATTACACTCTTTTACTAATTCATTCATTTTAAAATATGCCTTTAGAATAATTTATTCAAAATCTGACATAAAACAATAACCAAAAAATCCTTAGTCCATTTCAGAAAAATATCATAATGTCCCATCTCCAATACATAAACACATGAACACTCTATCCACAATAGCATAAATAAACACGACACAGTGTACCCTACTGTGTAGTTGTGTACAGTACACAGTATAGATCCTTCGCCAGTACATAAACGCAAATCCCCGGTTTGAGCGACACCTCTGAAATCGGCAAAGCTTACGCAATCAAACTCAGGATAGATTTCAACTAGCAATCCACATGGGAACGACTGTTTGTTGGATGTGTGACGTGTGCTCGCATGTAATAGGAAATATATCTCATGTATACTATATAGCCATGATCGGAAATTGTTACCTAACACAAAAATCAGTGACTCATTTAAAAATCCCCCTCAAAATTAGATACGGTATTATAAATTTTTTATTTCAAATGGTTTTCCTACAACTATAAATGCGACAAATAAATACGCATATATACCTACTCGTAATTAATTATTTTTTACTACCCACCTTTTTCTGTTGATACAAATAACAAACTAATTTTATTTTCTCAGATTCTTCTGCCTTTATATTGATATCTTATATATAAAAATGAATCGCAAAATGTGTTGGTAAGCGCATAACTCGAGAACGGCTGAACCGATTTCGATAATTCTTTTTTTATTATATTCCTTGAAGTACGAGGATGGTTTTTATGTAGAGAAAACGTAAATATGTACCACGGGCGAAGCCGGGGCGGACCGCTAGTCAAAAATAAAATGAAAGAGTGGGTAGATAATAGTATGTAGGTAAAAGTATATAAGTTAAAGTTCAATTACAAAAATGGAATGAAAATTAATCCGGCATAGTAACGAGCGGTAACGGTTACGTTTCGTGAAACAAATTTACAAAATATTTAAAAGTTGCTGTTGAATTTCATGCAATTATTTATCAGACGGAAAATTTATATAGAGAATAGTTAACATATTTTCAAGCTATATGGGGCTTTCGATACTATTTGCAAAAGTTATTGAGAAATCAGACACGAAAGTGATTCGTGAACAGAAAAACATACCATTTCAATATATTTTTACATTTCGGTATAGGTAGTTCTCAGAATTATATTGTTCTGTTTTTCGTTTAAATGAGTCGAGTGTGGAATAGTATGTGGATATATTATTATTTCTACCCACCAATCTATACTTCTACAACAAAAATAATACTCACTTATAACAGTGAAGTTGATCCTCAAATTCCTCGTTGGCGAATTCTTAAAGTCCACCCTGCACCTATACACCCCGCTATCCGTAGTAGCTACACTATCCACTAGGAGCGTAGCAGGTGAGGCCGTGGCGCGGAAGTAGGCTCGTGTGCCAAACCCAGTGGGCGACGACCATAGCTTTGGCTGGTAGATGGTCCTGCCGCGGACGTCGTAACTGAGGAAAGGGTAATGTTATCACAACTTTGTATCAGCAGAATTTGGAACTGCTTACTTTTTATTTAGAGGTAGTACTCGCTGGCCTATGGTTTCACTTGCGTGCCCTTGCACGGGATAGGGCTAATAGATTTTTGGAGCTAATAATGTAAGTCTTTAAATTTTATGATATATACAATAGACTGAGATTTTACACTTATAAAAACGTAAACGTTTCTTCAAAATAGAATAGAATAGAATAGAAAACACTTTCTTGTACAATGCACACAAAAACAGAATTAACAGAAACGATATGTAACTTAAAATGTACAATTTGACGGCCTTATCGCTTAAAAGCGATTTCTTCCAGGCAACCTTGGGATATAAGTAAAATAAATCAGTAAAAAGGTAGATATTGCATAAGTACATACATATACAAAAAACTGTAATTATATTTAGATAGATAACTAAAGAATCAAATAATATTATACAAAAACAAAGGAGAAATGAGCAGTATAGGAATATAAATATTAGAAGAGAGACATCATCACAACATTTTTCACAAAAAATGCATTATTTGCTTAAAACCTTTTTTATATACAAAATATACTTAATTACCTAATACGAACTATGTAAACGACATACGATTTAACTATCCTCTGTAATGTAATAACTCTGTGTGCTCTGACCATTTAAACTCATTGCTAATCTAAAAGCTTTTCATTTAACGAATTCTCTCATTAAACCTTTATTCCTGCAGGTCGTGAGCGTGGCCATAATGTTTATACGCAGAGATTTTAAACTTAAAAAGAGGTTATAATTCGACTCGTTACAATAAGTAGGTACAATATGTGTATAGATTCATAATATTTAATATTGCATTTGTATTAATACCTTTATAATACATATTATGAGTTTCTGCAGAACAATCAATTTAATTCATAGTTTTTTTTTATTATATACAATTAAGTAAAAAACGAGTTCAAATAGTAAAAAATCTAACTTAGTAAGCGTAAATTCTCCTGAAGTATCAATCCAGCGAAATTACGGTGGATTAAAATTGAATCTAGACTTGAAATTAAATCTAAGATTAAATAAGTTTAATACTGTAGATGAAAGGGTTTATCACACTACAGTTGGCTATTATTAAAATTTCCAAAGGCTCATCTTAAGTTCTGAATAAATGAAAATATTAAACGCACTTCACACGCGATGAATTCAGAAACTTTGTTGTGAATTATACTTGGTGTTAGTTCTGTTTGAACTAAGATTTAGCTTCATATATCTTAGAATTGTTTGGTTAAATTGCTTAAGACAATTATTTGGCAAAGAGTTTGGCAAATACATGAGGCTTAAAAATCGGCATGAAGGTATTAAGTAGATACTATGAAGAAAACGTATGCGTGGTTAATAAAAATGATGATATTTTATGCAATAAAATATAAAGAAGTCAATTATAATAAATTAAACTGAGGAATCTTTTCCTCAATATAGACTTCATAAATTTAGCGATTATTACATTCTTAATTAGCAGGTAAAAAAACTGCCGAATTTAGTGCATTTCACAGTTTCTGATACAGCAATTTATATCGGTTAGTTTCTTATTAAAGAGTACATACGAATAAAACCTCTATCCTTTACTGGATACCAAGATGCATTTCAATCTGTTAAATTTTCTACCCTGTTCTAACCGACAAAGGCCTTTGAAATTGTCCGCCGAGGATGATCCAGATTTGAATGAATTTGAAATATAGATAGCTATCTTGGAGGACATAGGATATTGTTTTCTTGTGTTTGGTTTTAACACGGTAGTGTCTCACTCACACAGTGTTTGGTTTTAATTCACTGGTTATATGATGTTTAAGTGTGGACGTATGTTTCTACGTTCTCATTAGAAAGTACCGATAACCTTAATAATAAGCTTTATTATTAGTAAAATTCGTACTAGCCAATAGATGAATAGAACATAATTAACATTTAATCCACCCAAGCAGTCAAAGGCGGAAAGCTAATTAACTTATAAAACATTAAAGTAATAGGTAGGTACATATTTAATCTTGTTGCGACAGTCATCAATAAAAGCATTGTTGACCCAGTGTTCATTTTCAGGTCACATCTATAAAACACTAGGATTATACTTTATACACAACAGAGTACAATATAATGAATACCGACGTTTTACGCTGCAAATACTTTGCAGATTTTTTATACTAGCTTCAGTCGGTTAGATATAAACTGCTTCTACGGGAAGATAGATTATTATGCCTTTTTTTCTTATATGCATGCAGTAAATAATGGTAACACTAAAAATAATATTTTACTGTAGTGAAATTCTTTCACAAATGAACACTACAAAGCTCCTGAGCGACTTTATCCGTGATTAAAAAGGGGCGAGCCGGGGTCATTCGACTAGAAAATTATAATGGTCTTCTGTGAGAATCACAAACCAAATCACCCAATTAACACAATATCTATTCCAGACCCAAAAAATATCAATTAAGGCACAGAGGGCTTGTTTGTAAAGAAAATCAATCTATGAAACATATATATGCGCCACTCCCAAGCCCCTACAAGGGCCCGTCACTTCTCATGCTTGTAAACTAAATTACTTGAACCCTATAAATTGGTATAATCGTGACAAAGGTCCAACCATCGAGCCTACACCACAGGCTGTATCGTTTATTATAATTACTGCTCCTACGTGGACTAAATTATTTAAATTGGACAATTTCACAATATATATTTTCTAATTAAATTTAAACACCGCCATAATCTCACTGTCGCTTTTAACGGTAAATAATTAATTAAAAATGACTTTTTATGATATGACACGAAATTAAACGTTAATTGTGTATTCTATTTTATATCCTTTTATGCTTATAATAATTCATCATCATCAGATTACAATATGTAGAATGTAGATAATCTGAAATATCAATTTTATATTAAGTTTGAAATCAGAGGCTGCTGAACCACCACTACAATATTATTAACAATTAGCATACAAGATTTAATAATTAAATTTGCTGTTGCCACAAGTACTTCAAAAGCCTCCGCTCACTTAACTACCATTAAAAGAACCATATCTACAAAACTATCTCCATTAAACAAAGGTGAAAATTCATATCGATATAACTTTCCCGTTTCACTTTAAATCAAGATAAGCCCATCCAGTGATAGTTAACCAACGGTCCCCGGTTGCTTTGAATCGACGACCGTTTCCAGATGTTGCCAGCTGCTAGAATATTCTATCAGATTTATAAGTTTTAATTGCTTGCCTGCGCAAACTTTGTGAGGCTAATTTTTATCTAGAGACCATAGTTTGCGTGTGTTATCGAATTTGGTTTCGATGTATTTGTTTGTTGTTTTTCAAAGGCATTAAATGTATTCAGTCTGTATATTTTTACACACAAATGAAGATATAAGATAAATAAGAGCTATATCCTTAGTCTATATTTTAAAATAAAATATGTAAGAGACCTAGCTAAATCACGCAGCTCTGTATATAATGTATTTGGCCTTGCAATCTTCTACTTGCCTACTATTCAACAAACTTATACGCCTATATCTTTGATTGTCATAAACAAAATTACATTTCAATATAATTCGAGATAAATAAATTAACATAATATCATACAACCCGTTAGCATTTATTGGTTGCATTATCGTTATTTTTATAAGCTCACCTATACAGTGGTTCCCAGTCCGCCTCCTTGAACCACAGCACCATCGCGACTCTGTCGTCAGCTGAGAGAGGCTGCGTGTCGCACGGCAGCGACGCCTTCTTCCCGAGCACGCCTGTCACGTGCGCGGTTGGTACTATAAAAAATATATTATAACGTTAGTTAAATACAGCAGAAGGATTTTAAACGCGATTTATTAATTAAATTCTGATATTTCGCACACTTTGCAGCGAGTGTGGTCACGGGGAGGAAATCAAACAGAAGGAAATACAAAATACAGCAGTTAAGAAGAAATTTTAATCTGCAAACACAGGCCATACTGGTCACATCGATATCAACATGTTATCTTTGAAATGTTTTAGCTTGTGATTGATCATGTCCTTAGACAATTTCAGCCTTTTATTTCATGCGTTTTCCAGATATGAAAATTTATGTAAAACACACCACAAAATAATAATAAATATAGTTTAAAAAACTATAAAACACGCATTCAGGGTAGATACCACTAAAAAGTAAAAAATAATTATTCCTCTTATTGAACGATCTGACGATTACATCTACAAGCAAAATAATTGTTTGTTGATATTTCACTATCATGATCATGTCAAAGTTTGGTTAATAATGTTTTATCGTCAGACAAAGTTGCGTTTACTTTAACCAGTCAACCAGCCAACCAGCCCACCAGCCAACTCACGCTCACTCACGCTAACTCACGCTAACTCACGATAACTCACGCTCACTCACGCTAACTCACGATAACTCACACTCACTCGCGCTCACTCACGCTAATTCACGCTAACTCAGACTCACTCACGATAACTCACGCTCACTCACGCTAACTCAGGCTCACTCACGCTCACTAACTCACGATAACTCACGCAAACTCACGCTCACGAATGCTCACTCACACTTACTCACGCTCACTCACGATAACTCACGCTCACTCACGCTAACTCACGCTCACTCACGCTAACTCACGCTCACTCACGCTAACTCAGGCTCCCTCACTCACGATAACTCACGCTCACTCACGCTCACTCACGCTCACTCACGCTCACTCACGCTCACTCATGCTCACTCACGCTAACTCACGCTCACTCACGCTCACTCACTCACGATAACTCACACTCACTCACGCTCACTCACGCTGACTCACGCTCACTCACGATAACTCAGGATCACTCACGCTCACTCACGCTCTCTCACTTACGATAACTCACGCTCACTCACGCTCACTCACGCTGACTCACGCTCACTCACGCTCACTCACGATAACTCACCTCACTCACGCTAACGCTAACTCAGGCTTACACGCTGACTCACGCTCACTCACGCTGACTTACGCTCACTCACGCTTACTCACGCTCACTCACGCTCACCTACGCTAACTCAGGCTCACTCACGCTACCTAACTCACGCTAACTTAGACTTACGCTCACTCACGCTCACTCAGGCTCACTCACGCTAACTTACGCTCACTCACGCTAACTCACACTCACTCACGCTAACTCATGCTCACTCACGCTCATTCACGCTAACTCAGGCTCACTCACGCTCACTCACAAATCTCATAAAATTATTGTAAACTGTAAAGTCATCAATAATAATTGAAGTGTACAAATTTTTAATTACAACTGACCGTTTAAAGGATAATAAAATAAATGTATGAAATTATTCTATTGTCAACGGTCCTTGATAAGTGTACAAAATTTGAATGAAATCCGTCGGCTTAAAGTGGGTCGAAATTGAGTCGAAAGGAGACGGTTACATACAAACATACAGGTGAAGCTAATAAAAGCGTATTAAAAAAGATTTTTACAATGTATAACAGACATGTACGTTTTGACAGCCCTAACAGTAAGGTCACGACTCACGATTCATTACCTACCAAGAAGCATCCCTAAAATTTCAGCAATATAATAACACAGTAATTTACTTTGTTATCATCACCCGAAATAATTTCGTATTCTAATGCAAATGAGCGCCATAAAATTACAGCCCGGAGATAATAAGCGCATAATTAACCAGATAATTTAATACAATATTCTAAAATTCATTTTTTCCCGATAAAAGTAACGAATATAATATTTCCTCGGCCGTATTTCATTTAAAATGAAAATGTTACTTTAATCAATGGGGTCAATCAATTTCCAGAGAATTAAAAAAAACATAATTATGTGCTATTACAAATGCAGGATACACTTTATTGGCGTTCATTTCATTCACTAAGCCATTGAAATGACTGGCAGAAGAACCATGCAAAACTTTAATCCGAATTAAAGACTATTCTTCACAAAGGCAATGACTATTCTTCACAAAGGCAATGCTTATCTCAATTTACAGTTCAAGCGCACTCAATATCATCATTCATTCGAATCCCATCATCATTGGCACCATACAAAATGTTCAAATGAGCCACGATGAATTATAAACGATCAAAACGTGTTCGCCGCACTACAAATTACTGCTTTCATGATAAACAACGCTTTTCATCAACACTTGCTCTGTTAACGTCGAGTTTCAAATTTCATGAAGATCAAATCGTGGCTCAGCCAAGTTTTAAGTGCATTAATTATACTTCGAAATTACTTTGTTAAGGTTAGGATGCATTGATTACATTTATTTATACTTGTTGTGTTGTTTTACGAGGTATAGTAAACTTCATAGACATAAAAACATGCTAACCTTTTTGGTTCCGTTTGCCTTTTAAAGTGAAACTTTTATTACATCGTCTCAAACTTTTTGGTCTGTGTAGCGCATGTCGCGTGACGGTCGGCTGCCGAGTAGGTATAAAGCAGTGTTCGAAAAGTTTCACTTTTACCGTGGTTTCATAAAACCACACAACATTTTTTTGAAGTGAAAACTTCTTTAGCGGCGTTGGGTATAAAATCTTAAACTCGCGTCAGGACACGTGGCCTGATCGAAAAAGCGTAAGACGGATGTTTTTTTTTTTTTTAGCCCTTATATTCCATGCGTAAGACGGATACCATTCCAAAATATCAAACATGCTGAACGTTAATAACCAAGTTTTCACTTCTGCCGGCACTCCCGAAGTGCAACCCGTCTTTTTTTTTCTATTGTTGTTGTCAACATACTTTTCGCAATATAAGCGATAAGTAAAATTGATTACCTATTTGAACCGATCTCGTGTACTTTAGTTTTATATAATTGTTTACCTATATTTTAATTAGCTTACCAATATATATTTTATAAAATTTAAAGTATTTCAAGAAGAATTTAATTAATCCCCTTCCGCCCTCGTTCCGAATAACAGTTCAGTGGAATCCATTACACAGTGAAAACAATTAAAGGTTGATCTAGTGTATTTGCGATAAAAATATACTATACCTACTATATACTATACCAATATAGTTTCCGATATAGTTTCAAATGTTCCATAAACCAATTATATGTATAAACCTTTTAACTTTGAATAAGTATCTACATGCTTAAATTAATGCTTTTTCTCCCGGTTTAATATTTCAGAAGTCTGTATTAGTTTTAAATACCTATTTGGCTACCTTGCAACAGATAATAATTGTATTGTGTTTTTTTTTTCTTTTACTTTTTCTATTATGTCCACTGTGAGACGTAGAGGAAACAATTGTTAATGCGTTATTATTGATTATGTCATTAATTTATGTATACGCCTTTAATTGTTTCTGTAAGATCTCCGAATAAATAAATAAATAAATAAATAAATATTTAAATGTTTTAGCTGGTACGAGTGGTTAGTGCGAAAGTTTGTGAGGATGTATGTATGTATTAGCACAGGTATTAGTACCTAGTTTGTCGCCCTTTCAAGCGAACATGATTGGACGGATTTTGATTATACTTGGCAGTTATGTGGCTTATGTACCATAAAAGCTATAGAAATACTTGCATAAGCTCGCTGGTTCGCACGCGGGTGCGCCGTAGCTATAAGTATATTAATTATTATACAACTTCCTGCACATGATCCGCAGTTATAGTCTGTATATTATACTACAACAAAAATCACATCCCTACTGTGATTCACCTCCTCTAGGACAAACAGTGTCAACGCCCGATCCGACACCGTGACGATCTCACGGTATCGGATGTCTTGCTCACATTACCAGCTCCACTCTTGTCTACATGATGAACTAGGCGAATGGACCGTGACTACAGATATTTTATCGTGGCTGTTTTATAACATACGATACGATGTACGATCCCACTTCCGATATTTATGTAAACTGGATAGTTTACGCATGAAATAGAATAATTTAGTTTTTTTATACTTAATTAGATTAAGTTTCACTTTTCGGTTATTTTCACTTATTTATTAAAACATCATAGTATGTATAAGAAATATTTTATATTGAACTTAAGTATTAGTATAGTTTGAATGAGTGTTATAAAATTTTACCCATCACCAATTTTATCGTATCGATACCATCGGATAGTGTAAAAGCGCTCTTAAGATGGCTAAAGTGTCATAATATTATTATAGTTGCTATATAGTTAATACGTTTCCAGTTTCTTGGCTCTTCTCAAATGTAATTTCAAAGTGCATTCGCCTTGTAAGGTCATATTTCGAATTTATAATTTTAAATTGTTTAATTAAATTTTGTTGAAAATTTCTTCGTGTTAAATATCGTTTCTCTGCTTTAATATCACATTCTAATTTCTGCTTACTTTCTTAAGTCAACGGAGTGAGGGCTGTCGGGTAACGGGTTATTTTGATGACTCATACCTTTAGTTAGATTTCTGTATGACTATGTATATTCTTGCAAAATTAATATTCCTGTTGAAATTCCTGATGAGACCGAAATATTTCGTTGGATTAGTGGGATAGTATGCATAATTGCATAACGTATAAAAAAGTTCGATTGATTTGCATGCTCTCTCCATTCATGTTTTTTCTTCCGCACATACTTAGATATTGTCATCTCTCGCACAGTTGCCTCTGAAGAATTGTTGAAAGAATAAAAATTTATAATTTGTTTCGCAATCGGCCGAATCTGAAGGTGTCTGATGAGCTTGTAGATTAGGTAATCTATAGCGGACAGTCCATCATTTTTATTATTAAATCCAAAAACTTAACCCACAGAAATGTACAGATCTCAGATACCGTATATAACTTCACACAGTGTTATCAAGTACGGTCTAGAACTCCCAAACACACGTTGGAATCAAATATTAGACAGGCGTAATATTTTCGCTATGTAAGCCCTCACATGATTTAGGGCTACATTTATTCATTTTCCTCTACATCATAGCAATATAGGTCTTCATTTGAATGAAATATTTGCCTCTTGAATGACTATTTATTACATTAACGTTGGAATACGTTGTAACTCGGCATGACAAAGAGATTTTTTATTTCAAAATTAAAACGAGCGCTGAATTAAAAGGTTTTATGGTATCGCTTTTAATATTTTCTGTTTTTGTATATTGATAATTTTATTTAATACTTTTGAAGTGAATTTGAATTTTTAATAAAAGTAGCGTGAGTTAATCGTAACAATTAAATATCTTTTTATTGTAACAAAAAATCAAACTTTGAGTATAGAATATAGATAATCGCGCTTTAAAACCGTCGCGTCGTATTCATTCCTAAACACAGATGTATGTACATTTGTTTATTTACAAGTGTATTGTAAATGTCTGGTGGTCTGCATGTCAGGATAATAAACAAATATGGGATTCGAGACAGGAGTTCAAGCGATAAACTATATTTATAGATGTGGTTTTCATTTAAAAGGATTAATTGCAGTTTTTTCACAATCATGAGAAATATTTTTATTTTATGTGGGCGTTACTATTTTTGTAGCGTTCTTTAAATTACGTACTATTTTGTTTCGATTTACGACTATAAGTATATCATTGTGCAATATAAAATGAAACGTAAAAATATTTGAATCTATACTTACTAAACTTGAAATATTGAATACACAATTTAATAATTACCATAATATAGGAAACTTAAATTAAATTAGTATGGAAATTAAATTATTTACTCATCAGGGGAAGGTTAACAAACAAGATGTCACATGGTTGACGTTCCATGTACCCGGACTAAGCGGTTCGGATCGTCATTCTTTATTCGAACCGCTAGGGACTGGAACATGCTTCCTGAATCTGTGTTCCCCGATGAGTACAATATGGGGGTCTTCAAGAGGAGAGTGAACAGGTACATTCTAGGGAAGCGCGCTCCATCTTAGGCCACATCTCAGCTTACCATCAGGCGAGATCGTGGCCAAGAGCTTCCCTATTGCAGCATAAAAAAAAAAGAATTTGACACTTGTTGCTTTGGAAACTCGTCAAAACTTTGATTAGTTCATTTATCCGACTACGCAACAAATAGTGTTATGTATTCATACAAAATATGTAGCTATTTAGTAATATTATATTGTGCCAGTTGCAGTATTATTATATAAACACCAGCTGTATAAAATTCCGCATTTTAACCACCTACAAAGGTTTGAGTGTAAGTTCGTCGTTTTATAACAATTATGAAAGTGACCCTTAATAAAAACGCATCCCAAATAATCAAAGTACGCTGAAAAAAAATTTGTTTGTTTAACAAGCTTTATCTCGTCTAACCACAACTGTAACACATGTTTTACAAAGGGCAGTTGTTTGCAACTGTGTTTATTCTGCCCTTCAAAGGGACTAGTTAGAATCGATCCTCTGATTGACAAGTTTAAGGTACGCTTCTCGATAATTTGGAGTTTTATCGAGTGATTTAACTGTTTTCGGAATAGTTTAATGCGGTTCGGTTTACAATCAACTGTGTAGTATTTTCTGATATTTGATGCGACGCGAGTATTAGAAATGTTGTAAAACGAATTTCAGATACTAGAAATAGTTTTATTTTGAAAAAAAAAATATAAACTTGTTTGTATAAACAAGCTGGATGAATTCTTGGAAATATAAATGTTTATACCTACTCATACCTATCGTTAATCTTATAAGTAGAGCACTATCTTCCCTCATATATTTTCCTCTTTTTGTTCCAACTTGTTGCTTCTAACGAGCAACAACTTGGCTGCACAGCCACAGTATTATTTTTCTTATATCCATCGTTTATTTTTAGTAAAAATAAACGTGGCACAAACCCTCGAAAACAATACCAGACAACATTAAAAGCGGCCAAAGCCACAGCCACTAGTATTTCAATAAAAGTGAAACAGCAATTTAAAGTGACATAGTTAAAGTGTTAGAGTTCAATAACCCCTTTGTACGGATTTAATCGATTCACATTGTACACATAGACCACAGAGAGCATTCCCGTACTGTACGTCAATCTAGAACCTTCCACAAATGACCAACCCGCGGTAGATACGTTCGTAAACATCATAAAACATTTCAGTCCGTGACCTCGCAAATATCTATAAAAATATACGACGTAGCTATTCCAACACTGCAGAATAAAGTTGAAAAAGTTGCGAGTTTGAAGTATCGGGCTCGATATTCGCGTGTTTTGATTCCTGTGTGGATAAATTTTGGTTGGAAACGAGTCTGCCACGGTGGTCAATCTCGAGTAACAAATATTGCAGGTGATATAGTGTATAGACCATATGCACACAAACAAAAGAGTCGTTTTTCTGTACTTTTGATGGTATGATATTATGATTTTCCGACATCTTAACTAAAAGATTGCGGTCTACGAAGTTATAAACGGGCTGAAACAGAAGATGTATCAAGGAAACGTCTGTTATACAAAAACCGGCAAACCCACAAGCTAGTCAATTACATTTAGTGGAATAATAAAAACTACTCTACAACAGTGATATTTGAGTACATCTAAAAAATATTAAGTTTACGACTTCCTTTTCGTTACACGTCCATGAAATCCCCTTTTATCTACTTCAAAATCCACTACTAGATCCGCTCAACCTCATCAAAATCCAGTACTGGATTTCTTCACCTTCACCACAACACCTTTAAGAATCTAATAAAGACCCCCACAACACGGCGAGCTCACATTAAACTCCTCTCATTTCCGCGCACTTTGTTTTTCCGTGACAAAGTACAGATTATATATAAACAAAGACGCCCGCCGGTATTAATGGTGAGACAACAGAGTAAATTGCGGACACGTGAATTATCATGCTTGGTATATCAAACAAACATTCTTATACAGGGTGTCCCAAAAAGTAGTGATGAACGGAAGCTGGGAGGTAGAGGACCTAGAGGCCTATCCGAATCACCCCCATGTGTGTTATGCGATTTTTCGTATTTTCGGAGTTATGACTCTTTTTTCAATTTTTCACCTTTCGCCGAGTACGATGATATTTTCACTCATGGTGACATCAATTATTGCGGAAGATGCTTGATTTTTTTTTGTGTGCTACGCTGAAAGATAGGCCTATTCAGTATGGTAATATTTACTATCGTTAGATCTTTGAATGGAATAAAAAAAAGGATGAAATGCCAAGAAAGGTAAAATTTCCCGGTATGTTCACCACTTCAAGGGCCCGTAAAAAAATAAAATCACATAAAAAATGTTTTCCGTTTGGCTTTTAAAAACTTGCTCTATCTATCAGGTAGCTACCCTGAAAATTTCATTTTATTATTCAGAAGGCTTCAATCGAAAAATTGAAATCTAAATGTGGTAAGTGCAAAAATTTTATTAACATGATGATCATTAAAACCAATAAATAGGTGTTTAATTACCAGAATTTTTTAAAATGACCCCGCTGTTGCTCAGTGCAAGTGCGACATCACCGTAAAAAGTTGTCTTTTAAATGTCTGAATGCCCTTTTATCATTTTTAATGGTTTCTTCTGCTACTATGAATTTCCGGGTTATTTCGTCCAAATTGTAGCAGTCTCTCGTCTTTGTAGTATCCCCACGGAAAAAAATCAATATGGTTTATGTCCGGAGACCGTTCAGGCCAGGCTAAAGGGTAAAAATACCCTGAAAGATGGATTGGTCGTTGCAGCCTGCGCATGCGCCGGTGACGCTTGCCTTAAAACCTGGCCTCCACGGTCCCTCGACCTAAACCCAATTGATTTGTTTCAATGGGGATACTAAATAGACCTCGGCTACTTGAGAGAATGCCACAATTTGGACGAAATAGCCCGGAAATTCATTAAAAAAACAAGCAGAAGAAACCATTTAAAATTATAAAAGGGCATAAAGACATTTAATAGACAACTTTTTACGGTGATGTCGCACTTGCACTGAGCAACAGCGGGGTTATTTCAAAAAAAATTCTGGTAACTAAACACCTATTTATTGGTTTTAATGATCATCATGTTAATAAAATTTTTGCACTTACCACATTTAGCTTTCAATTTTTCGATTGAAGCCTTCTGAATAATAAAATGAAATTTTCAGGGTAGCTACCTGATAGATAGAGCAAGTTTTTAAAAGCCAAACGGAAAACTTTTCTTATGTGATTTTATTTTTTTATGGGCCCTTGAAGTTGTGAACATACTGGGTAATTTTATCTTTCTTAGCATTTAATTCTTTTTTTTATTCCATTCGAAGATCTAACGATAGTAAGTGTTACCATACTGAATTGGCCTATCTTTCAGCTTAGCACACAAAAAAAATCAAGCATCTAGCGCAATAGTTGACGTCACCATGAGTGAAAATATCATCGTACTCGGCGATAGGTGAAAAATTGAAAAAAGAGTCATAACTCCGAAACTACAAAAAATCGCATAACACACATGGGGGTGATTCGGATAGCCCTCTAGGTCCTCTACCTCCTGGCTTCAGTTCATCCATACTTCTTGGGACACCCTGTATATTTTAGATATATATGTATGTACAATCTTCATACCTAATAACTAGCTATGTTCGGTACTTAGAGTTTTAAAATTTTTGTTGACAGCCCTGATTCAAGAGAAACTATGGTATTATTTTAAAAAGCGGTATATAATGAAGTACGTAGTAAACATTATAAAATGATACGACTTTTATCTAAACAGTCCTTTGTAAGTCTTGTTTATTCTCAATGCTATCAAAATAAAAATATTTTGAACAATGGGGAATATTCATGTTTTTCTTTTTTGTCTTAAATTAATAGTTTACTATTCTATAACGTAGAAAAAAATATTAATGGGCTTCAAAATACTCTAGATATTTTTATAAATGAAATTTAAAACTTTTTAAAAATTTAAGCAGTTCAAACGCTGCCATTTTGCGCGCGCTTTGCGTGACGTCACATGACACGTCCAGTGGGTGTTCACCTTAGTGTTTACTGTGGAGTGATGAATTCAATGTCTTGTCAGATGACGTCACATTTCGTTCGACCAGTGGTGGCGCGTTTTGGAAGTTTGAATTTCGCTCCCTTATTTTGCACTTTTTGAATATTATTTTAGGGGTTTAAAATTTAAATAATAAGTTAATAAAAAAAATCCTTTTCATTATAATATTACGATAAGTATTCGAGAAAAATATATTTTAGGCCATTTCAAATTTTATGCATATTCCCTATTGCTTAGGTACCGTACATTAAGAGGTAAGTATTATTATAACTTTAATTTAACTTTTCTATAATTAAACACATAATAATATTATATTGCACCACAGTATTGCACAATCTAGTGCATTTAATGTGAAGTGTGTGATTAAAAACTGTTCTCTCTCCGTCTAACTTGTGACAGACATTCGACATTTATTGAGAAAGTTAAACGTCAACCTAGGACGTTAAAATAAATGCTGCATTATTAAATAAATTCACTTATTTCTAGAATATAGCTAATTTTGTATATTGTTAGAATACATTTGTACTACAGAGCCTTTGATATAATTATACAGGGTGTAATCGTTAAGTGTGCACAGGCGATTTTTCCGTAAGTATAACAGATAACAAAAAACTTTAAACTGATATCGAAAGTACTTAACCTAATGAGTAAAATGGCCGTAATAAATTTTTAAAAATAAATCGATAAATATCAAAAAAATTATCTTTAAACCCTCCCATACATTAAGTATGAAATATGAATATCCCATATACATTTAATATGAAAGATTTTAGCTTTCTTTTTCTTTTTTGGTTTTCTGCTTTAATTACTTCGCAAATTTGAAATGGCATTTTCCACGCTTTTTCCGGACATTTTCACGCATTTTCCGGGAATTTCCCAGGCATTTTCCGGGGATTTTCCGAGCATTTTCCATGCTTCTCCCGTACATTTTCACGCATTTTCCGGACATTTTCACGCATTTTCCGGATATTTTCCAGGCATTTTCCAGGCATTTTCCACGGGTTTTCCGGAATTTTCCACGCATTTTCCGGATATTTTCCAGGCATTTTCCACGGTTTTTCCGGAATTTTCCGGAATTTTCCACGGTTTTTCTGGAATTTTCCACGCATTTTCCGGATATTTTCCAGGCATTTTCCACGGTTTTTCCGGAATTTTCCACGGTTTTTCCGGAATTTTCCACGCATTTTCCGGATATTTTCCAGGCATTTTCCACGGTTTTTCCGGAATTTTCCACGCATTTTCCGGATATTTTCCAGACATTTTCCGGGGATTTTCCGAGCATTTTCCACGCTTCTCCCGTACATTTTCACGCATTTTCCGGACATTTTCACGCGTGAAAATTTCCGGAAAAACGTGGAAAATGTCACTTCAAATTTGCGAAGTAATTAAAGCAGAAAACCAAAAAAAGAAAAAGAAAGCTAAAATGTTTCATATTAAATGTATATGGGATATTCATATTTCATACTTAAGACGATACACAAAAAAAAATCCACTGCTTGGCGGGCGGAGTCTAATAGCTCGCTATCGCGAACGCGGGTGTGCGCGAAGTCATTCTTGCAAACTCGCCGCGCTGCCGCTGGCCGACTCGGGACAAACATGTATGGAGTCGCCATACAGTTATAATATTGTTATACATTTATTCAATTGTTGATTTATTGGTTTTATTTTCTTGCTTATAAACAAATAATCTTCTTTCCAACAACTACTTAGACATTATTAATAATTATTATTATTTCGTAATGTTTACTTTATTACAAAATAATACAGGTTATAAATAATCTTTAAAATAACAAAAAATATTGTTACTCTGAAAAAATGAAATGGTACCCAATAACGCGGACTACTGAATTGATTTAGATAGAATTTGATGCTGACGTAGATATTACATCATGCCCAGAAATGAAAGGTACTATTTCTGAAAGAAGTTATAAACCCTAATTCTTCTCAGTCAAAGTCAAGAGTGGAAGATATCACTAATACAGTAAAACTGATGCGAAACTTTGGATGTTAATTTGTATATTTTTTTGTTAGTTGTTACTTAATCACGTCAAGACTACATTATCAATTTTGATAAAATATAGCTAATTGTCTGGATTTACACATAGGATACTTTTTATCCGAACTGAACACTTCTGTGGGATAAAACAGGATTCACGATATAACCTAATTCCACGCGGGCAAAGCCGCGGTCGGAATGATATTTTTTTAAATAAAAAAATTGTTTAAAAAAAACACAAAATATATTGACGCATGTATTTATTTTTTGCACTCTATTATAATTATTCATTACAAATAATCAAAATAAAATAGCCAGAACAAAGTTAGGCCCTGGTAGGGTAGGTAGGCAGGTACAGCAATGTGAGACGAACACTGGCTTATTTATACCAATAATAATGTATTATAAACATTAAATTAAGTTTACAACAAAAATACATAATATTAGCTAATGTGAAAACGAATCAACCAATCATCCCACAACAATGAAATGTGCACACAAATATTCATCCGAATCGGTTCATGTGATTAGGAGGAGTGACTGCAGCGCCATCTTCCGGGCCCAATTGTGTTTCCAGATCACCCAGGAACTCAATTTAATATACTTACACAAAATTTTTCGAAATTAAAACTCACATTACTATGTAAATATGAATATAAACCTGTTTTAGTACTAAGCAATTTCCCGCACAGGTGTAGTAAGTATAAATGAAATAATTATATCAACATCAAATTCTTTATACAACATACTTATCTACCACCTTCTAAGAAATGTAATTCTTGAAATTTTTTCGTATTTTTTTAAATATAATACTACTCCAATGAGCTCCTGTTCCATATTACGGCCACCATACTTCCACTAAGTTCACCATGATTTTTTATTTCTTTGCACTTTGTTGCTTTTTACTAAAAATGGAATCATGCGATAAAACCAGTAGAGCGTTGATAACATACATTTTTGACTGAATAAAGGTACTTACGAAGGAGTGGGTTCACATTGTGAACAATCAGTGGGTTTATTTGCCTTCTGGATTCCGGATTTCTGAAAAGATTATCTATGCTATAAATGAAAAAAATCTTACACATTCGTTATGTACTTAAAACAGGGGTACATATTTAACATCGTCTATAATACAATTATCATCAAATTTAAAATAAAACCAACTTACTTCATTAATTTGTTCCAATTGTAAGCATTCTTTTTCCTCCAACCTTTATGTTTCTTCTTCTTATTTTCTTTATTGTCCCCATTTGTCTCATTTTGTCTTATCGTGTTGTCACCCTTTTTTGCGATTGCGCGAGCGACACAAGTTCCCCGTGTGACGGCCGTAGCGGGAATGACTCGTGCAGCGATCGGGGTAGGAAGGTACAGGGCGGCTCTCGCTACATTGGCTGGTCGCGCGCTAATTTCAAGTATTTCTTGTTTATTTCAAAACCATCGCATATTTCAAAATTCTAAATCGGTAGACGTATAGGTTGTATATTTTATAGTTAATATCCAAAAAGTCGTAACTTTACGTTTGTTATTTTGAAGATGCCAGAGATTATAAAAAAATAACAATGAGAACTTTGTATTTTTTTTCTATCGAGAAAATATCATGGAATCATGTTTCTAAAACGGTAGGCGTATTGTGTTACTATTGAACTTTCTTGTCAAGAATTTTCATCACGACAACTTTAATAATATAAAAATTACGAAGGTTTAAAAAGGGCCGTAAATGTTAGAAAAATTAATTCATCACCTTAATGTATGGGAGGGTTTAAAGATATTTTTTTTGATATTTCTCGATTTACATTTAAAAATTTATTACCGCCATTTTACTCATTAGGTTAAGTACTTTCGATATCAGTTTAAAGTTTTTTGTTATCTGTAATACTTACGGAAAAATCGCCTGTGTACACTTAACGATTACACCCTGTATAGAGGCTCATTGTGTATAATAAAGTAGGGCGGCGGAAGGTTTTTCAATTAGTTAATAGTGTGTAGAAAAGAGAATAGCAATATTGAATTGAACATAATGTAAATTAAATATTACCGGTAAGTGTATAATTAAGTTCCAATTATTAAATTATACAACATCCATATCATAAGTATAAAATAAAAATGTGTAAAGCAAAGAAAAAATACATTGCACAACAATACATAACAAGGTTTAACACTGCGTGGTTTTGTATTTAGAGGAGTCTTTCTTTACTAACTTGACTCCAAATGACAATTTCACAGCTTCCATCTATATTTAACTTACTGTTTAAATAACAAATAATGAATGAGAACTTACCTGTATTTAATTATCAGAAGCTCTAAATTCACAATGTTTTCATATTAGAATTAACTAATAATATTTTCGATATTTTTCCAAATAGTGGCGACCTGAATATTGCAACTACGGCCAGTAGCCCAATCAGGAAGCGATAGGCAAAAGCTAACCTTTGTTCAATCTCACTATAGGTGCCTGTAAAGGAAAATTGAGTTTTGTGTCTCCTTGTTTTAGCATTTTATTTAACACTTCTCTATTTCTATGTCTATACGTGCGTAGGTATGTACATTGTACCTACGCATAAAAAATCAATTATCGTTCGATTATTTCGCTAAAACTCGAGTGGGTAGACCGATTTCGCTTATTTACAGTCTTGTTTTCTTCCGTAAACATCACTATATAAACCCAATTTCATTAACAATCTGAACACAATAATCTCATAATACTTACATAGAACAGAATCTATAAATATATTCAATACAATGAGCACAAAGTGGAACTCTTCAATCTAATCAAGCGTCCATCAAAATCCCATAATAATAATCAATATTTAATCAAATTAACTAGAAGGCGAACAAAGCGAAAATTTCCCAGCAAATATCGGCCATGAAATACTGTGATGTTATTTTGTACAAATAAGATATTTTCATTAGCGACGGAAATTGGTTCTTCCAAACAGAACGTGGGTAATGTAATCAATTATTTAGTAACTAGCGACCCGCCCCGGCTTCGCACGGGTGCAATGCTGATACTAAATAGTAAATACACTACAGAAAATCTGTGAACGTTGTATATAAAAACATAGCGGCCCGCTCCGACTTCGTATAGATAGCCTGGCGGCCGGCCGGTACCGCCGCAAACGCTACGTCCCGCAATTTTTAAATCTGTAATATCTTCGAAAATATTCACTTAAATCATACGGTGTAAAGGGCCATATAGATCTATATTAAACGAACAATGTATTCAAGGTATTTAATTGGTTAAGGATTAATGCTGTATTAGTAAAAATCGCATCGAAAATTAGCCATTGTTTTTCGTAAAAAGTAAATGACAAAAAAATGTTATTGTGGGTTATCCATAAGAGATAGACATATACCATCGCGGACTTTTCTATAGACCTTTTCAATGTGTATAATACTTAGTACATTATTTTGATAAAACTCGTAGGGTTCAGCCTGCGTTTGCAATGTAAGCGGAAAAAATGTAATTTTTTACGACATCACTTTAGAAACCTCAAAAATAACAGTACTTCTCCACTATTTAATGGATGTTATTATACATATAAACCTTCCTCTTGAATCACTCTATCTATTAAAAAAAACCGCATCAAAATCCGTTGCGTAGTTTCAAAGATTTAAGCGTACAAAGGGACATAGGGACATAAGGACATAGGGACAGGGAAATCGACTTTGTTTTATACTATGTAGTGATTATTGACTTGTTTGTTGCCGTGCCTTGCGGTTGAGGTTGTATCCTCAACGTATAGTTAAGGGTAACTAAGCTTACCTATCGGAATTGTTAATTTTATAAGCTGCTTTGATTGAATACTTTTGTTTTAAAAGGTTCATTCAAAAGGCCACGTTTAGATCGTTGAACAGCGAGCGTGGTCACGGACAGACTATGCTGTTATGACTTTATGGAGATAAAATGTGAAACTACCTTCGACTATAAACCATTTTCGCTGTATCTATTGGAAACTTCCCGAGATGGTTATCTTAATATAAAGATTTATATTAAAATTTGCAACATGTGTTACACGTCCTGTCTACCTATGTGAAAAATATGTGTTCATTTTTAATCATAAACTGACTCTGATTTCAGTATTCAGTTAAAACCACTTACATGTATTAATGAAACGCGTTACACATTTATGCATCAAAAATTATTTATATATTCTTTTCCAATATATTATATAACTATATAGCTAAATGAAAATATAAAAATGTCACAGCAAATCCGTTCAAAAATTGTTCAAAACGTATACTGCGTTTTCCAATTTAATGTCGCTAGTTGTTAGCGTTTGAAGTATTTAAAATTTTATTAGTTTGTGTTTTGTTCTATAAAGCATAAAGTTATTTGTAGTGTATATATTTTTATACCAATCCATACTAATATGAAGGTAGAACTAGTTACAGCTGTATGTTCAATTAATTTTTTCTTTCACGCCTATACATCATTTTAAGATAATATTGAAACAGGAGACATCATTACACATCGAATGATTCGTGTGCTCTAATATATTTTGTCCTTTTGTATAGTCTCAACAATCGTACTTTCCACCATGACCAAAATTCGGTCAAGTCTATAAATATTAAAACCGGAAACCGATCTGATGTGAACACACAATCATGTTAAGGTTGAAGCGGCTTGTCATTATAATAGCGTAATTATCGAGCAAATAATTTATGAAATGTTGGTGTTGTACCAATTTATATTGCTGCAATTACAACGGACAATTTTATTCGATTTAACGCAAATATTGTTAACTTTGACGAATATTTTATAGGGAATTGAAAATACGCTTTGTTTGTATAGGTTGTTAACATAAGTGGCTAGCAAATATTCAAGAACAATTTATTTTATCAACAAAATATCGAATGTGTACAACAAAATGTATGCAAGAACTAAGAACGCAAGCGAATATTGTTTAATTTGCGCATACGCTTCCTAGTAGGTACCTAAAGTACCTGAAATCACATTAAAATAAAAAATGTATGCGTGTACTAGAGTACACAGGTAAGAAGTGAAACTTCTTTATGACCTTAAAAATGTCACGAGTATGGCGTAACGCAAAAATGTCACGCGTACGGCGTAACGCAAAAATGTCCCGCGTACGGCGTAACGCAAAAATGTTACACTAAATTTTTGTCCAACCCCGATAAAGAAGTTTCACTTCAAAAAAAAATGTAAGCGTGTACTAGAGTACACACGTAAGAAGTGAAACTTCTTTATGACCTTAAAAATGTCACGAGTATGGCGTAACGCAAAAATGTCACGCGTACGGCGTAACGCAAAAATTTCACACGTACGGCGTAACGCAAAAATGTTACACTAAATTTTTGTCCAACCCCGATAAAGAAGTTTCACTTCAAAAATAAACAATGTGTTTAATTAATTATGAAAATACTTCTAGGTACTTCATGTTACCACAAATAGTCTAGATCACCCACGCTAACCGGATCAAACTTTGAGGTTTCCTTTATATAAAATTGACTGCTTCATTAAAAATTTTACCCTTTAAAACAGAATTAGTGTTGCTAAGGGAGAAAAGCACCTTAATTGATGAAGACAAGAGCAAAACACAGAAACTTTCGCAATTATTTCTGCGGAGTCTCGACCGATCGAATAAGGGACTTTTGACGGTTACATACCTGTTATTCTGGATATAATCAAGTTATTTGTTAATAGGTACGTCTGTAAGTACCTACACAATAATTTTAACAGAGCAAATGAACTTTATCAGATTTGATTTTTTGACTTGTTTTTCCAACGTTTTTCCGGTGTTATTCTTGATATTTCAGTTATCTCAAATGCTCGTGGGTAATGTAAAACATAATACTGAAATCCACCTGTCTGCATATACAGTCTTGTATTGTATCTCAAATTAAACTGTAACAATTATTATTCGAATAATTCCCCTAATATACTAAAAATAACTATTCTTTATTAGGACCAAACAATGCCCTCCCACCTAACCTATCAAAATAGTTAAAACAAAGGATGGCCAGAAAGTGTTCACAAAAGATAATATATTTTCAGTGTATAATTTTCCAATTTGCCAACAATATAAAGTGGTAACACCGGCTAGTCACGCTCATTGAGCAATAAAAAAGCGGAGTAATTTATAAGTTTCTAGACGGTTCTTTAGAGCTCTCGACATTCTGACGGTCTGAGCTTTTCGCTTCTACTGAGTTACGTAAAGTGCTCTTGTGAAACACGATATTATATTTAAATTCAATTACCCGCTTTAAATAACATTTCTTAATCAATTAATCATCTGTTTGTAGCAGATTAAACCACTTCGTGGAATCTACTTTGACACACGTAAATACTAACTTATTTGTACATATAGATTGGAATTTTTAAATTAATTGTGAAAAGTTAGCGCAAAATGATGTCCCACATAATTTCTCAAGCATGCAGATACTCATTCAAAGACAACATAGGATAAAGCTCAATCAAATAAACTAAGGCCTATTAACGCATTGCTAAAACCTAAATCTAAGAAAAATAAGTAGAAGATTAAACGAATAATTTAATTTATTTGTGGAAGAGAAACCTAACCTACAAAATTTGTATTGAAGAACCACCGTGAAAACAAAACGTTGCTATTCAAGAATGGTAATACCTAATACAAAAAATAACAGAAAATTGCAGCTTCTTGCATTTAATAGCTTAGGATTTGAAACAACGGCTTAATTTTGAACTGCCACTCACTTCATTTCACTGCAAAAACTCTGTAAAGAGTATCTGAAATATATGGCATATTCTGAATAAGTAATTATCAAACTATCCCTTACTATTGCGTGCTATAGCGCACGAAACTATCGAAATATCAGAATACCTGAATAACGAGCGCAAAACTAACCCGTTATCACAAAAAGTAAAAGATAAACGTGAGTTTGAAAACACGAAACGTAGCAACCATTATAATAAGACCTTTGTCTCTTATGAAATAACATACGTAATAGAGTTCAAGCTCTACCAGTTCATTTACAAATTCATTTTGCAAATTCATACATTTGTTTATAAACATTGAATAACAAAAGTAATAAATAATTGACAAGAAATGTATTTATCGTTAAATTAAGACAGAATAAAATACAATGAATTATTATTTATTAAATAATTATTTAATAATAGGTATGTGGACTACCTGTACTGTGTTCCGTAAAGCGCTTTCAGTTGCGGATTCGTGGATTTATAAATTCATCCGGGACCTATAAGACTACCTTTCAGGTATTAGATAAATTTGCATTCTAAAAAAGTAATTTCCAATGTACTATAACACTTGGATATTAGGTAATCTTAAGCCATAGTCTGCAAAACCCGAAACATACATAAAACTTAACAACCAGTAACTTGAATAAAATAACATTACAAAACATTAGCAATTCAATGTCCATTACGAGTAAGCTGTAAAAATTAAAACAAAAGCAACATAATGAAAACAGCGGAGCATAATTAAAAAGTACTAGATAACATTGGAACAATTCAACACAAAACCCCTAAACTCACCTTTCATAAGCCGCATAATAACTTGAATTTTATAAACGCATGAATACCAGGTCGCACTTGATTTTCAAATAAAGTTTTTCAACAATTTTCATTTAAAATGCAGATTACGAGAACAATTTTTCATTTAATTCCAAATTTAAATATGCTGATTTGGTTTTGATGAGTTACAAAGCGTTTATTTCATAGTAAAAAGAGTTTTAAGTATTATTATCACGTTTATTTTAAAAAAGTAATATGAATGGTCGGTTTAACAGCTTCTGAAAAACATTTGTAAATACATATAAAACTTCAAGTAACTTTTATTTCTAATTTTATAATATCAAAGCGAACATTTCATGCACATTTCTTAATCGTGCTCACAAAAATAATTTAGCCAAGTCCATTAAATCCCATGACAGTCAATACAAACATAACCTCACTTCCAGAGACTTAACCGATCAAATATTCAAACTTTGATTAGATTTCGTTCAGCGTGCCAGTCATTTTAATATCGACTCACAAACTAGCGCGATAAAATCTAATTTACATCGACTGGGGGTTGGCACGAACTTCGAATAACGTATTTTGGCCACGGGGAAGGGACGTAATCCCAAAAGACAAGTGTAAATGTATTAAGTCAGTATCTTTTATAATATCTCGTTACGGGTTGTCGCCGGCGGGAACGGGCTTTACACTGGATGAACCAGAATTACAGCATTACACCCATTTTTTCGTGCGGAAAAAAGTAAACTTAATAAAAGCGTGACGCAATATGAATGCTTTATTTACGTTTCTTTACTTTCACGAAACTTGAACACTGTATGAAAGAAAGAAAATACATTTATTTGTACCGATACATAAAAAATAAATAAAATTAACTTATAACTAGTTACAACGGCACAAAATGGATAATATCCACTCAGTGGTTTGAGAATCTAAGGACATATAAGACACTTAGATTCTCCACTGATTTTCAGTGGACACCACATAATATCTAATACTAATACTAAAAGCTATAGTTTATGTTGTGACGATGGATGGATGGTTTTTATAGCATTTCACGCAAAATCAGCTGATTGGATTTACATAAGAACTTAGCTACTTTTTATATGGATTTGACGCGAACTAAAGACTCAGGATTATTTTAAAAATTTATAGATGCATTGGTTTTATCAATATTTTATGGCTAATTTTGAGTTTGCGTGTCGCATCATAGATTAAATTGTGGATTCTCGTAAGTGACGTTGCGACAAAAATCAAGTTTGATGAATATTTATCTTATATCTTAATTAATATAACTTGAAAGTAACATTACAGACAGAGATTAAATAATTTTACCTAACAAGATAACAATAAGCGTTGCTTTATCCACTTTATCCATTAATGTATTGTACAAAACATCGTAAGAAATGTTGTAGAATTGCCCACTAGAGATCTTTCGCCTCTAAACTGCATTTTCCTGCACCCAACGCAATAAAACATACATAACATTCGACAGATCACCAATATATGTATCATAACGATATATGGAAGTAAGTAATGCCTAAAATACGTTCGAGAATACGATCCAGAACCTATTTACTATTTATATGACAATGTTAAATTTCAAAACTAAGTGAGGTACCTAGTTTGTCAACTGTAAAATAAATGTAGACTGGTATCACAGTATTACAATATGCTGGTATCATGTAATGGAACAGTATATTTTTATTTCAGTGGTGTTAAAAGTCTGCGGCTTCTCTTTCTTCAAATCATCGAAATTACCTAATACCACAGACTAATAATAATATGCTAATACGTAAAATTGTCTGCAATGTATTCGAATAATTAATGCTTGTTATTCAGATAGAAATTATCAATTATACGAATATATAAAATGTATCGAAATTATAATATTCATGCCTTAAATCTATTTCCCAAAAAGCTTGGCCTCTATAACGTACGAATTTTCATACAACTGAGAGATCTCTGTACACTGGTTACTGTTTACGAACCTCAGTGAAGAAGGTTTGCGTTGATCTCATATAACGCTACATTTGTTTATTCCGATTATGATAAAACCATCAACCGGCTTAAAGAAAGGTTATTTTTCATATAGATAAAACCTTAGTATATAAATCAGCTGAAAAAATCTGGTTGTGTTTTTTATTATTATTGTATAGTGGTTTATATTTTTATATTTATCGGAATAAAATGGTTCTGCTTTCATTAAAAAAGAAAGCCAATATTTTGCAAAGCACACGGCCGGCGTAACCTTCTAATTTCGATTTCGGTTTAAAACAAGGTTTAAAAGTAGGTATTTTATTTTTAATAAAAAATATTCATATTTATCTGATCAAAGTGGCTAACAATATAGGTAAATCTCAATAATAAATCCATACTAAATTAGTGATGTCTATTCTTAAATACAGCTTACATATAAAACGTATCCTATCCTTATATTATTCATTTCTTTGTTACATACAAAGAAATGTCAGTCCAAACTCCAAATCAACTTTGAATGTTGATTCAAATTGACAGCTGCCAGAAATAATTTTTATGGAATAAAGTTACTTTTTATCACTTCACATACACGTGCGCTATAAATGGCGCTATAAGCATTTTTTGGCACGTTTATCTTACAAATTGTAATGGACTCACCAGTAAAAACATAAAATCTTATCTGCATAGCCAGCATACGGAAGATGAATATTTTCAACTTGTTTCTATTTACACAAAACACATAAAACTAAAATTATTTCATTCATTTAAGACTTATCATATTTACATTACTTTCAAACTACGTAAAATAAAAAAGTGATGATAATAATTGGAGGCAAAATCGAATTCCAAATTCGAATTTTGTTACTGCGCAGCGTTGCAGTTGGCTTGAAAAAAAAGTTATTTTATGCCGCGCCATTCACGATAAAGATTCTATTCACGGGGTACGCTATTATTTAAAATTAAATCGTTGGATAGTTCTAGTTATTGTAATTAAGTAAGTAAAATTATTTTCCGTAAAGCTAATTAAAATATAAAAAATATGGAATAGAATATATTAAAAAATAAGATATGATAATTATCCAAGACATGATTCCGGTTCCAGGCACAATTTGTAAAAAAATAAATTAATCTAAAATATGATTTAAGTTTTATTTTGTACAAAATAATGAATGGCTCTTACAATTCATTTTTTTTTTTTTGGCTAAAACGAACGGTAGTCTATTCTTACAAACCGTTTTAAATAAATTGAAATTTAAAAAGACGCCATTCGTATTATCTGTTGCTGGCCATATATAATTTGAAAAACATAAATTAGTGTGTGGTGTGTGATGGCGGGAGGTGGCGGGCATGTGGCGGGATAAAAAAGATCCAAATTCAAAATATGCACGGTCGGCGGTCCTGTGGCTAAATAAGTAAGTATAAAAATATTTCTCATCCCCTAATATAAACTTTATTTTCTATTTTTTCTATAGGTAGGTATTATCTTTTCAGAAAGTTTTGGTGCGCCTTCTTAGAAATATTTTCCGGCTAAATTAAATATCCGTATCACATAAAACGATGATGAATGAGCAAATTAGGGTCAATACATAAGCTTCTAGTCGAAAACATATTTTCTTCGCCGTTACCATGGCAACTGGGAAGGAAATAATTAGGACAATCCAGCCAAGACTTAATTAATTAATTGTACTTCAAATTGTGTGATATATTGTTTAATTCTATGGGCTTTTAAATCCTTCTGTACGTTCTAACAATCCGCTCACGTATATTTGGAAGACTGATTTTGGTAAAAATAAGTCGACAAATGTTTTCCTTAATTTGGTCATTGAAGCAAAATATGTAGCTTTATAAAAATAGAGTTTGAATATTAACGAGAGTATTGTTAAAAAAAAATATGCGAATAAAGACATACCTAGGAGTAAATTACAATATAAATACTACTATAAACTCTTTATCTTTTCCTTTTTTCGTAATGTTTCTTCTCTCTCATTTATATATTCTAAACATGATAAAATAATATTACCCACACTTTTTTACTTAATACACTTCATTTATAGTTTAAGACAAAAATTAACTAACCTCAAACACGAACTGAAACCGCATTTCACTAAACAGAATAATTTATACCACCCCAATTCCTTCGAGAATGCTCTAGAGTTCCACATTATCAGATCAGTATCGAAGTATATCAAAGTTTTAGCTCCTGTCACAGGCTTTGTTTTCACAAACTCGCTGTGTATTTCTGTGAGGTATACTGGCTTTGGCTTAAACGTCTTTTATAAACTTTTATTTCCTTTGAAAGTGATAGAAAGGAAGTGGGAATTGCTCTTAACATAGGTATTATAATGTAGTTGAGGTGTGCTATTGTTTTGAAGTTAGCCGTTTAATTTATGTATGACTTCGTAGTACCTAGTAAGTACTAGTTTGTTTTATAGCCAAAATATTTAAATTTCTCTTAGAAATACATTTTTTCGTCGCCTACTATGGAGAAAATTTTAATTTCTCACTGTTAGATACCTATACAATATAATAATCTTACCAAAAATAACACAATAGTGTAAAAATAACAAACAATTAACCCCATTTACATTCGCGCCACCAAAAGGACACCATCTTGAATTCAGAATTACGTAACAGTGTTTATAGGACAGCCAAGACCTGTGTTGCTAATATTGACCAAATATTAAAACGAATTTGATAACGAAAAATCATAATAAACAATTTCATAGCACAACAAACAAATCACAAAAACACCTCATTCCGATTCGTTCGAATGAACACGTTTACCGTGCCTCAGCCATGCCATTAATAAACGGGGAAAAAACAGTAATTAAAAACACGTTCATTTGACATTAATGAAGGTAGGCATTGAATTACAACCAGGTCAGCACAAACTGTATGCACCCATTTGCTAACATTAATTAAGACGTTGTAGGAAAGCAGTGACCGTCACTATACCTTTAGTATACCTTGGAAGCTGGTAAATTAAAACGAAGAAAGGCTGCAATTCTTAAAAATCTAATTTAATTTGCGCTGGCGCATAATGAGTCACTTGAACACTAATTTTGTATTTTTTTTAATTACGAACTTAGTTAATAATTATGGTGATAATATTGTTATATTAAAAGACATAATAGTAAGCTTTGAAGAACGTGTAATAAAAATTCAAAAGTAAAAATATGATCAGCGCGGGTAGGTACCCATTTAGGTACCCATTTCAATTCAATTTGAACAGTTTTTTTTTAATATAACAAACTCACAAGGACGTATATTACCTGTAAGTATTAATTGTTTGACATAATAGTTTTTCCAATAGACTACTAATGGACATATATCAAATCTATTGCAAATACTTAATATCCAATGATAATTATTAATCCAATATCGGCTTACAACTGTATCAGTTTTCAATTAACAAATCAATCAGATTTTCTGATTATCTACTTTAATCTAAACAATACGCTTTTGTTGCGTGAATACATTTTATCTGCCGTTCACGTTGTTACAAAAATCAATAATACTAATTGTCCATACAATTAAACCTCGTTTAAATTTAAAGTTGATTTATTAATTATTATATCAATTAAGTACACTAGTTATTATTTATGAATTTATCATCATAATATTTAAATATGTACCTAGTTAAAAAAATATAAAAAACCACCTACATGATATAAAAAATTATATTAGTCTGCAGAGGCTAATTCCGTAGCCGCCACAAGTATCAGTATAAACCTCTATAAACGTGATATTCAACTAAGTGCATTCCGATTCAATGAAATGTTTAAAATACTAAATGTTTAAATTATTAATTAGTAGTAAACAATTAGATATCTAATCAATGGCGCTGAAAAGTACCCACAATACAAGGCGAAACTGACAACGCCGCACGCAGCCCCCGATGGCGGAGCGGCAACGCCAGCTTTTTTGTTTGACCATTTTCTTAGATAAGAAAGGATAGGAAAATTTCCAATTAATTTTAACTGAGTCACAAATATAATAATACTTTTAAAAAAAATCAATGGTATTACAAGTAAAGAAAAATACTCAAGATATTGATGTTTCCTTTAGAATTTAGGTAGGTATATTAATAGTTATGCAATACTAAAGGCCCTGGCAACTAAATATTCATAAAGATTACTGAATAGTGTGTGTCGTAATTTAATTGGAAATTTGCTATAGCTGTAATAACTAGTTCGAGCAAATAAATCACGTGCAGCAGCGCAAAATGACTAAATTTCAATACACTGGATTGCAAATATTTTACGTGGGTACATTTAGTGTCTCGGCTTTATGAATTAAAACCGATTATTAGTTCCATTTACCAGGCTGCGCCATTTTGAATCGTTGTGACCATTAAGGGCAGAAATGTTAATTCCTAGGAACATTCTATTACTTTTTTAGACTTTTAGTTATAATATAAATGTGTTAAAATTCTACAAATATATTATAAACATATACGCATACAACATTCACAATATTAGAAGTATAAATGAGATTTTAAGAAGATATAGATCTTAAACTTACTAGACCTTCCCCAAAGCGATTGTTACTTTAGAAATTAGAAACTCACATCAAATTAAATTATTCTACAAACTTCGGTCTATATCTCCCAGTACAATTAATCTGAAAAATATACCTTCACTCTCAAACTTTTGGTTAATAGAATTGTATAAGACCTCCTTCAGTTACTGGCAAACATCTCATCTCCAAAATATTTGTCGTGACAGGATCACGTATACGGTATACCTCATAAGAGGCCTAATGATCGTTATATATGTAGAGATTTCCCAGTGGATTGTAAAGGTTCATTTGTAAAAACATTGCTCTTATAGTTTGGAAATACGGTTTTTCTTGATAGTTTATTTACTAACAACGGCTTTCAAGCTTAAGTCACAATAATAATTAATAAATAGTTAAATAACATAAAAGAGAACAATACAAATGTAAGACGCAAGAAACTAAACTTCATTTACTTAATTCCATCGTTTAGATATCACTTACATGAACAATTTCAGAACACCATTCAAACCTATAACATAATAAACAAATATGCAATAGAAATAATAACAAACCTTCTAAAATTATACTTTATATAAACAACAAATTTAACCATTACTTGTGTTATCATAATAATAACAGTAACAACAGGAAAAAAATCATCAAACGTTGAACTATCGATATAAAAGATATTATTTATAGTTACAAAGGAATTGTGACACAAACACTCATAGTGAACAATGATACAGGAATCGCACGTGCATTTTATAATTAAAAGCTATTCTTGGCACCATTATAGTTATTGGATAACAACGTATTGTAAAATGAAATAACTATGAGTTGAATTCAGGGCAAGCCTAAGGGGCAAACACCTTACTAAGAACTAAATATCTTAGTTTGTAAACTGCTCCATTTTATAATTTCCCGTTATGTGCCAGAACACCAAAAAATAAGAAAATTATAAAAGCAGTAATATGGAAAAGAAAGGCAGCAAATTTCTAATTGATGCAATTTTATTAAAATTAAGAACACCAAATAATTGTAATTCCACTTGTAACATTACAAAATCCTCACTTATCTCGCAAATAACCCGTACAAAATACGGATCTCAACAAATCATAACTTCAACATATGCTAAAGTTCATAACAGTTATCTATAATGATGCTTATCTAAGTGCAGAAGTTTTAACATTTCCGAGCGAGCATTAGCATATTATCAGGCTCCTGGCCCGGGGCCGCTACATTTGTCATCATAACTGCGACTGTGTGAAAAATTGCTCAATTCAAATCAAGACTATTGTCATACGAGCAAGTGTTATAATGAAAAACACGCGTTTAAATTATGCACACATTTATGGGAAATGAATTGTTATATTTTTGTGCAGAATTGTTAAATTAATGAGTTCATTTGCTGATGTGTTCAAAAGAGATTGCGAAAGTAATTGCCATTTTTAACTCTCTTTTTTCTCTCTCTCTCTATGACATGTCATTTTCCATGGGAAACAGTATATCTTATATCACATCCTACTCGTTCCGATTTTTTTTGTATGTATGTTTGTTGACACTAACTGTAGGTATTTTTCACGAGCGAAGCCGCGGTGTGAAAGTAGTAAATAATATAAAATAAGACCCTCCATACACATAAAACCAAGACAAGAAACTCATGATTCTATAATCATATTTGGCAACGCATAATATTTCATTCATATTCATTCATGCATATTTAATTCGCTCGTTTGATTATTCATTCATTCACGACAGCACTTTATTTGTTGCAGTTATGAGAAATGTAGCACTAATACAGAACAGAATTTTTTTCATCACATTACTTTAAGCTTCTCTAACTAATATTAAGAAGAGGAAAATTAGATTTTTTGGTTTGTTGATTATGATTTAAAACAAAAAGTGCATGTACTAAAACGATTTAAAAAAATGTGTGCGTGTACAGACTAGTGTACCTACACACGTAAAAATTGAAACTTCTTTATGACCTTATTTTTCAAAAAATAATTTACAATGCTATACAGAAATACGTCGAATCACGCGTGGTAGGGATAAGAAAAAGATGGCGCGTAACGGAAAAATGTCACGCGTAACGAAAAAATTTTACACTAATTTTTTTTCCAACCCCGATAAAAAAGTTTCACTTCAAAAATATTTTACCACAAGAGGTTACATTTTTAACAAAGTTTATTTTTTATACAAAGCTAAGCCGGGAATTTTCTAAAAAGTGTAAATCTTTAAGGTACCTTCGACAATGATAAAAAGTCAGAATGTTACATGAAGTTGGATCGAATGTTTCATGTAAATTTTATAAATAAAATTTTACTTTAGAGGAAACATAATTGCTTTGAGTTCAAATGGAAGTTGGATCCATCACCGCGTTAAGATATAAAGTTCCCGTAATGCTCTTTTTATAGCGTCTAGCTTTACCTATTTTTATACAATGTACTATTTAAATGTATTTAGTTTAAAACGCGTTTTGTTTCTGGAGTAATGGCTTCGTTATTATGAAACAGTTTGATTACCTTATGCATATTCAGTATTTACTAATTAATGTTACCGTTTACATGATAATTAATATTATTGTAAGTAATACATTCATGAGATAATATTCAATTCATCATCTTAAGAGATCGCGGGTTGACATCACTTTAATTAAAATTGCCAAAATATATAGAGCGAATTAATATTAAACAGTTTTCTTTTGTTCAATTATGTAAGTGTAAGCTAAGGATTAATATCAGGCTGTCTGGCCTTGTATTATTACTATCTATAGTGCTCTAAATTTATCTTCTGTATTAGGGATTTCGTTTATAAATCTATTACATTAATATTTAATGATTATACATCTTATTTTTTAATTAATATTTTTGATTTATCGTTATCATCTCTAGGACTTAAAAAAAACTATATAAAATATCAGATTAGCAATAATGTCACAGTATTACAATATCTATAGCCCGTCCGATTAGGGCCCTTCTGGCCTTCTCCACTCAAGCGACAGCCCAAGCCGAGGTTCGAGATCCCCGTCAAGGGGGGACGCCCTTGTGCATGTCGCTACGGGTGAACCTTTAGTTCACCCCCGCGTCCGCGTTAAAATGTAGAAGCCCTTCTTCTAGAACATTGAGAAACACCACACAAAAAAAAAACAATATCTTTAAATATTGTAATACTGTGATAATGTTGTGTGTAATTATCGAATTCAAAATATTACCCGTAGAATTGCCTTATCAAGGTATGAAATTTGTTTGTAAACATTAAATTCTTCTTTCTAAACTATATTCATTTCAGCATATACTCCGAAAATAACAAGGAAAAACTTTGAATGACCAGTACCAACTAATATAGTACCTATCGATACTTCAATATCCAGTCTCACTAAGCACTCAATATTTATATTGAAGAGTATCACGACATCCTTGTGAGGTTTTCATGTTTTTATCGTGAGAAACATTGCCTGTAGAACGTTAAAGAGTACATTTGTTTATATTATTATTTATATTTTTAGCTCGTGTGATGTTATTATGTTAACTGCGCTTTTTTATTTAACTAGCGCAGCGTGTCAGATGATGTAAATATTTTTAATGTGAATGTAATGAAAATGTTTCATTTATAATTAACATATTTTTCTCTTTAACATGCTCTGCTCTCTTTGAATTTTGTTGAAGAAAGTAGCTGATGTCTTTTCCTGGATCTGAAACTACACTTTCAAATTTCACCCAAATCCTACTAATTATTATTATATTTTATTAACTAATATTATAAATGTGAAAGTTTGTATGGATGTTTTGTGTGCTAAAATTCATTGTAATCGGTTCAGTAGTTTTTGCGTGAAAGAGTAACAAAGTTTGTATGGATGTTTGTTACTCTTTCACGCAAAAACTACTGAACCGATTACAATGAATTTTAGCACACATATAGAAGGTAACTTGGATTAACACATAGGATAGGTTTTATCCCGGAAATCCCACGGGAACGGGAACTATGCGGGTTTATCTTTGAAAATGCGGGCGAAGCCGCGGGCGGAAAGCTAGTTGGTGATGTGTTTAAGCCATGAAAACTAAACATATAGCAAAACAGAAAGGCAGATTTTCGTATTACTTGGTATGGATAATAAGGAACTTACTACTCGTATAGGTGATAATAAATTAACCATTATGCGTTAGATTGGAACAGAGCTATTAAGAGATGAACTAATTGTCTTCGAAGCGGATTCCGAGGCATTACAGGTTGAGCATGTTAAACGGTTGTTGGCATATTAAGCCAATGTTATATGCAGTTAATCTGTAGATTTATGGCGTTTTATTTGAAGTAAAATTTAAATGTAGTGATATTCAGTGAAGTTCTAGAAGTTTCTGTTCTATTCTGCAATACTAAACAGATTTTTCATGACGTTTCAACCCCAAGTATTTTTGAACTGCTTCTAGTGGTTTAAGTAACTTCTGTTCTGTACATACATCCATTCTGATATAATACACATAAAAGACACAACTAAAACTCTGTTTTTCTGTTTGTCTACCTGTGCATTCACGACTTAATGGAACTTTGATAAGGAAATACCCGTTTTGTCCCAACGAAAACTTGGCCGGGAAATAAGTCTCTTGAAATTTATAACGTGAAACGATATCCTTTTTTAACCGACATTAATATTGCGTTGGAAATTGCATCCCTTGAGAACGGATGGACCAATTTTGTTATTTGTCTTAAAATTCGTTTTCAAATTAGGTTTTTATGGAAATAGAAAAAGTTTAATGGAACTTTGAAAAATCTGAACAAAATTGTTGTTTAATACTTCACCACTTTGAAAATGAAAATTTGAGGTTTTATAATTATTTTATTAGTATTGATTAATTTTAAAAAAATAAGTAGATTGAAATTGCAATCGTCAACCCCTTCGTGTCGTGCATATCTAGACTCATTTTGAGAGCTCTACCGGGAATCGAATCCCAGTAACGTTTCTACACTAATAATATAATCAGCAGTTCTCGAAATTATATCATAAATCTTGTTAATTTGTAGATACGTAGTACCTACTGTTACTAATTTGATTAAATTGTACACGAATTTCTGATTATAGTAAGCTTGTTATTTCAATGGATTTCAATAAAATGCTTAAACCTGCAAAAGAAGAGAAAATACAAAAAAGGATTACATACAAAAATACTTTTCAGTGATTTCATATTTTTGATAGTAACACGAGTTTTATCATCGGGAAAAACAGAATTTACAATGTATAGCTTATGCACCTACCTCCTATCTTTTGTTTAAAAAAAACATAGTGGTATCATAGATTACGAGCAACACAACATAATTATAAATTCACAACAATCCGAACAAGATACTTAAGAAGAGTCGTGCAAACTTCGCCTATTATATTATCCCGGATCGAAGTTTATAAACAAAACATTAAGGTAAGAGTGAAACTTTACATTAGCTAGCCGCAGAATACCTAACCGTGTTCTTAGGAGTTTCACTTAAAGTGGCTTGCAGTTGGCAAGGCAAGCTTAAAGCTCCCGTACACAATGGCGTGTGATGGACCATACAATGTAGGTAACTGTAGGCCACGATCACGTGATCACACAATGGTGCATGGCTTGTTGCTGCTTGCAAGCCACTTGCGATGGACGTGGATGTAAGAAGTATAAAATATCAAAAGCACACAACGAAAATTCACTATCCCGCAATGACCACAAGCAACGCTGCGCCACAATTGAAGTATGTCCGAAAAACCGACATCACGATTGCGTGCCACGCCTGACAATTGTACGCCACGATATACCATTACCCCCTGTACACAATGGTTTGCCTGAAATGGGCCAACATACGCCGTTGTCTACTGGGGCCTTTACGATGCGATGCGTTACGGCGCCGGTTACGGCATAGTTTGCGGTGCCGTAATTCCTTCATAGTGTGCGTAATGGGCCAATACAGGCTCGTCTTGTCAAGATTGCATATTACGTTAACGTTATGACTGTAACATATTTCATCTTGGATTGTATAGATAGCAGGGTATCTTGATTTTGGCTATCGATTTCGTAATAACTTTATGAAAATAATTCAAGATAAGATCCTATGACCTTTGGTGAAATGATGTTATTACCTACTACGTTTATGACGTAGTAATAATAACTATATATCTTTTTTTTTACTAACTAACTAAAAAGAGCTAAATGATTCTAATAAAATAAATCATACGCCTATGGGCTTGATAATTCCAGATTCCACTTCAATGCCGTATATTTTTAGTTTTTACGTTATATTGAACTAATTTTAATTATACATTCCATAAAAACTGCAAGAGTACTTGCACATCCAATTAATAAAATCAATATACCTACATGTTTTTTGAGTTTGATTAAAGGAAAAATATAAATAAAACAAAAAACTATCGTTTATAAGCAAAACATATGATACGGTTTCTGCTCATACTTAATATAGATTTGTATAAAAACTTTGGTCTGGAATAACATATTACATTGCAAAAATCCGTGTACCGAAGGTAGTTTCACAAAACTTATACAAGTTATGCAATTTTTCTATCAATTTGCGCGACAAGCGTTTACTAAAACTTCAATTTCTTGAATTCCACTCGTCGATACATTTCTGCATAAAAAATAAAATGTTGAAATTTTACTTTACCTGCACTCTGCGTTGTTTACCACTGCTTCTGGAAAATATTGAAATAAATCCGCCATGTCGTAACAAAATTCGTCACCATCACCAACCAACCTTAATATCTATAAAGTAGAGTATCTACGCTAATAATAAAATAAGCTGAAAATGATTGATAATAGTGATGTTGTAAGTGATTGTTGTGATCTTGGTGATGGTGATAGCGGTGATGATGATGATAAAATCGGTGACGATTTTTAAAAATATTGATGAGAATAAAAAAGTTGATTTCTTGTGTATTTATAATGTTTGTAGTGATTATGATTATAAATTATAATGCTGATGTATAACAACGGTGTAAAAGCGCAAAATTTCCAGCCTCACAAAAAACAGCAACCCAAAGGGATTGTATAACTAGAAAACAGCACTACATTGTGCACATCCCATCCGCCAACGCAATGCGTACTTGAAACACAAACAAACTTAAAATTCACAAACACGAGGCAAAGCTGCTTGCTGCCAACATTGTGTGCGATGTTTATTAAAGTTTTGGATTTGTCATGTTATTTGTAACAGCATATCCCACTTTTATGTGCTTCCAAATTAGTCATAAACGGCTGAACGAATATGGAAACCTTTACTCTCGATTTTAGTTTGCTTTCTTGCTTAAAACTTTTGAATGAACAAGTTGTTTTACAAAGTACGGCGAATACCCAATAGAAAAACAAAATGCATGCCTACATTATTTCTGACAAATTCCCAAAAGGGCTTATGGACATAAGGGACTTTCACTTGCAAATCGACTCATCATGAGAAAATTAACTGAAATTTCTCCAAATAAATACAAAAAATAAATTAGATTTGGGAGCGAATATATCTAACGTAATAAGCAGGTACAGGTACTTTGCCGCAAGCATCATATGCAAATTTATCTCCTCAAAACAAGTCAAGCGCGGGTCAGATTCGCAACAACAAGGGTTCCGTACAATTGATAGGCTAAAGAGCAAGCTTCAAATGCAACATATATTTTGGTATAGCAGCAACAGATATAAATCGTCTCTTGAGCATATGTTGCATACAGCCTGATGATAGACGGACGGTAACAGTCCTGTTTTTCTCTTTAGATACGGAACTCTAAAAACCATTACCTCTTAATGCATAATAGTACCTCAGGGAGGTACTCCGCACAGATTAACTTAAATACATAGGTTAATGTGAAAATTTTGCTATATTATAAAAAAACTTGGTGATTTTTTAGGTGAAATTTTTTAACAAACTCGACAGTCGACACGCATGTTTTATCATGGGGTTAATGATAATTAATTAATATCCACTTATTATTGTTTATTTAGACTCGCAAAATATTATAATGAGTAATAAAAGAAATGCTAGAGCTTATTTTAAAAGCTTAAAAGACCAAGAACAATTATTAAAAACTATAAAATACATAATAATTATGTCTTCTGTTTGTGTCGGACAATATTTGAACACAATTAAATCCTATTACATCTCAATGTACAAAAAAATATTAACAAATATGAAACTAAAAATAGATGACCAATTTGAGTCAAACGTGTACAATCCAAACGAACCAAATAATAGTTATTATTAAGTATAAATAACATCATTTTAATTCACAGTAGAAATTATATGCAAATATTACAGTCAATTATAATGCTAATTTAACATGTTAATAGGGTTCAAAGTGCGTACATAGATTGTAATTAACGTGGTTCATTAGGCGAGCATGCCTGCCACGCTAGCTCTAGCCTCTAGTTAACACATCCTCATGATATTTTAAAGATCCATAACTTTGTAACGTGCAATGATTAAGACGCATAACTCATATTAGCATATTTTAAATATACTTGGGGTTTTGATAGAACAAGGCTTAGGAAAAAGGAATAAATAAGGAAAGATCTGTCTAACTCTAAGTACATATTTACCACTATATATATTCACCACTTATAATAGTGGTATATACGAATGTTCGATTGTTTGTTTATTTGTCTTTCTCTGATGTCGCATTTTTATTATATTATATGATAAGGACTGCGTTATGTTATAACAACAGAAATATGTATGAAGTGGAATACCAGGCAATAGTATGTTACATCTGTACCTACTTATTAATTTCTTAGAATCAATCCAAATAGTATTATGAGCATAGGCGTGAAAAAAAAACAAATATAATATCTACCTTCACCTTTACTCTCTCTTATAATATTAGTAGGCACGTATTTCCAAAAACGTGTTACATCTTTCTCCTCAATATAATCTCATCCAGCATCACAAATCCCATTTGATGAAGCCATAATCCCGCTACAGGCTGTATGTATTAACTTCGAAATTTTGTCATAAAAACGTCACCAATTTTTACGCACATACAAGCACTACTGAAACTATTTGCTACAGCACTAACACAGACTGCATAAGTAGCAACCTACATTGTTGTTTTAATTTGGTAGCTCATAAAAAATATGTTAAATAAATTCATCACGCTATAGCTGTAAATGAGCAATGAGTGACAGTCCTAAAGTTTTATTTTAGCACTTCAATTTGAGAAGTACAAAACTACCGTCAAACGTACGGACACGACAGGACAGGACAGGATATAAATATATATGTAATAATTGATGTTCTACCAATTATTACATATTTATATCCCTCCTAATAACTTGAATACCTAATATTATGTAATTGTAATGCTAGTAAAACGACCGACTGAATAGGTATGGCCTATCTATATAGCCTTATCTGTTTTTAATTACCGAGCAGATTTAGTACCTATGTACCTACCTACAAGTATAATTTAATTCAGAATGGATAGCGTACTTGTGTAAGCTTTCATCATAATTTAAGTTACTTTATAAATTAAAGTTAAAAAAAAAATGTGAATTCTTAACACTAGTTTCACCCCACGGCTGCGCGTACCTGCTACGCAAATATTATGCAGATTTATTAAAATAATCTTAAATAGGTAAGTAGCTGCATGAAATATCTCAGTCAAAACGGCTCAGTAGTTGGAATAGCAACAAACATCGTCCATTACTTTTGGATTGGCTTTTAGCATTGGTATTGGTATTTCAATAATTAGGTAGGTATGCAACCCATTCAACTTATTCTTTTTTGCGAACGATGTTTATCAAATAAAACTCAACAGGACCCATTTATTTAAAAATTGATCGAAAAAATTGGTTGTCTGTAAAGTCGGTTTACTGACGATAGTTAAACGTGACAACGTCTTAAGACCGATTGTTCTTCTTTGTCGCTCGTTCCGCGCTCTAGCTTGCACTTCGAGCCTTACATGGAACGCCTCAGAGCGAGGTAACGCCGCATGAGTCATGTTTTTTCGTGCGTTCAGCCGGCTCTATCGAATTATAAGACGTTGTCACGTCAAAAAGAATTACAATAAAGGGTTGTAACTTGTAACACCGTTACGAGACATTAATTCTCACGTTTTTCGGATTACTGCCTCAGAAAACACCGGAAAAATAAAGTTTACGACACGCCCCGCGGTCGCCACTCGCCGGTGGCTCCACAATCTTCGACCTTAATTAAATTGCTCCTAACTTTTATGCGGCAGGCACAAAGAGATTTTGCAAGAACGCTACAAAGTGACGGATCGAAACGCTTAATTCCATGAACAATAAATTCAACGAAAATTTCACTAAAAAACGTATAAATTGAACACGCAGTATCACTTTTAATCGTTACAATAATATAAATTGTCGAACAATCCTTTCGGAAAAGCTACGACGCGAATTCAGTTGAATTTCTACGTTTGATAAAGTGTCGCGATTTTTCACGAGGGACTTTTTGTGTCGTAATATATCATGCTTATGTATGAGCTGTGTGTGGAAGGTCAGTGCGCTTTACATATCCTTGGTTTTATATTTTTAATTAATGGGATGGTGGTATTTCTTATGCGATTTTAATGTGCAAATTTCCACACTTACTTGGCATATCTAAATCGCTGATAAACTCCTCCGTGTCCACGAAGCCTCGTCCCATGGTTGTCATGGCAACCAGTATCACCAGGGTCTGCATGTGTGCGACTCCGGGAGCACCCCGCTGTCGATCTTGAAAACTCAGTAATTGCTCCATAAATGCACTTTAACAGCTAATAAACACAAAAATTCACTCATCCAAGAGGGCGAAATGTTATCTCGAATTTAGTTTACATAATTTACGTTCATCCATCTTACACAGCAACACATGTCATTCCAGCGGGCCGTTTATAATTAGTTTCTAAACAACACGTGTTTATGTAAACAATCCGCCGGGAGGCACACGTGCGTACGGCGAGGCGGCGCGCGGCGAACTGATCGGAAAACGATAGCACGCGGTGAACAAACGGTCAAATTGAAAATTGGATCGTGGAAATTACGAATTTGGAATCAAAATCAAACGTTTAAAAGTTGTGTGCAGTGGAAAGTTGGAGCAGCTGACGGCACGCGAGTGTCGCTTCCGCCCGCCCGAAAAACAACCACCCGAGCGTCGGAATCAAAGGTCCGCTTCGAGTTTTCATACATTGTTTACGTAAACAGAATTATATCAGCTTATAGAAACATCCGAGCTTAGGACTTCACCTGCTCCTCTTTATTTGCTAACTTTTATAACAATGGCGGGATTTTCAGAGTGATTTTCTAGGAGATCACCGAGTGGCCTGAATTTCATTTTAACTTTTGTTTTATGAGTCTCGTTTATTTTTATACTCTATAAACCGGTGTTAATGTTAACGTATTTCTTTATTTTATTAAGCTTTATTAAATCCTTAGTTTGTGAGATATTTAACGAAAATAAATAGAAATCGAAACCAGAATAGGTACAGAACATACCTATCTGAAACATATCAGCAATCATTATTGTCCACTAAAATTAGGGACAAATCCAATAAATATCAACTACAAGCTACGTTTTATGTTCATTACGTTTTATGTATCGTTTGGCCAAACAGGACTTTAACGATTGCGTCGAAACTTCGGGAACGGGCGGACATAATTCAATCTAGATAAATGTCATCTCGTCAGGAAAATTCTTTGAGAACTCAACTTTGTAATCAGTTCGTTTAGCTACGCTGAATGTAAACAGATTCGAATTATATTTTTCATAATAATCTATAGACTGTAACCTAATATAGGTAGTTTAGTTCAATGTTAGGTGGCAAAAAACTTGACCATTATATATTTTAAATCAACTAGGTTTCCGCCCGCGGCTTCGCCCGCGCAGTCAAAGATAAACCCGCATAGTTCTCGTTCCCGTGGGATTTCCGGGATTGCGTCATTTTCCCGGGATAAAAAGTAGCCTATGTCCTTTCTTGGGTATCAAAATATCTCCACACCAAATTTCATGAAATTCGGTTCAGTAGTTTAGGCGTGATTGAGTAACAGACAGACAGACAAAGTTACTTTCGCATTTATAATATTAGTATGGATATATCTACTTTTAAAACAGGTTATTTAAAAAATGGTGAAATAATATCCTATTACTAGGAAGATCCAAGTGAAGCCACGTGAACCAACATATCGCATATTATTATTATACTTGTAAAGAAGCACATCAACACATAGAATTGCACTATAAAATCACCTGTATTGCTTGTATCTGTTGAGAATGGCCGCCATTACCGAAACGGGGTCAAAAGGTTATTTTTATTACTAAATGTCCTCTTTTATAGGCGTTCATACATTTATGAGAAAGATTGGAATATGCCAGTTTTTAAACTGTATTAAGAATGATTGTATTTACAAAATGGTCACCTCAACTTGCGACTTCAAACATATCTTCATTTAACTCTAATATCTTCTAGATTCGCTTTTGATTCGTAATTTTATACAACAATTAGCAAAGTAGTTTTACAGAATCGGCAAGATCTCTCTTCTCAAGCCTCTCCTATTTTTTCAGTCTAAAAGAACAATCGAATTGGCGCGTCGCCTGATGGTAAGCGACCAGCACCGCTCATGAACATTTTCAGAGGGCCTTTGCAAGTAAGGCTTGTTCAGGTTTGTTACAGATTACAATAAAAAATACATGTTGCAAACAAACAAGCTATTAGCTTTTACGCTGAAATATGAACATAACCTAAAAATACAAAATTGCGTTCTATTTTATTAATCTTCTTATATATAAAAATGGATCGCAAAATGTGTTGGTAAGCGCATAACTCGAGAACGGCTGAACCGATTTCGATAATTCTTTTTTTATTATATTCCTTGAAGTACGAGGATGGTTTTTACGTAGAGAAAACGTAAATATGTACCACGGGCGAAGCCGGGGCGGACTGCTAGTATTATAATATTTATACAGACAGAAAAATCCAAACTCTAGATAATGGTAAGAAGTTTCTATTTACATAACAACAAAATACTTGAAAACTCTAACGCTTATGCTAATTAAGTTTCATTTCAAACGCTCTGTTATCAAATTTAATTATTTCCGCTTAAATAATACCCGTTAATACAAATTACTGGCAACACTAAGTTTCACAGAGCAAACAATTTAATCCTACTTAGACGTGATGTTAATTCGACTGACTTTACTAAACTAGTTAACTGAAAATTAGGACCCGTAACTTTTGCCTACCTGGATGCAATTTTGTTTATATTATAAAGTATTAAATAGTACAAATAACTAACTAACATAGACTGTTTTTTTGTCTAAAAATGTATCCTATTTGAATAGAATTTTACATGTCAAATTAAAAAATATATTCTGAATAATAAATATCTTTATTTTAACAAACAGTTGTAAATTAATTAAATAAAATTACAAACATTTGTGAGGTGAAATCGGAAATTATATGAATACTAGGTATATTACCTAGTATTCATATAATTGCCGATTTCACCTCACAAAGTCACAGTCAATTACAATATAAATTTATATTATTCGCATTCAATTAATCATAGATAATTTGGCTCAAAGCGATCTATAATTAAATTTATATTGGCTTCATATATTTTTATTTTAAATAATTAATGACTATAGCATATCAGTAACACGATATTTAGGCTTAACTAAAAGCTTTTCAAAACACTCCACGACTAGAAACTATCTTTTTTCTCGTGTCGTTTATAGAGAATAAATTTTTGTCTAAATAATTATTATAAATTTTTGTTATTATAAAACATATATCCATACGTGCAGGTGATGAAAAAACTGAAAAGCACACTTTTAAATGCATTGCATTGATAATGGCGTTCACAATTAAGCCGCACGCAAACCATTAAATATTTATCCAGAGCTAGGTAAAATAATGAATCACGCGGTTTCAAAGAGACCAAACTCTAGCACAATACTTTGAAACAAAAAAAAATCAAAACCATCGTCAACAATTAGAAACTAACAATGAAATCTAAAATATAAATTCAGCAAGTTATCCATTTTACAAACAGTTGGCAAAAACAGCAAAGAAAATTGTATAAATTGAATTCGTCCAAACCGGTATTATTGTTACAATTAGAAGTTCCCGAAGATTGAGTTATGAATGAATTATTCAAAGGCCAGAGAGGCGATCGCGGAAACAGGTCAAGCGTGATCTTCATTCACATGCAGGAACTATAGCTGGCGTCGCTTCGGACATTATTCAAAAACCCGAAGAATATACTATGTCTCACGATATACTACATTCCGTCGATTCTTGAATATTTTGTTTTGGAAATTCGGTTTAAATTTATGAAGTACTGCGGATGCCTGATGCGGCGTTTTGGCAAGGAGAAACTTTGTACCTGGATCAAGGTAATCAATAGAATTACTGTACAAGCTGGTCAGGTCAGCCGCGCAATGTTAAACATGTCCTATAATCGAATGAGACCTAAGTTGCTTCTTGATTATGTAGAGATAAATAATATGATATTGTGAAATTTAACAAAAAATAAATTTAACTACCATTTGCTCATTTTACAAAAGATCGCTTGTTATTATAATATAACAGTTACGTAAGGAAACCTCTATTCAACATTCATCTAAAAATAAAAATTCTTAGAATGTTACCATTTTTGTATCGACAATAAACTAGCGTCGTTTCACAAAATCCCGAAGAATACTAGGTTATAACTTCACCCTATCTGCTGCCTATGGATCAGAGCTATCTACGATCGGTCTGCGGAACCCTACGTGGTGAGATTTATTAAACTAGTAGATTGCGTCGGTCACGTGTTGGATAGATGATACGCCTAAGCCGTCTTTTGTTTGATTCCCAGTAGAGCCGTGTTCATTTAAAAGGAATATTGTGAAACATTTTGCAGTGCAATAAAATTACTTTTACAAAATACAAATAATGGTTTATAGTAGCGTTTAATTTACGCATTTGCCATATGTTAGGTTAATGGGAAACCAGATTTTTCAAGGAGGCACGATTTAATACATAAATTGTATACAAAAAAAAAAAAAATATCCGTGAAGATAATGATTGTAATTTCCTATTTTTATTGTCAAATAAGTGTATTTATTCAGTACTCAGATTAAAATCGAATGTCTTTCGGAATGATTCGACTTAGAATTCTTGTTCCGATGGAGAGACCTCTAAAATTGTAATTTACTTATTTGTTTAGGTCCCCATCCGAAATATTTGCGACGAAGTCTTTTCCAATTTCAATCTAATTTGTCTAGTAAAAGTTATTTATGAATTTAATAAATACTTTTATGTACGAACGATATTTTGTGTTCAGTGCATTTTTAATATTGCTCAAGTTTAAGTTTATTATCAGAACCAAATTTTCTTAGAAAGCAAATTTTAACGTTCTTTTTCGTTGCTAAGTAAGTTCGTTTTTATTTAATCGGATCCTTGAAAGAAATGAAAAAGCTGACAGAAGTGAAAATAAATCATAATATATTAGATTATTTTTCCGACCCAAATATCGACCAATAGAATTGCACCATTCGACGTCACGTGGTACAACCTACATGTTATTATATCTCATATGGATATAATACCATGTGGATCTCATCATGGAGCTTCAAAATTATCTGGCATTTCCCTCAAGGTTCCCTGCAAACAAATAAAGTCGTCAAGTTTTTCAGGAAAAATCACTCGCGCTTCGCGCTCGTGATTTTTTAACCTTGACTAAAAACTTGACTTCTTCATTTGTTTGCAACGAACCTATCGGAAAATACCCGATAATTTTGAAGCTCTTGTGGTATTATAAGTGATAAAATTATAGGTAATATCACTGATTGTCATAATATGATAAATTACCTACTTGGTATTTCTTATTACAATTTACATTATTATTTATTAAGAATATAAAGTTTTCAAGGCGTATAACTTAACAAGTTCCACTGAAAATGTCCTGTATAAAAACAACAGCGCACAACGGAGAAATTAAGACTTCCGTTATAATCTTATTTCCGTTACCAAGTCCTAATAATACATGGCTGAAAGTATTTATATAAATTCCTAACGTCATCACTCATACCACTACATTATGGTATTTACCATTGGAACATTCATCAAAAACACATGATGGAAAGGCAAAGCTAATAAGGCTTTTGACATTTCGTCTGCGGATACATTTCAAGGGTCTTATATATGAAGCCGGGATAAAATCGATAGCATTGTATAGCGTTGTCGACTTGAAATTACTTTGAATATTACAGCTTTACTGTTAAAGGGCTTTCCGAAATAGAGATTTAAATTCCTAGAATTCACTAGGTTTGCGTCTAATTTTACAGGAATTTTCACTTTTGATTCGTTACTTGACTTCTGTTAGACGCGACGGTTTTAGTAGAATTGTTAAATTTATTTATTTTATATTGGACGAAAATTAATTGTAATTTCGTTATAACTTTAAAATAAGAGTGAATAAACAAGATATTCCTTTTAGAAAATACGTAAATATATGATTTGAACCCGATATAACATTTAGATTCAAAAAGAGTTTCTCGAAGTTTCCCTCCCCCTTGAAATGTTAGCGTATTCAGTTTTTAAGAGATTTATTATACCAGCCAGGTATTGCTTATTCACCGTGTGATATGAGATTAAAAACACAGCTAACTTTTCCGTTGAATACCGTCGAAAAATATAAATTGAAACTCGAAAACATATTCTGTTTAACAACACGAGGTATTAACTAAAGTAAACAGCAATCAATCAAATAAAACTACAATTCAAACGAAATAAAAATGGCGATGATTTATCGCAAACTGTGCTCATATAACGCGCTGCAAATTATATCCAGCCATTTTAAACGCTCGCTGATAAAAAATGTATTTTTTAACGAAATAACTTCGCATGTTTTATTCAAAGCAGAAGCTTTTATGCGCGAATGGAGTTGTGTTCTTGCACTAGTATAAAAGCGTCGACATCACTACATGTATAAAACAAAGTCGCTTTCTTCTTTAAAACTAGTCAACGGATATTGATGCGGTTTATTTAGTAGTTAATGATTCAAGATAGAGTGGTTCAAGTAGTATAAAATTTATTAGGTTTTCGACAAAGCGGGTGAAACCGCAGGCGATAAGCTAGTGAAGAACATAATATACAAACACTTCACAGTTTACAAGTTAGTATCAGTTATTACTTCAGCTATTGAAGTTACGGAAGAAATGTGCGGAGTGTGACTTTTAGTTTTCTTTGCTCGTGCATTTCTTTCAGGAGTATATTTTATAATGTCTACTAGATAATATTTGTTCAGATAATAAACATGCCTTTATAAGTATTTTTTTTTTATAAAATTATTATCCATGGAATAGTGTTATTATTAGATACATTAGGTTTCTAGTAAAAAGTGTTCATGAACCATTGAGATATACATATGGAGACGACACCGCCTACATCACTTAAGTTCCGCTCAACATACGCCATATGGCGTAACTGCACGCTCATTTTTTATTTGTTTTAAAGTGAAACGCATCAAATATGCCTTCGTGTGTGTTACGATATTATACAAATAATACGGAAAAGTGCAAAGGAATAACTTTTATCGGTAAGTACCTAACTAGATAATAATTTTTAAAACTTAGTTAGAGCAAAAAAATGGCGCACAGATTTTGTTCGTGGTGTCTCCTCCATACGTAGTAATATTATCTCAATGTCATGAACTGATTGTCTTAAATTTAAAAAAAATGATCATACTTAAACTGATCACCATTCTAAAGATCTTGTATACATGAACAGGTGTTTTTTCCCATTTTCTCGGCTCGTCACATCACAGTCGATAAACAAGGCAACTGACATGAATCCTCCTCAAGGGAGGCGTTTGATCCTCACGATGGGAGGTTTACACTCTATAAGACCTAATTTGAAATAACTCTAACACGATACATCACGTATTTACGAGTTTTTTTTAATTATTTTAGTCACCTAGTTAGTAGATAGGTTCACTTTCAAAATAAATTCGTTTTACATTTATGTAAGACATTCATATGACTGCCATTATTTAAATACCTGTGAATAAAAAAAATGTGTAACAATATAAAATACTTTTTGGTGCTTAATTATTATTCGAACATTTTACTTTTATTTTAAATACCACTTTGCGATTATCTATTACGGTTTCACGCACACATATACCTAAACCGAATTTTGATGAATTTTGTCGGAGACGTAGATATTATTTAACAAATTATTAATTAACTAAACACTACTATACATATTGAAGCGTTTAGCTTGGAGAGAAAAACAAGGTTTTAATAATAACGTAACATCATTAATTATGGTGTTTTTAAAGAGAAAACTAAAAGCTTAGTTCACACAAAAACTTATAAAATTTTCTAGCTCTTGTTAAAGTTTGTGCCTTGAACTTTGCGATGCTCCTATTTCTTGCTTGTTTACTTACAAACTATCCAATTCAAGGGAATGAAAATACATTATCTTTTATACGAGGATTAGTAGCGTAAAAAGTATTTTTACTAACCTCAGGACAAGCATCGCATGAAGTCAAAATCGTTTTATGTAGCCCTTTATGAGATGCACTTAATATGTATAAAAGGCATGAAAACAGAAATATTTTATTTTATGTATATTTCTGTAAACATAGGTACCTAATATTGTACCTATATGAAAACTGAGGGAACATAACATAAATGATCTAACATATTCTCTTAGATCTGTACGAAATTCGATTTCATGTGAATCCAATAAGTTACTTATAAACCATTTACAGTTTATATTTGAATATATATTCCCAGTGCCTTTGATACATTAACTCTAACGCAGAAGTTTGGACCGAGGAACAGAAACTACAAAATTATTGTTAAATCAAAATCCATACTAATATTATAAATGCGAAAGTAACTCTGTCTGTCTGTCTGTTACTCAATCACGCCTAAACTACTGAACCAATTTGCATGAAATTCGGTATGGAGATATTTTGATACTCGAGAAAGGACATAGGCTACCTTTTATTGCGAAATAATATGTACCACGAGCGAAGCCGGGGCGGACCACTAGTGTTTTATATATAAGTACCGTAAAATACTATCTACAAAAAAGTATATTTTTTGTGACACTGAATTATGTTTAGACGTATATAATAAATATATACACTTTTCATTGCTCTGCTAACTATTGATTGTACTATCATGCTATGTCTAATGAAACAAAAATTCACACAAATGAATTTTAAAAACTAACCAGTAGTTCCAGAGATTGCACCACCAAACAAACAAACTCTTCAGCTTAAACTGGTATAGGTAACATGACAGAATGCCTCTTGAAATTGCCTATATAATAAGCTGTATATTTCCAATTAATTTCTTAGCAACACATAACGGTTGGCCGGAGCATATGTACACAATATACAAGCACATAGGTATTGCCTGCATGCTCCAACAGCCCCCAATATATCCGATATTGATCTTGGTTCAACGCAATTCCAAGATATAATATTATATGGTACCATTAATTCCATCACATAACGTCCAATTAGTGTAAATACGTGTTTATTTATGGCGAAACAAAAATGATTTCTACGAGCTTTTAATGCTCTTCCAAAAAAGGAAGTTCTATGTTCGTTTGTATGTATTTATTGGATTAAAAGTAATTTATTAGTTCTAGAAATACTGTTAATTAAAGGAACAGATGATTTTTTTCATTTCGATAAGATTAATACGTTTTGGTATAGGTAAAGACAAAAGGCAGTAGAGTTTTAAAATTTTAACTAGTTCATTCGAATCATTTGTATTTTAAGTAGTTACACTATTATTCTATCTATACTAATATTATACAGAGGAAACCTTTGTATTTTTGTATGTTTGTATTGAAGAGGCTTAAAAACTACTTTACCGATTTCAAAATTTATTTCACCATTACTTAGAGGGATTCTTCAGAATCCGTATAGGCTACATTTTATCCCGGAAAACGTAAATATGTACCATGGGCGAAGCCGGGGCGGACCGCTAGTATTATATAAAATGTCAATGACTGATAACTGCCTTTAATTCATGTTATATAATTGTAAGTTTCATTGATTATTAAATTCTGGCACACTACAATAATTTAGGTAATACAAAAGTATCAACTAATAATTTTACCCTGTTTGTTATAAAATTATAACTCACCTAATTTTTCAATTTCGCTCCTACCACAAACAAGTCCCTAATGAAACTCAGTAATAATTGAGCGGGCTCGATACAGGCTTTGCTATTAAATTGTTCAGGTCACAATCACGTAAAGATATGCATGTTTATAAAGCCATTGTGTTTCGCAGGTGAATAAGGTTAGAAGCTGAATAATCAACGATTCTGAAGCTAATAATTATTCAGTAGGATCCCTTGAAATTCGGCTTTCTAACGTAGTTACATTTGACAAATGTACATTGTAATTCTTTTTCGAATTATATGCGTGGAACTCTCTGAAATAGAGCAAGATTCCGAGCAACTATGTATTTAAACATGGATTGTATCCTGTTGTTACTTAAATACCTATGTTGTATTTTTAAATTGTTAATATTAAAAATTAATATAAATTAGCACAGATGAATAATGAGAAGATTATATCTATGTAAAAAACAAAATCATTATGACTTAATATAAATTTACATATTTTTTATTTAACAAAACAATCATAAAAATTTTGTTCATTCTATTTACTATGGATATAATCTTCGAAACATCTTTTCCGTTGTGACCTTTACTAAAGGGTTTACGGCACATTTGTTCTAAAATAAGAATAAGGTACAGACACTCATTAATTCATTATACTCAAACTTGGTTATCATTTACTTCATTAGACGTTAAATTTTCTACACAACTATTTTATACCACAACTAGCGGTCCGCCCCGGCTTCGCCCGTGGTACATATGAAAAATAGATGTTGGCCGATTCTCAGACTTACCCGATATGCACAGAAAATTTCATGAGAATCGGTCCACCCGTTTCGGAGGAGTATGCAGACTAACATTGAGAACAGAAAGAGAGAACAGAGAGAGATAACGAGAATTTTATATATAAGATCTATACATATAATAAAATCGTAGGAAAGTCAAAACTGTACATTGAATATTTTTTTAAAAGAATACTTGATCCATGATCTATAATCGATATAGAAGCCAAAAATATAGTTTTTAGAATTTTTGTCTGTTTGTCGGTTTGTCTGTTTGTCTGTTTGTCTGTATGTATTTCCGGGCTAATCTCAGAAAGTACTGCATAGATTTACTTCAAATTTTGCATGAATATTCCTAAGAGGTCGGGTGAGGATAGTTTAAACATATTATCATGATATCACCTTCGCGGGAGGAGCTGTGAACCTTTATTTTTCTTACATATTCCGTGTACTACGACAGCGTACAATCTAAAGACTCATGTTTAAATGTTGGTTTCGAGTAAGCCATGCTATTATCTAGCTTTACAAAATAAAAACTATGTCATTTACGTAATTTGGGCAGAGAAACAGTTTAATGAATTTAGTAGTATAAAGACAAATTTGAAACAGCGCCATCTATGAGATTTCGTAAAAATCAAATCAATTTACATGTTATCACTACTGAAGAACTGTTGAAAATTAATAATTTAAATATAATCATGTTATTTATTTAACTCTTTAACCGATATCTTCCCTTCCCTATAAGGTGCGCTTATATTTCGTGTGAATATACTACATTTTTAAAAGTGAGGGTAGATGTTTATTATTTTAAGTCAAACTAGACACCATTACAATTAATCTAATATTGATTGTGTTCATTGGTTACATTTTTAATCTTCGTGTTTTATAAATTTATAAAGAATAGAAAAAATTCGATCACGAGGCGGGACTCGAACCCACATAATTTCGTGATCGAATGTTTCTATTCTTTATAAATTTATTATTTATAAATTTATATTTATAAAGCATTTGAATAAATAAATAAATAAAATTAAAATAAATGTCATAAAACCAAAAATATCAAATTCAATCTTCGTGTTTTGTGAATTTTCACCATGCGTTCCCACAAAAGGTAAGTTGTTACTTTTATAGGTATTTATTTTTATAATGATAGCAATTCATGTTTTTTATTGGTTTTATAATGGTTTTATATTACACTTTTAGAATGAAATAATAAAATGATGAATTCTTTTTGACTTTTACAAGATTTTGAGGTGCGTTGGGAACAGTAGTTTGTTGATAAAATTTTATATGTAAGTAGCTTTTTTTATTGATTTACAATTATTAACGTTTGATTTTTTATTTACAGATTCAATGTTCATAAAATTATATCGCCTTTGGAAGACTATTTCTGCTGACAATTTGACAACAACACTTGAAAATTGATGATTTGATGATGAAGATAGTGGCAGCAAGGATTAAGTGGAAATTAGTAATCATCCGCTTCGTCAATTTTTGACTGAAGTTAATGTCCAACGTATGGTTCAATCATTGGAAGTATCTCGGGTAATTTTGGAGGATATTTTTCAGGAAGGAGAGGAGGGGCAGCCAACCACATATCAAACTACTACGTTTTAGTACCGAAAAAAATGTTATTGCCAAATGAAACATAAATTTTGCACTCACAACTGTACAAGTTATGATTTTTATTCTGACTTTGCTGTTATCTGATTATAATATTTATCGTTATGGCTATCGAGGTACCGACCGTACTGGGATGAGAGTACATGATATTATACCTACTCATCATCCAGGATTGCTTAGAGCATTTTCACACTGAAAAAGATGTTTTCTTTGAATCGTAGTTGCTTCATTTATTTATTTTTAATCATTTTACATAATATGTTTTATATTTGCCCATTTTCATTATATTTTATAAATAAAATGGAACCAACATAACTTTGTTGTGTAGGTATCATTTCTCTATTAATAATCCGTAGGCATATTTTCCGAGCACCCCATTTAAGGTGCGGTCCTGAAATTATAAAAAGTTAATGTATACTTTTGCCTAATATAAGCTCAAGATCATTTTTAGATAAAAATAACAAAAAGAACTTATTTATTAAAATTTAGTAGATAAAAGAAATTATGTTACGATTTTATAAGAAAACACAGTATATTTATTAGGCGGCGGTGATCTCTTCCAGGCAAAAGATATTCATCAGCTCAATAAAATTGAATAGTTGTTGTTAGTTATTCTTTAAATTCACTGATTGTAATGAGCATTTCCGCATGCAAGTTGTATCGTAGTTTAGATATATCATAGTTTTGACACATTACAGTTCCAACAAAACCCTCAAATTTTTGAGCAGAGTTGAGCAAGATAATTTAAAAAATGTGCTGTGTTAAGTATTATAGAAAAGGTTAGTTCGTTGATAATTATCATTTCTTCATCATTTACATGGGTGTTGTTAAATGTTAGTAAAAATAAACTTTGACTGTTAATACTTTTGTTCAGTATTTACCTGTATGATTATTGCTTGGTAATTAATATGTATATTTTCATGTCGTATAGCTAATTATAAACATAAGTGTGATGTGAAACTAGCTGGATTTATTTTTACACACTCACAGCCATATATTTTATATTAAAATAGTGTAAATCATAATATTTTTTCACAATTAAAAATATTTCCTTTTTTCTGATGGTGTTGGCATCGAATTAAACCGCGCTGTCGTTTCGTTCACTAAAAGTGATGTTATGAGGACCGAATATGTAGCCGCCTCAACTTACGGAAACGAGAGTAACCTGCGTTGTCTGTTAGTTATTGTATAGTCGAATTTAACGTTACATGGAAATTGGAATCTAAATATATTATGTATACTTAGGTATATTAAATCTGTACATGAAATATATTTCCTAAATAACTATCACGGGGTGATTAGGGATCGACACTGATGCCAAAGAAGCAAACAGTAAAATTTTTGTCCGTATAACCGGTATAGAAACAAAAACTACTCGACGGATTTAAACGAAACTTGGTACAATTATTTTTCATATTCCTGAGCAGAGCAGTAACTCCATTTTTAAGCTTTCGTCGCGTGTGCAACCTTAATGGTTAAAGCTACACAGAAATCATGTATTCAGAAAGAAATGTTCTCCTTATTATATAAAAAATATCTCCCGACATCATAAATGTCTATCTTTTATGGTTGACTCACAATAACACGTGTAACTTCCGATAGCTTAGGAGTTCGAAGCTTTCTGATTATATTTGTCTATAACACTCTCAGTCCGTTTTAACTCAATTTTTATTTTCATGCATCAGTGCCACCTAAAAAATCTTTATCTCGAAATTCGAGCAAAGCTAAGAAAATGAGAAATAAGAGTTCTCAAGAATCGTTAGAGGTATACTCTAGGCCGAAAACAACACGTGTTATGCCGAGAACCTGAAACCGCTTCACAACGAGAATTGCGGCTCACAGCTGACCGCGAACGGCATGTACTATCCCGTGAGACCGAAACCTTCACTGAGAGGGTATAACGTCTCACAGCTGATCACGGCCGTCACATTTTATCTCGAGAATCTGAAACTTTTACTCAATATGAAGACCGTTTGACAAATGATAGGGTGCACCATAATATTATTCGATCTCTTGAAGATGAACATGAGCATAAGCAATGACTAGAGTAGGGACGCGAATATTACAATTAATTGAGACAAAAACGATTATTAAGTTTGTTTAATGAAAGATTAAGAATTGAAACTATTCGGTCTCTGGAAACGGACGAATAGCGAGAGGCCCCTCTTACTGCAGACAGATTTCGCATAGTCTTAATGACTTAGAGGTAAACATAGAAGATCAATCTACGAATTCGGTGGTGGGGTCCGACAAATATAAAAGTGGGTTTTCTTATAACCTCACAATTGATTACAGATCATCTTCTGTATAGGCGATATTAACGTAGTATGTTATTTTTGTAATGCTTTAAAGTGGAGTAAGGAGTCGGCTTTCGTTTGAAGATACACCGGAACCTTTGAAATCACTACTTTTAGAGGAACATGACGTGCAATCTAAACAGTTCTTAGACAATATTCGCTCTTATAGTAGTGCGTTTCAAATGATCCTTTGGTGCTCAACAATTATCAGAAGGTCCTTTCATGCTTACTTTTAAGATACAAGGTCAAGTTTACCATTTGATAGGATCCCTTTTGCCTGAAGGCCAACCTAAGTTTCTTTAAATATATTTTGTATTCGACTACAACGAATAGTCGAATACAAGAATTATCAATATTTCTCGAATTTAAAACTGAACTCATTTCACAATTTTAGAACATGTTTCATAAGGTTAATTCGTATGTATGCAGTTTTAAATCGACATTAGAAGCTTTTCCTCAAGATGGTGATATTAATATAAGATTGTTATAAATGTCTATCGGCACTCAGGAACTCCCTGGGCGTGTATAACGCCCAGGCCACAGTATTACAATTTTTCCTACAGCAGGGCGACGAATGTATTTTCGCATAGCAAAGGAGGGGAACTCGCGGGGGGTCAAGTGACGCGGGCCACGTACCATTAACATGCTTAGTTTGTGGTACCGAGCGCGAAAGAAAGTCATCGTGTTTTTGTTTTGTTACTATGTAAACTAACGTAATTTAATACTTAGGTACATATTCTATAACGGTGCGCTCAAACTGTTAATCTACATTTAATTTAGATTATTATTTGAAATACTAAGTAATGTAGAATTTAAATCACATTCCTTCATGTTTTCCTCAGATTTTCAATTTTCTCCGATTTTAAGATTTTCAGAGTGTTCAATTTTAATGTAGTTAAATTTTATAAGAGACAATTAAGAACATTCAAAAATAAAGTGTCACGTATTTTTTTTAAACGACGAATGACCTAAAACGACGTAATCGCGGACGAAGTCGAGGGCAACAGCTAGTGTATACATAATATAATTTAACAAAGAGAAAGCATGTGCGCAGCGGAGTAAAATCTGCAAATTAGTTTATCCATATGTAGTGCTGTGTAGAAAATTTATGTTGCGTCGTTATGTATGTTTGCAGCTCTCTACATTGTTATTCTAAACTGTACTATTATTTCACACTTTATTCGTCCATACTAAATATTATGCTAGAAAGGATATAATTTTTAACAATATATTATTATGAGTTATAACTATGCTTTAGCTCTGTATCCCGGTTCCACTAGGGTTGATCAGCAAAATAAATTCAGTTTTCAGTAGGTTTTAAATTTATTTATTGAAAATCAAATAATATTATCATCCAAAAAACTCTATCGGAAACAATTTTTAGGTAAAATATGTTAAAAATGTGTAACATTTAATTCAATTACAATGTTTTCAAACGCTTTCCACGAACAAAAACTCAAATTAAACGGCTTAAAATAAACCCTGATATTCAGTGCACATATTTAGGTGGGGATTTTTTAAATTTTTGCCTCACAGTTGAACACGAAACTTAAAGGGGCTTTATTTATTGTAAGCGCTATAATACACACATGGTCAACTATAAAACTTTCAATGCTATTATAGTTGCCCATGTTTATATAAAAATATCTTTGAAAAAAAAACCCTTTGTCTCAAAAACAATAAGTACTCATTTACGAAATTTTCAATAATCACAATCCAAAAGGTGAATCATTTTAAGTATTCAATTTTTAATTATTAGATACTCTCAATATATTCAGAAATAATCTATTCTGGATTTCTAAGTAGCATAAACTTTAAATTACCTTATTAATTAAAATAAACAAATAAAATGCCATGCCAAGGCCATGTAGTCTTATTGCAAATAAATCTCCATTCACATGCTTTATCTTTATCTTTAATATTATATATAAATCTCGTGTCACAATGTTTGTCCTCAATGGACTCCTAAACCACTTAACCGATTATAATAAAATTCGCACACCATGTGCAGTTCGATCCAACTTGAGAGATGGGATAGTTTTAATTAAAAAAAACGTAAACATGTAGGTACCACGGGCGAAGCCGGGGCGAACCGCTAGTTGTTTATAAAAACATAATATATCTCATACCATTGTATAGTTTTGATAGCAAAAATATTTGAATAATCTTTCTCTTATTTTAGACTGACTATACCGCTGTCAGAAGATTATCAACGTCGAGTGACACTTGCAATGCCAGCGCTATGCCACTGAAATTCAGCACATATCGCACGTATGTCGGGAGATAATACCATACAAACAAAACCGCAACCCATTTATAACATTACTCTCCTGACGCGTATCGCGTAATGTGGCGGCGTCATTCGCGTAAATTACAACTCGTAATGACGACATCATTATAATGAATAATGATCTCAGACGTGATTCCATTTGTATGTGAGCTCATTACCATCGTCCTCGCGTTATGACACTCCATCATTGGTTTCGGATTTAAGTGTTGTGGAAGTATGCTAAGCTTTGTCTCGTAGGCAGAGTTGGTATTACTCTTAGAATAATATAATTCTACTAGTAGGTACCTATATTTTTATAGAAGGAATAATATTTATGTATTCACAAAAGCAATTTAGCCGTAATTTGTGTAGCTTGTTGCTAAGTCTCTCTTAATTAATATGAATATCGGCCGTGTACGCCGTCCGTGCGCTGTTTGGCTCAAATATGTGATTTTTCAAACCAGATTGTCCATCAACCACTTATCTTACAAACATATGAATTACTAATAATTTTAGGAAATTTTATTGTCTATGTAGTTAGTTAAGAGTTTTTTTCAATTAATACAGTATTTGTGAATACCATCAAGATAACTGAGCCGATGATTACTTGATTTCACTTTTAGTGTCAATTTCGAAGCTAAAAATATCTGAAATTGCTGACAGATCTAACACACAATTATTTTTAACTAACTGCAAAAATCCTTATTAAAATAGTTAGTTAAAAGATTTTTTTATTTTGGACTCCTAACTTACGTAATTAAAATCCGAACAATGTGAATTTTTTTAGAAATTATAGTCGACAAAATGATTATTTTCACCAAGATATTTGACTTTATTGAATATAATTTATACATATTGCAATAAAAGAATGTCTTACTTATAAGATAAAATTTAAAAAATCAACTAAGGTACCTCTATTATTTTTCTACAAATTTTTTTAAAGTACTATAAAACACTGCGCGCGACCCGATTAAAATCAGTCGGCAGCGAGCCTTTCCAAAGAGAGGACATGTTGCTCGGCGCTCTCCTGTGGACCTATGCTGTTCATAGTAAAAGGATAGCGCAAGCCGCGATCTATCGTAATAGATCGCGGAGATTTTGACTTGCGTTAAATTGAATATGCGCTCTTAAAGTTACATTTTTACAGCTATAAAATCCATCATAATAAATACAGCAAACAATATTTGCAAACCATATTTTGTAAGTAATAACTTAAACCTCGCCACATCCAAATAATTAATTATCGAAAATATCAAATTATTTTATAATAATTCATCGAAATTAATACAGATTATTGAATTAAATCGGCTTCGCTCACTACATTTGACTGATCTCGTGTGGGTTTCGTTTCATTTGAACAAAACATAACAATTTTATGAAAAAAATATCATATTTTGATCAATTAAAAAAGTGGTCAACCTACCAAATTTCATCGTTATTTATCTGTCAAGCCATTGCATAATAACATAGTTACTTACAAATTTCTGAAATATAAAAGCGCAAAAACCATTAAACGTCTTTTAAACTTGCTTTTGCTAGTTTCAATAGACATCCCTAGACTTTATTTTTTACTTGGTTGCAGGGTGCATCCCTATGCCATGATCCCTATTACAGACATGATACTGTAGAAAATCTCTTCCATGTAAAAATATGGCTGCTTACCGTTAGATTATTGATATATTATGGCTCTTCCTGACTTATACATATTAATGTGGTATTTATATCATATAAAAATATTTTTATTGCATATATTTGTATCGCCCGTTGTACATATTTACGTTTTCTCTATATATGTATAAGAACCATCCTCGTACTTCAAGGAATATAATAAAAAAAGAATTATCGAAATCGGTCCACCCGTTCACGCGTGATGCCGTGACCAAAAACAGGTTTCATTTTTATATATATAATATATAGATGCAATAACTTGGAAAAAGTTGTAATGTACCTGTGTTCGTCGGCGAAAGAATAATGAGGAAACATTATGACTGTATATAGTGTTTTTTATATAAAATTCTAATTTATATTCTACTACTAAATACATTAAGATAAATTGAAGAGGCCTTTTAAAACGTCATATTGTATTAAGTAATTTAGAGCTATATTTGTCTGGGTAATAGTTTCCGTCCCATTATTTATTAGCCGATAACAACTTCTCCATAGTTCCGTATCGATTTTCCGTCAGCCATTGTAAATAAATAAAGCTAATTACGCAATTTTGACAGCTTCGCTTTCAATTGTCTCGCGCCAATTAAAAATAATTTTCCGCAAAATCCTTCAGTGAGCGAAATAATTGGCACTTATTATAAAAACTTTATTCAAAGACGAGAAAGCTTTGCGATTGTACGCTTTTAGCATTTTGTCAGTTTATATTTTAAACCTCCCGGGGCCCTTTACGTGTCTAGAATAAATTTGCACTCAAAAAGCCGCTATTTACGTTGAAAATAAAAATCTTACAAAACAGTCCGGAGCTCTTATTTTGCGGCAAAATGGAGCTATGTTTATTTTATGTTATAATTAATTCTTTCTTAGAAATTACGGTGCAGACGTGAACCCGCCTGAGATTAACAATATGAAGCCGGTAGATTTATCAGAAACAGGTAATTGAGTAGCTCTTCATAACTACACAGAAAAACCATTTTTACTGAAGGATTCATACTCAGTCGAAAAAAAATATTGACTTAAACAAATTAAAGTTTACAAACATTCAAAAAGCTCCAAACTAGTTGTCTATGTCTCGGAAGTCTGTTTCTTCCCTATCGTTGTAATGGATGCAGCCCTAAATTTTAAATACATTTTTTTCAGGAGGACTTCAACGCTTTAAAAATTGAAAGAATGTTACTATTGCGTAGACACAGTGTGTGCGTAGTTTCGTGGATAAATCGTAATTCACTTACTATCTTAAAATCCCGCTAAGCCTACCTTTCATGTTGGTAGCACGTCTACAAATGTTATGAATACAGATGAGTTTCAAATATCGCTTACTTTACCCATCACTACTTTTCTAAGCTCTAAAGTATTACCCTTTTACCTTAAAAATCACAAAAACACCACATGATAAACCTGCGCCACAGACCAGTAAATTTTAACGTAGGGAACGTTTGAAATTTACAAGAGTAGAGTCAGTTATTATCACGTGTTTTACAAAAAAACTGATTCTCTATGAAAGTATTCCTCCTCTTTATTTAATTGGTCAGTGTTATGAACAAGGTTACATATCCCGAAGCCAACATTCAATAACGCATTTCCGTAGCTGTCACATATTGCATAATCGAACCGGCACTGAGATGCGATGACGTGACGAATTATCGACAGTGAGGTAGTGATGTGATACTATGTCGATAAAATTACAAAGCTATTTAAACGAATATATCGTACTACGTTTTGTATATTGTGCTTATCGGGCAAGTGATAGGTTATTATGATACCAGTTAATAAATAACTTAATATTGACATTAATATAATATTAAATATTTAAAACAAACAATAGATATAAAATGGAAACTTACACCATATAAATTTATAATATCTACACTAATATTATAAAGAGGAAAACTTTGTTTGTTTGTTTGTTTGTTTGTTTGATTGTAATGAATAGGCTCATAAACTACTGGACCGATTTTAAAAATTCTTTCACCATTCGAAAGCTACATTATCCACGAGTAACATAGGCTAGGTTTTATCCCGGAAATCCCACGGGAACGGGAACTATGCGGGTTTTTCTTTGAAAACGCGGGCGAAGCCGCAGGCGGAAAGCTAGTACCATATATATGTATATTCAGATACATAAAACTGAAAGAATAGAATAAATTCGATTGCTCTGGCGGGTCACGAGTGGCTGAGTTGGTAAGGCATCCGCCCCGGAATGGCGCGAAGGATGCGGGTTCGAGTCCCGCCTCGTGATCGAATTTTTTCTATTCTTTATAAATTTATATTTATAAAGCATTTGAATGCCATAAAACCAAAAATATAAATTCAACTTTCACCATATCTACAATCCTAGTAGGAGAGATTTGCATACAATTTTACAATTGCATCAATCTCAAATACCTCAATAATATTTTCACTAAGTAATTGTTATAAAAGCTTATTGTGGGCGAACTGCGCTTTGCACTATTATAAAAAATAACAGAGAAAGTATTAGAATAAAAGCAGAGTACTTAACAAAGCACTTTAGAAAGTGATGCCGTTTATCTGAAATACCCCTAAAGCGGGAACAAAACTAAACATATAAAAAGAAAAAGCAAGCTGAAAATTTTATAGAAATAAGATAGACTGAAATGTGTCCACTAATGAAATAGAAATGACGTCATTGCATCCAACTCAGATAAAGGCACGGAATTGAATTGAATGGACTTGTTGAAAACATAACGAGGGAAAATTTCTTTCAGATTGCCTTAAGCAATATAGCAAATATATTTGAGGATAGCGGTGTAAATTCTAGTATTAAAAACAGGTATATTTGTCAACAATATCAAAAAGTTTTTTCTAAAATTGTTGACGCCGGACGCGTTAAATTACTATAATTTTATAGTAATTTAACGCGTCCGGCGTCAACAATTTTAGAAAAAACTTTTTGATATTGTTTATTGATGCGTTTGTTCCCAATTTTTTTATCTTATTTTCATTTGATTTGAACAAGATTATTTTGAATTCTGATTCAATAGCAAAAGCTGCGTTTTGTGAAGCTATTTTATGAAGTATTGAAACATTGGAAACTAAATTACACGATTCAGCGTTCTTGTAAGTCCATTAGAACCTCTACAACACTTCTATTCTTTTCACGTAGTTTTCTTTTAGAACAAGGTCAACATTCGTTTTTTACCTTTCTTTAAAAACTATTAAGTAATACAGACTAGGCGTTATTCACACGCCTAACCTTACTTATGTAATAAATGTGAAAGTTCGTGTGTTTGTCTTTCCTTCATGTGTCACGTGATTATGCAATCTTACATACAGGCTACATTTTACCGACGTGAAAAATTGAACTCCCATGGGAATTTCCTTTGACCTTGACCACCTTTAACTTCATCCAGCAACTTTCCTTCGTGCCTTGCTTTCCACACCGCTGGTAAATGGTTAAACTATGTTATGGCGATTCAAAAGAGCGTCTAAAAGAAGTCTTATTCAATTAAGTTTGAGTTTGAGTTTGACAATTCGGGCGAAGCTGTGGTTTAAAAGCGAGTACATCTATAATCTATATCCATTGAACAACAATGTCAAAGATAGTAAGTGAATTAGGGTTGGGCTGATGAAAGCGCTGGCAATGATTATGGAATGTAAATCAAATTGTAAGAGCTCTATTACCGGCTCGAACAAAGGAACGGATTGAATATCGAGCACTTCTCTAACTCGAATTGCTTTAGAACAATAAATATGGGTAAGAATAAGTTTTGCGCTGTACCGAACTAACCGCTACCGCTACGTTCAGAATTGTATAATATAAATGTATGATTCGTTTTATTAAAGTGATCTTTATATATCTTTCAATGTATATTGCTTCACAGAATTAGAAATCGCTATATCTTTCCCGGTAAGTTCTTGAATATCGCAATTTGTTAGTTTTGTGTTCTGGGTTGGTTTTATTGGAAGCTCTGCATTCTAAAATGTGCTCTATAATTAATTAATGTTATTGAAATTCCAAAATAAGTCTAGTTCCTATTCGCCATATGTTTCTATTCTTTAAAAAAATATCATTTATAAAAACATTTGAATGCTGTAAAACTAAATATCAATTGCTTGAGATATAATTGTCTTATGATGTTTACTTTCACGTAGAATTTCATAACATTTCATCGATAAACAAAATCGAGGCATGCACTTCACTACACCTGTTTCCGTCACTTGTCGATTGGGCAGACATCTGTCCGCTCTAGTGCAGTCAGACACGCTCGACGGCCAGCTTCATCCGAATTGCTTGGGTTTGCAAAAAGTTCTGCCAATCATGCAGTGTAGTTCTTATATATTCGATGCGTTTGTTTACAGTGACTGTATGTACAAATTAGTTGTATAAAGTTGTGCAAAATTTTAGACTTAAACGCATTTTTAACATGTTTCTTTCTGAGCATGGACATGACCAAAAACTCACTGTTAAATATTGTTGTTCTTTATTTTTCTCGATATAAAATCAGCGACATTCAAGTGAAAAACAAAAATCGCATGAACTTACTTGTTTAAAAACCTATGCTAATAAAACATTCACATTTTATTTTCATTTTCATAAATCTACAATTAGTTATCACTTATCATCAAATGATAAGTTTTTACGTATCAAAGAATAATAAAAATATATTATCCCAGTTTAGCACATCTCTCAAACATTATGAAAATTATTATTATGTTTGAAAATTTCAGAATAATATCACAAAAGTTGTAACATAAACTAATATGAGCGTCAGAACTAGTTTACCGAATATATTCCATTGGTACTGTACTCATGCGATAACGTAAAATATGTATACCTCACGATACATGAATAATGTTATGTTGACCTTATAAAAATAAACAATTCCTAGTCAGTAATAGCCAAAGAAACATGCAAATAAATATTGTTGCCAAGACACAGATTTTTCATATTATTCTAAGTTAAGAAAGCTTAAAAATCAAGGTACGTAATCTTTAGAAAGCCTCGACAAATTTTATTGAGAGAGCTGTTTATAACGCAATATAGGCAAACTTTCAAGTCCTAGGAATAGGAGACCCACTTTCACTGGACGAAATTTTTGCTTAACATGTACATATTTTAACAGCATACAACTTGTAAACGCGCTGAACCAGTAATAATATACTTTCTTAATTTCAAACATTCAACAACGAATAACTACGAAAAAACACCAGTATAACAACGAACCATTACAATGATTACAAGCTGCCAACTGTCGCAAATTAATCCGTCATGTCTGTAACATGTAAATTATTGTTGGAAGGTTCAGAATTAAAATCAATGCCGTAACTAGGTTCGTCAATATTGGCCTGCTACGTCTATCATGTTTGTTGGTTCACTTAAGTGCTTACAAACACCCAACACACTTTCTTTTTACTTGCGCAATTATTAACATGAAAATCTTAAGTTATTATAAAGCTGTAGAGTTTGTTTGATTATTTGTCTCCGGAACTACTAGTTTGAAAAGTATAATTTATTGTATGTTGCCATATATATTTGGCAAAGATTAACTATTAGGCGAAGTAATACCACGCCACAAACAACGCATCTATCAGGTGGCGCGAACACCCGGGTGTATAAAAAAAAAACAACGCATCAATGCAACAGTAGAGCATCAATGAAAGATGTTGAAAACTTGTGAAATTATTAATATTCCTTTTATTATTTTTCATTGATTCGTATTTAAAACGAGTTATTTAATTCCTATGTAACGTAACTATTTATTAAACATTAATTAAGTAACACAAATAAACACATAATAACAATCAACACAATGTTTCACTTAAGAATGAAAGGGATAAAACAGAAATAACAACAAGTCTAATTCTGGATCAATTATGTAATTTGCAAAGCATTGTAATTGAGTTTAGGCTGCTCACTCAAATACAATTGAAACGCAGCGCTCAACACTTATTGTATAACTAGCTACCGCAGCAGACAGGCACAGGCAGCTGTTGTTCTGTTATTGCCCCTCTTTCCGTGTTTTCTCTCCATAGGAACCTTCCTTATGCCTTAAAAAAACATTCATTTTTATTTTATAGATAAATAACTGACAGTGATATCGTGAAATTTTACATGAGAGAATAACGTTAAACTTGTTTTACAAGCCTGAATTTAAAGGTACATTTTTTTCATTTCTTTCCAATCCCACATGATGTTTCATCAAAAATTAAGAACTCTTTAAAAGAAAAAAATGTTGTGTGGTTTTATGAAACCACGGTAAAAGTGAAACTGTTCCAACGGTTCCAAACACTGCTTTGTGTAGCGCATGTCGCGTGACGGTCGGTATACCTACTCGGCAGCCGCGATACACGCGACATGCGCTACACAGACCAAAAAGCTTGAGACGATGTAATAAAAGTTTCACTTTAATATCTCAATATCTAACACTAAAAGCAATTCCCAGCAGGTAACCTTCCGTCTATACTAAGCCTAAATGTTAATTAAATTTGATGAGACGGCAACAAAATAAACAATTGTATCTCATTTCATTGTAATCGTATCTGATAGAATATCATTGTGCATATTTAATTATTATAAAATAAAACATATTATTCTTTATAAGAATATAAATGTTAAATGGGGATTTGAACATGAAATAATGAACCTTTTAAAATAAAATAACATAGGTATTAGTTGCAGAGCTTGTAACTTTAAAACAGCTAAATGGATTTTAATGAAATTTGGCTTGTTGGATTTTTTTGGATTTAGATAATAACTTTAAATTTCATTATAACTTTTACTTACTATAAGTAATTTTACTCGTACTGTTGTTATGTTGTGTTGAAAATTTTATTATGTTGCTCATGAGCGACCAGCCACTCGCCCCGACTCGGTCCGTGATGTAAATATAAGCATTTTTAAGTTCATCCATTATACGTATATTTAATATATTTCCCTATGTTAATCTAAATTAATGCAGAAAAAATACACCTATAGACAACCTTAGTTATGATATGTTTCCTTGTATCATTTTTCTAATTAATTACATGGGATATGAAGGAAACTCTTAAGGAAGTGATTCTTAAGGACATTAATTAAGAGAAGCCAACCATTCACAGCTTCTTCTTAGTACCTTCACATTTTTCTTTGAAACTTAAGTAGTATAAAATGAAAAAGTATCTATATCTTCTTATATATAAAAATGAATCGCAAAATGTGTTGGTAAGCGCATAACTCGAGAACGGCTGAACCGATTTCTATAATTCTTTTTTTATTATATTCCTTGAAGTACGAGGATGGTTCTTATGTAGAGAAAACGTAAACATGTACCACGGGCGAAGCCGGGGCGGACCGCTAGTTAAAAATAAAATGGAACGTATAAGTATTTCAATTTATTCTTGAAAGGCATGATAAATAATTTTTTATAACAATTTAAGGTATTTAAATACATTAAGTTCTTTGTAATATTTCGGGCGAGAGGGAATTTTCATTGCGGCTTTAAAACTAGCGGAAAATGTTGTTCTTTGTCTTATAAAACATAATATATTTATACATCAATATCATAGCTTGCTTATAGATTGTTCTTCACTTATGTTAACTACAACATCTTGAATTAAACTAGGCAATTCTATTAGGGTAATAATAACCAAGATTTAAACGTAGCTGTAGGTACAATAAATATAAATCGATGTCTACTTATCATCAAACAAAATTTTTTTAATAATTAATAACATTAATTCATCAATCATATTATTTTCCTTAACAGAGTCAATAGGTAATCATATCGTTCATCAAAACATAATTATTAACTTGATATAACACGCCTACAAATACCTCTTATACATAATATTATAGGGTCATAAACCACCGCGTTACATAGACATTTAAGATACAATTAAGATAGGACCGCTGTTTGCGGAACCCCAATACATTTCTGATATAAAATATAACACCTGCATTGTTTCCCGTATTGATGTATGTAGCAAATTTTGCGGCCATTCCGCGAATAACATATGTTATTTTGTTCAGTAGTTTTATGGATTACCGACTCTAGTAAGCGTGATGATGAAGTGAATAAGGAATAATGGCGAATAATCTTGTTTGAATAATCTGATATTTATACCTATGTATTTACTTTTCACTGACGACGCGGTTGGCGCAGTGGTAAAGTAACTACCTACTGAGCCGACGGTCCCGGGTTCGATCCCCGGTCAGGGCAAATATTTGTGTGATGAACTCAATTATTTGTTCTTGGGTCTGGGTGTTATTATCTATATATGTATTTATTAAATATTATATTTATCGTCGCCTAGTACCCACAACACAAGCCTTAATTGAGCTTACTGTGGGACTAGGTCGATTTGTGTAATAATGTCCTATAATATTTATTTATATTTATTTATTTATATTTATATACTTAAATGAGTACAAAATCATACAGCATAGATCGTAAAGGTTCAGATATTTCACAAAATAATATACCTAATGTAGATAACTTTAATTACATAAACTAGCGGTCCGCCCCGGCTTCGCCCGTACTACATGTTTACATTTTATCTCAATACAAACAATCCTCGTACTTCAAGGAATATTATAAAAAAATTATTAACGAAATCCGTTCAGCCGTTCTCGAGTTTTGCGCTAAATGAATCGCTAAATGTCTTTGTTGGTAACAAACACATTTAGCGATTCATTTATATTATACATTTATTATATGTAGACGTCAGCGCACTTATTATAACGTTTTGGCGTCTATATTTTAAATTGTTATAGGTACCTACTCATATTATCGTATTGCATGTTTCTCCAGTTTAAATTAATATAGTAGAGCAAGACAAATTAGTTACAATGGATCGAGGTACATATACGATAGCGTAATAACTAATAGAACACATCATACCTGATTTTTGCACGCCTCATAAGCGAAGCGTTGAGGTGGGTACTACTGTCACTTCGCGCAAAACATCTGATTTTTCAAACTTAAAATGTCTTTATGTATCATACATTGCACTTGTAAGATAATACATATACACACATATTAAGAAAAAACACTATTTTTAACATTCATGATATTTTTGATGTCATTTTTGTTATTTAAACTAGTTAAAAAACAGTTTAAAAAAGTTCTGTCTTGGACGTCCGTGTGTCTGTATGTGCGGAGGATTTTCTTGTTAACACGATAGCGACCGAAATACTTTACTAATCGAGTCTTTTTTTTTCTCTTACGCTTGAGTATGCTCAGGAATAGAACCCTTTCATTTTTCAGGGTCTGATTCGATGTGGTTTAATTGTTATTAAATAAACAAAAATAATAATTAATAAATAATTATTAAAAAAAAATTATGAGGCGTGCACTTTTGGATTTTCCAAATAATTTTTATCTTTAAATATCAACATCTGGAAACATCTTATCAAAAATATTAAATTAAGTTACTTTTCAATATTCATATACGTATAGATTGTCCAAATACGTTAATTATGATTATCAACATACAGTCGTCAAGAGGCTATAGGCGCCCAGGGAAATCTGGTAGGGCGATAAAGTTAACAATTAAACTTTGTTCACTCAAAAGTACCAAATAACTTGGTAAAAGTTTACAATTACCGTGGCTGCGTCAACCCGTCTCGTCCCCGGGGTGATATCCTTACCCTGTAAGATCGTCTTATTACTTTGCTAATATTATAACGGTACACTTCGTCAATATTTTAACGTACGTCATTTTAGTCAGACCTGTCGCGATTAAGTGTTAACCGACTTAGTGAAAAGAAGGGTTATGTCTTTGGAGATTTTGTTTATATCTTGCCTTACTTATGCGCTCTTTTATGCACCGACGGCATATGGACTATAAGGAAAGCTTTTGTTTAATTCATCTTAATTATGAGAATGATACAAAATTGTGAATTTTTGGCGCCAAAAATGTTCTTCAACAAGTCCTTATTGCTCAGTTAAAAATCATAATGTTGATACCAGAAAACACATTATTTTATGAATCAATAACTTCAAATCGTTTCATTATCTTTTATTCAGATGTAATTTAACAAGTAAAGAGTTTTATCGAAATCCATAAAATTTAAGTGGAGCCTCCACTTAGTGAGTAAGGAATAAGTTTTGTAAGTTTAGTAATAAAGAAAAAGTCGAACCTGAAATATTTTCCCGAAACTGTTATTTTTCATAATCCTTGGATTTACATTTCAATAAGTGATATCGGTAATTTTTACGATCCTATGTAAATGCTGTATAGATCGTATATGTCTGTCCACTTTTTATTTAGTCTAATACTTTACAAATATATTATACATTACAGATTACATACTTTCTCAAGAATCACACTATTGCACGCCTCATAAGCGAAGCGTTGAGGTGGGTACTACTGTCACTTCGCGCAAAACATCTGATTTTTCAAACTTAAAATGTCTTTATGTATCATACATTGCACTTGTAAGATAATACATACACACACATATTAAGAAAAAACACTATTTTTAACGTTCATGATATTTTTGATGTCATTTTTGTTATTTAAACTATTTAAAAAACAGTTTAAAAAAGTTCTGTCTTGGACGTCCGTGTGTCTGTATGTGCGGATCCTTTTTCTTGTTAACACGATAGCGACCGAAATACTTTACTAATCGAGTCTTTTTTTTTCTCTTACGCTTGAGTATGCTCAGGAATAGAACCCTTTCATTTTTCAGAATCTGATTCGATGTGGTTTAATTGTTATTAAATAAACAAAAATAATAATTAATAAATATTTATTAAAAAAAATTATGAGGCGTGCACTTTTGGATTTTCCAAATTATCTTTATATCTATTGGCGACAACAGAACGAAAACCAGGGCAGTAGTTTTTAAGTTAATCGTTAACAGACTTTGTTGAGTAATAAAACATGAAGTTATAATATATTATGATGAATACCTTTCGTTATAATAAACTTACGATAAAGTCTCTTCAAAGAGTCGCTAAACAAAGCAAATAATCCCAATAAAAGACAGGTCATTAAAACTAGTGTTGTTGTTGTATCGAATAACAAGATTATGAGTTCGTAACAATCCCGGACGGCGGAAACTTCGGCAATCGAGTTAAAGCAAGGGAGTGATTTCTTGTTCCACCTTATTTGAAGTTTTTCCAATAAATATGGTAATTTTACGGAGGTAATGATGATTGAAATGGCTTTAGCGCGTGTTACATGCTTCTGTTGTTTTCAAAGGAAGCTAGACTGCTTGTTTGACTGTTTAATATTTCAGTTTGAGTTTAAATGTTTGGGAATTTTTTTCATAATTTATCGTAAAATAATTTTTTTTACGAAACATCAAATTAATTATGTTACTTAAAGACTGTCCAATTAAATCTGTCGTCTTGAAGATGTTCTTATTGAATTGCTTACCTACTTTACATACAAATTTAGCTCAAACAATTATCCAATAGGCGTTATCGAAGGTAGCCAATCATAACACTAGGTAAATATAATACTATAGTATAATATGTACTTGGTAACCACTCTTCCAGATACTCTTATCACCTTCAAACCACTCACACCTAAGAAGCTAAGCCCATTAGCATAATATAAACCTCTGCAATACATAAGCCCTGGATCAGGGTGTCAGTAGTTATCCCGGTCAATTTTCAGCTCCGCCGGCGCCAATAGCCGTGCTTTCCGGGAAATTATCACCCATAACCGCCTTCGCGATAAAGTGGCTCATTGAAAAGCTTCAGCGACGTTGTAATATATTTTCAGTGGGTACTAGGAATTTTTATCGCTTGGCCGCGCTCCATGGATGTTTGACCGCGTGTATCTTGTATGATTACGTCAATCTATTTATTAATTCGATACACGTGCGCTTTGTTATAATAAATTAGTTATAAATTACAAGCAATGTTAATTTATTATTTATTATTTTTAACTTTAATGGGATGAGATCATGTAGCTCCGCCCGGTACGGAGTCCGAATGCGAACTGAGCTTGTGTGGTAAAATATAATAATTAATATTACAATATAATAAAATATGCATCGACGCATTGCATTCCGGGAACATGTATTGTCTGTACGATTAGGTAATTTTACAGTTATTTTTTTCTAAAATAATTCGACGAAAAACGTCGACAAATAATTTTTTTCTTGGAAAAACTATTAGTTTCCCAAGATAAAAATAGTCAAAATTACTTCTTATAACACGATACACGATCTAGGTACTAATGAATCCTATTCATAGTACAGAAGTAGAGAGATTATTTCTCACGAAATAGAGAGGTATCTACATTTTTTTATTGCTGTTGAGAAGAGCCTTGGTAAGTCAATTTTTCTAAATGAATTATTGTGAATATAGCATCACTTCGTACTCTCTCTTCTTTTTCAGATGTCATGAAAACAGATACGTAATTACATAAATTGGATAAGTACATACTACATAGTTATGTCAGGGGATCTGATATTTTTGTTGCTTTTATATAACGTTATATTGCAGAAACATGATGTCGATGTTTCCTTCTAATAAGAGAAGGGATTGTTTGTACAAATGCCAATCCGAACAAACCGTCACAGTGACTACACATTATAAAACAGGAAATAAAGTCCCTTGTCAATTCAGGGACTGCTTACACGAGATTGCTATCGATAAACACGAAATGAGAGTAATTATCACGAGGAAGGGCCCATAAATCCGGAGTGGGTTCCACGGTGACCCGCTTTAAACTATAGCGGCATTATGCCACAATACCGGCAGCTATTACAAACTGCTGTGCTGTGGGGACGCTGTGACAGCGGGAAGGTATTTTTGGACACGATGAGACAATTAATTAATTGGCATGATATCGGTGATATAAGGTTCATATTCACATACATAGCATGTATTTTTATTCCTAGGTTTATTTTACTCATTATTGTATAGCATATTGAGAAGTGTACATTCAAACGAATTTATTTAAACGTATACAGCTGAAATGATTTTATTTGTATAATCATAAAGTAATGTAATAGAAGTGCGGTACGTAAATTAATATAATTCAATTGTCTTTACATGACATCTGATGAAAAAACATTAGCGCTGCTCACAAAATCCTGTAATAATATAAATACACAGTGTTTAAACAAAGCTTCCCTTAACGAAAGTTCATCCTCTTCTCATCAAAATTGCGTCTGTTTGCATAATATATTGCATATTATACATAAAAATATGAGGTGTTACCTAGTAGATATAGTATTATATAATCCGTCGTGTATTTACTTGTACTATATAAAAAAGGCCTAGGAACAAGCTTTAATCCAATTTGATTGAAGATTTTTTAATAATAATCTTATAATACGCCTCCGCTCCATCTCGCACTATGGCTCCAACTACCGTACCCAAGTAGTAATTAAAATAGAAATACGATATCGAGTGGGCCTCCAGAGGCTTAGCCAATAATTGGACGGCGACTTTATGTCGGCCACGTCACTGATTCATTGTAATAACTTATGAATATCTAATGTCGTGTGACTTTGCTGTGAGAAATGAGACGGTCGTAGAGGACGTTTAGAAGGTACTAGTATAGTATTATAATATTATCTGTGGCATTTGCTAAAGATTTGTGGGTTTATGACGAGTGCTCCTTGATTTGGTTTAATAGTTGCGAAAAGGGCGATTTATGAATATAATGTTTTAGTTATATAAAAGTACTTGAATTAATAAATCTAGATACTTAATATTATTATAGGATAGAAATAGAGAATAAATAATAAGCATTTATTTAAGAAGCATGTCCAATATACGTATGCATTTTGGTTCGCTAAATGTCAATATTCGATTTACTCGCTCTAACGACTGACAACTCCCACCTGCGTACAACTGCATGTATTGCATTGAAATATACATTTGGAAACTTGGAATGCATACGGTAACACAACACTCTAAGATATGAGAGAAATACCTAAATCTCTTCATACATCAATATAATTGGATTAAAAGTAATGTTACTGAGCATTTTACCAATTTTGTAGAATTGATTTTTATTCTATACTAGAGCTGCGTCCCGCGGTTTCAGACGCGTTACTTTTTCTTTTAAATCCTAATGTTCGTTACGAAGCTACGATTCCAAACATATTTTCGTAGCAACAATAGCTACGTTCAATATCTAGTAGGCTTACAACACAGAAAATCATAACGTTTTTTCAACACTTGCACCTCTTCGTATAATGTTATATTTTCTCAACAAAGTTTCCAAACATTCTTTAGATTCTAGAACAACAATAAAGCAGACTCATTAGTGCGGAAGCTGCACCGCTCACAGCATCCAGCGGGTTAAGAAATTGACTAATTACTTTACCATTTATAACCTAGTGTTTCCTGTGAAACATTTGGCAACGTATATTAATGGTCTAAACTTGGCGTCTTGTGGCTAGATCAAACTGAAAATTTAAACCAAATCTTCATATTAATATAAACTTTTAACGATTATGAATCTATACTTAGATAATATTATAAAGCTTAAGAGATTGTTTGTTTGAACGTGCTAAGCTCGCTAACGCTAATTTTATGCCAAATAAATAATAAAATTAACGAGGAAGGCGTATATTATTCGATATACGTTACACGATTATATAGGCTACTACTTACTAGAGGTCCGCCCCGGCTTCGCCCGTGGTACATATTTCGCAATGAAAGGTAGCCTATGTCCTTTCTCGGGTATCAAAATATCTCCATACCAAATTTCATGCAAATTGGTTCAGTAGTTTAGGCGTGATTGAGTAACAGACAGACAGACAGAGTTACTTTCGCATTTATAATATTAGTATGGATACATCACGCTAAGACCAACAGGAGCGGAGCAATGCGGGTGAAACCGCGACGCACAGCTAGTTGTAGATATTTTTAAACTACCAATGAATGCCAATCTGAATGTTTTCATAATAGCACTGTTATAAAAGTTACTTTTGTAATAAATTAAATAACTTGTAAGAGGTCCTGGAAGACAGGATATTCACCTACGATCGATCAATGAAACAGGTGGCACTACATCCGCCCCATAACCCACGGGGAAACGAGAAAGCACAGTATAACAAATCAAATAAATAGTACTGATAACTCATGTTCTTAGAAATAAAAAAACTACCTTTTATATTATTAAGACTAGTTCTTATTAAATTTACCCACGCACGGTCCAAGTTCTAGTTAAGATCGTTTTGAAAGAACTTCTGGGAAAATCCATACAAAAACTAATTTATTTGTAAGTTAGCACTGATTTACAATTATTATGACAAAAGCTATTGCTTTAAGATTTATTAATCTAACACATTTATTACCTAATATAATATTCTGGTGAATACACACGCTCCTGAAATATTAAGTGATATATAATCTGTGTAGATACTTGCTATGATTAATTATTATTGCTGAAGAGTTCTTAAACTCAAACATGTATTTATTTAATTAGACTTCTTCGAGAAGCACTTTTGAAACATGAATACATATTTTTAACATTTACCACCGATTCGGAAAGCAGTACCAATGGAGAAGAACCGGCAAGAAACTCCATAGTTGCTCTTTTAAATCATTTCAGTATTACAATTAATTTTACAAAATATGTAACTGTATTAAGTTACTTAGTATAAGTAATAAAAAAAATTGGTTGTCTGTATAGTCGGTTTACTGACGATAGTTGAACGTGACAACGTCCGATTGTGCTTCTTTGTCGCTCGTTCCGCGCTCTCGCTTGCACTTCAAGCCTTACATGGAACGCCTCAGAGCGAGGTAACGCCGCATGAGTCATGTTTTTTCGTGCGTGCAGCCGGCTCTATCGAATTATAAGACGTTGTCACGTCAAAAAATACGTAAAAAAATAAGTCGCAAAAATGAAGACAGTCGCTTTATAACATAGGTGTAGATACCTACGTTATATTGTATATTGTAACATAAAAAACTTAACACTTTTTCGCGAAAAATACTGCTTCGTTATCATTAACAAAAATTACAAATCTACAATTTAAATTGCTCACATCTCCACACAAATCTATCTATTCAGTCTCACCCGGAGAAGGCGCTTCAGACGGCACAATATCGCGAAGATAATTACGTAACATCATTATCCGTCGCACTCCGCGCGTGTGTAAACGCCCTAACCCACCTCTTTCTATTTTTTCGTTTGACACCGCGCTCTTGGCTGCGTATTGCACGCCTCATAAGCGAAGCGTTGAGGTGGGTACTACTGTCGCTTCGCGCAAAACATCTGATTTTTCAAACTTAAAATGTCTTTATGTATCATACATTGCACTTGTAAGATAATACATACACACACATATTAAGAAAAAACACTATTTTTAACGTTCATGATATTTTTGATGTCATTTTTGTTATTTAAACTAGTTAAAAAACAGTTTAAAAAAGTTCTGTCTTGGACGTCCGTGTGTCTGTATGTGCGGATCCTTTTTCTTGTTAACACGATAGCGACCGAAATACTTTACTAATCGAGTCTTTTTTTAGGGTTCCGTAGCCAAAATGGCAAAAACGGAACCCTTATAGTTTCGTCATGTCCGTCTGTCCGTCTGTCCGTCTGTCCGTCTGTCACAGCCGATTTACTCGGAAACTATAAGTACTACAGTGATGAAATTTGATGGGAATATGTGTTGTATGAACCGCTACAAAAATATGACACTAAATAGTAAAAAAAAGAATTGGGGGTGGGGCCCCCCATACATGTAACTGAGGGATGAAATTTTTTTTTTCGATGTACATACCCGTGTGGGGTATCAATGGAAAGGTCTTTTAAAATGATATAAAGTTTTCTAAAAAACATTTTTCTTAAAGTGAACGGTTTTTGAGATATCAGCTCTCAAAGTCGTAAAAAGTATGTCCCCCCCCCTCTATTTTTATAACTACGGGGTATAAAATTCTAAAAAAAATAGAGGTGATGCATGCTAATTAACTCTTTCAACGATTTTTGGTTTGATCAAAGTATCTCTTATAGTTTTTGAGATAGGTTGATTTAACTGTAATTTAGTATATTTGCTGCTACGGAACCCTTTGTGCGCGAGCCCGACTCGCACTTGGCCGGTTTTATTTTCTCTTACGCTTGAGTATGCTCAGGAATAGAACCCTTTCATTTTTCAGGGTCTGATTCGATGTGGTTTAATTGTTATTAAATAAACAAAAATAATAATTAATAAATATTTATTAAAAAAAAATTATGAGGCGTGCACTTTTGGATTTTCCAAATTATTTTTATAATTACTGGGCTAAAGACAAAGCTAGCTTTTAAATGAGTAATTATTTTGATCGTTAGCGCTGCGGCTCCATCGCTGGAATAATTTACGCGGGAATTTAGTTTGCGGTGTGTTTGTTTGGTGGATGAGACTTTACAATAAATAGGTTTAATTATATACTTCATTTTGTGCTCGTTAGTGGTGGATTTATTTTTAGTAGATAAACTGTTTATAAACTGCAATGAATAAAATAGTTGATATTTCTACACTGTGAATAGATAGTGCCAAGTTGAGTGAAACCTAAAATTACATAGACTAGTTATTCGAGTATAATATAACTAAGCACAGCTGGGCAGTGTCTAAGGTCGAGCCGAGAAATTTGCATCAAGTTTCGTACGACTTAAACAAACTCAACATCTTTCATTAATTGTTTTAACAGTTATGATTACAAACTCATTTTCTCATTGATTTGCTACGATAAAATATTATGTATACTAATATGTTGGCCACATCATAAAATGCGACCATTTCATAAAATGATCAATCATTTCATGAAATGATCAAATCTACGATATGGCCACGACATATAAAAAAATTACCTATCAATAGCCTTTCATTAATGATATCTAACACTTACAATACCCATAAACACTGTCCATCTAACACCAAAGACACGCTTTTCTTCCATGAACAAAGCTCTACACTACAATAGCTTGAAGTACAGTCAAGCGCAATGAGGCGACAACGCCACGGTATTTGTAATGAAGTGACGTGCGCATTGTGCAGCCGACTGTACCGCTTTGTTACCTCCTCATTATTGTACATTTAGCTGTGGAAATTATTCCCTATGATGTATTGCGTTTGAATCCGTATGGACAGGCCTTTATGATAGTGTTTGTACAAACTTCGTATTTCGAAGTATTTCGGCCTATTTTGGGTTCAAATCAAATTATACAACTATTTGTTGGATCTTTCTTAATGAAATTTCTTTGGAGTTTATTATTCCTTACGTGGCCAAGTGTGGGTTGGTAGAAATCACGTGTCGAAATTTTGGTTCTGTTACATGGCTGCTTCCTTGGGAAATTTTATTTCATTATTATTGATGCATTAGTAGAATGTAAAATATAAATAAATATATAAAAACAAAACGCTCTGAAATGCAAATGAATCGAGTCCTTTAAAATTTAGCTACACAATTTTCATAACAAAAAACATACAGTACACAAGTACCGTACTACTTTCGTACCTATCATCCTTAATACTAGTGTCCGACCGAACTTTCGGTTTCGGTTTCGGTTTCGGCCGAGTTTCGGCCAAAAATCAAGTTTCGGCCACAGTTTCGGTTTCGGCCAAAATCGGCCGAAACTTTTGCCGAAACCGAAACTTATTTCGCAAGTTCAGTGAATTTAGTTCACACACGTTCACGCTCGCCTAACTTCGTTTTCCTCGGCAGCGCTTTGACGGACGCTGTCAAAGCGTTGGTTGACCCACGCTGGTGGAAACAATTTTTGAGATTGGAACTGGGTGTAATAGTAATTAATAATTATTATTTTTATATAAGAGGTACCTAAAACCATGGGCGTAGCTAGCTAGCCATGGGCACAGGGTGGGGTATTTTAGTGATGTGTACATTTTTTAGGCCTAACCTTGCGTTTTTTAGAGGACGCAATTTTGTTTTTTTTATATGTAGGGGGGGGGGGGTCAGTGCGAAGCTAAGCGAAGCGAAGAAAAAGTTTTATTAAAGATATAAATAGCTCTAATTTCTGAACAATTTCGCTTATAACTTTTACATTTATAGTTCTACGACAAAAAGTTTCTGCACCAAAGTTGTAGAGAATTTAATTTGCAACAAATAATGTTTAATAAAGAGAAAGATCTCAAAATACCAAAACTTAGTATTTAAAGTAACAGTAACAATTACTGATTTGATTTAGATGACTGATTTTACTGAGAATTTAATTTGAAAAAACAATAAAAATTAAAATTGTTTTTTATATTGTATTTTATATTAAATAAATGATTACAACAAATTTAATATACCTACTGTGTTTTCATTTCATGCCCTAATTAAGGCAAAATAATAGGTAAAATGCACCAAATTTCAGTATTTTTAGAACTTTCATACTTGACCACGTGAGTTTCGGTTTCGGTTTCGGTTTCGGCCGAAACTGAAGCCACGGCCGAACATTCGGTTTCGGCCTGGAAACCAGTTTCGGTCGGACACTACTTAATACATTCTAAGGCGCTTTTCAGCTTACTTTTATATACCCAAAAGATTAAAGTAACAAATCTGATCAAAAATCGACTATTTTACAAACTTATATAGCTTCCAAGAATCAAAACCGATACGCGGTTTTCAATATCACTCCGCGTAATGAGTTATATGTAAAGGTTGTCTGTATGTTGTCTGTGTGTTGTCTGTGTGTTGTCTGTGTGTTGTCTGTGCCAAACGAAGCGTTTAAATAATTCATGTATCGGTATTCAATAAGGCAGCTAGGCAAGCAATCTAGCTGTGGGGATCCCCCAGGATTTGTGGTGAAACGTGCGCAATGAATAAACATGGTCGTTTTAAAATAAACTTTATTTCAACGCGCATTTAAATGAAATTACAGATGTAGTGTTGGCAAATAATTATGCTAATTCGTTAAAGGAAACTGTCTAGGGACAAGACAGTCCGCATTGTAATTTTCTCATTGATATTGTTTTGCGTTGATTTTATGCGAGTACTAGCCTAGTACTTTTCTACAAAAAAGAGCTTGTTCAAATTTCATCTACATCGGTCTTGTGATGTAATCGTAACAAACATAGATATCTATCACGTCTATAATATTCTCACATTGATTTTCAAATTTCTGTTCTGAGGGATTGTTGTTGACTTTATTAATTTTGCTGTAATTTTTTATCTAATCCACGCATGTTCCAAAATACAGACCAAGCAGAATATCGTGTAAAAAAAACAAAAAATTGTTCATAATATTTTCCCGGATAGAAATGATAGATGAAAGAGTGTATAGAGTAGACTCATTCATCTATATTGTCAATCCTACTTAATATTTTAAAATATAGATTAAAGCATGGCATCTCTCGACTAATAACTTGATACCCATAATGAACGTAGAATCATATAACAGAAAGTTCTTTTTACACTGGTTAGGTTTAAGAAATTAATCTCCTGGTGGAACTAAAGTGAAACGAGAGTTACCTACTCTATATAAAATTTAGTACGCTCTAAACTGAGCTATAAAGTTTTATGGGCAGAATGATATTCTTTTTCGATGTATTGCCGTAGAAATTCAAGAAATCTTACATCATTTATACGTCGGTTATAACATAAAACTAGTTATTTGTTATTTCCGCCTAGACTTTCATAATATCATTAAGCGAGAACAAAAAATATTCATAAATCTGCAACGGTAAAACAGAGAGAAAAAAAGTAATTGAGAATAACAATATTACTATTACAGTAACAACGAAAACAATATAAATCTCACAAAAAGCTCCTAAACTTCTTGACTTATAAGTGGGGTGACTAACCTCACTAGGTTTTATATTAAAACTAGCGGTCCGCCCCGGCTTCGCCCGTGGTACATATTTACGTTTTCTCTACATAAAAACCATTCTCGTACTTCAAGGAATATAATAAAAAAAGAATTATCGAAATCGGTTCAGCCGTTCTCGAGTTATGCGCTTACCAACACATTTTGCGATTCATTTTTATATATAAGACTAGCGGTCCGCCCCGGCTTCGCCCGTGGTACATATTTACGTTTTCTCTACATAAGAACCATCCTCGTACTTCAAGGAATATAATAAAAAAATAATTATCGAAATCGGTTCAGCCGTTCTCGAGTTATGCGCTTACCAACACATTTTGCGATTCATTTTTATATATAAGAAGACTAGCGGTCCGCCCCGGCTTCGCCCGTGGTACTTACGTTTTCTCTACATAAAAACCATCCTCGTACTTCAAGGAATATAATAAAAAAAGAATTATCGAAATCGGTTCAGCCGTTCTCGAGTTATGTATATTATTCTAACAATTAATATAAATGTGGCTTGAAACCTTTTGCAAAGACCATTTACTCACGAATATGCTGTTTATAAGGGAATAAGTGGTAAAACTAAATAAAACACATAACTCAGCATTAAAACAACAAATAATTTAAATGCCAGATTGGTTAAGACGAGGCAGTGCGACACAAATCCCGTAAGCCTGAAAACTGGCCAAATGCGGTGGAATTCGCGTCGGATATTACTTTATATGTTTTATACATTTAATAAAATATGAGTTTGCTAAATAACTAAATTAAAATTCGTTTAAAATTTCCATAAATTTTACTCCACCTTATAATAAATGACAATGATTACATTTTTTAATATTCCTACTTTATATTTTTTTTGGGGAGAGCATAATTTTTATAGTATCGAAAATTCAAAATGCGTATTTCCTTTTTTCTGACCATTCAAAACTTACTCCTTCATATAAAAATAAATTTTTGTTACATAATTATATGAAATAAAATGTTCTGGACACTCGTCTCCACATTGATCCAACATCAACAGGTCAAATATGTTGCGTCAATCACATAATTATTGTTAATTAACAATATTTTCATATTGCGTATGTTAATTAACCAAATTTAATTTATTAATTACCTTTTATTTTATCTAAAGCTCTGACTCAAAAAGAGGACTTTCACTAGTGACCATGTTAATTTGTTACAAAAAAAGGCCTTACAGCCTCTTTCTTACAGGCTCTTTCTTACAGCCGCAATAATTCTTCTTTAGTCTGAATTGCGCAAATTAAAATTCTATAATATAGAGTATGTGATAAAAGTTACTTGATTTTATTTAAATCCTTGAGTAATTTAATATCAAACGACTACCATGTCTATCTATAATGTCTATAATGACTAAAATCACTTAACATGTACCAAAAATTAAGACATATCGGATATCCAAGCCCGCAATACATATCAGCTGAGCCTCTATCCATCAGCCAGCAGCAATAGATCGCTTCAACATTACAGTTATTGAACACAACCATTCTTTGAAGAAATTGTTCATATCAACCAGTTTACGGCCAAGCTTCCCAATTCTGATATAACCCTTATTACAAGTACATAGAGTTGAAATTCCCTCTTTAAATAGCTCAAGTAATACTGCTCAAGGTTTTCAATTGTGATTTATCATCGATACAAGAAAAAGGAATTCGCTTATATGCGAAACATTCCCGAAATTTATGCTAATGTTTTGCGGTGATTGTTTTCATGTTTTCGCGTTGTTTTCACCGTTATAAGGGTTAGAAATGCAAATAATAAAAAAGATTCATCGTATGATTTTGTATTATCTTTTGTGAGTATTTTTATTTTATCAAATCACTAGCTGTGCCCCGCGTTTTACCTGCAGAGCTCCGCTCCTATTGGTCTTAGCGTGATGATATAATATGGCCTGCCTTCGATAAATGGGCTATCTAACACCGAAGGAATTTTTTAAATATAGGACCAGTAGTTCCTGAGATTAGCGCGTTCAAACAAACAAACAAACTCTTCAGCTTTATAATAATAAATTAGTATAGATATGTTTTTTGGCATACGAAATAAAAGATGCATACCTATCAAAATAAACTTACTTAAAAATTTAAATAAAAAATAATTTATTTGCTTTCTGTACCTACCTTGTCTATAAAATACTTGATTGGTGCATAGCGATTCTGTCTTAGTACTTTGACACTGTCTAATTGATATCCGAGCCAGCGCCTCGCTTAGTTAATAGCCCCAGTGACTGGCTATGATTCGTTATCAACTGACTACCTCAAGTAGTGTAGATTCGCAATACAATTGTATTGTATTCAACCTAGTTTTACCCAAGTTTAATTCAAACAATATATAATGGAAAGTTATCTTGAAACTATAAATAACAACGTAAAACTATTTAATAATATGCTGTTCACATATAATAATACTAGCTGCTCCGCGCGGTTTCACCCCCGTGGCTCCACTCCTGTTGCCCGTAGCGTGATGAAATATAGCCTATAACCTTCCTCGATAAATGGGCTATCTAACACCGAAAGAATTTTTCAAATCGGACCAGTAGTTCCCGAGATTAATGCGTTCAAACAAACAAACAAACAAACTCTTCAGCTTTATAATATTAGTATAGATGATGATATAAACTTCGCTAAGACGAAACCCATGGGCCAGACACAATATGAAAAACACTGTATCCTTTATTTTCGTCTCAGATGGTTATTGGTTAATACACATACTCTCGCACTTCATAGTTATAAAGTATTGTGATGGTATTTAAAATTCACTTCAAATTAGCAACATATTCAAGAATATCTAGAATATTATTTGATAAATAATATCTCCATTATTAAAAGCAAAAAAATCGGAGGCCAAGACCCACTTTGGGGTCACTGCGCCAGATAGTAAGTAAGTAAGTATTAAAAGCAAAAGGCTTTATAGCCAATCATTTATCTATAAAAGATCTAATTATGATATCTTATAATGTTTAAATCAAACATTCAATCTTAATTTATGAAAGTGAAATTGAACATCTCAATATTTATATTAAACACTTGACCGTAATTTGAAGCTTACTTCATTGAGAAGGTACCTAGCTTTTTCCGCCTATTTTGCCCTCTCTTTCCGTTGTATATATGCTATCTCTCTCGCACACCTCTCCACCAGGTGGCGGGGCGCACGATAATGTGCGGGCGCTGGATGTTTTTTCATTGGCGTCTAGCTTCCGCCGCGAGAAGGTTGTCTACAAGACTACAACCTTGGTGCTATTAAGTATTAAGTATTGCTTAAAGCAAGTGCTAAAAGTGTTAAAAAGTGTATCCCGTCGGATCGGTACAGTGAGTTATTTTTACATCTATTCTAATAATATTTTACTTAAAAATGAGTAAAAATCTTTAAAGTCAACGGTATAATCGTTGGACTTTATTTAAATTGCTGAGGTTTTTAATGAATCCTTCAGCAATAGTTTATTTTTCAATATGCTTAAATACTTAATAGCATGAATAAAGATATTTAAAATTAACGATACAACCGTTACATTTTACTTGAAATAGTAACTTTTCTTTTGAAATATTTCATTATGCAATATGTACTAATTAATATTTGAATTTTTAATACTGTGAGTAAAGCTATTTTAACGGTGTTACCGTTCGGCTTTACTCGAATCGTTAATATTACTTTTGTGATTATTTGATATTACTAGATATATCAAATACCCTCTCTTGTATATAGATATTTTTAATTATTTATTTCATTTTTAATAATGTGTTTTTATTACAAGGTTACAAGTGAATTTTTCTTGGAAAAATTACAATTAATACCTACTTAGTATGGATATGAGCCAACTCAAAGCTTTACAGGCATACAATCCATTGCTACGACTTTATTACATTGTCGTTATCGCTAGGAACGGTTCGGAATTCCTATAATAGTTTACTACTAAAAATTATCGAACGAGATGAGTCAGCTGCAAGAAGTCACGACATGTCAGAACATGTTGTGATATTATTTTATAAATCGTACGGGAGTTACCGCTCAACTGAATAATGATGGAATTCGCTCATGTATAGTAGATACGTACCATGAATGTACCACACATTCAAAACTATCCGTAGTCTATACGTGTCCTTTTATGAGTATTATTCTGATCCGTTTTTATGTGAAAATAGACATATTACACACGGCTAATTTGATTGAAAATTACGTTTCCTATGTTTCAAATGATGCAACTTTTTTGTTTAAACGAGTAAGTACCAAAATTTTACAATTAAATTCTTTGGTTTACTGAACTTGTGCTGAAAGGGTTACCGTATAATAATTATCGAGATACCTTAATATAAATTAGATTTAGATACATTTATTTCAAAGGATTTACAATTCACTTCTAACGTTTTAGAATAATATTATAAACTTGTACACCTTGACAAAAAGTAAAAAATTGCGGGTGAGTGGAGATTATTTTGTTCAATTAAATATAACGTCCTACGACGGTATGGTTGCGTTCGTAAGGAATGTTAACGGATATAAAGCAACTAAATGTTACATCGATTGCATGAACAAAAATAAATATGAATCGAAGTTCATTTTAAAATTTAGTGAATTGATTTGAATTATGAATTTATTAAATAGTTAGTTCTTTTTTATATAAACATAATAATTAATTACCATTGTCAAATCAATTCTTATTAATTCATCCTGGACAGTTGTCGCTAACATTGGAAAATAAGTTAAAGGACCTTGTTAATTGCTATATTATTTAAATGATTATTTACTGCTAATTTTGGATTAGCACTAAGGTGTATTCTTGCTCGAAGCAGAATACATAAATGTGGCCACTACTCTTCGCAGGGGTTAGCCAGGTCAAATCCACCCTCGCAGGGTGTCTCTTAAGCATTTTTTGGCAGGCCCTACTTATTTCTAGTTACAAACATCCCTCGCGCAGCTGTCGCTCGCAGGGAAATGGTGCAAATATATATCGGCCCTCGCGGGGCTTTGATTACAACCGTCCCTCACGGAAAAGATGGTGCAAATATATATCAGCCCTCGCGGGGCTTTTGATTACAACCGTCCCTCACGGAGAAATGGTGCAAATATATATCAGCCCTCGCGGGGCTTTGACTACAACAGTACCTCACGGAGACATGGTGCAAATATATATCAGCCCTCGCGGGGCTTTGATGGCGATTGGTGCAAATATAAAAAGGATTGATCATTAAAATGATCATAGATATTTGTTTTCGTCAACGAGGACCCACGAAAGAAGTTTTGGATATGACCGTATCGGATCTTCACTCTTCTAAGGTAGGTAGAAAGAGGTTTTGAAATCTTCTTCACAGTGGGCAGTATAGTAATATGACCTAATAAATACAATAAAGGTTAGAGACGTCAAATAATGGGCGCATGAAATTGATACTTCGTATCCTAAAAGTTTACGCTTCAGGAATCAGGAAACCACCATTGGTTTACCAATTATGGAAATTGGAATTGAACAAATCGTATTTACCAATGTAAAGCCTATTCACAACAAAGGAAGGCGAGTCGGATCAAATATCATCTCGCAGATGATTTGTGGCGGTGGTTTCGAGGATTGTCACCAAGCCTTGTGTCAACGGTATGTTTGGTATCGTCATTCAATGGCACTAGCCTACCAATTTTCATATAAAAACATCGGAAGAGATTTTTTAATCGCAAAGCGATTGAATGTAACAAATGACGATTGATTCAAAATCAAATTTCAAATTTCAAATTTCAAACGATTGATTACGTATATTTGACCTCTCATAGGCCTATTTTAGTTGCCCGGTCTTGTAGGCAATTTATTTGACTCGTTTTTCAACCCATTTGACCTCATTATTGCACCCATGAGATTTTTTCTTCAGGGCTCAAACAATAAATCGCTGAGGGATTAGGATAATCGTTTGTTAGACAAGTTTCTTGTCATCCCACCAGGATTATTATATTGTATAATAAAGTTATATACCTACAACTATTTACGTAAAACGTTTAAGTACTCAACGAATACTGAGAATACTGACTGTTGAGTTACATAGGATAGAGGATAAATAACGGAAAGTCAATTTATCCAAACAAAAGCCTCTTATTATTAGATATTACTTGGAACCCCTACCCCAACGAGAAAGCTCTGCCAAATGACTGTTCATTTCTTTGCTTTGAGGGGGGGGGGCAATAAATGAAATGCAGTAGGTACAGACTATACGGCTTTTAAAATATAAGTCTGGTAAGCGAACTAAACTTTGCTAGTTTAGTTCTTGCTATATCGCTGTCCGTGGCTGCCTCGCGTGTTTACGGATGAATAAAGTAATGTCCTGTCTTCGCATCCACAGCTAACTGTCCTATACTGTCATAATCTTAACACAGATTCATTGGACATAGCTCCCCACGAGCTCTGTTCTTCATTTTTGCACTCGCACAACTGTGGACAACACGAGAGCAATGCCTGCATTGGTAGCAGTTACAATCAAGGGCTAGCAAGGTAGGCTAGCCATATTACGGATGTTGGAACAACCGACTATATTTAGGGCAATTTGCTTTGTCCAGTGTAACGTTTAGACTGTCGTAGCATTCCTACGGAACAAAGATGGGATCAGATCTGCATCCTTAATGAAGTTAATCGAAAGGAGATACTTTCAGACGACGATAGTATTCAAAATCCACCATATTCCTGAGCATAATAATGCATAGTTAAGCTTATAATCTCTCTTGCCATTATCCTGCAGCAGAATTCCTTGGCGATAATTTGTTCTCGTAATGCTGGGGCCACACTAACGTCTAACGTCTAATGCCCTTTATCGCGATAATTATTCCGATAATTTTTAAGGCGTTAAGTGGGTGGCTACACTTGAACGGTCAACGTGAATGCCGATTGTTGGCGATAAAAACGGCGTTAATTTTACTAAAATTCTAGCAAGATGGACGTAGTGTGACCGCTTCATTGCGTTAATTCTCGCGATAAAGCTATCGCCTCGCCAAACGGCAATGTTAATGCCCATTATCGCGTTAATTAATGGCATTTCCCGTTAGTGTGGCCCCAGCATTAGAACGAGCGAGGTTGTTACGATAATATGAGAAATCCTGTCAGTTAGAGACCTGAACGACGCGATAGAGTACCGCTATTTCAGTAGTAGTAGCACCTAGAAGGGTGAAGGTATTCTGGAAAGCGGAACTGAAGGCCCGGTCAGCAGCACCAGCCACCTAATAGACAGTGTTCAGTGCTGCACCACTATAATCTGCAAAATGACTCTGACGGTATAAAAATGTGGAGTACATTTTCAAAATATCAAATGATATAGTTGGAATAAAAATCCAATTTGCCTCCGTCTACCCAAAAGACGTACGGAGTAGCTAGTAGTAGTTGGTTGAATTATAATAAGTATAGTTAAAATCCTTTATTACTGACTGGATAAATTTGGCTCTTTTCCTATCTGACGTTCATATAGCTGTTGACTGCCTAGTGTTATTCACAAACACTATTATAAATAAGTCACGTTATGTAGTCCCGAGACTTTCGGTATATAAGTTCTGATGTAAATCATAATTATATCTTAAAACTGAATTGATTAAAAGTAACGTACTTAGCTGTAGTAATTGCAGTTTTGGGACACAGATAAGCTCTTTATCATTTTAGTCTCTTGAGTTCAGTATATTTGTTTCCAGTACAGAGTTTATGACCTATCAGTTTTTAAATAAATAATTCATGCATTGTACTGAAAGTACCAGCCATGTTTAGATTATGATTGCGACGTTGGCTCTAAAGTCTAAACATTAAAAGATACCGCACGGTTTAGTTGGATGTTAAAAATCTGTATTATAATTTAAACCGTTTACCTGTTTTGATATTTTATTGCCTTATTCAAGGGGTGACCTTACTTCTGACCCCAAAAGTAAGGACCAAGGTCTCTTCTTGTCCGCTTGTAGCAGGTTGGGTTAAAACTGTGTGAGTTGAGACATTTGGTAATTCTATGTTAAGATGATTCAATGATGCTTCTGCAGAGTTCTAATTGAATAAATAAAGGTTTGAGTTTGAGGTATTTTTGCCTCGTCGGGATCAGCTGTTGCTTCATTTTGTAAGTAACATCTAAATGCGTAATTGAAAGTCGTTACTGGCGCTTTCGCAGATTTACGCTAAAGATAGTGGAAATTGTAGTAACTTTAACTTTTCAAGCCCAAAAAGGTTAACTAAGGTACGCTTGAACCAATCTCATAAGTTCTAATACTTTTAATCATTATGATTAACTTTTTGGTTCTTATTTGATTAACTTTTCATCTGGGATTGTTAATATATTATATAATATAAAAATTTGTGTGATTTATTAGTAGGTATACTATCTGCACACCTTACTCTTTCAAATAAAGAAATAAGTAATTACTTATGTATTCAAATTCACATTGGCGTCACATTGTACACCAGGTGGGTAACAAACAGGTCTCAATGAAGTAAGCTTCAAATTACGGTCAAGTGTTTAATAGCTGTGTTTTACCTGAAAATAAAACACATATTAAATACTTACCTATATTTGAAGCTTACACTTAACGTCCACCTGTTGTGGATTTCGACTCAATGAAAAAACATCCAGCGCCCGCACATTATCGTGCGCCCCGCCACCTGGTGGAGAGGTGTGCGAGAGAGATAGCATATATACAACGGAAAGAGAGGGCAAAATAGGCGGAAAAAGCTAGGTACCTTCTCAATGAAGTAAGCTTCAAATATAGGTAAGTATTTAATATGTGTTTTATTTTCAGGTAAAACACAGCTATTATTACTTTATGAAATTTACAACTTATTACAACACAGATTATTATTGATATAACAAAATGATAAGGGCAATTAAAACTTTATCTTTTACATAAATACATGAATCGCTGTAATAAATTTCAGTCGTAGATTGTATCGTATCATAATAACTTAGAACATAATCTACAATCTTACGTTTCAGTCAAGAAACCATGATTATTTCAATTTATTTTAAATAATTTATTTGTGTACAGAAATCAGCCATTATGGCTGTTAACATTTACAATGATTTAGGGCCGATTTTTCAATGCTTGGATAAAACTTATCCATCCAATAAAGTATTACACGATAATATTAAAATGTCACGTAAACTATCAAATACGGGCAATTAGAATACGTTTTTAAAATGGTAGTTTTATACATTATTCGACGAATAAGTTTTATCCAAGCATTGAAAAATTGGCCCTTATTTAAATAAAATTGTATTGTATGAAGATCGCTAATCAACACGTAATAAAGTAAACTTCTCTTTAATAAAGTAACAGTCAAATCACTCACAAAGACTATTAAAAGGTTTCCAAATTCAATTGTTATATCTCACCCAGCTTCAACAAGATACACAGACAGCTATATCTTCCGTTTTATTACACCAAAACACTTATTTAGACATTAAATAAGAGTGTCCTCATGGCTGCCATTCACGCGTATTATCCTCTGACAAATGGGCCCCATAAACGGGATTTATACGCCCTCACACTGTTTATCCGAATGGCTTTATGATGCCTCCCTCTACAGATATTGCCTATGGGTTTAGGCGCTTTGCTTTCTCAGTTTAACGGACTTAGACGCTAAATGGTAGTTAATAAGACGTTAATTATGGTTTGTGAGGTGGGAATTGTGCAATTTTTTGTGGAAATTCGATTCATGTTTTTCTAATTTTGCTGAGAAATATCTATACAATCGATACGACCGAACTCTTTAAATTTATTAGACTCAAACAATTAACTGATAAATCTTGAGATGTTTTATTTTCGTTTCCAACGCTACATTTTTTAATTTAATGTTTAGTTTACCTTTATTACTTAGGTTTAGGTATACTTACAGAGGATAAAAATTCCTCAAAAATCTGAAAAACCGTTAAGCCAGAAAATCACACAGCATCGTTATAACAAGACGTACATTCACCGTTTACACAACATGAAAACTGGGATCAAAGGCAGTCTCCGATCAATTCGGCTTACAAACGCAAAACGAATTGGCTGATCGGCAGCCAGAGCCGTGTGACCAGCTTAGTGTTATCCGGTCTTTCAGGACTTCAATCTGAGCTAAAACGGGCTTTTCCCTCGTGATCCGTTTATTGAAAAAACGAAATGTCACTCTGTGTATCATTTTTTGTAGTACCTACGTGCGTTACGGTTGCACCTATGAACTTGCATCGCAGTAATCGATTTATGTTTAGCGGGATAGACTTTATTTGGTGGAAAATGTGGATGTTCATTTCGTTATTGAAAAAAAAAACATAAACTTTAATTCTTAGTTTCACTTTTGTCATACTAACAGCGTAGGTACTGATATATGACAATCTGCTTTAGATTATTTATTGGTATAATATGCTAATTTTATACAATACTAGCTTTCCGCCCGCGGCTTCGCCCGCGTTTTCAAAAAAAAACCCGTTCCCGTGGGATTTCCGGGATAAAACCTATTCTATGTGTTAATCCAAGTTACCCTCTATATGTGTGCTTAATTGCATTGTAATCGGTTCAGTAGTATTTGCGTGAAAGAGTAACAAACATCCATACATACAAACTTTCGCCTTTATAATAGTATTAGGATTAGATATATAGAGCTACCCAATAATATATTTAAAATAATTTCTTAATGCATAAATAAACGTATACTCATTAAAAAACTGAGAGAAACATGAAATAGAAGTAACGCCTGAAAATGAGCATTCAAATTGTGTTCTCCGAAAAGGTCTTTGTTCAGCATAATGTCATGATTCTAAGATCATGACGCTCTGCAAAGCCTTTATTTAGTGTATGATAAACTCATTTGTTTATGCAATATTACTATTTATAAGTTCATAATTTATTATTTTATTTTATTCAGACGTGTGGCACTCGGGTGAGTCGGGGACTGCCGCGGTAAAGCTATTGCATAGCATGCCTTCAAGCCACATCTCCGTGCCCGTCGGAGTGGGGAGCGTGAGGTTATTTTCGTTACGAAATTCAAGGCCCGCGATAGAAGCTATGCAATAGCTTAATTATAAATTGCCCTAAAGCTAAATTGAATGGTTGTCTTTAAATGTCAGTCAAATCATGTTGTCGAATGTAATCATTCGTTCAATCTATATAAATGAATGATACAATAGCTTTTAATACATCGTAGCTCACGTCTCGTCTGCATTAATACACACGCAATAACATCAATGCGTATTCAACTTATAATCGGATGGTAAGAGGTAATTAGTAAACTATTTCACAGCATCGTTAGCAGTACAAGGGTTAACTTTAATTGGCCCCAGTAAAGTTTAAATAACCAGTTAAAGGCTGCACTTACATTCGCAAGCACGCGTATTTATCAATACCGTGCTGCTCGTACTGCTCTTAATACGTCTCATTTCATGTGCAGAAAACTTGGAACCTATTTTATAAATAACTAGCGGTCCGCCCCGGCTTCGCCCGTGGTACATATTTACGTTTTCTCTACATAAAAACCATCCTCGTACTTCAAGGAATATAATAAAAAAACAATTATCGAAATCGGTTCAGCCGTTCTCGAGTTATGCGCTTACCAACACATTTTGCGATTCATTTTTATATATAAGAATGGGGAATATGCTTGTTACCCAGAGTGAAAGTCCTGTAGATAGCGTGCTCTATATTTTGACAATTAAGTTTAACAAGGTGACGAAATGGGAGTTTAATGGGACACGTAGAAGACTTTGCAAAGCCTCCTGCGCTGCTAGATGGATAGTTATTTTTATCAGTCAGTTCAAAGCCATTATGGGTGTAGTACCAAGGTTCTATATTGGAAAAACTACCACGTATTATTATTTACAATGTTGACTGGTACTTATTGCAAGGTTATGAGCTTTCGAGCTGTTTATTTTATGTACAATTTTGTAATCATTTAAGTCTTGCTTTGACTTCATTTATTAAAATATTGCATATTCTATACGAATTATAAATGAATATTATCCATATAACAGTTAACACCTATTCAAAACCTTTAACGAAACATTACTTAAATTCCACTGATCCCCACGTCAAATGTTAAAAAGCACTCGTAACGAGTAAGAACACAAATTCAACATTAACAAGAGAAAGCGCCACGACGCCGGTACAAAGAAATGAAGATAAATTACATGTACCAAATATAAGATCAAACTGACGCCCGCATCATCGTTCTAATATAAATATACGGTGAATAAAGATACGTAGATCTGCTGGAAGCAGCCCCTAGACTGCACGCTTCATTCTTAAGACAAAGAATATTTGGAAATTTACATATTATTATCTGAGTGTTCAGCTATATTGTACTAAACATTTACAGTGCTACAAGAAAGGTCTTTGTAATACGCAAAGCGATCCAGACAGCCTCGCTGTAATCATTGTTAGTTATAATTGTGAATTTGTATAATACAAACTGCGGGATAATTATAAATTCTGCTTCACACTAGTAACACGCCTAACAAATTTTACAAAATTTCTTGTTCTCTAATCAAACTAATAAGCAAGGACACACAGACCAGCGAAACAATGTTTAATGCCCTAAAGGCCTTTTATGAAGCATTACACTGTACCCAGTGTCCGTCTCTACTAAAACTAGTTAGACCATACCATGTCCGCGTCGGTTCTATGCTCGAATCTTTGCAGCCACCTCATTATTTTCGCTCGAATCCCGAACTCGTGTATAATCCGGGATTAACGTCCCGCGCAAATGAACCGAGAATTTCTTTCTCAAATCATTCGCCATTTTGCGAAACTCCATCCATTGTTTATCAATGAATAATGGACGCATTTAAAAGCTTCCCAATTATTTAATGCATAAACAATGAAGTTTTTCAAATTCGTCTGTAATTTGCGTCGTGAATGCAATTGTGATTTGTTGGCTGCGGATTTAGGGAGTAGCTTTATTGATGGTCAATGTTTAATAAAAGATGCATTATTTTTGCGTCCTAAAACTATTGGCCGGAATATTGTTGTGTTTGTTTATTTTAAACATAGTTCTCTGGATGAACTGACGTTTTCAACTAATAATAGTTTCTTTTAAAGCAATAATTCTGTGATATATTTAGTAAGTTTTCAAGCTCAAAGGTGCCACATTTCTGCGTGAATTTATTTAGAATTAGAATATAACTATTTTATTAATATTTATACAGCAGCTATATTACTTCCATGAAGTCCATTTAGGTACTTGTAAAAGAAAACCTAATGTATTATTCATGGGTTTATACGTTATATCTAAGCTGAGCTGAGTAGAGTATTAAAACATGTTTTAGCTGTCTGCAAATATTTAGAAGAAGTTTATTTTGTTTTATACTAGCAAATACGTGATTTTTTTCGCGTAAAATTGCAATAGAAATATATATATCAAAAATCTAAATTTTATACAAATAAACTTAAACATAGTAGTTGCTTATTGATGAGTCAAAATTAAAGTCAAATATTATATTAATAGTGTTCTTTTTTAATTCATGAATTTTAAATTATCATTTTATAAAATGTCAGCATATGTAAATAATATAATGCTATATTTAATCATTTTATTAGTTCCCACCAATAGGAAAATTAACCATAAAGTATATATATCTTTCTATTGTTTGTTTGTAAGTTAGTGTGTTAATAAGATTACAAATGTCGGTAACAATTAATCAACAAAGCTTGTTCACGAAAGTTTTCACATATTCAGAGGATAATCCCTTTTCGTATTAATTATGTTTACGAAATATTAATGAAAGTAGATGAAATTTGATTAAAACACGACCGCTTGAGCCAGCGAATTTACGTTACAATAATGTAGACTTTCATAATATGATCCTGTAAATATAATTAGTGTTAAACATGTCTTACTTTAAGGGATTCCGATTTTTGGTTTAATAATAATTAATTGATAGGAGGATATTTTTTGTCTTTTATTGTATATTGTCAGTTAATAATCTATCTTTGTATTTTATTTTTCAGTAAAAATCTTGAAAGAAATGTAAATTGAAGAGTGGTTTTGTGATTTACATCTTATTTGGAATATATTTCAAACTTGGAATATCCGTTAGTATTTATAAATGCATTTTTAAAACCATTTGCATTGAGAGATATACATTTTTAATGTACATACAACATATTGTAATTCGAAGAAATGAGACAAATTATCTTATTTCTCTAACACTCCAATGAAATAAAACAGTATCATTATGTACAGCTTATATTATTTAATATATCAATCCTTGGCTCTATTAGTAACAGTGGCGTCTCTATCCAGGTTCACCCCCCGGAGTAACCAGCCCTTGCCAGGTTGCCCGGGCTCTCCTCCTACCGGCTTGTCGTGGGCATCATATACTTGTGCTAGCAGCATGCGGCGGGGACGCTGAGACAGGTTGGGGGAGCTGCCATGGACCATCAGGTAGCTAAAGATGACCACATCACCTGCTTCTACGATCACGGGTAGTGCCTTCTCGAGGGGGAACTTTTTCTATAAATAATGTGTAACTTAAATAGTTGGAAATTGAAGATAAAAATGTATTTGTTTGCTCGTCATTATTAGTCAGTAGTCATGAATCATCTTACCAAATTGATATAAACAAATTATGAACCAAAGCGGTATTCTTATAAAAAACAAATTACAGCTGACGAAGTTTAATACTTATTCTTTAATTTATATTAATCAACATCAGAATCATATAGCTAAAATTATGCATAACGTCAAATACAATTATAACACAATACTACTTTTCAGATTTCAATCACTGAGTTATCTGCTAGACTTCATTAAAGCGAATTACCTGATCAACATAATGGAAGTTACTGCCTTCCTTAGGTCCCATATCTTCCAGAGGTCCCAGTTTGTGAGAACCGGGATACACGAACAGCGTCCCGTTTTCCACATCAGCATCATCAAGGAATAATAGAGCTGCTGTCATGGAGTCCTTCGCATACGGGAAGTAGGGATAATCCTGCAGAAATCATAAAAGTGGAGTAAAATTTTAATTCAGAATGGTAACAGTTCATGATCGATTAAATATAAGTACACTACATGGAGAAAATAAGAGAAAATGAATGATGAAAATTGAGAATTTTCTAATCTCTTAAAATTTAAGCCTATAATTTTCCGTTGTTATTCTTTATTTTTCCACCAATAGTTGAAAAGTTAAATTATTAAAAAAAAATAACATTCATATTCAAACAGAACACTGTAAACTCAAACCTGTTTACCAACTTAACCCACTACAAAGCAAAATAATGATTTAAAAGTACTTATAACTATCTACCTGATGCATTGGATACGCGGCTCCCTTCTCTGGCGGCTTGTAGTGCGCCTTGGTGTGGTGCAGGGCGATATTCTCGGTACCGATTATGTCCTCAATAGCATCCAGAAGATCGTCGTTGTATTCGTATAGGAGCTACCAACGTTGACAAGTGAGAATTTTAGTATAGTTGGTTTTTTGATATATTGTTCCTCTAGCTATTTCGGTTAGAGTCCGCGCAGTCTGGCTGGCCGGAGTGGTTGCGTTCAGTAGTGCGCATCTTATCTGCACAGGAAATTATCCTTAATTTAAAGTCATTTTTTAACGCGTAATTTTTAAACTTTTGCCTTTAGATAGATCCATCAATCATAATTTTTTTATTGCAAGACGTTTTTTTCGTTGTTAAATAGGTGCCAGACGCAATTTTTAATTTCGTTTTTATAAAAAATTCAAATTATTTTAGAATGTCTGTAAATTTCATATTATGTTCTTCAAACATAATATAATCTAAAATTAATTAGCCAGACGCTAATTCGATTGTTAAGTATTAAATATGTACAAATAAAAACGTAGTGAAAGTAGGTAAGTATAACAATTTGATGATCGTGTATATGGAGAGATAGTTTAAAGTGCAAGACAGATAGAAAGGGTCGGCCGCGAAAATTAAATTAACTTTTTTTTTTCGAAAATATAAGATGCATAGAAATTGAATTGTTCCTACTCTAGGATTCCCTGTGTTGTGGGAATAAGTACCTTCCATTGGTACATTTTATTCCTTGGGTTAAAAATAAACTATTAGGGTAGTTACATCAACAATCTTCTATACAAAACAATTTTTTTTATTACTCAACTAGCGACCCGCCCTGGGTTCGCACAGATGCGATGCTGATTTTATTTTATTTTATTTATTTTATTTATTTAGACATACCAACAGAGTACACATAAAAATGATAACAATTAGATCTTAACAACTAACGAATATTAATGTGATGTATACACCAATTACAGGTATGCACAAGAAAACTTATACATATAATTACGTTACTGTTATTTTAAGTGCTTAAATAAATTTAATTACAAAAATAAAAATAAATATGTAAATCGTTAAACATTTTTTTTACTGAATTTTTGTACCAAACAAGAATTTAGTAATTTTTTTGCGAAAAACTACAAGTGAATCAAAATTTATGTCTATTATACCACCCAACGACTTACATAGGTCATTAAAAGTACTACATATACGAGTTACTGGAGAGTTTCTACCAACATTATTACGATAATTTGGAAGGTCAAAAACTTTAAAAACAGGATAACGTGGTAATTTATTTGGAACAGCAAACCTAACTAGACTTAAGATTTGCGGGCTATGATTTATATTTCTGAGGATTTTAAACAGGAACATAGTATCGCGCAACAATCTACGATTACGAAGTGAAATCATTTTGAAGAATGATAATCGATATTCATAAGGCGATCTGTGTGAAATTCCTGGTGAAAGGAAAGCTATATGTCTGGTAAATATACGCTGAATGTTTTCAATTCTTTGAGAGTGAACAGCATAGAACGGATTCCAAACTACACTTGCGTATTCTAAATGGCTTCTAACTAATGAATTAAAGAGTAAAATTTTGGTCTTTGATTTAAAGCATTTTGTGTTTCTTTTAAGAAAACCTAACAATCTACTGGCCTTTTTAACGATAGCATCAATGTGTGAGCAAAAATTTAGTTTACTATCAACTAGGATTCCTAAGTCGCGGATCTCATTACCAGTTTCTATATTCTGACCATTAATGACGTAAGATGCTAGAATTGGTTTCTTTTTTCGGGATGCTGATACTAAAATATATATATATAAATCTCGTGTCACAATGTTTGTCCTCAATGGACTCCTAAACCATTTAACCGATTATAATAAAATTCGCACACCATGTGCAGTTCGATCCAACTTGAGAGATAGGATAGTTTAAACATGTAGGTACCACGGGTGAAGCCGGGGCGGACCGCTAGTATACTAGCTATATGTAAATCTTTGCCATGTTTCCACGCGATCACCGGGTGTGATTACACACCAGCATTTTTTAGAAAAGGCAAAGTCAGACCTTTTAAAATATTGGAAAAATCGAACGAATATCAACTAGCTTTTCAAAATATAATTACCGATGATGAAGAAATAGTGAAAAGTACCTTTGAGAAATTTATTTGTCAAATGTACGGTGTCCAAAATTGTTGTAATATTAATGATGTTCGATTTCATCTGTTTTCAAGTACTTTCAAGTGTAAAAAATCTGAAGAAAACTTTGCAAAAAAATTTCGAAACTTCGACTCTTCCAGTTTACCACCCTGTAAAGCTGAATTGTTTCAACATTTATTAAGGGTTCGCTATGTCACAGATTAGAGAATAGTTACTTCGTAAGCTATGTGACTAAGCTATGGAGAAATGCACACCAAAAACAACCGACAGCTTTATCTCCAGTTGCTTCTGGTTGGACCATCAACAAAGATAAATACGATTTTGTTTGGTTTGAGGGAGAGCAATCACCTTCCACAGTTGTAGATGTTATTATTCAAAGTAAGTATTGAATAGAACATTAATCAAGAAAAACTAAATTATTATATTATAACGAACAAATCTTTTTTCTTTGAATAAATGAATTATTATTTTTTTTGTTACAGATAATGGAATACCTATTGGAAAACAATAACAATTCCTTAGACGGCTTAGACGATAACATAAATAATTCTGACAGTGAGAGGAAAGATGATGATGATGATGATTATGAAGATGGCTTTTTAAATTTAACAATGTAATTGTTTAACCTTCATTGATATAGTTTTTATTCCATTCTTTTTAATGTATGGTAACTTTAATTTATTTTTCACTTTTATGTTTTTTTTTTCATTTTAACTTTTTAATTTATAAGAACAAGTGTAAATAATATTGTATTCTTGCAATTATTTCCTGTCGCATAATTAAAATACACTAGCTGATGAGCTGCATGCTTCATTACTTTTTTTTATTTATACTCATTTTTTAATACTTAACAATCGAATTAGCGTCTGGCTAATTAATTTTAGATTATATTATGTTTGAAGAACATAATATGAAATTTACAGACATTCTAAAATAATTTGAATTTTTTATAAAAACGAAATTAAAAATTGCGTCTGGCACCTATTTAACAACGAAAAAAACGTCTTGCAATAAAAAAATTATGATTGATGGATCTATCTAAAGGCAAAAGTTTAAAAATTACGCGTTAAAAAATGACTTTAAATTAAGGATAATTTCCTGTGCAGATAAGATGCGCACTACTGAACGCAACCACTCCGGCCAGCCAGACTGCGCGGACTCTAACCGAAATAGCTAGAGGAACAATATATCAAAAAACCAGCTATACTAAAATGACTTCTTTTTCAACGTTAATAGCTCCCGTACCATATAGATACTTGCCGAACACAGCGTGGTGCATTTGCAGATTGTGGATACCTTTTACCTGAAATCATTTATAATTGACCTCTTAGATGTTATTTGACAAAAAACTGTAGAGATAGCTTGGAATGCCAATAAAAAACCAGATGATTACGTCTAGTAAGTATAGAACTGTTTTATGTCGTTTAAAATAAATATTTACGTAATGATTCATCTAGGTCACCAACATTAATAATATTGATAGCAATGTTATAGAGATGATAATTATTGTATAATTCGAACTATTGTTTTGTGCAAAACTGAAGAATTCCACGAATCGGACAAATGAAACAAAGCTCATATGGGATAATGCAATATTAACTGCTAATGAAAATAACTTCCCCGTATCAATAGTTTTGTTATATTTTAATTTAATTAATAATTTGTAACAATATGTATTGTGTTGGATATACTTTTATTATCTTTGATAACTTGTCTAGGATATTCTGATGTCCGGAATTTACAAATGATGATAAATAATTCTCCATTTACATCATTATTGCACATGAAACTGAAAGATATTATTAACTAGCTGTGCCCCGCGGTTTCACCTTAGCTTATAGCCTTCCTCGATAAATGGGCTATCTAATACCTAAAGAATTTTTCAAATCGGACCAGTAGTTCCTGAGATCAGCGCATTCAAACAAACAAACAAACTCTTCAGCTTTATTATATTAGTATAGATTTTCCTGTTTTCTATCAGCTCATCATTTAAGTATCTTGCGGAATTTTTTATACGATATAATTACTACGCCCTGGTAATAGATAAAAATTAACGATCCATAAAATGTTATCTGCCTGATTATTATAATTTGTAAACATTGCCTCGATGAGGACCATTTTCTCATAACAGTGTTGTTATTTTACGTAAGTTTTGTTATACCGGCAAATAAACATTTATTGAAATATAAGGTTAAGAGCGGTTTAATCAGGTTTCATTCCAATTTAGTTCGTTCTAAGTCCTGTATCCACTTGGGAGCTATGTGGCAAATGCATTATACATCTGTTTCACCTTTTTCTTTACGGCAAACAGGTTATTTTATGTCCCAACAGATCGATATATTTTTCTCACCGGAAATCTAACCTAGGACTAGTTTCTCTGCTCATACGTCAACCACTATACCAAGGGAGCGATCCACTTGAGTGCGTACTATATTTATGGCCTGATATAACCTTTGGGTTCTATTTAACCGATCGATCAATTAAATAAAGTATTAAAGTCTATGTCTATTTTTTAACATGCTATTAGATAATAATCACCAAGTGGGGGATTCATCTAGTATGAAGCAATGAAAATCGAAATGTTACATGGCCAATTAAAAATACTACTTACAGTGTATGGACTATCGCTGGCTCTGTGGTTCTCCTCACTCCCAACCCAGGAACTTTCCAATTTTCCATCATTTTTCCTCTTAAATAATTTATCGTATTCCTCTGATAACCGTTCCAATTCCTTTCCTTTAATCAGCTTCTTCAACACTATATACCCATTGTCCTCATAAAACTGTTTTTGTTCCTTTGTAAGCCTTCCCATCTTCACAGCTTGTATCAATGTAAAACTATATTGTGTGTAGGAACAGGTATATATATATAGTAATTGTGTGACGTCACTGAGGTCAGCACTGATAATGGTGATCAAACCCGTGAAGAATATTACATAATATGAAAATACAAAGCATGAGATAACTTGTTATTCCCTAAATAAAGTCGGACTCGCGCACCGAGGGCTCCGAACAAACCTATTTTTTATTATGTTGTAACTTTCAAATTTACGTTTTTAGCAAATTTCCCTTTATCTGTGCTATAAGATATTGCTTGTAGCCAAATTTCAAGACTCTTTGTTCACGGGAAGTACGTTGTAGGTTTTGATTCCCTTGCGAATGTCGAAATTTGCAATAATTTGCAGCATAAACGGCTGTATCTTTTGATTGCGTTGGCTTATAAGTTTGATTCATCGACACAATTATTAATAAAGCATTATTAATTTGTTTCACAATCTAAAACACGTGAGATAATTATTTATACACATCATGTAAAGGTATAAGGTTCAAGGTGAAAGGTCGGAATTTATCGACAATTATTTATGGTAAAAACTGGATATATACCATTGTTTACTGGTTCATCATGTGCGTATATTTAACTACACTAATCAAATATGTAAAAACTAATTGATATTGTACTATAAATAAAGAATAATTAAGTTTAAATGACAAAAAAATTATCAAGCTATACATTTCTAATATTATTTAATGTTCATTTTAAACAATTAATTGAAACGAAGTTACCCCCGATCTGTTAATAGCCTTAAAATTGTTATTTTATTTATTTTATACAGTACTAGAGGTCCGCCCCGGCTTCGCCCGAGGTACATATTTCGCCTAAAGTAGCCTTTGTCTTTTCTCGGGTATCAAAATATCTCCATACCAAATTTCATGCAAATTGGTTCAGTAGTTTAGGCGTGATTGAGTAACAGACAGACAGACAGAGTTACTTTCGCATTTATAATATTAGTATGGATGAATCAGCATTACAATACAAAACAATATAAGTAAAGCGAAAGAATGTAATAATGAAGATTGAAGTACTAAAATAGTAAATAAAATATCGAGGAATGCATTGGTTTAGAAATATTGCTTGAAACCTAAGCATTTGAGACCTCAGTCCTTACTTTGTGTCGGCGATGCATTTCATGGTCGGTATATTCGATCCACAAATATTACCATATATCCACAATTGTGACATTGTAAACAGAACCCTATATCATTCTAATAGAATAGAAATTACAGTGATATACTATGTTGGATATAGGTTGTTCTGAGCTATGTGTTAAGCTTCCCCTTTCAGAGGCCATAAGATGTAGTTTGTGAGGAGTGATAGTAGTACGTCTAAGTGCGTTAGACATGCCACAAATGTGTATTTTATTTTATCAACGTTCGTAAAATATTATGGAAATATTTTAATAAAAGAACAACGTGGCTCTATCACTTATTTAAAGAAAATCTGTCCATTCGTATGGACGTGACACTTTCACTTTAACAAATAATACGTAAAAAGATTTAGAATTGAATTTTATTTCAATGATAATATACGAATAGAAATAATTTAGCAACCTTTATTATGCGACAAATAAAATTAAAATTTAATTGAAATTTGACTTATTGTTGAATACGAAAATTTAATCAATTTAAGTGTTTAAAAAAGTATATTGAAATTTTACTTTATTTTTGAGATTTCTTCGCCTCAATTTAGAAACGCTTCTCAGACCCAATTAATAACTATTTTCAAGTTAAAACCGTTGTAATTTGCAATTTGATAATGAAATTTGTCTCACTCAAGAAAAAATGAAAAAAAAATCAAGAGATACAAATGAATGTCGTAGAATTTTCCGAGATTTTCTACACTTTTCTGATGTAAAGCTAAATAAACAGATTCTTTTTTTAATTGTATTTTACTGTTGCTCTATGCGTATTACTTAAGTTTATATGTCTCTCAACAATCATCTTATCTGTGCTAAATAATAAACATTAAACAAGTCAATTTGTGAAATTATGATTCTATGGTTATACCGGGTGTAATCGTTAAGTGTGCACAGACAATTATTTTGTAATTATTGCATATATTTTTATATTATAAAAAACTGATATCGAAAGCAACCGAATGAGTAAAATGACACTTATGACTTTTTAAAAATATAACGGGATATATCCTAAAATTTTACATTAAAGACTCCCATTATGAGAAGCATTGCCTAAAATGATACTGTTATATTTATAGAATAACTGGAAATGGTATAAAACAAAATATGATACAAAAATGCTTCGACATTTCCCTCAGGCACTTTCTTTTTATAGAACTGTGAAATATCTACAATATGTAATAACAGCTTTCCAAAATTTCCATCATGCAATCATAACAAAATATCACAAATATTACTTCCCAATAAGGAAGAGTATGAAAGAAAAGCATATAAAAATACATGATATAAAAATAAAAATATATTTTCGGCTCCCTAAAAAACTGTCCGCATTCATGCGTAAGATATTGTTTACATTTGTTAATGTAAACAATATCTTCTATCTTCATTAAACTTATTGTAATATAATTGCTTGTTTACATTTTTGCGTGTGATTTAATTTAATAGGTGTGAACTGTGAAGTTATAAAAACATAGAACTAAAGTCATTTATTTATTACTTTACAACTGATTAGTTTTGTTTTCGCGCACAAAATTTTCCATTAACATTCTTAAAAAAAGTATAATGTAAACGTATCTTATACAGCTTTGCCTGGATTTTACGGGATAAAGTTTCATGGCAAAATAACGAGACAGATAAAGAGAGATTAAATATACTTTTTAAATAAGCAGCATAATAAATGAAAATTACACTGAGTAAGGAACAGTATGTTCATAAAATTAATTGTTCCAATGTGAGGTCAATTTAACCGTGCCATTCAGAACAATAACATCTAAAACAATCATAGACCTTCATAATTATTTCCAATCATACTTCTTCTAATAATAAATCGTTCCACATAAGTCCTACTGCGATAAGAACGCAAAATGTCGGCCATTACTGGCTTCACAAAGAAGGAGGAATTATTTTAAGCGAGCACATTAGGGCATCGTTTTGCGTGTATTATGATGCATTGAAGCGGTAATGTGGGTCATTGTATGGGCATATGTGGAAAATATCTCACATTTGGCCGCTCAGTTAATGACAGATCTGGTACAGTCGGCAAAGAGGGTTAGTACAGTCAAGGGAAAAACGTAATTGCATTGTTAATTTGACCAAAAAAGAATCGGCTTCATTACACTTCTTTATAATATATAGTGAACTTTATATTTCATTTTATTGTACCTTCTGTTAAACCCTTTCCTGTTTTCATGTAACTTTCCATTTTGAAAAAGGATCGCACACTGTATGCTACATTTTTAAATTAGCAAACTCAAACATACTCGTATAAATGATAAAGAAAACACATCGCGTGAATTCTCTACAAGAATTTGGTAAGTCCATGGCAAGGAGGGAGTAAAGAAAAAAGAGAAACTAAAAAAAACACATTTATTCATCACTAAGTCTCCCACTCAAAGCATTTTGCAGCACGTTATTTATATGCAGTCTAACTGGTTTCGGTATGTTCGAATCAGGGACGATATCTTCAGTACCCTTCCGCAGTGGGGGTGGAAGGGACGCACCTTCGAAGGCTTGGATCAGCGTGGGGAAGTAAGTAGACAATCTTGTGAACAGGACTCCTGGGGTATACACCGGCTTGAAGTATTTGTCTAAGTTGTGCGAACAATTCCCCTCGTGAACTAGAAGCCAGCCTGTAAGTAAATATTAGACCGTTTTCAACATTTTTTACACCAAATTAATATAGGATATACATATATAGGACACTAAACAACTGTTTTATAAAATATTTTAAAGCAGTTCCTGTATTTTTATTAATAATGTATTATAATATAATACTAAGTAATTATACATAGATTAAGAATCTATATATAGATACAAAATTTAGATATGTATATATTTAATATATAAATATATAATATGTAGGTATATAACTCGCAGTTGATACGTTGATACAGTAGTTAAATAGGTTAAATCCATAAAATGAGAAATAACCCACGATCCTTAAAGCCAGTCCGGCACTGCGCATCCAGGAACTTGCAGTAGGTGTCGAATGTGTAGAATCCGCGGTGGAATTCGTCGTACCGATAGCCCAGGCAGAACCCGATCCATATGCCACTGCATTGCTCGTAGTGCACGTTGTTAGCTTGCCGAGCGCACACTGCACCTATCCTGTAAAAAAATCAAAAAAATATTTTAAAAGATATTAAATAATAATTAGGAGGGAATCGAACCCGTGTATTTTCATTACACCGCACCGTGACGACGCCTCCTCGCTCAACCGATCCTCAAAACATTTTCAAACTCAAACTCAAACATTTATTTATTCAATAAGACTTCTTTTAGAAGCAATTTCGAATCGTCATTACATATTTTAAAACATTTACCATATGATCGCGATTCATGCCTTACTTATTTCAATACTATAAAACATGAAATGAAAATACCTGTTACTATTTGTAAAACCGTCGAAAAGGAGAATTTATACGTTCTATAATATTTTTAAGAATCTGAAAAGTTTGTTTAATTTTATCTTATTTCGTCTAAAACTTCGATGACAAAATCAATTTTTAATTAAGTGCCGTCGAACAAGCTTTTGGGAAACACATTACTTATTCCCAAGCTTTGCGATACTACATTCATTATTTATCACTTATCATAGATATTTTCTGTAGACAACATCGAAACAGGCAGTCGGGTCAAGGCCGCAAATATTAATAATATCAATTTCTGCAGATATTGTACATGATATCTCTCCCACAAAGAGGATATTAAAATTCATATCATATTGTTTCATTTATTGAAGAAGAAATGTAGATATGAAATAGTAAAATACAGATAATTAAATATAGCTTCTTCGAAGAAATATCCCGATACAAATTGTAATATATTTTATAATACATATCCATTTGCAAAAGAGTAATGACCCTAGATGCTGGTGTAGCTTCATTCACATTATATTCCACGACAAATCCAATCGTTTCTGACTATTTGAATTAATCTATAATCGAAAGGACTGGACCAATTTTAATAGGACTCCATAATATAAAGTATTACTAAGATCATATTGCACCCCACCTCGTATAAAGATAGTTGCACTCTTCTCCACAAACGAGGGGCACCTTCGTGGTGGTCTCATTGGGCCCCAACTCGGGGTCCTTGAACACCCAGTCACCCCCGGGCCAGTAAGGCTCGTAGCCGTGATTCGGGTTGTAATTCTTGTTCAAATCTGGTAACTGTTCCTTTATGTATTCCAAAATACTACAACGAAACAGTAAAATAATCAATAGATGAATAAATACTGATATTAACAACGTATCATCTAATTTTGCAAGCGAAATTTGTAAGGTATTTGCTACAGACTGCAACTTGAACATCTATTATGCATTTATTGTGCAAATCAATCTGCTTAATTATACAAAGGCTTGATAATATATACCTACTCTTTGAATTGTAGCAGCAGAATATCGGCAAATATCGCAGCAGTAATAATATCGTATTAAAAAAACACTTAAAGCTTAATCTTATAAAGCTTTAAATACGAGATGCATAATATCAAATATTGTGCGATTAAGAATATTCTAGACAGGCGTTCACACAATAGACGAGGGTAGTGATCGGTCAATAGATAGCGGACTTTCTGTGTGTCTGACGTGCTCTCTGGTATGGGGGTTAGAAAAAGACAAAGAATTTATATCAATATGCCAATAAAACGTAAAATTTTCTCGATATATGTATATTCTAGATGTGTTTACTCTTATTAGTAATTATGATAAGTTAACTATTAATGAGTCTTCGTTATAAAACCATAAATTAACATTTAATGAATATTGAAAAGTTACAATTATAAATGTCGAGTTTAACATTAATTAAGTTAAATATTTATTAAGAACTGTCCAATAATTTTCTACTTCATTCCAATATATTATTAAATGGTACAAAAGACGCTAATAAATAGAAACCAGTTGGAAGTTAAATAAGATTTTCCCCCGAACATAACTATAATACTGGATCTGTATTCTAAGAATCGTATCTTGGTTTATTTTCTTGTAAACACTGCAACATGCTGTTAATGAGCAACATTCTTGATATTCTATCAATATATTGTATATTTTTTCCTTTCATTTTTATACGAAAATAGCGTTAACATCGAATGAATTCCCAGATCGGCAATATTGATAGTCGTAATATATTTCTCAATATTATTGAGCTGTTTCATTTCTTCTTTCAGTTTAAGATTATTGTTAGTAACAAAATATTTCATTATTTTAGATTCTATATGAGTCTTTATATATTTGCGATATTTATTTGAAAGACTACCTTAAATTAGTGTGTGCATGTACATTAGTGTATTCAAAAGAGACCTTAATACTATCTTTAGGACAATTTATGGCATCTTCCGTGGTAGAGTGCACACTCTACCATGTCATACAGCTTGGATTTTTCACGCGCTTTTTTCTCGTCATGAATATTTGTTTTAAGTAATCTTTTATTTTACCTTCCTGCTCACTTTTCGCAATATATTCTTAATCTCGCTTACTACTTTATTTGAAACGTTTGTGATAATCTCAATAACTTTACGCTGCAGTATATAAAATTAATATAAGATTAAATACCACTTAGACCGTCACTGTATCGATTCCAACTACGCAACTGTCAAAAACAACACCTTTGGCTAGGAGTCGTTATACGAAGGTCGAATAAGTTGTTGCTCTCACAACTAAGAAATTAAAGTTCTCCTAATTGAGTTTGAATTAAAATGTCCCTTCTTTGTGATTTATTGGCACATTCATTTCAAATACTGTTTATCATTGGGTAGGTATTGTAATTTAATTTTTAATTTAATTATTTTTATATTAATTATAAATATTAATATTTATAATTAATACTAAAATTTATAATTAATATAAATAAAACTATAATTCAACAAATAAAACTATCAATTAATACAAATTACAACAAAAACAAAGTTAATCAACAATCAAACAATCTTTAAAATTTCCCTGAAAATCTCACCAAAATCGTCTTAGTAATTTAGTTAAAACAAATCTACTGACCTGGGACCAGGTATCCGTTGATTCGCCACCGGGACGTACAAAATATTCCATACTAAAATAAAACAAATTACTGTATTGAATTCCGAAGTATTTATTAAAATACTAATAAGACTTTAAAAACATCTGAATCGATGTTTAGAAACAAAATTAAAATGTTTACAAACATGCATAAGTAAGTGAAGTACCTTGCAATAAACATCTGCTAATAATAATTGGTAATTGATATACTTTCAGACTTGTGAAACATTTTAATAAATAGGTAGGTCAAACACGATGTAGATATTATCATATCCAAAAATTCTTATTAGTAATTTTATACTAGAAAACCATTAAGTTCTTCAAGTAATATTATGCTATAGTGGAAGTGGAAATAATTCTCCCTAGCGCAATATTCCTCACTAATCACTTTAACTAGATAGGACTAACCTATGCGATAAGGGCATAAGTGATAGTTTCTGCAACTTATGGTCGTTAGAAATCACAGAAATACTACGATTGACTTGCCAAAAAGCCGCCTTTCTCTACGAGTGTACGTGAAAACAAAATATGACTAACTTTGAATAGCCATAAAGATGAAGTCCCAAGACATTATTGGAAAACTAATTAAAATTATCTGGTAACTAGCTGCAAGTATGCGCTATAACTTTCCGTTTGCAACTAACCAATATTCTTATTATAAGAAGTAATTAAATATTGTTTCATAAATTTAATTGTTATTCGCATTCCGCTGTGCAACTGCAAACAGCTATAGACTGTGTTTGTAATACTTTTAAGGGAATTGTTTGGAATACATTTTTATATTATTCGTGTTCTCTAGACAAATTTTAATTAAATTTTAATTGATAGTACCTAATTCGAGCATGACAACGGCAATAAATGTAAATCTTGAGACATTTTCAAAAGTTGTTGTTATTTTATTAAGAAGCGTATTTGAAAATATTATCAGGGTACTTATTTTTTTCAGTAAAATACAGTTTTACAAATAATCGTTTAATCATTATAAGCGGCGCTGTAATTACCTAACAATTAACGAGCGAATTTTTCGCATCAGGAAACGCTCTCATAAACATGTAACATTAAATGCAAACTTTCATAATTACGCGATTTTATAATAAAAATTAATAAATAAAGTTATTCAATTTATACATGGTCGAAAGCGGATATTTGTATTTTTATAATCCTGTCCTTTTCAATACCAGATTATAATCCATACTAATATTATAAATGCGAAAGTAACTCTGTCTGTCTGTCTGTTACTCAATCACGCCTTAACTACTGAACCAATTTGCATGAAATTTGGTATAGAGATATTTTGATACCCGAGAAAGGACATAGGATAAGTTTTATCCCGGAAATCCTACGGGTTCGGTTTTGCTATGGTGCGTTTTAAATTTTAATTTCACAGTGGAAGGATTATTTATTTCAAAGTCTTTTATATATTTCTCTGCTCTTGGAATAAGATCCTTTTGTCTCGTGGGTCTGGTCTTCAGTTCCTCCTGACAGGGTCCTCGGTAGGCTATCATCCACTCTGAAAGAAAGTATGATTGCAGATATTTTAGGTCGTAAGTATTGATTGATTTTATTAACTGGTGTGTCTGCGTTCATAACAAATACCCCAGAATAATAACACGGGTAAATAATATTTACAGATGAAATTTACTGAAAATTATAGCATCCAAAAAAGTCCCGTCAAATATACAGTAGGTTCAAGTAATGATGTCCCTGAAATTTAATTAAATATTCGCTTCGTAGGATTCGTGATTCTGTAAAATCCCTCTAAATCTAGGTTTTGCAATCAGATGTTTTATTTTTCCTTTGCATAAAGTACCTTTTTTTTTTTTTGAAGTTATGATTTCTAGCCATTCTTCGAAACTGTGCTTAAAATTATTATTATCTTGTAATAAAATCCAATGTCCCAAAAAACGTTTTCAAAATACTTACTCTCACGCCCCGTACAATCTTGATTCAGCAACTCGCAGTAGTTTTCAAAAGTTTTGTGCGTGTAGTTCTTCCCTCTACCGCATATTTGCCCAAACCTGATAATACCAGAATATAAGCTTTGATACGGTTTCGATCCATCGAACGAAGCTAGTATAGATTCGCCACACTCTCATCCCATCATAAACTTATTCTAGTGACTAACTTGTAGAACATATCATGGCACTCCTCCCCACACGCAAGCCCCGGCTCCGTGGAGCCCGAGGGCGTCTGCGTGAGCACCCAGTCGCCGTCCGCCCAGTACGGCTCGTACCCATAGTTGGGGTTGTACTTCTCTTTGCTTTTCTCTTGGAGGAAGGTTAAACTGAAACAATTTTATAATAGAAGATAAAAGTTCAACATTTGTGTAATCGTTTGTGTTGTATATGTAGTCTACTTACTTGAACTGTCAAGATTATTATGTTACAACTTTATTAAGTGTATTACATGTATAAAAAGTTTTTCGTTGAAAGAATTGAAATGTGTAACTTTTTGAGGTACCTATCCCAATCAACTCTATCTTTCGTTAATCTTACAACCATATACTATAAATATATTATCTATATTGGTACTAAATATTACTACTAAATCCGTACTGATCTGCAGGCAAATCTTTTAAAGGATTGTTCACTAGACCTATTTCTAATATTTCTGTAATATCTGATCTAATATGATCACACAAATTACAATCCTTTACGCTCGTCGGATTTGCTTTGCGAACTATCGAAGTGAGCACATCTATCGGAGTCTAATTATAATACGATAATTACCATATCTTCTGCTCTACCTCATTCCTGACCACAAACCACACATGAATATCTTATTGAATTCATTAACAAAATATGATGAATAGTTTTTATTATCTAAGTATGTAAACATTAATGCTTCAACCCGTACGTGTAACATTTTGAACTTTTATTTTCCTTTGAATTATAATTTGGATTCATAATATTCTGAAATGTTGAAGTCTGACATATTAAGTATCAAACACTATGCAATTAACAATAATAATAGAGCTTTTTGTGTGTATGAAGGTGCAATAGAAGGGATTCTGTATCTGATTCCGAGTGTGTGTGTATGTGTGTGTTGTGTGAATAACTAAATTAACTCTCACTCACTCATGATTCCGTCTATACACAGCTAAGGGGTACCATCTAAACCTGGTCGCATCAAAAACGCAAGCTTTCACAAATCTTCCCGAACCCAGCGAGCACTGCACTGCGGATGAATTTAAATTTTTAATTTCCACTTTGTTGCTGCGATCATACGCTCCAAAGATATATTTTAAATCAGACAAATATTATTTATTGCTCGCTCAAGTGCCAGTATATGAATGTAAATTTCAAGTTATCGGAAATTCATTACCATCCATTCAACTTTTGATGTTGTTTTAAAGAATAATGTTTTGTTAAACGTTGTTTTTGATATTTTTATTTCTAGTAACTGTAATTGAAACTTTTTAAAAGTTATTTGAAGTTATGAATAATAATCAGACAGATAATTTAGAATGGGTTTTAATATCGGAATTAGTAATTCATAATTTTTTATTTATTAATTCTTTTAGGGGGATACATACCTACTTTTCCCCTAAGTTTCCTTCCAAAAATAAATACCTACATAGTGATTTTATTATACTACAGACTATAAACACATTGTTATTACTTTTAGTAAGCGCCATTAAGATAACTTTTTATATAACTTACTTATCAAATAAATTGTAATCACTAAAACCATCCATAACATGGTTTTTAAATTTGTATCATTAAGTATATTGATCATATTTAGAGATACACTCCATTATCATTTAGTTATTTATAAAATATTCTCTACAAATTATGTAAATTCTCCGTGTACATATTGTGATAATATTCTAAAAACTACGCAAGAATCATAAAAACTCAATGGAAATTGCATAACCATAACCAAAGTCTATAATGAAATTTTGCCATTATACTAGAACCTTAACGACTTCTTCAAATTTATCCTACTACTTTCAATTGCAAGTCTTGAGTTGCAAATTGTATATTGAGACGAGAAAGTTAAAACTATGAAACGTATTAAAATTTAATAATCTCAGTTTGAAAGCAAAAGGCTACTCTTCGAGCTCTTTCTTCAGTTATAAAACCATCTCGTGAAACTTAATAGCTATGCAATTAAATTAAATGTTACATTTTTCAATCCAACATTCCTAATTCAGTTATGTCTTTTTATAACTTACTATCGGTCCGCCCCGGCTGCGTCTGTATTAAATATTTACGTTTTCTCTATATAAGAATCATCCTGTACCTCAAGGAATATGTTAAAAAAAGAATTATCGAAATCGTTTAATAAGTTAATAATTTACCCATTCACGCGTGATGCCGTGACCAAGGAAAACGGGTTTCATTTTTATTGTATTATATAGATGTAACCCTTATGTAATTTTAGAATTCATATTTTTATAAAGAAATTATAATTGCATGCCCTTATTCTGAATAATGTATACAATGAAACAGGTCAAGGTGGATTCATTTTAACTTTTAAATTTTATATGAATAATTAAAAAAAATCAAAGTAAGAAGTACGTGTGCCCATTTCATTAAAGACCTTATATAACATAAAGACTCGAAGTCTTTATGTTATAGGCGACCTATAAAATATTTTTTCTAAAACGTTATTCCATTAACCTAACTCTAATGCACTGGTATTTCAATATTTGCCCGCTTTGAAAGCGTTTCTACACTCAAACGTCATGGCTTTACTTATTTACTTTCACATATTATTATATAAATGTAAATAGAAATTTATAAAACCAATTTAAAAGTTTCATATTTGGATTAAGTGTTGTAGAAAATGCCTAGTGCCTGTGTGGCCACTTGATTTTTTTTGAAGTTTCTAGCTGTGTCTAGCAGTTTTGCACAGATAAGACGACGGGAACGGCCATATTATCTTTTAAGCCATAATTTCATCCAATTTAGTTCTATGATTTAGCCGCGAGAGCGTGACAGACAGACTGAAGAATTTATGACTGTCACATTTATGATTTTTTTTAATAACATTTAAAACATAACTTTGTTAACAAAAATAATATCCAATCCTTGAAGTATATTATTATACGCGATTATAGGTAATTTAAGTTTGCTATTGTCCCCGAAGGATGCGCCATGAATAAATCATTGCATTGTGATAAACCAACGTTTGCAGAAAATAAAGTAGTACCTCGTAGCTGCACAATGCACGTGTACATCACAAAAACAAAAACAAACGAATCATTCAATGTTAATATTAACTTTCATATTATATGAAAATTATAATTGGTACGTGAAAGAAATTTCGTCAAAATCGATCCAGTCTTTTCAGATATTAACTGGCAGAAAAGAAAGTTTGACAGACAAATAACATCGCTTCATACTAAAAGTGATTCATAAAATATGTTCAATTTATTAACTAGTCCATATTTTGTTATTAAATAAAATGTTAAATATACCTAACTCTACATGTTCTTCAAATAATATAAAAACACGTGAAGGTTGACTTTCTAAATAAAATAGTTAGCTATTTCATGTAAAATAAAATTCGCATAAATTCAAGTGCCTGAGTTTTACATGTTTTATAAATTACTGAAAAAATACCAACAATACATTTTTACAAATTAGCAAATAGCACAAACGCCTTAATAATACATGGTTTATTATGTAGACATAAAAAATTATAAAAATGAGAAAAACAAATTAATGAAAAAATATCAAATATTGTAATGATATCATATCACCTAAGACGGTGCCTATAGAATGATGGTTGTGATGATTTTGATCATCATTCAAAACATGACGTAATAATTCATGGAATACCTGAAAACTGAATGCCAAAATAGCATCTTCATCACGTATTATATATTATAAGTATATTATAATGAAGCTTTTTATCGTTGACTGCCATACCATAAAAGACATACATTTCACTTACCAGGGCATCTCCAGGGCACATCTTTATTGGCTTTGAAATTTATAGTAAATAAAGTGGCTAAAGAATCAAAGTGATAAATTATTATTATAATGTAGGTAGTCAAGTGTCAGAGAGCCGATAATTAGCTGGCGGCCCACTGGGGGGAGGGAGGGATATCGACGGCATTTCAGCCCATTGTGGCCGCAATGAGTTTGCAATCTCTTGATTATTAGAATAATTTATTGATGATAAATTGACCTTAATTTTGAGTCCACATTATAATGTGTATACGTAAAGATAATAGGGAATTTTAATTTCGTGGAAACTGTATTTATTTATTCTCTTGCAATTTTTAAGATTTATATGAATAATTATGATAATTAGGCTTTACTTTGTAAAATATTTTACAAAGAAAACAGAATAAACCGATAAAAGCCGGCAATAAACTTTATTGTTTCTTTCGAAAATGCCTACAAAATACCGAACTATTTCATGTAAAATAATTAGTAGATACAAATAATTTAATTGTAATATAAAATAATATAAAATGTATAATTTATACAGCGTAGCATGTGCAATTGTGCAAGCCGTGTACGCGCCTCGTAGCAAACTGCAGTATTGCCACTTACAGAATCGGATTAACATTACGGATAAAATAACAGCGTTAACTCCACGTTTACAAGTAATATGTAATTATTTTTATAGAAGCCTTACAATTTATAAGCAGATATTATATTTGACATCATGCATAAAGGTATATTATGAACTTTGCATGATCTGCTCAATCATTTATGGATTACCTACATGGCAGATGTTTCTTAGTCAATAGTATATATTATGTCTATTTCATCAATTTGTAAACGAAACAAAAAAAAACAAATTCTATATCCGTATTTTTAGCTACACTTTATATAGTTATTTCGAGCTTTGGGAAGATAAGAAAAAGGATCCTATTTCTCGCAAAAATCCAATCGAAGATTTGAAGCCTTTGGACCCTTCGTTTATTGGTAGGAAACGCCTTGATGCATAACATTTTGAAAGTAGATACTAGTAGGTACCCGGCATGTGAACATGCTGCATATACTTATAATTAATCATACTACATAATATTATATTATATTTTTATTAATCGTACCTATAGGGTGACAAGCATTTTGATAAGTGAATATCTACGATATTATCTACTAATTTTAATATTTTTTTTTATATTAAATATGTATAACTGTACAGTTTCTACACAATTTATAATTAATTACATTTTATTAACCATCAGGAAAACCTTTGCTTGTCACTCTAGTATTAGTAAAGAATATATGTCGCAGTTTATAGTCCTTACAAATAATCCATTTCAACTACGTCTGGAAACAGCGTAGAAAATTTTAAGCTAAAAATGGCTAAGGTCCTCGGTCAGTCTGAACATATATCACAGTGCAACAGAACAAACGTGTGGACGTCAGCGTGACGGCCACTGACGTCACTTTCCTGTACGGAATATACCTTGTGGGAACATTTCTCATTGCCATTTTGTTAAAGAAAGAACAATGAAAGGATATAGACAGGTGATTAGGGATGAATACAATATTACGTTAGATGTCACCCGAATGATAAAGGTCAATATGTAGTTTTTAAGTGCATTACCTTCGAAATTGTGAACTGTTTGTTAGATTCTCGAGAAAAATTCAAATATCATCACTTAGTTTGATGATTTGTTATGAAAATGTAACATGTGTAGGAATTCTCGTTCATATTGTTATTGATAAAAATTTAAAACTGTATAGGTAGGTACTCTAAGGTAAATTTCGAATTCGCTATCCTTAATGGTTTACACACGTTCCTCACCGTGTCGGTCATTAATAATATGTCTTTTTTTCATTAGTATATACGCCTGACAGTTTCTTCCGATAAAGCGAAAATATTAGGCTCTACCATGGCTTTACATTTAATTTTTATTTAAAGACAATACTTAAAAATCCTCCAACATTCTTAAAAATATCATAGACCACCTACTCCATTAAAAATATTTCCATACACACCAGACAATTTGTCAAAGAAAACTCTCCGCTTTATATAAAGGTAAGTAAGTGTACACTATACAGTACAACAAAGACAGTAATTATAACCTTTATAAGTGAGTTGAGGCATTAGCGCTTATCACCGCTGACCGCCCTCGCCTGCCATTTGTCTAGCCTCGCCCCCCTTGCTATTTATAGCGTGACCACTTGACACTACACATCGTCTGGCTACGTGCATAAAACCCTTCTGAAATGCATTTTTAGTAGAAATTTATTATTTTCTTGTGATAGTAGGTAGGTACTTGGAAGATTATTTAATAATTAAATTTATTTTATAGGTACGTATCACTTTGAGCTATAATAAATAGAAGGAAGGAATAGGTAACTAGTTACATAGGATCAAAAGAAAAAAAAAATAAACTCAAAATCATTCTCTCGATCCATTGAACAAGTAATAATCATATAATACTAATTAAATTACTGTTCACTAGTAATCAACGATTCATTAACAAATGCAAACACAGAAGCTCAATAACATAGCTAGTGCATTATTTGAAAGCCTACAATTCAAAAGCAAATTACAATAACCCAACAAAAGCGCGGCCAGTTCACATATCGGTGTTATACACAATTACATCGAACATCCACAACTCAGGCTCTAAGCCCTCAGATCTGCGAACAAAACGATTTCACCTTGCACGCGCAGGCCTCACCACAAAACCAACTTTATTGCAACAGTGCAAAGCTCAATTGCGTTTGCCTCAGCCGTAATCCGTTAGCGCAAATAGAGAAGTCGCAAGTTGTAAGGGTCGGAGATCAGGTGTCGCCATCACCTGGCAGCTGGCTAGTTAGTTGTAACTTGCGAAATTGTATTAAACTTGTCAGTATGCGTCCGCTTTAGTCGTGGAGTTCCACTATTTGTTCTGATTTAGCTTTATCTGCAGTTCGGCCTTTTAACTCAAGTGGATCGAGTTTCAGTCAAGTTTGCTTCAAGTCTAATTTATTCGTAACTCAATGAAATTGAATTCGACCGTAGTTATAGAAATGATGGCATTTGGGCTTGGCATTTTCTTCAAGTGCACCTCAACAAGCCTCAAGTAATTTTCTCTATCTCGTATCTTAACAGTAGGTAGGATTTCATACCTATTTTTAGATTATATTTAAATGCAATTCGGTCATAAATATAAATGACTAGATTTCCGCCCGCGTTTTCAAAGGAAATCCCGCATAGTTCCTGTTCCCGTGGGATTTCCGGGATAAAACCTACCCTATGTGTTAATCCAAGTTACCTTCTATATGTGTGCTAAATTTCATTGTAATCGGTTCAGTAGCATTTGCGTGAAAGAGTAACAAACACACACACACATGACACACACATCCTCACAAACTTTCGCATTTATAATATTAGTAGGATTAAAACTGCTTTTTAATGTAAATCTCTCTGATTATTTTTTTTAATTTATGTATCAAATTAAATACTATACTTATACTTATATTGCAACCAATCTAAGTGTACGGAACTTATGGACTTTTGCTGACTTATATAAATTTTTGCGGCAAAGATAAATTTTCCTCACGTATAAAAATTTTCCTGGCTTATAGAATTTTTCCTGACGTAAAGAAATTTTCCTTGTTTATAGAAATTTTCCTTTCTTATAGAAATTTTCCAGCTTATACAACTTTCCCGACGTATGGAAATTTTCCTGACTTAAAGAAATTTTTCCTGACTTTTCGTAATTTTCCCGACTTATGGTATTTTCCTGTCGTATAGAAATTTCACTGTTGTATAGAAATTTCCCTGACGTATAGAAATTTTCCTTTCTTATAGAAATTTTCCAGCTTATAGCAATTTTCCCGTCTTATGGATTTTTCCTGGCGTATAGAAATTTTCCTGACTTATAGAAATTTTCCTGACGTATAGAAATTTTCCTTTCTTATGGAAATTTTCCAGCTTATCGAAATTTTCCTGACTTATGGAAATTTTCCTGACTTATAGTAATTTTTCCTGACTAATCGTAATTTTTCTGTCAATCGAAATTTCCCTAACTATTGTTAAAATCATTTTTCTAATCTTCCTAAAATTGGAAATTTTTACGACTGATTAAAGTACCAGTACCACCCACATCCCGTATTCCCACCCACATCCCGTACGCTATGCTCTCTATCCACAGGCCGCGCGTGCGCAGAATGGCTCAGTATCTGCATAGCTAGCGAACGTATAAACTCGACGGTCGTTGGGCGTGGTACCTACATATTTCGCAATAAAAGGTAGCCTATGTCCTTTCTCGGGTATCAAAATATCTCCATACCCATGAAAATTGGTTCAGTAGTTTAGGCGTGATTTAGTAACAGACAGACAGACAGAGTTACTTTCGCATTTATAATATTAACTAGATTTCCGCCCGCGGCTTCGCCCGCGTTTTCAAAGGAAAATCCGCATAGTTCCCGTTCCCGTGGGATTTCCGGGATAAAACCTATCCTATGTGTTAATCCAAGTTACCCTCTACATGTGTGCTAAATTTCATTGTAATCGGTTCAGTAGTTTTTACGTGAAAGAGTAACAAACATCCATACATCCATACATCCATACATCCTTACAAACTTTCGCCTTTATAATAGTATTAATACATCCTTACAAACTTTCGCCTTTATAATAGTATTAAGATATTAAGATAGTATAATAATATATAATGTATGGATTTTAAACAGTAAAACAGTGCATAGAGACTTCAAAGAAAAAAAATATTATTTCACAAACATCTAGCAAACTCATCCTGGCTTACAATAAATATAATAGGCAATGTAGCTTTCTACTTCTGAAATATTTTTTTAATTGGTCCCGTAATTTTTGAGTTAAGATTTTACGGATATAAATAACCATATTTACCTACAATGCTACAGTTAATGGCGTTCAAAATGGGCTGTAGGAACGCTATTCCAAATTGTCCAATGTCCGAAATAGTGACCAGCCAGTAAAACCCAGGCCCATAATATTTGGCAAAGAATCCCAGACACATACATCGTTCAAGTCCATAGCACGCAAGTTTATGCGCTCATAACTTAAAAAATCCCGCATAATATCATCACTGGACGTATTACGGGTGTGTGAATAATTCCTCCATTTCCTTGCCATCCTTGCTTTTGTTGCCTCTTGCTAGACAAATTATGCTATAAACCTCTAGCTCGCATAAAAATGAGCGTTCCTAAATTAGAAACGTTTGCTAGGATAGTGAAATAGAGTAATAGTTGCCTCGTTTTGTGACGTATTTTATATAGTTCTCACTGCGAGTATTAAATAATAAAAAGCTACAATACGACAACAACTTTTTTCATTCCAACATGCCAAATTTTGTTTGGAACTTTTTCAGCTTACGATCATAAATTATGAAATCGGACTTAGCAGTTTCGATGAAGTATGCTTATCGTTAAAATAACTAAAAGTAAGCAAGTGGAAATGGTTTAAAAAGAGTGTATTTTTATAATTTCTGACAGTCAAATGAACTTCCATCAAAAAATAACAACCCCTTACATACATCTTTTATGTATAACTTTTCCACGGTAATGAAGTCATAACCAAGAGAGCCATATCTCGTAATTCGTAACCATAACTCGAAGCGACAATGAAGTTCTATATTGGCAGCCATTCACAGAGAACTTAAAAGCACGATTATGAAACCCCGTTTTACTAGTGCCAATAAAACATAGCTAGATATTAAAGTTTCCAATAAAAGTTTTATTTCCCAAGGCAAGGTGAGCGACTTACAGCCCTGTTTACTGCGGGCGTAATAGAATTTTTAACGGCGATGAATGCTACGAGCCAACCGATATAATATGCACTTTTCATGTCGCGAGTTTATTGAATGCATGAGATTTATAAATGCAATGCATATGAAATATCTTTAAATTGAATAAAAAATTTCATTTCTTGGAAAACTTCGTCTTGTTCAATCAATTCAGAAAATATATATATTTGACTTTCAGATTTGTTATAAAAACTGGTAGGGAAGAGATATATCTATTTTCTTTATAAGAAAATATTGATTACGTTCGAACTTAGATGATTTAATAATATATTTAAGTTATAGATCAAGTAAATCATTGCCCAGGAATTCTTAAAGCAGGAGTCAAATGAGAAATAAAACCAAAAACAATTTAAAAAACTTTTATTCAACACAAATCACATCATTTTTATGACAAAAACTTAAATTCATAATTCTAAAACATAAGCTCCAATTAGAGTTAGAAATTAACGAAATAATACAATATCTATTACAGTTTGAAAGAATAATTATTTAGGCAAATTTTTTCCATTAGCTTTACATAAGCTTTAAAACGATACTTATATAATACCTTAACATAACAACTATATTTACACGTTTGTAACCTTAATTTACAAGCACATTTTGCTCATTAAAGTTCATTAACACTTCAAAATATTTTAGACATTTTGTAAATTCCTTAAAATTTGTAATTATTTATCTTCTGGTATTAACAGTACGTTGTACAGCCGACATGCCGTCGACGAAGCGCGTGCGGAACAGCACGTTGGCGTTGTTGAACATTCCGTCCTTTAGTGATACTATGATGAACTGAAAAGAAATTGTAAAATGAGTGCGGGTAGTTCGAGAATCCGGCTCGAAGGACCAGAGATATGATTTGTGGAATTATGTGATTTGTAGGAAATATACAGATGTTATTGTTGATGTAAATAGAATTAGTAGTAGGTACACGTTCATATTTTCTAGGGGGTAGACTATGAAGTGTATGTAAGTGTAGAACAATTGTATGAAATGGTCCTTCGAGTCGGATATTAATGTTTATTGGAACAAGATTAAAATATGTTGTGTGTGGTGTTGATTGTTGAATATTATTCAGGATATGCGTTGCCAGATGCTCCGCGCTGTAAAATAGTAAAAGTCGAGATCAGCAAGAAGCACAGTGTGGTCCAAGCCGCTGTTACTGCTGAATATCAGCATGGCGCTGAACAAAGTAGTTCGGTGTACCTGCGAGTGTCGGAAGTGATCCTTGAGCATGGTGCCGATGTTCTGCGTGTGCGATAGGTCGAGCGCCGCGTCCACCTCGTCCAGGATGTAGAGCGGCGCCGGGTGGAACAGCAGCATGGCCAGCACCAGCGACAGCGCCACCAGCGACCGCTGCCCGCCGCTCAGCTCGCTCAGCGACTCCTTCCACGTGCCGTTGAACCCCACGCGCACCTGAACACACATATTTAGTTAAATAAATTAATCAAAGCTTCATACGTTCGTCAAAAACGTTAAAAATAATATCGACTGAAAAGATCCGGCTCGAAGGACCATTGCATTAAATTTATAACCAAAAGACAAACACATGCGTAAATTTGATGCGCGTACATTTATTTTGTAACAAATAGTGTCCGACCGAACTTTCGGTTTCGGTTTCGGCCGAGTTTCGGCCAAAAATCAAGTTTCGGCCAAAATCGGCCGAAACTTTTGCCGAAACCGAAACTTATTTCGTAAGTTCAGTGAACGTAGTTCACACACGTTCACGCTCGCCTAACTTCGTTTTCCTCGGCAACGCTTTGACGGACGCTGTCAAAGCGTTGGTTGACCCACGCTGGTGGAAACAATTTTTGATTATCTATGTTGAGATTGGAACTGGGTGTAATAGTAATTAATAATTATTATTTTTATATAAGAGGTACCTAAAAGAGATTATTCTTCTAAGTACAAATACCAATCCAAAGTATTAAAGACTCTATTAATAAAGAAAAAGATCTCAAAATACCAATACTTAGTATTTAAAGTAACAGTTACAATTACTGATTTGATTTAGATGACTGATTTTACTGAGAACTTAATTTGAAAAAATAATAAAAATTATACGTTTCATTAAAGAAACGAATCTTCAATGGCGGCCAAAGCTGACACTGACATATGGTAGGGTATTTTATTAATTATTTCAAATTGTTTATTGACAAACTTTTTTGTTATGGTATTTGTGTATTTATATGAATTATCATATTTACGTATACAGAATGCAACAAAATCCCCATAATACTTGTAATGAGCCCATAAAACTGAGCAACTTTTCCCAAAGAAAATATTTTGTCAAATTCCAAAAAAAAACATTATTTAAGTACTATCGCAAATACATAATTGTCATTGTTAATTTATGATAAAAACTATTATAGGGAAAATCAAATACATTTTAGTGATTTTACTTTTCCCAATTTTTTTTGCATGCCGTACGGCCGTGTGTAAGCAAGAGGGAATGATAAGCGCCGCCATTTAAGATTCGTTTCTTTAATGACATGCGTTATAATTATTATAAAATTGTTATCTACACTAATATTATAAAGAGGAAAACTTTGTTTGTTTGTTTGTTTGATTGTAATGAATAGGCTCATAAACTACTGGATCGATTTTGATTAAATTTGGCACAGATAATCTTTAGACCCTGAGAAAGAACATAGGCTACCTTTTATTGCGAAATATGTACCACGGGCGAAGCCGGGGCGGACCGTTAGTTATTAATATTTTAAAAATATTATTTTTTTATCTTATATTAAATAAATGATTACAACAAATTTAATATACTGTGTTTTCATTTTATGCCCTAATTAAGGCAAAATAATAGGTAAAATCCCCCAAAGTTCAGTATTTTTAGAAATTTCATACTTGACCACGTGAGTTTCGGTTTCGGTTTCGGTTTCGGCCGAAACTGAAGCCACGGCCGAACATTCGGTTTCGGTTTCGGTTTCGGCCTGGAAACCAGTTTCGGTCGGACACTAGTAACAAATTATTCTAGTAACAAACTAAAGATTTTGATTGACATTCGGAAAAAGCGTTAAAATTGAGATAATTTGATAAGATCCGGCTCGAAGGAGCACCGCATCACCTCAAGCCCGTCGAGCACGGAGAGGCCGGGCGGCGGCCGCAGCTGCGCCTGCGCGCCGGGCAGCAGCGTGCTGAAGATGGAGGCGAAGTCACGGTTGACCTGCGCGCACGCCGCCACCAGCGTGCGCCGCTTCTTCTCGTCCAGCTCGCCCATCACCGCCACCAACTTGGCGCGGTCCGCCTCCACGATCTGCTTCTTGCGCAGCACGTCCTGGTACTAAGCACACCACAACAAAACTAGTTTTAACTATTTGTAAACACCTCAACACTGTTTTTCAGTTGCATTGTTTTTCAGTTCAATTTTAAATATTTATTTTGCTTATAAATTCCCTATTTTTTAGTTTTCTAGCACATAGTACACAACAGCTGCGCGGTGACGTCATGCGGCCGGCGCCCAGTCGCACAGTACCTGCTGCTCCTCACTGCCGAGCAGCGTGTGCGCGCGCGCGTTGAGGCCGCGCGCGAGGCGGTCGCGGCGCTCGCGCAGCTGCGCCACGCGCTGCGCGGTGACGTCATGCGGCCGCGCGCCCCAGTCGTACAGCCCGCCCGCTGCTCCGAAGTACTGCCGCTCCGACGCTATCCACGGGTGCTCGTTCTCTAACGCCTTAATCTGGCACCAGAAACATTTAACGGGTTAAAAATCAAACGGCCAAATTAAAAATCCAGTTAAAATAATTTAAAAACATCGAAAACACACTTATTTAAAATCCTTAAAACAGTAGAAAAGAAAACAAATAATAAAAACCCAAAAAAAATTTTGCCTTATCTAAAGCATTTGACAATGTTACTCACGAATCTCTCGCATATAAATTATAAAATATTGGCGTACGTGTCATTCATATTACATTGGTACCTTTAAAACTAAGCTATGAGTTACCATCACAAAAACAGATTTCATGAAAACCAAACGCAACAGCCTAACTATATTATAGTCAACATATTCGGGGTACCTCAAGGAAGTGTACTGGAGCCACTTTTGTTTTTGATTTATATTAATGACAAGAATCGTTTGGTTTGATAAAAAATGTCTTATATTGTAACACATTTTAATGATAACAGCTGTATTGACCTCATAATAATTAAGGATTGATGCATGGACAAATTTTACATCTTTAAACGAAAAAGATGGAAAGCCAGATACATTTTTGTAATCTAATGACTTTTAACCAATTAAAATGGGCACACAAATTTGTCATCTTTCAATGTAAGCATTTTATTTCCATCTATCTTACCCGTTTCTCACAGTCCGTAGCTTCAGTCTGTAACTCCTTTATCTTATACTCGAGCTCCTTTATCTTCAGCTCCAGCTCGTTATTGCTCTTCAGCAGCTTGTCCTTCTTCTGCAGCAGCTTGGCCACCTCCGTGTTGCGGCTGGCGATTGCTGCTTTCTGCTTCTTTATGCGGCTTTGCAGTTCTTTGACTGCATCCTGGGAGGGGAACAAAGTGAATTGTTGTCCGAAAAATGGCATTTTGCCAAAATTAAATGAAGTTTTTCTATAAAATTGTGTTTTGAAATTAAATGGATTTTAGAATATTTGTTAAATCTAGAGACAACAATTTATTTTGAACACTTCTTAACAATGAAAGTGAGAAATGCCAGGTTTATAAGAATGGGGAAGAATAAAATAAAAAAATATGGATATGGGCCTTACTTTCACGTATGTACTTCATCTCATCAAGTCCTTACTTCTGCAACTCCTAAAATAGTTTCCCCCTATAAATTCCCCAACTCACGAGCGCTTCCTTATGCTCCTGCTGCGCCGTCTCCAGAGCAGCCGCCAGTCCCCCGGCCGCCTGCTCAGTGTCCCGCAGCTGCGTCTCCGAGCCGGTCACAGCCGCCTGCAGCTCCTGCACCTCCAGGCGGAGCGTCTCGAACTCCTGCTCCCGCTGCTTCCAGGTGCTGCTGTGGTGTTCTGCTTCCTCTTTCGCTTTCTTTAACGCTAGCTCCGCTTTTTTGAACTCTCTGGAGATTGGAAAACATAAAACTGTCGGTAAAAATATAAGCAGTAAGGTACAAATTGCAAAATGAATATCTGGAGATCCAGAAATACAAATATACAAAATATATTGAAATCATTTATAAAATTAACCCGTAAACAATAAATTACTTAAGATAAAATGGTTGTTAAAATATTGTAAAACACGATTTTTAAACTACTCTATATTATAGCTTACCTCTCTCTATGTCCCTTAATATCTTTCACTTTAGCCTCTAATTCCTTAGCGCGTGCCGCGGCTTCAGTTTGCGTTTTCTTGTCTTCTTCCAACGCACTACTTAGCTGTGTTACCTGTATTAACGTAATTATAAAATGAAATTATCCATCATGTACTAATGATGATTTATTACTGACCCTTAATTAAATTTCCAGTTATCAAAAAAATGTCTAAGCTTTCCAATTTTTTCTACTTAAACAAATTTTTATCATTAAACGTTAAGTAGAAATAAATAAATAAGAAGAAATAAAATGTACATTTGAGTAACGGGAACAGAAGACAAGAGAGGAGTCAGTTATATACGCACCTGTTCCCTAAGCGTCTGTATCTCTTGGTGCAGCTGTGCGTGCGCAGTGGCCGCCACGCGCGCGCGGGACACGCCCAATGCGTGCTCGGACATCTCCAGCCTACATAACCATGGATATAATATTATATCCCACATTATAGAACACTAGGTACCGAATAGATCACATAACCATTTACATATTATTATGTGTCACTTTTTAGAACACTAGGTACCGGATAAATAAGGCAACAAGTTATTTCCGGGCAAGATTACCAGATATGGTATGACAATTCAATTTTTTTACAACGTATGGGAAGGACAGATTATCCTAACTGATCTAGTCTCTGGAAGAAAATGGTAGACAATGAATAGATAATCTTAAGGTCAACAACAGTTGTACGGTGCAACCGTACAGAGTGCAAAATCATCATTTTTTGTATGTCACAGCATTTTCATTTTCATATAGCGTTAGTTCACGTTAAAACGTCGCGAGCCGCGTACGTGTGTAACTCTTAGCGTAACAGCATAGCATCATTAAAGCATATAATCTTAGCAGCTTAGTTTTATTATCAGCAGCAGCATCCCCAGGTGTACGAACCGTACATCTTTATGGTCCTTCGAGCTTAACCGTAAGCAGGACCCATTCGCGTGTGTTTAATCGTAACTCGTGTAGTGGGAACTGCCACGTCAGTTCCAGCAGCAGCGGTGAGTCCACAGCTTTTTACCTATACTATCGATCGAAGCGAAGTAGCATTTTCATCATAGGAGATCAAGTAGCTAACCAAAACAACAGTCTTTTTTTATATTTAAAACAGGGCAGGCATTTGATCGCGATCACGCTCGGTGGTAAACGTAGATGCGGTCTTTTGTCATATTGTGTTCTATTTTTCTTTTTGACCAAACTATTGCACGATCTTAGTTCTCTGAAATGTATTGAATTATTTTTCTACCTACAACTAATAATAATAACTCACTTCTGCTTCATAGCCGCGTACTTTTCCCCAGCGCTCTGCATCGAGTTGAGTTCGGCCGTGCACTGCGCGTATTGGGCCTCCAACTGCTCCAGTTGCTTCTCAAGTTCTTTTAACTCCGCCAGTTGTACCAGTAGTGAACCACCCTGGATAAGTATCATGGAAACATTACTTTAAAATGTAAAAAATAGGATTCTTATTTTGCTCATGAGTTAACTAAACTTACTTGTGTAGGTGTAAAACTTCACTCTACTTTCGGATGTATAATACAAGGTGGACCAAAAGAAGTCATCCGATGTTGTTTGGCTCTCATTTTTTTTCTAAATGAAAAACTTCGATTCTGTTTTTTGATTATGTTTATTTGAACCTTTAAAATTTTATTGGTTAAGTCGAGAAGATGATATCGGCCAAATGGGCGCCGTCACAATTGATTGCCATACGGGCTCGTTTTATGGCATTTCTCATCACTTCAGCGAGAACTTCGGGCGACAAATTCTCGCACTCGTGTCTAATGTTGTCCTTGAGGGCTTCCAAGGTCTCAGCCTTGTTCATGTAAACACGGGACTTCAAAAAAACCCCACAAAAAAGTCTGGAACGGTTAAATCGGGCGATCTTTCGGGCCAGTGCAAATCGCTAAAACGAGAGATGAGGCGACCCGGGAAAGCCGCCCTCAGAATATCGGTTGTGGCTCGCGCAGTGTGTGCCGTTGCTCCGTCCTGTTGGAACCACATATTCTCCAGTCCTAATTCGTCCAATTGCGGCAGAAAAAAACTCAGTCAACATGGCCCTATAGCGTGCACCGTGCCCGTAGCATGTTTCCGGCGACAGCTCGACTTCCTCGGCAACAGCGGCGATATTCTCGACAGAACGGGCGCTCCGGGGCCGGCCACTCTTGGCAACGTCTCGTGTGGTCCCATACTCTTCAAGGTTGGTGGCCAAACGGCGCAGTGTTTGCGCAGTCAGTGTCGGACGGCCGGGGAATCGGCGACGCATTGTTACGCAAAAAAGTTGACACGATTATTCCGCGTTATTGGGTACTGTATCGCTCCATGGCTTGTTCACTTGTATTCTACATCTGTCCAGTACACAAATATCAAAACAGATTTGACATTGGCGGCCATTTGCAAAAATGAGAGCATCTTCCAATAGGGTGATTTCTTTTGGCCCACCTTGTAGCAGTATTATTTCCAGTGTCGGAAAGTGATGGCGCTAGGTGACCTGTATATTCTTACACACTGGAAACACGCTATAAGATATCATGATACGCGGGCTGTATTTATTTTAATAATAACAATTCTAATTCGGTCCTTCGAGTACCATTTGAAAGAAAGAAGAATATATTTATTGCCAAACAGTTTATTTCACTTAATCATCAACGAAGATTGCACATACCTTAGCCCGCGCCCCACCGGACAGCGTCCCGGACGGGTCGAACACGTCCCCGTCGAGCGTGACGCAGCGCGTGCGCACGCGCGGGTCGAACGTCACGCGCTTGGCCGTGTCCAGGTCCGAGCACACCAGCGTGTTGCCGAACACCCAGCTCATGGCAGCCCGGACACGCGGCTCGAAGGTAATGAGGTCCAGCGCTAGCTGCACCTTGTCCGGACCACCGCCCTGTCAACATATGTTGCAAACATTTTAGGTATCGATGTAAATATTCATAAAATATGATTTATTGAAGTTTTGGAGACCGAAATAAAAGTAGCACCACGGAGAAGACCTGTGTAAAGTTCGTAAATGAGCTTAAAGTGAAAATGATCCTATCGAGCGGGATGATAATCGTGTAGCGGCCAGAACGCTGCACACACAGTGCACTTGTGGAGGAAGGAAGGTGGAATTCCTCCATCGAAAAAGGGAGGATCCTCGACCAGTCTACTCGACTGGCCGGCCGTAAAGTCCCCGATGGATGATGTCGGAAAGTTGTATATATGCTCTATAGTGAAAACATTTCGCTTGCGCGATTCAGAGCGAGGTGTCGCTACACACTCACGATGTCCTGCGCGGTGCGCACGGTGCGCGGGTCGAGCGCGTGCGGCGCGATCCTGTTGAGCGGGATGATGGTCGTGCGCGTCTGCAGCCGTCCGCGCTGCAGCAGCAGCTTGCTCGTCACGTCCGTGTCTACCACCACGTTGTACAGCTGTAATAAATACAATAAAATTGATAAAAATATATTCTTTTCATTTTTGGTCCTTCGAGTTAAATATTAACAAAAAAGACAAAATTATTCAATAAACCACTACTACTCTTAAACTAGAAAATAAAAATAACTCACTCTTCCTCCAGCTGCCGTCTCCAGCGCCGTACAATATTTAGGATCGACGACATCTATCAGCCTGCATACGGTACCTAAAATTGAACAAAATATTTCAGACAAGATAAAAAGTAAAACAACTAAAACCCAACTACGACAAAAAACGACGCTGAAAAAGTATAAAACAAAAGTTAAATTGATGAACTAATAAAGAAGCTATGAACGAAAAGATGTGAATTATATGCAATCAGCCCATGAATACAGGTAAAGTCACAAGCAAATGCTAGTAATATATATATATTCAAAATGTGCAAGTAAAAAGCTTTCAAATGATACCAAACACGGCATATTTATCTTAACTTTATTTTTTTACTCTGTATGTTTTGTCCGCTAGAGGGCGCCACATTAGATTTTGTGAAACCCCATATAGCCTATAACCAGCGGACAATTAAGACGCTTCTAATGATATGTCATTTGTCGAATTCTGATAAGTAGTTTAGAAGTTACGAGGGAACAGATGAACATACATACATACATACATACATACATACATACATACATACATACATACATACATACATACATAGCCTGTCAAAATCATAACCCTCCTTTTGCTTTGCCGTAGTCGGGTAAAAAGGGCCCTCGAACACGGATGCGGAGGTTAACACTTTGGACACACATAAAATAAAAATAAGAGGGAAATCCCACCCCTAGAAAGACTAAGCGATATTTTGTAACTTCACCAAAGCATTTGACTTTGTAGAACACACACTCTACTGCCGAAACGGAATTATTCTGGAATTTAAGGTTTGGCTACGAAATCCTTACCTCCATACCTTCAAAATAAGATACAATACGTAGTTGTCAATGGAAATAATTTCTTGCAGCACTTGTATTAACATTGGTGTTCCCCAAGGATCTATTGTAGGTCCATTTTTGTTCTTATTAATGCTTTTCTATTATTTCCACGATACGTTTACCACCGCACACCGCTGCTGCAGCAAACTGCAGCAGACACACGACACTCACCCGCAACGCGCCTCGCATCAAAGTGCGGCTCCGGCGGCTCGTAGCGGAACTCGCAGCGCTGCAGCCGCGCCGCGAGCTGCTCGGCGCGGTCCCGAGCGCGCCGCACGTCCGCTGCTGCAGTGCGCTGCTGCTGCTGCAGCTGCGTGCTGTGCGCCGGGCTGAACGACATGCTCGACAGTTGCGCCTGCCACCCGCAGCCACATGAGCATACAATATACAGGGTGTAATCGTTAAGTGTGCACAGGCGATTATTCCGTAACTATTGCAGATATCAAAAAAACTTTAACCGATATCGAAAGCCCTTTACCTAATGAGTAAAATGACAATAATAACTTTTTAAAAATAAAATGGGAAATATCCAAAATTTTACATCAAACACTCCCATACAATTTAGCATGAGATATGACTATTGACTATCCCAAACAAGTAATATAAAAAATTTTGGTTCTTTTTTTGGTTTTGTGCTTAAATTACTTCGCAAATTTTAATGTAAATTCATTTAGAAACTGTTAATAGAGCTCGATGTGGAATACAATGGTATTCCAAAACGAGGACGTCACTTCGAACATTTGCTTTGAACACAAAATGTATGGGAAATTCAATGTATGGGAGTGTTTAATGTAACCTTTTGGATATTTCTCGTTTTATTTTTAAAAAGTTATTATTGTCATTTTACTGATTAGGTAATTTACTTTCGATATCAGTTTAAAGTTTTTTGATACTGTAATAATTACGAAATAATCGCCTGTGCACACTTAACGATTACACCCGGTATACATAGACGAGAAACATAACTAACATTGAAACACGCATTATTCTACATACAAGTAGCTTATGGGTAAAGCATACACGAAAAACAATGAACACATTTAGAGTACAATATAATAATGCATTCAGGATGTTCATGGGATTGCCCCGTTTTTGTAGTGCATCTCATATGTTTGTATTATACAGAGTAGATGATTTTTATGCTATATTAAGGAAAAACATTTTTTCAATTAGGGATAGAATTAATAAAAATGATAATAGTATTTTAAAAGTTCTCAATAATGTACATAATTTTATCAACAAAAAATGGCTTGTAACTCTTAAATCTAAAAATAAGTATATGCAGTTTTACTAACACTAGAATAAGTACTACTAACAATATATGGGCAATGCTGCCTGATACAAATAAAGAAATAAAAATAAAAATAAATAAAATAAATTATTCTGACACAAACGTGTCACTTGCACGTGTCAATTAAACACGTTTCACTTACACGTGTCACTAACGAGCCGGAAACGGACAGGTACGCTGACAGAGATGACACCGACACGCCGAATACTAACACAAGTGACGCTGACACACATATCAATGACCCGCCGGACACTAATGCACATGTCACTGACACAAGTATTAGCGGGAAATCACAGAACATTAAAAACAAATAGAAGTGCTATAATGTCATAATTACTATGAAAACCAGTGTCGCCAAACCCACACATTTAAACCGATAATTATACAGTACACTACAAGTAATCTATGCCTTTGATTGGACAGCTTAATTTGAGTAAAAACTGACTTAGGTTATAAATTCAGCATTTCAATATGTACCCTAACGCACCATGTTACGGTTTATTTTAGTATAACATCCCTAGGTACATTAGCTGCTTTGTTTCTCATTGCACAGAAATTCCAAATTCGAAAACATTCAGCTACTCCACAACAGAGGGCGTTAATTTTCGATAGATATAACTTTGAAACTCCACACATAGAGATAAGGTTGAAATTTGTGTCACTCAACATTAATGACATTAACTTGATATTTATCTGATGCTATGCCCTGAGGGATGTCAGCCTTGTTATCGATAATTCACAAATAAATATTTTTTTGTATATTTTTTTTTTCTTTCTATTATATGAGTATAGTATAATGTGTCACATTTTGGAGTATGTTTATTACTACTAAGTACGTCTTTTTATATTATTATTATTAAATAAAAAACGGAATAGAATAGTATTAATCTATATTTACACAATACAAACAGAAAATATGCATTATTTTAAATCTTGGAACTGCCGTAGGTTTGCTGTATCGGTGGCCTTTGTTAGACCGCTTAGTGCTGTTCGGCATCCAGTTAACTCGTCACGTTGCATTTATCCATTTATCTTTTAAATTAGCCTCTTTGGGAAATCTATAAATAAATTGGACAAATGAAAGCTAAGGAAAAATAAAATAAAATTTAATATTTATAATGTTTGTCTTTTCTAAAGTATCGATACTGTCGATATGCGCCACAAGCATCACTAAAGCGACATTCGTTTGTTTATTGCAATAATATTCCAGAAAGTCTTGTTTGCTGTTCAATCTATAATAGTACTAATTTATTACGGATTAAGGTTCATTTTGACTAGATATTTGTATACAATTTTGACAAATTACAAGCGAAGTTATAACATAAAATATTATATGTAAAATAAATAAAAATAAGACTTACCGATGGTATGAAATGCCTTCATTGCTGATATTATTTCGTCTGCTATCATTTTTGGACTCTAATACCGAACAACACGTCATAATTAATGAATAAATATGGAAAAAAGGTTTGACTTTTGAAGAAAACCGACTCGAATATTTTTCTGCGCGCAACTGAGAGCAAGTTAGGTGATCTTACCTTACAAGTGACACGTGGGCCACGCCCACATCACACTTCTATCTACTTTACTGTTCTGTGCGGGAAATAAATTAAATTTCGAAAATTTGATCTTCCGACTTCATTTATGTATGTATATTATTCCTGAATCTGTTTTTCGCAGTTCAACGTTGAGAAAAAAGATCCATTTTTATCACCACATATTCACTAACTAGTTTTCCACCCGCGGCTTCGCCCGCGTTTTCAAAGAAAAGCCCGCATAGTTCCCGTTCCCGTGGGATTTCCGGGATAAAACCTATCCTATGTGTTATTCTGATGTATAAGCTATATTGTGGTAAAGTTTTATTCACATCCATTCAGTAGTTTTTACGTGAAAGAGTAACAAACATCCATACATTCATACTTACAAACTTTCGCCTTTATAATAGTAGTAGGATACACACCTGTAGCCGCTCCACCTCGGCCTCGTTCTTCTGTATAACATCCAGATCCTGTTTGTACTGTGCACTGCTCGAGTTAAACTCCCGTTCCAGGCCCTTGAGCCGCTCCTCTGCGTGACGCTTCTCCATGATGCTTTGAGATATCCGCGTCGACGCTTCGGAAGCTTGCTGTTTCGCCTCTGGAAGTTTTTATCACATTAAATTGTAAGATATTTAGAAAGCAATGGTTTTTCACAGGAAATTCTCAGATCCCAGTAAAAAGTAGACTACATCACTTTCTTACCACCTGACTAATTGTATAAACTCATTTTTGCATTTTGAATTAGTATTATATTGTATGATGACACTGAATTTATATTTCTTCAACTAACATATATTATAGACCAATTTTATATCTGTCATGGTACCCAGTGTACAGTACTGATTTTAAAGACGAGAAAAAAAAATTGGTTGTTTGTAAAGTAGGTTTACGATCGAGATGTTTACGTGATAACGTCTTATTGGTGGCAGCGCTCGAGATGAGACGGGAGATCGGTCCGTCTCTCTCTCATTATACCTGCGATCGCGCTCGTGAGGTTTTGGTGTGACACAAATTTCTGAACATGTCACCTGACTAAAACGATTTTAAAAACGTTATCACGTTAAAAACTAAAGATTTAAGCAGAGTGAATGGCTTACCCATAAGCTGATCCTGCAGCGAGGAAGCAGCGTCTTCCCTGCCGGAGCTGACTGCGAGGAACTTGGCCTGCGCTGCCGCCAGCTGCTGCTCGCTGTCTGCGCTCGCTGTACGGAGGGTGTCGAATGTTGATGACGCCTGGAGGGTTTTAATTATGAGAATAAAACGTGTTAAAGCTTTAATGGTTTTTTTTTTTTTTTCAACTTTAACAAAATTTTAACAAAAAATTGAATTAATTTTTGCTTTTTAATTCTCACTAGCCCACGACTTTGTACGTGCATCCCCGTTTTTCCCCGTTCCCGCAAGAATTTCGGGAAATCCTTTCTTAGCGGATGCCTACGTTCTAACATCTACCTGCATGCCAAATTTCAGTCCGATACGTCCAGTGGTTTGGGCTGTGCGTTGATAGATCACTATATCAGTCACCTTTGAGTTTTATATACATAGAAGATTTACTTATTTAAAGTAATGGAACTCTAAATTGAATTGTAACGAAAAAAACATAAATTGCAAAATTTCAACATTTTTACCGTTTTACATCCCGCAAATATATCAGTTATTATGAAATATCACCCACCTGCTGCAGCACAGCCTGCTTATCAGCCAAGGCAGTCCTATCATCATTGAGCGCCCGCTGCAGTAGTCTCGCTTTGGCCTCGTGCGCATTTAACGCGTCCTTAGCGGCCCGCTGTGCCGCGCCCGCGCTCGCTTCGCGCCGCTCCGCGTTCGCGGCTTCGCTTTCTAGTGTAGCTAGTATGCTGCCGCTCTCCTGTGCATTTTATAACACAATATTGTTAATCACTACATAGTATAAAACAAAGTCGCTTTCTCTGTCCCTATTTCCCTATGTCCCTTTGTATGCTTAAATCTTTAAAACTACGCAACGTATTTTGATGCGGTTTTTTTTAATAGATAGAGTGATTCAAGAGGAAGGTTTTAGTATATAATTTATTAGGTTTTAGACAAAGCAGGCGAAGCCGCGGGCGGTAAAATAGTTATCTATATAAGTATTTATTTAAAATTGTATATGTATGTTTATCAGCCATCTGGTTTCCACAACACAAGCGAAAGCTTAGTATAATTATGCCGTGTCTGAAAATTGTTCTGAAATTTTTATTTATTTATTTAATTTGCACATTAAATAGCAATAAAGACATATTTAACAATATTTTTAATGCTTTTATTTATACAATGCACACTCCTTTACAAAATCCTCTTGAAAGACAATGAAAATCTTTAACCTACAAGCTCCTCTTGGTCTTAGCGTGATGATATATAGCCTATATATATAGCCTTCCTCGATAAATGGGCTATATAAAACCGAAAGAATTTTTCAAATCGGACCAGTAGTTCCTGAGATTAGCGCGTTCCAACAAATAAAACAAACTTTTCAGCTTTATAATATTAGTATAGATGACAAATCTTCAAAAAAAATCTACTAATATTCAAATCACTATTCTTAATAAAGATTTTATTAAGAATAGTGATCAGTATCTTACCTCATCCAGTCGTCTATTCAAGTCAGTGGCCTGTGTATCAAGCTCCTGTGCTTCCTGGATGTTGCTCTCAATCTTGTCTTTCTTCTCTTGGATCTCATTTGTCACTTCCGTCACTTTGCTGTTCGCTTCACCGACGCTCTTTTCTGCTGTCACATATCTGTAACATTAGTGTAGTATTGATGGTCTGTTACACTTTGTTCCAGTATAAAATATTGCTTATATGAATAATTCTATAGTGTCTCAGCCTTATAAATGTCAACAAAAATAGTTAGTATACATACTTTGCACATGCACATTTATCAATCAGGAATCACCTTCATGAGTTTACTTCGGGTATTTTTTTTATTTTGGTTATTTGAAATCAAATGAAACAGAGTTTGTATTGCTATACTTGAACTAGAAACAATGTATAAGAAGCTTTGTTTCATATACAGTACAACCTTAATATAACGAACCTCAATATAACGATTTCCTTGATTTAACAAATTCTTTGTTTTAATGAATGTCTTGAATTGTCCATAAGATACATTACGAACATTTTTTGAGAACAACCGAATAACGAATTTTTAACTATCAAGAAAAAGTATAAATACCTCAATTTCGTCAACCCAAAACCTTTATATAAAGTTCCAACCAATGTAATGATCCTAAGACCTAATTCACACGAGAGCTTTTTTAACGTCCGTTAAAAAAGCGTCCAAATAGAACAAATGCATTCCCAAGTATATGTTCACACGTCAGCGCTTTTAAAGCGCGACGCTTTTTTATCGCGCAGTGTTGTATTTTCAACGCTCGGCGTTGGGCGTTAAACAAAATAGACCATAGGAAACTTCTTACTATTATTCAGACGAGCGCTAAAAAAGCGCCGGCGCTGCGTTCAGTATGCCGCACGCTCGCTCAGCGGTAGCACGTGTTTGTTGTGCTTATAATCATCAGAAAATCGATACGATGTCGTGGATTGTTGATCCCGAACTATTAATTATAGTCACTTCCGTTCCTGTATTCAAAATCGTTATAGACATCTGAAAATAATTAAAAAAATTCCGGGGTATTGCCTTAACTCTTCGTACAGTGTCACAAACTGCACTTTTAAGTATCTCTGTTCATTCAGAGGATGTACCCAGAATGCCTTTTGTTTTCTTTTTCGTCTTTTAATAACACAAATCGCTAGTGCCATTAATTTAGCAGAAACCATTTCCACGTCTTACTGAAGCCAGAGACGAGACATGAGTGATTTTAAAGCGTTAGTATGAACAACCACAGAGAGAACGTTTAAAAAGCGCCAACGCCGGGTTTTAACGCAACGCTTTTTTAACTCTCGTGTGAATGAGGTCTTAATCTCATAGTATGTGATTCATGTCGCGACAGGTTTCAACATGCTTTTGTTCGTAAAACGATCATTTTTGATTAATGGAAAGTAATGTAAACACTGCTGCTCATCACTATTGTTAAAACTATTTTTTTACCTCTTTATAACGAATTTTAGACCAAGCTAACTTCAACATAACGAACCTCAGTTCAACGAATTACTTGATTCCCTTCCAATTTGTTATATCGAGGTTGCACTGTATAACTTAAGATCTAGAGAGATATCTTAGACATAAAAAAAGGATATATAATAAATGATAACAGGTCTTCTTACTTCCAAGCCACATGCAGTCTTGTAAGATTTTCCAACTCCCTAACCACCTTCTGGTACTCTTGGAACTGGGCTCGCTCATCCTGTAGCTTCTGCAGTTTTGGAGCTATGTCCTCCCTTATTATCTAGAATATTATAACATGTTCGTTTTAAAGTTATTATTTCAAATTTAATTTGTTAGTTGCTATGAAAAAAATTGAAAAATATAAGACAACTCATACACAACTACAAACTAAACAAAACACGAAATAAATTAAAAAATACAAACATCATTGAGCTCCCTCAGCTTGGCATCTTTCTTCTCAATAGTTTTCTGAGCAGCTTGCTTCTTAGCTTCATACATCCTTGTACCTGCCGCTTCTTCCACCATTGACAATATCTAAAAATGAAGCAACATTTTTGGCTAGAAATTTATATTTATGTGATCGTGACCTTAGGATAGTATGGCACATGAGAATGACTACAAAGATATCTTAGTTTCAAAAATAATCAATACAAATAAAACAGTTTATATTGAGCAGGACATTGAAATCTAATTACATTTTGCAAATAGGCAAAAAAAGAATAGAAAATTGATTGACATGTGCAATGCATCTGCTTCTCAATAGAAACATGACACCTTGCTTTAAAATGAATCAACAATAAAAAAATTAAATTATACTACAATACTTGTTTCTTTCATTAGTAGGAATTCCCATTACAATTTGGTACATAAAAAGCACACCGGAATTATTTTTGACTTAAATAAACATCTGCTTTTACATTTTTTAAATAATAATAAAGAATACCTCAGGTGGTTTCATATTCAGCACTTTAGTGATCCTGCCCTGCATGATGAGGAAATGTGGGTTGTTCACATTCAGCTGAACAGAACAGAACAAGTCTGTCACTCGCTTGTTTTGGACATTGATGCCGTTTATCAGATATTTGTTCTTACCACCCATTACAACCTAAAAGAGAGAGCATTTAAATTAACTTATTACTATTATTTTGATACACTAAAATTAGCTCAGAGAAGTGCTAATTGTATTTCTTAAAAATATTTTTTTTCTTCACTTATCCATAAAAAAGAGACCTTACTATTGTCTAAGCTATTTAAATGGCAGAGAATAGTCAAGTGAAGAATGGATAATATCATTTACCTGTCTTGTAACAGTGATCTCATCATGGTTCTCATACCCAATAGGACTTTGCCTCTTATTCCTGTTGTCAAATGTGATGCTCACGGTGGCTTTTGTAATACCAGCTTGCCCATGCTTATAAATCAGCTCTTGAAGGCTTCCTGCACGCACCTACAAAGGAATCAACACAATTTGATAACTCAATAAACCAAAAACTATTCGGAATGTAGTAAGAAATGTAAAAAACATGTAATCAACTTAGCATACTTTGAATAAGATACTAAACATGGAAATCAAATGTTTGGACTAACTTACATTGGATAGATTTGTAATTCCCAATACGAAACATATAGAATCTAGAATATTTGATTTTCCCGTCCCATTTAATCCAGTAATAGCATTAAATTCTGGATCAAAGCCGGTAACTTCCACACGATTTCCATAGGACTTAAAACCATCTAAAACTATAGTTTTGATGTGCATTTTGTTGTTTTCCTTTAACTCAAATATAATAACAGTGAAACATTGAATTCCGCAAAATCCAAAGTGTAAAATTTGTACCTAAATAAATACTACTTTATTCCGAATAATTTCCCACTATTATATTTATTTGTATCCGTTAGTTTTCAAAGTTTGGCGTTTGTCACAGTTTTGACATTGACAAATTGTACAGACAACTTATTAAATTTTTTGCTACTTGAATACAGATATAAATTCTAAAGGTAATATTATGCACATTATTTTAAAACAAAATTAGTTTATTAATAAAAAGCCACAAGTTAGCAAAAGCTTCCTGGAGAGGATTCGTAAAGTTTATAAATAATAAGAATATGGGCTATATTAAAACTTTCTTATTTTTTATGTAGATAAATAATTAATAAAATTTTAATGATATAGAACACATCTACACTAGGGAATGCTAAAGCGTGTTTATTTAAAAATTTATTTGAGAAGAATTTATCTTTCCTTTTTTATAACTTCACAGTTATAGCTAACAATACTGAAATTTTTTTATTTCAGTTTTTCTCAACCCTAAAAAGTACCGCCGCGCCGCGCCGTGTCAATGATATTAAAATATTAGAAAATATTTATAAAAAAGGTACTTCTCGTATGAGTAAATGACTCTAAATTAAAGAAGTTTTAAACTTATATAAATGTTGTTTTTATTTACCTGTACTGACTGTAAATAAAATTAAAGAAATTTTAAACTTATTTAAATGTTGTTTTTATTTACCGCTAATGATTAGATAAATCTGAATTATGAGAATAAAAGTTCAGCTTTAAATAATTTTATATTACTGCAGTAATTTTTCTCCTTTTCTGCATAGCAATAATTTATTATTGAAAGAAATCATTATGGTACGGGAGCTATAAACGTTTTAAAAAAAGTCATTTTAGTATAGTTGGGTTTTTGATATACTGTTTCTCTTGCTATTTCGGTTAAAGTCCGGGCTGTCTGGCTCGCGGTAGTGGTTGCGTTTATTAGTGCGCACAGGAAAATATCCGTAATTTAAAGTCATATTAACGCGTAATTTTTAATATTTTGCCTTTAGATAGATCCATGAGACATAAATTTTTTATTGCAAGACGTTTTTTCGTTGTTAAATAGGTGCCATACGCAATTTTTTATTTCAAAATAATTAAAATGTCATCGAAATAAGTGAAATTACATCAACATGATAAGATGCGCACTAATAAACGCAACCACTGTGGCCAGCCAGACAGCCCGGACTCTAACCGAAATAGGAAGAGAAACAGTATATCAAACATCAAAGAACCAACTATACTAAAATTCTCTCTTGTCAACGTTGGTATAATATATACGATTATCAAACATTAAACGGATATTATTTTAAAATTATTAATATATTTTTTAAGCATTAAAAGTTGATACTTCAAACTTTTTAAAAATTAAACTCAAACTCACCATCTCACTCAACTTGTTTTATTTTTATTTTTTAAATATATTTTTTTTTAATCTTGTTCGGAAGTGACTCTGCTGCACGTGTGGCTGCACGGCTGCTATCTGTGGCTGCTATAGTGAAAAAAAAAACAAACGTCAATTTTGCTGTCAGAGTCCGAATGTCACTCGGGAATGTCAACTGTCGAAATAAGTGATCATCGATTTAAAGGCGGGTGGCGGTTAATTAAATTTTGTATTTATAGTTTCTATTAAAAATACAATATGGATTATAGTAGCACGGGCGGAATGAAAAGTCCCTTCTCTCCCAGAGTAAGACAATCTATTTCTGGCAGAAGGCCTATAGGACTATCATCATCAAAGAAGAATCAAAGGTACCTTAACCTTTGCGCTTCTATTACATATTTATATTTTAAAATTGTTGTTGCTTAGCAAGATTTAAAATGTTTACCTGTTTAAAATATGTTTCTGTCTGATTTTAGCAAATATGCCCAGTCTCCGCAGCAGGAATCGGGTGATGTCATTTACAAGATTGGTCACAGTACCATTGAAACTTATGGCATGCCTTTACCCGTGATGGTCACAGAGGCGCTCACATTTGGTAAATTAAATATTTTTATTTTTTAATATAATTATGATTATATACTTACGCTCGCTCGACGTTGACCGTTACGTCAAAATCCGCTCCGTAGTATTTTTACATTTAAAAATAAAATACTGATAAAACTCAAGTAAAATATAGTCTAAATTCTTAAGTTAGATACAATAAAGAAGTGTAAGTGTTATCCAAGTGAAACAAATTCCAGTAATAAAATAAATGACCGAACAAAAAGTCAGTCACTCAAATTCAAGAAAAGTGATTTGAACTGAGAAGAATTCAACAAAAAACAATTGTGTAAATGGATTTTATTTCACTGCTCACAATAAGTGCCGTAAGTTACCTAAAATACTGCAAAAATTCCATATAGTAAGACAAATAAAATTTACTTTAACCGTAACTGTTAAAACTCTCGAAATCAAGCAACAACTCCAAATTCAAACTACAACTTTCAAGGATAAATGAATAACAAATAACTAGTGGAATTGACTAAAATGCAAATTTTCAACATAGAAAATAAATTCTAGAGGAAAAAATATATACCTAAATTAAGTCTTGTCTCGATAATAACGGTCTCAGCGTTATTACTACCTACATGACATCAGAGACATCTAGATACTAAAACAGCTGGTATATATCTATAAGGGTTATCACTACTAAATACTGATTATAGCACGAGTCATTACATGAAATCTATCTAAATCTAAATATGGATGAAGAATTCGTAACTCTGCGGAAATATAAATCGCAAACACTGAATACATCCTTAAACTCTTCATTCAGGTCCTTGCATTCCACTATTTCGCCAAAAAGCCTACCTGACTTATCAACTGTAATAAATGACAGAGAAGAACTTAAAGAAGAAATCCGAAAATTAAGTTATCAACTACAAGCTGCACATAATGAAATTGACGAGTTAAACTTAGAAATAAACTCCCTAAAAAAACTTACCTCATCACAACAAATCACAATATCACAATATAAATCTATCTGCACAACGCCCACCATATTAAAAACTTCAAGTGTTAGAAAACGGCATAAATACTTAAATGAATCTACTCTTGATGAGCAACTTAGTAATAGCTGCACAGACTTGAATTTAAACTATAAACAAAACAAAGATTACATAGCCTCACTTGAAAAAATATCGCTACCCTCAACATCGAATCATAAAACATCTAAGAAAAACGCATGCTCCTCGTCACTAGATGGCCAACAAGAAAAATCGACAAATTCAAAGTGTCCAATAGATAAATTCATAAATAATGAAGCACCCTATCCAACACAAGATGGCGCGAAGGCAAACTCTTCCACATCAGTACTCTCGCTAGATGGCGCTGAATTAAAAAATAATACAGATAATAAACGCATTATTAATTTACCTCTGAATGAGTCGACAAATGAGAACAAAATACTAATCCTAGGTGGACAGCAATGTATCGGTTTATCAACCGCATTGATACAAAGCAGGGAAAAGACAAAGTACCTAAAATATGCGATAAGTTCGTTTACAAAACCGTATGCCTCAACCCCTGAAATAACGAAAAATGTTTCCAATTTTCCAGATTCTCCCAATAATGTCCTAATTTTATGTATTGGCGAGCATGACAAAAATCCCTTCGAAATAATGTCAGAACTCATAGTTATCCTAAGAAATGTTAAAAATGCAAAAGTAATCTTGTTAAGTGTAATTAATAATCTGTACCTAAGCGAAAAAAAGCTAAATGAGATGTTATTTTATGTATGTAATAATTTTAAAAACTGTGACTTTGTAAATCTAAAACCCTTTTATAGGACAACTAAAATGTATTATTTTGAACTTTGTAAAATTCTCAACTATAAAATTGACATGTATTACTATACAAAAACATTTTTAACTTTCAAAAAAAGCCATTATAAAAGACAAAAAACGTTTTCTGTAAAAAAAGAGTTGCCTCCTGAAAAAGGTACCATACCATACTACTTTCCTATTGTTTCAAAAACAAAATGTTCAAAGCCGTCGGAGTTACACCGTAGTTCGATTCCAGACACGTCAGTAACATTTTTTCGAAAGCTAAACAACAAGAGTCTAACGTAGCTAGTCTATTACATCAAAATATTGCGGGCCTACTTAACAAAACGCAACTTATTGAAGTTACAATTAACGAGCTTTCGGAATTTGGTAATAAAATTAACTTTATTTGTTTTTCGGAAACTTTTATAAAAGCAGGACACGAAACATGCATACAATTAAAAAACTTTAAACTTGCAAGTTCCTTCTCTAGACGCAATGAAAAGCGAGGAGGAGTATGTATCTTAACTGACAAAACTATACAATCAATTAATATACCGTACTGTAATGAAATTTCGGTGGAAAAAGTATTTGAATGTTGCGGAGTCGAAATACCAAATATGAAAATGATTATTATTTGTATCTATAGGACACCAGATTCTAATAGTACCAACTTTCTAAACATTTTTGAAATTCTTTTACATAAAATGACTTTTAAATCAAATAAAAAAATCATAATTGCTGGCGACATGAACATTGATATTTTAAAAAATACTCCCATTTCCAATAGTTTTAAAGAAATCTTAATGGCCTACAACCTTTATTTGCACATTAACCAACCCACGCGGCGAAACTCCTGCTTGGATGTTATCATAAGTAACATTAGAGAGTCAATTGGCAAAGTTCATTTTCTTGATCTGTCAGACCATGAAACTGGCCAAACGTTACAATTTCCCATTGCCACAGTGAAGAAAAAAAATCACATCTTTATAAAAAAACGTTGTTACAGTAAAGAAAATACGAAGAAATTTGTAAATGCTCTAAACAGCTTATCCTGGACCGAAGTTCTACAACAAACCTCAAGTAATGAAGCTTTCAATGAATTTCATGACATAATTAAATTATTTTTTGATCTATGCTTTCCTATAAACAAAATAAAATTAAAGAACAGTGTAGCATCACCCAAATGGATTTCAAAAGGTATAAAAATCTCAAGTCGGAATAAACGTAAGCTTCGTCATACATACTACAAAAGTAAATCTGAAAATAACAGAAATAATTATAAAAAATACGAAAGAGTTTTAAGAAAGTGTATTGTATCTTCTCAAAAATGTATCAACCGCAATTATATAAATAAATCAAAAAATAAATCAAAAGCGACATGGAATATAATATCAAATAAAATTAATAATAATAACATGTCTGAAAATATCGAATATATATCACAAAACGATATTGTAATAAATGAACCTGCTAAAATTGCAGAAGCATTCAATACGTTTTTCAATAGACATAACTCCGCTAATGGTTCTGGTTCTGCTAAGTATAGTATTGTGTCTAACGAATCCTCTATTTTCTTATCTCCGTGCATAGAATCCGATGTTTATAAAGCTGTACAATCCTTGAATAATACTGCAGCAGTAGGATATGACAATATACCAACATGTACTATTAAAATGTGTATAAAAGTAATATGTCCTGTATTAGTCCATCTGCTTAATCTATCTCTTACACAAGGTATATTCCCTGATAGACTCAAATATTCAATCATTAGACCTATACATAAAAAAGGCAAACGACAGGAATTAGTCAATTATAGACCAATTACCCTTATACCAATAATAGCAAAGATTTATGAAAAAATTATGTATAGCAGGTTAAATCGATTTATAAGTAAATTTAATATCATTAAACAAGAGCAGAATGGATTTCAACAAGGTAAATCGACCACACTCGCAACTCACACATTGACTAAAAATATAATTGACAACATTGATAGGCGTAATGAGGTATCTGTAGTCTTCTTTGATATGAGCTGTGCATTTGACTGTGTAGACCATGAATCTCTACTCAGAAAATGTTTTCTCTACGGAATAAGAGGTCCAGCGCACAAGTGGCTGACCTCATACTTGACTAACCGTATGCAATGTGTAGAGATATCGTATATAGACAACAATTCGTTAAAAAAGTCGGTAAGATCACAATACGTACATAATAAATACGGAGTGCCACAAGGCAGTATCCTCGGGCCTCTCCTGTTCTTATTGTACATAAATGATCTTCCTAACGTTACAGAACATAAATGTACTCTGTTCGCGGATGATGTATCCATCACCATACCTCGTAACAAATTGACTACCTACAAAGAAGACATCTATTTGACTATCAAAAATGTAACAGAATGGCTAAAATATAATAATTTAACTCCTAACATTACAAAGACAAAACTAATGCAATTCTGTAATTATCATAACATTAGACATAACCTTGACATAATTTATAATGGACAACGTATTGACGAAGTTACTGAAACGGTATTTTTAGGTATCACATTAGACAACCACTTAAATTGGAAAGCTCACACGGATTCTGTTTGTACCCGTGTAAATAAGTTTGTATTTGCCCTCAGAAGAATTAAACAGATTATTGATGAGAGAGCGGCAATCATTGCATATCATGGTTATGTTTCATCGTTGCTTCGGTATGGTCTTATTTTATGGGGCAACTCTACAAACGTAAACAAAGTCTTTATAGCTCAGAAAAGGTGTGTCAGAGCAATATGTGGAGTAGGGCCCTTAGAAAGTTGTCGAGACTTATTTAAGCGACTCGGACTTTTAACACTTACTTCTTTATACATCTTGGAGGTTGGTATATTTGTAAAACAGCATCCCTATATGTACATTAAAAGTTGTCAAAATAGTCAGTACCCAACCAGGGATCCTCACAGATTGCAACTTCCAATTTGTCGCACTGCTTTATGTAGCAAAAACAGCCATGTTATGAGTGCGAAGATATATAACGGAATCCCAATGGCATTTAAGGAATTGCCCATGCAATTGTTTAAACTTAAATTAAAAAAGCGGCTGCAATCTCATTGCTTTTATAATATAAATGAGTTCTTTGCTTGTAAACACTAAAGATAGATGATAATAATAACTGTAATGTAAAATGTTAAAATTAATCTAAAAATATATTGTATTTTAGTGAGTTAAATACACATAAGTATTTGCATGCCAGTTTGCTGGCGAGTTGTGCGGACTTTATTGTAATATATTATTGTAAAACCTTGTATTAACCACAATTCCTGCAAATAAATTATTTCATTATTTCATTATTTCATACTATTTGCGGTAGATATACAATGTAAACTTCTAAATATTAACTAATTTTTACATTTCTTTTTAGCGAGTGGTGATGTGAGTGTTCGTATGTCTCCATGTGGCTGGTGCTGGGTGGTGACGGGACGGAGAGTGCTTGCCTGGCCTCAAGAAGCTACTGGATCATCATCAGGCCCCACTGCAGCAAGGGAATTAACCTTACCACAGACTGACCTGGCGCACAAAGCTGATCTTGTTATGATATTTTATGAAGATAATGAACAGGTATAACATTTAGTTATTTTAGATCTTATTTATAATTACTTAGTGGCTCAAATATCTGTATATTTATTCAATTAAAATTATTGTTTTATGATAAAACTGAGTGCATGTTTGTATTATATTTGAACTATTTTTTTTATTTGCGCTTTGCTGTGTGTTTTATATTTTCTTAACAGTATGTAACAGTAATAAAAGAACTGAACTGTGTTAATTTTTTTCTGATCTTGAATATACATGAATAATAGTTTGATGAACATCATACACTTAGATTTTTATTGATTACAATGCACCATCTTATGACATTATACAAAAAAAAATGTGTGCGTACTAGTAAATTACAGACGTAAGAAGTGAAACTTCCTTATGACCTTATTTTTCAAAAAATAATTTACTATAATATGCAACTTTACAGAAATACGTCGAATCACGCGTGGTAGGGATTAGAAAAAGATGGCGCGTAAGGGAAAAATGTCACGCGTCACGAAAAAATCTTGCACTAAATTTTTTTACAACCCCGATAAAGAAGTTTCACTTCAAAATATTAAAAAAATTCAATGTCTTTAAAAAATAATTTCTTCCAGGCAATGCCATCATGTGTGGGAGTATCACCAGAGGGTGTGGTACGATACTGGGCCTCTGTGGGCCAGGAGGGTGCGTACAGTGAGATCACCTGTGAGTTAGCGGGCCAGGAGTGTGATCGACTGGTCGCGAGGACAGATGAGAGTGGGGCTACTGTGGGGTCACTGTTGTTGGCAACAACTACATGTACGCTTGTGAGGATTCATACGAGCCGAGGTATGTTTGTTTTTATTCGTTTTTTTGTCTTATTTGAGAATGTTGAACAAAAATAAGTACTTTTGATCAAATAATGCAAACTATAATAATAAAAGAATATTAATGTTTATTCATATTAAGGTACTTATTGATTTTCTTTCTACATCACAATAAACTAAGCAGTGTATTATTGCCATTGATAAATGTTGCTTATTTTCGATTGTCATGTGCATTAAATGATATTATAATTTAAACAGAAGGCAGACCCACAGTGACGTGCCAAATGTTACGACCACCAAGTGGCTGGCTCGGTGGTATCGGCCGACGAGTATCACTGCTTTTTTTTGGATCCATGCCTGCTCATGCTGATACTGTAAGTTTGCAAAAGTTGTTTATTGACTGACGTAAAATTTGTTGAAACGTTCATTTTACTTTTAATTTTAGTAAATAATTTTAAGTCACTGTTGCATTGGACAAATAACTTGTGTGCATATGATTATTACAAATAAATAAATTAAAAAAATACTTTGTCAATATTATGCTCATTAATGTTTCTTGCATAAGAACTTTTAATGGTTATCTAGATTACTAGATGTGAATCTGTGATATACTTGACAGAAGCTAGTAGGCGTGGTGATCCTGCCGCCGCTCGGCAGCAGCTCGGAGGACAACTCGGAGCTGGTGTGCATGGTGGCCGGCGGGCCGCTGCTGCAGCTGTGGGGCGGCGCCGGCCTGCACGAGCACCACCTGCGCAGGCCGCTCGTGGACGCGTTCGCGCGCGCGCACCTCGCGCCGCACGGTGGGTAGCCATGGCAACCGCGGCAATCATGGCGACCGAGGTAACCATGGTAACCGTTGCTTTAGATGAAGTTTTGTGTTGTGCTATCTGTGTGAAAAAATATTTAATCTTAATATGTTCAACAGGTAAATAAATAAATTTTGAAAAGTGTCACCTAATAACTACCTTGAAAAAAAAATAAGTTGTATATTGTCCATTTCTTTAATTTTCATAATATTAGTTAACATTGTATTTGTCAATTCTAGGAGAGCCAAGTACAATGGAGATAATGGCGTTGGATGTGCATCCGATCGGTGATCGGATGTTGCTGCTGTTGGTGGTGCTGGTCGCCGCCTTCAACCAGAGTCGACCCAGTGACATGCGATATGCATTAGGTGTGATATTTTAATTTTGTATTAAATATTTTAAGAAGTGTAATTTTTTTCAACTTCTTCAATTTTCAAAATTTTACTTGTTAAAAATTTGCCCCTCATACATTCACTTATATTAATAACTTGTCAAAAATTCATTACAATTTTAAATGAGACTTTGTTTTAATGATTATCACGCAATATGCAACCTTATGTCTTACACAATAAAGTCCATCCCCCGCAGCGCACGTCAGCGTGGAGCAGCCGGAGAGCCCCCGCGTGGTGGCGCTGTGCGGCGTGGCGGTGCGCGGGCCGGACGAGCCGCCGCGCTGCGTGCCGCTGGCGCCGCTGCCGCCCGCCCGCGCGCTGCTGTACTGGCCCAGCGCGCTCGCCATCGTGCCCGCCGACCGTGAGTGGGGCCTGCTGAAATAAAATATATATTTCAGGACAATTTTCACACATGGCACGATCTGATCCAGATTAAGCTTTCGCTTGTGTTATGGAAACCAGATGCCTGATGAACATACATATATAATGTTATATAAACACTTTTATAGATAATTAACACTCAGACAGAGCAAATGTTCATCATACAAATATTTGCCTCGGGTGTGAATCGAACCTACGACCTATGGCTCGGAAGGCAGGACCACTACCAACCAAGCCAACTGGTCAGTCAATAAAAAATGTGGAAACATAATATATTTAGATATATGTAAAGTGAAAATTCTAAATTGTCAAGTTATGAATCAAAATTACATTCATCCCTATTTTTTGAAACCAAATTAAAGTTTATTTATGTTTGTCCTGTTTCACAAATAATTTTAAATTGTGTTCTGATTACCAATAATTTGGTTAGCGTCCCTGTCTGCGGAGGCGGTGGAGCACGTGGAGGTGGGCGCGGAGGGCGACCGCGTGCTGGGCGCGTGCGGGGCCGCGCTGGGCGCGAGCGGCGCCGCGCTGTTCACCCGCAAGCACGGCCTGCTGCGTCTGCGCGCGCCGCACCACACCCACCCGCCGCAGTGAGGGACATTTTACTATTTCAACACATGTACATCTACACACTAGATACGGATTTTTAAAGAATATAAAAAAAATCCTGTTGAGAAATAACAATTCTTGCAATTGTAAAAAAAAATCGGTTTAAAAATTATGACAAACATTATCATTTATATCATGCATTTATATCATGAGTAGGACCATATAAAGGGGATTGTTAAAAAAAAAATTGAGGTTGTGTTGTTGTCCGCCCGTACTCAAGATCGCACCTGTCAGATTATTTATGATACTATTTTAAAAACTAATACACTTTAGTTATGTAAAATACTAAATTTCATCAAACATTATGTAGTAATAAATGTTAATTATATTCCAACAGATCATTCAGCGGCAGTCCGATGGGGTCACCATGTCCCTCGGACATGTACGAAGGGAATCTCACTTTCTACGAGATCGATCCAAACGAGGTAGGTGTTTATATTTATTTTGAATTTTTAATAAGAATAAATATATAGGTTTGTCTCTAAAATCTTTTGATTTTACTTTGTCGTAACGAGTGACGGTGACTTTAGTACAATTTTTTTTATAATAAACGATTTTTAAAATGATTATCGAAAAGAGGTGTATTTGTAGACGTATACCATTCGAAAAGGTCGTATTCTAAAAGAATTTCAACCCAGTTATCAACCCGCGCTTGAATTTTTAGAGACTTTTGTGTTATATCAATATTTTTTTTTATTGTTACAATTTAAAAAAAAATGTCGTTTCAAAGCTATGTCGATGAATAAAAATTGAATTTGTCAGAAAGATCAAGTTAACTTGTACAGGGTGTATCCGTCTTTTAAGCGGAATAAAAATGCATTATTATATCAAAGTTTACCCGCTTATTATAGAAACTGCAGCTGAAGGAGTGTACAGAGTAAGGCCAACACAGAGAAATATATTTGCACAGAGTACAATATACTATATACTACTAGCTTTCCACTCGCAGTTTCGCCCGCGCAGTCAAAGAAAAACCCGCATAGTTCCCCTTCCCGTAGGATTTTCGGGATAAAACCTATCCTATTTCCCGGGGTCGACAAAGGCCTCCCCGGGGGGGGGGGGGGGTAACAGCAATAAAGGCTATTTTATTTTTTATTTATTTATTTTATTTTATTTCCCGGGGTAAATAGTAGCCTATGTCCTTTCTCGGGTATCAAAATATCTCTATACCAAATTTCATGCAAATTGGTTCAGTAGTTAAGGCGTGATTGAGTAACAGACAGACAGACAGAGTTACTTTCGCATTTATAATATTAGTATGTATTATTCCAGCTAAGCGACATAACAACAGACGCGGTGGGCAAGCTGAAGCTGGCGTTCCTCCTGCACGTGCGGCGCGAGGGCCCGGGCGGTGCGGCGCGCGTGCTGGCCGAGCTGTTCCCGCCCCGAGCCGCCGGGGACGTGGACGCGCCGCTCGACCGCACCGTGCTGGCGCTGGCCGGCGAGATGCTGGACGACGTGCCCGCGGGGGATCCCAGGTGCGCCATTATACGTACCTAAATATAAAGTGTGTGTGCCAGAAGTGAAACTTCTTTGACAAGTTTCAAAGATACAAAAATCGTCGCATTACTCCATGACATGACCTTTGAATTTTAATCTCAACACACCTATAGAAGTTTCACTTCAAAAATTCTTATTTTTTTATGTTAATGTCATTTTCTGTTATGTTAACGTCATTTTTATTGTGTAAAAGTTTTTTCCTGCATAAATGAATAATAAATAAAAATGATGAAAAATTGTTCGAGTAATAATGTATTTTATAAATTGTATAATGTAATTGTGCGTGTGTCCGTGCAGATGGCGCATCCGGTCGGGCAGCAGCCGCGTGGCGCTGGGCAGCTCGGGCGCGCTGCACGCGGCGGGGCAGCTGCGCGACAAGCAGCGCGCCTTCACGCTCTACGTGCACTTCCTGCGCGCCGCCGGCCTGTTCCGGCGCCTCGCACAAGTCAGCAAGGGTGCGTGTGTGGACAGATTATATAGATAAGACTAGATTTCCGCCCGCGGCTTCGCCCGCGTTTTCAAAGGAAAACCCGCATAGTTCCCGTTCCCGTGAGATTTCCGGGATAAAACCTACCCTATGTGTTAATCCATGTTACCTTCTATATGTGTGCTAAATTTCATTGTAATAAAAGAAAAATACTACTGAACCGCAGTAGTATTTTTCTTGACGTATAGAAATTTTCCTGGCTTATCGAAATTTTCCTGGCGTATAGAAATTTTCCTGACGTATAGAAATTTCCCTGCCTTATAGAAATTTTCCCGACGCATAGAAATGTTCCTGACGTATAGAAATTTTCCTGGCTTATAGATTTTTTCCTGACTTATAGAAATTTTCCTGGCTTATAAAAAATTTCCTGACGTAAGTATAGAAATTTCCCTGCCTTATAGAAATTTTCCCGACGCATAGAAATGTTCCTGACGTATAGAAATTTTCCTGGCTTATAGATTTTTTCCTGACGTATAGAAATTTTCCTGGCTTATAAAAAATTTCCTGACGTATAGAAATTGTATACCGTGTTTTTTGGCAAATAAATGAATTTGAATTTATTTATAGTAAGTAGTATGTAAAATAAATATTTATGTGTGTGTAGAGAGCGGGTCGGGGTGTATGAGCACCGCTCAAGCTCTGGGCTCGCTGGCGGCGCGGCTGGCGGCGGCGCGCGCGCTGCAGCGCCTGCACCAGGCCGGCGCGCCGCTCGTGGACGCTGCCATGCAACATGTGAGTTTGAAATCGTTTGTGATTCTACGGTTTTGTCTAATAATAGTATATTTGTGCAAAAATTTATGAATTAAAATTTGAATTATGATAAATAATGTTTTTAATACATTGACAAGAATGCGTATGCGCAGGTGGTGACACGTTCGGAGGAGGAGGAGCCGGAGGTGTCGGAGGCGCTAGCTGCGGGCTCGCTGAGCGCCGCCGATGTGGTGCTGCGCCGCGTGACGCGCGTGCTGCGCGTGTGCCGCGCGCTGCCCGCGCTGCCCGCGCCGCACGACGCGCGCGCCGCCGCGCACCACGCGCACCACGCGCTGCACGCGCTCACCGTACGTGCACACACACACACACACACGCACTTGGTGCTGCGCTACACATAAACAGAGCGGATATTTTTATTGAACATGATAGACAAAACTCAATATTATAAAATATGGAATATCTCTTCAATAAGTCATGAAGTCGATTTTGACGAAAAAATATAACTGTATAGTTAAAACTTTGAAAATAAAAAAATAATTACCAAATTAACACAACGTACACTCCGCAGACGATCCTCAGCGATATGCAGAAGAGCGTGTCACAGTGGCTGTCGTGGAGCGAGGCGGAGGTGGCGGAGGGCGCGGGGGGCGCGGGCAAAGGGGCGGGGGGTGCGGGGTCGGGCGAGCCGTGCCTGCTGCTCAGCGCGCGCTCAGACCTGCCCGCGCTCGCCAAGTACCACACGCACGTCGTCACGTGAGTACTGTAGAGGATATTAAAAAAATAGAAATATAACCTTATTTTCTATACGAAAAAATCACTTTTATATGATAGAGTGAACTTTCATTCAATCCATACTAATATTATAAATGCGAAAGTAACTCTGTCTGTCTGTCTGTTACTCAATCACGCCTAAACTACCCATTTGCATGAAATTTGGTATGGAGATATTTTGAAACTGGAAAATTTCCATAAGGAAAATTTCTATACGCCAGGAAATTTTCTATAAACAAGGAAAATTTCTATACGTCAGGAAAATTTCTATAAGTCAGGAAAATGTTTATAAGCCAGGAAAATTTCCATACGAAAGGAAAATTTAAGACAGGAAAATGTCTATACGTCAGGAAAATATTAATCATTAATCATTCGGTCATCGTCGATGTTAACGTATTTGATCACTCCGTAAATAAAATTTCTTATTATTCAGAAGCACTTGTCAATAGAATTGGAAACTGCACCAAGTGATTAGTTGAAGCTTACGTTTGCAATACAAAACAATATTTCCACAAATATCAAGTAAGTTCACTTAACCCCTCGATCCCGGTATCAAACTATCAAAATTTGGATGACATCGCATGCGCAATTTCCAAAATGGCGACCAGAAATTGCCTTTCACAAAAAAATTAATTATTCCGCATTCAAGCCATATTTTATCATTCTGAAAACGACAATTTACTCATTGATATATTTCCTATCTTATAAAAATTGATATGATTATTAGGTACCAAGAAAGTATAGCTGTTTTACATGTCCAAAGTTTGCAAACGTGTTCTATGGACTAGATTGCAGAAAATAAATGCATTCTCAGTTATAATACAAATAACAAGGACCTATGCTATCCACTTATGTAAACAATTTGACAAATAACATTGAGATGTTTATAAAAACGGCACTTGAAACACGACCCGACGAAACAATAACATCACTAGGGATGTACCTATTCTTTTTCTAGTTTATCGATAGTCACGTTTTGTGTAAGGAATACAAGTATAGGGTAATAAAAAAATACAACATGTTACAATTGCTTTATTTGCACGAAAAATATAAACAGTGGTTATAATGTTTATCATCATCATCATCATCATCATCATCATTGCGTTCAACTCAATTTGAAATAAATATATTGCTGGATATGTGTATTTCCTAATCGGCGGCATTCCCATAAAATTCTTGTTATTATACCGAAGGCTATTATCTCCATCCTGTGAAAAAAAAATAAACATTTTTATCTATACAAATATTATAAAGAGGAAAAGTTTGTATGTATGACAAACATACAAACAATTTTACAAATATACATACAATTATGAAACTATACACTCATATTTACAAACTGATACAGACAAACATACACGAAAACTGCAATTCTCACAATTTCTCATACATACCAATCAAATCAAATAAATATAAATATAAAAATAAATATAAATCAACAAACTCCCTTTTTTGAAGTAGTTAAAAATCAAGATGTAATAAATTTTATTTACTTTATTCTGGCGAATACACAAACTTTCATATTTACAAATACATATCATTATATTATACATCCAACCATAATCATCTGTCGACCTATCGATAAAGCTATCGACAATCCTCCGTAACTATTAAAATACGCCTTGCAAGCCATTCACCTCCGTACATTCATACAAATAGGGATCAAAATGGCGTGCTGAGAATTTATCAAGAAAACCGTTATTTTGATACATCGAATACAGAAATTCTCGTATTTTTATTACAAAATTTCTAATAAAAATGATTAGAAAAAAGGTCAAATCTGAATGGAAACTAGTTTCAATTGAGTGTTTTAGTAATTTTATAGTATTCACGAACCTAAATCGCAATGAAATCTCCGGAAATATGCGACTATAGGTAGTCACTTTTGAACTTGAAAATCACTCATATTACAATGTATTTTTTACAACCAATTATCTACAGAGCTTCAATATATGCACAATAACACAGTTTAGTAACAGTTATCCGATATTTTATAGTACTTACCTTACAAAAATCCAATAAACACGCACGAGTTGCACAATGACACTTCAAACAAAGAGGCCTCTAAACGTAGATAAAAAATATAGAAGCGTCCATAGTGCACTGTATTTTTTCGTTTGACTCGATGGCATATTTATCAATGTTTGTCTATGACTAAACTTGTTCAAACAAAAGTAGACTCTAAATATATTATATTTCGGGTTAAAGTCGATGAGGAAGCGTGGCCCGATAGGGCCTAACGGTGTTGAACAGAATGGCGTATTACGTCATATCGCGGCCCGATCGGGCCTTACGGTGATCAAGAGGTTAAAATAATAACCACTTGGACGAAAAAACATACATTTGGATGTCAACATTATTTTTCGACCTACCCTAGAAAATTTTAAGAATATTTTTCTTGCAAGTTGTCACTACTGCCAAGAGAGCATTTATTGATGTGCAAATTTTTGATGTACTGACAAACCATAGATTAAAGAGGAGCATTTACTGCTGTGCTGTTTACAAATATATTTATTTCGATAATTTATTATAAACCGCTCAAGATTAAGATAGTTCATACTTCTTGCTTAAAATGAGTTCCTGTAATGCTTGTCACCGTGTTATTAGTATTACCGAGAGATTATCATGTTCACTTTGCTCACAATGTTACCATTTCGCTTGTGTGAATTTCACGAAAGAAAACTTTACGAAAATGTCTAGCAAAAATAAAGCGACTTGGAAATGTCCGGAGTGCAAGGTGACTAAGAGGAAAGGAGATATCAGCGACACCCCGGTCAAAGATTCGGGTGATACGATTACAAATTTCGGGAATAAAGATGATGTAATTTCTATGGATACCTTTAATGAGCGTATTTTATTGTTCGAGTCTACAATTTTGACTAGAATGGAGTCATTGCTTACAGAATCTTTTGAAACAAGGTTAAAGACTGAATTTGAATCAATTCGCAATGATGTCAAGTTAATTCCAGAACTAGCAAAATCGGTCGAGTTCTTTTCATCAAAATATGACGAAGTTTATAAAGAACTACAAGAAGCCAAATCTGAATTATCGGAACTTCGTCATGAGATTGTTCAGCTTCGTGAAAACATGAAGCATTTAACTTATAAAGTTGATCAAGTGGAACTCCGAGCACGGGAGAACAATATCGAAATTCAGTGCTTACCAGAACACGCCAATGAAAACTTGGTTAATACTGTAATGCAGCTGGCGAAGATTACTTCGTGTCCTTTAATAGAAAAGGACATAATCTCCTGTACACGCGTGCAAAAAGTAAACCCCAAATCGAACAGGCCGAAGTCTGTTATTGTTAAGCTCTCCTCGACACGTCTACGTGATTCTATTCTGGCTTCATATTTTACATTCAACAAGACAAATTCAAGCGACAAACTGAATAGCGCACATCTTGGAATTGGAGGAGAAAAGCAGTCAGTTTATGTGATGGAGCACCTGTCTTCTTGCGTCCGAGAACTTCACGCTCAAGCTCGTATCCTCAAGAAAGAAGGAGTGTGTAAATACGTCTGGGTTCGCAATGGCCGTGTTATGGTTAGAAGGAACGATTCCTCGCCTGCTGTGTGGGTTAAAAATGCGGACGTTTTAAGTAAGTTCAAAGTGCTTGGTTAAAATATTATGTATATTGTATATCCCTTTTTTAAATGTCTCTTATAATAATCACAATGAATTCGTTGAATATTTATTACCAGAACTCTAGAAGTATTCGTGGTAAACTGCTCGAGTTAAAACTGTCGAGTTCCGCCTGTACATATGATTTGATAATACTTACGGAAACATGGCTCAACAATAGTGTTTTCGATGCTGAAATTCTTAATGATAGGTACCAAATCTTCAGACGGGACCGATCCACTACTAGTAGTCGCAAAAATGACGGTGGTGGAGTGCTTATTGCTGTTTCTAAACAAATTAAAGCTTCACGCATCTGTTCCTTTGAAAGTGAGAGCGAAGATTTGTGGATAAAGATATCTACTAATCACAATAGTTTTTTTAAAACTCTTTTTATATGCGCCGTTTATTTACCACCACCATTGACACTCCCTCAACTGGAATCCGAATTGTTTTCAATGAGTAAAGCTTTCACGAACATAGGGGACAGTAATGTCTTAATCGTCGGTGATTTTAATACGAGTAAACTTCTATGGGACATACCCTCCACCCAACCTGAACGTCACTCAACGACCTCACTTATGGTGGATTCTAATTTGATGTCTAGTTGCTTGAACGATTTTTTGGCATTACATAATTTGCGGCAGTACAATACAGTTTTAAACTCTGATGATAAAATTTTGGATTTAGTCCTCAGTAATATTGATTATGTTAAGACAGAACTAGCTTTATCAGCACTGACTAGGGTCGATTGCTATCATCCGGCTATTAATATTTTAGTAGACTTTCCCGTGCACAAATTTTTAAAAAGGAATAGAGTGGTGAAACTTAATTTCATGAAAGCTGATTATGAAGTTATCAAAAGCAAACTTTATGAAATTGACTGGAATGCGGAATTAGCCACCATAAATGAGGTAGACGATATGGTAGAAAAGTTTTACTCCATTATTAATCATATTATTGAGGACAATGTTCCCAAAAAACATATGCACAAAAATTATTTGTATCCTGTTTGGTATGGTAAAAATTTAATAAAACTTTTAAAAGAAAAAGAAAAAATAAGAAAAAAATTTATGAAATATAAAAATCCTTTAGATAAACTGGAGTTTAACTTAGCGAGAACTCGATGTCATAACGAGATTAAGCTAAGCTACCAAAAATATCTTAAAAACGTCGAAGTTTCTTTAAGTAATAATAATATAAAAGCTTTTTGGTCGTATATTTCCGCCAAAAGAAATTCTAAAGGTATAATACCGGAGGAAATGCTTCTTAATAATGTTGTTTATTCCTCTCCTGCAGATATATGTAGTGCCTTTGTTGAACACTTTTCTTCCGTTTATACCAAAAGTAATTGGATTAATTTAGTACAGCTTATAGATGAAACTTCTCCTCGAAATAATATTTTGGATAGAATTGTATTGGATAACGCCTCAGTGATAAAATCCTTTAGAAAATTGAATATCAATAAGAGCGCTGGATTGCCTTTCAGTGCCATTAAACATAATATATAATAAATCTTTAAATAGCGGTTATTTTCCCTCACAGTGGAGGACATCTAATATAGTTCCTATTCCTAAAAGCGGCGAAGCTAGAGATATTCAAAACTACAGACCCATTTCACTGTTATCTGTGTTTGCAAAATGCTTTGAATCGCTGATATACCCATATTTAACATACCACTTAAAGGCCGAATTAATACCTGAACAACATGGTTTTCGTATTGGGATGTCTACCTTAACTAATCTGGTCAGTGGTCACTTACACTGATGATTTGTGTGATGTTATTGATAGAGGTCAAGAAATAGATGCAATATAATATATGGATTTTAGTAAGGCATTCGATAAGGTGGATCATTCACTGCTGCTTAAAAAGTTGTCAAGGGTTGGTATTCATGGTCTAATGTTAAAGTGGTTTGCAACTTACTTAGGCAATAGAACGTCAAAAGTTACGGTTAATGGTTATGAATCGCAGCCATTTGTAGCTACTTCGGGTGTTCCCCAGGGCTCGCACTTGGGGCCTATTCTGTTTTTAATGTTTATTAATGATTTGTCCTATGAAATTAATCACTCAAAATTTATACTATTCGCGGATGACCTTAAAATATTCAAAAATATACATAATACAGAGGATGCTAAACTTCTTCAAGACGATCTAAATCGAATCTCAGAATGGACAGTATCTAATAAGCTACCGTTAAATATAAATAAATGCAAATTTATAAAATTTTCCAAAAAGTTACGACCTCAACCATCTTCGTATTCCATAAATAATATCATCCTTGAGGAGATAACCCAAGTGCGAGACTTAGGAGTAACATTTGATAAAAAATTAGGTTTTATTCATCATATTAATAATATAGTAACGAAATCTCTAAAACTTCTTGGGTTTGTATGGAGAAATTGCAAAATGTTCAAAAGTGTGCTACCTATAAAAATTGTATATTGTTCATTAGTAAGATCTCTCTTGGAATATTGCTCACCAGTCTGGAATCCATCTTATCGATGTCACATAAAAAGACTTGAGTCTGTACAGAAAAAATTTCTTTATCTACTTACTTTTCATCAGCAAAAACTTAAATCTTTAAAATCATACGACCTCAGATTAAACTTTTTTAAAATGGAAAGTCTTAAACATCGGAGATGGATGGCAGATCAAATGTTGTTATATAAAATTGTTACAAATTCGTATATTTGTCCTAATCTTCTATCAAAAATTAATATAGCTGTTCCAAGGAGATAGATACTCTAGGAAAACCAATGTATTTTTTGTCAAAAGATATAGAACCAATTTAGGCTTCAACAGCGTCATTGCTAGAGTTTGTCGGGAACATAATAGATTATTTAATAGCACAAAAGTTGACATCAACTTTCTTAGTTTGTTTGCATATAAAAGCGTTTTACATAAAAATTATACTGATGAGAATAATGTTTTCTGATTAGAATTTATACTACGATTAGAAGCTATAATTTGATACAACTCAAAAATGCATGTTGTATTTGCCTGTAATTGGATCTACATCTTGCTATGCATGCTAATTTATGTCACATACTCAAAATATATTATAAATATAAGATGTACATCTGTTGGCAAATCAAATAAATAAATAAATAAATAAAATAAATAAAAAAATGCCTATAAGCCAGGAAAATTTCTATACGTGAGGAAAATTTCTCTGCCGCAAAATATGGATAAGTAAAATTTCCATAAGTCCGGAAAATTAGTATAAGCCAGAAAAATGTTTATACGCCAGAAAAAATTCTAAAAAAAAAAAAATTTCCATGACAAAGGAAAATTTAAGACAGGGCATTTACCATAAGTCCGGAAAATTTCTATACGTCAGGAAAATTTTTATAAGCCAGAAAAATTTCTATACGTCAGGAAAAATTCTATAAGCCAGGAAAATTTCTATACGTCAGGAAAAATTCTATAAGCCAGGAAAATTTCTATACACCAGGAAAATTTCTATAAACGAGGAAAATTTCTCTGCCTCAAAATTATATGGAAAATTTGTATAAGCCAGAAAAATGTTTAAAAGCCAGAAAAAATTCTATACGCCAAGAAATTTTCCATAAGTCCGGAAAATTTCTATACGTCAGGAAATTTTTTATAAGCCAGGAAAATTTCTATACGTCAGGAAAAATTCTGTAAGCCAGGGAAATTTCTATACGTCAGGAAAATTTCTATGCGTTGGGAAAATTTCTATAAGCTGGCAAAATTTCTATAAGGCAGGGAAATTTCTATACGTCAGGAAAATTTCTATACGCCAGGAAATAAATAAATATTATAGGACATTATTACACAAATCGACCTAGTCCCACAGTAAGCTCAATTAAGGCTTGTGTTGTGGGTACTAGGCGACGATAAATATAATATTTAATAAATACATATATAGATAATAACACCCAGACCCAAGAACAAATAATTGAGTCCATCACACAAATATTTGCCCTGACCGGGGATCGAACCCGGGACCGTCGGCTCAGTAGGCAGTTACTTTACCACTGCGCCACACGTAACACATAGGGTAGGTTTTATCCCGGAAATCCCACGGGAACGGGAACTATGCGGGTTTTCCTTTGAAAGCGCGGGCGAAGCCGCGGGCGGAAATCTAGTTTTCCATAAGTCTGGAAAATTTCTATACGCCAGAAAAATGTTTATAAGCCAGAAAAAATTCTATACGCCAGGAAAATTTCCATGAGAAAGGAAAATTTAAGACAGGACATTTTCCATAAGTCCGGAAAATTTCTATACGTCAGGAAAATTTTTATAAGCCAGGAAAATTTCTACACGTCAGGAAAAATTATATAAGCCAGGAAAATTTCTATACGTGAGGAAAAATTCTATAAGCCAGGAAAATTTCTATACGTCAGGAAATTTTTTATAAGCCAGGAAAATTTCTATACGTCAGGAAAAATTCTATAAGCCAGGAAAATTTCTATACGTCAGGAAAATTTCTATGCGTTGGGAAAATTTATATAAGCGCGTACAAAATTGTTTTAACTTAGTTCAGTATTTTTTATAAAAAAAAATTTAGTAAATCTATTCTTACAGGCAAGTGGCGCACAACTGCGGCGACGCAACATTACGCGCGCAAGTGCTGGAAGGTGCGGCGTCATTCGCAGACCTGCTGCTAGCGGCCGCAGAACCGCTCGCTGCGCACGCGCCGCGCTTATATCAGACGCTGCGCCGCGATCTCATACAGCCTTATAGTGTGTATTTATAAAAATGTATTTTTGTGATGTGTGCAATTTTATACTTACGAATGAAAACAATGTTTTACTGTTAATAATGTATGGGCTGCTGAATGATATGATATGATATCCCATACACTCCTTTTATTGATAAGTTGATAGATTGATAGTTTGATAGATGATGTAGCTTTTGATCACTTTATTATATTGTATACTTTAAACTAATGATGATATAAATGATATTGATAGTTGATGATATTAATTGATAGTTCATATAGCGCATACACCCCGAGCGCTTTACACGAGCCGCGAGCGCAGACTGATTCGTAAAGATGTTGTTTTTACGGTAATGTAATTGAATCGTGTAAATCGCTGACTCAGGATGTACGGCTAGTCCGTAAAAATAATATGTATATGCATATTTGTGACACCAATTAATAAATATAATTCGATAGTCATAAATACTTGTTTACTGCATCTATTGTTTTTTTTTCTTAATTCATAAACACTGACTCAAATCTCGGTTTACGGTCAGTTTTTTTCGATTCTTATTTAATTTTATTAATTTTTTACCTAGTAAATTGAAATTTTGCAGAATATACAATTATTCAATTGTTTTTCCATGTAAAGAGGGTGGATCTAGATGAAAAATATAAATATTATTATCCTCAGTAACTGAAGGCCAGTTAGAACGCGCGGCAGCCCTAGCAGAGAAGTTTCTAGAATTAGAGCTGCTGGTGGACATGTGCGTGCGCTCGCGTCGTCTCGATCAGTTGCACGCTTATCTCGACAAATACGAGCAGCAGGTATGGGTGCTTTATCTAGTTTATTTGTTGAAAAGTCTTAGTTGCAGTTGATAAATGTGTAAATAATAATTTTTGGTCCTTCGAGTCGTCACATAGTGTTGCGTTAGATATTAATTTTAATTCGATTTATAGCAATCGTGTAAGAATTGTATATTCAATTCGTGAGATATCGTAATGTCGATGTCCTTGAGCCTTCCAAAATAAAGATTCGATTGTACGTGAACAAAAATATGAATAAAGAGTAAATCTTTCTTAAAATATTTTTGTATCGTACATGAAATAAAATACGGAGAACATAGCGTTAAAAATGTTTATTCTTTGATATTCCATTCCTAAACTATTTTGTGCACCAAAGAGTGAAATAAGTACTCTATCTAATTATCTAATTATTAACATTAAAGGTTATCTCAGCTCAATCTATGCTTACTATCGCAGGGTATATCAGAGACCGCGTTCGGTCTGCTCGCCTCAGGGCCGGGCGAGTGGCGGGCGCTGCTGCTGCGCTCGCTGGGCGCGCGGCGGGGCAGCTCGCTGGGCCGCTGGCTGCAAGCCGCGCCCGCGCGCCAAGAGCTGCACGCGCTGCACGCGCTGGCTCGCGCATCGCACGGGGTTGCAGCGGCCGTGCTGTGTGACATGGCGGACGACGAGGTGGAGTCCGTCGACAGGATGGCGGTTAGTGCGGCATTCATGTATTATTGCATAGTATTTCGCAAAAAAAAGCAATACTAATGATATTATAAAGCTGAAGAGTTTGTTTGAACGCGCTAATCTCAAGAACTGGTCTGATTTGAAAAATTATTTCGGTGTCGGATAGCCCATTCATCGAGGAAGGCTATAGGCTATATATATCATCACGCTAAAACCAACAGAAGCGGAGCAACGCAGTTGAAACCGCGGAGTGCAGCTAGTAATAAAATAATTTAATTCATATTAATCGCTTGCAATGTTTTAGTTGGTCTTGTTTTAAATTATCTAAAATTTAAAAATGATAAAACGCAATTTCCATTTAGTTAATATATTCGCTGTTGTTGAAAGAATACGCAGATTCTATTATCCATACATTAAATCTAACTTTAAGTTATACATTATTTTTCGATTTACACTTTGTGTGTATGGTTATTACTTATTGCCAACACTTTGTGTGCAGACGATGGCGTCACTCAGCAAGCTATGCCTCTACGCGGACGACTGTGTGGAGCCCGCGGAGAGCAAGCCCGCCTGGCAGCGCGCTGAAGAGCTGCTGTCACTAGCGGCACACCACCGCGCGCTGCCCGCACAGCTGCAGCACGCGGGGGACAGGAGGCATGCGCCGCAGGACCTCGTGCAGGTGACACACGTTACACTAAGAACACTATCTCATGTATAGATGATTATATTTACACAAGCGGCTTCGCACGCGTTTTTAAAGAAAAAAGACGGGTTGCACTCCGGGAGTGCCGGCAGAAGTGAAAACTTGATTATTAACGTTGAGCATGTTTGATATTTTGGAATGGTATCCGTCTTACGCTTTTTCGATCAGGTCACGTGTCCTGACGCGAGTTTAAGATTTTATACCCATTACAGAAAAAGTGCTCAACGCCGCTAAAGAAGTTTTCACTTCAATAATGCGCATAGTTCCCGTTCCTGTAGATTTCCGGAATAAAAGTAACCTATTTCATATTCTGAGCCTTCTGAGGTGCATGAAAATTATATTTTAATCGGTGCTGTAGTACTCGCGTGAAAGAGTAACAAATATTCACCTATCTTCACAAACTTTCGCATTTATAATATTAGTAGGATGATCGAAACTGCAGCAAGCACAATAGGTTGAACGCTACGAACTGTATTGTTTGTACTATCCATACACTATGTTCGCTTAAATTTGATCAAATCAATTTAATGTTATTAAGGAACGATTTCATAACGTAGTCTTTTCAATGGAGCATAAAAAAAATCTAAAAAGTAAATACATATTTTGTAAAGAGGACTTGATAAACTAGTATTTATACGCGTCTCTATTCACAGATGTACCTGGACAGCGATATCAAGGCGTTAACAGAGTACGACTATAAGAAGGCGCTCGATCTCACCGACTTTGTGGAGGATCCGGAAGTGAGAGACCATTTGCGGCTCAAGGTACGAGTTTTGTAAAAAAATAATTGAAATATATTATTTGATTTTAATCGGTTTCCTTGTTTATAGAAATTTTCCTGGCGTATAGAAATTTTCCTGACGTATAGAAATTTTCCTGGCTTATAGAATTTTTCCTGACGTATAGAATTTTTTCAGGCTTATAAACATTTTTCTGGCGTATAGAAATTTTACGGACTTATGGAATATTTCCTGTCTTAAATTTTCCTTTCTCATGGAAATTTTCCTTACGTTTAGATTTTTTTCTGGCTTATAAACATTTTTCTGGCTTATACAAATTTTCCGGACTTTTGGAAATTTTACTTATCTATATAATTTTGCGGCTACATAATCTATACAAATTTTCCTCACGTATAGAAATTTTCCTGGCGTATAGAAATTTCCGGACTTATGGAAAATTTCCTGTCTTAAATTTTCCTTTTACATGGAAATTTTTCTGGCGATTAGAATTTTTTCTGGCTTATAAACATTTTTCTGGCGTATAGAAATTTTCTGGACTTAAGGAAAATTTCCTGTTTAAATTTTCCTTTCGTAAATTTCCTGTTTAAATTTTCCTTTCGTATGGAAATTTTCCTGGCTTATAAACATTTTTCTGACTTATACAAATTTTCCTTATCTATATAAATTTTCCCGACGTATAGAAATTTTCCTGACATAGAAATTTGCCTGACGTATATAAATTTTCCGTTTATAGAAAATTTCCTGGCATATAGAAATTCTCCTTATGGAAATTTTCCAGCATATATAAATTTTCCCGACATGGAAATTTTCCTGACTTATAGAAATTTTTCCTGACATCGTAATTTTTCTGTCAATATTGTTGAAATCATTTTTCTAATCTTCCTAAAATTGGAAATTTTTACGACTGATTAAAGTAAACCCGCAACTTCTTTCCGCGTACGGTGAAACTGTGGAACGATCTGCCACCTGCTGTGTTCCCGAACAACTACGACATTGGGGCCTTCAAGAAAAGAGCTTATTTGTCCATAAAAGGCCGGCAAAGCACAGTGTTTATGGGCGGTGGTGACCACTTAACATCAGGTGGCCCACCTGCTCCTTTGCTTGCTCTCTATCCACAGGCCGCGCGTGCGCATGGCTCAGTAGGTAAAGGTAGCCTATGTCCTTTCTCGGGTATCAAAATATCTCCATACCAAATTTCATGCAAATTGGTTCAGTAGTTTAGGCGTGATTGAGTAACAGACAGACAGACAGAGTTACTTTCGCATTTATAATATTAGTATGGATGTATAGTATTACTTGTGATTTTATATATGCGTATCTTTTTAATTGTAAATACGCAAATCCCACTACGCAATCAAATTTATCGCTAAAAATTTCTTCATTTGTAATGTATGTAAAGATCTGGAGCGATAAATATTGATTTCTTGTTATAAATTGAAATGTATATGTAGATCTGGAGCGCATCCATCCTGTGCGAGGAGTGGAGCGGCAGCGGCGGGGAGGAGCCGCAGCTCAGCGTGCAGGGCAAGATGTTCTACCGCCTGCTCGACCTGCTCAACGTTATGGGTCCGTATAATTTTGTCATTAAAAAACACAAAATGCGTCTTCTTACTATTATTATTGGTTCAAAAAACAGAATTTCATCTGGACTTCTAAATGGTTCATTAAAATGAAAGCCAGTCTTTATTGAATTATGCATGTCATTCAAAATAGATAGAGATATAGATCATGCAATTTTGAAGAATTTTGACATATTTAGTTTATATAATACTGTTAAATTATACATACGTTACAGATAAGCACTAATTTTCATCAGAACAGTTCGACGAAACTAACACTTAACTGATATCCAAATAAAAAACTACAATTTGTCAACAGGTTCGGACATAGAAGTCCTCCTCCCACCGCTAGAGCAGCTGCTGTCCCTCCCGGAGCTGCAGGACTTCGCCCGCGACCCCCGGAAGCACTATCTGCTTAAATACACGTACGCCTCTCTCGCGGACGACCAGCACGACCAGGACCAGGACCAGGATATGTAGACCATGGACGTGAAGTGTCATGGTCTATGCAGATAATTGTTGGCCACCAGCTGTTAGACCATAGAGCATAGAATAATAAGAAATTATTAACTTTAAATGAACGATTGAGTGGGTGGAATGGTGAATGTGATTTTGTTGTTTCATTATCTAAATGTGTAATTTTAAGTTTTCGTGCGTAACTTTAAAGCTTTTAACGTTTAACCAATTTCCAAAAACAAAATGAAGGGATTCTATGTTCGTCGGAATGTATTTTTTTTTAAATTCATATTTCACGCCTAAACGAAATTACTTAAAAATATCAGAAAAAATTATGAGTAAAACAGGCAAAAATTTAATTAAACTAATTTTTACGCTTCAGAAAACCGCATTATATCCACACTATTCAGTGTATGAGGTGATAATTTGTATGTTATAAATATGAATGAATAAGTTTTGCTATGTCACTAACGGTCTAACTAATAAAATGTTACCCATTCGCTTTGCAATGGATTAGTAATTGCAATAACCTGTCTTGTTTTTAATTGACGTTTCATGTGAGCAAGAGCAGGACAAAGCTATGGTAGAAATTTATCCATTGCTTAACTTTTTGTTAGTAAGGCCGTAAGTAAATAAATGGAGAATAAGAAAATTACCTACAAGTAACTCCTATTAAAATAAAATACAGTTTTAAACCAGTCCTCTGTCAAACTCTGTTAAGTACTTACTTATATATACTTTATAAGTTGCTCACTCTACATTAAAGTCCTTACTGTTTCAATTATGGATAAACTGAATCAGTATACCTTCAGAAAATTGTTGCCAATTTATCAAGAAAGATGAACTGTTACTACACATACACTAATTATTATTAAGAAAATAATATAAGACTTGTATTAGAAAGGTAAAAAACTCACCATTCGATAATTTTCAGTCAGACTGATTTAATGTAAGTGTAAGGTAAAGGAAAAATTTAGTTTTGTATCGAGATATTTTATTGTTGTAATGTTGTGAAATATTTGTAAGTTAAAATAAAATATTGATTTCCAGAAATTGTTTTATTTAAGTATACCATTTCCATTATCATTTTTTATACTGCCTATTTCGATTTTCTAATAACATTAAATAATTTTGAATTCATTAAAAAATAATTAATTTTGTATGGATCACGATATGAAAGAGACATCAAATCAATAACTTTTGATTTCGAGATTGAGATAATAATACTACCGTATGGAGGAGACACCACGAACAAAATCTGTGCGCCATTTTTTTGCTCTAACTAAGTTTTAAAAATTTATAATGTCCAAAAGATATAAATAAAACACTTTGATTAATTAATCTGTCTTTAATCGCAGATCACTCACTATAAGTAGTTCACAATACCAGCTTACATATAACAGTCAAGGTATATCTGTTTAGAACACACTTTTCTTTTACAATCTAAGTCTATAATTAACAATATCAAGTAATTAAACAGATAACAGTGTCTTTTCACTAAATAACTCACTCACAATACTTTCTTATAAAAGATAAAATATTACAGTGTTAACGCTATCGCTCCTTAAAACCAACTGTCGGAGGCAAGACCGCACCTCTAGTCTAACAACTCGCCTCTCAGGGACTTTCCCTTCAGGGGATTCACCGTAGGGAATTTTCCATGGTACACAACTAGAAGCTAGAGCTTTGTCTTGACATCGGTGAATCCCCCTCGGTACAGTCCCGTCTCAATTTACAACGCATAGCCAAATGTCTTGCCCCCTCTGCACCTCACCTCACCTCCTCTACACACCTCACCTCTACGCGCCTCTCATCTCTCCTCGTTACAGTCGGCCATCCTGTAACAATTGCACCGCAATTGGTGCACCAAAATTGCATTAGCTCTCCAGCAAATCTATAAGATCATCCCTAGTTACAACTTCCTCATCACTACTAGAATCACTATTTTGGGGAACAGAAGTGTAAGCTCTAAGAGAATCTGCAGCCACTATACCAGTGAACTTTTTATAGCCTCTTATTCCTTTGATACTTTTAATTTCATAGCGACCATTGCCTAGCACTTTAATAACAGTATAAGGTCCTGAATATAAAACTTGTAATTTAGTATTTACACCTTTAACATGACCACCACTAGGTGCCTGTTTCCATAAAACCAAATCCCCCTTACTAAATACTTTCTCTGCTTTATGTCTACTATCATATTGTTTTTTCATTATTTCAGCTTTTCGCTTTAAATTCTTACTAGCATTTTCCCGCTTCTGTTCCACCGTGTCTGTTTCATCACAATTTGCATGTAAATTAGGTAAAAGGCGACCCTTTTGACTGAACATAATTTCATAAGGGTGGTAACCTAAGCTTTCATTCAAGGTGTTATTGATTCCCCAGACAACATCAGGCAAACAATCAACCCACATGCTTTCATCTTTAGCACTAGTCCTTAATGCATCTAAAATAGTGCGATTATAGCGTTCAACCTGGCCATTCGCACGAGGGCAAGCAATAGCATTCAAAGTATGATGTATCTGATGTTTTGCTGTAAAATCTTTGAAAATTCTACTAGTAAAAGCAAGATTACGGTCTGAGACTATACGCTTTGGATATCCAAATAAACTAAACACATCCCTAAGAATGTTTAATGTTTCTACTGAATTCACTGTTCTACATGGTCGTGCTACAAGAAATTTAGAGAAAGAGTCTACCATCATAAGTAAGTATTGATAGCCTTTCTTTGTCTTAGCAAAAGGCCCTAAGTGGTCAATATGAATTGTGGCCATGGGAACATTAGGTTTTGGTATTGGGTGTAACTCACCACTTCGTTTACCATAGTCATTTTTACTATATGCACATTCTATACATGAACTAATGTATTTTTTAATAAAGCGGGTCATTTTTGGGAACCAGTAATCTGCTTTAATAACTTCATTACATCTTTTCAAGCCTACATGACCGATTTGATCATGAAACTTTTGTAACACTTTAAAACGAGCAAATGTGGGCACAACTAACCTGTCTCCATTTAGTGTTTTTCTATATAATCTTTCATCTTTAATTTTGTAATTACTAGACACCTCTGTACTACAATTATTATGTTTTAACTGTTCAATAATATTATGAAGTTTACTATCTTGCATTTGTACTGTCAAAAACCAATCATTCGCCGATATCTGACTGATATTTAAAGTGTCAAATTGATTATGGATGGGATCACATTCATTTGTTTCTAGTTGTATCGGACTCCGACTTAATGCATCGACGTGTTGCATGCGTTCTTGTGGCCTATATTCTATACTCAGATCGTATTCTTGAATTGTTAACCACCATCGTGCTATTCTCGGAACGATCTCTTTTTTTAATAATGTATAACGAACTGCTGAACAGTCTGTGACAATTTTAACCGGTTTCCCTATAATGTATACTCTAAAATACTTTAAAGATTCGACAACCGCAAGCGTCTCTAATTCATAACTGTGATAAAAAGATTCTTCCCGAGTAGTCACACGACTATAAAAATAAACAGGTTTTAATTCTCCATTTTCCTGTTTTTGAAAGAGAATACCCGCTAGGCCGTTTTTACAAGCGTCAGTATGAACTTCGCAATTTTGTACTGGATTAAATATCGCGAGAACTGGTCTAGAACACAATTTCTCTTTGAGCTTAGCAAAACTATCGGCTTGTTCACTGTCCCATCTCCAAGGCTGATTTTTTTTTGTTAAATTAGTCAATGGTTTAGCAATGATGGCAAACCCAGCAATATATTTCCGAAAATAACTACATAACCCTATAAATTGACGAATTTCGCGAACGTTTTCGGGTTGTTTAAAATTAGCAACAGCTTCGATTTTAAAGTTACCGGGTCTTATACCCTCAGCACTAATCTCATGCCCTAGAAATGTCACTTGTGACTTAAGGAAGGAACATTTTGACATATTTAATTTTAGGTTAGAATCTCGAAATTTTATCAAAAATCTTCGAAGTAGATCTATTCCTTGTGTAGTTGTTGATGTTGACAATAATATATCATCAATAAATGCTATTATATCGTTACTATTTACGGAATTAACTAGTTTTTGAACAATGCGCATGAACACGGCAGGGGCATTTGCTAAACCAAATGGAACCTTCATAAATTCAAACAGACCATCCGGCGTAATAAAAGCTGTTTTGTGTATAGAATCAGGACTTACTGATACGTTATGGTAACCTGAGTACAAATCTAGACTTGTAAAGCAGAATTTACCATTTAAACAGGCGATTTGGTCATCAATATGTGGCAGTGGAAACCGTTCTTTAACAGTGACAGCATTTAGATCGCGATAATCTACACACAACCGATAATCTCCATTTTTCTTTCGGACTAAAATAATTGGAGAAGCATATTGTGACGTTGATTCTCGAATTATATTACCTTCTAACATTTCTGATACCTTATTCCTAACTATCTGTCTCTCGCTATGTCCTAATCGGTATGGTTTCTTATTAATAGGTTTGTCTGTAGTCAAATTAATCTGCATTTCACCTAAATTAGTACAACCTATATCCTTATTAGAACCAGCAAAACAATCACTATATGACTTCAATAAAGTAATCAATTCATGCCTCTGAATGCTATCGACCTCTCCTATGTCAATGTCAGCAATATCAACACCACCAACACTCTCCTCACCTCTTAACGCACAGCTATTAACAGTAAGTATGCTCACCTCTGAAACCTCCACAGCATCACACCTCTCCGCCCTTGATATAGTACTGTCCCTCTTCCAGTGAATCTCTGCGCTCCCAAGATTGCATACTCTCACATAACCGCTACCATCTCGAATCATGCTACTTGCTATTGCATACTCCACCTCCCCAAGGCTGAACTGTCTTGATCTTGAACACATCATGCCTATTGGTTTGTCTTCTATGTAAACCTTCACCAAGCTATCACCTCTTGGGATTGTTATATCTTCTTCCAGCAATACCTTATAACTTGCAGTTGCCTCAATAGCACAGATAGTGTTCACTGGGTTAGTATTATTCATGCTTAATTCAGCTTTCAGTTGAGAAACATTCAAGTTGATATCGCTTCGGTTCAAGATTGTTTGTCCAATAATGAGAGCTATACTTCCCATTTCTACATCTGCAACTAATGCACTTGTATTCATTTGTATCTGATCAACTTTTATGTCAAAATTCACCTCTCCTTTTGCTTGGACTTGTGCACCAGTAAAACCACTTAGTCGCTTGAATGAGGGTTGCAGTTTCAAATTCAATGTTTCTGCTGCGGTCAATGACATGACATTCACCTCACTCCCTGTGTCAATATATGCTTTTGTCAATATGTTGTTTACACATACAGTTTTCACAAATGAATTTTTTGTTTCTGCTAGTATTTGTATTTTCTTAGTCATTTCTCCACCTGTCTTTTCTGCACACCGATTAGCTATGTGCCCAGTTTTACCACAGCGATAGCATTTTCGCATAATATCTGGCATAGTACACTGTGGTGCTGTGTGCCCGGGTTCCTTACACCGATAGCAAATCTGGGATGGATCTTGGGTTCCATTGTTCTTTGCAACCATTCTCTGTGTGCTCACATAATGGCCTTTATTAATAATTCTTGAAGATTGAGGTATCAATGTAGAGTTAGGCTTTTCTGAGGGTTTGTAACTGTCTAAAGCGGACAAAAATCCTTCATATAGGTCATCCGGGCTGCCACTCTGGAATGCTTGAGCATTAGCTTGCAGCTCTAAGGGGAGACCCCGGATGATACACGAAACAGCAGCTTGCCCACTTATTTGGCATCTGTAGCACATTGCTAGCTTCTCTTGATAGTACTTAGTCATGCTTTCACCCGCTTGTTTCTTCCTATTCATAAGCTCATCTAGGAGTGACGCATAGTCATGATATCTAGGGAAAGCTTTAGTTAGCTTCGTCTTCCATTCACTCCATGAATACTCGTATGAGTCCAATCGGTTGAACCAAGTGCGAGCTTGTCCTTGTAATTTTGATTGTAGATGAAAGGACTTCACTTCATCGCTCCACTTGTAGATCTCTCCAAGTTGTTCAATCTTTTTGATCCAACTAGTGACATTCATGTCTTTGTTTTCTGGATCAAAATCCGGTATAAGACGGTCTGCATTCACTTCACTGTTCTTAGACTTGGTCATTTTTTCAGACGCTAGATCATTTAGCTTCTTAGTCACAATAGACTCGACGACATTACGATACAGAACCTCCTCATCTTCATCACTTACTTGATCCTGATAAGCTTTTGGACGTTTCATCCGTACGAAGCGGCCGTTTCCTGACGACCTCTTCATCCCACCGCTGTCACCAAATATAATGTCCAAAAGATATAAATAAAACACTTTGATTAATTAATCTGTCTTTAATCGCAGATCACTCACTATAAGTAGTTCACAATACCAGCTTACATATAACAGTCAAGGTATATCTGTTTAGAACACACTTTTCTTTTACAATCTAAGTCTATAATTAACAATATCAAGTAATTAAACAGATAACAGTGTCTTTTCACTAAATAACTCACTCACAATACTTTCTTATAAAAGATAAAATATTACAGTGTTAACGCTATCGCTCCTTAAAACCAACTGTCGGAGGCAAGACCGCACCTCTAGTCTAACAACTCGCCTCTCAGGGACTTTCCCTTCAGGGGATTCACCGTAGGGAATTTTCCATGGTACACAACTAGAAGCTAGAGCTTTGTCTTGACATCGGTGAATCCCCCTCGGTACAGTCCCGTCTCAATTTACAACGCATAGCCAAATGTCTTGCCCCCTCTGCACCTCACCTCACCTCCTCTACACACCTCACCTCTACGCGCCTCTCATCTCTCCTCGTTACAAATTATTATCTAGTTATGTACTTACCGATGAAAGTTATTCTTTTGCACTTTTCCGTATTATTTGTATTATTTGTGCAATATCGTAACACACACGAATGCATATTTGATGCGTGTCACTATAAAACCATTAAAAAAAACCGCTCAACATACGCCATATGGCGTATGTTGAGCGGAACATAAGTGATGTAGGCGGTGTCGTCTCCATATATATTATATCTCAATGGATTTCAAAGTGTTTATACGCATTGTTAATACGAAGTAAATTAAGCGCTGCCCTATCATCTTAAACATATTATTAATAATTATTAATATAAAACATATTTTGTCACCATTTTTTTAACTGAAGAAACCCTTTAATTCGTCTATTGAAAAACAAAAAGTTCACAAAAAGGAAGTCGTAAAGATAGAATCAGTCCATAGCCAATTAACAAATTGCCGCCAATAAGTTTGGTTTGGCGCCAATTTTCAAGTCAACTGTCATTGTCAGTCAGCGAGTAGCGGCGCGGCGCAGCGCACGCGTACAAAACAGCTAATAAAATTGTTTACATTCCGTACATTCGATGCTTTTCGCCCGTCGCGTGTAGAACATGTATCAATAATAACATAAAACTTGCTTTTATAAATGTGATTGATATATTTTGTGGGTTCTACTGCTGTCGGAGATAGAATAGTATTGCTGGACGAAAATCTGTAAGTATTATTCAAATTTTAAGTTTGATTTTCACGTAGTAAAGGGATAGATAGATATTTTCTAAAGGAGCGACTTGTTGGATGTTGACTTATAAGATTTTATTGAATGAGACTTTTATTAAAAGGTTCGAATAACTTTCGTCGCACGTATTTAAATAATATTTCATTTTAATTTTATAAAGCATTAAAATAAATTTTATAACTTGAAACTTAATAGTAGCTATACTTATTTATTTAGGTACTGAGATGCAAGGACTCGTAGTGAAATCTTGCAAAGATAAAATTAAATTAAAACCTTATTTTCTTTCAACTTTCTCTCATATATACCTATAGGAACATAATATAATAGAATGTAAAAAATAAAAAATTACTTTAAAACCTTAAATTATTCTATTTATTTTTTTCTCTTTATCCATAAAAAACTGCTAAATAATTTATTGGATAAATTTGTCAAAAAAATAATGATAGTCCAATTAAAAAATTAACTATTTAGTATTTACTATATAGTTATTAACTTCGAAATGATTATCTAATAATACTTTAAAACATTTGATAAAACTGTAATTTTTTAAGAGTAGTAACTACCTATTCAGTACATATTCTACAATCTACCTATATTTTCATGGAATTCACTTGTCCTTATCGAGGAACGTTAGTTTCCCCTATTTTCCATCCCCTTTCCATTCACGCACTCTTTGAGGCAAAAAGTATTCTAAGTCCTTCACAATAGATTTTATAGTGACTCTTATGTGATTACGAATTTGTTAATCACATTCTTACTACCTATCTACTTGAGCTTTTCGTTATAATTCAACGATAATTGGTTGGTATTTACTCGTAAAACCATGCTATACATTACTTACTAGCTTTCCGTTGAGACGATATAAAGTTTCAGATAGGTAGAGTTACTTTAGTAGGTATTAACATTATTAATGAACAAGCCACTCCTCCCGGATATATCTAGGATAAAAAATAATCTAAATTAAAAATGGATAATGTAGCTTTTGACTCAGCAAATAATTTACATAATCTTTCGAGTTTAAACATTACGACCAATCTTATAAAAAAAATCATTTCAATGTTATGAAAATCGCGAAACTTTCGAATTAAAATAATTACCTAACCTTGACAATATCGCAAATGAACAAACAAGAGTCGCTGTCTAGCCAATGTTTCAGCTAGCTTAGCACATTTAGCAGCAGTTGAATTATTAGTGCAGATAATATAAAACAATACTAATAGTTATTAGCACAAGGCTAAAGACTCTCCGCCGAAGACCATCCAGCCACTCGCCTCCACTCGAGAGCTTCTCGAGGGCCAATCAACATTGTAAACGTTTTTTCTCTAGCTCTTAATAATCTATTAAGACTGACTTTGAATATTTTTAACTGAGGCTTTTGGAAGGACAGGAGAAGTCGCAATGAAAGATTTTCGATACGTTTATTTTAAAAGTTCAAATTGAACAAGCTAGATTTAACTGGGAGGAATTAAAGTGTTTCTTTACTAATGAATTACAAATTCGTATTTTTCGATATAAATCTCTCTATCATATATTTGGAAAATACAAACTATTAAGTTTTCGCCGAGAAAATGTAACGTAAAATTATAGTACTGTATAAATCGAAAAATTGGATTAATTACATAGTTAGTTGTAATGCATTATGCAACGTAAATTTTCCTGGTTTTCCTTAAAAACAAAAAAAGCTTTGCTAAGTTTGACGGAGGTAGGTAACTGTGCTTTGGCTTACCATTGCATTGTTACGCTCTGATAATCACTGAGGACACTTATACCTGATTGATAAAAAGCCTTCATGTCGAGCTATTTCACATTTAGATAAACACTAATGTTATTAAGCATTCGACTATTGCACGCCTCATAAGCGAAGCGTTGAGGTGGGTACTACTGTCACTTCGCGCAAAACATCTGATTTTTCAAACTTAAAATGTCTTTATGTATCATACATTGCACTTGTAAGATAATACATACACACACATATTAAGAAAAAACACTATTTTTAACATTCATGATATTTTTGATGTCATTTTTGTTATTTAAACTAGTTAAAAAACAGTTTAAAAAAGTTCTGTCTTGGACGTCCGTGTGTCGACGCCCCCCGCGAATAATCCGGTAATCGTAAAAGTGTAAATGTTCAGGAAAAATAAAAAACCATTTTTCCTTAATAACTCCATTAAACAACAAGTATCAGAGACTTTTAATATCGCATATGGAAGCTAATTTTTTCAGCTATCTGGTTATTTCAACAAAATTTAAGTAGTCCCAAGGGCTTCGTTATAATTTAACTGGATTCATTTTACTATACTAGTGTAGGTCAAGCTCTGGTCAGTAATGTCACTTACGATATTGTTCGTGTAAATTTATATTTTCGACGGCAACAGTAAAATCTTGTTGCGCTAATATTCGTGTTATTTGTTTTGTATACTGAACATTTGTAATAATCTATTATTTGGTTATTCGATTGTTTAACAGTAACGTACATTTTATTGTTATAACTATTACTGTTTATTCGAATAGTTTACTTAAGTATTATTTGATGATTATTATAGTATGTTTTATGAAATACAGGACATTTTAGTAAATGAAACAACTATGGATTGTTTCACAAAACACGATAGTTATTATTATCATAGAAAATAGACACTGCACTGAAAACACGACTATTACACATGATTACACAGTCATGAAAATTATACTATGGTCCTATTACAGTTAAAAATGTAATCAGAATCCTCATCAGAACCTCACAGAAGGCGAATCCGCCGTGACCAGTCAGTACTTGTGTGGTGTGGTGTGTGATGTCTTTTTCGCGACTACCTTGTATACAGCAGCAGCGCTTGGGAAAAAGGGCTTCGCGACTCCGGCCGTTCTTCCTACATCGTTTCTCCTGTCCCATTCGCTGATCGTATCCTGTCCCAAAATACGCTTGACGAATGAAACAGGACACAGATCGTAATCCGGTTTCCGGAAAGGGCGGCTCCGACTCGACGGCCGCAATCTTGCTGCCGTTCCTATAGACCCTGAAGACGTGGCTGTTCACCACGTCGGTATAAGCATCTATCAAGCCAAACCCCAGCTCTACTTGCTCTGCCGTATGTGGGTCCGTATCGCGGGTGCCATTCGTTCCATCTCCCTGTCCCTCAACACCGCCGGGTGCGACACACCACTCTTGATCTCATAAAGCGTCGAAGCTTCGAGTATCCTGAGGTCAAGAGGGAGAATCCCAGCCAACAGCATCGCAGAGTTCAGGGAGACAGTCCGATATGCTCTGCAGATCTTCTGGGCAAAACCCCGTTGAACGGTGTTAAGCCTCTTTTGGACCCCCATCTTTCCCGCTTTGGGTGCCCACGCTGCTGATGCATACAATATAGTCGGTTATATAACTGCGATATATATAGTCTTAACTACTTGGGGGTTAAGCCCCCAACTTACTTTAGCTCCTCTTGCTAATAGCTTATAAGGGGCGATTGCCTTTTTGCAAACGCTCCCGACATGGGCGTTGAATGTCAGGCCGCCATCAATAGTAAGGCCCAGTATCATCTATCTATACTTTCGAAATATTGGATGTCCACACTCCCCATTACAAGTCGTGGCCTGTCAAATTTTAATTTTCGTGTCGAGAGCAGGGCACATGTCTTGTGTGGCGCGAATTTTAGTTTATTTCTGACACCCCATTCGTCAATTTTCCTCAATGTGCAGTTTGCCTTCGTCTCTACTTCTAAAGCAGTATCTCCATCAAACACTAGCACAATGTCGTCGGCAAAAGCTTGACAAAACACATCCATCTCCTCTAACATCCACAGCAGAGGATCCAGCAAGAGGTCCCACAGGAGCGGCCCACCTATGGAACCCTGCACGCGCCCCTTGTTGGTCTCTCTACTCACTTCCACACCCGCATACCTAACTTTCACACCTCTTCCACTCAGGTATCTGCTGATCATCCGCCTTACGTTCCCCGGACACCCAACTTCGGCCAACCGAACCTTTATGGCTGGCCACCAGGCGCTGTCGAAGGCTCCCTCTATGTCTAGAGATACCACAACAGAAATCTTCTTCTCCTCCCTCTTATTTCTGATGTGGCTACCTAGTCTATAGAGGGCGTCCTCGGTGCTCCTCTGTGGCATGAAGCCATGCTGATGGGGGCTTATTTTGGGCAGCAGGTAGAACCTGAGTCGGACGACCAGCATCTAATGAAGATGAAGATGAAGGTTTCGATGTGGTCTATTCTGATGCCTGCCTCGTTTATCTATCAAACTTTCATCTCTTTTAATTTTTTCTAAGGCTGTGTAAATCATTTGCTCAGTAATAGAAAGAGTGTTTAAAAAAATACCTTGCATACTTGCACTCCATAATGAAAGTAGCGGGAAATCGATTTCTTAATAAAACCCCGAATAATCCTGTACTAGCACTTAATTAAATAATGTAGAAAACTTTTTACCTGAATAATATCGTAACAACGTTTACTGTCAAATCATATTGATATTATTTTTCGTAAAGATCTAAAACCATATTATTCGTTTCAAATACATTTTAATGTTATTTTATGGAATAAACGCGTAGTTTTTTATATCTTCGTAAATAAAGATAGAAAAATTCTGAAAAAAATTTACATGGTGTATTTTAACTTCTAGATGCCGAAAAACGCATAACATGAAGAACCCCGTAATAGGTCATTACCGGATTATTCGCGGGGGGCGTCGGTGTCTGTATGTGCGGATCCTTTTTCTTGTTAACACGATAGCGACCGAAATACTTTACTAATCGAGTCTTTTTTTTTCTCTTACGCTTGAGTATGCTCAGGAATAGAACCCTTTCATTTTTCAGGGTCTGATTCGATGTGGTTTAATTGTTATTAAATAAACAAAAATAATAATTAATAAATATTTATTAAAAAAAAATTATGAGGCGTGCACTTTTGGATTTTCCAAATTATTTTTTACACGCTTCATAGTGTAACTATCTATTCATACCATGATCCAGTTGAAAATATCTTAAGAAAATGAGCCAAAAAATTCATCAAATCAATTGAATTTGGCAATAGCATGAAAACAGGGAATTTGCTTTATAGATAATTGAATAATATTGTGAATAATAATATGATGTAGGTCACACAATACACAATATTATGTAAAAAGTTGACAATAAAGATTTTAATTGCGAGTAATTCAATTCTTTCCCGAGTTAATTATCTGCAAGCGCCATTAAATTATTGATTTGTTTTATAATAAACACTTTATTTTTATATTTAACGCTGAATATAAAACAACCTTATAAGTTATAATAATACTAGAGGTCCGCCCCGGCTTCGCCCGTGGTACATATTTCGCAATAAAAGGTAGCCTATGTCCTTTCTCGGGTATCAAAATATCTCCATACCAAATTTCATGCAAATTGGTTCAGTAGTTTAGGCGTGATTGAGTAACAGACAGACAGACAGAGTTACTTTCGCATTAATTATAATATTAGTATGGATGTTCATTTTTACAAAGCCACATCACGTTTCCTATAATGAGGGGATTAATAAAACCATTGCTAACGCTATAACAACATTAATTATTATTTATATTGTAAGTTCAGTTATTTCTAATTTCCAGTTTCGACATACACATACTAGTATCCTTCCCTTCCTGTAAAAAAAACCGGAAGAATATACCTAATTCAATGACAGATTATTCAGTCGTATAAAAAAGTATCTTGGATACTTACTATGGGTTTGTGTATATAAATTTGATAAATCAAACCTATTTTCCTATCTAATACGTATACATTATATTATTATGCCTTAGTATAAACACAAAAATCCATAATTTTAAGTTGAATACTTGAATACCTCTACATTTTTGAAGTACACTAAAAATTCCACTGCCACGTAAGTCATTCATTCTGTATCCCAAATTCCCAAGTGTATAATCCCAGTATTGCTTCTTATTTCTGGATACTTGAACTAATCATTGTTTAATAATAAACGTACTTCAAATCACGATTGTTTATGTATGGATCAATATTTCGGAACGGTTGGAAAACATTGTGAGAGAGCTCATAAAAATATCAGTGTAGGCTCTTACAATATTATATACGGTAACAAATAGACGGATTTTGTAACGGATATTCGTCGAGGAATTCTTAATTATTACAACTTTGTCTACTACAGGCTTAAACGTAGTTTAAATTCGACGATCGCTTATTGGATAATAAAATGTTTTAATTACTTCTAAAACAAATGGATATAATTAGGATATCAAACTGTATCGATAAGACGTAATGTGCGTATTAATTACGCATTATCGTCATAACTCCACGCATTAACACTAACTGCTTCAATATGGCGCTTAACCTTGTATTGTGGTATAGTATTAAATCGATTCATTATTAACTATTCATCGGTAAAATCTTTGGTACTAGGTGTTTTCTTATGCGTTGGTTGTCGTTGTATGAGTGTAGGTACATAAAGCACAGATTATTTTATTAGTTACTAGGTAGGCTTGAATTCGTTGAGCTTAGAGTCTCGTTTATAAGAATATTCTATTACCTACCCTATTTGTGATCAGTCAGACATTAAGCCGTCTTAGGCGCATAGAAACATTAGTATAAAGACACCTTAAGTCCTTCTAAGCCCTTTACAAAGTAGGTAATTTTACACCTGCACTCCACACTACGTACATTACACCTATGTTACTGATTAGCACACAATGGAGAAAAACGCGGCAACACTGGGGACACTTTCTCACGTCTGTCTTGTTGCATGGCTCATGACGAATCGGCTTTTGATGACGAAAATTCATTAGGAACAAAGGAACGATGAAGTGTCACGCCTTAACAATATGCGTGGAACCTTTTTATTATACACTTTTTACGGCTACTTTATTATAGAGGACATGCGTCATTGTATAATTTTTACACCTTATAATTGGTTCAAAAAGCCCAAGATCTCCGTAGTTGGAATAATTTACTAGCTCTTTGTTACCCAAATTATTAAATAATAGCCTTCGATTTGATGGTCTAATGGTAAAGACGATTAGGAAAATGTTATAAAAGAAAAATTGGTACTAGGAAAGGATAAATATAGATAGCGCTCTACTCTATATTTGAAATCTTTTAGAAAATATGTTACTTCTTATTAAAAACAATAGTGAATCGACTGGCAATCACTGCATCTATTTATCGTAACCGATACATTGTTATTCATAGAATATTAATTACATATACTTGTATTGTATGTATTTAGTGACACTGGCTTTAAATTCATGTGTCACGGTCATTTTGAATCGTTTATTTTTGTCATTGTTTCTATAAATATCTTTTATGATTATGATGGATGGAACGTTAAAAAATATCTTATGTAACCGATTTTATAACGGTTGACAGCATTTTGCTTGAAGGGAAAATTAATTAGTAAGATTATATCAGTGACGCCTGACATCCCGTTTTTACCTACTGTTTTGAGAAAGGCCGGACCTTAATCGAATTAGTAAACGTTCTAACCATTTATCATATTAATTCGATTTTGATTGTTTTAAAAATAGTTCTCTATCTCTATCTTTCTTACAAATTAGCCGTATTAGTAATACGGTAAGTACTTTTTTTGCAAACCTATTCCTTCACTTTTGTAACAAATATCGGTATCAAGAGCCATACTATGAAGGTAACCCGTTCTACCTATATCGTGGGTAAATATTGTAAAATAGGCAGCCACTAAATTGTTAAAGAAATCGATTAATGACCTTCCACACTATCAAAACATTCCGGTTCGTCTGAAACCGTAAGTGTTACATTACACATCTCGTGATTCCTGTAAGCAGGATATCCTCGTTTCCACGAAGATTGCAGCTTTTGCAATTGTCTCATTACCGCTAATGCTAATGCCTAGCGTGACGAATGCAATTTATTAAAACAGGCCCATTTGGAAATGAGGAACTGTAGATGACAATAGATGACGCTTTTCCCGTAAATATATCAGTCTTGAAATTCTATAGCGGATATATTCTGACAGTTAGGAAGTCGGAACCACAATATACAGATACATACAGTAAGGAAACTTCATACAAAATGTTCGAAATGGCTCCCCCCATCAAGCGTGTTTACAATGCAAGGGTATTGAGGGGGATCGATAGTAGCGGGTGACACATCCACAGATTTTGAATATAGTATGGAAAAAAGTTTAAAGTGATGTCAATTCACATTAAATTAATATCGATTGTTTCAGTTTGTAGCCCGTTCAATAAATATATTTGTAAATACCATATCAGACTACAAGTTAAAAAGAGACTATTTTTTAATTTCTATAGATATGGCAGTATGCTGTATGAGTTTTATATTATGTTGACATATTTTCTATCAAAATGATAGCTACAAATAGTACCTATTAAGAGTCCAGTCTGTTTAAAGATCGCATCTATTTTTTACGCAATCTAGAAGAGCACGAAAATATAAAAAAAGGAAACCTTAAAAAAATCTTGTTTAAATTTATGTGCATAATTACGTAAATATTAGGGAAGAAAAAGATAGATATTATAATTATTGTATTTTTATCGATACGTGGCGTCTCCACTTTGTCAAGCACTAAGCCTGTCAAACTATTTTCTTTTTCTTCCTAAAACAAAAAGGTAGAGGTTCTATGCTCGTATAATAATAATTTTAATTTATTTTTGCATATTTTGTGTTTTTTAATTTAATTTAATTTATCGTTTTAAAAATAATTTAGTAGGTATACCTACATACAAGTATTGTAAATTCTGGTTTAAAATAATTATTGAATATATGTATAATACAAATATCAAGCATTATAAATAATTTAGGTACATTAAATAGCCTTCGGCGTCCATAACAAAACTAGATTTCGAAATATAGCACTGATAAAAACGTATTTACTTTTACAAGCTGTATTAATTCGGATTGTTTCTTCTTGTAAATTCATATTTAGGCTACACCATTTTTGTATTTTAACGGGTTTTAATCTCCAAATTACCACAAAATCAACTGTGAAAAAAAGCAAACAGAAATATACAGGCCGAATTGATAACCTTCTCCTTTATTTTTCAAGTCGGTTAAATATCAAAAAGTAACAGCCCTATAGCTATACGTCATAATTTCATGGGGGGGGCTTAGTTTCCTAACTGTATGTACGTAGTATATATCTGTCAACTGTGTCGGAACTACGTATTTTAATAGCAATCGAAAGTAGAGTTGTTGTAGAGTCACAATAGAATTCTTTATCAAATTAGTGTTATAGGTAATTGTAGCATACATTCTCAGAGGTAATATCAATAACATAGAATATAATAAAAAAACGTTATGTTCAACAAGAGTCGCGATTTCTCCACCTGTGTCACAGTACATTCATCCAATCGATTGCGTGACAGATATATTTAATAACTTGGTGCGATGCGCAGGCGCACCGGCTGCATAACGCGCCGCTTTGTATGGCCCTTCCGGCTTCCATCCAATGATACAAGCGTATACTCGCTCTGTGCTAATAACAGGAACCGCTTATCACTTAAACAGACATAAGTATTATATTTCTTGCAAATATTTATTTTGGTGTATGTAACGTTTCATGTTCTAGGTATAAGATGGGAAAGGGGAAGTCCTGGCTCTATATTGTTTATAATTTTGGTGAACTTCGCGAATATACGTTTTGCGAAGCTACATGAAAGCTGTAATGTAGATTTTATTACAAACTGCAATTTAGCTCAAGATTATGTTTATGGAATTATTATTAAGCATGTAAATATATATGCTCTACTCTCTATGTTGTTCATATAAGTATCACATAAGTGTAGAGCTCAAGCATTTTATGTAGTATTCGTACATTTGTGATTTGTTACAAAAATATACCCAAGTGCGAAAGATGCTTGATTGGATAATTACTGCGTGGGTTGGAGTTTAGCCGTTCTTGCTATTCAATGTATACTGCTAATTGGAAATAGTGTTTTAAGTGTCTGAACATTTTCATTTAACATTTATGAGCACAGAAGTGTCCGAAAAAATCTACTGTCTGTTTATTTCGGTGTCAACATTTGTTTCTTATAAGTTACCATCTTGATATCTAATATCTAATATATGTTTGTTACTCTTTCACGTAAAAACTACTGAACCGATTACAATGAAATTTAGCACACACATAGAGGGTAACTTGGATTAACACAAAGGATAGTTTTTATCCCGGAAATCCCACGGGAACGGGAACTATGCGGGTTTTCCTTTGCAAACGCGGGCGAAGCCGCGGGCGGAAATCTAGTATTTAATAATTATCAAATCTTAACGTCTAATACATACATCTATATTTTACTTTAAAAAAAAGTAATAAGTAAGAAGAAGCCGCAATCTACTTTAACTTAAAAAGGTCAAAGATAAAAGCTAAAAGGTAGTCAGAACTGGGTTGGTCTAGTACGTGTAAACATTGAAAGCGAAGCACGTGGGTGCGGCATGAATGAAGCATTGTCGGTGCGGACAGCCGGATGCTACCAGCTTGTATTGTTCAGGCCGTGGGGACACTTAATAATAGAAATAATCAATAACCTTCTTCGTCTGCTAGCCTATATAGCAATGTCTTTGAATATGTAATTCTCCTTTGCTTGTTATTCAAAGAGACGTAAGTGGCGACGAATTTTGATGAAATGCTTAATATAGATAGAGCCAGATAGGGTTCAATATGAATTAAACTTATAATTGAAATAGGATATTTTTCATTTAAGTAAAATAAGGTCAACTACTGTAGTTATGTAAGACATTTATCAAACTTAATTAAACAGTCATTAATTAATGGAATTTTCCTTCCCGTTAGCTTCAAATTATTTCTTCAATTTCCTTTCAAGCTTCAAGTATTTGATGTCAAGTGCTTTCAGGAAACTATTTAGGTAACCTCAATAAAAGGGTAATTTGCTGAGTGCCAAAGAAATGCCAAATTGAATTGCGTCTTTGCTCAAGGAAATAAGAAATTTGCTCAAATAATAGAGAAATAAAATATTCCGCCAGAAGTGATATTGTAGGTTTACTGTTATCTAGTCTGTGGTCTATGTGTCTGTATGGGTCTTGGAAGAAAGCATTGGTCAACTTGAGAATAATTTATAGTGAAGTTTATATCTCCTGGAGGTACGCTGATAACGTGTTTGCATTATTAAGTGGAGCAGTAGTTAACGTCTGTTTCCTTTTAATTTGCAGAGCTATTTATTTGCTGTTTCTTCTCGATAAACGGAATTACGTAATAATGGTTGATTTGTAAAAAGCGCCTCGTTCGAAAGATTACCAGCTGTTTTAAACACGCTTTTTTGTACAACCCTTTATTTTGTGTGTAACCTTAAGAATTAGGGCCTCGTTCACCATCTCCAAGTAAAGTGTTGATTAGTTACTTCTTAATTAACGTTAATCAGCAAGTAAAGGTTACGAGTATCTTTTGTCAATTTCACAAACGAAAAATAAGCTCTTAACCTTCAACAAGTCCTTGAATATTTTGGGCCAAATTTTTATATTAATACCGGTAACATTTAAATTTACAAATGTTTTTTCGTTTTCATTGGTAACGAATAAATATTGAATACAAGATACCTAGTGTAGTTATAAGTTATTCACGGTTGACCTCAATTCGCAGCCGAGGGTGCCACCTGCCGCCCTGCTGCTGCTAAAGTTGGGGTGCCAGGGGTCGTTGAACTTGATTTCGATTTTACAGATGTCTTCGAATTAAAGTTGCACAATTACTATTTTCGCACAAGTTGTTTCGTGTGTGTTATGTCTTAAAGTGAAGAAAATATTAAGTGCCGTGAGTTATCCATGTGTTTAGTTTTAGTTTATCAGGCGTTTAGCCCATAAACGGAAACTTGTTACCTTAACAAAATTTACCGTTTTGGTTAATAGGATAGATATTTTTTAATTTTTGATGTAACTTTTATTTAGTCTAGATAATATTATTTCTCGGATCGTCAGTATCTCTTGATTTGTGCTTTTACTTTTTAACAAACTATTGTCCACAAAACCCGGTATAAAACGATACCTATGTGATATAGTTAAACATTTTATATATTGTTTGAAATGCACTTAAATATAAATAAGCTGCAAGTTAGGTTAGCTAGGTAAGTGCAATAAGCTAATGCAGTGCAGTAATAAAGCTGAAGTGAAGCGGTTCGCTTATCGGTTGACAAACATGCTTTATCTAAGTTTAACGTGCGATACGGATGGATATAACTAAGTAGTTGGGAGGTTTATATTCCACTATAATAAAAAATTAAGAGGCTTAAAAATGGGCTATGTATTACGTTTTTTAATAATAAATAAGACTAGTTTTTTTAAATATAAATGAAATTTCTAGTTTTTTGTAGCTTTTGATGTTATAGGTGTAAACCTATTATGAATGAATATCAAAAGCAAGAAAAATATTAGAAATAAGTTTTAGGTACATATATCGATATAATATCCTGCGATTCATCCTGTTATTCCTCACATAAATAGTAGGTTGCTACTTTCAATATTGACTTTAATTGTAGACCCATATTTTAAACTATTAAACATTTCACTTGTCAACATAAATAGAGCAATTGAAAACTCAGCATTAACAATTCTTTCAGTGCTCCAAATTTTATAGGTACATTTGGCTCACTCGAAGCACTCGAATTAAGTAGAGAGCTTTACGTAATACTCAAACGTTTCACTTACCCGCTCTATATGCAGTAAGAACTTAGTCCGCTCTATATGCAGTAAGACCTGTGCTAGTAAAGCAGCTCTTAGATGTTTCTATTTACGTATCTAAAAGAGCTCTTGGTAGAGCTAGATTGATTAAATTGCTTGCTGATACTTGCGATTTTATATGCGTTCGACATATTCAGACCAGTCCTGTGCGGTGGAAGAAAGGAAGAAGAAATTATGAAGGCGTAATTTACGTAAAAAAAATATAAAAGTTAATGCGAATAATACTAACTGGAATTATTCATTTTATGACTTACTTATACCTACGAAGTTGCATGGGTATTCAAGGATTGATAAAAATTATTCATTATAATCTGCTCTATTAGCTCTTTTTTTTATATTTTTATTTAAAATTTCATCTAACTCTAAAAATAAACGTTGAAACCTACGCTTAGGTATACTGTAGTTGTGCAAATACGTTTGTACAGGAACTAGAATATACGATAAGAATTATTATCAGAGTAAGATTGGGATTATAAAATACACCGTCTATACTGTATCTAGCAAATATTACCTAAATAGTATCTCGTGTTCTAGGTTTATAATATGCGAAAATATATGCACAAATGTATAAAGAATTAATAATAATAGTTTCCCGATTGAATTTCGTTTATGGCTTCGAATCTATAGAGAATAGCCAACTGCGCAAGAGATATTAAAGCACAAAAGTTACACGCACACATTATGCATTGAAACAAAGCATATTAATTAATTAAACAACTATAACTTGAAAAAAAGTATAACTGAATAAATTCGTTCAAAACAGGGCTTAAATGTGCAATTAAAATAAATACACGAGCAACGATTCCATTAAAATTAAAGTCACGTTAGTTAGGGCCGGTGTCAGTGGGACTGTGACCCTTCGGAACGTTATTCAAGTGTATGCTAACCCTTATGGATGAGGTCAGCATTCGTGTTTTGGGGTAAGCGGATTAACTAATGTTAATTCGTAACATTTAAATGTAAGCACACGGTTTTTGACTGCGACGTGCAGGATTTTTATTATATTATATGCTTTTAATTTTGCATGTATTAATATATATATAAAGTATAATAGTATTTTAAAAGTTACAAACATAAAACCCTATTATCTAGTTTTTCAGTTCATTTGTTAAAAAAAAATCATTCTGCTTATTAAGATACATAATTGTAGAGCAGCGATTTATAGAGCTTTCTAGTAAAAGAAAATACTTTACTTCCCTACCTACTTCGTGTGCAAAATATTTGGTATATGTGAGGAATAAATCGCGTCAACATGTAAGCACACATAAATCGTTATAAAATCAAACATCAATTTTTATTGACGTTCCCTACATAATATTGCATACTTGACCTCGTTGAAAGTGCCCGAATCCATTATTCCCTATCGACTAGTTCAATTCGTAAAACTTTTACGATCTGTCAGCGGCGCTGTGAAGATTTACGAGATGTTAACTGCATAGAGAAGTGCTTTCCGCACTTATCGGCCAAGGTTCCACAAAAATATTACTCACACATCATAGCCGCCATGAAAATAAACTATTTAGATGGCTTTAGTTTTTGTTGTTCCGTACAAAACTAGCTGTCTAGGAATCTATAAAATTATCTATAGAAATATTCGTACTTCAAATTGTAAAACTAAGTAAAATATTTTAATGCTATAATTTCTCAATGGGTTACGCCTTGGAACAAAAATATAAAACATTTATTTTTCCCTGTTTATCACAAAATGGTCGGAACTCTAAGTTTGCCTGGTGATGGTTTTTATACGAGGTTGTTGTTATGAGAAGTTATATTGCTTTCCTTATAAAAAAAAGAACTAGTATTACGCAAAAAACAACCTCGTAAAAGCTCCTCAGAGTAGTAAATAACTTTTATACGTTAGGCTCTGTAGCCTGTTATTATTTTTGTTTATTTGGTATATCTAATAAGAAATACATATATTTCCTATATTATGGTCCCACACCATGCCTTCCTCCACGTATCTTAATAAACTGGCTAACTATTGGCTATTATTTTGGCTTAGAAAATGGACCATTACACACAGCGAAGGTTTAGATATCGGATCCATTCACTACGTGTCGCGATGCAGCGCAGGTGCACCGTGATTTGATTGCTAATGCCCTGTCCACATGGAAACCTAACGACTGTTGCATTGCTCTCTGGAATTCGTAAGAGGTCATGTGTATGCGATTTCCTTCTAGAACCTTCTGGAAAACGTTTTGAATTGAAATTTGATGACTTTTATGAAAGATCAGCAGTGCAAACTTTGTAGGAATGTTTATTATTTAACTGTAATATTTGGAAAACTTTACTCCCAGTAAATAATATCTGTTTGAATAATGGAATAAAGAACAATATCCTTGTGTTCTGAATTTAGGAGAATAATGTTATTAAAAAAAAAACATGAAAATATTGTTAAATAGCTAATTGAACTTTGGAAAAATTTATTGAACGAAACATAGGTCCAGTAAAATCATAACACACGACATTTGATGCAATACTATTGATGAAGATTCGCATCAGGTGCACAAATGTTTAAGAATGAATGTGCAGACGGTCAATGGGTGAGTCAGATTATTAGCATTCAATGTAATAACTAATAACTGAATTAGACGCTATACAATTGATTCGCTCATTGATTGAGTTAGCACGATCTAATAACTAAATTTTGACTGTAGATTTTACGCACTTTTAAATCAATTGATGTCGAAATTATTATTATTAATTATGATATTAAAAATTGAATTCAAATGAAATTGTGTCACCGTTTAGATGTTGGGTAAATGTAAGTATTTATGTTCGTGTATTTAAAGATTTGCTAATTCATAAGTGTCTAATTAATGCACTTATTTTGCTGTTTTATAGAATATGTGAATGCTTTTAAATTGAAATGTTTTTTTTAAACGCGATTCATTCAACGTATTTATATGAATTCACATTTTTTTTGCAGCAGAATAGTTTATCAGAAATGTACCATACTCTTGGTATAAAGATAAATTCTTATTAGAGTACTTGTTATCAAGGACATAAATGTATTGGAAAAGAAATCACGAGCGACGATTGTCGACGTGGGTTCGCGTTACGTTTACTGAGTTACACTTGATAGATTCCTCGAGGTTGAATGCAATTTGATACGAAATAACACCCATTTATTCAATAAACAACGTGACCTTACCTTACTTTTAGAGATATCGGACCACAAAAAATAAAAGGTAGAAAATTCAAGTAAAAAAATTTAAGTTTTGATATCGTCTGTAAACCATATTTATTGATTTTTATGGCAACAGATTGGGATATCATTGATACATGTGAGAAACAATAATGGTCCATTAACAGAACCCTATGAAACGCCGCTTGGTATTTATATTATCCAACTAGAAAAATAATTGCTTATCATGACTGCTTGTGACCTGCTTTTTAATGGCAGATGTGAACCAACTTAATGGAGTTCTAATTCCCATAATATTGAATGTTATACTAATGTTCAAATCTAATTATATATTTGGCTATCGTTTGTCCAATTCTATTAAAGGCCTTGCGATAATCGGCGGCGTAATCGGTACGCATTTCTAAATAACATGTACTTACAGTGAATGTAGAGGAAAAAAATCGGTACTTAGATTCATAGTTGTTGTAGTGTTGTATTGGATACTTGTTTATAAGATCGTTGTTACAGAGCCGTGCCCGTCAGCAGCGGTGTGCGATGGTATGCGCGGGATGCGCGCGGGGCTGCTCCGGGCCGTGCTGGCCCTGCTGGTGGGCGCCAGCGCTGACGTCATCTTCAGAGTGCCGACTGTTGTGGTAGGTTTTGGTTTTATTAGTGGCATTTATCTCTATAAATACAAGTAAATACCCGAAGTATTGAAGGATATTTCTCTAAAGATCCTTCAATACTTCGGGTATTTCGCGAGAGAATTCGATAACCTTTCTGATTAGAAGGACAAGCAGATAACGGAGATAGATAGAGATATTCAACACGCAAATTTTATGACTATAGGTTAAAATGCGTGTTTTATTTTTATCTAAAGCTTTAAAATGAAGGAAAGTGGCATTCTTGCAGATCCTGATAAAATGTACTCCTACTTAATTGGACCTTTGCAAACCAAACAGAATCTTGGCACTAGCTTGCGTCATTTCTCTTGATTAGTTTAATTACTTTGTACAAATTAACTTGGTCGACATCCTTGTATATCCCCAAACTAAGGTATCTGTCGCAAAATTTATATTATGCAGTAAAAGTAAGGAAAATAATTTTATTGTATTGTATTATTTTTCCAAGATAAAATACAACTGACGTACAACAATATGTTAGACAGACTGTGGTAATATTTCCCAGCATTCAAATTAGTGCCCAGCAAAAAATGCAAAAAATATGCGACATGAAGTAATAGTACCTGCCTTAAATATATTAACTACAGGCTTTGCTTTGCTTTCTAAGGAATTATTTAAAAAATAAAACATTTAAGCACTTAAAACACGTTACTCAGGAATCATAGGAGCGAAGCAGAAATGAAAAATATCCTTGTAAGAGCAGATGAAGTCACATCTTTCAGCCTAATTTCCTATGAAATGATTCTTACCGCGCGGCTTTGTCCGCTTTGTAGAAAACTTAACATAACCATAGAATAATAACTAGTAGCTTGACTTAACTATTAAAAAAACCTCATCACAATCCTTTACGTAGTTTTATAGATTTAAATGTAGGGATGGACAGACAGCAGCAGCGACTTTATACAATGTAGTGATGATGCCCCACAGGTGCATCCCATATCAGTAGCCAGACGTGTAGGTATCGAGTCGAACGGCAGCCGAGCCAACGACAGCGAGGCGTGGAGCGAGGCGGAGGTGGACGTCAGCTACGAGGAGTACTTCGTGGAGCATGACGTGTCCACCGCAGATGCGAAGCGAGCTGCTGCGGCGCTGAGGCTCGATGATAGTGAGTACATTTAGGTGTTATTGAGCTAACATGTTTCTAGAGTTGTATATAATCCAGAATGGCAAACAGTCAGGTAATTACCCGACTGGTGTAGACGAACTAGTGAGATGGAGCGGATTACTTAAGTTTCCACTTATCCTCTATTTTATTATGAACTGTATAATAGGGAACAGTAAATTGCACCATAAATTGCATTTATAAATTTGTAAAATTTTAACAACATATTTTTGGTGCATTGTTACAATATAAAGCGTCCTACTGCAGTTTTATAAGCCATTGAAAAAATACCTCTGATGCGTAAAATCCACCCCATTCGGCGTAGGTATAATATTTTCACATGAATGCACCAAAATTAAAAACTTGAAAAGAATCCTCATTACATTTATGAGACTGAAGTGAGTAAAGCGGCTAGCACGTATTGTATGAACTTGTTCAGTTACCATAGTTGGAATAACTATGTTTCTTTTTCATTTCGCGATGTTCCCGCGTGAGTCAGTTTGTATTGTGTAATTGTAGTTTTAATTAAAGCTCGCAAGCACTCGCATTCATTACATGTCAAGGATGATTCAGGATTGTGCCTGGTATTCTCTGTAATTAGAGATTTAGAGTGGATTTGAATTGGGGTTTGTTTCATTCAAGTTAATGACGTAAGTCTGGGTGGTATTATAGGCCTTGCATATGACTTTACACATTGACATATCGGTGTATTTAAGCATGAGAACTGTTTAGAATCTAGATTTATTTATATCAATTGAGCCACGTTAATTTCTACATCAGGCATTTGAACTTCGATTTTTTCGATTTTCTTCGATTTAGTTTTACAAAATTCAAACGGAAATTATACTCTATGTAGAGCATTCTGCGAATCTCAGAAAATTTAATGCAAATAAAAATAAAATACGAACAAATTGCTGAATTCAAAGTCTACCCATTAAATAATTTCCATGAACCTCGTAAATAAATAGCAAAGGGCTGTTGAAAATAAATAAATTTTAATAACAGTATGAGCAAGCGGCTAATTGGTCAATTCGCGTTGACATCGCTCGAGACAATTAGCCGAGTCGTTAACGCAAGTAGTGGCTGTAAGGTGATATATTTATAGACTTATAGTGTAATTTAAAAATTCTAGATGAAAGACAGATGTAGGATTCCGTATCGAAAGGGTCTGTCTATCCGTCTTTATCGTAGATAGATAGAGATAGTCGAAAGTTTCAGAGGTGATTTGCAGTTGTTAGCTTATTTGTATGGAACCCTGTGACGTAAGTCCGACTCGCACTCTACCGAAATTTTTGAAATTCCAAGATCTTAAAAATAAATAGCTAAAAAGTTTGATGTTGACATTCGTCTTTGGAACCATCTTCTTTTAAAATGATTTCAAAGGTATTGCGTGTTACGTATCTATCATCTAGATACCAGACACTTAAAAAAATGGAAATAATACAAAAATATTCTTCTTTTATCATTTTACACGTCAACAAATTGTGTACTATAACTTTACAGAATTTACAAAGGAAATGACTGGTGACTATTGTCCGTCATTAAATGCAATTTAATTCAATTTTATATTGTGATATAATGTACGTGCATTTGAACAATTTTTCTATGACACTAATTTATATAACAATGCCAACTGCGCTAGATAGGTAACTCCACTACTTGTATTGCGTAGCCGGACTCCGGAGTCCATTGTGAGGTTTAAAGTTAAGTTTATATATAGGAGTAATACAGAAAATTATGGAGTGCAAGTCGATTGAATAATATCTGCAATTCTATTAAATTAAAATGATAACTGACTTTTCGATTTAGGGCCGATTTTTCAATGCTTGGATAAAACTTATTCGTCGAATAATGTATAAAACTAACATTTTAAAAACGTATTCTTTGGCCGTATTTGACAGTTTTAACCATGGATTTAAAAATCGGCCCTTAAACCAAAAGGTGATTAGTTTTTATACATTGAAAATAAAGCTGCACAAAGTAAGGTAGTTGAATCGCAATTGTGAACAATTCTGCATTTTTGTAAATATAAAATTAGTTCAGGAAATTCTATAACGTAGCACGAAGTAGCAATTAACCCCTTAGAAACAAGGTCAGAAGTAAGGTCAAAATAATAATTTTCAGTCATAAAGTTACAGGGCGAGATCTCATTAAGATTAGCGAGTCACCCTCACTCTGAGTATGATTCATTTTCACACAATCACCACTCAAAGGTAAGAAAGAACCTTTGAGTTGGAGGATTATCAACTTATAATTAAGTTTACCTTTCAGCAACCTTTCAGTACGAAGAAAGTGAAACAATGTACCTTGCTAATTGATGACGAGTCTGTTTAGATTGCATTTTTGTGTCATTATGTCTTATTTAACTTGAGACAAGTTTATATGATAAGATATATTTCATGCAAATTGGTTCAGTAGTTTAGGCGTGATTGAGTTACAGTCTGTCTGTTACTTTCGCATTTATAATATTAGTATGGATTAACACCCAGACACAGAGCAAACATCTGTTCATCACACAAATATTTGCCCCGGGTGGGGATCGAACCCACGACCTCTGGCTTGGAAGGCAGGGCCATTACCAACCAAGCCAACCGGCCAGTCGAGTTAAAACTTGTGGAATCAAAACGTGTAGAGCGTACGCTTGGCTCTGCAGTAGATAATAGCTTTTTCAGAGCACGCCTCTTAGTCGCAGATGGGCAACATTAAAAACACAAATCCATACTAATGTTATAAAGCTGAAGAGTTTGTTTGTTTGTTTGAACGCGCTAATCTCGGCAACTACAGATCCGATTTGAAAAATTCTTTTGGTGTTAGATAGCCCATTTATCGAGGAAGGCTATAGGCTATTATAATATCATCACGCTAAGACCAACAGAAGCGGAGCACTGCGGGTAAAACCATGGAGCACAGCTAGTTACAAATACCGCAGCCCAGATTATTTTATTATCGTAAATAGCACAGCTGGCAGCCCTAGTTGCCGCCCAAGCTCTCCTGTGTATAATGCCTGTAATATACCTGTAATGTCGCACAAGGCCGAGCCTCTCGTTTGAAGAGTCACCGTTATTGTGTTCACGATCCACAGCTATGATAATAGACTACAGAATACAGCCTATGGTAATTTTTCATTCATTAAGTTATACCTATATGCTCATAATTTTTAAAAGATAAACCGTTGAGAGTATGGTTTATTCATAGAAACTGTTACCATAACTTGTAGAATATGTAAAGATTAACATTAAGAACTTTAATGTTGAAAAATATACCTTAAATGTATGTAACGCAAACAAAAGAAATGGCTAAACTATTTTATTTTCTGAACTGATATTATTCTTTAGCCTGGCCTAATAGATAGGACAAAAGCGTTGCCTCATTTTTCTGTATATTGAAAACAATAAAACAAAGTAAAGTACCAAGCCTTTATCTATAAATATGATCGTAAAGTATCTGGGTCAGAGGGTGACTTCCGAGTGATTTCATGATATGACATCACCCTAGCGATAGCCAAGGGGATAATGTGACACATATAGGGGAATCAATTTAAAGATATCAAATTATTTTATCGCGCAAAAATGTACGAGAAATAACTGCAAATAATATAAAAAGATTTAAGCCCTTTTGCTGAAGTAAAAGGTATATTACGTATGTCTTTGACGAGAAGAAGTTAAAATATAAAAACGACCACGAAAATTTAACTTTTGTGCACTAAGAATGTAATTGTCGTACCAAGGATAAGTTTTGAGACAAACTTTATTCATAAAGCAAAAGCAAGCTTTTATTTAAATAAGATTCAGGTTTTAAAATGTTTCTTTTAGTTATAGGTATCCGTTATTTTTTGGAATACATACAGCTAAATTTATATTGCAGTAGCCTATTAGATTAATTTATCTGGCCTGGTCACTTTTTGTGTACAAAATTTTGTGTAACTTCTAACCACATTATAAGATTAAGGATATTTTTAACACTTAATATTAATTTAATCAGTTGACAATTTTTCCATCACCATTTGTATAATTAAAGGCAAGAAAAAAAAGGAACGTTACAGTTGAATCACGCAATTAATCACAAAATGTACATAATTATTAACTATTAACCTTCAAAAGAAAGCCTCTTCATTGCTAATTGTAATTGATATGAATAGTATTAGCTGCTTCCCGTGTCTCAATGAATTCACAGCAATTATGTTGAATGGCCGCGGCCTGTAGACACAAGGCGAGGTTGGAGGCGTGGTGGTAAGGTCGAGGATCTACAAGATGTGACGTCCTTTGGCATAGCGGACAAGAAACGAGAAATAAATATAATTTTCAGTTTGCTGAATTGTTGTTCGCTAAGTTTACTTTTTAAAGATTTTCGTCATCTGATTTAAATATTATAGTAATTCATAGCAAAAATACAGTTTTTCTTTTTCAAAATGTACCTACCTACACGATAATATGGTTTTGAATTGAGGTTTATGTACGAAAAATATCGTTCTTTCAAATATTTGTGCATTAAGCGCGTCACACACGGTGAAGATACTATAATATTTTATCTTAAGATACTGTTATATTTTATATTACAGTATCTTAACGCATCCGGTATCAGCGTTCGGACCATCATTTTTCTTTTTGTCATTGCGTACTAAGACCCCTGTAGAACCGCCATCCTGTTACAAATGACGCGAAATTTTGTGGGTCATTTGTAACAGGATGGCGGTTCTACAGGAGTCTTAGTACGCAATGACAAAAAGAAAAATGATGGTCCGAACGCTGATACCGGATGCGTTAAGATACTGTAATATAAAATAATTTGGAAAATCCAAAAGTGCACGCCTCATAATTTTTTTTTAATAAATATTTATTAATTATTATTTTTGTTTATTTAATAACAATTAAACCACATCGAATCAGACCCTGAAAAATGAAAGGGTTCTATTCCTGAGCATACTCAAGCGTAAGAGAAAAAAAAAGACTCGATTAGTAAAGTATTTCGGTCGCTATCGTGTTAACAAGAAAAAGGATCCGCACATACAGACACACGGACGTCCAAGACAGAACTTTTTTAAACTGTTTTTTAACTAGTTTAAATAACAAAAATGAAATCAAAAATATCATGAACGTTAAAAATAGTGTTTTTTCTTAATATGTGTGTGTATGTATTATCTTACAAGTGCAATGTATGATACATAAAGACATTTTAAGTTTGAAAAATCAGATGTTTTGCGCGAAGTGACAGTAGTACCCACCTCAACGCTTCGCTTATGAGGCGTGCAATATAACAGTATCTTAAGATAAAATATTATAGTATCTTCACCGTGTGTCACGCGCTTAACACTGTTAACATTTTCGAATTGACCATTTTAAAATATATTGTGATATTCTTTCCTGATGTATTTAATTAATCTGTTTAGTGTTACATGATACGTCCTCTTAGTTTCCGTAAGTTATTTTCTGTATTAAAAAATTAAAAATGTTTCAATGTTTTCACCTTAGTCTATCATATGCGTTGTAATGAATGTCCTGCTACGTACTTTGGTTATTAAATGACACAATGCGTTGTAACAAATGCACAGACACGCCCTCCGCGACCTTGGTGACCATAATTGGGAGGGAAACCTTATAATTTTCGGTGCGACAGTCAGGGCTGTGCAAATTGTGATGAACTTAATTATGTTTCATCATTAGCGGACCGGAAAATTAATGTTCTCCATAAATTACCATTTACAATGCCTAATGATAAATTAGCTGAAGTGAGGTGTGCAATTGTTATTTGTTACGGAATGAAGAAAATAGTCGAGAAAAAATAAATCGAATTTAAATTGGCTCATAAGTAAAATCTCGACTTTTTAATTAGCTGTGAACTTCATTTATTGAAGTCGTTTAATCATAATCTTCTTAATATATATAAATCTTGTGTCACAATGTTTGTCCTCAATGGACTCCTAAACCACTTAACCGATTATAATAAAATTCGCACACCATGTGCAGTTCGATCCAACTTGAGAGATAGGATAGTTTTAAACATGTAGGTACCACGGGCGAAGCCGGGGCGGAACACTAGTATATTATTATAAAGAAAAGTTTATTTACAAACGTATCGGAAGTTTTTATGCAGTTACACATTTAAATATAATATGGTTATATAATATGTGGTGGTAGTGACTTCCTGAGGCTCTGGTTACTTTATTTCCATAGCACGAGGGTGGGACTTCGAGTTCGCAAAAACATCGTACCAATATATTTTAATTAAATAAAAAGCTTCTCTTGTTATTCAGACATGGAAACATCTGACTTGCGTTACATATAAATTCAATCAGTATAATTAATTTTCACCATTTCATTAATTGCACTAATTGTAATGGATACCTAAACTGTAAAGCTATGTTACCAATTTCGAAAATTACTTGAAATCGCTGTTCAACACAGGTAGCGAGAACTAGTGACCATTATGGTAATAATAAAATCTCTAAATATTTGTATTATTTCGTAGAAGAATAGAGGTGATACATACGATATTATGTATCTGGTAAACAGTGAATATGTAAGGACACATACATTTGCATAACTTTCGTATGGTAAACAACGTAAGCACACTATCGATTCAGTCTATTTCCAATAAACAAGTACAGTATAAACCCACGCAAATATATTCGCAGATGTCTGGAGACAAATGTTTACTCTCCCAAGGGTAGCTATAAAAGCCGCAAGTGTGCCAAGTGTACCCACGCTAAACGTCCACTCTTGTTAGTTGTTTCACTTAGGAGACCTTGGCACAAAGTTGCCGTTAGGCACGCTCGGGATCTTCCAGTAATTGCACTATTTCTGTGCCCCAGTGGGGGCGGTCCACACTAAACCTCAACCTTCAGTTAGGAGGGTTACTTGCGCCCCTTAGCTTTGAAACGCGCGCTTTAAGATTTAGAAATTAAGCTTTGCGAGCCCTCGGAGCTTTGCTTTCTAGTGTATACAAAAAGACTTTGTCGAGCGATGTTTTATATTTAAAATTTCTACAGTTGTACATATTGTTTAAATTTTTATTAACATTTTAGTTTTAATCATTAATCCCTATCTATTATTAAATAACTAGCGCTCTGCATGTTTATCTATAAATCCCAGTCTGTTTCAAATTTCAACTATAAAAAGGCAGACAGACAGAAGTAGGTACTACTTCATCAATTATTGGTACAATTTGTCACGGTATCGTTACTATTTTTTATATGTATAATTCTCCAAGGACTTAAAAAGCGTAGTCTCGTAGTCACGGTTGAATGAAATTTTTTCATCAAATAACCTTTTTGCGGCGTCTATTACGTTTTGTAATATTTCAACTAAATCATCGTTACAATAAATTTTGTACGTAATTTTATTATGTTGTTACTTTTCATTTCCTATAGTTATACAGTGAGCATATCAATAATTTTAGCAAATTGAAAAAAAGTTAAGTTCCTATAGCTGTTAGAATCTTGAAAATGATTAAAGGGTTTCTGCGCTATTTGCTTCACTTATATCGCTGTTTGTGAAGCTCTACCATGTGTTACAGCCTCATTCCATCCAACTTCCATTTGCGTCTAAAATAAGAAGAAAGAGAAAAGAAGTAGCAAAATGACACAAGTATAATTACGTGACTTGTAAAAGTATGCAGCTTTACAGGTAAAAAGGATCAATATTGCAGGTCCTTGTAGACATGCGTGTAGTGCCCGAAACAGATTGCAATCAATAGTGCATGCAATATTTCACTTGCAGGCTTTTGATGCGCTTAACGACTCACCGATGCATTTGATACGTCTTGACGAGTACTTACGTTAAAACATAAACTTTAGAATTTAGATGTGAACCTGTCTAAAAGTAAATTGAAAATAATGCCAGATTTTGTTCGCTTTTTCAAATGATTGTTTTTGTAATGTATAGTTTGATTATGTGTAGTCACTTCGCAACATTAGAATTTCCAATGAGATCACATTTTTATTCTAGACGTCCTTTAGGAAACGGAAATAGAACAATGCATATATCAATATGACTAGAATGGTGTGAATCAAAGGTGAAGCGCTAAATTATACATTTTAACTTGAAATGCGTTGTAAAAATTGTTTATTTGATAATTTAAATTGATACTCTCAGATGATTTATTTGGGAAGGTTGTAAACTCGCAGCCTAAAATTAATTTATTAAACACATTTTACGCTTAGGGATGTGTGTTGGAAGGTTTTATTGCAGCAAATACGTGTTTACATTCCTAAATACATAGCAGGGGTAAGGTTAAGCTATGTGTTTATTTGTTTTTGTTGGATTAAATATTGTGTGTTTTAATTAATTTGTTTGAAGTAAATGTTTGATTTCAAACGTATGAAAGTCTTCAGAGACCTACGAATACTAAAAAAAAAGACGGGTTGCACTCCGGAAGTGCCGGCAGAAGTGAAAACTTGATTATTAACGTTGAGCATGTTTGATATTTTGGAATGGTATCCGTCTTACGCTTTTTCGATCAGGTCACGTGTCCTGACGCGAGTTTAAGATTTTATACCCATAACAGAAAAAGTGCTCAACGCCGCTAAAGAAGTTTTCATTTCAAAAATCTAAAATCTGCGTTTCGACTTCCACATTCCAGTCCCAGAGACGCAGGACGGGTGCGGCGAGTGCACGCGGCGCGAGATGGAGTACTGCGAGACGCGCGTGCTGGCCGACCACTGCTGCTGCGAGCGGCGCTTCCTGCCCGAGCCCTTCCCCTGGCTGCCGCACACCTGCTACATGGGCCCGCACCGCTGCAAGCCGCTGGCCCACGACTGCGTGCGCTATGTGCGGCTCAGGGACTGCTGCTGCTATAGGCACCTGGCTGACCGATGTGAGTGTCGATACTACACACACATGCTCTACACATACCATTCTACACGCAGTAGCATAACAACAAGTAGCATACACAACACGCGACAACACACGGCACACAACGCAATACGCGACTATACACAGCACATAACACGCGACACCACGCAGCAACAATTTAGTTTTCTAATTTGCAAGAAATTTGAAACGAGCAATTCACACGACTAGAATCGAAAATATTCTTATTCAACCGGGACAATCTCCTGGGACGAATAACCGGGTTTGCAAATTGCATGTTTAGACATTCTAAAATAACTTGCTGCACTAATTTCGACGCTATTACAACATTTAGACTGTTTTTTCAACTTTACCTTTACTACGTTTAAATCATTTGCTCGTAAATGTTTTATAGGAGCGTAGAATTTACAAGAGAAAAATGTCGTTTTCTATTTTTCACAAAAATCAAGATTAATAAATAGGTACAGTTTTCTTGGAAAGTAAAGATTTTAAATGTTTAACTAGATCACAGTATTAAACATACTTAATTAGTTTGAGATCGAATCGAATACATACTTATCACTTTGTTTCCGAATTATGAAATGACTTTATTATTTCTAGAAAACGATTAAATAAAAATGTTTATTAAAAATCAATTAAATTGTAGGAATTCTAACGATGTTTTATTTCAATACTTTAACGTATATTCCAGGGAAGGCAATCCTATCGCGTTCCAGTCGGGTAGGCGTGGGCGGAGTGTCCCTACTCCTCCTGTCCATGCTGCTGTTCGTCGCGTACTTGTGACCCGCGCCGCCGCCCGCGCGCGCGCCCGCTCACGTGTGATACACTGCGGCGTGTGCACGGGGGAAGAGATGGTGTGTGGTACGCAGCAAGCAATGGATGCTGATTGGTAAGTTGTTTGGTGTAGATAGCTGGTATTGTAGCGTGTATTACGGCGCGGGTACCGGGGAAGAGCTGGTGTGTGGTACGCAGCAAGCAATCGATGCTGTTTGTTGTGTTGTGTTGTGTTGCTTGCGATACACTGCTATTGGCATAGAAAATATACATAGCTGGTATTCCGTATTAGTGTGTATTACGGCACGTGTGTGAGAAGGGATCTGTTTGGTGACGCGCAATGGATGGTGTGTGTTGTTCGACGTTCGTAGCCGGTATACTGCAGTGTAAAGGGGTTAATGTATGTTGAATTGTATGTGATGGGCAATATTTATTGAGTGTGGTTCATTGCTGTTGACATACATTTCAGGTACTGTAGTATCGTGGAGTGTGTTGATGAGTGTGGTATGTTGCTGTTCACATACATTGCAGGTGTTACAGGGAGCAATGTATGTTGAATTCTACATGGCAGGGCATTGGGCAATATATATTGAGAATGTTGTTGGTATGATGAATAAACATGAATATGCAGGATAATGTATGCATACTATAATATTATGTATATGCGGTGTGCGTGTTGGTTGGAGTATGTTTGTGATACATTGCTGGCAGTTGTGGTCTGTTGTCTAGAAGAGAAGCTATGTAAGTTGGATTGGATATATTGACAGTATAATCCCACCAAAAACATTTTCATGTAAAATGTTGCCAAGACGAGCCCATATGACTCGCACTGTCAAAAAGTTATCAGATCTCATGTAGAGCCAAGCTTCTAACACTACACGCCCTAACTCTACAAGGCCTAACTTCACAAACTCTACACCTTAGTCAAAATATGTGGCTTGGCCATTTCGCTACATTCACATCGGCGTAAGGTGAAAAATTAATTCACTGTTCATTACTTTTGTGTTATACAATAGTTCTTGTAGTAACGAACGGCCAAGCCACATATTTTGACTAAGGTGTAGAGTTTGTGAAGTTAGGCCTTGTAGAGTTAGGGCGTGTAGTGTTAGAAGCTTGGCTCTACATGAGATCTGATAACTTTTTGACAGTGCGAGTCATATGGGCTCGTCTTGGCAACATTTTACATGAAAATGTTTTTGGTGGGATTTCATTTCTTTTTGTAAGTTGTTTGTAACAAAAATTTTTTTTATTTTTTTCTTCTTTTTTTGGGGTGTATTTCTTGCACATCAGAGACGCCTTTTTTATAGCCCACTCTCTTGTCAAGGACAATTTTTTTTTATTTTTAGCTACTGTGTGGAGTGTGGACGTAAGAGGCAGGAGACGTTCGCAACACTTCTATTCATTCATATTTATATGATCTGATCTGAAGTAAGTATATGTCTCAATATATGTCGATTAAATTTTTAATTTTTTTTTTTAACAAGGAGTACCTATACATATATATATCTAGGGGAACCAAGTTTTAGATTATTAGATTAGACCTCTAGCGTCATCAAAATTTAATTTAAAATTACAGGTCTCATACAAACTCCCATCCCCTAGTTTAAGGGGTTGGGGGATGAAAGTTACAAGTTTTATATTTTTTTTGTTGTTTGTGTGCTAATACTAGCTTACATACAAAATTTCAGCTTTCTAGGACATTAGGAAATACCTTAAGAATTTTGATGATCATCAGTGAGTCAGTGACGAAATTAGCGTTTTTTAGATATAAATAAAATCTGAAGTATAAAAGCTAATGTAATTAAAACTTAATATGTTCAATAAGTCCGCTATTGACAATATATCCCGAAAATTTTGTTGATCTAGCATAATCCAAACCCAAGTTATGAGGGTTCAAAAAAACGTCGAAGCGCTTCGAGAAAAGGTAGGTAGTGCCCGTGCGCTTCGCTTTCGCTTGGCTCGTCTTGGCGGGGGCACTACCGTGCCCCCAGATGTTTGATTAACGATCATGCCTTTTATTCTAATAGCGAACGAGTAATGTAAGAATGACAAAGGCGTCGCTTACTTTGTGAAGACTCGATGTTGATTGATAATGTACATTGCTGCTTTTAATCGCGAAATATCTTTTATTGTATACGCGAGTAAGAAAGAAAGAAAGAAAGAAATCCTTTATTTCAACACACACAACTCACGAGTACAGAGTAAGGAATGAATGTTCAACGAATGGAGAAATCCGGTTTAATTATATTATGATCTTTCATAAACTTGGGAAGTATATGACGAAAACGATTGTATTTAACTCTGAATATAGTTTTAAATTTAAATCCAAAGTAACTACAAGAATGAATAAATGTTGTACCAGAAATACATTTGTCTTGGTCTACAGACAATTAAAATCGAAAATAAAAAAGCTTATATGAGGTTATTAATTATTAATATTAACTCCAAGGAATTGCAATGTATAATATTATCTAGTACAAAATCAGTAGAATCTTTAAATAAATAAAAAAAATCGATTATCGCACAATTTTTCCTATAACTTCTTCTAGAATCTAGATGTTTATCTAACACTATCTTACTATGTCGAGTTGTAAAGACGTAAAAGTGAAGCTTTCTGTAAATAGGTTAAGAGCTTTTCCAAAGAATTCGCATAAAATTATGTATTTTTTTGCGCCTGTTGGAAAACACTTTACGAGGTTCTATTAAATGTTTTTTCAGAAGAATATGCGAAAAGTGGATTTTTTTTAATAATAAGAATACACATAAATAAAATAAGGGAAACTAACGGTGCATTTACATCAAACGAGCGAATGCTCGTTCTTACCCCACTATGTCAAATTCTTTTGGTGAAAACAGTCGTAGAGCATTCTTTAGTTGTTCTTAGTGCGTTCGAAAAGATTCTATGCAATGTTCTAATACTGAACAACACTGAATACGAGTTTTCGTTTACACTGAAAGATTACGAAAGAATGTTCTTGTTCCAGCCTTAGCTGTATGTTCGTTCGTTTGATGTAAATGCACTGTAATAAAGTGAATATAAATTACTATTCTCTTCTATCAAATAGCTTACGTTTTAATTGTAATGAAAATTAAAGTTATAAGTACTAAGAACACATAAATTCATGTGATATGGGATACAAGCGTACAAAATGCGTATTATTTTTGTAAAGCTATCAAATAGCAATATTTACTTCTTACTTCTAAATATTTAATTATATATTTGACAAAAATAATGTATAATATTTTATCTCTGGGGTGATTTTTAATATATTATTATACTTACAATTATTTACATAAATTTCTCTCTTTTGTTATTGACATAGCATTAAGTATAAAGCCGTCTACTCACGTGCCTGCCGTAGGGGCAATATTGAAACAATCTCGGTTGCTCGGCGGTCGGAGCAGTTTCAGTTGTTCTAGAAATTGCTTGCATATACACATCACAATTAAGGAGCCAATTAAGGGTCCAATTTAAAAGTTGCCCCTGCTGCAGGTACGTGAGTAGTCGGCTTAAGTAAATTTTATTTGTATTTTACTTGCTGTATGATGAGAAATTGAATTAAATTATTATTTAAACGTTACCTTTTAAGTTGTATGTTTCTGTATTATATATATTATGAATGAATTGTATAGGTATTCTGTTTGAATTATTATACTTAATTTACCAATTCAAGAGAAACTATGTGTCATCAAAAATCTTAGTTTTGTATATTACCTAGTTTAAAATAAAGTTTTTACACAATATTTGTTCAGAGAATGAATGAAATGTATTTAAAGATCTATATAATAATTTAAACCGAAAAAAAAGGTATCCATTGCTGCTTTACTACAGTATTATTTCATATCTACTATAATAGAGCAGCAATGGATAATGATAGCTCCAAAGATCGGGATTTTGTTAAAGGTTAGTTTATTTAATGTTTTAGTTAGTTTTGTTGACTATTTATTATAATTTGAACGCCAAAGGTGTATTAGTTAAATGTAAATATCGTAGAAAATGCTCTGTACCAGTCAGTATTGAGAAGTAGCTCTAGCTTGCACATTCTTATTATTGTGATAGTCTTGACGATAAATTATCAATTAAAAATTTATTTTTCTTTTAAATTTATTAATAGGGATGACTAAGGAAAATCATGCATCAATTCAGCACTAAAAAAGTTTTGTTTTTAATTAGGTAGGTACCTTTAATGCATTTAACTTATAGATTTTTTTTTGTATAAATATCGGTTGATTTTATGACTATTTTCATTGTATAAAAAATAAATTTATTTTAACGTGATCTGAAATGAAATAAGAAAATGTAGAGACAATTTTAGGTACTACTTATAATGTTCAAATTGATGCACAATTTTACGAAATTATATTTCTAATATAAATTATAACATACATGTAAATAATATGAACTATTACAAATGTATTTTGACTTTCAATTGAAATCATTATTATCTATATAATAGATTCCGAAATAAATTGTGACAAACGAGTTACCAACCAAAATGTGTTTTATTTCTTTACTTACATGCTTTTACCTTGAACATCCTTTGATTTTAATAAGTATTTTGCCTATTTCGTTGTTGGTTGTTGAATGAAAGGCAATTAGAAGATCATTGTCATTGCACAGTATCATTGTATATCAATTACAAGTATCTAATTCAATTAGAAAAGGACTGAATCGATCGATAAAAAATTAGCTAGAAAGATTGAACTGAATAGTAATAAAGTCTGTCTGTCTGTCCGTTCGAGGTTATTTCTTCAGGTGAATCTGCAGTACATAACTAGTGGCACTAAATTAATATAATATTATGTACGAAGATAAAATCTATGAACATGGAAAAGTGCACATACCTCGCATGATTCGTTATAATTGCAATAATTATTAACATACAGTAAAAAAAGTACAGATTTAAATATAAAACAATTATTTTTCAACACGCAGACTCACTCCCTTTATGCAATGCATTTGTTTTGGACAAAGGACATTGTTCTAGTTTTGCTTTATGAAAAAACATTTAAAAAATAAACAAAAATAAATTACCTACATTACATTAATTTTATATTAAGGTAAGTTTTAAAGATTCATTGATTATCTACTTGATATTTAGTATTATTATGGCAGCCATGTTAATATAGACACAAAAATAAAGAGTTATTTCCCAAGAAATTAAAAAAAATATTATACCTACATTAAAGACAAACTTTACTTGTAAGTAGTAATTATAGTCCCTACAAGTCACCGAAAATATTAACTTTTCAGCACACTTACATAAACTGTGTATTGAACTATATCAATGTATTATTATTTATGTATTACCAAAGAAAAATGAGGACATTAGACCCCGAAAACTGGTACAAAATAAACCAAAGATCTTATCGCAATCTGCCCTTATTTGGGTTACATCCCTCTGCCGGAGAGACGCGGCTCAGAAAGAGCTTTGTAGATGCTGCTAAGGAGTTCTATCGTCATAGTACTTGTGTACGATTGTTGTATAGACAAAGTACAGGACGTTACGGGTAAGGTACTTTGTTTTACTTTGTGTCATTATTTTTTTTTTACGATGCAAAGGAAATGTTTCTGAATCTAATCGTAAAAAAACTTGCATAACTGTGTTGGTACTTGGTATATTATATAAAATAACCAAAAAGCTCTACTTTAGGCTAACTTTTTGGAAATAGATGACAATTTACTCCGTATTTTCGATTCTCGTCAATTATATAGCTAATATTGACGACTACAACTCAACTCAACTCAAACATTCATTTATTCAATTAGACTACTATTTAGTAGCACTTTCGAATCGTCATTACATAGTATTTTTAACATTTACACTTTCCCAAGGCCACCGTTTTTAACTTATTACCCTTAACTTTACACTATTTATAACGTTATAGTTGTGTCAGTGATATGGATGACTACCTAATTAACATTTCAGCTATATCTACACTATCGTCTCTTTCCTATTACTATGCTTCGGTATATACACACTCGTGATAGACGTCGGTCACATGCTCGAAGCGCCGAACATCGAAGTGAGTCCGCACGTGAAGCGGCAGCAGCCAGGGCTCCTGGAGTTCCCGGCCATAGCGCTGTGCAGCTATAATGTGATCAGTCGGAAAGCCACCACCAACTATGCGAAGATACTGTTAGTATTTAAGAAGTCTAGAATTGACTAGGTATAATAAAAAATATTTTAAAGAGGAGAGATTGTTTGTAGCGATTTAATTAAAAAAGATTGGTAGAGACCAATTAAATAATTATAATATCATTTGAAAGCTACAACTTACCACGTGACGTCCTGCACAATGCAGGAATCAATATCATAAGATTTATAGCGTTTATATATTAGATCTACATAGTTATTAATTTGTAACAATACCTAACTATCTAACTCTCTACGAGAGTCGGAAGTTTTTATTATATTTTAACAAAAACACGTAAATTAAGTAAAAGCAATAAATACACGTATAAGACATAAGTGACAGTTAAATAGCCTTAACTTCCCAATTTTGATACGAATTCATTTAAATATTGCAGAAATCAGCGGGATAAAAACAAAACGTTCACTTTAGATGAAATAGAGAGTAACCTGCTTGCGTATGGCGGGCTCGTGAGCCGCACCAAAACTAAGTTCAACATGAACTTCATCAAGTTCCTGGATAGTGTCGACCAGGAGACTAACGTTACCAACATTTTGTTAAAGGTATCCTATCGTTTGCATCAGCGATTGCGAAAAAGGTAGTAGAAATTTAGAAAATAGATAGCAGCACTACACAAAGCTTTTCAAGAGAAATTCCAAAATTATGTTTAACTTTTAAATTTTTGATAGGTTATAGAGGAAAATGATTTTATAGACATCTTATTTGGCGTAAACATCTTTTACATTGAATTTATTAAATTTAAATTTACCATATAATAAGTCGGTAGAGATTAGAAAAAGATAGATTTCAATAAAAAAGGTCCATATTTTAAATTCTACTTTACTATAAACTAATTAATAAATGTACAGTTATCCCCCGACTGCGGCGACATGCTGGTATACTGCGAGTGGAAGAACAAGAGCATCCCGTGCCGACACATCTTCGGCACGCGCATGACGCCGCACGGCTTCTGCTGCCTCATGAACTCCAGATACGCGTCAGCTTTTAGCTATCTAGCTGTTTATATTAACCAACCCTACATTAATATTATAAAGTTAAAGGGGAAGTTATGGTTTGAATTAAAAATTAATTTTAACGTTATATATACAACTTATCACGAGAAACTAATATCAAAAATTTGAAAAAATATTATTTTTGAGGGCAAGCAAATTTGCGTACATTGTCTACATATTATAATAACAAAAGTAGCTATGTCTGTCTGTCTGTCTATTACGCAATCAATCTTAAACCCGAAACACACAGAAGACACCAGTTCAACAATCTAAAGTTTTAATATGTAAGATGTTAGAATTATTTTAATTTTTATTTTAGACCAGAGGATTCGTCAAGAAAACCAATGTATTTACACTCACACAACTACGGCACCGGCCTGCTGGTGGTCGTGCAGGAAGATGTTGATGACTTCATGTTCCTGCGGCGACTGGGCACAGATACTGAAGTAATAGTTTAGATATAATAAATTTATTTAGAAATGATTTTATCCTGGGTAAGACGTTAAGATAAAATGTTTAAATTACTTATATATGATTTTGGAATAATACGTTGGTAATCCTTATTTATTCTACTAAACATAGATACAGGGTTAATGGTTTAGTTAGAGCGTCTTAATTTTTTTTTTTACATTTAACATGAATAATTTTTTGTCATTTTCTTTAATAATTATTACTGTTTCGTTATATTATTAGGTGATAATTTTTGGTGGTAACCAATATCCGATTCAAGACAGTAGCGGCGTGAGGTCATTTCCAGCTCCAAAAAACTATTTGGTCAGCGTCAAACTGAAAACACGGAGACAAGATGTATCAAGTGGCGTCATTTTTGATGAAAATTTGGTATGTGAAACTCGTCTTATTATCTTTTGAGGCTTTTTCGAACCTATATTTTGACATCTGGTTTGGACTTTTTCATCTTTATAATTTTTCCATATAATATAATCATATCTATCTAGGAGAAATAAATACATGTTAGTTATTTTTAATTCGTAGTTTTCAGAAAAAAAATACCTATAGGGAAAATAGTTCGTACATAATTATGCATATAAAGCGTATAATAATTTTAGTTTTTACGTGTGTTATCGTTACAGTTACAGTACGATATTCAAAATAAAATCTATTTAAATTGCCCCGTGCGACGTGAATAATGGAGAAATAAATAGATTAATGAACATGTTTTTGTATTTCTACAATTAGTAAGGGATCAAGTATTCATATGTAAATTTATAAATGTGTAATAAAAGTAAGATCCAGATTTTTTAAATGAGTAAGTAAGCCTAGTAGAATGTAAAGACTTCCTTAGAGCGGCTGCGTGCTACACTTGTCACTATACGTGTCTTTAGAGCGGCTGCCTCTACGTCACTGTCTATATGTCGCAGGCAAATTGTAGATTTTCGCCGTTTACAAACGGCGTCCGTCACTTTACAAACGCACTTTATATGCAGAGAATTTACTTTTTCCAAAATATGTCCACTGAAAAAAAAACATTTGTCAGCCGATTTAGGTTAAGTTAGTGTTTTTTGAAATGTAACTTGTTAAAAAAACACTAACTTAACCTAACCCACCCTCTTATCCAAACCAAAAATTTCTGATTACGAATTCTCTACATGTTACAAAATGCTGAGCGTTTGTAAACAGCGAAATAATACAATTTGCCTGCGACATAATATACATGTCCGTAGAGCGGTTGCCTCGCGCACGGCACCCCCGACCCACTCTGCCTGGTGCGGTGCCGGCGCGGCGCGGCCGAGGCGCTGTGCTCGTGCGTGCTGCCCGCGCTGCTGCCCGCACGCACGCACAAGGTCTGCACGCCCGAGTACTTGAAGTGCATCGTTAAACATCGAGGTGTGCTGTGTTGTTCAAATTATGAGACATTAATCCACCACTATTCCCTTTAAGAAGTGTTAAATTTTGGATATTGCTATTTTATAAATTTACAACGGTTTTGTTACTGGGTACAACTGTATAACTGTACACGAACAAAAAATCTCGGTGCACAGAAGCCGAAGGCCTTATCTTCAAAGTTTATAAATTAATTTTCTAAATATATTTTCCCACGATTATGGGCCACGAAGCATAGCCATTTCTGGAATTATATTATTTATCGAATTAAATTTAATTATAGAATGTTAAGCCTTCTTATCTAATATCGACTAAATACTATAGTTCTACTAAATCGCATAAAAATCCTCTTAGTTAGTTACTTCGTTTAAAAGAAAACAACATTTATTTAAACAAAAATCACATAATCCCCTCCTCAGAGATGTTCCTCCAATACTTCCCCGGCTCCTCCCTGGCGCAGGGAGCGGCGGAGGAGATGTCGGACTCAGTGGACTGCCGGCACTGCCGCCCGCACTGCGCACACACGTACTATGAGGCTGGGCTCACCAGGCAGAGGGTGGACACAGGGGAGAGATACTTTTTGGATAACTACACGTATGTTAGAAATAACAGTTTAATACAATTTTCAGTCCTAAAGTTATTAATTCATCTGACTCTATTTTGCTGCTGTAGAAAATATATGATGAGGAGATGGATTATTTATTATTGATGTGATATTAAAACTCCGACAAGGATCGGCAAGATACCTACTTTGCTCTCTCATTTTGTCTTATTAAAAAAATTAAACCTTTCCTAGCCATACAAAGAACAAACCATTAAATTATTTAAAGTTAAAAGTATTACATATTACTAAGGTAAACTTAATTGTGAATTAATAATATAATCGACACTGAATTTAGTTTAATATTCTTATTTATAAATATTGATTAAGTATTCACTGTTTTAAAATCTCATCATTAGTAATTTCACTAATTACATTTATTTTGTTTCCAGTAAGAAACTAGTAAATTATCCAAACTCGACAATGGTCCACATTTACTTCGCGTCAGACCGACAAGAGTTCTACAGCGTTGGAGTTACTTACCGCTGGTTCGACTTTGCAAGTAAATTTCTTTTGTATAGCATAATTATTCATCCAAAAATATTTTTAAATTGCTTAGGACATGAATAGTTTTTGTAAAATAACGTTTTTATGATTAGATTAGTTTATAAATTTAAATTTCAAACTAAGATTTCAAATCCATACTAATATTATAAATGCGAAAGTAACTCTGTCTGTCTGTCTGTTACTCAATCACGCCTTAACTACTGAACCAATTTGCATGAAATTTGGTATAGAGATATTTTGATACCCGAGAAAGGACATAGGCCACTTTTTATTGCGAAATATGTACAAAAATATTATGTAGTAGTTAATAATATCAAATCTTTTTTATTTCTTACTTTTCCGTTTTTGAAGTCGGTTGTTTTTAACGCAGTTATTTTTATTTAATACTTTTTAGTGTATTTTTCAACACGAATCAAACGAGCCCAAACTCGATAAAGTTGAGTCAATATATTACTGAGTTCCTATGGCCACCTTCCGATTCCATCATCAAATCAGCTTCATATCATGATAATGTTTCATCGCTATAAAATTTACATACGTATATACAAAATTTCAGCTCAATCGGTTACCGGGAAGTGAATCAAAGTTGCTTGCTACATATCAACTTAGTCATCGAGTACAAACAAAAATACTCATAAAATAAAAACTACTGGGCCTATCCGAAAAAACATACGGTGTACGGTGCACATACATAAAAAAATATATACCGGCCGAATTGATAACCGCATAAAATCGCATGGAGAGCTTAATTTTCATTAAAGGCTCTAATCGCACGGAAAGCTAAATTTTCACAAAAAAGCTCTAATCGCACGGAGAGCTTAATTTTTACAAAAAACTCTCATCGCACGGAGAACTTAATTTTCACAAAAAGCTTAAATCGCACGGAAAGCTTAATTTTCACTAAAAGCTCTAATCGCACGGAGAGCTTAATTTTCGCAAAAAGCACTAATCGTACGGAAAGCTTAATTTTCACAAAAAGCTCTAATCGCACGGAGAGCTTAATTTTCACAAAAAAGCTCTAATCGCATGGAGAGCTTAATTTTCATAAAAAGCTCTAATCGCACGGAAAGCTTTATATTCACAAAAAGCTCTTTTCGCACGGAAAGCTTAATTTTCACAAAAAAGCTCTAATCGCATGGAGAGCTTAATTTTCACAAAAAGCTCTAATCAAATGAAAAGCTTAATTTTCACAAGAAGCTCAAATCACACAGAGAGCTTAATTTTCACAAGAAGCTCTAATCACACGGAGAGCTTAATTTTTATAAAAAGCTCTAATCGCACGGAAAGCTTAATATTAACTAAAAACTAATCGCATGGAGAGCTTAATTTTCATTAAAGGCTCTAATCGCACGGAGCTTAATTTTCACAAAAAGCTCTAATCGCACGGAGAGCTTAATTTTCACAAAAACTTCTAATCACATGGAGAGCTTCATTTTCACAAAAAGCTCATATCGCACGGAAAGCTTAATTTCACAAAAAGCTCTCATCGCACGGAGAGCTTAATTTTCACAAGGAGCTCTAATCCCATGGAGAGCTTAATTTTCACAAAAAGCTCTATTCGCACGGAAAGCTTAATTTTCACAAAAAGCTCTAATCGCACGGAGAGCTTAATTTTCACAAGGAGCTCTTATCCCATGGAGAGCTTAATTTTCACAAAAAGCTCTAATCGCACAGAGAGCTTAATTTTCACAAAAAGCTCTCATCGCACGGAGAGCTTATTTTTCACAAAAAACTAATCGCACGGAAAGCTTAATTTTCATAAAAAGCTCTAATCGCACGGAGAGCTTAATTTTCACAAAAAGCTCTAATCGCACGGAGAGCTTAATTTTCACAAAAAGCTCTAATCGCATGGAGAGCTTAATTTTCACAAAAAGCTCTAATCGCATGGAGAGCTTAATTTTCACAAAAAACTAATCGCACGGAGAGCTTAATTTTCACAAAAAACTCATCGCACGAAGAGCTTAATTTTCATAAAAAGCTCTTATCGCACGGAGAGCTTAATTTTCACAAAAAGCTCTTAACGCATGGAGAGCTTAATTTTCACAAAAAGCTCTAATCGCACGGAGAGCTAAATTTTCACAAAAAGCTCAAATCGCACGGAGAGCTTAATTTTCACAAAAAGCTCTAATCGCGTGGAGAGCTTAATTTTCACAAAAAGCTCTAATCGCATGGAGAGCTTAATTTTCACAAAAAACTAATCGCACGGAGAGCTTAATTTTCACAAAAAACTCATCGCACGAAGAGCTTAATTTTCACAAAAAGCTCTCATCGCACGGAGAGCTTATTTTTCACAAAAAACTAATCGCACGGAAAGCTTAATTTTCATAAAAAGCTCTAATCGCACGGAGAGCTTAATTTTCACAAAAAGCTCTAATCACACGGAGAGCTTAATTTTCACAAAAAGCTCTAATCGCATGGAGAGCTTAATTTTCACAAAAAGCTCTAATCGCATGGAGAGCTTAATTTTCACAAAAAACTAATCGCACGGAGAGCTTAATTTTCACAAAAAGCTCTCATCGCACGGAGAGCTTAATTTTCACAAAAAGCTCTAATCGCACGGAGAGCTTAATTTTCACAAAAAAGCTCTAATCGCATGGAGAGCTTAATTTTCATAATAAGCTCTAATCGCACGGAAAGCTTTATATTCACAAAAAGCTCTATTCACACGGAAAGCTTAATTTTCACAAAAAAGCTCTAATCGCATGGAGAGCTTAATTTTCACAAAAAGCTCTAATCAAATGGAAAGCATAATTTTCACAAAAAGCTCTAATCGCACGGAGAGCTTAATTTTCACAAAAAACTCATCGCATGGAGAGCTTAATTTTCTCAAAAAGCTCTAATCGCATGGAGAGCTTAATTTTCACAAAAAGCTCTTATCGCACGGAGAGCTTAATTTTCACAAAAAACTCATCGCACGGAGAGCTTAATTTTCACAAAAAGCTCTCATCGCGCGGAGAGCTTAATTTTCACAAAAAACTAATCGCACGGAAAGCTTAATTTTCACAAAAAACTAATTGCACGGAAAGCTTAATTTTCATAAAAAGCTCTAATCGCACGGAGAGCTTTATTTTCACAAAAAGCTCTTAACGCATGGAGAGCTTAATTTTCACAAAAAGCTCTAATCGCACGGAGAGCTTAATTTTCACAAAAAGCTCTAAACGCATGGAGAGCTTAATTTTCACAAAAAGCTCTCATCGCACGGAGAGCTTATTTTTCACAAAAAACTAATCGCACGGAAAGCTTAATTTTCATAAAAAGCTCTAATCGCACGGAGCGCTTAATTTTCACAAAAAGCTCTAATCGCATGGAGAGCTTTATTTTCACAAAAAGCTCTAATCGCATGGAGAGCTTAATTTTCACAAAAAACTCTAATCGCACGGAGAGCTTAATTTTCACAAAAAACTAATCGCACGAAGAGCTTAATTTTCACAAAAAGCTCTAATCGCATGGAGAGTTTAATTTTCACAAAAAGCTCTAATTGCACGGGGAGCTTAATTTTTCACAAAAAGCTCTATTCGCACGGAAAGCTAAACTTTCACAAAAAAGCTCTTATCGCACGGAGAGCTTAATTTTCACAAAAAGCTCTAATCGCATGGAGAGCTTAATTTTCACAAAAAGCTCTATTCACACGGAAAGCTAAATTTTCACAAAAAAAGCTCTTAATCGCACGGAGAGTTTAATTGTCACAAAAAGCTCTAATCGCACGGAGAGTTTAATTTTCACAAAAGCTCTAATCGCACGGAGAGCTTAATTTTCACAAAAATCTCTAATCGCACGCAGAGCTTAATTTTCATTAAAGGCTCTTATCGCACGGAGAGCTTAATTTTCACAAGAAGCTCTAATCACACGGAGAGCTTAATTTTCATAAAAAGCTCTAATCGCACGGAAACTTAATATTCACTAATAAAAATAACTGCGATATAAACAACCGACTTCAAAAACGGAAAAGTAAGAAATAAAAAAGATTTGACATTATTATTTACTACATATTATTTATATTATGTGCTATTTATTAAAAAGGTTTGATGTCGGTGCACGGGCTTAATACTAAGTGCTTAATGTTCGGCACCAACTTCAAACCTATTTAATAAATAGCACATCCATACTAATATTATAAATGCGAAAGTAACTCTGTCTGTCTGTCTGTTACTCAATCACGCCTTAACTACTGAACCAATTTGCATGAAATTTGGTATAGAGATATTTTGATACCCGAGAAAGGACATAGGCCACTTTTTATTGCGAAATATGTACCACGGGCGAAGCCGGGGCGGACCGCTAGTATTTTATTAATTTTTAAAATTGATCTCATCGATTTGTTTTCTTTCCTTAACTTCTTACTAGATGGCGCTATTATAAAATACCAATAAATCTTAAAATAATTTTCTAGTGTAAAATCTCTATACATTATGTATACTCTATATATTATGTATACCTGTCTTAATTTTCCAGTATACATAAGCAACCACTGGATGACAATAGTGGGGATGGGTTTAACAAATTTCTGGGAAGTGATCTATTTCACCACATTCCGGTGGTATCACCACTATCAACGACGCAAGGAATCCATGGAAACGACTTATGCTTTTAAACATTTATAATTTCAGTTCAAATCATTGAGATATATACATATGGAAACGACACCGCATAAATCACTTATGTTCCGCTCAACATAAGCCATATGGCTTAACTGCACGCTCATTTTTTATTTGTTTTAAAGTGAAACGCATCAAATATGCCTTCGTGTGTGTTACGATATTGCACAAATAATACGGAAAAGTGACTTACACATAACTTTTCATCGGTAAGTACCTAACTAGATAATAATTTTTAAAACTTAGAGCAAAAAATGGCGCACAGACTTTGTTCGTGGTGTCTCCTCCATACGTATTATCTCAACGGTTCAAATATAGCTTTTTTATGATTAAAGATCGATTTGTTAAATAGGTAGGTAATAATATAAGATATTATTTGTAAAATATAAAAAAAATCTTGTAAAGGAAATAACTATTAAATGCTTCAAAATTTTGAGTTTGTGAAATGCGTTTCAAATTAGAATATGCCATGATAGACCCGGGCCGCGCCATGTTGTGACGTCATTTCTGTCATGAAAATTATGTACGTGCTTGTGTACGTGTAATGTGTATATGATTCATTTAAATAATGCGTACCTTAATGAATAGTTTTAATAATAAGTTAAACAATTCACAAAAAAAAAAGAAAAAAAAATGTTTTTGTTGCTGTCCATACTTTACTATCTAACTTTGACAGATCAAGGTTATTGACGCGTATATTCTTATTTGAAACGCATTGTATATGGCTTGGTATACTCATTGAGAGGATTAATTATTTCTGCCTTTCAAAATAACAACATAATGATCCTCATTATTTCCAATAAAAGGTTTATAAAATGTTATAACGTCTACTAGTGATTGCTGATAATAAATAATAAGTTTTACATGAAATAAATTGATTACGAACTTTGACCATTACAAATGTGGTCAGGGCCTGTATAATGTAGGTACTTGAAAATCTAAGGTCTTCAATTTAATTTGCGAAATAGGTATCGAAAACAAGAATAAATAAGCGCAAAGTAATAAAATTGTCAAGTAATTTGAACAAAAATATATGTATCAGACTATAAAGTTGTTTTCCTTGACTTACCCATGCTTTCTTCCGCGTGCAAACTATTTCTCCTCAACACAAGATAGGTATATAGTAATGTTTCTACAAATTCGAGAAGATTCGACAAATATTCCATCAATGTTGTTTTTATAACACTTTTAGGCAGAAAATCCAAAACTAATATTTTTCATTTTGAGAAAGTTTCAAATACTAACTTACGTAGTTACATATTTAAAATAGGAGAGTAATCAACTTAATTTGCTTAGTTTGTCAATGCAATGGTCAAATTAATTCATATTTGAACTGCAAATTAATGGATAAAGCTGTTTGTTTATCACCATTGTCACAAGTTTAAACAGAATTAAGGCCACGTTAAAATACCATATTGCAAAAATTGTTGATGATGCAAGTTCGTCTATAAGTACCTACCGTATTATTTTACCTACTTGTTCTTGGCTGTGAAGCGTATTTACAAACTATACATAGCCAGAACGCAACCATAGGAAACTGCTCGTGTATACTTTGTAATGCTGTTTTTAAGTTTGTTATTACAAAATATACACGAATTTTGCGTACTGATCGTGTATACTTTGTAACGCGGATGCTTGCTTCTTCTTTCCAAACTATACACGATCAGTACGTAAAATATACCTACTACACCACTTACGCTTGAGCGAAATAATAAATAGGCGTAGGCAATCAAAGACTTGTACAGCTATATCTATCTACTTTTATTCTTCTTGATTGATTCAGTAAAATATGGAATATAAATATTATTAGGTTAGCTTAGAAAAATAAATAGGTAACAGATATAAGGGTTACCTATGGGTTAGGTTAGGTTCGTGTTTTTTTTTAACTACACAAAAATAGCCGTCGCCTCGCAACCGTCTTCTTCTGGACTTATTAGATTCAATCTTACATTTTAGCACTATTGTCAATTGTAAGTCGTGCAGTATAGTCGGGAACGAAGACACAAGCATCCTTGATACAAAAAATATACGATCAGTACGCAACATTACATACACAATACACATGCATATTAATAATAGATTTCAAAATAATTTGGAAAATCCAAAAGTGCACGCCTCATAATTTTTTTTTAATAATTATTTATTAATTATTATTTTTGTTTATTTAATAACAATTAAACCACATCGAATCAGACCCTGAAAAATGAAAGGGTTCTATTCCTGAGCATACTCAAGCGTAAGAGAAAAAAAAAGACTCGATTAGTAAAGTATTTCGGTCGCTATCGTGTTAACAAGAAAAAGGATCCGCACATACAGACACACGGACGTCCAAGACAGAACTTTTTTAAACTGTTTTTTATCTAGTTTAAATAACAAAAATGACATCAAAAATATCATGAACGTTAAAAATAGTGTTTTTTCTTAATATGTGTGTGTATGTATTATCTTACAAGTGCAATGTATGATACATAAAGACATTTTAAGTTTGAAAAATCAGATGTTTTGCGCGAAGTGACAGTAGTACCCACCTCAACGCTTCGCTTATGAGGCGTGCAAAAGCAATACAATAATATAAGCGCGAGCAATGGAAAGACGCCGCGCTTACTCCGAAACACACGATTAGTCCGCATGCGTACTGGCGCTGTATATTTTGGAGCGCTATTCTTACTTACTTCACTACAAAGTATACGCGAGTACTTGCGTACTGCTGTTGTATAGATTGGAAGAACTTTGTGAAAAAGTTATTTCCAAACTATACGTGATTAGTTTCACACCGTTGCGTACTGGCCTTGTATAGTTTGGAAAGACGCGGCTGTGAATTAGTTCTTAAGACATTCATTAGGATTTATGTACATACTCTAATTTCGATTTGATGAAATATAATATTTTTATGAATATTTTGTGTTAAGTAATGTTTGTTTGTTTTAATTACAATTTTTAAATACGTATGTTAGCAGGATAAAGTAAGGATATCAAAAACAGACAATTTGCACACGTTATATCTAACCCTTATTTATTCACATACAAAAAATACGAAAGTCGCTTGTAATTAATTATAATAACCCATTACAAAATATTATCCATTAGTTGAACTGCACGGGGTCTTGGGGCACTTCCGTTGTGGTAGTGGTGCCTATGGTGGTCCCCTTCGAACCGTCGCCGATTATCGATGGAATCACCTGCAATAAAGTCAAATTAAATATCATCAATATGAGGATGGGCGATATGTATGTTTATTTAAATTATTGTTTAAATATTATAATTTTGGTGAAGTTTTTTTACAAACTAAATCCGAACACAATTTATCTTCCCCTTCCTCTACCCTCACCACACATACAACAAACATTTACCTATCCCACTACCTGTTCTCCGATCATGACGAGGACCTGTGCGACCTTCTTCAGCGCCTCCAGGTCCTGCAGCGTGGGCAGGAGCCGCTCCGGGGCGTCTGGCCGCGCGTGCGCCCGGGGCAGACCGGGCAAGCGGTCAGACTCGTGGGGCAACTGGGAAGTTTATTATTTTTAAGAATGAAAAAGATTATTAAGATTAAGAGAACAGACTGTAAATGTTATCAAATAAAAAATCAGGTGGCTTTTTGGTTTTCTACTTACTGAATTAGTTTATTCTTGATTCGGAATATTGTTTCTCTGGACAATAATTAACATCAAAATACGTGTTTATGAACTTATGTATGATATTATGTATGAACTTATGTGCTATATTAATATTAAGGTTATTTCAACACGCAACTTTTACTTAATTTGCATTCTTTTCTTTCTTTAATAATACAGGAATTATATTTTACTATAATATAAACACGTAAAATATATTTATTCTAAGAAAATATTTAGGTTACCTTAAATTAAATCAAAATAAAAACATAAAATTCTCAAAGGTTCAAAACAACTTACAGAGAATGTCTGGACGGTCGTAACAATGAATGCAAATAAAAGAAAACATTTGGAAAACTTTAACATTCTTCTAAGAAATGGCAAAAAAATATTTCAAGCAACCTTTATAAATGTAGAAGACATGCAATCGGTTTGTATATACAGAAAGAATAATTTGTCTTATATTGTAGATTTATATATTTTTTAAAAACAAGAATAACATACGTTCAGGTACAAGAAAAGCGTAATATTTTAAATTTGAATGAAAATGTAAAAATGAATGTCTTAAAGTACCTACTGTGACAAAGATTTAAACGATTATAGAGCGGCTCACTTTTCAATCGAAAAAAAAAAACATATGATAGAGTTCTTATTATAATAATCGCTAAAACTAGACACTTAGACACACTAAACATGTCATAGTACTTACTTAAAAACATTTTTACAAAATTATGTTATATTTTCTCGATAAGCACCTAAAGTCATAATACATCAAGCGAACCCCGGTGCGTGCTACTAGCTCATTCGGTTATCTCCAGCTGACGTGCAGGAACTGCTCAAATAACAATTTTGTTGATATCAACGATTATCCGCAATTTTATTGTATCTAAGTACTAAGTAGCCTCGAAGAACACTAGGGACACGCTAATAAGTTGTACATAAATCTAGACGTTTTGATTGATAGCACAAAGCATTAATAAATAATAACTTTAAAATCTAAACCAAATTTGATGATTTTGTTTGATTTTTAATATTATTCATACATGATACTATCGATCGATATTGTTTTTATAGTGTTAAAGAATACCTAAACTCGTAATTAACATTGTCTACTTGCGTCTTAATATGTATTAATTTTGTAATAATGTATGTAATTTTTGTAATGAATATGAATGAATTGTGAAATATTAATAATAATAATGTGAATGAATAACAAATGAATTGATCTTAATAAAATAAAATTAAGAAGACATAATATAAAATGTATATCTAATGAAAAATGTATTTGCATGCCGTTGAATAACGGCTAAACATGCTGAAATAATGTATCTTATTCTTAACACCTATGTATACCATGTTTACTTGCAAATAAATGATTTATTTATTTCATACATTTTTTACTGTAGTGAGACTAACTAACGCGTCTTGTGTTCCTTGACACATTAATTAGTTCATTGATTACTTACTTTTATAAAACGGGCTGATTCATTTCACATTACTTTTGATAAAGAATTCATAAATCTATATATCCTAATAGAATACCCACTCACTCTTGACCTAAAATAATCACTGAATGCTATAAATATTGGGGGTTCGTGTGCAATCCCGTGACACCGGTTCAATATTTTATTTTGGTTATTATTAATAGATTTTCCATATTTAAATAATTTATTATGCTCTATGATAGAGTCTATCGAGATTCTACTACGGTTTACACTGAATATCCAAACTACATTTTCCGGTTAAAAAAACCGCATCTTTTAAAACTTCACAGAATTGAGGATATTAAATTGAATTTTACAATCATCAAACAGACTTATAAAGGACAAGGTTCTAATACAAATTAGAATAGGTATATTCTGCGGGCGCCCAAAGCATGTAAAAAATAGATGTCTCTTTTTGGAAGCTAATCACGATCACAAACAACATCATAACACGTAATATTCTTTGTGTAAACCCTATAATATGTAGATTTATTGCCCGCATAATATGGCCATTATAGAAGAATCGTTTTATTATAATATTCGGAAGTACGTCCATCGCACAAGGCTCGCTTGTAAATTGCCCAATCGGAGCGACCTCGCCACGAGCATTAGGATTGCATCTGTTATTGTTATTTACTTCTAAGTTCACTCCAATGTCGAGTGGGATCTTGATAAACATTTAACACTCATACATCGTACATAAACTATAAACTGCTAAGTAGTCGTTGACCGCAATTTCGTGTGCGTGGAGTAAAATTTATATGCGTGACAACAGAAAAACGCTCGAGTTTTTCTCGATGCTATAAACTGGCTCTATCATCATCTAAAACATTTTCATTCCATTTCATTCCAGTGAAAAATTCATCTTAATGTCTATTCGTTTACTCGTTCGTTTATTAGTAGAGATTACCTTCTAATAAAACAAATGAATTCATTTTTTTATTACGAAAGCTTTGTTTATTAATAACACAATAGATATATTATTCATGATCGTAAAGGTTATAGACATTTCCATTTTAAATAAAATGTATAATTTAATATTTGTACATGTACATATTGTAATTGCGTGCGCGATCGAAGGATTTGGCCTTAACCGTCGTTTGAACGATTCACAAAACACGCCTCCGACATTGAACTTTACGCTTAGCAATAATTTTAGTTCTTCAAATGTTCAATAATAATCGATACAATCATTTGGTACACGGCATTAATAGTTACATTAGATGTAAATGCAAATCTTTAACTAAGGTCAAGAACATTTTAGATGTTTTTCTTTTACTACGATTACATCGTGAATTATAAGTAAGTGGGTAGTTATTGATTATTATTTTTAAATCACGTTTCTAAGCTTACAAAATATTATTTTATTAAATCACTAAATGGTAAGTAAATATATAAGTAAATATATATTGTAAATGAATATTGACGCGTGTAAATAGGGGGTGGAAAATGCATGGACTTTACGCTACAATGTATCGAAGCTGCGGGTTGAAAGCAATTAGTTTTTTTTTAAGAATTGAAAACCCGTATAATTATATTGTACTTGTATAATATGAATAAAATAATTATACAGTAATTTATCACTTGTGTCTCTGATAATCAGCGCTACGCGGTCACCAAGCAATTACCTAGTTAATTTGCACAAAAACTCTACCACACCTTCAAGTTTCAAGTTTTTGTGAATAAAATAATGGCAAAATATTAAGTTGGTGCAAAAACATAGGTATTATAATAATTTGATAATAACATTTTTTTCTCTATTCACATTTTTTGTTTTATATTGTTGAATTCTTTTTTCTGATGATGTTTTTCAAAACTCATGATATGATTTGTTTATCTAATCTGTGTCTATCTTAAAATTACAAGTGCCTATGTAATATACCTATTTGAAAATATACGTAAAAGGTGTTAATTAAGCCATCAGGAACATTATCAACATGCCTAAATAGAATATCAAAAGATTCTACGCATTATGTGATAATGCCCATTTCAAATTCACCATTTCGTCACAATGCAGAGCGTGTCATACATGTTACTACCGACTACCGACCTCACCTGCCTCTGGATACGTCACTGCTATTTTTTCGTAATTCACTGGATTCTCCATAAATTATGAGATGATTATATGATGCCCATGAAGGTCTGAGCCCTGAGGGTCTTGTGAAACAAAATAACTATCTAAGTAATTGAGGCCAATACCTTGATAGCATCGAAATAGTTTACTGATTTTATCGAACTAAAAATATTTGTGAACTATTGTTTTTGAGTTCGCTTAATGAGGTATTTATAGAAAGAAAATCGCGATACAATCTTCCTATTGTATTTAATTAGGCCAAGAGCAAATTTAGTACAATTAGTATTTAGTAGCAATTAGGTATTATTTTTGGTAAATGGTATGCTTTAATAAATATGTAATTGAAATACTATACTCATATCATAACAAATAGGAGGCAATCCATTTAGAAGTAGCTAAATCAAGTAAAATGTATTATTCCAGAAGGTCTCTCATACATAGAATATCAATTTGTATTTAGTTAATTACATTTTCGAGTTCGTCGCACTAGCGAAGGAACAAAAACTTTTGTGTAGTAACTTTTGTATAGTATCATAATAACGGTTTATTTTTTGCTACATAAAATTATTATAATGACTTTATTCCAATTATTATTCATTCACTTATGTACTTAGGTACTTTAAAATACATACATACTAATTCGTACTATAACAGGGGATTTGGAAAAGATAAATCAAGTTTTGCATATTAAATGATAATCACATGATAATATGTATAGCATTATGAATCGACGAGGATTGCAAATCGCTGACCTTACCCGCATATTTAGCATAAATTTAAAACTTGTTTTATTTCCGGAAGTGCATCTGTTTAGAATCCTTGGATTAATACAAAATAACATTCTATTAACATTTAATTGCCCGCGGAAGCTTCGCATGTATTATTTATAATATGTTTGTTCCTGATTTTGTCATCTCCATTAGTTTTTAGATTAATATAATTATTTAACTATCAACTTAATTACTATTTTGTACCTAGTTTATCGAATACTTACATTTATAAGTTGAACTTTTAATACCTTTTATGGGGATTATACATAATATAAGTATCCCATGTGTTAATCTTATTACTTAGTTTTACCAAAATCCGATTAACCTTTTTTGCTTGATTGAGTTACAAACACGAGCATTGTAATAATATGTACAGTTTAACTTTTATTATTTTTCCGTGACGCCTAGCACAAATAGCATTAAGTACTAGTACTTTAATAAGGCTTCTAAAAATATGAATAATTATATGTATTCATATTTTTTACTTGATATCCTTTTCAGCATGCAGCTGTTATTACAATTTAAAATGCAGATATAATAAAAACAACGTTTACCTATATTGTGATAACCGGATAGATACTGTTTGTGGATCAATCAACCCTCGGGGCTTAAGAACTGCCGTAAATGGAGTTAACGATATTAAGGTTAATCATCATCTTATCGAAGGAAATAATTATTTGCTAAAAAGGACTGAATTTAATGTGTGTATAATTATGTTCTTTTTTGTAATCACATATCTAGAATTTTTATATTCACCAAATATAGAGCCTTCGATTTTGATCCTTAAATAGTCCTAATTATAAACAATATTCTAATCATCTAATTAATGTGATAGCTTATATGGATAGTTCATAGATGTAATGTAGGTACCTTCTCTTCCACGAAAAACTTCTAGGATCGGTGTGAAAGATTGATTATATTTCGGGATATCACATAGGACAGTTTTTATTCGGGTACCATGTGTGATGTGAGTGAAGAAGGTAGTACCATATGCTTCTTATTTTCATCCTGACCTGACCTAGAATAATAATTCTGTTCGTATTTAAACTAGATACAACTAATCTATATTGAATTGTGATACATAATGCGCAGAAGTCAGAACGTCTGAACCAATTCATTTTTGATGAGATTTTACGTCATCTAAAATATACGTATCTTTTAGTAGCCATAACCAAAACTTTATCAGACATCCGTTATTAATTAGTTTTAAACGACACATTTAATTAATTTTATCTCGTATTCGTAGACCTTTATCTGTGCCTTTATTTTGCTACCAATCTATTGTTTATCAATTGCATTCGTGATTCTAAGAAACGAATTATTTTCAGTGGTCGTAAATAATTATACATTAGGTATTGTTGTCTACTAGCTTCTGTGGTATTAGCGTGTGAAGATCAAGGCCTGTGTGTAGTGTGGTCGTGTGTGCAGTCAGCGATGTTGGGGGCAGCAGTAGCGGTCGCGCTGCTGGGAGCGGCCGGCGCGTGGCTGCCGCTCTCCACCACCCTGGACTATCTGCTGCGAGCGGCGTCTCAGACGTGTGCGTTATTTTCATTTTTTAATTTGTGTCTTTTTATGTGCGCGCGGAATTAGCAGTTTTTTTTTTCGTGTTCTATTTTTTTGCGGTGTGGTCTAATTTTAATTTTAAATAAATAATTCTACATTTATAAGCATAATAATTGTTAACGTATTTAAGTAAATTTTTGTTGAAAGTGTGAAATCTACATTAATCTATTCAAAAGGAGATGAATGTATCATTGTAAAATAATAGTGCTTCTATTTTCCGATTGCATTTATGCACTTAAAAATACGGAAAAAGTGTACAAAAACAATGTTTTCGTGTAGAAGGACATTATTGTTTGTGGTGATAATCTGTGGCAGCGCCGGCGCATCCTTGCCGGCCGCAGCTGTAGACGACCTGCTCGTAGTGGCTACTGAATCCTGTGGGTTTTGGTTATCTGTTCTTCATTTCATTCATCAGTTTGGTTTAAAAATTATACAAAATTACAAAGTTTTGTTTTTGAAGTGAAACTTCTTTATCGGGGTTGGAAAAAAATTTAGTGTAACATTTTTTCGTTACGCGTGACATTTTTCCGTTACGCGCCATCTTTGATTCGACGTACTTCTGTAAAGTTGCATAAAAATTAGGTCATGAAGAAGTTTCACTTCTTACGTGTGAACACTAGTACACGCACACATTTTTTTTAGTGCTCTTAAATATTGGGATTATTTCATTAATTTTATCAAAAGGAATTGCATGCAAAAGCTTGGGCTAATATATATCTTTATTTTGGTAGTGTATAAAATATAAATTAAATAAAATGTGGTTGTAGCACGTAACATGATGTTATTGTAGACCGCTATAATATGTTGTTTATTCCTGTGTTAAATTGCCATTTTATATAGGTACTAAAACAAATGTAAACAAAAACACTTATATTTAATCATAGAGATTTAGCCTTGTTTAGCAAATAGAAGAGCGCACTTGACTTATTTTTATAAACAATGGTTGCATTTTAACGCTGAAGGAAGTTTTAGAGGTTCCCAAATAATTATTATGTGAAGTGAATAGGTATATGTATTTATCTTGAATGAAATATGTGTGAGAAACAAATTGTTATATAATCGTTCAAATCCTGCATAATATTAAATGCCTACATTTTAACGTCAATTTTATTGAATAGTTTTTTTAATGTAGGTAAGTATCTGTGTATTTATAAGTAAGTTTATTTTAATCATCCCGTTGTATTTTTAAAATGGAAGGAACCCACGATAAAGTAATCATAATAAAAGTTACAGTTGAAACAATAATAAGTATCTTTATTCATTCTATAGTAGGTAGGTACTCTAAAACATAAGTATAACTAAAAAAATAAAATTTAAATTAAATCATAAGGTTAACGATTATAAATTAAGATAACAATATTTAAATCTAAATATTTTTAGTACAATGACTTTGAATAGGCCGTTGTTTTTTTAATAGTCAGTAATTTTAACAACACGTGAGAAGGTGAGGCTTATTGTTCATTCAAATATGAAATAAATTTATCAGTGTAAATTATAATTTGTTTGCGTACATGCTACATCCGATAATTATTATTTGATTAGATATACTTGCTTTGAAGGTGGAAGAAGCATGAAGCATCGTAAATTTTGATTTCTATGCAAATTAACTGCTTTCTATAAAATATTTAGTTTTTTATGCCTACGGACAAGTATATTTTTATTGTTAAAAACTTGGTTACTAGATGGTTGCTGCTATTACAGTTTTTTTTTTATTAAAACCAATCATAAATTATATCATAAATTAATTTATCCCATAGAGTGTCAATAACCTAATTTCGTTCTGGAATCCATCTAATTCTGTAAACCATTTTCTATTCTAAAAATACAATACATAAACAAATAAATAATTAAATTTGCACACCAGTTATAGTGAGTGTTCATTAACATGGTGGTGCTAAATGCACAACAGCATTGAAGGTTTACACTTTACTGTATTGCTAACATCACGAAAATGACGAACTATGTCTACGTCAGAATGTAATCTTCCTTATAGATCTTATAAATCTGACCAAGGAATATTTCTTGGTTTAACAATAGGCAGTTATTTCGGAATAAGTGCATTACTTAAATAGAGCATAAATAGTGTTACTGGATTTATGCATTGTCTAAGATAATAATGTTATCAACACCTAAATACACAATGGATTCTGCAAAACTGAAAAATACTATAACTGTAGGTAGGAGTTAAACTGAAGTCATTGGTTCTACTGGTGTTCACATTGTTATTGATTTCTGTTCTAAATCTGTTCAATATTTAACTTCATTTTCATTTTTTTATATTTAATGTACTAGTTAGTTGGTAAATAAATATTGTTTTTGTTTTTATTTTTTTTAATCCTGAAACGTATAAACTGTGAACCTAAACCTTTTGTTCTCCACAACCGCGTGTAAAAAGTTTAACAAACTACTAAAAACTTCTAATATAGAGCGATCTTGGCTTTCAAACTGTTAAGTGTTAACTGTTTCGGAAGTTAATTGCTTCGCAGTTTAATCTTTTTTGTTTTACTGTACCTAAACTACTTAAGTAGTTTATACAAGAGAAAAAAATAGATAGAATAACATCTTATTTGTTGCGGTATGCGCATGAGTATACGGAGAAGAATGTATGTAGAGTTAGAAAAATTGTTGTGTTTTATTTGATCGAAATATTTATTCATCTATATTAGTACTTTAGTCATTCAAGTCAGTGTGTCTTTATCATAATATATTTTATGTTGTTTAATTAGAAATTTTATTTTCCAGGTGAAGCGTTACCACTTCAAGCGCTGACGTCAGCTCAAATAATTCCTGACCTAAAGTTCGTGGAATACACAACAGGAGGGAAGAGGAGGTATCCTCTCACAACCGCCCACCTGCAGGACTTCTCGGGCTCGCAGCTGATCGTCTACATCCCGGGCTGGTGGAACACACCGACAGACGAGTCCTCCGACGCCCTCGTCAAAGCCCTGCTAACCAAAAACACCATAGTCCTCATACTCGACACACGAGCATCTTTCGGTCGAGGCTACGTCTCTTCAGCAGTACAAGTCAACGGTCTAGCGAATCGTGTATTCAGATTCTTCAGAAATCTGTACGTCCAGGGATATCCAATCTCGAAAATACATTTGATAGGTTTTAGTTTAGGCGCGCACGTCGCAGGCATCACCGGCAAGTTAGTGCAGAAGAAATTAAACCAAGTAATAGATAGGATTACAGCTTTGGATCCGGCTAGACCATGTTTTCTCGAACCATCGAGGTTCCGGCTTAAGAAGGAGGATGCTGCGTTTGTGTACGTGTTGCATACGAGCTCTGGGGTCATTGGATTGGAAGACCCGATTGGACACGTCGACGTCTATGCGAATGGCTTGACTTCTAGCCAGCCGGAGTGCAAAGGTATGATCATAACTCTGGAGTGTGACCACGCGCAGGCTTGGAAACTGTATTCAGCGTCAGTGACGAACAGTTCCGCCCTTATTGGCCAGAGATGTCTTGACTGGAAGGAATTGAAGAACAATAAATGCAGCGGAGATATAGCTGATGTAGGATATGATTGTAATTCAGCAAATAGAGGATTGTATATTTATAGGTCGCAGGTGGAAACCAGAAGGTTAAGCCCTTTTGATTTTTGGTCATGGTTTCATAGATAGATAGTAGATGGTAGATACATATATTATAGTGTATACCTACATTTGTAATATTATTAATTGTACGATTTGTGTTATATTTATAAGATTTTTAGATGTGATATTAATTAAAACTACAAATAATAATAATTATTATATAGGTACTTACCATTAGGTAGATCAAGTTTGAGTACAGCAATAATTAATTTTATAAAAGATAAAGCAAATTGTTTTTCTTTGCGTGAATTTTGTATCATCAATTAAGAATTTGTCTACGTGATTTTATTTAAATGCTTTTTATACCTACAGTTATTTGACCACGTTTCAGAGATGTGGTACGATTACTACAACCTGTGCTACAACTTAATAAACACAAAAATGTGATAAAAAAATTAACATACTTAGACCTTATTTTAATTTTAAGTGTGTGAATTGTGGCTGTGACTTGTACATGATGCCGTGTTATTTTTAATTAAAAGTATTAAATAATTATAATAAGAAAAATATTTCGTAGAATTTAATCATTTTAAAATTTTCTGTTATATTATAGATTTAATATTAACGCCATCTGTAAATTTTGTTTGTAACTGTGTAAGCAACGTGTATCACAATATTATAATGGCGTTTATGCGTAATATTATAGATGGCTCTGTAATAAAAAATGTGATTCGATATCAATTCCCTGGATTTAATTGCACGCCTCATAAGCGAAGCGTTGAGGTGGGTACTACTGTCACTTCGCGCAAAACATCTGATTTTTCAAACTTAAAATGTCTTTATGTATCATACATTGCACTTGTAAGATAATACATACACACACATATTAAGAAAAAACACTATTTTTAACGTTCATGATATTTTTGATGTCATTTTTGTTATTTAAACTAGTTAAAAAACAGTTTAAAAAAGTTCTGTCTTGGACGTCCGTGTGTCTGTATGTGCGGATCCTTTTTCTTGTTAACACGATAGCGACCGAAATACTTTACTAATCGAGACTTTTTTTTCTCTTACGCTTGAGTATGCTCAGGAATAGAACCCTTTCATTTTTCAGGGTCTGATTCGATGTGGTTTAATTGTTATTAAATAAACAAAAATAATAATTAAAAAATATTTATTAAAAAAAATTATGAGGCGTGCACTTTTGGATTTTCCAAATTATTTTAATTTATTTTGCATACCTACCTACCTATTATAATTTTATACATATATCGCAATGGATATTGTATTAGTGTGACACATTATTGTAATGAGATTTTAACATCAAATACCATCAGCTGATTAATGAAACTATTTTATTATTATGTTGTGTAATTTTCTTTTCATTTAAATTATACCTCCCCCAATAATGGCAATAATAATTATACGCGTTTATTGACCATTCATAAAACATATCAATTATTACAGGGTAAGTTACTAAGTTAGTACAAGGATAGATAACAATATACGTTAGTCAACATCTTACTAATATCATGGACTAATCACTACATAGTACCTATAAAGCAAAGTCGCTTTCCCTGTCCCTGTGTCCCTATGTCCCTTTGTACGCTTAAATCTTTGAAACTACGCAACGGATTTTGATGCGGTTTTTTTTAATAGATAGAGTGATTCAAGAGGAAGGTTTATATGTATAATAACATCCATTAAATAGTGTAGAAGTACTGTTATTTTTGAGGTTTCTAATGTGAGGTCGTAAAAATTACATTTTTTCCGCTTACATTGCAAACGCAGGCTGAACCCTACGAGTTTTATCAAAATAATGTACTAAGTATTATACACATTCAAAAGGTCTACAGAAAAGTCCGCGATGGTATATGTCTATCTCTTATGGATAACCCACAACATACCCACAATAACCTTTTTTTGTCATTTACTTTTTACGACAAATAATGGCTAATTTTCGATGCGATTTTAACCAATACAGCATTAATCCTTAACCAATTAAATACCTTGAATACATTGTTCTTTTAATATAGATCTATATTATGGCCTTTTACACCGTATGATTTAAGTGAATATTTTCGAAGATATTACGGATTTAAAAATTGCGGGACGTATCGTTTGCGGCGGTACGGGGTACCGTCCGGCCGCGGCCCGGCTATCTATTTTATACCCGTGCGAAGCGGGCCGCTATGTTTTTATATACCTACCTACTACGTTCACAGTTTTTCTGTAGTGTTCTTAGTATCAGCATTGCACCCGTGCGAAGCCGGGGCGGGTCGCTAGTATCTAATATTATAAGCTGAAGAGTTTGTTTGTTTGTTTGAACGCGCTACTTAGGAACTACAGGTTCGATTTGAAAAATTATTTTGGTGTTAGCACAGAATAATAATAATATGTATACTACGGTGTTAGATAGCCCATTTATCGAAGAAGGCTATATAAAATATCATCATGCTAAGACAAACCGCGGAGCACAGCTAGTATTTGATAAAAAAAAACAATTAAAACAGTTTTATTATTTTATTCCGCTCTTGAAATATATCATGATCCATAAATGTGTGTACGCATAATACCGCTTTTAACTATTTTATAATTTGTATAAACTATTTTTTAACAAACCAGCACGTGCAGATCATTAGATACACGTGTCTGCTGCACAGAGATAAGGTCGAAGTGATTGGGTTATCCGTTGCTATTAGTTACTGGATGAGTGACCCTCTGAGGGGCTGCACTGGCTGGCTGGCTAACTCAGTGGGATTTGAGGTAGGTATTAAATATGCAAATAATTATGTGTGTGGGATAGATTAAAGGGTTGTTTGTTGGGCTTTTAGAAATTTCATAATAAAAGTTTAATAAAGAAAAAAGGTTGTTATAAAAATACAAGTTCTCTTAGTTTACAATTTACATGATCATGAACACAAAAACGAAACGATATAAATAAATGCAAGTCATATGTATAAAATACTAGATCATCTGCAAAATAGAGAAAATAATTTGTTCTGTTTATGAAGAAATCCAATTTTATAACGAAATAATACCAATTCAATCCCCCATTATTATGTAGTCAATGAAATATCCTACAAGTACTAATAACTCTTATTACTGTCAGAGTTAACTTTTACGGTTGAATTCAATTGCGTCCGCCCCAGGGACGAAGTAACTATTCTCTAATCTGTGCCAGGGCACTTAAACCTGAACCACCCTGAACCCAGTTAAAGTAAAGAAAAAATTTTGCAAAATTTGTTGCATTTTCGATATACGCTAGTTTAGTTGTTATTATTTTTCAATTTCATTTAGAAGAAACGTTAATCTGAATATTTACATCAGTGCAATCAATTATAATCGTTTTAATTCTGTTACGTTATTTTATTTTCGGCAGGGGAAATATACGCCTCTACCAAAAAAAATATTAAGTGCCTAAAAGAGTTGCTTCTTTAAAAGAAGAAAAAAATTGTAGCGTGATCAACTTTGTTATTAAGAGCAGGATATTTTGTAACACAGTAAGAAAAAATAATGAGGTCTATAAAATGAATAGTTAACGTTAAATTTGATACCGCTGTGAAATGAAAACCACAAAGGATAGACGGGGAAGGTCTAAACGGGTGTATTCAATAGACCACCAGACGCTTGAGCGATTAGGCTCTCTACTCAAATTTATTAGGCCGTCCACAACATTGCGACTGATTGTGATTTTTTATTAATTTTTACCATCTTTTCTTGCTTTTTATATCAGTAGATTGGTGCTTTATATTCTGATTAAATTGAGGATAAAATTGTACTTAAGTTAAATGATTTGTAATAAACTGTAGCAATATGCTGGAATCATAATAAAATACATTATTTTACACTATTTCCTATTGACTAGATACTACTTATCCCAATGACGAGGAAAATTCAATAAATGTCACTTTATCATAGGATTATTCCTTCATTTTAGTTAACCATTCAATTATTTTCTTGTGCCTCTATCGAACAAACTATTTAGTTATTGTTCGCAAACTCGCTCGTGCGTGGGTGCCCTAAGTATTGTAGGTCTGAAGCACAGTTCGTGCGCACGACAGCAGTAGGTCTACCATGAGTTTACGCACACGATACTCGCTAGCGATTGTAGTAAGCGGTTTGTATGAAATTTCGTACAGCGCCCCCTAGTGTGCCGTATTAGAACTAAAAAGCCTACCATGAGGTGCATTATAGTATACTACAGTAGATAACGTATAGTAAACTATACTACACTCGCTGTAGTAACCGTACAATTTTTGCACCATGAGTTCTAATTTTGACATATGTCATAGTTTATAACTATTCGATGATAGATACGTCATTCACGGAAAATAATCTCGTGAACTATTCACGTTTACTATTGTAGTTACGTCAGACGATTTAACTATGTCAACTCATGGTAGGGGTACAGATTAATGGTGCGGGCTCAGGGCGGGACACTGCGCTCTAAGTGACGTGCGTGGGCGCAGTGTTAGCGTGTTGTATGTTATTTTATTTTACAGGGAGTTTTATTTACTATGGTAAGTAAAAAAAGTTAAGTAATCTGTGGTATGGTCACAGAACATATAAAGAGAGGTATCTACCTATAATGATTCTCTATTCTCAAATGTGTTTTTGATGATTTATGCATAAGTATCATAATTTAACGAAAAGCTTGCAACTCAATTTTCATTTGTTTAATTTTTAGGATTCGTTCAGGCATACATAACAATATAAACATGTTGCAAATAATCTTCTTATATATAAAATTCTCGTGTCACAATGTTAGTCTGCATACTCCTCCGAAACGGGTGGACCGATTCTCATGAAATTTTCTGTGCATATCGGGTAAGTCTGAGAATCGGCCAACATCTATTTTTCATATGTACCACGGGCGAAGCCGGGGCGGGCCGCTAGTATTATCTAAAATTTATCAATTAAAAATGTGCATCAAAGGTATTTGATGAAGAACTCATTTTCTGTAAATAATTGATTAAAATTCCTTTTCCACTGTAAGATATAGTCTTATTTCTACCTTAACAAGAATACCGTAATATTATAAGGTACCTAAATATAAAAGGACTATCACAAAGGAATGAAACCCGCTGTAAGTGGAGCCGCGTGTCGGCGTCAGGCCCAGTTGGCGGCAGTTACTGTATATTTGGGAGCGGATTACGACCGTGTCTAACTATTTCCTGCTCCCACTGCACAACATTTTCGCTAATCTCATGCTGCTTTATTTATTTTACACTTTTTGTGAGATCTCAAGGCAAAAAATGTCATAAGACCTTATCTTAGGGAAAATCGAGGTTCTACTTTGTTAAACTGGAACACCAAAAGCGGTACAGTATGTAACTTTTAATTTATAATTTATGTTTCAAATTTACGGCAAAAATTCATTACTTATATAGTTAATTAACCTCAATAGCCGGATACGAACAAGTTCTGCAAATTTATATTAATCTTTAAAAGTGGTCAGTTTTTTAATAAAATTAAATAATAATAATACAAAAAAAAATTCTCATAGACACCGCCCCCCTTAAAAGTGTAGCTATTATAACAGTAGATACAAGGGTGTCTAGGATGATATCCTATAATATGATTCTTGTTAACAACGATCATGTTATCTGTCTCGCAAATCCCAGGAATATATTTTATTATTGCTCGGGGAATATAAAGTTATGGCAGAATAAGGAAACACACATAAATAAACACTTTTAGACACATGCGTGTCAAAATCAGATCCTATCTCTGTGAGAATTTTTATGTGTGCAATCACAAAAAAGTTATCATGAGGAGGCTTACTAAAAGCATTTCAGAGTTTGTGTGAACTCTCAATTTGTATCGATGTGTTACATGTGTTACTGAGAAATAGTGTTTCAAACCAGTGAGTTTAAAGTACCTCTTAAAAGGTAAATGTCCTCCTTATAAGTGTAGATAAATATATGAGAGAAAACGTTAGTACATAACACACCAAGACGTAAAATTACCCGTAATTACCCTTACCTATACTACGTGACAAGCACGATTTTTGGAGTGAATTTAATCAAAATACCTGCCTTATCAAGAGTGTAAAAGATTTTGTGTGCAGACTTTCTATTTACACCCTTTTAAACATTTTATAGGACAGCATAATTGAAGAGCATACATCAAATTTAACGAACTACACTCACGTCATACAAACGCCAAACTCCAAAGCATCTAAAATTCTAAAAGGTATTGAAGGGAAGTGTAGCGATATCGGTGCTGACGCTGACGATGATAAATGGTGCCCTTATCGGGATCCGAACCACTTGGTAACGCGTCGGAAACATGGATCTATGGTTATTGATGATCAGACGCTCGCTCTTGTTCCAACTGGAGGTGAAGCCTCTTAATATCGATCATGTAATTTATAACTACGTATTGGTGTAAGATATGAGCTTGCTGTTGTACGTTTGCTATCTAAATCTAATGTTATAAAGAGGAAAGATTGAATTATATGTTTGTTTCCATATGATTCAACACAAAAACTGCGCAACTAACTTTAAAAATTATTTTATATTACCTAAAAATATAACCAACTCTATAGAATGGAAGGCCAAATCGGACGCGAATACATTTTAGAAATTTCGAAGAAGTCGTATTAATTTTCTTTAAATAGTGTTGACAAGATAAAGGACCATTTATAATACTTCAGAACGGGATATTGCATTTACTGAAACATGTCGTTTAAAGTGAATGTGAAACTTTCTAGTAATTAACCACTTTGAGTCATGGACAAAAACTCAAGCAAAAAAAGTCTTTAAAACTTCAAAGTTTCGCCGATATCTAATTATAGATTGTAAAATTTTAACGGCTCGTTAAATCTAGTAAGTCCGCATTCTAACAATAGCCCTTGTTTATATTTTTTCATACACTTTTAACAATTGTGACATTTGGGTGCGGCTGGTGGATAATTGGCGGCCCTTTTGGGACCGTGGGGCGTGGGGCGTGGGGCTCTGTAGATAAGGTGATGTTCATTAAAGCGTTTCTGGTTATTTGTTAGAATAAGTATATACAGTTACAGAATAGGCATGACGAAAGATTTTGAAATCCTCTTCCATAATGTGTGTATACGTTTACTATACAAGAAAAACCCTATATTTCGGTAATATACTTAAATTTAACGAAGATTAAAGCCATTTTTCAAAAAATATTTAATATCTGTGCCAAAACAGCTCGCAGGTGTCATGGCGTAGGCGTGACGTCAAACTTTGGTAAATACGTAATTATTTGTACGCATTGCGAAGAAAATTAAAAAAGTCTTTATTTAATATGTGTTATAGAAACGAATTTCAAAGTTTATGAGTGGTGTGCAGTATTGCAGTATGAATCCACATAAAAATAATGCTCAAAAATGTGTTAGTAATTATTTCAAGCGAGAAATAATAAGAAATGATTGTATAAAGTTGGTGCGGAGAACCCCGAACCACGTATTCGTGAATTCGCAATTGTATTTCTGTTCTGAGTCGATAAAGCATACGTGAAACAATAGAAAATAAATAAAAATGCGTATTCTCAACATATTCATAACAACAAAACACATCTGACGCGAGTTGTTTACTTAAGCGTGACGTCACGCGTGTTTTAGTCAAAATGGCTAACTGCAGAATTTCAATGTTTTATTTTATTGAAAATCTCATTAATCTTAATGGTTTTAAGATTTCTAAGTCACTATATTGAATTTATTTATTGTACATTTTCACTTAAAAACACTAATACGATCATTTATGGATACTGTCGTCATGCCTATTAGAGTGATGGATTGAAATATAAAGGCTATAAACAAAAGTTGCATGCATAGTTGTTGCTTTTAGCCAATTTAGTTTGATTTTTAATTACACATTAAATATTATAATATAAGAGTAGGTAAGTAATGATAATTTAAGATATATGTATTTGATTTATTTTAATAAAATTAAGGTATTGTTGTTTGAAGAAAAAAAATCTATCGTGAGTACTAACTGTAATAATTAAATATGCAATCTACACGACAGAAAAAATCTAACACGCAAAACGTTCGTGCGTAGACGCCCTAAACGACAGAGCGGACAAAGCACTGACTCAATTATATTTTGAAGCACGTTTCAGCATTTCAAATTTTATATCACAGTTGCTGCACTGCGAGCGGGCGGGGGTGAGGGGCGAGAACACGGGGGGCGGGGGACGCGGGGGATTCACTCCAAATTATATTAAACGACTTTTATGGCTCCATTCGAGGGATCCTCTATTTTTTTAAGGGCGCAGAGAAGTTCGAGCACTTCTCTATAAGTTGAATATATTTTGAAGAGGCCTGCAGCCTTTTATTAGTTATTGATTTTTGTCGAGTGTCACACTCGCTTCGAATTAATTGAATTGCGGGGAGCGTGTTGTTTCTGTGCCGTTTTAATTGTGTTACATGAAGATGACGAGAATGTTATTTTTGGAATAAATGTTTGATGTAATAAAAACACGATGATTATAAACTGATACAGTTATGTAGCTGTAATTGTACTGTTGAAAATGTATTGAAACATAGGCTTTATAATATTATTAAGGTGAAAATTTTCAATGTAAAAAATAACACAAAATGTATATTCGTCCGGATTCAATCAGAATGTTAAATTATAACTTTGTATTACCAATACGGGTCAACGGAGAGAAGGGTAAGTATACGTAATATTTGGATAGAGTTTGTCGGAGGGAGTCTGTGTGTCGAAGATAACTTCTTATTACAGAAGAATGCATCGCACTTTTAGGACCCTTTGGAATTTATTTATTTCACATTTTATATGGCAGTGGTGATAAAAGCTCCCAGTAAGATGCCACACCTGTTTCTAATTTATATTTCCCTACTTAGATTTAAACTTATTTTTCTATAGTAGAGTTCATGTACAATGTATAATGAATACCCATTTTAATTAGTAGTTTATAACATTTCGGTTGTAATCTACTAATGTTTTCGTTGATATTCGTGTAGGTAAGTATATTAATGTATGGTATAACGAAATGATTTGGGTGAACTTTAGGTACTCATTTTTTGAAAATATATCTACAACGCTAGGTAGCGTTGTAAATAGATGCTTCAATATTCAATTAACAGTAGGTATTATATCAAAACATAATACAAAGTGATGAATTTGCAAAATAATTCACAAAATTCCTTACACCGGAAACCTTTGGTCGAGAGCCCTTCTTGCAACCAAACACCCCAAGGTGCTTTGGGACTTCAAAGACATTTTTCATCAATTTATTTTTCTCAATAACTTTGAATTTAATATCACAACACACCGGTTTTTTAATATTTAGATTTAGTTATAATAGGTATACATGGATATAGGTATCATAATATCCATGAGTTCATAACTTGAATTTAAAATAATTATTTGTAATATGATTATTATTTTATAGCATTAAGTTTCGACCTTTTAAGATCTCATTATAGTACCTAGGTACCTAGTTTTTTTATGATCAATAGAGATACTATTTGTAATGTTTTGCGCATTGTTTCTAAAAGACAAGGTCCTGTTATTTAAATCGCATTGAGAACTTTCAGTAGGATCAACTTAATTTTAGTATAAATGTACAATGTCATATAAATATAATATAAAAAGGTTTATATCCTTTGAAAAGATAGCAAAGGGATCTGTAACAATGTTAGTTTTGTTATATCAGGTTTCCGTAACGCGGTCCTCTTTCCCCTAGCCTTTATACTCCATATTTTTTTGAAAATGTGAAAGGGCGAAATATAATCATAGCCAACATTCTACCTGTGGTATATTTTATCAATTGCTCTACTTCTGGAAAGGTTAAGTACAGGAAAACTAGTTTAAAATATCGTTTGTTCATGATATCATTTTACAAAATTACTACTTTAAAACATAATTTTTTACATTTAGATTCCCATAGGCCCTTTAGATATGTGATGCCCTTTGATACGAAAAAAAAAAACATTTAAACATTACAAATTTTTTTATTCAAATATCAAAATATCAACCAGTCCTCGTAACATGAGTCTGTATTATCGAATCCAACGTTCAATTGCTGTAACATATTGTTGAAGCTAACAAGACTGTTATTACGAAAAAGTACGAGTAATTTAGCCGTCTAATTATATAGATAACGTGTGATTACAGTAATGGGGGTTATTACCCGCTACCCGCTAGGCGCTACACCTCCGCGCTACAAGGGGCAGATAAACTTTTAATTATACTGAGCTATAATATGTAATACAATAATTTATATTTTTACTATTAGATCATGTCAGTCAAACAAAACTACGTTCAATTTTGGAATATATTATCAACTATTGTTGTATGTTTTAAAGTACAAACTTAAATAAAAAAATAATAAAAACCTACATTCAGAGATTTGTTTTACTTATATTTTTTGGATGCCAAATTCGCGAGACAGTTTACATAATTGCTTTTATTTTACGACAGGCGTATATAAAATGTATATTATAATATCAATGAAATTTGATATACTATCAGTTTATAAACTTAATATATTAGATTATGCATAACGAATAATTTCGTTAAAAAAAAAATTCATATTTTTATCTAGTTATTCCTAAAAATACACAAACTAAATTTACTCTACATCTCTATATTATAATTGTAATGAAATGCTATTTTATTGTGATCGATTGCCTCCAGCAAGGTTTACGGGAAAATCTCAAAGGAATTGATTCTCCTACCGAGGAGATTGTTTTCGCCTTAATAAAGTTGTGGGTTCAATAATGGGTTTTGGGTTGCAATGTGGTTCGGGAATTTTGTAAATGCTTTGAGTTTTTCCACGAAGATTTTTAAATTGAAAAGCAGTATACAGGAAAGGGCATCATTAAGAATTTCTATTAATTGTTTCGAGTACACATAAATTACTTCCAAGCACTTCTTTTCAGCTCTTTATAAAAACGAAACTTTGTACTGCAATAAAAGGGACTTTTAAAAGCTGCTATGATAATGCCCAAAGTAAAAGGCAAAGGGCGCTCTGAATTCGGATTATTATTTTGAATGACAATGTTTTTTTATACAATCGATTTGCAAAAAATGTCGCGCAGGGTCTTTTTTGTGAAATAAATATAATACTTATTTATTTTGCACAAAATTCGACATTATGAAGTTTCAAGGGTGATTTTATGATGTAAATCTAGGAGAGTAAATAATTCATGTCCTACCTATGGATATACATATGTACATTGTATCCGATTCCTTTATGTATTCACTATTCAATGGATTATTATTTATTATCATTGTAAAAAATATATGGATAATGTTTAACTTTCCACTCTATAGTTTGATTACCATAATATTATATTACCTATGGTGGTAACTACAATTTTAAATTATATGTATTTATACAGCTTCTATGGTACATTCCTAAAACCATTTACTTTTCATTCTTTAATCAGTTCCCACAAAGTAAACACTTCAAAGTGGTGAGTGACGCAGCAAATTCACTAACAGATTTATCCAATATCTTGGCCCAGACACCAGACTCAGAAAACATCGCCTTTTGTCTGTACTTGAGAGCTTTCATCTCACTTATTTGGTTTCTTGAAACGTTCCTTTGAACATCTCTTGGAAGTGTTTTATTATAATATGTAATTGCTGAATAGATGGAATCTTTTCCCTTTTATAGTGTGGTTAATTTGTTATTACTTAACATTACTCATAAGCGGTCTTTCACATATTTAATGAAATAAATACATTTATAGATATAACAAAATAAACAATACAAAAATTCAAGATAAAAATAGATACCAATAGTTTTGCAAGAATTTCGGAAGGGGTTCTACAACAGTTGCAAAGTTTGATTAGAAATACAAAAACATGTAGGTACTAAATATTTCGCTTTTTTACCGTTTGGTTGCCTGGCAGAGATCACTGCTTAGTGATAAGGCCGCCGATTGTACTACATCTTTCTTGTACCATATTTTCTTTTTATTGTTTCCTATTTTTAAGTGAATGTATTACAATAAAGTGTAATAAATAAATAAAATAAAATATCTTAAACAAATCTTGTTCAAATAAATGGGCATGTTCTAGATACCATAAGTCTTAGAACCAGTTGGAAGCTAATCTTCAGACAACTGACGTTAAGTTCAACTGAGTGGTTCTTGTAAGACTGGTCGAATTGTATCCACAACCGCCTGGGAAGCGAACAGATGCTAATACTCACGTAATACCTCATATTATTGTTACCACTTAATATTAGCTCGAAATCTCTATTGAAATCTACTTTTACAAGCTCTTTTAATTACGAATATGTAACGATATGGTACTGGATAACAATTTAACTAGGTACACCGTGTTTTTAATAAGATGCGGTGATTTTTTTTTATTTGGTACCTACATAATAACATGGCATTGGGAACATTAATTATAGATATTACTTATATTTACTTCTTTTATTTATGAGTTGGTAGTACTGGGCATAGCCCATTAAATTATTTAATTTAGTATAAATACTATAGTATAAATATTAAATAGTAAGAATGTTATATTTATGTGTCTATTTAGACGATCTTTATACACATAAATATAACATTCTTACTTATTTTGAACGAGAACAAGAACTACAATTACAGCCAAATTGAAAGTAGTCTATGTAATTGTGTAGTTTAAGCTCATACTTTATCATAACAGCTTATCAATGTCGGTACAGCAGTTTTGAGTTCAGTGAATGAGGAATAATACCTAACGCTGAACGGAGCCAAATGGCTGCAATAAACTTGTTTAACTCTATCCTTTATATAACGTTACCTTAACAGCCTTACTTATGACCGTTTTATTATTTCTTCATGAACAACTTCGTAACTGTAATTCCTATCAAAGAACTTCTTTATGGCGTAATAATAGTTGTAACTCGTAAAAAGGAATGAGCCCGTAAAGCCAGTCGGGCGAATCTATGATTTTCTACAAAAGTTCTCTATTAAATCACTATTATTTTGTTTTTGTTATATAGGAGACAAAGGAGCCGCCGAGTCGCTTGATGCTAGCCGTTACATGCCGTCAAACGGTATCCGTATTTAGTTCTGGATGTGATACTACTTCAAAGCGAGGAAGAAGAAATATAGGCCAGAAAAAGACGGTCACAAATGAAGTTAAACGATTCACGTGGATCCACTGTCCACTGACATCAAGTCTGTCAGGATGTGGTGATTTCCCCATGCGTGTGTGACCCCATTTGTTGGGAAGCATGGTTGGTCCCCCAATCACTTCATGTAGTAAGGCGAAAGGAAGACTGGAAACATATCTCATTTACAAATGAATTTTCAACATTTAGAAATAAAATTAATAACATTATGAAATTTAGATAATTGTAACATATAACAACCCACGTAAGAAAAATATGTGACCGGCTCTGTCTTTTATCAGAAATTAAACCTGATATAAGTCTGAGCTGAAACATGTAGGCGTTAAACCATTGTAGCAAGAGTCAGTCAATAGATAACAACAGCGGACGTCAATAAACCACATTTCTTTCTTACAAGAACAAAACAATTCCACACAAAGGAAATAATATCCATTGAACATGATAAACATCATTTTATAATTGTTCTTTTTCCAAAGGTTTTTGTTAGAAATCTTGAGCAAATACAAAACCATTCGTGTGTTATTTACTTTAACATCACGATGTCTAAAATACTTAACAACTTCGTGACCACAGATTGTACCGGTTTATGTTTTTACTAAGCGATGGTCAATATTACATGGTTGTGTGACCAAAAGGTATTGGCAAAAATTATCGGAAAACTGTTAGATTTGTACAAATAATACAACGTTCATCCAAAGCAAGGACAATTACTCTGGAAGTACAGTAATATATTCCCAAGTTATTTATTTCAACAAACTTAGCATACCTACTTAGTTTGGTACCCAAAAATTCAATATAGAAATTCTGGTATTTGTGCACGAACACTCCTCTTCCTTTATTGTATAAGATTAATTAATGTTCCCCAGAGGGGCACGGGAATGCATGCATTTAGCCTCTAGTTCACTCATGCATTTTCTTTAGAGACAAATAGATGGGACAAATACCCACAGGACCATACTTTCTATCTTCTCTTTGGTACCATAAGGAACCCATCTCAGAATATCTCCATGTCCCACTCCTGACACTAAGATTCTTAAAGATACTTAAGTTTACCTTTCTCATGGCTGTAAACTCATTATACCAAACAAATATACACTATGCCTATATACTCGTAAAAAAACTAATGTTTTCGTATTTTTATTCAAGTCTAAAATAAGCTTTCTCGGCGAAACCGCAGCATTCTAAAACCGCTCATAAAAACACAAAGGCCGCGCTGAAACGAGCAACAATAAATGAAAAGTAATAAAATATAGCTTAACCTGCAAACGCAACAATATTTTATGTTATTACGTATTAAAGCACATGTCATTATTTCCGCAAATTCCCATTAAAATGTCAGGCGGAGGATGGTCGTAGCGTGTGCTTAACCAGGCGGGAAATTAACAGAATTTTCGAGCAAAAATTACAACGGAGTCGATAATTTGGTTGCGGCTACCTGGCCGATATCACAGCTATTATTGCATAGTAAATAACCTGAATTGTACCGTCAATTATTCAAGCTTAACTGAACTTTATTCGGTGCCTTTCATATATACCAACAAATATACATGAAACTATAAATATTCGTTAATTATGGTATAGCCTTCAAACACATATACAGTTTATAATAAAATAACAATGATATAATATATAAGAAGAAGCAAGTCGCGTTACCGTTATTTCAGAAAATATATTACTGGGTAATAATCTCACACAACGTGGAGGTTTCCGCCATTGTCTGATAAAAGGGGGGAGATTGTATGTTATGTGACGATTATGTCTAACCATTCAAACAGCATCCCTTTTGAATTATCTCCGTCGATCTCGTATTCGCCAGAGCTCTTAAGATCTGAACATTTATCATCACACACGATCCCTGCTGCAGGCTATTTTATAAGCGTCGTTCAATCTTTATCAACGTCCAGCCTGTGACAATGGAGTATGTTACGGGTAAACTTGATAACAGTTAACTTAGGTTTGCCCGGCTTATGTTTAATATTCCGGGTTATGTAATAATAAAACACGAAAAGTTATTTTATTTGCTTTTCCCCTTACCAGCTTTAATTATTGATAGTTAATACGTTAGGCAAACACTTATATAATGCCAATGGCGTAAATAATACTATAAACTGGTAATTTTCAACCAACATATACCTATATACGCTAAATTATAGCCTCGTCATATCATTGTCTAACATAAATACTGTTTTAAAGCTATCTCCGAAAAATTATCTTCATTGCGTAGATATAATTAAGGGAACACGGGGACAATTATATTTAAGAAAATTACTAAGATTAAACTTTATTGTAAGGTAATACAGCCTAAAGTCCCTTAAAAGTTCGGAGGACGACCCCTTTACAAGTGTTTAGAAATGTTTTATGTTAATTGTAGGTGTTTAAATAAAGTGCTGCCCTAGTGTTATACGTACGTGGAATTTGAATCGTCTGAATTTGAACTCTAATCCGTTGAATTAAGGTTGAGGAAAATGTAGAGTGCGTTTTCGTACACTTCAAATAGGTATTGTTAAACATTAGGTTACAGTGTAGCTCAAGTCTTTTGGAAGCTCACCCTACTTGTGACGAACGCAACGGTACATTTCACCACCACCTTTTATTTGGAATACCTAAATAGAATAGGTAGGTTATTATAGGTAATATAATAATAAGATATTATGATATGATAATACCATACCTAAATAAAATTAGAATTTAAATATAAACATGAAAATAAAAAAAGTAACTATGATACTTACACAAAAAGTACATTATATTATGCACATAAATAACTATACATACATGTATAATAACTATACTATAAATAACCTTACATAATATATATATACAATATATGTATTATAATAGAAAAATAAATAACTAATTAATGATAATACATACATAAAACTACATAAAGTATAAAAAATATATTCTATAATACTAATAAATGTAAATACATATAATAAATATACTATTCAGAATTAAAGGCTGATAAAAAGAAATCTTTCCGAACAAGGTTTTTAAATGAGGGTAAAGAGGGAGCAAGTCTTATCTTTAGTGGTAAGGAGTTCCATAGCTTAACAGCAGTGGCAGTAAAAGAATCACCAAAGAAGTTTGTGTGTCGAGATGGGGTACACAAAATAAGTCTGTCAACGGATCGTAGAGAGTAGTTTTCACAGTGTAGAAATGAAAAGTTATTCTTAAGGTAGGAAGGAGTGATGGGATCGAAAAGGATACGGTATAATAATTGAAGGTAATGGAGATTACGTCGCATGCGAATGGGGAGCCACTTGAGACGTCTACGATATAAAGATACATGGTCGAATTTTCGAAGGCCAAAGATAAATCGTATTAGAAGATTTTGTAGACGCTCAAGTTTCTCCATGCTCTCAACTGTAAGGTCAGGAAAGCACGCATCCGCGTAATCGAGGATAGGGAAAAGGAGGGGTTGCGCTAACATAATTTTTGTTGGAATTGGCAAAAAGTTTCGCAGACGCCGTAGAGAACCACATGCAGCGTACACCTTTCGACTTATCTCTTGTATGTGATGAGACCAGGAAAGTGTTTGGTCAAAGGTAACACCTAAATTTTTAACAACTTTGCTATATGGGATGGTAACACCACCAAGTATGATACTAGGCAAAGCACCCCAGTCAATTTCAGAGATGAGATACGGACTTCCTATAATGATGACTTGACTTTTTGCAGGATTGATTTTAAGACCGTACTCATCGCACCATTTGACCACAGTTGCAAGCTCAGCGTTGGTAAAATGAATAGCACTAGGTAAGTTAGTAACGGATGCCTGGGTATAAATTTGCAAGTCGTCAGCATACATATGGTAGAGCGAAGATAAACGAGATGTTAGAGAATTTATAAAAATAGAAAAAAGGAGAGGTGACAACACGCCACCCTGCGGCACACCGGCTGTGACAGCGGCCCAAGAAGAGTGAGTTTCACCCATAAGGACGCGCTGCCGTCGGCCACGCAGGTAGTTATGAAACCAGTCAATCACCGAAGTTGGGATGTTAATCAAACGCAGCAAACTCAGCAGTATGTCAAAATCAACGGTGTTAAAAGCATTGCTGAAATCGAGAAGAGTGAGAACTGTGAGCTTCTTATTATCCATCCCTGCACGAATGTCGTCTGCTACCTTGACTAGAGCCGTAGTGGTGCTATGACCGGAGCGGAACCCAGATTGAAAAGGACTCAGGATATTATTTAGGTTAAGGTTATATTTTTTAAGGAAGTACTAATTCTACGTGACGCTTTTATAAACTAAACTTATTATACAAGTAGTAACTATGTAGATTATGTGCGGATAAACTAGTTCTACAGAAATGTTAAATTTAACGATGTAATAAAGTCTTAAAGTGTCATCGAATGTATTAATTTTGCCACTGTACGAGTACTTGCACTGCCTCCAGCCAGAGGGTGACATAAAAAGTTCCCGTTTTGCTTGTTAAGCCGAGATATTATTCATTCAACTCAGAGGCACCTGTCTATTATAATCCCAATGATTGAGCCGGAAATTTTCAATGCGTAGGTATATAATAATCATAAAATATGTTTATGAGAAGTACTAAAGTGAAATAATCGTTTGATGTGGCTGAAATAAAATATGCAGATAAATATTATTACCTTAGTATTTTTAATAAAGATATCACTACTCTTACCATGATGCTAAAGGAGCAAAGTTACCAATTGAAGTCAGATTTTATGCCGAACCTATATATTCACCGTATACACATTACACATAAATAGTAATAATATAACCTGCTGTAATCCATAGAAAATATATGTACCTGAATGTTTAATTCCCGTGCCTTCAAAATATATTTAAGACGTAACTAAAGAAGATTAACATTTTTTTCTGCGTCAAGTTTTTAATTTATCGAAATGAAAGGCGGCCAACAATCCGCCGGCTTATGGCGCCTTCGGCTAAGACGTGTTATTAAAAAGGTATTATTCTAAATCTTTCACGTTTAAAGATAATATCTTTTGATTCATTTAAGATTGAAATACAGTACCGGAGTCCGGAGTCTGCAGGCTTTGTAAGCTTTGTAAAGAAGCATTAAGATAACGTGAACTATACATTAAGTTTTGAAAACAGCCTACGGGAAATATCAATATATCAACAGTTCAATTCCAATGAAATGAAATTACATATTTTTAGCAGGTATAAATATTTATATTCATAAATGTTGTTCAACTTTATATGTTTAGCACACGTAGACCTAAAATAATGTCTGTAATTTAAGCCATATCAAAATCCACCATCTCTATAAATGTCGCATGGTGTAAAAATGTCGTGAGCATGTAACTAGCGGGTCGTGAGTCGTGATCACTCTCACAAAGGGTTTCAGCCGGAGGGTAGCAATTTTACCGTCCATTTGAGACGCTATTAACGTTTTGACTTCAAATATATTTAGAAAGATTGATTGCTTTTATAACATATTGTGTTTGTGTTTTAGCGATGGTCCTTCGTGGCATGTTATGTCCACTTTTTGTCTGGTATCGCATTGGCGATTTTCTTTAAGGGTATTTTGTTGTGAGATTTTTTAGTGCATATTTTATTATTATAGCTAAAGCCGAGGCTTCACTTGACTTGTACCTGGGAAAATATAGATAATGCTAATGCAGAGTATAATTTATTTCTGTTCCAAATGTAAAGCAACATTTTTTCATAAATATTATTAAACGCCCATTTATCCATTATCCCAAACTATCATGCTAATAATGTCAGTAGGATAATAACAAAACTTTCAGAAAAAAAAAATAATTCTCAACAAAAACTTTTACATCAATGGATTTTTTTTCGTTATTATACTTGTGCGAATTCAGCGTATCTGTTCATGAGGTGCACACTGACAAACTGACAAAGTGTTTCCGCCTCGTTCCGCCCCCTGTAATTATAACGCTAGGGGTCGAAATTAGATACGTCACATTTATATTTTTGGTTATAATTATAAATCAATTGCAACAATGAATTTATAGAGCTTTGTACATAGTTTGATAATTACGTGTAAATTTATTGGACGAAAATGGATAGGAGGACAGAAGCTATATTATCTATAAAATATAGAGTAAGTACTATGTATATCATTTACAATATAGCTCCAGGAATAAAGTATGTATGTATGTCACGATATAACCATGTTTAAATAATTTGTTGATTTTATTTATTTTTAGAGGCATATCAAAAGTACCGCCCAAAAGTTAGGGTACCGAGACAAAGAGAAAGATTATGGTTAGGTATATGTATATGGTTTTATAACCTGTTTTGAAATTGTTTATACAATATACATCTCCTCGTTTTACTGTATTAATTACATCAGTATTAAACTAAATCAGTTTGATTAAATGCAATTCTGCATTCCTCGTAATTTACAGACTCAAATGACAGTTAAAATATACCCACGTTTCCCAACTATTCCTGCATTAAATCCCCTCAAAGGCTCTCCCGGTTCACAGCGAGTGCAGCTCCACAGGAGCTTGCCCACGGTTACATATAAAAGCTCTTATTGTTCAAACGCCATTAACTCCGAAAGGAACAGGATTATAAGGAAAGTTATCCGGGCAAACAAAGCGGACGGAGGGCTTCCTTACAGTGATTTTGTAGATTGTTTCTGGGGTGTGTTTCATTATTGTGTGGATGTAGAGCATTTTTGTTAGAGATAATAAATTAAATTTTAGATAAATGCAATTTAAATTATTGTGAATTCTGTGTAAGTACTTATAATAACTCTACATCTTTTAAACGTTGGTTACAAGGTTTTCTTATTTAAGAATTAATAATAAAACAAATATTTCACCACTAACTTTTCGTCAATATGTACATTTTATTAATCATACAATTAGATAACCCCTTGCATGGTTCTTAAACTCTTTTGATTTGGTATAATCTCACAGATGCCATGTCAGTAATTAGCCACGCCAGTCCCCACGTGTAGTCAAGGGAAGTGTCCCCTCTAGGAGACAAAGGATAAATAGTAACTTGTTAAACGCTTTTGTGATTCCGCCCTTTGATGATCGCCGTCCCGATTTCTTTGACCTCTTTTCAGTATTAAACAAAAGCCTATTTACCTTCGCATCTTAGAATAATCTTTTCAGTGCAGATTTATCTATAAAAAACATTACGTGTTTTAAAGCAAGCGATAACTTTCCCATGTAATTTTGAGCGACACAGTACACCATGCCACCAACATTTAACCCCTACTAGAGAACTGCAGGTTTATTTATTACAAATCCGGTATATTATTGATGAAATTGGAGACTTCAGATGTAAGAGTAGTTACGTTTTTCTCATAATATTTTGCATGCAGAAATCGAGCCACCATTGCATCATAACAAGATGAAAAAAGTTCGTTAAAACAATTATTCATTTTAACGACGGATTAAAATAATTATAATGGTCACAGCATAACGATAGTTGATTGGCAACACGGCAATCGGGCGCGAGCATGAAATGGAAAGCAATTACAGCGAGTGGACGATCGCCAGCTCTTATCAGAATCGCTTAATTACAATATGAAACCATTTACCCGAACCCTTTCGAGTTAGCGGCCATTGGAACCGAATTATTGAGTGACCTGTCTGTTTTGTGACAGTTTATAACAAACTTCTCTACAAGGGAACGACCGGATACGAAGTTGGAAATGTTAATACATCTTGCCTCATACCTTTATGTATGGCAGAACAACTTCTTTTGACCTGGAGCTGAAAATAAAATAAAATTTTGTTTCTTATTGCCAACATCGACGTTATACCTCGTATTTTACTTTGGTTTCTCTAATTATTTTACTAGTAGCTATACTTCAGGCTTACATTGAGAACTGGTCATAGACTTGTCTATCATAGCTCGAATATTCTTATTTACCTACTCCCACCCAGACCAGTTCGCCTAATCTTATTAGAAAAAGCCACCATTGCTGCTGTTAAAACCCACGCGTCGTGTAACGTGTTATAAATAATTCAAATCTTTTGGCATAATTTCTCTGTAGGTAAGCTTACCGCAGAGGATGGCAGGAACATATGTCATGATGTCAGTGGTTTGCCGAAGGGCAAATCCCCTGGGAATCACGAATCTCAGTTTCTCAGAGATCCGAAGGGGGCCACCCCACACCTTAAGTGTTCAATAACAGATCCATTATATAATATTACTGTTAGAGCTAAAGAGACTCAAGAACCGGTCAACCTTGAGAAACGATTATGTAGCTTTTGGATAACTGAATAGTAATAGGGTAGGAATAAAAGCTTACATTGACAGCAATAATCAGATATTTGCATAATGACGATAAATATATACTTATTTCAATTGTACAAATTATGTTATAGGATTGTATATTTCTAAAGAATGTTATTATTATTAATAATAATTTCGGTTTCAATATTAATATAAAATAAATAGAACCAACATTTTTTTGCAGAATCATTGTTTTTCTTTTCATAATATCAGCACCAATCTCCTTGTAGAAACGCACGGATTGTGGCAAACATAAAAGCAAGATTCAGTAGCCTTTGTTTCTTTAAGCCTTAGCTTAATTAAGAATGAAGCTTTCTCGAGGCACGTACAAAAAGCTCGTTCCCTCCGCCTCCACTCGCAAAACATTTTCTTGTTCATTGTTTCAGGTGAACAAATCGAAACAAAATATTCTTGAAAAGATCTCGAATGTACTTTTTGTTGAGAATAATTAACATAGCAATGAATGTAAATGGAAATTTTATGAGGATAATAAAAGTAATAAATAAAAGTAAAGGTTAATTAATCATGTAAAACTTTTGTATAGATCTTTTTATCCATTGTTGAATTTACTACCTTCCAAATAAGGGTTCGGATTAAAAATCTAAATACACGACTTAATGTTACATTACGGGTTGCGGGTAAAACTAGCATTAATTAGAAACATTAATCCAAAATGGTCTAACTGAGCGCTATCAATTTAGTAATTTTAAAGCGATTTGGAAAGTTGCTTTAAAGTTCCTCCGTGATTGGTCGTAAAAGTTTTTATATCATACCTTAAAGTTTATATATTAAACATTATCCGGGATCCCGAGGTTCCCTATATTAAAGAGAATATATTTTCTGAATACTTCCCCGTGTTTCGCGTCAAACGAAACAAGCTGCCACGTGCATCTGATCTTAGACAGTTTCATTTGCGAACTTTGGAAATACTTTGAAGAAAACGTGCGTGAAAACGTGAAGGCAATGCTCGTAGGTACAATATTATACTGAGGCATTTGTTTGGGTTGTATTTCATAAATGAACGCTTTTCTTGAAAATATAAACGACAAGATGGACGATTTATTTTATGCTTTTACAGGTGTAACACCTAAATATTATGTGTAAAATTCTTACAATTTCGTTTAAGAAATTAATACAGATTTTTCAATGGATATGAATTCATTTCTAAAATTAAATAATTTTAAATAAATAAGGAATTCCAACAACAACAAAAAAAAAGCAAACTACAACCCCATCCGTTAATAACTCTCGATACCATCAAACAAACAAAAAATTAATATAAAATCGTTCAGTCGCAAGTGCGCCCCAAGCCTTAGGGTCCAATAATGAAGCGGCGAATATTAATCTCTGTATTGTCGGTTTTTCTATTACGAGCTGTCGCATGCAGCTGACGGCCTGCGGCGCCGGGCTGCGGCGAGTGGACCATTTCTAACATTTACTGTTATTGCAGCCGTCGCCCGTCGCCCGTCGTGCAGTCTGGAATCACCCTTATTTTTGTTTCCATGCAGTTATGGTGCCTAAAGTGTCTGTTATTTTTATCAGATATTCCGAACAATGGTTATTGAAAAAATGAAATTATGTAAACACGATTTGTTGATAAAAATCAATTTAGAAATCCGAATTTCAAGAAAATAGAAGCGAATTTTATAATTATAATTTATGTAAGATGTTAAATAAAAATACATAAAGCGAACATAAAGTTCGTAATAACCGTTGAATTTCTGAAAATAATTTAATAAGGTTTATTAAAGATGATAGAGTAGGATAGGACACGGTATAAAAATTTAATAAATTATCTTTTTACTTGAATTTGAGTACAGTTGTAAGTGTACTTGTTTTTGTTGGAGAAACGTAGGTACAAATTATGACTTACAAGATGAGGGTCGAGCTGTCGTGAGCAAGTAAGTAAGGATGGTCACAGACAATAACATTGTAACGACGACTGATGACCACAAACGTCATTTGGAAGGTAATGTAAGTTAAAACGGTTCCGTGGTTGACGCCACTAATTCTGAGTCTGAATGCGCCGTAGCAATTTGCTTCAACTACATAATTATATACACCCTGCATAAAACCACCTGCCTTCACGGTAATATAACCTTTACATACATACGTTAAGGGTTACAGTCCCATGAATAAATTGTACCATGGGATTTCAAGTAGTTTCAATTTCTAAGGAGCACAAAGGCAACAGGAATAAAGTTAAAAGACACTCTTTCATCTGAGATTGACGTTCTTTTTATTGCGTCTGTTATTGCTTGTCTGGTCGCTTTGAAAGACCTTTAAAATATAATATTGTATTACTATGCCTATATACAGTGTTGCTATTTTATGTTAACCCTATTCAAAGTATCGTCTTTGTTACACGGTGGATAAAGAATAAATTTTAAGTAAAGCTTCCTAATGTTTGAAACCGGAAAGTTCAGCTAGAATTTACTGCCAACTGATTTGCCTGATATTTGCTATGTAGACAGATAATGGTTTGAATTTCTTGGTATTTAAGCTGTAATAATTTACTTGAAATATATTTGGTTTCGTTTATGTAAAAAAGAATGACAAGCATATTTTTTCAAAGCAACAACATTCAAATACATATACTAATAAGCTCTAAATCAAACTGCATAAAAATGTCGGTCATTATTCATTTTAGTAATGACATAATTTAAATATCCCTAGCCTAATAACATACTTAAACTTTATCGTGGAATTGTACATATCTTTCATATGCAGTAATTTAATGGTGAATATCTCTTTATACTATTTCCACAACGCTCTATTGTTTGTCAAACAGACTGATTACGGGTTCAACTATATAGACGTCCACATATTTCTGAAGCAAGGCAGTCTGTATTGAAGTTCCCAGTACTCGTATATAATTTAGTGCCATAATTCCGCTGCTTTTTATAGAAGCCACGACTTTCTTTGTGCAACTTCTGGTTGGCGCACAAAGAACTCGTAATAAGATTTCTACAAACTTTGTATTTGCTTTTACGTGATTTCGATAACAATAACTATTGGGGACGCAATCACTCTTTCGGTTTCTATGAAAAACTTTTTAGTTTTGCCAGCAGTCTACCTTTATAAGTATCTTTTATCTAACTTGCATAATGGCTACTGTTCCTGACGATTTATGATGCAATTTGTTTTGTAATTAGTTCATAAATAATATAGCTTTGACTTTTTTAAAAAGTACCTAATATGGACCCTTTTCAGTGCTTTTACATTTTGAAGCAGCGTAAGTAATTTTTGGATTTAATTAACCCAGTGAAATAGGTACGTGGTTCATTATCAAATGTCATGATAATGACCAATTACTTACCCACTCATAATATTGTCACATATTAAATTAATCGTTGGAATCTTTCCAATAATTAGGTAGATAGTTGAAATCTGAGGCATTTATAACGAATAAACTATACCTACGTCATTGCAAAAACCAATGCTCTCAATCTATTCAATTCACAAAATTTATAGGTTTCCATCCAAAACATTACTTCTCGAACTAAGCTTTTTCCCGTGTATAATAAAGCACCATTTTTCACAAACTATTATTATTTTCAAAGTAAACCCTGCTGTGCACTGTCGGTCCGTCACGAACGATTGATTCGATTTAATGTACCGTGCGTGTAGTTATCAATAGAATCTAAACAAATGCATATTATGAGAATTCGCGATGGCTCCCCGATATTTTAGTGTCATTAATTTTCCGTGTGTTGACAAATAATGTTTGACAGCGTGAGTATTTTGTTTGGGAGTGGAATTAAAAGGAAATTTACGAATTATTAATATGGATTTACTTTGCGGATATTTTACATAAGCCGAGGATTACGTAGAGTAGATTCATATTGTTCTCTTTCTTTCATGTTATTATATTTTCTTTCTTATTCTCTTAGTAAAATATATTATAATATGAGATTATTCATGGAAATATTCATAAAAAACTTGTAACACGTCACACCCATCTATAATTGAAGAAACTGACAGACATTGTAATTTTTTATCCACATACATAAAGGTTTTGTAAACGTCTCTAAATTTAAAATCAATGAGTTTTTTTCAATCGCGAGTTAATTGTGCATATAGAATGATACATCTGCTGAATCATTCAACTTGTATGTGCATACAATTAAAATTCAGAAATCCGGTGGGTGTGGCAGCCCTGTCGCTCTACAAATTAAATGAAGTCATTAAAGTCGGCCATTTTTGAGCCATTGTAAGCGCTGTATCGAGTAATTACTTTTAGTCGTAATAACTTTTATACATTTCTTTTGATGGCTAGTTAAATGCAATGTTGTCTTTCGTTTTCCGAGCTCGTTATTGTTTATTAGATTTTCATAATGTTGTAGTAACTTTTTCTTACATAACTGATAATGAAAACTTATGTAAGAGTCGTGCAAGTCGTTACAATGTTTACACTATTGACTATACCATACTATTAAGTATTCTACGACTATACTATGTAGCTAGTATAGTATTATATTATCTGTGCTATGTAGATTGTGAATAGAATCCCTAGGAGATAAGTGACTGTGTGTAAACGATGAAAGGGTTGAATTTTAAAGGAGAGCGACATGTTCAATGCCTAATTTAATTAGTAATCCGAAAGTAACTTTGTCTGAACGTTCCGCTTTCACTGTTAAATTAAGCAACTGGGTCTCTTTTTGAAAACTGAAAGTTGAAATTGAGAGTCCAAAAAAACAGAAAAAGAAATTATAAAATAAAAAAATTATCACGCGAATCAGCTAGTCCGACAATAAAACAATTAGATTCACCGTTATTCGGTCGACATCAATTCGAAAAAAAAACTTTACATATAATGGAAAAGTACATTTCAATAATGTATTTTTGACGACCCATTATTAGTATCTGGTAATCAGCGACACAGTCTGTAGCAACAGGTGGTTATGTTTCGATTTCCACTACCATATTATTATTTAAAATATTCATATTATCTATGATATTTATGTATCTGTTCGGTAGGTAGGTATATGAATACTGTTTGATGTCTTGAGTTTGCAAGATCTATTGAGAACTTAACGAACATAATTTATTAACCGAATCAGTATTCATGAACATTATCGTCCACAACCTTCCATCATCATACCTTATCCGCCATGAATCCTGACGAACACATCTGTCTATCAATAGCATGAAGTCTATTCATGTTGGCTTTCACACCAAACGAGCGACTTGTTCCCTTTGAGCGCACCTGGCGGCCGCCGGCCGGCGAGGTGCACTGCTGGACTCAATGCGATGCAAATCGATATACGAACCTTTCATGACGATCACATAACTCTCAATGGGATCATTATGCCTATTTAAATACGAGAGCCCGGGCGGAAAGTGATTTTGACAGAGATGCACGATTTTAAAATTCTTTATGATTATTGATTCTACCGTTGTGAACGTTGATAATACTTCAGCTTTCCGCATGAAAAGCAAACAAGCGAGTTCTACATAATACAGGCTCACAAATCCAGGCTTAAAACAAAGTTATAAAGCATCAGTTAAGCGGTTTAAACAGAGGTCGGGCTGAAAATGAAGCCCACGAAATACAATGTAATCTGACTAGAGATCGTTAACTATTTATATTTACTTTATATAAGCGTGTCCTATAAGGCACGTCTTAAACCGTAATTTATCAGATCAAATGAAGCCTCAGCAAAATGTAACAAAGTTATAAATAAAGGCTCGCAAACGGCCTGTATCGATTCCGCCGAGGTTTATCTAGTATCGGGCATAAATCTGCCGCCGACCCATTTCCAAAACGAGACAGCTGCACAATTTTCTTTTCAAATTCCCGTGAAATATGATCGGCTTAGCAAAAGTTATTTATTGTCTTATTATTTTCGTTTAAAAAAACGACAATCGGCGCCCTCGATCACATATTCTTCCTGTTATTTCGGCAAAAAATCGAGTGTAATGGCACCCCGAAGTGAACGGGGACAAAGGACGCCCCGCGTCTGGCAAATTGCTTATTTTTTGCGATCGAGCGTCGCCACAATGGGTCATTAGTCCCTCCCGGTATTACTGTAAAGTCTTCTAAGCCGGCTAAGTGCATAATGACGTGAAAATGTGAATACGTGCGTTTATTATGCGTGCATGCATTATGCGTGCGCCTCAAGAGTTGCGAGGGCAGTGCGCCTTCAGCTGCATGCGAGCGAGGCTCTGAGTGCTTACGGCTCCACACTGGGTCAAAGTATTGTTCAAACTGGATCTTTATAAGGATAAAGGATAAACAAAGTTAGGTTCAGTCTTTCAAACTCAAAAGGAATTCCTCAACAAAATTTTAAATACTCCTGAAGGGTAAAACATTTCCCAAGAGAAAAATTACATAACATTTTTAATAAAATTAATATGCTGTTGTTATATACTTTATTCGTTGAGTTTGCCCCCATTTTAGCTTTGAGCATTAAAAAATAAACATTTCTACTGCACTGAGATGAATAATAAAACAAGTTTTATCCTTTTCAAGAGGGTGGCGCGGCCGCGGGCTAAACCTATCAAATCTGAAATCAAATCTGCCGCGTTCACCGTCAAATGGACTTTCTGTTTTTATTTCATTTCGTAAAGTACTTTTTATCCGTTTGAGTTTTTCCATACCACATACTTTTAAGTAATGTAATAATTTATACTTCTGATACAACGATAGAACTAAAATAAATGTGGTCCTAACTAATGTTTGATCATTGCTACTAATAGAAAATTAAAAATTATAAATCAAGGAATTTAATGTGGTTTTAAAGCATGATATTTAACACAATATCAAAGGAACCGAACTTTAGCAATAAAGATTTTCTAAATCATGTTATTGTTAGCCATTGTTACAAAGTTTCCTGTACCACAAATACTAATGGAACTGAAAGATCCGTCCAGTAACAGAGCCATAAAGTGCGGCACAATCGTCAGGCAGTAAACTGTAAACTGTAGGCCCCGTGTGGACGGCCACTTTACGACCATTTTTATGTCAAACAATTAAAAACTCGCCTAACTATTGCCATTCTTTTGTTATAGAACTGGCGCAAATTAATCTTTGCGGTCTTAATGTTTATGGAGTTCTAGGAGTTTCTGATGTGACTATTTTGCCAGTTAATTTTTATTGTTAGGAAATTTTATGTAGAGAGGAAAAACAGCGTTCGTCATCGTCCTCGTAAAGCGAATTTAATGTATAACTTAGTTTATCAATTTATTTTGTTAAGAAGAAATACAGAAAAATGTACGCAAGGAGAATAAATTCGAAATAACATTTCAGCAAATATTGAGGAACATTTGGGTCACCGCACCCTCACAAAAGTGCGGCCCAATATCAGTAGCATATGGACATTCTCTAGTCTATAGTTCGTTCTATTAGGGATACGACCTTTACTCCCTTTTCACTAGTAATGCCAAAATCATGCTCTTATTCCCATGTACATTTTAACTACACATTAGTTCCAACTTTCAACCTAAAAATGCAACATCGTGCAATGTTGCTAACCGTCACGTCGATTTTATTGTACTTACTTCATAAAAAACCCTGAGCAAAATGATTCAAAGCGTGACACGTATCAAATTGCTATCCCTTTTTTAATGTTGATAAAAAAATAAATGTGAATTGTGACAGCCCTAGCTGGATTGTTTGCAAGTAGCCAGAAAAAGTATCGCTAGCAAATACTGTTGTTCCCCGCTTAGGTACTGTTCGCTGCTACAAACCGATATTTGTAAATAAATTACGTTACGTATTGTTCTTTACTAGTTAGTCGCATTATGTTGTTTCTGGCTTCCCGCTTTTTGTCCATTGTTTGCGAAAAATAAGCATTTTTACAAATATTAGACTAGTCGACTGCTATTTGTATTATGTAATGTATTCGTATTAGCATACTAGTTAACTGTCCTCGTCTCGCTTGTATAATTTCCAAACTCGTTATAGAGAACTTTCTTTAGAGCTGTACAACATGAATGCATACCATTAAATGTTTATAATTAATAAATGTCTTTCAAATCTATGAATCTGAATCTAATGCTGCGTCGCTCACATCATGCCATCAATCACAATCATATTAATAGTAAAAAAAGTAATGATATATTATATTAAAACAATTTTAACGTAGGTACTGTAAGACTATAAAGTTCGAATATTCTTAAATTTTCTTCTCCTCTAGAGCTAAATAAATTGTTGATTTTCGTAATATCAAGCTTGACAAGTTCTCTGTGATGAACAGAATTCCGATTTCCGACGCTATTCGAGATTCCCGGAATGTATCTGCAGAATTTCAACCCTTTTTAGTTTCTACGTAAACAACCCTTTGAATGTCTACGAGCGGGGGAATTTATTAAATTTCAAACTTGTAGTTCCTAGCAAATCCCTCAACGTCTATATCAAAGGGTCGGCGACGCAAATTGAAATCAGGGTTGGCGCGCACCCGTTTTTATGCGCCCGTATAGAGCTGTGAATTTTAAGTTTATGCGAGAATAAAATTGTATGCACTCGAAGACGGCATAAAAACTCAGCCACAAATAATGTTCGGTGTAATTGAATGCGGTCGGGAGGCAGACAATGCGCTTCACAGCCCTGCGGAGCCATTGTTGTGACGTCTTCTCTCTGTGTGGGAACGAGCCCGCCGCGCCTGTGTGCGTGAGCTGTACCGACTTCAATGAGACTTGTGAACTATTGACATTTTGAATATCAATTATTTTGTGAAGCAAAAGAGTAGAGCGAATACATGCTAATTATTAAGTACATGCATACTTTTATTCACACAAATCCGAATTATACAATAATGAATACCCAAATCTTAGAGATGAACATCACACATAAAATAATTGATGCCAATAAAATATACCAAACCGCTAAGTTCTTCCTTTTTGGGTGAAATTTAATATCACCACTGCGGAATGGAACCTCTTGATAGAGACAAATTTGAATATAATAAAAGTACTGCAAATAATTATACGAGGAATTTAAGACACGTTAAGATACTCTACGAACAAGTATACTGTGCAATTGTTTTTGGATCTTGTTGTTTGTGAGCTGCCTACCCCCCGCCCCAGCAACGAGGATCATGGAGAGGACAAATGGATTATTTAAAGGGTTGTTTCCTTGATGAAGGCAAATTGTATGCCATATTTTTGTAATAGATTGTAATGCAAAGCAGAGGGAGAATATTATAATGATATTTTGGGCAACCTTTCCTGTTATTTGTCCATATGTCTTTGTACTTAAGCTGCAAAGGGACTTTTAATGAAACTCTTTGTGAAAATTATACAGGGTGTCCCAAAAATTAGTGATGAACGGAAGCTGGGAGGTAGAGGACCTAGAGGGCTATCCGAATCACCCCCATGTATGTTATATATATCCATAGTTTTCCGTTTGGCTTTTAAAAACTTGCTCTATCTATCACGTAGCTACCCTGAAAATTTCATTTTATTATTCAGAAGGCTTCAATCGAAAAATTTAAATATAAATGTGGTAAGTGCAAAAATTGAATTAACATGATGATCAATAAAAACAAATTAAAACCAATAACAAGGTGTTTAATTATTACCAGAAATTTTTAAAATGACCCCGCTGTTGCTCAGTGCAAGTGCGACATCACCTCAAAAAGTTGTCTTTTAAATGTCTGAATGCCCTTTTATCATTTTTAATGGTTTCTTCTGCTACTATGAATTTTCGGGTTATTTCGTTCAAATTGTGGTATTCTCTCAAGTAGCCGAGGTCTTTTAGTATCCCCATTGAAACAAATCAATGGGGTTTAGGTCGAGGGACCGTGGAGGCCAGGCTTTAAGGCAGGCGTCACCAGCGCATGCGCAGGCGTGAAAATCTCTGAGTGAAAATCTCTTTGTGAAAATCTCCGTGTGAAAATCTCCGTGTGACAATCTCCATGTAAAAATCTCCGCGTGAAAATCTCTGTGTGAAAATCTCTGTGTGAAAATCTCTGTGTGAAAATCTATGTGTGAAAATCTCTGTGTGAAAATCTGTGTGAAAATCTCTGTGAAAATCTGTGTGAAAATTTGTGTGAAAATCTCTGTGTGAAAATCTCTGTGTGAAAATCTCTGTGTGAAAATCTCAGTGAAAATCTGTGTGAAAATCTATGTGTGAAAATCTGTGTGAAAATCTCTGTGTGAAAATCTCTGTGTGAAAATCTCCGTGTGAAAATCTCTGTGTGAAAATCTCTGTGTAAAAATCTATAAGTGAAAGTCTATTAGTGAAAATCTCTGTGTGAAAATCTCTGTGTGAAAATCTCTGTGTGAAAATCTGTGTGAAAATCTCTGTGTGAAAATCTGTGTGAAAATCTCTGTGTGAAAATCTCTGTGTTAAAATCTCTGTGTGAAAATCTCTGTGTGAAAATCTCTGTGTGAAAATCTCTGTGTGAAAATCTCTGTGTGAAAATCTCTGTGTGAAAATCTCTATGTGAAAATCTGTGCCTGTCGCTCGCGACTGCGCTTGCGACTGGCACAGATTTTCAATAAGTGACATTTGGCTTACAGTTGTGCGTAGCAGAGAGTTATATTACATGATGGTCATATTTTACTAAACTATATGCTTATTTATAATGTCCAAACTCAAGTAGGTATTATGAATTCATTCAGAAGTATCGTGAAAGGCTGCTTATGGCCTTTCACGATGGTCAGATGTAACGCTATGAAATATCATGTAGCTGTAGGAACGCTTGCAATGATTTTTTTAAAGTATAGATACGTCACCCGGGCACGTTTTTTTATGTGATTTTATTTTTTTACGGGCCCTTGAAGTGGTGAACACACTGGGTAGTTTTATCTTTCTTGGCATTTAATTCTTTTTTTTATTCCATTCGAAGATCTAACGATAGTAAATGTTACCATACTGAATTGGCTTCTTTCAGCTTAGCAAACAAAAAAAAATCAAGCATCTAGCGCAACAATTGACGTCACCATGAGTGAAAATATCATCGTAATCGGCGATAGGTGAAAAATTGAAAAAAACGTCATAACTCCGAAAATACGAAAAATCGCATAACATACATGGGGGTGATTCGGATAGCCCTCTAGGTCTTCTACCTCCCAGCTTCCGTTCATCCCTACTATTTGGGACACCCTGTATTACGCGCTACTTTTATGCGAAAATTATTTGCGCTGTGGTATAAATTATACGAATGATTACGTAACTAATTATATAAAAATGCAATGCTTGACAGAATAACACTCATACAATCCCTTTAACAGTGAAGTCTTAGGTAACCTGAATCCAGAATTCTAGGCCATTTAATTGGATGGACGATACATTAATTATAACAATGGCACGTGTCAAATGACTTACCTGCGTCATACGTGCCTAATACTACATGACTGGGATAGAAATTCCAGTCTTTCTAAAATAATGTAATGAGAATGTTGTCACTTTAATAATAATTGTACAATGTATCGCAAAAGTTTGCTACGACAGATTTTGACGAATCTACGATAATGCCCAAAAAATCTACTGGAAAGAAGAAAATCTACTACTTACATAATTTATTAAGGTTATATGTACCTATAATATACTATACTTCTCCAAGTCAAGTTTACTAATGCAGTCCCTGGAAGTTCCTAGTTACCAACTTCTAAGAATCCAACAAGAAACGATTTCAGTTGTGTTTCTAGTAAATGCGAAGTTAGTTTAATTAGACAGGCCGTCGGAACCGTGGTTGGGCTGTCCTTATTAATTAAAAAAAAAAATATTGAATCATAAAAGCTTTTTCTATTATAAATTTTGTATTTAACGGCGTGGAAAGTGGAAAATCATGTCATATTAAAGAGAAACCTTTTTCTTATATGTATTGTCACCTACTGTAATACTGTTAGAACCATAGTTAGAACCAAGGTTAGAACCAATGCTATTTCGTAGACGTTTTACAATATTGTTCTATTATGCAAATGTTATCGGTTGCTAGGAAGACTGCACTTATCCGTAATAAGCCTCTCTGAATGGCTTTCCTTTGTAATTATTTTGTTTAGCATTATTAACCTTTGCGTAGCAACGAAAATAGGTACAGAAATGTGACTGATGCGTGGATAAGGGAAGGCATGTTTATTCATCAATTTCTTTTCTTGGAAATATTCCATTTGCCTCGGCTAGGGTTACGATATTAACATACAATGTTTGTATTCACGCAGGGTTACGGTTGTATTATATTTGAATAGATGTATAGATTTTAATATTAAATGCTTATCAGAGATTTAGAATATACTGAAAGTTCTTTGTTTTTATTGAAATTTGAATCTTTTTGCGCGGCTTATGAATTTGGCCAAGAAATTTAATATTATTCTCAAGATTTTTAATCTACTGGGGTGTTACCTTTATAAAAATATTATAGGGCTTAGTGCAAACTTTCTTAATATAATCTGCTTTAAGGACGTTGTAAGGACAATTCGGATAATAAGCAGTTTGAGCTCTAGCAACTAAGTTCTGTGAAGGGTTACCCAGACCTCCCTGTTATAACTACAGGAGGCGATCCAAATTACACTATACTACAGGAAATGAATTTATGACTATACAAGGTAAATAGTAATACATATAAAGGTATTTTAATAGTGCTCAAATTGCTTTTGTCGCTTGGTTTTAAATGTTAATGGTTCTCGTGTTTTATTGGAGTGAGGGCGGATTTGGTTTCCGTCCTGCGTAGAAGTTATTTGTAGTAATTACAGCTGGTAGTGGAAGTTTCGAAGAATGTAGGCTATAAATCTCATTAAAAAAATTGTTGTTAGATATAAGACTGAATTGATTACTAGCAGGCACTGATTGCTTTGAAGGAAGTATTTGGTTCCAACTGAAAATACTTTAACATAAGCAAAGTATTGCAGAAAGAAATGGTAGGTACAGGAAAAATTTTACCTTCAATTATTTTTTGATCGAAATGTTTTTAATGTCCATACTCGACATTACAACTTTCTCAATTTTACATACTCGACCTGTTTTACACATTTGGTGCCCTGCATATGCTGTTAATACGAAACGTGCCCAATTAAGCTGTATTATTCCCATTTCCCTCCGATTCCAGTTCTCTCGGTAAAAGTAAACTGTACCAACATGTTTACGTTTAAAATATTTAAATAAGTACGAGTAAAGAGACGGCATATGTTGTAAATCACGCGATTTGGTTTAAAATTACATACCTACTATAAGAGCTAGAGCGCCTTTTTCGCAGTTGCGAAATAAATATATATTATGTATATTGTATTCTTAAATAATTATAATATAAGTTCTATTCTGATTCTAAGAAAAATTTGAAAAGATTGATTGAAAATCTTAATAGTTGTTATAAAAGAAAGATCTTTAAGATTTGGCTATAAAAATGGCATGTAACAACACCAAGACAATCAGGTAATGAAATGCTATTAAGTTGTCCAAAAATCACAATTACAATTCATTTAAAAATTATAAATTGGGTGATTAAAGAGCTTAACTTATCAAGATTGTCGACTTGTTTGGTAAAAGCAACTTTCCGAATCGGAGGCTTGATTTGACGATTCATACTCGCTGCTATAACTTCCGGTCATTATATTATTACACAGTAGGTATATTATTATTATCCGCTAGTCATTTGTCGTATATTGCATTTTATTGATAATAAACGATGATTAAGTAGGAAATTGTTGGTATTTTGCTAGGTAAATGTAATATTTTAATTATGTAATATAACTGCCTAGTAGACATAGGTACTACTTATTTTATTTAATAAACGTATAGAGGAAGACGTGATAAGTGAAATGTGTTCCTTGCAATGCCCTGATGTGATTTCAAGTATACTGTTAAATATACTACTGTATACTGTAATATTATATTATTTCAAATTCGAAACAAGTACAAAGCTTTAAAAAAAGAACAAACCAAAAGAATTTATATATTTTTTATTAATATTCCATAAAAGCTCTTCGCTCCTAGACTACAAATATAATACAAAGCGACGTCCCAGTGAGCTCTCAGCTCATGTCCTGAATAGGGATTAGGCTCCATTCAGACTGGGCTTCATATGGAGCCGAGTAAATTACTTTTTACCTGCTTTATAGCTTATTATAGTATTTAATCCGTTTTAATAAGAACTGCTTTCGCTTAGCCCTGGATATTAAATATTATAATAAAATGCTTGATAACAGATTGGTGTATTGTTTAATGTGAAATGATATTCAGTAATTACGGGTGTGATATATTATTAAAACAGGAAAAATTAACAGTACATTTCATACGGGATTTATTAATCACAAACATTTTATCAAAAGAATGATCAAAAGATGTAAATTCTATGAAATGAATTTGTATTCAAAGTTAAGTGAAAGTTATTGCTCGATTAATATTCATTTTAATTTAAAATTATTATTTTTGTTTCATATAATGAGAGCAACGTACATATTATTTGCCTTCATGATTATATATTAAGAGTTCCTGCAATAAATAATATTTAATGTGTTGGAATTGAACTTTAACGATTCTATAAATTTGTATATTGCTTAGCTGTTTCGGCATTCATTTTTTTCTGTTTTATTATTCTATAATCGTAAGTACCTATAACATGTTTCGGTTATACCAGAATTAAATTAAATAAATTTTTGATTTAATGCCTAATGGCACTAAATTATGGTCATATTTCGCAGTAATAATAATTAATAATGAAATACGCAATGACAATAATTGTAAATGTGATATAATTATTGTGATAATGTGGTCACGAAATTCTCCGAATTGTTACAGCAATTATTGATATTGTTTATTCATGAGTTAATCACTTCATTGTATAAACAGTGTAAGTAAATATTATTTGCAATAACTGTATTTGATGTTTTAAGTTTTGAATGTAGTAGTAGTATTTAGGAGTAATAAATGTTTAAAAAAATTAAATCTTGTGTTTTATTTAAGTACCTATTTTTGAAATAATTTTTCTTCAATAAAATTATACCTATATTAATATGACTTCGGTGTTCAATGTTCATTAATTTAAGATCGTCAGTTTGGCAATAAATTATTAGTTAGAAACAGTCATACAGCTGATATTATGATTTAGCGGTAATTTTCATATTTCCATAATAACATAGTTTGAGTTTGGATATCTCTAGTAAATCATATACCTACTAAGTATATAATTTACTTACTAAAATATATTTTCAATAAAATAAATATTAAAATCACGGTTTTAAATTTTAATATGCAATTAACTAACTTGAATATGTAAATTGTAAATACTGCTTCCATATTTGGATGAATATAATTATTAAAATAATGTATAATAAGTAAATTTAATAATAATTGCAATGTGATAGTGTTCCGGTTGGTTATTTGCTCGTAATTACCGTCACCGACCCCCGCGTCGAAACAACTTTCAAAATTGCTATTTTTGGGGCCGTTTATTTAATCTTTGAAAATCAATTATGTTTGTTAAAAGTATATGTGTTGCGCCTGTATACATATCGATATGAATGATATTTGGCTATCATGTAGGTAAGCATGAGTTTTGAGTACATAGGTAAGTATATAGTTTTTATAATAAAAAAAGCTCTTATATATTTCATATTTATTTATTGCTACGACATAAATATAACAAAAATATAGGTCATTGACTGTTAATTATCCGTAGAAAACAATATTTCATAATAAAGTTCGTTCGAGGAAACTTCAAAGGAAGACGATATCTCTTTATGGGATATTATTAACGTACAAAGTAGAAGTTTGTACAAGTCAGTTGTATAATAATATCCTTGTATAATAAGTTATATTCAGAAAAAGTAATTTAGCAATAAAAACACGAGAGACGGTCGTCATTGTCCTCGGAGCGGCGAAACTTCGCTATATTTATCAAACGATAACAGAACAAAAACGATTTATTTGAAGAGTTCTTTAAAAATATTCCCCTTTTGTTCGGGAAAACAACAAAAGGCGACTTAGAGTCGCACAATCGAACTCAAACTTCGGGAACTTTACCCCACGATAGTTCAAAATATAATTCGGTTCGGGCATGATTTTTAAATGTCATCAATTCCACGTCCCCTTTGTATAAATAGCTTTTAAGCTGTTCTCCTTAACAATAAACTTTCTAGTCGTGTTACACCTAATCACTGTTGTGTAGTATTTTTTTCTATGGAGAATATTAAATCAGGGTAAAAGAATTTTGAATTATTATTTTAAAGACGAAAACATAACAGGCTGACATTAGCCTACACCAATAAAATTCAGTTACCTACTTACTCAGTTTTGAAGTCAATCGATAAAAAATAATACAATGGATGCAATTAAAGAGGAATTACATATTATTATATGTATAACAATAGTAAGGTGTTAAATTGTACCTATTTCATTGTAATGATTTACTAATCTAATTTACGTTTTACTAACAAGAAATTAAAATGAATTCAAACGTTTAATTTGTAAAGTAAACCAGAGACACATTTCTCAACTTGATTGGTACTTAAACGCTGTAATTAGTGCCGTAATATAAATGTAATTACATTCGTTTACAATTGGCTTCAATATCGACATCAATCATTATTTATATTCCTTCATTTACACAGAATCGATGTTAAGGTCTCTAATGAAATATTAAGAAAGCTTAGATGGTGTGTCCCTTGCAATTCATTGGGGTAAATTGCAATTAAAGTAGGCTAATTTTTCAGTTTATTCATTTAAGGGGTCAAATATCCTTTTGCTTATATAAAAAGGTATGTATGTATTTTGTTATAGCAGGTGCTATAAAAATGATTACTTGGTTTAACTTAAATATTCATCACAATAATCAGCTTCATAGTGATTTACCTTATTGAAATAAGGAATAATATGAATAAATATCGTTGGGGTGGTCTGAAATTATGTTTATAAAAATTACCGCACATTTTTTTGTTTTTCTTGTTGGATGTATTCTATTTTTCATTGTTTAAGATACTTAGTAGTTAATTCATTAATTGTATACTTTTAAACTTACTTTACGCATGCTGTGTTTACCTATAAGTGTTTTTTTACATTGATCATATAAAATTGTATTTTAACTTTGATATTTTATCTGTGATGTAAAGAAACGTTGGTAAATCAAATAAATAAATAAATAAATAAAACAAACTACTTACTACGTACAACGTTAAGCGAGCAAAAATGTTTATAAATTATAATTTATAGGTATTATTATTTCTCTGTAAGTGATTCAAATGTAATCTTTTTGAGAAATAAATGTCTTAAACCGTGAAATAACTCTACTTTTATCACTCCAAAGCACAACAACATCATGAAAAGAGTATAAGTCTATGTTTTTCTCAAGATAATACACAATAGCAAGGTTATATTATGTAAGTAGACTGCTATCTAAAGACTTGTAAAGATCGTACAATCACAACTGCTGAGATGGGATGCGGTCAGAACTGTGAGGGTTGCTTGCTTTCAATCTATTCATACATACACACAAAGACCTACAGAATACCTTTCAGAGCGTATTTAGTTATTTTAAGTATTTAGTTAAAGTAGGGTTATTTTTCGCTAGCTCATTTCACTTGTAAATTTTTATAATTCTTTTCTGAGATTTTAAGAGATGAACGTTGTTAACATGGTGAAGACAATGCTATTTTTTGTCATAGTATTTACGGTGTTTTATTAAGATTAATAATAATTTATCTTTCAGTAAAATTACTTAAACTTCCGCATTTAAAGACTATCTCAAATCGGAATTGGCAAAAAGCTTTTTATTTTTAGAAATTCGTTAGTTACATATAGATTCAAGGAGAGATTATGTAATTTTAGCTAATCTGTGAGAACATTAAGACAGTTTTGATAATATTGGAGAAAAAAACAAAATTGCGAGCCCTCGAGACGCCCGCGCCCTCCCAGTCTCAGAGATCCTCGTATTTTCCGCCTCAAATATTTACTCCTTTGACGACATTAATGTTCTTTATTTGCACGAAGCTAGTTACTTTTTCGAGAATTTAAATATTTGTTGATACAAAAATTCAGGAATCCAATTTATATTTCGTTTGGTAACTTAAATGTGTCTATTGGGCAATTTTCCAAGCGAATGGAAGACTTGTTTGTATTTACCTGAATCTGCAACTGAGTAGACGATTTATATAACCTACTTTATATCTAAATAACCTTAGCTTTCAAAAAAAACTATACAATAAGATCTTATAAATAAAAAATAGGTAGGTAACTAGGTAATAAGTTATTATAGATACGTCAGGACAAAATTGTATCAGTGTAGGAGTCGAATATAGGATTTAGTAAATGAAACAACGATAATTAAGAAAATATTTATTTATTGTGATAACTAATAAAACTCACATTAAAGTACTTATTTGCTAACATCACAATTATCACCTAAGTGGTGAACCAACAGATCATTTGAGTCACTATAACATGACGGTAAAAACATGGAAATAACAGGCAACAGCTACTTTAGCTAATGTAGACATGTATACTATACAGTACTCATATAAGAGCAAGTAGACTTCAAATAACGTAAATCTGAATTGCTAGTTAATCCTGTACGCTCGACTGCGCCTACTAAATCTCTCAAGGCGCAATCGCTCGGAGATGCTTCAAACAAAACATCCACGAATTCACCAAAGTACACGTTTTTATTACTTCTATTCCTGTACAGTTGGATATAAATCTGGTAACTGAATCATGGATTAATCTCTTTCGTTTACTGTGGAATTCGAAAGATTTAATATGGCAAAGAGGTAGCCATAATTTTTAATTGAGTAACTATCGATGAATTCTTAGTTGATCGTTCACATCGATTTACCATTTCTTACACAAAATTATCTGGCTCATTCATAACTCAAAATTAGTTTAATAGTTATTGAAAGCAAAGGAATCGAAGATCCTTTCATCTTTAATATTCTATATGAATTTTATAAGAATGAAAGGAAGTATGCTTTATTTTCAGCAGTATTTTGAGAACTACAAATTGTATAAGGAAATGGAACTACAAACTCGTCTAGTCGTTGAATTAATGTATATTGTATAACATACATCTCCTTTCATCCGATCCAGCCTTGTTCCCTTTTATCTCAGCTACAATAAACAGTACAATAACATATATTTAAATATACGCTTTCAAAGCTTGTATAGCGCATAAATATTGTATCTGTCTTGTGTGTAAATACAGGCCTTCCTTTTACAGTGTCAGTCTATGAATAAGACCTTTAGCAAAATGTATTCATTATATTCTTTATATTATCATGCTTTAGGTGATGGAGTCTTGTAGGAAAAGCGAGTTTAGTGCTCGTTTCTGTATATTATAGACATAATACTTTTTTATTACTATTGGTTGAAGAGACTAGCATGACTATTTAAGGTTTTATATATCAAGCAGGGCATTAAATTATAAAGAAAATTTTGTTTATTTATATATATGTACGTATAAATCTGTATTGCAATTTGCATTATTAATTATTGTTATTTCCAAAAGATACAATAACAATGCAGTTCCTTAAACTTACTTTGGTAAAAAATATACCTAACTGCAATCGAGGGCTCTTTGTTGTTTGAAACTGAACAAAAAACAAATATTTCCATCTCTTCAAGTAAAATTATTTTTTAAAATAAACTGCATTCATAAGAGCGGAGCTACGGTTTAGCTAATCCCGCCTCTTGATAATTTTTTGCTCTTTTTCAGTTACTAATATTTTCTTTACTCTATGCCGCTTGACGCTTAAAATTTTTTGAGCCAAGGCAACCGTAAACACCACAGTAATTCAGCATCAAATTGAATTTTAATTTAAAAAGTAAATAACGAGGAAGCATCAAGCAATCAATTTCGTGTGGATATAATCGGAGCGCTAATTAAACTGTGAGCACCTCAGAGACGGCTTAAATGGAAGGGAGAGGGGGGGGGGGCTTAATATCGAATATCGATTTTTTATTAGTTCTAGAGCAGTCTTCTTGGGAACTTTTTCCAATTTATTGCATTACGTTCTTTCTGAGAAATAGTTATCACTACATAGTATAAAACAAAGTCGCTTTCCCTGTCCCTATGTCCCTATGTCCCTATGTCCCTTTGTACGCTTAAATCTTTGAAACTACGCAACGGATTTTGATGCGGTTTTTTTTAATAGATAGAGTGATTCAAGAGGAAGGTTTATATGTATAATAACATCCATTAAATAGTGGAGAAGTACTGTTATTTTTGAGGTTTCTAATGTGATGTCGTAAAAAATTACATTGTTTCCGCTTATATTGCAAACGCAGGCTGAACCCTACGAGTTTTATCAAAATAATGTACTAAGTATACACATTGAAAAGGTCTACAGAAAAGTCCGCGATGGTATATGTCTATCTCTGATGGATAACCCACAATAACATTTTTTTGTCATTTACTTTTTACGACAAATAATAGCTAATTTTCGAAGCGATTTTCACCAATACAGCATTAATCCTTAACCAATTAAATACCTTGAATACATTGTTCATTTAATATAGATCTATATGGCCATTTACACCGTATGATTTAAGTGAATATTTTCGAAGATATTACAGATTTAAAAATTGCGGGACGTACCGTTTGCGTTTGCGGCGGCGCGGCGTAGCTTTACCGGCCGGTCGGGCCGCTATGTTTTTATATGTACAACGTTCACAGTTTTTCTGTAGTGTATTTAGTATCAGCATTGCACCCGTGCGAAGCCGGGGCGGGTCGCTAGTTAAAAATATAATATACCTTCTTAATACAAACGCAAATAGGTATTCATTTATTCAAGTAGACTTGAAGCGCATTAGTGAAGTTCTATTGAAAATTGGTACCTATAAGATTATTGAACACAACATTGATTGTGTAAGCTAAATATTACGACGGTCATACTAAGAAGGTATATTATATGCCTATGGATATGGGTAACAATACACTCTGTTATAGTATGACCTATTCTTCTTTATCTACTAAACTTTGTACTGTCACTTCAAATTGTCTCACGTCTTAAAACATGTGTATGTATGACAGAGTCAACGTCCTACGAAACCGCGAAACCCGATCGGGTCCGATCTAGCGATGCGATAGCTCGTTGCTGCTGCGGTCACGAAGCTATGCGCCAAGCTGCAGCTTGCTGCCTGGTGGTGAACCTTTGGGTATCACGTTATACGTTCACGTAGCAACCGATGCACTGCGGCTTGGGTGTAAGATACCCACACTAGTATGCTGTCGAAAGGAATATTTTGCCCTTGATGCTTCGGTCCTATTGATCCAAGCGTGACGCTGCATAGCCTTCCTCGATAAATGGACCATTTATTACAAAAACATTTTAAATTATAAACAGTTGTTAGGTAGTCCTTTTTTCAGGAATACAATATGCATATTATGTTATTCAAGTAGCGAAAAGTACCTACACGAGGGACAAGACTAAGGACACAATATTAGTTACGTAGGCAACCGTTCAGATTTACGCAAAAATAAAATGAAAGATGAAAAATGCAAATTTCTCTTCAGAAAGTGTAACAATGGTAACAATTGATCTTTTTACAGTTTTCAGTAAAGCTCCAAAGTTATAGCAAAACAAGATGAAATCATTAGTCTGTTTATTTTAAATAAAACGTGAGTATTTGTTTTGTAAAATTTATTCCAGAAACAGGCATCGGTAGGTATCTAGGGCAAAAAGATTGTTGTATCACGCAGTCACGCACTTCCACTTGATCCTAAAGACTACAAGCATCCCACATTGCTAGCCAAGTACCTCTCTTACCTTTTTATAAAACCAGGTCCGACCCGGTATAAAACCTAGGATAAAATATAGCCTACGTCACTCAGGAATAATGTAGTATTCTGCTGGTGACAGCAATTTTGAAATCAATCCAGCAGTTATTGAGGTTTTTGTTGAATAGAAAACTTTCCTTTCTAACATTGCAATTGGTATAGAAATAGGTAGATATAGGTGGCTAGATTTTTTTTAATTATTTAGTGGAATCATTTCGTGAATATTTTGTCTGTTTACTGTGTATTTTTTCTATATCTGGGAGGATATGCCATAGTCACCGCGCTGGGCATGCGGAGAGGCCTACGTTCAGCAGTGGACGGGAATAGGCTGATGTGATTTAACTGTGTATTTAGAAATGTTTAATGTTATTTAGATAGCGAAATAATATAAGTAATGGCTTGTAAAAATTACGATATGAATAGAGATTTACCAATGTTTTTGTAAATAATAGTACCTAACTACCTATGTATTTGTAATTTGTATAATTGAACACTACCTACGTAAAATTATGTTTAGAAGTGTGGAATGATTTTAGTCTAGGTGGGTACTAGGTTTCGGCGTTTCGCGTGGATACATCCAGTATTTTACTCGATTTAAGTTTCGTTGTTGCGATAAAAACTTATCTATCTCTATGCTTTTCTTTATCGATTCCACCGAAATAATACAACGAAAAAATAATAATGTTAGTAGGGATTAGACGGGATTAGAAGAGATTATGGAGGATCGCTGTAAAAAACGAATATTGTATCACGAACTAAATAATGATGATTAAAATATTGTAGGGTGAAGGCACGTAGAATTTTTTTTTTTCATTTTTGATTCATTTTTTTATTAAAGGTATTGAAAATCATTATAGATAGGTACTTTATTTTTAATCGACGTAGGTACCCAAATGAAATTCTAATTTCCTAGCGTTTTTTTTACCTAGGTAATCACTATCACTACATAGTACATATAAAACAAAGTCGCTTTCCCTGTCCCTATGTCCCTATGTCCCTTTGTACGCTTAAATCTTTGAAACTACGCAACGGATTTTGATGCGGTTTTTTTTAATAGATAGAGTGATTCAAGAGGAAGGTTTATATGTATAATAACATCCATTAAATAGTGGAGAAGTACTGTTATTTTTGAGGTTTCTAATGTGATATCGTAAAAAATTACATTTTTTCCGCTTACATTGCAAACGCAGGCTGAACCCTACGAGTTTTATCAAAATAATGTACTAAGTATTATACACATTGAAAAGGTCTACAGAAAAGTCCGCGATGGTATATGTCTATCTCTTATGGATAACCCACAATAACTTTTTTTTGTCATTTATGACTAATTTTCGAAGCGATTTTAACCAATACAGCATTAATCCTTAACCAATTAAATACCTTTAATACATTGTTCATTTAATATAGATCTATATGGCCCTTTACACCATAAGATTTAAGTGAATATTTTCGAAGATATTACAGATTTAAAAATTGCGGGATGTAGCGTTTGCGGCGGTACCGGCCGGCCGCCCGGCTTTACATAATATATTTTATACCCGTGCGCAGCCGGAGCGGGCCGCTATGTTTTTATATAACGTTCACAGTTTTTCTGTAGTGTATTTAGTATCAGCATTGCACCCGTGCGAAGCCGGGGCGGGTCGCTAGTAAATAATATGTCGATGTATTTAAATATTGTGTTGTGAGTTGTTCATTGAGTTTACTGTTGTCCATTATAACACCATAATATTATTATTTAATATTCATCATAGTCCCATAGGTGATATCATGTAATTTTATTTTAAGACTACCTGCTCGCATATCACACCTTATTCATTAATTTGTGTGTATGTGTGCATTTTATATTACTCAGCCCACCAATTCAATTTACGTTTCAAGTATCGCACATCAATCATTATTTATTTAAGCGTGTACAGGAAAACTCAATCTATCCGAGCGAAGTCGGGGACCTCATCTAGTGTACAATAAAAAGCCCGCTCCCAGCGTGCGCTCATTAAGGCCTGGCACGCACTGCGACCCTATAAAAGGATATACTTGCCTTTATGTACCCTGCCTTAGATGCTAACGTACAGTTAAGAGGCCGGGGGTTCGATTGCTTCACAATTCCACCTTGATAAACCTATTACCTTAATACATAATAGATTTATATGTTCATTACTTTATGTATTACTAGCGACCCGCCCCGGCTTCGCACGGGTGCAATGCTGATACTAAATACACTACAGAAAAACTGTGAACGTTGTATATAAAAACATAGCGGCCCGCTCCGGCTTCGCACGGGTATAAAATATATAGCCGGGCGGCCGGCCAGTACCGCCGCAAACGGTACGTCCCGCAATTTTTAAATCTGTAATATCTTCGAAAATATTCACTTAAATCATACGGTGTAAAGGGCCATATAGTATATATATTAAATGAACAATGTATTCAAGGTATTTAATTGGTTAAGGATTAATGCTGTATTGGTTAAAATCGCTTCGAAATTTAGCTATTATTTGTCGTAAAAAGTAAAGGACAAACAAAAGTTATTGTGGGTTATCCATTGGAGATAGACATATACCATCGCGGACTTTTCTGTAGACCTTTTTAATGTGTATAATACTTAGTACATTATTTTGATAAAACTCGTAGGGTTCAGCCTGCGTTTGCAATGTAAGCGGAAAAAATGTAATTTTTTACGACATCACAATATTAGAAACCTCAAAAATAACAGTACTTCTCCACTATTTAATGGATGTTGTTATACATATAAACCTTCCTCTTGAATCACTCTATCTATTAAAAAAAACCGCATCAAAATGCGTTGCGTAGTTTCAAAGATTTAAGCGTACAAAGGGACATAGGGACAGTGAAAGCGACTTTGTTTTATACTATGTAGTGATGATAGTGACGTATGAAAAATCCAGTTGGTATTTTCATACATAATCTCAAAGATTTGTTTTATTTTTGATGAGTTATAGGTACCTTTCATAGTAGTAGTTCCATGTATCAGCGGGTAAAACGATAAAAATGAAAAATAGAATTACATTACACAATTATATACCTAATACCTATTACTTGTGTCATGACAGCTAAACGTCAAACGTGTCACATCAGACTCGCATTTATTGGTACGGGAGCTATTAACGTTTAAAAAAAAGTCATTTTAGTATAGTTGGGTTTTAGATATACTGTTTCTCTTGCTATTTCGGTTAGAGTCCGCGCTGTCTGGCTGGCGGTAGTTGCGTTTATTAGTGCGCACAGGAAAATATCCGTAATTTATAGTCATTTATTAACGCGTAATTTTTAATCTTTTGGCTTTAGATAGATCCATCAGACATAATTTTTTTATTGCAAGACGTTTTTTTCGTTGTTAAATAGGTGCCATACGCAATTTTTTATTTCAAAATATGTAATTAAAATGTCATCGAAATAAGTGAAATTACATCAACATGAGTCCGCTTAAAAGGTAAGTAATAACTTTATTACTTATATTATATTATCCTTTTTTAATACTTATATTGAATAATTAGTAAACTAATATTTTTAATATATGGTTTGATATTTGTTACACTTTTGAGTATTAATATGAATTTGATGATATTTAGTTTTTATCAAGTTAACATTAACGTCCTATTTGAGGTTTGTTGGGAAAAGGAGGCACCATGGTAGATTGTTGCTAAAAAATTGTAAATAGTAAAATGAATATTATACATAGTATATCCTTCACGGGGACTCATGTTGATGGAATTTCACTTATTTCGATGACATTTTTTTTGAAATAAAAAATTGCGTCTGGCACCTATTTAACAACGAAAAAAACGTCTTGCAATAAAAAAATTATGTCCCATGGATCTATCTAAAGGCAAAAGATTAAAAATTACGCGTTAATAAATGACTTTAAATTACGGATATTTTCCTGTGCAGATAAGATGCGCACTAATAAACGCAACCACTGCGACCAGCCAGACAGCTCGGACTCTAACCGAAATAGGAAGAGAAACAGTATATCAAAGAACCAATTATACTAAAATTCTCTCTTGTCAACGTTGGTAGCTCCTATACGATATCTGTGCCGGGTTTAGAGAGTAAACACGTTTTGTTATTTAATTAATTTATGTCTCGTTTTATTCTTTTGTCAAGTTATAGCACAAATTTTAATAGGTACCTAGTAAAGAGTATTAATAAAACGCTGATACAGCGAATGACTAAATCGTATGAGGCGGTAGCGATGTAGTTAGGGAGGTATATTACCTATGTTAAACCATAACAAAGTTGTTTACAATGTGGCGACTGGCGACTTGGCGAGAGTACGGAGAATAGGTGACGCTTGACTTTTACATTAGCTAGCCCACCGCTTTAAATAAGGTTTAAACTTTAAAAGATTTATGTAAATGAGACATTGTAAAATAGTTTTGTTTTCTACGTTCACCTTTACACCTCCGGCAATTAGCAAGTATAATACCGCTCCCATTGCTATGTGCATAATGCGGCCCGCACCTACGGCCCCTGCATACGGCACAATGTTGTGACGCCGTAAACCACGCATTGTAATAATTGTTTATTGTAGGTACTCTGCTTTACAGTACATTCTACAAGAGACCGTTGGAAAATGTGTCGCTTCATTCGATAGCGCTCCTTACAGGCGGCCGAGCGCGGGGCGCGTCAATGAGACATTTCGTTTCTTTGTTTCGTTGATACGCGGCGCTACTACGCGCGATCAGCTGTTCGGCATTCGCACGCAGCGGAGTGCGCAGCCGCGCTCGCGCCCGCCTCGCCGCCGCCATCTTATCGAGCGGCGCGGGCCGCAGCGCGCACACTCCGCCGGGTCCCGGCCGCCGGAGTCCCGACGCGACACTCTCCTGCTGGGCCGCGCCGCGCCGACCGAGCCGCGCGACCGAACCACGGCGAGGGGAGAGGGGACTCCGCGCAGGCGCGCCGCCCGCGCTCTCAGTCTAGCGCTCGCCGCCGACTAGCGCGCACGTCCGCGCGCTCTATCTCGCAAAATCAGCTGATCGGCGCGCGCCCCGCGGCGCACATGCCGTGAGGCCGCGCCCGCCACGATGACGGGCTACGCCCGCGGCGAGGCCGATTTCGCCGCAGACCGCTTCAGGCGGGACGCCCGGCCCGCCTCGCTAGCTCCAAAGGATTACTCGGTGCCTTTACACGTAGACTGCAGTATCGAATACGAGCTTCCCGACTGTGCCAAGCCGCCGCAGGGCGTCAAGATCGAGCCGCTGCTCATGATCCACCCGTCGCACTTCCGGAGGCTCGAGAGCCTGCGGCGGGTGCCGTTCGTCAACAACCTGCCGCGCACGGACGGTTCGACGGCCGGTGCGGTGGCGGCGCCGGGGCCCGACGCGCGGCGCGGGCGCACGGCCCGGCGCTGCTGCCGAGCGGCGCCCGCCCCGCCAGTGCCAGCGCCGCAGCCCGCTCAGGCCCAGCGCGCGCGGCTGCCAGAGGACGCCCGCCGCTACCGCTTCGAGTACGCGCCTGAAGGCAGCGGCAAGCTGGTGGCGCGCGGCCGCCTCAAGCCGCACCCGTACCTGCCGCCCGAGGCTCTGGACTGTGATATCCGCGCGCTACCGCCGGCCGCGCCCTACGAGCGCTTCGACAAGCGCGCCTTGCAGCAGCTGCCCATCTACATGTAGCCGCCCGGCCGGGGCCGCTCTCTGTGATGTTTCCTGTAATTAGTTAGTGATAAGTGAACGAACCCGATACCAAATAGAACTTGTGCGTTGATATTGTTTGAACGTTGACTGTGTTGTGGACCTGTGACGCGTACGGCCCCGCGGGGCCCCAACTGAACGTATTTATTGCAGTATCCGATGCTTCATGATAACTTATTGTACCGTCGCTGATTCGTTGCGTATTTCTGTATAAGATATCATATCGATAAATATATGTTCAAAAATTGTATTATAATAAATATGTACCTATAGAGTAAAAAAATGAAAGTGAGAAAAAATATTACGAATAAATCTAGAAATAGTTATGTTTTCGAATAGGTGATGATATAGGACAGTCCCGAGTGGTAAACTAGAATCGTACTCTACTCTCATTTTGTAAGCAGTTATGTTTGTTAAAATTATATATAAAGAGTCCTCTGATGAATAGTCTGATTAACAAATATTCGGCATGTAAAAGTCTTTATAATGCGCTTACTTAGCATATCATAGTATTATATTGTGTCATAGTCCAATGCCAAAAATATAACTATCTTTTTACAAAAATCCCTAAAGCATCGTTTTATTTCCTGTGAAGTGCCCAGTGTTCCCAAGTGTCCCTCGCTGGATTGTGTCGGATTCCAACTGGATTGTGGATTGCATTCGAACATGCAGTAAGTATGGCTAATATTTTCAAATGGCTCTTTTATAACACCACGGTTATTTAAGATATCCTTTTGGAACGCTTTGACCTGTTCTTTCGATTGATAACCATCTTGGCAAGGCAAATATTACCATGAACGATTGAGACTTATAGAAAGATCTCTCAAATGAGTGATAGTTATGAATGAATTTGTAAGCAGTAACACTGTTTCAAATTGCTACGATGATAAAGTAAACACAGGCGATTAAAAAGATGATGTAACTGCTAAAGCTAAACATCACAATTCCAAAATTTTAAGGTATCATCTCGACAGGAATTTACTAATTATCTAAATGTTTTAAATGAAACAGTCGCATTCGACTAACTATGAGATCACAAATGTGAAACGGCGTGATAAATATTGATAACAGTAAAATGTTCTTGGAAATTTAATGTATTTTTCATAAATAAACTTGAAAAATGTTCTCGCAATGAAAGTAATATCCTCCTAGTGACAAGAAATAAGAAGTTACTAGGAGCACATAGCTGGCTGTTAAAAATAGTGTGATATTGCTAAATTTAAACATGGAAACTGTAAATAACAGTGAGTCGAAGAGTAAACATCAATGTGACTTCCTCTGATTCATTTCTCATTATGTTATGGGTTAATTGTAGTAGAGTTTAAATAATGCAATGTCACTAATATGCAATTACTCAATGTAAAAATTAAAAGATACGAAATATAGAAAAATGAGGCAAACACATATTTCATTACGTAGGTCTTAGACAACCTATTCATTACAAGGCCTATAGAATTTACAATTTTGAATAGCAACTGTTTATTAATATAATATAACAATAGAAAAATAATTGAAGTTTTGCGCTTCATGAGGGGATTATAAATTTGAACAGTCGATCCGACGGAGCAAGTAGTGTCTATTGTTTGCGTCTGAAAAACATTTGCCGAACAAAAGACTAACGATTCATTCATTTCATTTTCTATATGAAAGCCTCTTACACACAATGAGTCATGAATTATCAACAATGACTTCGGGAATGAGAATGTATACCGGATCGGCTTTCAAGGAAATGAGCTTCACGGTATAACAAAACCTAGAGGATTCGTGTGTGCGGCCTTTACACGGGCGTAGGCAATTAGGCGAGGCTAATTAAGACGCCAGAGCGGGCTTCAGTCGAAGTGTTTTGTGAGAAACGTGATCTCGAAGAGAACGGCAAAACGACCATTAGAGCATCACGCACGCTCCGAGAGCTCCATTATCCGACGGCGACGGTGAATTAGCATCCACGTAATAAACACGAAATAAACATCGAGACTAATGGATGATTGTCGGCAACCGGAGCCCCGATCCGTCGGCTTTACTGCTGTATTCTTTCAGGCTTTATGTCTCATCGCAACTCGCAGAGAAAGAAAATTATACCCCGCGAGGGGCCGAATTATAGCTGTATTTATTTTATCCTCTCGGCTATCGTAAAAAATTTATCGCCGCTTTTTATGGTCCCGATATTGCGTTTACCCAGATTCGTACGATGCGGTCATCTCGCGTGAAATCCGCTTATTTTGTCTTTTTCCCCGAACCGAACGATAAAATTGTCGTTTCCAATTCTTATTTCCATATCGTGTTTTCTTTTACAAAATATAATGCTAATTAAACCTTGTCACGCCACTCATGAACGAGCCATTAAAAGGAAATGTTCCAATAAGGCACGATTTGAACGGAATTCTCGGAACTCGATTCATTATAATGCTATTAAAACATTTAATGACCGCATTGGTTTAGTTATTGCAACTGTTCTGGTGATAAACTTCTGAAGTATAGTAATTTTATTTATCTAAGCAGTAATGCCGGGCCGAACGCAGCGTATTAATGATAATTACGGGTATTATGAAGTATAAACAGTCTCGAGATAGGCAAGAGGCAGTTAGCATGAATGATAGTCGCGAAAACATAATAGCCACCCGTCACGGTCTGATAATGTCGCCTCATCAAAGCAACAGTTCTGTAATTACATACTTCCTCGGAACGCGTATACAGTTAAACATGGCCGATACCGAAATACGATTATTTATCGTCGCTATCTCGTAAAACGAATACCCAATTTATGTACGCTCGACTCGGCCTGTCATAAAACATAATATTATCGACATCGCCCCCTCCCTAGGCGATCACGAAACTAAGCATCGGCCATTTTAAGTGCCGAACTTCACAGGCGGGCGTCCCGGAGCCTGCCGTCCTTGTCTAGCCGGCGAGCACGTGCAGGAGCGAGCGGGACGCGACCAGGGAGCGGTATCTTTCATGTTCCATCCGAGGAGCGTTCTGCTTGATTTCAGGTACCTTGTAAATAAATACGTTGAAATAACCGGGCGTAGCGTGCACGTACCCAGCGTGAATTGCCGGAATCTCTTCTCTTATCTGAAACGCATGAACGGCCTCACTGATGCTTTAAACAGCGGGTTGTCGGAGAATAAATTACTCTCGAGCATGTGGTTTATTATTTAGATTACGAGTCGGCGTCTCGGTTTAAATCTTGATGGCTGGAACGCATATTTTAGACATCGAATCGTTTAGTTCACGAATTCGAGTCATGATTGCGTCGTCGTGTTTTAGATTATCGTCGAGGGAAGGTTGCGACAAAAAGCGAGACGGTTTCAGCCGTCCTCGATCACGACCGTTCGGAACGCTGATGTGTAGAAAGTAAATTATTTACCGTGATTTGAATTAGCGGTTGGTCACGTACATTAAAGGCGATAGAAAAAAATCTTAATGGGAAATAAAATCGTATGAAGTCTCGTCGCCGTAGCAAAGTAGGTTCGTCTGGCAGTGGGCGAAATGAAAGCGTGGTTTGGCAGCGACCTCGAGCGATCAGCTGATTGGCGGCGCGGGTGTGTGCGTGAGGGGGGCGCGCCGCGTGACGACAGCGCACCCACACAGGCGCGCCAGCTGATACCGCGCTGATTGTAGCGACGGCACGACGCACACCGCTGCATGCACTCAGCTGTCTATTGTTTTAGAGTTCTCGTTTCGAACGGATGTACTTGAAATTTAGTATGGCGTGTGAATATATATCAGTACTAATGCGACGTTTTGCGTGACTGTACATTTATGATGGTAATAACGATAAAAAGTAGCGAGTGCACAATAATAACCCACGCTCATAGTTACTTGCGGATGTAACAACTGTCTCACGATTATAAAATATGCCATTACACAGAAAAAATCAATTTAAATTCAAGAAAGATTAATTCCCATGAAGTGTTGAACATTGAAGTTTATATAGGTCGGGTCATGTAAAAAGAACGCTGACGGTTAAGCTGCGCATTGGCGATTTATTGGTCTATTTGGTGTTATGAGGTGGTATAAGAATAACAAATATGTAGTTGCGAAGCCACGACTCGAAAGCCTACTTCAACAATAAAATAAGCAGCAAATAACTTTCGTGCTAAACTCGATACATGCCAAAACACACCCCATCACTTTCATCCAGCGTTCTTTTTAAATGAATCGCGTTATACCTTTGTACCTAGAGGTATATGAGTATTGAGTTGGCAACGCTAATTATAACGTTCCTTGTTTACTGACCGTACCTATGAGTAAGCTCGGAGCGATGAATGTTGCATCCACCACAACGTATCCGTCAATATTTACACACGTCGGTGGTCGGACGCTGCATACCTTTTATATCAAAATTAAATTTATTCCATGCACTGAACTATAAGCAACTGGCTAGCACTCATCTATCACTGTCAAATCTGTCATCCGAGCTAACACGTGCTTTATATCGTACAGACAACAAAAAAGGTAATTTATTACGCTAAGTACATGAAATTATTCATTATGATTTGCAACACACTTTTAATGGCAAGATTATAATATGGTAAAGCTTGAAAAATGCAAATACATATACCCGTTTAATGTACCTACTTACGTATGATTTCATGTAGGTATGTACTATGTAGGTATTACTACTATACCGATAAATTTAAGTTTTTAATAATTTCTAATACATATTTTGCAATTAGTAAATGTGTACTTACTTTGAATATATATAACATCTTATAATTTTATCTTTATCAATAAATACCTGTAATTTACCAAAAACGTATAAAAATAAATTATTGTCACTCGATTTTTCACAACTATTGCTATTCGATTTTTCATAACCTACACTCTAAATATTGGTGCAATTCGATATCAATGTTTGTGATACAGCCATTCGTTTATAAAGCTGGAGGAAAGGAGTTTCAAAACACAACGTGACGCATGACGCGTGACGCTGGCTTCGAGATTCTTTCAGCCATTTCACAGTGCGATGGTGTGGAATATTTGAAACCTAGCTTACTAAAAACCATTCCAATGATTCATCACAATTCTTTAGGTACCCAACACAATAGAAATTGATTGACTTTTACAACAAAGGCCTTGATATGATGCCTTTTCAAATTCGTAATATGAAATGAAAAATATCAATTAGAGTTTATATTGAAATTTTATACACCTATGAATGTGTGCAATACTTGTAATACACAAAACATTTACGCTCACACAACACGAAAAAAATTACAAACGTCTAAAAATGAATTTGAGATAGAGTAAAGAATGGCCGGCTTAGTTATAAATAAGTGTGTCAAACATTGTCAGACTGAAACTCATTATCTCAAAGTTAATTTTACAAGCGCTTGTGATCGTCAAATTCCTCAACGTAGTCGTGTGAAACTTCCAAACGCTCTTAAAAACGTTATTGTGGTCACAGAATATTATAATATACATTACAGATAAGAGTAAAACGATTTAACAAACCCATACAATGAGAAAATTGAAATAATTTCTCTTGAACAAATGAAAAATAATAACTCCGAGTGTGTGATTAAATAGCAGCTTCTTGGATCTAAAAGTATTAAAAAAGAGGTTTCCTAATTATAACGGAATTTTACTAAATCTTTGATATAATAATTGACAACATAAAATTCTGTTCAATAGGAGATTATGGATAATAACCATAAGTTATTTCTTGCAAAAGTCAATCCTGATTTAAAATTCAAATACCAGAGTGAGTCTTTTAATAAAATAAAATGGATATTGGATATACATATAAATTTAATCCAGTTAATGCATTTAAGAGCATTGAAGATATTAAGAAATGTCTGGACAAGGAATTAATCGATTTTATTAATCTGTTATCTGAGAATGAGTCTTAACTGATTAAGTGATTAGTATAAAAAAATTACTATAGTATCAGGAGAGTTCCTATAACCTTCAGGCGGATCATTCTTTTCAATTATTTTGGAGCTTAACATTGATCTTTTTAAGATAAGTACAAAATAATACTACTTTCACTACTTACACTTTGTAAAAGAAGTATTATTATAATATTATGTACTTACAGCCTGAAAGCTCACATTGAAATGTCTGTTAATTACGACCACAAAAAGTATTGCTCATAGGTACTTTATATTCTAGTGTTCTATTGATTCGTGTTGAAAAACACACAAGGCTTTTGTACGCAGATCTTTCTGTTACCAAGTGCTTTCTAATGTTCAGTTATTCATCGTTTTTGGTTCTGTTGTTCTGGTGATAAGACAAAAGCTTTATCTGTATAATCTTTATAAACTTTCACATTTGGCAAACAAAGGAATGTAACAAAAACTCAGAAGTAATCATATTTGCTCCCTTTTTAGATTCATTACAGCTCTTATCGACATTATATTGTTCAAGAGTAATTGCTTCAACGATAGTCATAAAAGAATCCATGACTCAACTCAATTACAATTCTTCCAACGAGCGGGCACTAGATTTCAAGCGATCCTGATAAAATTACATTCCTACACACTGAACTAGCTTTTTGCTCGCGACATCGCTTGCGTGTCCTGTATCGTGTGGTTATCGAAAGTCCTTACAAATTTACTGTAACATTAATAAAACTTAAAAGTCTGCATTTTCTGCTACGACGTTTATTCTAAAATGAATCAAAAGTGTCCAAGTCTATAATTTTTGTTTTTTAAATTTTAATTAATTATTCATGGTTAGTTATTACCTACCTATTTTTTTAATTAACTCCTCTGATTATAATTTAGTGGTGCGTTCGTCAACTCGGTTTTATTACTATTTTATTGTCAATCAATTTTAAACAAATAAATGTCCGTTTTCATTATTGAGTGAAAGTTTTTGTTTCTTCATCTATGTGGATAATAATTTAACAACCTTAGTGATAAATAATAGTAATATAAACTGTATATATAACAAGATAAACATTTAAATATCTCATGCTTATATCCATAGTCCATACTAATATTATAAATGCGAAAGTAACTCTGTCTGTCTGTCTGTTACTCAATCACGCCTTAATTACTGAACCAATTTGCATGAAATTTGGTATGGAGATATTTTGATACCCGAGAAAGGACATAAGCTACCTTTTATTGCGAAATATGTACCACGGGCGAAGCCGGGGCGGACCTCTAGTAGATTATAAGTCAGTAACCTTCTTATTGAATGACAATCTTTGACGAATATGGAGTACCTATATCATTATAGGTAAACGTCACTTATCAAATTGGGGCTTGGGCTCATGCCCAATTTGATAAGTGACGTTTGCCACGGGCCTGATACGGCCTGACACACTTTCGGCGGACATGTTACACCAAATTCGCTTGGACCTATTTATGGCTAATCCTAAATGGACCTACAAGGATCACTTTATTGTTATAATATTATACTTGGAAAAATGTATAAGGAGTAGGTATTATAAGATGGTCGCGGAAGAATTCTAACAAATACCCGCGGCCCCATCATTAAAGCGGCTCGACGGAACACAGTGGGGTTTTAGTCGGTAAGAATCCGACATAACCCACGGCTCCTTCCCCGGGGGCCGTGGGTATCTATGGAAGATTTCCCCACTATAAAAAAAAGGTATTATAAGATTTTAGATATAGAATAAAATGAGTAGGATTTGATTTAAAAAAGTTTTGAATTAGCATTGATATTCATGTTTTTTATAGATTTAACGGAAAATGATAATGAAGCTAGTCCATATTACCGAAACATAGAATGTAAGTCGTTGATTTATGTAATGTATCAAATTCATTAAATCCTAGACTGCCTAATTAAGTAGCTTATATAAGTGCCTATTATCAAGCTCTGATTATAATTTATTAGATACATAACATTAGGAAGGATTTGTGTATTTGCTTATTATTACGTATACCTACTTAATTGAAATATTTGATCGAAAATTTAAAACCTGAATAATCCACGCTTTTAATGAAGGCTTTGAAATTATTACCAGTAAAAGAACTAATAATTATTTATCCATGTAACGCTAATCAAAAAGCTCTTAAAATACCAATAAATAAGTGAGGTATTAAATAATAAATATACCTTTGGCTTTGCGTGGCCTTTGCGTTATTCTCGGAATTAGATAAGTATGACCATAGGTATGCTTATCATTAAATCTCGTATCACGATACTGGATAGAGAGATGTGAGCCCGTATATTGGAACGTGTTCACGGCGTTTCCAGCGGTATGTATAATTTACATCCGTTTGTATAATTTATACCCTTATTACACTACCCGATATCAAGGGCCCTGCATCTAGGGTGGGCGTGTACCCTAGTTAGTACGGCGCTTATTACACTTCTGTGCGAATTGGGCCCTAACTCAGTTTATACGCGAATGTCTAGAGAGATAAACGTATTGTTGCATTTTACATTATGCCGCCGTCAGTATCGAAACTTCAAAATGTTGCTGTAGCAGTGGCAACCGTTGACGCAATAACAAATATTAAAAAAGAAGAGAAAGATCTGGGTGAAAGAGAATTTGCGGTTACGTGAAAAGCTTTCAAATATGCAAATACTAAGCGTGCTTGAACCGGGAGTTTTAATGAATTAATTAGAGTAGGTGCAGAACAATTTGAACACTTGTTGAGTTTTAAAACAATTAAATAAACAATTGATATAAACAATTTATTTATTTGTTAACATGGCGGTGTGATCACAAACATTTGGAACTTCCCTTTTAAGTTATATAAACCTGTAGTAGGGAAGTTTGGTGACACCTTACATACAAAAGCAGCCACTCCACGCAACAGTCGCGCGGCAACCATAGGCGGCAACTGAGCTCCCTAACCGCCCTAAACGTTATTACATCACCCAATCTGCAGGGCGCTTAGGGAGCTAGGCAGATCGGGCAGACCCGATCGCCCTAAATCGGGACACTAACTCCCTAAGTCTTATTACACCACTCTTAGTTAGGGTTAGGGTCCCTAAAAATTGGGTGGTCTAATAAGCCTTTTAACGATAACCCTATATGGCTACGGGCGCAGGGCTGCGGCCTGCGACGTGTTCTACTTTTATGTATATTTTAAAGTGCACGATAAAACGACTTTTCGTTTTGCTATTAGGTATAAAAAGTTACACATACAGAGATTTTCTCGTCTAGTTGAAGATAAGAATTGAACTAGTGGTTTAGTTTACACAATAAGTTATGCTATTATAGAAAATCTATAAGAAATATAAGATCGAGTAACTTGAACAGTAACTGAATATTTTAATCCAAGATTCTCATCAATATCTCCAAAATATTTAAAACCACAAAAATACTAAAAACGGCGTTGTATCAACCCTACCGCGTCCACAAGACGCAGCTCGCGTCAGTTAATATGTAATTATTATCGACTTGTCTGATGCACGTATAGCATAGATAGCCCACTCGTCTAATTGAAAGCTGCTTACATCAAACGAGCTTTAACTTCATGATTATGACTTATTATGTATGGAAGAAGTTTGAACCAAGTTTACGAATTACCCACACCAGTTATCATAACTAAAAAGGATTCTAAAATTTTAATATACCTATACACTTTTCCTAATACTTACAAGGTTAAGGTTATTAATTTAAGCTCTTGACAGAAACGACCCGGATATAAAAAGAAATCGATTTTTGTGTGTCATATTTTATCTGTGGAATTGTTTCGGTAGCGGTAGTTCGGTAGTAATAAGCAAGGATGGACACAATTTTTATGTACTAGGTACCTATTATTATTTTAGAAAATCATTAGATATGTTAATAAATATCTTATTAAAATAAAAACAAAAAATTTGAACCTTGCGTGCTGTTACAGAGACGGCCGCGGCCCGCGGCGCCTAGTGACGTAATATGTGTATAAAAAATAAGCCCATCAAGGTCTAGATGCTAAATTGCTAAGTCTTTAAGTAAGGTTAGTATTTTATAGCTGTAGAGTGTAGGTAAGTGCTAATTATATAAATAAATCAAACAATCTACCGACGTTGAAGATATGCTATGCAATGAGAACCTTCCGACGCCGGTAAAAATAACTTTCCGACTTCGGCAAAAAATACTACATTCCTTAAATATACATACAATATCGGTATGTCATGTCCGGACACACTGTAGGTATATATATTATGCCCACTTCAAATTATAAATAATTTGGAAAATCCAAAAGTGCACGCCTCATAATTTTTTTTTAATAAATATTTATTAATTATTATTTTTGTTTATTTAATAACAATTAAACCACATCGAATCAGACCCTGAAAAATGAAAGGGTTCTATTCCTGAGCATACTCAAGCGTAAGAGAAAAAAAAAAGACTCGATTAGTAAAGTATTTCGGTCGCTATCGTGTTAACAAGAAAAAGGATCCGCACATACAGACACACGGACGTCCAAGACAGAACTTTTTTAAACTGTTTTTTAACTAGTTTAAATAACAAAAATGACATCAAAAATATCATGAACGTTAAAAATAGTGTTTTTTCTTAATATGTGTGTGTATGTATTATCTTACAAGTGCAATGTATGATACATAAAGACATTTTAAGTTTGAAAAATCAGATGTTTTGCGCGAAGTGACAGTAGTACCCACCTCAACGCTTCGCTTATGAGGCGTGCAATAACGTTATTATTTGATATTAAATAGGGAATAATAATAAAAATATTAGAGTAATTGAGTAAGAACTAATTAATAATCTTCTTCTTATATATAAAAAAAACCGGCCAAGTGCGAGTCGGGCTCGCGCACAAAGGGTTCCGTAGCAGCAAATATAATAAATTACAGTTAAATCAACCTATCTCAAAAACTATAAGAGATACTTTGATCAAACCAAAAATCGTTGAAAGAGTTAATTAGCATGCATCACCTCTATTTTTTTTAGAATTTTATACCCCGTAGTTATAAAAATAGAGGGGGGGGGACATACTTTTTACGACTTTGAGAGCTGATATCTCAAAAACCGTTCACTTTAAGAAAAATGTTTTTTAGAAAACTTTATATCATTTTAAAAGACCTTTCCATTGATACCCCACACGGGTATGTACATCGAAAAAAAAAATTTCATCCCTCAGTTACATGTATGGGGGGCCCCACCCCCAATTCTTTTTTTTACTATTTAGTGTCATATTTTTGTAGCGGTTCATACAACACATATTCCCATCAAATTTCATCACTGTAGTACTTATAGTTTCCGAGTAAATCGGCTGTGACAGACGGACAGACGGACAGACGGACAGACGGACATGACGAAACTATAAGGGTTCCGTTTTTGCCATTTTGGCTACGGAACCCTAAAAATGAATCGCAAAATGTGTTGGTAAGCGCATAACTCGAGAACGGCTGAACCGATTTCGATAATTCTTTTTTTATTATATTCCTTGAAGTACGAGGATGGTTCTTATGTAGAGAAAACGTAAACATGTACCACGGGCGAAGCCGGGGCGGACCGCTAGTAATTAATAATTATTATGAAACTCCAATGTTCACTTATTTATAGCTTATACCGAAACACGTTGTCTTTTAAATCTGTAATAAATATTCAAATTGTTTTTTTTAATCAATGCGAAATACTAATTACTTTTAACAAAATTGACACGTTTATATGCACGAGTAATTACATAACTTGAAGATACTGGGGTTTACGTAATCAACTAAATTAATACCTGAAAAAATATTAATTAAATAGGTAGTTATCACAATAATTTTCTATAGGTGTTATAAAGAAAATTCGTACATTTAACAAATAAGGTTACGACCCACGCTCGTTGTTTCAAAAACAATGGAATATCAAACCAGTGTTGGCTAACAAAAACTATTGAATCCGTGCTAATGGATAATTACATTTCATTGTTATCGAAACAGATTGACAGCCATTCATTTGAGAACCGACTCACTATTATTACATCCAATTTGTAGCTTATTATATGTAAGTTAATTATAAAGAATCGACTAGATGTGAGACTGAGAGGCTTTTTGTTAAGTGAAGGCGCTATTAGATGATGGTTAAGATTGCATCGGTGTATGAGATAACTGCGTTAAACGTCTGTGATTCCCAGACTGTGGAAACTACACGTTTGATGAATTATTCTTTGCTATCGGATTTACGCCCTTTGGCCTACGACTTTGGCCCACCAATCAGGCTCACTAACCAGAGCGCGAATCGGGTTATCAAAATAAAATTTTCCTATTGGGTTACCCAATAAACTATAATGATATTAAAACGCATATGCCACGCCATAATATTTACATTTTTAACGATTATATTATTTGAAAATACCTTGTCCTAGTATTTGGGATAACGGTTTACAAAAGCATGTTATTGAAATTAAATCAATTTGATTCTAATTAAATATTATTAAGAAAATCAATTAGCGATTATCAGCATTTTTGTAATGTTAAGTCGTCATTAATTATGTAAAACGGAGATAATGAAACCACTTCTTATTAGTATTGCATAGTTTTATAGAAATACTAGAAAATTAATTGTGAGCAGAAACAAAAAATTCGAATACATATTTAATGGGGTTCCATTCGTTCACTTCCATTCTAGGTAAAATTCCTTTCGGTTCATATAACTTGATTATAATCATGCTACGGCTGTAAGATTATAAATTCAGTTTATAGTTTATTAATTGGAATTGCAAATTTTTATACGATTAACATACAAACTAATTATGAATAAAGTCACGTACTTTTAGTTACACAATCTATATTTCAGCATTTATTAATTACTTTTTTATCACAATAATAATTATAAGAAGGTTAAGAAAATGAATGATATTATGTATCAGTTTATGTAAAAAAGAAGGACATTACTGATCGACTGCAATTCAAGTAAATTAATAATATTGATCTTTAATGAAGATAATTTTAATTAAATTACATAAATTAAAATTGTAGGTTTGTAACCTACCGAGCTACTCACCTTCACACAATCACTCAAAACAACATTATTTTAAACTAGCGGTCCGCCCCGGCTTCGCCCGTGGTACATATTTCGCAATAAAAGTTAGCCTATGTTCTTTCTCAGGGTCTAAAGATTATCTGTGCCAAATTTCATCAAAATCGGTCCAGTAGTTTATGCGTGAAAACCATACATACTTACATACAAACCTTTCCTCTTTATAATATTATATTATAGTACCTATAGATTAAGATGAGGTACGTTTTATCACAGTTTTATGTTGTTTTTATTTCAATTACTTATCAAAAACATGTGAGATATGTAAATATATGTCATACAATCTTGTTTTTAAATCATAGGATTGGAATCTTCTGTCTAGATAACAGCCGATTCTAGGGCAGTGGCGTTCACATACAATACTTTTGCACTCAATATTTTTTCATTGAGTTTCTGGAATAATAAATCTGCGCGAACAACAAGGTTTCTTTTTATTTAGTCATAAATTTATCCATATCTAACATGTGCAATATGACATGCATTGTGTGCATGTGCAGCATGTCAGTTTGCAATATGCACATGCGGGCTCAATCAATGGCCTTATTAACTGTTACAACATTGTCATACTGAGACTCAATAGTTTCTAATCGACGTACAAAAAGCTACTCAATTGAATATTTTTTAGGCCATTCATACACTGATTTGAATTCTAATTGTATCTTCATCAAAATCACTTTGGGAGACATGATCGACTTATAATAACTTTTTAATGTGTGTACTTTTGCTCAGGTTGAAGGCGGAGACTCTACGATGATTCTACAGTCTACGATGATTGTAGCATTTAGTTTATACTCCCTACTAGCCACTAGGTGTACTCCGCGGTTCCATCCGCATTTCTCCGATCCTGTTGGTCTTAGCGTGATGATATAATATAGCCTATAGCCTTCCTCGATAAATGGGCTATCTCAACGAAATAATTTTTCAATTTGGACCAGTTCCTAAGATTAGCGCGTTCAAACAAACAAACTCTTCAGCTTTATAATATTAGTATAGATATTAAGAATTTTGTATAAAATATAAAACGAAATATTATGTTTTAAACTGTATGAGAAACGACTGTTCTTTGGTAAATTGAACTACAACCATATCTGCGTACCTACACATGGCTGGTGTTCAAACTCCAATAAAATAATAATTAGAGTTCTTAGTTCTAATTTAATTTATTTGTAAACAGGCCTGGTTATAGCGCTCTAAATACATTTTGTTTATAGTCTACAAATTATTACGCTCAAGGATTATTAAACCTGCATAAATTAAGCTGTATACGTACTTTAAGCCTTAACACATTAATATTAATTATAATTAATGGCTATTAATGGACAAGATTAATTAGAGAGGGTCAGAGAGGAAACAAATGTGTTTACTATGTTTGTTATTAAATAACAATTTATGGAATTCTGAACATATATTTTCAGAACTTGTAGTTTGTTTTGTTTCGATAAGTTAGAAAAAAAATGTAGTAGGAAAAGGGCGAAGGACGAACCATATCAAATGAAGCGATTGTAGGAAAATGATTACTTTTATATTTTATAGAGTTGTAAATTTAAAATAACATTGTGATTGCAATATTTTGCTACTGCCTATCATACAGACTACAGTTATTTAAATAATATTCATACATGTAATGCTGTACCTATTGCCTTTAAGCTTGAGGTGGTAACATACGGATTGAAAAATTTTATATAATAAGTAGATAAGACATAGTAGCTATACAACCGCCTTAGCCCTTCGTTATGTTGACGCTCTGAATCACAGGCCACAAAACCTTAAACACTCGTTATTTATTAACCTTAATAAGTTCAGTCAGCGATCGCAGCAATTACTGTTAATTCCCACTTTTCACTGACCAGTAATTTGGTACAATTATTTTTGTAAATTAACAAATGTCATACTTGATAAGCCTGCAGTGCGCTTGATTTTATGTTTTCTGTCGAGCCCTGACTTTTAAATGACATTTAAAATGAATTATTGACCAAGATTTAAAAAAGGGTATTTAGGTAGCTCTTTTGTACATTCCAGTGAAGTCTTGGAGACCTTAAAAAGTAGTACAAAATATTACTAGCCCATAAAAAAGACAATTAGAGCAGCAAACGCACTTGAACATTGGACTTTAAAATCTAAGATATTACTTGAATTAAGAAATTTAAAGCTGGTTCGGATATTATAGTATTTCATATTTTGATGATATAGGTATTAAGCGTTTTTACTAATGTTGCACAATCCTGAACAATAAATCAAATTAATGTTGTTTAAAACACGAAATGCATGAAAAACCTTTATTGAACACTCAAATCGTATTTAACACCGAGAAAAAGAAGACGGGTTGCACTCCGGGAGTGCCGGCAGAAGTGAAAACTTGATTATTAACGTTGAGCATGTTTGTTATCCATCCGTCTTACGCTTTTTCGATCAGGGTCACGACGCGAGTTTAAGATTTTATACCCATTACAGAAAAAGTGCTCAACGCCGCTAAATAAGTTTTCACTTCAAACTCACAAGAACATAATATTATAAAGTTAGGTAACATATGAACTATGGTATGGTATGGACCTATAATAATTATAATTATTAATTATGTTCTAGTAAAGATATTATATTCAATTTAATTTAATATAATATAGTAATCAGTGAAGTTGTTTACCAATAGCAAACTAATCGTAAGTATAACATAAACACAGTATTTCCTTCCCCAATACAATCCATTTAAATTGATATCTCATGAAACTAATTCGAGCGAGTTTCCTCCACGCCGTCCAACTGTGGTTTTATATCGTTAATTGAATTTTAATTGTATTTCCTTATTTGTACATAATGGTGCCATTTTAGTATTACTGTTAAATTTTAGGTAAAATCTCGTTATTTAAACACGCTTTTGGAAGTCGGTTAAATTCAAATTCAAATTCATCTATTAACAGAACATCATAGGCCCACTTGTCAGCAATTTCTTAATTACTACGTTAGCACAGGACATTAAATACTACCTGCCATACATTGTAACTTGAAGAACTGATTGGGTTTGTATACAACTTTTTGTTCTATCTGAGCCGTAAGTACCTATATAAAATAAAAATAAAGCCCATCCGATAAAATATTTTAAAAGTTTTAAGTTAAATATTACATTGCATTGCTATATGTAGGATAAGAGAATGTGGAAGCATTGAGGATGTGTTGCATATTTTGACGGAGTGTGTGCGGAACAAAGATTTAAGAAGAAGTTTGTTTAGAAATAAATTGTACAGTGTCGGGTTTGTAAACAGAATCCTGGCTTTCCCGTTGTCGGAGGAAGCCCGGATGCTGGTCAAGATCGCGGAAGTAGGTTTAAGGAAATTGTGAATTGCTATGTGTGTGTATGTTATTGTAATATGCCTCAACAGGGCGATGATATCGTAAAGCGATAAAGCCCTTTAAATTAAAAAAAAAGACGGGTTGCACTCCGGGAGTGCCGGCAGAAGTGAAAACTTGATAATTAACGTTCAGCATGTTTGATATTTTGGAATGGTATCCGTCTTACGCATGGAATATAAGGGCTAAAAAAAACATCCGTCTTACGCTTTTTCGATCAGGCCACGACGTGTCCTGACGCGAGTTTAAGATTTTATACCCAACGCCGATAAAGAAGTTTTCACTTCAAAAAAAAAAGACGGGTTGCACTTCGGGAGTGCCGGTAGAAGTGAAAACTTGATTATTAACGTTCAGCATGTTTGATATTTTGGAATGGTATCCGTCTTACGCATGGAATATAAGGGCTAAAAAAAATACATCCGTCTTACGTTTTTTCGATCAGGCCACCGTGTCCTGACGCGAGTTTAATATTTTATACCGAACGCCGCTAAAGAAGTTTTCACTTCAAAAAAGTAGGATAAGATTAAAATTTATATTTTAAATAGGTACATTTTAATACCATGTAATGTATCGGTGAACTGCACAAAAAAGAATATCTTAAAATATAAACGCCATACTCATTTGTACAAATATGCTGTAAAATTATAATATTAATATTTAATCCTGTATTATATTAAATAACTGAATAAGCATTAATATGTATAATTATTAAGAAGTGTAAAATCAAAGGCCAAACAACACTTGGAATATTTAATAACAAGTTACGTGTAACTCAAAATAAATAATTTATTGTAGATAGTTACGCATCCACACCAACCCTCTGTATTAGGTTGAGCAATAGCCTTCCGCTGGCCTCAGCAAGACCACCGGAGAGTTCTTGCAATTTAGCATAAGCATTGCAGTTATTGAAAAACATTTATTTCGCAATAAGGTATCGATTGTATCATTGCATGTAATTCTGGCATTAACATTTGTGACTCCAAATCGTCCACTTGTTATAGTTAATAATTAAATAAGTTTAATTTTAATTTTATTTTATTTTTTTAAAAAAGTCAAAACGCTCCCGCAAAGTTTAACTGGCGCAGCCGGTAGGATAGCCATATAAGGTCTGCATGTCTAGAGGTCTTCAAAATTAGCCCTAGAACATTGCTATAAAGGCCGTGCTATCCTAAAAGAACCGAAATAAATTTGTTAAACGACCACGACGAGGACATGGGATCGACGATCGGTTGGTGAGTAAAACTTTTTGCCATCCTTTCTGATATATTCCTATATCCTTTTCACGAGAGTGTAATTTTGACTTTTAACTATTTTTAACTGTTATTTTGGGATTGAACGTCTCGCATTATAACGGATCTGGTTTTAATATGAAATTCTATTAAATCAGTAATTAGTTATAACTTATACATAAGAAATATCGTATTAAATTCTAAGAATTGTCTTGCATAAAACTCTGCACAGACTAATTAACTATAGAGTGTAACTTAATTAAAAGTTTTAAATTAGAAAATTAAATGATTTTTGCATAAAGAAATATTAATATTAATTGATTTAATTGATCTCAAAATCGATCGTAATTCAATTAATGATTTTTATATTTTATATGTGATTTTATAACTTATTTCAAGTTTTAATTTTTATAGTAATTGATAACATATATTTTTTTTATTGTGCTATATTTTAAGAATTTTTATTATATTGTGTTTTAAATTGATTTATGTGTGTGTGATTTTTATAATTCGAAATTATTGTAATTGGTTAAAGACTTCAGAACTTTAATTACTCTGTACATATTTAACATGGAACGCGAAATCCAAAGCGTAAATGTAATAACAATTCCGAGTGATATGTTAAAACTTATTCCTCTTTTTGGTGGAGACAAAAGAATTTTGAATCTATTCTTTCGAAAATGTGAATATATAATTAATAAATTTAGAGGGCATGAAGAGCAGAATATTTACGTTTTACATGCAATAACTAGTAGATTAATAGGCGATGCCGCCGCGTTATTATCCGAGCGCGAAGATATTAATACTTGGCCTGCACTAAAAGAATTGCTGGAACAACATTTTGGTGATCCGCGTACTGAGGATTGCATAAAAATCTCTCTCGAGTCCTGTAAAATAAAATCCGGGGAAAGTTATCTTGAATTTTGTAATAGGATACAGAATATTAGATCGTTACTAATATCGAAGGTTAATTTATCGGTAGATACGGAAATTAAACGCGCAAAAATTGCGATTTATAATCATACAGCCCTGAACGTTTTCTTGTATAATTTGCCCGAAAGCATGGTGCGAATTGTTAGACTGAAATCGCCTAATACATTAGAACAGGCTCTAGAAATTGTGTTAGAAGAAGTTAATTTTCACGAACAATATCAGTCGCGCAATCGTACCCATAATAATACAACGGTGCCCCAATTTTTACAAAATCCTCAACAAAGGTTTAATTTTGGGATACCAAATGTACCTCAAAAATTTGGTTTTAAATTCACACCCCAAGAACCGTTTAATAAAAATCCACAATTTGGTTATAAGCCACCGTTTAATGAAAACCCACAGTTCGGGTATAGGCCTTCATTCAATCAAAATCCACAATTTGGTTATAGACCAACATTAAATCAAAATCCACAATTTGGTTACAGGCCAACATTTAATCAAAACCCACAATTTGGTTATAGGCCTCCTGAAACTTTTGGTATGACGCCACAGAATTTCGGTCAAAGACCTCCTCAAAATAACCGCTTTGAGTCTACTGACGTTTCCATGAGGACGGCACCCCCTCGACCACAAAATATAACTCAGCCAGGTTTTAGAGTGAATGAAACCGACTTACATAATGACAATTCACTATATGACAATTATTACTATGACTATAATCCTTACGACTATACGAATTATTATGGCTGTAATCCTTACGACTATACGAATTACGAATACGATGAGAATGAGATTTATACACCCACTGATGATACTCAAGACATTAATGTGCTTCCGTCTGATGAAGAAAATTTTCAAACGAAAGCCTCTATAAAGAAAAAATCATAGAATTAAATTGCGATCCAAATCTGAAATTTCCACACATTTATATTCCTGAAACTAATTCCAAATTTATGGTTGATACTGGGAAGCAAAATTTTAACGCGGACGCTTTATCTAGAATTAGAGTTAACGCTACGCATTCCGATAATGAAAACGAATCCATGGTTGTTAATATAGGCGATAGAGACAATAGGCCAAGAACGCGTAACGACTCTAGTACAATCTCTATACCAGAACGCGATTCTAGTGAAACGATATCTATTCCCGACTCTGAAATTCTATCGGCGCTAAGTTCTCCTAGAACATGTGACTACCCAGTCAGGTCACCATCTGTAACGTCAAAATCGGATACAGTTCATTCAGCTAATATAGTAGAATCGTCCGGTATACCTATATTACATGAAGCAATAGATACGAAACCAAATCAAATTTTAGTATATACGTGGTTTAAGAACGAAATGCAAGTTCACGACCTTTCACGTGAAAAGCAAAAGGTTTTAGAAGTATTCTTGCCTACTAATAACCCGGATCTAGTAAAACAATTTTTAAAAGAGTATATTAAACCGAAAGTTAAGTATTTCATTTATTTCGAAGATGATGAACATCGCAAACAGTTCACTAGCATTGCCATAGAATTATTTAGAAAGGATACAGTATTGTTATTTGAATATACGGAGCGTGTAGTTTTTATAGAAGATGAGAAGGAACAAAAGGCTATTATAATAAAACACCATCAAGGCAAAACGTGTCACCGCGGTATTAAAGAGACTCTAGCAAGTATACGTAGAAATTATTTTTGGCACAATATGCAGGAAACTATTTCAGCCCTTATTAATGCTTGTAAAACGTGTTCTAAAATGAAAATGATCGAAACTAAGCAAAAAGTAAAGGATAGGATAGGTGGTGAAGATCAAATCAGTCTCCCTTCAGGAAAAATTATATTTGCGAAAGACGTTAATAAGCGAAAAAGCAAGGATAAGCCGCGATTCCATAAAGCTAAGGTTATAGGACAAGGTTCAAGGAACGTTATACCGATAGAGATTGGTAAAAGGAAGACTATGGTCTCTATTAAAAATGTAAAACGCCTTCCGCGTTGTGGTGTTGGCTGATAGTGATGAGGTCCGCGCTGGCCCTTCAACTACAACTTCTTCAACATAACCCGGGAATTTATCCTGTGAAAGAAGGGCAAGCATATCTCCAAACAGACTATTGGACTATAATTAAGGTTTTAAATTTAGATAAGATAAATGATGACTTACATTTTATTATTAGCAAATACAGTGAATTCGATAGTTTAATTAATAAGAATATTTCATACTTACACGATTTTCAAGTGGCAAAATATCACGCTGAATATATTCGCGACATAACGGTTCAGAAATACGAACAGTTAGTTCCACACAAACGCGTCAAGAGAGGTATCCTCAACCCTCTGGGTTCCTTGATTAAAATTATAACGGGAAATTTAGACTATAGTGACGCAATTAGATACGATAAACTTACAGCTAAACTTGAAAACGATCAGACTATCATTAGAAATAAAATTACCTTAATATCTAAAATGCTCGATAGTTTTATCAATTCTACTGAAGTCTTAAATCAAAATTCTAATATATTAGATAAGCGTTTAAAAATTGTAGAATCTATGATTAAGGAATTAGCATCTAAGGATAATCATTGGGTTTATACTACTTATGTTGTAAGCCTTTTAAATTTATTTGTTAGTACTTTTCGTTCTATTTTTATAAAATTAGGAGAAATAGAGACTGCTCTAGCATTTAGTAAAGTATCCATATTACATCAAAGTATTATTAATTCTACTGAGCTGTTGCAACATTTAATTCTTATATCTCAAACTGAAAATTTAGTGTTTAAAGCGAGTGAGGCAAATTTAGTAAAACTAGAAGAAACTATTAATGTTAAATCGTATATTAAACAAAACCAGATTACGTTCATAATGGAGGTTCCAATTACAGATAATTATACTTATAACTATTACAAATTATACTCTATACCTATGTACCGTGAATCCGATAGTAAAACCTTTTCCATTTTTCCTAAATATCCTTACCTGTTGGCAAAGGGGATGAAATACTTACCGATTGTAAAACCGTGCCGATCGCTCGCTGCTGGAGAACAATTTCTATGCGATGAACAAAATCAAACGCCATATCCTGAAACTACTTGCATAGAACAACTGCTTAAATTTGAAGGAAACCCAATGCACTGCGAACAACAGCTAATCAATATAGAGAATGTGAGAATTCAAAGAATCACACCTATAAGTTGGATACTTTTCTCAAAATACAGAAATACTCTAACTCAAATTTGCAATGGTGATGTCAGCAAATATCCTGTCGTGGGCACATACATAATGACCATCGACGAACCATGTAGCATCGAGATCCAGAATATAACGATTCGCCCTCACCAAGTAATCACTGAGAATGATCCTGTAGAACCAACAAAAATTATAGTTTTGCCGCAATTACCTGTGAATAGAACTCCAATATTATCCAGTACACGTGTACTCAATATGCGAGGCATCAACTTGGACGAAGTTAAATATATGTCAACGATATTAAAGCAATCAGTGTTCAGTGATAGTGAAATGGTTAACAGTGAAAGAAATTTTAGATTCAGTGCTACTTTAGGCTATACGTCTCTATTTTTAATCTTTGTACTTGTAATTCTATTTTTACTTTACTTACTTCGTTATAAGATATTAAATGTAACATGTCTGCGAAATCATCGGATAGTTATTAAAAATGAACAAACCGATAATTTCGCACTTAAGGAGGGAGGAGTTACGCATCCACACCAACCCTCTGTATTAGGTTGAGCAATAGCCTTCCGCTGGCCTCAGCAAGACCACCGGAGAGTTCTTGCAATTTAGCATAAGCATTGCAGTTATTGAAAAACATTTATTTCGCAATAAGGTATCGATTGTATCATTGCATGTAATTCTGGCATTAACATTTGTGACTCCAAATCGTCCACTTGTTATAGTTAATAATTAAATAAGTTTAATTTTAATTTTATTTTATTTTTTTAAAAAAGTCAAAACGCTCCCGCAAAGTTTAACTAGATTGGCATCAAAATAATATCTAAAATTACTAACATAATATGTTTTTTGTTCACAATTTTACATAATACTGATTTGGTTGAACCTTACGCAGACATGACGCAGACGTATTTATGCAAAGAGTTAGCAAAAACTACAAAATTTTATTTTGGCAACAGAAATATGGAAATTATTAGATGTTGGATTTGTACGTAAACAACGATATTGAAACAATCTGATTCTTGAGATTGTTTAATTTCTTTTTGCACGCCTCATAAGCGAAGCGTTGAGGTGGGTACTACTGTCACTTCGCGCAAAACTATCTGATTTTTCAAACTTAAAATGTCTTTATGTATCATACATTGCACTTGTAAGATAATACATACACACACATATTAAGAAAAAACACTATTTTTAACGTTCATGATATTTTTGATGTCATTTTTGTTATTTAAACTAGTTAAAAAATAGTTTAAAAAAGTTCTGTCTTGGACGTCCGTGTGTCTGTATGTGCGGATCCTTTTTCTTGTTAACACGATAGCGACCGAAATACTTTACTAATCGAGTCTTTTTTTTTCTCTTACACTTGAGTATGCTCAGGAATAGAACCCTTTCATTTTTCAGGGTCTGATTCGATGTGGTTTAATTGTTATTAAATAAACAAAAATAATAATTAATAAATATTTATTAAAAAAAAATTATGAGGCGTGCACTTTTGGATTTTCCAAATTATTTAACCTTTGTTGGGATATTTTACACCAACAAAAATCGACGAAAAACGAAACCCGCTTTTGCATCTGCTAGTGATCATGCTGTGGAAGATAAACAGTCGATATTCTGCTAAGGCCCTGATTTCATCCGTCACAATTAATCCATCTGTTTGTGTCTAAAAGAAAGATTGCATTAAATATTATAACATCTAGGTAGCTGGTAGGTACATGATACAGAGTTACAGTTAGGTAGGTAAAGAAAGTAGTAAGAGTTGCTTTCTCATTTTAATACTAATCAAATTTTAACGCTGAAAAGTTTGTTTATTTGTTTCAACGCGCTTCTCTGAAAGTACTGAACCGATTTTCAATATTGATGCTTTTAAAATGGTGAAATGCTTTGACAGCTTCGTGTTCTTGAAAGATATAGGCTATATTTTTGTCCCCACTTATTTAAGCAGATCCTGGATTGAATGTTAGTTTATAATATTAGCGCAGATATTAGTACAGATGAAGCATTATAGTTAGCACGTGATGTACACAAAGTGGTTGCAATAAACTAGTTAATTGAATTGTTTATATTATAATTGAGTGCGCCTCGTCAGCGTGTTTGTGCGGATTGCAGACTGGCATCGTGTATTTGTAAACAAGCTAACTGTATCAGTATTGATTCCATGCTCCACATATATTTCCTGTATGTATCTATATGCTAGTCATAAATCCAATCTATCACACTAATATAACAACGAGACATCAGGCACCATAGTACCAGGCAGTAACATAGTTAAATGCTATCTAATTTAATGCTCTAATGGAAAGTTACTGAGTTTAGATATAGTTAAAAGTTAAATATGATAATAGTTATTGTTGCAAAGGTTAATGTAATGCATTGACATTATCTTTTTTTGCACCATCACTTCGTTTCTAACCCTGAACACATTATGAAAACGTTTTTACAGCTCTCAATCCACCCAATCTCTTAACAAGATTGGTCAACTACACAGCTATATCACACTATCTAAAGATATCGATGGAAGCAGATGCATCAACATCGATCAAGCCGGATTGTGTCGTATGTAGGACAGTCTCGACAAACAGACAGGATTTACGATAACAGTACATACTTGGTACATAGCTGTGTACTTGTGTTGATGGATAGAGTACTTGTATATAATATCTCGTTTGATCTTCTTGTTTTATGTGCGTCAATGTTTTCTTGTATTCTTATTTAGGTGTGTTCAATTGATATTGAAATTAAAAGGTATAAAACATGCAAATGGTTTACCAAAATATCATGGATTTATTGTTATTTTCGCTAATAAAGGTTATTTTAATAATGATTTCAAATAAATCAATTGAATTTGCTAATGTTAAATATTTAACAGAAGGACTCATATTTTAGACAACTTTAGTACTACATAGAACACCATGATATCACTGCATAGTACCTAACCATGAAGTAGAAAAAGTATCCTTATTATAGGAGGAAAATGGTTAAACATTTCATATGCAATCTCATCATCAATCATGCCAGGATTTGCTATCTCTGCCAAATCTAGCCCACAATATGTACAACTAAATAAGTATAGCTGTCCTGTACAGACTACAGACTACAGAATGCATACAACTGTAACAAAGGAGGTTAAATTTAATCAAACGTAATCATACTAAAGTATATTGTTTATGTGCTATTAAAATAGGTGACACCACTATTCGTTTGACTTCTTGACACATGAACATGAAACAAAGAGTTGTTTGCAAATATATGTATTCAAATATAATCGTTAGGTACTTAATTCCTGTTATGCTACCGCCCGCGTTTCCAAAGAAAAACCCGCATACTTCCCCGTTTCCGTGGGATTTTGTAAAGCTATTCTGTGTTAATGCAAGTTATGCGTGTGTGTGCCAAGTTTTATCAAAATCGGTTCGGCAGTTCTTGTGTGAAGGAGAAACAAAAAAACATAAAACGTTCGCATTTATAATATAAAGTAGGATGTATTTTTAGAACGATATCTACATGGGGCTACGTAACGTGTCTCATGGCAAGGTATCAAACGACTGTCGTACAGAGCCACTTCGTAGAGATATGTTTTCAATAACATCATGTATCAAAGATAATCTACATGTACATAGTACATAGATTAATATTATACAGATATAAGTATTAAGTAACTAGTGTTGTACGTGGCTTTGCTCACCTATTCTTTATTTTATCACGCGATAATCGATCCCGATTTCTATCAGTTTCAAGTTGTTTTTCACAAATTATCTACACTAATGATTCCTTTATCTGTCTATAAAAGAAATATCCCAAAATTCTTTTAACAGTTCAGATACTAAATCTTATAACAAAGATCTGTGTGCGCATGTTTCTTATCTTTAAGTCTAGGAATATCTTACCATTGGACATTTTTTTTTGTTTTCGTCGTAAGTATATCAATATTTTGTGTGTGATAATAAGATTATTCCTTTCCCCAAGTTCCATGTCATATTATTATGTGTCACTTTAGCAAACTGCGTCATTGCAAACAATTTATTTTAATAGCTATTTATACCTATTGGCTTATGAATTATGATAATTGATGACCTTTGAGTTTGGAGAGTCATAAAAAGTCGTTAAACGAACCCAGTCTACTGCCGTCACGACTGTAGTGAATACTCATAAAACTTTATAGTTATTGATTGAATTGTGACACATGCTGTGAAATAAGAGACTATTTGGCGAATGGCGGGCAATTTACATATCCCGCTATATAGACTACAGGCCCGTGTTGAAAAAATTATGGGTCATTTGACCCACCACCTGACCTATCTAGAATGATATAAGAGCATAAAATAATAAGATTCAGCAGTATGACGTCACTTGTAAGCTGTCCACCTGAGTGCAGATGAGAATTCGAAGGTTCAGGTAGAGATTTTCTCCCTTTGTCTCCATGATTTTTGTACGGCGTTGCGGAATAATTGATTAAAAGTAGTATAGAAATAGTATGACACAGATGCCGTACAAAATCAAATGACCAAATTTACCCCGGCAACTGTCGAAAAATAAAAATAAATTCCGACTTTGTGGACCACCATTTTTGTACGGCATCTGTGTCATACTATTTCTATACTGCTTTTAAGCCATTATTCCGCAACGCCGTACAAAAATCATGGAGACAAGGGGAGAAAATCTCTACCTGAACCTTCGAATTCTCATCTGCACTCAGGTGGACAGCTTACAAGTGACGTCATAGTGCTGAATCTTATTATTTTATGCTCTTATATCATGCTAGATAGGTCAGGACTCAGGTGGTGGGTCAAATGACCCATAATTTTTTCAACATGGGCCTGTAGTCTAATAGAAGCTAATCTCAATTCTCATTAGTCATGTTTCGTAGATGTATATTAAATGTTATTCACTCGTTCATTTCGTCATGTTTAACACGTTCAAGACGGGGCCCGATTTTGGCTACTTATCGTTGGGCCGGCATAGGGCTTAGGCGCGGGTCAAACACAAGCGGCGCGGGCGCGGGCGTGCCATAAGCGCACCTCTTGAATCTGTTTTGCACCACGTCCTTCTTATACATTTTGTATGAAAGAATTTTGGAAAGGCGACGAGGCGGCACGCCACGGTTGCGCCGCGGGCGTACCGCAGGCGTACCGCAGGCGCGCTTCCCCCATCGCATCCAAATAGAGGTCAATTCACGGTCATACACAATCAAAAACAAATCGGGTGGTATAGACCGGGAGATACTGACACAAAATTTCGAGTCATTTGTAACAGGATGGCGGTTCTACGGGGGTCTTAGTACGCAATGACAAAAACGAAAATGATGGTGTGAACGCTGGTACCGGTGGCTTAGTCGCGTGGGCGTTAGTCGAACTCGTCGGAAAAATAGCGAAAGTCAAACGATTTGTAACACAAAAATTTTAGAATTTACCGATAGCCCATAAAAAAGAAGTAGGCGGTAGTGTCATGCCATACTTTTCCGGTGTGACTTACAGCCCGCCATACCGACGCGAATGTGTTGATTTAAATAAAACAATTATTCAACCATTTGTACCAGGCTAACTTTTGCACAGGTAACCATCGTCGTGCAGCCATTTACGAAAATCGCCATGCCATACTTTTCGGACGATTCCAAATGGTCGCCATACCGCCGAAAATCTGCAAAAAAATTTATTTTGCCAAATTTTTTGTACCAGTATTGCATTTGGATTTTTGGAGAGTATTTGATAAAATGTGACCATTGTTATATTTGCCATACTTCTAGTAGGGGGAAAAAGTGCTGTCATACTTAAAAAAATAATTTATTATTAATTTATATAAGTGAAAATTTCCAACACCTAGATCTTTGAAATTTTGTATTTATATTCGTTGATCCTCAAACTTACAGGAAAAATAAGTGCCATACTGTTACAAATCGTTTGACTTTCGCTATTTTCCGACGAGTTCGACTAACTCCCACGCGACTAAGCCACCGGTACCAGCGTTCACACCATCATTTTCCTTTTTGTCATTGCGTACTAAGACCCCTGTAGAACCACCATCCTGTTACAAATGACTCGAAATTTTGTGTCAGTATCTCCCGGTCTATAGTAGGAGACGGTAGCCTGTCAGTCAAAAATGTGTTCTCTCTGTGTGGAATTATATAGAGCTGCTATTACATACCCTTCTTCGTTTTGTTTTTAAAGGTGAATTGAATTAATCGATGAAATTATTTACACAGGTGATGGCAGTAGGGAAAGTGAAAATGAAGAAGAGCATAATGAAAGTTCCCATGTATTTACAATGTCAGAAATAAAGATAATCCTGATTTTGATTGTGTTTTTTATTTATTTGTAATTGTAATAATATTGTGGAATGATCAGTACTGTAAATACTTTTGAACTGAGATTTTAATGATAAGATTTATATGGTTTAAATGTAAACCTGTGTTTGAAAACCATATTTTATCTATACTAATATTATAAAGAGGAAAGGTTTGTATGTATGTATGTATGTATGTATGGTTTTCACGCATAAACTAGGTACTGGACCGATTTTGATGAAATTTGGCACAGATAATCTTTAGACCCTGAGAAAGAACATAGGCTACCTTTTATTGCGAAATATGTACCACGGGCGAAGCCGGGGCGGACCGCTAGTACAATATAAATTTTGTGTTATTTTAACCTTCTTTTCTTCCATCATTACACCAGTACTACTTTAAAATTACTTTAAAAGTACTATAAAATTTTCCAAGTAAATTCCAACATTTCCAACAAAGATATATTTGCAATCGTGGGGTTATCCTCGCTATTTACTTACAAGGAATTATCAAAACAAAATCGTTACTTTCAAATTAATGTTAAACTCTTTTAGCACAAAAAACATAATTTTACTAAATTATGCATGAAGAAAATGCATTTAACCACTCTATATAAATATCATTTTCGGACGCCAACAGCGCGCCCGATGCGCGCCGGCAGGCGCGCCGGCAGCGCGCCCGAGGCGCGCCGGCAGGCGCGCCCGCGGTGCGCCCGATGCGCGCCGCGCCGCTTGTATATGTCCCGCGCCTTAGAAGACCTGTTGGTGAACTTCATTTACGGCCGGCATCAGGTGGAAAGGACCTGTTACACCTTTTGACATTAAAATCAAATGTGTCATCCAGTTGAAGACTTTTTTGAAAATTCTTTCTTGAAATGTATTGTTATTGAATCACTGCATAACAACATTAGACCCGTTTTTGAAAAAAATATCATTAAAGGAGGTTAAATTAGTAGTAAAATTATAGGATCTTATACACCTGATCCCGGCACTAGTGAATATGATTGCTAGTGATGTCAAATGAATCGACTATATAATTAAAAAAAATCAATTCGTTTTTACCTCAAAAACAGTATGCGCTTCATTATAACAGTTATGACAATACGAGAGTGAATCAAAAAGTTCTTGGAATCACTATAAAAATGTAAAATCTATTTTCCAAAATTTGTTTTTCTCTTTGTAAAAAATGTTTTTTCTAGCTATCAAAAATCTCAACCACGGCTACCATTGCCGCATCATAATCGTAAAATTTTGTTAGATATATAATAATAGATATCAATACAATATCGCAACGTCTAATTATTATGCACATCACTAATTAACTGACCTGTCACCAAGGGCCGGCTATCGGGTTATCAGGCATCGGGTCTTTTAGATCCGATATCCGTCCTGCAAGGACAAAATTTCTTTGCAGGCCGTATCAGGTCTAAAAGATCCGATACAATATTTTTCCTTTTATGGGTACTATTTAGTGGCAGAATACCAGTCAATATATCTGTCACACTCTCACTACAAAAAATCCTAAAGTAAACTACCCCGGCCCATGCGATAGCAATAGAAATCTCTCTCCGGCCCGCGCGAATAGTTCTCTTCAGGTGTTTTCGACCCGATGCCGTACTGAACGTGTTAAAATATGTATGTATGTAGTATTTAAGACGAATAAAAATTTGATATTTTTTGCAATTATACTTAAATTATTTGTTTCAGAAAAAACTCAATAATTATAGAATTCAACTTAATCCGCAATAACGAATTATTTATCATACCAACATTACACATACGTTTTAGTGTTTAAAGTTTAAACATGTAAAAGGCAAAATGATGACTTAGTCCAAAGCAAAGATATAAAACAAACGTGACATTAGCGGCTCATCAAGCTGCTGATGCCGACGTGTTGCAAAATGTTGACGCTCAGGAAATGTCATATATTTGCATTCACTTCACTTTCTACACACAACATATAATCACGCCCGTTTCCCGCAATAAGGTGCATATGTTATCAATACTTACATGACCGTAATTATGTCTCGTAATGGGTTTAGTGGAGCGAAGGAGTTTCATAAGTGAGAATTTGGTATTGACAATTTAATTTCCACGGTCCGTGCCCCGTGGGTTAATAAACCTAAAAGTACGGTCAACTGGGGAACTGCAGCCTCAACTTTCAAGCTTTCATATTTTTCATATTACATAGGATACATTTATAGCAAACTGTAATACATAACTAACTACGCTATAGCGCAGCGTAGAGAGAAGACATTGATAACTATCTGAATTCTGAACTGATTTTATAAATTGAAGTGTTTTGATATACACCTATAAAGGTATACATAAATAAATGCGACAACATTTCTGGTAGTAAAAAGTAAATGTCATGATGTGGTATTGATATGCACATAGGTACGTGAGTTTATTTCTCTACCCATACCTATTGGTTATGTAAAAAACTGTGCTTCACATTTTAAATTTAAAAAATATTAATTTACTAGTCTGTATTTAAATAATCAGTATTGCGCATATGACGTCACACTTGTATGTTTTGATTCCATAATTTCAACAGAAAGCGAAAAAACAACATGCGTCATCGTGTTTACGTGGTTTCTAAGGAATATTACATCAGTATGCTGATCTGCTGAACTAGTCACTATCACACGAAACGGTATAATTAATCAAGAAGAGAATTATTTCGAGCATTTACAAACGGCCACGGCGACGGGCGCCCATTTGTATATGACACATCTTTCATGGGCTGGATTAACGATAAATGAAGTACATATAACATTGGTACGAGGACATTCAATCATATACATACTTTAGTTCAAAAGTCCTAAGACACAGCGATTATGTTCATTGTGGTTAAGATTCGTAATTGTATCAAGGAATTTCCTATGAATCGAACAATTCAGTAGTTTTGGATTCTCCTTCATAATTTGTCTCAATTCATTTACCTATTAGTTTAATTTAATTTAATGATTTAATGCCAATATTTTTTTATGAATTAGAAATTAAATTAATGGTTTGTAATAAATTAAATCCGTATTACGAGGCGTTTCTCATTTTCTTTATTTAGTTTTTCTATTCATTATATTTATACATCCTATTATCGAGTGCCTTATTCCGAAGATCCACCTACGTGTAAAAATGTACTTTAAAATATAAAGTCATTGTGAAACTATTGACTTTTCATTACGCATATTTTATACTCAATCTATAGCTGTGAAGTAACTTGATAACTTCTAAAAGTGTATGACGTCACGGCTTCTGAGTCACTCGGTAATTCGGATAGTTTACGAGATTGTTTAATTGTAATATCTTCGTGCCAGTCACGAATTATCAGGTAAACGAATTTCGATTATTTTCCTGATACATATGAGAAAAATCTTATTCCTCCTTGATTTTTACATTTTAAAGTGAATACATAAATACTTTATTATATTAATGACTTTATTATGCATCTATGTCTTGATAAAATTAGGTTAACAATGCCTTATTAGATTATTGTAATATAATCGACAGCTGGTACGTGTAATACAGCGTTTGAAACGCTCGTGTGTGCGCCCCCTTCAGTGCTGACGGGAAATTACGTTGAACGATGATAATTTTATTATGAAAGTAGTTTTATTGTTCCCGGAACGTGCCGATCTGTGAGAAGGGGAACTGTCTCCTGATAGTTTATATTTAATTTTACTTGTAAGTTTATCCAAGTCAACATTTTTTTACGACTACCATTAACGTTAACATACATTTACTGAATAATTATTTGACAAAAAATATATATTAATTATATAAAATATATTTAAAATATGCAAATTGATCCTAATTAAAATATGTATGTAAATATATTTTTGCACGAGTGAGTTCTCGCTTGTTGATTACTGTTATGTATTATAATTCGATTTCTCTACTCAATTTTTATATCAAACTTACACAACTTCATATGAGCATTCTTTTATTTCATAAATTCATAAATAAATTTACTAATCCTAAAGAACGTTTTTGTGCATTCAATTAAAATCACGACATTTTAGTTTATAAACTAACACACAGATTAAAGTTAGTTCGAATACTAGAATATTCTTGTTATTCTGCAACAAACACCGGTTAAATAAAAAGCAATGTTAACAGTACAGTGATCTAGAGCATAAAGGAAGTGGGTTCGAACCCGGCGCAGGAAGCGCTTTTTGTCAGCGGATGGCCGCGCCTGCGCAGCCTGACATTGTAACATGTATGTGTGTATGTGACACTTTGATCGTCTATCTTTATGTGTATTGATATCAGTGTAGATCTTTATTACCAGGGAAAAAGGTGCTAAATGCTTATACCTATAATATCATGCATGCGAAAGAATGTTTGTGTTTTTGTCAAGTCGTAACGTATGGATTTTATGATATGATTCTTGTGTCGCAAGATAGGTGGCTAGAGTGATATTGGCTGTTTTTCACCGGGGTGCCTAAAATAACATTTCCATGGGAATATCCCTTGACTACGCGAGCGAAGCCGCGGGCAAAGAACTAGCTAGCTTTATCAGTAAGCTACCAATACAATATAATAAATTAATAATTATTATTATGTAACCACTACCCATACAACACACGATGACTTCAATTTGTATAAAAGCTTATTTTGTTGTTTTGATACAAATAAAATACAAATTCAAATATAATACCTATGCAGCGGCAGCTATAAAATAAATTGCAAAATTGTATAATCTGTACAAATACATAAAATTGAAGTATCTGTTTGCATTGTTGAACAAACAACAATTTACCTAACATATTATATGAGTATGAATGCTTATTCGGTACTTATGTATAGTATACAATTTTGTCTGAAACAAGCCAGTCATTTTGCAGATTAGACGACAAGAATAATAGATTCATCAGACTTTCATACGTTTATTAAATCGTAGGAGTTAGCCATGAATTTATTAATAAACAACACAAAAATCAATTTGATTGTCAATTCAGTCTAATCTACGATTTCATTATTTATTCCAATGATGTATGAATATTATGTTTTGTTTAGTAAATTGATAGAAAATAAACAATTCATATTAATAAAATTTTCCAAAAGATGACGTCAACCACAACGTCAACAAAACCACACATTTGTTTAAAGCAAATTCCGTAATTAAAAACATCACAGTACTTGGAATATCGCAAAACTTTATAATGCGTGTATTTTCCACTTACGTTTAAACAGGTAATTTGGACGGAATATTGCTATCTCTTGTCAGAAATCAGAATGGGGCCAATTGTACCGCCCCGCGGGACAAATCCCTGATATTGTGTCCAAATGGGACAAAATAAATTATCTGCACCACTCCCACTGAGAACGGGATTTATAAAAACTTATCTATAAGTGCTTGGAGCTGAGAATTATAACATCTGCCTGAAATGAGTTTTTAATAGAGTAAATTGTGTGCTTCAATGAATGTAGTTTAAACATAATTAATATGTATAATGCAGATAGTATAAAACTACCCTCATTTATGATATAGCTGTAATTATTGTGGTTTGTTGTCAATTGTCTAATTCAATGAGGTGGTTTTATAAACATACCTACATAAAATTACATACATCTTGCATATATGTAGGTAGGTATTTAGTTTAATCGACCGACGACCTATATGTACCGTGAATCGTGATAAGTGAAAAAAAATAGAAATCAGCTATGAACTTAAAATTTCGGTCGTTTTGAGGAAAACTATTTATTTTTTTTTTTATAATATTCATTCAGAAATTGTTTAGAAAGCGTATGACTATTGTGTGTAATATTATGACGGTGTCGAATACTGCCTGCAAAAATAAATTATACCTACCTAGATTAAAGTCTTTTTCGCATACACAAAACTTTTTTAAATTGTGTTAAAACTAAATTGCACTGTCCAGAACTACCATCATAATATCGTTCCAATTCTTTAACAAAATGGTAATTTAAAAATCTCCAAACTCATCTCAAATCACTTTCGTGACAAATGAGCCGTAATATTTTAATTATAGTGCGTCGAAAGTAACATTAACGACTGAGCTTCGAATTTAACAACGATAAATCTTATATTTTTTAGTTGAGCATTTTTTGCTGACTAAAATGCCAACTATAATTGGACACAAAAACGTGATAGCCCTACGCTTAAGGGTATACTGTAGATGTGTTGGCTCAGTGGATTCTATACCGTAGGCAGATCAAAATAGATTTTATTTTCCCTTGTACATATCGGTTGAACTGTCTGATATCTATTTGAAATTGGTAGCGGACGTATGTGTGGAAATTGCTTCGAGGCTCGATCGTCTCCATGGAGCCGCGTGTAAAAGGAAAGATAATTAACTTTCCCCTTTAAAACGGGAAAAAATCCAACTGGCTATTCCCTAAGTGGAGTGCTGTTCGGAGCTGTAGCTGCCTTTCTGAAAACATATACCTTTCTATGACGGGAAATACAGCAGACTAGACTGAGTTATACATACCTGTAATTATGTTATCATTCTCCTTCTCATCAGTCAAGAACGTCTGGCATTCACGACTAGAAGGCTGAATGTTTTTTTGATAAACTATACTGTGCTATGTTTTAAAAAGGCGCATGAAGGAAATAACTTTACATATTCTATGAATACAATTTTGAAGAGAAAATATTACAAACCTTTAGAGAACTTCAGTGTCCATTTTTCCAAAATTATCGCAAAATAATAGCGAAATTTTTATTTCAGCAAATAAATTACGGATCCCTACAAAACAAAAACTCAATAGATGGCGTCAGAAAGTCAATAATTTGCTTAACGCTAGCAAACTTTAAGGATTAAATGAACATTTCTCTCGAGCACTCTCGAGCGTGTTTGGAAAGGTCAAGTGGTTACGTGGATAAACCCGGCTATCGTAGATATGCTAGTGCATAGCATAGCCAAATACCGCGGACTGCCTTGAATTACCACCCATTAATGCCTGAAGCAACTATAAATAATTCTCAAAATATGCAATGAGCTTGCTGTCTAATAATTATTGGTCAGGAATGCTTGAATTATTATTGATAGATAAAATCTAGTTTGTTAAATAACATTTTCAAATTGATTTATTTTATGCTCATAATTCGTGAGTCCAAGATTATGTTCACTTTTTTTATTTGTATATTCAGTATAAACCTATTAATAGCAAAGAAAGAAACTGTTAGGTGCATCCTCCATCCTAGAACGATGAAAATTATTCTAAAAATCTTAACCAGTCTAATACTTTATATTGTCATCAAAAACAGGTTTTTACTAGGGTAATTGAGATTAGCATCTATTGACCCATTCAAAAAGTTATGCCATTATTGATAAGATAATTAACTTGATATAGATAAGAACAAAATAACTGATGCAAGCGATTAAGAATAACTTAATAAAATGGTATAGATACTACGACATCTCTAGGTAAATGCATTAAAATGAGACAATTTCCATTCAGAATTTGCAAATAATCTAAATAGAACCATCACATTGTTTTCAAAGATAAATAAAAACATTAAAATGAAACATTCGTTTGTTTAATCCTAGCATGATATATTGTCCAGTCAGCCGGAAAATTGGCTCAATAAATAATTTATATAACATGATTAATTGCTTTTTGCTAAGTTTATTATTGATGTTGATTTTTTAATCGCTTCGTAGAGATCACAGTTTTTTAATAGAGTTATTGACAGGGTCTTTTAGTTTTGAATTATTCATCTGTTACATTAGATTACTTCTCCTTGAATAAATAGTGCTTATTATAGTATCTGCCAAGTTTAGTTTTGCACTTCGCTAGATGTTGTAGGTACGCACAATCGAATGTATGATTATCGTAAGGTTACCATGGTACCTACAGTGCAGGCGAAACACGATGTACACGCAGTACACAGTCATAAAACTATTATGGCAAGTAGAAAATAAGGTATGACTAAGGCAATAACTTCATAATCTAAAAAATTGCACGTCGCCGACACGGTTTCGTAATTGTATTCGACACAATTCACTGCAAATTGCGAATCATGATCTTGCGGCTTAACAATAAAAAGCATAGAAACCAAGGCAACAGAAAATTCTGGATACCGCAAGAACATCCGTTTAGGATGTTTAAAAGTGCTTTTGATTCATTTGGTGTTCACTCATTTGAATTTATGTAGCGAGGTAATCACCAACATAAAACTATGTGTAACAAAAAACGTTCCACCGAGTATTAATGACAGGTATTAATTAATCATGATCAATAATCTTGTAGACTGTTTGTTTAATGTAGTTAAGATAATATTTCAAAATTCCACCATGAAAAAAACAGAACTCACAATTTTTTGGAGACATTAAATTTGTAAGTAATTAAGCTTACGTAGAACTAGTATTATATTATTATCCGTGATAATACCATCCATAATGTCTCATGACGTCACACCACTCCAAACAATGACACACTCAGCTGCTAGCTGACTGCGCTATCTAGCGCACTAAATCATCGCTCAAGTTTCAAGGAACAGCATCTAGGCGGAGTAGCGGAGGGTCTAGTTACGTACAATACCAGCTTTTTCTCGACTTGAGTTATGTTGCTTTATTTGGAGCCCAGTTCCGACGGCATTCCCGCACGATAACGCCTTTGCTTCGCCTTATCTCTCTCGTAGGCGGCAGTGTGTTGAAAAAGGACAGTGCAAATAGGGCTGCCAGGAATTGTAAAAATACATATCAGATTTATATTATACATTTTTGCACGTTGAAAAAAATGAATGCTATTTATGGGACAGTGTGAATATCATTAAATATTACACAATACAGGTAGAGATGACGGAAGTGAGCACTTAGGATTAAGTATTTCCGTCCATTTTGCTCCTCTGAGTTTATTGCACTATCTTACCTTTAGACCATCGATTTATAACTTTGGACCCAAATTCTTTACAAAAATAAACGGAATGGAATTTCAAATAGTGTCCCTTGTGGCAGCCCTACGCCTACCAAATAAATTACAGTGGCGAACATAAGCGAAGCACGTAGCCCTCGGTATTCCGTACTATTAGGTACGCAACTCATTCCCGATGCGCCACAAAAAGTGTCCAACAAAAACCGCATTACACTGTAATGTGCGTGAGCGTAATGAGCCCAAATGGGGCTTTAACGGGGTGCAGCTGGCAGGCGGGGAGCGGAGAGCTGGGAGCGGGGAGCGGCGGGAAACGGGGAAATGTGAAAATGGAGCAGCTGCGACTGATAACATAATGGTGGCGAGATCACAGGACGATTGCTTCGCCGACCGTATATACCTATAGGCTATAGAGGATGTCTGCTGATTGTTCAGTAATACAACATACACCCTGTCTTTAGACGTTATTACGCAGAAAAAAGCTAAAAGCATCCTTATTTCCCATAAACAAATGAAACAAGTCGAACTCAGAATGAACCTTATTTTTAAGGCTCAGCTGTGTTTGCAACACGACCAAGATTTAATGCAGATATTTATAAAATGTTTGTATTGTAAGTTCGGTATTCCCTCAGCGCATTGATGTGGGAAATTTCGTAGCTATGTTAGTTACTAATATTGTGTGTTGAAACTTTTTCACGTTCAATTAACATTCTAGGTTTCAATAAAAAATTTTTAAAGCATATATAAATGTATCTGTTGTCTGAATTATTTGCGGTTTAAACATATAATATATAGGTAGTAGATAACATAAGAATATAGTAGCTAGTAGTAGATGATAAACTTGTTGAAAGAGCTATTTCACGATTAAAATACCTTTAGCACTATATTTAAAAAACTTGGGAAGGAACAAAGTATACAGATATCTTCTGTAAAATGTTTAGCCATATTAATAGCTCTGTCAGTAACTAGGTTAATGCGCCATACATCCTCGCCTTGCGATCTAATTACCCCTTAACGTGATTAGTGCCCGCTCACCAAATACGTGACGTCACTTCTCTTAATGAAAACTTTAGCCTCATAACCGCCATACGAATATGTCCGAAGTGATTAAGATGCGACATCGACACGCGTGGAGCCGTTTTATCTCGGGTATTTGCATAATTCATCTGAGGTTGGCATGTATGCCGCGGCCGCGTTGGCATTGAGTTTCGACTGATGAATGGGCACTCGCAGCTCCGCCGCTCCGGCGCTCGCGGGACACGGGAACTCCATTTGACGGAACACGAAGTCTTAATACTATGTGGGTTCGTGAGGTTTTATGGCATCCTTGAATCTAATTTTGTACAAAATAACTTTACAGTTTACATGTATGTCGGCATGCTGTGTTGTTAATTGTGTTTTGCTTTGACAGTTATAAGTCGTAATGAAGTGTGAATACTATTTGCAAGACACTGAGCGATGCTACGCAACTAATAGGTACATATTTAAATCAGCTCATTTATATGAACTGTCACGGGGTCTCCATACGATGTTCTGTTACCAAGAAGATTTAATCGATAATGGTATTTAAATTAAAACGGAAAAAAATTCCAAATGGTGTCGTATGAATAATTTTACGTAGCGTTCTTTGTTAGAAAAACCCCCAAGTATAATAATTTTCCTCTAGCAAAAATGAAACAGCAGCATTGACATCTGTCGGAAGTTCAATAGAACATGTTTCGATTTATAAATAGAGAGCACGATGCCTAATGTGACATTTTTGGCTGCCGTCTTTATTCTTTAAGGTCGTCAACTTCCTCGCCGTGAATATAAAGTTATTGGTATAATAACATTTGAGATAACATCGCCATAGTTAGTTTTTAGACGGTAGACGTCGCCTGATAAGCAAAAAGCGTTAACTGCTGTTGCTTAGTCGGCGCGAGGACACTTACACTGCTGTTCAAGATAAACATAAATGCTTTTAGAAAAACCTCCATCTCTAACTACAAAATTGTTAGAATATTTTAAAATTTAAAGTTAAGTACACTAATTATGTTCGTGTAAGTATTTAACAATTTGGCAGCCCTATTCCTTGTAGTCCTATTCTGAATATGACAAAATAAACTTTGATTAAATGAATATCTACCTACAATATTAATCGATATTACAAATTCCACAAAAGAACGAATTGTTAGAATGAATTCAGTTTACTTGTAAGCATCTACAGAAGCTTAACCTGCCGTGCATATTATTTTTATTGGTACCATTCGTGTCAATGACATTAGCAACAATTTTGTCTCTGATATTCGTAGTGTAATACAATAAAGGATCTACCGTCTACGTATTGTTGGTGGTTTAATTTTTTTAAGAGAACTTTATTCGGATTGAAGGCGGAATCCTAGCGAGGGTTTTAGTCTATTCAAATGACATGAATGGTGAAGCTTTACCCTCATTTCGGCACAAATGGGCCAATACAATGCTAGCTGAGCGGGATGTGCTGTCGATGACCTGAATCTAATGCCTTTGAGACTTTCGCATGATTTTTTTTACTCTAATGATTGCCCGCATGTTGCGTTTTTATTTAGTGTAAGTAGTTTTATAAAATTCATTATGAAACTAGTCTAGAATGACAAAATATACGTGCTTGTGTGTTTTTCATGATCATTAAAATAATTTCCAATTAATACTTACGCATAGTTTCTATTTCTAAACGAAATAGTTGTGTATTTGAAATAAATTATTTTTCTTTTTTTATTTAATTTATTATTTATTTTATTTATTTAATTATTTATTGCACACACAAAAGACATAGAGACACACAAAGTACAGCTAATAGGAAATAATGTGTACAAACGGTGGCCTTATCGCTAAGTAGCGATCTCTTCCAGGCCACCGTATGTAATAAGTACATACGGTGGTTTTTTACATGTTTAATGAGATGTTTAATAGCCTCGTTAAAACACCACTTACCCAGTGTTAATGCGAATCTGTCGTACCCACAGACATACGTGGTCGTACCTATATTCCCAACAAGACTAGCGAGATACAGCAATATATCTCCATGTGTACTCCGAAGCCCCACGTGTTGCAAATGGCTCGGCACACATCAGTCGAGTTCAGTCAGTTGAGTCAACAGGAAGGACGAATTCGTGAGAACTCTCGGCGGATGCTGTGCGAAGCGGGCCGCCATGCCAGTTACGTTTACCCTCACATACACGTAATGTTACGAGAAAGTTTGTAAATAACGACCATTTTTGCTCTCAAACACGACAATTTCTTGTATTTAAATAACCAAGTATTTATTGATTTTGTTCACGAAGTAATTTAAGTGATAAGATAAAGTTCTTAATAACCGCTGTTTTGTAAACATTCACAAAAACAATATTGAAATACCAAGAAAGCCAAGAGATAATGTTAATGTTTTTATATTAGAAACAAAATATTACGATAGAAAGCGACGAGCTTCTAAATGTTAATCACGGCATAGATACGCCTACTCGAACCTTTTTGTGTTTCCAAATTTTATCGACCTTTCGACTAGTTTAAAGATCAACAACAAAACACATAAAACGATAAACGATTGGTCTCAATAACATTAATTTAATGTTTCGTTTATTCTTAAAAGATGTTAATATAATACCACGATTTTAAATTAACTTCAGGTACCTATTACTATAATTCGAATCGGACTCATTCGAACGAATTGTCGAGGGAAAATATTAATTTATGAATTGAATATATGGTAATGCGTTTGAAAAAATATAATAAGATTTAAATTATTATTCACCTCTTGCTTACATTACTAACAAATAGGTACCTGTTTATACATGAATAAATAATAATCTTTATTCGAAAGATATGAACTAATGTAGTAAGTACTAAAAAAATAAATAAAAAACTCCTTCAAATATTACATTTAAACGCACACAAAAACAATTTAATATACAATTGTCTATTCCTAGTAGAGTAGCCATTGTTACCCTTATTTTTGAAATTAAGTGAATAGTGAATGATCAACCTTGCTGTAACAATGCTTCATACAAATGCGAGACAAATACAACAAAGTGGTTTGAATTTAGCCGTTTTAATAAATAGTGTAGAAACAATGGCTTATTGTAGAGCCCTCGGAGAGAACACGCTAAGCAATATAAAATGCGAAAGAAATACAGCGATACATATTTCGTCCAAAGAATCACGATTTCTTTTAGCAGTTTATAAAACATGTTCTGTCTTCATGTATTTTTTTTATTTATGAATGAAAAATAGCCGATTCGATTATTTTCATTCCATCTTTTATCCAAATTCATGCTGTTCCTTGAAACTTGAAAGCGTAACAAACAGACATACAGTCGCCTTTAACATTAATACTTTTTAATATATTACGATAAAATCCATTGCTTAGCTTAGTAGATCAAATATACAGTTTACAATGTAACGTTTCCCTTCACTCACGGATGATTGACCCGACATATCAGAAGAGATATCGAAATTCATCCATTCGAGTCCGCATACAGGAACAGGACATAAAACCACTTAAGATGCGATCGATTTACAACATGAGAGAACACTGGAGTCCCCTTTATCGCTGGAGCATAATAGATGCATCCAGTTGTGTGTGTGTGTGTGTGTGTGTGCAATGGTGTCGGGTTGCGAGTGCGCCGGGCGCGGTGCGGCGTGAAGCAGCGCCGGCGGGTTTGGCTAGCTTGTCAAAATCGTACACAGTGTTCACAGCTGAAAAAATAGGCTCTATTTTAAAATGTATGAGTCAAATTCCTTTATGTAGGTACTTAAACATGTTTGGAATAATAAAAGTGTTATATTTTTCATGATAAATTGTTTAGTTAATCGTAAGTTTATAACTTTATGGCGGTTAAAGTGGGTCAATGCAGATTATTCATTACCAGTATCTATACGTGCCAGATTTCATCAAAAGATTCAGGACAAATGGTTCAGGTAGAATGTAGTAACAATCATTGCAACAGTTCTGATATAACTTATTTGTACTTTTTACGTATTTTACTTCGAAACATTTCTAGTCAGCTTCCTAAACTTTACCATATGAGAAATAAGTCCATAAGTCAGAAAGTCGCAAGCAAACGGGGCCAATATGAAATATGGAATGCAAAAGTCCCAGTAAGTATTCCATTACGTAACATCCTTGGGTTTTGAAGTTGGAGAGGATAAACGTAAAGCAGCTGTTACACTGTAGAGTATAGTGTGTACAGAGATATCGATTGCGGCGTCCGCTTCCTGCACATCGCCTCGGCCGGATGCTGTCATAGCCGCCAGCCTTAACACATACATCGCTGCCCCCACCCGTGCGGACATCTCAACACGAAACGGAGCAAGCAATGCATGCTAAACGGTAGGTTATTGCAATTCGAATGCCTTCGGAACGAAATAACAGGTCAGTAACCTTGGCGATGTGTGACCGTGTGCCGATGTACATCGCGGGCTGCATAGAATATGTGATCGTGGCAGACAGTGATGGACGAGCAGTGTGCGCGGAGCATCGACCACAATGGCGCGGAGCAACGCGATATGAGAGGACCCCCCCACGGCGCGCTGCATGGGAACTAATGGAGCCCCGATGTTGAGGCGATTTAGACCTCGTTTATAGAGAACTACTATTCAGACACTTTTGTATTTAAATGTGCACAACGATTGTGCATTCGCTCATTCAGAATGTCGATGCTTTATGTATTTATGCTCTTTTTGTTCCACTTAGAAATCTTTCTCGAACAGTTTTTTTTTAAGTTTCATTGCTTATTCTCCGATGTCTATTATTTTTCTTCAAATTGATTAAAAGGAACAAACAACATAGGCAAAGAATTTCGCAAATAATAAAAAATGTACTTCATACAAGAATTTCATAATAAAATTCAATATTTTTTTGCAAAAAAATGTTTTATTACCATTATTTTCGAGAAATTATTGGCTGAGCATATTTATAGCTACACATCAATGACTATAATGTCTGTCCGTCTCGTAATAACTAGTGTAGATCGTAGCCGTCATAAATTTGCTATGACTTTATAACATCTATTAATTTTATGAAACGATTCTGAAGTATTTGAGCCAAGATATAATACAATATAGTGATATAGTAGTCAGCCAGTGTAGTCTATAATTAATGTGAAAATATGTTTGTCGTTTTTCCCTTTATCACGCAGCAACCGATTGACAAGATTTTTTACTCGAGACAGTATATTATGGAAGATTGATAGACTGCTTTTTTAATCAGAAAATACTGAGATAAAAATACAAGCGATGTAAAAAATATTGGTAAAAGTAAAGCATCAATGTCTTCAGAATAACGTTATAATATGTCTACCCAAGTTTTATGTACGATTTTTTTGTACAGAAATAAATTAGATAAAAACACTTTTTCGAAAATAAACCTACAGCAATCACGTATGTTGACGCATTGTGCATTGTGCAGGGCAGGCGAAGTCGCGGGCTGATGCTAGTGTGACATAAGTCATAATACTTAAAACGGCCATCGTTTATTAACATTCCGAGAGCCGCGTTTCGGTCGACATTTATGACTAACCATTAGTAATTTTGTAGGCACTTAGTAACTCGTATATAGTTTCCGAGTTACTCGGCTATGTCGTTACAGGCCTCGCTCTATGGAGTATGACTATTTTCATTTTATGGACATGTTGAGATCCACTCGACGCAAAATGCAAATTATGCTAATACAACATTTAATGAACCAATTAATGAAAGCAGTAAATAGATCAATGTTTCATTTTGAGCTAATTATTTCATTCCATAACTGGATGTAATAGTTCAATAATAACTTACAATGTAAGATTATCTACGAAAGTGAGATAATAATAAAAGAAAAAATTGCACTTTACACGTGCCGTTAAAATGTGCGTTAAAAAATCTGTATTTTAATTAATGCTAGTTGTATTCGCAAAAAAGTAGCGTTTGCACTTATTGAGTGTTTCATCTATCCATCAAAGTTCGTTTTAATCTGTGCCGCAGCTCTGTTACAAAAAGGTACACTGATAGTCTACAATATAATAATGTAGACTCTACATTATTGATTGCATTTGTTAGTTACTTTACGATTACTTAATTTACTTATTATAAATTGTACATCTGTCACCCGCCGTTTTATTACTTTGAGAAGTATTTGTAAATGACTAAGTAGATAATATATTAATTTCCTGTACATCGATCAACAACGCGCCAGTTTGGTGTACCGTCAACATAAAAGTTATCAGCGTGGTGCCGAGTGCCGACTGCCGACAGATAAACGAGTTTTAACACAATGCCGTCGCTTTCGCATTTGTGTGTTGACGCTCCGAAGCGACAGCAAAATATGTACAATTTTATTTTTTGTGTCGAACGTTATTTCAATTCTTCTTTTATTTGGAACGGGTATTATAAAAATTGCTTACTCTAATACATATTTCAGTTATGTACTAACGACGGTTTGGTATTTAAAAACAATTTTAGATATGAATGACAAGTTCATTTTATAATGAAGAAGAAAATATCCCACAACGAAGCGCTCAACAAAGCTAATTAAGGTAAGGACAGCTGACGGCGACGACTGACGGGGAAGAAGTAAATTGAGTCCCTAAATCAATTATGGTTTAATTAGTGCATGTTTTTATGTATCGTTTTAGAATTTTTTAGTTTTTCCCATTACAAATTCCATCTCACCTCTTTTATTCTTTCATAGGTATATAGTATCAATACGATCAGCATTCTTAAACAAGTTTTAATTAGAGTTTTTATCTCGTATCCTAGATGGTTATGAACATTAATTAATTATAAAGTTAGTTTCTTGTGGTTCTATATGTATATTGTATAGTTTACTAGCGACCCGCCCCGGCTTCGCACGGGTGCAATGCTGATACTAAATACACTACAGAAAAATTGTGAACGTTGTATAGGTATAAAAATATAGCGGCCCGCTCCGGCATCGCACGGGTATAAAATACCTACAAAGCCGGGCGGCCGCAAACGCTACGTCCCGCAATTTTTAAATCTGTAATATCTTCGAAAATATTCACTTAAATCATACGGTGTAAAGGGCCATATAGATCTATATTAAATGAACAATGTATCCATGGTATTTAATTGGTTAAGGATTAATGCTGTATTGGTTAAAATCGCTTCGAAAATTAGCCATTATTTGTCGTAAAAAGTAAATGACAAAAAAAAGTTATTGTGGGTTATCCATAAGAGATAGACATATACCATCGCGGACTTTTCTGTAGACCTTTTCAATGTGTATAATACTTAGTACATTATTTTGATAAAACTCGTAGGGTTCAGCCTGCGTTTGCAATGTAAGCGGAATAAATGTAATTTTTTACGACATCACATTAGAAACCTCAAAAATAACAGTACTTCTCCACTACTTAATGGATCTTATTATACATATAAACCTTCCTCTTGAATCACTCTATCTATTAAAAAAAACCGCATCAAAATCCATTGCGTAGTTTCAAAGATTTAAGCGTACAAAGGGACATAGGGACATAGGGACATAGGGAAATAGGGACAGAGAATGCGACTTTGTTTTATACTATGTAGTGAAGCGAACTCTACACGCCCGCGCCGAGCATATTCAAAACAATAACGTACAAAAAACACAAAACGCGAAATGAGTTTTTTGCAGACCGTACCTAATACTGTTACACATAACAACGAGCGCTTATGAGGAACAAAGAGACCGTTCGCAAATTAATGCACTAATTAAAGCCCGCCGTTCGTTAGACCGTGCGCGTCGAGCGAGCACTGCCACCGGTCACATGATCCCGTGTTTATTTGCAAGCTGTACAATATTTTATTTGCATAAAAACTCGTGCGTTTCGGAAAATGTAATAACATAATATTATGCACATGTGCCATATGGTGAAAATTTATTTATGTAGAGTTCATAAGGTTGGACAAGATTATTTCAAAATATAATGATTCCAACACAACAACTTAATTTGAATTGATAAATTATTGAATAGTTCATAATATTATAATATGCTTTTGGTATGATTTATGAACATAACATAAACTATTTTCATTTGGTTTCGTCACAGTTGAGTTGTGAGTAAACAACAAAACAAAATGATTAACCTAAAATCAAGGCATTATTCAAATTGTATTCGCAATACAATTCAAGTGATTTTAATATGTAATTGTTTGTAAATAATGCATTTATTTAAATCTTAGTTGAAGACTACTTAATCTATTCATTCAAGCGACACAAAAGGATTCTGTACTGAATGTAGTACTTTTTCTTTTGAACTCGGACAGGACTCGGAAAATATATGAGTATTAAAATGGTTTACTACACATATTATGTTGGTTGAGTTATTACTTATTACCGCTGTTACCTTATACAATACCTACAATAAACCTATAATACAATACTACCAATACTGATATAAGCTGTATGTACATCTACATGTATGAAGATCAATTTACAAGCTCGTTTAATATTTTTAGATTGAGATGAACATTATAGCATCCTCGAACAGTTGAGTTCACGCAAACTTGGTCATGCTGTATTTATTATCTTAGCTACGGGCTGTAACACGAGCCCTGGCTTCAAACTACTCAGAAAGACACCACTGTTCCCGGCCACCCACCGAGCATACACACACACAGGAAAATCACCCTTATTCCCACAATATAAAGGCCAATACCTGATCACCGCAGGATATTATCCTCGCTGCAGTTCGCCAATGAGAATATCATCTAAATTGTTAGCTTAGGATGGTGGAAAAAAAGCTATTACTAACGTTTACGCTTCAGTAATGTTCGTAGAAAAGGTGCATTTTGATAACGTAAACAATAGTTTTTTGAGGGTTCGTTAGAATTTTAATTTAGAACAGGATATGCCATCAATTCTGAATAACATAATGTTTCCTTTATTGGAAAATAGTAAAAACTTGTAGAATGATATAATGAAAATATATCTGTGTTCATATTCTTCAACATTTTATTACCATCTTCACTTTGAAGTCTCAGTCTTGTTCTTTTTATAATAGAACTTGCGGTCCGCCCCGGCTTCGCCCGTGGTACATATGAAAAATAGATGTTGGCCGATTTTCAGACTTACCCGATATGCACAGAAAATTTCATGAGAATCGGTCCACCCGTTTCGGAGGAGTATGCAGACTAACATTGTGACACGAGAATTTTATATATAAGATTGTCGAGAAGAGCGAGTTACTTTATTCATCTAAATTAAAAATTGCAATATAACTAATTATCAATACAGTTTAATATATGTATAAAACTTGGGTATAAAGCGGCTTGTCTTTAATTGGAAAAAGTTTTATCATGTTATTTCTGTACTTGAGAATATTAATTTTTCATATCTCACGATAAGACTTGACAAGTTACTTTTTGAACTTTGTCGTAAGATTACGAAATATTTTAAAAATATGAGAAGGACAAATATTTTAGTAAAATTATATAATTAAGTACCTATTTAACATTAAGTTATCATAATTATTCAATATTTCCGCTTTGTCGAAGAAAATGCTAAAAGTTAAGTTTTAAACCCTGATAATTTTGAATTTTCATTAAATATTAGTGTAAAACGATATTTATTATATTTATTGAATATTATATTATGTACTAGCGGTCCGCCCCGGCTTCGCCCATCGTACATATTTACGTTTTCCGGGATAAAATATAGCCTATACGGATTAGGAAAAATTCCTCTAAGTAATAGTAAAAGAAATTTTAAAATCGGTCCAGTAGTTTTTGAGCCTTTTCAATACAAACAGAAAAATACAAAGGTTTCCTCGTTATAATATCAGTATAGATAAGCAAAAACCTTTTAGGTACACGTAAATAAGCGCAGTGTTCCAAACAGTCGACACACCATATTTGTGCTGAGCGATTGCCAACTCACGATATTGTAAATAAACAAAAGATATAACGATACAGTCACACATAATAAATGGTAAATAAGGAAATGTACTGCATTAGGAATTCTATAAGCTCTGCGCAACCAGGTAATCCCATGTCGTAGGGACAAGTAGATAATGTTACACAACACTACGGCTTAAACATACACAAAACCTTCTCTTTCCTAATATGTAGTGGGAATTGCTGGCAAGAGAATGTAGGAAAGTTAATATATTATATAAGATATATCTCTTGATTAATTTCTGGACCGTCTACATTTTCGATAAATTGCATACAGTAAATAGAATTACATGTTACAAATTTTCTGCTTCTACGACGCCGCGGCCGTCCCCATCATACAGCACTGCGGTTTTTACCCCTGGGCTAGCGTGGCCTAATTCACGAAGCATGCTCCACAACGTTCAGTGCTGTACTATCACAAACTTAACTCAACAACTTTACGTTCTTAACGTCGGATACATATCTATTTCTGGTAGCAACGAGCGCTAAATCAAAGAACTTTATTTACTTTGCAAAGTGTTCGTCCACCGCTTCGAGTTACCGACTTGTAATGCATCAAACTGTTTGCGACTGACTCAAGACGGAGTTGTTTGGAGCCTCTACAAATTCAAAGTTTGTTAATTAAACCTTCGGCTGAAGTGACGTAGCTGATTGTTATATTGTCCTCTGTTAAAATACGTATAGTTGTATTTAAATGAATTCAATAGATTTTAACTGATACTAAATATTGTCCTTGGCATAGTTCGTGAAGAAGCTATTACTTATTCCTTCTTTTATGTATTTGCGTGCTTGTCTCATAGGTAATGAGTTATGTTGTATTTGCAATTAGTGAATAATAAATAATAAGCTAAAAAAAAAGAAAAATATTAAGCTCTTAATTACTATGTGATTTTGTATTCCCAATTCCCATTGATATTAAGAAATTCGTTTTATTGATGGATCTCTATGAGCGATAATATTGTAATTAAAACATCTATAATTTGTAACTACATTCTTGCAAATAAATATAATTTGAATTTGAATTTTGAATTTGAATTTGAGTAGAGAGAGCGAGACATAATATTATAATTAATTTATTTTAAAAGCTTAACACCTTTTATACTCTCCGCTAGGTAATACATATCCTTTAGACACGTATTACGAAATTAATTGTACGTTGAATCTTTTCTTACGACTATTTTAATTTGCTGAAACAAAAGCACTGCAAATGAAACAAAGGACCATTGCGAAATGGTTCATCAGAACTTCAGTCTTTGTAACACCTCATGCACTAATGTTATTAGTAAGATGAATCGACTCGATTGTGCCATTGTAGTGGACACAATGCCGTCGATCACTGTGACGTCACACGCGACAATGCCGGCGTCACCCCCTTTGTGCCACTTACGGTCTTAGGCGCGGGACATATACAAGCGGCGCGGCGCGCATCGGGCGCACCGCGGGCGCGCCAGCCGGCGCGCCTCGGGCGCGCTGCCGGCGCGCCTCGGGCGCGCTGCCGGCGCGCATCGGGCGCGCTGTTGGCGTCCGAAAATGATATTTATATAGAGTGGTTAAATGCATTTTCTTCATGCATAATTTAGTAAAATTATGTTTTTTGTGCTACAAGAGATTTGAAAGTAACGTTAATTTGAAAGTAACGATTTTGTTTTGATAATTCCTTGTAAGTAAATAGCGAGGATAACCCCACGATTGCAAATATATCTTTGTTGGAAATGTTGGAATTTACTTGGAAAATTTTATAGTACTTTTAAAGTAATTTTAAAGTAGTACTGGTGTAATGATGGAAGAAAAGAAGGTTAAAATAACACAAAATTTATATTGTACTAGCGGTCCGCCCCGGCTTCGCCCGTGGTACATATTTCGCAATAAAAGGTAGCCTATGTTCTTTCTCAGGGTCTAAAGATTATCTGTGCCAAATTTCATCAAAATCGGTCCAGTACCTAGTTTATGCGTGAAAACCATACATACATACATACATACATACATACATACAAACCTTTCCTCTTTATAATATTAGTATAGATAAAATATGGTTTTCAAACACAGGTTTACATTTAAACCATATAAATCTTATCATTAAAATCTCAGTTCAAAAGTATTTACAGTACTGATCATTCCACAATATTATTACAATTACAAATAAATAAAAAACACAATCAAAATCAGGATTATCTTTATTTCTGACATTGTAAATACATGGGAACTTTCATTATGCTCTTCTTCATTTTCACTTTCCCTACTGCCATCACCTGTGTAAATCATTTCATCGATTAATTCAATTCACCTTTAAAAACAAAACGAAGAAGGGTATGTAATAGCAGCTCTATATAATTCCACACAGAGAGAACACATTTTTGACTGACAGGCTACCGTCTCCTATAGACCGGGAGATACTGACACAAAATTTCGAGTCATTTGTAACAGGATGGCGGTTCTACAGGGGTCTTAGTACGCAATGACAAAAAGAAAAACGATGGTGTGAACGCTGGTACCGTCGGCTTAGTCGCGTGGGCGTTAGTCGAACTCGTCGGAAAAATAGCGAAGTCAAACGATTTGTAACACAAAAAATTTAGAATTTACCGATAGCCCATAAAAAAGAAGTAGGCGGTAGTGTCATGCCATACTTTTCCGGTGTGACTTACAGCCCGCCATACCGACGCGAATGTGTTGATTTAAAAAAAACAATTCAACCATTTGTACCAGGCTAACTTTTGCACAGGTAACCATCGTCGTGCAGCCATTTATGAAAATCGCCATGCCATACTTTTCGGACGATTCCAAATGGTCGCCATACCGCCGAAAATCTGCAAATTTTTTTTTTGTAAAAATTGTAACAGACAAATGACTCGAAATTTTGTGTCAGTATCTCCCGGTCTACTACCACCCGATTTGTTTTTGATTGTGTATGACCGTGAATTGACCTCTATTTGGATGCGATGGGGGAAGCGCGCCTGCGGTACGCCTGCGGTACGCCTGCGGTACGCCCGCGGCGCAACCGTGGCGTGCCGCCTCGTCGCCTTTCCAAAATTCTTTCATACAAAATGTATAAGAAGGACGTGGTGCAAAACAGATTCAAGAGGTGCGCTTATGGCACGCCCGCGCCCGCGCCGCTTGTGTTTGACCCGCGCCTTAGAGGATATTTGATACACACTCTAACGTATCTAGGACAAGCCGTGATTGTTACATTATGAACAAATATTCAGTTTTGATGCAGTGCACGTTGATAAAAATCCAGCTTACCGTAGATAATGTTTCATATCGATTACATTTACTTAAGAAATGTTTTCACTATCGTAAAATATATTAGGAAACGAAATGAAATAGTAAACTATAGATTTGGGCAAAGAATAAATAAAATTCATATCGTGGGTATGAACTCTAGATAACTGATAAAGGTACTTAAACATTTATTTGTGTTATAAACACATACACTATCTCATACATATTATGTGAACATCAATATCTCCTAGAAAAATATAATACTCACGACACAATAGTTTTCGCAATAATTTCGTTCCAAACCACTCCAAAGTCCAACCGGGTCATCACGACCGAATCATAAAACATAATCTGCCGAGCTCGAGACGGTTTCTTTTACAGTTCTTCCACGTTTTCTAATATCTGGTCCTATAAAACTGAATGCATGACCAAGATATAAGCTGTGACGATAAAACTTATCACAAATGTAACTGGTCGAGATACAGCAGATACGAGTACATACATCTAGCACGTCCTCGCTATCTGACACTCGTCGTGTTGCATTATCTCGTCAAAATACTAAATTATGATATGAAGCGTGGTTACTGGAACTTTTGCCTTGTTTTTTGGTACATTTTTGCGATTTTCACATGCTTTGCAGATTCAATTAGAAAGTATCTCGTTTTATTACGCTTACGTAGAACATATAATTACGTTCATTTAATTTAAGTTTTAATAACTAAAGCCAATTAAGAAATGTTTGTAATGTGAGTTTTGAAAGTACTCCTGCCTATGTGTGTGTAAGTTTAAATAATAAATTAATTAAGGTGATTACACAAATTATATCAACTTTTTACTTTAATTTATGAAGTTTTGAGTCAAAAGCACTTAATTGTTTATATCCTGACTTTTCCCGACCGAAATTTGCGACACAAAACTGATTTACCACTGACCACAGAAAATAAAAAAAAAACTGCATACTTTTTCAGAGCCACTATATTTCCATTCTCAATTCTGAAATACCTACCGTCAATTCCGTCAGAAACATTGCGCTATATTTTAATACCGTTTTTGTTCGCAAAACCGACTGGATCGTGATTGATGCGAGCTGACAGCCGCACAATATATCAGGGAGTCGAGGGGAGGTGGAGGAGGAGCGGGGAGGGAGTAGAGGGAGGGGGGAGCTAGCTGTGCCCTTGTTCAGTGAAACCTATCAAACGGTGTGAATACAGCAGCGCTGAACTAAGGGATGATAACAGAAGCGATATTGAGGTCTTCAACGTTTTATGGTTTTGAGGATAGCGTTTGATATGTTTGCGAACTCCTGTTGATATAATTTGTGAGCTCAGCATGCTTAATATACTGGCTAATAATGTATGTTTCTATTTATTTGCTAACTTGTTTTTCTTTATTGGAAGAATAAATAAATAATATAATTTCCTTTCAAATAGATTTCAAAAGGATTTAATTGAGTATAACATTATTATCCCTATAGCAAACATCATCAATTCATCAGCTCTTATATTATTCTTTAGATATTTAGAATACAAATACTTACTTAAATATTTAGACAATATTATGTCTTCGTGAATCTAATTACAATGACGACGAGTGCTCTCTGCTTGTTACCAGTGCGTCGACATTTCCACGGTTTGCTGCTCAAGAAGAAAGAGTATTTAAATTCAAATAATTACCTGAAATTATATACTTAGAGATATAAGTTATAAATTTTCGTTAGAACGTCGATTAAAACAATTTCACTTTATAATTTTCTTGCAGTGCAATATTAATATTTCGATAACCAGAATACATAAAGTACCTACCTAATTGTAATGTATAGCAAATGTATTCGTAAAAAGGTTTGGTATTGAATACTAATTAATCTATGTATTTTTATATAGATGTCCATGACTGATGACAGCACACGAGAGAGATCATTGTAAAACAATAACGGATTCTAATATACATGTGACACTGACGCTCTTACAACTATAGAAATTCAAATTAGCTGCCATTTACAATACCGCCTGTATCCGTTCACATAGACGTCATAAAGGAATACTAGATATATTTAGCGAGAACAATTAGTAGTTTTATCATGTTTTATACAAAGGATTTAGACAAATTAACACAACAAGGTTTTTAGTTGAAGTATTTTTACAACAAATTTCAAAAAGAAGCTTTGTCAGCTTATTAGAGTATAATATTCAATATAATATATATACATTGTACGCCGTACGTGTTAACGGATGAACAAAGTATACTTGAAAAATATATTTTTTTTAGATAATAATTTCAATCAATAGTCACAAAATATCATTGTCATATAAAGAACAGACCAATCATGCTTGTCTCGATGTAGCAAAAACACGCAACTAAAATAAAAAAAGGTATCATTCAATTACATAGTTATTCAATAAACACTTTCCCCATCAATAAAAATGTGCTTAGCTAAATTTTAAATTGAATGTTTTATTATCTAGTTATCGATAGCCTTCGTGAGGCTATCACGTACAATTAATTGAACGAAGTAATTGCACAGGCTAGTGAGGTAATGGCAGTCGTTAGCGATCTCACGCCGCCGCTGACTGGTCCACAACAACCGGAACATATAAAACTTATTACTAAATATATCTGTGAAATTCTAAATGATACCAGTGAATGCTAGGGCTGTCAACGATTTATAAACATACATTTTAGATTTTTAAACCAAAAAAACAAAAAGGACTTGTTTGAAATACAAATTGCAATATTATCTGCACCGTTGATTATTTACATACTGGCTATTCAAATTAGATGAATTTTAATAAAATTATTTCAATTTTCATCATCATCACAGTCGTCGTCGTTTCAGCCGTGGGACGTCCACTGCTGGACAAAGGCCTCCGTCGGGGTTTTCCACCACGACCGGTCACCGGCGGCCTGCATCCAGCGGCTCCCTGCCACTCGGACCAGGTCGTCTAAGTAACAGTAACAAGTAATAAATAATAGAGTACTAATTCTTTCGTGGTTTATTCAAAAACACCAGAGCGGCAACCCTACCAGTATCGCAGCAGATAAGGAATATCATAACTGTAAATTTAATTATTTTGCTTTACAATTATTGCTGTTTTTGGTAATTTAGTTTCCAACGAGTGTGGGCAAAGTCCATGCCGTTATATTATGCGTGAGATAGTTAGCGCTTGAATTAAGGTCGCTCGTAAAAGTGGAGTTCATAATTAATTGTAAATTATTGTATCTAATATGCATTTGGGGCTTCAGATTTAACTACTTAGTTGTAAGGATGTTTCTTGATGATTGAGTTCAACATTAAATTTTTCATAAACTTATTTTATCTCTATTGAAATCAAAATCTTAGGCAACGGCTTCATAAATTGCCAACTGCAAAGACAGTACATTTTTTTATCATCTAAAAGCGTAAACATGTGACCCGCTTGTTCGCGCCATAAACAAACAGCCCCCTTCCCCCTCGCCTCCCCCTCCCGGCCCCGCACCGCGTGACAGCTATTCCTGTCTCGCAACAAACGTTTAACAATTTCAGGGCATGTCGCGATAAAAACAACTATTTTTACGAGCCGCCATTGATTTGCAGAATGTATGTCGCGACCACGGATTATGTTAACGCTCCCACCGTGTCACTGATAGGGCGGAAAGAACTTAGCTCAAACATTATGTACAGTCCACACCTAATACAAACTCATTGTTATTACATATTAGTAATCATAAGCTCTGCCCTGCAGTTGTTGAAAAGTTATTTTCCCCACGGGCAAGGCACGGCATAAGATGGCGCTTGATCTTCAACAGCTATTCATTCCACACACACATACATATTAATTACAAATTATATTATAATCTATGCGGAATTTCTTCGCTCTTTTCACTGTTAAGTACTATATTTGAATATGAAAGCTCGTGAAGGTAAAAACGATTGAACACCACTGAAATTTGGTATGCAAATACTTTTCCCATTGGAAAAGCATACAGGCTACTTTTTACCTCGTTCTACGTAGCAAAACCACAGGCTGCAACAAATATTAATGTAATTATGTTTCCAAAAACAGAACGAAATACATTCGTATTCTGTAGCTCTAAAACAGTATTCATTTATCTTGAAGTTATACACATGGCACGCTAGAGCTCTGCACAAATGTACGCACTTGCTCCTTCTAGTATATAATTCTGTATGTATCTATGTCACATTCGCACGTTGCAAGAAACACGTATTGATATACTTAGGTATGCCTTATTCTATGGCAGTTGATACTTTCTCGTACTTCCGCGGTTTTTATGGCGCGTTACAACCATGAGAACAAAGTAATAATTAATAAACATATTATGCTAGTATGTAAGAGTAAATCTAACTCTTGTATATCACAATGCTCTTTCTATTTATCATTTCAATGTGAAATTCATATGTAGAGCACTGAAGAGAGACTGTAGAGACTTTTAAAAGTGTTTCTGTATAGGATTTATTTTGGCATACAGTAACAAACTGCATATTTGATTACCTAGTTAAATATCAATAGGTTATAGGGCGCAATTTACAATTTATTAAGGTTCTGCAACGCTTACAGTAATCACTTACTGTAAGCGTTACCTACTTGTTACCTGTATTGTGTATCCTGCTGAAATTTACAGGGATAAGTATACATTTTAATTCAAACTGAGATATTAGAAAAATAATTTTACATAAATGCGTTATCAGTTATAATATTGCTTACCTACATTGTAAAATAATCATTACGAAAATAAAGTTTTTAGAAAATAAAATTTCTTGGCCGTAATTCGCTCGAATATTGAATTACAAATAATTTCTGAATTATTCAGTTCACAAGTTTCACAGATAAGGTTTTCTCCGAAATATGATTACGGGCATAAATCAAATAGTACAACGAAACCCATATAACAACATATTTCAGTTCCGTGGAATAATATCCAACAACACAATCGATCATACTCAATGAACTTTTTATTTATCAGTTGTTAAACTGTACAGAGAACATTAAGCTCTATATTTCAGGTATTAAAGGTGTTATTTGTGTGGTGTGCACCGTCTCGTATAATTACGTTATGTCGCGGAGCATGTGGACCGACATCACGACATAGCGAACAATTTAAGCGGTCGTTTTTTACAGCTTTATTTATTTACTGTTGAGATATGACAAGTTGATGGAGAATTTATCTCGTCAACTCAATTTTTGAGTTAATGCTCGCTGATAGAGTTACTTTGACCGTAAGTATGTTCAATGTTTAAGGAGTTAAAGAACTTTTAAGAAGGTTGAGTTTTGTTTTGCATTCGCTATAAATTGTCAAAATCTTAAAAGTAGGTAGGTTGGTAAGTAATTAACTGTTTTTAGCAATCAATTGATGGCTCTCACTATAAAATTTATCGGTTGTTTAAATTTATGTTTTATTGTTATATAATTGAATACGAGTCATAGCAGATTGTTATAATACTGTTAGGAAGGTTGTTGTGAGAATTATTGGAAGTATTACTCATCACTTTGTAGAACAGAACATAAATATGTTGCCACAATGTTTTATTGCTATATTCCTGAAATTACAACGTGTCAATTCGATTAATCGTTTGATTAGACGGACATAAAGCAAACTGTTCATTTAAACATGTTTTCATTGGAGACTTTGAAATAAAAAGCCATATAAATTGATCCAATATTGAGTTATAACCAATAGCCTAACCCCCTCGCCCCCCACAGGTTTAATAAGAGCACGTAGACGTTGTCGGCGACTTGTTTGTGAAGTCGGACTCTCGGGAAAGGATGGGGTCTCTGCGCACTACGGAAAATATATTTCATAACATTATTGGCATTTTTTTATCAATGTATTTTATAGTATGTTCATATCCTAATTAAATGTCTTGTTATAAAGAGACATGTTGTAGCGATCTTCATCGAAGCTTTCAGAAGGATCGCACCGCACAGCACCTTTGAATTTTTAGACGCTTTTAGTAATTATACATACCATTGACAAACACACACTTTAAAGATCATGTACAGCTGATATGTTAACTTTAAGAAACATTAAATGTAAGTGCAAAATAACATCTGTTTTGTTACAACTGAATCATTCCCACAGTGCGCGTAGACCTTAATTTATTTTATTATATCGTAACTAGTAAACTTATCCAAGACTCTCATCTTGTATTACGTTCAGTGTATCAAATTTAAGGTTTGCGCGCGCACGATAAATACAAGCTATTTATCCACATCCTGAATCCGACCCTATAACAAGATTATAGAGTTTGTTTTAGCACATCGGTGTAGGCTAGACGTCCCACAGATGTGTAGTACATTAAGAATACACGAGCAGTTCGATGGAAGGTGACGTGGCTCGACCCACTCACACCAACTGACACAATACTGATTTTAATCGTATGGACAGATTATCTGGAAAGGGTTGGATGTGCACTGAAAACATGGGAATACATTAAAGTACTTTGTAGAATTAAACTCAAACTCAAACTCAAACTCAAACATTTATTTATTCAATTAGACTACTTTTAGTAGCACTTTCGAATCGTCATTACATAAGTATTTTTAACATTTACCACCGATTCGGAAAGCAGTATCTATGGAGAAGAACCGGCAAGAAACTCCATAGTTGCTCTTTTAAAATCATATTGTCAATATTACATAATCTGTAACTTAAATCTAACTACATAATATATCATAATATGCCAAAGAACTGTCCTGTGGTTCTTACGCGACAACCCTCCATGGATTTTCATCTTCCATATATTCCTTAATGCTATAATAGGCTCTCTGAACTAATATATTTTTTACATAAGTTTTAAATTTAGCACTACCAAACTCTTTAATATTATGAGGAATTCTATTGTAAAAGCGTATACCTTGACCCATAAATGAATTTTTAACTTTAGCTAATCGGAAAAATGGCATTTCAATTCTATTTCTGTTCCTTGTGCCATAACAGTGTCTATCTCCTACTCTTGTGTGTACATCGGCATTTTTGTGTACATGCAAAATATTATTAAATATATACTGTGATGGTACAGTAAGGATACCAGTATTCTTAAAGAGATCTCTTAGTGAGTCCCGAGCACGTAAATTATATATAGAGCGAATGGCTCTTTTCTGTAAGATAAATATAGTTTCTATATCTGCTGAATTAAGACTTAAGAGCTTGAGTAACTGACGTATTCATGTGATAAGAACACATTGTATGTTTCACATGTTCAGTTATATAATAAAAAATACAATTATCATTAAAATATGGCTCATTATTTCAGGGTCAACTATTCAAAGCATACCGCATACCGTATGATACGGATAATTTAGCTACATAAAACTGACAAAAACTAAATTAATGCAGATCAGCACTTACGAACTGATTTATAAGTTTATTTTATATAACCGCATTTAAAGAATTAAGTATTAACTACATCTACAAAACTTCCATAACTATAGAGTCACTAGAGGTTACGGGAATAGCTCTTATAATCACGTAGTTAATACTAACAATAGGTTTAGTTGTGCCGTGCGCTGTGTGCCGTGTAGCAGCAGTTGAGACAGCGTCGTTAGCCATCAGTCTAAGTGTTATGTCGTGCTGGCTCCACTGCCAAGTGCCAACACGCTTCCCACGTCCCTGTGCTTTTATCAGCCAAGTTTCCAGCTATTATTGTCGAATGTTACTTCTCAATTGTATTACTGGAGTATGGAGAAATCGCTGTGTCATTGTAATACTTATTTATAATTTTCGAAATCTACCCTCTTAGTTTTTTATGTTGATAATCTTGATAAGGTTGCATCGTTTTAATTCAATGATGTTATGTCAATGAACCATAGATAATAGCGATATTCCCTGAACGAAGGGGAGCTCTGTCGACCTTCTTTTTGTGAATAGGTCTTCCGACCTACCCTCACCTATATAGCGAAGTTGCACATAGTCACGCTATTAATCAACACAGGAAGACCTAGTAATGTTACAGTATATAAGTCGGAATTTAAATCTGACGAAGATATAACGCGTAGGATTAGGTAAGAAACCCTAGCGCTGGTGGCATATGCCGCACGCATCCGTATGCAATTAGCGCAGTATTTAGCAGTAATACCTCGGGAGATTAGCGCCTACCACGCGGGCTCGCACGTAATCGACCTAACTGAATACCTCATCAAAGTGGGACATTGGAAAATTAGACACAGGAACAACATCATAATGCGTGATGCAATGATTTGTTAAAACATGTGTAAATTATGGCTACTGTGCGATTTTACAATTCCTACTTTCCTTAGAAAGGATTTGCTACAGATTTGCCTTAGGCCTAAGGGCCCCTGGGGTCCTAAATCTGTAGCAGTAATATAATTTGAGCGGTCTTTTAAAATCAAAATTGAACTGCTTATAATATGTAGACCGACCTATATAGACTAAGTATGTAAGAAAATAAGCAATATAATATATATTTTTATATCCAGATCGATTGTGTAACAGCCCGACATACATGAAAGCGCAAGGGAATCCTTTGTCCAGTTTTATAGAGCTTATCGTCCCAGCCCGGGGCCGGGGCCGCGCTGGGGCCGGGGCCGGGGACGGGACGAGGGTAAACAGCCTTTGTTGTGCTCTACACGTACCCGTCACTGTGAGGTTATCGTTAGCGAGGTACTCCCTAATTGAATAAGCATTATTCATATTTTTTATCGCAACATTCCAAAATACAAATTACACTTATTACACCTTCACAAGTGAAATAAATATTACAATAAACATTTTTCTGCACTGCAATATAAAAGTTTTAACTGTGGCCTAATAAATAAAAGTGAATATTGTAGAGTTGTACATCACGGTATACATAAAAATTTATATATTGGTAAAAACTCATTATTCAAGCTTATCACATTCGAATTCTAATATTTATTTTTCGATGCGTCAGGTTAAATGTACTTTTTCTGAAAAATGGAAGATTGTCTAATGGTGTCACGTGTAATTCTAGATAGTTGAAATTGGCACTTAAAAGCACTTCTGAAGGTCTTTAGCCAAGGTCCAATATGCAGCATAATGAATCATGAAAAATAGGCAATTTCACCGCATAAAAATATCGAAGTGTATTAGCTACGGTGTTGCATTGTGTTTGCTCTATAAAAATAGTTAAAGATATTGCAAACGCTCATTTTGTGTGCGCGTTGTTTTTCCATGAATTTATCTAAACAAACTTTATCCGTTTGTGGGCAAATGTTGAAATTTTAGACACAGTATCGGATTAGCGTGGGTTTTGTTGTAACTTGTAGCCATTTGTTTTTTTATCGCGTTCGTACCGTACTCGTACTCGTACCATGTGCACGCCTGTAGCTGTCCCTTTCTAGGTGCACGAGTTAGAGAGAGGGAACAGATGTTATCACTTTGCGATATGAATCATTACAGGTGGTTACAGTTTATTGTAGAATTTGACGTTTCTACGTAAACCTATTTAAATGCGAGTGCCTTTCATCTTACCAAGGTTTTCTCCTTGTGCTGTTTGAAGCATGTGACAATATTTTATTATCTTTTTTGTAATGTTAGAATTGACAGCTTTCTTTATTCAGCGGTACAGGAAATATTCGTATCTTTATAACACCGATACTAACTTGTAGTCAAGAGTCATTGCGTGGCTATAAAACAAGTATTTATAAAAGTTTTAATTTTATTTCTTATACGCATTTCAAAATTAACTTTCTACATTCTAAGTGTATCTTAAAAATACGGAATAAAAAGACGGATATACACGTGTGACTCAGTACAAGCAATCAGCATACTAATTCATCCAGTAGACTTTATGTCTATATTGTCGGAGCCTTTCAAAGATAAACTTCTTAATTACGTTTTAATGATTAGAAACATCCGCTCAAGAAATGTTTAAACAAAATTCGTTGTATAATTTTCGTATAATTTGCTTTTTAAGAATAATTTGAATGAATTACTTCTAACAAAAACTTTGACATTTATTAATCGAAACTAGCTCCTTGTGTTATTCAGGTTATTCTTCATTAAATACTAGCGGTCCGCCCCGGCTTCGCCCGTGGTACATATTTACGTGTTCTCTACATAAGAACAATCCTCGTACTTCAAGGAATATAATAAAAAAAGCTTAAATAAAAAAGCAGTTCTCGAGTTATGCGCTTACCAACACATTTTGCGATTCATTTTTATATATAAGATATTAAGGCTGCAGTCTAGCAAAATTGCGTTTTCAACAAGTTATTTGACAATTTTTTCCCGGCTAATGAAATGATAAACTGAATTTTTTTTTCTTGTTTATCAATTAGTGTTATATACGCAATGCGTGTGAATTTTTTCACATTTATAAAGTTACTTTATGTTACCTTAATCAGGCCTTCAAGATAAGTCTCTTTCCCCCAAAATCATTTCGAGCTAAGTTTGTGCACTCACTACGTTGCAACCGATTACAATTTACATAATCTGATCAGCGCATTATTATCCTTATATAGTCGTTATTAAAAACTGCTGAATACAATTGCCGAAAAACTTATGATTTTCTTAATTAGAGCGTTATAAATTCATTAAATTTCCCATTTTTTGCCTTACAAAATCGATTGATAAATACTGCTAAAAGTTATTTTTTCCATTAATTTATTCGAGTTGGTTGAAGACCAATGTGTATTAATCCTTTAAAAAAAATTTTTTTGAATTTTGATAATTCTTTAAATATTAAAAAAATATTTAAAATAATAAGGAAAAATCCTAGCGAATTTCTTTAGTCGCGCTCCTTGGGCCGGAGCGTTCTGACGTGTGCTCTACGCTCGATTTTCCTTCATACCGAAGTGAAAGTTGCTCTACTTCATTAAAATTAATATTTTTGTCAATTGATTATTTTTATCTTAGTTTTGTGCAAATATTCGTATTTTTAAACATTTGATTTCGATATGGAAAATAAACGAAAAAAATACGCGTGTAACTACTAGAAAAAAAATTATCTTCGAACATAAAGTTAATGAAACCAAATAGATTGCAAAGATGATTGGCAACAATTTCTTTATTTTACGGGGTGTCAGTAAAGGTATATTTCTTTAAAACTAAAGTAAGCTCATAAATTTTCTTATAATATAATTTTTTTGAAGTTCCAAAAATGTTTATTTTTCGTTTGAGAAATACGAAATATAATATAAACTTGTATTGAGAACTTGAACTTCCCAAGTTCATCCGGGGAAATCCCCATACGGGGAAAATGATTTGTTTACTCCAAAATTGATCCGAGGTGTTTTAATTTTTTCTTCTAGTCATTTTCAACGTAGCGGCATGTTGTTTGATTATTAATTTTGTAACTTAAATACAGGATGTTGGTTTTATATTCTGATCTTACAGACGCGCTGACAAATTTAGTCCACCATTTCTAGTTTAGTCTAACTACAAAACTACCAAAAAACTCTAAGTACCAATATTAAAACGAATGGATTATCATCACATCATCAAAATTCAGTGGGGTTGAGAACTAAACAAACAGAAGTAACAGAGACGCGAAGAATAAAAAAAGAAGACGAAAACGATAATTCGTTGATGCTTTCCCTTTTCGACGTATTGTTAGGGTACATCACCAATCTGCAAAAAACAAAACTGATGATTCCCAATTGCTGATTAAAAATGAAAAACAAATAATCGACAACAGTGGTGAAAATTTGCTGATCACAATGAAACATCCTTCAGTGGTAGCAGATTTACTCATTTAAAATGTATCGGTGAACAGCGTAAAGGAGAGGAGGACAGGAAAACATTATGAATGTGGATGGTGGATTGTATACAGGGTGTAATCGATAAGTATGTGCAGGCGATTATGACGTTATTATTGCAGGTATCAAAAAACTTAAAACTGATATCGAAATTACTTTACCTAATGAGCAAAATGACAATAATAACTTTTTAAAAGTATAACGAGAAATATCTAAAAAATTTACTTTATACACTCCCATATCAAAAAGGGAAAATGGGACTAGTAGAAGTTAAATGTCTAATTCCGGCAAAAGACATGAATGCGGAAGATGCGGTTAAAAAAAATTTAATATTTGAAATACAATGCAAAAAATAACACTTTTGTCATAGATAAGAATCATGACTATTTTTTCCAAATTCAGGGACAACTAAACGTTGCAGAAGCAGAAGTCTGCTTATTTGCTGTTTGGACTGGAGTGAATCATTCGTTAAAAATAGAATATATAAATAAGTATGTAACGTTTAGGCAAAATAAAATGATGGACCATTATTGGATTTTACATAAATTGCCTACTGTCAGAATTGATTGATTCGAGACTTCAGTATTCGATGCCCATCAAGGACCCATCCTATATCATTCAAGCGATTGAAAAAAAAGAGATAAATCCAGTGCAACCGATAAAGCATCAGAATGCTAGCAAAAGATTTATTAGGTTTATCAATATAAATCTATATATTATACATAATATAATAAATCTGTAGAAGACGCGAAGACTGACATCCGCGCGGACGGAGTCGCGGGCGGAAGCTAGTCAGAAATAAATATCTTTTGTTTTCATTTGCGTATTTTTCTATTTTATAATTTTTTAACACAAACATTACATTTTTTTTATTAAATACAAAATTTGTTTATCCGTTTTATTAGTTAAACTGAACAACTTTCACTAAGAAACTTAGGTCGAAAAAAATGTATAGAGTTATGCATTTTGTATGGAAAGCTTATTTTTTTTTATATTTCGTCCAAATTTCTTTGTAAAAGTTGATCAGTTATATAAACATGAAGTTGAAGATATCAATAGAAAGTATTCGCAAATTTTGTGTACTGATAAAAAAAAATCACCCGGTGTAATTTTCACGAAAATTGTTTCAAATTGTCATTTTTGGTACTTTACGAATATTAAATTATACGAATGATTTAATTTTTAAAAATTAAGTGGAGCAACTTTCCCTTAGTACATTTGTATTATTTACATATAGGATGACAGGATGCATTTGTTTGCACTACTAGACCAAGCCCTTAATGACCTGAATCCTGGTAAGTTGACGGGAACGGTGTATACATAGCTAGATCTATATACATATATGTATAACTGAATACCTCGAGCCAAACCCAACTCAGTTAATATTGCTCAAGGAGACAGCTCAGCTCAGTGTGGAATCCTACGCCAATCGGATTTTAGGATTAGCTAGTAATGTCATTTACTTTACTAAACTAATTAATGTATATATTTAACATATTACGACAAACATTTACGAACAAAATGCTATAGATAAATAATAATGAATAAATTGTTATGTCTTTGTGTTTTCTTTTTATCCATACAATAATTTACAAAATCATCCACATTTATCGTATGAATTGACAAAGCATCCGCTATAAACAGTTACAAATTATGTCATGTCAACACAAGCGGCGCGCATCAATTTGTTATCTAACACTTGTTTGGAATCTCGCTGGTTTCCAGAAGAAGGTGGAACGTACTGGTTTGCTTTATCCAATAAAAATAAATCTTTGCAAATCACACATTCTAGGCACTTCACAAAACTTTCGTTTCTACGGTTTCACACACACACAGGCTTGTGAGTGTGGGCGTCGCAGATTGCATACAATAGATGGATTAAATATAAAATATTGTCTAAATATGGTAAATTAACGAGCGGCTTACGGGAAAAATATTTATAGTCCGGGAGCTGACAATGATGAATGCGTAGATTTGTGTTGACTGAACAATGAGCGATGTCGCTTTACTGACAATTTTTGTAACACCCGTTATGGCAACAAAAAATATTAAAACTAAAACGTGACTTCACTTTATATTATTTTATAACCTGTATCACGACTTCTGCATAATATGTTATTTTGGAAGCTTTGAGTAAAAAATTGTAAAAGTCAACTTAAAAGTTAAAAGTAAGTCCCCTTGGCCTTTAATCGTTTTTAAATATACATAAGTAAAATTGCAAGCAACGAAATGTGTAATTTTATAGCATTATAAATTTTCTAATGTAAATAATTTCTTGAAAATGTATTTATAACTTGTCTTACCAATGTTATTACATATATAGATTACCATAATAGCATAATCATTATTATCATTAGGTTCACTCATAATTGTGTGTCGTTTCTATAAATTACCAAGAACATCACATTATCTTAAAATCTTTCAATTTTAATGATACAAGTGAAAGTTTGCACATAATAAAATGTAAATAAATTCAGAATCAAGATATGAATCTTTACTAGCGATAGCCGATAAGACATTATGAAGATGACACAAAATTTAATCAAATTTCATGTTTGATTACTATCGCTATTGCTTTTACATATAACGGTGAATTATTATAAAATTATCAATCAGCTCCCGGACTATAACTATTTGGGACTCCCAGTGGGGTCGGCGATGCCCATTAATGGTGCTTTGTGCCTACATTACTCTCATATTATCCGCTTCAGCCCAGTGGGAAGCAATTACAGTATTATCTAATGCAATCTAGAAAGTTACAGCTAATGACGCACTACTCATCTCTATATCCGGAATAATATAGTTCGTTTGTTGCATATTTGTTATACTATAGTGTTGTGTTCAATCGGTTTGAGGAGTATGAAAAGATAATGAAAACTTCATCATATTATAACGTTCAACTGTAGGGTCATATGGGACTAGTGCCATATTCTAAAGTTCTCCAGGGTGAACCTTCAGTTCACCCCCGCGTCCGCATTAATATGTAGAAGCCCTTCTGGCTAACATTGAGAGACACCACACAAAAAAAAATTCATAGACACACTGGATACGAATTCCTTGATGTTTAGTTTAAAGCTTAAAGGCAAGGTTCAACACCAAATTTTGATTTATATTATTGTTGAATTTATTACATTAATTTAAACGATTTTATGTGCGTTATAGTTAAATGCTTTTCAAAAAACAATGGTGTTTGTGATACAAAATGTAAATAACAAAAGTATTATACAATGGTTATAAACATACAACAGCTCTATTATCTGTTACAATATAACGACAAAGCTTAAAATGACTTTATTCAAAGAAAGTTCTTTTGTTCTTGTCAATTTAATGGTGCTAAGAGTTTCTTAGTCGCTAGCAATAATAAACAGTGCTATTGTATCTGAACATACAATTAATTTATAAATACACTTAGAAAATATGCTTATATACACTTAGAAATGTAAGTATATGCTTCTAAATGTATAAATATTATTCTATTTCCTTAGTAGGCCGACAGATTCTTGTAGCATGTACACATTCGAACAATCTATAAAACTGATCACTGATTAAATACTCGATAGTAAAGGTCGTTGTAAATTGTCATTCCTTAGAAAATATCCTGTTGATTTATTGATAATAATCATTGAGTTGAAATTCTTTAAATTATCGCGTTCTTTCGTATCTGGCTAATATCCGTTCCATTTATGTTGTAAATATAATATCTCGTCCTTACTTTTTTATACATGCATGTTCTATTTGAACCAGTTTAAAATGACCTCTGCAATATACCATGGTTCATATGTAGGCCGTAACTTCATAAGATAAGACTGAATTATTGTATTCATTAAATCTAGTCCTGTAATTAAAAAGATTGCAAACAAAATATATAATAATAATATTTTAATATATAATATTATGTTATAAAATTTTCAGATTATAAAATCTGAAAATTTTATGACTACAAGCACGGTAATAGCATCTCTATAGGTTATGCAGACGCTATTTTATAGACTACAGTTGCTGCATAACCTATAGACTATAGAGTTATTTTTGCTACCACTGCTACTCTGTGATCTGTCAATGAATGTGAAGGAAAACTACTAAGTGCAGATGTGGTTGAATTAATATGAATAGAGTCATTTTGGACACTAAATAATACGCTTTATCCACAAAACACGTGTTGTTTCAGAAATAAGGTCAAATTATGTTAATTCCCATCATAATAATCTTTTTATAGTCGAGTTAGTTACACGCTCTTATAAACTCATTTTGTTGGCCGTTTCACGCCTGTATTAGCTCAATCATCGATTTAAAGATCGTTTTGCCTTCAGGGCTCCGCTTAAGTATTCGCTTCGCTCGTCAAGGAATACAGATATTTTGAGCGTGCAATTGCATAGAACGCTACATAGTGCATACTCAATTAACTTTTATTATAATTTAAATTTTGCTTTGCTTTGTTTTTGAAGCTGTTAGTCTAGTCACCTTGTAGATAATATAGAAAAAAATACGACCGGTTTTTGAAACCATGGGATTTATTTTAATGCCAAAGTTTAATTAAATTCTTATACACTTGAATTTAAACAACGAGTGCAAAGCAATTTGATTACAACTAAATGCGAACAATTATTACAAAGGTGTTACACAGCAAACAAATTCATATACATTTTCATTATTTACTCAGACTAATAAACATGTACGTACCAAAGCAATTTACAAGCCAACATAAGCTTACAGACAATTATGATATAACCATCATGCGCCTCGGATAATAATTGTAAAGATGAATCGACATCCTATAACATGGGAGTCGGTTAACATTATTCATATAAATAACAGATGCGTTCCCTCCGCCCGCGGCCTTTCGTGCTGCGACGAGCTAACCGCAGCCTCTGACGCTCCTCACGATTTCCATCATTCAAAACCACTTCTACAACACTATACGCAATACTAACCACTACAGCTCTACAAATAAAGCTGAATATCCCCCAGCGCGTAACAAGCGTGACTGCACCCTGGAATTGCCAATTAAATAACATTAACGACTACATTTCTCGCGACAACAAAAAATAAATTCCCTACGTTTGAAGCGCGCTGTGATGGATGCGTCTCCGCAAATGTAAAAACTTTACACGTTGCGTAGTAACGCGAGATAAATCCCAACGATAAAGCTTTTCTCTACATATTTTTTTAGAAAGACGTGGTCGTGTCTAAATTTCAGTATTTCTTTGTAAATTATACTAATTGGGTTGGGGCAAAAACTATAAACGCAGACTTCATCTTTGTTTAAGATAGTGAGAGTAAAATTTACTTTTGGAAGTTGAAACGAATTTGGTTCTCACTGGGGAGTCCAAATTCATACAAATGGATTTGATTATATCTCTCAAAGCTTAATGTATACTAAAGTTTGGGTATGTACTCTAACGAAATATAAAAAACCTGAAATGTATATTAAGATAAAATATTATAATTTTATCAAGTCACATCAATCAGAAATAACTGTACCGATAATAAACATTATTAAATACATTTCATACGCATATCGTAATTCAGTACAACGTTAAAATGTAGTTAAACAAGCAACTTTCCAATAAAACGGGCAAATCAGAACATTTACAATTTCGCATTTCAATCTGTCATAATAGATGTATATTATAATATTATATACAATATTTATAGCCCATTACAGAATTATTAATATTTGCGTGGCGCAATATAATGTGTGGTATCGAATTATGCGATATATTATATTGTGACATTAAATACTCGGCCGAGTTAATAAATTATATTTATTTATTTACCGAGTCATATCAAATTATGTATGAGTGTTGCTATTCAATTAACGATATATAATATTTGATAAGCATTAGTTTCGAATGCGTTTCGTGTGTCGATGGTTTCATAAAATTAAGACCGCTATTTGTCAAATTAATATATTTAAAATCGATCGTTGTAGTTATGGATGCAATTTAGAATATATCGTGCAAAATGCATCCTAGTTGTTTGCCTCGAGTTTATCTAATAACTGTTTTAGTTCCAAGTTTTACTAATTACTATAGATGCCACCTTATATTATGTCCTGTGTTAGCGCTATGGTAGCGATGTTACTGCATAAAGTACTACCTATAGAATACCAATAAAACCACCAAGATTAGAAACAGTTGCGTGATCCAGTAGATAATTATTATGAAAAAATACAGTCATTTTCGCTTGCATCATCAATAGTAAACAACATTACGTAGTTACGCCAGGACAAGCATGCGGGTCATATTTTCGCTAATAACCCATAGCACCCCACAAGAGGTCAGGTGCCGGGTGCCAATTGCTAGGCACCAGGTGCCAGGCGTCATGTGCCATGTGTCCGCTTACATTGTATGCATGGCAAAAAAGGCGAAAGATTTGCAAATCATTTGACAGCATATAATTGGATTTGGCGCCTGAGAAAGCACTTGACAGACAGGCAAACACATCGACAGGTATTTAAATGTCATAGGATAATGCGGTCCTAGATAATCTTTTGGTAAAAGAAATATTTTTATAAAGGCTCAAAATAATATGACGCTTGCATGCGAGTAAAAGTTTTATATTTCGGTCCACAGTTAAAATTGAATTTCTTCGAAGTTTCCATCGTGTTGAATTTACTGTATTCAGAAAGACACTCGCATTCTGTTATAAATATTTAAAGATTTAGGTCCGTTTGTTTGAGCATGCAAAGTGTTGTGTTTTTGCGTGCTGCGTTTGCAATAATTGCTGACAATGTGAGTAAATTTATAAATAACTTTGGTAACCGGATACGTCCTTCCGGGATTATAATATCTAGCTCTATATTATATTCTCGTCGTCGGAAAAGTCTTTCAATGATATTATTCAAATAATACATGATATTATGTAGGTAATAATTATTTATTCTACTTTACAATGTATAAAAAAATGTGTGCGTGTACTAGTGTACACACGTAAGAAGTGAAACTTCTTTATGACCTTATTTTTCAAAAAATAATTTACTATATGCAACTTTACAGAAATACGTCGAATCAAAGATGGCGCGTAACGGAAAAATGTCACGCGTAACGAAAAAATGTTACACTAAATTTTTTTCCAACCCCGATAAAGAAGTTTCACTTCAAAAAATTACATGTAAACATATTTTGAGTCAAAATTCATCAATTATACAATTTCTACCAAATGTGTTATCATATGACCGTAATAATTGATTACATAAGCTTTATTATGATTTATAATTAATTACAGAAATGTTTGTATAAGTCATCGATATATATTATTATGTTATAAAATTAAATATTTATCGAGTCCTCAATACATCCTACACAAAACATGCTCGATTCTAACTTTCTTTTCTGTATATTGTGAATAATTTTGTATATGAGATATTTATTGCTTATTGGATTATATAATTACATTAGGAAATTATAAAAAAGGAGAACACATCGATTATAGAAATAGATGACTTTCCAGCGAATGTACAACGTAGGTATCCATTTTAATTAAATAAAATACGATGCGATAGCTTTTCATCGTGTGCAACATCGCCAATCTTAACTAAAAAATCTTACTAATAAATTATTATTAATCTTACTAATAATTTATTATAAACGTGAAAGTTTCTAAGAATGTGTGATGTAGTATATTATGATGAACGTTTGCTAATCTATCACGTTGAAACGGCCTATCGATTATGTATGAAATTTGATATAGAGATAGATTAGAATCTGGATTAGCATAAAGATGGTATGGATTAGCACATACTTTCACAAGGGTACCACGCGAATAACAAACGGGTTCCGGCTAATATTTAACTATGGACAAGAATTTTCAATTGGAGACTAAACTGTCTCGTATTTCTAACTATATAACTATAAACTCTATCTTGTATTTCGGGCATACAATATTGCTTCAATGCTATGTCGCAAAACAGCACAATCGGCTCAGTAGTTGAGCCCTGACAGCTTCTACCATTTGATTGATTTGATTTATTCAAGAGCACGCTTCTATTATATTTATGTTCGTAATGTGTGCTCATCTGTTACTCATGTCTCATGACGTTTGCTGTGTGCCTGTGTAGTGTGTACCATGAGAATATGCGGTATGTAAAATGTATATTGTTATAGCCTATACATATTATAATATAATAAGCCTGCTTTCAAGTAAACAGGACCTTCTGAGTTTTGAGTGTTGAACTGCTTTCTATTTTTATAGAATACACTAGCGGTCCGCCCCGGCTTCGCCCGTGGTACCTACATGTTTAAACTATCCTATCTCTCAAGTTGGATCGAACTGCACATGGTGTGCGAATTTTATTATAATCGGTTAAGTGGTTCAGGAGTCCATTGAGGACAAACATTGTGACACGAGATTTATATATATATTATCTTATCTTATATATAAAATTCTCGTGTCACAATGTTAGTCTGCATACTCCTCCGAAACGGGTGGACCGATTCTCATGAAATTTTCTGTGCATATCGGGTAAGTCTGAGAATCGGCCAACATCTATTTTTCATATGTACCACGGGCGAAGCCGGGGCGGACCGCTAGTATTATATAAGATTTATCATTTACATACAAATTTCAGGCTACAGTATAATTCACAAATCAAATGCGGAATGTATAATTATGAATTATTAAACGTAGAGTAAGGAGAAGTATTAAAAATAAATAAAAATTTGAAATAGAATTTATTTATAAAAGTTACATAAGTACACATAGCTGTAATTATCATAATCATGCCTACTAAGCAACAGGACATCCTTGTTAAACATACGGATATAATGTAACGGTAAAAACATTTTATATCAAAAGCGAGAAACGTTATCAAAGCAACATGAAGGATGGGCCGGAAGCGTGGTGTTGGATCTTCGGGCGTGGGCCTGTCACACACAGCGTCTGTTGTTATACGTACAAAATTGCGTACAAACATGTATGTAATATAGTTGCTTGATATTTGGAAATTAAAGTATACTACATCGTCTCTGTAAACATGGATTACTTCACCTATACCGCCACGATTCATCTTCGTTCTAAGAATAGTATCTTGGTAATTACTTATGTTAAACTATTGATAATTATATATCAATATAGATATTATTCCTTTTCATTCAAATAGGATATAACAGGCACAAGAGACACGATCGCGATCCAACGCCAAGACAAAACAAGCGTGGGAAGTTTGTACATTTTAAATTTCTCTGCTCAATAAATACCGTTTATCCGTATCCAAGCGTAAATTTAGTATTTACCTTTTAAATAGAATCAAATTGTTTTCAATTCAATATAATCTCACAACAAAGAACTTTTAAGTACATGATGATTTAGGGAGAATGAATATCATATCGCTTCATTTAGTTTGAAGTTTGAAGGGTTTAGCGTTTGAAGCGATACTATTCTCGTACATTATTGGTGGAAATTGGAAAAGCACACTTGGCGGAAAAAAGTTCGCTGGGTCAGCTAGTATTCGAATAAGTCAGTATGTTATTTGATCACGTATTCTAATATTAATGGTGAATAAATTCATCATAATTATTAATTTACAATATTGTTATGTCAGCTAAATTTCGCGCATGTGTGCGTGATGGACATAAATGAAAACAAGCATTGTTTATGAATAATTACAGTTCAATTACTTTCAATGCAAAACAAACCTTGATTTGTTTTCATAAACAAAATTTGTAAATGCTGAGGCAGTGAACAGTTTTTCTTTTTTTTATGTGATACATCAAGGAATCAATACATTTCAGATTATAAGTAACGATAAACACTCAATTTTCATCACTGCGTTATATGTGAAAACAGTTTTTTTTTATATCGGCAAAACAAAACATCTTTTAAAACTTTACAAATACAAAGGGTTAAGGATTTTGGTCTGAAGTCCCCTCATACGCCGTGTGAAATGCGATAACATGGTGGTGAGAGACCGATCCAAACGGCAATTAAAATGAAATAAGATTCTGACTGATTTACGGCCGTTTTACATAGTCCCAAATGTGCCAAATTTCGTAGTTATAATTTATTTGCAGAACACGACATTTGGGAACACGTTATACAACGTAAATCAACCATGGTTTAGGAGCGTTTTAAAGAATATACATTTAAATACTTACATAAATCCATACTAATACATATTATAAATGCGAAAGTAACTTTGTCTGTCTGTCTGTTACTCAATCACGCCTAAACTACTGAACCAATTTGCATGAAATTTGGTATGGAGATATTTTGATACCCGAGAAAGGACATAGGCTACCTTTTATTGCGAAATATGTACCACGGGCGAAGCCGGGGCGGACCTCTAGTAACAAATAAAGCCGGAATCAAAAAAAGTCAGACTAAGTAAAAACATAATTTATTATTTCATTACCGCTTTATGTATTCATAATTTTATGTGAACATTATTCAGTATCCTACATGGAATAACAACTAAAGAAGCATTATTTATGGCTTAAATTAACGACGCAACAAAACATCCTCTCGTAAATTGCGTGAAAATAATCAACTCGAAGTGAAAGCGCACCGTAATACCTCAAATAAATTGCTTTTAAAATACACTTTGAAATGAAAGAAAAGCTCCTATTACATTGACCCCAAATGAATGTGCAAAAAAGCACTTAGGTAGGTGTGGCGCGAGCGGGCTCTGGCCGAGCGGCGGGGACCGGCCGCGCGGGGACCGGCCGCGCGGGGACCGGCCGCGCGGGGACCGGCCGCGCGGGGACCGGCCGCGCGGGGACCGGCCGCGCGGGGACCGGCCGCGCGGGGACCGGCCCGCCTACCGACTTCCCGATTAATTAAGCTGGCTTAATGGACCCCTGAACGATCCTATCGCCCGTGATCGATCGACGATAGCCACCGATCGATTACTCTAATAGAACTTGCATAGATCCTAATGATTTATTGTAAGTGGTGATTATTGATTTTGATTGTGTCAATGATCGAGAGCTGCGAGTGTTCAAGTGTTTTTTGTAGCAAAGAGCGTCAGCGGAAACTAGTTTCCCTTAGTCATCGTACATACTTTAGGCGCGGGACATATACAAGCGGCGCGGCGCGCATCGGGCGCGCTGTTGGCGTCCGAAAATGATATTTATATAGAGTGGTTAAATGCATTTTCTTCATGCATAATTTAGTAAAATTATGTTTTTTGTGCTAAAAGAGTTTAACATTAATTTGAAAGTAACGATTTTGTTTTGATAATTCCTTGTAAGTAAATAGCGAGGATAACCCCACGATTGCAAATATATCTTTGTTGGAATTTACTTGGAAAATTTTATAGTACTTTTAAAGTAATTTTAAAGTAGTACTGGTGTAATGATGGAAGAAAAGAAGGTTAAAATAACACAAAATTTATATTGTACTAGCGGTCCGCCCCGGCTTCGCCCGTGGTACATATTTCGCAATAAAAGGTAGCCTATGTTCTTTCTCAGGGTCTAAAGATTATCTGTGCCAAATGTCATCAAAATCGGTCCAGTAGTTTATGCGTGAAAACCATACATACATACAAACCTTTCCTCTTTATAATATTAGTATAGATAAAATATGGTTTTCAAACACAGGTTTACATTTAAACCATATAAATCTTATCATTAAAATCTCAGTTCAAAAGTATTTACAGTACTGATCATTCCACAATATTATCACAATTACAAATAAATAAAAAACACAATCAAAATCAGGATTATCTTTATTTCTGACATTGTAAATACATGGGAACTTTCATTATGCTCTTCTTCATTTTCACTTTCCCTACTGCCATCACCTGTGTAAATCATTTCATCGATTAATTCAATTCACCTTTAAAAATAAAACGAAGAAGGGTATGTAATAGCAGCTCTATATAATTCCACACAGAGAGAACACATTTTTGACTGACAGGCTACCGTCTCCTACCACCCGATTTGTTTTTGATTGTGTATGACCGTGAATTGACCTCTATTTGGATGCGATGGGGGAAGCGCGCCTGCGGTACGCCTGCGGTACGCCCGCGGCGCAACCGTGGCGTGCCGCCTCGTCGCCTTTCCAAAATTCTTTCATACAAAATGTATAAGAAGGACGTGGTGCAAAACAGATTCAAGAGGTGCGCTTATGGCACGCCCGCGCCCGCGCCGCTTGTGTTTGACCCGCGCCTTAAATATTCATGTGTTATCATGAGGTGTAAACTTTATACATAGAGTCAAAAACATTTTTATTTTTATTTTTTTATTTTTATTTTACTTTTTATGATACCTTCATAAGGGATCTAAATTGCAGAAAGCTATTATGGTGTAAGAATTGTCAGAAATAACACAGTTTGAAGACGTTTTCCATTTGTGTTATTGCTACATCGAAATATAAATTCAAAGTCATTTACGAAGAGCGTGGAAAATAGATTAATAATTTCAAAATTAATTACACCAAAGTGAGTTTCGAGAAAAATATCATTGAGAATTTAATTTTGATTCATTCACGAGAAAATTTAATTTAACGCCACAGAATGTTTCCACGAAGTTATACAAAATGTTGTGAGCTATTTACTCAATATTGTGCTGACAGGGAAACTTGATCCGCACGAGTGTTGTTAGAGACAAAAGTTATTTTCTTCGTATCTATATTCTATTATGATAGCAATTGTACCTATAGAAAAATAAGTAACAGAAAAACAACAGACCTTATAAAGTTATTATTATATTAATTATTTGTGAAGTTTCGTATACACGAATGTTCTGATTCGTTTCTATTATTCTGTTCGTATAATAATATTATATTTGTGTATCGTATTTCGTATTTTTCGTTGTTCTTTGATTTAAAATACATATAAGTTGTAACAATGCTGAATAATTGCATTTGCAAAATTTCATGAAGAGAGATAATGACGTGCACAATATATTCTCTCAATAATATGTGAATTAATTTAGTAGATACAATATGTGAACAAGGGGATTTAATATCCCTTCCTATCCTACAATCCCTTTAAAGTAAAGTTAAATACAGCAGACTGTATGAGCTACGGAAATAAGAAGAAGCAAAAGCGGATTAGAGGCAGGCAGCGTCGCGGCACGAGATTATACCGCGGGGAATGTCGCAAATGTACTTTGTTGTACTACACATGTGTACCTTCTTTATAGCATATTATAGGAAATGTATTGATCTTGGTATTGCATGTTACTTAAATATTTCTGGAGTGCTTACATCGGTTTGAATAGAGAGAATAATCACTATATATTATAGTATAGAAAAAAGTCCCTGTCATCTGTGCGTCCCTATGAAAACTACTACTATAGCAACAGATTTATATTAGGCCTAAATATAAAAGAGACGTATTACATAGATCGAAGTAGACATATTAGGTACGTCTCTTTCAGGCAACAATGTCGTTTTGTTAAAACTTTAACCTCTATTTAGAAATAAAATATAGAACTCAGTTCGGCATGATTTACATATTCTAAATAGATCCGGCTGCCTAGGTCAGACTAGTTAGGGCTTATTTCGGTATGTCTGGATAGGAACTCTAGATAGCCAACCTAAAATAGTTATAAATTGGGTTAAGCCCTAGATCTAATTACCAATAGGTCATGAACTAATATTTGAAACAGTCGCATTGATTTGTGTTGTGTGTAGATTGTGTACTGTTCTAGACAACAATACAATGATTTACTGTAACATTCGGCATAGTACGTCTTTTGAACATAATAGATGTAGTTAATTTGTAGGAATAACTTTGATATTAATAATTTGCATAGCAATCTTTGGTTTTTTTAATGTTCACACGCAGCAGATTTATTATATGAAAAGGTGCATCTTCACAATAATAATATTAAGCGTACTATTAAGTATGTAATATTCCCTTTATTATTCTTCGTGTCGTAGAGACGAGGATGAACAATGCAGATGAAACAGGACAGTTTGGGTGCGTGTCTCGGCGTTTGATAAAACTGCTCCGTGGTTTATGCATGATTGTTCCGCGAGGAATCATCCCAAAGCACAAAGGGGTATGCGAGTCGGAACCCCTTCGAGCCAGGACTCCGGCCGGCACGTAACCGTCCGACCGGTTACAATACCGACTGACTGACGTTTCAAAGAGAAATGTTAATTCGCATTCTTTGAGCGCACCAAGCTTTTATAAAATATTCCTTTTTTCGAAGACGCCGTCGTAGATTAGAGCCGGGCCGGGAATGCGGGTCACTCCCGGCTCCGAAGGGTGATTCCACAAAAATGCCATTGTCTCTAGCCTAGCGAACGATGATAACAATATTTTCGAGAATCTTGATTATTTTTTCAGACTCGATTCTGGCGGCCCTCGCGAATCGCGATAACTTTTATGTTATTGTTATTTTATCTTACCTAAGAGTGTATTCTGCGAAATTAATTCAGGGTTGGCTTGTTTAATTTTATTAAAATTTTAATAACATTGACTTGGAATATTACAAAAAACCATAGGTACAATTTTTTGTTGTTAAACTTTTATTAGATAATAAATTTGGCGTTATGTTATATTTTAATACCTCGTATTTTTTATTTTTTTAATAATTTAAATTTGATTAGAACTCTTTATTTTAACTTTACCTCATATTCAAGGACAGTTAGTAATTTTTAATTGTGTATTATGTCTTAGATATTAAATGCTATATTTTTTATTTATTTTGAATTAAATAAAATAAAGTAGGATAATGTAAACATTCTAATACATCTCAAAGTATAAACATATCGTGTGAAGCGAAACGAGTAAGAAATTATGATAATTTATTGATGTTTTAATGTTAAAATTTACATTTTATTTAATTACATCCATATAAGAAGCGTATAATGATTAGCAACATCCATATGTATAAGATGAGCGACGAATAATGTTGAAACAGTTTGCAATAATCGTGTGACCTAAAATAGAAAGCAGACCCATTAGGTATACTAATTACGTTGCGATATATTTATGGGTCATTCAATTATATCAATACTTACATATTCAACATTACGAATTACAGTTATAAGAACTTGTGACATTATTTCTATTGGTAGTTCTTTATTTTTCATTACAGTTTATAAGTTTAGAAGCAATAACTGCAGATAGCGCGATGGATAGTCTTACTAAATACTAGGGGTAAAGTCACCAGTAGTTGACCATGTACCTGTAGTTGACCGCTAATGCACATAAACCGTTATAATAAGAATTCGCGGCAATTTTAAAAACTCATTCGTTAATAAGTAGTTAGTGCTGCTATCTGGTCAAATAGGCGCGTAAATTGCGCATCCATATCTGTCAAATATAGTAAATGGTGGTCAGTTGTTTGTTGAGTGACGGACCATTAAATCAATAAATTCGTTTTTGTAATAATATTCGTAGAGATTGAAAAAGTTTGAAGCTGAATACTAGGAACTTTGTCACCTTGTTGACGGTAAGTGTTTTTCGTTTTTTATTCGTTTATGGTTTATTTAAATGACAGGGTAATTAAAATTTAAAGATTTGTTGACAAAATTGAGATGTGGGGGTGGTCCAATACTGATTCCGTTTGACTGCGATTTTCTAGTAATTGACCATGGTGGTCCATTACCGAATTACCGTTTGACTATGATTTTCTAGTAATTGACCATGGTGGTCAACTTTTGATTATGTTCTGTATCTTTTAAATATACTGCATATAATAATTAATTAAAATAAACTATTTTATTTACTTTAACAATAGATTGATTTTCTTTAGTTAGTAAGTTAGTTTTGTTTATGGTACGAATTTATGGCTATGATCTATTACTAAAACCAATTTTTATCTTGTAGATGCCTGGGAAAAGGGGCGCATTCCTAAATTATACTGAAGCTGCAATGCTTGTAGCAGTGAACGATGTTCGTCTTCATAAAACACCAATACGAACGGCTGCAAAAAAGTTCGGTGTACCAAGAATAACGCTTACAAATAAAGTAATAGGGAAGTCACCGATGGAACGAAAAATGGGTCCGACATCCATCCTTACACCAGAAGAGGAGCATAAAATATGCGACTGGGTGCAAAAAATGGCAAAAAATGGCATAAAGATGTGCTCGACTATCCCTGGGATGCAGTAGTTGCTCACATAGAGGCTCCCAAGAAGACCAGTTCTACGAGAAATGTATATGATGTTCCAGAGATACATTCCTTGATATGATAAATTTGGCAAAAAGTTTGACGTTTACGCTTTGTGTTTGACAGTGTCCTTTTGTTTTATAACCATCTTTCGGATCTTTTAGAATCTTGTTTTTATTTAAATTATAGGCTTAAAAAGGCCTAATTATTATTATATTTCAAATAAAACGTTATCTTTTCATCTTATTGCTTCTTATTTAACAAATAACCCAATTAAAATTGTAGCATCTGAGTGGTCATCTACTGATGCAAAATATGGTCATCTTCTAGTTTTTAGATGGTCAACTACTAAATTTCTAATATAAGAACATTTTTAATTTTTTTTAAGTTTATTCGACCATTGTACGTGGTGAAATGCTTGTTCATATGTTAAAACACATTTCACAGGGTTTCCAAAAAAATAAACTTACTGAATTCATATGATAATTAAAGTCAAACATTTAAAAAGAATATTCTGTCTCCTTAAGTGGTCATCTACTGATGCTTTTACCTTAATTGCAAGAAATATTTAGTTTTATTAAATCTGATTTCAATTAACTTTTAAGTGGATTGTTTTTTCCGATAAAAATATTGAATAGTTATTAATTATACAAGTTTGTGTACTTATAGAAAGTATTGAAGTTTCCCTCTCAATTAATCTAAGTAAACGTCATTCTAGATTGTAATCTATCCGAAATATTGAAATAATAACATTTCGTATACGCCTGAGTGGAGAAGGCACGAGGCAGTGTAATAAATGACACATTGTTACTGCAATCCTACAAATGGCCGCTTTACTTGGAACGAAACAAACGCTTAATTTTAATTAGCAGTGTTTTGCATTGTTAAATTCATTAAATCCTATATTTGGTAGGTTTGGCTGTGTCGATACTCAGAGGCACGCAATCAGTGGTCGTAAAAGGGTTTGTTTACGCTTTTGTAATAGCTCAGAAATGGTTAAGCTGCTTTAAAACAGACTGCTTGAATAATTGATAGGTACCTACTTGTTGTCTGGAATTTGTAGTTCGTCACATGTTACTGAAAGCAAATACAACCATAAACATCTGCTTATATTTTCTGACTGTGTAATGGTTATGTGTAATGAAATAATTATATTTATTAAAATAAGAGTTAATTTGTATCTCATTTTTTTTAATTCTCAGATCTAACAGCCGATAAATAAAAATACCTAATTGTAACAAATACTTGTACTATCTTACTCTTATAGATTTAATCTGATGCGAACATTCACTTTACAGACAAATACCTATGTAACTTTCTTTACGATACAATATTCTCTCCTCTCTAATAACTTTATTGTGTAATGTGTGTGTGTGTTGTGTTTTTATTATTGTCGTGATTTCATAATTTATGTTTCTACTGAATTACTTACATCAATCTGTACAATATGACTCTACCATAGCAAATTACTTGCAAATTTTAGACAAGAAGTAAATAAATGAATAAATAACAAGCCAGATTGTTTCACTTTCCCCCTTCCTAATCCCCTCGTCTCCCCTCGCGTGAGAAAATCTTAAAATTAATCAAACCATAAATTATTCAACTCCATAATACCCAGCGATTAGGAGAAATATTTTTTGTTTGTTATTTGTAATTTATTAACAACAACAAAGTGTCTAATCTGAGTTTTTCTCCAATCCTGATGAAAAATTGTTACTAAACAGGTTTTAGACAGATTTCAGGATAATTTGACGATGTTTTGAAAGAAAATAAAAAGATTTTTTTTAGTTAACGATATTTATTAAATTTAGGACAGTTGAAATAAAACACTAATTGATCAATGTTTTCCGTATTGCAGGTGCAGGTGAAACAGAGAAATGAGTAATGACAACATTATACAGGGTGTAATCGTTAAGTGTGCACAAGCGATTATTCCGTAACTATTGCAGATATCAAAAAACTTTAAACTGATATCGAAAGTACTTAACCTAATGAGTAAAATGGCCATAATAAATTTTTAAAAATAAAACGAGAAATAACCAAAAATGTTACATTAAACGCTCCCATACAATTTATTTCCCATACATTTTGTATTCATAGTAGATTTTCGAAGTGACGTCCTTATTGTGCAATACAATGAGGAGGTCTATTTACAGTTTCTAAATGAACTTCCCTCCAAATTTGCGAAGTAATTAAAGCAGAAAACCAAAAAAACAAAAAAAAGCTAAAATCTTTCATATTAAATGTATAGGTTGATCCAAAAGTAATGATAATTGGGTATTTCCTGTGCACATAAAAATATAAAATAAATGTTTTATGCTTGCTCATGTAATCACTAAGTTATCACAAAAAAATTATATCTACAGGCCACGTTTCCAAGTATTAACATTAATTTTAATGTGAACAGTGCGAGCCAGAATGTTTCCCGACGAAAAGAAGAAACAACGATTCGACATTTAGAGGGTGCATTTCTAAATTTTTAATGAGATCAGGATAATTTTTTGTCACGATTTGTGACCATGGGCGTTACCTGGGTTCACCATGTTTATGCTGAAACCAAGAAACAATCAATGGCCTGGATGCGAGCTTCCAAAGTGACGGTGAAGATTTTCAAAGTGAAAATTAGTGGGATAGATTAAAGCCGTAGTTTTATGGGACGCTGAAGAAATGTGGAATATTTTAAGAAGGTAGCCACTACTACACAGGGCTCTTACTACACAGACCAAATTAAAAGATTGCGGGTAGGTTAGTAAGAAAAAGAGACATGGCAAACTTCGGTCTTGAATGTTGGTTCACCAAGACAACGCACCAGATCACAAAGCGTCAGTTGCGATGGCTGCCAATCAAAAATCGGCATTGAAAATGCTTGAACATCCACCCTGTTTGTAAGATCTAGCTCCTAGTTAATTCTATCTCTTACCTCGGCACAAGAAACACCGTCGATATAAGAAATTTTAAGACGACAGCGAAGTGATGGCCGATTTTGAGGGGTTTTTGTAGATGAAGTCAAAGTTTTTTTTTTTCTAAGTTAAGGAAAAAAAATATCGAAGTATTATCTAATTAGAAGACTATCTAGAGAAATACATAATTATTTTAACTGTAATGACCTTGTTTAATATTGATTATCATTACTTTTGGATCAACCCATGTACATGGGATATTCATATCTCATACTAAATGTATGGGAGGGCTTAAAGTTAATTTTTTAGATATTTCTCGTATTATTTTTAAAAATTTATTATGGCCATTTTACTCATTAGGTTAAGTACTTTCGATATCAGTTTAAAGTTTTTTGATATCTGTAATAGTTACGGAATAATCGCCTGTGCACACTTAACGATTACACCCTGTATATTAATATTGAGTACTTATGTAGAGCAGGCAATATCAACCATTTTGGCAAACTTAAGTTATATTTTTACGACGCAAACACAAGTTTCCTTTACTGATAAAAGTTGTCTCCGTCTAGTCAGTATAATATCAGTATGCTTATATCCTCCTAATTACAAGTCTACTTAAACATAATTCCACGGAATTTTACACCAAAACAGGACAACAATAACGTGGAATACATTATAATATGTAATAACACGAGGCTACACAGCCGATTATGCATGGAATAATTAATCGAGCACAAACTCATTAGGTGCGTCCCTCTCCCCCTCCCATCCCCCCACCCCCACTCACACTCCGCCCTCGTCCTTCGCCCTCAGCCCTCTCACACTATTGCACATGTTATCCGACTGCAACACAAATAGGCACATTTTTAATAATCCTTCATTACACAACTCTAAGCTATTCATTGTATGCACTCGTGAATATGGAAATCTTATTTACGTCGGATCATGCATGTCTCTGTGAAATAAATAAACATGTATTGATGTAAAGAAATTGTAATTTTCCTTGTATGATAAAAGTTAAATTAACTCGTTTCTCTTAAACTAAACCCAAACAGTCAATAGTACAGCAAAACAAGTTCAGATGAAGGTTTTTACCATTTTAAATATTTAACTTATAATATTGTACGTTTAATACCTATGCTTAAAAGTTTTGTTCAATCTTGTATAAAACCTTTAAATGTGGAACTGAAATAATATTTCGAAGTAAAAAAGTTATTCTCATTCTTTTATATTAATGACAATGTTAAGTTGTCGCATTTAATAACGACTACAACTTCGTAGAACTAAAATATAATTAATTTACTAAAAGACAAATTAAGGCTGTGTCAAATAGAAATTTGCTCACATAAAATAGTTATACTTAAAACCTACTTCATTAATTAATTACAAATAGCTTATATTATTCGCTATTAAATTACTTGTATTATATATTCTTATAATATGACATTTAATTTCTCTTCAAAGTTATTTCATATTTAATGCCACAGCCCACATTGGAGCCCTTGTAAATAACTAACTCAATCTGAGTCATAATATTAGATGTTCCCGGAAATTTCATACAAACTGTAAGTCAGCTTTGAGCTACCACGCACGGGAATGAAATGTCAGGGTTTATTGCATTGCTATGTAATTTAACGATACGACGATCAAAGAATACACACTACATTGCTGCTGTAAATGGTGAGTAGCTTTTGTTTTCTATACTAATCCAGCAATGTGCAATGTATTCAATATGTAATCAATATGGTTGTAGATTCTATATGGCCCATGTAAGGACAGGACACGCAGCCCTGCACGTGTCCTTTGTCTTATATAAGACTAGGTAAGGGTATTGTAGTATGATTGGATAGATGTACCCAGTTGAGTATTAGAAAGAAAACTTTTAAAACCAACAAAGTAAATACCAAAATATTTATTTTTTTATATTTTTATTACAATAAGAAGTTATTTTTAGTGCATAAAAGGAACAGCGTCTAATCTTAACACCTCTGCTAAATTTGTTACAGCTCCCATAGCACTCGAGCTGAGCTTGACCTGAAGCGACTTACGGCGTCGAGTGGTGTTCACTATAAATAAGTCATTCAAAATCTTTAAACACCCAGAATGAAACTTTGTTATAGGAACTAGAAGGGTCATCAAATTTCTCATGACATGAATATCTTGATGATTTCATTATGTAAAAACCTCAATTTATTATCGTATTAACAACAATTCTAATTAGGTTACTGATTATAAATATAGCAGATATGAAAGCTAATTACCATCAATCATTTGGCCAATAAAACTGAAAAGCGGGCTATCTGTCCCCGTCCGATGCCTTACATATTAAATATTAATGATAATAACTGCTTTAAAATTCAAATTTTACTTTCGTTTATCGCGAACCGAGCTGATATCTAAATCACTTCATTAGCAGCGCCGTAAATTTTATTAAAAGCAATTCCAATGAGTTCGTTTCGTCATAATTACTTTGATTATTTCGTGACCCACGCTAATTTGAGCAGAAAAATATGTTATCGTGTATTTTATAGAGAACTATTAACCATTTCATTATAACAATAACGACACAAAATAGGCCGCACAATAGAAAGGTAAAATACTCAACAGGTGGTCTTGAGCAATTGAAACATTAAATAAATTTAGCAGTTACCTTATAGTTTTGGTTTTTGTATTTTTTATGTTCGACAATAATTTTACGATTTCATCCTCATTCAAAACAGTTTTTATTAAATGTGGTGTTGTATTGAAAATAAATCCTAATCCTTGCATCCTTAAATTACCTTTTTCAATTGTCACTCAGTTCAAAGCTGAAATTTTTAAAATTAATGATTATCGGATAAATATCAAGGTTCCATGAACTTAACCTTGCCTATAACAGTACTGTAAACTAAACTTAATTAACACGCCACAGGATGATAACATATCAAAGTTCCTTGCCGTCAGCAGATCAATAGAGGCAGTGACGTGGAATTCCTGGAGTCGTGCGGTTTCCGTCCCACCGCGACCGGGGCAAGGGGCTGCGCTTTGATCACTGCGACTCAATGCTGTTTGTAATGCTAGTTATTACCTAGGTACTACATGATGTTTTACTTGAAAATTAATTGGTATGACATTTTCTCTACATGCAACTATTACGAGCAAGGTATAATATTTATTTGGTTCACTAGCTTTCCGCCCGCGGCTTCGCCCGCTTAGTCTAAAACATAATAAATTATATACTAAAACCTTCCTCTTGAATCACTCTATCTATTAAAAAAAACCGCATCAAAATCCGTTGCGTAGTTTTAAAGATTTAAGCATACATAGGGAAATAGGGACATAGGGACAGAGAAAGCGACTTTGTTTTATACTATGTAGTGATATGGTAGTGATTATTAAAGACGAGCTGAGGGACGGTTTCCCGTAGATTAAATTACGGGCAAAAGCAAGCTACAGCATAGAAAAATATGTTTGAGTGATTGAGTAGGCAACAAACATCCTATACGATTCATCTATCCATCCACATAAACTTTCACATGTTTTTAAATTATATATATTATGAACTACCTTATTATATACTACCTTATTATATTTATATATATTATGAAGGACCTTATCAAGTTTTAAATATGGTCTCAAAAAACAGCTACTTACCGAGTTTCGTAACCAGCCTTAGTCGCATTGTTATTACAGTCGTACCGTGATTGTTGTATTGCACGCCTCATAAGCGAAGCGTTGAGGTGGGTACTACTGTCACTTCGCGCAAAACATCTGATTTTTCAAACTTGAAATGTCTTTATGTATCATACATTGCACTTGTAAGATAATACATACACACACATATTAAGAAAAAACACTATTTTTAACGTTCATGATATTTTTGATGTCATTTTTGTTATTTAAACTAGTTAAAAAACAGTTTAAAAAAGACCTGTCTTGGACGTCCGTGTGTCTGTATGTGCGGATCCTTTTTCTTGTTAACACGATAGCGACCGAAATACTTTACTAATCGAGTCTTTTTTTTTTTCTCTTACGCTTGAGTATGCTCAGGAATAGAACCCTTTCATTTTTCAGGGTCTGATTCGATGTGGTTTAATTGTTATTAAATAAACAAAAATAATAATTAATAAATATTTATTAAAAAAAATTATGAGGCGTGCACTTTTGGATTTTCCAATTTATTTTATTGTTTACTCCCTGTTATTCTATATGGTATTTTTTATTTTTATTTTTTATCTTATGTATAATTGTGTTATTATAATATTGCATTTAAATTATTATTATTATTAATTCCTATGTATTCTATTAATTGGTAGATATATTTATATATTATACAATATATATTTAAGTACACAAAAATTATAGTATTCTGTATTATATTATATTTAAGTATTATTGATTCACATCTTTTGACTGGCACTCCAACAAGGGACTACTGAAAATCAGCGCTTCACAACATAACGTGTAGCACATGCTGAGTAGCTACCCTTTTTGGCACCACACTGATCAGCAGTAAGTACCTACCTTTTTAATGTATTTTCTTTTTTTTCTGTTTATTTTTGTTATATTTTGTTTTCTCTTTGTATTGTGTGGTGCTAAATAAACATTTTTTCTTTCTTTCTTTCTTTCAACTAGGTTTCCACCCGCGGCTTCGCCCGCGCAGTCAAAGAAAAACCCGCATAGTTCCCGTTCCCGTGGGATTTCCGGAATTGCGTCATTTTCCCGGGATAAAAAGTAGCCTATGTCCTTTCTCGGGTATCAAAATATCTACATACCAAATTTCATGAAAATTGGTTTAGTAGTTTAGGCGTGATTGAGTAACAGACAGACAGACAGAGTTACTTTCGCATTTATAATATTATGATTATGATGATACATCTAACAGGCTTTATATATATCTTTACAATATAAGGTTTTATAAGAAACTAGTTTGATATACTTACGTGATGTTGTCAGAAATAATAAAAATTCTCTCCATCCATACTTAGCTCTGTAAGTATCTATAATATGATAACAAATGGCCTGTTGCATTATTAAAAGACTTTCAAAGAAATAGAGATTTAATTAAAGTGAACAAGAAGATAATGCTCCATTCGTAGAAACGTTATTATTGTCAGCTATTTATGGATAAAGCGACTTCTTTACTTTGCATTGTTATGAATTCTGTGAGTGACGAAATGGAACTATGTATTTGTTGTTTGTTTTTCCAATACGCATGTTGCGTACGGCGTACCTAGACTACCTACTTAATTGCAGTAAGATAAACGTTATTAAAATCGCTTACACTCATTCATAAAGTATACAAATAGAAGTTACTAAGTATGGTTTTTTACGCATAAACTACTGGACCGATTTTGATGAAATTTGGCACAGATAATCTTTAGACCCTGAGAAAGAACATAGGCTTCCTTTTATTGCGAAATATGTACCACGGGCGAAGCCCGGGCGGACCGCTAGTTAGTTATATTATGGAATCGCGGTAACATTAAAACGTTATCATAAAATCAAAGATTTCTCACGACATCTCGTGGACCGCTACATCGATTCGACGACCGAAATTATCAAATTATGATCGAGCCGAGAAGCGAAATATCGAATGGCGTGTGAAAACCTACAAAATTTAAATAACTTAAATCATTGAACAACTCTGTGGTAACCATTATTGTAAATGACGCGGTTAGACCAGGTTCGACACCAGGCGATGCTCGTAAAACATCCATTATTAATTATTGCGTTAATTGTGTTTGAGATTTAGTTCCCTATTCGGTTTAAAGTTCAAGGAATTTTTAACCAATTAAAAATATGAATTAAGCATGAACTTCTGTTTGAAGATTATTATAATCGAATCATAGTTTTGATTGAAATAAATCGCGTTTAAATGACTGCGCGGCGATTTGTTATCTTGGGACTAATAAGAAAACAATTTTGTATAAGTATATAAAATAGAAGTACATATAAGTAAATAAAATAGGAATAATTCGAGACTGATATAAAAATGATCTAAAACTTATACAATATGGGATATTTATTGACGGAAAACTAATATAATTCGCTCTTAAATAAGTTAAACAAAGTCTCGTCGAGGAATCTTATCTGGGATTGTCGGGATTTGGGGACTACACACATTTGTTATTACGTTTATTCAGTTTTATTATATTGCGCTACGATTTCAAAACAGTAAACAGTGCAGTAATATGAATTATTGTAGATTTCTTTTCGTGATAACAAGAACATAATGATAACAGAATTATTACCATCGGTACTATAAATACACTAATTTTATTTTGAATCTGACATCGATCAATGACTGCTTATTGAGATCTTAGTGAGAATTATCTGAATCAGATTTATACGAACGCAACTGAATAGATTTGTAGAGTCCCGGAATGATATTATAATTGTTCCTCTAAGATAAAATAAATACAGACATCAAGAGACTGCTAAGACGTAATAATGAAACTTATAACTGTTATACTTGTTTTTCTTCTGATATTTGTAACGGTGTTTGGTGCAGAGCTAATAAGCACCGACTACCACGGCCTGTACGGCATTCCTGAAGCCCAGAGGATAAGGAACAGAGAGAGATTTAGCTCTCCTGGCTTTAGGCTGATAGGAGCTGTACCGGTTAATCTTGGAGACTACCCTTATTTCGTAAGTATAACCATGTATAACATAATTTTGAAGTCCTTATTGTCCTGAAATTTCTTCCGCTCATCTCATAGTTTAATACGAGAGAATATATAAACCAACCAGACCTACCTCTCCTGCAGTTTCAAATATGTACTTAAATACCAGTATTAAAACGTATACTACTCTACAAGTTTTAAACATTGACTAAAAACACGATGGAAGTTTATGATCATTCAGAAACTAAATTTAAATGTAATCTAATGTAAAATAAAAAAAAAAAAACTTTAAGCCGTTTATAGTATATTTTCATATAGTGAGGTTGTACATGTTTATAGGCAGGACTGCTAATAAAGTTGACAAACGGCGCCACATCAGTATGCGGCTCCTCCCTCCTGTCGCACAGCAAGCTGGTGACGGCGGCGCACTGCTGGCGCACGGAGCAGCACCAGGCGCAGCAGCTCACCGTGGTGCTCGCCTCCACGCGCCTGTACTCCGGCGGCACGCGCCTCACCACCACAAGCGTGGAAGTCCACGCCAACTACGTGCCCAGCAGTCTTAGCTATGACATCGCGCTGATCACCATTAACAGAGTTCAATTTACCAGTAAGTGGATTGCTTTCATAACAAGTTCGTAATCATTGTTTTATGCTAATAAAATATTAGCCAATTAAATGAAACTCGCGCTATTGAATTGTCAAACACGAGTAAATTATTGAAGGTTAGAATTAGCTGGTGCTTCTAAACATGCATTTTGTGAAACAATCTACAATCACGCAGTTTGTATTGTTTAGTAAATTGCTATTTGTTTAACGTTTGTAAAACTGTGATATATTTGCATAGTTTATCGTTGGTGTTCTGTATGTAGTTACATATATGAAATATTGATTAACCCATTGAGCCCCGAACGGCCTGCCGCGACACAATAGATTTTCTTTTGTGTCTGTGATTCCGGGGCCTGATGGATTAATTTATCCTGCGGCTTAATTTCCGTATCGGATGTATATGATCTACTTTCATACGAGTTTGTAACCTTGAGTTTGTTACAGTAATTTTTGTTCTATAATTATTTCCTTTCACTATGAGTTGAACTCAATTTTATTTACCAAAGTGAACCTTTACCAGGCAACATTCAGCCAATAGCGCTGGCGACCGGCGATCAAGATTACATGGGCACGTGGGCGCGGGCGGCTGGCTTCGGGAAGACAAGCGACTGTGAGTCCAGCTATTTGCAATTACTAGCCACGAACCCTTAGAGAATATTTTAATGCTAGCAAAGATTTTAAATTAAACATTTTAAAGAATGAATATTAACATTATATTATAGTACATAGCTTCAACAATAATTGATATGCATACGTCGAAACGTGTATAGACTATAGAGTCATAGATTTATTATCTTTATAATATGATCGGGTAAAGATAAACACATGTGCACAATATTTATCTTTTCATTTACGACAACGCGGCGTGTTGAATGTTTATTTTCTTTATTACACGAGCGTAATAATGTGTTTGAAAGTTTGCTTTTACATACATGAAACATATTTTTTTCAAATGCAGTCATTATCATTAATTATTAGTAAAGATATTTTCACGACTCTATAAATTACCAGACCTAATGAATATAAATCTCTTTACCTATCGAATGTTAAATCGCGAAGAACTTTAATGATATAAGTTTATCGCATTGCAATGTACCTATCAAAAATTTACGTTTTACAATTATTTTGTAAAAGAGCGACCAATATTATGTTAATAAATACGACCTAATAAAACTTGAATTTATGTATATGCTTGTCCCTGTATTAAGCAGGATATTCCTGTCATATTATAAAACATTAACAAATGTTTTCCTTTTTACATTAAACGTGTATTAGTGTGTTGTAATAGTGAGAGTCAAACATGGGTCCTGGGTTCAATTTCCAGTGGTTATAAAGCAAAGGTTCATTTGTATTGCAAGCTACCTACACATTTATTTATCCTTAACCAAAATGTCTACGTCCTCGTGGAGTATGTTCAAGAGCTTACTCCACGAGCTTAACTTTGTGTTGAAGAGCAGGAATCTTTATCAACCACCTCTACTTTTAGCGCAGCAGTACATAACCCGCAGCAGCTACCTGGGCCACGTGTCGCTGCAGGTGATCAGCAACGCGGAGTGCCTGCGGACCTTCGCGCCGCGCTTCGTGCTGTCCACCACACTCTGCACCAGTGGGACTGAAGGGCTTGGCACCTGTGCTGGAGATTCTGGTGGACCGCTCGTTATTGGCAGCAAGGGAAATGCTACTCTGGTATAACTTTAATGGAACAGTCTAGTTGACACGGCTTGTCAGGGGGGACAGCTAAATGGATGAGCTGTTACTCAAAGTTGGTGTAATTTCAAGGCAGTATTAAGGTTAACCCAACGACGTCATGGTTTACCATTCTAACGTTCATCATTCATTCTACAACACAAGGTGTGAGAAATGCATACAGATCTGTGAAGTTTCACAAACATGATTGGATAGAGCATAGTCGCTATAATGTAATATTACTGCTAGCTTTGATAATAATGTATTAAACGGTTACACAATGTAGCAATAGTTAATATTTTCAAGAAAATATCGTAAGCTAATAGAATATCATTTATTAATTTAAAAAAAGGCAATGAAGTAAAATAAGAATATACAAATTTTCAGATCGGCATAACGTCATTTGGGTCGGTGCGCGGCTGCGAGCTGAAGCTCCCGTCCGGCTTCTCCAGAGTCACCGCTTTCTACTCCTGGATACAGAACCGCTTGTGATTCCCAATGTGCCTGAAATCAATCACTAGTTATAGTCCATCTATACTTTCCTCACTCAACTTTAGCTTAACTCTACCTTATTTACAAGTTTCCTTAAAATAAATAGTTACAAATCATTACGTCTCTTTATTTCGACCTTTTTAAGAGCCTCTCGTTTACCACTTAGCACGTTAGTGCCGAAACCATATATCTATTATTGTAGGTTTTAGAGATACGGAATACTTTTCTAAACGTATCTTAAACGTAAAGCAAAGAGCGGCCATTGATAAGACATGCTCTAACACACAAGACACACAGTGACACAAATTGTCCCAGTCTGCATTAGCGTCAGTTCCCCCGTCCACACGCGGTGCGGACTCCAAAGGAATGCTTTCACACATGCCGAGTGACAACTCATGTTGCCCTCATACTTCCTATTATACGAGTATCCGATGTACCGACTTAATGCATGAAACGCGGCGTCTATGACGTTTCTGTTATACCTATATAGCAATTCACATTCTGACATGTAATAAATATAATAATAGGAATTCCCTACTAAAAATATAGTTTGAGGTAAAATTACACTCAAGGACATGAAAATTTATGATCGTTGATACATTTATTATCAGGCAAATATAGCACTTCTATTTTTATTAGTTTATAAGGTCACCGTACTGTGTAAATTGATAAGCATTTCATGTTGCATCATTCTTATTTTAGACGTCATTTTAATATTAGAACAATCTGATAGAGCATGAAATTTTAAAATTGATACAATCAGTGTATTTTTTGTCGATGCAATTATAATTTTTGTCAACCGTCATGTGTCAGCTAGGTTCGACTAATCGCGTATCATATCGGGCTGAGTTTGACGGCCGATAGCATCACCGCGGGAGACGCATACGTGCACTGTGCAGCCGCCTAACTCTCTCGATAATTTAGCACGTGCAACGTGAATTCGACTCTATCCTCTGCCGCGCTAGGTAGCGATCCAATCGATCCACTTCGTAATGATGTATGAAGTATTTTCCAGCGACAAGACTACAAAATTGACAGATAGGCGCTAAATCGACGCCGTTGGTAAAACGTACAAGTAATGGAACATCGAGTGGGATATAACGACGTCGCCGTCAATATAAAGTTTTAGCGCATCGATAAGAGGTTCGTTTGGCGTCGGAGAGCTGTTTATGGCCAAAACTGGCCCACCGCGTACGTTATTAACATACATACGAGAGGCCTTCGGCGAATGCCTTGAAGTGCCTTGAATAATAAAATATTAGAACTAGCGGCCACCCGGCCTTTGCGGAGCCGAGAATGCTTTTATTATTCATTAGTTTTAAAGACGAAAATATTTACATCTCGCTCAGCGGGGTGGAAATTCAGAAGTGCGCCGTAAATAAGCCATCGCGTACTTAACTTTTATGTGCGCTATAAACATAGTCTACATTTCATAGTTATAATTAATGTTACTCGAAAACATGTCATCGATCAGAATAATATTTCGTTTTGAAGAAATATTTATTCGATGAGCGTATCGAATAGTTTTATTATTATTATACACATTTTAGTTTAATATTTTCCCAATGTTTACGTAACGGCGAACACTTTGCTATAATATATTGCGCACGATGTAGGCCCCATGTTGCTTGGCCAGCTGTCACATTTCCCATAAGCTGTACTATACTGTGTGGTACTGTGGAACATATCGCAGATAAATCACACACAATAAATCATAAACGTCAGGTCAAGGGGCAGCTCGAGACGGATCGCTCCCACAGCTCTCGCTCAGACAGAAACCTGGAGAAACATAACTATATTATGTTATGGTAGTCGTATGTACATTACCTAGTAAAGTGTTTATTGTATTACAGCGATAGGATGTGTACGGTTGTAGCGGTTAATATTGAATTATTATTTTATGTTTTTAAGAAGTATATTAGAAAAAACATAATTTTATACGTACAACACTTATTAATTATTATCAATTGAAATTTTTTATTAATGGTAAGTGCGCCCAATGCCCATTTTAAGACACAAACTGACTAACCTAATCTATTTTATACATGTGTTTATATTATACAATTTAATGTTATACAATAATAATCAGTACTTTGTATAACATTCTGTCACATGTATATAACTTTGACAGAACATCTATAAAGGTAAATGTCGTAGTACAGCACTGGCGCGTTCAATAGCCACGAATTCAATACAATAATAATTCAAGAAATTCAAAGCCGATACGTAGTATCTGCGTCGCCTCGATAGAGCATGAATAACTTCGCCCGTACACTTAGCATAACCGAGGCATTATCGTCTCCTGAATGGACTCCAATTTCACGCCGCGATTCGTGTCAAGGAATCGTGTACTGGAGATGGCGTGCGGGGGGAGGGGGAGGGGGGGACGGCTTAGAACTAGGCTCGCTACACCTCCTGTATAGTATTTCTGATTTCACGGACTGTGAGAATTGCATTGCGTGTATGTTATGTGAGGAATTGTGATTTGTTTCATGAACTTCATTTTGCATGATATGCTTGTACTATTATGTGAAGTGTAACAATTTAATAGCTTAGGACGAATTTAACCCGCTGGAAGGTTTATGCGCGCCGCGCAATAAAATAAAATTAAATATAGTATACTTATGAGTATAATAATTATAGCTCACTATAATAATTATAGGTTATTTGAATTATGTTAGTGGTACGTATAATTTAGTAACAGCTATAACAACATTAGGTAACTGTTCCACACAACTGTTATAGAGAGTGCGCCAAACGTGCTAACTGCTAATGTCCCGAGGTCCGGGTATAATAATTGGTCGGCGCGCTGTGCCCAAATTGGGCGCGCTCTGCCAACTCACAACTTTACCAGGAATACGAAATAGGCTTAAAGAATTCGGCATGTCACAATTTAATGGATATGGCTTTGTTCGGAATAAAATTTAATGACATAAATGGTAGGGCAAACCAAATTATACTAATATTTTAAAATGTTTCGTGCTGTGGTGCTAACCACAAAAACAAATGATTGTTTACAAATTCTTCATATTCTAGTGTACCATATTCGTATATTATATGTATAAAATCCTGTACTATAGCACATAACAATTATACAACTATAACTTTATGAACACGGAGTGACGTGACGCGCCTCTCCTACTACTTTTCCCCCGAACTCTACAGTTGACATCACTCAACCAGATTTCCAAAGTGCCAATTTTTTTTCGTTCCGCGATGATCGATACCTTCCTTTAGATTCTTGTAATCGGACGGTAAACTCAAACTCAAACTCAAACATTTATTTATTCAATTAGACTTCTTCTAGAAGCACTTTTGAAACGTCATTAGGTACATATTTTTAACATTTACCACATATTTTTAAAGTTAATGAAGTTTGTCATTTCGACTTAAAACAAGGTTTTCAATCAGCATGAATTGCAATTTTGAACGCGCCAAATAAAATTGTATAGTAAGAAATACTTATTAAGGTTATGAATACGAACAATATAAAAATATTTTTGTACGTTTTATTGCTATTATATTATGTCGTAATTTAATACATTTTGGCGCGCTGTCAGTTGTAAATAAAAGTTGACGACGCACCGTCGGTTGCGGAATAGTTGGTTATTTCAAGTTTCCTATTAATCTCTTAGTAACAGGCTGCCGTTTTGTATAGGAAATATTCTGCTGCAAATGTTTTACATTATTTGTGTCCGAAACATTGAAAAGTACATTTTCATTTACATTTTCATTGGAGCGTTTATTGCAAAAACTTATCAGATTACAACATTTTTATTTTTGTATAATCTTTAGTTTCAAATATTCAAAGCATAGTTTCAACATATTTATTAAATAAAAAGTAGAAACACAGTCGGTAAATCAACAGCACAATAGGTTTGAATGCGCGACGGAACGGTGTCAGCGTTTTGTGTGTTTTTGTGTGTCTGCCACAGACGTGAGCTAGATTTGCACAAAGACTTGTCAATACCTAACGATGTCAATTGTTGCGATGTTTTATGGCGATATCATTGTTAAGTGAATGCCGAGTACCTACCGACCGCGCTTCGACAACCATTTTGCATTTCGTGCCAATCGCTGCTGCAATTGTTAGAGTTGAGACTGTATTCCTATTATACAAGAGTTTTTATATCAGGTCGAAAATGTGTGATTTATGAAATTATAAAAAAGATCGTTCGGCCAAAAAAGATCATTAGCTCTACATGATAATATACTTAAAAAAATGTTTAAAATAAGCAAGGTCCCTAACGAGGAAATTAAATCAGATAAAAACATTTTAATATCGGCCATAACTTCTCGACATATAATTAAGAAATAACATCAAAGACTCTCGAAATGTAACATGAAAGAAACAATTCAAGGAAGTTGTGTGGCGAGCTGCTGGAAGTGCGAACGGTTTCCAGAAACCCATTGTTCTTTGTTCGCTTGTTAATAAAATTCCATCGATGTTTGCTTCCCCGCCCTCTGCAAACATCGCAGGTAAATACACCAAATAGAACTACGGCTGCCACCTTGCCACCGGTATAGCTCTAATCGTCTGCATCTCAAGGGCCAAACTCCTCCGGCCGCAGTTTGCGTAAGATTGTCCGCGTTAACTTGAATTCGTGTCCAAGTTGTTAGGGGCTCGAACTCACCTTCGTTTAATTCGAGTACGTCACGTCTATCCCATTTTCCGAACAATACATTGCTGTTTACATATCGGCGATAGGGCGACAGCGTCGAGGCGAGGCTCGAATGGTTCACGCCGAGTCTTGCGGCGTCGCGGTAGGTGGTCCGTATAGGCTGAGTATCGGCCGTCTCGGGTAGGTCGTGTTTATTCTCTATTCCCGTCAGCTCCGGAGACATTTGACTCGACGACTATCCATTATGAGTATTTGTACTGTATAGAATAACTTCACAATACCTCCCTGACGACCGCGCGTCGCATACGATTAACGCCTTTCTTCTCTATTCAAATAGAAACTATTTCTGAGCACGCGTACTCAGTAAATACACCCACCTTGTTAGCAGACAATGGGTATAATTAGAGGAGTTTTGGTGACAAGTTCGTGTGTACGTAATGAGTGAACTATATTGGATATACTCATATCGTCGCAGGCCGAGTTACAATGGCCGCAATCAATTCACGATCGTGAACAAATATTGCGTTATCGCTATCATTTACATATCTATAATATAATCACGATTTATTGTTATTGACCTGTCGAGACGCGGCTTCATTAAGTCGTAATGTTGCACGCGATACAGTAGGGCCATGTTATATTTTCCTAATAATAAGAAATTAGTTTATCTTAATCTTAATCTTATCTTAATCTTAATATCTTATCTTAATCTTAATCTTAATACTATTATAAAGGCGAAAGTTTGTAAGGATGTATGGATGTAAGGATGTATGGATGTATGGATGTATGGATGTTTGTTACTCTTTCACGTAAAAACTACTGAACCGATTACAATGAAATTTAGTACACATATAGAGGGTAACTTGGATTAACACATAGGATAGGTTTTATCCCGGAAATCCCACGGGAACGGGAACTATGCGGGTTTTCCTTTGAAAACGCGGGCGAAGCCGCGGGCGGAAATCTAGTAATTTATATATTTTTTTACGTTCTAGTTAGTAACACGTTTAATTTAATTAGTTATTCACACTTATACTGAAACATAATAAAACACATATTCATAGAACCACACCTATGTTCTATAAAAAGGAGGCTCACATTCCACTAATTAGAATAAAATGAATATTTGAAGCATTCAAAAATGATTGAGCACTTATAATATAGCACGCCCATAACACTTGGCAGCGGGAACTCCTCTTGACGTCTGCAGCAGCCCGCCCCGAGCCGCACGAGGCCGCCATTTGCGAGACTCTTCATTTGAGATAACATCACGTGGAGATCACTTCGCTTTGCCTTTTGCAACTCACAGATTTCAATTACATCAAAAATACGTCTAAGAATAATTATTATCGTTATTTTAATCACATCCTAAGTAAGTTTCTATGAACTTCTACCCCTCTTTCTATTACTTAAGTCAAACTTATTTGTAGTATCTGTAAATTGTTTCCGAACCATAAAAGAATACGCTCAAAGACCATTTATTTTATTGCCATGAAATATGCTCATATTAATATTAATCGCCTCTATAATATAAGTCAAGAATATATTATCAATTTCATTCAAAATGTATTCTGAATTCTTATCACTGTACAAAGTTGTTTTAAGATACGCTTTATTGTTATTATAATATCATTAACGGAAATACATTAACATTGAAGTCAATTAGCCCTTACTTAACGTGCAATAAAATATGGAATTGATAACGCAAATACTGAAGATTTGTCGTTAACTTAAGTCATCGTCTTTACGGAAAATATATGCATTTACTTAATTTTAAAGCCTTAAGTAAACTTCCCGGCGGCCACGACGTTAGAGCCTGTCAACACCGGAAACTCTACAATAACATTAAATAATAAATATACTAAGTAATCTTAATTATATTCTTTCATACATGGCCATCGGACAGCGGCTTCTTTTAAATGATACAAACTTGTTACTCCACTTTAACACTTATAATCTTATACTTATTTAATTAACGCACATTTCTTCACCGGGATCCGCCATAAGAAATAACTCATTGAAATAAAAATACATTAAAGTGTATTAAATAAATATATAAAAATATCGAGGAAATTGCGTAAAAAAATTGTGAAGAAGAGAGAAAATAACAAACGTTGCAATAAAATAAATTATGACTCTCTTTAATCCCACTCATACATACAATATACGATATATGAATTAAAAAATAATGTTTTCGCATTTCATAAATACATATACATATATCATTCATTATTATAGCTCATTTATTTAACTACATCACACATTTCTATGCCTCGAATGACGTTCAATCATCACTGACAGATGACTATGCGTTTACACGGAGTTGCTTGCTCATGTTGCTGTGTGTAAGTATGTATGAAATAAGCGCAAATCAGGCGGGCACTAATAGTTGTGTTGTGCCTAATGATGTGCCTCGTCGACCGTTATGACAGTAACACAAGAATGTGGACTGATGATCTGTTTAGTTTACTTTGAAGTCGTCCGTATATGTGTAGCAAGCGTGATATTACGTTGGTAAACTAAAATTGTAAAATACTTAACTTTACACCGCCTAGCTAAAAGTTGTGTAACCGTATGTAGATAGGTTCTAGAGTACAAATTTCAGCTCTACATTTTACCCTTCGCATCTTTATCCTCATATTATAGTATTAACTTGGATATAATTAAATATGGCTGTCATATGTTTACCCAATTGCAGTGTTATTTTTACATTATTTTGCCTCTCAAATATTATCAGCAATATGTATATTTTCCCACGAACATTACCAGTGACGTACCACTAGCAGACGGTCAGCACTACGCAGTTGTCACCGAGGATGCAGCAAGCAGGCCCGGGCGCCACGCACGAGCGCGCCACCGCACTTCCTCCGCTTTTTGTTACTTCGCTCTCCATTACAGCCTTTCCATCACTTTTTGTCCGCCACACAAAAACGATGCCCTGGATAACTAGAGGCCGATCGAAAGCCGATAAAAACTCCGCGGAGGTCGGACAAACTTTACCTAATCCAAGGTTTCCACATTTAAGATATTTGCTCACTGTGAATCGTAGGCCTACTTTTAAATTGTTACGCAATGCAAAAAAAGGTAAATACTATTTATAACTAAGTTACATGATAAATGAATTAAATTTAAAGCAGAGTGCGAATCTTAAACTGGGACCAGGATTAGAAAATTAAAATATAGCAGTTTTTTTTAATCACTTTAAGAACAGTAACGTCCCTGCTAACTAACAAATGTATCTCATAACTTAGCAATGATATTCTTCTGCAAAAAGCCTTCTGGACTTCGTCCAAGTTATTTTATTTTTACCTAGCTTCGTATTAATGTAAAATAAAGGTGTTCCCAGTTCCCACAATACGTCTCCTACATATCCCAGGCTCTGTCCCCCGGGATACAAATAGCCGCAGCTTATCTCGGCAAATGGCGTCATCTCACCGCTCTCACCGCTCTCCCCGTGCCCACCTTCGCCACACACGCCTAAGTACACTCTATCTAACTTGTGACGTTAAGATGCCGCACTACTCGAACTACCATTAAGATTTAGAGCCTGTATTGATGTTCTGTAGAGGGATTGCATTAAGAAGTGAAAACATATGAATCAATTAACAGTTAATTAATTCAAGCCATAACAATCATATGATGTTAATTATATAATAATTGATAATAATAGGCCATACCAGCGATCGTACAAGTTTCCTAATTGTTTCCGACTATAGATCAGATTAAAATAAAACCGCGAGGTGATAAAATAGCGATAAAATCGACGCGTGCAATTATTGCATCGTGAATTCGTAAATGATTACCGGCGTTGGTTCAGGATACTCGTGAAAGGAGGACAGATGCTCAACATAAATAAAACTAATAATATAGCTTGAATCTTATTGATTAAACTTTTTCTTGTTCATTTAATCAAGAGTCCGATATAAATCTGAAGGTTCGGCTGCGGATGTGGGCTCGGCCGCGCTGCCCGCGGCCGGCCACCTGCCGTCCCTCGCCCTGCGCCCTGCGTCCTACGCCCTCGTCCGGCGCCCTGCGCCCTCGGCAGCGCCAGACCCTTTGTTCGCAGATACCATCGCCTAGCTCCGGGCTATCTCAGTGAATGTAAATCTCACAACTTTTGTCTTTAACGGCGGTTGAAACAATTTCCTTTTGTTTTCTTATCGCTCGTTCGAGATTACATCCACATTTATAGCATGTGCATGATGTAATGTGGCTTTCCTGTTTTATCTGTACTCGCTTTTTATACCAGCCTTTAAGACTTAAGCAGACAAATCTAAGCATATAAGGAATTATATTTTTACAAGAGAGCGCTATGTAAATTGTACATACATATCGTGGAGTTACATTAAGTATTTGCATACGTATTTTTATGAAAACATGGAAACCTTTTCGTTCGTATCACGTCAGTGCTTCAGTCAGTACATTTGAATAAATAAGCCGACGAAGCTCAAAGGGTGCAGCTGCTGGCAGCTAGAAGGCAATTCGGTTTGAGAGCTCGCTGCGATATCGAAAAACGACTTTCAATGTTTCGATTAGAGTCCATTTTGTTACATTTGTCCGCATAAAACATTCAATAGTTTTTAGAATGACATTTGCATGGATCTATGCACTTTTATTTTTTTATTATTCGATTTAGTCCGAAGGTTCTGGATAAATTGTCAAAATACGAAAAAACAATAGTTTTACGTTTATCGATTTTTATACGTTAATCAATCAACTAAATTTTCGTTTTACATTATTATAATATATTACCTAACTAGTTATATAACATTAGTCATTACTAAAAATATTTTCGGTAAATGAAAAAACAAGAGTCTTTAAAATAAGAACCGGGTCCCTGAGTGTCTGCCAGGAACTAATTAGAGCTAGCCAGACACTAATTAAAAGCAAAATAAAATTATAAAAAGGTTTTAGTAGCGAGCCAAAGCTTAAAAGACTGCAGCAGTCGACGATTCCTTTCCCACAACAGTGTGATGACGGGCCTCAAACATCTCGCCACATAAAATAATATTACAATAAATATAGTTATCCGTTCGCAGTACGAATGTTTATATTTTGAAATGTTTCACCAAATAAGAAGTGTGGGCGGTCTGGCGCAGCGAGCGGCTGCCGGCTGCAGTGTGCACTATAAACACGTCACCCCGCTTTGATTACGTGCGTTTACGCGCTACGCACGAACAAACATAATTACTGGTGGTGTATTTCTGTCCGTTTTACTATAACAATATTATTATCGGTGAGCTTATGCAACGTCTGGTGGAGCGTGTAATTAGTTACATCTGTGTCAGAAAAACAAACCATTCGCGCAGAGCCGGAGTCGAGTGGAGCCTGGCAAATGTTACGTTTTTTAAGATGTCAGAACTAGTCTTCCCACGGTTTGAAAATAAATGGCAAACGAATAAATTAAAGCGATCCTTTTATGATAACGAAATGTTCAACTAAAGTGTGAGACACGCAATGCATCGCCTTAATAATTTAATGATTGAGGTAACTACTGATGTAATTTATGTCTTCCAATAATACCTAAAGATTGCCTATGCGTGTTCTGTCTAACCACAGACATAATATATTAAGATGTCTAACCGTTTATTAAGTGTCTTTCAGTGAATCAAACTAAAATGATAATAATTGAAATCTTATACAATTTCTGCTTTGTTATTCTGAAAAGATAGTTATTTTTAAACCAACTTTCATGATAATGACATTCAAAAGAGACAATTTGATAGAAACGGTTAAGTTGTGGAAGTATATAATCCTTCCGTCAGCCACGGGCAAAGAACTGGTATCTAGGGTGCATAATATAAGAATACTTATAATATAATCTTTTCTCAGCCCAGTTATATCGTCGTTGATACTATTTAAGCCGGCTTCAACCAGTATTAAAAAGAATAAACGTCAGCGATACACAGCCACGATAAGCAAGTGTAAGTAATCAAACGTGTACACGCAAATGAGTGACGCAACACGTTAGATCCTCAATGGCATCCACACATAGTACCTGCGTAGCGAGGCTGCGGGGGCTGCGTCACACGACACCAGGAAAGTAATAAGCGGAGAGATCGGGGTTCGATTACCGCCGGGAGATGCAACGCGATGCGGCCGTAATGTGATGAGGCCGACTGCCAGCTCGGATTAATTAAGTTGGAATACGCAATGACTGCGCGGTGCGCCTGTAGCTGTAGCCTCTCTACTCTCTAGTGCCTGAATTACTGCGCTCGCTTCAAATTCATATTTTCGTCTAGTTGTGTTGTTGTAGTATGGGCACAGTATATATTATAAAATAGGGTTTGTGTTGCCGAAGCCAGGAACTCATGTGGTAGAAGTAATCAGCTCTATTTATTTTAAACAGATTTAATACACAACACGAGGGCCTATTTTATTAATAAATAAGTTATCTATTTATTTACAGAACATTGGCTTAAACAATGTCAGTTGTTAATAAATATTGATAATTATAAATTAAAAAGTATATACTTCAGGACATATGCTATTCATGGAGGTTCTCTTATTTTTGTACATAATAGTGTAAAATGCAAACTGTCCTGTGTTGAACTGGAGCGTTACATTATTGTTTGCGTTTATAGACCCCCTTCCAGTGACTATAATATGTTTGAGACAGTCATGGAAGAAATATTAAAGCGTTTAAGTAGGAGTAAAAAAAAAGTTATAGTATGTGGTGATTTTAATATTGATATACTTTTACAAACACAAACGGCAACACGAATTGTTAATTTGTTTCAGTCATTTAATCTGTATAAACTTTTTAATGAACCCACACGAATTACACCTACTTCTGCAACCTGTATTGATAATATATACTGCGACTGCATCTGTTTAGAGAAAAATATTCTCAATACACTCACTTCGGATCACTGTGGCCAGAAAGTAGTTTTTGAATGGGATTGCTTACCTGAATTTAAAAGAATTAATGTTAGGCCTATAACTAAAAAAGGCATTAATAAATTTAGAGATAATATTAATAAAAACCTGCCCGTACTGAATGATCAATCCTGTCATAATAATCCTTGTGAAATGTTTAAAAATCTTTTTAATTTAGTTCATAATGAATTTGAAAAAATATTTAAAGTTAAATTTTTAAATATTACCAAGGATTTACCATTTAGTAAATGGGCGACACCTAGCATACATAGGTGTAGGATCGTTCTTTATGAGTTATATGGTATGAAGCAATATAATAAAGACCCATCTTTTCTTAGATATGTTAGAAATTACTCAAAAACTTTTAAAATTGTTTGTTTTACTGCGAAGCGTTTGTATATCAGAGATAAAATACGCGACTCGGATAATAAAGTTAAAACAGTTTGGTCTATTATTAATGGTGAAATGGGTAAAAGCAAATCAAGTAATACCATAAAACTTGTACATAATGGCATGGTTATTGACAAAAATGCTGATGTTGCGCTTGCTTTTGAAGATTTCTTTAGTAGTGTCCCTGCTAGCATTACTAATAATTTAAACTCGTCTTCAGTACTTGCAGAGACCTTTTTGAGGGACCATGTTGCGGGGTGCAGTACATTATTTCAATTGCGTCACGTAACTGCTAATGATATTGTTACAGCATTTAAGACACTTAATTTAAAAAACACTTGTGATCTTTGGGGAATGTCCGTAAATTTAGTTAATAATATAATAGAAAATATTGCAAACAATTTAGCTTTCATATTTAATAAGTGTTGTGACTATGGTACATTTCCTAATTTACTAAAGCTTAGTAAAGTTATACCTCTATTTAAGAAAGGCGATCAAGAAGACTGTAACAACTATAGACCTATCTCGATTTTACCAACATTAAGTAAGGTATTCGAAAAGTTAATATTAAACCAATTGACTAGTCACTTTGCTTCTAATAATTTGCTGCACACCAAACAGTTTGGTTTCACAAAGGGGCGCTCAACCACAGATGCTGGAGTTGCACTACTAACACATATATATAAGGCATGGGAAAACTCAAAAAATGCTTTGGGGATATTTTGTGACCTCTCCAAGGCATTTGACTGCGTTGAACATTGTACATTATTGCGTAAACTTAATCACTATGGGATTAAAGGACAAGCTCAGAACCTCATAGCCTCATACCTGCATGATAGGATACAAACTGTAGTTGTTAATGGAGAACGTTCTAGCGGTGCGTCAATTAACATTGGTGTTCCACAAGGATCTATTTTAGGACCCTTCTTGTTCTTGGTATATATCAATGATCTACCTTATTATTTACAGGATAGGTGTGAAATAGTTCTGTTTGCAGATGATACCTCATTAATATTCAATGTGGATAGGCATGACCCAAATGTTGACGAAGTGAACATTACTCTTTTACACATATCCGACTGGTTTACTGCTAATAATTTATTATTAAATGCCAAAAAAACAACTTGTGTTGAATTTTTACTACCTAACGTTAAAAAGTTGAGCAGAAATATTACCTTGAACGGGGAGGTATTACACCCTACAGAATCGACTGTATTTCTTGGGTTAACATTGGACGAGAAACTACAGTGGGGAGCCCATGTCAACACCGCTGCAGGTAAGCTCAGTTCAGCAGCATATGCAGTCCGAAAGGTAAGGCATCTCACCGATGAAGATACAGCTAGATTGGTTTATTTCAGCTACTTTCATAGTATTATGTCCTATGGAATTCTACTATGGGGCAGGGCAGCAGATATAGAAACTATATTTATCTTACAGAAAAGAGCCATTCGCTCTATATATAATTTACGTGCTCGGGACTCACTAAGAGATCTCTTTAAGAATACTGGTATCCTTACTGTACCATCACAGTATATATTTAATAATATTTTGCATGTACACAAAAATGCCGACGTACACACAAGAGTAGGAGATAGACACTGTTATGGCACAAGGAACAGAAATAGAATTGAAATGCCATTTTTCCGATTAGCTAAAGTTAAAAATTCATTTATGGGTCAAGGTATACGCTTTTACAATAGAATTCCTCATAATATTAAAGAGTTTGGTAGTGCTAAATTTAAAACTTATGTAAAAAATATATTAGTTCAGAGAGCCTATTATAGCATTAAGGAATATATGGAAGATGAAAATCCATGGAGGGTTGTCGCGTAAGAACCACAGGACAGTTCTTTGGCATATTATGATATATTATGTAGTTAGATTTAAGTTACAGATTATGTAATATTGACAATATGATTTTAAAAGAGCAACTATGGAGTTTCTTGCCGGTTCTTCTCCATAGATACTGCTTTCCGAATCGGTGGTAAATGTTAAAAATACTTATGTAATGACGATTCGAAAGTGCTACTAAAAGTAGTCTAATTGAATAAATAAATGTTTGAGTTTGAGTTTGAGTTTATTTCTAATGTGACGTAAAAATGTATATCAGTACTCAGTAGAACCAGTCTAATGGAATAATACAGGATTAGAATATGTGCCATAACCCATTACCCATAATATGATATTATAATGTTATATTTAATCGCAGAATATTCTAGGGCTGTATTAAATTAATTGGCGGCGTCAAAAATCTGATTATGTGGAACGTGAACGAGATAACTTTAGCATTTATTGAGAACATCCATAATCATGTAAGACACGTTAACTATTTACAGTCTAGCAGGTAAGATAAACTACACAGAATAAATTATTGAATAATTTATCAGCATCCAGGCGGAAACACGAGGACTCGGCTGCAGCGAAACTTTCCTCTGTAAGATCCACTATTTATAATAACAGAGCGTGTGAGCCGCGCTGGCCGCGCCCGCCAGCCGCCGCGCGCTGCTCACGTCCGCGACAGCTCGGACGTGCGCCGCGTCCCAACCGCACCACCGCACCGCTGCGCTGTGCCGCTGCAATCCCGACCCTATCCCCGGGGCACAGGGTGCACAGTCGCCGCCCGCCGCGCCATACAATGGCGTGTAGAACGTAATAGCTTGGGAGCGGCACTAATGCGGCACATCCGCACTCCGGGCCCCTCGCGCGAGGGACGACACTAAATTTACCTAATTTATTTTGATGATAGTAAGAAATATGTGCATATTTGACGTGACGATCATTATTGACCATTATAAATTATGGATAAAGGGTGAATGGGGCCATATTTGTGAAGCTAATGCGCTCGGAACGTTCAGTAAATAGTTGCGCGTACAGCAGATGTTCACATATTCCTTGTTTCTTGACGTTGACAGCTTACAGCGCGTTATTAATCTCTCAAACAAATTATAAGGATTGTTGGGAAAATCTTAATGTAAACTTTAAGAATATGTTCACTTGAACTGTGCCTAACATTAACATAATATTGTGTACGTTGTTTGCACTTTAAATAAGTACGCTTTAGTTTCACAATACCGGCGAAAAAACAACTGTAATATTATATTCCATCACAAACCCGAGAGCTAATATTAATAAGCATTTCTCTGAACACAAGTATTTTGGTCACGTACAGTATTTTATCATTAAGTTTATATTAGAGCTGAGGTGCTCGGAGTCGCTCAGTAATTACCGCTTTAATTCCCAGTCCGCCGTTATGTCCTAAAGCGAGCACTTAATATGACGCGGGCAGAAATTAAAACATTCTGTGAAAGTCGTAAAACTTCTCTTTGTGCCGTATAAAGAGTTAGCGTGAATGCCGTCCGGACCTCCTACAGAGTTGCCAGCGCTGCTGGAAACCCCACGTAGTTGCAATTACAGCGCGCCCTCGTCCATTGCTGCCGCTCCCCACGCGTGGCCGGAGAAAGTCGCGGAAAGCGCTCGATGTACGCCGAACCTTACGATCGCTCCACCCTGCCGCCTAAATGTATGCCCCTAAGATTTAGAGCTTAATCGTTACCTCGAGTCAACGCCAGTAACTAAATAGCCTCATTTGAACAAATCGCGTCCCGCAAAGACTGGAAATTTAAATACGATCACAGATATTTGGCATCAGATCCATCGCAATAAAGCCTGTTCTCGCGTGAACGTCACCCTGCGATAACTCAGACGTATTTATGTACTTGTAAGTGTCAGTGTACATGGGGATCGTCAAGTGTCAAAAGTACCTTCGCTTTGATATTTAAATACCCATTTGGCTTTGTATTGGACCTTACAAAACAGTCTTTCAGCAACGTCCATTGAATGTATAATTGAACAGCGGTAGATAAAGTAAAGGCAACGGAGACGGCCCGCGTTTCAATGTACGCGAATCTGAGAATAAAGTGTTCGAAAAAAAAGATAGCAAAGGGAACGAGCACAAAACACATTTTAAATTCAATGCAACACTGCACAATGCACATGTCACTAAAAGGAGGTGCCATGTCACTAAAAGGAGGTGCCAATGGAATGGATTTATTTGCCAACGAATAAATCGCTTTGCAAGCATTTTCAATAGTTTGCTGCACTTTATGAATATTCACACTTTATTACATAATTGCACCGCATTTCGAGCCGCAGGGCTCGGCTCCTTCAGAACTATTGTAATTACAAATACCAAAGGATACCTTCACGGAATATTTGATTAAAGTAAATTTCCATATTTCCCCAACAATGGGCGCGTTACTCGAAACACGTCGAACTGAAAGCTCGCGTCTAGGGCTTCGTGAACAATTATTTACGGCGTTATTGAAAACAACAATAACGTCGGTCTTTGTTCCCCGCGGTCACTGACCTGAGCCTATTTCTTGAAAAGTTCTGTGCTGCAGAAGAGTTATGAAATGGTATGGTTTTGTTGTTTCTTTTCATACTTTTAAAAATCTTTTTTTATTATATTTGTAAATGCTAAAGGCATTATATTTAAAACACGATTGATAATATAATCCCACGTGAACCCGGAGCTAAGTACGGGTTGCGGATTACACGGACGCAGCGGCTAAATGTGAGTAAGGTATCGGAGCCATTAAGCCGTCAGCTGACAGCTCGGGTTCCGGCTATAAATACGGGGCCTTGCCCCACATGCGGGACTATTCCGAGGACGACGGATCCCTTTGACGCCCGAACAGATTAACATCGCCGTTGGGATTTTTAAATAAGCATTCATTTTTTAATCACAACAAAGCCAAAATACGCATTGAATTTAATGCTATCCGTAAAACGAAACGTTGTGTACATTTGAGGCTTACTCAGATAACATCGCCAATAAAGGTCCCTATTATGTGTACGGTATTCATGTTTTATATCAGTTTGTGAATAAATGAATCTGTTATTTTTTAGTAGTTCGGAAGAACGTTCAATTTATTCGAAGGTTAATCGACTCGTTCCAAAAGGCCGTCAGAGGTTATCCAATTAGTTCTTGTTGGTGAACAAAAAGTCTTGCAATTTCAATAATTACACCACTATCTTAGCGGTAATTATCGTGTAAGGAGTCTTGAATACTTGCCAAACGTGTATTAGCGTTGACATCACTGGTTTCCGAGTCGCCCATATTCAATAAAAAAATTATAATTCTCTCATACTCACGCATACCTACATATGGAAATTCATTCGTATATAAGTACTTCTCAATACTTCGACATCTGAATATCATTCAATGAATGCCTAAAAATACAGCCCCTTAAATGTTATCTGGCATTATATTGTGTTGTGTGGCTCATAAGTCATCTGCAACGATACGAAGTTCTCTTTTTAGTCTATTGAATACGTTTTTACTTATGTAAGGTCACTTGCGTGTTCAGGCGATAACCTTCATAAATATTTTGCTCATGTCGCCTCACAGATAAGACGTAAGGGGGGGCTACATTCGACAGAAATGGAAAATATTATCCTTTTGTGCGGGAATAGTTACCGATTCCTAATTCTGACCGGTGAGGCGCAAGTGCCATAACTATGATACTGAGTAAAGCCTAGGTTAGAATAGAAATAATTGTTCTGGATTGAATAATTGTACTTGCGATAATTTCATTTGTTTTTTTTTCGAATTCATTATCGTAAACAAATCGTGGTAGAGTTTTATATTTTATATTTCGGTTCAATTTAAAGCCCAAGTTAATTGATTTATTTTGTACTGGTACCCAGTAAATACAACAAATAAAAGAATCAATTTCCACTTTCACTTCGGCTCCGCTCGATGACTGCCATTCGACTCGAAGGAAAGTACATTTTATTGACTTTGTTTACGAATATCATTATGTCTGAAATATTAATAGGGCAATTAATTCGTTGAAACATTTAACTGCCAATTATATTCAATTGTTGTTTTTTGCTTCCTTAATTTGCAATAGCTCTAATGGTTCGCCAACAGCTGTAAGATGAATAGTTTCCGTGTGCATGAGCCGTACGCGGTGCGGCCGTATTCGGGCCGCGGCCCGCGCTCGCAATTAGCGGCACGAATGCGTTGCGTTTTTGTCTCGTCGCCGTAAGATTGTATCGCACCAAATATTCATTAGTGATGAACTAATTAATGCGATACGTTTATTGGCTATTCTGAAAAACGCAGTAACGATCGCCGCCACGCATGATACGCGTAAATGGTCAATGTTCATGTTACATTTGTTTGTAGTGCACCTTCCGTATACATATTCATAGTTTTTTTGTACGTAATGTATTTCAAATAAATACAATTAACTGCAATGTTTGTTTATAAAATATTAAAACCGACGGAATGCGATTTCGTTCAGCTAGCGTTATTCATTTTATGCGTTTTTCTCTTTCTTTTCTATTAATATTATGTCTGCATGAAATATTCCGCAGTTAAATTATGCTTAGATCCCGGTGTAACTAACCAAGAAATGGTAAAAATGAATAAAAATATATGCAGTGTAATAACTAATAACTAATAACTATTGTACAAAACATAACTGGGCACTTTGTGATTGACAACTACCTAAGGCGGTCCGTACAACCACGACTATGATACAACCAATGTAGAGTTGTGAAATTGGCTGGAAACTTTCCATTTCCATACATAATAAATACTAGTCATATTAAATTATTTTAAATAATTCATCATGACATATTTTAATCTGTTATTAAAACTCAAAACGTAGTTACATTTTTTCTAGAACCACGCGACCCGACTCTAGCAAATATATTTTACAGATTTTTTTACTAAAATAGCGAACAATATTTTCAGTTCCGTCCTAACGTTCTGACGTTATAAATTTAGCGTTGTTCCTTTTAAACATAAAGCAGAAGGCTTACATTTAATGCGACTAAAAACAGATGTAGCAACCGACAAGCCTTGTAACTTGAGCTCCGTTAATTATAATTTAAAAGAACAATAATTGGGGAAACAAGGCCGTATAAAGTGTATCATTAAGTTGAACAGTTGGCAGATTGTGGGCGCATGTGCCAGAGTCGCGCCTAGCCTGCACGGTAGCAAGCACAGCTTGTTGTTGGGCAAGCGGGTAACTTGCCCGAACATAAAGATATGGAATTCCAGTAACTACACAGAAATTACTCGAAACGAGCCGCGTCTCTCGCCCTAAAAAAACGCCAATTATATTTACCATACATAATAGATGGACTACTAAAGGAATATTAATTAAAATAAAAAACTAACAAGAAAGTATAAGTGACTAAGTGACTAGGTACTAAAATTCTACTTTTTGCAATTTTTGATGTATTATTTAATATGTTTAAGAGTAGGTATACTTTCTGCAACAAAATTAAATCAGGAAGTATTCATTTCCTTCTCGCTGATTTAATAAAATAAGTGTATTGAAGGTAAATGGTAATAAAGATTCAATTTAAGGGTAGAGCTAGAGATAATTAATTTAAGACAAACGTAATGAAACTTAACGTTTTTATAACCATTATTTACGTTCTACTTATAAATGTGCATACATTACAATTTTAGGTGTTATTTTGTTTAAAATATTATTACTTATCAAAACAAAAGCCGGCCATTGGCCACATTTCCAAGTGTCGCCGCTTGTTCCGTAGCACACAAAACACACGCAAGAGCTCTCACGTCGCTCGTTCGCCAAATGCGGATCTTTCGGACTCGCTCTGCGCTCGGAGCCGCTCGAAGCCGCTCGAAGCAGCTCGAAGCTGTATGCATTATTCATCCGCGCAATTGTTTACAAACCGATGTTAGCCGTAATGTATTGTGTGATGGATTAGACCTCACGACGCACCTTGGAGATGGAATATAAATCGATCCCATGAACGCTCCTTCTACGGGCGTACACAAAAATGCTCTTATAATTGTACCTTTTTCGAATCAGGAAGAGGCGGAACTTGACAGGTGGTTCACCCTCGTCCGCGATTAATTTTGCAGCCTCAATAGAAATAAAATTAAAATATTTTTTTGCACCGTCTCAATTCAGAAATTTATGAATTATGAGTTATTGAGCACACTTTTATAGATAAAGTGATTTTTTTACTCATAATTATTATGAAATAGAAGATAATATCGCAACATCACCCATAATTTTTTTTTTTCAATAATTTGTATTTTGATTTATTAAAGCATCTTTATACGTGAAGGTATATTAAAAGAAACATGGTCCTGATTTTGATATTTTAGTTTTATAGGATTCTAAATATGTATTATGTTTTATAATAAAATGTTTATAAACATGAACCTACTCTAAAGTTATTTACCTACACTTTTTACCACGGATACCTAGTGTATATGTCACGGCTAAAGGTAGGTGAGAACATAAACTTAAGATTAGCCGGCTAAACTTAGGTTTATTTTCGACGAGGTGTTAATGTTAGTTTGTTCTATCTTTAGCCGGCTAAACTTAAGTGTAACCGCAGGCCCGTGGCTAAAAATGTCGGGGTGGGTAGATTTGGTTAGCGCCGGGCCGGTGGAGGGCTTGAGGGGCCCGCACAGTGCCAGAAAACACTCGCCCTGTTCCTTACATGTATTATAGTAACCAAATCTACCCACCCCGACTCAGGGCAGAAAGCTGGTGGCTAGGTTAGGTTAGGTTAGAACTCTTAAGACCCGCACGAGCCGAGCGAGCGCAGCGAGCGTGCTGCGGCAGCAGCCGGCGAAGTGCCAGAAAACACTCGCCCTGTTCCTTACATGTATTATAGTAACCAAATCTACCCACCCCGACATTTTTAGCCACGGGCCTGCGGTTACACTTAAGTTTAGCCGGCTAAAGATAGAACAAACTAACATTAACACCTCGTCGAAAATAAACCTAAGTTTAGCCGGCTAATCTTAAGTTTATGTTCTCACCTACCTTTAGCCGTAACATATATAAGAGACACGCAGTCCACGGCATAATCAGTAGGTACATCAGACAGCGTGTAGTCACGTTCCCTCTGAGGAAAGCAATCTTGGTCTCATTTCCTGGCGAGCCTCTCGGAGCGGCCCCCGGCGGGACTCACTTGGACACACTTCATTGATAATGGACCTTTTGAAGGCTGATCGAAATGCCGAGCCTAGTGGCCGAGCACGAATACATACGCACATTCATACAATGACTTGCAGATCACGCACATAATATTACCTCCACACCACATTTCATACTCCTTATTTACGCATATTTTTATGATTCTAACAATAATTACTATGCTTTCTCTTAATTCTCAGTTTAGAGATGTAGATTACCAGCTTGTTAAATGTAAATAATTCGATAAATAACAATTGATTAATAGTAAATCATAGATTATTCTACCCATATAATAATATATACAATATATATAATATATATATATAATATATATAATATATACAATGGCTCGAATGCGCTATAGGAGTCGGCTATACAGTATACAGCTATCCCATTATTATGTTTGATTAATGGACGGCTTGCCATTACCATGCTGCACGGCCCGTCAGTTTCTCTTCGGGCCGCAGAGCCGCAGTTGCCAATTTTAATACGAGAAGTTGACTAGCGACCAAATTGTCTGTCGATGTATAATGTATGCTTCACGCGTGTGTGTGCGTGGGTGCGTGTGTGTGTGTGTCTCCGGTACAAGAGCCTCGTTACCGACGCAAACGAGCCAATTGGAAAAATTCGAACGTTTTGAGCTGGGCACTCTTAATTTGGTGCGAAAGTAGGGCTGTCACCTAAAAATACATTTTTTACAGCTATTATGCTTTAAATTATTATTCATCGAATATTCACTTACAATTACGGTATTCAAAACATATAAGATGCGCATTATTAATACATAGAGCAACAAATTGTACATAGATTTCACACTTCTTATAGATCTACTACATTGTCAACAGTAGATACCTACGTTCAAAAAACATCTCGTCTTTGTTATACCTTACCTGTTTTCAATGAATTTCTAATATGTATAAAGTTATTAAATTTGTATAAGCCCTATCCAAGTGGGACGCGACCTGCAGCCCAAATGCTTCTCTACACAGCTGGATGGGACATCGCCATTCTGGCCTCGCCGGTCGCCGGTCGCCACGTCTGACGTCAAGGACTCCCAATGATTCTGTAACTAGAATACTTTCCAATCAGACTCCCTACTATTTAGCATTGTTGGGGTAACAATTTATGGTCAGGTTTAATAATCATATTGTCGAAATAATTTAAATTTAAAGTGATTATCACACCCACGTAAATCGTCACAGATAATATAAAAACAATCGGTTATTGTAACGAAATAATATTAAATGATTTATAATTTTATTGTGTAAAATAATAATTAAATGATGCTTACTACAATTTATGCACAGAATGCCAACGCATGTTACCAAAACATATGTATGTAGATAAATAAAGATGTAATTGAATTGAGGCTGCTGGTAAATACCAATACATGCCTACTTTCCATTTACAGCTTGCTTTGTTTGTGAATTGGGAAATGGATTTAATATTAATTAATGCTCGTTATTATTGTCTCATTATCGACAACACAACTGAACTTTAATAATAATTTAACAAAAATATTTACATTCACGCTGTAAACTCATTAATAAACTCATTATTCACGGAGATTTTGGTCATTATTATCATTATATATTTTTTTATAGTACCGATAGTCACACGTCGCGATGGCATATTCACATGATAATAAATCAGCAATATGTACGCCCCTTTGAAAACAAAATAGATTCATATCAATAAGTTTAACACCTCCTCAACGTAACCTTTCAAAGTAACCTTCAAGCTATCTTGTAAGCAATTTATACCACACCCTCGCGGGAGTCGCGGGGGAGCGAAGACGTATCACACGGGACTCTTCCTATTTCGCATTCTAAGTCGCATCTTAACTGGGCTGGCGATACATCACACATACACAGCTATCGGTTTCTGTAACATAAGTCGTGATACTCTGATACTTTATAGAGAGTTGAGAAAAAGTGTATTGAAGACCTAATACAGACATAACAGGCTGAATTTATAATATCTGCGAATCTATATCAGATCAGATATCTAATATGTTCTTAGGTAACCGGAGAATGTGCGACGTCGTGCGGCGTGGCGGCGGATGCAGAGCGGAGCGAAGGCGTGGAGGACCAGCGAGGGAACCGTGGCTCAATATCGTAAAGATGTAACGATTATCGCACGTAGCACTATTGTGCGGGGTCAACGCTCGCAGATCGATCGCCGCGGGTTCGATTCCTGACCTTTACGACCACATAAAATACATTGGATTGTGTTGCCTGTATGACTGTTTGATTATAAACTGTTGCCCGACCGCTATGGGAATGTTTATCATATTGTGTTTACTTGGAAATCATTTTGTATTGGCTGTAATGTGAACGTCAATACTAATAAACCTAACAATATTCTACGAAGCTCAAATGGTATTTGATTAGGGGTGTGCTATGGTATTATACAGGATTTAATAAAACTTTATACAGATAAGATATTAATTTGTATTTACGTATGTAAAATCCCCATCGCATGAATTGCCTGCGGGGGATCACAATATGGTACGAGGCATTTGCAATCTTGACAGTTGAGATCAAATATTATAGTGTGACTCGTCGTGACCAAATTCGTTGTTTTGTTGTTGTTAGTTGATTTAGTTCATAAAGTAAATTTTGAATGTCCACCCGTACACAAAATTATAGAGCCATACCCAGTTTATCTTTCATTCCAAAAAAAATAAATATTCTGCATGCCTCTTCGACATGAAAAATAATAAAAAATATTATGTCTGGCCGTGGTCTGGCTTAGTAACTGCTTCGCTTCAAAGCTCCTAACTCTCAAAAGCTAGACCAATGGTTCATCGTGAAGTTCGTACATTTTACGAATAAGACTATGCTACGAACTAAAGCAAACGTTTTAAACCTGAATCTTGCAGTGAGTCGTAACTTGTGAGAGCAGCTCGGTCGTTTAACATTAAAGTCCGTCAACTCTGAAAGGTCACACGAAGACGAACATTGTAAAGTTATATGTATATGTATAACAAGACATCATAAAGGAAACATTAAGAACAAAGTATTTGCAATAAAGCAGGCCCTTGCCCTTTGCCCCACGCTATTGTGTCGCGTGGGACATAAAATTGCATCGAAAATAAATGTACACAGAGATGGCATGTTGCGCGCTCGGCGATATGTACTACTTAGGTATCTGTCTGAGCGCTCGCTGGAGCACACTTTTCGCTACAAACTGGGATCTCAACAGATCTCTACACATATAATGTGTCTCCTTTAGAAATGAAGTTTAAAAGTGAACTGAAATTTGTGATCTAGAATAGCTACAACAAAATGTGTTAGATGAAAATAGAAATAAATTTTATTGTTTTTGTTTCCTAATCATAATCGATCTGTATTTTATAATATTTTGTAGTTCGTAATAAGTGGCACTCCCGCGTCCATAAGGAACCATATTGCAGCAGCCCTGAGTGCTGGTATGCGCTATCTCGATCGATAATCAAATATAGGTAGAATTTAAATGAATTTCTTGCATAGATGCCGGCGAGTGTGCAGATCTTTACAGCCTCCCACGGACGAGGTCGCGTGTTCGCTTCCCGACGGCCGCACATTCATGTGACGTGCCCATGCCTCCACGCGCGCCTCTAATTATTAACACCTCATATTCGATAAACGTCAAGCCGATGTGCGTTTATTTGTAGCACATTCTGTAGTAAATGTTTTTATTCCAATTACAAAGCCCCGCGCAAGCAGAATTGAATGTTAAAAACAAATGAAATATATGAGGAGATATAAAAAAAAATCACAACTTATCTCGTGTAAAAAGTTTTGTAAATTTGTTCAAATCTGGAATCTATAATTTTTTATAAGATTTCATATTTTAGTAATTGGTAAGAATAAGAAATTTCGTAACGGAGTTGTCAAGTACTAACTACCCTAAATCGAAACGTATCTGAGTTGGAAGCTCGAGCTACATAAATCGTCGGAAGCAGACGATGCTCTTGTGCGATCGCTGAAACGATACTCGTTTCGCATTTTACTAACTTTCCGCTCACGATTTACAACTTTCATTTGGCTCGAGAATTTAAATCTCCCCAGAAAGCAGTCTCGTAGGCGCCGCTACACCGTACACGATCGCAGCTCAGACAAATGCACGTGTAACATTTAAACACGCTCTTTTGTAAACTCGAAAGGTAGAGACTAGAGCGTCGCATTCGCGTGAGCCGTGCCGTGCAGCCAATTACGGGCTGCTTGTTGTCGAGCGCCGGACGTGTGGGTCGTTTCTGCAGACTGCTCTGCTCTCTGTATAATAAAAATAAAATAATGAAAACTGACCTTTTGTTCGAACCGTAGAGCCCATCAATACTGTTCCAAGTTTATATTGTACACAACTTATCAGATTCTCACAATATACATTTTCATAAAGTTTTCTTTGAATTCAACTTCAGCGAATATGAATTAAGTATGAGCAGACGCTGTTTAGAAAAGATTTTATATCCATTACCAAGCAAATAAGATATAACTCACAATATAAATCGCAGAGAAAGGAAATTTCCTGACAACATTTTATTTCATATTACTGAATCGATTCTATTTGAAGAGATACAACAAACATTTGCATACACCAGAAAACAGAAAATAACACCTTGGCCACGGACACCGGCGGCGCGACCGACGGCGCGACCGGAGGCGCGGCAAGTCGCGCGGCGCGGTAAGCACGCCACGGGCAGTTGCGTTCGCCGCCGCGACCAGTGTAGACGAGGAGACGAGATATAGCTTTATCAAAGTTAGCTCGACGTTGTTTGGAGAGTAGCAGCTTTTTTGCTCAAGATTTAATGTTTGGAAGATATAGTGGAGTACACGAAATAAATAGAAATCGTGTTACAGACGGAGAATTCCACCAAAAATATGAAAAATATAGGCATGATGAAAAATTATGTTGCGGGTGGCTAGACTTCCAAATAGCTGGTCTAGCTAGAATTTCTGCAATAAAAGCTTCCGTCTCCATTTTCGCGAAAAAAAAAACAAACTATTTTAAATTAAGTTCGCTCCGGGAGTAGTCGCCGCGTCTGCCGCTCGACTCCGTGGCCTGCGCCGTAATAACTCATACATTTGTTTCGATCGCTAGTCGTGCCGCGCGATTCGCTCGGGGAAATTCGCCGGTCGTCTCGCTGGTCGCCGCTGCGCGTGGCATGCCCAGTACATTTCCATACATTTGATTCATTCGCAAGACGCGCCGCCAGTCGCGCCGCGCGAATTTTCGCTATAGCGAATTGTCCGTGGCCAGCACGTAAAACGTAGGTATTTTTGACCTGAACGAACTGATCTTCTTACAACTCTGTGTTACTTTTTATTTAATTTGTAATTTGAGGTAATAATTTAACATTTACGTAGTTATATAAGGCATATTACGGAAAAAGGATTAGGTATAACATTATATCTTTATACCACCCTAAAGCAGTCAGTGTAATCACAGGGAGTGGAGCGCTGGCAGCGGCTGGCGACCCGACTCGCGCGGTGAACTCTTATCAAACGTGTCTGATTGCTGATAACGCCGCATTTCGTGCAATCGCACTTTTGACAATATTTACTCTTCGAGTTTCCTGTCCTCGACAACACTTTGTTACACATTTGCTACATTTTAAGGCTTATCACAGTGTACACTCCGATTATGACAGTCAATTTAAGTTTTTATTTGTTTAAGAACATTTTCATATTTTTAAAGTGCACGCTAAATGATAATGTACGTTAAATTTTGTTTACTCGATATCAGTTTATGTCATTAACGGTATCTTTGTGGCAAATCAACAACAGCTGTAAAGTATAGAGTATAGACCGTATATACTGCATAATTAGTAATTACGAAATACCCTATGCAGTAGAGTGTAATTGAGGCATAAAGGGCTTGGAATAAAAACGTATAAGCGCAATAGATAGTGCACTACAACGTCCACATATTTTACAGCAGCCTGCTCGCATTTCCCATGACAATAATACATTAACATATAATACGCATTTATCCGACAGATAACGTCAGAGGAGCGGCCCGAGAGGGGCGTGAGGCAACTGCACTAGAGCACTCTTGCGAATGTCCTGCCCGTAGTTTTATTATTTTAACGACCGTTCCATTATGTTCTAGTTACATTATAAAGCTTCGAGAAAAGCTATATTCTACTGTTTTAAGTTAAAAATAAAAATATTCGTATGTAGGTACCTACCTACTTACAACGGCGGATATTCTGAAACTGGATTCAGTTTGAAAATGTTCGTCCCCTTTTGTAATAATTTTTATCAGAGCGCTTGTGAATACTCGTTGAATATTAAAAAGAAATACACATTTTGTCCATGCCGGCTCAGGAACTTGAATCAGTAGGTAGGTATGTCTTAAAATGTAACTCTACGCAAATTAAAATAACTGATAATTGAAAGCTTCATTCAAATACAATCTTGAAAATGATATAGGTAAAAAATAGTATTTTACTTTTACAAACATTCTTATGAATTTTATTGCTATTTAACGAAGTCTTATTACTAAAATAATGCGACGTACTTAACTGTCATAAGAAGATGATACTCACATTTGAGAAGGGATAATATTAATCGCTACGGGCGGTCCACTAATTTTCATTATTTTCTCATTAAAAATGTTGATAAATATTATAATAGTATTATATTACCATAATTATCATGTTCTGCAGAACGATTATTTAAATATAAAAAGCCGAAGCTTAAATTAGTTTTATCAGCAACCAAAAATAAGAACAAAAAATTGAACTGTTATTTCACATGGACGCGAACAGCTTCTACCCCAGATTTTAACAACCACACGAATAAAACTTGTCCAAAATCAAGACCGCTCTCATAAAAGCAACATTTCGTCCGGTATACCGCGGTCCCCTCGCTATTTTATGTGAATGCAACAGCCAACAGGGTTTTAATCAATCTGAGACGTGACGACATTAAGTGACCAGTGAGGAAAGTATATTCATTTTTCCTGCTCTAAGAAAAACTGGGGTGTAGAGATTGCTAACCTTTTCAATAAAATATAATGAGGGAGTTTTGTACATCAACATAAAGATGAACTTATCACGGGCACATAATATTATGCCTAAAGCCATATGACATGCCGCATGCGTTGTGCTCGCCGCAACGTGACGGGTAAATAATAAAGTAATCGCAAGACACACGCCGGTGCGGGATCCGTTAATTAACGTCTAATGAGAGCAGTCAGCAGCCAGCGACGAGGAATTGTAAATAGTTTCCGTCGAGTCGCCGCCTCGTGTTTGCATTTGCAACCAATAATAAGAAACAACGAGAAGTCTTAAGTAAAAAAGTTTAAAGATTCAAAACACTCCTTTTGAATTTCAGAGCGTGGGTGAACATTTTCTTTCATAGTTTGGAAGTGCCTAAGTTTTTCTGTAGAATAAATTAGCTCGTAAACATAGAGAAAGTTATAGGTGAAATTCGGATCTTTTAAGAATTTACATATAAATAAAATTAACGTATTGTTTTGAGGATTTCCTGTAGAATTGACTACATAACTTCAGACTATTTGTTGTTACTAACAAGAACTTTCATAACCATATTTTTATTTCAAATTACTGTCGAATTTGATTCATTGCTAAACAAACCTGCGCGCCGTTGATAGCTTACACGATTAGTTGTTCCGAAGTGCCGCCGCACACCGCGCCGTCACCGGCGGAGCACGATATCGTGAGACGGGGAGCCTGCACTTGACGAGCTCGCAATTTGCATGATTGTTGCGATTGTACAGCTCTTGCTACATGCAGGAAACTCACTTCTCAGCCTACTTATATTCTCGTAACTGTATAATGTGCTCTATCTAATTTTTTATCGAATCTATCTAAAGGAAAAGTTTGCGAATAAAAATTGTAGAGACAGGTAGAGACTAGAGACGCGAACACTACGAACGCCTGACTTAAGTCAATAGCGTAACAATTAATGAAATAAATCAGTATGTACCTATAACAAAAACATAAAACTTCAATAAATTAGACCTAAATTCTATATACATATTATATTTAATTCTGCGCAGTTTTAATTCTGTTTCGTCTATCAGGAACACATGCAAAGTTATCTGGCAGCCATATCGCTTTCATAGCTTTGCTAAAAACTAGATTTCATTGAATCACAAAGTCTAGACGGAGCTTTGAAAGGCCGGCAAGCGTATTCACTTTGAAAACATTCGGCCATTGAAATAACTAATAAGTATAACTGCAGCGAGGATCCTCCCACGTTTGCCGCCATCACTCGCAAGTCGCAGCTCACTCGACGGTTAAAGGAACCTTTGGTATTCCGTAATGGAACTTCTGGAACTCTAATAACGAGACCAATACTACAACCTGAACACTTTTTAATTATCTACTTGTACCCGCTTTTAAGAAACATTGCAGTATACTAAACTTATGTGAAATTTAATCACAAAATACTTAGCGAATATTAACTTCCATGTGGTCATTAACAGCTAAATAATAAGAGTTCAGTGAAATGACACTTTGCGTGGATGTTATAAAAATAATCTTATGATATTATGAGTTCTATATGCTGTCGGTTGTTGCTCCAATGCCTTTCACTAACATTGTATTCCATTCGATAGATTGAGTGGATTTACTATTCATAAACAGACATAAATACAAATCAAAGCATTTGCAGTAATGCGATGTGTCTCAGATAGCTCTGACTACATTGTGTGTACCTACACTGTACGCTGCATGTTGGTTCTGCAATAAAATATATTCCACGTTTATCATACATGCCATAAATACGTAAAAATATTATTCTGGCACGTGACAGTGCGCGGGTATTCGTGTAGGGAGTGTGGGGGGAGGGCGAGCAGTGAAGGGGGAGGGGGAGGCGCTGACAGAGCGGAGAGACACGACACTGCATAAATCAACACCAAAAAATATTTCGGTCTAGTCCCAGAAGTGGCAGTCAATAATAATTGACTGCCACTTCTGGGACTAGACGACTTTGCTGAAGTTGACGGCTGAAATGTCGACATCAAACATGCCTGTTTAATTAATTCGTAATAATATAAAAACAACTGTAATCATTAAATTATAGGTATATTTGAGTTTTGAATAAAATAAGACTGGACAGATAGGTCCACATAGAGCGAACAGCCTCGCGAGCGCGTGTGGCGCCGCGTATTTCCAAACTATACATAGCCAGAACGCAACCATAGGAAACTGCTCGTGTATACTTTGTAATGCTGTTTTTAAGTTTGTTATTACTTATTACAATATATACACGAATTTTGCGTACTGATCGTGTATACTTTGTAAAGCGGATGCTTGCTTCTTCTTTCCAAACTATACACGATCAGTACGCAAAATATGTATAACTAAATATAGCTAACACCACTTACGCTTGAGCGAAATAATAAATATATAGGCAATCAAAGACTTGTACAGCTATATCTATCTACTTTTATTCTTCTTGATTGATTCAGTAAAATATGGAATAAAAATATTATTAGGTAAGCTTAAAAAAATAAATAGATAACAGATATAAGGGTTACCTATGGGTTAGGTTAGGTTCGTGTTTTTTTTAACTACACAAAAATAGGAGCCCCGTGAAGCGGGACTCCGTCGCCTCGCAACCGTCTTCTTCTGGACTTATAAGATTCTTACATTTTAGCACTATTGTCAATTGTAAGTCGTGCAGTATAGTCAGGAACGAAGACACAAGCATCCTCGATACAAAAAATATACGATCAGTACGCAACATTATATTATACACAATACACATGCATTTTAATAATAGATTTCAAAACAGCAATACAATAATATAAACGCGAGCAATGGAGAGACGCCGCGGCGTCTTTCCAAACTATACAAGGCCAGTACGCAACGATGTGAAACTAATCACGTATAGTTTGGAAATAACTTTTTTATAAAGTTCTTCCAATCTATACAACAGCAGTACGCAAATACTCGCGTATACTTTGTAGTGAAGTAAGTAAGAATAGCGCTCCAAAATATACAGCGCCAGAACGCATGCGGACTAATCGTGTATGTTTCGGAGTAAGCGCGGCGTCTTTCCATTGCTCGCGTTTATATTATTGTATTGCTGTTTTGAAATCTATTATTAAAATGCATTGATTGAAAATGATTTGATTGTATTGTGTATGTAATGTTGCGTACTGATCGTATATTTTTTGTATCGAGGATGCTTGTGTCTTCGTTCCCGACTATACTGCACGACTTACAATTGACAATAGTGCTAAAATGTAAGAATCTAATAAGTCCAGAAGAGGACGGTTGCGAGGCGACGGAGCCCCGCTTCGCGGGGCTCCTATATTTGTGTAGTTAAAAAAACACGAACCTAACCTAACCCATAGGTAACCCTTATATCTGTTACCTATTTATTTTTATAAGCTTACCTAATAATATTTTTATTCCATATTTTACTAAATCAATCAAGAATAATAAAAGTAGATAGATATAGCTGTACAAGTCTTTGATTGCCTATATATTTATTATTTCGCTCACGCGTAAGTGGTGTAGTAGGTAGGTATATTTAGTTATATTTTGCGTACTGATCGTGTATAGTTTGGAACGAAGAAGCTAGCAACCGCGTTACAAATTATACACGATCAGTACGCAAAATTCGTGTATATATTGTAATAACAAACTTAAAAACAGCATTACAAAGTATACACGAGCAGTTTCCTATGGTTGCGTTCTGGCTATGTATAGTTTGGAAATACGCGACGCCGCGCTTACTCCGAAACATACACGATTAGTCCGCATGCGTACTGGCGCTGTATGTTTTGGAGCGCTATTCTTACTTACTTCACTACAAAGTATACGCGAGTATTTGCGTACTGCGTTGTATAGATTGGAAGAACTTTGTAAAAAAGTTATTTCCAAACTATACGTGATTAGTTTCACACCGTTGCGTACTGGCCTTGTATAGTTTGGAAAGACGCTGTGGCGCCACTTTCCTCGGCTATGCCACGTCCACACTGACCGAGGTACTTCACACAGCAATTAAAGGCTGTTTCCACTTTACACAGACATAGATCTTAATGTATGTCTGTGGCTGTTCCCGAATATTATTTGCTACCTACTCATTATTTCCCAGTTTTAATGCAAATAAAGTGACCATGTAACGTATGAAAATGAATAGCCAAGTCTATATTTAACAGGTGTGAACAAATGAAACTATGTATGTATGTCCACGTTGATTTTGTATTCCTTTAAAAAAAATAAACATCCTTTATAAAAACTGCTCGTCTTCTTACCGAATATAAGAAACGTTTATGTTAGCATTATACAATAACTGTACCAAATACACACAAGGGATGCAATGAGGCGTGTGTGGCGTGGGGTGCGGGCGGGGTGCGGGGCGAGAGAAGGGCGCGGGGGAGCGGGAACGTAATCACGTAATAAATGTAATAAATCCGATAATGAAACGAAGCCGCTCTATGAATCGAGCCGAATTCGCATTATATTTGCGGCTTGCGCCTGTGGTGCAAGGCATAACGGATGGATAATAGGATGGAAAAATAATAATATATAAAGACACTCACAAAACTCTATAATACCAGAGGATATGGGATAACAATATGGATATGGGACCGATGTCAGAAAAGAGCGTGTTATAAGGTTTACGAGAATATTGAAAGGGTTAAATTACTATCCTTTGGTTCAAAAGAAATGTATTTGTCACTAGCGGTCCGCCCCGGCTTCGCCCGTGGTACATGTTTACGTTTTCTCTCCATAAGAACCATCCTCGTACTTCAAGGAATATAATAAAAAAAGAATTATCGAAATCGGTTCAGCCGTTCTCGAGTTATGCGCTTACCAACACATTTTGCGATTCATTTTTATATATAAGATGATTGTAATAATATATAGACGAGTTCTGTATGTAACAGTAATTATCGGAAGTAATTTACAAAATATTTATTAGTGTTGTAATAAAAATTAGCCCACCCGCCCCGTCCATGCCTTGGACCACTTTACTAATATGAATGGCAAATCAGGAGTGAGTGCCGCGCCATGTGCCAAGCGTGTCCCTGCTGTGTCGCTACTACGGTCTACCACATCGCATAATATACGTGCTATAGCCTACACAGTGACAGCGGCTTCCTTCGCTTTTATTAATCTTCATTTGAACTTGGAAAAGAAGCAAAATAGAAGGGATAAAATTTCATGGATTAATCCATAGCATATTTCACATGAAGGAATTACCAAAAAAGATAGGTATTAAATAAATAATACAAGTTTTGTATATTTATTTATAGATAAAAACCGGCCAAGTGCGAGTCGGGCTCGCGCACAAAGGGTTCCGTAGCAGCAAATATAATAAATTACAGTTAAATCAACCTATCTCAAAAACTATAAGAGATACTTTGATCAAACCAAAAATCGTTGAAAGAGTTAATTAGCATGCATCACCTCTATTTTTTTTAGAATTTTATACCCCGTAGTTATAAAAATAGAGGGGGGGGGACATACTTTTTACGACTTTGAGAGCTGATATCTCAAAAACCGAAAAAACCTCAAACTTTAAGAAAAATGTTTTTTAGAAAACTTTATATCATTTTAAAAGACCTTTCCATTGATACCCCACACGGGTATGTACATCGAAAAAAAAAATTTCATCCCTCAGTTACATGTATGGGGGGCCCCACCCCCAATTCTTTTTTTTACTATTTAGTGTCATATTTTTGTAGCGGTTCATACAACACATATTCCCATCAAATTTCATCACTGTAGTACTTATAGTTTCCGAGTAAATCGGCTGTGACAGACGGACAGACGGACAGACGGACAGACGGACATGACGAAACTATAAGGGTTCCGTTTTTGCCATTTTGGCTACGGAACCCTAAAAACTGAAGAGCGCTCATACTGTTTGATAATGCATTAAATAATAATGAACTGAACAGTGAACACGTATGGCGTCTAGGTCTGTTTAAATACATAATATTACGTAAGCGACGCGGAGCTCGCAATTCCTCGTACATGCACGTACATGGCCGCAGAGTGCAGCAAACATTTCGATGGCCATGTCAGTACCTCGCGGGAGATGGAGGGAATGCGGGAACAATTGTAATGACTGCCGATTACAATCGCCCATTTCAAGTATTCGACGCCCGCACATGCCTGCGCTTCAAGTTCATACAGACGCTTATCAGGCATCCAAAAAACAATTTTAAATGTTTAATATTTAAGTACAATCACACCTTCATATAAATAATCACAGAATTATACGTTCGCTGCCAGAAATAAAATCCCCTTTACACATAAAAAAGTTTAATGTGTGACAGCTGGCTCTGCTTATCTGTATCTCACTCGACTGATAGCGGCAAAAAATAACGCTCTAGGAATTACTGTTGACGGAGCTCGAACGTCACGACCGGAAAAAATAAACTGGTAGATACGAATATTTTTTGTTCATTCTTTATTCTATTGTAATTCATGAAAAGCTTATCTGCTCAGATTCCAGCTCCGAGCACCTGCGTCGAACTTGTAAATCAATACATTACAATTATCATCAATAGCTCATTAAAATGCATAGCGTGTGTCATGCGGCCCGGCCGGCCCACGCCGCACGCGCTCGCCCGCACTTTTTGCTGCGTACTGAGAACGGAGTCGTTCCGTGAAACGTTATACTTTTTGTATCCGCCCGATCAGTGACACGTTTAAACCCTACATCGGACGCGAGGAATGTCCCCGATGGAGCTAATTACGCGTTTGAACGACATTCTCAAATCGGAGCTGTGTTCGGACAGCAGCTGTCAATTATGGCATTTCCAGAATTTCCAGAAAAGGGTCTTGACTCAGCTTTCTGCCATAATCGCAGCAAGCTGCGACTACAGCGCTGGTATTCTGTCAAGACCGAATGGAGGGTGTGCTTTCGACTTTCCACTGATTTGCTACAGAAAAATAATAATATAAATAATAAATAGATAACTAATACAAATAATAGATATTAATAAATAAATAAATATGAATATGAATTTAAATGATAAGAGATGCGGTGTTGATTGGTTGATTGGTGCTTTAAATACTATGCAGTAACTACTGTTCTGCCAGAAGTAGATGCTTTAACTTTTGTTTAAAAGTGATTTTGGATCGAAGTTGACGCAGAGGCGGCGGTATATTATTCCAGCATTTTGTGGCACAGTATTTAAAGCAACCACGAAAAAATGGCCGAGGTCTCTTCCATTTTTCTATTTGCTCTACTTCTAGTATTCATGCAATGATTCAACTTTTATGTTGTACTTTCAGTGAGCTCTTCGAAAACACTTAACGTAAGAAGGAATAAACAATGTTAGTTTCTCTAGGTATGAGTGGTGTGACAGGTGCCAGGTATCATTCGTTAGCAGAGCGCCGTGGCTGAGGCCTGAGAAGCAGCGTGGCTGTTGGGCGATAATGTACCAGCGCGCTGAGCGCGGGATTTGCCGCCGCGCTCGGAGCCTGTCTCGCTTTTTGTCAATTAAATGGGGCGGAGATAAAAAGCCTACGGAATATTTAACTGAGCGTGAACTCCATCCGCTGGAAATCTCTGGACTGTTTATTTTATTTCACAATGACAACCTTTTTTTTTATATTTGACGGCGCGCCGATAATTACTGTACTAAATAATAATTATCTAGCATAGTTGATTTCACGTAGTTAAATTGTTTGTTTTGATTGTCAATGTCAAAGTATTATGTTGTGTTGCCAGTAATGAAAATATTGTGAAGTAAGGTAGACACATGACATGATAAAAATAAGAGCGGGTAGTCCCGAATAGGGTAGTGGGTTGGCACGATGGTGACAGCTGACATTCTACTGTCAGTTGTGCACAGAGGCGCACGCGTACTAACCTATTGGCTCTTAATCTGTTTCCATCTTGATTGTTACGCAAAATTGTGAAGTACTGTAAACTTTAATAAACTATCTGATTGGCGTTTGAGAAAGCAGTGAGTTTATTTCGGTGTTTCCATCACTACTAAACCACCGCTATGTCTGATAACGGAGATCATACCGCCGAGCCTTCCGATGTTCCGTTATATTTTTAGTTGTGATAATTACTATGTAGTTACTAGGTACTATATTATACTATGTGGTGTGAGTACTATACTATGTGGAATCGTATCGTTTAGTAGTGAGAGAGAGGTACACTAATTTCCCATAAGTGCCAAAACTATTTTTACCTATGAGTATTTTAAAAATGAAATGTTTGAGACAAGTTTCGCCATAATATATTTTATCACATAGAAGTTTTTATATGAACAGCTTTAATTAAAATATTATTGAGAATTTACCGAAACTAGTCTTGAATAACCTACTTACGGTACTTCTTGAATAAACATCTTACCGGAAGTTCTTACTTAGCATTACATTAATATTCAGTTCAATATAAATGTTCATTATAATTTATAACAAATACGTAAAACGAATTCTTTTGCAAAATATTGGTAACGTATATGGTATACATAGGCTCATACTCACATACTAAACATACCTGCAAAAAATATTCATTACAGTCAGAAAAATATGCAAAGTATTCGCAAGTGGCGGTCCTACAGAGAAGCCACGAATTTCTGGGAACTCTTATTAATTTTCATTCCCCCGTCCGCTGAATTTTACATTAAACTATTTTTGCATAATAAAATATGCTTACGGAATAATTTAATATACATTTCCGCCCCTCGCGCCGCGCCCCCTGACCACCCCTGGCTGCTCCCCACCTGCTCACCTGCTCACTTCGCACGTCGGTAATGCAATTGTCACTAACATTTGACGGATTTCATTACTTATAATTATCTTATGACTAAAGTAATAATAATTACGTTTTCATACACAAAGAATGTGTGTTTAAATTATTGTAGTTGGCTTCCTTAGAATATACTATTATTACCTACATGTGAAGTGTCTATCACAGTGGATATAACTATTATACAACTCGTTACATTAATTTTAATTAATGAAAAGAGTTTAAAACGCTTCAATAAAAAAAGAATATCATCAATATTAAAAAATGGGTCAAGTGCGAGTAGAATTCGCGACACTTAGGGTGAAAGATTATTTTTAAGTGAATTTTCTAAAGATTTTATGAATATTTCAAGCGTGTGCGTGTTGCCGTCATAAAATAATATAGAGCAAGTTTCCATTTTGAGTTTCTTTTTTGAAAACCCCCTTGAATATTTGTTGTAATATTAGCAACAGCTACATATTCTCTACAAAATTTCAACTGTCTAACTATATAGCGAAGTCTCAATAACCCTTTCGGTATAGAATCCTAAATAATTATTCATTCAATTTTTTTCTATGAAAGTACATATTAAGAAAATGTATGAAGTAAAGCACCCTATAAATCCTTTTATAAAAGTTTAATCTTTTGAAATATGAAACATCACAGCGACAAACGCGTCGTCTAAGCAGAGGTTTTATGTCCTTTGAGTAATGTTATAAGAAAAAGTCACTTATCGTCGCCGTGACAAATCGACAGATCTGCGTCTCGGCTTACGTCCGCGTCGGGTCGCGATTAGCGCAGCGAGCGGAGCGGGGCTATTGCGGGAGTCATGATAAAAGTGCACGATACAAACGAGGCTATTCTGGGGCGAGATAAAAGCGATCGCTCGATAAGTGCGTCGAGCCGGAGGAACAATGCGCCTTTGAGTTTCGCCGCTCACAGAAACAACTTCTGAGACGATAATGTTCGGTTTTTATTTCATTCGGTGCGCTTTAGTTTTAAGCGGAGCTATGAAACGTAAATGTTATGGCGGAGCTGGCATTACGAGCGCGCCGAGTGCATTTAGCAAGTTTTGTGAGGCATGAAAGCCGTAAAGAGGAGGCGCGCGAGGGCAAGTGCAGCAACTGTGGGTACTCGGCCGCGGATGCACGCCCGCTGCTGCTAAGCATTTATAATATTATGTTATACTAGATCTGAGGTCGAAACAAAACTAACAAGCTCGAAACTAACGTGTACACGTACAAAGATTTACTTATATGAAATTCAATTATAAATATATTATATACTCCAGTTTTTTTGTATTTTATTTATTTTAATCGACTTCTAAAGCTCTTTAATTATTATTTGACAAATGTACATATTTTTGGTCTTAGTATCCCCCTCGAAACACACAATATATAAATCCACACTTTTATGTGCCCGAGGGTAAAAAATAGCGTTAAAAATTATTCACCGTAGGAAGCGGGAAATAATGAGTCCAATTCATTGAGAGCCATAATTTAGTTTGTGCAATAAAAGAGCATGCTGAAGTTCTGAACAATGATTAACTGCACCCTCAGCAGCAATGTGAAGGTGCGAGCCCCTCCCGGCCGCTCACCGCCGCTCCCCGCCCGGCCCGCTCAGCCGTGCCAATTACGAATAATTGCGTTCGACAGAATCGACGATACGAAATGTCGCACGCTCACGTAATTGGGGAGCTCCATGATCTCTTCACTTGTCACACATGATCAACTATTAACGATGATACGAATTATTTTTTTCTATGAATTCTATCCACCCAATTTTTACAAATAGTCAATTGAGAGCTACTATTGAACAAGCAATCAATTCACTGTCACCATGCTGGCTCCAATTATTTTTATTTTATCTATATTTTTATAAATAAGAATGTTAAGTACCTTATAAAAAATAGTTGCATCAAGACCGCAGTTCTTTTTTTTTGTATTGCACTTTGGTCCCAAATTCAAATTCAAATTCAAATTCAAATTTCATTTATTTACAAGAATGTAGTTACAAAAAAGGTGTTATTACAATGTTAACGCGCTAATACATTCTACCCACATTCTGGGTGTGCAAATATTTAAATGGAAATAAGTTAAATTACACTACACCAACACTACACAAATTCTTCGCGTCACTAATCACTATTGTTAAACGTCACTAATTCTTCCTAGTCATAGATTCTGCAATGTAATAAGTTCTTGAATATCATAAAATTATTTCTCCATTAACCATTTCGTCAGTTTCTTCTTAAATATATTTACTGGGAGATCCTTAAAGTTATCCGGTATTTTATTATATATTGTAATAGTCATAAATATCACACTATTTTTTGCTTGATTTATTCTACATGTTGGAAAGTGCAGTTTATTTTGATACCTCGTTAACATATGCGAATTTACTTCTCCTTTCTTTTTAAAATATTCTGGGTGGTATTTAACAAATAAACATACTTCTCTTATATATATGCAGGTCAGTGTAAGGATACGTAATTTACCAAACATTGGTTTGCAACTGTCCCTTTGATGTAATCCGCACAGGGCTCGGATACATTTCTTTTGTGCCACAAATACTTTCCGCACCTCGCAAGACTGTCCCCAAAGAATTATTCCGTAAGATAGTATCGACGATATAATATTATATGCATGGTAGGCATTTATTGCAGCATTCATAGATACAGTATCTCTTAGGCGACGTAATACATAAACGAAATATGTACCAATACTTTTCATTTCAAACGAAAAGGTATACAAGCAAAATACATATATTTCCCTGTATGATATTAGTGTAGATAACTTACTCTATTAAGATTGAAAACAGGTGAATCGTATAACCAATAGGTAAGTAGTATAACCTGTGAGTATAACCAATAGGTAACCAGGTAATCGTGTAACCAATACTTTTCATTTCAAACAAAAAGGTATACAAGCAAAATATATTTCCCTGTATGATATTAGTGTAGATAACTTACTCTATTAAGATTGAAAACAGGTGAATCGCCGCAGAGTTTTTTTTTTCATGACGAAGTAGGTATCTTTTGCTTTACCTACAATCGTATTACCTTGTAACAATCACATTACGGCTTTATAATAAATTTAATTAAATTCCTCCTTTTTTCATTTAGTTAATTAATCACAAACTACTATAAAGTAACAGTTAATGATAGGTATAGTGATGTTTGACGTGCCTGCCTGCCTGCGAGCCTGCATGTGGAAGTTATCAAGGTTGTTATCGTTCCATCATTACCGAAGTCATTCTAGTCTTCTACAGACTCTCCGCACGCTCGGAGCCGCTGCCCGAAACCTTATGTGTATGATTGACTTGCTCCATATCAAAAACTGTATAAACTTTGTAGCCAATGCTTTCCTTTTTTTAAACATTTCAATGTTTACGGCTGTGGTTTACGGGCTTGAAATTAATACTTTGTGTTCATTAATGTAGTGAAGCTCTTGAAGATAACGACATTTTTAGTGACAATTCACAGAAATATGGAAAAATACATTAATTTATAGAAGTAGATATTTATTTTGAAGTGCACTGGATCTCTACACAGTCGCGTCATTTGAAACGACATAAATATTAAAGCTTGCGGTTTTGGGCAATATCTTTAAACTCAGTTTCACTGGAATCACGGCAATATTAAATTGATATCAGATTGAAATTCCGGTGTCTCCAGCAGACGGTGCAGAATGTGAGTCACGCGCGACGCGGGCGGCGCGGCGGGACACGCTGCCGCCCTTGGCGACACCAGCTCAGTACATACGTATCTACTTCGTACTTAATACACGTTCGACGTTTCCGATGAGACTCCTCCTTGACTTTGATATTATACTAGATTAGCCGTATGTCGGTATTAAATCGAATGTTAAGCTTAAGTTCAATAATCACATAATTCTTTTGAACTATTTCAAACTACTAGCTTCCGCCCGCGACTCCGTCCGCGCGGATGTCGGTCTTCGTGTGGATGGTTTATTTCTCCATTTTGAGTAACTCTGACAATGACATCTTATAAATATCTATTGGACCCAAATACGGCTAGGCCTATACGCAACGTGTGTTCGCGGTTCTACAGAACAACGTCTATGGATAAAACTGAAAAATTAAGATTAATTTTTTTCTACGTATTTTTCCAGGATAAAAAGTATCCTATTTTACGCCCAGGATAATAAGGTATAATTATACCAAGTTTCATCGAAATCGAACCGGTAGTTTTCACGTGATGTCTTCACATACAGACAGACAGACAGACAAAAATTTTTTTAATCACATATTTGGGTTTGGTATCGATCCAGTAACACCCCCTGCTATTTATTTTTTCAATATTTTCAATGTACAGAATTGACCCTTCTACAGATTTATTATATGTATAGATGACAAAGCTCCCGCACAAACTGCATTAGATCGGCAACTCCATGCAGGTCACTTGGCACGGAGTTACTCGATCGTGCGATTATCTGCGAATCGCGCCGGCACGTCGGCCTTCCGTAATGTGGTTACTCAGCAAACAGCCGCTGATTAGCTCGCTATACCTGCCAAATTGAATAACGCTCGCATCCGTGTCCCTTCTGTGCACACACACACACCACCTCACCCGCCAGTCACCACATCGGACACCCGCACACACACTTCGCTTGACATAATTATTGTGTCATGTACCGATGTACGGGAGAGACCAGGGAAACTACTTTTGATTTAATTCTGGAGCTCCCATTCATTTCGCTTGCCATTATTAAAGCTTGAGATGGACAGTAAAATGTAAAGTATAATCTTCTTCTCTTATATATAAAAATGAATCGCAAAATGTGTTGGTAAGCGCATAACTCGAGAACGGCTGAACCGATTTCGATAATTCTTTTTTTACTATATTCCTTGAAGTACGAGGATGGTTCTTATGTAGAGAAAACGTAAATATTATGTACCACGGGCGAAGCCGGGGCGGACCGCTAGTTAGTTATATTATTAAACAAGACACGTTTTAACGCAGAACTATTCATTCCTATTGGGAAAATAAACCGAGTGAACTACAATAATTTGTTAATATTGTAATAAGAAAATTGAAGCTACATTTTGTTTCACATATCTATAAATTATACCTCTATTGAACTTTCGTTCAATAAGTGACTCTACATAAAAGCGATTTAGAAGATCGACGCAATTTACATTAAAAACCTCGAAACTTTATATTCAATGGTCATTAAATTTAGTCACGTCATGAAGTTCTCTCACTGCCTAAATGCACGTATGCTTAGCTAGGCTAAGTCCTGCAACATCAACACTATTAAAAGTTCCCAAAAGAGATTTAAGTGCACACGGGGGTTGGCCGCCGTGCATCCGCATCAAAGCTCTTCATTTACCTCCCCGGTCCCCCCCACCATGTCACCCACATATCCGGTATCCCCTTCACATCGACACACCAGACATCACTCGATAGCCCTATACCGCAAGCATAAACCATCAAAATTAATTGCTATTAGCTCGCCCCCGGCTGCGCTCGCAAATTGTTTTTCAAATCTCTCCCGTAATGCAGGGCAGGCGGCAGGCGGGGCTCACCGCTCACCGGTAATGTTTATCCTGGGACTGAAGACTTCGCTATACAGCGCGGCACGACGCAATCATAGTAAATGGTTTCTCTTGTAACGTTGTGTGAGTCCAGGTGAGAGATGTCTGCGGCTCACGCACTTTCGTCCTTACCAGACACCATGTATATTTCACGTAAGCGGAAATTAACAATAGTCGAAAAGTACCTACACTAATGTAATAAAATATATTCTCCATGAAACTACTTAATTCAGATACCATTCTGCGATCAGTTTGTACTTATATTATGAGAACAAGAAAATATAGAAAATCTTTCATTGAAGAAGTTTCCAAGTGTTACTGATGTCCCGTAGGTGCGCCGCGCGCCCCGCACCGCGCTCGGCACGGCCGCGCACTGAGCAATCATTAGCTGCCGTAATGACCCACGGCTGTCGTGTGCTCGTTAATTATGCACCCGCGACGCCTCTACGTCTGTCCTGCCCTTTACCTCCGTAATCACCTAAGAACATTGCATTTTATTTGCAGTCCCACTGTTGCCTCATTTCGCCAACCTTAATTAATTTTGCACTTTCGCAATTTTTCGATTGAAGCCCTATGAATAATAAAATGAAATTTTCAGGGTAGCTGATAGATAGAGCAAGTTTTTAAAAGCCAAACGAAAATCTTTTTTTATGTGATTTTATTTTTTACGGGCCCATAAATAAAAATCTCATCATACTCGGCAATAAGTGAAATTACGAAAAATCGCATAACATACATGTGGGTGATTCGTATAGCCCTCTAGGTCCTCTACCTCCAGGCTTCAGTATATCCATACTTCTTGGGACACCCTGTATAATATTATATTCATTTAAAAGTTGATGGTTGCTGCGAACATAAACATTACAATATTAAATCTATATAGTAGACCTATGTATAAATGCGAGAGTCGCGCACATCGCCGCAGGCGCTCGCCAGGCGCACACATGGCACGTACAATGTGCTACAATTTTCAGCGGAATCCAATAAAAAGCAAGTCAAGCAGTCAGTCTCCCTCGCGCTCGGAGCTCGCAGACAGACAAACAATGACGTAATTGCGTGCAGCCGGGGGAACCTCACCCTTTGCTTTTCTATTATTATTGGTCTATTGCTCGTAATCATTTCATATTTATTTAATCTGCCACCCTGACATTTGAATCCTTTGAAAATCTAAGCCGGATTAAATTTTGATAACAAGTTTTTTTAAGCGACCCCAATTAAAATTAAAAATATTATATTCTTGTCGAGCTGCCACCAAGCAAATCCAATTACATTTTTAAAACTCGGTATTAATAATAAGATAATCCTCGTGGCTACTTTGATAAACGATGTTTATTATATTTACCGTGTCGTAAATAATGGTTTCACGAGAGCGTTTACATTGAATTATTATTATCAGCGCGACTACGTAAAGAATCTTTAAATGTATTTTATTATACATAATAAATAATATACTAAAAAATAACCAATCAGTTTGTTAAACCTCTATCTTTAATTCTATGATATTTTGCTAGATATGCAGATAAATTTTGCGAATGGTACAAAGCTTGTAGTTACATACAAAGTATGCGTGCCTTAAAAAACGTAATGCATTGTTTTGTCTTGACAGCTACCTACATTGATTTATTGAATGAAGCCTGACTCCAGCAAACCTTTCTAGTTAATTTGACTAAAAAATATATGCTGTAGTATAACAGATATACGTCATGTGCACGTATGTTTCGTAGATAGAGTCTGCCCCATCAGCGATATTGAAGATAAGATTCAATTACTGATCTCCAAACGTCAATTCAGTATGATTGGCAATCAGTGATCGTAATAAAAAATTCTAATCACCAGAACGACAGCAAATTTAAATATTATATTTTAATTGTGTTTGCACAATTTGTTTAAATTGCGACTGGAAGAACACAACAAACATAATTGATAGATAATATACGAATACGAACTTTTTGTATGGCGCTGGTTTTTGCATCTATCGTGCGGTGGTCAGCACTCAGCACTATGTAGCTCTATATGGGTCGTCAGTCGTCACGTGTGAAACTTCGCCTCACCTCGCCCTCTCCGGCCGACGGTTGCCGCTTTGTGGCGCCTCCCACACACTCTCTGCCATACAATATCTGAATGCATTAGCGAACTATTTACACAGCACTTTTTCAGCTTTCTACTGGTGAATGTGTTGAAATTTCAAATTCGAGATATTATCAAGTATAGTTTTCCTTAAAAAGTATAACTTCCCAAAATTGTATCTGTTCGTGTGTCTCTCGTGTACTATTATTATTTATAATACATAGTTTAAATAGACGCTACGCACACAGCATTCACTGTACCTAATTTAAATAATAACGAATGCCGTGTGCATGCTTCAAATGTCTAACAATTAAAAAAATTATTAATATTACTAAAGCGACTGAAGAATGTTTAATAAGTACAGCGTCTTAGCGAGCAAATTGAATTACTTTGTGAGGAACGAGAGCGCATCTGCGTCAACATTAGCGCAGTGTTTGTTGTCTCGGAGCTGTTTGTGTAAGCGGCCCCGCCCGCGTCGCACAGGAGCAACTAAACGGCTAGACAATACAATACCACTACCATTAACATAATCCCCTAGTCCCGACAAAACAGACCTAATGTTGCAACATACCAAGATCCATTCGGTTTAAACTGAGGCCAGAGTACTTTTATGGGTTGCTAGAAATTGTGATAGTTCTTAGAATAGCATTTTCCGTTATTGATGAGTTTCATCATGTTTCCCGAAGCAGAAGTACCTCCGTATATCTTTCCTTATACAAAATCCTGATGCAGCTTATTGATGTTACCGACAAAGTTTACTTACTCGATGACAAGAAGATAAATAATTGAAAACTACCTACCGTACATTTCTTACAAAAGTTCCCAAAACATACCCACATAATAATATTATCACCAATGATTAATTATCACATACTTTTTACTTACTTTCTAAAAAGGTATAAATTAATGTAACATTTTTTACAAATTTCATCACATACAGATTGTTACCGACAGTTCTGTATTGCATTTTTCTTCGATGATACTAAAACAAATATGACGTAGTCCCTAAGAAATGCCCAATAACATTTGCAGTTTGCACCCTTTTATACATATATAAACAAAAATGTTGTGTGGTTTTATGAAACCACGGTAAAAGTGAAACTGTTCGAACGGTTCCGAACACTGCTTTGTGTAGCGCATGTCGCGTGACGGTCGGCTGCCGAGTAGGTATACCTACTCGGCAGCCGCGATACACGCGACATGCGCTACCGCTACACAGACCAAAAAGTTTGAGACGGCGATGTAATAAAAGTTTCACTTTAATAATAAGTATAGTGATGTTCTTAAAACAACGTTTGAGTTTAAAATTAAAGTGTACTTTCTCATTTAGCAAGCCAAGACTAAAATAAAAGAGTGTGTCAGTTTAACAAAAAGTATCTCGTTTACGGAGAACTAACAATTAATTTCGTTGGAAATAGTTACAAAGTTACGTGTTCTTTTGAGCGTCCGCCGCTGATTAATGAACACCACTCCCCTCGCACGAGCTCCGCGCCGCAGCCACTCGATATTGTGCAACACAATCTAGCCCTTACACCGTGCGCCAAAAGGTTCAGTTCCCAATGAAAGAAACAGCACAAGGACCACGTGAGTGTAGGTTGCTCCCAAATAATATTATGTATTTCATAGTCGTGCTCAAAACCAGCTTTAATTAATTTTGCGCGTGGGTTGACGTCGTAATAAGTATTAAAATTGCGTTAATCAAATAATTAATATCCTAAAATGATAGAATTATAGTATAATGATAGAAGTTAATATTTAAACGGGTACCCGACTAAGAACACAATTATTTCAGTGTACATACCTAAACTTAAATTTCCATTCTCAATGAATAATTATACCCTTTAAGTTTTGTGCTTTCTACTATCCAGGAGACTTACCTCATGGAAGCTGTATTCAGACGAGATTTACTAGTATCTAATGACTAATTCCAACAGCGATATCACCGAAATGTTATTGACATACCTACCATGATTGTACCATGTCATAACTAAATAGAGCGTCAATAACATAAAATGAAAATCATTATTAGTATCTATGTTCGAAGAGCAATCGTAGTCAATAGGCTCATTATCGTCGATTGACATTGTGACCCACTGGCCGGCTGGCCGCTGGGAGCCGGGAGGTGCCGTCGCAGTGCTCCGAGATACGGGCTCATTGCGCTCCGACTGTGCACGGTGCAGGAGATAATAGACAAAATATGATACGCACCTTGTGCAGAGGTTAGGCGACGCGAAAATCCCGGAAATCTCACGGGAACGGGAACTATTCGGGTTTTCCTTTGAAAAAGCGGGCGAAGCCGCGGGCGGAAATCTAGTTAAATATATAAATATTATATTTTATTTTAATAATAAATTAAATAGGTACATATATTTTTCCTATATTAAAAGTAGTTAATCTTATCGTTACATTATGTATCCCTTAGTGATATAATTTATAACTGTTATTAAATTTTGCGTCACATATAAATACTACTGTCTTATCGAAATTTTCCCGACTTATGGATTTTTCCTGACTTATAGAAATTTTTGCAGCAAGGAGAAATTTTCCTCACGTATAGAAATTTTCCTGGCGTTTATAATTTTTCCTGACTTATACAAATTTTCTGGCTTATAGAAATTTTCACGACGCAAATAAATTTTCCTAGCTTATAGAAATTTTTCTAGCTTAAAGAAATTTTCCCGACGTATAGAAATTTTCCTGTCTTATGGAAATTTTCCAGCTTATAGAAATTTTCCCGACTTGTGGAAATTTTCCTGACATAGAAATGTTTCCCGACTTATGGAAATTTTTCGACTTATGGATTTTTCCTGACTTGTAGGAATTATTGCGGCAAAGATAAATTTTCCTCACGTATAGAAATTTTCCTGGCATATAGAAATTTTCTTGACGTAAGTATAGAAATTTTCCGGACTTATGAAAATTTTCCTGGCGTATAGAAATTTTCCTGGCGTATAGAAATTTTCCTGACGTATAGAAATTTTCCGGACTTATGAAAATTTTCCTGGCGTATAGAAATTTTCCTGTCTTTTAAACATTTTCCTGACTTATACAAATTTTCCTTATCTATATAAATTTTCCTGCCATATGGCAGGAAAATTTATATAGATATTTCTATATAGAAATTTTCCTGGCTTATAGAAATTTTCCTGAGGTACAGAAATTTTCCTGACGTATAGAAATTTTCCGGACTTATGGAAATTTTCCTGTCTTTCATTTTCCTTTCTTATGGAAATTTTCCTGGCGTATAGAAATTCTCCTGTCTTATAAACATTTTCCTGACTTATACAAATTTTCCGTATCTATATAAATTTTCCTGCCGTATAGAAATTTTCCTGACTTGTGGAAATTTTCCTGATTTATAGAAATTTTGCCCGACTTATGGATTTTTCCTGACAGGAATTTTTGCGGCAAAGAGAAATTTTCCTCACGTATAGAAATTATCCTGACGTATAGAAATTTTCCGGACTTATGGAAATTTTCCTGTCTTTAATTTTCCTTTCTTATGGAAATTTTCCTGGCGTATAGAAAATTTCCTGGCTTATAAACATTTTCCTGACATATACAAATTTTCCTTATCTATATAAATTTTCCTGCCGTATAGAAATTTTCCTGGCGTATAGAAATTTTCCTGAGCAACAGAAATTTTCCTGACGTATATAAATTTTCCGGACTTATGGAAATTTTCCTGTCTTTAATTTTCCTTTCTTATGGAAATTTTCCTGGCGTATAGAAATTTTCCTGGCTTATAAACATTTTCCTGGCTTATACAAATTTTCCTTATCTATACAAATTTTCCTGCCGTATAGAAATTTTCCTGACATAGAAATTTTCCTTGTTTATAGAAATTTTTCTGGTGTATACAAATTTTCCTTTCTTATGGAAATTTTCCAGCTTATAGAAATTTGCGCTTTCACCAGGGCCCTGGAATAATGGAATTATAATTAATTTCATGAACAATACCATCATCATCATTTTTATTGAAAACAATATTCATATATTTTTCTTTGCCCGCGGATTCCCCTGATGTTAAATTCGCATTCGTATGAGTCATTTCACCACTTTCAAAAGTTATCCATGGCCATGTCACATTAATACGAATAAACACACTTTCGCATTTATAATATTATTAGAGGTCCGCCCCGGCTTCGCCCGTGGTACATAATATTTCGCAATAAAAGGTAGCCTATGTCCTTTCTCGGGTATCAAAATATCTCCATACCAAATTTCATGCAAATTGGTTCAGTAGTTTAGGCGTGATTGAGTAACAGACAGACAGACAGAGTTACTTTCGCATTCATAATATTAGTATGGATAATGGATATGTAATGCAACATGACTGCATAGTGCATAGAAGGCAGCGCGAACCTGATCCCGAGCCAAGCACGCCTTCCTGAACCAATCTCACACGCCTTTCTCCACATCTTGCCCTGCAGGCTTGAACAATCTGAATGTTATCTGTTTTATTGTTTCAATTTGGAGTGCCACGAATCCGATTAAAATATCATTTTTGTTTAAGGGCTTGGTCTAGTAGTGCAAACAAATGCATCCTGTCATCCTATATGTAAATAATACAAATGTACTAAGGGAAAGTTGCTCCACTTAATTTTTAAAAATTAAATCATTCATATGCATAATTTAATATTCGTAATAAGTACCAAAAATGACAATTTGAAACAATTTTCGTGAAAATTACACCGGGTGATTTATTTTTTATCAGTACACAAAATTTGCGAATACTTTCTATTGATATCTTCAACTTCATGTTTATATAACTGATCAACTTTTACAAAGAAATTTGGACGAAATATAAAAAAAATAAGCTTTCCATACAAAATGCAGAACTCTATACATTTTTTTCGACCTAAGTTTCTTAGTGAAAGTTGTTCAGTTTAACTAATAAAACGGATAAACAAATTTTGTATATAATAAAAAAAATGTAATGTTTGTGTTAAATGAAAACAAAAGATATTTATTTCTGACTAGCTTCCGCCCGCGACTCCGTCCGCGCGGATGTCAGTCTTCGCGTCTTCTACAGATTTATTATATTATGTGTAATATATAGATTATATTGATAAACCTAATAAATCTCTGCTAGCATTCTGATGCTTTATCGGTTGCACTGGATTTATCTCTTTTTTTTCAATCGCTTGAATGATATAGGATGGGTCCTTGATGGGCATCGAATGCTGAAGTCTCGAATCAATCAATTCTGACAGTAGGCAATTTATGTAAAATCTTGATAATGGTCCATCATTTTATTTTGCCTAAACGTTACATACTTTTTTATATATTCTATTTTTAACGAATGATTCACTCCAGTCCAAACAGCAAATAAGCAGACTTCTGCTTCTGCAACGTTTAGTTGTCCCTGAATTTAGAAAAAAAACCGGCCAAGTGCGAGTCGGACTCGCGCACCGAGGGTTCCGTACATTGCTGTTTCTTTTGATTGCGTTGACATAGAAGTTTGATTTTGTTACAGCTTAAAGGTATTATAGACCTGAGTATTTGGTATGAATTTCAATTTAATACCTCTACGCGTTTATGAGGAAATGGGTAGTAAGTTTAAAATTATTAAAAAAAAAAATTATGTGATGTAACTAAAAATTTATGGTTTTCGTAATTTTTCCTTTATCTATGCTATAAGACGTTGCTTCGTACCAAATTTCAAGATTCTGAGTTCACGAGAAGCACCCTGTAGGTTTTGATTCCCTTGCAAGTGTCGAAAATTTGCGGCATAAACGGCTGTATCTTTTGATTTCGTTGGCTTAGAAGTTTGATTTTTTCACAGCTTCAAGGGACAGTAGACCTGAGTAATTGATATAAATTTCAGCTCCATACCTCCACGCGTTCCTGAGAAAAAGGGTCTTGACAGACGGACGGACGGACGGACGGACAGACGGACAACAAAGTGATCCTATAAGGGTTCCGTTTTTTCCTTTTGAGGTACGGAACCCTAAAAATAGTCATGATTCTTATCTATGACAAAAGTGTTATTTTTTGCATTGTATTTCAAATATTTAATTTTTTTTAACCGCATCTTCCGCATTCATGTCTTTTGCCGGAATTAGACATTTAACTTCTACTAGTCCCATTTTCCCTTTTTGATATGGGAGTGTATAAAGTAAATTTTTTAGATATTTCTCGTTATACTTTTAAATAATTTGGAAAATCCAAAAGTGCACGCCTCATAATTTTTTTTTAATAAATATTTATTAATTATTATTTTTGTTTATTTAATAACAATTAAACCACATCGAATCAGACCCTGAAAAATGAAAGGGTTCTATTCCTGAGCATACTCAAGCGTAAGAGAAAAAAAAAGACTCGATTAGTAAAGTATTTCGGTCGCAATCGTGTTAACAAGAAAAAGGATCCGCACATACAGACACACGGACGTCCAAGACAGAACTTTTTTAAACTGTTTTTTAACTAGTTTAAATAACAAAAATGACATCAAAAATATCATGAACGTTAAAAATAGTGTTTTTTCTTAATATGTGTGTGTATGTATTATCTTACAAGTGCAATGTATGATACATAAAGACATTTTAAGTTTGAAAAATCACATGTTTTGCGCGAAGTGACAGTAGTACCCACCTCAACGCTTCGCTTATGAGGCGTGCAAAAGTTATTATTGTCATTTTGCTCATTAGGTAAAGTAATTTCGATATCAGTTTTAAGTTTTTTGATACCTGCAATAATAACGTCATAATCGCCTGCACATACTTATCGATTACAACCTGTATACAATCCACCATCCACATTCATAATGTTTTCCTGTCCTCCTCTCCTTTACGCTGTTCACCGATACATTTGAAATGAGTAAATCTGCTACCACTGAAGGATGTTTCATTGTGATCAGCAAATTTTCACCACTGTTGTCGATTACACGACTCGACAAAAAAAATTTCGTTCTTTGTCCTAAAGTTTATACTATTATTTTCCAGTTAGTTATGCACAAAAACGAAAAGAAAATACCTTTTTTCGGTATAAAGTTTGCTTTTGTGATAGTTATAATAATAATACAAATTTTTCAATTTTTTCATATATTTTAATTTTTTAAAAAGACCGCGCGGTGAGAGTGGGATATTAACGTTTAGGTACAGGTGCCGCTAGATGGCACCCGAGTGGTAAACAACCATCAAGTATTATTTACAAGCCCAGAATAACTTAAAATGTTGTCACGAAAGTGCAAATACGATGCTGATGCATTTTGTTTTATATGTGGTCAATTTATTAAAGTTCGAGACGTGAAATATGAACTAAAGACATCTCACGTTCTCTGTGAAGCCTATGAAGCATATTTTGACTGTCCTGTACGGAATCAAGATAAGCCATGGGCTCCACATGTTGCTTGTAGAAATTGTAAAAGGTGTTTGGAAGGTAAGGCAAATTCCAATTACAAATTTTAAGGCCATGGGCTGCAGGATGTCATTAAAAGTACATATGCTGCATGCTCATTTGGATAAATTTAAAAACAATATGGGAGCCTATTCCGAAGAGCAAGGAGAACGTTTCCATCAGGACATCATGAATTTTGAACAACGCTATCAAGGCCAATACAATGAAAACATGATGGGCGACTATATTTGGGGTTTATTGAGAGAAAGTAGCTATGAACATAAAAGAAAAAGTAAAAGTGTGCACTTTTAAGTTATTTTCCACTTTTCTGTAAGCTAATTTGATAGTAAAACTTAATAAAAATAATAAACATTTTTATTTCAATAGTTTTATTTTCAATCAAAAATTAAAATCCGAGATTTTTAAAAATTTCCTTCAATCAGTCTTCTAAGCACAAAAGCAAAGTTTTTCATGCCATATATTTTTTTTCCGTCTAATTACGACCTAAACTACGAAATTTAATGCTTTGCAATCAAAGTCAAATTTCATGGTGACCCGTTGTTATTTGTTTTTCATTTTTAATCAGCAATTGGGAATCATCAGTTTTGTTTTTTGCAGATTGGTGATGTACCCTAACAATACGTCGAAAAGGGAAAGCATCAACGAATTATCGTTTTCGTCCTCTTTTTTTATTCTTCGCGTCTCTGTTACTTCTGTTTGTTTAGTTCTCAACACCCACTGAATTTTCTATGTTATTGTGATATTCCATTACATCTGAGTTTTGATGATGTGATGATAATCCATTCGTTTTAATATTGGTACTTAGAGTTGGTAGACTAAACTAGAAATGGCGGACTAAATTTGTCAGCGCGTCTGTAAGATCAGAATATAAAACCAACATCCTGTATTTAAGTTACAAAATTAATAACCAAACAACATGCCGCTACGTTGAAAATGACTAGAAGAAAAAATTAAAACACCTCGGATCAATTTTTGAGTAAAGAAATCATTTTCCCCGTATGGGGATTTCCCCGGATGAACTTGGGAAGTTCAAGTTCTCAATACAAGTTTATATTATATTTCGTATTTCTCAAACGAAAAATAAACATTTTTGGAACTTCAAAAAAATTATATTATAAGAAAATTTATGAGCTTACTTTAGTTTTAAAGAAATATACATCCCTTTACTGACACCCCGTAAAATAAAGAAATTGTTGCCAATCACCTTTGCAATCTATTTGGTTTCATTAACTTTATGTTCGAAGATAATTTTTTTCTAGAAGTTACACGCGTATTTTTTTCGTTTATTTTCCATATCGAAATCAAATGTTTAAAAATACGAATATTTGCACAAAACTAAGATAAAAATAATCAATTAACAAAAATATTAAATTTAATGAAGTAGAGCAACTTTCACTTCGGTATGAAGGAAAATCGAGCGTAGAGCACACGTCAGAACGCTCCGGCCCAAGGAGCGCGACTAAAGAAATTCGCTAGGATTTTTCCTAATTATTTTAAATATTTTTTTAATATTTAAGGAATTATCAAAATTCAAAAAAAAATTTTTTTAAAGGATTAATACTCATTGGTCTTCAACCATCTCGAATAAATTAATGGAAAAAATAACTTTTAGCAGTATTTATCAATAGATTTTGTAAGGCAACAAATGGGAAATTTAATGAATTTATAACGTTCTAATTAAGAAAATCATAAGTTTTTCGGCAATTGTGTTCAGCAGTTTTTAATAACGACTATATAAGGATAATATTGCGCTGATCAGATTGTGTAAATTGTAATCGGTTGCAACGTAGTGAGTGCACAAACTTAGCTCGAAATGTCTTTGGGGGAAATAGACTTATCTTGAAGGCCTGATTAAGGTAACATAAAGTAACTTTATAAATGTGAAAAAATTCACGCGCATTGCGTATATAACACTAATTGATAAACAAGAAAAAAAAATTCAGTTTATCATTTCATTAGCCGGGAAAAAATTGTCAAATAACTTGTTGAAAACGCAATTTTGCTAGACTGCAGCCTTAATTTTTAACTTCACAAATCAAACTAGTAGGTACTGAATGTAGAGCATAAGAGCGAGCGCCCACGAGCAACTTAGTTGCCCGGCAACTATTTTGTCTCTGTCGCTGTCTCCTCGCAAAGTTTTGAACGATGCGCTCACGAAAGCGACAGCAACGCAACTTTTTCTTTAAAATTTTCTTCATTTATCAACATGGTTTTCGAAGAGACGGTTGTGGTCTGTGCTCTTGTCCCGCATAGTTCCCATTCCCGTGAGATTTCCGGGATAAAACCTATCCTATGTGTTAATCCAAGTTACTCTCTATATGTGTGCTAAATTTCATTGTAATCGGTTCAGTAGTTTATGCGTGAAAACTGAAAACCATACATATCTACAAACCTTTCCTCTTTATAATATTAGTACAGATATGTAATCGTAATTGTAAAAAGTAAATTAGTTTTTATTTAATACTTTTTAGTGTATTTTTCAACACGAATCAAACGAGCCCAAACTCGATAAAGTTGAGTCAATATATTACTAAGTTCCTATGACCACCTTCCGACTCCATCATCAAATCAGCTCTATGTCATAATAATGTTTCATCGTTATCCAATTTACATGCGTATACAAAATTTCAGCTCAATCGGTTACCTGGAAATGAATCAAAGTTACTTGCTACATTTCAATTAAGTCATCGAGACCAGACAAAAATGCTCATAAAATAAAAACTACTGGGCTTATCCGAATAAAATTTATGGGACCAATTCCACACCATTCCGCATCAAAAAAAAAAAAAAGAATCACGTAAACCGGTTCAGAAACCTTGGAGTAATTGGTATACATACATACCAAAAATATACCGGCCGAATTGATAACCTCCTCCTTTTTTTGAAGTCGGTTAAAACTACTGTGTACGAGAATAAATACGTTGACATAAATACGTATTATCGCTACGCCGGTTACGCGGCAACTGGCCGGCGGCCGTCGCCTGGCAACATTTTTGTCGCCGTGCGCGCACTTGCATTGAAACCAATAGATAGGGCGACAGTTGCGTCGCGGGCTTGTCTCCGAACCCGCGGACAAAAAAGTCTCCCGGGAGTTGCGTCGCTACGTGCGCGCACTTTCATACTAGCCCATGGCTGGAGAGACAAAATAGTTGCGGAGACAAAATTGTTGCGGAGACAAAATTGTTGCGGAGACAAAATTGTTGCGGAGACAAAGTTGCTCGTGGGCGCTCGCTCTAAGAGCGAGCGCCCACGAGCAACTTAGTTGCCCGGCAACTATTTTGTCTCTGTCGCTGTCTCCTCGCAAAGTTTTGAACGATGCGCACACGAAAGCGACAGCAACGCAACTTTTTCTTTAAAATTTTCTTCATTTATCAACATGGTTTTCGAAGAGACGGTTGTGGTCTGTGCTCTTGTCCCGCATAGTTCCCATTCCCGTGAGATTTCCGGGATAAAACCTATCCTATGTGTTAATCCAAGTTACTCTCTATATGTGTGCTAAATTTCATTGTAATCGGTTCAGTAGTTTATGCGTGAAAACTGAAAACCATACATACCTACAATCCTTTCCTCTTTATAATATTAGTATAGATATGTAATCGTAATTGTAAAAAGTAAATTAGTTTTTATTTAATACTTTTTAGTGTATTTTTCAACACGAATCAAACGAGCCCAAACTCGATAAAGTTGAGTCAATATATTACTAAGTTCCTATGACCACCTTCCGACTCCATCATCAAATCAGCTCTATGTCATAATAATGTTTCATCGTTATCCAATTTACATGCGTATACAAAATTTCAGCTCAATCGGTTACCTAGAAATGAATCAAAGTTACTTGCTACATTTCAATTAAGTCATCGAGACCAGACAAAAATGCTCATAAAATAAAAACTACTGGGCTTATCCGAATAAAATTTATGGGACCAATTCCACACCATTCCGCATCAAAAAAAAAAAAGAATCACGTAAACCGGTTCAGAAACCTTGGAGTAATTGGTATACATACATACAAAAAATATACCGGCCGAATTGATAACCTCCTCCTTTTTTTTGAAGTCGGTTAAAACTACTGTGTACGAGAATAAATACGTTGACATAAATACGTATTATCGCTACGCCGGTTACGCTGCAACTGGCCGGCGGCCGTCGACAGGCAACATTTTTGTCGCCGTGCGCGCACTTGCATTGAAACCAATAGATAGGGCGACAGTTGCGTCGCGGGCTTGTCTCCGAACCCGCGGACAAAAAAGTCTCCCGGGTGTTGCGTCGCTACGTGCGCGCACTTTCATACTAGCCCATGGGCGGAGAGACAAAATAGTTGCGGAGACAAAATTGTTGCGGAGACAAAGTTGCTCGTGGGCGCTCGCTCTAAGGATAGGAATGTAAAGCAATTGTTTAAACGGGAATAATTATTATTAATATTATCAACAATAAGAGCGAGCGCCCACGAGCAACTTTGTCTCCGCAACTATTTTGTCTCTCCAGCCATGGGCTAGTATGAAAGTGCGCGTACGTAGCGACGCAACTCCCGGGAGACTTTTTTGTCCGCGGGTTCGGAGACAAGCCCGCGACGCAACTGTCGCCCTATCTATTGGTTTCAATGCAAGTGCGCGCACGGCGACAAAAACGTTGCCGGACGGAGGCCGCCGGCCAGTTGCCGCGTAACCGGCGTAGCGATAGTACGTATTTATGTCAACGTATTTATTCTCGTACACGGTAGTTTTTAACCGACTTCAAAAAAAAGGAGGAGGTTATCAATTCTGCCGGTATATTTTTTTATGTATGTACACCGATTACTCCGAGGTTTCTGAACCGGTTTACGTGATTCTTTTTTAGTTTGATGCGGAATGGTGTGGAATTGGTCCCATAAATTTTATTCGGATAAGCCGAGTAGTTTTTATTTGATGAGCATTTTTGTCTGGTCTCGATGACTTAATTGAAATGTAGCAAGTAACTTTGATTCATTTCCAGGTAACCGATTGAGCTGAAATTTTGTATACGCATGTAAATTGGATAGCGATGAAACATTATTATGAGATAGAGCTGATTTGATGATGGAATCGGAAGGTGGCCATAGGAACTTAGTAATATATTGACTCAACTTTATCGAGTTTGAGCTTGTTTGATTCGTGTTGAAAAATACACTTAAAAGTATTAAATAAAAACTACTTTACTTTTTACAATTACGATTACATATCTATACTAATATTATAAAGAGGAAAGGTTTGTAGGTACATATGTATGGTTTTCAGTTTTCACGCATAAACTACTGAACCGATTACAATGAAATTTAGCACACATATAGAGGGTAACTTGGATTAACACATAGGATAGGTTTTATTTCGGAAATCCAACGAGATTGGGAACTATGCGGGACAAGAGCACAGACCACAACCGTTTCTTCGAAATCCATGTTGATAAATGCAGAAAATTTTAAAGAAAAAGTTGCGTTGCTGTCGCTTTCGTGAGCGCATCGTTCAAAACTTTGCGAGGAGACAGCGACAGAGACAAAATAGTTGCCGGGCAACTAAGTTGCTGGTGCGCGCTCGCTCTAATACACACGTCACTTGTCACAATTCCAAAAATAAACCAACGTAAACGTATTTGCGCTAGGTCGGTACCTATACATATAATAAGTTTGATAACAGACAACTGCAAATCCCCAAAATATACATAATTATAGACCAGTGCCGTTAATTTTTGAAACAAAAAAAATTAAAACCCATTAGAAAAGGAGGGGAAAATGATAAAAATGAAAGGAGAAATAAATTACAGTCAATCCGAGTTCGGGAAGTGGGAGGGGGAGCTTTTAAGGCTAAAAAATTTAAGGGCTTTTAAGGTTTCTCTTGATTTCCGACAAAACTACAAGTCCTATGGAAAAAAGTTCAATGGCAAAGTTGTAGGTAATATGTAAAAAGTTCTACAACTTTTGTATTTACAATTTATTCACGGGGCGGATAGTAGGGATGATAATATGAGGAGCCTAACTGCATCCATTGTACTCGACAATAAGGCAAACAATAACGTTATTCAGCACTTACGAAACATTTCGTGTCACCTCGGCATTATGTCGGCACAAAAAGTAATTTCATACATTTCAAAGTAATCTGGGATGTCATGGCGTGCGCTTGCATAATAGATAAAACTATTAAAACTGCAACATTAATTATGTAGTTATGCATTATTCACACGCGCTCCACACAAAATGGAATAATTTTACTGCGCTATTTCATTCCAATGTACTGTGTACTTGTGTACATGAAATTAGCAACTCATTTGGTTAATAATTCAATTCTTTTGTATCTCTTTTTGTATATGCGATGGAAAAGGAGCTCTTATTATTTATGACGTATTTTAACGACTAGTTACGAGTAAGTAATTTATACATTTTAGATAATGTTTATATTATGTGTACATACGATAAAATGAATGTGGTAACGCCAATATAATTAAAATAGTAAATGTAGAAATTAAACGTTTATTGTTTGTGGTGTGTTCCTTCATCCTTCCCTACATACGAGCACAACCAATCATCGCGTGGTCACTAACCACGTGACACGTCCAATAAGACGTGAACGCGACGTTCGTGTCGCTGCAGTCAGTCGGGTTCGCTCCGTTCCTTCGCGAGGTTCGGGACTCGGCCACCGCCGGAGAGCTTCCACGAGGCTCTCTAGATCATCAGGCATTGTGCCCTTGTAACACCACCGGGGTATCCCGTGCCCCGGCCCTTGGTCGCGCTCACCGCCGCGTGTGTGTTTGTGTGGAGTGTGGGACTGGACGCCGTTCTTGCCCGCCGCGAGCTGGAGGACCCTGACCGCGTGGCGGCGCGTGTGTTCTGGACGCTACTCCCTCCGACGAGGTACGTGCCGTGTGTATCCTGTCTATCCCTCTTTGCTAACACCACGTAGATCTGAATACAGTCCACTTTCATATCGAAGAATATATTTACGTATATTTTTATATTGGCGCGACCATTGATTGGTACCTTCGACCCGGATAGTAACCATTGAGTGGTACCTTCGACCCGGATAGTAACCATTACCTGATGATTCCACCGCCCTTATTAGGATACTCATTGTGTAGGACCTAATAAGCGATTAGTAGTATCTTCAATGCGAAATACTATTTAATATACCGCATATAATAGAACGACAATGCGTCTTCTACTATTCATATAAAATATATTTTAAACCCGCCCTTATTAGGATACTCATTGTAGGCCCTAATAAGCGATTTAATAGTACATTCATTGTGAAATAACTATAATATACCGCATAGATCGACATTGCGTCATCTATTATTTTTTGCTTAAAATATATTTTATTCCGCCCGTAACATTAAGTTACGCGTATATTATTATCAAAATAGTTAATTAAAACTATATTCATATCGTTTATCCGCAGTTATAACGCTAAAATCATTATAAATCGAACATATTTCATCATATTTATTTACCCGCTACCCGCGTTCGAAATTTATAACGTTATCTAGGTCATTCCGCGATCCGCTGTTATAATCCAACCATATTGAAAATTCATACTCGGTTCATATTACGCTTGCGTCGCTGACCTACTTTATTTGGTCGTATTACTTGTTATTGTAACTTGCATTGTAACATTCTCAGTTTGAATATATATTTTTGTTATTAAAAATGCCACCTAAGAAAATGACTAAGTTACCTGATAGTGACGCTTCGGATGTTAATGATTCGGAAGATATAAATGATTCGCAGTTATCCATGTTATTAGCTAAACGCGAAGTTATATTCGAAATGGTGCAACAAATGTATGATTTGTCTTTAAACGTTCATAACAACGCCTCGCTTATGGAAAGTTTCCTTGACGAGTCCGCGCAGATAGAATCATTACGTGAAAGATTTGAAAAGTGTTTAGACGAATACAATACTCGCTTATTATTATTAACACCTACCGCGAAACCTGATTATAAAAGCCTCGTTGCATTCGAGTCTTTATATAGCAGAGTTATAAGAATTAAATCGCAATATTCGCAACCAAGTCCGTCACACGGAGATATTAATAATTTGCATAAAAATAGGCCTAAATTGCCGCCTATCGAGTTGGTACCATTTTCGGGTGATATTCGCTCATTTCCGCTGTTTCTTTCGAATTTTGAATCAGTTGTTCATAACAATCCCGGCCTTACAGATGCCGAGCGTTTATATTATTTACTAGGTAAATTAACGGGGAAGGCCACAACTGTTATAGCTGGTATAACCCCCTCCGCTGAAAATTATAATTTAATATTACAAACTTTAAAAAATAAATATGATGATAAACGTATGTTAGTTTCCGCGTATTTAAATCAAATGTTTGATTTTAAACCTTTGCATTCTCCGTCCGCAACAAACTTTGATTTATTTACTGATAACTTTATTAGCGCAGTGCGCGCCTTACAGAATATAAAGTTAGATAATATTACAGATTTAATGATTGTTCATATCGCGTTGAAGAAGTTAGACTCAGATACTGTTCGCGCTTTCGAGACTAAGTTTGGTAGTGAAATGCCTACTTTTGATAACTTAGTTCAATTTATTCAAACTCGTGCGAAGGTATTAGAACGCATTCATCCTTCCACAAATTCGGGAATAAATAAACCGCCTCGAAAGAATAATTATAACCGCAGTTTAAATAATACTTCTTCCGCACCGCCTAAGACGTATCAGTCTTACGTAACAACCGCTGATTCCGCTTATAGTTGTCTTTGTACAAATATTACGCATCAACATTTATTTAAATGTTCGAGTTTTCATAAAATGAGTCCGCAGGAACGTTTGAAATACGTAAAGGATAGAAACGCGTGTATAAATTGTCTCAGTATTAAACATCGAGTTTCTAGTTGTTCGTCTAATTTTAATTGCCGCATTTGTAAATTAAAACATCATACAATGTTACATTTGAAACGCGAATCGTCCATTCCCGCGCCTGCGTCTCACCCCCCGCCGCGCAGCACACCGCCGTTGCCTGCGCCGTCCGCGTCGGGCGAGTGCGTCCGCTCCGACATTGCGCTATGTACCGCTAGCTATACAGCTGATACTGATAACGCATTTCAATGCAACGCGCCCGCGAATAAACAACATACTATTTTATTATCAACCGCTGAAGTCGTAGCTTATAATTGTAAAGGCGAACGGCTTATTATTCGCGCGCTTTTAGATTCCGCTTCGCAAAGTCACTTCATTACAAATGAATGTTGTGAACGTTTAGGTATTAAACCGCAGAAAACCGAACGTACTATTATTAAGGGGTTCGGTGGTTCAGAAAAAATTATAAATAGTAATTCCGTAAATATAAAATTTTATTCGCGTCTTGACAACACCATATCTTTTAATATTTCACCGCTAGTTGTTGATCATGTTACGGATTTATTACCTACCGCTGTTATAGACACTTCTGTCTTATCGCATATTTCGCATTTACCGCTCGCAGATGAGAGTTTTGGTACGCCAAACAAAATCGATTTATTAATCGGTGCTTCTCTGTTCCCTCATCTGCTTCTCCCCGACGTAGTTCATGCATCTCGTGACTCGTCGGCGCCCGCTGCATTGCGCACGGTGTTAGGCTATGTAATAATGGGTTCAGTACCCACCATACCTAACATACATAAACCGCCCTTGATGTGTTGTCACGTTCAAGAGACCGCCGCTATTGACTCATTAGTCAGGCGTTTCTGGGAGCTCGAGGAGCTTCCTACCGCACCGCCCGTTCAACATCCCGATGATGTTGAATGTGAAGAATATTATAAATTAACTACAACCCGCGACCCCGTGAGTGGCAGATATATTGTTTCGCTTCCATTTAAGGATGATTTCTACACTCTCGGTGACTCATTTAATATTGCCCGCAAGCGTTTCATGTGCCTCGAAAGAAAGCTACAGGCTTCACCTAAATTAAGGTTGGCATATGATGACGTCATAAAAGATTATCTAACGAAAAATTATATTTCACCCGCGCCTCCGTATGATCCGCGTGACCCTACACCTATTTATATTATACCGCATCACGCTGTTCTGCGCGAGGATAAATCGTCGACTAAGCTGCGCATGGTTTTAGATGCTAGCATGCCAACTTCTGGAAGCCAGCGTTCGTTGAATGACCTTCTGCATGTTGGGCCGAATTTACAAGGCAATTTGTTTACAATAATTTTAGGTTTTCGTCTCCACGCGATTGCCATGACCGCCGATTGCCGCCAACAGTTTCTGCAGATATTCGTGCGTGAGTTTGATCGTCGTTTTCAATGTTTTTTATATCGTTTCAGCCCGCAGGATCCGCTGTTTCTTTATCAATTTAATCGAGTTTGCTTCGGCATCAAGTCTAGTCCTTATCATGCACTGCGCACGGTAAGACAGCTCGTAGAAGATGACGGCGCGAAATATCCGCTCGCGAGTAGCATTGCATCTTCGTCGTTGTATATGGATGATATCGCCTTCTCTATTCCCACGGAATGTGAAGCAGTTTCCGCGTCGCAGCAGCTCATCGATTTGTTTAAGGGAGCTCAGTGGGATCTAGTTAAATGGAATAGTAATAGCAAAAATGTGTTAGATAATCTTCCCGCTTCGCACAAACTTTTACCCTCCGCGGTGGAGTTTGATAAGACCGTGCAACATAAATTACTTGGTCTGCATTGGTCTACCGTTGATGATTGTTTTCATTTTAAAATTACCGCTCCCGCCGATGTGATGTGCACTAAGCACTCCATCTTGTCAATTACCGCCCGTCTGTGGGACATGATGGGCTTCGTTGCTCCCACAGTCGTGTATAAAATCCCATCAGATAACTTCTACCATATTTCTGGTATTGAAATTCCCGCTGACATTCTTTCGCGAGGCATTACGCCACAAAATCTCGTCTCGCACCCTCTGTGGTTCCAAGGACCCCAGTGGGCTCGTTCGGACCCATCTGAATGGCCTCTTAAGAGTCTCTATGGTAAGTCTATTGCAGACATTCCCGAACGAAAATTAATAGCGCACACTGTGTGCCCGCCTATAAAGCATTGCGCTTTATACGATACCGCCCTTCGCGTCTCGTCGCGTCGTGTATTTTATATTTATAGGTTCCTTATATTATTAACCCGCCGCGGTCTTATGATGACCGTAGAGGACCTTAATTTCGCTGAGAATAAAATTATTCCCGCCCTGCAAAATAAATATTTTGCAGAGGAGTATTATAATATACTCTTTTATAAATTTTATTCGCAGGCTCTCAACCGCTTGAGGCCTTTTATTCGCAACAGACTTATCCTCATCGGACGTCTAAGCGATTCCGCCCTGGAATATGCGCATAAGCATCCAGTGATATTACCGCGCAATGATCATATAATTATCATGATCATTGACTATTATCATATTAAATATATGCATATTATAACGCATTTGTTTGTAGTTATTTTAATAACCGCGCTTTTATTATCATTACCCGCGCCTCAAGTCAAATCTGATCACGTCAGTTTGCTTGATAGGCATTCGCTACTGGACAAGTTAGTTCAGTCGTTTTGGAAACGTTGGAGAATGGAATACTTACACGGTTTGCAGGTTAGGCAGAAATGGAATACGCCTTCCACACCTATTACTCCTGGAACGGTCGTGGTTGTGATAAATTATAATACACCGCCCCTAACCTGGCCTTTAGCCGTCGTAGAGAAAGTACATCCTTCAAAGGACGACGTCGCGCGCGTTTGTACAGTTAGAACCGCCAAGGGAACTTACCTTCGCCCGGTCGTTCGTTTATGTCCGCTTCCAAGACAATAGTTATATCGCATTAGTATATTACCGCAGTTAGTTAAGTTTAATTTTAAGTTTTGCACCGCTTTCGTTTATAATTTCTTAGTTATAATACCGCCGTGACTTTAGGAATTTTTTATACCCCGCTCGCTTTACGCGATCCTAGAGTCATAGAATTTGTTAGTTATATTTCCGCCGTGACTTTTAGGATTTTTTATTATCCCGCTCGCATTTTGCGCTCCTAGAGCCATAGAACTTGTTATTTATATTACCGCCGTGGCTCTTAGGACTTTTATCAACCCGCGCGCATTATGCGATCCTAGAGTCATAGTTTTTCGCTGTATCTTATGATTGGTTTTAAATGGTGACCCATTTAGGGCGGGTGGATATGGTAACGCCAATATAATTAAAATAGTAAATGTAGAAATTAAACGTTTATTGTTTGTGGTGTGTTCCTTCATCCTTCCCTACATACGAGCACAACCAATCATCGCGTGGTCACTAACCACGTGACACGTCCAATAAGACGTGAACGCGACGTTCGTGTCGCTGCAGTCAGTCGGGTTCGCTCCGTGCCTTCGCGAGGTTCGGGACTCGGCCACCGCCGGAGAGCTTCCACGAGGCTCTCTAGATCATCAGGCATTGTGCCCTTGTAACACCACCGGGGTATCCCGTGCCCCGGCCCTTGGTCGCGCTCACCGCCGCGTGTGTGTTTGTGTGGAGTGTGGGACTGGACGCCGTTCTTGCCCGCCGCGAGCTGGAGGACCCTGACCGCGTGGCGGCGCGTGTGTTCTGGACGCTACTCCCTCCGACGAGGTACGTGCCGTGTGTATCCTGTCTATCCCTCTTTGCGAACACCACGTAGATCAAAATACAGTCCACTTTCATATCGAGAATATATTTACGTATATTTTTTTATATTGGCGCGACCAGAATGGTTTATAAAATGTTTATACTTATTAGGTACATAAATGTTAATCTGAAGGAGACGTGCGCTTACATAAAAATCATATTCTAATTGTGTAGCGCGTTCAGTGTGTTGGGCAGCGCTCCTTGCTCGGTGGTCCTTGATCGGCGCGAGTGTGGAGCGCGCAGCAATATTAGCATGTTACAAACGAGTCGTCACAGATAACGCGAGAACCATCAAATCAAAACATTTTATCCTTGTTACCTCTGTAAGCTTCCATAATCGAGAGTTTCGTACAAGAAATTATTGGGCGTCTCATCAAAATAAAGCTACTCACGGAAAATTTGCTTGATAGTAATCAAGTGCAAAAATGAGCGATGGATCCTGAACTATACAATAATTGCACAATCGGCCCAATTACGCTTTCTAACCGCCGCGGCCGCGTCATCCAGCGTCGCCCCGCGTGGACCAATCGCCAGTGTCACCAATCACCATAGACACCCCGACATTATGAGCATCCATTGCTACTTCGCACTTTACAGCATCCACGTATGATAGTTTTCTAAATTCATTCTTTATCGGCTAAGTTTATGTGTGACGAATTGCAATATCTGAAGAGGGTGCAACTCTACAGTAACCTGATCCCAGATAAAACCACCGTCTACCGCACCGTCATAATAATGAATAGGTACTGATTTCATAAATAATGTATTATTTTTGTAGTTAATGATTATGACCTTAAATAGAATATTTCGCGAAGAAGTTAAAAAGCCAGTTGCAGCCTGTCGAATAAGTTATTAAAATGTAAGGAAACCGTAAGTTATTAACCAAATAAAGCGAGGCGACATAAATAGTAAATGTGGCGTCTGTAGCTATATTATCGGAACCGCGATATTCCAGGGTGAACGGGTATTTATGGAAATGAAATGTGTGTTTTGTAGTCAACTCAGTAGCTGGTATGAGCGATTTCGCCGCCAAATGGAGTATGTGGATCGGGTGCCAGAGCGGGAACAATTATGGGCGCGCGGGCTACGCGACATTTTCAAACTCAAACTCAAACATTTATTTATTCAATTAGACTTCTTCTAGAAGCACTTTTGAAACGTCATTAAGTACATATTTTTAACATTTACCACCGATTCGGAAAGCAGTATCTACGGAGAATAATCGGCAAGAAACTCCATAGTTGCTCTTTTTAATCATGTCAGATTTACAATTTTACAAATTACATATTATGTAATATCATAATACATCATAATATCTAATCTAATATATCTATTATAAAGGCGAAAGTTTGTAAGGATGTATGGATGTATGGATGTATGGATGTTTGTTACTCTTTCACGTAAAAACTACTGAACCGATTACAATGAAATTTAGCACACATATAGAGGGTAACTTGGATTAACACATAGGATAGTTTTTATCCCGGAAATCCCACGGGAACGGGAACTATGCGGGTTTTCCTTTGCAAACGCGGGCGAAGCCGCGGGCGGAAATCTAGTATTATCATAATATGCCAAAGAACTGTCCTGTGGTTTTTACGCGACAACCCTCCATGGGTTTTTATCGTCCATATATTCCTTAATACTGTAATAGGCTCTCTGGACAAGTATTTTTTATATAAGTTTTAAATTTAGAACTACATACTAAACTCTTTAATATTATGAGGAATTCTGTTGTAAAAGCGTATAGGTACCTTGGCCCATAAATGAATTTTTAACTTTAGCTAGCCGGAAAAATGGCATTTCAATTTTATTTCTGTTTCTTGTGTCATAACAATGTCTATCTCCTACTTTTGTGTGTAAGTAAGCGTTATTGTGTACATCATCATCAATACATATAATAAAATTCTAGAAAAGTGATGTCTGTACAATGAAAATATGTAAAAAAAAATTAGCAGGGGTTATTACTAAATCGATCCCAAACCCAAAACTATTCTTAAAAAATTTTTTGTCTGTTTGTCTGTTTGTCTGTTTGTCTGTTTGTCTGTATGTTTGAACACGCTAATCTCAGAAACGGCTTATCCGATTTAGATGCGGTTTTCACTAATATATTGTGGTAAGCTTCATTTAACATTTAGTGTTTATTTCATGTCAATCGGTTCATAAATAAAAAAGTTATGACCATTTAAGTAATCACAGCGAACATTTGCTAAGGCATTCTATACATGAATTACTTTACTTTATTACGTAAATTATACGCTAAAGTTATTCCTTGACATGTCCAGATGATCATATCGAAAGTCCCCAAGCGTGGGGGGGGGGTGGTTATGCTGAGGGGGTAGTAGGGGGGGTCAAAGGACCTTTATTTAGATTTTTGCTCTTAAGTCTAAAACCTGCACAAATAGCATTATGGTTACTTCTAGGTAAATTTTCTATATAAAAGGTCTTTGAAATTATGTCGTAGGTATTATATTTTTAACCCCCGACGCAAAAAGAGGGGTGTTATGACCGCTATGTGTGTATTGCGTGTCTGTCTGTGCCACCGTAGCTCGCTAACGGGTAATACGAATTAGATGCGTTTTTTTGTTACATTAGTTGTTTATTATATTATATTATAGGGGTAAGTGGGAATGAAAAAAACGAATGTTAGTTGTTAATGTAGGTTGTTAATGTAGGTTATACCCAAGTGATATATCAAATGAAAATAGACGACATGTCAGAAACAATTAGTCAAATTTTATCAAAATCGGTTCATCCATTTATTTGATATAGGGGTAAAAGTGGGAATAAATAAATGAATTTTATCAAATATACTCAAGTGACGTATCTAATGAAAGACATGACGTGTAAAGTACAATAAGACATATTTTTTCAAAATTGGTTCATCCATTTATTGGATAAAAGTGGCAATAAAAGTTGTCAAATATACCTAAGTGGCATATCAAATGAAAGGGCATGACCTGACGTGAGAAGTATAATGAGGCATAGGCATTTAATCGAAATCGGTTCATCCATTTATTATATAGAGGGGTAAAAGTGGGAATGAAAAAAACGAATGTTGTCTGTTATACCCAAGTGATATATCAAATGAAAAAAGACGACCTGTCAGAAACAACAAGTCAAATTATATCAAAATTGGTCATCAATTTATTTGATATAGGGTTTAAAGTGGGAATAAATAGATAAATTTTATCAAATATACTCAAGTGACGTATCTAATGAAAGACATGACGTGTAAAGTACAATAAGACATAATATTTTATCAAAATTGGTTCATCCATTTATTGGATATAATATGTAGGTATAAAAGTGGGAATAAAAGTTGTCGAATATACCCAAGTGGCATATCAAATGAAAGGGCATGACCTGACGTGAGAAGTATAATGAGGCATATTTAATCAAAATCGGTTCATCCAATAATTATATGTAGGGCAAAAGTGGGAATGAGAAAAACGAATGCTGTCTGTTATACCCAAGTGATATATCAAATGAAAAAGACGACCTGTCAGAAACAATTAAGTAGTCCAATGTTATCGAAATCGGTTCATCCATTTATTTGATATAGGGGTAAAAGTGGGAATAAATAAATAAATTTTATCAAATATACTCAAGTGACTTATCTAATGAAAGACATGACGTGTAAAGTACAATAAGACATATTTTATCAAAATTGGTTCATCCATTTATTGGATATAGGTATAAAAGTGGGAATAAAAGTTGTCAAGTAATATACCCAAGTGGCATATCAAATGAAAGGGCATGACCTGACGTGAGAAGTATGATGAGGCATATTTAATCAAAATCGGTTCATCCATTTATTGATTTATAGCGGTAAAAGTGGGAATGAATAATCGAATGTGGTCAAATAATATAATCAAGCGGCATATCAAATGACGTGTGAATTACAATTAGTCATGTTTTATCAAAATTGGTTAATCTGTTTATTACCTACATATAGGGCACCTTATGGGTGATACTGGGGATAAATAATCCAAATGGAGTAGGTACCAAACGAAAGGATATGACATGTACATAATATATAGGAATGATTAGACATGGTTTAGATCAAAATCGGTTCTGCCATTTACTAGGGGTGAACGGGAAAAGTTGAAAGTCTGTGAAAGTAGAAGGAATATGGGAGCGGGAGAATAACCACATCCTGGAAATTTTGAACTCTTCTGACTGTACCTAAGTTTTATAGCTCAGTTTAGTAATAAATTTTACTAACAGTTCTTTTGTGTTATTATTTATTTAATTTCTTAACTTTATAATAATGTGTAAGTACTTATAATTTAGTTGTATATGATAGTACGTGTTTCAAGACGTGTTTACTCAATAATTGTGTGTTAAGTAGTAACTACTATGCAGTCACTATTCCACGCGGACGAAGTCGCGGGCACAGCTAGTATAAAATATTATTAAATATATACTGCGACGGTACGGTAAGGATACCAGTATTCTTAGTGAGTCTCGAGCACGCAAATTATATATAGAGCATATGGCTCTTTTCTGTAATATAAATATAGTTTCTATATCTGCAGCCCTGCCCCATAGCAGAATTCCATAGGACATTATGCTATGAAAGTAGCTAAAGTAAACCAATCTAGCCGTTTCTTCATCGGTGAGATGCCTTATTCTTCTAACTGCATATGCAGCTGAGCTGAGCTTAGCAGCGGTGGTGGTAACATGGGCCCCCCATTGAAGCTGTGACTATTATAAAATAATATAATGAATGCTCTTCATAGTGCGCATCCTGCTATGTTCTAGGGTTTCTCATTGGAACATAAGACGAGGAAGACATCAGTTGCGGTCTCGATCCCGCACAAACGAGGGGTTTTGGAGATTTGCGCGTAATCCTGTGACCACCCGCGCCGAGCTGAGCGCCTCGCGTGCCCACACACCTTCGTGTGACAAATTACTAGCTTTGTTTTTCTGTAAAATATTATGGAGTAAATATTATTATTATTACGATTTAAATACAATTTTTATTACAAATTACATTTCTTATTGTTTTAACTGTTTCTAATACCATGATAAACCCAACTCTATAATATGCCGAAGGCAATTCGCACTTAAGAGGTACTATTAATGTGAAATGTTCGGGTGGGTGGAGCACATTCGAGCAGATGCCATATTGTGCTGATTATTGTCAGATACGCGAAATTACGGCCTTCTGCGCGCAACTACCCTTAACGACCACTCGGACCGGATCCTCGAACACTAAAATAAACTCTGTCGATCTACAATAAAGTCCATTTTTTCTTACCGTTACCTTGTTTACGTTAACGCTCTACGTACAATGCACGCTTTAATACGGGCATAAAAAGAAATAGAAAGCTAGTATTTGTTCGGCTTCGAAGGGTGAAGTGGAACGGCTGAGCTCGTTTTGTGCACAAAGATGTTATTTATGTCGAAAGTCACGTTGATATCGAAAACACAGTGTCCTCGCCCCTCCTCCCGCCGCTCTCGCCCACCTCGACTAGCACCACCGCTATCCTAAGGCCTTCATAATAATTTATAATCTTTTTTTATACTTCGATACCCGATAACGATTTTTATAAAGCTGACGTTTTTTTTAATTTTTTTGTTTCGACTTATCTTAGAAATGATTCCACCGACCTACATAGGATATCTACGTCAGCTACGTACCCTTTGCATAATCAACTTCATAAGTAAGTAGAGACTACCTATATAAAGTTGATTGACGATGTTTGATTTTAAATAAAAAAATGCATATGGGCTGATGATGATTGATTACTACAAGCCATTATGAATAATTATTCAGTAATCAGTGCGTAAAGACGGACGCAGGTGGCGATTTTGGGCTCGGCACACTGCAGCTAGAGGAGCGCTTGCCCGCTGCTCAGAGTGAGCAGCGGGCAAGCGCTCCTCTAGCTCGCTCGACTAGCTGTAGCTGTAGTAGACCGCAGTAGACAGCTGTAGACACGTGTACGCCACATGGCAGACCGAGCGCCGTCCACGTGGGGGACCGTGCTGTATTCCTATAGTTACAACTATTTCAGACTTCAGTTAGGTACCTACATGTATGTTTTACGCACAAATGTTGTTATATTTTTCTTGCGTATTGATGTAACATATGAAACTTAAAATAATCTAATAGGTATAAAATGTAGTAAGATTTCCACGAATTTACTAGCAGCCTACCAAGTAGGTGCCCAATGTCACGTAAACTGTCAAATACGGGCAATTAGAATACGTTTTTAAAATGGTAGTTTTATACATTATTCTAAGAATAAGTTTTAAACTAAAAAGTATAAAATAATTCTTAATCTAGGAATCAAACAATGAGTAATAACCAATACATAGTATATTTAATCCTGGCCATCCTTATCAGGATAATAAGATAAATTCATTAAATTATTATATTGTTACCGGGTTTTTATAAGTATACAAAACTTTAATTAAATCAGTCGGTTTAAAGTGGGTCAAAATCGAATCGAAGGAGAATTGGTTACATACAAACATATGTTTTCAGCTGATCCTGGCGATCCTTATCAGAATAACAAAATAAATTCATGATATTATTATATTGTCACCGGACCTTGATAGTTAAGTGTACAAAATTTGAATGAAATCCGTCGGTTTTAAGTGGGTCAAAATCGAGTCGATTTAGTCGGTAACATACAAACATACAGGTGAAGCTAATAAAAGCGTGTTAAAAAGAGCGTTAAATTTAAATTTAACGCTTTAAATCTGATAAATCGATACTTGAAAGTTGAAAGCGAAACATACAAAGTAATTTAACCGATACATATATTGCAGAATATGCTACATACACAGCTATGCTATTCAGCGACGTATATTCAGCATTTACCGGAAATGTTTAGAGATATCAGAATCTTCACTCCGTAAGACATTCAAGATGTCTCTGAAATGCGGAATTGTCTGCGCTCTCGTGTCAGGGCGGGAAGCGGGGAGCGGTAAAGAAGGAGGGAAGTTATGCACTGCAGCCAACTCGTGTCAGCATCCTTTCACACCCTAACGTTAATCTTTGCCCACCCGAACATAAGAGCAGCGAATAAAAGTAAATATCACATTAAATCTACCGTATATGTATTTTCCTCGGCTAGAGGATTTGACGTGTCCGTGAGGCACGCAGTGAGAGCAATTAGCAGCAGTTATCGCAGGGCCGCTAACTCCGCGCTGGCGGCGGCGGCGTGACGGCACGCGGCGGATCCATCAAAAACTGTTACTATGGGTTAAATCTTACTAATATTATAAATGCGAAAGTTAGTGAGGATGGATAGATTCTTTCACGGAAATACTACTGAACCGATAACGTTCAACGAAATATTAGTGGAGCGTCACCCAACTGGGTCACGGGCCATGTTTACGGTGATGACTAGCGAATTTAAAATATTTATGGATCGTGCATAAACATCGTTTATTTGGTCGGCATTTTGAGTGCGCATAGTTGGGCGGAGAAACAACTGTACGTCACGCATAGGCAACGATAAATAACCGCTGAGCCCTTTGTTGGCGGATCTATCGGATAAATTATAGTGTCGCCTCCGGGCTCTGTCCGCGGTTCGGCCCACGCACACACACACGTAATGCGATCTTCGCAGAATTTTGCTTGCTTATTTTTGTCTAATCTTCGCCGACATGCCACCGTTATAACATAGTAAAAAGAAAGAAGTAGGTCAACTCACGACGTTTACAAAAAGTCAAAATCATCAAAGAAAAACTGTTTATAGCAGCCTTGCACAAATTTCAGCTAACTTTACAAAATTTATTTTTCAAAAGGTATTTTTTTCTGGGTTGTAATCCTCAGTAATTTTACCCTTGATGGGCACATATATTTCTTTTTATTTTACTTTTTGGAAAGCTGAAATACGTAAAACAAAAAAATATGAGGTAAGTTAAAAAAGTATAAATTTCAATGTAAAAACGAACAATCTTCTACATGTGAGTGCAATACCGATGTCGTGTGTTGTTTCATTATTAGTAACAATTCTAAATTTTCATCATAATATTGTAATTACAATATTATATTCTCTTCGCTATCCATAAAAACTCGTCATCATGGTTACCTTACTTGTTAAATTTGTTTATTGAAAACTTGTTGAAAAATGATAAAGTATTAGGAAAATAACAAATTTAACATGACTGCTTACTAAAATGATGCTAAAATGCTAAATTAGACAATTTTTGCCATTGAAATGATTCTTAACAGGTAAATGCAGGAGTATTGAGGAATATTGTAAATAACGTAAATATACACTTGCCTGTGAAATTCTATGCCAGAATTTGGTGTCCAAACACTTCTGCAATTTTGCACAATACAATACATTCTTTATATTCGGAAAATATTTATTAAATAAGCAACAATATTAACTTAAATATTCGAAGCGACGCAATTTTTTTGACACACATGCCATATTGACAAAGTGAGAGTTGCTACAATTTTAGTATGGTGATGGTGACTACCCATAATCAGGGAGTATCGCTTTTTAATAATTGGTTCAGATACTTATTTTATTTAGCGTAAATAATAATTGTCTCATCCAACAATGCTTCTGAATGACGTTGTTGGCAATTTATCAACAAACTCATGTACAAAAACTAACCTTTTGCACAGAATATTACAGCATACATAGTAGCCTTGGAAAACTTCGTATTAACAGTGGCAATACCAAGTTAGGTGTGAAAGTGATAAAAAACATGAACTGGGCAATATTTTCTTGTTACTCGTTAATGTTCATACCGAAAATATCTCCAGTGTATTATGAGTGTATTAGATAATAATTATGCTTCTTGCTTCCTACCAAATAGCCGTCAACTGTCAAGTGTCACTTGTCAGTCCGAGCTTGTCAGTTGTTTCATGTCTGTTGTCACATTTATCTAAATACAACCCTGTGATACAACCTATGATGTACGGATACCAATTTCTTTAATTACTTTTATGTGTATTCAAGGTACTGTTAAGAAATAAATACTTACCAATATAGAGTGTAGACCGAGAAAGACACGTATGAATTCTCGATACTATTATTTAGAATTGGACGTGGAAAAATTGTAAGTAAACATTTACCATTCTATATGTCCACTTTTCTGATTTATCACACAAAACGTTATTTTCGGAGTATTATTGTTGAATTAAGAATTTGGTCTAAATAACGTGGTTTAAATATTGATAATTTTTCATATTCAGTTATAAGTAATATAAACTGAACATTATAACCTCTTGAGGCTCCTATGAGCAATATAAATGTATCGGTAACATGCATAGTTTTTAATATAAAGTTTTGTTAGTACCTATCTCTTGGTTATATCTACATATTTTTTATGCTCAAGACTGCAAGGTGATGATGTTAATATTATGCAATATTTTGCAGAGGGAACGCTGAGCAACCAGCGCTAGCGGCACAGAGCTTGCTGCAACACGTGGGACGTGAGCTGTTCGGGGAAGTGGGCGTCCCCCACGCAGACATACTGCGAGCAGACGGCTCCCGGGTGCTTGTGCGAGTGCAGTCCCAGTCGCTGAGGAAGTTCCGAGCGGCCATCGCTCTGTCACCTCAGAGAATACACGTCTGCAACCAAGCACCTTCTCTGCAGGCATTAATTTGATTTCATGTAAGTCGCCGTGGAGGAAAGTTTTTAGAATTAGAAAACTTTCTTAGATTGATACATTAGCCTGAGTAGGTTATGTTTATTTTTATTGTTGTTCTTTACAGTTTGGGTTATAATAAATGTGGATGAATAACAACAATAAGTTTTACAATAATCATTTTATTTTATATAAACATGCAGCACGAAAACTACTAGATTTCTATGTATAGGATTGCTTTCATCTATACTATAAAGAGGAAAGGTTTGTAATTATGTATGTATGTATAGGTTTTCACGCATAAACTACTGGACCAATTTAAAAAATTATTTCACCATTAGAAAGCTGCATCTTCACTGAGCAACATAGGCTATATTGCATTTTCAAAAAAAATTAGAGATCCTAACCAAAAATGTAACCCAAGGTGTCAAAAATTCCTTAAAAAAAATTCTGTCATTGCGTGCGCTGCGGAATCTATTCCTTGAAGTACGAAGATGGTTCTTATGAAAAAAACGTAAACATGTAGGTACCACGGGCCAAGCCGGGGCGGACCGCCAGTATTTTATATTATTGCACAATTACTGATTCTACAATATGTTACTCATTCCCTATAACTGCCCATAGGTGTACTCTAGCATATCAATGTACTTGTGCTCTTTAAATTAAGAATTATCTATACAAATATTATAAAGAGGAAAGGTTTGATTTTTTGTTTGTTTGTTTGTTTGTATGAATTGAATAGGCTCCGAAACTACTTGGCAGATTTGAAAAATTCTTTCACGGTTGGAAAGCTACATCATTTCTGAGTGACATAGGCTAGGTTTTATCCCGGAAATCCCACGGGAACGGGAACTATGCGGGTTTTTTTTTGAAAACGCGGGCGAAGCCGCAGGCGGAAAGCTAGTAATTAATATTACGTCTGCAATTCTGTTTATCATTTCAGCCTTATAAAGATAGAGAAATGGATTCCATTATTTTCATAGTTTCCATGAGTTATTTACACTATGTATAGCATAATTCTTCCTCATGTTCCACTAAATGTGGCCAATGTGACCAAGTGCAAGTACATACATAGTTTGGTTGTGTCGCGCAGGTCGGGGCCGCAGGTGGAGAGCGGTGCGGGTGGGGCGGGTGGGGCGGGGGGAGTGGGGGGGGCGGACGGCGCGGGCCGCGCGGTGTGGCGCAGCGGCGCGCACACGGTGGTGCTGGGCGCGCGCGAGGAGCTGGCGCGGCCGAGCGCCGTGGCGCTGGCGCCGCCCGAGCCCGCGCCCGGCCTCATCCTGCCCGACGGCTCCATCAACTGGGGCTGCCCCTGCCTCGGCGGCATGGCCACCGGCCCCTGCGGCCCGCAGTTCCGCGACGCCTTCTCCTGCTTCCACTACAGGTCCGATCCCGATTATCCCACGAGATGCTTCAATGTTTCGAATATATGGGAGACAAAACTATTGTTGTTACCCCTCCAAAGATTGGCAATTCCTTATTAATTTGTTTTTATTTAAATTACGCATAAATTAAAAATAGATTACTTCTGCCTTAACATTATAAAAAGAATGAACGATTCTCTCATAAAACGCAAAGAAAATAGGAAGAAATATGCTGAAAATCCTAGTATCCCCTACTACCTATATTGTATATGCGAAAATTATGTGAGGTAGTGGTGATAATACTTATGATGTATAGCAGAATTATTACACACTAGCTTCCGCCCGCGACTCCGTCCGCGCGGATGTCGGTCTTGGCGTGGTTGGTTTATTTCTCCATTTTGAGTAACTCTGACAATGACATCTTATAAATATCTATTGGACCCAAATACGGCTGGGCCTATAATAATACGCAACGTGTGTTCGCGGTTCTACAGAACAACGTCTATGGATAAAACTGAAAAATTAAGATTAATTTTTTTTTACGTATTTTTCCAGGATAAAAAGTATCCTATTTTACGCCCAGGATAATAAGGTATAATTATACCAAGTTTCATCGAAATCGAACCGTTAGTTTTCACATGATGTCTTCACATACAGACAGACAGACAGACAGACAAAAATTTTTTTAATCACATATTTGGGTTTGGTATCGATCCAGTAACACCCCCTGCTATTTATTTTTTTAATATTTTCAATGTACAGAATTGACCCTTCTACAGATTTATTATATTATGTATAGAAGATATAGATTTGCTAAATACTTGACTTTCACTTCGATAAAACCGCGCGGCACATCTAGTTTGGATAATCATTAAACACTAGCTTTCCGCCCGCGGCTTCGTCCGCGTTTTAAAGAAAAACCCGCATAGTTCCTGTTCCCGTGGGAATTCCGGGATAAAACCTATCCTATGTGTTTATCCAAGTTACCTTCTATGTGTGTGCTAAATTTCATTCTAATCGGTTCAGTATAGTATTTGCGTGAAAGAGTAACAAACACACACATACACATCATCAAACTTTCGCATTAATTATAATATTAGTAGGATAGTAGGATTAGTAGGATAGGTAGTTTTTTAAAACTAGGACGTGATTTTATTAATTTCTGATTTGTCTAGTGTCCTAATAAAATGTTTCTCCAACCTATTTTGACCGCATTTTTCGCGTCAATTATGTTAATCGTTTTCTGGAACGTCCCTACAAATTTGTCGCTTTTCAGTGAGGCGGAACCGAAGGGCAGCGACTGCTACGAGAAGTTCAGCGTGATGCAGGAGTGCATGTCGCAGTTCCCCGAGCTGTACGGCAAGGACGACGACGACGACGAGCTCGCCGCCGCCATGGAGCAGGCGGGCGACGGGGCCCCCCCCGCCCCCGCCGCGCACACTGACACCGCCGCCCCCGCCTAGTTGTAATAGCTGTAGTCATATGTAGCCAAATAAAACAATTATACCTACAATTATATCTTCGTATTATTTACTAGACTCCGCCCGCGGTTTCTCTCGCGAGGCCTTTTTTTTTTTTTTTATAGTGGGGAAATCTTCCAAAGATACCCACGGCCCCCGGGGAAGGAGCCGTGGGTTATGTCGGATTCTTACCGACTAAAACCCCACTGTGTTCCGTCGAGCCGCTTTAATGATGGGGCCGCGGGTATTTGTTAGAATTCTTCCGCGACCCCCTCGGCGGCAGCCCGTCTCCAGGCCAGGCGCAAGCCAAGAACAGGAAAGGTGGTTTGCCTGCTCTTCCCTCCCGTTGGCGGCATGAGCGGAACACGTCTCAAGTCGCCTCACCGCACCGGACGATGGATTACATTCCCCGTTCCACCGCCCGGCGCCCTTCGTCAAGGAGGCACGTTGCGACCGTGTAAAGGTGGCGGTTCGCGCCGCGACAGAGACAAGCGACCGAGACAGGAGACCGCGGCCGAAGACCGCGACCGTTACTTGACGTTCGGCAATGTATAGGCGACAGTTCGCGAGCGAGACAGAGACAGGAGACAGAGACGCGAGACGGGAGACAGCGAGACCGTCGCTGCCCCAGACCAGTAGTGTCTCGTGTCGCGCTCAAAAAGCACAGCCGAAAATACTTTCTGAATACATTATCATCAAACATTAGGTGCTTGTTCACTAATAGCGAAAATGATCCTTCTTGGCCTCTAGTTAAATATAATTCTTTAATAGGTAATCTTCTTCTAGTTTTGTTTTTGTAATAATAATATAATAGCAAATCATCGTCTTCTTCTTCCTCCAATAGAACTTCTACTACTTGGTTTTCCATCATGATACAAAACACAACTACTACTACTACTACATCGACGGACTCTCTGATACTGATTAACTTTTCGGTCGTGAAGAAACTGATACACTTGTCGCGGTCTCCGGTCTCGGTCTACAGTACATGCAGAAGAGACCGAGACACTTGTCGCAGTCTTCGGTCGCGGTCTCCTATCTCGGTCGCTTGTCTCTGTCGCGGCGCGAACCGCCACCTTTAAGCGGCCGCAACACGGCAACGACGCCCAATAAGACGTCTGCGCCGGATCGGGTCCGCGTGAGGATCCCTCTCGCGCACCCGCTCTGCCTCCTCTTTCTCTCGCGAGGCCTACAAAATACAAATTATGTACTGGACTTGTAAATTTGTCGGAAATCGAGATAGACCATTTTTTACTCTTAAAAGCTCCCCCCTCCCACTTCTCGAACTCGGATCGACCGTAATTTATTTTTCCTTTCATTTTTATCATATTATTCCCCTCCTTTTCTTATCGGTTTCATCCTAGTGTGATCTTTTTTTGTTTTTTACCATTTTTGAAAGCTTCAGCCCTGGTCTAATTATCTTTATCGAAAATTTACTTCAGCACATTGAAAACAAGAAACACATTCCAATGACTGGTGATTTCAGTTTCAGAATATATTATTTCTCTGCTATGGAACCACAAAATATGTAGCTATAAGTACTCAGAGCATTGCCGATATTATTATGTATCTTGAAAAATGAACTTTATGAGGTTACACTACGTCACATATTTAAATACCTGATATGCTATGGTACAATATAACACTGTCTTTCTACCACTTGCGGTAGGATATTTATTTTTGTAAAACGACCACTTGTGGCACGATTAACACTTCCTTTCGACAGTTTTTCACAAATAAATAAATAAATATTTCAGGATAATTTTCACACACGGCACGATCTGGTCCCATACTAAGCTTTCGCTTGTGTTATGGAAACCAGATGGAAAAAAATTATGAAACACAAAATTTATTTAATAAACCCTACAGCTGGTTACTTAACTATTATTTATTGATTGACTAGCTTTCCGCCCGCGGCTTAGACCGCGTTTTAAAAAAAACCCGCATAGTTCCCGTGGGATTTCCGGGATGTAACCTATCCTATGTGTTTATCCAAGTTACCCTCTATATGTGTGTTAAATTTCATTGTAATCGGTTCAGTAGTGTTTGCGTGAAAGAGTAACAAACATACACATCCATCCACTAACTTTCGCATTTATCTTAGAGCATTAAACCAACGCATTTATAATATTAGTAGGAAGTAGGATGAAAATAATTTATGTAAATGAATGAAGTAAAGGTGGCATTGAATAAAGTTTATCAAAAATATTTGGTTAACTACTAGACGTGGGTCGGTGGCGCGAGTTACGGGACAACTGAGGGCGCCGGCGCCGGGCGAAGTTATGCGAATGTGCGACGCTACCGAAAATCCTGCGTCAGCACAGCACCTACAAGTATACAATATAGGTATAGGTAAACCAGAATCTGATGGCAATTAGGGAAATCAAAATTTTGAGTGTGCAACCCTAGGGAAAATGGACTGAACGATTTTGATACTGCGTATTTTTTATTTTGTCCTCAATATCATTAGTCGCATTAAACAAGTGGATAATACTGTATTTAATAATGAGATATCCACGTAATATTATGTAGGTACTTAATAAATGTATAAAATACATATTACTTTTCTAAAGGTAATACATAATATTATTATGTGTTTACACATACCTATATTTGAATATATGTATATCATTATGGCATGTGAAAATATGGATGTAATGATAATAAATAAATAAAATAAATATTATAGGACATTATTACACAAATCGACCTAGTCCCACAGTAAGCTCAATTAAGGCTTGTGTTGTGGGTTCTAGGCGACGATAAATATAATATTTAATAAATACATATATAGATAATAGCACCCAGACCCAAGAACAAATAATTGAGTTCATCACACAAATATTTGCCCTGACCGGGGATCGAACCCGGGACCGTCGGCTCAGTAGGCAGTTACTTTACCACTGCGCCAACCGCGTCGTCAAAATAATGCAGATCAAAACTTATTTACTACTAGCTGTGCCCGCGACTTCGTCCGCGTGGAATAGTGACTGCATAGTAGTTACTACTTAACACACAATTATTGAGTAAACACGTCTTGAAACACGTACTATCATATACAACTAAATTATAAGTACTTACACATTATTATAAAGTTAAGAAATTAAATAAATAATAACACAAAAGAACTGTTAGTAAAATTTATTACTAAACTGAGCTATAAAACTTAGGTACAGTCAGAAGAGTTCAAAATTTCCAGGATGTGGTTATTCTCCCGCTCCCATATTCCTTCTACTTTCACAGACTTTCAACTTTTCCCGTTCACCCCTAGTAAATGGCAGAACCGATTTTGATCTAAACCATGTCTAATCATTCCTATATATTATGTACATGTCATATCCTTTCGTTTGGTACCTACTCCATTTGGATTATTTATCCCCAGTATCACCCATAAGGTGCCCTATATGTAGGTAATAAACAGATTAACCAATTTTGATAAAACATGACTAATTGTAATTCACACGTCATTTGATATGCCGCTTGATTATATTATTTGACCACATTCGATTATTCATTCCCACTTTTACCGCTATAAATCAATAAATGGATGAACCGATTTTGATTAAATATGCCTCATCATACTTCTCACGTCAGGTCATGCCCTTTCATTTGATATGCCACTTGGGTATATTACTTGACAACTTTTATTCCCACTTTTATACCTATATCCAATAAATGGATGAACCAATTTTGATAAAATATGTCTTATTGTACTTTACACGTCATGTCTTTCATTAGATAAGTCACTTGAGTATATTTGATAAAATTTATTTATTTATTCCCACTTTTACCCCTATATCAAATAAATGGATGAACCGATTTCGATAACATTGGACTACTTAATTGTTTCTGACAGGTCGTCTTTTTCATTTGATATATCACTTGGGTATAACAGACAGCATTCGTTTTTCTCATTCCCACTTTTGCCCTACATATAATTATTGGATGAACCGATTTTGATTAAATATGCCTCATTATACTTCTCACGTCAGGTCATGCCCTTTCATTTGATATGCCACTTGGGTATATTCGACAACTTTTATTCCCACTTTTATACCTACATATTATATCCAATAAATGGATGAACCAATTTTGATAAAATATTATGTCTTATTGTACTTTACACGTCATGTCTTTCATTAGATACGTCACTTGAGTATATTTGATAAAATTTATCTATTTATTCCCACTTTAAACCCTATATCAAATAAATTGATGACCAATTTTGATATAATTTGACTTGTTGTTTCTGACAGGTCGTCTTTTTTCATTTGATATATCACTTGGGTATAACAGACAACATTCGTTTTTTTCATTCCCACTTTTACCCCTCTATATAATAAATGGATGAACCGATTTCGATTAAATGCCTATGCCTCATTATACTTCTCACGTCAGGTCATGCCCTTTCATTTGATATGCCACTTAGGTATATTTGACAACTTTTATTGCCACTTTTATCCAATAAATGGATGAACCAATTTTGAAAAAATATGTCTTATTGTACTTTACACGTCATGTCTTTCATTAGATACGTCACTTGAGTATATTTGATAAAATTCATTTATTTATTCCCACTTTTACCCCTATATCAAATAAATGGATGAACCGATTTTGATAAAATTTGACTAATTGTTTCTGACATGTCGTCTATTTTCATTTGATATATCACTTGGGTATAACCTACATTAACAACCTACATTAACAACTAACATTCGTTTTTTTCATTCCCACTTACCCCTATAATATAATATAATAAACAACTAATGTAACAAAAAAACGCATCTAATTCGTATTACCCGTTAGCGAGCTACGGTGGCACAGACAGATACGCAATACACACATAGCGGTCATAACACCCCTCTTTTTGCGTCGGGGGTTAAAAATATAATACCTACGACATAATTTCAAAGACCTTTTATATAGAAAATTTACCTAGAAGTAACCATAATGCTATTTGTGCAGGTTTTAGACTTAAGAGCAAAAATCTAAATAAAGGTCCTTTGACCCCCCCTACTACCCCCTCAGCATAACCACCCCCCCCCCACGCTTGGGGACTTTCGATATGATCATCTGGACATGTCAAGGAATAACTTTAGCGTATAATTTACGTAATAAAGTAAAGTAATTCATGTATAGAATGCCTTAGCAAATGTTCGCTGTGATTACTTAAATGGTCATAACTTTTTTATTTATGAACCGATTGACATGAAATAAACACTAAATGTTAAATGAAGCTTACCACAATATATTAGTGAAAACCGCATCTAAATCGGATAAGCCGTTTCTGAGATTAGCGTGTTCAAACATACAGACAAACAGACAAACAGACAAACAGACAAAAAATTTTTTAAGAATAGTTTTGGGTTTGGGATCGATTTAGTAATAACCCCTGCTAATTTTTTTTTACATATTTTCATTGTACAGACATCACTTTTCTAGAATTTTATTATATGTATTGATATTAATTAATTAACGATTGTATATAATTTTTTATAAAATAAAACAATAATAAAATAAAATCATGTTTATTTTCGTAAGTATTATATATTTAAATCAACAAACAATATTATAGTAGTGTCCGACCGAAACTGGTTTACAGGCCGAAACCGAAACCGAAACCGAATGTTCGGCCGTGGCTTCAGTTTCGGCCGAAACCGAAACTCACGTGGTCAAATATGAAATTTCTAAAAATACTGAACTTTGGTGCATTTTACCTATTATTTTGCCTTAAAAACACAGTATATTAAATTTGTTGTAATCGTTTATTTAATATAAAATAAAATAAAAATATTTTTAAAATATATTAATAATAACAATTTTTATTATTTTTTCAAATTAAGTTCTCAGTAAAATCAGTCATCTAAATCAAATCAGTAATTGTAATTTAAATACTAAGTTTTGGTATTTTGAGATCTTTCTCTTTATTAAAGAGTCTTTAATTCATACTTTGGATTGGTGTTTGTACTTAGAAGAATAATCAGTCTCTTTTAGGTATGACGCCTGTATGTTTTTTTTATCCCTTTCACACCAACTTGCCAAGTTAGGTGTGAAAGGGATAAAAAAACAAAAAACATACAGGCGTCATTCATATTTTCTTGTTACAAGTTAATGTTCATACTGAAATCTCCAGTGTATTAGATATAAGCTTCTTGGGGTCAACCATTGACAGCGTCCGCCAAAGCGATGCCGAGGAAAAGGAAGTTAGACGAGCGTGAACGTGTGTGAACTAAGTTCACTGAACTTGCGAAATAAGTTTCGGTTTCGGCAAAAGTTTCGGCCGATTTTGGCCGAAACCGAAACTGCGGCCGAAACCGAAACCGAAACCGAAAGTTCGGTCGGACACTATATTATAGTTACCTATTTATAACATTTTTAATTTAAAGTATCAAAACGGGTAAGTCCAACTTAGCAATAAATTAGGTTAGGTTAGGTTAGGTTAGGTTAGGTTAGGTTAGGTTACGTTACGTTAGGTTACGTTACGTTAGGTTAGGTTAGGTTACGTTACGTTAGGTTACGTTACGTTAGGTTACGTTACGTTAGGTTACGTTACGTTAGGTTACGTTACGTGAGGTTACGTTACGTTAGGTTACGTTACGTTAGGTTACGTTACGTTAGGTTACGTTACGTTAGGTTACGTTACGTTAGGTTACGTTACGTTAGGTTACGTTACGTTACTTTACGTTACGTTAGGTTACGTTACGTTAGGTTACGTAACGTTAGGTTACGTTACGTTAGGTTACGTAACGTTAGGTTACGTTACGTTAGGTTACGTTACGTTACGTTACGTTAGGTTACGTTACGTTACGTTAGGTTAGGTTACGTTAGGTTAGGTTACGTAAGGTTACGTTAGGTTAGGTTACGTTAGGTTAGGTTACGTTAGGTTTGGTTAGGTTAGGTTAGGTTAGGTTAGGTTAGGTAAGGTTAGGTTAGGTTAGGTTAGGTTAGTTCTCAGTAAAATCAGTCATCTAAATCAAATCAGTAATTGTAATTTAAATACTAAGTTTTGGTATTTTGAGATCTTTCTCTTTATTAAAGAGTCTTTAATACATACTTTGGATTGGTGTTTGTACTTAGAAGAATAATCAGTCTCTTTTAGGTATGACGCCTGTATGTTTTTTTTATCCCTTTCACACCAACTTGCCAAGTTAGGTGTGAAAGGGATAAAAAAACAAAAAACATACAGGCGTCATTCATATTTTCTTGTTACAAGTTAATGTTCATACTGAAATCTCCAGTGTATTAGATATAAGCTTCTTGGGGTCAACCTTTGACAGCGTCCGCCAAAGCGATGCCGAGGAAAAGGAAGTTAGACGAGCGTGAACGTGTGTGAACTAAGTTCACTGAACTTGCGAAATAAGTTTCGGTTTCGGCAAAAGTTTCGGCCGATTTTGGCCGAAACCGAAACTGCGGCCGAAACCGAAACCGAAACCGAAAGTTCGGTCGGACACTATATTATAGTTACCTATTTATAACATTTTTAATTTAAAGTATCAAAACGGGTAAGTCCAACTTAGCAATAAATTAGGTTAGGTTAGGTTAGGTTAGGTTAGGTTAGGTTAGGTTAGGTTAGGTTACGTTACGTTAGGTTACGTTACGTTACGTTAGGTTACGTTACGTTAGGTTACGTTACGTTAGGTTACGTTACGTTAGGTTACGTTACGTTAGGTTACGTTACGTTAGGTTACGTTACGTTAGGTTACGTTACGTTAGGTTACGTTACGTTAGGTTACGTTACGTTAGGTTACGTTACGTTAGGTTACGTTACGTTAGGTTACGTTACGTTAGGTTACGTAACGTTAGGTTACGTTAGGTTAGGTTACGTTAGGTTAGGTTACGTTAGGTTAGGTTACGTTAGGTTAGGTTAGGTTAGGTTAGGTTAGGTTAGGTTAGGTTAGGTTAGGTTAGGTTAGGTTAGGTTAGGTTAGGTTAGGTTAGGTTAGGTTAGGTTAGGTTAGGTTAGGTTAGGTTAGGTTAGGTTAGGTTAGGTTAGGTTAGGTTAGGTTAGGTTAGGTTAGGTTACGTTAGGTTAGGTTACGTTACGTTAGGTTACGTTACGTTAGGTTACGTTACGTTAGGTTACGTTACGTTAGGTTACGTTACGTTAGGTTACGTTACGTTAGGTTACGTTACGTTAGGTTACGTTACGTTAGGTTAGGTTAGGTTAGGTTAGGTTAGGTTAGGTTAGGTTAGGTTAGGTTAGGTTAGGTTAGGTTAGGTTAGGTTAGGTTAGGTTAGGTTAGGTTAGGTTAGGTTAGGTTAGGTTAGGTTAGGTTAGGTTAGGTTCCCGTGTGGAGTTTCTGGTCTCCCATCGGGCGCGTCCTCAGGTGGCGGATAGGGGAAGGCCTCCCAGATATGGGGGGTACCGGTGGTCTTGCCGGCGCGGACCAAAATCAGCGTGGAGGAACTCGAGGGCTACCACGTCCTCGTTGCAATCTCTGCTTTGCAGAGAAATTGCTGGGTTTGTTTTCGAACAGTGCTGCTTTTGCGGCGAGGTATGGCGACCAGTGGTTGCGGACGATTTAGTCCTACTGGACGACGGGCTGCTTTGCAGCGATGGATGGCGGTTGTATCAATCGCGGCGCGGCGGGCTGGGCGGCAGGTTTTTCTGTCGCCTGGTTAGAGGCTTCGGCCTCCCGTCGGGCAACCTGTTATCCGTTGTAGTGTTGTTGTCACGTCTAGCAGCTATGACGGACCAGGAGGCTTGCCTTAATCGGCTGGCCTGAGAGGAAGGACACCTCATCAAAAACCCTCAAATCCGCGTTGTAGTCCAGCGGCGTGGATTTCCTGTCCTTCTTGGACAGTTTGGCTCGGGAGAGCGTGAGCTTTTAGCTGTGTACACCCATGGATACCGCCCGACCTCCATGGTGTAAAAGGGTTATCCGGGTGCAGGGGGCACCGCCCGGATGGACGTTTTATATCCCCCATACTCGTGGGAACAAAAATGTCCTTTAACTCTGAACCGATCAACGACGACCCTAGCAAACACACAATTATGGACACTGAAAACTTCTATGATTTGGAAGACACTGACGGAAGTATGTCTCCGGCGCGTGTCGAGACAAGGCGGGGCAGGGCTGTGCTGCGTTCAAGCTCCAGCTCTGCCAACAGCATCATAGAAATGGATGGAAAAGACAGGCTGTGGCGGAAGCGGACGCTGGACACCAGCTGTTCTGGTTCCGACGAAGAAGATGGCACAGGGGTTTTTACATCCCCATTTATTAAGACCACCTCAAAAAGAGGGAAGGGCCGCCCATCGGGTTCAAGCGCCACTCGGCGCGAGGCCACATTCGATATGACGAGGTTGCGTAAGAGGGAGTTGGAGGCGCAGGCCGAGAAGGAGGTTGCTGAGTGCGCCGAGCGCATTGAAGTGGCGCAAGCTAGCGCTCCTCTCCCTCCCATTCCAGCAAAGACAAACACGTCCGAGGCTCTCAGTCGCCGCATTGCCGATGACCTGGCTGCAATCGTGAAGGTGATGACCAAGTCATCAAATCTCAAGGGCACTTTTAAAAAGGCCCTGAAATTGGCCCACGATGACATTGAGCAGTCAGTAGCTCTATTAGAGAAACACACTGTCTCTGAGGAGACGAGATTGCTGCAGGCAGCCAATTCCCGCCTACAGGCGGAGCTCGACTCCCTGAAAAGGGAACTCCAAGAGGTGAAGGCCTCTCAGGGCTCGTCGCTGCCTGCTCAGCCCCAAGATTCGGATATCTTGCGCCAGGTCGGAGCAATGATTAACGCGAGATTTGAGGCTCTAGAGGAGCGTCTGCTGCCGGAAAAGCGCATAAGACCTCCGCTGGCGGCAGATAGCAGGAAAGCGGCAAAGGCGGCTGAACAAGCGATGGCCGATGACCTCGCACCGCCCCCTCCATCAAAGGCGAGGACATATGCAGGTGTTGCGGCTTCATCGCAACCGGGTAGATCGGTGTCTGGGCCCGCAATTAAGAAAACCGCGAAGCAGACGGCGGTCCCAGCTTTGGAGATTGAGGCAACCTCGAAGAAGAGGAAAAAGAAATTAGCGAAAGGGAAGGAAAGGGTCCCCGTGCAGCCTGATCCGGCGGGTTCAAAGCCCCCCAGAAAAGATACGCTGGCCACGTCATCCGGCCCCCCGCAGCAGCCGTCAAAGGACGGAGAGTGGACTGTGGTCGGAAAGCGAGGAAAAGAAAATAAGGGGAAAGGGAAGAAGCCTGCGGCTAAGTCCCGCAAGAAGAAGTCGCGAAAGCTCCACGCTCCGAATTCCTCGGCTGTCGTCCTTACCCTGCAGCCGAGTGCGAAGGAGCGTGGCGTAACCTACGCCGGTGTTTTGACGGAGGCGCGGCGTGGAATAGACCTCGCCGAAATTGGCATCAGTGCAATGCGTTTTAAGCGCGCTGTCACTGGTGCCAGGATACTAGAGATCCCCGGTGCTTCCAGCACCAAAGAAGCGGACTCCCTTGCCGCCAAATTGCGGGAGGTGCTCGGTGAGGATAACGTTAAGGTGTCCAGGCCGGTCAAGTGCGCAGACTTGCGAATCACTGGCCTGGATGACTCGGCCACAGTCGAGGACATTGCGGCTGCGGTATCGCGCGCAGGGGAGTGTACCGCGGAGCATGTGAAGTGTGGTGGCCTGCGCACGGGCCCCCGAGGTGCTGTATCAGCCTGGGTTAGTTGCCCGGTGACTGCGGCGAAGAAGCTGGCGCAGGCGGGGCGCGTAATGGTTGGGTGGGCTTCGGCGAAAGTCTCTCTCACCGAGCAGAAGCCCCTGCGCTGTTACCGCTGCCTGGAGGTGGGCCATGTCAGCGCCACGTGCTCCTCGCCGACGGACAGGAGTGCCACTTGCTTCCGCTGCAGTGAAACAGGCCATAAAGCTGGTGGATGCGATGCCGCCTCCGCTCGCTGCGCCCTATGCACGGAGGCAAAGCTACCGGCAGAGCATCGGCTTGGAAGCGCAGCCTGTAAGGCCCCGAAGCCTAAAAGAGGTGGAATGCGGAAGCAAGATGGCGCTCCAACGCCATCACGCTCTGCTCCGGTGCCTGATGAGGTACCGCAAACGGAGGCAGCCATGGAAACGCAGTAATGGCCCCACTGCGTTTCCTACAGGCCAACATCAACCACTGTGCCAGGGCCCAGGACCTTTTACATCAGAGTCTGGCAGAGTGGGAGATTGACGTGGCGGTAGTGTCTGAGCCATACAATCTGCCCCCCCGGGATAACTGGGTGGGCGATCTGGACGGCTTGGTGGCGCTGGTTGCTCAAGGCGACACACAGCTTGAGCAAATCATAAGGCGACGGGGATGCGTCTCGGCGGTTGTCAATGGCTTCACCGTTGTGGGGGCGTACTTCTCGCCGAACCGTTGCCTCGCCGATTTCGAGCAGTTCTTGGTTGAGCTGAGGGATCTGCTAGACTTCGCACAACCTCAATCTGTGCTTCTGGCCGGGGACCTGAACGCCAAGTCGGTGTCTTGGGGCTGCGTGGCAAGTGATATACGTGGCTCGACACTCGCTGACTGGGCAGTTGCGTCGGGACTGACGGTTGTTAACCGTGGAGCAGAATTAACGTGTGTTCGGCAGAGGGGTGGATCCATTGTAGATGTCACGTTTGCGAGCCCCCCTCTCGCTCGTCGTATACAAGACTGGAGGGTTCTTTTGGACGTGGAGACGCTCTCGGATCACCGTTATATCCGGTTTAGCGTCTCCACGCCCTCGACGGCTCCCAGTCAATTCCCCCCTGGCGATTGTCGTCCGCGCTGGGCACTTGGTAGCCTCGATAGGGAGCTCCTCATTGAGGCTGCCTTAGTGCAGGCTTGGCTCCCGTCGCAGCAGAATGACGGCGAAAACGTAGAGGAGGAGGCCACTTGGCTTGCCGAAGCTATGTCTCAGGTGTGCGACGCGAGCATGCGGAGGGTGCGGTCGGTTCCACGTAGGCGCCAAATGTACTGGTGGTCCGCCGATGTTGCCCAGCTGCGTGCTTCATGCGTGGCTGCGAGGCGGGCGTACACCAGGCACAGGCGCCGTAGGCGGCGTGACGAAGAGGAGGAAGCGCGGTTATACGCCGTCTATAGGGACTGCATTGTGTCTCTGCAGCACGCCATCAGCAGCGCTAAGACCCGTGCATGGGAGGAGATGCTCGAGAGTTTGAACCGCGAACCTTGGGGTCGGCCGTATAAGAGGGTGAGGCAAAAGCTTCGCCCTTGGGCCCCGCCCTTGTCTCAAAGTCTCGAGCCACGATTTCTGGAGCAAGTGGTGACGTCCTTGTTTCCAAGTCGGGGAAGACATTCTCCCCCACCGATGGCACCCACGATGACTGCGCAGGAGGAGCTCAACAACGAAAATGTCCCTCCAGTCACTCGCAACGAGCTCGCTGTGGCAGTAGAGCGCCTTAAGGCGAAGAATGCCGCCCCCGGCCCTGACGGTGTTCCCGGGCGGGCCTGGGTGCTGGCGCTAGAATCTCTTGGACCCAGGGTGGAACAGCTGTTCACAAAATGCCTCCAACAGGGCCAATTTCCCCGTAGGTGGAAGACCGGGAACTTGGTCCTGTTGCAGAAGGAGGGACGCCCGCGCGACTCGCCCTCGGCTTATAGGCCGATCGTGCTGCTCGATGAGGTGAGCAAGCTCTTTGAGCGCGTCTTCGCAGCTCGCCTCATCGACCATCTGGAGGGAGTGGGGCCGGACCTAAGCGAGAACCAATTTGGATTTCGCCGGGGAAGGTCCACTATCGATGCGATTGCTGAATTGCGGAACCTCGCTGATCATGCAGATAATGAAGGCGGAGTTCTTTTGGCGGTGTCCCTTGACATCGCCAACGCATTCAACACTCTGCCGTGGAGTTGCGTGATCGAAGCGCTCCGCTACCACAACGTGCCCGGGTATATGGTGCGCTTGTTGCAGTCCTACTTATCGGAGAGGGCTGTGGCGTACCCCGCGCGTCGTGGGTGGCAAGAAAAGGAAGTGACGTGCGGTGTTCCACAGGGCTCGGTTCTTGGGCCCCTTCTGTGGAACATCGGCTACGACTGGGTCCTGCGTGCCACTTATCTACCAGGTGTCAGCGTGCTTTGCTACGCGGATGACACCCTGGTAACTGCACGCGGGGCCTCGTACAGGGAGGCAGCCCTCATTGCGACCGCTGGTGTGGCGGATGTTGTGCGCCGAATCAGACGACTTGGCTTAGAGGTCGCTCTGAACAAGTCAGAGGCAATTTTGTTTTGCGGCCGTCGAAGGGCGCAGGCTGCTGGTTCAGCTATCCAGGTGGGTGGCACGTCCATCGGCATCGGTTCCACTTTGCGCTACCTGGGCATCGTGCTGGACAGCCGGTGGACATTTGTGGAGCACTTTCGTCGCCTCGCCCCCCGTCTTGTTGGGGTGGCCGGGGCACTTGGAAGTCTGCTCCCGAATCTAAGAGGGGCTGGGGGTGCGTGTCGTCGTCTATACACCGGCGTCATTCGCTCCATGGCCCTCTATGGTGCGCCCATTTGGGCCGACTCTTTGAGCGTCCGTACCAGACCATACTTGCGTAGACCGCAGCGGGTCATGGCGCTCAGAGTCGTGAGGGCATATCGCACAGTGTCCTTCGAGGCCGCGTGTGTCATGGCTGGGACGCCCCCGTGGGACCTGGATGCCGAGATGCTGGCGGACGTTTATCGCCGCGTCACCGCGTCCAGATCGCATGGAATTAATCCATATCTGGAGCAAGTCCAGCAATGGAGGGCTGATGCTCTCGAGCGGCGGTTCAGGGAGTGGGAACGCCGGCTCGAGAGGCCCAGCGCAGGAGCGAGGACGGTCGAAGCTATCCGACCGGTCCTACGCGAGTGGTGCGACAGGCGGCATGGGGCAATTACCTTCCGCCTGACACAGGTGCTGTCCGGACACGGCTGTTTCGGGTGGTACTTGTGCAAAGTCGCCAGGCGGGAGCCGCAAATGGCTTGCCATTGGTGTGACAGTCCGGAGGACACGGCAGACCACACTCTCGCCGTGTGCCCCGCGTGGTCCGAGCCCCGTGCTCACCTAGTCGCAGTCGTCGGCCCTGATCTCTCCCTGCCTTCCATAGCTCGCGCAATGGTTGGCAGCGACAGATCGTGGCGCGCGGCTATCACATTCTGTGAAGATGTGATGTCGCAGAAGGAGGAAGCAGAGCGGGTCCGCGAGGGAGATCCCAACGCGGATCCTATTCGGCGGCGACGTCTTATTGGGCGCCGTCGCCGAGTCGCGACCGCTGTACACGGTCGCGACTTGCTTCCCTAATGTTGGGTGCCGGACGGTGGAACGGGGACATAATCCATCGTCCGGTGCGGTGAGGCGGCGTGAGACGTGTTCCGTTCACGCCGCCCCCCAGGAAGGAGGAACTGGCGAACACTAGCCAGGTCTTAATCGCGATGGGCCTATATAAAAAATAGGCTGCCGCTGACGGGGTTACGGATGCGGTTACACCAAATACCCGCGACCCTGCCAATATAGCGGAGTGACGGAACACAGTGGAGTTTAGTCGGTAGTCGCCGCATTCTGCGGTGTGAGTCCGACATAACCCAGGGCTCTTTCCCCGAGCGCTCTGGGTATGCCTAAATGCATTCTCCACTATAAAAAAAAAAAAAAAAAAAGGTTAGGTTAGGTTAGGTTAGGTTAGGTTAGGTTAGGTTAGGTTAGGTTAGGTTAGGTTAGGTTAGGTTAGGTTAGGTTAGGTTAGGTTAGGTTAGGTTAGGTTAGGTTAGGTTAGGTTAGGTTAGGTTAGGTTAGGTTAGGTTAGGTTAGGTTAGGTTAGGTTAGGTTAGGTTAGGTTAGGTTAGGTTAGGTTAGGTTAGGTTAGGTTAGGTTAGGTTAGGTTAGGTTAGGTTAGGTTAGGTTAGGTTAGGTTAGGTTAGGTTAGGTTAGGTTAGGTTAGGTTAGGTTAGGTTAGGTTAGGTTAGGTTAGGTTAGGTTAGGTTAGGTTAGGTTAGGTTAGGTTAGGTTAGGTTAGGTTAGGTTAGGTTAGGTTAGGTTAGGTTAGGTTAGGTTAGGTTAGGTTAGGTTAGGTTAGGTTAGGTTAGGTTAGGTTAGGTTAGGTTAGGTTAGGTTAGGTTAGGTTAGGTTAGGTTAGGTTAGGTTAGGTTAGGTTAGGTTAGGTTAGGTTAGGTTAGGTTAGGTTAGGTTAGGTTAGGTTAGGTTAGGTTAGGTTAGGTTAGGTTAGGTTAGGTTAGGTTAGGTTAGGTTAGGTTACGTTACGTTAGGTTACGTTACGTTAGGTTAGGTTACGTTAGGTTAGGTTAGGTTAGGTTAGGTTAGGTTAGGTTAGGTTAGGTTAGGTTAGGTTAGGTTAGGTTAGGTTAGGTTAGGTTAGGTTAGGTTAGGTTAGGTTAGGTTAGGTTAGGTTAGGTTAGGTTAGGTTAGGTTAGGTTAGGTTAGGTTAGGTTAGGTTAGGTTAGGTTAGGTTAGGTTAGGTTAGGTTAGGTTAGGTTAGGTTAGGTTAGGTTAGGTTAGGTTAGGTTAGGTTAGGTTAGGTTAGGTTAGGTTAGGTTAGGTTAGGTTAGGTTAGGTTAGGTTAGGTTAGGTTAGGTTAGGTTAGGTTAGGTTAGGTTAGGTTAGGTTAGGTTAGGTTAGGTTAGGTTAGGTTAGGTTAGGTTAGGTTAGGTTAGGTTAGGTTAGGTTAGGTTAGGTTAGGTTAGGTTAGGTTAGGTTAGGTTAGGTTAGGTTAGGTTAGGTTAGGTTAGGTTAGGTTAGGTTAGGTTAGGTTAGGTTAGGTTTAGGTTAGGTTAGGTTAGGTTAGGTTAGGTTAGTTAGGTTAGGTTAGGTTAGGTTAGGTTAGGTTAGGTTAGGTTAGGTTAGGTTAGGTTAGGTTAGGTTAGGTTAGGTTAGGTTAGTTAGGTTAGGTTAGGTTAGGTTAGGTTAGGTTAGGTTAGGTTAGGTTAGGTTAGGTTAGGTTAGGTTAGGTTAGGTTAGGTTAGGTAGGTTAGGTTAGGTTAGGTTAGGTAGGTTAGGTTAGGTAGGTTAGGTTAGGTTAGGTTAGGTTAGGTTAGGTTAGGTTTGGTTAGTTAGTAGGTTAGGTTAGGTTAGGTTAGGTTAGGTTAGGTTAGGTTAGGTTAGGTTAGGTTAGGTTAGGTTAGGTTAGGGAGGTTAGGGGTGGGTAGGTTAGGTTAGGGTAGGGTTAGGTTAGGGTAGGGTGGGGAGGTTAGGTTAGGTTTTTATGTTAGGTTAGTTAGTTAGGTAGGTTAGGTTAGGTTTGGGGTAGGTTAGGTGGGTGGTAGGTAGGTGGTAGGGGTGAGGTGGGTTAGTGTGGAGGTTAGGGTGGGGAGGTGTGGGGAGGGTAGGTTAGGGTTGAGGGTGGGTAGGGGTAGGTGTTGGTGGGTGGGTTAGGGGAGGGTTGGGTTGGAGGTGTGGGTAGGTGTGGTGAGGGAGGGTGGGTGGGTTGGGTAGGTTGGGGTGGGGAGGGGTGGGGTGGGGTGGGGTGGGTAGGGGAGGGGTGGGGTAGGGGTGGGGTGGGTGGGGAGGTGAGGTGAGGGTGGGGAGGGGTGGGGTGGGGTAGGGTTGGGGTGGGTAGGGGTGGGGTGGGTGGTGAGGGTGGGTTGGGTGGGGTGGGTGGGTGGGGTGAGGGTGGGGTGGGTTGGGAGTGGGTGGGTAGGGTTGGGGTGGGTGAGGGTGGTGGGTGGGGTGGTGGGTGGGGTGGGAGGTGAAGTTAAGTTAGTTACGTCAGTTTAAGTTTACGTTAAGTTCAGTTAAGTTCAAGTTAAGTTAAGTTAGTTTAAGTTAGT